>NW_026522030.1:15000000-20000000 GCF_021234435.1 Artibeus jamaicensis | reverse complement strand
CTTCTCATTTATTTTATTAAAGCATTTATACACATAATAATTGTATATACGTGACAGTAAGGTATATAGATTAAATATGTTTTTCTTGTTTTTGATTTTAAGGCTCATTTAGGAATTTTGCTTTCAAATATACCAAACGTTTCGCCATTTAGTTATGTTCCAGTGACAGCTGAAATTTTTGTGGTATAACTGAGTGTCTGGTGTGGTGTAGGCCTGGCTAATGAGCATATAACAAAATCCTATAAATGGAAAGCTATTTCTGACTTAAACTGTTGATTCTTCTATATTAGTGCTAGTAAAATTGATGTATTCTTAGTTCCAAGTAGTGGTGTTTTCTAATGCCATAGCAAAAACATGGTTGGAAATGAGAAGTGCTGTCTCTTAGAAGTTCTCTCATATTTCAGCTAAAACATACTCAGCAAAAAAGATATGTAAATTAAAAGAAAATCTCCAATTTCCTATTCTGAGTAAAGCTTTGATTTTTGCTGATTCAGGAAGTAAGGTTGACATTGGAGCTTCTCATTTCATCTGGAATAATCACTTTTTCCTTTTGAAAAGTCTTTCATTTTAGCAGCAGTATCTTCTAAAACAGTTCATTTTGCATGGATGAACCTGTTTTTCTCTAGATAACACAGAAAATACAACTATCATAAACGGTACCCTGCTTTCTATAGGATTGCTTTCCTGGGTGCTCAGTGAGATACTAAAGTGCCAGGCTCTTCATTCTGGAGATTTCACTGATTTTTTTTAGCTACATCCCTACTCCCACCCACCACAAATAACAAGCCCAACAGAAAAATTTTATAACTTCCAAATTGACTACTGCAATAAAATATTTAACCCCGGGGTTAGATAAATAAGATGCTGACTACCTAATGAAGGTGGTTAATATCAATAGAGTCTCCCCTAAGCCACTGGCTCACTCATCAGTTTAGGATCAGTCAGAATATATAATTCCAGTTTTCCGTTGCACTGTGGGGTTTTTTTTCTGTTAAAATAGATGTTGGATTATTATCTTAACGATTCTGATATTTTCTCAGATTTTTCTATTAGAATTTTTTCTCCCATGTGTCGAGATGTGCTTAAAATCTCAATAAATAAGAATGAACTTCCTTTTTTTTATAAGGTAAGTGCATAGGGTATCCAACTGCATTCCAAATATTTGGCAGCCAAAATAAGGAAAGCTCAAACTGCTTATTTGTTTAAAGTAGTGTTAGGCAAAATTATTAGCATTTAAAAATATGTTCTGGTGTAATATACATATAATTCATTAAAATTTCCAAACAAAGGTCATATTCTGTATTGATTGGATTTCTGCCAAATGATGCAAAAAGCAAGTTGGGTTTTTCCTATGGTAAATGGGAATGTATATGTGATGTTTTTACTAGAGTGTTATAAATAGATTCATTGTGTTTCAGGTGTGCAATTTATGTACTGTATGTATTCGGGGCATTTTCTTGCTGCCCACGGTACTGGACAGTGCTTTCAAAGGAGCAAACACATGCTTATTTTATCATAGACACAATATATATTTTTCTTGCTATTTGATTGTTAATGCTGTGTTATAGAAAGTACTTACATGAAATTTTGTGTTTTATATAGACAGTGTATTTAAACTTCTTCCTAACAGCGCCTTCTCTTGTATTCATGCAATAAAGCCAAAATGACGGTATGGTGTAGTGAGGCTCTTATTAAAAACATGTTCTAATTGTTGCAGAGATATTCATGGAAATCTAGAGCTTGCAGCCTCGAGTTATTTCAAATTGTGTATTTGATATTTAGTTTACATTTACATATTAATTTTATCTATTAAGAATTGCTTTCAAATTAAAAGATTTACATATGCTTAAACAAAAGCATACAATTAGATTTGAACTCCAGAAACCAGTTTATTGTATCAGCACACTGAATGATTCTGCATTAAGGAAAGCCAGATTCAGTGACAGGTTTGGCCCTCACTCTGGAAAATACCATGAAGGAGAATCATGGGAGTCATATGCATATATTTACCTATTACATAAAAAGCATATTTCTTTTATTTTAAGAGCTAAAATGCTTAAATTACTATGATTAACATTTAAGTTTTTCAGCCAAACAGGGGAGAACAGTAGGAAATTTTGGATTATTTCTGAGTGAAGTTCATTATGTACAAATAATACAGCTTTTAAAGGAATTGATGAGTAATCCATTTGAAATTTGTATATATTTGTTTTCATCATGATGCCACTGATCTACCTTAAAAAAAATAAACATATTATAACAGATTTTAAAGTTTTAGTACATCCAGCCTTAGAAAATTCTAAACTTTGTGTAAGATTGGCAGATCATCTGACCCCTCTCACCCTATAAAATTATTTCAGCTTTATGTATTGCTGGCTATAAGTGCTTTGGAAACCCTTTAGTTCAACTAATTCTTTTTTGGAAAAGTATCACTTTTTTAAAAGAGTTTATTTTAGAAGGGATGTCAGCATTGCTTCCTTCTTTGCTCAGTTTTTAAAACTACCATTTTGGACTTCATTGGTACAAAAATTATAAATGCTATGGAAAGCACTGTGCAGCATTCAAGATGCATGCTTTCAGAGTTCAAACTGAATTTATATACACACATACTGCGCACTTCTAAAGCCATGGAATAACTATTCAGGCTGCATTGTGGACTTTGCTAGGGGAGTTAGCTTGCTTTCTTTGCAGACATGGCTGATAGGAAAACAACAGCAACAAAAACATTGTCCAGACTGGCAACTGAAATGCTTTTCAGTCTTTACTGTACAACTATATCAGCGAAGTGTTGACCAGAGTTCAAATGGAAACATCAACAAGTCCAGCTAGGCTTCCAGTGTTTTCATTAGTTAATACACAGAGAATCATACAATAGACTGGATTTTCTCGTAGTATGAACATTTGCCATAAAATTGTCTGATGTAAGGACATGACTATAGTTTGTTTTGTGTCTCTAAGCCTTCTGTCCTGAACATCTTGACTGTCATTGTATTCATTTTGTAATCTATTAACCAATAATAATTTACCTTAAATTTAGCATTTTTAGGTATGCCTATTGTCTCTCAGGGGTGCCATGTGGTTGCTGCTCAGCTTGATTTACAATCATAGTCTTTTTGCTTCTTAGACTAGCATCTTGCAAAGATAGCCTGAACTTCCCTGCATGGTACAAGTCAAGTACTTGTGGAGTGAACTCTAAGGAAGCAAACTTCCATTGTGCTGGAATGTCTTCGTAAGAAAACTACTACTGCCCACTGATTTTCAATAGATACATTGATTTGGAACCCCCATTTTACTTTAGGCAGAGTGGCTTTTTTAAAAATTGCTCAATTGATCAATGAGTATTTATTTAATAAAAGGATTACTTTAAAAAAAAGCTTATCCATATGAGTTCTTTAAGTACATTCTTAATGTAGTTAAACTCTATTTGATTTATAATAAACTTCTTGAAGAGTAAAGACATTTAATCTTTATGTATTAATAGGTGATGAATGATAGTGAATTATTTTTTGCCAAGAATTCATTCCATTGTAAAACTTAACTAATTTTATCATTTTCACTTTTCTCTTATCTTTAAAAAAGTGTGGCAGAAGTTTTGTTTAGCTTGTTAGCTGTGACTGCCACGAAGAGTTCTGCCAGGATCGATCCGTGAGGGCCACTGTTATTTTCATATTGTTCACTCTGGAGTAGAATCCGCAGTTGGAGTTTTCTGTTTTTCTTTTAGTGAATAGTAAAGAATGGAGGTAAAGCATATGTTCCATTGAATAATTTATAATAGCTAATTTCCTTGTAAGAACTCACCAAAACATGATAGATATATCTCTCTCAGGAAAAAGTTGTCTATAAAGTGAATCAAATCCGATTTTGATACATCAAATTAGGTATATCAAATCCTTGGTATATCAAACCCTATATTCTCAATTATTTTACAGTATAAAATTGGGGAAGAATTGTTCTAGGAGGCAAATTGGTTTTCAAGACAAAAAATAAATAAAATTTAAGATGTTTAAAAGAATCATTTCCAGACATAACAATACTGAGCATAAATGCAAGGTAGAAAATTTTGTTTTATATTTGGCACAGTAGTTTAAATATAAATATAAGCAGTACAATTAAATAAATCTGGTTTTCAGGTTCTCATCTTCTCCTTGAGGTGCTCTAACAGAATACATTTCTCTTTCACATTCAATATTTTACATCCTGATATTTTGGAGAAATAGGTATTTTTAGAAATTAGGGTGAAATAAGCAAAATAGGATTTGACGTGTACATAGTTGAAACAATAATTTAAATATAATAGCAAATTAAATAAGCCAATAGTTTCTCAGAAGACATAACAGTAAACTAAATTCAGTTGAACCCATTTATTGTTGAACACCTACCAGAGCAGTCGACATGATAAGCCATGATATTGCCTTTGGGTAGTTAGCTCATGTCTTGACAGGGAGTTAAATACATAAATGGATATTCAAAATACAAAGAAATGAGTTGCCTTGATAGATATAAATACAAGACATCATGGGGGCACATAGGAAAAATTCCTAATGCGGTTTGGGGAGATGAAGTAAGACTTCCTGGAAGAAAACTGAAGCAAGATCTGAAGAATAAATAAAAAGTGAGTTAAACAGGTGGGCACGGAGTGGGGAGAGGGTGGGTTTAGGGAATAGCAAGTATATAGACTGACTGCTATTGGTTTGTCAAAGATTTATGTATAATTAGGTGTGGCTGGAACATAGGGTGTGGAGATGATGGAAAATAGTGAGTGCCTAGTCTAGAGTGGTAAATTAGGACCAGATCATGAAGGGCCTTATAGGTATGGTCAGAAAACTCAAGGATTTCTAGAAGAGATTTTTAGTAAGACGGTGACATGGTCCAGTTTGCCGTGAGGGAAGTCAGTTTGGCAGAAGAATGAGAATAAGAGTAGGGCAGGTGGGATTGAGATCAGATGTAAAGAGACTGGTTGCTTTTGAGAATAGGTGAGAGGTAATGATACCATTCTTCTAGGTACCAGAGGAGGATCACGTTTGAGAAAGGGAAGAATAAAAGTACAGTGGTGGAAATTGTGCTCATACAGAATCAGGAGACGTAAAACGTTACTTTGGCTCTGTTGCTTATGAGCCACATGGTAATGTCAGGCAGATCATTCGCTCCCTCGGTACCCAGTTTCTTCATCTTGGGCATCAACATACAACGTTCTCTTGCCCAGCTTACTGCATTTCTGTGGCCATGTGGAAGACAGATGTAAATATATGATAAAATATTTACCATGCTATACAAATACAGACTATTGTCTAATGTAATGGAGAGTACATTTATTAAGTACATTGTTGTGATGTCATAAAACTAATGTAGTAAAAACTATGGACCAACCTGGACTGTCATTTGCGGCAGGAAAGTAATTTGTTACAGTGACCTTTTTGCTATAATGCTATTTTTTATAATAAAATTTGATCCAGTTTCTTCGTTAGTGATTTAAGAATAAGGTAGGAGAAAGACCTACCTGTTCTGTGCAAGAAGCTGTATTTTATATATATTTTATGTATTTACATGTACTTTGTGTATGATATATTTAGTTTACTTGATTCTTAACACCTCACAACCTTATGATGGTAGGTAGGTATTTTTATGGCTGTTTTTCAATAAAGAAAACTAGTAATGTCAGGTAACTTTCTCAAAGTCTTATTGCTCACTGTTGAGTGTCAGATTAAAACTTTGAAAAGGGACCAGCATGAAGAGAAAGAGCAGAAAAACATTTCTGTGGAGAGGTGACATTTCTGTACTTAAGAAGTAAAACATTTCAAATTTATTCAATTTATTGGAAACTTGAATGTCTGTTATGTACCTGACTCTGTTCTAGGTGCAGCAGTATCTATACCAACATGTTGTTTTATTTCTGAAAATTATTTCCAAGGTAGCAGTTAAGGGCATTAAGACTTAGAAGCCATTGGCCCAAGCGTGATTAAAAAAATAAGGTTGAAAACAAAACATTTTTTATATTCTTCATCATTTCCCTTGACAGAAAGTCATAGGACTGAGGAATACCGCAATTCTACGAGAAAACGAAAACTTGTTTCTCAACTCTTTTTCTCTAGGTATGAATCTCTGAAAGGGTAGTCTTTACTGTTCTGATGTACATGAGCCAACGTAGGTGATAGTAGAATGTATTTGTACAGCTTTGAATCCTAAGATGTAAGTATTGTCACATATTTTTTCGTAGAATTCTCACAGTTCTTAGAGGAGGTAGTTGGAACAGGTGTTACCCAGTTTTATGTTCGAGGAAACAGGTTCCACAAGGGGAAGTTTCAGATCTAGAGCTTTTCCTATCATACCACCCTGTCTCTGCATGTGCAGTCGCTTTACAAATCAAAATAACTTAAATTTAAAATAATGGTCTTGCAGCTTTTTTATTTTTCTACCTGGAATGTTTCAGTAGGGATTCCTGTATTGTTTGGGAAGTTAAGCCAAAAGTCTTTTTATATACTCTTTCAGACTTTGCAACTGTAGTTAATCCAGATTTCCTACCAAATACCAGTGTGGAGGAGCTAGGGCTCCCTGGTTAGAACCTTTTTAGGGGCTTAAGGCATATGTACTGTTCAGTGAAAGGGAGGAAACAACCCTTCGTTGGATACCTGCCGCATAATATTTCCACGCTGCCAGGTGCCATCGTGTGACTCTTTGAAGACATCATGATAGCATCAACGGGCTTGTTGTAATCCAAAGAAAAACTTGCTGTTATGTGTAACCAGATACTGAATGCTTTTCAAATTTTACTGCTTTGGCTCATGTTCATATTTCTCTACCTGGAATGCTTTGTCTCATTTCAATCTACCAGAATTCAGTCAGCCTTTAAAACCAGCTCAGCTAATACTTCCTTTGTAAGCACTTTCTGTACTTCCAACTAGTTGCGGTCTAAATTTTTATAGCAGTTTGTGATGTTCTTAATGCAGATGACACTCATAACTATATTATAGTTATTTGTGTATATATCGTACCTTCTTCTTCCGTTTCTTTGTTAAAGAACATAGTTTACCCAGAACTTTCCATATTATCCTTTCACTTAGATCCCTTGGTCAGTTCGTTCCACTAAAGTCTCTGCCTCCAGTTGCTTATAAATCTGCTTTTTTGAGGGGAGAGGGCTGGGAGAGAAGCAGGGAGATTTTTACACCAACAAAATTTCTGCTATTTGTAGGCTGTGGTTACTGTGAGTGATCAATGATATGGCCTCTTTTTTTTGGGGGGGGGAGGTGTCAGATTTATATTGGAATTATGGCAAGGTTCTTACTATTTGATTTTAGCCAAATTATTTTCAGAACTTTGGATCATATAGCTAATGAGTAAGTGGAGGCATTTTTTACCTTCAGTATTTACCTGGATTGATTTTAGAGTGTTTCGGATAGAATATGAGAGTCAGAGATTCAGAAATAAATTTATGTTAGAAAGAGTTTTAAGAAACAACTTTGTGAGTATAGTTACAGGTGCTTATGTTCTGTTTTACATTTATCATAGCCAAGTTCATTTTTTAGAACACTGCCTGCATGCATTATTCCCTACTCTGAAAACCTTCAGTGAATCACTGTTGCCCGAAGGGTAAGTTTTAGCTTTGGTTTGTTGAATCCCACAGTCCTTCCTTATACTCTAGTTAGACTACTCACTAGTTTGCTTTCCACCAATCTAGATTGTTCTTCCCCATTCCTTCTCTAGTTACCTGAGTTCTATTCTTCTTTTCAGTTTTATTGAACACCCTAACTCCCACTTCCAGTTTTTCTGTTCACTGAGCTCATGTAACTTTTATGTTATAATATGTGCTTTTTAAAAAGTTGTCTCTGACTTTTTATGTTTCTAAAACCTAGTGCTCCTTCTAGAGTATAAACCTTCAAAGATAGAGCCCTGTTTACCTCTCCAGGGCACATAGAGAGCAAGTGCTCATTAAAAACCAGCTGCAGTTCTTCTGCCTATCTGAACACTTGCAAGTTGACCTATATATTGGAGGGCTGAATGGCTCGCTGTTTTTTCCACTCATTACCAAAAAACTACCCTGACAAATGGGATAGGGCGGCTTCTCAGAGAGGAGAGCAATCTGTGGACCTTTCGGCCAAGTTGGTATGAGGATCTCATTGATCGTAGTGATGATATGTTGGGTATGTTGGTAGTGGAAACTACTGGGGACATCAAAGAACCTTAGAAAGGGAAAGTGGTACCTGAGTCCTGCTCTGGAGCACATGGCTGATCGTTCTCCGCCCCTGACCCTACCCTCTGTACCAAGCATACAATTTACCTTGTTCCCTATAGGAACCAATTCCCACGCCCAGTAAACCAGAAAGTCTAGCAGTAAGGAATTATTCCCAGCAGAGTAGGAATGTTTTTGTCTATAGGTTTTCGATTATCAGCTTACATGCCATCCTTTATTCATATGATTGATCAAACATTATTTTTTCGTAGTTCTCCTTGATTGCAGCATAGTCAAGGACATGTAGAATATGGGCTGGGTTTGCCAAGCCCTGTGCCTTCTGAAGGAAAGTAATGGTTCCACCCACCCTTCTGCTTAACTCCTGGAGACAACATGGTGTTATCAAAGAACCTTGGGCTTTGGATACAGGCAGATTCAGATTTCTGCTCTTCTAGCAAGTGCAGCCTTGTTTAGATTACTTATCCTCATAGTTAGCTAGATTCTTCATCTTAAAAATTCTTTCCTCACAGGGCTATTGTGAAGATTAAATAAGTTCTGTGAAAGAATCTGGTACAAGTGCTTACTTAGTACATAATAGTTTCCCAGTATATGCGGCTTCCCTAGAGTGACCAGCTTGTCCCTGTTTAACCAGGACTGCCCAGTTTTATCAGTGGAAGTCTCACATGTCCTAGGAACCATCCCTGCCCCCAGGCCCCACACTGCCTCCCATCTCTCTCACACCCATTCGACTTTTCTAGGCTTATTGGCCATTCTTTGAATAAGTGTGATCAAGTTTTACTTCATCGTGAATCTGAATAAAGTTCCTTAGGTTGTATGTGTTTGTTTGTTTGTTCCTTGGTATTATGAGGTTGCATTATTCAATTGTTTTGTTGATTGAGCCTACCAGACGTTTATTTATTGGTTGGCCTAATGGGGGGGGGCAGGGAGGCTTATAAATTGGTAAAGATTGAAAGTGGTTGTTCTGATCTGCACCCCTGTGGGTGGGTGCCGACAGCTTTGAGGAACTGCTGATCATATTCACAAGCCTCTGTCTGCCTAGACATTTTAGAATGATTTCTTCATATTAAAGTATTTCATCATGTGAAACCAGTCCTTTCAGCTTGAAATTCTCTCAGCCTAGACATGATAATTTTTACAAAATTACTCTTTATAGACTGTTATCATTTCCACCTTTATTTAAATACTTATTTAAATATTTGAATAACTATTCTAATGTCAGTTTAATGCATTTAACAAGCGAAGCTACCTTGTTTTCTAATGAGACAATAAATTGCAATTATGGTTTATTTACATTTTCTGTTTTTAATTTTTACTCTATCTTTCCTGTCTTCAACTCTTAAGCTTTTCTTTTTTATTAAAAAAGTCAAATAGAAAACAAATATCTGGTGTTTTTGTCAATGTCATGGCCCTATGTCAAGATGTTGAAAGGTATCTCTCCAAATTATTGTTCTGCTATAGTTACTTCTTTCAAAGAAGGCCTCTTGTATAGCTATTTGTTGAATTGTGTACCTACTGAATTAGTCAAAGCTCTAGCTAAAACTATTTTTTTCTTTGCCTCTCCCCTCCCCCCAAACTTGCTTTTGTTATGTATTGGCTTGCTAATCCTTGTGTTGAGCAGTATCAGACATCACCTTTCTTGGGGGCAGTTAGTCCACTCTTCCGCTTTCTTTGTCAAAGGGCTCCCTTAATAGGAGAAGTCAACAGGGAGGACAAAAAGGATTGAAAGTTGTATTTAATCAGGGTCAGAGAGGTGGTGTTCAGAGTGACGGGCCCACAGGCAGGCTGGCCTTTTATGCTTGCCGACGCAGATGGTCCCAGAGCATTCAGCTAAGTGAAGAGAAAGCTGCCCAGTGAAAGCTATTGTAGGGTAGCATCGTTACAGTTGAGAAAGGTTGCCAGGGGTAACTAGAGAGTATCACCAGTATCGTGTGATCACTAGTCTGTGCCATTGAAAATCTTAGACTGAGGATTGTATTGGTCCCTTGGCATCTCGATGTTCATATGTAAGCAGTATTAGCTTACATTAGTGTTTTTAATTTAATTTTTCTATTTCCTCTCTTTGTTCTTGCCTTGCCTTTTTAGTGCATAAAACAGGTTTATTTACATTTGTAATTTTAACAAATCTGTTTCTAAAAGCATATAGTTATTTAATAATATGTCTTATAATTTGCTATAAACTATATCGAATAGTTTTAAATTTTGCAAGTAAATTGGATTTATGAAAATAGGATCTAATGTTTTTTATTTGAAGAGCTTTAAGTTCATTTTCTAGTCTCTATCCCACTATATCCAAAGTGGATAGGTTTTTATTCTTTTCTCTATGTGATTTTAAGTAACTTGTAGAAGAATATGTTGAGTTATTTATCTAAAAACAGGAGCTATAACCTTGAGTGAAACATTGTAACCAAGAATTCCCAAATATTTATGAAATCTATCTTTAATTTTTTGCCAAAGGCAAAAGTTAAAATGTGCGTACCAAATGAGGCAGAGCCAAGTAGTGAAACAGTCATTGGTCTTAATTTAATATACCCTGAATATGATTTTAATAGTCAGTTTTGGAATTTTTTAATTTTACCCTTTCATATCATCTGAATACTTTTAAGAAATTACTTAAATAGTCACATATAAAATGTAAAACCAATAGTCTTCTGCATTGACTAGAGAAAAATGCATAGAGATTTCTATTTAGTATAAAAGTAAAATTTAAAATGTACCTAAAATTAAGATGAAGTGATAATAGCCTTGCAAAGTTTTAATTTAGATTACTAGTCAACCCAAATTAAATTAGCCTTGTGCCAGCCAGAGCTGATTTTGGCTTAATATCTCTTACCCACCTGTTGGTGTAACATGAAGTGAGATAAACCTAATACCATGTTGTAATATGAACACTGGTGTTTGAGAGCTAATAATTATCAGTAGAATTATTTTGTATAAAAGGTAACATTGTTTTTAATTAGTTTGTTACAAGTGGAGTCAGACTTAATAGAAAAATCTCATTGATATTGGCATGAGCTGGTTTCCTTTTTCATCTTAAAATATGGTTGAGTCATTTTTATTTTAGACAATTATTGTCACTTTTATAAGGAAAAGCATTTATCACAAAAAAAATTAGTGAGTCTGGGGAAATTTAGAACAAGCATGCTAATGTCCAAGTTATAGTATTCCAGGAAGTGTACAGGTGGGTGACAAAGCACTTCGTTGGTAACTTCATATTTTATATTCTTAAAAATCAACAGATAATGTGATTTCCCTTTATTTCCTGAAAAACAAATGAAAATCAGCAACTAGTTTGCGCTGTCTTTTTATTATCACAGTTCTGATTTTCAAAGAATGATGATTTGAATCTAATGAAAAAATGTGTCAGTTTATATCACGTATACTGGTTGATGGTTTTCCAGGGTTTATGAATTAGGTGGCTGTGTCAAAGCAGATTTTAATTACATTGCTTCTTTAACTACCTTGATAAGTCAGACATTAATGTTATTGCAGTTTATGGACGTTCATTGGCTTTATTCTATTGATCAGTTTTTCATTCTTTATCTGTACACATGATATAGGTTTGTCTAAATGAGGTAAACTGAATGAGCTTGAAGGATAAAAGAGAATGAATTTTAAATTTACATTCCATGTATTTTCATTTCAATTGACCATGTGATGTGAACATCTATATAGTCGGACCAGCGGGATTGACATCAAAGATTTACATTAAACTCCAACAGGGATTTCTCATTACTTTGGTCTTTGAATCATGAATCATGGCAGGTGACGTGAAAGGAAATATAAAATAACTATCTTTTGGTAATCATATCAGCAAAGATTAAAAAGCAGAAGTGCTTTTAAGATTCACAGGTATAGCTATAAATGTTGTAGTTAAAGGCAGATTGTTTATGAAATTAAACTATTTGTCAACATATATTTTTAAAAATGTAAATTGAATGTTGTATGTCCACTTAAATTTTTTTGACTGGAAATCAGGGCCAGAAACTGGGAAGTATATTCCATTGGAACCATTTCATACCAACCACTATGCATAGTAAGTACTCAAATGCTGCTGAATAGATAATTTTTGGTTTGCCCTGACCATTGTAGCTCAGTTTGTTGGAGTGTTGTCTCAGGGTTCAGTTCCTGGTGAGGGCGCATAACCAGATTTGGGGTTTGATCCCTGGTCAGAGCACATAGGAGAAGGCAACCAATTGATGTTTCTCCCTCCCTCCCCAACCCTTTAAAAAAAAAAAAAAAAGAAAAAAATTTTGGTTTAAGAGAATAATTTTGAAAGTTGGCTAACGTAGTTATGTAAAAGGGTTGTTTTTAATGGGAAATTACTGCTTTTGCAGTCAACTTAAAAGAATTGTGAAATTTAAACGTGCTGTTACCCTTTTCTTTGTTTTAATGTTATCCCGGGAAATTCAGAAGACTCTTTGTAATTTTGAGGGTCCCAGGTTCATTAATATGAATATCCATTGTTTTTTTAAAAAGGGAGTAGAGAAGGAAGAATGATCATGACTAGAGAGTTTTAAATGATAGAGTCTAGGTAAAAGCACTAGATTCAAAAAGGAGTCAAAGGTTTGGGGTTAAACCCATTAGTACATGTGTTTATTACTTATCCATAAAAAGATGGTGATATATCTATCTGTTTCAAGAATTATTGTATACTTGAAATTAGATAAAGGACTTGAAAGTGCTTCTAAAACCGTGAACAGTGGTAGGGTATCCAAACGAATGGAGGCTCTAACATTGGTGATTACTCATACTGCTGGGACAGCTGCCACCCTGTCACTCATGTCCGAACAACCTGCTGGTATGTTTACGGTTTGGTATTTGCCAACACTGGGTGTTTGGATTCAGCCACATCAGGAAAACAAGATTAAAAATAACTTAATAGATATTAATGGATGAGCATGGTAGTACTCTGTTCAGCTCTTTGGGAATCCATATTGGTTATATATTATGTGGATTTAAGTGTTTGACGATTTATTTCATCAGAATGGTAGATTCTATTCAATATAATGCAAGTAATGTAAGACTAAATGAGTGAGCTTCTATGCTTAGCCAACTATTCTTAACGGTGTTGAGGAAAAGATCTGGAGATCTTTGTAAAATCCTAATATACATCACTATAACATACATTTTTTTATATATTCTTACTTAACTCCATATGACATATATTTTCTTCCAACGAATTTTAATTGACCTGTTCAGATCAACTCCAGCAGGTAACTTTTTAATAAAGGATATGTTTTTTACAAAGAAGCAGTATTTATATGATCAAACCATGGTAAGGTGCAAATACTGATTCGGTTTCCTCAGTTGCTTTTGAACAGCAGCCTTGTCAAACGTCATTCAGATTCATGAGTGCAGAATTTACAAGTTACTGTAGGTCACAGACCTTTGTTTTTCTTCCCAAATTTTAAAAACATCAGTACTTACTGGCTTTATATATACTCTTTCTTTATATTAGCCAGTGGCCTACAGCAGTGGTTCAGGTGTGATCTGTGGACCCCTGGGAGTCCCTGAGTCCTTTCAGAGGGTCTTTGAGGTCACATCTATCTTCATAATGACACTAAGAACTTATTTGCATTTTTTTACTATGTTGACATTTGCACTGATGGTGCAAGAGCAGTAATGAGTAAAATTGCTAGCTCCTTAGCACAAATCAAGGCAGTCGCACCAAACCATAAATTATATTCTTCATTTCTTCACACCCATAACTTTTTTAAAAGGCTAATTTTGCTTAAGTATTCTTGATGAATGAATAAAAATTAATTTTATTAAATCTGAATGCTTCGGTACATGTCTTTTGTGTGGTGAGACGGGAAGTGCACACACAAAGTATAACTCAGTGAACCAGTATTTTTCACATGACCCATGCATGATGTTATAAAATTGTACATGGATGAAAAATCCATGGTGCAAATTTCAGATTTCACATTGTAACTAACCTTTGAGAAACTACCACTTGCTAAGTAAGTTTGGTGTAATACTAAAGAACTAAAGAACAATATCCACAGTTATCTTAACTGGTGCCCACTGTCATTCTAGGATGTCCCTTCAGGAATTTCTTTGTTTTTTTCTCCTGGGATGCAGCTTTTATTTCTTACATCCCATTTCATTATCTTCCTCGGTCCATGTACTCATGTTGAAAGAGTTCTTCTCCAGTAATGTCCTGAGAAAGGATGGGTAGAGGTGGAACTACACACTGCAAATGATGGCATTGTTCCATTGCTTGCTAATTTTTAGTCTGCTGAGATGTTCAAAGCTATTCTGATTTCTGATCCTTTGAATGTGACGTGCTTTTTTTTTTTTTTAATCTCTAGAAGTATATAAGATTACCTTTGCTCATTAGCTTGCATTTCTTTTCATTTACTATGTAGGGTTCTTGGTAAATCCTTTCAATCTGGAAATGCATGTCCTTCCTTTCTAGAAATGGTTTCTAATTATTTTCTGATGAGGTCCTCCCCTCCTTTCTTTCTTTTTTTTGGGAGGGGACTCCTGAACTGGTGCTGTTTGTCCTATTGTACATCTTTGTCTTCTTGCTCTACTTATGGGAGATAGTCTCAATTTTATTTCCCCATGCCTCTGAGTTTCTTATTTTTGCTATTGTTTTTATTTCCCAAGGACAAGTGATTATATTTATGCATCTGCTTGTCTCTGTTATCTGAAAATTCTTTAAAGTATGTGTATGGGTTTATGTCTGTACATTGGGAGAAAATTTCATGAAAAAATTGGGGATTGATCTAGCGATAAATATATAGAAGACTAAATTAAAAAAACAACGGGGGATTTATAACTCATGGATACAATGTTTTATATTGGTAAATATTTTTAATAATTTTATTTCAATTTTTCTTATTTCTGAATATATTTCTTCCAAGTTGTCTATTTTGGTTTTTGTTTCTGTTGATCTTAGCTTTCATTTCAGATGTTTATCAAATATTTGATAATTCTTAGTTGTTTATTCGTGATTGAAAGTGGGAAACTTAAGAGATTGAATCTCCGGAGTTTGTGTTGGGTGTTAGCATAACCTTCATCTAGGGAAATTTAGCTGATTCATTTTTTGGAAAAACCCCTATGTGAACATCTGCAGGACTTTCTTCTAGACTAGTCAGAATTCTTGAAGAGGAGACAAAGTATTGGGTCATCTGTCTCAAGAGTAAAGGCCTGGTTGGCAGTGTTCCAAGAGCCCAGGTGGGCAAGAATGCTGGGGGGTGCAGAGTCCCCATAATCTGTTGAGCATGTGTTCACTTAATCTTTTTGTTTCTGTTTGGTAGTTGACCTGCCAACTGACCCAGATACCTTCTTTTTCTTATTATCACTAGAAAATAACCGTTTGGTTATTTGCTGAGGTGCAGATAAGGTAGTTGCAAGAAATAGGAAGAGGAATTTGGAGGACATTTGACTCTTTAAACCCCTTTATTGTCATTTTAGTGGGGTTTGGGGAAGGAGCCGCTATGTATGTATGTGTTAGTCCTGCTTCTTTATATGGAGCCCCTGGTCTTCACATATATGCCTCTACAACAGTGAGCATGGTGCCAGCACATGGTAGTAATACATGTTTGAATGCATGGTGAAGCAAGCTAGCTGTGTCCTGAAGACTACAAGAGATACTGATTCATTGGGAAACCTTGTGGTGCTATAGAAATGAGTCTTTGGGGAACCTCCTGTCAAGGTACAATGTGGCATATGCATACATATAAACTTAAGTAGAAAAGTCAAAGTAATAAAAGACCAGTTCTTGGGAAGAATCATGGAAGGGATCATGAGAGAGGTATCATTTGACTTGAGCTGGACCATAGGGCATGGACAGAAATTTGTTAGGTTAGCAAAGCAGATAAAAGACTGAAGTATAAAGCAATGTTGGAGTAGTAGGAGATAGTTTAAAGTACAAATTTAAACCTAATTTAAGGAGGGTGGGTTGGTGGTCCTAAAATTTTAAGCTTAGAAGCTTGCTTTATCTTTTAGGCAGTAGTTACATAGAAAGGTCTTAGATGAGAAATTGATTTGGTGAGAGTTTTATTGCACATAGGAGTATGCAGAAGACCAGACATCTGGATGTGATAGAAGATGTCAACTGATCAGACCCCCACTCACAGCTTGAGCCGTTTGCCTTCATCATGACTTTGACCAGTGTGCACTTTACTTCGCTGTTCCTCAATTTCTACAGTTCCAAAATTGGATGATTTTACATCACAGCCTGCTCCACTTGTGATCCAGGGGTTTATGAGGTTCAGATGATAAATACTGGGTGAGGTAAGATTTCTCTTCCCCGTGGGTTAGGAGGACTTTCTCTGGGAGGATCACAGTGAGTGTGGGATTAAGCCACAGATTCCAGAGTCAGATCAGTGGAGATCTGATAAGACTTAATGACTGATTGAATTTAGGGAATAAAAGGAAATTATTGTTTAATATTATAAGGGTAACAAATTGGAAGGGTTGGGGAGAAAAACATAAAATGCATAAAATCCAGATCAGCATTACAGCAGAAAATGTCTAATAGAGCAAGGTGGCCAGAGATGCAGTCAGGACAAAACAGGTTGGGGGGGGCGTAGATAACCTGTTTCAGGTTGCCGTCCAGGAGAAGGGTTTTGAATGACAGACAGTAACCACACATGGAGAAGAACTGTTGGATCAGCCCTGGGCCAGAGCTGGTTACCTGTTCTATGTGACTCAGTACAAAATGGAAATGTGGGAAGAAAGTGCAGTTCAAGATACTAACATTTAACATTTCTTCGTTTTAAAATACGGTCTTATAAAACATAACAGGTAATAACAATGCCTGAGAAACAGCATAAAGCTACAAATTACAAAAAAATAATATTGGGGGCTATGATTTTATACAATACTAGAAATTATAATACATTATTAGTGTGATATCTTGATTCATCATTTGATTTTTCTGATTTGATTGTCATTTCTTAGGTCAAAATTTACACTTTTAGCAACTTCATTTTTAATGGATATAATTGAAAATAATGTTAGTCACTCTTGGCAAATGCCAGATTGTAAATGGTTTTTGACAATTTTTCATTTTAAGAAGAGTCTTTTCAGTGATTCAGTTTTACTGAAGCGATTATGTACTTCTCATAAGTTGAGCTTTGACAACATTAGGATAAAATTCTGACAAATTATTTCAGAATATAAATGGGAGTATCTAGAGCTGATAATTTTTATAGAATAATTTTTCTAAAAATATATATAACTTTATATGAATCAGTTTTGTGTGACTTTTGAATGTAGAATTATACAGTGGCATTAAGTATTTCCTCTATCATTTCTTATAACTTTTGGAGGCTGTACAGGAAACCAAAAGCGACTTCATGGCTTATATATAATTCAGAGTGCCTGGTTATGCGTTATATCACTACATCTCCAATTATAAAGAAAAATTAATTTTAAAATTGTCTTTCTCATTAATAATTGGTTCATCCAAAGCTTCATATGAAAATAGTGTTCTTTTTCATCAAATGTGACAATCTTTAATTCTCTTTCTAAGCCTGTGGGTATTGCTTCGCAGTGTTATAACAGTTTTCAAACTAGAGATTCTAAATTCTTTTAAAACTTCTAGTAATTCCCTAACATGCTAGTGTCATGTGTATGCTTTTACTTTGCAATGATTTGCCGACCGGATTTGCTGGCAAATCTGGCAACCCTGCCCATACTCTCAGGCTGAAGAGTTCATATTTGTGCATATGCCACTGGGACAGGTTCCAGGGACAGAGGGACAAGCTGGCTTTCCACTTCGAATTCCTATCCAGAGAGCTCCTCCTATTTCTAGCAGCCACCGCCCCTGTCGCCACCACCTGTGGGCTCAGTCTTGGATGAGCCTTGAGTGCCCGACAGTACCCCAGACTGCCCCAGGTGTGCACATTTCATTTGGGCAGCCAGGGCAGCTGCCGGGTGCACGTGCTGACCCTTGGCATATTTCCTCTGCTGGTGTCCATTTTCCTGTTGGTCTTCACTTACCACAAGTTCCATAATAAAATTAAGTTCAAGATGGCAACAACAGAGTATTAAATCCAACACGGCCTCTTTCTGAGAGTGTGTCCTTTGTGTGACTGTCAAGTTGCAGACCCAGTAAACTATCTGTGTCTAGTTTTAAGAAAAAGTTTGCTGCCAAACTGCCTTTACTTATTTTTTAAGTGGCTTATTTTATGTATTTATTTTTAGAGAGAGGGAAAGAGAGGGAGAGAAATATCAATGTGTCACATGGCCCTGACTGGGAATCAAACTGGCAACCCTTTGGTTCGCAGCCCATACTCAATCCACTGAGGTTATGCCAGCCAGCGCTAAACTGCCTTTTAATTGAGCTGTTCAGGATTTCTTTAAGATGAACTATTTGGGGCCTGTACAGTATTTAGGGACAGACATGGTGGTTTCCATGCACATGTTTATTTTAAAAATTTAAGGGATCTTAGTGGAGACTTGATTTTGGAAGCCGAACTTCCTGGCAGCCAGACTATAACTGTGAATCAGGCTGGGGTTTTAAGGGGCAGATTTTTGCAGTGGATTTCAAATAAATTATACTGCCATTTAGTTTGTTGTGTCTAATTACTCACCTTTCAGTTACCACTTGAATTTTATTATTGTCAGTCTCCTTTCTGTTTTGGTTAAAGGGAAGGGGACTGTGGATTATTATTTAGTTCTGGCTCCTGGTGACTTGATTATGTGTTCACACATAACCTGCTGGTCCTCAGTGCTAGAAACCAGAGTTTTGGCAGTTGCTGAAACTAGTTTTCCCCCTTAATCTTGTACCCACCTAGAAGAGATTTTTCAAGAAGAAAATTTCTAGAAAAAGGTCCCCTGTAGCTTCATTCATTATGTTTTTCTTTTTTAAAAACTGCAATAATGTTTTTAGAGGAAGTTCCTCTAAATGCTTTTAAAGCGTTTTTAAATGGGTGGGTGGAAACAGTCAGTGTATGTGAAAAGGTGAAGGAGTCAAAGCCAACACACGGAGCCCCAGTTACACTCCATTGCTTCTTTGCTTTCCATAGTGCACTTTCTATATCGTAAAATGGTGTCTTCAGTGAACCAGGATTATAGCTGCTGCTTTTTTCTCCTTTTATTCCCTTGCATTTGGCCAAAAATACTTACATTAGAACTTTCTAACTAATGTGCCACACCCTTTGCTATGACAGGAGTAAGTTACAGGTGAGCAGTATTTTGAGTCCCTCCCTCCTTCCTGGCAGGGTCTGGGACATTCAGAATTGGGGGCAGGTTGTCTCTGTTAAGTGCCCTCCTCCATTTACCCTCATATGCTGTATAAACATCATTTTCTTTGGACACTGCGACCTGAAAAGACTTGAAAATAATGCCTTTAAACCTCAAATCAGAAACTCATAGGGAAATAAAATTCCATATTTAAACAATTAACTTTTTAAATCATTTATGTAGTCAGTATTGTCTTTGTTCTTTTCACTAATTCTCCTACTTTTATTTAAGGTATACACCTTAGCAGCAGATAATATACTGATAAAATAAGTATTAAAAGATTTATTGTCTACTTTTCTTCCAATTATTACGTTAACAGGAACCAGAAATGTTTCTTAGTAAGAGTTACAGCTCTCCATAAACCAATGACCACGCCCTCTGCGCTCAGACCCTCTGGGCCTCAGACTCTGAGTGGGGGTGTGCCCCTTTACACCGTCCTCTGACGTCAGAGAAGTTTCCGCGCCTCTCATGCTTTTGATGGGAGACAAGGCGGGTCTGAATGATGATTGCGGGCCTTGTTTTTGACAGTAGAGAGTTTATGTTTACATTAGTAACTTGCAGTTCGTACTCAGAACCTTTTTCAAAGATAGGTGGAATCCAAGAGGAAATACTGTTAGTACAAGGAGGTAATTTTTTTTTCAAGCCCTTGGATGTGTTACATACTACATTTAATTACATTTATTGTGGTTTTCGTGAATTTATTTTGGTAAAACTTTGGATACTGAAAATTTAGATAAATCTTAGAGAAATTTATCTGTTAGAAATAACTACTAAGAAAGTAGTTATTTACAAAAGTGCATGGGGTATAAAATGATAGTCAGTCTGCATTAGTAGTCTTAATGACTATAACTGCCAGCTCTGTTCACCTGAGAGAGTCGGAACTTTAGCCTTATTTTATGAGCTCCAGTTTGCATCTCAGAAATCCTCCTTACTAGCTACTTGTTGTAAGGACTGTTATACTTTATCTGTTTAGAATTTTTAATGGCAGTATCTTTATTTCTTCATTATTTGAACTCGGGAAGTGTAAGAAAGGTGGAGTTTCCCCGATGACGGATGGAGGAATTCCTAGACTCACTCACAGCTGCAGTGGTGAGCTGCCCTCTCCTGGTCAGCCGCGCGTCCGGAACTCCCAGTGGGTCCTGAGGAAAATCATTTTTTGCCAAATTATTTAAATAGATATTTTGATTGTGTCTTTGATACCAGCATTATCTTATTCTGTGACTCTGCAGTGTAATGCTGTATTGTAGCTTCTTTTCATTCTTTAGAAAAAGACATTGTTGAGAAAGGATGGGGTTATCTCCTTTCACATTTTCTTGCAGGTGTTCTTCCCACCTGAGATTCTCGTCCATTACTTCAGTCTTAATGAGTACAATCCTTTGTTTGCTAAATTCTCAGGATTTACTTTGAAGCTGTTTCTTGGTGTATATTCATCCCCCCCCCCGAAGAATTATTTTCAAAACTATTAAGTGGATTAACCAAGATACTTCTTTTCATGGAAGGTATTTCTTGTTTGTTTTCTTAAAGATGGGCATCAGATTATCCCTGTTTTACTTAATAATTTCATGTTAGAGATGGGTTTACTAATGATTATTATTGAAATCAGTGCTTCTGTTTTTTTTTAGTTTTTAATTCTATATTCTTCATGTCTTATTTCTTATAGCCCATCCTTGCCTATTTTATACTCTGGCCTGGCGGACCTGTAGGATCAGCACCAGTTTTGCTGCTTCCCAGAATTGGAACGCCAGAACTGCTGGGAAAGAACACACTTTAGAGTTTCACTGCCTTGTTGAAACGTAGCAGTTTATACCTGCCCCCCCCCCCATTTTTTTTAACCAGGAGATCATTCTATATACTCTTGTATTTTAAAAATAGAAAGGGAAAAAACCCTCTGGTTTTTATTATATTTCCCAGTTAAAAATTAGGTTGCTACTAGTTTATATGTCTATTAAAGATACATGTAAGACTTTTTATGATGTTATTTTTAAGGTTCATATATATTTTAATACCTCTCATTCTTTACTAAGGAAAGTAAAGAATTTTTAGGAGGGTAATATCATATATTCTAAACATCCTGCTGTTGAGATCAAGACTAGAGGTGGAAGTCTGTAAACTTTTCTATTAGTCATTTTACTTTTCACAGTTTCATGTAATTTTTTAACTTGACCAAGTTCATTGTGTATTATAAATATACATTTGGAGAAGATTATAAATGAAAAGACTAATTTGGATAGTTGAAGGTTTCTTCCGAAATTAGGTAGAATTTATTTTCATGTTCAAGTAAGAACAAAAAACCCAGCCAACTAGTTCAGATCTGAAAGATTCTAAGATCTAATCAATACTTAAAAACTATTTTTTAAAAAGTAAACTATTAAATATTGAAAATTTGAAAATAAAGTCAAAATTGTGGGATTTGCAACAGGAGCAGATCAAGTGCTACTTTATTCCCTGCCCTGGTCTGTTTTGTCTGAGTGAAGAACCAAGACCTGACCGCAGTTTGTGGGCCATGGAGAAGTGACAGGATTCTTCAATTTGAAATTACCTTATTCTTACCTTACTCTTAAAACTTAATCAAGCTTCTCTGCTTATCAGTGATGGTGTTATCAGAGGTTTTAACACCTGATTTTGAGCCCCTACTATGTCACTTATTTTTTGTGTGACACACTTGCCTAGTTTCCTCCTTTATGAAATGGAAATATTAATTCCCATAATGGATGCTTATGAAGATAAAGAGTTTTTAAGAGCATTTAGTAAACTGTTAAATGGCGCACAATGTAAAGTGGTATCACGTATAAAATGGAAATGAACGTAAAAATTTTAATCCACATTACCAAAGGAGAAAAAAGGCATTATAGAGCATGCTAACCTAGACTTAACAGAGGACTTAATTTTCCTTCTCATAATTACTTCATTACATTTCTGTGTCAGATTTGTGCAGTGATAAAGATTTTCAACTTTTTTGTATATGTGTGGAGGGCAGTGAATTGTGTAACTTTAATGCAACTCACTGCATTTTTCTGTTGTGTTGCATGCAGATCAAAGCAGGATTTACATATTTAAATTTTTTTCCTCATTAAATCTTATCTCCAGACTGCCAAGGATTAGAAAGAGACATTTCATATATCACTCTTTATTTTATCAGTTTTGGTTTTTTTTTTTTAAACCTGAGATCATAGATTTTGGATGTGTTTCCTCGTAAAGGTGCAGATCTAGCTAGCAACGTAAATTGCAAGCAGCAGCAACTAGACCTTTGTCGCACTTTCTGTTGCATAGGAGCCTTTCAGTATTCTCTTTCTGTAGATCTCTCATGGCAGTTAGACTGGAACTCTCATCAGGGAAGAAGGAATTGCTCATGAAAAGAGGTGTTAAAAGCCTTACATTTGAGGTATAAGACCTGGCTCTCCTAATGTTCAGTAGTTAACTTGTAACAAAGCAAGCTTTGATCTGCATTTGAGTTTCTGTTTCTGAATTTATGTATGTGTGTGACAGTGTAGAGTATAGGATAAATTTGGTAGCCTAGGAAACCTGTATCCCATCAGGAGAGAAAACAGATGTTCTCCCTCCTGATAAAGAACTGCAGCTATCCATTTAGCAATTATGAATCTTTTCCCTAGATAATACTCTTGAGAAAGGAGTCTTTCAGCAGGCAGGATCAAGAAGCACATGACATTTTTTGCTGTATGGAACTGAATCTTTTTACATTTGCCCTCTTCATGCTTCAGTTTTTAAAAAGGTAGGTAAAAAGTCCAATCGGAATCACATGACTACTTTACAGGACTAAAATACTTCCTAGGATCAGTGCAGAGAAGGCATTAGAAAGTTTCTCATGCCCTCTCCCCATCCCCAAATCAGCTCAGTCAATTGTTTGTAGATGTGGTTGGTTTGTTTTTTACCATCTTCTGATTTTGAGTTGTTTTTGACTAAAGTGGTATTATCCAAGTCTCATTTGTGTTTCTCTGGAAAAGGTCAAATAATCTTGAATCTACTTAGATAATGCCCTTCATCTTTTTTTTTTTTTTGTCCCCACAGTGGTTAAAACCTTTATCTCTTACCTAGATTATTATCATAATAATCTCACTTTTGTTGCTTTCACTTTCTTTCCTTCAGTTCCTTCACATTGCTTTTGGACTGGTCTTCCCAAAATAGATACTTCATCATGGCTTTCCCTATTGCAAAGATCTTTAGTGGCTCCTTATTGCCTATAAAACATAGTTCGTTCAGCCTAGAATTTAAATCCCTCGGTGATCTGGCCCTAGTTTGTTTTTCCAGCCTATTTACTGTAGCACTCCTTACTGAGTGATTCAGTCTTCCCTACTCCGCTCTTTGCCCAGTCTCAGGTCAGGCTCTTTCTGGGGTGTCTGTCCTTCTCTTTCATCTCCTCCCCAATCCCTGCAGGTTGAAATCCTACTTCTTCCTCAAGGTCCTGCCATGATACCACGTTTCCTTCTTAAGGTCAGACTGGAACTGTGCTTTCTATAGCAATATGGTAAAAATAACACTCAGTTCCTTTTTTGAGCTAAAGTGATTTATCCTGCTTTATACAGTTTACCTAAGGAAATAGGCATGACCTTCCCAAATGTAAATACCTAATATGTAGTTTTGCAGTCATATTTAAAAAGAACTTTGGAGGGGGCATGTTAGAATACATCTTTATTATAGTGAAATAAAATCAGTGTTTTCTTTTTAAATTTTTATTTATTTTTAGAGGGGGAGGAGGGAGAAGGAGAGGGAAAGATATATCAATGTGTGGTTGCCTCTCACACACCCCCTGCTGAGGAACTGGCCTGCAACCCAGGCATGTGTCCTTACTGGGAATTGAACCAGTGACCCTTTGGTTCACATGCCAGCAGTCAATCCACTGAGCCACACCAGCCAGGGCTAAAATCAGTGTTTTCATATGATTTAATTTTAGATCGACAGGAAAAGTATAGATTAACAGTGGTTAGGTAAAGCGTATATTAGAAATTATATCCCCCAAATTATGATTAATATTTAGTAAGTTAAATTTTCTACCTTAGAGAATTTGTAGATTCCAAATAATAAAATTTAAAAACTTTAAGTGTGATAGGAGTAGATTATCTTTCCTATTACAGTTGTCCTTCCCTTATCTGTGATTTTGCTTTTATGGTTTTGGTTACCCATGGTCAGCTATAGTCTGAAAATATTAATGGAAAACTCCAGAAATAAACAGTTTTTAAGTTTTATTTTTTAAATTTTCATGGAGTTTATTGGGGTGACATTGGTTAATAAAATTATATAGGTTTCAGGCATACAATCCTATAATACCTCGTAAGTTTTAAGTTGCATACTGTTCTGAGTAGCATGATGATATTTTGCATCATCCCGCTTTGTCCTGCCCAGGATGTGAATCATCCCTTTGTCCAGTTTATCCTTGTGCTGCGTATGTCACCTGCCTGTAAGTTACGTAGCAGTTGGTTTGGTTATCAGACTGACTTGTGGAAGTACAGTGCTTGTGTCCAAGTAACTCTTAATTTTAATTAGTAATAACTCCAAAGAGAGTGGTAATACCGGCTATTCGGGTATTCCACAGAGAAGCCATAAAATTTACGTATGTTCATATATACTATGGAAAAAACAGTGTGTATGTGTAGGGTTCAGTACTATCCACAGTATCATCTACTGGGGGTCTTGGAACATATCCCCGATAGCTAAGGGGAACTACTGTACATGGAATGAAATAAAACTACTAACCAATGCACTTATTTTCTAAGAGCAAATTCTGCCTGCCAAGCTGATTAGTTATCATAATAGAAAAGATTGGTGCCAAAAGCTTACATTCAAACCAAAATTCAAAGCCAACTAAGGCTGTACTATTGCACAACTCTAGGAGGCACTATTACCTTGTAGTTTATGTAAATATCCATAGAGCAGCACATACCCTGTTTAAACAGGAAACCTTTTCAGCTCAGGTTAGAGTCTGTAAACTAATAAAGACCGATGTTATAGGTTCTTTGTTTTGGGAAACTTTTCTGATTAAGAAGAAAGATGATTCTGAACCTTATGCAGACTTTAAGCTTCCAGTGCATCTGCACTTTTCGTGACCACCAGCCATAGGAACGATTGAGTTTCCCGATAGGGCAACTAATCTCACACAGGGGTAAAAAAGAATAACTAGCCACACACATATTTTGCAAGGGCAGATGTTTGCCGCTCTTAGTAGAGAGGAGAAATCTCTCCATCAAAAGCCTTCATGTAGCAACTCGGTATTGAGAAGTTGGAATTCCAAGGCTGCCTTCTTTCTCCCTTAGGTTCTTACATTTTATTTCTAAAAATCTAGCCCAACATTTTTTGGCCTGAATTTATTTATTTTTATTTTTAAAATTTATCTCTCAGTTATAGTTTACATTCAATATTATTTTGTATTATTTAAGACTTAGAAAGAATTCCAATATGCCATTCGCCCAGCTTCCCCAACTGTTACCATCTTACCCCTATAATATAATTCTTATAATCAAGAAATTCATAATGATGTAATACTATTAACTAATATATCAGAATTTATTCAGATTTCATCAGTTCTTCAACTAACATTCTCTTTCTGGGTCAAGATCTAACTAGAATTACACATTACATTTAATGGTCATAACTTCATAGTCTTTAAATTTAGGACAATTTCTTAGCCTTTCTTTTGTCTTTAATAACCTTAACTTTTTAAAAGAGACTACTAGCCAGTAATTTTGTAGAATGTCTTTCAGTGTAGATTTGTTTTGTGTTTCCTCATGATTAAATTCCAGTTGTGCTATTTTTGCCATAGGATACTTATGGTCTCATTGCAGGGTTTTTTTTAAATATCAAGAAACCAAAAGCTTAAAAATCAGTAAGCCTTAAGTAGATAAAAAGTGTATCCTAAAAGTTCTAGGACTATGTAATTGTTTCTGACATCAGATTATATAGGAAACATATTTGATTTTACTGCTTTCTATTCATAAGAAAGTTATCTACCATTTTTTCCCATAGCACAGGGAATGGTAATTTTCTCGTTTGTTATTTAGAAGATATGATAGTAATATACTGGAAAAATAAGATTTGTAATTAATCAATGAAACCTATCTTGAGAAGGACTTGGACTCATTAAAAAAAGGTTTCATTGGCTTTTTGAAGCTATATGAACTGGCAAATCAATTACTGATAGTTCCCCTAGAAATACCTGGTTTTAAAAAAAGGAATAACTATTTTGTCTTCAGGAAACAACTGTTGATTTGTACCTTTTACCTAGCATGTAAAATGGATGGACAACATATTCTTAGTTCACATCATATTTAGAAAAGGAATTATACCACATTTGAAGAAAAGTACCCTTATTTCTGGTGATTTCTTTAAAGGAGGATTTTAATCTTAGTTTGCCTAGACTCTAGTAAACATAAGCATTTCTAATCCTAAATAGGAAAAATTTTAATGCACTCCAAACCCACCATAAGCCTTTAGTCAAATTCCTTCAATGTAACTAAAATATAGTAAAGTGGCTATATCTATGAAATAATTTTAGGAAATAAAATGCAAAAATAGGCATCCTGATCATAAAGCATTTAATATACTTGTTAACAAATGGCGTGTGCAATTGGCTTTTCATATCATCCATAGATGTTTTCTTTACAATACATCCACCAGATAACACAGCGATAGATAAATTTGTTAGGAAAAAATACATATAAAAGTTTACTGTGAAAAAACAAACTTTCTACAATGAATTTTCATTGGGCAAGTGAGGTGGAGCTTGAAGAAAGTTAAGAAGAGGAATATTGAATTAGCCAGCTTCACTTGTACAAGAACTGATGGTGGGGCCAAATGTGCAAAGAAGGGACAATTACTTCAGATAAACTGTGAAGTACAAACAAGCTAGTAGTACGACTGCCTTCTGAGTAGGAAGATTTTGACAAGTCATTGAGGAGAGGTAATTAGTGCTTCCAGGTAAAAATTGAAGAATAGAACTTTACCTTCCTGTTACTTTTGTGAATCTCTTTATGGTGTTTTTGATTGTTTAGCCAGTTATATTTGGAAAATAACTTGAGACTTTATAAAATAAAGTTTACTATTATAAAATAATGAGATTTACTTACTACCCATATTTTTCTACCTGGTTAAAAGGTATACATAAGTTCCAGGTGTATCAAGTATTTATTTGCAAAACCAGTAGGGCAAGGGAAACAAAAGAAAAAATAAACAAATGGGACTCCATCAAATTAAAAAGCTTTTGCACAGCAAAGGGAACCACCAACAAAATGAAAAGACAGGCCACTGAATGGGAGAACATATTCTCCAGTGATATCTCTGGTAAGGGGTTAATATCCAAAATTTGTAAAGAACTTACACAACTCAACACACCCTCCAAAAAACAACCCAATTTTAAAAATGGGCAAAGGACCTGAATAGACACTTCTCTAAAGAGGACATACAAATGGCCAATAGGCATATGAAAAGACACTTGATGTCACTAACTTCAGAGAAATGAAAATTAAAACCACAATGAGATATCACCTCATACCTGTCAGAATGGCCATCATAAATAAATCAACAAACAGTAAGTATTGATGAGGAGGATACAGAGAAAAGGGAACCTTCATGCACTGTTAGTGGTAATGCAGATTGGCAAAGCCACTGTGAAAACAGTGTGGAGTGTCCTTAAAAAAATTAAAAATGAAACTACCTCATGACCCAGCAATTCTACTTCTGGAAATATATTCAAAGAAACCTGAGACACTAATTTAAAAGAATATATGCACCCCTATGTTCACAGCAGCATTATTTATAATAGCCAAGATTTGGAAGCAGCCCAAGTACCCATCAGTAGATGAGTGGATTAAAAAAGCTGTGGTATATTTATACAATGAAATACTACTCAACCATTAAAAAGGAGGAAATCTTTTGAAATAGCATGAAAGGAACTGAGAGTGTTATGCTAAGTAAAATAAACCAGTCAGAGAAAGATAATGCCATATGATTTCACCTGTATGTGGAATCTAATGAACAAAATAGACTCATAGATACGGAAAACAGACTGACAGCTGTTAGAAGGGAAAGGTTTGGGAACTGGATGAAAAAGGTGAAGGGATTAAGCAGAAACAAAAAGACTCATAGACAGGCAACAGTATAGTAATTCCCAGAGGGGAAAGGGATGGTGGGAGGTAGGAAAGAGTAAAGGGGGGTAAATGGTGATGTGACCGAAGGAGAATTGACTTCAGGTGGTGAACACACAATACAATATACAGATGATATATTTATAGAATTGTATGCTTGAAACCTATATAATTTTATTAACCAATGTCACCCCAATAAATTTAATTAAAGAAAAAGAAGAAACAATGTAGTAGACTTTAAAAACCATGACTGTTTTTCTAAGTCTTCTCTTCCTCACATCTAAAAATTAACAGTTTCTCATTTTTCAGAGTGTTAATCCTGTCCTCTGAACCATGAAACTCTATAGTTGTTAATTTTGGCACCACCTTGAGTACCCTATTCATTGGTATTTGAACAAATGTGTTGAATACTACTGTGTACTACTCTCGGAATGCAAAGTGAACCCAACTGCTATGAAAGAAAAATAAAACAAACAGTGCTTTGAGAATATACAGTGGAGACCCCAACCAAGTATGGAGGCCAAGGAAGGTTTTCATGGGTGATATTTAAGCTGAAATCCAAAAGATAAATAGCCATCACCTAGTTTTGGAAAGAGGGCATTGAGCCCTGGCCTCCTGGTGACTCAGAGCGTAGTCCCCATATACCAAAAGGTTGCAGATTCGATTCTTGGTCAAGGCACTTACGAGAGGCAACCAATTAATGTTTCTCCTGGTCCCACCCCCTATCCCCATCTACCGCTTCCTTCTCCCCCTCCCAACCTCCCACCAAAATCAATAAACATATCCTGAGGTGAAGATTTTTTGAAAGTATCCCTGAAACATGTCATTCTCTATCTTATTGCGTCTTTCTCCTCCCCCAAGGATTCACTCATTACCTAGATGTTGACAGGAATCACTTCCTTGCTTTTGTTTTTTAACCTCTTTAACAATATAGTTTATCTTTGCCCCATGCATTCTTTATACTTAGATATTTACATGTGTATAACATAACTTTGCATGTATTTAAACTTATATAATTGACAATATTCTTCATAAATATGCTTCTAAGCTTCTTTTTGGTCAGCACCACATTTGTGAGATTTATTGATGTTGATGTTTGTAGCTCTAGTTCATTCATTATTAACTGCCGTTATCTCCCTTTTCTAATTGATAGTTTGTTGGAATTTTTTGCACTTACAAGTAAAGCTGTTGTGGTTATTTTTATGTATGTCTCTTGGTGCACATGCATGAGGGTTTCTCTAGTTTCTGTGGCAAACTATGACCCACAGGCCAGTAGCTCGTTTTTGTAAATTAAGCTTTAATAAAACAGCCATGCCCATTGGTGTATATATTGTCTGTGACAGCTTTCAGCCTACAGTGTCAGAGTTGACTAGTTGAGAGACCATATGACCCACACGCCTAAAATGTTTACAGTCTGGCCTTTTGAGAAAAAGTTCACTGACACATGATCTCAGAGTATATGGCCAAGAATAGAATTACTGGGTACTGGCATAGTCTGCAGCTTTACTAGATTTTGCGAAGCATCTTGCAGGCATGATTATATGAGTTCTTGTTCACCTACCTCCTAGTCAGTATTTTGTATCGTCAAAGTTTTCTGTTTTTCATTTGCATCTCATCGCTTACATTGCTCATTTCGAACACTTATTGAATTTTGTATCATTCTTCAATTTTGGTGTTAATTGCCAATTCATATATTTTGCCCATTTTTTCTATTTGCTCTTTGTCTTTTTTATCCCCATGGTGTTTTGGGTGGACTATTTTATATCTTCTGGATATGAACCCTCTGTTGATTATGTGAATTAACAATATTTCCTCCCAGTCTGTGGCTTATCTTTTAATTTTCCATGGTTTCTTAAAAAACGTTTTATTTGAAAATGATTTTTAAAAGTCAAAAAAATAAAACTGACACAACAAATATCTGTATACCCTTCATCCAGATTCACTTACTGGTTACATTTTACTTCATTTGCTTTATTACTCATTTGTGTGCTCTATGTATGTGTGTGTAAATGCAAATACACACATGGTCCTAAACCATATGAGATTAAGTTAAATACATCATGCCTGTCCTTTAACCCCTTAATGCTTCAGTATATATTTTCTAACAGAGATATTCTGTTATGTAACTAAAATGCAGCTGTCAACTTCACAGATTAATATTGACAATTTTTTCTAAACTGCTAACTATAATAATTTTCTTTTTAAAAAGATTTTATTCATTTTTAGAGACAGGGGAAGGAAGGGAGAAAGGGAGAAAGGGAGAGAAACATTGATGTGCAAGAGAAACATTGACTGGTTACTTCTTGCATGCCCCCAACTAGGGTGACTGAGCATGAAACCAACAACCTTTTTGGTTTACAGCACGACACCCAGTGCACTGAGCCACACCAGTCAGGGCTATACTAATTTCTGAATGTTTTTTGATGTGTTAAGCTTTATAGTTTAATGTTGTTATTTTATCCACTTTTTTCTTGATAGCTTATGTCTTTAAAAATTCTTTCCATCTCTGATATTTTAAAATAGATTATGTATTTCCTTATATAATTTTAAACCTTTTGCTTACCATATTTAGAACTTTATCCTTGAACTTGGAATTCATTTTGTAAATGGTGAGAAATTAGTTCTAATTTGACTTTCCCTATTATTTCCAGGACCATTTATTGAATAAACTGCCCTTTATGGAACAGTGAGACCTAAGTCATAATGTCATATATCCAGTTTATGACTGCAAGTCTTTCCTTGGGCTACGTGTCTATTCATGTACTTAGAACCACTGTGTTAAGTATTAGTAATTTATATTAATTATTGGCAAGACAGTAATTAATTAATTAATAATTAATTGAAGATGCAAGACAAGCCTCTTCAGTGTGTTCTTCTCAAATTTAACATCTACTCTGGTGAGTGGTCATATAAGAAACAATTCGCATAATAATCACTTAGAAAAAATATAGGATATTATGAGCACAGTGAAGCCCTTGGTGTATGCCCCTCCCTGGTCATAACCTTTACCTTCTCCCAACGGGTAGCCTGACTTTTATGATAATACTTTCCTTGGCTTTGTTTATAGTTTTATCATTGATATATGCCCTAAATTATTGTCTATTTTGCCTGTTTTTGAGGGTTATATTCATAGACTTATACAGGAGATGTATTTCTGTATGTGTCTGCCTTTTTATAACATTATGTAGCTTTGTTTCATTTTGGTTGTTCTTTAATTGACGTAGGACACCCTATTGTATGACTATAACCAGAGTTGATCCATTTTACTGTTAATGGCCATTGTGACTATTGGCTAACAGTGTTCTTAATACTATATTTTGCATTTCTTTCAAGTATATACCTAAGCCTGGAATTACTTTGTCCTGTGATATGTATATCCTGCACTTTAGTAGTTATTAGCAAACTCTTTTTCCTAAGTGGTTTCGTACCAGTGTGTGTTCTAACAGCATTGCATGAAAGTTCCTATTGTCCACATCTTTACCAATGTTTGATTAAATGTTCTTTAATCTATCTAATTTGGTAGGTGAGTAGTAGTATTTTATTGTGACTTCAGTATGTTATTTACTTGATAACTAATTGACTTTAAATACCTTTCATGTTTCATGTTTAGTTTATTGGTCATTTAGATATCCTCTTTTTATAAAGGCCCTATTTTAAATCTTTTGGTAGTTTTTTTTTAATTTGTCTTAATAACTTGTAGAGAGTTAACATCTTCTGGACATGAATACTTTATATGTTGAGGAAATATCTCCTCCTCCTCTGGTTTTTGCCATTTTACTCTATTTAATAAGGTGTTTTGTTTTGTTTTTAGATAAACAGAAATGCTTGACTGCAGTGTGGTCAAGAGTTACCAAATTTGAATTCATGCCCTGTCACTTGCTACTTTGTGACCTTGGCCAGCTTTGAACTTCAGTTTACTTATCTGTAAATAGTTTGTAGTAATATCCATGTCATAGGGTAATAAAGAAGATTAAATGAGATAAAGCATGTATTATAAAGCTTTTCATCTAGCAGTCCTCAATAGATGTTACTTGCCTTCCCCATCAGTTAAGGTGCTCATTTTTATACTGTCTTTTGGGAAATTGGGTAGTATTCATGAGCTATTTGCAAATGAAATGTTTTGGAAATTAGAATCTCATATAATTATCCAGGAAGTTAGAAGGTAGGCTAAACTAGTAAATATAATTCATTTACCTGGAGAACTAAAATATAACATTTTCTTTGCTGAAAAGGGTTTATACTCAATATGGGACCCTTGAATAATAAAACTATGACTGGGGTTTTTAAATCAGAAAATGAAAAGCTATAGATTTTTTTAAATCTAAACCCTATACATAATGCATCATATATTGAAATTAAGGGTAGAACTCCTTAACTCTAAGAAGAAAGCAAGGTTTCTTAAATGAGGAATTGCTAATTATTCCAGTTCAAAGTACCTTCCACCTCTCTAGAGTTTTCTGATGCTTACTGATGATTTTCATTTTGCCCTGTTCCATCTTTTCATTCATTCATTCATTCATTCAAGAAATATTTCTAGAGCGCTGGCTGGTATTGCTCAGTTGGTTGGAGCATTATCCCATAAACTGAAAGGTTTCGGGTTCAATTCCCAGTCAGGGCACGTGCCTAGGTCGCAGATTCTGTCCCTGGTCTGGGCACAAATGAGAGGCAACCAATCAATATTTATCTCTTACATTGATGTTTTTCTCCCTCCCTCTTTCCCTCTCTTCTCCTCCTCTCTCTAAAAGCAATAAGCATGTCCTCAGATGAGGATGTAATAAAGAAAGAAATATTTATAGAATACATCTATGTATCAAGTCCTATGCCAGGTGAAGGGGACAGAACAATGAATAGACTTAGTCTTTGCCCAAGTGGAGCTCTGAAAGAAGAATGAAAGATATTTTTAATGGTTTTGATACCGTGTTTGAAAAGCATTCTCAGAGTTCTGCTTCTGGTAATGGCAGGAATGTTTATAATGGACCAGCCTCTACACAGTTAATTATACTCTGGACAAAATACTATCCTATAAATGTACACACACAAATCACTTTCGAGTGTACTTTAATAGTTAAAAACATAAAACAACATGTGAATGTATTAGAGGCCAACCAAAAGCAGATAGCAATTGATAGGGAGTCAATACTTGGAATAAAGGAACATCATTGGGTGAGTTTCCTGTTTTTGCAGCTCTTTGACTGAGGGGAGTCGCTAATTGGTACAGTGTGGGGATGGCTAGAACTCAGAAATTTCCAGTCTTACTGGCTTTGGAAATCAGAAAAGAGAGGCCACTACTGCAGCTAGAAAGTGAAAGGCCATTCACAGAGGAGGAAGCCCAGATTATGCATCTAAGTATTTTCCAGAGTTTTGATTTTTGAACAAAACATCAACATTCTTTAAACGAATATAAAGTATCCATAGTCTTCAAAGTATCATTTGCAAGGTTCAAAATTACCACATATGAAGAAACTGGAGATTTTGATGCACATTCAAGAAAAGGCAACCAATGGACACACTTTGGGATGACCCAGAAGTTGGAATTAGCAGACTAGAATTTTAAAGCAGTTAACTTGACTATGTTCATGCGTGTAATAAAGTACTATACATGAAATCTCAGTAGAGAAATGAAACTATAAAGGAGAAGTAAATGCAAATTCTAGAACTGAAAAATATGATATCTGAAATAAAAGTTAAATGAATGAGTTTAATAGCCGATTGAAAATGTCAGTGAACTTGAAGACCAAAATTATCCAACCTGAAGAACATAGAAAAATATTCTAAAAAATAAATTTAAAAGAGCAGAACCACAGTGACTCATTGAACAAAATTAAAAGGCCTACTATGTGTTGTTAGCATTTCAGAGGAGAAGAAAATATATTTTAAAAGAATATGGGCATGATCTTTCCAAATTTAGTGAAAGGTATAATTGTATATATTCAAGAGGCTCATAGTCAAATTGATGAAAACCAAAGATGAGAAAACATTTGGAAAAAGCTGGAAAAAGATGGAACATGCTAAGAGTAAGCATGTGAAAACTAAAGTAGTCATACTACTACCAGGTAAGTAGACTTTGAGACAAAGTGCAGTCATCTCCACCGCTGCCCACCTTATCCATGGTTTTGCTTTAAGCAGTTTCAGTTACCATAGCCAACCAGGGTCTGAAAATATGAAATGAAAAATTCCAAAAATAAGCAATCAGTTTTACATTGCGCACCATTCTGAGTAGCATGACGAAATCTGGTGCCCTCCCACTTTGTTCCACCGAGGACGAGTCATCCCTTTGTCCAGAGTGTCCAGGCTGTATGTGCTACCTGCCCATCAGTCACTAAGTAGCTGTCTCCTCTGGTTACCAGATGAGCCACATAACTTTTATTCCAATATATTATAATTGTTCTATTGTAGTATTAGTTATTGTTATTAATATCTTACTGTGCCTCATTTATAAATTAAATTTTATCATAAGTAGGTACATATAGGAAAAAGCATAGTATTCGATATATATAAGATTCATTACTACTCAGTTTCAGGTCGCCACTGGGGGTCATTTATAAATTAAATTTTATCATAAGTAGATACATATAGGAAAAAGCATAGTATTCGATATATATAAGATTCATTACTACTCAGTTTTAGGTCGCCACTGGGGGTCCTGGAGCATCCCCCCCACACACACACACAGATAAGGGGTGAACTACTATAATTCCTCAAGAATGTGATACCACTGTTCCTTTGACATGACCTGCATCTTAGCCTGGCCACCTTTAGTTAAAATGTACTGTACCAGAGGTAAATAAGGGTGTTTCAGAAAGATTAAAGGATCAAGTTACCTGGAAAGGCACATAAGAATCAAACAGACCTTAAATAAAGCAAAATTTGATGGGATTAAAGGAGGAAATAGAGAAGTCCACAATTACAATTGGAGATTTTAATACCTACCTCTTTGTTAGTAATTGATAGAAATACCACATAAAAAATATCAATAAGGACATAATACTACCAGAATAATACTACCACCCACCTTGACCTAGTTGACATTTGTAGGACAAAACCCCAATACCGCAGAATATGCATTCTTTTCCAGCATACACGGAACTTTCAACAAGGTAAACCATATGTTGGGCCATAAAGTAAACGTCAATAAATTTCAAAAGATTGAAATTTTACGAAGTGTATTTTCTGATCACAGTAGAATTAAATTAGAAATCAAAAAGATCTGAAAAATTTCCACAGGATATTTGGAAATTAAAATTATTTTAAAATTTCATTTTATTACTGCTTGATTAACTGATTGCTGCAGTTGGTTACCTAGCATTTCTTGGTTTTCACCATTTTATTATAAAGGAAGAAAAGTGAAATTCCTTTTTCTTAGTTTTGCATAGGTTTTCTCAAGTCTTTTTCTTCTCCCATATTTAGGATATAATAAAAGCATTTTATTTGTAACCTCTTAAAATGATCTCCTTCCTTTTGGAGGGCTGGGGTTAGCATTTAGTATTTCTATTTTTATCTAAGACTTGGCCTAAGTATTTATGGTCTTTGTGGAATATTCTTAGAATCCTTCAGGCTCTTCCTTTTGCTGAGCTCTTTTCTCGAGCACCAGCCTTCATCACTGCCTCACTACCACCCCACCCGCCCATCTCATCCTCCTGTAATCTCATTCCTCCAGGCTCAGGATTCTGTTTTGGGTTCTCTCTCGATTATTATCACCTGTTTATGTGGTTGGACATTACAATTCAAAATGCTCAAAATGTTGCTTCTGTATATGGTTCTATTGTTCATTTGATCTTCTCTATAGATAATTTTGGAATCTTTTGTCACTGTATCGGTCTTCTGTGGATTCTTGCCTATTTTAACCTATGTACTTTTTATGTTGGTGTTTCTTATAATAATTTTTCCGTATTGTTTTATCTGTTTTCAGTGTTTTAATAGGTTCATTGTTAAGGAGTTCCCATGAGGAATCCTGTCCTAAAAACAAGAAGCAGCAGATTACATTTTTGTTTCTGTAGAGCAGTAACTAGAATCAGAATATACAGGAGGATGAATGAGGGGGCTGTCTCTACTTGGTATATGGTGTCAAGCTTGTACAGAAAACAGATTTTTGGAAAATATTCCCCGGGTCTTTAAGTACATCTTTTACCACATGTAATTGTACTTCATCAGTCTAATTTTGAGAGCTATATTTCTTTTCACACTATTTGGTATGGGGTTTTGCAGTATAGAAATGCTTTCACAGACTAGAATTTGCCAAGGGAAGGAAATAGTAAAGCTTTCAATGTACACACTAACTTGGCATATTATACATTTAATAATTTAATCCTGCTTACCTAGCAGGTTCCATTTCCTAGACTAAGAATGTCCAGAGAACTCAATCACAAAAGAGCTGAATTATGACCTCCTGTGGTTATTAAAAATGCAAATATGGGCAAATGTTTTTTTAATATTCTGCATTTAAAGCCTTGTTTTTTAACAGAGACATGCACTTTGTCCCTACTCTGGTGTATGGGACCTAAGGTCACAGGGTTCCAACTTCCAGCTTTCAAACTTTTTTTTTCTGTCTTTAGTCTTTTGAGCAAGCTGTGTAATAAGCATCTCATTTCCAGTCTCCAAACAAAATATAGTGTGAGAGTGCCACCATCAGCTACTCTCTGAACTTTGAGACCTTGTCAGAACAAGAACATACCTTCCAAGTTCTGCATCAGAAGCTGGGAAAATATTGTTTAAAAGGTGTAGACTTTTGGTTTGGTGAGACAAAGGTTCTGGAGATGGATGGAGGTGATAGTAGCACAACAATAGAAATGTACTGAATGCCTCTGAACTGTACGGTTAAATATGGTTACGGTGGTAAATATTACATCATGTGTATTTTACTACAAAAATATCTTTTAAAAAGTTGGTAAGAAAATTGAAGTAAGAGGCCTTTGAGTCAATTTTTTCTCTTTTGAAAATGACATTGGTCCCAGATGTTTAAGAGCTGTCTCAGCTGCTTGCAGTCAGGGTACAGGACCTGAAACATGACAGTGTGTGTACAGAGTGTTGATAGTGCAGTGCTTTTTCTGTCCTGTCCAGTTCAGAAATCGTTTGGGAGAAGTAGAGACTAGGTCGCCAAAGTGTATAAACAGTAGCATAAAATTTATAATTATCATTCTTCAAAAAGTGTATATAATCTAAATTTCCTCAAATTCAGGGGAAACAAATTTTTAATTGGTTTTCTTGTTTTTACTCTTCATGTCAAGATAATCGCATTTCCAAATCTAACTATAGCCTCTCCAGATACTCCCATTGCTTGAAAACAGAGAACTGTAATGGAAAAGTGGGCTCCTTCTTTTATCCTTCCCTACTTGAATTTGTATTTTAAGGTGAATAAGAGGAGAAATTAACAGGGCTCTGATTTAGCCTATTCCTCTTTTCTCTCCATTACTACTTTAATATTTTGCTTTTTTTGTAAAATATTTTTGTTTTACTATTTTTAACAGGATTTGAGGAACAATTTTGTTACACACACCTCAGACTATAGTAGTAATGATGATGTTAGAGAAAAACAACTCTTACTCCTACAAAATTATCAAAAGGGGAATTTTTTTAAAGTGTATTAAAACGGAAGGGACAGCTGGTTTGGTTTAGTTCTTAAAATAAACTGATCTACTAGATTCTCAAGTTCTATATTGTGCTTGAATTTCCCATTGGAAATGAAACATTCCACTGTCCCTTTTTACTGTTTAACTTAAGCTGCAGTGAACACTGGGAGAATGGCCCTGTGGCTGAACTGGGTTTTTTTTTTTTTTTTTAATCTATTCATTTTATACTTTCAGACAGATTTTTCCCTGGGGTGAAACAAAGGTTAACTGAAATTTCCTCTGTTGTGTACCTGAACGAATCAGCAGTTTGAGAAGGAAATCCCATTGATGGGCCAAGAGAGTGACAGGCTCTATTTAAAGAATTCCCCCGACTGTGTGGTAGACCAGCCATGCCATGAATTTAACTGTTCCTGTGGTCCCCATACTTGTACCCACCAAAAAAGAGAGAGAGGGAGAAAGCGACTTTGTTCTACAATCGCAGCCCTAAGCTTTGAAAACCACGAGCCATTGAGTTTTGTGAATTCAAGTTAGACAGCAACAGAGGCCAAGACTCTAGGGGAACAATATCTGAAAGGGAACACACAAAAACAGGTAGAAACTGTTTAACTATTTTATTTCTCTGTGTGTATACAGATTTACGTGTGTTTATACACACGGCCAAGAAACCTGTGTCTTTTTCTCATTTTTTGCAGTTCGTACTAATTATATTTAGCCAATATGTTTATTAAATTTTTTAATTTGTTAAATTTTTCATTTTTATAGCTTTTGTGTTCCATAAAATATTCTGGTTCTTGCAGGACATATTATATGTATTGGAAATGAGAATAAACACAGTAGGAGTGTGAACGGTTAAAAGGATGGACCTTTCTATTACCTCTGCTGAAGCTTTACTGTCAGGGCAGCTCATGTATTTTGTATTTTTTCTGTTTAAGGGAAGCTGCTTTAAATATGAAAAGATGGTATCTTGAGTTGGATTAAACATCCTTAATTCATGTGTATTTAACCTCAGGACTTGTGAGCCCTGTTGAAAATCCAGCTTTAACACTGCCTAGTAGGCCTCAATAGTGCATACTGCGTAGGGATTATAAATAGTCTTTTTCTGAGGTGGGGTTAGTATGTATTCCCAGGGGGCACGAATTGTATATGTTTCTGACAAATATTTCACATGTATTGATAATTCATATTTCTGTTGACAAATTTAGGATTTATTTTTGTAAAAATACTTCATTATTTGAAGCTTTTGTTATCAGTAGTTTCTGAAGTTATCTTCTCTCTAGTGTGGCCAAGAACTTACAGAGATTTTATAAAACACTAGAATTCATGAAGAAAATAATACAGTGTGATTGGGTTCTGTCTGGGGATTTTAAAAAAGCAAGTACCATTTGAGTTGGTTCCTGAGGGGGAAAAAATAGGAATTTGTCTTGGAGATTATGTAGGGGCTAGATTCATGCACACATATGAGAGCTTGAGTCCAGAGAGATTAAGTTATTCGTACAAAATTATTCAGTGTGTTTTAGGAGAACCTAGGTCTCAAGTTCTATCTGGCGTTTACTTGCACAATAAATAAACTGCTTCTTTCTCTTTTTCCACGATGATATTTTTAAAATCCTTTCTCTCTTGTCAATTATACATTAGTAAAGCTGAAAAAATGATTTTTCTCTTTCTCTTTTCTTCTGCTATTTCCTGACTGTTTCTTGTCCTTCATTCTTTTCTGTTCCTTTTCTTTTCCTTTCTTATTTTTCATTGTTGGTCCTACTGCAAATAGGTTGTAGCATTGTAAATTAAGAGCAAGATTTGGGGGAGTGGATCTCTCTAAATATTCCATGTGGCCTATATAAGGCTACATTGTTCTTTTGAATGTTATTTTTTAAAAAGCAAAATTCTACTTACCTCAAGGAAGCATGACTAGATCACATCCTCTGGTTGTTACTTAGGTAAATAGGAGAGCTAACAAATGCCATGGATAGATGCAGATGATTTTTAAAAACCAATAAAAACAGTTGACTTCTCTTTTAGGAAATCACTTGGTTCTTCCAAATTCATTCATGAAGTAATGTTTATTGAGCACCTACTATGTGCCAAACACCATACAGGTTAACATAAGTTGGAGAGTAACATGGAAATGGTTCCTGCCCCTTTATAGACTAGAGTTGACCACAACTAGAAAGTTGAAGCATTGTTTTTATAAAACTGAGATTCAGGATTCTCAAAGACCAACATTGCACTTCAGCTAATACCATTATTCACCCATATCAGAATATACTCTTATATTAAAAGTGGGAAAGTGCAATTTGAAATTCAAGTTGTTTTCCCATTAGTAAATCAAAACTAGAAGAAAAAAATTTTTTTGTCTGAGAAGCTCCTTATCTGCCCTTGGATTCTAAATGATAGCTTCGCTGGGTAGAGCAAACAATCTCGGCTGTAGGTCCCTGCTTTTCAGGACTTTGACTATGTCTTGCCAGTCCCTTCTAAGCTGCAAAGTTTCTTTTTAGAAATCAGCGGACAGTCTTATGGAAATTCCTCTTTATGTAACTAACTGCTTTTTCTCTTGCTGCTTTTAATATTGTCTCTTTAACATTTGGCATTTTAATTATGATTTATCTCACAGTGGGCTTCTTTGCATCCATCTTTTTTGGGACTCTGTATTTTCTGGGTTTGCAAATTTATTTCCTTCACCAAATTAGAGATGGGTTTTTTGTTTCATTATTTTTTAAAATAGATTTCCAATTTCTTGTTCTTTCTTTTCTCCTTGATGCAAATGTTGGAACACTTAAAGATTCCCAGAGGCTGCTTACACTATCCTCGGGGTAGGAGGGTAATTCTTTTTTCTTCTTGTTCTGAATGGTTGTTTTTTGGTTCCTTGTGTTCCAAGTCATCAATTTGATTCTTGGCTTCATCTACTATACTGTTGTTTCCCTATAAATTCTTCTTTATTTCAGTTAGTGAAGCCTTCATTTCTGACTGGATCTTTTTTATCCTTTTGAGGTCCTCACTAAGTTCCTTGAGCATCCTTATAACCAGTGTTTTGAACCCTGCATCTGATAGATTGCTTATTTCCATTTTGTTCAGTTTTTTTCTCCAAGTTTTGATCTGTTCTTTCATTTGGGCCATGTTTCTTTGCCCCCTCATTTTGGCAGCCTACCTGTGTTGGTTTCTATGTATTAGGTAGAGCTGCTTTGACTCCCTGTCTTGGTAGCATGGCCTGATATAGTAAGGGTCCTGTAGGGTCCATTGGCACAGTCTCCCATATGACCCAAGCAGGGTACTCCAGTTGCACCCTTTGGTGTGCTGACACCCTCCTCTTGTAGTTGAGACTTGATGCTGTTGGCAGGTCAGTGGAGGAGTTTATCCAGGCCAGTCAGCTGCAAGGACTGGCTGTGAGCACTGACCACCAACCTCTGCCCTCTGTGGAGGATCAGCTGTGCAGGGGCAGGGTGGTGGTGCTTTGATGTGGTCTGTAGCTGTCCACTGCGTCCACAGGCTATGGGGTTTGCCATGTGGGGCAGGGCAAGGTCAGCCCTCACAACCCCCACCCCTGTGTTCTGCCCAGGGTCATCCTGCCTGAGCTTAAAGCAATATGAGATGGTTGCTACTTGTGCTGGGCTTGGAGATTCCCAGTCAAAGCCAAGCTGTGAATCTAGTGGTAGGCCTGGGACCACTAAGCAAGAGATACAAGAGCTGGGAGCTCACTAAGGCCAGCTCTCACTTACTAGAGCGGATTTAGGAAGTTGTGAAGCATGAGCCTAGACTAGCCATTCTTATGGAAAAGCAGCTTGGGTGGCCTCTTAATTGGGTGAGACAGAGTCTCCAGGGATTTCCAGGTCAGGCAAACAGTGTTAGGCAGGTTGATGGAGTCAACACTCCAACCAGCTAAGCCACCCAGCCAGGGCTAGTGTTCTTATTTTATTGCCCAAAGTATTACATTATCATTCCAGAACATAAAAAAGAAGCCTGGAGACACCATCTTTTTTAGCTTTCATTGAACAAAATTAAGAATCTGAAATTTTACATTTTCTGCTCAAAATGGCAAATGAAGAAAATTGACAGAGGAAGACATTTTATAAGCATTAGATTAATTAGAACATGAATGCGATAGATAGTAGTATCTAGACTTTAGTGATATGAACTAGATCTTTTAAGCAAGTCTCAGACTGATTTTTCAGAGGATATTGTAAATGGAAACAACATATTTCTAAGTAAAAAAAGAAAAAAGGCTATGTCTTCTGGCCAGTCATTCAACAAGAAGTTTTTTTACCACATAATGTGTTAGGACAATAATCCAGACCATTCTGCTTGATACAAGGAAGAGTGACTATTTTCATATTTCATAGTATTTGTATACCAGATTTGTTTGATATAGTTTGTTTCAAATGGACAAATGCCGAAGGCAGATGTTTATGCAGAGGTGATTAGAAGGAAGATGATATAGAAGTAAAAAAATTAATGGATTGATTATTCTAATTGGTGTTTTTAAATCTGAAAGTGAAAATGTTTGGAACTATGGAGCAAAGGAGAAATGGATTTGAAATTCTTGGATAAGTATTTTGTAAATACTTATCCAAGTTAATGCATGAGAATTGAACAGTTAGTTGTATTCTGGAATGTTGCACATTTCAAGTGCCAAGTTTATGGATGAGAATGAAGCAGTTAGTTGTTGTATTTTGAGATTTTGCCCATTTCAGGTATAGCTTCAAAAACAGAAAATATATGAAATAATAATTTGGGTTTGTCATGTTTTAGATTTTTAATAAAACTTTTAAATTATCTCTTTATTTCTCTGTAAATTATATGTGAAATGACTTACATTATTAAAAGGATCCACTGAACCTAAATAATTACTGACGATAACTACTTTTTCCTAGTATAATGCACGTATAATGAAAGGCACTGCCCTAACACTAAAGATGTGAAGATGACTGAAACTTAGCCTTTTAGAGAGGTGAGTTGCTAGTGGCAGGCATGGTAATACATAGCCTTTCAGGCCAAGTAAATGAAACAAGTGGATGGGTATGAAATTCAGGAAAATTCCAGAGTTGTGTAAGAAGGGAAATAAGGTACTACTGCATAGTCATAAATTCAGTATTCACCTGGAAAGCGGGGAGTGGAGGGAGAAGAAATCCAGGTAGGATGTTATAAGAAAACTAAGTCCTCTTTACCTTTATTAGAAATTCAGATATTAATGTTATGGTATCAGAATGAACATTATTTAGAAATATGAAGATAAATGTTCAAAGAAATAGCTAAAGTGTTGGAAGTGTTTGCCTCTAGAGATTGGGAGATGGAGTAGGAAGGCAGTAACTGATGTTTATTTCTTACATAGTTTTTTAGTATTATTAGAGTTTTAAAAACCATGTGCATGTATTACTTTGATAAAAAATGTGGTATGAAATTATAAATTTAAAGAGAATATCTATCTTGTATGTATCAAATAAAGTTGAAGGCACAAGGACACTGCAACAATCCTAGGTCCACGGTGATGATCAGGTGGTGTCAGCTGAAAGGAAACCAAAGGATTGGCTTGGAAAGACGTTTCAAAGAAGGATGCTCTGGGCCGACTGGATAAAGGGGGTGAAGCATTTGGTTAAGATGAAAGTAAACATACATTTTGAGCCACTAATAACTAACAACAGGGACGAAAGTGGTTGACCAGTTTCAAGTAGGATTGTGACAGTGAGTTTTGTTTTGACTGTTAAGTTTGCAGCGGCTGTAATAAGACATTGGTGATATATCCTATAAGCAATTATAAATGTGAGCCTGGACATATTTGGTCTTAAGGTCTGGAGAGTGATTGAAGAAAATTTTACCAAAATAAATGATATTAAAAGCAAACTATTTGGGAGTGAGTTGTTTTCTAAGAGAGGTGAACAGAGAATGAGACATGGAAGAAAATACATGTTAATGCTAGGTACACAAACACAAAATTAATGATAGGTATAGAAAAAGAAAAAAGATTGAGAAAGGGTTAAGGAGGTGTTAAATAGAAGCGTGACTGAAATCCAGTTTGGTATTTTTACCAGCAGGTAGCTAACCAAGTTTTATACAGCTCTGAAACCTATAACATATTTTTTACAGTAGCCTCTTGATTAAATTTAAATGTGTTTTATATGTACTTGTCACTTTAAAAATTTAAAGTGTCTATATGGCATATTTCCGTTTTTGTCTTTTGTGGTGGGGGTGGCACCATAGTACTGGGTTGGCCAAAAAGTTTGTTTTGTTTTTTTCTGCAAGAAGGCTCTAGTAATGCTTAGTTCTCATTAACCTCATTAGAAACAATTTCAATAGATTATATTGTGACACTGCCATATCAGTGTGTGTTAAAAAAAAATTAGTGATGCCCTGGCTGGTGTGTCTCAGTGGATTGAGTGTGGGCTGCGAATCAAAGGGTTGCTAGTTCGATTCCCAGTCAGGGCACATGCCTGGATTGTGGGCCAGGTCCCAAGTGGGGGCCACGTGAGAGGCAATGGCACATTGATGTTTCTCTCCCTCTCTTTCTCCTTCCCTTCTCCCCTCTCTAAAAGTAAATAAATAAAATCTTTTAAAATTTTGGTGAATTTTTGTGTAGCCATTTTAATATTGAAGATGGAAGAAAATACAAAACATTTTCAGCATATTATGATTTATTATTTCAAGAAAGGTAAAAGTGTAATTTAAATGCAAAAAAAAAAGATTTGTGCGGTGTGTGGAGAAGGTGCTGTGACTGATCGAACATTTTCTAAAGTGTTTTGCAAAGTTTCGTGCTGGAGCTTTCTCACTGGATGATATTCCACGGTCGGGTAGGCCAGTGGAACTTGATAGTGATCAAATCGAGGCATTAATTGACAACAGTCAGTGTTCTACCACGAGGGGGATAGCTGATAGACTCAAAATATCCAATAATTGTTTTGGCCAACCCAATGGATATCTTTAAAAGAAGAAAAATCATGGTGCAGCCACTTTGGAAAACAGTTCAGCAGTTCCACAAAAAGTTAAGCACAGAATTATCATGTAATATCCAGCAAGTCTACTTCTAGATAGACACCTGAGAAGTGAAACTATACACCTACACAAATATTACTTACACAGAAATTTGTAAACAAGTGTTTATTGCAACATTATTCCTCGTGGTCAGAAAGTGGAAGCAACCCAAATATTTATTAAATGATGGAGGGATAATAAAATTTCAGTGTGGTATATCCACACAGTGGAATATTACTTGGCCATATAAAGGGATGATCTACTGATGCCTGTACAGCATGGGTGAACCTGGACAACACTGTGCTGAGTGAAAGAGCCAGTCACAGAGGGCTATGTGTTGTTTGTTTTCATACAGAATGTCCAGAATAAGCAAATCTATAGAGACAGAAAGTAGATTAGTAATTCCCGTGGGGCTGGAGAGAAGGAGAATGGGGACCAGTTGCTAATTGGTGTGAGGCTTATTTGTAGGTAATAAAAACACTCTGGAATTAAATATTTGTGATGGTTTTACAGCCTTGTGAAGATACTGAAAACATTGAATGGTACATGTTAAAAGGGTGAGTCATTTTCCCTTATAACTGCTTTTAACAGCAACACCTTTGATAGTGTACATTTATTAGCAAGACCTATTCTTCCAGATGGGATGGGAAAAGTTTTGTAACATGTCTTTATTAAAAGACCATGAGTTTAAAAAAGGAGAGCATGACACAACTCCCATAATCCCACTGTACTGACTATTTTTGTTAATAATTTTTCCTCTCTCTTCCTGTTACATAGTATCATGTGAGGAGTCTTTTATTTCTAAATAAAGATTTAGAGTCTTTTATTTCTAAATAAACAGTAGTCAGGTGGCTTACTGACTAAATCCTTTGGGTGGCGGAAACCGCATGTGTGTCCGTGCCTGTGTATCCCTTTGGTGATACACAGCCGCCCTTTGGTGGTACACAGCCGCCTTTATGTGACCGATAACTTTGCAAGAGATCTGTATAACCCTGTGCTAAGCACCTGTGTTTATTTCCTCTTTCTTCTTCCTCCTCTACCTCTAAAAAAAGAAAAGCTAAATCCCCATTTATCGTTTACATACATTTAAAAATATGAATTGTTTCTGGTAAATTTAATGTGATTTAAAATAAGATGAGCAATTTGATGCCTAACTTGCAAATTCTTCTGGTAAAATTTGTTTTATTTAAATTATTGCCAGTACAAAATTTAATGACTAAAATGGTTTTGTGACCAACACTAAATGGAAAAGTATAAATAAAGAAAACCAAGACCGAAAAGAGCAGTTTGAGAGGAATGCAAGTTGAATAAAATGCCTTGGCCCCCAGGGGATTTGCATGTGGCATTGTGTGTATTTCAAAAGTTTCCGTTGAAATAACAGATGCTGCTGATGAAGGTGGGAATAGTAACTTCGTTTGTGGCTGGCTTGCTTGCTTATTAGAAGTGCGAAGGTCCCAGGGGGAAATCTGGTGGAGTAGAAGTAGGCTCAGGAAAGGACATGACACAGATAGTGTGACAGCTTCGTCTTGGTGATCCTTAACCCATAAACACTGGCTAGGTGCAGGCGCGATCATCTATAAATACCCAATTCGTCTTGTGTCTCATGTGCATCCTGTGTCTGCCGGGTGATGTTATTCAATAACAGTGATTTTTTTTTTAAGTTCTTAGTTCCTAGGGTTGCTTCCTACAGAAATTACAAGTTTTAAGTCTTGAAACTTCAAAAGTTTTAAAAATAAGGTTTTCAAAGTCTTACTGAACTTTTAAATTATCTAGTTGGCTTTTGTACCTGAGTTTAGAACAGTCACACAGTGTGCTTTAAATATGTTTCCTTTTATTCTTTTTAATTTTTTCTAATGTAGTTTGAAGTGTGCAAGGTGTGCTGATAACTAGATAGATATACAGAACAGGTGGGTCTTGGTACATGGAGAACTTAGGATATAGTGAGGGAGGTAAAATATTTATTAATTTATTTCTTAATACAAGGTTTTGAATTTATTGCTAGCCTAAGACATACAGATAACATGTTTTCAGAATATGAGTGAGGTAGAAAATATTTCTACCACCGAGAAATCAAAAGAAGAAATGTTATTTAAGTAACTCATCCAGTAAACATAAGTACCTGTGATAACGAAGTGATTGTTCTTTGGTGTTTGGAAGATAAAACGGTAGAGGTGACCTGGTGAAAGTCCAAGAGGTTGTATATATAGTTGAGAGTGATCATCTTGCTTTTGAAGGGCTGTCAGGGAAGACTTCGGTGGAGGAGGTAACACGTGATTAGGGACTTGAAGACCCAAATCTTAGTTTCATGTGGTTGAAATTAGGGGTGGTTTGTGTTCCAGGCAATACGTGCGTAGACAGAGCTGTAGAGAACAGCAGTACACATCGGGGAGATTGTTAGGCAGACCTGGAGTATTGATACCAGAGGGATGAAGCTAGAGAAGTAGATGAAGGCCAAAGCATGGAAGGTGGTATATGGCACACAGAGGAGTTTCACATTTATCCTGTGGGTATTGAGGGCCATTAAAATGGGCATAATAAGTATATTCAGTGCAGGATATATTTATTATTCCCATTTTAGAAACATTAGTAATTGGCATTAGAAAAGGGGTTGTGGTACTAGAGAGAGAACTTATTTCAAAAATCTAGGTGAGAAATTAAATGTCTGGGCCGATGAATTAGCATTGAGGGTGTATAGGTAAAGAATTCTCAGGATGTGTTGTGAGTAATTATATGATAAGTAAGCAGGAAGAGTTGAGGTTTTGATCTGGAAAAGAGACTGAGATACGAGGAGGAGAGGTAGGGTTGTCCATTTTTTAAAAGAGAAACACAAGAAATGGGGAGAAAAAGAAGAGTTCTTTTTTGGTGATTGTGTGTTTGAGTGAACCTGTAGGACGTCTAATCCAGATGTCCCGTAGATCAGGAACTCAAGAAGAGATTGGGCTTAGAGATTCTGTCTCCTCTGTGGGCGTGTGTGACATAACCTGGGACCAAGAATGTAGAATGAGGGGAAGGATGGCAAGGAGTGGACCATTGGTTACTTGAGCAAACAATGGAAGATGAAGAAACCATGAAGGGAGACCAGAACTAGGAAAGTGTTTTGTTACAACAGCCAGGACAATTATAAATGCTGACCAGGGTGAAATGAGAAAAGTACTGACTATTACCCACTTATATTGACTATGAGGAAGCTGTGCCTTAATGGACATTCAGAATTTGTAATCACGAAAATTGAATGGGTTAGGTGGAGAATTAGTCAAGGCGGGAGATAATATTGGAGAGTAAGGGCATAAAGTGAGAAGTACAGAGATGGGGAAGTACTGGGATTGTTATATTACAAACAGGAGGACCTTTTGCTTTAAAAATACTAGGTATATAAGAAGGGAATGTGGGCAATAAACTTAAAAATGTAATATTGTTCATTTTTATGCTGTAACTGCACAATTATTTAACCTTGAGCTATGTGGTGGAAGGGTCATTCACATCATCTCTACTTTTATGTTCCTCATGTTTTCTTGGTCATCTCACTGTGTTTTAGCGGAATGGAAGAGTGGCATCTCGTGAGTCAATTTGGGCAAGTGAGAGACTAGATATTGAGAAGGCCCACAATCTAGGTGCCTCAGTGATTGTGTGTATAAACCAAGCAATGTCTGTTTTCCCCCATTCTCCAACTGTGAGCTGCCCATACATAGACTAGGATTATTTGGGGAGAAAGCAGTTGCTAAAGGACTTACATATCGTAAGAAAGGCTGTTCCGGCAGCAAAGTCATCACCGTAAGTTCATTGCTCGTTGGTAGACAGTATTCACTATTTCCTATTAAGTAGCCTATTTCCCCAAATAATATTTGACATTTTATCTTTTTTAAAACTTGGTTAACTAAATCATCCTTCTATTTAAAAAAATTGCCTTGATTATTTAGTTAACACAGTAATGCGTTTTAGATTCTTTAACCCGGTGATAGGGCAAATTACTCAGTGGTACCATGTTCTAGTCATCGTTCTGTTTCCTGCACTGTCTTTTACATGGGAGCTATTCAGTAAAGATTTGTTGAAGACTAACTTGACACCACATTAAATAAAAACATTTCACAACTTGAAGAAAGTTGCATTTACATTCTTTTTTTTAAATTTATGTTTAGAGAGAGGGGAAGGGGGAAAAGAAAGAGAGGGAGATGAAACACTGATGTGTGAGAGAAACATCGATTGGTTGCCTCTTGTACACCCCCAGCTGGGGACCTCACCTGAAACCCAGGTATGTCCCCCGACTGGGAATTGAACCAGCAACCTTTTGATTAACAGGCCAGCACTCAGTCCACGGAGTCACACCAGCCAGGGCTACATTCTTAGATAATGAGTAGTGGCAAAATAAGTGTATATGTCTGATTTGTTGAATATTAAATTCTAGTCCAGAAAAATTATAAATCTAGTCTATAAAGTCATAAATATATACCTTCTCACTAAATTTATTGAGATTTACAATTTTAGTTGTTACAAATTAGAATGCCTAGAATATGCACAACATCTGTGGCTTCCTTATGAGGAGCTGTTGGATATTAAGCTCAGGAAAAGATTAGTTCCTAGCACCTGTGCCGCAGTTGACCAGCTGGATGTGCTAAACTCAGTCCTTCTGTAATCTTCGGTGATCTTTGGGAAAACATTTTACTACGATTTTCTGTCAAATTATCACAAAGGTAGAGAGAACTCTGATTGTCTGTGGCTGCTCTTTCAACAAAGGAGTGACCTTCAGCTCTTCCCACGCACCAGAATGTAGACAGGCTAAGAATATCTGAAGCAGAGTATGAACTTGCTTTGGTCCTAAGAAATCTAGTCCAAGTTTTCTTAGGTCCTTTGAAAACCAAATGCAGTCTTATGGGTAAATAGCTACCTCAGCACTCAATGTCACAGAAAGCACCAGTTGCCGTTTTTCGTAGTACACACATAAAGTGAGCATTGTGTAACCATAACTTAACGTACAGGATCATTGAGGATAAAATGTAAATTTAAAACAGTTTGTAGACTCTGAATCACCAGATAAATATGAAAGTAGTTTATCTTTATTACCATGCCATAAGAGAGGGAAAGAGAGAAGAAAATAGAATAGTTCCACAAGTAGGAGAAAATGTTGGGGGGAAGATGTCCATCCAAGTGTATGGGTTCACTTTGGGGGGGGCTTACTATTTTGTTTGGAAGTTTATTTCAGGAGAGATGAAATATTCTGGTTGTTGCTTGGTGGTAACAGAGCGCCCCATTGTACTATTGCAGTGTCTCTGCCTTCAAATCACTACTGTGGGAGAAAGAGTCCTGCTGTACCACTCCTTGGTGAGCTCACACCGTAGGAAGTCAAGACTTTTAAAGTTCATCTGAAAGGGGGCATGGAAAACTTAATGTTTTAGAAGAATAGGGTTAATGTGTGTATTCCAGGTAAAAAGCTTCTAATAAGCAATAGTATTTTAATTCTCAGTATTCTTTATATATAAAAATGTCTGTGGAAATTCCTAGTAAAGGAATCACTATACTCTTCTTTCCAGTCAAACTGTACTGTTGGCTATATTCTTTTGCCTCTTCTATTATGTTGCTTGTGCCTTTCCTTTTTACTAGTATTCTCCTTCATCTTTCCTATAAAATCCTGTACAAGACTTCTGCTTCTAGCTGTATTGTGTTAACTTATTCCACACTTGCCCTCCTGATAAGAGAATGAAAGTCATAGATAAGGACTTTAAAATTAAAACAGCTGTTACAAATATACACAGAGGTTCGATGGAAAAAGATAAATATAATAAGAAGAGAAATGGATATAAAAAGAGCCAAATAGAACTTCTAGAACTGAAATATATAATATTCAAGATAAAAAATATATACTACTGGGCGGGCTTAAGTACAAATTAGAAGAACAGAAGGGAAAAAATGTAAGATTCTATTATGGACAGCTTTATGCTGATAATTTTGACAATTTAGAAGTAATAGATAAATTCTTCTAAAGTCACAAATTACCAAAACTGGCCTAAGAAGAAATAGAAAATGTAAATAGCTCCATTACTAAGGAAATAGAATTGCTGTTTTAAATCCTTCTACAAGTAAAATTCCTGGCCCACAAACAAGAAAAACTCTAGTCTAGATGACTTCTGGTGAATTCTATCAGATAGTTAGGGAAAAAATAACACCAGTCCTACACAAATTCTTTCCATCGAGGCCAGTTTTACCCCAATATCAAAACCAGACAAAGACGTTATAAGAAGAGTATAAATCAATATCTGTCATAAATACAGATGTAAAAATTTTTAATAAAATACTAGCAAATTGAGTTCTATAGTATATTATATAGAATGATACATCTAACCAAGTACGTTAATATTAGAATACAGGTTGATTTAAAAACACTATATTGTACCATATTTACAGAAAGTAAAAGAAATTCGCAAGACGCAAGGTAAAAAAACAAAAATCAATTGTATTTCTATAAACTTGAACCAAAAATTGAAAAATGGAATTTAAAAATAAGTCATTTACAATAACGGAAAGAAACATGAAATGCTCAGGGGTAAATTAATAAAATATATGCAAGACCTGTTCAATGAAACCTATAGAACACTGTTTAGAAAAATTAAAGAGACCAAAATAGATGAAGAGGTACAAACTATTAATGTTTTGGAGGACTTGATATTGTTAAAATATCTTCCCAGGGTGATCTATAGATGTAGTGCAGTATCAATCAAAATCCCAGCAGGCTTTTTTATAGATACTGATATTTATTCTAAAGTTCATGCAGAAATCAGAAGGGTCTAGGAGAGCTAAAGCACTCTTGAAAGAACAGGAAAGTTGGAAGGCTTACTTTACATGATTTCAGGACTTTAAAGTTTTTGTAATAAAGACTGTAGTACAGAATGATAGATGTGTAGCTCAATGCAACACAATAGAACTTCCAGAATTTGACCTACATGTCTGCAGTCAATTGACTTTTAACAAAGTTACTAAGGTAATAAAATAAAGAATAATCTTTCTAATATCCAGAGGAACAGCGGGATATTCATATGGGGAAAAATAGGCACTAACTAAACAAAAAGTTTATAGAAGTTTAGAAGAAAATACAGAAAGTGCTTATAACCTTGCATAGGCACATTTCTTTGGGCACAGAAAACGTTAATTGTCAAGGGGAAAGTTTTCAAATTTATTACAACTTTTGCTTTCCTAATAACACTTTTTAAAATAAATGGAAAAAAAAGCAAGCCACACAAGGAGAAAATATTTGCAGATCATTTCTGATAAAAACCTTGTATTTAGAATATATAAGGAATGCTTATCATTCAGTAAAAAGAAGAAAGACAGCTACTCCTCAAAAAAAAAAAAAAACAATTTAAAACTGGTCCCAGAATTTGAACAGTTTTTGAAAAAACATAAATGAATGGCAAATAAATACATAAAAGATGCTCAGCATCATTAGTCATCAGAGTAATGTCCATTAAAATTCTGATGCCATACTACTTCACACCTGTTTTAAGGCTAAAATTTAAAAGACTGAGTATTCCAGATATTGATGAGATTATGGGGCTACTAGAACACTCGAGTTGCTGGTGAAAATGCACAAGCACAACCACTGGGGAAAATTTGCCATTGTCACATAAAGGTAAAGGTAGGCTTATCATAGTAATTCTGCTGCTATGTATTTCCCTAAGAGAAATGAAAATCTGTGTCAATTAAAAGGAAGATTTTCGTTAGAATGTTTATTGCTGCTTTATTTATTATAACTGCCCAAAATTGGAAACAGCCTAAATGTTCATCAGGAGATAACCAACTAAACTATTATTATATCCACAGAAAATACACTGACAAGTACATAAAATAGGTTTCAGGTGCAGATGAAATCAGACTTCTTAGTGGAAAATGAACGAAGACATAATCAGGAACACATAAATCAACCCTGACCCTACCCATGGTTCCAGTTTTGGTTCCGTCGTGGAAATGACAGGTGACTCCTGCCCTGGCCCTTTGGTCTGTCCTGTTTGCTTAACTCCCAAGTCCCAACCTAATGAGAACAGAATACTCCTCAACAGTAAGAAAGGAACTAGCTACTACTACCCAGTAACGTGGGTTGAATCTCACAAATATTCCAAAGTAAAAGAAAGCAGACACAAAATGATATGTTATATATGATTCTAGTTCTATGTGGTCCTGGAACAGCCAAAACGAACCTGTCAGGACAGAAAGCACATCAGTGATTGCCTGGGGTGGGGGATTGACTGCCGATAGGCACAAGGTCACAACATTCTTGGGTGATGGAAATGTGCTACATTGTTTGGTGTGTACAAAGGTATGTATATACATTTGTCAGAGTGCATCATACTCTATTTTTACATGGGTATATTTTATAATATATAAATTACACTTCAATAGCATTTCCTTTATGGTACTGTGACTTTTTCCTGTTTATCCCTTAAATTCATACATCTCCTTTCTTAATTTACCATAGTATTTTTTTATTACTCCTTTTTTGGTCTCCTTGTGTTTTACTAGGTTATAAGCTCTTATTTATCTTTGTTTACAGTATAGCATCTTGCTCATTGTAACCTTTCAATACATGCAGAAAAAGAGTTATCAGCTATTGCTTTGGTTACAATTCTGAAGTCTAAAAAGAATCACAGGCCTGGAAATTAACAAGACAAGGCTATAAAGTAGCCAAGAATTAATAGTAAGCATCTCTAGGGCAGCCCTAATCTTACACTTTAGGGCAGTCCCATTTTATATTCAGTCTCACTAGGCGGTAAATACATGGGAGATGAGTACTCCTGGGCCCTATGGAATTTGTCTTTAAAGCAAGACAGCTGAATTCATTCATTCATTCATTATAGTGCTTCATTAAAATAAAGCAAGACACCCTGTGCTGGTTGCAAAGGCCTGGACAATGTAGTTATATTTGATTCCAATAATGATTGGAAATATGATGGAATCACATAAATCTGCTAGAAGTTATCATGGATACCATGTAGTCCAGTCCATTATTATACAAATGCAGACAGGATAAATAATCTGCCCAGAGTCACACAACAAATGAGAGATTGGATTAGAACTGGAACCCAGGTTTCTACAGAGTGTCCTACCAGGTCTTTAACAAAGTAGAGAACTGGCTGTCTGTGGGCGTTCTAACGAGTTGCCCTGCAGACAAAAGCTCACATCAGGTTGGGAGCTTGGGATTTAAGAATATTGGACAGATCAAAGGGCCAGGGCAGGAGTCACCTGTCATTTCCAAGATGGAACCAAAACTGGAACCATGGGTAGGGTCAGGGTTGATTTACGTGTTCCTGATTGTGTTTTTGTTCATTTTCCACTAAGAAGTCTGATTTTATCTGCATTTGAAACCTATTTTATGTACTTGTCTGTAGACTTTCTGAAGTAAGAATATACTGTAGCTTGGTGAAGAGGAGTTAGCACGTAACGCAGAATGTTGGTGAATTCCACAGTCATGTTGAAACAGTCTAAATGGAGTGGATCTCTCGCTCTCAAACCCTTCCCTTTTTTCACTGTCTCCTGTTTTGTGTGAATTTATTGGGGATTGAGTGTGGCAATAGTTGCTGTTTTGTATTTCACTGGTTTTGAATTTCATTTTTTAAGGACACTGTGAAGTCAGTTTTATAATTAAAGTGAGTTAAAGCGGTCATTTTGAATTTTAATGATGAAGGACATTGAGATACAAAGGCAATTTTGAAAGCTACAGAAAGCTTGCTCCTTAAATGAGTCCTTTGAATGAAAGAATAATAGCACGGATGGTGATGATGAAGGAATAAGGAGCTGCTGCTAGTTAATGTATTCTCCACTCTCGGTATATGGATGCAGCCTCCAAATTTTACAAAGGAAATAATCATCAGCACAGCATCTCTGCTCCTCTATGGATTGGCCTTTTTTGTATAGCAGCCTCTTGGTTTTCTCAGTAAAAGTATTTTATTTTAAAATGTATCTCTAGACACTTACTTCTGGTAGGCCTGGAAAAATGTAGATTACTTCATGTCTCTTCAAAATTCCTTTCAAAGAGTCAAGCTCAATTTGTGTTTTTGAGATAGAGAAGAGCAGTAGATAGCAGGAAGGAGAAAATTGTAACTTTGCTTTGGGGGGAGAGAAAAAAATCTTTCAGTCTTTTGTTGACACTTTAGCTTCTGCATCAGCCAAATGTCCCTTCCTCCTGGGCCGTGAGTAGACCAGAGCAATAGCAGCCATGTGCTGTTTGGTAAAGGAATAGTGCAAAGAAAGAAAACAGCTGGTAAAGAAAAATATAGAGCTCCCCATCCCCGTAGTTTTTTGCCGTTGTAATTTAATTTTTTTATTTACTGATTTTTAGAGAGAGAATATCATCAATTTGTTGTCCTTATTTATGCATTCATCGGTTGCTTGTTGCTTGTCCCCTGACCAGGGATAGAACCCGCAACCATGGCGCATCAGGACAGTGCTTCAACCAACTGAGCTACCTGGCGGCCAGGGCAGTACTATTTTTTAAATAACAGAAAAAATAATAAAATACAAAAGCAAAAAGGGGGGCCAAATATCATGCAACCACTGGTGGTTCGAAAAGTACAACTCTAGGCCCTGGCCAGGTAGCTCAGTCGGTTAAAGCGTCTTCCCAGTACACCAAGGTTGCAGATTTGATCTCCAGTCAGGGCACGTGCAGGAATTGACCAGGGAATGCATACATGGGTGTAATAATGGGCTGATGTCTCTCTCTCTCCTCCTCTCCCTCGCCTTCTCCCTCTCCCTCCCTCCTCTGCCCTTCCTCTCTCTGTCTATTGTGCTGAATTTCTAGCTCTAATCATGAGCGACTGTTCAAAGTCGAACTGGTAAATGTTATAATGAAAGTCAACTACAAAAGGAAGACTAGTAGACACCATTAATATTGATAATGGAATGAAAAATGAAAAACCTTTCCTGTAACTACTTGGATCCCAAATTGGGGCGGGGGCTGCAAGTTGAGTGACAGTAAAGAGATAAACAAGAGAAAAGACAGTGTGGGAGCACTCAGTAACGTGAAACTCCCCGAAGAGCCAAAGGTAAAGGTTCCTACACCACCTTAATAAAGGGGAGGATTTAGGCCTTCAGAAGATGGAAGGTTTTGGCGATGCTTATTTACACAGGTTTTTTTGGAGTGCCCTGGTGCTCAAGGTCAGTGACTTCCCAGACCGCAAACCTCTGGAGCAGGGATTGGGGGTAGCTGTAGTCACTGGCTCTCAGAGCTCGGCCATAGTCAGATACGGGGAGTTCAGGTGATTTCTTTCTGCCTCTGCTGTTAGGTTTTTGGTCCCTTCACTGATTTTCTTATATTTGTTTCTAATTTAATGGTTCTCAAAACATTGTCACATCTCTCATAGGATCCTGTTTTTAGGTAGACAAGACACATACGATTTCCTTTTTATATGGAAGAAACTGAGGTTAAGTATTTGTTCAGAGCCGCACAAGTAATAATGGAACCAAAGTAAGAGGTTTAAGGTACCCACATGTCTCAGTACACCTTTGGGGTCCAGTTTCAGTGCTGAGGAATTGAATAATTTATTGTCAACCCGTAAGTGTTCTCAAGGTGTCAAAATTGAGTAACATTGTGTTTCTTTTGTAGGAGAAGATGGTGTAAGCTGGTTCATCAGTGACAAAGACGTTGAGGTAAAATCAAATTGTTTCCCAATTTATGGACAATAGAGTAACACTTTTCTTGATTCTGAGTTTTCTTTCACTTCATTATGATAGTAAACTTTTAAAAAATACTGACAGCCTGAGTATCTTGTAAGAAAAAGTTTGATGTCAGTATATGGGTAATTGAATTTTTCAAAGTGTGGTTCAGCCTTGATTTTTGTTAGTCAATTAATTGCCCTCACGAATTAGTCCCCTTTCCCTCCTGTTCCTGCTCTGCGGCGGTGAGTCTTAACTCATACTGCCCGGTACCACTAAAGATCGACACCGGAAATAACCGCTGCTTCGGGGTAAGGAAATGGTTAGGCTATATTTAGGATGTGGCAGGTGTTTATTAGCCTTAATTGTAGCAGATGGCAAGAAAAAAAAAGAATAATTTTACATGTTGGTAGAAGAGAAGTTTTAAGGGATAATTAGTTTAAGACATCTTGGGGCCTACTTGGCCAATTCAGCAAAATAACAAGTAAAAGATGAAAGTTTTCTCAAAGATGAAATTCTACCAAAAAGATAAAAGCACATTTGGCATTTATATATTCCTCTGTAGATACCCATAGGATATGCTTTGCTAATATTTTTTTGCAAGATACTGGCTTTTGGCTAGAAAATGAGACAACCAGAATTGGGTCACTGTAAGTAGAATGGGTTTTTTACAAGGACTCTGGTGGAAGGAAATTAATCTCATTCTCTTAGAAATCATAATTTAGTTTATAGACAGTAACCCTAGGCTATTCAGTAGAAGCAATGTGTTCAGTAGCTATGTAGTTTTATAATTTTATAAAAGAAATTCATTTCTATAAAAGAGAAATTCAAGCAAGCTTCTCATTCGGAAAAATATGGTGTATGTTCAGACATAGAAGTCAGCAGTATTTGACTCCGAATGCCTCCAGAATGTCTGATGCATATTGGTCCCTGCTAGACCTGAACCGTAAGTGGAGAAAGGTTCAGAAGAAATGGAACCACACGGAGAGGGTCCAGGAAGGGGGGAGGGGCAGGCAAAAAGTCAAGTTGTCTTTATAGCATCCCTTTTTAGGTTTTTCTAACTTCTTTTAAGAACACAAAATTTCATGTTGCTGGGTTCTAAATTATACTATGTTAATTTTCTTGAACACGGTGAAATAGTTTTTTTAATTCCTAATTTTTTTCCTTAGGCTCAGATATGTAATAATAGATCCTCTGGAAGATGGACCCACCGATACTATACAGCAAACAAAAACGTTACCTGTAGAAATTGTGACAAATGTGGCCATTTGTCAAAAAACTGCCCTTTTCCACAAGTATGTAAGATATGTAATGTTTCTTTCTACCTTGTTAAAATCAAAATCTTAGAGGACTAAAACCCTGTAACCTTAGAATTCAAATTTCTGCTTAATTTTTCATGCAGGTCATACCCTAGAGTAGTAGTAGAGAATGATCAATAAATTCAGGGTCAAAAAACCTGGAGTCCATTTCGGCTTCCCATAAGTAATTGGAAAACTTCAGGCAGATCACTTCATTCTCTGTGCCTCTGTTTTCTTGGCTATGAAATGAGAAGATTGAATCAGATGGTTTCTGAGACCCCTTTCACTTCTGCACCGCCTTTATCAGACAGCTTATTTCATCATGGGATAATTTTCATTGTTAGAAAATTACAGTTTTAGGCATTTATAAATGCTTACTGATGTAAATTGTATTACACATGCATCAGCCTTTGGAACCACACTACACTAAAGCTCTTAGATGTTCCCTGAGACATACTAAGCCGTAACAAACATTTCTATTACTTACTCCCCCTTCCAAATGATTTTCTTTTAAATCTCGGAGACAGCTCTCATTTGTTTCCTTTTTGTCTTTGCTTCTCTAAGCAAAACAGTCTTTTTCTGTTCTTCCTGTGACTCAGGTCCCAGATCCTCATCATCCTGTTGAAACTTTCCCTCTCAGACACATTCTGCTTTGCTAGTGTTCCTACGAGATGAGGCACGAGAAATACAAAGATGGCAGCTGTTAGTACGTGCAGACTAATAAGCCTTTTTGGCAACGAGAGGATACAGACAGCTTATGTTAAAGCTCTGAATTCAGACGTTTTGTTCTACTTTATCATTAGGCTGCAGATTTGGTCTTCATTGGGGGTCTCAAATTGAAAATAACTTTTTATGGAATTATACAGAAAAAGAAAAAATGATCTTCTACTAAAGAGATTTTCTGTTTGTCTGCCACATAGAAAGTCCGCCCCTGTCTCCTCTGCTCCGAGAGAGGACACCTCCAGTACGCCTGCCCCGCCCGCTTTTGCTTAGACTGCTTTTTGCCCATGTCTTCTACTCACAGATGTCTTGAAAGGTCTGCCTGGAGGAAACGATGTGACCGGTGTGATATGATAGGCCACTATGCTGATGTAAGTATCCTGCGTATAGCTAATTTGTCAGGCTTTGGGGGCAGTGCGCCAGTTTGTAACTGTCAGCCTCCCTAAAACAATGTGTACTCGGTACTGTGTGTATGATAGCCGTGTCCCTTTGGCCACTGACCGTGCGACACAGTGTTGTAATGTATCAAGATAGGGCTGCTAGAGGAAGGTTCGTGAGAAGGCAGCATCCACAAACAAATGTTGTAAAACCCTGAGAGCCCCTTTTGCTTAACGTGCTTGCTGAATAAAACTTGAAATTAAAGAGATGTGTAAAGAACGACATCAAATTTTTGTACATATTCGTGCATAGTCAGGTGAAATATATACACATAACAGTGTGTGGAAAGATCTCTGTGGAACCTGATTTGATGCTACTTACTGATGTCTCTTGCTGGTAGAATAGTCTCATGCAAGAAGGACACACAACCAGTACTTTGAATCTGCTCATTTCAGTTCTTTCTTTAGATTTTCTTTTAAAAGGTAAATTAGAAGACATTTCAGTTCCTTGCAGCACATTAAGTTTTAGCACATTGTTAAATGTGCTAAAGCACATTGTTGGACATAATTTTACATCATATTTGAAATGTCTATAGGGTTCTGATCACAATTTTAAAGACCAAAAAGGCTATAGAAAAAGTAAGAATCTTTTCTCTTTAATATTTACTTCCCAAAGACGTGATACAAAGCACAAACATTTTATTTATAATTGAAGTGAGTGTACTTGATAGCCTGTAGCTCAATAAATTAACATGGCTTTCTGTTGTGATGAATTTCACATTAAAACAAACTAGAATATGCATGGGTGGTAAATGCGTTTCTTATGTAAATAAAAATTGGGTTACTATCCTACACACTGACATACTACTTGATTTTTTTTCCACTTTGGAAAATTTGTGAACGTGTCTCTGTAGCAGCCCATAAAGATGCACCATTAGAGGACTCACAGAACTTACATGTACAACCCATGGCCGTGATCTAAGGAGAAGGAAGGCTGGAGGGTTGTGGGGTGGGGCGGAGGGGGGATAAAAGGGGGGGGATTGGGAAAACTAATGGCATAATCAATTAAAAATACTTTAAATAAATTAATTTAAAAAAATTTTTAAAGATGTACCATTAGATTGACTCAGCCATTTCTCTACCAGAACGTTTAGATTTATACTGTTATTTTTATATATTGTCACCAAATGGTGCTCCAGTGAACATCTTCATATATATGCATACCTGTAAAAGTAATTTGGTAAGTCAAATACAATTGTGTAAGTAAAGGATAAACACTGTCAAATGGCTCTTCTAAAAGACTGTACCAATACATCCATTTGCCAGCAGTGTTTAAGAGTGCTCTCAACACTAACTATAATCAACCTTTAAAACTTGTGCCAGATAAGGAGAAAATGGTATCTTACTGTTTTATTTTGTGTTTGTTAGGCCACTAGTGATATTGAATATGATTCTCCAGACTAGAGAATGTATAGAGCATAAGGGTAGAAGTTGTTCTCTGGCTGGTGTAGCTCAGTGGATTAAGCACTGGCCTGCAAACCAAAGGGTCACCGGTTCAGTTCCCAGTCAGGGCACATGTCTGGGTTGCAGGCCAGGTCCCCAGTTGGGGGCGTGCAAGAGGCAACCACACATTCACGTTTCTCTCTCTCTTTCTTCTTCCCCCCTCTCTAAAAATAAGTAAATAAAATCTTTTTACAAAAAGATAGAAGTTGTCATTTCTCGGTAGTTTAAACTTATTTTCCAATATTGGCTAAGTCTTAAAAATAGTAAATTTTAAGTTGTCTTAGTTTTATAATGTTCTCCGCAGTCAGTTGTCAATAACAACTTTCTTAGTAAGATTTTCTAGTTTGACAGTTATGTTTAGTAGCATTTTTTTACTCTCTTTTTTAAAGAGCTCTTAAAAATATGGTCTTATTTGCCTGTGATAACGGAAGGGGCTCAGACATTATCATGAGCAGTTTTTTTTTAATAAGTGTTTTAGTACAGAACAGTGAAGAATGATTTGTAATAGGCTATATAATCAACTGTGAATTAAATCTGTAGCCCATTCAGCTTAACATCTTAATTTTGGCCTCTAATGTATGTTAAACTCTTTATCTAAAATGGCCTTGAGGATTAATAACCCAGCAAATATAAGTTTTTAAGATAGGGTTAGGCCGTGGCCGACTGCAGAGACGGCAGCACTCTTTCCCCTAAATCTGCCAAGATTGTAGTTTTTACTTTATTTTATCTTTTAAATAATTACGTGCTGAAGGTTCTAGATGCTCAGTGATCTCTTCCCAGGCTGCCCAGCTGGTGTACCGCCCCCTCGGAGCCAGCTCACACCTGGGCTCCACTGACTCCCGCAGAAGCTCAGAGTCCCTCCACCATCCCAGAAGCTCCTCACGAGGATTTGCGTGGAAGCGGAGTCGTTCTGGCCCCAGGTCGCTGGAACTGTTCAGCCAGTCCCATGCATGCTTAAATCTGTCTCGAAGCCTGGCCCTCCGCAGAAAAAACATTGTTCCCCTGCAGCCTCTCAGATGCTTGTCACCCTCTTTCTTACTTGCTGTGGCTGCTTCCCAGTCATTACTCCTCTCTCTTTATGTAGATACCTTTGGCTTATTTGAGGTTCAGACCCTCTGATAATACTGTCTTCCCTTTGTCATTTTCATCTTTCCACCTACTGGACTTTCTGTTCATTCACAGAGGATTTCTGAAGTCCTAAGTAACTATAGATGCCCTAATCTCTTAGAAATTAAAGAGATGAAGAAACTCAATTTGTACTGTATATATCCTTGTAGTCACACTTCAGATTTCTGTAATGCCAGAGTACCAGTTACATGCGCAAAGAGAATTTATAATGAAAACTGATGAGTCAGTCATGTTCATATTCTTGCTATAGTGAAGAATATGAATTTTCTCTTTGTGAACTGTACTTGAAAAATGTCTCATTTGTTAACTACTGTATAAAAGTACTTGGTTGAGATTCGAGACTTTTGCAGCGCAAAGATGGCTCAAGGCCTACGAGAGTCTAGGCTGCATCATTCTCTTTCCAAGGCAAGAGAAGACATTCATGAAGAATTCTAGTTTTAAAAAAGGAATCAGAGATGACTCCAAATGGGATAAACCCACAATAGGAAATAGGAGGAAAATCAAGAAAATCCAACCTCATTCCTCTGTGTGAATAGAGAAGACGGAGGAGAATCCAAAATAGAATCAAAGGAAATTCTGATCAAAAGAGCATATACTCACTATGAGGGAGAACAAAGACCCACATCTGGACAGATTTCTGAATGTTGAACGCAAACCACACATCCACACACCACACACATGCGCACACATGTGGGGCTTGCATCAGATTTCTCCTGTGCAGTACTAAAGGCCAGAAGGCAGGGGAGAAATGTCTAGAGCCTTCCGAGTAAAATAGATGCCACAGCCGAGCTGTTGTTCATTTGCAAATTTATGGGGAAAGTCAGAGTAAAAGAAGCATCAGTGAACAGTGAAACCAGGAAAGCATGGAGTACATGCCAGATACTTCCTGTTAATCTTTTTTAAAGTTAAATTTTAGGAAAAAAATCTTTAAAAAACAAATGTAGTTTTTAAACTACAATAATGTGGACCATAGGTAATTCTGATAAAATTGAATTTGTTTTAATTATAAGAAGAAAAAAGCCATGTAATCTTTAGATTTCTAATTTCAAGTGAGGCAAAAGAGACTTAAATAATATAGTAAATGATAGGGAAAAAATGGAAATAGCAAGAGTATGTAAAAAACAAAGAATGAGAACAAAAATAAGACCAAATATATTAAGTATTATAATAAATACATGCATTGGATTAAATGCTCTTATTAATACCATGACACCCTTGTCCAAAACCATAAAGGAAAAAGGAGGATAGATTTAACTTTGTAAAAAAGTATATTCATCCAGAGACCATTAATAAAGTTAAATGATAAACCACAACTTGGGAAAGAGTTTTATAAAATATGTATTAGGATAATTATCTGTAATATGTAAAAACCCTTACAAATTGAAGAAAGGTGTCTCCGTAAGAATATTCAGTGTGCCCTGGCTGGTGTAGCTCAGTGGATTGAGTGCAGGCTTCAAACCAAAGGGTCGCTGGTTCGATTCCCAGTCAGGGCACATGCAGTCCAGGTCCCCAGTGGGGCCACATGAGATGCAACCACACATTGATGTTTCTCTAACTCTCTTTCTCCTTCCCCTTCTCTCTTTCTAAAAATAAATAAAATCTTAAAAAAAAAAAAAAAGAATAATCAGTGTTAGGGAAATTGTGCCAGGAAAGCACATTTGGATGGCCTTTCTGGAGTTCAGTTAATGGATTGTTGCAAAGATAGTTTCAAGAATGTTCCTCTCAGAGTTGTTTATAATAATGGAAATTATAAGCAACTCCAGTATTTAACATTGCAGCTGACTTAAGTGATTTATAACATGTCCCATATAGTGGAGTACTCTTCAGCCACTTAAAAAAATCATGGAGAAATTATTATTGAATATGATGAAGTTACTACATTAAATGAGAAATCCATAAGTTACAAAACAACATGAAGTATAATCCTGTTTTTATATAAATTTAAATATTTATATATGTCTATAGATTTGCATGGGAAAGAAGTTTGGAATGAAGTATTCCAAAATGTTTACTGTAGTTGCAGTTACCGTACGAAAGAGGAGAGGCTGGTGAGGAAGCTGGGGTTGTTACTGTTTAACGTTGTGGGAAAGGAAGTGAGTGAACTCGAGTAAACTGAAGGAAGGTACATTTAAACTTGGAGAATGGTGTGGGGGGTCGCTTTTGTTTTTTATCAATAATCAAGATATTTTAGGTTTCTTAATTCCAAAATTGAACTATAAAATATGAGATCAGATTTTTCTCATCAGATATTCATTTCTATGTATTTTGAACAACTACAAACATAACTGAGTAGACCTTAAATGTAGAAATAGATATATTGCATGTAGTAGATACACAGTGTTGTCTCTGAAATTGTTTTTTATACAAAGAAGGTGGCACAAACAGCTATATCCTAACAAAATCTATATTTTTTATTTGTCCTTCTGGGTTTTCTTCCTTACTCTCTTGTCAACAGCTCACTCAAAGTGGGGATTTTTGCTTTCTCTGAAGTTTGGCCACATCTAAGAGTTGCCCATTGTATAGTAGATTTCACTTATTTAAGCTACGTTACTGATTCCAGTTTCCTCATGATCAATTTTTGCATCAGAAGTGTGGAGAATACCAAATTGTCATCATCAGCTAAGTGCTTGCTATGTGTCAGGTGTTATTGCAAGGACTTCATACTGAGCAGCTCTTTAACCATCACAATAGCCCTTGAAAGGGTAGTTATCCGCATTTTGTCATTGATGAAACAGACAGAGATGTATAAGTTGCCCAAGACAGGAAATAGTGGATCCAGGGATTTGGCTTTAAAGTTACTGATATCACCTGCTACATTATCATGCTTCATTTTATTGGTTTTCATGCTGCTTTACTTTATAATACCTTTAGCTAACAACTAGCAGGCATACTACAAGCATTAGCAACTATTTGCAAAATTATTTATGTTAGTAGTCTAGAATCACAGCCAAGATGTCTACAATCACAGCCAAGATGTCTCCAGAAAGTTTTGCAATTCTCTGGTATGAAAATATTTCTTTTAATGGAAATGTGGTTATTTAAGATAACCCAGTATATAATATGTGTATGATAAAACATTATTTTTGGTTAATTCTTTTGATACAATTTCCTATAAAATATGAACTGTTAAGTTTTCAAGTAAAACTGACAAACTTTATGCCCTCATAACTGCACTGAAATTAGGAGACCATCAAAGAGAAATATTTATCTTTAAGGGGAAAAAAAGGCTTGTCAATTTCCCTGATTACAGAGGATTAAGAGTATAGGGATTGAGTAAAATTTGACCTTGGATGGAAAGATGATTTTGTGAAGTCTGATTCATTTTGGAGGCAGCTTAGAGATAGAGACCAAAGCATGGCTTTCCATACTGATTGGTGAAAACATTTAGGTGGGTTCTGTACGCACTGCCACATATATGTTATATATTTATGACTCCTCTTTATCATGAATGACACATTTTTACGCAATAGAAATATGTAACATTAAAACAGTAATGTATGTTGAATTTTAATGATATCTATGTATATAATATAATTAAATGATAGTATATATCTATGATTTCAGACCTTACAGCAGTCTTTATGGAATTTCAATTGAAGGCTAATGACTGAGATGTTCTCTTCAAAATGTTCCTTGTAGAAGAAATTTTATTTCACGTATATTCGGTGCGCATGTATCAGAGCCTACATAAGTATCCGGTGCCTCTGAGGAATGGTGTACGTGCACCGTGACCACCAAAGCGACCGGACAGTCAGATGACTTGGTGGCTGTGATTTAGGAAGAGTCTGCGGACGGGACGCGGGGGAGGGGTGCTCTTTCTCACAAAGGCCTTAACATTACGTCCATGTGCACGTGGGGCCAGTGGAGGTGGCCGGGTTCAGAGACCGGGATGCCTTCCTCCCCATATCTTCTCATTTGACAAATTTTAAAGTAAATTATTCTCTTTATTCTCCTTTATTTATGTTATTCGCCACCAATGAATATTGCTTGTTTTATTAAATCTTTTGTTTTGCTACAATGACTTGAGGGGGCCAGCTCCTAACAACAGAGGCTTTGACAAAGCACCAGAGGATTCTGTTAAAAAGTTGTGTTTCGTAATTGTAGTTGTCGTGTCAGAGCCTGACTGACTTGGAGCTGAAGGATTTTTGTGAGATGAGTAGCTGTGCCAGCAGGGACCCAAGTCTCCTGGGCTGGCCGCGCTCTCATTAAGATTTGCCGCTAGCAGTGGCGGTGTTCAGCATGTATGTGACGTGCATTCTGTTATTGTATGCTTGGCTTGTCAGCCTGCAGCTTTCTGACACTCACTTATGTCACTCTTTATTCAGAGAGGAAGAAGCTTTTGATAATTTGACAAGACAAGCTCTTAAACGATCTAGGTCATGGCCTTCACTGTCTGTGATTGTGAACATATTTCCTGAAAGCCCTGTCACTCATCACAGCTACATTTTCTCCCGGGGAGCCACAGGCCTGTCCTGGTCTCTTGTCAGCTCATACATTTTGGTTATTCATATACCAAATACAGTACTGGGGAGTTTTTTTTTCCTTCCCTTTTGCAAATGCTAGCATGTTAGTAAGGCTAATCCTTTCTCCTGTGCTGTGTTCCCAGCAGGGCTGCGTTCAAGGGCTCTCTCTAGTACAAGGCAGACAACTGGCCAAGGGGAGCTGAGGAGGAGGAAAGGCCGCTTAGTGCTGTTTTTGTGTTTGTTCATTGTTGTGGAAATATGAGAACTGGTGGCAAGGGCCTTGTCTATTGAGCACTTGAGCCTTGGTCTGCTGTCAGGGGCTGTTTAAGATTGAGTGTTTTATTTTCTTTGATGTTCACATTTGAGAATAGGGAAGTGGGAATTAAACAACAGATGCACTAAGCCGTTGTTCTGGTAAAACAATAATTAGCACCTGATAAAATTCAATATGGGTTGAAATGCACAGCATAAACTCTCAATTCATCTGGTGTGGCAAACTGTGTTGATTCATCTTTGAAATTTATGAATAATAACACTCAGTTATCGTGTATGGTTTGTTATACAAAATACAATAGGGGGGAAACTGGTTGGGCGAAAGTTGGCAAACAAGGTGGCGTGTATGTACCAGCGCACGTGGTGTGTTGTCGGCGCTGAGACTTGAGCAGGCCCGCCGGGTCGCCATCCCTCTAAGTGCCCTCGCGGTGAGGTCTCCAGGACAGTCGGTGACACAGTTCCGTTTCAATAGCGAGTGCCACAGCAGACTGGTCATTCTTTTTCAGTTTTTTAAAATAGTTTTTAAAGTTTCAGTTATAATGGTAATCTCTTGCTGTAGAAGTTACTATGGCTTTCTGTTTGATTTAAACAAAGAAAAATGTGTGTAATGACTAAGGAAGTAAAATGAAGTAGAAGCCACAGCAATAAGAAAAATGGAACATTAAAAAATTCATTACCGGGACAGTACTATGTCATATTTAGAAATAAAGATGTGTACTTTATATTGGCACCTATTTTGACGTGGGAAATATTTCTTTACTTCTTTTAACTTTACATAGAAATATATAGAAAAGAGTAAAATGAAACTGTGCATGGGAATGTTGTATAAAAGTACTTATGAGTTAGTCAAGTAGGATTTTTTAAATTGTAATACTATTGTCTAATAAGATAAAAGTTTCATGTCTCTCACTACTAGTTTTTATATCAGCCATCATCTTCATGTACAGAGCAATCAGATGATTGTTCAAAAACCAAGTAATTCTTTCTTTTATTACTGAATTGCTGCCACACAAATAAAGGTCACATGGCGGAGTGGCAGTCTGCCAGTGTATGGCAACCCAGTGATTGCGATTTTTCAACCGTATTATTCTGAGGATACTGTGCTAATCAAGAACTACCCATAACTAATGTATAAATAACTGCTTGTTTATCTCTACAGTAATCCCACTGAAATTATATATACACAGAAAAAGCTTATGATAGAAGGTAGAAAATGAATGCTTCAAGGAATATTGTACATTAGGTATTTGTAAGCAAGAGTTCATAAAAATAGTTATTTTTATATATCCTCAAGAACTTCTGGAACCTACAGGTTTGTGGCTGTTGTTTGCTACCTACCATGATCTTTGCCTTCTGAGGCTACTTTCTGTTTTTTTTAAAACTAGTTTTCCTTTGGTCAGTGTTGTTCATCCTTAAACCACTGTGTATAAGTGACTTTATTGAGTCAGACACTTCACATAAATATGACATTTAAATTGGAAAGCTGACCACTAAATAGTCTAATTTCCACACCTGTCTTTAGACTGTTGCACAGGATAGTTGAGCTTAAAAAGCATAGTGTATTAAATATTCAGCATATTTGGGTCACTTCTACTCTTTTGTCGGATCACTTATGATGGTATAATCAGAAGTTTGCTGTTAAAAGTTATTTTCTAAATTGTCACCACACCTATAATATTTTTAGATGATATAAATTAGATTTGTTAGTTTTATCACAACCCTGAAAAGCAAATGAGTCGGGGATGACTGATTGGGTAAAGAATTGTTTCAAAGAGCATGTCAAAGATTATAAGGAGTTTTAAAAGACTTAAGTCATTCTAATTTTAGCCATTCATATGTGCATGTATATACACATTTTTACACAAAAGCTATAAATTCACACTTACTTGAAGTATTGCCACTTGGTGGTTTAGTTTATTAAAACCATTGCTATAATATAGTTATTTTACAAAATATGTTCTGTCATCAACTATTCATAAAGAACTTGGTTAGGAAGAGTGTCTCTCCTTAACAGAGTCATAATTCAGGGTCAAGGAAAGGAGATTTATCCATAAGAAAATATCCCCTAAATGGTTTTGTTGTTGCTGCTGCTGTTGTTTCTGTTTTGTTTTTAACTCTTCTGGTTTCAGTAAATCCATCTTTTACAAAATTATAGAAATTTCATTGGGTTTTTTAAGTTGTATCCCTATAAATGTAAAGATGGAGGAGACTAGACTTTTAAGGGAAAAGACATGGACTTTAGATTCTTGAGGTTTTTGTTTTATTTTAATTCTCTTTTTATCCTATTTCATAGAGGAGTGAAGGTTAGAAAGCGATTGGGTAAAAGATGGCAACAGACATCAGAAATACGTAACCACAGTGAGGTCTTCTTAAAAGCGGTTGCTATTGAATTGTTTTCTATCATACTAGCAAAGTTCAAGATGTTCTTTTAAAATGTGTACTTGGTGAGTCTTACTGATTTGGACTACTGCTGTTCATTTCTCAGTTTAACTGAGTTATGGCTCTTAATCACATCTTACTGCCCAAAACTTCTAACCCAAAAAGAAAAAGAGAGAGAGAAAACTTTGTTACTGGCTCTCTGACAATGGCAGGGAGTGTGTTAAACCAGTGTAAAATTCAATTAAACTGTCTAGCCAGGTTTTTGAAGCTGAAATGCAGACCCTTTCTGTTAAGCTTCTTATTTTCCTGTGGCCGACACCAGTGGATGCTGGGTTATGCCAAAACCAACAGGCTGTAAAGTACCTTGTTTCATGCTCCCAGCTGATCAATATTTTTATTTTCCAGGCTTGCCCAGAAATCTGGAGGCAGTATCACCTAACGGTGAGTAGAAACACCTTTTTTATTTTCCCCAAGACCTAGCCTCTTTATCCTTCTCTGAACTGCTGACCATAAAATACAGACAAGCATCTTCTACTGGAAGATAATCAACATCTGAAGAGTTTTTGCACTGAAACAGCAATAATACACTTTTTCTCTCCTCCCCTGCCCACTGCTCTGTCCTTTATCTCCTGTTCCTAAAAGATGTGGATTGTTTTTTTATTACTCACGTCATGTAACGATTACCTCATGGTGTCTCTCAGTCTTCCCAAACTATATTCATTAAATCAAAGAGGGAAAGTTACAATGGGAGCCATAAAAAATCATAGTAATCCAGTGTCTAATATGTTGTATTTTATCTACAGTCTATAAGCATACAGTCCCCTTTACCTTCCATTATCAATTTTCCAGCTTTACTGAAATAGTTACATCTATTTTTTAATCAAGCTAGACAAAGCTTAGTGTATCTTTCCTATAGAGCAATGCAAGTGTCGTGTCCTTAAACCCTTCTTGGCTTATTCAGTGTGTATAAATATCTGCTTAATACCATTCAAGTTATTCAATTCTCCACTTTCCTTTTATTGTGGTTTTAGGCTAAGTAGAAGCAAAAAACAGTTTGTTGTGGAGTCATTTGACTAATGCTCAGTATCATGAAGTCAGTTATTTCTAATAGTCAGCATAAGTAATTTTGATAATTCACAGTAGCCCTACTAGTCATGTTTTTAAATGTATTAAATATATTGTGCTACGCAAGAGACAATGAAAATTACTCTTGTAATTATACAAACTACATAAAAGCTGTTTTCTTAAACTTTAATGTATTAAAAAGTTTTCTTTATGGAAAACAAGTAGTAAAAATAGAAAGGGCAGCATTTTTACCAGATAGGTCATCTTTTTTTCAGATAGCTCTCCTTATTGGGGAATAAAATCTTATTGCTCTCCTTTTGGGGGAATAAAAGCTAAACCAGTAAGTAGACTCACACTGCCAACATGTCCGCCACGGGTCCAGGAAGCAAGGATGGGGGGGGTCGTTTCCATGCTCTGTTATCACTGTTTAATTTATTTAAAGATTTTTAGTAGAAAGTTGTAATTCCTCAACTGTCTCTTAATTCCAAATTGGGTTTTCTTAAAATCCTTAGTGTGAAACCAAAGAATATATATACACACACACATAACCAAATATGTTACATATTTTAAAGATATAACTTATAAGACTACATTGTATCTGTGCTTATGTGTAAATTTTTTTATCCTAACATGCTATGGTGAAATCCTTATAGCCTAAACTTGATTGGAATCCAATCATATATTATACCTACAAGATCACGGTCACTGTTTGTATAGCATTTTTTTATCAGAGTGTTCATTAAGTGCATTAAGTAATAAATGGCCGAATGGATTTGGCAGCGCATTTCTTTTCCCTAAACTAGAGAATCCCAGTCTTGAAAACTTGAAGTGCCGGCAGTGCTGTTTTTACCGGCGCTCCTTTCATTATTTGCCCCTGTGTTCTTTTATGTAACTCTCTCAGAAGACTAGAAATTGGCACCTAGTATAACAAATGTTTGAAGGTTTGTTTAATAGTATAGCTTTTAAAAAATATAAATTGTAAAAAGAATAGGAAAAATTAATGAAACAAAATCAGTTAACTTGGAGAGAATTACAGTATCTTCTATCTGTAGGTACAATGAACTCATTTTGAAAATCCATTTGTCTCAATCTAGAATCCTGATTAATTTTCAAAATAATATTGTAGCAACCATCACCATTCATGATGATCATGTTTAAATTAATAACTAGGAATAGTTTACAAATATAAATGCCAAATTTGTATATTTATAAATATATGCACATATATGTCAATTCGGGTAAAGTAAAATAAATGGTTATGTACAGAGGCAGTACCCAGATGTTTACAATTATGCAGTGTTTAGTTCTGAATGGAAGCAGAGCGCGGGGCGAGGCTGCCTGACTCCGGCTCTCACCAGGCGATGGACTGCCATCTATTGACGCGTAGAAGCCCTCACAGGTGCAGGGGCCTCGTCAGAGGGAGCCGCGGCCGAGCCATGAAGCCTGGGTTAGAATTGCTGCTGTGTCTTGATTTAAACCAGTCTTCTGAAAACTCTGGAAATGTTACACTTAATCATGGGTTAATTTCTTTTTCTGATCAAAAAGTGTTCAACTCTTACCCAAAATGAACTATGCTTTTGGCTCGGGGGTTGTGGGTTTATTAGTATATTCAGTTTGGAAATGTTTATTTACATTTGGGAACTTCTCCATTGCTTTTATCTACCTTCCAGTCAGGAAGACTAGAAGGACATTTACACAAGCGAGAGTATAGCAAATATAATTTCAGGTCTGTCCAGGAAACACTTTCTTTAAAAATTAAAAATAAAACTGAAATAAAAAAGCCTATAGTTAAGCAGAGTATTGTTTTTCAAACACATAAGAAAGGTGGTGAAGTTGATTGGTACAAGTGGGCTGGTGAAATGTTCCAAATCAAATTTTCTTCAAACACATTCTAAAAAAAGAGACGTGTTCACTCTTCTTAGCAGTTTTGTGAGAGCTCAAATAAAGCCTTCTTAACAAATGATATCTGAATAGAATAGGTTTTTAACCAACTTGACTAGACTTTACTACATTAATAAAGAATAAGACCATTATTCTAAAGGGTACATGCTAATAAAATTCTAAAACACTACCTATGTTTCTATATAGATATAGTACATATATGCTATTTGGCTACATCATTTTTCTTGATATATTTTAATAGCTATAAAATTGTCATATGATTAACGACTTTAGATTATCACTTTGGAGACCTGCATGGGAAAAAGAAAAAAATAAGATTTTTATTTAGCAATTAAATAATTTTCCCAAATAGTTTATGCATTTACCTCCTTCAAAATGTTCAGAAAGTTTTTTAAATCTTCAGTAATATAGCACTGTTCTTGTATTTTAATTTATTAAACTTTCCAATTTTGGTTAATGCCTGACTTTGAATATTCTTTTTCATCTTTCAGATAACTCATTCTAGATGAAAATTTTCCCTCTTTAACTATTCAAGAAGGAAAGTCCCTTCCCCCACCCCTGTCATTTCTAGTCTCATTTCTATTAAAAATCCTAGGCCAAAATGGCCACCAACAGAGTGTTCCAACCAACAGGATTTTTAACTAGTAGAGGCGATAATTTGACATGCTTTGGACGTTTTGTTCATCTTGATTTTAATCTATTTTTAAAAAGTAACTACGAGTTTGCTATTTGGGGGCTGTATGTGTGAAGAACCAAAGAGGACAATACATCTTTTATGTGTAATTTTGCCCCTGGATTTCTTTGTGTGCATTGTTAAAATGTGTTACCACCTTACTACCTTTTATTTTAACTTCAAACTGTAAGCAGAAAGCAAATGTAATTCTTTTAGGAAGAATTACATTTTAAATGTTTCTTTATGTCTAATCTTTGGATTGCCTAGAATTCATACTTCAACAAGTCAAATACTTGCTGTCAGGAAAATGGGGAGTGAAGTTTCCTTCCCTTTTTTGCTGGCCTAGAAAAGGCTTGTGACCAGGGGTTAATAGTAGGCTTACCTTAACTGGTTGAATGCCAGAGTGTATGTTACAGACCAAAAGAAAGGAATAAGAAAATGGAATTTGATTGCGAGGCTATAGCTATACAGAGAGGTCTTCATCCTGCAATTATGGTGTAAGAGAGGGTAACTGTTTTCTAGTTGCCTAATACTAAAAAGTAGTTTTTTTGTAAGTTAAAATGTGAAATAGAGTTTCAAAAAGTCATCCTCAGGCCAGGATTTTTTTCTTTTCGTGAAAAAAAGAAAACCCTCTTTTAATTAGATGTATGTTGGGAATCTTAAACCTTTCTGAGGGCTCCTTGGCCGCGCACCCTGTGCTGCAGAACCCACAAGAACCCACTGTACGTGGTGGGTGTCGAGTGGTGGGTGTCACGTGTCTGTAAGAAAACAGAACTGGTTACATACTATATTTTAAAATATTAACTCCAGGGTTAAGATTTTTAAAAGGGCTGAATTATTTAAATCAACCCTTTTTAAATTTTTTAAAATATATTTTTAGAGATTTTATTTATTTTTAGAGAGATGGGAAGGGAGGGAGAAAGAGAGAGAGAGACATTAATGTGGGAGAGATACATTGACCCATTGCCTCTCACACATGCTCAACTGGGGATCTGGTCCACAACCCAGACATGTGCCCTGACCAGGAATTGAACCTTCAACCTTTGAGTTCACAGGCCAACACTCAATCCACTGAGCCACGCAGGGCTAGATCAACTTTTTCTTCGTACAGTTTTTTTGAGGACTGGCCTTGGTTATCCTAAAGTAACACTTTTATAAGTTAATTTATTTTGGTAGTTCACTTCATTGCCAACTTCCTCAAGACCAAGGAGTACTTTTGTTTACATTGTAGATTTCTTTCCTCTGTATCAGACATGACTACTTCAATGTTTGGATTAGTTAAATATTGCTATCGAGATGTTACATCTCTGTCAAATTTTCAAAGATTTAGTTTTCATTAAAGATACCCATAGTACTAAAACACTGTTGAGGTATGACTGGAATTGTGCTCTGACGTATTAGCAGACACGTGACTGTTTTGTTGTACCTCAAGGCTGTCTGAAGAAAAAGAATTTTCTGAATAAGCACTGATAAACTTATTTTCTGTGATAACAGAGATAGAAAATACATTTCGACAGTGACTAAAATCTTTAAGATTTTTTGAATGGAAATTTTATGTGAATACTTCCATGTTTATTTACTTGTTTTTAAAAAATTTAGTGTGAACATTTTGCTGGCAGTTTTTTTACTTGATTCGTACAATGTTTTGAGTTTAGTGTAAAAGATAATTACTACATTTACAGAGTAGGTCAACTGATTTTTTTTTTTAATCTTTATTTCTGCTGGCATGTTGGACCACATCTTGCCAGAACTTATCATTCGAAGCAATTGGAAAATGCAATTTCAAAGCAAATGAAACCTGGAATTATCAATCTCAATAAATGAGATTCATTTAAAAATAAATACAATTTGCCAAATCATCAAAAAGCAATTTTCTAAAGCTTCTGTAAAAGAGGAAGAAAGCGAATATTGTGAATTATAAATGCATATGTTATTTTTCCTTTCACAGTGTTTCCTCGGACATTTAAACGATTTGTACACAAACTTATTTTTGAATGGGGTAAAATAAAATTATTTCTTTTCAGACATAATTTATTTCTATTTATTGAAGTACATGAAAGAACCTTCATATTTTCTTCTTTTCAAACAAATACTGAGGTGTCATCTCATTCAGAAAAATTCCCAATTTAATTGATTTTCAATATTTTAATGAAGAAATGAATTTGTTTTAAATGGGAAATCAATGTGGCATATTCTGAGCATATTTTTTCTTGTTAATATATTTAAGTAATATTAGTGCTTTATGACAATTTTAATATAGATTTAAATGTTTCAGATAATCAAGCAATGAAAAGGATGTATACACAATTAGAAAACATTCATTATAAACATGTGGCTGAGAAGCAGCTGTGTTTTTGCCACCCTCTAAATATCATTAATGTTCTAATCACCCATCGCCATGGTTTCTATTCATTTTTTATGTAGTACATGTTGGTCAATAATAAACTAATTGAATGAGACTCTACTGTAAACAGTAACTTTTCTTTATTTGGTCAAAAAAATGTTTCTATGCTTTTTTGTCTTCCCCTTAGGGGCTGGGGGCAAAGACCATCATATTTAGGAATATATTTACTGTTTGGGCCTCAAGTTTACTTCTGTTTTAAAATTTTAAACTGTTGTTGTAGACTTCATTCTGTCATCTATTAACAAATGTCTCTCCTGAGGAGGATGAAAGAAAATGACTTTTGGACTCAACAGGGTCCTTTTTCTCTGTTTACCTTTGCTCACAAAGGGATTATAGTCCGTCATTACAGGGGCAGTTCCTCCCTGATTGGTAAATTTTGTGGTGATTGAATTCTTCTAAGTATTTATAATATTTTCTTTCTTCTTAAAAAACACATACATTATTCATATAATATCAAAAGAAACTACTTTTTTTACTCATAACTCTACACTTAAAGTGCTTCTATTCTGACAAAATGAATATGAACAGGTAGCCTGAGAATTTTCAAAGTTCATGCAGTCTTAACACTGCATAGTGTCTGACTATGAATTATAGTTTAAAAATCTGGATTGGTGCCTATTCTTTGTCATTTTAACTGTACATCATGAACACAGAAGTATTATGTAAAATAATTTTAGCACACTAGAGTGATTGATTTTCCTGTGATTTTGAACAGGTGATTCATGCTAGTCCTTAAACAAATACATACCAAGTGGTTCCAGTTTGTCATACTCTTCTCTAGACATCTCGGTGGAAATAATAAAAGTAGATAAAGCATACCGGACCCACGGCATTTGTATTAAAACATTTCTTTCAGCAGTTAGTGTGTGAAGACGTGACAGAAGGCCTGGCAAGTGACAGCGACTCCTAATGGGTTTAAGTATTTAAGAGTCACTTAGAGTCTGGCAGACACGACCAGCCATGACCTTTAAGGGTGCTGGTTAGTCATTTGAATGTTCTGCAGGAAAAGACCCTGAAAGAGTCCCTTGGCTTGTTGACATGAATGGTCTCCGAACTCCCGCACATTGTATTTCCTGTTGTGGTATAAACTGCAGTAGCAAACTCAAGTTGAATTAAGTTTATGGTTTTAAAACCTAAATCTCTTACATGACCAAAAGTTAATGAGTAGACCAAAGCCATCAGATTTTACGCTTGGTTCATTTGCCACTTGATCCCTACACACCCAGAAGCCATGGGTGCTGCATTTTGGGGCCTCTGTATTCTCTTCCAGACGTTTTGAACTCAGTCGTGGTCCTCCAAGACCAACAGCTCTAGTTTTCTTAGATACATCAAAGATATTATAAGGAGAAAAATGCTCCATTTTTAGAGAGCATTTAACCAAAAAAAATTTAATATCTTTAGAATTAAAATAGCCTTTACCTTAATTGGTATATTAATATACTTGTAAATCACTTCAAAAACAAGAATTGTTTCATGGGAATGTTCAGAAATAAGCTTTATAAAAAGAATTCACAGGTGCGAGTTAATTTGTAATAAAGTTGTCCCACTATTTTCATTCCTTTTTTCAAAAATGATGTAAGACCAAATCTATTTGATAACTTTTATAAGGTCATCTTTATAATTTTGTAATATGTCTTTGTCTATAAATACCCATTTTGCAAAAATATTTTTTCCTGATTGGATTTGTGGATTACCCCACATGCCTTTTCAGTTACGGGAACTGAGTTTGGAGTGTTCCTTAAGTTTGTTTCTATAATAAAACCTCAGTTTGTCTTTCTTGGACCTCTCACATTTTCTTATGTTATAGTTATGCCGCGTCCCCTTCTCATTTTACTGACGTCCTTAGAAAAATAGTCCATAAAATTGAGCTGGAGGGGGAGGCTTATTTCTTAGGAAGTCACTAGGGAAGGTGTTTGGGGTTTTTAATCACAATATAGGAAAAGAACGCCAGCTTTGGAGTCAGACTTTGGTTCAAATTCTGACCCTTTCATTGACTAGACGTGCACACCTAGTTAGAATATTCATCTTTAAATCCTTGGTTTCTTGATCTGAAAAATGGGCATAAAACCCTCTAGAGTTGTTGTTAGGAGGCAGTGGGGTGGTCACTGTGAGGTACTTAGCACGGTGCCTGGCCCAGAGCCCCAGCACAGCGAACGCACAGGCTCTGCCTCCATCAGAGGCCGCCTCTGGACGAAGAGCCCAAACTCGGGTTACGTGGTGTCTTTGAGGAGGCTGTTGTTTGCCTGTGATGAGGAGGTTCATAACGACCACTTGACTCTCCGTCTCCTAAAACTGTTTCCTCCTTACAGTTACTGAAATTAAAATACTCACAAGCAGTGTTTTTTGTTAACAAGATATTTACCTCAGTTTTTAATCTTCCAATTATTTATGCTAGTCTTCTGTTCTAGAAATGCAGGTGAGAAACTTTTAATCAAATATAGAAAACATTTTCTTAATTTTGCTTAAAAAATCATAAAGGCATTTAAGAGTATAGGTCACAAAAAAATCTTTAGGCTACTTCCTTTCCTGATGAAAATGTGTAAAATATATGTCATATAAGGGTACAACTATATCATGTTGAAAAATATTGTTAATAAATATATAATTCTTAAATGGTGACTTCAGTTTCATTTGAACATAGTTATCACAAGCAGACAAAATTACATAAATCTTTACTTCCTTTGTAAATAATGAGGATAATATGAAATTGAATAATTCTCACACACAAACACCAATTATAATACTTTCTGCTGGGGTAGAGGGTTTATGTTAATCAGATGAGAGATGAAACAAATAGCGTATCAGTTTTTGCACCTCGGGTTAAAGTGCTTCGAGCCTTCACATGCTGATGCCAGACACCAGCCTGACCTCACGGCACAGTGTGGAGGTAGAAGAGCTTGGTCAGTTGTGTTGCAGATTCCCACCCACGTTCTCCTGTGAGTCCAGCAAAAAAGGCAGCACAGAATGAAGCACTTTCTTGGTGCATGGGATTTGTATTCTTCAAAGAGCATTCCTACTTTGTTTGTTCTTTATTTTAAGACAAGCAGGAGCTAAGATGGAGCAGATTGTAAAAGCAGAAAAGCATGACTTGCCCCCTTTAAACAGGTCCTTACAGCTGTGGAATCCCCTGCCTTTGTGACTGGTGGTTAAGAGCATTTTTCAGCAGAATAAGCAGGGTCAGGGTGTGGGGAGGGGAGGTCTGTGTGTTGTAAGTCATGTGGAGTCATGGTAAAAATGAAAATCTCGGGGCTTATTTTTGATCCCCTGTGTATTGGATAATAAATATAATAAAGCTACAGTTCTGTTAGTCCACATTTTTTTCAATGATGATTTATGTACAGTTGTATGCTATATATGTAAGCAGATTTGAATATGTTAAAGACTTCATATGGTCAGAAGGTGTTTATTCATGCAGATTCTATGTTTTACAGTCCACCTCAGTAAACAGATCAAATATCCCGGGATTCACACATGCCTGTGTTCTCTCCTGCCCTCCTCATCCGTCCACCCCGCGTCAAAGCTCGTGGTCCTTTTCCATCCGTGTACTAAAAGGTTCTTTGTAAACCAGGCCATTTGTCCATCATTGTTTGGGGTGCAAACAGTGGTAAGAGACCCTGTCACCGATCCCGCGTGCTGTGAATGGCAGCTCCTCTCCGGACAATTGGCGGAGGGGCCGGGAAATATTCCTGAGAGGATTATTTAACCTTTCAATTTAGAGGGCACAAAGCCCGGCTGATTAATGAACTTTCTGATGGGCGCCGATAAGCGGATATATTTCTTTATTTCCCCTAAAAGTGATTCCTTCTCCTGTCCATATTACTATAATCTTAAACATAAAATGTGGCAAATAGATTAAAAAACAGCACTAAAGAGTTTATCTGGCTGGCAAACTGAAGGAGCTAAATTAAAATTGGTAATGACAGCAGTGGCTCGGCCTCATATATGGTTTTTAAATGCACTGTGTATTTTGAAGAGACGTATTCTCCATCGTGCTCGGTAATGACTGCTTCTGGTGCACGGTCTGGGACTGGCTTCTGTTATCCCCACCCCAAGCCCCCCGCCCCAAAATGAGTTGTGTTATCTGGATGGCTGCAGACACATACGCATCCCCCTTTCTCACTGCATGGGCAGACAAGGTCGATAGCATTACAAGGTATTTGTGGCAGTGCTTGTTTCAGTTTTCAGAGCTGCCAGTTTCCAGGCGGATTTGAATTACAAAAGAAGAAGCTGGCATGAAAATTGAAAGGTTTTATCGGCTGGTCTGAAGCCTCATAGCACATTGCTTATTTATGCAGTCCATTTGCACCAGGAAATATAAAAAGGAAATACATTTTTAAAATAAGGCCATAAAGACCCAGATATGTTTAAGATGGCAAATAAAATATAGATACCTATAATATCTTTCCAGGAAACGATTTTCACTTAATGTTGCACATTACTTCAGAAGAGCGTTTATGTTGCTGTCATAAATTTGTGCGTTTGTGTCACTGTGTAGGTAGTCTCTGGGGATTAAGAAGGAAGCCTTTGCTAACTTACTTTAAAATTAAAATAGACGGAGGGATAGCTCTGCCGTTGGAGAGCTACATTGGAAATATTTAAATAGGGTGGTAAATTAAACTTAAACTAACATTTTTGCATTCCATGTAAAATTAGCTATGGCCCAGTGAATAAATGCCACTACCTTTGGAGAAAATTGGGATGTTGTTTAAGCCATGAAGATGTGGAGCGTTCGGGAGTGAATTACTGTGGTCCTTGCTGTCTTGCATATGTTCCTTGTTCTCTGCTTACTGGGGTTTTCTTTTTGTTGGTGGTGGGGTGTTTTTGTTTTTTTCTTTTGCGGGGGAGGGATTTCATGTACAAAAAAGTCATTAATAAGTTTAATAACTTATTTTTATAAAACTCGTGTTTCTTTTACTCTTCAAATATATTGTCTCTCAGAGATTGCTGAATGCTCAATGTTGTTAATATATAGTCTTTTCACTATTAGAAGTTATACCAGCAGTTAACCTTTAGTCATATTACTTTAGTGTAGGTTCAACTTACTAAAAAAATAAATACACTCATGCAGTCCCTTATGCTTTTGTTTACATAAAGTGAGATCTAAGTATATAGACATACTGCAAGGCCTTGAATAATTAATAGTCTTACTACTGGTCATCTGTAACCTTCAGCCCATTGGTTTGTAAAACTTAGGAGTATCCAAGAGGGGCAGGGAGGAAGTTACGTGTATACAGAAGTACCAAATCAGTAAAGCAACACTGTTTATTCTGCTACCATTCCAGTGAACACTGTTTTAGAATCCATTTTCCAATAAAGCAAATTACTCTCAGCAAAACCATGAGAGATGCAGTTTTTTGCAGTTTTCATTTTCACCAGAGTCTGGTACCTTTCTCATGTTTTCATGACCTGGGCTAATTGCTTCATGTAGATTTTGGGAGGGGTTTTTAGACAAGAGAAAATATCAAAAGCACACACGTCTGCTGCATGCTAATTATGTGCTGTACATTTTTTCATGAATTTTCATAAGGATTTTTTTTCTACGTAGCATGTGTGACTTAATGATGTAATCACCCGATAGACTAGAAAATGCTCCAAAGGAGACGTTCCGGTCTGTTGTGTACATAATACATGTCTCAGAAATCTGCCTAATTAAGGAATTACCCGATGGATTGGGAGTCTGTTGGGTACATGACATCGTTTTTTTTAACACAAAAATATACAGGTACATCATTACACATGGTGCTTTTAGTGGCCTTTTTAGGATGTAGGAAAATTAGTAGCGGTGTCCACTGGAATACAATTGAATTCTTTCTTTCACTGAGAAAAATAAAAGCTTAAAAATTCATAAAGGGAACTTTGTTTTAAAATAACGTCAAAGCCTTACCTTAGAGAAAATTTCTTCCAGTATTCCTTAAGGAGAAGTAATAGTGTGAATATTTGCCAGAACACTGCACAAATGGGTGGTTTTTGCAAAACGCCCGTTGGAATAAGACCTGGAGTTCAGATGCCCAGGTGTGAGGGGCACGTCCCCAGAACAACGCACGAGGAGTGGGGACAGGGCGTCGTCTACATTTTCGGTCACGTGGGATCCTTAGTTTTGCCTTCTCACAGACTCAGCTTTGGTTCAGTTCACTGCAGAACTGTTGGCCCAGCTTTTAAATTCTTCCTTTGATTCCTTTAGGCCTCAGATATGAGTTTCCTTGACTGTGTACCAGTTACATTGCTGTTGTCACTTTTATTGTAAACAACACCAAAGAAAGGGGAGGGTACCCCTTTTTCTTTCCCTGTCTACTCTTTATAAAACTAAATAAAATGCTTAGAGAACTATGTCTTATCTCTAGAGTAAGCAGGAAAAATATGTTTATACAGGGGAAAAGTATATTTTTAATTTAAACCTTTGTTCAGCTCAAATGTCCGTCAAGTGTTATAAATCATACCACTAGGTCCCTTCTTCAGTTGATGGCCTTTGACTGTGATTGCAAGGGTTTTTTGGGTTTTTTTTGTTTGTTTTTTTTGCTGGCTGTTAACATTTAATTCATATTTCCAATTATGATTTAATGCTTTGTCATTTTTTATCTACTTATTGTAAGTTTATATATATATATTTTATTGATTATGCCATTACAGTTCTATTTCCCCCCTTCATTCCCCTCCACCCTGCACACCCCTCCCCCACCGTACCCCTCCCTTTGGTTTATGACCATGTGTCTCAAGTTCTTTAGATTCTGTATTTCCCATACAATTCTTGCCCTCCCCCCTATCTATTTTCTACCTACCGTCTATGCTACTTATTTTCTGTACCTTCTCCCCCCTTCTCCTCCTCCCACTCCCCTGTTGCTAACCCTCCAGGTGATCTTCATTTCTATGGTTCTGCTCCTGATCTAGCTGTCCTCTTAGTTTGCTTTTGTTTTAGGTGTGGTTCTTAGTAACTGTGAGTTTGCTGTCCTTTCACTGTTCATGTGATGGCATGTTTTTGGTTTGTGGTAGCATCTTCTTGGGAAATTCTGGTTGATTACTTGGGTTAGTTTTTTTTTTTAATACATGAATATTGATGAGAGGCTTTTTTTCATGAGTTTATTAAAAGAATAAGTTGATTGGGAAAACTTAGAAAGAATAAGGTTGTCAGGCATGAAAAGCGTGTAACTTTAGAGATGTACTTGCTCAGAAAGCCTGGAGTTAAGCTCAGTACTTTACTCAGTGTTGTGTTTGGTCATGAATACATTTACATCAAGTACTTGACATACTTTTTAATATATGTTTATAGAACACACTGGATTAACAAATAAGAGCATATAGTCTAGTCTTTAAGCATATATGTATGATTATTAAAAATAAGTCCATTTTGTAGTCATGAGAGTAGAAAATGCCCTTTAATTAGTGGAATTGAGTACATATCCTGTAAAGAGCTTCAACAAGATGCAAGTCCTCCTTGGATCAAAGTTGGTTTATATAAGGGCAGCTCAAGGTCACAGAGGGAGATGCCCAGCAGGTTCATTTGCATAAAAAATTACTGTTAGAAATAGGACACTGAGGCAACTCTGGCAGTTTGATCTCTTGGCCTTTGTCATGGAGATTCCTAGTAGGGAAGGGAATGAGGCCAGTGTCCCAGATAATGATTAACTGTTTTAATGGCATTCATTCATTCATTCTGCGCTAACTACTCATGCAGAAAAAAGGGTTATGTAAAATGACATTAGAAGAAAATCATTTGTAATCGTTGCATCGGGCTGCACTTTGAGGAGACATTAGGAGTAAATCCGTGGCGTGGTAGGCTTATGCTTTATCTTCTGATATTTACTGAGTTTACTGGTGCATGAAAAGCTTTCAGCAAGAATAGCAGATGGGATGGACCTTTCATAGGTAATGCTATCTACCAGGTTATTACTTCTATATATTGATAGTAAAGTAATCTCTAAGATATCACGCCACAAATATAGATTATTTAAATGTTTGTCACAAAAAAGAAGAAAGAAAAAGAGTTGCTTTCATTAATAGTTCATTGGGTATCCACTAGGTCAAAGTCTTCAGATAAATATTTCAACTTAAAGTTCTAAAACACTGCGTTTGTTCCTGCATTTAACTTTTCGTCTGCAGTACACACATGTGTGACAGAACCCTGAGCTTAGAATTAATCAGTTGACACATTCTGCTTTAAATTGGACCTTTACTGCTAATTAAAAAATAAAGACATGCTCCAAGGCAGAAGTATTAAGTCACAGATTTTTGTTTCTAGCACTTGAAATAGCTGTAAGATTTTTGTTAGATCATAGTATGAAAACTTGTCCACTGGAAATCGTTACCGAGTTTTCAGTACTGTATTCTAATACAGAGACGTTCTTTAATTAGCTAAGATCTGGGCTGATTTCATTCCTATTAAGTCCTAGTACATGATAGTTTATTAAAATGAGAGTATGTAGATAGTGTTTGTCATGTCATTTACTAATTAATTATTGTGAAACAGTTTAGAATTTCATAGCACAATATAAGGACAGTTGCTATTTTTATTAGTAATAATGGAAGTTTTTAACTAGTGACATTATTCAGATGAATGAACATCCAAATGTCTACACTTCATCCATGGGCATAAATGAACCAGAGGGGCTAAATCTGAGGCTGTTTGAATGAGATTACTTCCCAAATAAAACAAGCGTCAGCATGAAACATGCTTTCAAAATCTTGATTTAAAAGTACCTGTTTATCCCTAGTATTGTAAGACCGAACCCCTGTTCTCTGTATTACTAACTCCTTCCTAATTCTGCCAGAGTAGGTGCCACACTTTCAGACACTTAGGAAGTTCTGTTAATTTGCTCAGGCATTTTAATACATAACAACTTAATTTGATAGGTCGTCTTTAGTGACTAAAATGTACCGGATGCCCACCGTGGGCAGTGTCCTTTACATATGCATTACCTCATTATTCATTTAGTAATATTTACTGAACTGCTATACGCCTGGCCCGGCTCCAGGAGCCCGGGTACGGCAGTGAACCAAAAACAAGCAAATCCCTGTGGGCGAGGAGGCCATGGATGTATAGGAAAAATGAACAAGTGAAATATAAAGTGCCGCAGATGAAGTAAGTGCCGTGGCGTTTTCAGAAAGGGCACTGAAGCAGGGTAGTGGGAAGCACCATTGGAAGAGAGCTTTAAATAGGGTGATGGGGAAGGCCATACTAGGAAGGTGACATGTGAGCCAAGACATGAAGGAATTCTCCACTTTCATGGGAGGAAAGCGTGACGTGGGCAGATGGAACAGCACTGGGACTACCTGCAGTTTCCTCAGACACGCGATACAGTCAGGTTCCCCGTGCCTTATGCCTGGAATGCCGTCCCAGTGAGCGTTTCCCCGAAAGTCGACCTAAGTCACTGCTGATGACCCTCATTCACATAACTATTTCAGTCGCCTACCATTCGTTACCATCCGATAGTGTGTGTTGTTGCTTTTATTTATCTGTCTTCCACCATGGAGATGTGAGCAATGGTTTTGCTTTGCTCGCTTCTCAGTCACCTAATCCTGGAACACACACGCCCATGTGTCAGGCACTCAATATTGTTGTAAGTCAGTTAATGAAAGAACGCGTGCCTGTGCTCATGCCCGGTGCCCGCACTGGCGGAGGCGCCCTTGGACTGATGTTCTGCTCTACCCGTCCCTCTCCTTTCTCCCACGCACGGTCTGGTTTCTCGGAGAAGTCACCCATGTTCTATTCCTCGGCATCTTTCTACTTGTCATGAACCCGTTACAATCTGACTTTGCCCCAACCCCTCAAGTGAAACTGCTCACAACGGTCCCCCTTGCAAACAACCCCCTGATTGCCAAGTCTGGGGGATTTCACGTGTCTTCATCTTACTTGACCCATCAGAAGCTTTTAAGGAAGCTAGAAGAACAGCTTCTTCCTTGAGACATTTATCTGTTCTACCTTCACATGTATCACACCATCTCTTTTGATTTTCTTTCTTTCTTTCCCTTAAACAACATATGCTCTTGGTTGCAATTTTGTGTTACAAGCAATATACCTACCTTATTATTTCTACCTAATAATTTCCTGTCTTCCTGGTGCTCTATTAGCTGAACCAATTTATAAACCACTCTAATGAATGGTACATGCGTATGTGCATACTTGTTAAAACTGTGTTTTAGCTGCTCTTAATTTATAAGCCACTTTGCTTATTGGAGACTAAGACATTTGTTGGTTATGTTTCCTCTTGTATCCTGATCGATAACAGCTGAGGTTTAAAATTTCACCGTGTGTGGCATTTGTAGTCATTCTCAGCAGACAGGACCTTTCCGGCTGTTGGCGTCCTCCGGTATTCCACTTTAGGAAATACGCACCAAAGTCAAGTTGTTTGAGGAAGAATTTTATAGCCTGTATTTTCCTATGTCAAGAAAATAAAACCTGCCACGTGGAACAACAGCAAAATTAGTCAGCAGACCAGTACTTTATTATAGGGTCCCCATAAAGAACATAAGAAATAAACTTAGCCAAGTTTATTCCCATCCTTTCAATCTCAAAAAAAAAGGTGGGGAGGGGATTAGATTTTTCTCCCTCTGTTTAAAGACCCCGCTGCCTCAGGGATTTTGCTCAATCCATTTTTACCTTTCCTCTGTTTTCAACTCTTCCATCTGCACTGGCGTTCTCAAGGGTTCGAGTCCCTCCCATTCTAATGGCAGACGTCCCCAACACTCCCCTCCCTCACCCAGGTCCTGCCTTGTCTCGTTCCGTCCCTTCTTACTCATGCTTCTCGAAATCATACGTACCTGCTGTCTCCTTTTCTTCAACCTTCATTTTATTTTTTAAAATTTTTACCATGAAATGTAATATACATGCTGCGAAGTGCATGAAACGTGCAGGATTTAATAATGTAGTTATATAACACTCAAATTGTATAACACGACTATCTTTGAGAAACAGAAAGTCGTGGGTACCCTGAAACCCTCCGCCCACTGTCCTCTCCCCTCCTAGAAGTAACCACCTCTGGGCCTTACGGGTAATCCTTTCCTTGCTCCTCTTCATAGCTTGACCACCTTTGCATGCCTGTCTTCACTACCCAGCCTCTGCCCTCTACTTTCAATTCCAGATTCTAACAATAAGGTTATCTGTGAACAATTGTCAAATCTAACGGATGTTTCTCAGTTCTAATCCCACCAGGCCTCTCTGCTGTATTTGACCCTGTAGTTCAGTTCGGCCTTTTTGAACCTGCTCTCTAAGGTCTGTAACTGTCCTCCAATGGCTCTGCACCCTTTCACCTTTCCTTCTCTCCCCCTCAAATGTTGTTATGCCGAGGATTCCAGCTGTAGCTCCCTGCTGTGCGTGCTGGTGGCAGCCGTCCTGTTCACTCTGGTCATCTCAGCCTCCACTGTTGAACAGATCACTTCCAGATTTGATCGGTTCAGACATGTTGCCCAAGCTTTAGCCCCACATAGACAACCGCCTGGTGGACATCTCCACCTACGTGCCCCACGTCCGAGACAGATTTCATCATCTTCCTCTCTACACCGCCTCCTCCTTTTCCTACCTTTTCTGAATCAGTTGTTCACACCACGGCTCTCCACCAGTTCACTGAAGATAGAAAGCTGGAGAACATCCTGATTCTCCTTTGCCTCATCCGTCTTACATTTTCAGTACTCAGGTAGAACCAGTTTTATTTCCTAATGTAGTTTCCAAATCTATCCCCTTTGCCCAACCCTTATTACTCTCATAGTTTGGGCCCCCATCGCCTCGCCAGGAAGTGCTGACAGCCATCTCAGCGGTCTTCCGTCTGCATCTAACCTTCTCCTGCCCATATTCACCCTCCTTGTAGCCGCGAGCCAAAGTGGTTTTCCAAAATGCAATCCCAGCTACCTGCTCCTGCACGTAGAACCTTACACATAACCCTAGATAAAGCCCAAGCCCCTTCACACGACTTATAAGGCCTCCCAGTTTTTTGCCATGCTTTCTCCAGCCTCGTTTTCCTTACCCCTGGTGCGCACTTTCTTAGTTTCATGCCCTTGTTCATGCTGTCCCTCTACCGAGGATTCTCCATTTAACTTACACCTAACTCTCTGAGAGTAAATGTAAATGTCACACTTCCAGGAAGACTTTCCCTGACTGCCTTACCCATCTAATGGTGGGTCTCCCTTGCCCCTTCATTAATGATGCTTCTGCCACTGTACCGACATCGTCCTGCCGTGACCTATTTTTGTGCCCGTCGTGTTCTACTAGACTGTTACTCTTTCCGTCTGAGATACCTGATACCTAACACAGTGCTGGATGCAAAGCTGAAGGAATGAGGAGTGAGGGAGGAGAGGAAGGCGCACAGTAATGTTAAGAACAAAAGACTCATTATCACACGATATGCTTTAATACGGGGTCTCCGTACCAAACTTTAGGAGGGAGTATTTCTAAGGACTCTCTTACTGAAAAAGAGCTTCTCTGGAAAGAATGAGGTCTTAATTTTCTCCTAAAATTTAATAAACCTTTGCAAATATTTATGTTGCAGACTAAACCTGGACCACCCAAAAAGCCGAAGACCCCTCCTGGACAGTCGGCCCTGGTGTATTGCTACAACTGCGGTCAGGAAGGCCATTACGGACACGTGAGTCTGAGCGCTGTCGGGCACGGAGAGTTCCGTCATTGCGGGTGCGGTGGGCGAGGAACAAACTCAAAGCAAACGTAATTCCAAATGCCTACTTTTTAATAAACTGATATCTTCAAGTGAAATTCAATAGAGTTTCAACTCATTGACTTCTTCCATCCCTGACAGAGGAACAGATCTGTCAGCGCTTGTTCCTCTGATTGATTTAAATGTATGTGAACAGGTTAAGCTAAAGCAAACACAGCTCACAAAATCAGTCCAGGAAATAATAGTAGCGAACAGAACGGTAGCTGTTCTCATGTATTCTAACGATCACTGTTGCTTTAAAACGGCCAAATTATGGTTTTAGGTTTCTACCTTAACCTCGTAGGTTTGCCTTATACCTTTCAGAACCCAAAAAGTTCCAGAAAGTCAACAAGAGAATAAATCTAAAAACAGTCACAAGGAAATAATAAAGATAAACAAAATTATTGAAATAGAAAACAAAATTAGTAACATCAACAGAGCTGGTTCTTTGAAAACATTTTCTTTTTAAAAGAAAAGAGACTTCTGGAAAAGTTACAGAAAAAAGAAAAGGTACAAGTGTAAATGAGTTAAAAGTGTAAATAGTTTAAAATACAGTATAACTTTTAACTATAAGAATACTGTATAAGCTTTGTAAAGTTCAAAGTGAAATTTGATAATTATCTAGAAAAATATAAATTAATCAAAATTACTAAAGAACAAACCTATTTGAACTGATACCACTAGAGAAATTGAATTAGTAATCAGAATTTTCCGCACTGAAATATACCAGACCCGATGGTTTTATAGTCAAGTTTTACCGAAACTTTATTCAGAAACACTCTCCAAGAGAACACTACCCAGCTTATTCTGTGAAACTGTTACAGCCTAAAGCCATTGCAAAATACAGGGTCCGGCAGAAGTAGCACCTGCATGAGCGTGGTTGATAGGGTAATCATAAGGGTGTAATTGTTTATAGTTTTACTTTGAACATTTCACCTAAAATGTCATATGGTGTGCTTGAGTGTGTTTTTTTTAATGTTACAGAATTATGTGCTTATATGATATTTTGTAATAAAAAGGGGCCTTACTTGTGCCGGACCCTGTATTTACAGGACATCATTTCTGCGCAGGTCAAACTTCAACACTTCAAACTTGCATTGTTGTTTATTGGAGTATTCGTTAGTGGTAAGAGTATAAAGCATATGAGGATGGTAGATACCAATTTAAGAGAGTGGCACCTTTGGGAAAGGGAATGATATAAATGAGAAATGGGAAAGAGTTACACAGATTATTTCAGTTATATTGGTGATACTTTAATTCTTAGGGAGGAAAACAAGTAAATTCAGGTAACATGTTATAAAGCTGAATGGTAGGTACAGATTTCCATCACGTTATTTTCTATACTTAAGTATACATTTTAAATGACTCGTAATTTTCTAATCTATGCAAATTATGTTCCTAAGTATACATATGTATGTGCCAGCTTGGTCAGATGTCTTAGAATTACAAATTACTTTGGTTAATACCAAAATTATGATAAATCAGCTAAAATTCATATGGATATTTCACACACTTTCTTCCTAAGAGGTATTCTAGTTTTTCTTCAAGATGACAAAACAGCAATGGGAAAGTTCCAAAGGGAAAGCTTTTTCAAAGAAAAGATACTTGGTCTCAGACATGCCGAACAGATAGTGTCACAGATCATGATAAAGAAAGCCTGCTCTGTGGGGCATGTCAGGCCAAGGACACGGATTTGGGAACTGCCAGCCAAGGGAAGGGTCGTGCAAGTAGGGAGCTGGCCTAGGGTGATGAGTGACAGGAGTGATTCGTCTGGACTGGAAGGAGCACAAAGAGGAGAGGACTCCTTTGGGATGTTTCAGAATCATCTTGGATTGTTTTCAAACCAGATACAACCCACCACCACCCTGCTCCCCACCGTAAGAATCGACTGCCCACAGGAGCAGTAAGTGTTGAGTTAAACTAAGCTTCAGACCATGTGTGTGGCAAGAAAAAGAGCACAGAGTTAGGAAGCCACCCCCACATTTAGGGTGTGAATGAGAAGGGAAAGTGCCTGATGAAAGGCTGTTGAAGAGGCCGACCCAACAGGTCTGATACAACGTAAGGCCAGAAAAATAAACCCCTTCACAGGTATGAGGCCTGTAGTAGGGACCTGTTGCTGTCAACTCAGACTGGGGGAGCGGTTTGGCAGGGAAGATTGAAAAAGATAAGGGTTTCATAGTAAAGAAGTAAGGGGAGAAAATTCAGTCCAGAAAGAAGTAGCGTGTAAACATGATTAGTCAGGCTGGGCGGCCCTCCCGGTGTCCCAGCAAGGCCACACAGCGTAGCACCAACGACGAGTGTCAGTGATGGGCGCTCCTCTGTAATCACCGTGCTCCACAGCCTTGCAAAAGCTGTGTCTGAACAGTGTGCCCTGGTGACGCCCTAATTTCCAGTACAATTCGCAGGAATGTGAAGAGAGGCGGATGTTCCACCAGACCTTTCCGACATCTCCATTCATCTACTACTATGATGACAAATATGAAATTCGGGAGAGAGAACACAGAATAAAACGAAAAGTAAAAGGTATGTTACTAGACTTCTTGCTAGATCAACTTTGCAGTAGTTCCTTAATGTCTTTTTTTGCACTGTCTTTACCTGGAGTGGGGGTCGTTGGTTAACACAGAGAATGGTTTTAATAATTACCATAGACACTGGAACTTTCTTGATCTCCAGAAATCAACACCCACTTCAAAAATCATGTGTGGTAATCTCTTAACAATAAACATTTTTCTAACATAACTGACCGCTTTAGAAAATGTCCAGAAAATACTTCTATCCATGTATGTAGGCAGAATTTTTTAAAGGCTCCTTCGAGATTTTTCTATGTGACTAGTTATTATTTTTTCCCTTCATATTATCTCTTGAATTTTTCATGGAAGGAAAGGCTCTCCCGACTGGGTGAACTCCTGGGGCTTCCCCAGAGAAGCCATTTCCTATCAGCCATGGTTACAAGCAGACCCCCGGGTCCGCAGCCGCCCTCTGCGGTCTCGTTATTTTCTATTGCTAGAACATAAAGTTCTCTCTCACTGAATTATCCTCTAATGTAAGTCTGTTTTCTCTACCTCTGCTCCTTCTTGTGACGGACTTCAAGGCGGTTCATTGGGCTATTCTTCTGGCTTTGGGACGAAACAGTTCTGTGTTTTCAAGTTGACCTGTGCCTTGTCGACTCCGGGCCTTTGTGCTATTCTTTTCCAGACTTTCTTTAAAGGAATAAAAAGAAATTCGTGGCTGTATCATCTCTGGATTAAAGGATTATGGGTGCTGCTGTTTTATTTTTTTTTATTTATTTTTTTTTTGCTGTTTTATTTTTTTATAGTTTTTTGTATTTCCCAAGTTTTTTATAACGAGCATTTATAAGTCTGATAATCAGAGAAAAGCCGTTTTTTTTCCTTTTTGACTAGTTATGTTGACAGCCATGGCGTAGATCCACTTGGAAGTTTGCTGTGTTCGTCGGCACTTTTATTTTTTGGTCTCCTAAATATACTGCTTTGCACTTCACTGTGGGGGAGGGTGGCGCTCCTCTTCAGTCTTTGAAGGTTTAGTGACATGTTAACTCCCATCCCTCACTGTGACCTCATCTCCCACCCACCCAACCAGAGTCACTGTCAGCAGGCACTCACAGTAAGAGTCAAGTCCTAATAAAACATAGCATCAGATCTGCACTAAAACCTCTGAGATACAAGTGTGCGCATGTGTGCACACGCACTCTCCAAGCCATTGATCTCTGGAGGATTAATTCGTCCAGTTTGGCATCCACCTCTAAGTGCTGTGGCCAAACTTGATCTTCAGAGTGTAATTGAAATGTCACGTGAGACTGTCAGTAGGACACATTATGCATCTTCCTTCCCCTTATCATCAAGGGCTGTCCATTGAATTGGTCAGACGTGACGTTTCTTCACAAAGCTAAAATGATTACTGCTCTCACTGGTCCTCGTCTGCATTGTTTAACGTAATTATATTGAGCAGAATAAATGTCATCAGATTTCTGGATGTTTTTCATTGTTAGCAATCAGAAATCTAGAACTGTATTACACAATTTTTAGTGAGTGATTTTTACCTTAGTGAAGGTTCTTTAGAATATCATAACATTAATGCACTTAAACGTCTGGCCTCCCTCTGTGCTAAGGTCTTTATAGACCTGGGAAAGCTCTGCACCGACTGTCTAGCTGCAGGATATGGAAGAATACTTTTATGTTTTGCAGAACTCCAGAAAAATGGGAATCTTCCAAGGCAGTTCAAGAGGCTGCATATGAAAGCAGCAAGTCAGAGATCCCACCATGACGTGAGGAAGAGCCAGGCCTCGTGGAGAAGCAGCAGGTGGCCTCCGGAAAAGAAAGAGGCCCAAAAAGAAACGATGAGCAGGAGCAACAGAGAGCGTGAAAAGCACAGGAAGACTGACAGGTGCCACGACGTGGAGGAGGACTTTCCCAGGGGCCCCAAAACACACTCTTCCCCTGGCGCTTTCAAAACCCAGAAGCCTCGCAAGTCCTTTCAGCACTCCCACTACCACAAGCCAAGAGAAGACAAGCTGCCCAAAGAGTCTAAGCGGGGCAAGCACAGGAAAAAGGAGGGCTGCCTGGAGGAGGAAGACAATGATAATCTGTTTCTCATTAAGCAGAGGAAAAAAAAGTCCAAACTGTGAGACATCTTCTGATTTGGCTTTCCGGTATCTGTCTGTGCTTCGTGTCTGTACATTCTGGCAGTATTTTTATCATCTAAGATTGAATAATGGGAGTTTGTTTTATTTTGGTTTTGGGGGGTTTTTTTGGTGTTTTGGTTTTGGGGGTAATCTCAGCCATACCTAGAGTTGCTGAACAAAGACTTTAGAGATCTGTTCTCTGTATCCACCAGGTTACTAGATTAAAAAAACAACAGAAAGATGAGCCCAGGTTTCTTTCCCTGTTCCAGTTGGTCATTTTCACTCAGAATCCTACAGGTAGGAAAAATTAATCTTTTCAAAGGAATATTAAAAAGTGCTTTGGACAAATAAAAGCTCCACAAATGTAATTCATCTGCAGTATATGTAAATTAAATCCTTGCAGGGAGAAAAATGAACACTAACATGAAAAATTCATCCATCTGTTCCATCAGTACTCTTGTTTTAACATTAGAAAGATAATAGCTACAGATTTGTGCTTCTCATGCTTCTGAAGCTGGCGTCAGAGTCTTCCTTTGGTCCAAGCAGTAAAGGCTGCGAGGTAAAGGGTCCGTCCTTGGAGCCCTGCATAGGCAGGGGCTGGGCTGGTGCAGGTACAAGCGAGGACTCCATCCAGCGTAAATGTCACAAGCCAGAGTTCCTGAAACAAGGCAAAAGAGTCATCAAACATTTTGACATAATCACAATGAAATCATTTTTACAGTCACACCTCAAGAAGATGTCACTCAGATACATAAAAATGAATATTGCCCTATTTAAAAAGTTGTTCTGTTTTCATGGATTTTTAAACTGCCACGGAGCTGTACAGAAATTTTTGTACTTGTGAACCTTTTGTACTCATCAAAGCATAATGTTAAAATTATTAGCAGAAAAATAAAATGTCGGAAATGGAGTAAATAAGTGTGTCTGTGATGTAAAAAGACAATGAGAGTTTGGGTGGCAGAGGTCATAGTTGGGTTGGACAAGTGACCAAAGTTGTAAGAGCTGCACTAAGTGGAGTTGGAGTGCTCTGCTGCCCAAGTACCAGTTCTGTGCCGTGGTTAAAGGAGGTAGATCAGTTAACTGGGGCAGTTTGTGATACCCAATTCTTACACTGGCGTTTGACTCTTTGTGAAGTACACAGACCGCCATGTGTCTGGTAGGGTCGGCTCTCCTGCCTTTTCCGGGGAAAGGATCTCCCCCCACAAGTCAGCTTCCATGTGAACTGTAGTTCCGCCGTCCTCGGTCCACACCGGCCGTGTGGCTGCCCGGCTCTCAGCTGAGCGGAAGGGCTTGTTGCCCTCCTCCTCCCAGTACCCCCCTTCCCTCAGCAGTCCCCCACCCTTAGTTCATGTCCATGGGTCGTGTATGTAAGTTCTTTTGCTTCTCCTTTTCCTGTACTATTCTTAACTTCCCCCTGTCTATTTTGTGCCTACCTATTATGCTTCTTATTCCCTGTACCTTTCCCCCATCCTCCCCCTTCCCCTCCCTGCTGATAACCCTCCACTCAATCTCCATTTCTGTGATTCTGTTCTTGTTCTAGTTGTTTGTTTAGTTTGTTTTTGTTTTTGTTTTACATTCAGTTGTTGATATTTGTGAGTTTGTTGTCACTTTACTGTTTGTAGTTTTGATTTTTCTTTCTCTTAAATAAGTCACTTTAACATTTCATATAAGGGCTTGGTGATGATGAACTCCTTTAGCTTTACCTTGTCTGGGAAACACTTTATCTGCCCTTCCATTATGTCAGCTTTGCTAGATAGAGTAACCCTGGATGCAGGTCCTTGCTTTTCATCATTTTGAGTACTTCTTGCCAATCCCCTCTTGCCTGCAAAGTGTTCTTTTGGGAAATCAGCTGATAGTCTTATGAGAGTTACTTTTGTAAAATAACTCTCTTCTTTTCTCTTGCTACTTTTAAGATTCTCTCTTTAGCCCTGGCTGGTGTGGCTCAGTTGATAGAGCACTGGCCTGTGAACCAAAGAGTTGCTGGTTCAGTTCCCAGTCAGGGCATATGCCTGGGTGGTGGGCCAGGTCTCCAGTAGGGGATGCTTGACAGGCAACCACACATTGAAGTTTCTCTCTTTCTCTTTCTCCCTCCCTTCCTCTCTCTAAAAACAAATAAATTAAATCTTTTTAAAAAATGATTTTTTATTTTTAACCTTTGGCATTTTAATTATGTGTCCTGGCGTGGCCCTCTTTGAGTCCAACTTGTTTGGGACTCTCTATACTTCCTGGACTTGTATGTCTATTTCCTTCACCAAATTAGGGATGTTTTCTTTCATTATTTTTTGAAATTGCTTTTCAATTGCTTCCTGTTCCTCTTCTCCTTCTGGCGTCCCTATGGTTTAGACACTGGCACATTTGGAGATGTCCCAGAGTCTTCTTATTCTCTCCTCATTTTTTTGAATCCTTGTTTCTTCATTCTGAACTGGTTGACTGTTTATTTCTTCCTTATGTTCTAAATAACTGATTTGAACCCTGGCTAGTCTTACCCTGCTGAAAGTGCCAGCGGGCTTCACAGAGTGGTACATCTCGAGGTAATAGGCATTACTCCTCAGTAGGACCCAGGACGAACGTGGCTTATTATTGATGTGGTGTGACTGGCATCCCTTTGGAACTGAGGGCATGTGCTTTGAGGGCAGAAACGGGATTGCTATTCTGTAGCATCTTCCACACAGAAGACTGTTTGGAGGAGGGAGGAAAGGAAGCTCTTTTTCTGGTTGTTTCTGCACATTCTCTTATTTTTCTTCCCCAATTTTAGCTTTTTATCAGACAAACATTTTGTTTGGGGTACAATTTACCCTTCCAGTCCACGTCATTTTTATGCAGACAGGAAAGGTGGCTGAGCTACTTGTGGGCATGTAGACGGCGAGAGAAGACCAAACCCGGAGGAGCCCCTGCTCCATTTCCTCTCTGTGGCCCTCGGCACCTGCTTAGCCAGTATTCAAGTTAGTCTACGCACATACCTACTTTCTATTCAAGAATGAGGACTTTAAAATATAGAGATTTGACAAATAAGACTTTTTAAAGATTTTGTTTATTTTTAGAGAGGGGGGGAAGGACGGGTGAGGGGAGAGAAATGTCAGTGTGTGAGAGATAATGGATTGGTTGCCTCTCGCTCACTGCCCCCTTTGCCCTACTGGGGACCTGGCCTGCAACCCAGGCATGTGCCCCGACTGGGAATCCAACTGGCAACGTCTCAGTCCTCAGGGCGGTGCTCAGTCCACTGAGCCACACCAGCCAGGGCTCAGATAAGACTTTAAATGCATAAATACAATTAAGAAAAAAAAGCAGATGTCCCAAGCAGTGAGGATCCCTGTCTTGCTAGGATTGAGGAGACTCGAAAAGTCTGCTGCCTCCGGCCCCACTTTGATCAGAAGCGGCCTGAGTGGCTCCTTTCCTGGGTCCTCGCTTGGTTCACCTCTGGCATTTTTAGAGAAGAGCAGAGAGAAACTGTCTCCCCTTCTCCTAACGGGAAGCCCAGCTTCCATGGGCCCTGCTGTGCTTGTTGTTTCAGAACATCCTGTGACCGGTACCTGTTGTCAAGCTGTTTATTGTTGTTTTGCAAGCAGTACATATTCATTTTAAGGGGGAAAATTTTTTTAAACAAAGAAGTCATGCCTGATCCTTCTACACAAAGATATGGTTAACATCCTTAACATCTATTCTAGATGTTATGTTATATATATATATATATATAGTTTTGTAACATTCTTTTGGACTTAATAGTAAAAATACTTTTAATCAACTATATAGCTCATTATTTTTCATGGCTACATGAAATCCTATTGTATAGCTATACCATAACTTATTGAATCAACTTCCTGTTGCTGAACTTTTTGGTGGTTTCTAATTTTTATTATTTTTAGAAAAATCTAAAAAAAATCTTTCGACATTTATTCTCTCTTCTCCAATTATTTCATTGTAATAAAATAGGATTTATGGGTCAAAAACGTACATATTTCATGCAAGTTGTAATATATATTGCCCAATTACATTCCTCGCAGTGTGTGAGAATGTTCATCCCCGTTTCTACAATAACAGGATATTTTCCTTTTTGTCTTTGCCACTCTGGCGGGGAGAGAAACATTTGTTGGTGCTGTAGTGAGAAGATGGACGTGGGCTGTGTTTGTGTGAGGAGAGTCCAGGTTGACATACCAATCTGTTGATAAAAGATACGGATGGAAGCTTCTCATAAGAAACAACTTACGAGAATTCTTCTGCCAACAAAAGATTACATGCAAAATAAGACAGCCTGTTACTCCTTCGTAGTGACCTTAACCCCTGTGTTGTTGCCTCGGCCACACTGGCTGACTCCACTGTTACGACTCCCCCAGCCAACATTCGTCCTTCCCTGTTTGTATTTCTGTTGCCTTCTGAGTTATTAGTAAACAGAGATTTGCTATGGGCCTTTTTTATGCCAGTAGTCTTCTTGCATGAGGTTGACTTTATTAAGAGAAGAGAGAAATCTCAAGTCTCAGAGGCTAAGAAACAAGTGAAGAAACAAACACGAAAACGAAGACCTTGTAGAGGAGGGGCAGGAAGAGTTGAGAGGGCAGGATCCGTCCTGCCCAGGACTTCGATGGGACTTTCTAACGGATTTTTTTCCAAGTTAACGGAAGTCAGGCAGCCATTCAAGGAGAAGGGACCATGTGGGTAAAGGCATGGGGGTAGGAAACAGCAAGGACATACCCCATATTTGTTTCTTAGGGCTATGGTAACAATCACTACAAACTAGATGCTTAAAACAACAGAAATGTATGTTTACAGGTCTGGAGGCCAGGAGTCCAAAATCAAGATGGCGGCAGAGTTGGTTCCTTCTCGATACTCTGAGGGAGGATTCATTCATGCCTCTCCTAGATTCTGGTGGCTGTTGGCAGTTCTTGACCCAGTTTCAGCATGGGTCATGTCCCTTCACAGGGCCTTTTTGGGCATACAACTCGCCCTCAGTGCTTAGAGCTGGCTGTTCTGTAGCAGCCTCAAGGAGACAGATCTCTCTTTAGCTTCCACATTGTTAACAGATCAGTCTCTGAAGTCACAAGTAAGAAAAGGAGATTGGCCACATAAGAAAGCAAGAGCAGTTCCCATGGCCCAGCTGGATGGCAACCCACCCGTAAAGAACCCTTGGTTCACAGCCCCACCCCGCCCTCTGGTCCTGTGCTGACCTCGAGGGTGCCCTGCCCTTCAGAAGCTTTCATTTTCTCTAGTGGGCAAGACAAATGCACGCCGTGCTCGGTTCTGCCACAGAGATTTGTTTAAGCCCATGGCACTGTGAGGTCAGCTGGAAACTCAAGCAGGATTTTCATTTTATTATTCTATTACAGTTGTCCCAAATTTCCCCCGTTATCTCCACTGTCTCTGCCCCAATCAGCTCCCACCCTGTTGTTATGCCCATGGGTCACTCATACATGTTCCTTGACTATTTCCTTCCCCTTATTTCCACCCTTATCCGCCTCCTCCTCCCCTCTGGTCACTGTCAGTCTGTTCCTTGTTTCCATGCCTCTGGGTCTATTTTGCTTGCTTGTTTGTTTTGTTCATTAGGTTCCTCTTAAAGGTGAGATCATATGGTATTTGTCTTTCACCGCCTGGCAGTCTTCACTTAGCATAATGCTCTCCAGTTCCATCCATGCTGTTGTGAAAGGTAGGAGCTCCTTTCTGCTGCATTGTGTTCCATTGTGTAAATGAATCACAGGTTTATTTTTATTTTTATTTTATTGATTATGCCATTACAGTTGTTCTATTCCCCCCTTCATTCCCCTGCACCCCCACTCCCACCATTCCCCCCTTTAGTTTATGACCATGTGTCTCAAGTTTTTAGATTCTGTATTTCCCATACTATTCTTGCCCTCCCCCCATCTATCTTCTACCTACCATCTGTGCTACTTATTCTCTGTACCTTCTCCCCCCTTCTCCTCCTCCCACTCCCCTGTTGCTAACCCTCCATGTGATCTTCATTTCTATGTGAACCACAGTTTTGTGATCCACTCATTTACTGATGGGCATCTAGGTTGGTTCTCTTCCCTACATCCTCGCGGCACTTGTTTGTTGATTTATTAATGATGGCCATTCCAACCAGCATGACGTGTTCTTTCATTGTGGTTTTAATTTTCATCTCTGGTGGCTATTGATGCTGAGCATCCCTTCAGATGGGCCCCCTGTGTGTCCTTGGGGAAGTGTCTGTTCAGGTGCTTTGCCCATTTTTTTATTGGAGTTTTTGTCTTCCTGGTGTTGAGTTGTATTAATTCTTTTTTTTAACATTGTATTTATTTATTTTTAGAGAGAGGGGAACGGAAGGAGAAAGAGTGGGAGAGAAACATCAACATGTGGTTGCTTCTCATGTGTTCCCTACTGGGGACCCGGCCCGCAGTGCAGGCATGTGCCCTGACTGCAAATTGAACCAGAGACCCTTTACTTCACAAGGCCATGCTCAATCCACGGAGCTACACCAGCCAGGGCGAGTCGTATGAATTCTTTACATATTTCGGAGATCAAACCCTTTCCCATATGGTTGGATCTCTTTTCTTTTGTTGATTTTTTTTAGCCATGCAGAAGCTTTTTAATTTGATGGAGTTCCATTTGTGTATGTCTTCCTTTATTTCCCTTGCCCTGGGAGATCTGGTGATTTCTATTCTACAGTTTTGAAGAAGTCCTTCAGGATTTTGCCTCCCCCTAGTTTGACGGGTTCCACATTTTGGAGGAACCTTTCTGCTGTAGCCTCAGTAAGCCGACCCATAAAATGAACCATCACAGTAATCTGTCTCGAAAGTGGAAACCAAGGCAGAAACTTGACAAAATCCTAATCCCTGGAACAAGATACCAGGTTTGCCACATAATCTCTGTACCTTGGTGATAATTTTACATTATTTATTCCTGCTTCCTACGTAAAATTCGCCACAGATCAGAGCCAAGTTGTGCCGCGCTCGGGCTCAGCCTGGGTGCAGACTTTGGCTTGGCGGGGAGAACCCCTTGTGACTAGAGTTCCCAACTGTGGGACAGGCCTCGGACGCAGTGCGCTCCTGGTCACAGGAGGTGCGCACCCGGAGCTACGGAGGAGATTGAAGCATCTGCTGAGAGTGGGACCAGGGACTGGGAGGAAGCGCCCCAGAGGGCCCACGAATGCCGATAGCTCTGGATAACTAGAACTGTTGCTCAGAAAAGTCTCTGCTTCTTCCTGCTCTCTGCACCCCTCCCCCACCCCAGTTAGGCATCCGAGGTTGGGGCAAAACACGGAACCTCTCTGAAGTGGAAACCATCTGTGTGCCAGTTCTCACCCTGCCTCCAGCAGCCCCCTCTCCCCAGCCAGCCTCGCCTGGTTAGTCTTTCTGGGAGGGGAGCTTGTCAGCTCCACTCCGCCCGGCCTCCTTTCACACCCCACCTCATCCTCCACGCTTACTGCCAGCGGAGCCTCAGGGGGCCCAGGGGATGCACCATCCACAAGTCATGGCTCACCAGCCGCCTCTCTTGTTTTTACCTACACCCAATTAATCATCTCTTCCTGGTGATTTGCATGGCAACCCTCCTGCACTGGGCTACTCAGGGGAGTTTTCTGGTTTCATTGCCTTACTTAAACTTGACCTCCTGGGTCACTCTGGATTCCCCCGCCACCCCACCACAGACCTGGCCTGTGCAGGCTGCCTGCCTGTGCTCCAGGGGTCCTTGTCTTCTCAATGAGCCTTCCCCTCCTACCAGCAAGCCAGGCTCTGCTCGCAGCACCCCCCTGCAAGGGCAGGGAGACTCTGGGCTGTCACAGGACCCTTGGAGTTCTGGTGGCTGCCAAACTGCAGCGGGCCTAATAGGTTGTCTAGTCCATCCTGGGTCACCTCGTTTGACCCCCGTCTCACAGATGGGGACACTGAGGTCAGAACGAGGGAAAGACTTGCCCAGGCCATACCATGACCAGGTGCAGGGACAGGTCCAGGCCTTCCCCTCGGCCCTCCCCCATCGCCCTCGACCACATTGTGTCAACAGAAAATAGCTTCTCTGAAAGCTTCCGTAGGAGTAAGAGAAAAATGCGTTTAGTGTTGAAATCCTGGGTCTCGCAAGCCTTGGACCCTCTGCTCAGATGGAATGTTTGCAGGAAGCTGCAGACCGCCCCCCAGCCAGGAGCTCTTCACGTGAGCACCTTAGAAGGAACCCCTGCCCACAGAGGCATCATCAGGAGCCCAAGAGCAGATGGACAGGAGGGTGCAGGCCCCGGACCTCAGGACAGGGAGAAGGTGGGAGAGAAAATGGGAGCGGCAGCAGATCCAAGGAACGGGAGGGGGCACCCAAAGGCCTCAAGTCCCAGACTGTCAGGGACCAACACAAGTCCCGACACTCGCTATGAAAGAAACCGAGGCAGAGAATGGCACACTGAGGTGGAAGCAGTTCCTAGGACAAAGAAACCGTCAAGATCAGAAAGTGTACAACTTGGGGACTTGCAGAATTCATCAAGTCTAGAATCTGTGTGGTACATTTGGAGACACCGAGGCCCAAGAGAGGCTCATCCGTCACACCGAGGGGCAGAGGCAGGACTGACACCTGGCTCCGGCCTCCCGGATGGAACTCGCTCTGCAAGCAGGGGAGGGTGCGCAGGGGCAGAGTTTGCAGGGGGCACGGAGCAGGGCCCCTCCGTGGCTGCGGCTGCGTGTGGAGCCTTTCAGAGCTCTGGGGGCCGGTGAGGCAGGAACACGCTGGAGGAAAGTTGGGGTGTCTCTGTGACAACAACCTCCGCGGTGCTGTGGAGAAACCCGTGTGGTTTTGATGGGGAAAGAAGGGCCGTAAAAGTGAAATTTGCAATTTGTGACGGGGGGAAACTGAAAATGTGTTCTCCATCCATGCAAATTGTCTGTGGCCTTTCGTCCTACACCTGCAGCAGCTCACAACACACACAGCACCAGGAACGCTCAGGTTCCCACAGTCCGTGCCGGGGAGGGAGAGAGCAGAGAGAGCAGCAGAGAAAGCCCCCTCGCTCTGGGCAAGCACTGTGCGGGGGGAGGGGGACCCACGCTCCGTTTGCAGGTGCCTGTCAGGTGGAGGGTGGCCTCCTTCGTCCCTGGCCCTGGGGGCCCAGCCTGGACTACCCTCCCAGGGACAGAATCCGGGCCCTTTCCGTCAGCTCACTTCCTGTCCTGCTTAGCTCCTGTCGCTGTTTCGTTTGTCCCAACCCTCTGCCCAGTGTCACTCCTGTAAGAATTTGCCCATCCTGTGTCTCCTGCTGGAAAGGCCCTTCTTGGTCGGCTCCTGCCCTGCCAGCCTGATCCGAGATTCCACGGGAAACCTTCCCTTCTCCTCCAGGCAACTCCAGAGTCTCTCAGCTGTGCCTCTCGACCTCGTGGACTTCCTCCTGTGGCCCACATCCACCTTCAGCTCTCCATGTACACTCCCGGTCTCCCGCAGAAGACCAGGAGCCCCTGGGGACAGGGACTGTGTCGGGTCCATCTTTGTGACTCAAAGCCCAGCACTTTGCTTGGCCCCCATTGGGAGGACAGGGATGGCAAGCGTGGCCCTCATGCTGCCACCGTCCCAGTCAGAGCCCGGGGCAGGCATTGCCCGTCAGCCACAGTCACCTCAGAGTCTCAGCCTTCACTCCTCGACACCCGGCTCCGGTAGGCACGGCCTGGCCGCCGGGATCAGCGCTGTCAGCGAAACTGGTCTGTGCTTTCCGTGATCACAGTGTCCCACGGCTGACCTCCTCGGGCTTCGTCAGCCTCCCTCCTGAAACAGTCCCGGTGCGAGGCACAGATCCTTCTCAGTGCACACACACACGTGCACACGCATACCCACACATACACAGGTACATGCTCATGTGCACATGTACATATTCACACATATGGACCCACACTCACACTCCCATTAAACATTTCAGCAGTTTGGGAGCCTCAGTGAAGATTCAGGGCCGGGGAGCTGCTCCTTTCACGGAGCACAGCTCCCGCTGTCTCGCCAGCCCCTCAGCCCACTCTGCCTTCTCCCCTCTCTTCCCTCCATTCCTCTAGCACCGTCCCACCCCAGCGTCAAATCTCTCTCTCTCTCTCTCTCTGTGTTGTAGAGCCATTCGGCTGCCAGCTCTGGAGCTGGGGACGACCTGTAACTGTATCGACAGGTCCCAACCCGCTAAGTAGAGTCTTCCTCAAAGAGTCGTTAGAATCACATGCTTCTCCATCTTGTTTCAGGTAGTGTCATGAATCAGTGAATGGCTGTCACAAAAGACGTTTTTCTATGGCTCTCCATTCCTGTCCCAAACTGACATGGTTCAATGACAAACACCATTTCGAAGCCCCTACCGGTGCAAGTAAAGACAGTACTGTTCCCGAAGAGCGCCCAGCCTAGTGACAAAAACAGACGCCTGAACAAATAGTAACGAGAGAAGGGTGTGGCTAATGCCATCCCCGGGGGCACAGAAGTGAAGGATGACCCAATTCCAGGGAGACGGGATGGGGAAAGCTACCTCACAGGAAGGACTCACGTGTACCGGAGATGATTTTGTGCCAGGCGTCGGGCTGAGGGTGAGTGAGTAGGGCAAGCAAGCCATCCCCATGCCAGGGCCCTGCCCGAGACGGGCCCTGGACCACTGGTGAAAGCCGTGGTTTGGGGGGGAGCCAGCGGCACAGGCATCTTCCCAGAACCACCTGAGCCACGTGTCCCTCTCTGTCTGTCAGGGCCTCAGGAAAGTGTTTATTCCAGACCTAACTCTCCAACAAATGAACATGCGTCCGAGGCAGCCATCTCCTGATGGCTGGCGCTGCAGGTCAAATTCTCCTGCACTTAAACTTCATGGAAATGGGGTCACCCGGTGAGGATTCTTTTGTCTCTGGCTTCTTGAGCTCGGTGTGTCTCTGAGATACACCCGTGGGTAGAGTCTGCGTTTCCAACATTGGAAGTTGGGGCACTAGACTTGGAGGAGCCCAAACTTGACACAAAAGTTTCCTAATCACCCCGCCACAGAAGCAGGGCTCTCACGAAAATTAGCGTTTATCCTCTTCTTTTAAAAGCTTACGTAGAACATAAGCCTCAAGGACCACAATGTATGGCGAGCGCTCCCCTCCACACTCCCGTCCCCGATTTAAGAGACTCTATTAAACCCAGCGTGGATTTTCTATGCCCAGTGGTTTTCCATTTTGTCTTTTAATTTTTATTTTAAGGACTTTAATTTTAACAAAAGAGCCAAATTACCGCCACACTTTAAAATGAACTTGTTTAGGGGAGTTAAACACAGGCTTTAGACTATGGAGCTTTAATTAACTTTGGAAGATGGTAATTAAACAGCCCCTGCGCCCTGTCTCATGCTTTGCAAAAGCTAAGAGGAGAGATCGGGGACGGGAAGTGTGCACCTTGGCAAATACTGGAGCTACCTGGACAGGTGTAAGGGTTCTGCCCAGGCTGCACCCCGGGCCCATGATATCAGCACCTGTCGGGCTGGGACCCAAACACCAGGGTAGTGTTTTAAGCTCTCAGGCAATTACAATGAGCAGTGAATGCTGAAACTCTGATTTAGATTGATTGACAGCTGTCAATAGTAATGGGGTAAGAGATGGGAAGAAAGGGAGACAAGGTGAGGCTGAGAGACACAGAGGTCTTCACACCAAAATACATCCCAGCTTTGGAAGGAGCTGAAGACTCAGCAGCGAAGTTAAGTGACACAAGGGACATTTCAGCCTCTAAAGAAGAGCTCTGTTACGGGCTGAACTGTATCGCCGCCCTCCCGCCAAGTGCCCACCTTGCAGTCCTAGTCCCCAGTACCAAACCCTGTGACTGTGTTTGGAGGTCGGGCCTTTGAAGCGGAAATTAGGTTAAAATGAGGCTATTAGAATGGGTCTTAATGCAGTCACTGGTGCCCTCAGAGAGAGAGGGGGATTGGACAAAGGACCCCAGGGGGCCACACACACAGAGGAACGGACTTCGTGAAGAGGCTGCAAGAGAGCGGCCATCTGCAAGACGGGAGAGAGGTCTCAGAGGAACCCAACCCTGCTGGCACCTGGGTTTTGGGCTTCCAGCCTCCAGAACTATGACCAAAAAAGTTTCTGTTGTTTCAGCCCCTCAGCCAGTGGCATTTTGTTATGGCGGCTCAGCAGACTAAGGGAGGAGCCACTCAGCCCTTCGAGCCTCTGTGTGAAGAGTCTCTCAAGGGTTTCTCCTCTGGCCCAGTGTCTTCACTTCCAGGACTTTACCCTGAAAACTAACCAGAATGTCCTTAAAGAATTACCTTCAGCCCTGGCTGGTGTGACTCAGTGGATTGAGCACAGGCTTCGAACCATAGGGTCGCTGGTTCCATTCCCAGTCAGGGCACATGCCTGGGTTGCAGGCCAGGTCCTTGGTAGGGGACTCGTGAGAGGCAACCACAGACTGATAGTTCTCTCCCTCTCTTTCTCCCTCCCTTCTCCTCTCTAAAAATAAATAAAATCTTCAAAACAACAACAAAAAAAGAACCTTATCCTGAGATCTCCTGAGTCCACCCAGGATACTGGGCATGTGTCTCTTTCTTTGGCCTCCACCTTCTAAGTTACCTACACACAGGTGGTCCCCGCTCCCCAAGGCACGCAGACTGACAAGAGTCTGTAGCTTTTCAGTTTGTGCCTCAAACTACCCATCTGTGTTCCAGACCCACATGCGGGTGTATAAATACAGAAAAAGTTGTTGAACTGTAAATGTACTTTACTGTATGTAAGCTACATGTCATTTTTCACAAAGTACTTTTCAAGTTTAGTGTAAAAAGGCTGTAACATAAGCTAATGTGATCCGTGCCCAGGGGACTGGGACAAGGCCTGTAGGGCCGGGTGGGTCAGGACAGGAGGCTCGGTTCTGACCCGGGTTGGAAGCGTGGAGTCCGGGATGTCTTCCCCTGAGAGCTGGCTCCTTCCCTGAGGTCAAAGGTGAAGGCAGAATGAATGGGGGAGAAAGAGCATCTCAGACATGCGCTCTTGAAGGCTCAGAGGATGCGTTCCAGGCCAGTGGAGGATGCACTCAGGTGGAGAGATTGGCTGGCACTGGGCCTGGCATGTGGTGGCAGAGACAAAGGGACAAGGACCACTGGGCTGCAGGTGGAGTTGTCTCCTGCGCTGACCCCAGGGACAGCCCTAGCATGGCTGGTTAAGGGCGGCCTATGTTGTCAATGACCCCAGAGGGCTCAGGCAGTCATGCCAGCTGTGGGGTGCAGGGGAGAGCAGCTGGGGTGGACGTGAGGCCGAGTCCAGACAGTGTGGCCGAGGTCCCAGCTCACTGTTCTTCGGCGTACAGACGGGAGAGCGAGGCTCTCTGTGGGTTCATGTGTGTGCATAGAGAAGGGGGCGCGACAGGTACTTTCAATTTGGGGGACCAAAGAAGGTAGATGCGATGCCCTAAGATGGGGTGATGAGATCTCAGAACAAGATCTTGGTTTGCAACCTTGAACCCAGGCCGGCTCAGGGGGCCTCAGCTGATCTGTTTTCTCCTCGTTTGTTTTTAGAAGATCAGATTGGGAAGGATTCTTAGAGATTCCCCTCCTCATTTTATTCCATTTTGGAATGAACTTTTGTCGTCCCCACCCCACCCACCACCACCCCCCTTCATTTTACAGAGGACAGCAGACACCCAGAGAAAAGAAGAGAATTGAGAGGGAAGGGGAATGTGGGTGGGTCGAGTGATGTGAACCAGGCACTTAAGGGGCCTGACAGGCGTCCGGGGCTTGACATGGGGTCAGCAGACCCACTCAGGCTCCGCAGAGCAGCCTGGACGGGGTCAGAAGCGGCCCTGCCCGGAGCAGCCAGAGAGGCCTGAGCCAGTCGTTTCAGAGTCGTGACTAGAACAAGATGCAGACAGGTGCCTGGTGTGTTTGTGCAGATCAGCAGCAGTTCTTCCTGAATCTCTGTGGGGTATTTTGATTTTTTATTTTAATTACCGAGATTAGGACTAGGGGAATTCCCACGTTCGAAGGGTTCCCGCTTTACGAGACCACCATCAGTCACAGTGGAAGTGGACGCCTGTTGGGTTTCCTCTCCAGCCAGTGCCTCAAACAGCGAGGGGACAGTGGAAGTCCCCACACCCCACCTTTCACCTTCTCGTGAACTAATTTCTCCTCCTCGCTATGTAAACAGCACAGGCTTTGTAAATGCAGCTCTCTCCTTAATGTTTAAGTACAGAATTGGCTTTTATAATGGGCTGGGACCCCGGTAACCACTTCTGAAATGCAAACCGGTCCTCTTCTTCCAGTGGGGCCAACACTCTGGTTCCCGGCTAGACAAGGCGGGAGCACTGGCGGGATCGTGGGAAGCTTTGGAAGGAAGACAGGGCAGGAAGATGTCTCGTGAATCAAGACGCAGGGGTGCGCCTCAGCTGGGCAGTCATTTGCAGGTGGGTGGGGAGGAGGGGGAGCCACAGAGGGGTTTGGTCCCTCATCTTCCTGCTCTGGTCCTTCTCCTCCGTTCTTCCTTACCCCTCTCCCACCTCTCCGCCCAGCGAGGTCCTGCCGTGTTCAGCAGCCAGCGGGGCAAGGCCTTGACTGGGCGAGGGGGCGGCACAGAACTCAGGCTCCGGGACAGCACGGACCCCTCAGGATTGAGGCCCCGATTCCACACCCACACCCAGGGCCACCCCATTCCGACACCCATCCCTCGTCCTCCACGGTCCCCAGAACTTTGCACATTTTTATGCTGTGTTTCAGAACAGTGAGCATTGACGTTGCAGAACCAATGCATTCTAAGATCCACTTTTGAATAAAGATAAAATCACTGTTTCTATAGACATGCCTATCGATGTTCGGGAATGTGTGCCTAATTATGAAGATATATGCCTTCGTGTATTCACTGAGAGATGACTGAGGGACACACACCACACGGTCCCCCTGCTTATCTCTAAGTGGGTTTGTTGTCAGAGGAAGTATTGTACAAGCACGTGTTATGTGTTTAAGCTTCTAACCAATTTTTCTGAAGAAGAGAAGTTTCCTGGGTTTGCATCTGTCTTCTTCCTGCCTTCATAACTTTACTCTGGGGTGCCACTCAGAGATGCTTGGGCCCCCAGGTCCATGTCCCCAGCAGCAGAGGAGACACACAAGCAGTGTCAAAGCAGCAGATGACAAACTTAGTTACCAGTGCACGTGAGACAAGGAGCTCGCGCCAAAGAGGAAATCAGACTCCGCTTCCTTCCGAGAAAGTCTTGCTGTGAAAAAAGTCAGCTGGACTGACGTGTGCACTTAGTGATGGACGGTGACGTACATTCTGATGCGAGCTCCTTACTCCTTCATGAACCTGTACCCAAGAACTGCAGATCGGCACAGCCTGCAGGGCACATTCCGAGCATGCTTGTCGGCAGGACTTCATGGAGCGCGAGTGATCTATTGTGGGAAAGTTGGCATCTGGGTAGATTTGTGGTTGGGTTTCGGAAGCACCGAACAGTCCCTACCAGTGCTGTGCTTGGCCTTCCAGTGCAACGACGTGTAAAGAACGCCCCCTCCCGCCGCGCCGTCCCGCTGCTCCCAGGCTCCTGAAAGTTCACTCCGTGTGCTCCATGGGCGCAATGGTACATGGGAGGTAGAGCTGTGTGCGCCAAGTACAGGTGCGAACAGCCAGGGCTGCACCTGCAAGGGGAGGAGCCAGGGCAACGCAACCAAGAGGGGACCACCAGGACAAATGTCCTGATGGCACATTTTTATAGGACCCTTAGGTTAATGTTAAAGACAGAGCTTTTACCATTGAATTTCAGTTTATTCTCAGAAAAGGGGAATAAGACCACCAAGCAAAGGAAGGATTTTAAGCTGAAGCATGACATGCTCGAGTTTGCATTTTAGAAGGAGCAAAGTGACTACGCTGTGGAGAACAGATGAAAGGGGGTGAGGCCAGAGGTGGGGACTCTTGGGGTACAGTCAGGACTGCACCCACATTCTGGCGGCTGCCTCATCGAGCGGGGGTGTACACTCCCAGCCCTGGCCCCTGGGCGTGGTCTTGGGACCGATTCTGGTCAGTGGAGTGGGGCAGAAGCAACTGGATGTCAGATCTGAGACTTGGCCTTAAGCGGCTTCATGTGTTTCTTCTTGCCCGCTTGTGCCTCTGCCGTCACCGGAGGAAGGATGTTCCCTGACCCTGGAGGGCAAGAGGTCTGTGGAGCAGAGCTTCCCCGCACTCGACTCTCGAGAGCCAGCCCAGCTGAGCTCAGCAGAGCCGCGGAGCCCTGAGGAAGAGCTGCTTCTCGCTGTAGGCTGAGGTTGGGGCTGTTTGTTAGGCAGCATGACCGCAGCAGTAGGTGACTGATACGGTGGGGCTGGAAAGAAGCGAACAAAGCCAAGGAGAGCAGATGGAGCTGATGGTCAGCTGATGCATGAGGGTGACCGACGGAGAGTCCGGAGGGCTCAGGGCTTTGGCCGAGGTGCCCAGGAGGTGGATGGTGCAGTGCCGGGATGGAGGGCACAGCAGGAGGAGGATGGTAAGTGACCTCCCACGGCACACCTCCGTCAGCGGCTCTCTCTCCATCCCTCTGAACTATTCTCTGTGTTTCCAGAGGAGCCCAGGGCCTGAGTCTGCCAGAACAACCCCCTCGGGGGCCGAACCTCCAAGCGAGATGACAAGTGTCCCTGCCACACTCAGTGCCGCCCCCACGGGCCTGCAGCTCTGCCAGGACGTCTCCTTCATTACAGACCCATTAGGACAAGCGCCGGTTTGGACAACAGCATGAACCCCACTTCCCTGCAACAGGCACCACTCAGAAGAGACCCCCATGGTTTCCCAGGGCTTTTTGCTGAGAGACCAGCCTATTCTCACTACTTTCATTTACTTAAAATACCTGCCTGAGTAGCAGCGAAACCACCTAAAACGTTCACTTCTTTATTTCCAGCTACACAGTTGCACTCAATTTGCATTGGATCAGTATTTTCGATTAAGCGATAACAATCCCAATCTGTGCAAAAATAACCTTGTCCAACGGCCAACAGTTTATCCTGACCAGGAAGCAAGGAGGCTGTGACAGGAGGAGGCCTGCCTGGTGGCATGCTGCCATGTGGGTGGAGAGATGTCCCGGCCGGGTCCCTCCTGGGAAGCCGCTGACCCTCTGGGCCAGGTGGGAGCTGGTCTGCCCTCTGACGCCACTGCCCTGCAGCTGCTTTGCCCTGCTTTGATCTGAAGGAAGCACCTCCTGACAGCTGTCAGGTTCAAGATCAAGCAGCTGGTGCAAAGACGGGCCCAGGGCAGAGGCAGGAGACCTGAGTTCTGGACTTGCTGTGTCCCTAGAAAAGGCATCACTCCCCTCCCCTGGGCCTCAGGATACCCCCCTGTATGGGGAGCAGTGAGGTGAGTTGTGTGGGCCTGCTCCAGCTCAGGTGTTCTGTGTTGTGAGTCTGTCCTTGTCATCCAGATTCGTCTACATCTAAAGCCAGGTGTTTTATGGAGGAACCACCCCAGCAGGCAGGCCCTACTTCCTGGATGTTCTGCATGCTACCGAGGTGGAGCTTCAACCCCACCAGCAGAGGGAGCAGGGATTGAGTTCTGATCCTCATTCAGGAACAGCTTGTTCAAGCCTGCTCATGTGTTTGGGAGCAGATAGCTCCCAGCCAGGGGCTTTTAGGAGCTGGAGCACTAGCACTGAATCATAAAAGATCACAGAGATGGGAAATGTCCCAAAGTGTTATCACTGGGCATGTGCTGCCGCACCTGCTGCAATGGCGTGCTCACTTTCTCCCCAGCAGGCCCTTTGCCCTGTCAACCCTTGTGGGAAGCCTGTCTGCAAAGCCTGTCTTCCTGGGTGCTCTCTCCTGTCCACTCACGCTGCTGACCTCAATCACTGCCCAATCAGGCCTCAATATTGGCTTTAAAGTAGCTGCCACTCTGTTTGCATGGCTGTACAGGCAGTACAACCGACCCAGTGAGACCCATCCCTGGCCACACCTTTTGATGCCCAATGTTGTGCCTGATGGTCTAACTGTGTGCAATTATTTCAAGTCCTTTTTTCACTCACCATTATTTGATGTAACTAGTACATCTCTTCATAGAGCCCCATGGGCTTGTGATTCTCATTTTTTATGGTGAGGTCATATTTCCCATGTCCAGCCTGCATTCTTCACTTCCCTTCAGTCTGCTCCGCTGTTGCGCATCTGGGTAAACCCCCTCCCCTCTGATCGAGATGCCGAGACAACCACCCCCACCCCCGCGCCTTCTTCCCAGGGCTCTGTGCTTTACACGTCTAGAAGCAGATGCGTGTAGAGCTGTGCACTGAGAAAGTGCTGTAAAAACTCTAAATCTGTACCCTCCTAACCATATTGAACTTGATTAGCTTTATGAAAGCAACAAAACGCAGAGCCCCAGAAGCTCTTCCCCATGCCCGGGTGGATCAGCTGTGGCTACCGCAGGGCCCCAGCCCCGTGCAGGTGGTGGCAGGCCTCGGCGACCCCCACGGGCCTCCTGCCCCCTTCACTTCTTCTCCAGCGGACTTCAGGGAGGCCTGGGGAGATCTGGGAGAGAGATGAGGAAGCTGCAGCCAAGTGCGCCAGCCTGACTGTTTTTACGCCACCCACTCAGCCCTGGAGAAAGAGATCAGTGCTTGCAGGGGCGGGGACACAGGGTGGGTAATATTTTCAATATATGAACTGATGTGCATTATTTATTCTGTATACACATGGAAAGCTGTTTACAGTTCATGTTGCTAAGCGAAAGTGAAAATAACAATACATACAATCCCGTTTTTGGAGCGGGGAGAGAAACTACCTTCCTGTCCATCTTCCTCGTGTTACTTAATTTTTAAAGATGAGGGTTAAGATGGCCCAGATGGAGACAGACGTGCTTAGGAGGGCGACACAGAAACTAGAAAACAAACAAAACAAAACAAAAAAAACAAGAGTAACAACACATATACACGTACAAAACACCCCAATGACACTGGTTTTCTGACTCAAAAACCAGAGCTCTGGGTTTATGAAACTCCCACCCACCCAAAATCTGTGCTCCGGAGGCCGCTGAGCACCAGCTTGGCACCCCTGGCAGTCAAGCCGAAGGATATGGCTCAGAAAGAGCCAGCTTTCCCCCCCTCAGCCCTCGAGCACCTCCCAAGTCTCGGTAAAGTGCCCCCAGGCTGGAAGAGGAAGGGCAATGGAGGGGATGGGGGGGACAAGAAAGTGCAGAGTGATGGGGCTTCTGAGAAGGGGCCTTATTCCTGGCCCCTTGCCCTGGGGTTTGGCCCAGAGGGCAGGTAATAGTCCCAGGAGCTGGGGCCTTGCAGCCTGCTGGGTAGAGGCAGAGGGCGCCCCCACCCCACACTCAGCACCTGGCCGGATGGCCCATGGAGTGTTTGGGAAAACCACCAGGACAGCCTCAGAGGTGGAGCTGGGAGCCACAGACCCCGGCGCTCTCCAGAGGGTTCCAGTCTCTTTGCCCGTCCCCACACCTTGCCCTGCTGTCCCTGTGCTCCTCAGAGCTCCATGCTGCCCGGGATGGCCCGGGGGTGGAGGGGGGGGGAAGGAGGGGCAGGCGCTGCCCTCTGAGAAGGGCTCTACACCAGGAGCTCCCATGTGTTCCCTGGTGTGCAACTGTCCTACAACCCTAAGAACTACCCTCCTGTCACTTGCAGTTGAGGAAGGAGACTGGGGCTCCGGAGGTTATGTAATTTGCTTAAGCCGGTCACGCAGACTGGAATTCAGACGACAGTCTTTTTGTTGATTTCATCTGACTTTGGCCCCCGTGCCACATTCTGTCCCCTCTGCGGGGCTTGGGGTGCAGAGGGGACAGGGGGAGGGAAAGGAGAAACCGTCAGAGCCAGCATATCTCTTAAGGACAGTTTTTTATATTCAAATTAGATGGCACAACCTCCATGAATAAAATTACAGTTCCCAAAGGGATTGCGCCCACTTCTCATGTATAAGAGGCCATGAACGGGCCAGGCTGGCGGGCAGAGCTGGGCTCCAGTGTCATCGCTGCAGCCGTCCTGCTCTGATGCCAGCGGCCCTGGGGGTCACAGAGGCACCCCCGGGTGAGCCCACTGGGAGAGTGCCCCGACCACGGCTGGGTCCTCAGGCTGGCTGGGTGTCCCCCTCAGGTCAGCAGTGCTCCCTCTGTTCCAGACAGCCAGACACCCCCACCCCAGCCCCACCCTGACCCCAGGTCCCACCCTGTTGTTTAGCTGAGTCATCTGGACAGACACCGTGGGTGGGCTTCCTGCTCATTTGTGAGGGAGGCCAAAGTGTGATAGGGATTATTTTTGCCTTTTGGCTGCAGCAGGGGCTTGTTCTGGGGGTGGCTCCTGTGACTGGGTGGCATCCTCCCAAGAAGCTGATGGGCCACTGCCACCTCCGGCAGGAGAGCCCCGGGTGGGACCAGCCTGCACTTTGTTTTATGAAAAGGCATTTTTATAAAAGTTGCATAAGACCGTCACAGGAAATTTGGAAAAGCGGAAAAAGGAAATTACAGCAATCCCTCCCTTGATACCACCCGGAGACGCTGGTGTGTTTGCGTGCAGTATTTTCCGTAAGTACAGGGGTGTGGTCTGCTGCCACGTGGTCAGCTCACGCCGCCGGTCACACCGTCCACGCACATTTTTATCCTGCTTTTTCCACAGGCTTCCTGCCCCCCTTGGTAATACCTCTGTACCTGTTCGCTGAATAACACTCCAACTCAGAACTCGCAGTTTGAAGCAACATTCACTATTGCTTGTGAGCCTGCTGGTCGGGTGGGCAGTTCTACTGGTCTAGGCAGGCTCAACTAGTCTTTTATTACTATTATTTAATTTTTTTATCCTCACCTGAGGACATTTTTCTTCATTGCTTCTATAGGGAGGAAAGGGGGAAAAGAGAGAAACGTCAATGTAAGAAATATTGATTAGCTGCCTTCGCATACCCCCCCCCAACCAGTGGTCAAACCCGCAGGCTGGGTGTGTGCCCTGACCGGGAATCAAACCCGCAAGCTTTTGGCCCGTGGGACAACGCTCCAACCTATTGAGCCACACCAGCCAAGGCCTCCGTTACTCTTGACTGGGCGTGTTTAAGTACCTCTGGCCAGCCAGGTGGTCTAGATGTCCTCATTCACGTGTTTTGTGTCTGGCTGTCACCTGGGTGATGGGGGGACGGTGCCACGTGTCTCACCCTCCGTCACATTCTGTTGGTCAAAGTCACAAGACCAGCCCAGAGTCAGAGTGGGAGGGACTACAAGTTCCAGGGTAAAGGACACGTGTGGTACAGGGAGGCCCGTAACTGCAGCGTCAGCTGTGGCCGGCGATCGTCCTACACTGGTCACCGCAGCTGCTGTTCTTGATGGCAGCAGAGGCTTTTATAGGTGCAGGTCCCGCTTTTCACAGACGCACCATTAAATGGGATGAACCACATTTAACTTGTTTCCATGTTTCTTCTAATAACAACTTGGGAGAGCCTTAATTTTTGAAGGCAAGAGAAGCAATGTCTCCCACCGTTAATCAAAAAGCCAAGGTCCAGTGTGGAGATTGTGCCGAAGTGCCCCGGAGCTCCCGGAGGCGGTGCCGCCTGAGCCCTTCCCAAGTCCCTCACCTGACCAGATCGGCGTGTGTCCGACCTGACTCACAGGCAGGTCCTGGCTGTTGGGATCACTTTTGAAAGTCCCTTGCTGTATCTGTGCTTCAGTTTCTCCATCAATAAAACTGGAGTCTTGGACTAAATCCTTGGGGGTTTGGACTGGAACGGTGTTTCTCAAACAACGTCACTCAGGTCTGAAAGCCACAAAGATGCCAGTGACATCCTTACATGTGTGTTTAAATACACAAGACCCACTAGGCACGCCTGTGTCCTTCTTCCTGCCCTGCAGTGACCACCTCTTAGAAGTGACGTCCTGGGCAGAGCCGAGGGGGTGAGCAAGGGGCCCAGCGGGCACATGCGAGGGGGATGTCGGACGGGTATATCCAGGCCACGCAGCCGTCACGAGGCTGCCAGTGAGTCTGGTTTCTGTTCGGTGTCTTGTCTTGTAATCTCAACATGTACTGGTGACCTTGCTCAGTGTTCGTTGTCTGTTAAATGCACTACAAAATTTAACTGTCGTGGTTCGTGGCTGAGCGAAGGAGCTTTGAAGAGAAAGGTGTGTGCACTCTAGCACGTGAGCTCTTCTCATTATTTAAGACTTAATGTTTATAGAGGGTCGTAGTTCACACAAAACAGAGAAGAAAATACAGAAATTCCTGACCCATGCACCGGCCTGCAGTGCCCACAGTGTTATGGATGGAATTCCAGACAAATCCACACGGACTACCGAGTCCTGTGGAGAAAAAGGGGCAAGCCACTCTCTCTAGGGTAGAGCGCTGTGCACCCTTGCCTAGACAGGCTTTTATTGGGTTTCTTGCGCAGGAGTTCAGGTACAACTTATTAATCACTGTCAGACAGTAAGAATCAAACACTAGATAGCATATAAAGAACTATAAGGGTTTCTTCTGAGTCGGGGTCTATCAGCTAAAAGGCTACAAAACTTTGGGAAACAAACTCATTTCCTGCTCGGGCCTTTATCATTTAACTAAGAGCATTCTTAGCAAAGCAGGCTTCACAGGATTATACATATCCTTTCTTAGGCCTGATCACCCTGGGACCCCACCCTTTCTAGCACAGGGCTGCACTGCCCTCTGTCATTGGTTCAGGCTTAAGTCAGGCAGAGGAGGCAAATAGCCAAGGAATTCTCAGAGACTTCTCCAGACAGACTGAGGACTCAGCCTTCATCAAAGCTGAGGGCTGAGGGTCCATCACCCCCTTTCTCTATGGCCCCCCAAGTCCTTCCATGGGGCCTCCACGTGATCATGCCTGTTTTAGGTCGTTCCCCCCTTGAGGAATCTTACCTGTCATGGGCTAACTGATCGAGCATTGGGGGCCAGTTATAGAAAAAGGAGCAGAAGCGGTGCTCCTGCCAGGGAGATGAGCTTTGTCTCCTTAGTGGCTTGTGGTCTGAAGGTTGATCACTCAGCCTTAGCCATGGGGAGTTTATAGCTCCTGAAACCAGGCGGGACAGTTCCCCCAAAATTCCCAGGTGCTCCCTCCCCACACATGCACAGCCTCCACCCTTGTCAGCCTCTTGTGCCAGAGTGCTACTAGTTTAGTCAAGGGTAACCCTGCCTTGACAAATCATAATCACCCGAAGGTCATGGCTGAAATTAGGGTTTACTCTTGGTGCTATATGGTCTATGGATTTAGACAAAGTTATCATGTCTCTGTCACTACACTATCATAGAGTATCTTCGCTGTCTTCAAAATCCTCTGTGCCTCACTCACTCGTCCCTCCCTTGCCAGCCCCCACAACCATGAATCTTTTTACTTTCTTTCAGAGTTTTGCCTTTCCCGGAATGCTAAATAGTTAACATCACACAGTGTGTTCCCTTTTCAGATTGTCTTCTTTTACTTAGAAATATGCATTCAAATTTTCTCCATGTCTTTTCATAGCTTCATAGTTTATTTCTTTTTAGTGCTGTAGGATATTCCATGGTCTTGGTTGTACAAGTTTATTTTTCCACCCACCCACCGAAGGGCGTCTTGGTTACTTCCAAGTTTGGCTGCTGTAAGTATCTGTGCACAGGTTTTCACGTGCACCTACGTTGCCAGCTCCTTTGGGTAAACACCAAGGAGCACAATTATTGGATCCTATGGTGAGATTGTGTTTCGTGTCCTAAGAAATTGCCAGACTGTCTTCCAGAGTGGCTGTGTCATACTGCAGTCCCACAGTCATGTAGGGGTTCCTGTTGCTCTGCATCTTGTCAGCACTTGGTGTTGTCGCTGTTCTGGATTTTGGCCATTCAAATCAGTGTGCAGTGGTATCTCATTGTTTTGTGCCATTTTTTTAACTGGGTGGTTTGTTTCTTATTGTTGAGTTTTCAGTGTTCTTTTGTATATTTTGGATCACAGTCTTTTATCAGATGTGTGTTTTGCAAAAACTGCATCTCTTGCAGTTGGCATCTGGTCTTGTTACCATTTTAAAGAGCTCCATGGACCAAGTAACAGGAGCACCTGTGAGTAACTCCCAGCACCTGTGAGCTCTAACGCTTAGAGAAGGAGGGGAGAGGGCAGGCGCCCGCTTTCTCTTCCCCAGCTGGGTTCAGGGGTCATCAGTCCTTGCTGACTGAGAACAGGCAGGCTGTCCAGTGGCACATCTCAGGGGCCACTGCTCACTATGGCCTCAAGCTTTGGAGAGGCCCTTGGGACCGCTCTGGCAAAGTCCTGGCTGCAGACTTTTCCTGCCTCGTCTGCCGGAAGAGGTCTTTCTGACTTCTTGTGGTGAACCTCTGATCTAGTTTGCAAGTTTCATTTTGCAACCACTCCTCTCCAACTCCATGAGGCTGTCAATCATGGTGGCTCCACCCCCCCCACCCTGGCCCTCTGAGACAGATGATCACAGGCAGGGGTGGCCAGCCCTCAGCCTACAGGCCACATGCAGCCCAGGATGGCTTTGAATGTGGCCCAACACAAAATCATAAATTTACTTAAAACATTGAGATTTTTTTGTGATTACATGTTGCAATGTATTTAATGTCTGCCCCAAGACAATTCTTCTTCTTCCAGTGTGGCCCAGAGACACCAAAAAGTTGGACACCCCTGCAAGGATAACTGTGCCCCACCCCTTAGCACAGTGATTGGTTTAGGCATGGGTATGTGACTCAAACAGCCAATCAGAATCCCTTCCTGGGAATGTTGCAGAGTCCCTGGGAAAAAGGGAAGTTCCTCGGGGTAGTCTAGCCTCGCTGGAAGGGTATCTGGGTTGCCTACCACCTTCTTCCCTAACTCCTGCAAGGAAGAAAGCCGAGTGGAGCGGAGAGGTGGGGTGAAACAGACAAGGCCCAGACAACACTGCCTGAGCCCTCACATCTGCCCATGTTTAGTTGCCCTCAGACTTCTTCCTTCCGGAAGCTAATGAAGTCCTTAGTTGCCTAGTTTTGAGTGAGTTAGGTATCTCTCACTTGCAACCAAGAATCCTCCAAAACCCACTGAACAGGGCTGCCATATACAGTTATACAGGTTTGTACTGTGTAGCCACAGGGGGTGCCCTAAATTTAAATAATACACAGTCTGTTCTGCTGGCTACAATATGGTGCTCAATTATTGTTCAACCATCACCTCCTCTCAGAAGCCCTCCTTGATTTCTCCAGGCAAAGCCAGTCACACCCTCCTCCGTTTTCCAAGTTCCTTGGAAAAAATATGCAACGCAGAGCTAATCTCTCTGTAGTGTAACTTACATTACCACAAACAACTGCCTGTCTCCTCATCAGACTGGGAGCTCCTTCAGGGTAGGGACTAGGTCTCATTAATTTCTTTTTCTCCAGTGACCCAACCAAGAAGTGCTTAGGTTTTTATTAAGTGAATTATAATCAATTCTCACTACCACACACAATTGGGATGTCCCATCTAGCTTATTGTAAAGAAAATTCCCCTTTTAATTGCCACAGAAAAGTACTGCAGATCAGGAGTCGACAAACTTTTTCTGTAAATGGCCAGATAGTGTTGTACACTTTGTGGCCCCATGGTCTCTGTCACAGCTGCCCCACTCTGCATGCTAGCACCAAAGAGCCACAGGCAACGTAAACTAATGAGCCTCGCTGTGCTCCAGTAAAACCTGTGTTCATAGATGCTGTAATTTCATATAATTTCCATGTGTCACAAAATATTCATATTAATTTTTTCAACCTTTTGAAAACATAAAAATCATCCTCACCTCTCAAACCACACAACAACATGGACCTTGCAGGATGTGGCCCGGTGCTTTCGTTTGCTGACCCTTGGTGTGGCCCATCACTGGTCAGGTGTCTGCACCCACAGGGAACACTGGGTAAGTCAGCACTGCTCCCCCAGTGGCAGGTCCCGGAGATGGAACCACTGTCACCTGGGACAGCAGCCTGGGCCTTGGCCTGCCCTCACCACGTGGATGGGAGGTTTGGGGCGACCTCCGAGTGACTCACAGGCTCCCAGCATGTGAGGGCAGCCACACAGCACAACCTTCTTGCTGCGAACCCAGGGAACTGAAGCTGCTCGAGCCAGCCACGGCCACGGCCACACACTGTCACGCTGTGACAAGTCTGGCCCCCACAGGAACTGGACGTGCCCGCCCCCAGGAGGCCCTCACCAGGCTGCCTGGCGTGGTGGGGGGGAGTTTGTTTCTTGACCCATAACCCTCCAGGCGCGGGCGTCTTGTTCACAAACCCCCATGAGTTTGACTTCCCCCAAATTCTGCCAAACTGTGACCGTGCGACAGTGGCCTCCCTCACTCCCCGGTGAGGCCCAGGTCGGTGCCACGTGCTGTGGGCCTCACATTCCAGGCCCCACCCAGCCCCCAGGAGCCCAGCCCATACAGCCAAGAAGGCACCTTTGTGCAAGGGTCTGTTTCAAAGGCGCCAGTGGCCGGAGAGAACAGCTATGCATGTACGAAAGGAGCAAATACATACTTAACGATTTAGTTTAAGTAACTGGGCAACCAGTCATTTTCTTAGAATGTTAATACACAATTAACTGGTAATAAAATTAATTGAGTACAACAGTCTAAAAACAGTGCAGAACTTACTACATTAGTGCATCAAAAGAGATTTAATTGTTCCATAGACGCCGAGTCCCCAGGAGCAGAGAAGGAAAGAGGCTTTCTCCTGATCCCTGCTGGAGAGGGCGCAGCTGAAGACAGCCTCCTGAACTGCCACAACTTGACAATGGATTTAGGGCGCATCTCAAAGTCCATCCCAGCCCTGACAGCACCCCTTCACCATCACCAAACAAAAAAGAAAAAGAATGAACAAAAAGAGCAAACCTGCTGTACACATCTTAGACTGTTGAGGAGGCAAGGCGCAGAGGCCTCATGCGCTCGGCCCCACCACCAATGAGTGCAGACCCTGGGCTGGACAGGCAGGGGGGCCAGCTGGGCGAGTCTCCCTGCTAGGAGGCCTGGGAGGTCAGGGGGGAGAAGGTATAGACACGAAATTCCCGTAACAGCTGCACAAAGAAGGGAGTGTGCAGGGTGGGGCGCAGGCAGGGGAGAGGCGAGCCCTGGACAGTGGGCGTTGACTGTGTGGATAAGGGCGGGACCAGAGCAAAGAAAGAGGCAGAGAGGTACAGGTGACCCACAGGAAATAGCGAGGGTCGTGTTTGACTGAATCGGGACACAGGAAGGAGGCCGTGAAAGGTGGGGCCGTGAAAGGTGGGGCCGGAGGGGCAGCTGGGTTCTGGCCACGGTGCCCAGGACAAGCCGGCAGGCTCTGGGTACCACTGAGGGCCCTGCCTTTTATTACTAATCTGCCTTGTGAATTCAGGTGGGGAAAGGTCCGCTGAGAGTCATGCCAGAATTCACAGGAGAAGGATTCTGTAATTTCTTTTAGCTCTGTGACTCTGGACAAAGTGTTCAGTATTAATGCAGTTGACCATGACGTCTTCTGTGTGTGCGACTGACAGACCAAATTACCTTTTCTTATCTCCTAGGGAGAAAAAAAGGACCATTTATTTGACAATATTTCATAATCATTTCACCTGCTTGCCCCCTATGGAGGGTGCCGGTGACCTGGCTCCCTCCTCTCCCACGCGGAGCAGGAAGCATGTCGTCTAATAAAGCCCAGTTTCTAAAGAATATTTGTAATCTTGGAAGAGTGAGAGTGATTTTCTATTGTATGTTTAATTCTCTTTCTACTTTTTAAAAGCCTATGTTTCCATTCTCTCTAATTCTCATCTTGACTCATCAGAGCCAGAGCCGGGAGGGAGCTCGGACATCACACACTTCCCTCTCCTCCTCGGGATTTGGCCCACAGAGAGGGCAGGAGGTGAAGTCTCCTGGGCGGCAGTGGGGGGCGATGGGCACTCAGGACCCCGAGCCTTCGGGCCCACCGGGCGCAGACCTCCAAGTGGTGGCTTGGAAATCCCCAGCCTGGGCACCCACAACACCCCAGAAGCACTTTTTAAAATTATAGTTAAGACATAACATAATATTTAACCATCTTAACCATTTTTAAGCGGACAGTCCCCCTGGCGTAAGTGCACTCACACTGCTGTGCTACCGCCACCGCCATCCATCCCAGAATGCTTTTCTTCCTGCAACACCGAAACTCCACGCCCATTGAACACTGACATGCCCTGGCTGGCGTGGCTCAGTGGACTGAGTGCCAGCCTGCAGACCAAAAGGTTGCTGGTTCAATTCCCGGTCAGGGCACATGCTTGGGTTGCAGGCCAGGTCCCCCCCGGTGGGGGTGTGCAAGAGGCAACCACACATTGACATTTCTCTCCCTCTCTTTCTCCCTTCCTTCCCCTCTCTCTAAAAATGAATAAACCCAAGAGGTGCTGGGTCCTATGGTGATGCTATTTTTAACGTTTTCAGTGGAAGCATTTCTCATGTATCATCTCTGTCCTTCTTCCACTCCTAAGGCCGGAGGCCAAGGCGGTGGCGAGTGGGAGCTGTAGGAAGCAGCCCTCACCCAGAGGTTTCTGGGCTCACCGGGAATCCTGGGGGCTTCAACCAGAGGGAAACCCGACCTTGGAGTGGTCTGCGCCCGCCTGACAGGTCTGTACCCGGCCTCTCAGGGCTTCCTCTGTGGATTCCAGAGGCAGTGTTTTCTGTGGTTCCAAGACCCTAGTGGGACACACACTCACACATCAAACAGACTAAGTGCCAAGGAGCTTCCACGCAGCATCCCACTCGGCCCTCACCTCAGCCAGGGGAGGTGGGCGTGATCGTCACCCCACTTTACAGATGAGAGCACTGACGCCCAAAGTCCCCGGCTGGAAAGGGGCAGGGCTCCCACGCAGGCCCAGCTCTGTCCACGTTCTTTCCACCCCACGCTGTCCTTCGTGGTGTCTAGGTGCAGTGAGGAGAGTGCGCACGGGGGCGGTGGGGGTGGAGCAGCAGGCACAGGGGAGACTGCAGGTGAGCGGGAGCTGAAGGAGCGGGGGCGTTGGGAGTTGGGGCGGAGGAGGGCGCGGTGTGAGGGGCCCTTGGGGGCTCTCTCCGGCTGGAGACAGAGAAAGGGGCGGGATCTTAAATGTGGTAGAGATTTTTTTTTGTAAAGATTTTTTTTTAAGACTGTAACTCTAATAAATTTGAAAGGTTTACAAAATGGGCGACTTTCTATGAAAATAAATATTTACAAGATTGACTCAAAAAAAGTAGAAAGCATAAAGAGGCCATGGAAGAAAAGGGACATTTTCCACTTTGTGTGTTGTGTGTTTCTGTAATATTTGAACTATACAATACATGTTTCTCTTGAAATCTGAAAAATAAGTATATAAAAATTAAATAGATTATTATGGAAAATGTGTATGATACATCAAGTATTAAAAGCATATTGCGAATTGGTATGTGTAGAAAATTATCCCATTTACGTAAGTGAATATGAGTGCTCATTTGAAAGGATACACATCGAAATTCTATCAATATTTGTCCCTGAGCGGTAGAATTATGGGTAACTTTCTTTTTCTCTTGTTTGTATTATACGACTCAGGAAAAGAATTAATTTGAAGAGAAAAGCTAGACAACCTCAGGTAGGATGATGCCTTTTCAGTTACAACACCAAAGACCCAATCCATGAAAGAAATCATTGATAAGCTGGACTTCATTAAAACTTAAAACTTCTGCTCTGCAAAGCACAATATCAAGGGCCAAGAGACAAGACGTAGACTGGGAGGAAATATTTGCAAAAGATGCTCTGATAAAGGATTGCTACTCAGAAGATCCAGAGAACTCTAGAATCTGAATGGTATGAAGGCAAACGACTCAGTTAAAAAGCGGGCCGAAGACTTGCACAGAGAGATAGCTCACCAGGGAGACGTACAGATGGCAGATGAGCATATGAAAAGATGCTCCGCCCCATATGCTATGAGGGAAATGCAGCTAACACAAAAATGAGAGGGGCCACTACACACTCACTAGAACAGCCAGAACACAGACGACATCGAACACTGACGAGAATGTGGAGCCACAGGATCTCTCACCCGTGGCTGGTGGGGATGCAGTTTCGGAGGATTTGCCGGTCTGGCAGTTTCTTAGAAAACTAAACATACTCCTGGCACAGGATGTGGCACTTGCTGTCCTGGGAACTGGAACCGTGCGCTAACAGAAACCTGCACACCGACGTCTGCAGCCTTACCCATGTCTGCTGTGCCGAGAAGTGACCGAGAGGCCCTTTGGTAGCTGAATGGATGCATAAACTGCGGTGCGTCCAAGACAATGGAACATTACTCAGCACTAAAAAGAAACGGGCTGTCGAGCCATAAAAAGACGTGGAGGAAACTTCAATGCATATTCCCAAGAAGCCAGCCTGAGAAGCCTACATACTGCAGGATCCCAACGGTATGGCATTCTGGAAAGGGCAAAACTGTAGAGTCAGTGAAAAGATCCCTGATGGCCAATGGGTGGGCAGGAGAGAGTGTGGAGAGATGAATAGATGGAGCGCAGGGCGTTTTTAGAGCTGTGAAAGTACTTGGTATGGTATTGTAATGACAGCTATGTGCCATATACAGTCGTCCGAACACACAGAACGGGTAACACCAGAAGCGAGTCCTAATATAAACTATGGACTTTGGGGCAAAAATGATGCATTAGTGTAGATTCATCTTTGGTTAAAACTACACCATGCTGGTAAACCTAAACTGCTCCGAAAAAATAAACACCGAAAAATTAATTTTAAAAAAGAAAGTAACTCTTGTTCAAGCACTACTTTTGCAAAAGGATACAGGCCATTCCCAGGATGAATCTTGTCAAAGTTTCGTGAATCTTATCAAAATTACATAGCCTATGCTTTCCAGAGCTTAGGAAAAACTTTAAAAACTCCAATTAATTTTTTACACACTTAGAAGAACTTGAATTCCAAGACTTGATCTACAAAAAAAAAGGCACAAGATGAAGTGCATTTATCTAAAATCAAGAGCCAACATCACACTCAACAAGAAAGCACTCAACTCCAGTGCAAGGGGTTCAGATTTGAGTCCAAAGGAAGACAAGGGTGTCAGTCAGGTATCAGCAATGCCAGCTGCTCCGTAACAAACTAAATCCTGAATCTCAATGGCTTAGCACAGTAGCAGTGTGTTCCTGTCCGTACAAAGAACGATGAGGGGTACCGGCCAGGAGGCACTTCCTGTGTGACCATTCAAGACTGTAGACTCCGGCCTCCTGGCTCTGCCAGCACCTACGGCCTCTGCTCATCCTCTGACACCTGAAGAGAAGAGAAGCGAGGATGGAATGCCAAGCAGGGAAGCCCTATACATCACTTCTACCCATAATCCAATGGCTAGAACCCAGTCACATGTCCACCCCTAACTGCAAGGGGGTCTGGGAAGTGTAGTCTAGCTTTGTGCCCAAGAGGAAAAGGAAGCAGGTGAAAATGCAGCATTTCTTAATGAGTGCCCCACGATTCCCCCAAGACTGTTTTGCAAGGTGCCCCCATTTCTGCACATTTCACTGTGGGAAGGCAGACCATGACTTCTGCCTGAGCACCCACGCTTACAAACACAGTCCAGTTTCAGAGATTTAAATGGGAAACACTCCGAATAAATGAAATACTGTATATGAATACTAGACAAAATTGTAAGAAAGGCTGTATTTGTAAAAGCCTGTGGATGAGCAAGGGCTTCCCAGACATCATCCCAAAGGCTGAAGGCAAAAGAGAGACTTCACTGCATAAAAATGAAAAATCCCTTACATCAAAAAGAAAATTAGCCCTGGCTGGTGTGGCTCAGTGGATTGAGTATGGGCCTGGGAGTTAAAGGGTCCCTGGTTCGATTTCCAGTCAGGGCACATGCCTGGGTTGCAGGCCGGGTCCCCAGTAGGGGGTGTGCAAGAGGCAACCACACATTTATGTTTCTCTTCCTCTCTTTCTCCCTCCCTTCCCCCTCTCTAAAAATAAATAAATAAAATCTTAAAAAAAAAAAAGGTAAAAGCAGAAGGACCCGTTGAGGGGGAAATATTTGTAACACGTATGATAGGCAAAAAATTAGTACACTTACTATTTTAAGAGGCCTTATGAACCAACAGTGAAGAAAGATGAACACTCCAAGATAAAAAAGGACAAAGTACTGCAACAGGAAATTAATCAAAGAAGAAGTAAAAAAGGTTAAATATATTAACTATGTAAAACTATTTGGTAGTCAAAGAAATGCAAATTAAAGCCACAATATGATACCCTTTTAAAAAAAACACCAAAGTGGCAGGGACCTGAACGTTGGCAATGGTGTTTGCAAGGACTTGAATTGAGAAACTTTTACCCCTCGGGAAGGGTGAGAAGGGTGCACTATTCAGCGCTATGGTTGTAAGATTCGATTCATTTATTTTTATTTTATTATTTTATTGCTGTTATTTTTACAGAGGGGAGGGGAGGGAGAAAGGGCTTGAGAGAGGCACCAATCTGGTCGCCTCCAGCACATCCCCCACCGGGACCCGGCCACAATCCCAGGCAGCATTTTGCTTTGGGGGACGATGCCCCACCCACGTACAATGCTCCACCCATGCCAGTCAGGGTAGTTTTTTAAAATTTAGTTATTTTTAGCTAAGTTATACCCATGCACGTAATTTTAAAAGCTGAAAAATTCTGCATGGTTTGTTACGAAAATCGGCAATTCCCTGAAGCCCCTCCTCTCCTCCTTTCTCCGTCCCAGAGAAACTGCTTTCGATCCTCTGGGTTTTACTGTGTTTTTCTTTAAATAACATGCTTATCATGCTACTTCTTCATTTTTGAGATTGTTGCATTATCTAATGACATCTCATCACGGAAGGAGAGGGTGAACTTTCTCACCAACCCCTCCCACTTGACACTTCCCCCCAAAAAGCACAAACACAGACTCCACCCTCCTTACTCCCCACCCCACACCCAACCCCTGGCCATCAGCCTCCCGATATAGATACTTGTCTTTCTGATTAGATCAATACGTATTACTTGCCTTATTTTGACTGTAAATTTATTGTCAGATGAGCAGTATAGGATACTGTCATTTTATTTTCCTGCATGTTTCATTTTCCTTGGAGTTAATAATTGACTTGTTTTTATCATTGGCTTAGTTTGCTATTTTTTACTTATTTATTTATTTTTAGAGAGAGGGGAAGAGAGAGAAAGAGAGGGAGAGAAACATTAATGTGTGGTTGCTCCTCACGCGCCTCCTACTGGGCTCCTGGCCTGCAACCCAGGCATGTGCCCTGACTGGGTATCAAACAGGTGACCCTTTGATTCACAGTCTGGCACTCAACCACTGAGCCACACCAGCCAGGGCTTAGTTTGCTCATTTTTATCACCAGTTTAACTACAAACTCTCTTTCAGAATTTTTAACATATCACTGTATTGTGTTCTGGCTTCTACCAATGCTATTTTAAAAATCCAGTGCCGTTCTGCACCATGATTCTCTGTCTACAATCTGCTTGTTCTCTGCAAACTTGTAGGATCTTTTCTCTGTCCATGCCAATTAGTCCCAGTTCTGAGATACTTGGTGTGCCTGGTTCCGGGGTCTCTTCAAGGTTCTGCAGTATAAGTCAAACTCCTGCCCTGGATGGTGTGGCTCAGTGGATCGAGTGCTGGTCTACTAACTAGAAGGTCACTGGTTCGATTCCCAGGCAGGGCACATGCCTGGGTTGCCGGCCAGGTCCCCAGTTAGGGGTGTGCAAGAGGCAAATAATCTATGTTTTGTACATCAGTGTGCAAAACACATAGCACATTGTGTTTCTCTCCCTCCCTTTCTCCCTCCCTTCTCCTCTCTCTAGAAATAAATACAATCTTTTTTTTTAAATAGTCTTCTTTTTCAAGTTTGGGATTTGGCTTTCTTGGGCCTATTAAATCCATGTATTTTTCAATTTACAAAATGCTGATGACTGCTGTATTATTCTCTTCTTCCTTACTTTTTTTTTTTTTTTTTAAATCAGTTTACTCTAGTTTGGAGAGGAAGCAACATCGCACCAAGGTTAGGCCTCTGGAGTCCTGCTTCCCGGGAAGCATCTCTGATTAGACTCCCCATCCTCCCTGCTGGGCTCCTGGCCTCCTCCTCAGTCCCGCCCAGCCCCGCAAGTCACTCACAAAGGCTTGTTCAGCTCGGTTCAGGTGGAAAGCAAATATTCTCAGGACAGGTAAATGACCTAAGTGTTCCAATCTAAGAAGTTTTTTTTTAATGCAATATACCCCCAAACAATAGAAGAGATGATAAACAAGATGGAATTCAATGAAATAGAAAACAAAAATGCAATCAAAAACACCAACCAGCCCTGGCTGGTGTAGCTCAGTAGATTGAGCACGGGCTGGGAACCAAAGGGTCACCCGTTTGATTCCCACTCAGGGCACATGCCTGGGTTGCAGGCCAGAACCCCAGTAGGGGGCGCGTGAGAGGCAACCACACATTGATGTTTCTCTCCCTTTCTTTCTCCTTCCCTTCCCTTCTCTCTAAAAATAAATAAATAAAATCTTTAAAAAAACAGATCAACCAAACCAAGAGCTCATTCTTTGGGGGGAAAAATAGACACATCTCTAGATGTGTCTAGAGCAAGGAAAGAGATACAAGTCAATGACACCCCTTCGTACATGGAGGGTAACATAACTATAGTGTAAACAGAGGTTTACAAGATAATCGGGTAAAGACAGCCAACTGTCTGGAGATTTTATCTTTTTGTGTGGCTATATTTGCAAAGAAAAGGTTATCAAGAAAAATTAGTAAGAGAATGCTGTCAAAAACTGTATGCCAACAAATTTAAAGTCTTAGTAGAAATAGGTTCCTACTAAAACTGGAAAAAATAGAGATTCTGAATAGTTCTAAAACTATTAAAGAAATGGAAACGATCATTGAAAACATTCCCACAAGGAGAACTCAAGGCACAGATGGTTTTATAGGTGAATTCTACCCACATTTTAAGGAATATATAATCTCGATCTTATATGAATTCTCTTGGCAAATAGAAAAATAAGGAATACTCCCAAATTCATTCAGTGAATGAATTAGACAGTGAAAGCCTAAGAATGAAAAATTACAGGCCATTTCACTCAAGACCATAGATGTAAGTATCCTAAATAACATATTATTAAAATAATACAACTGTGCGTAAAAAAGATAATGTATCATAACCTAGTTGAGTTTATCCCAGGAATGCAAAGCTGGCTTAAATTCAGAGCGGTCTGATTAGATCACTGGGAAGGCCAGTAGGAGGAGTTTGCTGAGACAATGATAAACAGCCTAGGACAGGATTGGCTGAGAAACTGAATGCCTCCAGAGCGCATGGAATTATGGGTGAGAAGACCGGAAATAAAAGAAGTGCTCTTGGGCTTTCAGAGGGGCGCTGGGGTGCTGGTTGGCTCTGCCTGTGGCTCTCTGGCTCTCTGGCTCTCTTCCTCAATGATGCCTGCATTTCCCAATGGACAATGGACAGTAGTTTGGATGGGAAGGAACTCCAGGTGCAGCCCAGGGTCAGGCTGGCCTGGCAGAGGGTGGCAGGGTTATTCTTGAGGTGTTCTGGAGGGTGCTCTGAGACAGAAGTCTGCCATTCTTCCAAAATTGTGTAATTTATGTTGTTTTAGATTGTGAACTAACCCTATACAAATAAGGTAATTAAAACTAACAGGAAATTATAGAACTCAGTTGTTAGAGTTTAGTCTTAATTGATAGTATTAAGTGATTAAAGCTGTAACTAAAGAGTTCAAGAGTTTGACCTTAATTGGGAGACCTAAGTGACTAAAGCATGTGGAAAGCTGTTATTCCAAAACTGTGAAGCTTTTGAATAAAGACTCCTTTCCCGTATCACTAAACTTTTGCCTCTGGAGACCAGCGGTGGGCAGTGGGACCCCAAGTGCTGTTCAGTGACTGATGCACTGATCGATGATAAACCTCTAAGCAGATTGGAAATGGAAGGGAATTTCCTTAACCTAATAAGAGCTCTCTATTAAAAAAATTAAACAAAACATTACTTGATACGTTAACAAAAGACACTTTCTTTAAAATCAGGAAAAAAATAAGGATGCCCACTTTTATTCAACATCGTACTTTTGAATCTATTTTTCTTAAATAAATTCAGACATTTCATGGCAGAAGTTTTTATGTAAAGTAATAAATAAAATAAATTAATGGCATACATTTGAAAAAACAAACTGTCATTATTGTCAGGTGATATGATTGTTTATTTAGAAAACTCCAAGAAATCTACAGACCAATGAATAGTCAGCAAAATTAGCACATATGATATCAATAGGCAAAAGTCAATGAAATTTCTAGTCATTAAAGAAACACACATGGTAGATAAACTCATGCAAATATGCTCAAAGTTTGTACTTATCTCGGAGGTTGAGATTTAAACAAAGATACAGCATTTTACACTCATCAGACTGGCAAGTATTTATATAAATCGGACAACATCAAGTGTTGGAGAGGAGTTGGACTAGCGAGAAGGCTCGTAGGCTGCTGGTGGGAGAGGCACTGGTACAACCACCTTGGGACACCATCGGCACCACCCGGCGAAGGGAAGATGAAGATGCCCTGGGCCCAGCAAATCTATACCAGAGCCTCTACATGGCCCAGAAAATGTCTCCCTGGTGTACAAAGATACACTTAAATGAATGCTTATGGCAATATTTATAATGACCACAAACATCTTAAATATTTATTGACAAGGAAATGAGATGATACTTACACACAAAAAAAGAAAAACATAATATTGAATAAAGAAGCAAGATATGGAAGGATATGGTCCTACTTGAAACTGCAACATTCCACCTCGACCTCTCTGACTTTACTCTCCCCTGGGCGCCTCCCACATTCTGACACATTACATGATGTATCTATACTTCATACACTTTGCTTATTATTCTGCTTACTCCACAGAAGTGTACACAGCACAAAAACAGTGACCTTCTCTGTTTTTTTCACCAAAGTTCCCAGAGCTTAGCCTGGTGCCTCACACATAGTAGGTGCTCAATAAATATTTATTGAGTGAATTTGTGGAATAAATACAAAACAGTATGAAACCAGCCCTGGCTGGTGTGGCTCAGAGGATTGAGTGCCGGTCTGCAAAGCAAGGGGTCGCTGGTTTGATTCCCAGTCAGGGCACATGCCTGGGTTGCTGGCCAGGTCCCCAGGAGGGGGTGCGTGAGAGGGAACCACACATGTTTCTCTCCGTCTCTTTCTACTTCTCTTCCCCACTAAAAATAAATAAATAAAATTAAAAAACACGCACACAAAAAAACAAACCAACCCAGTATGAAACCAAATACTGAAAGTTTAAAAAGCATGCAAAACAATACTACTTAACCGTGGGTCGCCTCTGTGACAGAGGTGGGGGGTGGCCCAGCAAGGGACACCCAGGAGCCTTCAAGTGACCCTGTCAGGGAGTTGACAGTATGTGTTATATTATCACCATTTTTTTGCATAATGGAAAATTTTTACATTACAACTTTTTTTTTTTTAATAATAGGAACAGCCAGCACCTGCGTTGGGCTGGGCATTCGAGTGTGTAGGGTTTTCCCACATGATGTCATGGGCCAAGAGTGCAGAAGGGGCTTCCTGCAAGCCCCGCTCAGAACAAGGTGGGGCCTGGGCTGGGGGTTCTTCCAAATCTCCCGAGGGGGGAAACCCCAGCCTGAGAGCGGGAGGGCCAGCCCAGGGGGTGACCCCTGCTGGACGGGATAGGGTGAGGAGCTGAGGACAGGGTTTGTCTCCCACTGCCCTCCCCCAGCTGGGGGCTGCCCCGGCACAGAGGGCCTCTCTTCCCACCTCCCGGCTCTGGGGGCTTGCTGCCGGTCCCCGTGTCAGGGACAGGCTGCTGGAGGCAGCACCGGGCCCTGCGTCAGGAGACCTGGGAAGTGTCCCAGTGCTGGACCCGAGGCCCTGTGGCGTCTCACTGCCCCGCCTGGTTTCTTCCCCGGGCCCCGGGACCACCTCACAGGGCCGTTGCGAGGATCGGAGAAGGAAAGACTAGTGCCCCGGCAGCAGGGCCCGGAGTCTCACGCGGCTTTTCCCTCCGATGGGAAATCTTTGAACATAAGCGTCGTGAACATGCGGTCGCTCCCAAATGGATCGTTGTTTTGGCTGAAGAACCAGCAAGGCCTCGAGTGTAACCCACTCGGCCGTCCCTGCGGTTACAACTGGGTGTGCTTGCCCTCTGCCGCCAACGCTGCAATTAACGTCTTCGTGGGCTTTGACTTTTTTAATTCTTTTAATGAAGGTTTTTAAATTTCATTTTTTTGGGGGGGAGGGACATCGATCGGTTGCCTCTCGCGTGCCCCCAGCTGGGGGACCTGGCCCACAACCCAGGCATGTGCCCTGACTGGGGATCGAACTGGTGACCTTTCAGTTCTCAGGCCGGCGCCCAGTCCACTGAGCCACCCAGGCCAGGGCTGGGCTTCGATTTATGCTTTGTGTTCCAAAAGTTATTTCACTTGGACAAATCCCAGAGGGAGTAACGGGTCAAAGTATGCAAGTGGCTCCCGATGCACTCTGTCAAGTTGCTGGCTGCACAGGTCGGCCTGGCGACCTGCTGTGGAACAGGTGGGATTCACAACTAATCCTGAAAAAGACAGAAGGAGACGTTTATACTTGTTTACCAGTTTTAAAAACACCTCATTTGGCCGTATTGTAAATCCAGTCTGTGCTCCCTTAACTGGACAGCTTCGAAATTCTTCGTTTCTTGACATACCTTTTAAAAGCAGGGAGAATTCAGACAAAACGAGACTTGATTCGTATTTAACATTTGACAAAATATTTACCTGGCGTGTTTAAATGCTCGCCCAACCCTGCTGCACGTGCTGGCTTTGCGCACCGTCTCTACCACCGGGCACCCTTTATTTTTCCTACACAAACAGGACTTTTCCTAATTACCACTTTGCAGCCCCCCCTGCCCGGCCCCCGCCTGCGAGGTCCATTGGTAAGGTGGGGAAGGAGGAAGCCCTATATATGTCATGTACACACCTCTCTGGAACCCGTGAATAAGCACACACTTCATTTAGTAAGAGTTCCCATTCTGCCGGGCGCTTGCGCCATCTGCTTTAATCCCTGACCCTTGTTGATAGTTACCCCCACGACGTTACCGCGGGAAAGCAGAGGCGCAGGCCCTAGGCATGTAGCGGTGATGAGAGAAGTAGGTAGCGAGCACAGGCAGCACCGAGGTCGAGAGGTCCCTGTGGTCCCGGACCTGTTCCCAAGTTCTGGCTCACAGTTCAGCCCTCCTGGGCCTCGCCGTTAGGACTCCGGGAACGTCTGGGTCCCCAGGCGCGGCTGAGCGTGGGATGAGCTGCGTTGCCCCCCCCCCCCCGCCCCCAGCAGCGACTGGCGCGTGCGCTGTGATCACGGCGCCTTCATTGATCGCTCGGGAGCCCCAGAACTCGGACTTGCCCCTCGTTCATTCTCCAGAAACTCTCAAGCACCAACTGTGAACACAGTGGGGCTGCCCTGGGGCCACGGAGCCCGGCTCCACTACACCCTGTGTGGGGTCCGGGTAAGTCACCTCTCAGCCGGAGGTAAATAGCCTGCGACCGCAGTTTCCTCATCTGTAAAATGGAGAGAGCAGTGACTGCCTCGGAGCCCTGTTGTGAGGCTCGAAGGAGGAAAAGGGCGCAAGGAAGGCCGCAGCAGCTGCAGCAGGTGCTGCAGGTGTGCTCTGGGCTGACTCAGGGCCCGCGGGGAGCTCACCATCCAGTGCAGATCACAGGGGGGGAGGGTCAGGTAAGGCACCAGCAGGAGGAACTTTTCCTAATGGTGGGGAAAGGTTCTGGGAGGGCTGCCAGGAGGAGGTGGCGTTTGCACCAATGGAAAATCAGGCCCATTGAGTGATCAGAGCTGCTGCCGGCCACCAGAATGTCCCTTGAGAGCCTGGACAGCAGATTTCACATAGGCGGGAATGTCAGGCTGACTCCAGTCCCCCAGAGGGGACACCTGAGAACCTCTTTGGGAGCTCTGCCCACCTTCTCTGTCAAAGGACAGATGAGCTTCATGCATTCATTCATTTGTTCGTTCAATAAGTATTGAGCATCTGCTATGTGCCAGGCAGTGCTCTGCATACTAGAGATGTCAGCAAACAAGACAAATCTCTAAGTCTCAGAGCTTATATTCTAGTGGGAAACTAGACAATAAACTAAATAAACAGAAGGAAAGCTGTGTCGGGTTGGTCGGTGTGAGTGTGAGATCTGGAGGAAACTTGGGGAAGAATGTCCCAGCCAGAGGGGAACAAGCCCTGGGGCCCTGCAGGCTCACTGGGCCGAGTATAAAACTGCAAGGGCCCAGGGAAGCAGGGGAGGGCAGGGAGAGGTCAGAGGGCATGTTGTGGGCAAGGTAATGCATGGAGGTAGGAGCCAGAGACCCGATGGAGCGGGGCAAGGTCAAAACAGAGAGACTGTCGCCCGGGAGCTCATGGCAGGGGCGACAGCAGCTCGGACGGGAGGAGGCAGCGGAGGGGAGAAGAGGTCGGATTCTGGGTGCGCTTGAAGGTAGGGCCCAGAAGACTTTCTGGTGCTCTCCGCTGCCCCCATCGGACCGCCCCCCACCCAGGGCGGGCCCTCCGGTGCTGCGGGACTGCAAGGTCCCTGGTGACCTTGCCCACTTGGGAGCCTCCTCATTCTGCAGGCCACTGTGGGTGTAAGAACTTAAGTGCTTTGTTTTGAAGTTTTTGTTTGGTTTTGTTTTTTGCAGAAGTAAAACCACATGTAATCACTGTAAGAAAAGCTCTACCTCCAGGGCACTACTCCTCCTGGGGCGGCAGGGATTCGATGGGATTAGATGAGATTAGACTGGAAGTTTAGACGCCTTTCATAAATTGGTTACTGAAGCAAAGCCTGAGAGGGAGGCCCCGGGCAGCCCTGCCCGGACAGCTGGGCTGAGGCCGCGAGCCCCGCAGGCTCTGAAGGCTGCTGGCACTTCTGATTGCTGCCTGAAGTTTGCCGCTCCCAGTCCCTGTGGGGTCATCACTAGGAGAGGACTCAGGGCAACACTGGGGCTTTCTCCTGAAGGCAATGGGGAGCCATGGAAGGCGGCAGGCAGGGAAGGGACAGGACCAGGTTTGCTTTTCAGAAGAGACTGCCTGGCAGTTCCAGGAGGCTAGACTGTAGGAGGGGTGGCAGGAAGCCAAGAGGTTCAGGTGGGGCCTTGGGGGAGGGGCGGGGCGGGGAGAAGGAAGTAGGGGCAACTAGAGGTGCAGGAGCTGCCACTTACCCTGACTCACCTGGGCCCTGTCCATTGTAGCTCCGCCCTTGGGGCCCAGGCCTGATGCCAGCCTTGCCCAGGGCTCTGAGCTGAGGTTCGTGCGGCCTCTGGGGCCCAGGTTGGGCCGGTGACTCATTTCTGACCGGTTTTAGCTGAATAGGACAGTTCTATCTTGCACCTGAGCTATTTGTCTCTCCTCGTCACAGTTCAGGGTTTTGGCCCCAAACAGCAGCACATGACAAAAGGATTTCCGGAGGTGGTTTATGGGACTTTTGCTGAAATAGTTGAGTGAACTTCACCTGCAGCCTTATAGGGAGCCGACCCATTCCTCCGAGCTCCATGCTTCTCCCTGGCCTGTTCTAAATCAGGGGTGGGGCCTGGTCCTCATCTGGGTAGGAAAGACCAACTGTGTCCTTCCAGCAGTGGGCCCGAGCTCCGCTTCAGGCCCTGCATGCTGGGTGATCACTGATCACTCTGCAAGGACATGCCGCCTCCTCCAGGAAGCCGCCCAGCTCTCCCTGGATGGTCCTGACTAATGGGGTGCAGGGAGCATGGAAGCCCAGCTCCATTGCCTGGGGTTTTGACAAACTGGAGATGTAACTACCAAGAGCCCCCCCAGAATCAGACCGTAGCTCCCCTCTGTGGGACTCGGCCAGAAATGGGGTCGCTTGTCGTCCCCTCCCCTCTCCTGCATCCCGCTCCTTTCCCGGCTTGTCCTGGGAGCACCTCCTGAGTGCCTCGCTGCACAGGAATCTAAATCTGCTTCTGGGGCACCGACCAGGACAAAATCCCACAATTTCCTCCTGTGGTTAGTTAGCTCGTCTTCACCACCCGCCTCAGCAGCTCCATCACACTCTAGAATGGAGCCCGCCAGGCCCCACCAACCTCTCTTCTGCAGGAAAGTTCCCAGAGGAAACGCCCCCCCACCCCACACCCCGCCCACATCCCTGGTTCCCTTCCTCCCCCCACCCCCCTCCTCAGAGGCGAGCTCCCCTCCACCCCACCCCTCTGCACCTGCAGTCCGGTCTGCACTTGGAATCGTGCTGCCCACCCACCTCACAGCCTCCCTGGGCCTCGGTGGGTCCATCTGCTTAGTGGGGTGCGGGGCGCTGGACCGGGGTGAGCACTGCTGTTCCGGTCCTGGAGCCCAGCTCCCTGCCCCCACCCCAAACTGAACTATCTGAGAAAAGAGGAGCCAGCTCGTTTAAGAATGAACAGTTGTTCCTCGCTCACAGAACCCTATACTCTGGCTGTTACAGCTCATTACTAAATCTCGGCCGTGCCCTGAGAAGGATTAAGGAACCGGCTCTGGTGAAAATCCCTAGCAGAAATAACATGCTCCCGCCACAGGGAGCCCTGGAAATTTGACTGCAGTAATCCTGGTAATCCTCTCCTGGCCCTCGCATTCCGGCGTCTGCACCCCAACAGGGGCGGCCGCTTGTGGGCGCTTGCCTCTGCCCGGTTGGCAAAAGGAGGACCCGAGGCCGCAGCCTTCCGACGCTCGCGCAGCACTTCGGCCGCCCGGTTGCCGGGGAAGCTTTGTTAGGTTGACTTGCCCGAGGAAGGAACCTGAGTCCAGACAGCCAGAGGCCTTGCTGCCCCGCCCAGAACCTGCTGGTGACTCCGGCAGGTCAGTGTCTCCCCACCCCCCCCAACTCTCAGTTTTTCCATTTGAAAAATGCAGTTAGTATTCGTCTTTGCAGAGGTTCACTCACAGAGAACACCTTTACCCTGTGTCCACCCTAGCAGGGGCCTGGGGCCTCAGCCTTGGTGTGGCTGCTGGTCTGTGGGCAAGATGGGCAGGGTGGGGGAGCAGTGAGGGCCAGAGGACAATGCCAGGTGTGTGTGGCAGGGGCCACATGAGCACAAAACCTGAGGCTTGCAGCCAGCATGTGAGGGTTAGGGCAGGAGCAGATGCTCCCCGAGCTGCCTGACATCTGAGGCCATGAATGAACCAGCAGCTGGAGAGGCGGTGGTGGTTTGGGTCATGGGCAGTCATGGGTATTGTGGTCAAGTGCTTCGGTGTCAGTGTGACCTGGGTTTGAGGCCCGGCTCAAACTCAGTGACTTTGGCTGAGTGGTTCCACCTCTCTGAGCCTCACAGTTTTTTTCGGTTTGGTGGTGAAGACCACAGTGTGAAGCCCAATGCAGGGCTGAGCTCAGTCTGGGTAGAGGTGGCACCCCACACCCCTGAGTCCCCCAGGCTGGGCCCTCTGTCCCCTAGAAGAGCAGGACAAGGAGCTGAAGAAGAGGCAGGTGGCTTCCTGGGCTGGATGGAGGCTGGAGAAGAGCTAAATGTGCGGGTGACCCAGGTCTGCGGCTGAGCTAGGAAAACAAGGTGGCCCTCCCACCCCTCCCTCGGCCCCGGTGAGTCCAGCCCCCAGAAAGCCCGTGGTGCAGGTCCAGCTGGGCCTCCACCCTTCCTCAGGGAGGCCTTGGCCCCTCGGCCTGAGGTTCTACACACTCACCCCATCCCTGGGGACACACCTCACTCCAAACCGAAACTCAAACATATTTCCCAGGGGCCTGGGCTGGCTAGTGGGTTCCAAATGGCCCTACTACTCTCTGCAGCCAGGACTCAGGCCCCTCGTATGGTAGCGAGAGCTTCCAGCTGCCGGACGGGAGCCCAGGCAGGGGCCAGGATGAAAGCCACATCGCACCTAGCTCGGTGGGCATCACCAGGGAAGTTCTTTCTCCTTTCTGGGTCTCAGCTTCCATATCTGTGTAATGGGCAAGTAAGAGATCTCTGAGGTCCCTTTACAGGTCATTACAGCCGTTGTGCTCTGTGGCCCAGAAAGGGGAAGGGAGCCCAGGGAGAGCTGAGACTAGAGCCCAGGCATCTGACCCAGGCCGGGGCTCTAGGACCAGGAGGGCGAGCAGAGGGAGGGCCCTGAATGATGTGCTGTGAGTCCTGAGACTGTGAAGAGGAGCCAAGAGCTCAGGGCTATGGGTGCAGCCCCTAGCTCCCCCTATATGCCCCACCAACATGTCTCCCCTCCAAACACAAACTGGGGCAGGCACCGGGTCAGGGAAGAGAGGAACAGATAATTTAGAGAGAATCTACCTCTGACCCTGATCAGCTATGTGACCTCAGGCAAGTCACTTCACCCATCTGTACCTCAGTTTCCTCAGTAAAGTGGAGGCCCTGAAATCTACCTCCCTGGGCTTCGCAGGAGTGACATGAACTTGGTGTGCGGAGGGCTCGGCCCGGATCCAGCACTCACTAAGTGCCAACGCTCACTCCCTGTCTTGGGGCCTCTCCCCCTCCTCCTGTGTCATCATCTGGCCTCCTGCTGGGCATCCACCCACCTCAGCTGCTTCTATTTTCTTCTCCTCTCTTTGGGCACATGCCCGTGCCTTCCAGCCTCCAGTCCTTTGCTGATGCTGCTCATTCTGCCAGAAATGCCTGTTCTCCCTCTCTCATCCCCACCGTTCCAAATCCTATCACCTTCACTGTTCATCAGCTCAAATGCCACCTCCTCCAGGAAGCTTCTTCTCCAAGGAGCTCTGTGCCCTAGACAAGAACACAGATGACAGGGCCACCACAAGGGGCTGCTCTCTACCCACAGTGGCTTCCTCTACCTTGGTCTGGGTCCAACTCAACACCCGTAGAGCATTTTCCTCCCCTGCTCCGCAGTACAGGAAAGTGCCCACTAGGTGGTGATAAAATGACATTCCCAGCGGGGAAGATTAAAAAAAAAAAAAGGGGAGCCCAATCCCTCCCTCATTCATTCATTTCTTCACCAAGTATTTACTAAGCACCTGCCGCGTGCAAGGCTGTAGCACGTCAGAGGTAAACAAAGCAACAAAGTCCCTAGTCTCGAGGCTCTTATGTTCTAGTGGAGAAGGGGGTAAGAGGGGGCAGACAAAAAAATAAGGAAATAGATGAAACAAGGAAACCCGAGGCAGCCATGAGGGCCGTAAAAAAAACTCTGGGGCCTGCTTGTATCCAGACCTATGAATGAGCATTTCTCCAACCAACAGCAGGATGGATAATCAAAGCATCACTTGAAGGCTCTCAGAGCCTGGCCAAGTCGGAAATCCCTAGCCCCTTGCTGTCCAAAATGCAGCTCGTGGACCAGAAGCGTCAGCATCACACAAAGGCTGCCTCAGAGTTGGGGGCGACAGTGCTGTGCCCAGCATGGGGGGGGGCGCGCTTTCCCATCTGCTGCCTCCTGCAGCCCTTCCCCGTGGCCTGGGAGGCAGCCACAGTCTCCTTGGCTCCCACCCTGCAGCTGCCTCCTGGCGGTTTGATGTTCAGGTGTCTCTGGGCCATGTGCCAGGACCGAGTCATTCTCTGCCTGAGTGGGTGGGGTGAGGGGGCTAGGTTACCAGGTCAGGCCTGGGGCACTGGGGTGGGACTCCGACCCAGAGGACCAAAGCTGGACCCTAGCCAGGGCTGGGGGCCAGTGGAGAGGAGAGTGGGGCAGGTCTCCAGGACAGCTGGCTGGGGCCCAGAGGATCACTGGGTCGGCTCCGGCCTTCAAAGCTTCAGACTTCAGAAGTCACGAGTGGGGATCGGGCCAGACTACCAGAACAGATGCCCAAGGGATAAGCAGACCCCCCTAAGCCAGGCTGCCTTCAGCCAAGACCCCTGAACACTGAACACCCCTGACCAAGGGCAGGGGGTGTTCAGGGCCTGGATCAGGGGAGGGGGCTTCGAGGAGCAAGTGCCACAGTTAATGGGAGGGAAGGCCGGTGGGGACAGGGCGGCAGGCAGTGCCCGACATGGCCGTGGCTTGGGCCTGTTACTTACCCTGGCCAAAGGAGTGAGGCTGAAAGTCCACCCCACTGTTCCTGTTTCCGGGACGCCCCTGGGGCCCCGCCACTGCACTTGGTGCACACCAACCACCATGGCAACAAAAGACTGTCCCCATTCTGTTGTTTGGAAACCAAGGATCAGACAGAAGATGTGCTTTGCCTGGTGTCACCCAGTCACTTTGCAACCAAAGCAGGGCTTCTGAGTCAACCTTGTTCTCACAAAGCCTCAGAAGTGACACAAGACACAAGCACTTAACCTCTGCTTCTAACGGGGACTTTGGATGTGTCCTTGCCTGTATCAACGCGCTACCGCTGCAGAACAAACAGCCCCACACTCCGAGGCTTAGAACAGCAGCCCTTCCCTGTCTCTCTGTCACAGAGGATTAGATAAGACAGCTCCACAGAGCAGAACACAACACAACATTCAGAAACAAACCCTAGGAACCTCCAGTTTAGGGTGTGATAACAGTAGAATTTCAAATCACTGGGGGAAAGATGGGTTATTTCATAAAAGGTATTGAACAACTTGCTGGCTGTCAGAAAAAAGTAGAGAGATCAACATCTGTATAAAAAATTAAACCATAAAAGCCCCAGGCCTACAAAGCATGAGAGATATGTTTTGTTTTGTTTTGTTTTGTTTCTAACTCAACCCCATGTGAAGAAGCTTTTTATAGGTGTGGCAGTTTTAGATCATGGCCCCCAAATTCTTCCACACTCTTCCCACGAAGAGGCGGCACCATGCCCCTCCCGGAAGCTGGCTCTGTGACCGTGTGACCAATGGGATATGGCGGGAGTGACGCAGCACTATTTCCAGGCTCAGGGCTTAAGAGACTGACAGCTTCCCCTTTCTGTCCCTTGGAATGGCCCAGGCTTGGAGCCCAGGCGCCAGGTGGTGAGGAAGCCCAGGCCATACACAGAGGTCCCACGTAGGTATTTGCTCAGGCCAGCAGCCCAACATCGACCTTCAACCTTTGAGTGAAGAAGCCTGCGCTGGACTCCAGCCCCAACCACCATCTGACTACACAACCTGGAAGCGTCTGAGCAAGAACCTGGAGCTGAGCCCAGCCAGCCTCCAGAACTGTAAGAGATGGTAACACAATGGTTGCTGTTGCTTTAAGCCTCTGTGTTCTAGAAGCCTTCATTATGCAGTAACAGATGCCTGATACACCACCAGTAAGTGCAGCCAACCCGAGAAGCCATTAGAATAAAAAATTTCTGCATTAAAAATAATCAACAAGGTCAACAAACAAACCAGGAAAAAGACCATATTTGCAACTTCTATTTACAGACAAAGGGCTTGTTCTCCACTGTACAAATAGTTCCTACAAATCATCAAGCCAGGGATGCCCCCAACGCACTTGACCAGGCAAAGGGCATCAATCATAGTTTCCAGTTTATAGTAATGTAGTCTATAGACATGAAAATGGCCCTTAAATGAATAAAAAGTGCTGAACTGGGCTCAAAAGAAAACCACAAATTAAAATTGCAAGAATATACCATTTAAAAAACAATACCCTGGAGAAATATGTGCTTTCACACATTACTGGTAGGAGTGTAAACTGAACAACTTCCTTTCTTTTTTTTCATCATTGCCTTTTTTTCCCTTTTTATTGTTGTTCATGTGAAGTAGTCTCCCTTTCCCCTGCCCACTCCCCATGCATCCCCACCTCCCACCCTTGACCCTACCCCCTCTGGCTTTGTCCATGCGTTCTTTACACCTTGAACTATTTCTATGAGAAGCATTTTATCTGTATCTATGAAAATTCATAGTGCACATGCTTTTTGACCCAGCAATTCTGCTTCTGGGAATTTATCTTGCAGATGTATTTACACATGCGCAAACCAACATCTGCCAAAGACTCATCCTTGCAGTGCCATAATTGTAATGATGGAAATGACCCGAGTGTTCATGCGTAGGGACGGTGCGTTATTCACTCCCCCAGTGAAATGCTCTGCATCGATACAAAGAGGTACCACTCTGCACACTTCAGTGAGAAAACTGGGAAATACAAAGTGTATGTGCTTCCATTTATGTGCAAATGTGTGCGTGTGTGTGAAGCACCTCTGAAAAATGTGGCTGCCCTGGGGAGAGGGCCTGAGTGGGGGAGAGACAGGGTAGGAGGGAAAGGATTTTCACCTTGCACCCTTGGGAATGCGTAGCTCATTCACTTATTATCTATTTCAAAAACTAAGAAAACATTCACTTAAAAATAGTACCAGAATAACTAGTTAACCATCTGGAAAACAGTAAGAACAGCCCCACCTCAAACCGTATGCACAAAAAGTTTCAAGTGGAGCCAAGATTTAAATGTCAAAGTGAAATTATAAAAGTCCCACAAAAACTTCTTTTTCTACTGTCATTCTGAATTTTTGTACACTGCACATTTCAAGTCCCCTGCCGGACCTGACCCTGATCTTCACCCAGTCGCCCAGGTGTCTCCCAGGCTGCCACTTCCAAGCCTATGTATGACTCTGGAACAGCAGCCCCAGCCCCCGCCTGTCACTGACCTTCAGACTCTAAACCACCCCCTCCCAGGCCCCTCCCCCTGAGCACCCTGAACAGCCGGAAACTCAGCCCCTGCCCAGCTGAACTCAGCTGCCTTCTCCACTACCCCCAATGCCTGCACACCCCCTGGATATCCACCAAAGTGACAGCCTCCTCCAAGAGTCCTCCCCAAGCCAATGCCTAAAAGTCGTCCCTCACCTGTCCCCTTCACATCCTGCTACAGACCAAATGTTTGTGTTCCTTCCCCAATAAAAATTCAGATATTGACTTTGTGATGATATTAGTGGGAGGGCTCTTTGGGAGGTGGTTGGGCCCTCATGAATGAGATTAGTACACCAATAAACGAGGCCCCAGAGAGTTCTCTTGTCCCTTCCACCAGGCAGGGACACTGAGGAGACAGCCCTCTGCAAGCCAGGAAGGGAGCTCTCACTTGGAACTGAATCTGTGAGAAATAACATCTGTCTTTAAGCCACCCGGTCTGTGGCATTTTGTTGCAGCAGCCCCAATAGATTAAGACACCTCCCCGCTCCCACGGGCTTGCACAGGGGTTAAGAGCTTGGGTCTGGAGTCAGGGTGCCAGGCTTGAATCTAAGGTTTGCCTCTTATGAGCTGTGTGACTTTAATTAAATAAGTGCTCTCACCTCTCTAGTCCTCAGCTTCCTCGTCTGTGAAGTGGGAAGAGTAACAGTACGTGACACGTTTAAATTGTAGTGAGCTATTACTTCTAGTTCTTAGCACAGTGCCTGGAACTTGCTAAGAGCTCCCTAAATCTTAGCTATGAATTAGATGATCAGCTTTACCCGGTGAAAGCCAGGCCAGACTTCTGACTCCTCTTGAGATAAGACCCTCCCCCTCCCAACCCCTCACCCAGTCCCTCCTCCTCTGCCCGAGGCTGGCTCCACATTCTGGCTCTGCCCATCATCCATTAGCACTTTCGGGCACCAGCAGGGTGCTTTGCTTTGGGGCAGGGGACCCACCGATGTGTCACGCCCCCTTCTGCTCTTGGTGGACAAGTTTTCCCTGTGTCCTCATCTGTCCTGGTGTGTGGGAGGAGCTGGGCCCAGTTGCCTCTCCTGATTAACAGAGGTTGGGGCCTGAAAAACATCTCACTGTGTCAATGTTTGAGGTATTTCAAAAAGTGTCCCTGCGGTGGCCTAGCGGTGCAGATGACGGTGTGTGGGTATGACATTTATTAATGTGTTACTTTAAGAGAGGGAGATGGCAAAGTGGAGCACTGGCCTGGATTCTGGGTGACCTGGGGCGCCAGCTCTGGCCTCTCCTGAAACTTGCTGTGCAGCCCTAAGCTGAAGATGTCACCTCTCGTATCTGTCTCTGTTTCCTGTCTGGGCCTGGAGGAGGCAGAATGGATTAAAATAAACTGAGCTGAGGAGAGACCACCAGGCAGGGCTTTTGCCCTCACGGTGCTCCCAGGCCTGGGAGCAAGCGCAGGAACAGCCTCCAGCAGAGAGAAAGGCAGCAAAGCTGAGGGACAGGCCTGGGCCCTCCCACTTGTCCTGAGACTGGCTTCAGCATCTGCATTTCTGCCCAACTCCAGGCTCTGGGGGACCAGCGTGTGGGTTTCCTAGGATGTGGTACTGGTTGCTAAGCACCTACTGTGTTATCTGCTATCGTAAGCACTGTACATAGTTCATCCTCTCAAGAAGCCATGAGTCAAGCAGGTACTACTCATTGTACACGTGAGGAAACTGAGCCACACAGAAGTTTAATGACTTGTTGCTGATACGCAGCAGAGCTGGGAAAACCAGACAGTCTGGGTTCAGAGCTTGAGCTCCTCACAGCTCTCCTCCACCACCTCTGTGCTTGATGGACACCTAACAGCCCGGGGCCCATGCACATGTTGCTTGTTTAATAATAATCATGGTATGAGCAGAGGTAACTGCTCATAACCGTATTGTGTAGCTGCAGACTGAGGCTTAGGAAGAATATGAGCTGTCCGAGACCACGCAGTTTGCAAATGGACACAGATTCAGACCCAGTCCCATCTGACTGAAAACTCCTGGTCGTCCCATGACTCCGCAAGGCCCCACCCAGCACCTTGGCCCTTGCCCTACTCTTGACCTGCCAGTCACCTGGTGACAAGCAAGTTGGGCGGCCCATGACCAATTAAACACCACCCCCCAACTGTGGGTTTCATATGGAGAATTGCAGCAAGTGTTAAAGAGGCTGTTGCTGGATTCAGAGGCCCTGATCCGGCCTTCTGTGTTCACGCCTTCTGTGTTAGGCCAGGGTCAGAGCCCAGTTGAGCTACCAAAGGTCCCTGCTGAGAACAGTGGGACCATGATAGAACAGACCTGGGAACGTAGTCAGGGCACTTGGGCCCTAGAAATACGGACAGTCCCTGCCAACATCCCCGGCCCAGGAACAGACACACTGACCGCTGTAGGCACCCGGAAAGACGCTCCGAGTCACTCACACAGGACTCTGGGTCCCTTTACCCACTCCAGCCTCCAGGCACCCCTGTCAGTCCCCGAGCTCCTGGGGCAATGAGTGCTCACAGGGAGGCCTGGGGTCAAAGGGCCCCAGAACCAGTTCCAGCTCCATTAAGGCTGGATGGCATACCCACCCCGGCTAGAGGTGCCCACTGCCCGTGCAGGAACGCGCACTCACTCGCCCCGCCCACATCCGCCCCGCCCCCTCCAGCCCCCGCCCGCTCTTTCCGAGTCCCCGCCCCTAGATTGAGTACAGCTTCCGGCCCGCGGGGTCCGAGTCAGTGTCCAGCGGGAACAGGTCGGATGAGGCCAGTGCGACTCATGAAGGTGTTCGTCACTTGCAGGATTTCTCCCGAGGGCAGTGCAGCGCTCGCCCGGGCCACCGAGTAAGAGCCCGACGCCCCTTGCCTCTCCGCATGCCGAGCCTCCCTGCACCGCCGGCGTGGGGCTGGAGTGGTGTCGGGGAAGGGGCTGCGGAACCCCAGGCACCTTCCCGGGATCTGGGGCACCCCCGCACGCAGGGTGTCTCAGCGTCTCCGGGAGCTACTTTGGGGGCGCCCGGGAGGGCGAGCTGGGGGCGTTCTCCAGAGGCCCTCGTCACTCTAGGTGGGGAGAACCGGGCCTTCAGAGGGTCACGAGAGAGCCAGCATTCTGCTTTTGGGCCTTGACTGGGCTTTCCAACCTGAGCCCGGTCGGGACGGTCTTGGTGTTTGGGGGAGGCTTAGAGAAAGTTCTATGGGGCCTAGCTTTCTCCAGGCCCGTTGCAGGGACGCGTGAGTCTGCACTTCCCCTGCTGCTTGCATTGGGGGTGAGGAGAAAGGGCTGGCTGGAACTCCTCCCAGTGGGCTAGGGCCAGAGGGAAAACCCGCTCAGGAAGCAATGTCCGGGCTGTTAATCCTTTAACTTATAAGGTCACTCGGCAAAGTCAGGAACCTTGGCAGTCACCAGTCTGGTCCTTCACACGGTGGGCAGGGGCCTTTGGTGGCACCTCTTAAATCGAACCTTGCGTGCCAACCTTGCCAAGTGTTTTATATACATAAACTCTTTTGACCTTTGCAACACTTTGAAGTTGTACTGTAATTCCCATTTTAGAGATGAGGAAACTGAGGCTGGAAGAGGTTAAGTACGTTGCCCAAAGTCATACAGCTCTGCATGTGGCAAGGCTGGGATTTGAACTCAGTCTGTCTGACTGCAGTGTGAACACTGCATTATACAGGTCTGCACTGCCTACAACCAGGCAGAAGGTGGAACCCAACCTCAGAGATTTGCTCATTTGTTCAGTGCAACAAAATCTTTGCTGAGGACTTGTCCGTACTCAGCATTGAGGGGGAAGAGGGGAAGGCAGAAACAATGGCAGTAATGGCAGTAGCACAGCCCAGCACCATGCTCATGGAAAGGAGGATAAAAGGTGACCTGGGGCGCGGCTCGGTTGCCCACATGCTGCAGCAGGGTGTTCTGGGACACAGGTGCCGGCAGCTGTCCTGTGTTGGGCACATGTAGATGCTCCATCTGTGTTGGCTTCACTGAATTAAGTGTTCAGGGCTGGGAGACTGGGCAGCACCCATGAGGAGACACTCAGCCCATAACTGCACCCTTCGTGTTGCATGGCTTTCTTCGATCATGTCCTTTCTGGCCAAGTCCAAGTATGAGTTTTCCATTTCATGGACTCACAGAACAGGACAGGACATGCAACAGGACATGGAATCCAATCCCATTTGCTGCAGGAACCTCCACCCCCTGCCCCCACCTGGCCCCAGGGAGCGGAGGAGGGTGAGAAAGCTGTCCTGTGTTGAGATGAGGTGTCCTCATGACTTCCCTTTTAGGGTAGGCCCTTGTCAGCCCTCTGTGTGCTGTGAGAAAACTTCACCCTCCAGCCACCCTGTCAGGACAGTTCTTTTTTTTTTTTTTTTTTTAATAAGTATTTTATTTACTTACTTTTAGAGAGAGGGGAAAGAAATGAGAAAGGGAGAGAAACATCAGTGTGTGAAACATACATCAGTTGCCTCCTGCATGTGCCCTAACCTGGAACCAAACTGGTGACCTTTCTGTCCAAAGGCCAGTGCTCAATCCACTGAGCCACACCAGCCAGGGCTCAGGACAGTTCTGAAGTCGTCTGTACATGACCCTGACTCCCCTCAGCCAGTTTCAGGCAGTCTGAGGCCCGTAAGCAGAAGGCAATGTTTCTTACTCTGAGCTGAGGGCTGCAGATGAGGCTGGGGGACTTTGGGCACCTGGGAGGATCTACAGGGCTGCCCTGCTTAAGTGGTCTTTCCTTTGCCTCAGCTGCAAGGTGGAGCAATGGGATTCAGATGAGCCCATCTCCAACAAGGAGCTGGAGCGAGGCGTGGCCGGGGCACATGGCCTGCTTTGCATCCTCAGTGAACGCATAGACAAAAGGCTCCTGGATATCGCAGGTGTGTGCATTGGGAAGGTCTGGGTGGTGTCTTGGCCTGTAGGCCATGTCCGCCTGCCGCTACTGGTTCCCCCAAGCAGATCAGCAGTGACCTCTCTGCATCCTGAGGGCACTGGCTGCAGGTTGGCCAGAGGGAGCAGTTGTATGTAGCTCCATCGCTACATGCATGGCTGCTCTCTCTTGCTGGTGACTCCCTAGAGGGAGACTTTAGAGGGGCAAAGACCATGCATGGAGGCAGTAAGGTGTGCGGGAGAGCATTTTAAGGTCCCGGGCCCTTGTCTGGTCCTGCCACAGCCTTGGTTTCTGACCTCCAGCAAGGAAGGCCCTGCCCCTCTGGACCCATCTAGAGCAATGGTCCCCAACCTTTTTTGGCATCAGGGACAGAATCATGGAAGACAATTTTTCCACAGACCTGGGTCGGGGGGTTGATGCGGGAGACAGGAGGTGGAGCTCAGGCTATAATGCAGGTGAAACTTTGCTCCCCGGCCTGCTGCTCACCTCCTGCTGTGCAGCCCAGTTCTTAACGGGCCACAGATCAGTACCCGTCCACGGCCAGGGGCTTAGGGACCCCTGATCTACACCATGTGGGAGGGTTTGAACCTCACAAGGAAAGGTAAGAATGATGCTTTTTCTACACAACAGGAGCCAATCTCAAAGTCATCAGTACAATGTCTGTGGGTGTTGACCACTTGGCTTTGGATGAAATCAAGAAGCGGTAAATGCAGCATGGGCTCTAGAAGGGGGCCTGGGGTGTGAGGGGTGACCAGCAGAGATGGAGGAGGAGGAGCTGAGTCCTCATTTGTTTTTATTTTGTATTCCTAACTATTCAGTGGGAATGTGAAGTGGCTGATGATAAAGTCTGTCTATATGTACACAGGCACTTAAAATAAGCCTAGGTCAGAAACAGGGCGGGTACGTGTCTGGCCAAGTAGCACCCCTCTATATTCGTTATCTTTTTTGACCCCCGACAATAACCCCTTGAAGTAGAAAAGGCAAGTATTATTATTTCCCTCTTTAAATGAGGACATTCAGAAAGGTTAAGTAGTTACTTGCCCCAGACTTCAGATCCTGGTCTCCCATCTTCCGAAAGTGGGAGATCATCAAAATGGAATGAGGGCTGACAGTTACTCAGTGCTCATTTGTAGCTCTAAGCTTCCTGGCAGGCAGGGCAAAGAGGAAACAAAGCAGCGCCATGGGAATGTCCCGGTGATAGAAATTGGTGAAGGTGCTTGAAGCCAGTGTTACTTCCAGATGCTTGATTCGTAGTGGGATCCGTGTGGGCTACACCCCAGATGTCCTGACAGATGCCACTGCAGAACTCGCTGTCGCCCTGCTGCTCACCACCTGTCGCCGGCTGCCGGAAGCCATTGAAGAAGTGAAGAAGTAAGTCAACACCTGGCTCTGCTCAGCAGCTGGCTTCTGAGTGCCCAGTGTCATGCTGGCCCAGATGTGATCCCTGTCCCCAGATATGCCCCATCTAGTGAGGGGGGACAGACTTAGCCACAGTACTACAGTACAAGGCAGAGTTGAAATAAACAGGGCAGGAAAGCAAATTGTGAGAGAAGAGGACAAGGGAAGTGAGGAGGTGGGGGAGGAGTGTGGATCCGGGAAGGCTTCATAGAGGAGGCAGCAGGTGGAGCCCCATTCCTCACACCTGGTGCAAAAATACAAAGGCTCTGACAACTGAAGGTTGTTTCATGAATCTTTTGGCAGCAAAACTTGAACTAACAAGAGGCTGCTTAGTGGTTTTAATTTCTCCAAATCAGTGTGAATGTTTGTGTCTCGCAGATACACCAGGGTGCTGGGTACGGTGCACCACCCCACATGCTGCTGAGGGGGTTATATAGAACATAGCGTGTGCGTTTCTGAAATCTGGCTTGCGGGTTTGGGATCAGGAATTTGGATCTGCTTATCCAGAGCCAGGGGAGGCATTCCAGGTGCAGGGCCTGGCCTGAGTAAAAGCAGTCCCCCCTCTGAGAATGCAGACCAGGAGCACGCTGGGAGCATGGCTGTGGGCAGCCCAGGGGCAGAGCTGGACAGCATTGTGGGGTTGATTAGATATGGTGCTGAAAATCCCACTCACCCTTCTACCTGGGGTGGGGGTTAGGGTCTGTACCTTCAATGGAGGTGACTCAAGACTGGCTCTGTTCCCCTGCCCACCCAGGCAACAGGGGCTGGGCCCGTGGCTTTACATGTTGTTGGTTAGATCCTGAGATCTGGGTCCCCAGCGGCTTTAAAGGGAGAGTCACTCCTGCTGCTTGTCCATAGCGCTTAGTGGCCCTGGGTACGGCTTATGCCTCTGTCGGAAGCTGAGCGGCACCGGTCCCTTGGCACAGTCGGGATGCGTGATATGCATCTGCACAGCAGAGGCAACTGTGGCTGGATTTCCTGTCTGTCTCTCCCTTGCATGTTTGTTTTTGTGATTAATAGGTGGTGGGATTTCTAGACACCTGCATTTCAAGCCCAGTGATCCACATAATTCCAGTGAAGTTGTACAAAATAATTTCTTGGCTAGAGAACAAAGTTCCCCCCTAATGAAGTAGCCCCTGAATAGCTAAAAGTTGATGGATAACAGCCCCTTCTCTACCTTGGACAGGAATATATATTAATTAATTCCAGACAGGTAAAGAAGCAGGAGAAGCTGGTTAACTATTATAAACTAAGCATGTAGAAACAATTACCAAGGAGTCAGAGTCCATATTACATAAAGTAACATTTTAAACAGAAAGATAGATAGCTAAGTTAGACATCACAAAGGCCTCATAAATTTTCTAGCACCTCCGCTCAGTCTAGCGTATCCTTTTGCCCCATGCCAAATTCTAAGAACTTTAATAAACAATAAGACATTTAAACTCTGTACATACAGCTATTTCTAATTGTCTGATTAATGGCTTTCCTGGTCAAAACAACCTTTGTTTAACATAACTGAAACTATGGAAATTCTTGTACTTTTCCTGGTTACCTCTGTATTTGTTTTTTCTGCTTAACTGATCATGCCATGTACCTGTTCCTTTAATGTTATGTATCAATCTCTATAAAAATAAAGCCTAAATCAAACTCTGAGAGTTTGGTCAGACCCACAGAGGCTGGCTGTTCTCCAGCATCCAACCGAGTGTCTGACTCTTCGTTCATCGCCTGCATCTTCCATCCTTCAGGGACCCTGAGACCTGCCGAGGCCGGACCCTGGCACCTCTCAGTCCTTTGACCTGGAGGGCAGGGCCTCTTCCTGGGAACACAGCCGCTGCCTATGGGTGCTGGGTCTGTAAGTTTTCAGTGGGCCTCTCACCCTCCCTGTGTCCCTCCCCACAGTGGTGGCTGGACCACGTGGAAGCCCCTGTGGATGTGCGGCTATGGACTCTCGGGGAGCACCGTCGGCATCATCGGGCTGGGACGCATAGGTGAGGCCCTTACCTGCCCTCTGCCCATCCCAGGTCACGTGGTTTGGTTTAGGTCTCCAACGCCACGTGTCTGGAAGCCAACAGTCCTTTGGGAAGGGTTATCGCAGCTCTGCATGCAGTGGGTGTATCTCTAATGAGAAGATACAGCTTCATAAAATGTAGGCAAAAAGAAATAAAAAAGAAACACAGGAGTTTCTTAAGAGCTCACCTAGTGATGGAAGCAAGTTGCAAGAGCCAGGGTTCTTTATGATGGTGGCTCCACACAGAACAGGTACACAGGGGTGGCTGGGTTGAGGCCTGTCAGAGGGGTTTGCTGTGGGGAGACTGTGCTCCCCAAGACCTGGGTTCTAGAAGGCATTCGACTCATGCAGACGTAACTCAGGAACGAGAGGGTTCCCATGGGCCAAGCTCGCCTGCGATTCTGCAGATGGGGCGGAGCTGTTTTGCCTCCACTGGCCCCCACTTGGAGAAGCCTGGCATAATGGCCTGGGCTCAGCCAGGCAGCGGTCGGGTTCTCCGGCACCCTGTGTGGTGCGGAGGTGAGAGAAGGGCGTGGCGTGCGTGTGGCCTGTCTGGCCAGCTGGCGGCCCTGCCTCTTACGCTAGAGAGTTGCTTGGAGAAACCCACAAGCTTTGGGGCACGTGCGGAGTCTGAAAACCCAACTGCCCAGGCCTGTCTCAGGAACAGCAGTCATGACAAAGTCTTACAGATTTGCGGCAAGTTGGCAGTTTGACAGTACCACCAAAAAGTCATTGGGGGCCTGGGGCTTCATTAGCAGAAGCAGAAGGTCCCAGGAAGGTGGAAGGGGACTGTTTGGTCAGACCTCTTCTGGGATGCCAGTCCAGTTCGCAGGGAAGGTCAGCAAATGGGCCTCAAGGTGGCTGGGACCCTGTGGGGACAGCAGACAGCACAGGGGAGCTGCGGTGCTGTCTCCGGGTCTCTGAAGGGTTGTCACGTGGACCCCTGCAGGCGGTGTGGGCTGGCTGCGGGCTGGCTATACTGAGGCAGGACCAGTTCACGTTGGGACCGTGCTAATGAGAGCATCTGCCCCCTGCCCCCAGGGTCTCCCGGTCCCTGGAGCCACTGCCCCTGCTTTATGAGGGGTTGGGTCAAGCCGTGACTCCGATTCCTTGTCTCTAGGCCAGGCCATTGCTCGGCGTCTGAAACCATTTGGGGTCCAGAGATTTCTGTACACAGGGCGCCAGCCCAGGCCTCAGGAAGCAGCAGAATTCCAGGCCGAGTTTGGTGAGTAAAACCTTGATTTCCACAGGAGCCCAGCGTGTGCTCCATGATGGCCGAATTGGTGGGCAGAACACAGGGACTCCAGGTGTGTCCAGGGCCTGCCGTGTCCCTTAGTGTTATCCAGTCTACCTGCCTCTGGACAGAGGCCCACTCCGGGGACACAGGGACTTATCCAGGCCATGCAGCGAGTTCTCTTGGTGCCAGGAGAGCACTGCCTCAGAGTCCCTGTCCCCAGTGCACATGGTGCAGGCAGAGCAGCAGGGACGATGACAGAGGTAAGGAGCTGCTGGGAACTGCACTCAGTTTCCTGAAACTGGGGGTGGGCATTACTCACCCCCAGCCCCGGCCCAGGTGGATCCAGCCCTGGCAGGGTGCACGGCTCAGTACGCAGGACCGGCTGGATTCCAGCCATTCCTCACCACCCCCGGCCTGTTGGGCCCTGATGTTAGTGAAAGCCAGAGTGGCCCAGATCCCACTGTGTGACCCTGAGTAGTTCCTGACCCTTTCTGGCCTCAATCTCCCCATCTGTTAGACCAGGGGGCTGGGCGAATGGTGAAAAACACCAGGGTCCCACGAGTGGCTATCAGCTGTACAATTTCAAGTCGGGCGTGTCGAAACAGCGCCTCCAGGAAGCATCCGGGGAGTTTCCATTATGGGAGGGGGAGGAGGGATCCGGCCTCCTACCCTCTTGCTGTCTGTCACCGCACTGAGTGTTCGTCTGATGGGGCCCTGCTCTCCCTCAGTGTCCGTCCCCCAACTGGCTGCTGAGTCTGATTTCGTGGTTGTCTCCTGCTCCTTAACGCCTGCAACCAAGGGGCTCTGCACCAAGGACTTCTTCCAGCGGATGAAGAAAACAGCTGTGTTTGTCAACATCAGCAGGTATCCTGGGGCTGCCTGACATCCCTGGGTCCCCGGGCAAGCCTAGAGAGGGGCTGTCCCTGGTACTGCCATCTGAGGTTTTTCTCCCCCAAGGGTAGATGAGGAGCCCTCAGGCTGAGCTTGACGCTCCCCATAACCTCACAAACCAGCCACCTCAGAAATACAGTGAAGGCCGTGGAGAGTGTCCCAGCTGGGAGGAAGATCCGTGAGAGCAGGGCCTGGCCTGTCTGGAGCCCAGCAGTACCCGCAGCCTTGCTCAGGGTGGCCGGGCACATCACAGCGTGGGGTTAGGGAGTGAGGACGTGAGGGCATGAGGTTCGCAGGCATCCTTGGGCAGCCCCTGTTCCTCTGAACCACAAAGCATGGGACCTGACGACTTCACAGCCCTTCAGGGCTGACCGTCCATTGCACTGAACTTGAGTTTGTCTCTGTGAGTCAGTGACAGCTCACGACTTCGAGCTTCTGGGAAGCCAGACCCAGAACTCAAATTGCCTTGGTTCCTCAAAATGTCCCCAGGGTGCCTTCAGGCCACTGGGCATACGATGGGAACAGACCAACCTCTGTAAACCCTTCCTAGCTGGTGCCCTTTGAACCTGCTGAAATCAGTTTGGGGGCAAATAAAGGTGAGGGAAGAGTGTGGATGAGGTCACCCCCCCACACCCCGCCAAGGCCCTCCACCCCAGAGGTGCCTGTAATTACGGACGTTTAGCTACAAAGGGGGTGGCCTGGAGGTGAGTGAACACAGGGCTCCCGCTGATGGCTGACGGTGTGACGGCTTCTGTTTACCGAGCACCCACACGGTCCCAGAACTGTGCAGGCTGCTGTGTCACTTATTATTGTACAAGTTTATTTAGTGCCCAATGTGAAGTCCCCAGCAAGTTAATTCTTTACTTCGGTGGTTCCGTCATGGGAGGTCAGGCCGCTCACGCGGATGGATGTGGTCGGGTGTGTCACGTCTGCCCTTGGTCAGGCAGGTGACCAACAGCAGGCAGCCCTGCTTCTTGGCGGGTGGTCTGGGGAGCAGCCAGCTCAGAAGCACCTGGATGAGGTCTTGTTCATGCGTCGTACCTGTCTGACAGGTACAGCTTTAATCCTCCCGGCACCCCCAGGAGTTAGTAGGTTCCTCCTGTCTCACAGAGGAGGGACCGGAGACACAGCTAGAAAGGGCCAGAGTCGGGGTTCCCTCATTATAAGGCCTGCGTTGCTCTACAGACAGAAAGTAAGGACTGTAAGACTTACTGCTTTAGAATTCAGTGCCAAGTGCCAGGTTGGTGGGAAAACTCATTCTGTGCGTGGGTGGTTCTGCCCTAAAGGCAAGCCTCAGTGGAGGGAGGTGCGGGGCACCCACATCACTGCCTTCGTTCCCAGAGGAGATGTGGTCAACCAGGACGACCTGTACCAGGCCTTGGCCAGCGGTCAGATTGCAGCTGCTGGACTGGATGTGACGACCCCGGAACCACTGCCTACGAACCACCCTCTGCTGACCCTGAAGAACTGTGGTAAGAACTGAATTTTTGCCTTGCAGTCATCCGCTGCCTGGTGGGACCACAGTAGTTAGAGGTGGCCAGGAGATGCCGTGTAGAGCTACCTTGAGCAGCACAAACACAAAGGGACACACCCAGGGACCATAATGTTAATGCCATTAGAGGCACTGGTGCGTAACAACAGGGGCGGGGCCTCCTGAGCACGGCCTGCCTGGGTCTGTGTCCCTAATGGAGTGAATGGAGGTAGGGCCGAGTGGGTTTGTTTACAGAGAATGGGTTCACTGGGTGTCTTTTATCCGAAGCTGTCATGGGTAGGACCCATTAGTATACATTTGCTGTCACCACTTAAGTGTGGGAAGTCACAGGTGAAATTACAATGCTAATGTTTGTAACCTGGGCCAGTATTCAGCTGTTGCAAACCTGCCCCTGGGCGGTTTGCTCTGTGGTGCAGGGGCTGGTTCTCTAGTTTCTGCGGGGCCAAGGCAGCGGGACTGGGCTCCCTCCCACCTTCCCGTCTGTCCGTCTGTCCGAGTGCAGCCGCAGCAACACTTCTTCACTGGCTGCAGCTGTTCCCCCAAGGTGGCTAACAAATCCGGTTTGCAGTTTTCCCAATACGTGCTTAACCTAACCATTGTGCCCCCTCAGACGAGCCACAGCCAGGCAGTGTCCTGGCCACAGATGTCGGAGTTGCAGCTCCCAAGGGGCCCCCTTCAGTCTGCTCAGCGTGAACAATCCCACCCTTCCCCTCAGCCCCTGGTATTAGGGAGGGCGATGCCCCCGGCAGTCATTCTCTGTGATACCTACGGGCAGTAGTTCTCAAACTGTTGTGTTCCTCAGTCCCCTGGAAGGACAGGTCAGACACAGGGTGCTGGGCCCCGAGGTTTCTGCTGCAGTTGGTCTACCCTGCTCCCGCGCCAGTGCTGCTGGGCCTGGGACCACCCTTTGAGAACTACTGCCCTAGTGTTTTTAGCCTCCTGTTACCTAGTTAGCAACTCTATACCCTAAGTTCTTTATATTAAGGGCTCTCTGTTCAGGTAGTTGGTGTGGTTTCTCACACTAATATATAACTGGTTAGGGCAGTGGGCTGTCTGGGCCAGTGTCTGTCCTTTCTTTGTATTCTGCACTGGAAACCCGAACGGAAGGTCCTTAGCTGCCCTCCCTGAAATGAATGCTCCCATTCTTGTAGCCCTTGGAAGCTTTACTGTTCCCACCCCCACCCCAGCCAGAGAGGAACACTGGCTATGACGTCAGGCCCCTGACCACAGCCAGGAAAACTGCCCCCATCCCCCCAAGGCCTTGGAGTTCGGTTCAGTGCCCAGGTACTGCTTTCAAAAGGCACTCTTTGGAAGTGACCTCATTTGCTCTGCTGTGCTCTCTTGCGTTTCATCCTGTCATTATTTCTCCAGAGAGAAGCCCTGTGGCATCACTTTCAGGGGTGCAGGGTATGGACGAGCAGTTAAAATTGGCACCATTCACTAGCTGGTAACTGAAGGGCTAAGCTCTAGGTATGCCCCAAGGCCCCTTCAGGCTAATGTCCTTTCTTATACTCAGGATACAGCTCTCTCGTCTCCCCTGCTTCTGGGTGTCAGTAACCTGGGTTTCTCTTCCTGTCACTCTGACCCTCAGCCTCAGGGGAGTGCAGTGCTGAGGGACAAGAGGGAAGGCAAATCGAGGAATACCGAGGACGGCTCTCTGCTTCTCACTCGCAAGCCATAGCCATGAAAGCAGGGTCCACTTTGAGGCTCCTGAACCCCCTCTTACCTCCCTCTCTTCCTCTCCTTGCCAGTGATCCTGCCTCACATTGGCAGTGCCACCTACAGAACCCGAAACACCATGTCCATGTTGGCAGTTAACAACTTGCTGGCCGGCCTGAGAGGGGAGCCAATGCCCCGTGAACTCATGCTGTAGCCAGACAGGACACCGGAGGCCAGGCAGGCAATGCCCAGATGCTGTCAGGGGTGGCAGGCTTGACCCGGACCCACAGGGCGGGAGCCAAGCCTGGTCTGTACTGATGCTGCAGAAGGAAGACTGGAGCTGCTGGATGTGCTTGCCGCTTTCCTGGTTGGAAACCCTGGGGCAGAAAGTGTGTAACTATTAAATAATTCTCTGAGACTGTGTTGGCCTGTGACTGGGGGGAGCTAACGGTAAGGCATCTGCTTTTCAAACTCAGGGCATCTAGTGGCCTGCGCATTCAGCTTCCCACCTCCGTTCCCACCCCCTCGGATATTAAGTATGAGAACCTTTCCAGACCTTACTTCTCATCCTCTGCTCTCCTTCACACGTCTGGCCCCGAGAACAGGAAAACCATAGCCCAGTGGTGGCCGTGACACTAGAATCTGCTGCCTGGACCACTGGGGCAAATTAAATATACATGGCAAAGCGAACCGGGGAAGAATAACCGGAAGTGAGTTCCTTAATTTTTATCTTAAAATTTGCTTCAGCACCGCCACACTTTGCTCCCTTTGTCCATCTCAGCCCCAGCCCCAGCTGGATGTCCCTGTTCTAATCGCCACCTCACTCTTCCCCAGGGCCAGGCCGCAGCACCGCCACAGTCCTACTCCTGCTGAGGGAGCCAGGCCCAACTGGCACATGGAGTTTTCAGTCTGGGAGGCAAGGAGGAGAGCAGCAGAAGGCATGGGATTAAGCAATAAAACCAGGTGGGCTGGGAACAAAACCCCACACACGCCCACGGCCCAAAGACAAAGGGTGTGGGCGAGGCAGAGGGTACCAAACTGAGGGGAATGAGCAATAGTCATTACTGAGAGCTTTAGAGTATCTTCTACAAGACTTGATTTAAAAAAATATTCCGGTCAAAGCAGCATTAGCAGAGAAAGTAATACTATATCCCTTTATTTTTTTGTTTTAAAATTAACCTAAGTGCAGAAAAAGAACACATATTTAGTTAGATTATGAATGTGACAAATTTTTTATTTCAAAATCTCAAATTTTGATCAGGAGAGCACCACTGCCATAGATGCCCTGATAGAACTTTATGAGTTGATAACCAGAAATGATTATGCCAGGCTATAATTAAGGCTAATTGATCAAAATCCAGGTACCCAACACCAGTTGGAATTCAGGTAGAAACTGGGATCACAGGAGCCCCGCCGGGTTTCCCGGGGAGCCCCTGAACTACCGTGTAAGCACTACAGCTTGTGTGAGGACACCGGCCCGCACGCTTGCTTCTCTCACATGGACACTGACTGACTAAGAGGTAGATGAGCAATTCCAGACCCCACCTAGCAGAGGAAAGGCAGGGCTCCGGCCACGGTGCTGGAGACGGCCCCGAAGCAAAGTCCACTTAAGCCTGAGATGTGGTGGGGGGCAGCCTCCTGGCACCACCCCCTTCAGGTGGAAGGGAAGAAGGGCTGCCACCACTCTTCCTGGTGCCACTGGCTCTTCTCCCCAGGCTCGGGCAGGCCTCTTGTCGTCCCGCTGACCCACCTGTCTCCCACGGTCAATCTCACAAGACACTGGTCCCCGAGCCATGTAGATGGGTGGATGTGGAGCCTCCTCACATCGAGTCAAAACCCAACTGCTGACAATCAGCCACACACACCCCTGAATCTCACAGGTGACACCGTGTCCTCCAGTGGTCTCTCTCCCACCGCTGCTGGAAAGGAGAGGCGTCTGTTGTCCTCTCCTCCCTGGGACTGTTCGCAGGAAATGCTAAGCCAACTATGGACACTATGAGTTTATCCACAGACAGGTGTTCATCCATGGACAGTGTGTGAACTGTGCACACTAGACTGAGAGGAAAAAGGCTAATTTTTGTTTTAGGCTACACATATTTAGCTTTCTAAACAGAAGAACCAAAGGATTTCTCTCAATTATGCACAATCGTTGGCGTCTTAAAAAGCTGTATAAAAAATGAGCACATGGTCGTGCATGATTTAAACTGGCCTGGGGAGCTCTACGGAGACACAGTAACTTGTGCTGTTCCCAGGAAGCGCTCAGCCAGGGCTCAGCCTGACACAGGTGCCTCAGCAGCCCTGACGGCACGGGGTCGGATGGCTGCAAGGTGGGCTGGGGAGGTGAGGCAGTGGGACACGGAGAGGCCCTGGACAGTGACCCAAAGGTCTCTCCCAACAGTCTCGGAATCTACTTGGTGACTTCTAGTTCTGGGCAATCCAACCGTCTTATAAAGTCTGGAAAATAACATGAACACGGCTATGTTTGGATTACAAACACGCAGTACTGGGCCGGAACAACCACCAAAGTTCACATTCTATACTTCAGAGTATAAACAGTAATGACACCTGCGGGTTTTTGGTTAGCTTGTAACCGAAAAGAGCAATCTAGGCCCATACAGGGCGTGAGAGGGTGAAGAAGCAAAAGGAACAGGTGTGTCACTGGGTGAGCTGTGTCAGGCCAGACTGGCCCCCAAATCTGGACGGAGCAAAGGGTGAATGTGCTATGACAGATCCCACAAAACAGGACTCCACATCATCAGAACAAAGACAAACACTAGCTCTTTTCTGACTTCCAAACATGGAATTGGAACATGTATACGAGTTGGTTAAAATACTAAAACAGCACACACAGAAACAATATCTTACTTGTCACTCCCTACAAGTACACACTCCATTGACAACTTTGTTTTTAAAACCACAATAATTGTTAAAACATCTAACAGTGATGTTTTCAAAAGTATGTACACCCAACAGCCCAGAGAACGCTCACTCCGGACCCAGTGTCAGCACCATCAAAGCGCAGTGTCTGTGCCTACAAATCAGACAAAAATAAAAAAATACAGTACTTTTTGAGGCTGAGGACTTGCTCCTGATAGGCTTTAAAGCATCTGTGGCCCACAGGCATGTCGTCCTCAAGGGCCTTTTAGACGGGCACAAGGTTGCCACTGGTTATACATAAATGAGTTTTATATCACTGTACAGGTATATAATATCCCCATCAGAGGGTATAAGAAATTTAATTAAATGCTTCACAGAGTTTTACAAAAATTGCTAAAAAAGTTTTTTGCACTTTAATTTTTAATTTTTACATGTGCCACTTTTAACATCAATTATAAACTACTCTCTCACCGCATTACTCAACCCTAAGGAAGAACGTGCTTTGGAGGACTGCGTCCCTCTCTGAAAGCCTGTGTCGCACCCAGAAATGCAGCAGCACTCACACTATTAGTTCTCCCCCGAGTCCTGGAAATCTGCAAGTGCCATCGGACAGCCTGAAACCACAAGCCCAGGGGCATTAGCCCTTAACCAAAACATATTTTCGTTTCGGCCCTACAACCGGCATCGGCATGATCTCAAGAGGTCAGGGTTACAGCAAAGTGCTTGGAAGACTGCTGCTCTGCCAGCGCAGGCACGTAGTCTTAGAATGTTTGTACAGGTGGCTGGACTGACTGAACCTCTTGCCACACTTCAGGCAGGCGTAGGGTTTTTCCCCTGTGTGAACACGGATGTGCTTCTTGCAATCTGTCAAGGTTAAAAAAGTCTTGCAGCAGATTTTACAGGCATACTTTCGAGCTCCCTCCACAACCAAGACATTGTGCTCTGATAAAGCCTTCTTGCACTTTGACAGGACGTCAGCAGATGCCCTGGTCAACTGTGGAGGGCCTGGCTGGGAAGGGTGCCCATTTTCAAATGAGGATGTGGCCCCATTCATCAATAGCTGGGAACTGGGAGAGTTTTCTGGTATCTGTGAGCTCCTGACAGAAGTTACAATTGGCATTTTGGGAGCTATACGGCGGTAGTATGGAAAGTTACTGGCCTTTCCTCTTGAGGAACCCATCATTACCCTGGAGAAGGAGGAGTGGAGGCCCAAACCAGACCTGGAAAAATCCATGCCGAACTGTTCTCCTTGATAGCCTGATGTCTGCACACATGGCAGGCCCATTGCTTCCTGCATAGGCCTAACGAAATGGGAGTCTGCAGGATCACTGAATGGGTTTTCTACATGGGAGCCAGGGGCCGAGGAGGGCCCACCCGCAGGCCCAGCCTCTGGACTCAACAAGTATGGGGCCTCACACTCCAGCCTGCAGTCACTAGTGGTGTTTGGGATATTATCGTCATTGTTCTGATTGGCACTAAAGTTACTTCCTCTGCTCTTGTTAAGAAAATTTGAAATGCTAAAAGTGGACTTATGATCTAAGTTATTTGTGACTTCCAAAATATGGATATCGCCTACCCTGTCAGTGCTAGACTGGGGATCTGAAAAGCTCCGATCACTGCTTTCAGGGCTGAGGTCTATCTTCTCAGCACTGACCACAACTCCCTCCACCTCCACAGATTCACTGCCTTCTGCCTGGGAGGTCACATCGCTCACCTCATCCTGAGGTTCAGGAGAGCTCAAGGGCTCCGATTTAACCACTACTCTCATGTGCTCCTTCTCACCAAGGCCGACCTCAGGATTTTCACACTGAAAGCCACTTTTCTCAGTTGCAGCTTCCTGCTCAAAACTAGTCTCAACCTGAGTTGCGCGAGAAGCCATGGACAACTGCGCCATGTTGCTGACGCTGTTGTCGGACTGGCTAGGCACCTGGGCATCTTCTTGAGCACCAAAAGACTGGTCAAATATGATGGCACTGTCCTCCTGGTTGTCAGTCATCCCGTCGGCCTTAGGGTTATCCACAATTTTCAGAGAATCTGGTGAGAAGAATTCCTCTCGAGAACGAACCCCCGAAGGCCCATTCTCTGGTGTAACATTGGAAATGGCAGACTCATCCATGGTGGGTCGGAGGCGCTGCCTGGCCCGTTCCTCTGCGGACTGCTTGCGCTTATGAAGGCGTCTCATGGGGAACGGTGTCCGCTGATCCAGGTTACTGCGCATCGACGAGCTCAGGGGGGCCTGCTGCTCCTCACCACTCTGGTTCGGATTGAGGGCTGAGCTCACAATGCTTAGTCCCAGCTGCTGCAGCATAAAGAAGCGCTGCATGCGGGCGCTCTGTTCCTGAACACGCTCACTGGGGGGAGACATGGGCAGTGTCCTTGTCGTTAAGTAATGTTTACATGCCTTAACAACAGAGTTCAAATGCAGGTGAGAGGCTGCCAATAAGACATCCATAACATTGCTCTCCCCCAGCATGAGGGTAGAGGTATACATCATGTCAATCAGTGCGGCAAAGGCCTCTGCTGTCACTACCTCGCTATCCAGTTGGATCATGTTCATGGTCTGATCTCCCTCTGCCACTGAGAACAGGGCTCGGAAATGCGTGCTGCAGGCTGCCAGTACAGAGCGGTGGGCTTTAAAATGTCTGTTTCCCACTACGATGACACAATCACAGAGCTGGCCATGAAGTCTTTGGTAGTTCAGTTGCTGGAAGATCTGTTCAAAGTGTCCAGGAAAATCCATGATCCTATGGGAAATGAAAGTATTAAGACATAAAAAAGCTGAAGACAAAACCAGAGCACAGAGGGTGTGATGAAGAGAAAGCTATGGAGGGCCAAGCGTGGATCTTTAAAAGCTTGTGATGTTTTTGGTAATGGGCACATAGACTAAAAACCTGTCAAACAAGGAGCAAATGCTGACTCAACTTCAGCCCTGGAAGCATGCACACATGTGGGGTCAGCTACTGGTTGTTAACAGGCTCCCCTTCACCTTCCCATGACCCACTTTTAACATGCAGAGCCCCTTTTAGAAAAGACCAACTTGTGCACGATAGAGTATCTATCCCTCGGAAGTTAATTGGAGTTCTACATTCCTTAAGGACAATGAGCACATTCCAGAGTCTTTAAGTCACCTTAAATAAGTGAAAAGGGTAAGTCAGTATTAGTGAAGAAGATTTCTAGTTGTAAATGGTAGTAGATTGCACACATGTATTTACCTCCCCACCACACATGCTTATTTCTGAAACTCCATTAAAAATACACTAAAGTTTTTTTGGTTTTGGTTTTGTTTTGAAAGTATAAACCCACAAGGAAAAAAAGAATGAGAAATAAGAATCAGTAGCATTTTGGAAGCTGGAGAACAGGTAAATGAATGACTGACAACTGACTAACATACCCAGAAAGCTAAATCCTAAACTGGCAGTGGGTAAAACATCCTGACTTTGATACAAGCTCCCCACCCACACAAAGACTCAGGAACTGGTTGCTGAGATGCCAAGGGAAGTGGAATGGAGGTGATACTAAGACAGGTGGACTAGATGGAAATCCTTTCAATAAAAAACAGTGCAATAAAAGCTCGTGTCTGTGGCAGAGAAAAGGCATGTAAGTCTATAGAAATAGAAAGATTAGCTGTTATCCGGGGCTAGGAATAGGATGCAGGACTGCAAATGGGAAGAGGGAATTTTGCGGGTGCTGGGGGGTGGGGGGGTGGAAATGTTCTAAAATTGAATTGTGGTGATGACTGTACAAATCATAATTTTCTAAAAATATTTGAATTGTATACTTAAAACAAGGAATTTTATGGTATGTACATTATACCTTAATACAGCTCAATAAATTATACCTCAGTAAAAAACTAATGGGGAAAGAAAAACAAGAGATAAACAATCCAGATGGGGGGATCTTTTATGTCCAGAGGGGGACATAAAAGACTAACTTTCTAAATAAATAGCATTTCAACCCAGCCCACTAATTTACTTATTTATTTAAAAAAATTTTTTAATCTTTACCCAAGAACATTTTTTTGTTGTTGTTGCTTTTAGAGAGAGAGGAAGGGGGAGGATAAGAGAGAGAAACATTGGTTGATTGCCTTCTTGTAAGAGCTCCGACCAGGGACCGAACCCACAACCTGGATACGTGCTCTGACCGGGAATCGAAACTGCTGCCTTTCCGTACCATGGGACAGTGCTCAAACAACCAAGCCACAACAGCCAGGGCTGTAAGCACAGCAATTTAAAAGGATGATATTCTGTTCAATGCCTTTCTTTTTCGACAAGTAGTAGAAATATGATTATCTAAGGAAAAAATCTCCTTATATTTTGAAATGTCAGTTATCTTGAGTTTAAGAAGAAACTATCATTCTTTTCTACAAAAGGTCATTCACTAGAATGCTGCCTCTTAAGGTTCACTCCCAACTTTTTATAGGAAAGGCGTAAGCAGCAAGGATATTGTGGTCTCAGAAAGCATCATTTTGAGGAAAATTTTTAAGGCCTTCAAAAAGAGACTCCTGAGGTAGCTTAGCACAACCCCCACAAAGGCAGAGGGTGAAATACTACTGGAAGACAAGTAAACAGTCCATACAATCATTTAACTTCCCATTTGCCTAAAGATCGTCAGTTCTATAATAGATGCCATAACACAGCCCTGGAGATCAAGGGCTCAAAACACTCAACTCAGGTTCTTCTCAAAACACTTTACAGATGCCTGGAATGTCCTGCTATACCTTGTAGTCAGGTAATCTTCAGGGCAGTATAAAAGCAAAGGCTTCCTTTTCTCTTAAAGGGCTCTGGTAGTTGTGAAACTAACACGGTGACCCTAGAGATGATCAAAACCTAGAGAAACACTTGTTCTCTAAGTTAATAACAGTGTGCAATTTTCCATCTTGAGATACTTCAAACTAATTTCTCCTTAATGGCAATATTCTTTTATCTCAATATCATTTGAGTCAATTTATGATCACTTGGTTTAGTGATGGAAATGAAATACACCAAATCAAGGTAATCTTAGCCATAAAACTGGCTAATTGGATTATTCAACTGTCCTTTCCAACATCGAGAGTGTCAGAAAGCACCTTAAGTATAGTCAGAGTCTTTAACTGAGCATAGTAGAGTCCACTCAACAGATTTTAGGAGAAAGAGGTTATGATTAAGGGGTGTTGGGAAGGCCACAAAATCTCTAGGAGGATGGGATAGCTATGCTTGAATGCCTCAGGGCACCCAACCACATTGTGGAACCATTCTAGAAAACTCGCTACTGCCACTGCCCCCTCTACCACCTGCATTTGCATAGACCTTGCTCTGGATTAGCTGCTCAGAAAAGTAGTTGCCATTGCACCTTCTAGACCAGCAGTATCCCACAGAACTTTTTACATTGATGGAAGTTATCAGCATTGTTGCTATGTTATGCACTAGTCATATGTGTCAATGAGCACTTGCAATGTGGCTAGTGCAACTGAGGAACTGAACTTTTAATTAATTTAAATGGTTATCATATTGGAGAATAGTTCTAAATGTGCAATATTGTTCCATATTGCTCACATGTGTATCCAAATCTTACTCAAGTAGGATTTGAATGCACATATGACCAAGGGAACCTAGTTCTTATATCTGCACTGAAACTATGATTCTACCTTGGGAAAGTGGGCTCACAATCTTCAGGCTATCCAAATGTAAAGGAAAAGGTATTCAAAAGATTCTGGGCAGCTGCAAATGATGACTATCCAGTACAATGTCCTTCTGACAACTAAAGCCCCTCTACATGCATGTAATGTACAGATGACTTTGGAAATGCACAACTGTACTGGGTAAGAGGTGATCATCAGAAGAGCACAAGAACAATAGAAGACCAGAAGAACTGGTGTTCCAGTACACATGTGCAGGCAATGCAGACATCTTCAACTAGCATTTATTGAGCCTTGACTCCTCTTCGCCTATGGCTATGATAAGAAGCTAGGGTGGCCCTGGCTGGTGTGGCTCAGTGGATTGAGTGCCAGGCTGCAAACCAATGGGTTGCTGGTTTGATTCTCAATCATGGTACATGCCTGAGTTGTGGGCCAGGTCCCAGTAGGGGGCATGTGAGAGGTAACCACACATTGAGTTTCTCTCTCTCCCTCACTTCCCCTCTGTCTAAAAATAAATAAATAAAATATTTTTAAAAATAAAAAAAAGAAGCTAGGGTAAAATTTTAAAAGCTCTAGGTAATTTAAAACTAAGAAAATTATAAAATTATAAAATATTTGTTAATTTATTTTAAAATAATAATTACACGTTAATCTAAACTTTTATAAAAATTTTATTTTCTCCTCAAAATGAGAAGAGTGGCAGTGTTTTTACTTTTTGCATTAACAGAAGACATCTGGACTCTCATATCTGCTTGCACATTCAGGCTTTTACAATACCATACATCACATGGCCTCTGGAAAACCCCACTGTACACTAATGGAAGAACGAGAGTGGAAAAAAGCAAGTAAGTCCTTGTTTAAAAATGTTTTGACATCACTGATCCCTTGAAAAAGTGTCGGAGGGCCCTATGGGTCCTTGGAGTATATTCTGAGAACTGCTAATCTAATGAAAATTCTAATTACCGTATTCTTCAGACTATAAGACACACACCCCCCAATTTGGGTGAGAAATGGGGGGGGGGGCGTCTTATAGTCCGAATGTAGCTTACCCAGCTTGTTGGGGGGGTGGCCTATGTTATTTATGTTATTAAATATTTTACCACATTTTTTGCTTCAAAAAATTTTTTTCCTATTTTCCTCCTCTAAAACCTAGATGCATATTATGGTCCGATATGTCTTACTGTCAAAAAAATACAGTATACTGTGAAGATGGAGACAGGAGTTTTCATTGAAATGACAGACCAAAACTAGTGAAATTATAAGGAGAAATTAACAAATTCATTTAAAAAACAAAATTCTTATCTCTAACCAAGGGGAAGCCAATAGATAATATCTAGTTAAAAAATTGAGTAGCTTCAAGCATATTAATTTGGGATAGGCACACAATTATCAAACGAATTAGCTAAGAGTTTAAAGTGGTAGCCGCCTTGGAGAAGAGGAAATGGAAAGCAGAGAGGCTAAGGTCTGGTGTTTGTCTTAACAAATCTTATAGAACTATTTGATTCTTTAAGTGATCTTCACTTAGCAAACTACATATACTTTGGGTAAAATTTGTTCTTAAAATCTAAAAAGAAGAGAGCCAGAACAGATCAGAACCACACACACATGGAGTTAGAAAAAGTTGCCAAAGTATTACTCCCCAACCCCTGAAAAGGCATTGGTACCAAACAGTTTTATAGAAAGTATCTATTAAATGCTGTGGAAAAGATAATTCCTATGTTATGTAAAGCATTTTAGGAGAGAAAGCTTCCGATGATCCAATATTTAAATAAACAGTTATTATATCACATGCCAGGCAATGCAATTAAATACAGTATATACTGATCAATATTTCTGAATGGATCGGTAAGGACGAGTTATGCAGAGAAGGGCAATCTATTGCTGTGAGTGCACTAACAGACTTTTAAGAGAAGCTTTTTAATATCCAGTAACACGTGCATAACTCAATTAAGGTAAAAGTGAAGCCATGAGTTAAACCACATGAAAATGCAGTTGATGCACTAGCACTTTTTTTTAAAGATTTTATTTATTTATTTTCAGAGAAAGGAGAAGGGAGGGAGAAAGAGAGGGGGAGAAACATCAGTGTGTGAGATAAACATTGACTAGTTGCCTCTTGCTCGCCCCCAACTGGGGGCCTTGTGAGCAACCCAGGCATGTGCCCTGAAAGGGAATCAAACCAGCAACCTTTTGATTCACAGGCTAGTGCTGGAAGAGCTACACCAGCTGGAGTGTTGGGAACTGCTCTGCCTGGTTTCAGGAATTGTAACTGCCTCCCATGGCTAAGGTTGAGTGAGCAACCTCTGGAATGCGAGCCACGAGGAGACGAAGCTTGTCTCTGATAGCAAACGTGGCCTCTATTTACTCCCCTGCCCCCAATGTATGGTCGATAGTCCATGACGGGTAAGACTCCAGACTCCTCAGAGGAGGGGCAACCTAAGCCAGACATGATCACTTGGGAGGCCATTATGGAAGGACTCAGGGGGCTGCAACAAAGAGGGAGTGATGGACCCTCACCCCCCAGCTATTCTGACATAGCCCAGTCCCCAGGTCCTCTGGGAGAAGCGCTTCCTGGCTCTAATCCACTTAAGCCTGAAAACCTGTGATGGGGAAGGCGGTGCAGCCCTTTGCCCACTAGAACAAGATCCGAGGTGATCTGGCATAAGAAAGAATTCCTAACAATCCTGTGAAGTCTGCTTTGCTAAGAATGCTTTCAGGTAAATGATAAAGGTCCAAGCAGAAAACGAGTTTATTTTCCCAAAGTTCTGTAGCCTTTTAAGACCCTGACTTAGAAGAAACCCTAGTGGTTCTTTGTATACTATCTACTGTTTACTGCCTGGCAATGATTAATAAGTGGTACCTGAACTCCTGTGCAAAAAACCTAATAAAAGCCTGTCTAGTCCAGCAACAGCGCACTCTCCCCTTGAGAGTGTTGCCAGGCCACTGAGGCACTCCCCCCTTGAGGGAGTAGCTGAGCCATCCCTTTTCCTCCACAGGACTTGGTAGTCCGTGGAGACATGAATTTGTCTCATGTCTCATCCATGATACTGCAAGCACTGCAAGCCAGTGCATGCGTCACTGGGGCTGATGCAGTAGCATTTTTAACAGGAAGCTAAAGAATAAAACAAACAAGCAAACAGAATAAAAACAAAGACACTGAAATAGAGAACAAGTGGGCAGCGACCAGAGGGGAGAGGGAAGGGAACTTAAGGGGAAAAAGGGGGAGGGATGTTGAGGAACAAGTATGAAAGACACAGAGATGAGGACTGGGGGGGGGATGGGAGGGAGGGGGGAGACCAGGCAGGGGGGTGGGGTGGGATGGGAGAAATAGATTTAAAAAAAAAATGTACTTGAAAAGTAACTAAAAAAACAAAACAAAACATATGTTTTGGCCACCCCAAAATGCCACCATTAATATTCCAAGAATTGATTGGAAATAGCAGGGCATTCCTATGATGTCCAAAAGTGATTCTAAAGGCCACAAATATGAAGAAGGCTAGATTCATACCACCTTAGGTAAGGTTTCCCAGAAGAAGACCTTGAGAGAATGATTCAAGTGCCAGTGATTTATGAAGGAGGTGCTCCCAGGAGAAACAAGGAGTGGGGAGCATGACAGGAAAATAGCAGCAACCAAGCAAGGGTGTGATTTGGGGCAAAATCCCAGCCTAAGCCCGGTCTGGTGGGAAGCTCTGGAGTATAAATGAGTTTAAGTCAGCTCACCACAAAGGAACTGGTCTTCTGTAGCCCTGCATTATTAGTCGTCAACAGCTAAGAGCCTCTCCAGGGGGACGGAAACTGCCAGGCACTTCCAGCTCTCTGGGCCCATGCACAAAGTGATGCCAGTCACCCAAAGACCTGGTCCTCTTAAGAGTCAGATGCAAGCCATTAGAAGCAAAAGCATACAGAAGCTGCACCACGGGTGCACAGACCAGTAAAAGGGACCAAGGGGATCCAGTTAAAGCCCAGACAGTATCTGCTGCTCACACTTGGCAACACTGAAGAATAAAGTTGTGTAACCATACAAACAAACAGATGCTTCTGTCTGTTAGGAAAGGGCATTTTTGTATATATACTTTATATGTTTTATTCCCAAACCCCCATCGCTGTCCCAAAATTAAGTTAATGAGAAATCTCAATTTGGTTCTTTGATTCTAAGGTGCCACTTAGCATTAAGTGGCCCCACATAGTAAACATTAGTAAATACTGTTTTAAAAGTCATTAACAAAATAATGTATCACTGAGCCCTGGCTGGCATAGCTCAGTGGATTGAGCATGGGCTGTGAACCAGAGTATTGCAGTTCGATTCCCAGTCAGGGCACATGCCTGGGTTGCAGGCCAGTTCCCAGCAGAGGACACATAAGAGGTAACCATACACTGATATTTCTCTCCCACTCTTTCTCCTTCCCTTCCCCTCTCTCGAAAAATAAATAAATAAAATATTTTAAAAAATAATAATAATATATCACCACATACTTTCTCAACTGAGATTTCTCACATAACTAAAGAAATCTCCCATAAAGCTTCCATTTAGAATGGAACGGTAGATAAAGAACTTCTCAGATAAGGTCAAGTTCAAGGAGTTCATCATCACCAAGCCCTTATATGAAATGTTAAAGGGACTTATCTAAGAAAAAGAAGGAACTTTTGGCGGCCAAGAAGGAGGCATAGGTAAACACACTGTGCCCCCTTGAACAACCAAAATAAGGACAACAATTCAGAAACAAAGTAACAACCAAAACTGAAAGAAAATTGAACTGTATGGAAGTCCAACAACCAAGGAATTAAAATAGACACATTCATCCAGACTGGTAGGCGGGGCAGAGTTGGGTGGCTGAGCAGAGAGGGGTCAGGGCACAGGAAGGGGTGACACCTGACACCAGGAGCGCAAGGCACCTGGGCACTCAAGGCAGCACCAGGCAGATCCTGGGCACCCAGGGGGCGGTGGCTGGCGGACCCCAGGTGTGGGGTGGCAATGGGCAGACCCAGTGAGGCAGCGATTGAGAAGCGGGGCACCGTGCACAAGGTAGCTGGCTGACTGGGCAGCAGTCCCATATGCGCACACAGATAACTGGGGAGCAAGACAGACTACCCAACCCAGGGTCCTAGTGCCGGGAAATAAAGACTCAAAACACCGATTGAAAACACTTGTTGGGGCTGAGAGACTCCCACCCTCACAGGAAACTTCATTGGAGAAACCCACAGGGTCCTAGAACACACACAAGCCCACCCACACGAGAATCAGCACCAGAAAGGCCCAGTTTGCTTGGGGGAAGCGGGGAAAGGGACTGAGGTGCAACAGAGTGTGGAGCAAAGTGCCACATTTTTTTCTCTCTGACCCCACCCCCACATACAACTTCACAACCCAGCAACTTGGGTTGCCCAGCCCTGGTGAATACCTAAGGCTCCGCCCCTCATACGTAATAGGTGGGAACAGACCAAAACATTACGGCTCAAGCAGAAAAACAGCTCAAAGCCCCAGAGCCAATACTTCTAAGCGACAAAGAGATAGCCAACCTATCAGATGCACAGTTCAAAACACTGGTGATCAGGATGCTCACAGAACTAGTTGATTTTAGTCACAAATTAGATGAACAAATGAAGGCTAAACTAAGTGAAATGAAGGGAAATGCACAGGGAACCAATAGTGATGGAAAGGAAACTGGGACTCAAATCAATGGAGTGGACCAGAAGGAAGAAAAAAAAAACATTCGACTAGAACAGAATGAAAAAACTAGAATTCAAAAAAATGAAGAGAGGCTTAGGAACCTCCAGGACATCTTTAAACGTTCCAATATCTGAATTATAGGGGTACCAGCAGGGGAAAAGGAACAGCAACAAGTGGAAAACTTATTTGAACAAATAATAAAGGAGAACTTCCCCAATCTGCCAAAGGAAATAGACTTCCAGGAAGTCCAGGAAGCTCAGAGAGTCCCAAAGAAGGTGGACCCAAAGAGGAATACACCCAGGCACATCATAATTACATTACCCAACATAAAAATGAAGGAGAGATTTCTAGAAGCAGCAAAAGATAAGGAGACAGCAACCTACAAAGGACTTCCCATCAGACTGTCAGCTGATTTCTCAAAGAGACCTTACAGGCAAGAAGGGGCTGGAAAGAAGTATTCCAAGTCATGAAAGGCAAGGACCTACATCCAAGATTGCTCTATCCAGCAAAGCTTCCATTTAGAATGGAAGGACAGATAAAGTGCTTCTCAGATAAGGTCAAGTAAAAGGAGTTCATCATCACCAAGCCCTTATTTTAGAAAATATTAAAGGGACTTATCTAAGAAAAAGAAGATAAAAAACTAAAATCACAACAAACTGACAATTACTAACAACCGCACCTAAAATAAAAACAAACTAAGGAAACTAGAACTGGGAAGAACCACAGAAATGGAGATCACATGGAGGGTTAGCAACAGGGGAGTGGGAGGAGGAGGGGGGGGAGAAGGTACAGAGAATAAGTAGCATAGATGGCAGGCAGAAAATAGACAAGGGGAGGGCAAGAGTAGTATGGGAAATGTAAAAACTAAAGAACTTATGACACATGGACATGAACTAAAGGGGGGAATGTGGGAGGGAGAGGGTGTGCAGGGTTGAGGGGAATAAAGTGGGGGAAATGGGACAACTGTAATAAAATAATCAATAAAATATATTAAAAATAAAAATAAATAAATATTTAAAAAAAGAAAAAGAAAATAAAAAATATGAACAGTGAAAGGACAGCAAACTCACAGTTATTAACAACCACACCTAAAACAAAAGCAAACTAAGCAGACAGCTAAAACAGGAGGGGAGCCACAGAAATGGAGATCACATGGAAGAGTAGCAACAGGGGAGTGGGAGGAGGAGAGAGGGGGAGAAATTACAGAGAATAAGTAGCATAGATGATGGGAAGAAAATAGACAGGGGGAGGGCAAGAGTGGTATGGGAAATGTAGAAGCTAAAGAACTTATGACACATGGACATGAACTAAAGGTGGGGAATGTGGGTGGGAGGGGGTGTGCAGGGTGGAGGGGAGTGAAGGGGGGAAATGAGACAAGTGTAATGGCGTAATCAATAAAGTATATTTTTAAAAATCTAATTAATTTGGTCATTAAAATACAGCTAGATGTAGTCATAATAGTCTGTCAGGTAAGGCTTTTTAGTTAGAACCAGGAGAACCCAACTCTGGCTTACTTGGGCTAAAGACATCGGAGAAAGCAACGACTTGGGATGCTGAAGATAATCAGACAGCAAAGGAACTCTGCTACTTCCTCTGCAATAAATGGCCTACAACAGTTCCTTCAGTATACACATCACATGCTTGAGATTCAAAGCTCCAGGGAGAGCTCCTACATACTAGTCCTTACTACATACTCCTGGTGGCACTGACAACAGAGCTAAGGTCTGTTGGTACTGGTTTAGGATAAAATGAGATATAAAGGATATTCTAGACAAAGGTAAAAGTGGGGAGAGGTTTCAGGTGGGGGGAGCTGTGTATCCATTCTGGCAGGAAAACAGGTAAGGGTAGCAAGGTAGGTATTGGATAGTGAATGCTCCTAAATGATGTTAATGATTACAGTGAGTCATCAGGAAAGTTAGCCATGAGGCACATAATTTTGAACTAAAGACTATCATCACTTTACAGATAGTTTTTGTAAAAATATTTTCATGTTTAAGCACAGTATCAGTCAGGGTTCTTTTTCTTTTTAAAGATTTTATTTATTTACTTTTAGATGGAGGGGAAAGGAGGGAGAAAGAGACAGGGAGAAGTATCAATGTGTGGTTGCCTTGCGCATGCCCCCAACCTAGGCATGTGACCTGACTGGAAATCAGGAATCGAACCAGTGACCTGCTGGTCAGCAGGCCAGCACTCAAGCCACTCAGCCACTCCAGCCAGGGCTTGTTATTTAGTCTTGATTCATGAGTATATATATATGTCTTTTCTGATATTATGTGAGATAAAATGGGAAGTACACTTGGGAGTAATTGTGCTACATATTGAAATAAGATGTCTCAAGGAATAAATACTATTCAATTTTTGAGTCGCAAGCAGCATTCACTGCTTTTTTCAGAGAACAGTATTTTTTAGTTGGAAGAATGAATGACAAACTGTGGTTATTCAGACTTGAGCATTCGCCAGACATTTTCTTGGAAATGAATAAAATGAGCTTGTCATTTCACAGAAAACAACTTCCAGTATTTCTTGCCTAAGACAAAATCTGAGCTTTCAGGTGAAAATTAGAATTCTGGAATATCTGTATCTGTCATCGTGAACTTGATAGCTTCCCAGGGCTCTTCTAATGAGATCATTAGTGACATTAATAAAATGTGATTTAAAAAATATTGTATAATAAATGTGTCAACATTTGAAAGATCTACAAAACTCAGTGAATCAACATTTTCCAAATGACTAATGTTGTAACCATAAGGTTATGTTACAAAATAAGGTATGGGTTTAAAAAAATCTATTCAAAGTGCAAGATATAAATTAATGTATTTTCATGCAACAGAATACGAAAAGTTCATTGATATAATTTCAGATTTTACATTGCAAGTAACCTGTCTTCTATTAAAGTAGACATTAAAGAAATTTGCAAAATGCAAAACAATGACACTGTGAACATACCCAGTGTGCAGATGTTGGTTTCAAATACCATTCGCTAATAAAAGGAACCAGGGCTTCATGAAGAAATGGCTGATTCTAGGACTGAGGCAGGAAATATACAAAATAAGTCTGCAGAATCTTGTAGTGCCAGAAGGTAAAGAAGTGCTACAAACAAATAAACATGATAATGGGAATATATGAAAGGGACAGGACCCAATAGGAGAAAATACTCTTATAGACCAAAACTGAAATAGTTTGAGCAAAAAGATACATAAAATAATATTAGATTATAACCCAAAGTGTAAAATAAATATCCATAGGACCATACTGATATAAATGGTGGTAAGATAAATAAATGGGAGAGAAGAGACAAATCTGAACAGAAGAATTCCAAATAATTTATGTAGCTACTGTGTCCTCACAGAGATGGAGCACACTCCCCACTCCTTAAGTGTGGGCTATGCGTAGTGACTTCCCTCCAGAGGACAGTACAGAAAGGGAGGGGCAAAGAGTAACTTTACAGTGGAGAAACCTGACAAACATGTTCTCGGCCCGGCGATCTAGGGCACCACCAGTGGTGATCAGCTATGAACATAGTAAGCATGTTAGTGGACATCATGTGTTGATGTGATAAGAATGGCACTTTCTCTCTGTGGTCTCCCCCACAAAAACCTGCACCCCCAGTCTAATCATGAGAAAAACATCAGACAACCCCAACTGGTCAGTCTACAAACTAAATGATGAATACTCGAAACTATCTAAGTCACCAAAAACAAGAAAAGTTTGAGAAACTGTCATAGCCAAGGGCAGCCTAAGGAGACAAGATGATTAAATGTAACGTGGTATCCTGGATGAGATCTTGGAACAGAAAAAGAACAAGAGGTGAAAACTAAGGAACCTGAGTAAAGAATGGACTTTAGTTAATAATGTATCAGTTATAGTTCATTTATTATAATAAACTTACCATACTAATGGTAAGACATTGATAATAGGAAAACTGACTGTGGCTATATGGAAACTCTCTATTCTGTCTTCACAATCTTCCTAGAAATCAAAAGCTGTTCTAAAAAAATAAAGGTTTTTTTTTTTTAAGGATTTTAATTTATTTGTTTTTAGAGAGGGAGAAGGGAGGGAGAAAGAAAGGGAAAGAATCATCAATGTGTGGTTGCCTCTTGCAGGCCCATTACTTAGGGACCTGGCCTGCAACCCAGGCATGTGCCCTGACTGGGAATTGAACCAGTGACGCTTTGGTTTGCAGGCCAGCACTCACTGAGCCACAGCGGCCAGAGCAGGTTGTTTTTTTTTTTAACTGCCATTCTTTTCCCTAAGAATTTGCTTTGGAAAAATAGTTATTTTTTGATAGCTATTTTTATTGTTATTGATATTAACATATAATGGGTTTATTATTTTTAATGCATTCAATTTTAATTTCTAGTATGTTAGATACTGATAGCTATAACTCACAAAAAGCTCTTCAGACTCATCAATAATTTTTCAATGTATAAAAGAATCCTGAAGTCAAAAGTTTAAAAATCACTGACATAAGTAAGTTTCACATATGGAAAATGCATGTATGTGGAATCTCATTCTTCAAATATATAGGATAAATGAGAGTACAGTGTAAAGGCAGTCTTCAATTTATACATATATTGTGCTGCTCAATTTTGTGAAATTAATTGCCTCATATTTTTTCAGCAATATTACCTTCCAAGATCATCACAAAGTATGCCGTCACCTGTGCTATGGTAGCAAACTGTCAAAGCACGTGCTCGATGTACCACACATATTATTATAATTTTATTAGTTGGAGGGTGGAGGGTTAGTTGGATGGGATGCAAGGGTTGAATGCCTACTAAAATCCAGGTTGTATAGATACTTTACATATATTATCTCTTATGCATGACTGTCAAGGAGTAACTGTCATCCCCATGACTAGGGCCAACATCACCCAACCAGCACTGTAAGTGAAAGAGAAGAGTTATAAACCCAAGTCCAACTACAAAACCTCACTTTGCTGAATTGGAAACAGGGCCCCAGTAAGATCCAGCCTAAATGGATGAAAACAGAATACTCAGGAGAGAAGAGTATGTAGTTACAAGGGTGAGCAAGGCTAGGAATAAGGATTAAGAGATTGAAGGGGTAAGGAGATAAAGCTGAAAAGCAGGCTCAAGGTCAAGGATGGAGGTCCGTGAGAGTGAAAAGACGGGTGTGTAAAACAACAGCTACTGGAGTAAAAATTAGAGCAAGGGTTGTGGAAGAGGTGGCAGGAGGGACTTCTCTTACTCAAATCCTCCCTTAATGCCAATGACAAGCCTTCACCATGGCTAACAGACCCCAGTTTGGAAGGTGAGGAGAATACAGGATGAGTTCTGTCTTCTCCTCCCATTGCCTCTTCCTACTGGTTCCTCCCCAACACTGCCTTCCATGAGCCTGGTGCAGAACAATAATCAGGGATCAGAGCTTTGGGGAGAAGGCAAGGGTGACAGAGTACCTTCTGTCACCATTCCTGGCAGCAGGCTTCCCTGACATACAGTGAAAATCTTGATCTGTCCAACCCTGTCAGAGAGGTGGTCTGTCAGGGTGGCAGCCCACCAGCAGAGAGTGCTATCTGAAAGATGGGCATGCGCAGGACAGCCACTTACATGACTGACTGAAAACACTACCTTTAAACTTAAAAGTAATTTATGACAAATTTCACTGCTTTATCCTGTTTAGAATTTTATACTCATACTGTAACTGGCCTAGAAATTTCCCTTTCCTGGGTATTACATTTTCCTAAAATTTAAAATGAATAGCCAGCTAGCCAATTATCTAGGGGGATAAAAGAACATCTGTAGCCAGTTAAAGCTCTAAAGATCACACAAACTTCACAAAGGTATAAAAGACCAACCAGAAATGGCTTGTTTTAGCTACTTACAAATCTGGAAGTGTATCTATTTTAACATCTGCTTAAGAAGTCTAATTGTATTTTTCCTCTATTTTTCAGAAAATGTTGCCTGCCACCCTCAGTTATGCTCCCCACGTACAACCTTTTCATCATTTTGAAAAAAAGCTTTCATTGCCTTTTCACCATGACAGATCAAGAAACATATTTCTGAACAAACAAAACCACTTTATCAAGAAAAAAGCCATGCCAAAGCTTTGTAGACACTATTATTGATAGCACCTTTCCAATAGAGAAAAAAATAGATTCCATTCATTTTTGTACCTAGTTTATTTTCAAAGTAGTATAGTCTTTCACTTCAGAATCACTTATCAAATCAACAGCATTCAGCAAGAAACTGATACTTTTCCTGCTGAGTTGCTTTATACATTCCACTCAAAATAAAGACCACAATGTATGTTACTAAATGTATTTAGATTTTTGTACCATCTGTGGGTTCCGCTCACAACTGAACCCCAAAACTGTGGGTTTTCTTCTCCCTATCTTTCCTTAAAACCTTGCTGCAGTAGACTAAAACAGAATGACTAAACAGAAGGTCTTACATTTTTAGAGGAAGACTGTTGCATGGATTTTAAATTATAATGGATTAATGAAGGTATAGTGAAAAGTCAATTGCACCAAAAAAATAATATGTTCAGAATAATATATTCAGAATCGTGTTTAGCATGATTCAGCCGAATCATTTTAAACTTAAGTTGGAAATACAGCATTTGTAAACTTGTTATCAAGTACACAAAGTAACAGACTACCAAGCCTAATTTTTAAAAAGAGATTCACCCCTCAAACATCCTTCAAAGTTAGTAAAAGAAACCAAACACTTTGTTAATTCCATTTATATGAAAACAAAAGTATCACTTCCAGCAGGATTGCCTCAATAACAATTTTTTTTAATTTTTAAAATGTTTGTTGCTTTTTGGTGAGGGGGAGAGAGAAACATCAATGTGAGAGAGAAACATCAATCCGCTGGCTGCCTCCGGACCCACCCCTGCCTTTTGGTTCCGGGATGATGCTCCAACCAACTGAGCCACACGGTCAGGGTAATAACAAACTTTCTTCAGAGTACAAATTTGGAAAATGAATTGGTTATAATTACAGTGAATCAATTGGAACAAAAGTCTTTTAAGTGTACCAAATGTCATTAAATCTTAGGTGCCAGTGATTATAAGATGCAACGTATTCCATGTAACAGTAGGAAAGGAAAAAAAGCTGTCATTCCGGCTATAGCACAATGCTCACTGATGGCATCCTGTCTTCAAGATTAAAATGGGAGCAAAACTGTTTTAGAATCAAGGAAATACCAGAATCTTAAACATATCATTCAAATATGTTAGAAGATCAGAAGGAAAATTATCTACAGACAAAAATATAATCCTGAATACTAAGAAAGTTATCTATGCCCAGTATATTACAATAAAGTTAGTGCTCAACACAATACCCGATATGTCTGAACTGCCAGGAAGATAAATCAACTACCCATCTATCTATTATGTAGAAAGTCACCCCTCCTCCCAAGTTGGTCTGGAGATGAAAAGCCACTATTCAGTGATGAGAATGCTGAAAACAACTGTAAAGAACAATAGTTCACTCAGAAACAGCTGGTCTTTTAGCATGAGAAGTTCACTGCACACTTAGACAAAAGGTGCTGTGTAGTGCTACATTCCATCCCACCTGCTGCACCAACAAAAGCTGGCTCTACTAGACAACATCCACATTTGAGAAATGTTAAGTACAGTAAAATAGAAGTCATAAGCTTAAAACTGGCAGAGGGGAAAAGTATTTGTTTATAATAAATGTACCTTTTTCTAAAAAGTTGAAAACTAACATGGAATCAATACCTTGGGATTTTCTTTTCCCTTCCAAGAAACTGAGGCAGATTCAAGACCCTCTGTCAGCATTACAGTAAGCACTGTCATATCTGACTGTATACGAGATTGTACTCAGTCTCTCCCATGCTGAAGAACTCCATATAATTCATGCTAAGTACTTTAAATACTAAAACATTTACATGCACTTTTGTATCCAGTGACTTTTAAAAATTACCTCAACTTCTCATGAGGGTCTTGGAAGAAAGCCTCCTTTGAGATTGCTGACCCTAAATTTAGAAAAACACTCAATTATAAGATGCCTTTCTTCCAAATCTCAGAATTTTGCTAGAGACACCTCAATGAACCAGAAAACAGCTTGCCAGTATCTTCAGCTAATTACACTGTTTTTACACAACTTTTAGGAGAAGAAAATTGCATATTGAAAAACAAGTTGATTTCAGGACTCCTTAAAAAGTTCTGGTTCATTTATTCAGCAAAATTAAGGGCCCAGAACAAGTTTCCAGTCAATCAGTCTTACCTGGCAGGTCATCAAGCTGGCTGCAGTGGCCAGGCCAGTCTTCCCAAGTTTGCTGATTGGGAATCTCCAGAGGCAGTTAAAGCAATAATGGGAGGTCTCTGCTCCCTTTAGAGGCTTTTCTCTAAAACTTTTTCTCTCCCCATCTGACCTCTTCCCCGCCCTCCCACAACCTCTACTCTTTTAGCTTAGGGCCAACCACCCTCAACAAGGACATCCTAAGACTTTAGCACATGAAAAGCAAGTTCTTTAGAAAATAGACACCCAACCCACATTTTTTATATTATCTAAGGCACAAGAGCCCATACAAAAATAACAAGCCATCATCATGAGGAAAGCACTTCAACATCTAAAAATCTCAATGTATGTTATATACTACAATTGAAAAGTACAGATTGGAGCAAAAGTAGGTTTACAGTTGTTCCTATGGAAAATAATACAAGTAACAAATAATACAGAAAAAAACTCAGTTTACTTTTGCTCCACCCTATATATTAACGAATTTTGGGAAAAAATTTTGTTCAATTCTTGAATGTGAAGAGTTTCTTACTTTTTTTCATTCAAATTAACCAGAATCCGAGTATATCGGTAAGTAAGACTTTACTTTGGCTTTAATTTTAAAATTTCCTCCAAATGACGTTAGAATACAAATTAGAATTTGTATTCTTTTCAGAAATTAGTTTCTACGGTACCTTCCACTATTCCAGAATGCAGACTCACTTAAAAACAAATGACCCATTTTGGAAGGAAAAAAAAACCTCCTAAACTTCAACTCCCCCTTAATTCACAGTCTTACGTATTCATGTATAAATCTACACGAGGAGAAGGTGGAGGGGCTATACTTCCACGAAGCCCCTTGGTGGGCACTCAATAAATGCCCATAACCACTTCAGTCCTCTGATAACTAGTTGGGCCGTTCCAAAACACTGGCTCCACCCCTCCAGAGTCAGCAGCCAGTTCCCGATTCCAGACCGCCTTGGCCTTGCTATGATGAAAGGAAACCTTGTCGCTTAAGGAGACCTAAGACGAGGGAAAGGGAGCCACACGACCCCATTCCGCAGGGCAGCAGATCCTCTAGGCTGATGGTGCGGAGACCTATCCCACCGCATCCTCGTAACCTACCTCTTCTGCCCCCAGATCGAAGGGGGCAAGAGCCCCCGCCCAACCCGACAGACACACAGCCGGGCAGGCGGGCGTCAGGACACGGGGGACGCCTGCGCAGAAGAACCCGCCTCCCATCCTCCTGGCCCCTCCACTCAGTAGGGTAACAATACCCTTTCAGAAAGACAGGCAGGGTAACTGAGGGGCACCAGTACGAGTCTGCACGCTCCCCAGATGTCCTGTCGCGACACTGCTTGCGCCGCTAGCCCAGCACCCCCAGTGTTCAACAGTCTCCACCAGAGCGAGCCCACGAGCACACACCAGACACCACCACTCAGGCTGACAGGGTCTCCTCACCTGAGCCGGGCTCCGCCCCCCTTCCCGCAGGAGACCGCAATGGCCCTTCTCCGATCAGACTCCACTGTGTCTGAGGAGGCGGGAACGTCCAGGCAGGGTCTCGGTAGTGGGATTTCCTCCCCCTTCCGCCCAGCCTCCCCGCCCACCCCGCCGCTGGTCCCCCGGCTCCCTTGGCCCGTTCGCCGCGGTCTTCTGAGCGGACCGCGGCGGCCGACAGTAAACGGAAGTGACGCAGAGCAATAGAGGGCAGAACAGTGACCAATTAGCAGGGGAGGCATCGGGGGCGGGGAAGCAGAGCAGCCAGCCAGCGAGGAATCCGGAAGAATTTACCAGGCCTCGGAACGGTGGCCAATCCACGGTCCCGGGAGTCTCTGTGTTTACTACCTACCGATTCCGCGAGCGCCGCGACCAATCTCCGTGTTTCTTACAACACGTAAAGCTGCTATCAAACTCCTTTAAGGAGGAATCCACCACCTAAGCGGCTCTAGGTTTGGGCTATGAAAAAGCTTACGTGTGTCAAGCCAGTCAAGACCCTTTGAGATTGAGGCAAGAGGGTTTATCTGCCTAGTTCCGTGGATCACTCTCCCGACTGCTGAGAGGCGGGCCTTCAGGGTAGTTCCAATGGTCACCGGACCTGAAGGATTTTCCCACTCTGCTGGTGCTGGTCCTTTGGTGACCCCCACCTCCCTGATGAAGGAGAGTGCTCTTTGAGGAACCCGCACACGCACCGCCTTAGAAGTTGAATTCTCACGTGGTAGACTTTGGAAATAATAAAATTCAAAAAAAGCTCTTTAGGATAAATTAGCCAAAATCCAGGTGAACAAGGTTGATCCAACGCTGACGGCAGTTGGATCCAACAGTGCCCCAAGTCCAGTCCCAGGAGTAGCTTCAAGAGCGGCTTCTTGCAGCTGTGACGTCAGAATGACAAGCGGGTCGGGCTTCGGACTCGAACATTGCTCCACATTTCGAGCCACAGGTCTTAGAAGACCTTAGAAGACCAGTCTCCAAAACAAAAGTCTCCAAAACCAACTCCCCCCCCCAAAAAAAAAAAATCGGACACGTGCAATAGTTGCAGACTTGTGTCAGAAAAGAACAATCGCTGGTGGCTCTCGGGATCCCTGATGCACTTTGGGATGGAGAGCCCGAACCCTGAAGGGAGACTGGCTGGCGTGGCCTCCGAGGGCACTGGACACTAGGGCAGGGAGAAGACCTCCTTCCTCCGGTGAAGGGGAGAGAGGAAAGATCCAAAGGGGCCTTGCCGGGAAGGGAGGCAGGGTGAGGGAGCAGTTTGGGAGCTCGGTTTGGCTCCAGAGACAAAGCAGGCTGGGGAACGCCTCTAGTTTCTTTTGGGGAAGAGGGATGGAGAGGGTAGACTTTTTAAATTTTTATTTTAATTGACCCCGCTGCCTCAGAACTTAACATGCAAATATTATTACAGCTATTGCATCTCTTAAGATGTTACAGGCTGGAAATATTGCTATTGGGGTTTCTTTCTTTAAAGGCTCAATGAAATCTGATGGTAAATTCTATTCTTTAAGATTCCCTGACATTTTAGAGCCCTTAGAAGTATTTTATTGCCAGATTGGGCAGTGAAATAAAAAGATAAAGAATGCTGAGAATAAGCCAGGTGGTATGAGAGATCCTTACAAAATGTTGTGAGCTAGACATCTCAAATTTACAACCTAGCAAAAGTTTAGAAGATGTGCATATTCAGTACTTAGTAGTACTATAGGCCCCCTCCTATATAGTCCACAGTGTCTGAAGATTACTTAGTAGTATCTATCGAAATTTTAAATGTGCATTCATTTTCTTAACTGGCAATTCCTATCTAGAAATCTGTGTATTCTGAAATACACATATTAACCTGGATTAAATACACACATTTTGGGAAATGTATACGAGGCTGTTGATCACAGCTTTGTTAGAAGAAAAAAAAGCTGAATATGCATCTATAGAGGATTACAAATAAAGATACATATATTCTATGGCTCCTTCATCACTAATGACCAAATAGGATTTGTTCCTGGAATGCAAGGATAGTTCAATATATAAAAACTGATCAATGTAATACACCACAAAAAAAGAATGAAGAGGGGAAATGATCATCTCAATTTACGCAGGCAGCATTTGACAAAATTCAACATCCTTAAAAAAAAAAAAGGAATAGAAGGAAACTACCTCAACATAATAACCATATATGAAAATCCACAGTAAATAAATCATACTCAATAGTGAAAGACTTGAAGACAACATTAAAATCAAGAACAAGAGAAGGATGCCTACTTTCAACATAATATTAGAATTTTTAGCTAGAGCAATTAGACAAGAAAAAGAATAAAAGGCATTCAAATTGGAAAGAAACGAGTAATATTATCTCTGTTTGCACATGATATAATCTTATATTTAGAAGACCCTAGTTCTGACTGGTGAGGCTCAGTGGATTGGGTGTCATCCCACCATCTAAAAAGTCACAGGTTCAATTCCCAGTCAGGGCACATGCCTGGGCTGAAGGCCAGGTTGCCAGGTGGGGGTGTGTAAGAGGCAACAGCTTGATGTTTCTCTCAGATATTGGGGTTTATCTCCTTTTCTTTCTCCCTCCCTCCCCCTCTCTCTAAAAATAAATAAATAAAATCTGAGAAAGAAAGAAAACCCTAAAGATTCCACAAAAATTTATTAGAGCTAACAAAATTCAGCAACGTACCAGGATGCAAAGTCAACACACAGAACACAGTTGCATTTCTGTATGCTTAAAATGAACAATCTCGAAAGGAAATTATGAGAATTATAAAAGGTTCTAAAATAATAAAATACTTAGGGAATTAAACAAGGAAGTGAAAGACATACAATAAAAAGCTACAAAACATTACTGTGAGAAATTAAGGCATAAATGAATATGAAAATTTTCATATTCATATTTCATATGAATATGAAATAAAACATTTCATATTCATAGACTGAAGGACAATATTGTTGAGATATCAATATTACCCAAAGCAATGTACAGATGCAATGCAACTGCTATTAAAAAATCTCAATATTTTTTGCCCCCCCAAAAAATCCACCAAAAAATTTACATGGAATTTCAAAGGACCCCAATTAGCCAAAACGATCTTTAGAAAGAAGATCAAAGTTGGATCCCAGGTTCCCACAGGCAGCTGTTGGGGTGAGCACAGTCTGGGGACCTACGGCAGCATGAAGCAAAAAAGCACCAGTGGTATGGAAGCTAACGGAGCCCTCCCAGCCTTCTCCATGATGTCCAAGGCTAAAGAGGCCAAAAAGCTGGAAATCAGAGAAGAGGTGGATATTTGCATGAAGAGTAAGCAAGTGCTGAGAATTGAAAGTGGTTCTCAAATTGTCCATGCTGTTCAGAAAGAGTGAAATAATAGAATGTGACCTCGGTAATCCCACTTCCTTCAAGGCCTCTCACCTCATCCTTCAGTATAGCTTAACTTTCAGTGACCTGGACCAACACCCAGAGACTGACCTCACCATCTATGGCGATGATAAAGTAGATGTTAATCTCAATCTCATCATGAGCACTGGAGGCTACCTGACCCAGGATAAGACTGTAGTGGGATATGCCAATCACTTGATCTTGATCGTCAGTTTTAGGAGAAGATTCAAAAAACCCTAGGGATCAGTGGCACAAAAGAATCCCCGTGAAGGTTATCCCAGTGAGCTATGTCCCAGGGAGTTGAGCTGTGACTCAGAAGTTTGGTGGTAAGGTTAAACTTTGAAAGGATGTCACCAAGGCAGGTCCCATGATGACAGATAATGGTAATTTTATCCTGGACTGGAAGTTTGAGTGGGTGCACAAATGAAGTGAAGCAAACAACATAGCTATCAAAACGATCTCAGATGTGGTGAACACGTCTGAGAGAGTCTACTTCAGGATACGGAATGGCTCAGTGAATATGAGGGAGAAACCTTTCTACTGATCTTGAAGGAGTGAAGTGTGTTCATCTTGAGTCTCTAGCCCACAGCCAAGGTGGACATGCCTCTCCAAGAGCCTTTGCTTTAATGCACCTGTGCCAGCTGGCATGGTGGGGGTTGGGGAGTTAAATCCAGTCTTGTGTTGTTATTAAATGTCTTCTTTTATAAAGAAAAATATAAACATATATATTTTTACCATTAAAAAAAGAACAGGACTTCCAGCCAAGATAGACAAGCATAGGTAGACACACTGTGCCTCCTTGCACAACCAGAACAAGGACAACAACAAATTAAAAAACAAAAAACAACCAGGACTGACAGAAAATCGAACTGTTTGGAAATCTGACAACCAAGCAGTTAAACAAGAAACATTCATCCAGACCGGTAGGAGGGGTGGAGATGGGCAGCCGGGCAGAGAGGACTCAAGGCAAGGCAGCAGCTGGCAGACCGGGGGAGGCAGTAGCTTGTAGACTGGGCAGTCCCACATTCACATGCAGATAAAAACCGGGAGGAACAACATGGGAGAGAGACAAACTTTCCTATTTCCCAGCACAGGAAAATAAAGCCTCAAGCCTCTGACTGAAAACACCTGTGGGGGTTGAGGCAGCAATGGGAGAAACTCTCAGCCTCACAGGAGAGTTCATTAGAGAGACCCACAGAGTCCTAGAATGTACACAAATCCACCGACTGAGAATCAGCACCAGAAGGGCTCAATTTGGTTGTGGGTAGCCAGGGAAGTGACTGAAAACTAGCAGAGAGCAGACCAAGTGGCACTGTTCCCTCTTGGACCCCTCCCCCACATACAGTATCACAATGCAATGAAGTAGGTTGCCCCACCCTGATGAACACTTAAGGCTCCGCTCCTTACTACATAACAGACCAAAAAAAAAAAAAAAGACCAGACTACAAAAAAATGACCTAAATGAAAAACCAGTTCAAAGCTCCAGAAAAAATACAACTAAGTGACAAAGAGCCCACTATCAGATACACAGTTCAAAACACTGGTAATCAGGATGCTCCAGGAACTCACTGGGTACTTCAATACCATAAAAAAGACCCAGGCAGCAATGAAGGTCATATTATGTGGAATAAAGAAAAATCTACAGGGAACCAACAGTGACAGGAAGAAAACCAGGACTCAAATCAATGGTTTGGAGCATAAAAAAGAAAAACATTCAATCAGAACAGAATGTAAAAACAAGAATTCAAAAAAAAGAGGAGAGGCTTAGGAACCTCCGGGACATCTTTAAACATTCCAACATCTGAATCATAGTTGTGCCAGAAGGAGAAGAGGAAGAGCAAGAAATTGAAAACTTATTTGAAAACAAAATGAAGGAGAACTTCCCTAATCTGGCAAAGGAAATAGACTTTGAGAAAGTCCAGGAAGCTCAGCGAGTCATGAAGAAGTTGGACCTCAGAAGGAACACACCAAGGCACAACATAATTACATTACCCAAGATTAGAGACAAGGATAAAATCTTAAAGGCAGCAAGAGAAAAGGAAAGAGTTATCTAAAAAGGAGTTCCTGTAAGACTCACTCAATTTGTCAAAAGAAACCTTTCAGGCAAGAAGAGGCTGGAAAGAAGTATTTGAAGTCACAAAAGGCAAGGACCTACATCCAAGATTACTCTATCCAGCAAAGCTTTCATTTAGAATGGAAGGGCAGACAAAGTGCTTCCCAAATTAAATCAAGTTAAAGGAGTTCATCACCAAGCCCTTATTTTATGAAATGTTAACAGACTTATCTAAGAAAAGGAAGATGATCAAAACTATGAACATTAAAATGACAAGAAACCCACAACTATCAACAAATGAACCTAAAAAAACAAAACCCTAAGCAAACAACTAGAATAGGAACAGAATCACAGAAATTGAGATCATGTGTAGGAGATCACTGATAACCAGTGGGAAAGGAAGGAGAAATGGTGGAAAAGGTACAGGGAATAAGAAGCAAAAATGGTAGGTAGAAAATAGACAGGGGGAGATTAAGAATAGTATAGGAAATGTAGAAACCAAAGAACTTATTATATATATGACCTATGGACATGAACTAAGGAGGGGAATGTGGGTGGGAGGGGGTGTGCAGGGCAGAGGGGACTAAAGTGGGGGGGGAATGGGGTAACTATTAATAGCATAATCAATAAAATGTATTTTAAAAAAAGAGCAAAGCTGAAAGACTCACATTCCTAATTCCAAAACTTATTATGAATTCATAGTAATCAAAAATGTGGTGCTGTTATAAAGACAAATGTACACCAATGGAATGGAATAGAGAGCCCAGAAATAAACTGGCACATAATGAGATCAAGTGATTTTGGACAGCGTACCAAAACCATTCAATGGGAAATGACAGTCTTTTCAACAAATGCTACTGGGAAAAGTGGATATCCACATACAAAATAATAAAATTGAACCCTTATATAACACAAGTTTTATTGATTTTTTTGGATAGATTTTATTTATTTATATTTAGCCCTGGCTGGTGTAGCTCAGTGGATTGAGCGTGGGCCTGGGAACCAAGCAACCACGGTTCGATTCCCAGTCAGGGCACATGCCTGGGTTGCAGGCCAGTTCTCTCCCTCTCTCCTTCCTTTCCCCTCTAAAGATAAATAAATAAAATCTTAAAAAAAAAAGCAAACAAATATATTTAGAGAGAGGGGAAGGGAGGGAGAGAGAGAGGAAGAGAAACATCAATGTGTGGTTGCCTCCTACGTGCCCCACACCAGGGACCCAGCCTGCAAGCCAGGCATGTGCTTTGACTGGGAATTGAACTAGGGGTCCTTTGGTTTGCAGGTTAGCACTCAATCCACAGAGCCACACCAGCCATGGCTAGTTAACATGATTTTTAAAAAATCAACTCAACATGGGTCAGAGACCTAAATGTAAGACCTAAAACTATAAAACCCTTAGGAAATAACATAAGATGAAAACTTGATAACATTGGATTTGGGAATGATTTCTTGGATATAATACCAAAGACACAGACAACAATAACAAAAATAGACAAACTGGACTTCACAAAAACTTTAAAATGTTCTATACCCATGGAATAAAAAGGCAAACCACAAAATGGGAGATTATACTTATAAATCATATATCTGATAAACATCCATAAGATTTAGAGAACTAAAACTACCCCCAGAAAGCAAAAAAGGTAACTCAAAAGGGGGCAAACAACTTAAGTGGGAATTTCTCAAAGAAGATACACAAATGGTTAATAAGCACATGAAAAGATACTCAAAATCTCTGGTCATTAGCAAAATACAAAACTACAATGAGGTATTTCCTCACACTCATCAGGGTGGCTACTATAAATAAAAATTAAAATAAAAAATAAGTGTTGGCAAGGTGAAGAGAAGCTGGAACCCTGCACACTGTTGGTAGGAATGTAAAATGGCACAGCCACTATGGAAAACAGTAATGGCAGTTCCTCAAGAATTAAAAATAGAATTATCATATTCAGCAATTCTACTTCTGGGTATATACCCCAAAGAATTGAAAGCAGTATTTCAAAGAGATATTTGTGCACCTGTGTTCGTATTAGCATTATTCATGATAGAATATAGGAGCAAACGAAATCTCTATCAGTGAATCAATGGATAAGCAAAATGTGGTATATAAATACAATGGAATATTGTTCGGCCTTAGAAAGGAAGAAAATACTTTAATGTATTATTTATTTTTTATTTTAAGTGTTGTTTAGTAAAGTTTTCTACCTTTTACTCCCATCCTAGCCTACCCCACCAGCCCTCCCCACCTCTCTCCTTTCCCCCCCACCCTGCCCCTGCTTGTTTCCGTCCATGTGTCCCCCATATTTGTTCCTGTGAGCCCTTCCTCTTTTCCCCTGTAATTCCCTCCCCTCTCCCCTTTGGTCACTGTCAGCCCACTCTCTATTTCAGTGTCTTTGGTTGTATCTTGCTTGTCTGTTTGTTCTGTTGATTAGTTCCTGTTAAAGGTGAGATCATATGGTATTTGTCTTTCACCACCTGGCTTATTTTGATAAAGGAAGAAAATTCTGATGTGTGTTATAACATGAGTGAAACTTGAGGACATTATGCTAATTAAAATAAGCCAGTTACAAAAAGACAAATACTGTATGAGTTTACTTATATGAGGTAACTAGAGTAGTCAAAAATTTTTACTTAGGTTTTAGTAGTCAAAATTATAGAGACATAAAGTAGAGTGTTGCTAGAGAATTGGGTGAAATGACAATGGACTGTTGTTTAATGGGTATAGAGTTTCAGTTTTATATATGAAAAGAGCTGTGGAAATGGATGGTATGATGGTTGCACATTATGAATGTATTTAATATCACTAAACTGTATACTTCAAATGGTTAAGGTGGTAAATTTTATATTATATGTATTTGTTTTACCACAATAAAAAAATCATATTGGCATATAAGTAGACAACTCAGTGGATCAAAACAGAGGGTACAGAAAAGACATAACTATGTAAGAGAATTTAATGTATGAAAAAGTTGGGGCAATTTCTGGTCAAGATGGAGGCATAGGTAAACATGCTTCACCTCCTCACACAACTACAAAAAAAATTACAACTAGTCTACAAAACAAATGTCATCCAGAACTGTCAGAAGCCACATTGCTCCAGACAAGTAGGAGGGGCAGACATGGGGAGAGAGGCGGAGCTGCAGGAGTGGTGCAGGGAGGCGGCAGAACAGGCAGTCCCACATTCACACGTGGTGGGTACATATTGGGAGGGATAGCTCAGAAGTGAGGGTTTCCAACCCCAAATCAGACCAACTAGCAACCCAGGATTCCAGAGCTAGGAAGGTAAATCACCATAACTACTGGCAATAAAAACCAGTGGGGAGTGGGGTAGTGGAAGAAAATGCCAGATTATCAGAAGAATTCTCTTAAAAGGCCCTGCGCAGATTTAGGGCTTAGGCAGACCCACACCCTTCTGGGATTCAGCAGCAGGGCAACAGTAGGAAGGGCACAAGTGACATACGGGGAGAAAGTGAGGTGACTGGAAATAGGGTAAGTGCTGGGAGACGGCGTCCTCCCAGGCAAACCTCCAGAAGTCAGGCAGCAGCATTGTCCCTTCTCCCAGCCCTCCCCACACACAGAGCCCCAAAGCAGTGAAACAGGTTACCCACCCTGGAGATCACCTAAGGTTCTGCCCCACACAATTTACAGGTCCCTTCTTCTACAATATGCCACACACTGAGACAGGGAGTCAAAGCATCTGTACCTAATATACAGAAACAAACACAGGGAGGCTGCCAAATTGAGGAGACAAAGAAATATGGCCCAATTGAAAGAACAGAACAAAACCCCAGAAAAGAATGAAATGAAATGGAGATAACCAACCTATCAGATGCAGAGTTCAAAATACTGATTATCAGGATGCTTAAAACACTCATTGAGTATGTCAACAACATAAAAAAGACTCAGGAAGAAATGAAGATTACATAAAGTGAAATAAAGAAAAATCTACAGGGAACCAACAGTGGAGGGGATGAAACTGAAAATCAAATAAACAATCTGGAACATAAGGAAGAAAAAATCATTCAATCAGAACAGCAAGAAGAAAAAAGAATTCAAAAAACATAATAGAATAAGAAGCCTCTGGGACATTTCAAAATGTACCAACATCAGAATTGTAAGGATGCCAAAAGGAGAAGAGGAAGAGCAAGAAATTAAAAACTTATTCAAAAAAACAACGAAAGAAAATTTCCCTAATTGGGTGAAGGAAATAGACATACAAGTCGAGAAAGAACAGAGTCTCAAACGAGTTGGATCTAAAGAAGACCACACCAAAATACATTTCAATTAAACTGCCAAAGGTTAAAGATAGAGAATCTTTTTTTAAATTATATTTTACTGATTGTGCTATTAGAGTTATTCTATTTTTTTCTTTCTCTCCTTTATTTCCCTCCACCCTGCACCCTCCATCCCTCCAGCATTCCTGCCCCTTAGTTCATGTCCATGGGTCGTACATATACGTTCTTTGGCTTCTCCATTTTCTATACCATTCTTAACCTCCTTCTGTCTGTTTTGTACCTAACAATTATGCTTCTTACTCCCTGTACCTTTTCCCACCATTCTCTCCCAAACCCTCCATGTGATCTCCATTTCTGTGATTTTGTTCCTGTTCTAGTTGTTTGCTTAGTTTATTTGTTTGTTTTTTAGGTTCAGTTGTGGATAGTTGTGAGTTTTTGTCATTTTAATGTTCATAGTTTCGATCTTCTTTTTCTTATATAAGGCCCTTTAATATTTCATATAATAAGGGCTTGGTGGTGGTCCTTTAACTTGACCTTATCTGGGAAGCACTTTATCTACCCTTCCATTCTAAGTGATAGTTTTGCTGGATAGAATAATCTAGGTTATAGGTCCTTGCTTTTCATGGCTTTGAATACTTCCTTCTAGCCCCTTCTTGCCTGAAAGGTTTCTCTTGAGGAATCAGCTGATAGTCTTATGGGAACTCCCTTGTAGGTGACTCTCTCCTCTTCTCTTGCCGCTCTTAAGATTCTCTCCTTATATTTAATCTTGGGTAACTTAGTTGTTGTGCCTTGGTGTGTTTCCTCTTGGAGACAATTTCTTTGGGACTCTCTGTGCTTCCTGGACTTGCATGTCTAGCTCCTTTGCTAGATTAGAAAAGTTTTTCTTCATTAGTTTTTCAAATAAGTTTTCAATTTCTTGCTCTTCCTTTTCTCCTTCTGGCACCTCTGTATGATTTGGATGTTGGAATGTTTAAAGTTGTCCCAGAGATTCCTCAGCCTCCCCTCATTTTTTTGAATTCTCATTTTTTTCATTCTGTTCTGGTTGAATGTTTATTTCTTCCTTCTGTTTCAAATCTTTGATATGAGTCCCAGTTTCCTTCCCTTCACTTTGGTTCCTTGTATGTCTTTCTTTACTTCACTTTGTATAGCCTTCACTTTTTCCTATATTTTGTGACCATACTCAATCATTTCTTTGAGCATCCTGATTACCAGTGTTTTCAAGTCTGCATCTGATAGGTTGCCTATCTATCTCTTCATTACTTAGTTCTTTTTCTGGAGTTTTTATCTATTATTTCATTTGGGCCATATTTCTTTGTCTTGGTGCACCTGTTGCATTGTAAGGAGCAGAGACTCAGATATCTGTCATGACTGGGCAACCCAATTCACTGTGTTGTGGTGTTGTATGTGGAGGAGGGGTCAGACAGAAAACAGTGCCACTGGCTTGGCTCTTGCCCAGCTTTCAGTCACTTTCCTCACTTCCCACAAGCAGATTGTGCCTTTTCAGGTACTGAATCCTGGGTAGGGGGTCTTGTGTATGTTCTAGGATCTTGTGGACCTTTCCAGCAGACTCTCCTGTGAGACTGGGAGTTCCTCCAACTGCTGCAACCCCCATAGATTTTTATAGCCAAGGGTTTTGAGGCTTTCTTTCCTCACATTGGGACCCTAAGTTGCTCAGTCTGTCTTGCTCTCCAGTTGTCCCTCCTGGCTATCCACATGGGAATGTGGTCCACCAGCCCCTGCCCTGCCTGCCCCAGTCCACCAGCTGCCATCTTGTCACACATTCTCACCCACCCCCTCCCCCAGTCCCTCTCTTCCAATCTCCACCCTTCCTATCAGTCTGGATGTATGTTTCTTTAATTCCTTGTTTGTCAGACATCCATACAGTTGACTTTCTGGCAGTTCTGGTTGGTTTTTGTTTTTAAATTGGTTGTTATCCTTCTTTTTGGTTGTGCAAGGAAGTGATACATATCCACCTATGCCTCCATCTTGGTTGGAAGCTCCATTTTTCCTGAGAATCTTAAATGCAGCAAGAGAAAAGCAGAGGAGTTCCCTGCTTATGGGAACCTGCAAAGGAGTTCCCATAAGACTGCCAGCTGATTTGTCAAAAGAAACTTTGCAGGCAAGACGGGTCTGGTGAGAAATATTCAAAGTGATGAAAAGCAAGGACCTACAATCTAGATGACTCTATCTAGCAAAGCTATCATTTAGAATGGAAAGGCACATGAAGTGTTTCCCAGACAAGGTAAAGCTAAAGGAGTTCATCATCACCAAACCCTTATTATACAAAATGTTAAAGGGACTTATTTAAGAAAAAAAGAAGATCAAAACTATGAACATTAAAATGACAAAAAACTCACAACTATCAACAACTGGATCTAGAAAAGCAAACCAATCAAATAAAAAAGCAAGCAATCAAATAACCAGACCAGGAGCAGAATTGCAGATATGGAGATCACATGGAGGGTTATCAGCTGGGAGGGGGAAGGCAGAGAATGAGGGGAAAGGCACAGGGATTCAGAAGCATAAATCAGTAGGTACAAATTAGTCAGGAGGATGTTCAGAATAGAATAGGAAATGTGAAGCCAAAGAACTTACATGTATGACCCATGGACATAAACTAAGGGGGGAGGGATTGCTGGAGGGAATAGGGGTACTGGGTGGAGGGTGGCAAATGGGGAAAAATTGGGACAACTGTAATAGCATAATCAATAAAATATATTGAAAAAGAAAAGTTGGCATTTCAAATCAACAGAAGATATATATATATATATATATAAATTAATTTTTGAGATTGCAAAACTGGGAAGTCTTTTAAAATATATATTGGGTACCTTATCAAATTTGGTAATTTCTTAACAAAAATTCATTATCAAATGAATCAAATATTAAAATATTTAAAAAACCAAATGATAAAAGAAGAAAACATGGAATATGCTGTCCATAGAAATCTGTTTTAAATATAAAGACTCAAATAGGGTAAAAGTAAAAGAGATAGAAAAAGATAGATCATGCAAATGGCAATCATCAGAAAGCCAGAGTGACTGCATTAAGAGCAAGTGAGTGGACTTCAAGACAAGGTATATTGTGAGAGATAAGGAACAATTCTAGTGATAAAAGGGTTCATTTTTCAAGAAGAGGTAATAAGCTTGAATGACTATAATCCCAGTAACAATAATTCAAAACAAAGATTCGAATAAAGACAATGACATTAACAGCACCGAGAAGTCTTGAAGACTTAAGTAACAGTATTCACCCCTGAGCGCACTCTTCCATTTTTGTGTTCCTCCTAGGAAGTTAATTTGGTAGGCAAGGATCATATATTTTCATTCTTATATCATTCTTATATTCAAGTGCCTTGGATAGTGTTAGAAGACAAAATGAAAATTTTAATAGATCTAAAAACATTTGTCATGAAATTTGACAGTATGTAGTAAGCGTTTAAAAATGTTCATGTTCTTTGACTCATTAATTCATATCCTAGGCCTCCAGCCAAAGGAACCCATTTTTTAAAAAAAGCAAAGTTTTATGCCTAAAAACTTCACTGCAATGTTGCCTATAACAGTGAAAAAATGGGGCACAGGCTGGATGATCAACTACAGGGGTGGATGCATAAACTCCGTGACAGATCCAATGGGCTGGCATGTGAGATTGAAGAAAACACTTCCGAGGTGATGTTAACCTTTTTAACAGGAGGATCCGAAGTTCAATACAATATCAATTATCTATACATAGGTGTGCTTAGAGACACATCTGTAATAAAATAAAACAGAATGTTAACAATGTTTGCCTTTAGATGGGGAAGGGATCATGGGTTACTATAGTTGCATTCTTTATATTTTCTTAATTTTGGATATCAAAATTGTATTGGCTTGATAATTTTTTAAAAATCTAATAAATGTTGGAAAAAATTAAAATATCTGAATAAGCTAAAAGTAACACAATTCAATTTAACAGGTCTTTGTATAGAGCTCTGAATTTTTTTTAATGCAGAGATGATGTGACTTAGCAGAATCAAAGTCAAAAATTTCTGTTTATTAGCTTAACTTAGTTAACTGAATGGTGCAGATGCTTAGAAGAAATGCACATGCTGGTTTAATTAAGAGAGGCATGGCAGGTAGCACAAAGGAGGTGACGGGTCTTCTGGAGTAGATTCATGTGGGCCCCACAGGGGGGGGGGGGGGGGAGGGGGGGGTGGGGAGAGAGTTGGGGAGGGGGGGGGGGGAAGACGGGGGGGTGGAGGGTGCAGGAGGTGGCCGTGTTCTGTGTGGCCCTGGAGAGCAGAACTGGAACCACAGGGGGAAGCTATAGAAGGCAAATTTAGCTCTATGTAAGGAAAAACCCGACCAAGGTGAAAAATCTGCCTATTAAGAAATGAGTTGTTCGTGACTATGGGTATGCAAGTAGAATCTGCATCAGAAATATGAAGATAGAGCAAGGGAAAGGTAGAAGGGAGAACAAGACAAAGAGAAAAAGAGGGAAAGGAATAGAAAAGAGAGTCAGAGGCAGAAGCAAGGAGGAGGAAAGGTGAAGCAGAAGAAGAAACATTTTTGAGTGTTCGGTAAGTTGTGGCAAACACACTGTGGGGGGTCTGAGCTGCCTTTTCAGGTCTTCGTTGGCAGTATCTTGAAATGCCAGCAGATGGAGATATTACCCCAGGAAAGGAGGACTCTGCTCCCCCCGCCTCCCCGCCCCCATTTTTGATTTTCAAAATGTGTCAGGTTTTCCTCTTCTTAAAAAATGATGCTAAGAGACAACTCCAGAAGTCTCTGAACTTCCAAGCTAAATTTATAAACAAACATTTATTGTAAATTCTGCCTGTGACTACCTTGATTCTAATTTAGAAGAGGTCACTATAGCTTTTCGCATTTTGCTCACTGACTGAGTAGGGCTCCATCTTGCCCCATCCCACTTAGATGTACATGTACTTATATGTATATGATGTATATGTGTTTTGAGTTAAGTAACTAAACAACATAAGGGTGCACCAGTCCCCTTCTCTGCCATTAACCCTTTCCTTCCCCAGATAGAATCTCTGTCACTTTGAATTCTTGTCTGTGGTAATTCTGGGAGTCTTTGCTCTTATTCTACGTGTGGTGCTCCTCACTCTTCCACCCAGCTATAAAACAACCAATTCTGAGGACTTTCACAGACTTTGTCTGACGGGTAAAGTTGTATCTTTAAAAGGAAGCAGTCTTATACAGGAGTGCTTTCCCAACTTTGAAGTGTACACAGATCACCTAAGGATCTCGTTAAAGTGCAGATTCGGATTGAGAAGGTTTGATAGGGCTGGAGATTCTGCACTGCTTATCAGTTCCCAGGGCATGCCAATGCTCCTGGCCCGAGGACCTCACTTTGGCTAGCAGGGTCACACAGTGTGTCCCTCTGTCAGGAGGTGCCAGGACACTTCTCTCAAGAACTACAATTGACTCCTTGCAGGCACTGCTGTTTTCTTTGTCATCCCTTAACTTTGATTTAACTGTTCATATTTTCATTGAACCAATTAACATATACAGAGAGTCCACTATGTGTAAACCCAGTGCCAGTTCATTCTGGCCAACATTATTAAGCATCTTTGGGTTCCAGTCCCTATGCTAGGCGCCTAAGATTAGTGGTGATTCAGAAACCAGCTTGATGGGGTTCCCATTGGCCTAATGTGGGGAAATTTAAACATAAAAGTAAGTAATAATACTAACATATTCTAATCTATTGAAAAAAGTAGGAATCTGCAAGTTTATACTGAAATAAATAAGTGAATGAACTAGAAATGTGGTGAACAGGATATTTACTTAACCTCTAAATACCTGCCCACAAAATGCTCATTAATGACAAAGGGAAAAGAATAACTTTTTTGGTTGATACTACTTTACTTGAACCTGGTTGAAAACACTTTAATTAAGTGATCAAAATATAACCAGAAATGGGACAAACTGAAATTGTCCCTGATACGATACAGTGAGAACAGCCTCATATATGTGATATTCCTACCAAAGATACATAAGCACTTGGAAACCTTAGGCAGACCCAGATAAAGGGACAGTCTACAAAATAACTGGCCTGTAATCTTTTAAATTGTCAAAGTTATGAAAGTCAACGTAAGAGTGAGGAACTATTCCAGGTTGAAGGAGACAAAAGAGCTGTGGCAGCCCAGTGCAACATGTGATTCTGGACAGGATCTTTTTTCCTATAAAAATATTATTAGGCCCTGGCCAGTGTGGCTCAGTTGGTCGGAACATCGTCCCATAGACCTTTGGTCACAGGTTCAATCCCTGGTCAGGGCACATACCCAAGTTGCGGATTAATTCTTGATCAGGGTGCAGACTAATTAGTTGCAGACTAATTCTTCTCATATGAGAAGGCAAACAACCGATGTCTCTTTCTCTTTCTCTGTCTCTCTCTCTCCCCTTCTTCTGTATCTAAAAGCAATAAAAATGTCCTTGGGTGAGGATAAAAAATATTATTAGGACAGTTGGTGAACTTGAAGTATGATGATTACATGGTAATACATCAATATTAATTTTCTGATTTTGATGGCTGTGTGTAGTTATTTAGGGAACATCCCTGTCTGTAGGAAATACTATAGTCTTCAGGGGTGATGAGGCACTGACAACTTATTTTAAAAGGTTCAGGGAAAGGAGTTATTTGCCCTGTATTTGCCATGTTCTGTTTGAGACTGGGAAAAGCAAGACAAGTGCTCAAAGGGAGCTCTGGTATAGGGGTTATTTGAAGTATCCGGGGTATTCGCAGGAAAGGGATGAGTCTTAAAGGAGATTTGGAGTACAGAGTCAACCCGCATTTTTGTTGTTCTACAGTACCAGCTCTTTGACAGGGCACTGCGTCCTTCCATAAAGATCCTGCTTTGGGCCCTTCTCCAGCTTTGATAACTCCCCTTGTGGAGGTAGGTTTGAATCTGCAAGGACAATGGGACACGCCAATCAGATTGGCTACCCCACTTCTAGTCCACCGGAGAATCTCCTCTGCCCAAACATACTTGAGCCTCGAGCCTGCTAAGTGCCCCTTCCCTTCGCTCCCATCCATCCTCCCAGGGTTGATGGGGCCACCGATAAACGTCTAGGTCCGAGGAATGATCGTGGCTGAGAGCTATTTACAGCTTTGTGGACGAAGCTTGGACGTAAGGACTGGATGTCCACGAGTATGCATGGAGGCTCTATTGAGAACAACTGTCTGCCAGCTGCCACATGCAGTTGGGGCTCAAGGAGTGCCTGCCAGAAAATTCGAAATTTAAACCTGGCCTTCCAGGTCTTGGTAAGATATACTTGTCACCGTAGGAGATATAGATCATACTGTATCTAGACCGTGCTAAGCACGAAGAAACTCCAATGACTGTTAGGCAGAAACCGCACAGCTTGTAGAAGCTTTGGACCCTTGTCCCACAAAACCGTTATAGACGCTAGCGGAGCGCTGGGCCAATCAGGTGTGGCGCCTCCGAGAGGCAGGCGGAGGATGGGGCGTTGCAATGCGTGGAAACCACGCCTGTTCGCAGGGGGCGGGGCGGATGGTGGGCGGGGCAGGGTGGGCAGGGTTATCACCGCCTCAGAGTTCAGGGCAAGAGCTCGGAGGGGGCGGTGTCTTGCGGGAGCGGAACCACGCCTGCTTGTGCAGGGCGGTGCCCAGCGAGGCCACGCCTCTTCCGGGCCGCTGCGCTGTCTCCGCGTGTGGACCACTTTACAGGCGGTTGAGACTATTTTAACACTGGGCTTGGCTACTACAGAGGCGAAATGGCGGTGGAGGTGTTGCCGAGTGCGAAGTGGCTGTACTGTGGGGAGCCCGATGAAAGCCAGAGAGCTGTACTAGGTAATAACTGCGGAGCTGAAGCAGAGTTCCCCACCCATAACTACCCCTTCCGTCTCGGTAGCTTTACAGCCGTCTCGGTAGCTTTACAGCCGTCCCGCCCCGAGCCGGGTCCCTTTCCTAGCTGGGTCAAGACTATTCGCCCCTCTCACCGCCGCCCCCCCCCCGCCCAATTTAGTGTCCACCACTACTAGAGACTCCGCTAGAGATTCCTCTCCCTGTCGTTCCACCATCTTTCTTTTACTACCTCCCACCTGGATGAGGACATCCCCATCACCCTCTCCCCAAAGGATTTACCCAAGATTTTCTCATACCCTCACTCACCAGGTCTTAGACCTGTTCCATTCCCTCTCTTTAGATCTGAACGATGCCTCCGCAGTTGGTCACATTCCCTTAGTTATTCCCTCCTGTCGTGGCCCCTTCCCAGGACTCCCTTTACCTCCTCCTCCCCTCTTCCCAAGTGGGCCAGGATCTCCTTCAGTCCGCCTTCCAGTTGGGGACTTGAGCTTCCTTGCCATCCTCATTCCTTCAATCACTCCTTCCTGTTGACAGTCCACTTTCGCCTCACCATGCATTGTAATTCTTTCTGATCTCTTCTCATTCCTGGGCTGTGATCTTACAGTTCAGTTCTCCAATGGGAAACTGCAGAATCCAGGTAACCTGCGCTTTACCTTGTACAAGAGCAACGACTCCACAAATCCCAGGAAGAGGAGTCACCGGATCCTGGTAAGTGCTGCGGTGGCCAATTGCCTGCAGTCTGCAAGCCTCAGTAGACCGCTTGGATGTGGTGGATGTGGGAGGGAGTGAGAGGAGAAAGGGGGTTAGCAAATGATTCTTTGAAGAACAAGCACTTATTGAGCACCTACTGTGTGCCTGTGGTGTGCGCTGCTAGAGAAACAGCTAAATCAGACTTGGCCCCACTCTGTGGGAGCTTGTACTCTAGAGTGAGGTTTCTCCACCTTGGTACTATTGACATTTTGACCCAGATAAATCTTTGTTGTGGGGGCAGCCCTGTGCATCACAGGATGGTTAGCAGCTTCACTGGCCTCTATCAACTATTTACCAGTAGCACCTCCTAGTTGTGACAACCAGAATTTCAGATATTCTCAGATGCCCCTGGAAGGGGGATTTCCCTGGGTGAGAACCATTGCTCTAGAGAGTTCTTTGAGATTTTCCACAGTCTCAAACTTATAGAAACATTTCATGTGTGGTGCAAAGAACTCTACAGAGAGGAAAGAAGTAGATGAGAGGGACACTCACACAAATAGACAAAGCTCAGGGCCTGAGGGGGAGAGAGTACTAAGCAGAGTCCAAGTCTCTGCTTGCCAGAATGTCTTCCTGCAGAGGGCATGGAGCTGAATTTTGAAGGATGGAGGAGGGTTTGATAGCTGAGGCTTCATGTTCCAAGTGAAGAGGATAGCAAGGACACACGTAGGGAAACAGGAAAGTTGGGCCGTCGTTGAGGAGTGAAGCAGCCATTTCTGTGGTCCTAAGAGTGTATTAGGAGCAGTCATAGGAGAGGTGGGCAAAGAAGTTGAAAAAGGGCTTGGACTTCAGACCCAGGAGGTTGCCTGCAGGATCATTCTATTGCATGTCTGTCAGTGTGGGGAGCCCAGGGCCTCTCTCCCAAGCCCGGTGGTGCAGCTTCCCCAAGAGCTTTTTCAGACAAACTAGAAGCTAGCACTATCTGGGGCTTCCCTTTCTAAAGTCCTCTTGTCTTCCCCCCACGAGCACCCCAGATTCACTTAGTGGGGCTAGATGGTCTCCGAGAGGCTCTCTAGTTCTATCCACTGTGGTTTGGATTCTAAAGGTTTTTGCAGATGTGGAAAAGGGAAACAAGATGCTTAATACCTTTGAACATTTGTTGTAATGGAGCTTTTCTCCACATTTTAGGCAGCTGAAACAGACAGACTTTCCTACGTGGGAAACAATTTTGGGACTGGAGCCCTCAAATGCAACACTCTATGCAGGTAGGGACAGGGGAAGGGACAGCTGGAAGGGGAGGGGAGTGGTGGTGGCCCTGGCCCTGCTGTTCTCAGTCTTCAGAGGTAGTGGGGGAAACCTACAGAGGTTTATTACTGAGTCCCTGTGTTCCCAGACCCAGGGGCCTTCACACCAGCATGTAGACATTCTTGAAAAGAAAGTTGTCTTCCATTTGTTGAATTTCCTAAAAACCTCATTTATTTGTAGTATTCCTTAAGTTTTTAAAAAATTAAGATATAGCCCTTGGCTGATGTGGCTGAGTGGATTGAGCTCCGGCCTGAGGATTGAAAGGTTGCCGGGTTTCATTCCCAGTCAGGGCACGTGCCTGGGTTGCGGGCCAGGTCCTCAGCTGGGGGTGTGCGAGAGGCAGCTGATCAATGTTTCGCCCATTGATGTTTCTCTCCCCTTACTCCTTTCCCCTCTCTCTAAAAATAAATACATAAAACTTAAGAAATAATAAAAATATTAAGATATAATTGATATATAACATTATATGAGTTTCAGGAGTACAACATAATGATCAGGTATATGTGTAGTGAAATGGTCACCAAAATAAGTCTGGTTAACATCCATCACCATGCATAGTTACATACTTTTTTCTTGTGAGAACTTTTATGGTTTACTCTCTCAGCAACTTTGAAGCATTCAAGACAGTATTGTTAACTATAATCATCATACTGAACATTACTTCCCCAAAACTTATTTATAATCTTGTTTCCAAAGGCAGCTGTCTTAACTAATATGGAATGTATGATTAGCATTCCAAAACTTGCCAGAAGTTTACTTTAGGACTAAGCATAAGAAAAGGATTTGGTTGCATCAAAGGCTCTGGGGTTTTTATCCAGCTCCACTGCCCATTGCCTGACTGTGGGCGACCTTGCCCTTTACTAATCCTGGGTGTGTCTGCTGCCCCCCACCCTCCTTACAATGAAGATTGCCTAGGCTAAACAGTCTGTAACTGTCGGGGGCTGGCATACTGCGCACAGTGTTCCCATGATGGTATCCAACAACAGGGAATCAGAAGGCTTTTTCAGAGCCCCACAGGACCACCCGGATACAAGTCAGATTAATGAGTATATGCTTAAAACTATTAACACTGCATCAAAGATCTAATTCACACTGCTCTTCTTCTCATATTTACCAAGGCTTCTTTGTCTTTGCCTCCGTAAAATCTACGTGTGCAGTAAATTCCAGTGTAATTCTTCATTCGGACATCCCCAAAGGGTTTTTCCACTGTAGCAGTGAGCTCAGATGTGATCAGCTGCCAGAATCACGTGCAGCTTTATTTTTCAGAACCACATCATGTACCCTCCCCTCTCTCCATTCCCACTTTTTCCTCCTCCTGCTCAGAATTGCTGCTGCGGGATGGTTGTTTCTCCCCAGCAGGCGGTGCATTCCTCAGGTGTATTGGGGCCGAAAAAACTTTGAGAACCTCTGAGCCGGAAGTTGTATGAACAATACCATTTGAATAATCCATTGTCACTGGTATTATTTCTTCTTTACCCAGGCACTTTGTGGGAATTTTGAACAAGACCTCTGGCCAAATGGAAGTGTACGATGCTGAATTGTTCAACATGCAGCCACTGTTTTCAGGTAGGTCCCACCCAGTCAAGGCTCCCGGAAACGCCGCGTGCTTTAGGTTTGCTGGGTGAGTTGGTTTGTGGTTCTGATTTGTAAACACATTTTGTAGTTATTTTTAAAAGAGGGCCTTTCTGTCAGTATTTTTTCTTTTTATTTTTTAAAGGTTTTATTTATTTATTTTTAGAGAGAGGGGAAGGGAGGGAGGAAGAGAGGGAGAAAAAGCAACATTGATGTGCGAGAGAAACATCGATTGGTCGCCTCTCACATGCACCCTGACTGGGGACTGACCCCACAGCCCAGGTATGTGCCCCGACCGGGAATCAAACTGGCAACCCTTTGCTTTGTGGGCACAAGTTAAGAGTCGTGGATGCAGCAGAACATAGATAGATCCTGTCCCCACAGTGTTTACAGACTTGAGATGAGAAACTTGGTTAAAGTGTGTTGAGCAGTGATCTGAGCAGAATATTGAAGGGCATATCATTTTGATTGGAGGCCTTCCTTAATTCTTAACTGTTCTACTGGGATAGACGCTTTAGAGTCTCTGGTAGGTGCTGGAAGTTGCTTATATGTTAGACAGTAATCGTCATGTTGAAAAGTCCCTATACCTTCTAATTTGGGAGAAGATCCATTTTTCCCTAATCCAGTGGGAGAAGTTGCATTGCTTCTCTGCTTTGGCATTCAAAATGCTCAGGGCCAGAGTGGGGGCTTCCAAAATGGTAGATAAGAGGGTCAGGCTTCCAGGGGTCCTGTTCCCTAAATCTTAAATACTGAGAACCATGGTGGGGAAGGGTTTTAGGTAAGGATGTGGTCTTAGCATCATGGTGTATCTGCCTGGTATCTTCTGAGGCATTAGTTCTGACTTGATTCTCTCAGGGCATTGGTCCCACCTTTTTGAGAATCTGATAAGGACTTGGACCTACTTTCTGGAAACATAACATAATATACAAAAACATATATGAGATTTAGCATACAATTTTAAAGGGCTCTTGAGTCTCAAAGCCCATCAGTGAATTTCCTAGGGGACCACAGTCTCTAGGTTAACAATTCTTGGCTTTGCAAACAAATGTAACTACAGTTAAATTATCCTCCAAATTCTCTTCTAACTTTCAAGGAAGCAAAGAAAATTATTCATTAATTTGTTGACTAAACATATTTTTTATAAGTAGGAATTTTGTAAGTATTGCTTTACTATATCCATCGCATTGACCTGGGGCGTGTCATTTCATCTGGAGGCCTCATTCGTCCTTACTGGTGAAATGAAGAGGTTGGATCAGATGGCCCCTCCATTTGACTCCTTAATTCTCCAAATTCTCTAAGTGTGTATTAAAGCTACATAGTAAATGTTCAGTATATACTTACGTTAAACTGTGGGAAGTCCTGGAGTAAAGAAATCTGTTTTTCTTAGATTAACTCTTAAACAAATAAATACCAAACACTATTACTCTCTGTAGGACTTACAACAGTTTGCTTTTCTCCCCCGTTTTTGTTTTGTGTTTTGATAGATGAGTCAATTGAGAGCGAATTGACATTAGAGGATCAGAGCAAAACTTTCAGAGATAAGGTGAGTGTGATGGAACCAAGATGTGGGACCTTAAGCAAGTTCCTTCTAGGCCTTGGGTGAGGGCCTCTCCATCAGTAAAATGAGCTGGTTGAACCCATGGTTTCCTGGCTGCTCCCAGCTCGTTCATTCTGGGGTTGTCTAGACAGTTTCCTACTTGCGGAAGCCTCATCCGCCTCACAGAGAGCAGTTCACCTGTCTGGGGCAGCTCTGCTCAGCTCTGTAAATGTTTTGAACTGGTTCTCTGGGCTGATAGAGGTGTAGCGTACACTTGTTTTTAAGATTCAGTCCAAGTTTCAGAGAATATGGGTTGTAGCCTAGAAACTTTCATATTAAAACAAAGCAAACATGAGGATTTTTCAAAGTGGAATATTCTTACAAAGCTCATCTCACCCCACGATGGCAAATCGATTGCTTCAGTGCTGCCTGGGGCAGTGTGTTGAGAAGGAGCACGAGGCTGTCTTCCAGCTCAGAGGGAAAGAGGGAGTACTTTATCATCAATATCTGTTATGGGTGTAGGGTTGGAAAATGTTAAACTGTGTGCCAAAGATTTACCAACCCTTGGTTATAGTCAGGTCTTTACGTTTTGCAGACGGAGGCACTGTTGATTTGTAAATGGTCCATTACTGTTTACAAGGCAGGTTCTTCAGATCTGTTCATATCATTTTATTCTTACAAGCCTGTGAGGTAGATAGCTATAATTCAACCTAATGGATGGGTGAGGTAATGATGGCTGAGAGAGGTGGCAGCTAGGAGTAGTCGCCCAGCTAGGAGTAGCAGTGCCCAGCCTGACCCCAGAACCAAATTTGTCCCTTGCACAGATGGACTCCTGCATCGAAGCATTTGGTACCACCAAACAGAAGCGGGCTCTGAACTCCAGGAGAATGAACAGAGTGGGCAATGAATCTTTGAGTCACGCGGTAGCTAAAGCTGCAGAGAGCATTATTGATACAAAGGGTGTGACTGGTAAGTAGCTGGATGTTGGAGTAGGCGTCTGCTCACAGAGACAGCTTTCTCTTCTCTTGAGATCTTTAACTGGCCCCATAGATGGAAATGATTAAACTTATGGCTGGATTTCTTCCTGCCTCTTGCTGAGGGTCTTTGCAGGAACAGATTCTGGAAGCAGTAGGAAACATGTGACACGGCCTGTCCTCAGTGAGTTCACGGCCAAGTAGAGGAGGCAGGCAGGGAATGGGTGTGTGTGCACTGTGTTCTTGGCACCGAGGTTGCAGCCTGCAGGGCACGGAGGAGAGAGAATGCCCCGGTGTCTGCTTCAAGGGGAGGTTATGGTCCATGGGGCCAGTGTGATGAGCCGCTGAGCCTCTGGAGGCAGTGTGTCACTTCTGGGGACAGTAGCTCTTTTTCTGCTCCTAACCTCCCAAGAAGCTTGAGTGCTGAATTTTATTATTTTAAAATGTATTTATTGTTCAGATGCATTGTAAGAACATACAAGAAAGTTTATATGAACAGTTTTTTCCTATTAAAATGGAATTTTAGTAATTTTTAGAAAATCTTTCCATGCTCATATTTTCTTGTATTTTCATTCGGTACTTTTACAATTTTATTTTTACATCTAAATCTTAATGAAGAATTTTTTTGGCATATGGTACAGACCTGATTTTATGTTTTTCAAAACTTCATCTTTTCCTTTGTAAAAGGTAATTTAAAAAGTCAGGTTTATCTTCTTACCCCATTCTTAGCTGTGTTTTGTCCCGTTTTTCCAGCAGGCTTTTGATTATAGTAGCCTCATCACCCAGTTTATTGTCCGACAAGGCAACTTCATCCCCCTCCGGTCTTCTTATTTTTCACAAGGTCTTGGTTACTGTAACATGCTTTTCTTCTGGGTGACCTTAAAAATAATTTTGTCAAGTTCCCTCAAAATACAATTGGGATTACTATGGGAAGAATCAACGTCTTTACAATGTCATATTTTCTCATCCAGGAATATAGAAGTATGTCTCTGTTCATTTAGAAACATACTTTACCAAGTAAATTTTTGAATTTTTTGCTCAGTTTATTCTCAGGTATTAAAGGACATTTCAAAAGAAAAATAATTCACCCATTTTCTCATCATTCTGCCAAACCATTATAATTTTCCCATTTTCCTCTCTGTCTACATGCATATTTAATCTTACACGGTTATTCCTGTGTGGCAGTTACAGTTTTATAATTTGGTTTTTTTCACTCATAGTATGTGGAGAAAATCTCTGGAAGTTAAGACGTTAAAGGCTATTTTGAATATCCCTCACTTTTAGTTTCTCCTGTATTGCATTGTAAATATTTATTAGCAAACCTCGCTCCCAACTATACTGCAAGGTAGTCGAGGGGAGCCCCCGGTGGCTGCACCTTCTCTTGAGCCCGGTTAGGTTTGCGTCCTGAGTGGACACTGCAACACTGGAGCCATCCATCAGCCTGATGGGGACTTTGAGCCTCACTGGCGGGAGCATTCAGATTAGGGGTTTCTGGGCTGGTTATGATGTTGAGTGCACAGTTTGCAAAGAGTGTGGGGGAACCTGGAGCCAAATGGGGTGATACCCACACTGACTCTGTCTCTCTTGTGAAGCCCTGGTTGATGACGCCATGCGCGATAACTTGCAAGATGACTCCCTCTACCTCCCTCCCTGCCACGCTGATGCAGCCAAGCCTGAAGACGTGTATAAATTTGAAGACCGTATCCTTCTTGCAGTAGAAATGCTACCTTATTCACAAGTTGGGGTGTGTGCACACAAGCAGCACAGCCAGGCTCTCTGGGAGTCGGTAGTCCCAGGACACTTGCAGAAGCTACGTCCTGACCGTTGCAGTTGCCCAGCGCTGTTGCCGGGAAGGCAGCTGGGCTCCCTCACTAGTTGAGGGACCTGCTCCAGCACCAGAGTCTTAGCCCCTGCGATTCAAACCCATCCCTCAGCAAAATGCTGCATGACCACAGCTCCTCCCTGTGGGGGTCACTCTCCGTGAAGAGTCCAAATGTGACCAATGCCCAAAGTTTAGGACAGACTGATTTGTAAAAGGAAGGGTTGGAATGTAAAATGTCCCTACTTGGGGGTCTGATGAGATGGAAAATGCCTGCGGTGGCTTTGTGATAGACTGCAGAAAATCCCAGGTAGGGAACAGGGTCCGGGCTGGGAGTCGGGAGAGCCGGCCGAGTCACTGAGTGCTGTGTGACCTTCCCTGGTCAGCCTCAGCATTCCCGTCTCTGAAATGAGGCCACTAGGATGTGGTCTGACTCAGCAGTTTTCCGTCTTTTCCATCTCATGGCACACGTAAGCTAATTACTAAAATTCTGCAGCGCACCAAATGTATATTTTTTGCTGACCTCACAAAAAATAGGTATAGTTTTGATTGATAAATAATAGTAATTACCCACCCTTTTTGCTCCAAAGTGACTAAAAAAAAATCAGGTGCTTACTCTTGTATATAGGAGTTCTGGTACTAAAAATTAACCAATTGTAAATGGTAATGGAAAAAAATACAATAAAAATTACTGAAGAAAAAGAACCCATCAGACTCAACCTTATGCCATGTGACCTATTAGATGCAGCTCTATTATATGACCTATATATTTGTGGTTCCAGACAGACTGTTTATACCAGAGTTATTGTATTGGCTGTTATGTTTACACTTGACATGTAAAGGAAAGCAGTCAGTGTCCCTGACTAAATAGGTGTTGCATGCTTTAAAAATTTCTGTGGCACACTGGTTGAAAATCGCTGATCTAGTTAGTTAGATATTTCCTTTATTCTGATTCTGTTCTTAACCAGTAACCAGTTCTCTCCCCTGCGGAGTACGAGGCTCTTCAGAGCCCATCTGAAGCCTTCAGGAATGTCACGTCAGAAGACATACTGAAGATGGTTGAGGAGAACAGGTACCCACGTGGGTGGATGGCATGTCTGAGGGAGTAACTGGGGCGCAGCCGTCATCAGACGGGAAGCAGGCCTTTGGGGGTCAGTCATTAAGGATCACTGTCCAGCACTTGAACATGAATTAGCCAGTGTTTTCATAAAGGTCTGGGCTTCTAGACCTGACGTCCCAAAGCTGTGGGTGGCATTCAAGGGGCAGAGCTGGCCACTGAGCGCATGGCACCTGCGGCTGGGCAGATTGTGGCGAGGCCTTGTAGTGGGCTGGGAACTGCGGTGGACTGCGCCCCCAGGGCCGTGCTCAATGCCGACCTGCTGTGGGGCCCAGGTGCCGGCCCGAAAGTAGGTGCCCGCTGCACGTTTGACTTATCTGTGATGATGTGCTGGGGAGCTTTTCTTTTTAAACATGGAGCATTACATATTTTAGATAACTCATTATTCCCCTCCTTTTAAAATATTATTATTTTAATTCTTACCCAAGGATATGTTTATTGATTTTAGAGAGAGAGAGAGAGAGAGAGAGAAACTGATGTGGGAGAAAAACACTGATGATTGGCTCATATACATGCCTTAACCGGGGATTGAACCTGCAATCTTTTTGGTACATGGGACAGTGTTCCAACCAACTGAGCCACCTGGGCGGGGTGCCCTGTCTTTTTGTATACTTACTGATTTTAGAGAGAGGAAGTGGGGGGGAGAGAAACATTAATCTGTTTCTCGTATGCACCCAGACTGGTGATTGAACCTGCAACAACCTAGGTATGTGCCCTAATTGGGATCGAATCCGCAACTCAGATATGTGCCCTGACTGGTAATCGAACCTCCAACCTTCTGGTGGACAGGAGGAAACTCCAACCAACTGAACCATACTGGCCATGGTGCCCCATTGCTCCCTGCCCCCATTGCTTTTTTGGCCACTAAAATAGCTTTTCTTTTACAATGATAGTGGTATTTAAAAAATAATTTTATATTGAAAAAGTAAAAAATTGTCAACCACAGGTTAGTTTCCTGATTTTTATTTGGAAATTTTACTGGTCAGTGGAACCCAAGGCCTTGGAAAATACTTTTTTTTCCTCCAAAGATCCATTTCCCCATAACAGGCTCATTACTATTTCTTAGTTGTCTTAATGTGACTGTGGCCTAGAGTGCAGGGACGAGCTCTGGGCTGGGAGCCTGGAGAACTGAGTTTTGGAACTCTGCAAATATACTGTGTGATCTTCCCCGATCCGAGGCTCAGCTTTTCTGTCTGCGAAATGAGGCAGCTGCACATGATCTCAAAGAGCCTTTTTATCTCCTCGAGTCCAGGTTCCTGGCAGTGGTAGAAAGTGCGTTGGAAACAATAGCTCACGTTGATCCAGCTCTTAGGTGCCAAGCACCGTTCTAAGCACTTGACTTGTATTGTCTTTTTTAACTAAAAAAAAACCCAAAACCTCAGAGGAGGAGGGTATTATTATTGGCCTCACTTTATGGGTAAAGATGATGTACAGGCTGTTCAGATGTTGCCCAAGCCACCAGCTGGCAGAGAGGGAGTTCAGTCCAGGCAGCCTGACTTGAAGGCCTGTGCTTCAGACCACTGCATCTGGGTTTGACAGAACCCGTGGAGCCTCCTGCTTAGTCTGGCCTGGTGCCCGTGGATGAAGTTTTATTGGAACATGGCTATGGTCATTCATTTTTTGTATTGTCGGCTACTTTTGCACACAAAGGCAGATTTGAGCAGTTGCAGCAGAGACCAGATAGCCCACGAGGCCTAAAATATTTGCTGTGCTAGCCACTCACGGCCCCTGCACTAAACTGTGCCCCCTCTGTTAGGAGCAGCGCTGGCGGGTGCCCTTCCTCAGCCATCAGGTTTGCACGCGGTGTGAGGGTGCTCCTGTTCTGACTGTGCCGGGGTGAATGGCTTCCGACGAAGTGGCCTTACCCAACCCATTCTTCCCTTTCCCACCCTTGTTTTAGCCACTGCTCCTTTGTCATAGAAGCGTTGAAGTCTTTGCCATCAAATGAGGAGAGCCGAGACCACCAGGCCCGGTGCATATGGTTTCTGGACACACTCATCAAATTCCGAGCACAGAAAGTGATTAAGCGGAAAAGTAAGTTCGTGATAGACATTTGATTCTAGTTATTTCCAGACCATTATTTGCCCATAATTCTTAGCTGTAATGAGAGAAGAAAATGAGTGTGCGAGGTCAGGTCTTCATTTTAAACCTTGTAACAGTGAGGTGCTCATTGGTACTGCCAACGTGCTGAGAGGACTCGCCAGGCTCTTTGCTCATTTGCACCGGGGGACAGGCGGGATCGTGTGATTGTTCAGAGTTAACATTCCCTTCCGATCTGCACTGGGCAATGTGCAGTATCCAAACGAGATGAAAATTGTAAGGGACTGTGAGACAAATGTCAGTTGCAGAGGAAGAAAAGTTGGCCTTGCTCATGAAGGCTCGTGACTGGTGTGTGTTCTATCAGCTGGTTTCTGACTGAGAGGGGATACAGCCAGTTTCTTTTGGTCACCCCAAGGTCACCTACTGCCAGAGCATGGCTGCCACATCCATCCACCCAGAGTCAGAAAGCCAGCGGGAGAGCCCTGGGGTTTTAGCTGCAAGGTGTACGCAGTTTTGTACCGTGATTGGACACCCGCAAGGCTATGCTTTTCAGTACTTGCTTAATTCTTATTTTCATATCCTGATTGCTCCTGCTTTCTCTCTCCCTGGGCTTTCTCCACATTCTGTTTTGCATTTCTAACATCTTATGAATTCTGTGTCTTTAGCACTCATTGTAGTGTACTTTTCTTTCTTGTCGCCTCATCATAAATGTCTCTCAGCCAGTTTTATTTGAAATGAGCATACTTTTTTCAAAGGAGGCCATCTTGTTCCATGGGCCCCTGCTTCTCCTGCCATGTGGTTTTGTTTGTAACACCAGCCCAAACATTGGCCTCTTCTCCCAGCTCATGGGTGACACACGGCCTGAGGGCTTTGACAGAAGGTGACCAAACCTAACTTTGTGTTGTAGGTGCTCTGGGGCCTGGCGTTCCACACATCATCAACACCAAACTGCTGAAGCACTTCACCTGCTTGACTTACAACAATGGCAGGTCAGGGGCGCAGTTTCTCTGGCTTCTGCTTGAAAAGGAGAAAGCAGGTTGGGAGAGTGGGGAGTGTGGGGAGTGGGAGCGTGGGATGAATGCTGTGCCCAGAGCTGCTGTGCCGAAGGGAGCACTTCCCTTGGGAGTGGTCCTGGGGTCAAGTTCAGGAAATGCGACACAGTCCTTGCTGTCTTCCCCTTGGGGTGTTCAGCAGCGAAGACCCCTCACTTGACTGTCTCTTTTTGGAGGAGTCACTTCCTCACGTGCCCCCACAGAATTGGTGTTCTGTGAAAAGGCAAGTTGTAGGAAAGGGCAGGCATGTGTGGTGATTTGGGGGGCAACACCTGGGTTTACTTCTTGCCATTTGCTTGGAATGTGTTTCCTGCTCCGAGTGTGTTTGGAAGAATCAGCAGCACCTGAGGTGTGGGGTGACCACTCTCCCGGCGTCCCTGCCGAGCAGGCAGGGACGGGCTGGAGGGTCCTCACCAGTGTGGGCTTCGCCCTCCCACGTGGAGGGAGCCCTGGGATTGGCTCACGTCCTCTGTGTGATGGCGCCGGTGCCTTGAAGGACGAGGAGTTGCTTGAATTCCTCTTCCCCTCCCCAAGATGGGAAGATGTTGAGTCCCTCTGGGAATAGGTTTAGATGTTTTTATTTTGCTTTTGAAGCAATCATTTAGAATTGTTTTGTGTCTTCTTTATTGCCACTGATTTTGCAGTTTACGCAACTTAATTTCCGATTCTATGAAGGCAAAGATCATCGCGTATGTGATCATACTCGCCTTGCACATAAATGACTTCCAGATCGACCTGACCGTGTTACAGAGGGACTTGAAGCTCAGTGAGAAAAGGTGAGCACAACAGAATACAAGCCTCCTTGCTGTGTTTCTAGTACTGCTGGGAAGCAAGAGGCTCCATCAAGAGAACTGGGGACGTTTCATAGGGGAAAGACCTGGGGCCAGCGGACGGCCTTCAGTGAGTGAGCAGCTGGACATGACGGGCTGCCGGGTCCCTGTGCCAGGCATGGATTTAACACTGTCATACTGCTGGGTTGGCCAGAAAGTCCATCTGGTTTTCCCGTAAAGTAAAAGACACAGTTTTCATTTTCACCAATAACTGTATTGATTTGGATATGTTGAGTATGTCAGCTATTTCCCGTATGGTATAATGTTGATTGTTTTCAGTTAATGTCTCAGTTTGATCACAGTCAACTTCAGCTGGTCAGCCTGACTGGAGCATCGTCCAGTGAGAAATCTCCAGCACGAAACTTTGCAAACCCATTTTGACACATCAATCAGTCACAGCACCTGCTTCACACACTGCACAAATCTTTTTTTGTTTCAGTTGTGTTTTTACCTTTTTACATTTTTTAAATTTATTTATTTTTAGAGAGAGGGGAAGAAAGGGAGAGAGAGAGGGAGAGAAACATCTATGTGTGGTTGCTTCTCACGCATTCCCAACCAGGGACCTGTCCTGCAATCCAGGCATGTGCCCTGACTAGGAATCAAATTGGCAACCCCTTGGTTTGCAGGCTGGCATTCAATCCACTGAGCCACACCAGCCAGGGCTTTACCTTTCTTGAAATGATAAAGCATAATATGCTGAAAATGTTGCGTATTTTCTTCCATTCTCAGTATTAAAATGGCTGCACAGAAACCCACCAATGTTGATGTTTTTTTAAATGCACACTGATATGACAGCTGTCACAATACAGTCTAGCACAGTTGTTTCAAATGAGGTTAAAGACAGCTAAGCTAAGTGCTACTGGGAAGAAAACCAAATGAACTTTTTGGCCAACCCAACATCTCAATGATTTCCCTGAAAAACAAAGAATCTACAGTTCAGAGAAGTCACTCACTTTCCCGAGGTTGCACAACCAAGAAGAGGAGTAGTTGGGCTTCAGACCAGAGCCTTCCCATAGCAACTTGTCCCTGTGTGACCAGGCAGGCCTCAGTCTCCATGTACCTTTCTCCGGGGAGAGAGATTCTCTGGTTCTCAGGGGTGGAACCCAGGGGTAGAGGTCCTAAGAACCCAGTTTCAGCTTAGCAAAAAGACCTTCCCCAGAGTCTGAGGGAAGGGGCTGTCAGATGCTGGGGCTGCTGTTTGGCAGGATCGTCACTTGGGGGCCTCTCTGACCAGACTGGGAGAGTTGGCAAATGTGGCCCTTCTGGCCCTTTCTAGCTTTGCTAGAAAGGATTCAGACCGAGTAGGGGGCAGAACTCCCCTGCATCCTAAACATTGGTTCCTTCGGTCTTTGTCAGTGATGTAGGGACATCTGACACCCAAGGACCCCGATGCTCCAGAGCGCCAGTGAAACAGCTGTGTCTGGACTCACCCACATGGGGTTACTCCGAGGGCAGGTCCCGCATGGCACTCTCGCAGGCAGGGATGCTGTAAGTCAGAGAAGATACTCGGAGCCTGTTCTAGCAAACTTCTAGCAAGCGTTCATCCTGGTTATAGGGAGTAAACAAAGTTTATTAATAGGATCCAGGTAGATAACCTGGTTTGTAATCACCTACAAGGGTATTTTTCAGTGGCAGCTCATTAAATGAAATTGTCTGATGGCTCTATGGGGAATCTTGTCTGTCTCTCTCCTGGTGGCCACTTTGGGGACTCTGTTTTTGTGGCCGGGAGCATGACTTGTGCCACCGCCCTCCTGCCAGCCTGCCCTGAGCGGTGACATTGAGGAGACTCTCTGTTTGTTTCGTGTGTTTGTTCCTCAGGATGATGGAGATTGCCAAGGCCATGAGGCTGAAGATCTCTAAAAGAAAGGTGTCTCTGGCAGCCGGCGGGGAGGAGCAGCACAGACTGGGCACCCTGTGCGTCCCGCTGCCGCCAGCCCAGTCGGATCACCAGTCCAAGCGGAGGAGAATGACGTAGAGGTGTGCTTTCTGGACCGAGCAGCTCGGCCACACCGTAGCCACTGCTTCTGTTCATTTTCACTTTTAAAAAGAGAGGAAAAGAAGCCCCGCTTTGACATGGGTATGAAGCCACAAGCTGGTATCTCAGTGGTGCTTAAGCAAGAACATCAAACGACTGCCACATTGGACTTTGTCTCCGTCCTTCCGTGTTGGAACTATAAATGGCAGCTGGTTCTCGTGTTGGTTCACGTGTGGTGATGTGGGAGGTGGGGACTGGGAAGCTGGAGCCAAAAGATCTCACAGGCTGAACCCTGGGCCACATCTAACAGATTCAGGTTAATAAAGAGAAATGTGAAGTACCATGCTTAGGTCTTGGAGCGCCAGTGGAGTACATGGTGAGGAGGAGACAGCCCAGCGGGGCTGAAAGAGGAAGCCTCGGGTCACCAGGGTTGTGGAGGTGCCAAAACAGGCGGACTGGGTGGAGGCTGCTGTAACAGGGTGGGGGCCTTGCCTTAGCAGGGGGAGCCAGCAGCCCAGTTGCTCTGGCTCAGGCCATGTAGGGGTAAGGGTTAGTTCTGAAGCCACAGCTGTGAGGGGGTAAATCAGAATTCATCACAGAAAACAAGTTGTACTAGATATCCTAAGAAGAAAGGAGTTGAATTCGTGGATAAAATGGAAAGTTGGTGAAGGGCCAGAGGGAGGGAAGCGGAAGGTTGCCCCCAAAGTGCCCAGTCCAAGAACGCACCGCTGGGGTTGCCATCCGGGCGTCGAGAGGCCACTCCTGCCCCACAGCTGCTTGAACTCATGAGCTGGTGACAACACTGAGTTCCGCCACCAACGCTTTTAATACCCACCTTTACACCCCCTCGCTTATCAGCATAAACCACCAAAAGATCAAGAAGCTGGCTTCCATCTTGCTGCTTTCTTCTGTGAGTAGGTGAGCAGGAACTGAATTTGCACCTAGAACCTTAGCAGCAAGGGAGTCTTGAAAATAGGTGTCAGCTCTCCAGCATCTAGTCAGAGGAAGGCATACCTGCAGGAGATGCAACTGGGTGCCGACCAGCAACAAACCTTACCTGCCACGGGGAGATGGAGAAGTCGGGTGCCACGAGGAATGGGGATGGGACACGCAGAGACGAAGGTACGTGGCTGACGCTTGGATCTCAGGGCTGCTCTGGGAGCAGCTGAGGTTTTGGTGCTCAGTGCTGGGGAGTGGGGAGCAGTGACGGGAGATAGAATTCATCTCTGAAAACGGAGGACAGCGTTTGTGCAGCCGCTGGACCATCCATCAGGGAAGGTGTGGTGGAAATACATCTTAGATGGCTCACTTGGGGGGCACTTGTGTTGACTTCTTCGCGCTCTGGGGTGCTGTTAGCGCCTAAAGTGTTTTATGTCCGTGCTCGTCTCTGGTGTGTCTCATTTGTCTCTCATCCTGGGTAATGGGAGTTTGTAGCCTCTCTTGTCTCCTTCCAGCAGAGGTGTGAGCAGGAAATCTAAACGCCTCATTCTTTTTATCTAAGCTGTTGTGAAAATCAAGTATGTGACTCTGCATCAGAAAAAATAATATCCTGATCTGCCTCCCAGAAGAGAACTAATGTGCTTATAGGGTGGAGTGTGATTTCATGAATGCTTTTTAGGTTCTGATGGGTTCGACTTTGGATTTCCAGGATGATTGGGTCACTGCGGGGGAGCAGGTGTATTGATAGGGGAGAGTGGAGGCTGGCCAGTGCTTGTCCTGGGTGACAACCGGTCACCCACGAGCTGGGGGTACACCATCTACACCCCACTAAATGCAGGTGGTGTACCCCCAGAGGCTGACCAAAAAGCACACTTCTCTACATCAGGGGGTTTGTGGTTCACAAGGTTCACGAGGGTCCTCGTTCTGCTCAAACCAGTCTCGGTGAAAGCTTGCGCGGCGCCTGACGTGGAAGCAGGCGGTGGATGTCGGATGAGTACGTAGCATGTGCGTGACCTGCACCTTCTTTCCTTGGCAGGGCCGTTAGGAGGTGAACACTGCAGAATACTGTAACTGTATTTTCTTTATAGCTCCAAAAAACATCTGTTCACCAATACATTCACAGTGAACAACCTGATCTCACCAAGTTGTTTTGCCTTAAGGCCTCCTGCCGTCCTCTTTGAGGAAAGGGGGACCGTGGGCTAGAAACTGGTGCCCTTGACAAGATTTGCGGTTTGTGGAGGAATCCTGATTCACAGGAGTTGGTTAACTGGAGTCTCTTCCCTGGGGGAGGAGATCTTTGCCTGTGGCCCTCACCTATCGTACCTTGCTAACAGTGGTGAGGTCCAGGCCCCCAGCCTGGACACTGCTGATTAGATGAGATTCTGCAGTGTCTTCTCTACTTGACAAAGCATCCTGTCCTTTTATTTACTAGCCCTTTAGTGTGTATGTCTTAAGAATAAGGACTCTCTCTTCCGTAACCACAGTACATTTATCAAAAGCAGGAAGACACAACCCTGTCATCTGGCCCACAGGGGACGCTTGAATTTTGCCAGTCACACCTCTTTGGTCTCCTTTCATCTGAAACAGTTAGTTCCTCGGCGTTTGATTTTTTTTTACTGTGATGTTTGGAAGAATAAAGCTGATTATTTTGTAGCGCATCCCTCAGTTTGGGTCTGTCTGGTGTTTCGTTATGATTAGATTCAGGGTCTGCCTCTTTTGGCAGGAACGTCACAGACAGGCTGTGTCCCGGTGCATCACAGCAGAAGCACGTGACGCTGGCTTGTCCTACTGTCGCCGCCGACGTTAACTTTCCTTACTTGGTAAAGGTTGTGTTCTTCCTGCTGTGAAGCTGCTATTTTTCTTTTCACAACGACGTTCGTTTGTGGAGGGGTTACTTGGGGACTCTAATATCCTGTCCTCGTGAAACGTCCCCCCGTGAGTTTTAGTCTCGATCGAGGGTTCTCTTGGCTCCATTACCCAGATGGTTGCAGAATGGTGATTTTTTTTAACTCCATCTGTAAAATACACTTACTGGCATTCTATTATAAGGGGATGCCTTTTCTCTCCCGTTAAATGTTTTTGTTCATTTAGTTAGCAGCATGGACTCATAGATTCTTATTCTGTGAACATTGTTACTGTCGTTTATTTTGATGCTCAGGTGGAACCACATTTGGACAGTCTGAGTTCACTCAAGCTAGCTCCTATACCCCTATCATTGTGAGGGTTCTGCCTTATTTTCTGGTGCAAGGTATTCCAGCCATCTTGTACCTTTCCTGCTCTGGCCCTGGAATCAACTCTGTATCCAAGGAACCCAGGCAGATGACGGGAATGATGGGCGGAGACCAAGAAGCAAAATACCATCCTGATAATCAGCCGGGGTCCCAGCTGCACTCAGACGGAAGAGGGTTCACCTCTCACAGAGGTGACAGCTGTGTTGTGAGAAGCTCGGACTGCACTGGGGGCTCTCGTGAATATTTTAAAGGTTTTCATGCACACGAGAAAACAGTAGCTTTTCATTTATAGTAGGGATATCAACATTTCTTTTTAGTTCAGCAAAGTTAAATTTCCTGGATAGGATCCTGGGATGGAAAAAGGACATTAGGTAACAGCTAAGGAAATCTGAATAAACCATGGACTTTTAATAATGCATCAGTATTGGTTCATTCAATGTACCACACCAGTGTAGAGTGTTAGGGAAACCCAGCGGGGAGGGTAATGTGGGAACTCTGTTCTACCTATCTGCTTGCTTTTTCTGTAAATTTAAAACTCCTGAAAAAGTCTATTTTAAAAAAGGATTTAAAGAAAGATATTAAGTACTAACTTTCTCCTCTGGTGACACGTGGATACGGCAGAAACTGATCCATGGGTTCATGGATCTGAGAGCCCTCTGCAGACTGTCGCTGCTCTTCACAAAGCCCACGGGGCCGGCAGGACTGCAAGTCTGTCCCTGACCGACACACCAGGAGACAGACCTCGGAACCTGGAATTGGGGCGGGAACAAGCTGAACCGACAAGATGGTCCAGGAACTCCGTCTCCCAGAGGAAGCTGTGGGGCCCCCACAAGGCGGGGGGTGCAGGGCCTGCGTGCAGGCACCTGGGAACTCCAGCACACATCCAACCAAAGAAGGTCCCCCAAAGTGCCTCTTTTAAAATATAGAACTTTATTTTAGTTGCTGAGATTTTCATAAGCACTTGGTTCACAAAAAAGTCATTTCTTATAATAAAGGCAGCATTTTTGTACAGCAACTCACATTGGGGCCACCAGAGAAGTGCAAAGGGCAGTGTGGGGACAGGAGAAGCCAGCATTCTTGTGCCCAAAGTCCTCAAGAAGCCAGTGCTCCTGGCTCCCTGCAACCCCCTCCCACCCAGCCTGGGAGAGCAGCACCCAGGGCCCAGCAGAAGCAGCTGGGAAGCCATCGGTGAGGTGCAGGATGGCAACCCCAACAGGCTGGTGAAGGCCCTGCATTAAAGGCTGAGTAGGAGGGGGACTGTTCAGGCAGAGGGGCCCTGCATCCAAGCCCCTCCCCGAGCAGCCAGGGCAGGGTGTGAGCCTGCCTGGAACCTTGGACATACACTCACTCTACGGTACAGTAAAGCCCTTTGGGAACTGGGGGCGCCGCCAGTGAGACGGGCCCCCACGTGGGTGAGTGCGACAGGTACGAACCTGGGTGGCTCCAGGGCAGAAAGTGCTTAGTACCTGACGGGGCAGAGACAGCAGGGGTGGCTCAGAGTGGGAAGAGCATTGTCATCTGCAGGAGAAAGGGCCCCGTGGAGGTGGCAGTGTCTGAGCTGCACTTGAACGAGCAGAACCTGGACATGGGCAGGTGCAGAGAAGGGCGTGCCAGGAAGACGAAGAGCGTGAGCCAAGGCACAGAGTGGACACCACGAGGGTCAGTAAAGGCAGGTGGCTGCCCATGACAGAGCATGGACACAGACAAGGGGCTCAGCACCTGCATCTCCACCAGCCTGCTGCCCGGGAGCGGCAGCTGGTGTGGGTGTGCTTGTGGGACGTGAACCCTCCTTGTGCGACAGGCACTGAGCGAACATCCTCCTGGGTCCGGGAGCTCCGTGAAGGTAGAATGCAGTTGTGTGCGTCCCCGCATCGCCCAGCCTGGCTCCTGAGCCACGCGAAGAAGCCTTCTCCACATGCCCCTCCGGTTTTCGACATGTCCCTTGTCATCTCTAGGTCAGCCTTTTAAGAGGGGCTCCCAGAGCCAAGCCCCTTCCTCCCACACAGATCCATGTCTAGAACTATATCCTTGAGGAAACCAAACTCAACTCCTCCAGCCTCTGCAGGCAGCTGGGGGTGGCGGGGTGGGGGTGGGTGGTCCTGAGAAGGGGGCCTAGGAAAGCAGTAAATTCTGGGGCAGCTCTTTCCAACTCACTGGAATTACTTCCCTCTTGGAAGTAAATTCCTTCCCTGAGAAGAGCCTGGATTTGGTGTGTGTAAAACGCAGTTCCCTGTAACGTGAACAGAAAACCCTGACCGAAGCTTCAGTACTGAGTTTCCTCAATTTTTCATAATCTCTACAAGAGCTTGCGAGACTGGAAACCCACCAATTTCTGTTCCTCTTTCTCCCTAGAAAACACTTTCAAGTGCCTTCCTACGGAGGGTTGTGCAGGTGAAGGGTTTTGGAAGTGCCCTGTTCTTAGTCCCCAGGAGGCCCAGGGGCCTGTTTCGTGGGGGTGTGGCGAGGAGCACGTGGAGCCCCCCAGGCACTGCTGCTTCCACCCCGAAGGCCTCCCCTCTCAGCTCAGCGGAGCGCGAGGTCAGGGCCTGAGCGTGAGAGCAGGTGTGTGGCTGCCACTCCCAGTCTTTGGACGACGCTCCAGTCAATGCTCCAGTCGCCCTGCCCTGTGGCTTTCCTTCCTTAGAGGATGGTACAGAAGATGCTGCGGTTGCTGTGGTACCCACCTTCCACACGGGCTGTGATCCTGGTCGCCATGGCTGTCACCTTCTGCCCACTGTGGGCCGCAGAGGAGCCCCGGAGGGAGTTTTCAAGGTGAGGGCGTGCTGGTGGGTTCACCAGCCGCCACGTGTCAGACCTGGAGATGCAAAATGATGATCAGTGGGCTCTAAGAGTGTTCGGCAGTCACCGAATGCCCGTACCATTTCACCTTTGGTTCAAGCTCATGGGATCCAGGTGTTTAAATCTGGGCGGAGCCCCAGCTGGTGTGGCTCAGTGGGTTTGCCTCATCCCTCAAAGTGAAGGGTTGCAGATTTGATTTCCAGGTCAGGGCACATGCCTGGGTTGCAGGCCAAGTTCCAGGTTGAGGATATACAAGGGGCAGCCGATGGATGTTTCTTTCACACTGATGTTTCTCTCTCTCTTTTTCCCTCCCTTCCCCTTTATTTAAAAATAAATCACTAAAAATCTTTTTCAAAATCTGGGTGTAGGTTTTGTCTCCCAAGTTAGTGATGACCTGAGGAGCAGGGACACATGAAGCTAAGGGGCGGAAGTCCTGCACTGTGGTCCCAGCCACGCCTTCAGCTCCGCCTGTGACCTTGGACGAGTCCACCACAGGAGCCTCAGTCCCCCACCTTACAAGGATCTGGATAAGCTCAGTGGCTTTCTTTCTTTTTCTCTCTCATTTTTCCCTTCTCTCCACCCCAGCTGTATGACCATGAAAATGTAGGAAATCCTTATGTACAATCACCCCGAACTAGAAACTGCAGCTGATGAATGGGTGCGCGGTGTGTGGTGCGCCCGTACAACGGACACCACCCGGCGACAAAAGGAAGGAACAACCGATGGGACACCACGGGCGAGCCTCGGGGCATCCTCTGAGTGAAAGAAGCCAGACTCAGAAGACTACATTCTGTATGGGTTTTTTTTATATGACACTCTGGAAAATGCAAATCTATAGGGGACAGAAGCTGGGTTTCTACTCCCTGAAGATCTAGTGGAGATTAGGAAGGGCTGGGGGAAATCAAACAGCAGCGAAACTCTGCTCAGGGCTTTCCGTCGTTTGAGTTACAAGGAACCACCTCTCATACACAACAAACCCTAAACTGCTAGATCAGCAACAAAGTCTCCTGCACATGTTCGTGTGGACCACACTGCAGTGAGTAGGACTGTAAAGGTGTGGACAGTGTCAGAGGCTGGCAACCACGGCAGGGTAAAAAGCCTGGGGGGTGTGTTCGAAGAACTGCATGCCCTGGAGTCTGGCAGCAGAGAGAGCTCCCGAAAAGGAGTGATGAAAGGGGGGCTGGGAAGGAAGATCGGGACCCGCAGGTGCACAGCAGACAGCGCCAGGCAGAGCGGCCTGAGCCGGGGTCTGCGAGGGGAAAGAAGGAGCAGTGCCCAGGGAGTCCACAGTATGATCCGCTAGGACATTCGAGAAATATTAGAATTTCTGTTTGTTTATTTTATATAAGTTATGAATATATAAACATACATATATGAGGAGGTTTTCTCCAAAAATAGTTTTACTGAGAGTGTGTATAATGAAAATAGAGATCATTACTATAGGAACAGGAGATCCAGCAAAGGCTTCTGACCATAGACATGACATGACCATGGACATGACATGACCACAGCTGACGGAGCAAGACCCCTTTGGCAGGCTGCACAGGGCAGCCTGAAGGGGAACAGCCTGCAGGAGGGGAGGCTGCAGTGGGGAAGCTAAGGGCAGGGGGACCGGGCAGGAGGCTGCTACCACAGGACAAGGCTATTAACAGTGCAGAAGCGATACCAGCAGCAATAACAGTAATAATCATTTTTATAACCAGTAGAGCAAAGCACCAACCAATCAGAACAGAGTCCGTCTGCTAACAACAGGAACAGCTGTATTGGTAATAGGGGCCGCGGGTCAGGGTGAGAGGTGCCGAGACCTGAACAAGGATGGTAGCAGTTGGGAAGAGGAGGTGCCAGGGACAAGGACATTTTAGAATCGAGAGGATCTGGTACCTGACTGATGTTTGATGTTAGGGAAAAGGAGGCAGCCAAGGCTTTGCTGCCAGAACAGGGTGGGTGGTGATGTCCCTGAGATGGGGAACAGGGAAGGACAGGTGTAGGGCAGATGAGTGTGAAGCAGAGGTGGTACACCGAGGCAGAGGTTCTAAAAAGAGTGATGACAGCGGCAGCAGCGATGAACAGTTTTTGTAATACCTCAGATACTCTGCTAGGTCACCTGATCTTATTTTACCTTAAATTGGTGCTACAAAGCAGCTATTCACTGGATCTTACTAAGGTTCAGAGGTGTTGAGTAACTTGCCATAGGTCACACAGCCAGTAGCTGGCAGAGCTAAGATTTGAAACCACATACCCCTTGCTCTTAAAGCTTGTTTCCTCCCAGGGTGTCAGGCGCAGGTCTGAAGCCCAGGCCTGACACAAAGCCCACGCATAGACCTTTACTGACCCGAGCCAAAAGCTGGCAGGACTGCAGGGAGCAAGGGCAGCTGTGGCCACGGGGCCTCGCTCCCTCAGTGACCTCACTGTGGTTCTAGAAAATTGGTTGAGGCACTTACTTTTTCTTGAAGACCAAGAACTTGTTGTTCTGCATGACGCATTCTCGGTTGTTTGAGACCTGCTGAAAGATGGTCTTGTTGGTCTTGCCCTGGAAGATGATGTTCTCCTGTACCAGAGCCTTGGTGCGGCCCCGCACTGCGATGCCATAAGCCCGAAACGAATGGATCCGGTTTTTTATTACCTGGAAGAGTCAGCCAGGGTTTGTCATACTTCAGGGACTCCCAGACTGGTGGGGAGCCAGATAAGTGAATCACGGGTTATAAAACAGGGGTAAGAGCATGCTAGGTCGGGGAGCAGTGAGCCATGGGAGCTCAGGGAAGGGATATCCAGACCAGCTGGGGGGAGTGGGAAACCAGAGAAGGCTTCCAGGAGGAGGTGATGAGTAAGCTGTAGAAGTTTATAAGGTGTAGAGCAAGAATGTGCAAAGGTCTGGCAGAGAGGGAGGTGGTGCCCCAGGCCAGGACCACTGTGACCCAACTGAGGGACAGCATGCTCTCTGCCTTTCCCTGCTCCCACGGTGCTCAGATGCAAAGCCAAGGAATTCTTTACTCTTTGCCTAAGTCATTAATCATGAAGCCGCAGAGCTGAAAAGAGGCTGTGGGATCACAATTTCACAGGGGTGGAGACTGCATCAATTTGGTTCAAGGTTGAAAGCCTAGCACCCAACACAGCATTTTCCACAAAAAGGGAGCTCAGAGCTCACTGTCCCATTAGGGACACAAGAGGTAAAGGGACATTTACAAACCATGGTGGGCAGCATTCTGTGAGGCATAAGCACCCGAGAGTACAGGAAAGGGGTGCCTCAACAGCCTGGGGGTGCAGGGAGGGCTTCCTGAAGAAAGTGCCAGCCAAGGCATAGGACTGATAGGAAAAGAGGAAGAAGGGTGTCCTGGGTATATAGGGACTAGTGTGTGCAAAGGCCCTGAGGCAAGACTTCTGTCTTCATTAAGTACCTATTGCATACCAGGTCCTGTGTGAGGTTATTGTTAGCAGAAGGGAGCTAGAATAGCCCTGACCTTGACCTGGAGACCACAAAGATCCCCCAGATACAGCCCCACCCTGCTTTCCTGCTGATAATTTTTTTTATTCTTCAGGGCCCAGTCTGTATGTCCCCTCCTGTTTGAAGTCCCACCTTTGCCTTCCAGGCTGATTTATGGCAGGAGGAGTGATGTTCCTCCCAAGGGTGGCTGCTTCTCGGCAGAGAGGGCATGCAAGCCCTCCCAGGGCTGTGCCCTGCCTTGGCACCCACAACACAGCACACACACGCACACACACGCACCTTAGTGTCGGACCTGGGCAGCAGCTGCAGCCCGCTGCCCCGGTTGCCAATGATATCATTTTCAATGACGATGGTGCTGTCACCCTTGGTGATGATGCCATGGCCTCTGTTGTCATAGATACCATTGCCCCGGAGCTCCACCTTGCACTGGGCCTCAACCTTGACCCCACTCTGGCGGTTGCAGGAGATGCTGTTGTTAGCCACACGGGTAAGCTGGCTGCTCTGGGCCACAGTGATGCCTCTGTCCCCGTTAGCATGGATCACGTTGGTGATGACGTGCAACGCCTCATTGCTCTGCACGTAGAGTCCGGAGGCTGCAGGTTGGGGGGGTGGGAGGGTGGGGGCAGAGAAAGCACAGGGTGGTCCCAGGGTCAGCCCTGACAACAGCAGGCAAGAAAAGCCTCCCTGGAACTGTGCCCCAGGAGAGCGCTGGGGAAGAAGAGGCAGCAACACACAGAACCAGCCCTTGGGAGGTGCAGCTTCCAGGCCGGATGAAACGCACAGCAGAGGGGAACCTGGGAACATCAAGACGATCCTGTTCCTTCCCAACAGAGTCCTCGTTAAACACAGCCAGGGGAACGTGATGCAAGAGGCCTGAGGCTCAGCTGTCCCCGGAGCTGAGTGCCTCCTACCACGTCACCGCCCTCCCGCCACGTGTGCCTCCTGTGACGGGCGGGCACTCGTCACCCACTGCCCTTTCCAACGCCAGACAGACCAGCTGGGAAGTCGTTTGGTTTCGTTTTCCTTCCCATACTGACCTGGAATCTGCCTCCCTACGGTTTGGAAAAATTTTGTTAAAAGGGAGATTCTGTAATCTCCCTTTTGAGTAGAAAAATTGACTAAACTAAGTAATGTGTGTCTAAAACGTGTGACACATTTTGGGAAGGAAGTGCTGTTTAGGGTTGTGTACGCTTAGAGCTGCTGTGTGTCTGTGGGAGGCTCAGAGCTGCTGATGTGGTCGGGAGAGATGCACGGCAGGCGGGCCCGGGGTGAGGAGGACTCCCCCGTGGTGACATCCACCCACGAGGGCCAGAGGCACTGGGGTGGCGCGGGGAGGAGAGTGTGGGGGGATGACGAGGGGGTCGCGTGGGAGCAGAACGAGCTGCAAGCCTGCGAGTTCAAATCTCTCAGTGGTACCTGCCTGTTACTTGATATCAATGAAGTGTTTATGAATTGATGCAGCTTTGCCTGTCCTACTGGACAGATGGCCACAAGAGGAGACCCTGAACTGGGAAGGGACAGAATTCATTTTCCAGGTGAGTGGGCTGGGGCCTCTGGCTACGGCTCTGCCCACCCTCTGGCAATGCCAGAGGAATGAGCTTCCCAGGCCTGGTAACCTCTTCTTAACAAGCCCTCCCCCATGAGCCCCCAGCAGCAATTCCGATCATCAGCGCAGTGTGGCAGTCCCAGAGCTACATGAACTCCACTGTAAGTCTCTGCTCCCCCCGCGCCCCCCGGGCCAATTCAATGAACATCAAATACCACTATCCTTTTTTGGTCAAAGGTAAGATAATGCAGATTTAAAACACTCTCTTATTTTCTGTACATCTAAGAAAAATCACTGCCAGTTAAACCACACTATGCCATCAACTGCGAGATGCATCTCATCAAAGATGTTAAATCGTGAAAACCGTGTCTCAGAATTGGTTAGAAATGTGTCTTCCAGGTGCGGACTTGGCACTGCTGGGGCAGGGGCACCGGCAGGAGTGGGACTCAGGTCTTGCCACAGGTTCAGAGCTTATCCGCTGACGAAACAGCCACAGAAACAGACACAGTCCCGGGTCCCCTAACAAGTGCCACTGGGGGCGGGGGGCGGAAAGGATGTGGGGTGCATTCACAGGGGGCTCTGAGGGTCGGGTTGTTCAGGCTGTGTGGATGGGACAAGGGGGGAGTGCCAAGCAAGAGAAACAGCACGAGCGAGCTGTGGGCTGGGGCACAAGAAAGAATGGATTCAAGTTCAGGGAACACGAAGTCCAGGGGCCTGGGGTATCGCGTAAGTGGCCAGCAAAGCTGGAGGGCTGGGGGGGCCAGTCCATGAAGGGCCATTTCGGCAGTGCGAGCATGGAGGCTCTGGAGCGGGCCCTGAGGGTGAGGGGACGCTCACCTCCGTTGTGGTTGATGCTGTTGGACTCGACGAGAGCGATGGAGATGGGCTGGCGCAGCGGGTCGTCGTCCTTCTCCAGCTCTGTCTCCCAGAGGATGGCGTCCCCATCCTCGCTGAAGTTCTCCTGGGCCCCGTGGCCTCCAGGCAGCTCCCCGGAGCCATCCTTCTGGCTGAACACTGCCACCCCGTACAGGCCATTGTAGCTGATGTGGTTGCTGGTGACGTGCGGCAGGCTGGACGACATCATCCACACACCGCAGCCCTTGTTAGCTGGGACAGTGGAAGGAGCTGGTCACCAACACTGAGCAAAGGGTGAGGCGGCCGCAGTATCTCCCCCAGAGGGGAGGCAAAAGAGGCACCGGCCTGGGAGGCAAAGTCCCTGGTTCGCTCAGGGCTTGGACACGTCACTTCATGGCTCTGGCTGCAGGCTCCTCCTTCATACAAGAGGGAAAACAATCCGGACAGTCCTTCAACTAGGATCGTTCCCGAGGGAGTGAAAGGGCTCTGAGAAAGGTCAAGGCCACACTTCCAGGTCAGAAGCACACAAGCCTGTAGTGACAGTGCCAAAGGGGCCTCCGAGGGCGTCCAGCCCAGCCCTCCACCAAGATACAGGCAGCCTTGATCGGAATCCCAGTCCTACCCCTTCCTAGCTGTGTGACCTTGAGGAGTTAATGGAACCTCTCTGTGCCTCAGTTTCCTCATCTTTAAAATAGAGTTAATTTCTGTATTCATCTCCAAAGGCAGTCACGAGGATTAAATGCAGTAATGCATATACAGGGCCCGGCAGAGCTGGGCTTGAATACACATTAGCTGCTATCATCATCATCCATCATCAAATATACACTCCAGAAAGGTGAAGGCTTTACCCAAAGTCACGGAGTGGGTGAGTTTTCTTTCTCTGATTATCCTATTTCTCCTGTATTATTTTCAGTTCTCTGGGTCAAAAGAAAGGATAAGAGACGTGAGATGCCCGTGTGTCAGAGCCTAGGGGACGCTGTCCTTGCCCAACACCTGAGTCCTGCCTTTCGCTGTTCTAAACGGGGACAGAGCCTCTGCCATGCCGACCCCACAGAGTCAATCTGACCACACGGCGATTACGAGAGGCTCTTGAGTTCTGACAGGGCTGCGTGACTGTGACCTGAGATTGGTGCCGTTATTCAGATGAGGCCTCTGAGGCCCAGGGAAAGGCTACGGCTTTTTCAGGACACACAAAGGTGGGACCTGGGCTTCCTGCCTCCCGGGCCGGGCGAACCCCACCCCCCGCCCCCGGACGCGCTCCCCACCATAGATGGTGTTCCCTTCTATCAGCCCTCTGCCTTCGTCTCCCACGACCACACCATCGGAATAGCCAAAGCAGATGAGGTTGCTCCTGAGGACGGGGACCCCTCCTCGGCGGATGTCCACACCTCCCCACTGATTCTCACGAATGACGTTTTCTATGGAGAGAGGCAACAAAAGAGGGTCAGGACCCAAGGGCTGGCCGTGAGGGCTTGGGCAGCTGAGAGGAAGGGACCGTCTGGACTGGGATGCCCAGGCCTGTCCCTATCAGCGGTCAGCACCCCGAACCTCGTTTGGCATTTCAGGGCCTTGTTTGAGCTCTCTCCCCAAGGGCAAGGTTTGTGACTGTCCTGTGATCTCTGATATCCCAGTACCCACCGTACCCAGTGGCCTTGGGGACTGGTGACTAAGAATAAATGGGCATTAGAGCCCCTGGGCCAGGCCAGAGAGTGGATATCTTTTCCTGGGGTAGAGGGGCTGTTTCCAGAAGGGCGAGGTTGAACCCAGCCAGTCCCCCACAAGCCTGGGGAGGCACTAGCTAGTCCTTCTCAGCCGCAGCTCTGGACGACCACAGCCTTCCTCTCCGCCTCTCCAGGAGTGGACTGCCAGTCAGAAGGGTGGTCCTGGGTTCATCTGCCCCCCGCAGTGTGGCAGGGCAGACTCGCAGCCTCCTGGGACTGGAGGGCAATGGCTCACGAGATCCTGGGTGACTGGCCCCTTCCTGCCTCTATGACTCCTTCTCAGACCCCACCCCTCACTCACCAGACTCTGGTGATCACCCTGCTGCTCAGGCCCACCCCGTCTGTCCCTGCCGGCAGCCCTGCGTGCAGCCCCAGTTCTTTTCCTGGGCCCCTCCTCAGCATTCGCGGGCTGGCGGACACGCCGCCTTCTCAGAGAGGCCTGCCCTGACCACCCGAACTTACATACCCACCAGGTCCCTCTGCCCCCTCATTCTAACTATCCAGGGAGCACTTTTCATGCTCAGATGAGACTTTTCTGGATTGTATATGTATGTTTTTATTTATTTGCTTCCCCTTCCTGAAACCTCAGCTCCTGAGACGGGGATGGTGTCTGCTTTGTTCACTGCTGTGTCCCCAGCTCCGGCTTACAGCGTGTGCTCAGTAAATATCTGATGAATGAAGGAGGGCTGGGTTCGGTGAGTGGGATTCACTGGGCCAATGTTCTCTGAGTCTCTTTTCTGTCCCAGGGAGGGCTGTGCTCTGTGCTGAGGCTACACCGATGTCCCAGGCAGACTTGATCCCTACCTTATAGAATTTACCGCCTTATAGCCAAGGAGACTAACACTGAATGGATCACTAAGAAATGAAGTAAATCTCCTGGAAAGCAGGCCTCCTGGGTACAGTGAGTATCTGTGTGTATAAAGGGAAGTCAGGGGAGGCTTCCCTGAGGAAGTGACACTCGGGCTGAGACCTAAAGGATGAGAAGGAGCTGGCCAAGCAGAGGGAACGCGGGCATGGGCTTCGAGAGCAGGCAGAAGCCTGTACAAAAGCCAAGAGGAGGGATTCAGACATTCTCTGTGACATAGGTGTTCCTGACAGTATCACGTAGCCACCCAGTGAGACCCCCTGAGCATCGGGTATGGTGAAGACCAGACACTCCTTCCCTGCCAGGCGAGTGATCTGCATGGCCAGTGCATGGGGTCAGCATCCTGAGTGCCAGCCACTATTCAGCCAGAAGCTAGTCTGCCCAGGTGAAGAACTGCTGGGGGTCAGTGAGGGCAAAGCCCGCTACGTGACTGGCGAGGTGCCAGCGTCCCGACCCTACCTGTGATGAGGCCTTTGCCATTCTCGTTCACGGCTATGCCAGCTGCACGGCCCTTGAAAATGTGATTTCCGCTAAAATGGAAGGAGAATGAGACAGGTGAGACCAGACCAATGTCAAGAGTACAAGACAAAGCCTCTTTTTATGGGCTTCCCCGTGTGGCTCCGGCTCATGGCAGGATAAAGCGCTTCCTGAAGCCCTACAAGCCAGCCAGCCACGCAGCCATCTTCAGTTATCACAAACCGAAGACGAAACCTGCAGCTACGCCACAGAAGCACAAGGACATCCAGGCCTCTACAGCCTCCCTTGACCATCACCCACACACAAACTGCATTTTAAACGGATGCCACCGTGGCGCGCAGCTCCCAGGTGACGTCTTGGTCACGTGAGAATTCTGAGGATGCAATGCTGAGCTTGTTTGGGAGTGAGAGCGTCCAGCACCCGACATGGACTCGCAGCCTGAACTGAGCCCACAACCTCCTGCTCATGTCCAACAGCTGCTCTTCATTTTCTGTGAATGTAATCACACACTCACTGAACGCCAACATAAAATAACAACAGGCTTTAAGAGAAGAAAACCAGAAGTTGTAAAGGGGACTTTCCCGAATATCAGACCAGGTGGATGTGAAGCCCCATGAGCTGCGAGAGCCACAAAAACCAGGCAGAGGGAAGCACACGCCTGTGTCTCTGAGACTTGCTGCCCTGTCAAGGCCTCCAGAACGAGTTCCTCAGAAACAGGCGCCCAGGTAAGGGCGGGGAGAGCGCTGGCAGCCCCGTGTTCCTGCGGGAGGCTCTACGGGGAATCTGTTTGTGTCTTCCCAGCATCTAGGGGCTGCTCACCTTTGCTGCCCCGTGACCTCATCACTCCCACCTCCGCGTCTGTTGTCACATTTCCTGTTCTCCGACTGTGACCCTCCTGCCTCCCTCTTCCAAGGAGCCTCGTGATTGCACTGGGCCCACCTGGATAACCCAGGATAATCCCCCACCCCAATTTAAAGATGAGGTCTTTCTCTTGATCACATCTGCAAAGTCTCTTTTGCCATGTAAGGTTCAAAGGCTCAGGTCACGGAGGGCCATTATTTTATGGGGTTGGCCAAAAAGTTCGTTCAGTTTTAAAGTAAAAATATAAGACACATTTTCTCCCATTTTTACCAATAACTTTATTAAACATTGTATTCACTATTTTATTCCACTACCTTCTGCCATCTTTCAGGCAACTTCATAATTTCACTTTCCCACAACTTTTTATCTTTTTGAACAAAGAACTGTTCTAGGTGTCTTTTGCAGTCTTCCAGGGAATTGAAATTTTTTCCATTAACAGAGTTTTATAAAGACCAAAATAAATAGAAATCCAAATGCGCAATGGCTGGTGAATACAGCGGATGGATCAGAACTTCCCAGCCAAGTGTAACAGTTTTTGTCTGGTCACGTGGTCTTACGTTGTCCTGAGGGAAGGTTGTGTGTTTTCTGTTGACTAATTCCAGATGCTTTTCAACGACAGCTGCTTTCAGTTGGTCTGATTGGGAGCAGTACTTGTTGGAATTAATTGTATGGCATTCTGGAAGGAGCTCATAACCAGAGGACTCCCTTCCAGCAACAACATCACTTTCTTTGGAGGAAGACGGGCCTTTGGTATGTTTGGTGATGGTTCACTTCGCTTGCCCCATGATCTTTTCATTGCCCGTCACAATTTGCTTTAAAACTGGAATGTTTTCATTCTGTTGAAGTAGAGAATTGCATGTAGAAATATGGTCAAGAAGGGTTTCTTTGCTCAATTTATGTGGAACCCAAACTTTAAAGTGATTAACATAGCCAAGCTGGTGCAGATGATTTTCAGCACTTGATTTGGATATTTTGAGTATGTCATCTATCTCCCACATGGTAAAATGTTGATTGTTCTCAATTAATGTCTCGGTATGATCGTTACCACTTCAGCTTGTCTACCTGACCATGAGCATCATCCAGCGATAAATCTCCAGCACGAAACGTTGCAAAACACTTGACATGTTCAATCAGTCACAGCACCTTCTTTGTCACTGCACCCACCAATCTTTTTTTGCATTTCAGTTGCATTTTACCTTTCTTGAAATAATAAAGCATAATATACTGAAAATGTTGCACATTTTCTTCCATCTTTATTATTAAAATGGCTACACAAAAATTCACCAACTTTGATAACTTTTTTTAAATGCACACTGATATGACAGCTGTCACACACAAGCTAACAAAATTTTGTTTCAAATGAATTTAAAGACAACTAAGCTTTACTAGAGTCATAGTACAAAAAAAACAACAACAAACGAACTTTTTGGCGATACCCACCACACGGGGCATTCAAGGTCCTCCGTGTGCTTGAGCATCAGCCCCCGTTGCAGGTGGATCTACACAGTCCCCCGAGGCATCTCATGCTGGGACACACCACTTCCTCTTTTTCACCATTTTCCCAAGACAACCTCACTGCCTCTGGGCCCACGGTACTTTTCCGTGGCCAGGAAGTCCCCTGTATCCTTCGGGCACAACTCAAATGTCAGCTCCCCATGTCCCTCTCCCTGACCCGTGAAGCTGAAGTCGGGGCTGGGCTCCTCTGGCACCTGATGAAGACCTACTAACGCACTTGTTTTGGTGAGTCTTCCCTCCTGGTTCTGTGTGTGTGTGTCTGTCGCCAGCGTGACGTGGTAAACTGCACGGAACAGACTGCTTTCCCATACGTTTTATATCACTGACCCTTACACAGAGTAAACACCTAAGTATGCATTATGTAAACAGCATGCATATATACAAACACATACTCTGAAGGCAACCACGCACAAGACGGAGGAGCGTTCTGACTGCAGATTTCAGAAAGCAGCCTGTAACAGTAACGCCTCGCAGGACTGGTTCAAAAATTATGGGACATCAAAACAATGGAGTGATCCGAAACTTTCCAGGGTGATTAAACATAAAGGCTGTGCAACAACATGGAAAAGTACGTGTGGAATAAATAATGCACGGGAAAAACCCTCCGCATGTACTTGCTGCACGTTAACGTCGGTTACCTTCCTAAAGCGCAGACGTAACTGGGTGAGCCCTGCTCAGACCCTTCAGTGAGTCTCCGTTGTTCGGAGAGAAAACTCTGCCCTCCCCAGCGGGGTCTGCAATGACAAGGTCTTCCTGTTCCTCACCTGGCCCAGGGCTTGTGTCCCATCATCTGTTCCTGCCACACTGCATGGCAGAGATGGACTGCCACAGGGATACAAAAGATCAGGCCGCAGTGCCCACAGCAACCAAGATTTTCTGGGACAATCCCAATTTAAAATATTTTTTAAACCTCTTAAATTATTTATTTATTTATTTATAGAGAGAAGGGAAGGGAGGGAGAAAGATGAGGAGAGAAACATCAATCAGTTGCCTCTTGTGACCTGGCCACAACCCTGGCACGTGCCCTGACCAGGGATTGAACTGGCAACCTTCCAGTTTATAGTCTGTCACTCAACCCACTGAGTCACACCAGCCAGGGCCCGATTTAAAATATTTTACACCAGGGCAACACCTGGTGTGAGACCTCCTCTCAAGCCACAGTGGCTGTGTGCTCCCCCCTGAAACTGCTGTGCCCTGCTCTGCTGCCTTTGCCCAGTTGTTCCTTTACTAGGAATGTCCACCCCCATCCCCATGACAGTTCGGGTTCTGCCAGTACTCAAAGTCCAACTCCAATGCCGCCTTTCAAAGGCCTCCCCACAGCTCCCCTCTGAGAGCTGTGCCACACATGTATACCAGCCATGCACAGCCAGGTGGTTACAGCCCTGCCTCTCTCAATACGGCTCGGATGGTGCTTGTCACAGTCTGCCCCGCACGACTGCGGGGACGGCAGAGCACTGGTCCCAGCAGTGCCACTGCCCCTCCCACCTACAGCTCCCAGCACGGACGGACCTCAGCCTGCTTTCATGCAGGGGCCAGATGCAGCCCCCGGATCCCAATACAGCATCCCAGGGGCCGCCAGAACTGACCGCAGTGGGACTCTCTTCTGGGCACGTATGTCTTCCAGACCAGAGTACGCCCCTAGGGAGCAGAGTCTGCCCCAATCTCTCGTTTCACCTTTGTCGTCATTATCAGAAGTGCTCAGTAATACTTGCTGACTAGGATACCACATGGTTGACTGGAAGGGAACACAGAAATGCAACAGTCGTTGTGTGACTGTGGGATTACGGGCGCAGTCTCTTCTCTGCTTATGTCTGTACGGCTGTTTTAGCAAACACAACTGTTCTCAAATGGAGGAAAGACGGGGCAGGGAGACAGAGATGAGAGAGGAAAGACGGGACCAAGGGCGAGAGGACGGTCTGGGTAGGGCGATGCATACCTCACGATGGGGTTTCCGTGGTACAAAATGTATATGCCGGCCTCCTTGTTTGAAAAGATTTGATTGTTCCGGATGATGCCTTTCCCATTGCCAAGGACGACAATGCCAGAGCGAAGGCCGTGGTGGATCTGGTTACACTGTAAGCGAACATGAGACACCATGCAAGGCAGGTCAGGCATGCCAGCAAGCGGCAGGGTGCAAACTGCTGCCCCGTAGCGGGGCCAGAGGAATCCAGTGGAGAAAACCACGTCACTGGGACCCCCAGCCCACAACCAAGTGCGTGGACCCTGCCCCGCTGCTGCCCTGCACATGTGCGCCTGTCGAAACCTATCAAAGAGAACGTGAAGGTAGGAGTCTTCACTGCCCCGCCTCTGGGGATGTAGTGACGCTGGTCCTCACTGCAGAGGGCACTGGTTCCTCACTGGCAAGGCAGGCTACTAGAAATTTCTGAGCCTGCAGGGAATCCCCCAAACACACAATCATCTGGCCACACCATACCACCCAGGGTCAGGGGAGCCTACATTATGGGGAAGGCAGCACCCCAGTACATGAGAATGCTGGCCACGTGCGGTCCCAAGGGGGCCACACCCAGGGAAGGGTGAGCCATTTGGCTTCTGGTGCTCAAGTCTTATGCAGGGGAGGGCTGTGGAAAGGTATGGCTCTGGGGAACTCAGCTGTCCCACGGGGAATGAGGTCAAGGTGTTTGAGCTACAAAGAACTGCAGACATATCTATTCTCATACCTCTGTAGAAAAGGGAAACAAGCTCAGGGTCATGTTTGTGGCAGAGCCAGATTTGAAACCTACTTTTTTTATTTCCTAGTCACTCAGGTACTTTTGCGCGGTGACATAATTTTTAGATCATAATCAATATAATAAAATCGTTTCACAGTGGTTGTTTATAGCTTCAAATACAACCCAATATGTAAACCACAAGGTGAGCTACTTCTCTTCCAAACAAATTTCACAGAAAGTTCTAGTTTGCCTTACCGTATTTTATGCTGCAAACTCTCCTATTCTGACTCACTTTCCAGATTTTCTCCAGACCGATATGGCTGACCCACCAGGGCCACCACAGCCTAACAGAATTCCCTCCCAGGGCTGAAGAGCTCTGAGAGAGAGGTGCATGCGGTAACGTTTCCATCCACTCGCACTCACGAGGCCAGGACTGATACGCAGCACCCCCTCCCACCTCCACCTGCCAGCTGGCCTGCCTCCTCTGAGCCTGAAAGGCAAACTCATCTCTCTGGCAACAGTGGTAATAATTTCCTAAGCCACGGTCATGCATCAAACATCAGTTGTTCGGCAAAAACACAGGGAGAGGGAGAGGATGCAAGGGGACCTTGGGTAGGCGTGTCTTTTTAAGTATAGGCAGGACTTTCCTTTCTCTGCATTTTCAAGGGCAGTCAGATGTCATGGGTTAAGAACATCAACCCTAAGTTGACTGCCCAGAATCAAATCCCTGCTCCGTCCCTAGTTGCGCGATTTGGGCAAAATCCTTACTTGGTCTCTTTGTGTCTCATCTATAAAATGGGAATAATAATTCTACCCCACAGGGTTGTGTAGGGATTAAACCATCATTAAATATATATGCACACAGTTCCTAGAACAACCTGGCATATAATAAGCACCACACACAAGTGTGGATATTATTTTTCCAGGTCCATAAAAAGTCCATCCCATTTCCCAGTTTCTCGGGAATCTGTCTCTCGGGGAAGGCCAGGGTGGAAGAGGGGCTGGCCTCTCATGTCACGGGTCTCACAGGCTGGCATTTTAAGTGGCTTCCACACTGGTGTGCAATCCAGCTCACACTAGCCACAGATAATAGTCCTCAGAACTAAATATCCTTTTTATAGTAATGAACTAATGGGTGTTTCATTTCTGATCCATGTGTCTTTTAGGGCAGACATTATCTTTGGTTCTCACCAAGGTCAAAGCCGACCAGAACGTCCCAGGGCCCTGTGAAACTTCCCTGCGACCAGTCCTCTTCCCTGCTGATGGGGAGACTGTGGGAAAAGGGGCAGGAAACCCTTGCAAACAGAAAGCAATATAAACCGAAGATGGGGACATTGATTTAAATATCTTCAGAAAGGGTTTCTTAAGAGCAAAAGCCACCCTGAAAAGGGCGTGAAGACGGTGAGAAGTACCAGGATGAGCGGGTTGGACTTTTTCCGGATGTCCACGCCGGCCTCCGCGTTGTGGTAAATGTTGTTGCCCGCAATCAAGCCTCCACCCTCCAAGCGCAGAAAGATGCCCGATGCCCTACAGCGGTGAATGTCGTTCCTGAGCATGACAATCTAGGCAGAGAAGAGAGAGACGTTTGTTTTCTTGTCACAAAGGTTTAAAAAAAATCACTTGGGGAACAGCTGAGTCTTTTCCCCAGGGTCTGGTCTGTGCCGCCCAACCCCTGAGCCGAGGGGAGCGCGGCTCAGGGCACGGCCGCCCTCCAGGAGCGGAGCCGCCTCCATGTCCCTCCCGGCTTTGCCTTCCTCCCCAACCTCACACCAGGTCCTTAATGAAACCTGGAGCCAGTGTGAGGGCAGAAACTGGGAGTGGCTGGCTATTCACCTCTCCATGGACGGCACTACGAGCTGACAGAGAAACTGGAGACGGGACGGGAGAGGGGGACAGCCACCCCGGCAGTGGAGGCTTGTGGGGAAGGACCGCAGCCACTGTGGGAAACATTAAGCTCCTTCTGGATTTTTCTCTAACTTTTCCATAGAATAAGCCTGTCACTCTCCAGAAAGGGAACAGAAAAAAAAACCCAAACAAACCAAAAACCTTTATCCCTGTGGGTGGTGAGAGGAAACTGTGAGCCCAGATCATAGAGCCCCTAGTGTTGGGGGGGGGCAGGACCGACGGGAAGGGCCTACTCCTGAGCTTCTTGACCCAATGATGAACCCGGACGCGAGAGAAGCCACGCCCCTAGGCTGGCTGTCGCAGAGCCGCCCACGACAGCAGTGCACTGCTGAGGGCCAAGTGTGTGGACAGAGGTCCTCGCCGCAGAGAAGGAGCAAAGGGAGGACCTAAGGAGGAGGAAAGCCCACTGGCAAGCCAGCCCAAGGTCATGCTCAAGGAACGTGAGGCACACTGAGGGTTATCACAGCCATGACAAAATCCAAAACCAGCCCCATTCTTGATGAGATCAATCCGAACCTGGGCCCCTGATGGCCTCAATTTACCTCAGTTTCTACTGTGCTATACAAGCTACTTGGCTTTCAACTAAAAATTACAAGATACACAAAGAAGCCAAAAAAAAAAAAAACTGGCCAGTGATACTCCTGGGGATGTCCTAGAGGGCAGACAGGGCGGCTGCCCTTGGGCCACTGCATAGAGGTCTTGCTCCTGGGCACAGGGGCCAGCTGAGTAAGCTGTGCACTCTTGCCCACACTCCCTGCTCGTACTCGGGCCACTTAGCACATAACTGTACTCATGAGACATCGTGGATTTTCTTCTTTTAGTCAAAAACCTTGAATATCAGCGTTTCAGGTTCCTTTCTAGAGACTCACTGGTGGCACAGTTCCTGCCCAAAGTCACCAGAGCCATAGTTCAAGAGGGTAACAACTAGGGCTGTATATCAAACGGGGAAATAGTTTCTGCCCTCCCCAAATCAGATGACGGACATAAGGCAAGTGTATATTACAAGGTTATGAAAAACGTGATTTTAAAAAAATGCAAAATAGCCCTGGCTGGTGTAGCTCAGTGGATTGAGCACGGGCCTGTGAAGCAAAGGGTTGTTGGTTCGATTCCCAGTCAGGGCACGTGCCTGTGTTGCAGGCCAGGTCCCCAGTAGGGGGCACATGAGAGGCAACCACACATTGATGTTTCTCTCCTTCTCTTTCTCTCTCCCTTCCCCTCTCTAAAAATAAATACATTATTTTTTAAAAATGCAAAATAACCCCATCAAAGCCTTCCTGCATGTAGCCACAGGAGGCTTCTTATCGATCAAAAATCACGTTCCTGGCGACTCGGTGCTGCCTCACGGTCCTGCAGAGCAAGCCTTGTGACAGCACCTTGCTGTTGTGTATACACCGCACTGCGTAAGTCAGGTTCCGGAAGACGTTTCCTTCCATCTTGGCTCGGCCGTAGGAGCAGACGAAGACACCTCCCTTCCCGTCCCGGAAGAGGCACTTGCGGATGAGGCAGCCCTGCACAGAGCTGGCCAGTGCCATGGCCTCCTTGTCCTTCTGCAGCTCCTGCTGCAGTGAGTTCAGCACTAGGCAGCTGGGCAGCTGAATGGATGCTCCTGGCAGAGGGGGGCCCAGAAAGGAGCCCCCCAGCACAGGGCGCGGGCCTTGCACTTGGTAGGACAGTCTGTATGTGAGCTGGTCCTCATCCTCCTCCTCACCACTGGGGCTCAGACCTCCATCGCTGCTGTCTGGGGTCTGGGCCACCCTTTCCCCGTCGCTGCCCACCTCTGCATCCTGTGAGCCAGCCTTGGAGCCTGGCCTTGGGGAGCTAGAGGCAGGGCTGGTGGGGCTCTGGCTGCCCTCAATGACAATGTCACACGTCCTCGGGCTCCAGGCCTGGTCCCTGCTCTCTAGGTCCAGGAACATTAAAGAGTCAGAGCTCTCTGCAGGGAGCACGCTGGGAGAGGACTTGATGAGCCCTAGTAGATACTTGTAGGCCCAGTTCTTGTCTGCTGACGGGTGGCCCTCAACAGTCACAGAGTTGTTTTCGCTGCCCACAAACTCACAGTTTTCCAGGACACACAGGGGCACGTTGTGCAGGAAGACGTGGGTGTTTTTGAAGGTGCAAAACTTCACTTGGCAGGTGCCTGGGCCATGGACCTGGATGTGCCCATTTTCAAAGTTGCAGTTGTCAAACTGGACATGACCTGATGTTGTCTGCGGAACAGAAAAGAGAAAATGAAGACAGCAGGGGTCAGATCTGTCTCACTAGTCAGTACTCCAACTGCTCTTCCAGGAGGGCGGGGCATGGAGGGCTGTTGGTCCTGCTGACCACGTCCTCTGCCCCACTGGGTCAAGTGTCAGCGGGCCCCAAGAGGGACCTGGGAGCTGCTCCGAATCAGAGGGAAGATAATTTGGAGTTGCTGGCCCTTGCCTCCTTCCACTCCCAAAGAAATGGGGACAAGAGTGGCAATGGATAATGGCAGAAAAGTTCACATTCTATAGCAGGGCCCTTCCCAAAACCTCAGACCTCAAGTAAACTCTCCTAACACTCAAGAAGTGCCTAGTGAGAATGAAACTTTGTGGGGAGAGAATGGGAGAGGGGAAGAAGCTGAAGGATCAGGGAGGATATTGTGTCCCATGGAATCAAGACATTTTAACATGGGACGTGAACCAGGAGAGAGTCTCTCCAGGGATGATGGGATATAGCTGGAGGAGCGCCGAATTTTTACAGACCAAGGAATCAGCTGGGACGTGAACCCAACTTTACCAAGACCTGTGAGGGTGAGGGAGTCCAGCCCTAAATCTGGGTTCTATGAAGACTGCGTTGAATCATGTGGTGTTTCTCTAGGTCTCACCTTTTTAAAGCACTTTCCTTTCATTTGCACCCGTGCTCGCCCTGCAGTGTGCGCCCTCCCACAGGGCACCAGCTGGTGTCCCAACTCAGGGCCCGGCCAGGCAGGAGCCTGAGGGCTGACAGAGGACAAGGCAGGAGGGGAGGGGCTGAGCCTGCCTGGGTTCAGGCAGGCGGTGGGGAGGCCCAGCCGCAGGTGCTGGGGAAGAGTCCAGTCTGTGTGGCAACTGGTGCATGTTGGACCCGGCAGGAGACAGCCGGCCCTGGAGGGCAGAACGAGCCTGCTGCCATAGGGACAACTTTGGGCAGCAGTCAAGGGCACAGCTCTGAGTCTGACTGCTTGGGACACTCCCAGTCCTGCTTCTTTCGAGGGTGTTACCTTGAACAAATGACGTCATCTCTCTAAGCCTCCGTTTCTTTGTCTGCAACATGGGGCTCACTAGTTAACAAAGCACTGTTGGGGACCGCTCTGCCTGGTTTCAGGAATTGTAACCAACCTCTATGGCTAAGGATGAGTGAGCGACCTCCAGAATGTGAGCCACAGGAGACAAAAGCTTGTCTCTGGTAGCGAATGCTGCCTCAGTTTCCTCCCTGAGGAGGAAGGAGCCCTTTCCTTCCCCCAAGCATGGTCGGAAGTCAGAGACAGGTAAGACCCCTCACAGTGAGGGGCAACCTAAGCCAGACTCGATCACTTGGGAGGCCATCAAGGAAGGACTCAGAGCTGCAACAAAGAACAAGCAATAGACCCTTGCCCCCTGGCTATGTGATACAGTATATAGCCCAAGTCCCCATGTTCTCTGGGAGAAGCGCTTCCTGGCTCTAATCCACTTAAGCCTGAATACTTGACGGGGAGGGTGCAGCTCCTTGCCTTGCTAGAGTGGATCTGGGGAAAAATCTGGCATCACAAAGAATGCCTCAAAATCCTACAAAACCCACTTTGCTAAGAGTGCTTTCATTCATATGATAAGGGTCCAAGCAGGAAACCCTAAAGTTTCTGCAAAATCCCCTTTCCTGACAGACACTGACTCAGACTAAGCCCTCAGATTTCTTTGATATGTTATCTGCTCTTTGATCCTTGCGGCCCAGTATTCCTGTGTATTACAACCCAGTAAAACCCCCCGGAGGAAGGGGCTCAAGGCCTCTTTTTCCTCCGAGAAACTGGCCACCTCTCCACCCCAAGCAGATCATGTCTTGGCAGTGTTTACTTTCATCCGTGGCGAACGGGGGGACTTGCGGGAAAAGTCTCCCCCACAAAGCACAAGGCACAGAGTCAGGCACAAAGTTAGCTCATATCATCTGGGGTCAGGTGTGCAAAGAGCAGAGGGCCCTCTGGGGTAAGGCGGGGAAGTGCTAAAACAACCCACCTGGGCCCCTTAGCTCTCTGGGCCTGCCTGAGAAGGCCAGCTGCTTTCATTTCTGCAAAAGCACTATTTCTGGATTGTGCGCCAAATTCCATCAGCTGGCTATGAACCATAAGGTAAGGGAGTATTTCATGACCTCACAGAGTAATCCAGGCACACTGACCCCTTGAACAATTCTTATATTCTCTAGCAGTCTCCTTCCTTGAGAGCTTGTCCCAGAATTTAAATCCTTGCTTTGCCTCTCAGTTCTTCCCTATGCCTAATCTAATATTTTTCTTGCTGTAATTTGTCAATTTTGCCTTCCTTGGTCCTCTCTGCAGATACATACCAGCTCAATGGAGATGCAGAGCCACTGCTAAGGTTCTCATCAGAAGTCACTGAATTCACCCTGCTGTGAACTCACTCTGGCCTTTACATTTTGTAGGGAAGGTCATCCTAGCCCCTAGCTCCATTTTCCATGAAAAAAGACGATGGTGGACTGAGCACTAATACATGCCAAGCACCAGGCCAGATGGTGGGCTGGGCTACATAGAAGTCTAAGGCCAGGCCCGCTCCCTTGAGGATCCACAGCCACACTTCTGAGAGGGGAGCAGAGGCTAAAATGAACATATTACTCTAAGAGTAAGTATGCGAAATGTCTGCAGACCAGCACGGGAGGAACTCATCAGTCCTTCTGAAATATTCCAGGACTAAAAAGTGGGGAATTCGGCACAACATAATTTCAAAAGTGCTTAGAATCAGAAGGCCTGCAGTTGAGGTCTAACCTCACTAACTATCCACTTGAGAAACTGACTTAGCAGCTCTGCGCTTCGGTGCCCCTCGTCTGCACACGGGGACCCCGCATCTGCTCTGGGGACCACATGAGGCCACAGGTGGGAAGTCACCTGGATTATGAATTCAGATGCTGGACCTTAGCTCTGTCCTTTACTAAGTCTGAGACCTGGTTATGTTGTTTAATCCTGCTGAGCCTGTCTGCTTTACAAAGCAGATGACACAACACATCTTAATACTGGCTGTGAAACTTATGACCAGCACACAGTAAGTGCATGGTAAATGAGTGTTGGTATAATCGTTACGTACCTGAGAGACAATTTGCTTGCTGTTGGTAGTAAAGTGGCAATATAATTTTCATTGACTAGGTACATAATCCAGGCATTGCAATTGTTTTTTAGGCAATGAAACAGCTGCAGACTTCTCTTGCCAGAGCTACCGACACCTCAGTACATGCTTTGCTTTGAACACAACATCTGCTCCGTGTTGCCAGAAGAAATGCATTGGGCCTGGTAATTCCTGACCCCTCTCTCCAGTCACCCCACTAAAACCTGATGTTCCCTGACCTTCCACAGGGTGGGGCTGCTGCACCGATGCCATTGCCTGCCCCCCACCCTCTGGCTCCCTCTCAGGGAACACTGCCACAGGGGTTCTCTGCTTTCTGTCACCATGTGGCACCCTCCAGGACCCTGGATTTTCCTTCCTAGTTGCTCCACCTGTGGCTCCAGTTGACCCAGTATGTAAGGGAAGAAGTACAAGGTAATTTTGGTCTCAAGTCTAAGGCTCATTTTTTAATACAGCTTTGCCAGGAATAAAGTAGAATGTTAATCTCTACTGATCCCTGTGCCGGTTTCTCAACTAGTGCAGAACTCAGAGGAGTGCGTTAGAGCAAGGATGATTAAACTCAATTCCAACAAAAAAGAGTTACCAGCCCACCGCGAAGAGGCCACGGCCAGGGTTGGGGCTGGAGCGGCCATCCATCTGATGTGGGTACCCACCTTAAACATGAAGGGTGAGAACCAGGCCGGCATGAAGACCAGGTTGCACAGGCGAGTGGTTGAGCAGTGCTGGTCAATGCTGGCCAGCAGGGCCACTTCGCCCAGCTTCCCGTGGCCCACAATCTCCACAGGCACCTTCAGGATGATTTCGCCTTGCTCTTCGTACACACCAGGGAACAGCACAATTCGGTCATACAGGCTGGCCATGGCCAAGGCACTGCCCAGGCTGTCAAACTCACGGCCTGGCCCGACACTCAGGGTGCGGCGTTCCCTCCTCCGGCGAAAAAGGGAAAAGCAGACGGAGGACTCCAAGTCCAAGGCATTCTTGGTCCATGTCTTAGAGGCAAGGTAATGCTGCTTGAAGGCCTCCCTCCAAGACTCAGGCTCCACGTCAGGCTGGTTGGGCCAGTTGGGGTGGCGGCACTCGGTGCAGCCCAGACACAGCTGCCGCCAGCGCGTGCTATCCAGGCTGAGGATCAGTTCGTGCCAGGCCCTGCACACCAGGCTGCAGCGGCCCAGGTCGGGAAGGTGCAGGTAGGCTAGGATCATGCGCCAGAGCTCCAAGGGGAGCCCGCCAGCCTCCATGGTCCCCTGGGAGACGAACACAGAACAAAAGAGGCCTTCACTGACCCTGCTTACATAGCCCTTCTAAGAATACCCCCTGCTTTCTCCTGACCCCGGGGGTTAGGCCCAGCCAAACCATAGGACTCCATCGGAATGCCTCTCTGGGACTTTCTACCTGGAATCAGCAGGGAAGACTCCCTTTCCCCTTAGGTCAGACACTGTACGGGGACGACCCTGGAACTGCTGGCAGCCACATTCCTCACCTTGCAGAGAAGACCTTGTGGAGCTACGCAGAAAAAAGGAAAGAGAGAGGATCAAAACTGGAAAAGGTAAAGAAAAGAAGTGAGCACATGCGTACGTGTTTTGGTGGGATTCCAGATTCCTGCAGATGCCCTGGAATCTTCCATTCCTCTTTCAGTTTTGCAAGGTCTCTCACTGGCCTTCTAATAAAGGCCCTTTGTGCTTAAGCTGGTTTGATCTGGGTTTCTGTGACTGGTAACTAAGAGGCTGGACTTAGACTGAGCGAACCCGCCTTTGGCTGTTACAGCCCCAGAGCTCTTGATTCCCTGGACTCCCAGGGAAGGGACCTCTATTGCTCCACACCAGTAGGAATGGGAACTGAGGCAGGGAGTGCCTATTTGTCTCTCTCCTTGGAACCGGATCAGATAATTACCACCATTTCCCCTTGTGAGGCAGCCTCAGGAAAGACTGCTGCTGGGTCAGAGGCGGTGGGTCCTGGCCAGGGCTCTGCCACTGGTAATGTACTGATAGTACCCCAGTGTCCCAAACATCCACGGGGCTGGCTGCCCAACCACCAGCCCCGTTGCATTTTTCTGGAAAGCATCTCCCCTTCCCTCAGCAATTCACACCCACGGTTACAGCGTGTGCATGCAACGGCACTACCCCAGCCCCTTGGCTGCAACTGACTGGACTCTGGATGGCTCCACCAGGGCCCTGAGGCCACCAGGGGAATATGGACTGTGACTCTAGAACTAGGTTGACTTCCTTGCTGAATAGAGGGTAATGAATCACTTTCTTCCTGAATGGAGGAGAACGAATTGCTTCTTTCCTAACTGCATACTCAGGAATAGTTGCTGGCGAACGTTTTCTTGGTGGAGGTTGCACAAGAAGCTGCTTTAAAACAAGGAGGAATCCAACACGTAAAAGAGGAGAGAAAGGGCGGAAACAAGCATCCCAGCTTCTGCAGCACTTCAGGTCCTGGCTGGGGGCTCGTCTCGAAGCTCCGTTTTCTTCCTGCCTTTCGAATTGCATCTGCTGTCTCTGCACTCTTAGATTAAATCCCCCTTTTTGGTTCAGCTGGCTCCGTCGGGTTTGTTATACATACTTACTCAAAGCCCCCTCGTTTATGGGCATCGGTGCCTCCACCCGAACACGAGGGGACTGTGTCAGAGCAACTTCCTAGTGTGAAACCCTGCACAGTCTGTAGACACCTAGAAACAAAGATTTATAGGACCGGCGCAGACTCCACAACTGACTTGAATCAAGTCATTAACTTCTTTAGGGCCCCGGTTTTCCTCTCAACTCTATGAAAATGATGATCATACTGGTCGGCTCTCTAAGCCCCAAGAAGGCTAGAAGCACAAAAGTATGACTACGTCTGGAAGGCATTCTGAGCATCCTCAGAATTAGTATCAGAGCCTGCATATATTGGCTTTTCTCTAATAATCGCCCAGTGAAGCTTTACAAAGTCCTCAGGGGCGCCAGGGGAAAGTGGGTCTCTGGACTGGTGAGCATCATGACACGGAGAAAATAGGCTCCCCACAGCTGTCACCGCCCCAGGTGCATGGCAGTCCTCATGGTGGTTTCCATGACAGTGATGTCTCCTTTTCCTCACCAACTTCTTCAGCTACGTCTGCTCAGGCTTTCTAAGAGATATATGGTCTTTAGCCCTTCTCTAACCATTCTGTAGCTCAGTGATCACATTCGTTCCCTTGGCCTCAACGCCACTGAATGCGTGACTACAAAACCTGAATCTCCAGCCCCATGCTCTCTTTCAGGCTCTGCCCATGAACACCCAATGGCCTGTTGGGAAATTTGACCCAGACATTCCACAGATGATAAAAGCACAGCACTGTTCCCAAAGCCGAACCTCAACTTCCACTTCAGGCCACAACAGATTAACCGGAACTGGATTCATAGTCATCCTTCTGCCATAAACAACTACAAAGCTGGACGAAATATACGAGGGCAACTAAATCTACGCTTTCAGGCGCTGAAGGGCCAGCTGCACATGTCTGTGATCTTGGATAGAAGGGAAACAGGTGGTGAGTGCACAACTTGCCCGGCTTGCATCCTGAGGCACCTTCTCACTGTGGTGAGGGAAACAGCCCGAGCAGAGTGGGAGTCTCGCTGAGCAGGCAGCTCTGAGGCCTGCGCTGCTGGAGCGCTGGCATCCCTGCGGCAGGGTGCCAGGATGGAGCGAGCAGCGCGGATGGGCGGGCAGTTTCCTGGCTGGAAGCTGGGCTGCTCTTGCACAGGGCAGGGCTTCATCAGGCCCAGCAGAGATCGTCTGCTGTGGGGTAAACGGCGACCCTAGCGATCACACAGAGGTGGGAGACGATGGAATTCCAGCCCGGAACACGGGCCATTCATGCTGAGACTCAGAAGGACATGCCGTAGGGATACATTCAAATTGGAAGAAGAAAAGCAAGCCTCATGAGATCAAAGGGTTCCACCAGTATCTAACTGCCTTGCTGCAATAAAAACTTAATACTTTTTTTAAAAAAAAGGCAATATAATTTAGACCCCCTCAACATGTAAGCCACAAGACTGTGTGGTGTTGGCATAAGAAGAATAGAGTCCAGAGCCTCTCTGAGCTCAGTTGAGGATTTCCTTTCATTTAAACGCCTCACTCCCTGTTGTTCCGTTTGGCTTTATTTACTGTATCTTTACACTAATCCATGGGGATCCATGCAGCAACAGGGATTTCTATAACCAAGTAACACTTAAAAAAATATATCCAAGCCCTGTCCTTGCTTTTGGCAACCGGGGCCTCTGAGCTATGGAAGCAGGAGTAACGAGTGTCCCTCGGGCCTGCGCCCTGGAGTGAGAGGCCTACAAAGGCCTGGACATGCCAGGGTGGAACCAGCTGGGGATGGGAGAAAGCGCGTCCAGGGGAAGGCCTTAAACTGCCCCTTTAGTTACATGTTCCTGAGAGTGTGAGAACTCAGGCTTTCTGTATGGCACCTCCTAATGGCCCACTGGAGGTATCCACGTGCCTCCAGGCCACCTGGTGTCCCCAGCTGCAGTGGGTGAGGCAGAGGCCACCCTCTTGAGAGGTGAGTCCCATCAGACTTGGTGCTCGACAAGCAGGCTCCACTGCGTCCCAGCCCAGTGACTCCAAGCAAACCCTTCCACCTCTGAGCCAACGTCCTCATCTGTCAGCGAGCTGAGGAGGTCTGTCCGGCTGCAGCTCATGAGGATTGTGAGAATTTCCAAAGAAAAAAAGCATGTATTTGACAAGTATTTGTTACCTGTCCACTATTATGCTAGGCACTGTTCCAAGTACTGACAAGCAGTGAACGTGACAAAGTTCCTACGTTCAGAGACAGACAATGAGTCTTAAACAGAACCTAAATGCTCAGAGGGGAAGTAAAGCAGGCTGAGGTCTGTGTGCCCTTGCGCCCGCGTGCACACACACACGGGGGCTGCTTCAGATAGGGTTGTTAAGGAAGGTCTCTAAGGAAGTGACATTTAAACAGAGACCTGAATGACATTTAAAGCCATGGGGTGGAATGAGATCCCACTGGAGACAGCAGAGACCAAAGACTGGTAAGTCTGCTGACGAAGTCCTCTCCAGCCTCACATCTCAAGGGCGCGGACTGAAAACGACTTGCTAAGGAGAGACTGGGAATGAATACCCTTAGGACACTGTACAGCGTCTAACCGACATAAGGCCCTGGAAGTAAAGCTCTGCTTTGTTTTGCCATCTAGACTCCCAATGCTTCTGAAGAGGTGGGTTCTATGGACCATTTAGTTTGCTGGACATGATGGGTAGGCAAGTCAGGAGTAAAATCTCTACTGACATCCATCTGGCTCACTTACGCTTTTGTTGGAGGGGATTTGTGGAATGAGTGAAGGGGGCACAAGGAAGTACCATGTTACACCGCAGGGACAAACCATGTGACAAGTGAGACAGCATATACAGATGAGGAGTGGCCGGGTGACACTGTGCCTGAACACCTACTATGAGGAAACTTGCTATGATGATTAGACACATTCTCTGCCCTCTAGGAGCTTATTATTTTATATGTATACATACATACACACAATGGAAGCTCCTTAATGGCAGAAACTCTGTATCACTGCTTTGGATTATGCCTAGAACTATGCCTGGCCCATAGTAGGTGCTCAATAAACACTTACTGAATGACTAAATCATCATCATCATCGTTATCTGGGGTATTAGTAGAGTTGAGACTATTCAGACCATTAGCTTTAGAATCCCTACAGTCACAGAGATCCCCAAGGAATGAAAAAAGAAGTAAATAAAACCCAAGCACGCAATCAACACTTGCTGTGTGTAAGGCTGTGGTGGGCACTGTTAGGTAGCGAGGAATCAGATAAAGACTCCACCCCCAAGTCTGGTGGGAGGCAAAGATACCTTTATCAACACCCCCAAAGACAGAAAACAAAACAACACCCTCAAATCCAAAACCACAGTACAGGGGAAAAGTGGTTAGTACCACGAAAGAGGGAAAGCCCTTATTTAAAGAATAAAGCTGTGACCCCCAGTTAGGGAAATGAGCCAATAAGGACAGAAGGCAACATAGACAGCAGCAGCTACCATTTGCTAAACGAGGCTATTTGAAACGCACAAACCGTTACACGCTTTTCCTGTCTTATTGCACTTTATCTCTCAACACCTCTCCAAAGCCGTACAGCTCAGAACGAAGTTCCCAGGACCCAAGAGCTGGTTAGAAATGCTGACTCTTGGGCACCATCCTCACCTACTGGATCAGAACCGGCATTTCAACGAGGTGACCAGGGACCTCACGTGTGCTGCATGTTTGGGAAGCACCGACTTAAAGCGGCCACATTTTTTGAACCCTAAGACGCACCTAGGTTTTAGAGAAAAATAGGAAGAAATATTTGAAGCAAAAAATGTGATAAATATTTAATAACATAAATAACATCATATTTCACCAATGTAAATGGAAAGCCACATTCGGATTATAAGATGCACCCCCTTTCCTCCCAAATTTGGGGGTAGTGCGTCTTATAGTCCGAAAAACAAGGGATTATTGTCTTCACGTTACAGATGAAGGAACTAAGCCTGAGGGAACTTATGCGACAAATGACTTACCCCCAATCACTCTGTTGGAGAGCAGCAGAGCCCTTTCTTGAAGTCAGGCCTGCCCCTAGAATCTTGGTGTGTAACCACTGGGATTTCTAGCCAACCCTCGTGGAAGAGCCGGCGCCTGAGTCGGACTCCAAGGTACGAGCAAGAATGGGGTCGCAGAATGGACGAAAGGGAAGTGGAAGCAGAGGGAAGTGTCAGCAAAAGCCCAGGGTAGGAAACAACGAGCTGAGTTTCAGACAAAGTAAGAGGCTCAGTCTGGCTGCAGCCCTGGAGTTTGAAGGCGTCAGGGAGAAAGGCCGGCTAGATCCGTTTGCACAGTTTTCATTAGTCTGGGGTGGGGGGGAGCACAAAAGGCCCTACTGCGTGCTGACATGACTCAGACAACGGGGGCCCAACAGGCTCCCAGTCCGGGCTCTGCCTCTCCCTCTCCCTCACTGGGCAGTCGGGAGGACAGGGAACACAGCCGGTCTGCTTCACGTCTGTGTAATGAAGAAAATGAAGTAGCTTCCTGCCGAGGGGAGGCCACGTCAGTGTCAAAGTGGAGGGAGCTCTGCTTCTAATATAAAAGTCAGTAAGGGACACAAAGTATCCAGGACAACTCAGCACTCTATTTAGTACTGACGGAAAGACAAAAAGATATTTTCTCCCCACATTACGAGGCATACAAAGCTCCAGTGGAAATAACTACAAATGGTATTAATTAAGCAACTGTAATGGGTGAATGATTTTAGAACTTTCTTCAAATCACAGTCAATCTCCCTAAAGTTTTGTGGATTTTCATATAAAAATCCATAGAGTAAAAATACTGTGATGCATGGGAGAGCCCTGTACACACCCGCACCTACACACACACCGTGGGAAAGAGATGAAACCCAAAGCTTCGAAGACAACAGAAATCTCAACTGGGCTTCTCAGCATTTCTTCAAAACTCAGCTCTCTTCGGCCTGAGAAATTGTCAGCTGCTTCTTACTTCCAGCTTTGAAATTTGCTGACACGGACCAGAACACCGTGTTCTGACACACGCACGGTGCTTTCTGAGCGTGGGTGGGAAGCCACAGGGCCCTCCGCTCCCGTCCGATGCCCGCTCACTGCGGTTCTCCTGGAGAGCGCACTGGGGTGGGAATCCTGGGACTTGGGTTTTGTCCTGATTTAACACTAATTGGCCGCGTCAGCTTGAGGAGGCAGGGAAAGGTGTGATGAGGATTTATTAAGTACCAGGCCCTCTGTATTTGTCATCTCAATGAGCACTTATGACAACCCAAGAGGCAGCAGTCTTATCCCCAATTCCAGGACTAAAAAGTCACTCTCATTTTTTTATTTAGTCAGTAAGCAGCACAGCTGAGGTTCCTAACCTGGACCGAGTTCACAGCCCCTGCACAGGTCCCTGGCAAGCCTAGAAACTGACTGTCCTTGGGTCCGATGTCCATCTCTGGTCCGTAAGTTTTGACTTCTATGGGGTAGGGATAGAGAAGATTTCACAGTAGAGAACATGATTGTCCAGGGCTTTCCCCGCACGAACAGGAGTTGTGGATGTCAAGGTTTCTCTTTAAAAGGGCTGTGGGACTAGCAAGCTCCATGGCTGACGTGTGGAATGCCCTCCACAAGCTAGAGAGCCCCTACACTCGCTCTCTCATCTCTGCTGCCGTGAACCACCGTGTCCTCAGCCAACAGAGCCAAGGTGCCCAGTGGCTGGTGAGAAAAGGAACCATTGGACCAGACTCTTCCTTCCCTTTCAGCGGGCTCGTGAACATGTGATGTCCTCCTTGCCTTTTCTAGCACAGGTTTTCCTGACTTAATTCCAATGGCAACCTCTCCGATCCTCTTCTTTCTTTGTGTCACTATTCCGGTCGTCATTCCCCAGTGTAGTGGTGGGGACTGCAGCAGGTATAACTTTTGTCTGCCCAGCATACCTTCCCTCTTCTGGTTCCTTAGAGGAACCCTGCTCCCGGTCCATTTGGTCCTGGTGGGGCCGTCACTCAGAGAGCCTCAGGCCCCCAATGCACGGGGTGGATGCTTGACCCAAAACAGATAATCAGACATGCCATCCCCTGAGGCCAGGATGGGGACAGCTCAGAAGAGCTCATTTGAAGAAAGAAGCCAACTTAAGAAAAAGCAAGGCTGAGCAACTGGACAGATGGAGACAGACACACGCTCAGAGAGCCCTAAAATAGTCTTTGAGCCCCTGGACCCAGCTATGCAGTTCCATAAGCCAAGAGATTTTCTTCTTAAAGTTAAGAGGGGCTAAGCTCATCACTTGCAACCAAAACTATGCACATTCTTAACAAATGGACATAGTTTTTTCTCAAGCAAGTTCTCTGCTCTTTTTCCTCCATCACATTTGTTCCATCTGCGGGTCCTTAAATGACCCTAATCAAAGCTGACACAGAGCACGACACCCGGTCCACCACTAGGCAGGAAGGGGATAGAAAGAGTCCCGGCGGCCGGAGGTTCCTCTGCTGTCCAAAAGAAGTGTAGGGATACACATCACCTCCAACTTTAATTTATCAGCTTTGGTTAAATTATAATTCAGGGGTAACCATTAAAAAAGAGCAAGTGCACACATCCAAACTAGTAGAGGAAACAAACAACTGAATGATTAAAAATAACCCAAAAGAGCCCTGACTGGTATGGCTTAGTGGGTTGGGCGTCATTCCACAAAGTGAAAAGTCACTGTTTTAATTCCTAGTCAGGGCACAAGCCTGGGCTGCAGGTTTAGTCGCCGGTCAAAGTGAGAACAGGAGGCAACTGATCGATGTTTCTCTCTCACAATGATGTTTCTCTCCCTCTCTTTCTCCCTCCAACCCCTCTCTCTAAAAATAAATAAATAAAATCTTTTAAAAAATCACCCAAAAGCAGGAAGGAGTTAAAATGAAATGAAGAACTGTCAGGGCAGCTATGTCAAAAGCATAAAATATGAAGACATTTAAATCTAAATACATCAGTAGTTATAGTAACTAAATAGGGATTAAATATTCATTAAGAGATAAAGATAGGCTATTTAAAAATCCTATAATAGCCCTGGCTGGTGTGGCTCAGGGAATTGAGCCCGGCCTGCAAACGGAAGGGTTGCCAGTGATTCCCAGTCAGGGCACATGCCTGGGTTGCAGGCCAGGTCCCCAGTAGGGGGCACTCAAGAGGCAACCACACATTGATTATTTCCCTTTCTTTCTCCCTCCCTTCCTCTCTCGACAAATGAATAAATAAAATCTTAAAAAAAAGAATTCCAACAAATCAATAAGAAAAATAGGTAAATGCATGTAGTTCACAAAAAGAGACCTTGCAATTAACTAATTTAAAAAGTGCTCAACATCAGTAAACGAGGAAGAAAATTAAAATCACAAGAGATATCATAGACTGAGAACAGTTAAAAAATTTTAAACCGACAATACCAAACATCTGCAAGAATGTGAAGCAACTGGAACTCTCATATACCACTGGCCAGAAAGTAAACTGGTACAATCACTTAGAAAACTGGTATTATACGGCAAAGCAATTCCACTTTCACGCAATCTAAAGAAACTTGTTCACATACACAGTTGAAAATGTCTGTGACATTCTTGGTAGTCGGAAACTATAAGCAACACAGGTGTCCACCAGCTACAGGATGACGAATAAACATACTGTGGCATATTTGTAACATGAACACTGTTGGCAATAAAAATAAGTGTGGTCATCACACAGATGCAACCCACAAACAAGCTGAGCAAACACAGCAAACACAAAATGCGCACAATATGATTCTATGTGTATAAAGTTTAAAAACTCGTGAAAATAAACCGTACTGTTTAGGAATATAACTACAGGTGACAAAACTACAAGGAAAAGCAAAGAAGCGATTATCACAAAAGTCAAGACAGTTGTTTCTTCTGGGGAGGACGTTACGCTTCAGAAGGGGGTGCCACTGAGCTCTCTAAGTACTGGTGACACTCCACTTCTTGACATGGCTGGTGGCTATATGTGTATTTCTTTAGAATTGTTAACCTATACATTTTGCAATTTTTTTTCTGTAGGCGTTCTTATTGTATCTCATACTTTTTAAGGTTTAAAGCAAAGACAGTGAAACAAACATACTGATGATTGTATGATTCTTAGAAAAGTGGAGGGAACTGAAAATCTTTCACTTTTAAATTAAGACCTTGTCCCCCAAATATCTAAGCGGGAACCTGCCAAGTAAATTTTCAATCATGCCTACTTCTCTTAGGACGAGAGGTGAAGACAGAGTCTCCTGGGAACAGATCTATGCCTCGCCAAGAGCCATCAGAGGACCCCTCTGACACATGAAAAGTAAGGTGAGCAGGCACCCAAAGTTCTGGGGGAGTTATCTTGTTGAAGGCCGTCATTCCTGAAAATCTTCATATGAAGAATCCAAGAGAAGAAAACCAACTTCCCCAAAAATGTCTTGGATTAGGATTAGAAACAAAAGGGATTGAGCCTCCAAACCCTGGTGAGAGGTTTAAAAATGGGGCGACCCTGATGACGATTGCTAGTGAGAAAGGGCCTCTGCATCTCCAAAGAGAACTCACAAGGAGACTGGAGAACCAGCCTGGTGACAGGCTACAGAGGTAGCCCAGAGTGTGGTGCTTTGGGGAGAACGGCTAAGCCCATGAGCATGCACTAAAAAAGCTCAAACTTGGGATCCAAGCCTGGGGCCAAGCTGGCAGGAACCTGGTCCAACAAGGGTGCTGAGCAGCAGTGACCACACATGCTTGCACCGTGTAGGACATCAAGCTGATGCCCCATCGCTGTTTCAGAGACAACACTGTGGGTTGGCTGCTCAGACTCTGCAGTTCTCCCTCCTCTGTGAAGGGAAGAAAGACTGACTTCTTTGGACCGTTAAAGCCCCCAGGGGGCTTAGAAGTGGGAGACACTAAAATTGCTAAAGGGATTAGGAGATTACTTGGAAAAAATAAAGAAATGTGACTGGATTAGAACATAATTGGTGAAATGGGATACACAGGTTACACATCTAAAATGAAATTTAAAAATCTAAATCGTATGTCTGCCAGTTTATCTATCTTTATGTACACAGCACCATGCGTATGAGTAAACTAAAAGTGTTATCTTATAACACTAAGATAATAGAAAGGGTAATGAAGGAAATCAGCAGGCATTTCAAACAAAGCCTGTGATAGATGACTTAAGAGAAGGTTCACTCATTAAGACCAGTGGAAGAACAAAATACTTCTTGTGGTACCATCTATATTACTATGTGACTGAGACAAGTAAAAGGAACTTGGTTCTTTTACATCCTCCCTGAAAAGCATCTCAGTCTGTGGCGTCTTCTTTATTGCCCAAGACGCTATCTCCCCAACCTCTGAGAGCTCCGGCTGACTCCCAACCCACACCTGTTGAGCCCCACCACTCTGCCCCTGGCAGGTCCACCACGATTCTGAGGTCCCTAGGCCGGGGGGGGGGTGTGTGTGGTGTGTGTGTGTGTGTGTGTGTGTGTCTTTATTTCTACCTATTCCCACTCCTCTTGGCTCTGTCACATATGCATGTTTATTAAAGGAAAGAAAGAAGACGGGAGGGAGGAAGGGAGGGCTAGTTTGACTGTTCTGTAACTGAAAAAAACCCCAGAGGTCCAGCACCAGAAAACAGAAACCCACAGAGAAACCAGAACTGCCTGATGAGGTTATTACTTAACAGCTACTTGTGCTACCATAAAAATACAATTCATCTAATAACCATGGAAACCAAAATGAAGGCAGTATGGGTAAGGGTAGCTTTTTCCAGAAATCTAAAAACAATTAGAGGCTTGAAACCAGAAAGACAAAGAAATCCAACTGCTCCAAGCCAGGAGGATATCCTTTCCTAAAAGTCCTGACAAAGCAGCGTTTTCTCCAGTGTCTGAAATCTAACCAGGCTTCAACAAGGGCTCCAGGACGGCTGTGATTGATCGTGAAACAATTTAAGTCTCTGTGTGTTTCTGTCCCATGGGACCAGCTGCTATGAGGCAAGCTCACTGGGAGCTGAAACTTACAGTTATTATAAAATGTACTAAGAACCAGCAGAGGAAGGGAGACATATATATACACATACGCATTACCTCCAGCTCCTAGTAAGTGTACAAGCACACAGTAGGTGCTCCAAAAATACTTGTTGGATAAATGAAAAATTAGGTCAGACCCGAGGGAAAGCATAGTGTCTGGTAAACACTGTATGTTCTTTCCATCGCACAGTGCCAACATTCTGTCAGGTCTTGAGAAAATCAAAGTCCCAGTCTTTTTCTGGGTCCAGCCTCCCCATGTGCAAAAGGAGAGAGCTGTATTAGATGGTTTCCCAGGCATCCTCCAGCTCTGACAATCACCATACTGTGCTTTTTTTGGTGGCAGAATAGGCCTGGCTTTTTTTTTTCCCCCCTTTCTCAGAGGGAATCTGATACCCATCTGCTCAAGTACATTTATGTCCCATCCTGCCTGACTCACTGAATAGGAACAACAGGTTCACCGGCCAATTGTAAATGAGAACCAAAGGGATCCATAAAGGGGAAAGAGTCCCACGTAGATGCTTTTTTAGGAAACCAAAATAGTACTCTTAAGGACTAAATATATAGCAACTGGAAGTGTGATTATTCTAAGCATCCCTTACGTGAAGCTTACTAATTTAATAATTATATTAATAGCACTATCTTTGAGCACTTCTGTGCTTGACACTGTGCTAAATAAACCCTTTAAACTTAATCCTCACAGCAACCTAATGAAGTTAACTAATATTATTTATTACCTGCTTTTAACAAACGAGGATTCTATACGGTTCAAGGTCAAACAGCTAGTAAGTGGTAAAACTAGAACTTGAACCCAAAGAGTTCTGGCTCTTCAAATGGCTTTTCATTCTTCACTGTAGTCCGTGAGGGAGGCCGAGCAGGGGTCATCACCTTTACTTTAAAGATGGAGAAACCGAGTCTCAAAGAGGCTTGTGATCTGCATAACACAGAGGACTTTGAATAAGGTGCCCGGCCCAGACACTCGCTCCTGAGTTCTTAGCGAGGGCTCTTCCCGTCCCCAAAGTCTGCTTCTTGGACTTCACTTACAACTTGCAAAATCTCAGGGCTGAAGGTAACCGCGGAGGTCCACCTTCCCGGCGCGTGGTTTTACAAGAGCGGAACCCAAGGCTGAGCGTGCAGACGCCTGCAAGGTGCGGAGGCGCGGGGCAGCGAGCGGCCTGCGGGTACCTCTGGCTGGTCCCGCCAGGGCCAGATGCTCAGCCTCTGCCGGGACCCAGAGGCGCCTCCGGGGCCGGGGGCCTCCAGAAGCTCCCCAGTTTCCCAGGAGTAGACGCCCCCGCCACCCCGAGCCCGAGCCCCTCCCCCGGTCCGCCCCGTGCTCCAGGCCCGGGGCATCACTGGGATGCAAATGGCATAAGTTCGCGGCAGCCTCCGCAGGCTGACCGCCTCTTACCTGGCCAGAGCTCCCTGGGCTCAGTCCCGGCCGCGCGCACCGGAGCCGCAGAGGAGCCTCGCCGAGTCCGGCTGGAGGACGCGCCGCGAGTCCCGCCCGGGGGGCGGACAGTTGCCGGGCTGGTGCGGGGCGGGCACCGTCACGTGACCCGCGAGGCGGGGGCTGCTGGGAGCGGCGGACCCGCAGCGGCCGGTTCCCAGACCACCGGAGGGGAAAGGAACCCAACCTGGAGGAGTCTCTGCGGGGTGGGACTGGGGAGACGCGAGGGGAGACGCCTCGGGCTTCAGGTCCTGCGAAGTCAAGCTCGTGGGAGGACGATTGAGGCTTGTACTGCGTGGCCCCAGAAGGGGCAGAAATAGAATCGGTGGGCGGAAATTGCAGGGAGGCGCGCTGGGGTCAGTATAAGGAAGATTCTTCCAAGCGCCACGGTTGGGTGTGGCCGGGCTGTTTGAGATGGTGGTAAGGTGTGCGCCTAGGGGCTGGGTTCATTCATTCCCCAGACCGACCCCTGGCTATGGGGCGGGCAGTACCCGGGGAGTGTGTACATCCGGCGCTGGGCACAGTGCCTGCCACACAGTAAACGGTAGCTATTGCTGCCGCTGTTGTTATTACGGGCATAAAAGGGGACAAAGCCCTATCTTCTTGAAGTTAATTTTCAAGTGGAGAAGGTGGCCATTAATCAGGTGTCATTTACATACGTATTTTAAGTTATGGTTAAGTGCACTGAAGGAGCTCTGGTTTAAAATTAGGGGGAAGGGAAGGTGGTCAGACCTCTCCGAGAAAGGTAAGGGGTTAACCAGATGGAAGAGAGGAGGGAATGCTAGGGCGAGCCCTCGGGTGGGGTGGGGCGGGGTGCTCTTCGGGTGAATGGAAGGTGTCCAGTTTGTTAGAAGCTTATTAGATTAAGGAGAGAACAGTCAAGTGAGGCTGGAGAGGTTAGTTAGGAGCTAGATCCTGCAGTGCTTAGTAGGCCATGATGAGGATTTCAAAATTGAATATGAAAGGAAGCCACTGAAGGGATGGAGAATGTACATTATTTGATACCTTTCTTTTTTTAAATGCTGTGCCTGCTACTATGTGGAGAATAGACAAAGCAAAGTGGAACCAGGGGACTTGGTTAAGTCTTGGACTGGAGTAACGGTAGTGAAGCTGGAGAGATACAGATTAGAGATATATTTCTGAGGTAGAGTCAAACGTGGCTTGATAAGGGAAGTTAGGGGGTGGTTCTCAGACTATTTATTAGCTTAACCTACTGACTGGGCCATGGGAGTGCTGTTTATTGAAATGGTAACTATTAGAGATCAAGAACTCAACTCTGCACTTGCTCAATTTAAGATGCCTATGTCTCATCCAAATGAGGCAATCAAAAAGGCAAGTTGGATATAGACCTCTAGATTTTAGGAGAGAATGTCAGCTACAGAAATCTAACTTAAGATTGCTGTGGAAAAGAAACTACCGCACCAGGCTGGGGTTTGTGGTGGCTGACCCCTGCCTGTGGTGCCTCTGACCCGCCAGTCCCTGGTTCTACAGACTGTATTCTATAAAAATGTATTCCGTCTATTATTATTCTGAGGCCAAGTGACCATGCACCTGCTCTCTTTTATGAATGGGGGGAAAACCACCCTAAGTCTAAAGCCAACAGTTTATTTTAAGCAAAGACACAAAGCTGTACACACAGTAGCCAGATACAGTGGGAAGACCTCTCTGACTTAAGTCAGAACAGTTACGGTTTTACACTGCAGTGGGTTTGATGATTTATCTTTTTATTGGTGACAGGCAAAGCTGTGGTGTTCAATCCTTTGAAAAGTACCCTGTTGTATGAAACTGGCAGTCTAGATATGTCTGTCAGTAATCAATCAAAAGCTTGAATTTCTGGATCTGTGCCAGCCAACATTATCGTATTGGCACTGCTATGAAACAGCTGAGCCTTTTAAAGGAGTGCAACTGCAGGTTTCTACAAGAGCACGCTGCCCTCCTTATCAGGAGGGCATCGCTTGCTGAATGGAAAATGTGATTTTTATATGTAAGTACTTGGATATAAAAACGTCATTGGCGAGCTGCAGCTGAGCCCTCTCTCCTTGCTGCCCTCATCTCTCCTGGGCACCTCTCTACCCTACTACTTGCCGTGGGGTTTCCTTCTGCATGAAACAAGGGCCAATCTGCTCATCATGGCATCCAGGCACATGGTTGCCATTTGTTATGAAACAAATGAGGAAACATACATAATTTTCCACTGCCGCGTGAACTTTAGTTTGCTCAAAGTGATTTGTCCAGGGTCAACATAATAGACTTTTGTCATCCTTTTTGTCTGCTAGCATCTGAACTTCCTTCCTACATTTGGAAATTCCCCATTTTATAAGCTTGTTGGGAATGAGAGCGAGCCCTTCACTACAGAAGCTGAAATCCAGATACTGTCTCTGCTTCTCCATGTGACGCTACAAATGAAATGTTCCCTGGACTTCAAATAGGTAGCCAGAGACACAGTGAAGTACCCATGGAATAATTCATTGGTGACCACGGCAAAGGCAGCAAGATGAAGTTCTCAGAGCAATGCCGGCCGCCATGATAGCCCAGGCTTCTGTGCGTGTGGCTTTAGTAATAAATAGTGGCATCTGAGCCTCAGCAGAGATGATGTCCTCACTGCCGCAGGTTGTGTGGAGTGGCCATGTGACAAAGGATGACATTCTAGCTGTCTAGCATCCAAGCCTGATTCTCTAGGCCTCCTGCTGATGCAAAACTACCTGTAATTCTTTTAAGAAATTCATTTTCTCCTTAAATCTACCGAAGCTAGATTTTGGCATAAGTAAAAAATCTGACTCACATAATCACTTAATAGCAGAGCTGAAGCTCTAACCCAGGACTTTGAACTACTAACTCCAGTGTCCCTCTCAACATACAGATCTCTCCTCTCCAACAACCCACATTTTCACATACACATATCTCTCAATCACCTTTTGTTCACCGAAGTATGCTTTTAATGTCAGTTAATATTTCAGGCATCCCAGTGGGACATTGTTCCAAATGCAACAGTATCATTGTCTGTGTAGCCGTTTACATAATATTAACTTTATCTTTGCATATGAAAATACTAATGTGACTGAGAAAGGAAAATTATCAGACCTGCTTAAGGTAGATCTTGGGCATCAGTAGAATGCTTATTGGACTAAAGCCAGCTGCTTTACAAACTTAAGGGCATTTCATAACTGCAAACATTTTATCAGATATTATTTAAAACACAAAGTGATTTTGTAATGTTTTCACGTCTCAATAACAAGTCTGTTCAATTTTTGTAGATCTGATTTCTATATAAACCTTTATGAACTTGCACAAAAATAGGCAAAAGGCACCAATATATGTGTCTGTGATATTGAATGCCTGCAAATAGCAGGTAAGTAACAACTGTTCATGTCTCCCTGTGATGTACATACAGAGTAAGGAAAAGCCCTAATGCTTTATTTCCGATTTATCATTGTAGCCTTTAAAAAAAAATAGGTTAAGGTTGTTCTTGTGTAATGAAATCTGGAAATGCAGTACACACCATAACCAGCAGATGTCAGGAAGGGGTCTATCTCTTAAGACTAAAGATAGAAGATAGGGCAGGAGTTTCTGCAAGGACTGAAGGTTCTCTTGTGCTCAACTCACCCCAATTACAATGGCCTTCTTTATTCCTAAAACACTTTTGCTTTTACACTTTTTCAAAGGCTCCCCACTCTTTTATCAGGCAAATTCCTAGTCATTCAAATCCTGCTCTAATATTACTTCCACAGGGAGCCCTGCCTGCTCCCCTTCAACACAATAGGTTAGGGCCTCCCTGTGCCATGTCTTGGTTACCTGTATTTCCCTCTCCTAGCAGTTTATGTAATATAATAAATTACCGATGACATTGTCATGTCTGACTCCCCTGCTGGACTGTAAATCTCTTAAAAGTACGTACCATGACTGAATTCTTCTCTGCTGTACCCCTCACCCACCACAGTATCTGGCCCTCCGCAGTCACTGATAATGTCTGTGAAAGTAAACACCTCTACCAAATATTCCCAGATTGGGGATATTTTTCTGAGGTCTGGACTACAGGTAGTACCTGGAAAGTCAGTATTTTTTTTACCTTCAACTCAGCAATCTTTGCACTCAGCCCCTTCTTTGTAAAGATATTACATGGGACAGTAATGTGTGAGACCCTACCTGCATTCAAGTAGTTAGAAGTGACAAGACTTCCCCCCAGAGTGGCGATCTCCACTTCAGAGCATCCTCGGGCAGACTCTGTACCAGACTCCCTCCAGTGAAGGGGAGCAGCCTCCACGGCCCAGTCCAGCTTGGTCACCGCAGCTGTGAGCTCATGAAGGAACCTTCCTTCGCTTTCCAGACATTCACCCTATCTGCCTTCTGGGACAATTATTCTTTGACATGACAACCCACTCACTTATTAAAAACAGCTTTCAGACTCCGACCATAGGTATTCTTAAGACTAAGCACCTTGTATTTTTTAAAATGACTTCCTAGTGGCATGGTTTCCAGACTCTTGAAGTACTCTAACTACCGAACTCTACTCTGGCAAGTTGGCTACTGAAGCATCTGTCAGACCTGGAGACCCTAATGTTGTCATTTCATTACTGCAATCTAAAGTCGCTTTCATTTGTTAGTTTTATTTGATTCTAATTCTGAAACTAGTCTAGAATTTCAGAATTGGAAGGCACCTTATAGTTTACTGGTTAATCAAAACAGATCCTGGGCCAATTAAATTACTTGGACACTTAAAAAAAAAAAAAAAAGATTCCTGGACTCCATTCAGCACCATTCTGATCTGGTATGTCTTTTGTTTAATTTTTCCCACGATTTGGTGTGCAGCTTGTTTTGGAAGGTAGCTCTGAACAAGATGCCTGACACAGCCTTATGCAACAAATGAACAGTGTTCTTTTCCCCACTGTACTCGAACCTCACCTGTGACAGGTAGCCCACTACAAAGAAAACTCTGTGCACGAGAAGCCTTCCAACCATCCCTAGTATGCATGTTATCCCCACGTACGTACGTCCAGCATGGGAAAAGGTGAAAAGGAATTCCCAGGATGATGGTGAAGAAAGATCCCAGAACACAGCCATACATAAGGCATAAGACTGTGCGTCTAGACTGGAGCAGGTCAGAAAGCCCCAGGAAAAACGTACTTAGTAAGATGAAACAGAGTATATAATGAAACTGAATACTGTGAGCAATTTAGACAAATGGCAAAAAGTTTAATTGACTTAATGGTAAATTAATAGAAAACTAAGCCTAGGAAAAACGAAAAGATGTGTAAGAAATGAAAACAAACAGCACCTGGAGTTCTAATGAAATTAAACTAATAAAAACCACGTAAATAAATACATTGGAAGAAAGAAGAGATGTGGGAATAATGGAAGAAAAGAGACCTAAGTCCTTACAGATGTGGATAAGCCAATAGACAATGTCTTAAAACAGAAAAATCATAAAGGAACAATACAGTCGTGCTATTCAGAGGCACGAGGTAAACACCAATTTGATTAGCGAAAGAGAGGCGAGTGTATTTGCACTGCCTTTGGGAAGAAGATTAAAGACTGACCCCTTCCCCGACAAACCTGGAGGACAATCTGACATATTACATATTTCAGCATCAAACAGAAACAATGCCTTTCATGGAGGCTGCTTAACAGTAAAACAATGTCGCTTGATCAGGATCAGCAAATTCTAAAACAAGGTGAACTCAGTTTCATGCAGTTGTAATAATCACAAGATTGTAGCCTCACCAGTGATTGTTGATTTGCAGCAAAAAGTGGGTGAAGAAGAAAAAACCCCAATTTTTCTTAATTGGTACATTTATTAAAAATATAGACGAATGGTCCTGTGCTTAAATGTCATTGCAGCTGTGTTCTGGCTTCCGTAAACATAACTAGTCATGAGGAGTTCTTCAGTGAACGCATTCCAGACAGACGTAAAAAGGTCAACAGAAATGACTGACAACACAGGGCTATTGCAGACGAAATTCTCTTATATAATTAATACTCGCTAGAAAATGGAATTTGACATTATTTACAATTACAGCAACATTCATGGAAGCTGGATATCACAGGCATAAGAAATGTCTTTTCATACTTCCCAAACAGTTTTCTGTTTTCGCTATGAAGGTCAGTTACCACAACCAAACTTGTTATTATGAAGCGGAAGTTTTATGTCCACTCAGTCAGAGTCTCTTACATCTTTCTGGGCCCATCCATTTGCAGATTCATTTGCAGAGCAGACACTGTAACCAGGTTCTTCGTATCATGCATTCACATGTGATGTCCAATCTTTATATGCTGTCCAATTTCTTTAAGATAAAAGGAGCTGAAAAGAGAATTTGTTTTGATTAGCTCATAAGTGACATTATGAAACTCTGAGATTGGGGATAAATCTTCCAGGTTTAAATCAATACATTTTTTGAAAGCAACTCCAAGTGGTGGCCAAGCCTCTGCCTGCACAACCCGGCAAAAGGGACACAGTCTTTCTAGGCGGCCCCCTCCAGTGTCATGCAGCTGTAACCATCAGAGTTCACTCATACGTTACACAAAATCTTTTCTCCAAGTAGTTCTCCCTTAGGGCTGCAAAGAGTAAATCCAAACCTCTCCCAAATGATAATCCTTTACTCTTGTGATTTAACTGTCAAAGGCACAAAACATGAGAAGACACAAATCATCATTTTTTACCTTTAAGAATGCATTTCAAAGGCAGAGGGTGAGAGTGGGGACACAATGAACTGGGGAACCAGAAGAGCCAGCACACATTGTGACCCCCCCACTGATTAGCTACATATCACCTGTGCCCTCCACATCACACATGATACGGCTCTACTTCAATTCTAGGGGCCTGTTAGGATGGGGTAGATAAAAATGTCTAGAAAACTAGAAAGTGTTGTCCCAAGTATGGAAAGAAGTGATATCATTATTGTCCTATGTAAAAGTTGCTATGGCCAAAATAAGCCCATGAAAAGATGCTCAAGATCACTTAACAGCGCAATGCAAATTAAAACTGTAAGGAGATACCTACTGGATAGCTGCTACCAAAAAACTGGTGGCAAGGATGTGGAAAAATGAGAACCTTTGTGGTCACTGTCCGTGGGAGTGTAAAATGGTACAGATGCTGTGAAACACAGAATGGTGGTTCCTCAAAAAATTAGAGAGAGAGATGTCTGTACATCAATGTTCACAGCAGCATTACTCACAGAAGCTAAATCACAGAAGCAACCCAAGTGTCCAAAGATGGCTGAATGGATAAACAAAATATGGTTTACAGTGGAATATCATTCAGCCTTAAAAAGGAAGTGCTGACATATGCTACAACATGGGATGAACCTTAGGATATATCATGCTAAGTTAAATAAGCCTGTTACATAAAAAGACAAAATTCCACGCATATGGGTACTTAAAGTTCTGAAGGTAGATGACGCTGATAGTTGCACAATATTGTAAATATATTTAATAAACACTACACTGTACATTTAAAAAGTTAAGATCATAAATTTTATGTGCATTTTACTGTAACTTTAAAAATCGGGGGAAAAAGCCACAACAAAAAGCTGCCGGAATCTTTTTGTCAATACTCATACTAAATTAATAAAACATTTTGTTAATATCAAACTGAAGATATTGAGATCTGCCAGAAAATAACAATCTGCAGCATGTCCAGCATTTTCTACTATTCCTTTTTTTTTTTTTTTGAGGTTTTATTTATTTTTAGAGAGGGAATGGGAGGGAGAAACATCCACGTGTGGTTGCCTCTCAAGCGCCCCCTACTGGGGACCTGGCCAGTAACCAGGCATGTGCCCTGACTGGGAACTGAACTAGTGACCCTCTGGTTCACAGGCCGGTGCTCAATCCACTGAGCCACACCAGCCAGGGTTCTACTAATTCTTATCAGAAAAAAAATCAAAAGAATGCATAAACAAAATGTGGTATAACCATACAGTGGACTATTATCCAGTAATGACTAGGAAGGGAATATCAATAAAAGGAATAAAAATACATGCTGCAATATGTATGAACCTTGAAAACATTATGCAATGGGAAATAAGCTGGACACAAAAGGTTACATGTTGCAGATCAGTGGTTGTCAAGGGCTGGGGCAGGTAGAAATGGGGTTTGACAGCTAAGGGCATGAGTTCCTTTTAAAGGGAAAGAATATGTTCTAAAATAGATTATGCAGATGGCTGCACAAATCGACTATACTAAGAAACCACTGAATTGTACATTGTAAAATGGGTTTGTGGCACAATGTGTGAATTGTATCTCAATCAAAAAATGAAAATACAAAACAGTATTCTCTGTCTTTTTTTAAAAAAAAAACAATTTATATCAAATACAAAGCTCACTGAGAGGCAAATATTTTACTGGCAGCTAAGTCAACAAAACATGGTAAGTGGAGGAAATAGGTTGGAAGTTGCTAAAAGCTGTTGAAAAAACAGGATGATTGGGAGTTCTGTTTACCAGGACTCCCTCTTCCAAGGAAACAGTACAATACCACAGGCAGTTAAGGGGGCACTGAGGGAGACCTGCCCTCAGTGAGCTCTGGCCTAGGCCCAACATGAGTTTCTACAGGATGAACTTGGTATGGCCTTCATTTACTTAATCGTCCTGCCTCTACATTCAGACCTGCCAGCAATACACAACGAGGGGTGATGAAGAGTACTGAACTGAGAACGAGATGAGGGGCAAGTCACTTCTGAGATTCATATCTAAAACTAGCTCTAATATTCAGTGTGCCTGCAACTCCTATCTTGCGTAAGTCCCCTTTGAAGGTCAAGTTCAAATTAACAAATGGGACATACAGAATCTTAGGCCCAGCCTCCATCAAAGGACTATAGTCAAGATCAGGTAATGAACGTAAGTTTCTGCCGAACGTAAAACCAAATAAACCCTCGGGTATCATCATTAAACTCCATAGATGCATACCCGTTTCTTCTCACTTTTCCCCCCAAAGCAATTTTTAGTTTACCCACTGTACAAATGCAATTTTTTGGATTACAAAGGTCAGCATTAAAGTAAGGAAACGTGGTATTGCGTTAAGCGGTCTGGATTCCAGGTCAAGATCGTGCACTGCACTGCTCAATGACCTTGAGCCAGCCATTCCTCTACTGTAAATCTCAGTTTCTGCCGGCAAAACGAGGGAACTGCTATGGGTTATAACCCTTATGGGTCTGCTTCAAGTACTCTTAAGGCAAGGCGAGGCCCGACGGTTAACCACGCAGTCCCCCGCCACCACGTGCAGCTCAGTCTCCCCACTCTGATCCGCAGGCTCGAAGGCGCGCATGCACCCGCTGCCCTCGACGCGCCTGCCCCCGCCTCCCTGCGATCGCTCAGCTCAGCTCAACTCAACAGCCCCCATAGCCCATAGTTCCAGAGCTGGGTGGTCGGTGTCGGCAGGTTCCCTGCCGGTCTCCCGGTTACAGTCTGGAAGGACACTCACTGACTCGCAGCAGGGCCACATAGATAAGGAAGTTCCGTATGGAGGAAATCACATCCTCGCGCATCTTTCGTTTCATTTCCTCGGGGTCCAGCTTCGGCGCGAGGCCCTCAATACGAAACATCGCAGCGATGCCACACTAGACTCCAACTGCCGCGCTCTGCTCGTCTCAGCCGTACCCTAGCGCCCGGAAGTAGGCTCAACCCCATTTCCGGTTTCCGCCTCCCCCGTATTTGAGTGCTGCAACCGGAGCTTGCGAGGGACAATCCTCACCCTAACCTGGAGGTTTTCAGGAGAGCTGCCGGAAGGGGGCGGCCACGATCTTAGCAGCGCAGGACTGGGTTCCTCCAGTCTGTGTATTTAAAAACCTCCTTGTTGAGCTGCGAGCGCTACGCTGTGAAGTACTTTTATTCCCCGGAGGGGGCGGTGCACTTAGGTGCCACCATAAATAGTGATGATGGCTAACATTTATTGAGTACTGAGTACAACCCTGCCCTATGAATTAGATGTTATAATCTTCATTTCCTAGATGAGAAAATGGAAGCACAGAATCTTGAAAACAGCAATTTGCCCAAGTGTGCTTTAAAATACCTTGGAAAAAAAGTTTGAGGAGGAAAGATGAAATGATATTAGCAAAATATTGAAAACTGCTTAAGCCGGTGCTTAGTACATTATTAAAATTATTTTTTCTTTCTATTTTGAGTGTTCAAAATTTTTCATGAAAAGTTAAAACAAAAAAGTGAAGATAATGAAACTTGCTCAAGATTACACAACTAATAGTTGCAGAGCAGTGTTTTATATCTTACTTAAGCCTGTGGGACCCCAAGGGCAAGAGTTTTGTGTGTTTTTTAAAAATTATCCATATAGTTGCTGTAGCTTCATTTCTGAAGTTAACTGAGCCTTACAAATTATATTTGTCTAGTAATATACTATATATATAAAGCAAGTTCAAATCTGTTTAACTGTTTACAGATGATAAGAGGGAGGCTCAGAAACCAAGTGCTCTGCTTAAAGGCGTTCTGCTAGTGAGGGGCACATGCGGGGTTCTGATGCAGATAATCGTAATGTCAAGCTGAAATCTCTTTTCCCCTGCGCCCTACTGCTCCTCCGTTAGTCTTTACCAGTTAGAGCCTGCCTGGAGGGGCATCACTGGAGTCAGAAGGTGGGAGTTTAATGCAACTGGACTTCCTGTCGCAGAATCATCAAAACAGTGCTGCCCCAAATTATGCTTGCCAACTAACCATATATAATTCTTAGGCAGGAACCAGATGATTGAATTGCTCACATAATTCAAAACCAGAATAAAATGTTCCTTTCTTTACTGCACATTGCATAGCAACAATGGATTTCAGAAAAATTAGAATAGTAATTTACCATGGAAGCAACTGATAACTGTAAGAATTGCCACCCACCTTCCTCATTAACAGAATGTAAGACATGGGGGTAAGAAAGGAAACACGTCTGCATATTCAAGCTTTAGAAACCTACTGCATCTATAATTCATACAGTGGAATAGCAGAGGCAGCTCTGGAATGGGAGGGGCTGACTGCTAAGGAACAGCCTCCATCTAACCCTTGGAGAGTGTTTAGAAAGCCTGCACCGAGGCTGGAAAGCAGCAGGTGCCTTGGAAAGAACTGGGACAGGAAGATTGGAGACATGGCCTCTGGATCTGGCACTGCCACTATCTTGCCACGTGACAAGGGACTGCAACTTCGTTTCTTAGGTTGTAAAGGAGGAAGATATGATTAAATGCTCGTAGAGTCCCGTTCGATTCTAACCAGGAATGCAATTTGAATTCTAGGACATTCTGGTCTGGAGTGTGCAGATAATCAAAATATTATCGACTGTGGCGAGATATCAAAACAACCAGTGTGTGTGTTTTCAATGGTAGGAAGAATGTAACAATAAGGCATATCTCATCCATCTGAATAGTGAGGCAAAATGGATTGGCAAGGGATGAGTTATGGGATTCCAGAAACCTCGATCTCATCTGCTGGCCAAGTTTAGATAAACATTTCTCATACAGAACTATCAGCTGGGTTTTTTAAAAAAGATTTTATTTATTTATTTTTAGAGAAGGGAAGAGAGGGAGAGAGAGAGAGAAACACTGATGTGTAGTTGCTTCTCATATGCCTCCTACTGGGGGCCTGGCCCGCAACCCAGGCACATGCCCTGACTGGGAATTGAACCATTGACCCTTTGGTTCACAGGCTAGCTCAATCCACTGAGCCACACCAGCCAGGGCTCAGGTTATTTTTTTAAATTATACTTTATTGATTATGCTATTAGACTTGTCCTGATTTTTCTCCTTTGCCCCCTCCACTCAGCACTTCCTCCTCTCTCAGGCAATCCCCCCACCATTGTTCATGTCCATGAGTCATGTGCATAAATTCTTTGGCTACTCCATTTCCTGTGCTGTACTTTACATCCCCATGGCGGTTCTGTAACTTCCTACTTGTACTTCTTAATCCCCTCACCTCTTATCCCATTCCCCCACACTACCTTCTCATCTGGCGACCATCAAAACACTCTCTGTATGCGTGATTCTGTCTCTATTTTTCTTGTTTGCTTAGTTTGTTTTTAAGACTCAATTGTTGATAGATATGTAGTTTTGCCATTTTTATTGTTCATAATTTTGATAATCTTTTTCTTAAATAAGTCCCTTTAATATTTCATATAGTACTGGTTTGGTAATGAACTCCTTTAGTGTTTTCTTGTGTGGGCTCTTTCTCTGCCTTTTGATTCTAGATGACAGCTTTGTCTACAGCCATACCACCCTGAACGCGCCCGATCTCGTCTAAATGACAGCTTTGCCGGGTAGAGCAATCTTGGCTGTAGTTCCCTGCTTTTTATGGCTTTGAATATTTTTTGCCATTCCTTTCTAGCCTGCAAAGTTTCATTTGAGAAATCAGCTGATAGTCTTATGGGAACTCCCCTGTAGGTAGCTAACTTCTTTTTTCTTGCTGCTTTCAAGATTCTCTGTTTACCTTTAACCTTTGGTATTTTAATTATGATGTGTCTTGGAGTGGGTCTCTTTCCATCCATCTTGTTTGGCACTCCCTGTGCTTCCTGGACTTGGATGTCTATTTCCTTTACCAAATTAGGGAAGTTTTCTTTCATCATTTTTTTCAAATTGATTTCCAATTTCTTGCTTTTTCTCTTCTCCTTCTGGTACCCCTATGATGCAAATGTTGAACCTCTTGAAGCTGTCCCAGAGGCTGCTTATACTATCCTCATTTTTTTTTTAATCCTTATTTTTTCTTGTTGTTCTGCTTGGTTGTTTTTTGGTTCCTTGTGTTCCAAATCATTGATGTGATTCTCAGCTTCATCCACTCTACTGTTGTTTTCCTGTAAATTGTTCTTTATTTCAATTAGTGAATCCTTCATTTCTGACTCTCTTTTTAATGCTGTTGAGGTCCTCTAATTCCTTGAGCATCCTTATAATCAGTGTTTTGAACTCTGCTTGTGATGGATTGGTTATCTACATTTCATTTAGCTCTTTTTCTGGAGTTTTGATCTGTTCTTTCATTTGGATCATGTTTCTTTGTTGCCTTGTTTTGGCAGCCTCCCTGTGTTTGTTTCTATATCTTAGGTAGAGTTGCTTTGACTCTATGTCTTGGTAGTGAGGACTAATGTAGTGGGTGTCCTATAGGGTCCAGTGGCACAACCTTCCCTATCACCTAAGCTGGGTACTCGAGGCGCACCCTTCGTGTGGGCTGAGTACATCCTCTTTTTATAGTTGAGTCTTGGTTGCTGTTGGCAGATCAATGGGAGGGATTACCCAGGCCAGTCATCTGCAAGGATTGGCTATGACCACTAACCACCAACCTTCACTATTCATGGAGTATCAGTTGAGTAAGGCAGAGTGGTGGTCCTCTGATGTTTTCTGTACCCGCTGGGTACACTGGCCCTTGGGTTTCCTGGGTGGTGCAGGGCAAGTTCAGCCCCTACCTGTGTTTTGCTCTGGACTATTCTGCCTGAACTACAAAGCAATATGAGATGGCTGCTACTTGTGCTGGGTTTGGAGATGCCCAGGCAAAGCCAAGCTGTGAATTTAGGTTGGTTGCTGCTAGTACCAGGCCTGGGGTTCACTGAGGCCAGCTGTTGTTTATTTGAGAAAATTTAGGAAGTTGTGTGGTATGAGCCAAGACCAGCCATTCATATGGAAAAGCAGCTAGGGTGGGCCTATAAGTTGGGTGGGGCGGAGTCTCTGGGGATCTCCAAGGTGGATCAAACAATGTTAGCTAGGTTGATGAAGTCTCAGCCTGCTGGCTCTCTGGCTCTGTGTTGGGAGGGCTCAGAAAAAGAACGATAGCCACTGTTTGCCCAGTGCCAGACGTTTCAGTCTTTCCCAGTATGCCACTGGTGTCCTTCAGGCTGCCACCCCAGTGCTAGAGTTCAGAGGAAGTGATCCGAATAGATGAGTCCCTGCATGCATTCTTTAAGGGGAATTGCTTGTGGCTCAAGCAATTTCTTCCGCTGACTCAATCCCGCTGGTTTTTGCAGCCAGAAGTTGTGTGGACTTATCTTCCTGGCACTGGAACCCTGGGCTGGAGGGTCTGGTGTGGGGCTGGGACTCCTCACTCCCAAGATATCCTCTGGATTTATATCTACTGCAGGTGGGTGTAGGGCCTGCCAGGTCCATGTCTGTGCCCCTCCTACCAGTCTGGATGAATGTCGTTTCTCTAGTTCCATAGTTGTCAGACTTCCACTCAACTCGATTTCTGACAGTTCTGAGTGATGGTTGTTCTGCATTTCAGTTACAATTTTGTCGTGTTTGTTTGAAGAGGTGAGCCATGTCTGCCTATGCTGCCATCTTGACTGGAAGTCTAGCCATTTTTTTTTCCTATTGAGATGCTTTTGAGTAACTTACTTGGATTCAATAAGAACCAAAGAGGGAGAAATTAGTAAAAAATCATGTTTCTTGGTGAAAAGAATAGATTTTTATCATTTAAATTTTATTCATTCAATGCTAAGCAGCACCTGTTTCATTGATAGGTGATGTGGTGGCAAATGGCTGGCCTATTAAATGGCAACAGTATCCTCATAGAAAGTTCTGGTGTTTGCCTGACTACCTGTAGAGAGACAGGAAGAAAGTGGGTGGAAATATAGAGCAGCTGTGTCTTCCTGTGAGGAATCAGTTCTGGATACAGTCTAGGAAGGTGAACTCTTCCTGTCTCCGAAATGTTCATCCTTCTTGCATAGCTTCAACAATTATAACAGAGAAAACTCCTTAGAAAAAGGTTAGGCTCCTTTCTTTCTCTCTCTCTCTCTGGCATGTTGGTGGTGGTGTTGTCCAATTACAGTTGATTTAAGTGAGACAAATTGAGAAAAAGTATTCTAGGAAGTTAACACTGGAATGAGCTATTTCATATTTTGGATCCCTCATTTTTTTCTCATTGGAATTAAGAGGAGTTGGGTCTAATCTTTACAATCTCTTGCAGTTCTAAAATACTGAAATTATGTTTCTCTTTCCAGTTCTCTGTAACTTCGCACTAAAGGCTAAAAGCAAAGGATTCCCTGTGATTTCCTGTGAAAGGCAAAAATAAAAAGTATGCATGCATAATTTAATATTGATATTTGTATTATTTAGTCTGATCATAGAAGAAATGGGAGCTGATGTCATAGCCTGTCTTGTTTTCCACATCAACCCCAAGGGAAATTTAGGAGCCATTTCTTTTGCCTGGACTTCCCAGACAGTACTGCACACTAACATTCAATGTGCATGACCTTCCCATTAGAGAATTAAGTGTTTTCATTTTCATCACTGGGGAGGAATTTGTATTTGCAATGTCACAGATTTACAGATAATTCACTACTGGGAAATAATTTCAACATATAATCTCAGGGACCTGCAGGATCTAATTTACAGGGAGCTACAAGCTTTGGGGATTGAATACTTCAACCCCTTCATTTAACAGATGAGGACACTGAGGCCCCCAGAGGAAAGCTAATTAGAGGTAGAGCTAGTTGGCACAAGGGCTCCTACTTCAGTCCTTTTTCCAATCACAACTTGCAGCTTTCATTGATGACCCTCACCTCAGAGGTGAGAATCAGAAGAATGGGGTGTTGTTCATCCCCATTGTGGGAGGGACAGGATGAAGGGTGTCTTCTACTTGCCAACAGTCAGAGGGCAGCCCTTCTTTCCGTGTTTCCACACCCATCACTAGTAGTTCACCCAGGCTGGGTTATTTTCTAGCTCCACCTTCTCTCCTTCCTCATTCCTTCAGGAGATGAACATGGTCAGGAGTTCCCAAAATAAACTTGGCTTTGAAGGCCACTCAGATGAAGATGAATGGAATGAAAGTCAGGACAAGAAAAGGACACTTGGGACCTCAGTAAAGATTGCTGTGTGCTAGATGTTAATTGAAGTCCTCACCTGGCAGATGGGATAACTTACTTCTAGAAACTGTGGCCCAATAAAAGGCATTTTCAAGAAGAGGGACTTTTTGAACCTTCAAGGATGAGTAGATTTTGATAACCTTCACCTCACTGGCATTTGCTTGCTATGTTACCCTGTTCTCTGCTCTAATTTTTTGGGCTGTTTTCTGGATGATTCATGAATGTTGGATTTCTTTCCAAGTAGACTGTAAGCACCTTGAGTTCAAGGAACATACATTTTAACCCTCTAAACAACTGAGCATGGCTATTTAAAATGGTAAAACCTCAGAAGGTATTGTCTGAGTGGGTGAATGAATGAATGAATGAATGAACTTCATGTCTGCTAACCTTTAGAATTAAAAAATTGGTAGCTTCCTATATTAGGTTGAACAGAAATTGTTCCCCAAAGAAATTTATTCAGAATTCTACATAATATTTTTATATAAGTACTAATTTGTCACTGTTTTTGCACAAGTTGTTTTTGTTTGCCTAAATAAAATTTAATTAATTAATTAAAGGTTTTATTTATTTTTAGAGAGAAGGGAAGGGAGGGAGAAAGAGGGAGAGAAACATGAATGTGTGGTTGCCTCTCATGTGGCCCCCAACTGGGGACCTGGCCCACAACCCAGGCATGTGCCCTGACTGGGAATCAAACCAGCAACCCTTTGCTTTGCAGACCCATGTTTAATCCACTGAGCTACACCAGCCAGGGCTAAATAAAAATCATTTAAATAATTTTAATGTATCTTAGGCAGAGTTAAGTGATGAACTTTAAAATTTACTTGCTATATTTAAAGCAATGTAATGAAATGATACCCATATTATACTTTTTAAAATAATTTTTTTAAGTTTTTTTATTTTAGAGAGAGGGCAAGGGAAAGACAAAGAGGGAGAGAAACACTGATGTGAGAGAAAAACATTGATCAGCTGCCCAGCTGGGGAATGGACCTGTAATCCAGGCATGTGCCCTGACTGGGAATCAAACCAGTGACTCTTCAGTCTGAGGGACAGCGCCCAACCAACTAAGCCACACTGGCTGGGGCACCCATATTACACTTTTAATAACTCTTCTTCCATCAAAATATAGAATTAAGGGGAAAAAAGGAAATAATCCCTCATAATCCCACAACCACTATTGACACATTAGTGATATTTCTTTCAGCCTTTATTCTTTTACCATATATATATAGTGCCCACATAGGTGTGTATATATGTATATACCTACATGTATGTTATATATGTATATTTTACAAAATGGATCAAATAGTATATGCTATTTGAACTTGTATTTTTTATTTATGTCATATTGACTATCTTCCTATATCTTTAAATATTTTTCTAAAATTAATGATAGCTGTATAGTATTCCAACATATGAATGTACCATAATTTATTTAACAAAGCCCCTCTATCTTTGGGCACTTAATTTGCTCCCGTATTTTTCCTATAAATAATATTTCAGGGAACATCCTTGTAATACTATCTTCATGCCTATGTGAAAATTTTCCCAATAATAATAATTACATTAAATTCAGAGTTTTTCATTTTCCCAATTACTCTTTTTTTTTTTTTCCTGAGGACAAAACTACTGTCTGGCCAAGAGTGTGGGTGTCAGATCTTTAGACCTTTGGAAACTACAAAGGATGGGAAATTTTTCTCTTTTAGAAGAGGTTTGCTCCCTTGTGCTATAAATTATTATTATTTTGCAGCAAAAAAAGGCTTGATTTGCATTGACGTAAGTTAGAGCACATAGTAATTCCCAGCCATCTCACTGCAGATGTCGGAGAGTTGGTTTTGCTGCTACTTCCATTCCACCCCATTACACAGAAACATGTGTCTGTATTATGGAAACGCGTGTGTCCAGCTGGGTGTAGTTTCTTGCTTTTCAATAAAAGTGCTGTGCCTATAGGTGCTCAATTTATACTTATCAAGTGAAAAAAAGAGAAAGAAATAATTTATTATTGATTCAATAACCACAAGTCCACCTCTATCCTGTTGAACGTGTCCTCTCACCCCTTTTCAGGAGCCCCGTGGAGAAAGTAGGAAGTGAGCACCCTATTTCCTACCTCTACAAGAAATAAAGTCCACCCTTTATTTCTTGTAGAGGTAGGAAATAGGGTGCTCACTTCTAGGACCCATTGTCTACACCCGGCCCCCAACATTTTCAGGATGACAGACCTGCCTGATTAATACCCACGAGCATATTTTTGCATCTTAGAAAAAAAAAGTGCTTCCTAAAGTTAGGAATACACTTTGTTCTTGCATATCAAAGTTGAATTGCTATGCATTGTATAAATCATGAATGAAAAACATGCCAGTCTTCCCATTACATAATGTTTAAGAATTCATTTAGGCCTTAATGTGTGAAACCTTGTCCTAACCATTTTCTTAGTAGGTCTCTTAAAATGTCAGGTCTAAAATGGCCCGAAAGGCTACCTAAGCCTTCCCCGATGCTTGGCCTCCACCACAGACGTCCCCAGTTCTGTGTGAGCATCTCCAGTGACAGGGAGCTGACCACTTTCCCGAGCAGCTCTGTCTGTCTTTGGAGAGGCAGCTCTTACTGTTAGAGCCACAAGCTGCCCTCTGCACCATATTCCCACCGGTCCCAGTTACATTCTCCAAGATGTCAAAAGCAAGTCTGACCCTTCTTCCTCATGGATGCGTAAGAGCAGCTTGGGTCTTCCCTGGTGCTTGTTTTCTCCAAGCTAAGCATAATTTTTAGCAAAACTCTCTTAAAATTTTTGTTACCCTTACCCCAAACCTAACTTTTCCATTTAGCCATGGTGGCCCAATTTATTCTGAGCTGTCTGACCCTACATCTCTCCCACCTCTCCAGCTCACACCGAAGGGGACATACCGGGTTCCTGGCAGGGACCTCTGGGAATCGAGGCCGGAGTCTCTTCGTTCCTCACTCAGAGACTGTCCCTGAACAAGAAGTGTGTGCCTGGGTTATCTCTCTCTCCCCTCGGGTCCCTCACAGTGCTGGAGGGACTTCCCTGACCACCCACTTTAGTTTCTGGCTTTTGCCCTGGGAAGTAAGGACCAGCTCTCGGAAGTGTTGGGGAAAGGCGGTGTGCTCGCTGTAGAGAGAGCATGGGCTTTGGAGTGAAGGAAGGTGAGGTTTAAATTCCAGCTCCTCCGTGAAGTTGTTCTGAGCCCTTGTGCAAGATGTTTTACCTTTCTGGGTTTTTGTTTCTTTGTCTCTACTGGAGCGAACTGATAACCACTTTAAAGTATTGTTTTAAGGGCTGAATAGGATAATAATATACTTAATGTGCCTGGCTTATGGTGGACTTTCTAGAAATGGTAGTTACTACTAATCAGAAGAAACAATTTTTCATTAGAAAAATTATAGCTTAGTCATAGTCTAAATGGAAAAAGTAATTTTTAACTACCACAGTATCTATACACTTGTTAGTCTCATTTAAGGAATCTGGCCTCTTATTCACAGTAAATCTTTTTAAAAGAATGACCCATATCCACAGTCCTCTTGTGCTTATCTCCTATTCATTCTGCAGCCCAAGGACAGATCGACCTGCTGACCCCACATATTCTCTGAAATGCCTCTTTTAAGGGAAGTCTCTGTTGCCAAATCCAAGGGACCTCTGTGGGCCTCCATCCCGCTGCAGCAGTAGACACCTGGTCACAGGACCCTTTCAGGAGAGCGCTCCCCTCCCATGAGATGCCACATTCCTCTCTGGATGCTCCAAAGCCTCCTTCTGTCCTCTTCCTAAGGTCCGCTCCTCAATGGCAGCATTCTTTAAGATTCTTTCCTGGACCTTCTTCTTCTCTATATTCATGAGCAATCTACGGACTTCAACTGCCAGCCTTAGGCTCATGATTACCACACACAGGGTGGGGAAAAGTAGGTTCACACTGGTTTGTATGGAAAAGAATGTAATAACTAATAAATAATAATATGAGAATAAACTGTTTTGCATACTCACAACTGTAAACCTACTTTTCTCCCCCCCCCATACGTCTCCAGTTATTTCTCCCCAGAAACACAGACCTGTGTTTCCAACCACCTCTTGACTTCATCGTCTTCTGGCATTTCCCTTGGGTACCTTGCACTCCAGTTGCTCACTGTGGAACCAATTATCTTCCCCTCCTAATCAATCTTAACTTCCGGGCGCTGTTGTCTAGTGACTAACCTGCCATCCAGTTCCTCCAGTTGCAAGAGCCAGAAATCTGGGAGTCGGCCTTGATTCTTTCCTCTCCCTTCGGCGCTCTGGTCTAATGAACCACCAAGTTCTACCAATTCTGGGCCCTTAGTGTCTCTACAATTTACTGCACTCTTTCTGTCCCCTCTGCCACTATTTCTGCTCGGGCCAGCCAACAACTGGTCTTTTTTCTCTTGTCTTATCACTGCTAGTGAGTTTTCTACCCTGTGGTCTAAGTGAACTTCCTCTATATAGTTTTTATAATGTTAGTCTGTAAATTAATAAATGAAAATGCATTAATTTATTTCCTGTTTCCTCTAGGAAAAAGTACGAATGCCAGCTGAGAAGGCGTGTTATTGATCTGGTTCCTATTTTCCTCACTAAGCTCAGCCCGTTCCCTCCGCTTCCCGGGTCTGGTGCCTCTTCTTCACTCTTCCTCTGCCCTTCTCTTTCCCCTCCCGCACCCCCACCTCCATCCCCACATACTGCAGCTGGCTGTTTCCAAACTCACCAAACCCTCAGCCCTGGGCCTTTGCGTGTGCTTGGCTTTTTTTTCTAATTAAAATTCTCTTTCCTACCTCTTTGTCAGGCTAACTCCTAATGTTATTCAGAAATCACCTTGGCTTTCACCTCCTTCAAAGAGTATCTACTAGTTTAGTTGAAAGGAACCTGCCACTGTCCGCCCTTTTGCCCTCACAAGCATGGCGCAGTAATACAAGATGTTGACACTGTGGGGACCTGGGGTGAGGGACCCGGGGGAACTCTCTGCACTGTTTTTGCAACTTTGCTTAAACTATTCCAAAACAATAAGGTTATAGAAAAAAGAGTCTCCACTAACTCTCCTGTGCCTGCTTAGCTGCTGCTTCTGTGTATCTACAAGACCGCTCTGCGCTTCCTCCAGTGAGAAAGTCAAAGCACTTCGCCTTTGTCTGTGTGCCCGTGTCTTCCCCTGAAAAACAATAGAATCATTTCTTATGTATTTTTGCACAGTGCCTAGCAAATGGGAACTGTTGAACGAGTATCTCCTAAGTAAATGTTTGTCGTTAGAATAGTTGATTTTGGGCGATAGCCCCGGCACTTTTGCTGTTGAGTGACATGAAATTACAGGCCTGGAAGAAAAGAACTTCAAAGTCTCAGGCATCATGGGTGACTGGTGGCCTCTGCTTGCTTCTCAGCAGGGTGGACTTGGCGAACATGAAATGATGGATACACCTGAATGTCGCATGTGTCCCTACACGCTGTGTGTGTTTTCAAGAGAGTCACATGACTTCTTCCCCTGCAGGAAGAGAGCACTCTCCTGGCTGAGCTGGGTTAATTCACCCAGGTGAGCCTCGCAGGCTGCTGGCCCGTCCCAGGAGGGTGTGGCCGTGTGGGAGAGCACAAAAGCCAGCCAGGACTGAGCCTGCGAACCAGCTGGAAGAAGAGTGACACCGAGGGGCCATGAATCCCCAGGTCAGCCATTCTCATCCCAGCCCTTTCATGAAAGAACTATGTGACCTTGGACAAGTGTCTTCCTCTGCGTAAGGTCCAGTGTCTATATGTGTAAAATGAGGGCGTGGATTGGCTGGTTTCTAAAGCCCCATCCAGGATCAACGCCCTGGGATCCTGTGATCAGTGTGAATGAAGACTGTGAACACCAGCAGGAGGAAGAAGGTGAGTGTGTGTGAGAAAAATGTGGCAGCTAGCCACCAGTTCCAGGTCAGCAGCAGCCGAGAGCAGGAAGGAGCCAAGCTGGGACGGAGGTTTGTTTAAGTCACCCTGGGGGACAGAGCCCGCGGGGGCACAGTAGGTCACCAAGTTCAGGTCTGTCAGAAGAAGCTTTTCCAGGGATTAGAGTTGGAGTCAGTGTGGTGGCAGAGCAGCGGTCATTTTTTACCTGACAAGATAACCACCTTTGGCAAAGGTTTTGATGTTTTCTTTGGACTGAACTTATCCAAAATTTGAGCACCGGAAATGATGTAAAGAGTGCCACCTGGTACTCTTGGCTGCGGAAGGAACGCCAGCAAGGCAGGGATTTTGAATGGAACTGCTAAGTGGGTGAGTTATCTGGAGTTTGAGGCTATGAACTATCAAGTCATGCAAATTCAGAATTGCTGTAGCCAAGTGGAGCAAAATCCAGTTTATATGGGGGTTACCTGTCTTAAATGGGCAGCAGAGGCTCTGGTAATCATATGAAAGACAACCTGGGAAGCATGAAGAAAACGATGTATTTGCCTAATTGAATAAATCCATTAAAACGAACTGCTACTAGTTAGAGAATTTAGGGTGAGTAGACAAGAACATATCATTCTGATTTTTTTTAAAATCCTGGGAACATTCCTTTTGCTCACTGCTTATTCGCGCCAGAATTTCTGAAAGGGGTGTGGGAACTCCTGCCTTTGTCCCTGAAAGAATGGGAAGGGTGCGGGCATGAGGTGTGCTTAGGAATTGGGCTTCTGGCTCAGGGCGACTCCTTTCATATCTGGTCCTTCCCCTGTCCCTTGACCAAGAGTTTCCTCACCTTCTTAGAAAAATACTTACTTGATAATTTCACTTGGGTTCAGAGAAGGAAGGTGATGGCTTCACCTCTCGAAGGTATTGGGTTTGAATCCTCGTGAAGAAAACACCAGCCAAATGTTAGTGCGGAGAAGTGTCACTTTTGGCCATTAGCATGGAGGTGGGCCGGGAGAAGAGAAGAGAAGAGCCACCCGCCCAAGCCCCTGAGAGATGAGGGAACCAGCCGGATGCAGAGAGAGTTAAGAGAAACGGGCCAAGCTTCAGGCTCCCAGGAAGAGAAGCCAAAGCACAAAAATAGTAATAGTTAGATTTATGGAGAGTTTCCTCTGTGCCAAGCAGGGTTCTAAATAATAATTATTGCAACTAGAATCATATTAACGATTCTCACACCAGCTCTCGGAGGCATGCTCTTATTTCCATTTTCTAAATGGAAAACTCAGGTACAGAGATGTTAAATATTCACCCGAGTTGCAGAGCCAGGATACAAGCCCAGGCAATTGGGCTGCAGAGTCATTGCTATTAACCGCCCAGGCCCTGGTGCATACACAGCCTTTCAGGGTTGCACATGACTCTTGTTCTCTATCTCCAGCATCCAGCCTGGGGCTGGGAAGATAATGGGCTTTGCTGAGTGTCCCAGAACTGAACAGAAACAGACTCAGCCTGTGCCCAGCGCTGGTACCTGGAGTGTGGGGGAGGCTCTGTTTGGCTCAGTACAGTACTTCAGCCATGGAATGCCAGGGAGTCTCTGGGGCTTGGCAGCCGAAGCGCAGTCCAGGGAGCCGACTTGGGATCACAAGGAGGATTTCCCCTCACTGCGCAGGAAGGGGGAGGAAGACCTCGGGTACTCAGGAGCTCAGGCTGAGGGGTGAGGAAGCAGCCTGCTCGCTCCTTAGCGCACACTGAGAGAGAGCTCAGCCCTCTGTTGGGTGTTGGCCATTGCCGATACAGGGTTGCATTGTGCACATTCCTTGCCCCGGAGGAGCCCCCTGGGAGTAGTGGGGAGGGCCGCCTATCTGATAGACCCTGGAAATTGCCTTAGGACTCCTGCCCTTTTGTTGTAAAGGCCAACAAGGTTAATTATAAACCATTTTGTCTGTCTTGGTGGAGTTTTAAATATTCAGCTCCGCGCCCACTGAGTGGATTCAGGAGATGGGCTGGATAACTTTCAGACCCCTGGATGAACTCTCTGGATCAATGAGGTGGGGGCTAAGATGGTGGCAAGGCTGAGAAGACAGAACTTGCAAAAAGACCCTGCAGTGAAAATGGCTGGAGAGAACGCTGGAGAAGAGAAAGGAGAGGAATGAAAGATAACTGTTCCGACATTCATGAAACACTAGGACCTGTTTATCCCCGTAGGGAGAAGAGGGCATTTATGCTCTGTGTTAGCCATGAAAGCTTCTTTGGTGTCAGGTCTCTCGAGTGACAAGGACGCTGCGGTGGGCCAGGGACTCGTTGGGTGTGACAGTGATGTCTAGTCTGTCTGTGCCATCCCTGTTTATGCACCGTGTGCTCATGTCGCCTCGTTCCTCTCCACAAGGCATCCTGGTTTGGATGACACACATTACCGCCATGCTACCCATGGACAAAACGCTCCTGCATTTTGCCGGCAGGCCTGAGTTATGAATTTTAAGGCCAAAGGGATGTTGGGATGTAAACACTATGAACTGGATAGCTTTCTCCTGTTGCCCCCATGTGTGATTATGGACAAAAATGCTTTCTTTTCCCCCTTTGGCTTGGCTAGAAAAATAGGAGACTAAAATTTACTTTCAAAATTAATAGAAAACAAATAAGATCTCTTTTAAAGTAGAAACACAGACACGGTAGAAATTCATTGAGTTCTTGTCACGGATCCACTTGGCTGGCTCCGTTTAGAGCTGTCAGTTCTTGGGTCTTTCAGCTTTCCTTCGCCTAGAGTTCTGGGGCACACAGCCAGGAGAGGCTGCGGTGGGGGCTGGTAAGAACCACAGATATATGGCGGGGGGCTCAGCCCCTTCCATGTCCTGCCAGAATATGGGACCCTGAGTTGTTAGTCCTGGGTCCTGCGGAAGGAAAGGAGAAGAGTTATTTTCTCACGCGGAGCCGCCGTTGGAGGTCCGCTTGCAGCATAGTTACCGGGAAGGCAGCAGTTATCAGGAACTTGCAAAAGAATCCAGGAGAAGGAAAGAAATGGGTGTTTGATGAAGTTTAATGGAGCATCGCCCTGCTCTTTAGCAGCCATCAGCTCAGTTATGCGACCTCATTCACAAAGGGGAGGAAAAACAAGGGTGAGAGGGAAGGGCCTTTCCCCTGTGTCCTCCCCTCTCTCCCCCGTCGCTGGTGCCTCTGCTCCTGTCTGCGCGGCTGCGCTTCCATCACCACGCCCCTCAAACAAGGTCTGTGACCGTGTGGGACCCTAACAATCTATCTGTCACAGATGCATTTGGGACTGTTTGAACTGATTCGTCGCCTCGTCTCTTTGGGTGCAGATGGAATAAGGAGGATTATTAATAGGCAATTATTGAGCATTAGACCTGCCATAGATGGTGAAGGGAATTACAGGGTCAAGGATTTATAGTCCAAATTCAAAGAGGTGTAAAAGAAATGAGAAACCTCAAATATTGTTTAGGTTTTGATGTTGGAAATGCATTGCTTCAAAGATCTAGAAGACTAATAAAACCACACCAGCTCTTTGTTTCCAATGTCCCAACATAAAACAGCTAAAAATCACTGAATAAATTAATTACAGAGAGCAAGGGTGTGCTTCTTCATGGAAGTTTACTCTGAGAAGCTTGCTGTGTCAGGGAGACATGGATCATGGCTTTTGTGAATCAATTGCAAAAGGGGCCAGGTAGGCCTGTGGCCAGCAGTGGAGCTGCCGAAGTGGAGGGCCATCGGTTCTCGTGCTTCCTTCCACGCACACCCCGCCCCCACCCCTGTGTCACACGGGCAACATAATGGTCTGGGAATGTCTTCCCTGCAGGGTGCTCGCTGGTATTCAGTTTCTTTTGATAAACTGCCTCGTTCTCCTTGTCAAACCCTCTCTGAAACTTGAAATAAATTCTGGGTCAATGAAATAACATACCGATGATTTCGGAAACATGGCATAACCTGCCTACGGAGACTGTTGAAGGCAAAAGCCTTCAAAACGTTAAACTCGGGGCTAGGGACCAACTCCGAAGGCACTGGCATTGCTCAAGGCTTTGTCTGCTTTTTCAAATCATGCCTGGGGACTGACAGCAGAAACGACTCATCGATCTTAAAAGCAACCACGCTCATAACTTTGTAGTAATAGGAACCCTGACTGACAGCATTTAAGTTCTAATAAAAATAATACTTAAAATGTATTGAGGGCATATTTTGTGCTAAGTCTTGCACTGAGAACTTTACATGCATTGTCTTGTTTAATCCCCCAATAATAAGTATTATTATGTACACATTATTATATTATTATTTCAAATTTGCAGATAAACCTTATTAAAGCCCAAACTGTGTCCAGAATTCCTGACCAGATGTTCAACTGTCTACTCAGCATCTCTAGTTGGATGTTTAATAGGCATCTCGAGCTTAAAACGTCCCAAAGTTGGCTCCTAGTATTTTCCTTCTCGTTCCCCTGCACCCAGTGAACTTGCCTCCCTTCAGTCTCCCTCATCCCAGGTAATGACGACTCCAGCCTCCAGGCTGCTCAGGCCAAAACCCTTGGTGTCAGCTTGACTCACCTCTTTCCCTCACATCCCACATTCAGTCCGGTCAGCACATTCTGTCACTGTACCTTCAGACTATGGGGTCTGTCCGAAAGGTGTCCAGCCATGAATGTAGAAAATAGAGACAGTTATTGAAGAAGATACAAGATATAAGAAACACTGTACACAGGACAGTGATGCCTCAGTCCCCTTCAAAGTAGGCACCTTGGCACCTCACACAGTCCTGCCCAATTGCCATCAGCTGCCCCGTTGTATTTTCGTGCATCTCATTGTTGGTCTGAAATTTCTCCCCTAAAACTAAAAGGTGATTTTAGTTTTGGGAAAGGCCAGAAGGGGCAGGGTGCCAAATCTAGGCTGCAGGGTGACTGAGTCACCTGGGTGATTTGATGTTTCACCAAAACACTCTGCACGAGACATGATGCATGTGCAGGCATGTTGTCGTGATAAAGCTGCCAATCACCAGTTGCCCATAGCTGTGGCCTTCTGAATCATCCAAATAGTTACCATGGAGGAATGTGCAAGCTTAATACAAAATTTGATGCAGATTTGTTGCTCTACTCACTCAGTCATTTTTTAAGGTGACGGCCACACAGTGCACATGCTTGCTCAATGGTGTCTACTGCACCCACTGACGTGTACAGTGAAATTTTCATTGTTTACATGCGCATTCCAGTCCACCCTCCATGGCTGCCAGGTTACATCGATGTTGTGCAAATTGTTCTCATTAAATTAACAATGGCTGGAATTTTTCAGGATAGGCCTCGTGTATCAGAATCTGACCACCTCCCGCTCCTCCATGCTGCTACCATTCTCTCTCACCTCGATGGCTGCAGTACACTCCTTCTGCCCTCCCCGCCTTCAAGTCTGTCCTCATCACAGGAACCAGAGAGCTCCTGTTAAAATGCAAGTTCAAAACTTTCTGTGGCTTCCCTACTGACTCAGAGTGAAAAATCAAAGCCCTTACGATGGCTATGAAGCCTCCTCAGGGGCCAGTTCCTTTTCTGATCTTTACCTTTAGTTCATAGGCCCTGAATTTTGTGCAGTCTCTGTGCATGTGTGAATCTGTTCCCTCATCTGGACAGGGTCCCGGTGGCTGTCACCAGGTCCTGGAAGGACTGAAAAATCTCCCCAAAACACAAGAAATGCTGCTTGGAGAAAGGCTGCCACTTGGAAATCCAATTTGAAGAAGGGATTTAAATTCAAATTATGAAATAATTCAAAGAGGGTTCTTTACTTGATGAATGGAATCACTTAGAATGGCTTCTACATTTACAATACAGTGAAATGGATGAAATTAAATACATGCTCTTATTTTAGTGGCCTCTTTGTGACCAAAGTGTATCACTTCTCAGGGGATTCAGGGCAAAGCCTACCACAAGAAAATCTACATGTAACAAAAAGCTGTTTGAGCCTGTGGCCAATAGTCCTCTTCTTTCAAATGACATCAGAGCTTTGTGTGTAGCTTTGGGCCTGTTGTGTGTGTAGGCTGCTGTGTTTGGAAGCAGTTTTGACACATCTCCATACACACAGCCTAATGCTCGCACACAGTGAGCCCTCGATGCCTGTCTTCTGTATGCATCTGTCCCTTTCCTCCTCATCCCAGAACTTGCAGCATTTCACAGATGTGATTTTAATGAGATTGGACCCAGAGTGATTCTCCAAGCCAAGGAGAGAGACCAGTGGTCACTGCAGGTGGTTCAGCCTGGAGATGGGTTCTTAAGTCAGCGAGACTCTGGCACTGCTGTTCTCTCCTACTCTCAGCCCAGCCTGTGTGCGAAATATGCCTAAGTCCTCACCCTCTGACCATGAACAGACCTAGAGACCATGGCCTATATCCCAGGGGTGCTATGTGGATCAACGAGGAAACCATAATTAACTGCAAAGTAAACATTAATTATTGTCATCACCATCAGTTCTGCTCTTGGTTTTTGACCTGGAGTGAGAATCTGCTCTCACACTGGCTCTCTCTGTAGAAGTTAAGAGCTCACCATACACCTATCAGGGATGTGTCCCCTCCACAGTAGTGACTATGTTAGGAGCACTTCAGAGTGTATTTCAAAGTACCTGAGTTTGTACTGGAGAGGTATCCTGCTTATAAGTGACTGCAGGGAACCTGGTCACTGTCCCCAACATCAGAAGGACTGCCATGGCCCTGACTGGTGTGTCTCAGTTGCTTGAGCATCATCCTGCAAAATGAAAATGATTTTCCAGGAGTTGTTTTTTTATTATAAGAGAAAAGAGCTCTGAGTAGAGAGATGACTTCCATTTCTGGAAATCGTGGAGACCTCACTCTTACAGCAGGACCCTAACATAAGATAGAAGGTGTGAGCGACAGGAAATGAGCTCTGGAAGTTCAGAGATGCCATAGCCATGATGGAAGTGGTCAGAGAACAGTGGGTGCCGGACCTGTGTCTTAAGTCAAAGATGAGATTTGGATTTGACATGTGCAGCTGAGAGTGGAGGGAAAAGGTTATTCTCGCCAGAAATGGACAGCATGAGCAATGACGCTAAGTCTGGAATTCAGAGTGTGTGGGGGGGAGGGGGGCGGGGAGGAGCCAGTAATGAGACATAACACGGGGAAGGCAGCGTGGAATCCCAATGAGACAGGCAGGGTGAAGAGTTAGGACTGATTTTCCTGTTGGCAGGTGTTGCCATAGAGAGAACCCCCACATTCAATGCGGGGGTGGGTGGAGGAGTCAGTTACTTTTGTAGTGTTCCAAAGGAAATGGCGTGTCCAGTGCCAAAGACTGGATGAGCCCAGGAGAAGGCCAGTTGGCTGACTCTCTAAAGGCCTTCACAATGGGATCTCACCACGGTGGTCTACAGCGTCCAGGTGCTGGCCCTTTGCTGCCGGGCTCAGAGATCTGACTTGTCAGCACTCCAGGGAAGATCTAAACTCACAAGGCTACTATATATAACCAGGATGCTAATTTAGTAATTTACAGGGAAAACTAGAATTGCTAAAAGTATCGAATGCTGATCCTATTTCTGTACACAGGCCGTAAGTAGTCATACTGTAATGAGGTGTCAGTTTATTGAATCGCAATGAGAAGTGCAGTTGCCAAAGGATGCCCAAGTCCAGTGCCTCGTGCATTTGTTTGCTGTAAGTGGCTCTATAAGGGAAGTCAAACTAGAATCAGGTTGCTTGATAAGCTTGGAGCTAGGACAAGGGGAAACCATTAAAAGGGTGTTTAGACACATCTGACTCAGACCTCTACAACAGGAAGATACTTGTCACCAGGATCACCTACGTCACCAGAGCCCCTCTGCCTGGATGGCACTAGATGGGCAGCGCCAAGGTCTGCCCCTCTGACCGCATTCCTTGCATTTTCATGGCCATTCAACCTCCCTTCTGCCTGCGGCTCTCCTTCTTTCAACCAGTTTTCATCAAGTTCTCCTAGGCTGAGAACCATTCTCTTTCTTTAAGATGACTTGGCAAATCTCTGCTGTAATCAGTTGTGTGTCGATGTCCTAGTTGAACTCTCAAAGGACAACCTCATTTCTATTTCTTTCAAGATCGCTCACTGACAACACTTTCCAGCCTTGAGATTCTAGAGCACCCCAAGTCCCACAGGGCTCAAAACATCTTATTTAACATTGTCAGAATTTTACGAACTAGGTAAAACCTCAGCGCAGGACTCTTTCCATTTCATTTGTGTGCTTCTTTGCAATCAAAACACATGTTCACTTCTGCTATTGTATCCCATCATTCTGAAAAATGCTGGGGTAAGGAGGGCAGGGCCTGAAGTTGCTCATCCTCACACAGTTAATATGAGGCCGAGACAGAGCTCAGACCCCCAGGCCACTTTCCAGTACATCTTTCTGTGCACCATGTTATTAAACAATAACACTATTGTTTATCTACTTGAAGGCCAAGTACAGAAGTCAGATGCTGAGGCTCAGCGTGAAAGCCACGATTGAGAATGCTACTATCAGAACGAGGGATTGATTAGCAGTAGAAACCCCAATCTCATCATCCCTACATCAAGAATCAAAACACTTTCCTCTAAGCACTGCTGGACCCACAGGATACATTCTTACTCTGTCCTCCCTGCCCCAGACTTCCCACGGAGCACCCCTCCTTCATGATAACGACCGTTACTGAGGATCCACGTTGTGCCCGTTTGGGACTAGGTACCTGATTTTGCTCGTAACAAGCCCAAAGATTGTATTGTCTCCATCCTATAGCCCCAAAACTGTAACCCTTCAAGGTTAAGTAACTTGCCCAGGGTCGCTCACTAATGCATGAGTGACATGGGGCTTTAAGGTGCATCTCTCTGCATGTGAAACTCAAGCTTTTCCCACTGTGCCATGTTGACCCTCATACATCCATGCCTCTGAAGGGGATGCTACAGTTCAGGCCTCTTTCATCCTCCCGTCCTGCTGGACAGAGTGATGAAGATAGAGAGAGGAGAAAGGTGGGAGGGTGTTGCCTTCAGTGCATCCTAGAGCCAGGCTGCTTGGCTTCAAATTCAGGCTCCACCCCCTGCCTGCTGTGTGACCTGGAGCAAGTCTTACCCCTCTGTGCCTGGCTCCTCTCTTGTAAAATAAGGATATCAATAGTACTTACTTTATAGGGTTGTCTCGAGGATTAAATATGTTAATCTAACTATAGTTATTAGAAAAGAAGCTCATAGTAAGCACATAGTAAGTGCTCAGTAAAATTACCCATGATTATCTTTTGATCAAATTGGGGTATTGACCTCAATCCAGTTTGACCCCTTCATTGTATTGGGTAGATGCTGTAGCCTAATTAATTCCATGATTCTAAGCCATCTCTCGAAGTGGGTTACTTTCCTGATGGGTCATCTTAACAACTTCAACAAATTATCTTAACTGTTCTAACAGATCCTTACTAAAGCAAACATCAGACCTCATCTAGAATTTCAGAGTCACACCATAGGTAGTCCCTACATTCGGCCTCTGCTGTATCCTCTTCCCCCTGTCCCTAGAAATGCCAGCCTAAAGTGACTACGAATTTAATGAAGAGTGGCCTTATTGAGCGTCCCAGCAGCCCTCTGGTCTTCAGCACCTCCTGGAGAGCCCCTTCTTTGTGCGTTGGAATGCAGCAGGCTCCCCAATGTCTGAGCTGGCAGGAAAGGGTGGGGCAGTTTCAGTGGACTCCAGAAAGGAAACCAAGTCTGTCCACACAGACAACTGCCGAGCAATTAAACTGGTGCACGAGCTAATTAGGGACTGTGAACGAGATGCCAGTGCTCTGAGGTGCCACATGAAATGCCAGATAACGACAGCCTTGGGCAGGAATCTTCTGCGACCTGGAACTGAGTGACTGAGGCAGCAGGATTAAAACAAAAAGGGCAAAACACCTGCAAGACAAATTATTCTTTCAAATTGGATCTTTAATACAGCTCGATTTCAGAAATAGTGATGAAAATTAGGGCGAGGAACAGGACTGGACATTTCGGGGACACAAGGGGGTGGCACCCAGTCCCTGACTCAAGGGTGGTCCCTATCTGTACTGCCACTTTTCAGCCCCACCTCCGGCTCCCCTCCCGACTGGTCTCCCCACCTCTTGTCTTTCCTCAGCCACGATCCGTACAAAACAACTTTGGTCTCCTAACTCTCCATTCAGAATGGCTTCCATGGAGTGCAGATATCTCACCACGGTTTAAAGACCCCAAGGACCGGTGCAAATGAGCCTTTGCAGGTTTCTCTCCAACTGCGCTCCTCTCCTCCACCGTGTTCCCTGCCCGCCGGCCTCATCGCTCTGCTGCCGCTCCCTCACACAGCCTTCTCCCTCCTCTGCACCCCTCCCTGCGTGCCCCACTCTGTGATGTGCCATGGCGTGCCTTCACTTTCCTCTCTGACTAGAGAGAGAGATCACCTTTCAAGGTTCATCTCCAATGCCGCTTCTTCCCTGAAGCATCCCCCGACGTTGGCCCCCTTTGTGGGATGTCTCGATCCCCGAGCTGTCCTCCATTGCATTGGTCCCTCCTTCTCTCGGGTCACCGAGTTCTCCTCCCGCGAGTTCCCCTGGGGAACTGGTCCTGCAGCTGGGTCTGTTGTCTTCCTCTCCCACGGCATAGCTAGTACGATAGTCATCTGGTGTGATTGATCACACTGAACAGAATGGAGGAGATAAATAAACCCAGCCCGGAGTGACTAATGTAGCCAAAGAGCCAGTGGGATTGAATTTGGGTTGGAGAGGGGATGCATAGCTTCCAAACAGAAAAGACTGGGGCCCTGACCAGCAAGGCTCAGCTGGTTGGAGCATCGTCCTGTAAACTGATGGGCCACAGGTTTGATTGCTGGTCAGGGCACAGGTTCAGTCCTAGTCGGGGTGCATGTGAGAGGCAACCCATCAATGTTTCTTTCCTTCTCTCTCACCCTCCTGGCCCCTGTAAGAGTAACCTCAAGGGAGGATTAAAAAAATTTTTAAAGGGCTGGGACAGGTTTCATTTTTTCTTATAAACATTCCCTGGTAGCATATGTTCCTCCTGTACCTGCCCCCATGGTGGCATTCACAACCCAGTACCATAATTGTGTACCTCTACGTCTGATTTACCTACGAGGCTGGAAGAGCCTTGAGGGCAGGGACTAAGCCTTCATCCTTATTATAACCTTTTACCCAGTTTAGTGCTTGGCGCATAGTAAGTGCTCAACAAATATTTATGGGAGGAAAAAAAAGAGGGTGGGAGGGAGGGAAGGAAGGCATATTTGTGTAGAGATGGGGGAGGGTGAAGGCTACAGAGAAATTGAATCCAAAGAGGTACAGTCACAGGTGGGGACCCTGCCATACTGCGTTGATGGGTTAGCTTGACACGATGAAGGTGCTCCCTTGCTCACTCGCTCCAGACTGCCTTCTGCAGGTGCTAGCACTGAGTAGATAAGGACAAACAACCGCCTTCACTCCTAGAGCCTTCGGTCCTCCTCCCTCCCCTGCATTCTGGAACTGGCGCTGTGACACGTTCCGAACTTCAGGTAACGAGGAGGAGGCTGCAGCAGCTGAGCTCCACGCAGACTCGGAGGCAGGGCCGCTGTGATTGCTGGAGGTTGCACTAACGCAAGGGAAGGTAGCTTAAAAAAAATCACAGCCTTCCAGATGCAGCTGAAATTCCTTTCCCCTCCCTCTACACACAGTTAGGAGGGGAGGGCCCCCGTGGGCCTGCTTGGGGACAGAGCTCCGGGATGGAGCGGCCGCCCTGGCCGCACGGAGGGCCAGGCAGAGCTCCGCTTACAAGGAGCACATCTTCAGACCAGTGCCTTAGTCACTGAGGCTCGTTTCCCTCGCCTACAGAAGGAAATAAATGCCATCTTCTCCATAGGACTGTTGTGAGAATTAAATAATATGCACCATGAGTAACTTAGTCCAGCGCCCAGCACAAAGGAAGCCCTAAGTAAGTGTTAGCTGCTGATCACCACAATTACTTAAAAAAAACCAAACAACAACAACAAAAACCTCTGTGGGAGTAAGGGTTCAAGGGCTTAGCAAAGTAGACGGCTGTCATGTGTTATTTCAGAAATCCTGTTAGATGTGTCCATTGTCTGGTGGAGCAGTTAGTTTTAAAGCATGTGGTACTCCCTGAAAACTCCGGATTTTATGTTATCCCATTCACATGCCTGTATTTATGTGCTACAGAAAGTGTAGCACAGTTACGTTGCTTCCTTAGCAATATTGCCAGCTTGTCTCCCACTGCCCCAGGCCCGGTGTGCTAGGAGCCCATGGCGACGCACCTTCTTTACTGCAACTTTTCAAAGAGCGTCTGTTTGCAATAGCTTGGCAAGAACTTTGCAATTTGAACTCTGAAGAACCCAAGTCCACATAGACAGCATGCTATGCTTTGGGTTGAAAAATTACCATGCTTGTAAGATAATTTGACATCTAATATTTTATTTATTGTATTTTTAAAAGTTTTTTCAGTTTATTTGTTATCCATCTTGGTACAGAAGGTGGAGGAAACATTTTTTTCCCATGTGTCTACAGTAACAGCTGGAAATTTGCAGAGAGGGAGGAAGGGACAAAGAAAGAGAACAATTCATTCTTTATCAAAACATTTGACAGCAGGAAGGTGGAGAGTAGAATAAGTGAGGCAGAGAAAGGGAGCAGGGAAGAGGAAAGACCCACGCTAGGTAGATCTTCTATAATTGTTCATTGAGCGCTGGCTGGTGTGGCTCAGTGGACTGAGCACGGGCCTGCGAACCAAAAGGCCTCTCGTTCGATTCCCACTCAGGGCATATGCCTGGGTTGCTGGCCAGGGCCCCAGTAGGGGGTGCACAAGAGGCAACCATACCTTGATATTTCTCTCCCTCTCTTTCTCCTTCCCTTCCCCTCTCTCTGAAATTAAATAAATAAAATCTTTTAAAAAATAATAATTATTTATTGAATGCATGAACAAAATGTAACAGCATTAGCCTGAAAGTTCCCAGGGAGAATCAAGACGTACTAGCCATCAGATACGTAAAGTTGTGGGACAGGCCAGCTGGGAAAACCCACGCAGTGAATTCAGCAGAGAGGTGGTTGCACGACTCTTGCACTCTCAAGCCGCTGTTGGAAGGGAATTTCTTCAGAGGGAGCAGTGAGTGTGCTACATGGGTATGGGATACGGGCGCCCGCCTCGTCTCACCAAAACAGTGCCTCTTAGAGCTTGAGCTGTGTCTCCTGCAGTTGGAACTCCCGGAAACTTAGGGGAAAAGAGCAGGGCTGGCTAATACTTTGACTTTGGCAGCAGAGTGAAGATGGTTGCTGCTGCTTCTGCACTGGCCAACACTCCCAGAATTAGTTCAGGCAAAGAACGCTGCAAGGAGCAGATGCACGCCTCTGCAGGGAGAGCTGCTGTGGGAAGCACCTTAGATCTATCTGTGCAGCAGGGAATGCTCCTGGTTGAGGAGAAGCCGGATCGGAACTGCAGTGATTTCTCGGGCTCGGGGTGGAAGCTCCTGCAGAAATAGAATGTTTCTGCTCAACTTAAGGGATCCTCAAGTGAGAGACCACCGTGGGTTGGGGGAGGGGGCAGGTGTCTGAGGAACTCACAGTGATTCCACAGAAGAGAAAGTCGGTTTTGGACGACCGCTAGGCCTAGAGAGTGTGGCACCGTCTCACCACAGCCCCAGTCGAACAAGCGCATTTTGCCCACCTTCCCTTTTCTCTTCGTACTCTTTCTCCAGGAGGCGTTGGGAACCCTATTTAGCCAGATGGGAAGAGAAGATTTACACCCTGGTTCCCTCCTTGCTGAAAGCCCCCTAAACGAGGTTAGCAGTAAAATTCTATTACAACAGGAATGTGGATATTTTAATTTACTGAATGGAAACTGTGTTTGAAGTTGTGACTGAAAGTGAAGGTAGGAATTTTAGCTCCTCGGGAATGACAACCAAAGCCCGGGGCACCCTTACATTTATACCTAGTGCCAGAGGAAGATGTCTCCCCATTGCGCCCCCAATAAGTTTAAAGGACAGTAAGAGGTTTTTATCAAATTCCATGAGTTTTGGTTGTTCAACTTACTGGTTACAGAATGAATTGATGAACAGATGGGTGAACGAATGAATGGGTGTTGCCGACATTAGGATGCACTGTGATTCAAACTTCTGCCATTTAAAAGTTGAATTCCTGTAACATTTTACTACCTTCAGAAGGTATGCAGTTGTAGGAGGCAGATTATTCTGTAGCTCTTAGCCATATTAAGATCCTATCTTGTGTGTGGATGGGGGGGGGGGGGGGGGGGGTTTTGTTTTTTTCCATTAATACCACTCTGCATGTTTCCTGTTACCTCAAAAGCTGTAGCAAGTGAAGAGTGTTAGCAATGTCTGTTTGCTGGGCCCCTAACCTCCTTTTACTCTCTAACTAAATACTTTGTATAACCTGCCAGCTGTTCTTCGAGATGGTGCTGAGAATGCATTCATACCCAGGTGTAAATCAGTTACAGAGTTGGCTATGTGCTTATTGCCACAGGCATTTTTGCTTTAACAGTAAAAGTGTCCAAGTTCAAAAAAGTGATTCTTTCATGGTGGATTTTGGGCATCTGCCAGAGGCAAAAGTCAATGGAGATTTCTTTGGGAAGGGGCTCCCCAGCTGCTGGAAACCACACGTGGTATGTCCAGAAGGCAGGACACCTGGAGGGTGCTTCCTGTAGCCCGGCTTCACTTGCCTGAGATGGGGAATGTGAGATCATGTCTGAATGACAGCGGCACCATGTTCTTGAGTAGCTGCAACTACCCACAACAGATCTGCAAGCTCTTCTCCAACGGTTAGTTACTCCACTTGTCCTTATTAACTTATCTCCTTGTAACTGGAATTTCCAGAGCAGCCCAGAGGGCCAGAAGCAACGCTCACACATCAGACAGAGTTCCGAAATCGAAGGTATAGTCCCGCCAGCACATTTCCTCGCTCTCCTTCTCTGCCTCACCTGTCCAGAAGCATCTTCACTTCAGATCTTATCAGCCCCGTCTCACAGCTGAGGCAGAAAGCCCTGCTTGGTCTGAGCTTTTTGTAAGTTAGGAATGATAAGAAACAGCTGTCCTCCGATTCATGCCATCGTCCCTGTTATGATTCAGCCATTCAGCTTGTGGCAGCAATTGTGTGTTAGATGAGTGTCTCTCTAAATTCAATCACCCCAAAATAAATACATTGCAGTGGCCTCATTAAACAAAATCGGATGGGGCTGACTGATAGAAAGTGAGGAAGAAGTAGAACATTTTAAAGCCGCATGCATCCTCCTGCCCTTCAGAAATCTCTTCTAGGCCCTTGTTCAGCTTTAGCACATTTAGTTGTTGTTGTTTTTTAAAGACGTGTATGTGTGCGTACCACTTTCACTCAAAAGATATATATTTTAAATGACATATGATAAAGTAATATATATTCATACTGCGATAGTCATACAAACTATGCAAATAGGCAGATATGTGTATATGCAGCATCTCACATATAACACCTAGCCACATTATCCAGTTTGTTGGGCTGATCATTCAAACTATTTTAAAGTCAAACCACACAGCAGACCCAGAGTCAGGTCCTGCGGGGATGTTAAATTGAGTTGGTCCACGCACCCAGCACACACTTGCTCACTTGCTGAGGCCCGTTCTGTGCTGTGTCCGTGCTCAGACAGCCTCTGGCTGGGAAAGGTGCTGAGCCCGGGGTGCTGGAGAGGCCGGACACAGATAACTCTACCGAGAGGTCCAGCGTGCCATAAAAAAGAGGCGCAAAAGATCCATGAGAGTTTAGAAGAGAAAGTGGTTATTTATCTCTGTGAGGAAACAGAAGAGCGTCAGGCCCCAGGCAACGTTCGGGCTGAACCTTAAATCTGTGAACAGTTTCAAAGTGAAGACCCTTCTAGGCTGAGGGAATGGTGTAAACAAAATGAAGATGGTGCATTTTGGTAAGGGGCCGGGGGAAGAGAGCACAGAGGCACAGGGGGGAACTGCAGATAACGGGGAGTACGCAGGCAAGAGCCCTCATGCCGGGCTGAGGACTATGAACTCTATGCCCTGGTCACTGGGGACCATCGCAGGAATGATGTGATCAGAACTGTGCATCAGACAATTTAACTGGGGAGCAGACTGTGGGTAGCGTTCACTGGAGGCAGGAGGCTTTAGAGACGCAGTCCACTCAGGAAACCATCACAAAAGTTCAGGCTGGGGATACACAAAGGCCCAAGGGTAGGACTGTGGCAAATGAGCGCCAGAGAAGCAAACATTCATTTTTAAAGGGAAAAAAATCAGTGAGTTTGTGACTCTGGATGTTTTAGGCTGTGTTCCTCTGGGCATTAGATTTATCTTTACTGGTTAGATAAAGATATCTTTATCTCTCCCGCTATGTGGGAGAAAGGTTTGGATGGTTCAGGTCGCAGAAGAGAAGCAAAATCTAACTGATGTCGAGCTATTTGCAGAGGTATGGGTGGGGTTAAGGGAACCCCCAAGGCTGCTGAGGCACTCAGAGAGTAGCCGGAGTGTGAAGCTGTTATCATCCCTAAGGTGAAAGGGGAGAAAATAGCGTTGCCAGTTTCCAGTGAGACCTGGAGCCGTGGAGCAGGAGTGGTCTAGGAAGGACAGTCCAGGAGCAGCAGAGACCTTTACCTCTCTCTTTTGCTGTCCTTTGGTCTGGTGGTTCCTTTCCTTGGCCACACTAAACTGAGAAGGTGACTAGGTAATGCAGTTAAGGGGCGGACCTCTCAGGGTGCATAGCAGGGGAAAACCTGGACAGAAATGTGGTGGGGAGTAGGAACGGAGAATAACCAAATACAGCTAAAAGGTGCCATATATTGAACGGTGTTTGGTGCCTTGAAGCTTCTTAAATCCTAGGGATTTCAGACAGGGAGGTGTCACCAGGAAGCCTGATTTCAGCGTGATAGTTGCCACCACTTGATAATAAGAGCAAATAGTAAAAGCTAAATGATGGAAGGGGAGGGCCAGGCTTGGGCAGGTAACTTAACTGTGGAATCTCAGTTCATCCGTAGAATAACCATATTAATTCCTGCTGTGTCTACTCTGTAAGGTGATTCAGAAAACAAAATTGTAGAACTACTTTAGATTAATTTTTGGCATGAATCTCTAGAAAGCTGTGAAGGACTGTTATTATCATCTGGGGTCATGCCTTTTTAGTCCGGGTGCTCTCCACCCCCACCGGCACAGCACCTGGCCCAGGGGGCCGCTCGAACAGCGTTTGTGCCATTGAATTGCTCCTACTTTGCTGTGTATAATGTGCACCCACGTTTTTGGCCCAAGGTTTCAGGGGGAAAAAATCTTTCAATTTAATTTTTTAAAAGTTTTTTAAACTTCTTTTTCTCTTAGATTTTATTTATTTATTTTTAGAGAGGGGAAAGGGAAGGAGAAAGAGAGGGAGAGAAACATCTAGGTGTGGTTATCTCTCAAGCACCCCCTACTGGGCACCTGGCCCGCAACCCAGGGATGTGCCCTGACTGGGAATGGAACCAGTGACCCTTAGGTTCTCAGGCCAGCACTCAATCCACTGAGCCACACCAGCCAGGGCTCGTTTTAATTTTTTGATTCTGTTTTTTATTCATTTATATTTAGGTACTTGTTTTTTGTATTATAAAGGAATCCCAGCATTTATGTTTGAACATATTAGGGTAGAAGAAATTTCATATACCAAATAATTACAAAACACGAGAATAAATAACAAGGTATTTCAGGTACCGACCCATGTATAATGCGCATCCTTATTCTTCCCACAAAAATTTGGGCAAAAAGGTGCATATTATACACAGCAAAATACGGTAACTTGAATCCTGAACATCTCTACTTCTTCCCCCTTCATTCATGCACACAATATTTTTTTTTAATTATTTTTTAAATTATTTATTTATTTATTTTTAGAGAGAGGGGAAGGGAAGGAAAAAGATCGGGAGAGAAACATCAACGTGTGGTTGCCTTTCATGTGTTCCCTACTGGGGACCCGGCCTGCAATCCAGGCATGTGCCCTGACTGGGAATTGAACCAGCGACCCGTTGCTTCACAGGCCCGTGCTCAATCCACTGAGCTACACCAGCCAGGCATGTACACGATCTTTCAATCAGCTTCATAGCTGTGGGGTTTTTCATCTTCTCCAATGTCTTCTGCCCCTCTAATAGCTGCTCAGGAAAAAGTTAAGACCATTCAGAATTAAAATAATTGGAAACTATTAAACTTCACTCTGTCAAGGGCAAGTTCCTTCACATGTTCTCAGAGTGAGACATCATTAGCAGCTTTGACCAGGAATCCCAGGTCTAGAAGTAAGATTCCTTACTTGCACTTACTAGTTTCCATTCGCAGCTTAAAATTGCCACCCACAACTATGATTTGGAGGCAGCAGTTTGAACTATGAAAAGCCCTTCCAGGCTGTATGAAATCTCCAAATCCCATGTGTGAGAAGACTCAGTGCTTGTATTGTAATTGGCCATCTTAGTCTGGCCCTTAGGGATAGGCCCTAAATGAGATGTTAGGCCGGTTCCATTTCTAATACTTACCATTTTGCTTTCAGATCTCTGATTTTGCCGAAGTACTTAGATGAAATGCAGGCAGAGAGAACTCCCTGCTGGGAAATCATCTGGGGCAAGTTCTGTGTATGGCTTGCTGCAGCAAGCGCAGGGAGACCCCTGCATTCTCAGGAGTGCTCCCGGTTGGCTTGTCCCAGACATCAGCGTGGGTGTAGATAACTGGGGCGGGAGGCATGGTTTCACCTCGCAGCCATTTCAGGGACTGAGGGGGCAGTCTCCTCCAAAGAGGATACTTCCTGGTGTCCACAGCTCTGCCCTCCAGGCTGGGACTACTCCTCTCCATGTGGCTGGCCAGCTGGCCGTGTAGTCAGCGCTACTCAGAGGGTGGTCCTCGGATCAGCAGCAGCAGTGTTACCATCAGCGTGGAGCTTGCTCAAAATGCAAATTCTGGGCCTTGCCCACACACCTACTAATCAGAACCTGGTCGGGGAGGGGGGCTGAAATCTGTGTTTTAGCCAGGCCCCTAGGGGTTTGTGTGCACTGGAAGTTCGAGAAGCACTGGTTTAGAATACATTGCTTTGCTGAAGAAGGTGAAGATCTTGAGAGTAAAATCATAGGCAGAGAGGTGACTGTAAGTGTGCCTCCATTCCCTTTGGGGACCAGAGATGCACGCGGAATTGGGCTCTTCCAGGCCACCTTTCCTAATCCACTTTTTCTTACATTTGCCCAGAATTGTTTATTTCAGCGCCAATGATCCCAAAGAAGCATAGTGCTTTCACTCCCCATTCTTTCAGCTCCAGTTTGAATCTGCAGTCTTCAAGGCTGTCTGAATTCCAGTCCAATTTCTTTACCTCAATTCCCCAAGTTACGGAATTTCTCTGGTCTTTCTCCTTCCTGGCTCAAGGGCCATGTTAAAATCTCCAAGAGATCTCTTTACTCCCCATCATTTAAGTTTTTCTTTTTATTTATTTAAAGCTTTTTTCTTAAAGATTTTATTTATTTATTTTTAGAGAGAGAGGAGGGAGGGAGAATGAGAGGGAGAGAAACTGCCCTGGTTGACTTTTGCACACTCCCGACTGGGAACCTGGCCTGCAACTTAGCCAGTTGCCCTGACTGGGAATTGAACCTACGACCTTTTGGTTCATAGGCCGACAGTCAGTCCACTGAGCCACACCAGCCAGGGCAAGTTTTTCTTTTTTATACTCTACCTTCTTCATTTGGAAAAAAGATGACTCTCCTGACAAAGTTTTATTCTTTACATCTCTGGAATCTCCCGCATCACTGTCCACAGGAGTTTTAAGACGTAGGGTCCTCGCCTTTCATCTCCAGTCATTGTGGGGTTTGCATTTTAAACAACTCAGTTTTCTTCCATCATACCTTCCCCCAAAGTAGGTTGCTTCTAATCTCTTTAGTTTTATTTCTAATCTCTTTAGTTACTTCTAATCTCCTCCACTGGGTGGAGGAGCATATGTCCTCAGGCACTATGATAAAGTTACCAGATTTTGGCTGGGAAAAATTTAGCCTATTCTAGCTGTAAGTAATGGGAAGAATGGGAGGTCCCTATGAATGATTGGCAGGGTCCGACGAGGCTTGCACTCAGCTCAGCTCAGTGTACGTTTACTGAGCTCCTGACCGCTGAGCGGCCTGTGCATTAGGTGTTCGGGGACCGGACAGTAAGGTATAATGGTACAGTTAAAAGCAGGATAAGGGTCCAACAAAAAGAAAAAGCCTCTGCTACCAGACCCCAATTACTAAGTAGTCGTGCTCCTTTGCACAAAGTAGATCCTTAAGAAAATTTTTGTGAAACAAAGAGAACACCTTTCAGACTAGCACGCCTGTAATTCTTATACATGCCTTTTCGCCTAACTGCTGTGCGTGTGGGCTCCCACAGGGTGCATTTGGTAGTGTTCCGTGTCTCATGGCGGGGTGCTCCCCTGCTCCCAGTCCTGTCTCCCTTCTGCCTCCATGGTGACGGATGGGGTATCAGTGGGATGGAGTTTTACTGGAAAATGTGAAGGAGATGCTTGGACTCAAGACAAAAGGGAATTTGTAAACATGCTAGTCTTTGGGGAAATCTCTCTGCAAATTGCTCTGAAGAGTGTACGTAGAGAGAAAAAGGACAGACAGAAAGAAAGGGTGAGGAAGGAGAAATCGAGTTTTAAAAGCAAACAGAAATTATAGCTGAGATGGATGGGTTTGTTTCACTAATAAACCTAATGGCCCAAGAAGTCTCACTTGATTGCTAGCAACTATATTTGAAATATAAAAATATAATTAAAATTTTGTAGGTACAAAGTACTTATCCAACCCTTTATTAGTCCTTGCTGGGTTGGCAACTAATGTGACTACCTAAGGGGAGGCCCTGCGGACCAGCATAATGAGAAGGGACTTAGGCCCAGGCCCAGCTTTCCCCTGATCAGAGCGTGGGATCTTTGGCAAGCCCCTTCCCTTCTTGGTGCTCCAGGTTCTTGTCTGCAAAATGAGTAGCTTAGACTAGGTCGGTGGTTCTAAATGAGTGATCCCTGAACCAGCAACATCAGCAGCATGTGGGAACTTGCTAGAAACACACATTCCCACTGCATCAGAAGCTCTGAAGTGGGTCCGGCAATCTGCCTTTTAACAAGCTCTGCAGGGGACTCTGACACATGCTTAGGTTCGAGGCTCACCGGACTAGTCACTGTGTTTCTATAAATGATGTCTTCACAGCAAATACAAAGCAGATGTGGAAACTGAGGCAGATGTTGGCACTGTGCTCTATGCTACCAATTCACAGATGCTTGGCTCACAGCTGTCATGGGCTACTGTAGACGGAGTGCGCTGAACCACAGGACCAGGTGACCTTGTGGACACCATAAGCACACACCCAGGGCACTAGCAAGATGAGGCCCTCACCATCATGTATCTTTGTATGGAAAAAAAGTTTGATACCTGATGTTTCCCCCAAAATATTAAAGTGATTCTCACAGGAAAAACCAGAACTTTGTTAGACTTCTTTATATCTAGTTTATAGTTTAGAACCTTTTTTTAAATTTTAAAATTCTCAGGGCAGGGTATATAAAGTTCTCCACCCTGCCTTGCTCCTTGCTTTTCCATGAGGTATTTAATAAGTCATTTACCACACTCCACAGACTCTAAGAAGCACATCTTTTTACCTCTGCGATGACAATAGATGGTGCCTTAGATCCAGTGAAACACAGTATATTGTTGGCACTGCTCATGTTCCTTAGAAGCCGTTCATGTCAGGCTTTCTCCCACAGCCTTTTCTGAAGTCTGAAACTCTCTGATAACCGCTATCTAGAGTTCATGGAGTGTGCTCCATGAGTAGGTGTTCTGACAAACTCAAACGGAAGGGATTACTTGGCTCCTCGTAGGGCTCCCAAGGTTACCGTGGCCCCTAGGTTGTTCAGTGCTGGGATGAGCCACTTCCTCTGGGCAGATTAACTACTTCCGAGCAATGGTTCATGTTCTAAAAGACAGTGGGGTGGGTGGGTAGACACATTGTTTCCCCTCAAGGAGCTGGACATTCTAATGGACATAACACAAATATCTACAAACAATAAGAATGTAAATGCTAAATGCCATCACAGAGGTAAATATAAACCTCTACAGAGGGGAAAAACATTGTCTGGGTTTGCTGGGTGTGACTTCACAGAGGAGGTGACATCGCCTGGGTCTTGAAGAACAGCAGTCACTAGGTGGGAAAGGAGGGCAAGCACTGCACGTTCAAAAGCACCTCGGGTAACTTGCAGTGGGTGAATTTTATGGTATGCACATGATATTTCGACAAAACATTTTTCACAAATGTTTTAAAGGCAAGTGCTTAGAGCCTAAATGAAAGGTGCATTTAGGCTCTAAACGATGAGGAAACCTTTGTGACCAGCCAGGAAGGCGCTTCTGTGGGTGGTGGGAGGGGAGACGAGAGTGCGCAGGAGTCAGACTGTGGAGTCCTGTCGCCCGTCCTGAGGAGTTTCAGTGGTTGGCGGTTTAGGAGAGAGTTGAGTAGAACACAGATTCAGAAGTTGGCTGCACAGAAGCTGTAGGATTTGTTGCTATCAGCCAGAAAACTTTGCTGTCATTTAGCACCAAATGTAACTCTGATTTTCTCGGCAACCTGGGCAAAAGAAAAAAAAAAGTATTGTGAATTAGATAGCCTTTGTTGACTGCTAAAGGGAAGCATATCAGTTTGTTCAAAGGAACAAATTATTTCCCTAGCTCTAAACTCGAAGGAATTTCTAACGTGCACCTTGATATCCAGATCTGTAAACAACACTGTTTAAAATAATTTCACAAATTTCAAACTTCTTTATACTAACTCCTGAGTCCATGAGGATGGCAACTATGGGACTCATGTCTGTAACTCCAGAAGTGGGGCTCAGTGAGTGCTCGTGGAACGACTGGGTGACTCTCAGGGGTAGGCAGGGAGGCTGGGTGCTCAGCACCCTGAGCTTCCCGGAGAGGACGGCAGTGCTGCACTCAGTCACCGAGGTCCCCTAGGGTGGCAGCATCACAGTGACAGTGATGGAGAGACGACCCTGCATGGGGTCATCATGGGACTTTGGATTAGGTTCAGCCACAAATAACAGAAAATCCAGAATAACAGTGGCACTAACACATAATGGACTAATTTTCTCTCATGTTTTTTCACAAAGTGAGCTCATGTATGTGACCAGCAACCAGATTAAAAAAACAGAACATTACCCAGAAACCCTCTTGTGTCTCTTACCAGACACTAGCCCTACCCAAGGGTCACACAACTCTCTTGACCTTTAACATACAGATTAGTTTTGTTTTTGAACTTTGTTAAATGAAATCATTAGCATGTACTGTTTTTGTTTAGCTTCTGTTTTAACCTCCTTTTCTTGCAAAATCATACAAAGAAACAGAACACTATAAACAAATGTATTTTTTAATGATTCTGGTAAGGGTTATATATAATGAACTCTTGTAACCGAGGTCAAGAAATAGAACTCAGGCCCTGGCTGGTATGGCTCAGTGGGTTGAGTGCTGGCCTGTGAACCAAAGAATCACCAGTTCTAGTCCCAGTCAGAGCACATGCCTAGGTTGCAGGCCAGGGTCCCAGTAGGGGGAGTGTGAGAGGCAACCACATATTGATGTTTCTCTCCCTCTCTTTCTCTCTCCCCTCCCCTCTCTAAAAATAAATAAATGAAATCTTTAAAGAGAGACGGGACAGGGCATTATTCTCTAAAACAAGCAGAAGAAAAAAGAGAACTCAACAAGCCAGCCACGGGGCCCCATGTTCACAGATGTCACACCGGTAGCTTGGAGTTGGCCACGGTAGGAGTGTTTGTCCCGCGGAAACTGGCAAATGAGGCAAGTCAGGGCTTCTGGCCCAGAGAGTCAGTTGTTCAACTTTCATAAGCACACAACTAGTACTGTTCCTGGAGGGAAGGCAGGAGAAATATTTGAATTCTTTTTTTTATTTACCAGCCTTCAAGGTAATGAACTGTGTCCCTAGCATCCTCCAAAGGTCACCAAATAGTTCTCTTTACACATCGTTGTGAATGCACAGACTCCAATGCATCGGGTGAATTTCAGTCCAGCACTGTCATTCGCACGGAGGCTCAGACTGTCCCATTGTGGACCAGGGCAGAGACAGGACAGCGGGGGCCCTACCAGCTGTTCACACTCGCCGTTTGTTTCGGTTGGTAGCCACCATCTTCATACTTGCTTTCCATTCGTCTCATCTGTTTTATAGTCTGTGTCCTATTATTGTTTGCCTTGTTTTGAATTAATCAACTATTTCTTTTTAAAATCATTTAAAAATTTATTTTATTTTTTAAGAGGGGGAGGGTGGGAGAAAGAGAGGGAGAGAAACATCCATATGTGGTTGCCTCTCACACATCCCTCACTGGGGACCTGGCCTGCAGCCCAGGCATGTTTGCTAGACTTGGAATTGAACTTGCAACCCTTTTGCTTCCCAGTCCGGCACTCAACCACTGAGCCACTCCAGCCAGGGATAATCAACTATTTCTTAGTTCAGTTTACTGGGGTAACACCAGTCCAGAAAACCGTACAGGTGTAAAGTGTCCAACTCAACAAACCATTACCTGCATACTGCTTAGCATTCCATTTTCCCCCCCTTTGAACTTAATTATACATTCTTTTACTGTTATCTTGGTGGCTTGCTTAGCAATTACAACATACATTCTTGACTTCTTATAGATCCAGTCTGCTTTTCTCTTTTTGTTTCATAGTCTTTAGTATAGTTTTCCATCTTCAAGGTCACCTCATGGTCCCAGAGGCTGCTAGAGTTCCAGCTATCATATCCACACCCCTGACAACAGGAAGAAGGAAAGAGGAAGAGGCAAAAGGGAGCACCCCATTAAAGAGCTTTCTTGGGAATCTTCCCATGCCTTCTTAAATCCTAATGGGCACCTTTATGTGAATCAGGGCAGGCTAGGGAAGGTCAAGTTTCAGTTAAGCACAGTGCCTGGCCTCTGCTACCGCAGAGGACGTGCAGAATGCGTGCTGGATAGGCAGTGCGCAGTGGCTGCCCTGCTCTCTCTCTTCAGACCTCACCTGAAAAAGCAGGCAGTTGAATTAAATAACACCTAAGGCAGTTTAAGGATTCTCCGTAAAGTCAAAAATACTTTCATCTCTCTGCCTTCTTAATAATTTAAAGACAAATAAGCACATGTTTTTCCTTAATTAAAATTCTGTGTTACCTCTCTGAACATTTCCAAAAGTCATTTTTATGCTGTTGAAATCTAGTAGAAAAGTGAACAGTTGAACAAAGCTCTCCATCTCGCTCTGGGAGAGAATAATGTCCTGTCCCGTCTCTCTTTATCTCCTCCAATAATCTGTATTTTTGTCATCAAAAAATATTTGAGGCTGGATTCTCTGCATAATTCAGACAAAGACTGTTAGAGCGGTATTGTGCGAGTGTCTCAGGAATGTGGCAGTGTTAGGGCGCCACTGGGAGCTGTCGGTGGCCGGGACGGATGGGGCAGGGGCCCGGCGTTAGGGGCTGAGGACTGTAGGGCCAGGAGGGCCCTCCCACATCATTGTATCAAACCCTTTCACAGCATGGGTAGACCCACTAAAGCCCATTCTAGGAGATATTACTTACAATTTATTTCATGTATGACCTTATTATTATTTACTTCTTAAAAATCGGTCTGGCGGATCTTCACAAAGATTACAGATGGCTTGTGGAAACCCATCTCAGGCAGTGCTGCCCCAGATTGTGCACAGGGAAAGCTGGGGAAGGTGAGCACTGTCCTCAGAGCACGGTGCTGGCAGAGAGACCGAGAGAGACAGGGCCGCCGACCTCCTCCCGCGCTGCCCTCTGCACCGCCGGTGTTGCAGCACGCAGGGCTCCCTTCGGCGGGCGCACCGGCTCTGGGCCTAGGGGTGGGTTATGACGGTGCCGATGACCATCGCTGGAGTCGTGTGCTTCCTTCTACAGTGTCTCTAGCAGTCACTGCGTGAGGCAGGCAACGCAGGCAATGAGAATGTTCATGTTTTGGGGGAAAAAGCTACTTTACATACGGGTCAAATCCCCTCGTTCTAGGAATGTGGGAACGGGCCCCATGAATATAACTAACGTTCCTGAAATCTCTAAGTTAGCCAGAGGAGGGACAAAGCCTAGGACTCGAGGTTCCTAGGTTGGTCTCAGAAAAACAGCTGAACTGAAGGGTGTAATATGTAAATGCTATAGATGAAATCCACTGAGTTTGGTTTAACTCTAATCTCTTAAGAACAAGCATATTTTCATCATTTACATTTCTTAGAGGTATGGTACTCATGTGAGGGAAAAGAACCACATCTCTTAATGAAGCTAATGTGTGATGAAATGTTTTTAAAACTTGTTTCTCTGGGGGTTGCCCTGAGCCAGTCTTTTCTGGTCAATGTTAACATTATCTACATCTTGTACTTCAGCTGATCTGTACCACTGTGTCCAAGTAACACAGTGTACTTAAACTCTCAAAGTTTTTAAGAATTAGATGTTAAATGGCAAGTCAAAATAGAGATATTCAAAAGAATAAAGACATAGTTAAGAAATTATTGATATCATTGTAAATAAGATTTGGGATATTTGCCTGATTATTAAACTCGCATCTCACAGAGTTGAAAGGTCACTCATATTTTTGAACATGGGCAAGCACTCTGCAACCATCAGAAACCACTGGGAGAAAGTGTCACTTTCATCTGTCTGAAGCACAGCCTCCTCCCCTGTGAGAGGAAGGCCTTCTGACTTTCTGCTGCTGTGTAACAACCAGCCCAGAACATGGTGGCTTCAAACAGTAAATATCAGGTATTTTGCTTCCAGCTCTGCTACTTGCACTGGGCTCAGCCGGAAAGGTTCATCTGCCCTACGTGACGTCAGCCAGATGGTTGACCCGAGGGCTGGAGGAGCCACCTTCAAGAGAGCTGGCGAGCTGGTGTAGCTGCTGGCTGGGAGTTTAGTCAGGCTGAGGACTAGGGACCTTGGTTCCTCTTCATATGGCCTGAGGCTTCTCACAGCACAGGGGCTGAGTTCCATGCACAAATGTCCTAAGAGAGAACCAGGTGGGACCTGCGTTGCTTTTTTATGACCTAGCCTTAGAATCACTAGCAGAGTAGAATGCCTGCACCTGGCAGACCTGCTGGTCACTGTCTCAGCTTTAGAAGAGGCCCTCTTTCCCTTGTATCCAGAGAACACTGCCTCCATGAGCATCTGTGGATGCCATTGGGACGTCCGTCCACAGATGGGAGGAGGGGAGGAAGGTAGAATAAACCAAACAGGGAGTCTGAGAAAGCACTGGCACCCGGATCCACAGGCCTAGTTCACACCTTCCGTTGACTCCAGCTCGGTGTCCCAGCCACCTCTCCCCACTGGTTGTGGCTCTGCCCTGTGTGAGGGGCACAAAACAAACCTAATTTGTCTTGTACTACATGGGCCTCCAGAGAGTTGGAAACAGTCATCATCTACCCTCGTATGTCTAAGCTTCCTCTCTGAAATGATGCCTTTCTGTACCAGAGGACTCATGCAATTGTCCGCTGTAGAATAGAACAGCCTCCAAAGAGTTTCAGATAAAACCGTCATTCCTCCCAGGGGCACATCCCCATGAAGGGATGGTGCTGATGTCCCAAGATCGCCTGTAGGAGCTGCAGGCCCATGGAAGGAGAGCCCCAGGCTTTTCTGGGTTTGCCGGACAGGCTCTCTGCTGATTCAGGTCAGATTTTTACAGTTTCAGGACAGTTTGTGAGCAATCTGAAAGTGCCAACTGAACGCTGTGAGGGTGGCATAGCTCGAGGCAGGCAGAAACTTTCTCTTGTCTTTCTGGTAATGTGAGGAGCTATATTCGACCTCCCCGGACTGGGACTCTGTCTATGCCCAGGGTACAAAGATAACTTTCCCATCAGTGACTCACGTTGTATCAGAGCTTGGAAGAAAGCTCAGGGATCACCAGCCGGACCCCTCTGTGGGTGAGTGAATGATGCACAGTTACATCCATTGCTGTTCTAGTACATTATCTGCTCTAATAGGTCAAGCGGATTAAGAGCTCACCCTTCTCCTTCTCAAAATAGTTGTTCCCATGGAAAAGAAACTTATAAGCTTGGCTAAAAGACTCGTACCCTCGGCACCTCGGTTTCCTTATCTGTAAGATGGGGGCGGTGTCCTCAGGATATCTGGGACTTGTTTCAAGATCCAGGACGAGTGAGGCTAGAGCTGGAGATGGAGCCAGGAATGGGAGGCAGGCACCCCAACCCTCAGCCCCTCGCCTCCTAGACTGGTCTCACCCCCGCACACGATGAAATAGAAAGAATCCTTCCTTGCCTTTTCAGAACCATGTGATACAATTATTCTGATTACTACAGAGAGCACTTACTACTCGACATGGGGATTCATTTTCTGTAATGCTGGTATTCCATATCAGGAGACTTTTCGGCTCAATTAGCCCCATGCACGATAATGGAGGGCAATTGAAGTCTGTATTTTTATTTTTAAATATACAAGCAGTTGTTTAGACACCTTTAGTTTTGATATGGGAAGCAAGTGCCAGGTAAAGGTGTTTACGTAAAATAATATTCATAATCAGAACACTGCCCGATTGACTTCAGTTCTGACAGCAATAATATTGGGAGGGCAGGCACTGTATTCAACTCTCCTGAAATCTGAGCAACTTCAAATATCAACGTAAACTTAAACTAATGATTCATAGGATAAGCATTGTAGATACTGATAAGTACATGAAAACACAGTTAACTTCCCTTGTAATCAAACATAATACAAACATAATCAAACATATTCCCCCTTGTAATACAAACACACTTTTAAAGTAGTGAGATATATCGATTTGCTCCCTATGAAACGAGCAAAATGTGTTTGGGTGTGTGTGGGGGACAACGCCCGGTGCGGCAGAGGTGAGACGGGCGGGCACCTGCCGGTGCACAGCCAGTGGGTGTGCGCATGCTCCTCGGGGAGCGCAGTTCAGCGGTCACGTGTCAACAGAGCTTTGACACAGGAATTCCACTTTTAGAAATTTATTCTAAAACATAATCAAGGAGGCAGATGTTGCTTTATGCTCAGAGATGTCGATCATAGCATTATTTAGGGAGAATTGGAAATAAAACGTCTAAAAATAGGTGAATGGTTGAGTCGACTACAGTGCAACCTCAGGAAAGAGCATCGGAAGCCTTGCCTGCCAGTCGTGCCGTTGAAAACTGTAAACGTGGGAAAAGGTTAGGCTGTCACGTTCAGTCGGAAGAACAGGCTACAAACCTGTGTGTCAGACGATCTATTTTGTGAGAAACAAAATAAATATAAGTCGGAAAAATGGCAGTCTATGCTAAGATAAGGGTTTCCTTTTCTAAATGTTTCTGTATTTTCTAAATTTTATGCCATGGATGTATAATATTTTTATAATCAGAAAGAAGTAAGCATTGCACTTAAAAAGAAAAGAAAGGCCCAAGAAGGGCCAAGGTAACTCCATGCTGGCATTCAGAGGACACGTGCTTGGGAGGACTGGGAGCCCCACCTTGCCTTCCCCAGCAGTTCAAGGACTTCCTTATACATGACACAGAGCCACCAAGGATAAGAAAAGTCCAGCATATGTGAGCACATCTTTAGCCATTTGCAGATTCACCTTGCTCTTCCCCAGAACCACTTGGGACTGACGTCGGAGGCATGGTCCCTCACTGAGCCACCTTGCTATTCCTCACGTTATTAAATGCCTCCTGAAATGATGTTTCCGAGCAGGGCCCGCTGTGCTCTAAATAATGCCCTCCTTGCTTCACTCTAAATCGAGATTCTGCTGCAGATAAAGTACAGCAAGGTCCAGGATGCCAGCGCCCCTTTCCAGGAGAAAAGTAAAACACCCAGGTAGCCTTACCTCAGTTGTTTAGAGGCAGGGGCTCCTCAGGGTGTGATGTGCTCCTGCCATTGGCCACTGGCCTCCTTCTTCCCCACCCAAGGCAGAAATCCCTGAAGGGAGAAGGTCATAGCAGCAATCCGGGGGTGGCAGCCACCTGCTCCACTTTGTGAAAAGCAGGGCTCAGCTTTGGGTGATGCTATTTCCAAGAAATCCCAGAACCTGAGAGGGTCCCAAGGTGGAGACCAGAATGAGGAAGGATGTCTCTTACATGTAACAAGCAGTTTGGGACTCTAGGGAGCTTGGCAGGAGAAGTGAAGACTCAGATTATTCAAATATCTCAGGAGCATCTGGTAGGAGAGGAGTCAAACCTAGTCTATGGGAAACCTTAATGATGGAACCTTAATCAATAGGCAGAACCCACTGACAGACAGATTTCAACTCAATACAGAAAGTCCCCTGGTTTTGAACATGATGTGTTTAAATTTTTTTGTCAATTAATATTTGCACATGGCCAAACATTCAGAAGATACAAAGGTATATACATGGAAAAGAATGGTGTCTTCCCATGTCTCCCTCCCCTGGTGCCTCTGCCCGCCCCCAGCAGCAACCAGTATCAGCAGTTTGTGTATTTTCCCAGAAATAGTGTATGGTTTCCCATAGTCTCTATACAAGCAGCTTACAAGCACATGACATAGACTATTCTCTATATAGTCTTTTTTCATTCAAACTGTTTAAGATTATTCTCCATTACTCGAGATAGTGCTACTCACTTCTTTTTTCTTCATTCTTTTTAATAAATGATGCAACTCTTTATATGACTGTACTATAATTTATTAAACCCTTCCTCATTAGTGAGCATTTAAGTGGCTTCCAGTATTTTGCCATTATATAAAACACTGCAGTGATATCTTTGTATGTGTGGAGCATATATATTATATATATCTATATTATATATCTAGATAGATAGATAGATAGATAGATAGATAGACAGATAGATATCTGCAGAGTTAATTCCTAGAACTGGAATTTGTAGGTTAAAGGATTTTTTCAACTAAAATGAAAAAAAAATGACTTACTACTATTGCGCAGTTCAAAATTCAGAAGACCCTAAAAGTATACATGTGAACAGTCTAGCTTTCACCCCTGTTTCTCAACCCTCAAGTTCTAGTGCCTGAATCAGCCAGTTATCAGTTTCATGTGTGTTCTTAAAGAACTATTTCCTTCTCTTTTAAAAAATGCAAGTGGCAGCATATCCTATTCATAATTCTGTGCTTTGCTTTAAAAAAATTAACAATACACAATAACAGGAGAGTTGTTCTCCATCAGTAACACCCAAAGAGTTATCTTTCTCTTTTTTCATGTTTACATGGCCTTCCATTAGGTGGATGTGCCCTAACTGACATGTTCTTCAATAGTGGACATTCAGCTTGTTTAAAATGCTTTGTTGTTGGTACACATTTAAATTTTTTCATAGATACCATCAAATTTCTCTTCACAGAGATTGTACAAATTTGCACTCCCACCAGTGAAGTGCAAGGGTTTCTTTTCCCACATCTCAACTCCGCAGCGTATTGTTACAGCTTCCTGGTCTTCGCCACTGTGATAGCAAACACCTGATACCTCAGTGCTGCCTCCATTTGAATTTCTCGCAGGAATGAGGTGCAGCATGTCGGTAGATGTTCCATTGCTTTACCAGAAGTGGTTCAATTGCTTCACCAGAAGTGGTCTATCCCTACCCTTTGCCTATTTTTCTACTAGTTGTTGGTCTTTAATAATTGATTTTCTGAAACTTTATGTAGCATTAAAGATATTACCTACTTGTTTGTTGTATACATAGCAAAAATTCTTTCTACTTTTTATGTATCTTTTTTAACTATGCTTATAGTGTTTCCCCCTATGAGGGATTTTATTTTTATGTAATAATATCTATTCATCTTCTATTTCATGCTTATGGCCTTTTGTGCTCCAAGACTAAATCATTCCATATTTTCTTCTAGTACTTTTATTTCACCACGTAACTATTTGACTCATTTGGATTTTATTTAGGAATAAGGAATAAGATATAAGAAGTAAGATAGGGATTTGGCTCTTTTATTTTTCCAGATGGTCACATACTTCCTTTAAACTTTAGAGCCTTTCAAGGGTCAGGGTCATGTGCGATTCATCCCTGTGTTCTCTGTAGCACCTCTCACCAGTGATAACTAGCACTCGGTGAGCACTCGCAAGGGCCAGGATGCTCACTTGTCCATGTGCTCAGTGACTCCTAAGCCCTTACACTTCCCAAGATGCAACTCCCCTCATAGCACAGGATCACCTTATAACCTTTCCCACGGGCCCCCAGTTAGTGTTACTTGAGTGGATGAATACATTTGCGTATACTTCATTTGGGCTGCATCCCGATTCATATGAGCAATGAAGAACAATTCATAGAACCCAGTCAGGCCAAGTAGATGCCTCTACATATCCAGCACGGGGTAGGGCCATTGCACTGGACTAAGCTCCATCCTGCCATTTACCCCGACCTCCAAACAAACAGTTGAACTCTTCTGTGCTTCCGTTTTCTTCAGCTGTGCAATGGAATAATAGTATCTAATTCAGAGGAGTATTGTGAGGGTCAGGCGAGAGATTGTCTAGACTGGGGCTTTGAAGGACATCAAGGTGGTGTGCCTTAAGAGATGATGGTTCAAGTACGGATGGTGCAGATGCCATTAATGACACACCCTAACATCTCTTCTTGGTAGAACTGAGAGAAGAGGGGAAGGCTGAACAGAGGACAGAGTTGTGGGAGAGGTAGGGGATATAAGCAGCTATTTCTGTTCTTCAAGTGACCATTCTTTGGGCATAAAATAAAATTCTCTCTGGAGCCACGCTAATGGACACATTAGTATCAGTTGACAAAAGTAACATATGCTCTGAAATGCTGTCCCATTAAGCTTCATGGGAAGTGGCAGGAATTCATAGTCCATTATAGAAAATCTGCCATGATCTTAGCCTCTAGTAAACGCACTCCTAGATTTCCTAGGCTTTGGAAGGTTAGGCTGCACTGCCAACGACATGATGATGCACAAAACATCACTTACTTTAAGACGGGAAGTCTGTGAAGTCTTTCTGTAAAGTCAAGTTATCATTATCTGTCACTACTAGGATCATAAAGGCATCTTTTTAAAAAGGTTTTTTTAATCCTCACCCAAGGATATGTGTATTGACTTTACAGCAAGAAGGGAGAGAGAGAAAGAGAGAGGGAGAGAGGCATCCATGTCAGAGAGAACCATCTATTAGTTGTCTCCCCTACATGCCCTGACCAGGGATCGAACCCACAACCTTCATACGTGCCCTGACCTGAAAAGGAACCTGCAGCCTTTTGGAGTACTGGATGATGCTCCAACTAGTTGAGCCACCTGGCCAGGGCAGCATCTTTTATCTTTGAAAAAATAATACATGTTTTCATCACCGATTATTTTTTTCACTTTGGCTATTTGGTTTCAAACTCATCAGTATGTATAAGTACTCATTAATCAGGGTTCAGATTATGAAAACACATCATTTCTCCAGTTCCATGAATATGTGATTTTTTGTAATTCACCACCTTAAATTTATGGTACCTTCAGCATTCCTGTGCAAAATGTATCATCTCTTTCATGTCAATCCATGTGCATAAAAAAGGGGAAAAAATGAAAAAGAAGAAAGACCCAAGCTCCGCAAACTGAAAGAAAAGGCCAACTTAGAGTGTCGTGGTGCAGGAGTTCCCACGTGCGTAACAATAGCTCCTTTTTATGGAAAGTCTACAATGTCCTGATTACACAATAGGTATCTGTCCTCATTATTTAATTTAATCCTCCCAGCACTCCTTAAGGTCAGTGTTATCTCTTTGTTATGATATGAAAACTGGAAAGTTTCACTAGCTGTCCAAGGTCACAAAGCCAGTGAGGGCTAGAGCTGGCGCTCAGGCCATGTGGGATGCCACGGCCCAGGTCCCTCCCAGAACATCCCTCTGCTTCAAAGACGAGACTGAACACAGCGTCGCAGTTTACAGCACGTAGTAACAAAACATGAATAAAGCCTTGTTTTTAAGCAAATCTAGCTCATCCATCTCTCTCCCTAGCCTCCACTGGAGACGGGAGAGAGTGCCTCCCAGACTCTCCCCGTGCCCAGGGTCTCTCCACGCACCACTGCCGGAATTTGGTGTTGCGAGAGTGTCTCACTGAAGAGGCTCCCAGCTAGCACCACCCCTCTGCCCCCCAGTTCCCTCCAGTCAGGTTTGCTCTGCCTCGACCGGTCGCCTCTGTTGGGCTTCTGTTTAATGGGATGTGAAATGAATAAAAGACTCCACCAGTCTCCCCTCCACCAAAGTTAGGAAAATACTGATGTACCTCGATTCCCTGTTTTATAGATGAGGACACTCAGACCCAGGGAGGGCTTGACCAAAAACACGTAGAAAGGCAGAACTGATCCTTTTCTCTCTCTTTCTTAAAAAAAGATTTTATTTATTCATTTTTAGAGAGAGGTGAAGAGAAGGAGCATGAGAGGGAGAAGATTGCCAACGTGTGGTTGCCTCTCATACACACTGTACCAGGGACTTGTACCAGGGGCCTGGCCCGAAACCTGGGCATGAGCCCTGACTGGGAATCGAACTGGTGACCCCTTGGTTTGCAGTCCTCATTCAATCCACTGAACTACACTGGCCAGGACTGATCCTTTTCTCTTTATGGTTTTGATTGCTAGGTTGCTACAGGGAAACTACTAGGGTGGCAAAGACAACCGCCACGGGAAATATGTTCTAAAAGCCTTTCCAGCCTGTTGATCTAAATGGGGGATGGCGGCTGACCCAGATTTAAATTCTGGCTCCAAACCTGCTTGTTGGATTATGTTGAGCCAGTTACTTGACCTTGCTGAGGGCTTTTATCTGCAAAACAGCCACCCTGCTACCCGCTTGTTGGAGTTTTGTGGTAATTAATTGTATATTTTTAAAACCCAGCATATAATAGACGTTTCTTCCCATCCTCAAAACATTCCCAGGGGCTGTTCTCTGCCTGGGAGCTCCATCGTCCCTCTCCTATTCAGATATAGGTCATGCGTACTTATTCTTTGGTTTCTTTCATTAGGCAGGAAGCGAGCCTCGGTTTCACTGTCTGTAAAATGGGGATCCCAATGGTATGCGCCACATCGCACTGTTGAAATGAGAGAACATACACTGCTTAGAACAGTGTCTACCAAATATTCAGTCTCAGTAAATTTTAATAAGTGCCGTTTGCGGGGTTTACAAAATAATTATGGAGGGTTCCCTTTCCTTCCTAAGTAAGCTATTCACATTGTCTGGAAGCTCATAGCATCTTCTCTTTATTCTTGGGGGATAGAAATTTCATGAGGAAATTTTTTCCACCAGAAATATGTCCTAAAAACATTGCTAATGTTTTTAGAAATCCATTCTGCCAATCTCAGTCTCTTAATGGGTATATTAAGACTACTTTAATGAAATTATTGAAATGTTAGGGCTTAAGTCTGGTATTTTATTATTTATTCTTCTCTTTTCTTTCTTCTGCCTTTTTCCTGTCACATACTTGAGCATTTTTCAGAATTCCAATTTGAGTTGTCTGGAGTGTTTTGAGTACAGCCCTGTGCAGTTTCCTGGTTGTCGGTCAAGTACTAAACTGTGCATCCATAGCTTGCTGGTGCTGACGTTTTATGGCTTCAAGTAAAATGCACATTTAGGTCTCTTTGCCCTTTGTCCTTCTTAATAGAATTGCCTTAAATATTACCTCTATCTACATTGAGAACATCTAACAATAACATGATTTTTGCTTCTACTTACCAAATATACCCTTAATACTCAAGAGAAAAATGGTAACATGTTATATTAACCAATATTTTTAACCTTTCTGTTACTTTCTTCATTGTTTATATTCCAAGTTTTCTTCTTCGATTCTTCCTTTCTGTTTGACGAATTTCCTCTCAACACCCTCTTAGGGTAGTCCTATTGGTCGCAGCTTCTTGTAGTTTTTCTTCACCTCAGCCTTCCCCTTCGTTCCTGAAGGCATTTTCTACTAGGTATAGAATTCTGGGTTGGCAGTGCTTTTCTTTAAGCGGCTGAAAATGTTGCACCTTTTTCTTCTTGCCTCTATGATATCAAATGAGAATTCTGCTGCCATTTGAGTCAGTTTTCCCTTGTAAGTCATGTACAATTTCTCTCAACTTTGAAGAAATTTTGTCTTTAGTTTTCCGAACTGTAATTATGATTGATGCCTTGCTGTGAATTTCTCTGCATGTATCCCCTCTGGAGTTTGCGCAGTTTCTTCAATCTAGGCTTATGTCTTTTGCCAAATTTGGGGAATTTTAGAAAATGATTTCTTCAACTATGTCTTTTTGTCTCACATCCTCCCTCTTCTCTCCTTCTGTGACTCTGATGTTGTAAGTGTCAGCTTATTTCTGCCCTTTTTTCCGTTTATTTTCTCTCTGTTGTTCAGAATGGACAATTTCTATTAATCTGCCCTCACTGATTTTACCCCCTCTTATCTCCAATCTATTATTAAATCTACCCAGTGAGTTTTTAGCTTTTTTGTTATATTTTCTAATACTTTAATGTCCGTTTGGTTATTTTTTATAATTTCTCATTCTTTGCTGATATGTCCTATGTTCTCATTTGTTTCAAGAGAAGCTTGTGGAAGGACTTTTACAGGGACTGCTTTGCAAGCATGGTCAGATCATTCTAACGTCTGTGGCTTTTCCATTTTGACATTTATTGATTGTCTTTTTCTCACTCAAGGTGAGTTCTTTCGGTTCTCAGTATAACGAGTGGGTTTTTTAATTGTACCCCAGAAATTTGGGGCATTATGTTATGAGATTCTGGATCCTACTTGAATTTTCTATTCTAGCAGGCCCCCACTGACGCTGTCCTAATGGGAAAGCGGATACTACCTCATTACTGGCGGGTGGAGATGGAAGGCCAGGCCCCCAACTCAGCCTCTGCTGGTACCACCCTGGTGTGGAGAGGGAGGTGTGTCCTGTTGCCTCAGGGCAGGTGTGGAGGGCTAGTTCCCCACTTACCTTAGCCTCTGCTGACCAGGGGTGGGAGAGTGGGAGTGTCGCACGTGGTTTTTCTTTTCCTGTGGTGTTTGGCTGGAGTAAGGTAGATGTTGTTACAAAGGCTTCTGGTTTGTTAGCCGGCCCTTTCCCCCTTCCTTTGACTACGGAGATCAGATTTTCCTTCAGGCATGTATTGTCTGTGCCTATTAGCATTTCCTAGTTGTGGGCTTCTCCAGTGTCCAGTCTGGGATATCTGGAGGCTAAAAAGAACCCTAGGGAATTCATTGCCTTGTTGTTCCTTAAGTCCTGAGGTCCCTGGCTGGCCTGCCTTCTCTCTCCATAATCCGTAAGTTTTCTTACGTTTGTTTGATACATGATATCTAGGGGTTTTAGCAGGAAAATAGGAAGAAATCTGCCTCCTGTACCTTGTCTAGCACTGGAAGTCCTAGGTGTGCATTTTTAAATTACAATGTGCTGCATTCGATAAAAGTCTTTTCTACCTGAAAATGCAAGTTTCTTAAAGAATAAGATTTTATTCTATTACTCCTTTATTGTTTTGCTCCCTGCTTATTTTTGCTCCATTTAGTACTTTTATTATTTGCATAGCTTCTAGATTGTTTTATCCATGTTTTTTCACCCTTTCACTCATAATTTCATTTTATTGGTGTTTTTGGTTTGGTAGTATGGGAGTGTTCTCCTTTTTTATCTTTCTGACCATTAAATCAGTTTTCAGGGGTGTTCATTCTATTTTTCACTTCTACAACTGAAATGTTTACATTTAGAAATTGTCTTTTTTAACTTCCCCAACCTGTTTTTCTCACATATCATTTTCAATCTCCACTTGAATCTCTTTAAAATTCTTATTTAAAAAACTTACTTTTTCATCTTTTAAATCTTTCTTAACTTGAGTCCCCTCTTCTAGTTACTCAGCTTTCTTCATCTCCTTTACTTTTCCACCGCCCTCTGCAGTTGGTAACACACCAGACAGAGAATAATCTCCTTTCATTCTCTCGACAGCAGCTCTAGTTCTGCAGGATGAACATTCTGACCCCAATACTGCTGGTGAAGAAATGAGACAAGCTCAGAGAAGTCAGACGATTTGTATAAAAACTAGGATTCAAATTCAGATTTATCTGAAGAAGGTGGTGATGGAGAGCAGGTGGCACCTGCCCCTGAGGCTGTGGGGACCAAAGCAGCCGTGTGAGGCTGCGATCACCTGGCAGAGTCAGAGCAGAATGGAGCCTGTGGGATGCGTAGAGCAGACGTAGACGCGGATGCTAGACCAAGGCTGGGCTGCACAGGACGCCGGCCGCCATCTGCGGGCACACTTGTGCCATAGGAGCTGATCACTTCAAAGCTGAACCAACAGAGGAAAAATTAATTTTTAAAAGAGGTGAAAAGGAAAGACTAAAAGATGCAAAAGCTCCTCCTATGTTTTCAAAACCATCCCTCAGAACACTGAAAACCTTACCATCTGAGGAATGAGATAAAAAAACTTGTCCGATGGGAGACATAATGAGCACACGTATTTATTTTTAATTGTGATAATCATCCCCAAATTTATGCAAATATGCCATCTTTTCCCTCTGTTTCCAATAAAGTCATCAAGTCCATTCCAGTAGCCATTGATTCGAATAGCAGTTTTATCAAGGAGCAGAGAATGTGATTAGGAATAAGAAAAAAAATTTAAGCAGACAAGGCTTAGATGAAAGTGAAAGAAGCAGTCTAGAAAGGAGACATGTTTCTCAAACTTTCACACTCCCACCCTGCTGCCTGAAAGTAAAAATGGGTTATTTGGGGGAGAAAGGCTGCGATCAAACAAGGTTCGGAGAATACAAGGGAGACCGGGCTCTCTTCACTGATACACAGATAGTAGCCCTTGTAGCCCAACTGTCTGTTAATTAACTGGACAATTCATTTTTAAGAAGTGAGCAGTGAATGTCCGCTTCTGTGTCTTAGAGTAGTGTTTTTATATCACAATTCCTCTCTGTAAAGTGACAACTTATTCATCCTCAAAAAGTAAGATAATCCTTGTGATAAGCACCTATTTCTTTTGCAGACAACAGCAGAACCTCTTTTTCCTGATTAGATAATACTTTAGCTTTGTTAATGTCAAAGAATCATTCAGTTTAGAGCTCAAGAGAACTTGGTTGTCATAAAGTATTATTCCCTCTTACAAAAGAGTAAACTATAGCCCAGAGAGGTGATGTGGTTTTCCCATAGCCACACAGCAAGGTAGGGACAGGATGTGGTCACAGAGCTCTAGGACACTGCTTTTGGACAAGCAGCTCACCAGGAGTTCCAGCATGGATCTCAGATAGGGCTACTTCTAATGGGTTTCCTATAATACTGCAGGGCCTGTGAGTCTGAGTTCACCAAAGTCTCAATGAATCTGCCTTCATTATAGACCACTATTAAGTCAAGCCTGAGTATTAAAAACATGTAATCAGCTTATGGTATAATAACACTCTCTTAACCAAACCATTCCATTCCCCATCCAACCTGAATTTATATTTAAATCACTACACTTTAAAAGGCATAAGCATGTGGTAGGCACTCAAGAATGTTGAATGAGTGGCCACTTGGGGGCCCACTAAGGAATCATGTCATTTTAGATATGAAGGAGACCTTGAAGTTCACTGTGTTCCACTCCTTTATTCTACTAAAGAGTGAGGGGACCTGGGCAAGTGACGGAACAATACTAGAACGCTTTCGCCTCCTGTTTCCCAGACCAAGGTGCTTTTTTTCACCTGCACTTGTCTCATTAATTTGATATGAAGGCATTAAAACTGCCAATTTACTACTTGTGTTCTGGTATACAAAATAAATGCCTCTAACATCTAATTTAAAAATGCTACTCCATACAAAAATGACAGGGTCAAGGTTATTTTGGGGTTGGGTTTTTTTTTTTAGCCAGTGGAATTTGATCATTCTGAGGAAGAGCAGAAGCGTGTCCTAAATCGCTGCAGACAGTAAAGCTGAAATTTGAAGCAGTAAACTAGTCTATTTTGGGAACAATAGACATGAAGTCAGAAAGAGTTAGGCATTCTAAGAGGGAAATTGTATAGAAAAGCTAACTATTAAGTCAGCTCTCAGAAATATTTGGATGCAAAGGAGATTAATCTGAATAAGGAGAAGGTATGGGCACTTAGCAGATGACAAAAAACACGCTCGTGCCATCGAGAAAGCAAACTTTTAGCTGAAATGGTCCTTATGGGAAATAAATTCAAACCTCAGATGGTTTAGTCAGGAAGTCTCATCAGGATGCAACACAGCGTCTCATTAGGGGTTATTACATAGTGTCACTAAAAAAGGAGATGCATCTGAGAGGGCCAAGGCATGACCAGACAGCAATATGAGAAATTCCAGTCTTGCTGTATCTTGCTCTGTATTAATAATGGGTCATTTGATGATATCTCCCCATCAAAAATGGCTCCAGAGTGACAAAAACAGAGGTTAAATGTAATCTATCTAGAAATGACAGCTGCTAGGGTAAAACTCTTTTGAGAATCTTATGTATATTTTATTCATTCATTCATTCATTCATTCATTCAACAAATATCTATAGAGTTCTAGGAAGACAAAAGTAAACAAGATATTGTCTTTCTCAAGGAAGCCTCAAGAAGACAACCATGCAAATAACTCATTATAATGAGCTGCGCTTGGTGCTTTATTTGAAGAACAAACCAAGTACGGCGCAGGCACCAAGGAGGGGCTGGGGAAAACCTAGAGGAGAAGACATTTTTGACCAGAATGTAAAGGAGAAAGAAGAGTTTGTCTAGCAGTTTGCGGTAAAGGTGAGGAGATGGGAAAACTTTCAGAGCAAGGTGAAAGCTTATGCAAAGTATTTGGCAGTGTGAGACTTAGAGTCGCAGGTGAGTCCCAGTGCAGCTACTTGAATGAACGCTCTGGAACTTGAAGTAAATGACTTTACTTCTTGGAGCCTCAGTTTCCTTCTTTGCAACAGGCACATGATAAATTTCACTGCATAAAATGATTGTAAACAGGACTAATAGTGCTGGCCAGCCAGTAATGAGCACTGTTCCATCTCTAGTAACTCTTTTCAGAAACTTCCTAGATTGCAGGTGTCCTTATGCTCCCTTTGCAGAGGATGAACCGAGAACTGAGAGGCTGTGGAACTTTCCCGACATTACGCACGTTATTAACAAGTGGCTGCACTGGGATTTGAACCTGGGCAGTTTAACGCAAGCCTAGTTTTTAGCCCTATGCTCTAGGCCTTTCATTACATGAAATATTGTGTAAAGCACTCAACACAATGCCTGGCACATGAGTAAATCATAGCTATTTTCCCTACTGTAAAATATGGCGTGTCTTGGAACATGAGGCATTTGCCGTACAGGTATGGGGCGCTGTGGAGATGGGGCTGCCTCGGTGATGGGTCGGATCCCGGAGGGCATTTGCTCCAGCCTCATCAGGAAACGCTGAGGCTCCAGCTAAGGCAAGGGCAGTGGGATGGAGAAGAGAAGACACTGAGTAGTGATAGTGATAGGGATGACTGGACTTCACCACCTGTAGGATATCGGGAAGAGTCTAGAATGTCCATTGGCTTCTGGTTTAAGTGCCACTACCGGGGAAGTGATGGAAGCAACACAGAAGGAGTAATTTAAAGGAAAGATGTGAGTTGGGTTTGCCTCTGTTGTTGATACAGGGGCACCTGAGGAGCATTCAGATGTTCTGTGGGCAGTTATGCCTCTGGGTTTGGTGAACAGAAGACAATCTGAGCTGAACTCATGCAGCCAATAGAATCCCTTACTGAGGGTGATGGGAAGGAAGAGACCAAGAGAGGACTTGAAGAACCTCAGCATTCAAATGGCTGGGGAAGAATGGAAGGCTGAAGGAGAAGAGCAACAGAATGGGAATGCAGGCAGAGTGGGGACCCAGGAGCCAAAGGTGAAACTGTTTACACATGAATACATAAAGCAGCTGAAGAGGTGGATGCTTCTGGCAGGGGCAGCCAGGAGATTGAGAGGGGACAGAACAAAATTCCATAAGCAAAATTTGTATGCACCAGACACAAGAGTTTTGACTTTCCTTTCTGCAAGAGTGATTTGGTTATTAATTTTCACCTACAACACAATTTTAAAAATTAAAATTTATTTAGAGATAAGTGTAGATTCACAGGCAGCTGTAACATACAGTAGAGAGAGGCACAACACAGGTTTTCAGAAGCTTACTTTATTTCCACCCTAGCTTCAGACTTTTCTCACATTTGTCCATGTCTCCTAATGGTGCTCATCCAGGGCAGAACTTTGTACACTATGTCTGGAGTGGAGACAGGTGAGGGAAGCAGACCCTAAGCAGTGAAGGGGTAACTCAGCCCATGGATGTGGGTGGCAGAGTGGCTGGGGCACTGAGACAGAGAGAGCTTTGGGTGCGGGTACTAGAAGGCCTTTCATAGACAGAGGGCCTCGGGAGAGTTTTTGGATGGAGGCCTGAATTCGGGAACGGAAGCGTAGAGGCAGTAGGTCCTGGAGTGCCTTTCTTCATCTAGGCCAGGTGGGCACCACTGTGCTGAAATCAGTGTTGCTTTTTTTTTTTTGACAAAGAGCATACTTGTTAACTCAGATGTGTGCTCCATTCCACCTCCAAGATGATCTCACATGCCAATCTGACGGTGCCCCTTCCCAGCTCAAAACCCCCTGTGGCCTCTGCCTCTCCTGCTTCAGCTCTCAGCGCCTGCCCCTCCATCCGCCATCTCTCTCACCCTGGGGTCTTCCTTCCTATGGCCTTTGCCTAGGAAGCTCTCTTCACACGCCCCCCCCTTTCGTTGACTACCCCGATGGCCTTTCCAGGAGGCCTTCTTCCCTCACTCAGCCAGTGCAGGCACCTGCCATGGCCCCGGTGGCATCCTTGACTCGTGCTATTGTAAGAACTGCATTGTATCAGCAGTTCTCTAAACAGTGCATTCCATGAGGGCAGGGGTTGTGCTTCATTCCAGGCTGTATCTCCAGCGTGTCACACAGGGTGGGGACCTGGTAGGTGCTGAGTAGGTATTTCAGCAAGGAAAAGAGTTTGGACAGGGGCGTGCATTTGACGGTTATGGCGGTTAGAGAGCTGGTAGAACTGGCACCAGAGCAGTGGGTGAGATGGCCCAGGGAGGACTGGGTGTAGAGTCCTAGGGAACCCCAGTATCGAGGGCTTGCAGGTTTGCGGAGCACTCGGGGAGACCAAGAAGAAATGGTTAGGAAGGCCAGAGGAAACGCCAAGGAGTCCGAAGGAGTCCGGTGTCTCAGCCCAGAAAGAGTTTTCAGCGCCAAGGGAAGTGGTCCATAGTGCCAGAAGTGGGCGCACCCCTCCCGTCTCCCCTCAGCCGAAGCGCCTGGTGGTGGGGGCCAAGCAGGGCTCCTCTGCACCCCGCCCCGAGTCCCACATATTCCAAGGGTCTTTGAAAGGCCTTGGAGTAGGAGAGCCGGGGGCAAGGAGGCGTGAGAAGGGGGCTGTTCCTTGGGACTCTTGAGTTTCAGTTCTGGCCCCACCGCCCGCGGGTTTGGGTGACCTTGGGGAGCCCCGCTTCCTCTCCGACCTCAGTCTCCCTGTGGGTACTCGGAGGACGCTGCGTGCCAAGGCGAGGAGCTGGGGAAAGGTGGCAGAGGCAGGGCCCGGCTGGAGGCGGGACCGCCCACTGCGGCGGGCAGGGACCTCCAGGGCCCAGGGAGGCGGTGCACCGAGCTCCTCCCCCGGGGCGGGGGTCTCGGAGCCGGCAGCTGGCGGCCCGCAGCTGCAGCCTCAGCACCTGCCGCGGCCAGACGGCGCGGGCGCGGCCGGGCCCTACACCCCCGCCTCCGGCTGCAGCCGCGGCGCGGGAGGCGGAGCCCGAGCGGAGCCGGAGCCCAGACGCTGCCCGAGCCTTGCCCGCGTCCGAGCCCGCCGCCCCGGGCGGGGCCGTCCCTCCCCGCGAGCGCCAGGTCCCGGTCCGCGCGGGCGGCGCCTCCTCTGCAGGTAAGGGCGAGGTCCGGGCGCCGCAAAGTTTCAGGGGGACCGCCAGTCCCCGCACCGCGGGCCTGCGGGCGCCGCACACTGCCCGCCGCTGGGCTTCCTCCGCGCCGCCCTCCGCCGTGAGCTCCGCTTGCACCGCCGGCCCGGATGACCCGCGACCACCTCCAGTCGTCTTGCCCTGACTCCTGAGCGAGTCTGCGTGCTCGTTCAGGGCCTGCAACGCTTAAGTCTTTATACAGTATCCGTGTGTTGCTTAAGTTTTCGAGATCTGCAGGGTGTAGTGCAAAGAGCGGCAAACCAGGAGGCAGGAGCCCTGGGTTCGGGTGCGGCCAGGGCCAGCGCCAACTTTCTGAGTGACCTCCGACCAGCCTGCCCTGCCGGGTCTCCACGGCGACACCTGGACCGGGAGGGGTTCGCCAGGGACGATCACCAGAAACGCCATGCCTGTATTGCCAATTTGTGAGTCAAGGGGCACCCCCCGAGTGCCTCCGCTCCAGGGTTCCTTGGGGGTGGGCAGGAATGTTGGGACCCGCCTGAGTCAACGTCAGGGGTCGAGTTGCAAACCTGCAGCAGCTTTGGCTGATCTTTAAGAGGGGTGTTGAGTCAGCCCCAGAAAATATTCCCTACTCCCAGGGCCGGGAGCCGGTCCCTGGCTCCTGGTGACTCCTCTGCCATCCAGTGGCTGTGTGTCCTTGGGCAATACCCCCACTGGTGTTGCGGCCCTAATAAAAGGGGGTGAGAGGAGTGTGCACGAGGTGATCGCTGAAGTCCTTCCCCTGTAAATCTGGGAAGTAGAATCTCCAGGTCTCTGTAGTTAGAGGCAGTTTGGGTAGAGGCAGTATTTTACCCAGAATCCACCCAGCACTTGCAAATGGGTGCTCAGAAAATAAAGTAGGCATTTGCAGTTTACTTTGGGAGTCCCGAAATAGATACGGCAAGCACTGGCGGATGCTAGCCTTTCCTCCTCCAGCGTTTTGGGCCATCATAAAATATTCAACGGCGTGATGATTTGTTTTCGAAGTGCCTTATAGATCAGGAAGCGTTTCTGTTGGTGAGTCAGTTATTTTTGTGAAAACCTCAAAATAGTTGTTTGGGGAAAAAAATAATGCACCGTTTTAGGAGTCCCGACACAGAGGCCAGCACCTACCTGTGTCTGGTCCAAAGCGATGGTCGAGATGTTTTCCAATCAAGCTGATCTAAAATGATGCCAGATCAGGCGTTCTTGGGTGGGCGTTCAACCTCCGTGCGCTGGGAGAGGCCCTCAGTGTTGCCAGTGCATGTTTCCCAGGACAGGTGAATTCTGGAGCAGCCACAGCGGAGCAGGCTGCAGGCTTGCTCATCCTAGAAGGTGGACTTCATTCTTTTGCCCAATCTCTTGCCCTCCTCGTGCAGCAGCGATCACTGGTTTCCCCAGCGTGCCTGTGAGATCCTTTACTATGAAAAGACTCTTACGGAAGTGAGTTTAGCATCTTATTTCTTTCCTTGATTTCTTGGTTTTAAGCTTTATGAAATCGGAGGACTAGTGAGAGTGTGGTCTGTGCTCTGAATGGAGCAGAAAGAAAGCAGAACCGTGGTACATATTTGCCTTTCCCACCCAGTACTCTGTAGTTGAAGCTAATTTGTCCAGAACCTTAAATTGCTCAGATGCATTCAAATGCCACCCAAATCTTTATGTTCGTCATTCTTCAGTGGTTCAGCAAGCACTTTCTCACCACTCATTCAGGAAGACACAAACAGGGAAAATGCTAATCAGCCATACCCTCAAGGTGCTCAGATTCTAGGAGGGATGAAGAGGATTAGATCACAGGTCATGTTTCGGGAGTTACTAACACCTGGGACCTCTGGGCACACTCAGCAGGGTGAGTTCTAACTGCGGACATGGAGGAAACCTGTACCCTGGAAGGCAGAAGAAAGAAGAGGATTTCAGAAAGTGGTGGAAAGTGGAAAGGCGATTTTAGGTCAAGGAGTAGGTCTGAGCAAAGCTACAGAGGCAGGAAAGTGTGGGGCCCAGGTGGGAGACAGTGAGTCTGGTGGAAGCATGAAACACTTCAGAGCAGAGGACTGTGGATGGAGCTTCAGGAGGCACTGACCCTGGCCTTGAATCCACACTGGCTTTGGGATATTGGGCCTTTGAGCCTTGCTATTCTCACTCGTGAAAGGGGAGTAATAGTAATTCCAAACTCACAGGGCTGAATGAGAGCATGAGTGAAAGTGCCCGAGTGTTTGCTTACAAAGGGTGTTTGATGGCAGTTCCTTTTAGTGGCATGTTCTCGGGCAAGCTCCGTGAATATCTCTAGATGCCATTGGGGTATCAGATGGTGCTTTTCGTTTCAGCAGATGTATTGACTTAGACCCTCACCACCAGGATGGAGTTCCTGCAACCATGTCTTTTGTATTTAAGGTGCCTCCTGATTCAAGGGGCAGGGGCTTTTTCTCACCTGGAGGGTGCTCAGCTCAGGCGCTAACAGCCACAGCGGCCGGCCTTGTGAGTGCTGTTAAGTGCTGGGAAGCCGCAGAGGGGTCAATCGGAATACACGGTTCCCGTCTCCCACAAGCTTGTCACTACATGCTCAAGGACCCGGGTGAAGGGATTTGACAGTCAGACACAGTTATAAATATATCAGCATTGCCCACGTATACTGGGAACGGGGCACTGGCTCCTATCTGCCTTGGTGTAGCTCACTGGGGATTTGTAGTAGCCAAGGAAGGAGATGAGGATGGATGGAAGGACAACAGTGCAATGCCCAGTGACCCTGTGCAGCATTACGTTGCGCCCACAATACCGCACTTTATTTGTTCATTCAACACCTGTTCCTAGAACACCCACTCTGTACCAAAGAATTATCCCAGGTGCTCTGGGATACATTGGAACAAAAGGGAAGACCCCTGCCTTGCTGGGTTTACATTCTAGTTGGAGAAACACAGTAAACAAGTAAATACATAAATAATTACAAGGTGTGCTAAGGGCTGGGGAGGAAATAAGCAGGGTAATGTGAGAGAAGGTAAGGGGGGAGGTGCCCCCTTTGAGGCTGGACAGGGAAGACCCGTCTGCGTCACTGAGAGCCAAAGGAGGGAAGGAGCCGGTCGTGACAAGAGTCAGGGAGCACAATCCAGCTCTGCAAGGGTCAGAGCGGCTTCATGTGCAGGAAGGCAGACCCTGGAGCCACACCACCTGGACGTGAGTACTGGCCCCTCCGGCACTAGATGTATTCCACTGTCCGGTCAGTTATTCTTCTGGACTTCGATTTCTTTCTCTAAATGGGGGATTATAATAACTCAACCTGACAGGGTTGTTGTGAGGATTCAATGAGTTGAGATATGCAAAGTTCTCAGAATAGGGCCAGGTATGTAGGAAGCACCAAATAAAAGTTCAGTTAGGAGGGTGGAAGGTGGGAGAACTATTCCAGGCAGAGGGAACAGCAAACACGAAGGCCTGGAGGCCTGAAAGGGCTCAGTGTGCTGTTGGGCTAGACGGGCTGTCTGCACAGACATCACCCACGCGGTTTGGGGGATGCTCTAGAGCATGTGGTATGCCCCTTCCGTACAAAACTGTGGTTTGGGAGTTTTGAAAAGAGGAGCACTCAGCCTTGGTGTGCTCACCTGCAAGATCAGGCCCCAAGTGGTATGGTGGGCTGCTGCTGCAGCGTTAGGGGCCGTCGACCGTAGACCCTCTTCTTCAGGATCTCTTCTCCCCCTCCCTCCATCTCTCTTTCCTTCTCTAACTCTCCCTCTGTTGCCCCTTCTCCTTTCCTCCCTGCCCCCTCCCCTTTCCTCCCTTTCCCTCATCCCCTTTCTCATTGGCAAGCCCTGAAGAGTAGTGACCCTGGAGGTGCACATCAGTGTGCAAAGGGGAAGCATGGGCTGAGCCACCAAAGGCGGCCTTGCCCACTCGCAGTAGGACGGATGGCCGGCTGGAACCTCCACAGCAGGGAGGCCGAGGCATCTCTGAACTCACTGTCTCTCCAGATCCCTCCTCACTGACATCTAGTCACTCATCAAGTCATGTCATTTTGACCCCTTAAATCTCTGTCAAGCATATCCTCACATTTCCATTCTCCTCCTAACGTCAGGCTTCTGTTTTCTTTAAAGTGGGGCCCAGAGACCTTCACTGGGTCTGCTGTGTGAAGGTAATGAAATCCAGAGTCCTCAGTCCGGGAGACGTGGTGGGCTGACTCCCTCCCGTCCCCCAGTCCCCCTGGCCCCCTCCTCCCTCACCCACTCGCTCCACCACAGTCAATCCCAGGTCTCTAGGCCTTAGCCCCTCCCTTTGGCCCCTCTGCATGGCATGTGTCTCAGCCCTGGTGGACTTGCTTGCGCCTGTAGGCCCATCTTGAACCCTATCTACCCTAGGAACTGTCTTCCAGATGCCCTTGTCCCAGGGTTTTCGTCTTCTCCTGATCTCCCACCCCACTTAGTACCTCTCATGAAGACACCAATGTTGTCAACCGTGAGGGGTTTTGTGTGTGGTCACTGGTGTATGTGGCCATGTCTTGAGAAGTCCCTGGGAGGGGCGGGCATGATGTCCCTCTTACCTTCACCCTATAGCCCAGCCCCAGTGCATGTGTTTGCTGCACTGGATTGAGAAAAATGCTTGTGTTTGTTTGCCTGTGATTTTCCTGAGATCGTTTGGGTCGAGCCAGAAACACAATGCTGAAGCTCAGGGTTGTGGCTCTCGGCTGAACTCATTCCTGGCACCCAGATGCCTCTCGATGTAGGTCCTTCATCTGATGAAGTGTTGACGTAACTGCAAAGAAGAGCCTGAATTTTGATTTTATCTCTTCCATATAGCCCATTTTAGTAAAGATCCTATGTAAAATTTGAACCTTCAAGCTAGGTGCACTTGGAAATAATTGTTTATATCATAGAAGGATTCTTCACTATACCAAAAGGTCTGGTAGTAGAAATCTTTCCAACACCAAACATGCCTGAGCATTTAACACCATTCAGTACATAAGATTTTTATTCCTGTGCAGCTATGGCAGCTGTATCTTTACTGTAGTCTAAGGTATACACCAAACTTCATATGCATTCATGGAAGCAGGATAACACAGTCTTCAGTTTGTTTTGCTAACCACTGATTCCATTATACAGCTCTGATAATGAGAGTTAAAAAATTAACTCTCTGCCTGAAGGACAGTGGGAAGCTCAATTTGGGGCTTGGCCAAGGGGGGGAAGGGCAGTAAGCCATTATTTGCACTGAAACGCCACTATTTTCAGGGACCCACCCGATGTTTGGAGACTTTGCCAGAGGTTAGAAATTGTTCGGGTTCCCAGCCTTCTCACAAGCGGCTGCTAAATGATGTGTGTATGTAACACTGACTCTTTGGGGGGTGGGGGGAGAGAAAGCACTACTTATGGGCTAGAAAAGATATCTAAAGTATGAAAGTATGTGCTTTTGAAATCTCTTGAGAAATTATCTGAGCTCCGCCGCTTCAGTAAGAGTAGCATGGCAAATTTTCAAAATCCTGAACGGAAAGAGCTTCAGAGGAATTCACCCGGATGCGACAGTGCTTAGCGCTCTGAGATTTTGACTAAAGAGAAGACAGATGTGCGGGCAGACGAGAAATGTTGTGTTTCCTGTTCTCTGAGAGTCTAGATTGTCGGGTGTCTGCCCGACCTTGGCGTGACCAGTGATAGCAGTACCACCCCCCAAAAAACAGCCTCCCCAGGTTCTACAGTGTGAGCGTCAATGTAATTGAGCTTCGGAGTTACTGATGTGTTGTTTCCTTAGTTCCACATGTAGAATTCAGAAGGATGCAAAAGAAAAAGCAATTATTCACATAAAGATGAGGGTGCCATTTATTTTTTTAAATGAAATTAATTCAGTTGGTGGCTGGAGTCTCTGTTCTCTCTGGTTTTCCATGGAGATGGACATCAAGTCCAGGCTGTCCCCTGCTACTTGAGACATGTGCTGTTGGCTCCTGTCAGGTTAGAGGGTGATGTTTATATGGAAATGTATGCTCTTCCTCTTTCTTCCTTCCTGGGGGCAGAGACATTTTGTATATAGAAACGAGAAGTAATTATGTCTTTCCTGAGCTCACTCATGAGTAGGTGCAGTACTTAATTCTTTGCAAAAGCTAGGTAATATGTTTCTTAGAACATTTCCTCTCTATATTCCAAAAACCTAGATTCATGCAGGATACTTCAGCTGACAGCCAGGACCTTCCGTCAGGGCTGCCAGCTCGGCCTTTATCTGGTACAGGAATTCCCCCAACACAGCCTGCCTCTCTGCTCAGACTGGCCAGTCCCTGAGACACAGCTACGCCATTGTCAGTTGGCTCTGATTATTAGAAAGTTCTTCATTATGCTAAATCAAACTCTCCCTCCAGGCGGTGGCTGCCCCATTGGCCTTGACTCTGCCCTTGGAAGCCCCACCCCCAAATCCATTTCTTCTTAGCCCCTTGGACATTCAAAGACAGGGATCAGCTCCATGAGTCTTCACTTCAGGCAGAATGTCCCAGTTTATCCAGGGCCCTGGAAAGGACGGAGCCAAGGGGTGACACAGCCAGGCAGGTGGGGCCTGGCCAGCCTGGAGGACCGCAGCTTCACTTCAGAGTCTGCCCTGTGAGCAGAGCCGGAGGCCCAGTCGGGCTCCCTGTGGGCCCCCCTAGAGTTCGCTGTCGGCCCCTTATGGGCTCTTCATCTGCCACTGGGGAACCGCATGCACATCGGTGTCCGAGAGGCCTGGTGGGCTGTGCAGGAGGGTGTCCCGAACCAGTGGCTGACACCAGGTGGCTCTGGGTGACTCAGCCCCCTCTCTGGGACTCGAGTCCCTCATCAGTCCGATTACTTCTGAGGTGCTGTATTGGTCTCCTGTGGCTGCCGGAACAAATCACCAACAGAAATTCATTCCCTCGCAGTTCTGGAGACTGGAAGTCTGAAAGCGTCGGAGTCAGCAGGGCCGCACTGTCTCTGGGGGTCCTAGGGGAGTGTCCGTCCTTTGCCTCTCCTGGCTCCTGGCACTTCTCGATTTGTGGACACGTCAGTCCAGTCTCTGCCTTCTTGGTCCCATTGCCTCCTTCCCTTCACTCTGTGTCAAATCTCCCTCCACCTCACTCCTAGAAGGACGCTTGTCGTGGGATTTAGGCCTCACCTGGATAATCTGGGATAAACTCCTGCCTGAAGATCCTTAATTTAATTACATCTGTAAAGACCCTATTTGCCAAAGGTCACATTTACAGGTTTTGGGGATTGGGATATGGGCATACATGTTAGGGACCACCATTCATTCAGCCTTTGGGTCTCTGCTTTCTCCCCACCTATGTGGCTGTCTTTTCTCTCAGTTGTATTTGAACCCAGTTTTCCGGAGTCACCAGCCTCAGGTCTTCCTTTTGCACGTCTCTGGCCTCTTTTTCCTGCAGCATCGTGGCTGGTGCTGTGAAGACGCCAGGCTGCTCTGTTCATCCCTGATCCACGGATGTGGCTGGGGGCTCAGGAAAATAGGCCTTGCTGGTCCACTCCCTCCTTTTCCCCAGCCCGCTCTAGCTAGTCAGTGGAGTTTTTATCAATGGGCAGGAGGAGCTGTGGCTATTAAAATATTCATTACCAGTTCTTCGACTTAGGGGAGATCCCACAGTGAGTGTGCTCTGGCCAGAGAAGGGACACATGGAGGAAGACTTAATGTCCTTATGTTTCCCCTCTAATTTAGTCAGGACTGGCTCATTGAACTTGAAGGAAATTATTTATATTCTCAATACCCAAGTACATATCTCTTTCTGTTAAAAAAAAAATCAGGAGAAATGCTGTTTTGTAGCCCTGAAAATGTTTCATAGTGGGACCATCTTGCCCTTTAACTAGCCTGTTGTAGAAGTCCCAAGTCTGCTGCTGGCTGATGGGCTCTCCAAATGCTGTGTACAATAAAATGTGCTTCTCTCCAAATAGTGTGTATACCACTTGGTTTGCAGTTGACATTCCAGAGTGCCAAAAAGGCCTAGGGCCAGCAGGAGCAGGGAGCCTGGAGAAGCTGGTGGTGGAGCTGGGGGAGGCAAAGGGAAGAAGGACAGTGTCTTGCTCGAGAGGGGCTGGCACCAAGCAGCTCAAGACCCCGCTCACGGCTCTCACTACCAGCTCGCACCGTCCAGAGCTTCCTCTTGGACTGCTGCTCCGCACCATTCAATGTGCTTTGCTAAGAATGGCCTGCGAGCCCTGGCCGGGTGACTCAGTTGGTTGGAGTGTCGTCCTGTACGCCAAAAATCTGCAGGTTTGATCCCTGATCAGGGCACATGCCTAGGTTGCAGGTTCATTTCCTGGTTGGGGTGTGTACAGGAGACAACCAATCGACGTTTCTCTCTCACATCAATGTCTCTCCCAGTCTTTCTCCTCCGCTCCCCCCTTCCTCTGGGATAGAGGCCGGAAGGGGCAGGAGGGCCCAGGTGAATCAGTCCCTGCCCTGTCTGCAGCCGGCAGCAAGTCAGAGCAGGGCAGGGTGCTGAGTGTTACGGAGACACATGGGAGCCCAGCAGAGGGTTGGCCATGTCTTAGTGAGACCCAGGAAGGCTTACAGGAGGGACTGGGATTTAAACTGAGCCCTAATGAGTGAGTAAGAGAGAGAAAGAGGGGAAAGGCCAACAGAGCAGAACACCTACCCACAGGCACCCTCAGTTGTGTCCCCACCAGAACCCCAGCTTGCCCTCCTTCTGGTCAGCCAGGCAGAGCTGAACTGGAAGAACCTCAGTGTTGGAAGGGACCTCAAGGGTTAGCTAGTCAGGCAGATAGTCCCACTGAACTGCTTGGAGCCCCAAGAAAAAGAGAATAGGAGCAGTTCAGAGCTCTCTGCTTCTCATTTTGCTTCTGGGTTTGAAGAACAGCAATTTTCCATTTGACAAAGCTTGCTTGGTGTAGCCACTTGTAAATACCCCCACGTGAAAATGTTCTGCTTCGTCCAGGAAGTCTTTTCCAGGCTGGGAAGGCCCTCCCACTCCTGCCCTCTCATCCCTCCCAGGTAATATTCCCCAGGCTGTGTGGTCACAGAATGTTTGTTTCTATGGAGCCTGCCCCACTCACTGGGATCTTCTCTGGGTCAGGAGCTGAGCCCGGCTGCTCACTTAGTCCAGCGCCGAGGAGAGGGCTCAGTCCTGGGTCTCAGTGCTGACTGATGAGATGAGATGAAGGACTGCCTTCGTGACAGCTGCCTTACTTGCATCTGGCTCCCATCTGCCCTCGGTGCTTTTTACAGTCACCAGTGGTAGCCTAGCCAAGTCAGGGGCAAATCTGAGCCGCTGTCTCTCTGCCTTTCACCTGCTCCCGAAGTGGGTCTGGCCCGTCAGCCTTGCACCAGGGAGGGGCGGTCCATTCTCTCTCTACTGCCAGATGAGGAGGCCGCAGACCTAAGGACCAGCTTCTAGAGCTACTGCCGTTGTCCTGGGACATAGCTAAGCCCACTTGTGAACTTGGTCACTTGGTCCAGCTGGCTCTTCCTTAGTCCCCTGAAGCCTCATGACTAGGGTCAGGGGGCAGTGGGGTGCAGGAGATGGTGCTGGGCTTTTTACTGAGTCAGGCCTGGGTTTTCTAGCTGCACCGCCCGAGGACATTACTTACTTGTTTATGTAATTGGTTATCTGTGAGTGTTAGACTTACAGAAGACACGAGGAGAATATGATCGCTGTCTTCCACCTACACATGGTAAATATTCAATAAACGTTCATTTCCTTTTTATGTTATCTGAAGGGAGAAGAGAAAAGAGACTAGTTCCATGTGTTAGAGACTCTAGACCCAAACGCAGTTCCCTGCCCCTACCCCCTCTGTCATCCTTTCCAAATTCAGTTAAGCCCCTCAGCCTGCTAACCCCTCAGGCACTGCTAACAACTTGGATTTCTTTCTCTCTGCTAATTACCACCAACTCTCTGTGTGCATTTGGACAGGTGGCTTCCCCTGTCTGGGCCTCAGTGCCCTACCTCTGGACTGGGTTGTTCCTAGGGTCTTTTGTAGCCCTGGCGCTGCAGTCACAAGGGCTGGTCACCCACTATGTGGAGGGTGATGATCTAGGACTCAGGGCTCATAGGGGTAGAGCAACAGTCAGCAGCCTTGTAGCGGTCACAGCCCAGCGTGGGGACAAACAAGCAAAGCATTGTGATGAATGCTATGGTAGGGGCTGGATCCAGAGCTGGAGGAATCCAAAGCAGAATAGGGAGAGACGAAGAGACGAGCCACTTGAGGAATGCATGAGCTCCTCGCCTTCAGGGAAGAACTGTTTAGAAATGCTTGTTGCCTGTATGAAAGCAGGAAAGCGTGAATGACAGAGACTGGTCCCTCCCAGGTGGCATTAGACTTTTCCCTTTGAATTGGAGTTATCAATATGGAAAATCCCAGCAGAGATGGCAAGTATTAGGGGCCTTGTTTTTTCTCTTCTCCTCCTGACTTCCTGCAAAGAAAAAAAATTCCAAATCTCCAGAATACATTGACCTTTACTCACAGAGCCCTTGGGATGTGCAGCGGAGTTTAACAAGGACCGTCTGTGTGCCTGACTGAGGAATGTCTAGGTAGACGCGGAATTACATCCCTAAAGGGAATTAATCTATCTTTTGCCACATTTGTGTTCAAAGCTAATTTTCAAAGCAGTCTCAATTTTCCCCATTGTCTGAATGATACTTAGATGCGTACAGACTGTGCACTCTCATCCCTTCTCTTGTATTTATTCTGCCCAATTTTATTTGGTTAGATTCTATAGGCTTTATCGATTGTCTATTATAAGGTAGCCCAGTGTTGAGAGGCCAGGGGTGCGAGAGAATGTAGCAGTATCCAGAAGTTTCTTTTCTAGCTGGACTGATAACATGTCTACTCAGGAGCCAGTGCACAGAGCCATCCGTCTGCCAGGGACTGCTGAGTGGGGACTGCTGAGTGAGTGCCAGGGTCCCCAGACCAGGCAGGGAAGTGTGGAGAGATGGATGGTGAGGATGGTTCTCCACGAGGCTTTTGGAGGAGTCCACACAAGGGCCCGGGACTTCGAGCAAGGCGGGGTGCAGGGAAGAGCAGAACAGCAGGTGGACCCAGCAGGAGCTGACTTCTCCGTCTCATCTTTAGCCCCTTGTTTTCGTGCCTCCGTAACAAAAACGCTCGCTCCACCCAGAACTCTTCAGTGTGTCTCACGGCCTCTGTTCAGCGGTTCCCTTCGCCTGGTCTGCTCTGAGCCCTCACTCACCAGGAAAACTCCAAGCCAATTCCTTCATTGGAGCCTGCTTCTGCTGTTCGGCCCTCGTTAACTCTCCTCTCCAGGCTTTTCCTTGTGTTGTGTTTATGCTTCTCTCTTAGCGTGGTGCTAGGAGCATTGCAGACCCCCGAGAGATATCAGGCAAATAAAAGGATGCGTGAATAAATGACTGATCACTGGGTCCTGAGTCTGACTGACCACTGGAGCTGTGAAATGTTAATAGGAAAGGAGTGGAGGGCACCGAGGTGAAAATGTGGGTGGCAGGTGCTGAGCAGGAAGACCACTGGGCTGCCCTGGGAGGTGGGGGAGGGAAATAGCCTTTGGGGAATGAATATGATGTCAGCTTTCCTACGTATAGATGCCCACGTGAGAAAAATGACTCTGAAAAGTGCCTTAGATACCAAACTCATGGGGGGAAATCTGCCCCTGGTGTAATCAAAGGGCTGCGGGTAAAGGCAGCCGCACCCTCCCAGTAACTCCACTAAATCGGGGGTCAGTGAGAGGCTGGGGGGAACTAGCTTTCCCCCGACCCACGGACTCAGTTCCGGGTCACCTTTCTGGAGGGCTGTCTGGCCATGGCTGAAGCCTTACCAAAGTGCTCAGTGTCCTGCCCAGAAGTGCGTCTCTGCGAAGGTGTCCGAAGCCAGCGATATTCAGCCTTTGGCATCGCATGGCACACAAAAACTAATTACTAAAACTCTGTAGCACAGTCAAAAAGATAGATTATATTTGTAGTCAGTCTGACGAAAACTAGGTATAATTTTGACTCACTCACACTGGACGTCTATTGTTCTGTGGCTGTTGTCATTTAAAAAAAAAATTTGACCATCTCAGGGACCAGGGGTCGGTGCTGCATGTTTTAAAAATCCTTGTGGTGCACCGGTTGAAAGTCACTGCCCTAAGTGAATAACTAGGAGTATTATGCCAAGATGTTTATCTCAACATTGTTTGTAATACAGACATTGCTAAAGTAAGCCAAATGTGCAACAGTCGGGGATTAGCTTTACAAATGGCACTCGTACCCATAGGACAGGAAAAAGAATATTGCAGCATAGGAAAGAGACAGAAAAATTGTTCCACAAGGAGAATCAGGCTATAAACCAATATAGACAAACCCAGTTATGTTGAAAATATGTGTTTTCACCCAAAAGGCTAAAAGGGTAATTAGCAACTCGTAGATGATAGTGCGTAACTTTTTATTTTCCTTTTTTTCCAAGAAGAAGACTTTCAAAATTTTCTACCAGGCACATATATTACTTTTATAATCAGAAGGGGAAAATGAGTGTTATGTAAGAGAAAGAGATAAGCCTTCGGAGAGCATTGTTGGAGCTCGGTTGGGTTGAGAGCCATACCGACACATCGTTTATCTTGCAAATCCCAGACAGGTAGTGTTTTCATGAGGAAGAGTGGTTGTAGGTCCATTTGCGTGAGTGTATTTATAGAAGTGAAAGCTTTGGGGGAAGGAAATAGATTGATTTTTTTTCCCCTTGAACTTTTGAAATTATTTTTTTCCACTCCATTTGTAATTGAGCCCAGAGAGCTATTCTTATTTCTTCCTTTCTTGGGTACTACTTTAGACCTGAAAATGTTAACTGGCTTAGAATGTGCGTTTTGCTAAAATTATTGCCCTTGAAGTCTTCACTGGACTCTCATGCTTAACCAGTGGAGTCCCGAGGAAGAACATCCTCAGAAATCTGTTGTGCTTTGCTGTCTGATGAGTTTTGCCCCTGCGTCCTTGCATGAACCCGGATAACCCAGTCGGAAACCACTCCTACTTTGTCGGGTTAGTTTCCTCAGCCACATGTCAGGGACTCAAGAGGGCACCTGCTTTGGGTGCTGTCTGTTGGGAAGGTTTATTTAGAGGCCAGTCTGGCATCACCTTATCCTGTGAACGTAACATTAGTCTGCAGAAAAAGAGATCAGAGCTGGGTAGAATCTCTTTAAATATTAATTATAGTGATGCCTTTTGCCACGCATCTCCAAAGAGCTCAGAACATTTTACAGACATTACCTCATCATTAATTTTCGCGGTGTTCTGGGGTGAGAAGCTGATGGCAAGTATTACGGTCTCCATTGGGGGCAGAAGATAACATATATTTTAGATAGTTAAAATAAACTTAGGAGTTGAACTGACTAGATATCAATTAATAAAAAAAAATTGAAACAATGTTTTTGGTGGCTTCTCTCACAGTTGTCCTGTATTTCCTATGAATTAAGTTGTCTTTTTGCATTATTTTGGCCACCAACACTTATGGTGTGCTTACTATGAACAAGCTACAGGACTAAGTACTGTGGCTGGGAGTGAAATTTAACCTCCTTAGTCCTACACTTAAGACCTTTGATGATATGGCTTCTCCCTGGCATTCTGCCACTAAATCTCTTACCCCTGCTTCACATACCCGTTGTCCCCCACATCCCTCTTCCTAAGCTTGTCTTCAGGGTGGCCCTGTGCCATCTCCCTTCTGTGCACTTTCTATGTGTGCCATTCCCCAGCCACCGTCCCCAGTGCCCTTCCCTCTGCCCCTGTAGGTCTCACTTTCCTATCCTTCGTAGTTTGGTCACCTCTTCCACAGGCCTGCTCTGGTATCACCCACCCTACTGTATCCGTAGCTGGATGTGCTTTCCAATCACTTAACCCTGAGACACTCTAGCAGCCTCTCTGCTGTGGTCCTCACTAATTTTTACTTTGTGTTTTCGAGACTTATGTACACTCCTCGAGGACACGTCAAGCTTCTTGACTGCAGGGATGGTCCAGTTCATCTGTATGTCTCTCCCAGTGACTTGCCCATGTTAGATGTCCAGGCGCTTGTGTAAAGCAATGCAATGGACACGATTTCAGGCCCGAGTTGTGCGGGACCCTTTGGGGTACAGAGGACAGGGGTCACTGATAGCAGTGGGGGCCTGACCCTGCCTTTGGTGCTAGTCACTGAGGCCACATGCTGCCTGCATGCTGGTTCCGTCCTCTCGCTGCAACTTACCGTCTTCCACCCGACACTTGTGTCTTAAAAATTACTCCACTCTCTTGGCATTCTGGGAGATGCAGGAAAAGAGAGGGTTGCAGTGGTTTTAAGGGTCACCTCTGTGTTTATTTCTTCTTGCCTTTTTGTGCAAATCATCCATGCTGCATGGAACCCTTTATTGAGAGCGTTCTCCGTTCACGAGCTGACGTGAGGACCGGGAGTGGCGTGCCCTCCACCTGTGGCAGGCTGTTGACGCGGGCAGGTTATTTAATCTTCCCGCGGCATCATTTCCCCATCTGTTAAGGGGGGATAATGTGCCTGAGGGTGACCTGCCTCCCTGGGATGCTGTGAGGCTTATCGATTTAATGCCATTGCTATTAACTTGAACCAAAGACGGCTGGACAGAACCGGCTGGAGACCAGGCACAGAATAAATACGACAACCATAAAACAGATGCCTCGTGAGACCTTGGGTGTCATCTTCTGTGTTGCCCTTGGCACAGAGGAAGCCAGTCAGGCCATTGGGGTCCTCTGGGGCTGGAAAGGCCCTAACAGGCTTATAGTCCAGCTCCCCGGTGCTCTGTGTGGCCGGGCAACAGTTGGTGGCACCAGGGAGAACGGGATGTCATGAAGGTCCCAACTGCCAAGTCTGTGTCTGTGGCCCTTTTCAGGATGGGCCTTTTGGCTATCTTGGCTGATTTGGCATGAATGGTCGCATATTTTTGTGTGTGTGTGCGTGGTGAAACATGTAGAACATACATTTTACCTTTTAAAGACCATTTTAAAGTGCACAATATAGTCACATTAAGTGCGTTCACGATGCTGCACCACCATTAACGCTGCCTGGTTCCTGAGCTTTCTTCTCCCAGACAGGGAGCCCTTCACCCGCTAAATGGCCACACCCCATTCCTTCCCGCCCCCGCCCCCCAGCCCCTGGCAGCCACTCATCTATCTTCTGTCTCTGTAGACTCACCTGTTCTAGGTATTTCACATGCATGTAGTCATGCCATGTGTGGCCTTGTGTGGCTGGCTGCTTTCACTTAGCATATTGTTTCTGAGGCTTGTTCATGTTATTTAAAATTTTTTTTTAATTTACTTTTAGAGAGAGGAGAAGGGAGAAAGAAAGAGCAGGAGAGAAATGTCAGTGTGTGGTTGCCTCTCACATGCCCCCTACTGGGACCTGGCCTCCAACCCAGGCATGTGCCCTGACTGGGAATCGAACCAGCGACCCTTTCGGTTCTCAGGCCAGTTCTCAGTCCACTGAGCCACACCAGCCATGGCCAGACCTGTCCATGTCATAGCACGTGTCAATATTTCATTGCTTTTTATGGCTGAATAATATTCCATGGTACAGATGCACCGTAATTTGTTTATCCATTCATCCACTAATGGACCTTTAGGCTGTTTCCATCTTTTGGCAATTGTGCACAGTACCACTATGAATATTCATGTACGAGTGTTTGCTTGAACATCTGCTTTTAACTCTTGAGTGTATACCTAGCCGGGTCAATGGTCATTCCAAGTTCAACTTGTGCAAGTACCACCACACTGTTTCCATGCCCTTTCCGGCACCCTCCTTCTCCCCAGGCTCCTCGGGCTGCTCTCAGTCCTCTCTGACCATTTCTTCTCAGGTTCCTTTATGATTCTCTTGGGTCTTCAGCCCCCAAAATGATAGTGCCACCCGGGGGCTCACTGGGTGATGCCGCCCAGGGTCTGTCCATTCCTTCCTTAGTGCTGCTCATTCTACCCTACTGGTGCTCAACCCTAGCTGCACGTACAACTGTAGGGGCTCCTTTAACAAACCCTGGCCAAGCCCCACCCCAGACCAGTTAGATCCCCATCTCTGGGCTGGTGGAACCTGGGCCTTGGTGCCATTTAAAGGATCTCCGTGATTTTCATAGGCAGCTCCCCTCAGAATAGCCATTCATGCTTGTGGTTTCCACCTGGTGATGGCCTAGTTCTTATTTTCAGCTCCAGCTATCTCCTGGACATACCCATGAATGTCCCTCTGGTCCCCTAGTTCAGCTGCTCCCAGCTAAACTCTTCGCCTTTCCTCGCTAACCTGCCCCCGCCCAATGTTTTCTCCATTGGTGAAAGGGACCACCATCTCCAGCCATCCAAACCACAAACCTGAGACTTATCCGTGCCTTTCCTCCCTCTGTTATTCCAGTGTCGCCTTTGGTTGAGTCATTTTTTCAATAATTCACTGCCCGGTAGTTCAGCGTGAGGGCAGTTGGAGAGAAATGCAGTCTAGGAATTATGTTAGGAAGACAAAAAAGACATAGATGAAACAGTTAAGTTACAACATAGACAAGAGGATAACCTGTAGTCAATAGCATTCCTATAACTCCCCTTATTGAGGACTTTCTTTGTACTATCAGTGCCTCCGGGTAGTACTTTATATGGAGGTCTGTCCCTGAAAAGTCCAGCCATTGTTAACATAATGAGAATGGTTCACATGACATCATTGTAACCCGGCAGCCAAGGAGAGTGGACTGGAATGTGCATGTGTGAACAATGACGACTTCGCTGTAGTAGTCGGTGGGGACAGTAGACTCCACTGCGTGAGCATGTGCACCGTGTGGCCGTCACATTCAAAATGATTGAATGAGCAGAACAATGAGTCTGCCTCTAATTTTGTGTTAAAGTGTGAATGTTCCTCCATAGAAATTATTTAAATGATTCAGAAGGGTGCAGCTATGAGCAGCTGGTGATTGGCAGCTTCATCACGACAACACGCCTGCTCACACATCATGTCTTGTGCAGTTTTGTGGTGAAACATCAAATCACCCAGGTGACTCAGCCCCGCTACAGCCCATATTTAGTGCCCTGTGGCTTCTGGCTTTTCCCAAAGTCACTTTTGAAAGGGAAGGGATTTCAGAGCATTGACAAGATTCAGAAAAATATAACAGGGCAGCTGATGGTGATTGGGAGAACTGTGTGAGGTCCCAAGGTGCCTACTTTGAAGGGGACTGAGGCATCATTGTCCTGCATACAATGTTTCTTGTATCTTTTATCTTCTTCAATAAATGTATTTATTTTTCATATTCATGGCTGGATACCTTCTGGACAGACCGTGTGTGTGTGTGTGTGTGTGTGTGTGTGTGTGTGTGTACATATATAAAATCCAATCTACTGTGAGGTTGGTGAAGTCAGCTCACTTCACATATGACAGTTCAGGCTCAGGGAGGCTGAGATTCTTGTCCAAGAATGTGTGGTTATCACATGCTTAGTGAGAGTTAGGATTAGAACCCAGGTCATGTCAAAGCCTGTGCCCTTGACATGAGAGGCCACTGTGGAAGAGCCTGTAGCTCAAAAGCACTATCAAAGCATGCAAGGAGGAGGGTCAGGATGTGACCGCCAACCGAAATCATTCATGCCCACAAGAGCGAGCGTTTTGAATACTCTAGAGGATGGTGGGAAACCCTTGCAACCTTTGTTCACGTCTCTCACAGGTCACTTCTCCTAGTCTCTGAATTACTAGGTGTTTACAGACTCCTTCAAGGTGAGAACTGTGCTTGCATATCTCAGTGTCTCCCTCAGCCCCTGTACCTGGCATCCTTGCTGATCAATGAGCATTTCTTGAATGAAAGTGTGGAAGTTGGAGTTGACTCAGAGAGGAAGAAAAGGAAACGGGAGCCCTCGTGATGTTTGTCCAGGTGTGTGTGTCACAGCTGAGCACACGACTAGAGGTTTGACTTAGAGAACTGGAAGGAAAGAGAGGAGCTCTGGGACCCTCTGAATATATGAGTGCGAGAACCCATAACACGATCTCAAAGTGAATGAATGAACTTCAGCCTGACCCCTGGCCTCCAGTTCAATGGCACTGATAATCTGATTCTCTCTTTTTTATTCTTAGCACTTACCACTTTCTAACATTCTTAAATAATTTCCTTTATTGTGTTTATTGTTTCTTGTTTAGTGAGAGCCTGCACTAGAATGTAAGCTTCACGAGGGTAATCAGTTTTGCCTGTTATGTTATTCTCCTCTATCCCTCAATTCCCCCGGCCTAATCAAGCATTAATTACTTTCTGTCACTATAGATTTGCCTATTCTGGACTTCCAGATGAATGAAGTCCTACAATATGTGGTCTTTGATGACTGGTTCCTTTCACTTAGCACAATGCTTTTGAAGTTCATTCATGCTTAACCCCATAACTTTACAGAGAGAAAAACCGAGACTCAGAGAGTGAAGGGAAATGACTTGGGTCCTGTGTCCTGCTGGTGGCCGAACAGGAACCCGATTGCAGGTCTTCTGGCTCCCGATGCAGTGCCCTGTTCCTGCCGAGGCTGGACACCAGGGGCTCAGCAGCCACAGCCGGCCCGGCAGTGTCATTCTGCCATTCACCTTGAGGCTGCTTACAGGGCCCCTTCAAGCATAGCCGTAGGGAGGGGAGACCTTGCAGGTAGCATCACTGTTAGCATCAACCCTTCCCACATCCTTTCCAGAGCTCACAGTCCATCTAATAAAGTGAGTGGCTTGTGTGATCAGCTTCTAAGCTTCTACTTGGAGGGGCCTTGGGTCCCTGTGCCCTCAGATTAATATCCAGGGAAAGGCGTGGCCTTGGCCCCATTCGTGCCGACTGTTCCTGCTGCTGCCCTGTAGCTCCCAGAGGACCTCACAGAGGCCGTCTGTACTGAGCCACATAAGAGGCTAAGCCCTTCCTGACGGATGTCTAATCCTGTTATGCAGATGTGAAATCCGAGTGGCGTGACGCTGCCCTGAACCCATGTTTCCCAAAGGCTTGTCTTTGTCACATTTCACCCAAGGTGATTTTAGGTGCCGTGTTTAAATAGTTGTAAATTTATTTTAATGTGTATTGGTGGTGGGGGGAATCCAGCATGATCAAACCTGTGATTTGATGAATGTTGTTGTCCAGAGTGCCGCTAACGTAGGAGGCACCGTGCTGTCGAGTCCACGGGCACAGACTGCGTCTACTACAGGTGTGGTGGTGCGGCAGTTTGCCGACGTGCTGGAGCTCGAGCTGGCTGGTGGAGGTTAGACGGTGTTTGACTACGTCTCCCTGGGGAGCTCATGAACAAATGCACGAGGAAGGGCCCCCTGGGGCAGAAAAGCACGGGAACAGAGTCATTAGACAGGAGGAAGATGGGGACTTGGGTCCCCTCAGCCACACTCCGAGGAAGTTCTTTAACCGCTCCAAGCCTCAGCTTCCTTGTCCTCACAACGGAGCTGTGGAGCCCCACCATGAGGGGCTGTCACGGGGAGTCGGCGACGTGTCACAGGTTATGTGTGTGTTCATGTCCCTCCTTTTTCCTGATCAGTGGGGAAAGCAGCAGTGGGGGATGGAGCCAGACATGTGGGAAGAGGCTGCATTTTAGGGATGGGGAGGTCCAGAGGACTGGAGAAGGGAAGTGATGAGATAATGTTTGGAATGGGCAGATAGCTGGAGCGATTCAGCACTGGGATCAGAGACAGAGCCAGAGGCTGATGACTTATGCATCTAGGCTGAGTTAGAAACAAGCCAGGGGAGAATCCAGGCCTCTGGACTTCTAGGTCAGTGCTGTGTTCTGCACCCCTAAGCTGTTATCCAGAGTCTGCATTTCTAACAAATGCAAATTCTCGGGCCCCACTCTAGACCAACTGAACCAGAAACTCTGGGGCCCCAGCAATTTGTGCTTTAACCAGCCCTCCAGAAGCTTCTAATACTTTTAGGGAACTGGTGTTCTGGGTTTTACTAAGAGAAGGGGGGGCAGGGAAGCTGGCTCCTTGCAGGGGTTGCTGCCACAGGGACAGAGGGTGGAGCAGGCGCCAGAGGTAACCTCCTGTTTTAACACTGTAGACACAATATACGTACCATAAAATTCACTCTTTCAAAGCATACAATTCAGTGTTTTTTACCATATTCGCCATGTTGTGCCCCCATCACCACGGTCTCATTTCCCCATTCCACAAAAAACACCCCTTACCCACTAGCAGTCAGTTCTCACTTCCCCTTCCCCGCAGCCCCTCGGCAACCACTAATCAATTTTCTCTCCGTATGGAGTTGCCTATCGTGGACATTTCCTATAATGGAATCATGCAGTATGTGGCCTTCGGGCCTGGCTTCTTTCACTTAGTGTAACGTTTCCAAGGTTCACCCATGTCGTGGCCTGTGTCAGCATTTCTCTCCTTTTTAGGGCAGAAATCAACTTTTTTATTCTCCAAGCGTTTTCTCCTCAGACAAATTTGGTCATACAACTGAGCCCACACCACTTCAGAAAAAGAGGTTTCTCTCGGGCACATTTGCATAGAACTTTACAGTTTCAAATAATTGTCACGATGTGATGGAACGTAAGCCTTAAACCAACCTTGGAGCCCAGCTGGACAGGGATCACTGCGACTGCTTCCACAGAGAAGAGAAGCTGGAGGGAGCAGGGTTCTGCGCCAGTCCAGAGGACCACCGTGCCCACGCACCGAAGTGTGCGCGGGACGTGATGGGTGGACAGGCAGGGGAAAGGCATCTTCAGAGGCATGCGGTGTGAGAATTCAGGGCCTGTCTGGGGAACACTAGGTCATTCGCTTCTGCTGGAGTGGACGGTGTGAGGGGGATGAGACAGACAGACAGGCAGGGGCCAGCTCACAGAAGGCTTTGACTCCCACCCCAAGGCCTGAGAGAGGCAGTGGAATGGAATGGTCACTCCAGCTCCAGACACCAGCAAACCCATCTGATTTGAAATTCCCCTTCTGCCACTTCCTTGCTGTGTGCTGGTGGCCAAGATACTTACCTTCTTCATGCCTCAGTTTCCCTTTTGTAAATGAGAATTGGAATAAGCATTGAATTAGACAATGCATGTAAATTACTAAGTGCAGTACCTGGCACATAAGAAATCGCAGTATTGTCAATATAGTTCTGTGAGTAATATTGTGATTCTTGAGTGCAGACTTTATCCTAAAGATCAAGGGGAACCACTGTAGGATTTTGCAAATAAAAGTAATATGATTAGAATTACACAGAAAGAAAAAGAATTACACGATGTACCACTTAGGTGGCCTGTGGAGGGTAGATTGATGCAGGGCATATCTAGAAGCAGAGACACTGGCTAGAAGAAGGTTATTATAGTAATTCAGACAGAATGAAAGTACCCCCAAGAGAGGAGAGGAGGTGAGAGGTTAAGACAATTGGGAGCACAGTCAGTAGAACTTGGTGGCTGGCTCAGTGTGGAGCATGTAACAGGAGGAAAAGTCAGGAATGATTCCCAAATTTTTGACTGGGGAAGTTAGAGAAAGCAGTCTCCTTCAACAAGATGTCCTACCTTGGATGGGGGGATTTGAGGAGTAGAACAATAAAAAGATGGTGAATTTCGTTTTAGATAAAACTGGCTCAAGGGCTTACTGCACATCTTGGTAGAAATCTTAAAGAGGCAGTTAGTCCTCCAGCTTTGCTGTATGTTGGAATCACTGGGGTCAGGGGTGTCTTTAAATGTCTAACCCACAGATGCAGGAAACAGTGTGGTGATGGCCAGAGGGAAGGGATGGGGGCACAGTCTAGGTAGAGGTGGAGCAAAGCCAGGGGGCAGGATGGGGACATCTGTGATAGTGTCAACAATAAACACAAACTGAAAATATATTGAGTCACTCTAGAGTACCACCTGCGACTGTTAAAAGCTTCCCAGGCAATTCTCACGTGCAGCGAAGTTTGGGAACCACTGGGTGAGGATTAGACGCTGTTTATTTAGATGAGAAGGGAGCAGAGAACCCAAGCCGCGACCTAGATGATGGAGGGAAGAAGGAGCTCGAGGAGGAGGGAGGCTGGGTAGGTGCAGCCTGCGGATAATGAGACTGCGGATAATGAGGAGGAGCCCAGGAGGGGTGGTCAAGAGGTTTTAACACTTTCGTTTATGCCGCTTGAAGGGAAATGCTAGTTTGGCATTTTCGTCCTCTCACTATTCCAAAGGCTGGGTATTTGCCATGCGTTTTGGTTTCTTGTTAGTGTGTATTTTCCCTGTGTCGACTATTGATTTGTATCCTTGGACCTCGTGCAGGTGGTTTTTGGCTCTTGCGTTTCTCTTCTCTCCCTTACTGCCTCAGCTGGTATTCCTCATTTCTCAGTCAGCAGGGACTGTTTCCTGACGTCCTTCATTATCACCTTGGTATCCCTTTTGAAGGGTTTATATCCTTAATTGTCAATTTGCTTTTACGATAGCTCTCACTGAGTCTTTTCCATTTGCCAAAAATTGTGAGACTTTGCCCGGCACATTACTACTTTGCTTCAGATAACTAGAATTGCGTTCAGTTTGGTGATCTGCCCTTCGTGAGATCCTGCCAGACTGGTGGTGCCCGGAGGAGGCTGACCTAAAGTGCTCCTGTTATTTGAAGAACTGTGGAAGGAACGCAGGATGGTTGTTCTGGGACAGAGGAGACTTGACGGCAACAAGATGGCTGTGTTCAAAATAGGCAAGGGGGTCTCAAGTGCAGCACAGGGAATATAATCAATAATATGGCGATGACGGTGCAAGGTGCCAGTTGGGAACGGGAAATATCGAGGGGGACACTATGTAGAGTGTATGATTGTCTAACCACTAAGCTGTACACCCGAAACCAATACAAAGTGACATTGACAGTAAACTGTAATAATAATTTTAAAAAGAGTGCTACATTCAAATCCAGAAAAGCTGGTGTGGAAAAGAGGGAGCCGATTTATCCGGGATGGTGGTGGGGGGAGGGACGGGAAGCACCTCCCTGGAGGACGAAGGCTGCGGAGAGGCGGAGTTCAGCTTTAGGTAAAGAAACTCTGTAGCAATAAGACGGGTCCCGCCGTCACCTACAGAATCATTAGAGGCCAGATGACTTCTTGGCAGTGGGATGGTAGGAAAGATTCAAATGTTTCGGGATGATCTGGGCTTCTATTTTCTTCCATTAGTTCAGCAACTCAGAGGCTAATACTGAAACCATTAGCAGGTCATTTTCTTGACTTTAAGATTTCCTGTTCAGACCTGCTGAGTCAGGGAGCGTTTTTAATGGCTTGGTTGATGTAGTTTTTTGTTCTGGGGAGCCCTGAGCGAGGGAGCATGCCTACCCACTGGCCATTAAATATATAATGCAAATTAATTCTTTCAATCGCAGTCATATATGTTCATAGAAATCAATTAGCTAAATTGTACTTGGCAGCCGTTTCCTAACAATCCCCTCTAAGTAATCATTGCAGCCTGGCGACCTTCAAAAGTGACGGAAAGGGAGGCCCTGAAGGGTCTGTCTGAAATCCCGGACACTGCAGTCACTTAGAGACTGAAACACTGCAGAGGTTGCAGACTTTGTATCTTCAGTGCTGTGGTTACTTTGGGATTGGCAGAAACTCCAGGGGATGTGGGTCTTTGAACTTGGAGACAAAACACAACAAAGGTCGTCTGGCCTGGTTCTTAGCTCTAGTAGAGACCTACAGTCCACTGGAAGCAAGGAACCGCCAAAGTTGTCTAGTCCCTGCATTCCATCGCAGGGTCCCTTTGCCACCTGGCGGAGGTAGTTTTTCAGCCTCCGCCCGACGCCTTTCTGCGGCCAGGATCCCCCTGACTCTTGAGAAAACTCATTCCACCCTTGCCTCCCTAGGAACACTTAGAGAGGTCTAGCCTTAGCCCAAGCTGAGTCTCCTTCTCTGTGGCCTTCCCCCATTAATCATGACCTGCTCTCCAGGATCCTGTGGATGGTGTTTCCTCTCCCTGGTGGCCTTGTGGCCGTCTGTGAACCACGATCACACAAGCCTTTGTCAAACAAACATTCTCTGATTTTTCAGAGTTGGCTTTAACCTCCTTACCATCTTAGTCCCCTAAAAAGGTGCCCAACGTGCGAGGCTTAGACAAGGCACACCGAGGTAACAGCGCGATCCGAGAACTGCTAGTCGACTCACCCCCACGAAGGGTCTGACTCGCGACCGATGTCTGAAAACAGTGTCCTGCGGGCTTTGCTGGGTGTTCGTTCTCTACGCTCCATGGTGAGTCGTCATGTTGTCCGGGCGCGAGAATCTTCATATTCATACTCAGTCTCACGAAATATGATGTGGTTTTGTGTCCCCGGGGAAGGGACATTGAGTAATGGATATTATAAAAAAGCTTTTACAATAACAAGAAGGTGAACCTTCCAGTAGAAAAATAAGGGAAAACCAGAAATAAAGGTAACAAAAGAGAAATACAAATGGTCACAGTCAATGAAAAATGTGCAGATGATTAGTTGTCAAATACAAGGAGGGACCCATAAAAACCTGGAATTTATTTATAAAAAGCTGTGTACTGATTCTTACATGTTGCAACTTGAGTCACCTTGAAATAGTTTTTGAACTGGTTGATTTTGATGCTGTTTAGTGCTTCTGCCGTTTTTTGTTTCACCCCTTCCACATTGACTAAACATTTCCCTTTGAAGACTTTTTTCATCCTGGGAAACCTAAAAAAAGTCACTTGGGGGGAGATTGGGTGAATAGGAAGGGTGGGGCACGGAGGTCATGCCATTTTTAGTCAAAACTGCTGAACGCTCAGTGTGGTGTGGGCAGGCGCACCCCCAAATCACCCACTGTGAAGCGGGCAAATGCAATGAAAGAGTCTTCAAAGGAAGAAATTAACTGAAGCTGAACGCAGCCTCTCACAACAACGCCAGCTGGTCTGAGACAGAGGCCAGGACGCTCCCTAGCCAGGGAGGCCTGTACTACAAGGGGCCCACTCTTCAGAAGGTAGCTGTGGGATTTTGGGGGTCCCACCTTGTAGTTTCAAAAGTGTTATGAGCACTAATTTGGAAAGATGTCCACGATATATTATTCACAGGTTAGAAAATACAACATACAGACTACTGAATACAGTACAATTCTATTTTTGTGGACTATATCTATTTTTTTAAAGATTTTTATTTATTTCTTTTTAGAGAGGAAAAGGGAGAGAGAAAGAGAAGTAGAGAAACATCAGTGCATGGTTGTCTCTCACACCCCCAACCAAAGACCTGGTCCGCAACCCAGGCATGTGCCCTGACTGGGAATTGAACCAGCAGCCCTTTGGTTCACAGACTGGCACTCAATCTAGTGAGCCACACCAGCAGAGCTGTGGACTATATATTTCAATATCACATAATACATTGTAGGTATCAACAGATTCAGGGCAAAGTTAGTGTGAATTCCTACCAAACAGGGGTAATATCTAAGGGTTGGATGCTTGAAATAGGATCCTTATTTTATATAATTTTTAATCTTTTATTTATTTATTTTTAGAAAGAGGAGGAGAGAGGGAGAAAGAGTGGGAGGGAAACATTGATGTGTGGTTGCCTCTCATGTGCACCCAACTGAGGACCTGGTCTGCAACCCAGGCATGTGCCCTGACTGGGAATTGAACCTGTGACCCTTTGGTTCACAAACTGATGCTCAATCCACTGAACCACACCGGCCAGGGCTATTTTATATAATTTTTAATGTGCTAAAATTATGTGTGACATTTACTCTGTTTTCTATGTCTTCAAAAATGTATGTATATTTAAACAAATAATTAGATCCTGCTTTCCATCCAATTAGAAGATATTTGGAAAGATAATATACAGTGTTTATGAGAATGTGGATGATAATACTTCTACCTTCTACATTTTTCAAAATATAAATATTAAAGTCAATAATTAGGTACTATTTTCCATCATGTTAGCAAATTTTTAAAAATGCTAATGTTCAGTGTTTACAAAGGTCTGCCCTGGCAGGAGTGCAGGCTGGTACCTCCTTGAAAGTAATTTGAGACTTTCCAAATTCTTAAAAATGAACATAAGCTTAAATCCAGTAATTTCACTTCTAGGAATTTATCCCAAGAAAATACTTGGGAAGTAGCCATTTACCATGAATAAGGACATTCATTATAAAGCTTTTATAATAATGAAAAATTGGAAACAGCACAAATGTCCAGTGATAGATTTATTGAATAAATTATGACATAGTCAAAAAAATAATACTACATAGCAATTTAAAGTGATGATATAAAGTGTTTAAATATTAATGTGGGATAATGCTCATGAAATATGAGTCATATTTAGTGGGAGAAGTGTAATATCTCATTTTAATAAAAATATGTAGCATGTATAAGCATAGAAAGAGAATGAAAAATTAACAGTTGATAACTCTGAGAAGTAGGATTATCAATAATTTTATTTTCATTATTTTTTGTATGTTTTATGATAAGCATATATTCAATTTTTAAAATTGAAGTAATAAAAATAGTTAAATGGTTTTGGGGTTTTTAAAAGATTTTATTTATTTATCTTTAGAGGGGAAGGGAAGGAGAGAGGGAGAGAAACATCAATGTGTGTGTGGTTGCCTTTCGTGCATCCCTTGCTGGGAACTGGCCTGCAGGGAACCGGCCTGCAACCCAGGCATGTGCCCAGACTGGGAATCGAACCACAATTGTCTGGTTCACAGGCCTGCGCTCAGTCCACTGAGCTACACCAGCCAGGGTTAAATAGTTTTTTAAAATAGTACTAAGGGCTTCTAACAAGTCAGCAGTTCCTGCCTCACTCCTCCTCAGCCTCTAATTTCTTTTCTTAGAGGCAACCTCCTTCAACTCTTCTAGCTATTTCCCCTTTTTTCTCTCCATATTTCTGAGAAATATCCTTGCATTACTATTTCTTAATTTATGGATTTTAGGCATTACCTAATGACTGTGTAGCGGAGGATTTAATTCTTATACCAACACAGTAGCGACCCTTTACTGTGCCCTCCCAACGTCATTATATCACTGTTTTTGAGCAACCGTTTTTCAGTGTTTACATTATTATGGCAATTCAAATGTTGGTAATGCTGAGCTAAGTAGTGAACTATAATTTCATTTCCATTTTTTACAGCTCACTGTTTTTCTTGGACTTCACAATTTCTCATTTTTGATTTGCCTAGTTTTTCATGAATTTGTTGCTAATTCTTTCCCCATCCTCCAACAGCCTTTCAGTGACATATTCTGCCCATCAGATAATCTTCTTTTTTCCCTAAAACCTCTGTCTTTATGGACCAATATGTACAGTCTGTAATACAGGCCTCAAACACAGGTGTTACCATAGTCCGTCTCTTTACAGTCATTCTGGGTGTTCCCTTTGCCTCTGCTCTGTATTTCCTACTGACTTTCCTAGGTCCCATTTCTTCATTCATTTATTTCCTTGTTTTGCTAGAGCACATTCTCTAGTAGCATCCTGAGAAAAGATATGTGAGAGGTTGATTTTTGAGACCTGAACATTTGAAAATGTCTTTCCTACTTGATTGGCAGTTTGACTGGGTGTAGAATTCTAGATTGAAAATTATTTTCCTTCAGAAAATTGAAGATAAGGTTTCAATGTCTTCCAGCTTCCACTCTTCTCATTAAGAAGTCTAATGTAATTTTTAGTCTCATTTATTTCTATGTGATCTGGTTTATTGCTGGAAGATTTAAAGATATTCTGTTTCTAGTTTCTAAAATTTTATAGTGTTATATCTTAATGTGGGTCCTTTTTTATTCATTGTGTTGGGCAGTTCATAGATGTTCTTAATCTAGAAACTTAGGTTTTTCAGGGAAATTGTATTGAATTATTTAATAATTCCCTTATCTCTATTTCCTTTACTCTCTTCTTCAGGCTGGTTGAATGTTGAACTGATAACTATGCATTTTTGATTTTTCTATTTTCCCTGTGCTTGGCTTCTTATAACTCTTTCTATGATATTTCATTCCCCACATTTCTCAACCTTTTAATTGAATTTTTATTCCAGCAATCTTATTTTTAATATTCAAGTGTTTATTCATGTTTTGTGATTTTTTTCACAAAAGAAATCCTCTTCTTGTTTCATGGAGGTAAGATGCTATCTTTCTTTTTTAAACATTTTATTTATTTATTTTTGGAGAGAAGGGAAGGGGGGGAGAAACATCAATGCGTGGTTGCCTCTCATGCGCCCCCTACTGGGGACCTGGTCTACATTCTAGGCATGTGCCCTGACTGGGAATGGAACCAGCGGCCCTTCAGTTCACAGGCTAGCACTCAATCCACTGAGAGACACCAGCCAGGGCAGGTGTTATCTTCTTAAAGATCTGAATTATAGGTTAAATTTTTTTCTTCTGCTTCTGACATTGTCTCTGTTTCTTCTGAGCTATGTTTGTTTCCGTCTGTTTTTCATAACGCAGGCCCTTCTCAAATGTCCATTCATGTTGATTATGGATAAAGCACCGCAGTTTGACGACTACACTAGAAACAAATGATTGGAAGCTTTGCATGATGGGTGGGGCTCAACGACTAATAGATTTTAATGGTAAGGCACCTAGTTGCCAAAAGTGTCAGTATCTGAAGGTATTTTTTTTTCCTCGTGCTGTTTTCCTTATGTGTATTGGGCATTCCCAGAGGATACCTGGCACATAAGACCATTCTGCCAAGACTGGAAGTCAGAGCAGATCTACCTAATACCTAAAACCTAGAAACAAACACAGAGAGGCAGCCAAAGTAGGGAAACAAGGAAATATTCCCCAAGTGAAAGAACAGGAGAAATCTCCAGAAAAAAAAAAAAAGAGCTAAATGAAAGGGAGGCATACAATTTACCAGATACAGAGTTCAAAACATTTGTTATAAGGATGCTCAAGGAACTTAGGGTAAGAATGAATGAAATCAATGAGAACTTAAACGAAGAGATGGTAAACATAATAAAGAGCATATGAACCGTGAAAAAGAACCAGTCAGAAGTGAATGCATCATTTGAAATGAAGAATACACTAGAAGGAATAAACAGGTTGAATGAAGCAGAGGATCAAATCGGCATTTTGGAAGACAAAGTAGAAGAAAATACCCAATCCGAGCAGCAAAAAGAAAAAAAGAATTTTAAAAAATGAGGATAATTTAAGGGACCTTCGGGACAACATGAAGTGTAACAACGTCTACATAGTAGGGGCACCAGAAGAAGAGAGAGCACAAGGGATTGAGAACCTATTTGAAGAAATTATGACTGAAATTTTCCCTAACCTGGTGAAGGAAAAAGACATACAAGCACAGAGAGTCCCAAACAAGGTGGACCTAAAGAGGCCCACACCAAGATACACCATAATTAAAATGGCAAAGGTAAAAGACAAAGAGAAAATCTTAAAAGCAGCAAGACAAAGACAACTAGTTTCCCACAGGGGAGCTCCTGTAAGACTGTCAGCTAATTTTTCCACAGAAACATTTCAGGCCAGCAGGGATTGGCACAAGAGAGGTTTGTGCTGTTTATAACAGAATTGGTATCAATATTGTACTGACTGCTTCAAAATAATTTGGAAGCTTTCCTTCTTTATACTCAAGCATCTAAAATAACATTTGGGGAAAAATTAACCAAGTTGGCTAAAAGCAACATTATCCTAGATTGGATCCTGGAACAGAAAAGGAACATTAGTGGGGAAAAATTTGTAAAATCTGAATAAAGCCTATATTATAGTGAATATTACTGGATCAATGTTAATTTCTTAGTTTTGACAAAGGTACAATGATTATGTAAGATATTAACGTTAGGGGAAACTTAACGAAGGGTATGCATGGGAAACTCTCTGTACTGTCTTTGAAACCTTTTATACATCTAAAATTATTCCAAAATAATAAGTTTCTATTTACAATAAAACAGAAAATTATCAGGATGAGGTGTACATCTTATAGATTTATAAGAATTCAACCTGTCTGTGCCTGTGACTACTTGGGCGGGGGGTGGGTGGGTAGCTCTTTAACAATTTTCTCTTCTATGGTAGTTGTCTATTTAGAATTTTAAATCTCTTTCAGGGTCATCTGATATTACTCTATATTTTCCTTGAAAACCATCTGTGTCATTAAGGTTTTCAAATATCTTTCTGTATTATTAAGCAACACAATCTCTTATCATTCTTTTCTTACTTTCTCTGTATCCATGGTTATTTCCCAATATCTGATCTTATTTTGTGACTATTTATTAGGTTGTAGAATCAATTTGCTGATTTGAGACCAGTATTTTAAGAAAGTGAAATAATGTGGCATAGAAAGCTCTAAGTACAGACTGTTTTATGAAATTGGAATCCCAAGCACATGGATTGTTTTTCTTGGTGACCTGACAACATCCATCCCTCAAAGCACAAATGCCTATAAGTTTTGACTTAGCAATTCAGTATTTGGGAACTTATCCAGATACAGAATTGCAAGCATGCAGAAATGCTACATTACAGTATTGTTTAAAGTAGCAAAAGGCTGGCAGTAACCCCAATGTCTATCAGTAGAGGGCTACTACTTAAATTACAGTACACTCACACTTGGGAGTTGTCAAAAGGAATGAAGAAGGCTTCTTTGTACTGATGTGGAAAGACATGGGTATAACATATTCTGAGAAGGACAATGTGTGTGATGCACGATGTGTATTGTGTTGAAAAGAGGAAGTATAAAGTATTTATTTGTATTTACTTGTCTAGGCATAAAGAAACTCCGGAAAGATAAATCAGGAAGGAGGGCGGTGATTACCTATGGGTGTGGGCTCCGGGTGGATGAAGGCAGGTGAGGATAGAGGGGAGACTTTTCACTGTACTTTTAAATAATTGTGATAAGAACACACTTAACATGAGATCTAACCTCTTAACGAAATTTAGCATAGTGCCCAATATACTGGCTGTGAATCCTTTTCACAGTCTAGGTTTTAAATTATGCAAATGAATTACATATTTGGAAATTAGATATACAATACTGAGCCAAAGCATCAGCACTCAGAGCAGGCCCGAGTGTGCAGTTCCCACTGCTGGCAGAGCTGAGCTGCGCTGTCCAGGGCGCACACACAGCTGGGGGGGACAGAGACATGCAGGAAGGTATGTCTGTCACAGTGGGTCACAATCACAGTTCGAGAAACCTAATCTATTTTATTTCCTAAGCCAACCTGCTTGCCACAGGACTGTGGACCCCTCAGCGCAGGGGGCTGCGGAAGCTGCCCTCTCTGTGGGCGCCGAGCCCCTGTGCACGTTCATTTCAGGTGCAAGCGGAGCCCTGGCTCTTTGATTAGCATTTCTTAAAATGGGCAAATACAGGAAGCTTCACAGCGATCTGTCAGCAAAGTCTTCAAAATACCTTGGCAAGGGTCTTAAGGAAACTCTTCTTGCTTTTAGGTAAATGGAAGAGCTGGAGACCAGTTTATTCCAGACACGGAAAGCACACAGGATAGAGCAAATGGTGGCAAGATGGCTTCGGCGCTCGCGGGACAGTTCGGCCCGGTAAGGCTCCCGGGCTGGCAGAGGTGTCTGCCAGTGAAGGACTGGTGTCCTGCGGGAGGAGGCTCCGCCAGTCTTGGCAGTGCCTGGGGATCACTGTGTCCCGCTTGCTTTGTTCTTACACCACGGGGTGGGAGAAGTGGAAACCGGTCAGCAATTTTGCAGGAGCGCCTTTCTCTCTGTCCCTTCCAGCCCTCCCCTCTGCGTCCCTCAAACGTGCACCCGCATACGCAAGCACACACACACACAGAACTCACTCTCGCATTTTCAGAGACAAACACACTCATACACCAAATGCTCACACACATGCACGCGTGCATTTTGAACTCACACATGCTTTTGAACTCACACTCATAGATGCTCCCTCATTCTCTCGGTCTCTTTCTCTGTCTCACACACACCCTTGTCTTTGTACTTGACGTGAGGGTCAGACAATCTGCTGTTTACACTCTTTCCCCGACTTCGTTTCTAGCAGCTGTTCCTTCCTTGCAGTCCCCATTTCATTCTAAACAAAATAAAGTGAAATCAAATACAAATCTGATGTGACTGCTACAAGAGAACTCAAAATATGTTCTGTTTCAAAGCCTTCATTTTCCATCTCAGATTTCCCATCTGGCCCTGCCACGCAGATAAACTATCACATGTCAGGTGTTTCTGAGACAGACACACATTCTTCCGAAGAAACTGGAAACAGCTGTTCTGCTGCTGAGAATAAGCCCTGCTCGGGCTGGCCCAGTGCTCTGATCCTCACACACTGCAGTGAGATAAGGCTGCTAGAATTAGCCCCATTTCACAGATGAACAGCCAAGGCTCACTCAGAGAGTGACTTGTATAGGAGCATCGCCTCCCCCGACGCTTCCCGCTCAGAAACCTGTTGATGGGTCTTCATTTCTGAGAGGCTGAGTTTAAACATTTTGGGCTTGACATTCAAGGCTCTCTGAGATTAACCCCACCGTCCTTTATAGCTGTTTGCCTTATTACTCTGCTTCATTCATATCATACTCCAGCTAAAATGACCTACTCGTTATTCCCTTACCATAAGCACCCCCACCACCCCTTCTACCCCTTAGGGAGACCTGGGCTCCCATCTCCATGTCCAGAACCCACCTGCAGTGCGAAGTCCAGCTAAAGTGCTGTGCTTTCCATGAAGTGGTCCCTAGCCCACAGTCAGAATTCATTTCTCCCATGGGGCCACACATGATTTGTAGAATTGGCATTATGCTCCTCCTGGTGTGTTCAACTTATTTGTGTGTATTCCTTTTCTTTATTCTAAATTGTCAACTCTCTGAGGGCAGGGAAAGATCAGCCTCATCTCCAGGATATTACAAGTGGTTAAGTGGTACTTGATGAACCAATGGGAAAGCTGCTAGGTACATTGTTTCCTAAAGTGGATTCTGCAAACCCTGGGGGTATGCAGCTCCCTTAAAATGTGCCATGGTCAGATGTGTCTGGGAAGTGATGCAGCCCGCATCCCACCCAAGCCCACCCCTCTTGGTGATTCTTGGTGCATTTTAGCACATTGAAGGCTGTGAGAACTCCTGCAGAAAAGATGTGTATAACTTTAACTTGATGTTGCCTAAATATTTGATATTGGAACTCTCTAATATCTAGCTTCTTACACAGAATATAAGTAAAAGGTAATACTGACCTCTAGAAAGTTATATATTTACTGTATATATATAGAATTGTGCAACAATCACCACAATCTAATTTTAGAATTTTTCTTTTAGAATTCTCATTTTCAGTACCCCAGGAAGAACCCCTGTACCCACTAACAGTCATTCCCGGTTTGCCGTGCCCCCAGCCCCAGCTTTCTACCGTATTTTTCAGACTATAAGACGCACTGTCTTCTCCCCCTCAAATTTGGGAGGAATAATGGTCGTTAATGCTGCTGTTCAGTTCTGCTTATATTTGCCTTGGTAAAATATTATGTTATTTATGTTATTAAATATTTTACCACATTTTTTGCTTCAAAATTTTCTTTCCTATTTTCCTCCTCTGAAACCTAAGTGCATCTTATAGTCCAAAAATATGGTACTTTCTGGGTCTATAGTCTCCTGTTCTGGTTATCTCCCATTAAATGGAATCATATGATATGTGGTCTTTTGTGACTAGCTCCTTTCACTTAGCGTAATGTGTTTAAGGTTCATCCATGTATAGCATGTATCATATTTTATTCCTTTTTATTACCAAACATCCTTCCATTATGGAATATTTACTTTGTTCATGCATCAGCCAATGAACACTTGGGTCATTTCTACTTTGGGGCTATTATGAATGACACTGTTATAAACATTTGTGTAGAACTTTGTTTGAACATATGTTTTCATTTCTCTGGGGTCAATGTTTAAGGATGGAATAGCTGGGCCATAGGGTAACTCAATACATACCCTTCTGAGGAACTGCCAGGCTGTTTTCCAAAGCAGCTGTGCCACTTTACATTTCCACCAGCAGAGTCTGATGGTTCCAATGTCTCCATCTTTGTCAACACTTGGTATTATCTGTGTTTTGGATTGTATTGACCCCAGCAGGTGTAAAGTGGTGTCTCGCTGTGGTTTTTGTCTGTGTTTTCCTGATGGCTCACGATGCTGAGCATCTTTTCATGCATCTAGGGAGTTTTGTTTTCCATGTGCTTGAGGAAGAGAAGAAAAAGAAGGAAAGTTTCCTGGCATTGTCCGTGGAAGACATAATGTCTGTGTTTCTAGGGTAAATCACAAGTAGCCTTATTTAAATTGCTTCTCACTTCCAACTCTGCACCTTCGATACAGGCTGGGTTCTTGGTGTCCTCAGATTGCTTGATGATCAGGAACTGAAAAGCTGAGTTTCGGGTAGATCACTGGAGTTACCCTGGAGTAGAATAAATGGTATCACCTACCACTCTGTTGCTTAATCAAGAAATCTGGGAGTCATCCTGGATTTTTCTCTTTCCTTCACACTCTGCCTCCGCCCCACCAGCATCTCCTGTCAGTTCACCTTCAAACATATCTCTGATCCCTCCACCCCTCCATCCCCCTTCTCTGCTCCACCCAATTCTCTGCCCTGAAGCCATAGTGGAATTTTCAAGGTACAGACTGCTCCTGCCCCACACACTTGCCCCCAGCCCCACCCCACCCAAAACCATTCAGTGGCACAGTGGGCCCCTGTTTGTTTCCTTGAGTACTTACTCCTTGTTGTACTTTATAATAGTATATCCATTTGTTACTTGTTCATTGTCTCTCTCCCCCATTTGATTATATGGCCCTTCTCCAACCTTCCTGCCACATATGAGACCAATGACTGTGACTGTTCTGCTTTACAAGTATCTTCAGCCCAGGAAGAGTATGCGGTCTATAATAGATGTTCAACAGATATTTATTGATTAAGAATTTTCACAGTAAGGGACTATAGTACTTATTAAAATATATTTAAATTTTACACTCTTCTTTCTTCCAAAAGGAATTTTTGATGGTTTACAGTTTTAAAACATGTAGAAAAATTTCAATAAAGACTAGAAATGTGGAGAAGCCAAAGAACTTGTATGTGCGACCCATGGACGTGAACTAGGGGGGAGAGGGGAATGTTGGTGAGGGGATGCAGGGATCAGGGGAATAAAAGGGAGAAAAAATGGGACAACTGTAATAGCATGATCAATAAAATATATTTTAAAAAGGAATCAATTCCTACTAATCATTGAGAACTGTATTAATTTATTTCATCTGATAAACAACAGAGGGGTATGAGGATTAAATGCGGGAGGAGGGGGTGGGCAGGTCGGAGGAGAGTAATGAGGGAAAATGGGGACAACCGTCATTGAACAGCAATAAAAAAATTTAATTAAAAAAAGGACTAGAGATGCTATAAGTGGATTGTAAACCAGTTAGACATAGGGTTAGCATTAGAATGCAAACATTGGCTCCAAGTTTCCTGATAGCCAGGCAAGAAATGAGAAAAGTACATTGAAATGTTTTCTAAAGTCCAGAAAAAGAAGACATAGAAATTCATCTGGAGTCCTATAAGTTTGCATGTATCTTTTAGCAATCCTGTTGTTTTTTTCAGACTTTTAAAAGCTTAGTCCTGGCTGGTGTAGCTCAGTGGATTGAGCGTGGGCCTGCAAACCAGAGGATCGCGGTTTGATTCCCAGTCAGGGCACATGCCTGAGTTGCAGGTCAGTTCCCAGCAGGGGACACACGAGAAGCAACCATACATTGATATTTCTCTCCCTCTCTCCTTCCCTTCCCCTTTAAAGATAAATTAATAAAATCTTTAAAAAAAAAAGTTGATCATTGCAGCCAGTTGTACTTTACTTGTGAGCCATTTCCCCCCATAAATGTTAAGCCTTATCTCTGAGTCTAATCAAATCATCTAGGAGCAAATTAGTTAAAAATAACTATTTTCATTTCTAAATTTCACTAAATGAACTGGTAACTCTTATGGACCTGGAGTAATGTTGGTCTTTATAATGCATCTTAAAATAGTGCATTTTCTGGGGAGGACTGTCAGCTTCCAAAGTGGCTTTGATTGCTTAGATTATAAATCAGTTTTCAGTGGGTGGCTCTTTACAGTCATTAGTCAAATTCACATAGTGGTGCTCAGTTGGAATGAGTGTGTGTGCTTGGGTAGGTGCGTGCCTCGTGATACCAAGTTATTCAGGTGTGGTGAAGACAACTACTCTCTCATCGTGTAACTTCACATTCCACTACAGGAATAACACGACATCAGCGCTCTTCTAGAAATAGCTACCCGCCCAATGGACTCTGTGACCTGTGTTGAATTTCTGTATGAATAGTGCAACACAGACTACTTAATAGCATATTCTGATTTTTAAGCAGTTTGCTTTGAACTTAATTGCCATTTTTTAACAGCTTTGTATAACTGTATGAGTGATGAAATGAGAAAGACTTAATTTATAGTATACTTGTCTACTTAATTATACCAATTTTTTCTGTCCTACAAGTTTTGGGGTTTTTTAAAAGATTTTATTTATTTATTTTGAGGGAGAGGGGAAGGGAGGGAAAAAGAGAGGAAGAGAAATATCAGTGTGCGGTTGACTCGCACATGCCCCCAACTGGAGATCTGGCCCACAACCCAGGCATGTGCCCTGACTGGGATTTGAACTGGCAACCCTTTGGTTCACATGCCAGCACTCAATCCACTGAGCCACACCAACCAGGGCAAAAGTTTTGATTTTTATGTAGTTAAATGATACTCTCTTAGCAATTTCTTTGATTGCTTCTAAGCTTAGGTAATCCTCACCCAATAATTAAATGAGGTTAATTAATTTTCAATTTCATCGTTAAAATATTCTATATTTAATTCTTTAATATGTAGTTTATTTTAGAATAGGCTATGAGATGAAGATCTCATTGATTTATTCTAAAGCAGAAAGCGGTTTGCCTTACCACTGACTGCGAGTGATTTTTCTTCGCTGATTTACGGCCCCTGCTTCATCATCTATGAAGTCCTGTGTCTGGGAGTGGGACATCGGACCTCTCTCTGGGCTGGCTCTTCTGTTCCTTCAATCTAATTGCCTGACTCCACACGCTTGTTAAAACTGTTTACATGTTTATCTGTTCAATTAGAATTCTATTACTCCTTGTTTTCCTTTTTTTACACCTGCCTGCCTATTTTTCCATGTGAACTTTAGTATAATTTTGCTGTATCATTAAAACCATTCAGCATAAGCCCTACTGAATGTTCTCGTGCTCAGTCTGGCAATGCCAGTTTTTCTGAGCACGGTGTACAGAAACAAAGGGCTTAGTGCACCTTGATGTCTTCTTCTTGGGACTCGGTTTTATCCTTGTGGCTGAATATGATGATTTCTTGCAACTTATCTTGAATCTCACTAGTAATGAACACACAGGTCTGCACACACGTGCACACACGCAGGTGTGCATGTGCACACGCATGCCTCATAGCATCTGAGTGTCAGAGCCCTTGCTGTTGGTTTCCAGATTCGCTTGTTCATCACCACCACCATCTGTTTACTAACTGTAGGGATGGCCCTCGCTGACTTTTCTGGTGCTCCTAATGATGTAGGAAGACCATTCCCAGTACCAAATCGTTATTGCTTTTTGACTCATGGGCAACAGTGGAAAGACCAAGGAAGGCAGGCCGGGAGGCTCCTGCACAGCATGCCGAGAGCTGCCACGGTCTGACTCCCCCTTTCTGAATCTCCTTTTCGAAGTGACAGTGGGGTGCTTGCCCCTCCTCACAGCTGCAGGCCTTTGCTCTCTCACCCTGTACTCACAGTATGGACGGACGTTCAGTGGCCCCGAGAAGCCGACACAGCTGCCAGCAAAGTCCTCAATTTCTTTCTGGTCTAGGCTGCTACCTCAGTTATTCTTTCTTTGGATAAGCTTTAGATTAAAAATCCAATTCACACCAGACTTTAGTTCTTAAAATCACTTAAGCTCAACATAATATGATGTTTAAACATAGATTCAGAACAGTTTCTCCACGTCCTGCTAGAACTCAAAGGTGAATTCTTCATTGTTACAACATAGAGGTAAAACATACTTTGTCAGAAAGCAGATAAAAAGCCAGAGAATATTTAAAGCACAGCCTGGTATTTTTCCTTTTTCATGTCATTGATCAGCTCAGTGCGAAGTGATAATCCATAAAATAGAGAATTAGCCTACGTGAGACTATTTTCACAATAAATTGAACATGTTTTTTTCTGGTTCTACCTTGGGCTCCGTCCGGTTATCAGGCAGGAGTTCCATTAGTGTAGCCACAGGTCTTACTTCTGTTCCAGTATAAAACCACAGCAACAACTCCAGACTTACGACTTGAAACCATTACGAAGGCAGCAGACACAGGTTTTTGGATCACTGGCACTCAGTTTGACATTTATAAGATGCATCGAGAGAAAATCTGGCTACAGAGATCATTTCCTTCAGCGCTCTGTCAAATATTGAACATTTTTTGTGAGGAGAGGCCGTGGTTTGATCATGCTCTTTGGCAATCCCTTTTCCAAACAAAAGCTGAAATACGGCCTTCGGGGAAAATGTCAGATCCAGGGGTCGGACCAAAGCTCCCAACGCCGTCCAGGGATTAGTCAGCCCAGTGGGGCCTCCCTTGTCCGCCCTTGTTGCGGAAGGTACCCTCCCAAACTGCCAAGTCAGATGAGCCTGCCCATTTGCAAGGCGTCACAATGGATTCTGTTTAGCGCTGTGATAAGGTTTGTTTTTTTTCCTTCTGTTCTCTAAGCATTTTGCAAGCCTTACTCTACGCCTAGCTTTGAATTCAGCACATAGTTTTTGCCATACAAACTCTAGTCCAGCAGGAGAAAAAATGTGGGGCAACTGGAACTGAACGACAATTAAAAAAAAAACTATAGTCAAACAAGAGACTTCACACTGGTCCTTACAAATGTGGTGTATGATTCAAAAAAGGGATGTACAGTTTCTGTGGGTGTGTTCAGCAGGGGGAGCGGGATGTTTCTGCCAAAACCAGAGGGCAGCGTAGGAGCCGGCCAGGTAAAGGGCATGGCTGGGTGTGTTGGGGAAATTGCTGAGAGTGTGTATGTTGGGAGCAGGGGGGATGCTAGGCAGAGGGAAGAGCTCGTGCAAAGGCCAGTGTACTGAGCAACTCCAAGGAAACTAGTTTGGAATTACTTGTGTCTTCCTCCATGGTGTTAGCTCATTAAGCATGCCTCCCACCCAGTACACATTCAGCTGGTCTGTTTTGAATGGATTGTGGAATGCTTTTTGTCCTTGTGATTTTATCCTGCAACTTCACCGAACTTGATTTTTTTTTATTTCCAGCAGTTCTCTTTGTTGATTATTTTGTAGGTGTATATCATCATCTGTTTTTTTAAAAGGTGGTATTTTTTCCATTTCCTGTGCCTATAATGTCTGTTATTGTTTTCGCTTCTGTGAAAACTATCACAAGCATTCCTCGGGCTACGTGAAACAGGAGTAGTGTCTAAGGTATCCTTCCTGCTGCTTTTTGAAAGGAACATAGATGTTGATTTTTGGCTGTCAGTGTAGTATATATTATTTATTCTATTTAGAAAGACCCTTTCCTAGATTTAAGGTTTTCTAAAAATCAGGAATAGCTAGGGGTTTTATTCAGTATAAATTTTCACGGCTTCTATTTCTTCCCCCTCGTGAGGTCTGTTTGCTAATACTTCTCAGTACTCCCGTGTGCTTTCCTAGGACAAACCTTCTCTCTGCTTCTAAGCTGCGTGAGTCCTCTATTCAGACAGCTTCAACCTGCTCTCAGCCAGGGTCTGCGCAGCTTCTTGATGGATGATGTGCAGGAGGCTTTGTCCTGGGACTTGTCACGTGCATTTTGGCTCCATGAGGCTGTTTTTCATATTTCTTGGTTCTCGTTGAAGTTGGAGATCATTGTAAATGACGGAGAGGTGAGCCCCAGATAAATGAGGTCCTAGCGCATTAGTCAGAGTTCCTGACAGTGTTTGGGAAATGGATGACAATGAATGATAGCCTTTAACTGCAGAGCCCTGAGGGACCTATTACTTCTCCACATTTCTGGAGTTTATAATGACAATAAACACCTCATCCCGTCACTATTTGACCTTCCCCAGGAAGAACCAGTGACTCCTCGTGGGAGGAAAATCATTTGCCACAGTCAAATAAAAAATAGTTTGTGACTCACTTTGTGGTTTTGAGAGATGGGAAATGCAGCTTGCACCTTGACTGATTTTAGATACATAGAGAATATACATGTTTTTAAAGGATTAACATAGAGGAAGTCTTCATTATCTGGGATTTCATATTGGAATCCTCACAGACACGAGGTTCAAAGGAAAGCAAATTCATCAGAAAGCAAAAAAGGAAGAAAGAACTACCAAAGACACAGTGAAGCAAGCATCATGGACAGCCAAGCCAAACAACTCCGCGTTCCTGTCCGTAGCCAACGTTTTTCCTTCTGCACCTCGGCTCCACGGTGCCTTCTGCCTGGAATGCCCGTCCATCTATCCATCCACGCACCCACTCAGCAGCAACTACTGTGCCAGGATCTGGCCCAAGAGGACATATGTACCCTCAACATCTTTCACACATCACCTCTTCCAGATAGCGAGTGCTTCCTGATTCCTTGCCCCCCATCCCCCAAAGTTAAAACTGCTCTCCCCTGCTCTGCGCACCATGGCAGTTCCTGGCGTCTCTCTTAGAGCGTGTGCTAGTTGGTGCTTTTTCTCCTGGTGTTCGTGTCTTATCTCTGTCCAGGAGGGTTGTTTGCTCAGCTCCTCCAGGGCGCCTAGTGCTGACCTGGTTTGTAGCCACCACTTCGAATCCCCCGTCTCTCTTTTTACATCCTCCTTCTCTTCCAGGGCTAAAGTTGCTGCAGCTGCTGGGCCCCCTGGAATCCCAACCCAGACCCTCATCCCTGTGAAACACACGGTAACAATAGACAAAGACGCCCTCCTGCAGGACTATGGATTCCACGTTTCCGAGAGCCTTCCCCTCACTGTGGTGGCCGTCACGGCAGGTAAGGGCCAGCTAGGAGATGGGAAAGGAGCTTGGCCTCCTGTGGGGGAATAGCTGTGGTTCTCTTCCCATCTCTCTGTCCAGTAACGTAATGCAGAAATGGGTGCCCCTGGAAGTTAGAAAGGGCATGTCTAATTCTGACCTAATGCTCTCTTGGGCTTTGCACATTCGTCCTCTGGTGCTGGGAGGGAGGGAGCCCCAAGTGCACTTGCTGATCTGAACCCCGAGCTCCCACTGGCCTCAGGCAGGGCTCTGCCCACCTGTGGCTCCCTGGCCAGTCTCCTCCGGGCAACGACGGTATTTGGATCAGCCGGTCCCTCTTTGAACCCCGCATGCTCCAAGCTGGGGAGACTTTCTGGGCAGACAGTAATAGAAATTATTGATTTGTTTTCACTTGAAGCTGTGTAAAATATAGACTGTATCAAGGTGAAGAGCAGGCTAGAAATGTCTAATGTCTGTTTTCGTACCCCAGCCACATATTGATGTTAGAACTGGGCCTAGTTAAAACCCACTACTTCCAGTGTACACTCACACAGTTCTTTAGAAATGAATGTAAGCCCTGGCTGGTGTGGCTCAGTGGACGGAGCACTGCCTGCAAACCAGAAATGCATGTAGCAGATTTACTGGCCAGCTCTGTTGATTCAGGGAGTTCTGCTAGTGACCTTTCTCAGGACAGTCTCCTAACGTCCTGCGACGGTGATGGATGGTAGGGACAGTATCCATGATTTGTAAACAGTAAATCTGAGATCCACGTGAGCCCGAGGCCGTCTGCAGTGCCGGTTTGGGGGGGGGGGGCAGCAAGCCAGTGCCCTGAGGACTGGATCAGGTTGCCGCTCAGGAGTGGGGTGTGACACATGGGGTGTGGCCCTCCTGGGCGAGCACCAGTTACATCTTCTCTGTCCAACAGGAGGCTGTGCTCATGGCAAGCTTTTCCCTGGCGATCAGATCCTCCAGGTGAACAACGAGCCCGCTGAAGAGCTCTCCTATGAACAAGTAGTGGATATTCTGAGGTATGACATTGTCTTCTGTCACCCAGAGGCACACAGATTAGCACAGAGCAGAGATGGGTGACAGGGATGATCTCCTGTGATTCTACCAGGGTCTGGTGTTCCTGAGAGCAGTAACCGCAGCCTCGTTTTAGAACTCCATCTTGGTTACTACCTGCTCTCTTTCACCTGCTGGCAGAAGCAATCGGGTGGCACAGGCTGCTGTATTTCTCAAGCCCCACCATGCCCAAGGCACTGTGCTAGGCACCGCAGGGAATGTAATGATGAATAATGCATAGACCCCAGCCTTTCAGGATTTGTGGTGTGGTTGTAACATATGCCAAAGATTGGTCTAAGTTGACCCTCAGCCTCTTTGTTCTTCTTTAACCCTTTTGATACCTCTTCTTCAATGCTCTCACAAAGACAGCCTGCTGGTGTGTATGTAGTTCCAATAATACGGCACCTACCACCTTCATCCTGGAGTCACTGTGATTTGTGTAAACGCCTCGCGTTCTGCCCACGCGTGATCTCCCTGAGAGCAGGTGCACAGTGGGTGCTCAGCTGAGCAAGTGTAAATGGTTGGCGCTGACTCTTGGTGATCCCCGTTTTAAGATGGAGGAATGCCAGTGACAGGAGAAAAGAGGGTGACCAGTCATTTTATAGGCACGTGCAGTCTTTGTCGTTTAAATTTTTCCACCAACGCTGTTTTAAAGACTTTCATATAAATAAGGAGAAATGAGAAATTGAGTCAGAGGAAAGCCAGCTTGAAGATACAGCAAGTTTTTTTACTTTAGTTTGTGCCTTTTTGTGAGTGGTTGATCAGGTTTTGGGGTGTTTTTCATTGCTGAGGGCCCGTGGCACACATCGAACAACAGGTAACAGTCAAAAAGTCAGAGAAAGAAAATGAAAACACAGGGTGCAGCTCCCACTTCAGGGGAGACAGTCTCATGTGCACGCACAGCTTAAGATTTACAGAGAAAATCTGCCCAAGGACTGAAAGTAGAATCCTTCAGCCCAGCCCAGCATGGCTTCAGGATTGCCAGAGAAAAAGCCGAGGGGGCAGGGCAGCGAGGAAAAGACTGGGTGATTTCACTTCTGAAAAACGAAGTATGGTGATGGAAATCATGAAGTTTCCCTCCTTAACTCTTGGAAGCTTTCTCAAAGATGATCGAATCCAGCAAATAAATTTGAGATTTTCAGTGCTATTTATATTTCTGCCAGGCTGGATCAAACTGTAACCAAGGAAGAAAAGTATTTACGGTTTAAAGCAGCACACCAGGATTCCGTGGCCAGCTGCTGGTGCAGAAACGTGTGTGGCCCCTGTTGAGATGGCGGGCAGACACGGCCTCCGGGGAAGCAGGGGGAAGGGGCATTTAGCTGGAGATTCCTCCAACTTGTGAGGAAGTTGTGGTTTGACAAAACAGAGGAGAGTCCAGGAAGTATTTCAGCTATGCCTTTAATGCTGGATAGAATTTGGCCCACGAAGATGGAGGTGAAGTGTGGTCCAGGCAAAGAGATAAATAAGCAGGAGCGATTGAGTGGGGAGCAGAGGGCGCTGAATGGTTCAGTTTGCCTAAGGCACCGCAGGCCTAGAGAGTAGTTCTGGGAAGTGAAGCCCAGGGAATGGCGGGTCTTGAATGCTGATGGAGCAAGTTCAGGTGCTATTCTTCTCCTGGAAGGGTGAGCCATGGACGACTTCCAAGCAGGGATGTGACTTGATGTGCTCTATGCATCCGTGTGCTCTGCCATGCTGCCTGTGGGAATCCCAGGCCTGCTAATTTTTTTTAGCTTGATTCCCAAGGTCATTGCCATTTGGGGGGGGGGGGGCGGGAACCAGGCAAAGCAAAATGGCACAACACAACTGACAAAACTTCTTTAATTCTTCCAACTCTTGTGAGGCCAAAACGTCCTTTGGAGAGCACTTGGATATTGGTTTGTTGTGACTTATTTTGGAAAAGGCCTGTTATTATAGGAAACGGAGAAGGGGCAACCCCCAGACACTTAGAAACTTTGGGCTGAGTTTATCCATTTGAGGAAATAACATGCTAGCAGCGATTGGCCTCATTGTTCACACTGCAAGAAGTCAAATGAAATTATTTTGCAAACTGCTTCTCTATGTAGCAATAGCAAAGAAAAAGGAAAATAAGAATTGATTTTTCAGTTCTGTTTTCTGATTCAAAGTGCAAGCTTGGCAGTTATCTAGTTGATTTGATGGCTTCGGGAATCTAAGAGATAACAAGACAAAAACGTCTGGTGTCTTGATTACCTGACTGGGCTCACCACACTGATTTCATGGGCCCAACAATAAACAGGCGGACTCTTGTCTGATAAATGTTAGTCACATTCATTCATTCTACTTAGTGAAATGTTTAGTGTAAGACATAGCAACCTAAAATATCCATGTTATTGCTATGTTTTCTCCTTTAAAAAAATTTTTGGACGTAAACCTAACTAGTAGTCATAGCAACTGGGTGAATTCTCCGCCACACAGACTAAAGAGAGGCTCCGGGACTTAATTCCGTGGCTGTGGGCTTAGGTTAGATGGTAGAGGCAGAAACCTGAAGATTTCCTCGAGTTAGAAGAGGCACTTGAGGACAGTGTAAGCTCCTTTGCACATGCCTGCTTCCCTCAACATCCCTCCCAATCTCCCTGAGCCAAAGAGGCTGAGGAGAGAGAAGCTGCTCTGCAGTTCTGCTCATCTTTGTGACCCTAACACACACACACGCACACACACACACACACACACACACACACACACACACACACACCCCTCAACATCACCAAGAATGACAAAATGTTTTTGTTTGTTTTTTTTCAGGGAAGCTGAAGATTCTCTTTCAATAACAGTTGTTCGCTGCACGTCGGTAAATCTCTTTCTATGTCCTGTGTGTTAGTGTCTCTGTTCTCAACCCCAAGGGCCCACCCCCCTTGTGGGATGTCCCTCAGAGGATAAACAGGGTAGGCAAAGGGCAGAGGGGACAGCTGCCGGGCAGTCAGCGTGGCCGGGAGACCGAGACCCATCCGATCCATGGGTGTTGTGGAGAAAACAGACGTGGGTCCAGGTGTGGAGGACTCACGGTCCAGTGCACCCCACTAGGACTGTGCAGAGTGGGGCCCCAAGACCGATTTGAGTGGTATGACTGGGCAAGTCCCTTCATTTCAGTTTTGTGAAACTGAAATGGTGGTGGTGATGGCAAGAACTGCCTCATCTCTTTGCGGATCATTAGGAGGACAAGACGAGGTGTTGGAAGTAAAAGTATTTTACCAGCTGAGTTTCCCCACAAGGCAAAGTGCGGCACAGACAATGCACAGGGAGGACGTGGCAATCCTACCCGCGGGGGCCAGGGCCCTTTATGTGTGACACGGGGGGTACATAACACATCCTAAGGGAAAGCCACCAAGGAGAAGGTGAAATAGAATTCTCATTCTGAGAAACCATGATACATACCTCTTAACTGTGGGCACATAAAGTCAAAAAATAAATAGGGCATAGAGAATTTTAACACTGCTTTTTTTTTTTTAAGATTTTATTTGTTTATCTTTAGAGGGGAAGGGAAGGAGAGAGGGAGAGAAACATCAATGTATGGTTGCCTTTTGTGTGTCCCCTGCTGGGAACTGGCCTGCAGGGAACCGGCCTGCAACCCAGGCATGTGCCCTGACTGGGAATCGAACCGGGATTGCCTGGTTTGCAGGCCCGCTGTGCTCAATCCATTGAGCTACACCAACCAGGGCCCTTAGTACTGCTTTTAAGTAATCTAACCTAATCGACCACATAGCAGGCTACCAAAAAAAGAAAATTTAACAAATTCCCCAAATAAGAAAATGCATAGGTCTCTTTTTCTAGAATACAATAAAATAGAAATTAGTAACTATCAAAACCCAATTAAAATTATCATTCCTTTTGGAAACAAAAATGCTAAGTCCTGAGTAAAGATGAAATCAAATTAAAAAAGCAAAACTACCATTACAGACTAGTTAGAAAATAATTAAAAATCAGATTTCTACTTCTTAAAATGTGTGTGGCTGAAACTATATCCAGAGTAAAATTAATAGCCTTAAGTGATTTTACTTAAAAAGGAAATAAGTCAAGTAAATATTCAGTGAAAGAAGTTGAAAGAAAAGACGAATAAAATAAACAGAAAGCAGAATCAAGAAAATACTAAAAATTAAAGTCTAAATGGTGCTTTGGAAAACAGAAGAATGGTAAAGTTGATAAATAAATCCAAGGGTTATTTCTGTAAGGGAAAGTAGGAAATCTAGGGGAAAATAAATATGTGGGTCCTTTGTGAAGAAAACCAGAATAGTACTGAAGGATGGTGAAGAATTTCCGATAAATGGAGATACATACCATCTCCCTTTATGAGAATATTATTATTGATACGCTGGCTTTTCTCATAATGATGTACTGTACACTGAAAGCTAATCACTATAAATTTCTCTGCAGGTGTTAAGAAATTCTTTTTATTTAGCTGATTATCTCAATGGAGAACTTCATCTTAATTAGGTGGTTATTTGCTTTCTCTATTTCTAAGAAATTAAAGCCAAAAATAACAGGGAAATAACTTGTTATGTAAGGAGAGAGGGAAATGGCATAGAGCGCACCCTTTAAGAAATGAAAAGCACAGGGGGAGGAAGACGTGTTCCTGTACCTCTCCTGGGATTCCCGTGAGGTTCCCACGGAAACGGGGGTGTGAGCGCTCTGCTCCTGCGGTCCTGCAAGGGACACTGAAATCAGCCTCGCCCACAGCCCTCGGCACCTCCCAGAAATGCCCTGAACGTTGCCTAGCCCACTCCTCTCACCCAGTAGAAGTGACGTGATCATAAGACAAGTGATCCCATGTGTCTTGCTTTAGCGAGGAACGCTCATCTCTGCCACAGTAAATTCTTAGAGTCCTCAGATGACTTGAAATCACTTAGGAACAATGAGATCCCGAGTTGCTTATGTCAACGACTGCGTCTCTGAGGCCTAGAATTTTATGGAAAAAATGTTTTGGTTTCATTGTCTAGCTTTGCATTTATATTAATTATTTCTATATTGTTATAATGTTAATACTAATAGTTCATGTCTGGTTTACTTTTTACCCAAAGAAAATCCTGCAGGGCAGAAATATTACAGGTGAGGACACATGGCCCCCACGCCCATGGTCTCACATGAAGAACTTCGTGGAGCTGGGTTGTTTCCCAGGTAGTTAGACTCCAGAGCCCACACTCATTGGCACGATGCTGTTCTGCCTCCTGAAACTCTGCTGTCTTCATGAAATGACGTTGGCCAATCCAGGGCACAGTGGTGGGGTTGCAAAGAGATTAAAAAAATATTTTCCAATGTGTCCCTATCAGGTCCCTTATAAACATTAACTCTTAGTTCAGCCAAAACATGCAGAGAGAGGCTTTTTTCTTTACCAGCTTAAGTCTGCTGCTCTTTGACGAGTTCATTTAGAACCACGGGAGAACTCAGATGTCCTAAAATAATGGGTAACGCATATCTTTTAAATGGCCTCTTTTTAATGGTGGCTCCGGTGGGTGGTTTACAATATGTTTTAGACACCTGGGTACACAGGTAGCAGAGATGACCCTGAGGCAGGCCCTGTGGGCGGGGCATTTTCACAGCAGGGAGTGTATTTTCCCAAAGCAGCTAGTTTCATGGCTGGATGGTTCCACGTGCAGGAGAGGCCCTTCTTCCCTGTGTCTTCCACCACCGGTCCTGGTTCAACAACAAGTCAACCTTGTATGAAATAGCTCTCCAAAGATTTGCAAGTGTGCCTGGCCCTCTCTGCTCCATTAATTCTTCCTTATATGGTATGTTTCTCTGAATTCTCACTTCTCTGATAACTTTCCGGACAGGTTCTGATTTTGTCCTGATCCTCTCAAACTGTGGCACCCAGAAAAGAATATAATTCTACCTATGGTCAACTGGTATGGGTACCACAGGGGACAGAGGGTGAAGTACCAACACGTACCAGGAACACTAGCGAAGCCCAAGATTGGGTTAACATTTTAGCAGGCCCAATCATGCTTTTGGCGTGGGTGAAACTTGTGGCTGACCAACAACTGCACTGCTTTTCAAATGAATAGTTTCTCATCCAGCCCCTCCACCCCCGCCCCATCCATGCTGCGCAATTGATTTTTTCCATCCTCGGCAACTGCACTTCCGTTCATTGCATTGCTTCGGCCCGTGTTCTGGTGCGCTGAGATTTAGTCAGGGGGCTGTGGCTCGTTCGTACGGTCATCAGCCACAGTCATTCTCACTTCCTGTCAGGGAACCGTCTCTTCCCAAGTCTCCTCCCCTTCTGCCATCGTCCAGCCAGTGGGGTTTCTTTAACCTGGTCCAGCTCTGGGTCTAACTCTTCCAGAACTGCTTTCCCTGGGGTGAGAGATCATAGTCGTTGCCTCCCTGTATTCCTTTTCTCTCCGCGTCCCCCCTTGTTCTGCCTTTGGCTTCTCGTTCCTTGAGTCTTTAGGGCGGCAGTGGTTGTGCCTATTGTTTTGACCCTTCACTTACTCTGTTTCCTTCAGCTCTTGACAGCCCTGCCCCCCTGCACCCTCTTATGTGTGTTCTTGGTGGTTGCCTGGCCTCTGACCTGGCTGCCTCTGGTCCTCAGGTTTCCATTATCTCTTTTTAAGATTCCCAGTCCCTTTCCCTCTCCTCTCATTGTTTTGCTGCCTGAGATCTGATGACAGCTTGTGGCTCCGTATCACCCACAGGCTAGTGAAGTCCCATTTCTCTGACTTCTCCCAAGGCGTTGCTGAACATCGCTGACGAAGATTGAGGGAGCCAAAGGGAAGCCAAAGGGGGCCTGACTTGCTTAGTTAGGAATCAGGACACTTTTGAGTTTAGGTCAACTAGTTTGGGGTCCACCTAATGGCTCTGCGCCCAGCCTTCTCCACAGGGGCATTATAGGAGGCCCTATCAAATATTTTGCAAGAATGAAGGAGTACTATATCCACGGGACCTCGGCCTACCCATCTGGAATCTTATCTTCAAAAGAAAAACAGACTCGGTTGGCTCTGACTTGTTTTGGGGACTCCGTGTTGGTTATTGGTGACCGATGTCTGAGAGCACCCTGACCATCTCTTGTCTCAAATTTTGCCGAGAATTAACAAGGTTACTAATTGTGTTTTCCTGAACCTTCTGTGTTCATTTTCTGGGAAACTTGATACTTAACTATCTTTGGTATCCTAATATTTCTCCATTCTCTGTCCTGTGGGTGATGCCAGCTGGTACATATAATAGATCCAACAGCCTCATACATTCAAAAGCACAAATACATTCAAAGCGGTCTGGTAGTCCCACCACTGATTTCAGGTTGGAGCTTTCTCTTGCCTTAATTCCTTCTGTCTCTTCCTCTTGGAAAACTATTCTGTCTGAATAAGGAAGCAAATTGAGGTTAAGTGATCTCTCCAGTTGAGGGTGCACTTCTTCCCTGGGAACACTGCCATTCCCCCCCTCCTTCTACTCAACTCTTTTTTTTAAAGCAAACTATATATTTGACACGTTGAATCACAGTCATGAACCCCGTCACACCAAGGCTCTAGTTATTGTAATTCATATCCCTCTTCTTGCCTTAAAAGTTTGGGCCACGGGTTCATTTATGTGCGTCCTGCCATCGGTCTGTTGATACCTGAGGCTGCGGACATAATTCCCTGACTGTTATGCCACATCTCTTCCCTCAGCTACACAGAATGTGGCCCGGAGTCCTGCCTCGGGACTCTTACACACGCAGACGTCCCCGAGGCAGTCCTAAAGGGCTTTGCAGATTAAGGAAACAGGGTGTCAGACCGGGAAATAGCATATCAGGATTCCACCCGAGAAGACCACATCGTGTTGGTCTACATCATGCAAGTTGCTGTTCGTTAAGTGCCACAATTTAGCCTGATACAGTCGAGGTCAAGGGCTTCACCACATACTCATACCAACCTGTGGTGACTCTTTTACCTCTGGGAAGCAAAGGTCCCACCCAAAAGATGAGAAGAGCAAAGAGGGGCCAAGGATAAACCCCAAGGATGAGAGCTTCAGGGAACCCTGGAGGTGGTCTGGTCCAACTGCCCAAGTCCAAGGAGGGTCAGTGACTTAGTTAATGTCACGCTGAGTTATTTTGCTTTGTTTTACACACACACACACACACACACACACACACACACACACACGAGTCGCACTCACACCGAACTGGTTTTCTTCTGTAAGAGTTTGATTTGAGGCAGTTCTCACGACTGCTGAGTAGCAGAGCTTGGGCTGGAACCGAGGTCTCCTGGTTCACAGGCCAGTTCTCTGTGCCTTCATCAGACCACAGCCCTTTTGCCGAGGTAGTGAATGAATCTTCGACTGTTTTTGGACGCATGAGAACATTGTGTGTGTTGATCTCTAGGTGTTATGAAGAGATCTCTAATGGGACGTCGTCCTTCTCTGTGGGTGTTAATTGAATCCTGAAAGCTGTCAGAGTTTTTGCTTCTGTGTTTGAGAGTGAGAAGACGTTTGTGGCTTTTATGAAAGTCCCGCGTAAAATGTGTCATGTCGGTGTTCTGCAGGGAGTCCCCAAGTCATCTTTCCTGACCGAGGAGAAGAGAGCCAGGCTGAAGACCAACCCCGTGAAGGTGCACTTTGCCGAAGAAGTGCTGGTGGGCACGCACAGCCAGGTGCGTCACTGTCAGGGGCTGACCCTGACCGGACCCTGCGCGAGGCTGGTGAGCCACCTCCTGGCTCGCAGCTCCCTGGGACTCTGGAATCCCAGAGCCTGAGAGGCTGCAGAGGAAGTGCAGTAGGTTTGCTAGAGGGTCTGTGGGCCCGCCCCCTGCACCCCGTAAGATGCAAGCCCTCCATGGACAGGGCGGGGGGGGGGGGGCTGTGGGCGGGGCCAGAGAGAGAAAGGCAAGGGGGGCTGCTGTGGCTCCGTTTTTCAGTGACTCCATCCTCCTGCCCATGACATTGCAACAAACTCCAGCTTTTAAGTTCTCGTTTTGAAGGTTTCAATTCAGTGTCCCTCTGAAAGTGATATTCCGATGTCAGTGCTGGTGTTGGGAGGGATGGCTTTTGTGTTTTAAGAGCCTCTATCGTGGGAACCTAAACATCTTGGGTACACAATCCTCAGCCACCACAATGCCCTGCCAGGGGGGCATTTTAACAAAAGAGGAAGCAGAGGATTAAGGAGGTTAAGAGAATTAATGTCTGAGATTACATAGCAGGAAACTAGGGGAGCCCAGGTTTTTGTGTCCTCCGCCCGTCCTTTTGTTCTGCCCGGGACAGCTCTCTGGTGGGAGGAAGAAGTCGTATCTATAGAGAAGATATTGGCCAGAGTTCAGTTTTTTAATGTGGGTGGCTGAATAAAAGACACACTTATTCATACTTTACATGTTTCCCTCAATGGTCCGTAACTTTTGCCATTCTGAATTCAGCAATTAATACTAGATTTTGAAACTTCCAGGTTCAATCTTATCCTTAGCTGGTTTCCTCACCACAGAGACCAGCAAATGGGGGGTCCTGGCCATTTTGGCAAAGGGTCCAGGCCATCTGGTCCGCATCTGCAGAACCCTTATGTTCCACATGCCCTGCCACCTACCAGACCACACCTTCATTCCACCTGAGAGTGACAGGTGGATTGTCCAGGAAGGGGCCAGTGGCAGGCCTACGTGTTAATCGGAAAAGACCTGCAATCCTGTCATTCAGCAACATTTGAGTCCACCTTTGTGGAAATGGATCAAACTTCTTTTAGATTTGACGTGTGTTTTTAAGAGTAGTACACAGTAATGGGAAGTAAAGGCTAGAACCCGCTAACAAGACTGATTCTAGTTTGGATCTCAGCCACTCTAGAACCTCTTGCTGGTTCTGAAGGACCCCAGCCCCGGGAGCATTCTTTCCTTGCACTGCACACTCGGAGGTCACTTGTTATGAGACTGGCCCCAGGGTGGCCGGTGGGGGATTCTCCAAACCCAAAGGGAATGTTTCCCTGCCCTGCTTCGCCTCGGGAATTCTGGCTGGCGTGGGGTCACCAAACACAGGCCGGGCCTCTGCCTCCTTCCCCAAAAGCCCTCCAAGAGTGGCAGAGTCCCTAAGGGGGCCCGTGAGTATATGGGGTGAGTGGAGGCGGCCCTCTGTCCTTTGGTGATGCTTTCCTGCATGGTGATGCTTCCCTGCAGGGGATGCAGCAGTAAAATGCCATGGGGTTTCACTCCGGCCTCACGGGCATGGTTGGGGACAGCATACGTGCTTGTCACCTGACTTGCTCACTTGCATCCCCTAAGGATGGCAACCAGCAGGGAGGTATCAGCTGACGATTCTGAGACATCATACATACAGGCCAGTGCAGGGCTCTCAGGACGCCTGTGCAGGGGCCTCTTCTCCACCGTCTCCCACGTCTCACAGTCCTACTGGCTCTCCCTTGAATAAAGCACGCCTGTCTGTGTGGCCTAGGCCTCGCCCACCGGGAACTCTCCCAAGGCCAACCTGAGGCCTGATGAGACGTTTAATGGGGAGTCCCGTTCTCCAAACCAGGCAGGGTCAGGAGGCTGAGGGTTTGTCACACCCGGGAGCGGGGAAGGGTTAGTTTCAGCACTGCCCTTGTGTTTTCCAGGGAAATTCTCTGCTGTGTATGCCCAACGTGCTCAAGGTGTACTTGGAGAATGGACAGACCAAAGCGTTCAAGTTTGAGGCAGACACAACCGTAAAGGTATCAAGAGCAAACTTGAATCTCTTCTGCAGTGAGAACTTGCTGGCTCCTAGGACCCCTGGCATCTAGCCCTGTAGCTGCCTTGGTGGTCTCATGACGACCACAGTCCAAACACCTCCAGTAAGCCGAGCGCTGTGCTTTCTTACTCATTTGCACAGCCACCCTGCAAGATTTTATCACCATCTTGCCGGGGAGGAAATCAAAGCCCAGAGAGGTGAAGTGACTTGCCCGAGGTCATATTACAATTCATAAGCTTTCACCCTTCACCCCAGGACTTCCCTGACCCCCACACCTGCTACCTGAAAGACTAAAGCAGCTAAAAACCCAGGTGAGGGTCAGGGCAGGGCCAGGCCTCTGCATATTCTGTTCAGAAATGACATTAGTTGCACTTAAGTTTTCTCAGACCAGATGCTCTGGGCAGGGAGTGGGGTAGAAAGCTAGGTAAAGAGTGGACACTGTCTTCCAGGGGCTTACAGCCTAGCTGGGGGAGGATGGACATTCCAGGAGCTCCCAATAGTCCAGGGCAGGATGAATTAGGGCTGTGAAGAGAGGGACAAGGACGTTCTCTGTGCACAAGGGTAAGAGTACCATCTATTTCATCCCATAAGGACGTCAGAGAAGGCTTCAGAAAGAAGTTGGGTGTCAGCTGAGCTTTGAAGGGCAACAAAGAATTCAACAAGGGCAGGTGGGAACAGGGCTGTTGGAGGGTTGGAGGGTGCACGTCAGTCTCGGGGAGTCACGTGAGCAGAGCAGAGAGCCAGGCAGATGGGCCTTGCCCAGGAAGTAGCAAACCATCAGCAGGGCTGGAGCTCAGGCCATTTCCTTGTGGGAGGAGTGGGCGGGGCCTCAAATGACAGGCAGCAGAGCTTGGATTCCATCCATGGACAATAAGGGATGGCCTCTAGTTTCTGAGGAAGGGAGTAAATAGTATCAGAGTGAGGCTTCCAGAAAGAAGCAAAAACGAATGTTGCTCAAACACTGAAAACAGTGTCAGAGTGAACACTGAGCCCGGCTCTTCTCGGCCAGGTTCAGGTGGGTCAAGTGGCTATAGGTAATGGACAGTAGCTAAGACACACACAGACACACGTGTACATGCACCAACACATGTGCACATACATGCATGCACATACACAATGCACACAGCCGGTGTCCCTCTCCGGCACCCTCCTTTACCATTTCTAGAGCTGCTTCAGATGCCCCATCGTATCGTAACCTTAGTGTCACTCAGGAGCAGCTGGAGGAAGCTTCTCAGGGAACCTGGGAAGCCCAGGCCCAGAGAAGGGAAGGGATGGAGGAACGGATCTGCTCATCATCAACTACCAGTCTTCTGGCACTTCCTTGTGTACTATCTCATTTAACGCCCCCAGTGACCCTGTGAGGCCGTGAGTGTTAACCTCACTTTGCAGATGAGAACACAAGCCCAAGAGATCCAAAGTTTGTCAAGGTCAGGTAGCTCATAGCTGGCTTCGGATTTGGTCTGTGCCTGAACCCTGTACTGGAGCTGGCCACACTGCCGTTCTGCATAAAAGGGAAGTTCTGTGGATGAATCACACAGGGTTTCTGCTTGTGTTATCCTTAACCCAAGTGCATTGGAACGGAAGGGGTGATTGGTTTACAGTGGGTTCCCCCTTTGGTGGCCAGAACACTTTGATTTATAATAAAAGCACACACCACAGGGGAATTAAACCCGAGAGGATAGATAAAGTTGGGGAAAATGAGCTGGCAATGAGTTGGTATAACACTGGTTAATCTTACTTACCTGCGGTGGTGAAAACTGAAGCAAATCTCTTAGCTCTTTACGGCAGAGAGAGGGGATATAAACACACCTTATGGGTTATAAAAAAAAGGGATCAGTCTGTTCATCGGAGACTTTTCTCTTCCTTGCTCCCTTACCAAAGGAAGCAAAGTACTTATGTAAAAGCAAAGTTTTTATGTAAGAAAATTCCTCTTTCTCTGGAAACTAATACAAAATAATATTGAATGTGAACTTTACCTGAAAAAAAATAATAAAAAAGAAACCAAACAAATTTTAATGTTAAAAAAAAAGAAAACCCTCTTTCTCTACATCAAGGGAAATAACATGTCATTTGACCCAGCCAACATTTGCTGACACTTTTTGTGTGTCAGCAAAGTGTTGGAGAGACAGACAAAACTGCCCGGGTCACACCCTCAGGGAGCCAGACTCCTGGCGCAGGGCAGGGCTGGGGGTTAAAGATGAGACCGGGCGATAACTCACTGTGAACCCGGGAAAGGTACAGTGTACTCAGGACCACAGCAGGGGGACATGAAAACGGTGTTGTTCTGGGAAGAGAGCTCTTCCAGCTGGTGGCTAGGAAAGGCCCCTGGGGAGCGGTGGCCTACAAGGCAGGCTTGGAAAAATGGGTGGGCTTTCGACAGGAGAGGGGCGTGAAGACAGCACCCATATATGGGGAAGTTTGACAGGCGCATGGGGCTTGCGAGCAGGGTGCAGGAGATAAAGTGGGAGAAATGGACCGGCACCTGATGCTTGAGAACCTTGAACACGAAGCTGAGGAGTTTGCTTTTTGGGCTGGTGAGCCAGGGGAAGCCACTCAGTGTTCTCAGGTAAGGGAGAGTGTGACCAGGGCAAGGCTTAGACAAGTTCCTGTGCATCAGGGCTCAGCAAACTTTTTCTGTAACATGCCTGATAGTAAATATTATAGGTTTTGCAGGCCACAGGGTCTCTGTCACACTTCCTCAGTTCTGCATTGTACCAGATGGGCACGGCTGTGTTCCCATAGAACTTTAATTACAAAAACAAGCAGTGGGCTGCACTTGACCTACCGGCTGTGGTTTGTCAGCCCCTGCTACAGGTGCAAGGCAGAGGATGGATGGGTAGCAGGGGGGTCCTTAGGATTCTACTGTACGAAGCCAGGAGAAGTGTGTGAGCTCAAGCCAAGATGAAGGCGGGAGAATGGAGAGAGGGGACAGGGTGAAGACACAGGGGCCCGTCATGGCCAGCTCACAGTGGGCACTGAATGACCGTTGCTGAGTTACAGAAGCAGAGAGGCTGTTCAGCACTGAGTCCCTCGTTACCATGGACAGTGATGGAACAGGTGGAAGGGCACTCTGAACTGGGAGTCGTCAGGAACAGGTAGCCCCTATGGCCTGACACTTACTAAATCTGAGGTTCTGGCAGGCGGTCTGCGGTGAGTTTGAGGATGGTCACTCCTCAGGTGAAAGTTTATGAGCACCCCTGCACGCCAAGCTTTGGGGATGTGACCGAGCACGAGGCAGGCTGGGCTCGTGTTCTCGGGGAGTTTACCATCTAGTGGGGTGAGAGGCAATCAGCAAGAAAACAAATCTCAGCAGCTAGCTTGTAGTGACCCCTTGCCATCTGCCAGGTACTGTCCTCAGTGCCTTATATGGGACATGAACGTACACACGACCTGTGAGGTAGGTGTTACTGTCATTACCACTTTACAGATGGAAACGGGAGGCATAGAGAGGAAGCAGTTTGTCTGGGACTCACAGCTGGAAAGTGGCAGTCCACTTGTGAAACCCATTCACTTCACTTTCCTAGACTGCCTCTCACCGAAGAACATGGCTTCTGTTGGAGGAAATAGCATTAAGGAGTGACGAGGGAAATAAACAGGACCCTGGGCCCGGGAATGACGGGGGCCGATCACATTTAGATGCAGTGACCAGAGAAGGCCTCTCTGAAGACAAAGAAACCACCTTGTGAAGAGTCCTGGGGAAAGAGTGCCAGGCCCGGGGAACACTGTGAAGCCCCCTGAGGCAGCCAAGACCGTGCGATGACACGGGGCCGCTGGAGCAGACCCGGGGAGCGGACCCGGGGACCGGGGCAGAGCAGCTCTAGTGGCACGGTGTCAGTCACTCCATCCTGTCGGCAGCTCCAGACAGGCGTTGCTGTCCTCCGTTTCTCAAGAAGAAACCGGTTAATTTTTCACAGTCACATTGCAGGCGGGGGGTGGGACTCTATCTGGTGAGCAGTTGAAGATGGGGACTCCAGACAGAGGATGAATCCAGAGACCCTGACAAGAGGTATTAGCCCCCAGAGGGTAGCTCCAGTCTTCCAAGTAAAGCAAGAAAGGAGAGCCGTACGGGTAGCACTGGAGCCCCGAGGAGTGGGTGCAGGGCCATGAAGGGCCATGACAAGTCCCACGCATGGCCTGTCAACATTTGGCTGCCTGAGCTGGCACTGGACCCAAGGGGCACAGGCTTCTCTCCGCAGCTGCCCCAGGAGCAGAGAAAAGGTCGGGGAGCGTGAGGGCCAGCTGCTCCTCAGGTGACCCACCTGCCTCTCTGTGCCTGGCAGGACATCATCCTCACGGTGAAGGAGAAGCTGTCAATCCGGAGTACAGAGTACTTTGCGCTGGTCCTGGAAGAGCAGTGCAACGTCTCGCGGCTGCACCTGCTGCACGAGGAGGAGCTCATCCAGCAGGTACACGGGGCCCCTGCTCCGGGCGAGGAGGCCCGGGCCGGGCAAGCTGCATGCCTCAGCCAGGACTTTGGGGTGCAGGGCTCAGTGCATCTGCAGGTTTCATGCACCTCCTTGTGCCAAGAAGGCACAGAGCTCACTCAGCCTGAGGATGATAGGACTAGAATCAGGCCTGATTTTCATATGAGGTAGGCAGGGCCCCGTTTTGCAGATGCGAAGACAGAGCCTTAGAGAGGTAAGGGGACTTACTCAAGGTCACACAACCAACAGAACCCCATCCTTCGCTTCCAGCTCTGATGGTCTTCCCCTGAACCTGCTGCCTTTGAGGTGCCCGGGGAGCATTTGTTGCTGTGTCTAAGCCCTTTCTGTGAGGCTTATCCCCTGAGCTGGCCGCGGAAGGCAGGACAGAACAAGCACAGTCAGTCCCTCTGTACCTCTCAGTCTTTCGGCCATCAGTGATCTGTGGTACCAGCTCTTTAAAGCCAGACACGGGTCAGTTCAGCGAATCCTTGTGGAGGGTGCACTGATACAAAGATGAGCGGGATTTCCACACTTGGAAAAGGAGAAGGGGCTTTTGAAGCAGGGTGACAGCAGGAGCAAGGCGTGACCTCATGGAAGCCTCTCTGAGCATTTCCCATTGCAGATGGGCTCTTACCTTCATCACCACCTTCTAACACTGCAGCCTGCAAACATTGTTTAAAAATTATTTCTATCCTATTAGCATTGAAATAGAAAATCTAATTCAGTTGCTAAGATAGTTGAAGTGAAAAAAAGTAAGGTACAGAATATATATAATGTATCCTATCCTGTCATTTGAGGGACAGAAAGGAATATTTGGTATAGAAGTACATCTATATACACGTAGACTCTTTGTGGGAGGGTGTGTAAGACACTGGAGAGTTCTTTCCAGAAATTTCTTCTGGAAAGGGGAACAGGTTTGATGGAGTCAGTGGGAAACTTTGCTCTTTTGAGCTTTTTACATTTTATACCCATGGGCAAGTCAAATTAGGAGCAAGGGTCTGGCTGTCTTGGGAAGCACTCAAACTGCAATCCCCGGGGACCATCTTTCATCGTCTTTGTTCTGTTTTGTGGAATACCTGGAAGAACAAAGGTAGATAAGATTAACAGCATCTCCCTTACCCATCGCAGGTGGTAGAAAGGGAGGAATCACATGACTGCCGCTGCCTCTTCAGGGTGTGTTTTGTTCCCAAGGACCCTCTGGACCTCCTGAAAGAAGACCCCGTGGCCTTCGAATACCTCTATCTGCAGGTGACTGGGTCTGCGCTTCCTGAAAGAACAGTGGCTGTTCTCAGAGATGACACGCTGCCTCATTTTTGAACAGGAGCTCCAGGCGCTTAAGCAGCTCCCTGGCAGGGGTCAGCTTTATCTGAAGGAGAATGGGCCTGAACATCCCCTCAGAATTCCTTTTCTGTCATGGAGTTGCTAGGTCAGGAGATTAGTGATGTGTTAATGAAATTCAGGCTTAGTCCTTGATGTAGATGATACGTTTCCTAATACCATTTAAGATATTTAGAGTTGCAGTTTTCATGGATAAAAGGGGCTTTAGGGCTCCCAGGCTTTCTTCAGAAATGATGAAACTGAGTCTTGGCAAGGTCACATGATTTGCCTGGGTCACCCATTTAGAGACAGAGCCAAAAATAGCTACCTTGGTCCCTGCAGCCTGTTGCTCTCTCTCCTTTAAATGAGAATTCTTATGTCATTTTTATTCGGGTGAAAAAGGATCATTAGGAGGCATCAACACTGTACAGGTGAGCTAACTCAAACTAGGTGGATTGATTTGCCCCAAGTCTTAGCAAATAATGACAGCACTGCTTTATATTTGTATAATACTGTGTCCCTCATACCTGCTTTCATAGGCATTACCTAAATTAAACCTTACAGATACCACGTGAGGTAGGCCTGACTAGGCTCTTTGAGCAATGGGAAGAACAGCGATGCTCAGAGAGTCGTAGTAACTTAGCCAAGGTCACGCAGCCTAGACTCGGCGGAACCAGGTCTCAACGCTGAGCTCCTGGTCCTGCTGCCGTTCCCTGGAGAGAAGGAGGAACACAGTCCATCTGTTGTTTCTGTCTCCCAATTCCTCTGATCTGATCTCTTCTAGAGCTGCAGCGATGTGCTCCAGGAGCGCTTTGCGGTGGAAATGAAATGCAGCGCTGCGCTCCGCCTCGCGGCCCTGCACATCCAGGAGCGGATCTACGCATGCGCGCAGCCGCAGAAGATCTCTTTGAAGTACATAGAGTGAGTGGCAGGGACCTTCTGTGACCCATCAGCAGCAGCTGTGCTGCATTGATAATTTGACTGGCCCTTGGCCAGAACGGCCAGATTCCGTAGAGAGCTGATATCCACCTCCCTAGGTATCGGTCCATTGTCTTTCTACCCATTTTCCTCTCCACCCTCTCGGACCCAGCAGGGCTTCCCAAGATGTCAAAATCTGGCTGCTCCCTCTGGGGCAGAAGCCAAGTCCAAAAGGAATGACGCAGGATCCCTTTGTAAGTTCTCATTTCCTGGGAGAATGTCTTGGGAAATCGTATAACTTCCACGACGAGTTCTGATAAGGGCAGGGACGCCTTGGAAATTAGTAACGTCGCATTATATTTCTATTAAGGCAGCTTCAAGTCCTGGGATTCCAACACCACCTGATTCTTTGCTTAAAATTTCACTTTGTTCTTGGCAGCATCACCCAGGTTGGCTAACCCCCCACCAAATCTCAGCTCTGTGCCCTGCCTGGGCATCAAAATGAAAAATACAATTAAAAAAAAAGAGAGAAATAAATAAAAATAAAACAGATCCTGGGCCCTGTCCCTGAGGTACTGGGTCAAATCTCTACAGAGTGGAACATGAGAAATTGTATTTTTTATATTTGTTGGGGGCTTTGAGGCTCTTAGACCTGCACCATCCAAAGCCTGGCCCCGTAAGAGTGTGTCACACATGTGTGATCGTGATTTGTCATGTACATTGCAGTAAAAAAGATGGAGGTCTCCTGCTCTGCCAAACAGACTATCACACCACACCAGGAGTGGTGAGCTCCCAGGAAGATCGGTGTGGCTTAATTTCTGGGTGGCTGTGGGTGTTTTGTGTATGTTGGGGTGGGGAGAAGAAATATATACAATCATATATATAAATTTATGTATTATATTTTATATAAATATATCACATATAAAATATAATTAATATCATAATATACTTCTATAAAATATAGATTTATACACATGCGTATGTACCTATGTATGTACCTTCTGTTGAGAAAGAGGCTCGGCTGCAATATTCTGGGGACACGAAGTACGGAATCCAATGTCGTTATGCTCTTCACTAGAGCCACCAAGTACACTGTGAAAAGGGGCCTCCTTGTCTCCAATGTCTCATGGCAGGAAAGACTGGGGAATAGAGAACTTTATATCTCCCACTTTACTCCGAAACATGAAAGGCAAAGACATCAAGAAAGCCATAAGCTTCCACATGAAGCGGAACCAAAACTTGCTGGAACCTCGACAGAAGGTAACGTAGCCACGGCCCCGCCAACCCACCCGCCAGCTGTCACTGTGAGGCCTCAGGGGCTGCATCGGCAGCGTTGCCTTGAGTTTAGGCAAGTGAATGACTCTAACTTAAGTCTTTTTTTTTTTCCTATTTAAGCAACTTATTTCTGCTGCCCAGCTACGTTTAAATTACCTACAGATCCTTGGGGAACTCAAGATGTATGGTGGGAAAATCTTTAATGCTACTTTAATGGTACGTATGAGGGGACTGTAGAATCCCACTCTTGTAAGGGACCTTAGACGTTTTCTGAAGATCAGTGAATCTTCCACCTAAAATTCTTGAGAACTCTGTCATGTACTAGAACTTGTTTGGGAAACTAAACATCATGCCACTGGGGAGTGTTTATGATGTCCTTGCTTTGTGCTGGCCCTCTGGTGGGTGCTGGGGGAGGCAGAGCTGGATAAGACAGGACTTCTACCCTCAGATCATTGAACAAAGTAGCCAACCAGACAAAGCAGAGCCATGAGAGGTGCACAGGGCTATTGCTGTGGAGTTTGAAGCAGAGGTACGAGCATCAGGTCAAGAATGGAAGGGGAAGGGGTTAAGGAAAGGCAAGAAGATTGGATTCAGCCACATTTCTGGATACAGGAGAGGCATTTTCAGGGAAGGGTGCTGTAAGCTATTTACTCTGGAGCTTTGGGAATAGGAAGGGGAAGAAGAAAACGTGGAGATCGAGAAGGAAAGATAAGACAGTTTGACTGACAGGATGGGGCCCTGATGGTTCAGAAGAAAGGTAGAACTGGGAGGTGGGTCTGAGAAGGGAAAAGAGAAGCAAAGGAACCCTCATGCCTCCTCAGGCTTCCCTCTTGGAGCCCCAGCCTAGAGCTCTGTGCTTTCCAGCTGTCAGTTATGGGGGGTGTGGCTTAAGGGAACTCTCCCCTCCACTCATCCAGCCCCAGAACTCTCCAGCACAAAGCCAGACAACTTACCAATTAGAGATTTTTTTTAATATTAACAAATCTTCTTTCAGTGGATTTGGTGTGTCTCGCAGTCATTTACAGTGATGGGTCAATTTCATCAGATTGCTGACCTAACAATATAGATGGAAAAAGATAATCAGTGTTTTGAGAGCAAGGGAGAGCAATCAGATAGTGGAAAGGAAAACTAGATGGTCTCTTGTGTGCATAGATGACCAAAAGGTGGAAAAGAGACCAGATCACAGAAAGGAAGGCTTGGAGGTAGAAGAAATGCTTCCCACTTTTCCCGAGGGCCAGTCCTGCCCTCTCCCAGCTGTCCCCGGTCCCCCTGTACCTTTCCTGTCTCAGGAAAGAAGTAGAACGAGAGAAGAAGCCAACCATGTCAGACTGGCTCGGGGTGTTTGCTGGGCTCCGGCGTTGCAAACGTAGATAAATACAGCCTGTCATCAGGGGACTTGGCAGGCAACACGACACTTGGATACAAATAATTACAATACGAAGTCACAGCTCAGTGCTCTGTGAGAGGTACAGAGGAAGTAGCGTGGAAATAACACAGAGGGAAGGACTCTTCTGGTCTGAGCAGACAGAGGTGAGGCAGGCATTATTAGTAGATGTTTGCAGTAGGTTTTGATGGAAGCTTTTAAAGGAGGGTCAGGACTTCCGCAGGCATGATGGCAGGCAAGGGATTTCTAGAGGAGTGAGAGAGCACCTTGGTGGGAAAGTGCAGGTTGTGCAGCAGCCTGGTCTGGCTCCCTATTATGAGGGGATTAAGGGAGATGAATTTACACTCAGTTTAGCTGTAATGGGGCCAATCGGGCTACGGCCTAGCTTGGTCGTCTAGGGAGCGGAGACAGCGACCTGATAGAAGAATCGGGGAGTGTGCGGGGAGAGGCGTCGCGTCTGACACGTGCAATGCAGTTCCACTGGTGAAGGGAGACTAACCCTTCCTCTGCCCTTCTGCAGTTACAGGACAGAGAGTCCTACGTTGGCCTTCTAGTTGGAGCCAAGTATGGGATTAGCCAAATCATCAACAGCAAACTCAACATCATGTCCACGTTGGCAGAGTTTGCCAGCATCAGCCGTGTCGAGCTGACAGAAGAGTCTGAGAAAGTGAGCATGGTCAAGGTGTATCTTCAGGACATCAAGGTAACACACCGGAGGAGATCCGAAATCTAGCTCTGGGAATTGGGGGCTAAATGATTTTAGGGTAGTTTATGTGAGTTTGGATAATAGCAGTCTAATGTCCCACATTTGCTTAAGAAGATGAATTGTCCATTCTGTCCTGTCAAAAGGGAAGTGGTCAACCGGGTGCATTTTCCCGGGCAGGCCTGAAAAGGTTTTATTGTATAAACTGAGCCTGTCCGTGTCCTTTCGTGATGGGTTCAGAAACTTAGTTGGCATGGGACCAGAAAGGCTGCCCAGGAGTTTTGAGTGGCAGCAGTGAAAATGGGTAAGTGATGCAGTGTATTTCCCGAGCCTCTCTGAAGGTCCTGCATTTCTCCTGTCTTCCTTTGCTTTAATACCAACATGCTCAAGGAGAGAACTTTATTCTCATCGCCCTCTCCCTCCTTCTCCCTTTGCTCTTACTCTCTCTCTAGGTCGTGTCTTGAAGGGGCTCCTTCGTCTGAATGAGCATGGGGCGGGTGGTTGGGTAGGGGGGCTAGGGCAGGGGGTAAGGGATGGAGAGGCAGGAGACAGTGTGGACGTTCGCTGGGAGGAACCCACTGTGTGTGTGCGTGCACATGCACACGCTCACTTCGAGTCGTATAGGTGAGAATACAGGACAGAGGACCTGCCTGGGACCATAGCTGGACTTACTTGCCATCTCTCATGGGCCCCACAGGCCCTGTGTCCGTCTTCAGATCGTCCCATACCGCCACATAGGCTCTTAAACTCTCTTCACCTTCAAAGGTTCTCACTTTGCTGCTGGAATCCAACAGTGCAAAAGACCTCGCCTGCCTGATCGCTGGGTACTACAGGCTGTTCGTTGACCCAGTTAACTCTGTTTTCCTCTGGCCAATGAACAAACAACAGGTGCACCGAGTATCTGCTGAAGAAGGTGAGGCACTGAGGTTTGCCACGGCCAGGACGGGCCCATTTCACGGCCTCGTGGGTAAGGGCAGCCTGAAGGGAGGTGGTGGATGAGTGGAGCCGAGACTTCCGGTGAAGTCCAAGAGAGCTGTTTCTCCACTTATTTCCTGGTAAACAGTTGATCTTCCCCAAATCCTAAATAGAGAAGCTTTCTCAGTACCTGAGAGTCCCTAAAACCATAGAACGTCTCTGATTCCCTGTAGAATTTCCTGAAATCATCTCTAAGATCCATTGTATTTTGTCTTTATTTGCCAGCAAAAAGAGATCTCAGTTTTGTTCAGTACAGATGACTGGCCCTGGCCAGGCAACTCAGCTGGTTAAAGTTTTGTCCCCCTAGGCCAAGGTTGTGGGTTTGATCCCTGGTCAGGGCACACAGGAGAAGCAACCAATGAATGCATCAATAAGCAGAACAACAAATTAATCTCTCTCTCTCTCCCCTGCCCCTTCCTCTCTCCCTCTCAAATCCTTTTTTTTTAAAGTACAGATGACCTAGTTTCTCACTCCATGCCTATGTACACTTTTGCATTCTCTTGAATTGTAACAGACGTTCGCAGCCTTACTTATTTAGAAGAAAGGGCACCTCTAAACATGTAGCAGGGACTGGGAATCCCGTCACACGAGGACGGGAGTAGCAGAGGCCAGGCGAGGTGAACGGTTTTCCAGGCCCAGCTCCCAGCTGCTGTCAGGCTTTCGCTTCGGCACTGCGGATGCAGCATTTCCCCTGTGGTTTTCCGTTAAATCTTTAACAACTATCTCTGCTGGGGGTGGGGGGCACCAAAAGGGCAAAGTTAAATAAATAAACAAACAGAACCCTGATTAGAAGCAATGGTCTATTTTCACGGCACAAACTCTCCTGCCCCAGGGCTAACTTCAAGCTACCAGCGTGCTGTCGTCAAGTGTGGAGACGGGGAGAGATGCTCATTGCATATCAGTATGTAGTGTTTTCTCCACGTGGGCAAAATAGACAGAAGTAATCTCAGAGCCTAGATGATAGTAAGTAAAGTGATCAGGCAGTGATGCGTGTTGCGCATCTGTTAAGTTTGTCTTTACCACGATGGATGAACAAGGGGTGACCTTGATGAACCTCTGTGCCCCGTCGGGGAGGTGGGCAGAGGGGAGCCCTGTTACCATGGAGGCCTGATGGCAGGAGGGGCCGCTCCTGCCAGGGCAGGCGGCAGTGGTCAGAGGAGATGCCGGAGGGGGAGGCATTTGAAACAGATCTTGAAGAACGTGCTGGAGGAGGCCAAATGAAGAGGGGAGGAGAGATCATGGGAAGCAGAGGGGACGACGTGGAGGGTTGACAGAAAGGGCAAGGGCAAGAGCAGAGAGGAGCGCTCTGCAGTGGCTGGAGCGTGGGAAGGCCACAGCAGCGATCAGACTCCGAAGGAGGGGTCGGGGGTCTTAGGAGGCCTTAGCTCTTGTGGGAGAGCTTAGGTTCTTCCCTGTAGGCAGGGGAGGCCGACAGAAGGTTTAGGCAGAGTGTGATGTGGGTCAGAAAGAAGTTTTTAGGAAGATCGCCCTGCAGGCTTATGGTGGAGGAGAGACTGGAGACTGGGCTGAGTGCTCCCAGCCTTCTCTCCATGGGTCCTGCCCGAGTACCCGTAGAGCCAGGGGGCCCGAGACCGGGCTTCGGAAAGGTGCCAGCCTGGGAGCCTCCGGATCGCCCTTAAAGGTGCTAAAGTACAGATCCTCAGGCCTCGCTGCCTGGGTATTTGACTCAGTACATCAGAGGTAGGGTCAAGGAACTGTTTTGTATTTTAAAATGATTCCCCATCTGGTTTTGATCCCAGACAAGACAGGGCTGAGATTTGGTGAGGGGGTTAGAAAGCTGGGGGATACAGCCCAGAGCAAAGTGAGATCCAGTTAAATGAATACCCACCAGGGGGTACTTATGGGGACAGGTGGTTCTCCATGGAAGTAGGGATGGAGGTGATCCCGTCTCCATTGCATGGTTCAGACAGATGTGGGGAAGGAGGCCGGATGTTGGGGGGATGTTTGGGGTTCCATGGAACCCGTGTCGGTCACTATAGTGTGATCTGGGCCAGCCGCCCTCCTGTCCCTCAGTTTTCTAATCTGCAAAACTAGAAGGCCAGCAGCATGGCAGCAGGAGGATACCTAGGCGTCTGCCAGTCCCCAAAGGCCACTTTGTAACCCTCCGTGTGCCCTGTGTTGCAGGCTATGAGTCCAGGGTGTGCAGTGACTCGGAGGAGTCCTCCGAAGTGGACTGCACGCTGGAGCCTCTGCCTGACCAGTGCCTGCCGAAGCTGGGCCCCTGCACACCACTCGCACGAGAGGAGCAGCCTCCGGGGGACAAGCACACGCCCAGCATGGCCAGGAGATGCCCGAGCACCTGCGGGGCCAGCAGCATGACGGACAGCGCCGAGTCTGAGGCGTCCGACTCAGCCAACACCGAGAGCCGGGGCTGCAGAACCAGCGGCTCCAGCGAGTCCATGGACGCCCTGGAGGAGGATGACTTGGATGCCTGCTCCTCCAGCAGGTCCGGCTTCTTCCACTTTGGCTCGCCTGGCTTCCCAGAGAGCGTGAATGCTGATGGCCAGGAGGAGAGGGATGGGACTGAAACCAGTGGCTTCCTCTGTCTCCTGGACCTGGCCCAACGAGCCAGCCCTCAGTCCCGGAAGATGGAGCTTTCTGAGAGTCCAGCTCCGGGGACATTCATCTGGGCACCAGAGCTGAGCGCCATCAGGCTGGACCCCAGGCTGTATGAGGGCAGCCAAGCCGACTACTACAGCCTGTGCTCCAGTCTCTCCCCGGCCAGTTACCTGAGCGACAGCTCAGACAGTGCAGCTTCCCGGCAGGGCCAGCCGAGCTGGACTGAGACCCAGCCCCGCTCCACGCTGGAAGCCCTGGCTCCTGCCTATGAGGATGGCAGCTCGGATGAGGAATACTATGATGCAGCTGACAAGCTCACACCCCCAGACACCCTCTCAGGTGAGCCCTCCCCAGTGGGTCTGCAGACTTGGCAGGCAGGGACCAAGCTTGTAGGGAAGACAGGTGAGTCAAGCAGGGACATGGTTCTCCTCTGAGGAGGCTGCCCTGGGTTCAGTGGACTAAATTACAAGCATCATGACTTCAAGTCAGAGCTACAAGGGAAGTCAGAGAACTGTGGGCAAGCAGGGAAGGGAGGCGTTCATGCAACAGTGGACATCAGGGAAGGCTTCCCAGAAGAGATGGGGAAAGATTGGTGAGATAGAATTTACACAGAAAGAAAAGGGTTTGACAGGAGTGCCCAGCAGAAGGAAGTAGCCGTATTGTTATTGACCCCGAAGCTACATTAAATGAAAAGCAGGAAGAACCTACCTGACAGGCCATTGGTGGCCCCGTAAGGGACTCTGACATAGGAAGGCAGTGAAAATCTGTTGGCCATCTTTCAGGTTTCTCTTGCCTCCCTCCATGTAGAGTGTGGGAGTCTTTCCATGCAGAACAACTTGCCAGCTGACTGCAAAACCTGAAAGCCTTCCAGGACACCCTTCCTCTCTCCCTCTCCCTCTCTCTCTCTCTCTCTCTCTCTCTCACACACACACACACACACACACACACACACACTGCACCCCGCAGCTCTTGTAGTTCTCTTTCAGCCCTTTCCAGCCAGTCGCTCCTGCCCTGCAGCAGTTTCCCAGCTCATGGGGAAAAGACCAGCTCCTTAGCATCCCCGGAGGCCTTGGAGGCCTTGGAGGCCCTGTGCGCCTCGGCCTCTGCCTGTCCCTCCCCTCCTGGGCCGGCTCCCTGCACGCCTGCCACACAGACCTCCTCTCCATGCTTTAAAAGTGCTGGGCCCTTTCCCAGCCCCAGCCGCTGCGCAAGGGGCTCTTTCTGCCTGAAACCCTCCTCGCCCTGATCTCTGGCTGCTGATGCCCACCCGTCTGCCAGGCCCCACCTGGAAATTCATGTCTTCCAGAAACTTTAACCAGGCCACCAAGAGTAGGGCCAGTCTCCCCATCCCTGTCCCATCTTCCTGCCTGGCACTTAGCACGGCCTGTAAGTACGTATTTATTTGTGCGACCTTGTGTTGGTATCTCTGTCTCTCCCTGGACTCCTCTGACCACAGGAGCGATGCAGCTCTCACTCATCTCCGTGTCCCCGCACGTAGCACCTGGCAGTCGCTGCTAAGTGAATGAGTGAACTCTGCACCATCGACCCTGAGTTGGGTAATTGACTATGCCCCTAGGGAAAGGGGAAACCCAGGGCTGGCTTGTGCACTGCTCCCCTAAGAACCCAGCCAACTGCCATCCACACCCCCAGCCTTGCCCTGCTGGGCTCACCTTTGTGGTGGGAGCAAGATGGGGACAAGACAGCCCATCATTCAAGACCTTCCTCTAGTCAGGCATGTGGGTCCATACTGAACACTCCCCTTTCTTTTCTTTTTTTGTATGTGTGTTTTTTGTTTTTAGTTCATAGACCATTTTATTTAAATATATGAATGACCAATGGTCTACTGCAATCCAAGTAAACTCACATTTAGAACCTTTGTGGGGTATAATAAGACTAAGACTGTTGGTCTTTGGCAGGACATAGAGATACAGATGAATGTTTCTGTAGTTAAAGCGTGGAAGCCCAGGAAAAACTCCCCATGCCAAGCTGGGTCCCCAACCCAAAAACTACCACTGGCCCCTGAGAACACCCAAAGACCATACCCTTCCAGGTTCCACACACTGTCAATTGCAGGAACGGTCACACATGGCAAAGCATAAGTTCCATGTGTTTCACAGCACAGAAAACCCTCCGTTCGGAGGGCATTCAGGGGGCCGGAGATGGCACCCCCGAGCCCGGTGTTCCTGTGAAGAGCAACTCACGGGCAAACTCTCCGAGCGTTGTAGGCAGGCGAGGACAGCGAGCACGTTTGCTGTGGTTCCGTCTACTGGCAATGCCTGCACAGTGTCCGTCTGGCTGTTCACGCCCTCATTCTGGACAGAACTGCGCTTTATTGACTGCACTTCTAAAAAAATGCCAAAGGCATTTCCACATGTGCTAGCTTGACTGCCACCTCTAGTATATAAGAGCAAGTGTTCTCTCTGCCTTACTGGCTACAGTCTCCTCCTTCTTTGGAGAGGGTTCCCATCATGGTAACGGTGATGGGGGAGGCTGGTGCCAAAGACACAATCACATTTCCGGGCAGGTTCCGGGCGGAAAGGTACCGCGCGTCTTCAACCTCACTTGAGAAGGCTTTCTCCTTGGGATGGGTGCTGGGTCCCTTCTGGGGAGTGGAGAGTCTTGGCGGGGTGGACACTCCCTTTTCCACGAGAGCCAGGGTGATCCTGGAGAGACAGGCCAGAACCGGGACTCCTGGCCCAGCTCACTGTGGGAGTCTGTCCCTCTTCATGCCTCAGAAACACCCTTGGTCAGTGGCTGTGGGTGGCCTAAGGCAGCCGCTCCAAAATGTGACTGGGCATCATCACCCGAGGGGCTGGTTTAAATATTATAGATTCTTAGATCCCAGCCTCTGATTTAAGAGGTCTGAGAAGCAGCCTTTCATAGTTTTGAACAAGGTGCAGCCAGGCTGGGAACGCTGGCTGAGCAGGAGAGCCCTGATTCTCTCCAGCGCTGCTGACCTGCGGGCCTCATTCCTTGGGCAGACCCCCAGCACGTGTTCACAAGAGCGTTTCTCTGCTCAGAAAGATCCACCCTGGTACGTACAGAACGCCTCATGCCCACGTCTGAGAGTCATGGCCACTTTTTGTCCAAAGCAGGCTCCTCCAGAACCCTGACACATGGTGACAGTGACAACGGTGACAGTAGCAGCTTCTTTTACTGAACGTACATTAGGCAGAGGCCTTGTGCCGGCCACCTGATCCGCACCAGTTCGTTTGGCCTGCGTGGCAGTGCCGCTTGGCACCGTTGGTGCTGAATGACTTAGGCTGACGTAGCACAAAGAAACAAATATAAGATGGCTTAGAAAACTGCCAGCAAGGGCGAGGAACTGCTTCAGACACAGGCAGCAACCAGACCAGGAGGCTGGGCAGCAAGATTCCTTGTCGTATTGTCAGGATACTGTGGCTGTTAAGAATGAGCCCTTAAAAAAATTCATTGCGTTTGAGTTTAAAATCGTAGGAGATGTGTAGCTGACTTTCCGGGCCACATATCTGACCACTTAGTGGGGTGGGCAGGACCCCGTCATTGGCAGGCCCAGCAGACTGCAACCGCTGGGCAGAGGTCAGTCCCCCCCCAAAAAAAAAGCTGAAGCACTGTGACCAAAGGCAATGAGACAGATTTTGGGCAACCAAGACTCAAAAAGGGTCTCCCACAGTTACCATCCCCAACATTCAGATGAGGAGATGAAGGCGATCAAGATTCAGCGTGCCCCAGGTTACACAGCCCGGGCAGGATTCGAACCCAGGCAATCCAGAGTCCTCAGCCCAAGGTCTGCGAGCCTCTTTGTTTTCCTGCTCTTTATACATTTTTTCCTTTCTTGATTCTCAGGGCCCGGAGCTATTTCTGCTGCAGAAGCCAGCGCCACAAGCATGCAGAATAAGGCTGGCACCTGCAGCCCCGAGGACAGCCTGAAAACCGGGCCCGAGGGGAGAGAGCCAGGCAGAAGGGGAGGGGTGAGAAAGTACGCCAAGACGCTGAGAAAAAGGAGGTCTTTTCTACAGACCGACTACACCTGCCAGGTGTCCTTTCCCCTGGTGCCGTCGGCCTCCCTGGAGGACGTGGACGCCGTGTGCTACTATGACAGGGAGCCCTACCTGACCCTTGGTGCGCCCTCCCCAACGGTATCCTCTCTGCAGGACATGCAGGGTGAGCCCGGCCTCCTGGAGACCAAGGCCCTGGGGCTGCTGGCTCCCTTGAGGGACGCCAAGAGCAAAAACCCGGCCTCCCGGGTCATGGAGATGGAGCCTGAGACCATGGAAACCAAATCGGTCATCGACTCTCGGGTGACTTCTATTTCCGCCGTTCGCCTCCGGATTGACCCCAGTCATAAAGAGAATCCTGGGGGTGCCCCTGTGACTGCCGCTGTTGCTGGTTCCCCGGCAAGCGCTCCGAACTGTTCCGACCCAGGTTCATCCGGCCCCAACTCTGCTCGGGCAGAGCCTCGCCACACGGTGTCTGCGTTTGAAGACTCGGAGGGCAGTGCCCCCAAGGAACTCTCCACAGAGCCGGAGGACAGCACCTCCTCCCTCTGCAGTGCCGACCCGAACCCAGCCCCCATCTGCCCGACCGTCAGCCCAGGGCCACAGACCGTCCCCCAAGCCAACACAGTAGAGCTGGGAGGAGTCCAACCGGAAACAGGATTGGGATCTTTGTTTACAAATCATAGGCAAGAAACTGCCCCCACATGCACGGACCTTTCGTCGTCTCCTCACGATGGGCCTGGAAGTGGCGAATGTGGAATGAGTTCAGGAGAGAAGATGGCTTCTTTCCCCAAGAAGGAGGAGCAACAAGGACAGCTGTCCTTGGAACACGTTGAGTTAGCTACAGACAGAAACGGCCCCAACTCAGTTCATGATGACTCTGGGAAGGATTCGCATGATGCTGAGGGTGACGTGTCAAATGCGGTCCCACAGACCACTGGTGTCAGTGCTCCCGATGGTGGAACGGAAGCCTCCCTCCCCTCGGACACCCCTGTAACAGGGACTGAGCCCGCCCCCCCACACTCCCCGCTGGAACTCCAAGGGCAAAGCAGAGAAACCCCCAGCCAAGCCTGCCAGGCCCAAGCACAAAAAGTACTGGCGGAGCTGGATTTGGACCCCGATTTCTTGCTTGAGAACCAGACCATTCCGTCAGCCTTCCCTCCGGAGGGTGTCAAAGCAGAGCCACTTAGCCATGTGTCAGGGGAAGAAGACACAGCCTCCCAGGATACTCAGCAGGTCAGCTTTCACTCAGGGCCTTCTCTGCTAAGCCCCCTACCCTTCCCCCAAGAGGGGTCCCACTTAGAAGATTCAAACCAATGTGCACTGTCAGAAAGCAAAGACAAAAGCCCTAGCATTTGCCCCCCTGATGAGAAGTCCTTCTTGTGCTTTTCCCCGGAAAGCCATCCTAAAGTTTCTGCCAGTCTCAGGGTGGCCGCAGCTTTAGGGTTCGTGGGGGTCAATGAGACAGTGGCCCCCAGGGTTGGGATGGAGCAGTGCAGCTGCCAGTTCTCCTACGTCACATGCTTCCGTGGCCTGCAGTCCGAGACAGAGGAAGAAGACAGGGACCCGGAGGCACACCCCACGGTCCCCCTCACCTCACCGCCCTCTGCGGGAAGCCGGCTGGCCCTGCCCTGGAGACCTGCACGGGCCTACAGCTGCAGCTCTGAGCCCCTGGCCAGGAACAGCCAAGTCTGGCCAGAGTACTGCTCCAGGGCTCTGAGGCAGCTGAAATCGGCCCCCGCCAGCACCCCCGAGGGCTTCATCCGACTGGCAGAGAGCTTACAGGAATTACAAGACATTTTAGAAGCTTCCTGGGGGAATGGGAACAAACACCCCCCAGAGAAGTGTACTTGGCACTTTTCTGAAAGCCGGAGCCACCTCTGCATGGGCTCCCAGAAGCTGCTGTCGAGCTGTCAGCATGTGATCAGAATGGACCAGAGCCCCGAGGAGATGCAGGGTGCCGTGCACAACACCTTCCAGTACCTGGTGCAGCTGGCTGGCCTGTGCATCCAGCTCACAGACTGCAGCCGCTGCTCTGCCCGGCACAGGGAAGCCGCGGGGAACCTGAGGGATGTGGTGTACACCTACCAACAGTTTGTGGAGGCCGCCAAGCTGACCTGCGAGAGAGGCTACCACGACCTGAGTGTGAAACTTCTGGCCCGTCAGTGCACAGCCCTCACGGCCGCTGTGTTCTGTCTGACCCAGAAGTTCCGGGCATCCACCGCCCTGTGAGCAGGCCCGCCGCCCAGGCCCTCTGCCCTGCCCCGGACACTTCCCTGAGGAGCCTCTTTCATTCCTCCACCCACCCTCTCAAATGTTTACTATTTAGAGTATTTAAATAAATTGCTGCTTAATCTTGGCCTGAATCAGGCAGACTGCTGATAAGTCTGGGTCACGCCCATTCCCTACATTCTCTGAATACTTCCTTCTGGGCCGGGCCACCAGCTAGGAGCTTGGGATAATTTTAGACAAATAAGATCGGTCCCTCCATGGTCAGGATGCTCACAGATCCTCTGGGATACGGATAAGTAGTTCACCATCAGTAAAGAGTGTGTCCTAAAAAGTGTACTTGGGGTGTGGAAACAAGAGGTCACAACCTGTTCCAGGAAGGCAGGAATGAGGGAGGAAGGTGGGAGTCACCAAAAAACACAGTCTTCTCACACCACACTTATTTGGTAATAACTTTTGCAAATAGGAGTGAATACGTGTGATATCTGATAGATTTCTACCTTCGCAAGTTTTGTTTGGCTTGAAGCACCTGGACCAGGGAGCCTGGTAATCTGGGCTGCCTCGCTGAGATAAGCATAGGTTGCCACCAGGTGGCAGTAAGTTCCTCAGCCACATGGCTATGCTCTACAGGTGTGCGCTGTGCTTTGCCTGAAATTGACTGCACCCCTAAATCTTGCACCGCATTCCTCTTTTAAATAGTTAAAAGGCAAAAACAAAAGCCCTTAATTCGATTTGTCTCTTTAAGGATAATATTAGCACAAAATAAATATATTTAGAACTTTTCTCACTAAACCCAGTTGAGCCAGTTTAATCCCAGGTAATCTTGGTGGGACCTTGGACAAGCTATTTAACCTCGAAGTGCTTTTGGTTTTCTTTTCTGTAAATTGGGGACATTAATAGTGCCTACTCTGTAGGGTACACATCAATCTAGTAAATGCTCAGTAAGTAGTGACCCCCAGCTTTATGGCTGCCTCTTCCGGTCTGAAATTCTTCCCGGCATTTTGCTTTCAGACCCCAGGAAAAGCAATTTCAAACTACCCCTGGGATACTTTTCTTGCCCTGGCTTCTCTGTCCAGGCAAAAAGTGGTTTCGACACTCAGCTTAGACCATTAGAGTCTGTTCCAGGGGTCCCCGTGCCCCTCTGGCGCCCCCAATTGGTTGTGAGCTCAGTGCGGCCTCTGCGCTGCCTCTCCTGGGGGGGCTCCCTCGCTCCTCTCCTTCATCCAGCAAAAGCAGGAGCAGAGATGGAGGTGTTTTGTCACATGCCCAACATGCGCCAATCAGAGGGAAAGCAATCCCCTGGGAGAAGACAAAACATATCCTTCCCATTCCCTGTCACCAGGTACCTGTTAACTAGTAAACAGTTAACCAGTACTTGTGCCAGGAAAAGATTTATTTTCTTAGAGGCCTGTTTCTTGTCACAGAACACTTGGAATAGAATTTAAGCAAGGCTTTTGAACACAGATTTGAAGTGATTTCATGGCAATGAAAAGTAGGAAAAATAGGACACTTAATAATGAAAGCTGTACACTGTTAAAAAGGGCCTGAATGCTCACAGCGGCAGGAGGCTGTGAAGAGCTACATGACTTGTTTCCATGAACACAATCTGCATGTTTACAAGTTTAGGGAAGGAGCTCAGGGCTTCAGCCCCGGCAGTGTTGTTACAGGCATTCATTTGGGTCTCGGGTCCCCCATCTGACAGAGGGAAACACTAGTCTCCCTTTAGTGAGGGCCTACAGTGTGCCAGATGCCCCGCAAACACTTTCTTACCAGCGTACCACCCGGAAGTAGGGTTTGCTTTGTGAGAAACAATGACAGAAGGCAGGAAGAAGACTGTGGAGTCTCCGGCACAAGCACTCAAATGTGTGTGTCCTTCTTCCTTTGCTTCCTCGCCCCTCAAATCCATGGACTTCCTTGGGTTGCTGCAGTCTGAAGCTGGTATTTTGCTCTGCAGTTTCCACGAGGAGTACTAAGCCCCAGAAGCCCTGGGAAACCCCTCATTGCTTGTGGAGACTCTAAAGCACAGGGGCAGTTATCCTGTTTAGCACTTTCTTTGAGTACACGGCCCCCTACATGAGATAGGCAGACAGGGCCTGCCTACCTCACCATGCGAGAGTTACTTATTGAATGACTAAGAAACTACTGGACATTTACATCTCTCCTTGCTTTTCCCATCCGCCATCATATTGGCTGATTCATTTCTTTCTACAAGCATTTACGGTAAACCCATGTGAGGTGATTCCTGATGCAGGATTATGGATGTAAATAATTGGGTGAGAATCCTGTTTTCAAGTATTCTTGGTCCAAAAGATATGAGGACATGTAGAGACAGAGACCTACAGCGTAAGGCATGGTGTGCTCAGGGCCACCAGAGAACAGAGTGTACGAGAGTCCAAAGAAGTCGCTGTTGGGTGGGGGCAGAATAGTGATCAGAGAAGGCTCCCCGTAGGAGGCAACATTAATTAGAACTAGTTTGTCAAGCAGTATTTTTGAGTAGCTACTGTGCATCAGGTCCTAGATTTGATAGATAGGAAGGTAAGTTTTGGGTGTGTGAAGAAAGAAGAAATATCACTCATTTCTTTATTCTGTCAACAGATATTTACTCTGTAATGGCACTGGGAATACAACCATCAACATGATAGATGGTTCCCCTGAAGGAACTTATAACTAGTAGGAAGACACCGAAAAAAAAAAAAAAAGATGACTGATATTTAAAAAATGAGAAGAGTGCCAAGATGGGGTGAGATGAGCCAGTCTTATCTTGGGTGATCAGTAAAGGCCTCTCTGAAGAAAGAATGTTGAAGCAGAAAGATTAAGTAGGAGCCAGCCATGGAGAAAGTGAGAGGAAAGGGAACAGTACCTGCAAAAGTCTCCAGTGTGCTTTCAAGAACACAGGTGCGAATGGAGCACAGCAAGCTGGAGGAAGAGAGGCAGATGAGGCTGGAGGAGCAGCCAGGGACCAGGCTGTGCAAGGCCTTGGGAAGATTTTACACCCAAGTATGACAGGAAGCCACGGAGGGGGTTGCAAATGGGGGCTGTGCAGGGCTGGACTGGTAGGTGTGGTGGGAGCCGCTGAAGACCACGCGAACCACTTTGCAAGCCCTGCTGAGTGGGAGACCAGGGCCAGCTTCTGAACAAAGAAGAGATATTAGAACTGGGTTTTAGAAAAAGCCTTCTTGGGGGGCGCAGGGGATAATGTTTAGTTTTCGCATTTAAAAACTGCTCTAGGATCAGATAAAGAATGGATTGAAGCATGGTTTGGGAGCGGGGTGGGAATTGCTGTGGAAAGAAAGTCCAGAGGGGGCAACGGTGTGGGGCCGAGGAAGGTTCCAATGGGGCTGTGGTTTCTTGGGTGGCAGACGTTTTGGGCTCATTCATGGTAGGGTCTCTCGGAAAGGCTGAGACGCCAGGACTGGAGGAATAAAGGCAAAAATGGCTGATAGTTTTTATCAGGACAAGGGTTGGGCAAATCACTTCAGGTCTCTGAGCCTCAGTTTCCCCTCTGATACGTGAGGAGAGGTGGAGAAGGGAGAGTGGCCAGGGGCTAGCCTCACTCCTTACCTGCCCAGGCCCGGACATCTCTGCTGTGAGCCTGGACAGTGGACAGCCAGGGGGGACAGGGGGAACGTGTGCACAGGGAAGGGCTGAGTCAGCTCGTGGGCCTTGCTGGTTCCGGGGAAGCCCAGCGAGGGCAAGGCCCCCAGGCTGCGAGATGAGAGGTGGTTCTAAGTCTGGTTTCAGCCCAATTTCACAATGTCCAGTCTTCGACAGCCATTAAAGCCCTGGGCATCTGCAGCAACCCTATAGGTCAGCAAGCTGCTGGAATTGTGATCCCATTTTACAATCGGGAAAACAGGCTTAGAGAAGCACGGCAACACTTTAGGCGGGACGGAGCTCCCTAGTGCCTGGGTGCTGCTTGGAAGCGCAAGCCTCGGCTCCGACCCCTGAACACCAGCGGCCGGGCCGAAAACTACAATTCCCAGAATGCCATTCGGAAGGGGGGAGAAACCGGAAGTGGGTCGGGAGACAGGGCCATTAGAGAATTGCCGCAGCGTGACTTGATCAGGTACGCCCGGAGAGCTCTTTGCTAGACCTGGTGGGGATGGGGAAGGGGGGTGGTCTGGCTTGGCACTGCTGTAGCTTGCCGGGGAAGACACCCGGGAAACAGCATTTAACAGTTGTGTGATCCGGTGTCCCACACCTTGGTGCTTTCCCTTCCTGCCCCCTTTCTCACTTGCAGCTTATGGGCCAGGTGAGACCCACAGCCGGGGTGCTTTCGGGCCTGCGGTCTAGGTGTTCCATTGCCTAAGGTGCCTGAGACAAGGAACCAGCTTTCGTGGACTAAAATTTAGAAAGAGAGGAGAATGCAAACAGAGACCGGCCCGTCACTAGGCCCCCGGGGATGTGCCCATCATCAAGTGGACCCTGGGTCAGAAAACTCGGAGATGAGGGTAGTGTGGGGATTTGTTAATTCTGCTAGTATTTACTGAGCATCTGTTAGGTACCAAGCCCCTTTCTAGGCATGGAGGATACGGTAGTGAACAAAGCAAACAGAACACTTGGTTACCTTATAAGAATGAGGAAGTTCCCACAAAAACTAAGTAAAATATATGCCACTTTGGATAGTGATAATATGAATGAAGCAAGAAATGCAGTTATATAATTACATAGAGGGAAGAGTGTTGGAAGTAGATAGAATAGCAGGTGCAAAGGCCCTGAGGTGGGAACACCCTTGGTATGTTTTGAGGAACAGCAAGTACATCCGACAGCAGAGGACAGTGGATGGGGGATGTAAACCTTACTGATAAGTACAGGCCGTCATAAGGATTTTGGCTGTTTACTGTAAGTAAAATGGAGAACCCAGCATGGTTCTGAGCACAGGAGTGACACGGTTATCAATCGTCTAGGATGCTTTTATTCTGCGAGGCTCAGTACTGAGCTGTGGGATGTGCGTGTGAATTCTTCCCTGGAAGTTTGTGATCCTGTGGGGAAACGGGCAGACCAGCCATCATAAGAGGCTGGGTCAGATCATTGCAGCCCCACGAAGACAGAATGAGCATCATCACCAAATCCTCAGGGTATGCAGTTATGTCACGTGCTTAGTAACTATTTATTCCATGATTAGCTGAGTAATCCCAGTACCAGCCACTGCACTTGTAATGGAGACTCAGAAAACATTTTCAAATAAAGAAATGAAATGCTGAACGTGGGCATAAATAATGTCTCACATGGATTGAGCGATCCCGTGATGCCCTACTTCACCGTTGCTCTCTGAGGAGGTGGTAAGCTTCTACTCAGTATTCCCTGAGCTTTCCATTCTGTGCCAGGCCTGTGCTAGCCACTGAGGGTGTAAAGAAGAAAAAGATATAGTCCCTATCCTCATGAATGCCTGATCTGCTCCGTTTCAGACTCTTCTGGTTAGTGGTTGGCATTGCTTCATGTGATTTTCAAAATCACTGTATTCCAAGTTTCTGGTCTGAAAAACATTCTCAGGGACTGTAGGAATTTGGAGAGGACAAAGATACGAAGAATGCAATAGGAAAGGAGGGATTCGGGGCACTGGTGGTAAAATTCAGTTTATTCAACAAACATTGATTTTAAACACTGCCATTTGTAAGAGTCTTTGAACTGTTTGCTATTTAGGTGGATGTAGTTTTGTGGTCCCTCCTGAAAAGGAATTCAGGTTGGTAGGAGAGAAAAGATGAGCATTAACCTTCCAGTTTTTAAAACAGTAGACAAAACTCTGCAGCGCCCCCACCCCAACTGCTTGAACCCCTACCTCTCCTTTCTCCTGAGCCAGACCTTCTCCAGTGAGAACATGTACATTCATTGCTTCCCAGTCATTCCCCAAAAGGTTTTGCACAGAGGAGGAGCTCAATGAGTAGTTATCGATGAACACAAATAAGAATGCAAAATGCTGTGGAACTCGGAGGAGGAAGAGCGCCATGGCTGTTAAGAAACTAGCATTCATTTAACAAATTTGTTTCTTTTCTTCCCCTAACAAAATGAGGTTGTTAGGTATAAGAGCGGTTTATCTTACTTAAAGTTTCCATTTGTTCTTATTTGAATGCCTAAATACAGAAAAACAAAGATAACACTGCTGGCTGGCATAACAGCTTGTTCAGTCATCTAAGGAAACTGTTACAAGAGGGGCCAGGGAATCTTTTGCTTAAAAAGAAGTTTGTAACTAACATCACTGTTCACGTGTGAATAGTGCAGTGCTTCCAAAATGTTTAAGGATAACTTGGTATTTTCCTCGTTTTTTTAGAAATACTATGGACACTATTTCATTTTGTGTATGCCATTAACTCAGTGATACAGTCCATGGTATAAATACGTACTTCAAAATTTGTACTTAGTATTAAAGAAGAGATTTCTAAGCAAAAGTAAACCTAGCCTAGGCAGGAAAATGAATACACATTTCAAATTTTAAAAATCTTTGCATTTTACTCAGAAAAATTATATCTCAGAAAAAAATTAAAGGCCAAGATAGCTAACAGAAACAAACAGTAAAAGAGGTTAATTGAAGTGACTTGAATTCTAGTGGGTTTCATTGGGAGTTGATAAAATTCAGAGTTGATGAATCAAGAAGTAATAATGGTGTAAATATATGATGTCAAGGGCCTAGTCACCAGAACTTAAAAAGCCTGGTTAACCAGGGTTGCTGCTGGTGGTGGGAGGGGTCAGAATGAGGATCATCGCTTTTCATCATAAATAGATCTCTGACCATGTGGGTAACCCACAGATTTACTTTGCCACAGATACACTTTTTCTAAGTGGAGGTCGCACCCTGGACCCAGAGCAGCAGTCGTGCGCAGCGGTCATTCAATTCTTTGTGACAACTGTAGGCTGGAGCGTTTTTTCACTCATGTCTTTGTCGAGGAGTTCAAGTACCACCTTGACATTGTGATGTTGGTTAAGTGCGCTCTGACGGTGGCTCTCTGTGTTTTTCTGCCGCAGCACTTCTGAGGGGTATCAGCGGGTCTCACTGGAGACTGTGGCTTTCTGCTGCTGGGATAGATACTTACTTGCATTGGAGGAGGCAATAGATGGATAGTTTGGAAACACAAATGTCGTTACATCACCAGCAACCTGGTGTTCTTGGTTGGTTTGGGGCCCCCCTTTGCCATAGTTTTTGACTCACTCCTCGTCCCCCCAAGGGTGTTTCTAGTAGAGGACTTTGCGTATGGTAGGTGCTCATTGTATATTCAGTTTGAAAATAAACTGAAATATAAGGGAGGTGGCTTTTGCTGTTTCTGTCCCGCCCTCGACTCGTGAGTGGATTTCAAAGAACACTGTAAATAACTTGGGTTTCTGCGCCCCTGCAGCAGGGAATCGGTCGCGGGGTCCTCGGAGGGGTCAGGAGCTGTGCTTGTCTCCTGAGAAGTGGGTTTGGCTCCCTCGCTGCTGCAATGTCGCTGTGCTGACTCATTTCTCTGGGATACACATGCTTTTCAATAAGCCTCCGTTACTATTTACACACTTCCTCGGTAACATAGGAGCACCCTTCATCACTTGGATACCGGAGAATCCCTCTGAGCGTGAAGTCACGTGACATCCCACGTCACTGTGTCTTTTCCTGACCTGGGAGAGAAGGAAAGGAGACTGAGCACATGGACTGGAGATGGGAAGGGAGCGCTCAGAAAACAGAGTCACCAGTGCCGCCGGAGCGACGAGTCGTCCTCGAGGACACCGGCGAGGATGACATCTCCGAGAGCCTCCAGCTTCTACAGATTGACGTGGAATGTGAGCATCGGGAGAAAGAGACCCAACACCCGGGCAGTGCCGTGTGGTGCTCGGTGAGTGCGGTGGGCGACCCGGGCTTGGAGAGGATGGGGCGACCTAGAGACCCCTGTCCTGAGGGCAGGTCCTGGTAACAGAAAGACTGGGGATGAGTTTGGTGGGTTCCAAGGGTTGAATTTCTTATTGACTAAGTGGGTTAGGCCTTCCATTTTACTTGTGTCATAAGAAAGGTAAGTAAAGTTCAAGAAGGATTTTTGATGCACCTCAGAAGGGTCAGGAAAATTTAGCCTCCGCTCTAGGCCCACCACGTCACGTGTCTTTTCAGGGGCTGTTCCCTCCAAACACAGTCTAGTCTGTTTTTGTTGAACAGACTAATGTCCTTCTTCTCTCCTAACTTTATATCTAAATTTTAAAAAAGTAAGTAACTGTTCTTAAAACTCGTTTTCCTTTTTGGTGCTTATAAAGTTCTCAATTTTATTTTCTGGAAAACCTAAGAAAAATGTCCAAAGAAAACAGCGACACTGGGAAAAGATAGTTGCAGCGAAGAAGAGCAAAAGGAAACAAGAGAAAGAAAGAAGAAAAGCGAACCGTGTAGAAAATTCAGGTAACACTGAATCAGGTTACTGGTATAATTGCATTTATTTCTTAGCTAACTGGTATCTGCATGTACCTAGGGGAAGAGGAAGATTGTTTTTATGTAAAAGCCAACATCTGGGGGGTGAGACCTAGTGTCCTATTTTGTTGGAAATCAAAGTATCAAAAAAAATTGAAGTCTCACTTTGAAATATAAACTATCTAGTGTACACATGTGTTTATAAGCTCAGATGTAGAAAGACAGTCCCAACAAACAGCTAACATTTATTCAGGGCTAAGTGTTTTACTACCCCCATTTTGTAGGTGAAGCAGCTGAGGCTCAGAGAAATTGAATAACATGATACAGGCCATAAACGACACGCTGAACCGAGATTTAGACCCAGAGCCCACGGCCACTGCCCCCTGCGGTCCCTCAACTCACTGGTGAATGCACCCCTCGCACAAGTTTCAAGTTCCTGGTTTCGCTTCCTGTGCGAGTGGCGCTCACCTGGCTGGGGAGAGGTGTTTCTTACTCAGTATTATTCCTCTGTTTTCTCACTTATGTTTTCCCCCCCTGATATTTCTGTTCTAGGCCTCTGCCCCCAGCACAGCAAGCGTTTTCTAAGATCCTTAACCAAGGAGAAACTTTTGGAAGCCAGACACTCAGGACCAAGACTCTGCATCGATTTGAGTATGACTCACCACATGTCTAAGAAGGTAGAACACCCGCCACGTTCCAAATTCCTGCTCACACAGGGGAAGTCCAGAAGGGGGCAGCAGTCAGAGAGCTGCTGTGACTCTAGTAAAACCAGCATTTAGGACACTAAATGTTCCCAGGTGGCTGTTGTAAAGAATCAGCAAGAGGACAGACATCCTTTGGTTTAGTTGGCAGATTTTTACTTAACTTTCTGTTGAGATCAACCCTTTGCCTCTGTGATCGTGGTGTCCCCAGTCTAACTGGAGCCTTTCACTTCAATTCTCCAGAGACGAAGTCTTTGGCCCTCCGCTGGGGTGAGGAATTTGCCTGGTTACAGGCTGTGGGAGATTCCTGCGAGGCATGTGTTTTAGTGGTCGGGTTCGGGGGTGCTGAGCACTTGGCACGCACTCCGAACAGATAAGATGGATAGCAGCTTATAGCCACATGTACTCAGCCCCAGGGAAGGTGACACTGCATGGCATGCAGGGCCACACTTTGGAACAGAATGAACAATCAAGGACTATGGGAGCAAGCTCTGTCGTGTCAAGAAGGGGGAGTGCCCTGGTTTGTGCAGGAAGCTGCAGTCGCAGTGTTGGAATAATGCTCTGGGCTGGCAGGGAATTAAAACCCACTGCTCAGGGATAATCAGGAACTACACCTGGTCCCTTAGATGAATGGGATTGCTTAGCGAGGGGACCTTATCCGTGGGAGCAGAATTGGGGGAGGAGCTTGCAGTTAGGCCATTCAAGGCCCCCCAGGCTTCACCAGATGTCAGGCAGCACACAGAATCAGGCCTTCGTTTTAGGCCTTACACCACAAAACAGACCTTTCTATTTTCCAACACTCCCGTTGTCCGTGCTAGGGCTTGCCTATTTTTCAGAGAAATGAGGAAAACAGGATCTGCGGCTCTGAGCGGGACCTAATTATAACCCTCTGAAAAGAGCAGCCAAGGATTTCCTGTTGTCTCTGTTGAGATATCAGATTAAATCGAACACAGAGCCTTTTTTCCTCTACTGAAACCAAATCAGTCCAGATCGTGAGGTCTCTGAATCAGGATTGGGAAGCTAAAACTCCCAATCCTACTGCGTCCCCTGGAGTTAGGGAGAAGGTGCCAACTTTAGCTGATGGAATATAAAAATGTATAATATTCTAACTTCTTTTTAACTGTAAACGCCACATGGTAAGACTTTAGATAAAAGCTTAAAGAACAATTTCAGGTATCAAATTAGGTATTTAACGGTGGGTCTTGCTCAAGGAGGGAGAATTCTCAGTTTTTCCCTTAGTTCACTGATTCTGGGCTAACATCAGACCTCAGCTTTCATCCCTAAGGTGCAATGCCAGGGGGCAGAACGCCCACTCACATTCAGCTACTCGCTCCGGGAGCAAAGGGGGTCCTTCTAGCTCATGAGGTTTTCCAGAGTCGCACTCAGTGAACTTGCTGAGGAACCGTTTGTAGATAGTGAATTTAGAAAGAGGGCATGTTTGCACCCTAAGTTGTTCTTGTTTCTTTGAAGGAACTAAGCAGACTGGCTGGGCAGATCCGGAGGCTGTATGGTTCGAACAAGAAAGCCAGCAGGCCTTTCTGGATCTGCCTCACAGGGTTCGGGACAGACAGCCCCCTGTATGAAGAGTGTCTGAGGATGAACGACGGGTTTTCCAGTTACCTGGTGAGCCTCGTTTTCACAATACTTGCATTGTCGTCTAAAAAGTAGGTTGTGGAGTGATTTTTTTACATTTTCAATGTTCATGTTTTATACATATATAAATAAATTACGTGTTTTCATTATTACAGTCTAGAAGAATTAAGACCAGTTCATTAATTCTTATATTTAAATTTTTCCTTCTTTCCACCACATGGGCAAGAAGTATCTAGGACTGTATTTTGTTTCCTTGACTGTAGGCGCCAGGAATATTTTGGGGAAACACCGTGACTCCTTTATTGTTCTCAATTAATACAGAGTTATGAACATGAGTTTTGGAGGAAACTCGTAGAGAGAATCCTTATGGAAGTCATATGGATTTAGAGTGAGTTTTAGAGAATACCAATTTAGTTTTCAACTCTTTCCCTCAGATCTCGTAAGTGTAGTGATTGAAATACAGGCAGGAATCCAGATCTGTTCCTGAGACACCACTGAAGACGCCCTTGTGCGTTTGCATCATGTCCCAGACAGGGGGCAGTATGGCCTTCCCGAGGGAGGGTCGCAGAGACAGGGAGTGTGAAGACGCCCTGGTGCTCTGTCGCACAGCCCCTGCTGCAGTGCGGCCATTTCCAGCCTTACTTTGCCCCCTACGTGTTTGAGGGTTCCTGACCGTGAAGCAGGGCCACGCGGCCCCTTGCTCTGCTGTGTTCATACCCCTGGTGGGAGTCTCTCTCCACACTGAGTGCACCTCTTTTGTACGTGTCAGTCTCGCCTCTTCAGAAACCCAGTTCCAGCGTTGCCTTCACTAGAAGCCTGTCTCTGGTTGCCCGCCCTCCTCTGTAGTCCTGGGGTGCTCTCCCCCTGTGTCTGTCGGGGCCTCATTACTTCCCCTCTCATGCCATAGGGTTGATTGTCTGCGCCTTTGCATTTCCCCTCCCCAGCCGAGCCCTTTCTGAGAACAGGTGGTCGGACATGCAGCCCCTGGATGCAGCTAGAGCCCAGCCTGATAGAAACTAGATGTCTGGTAACTAGTGTGGCTGTGTCTCAGCCCAGTTCACAGTGCGTTGGGATACTTGTATTTTTCAGCTGGACGTGACAGAAGAAGACTGCTTTAGTCTGTTCCCCCTGGAGGCCCTCGTGTACCTGACTCCGGACTCGGAATGCGGTACGTGCCTTGCTGTGCGGGCCCACGGAGCTCGCTGCCTCCAGCCCGTCCCTGGTCAGCGCCCGCCACTGATCTGTCTTGGACCAACGTTATATATTTTTCTCCAGAAAATCATCTATTTCACATAATTTTCAAATTCATTGATATTCCGTTGATCTTCATATTCTCTTACAATTATTTCACATTCCTCTCTAATTTTGATTTTGTCTCCTTTCTGAATCCTAATGTTGATTTGAGCCTGCTGCCTTTTTTTCTTGATCAGATATGCCAAAGGTTTGCCTATTTAATGGGTCTTTTCACAGAATTAGCAAATATTCTGCCTTTGTTTTCCTTTTCATCAAATTTCTTTTATCATGCTTTCCTTCTGTTTCCTTGGATTTAGAAATTATAAAAACAGATCTGATTCATTGGCCTTCATTTCCTCATTAGCTCTTGAAGATGTTGATCTAAACAAAGTTTACATCCTCGGCGGACTTGTGGACGAAAGTATTCAGAAGGTAAGTACGTGTTAGGCTGAAAAACTGTATTTTGAAAAGTGGTGCTTACTTTTAGAGGTACCCGCCCTGTAATAATCTTACCCAAAAGGCCTAAAAAGGCAGAAGGAACATGAAGGAGGAGCCCATTCCGCCCTGGCCCGACCCTCCCACCTGCTAAGTGCCCTCTGCCCTCTGCCCTCAGCAGCAGCGGCAGCAGTCCTGACCCCAGTCCTGACCTGACAGAGCGAGTTGGAGACAGAGTGGGGGTGGGGTAATCGCATCAGCAGCTGTGGTGAGCTCCCTTCTTCTCTCTCCTCCCCGATTTTGGGAGGAGAGCTCTGGCCTCCACCAGGGGAGCGTTGCCTCAGCGTTCTCACCAGCTCCGCGCTCTTTGTGGGGGAGTCGTTGGCTCCTTCTCAGTCCACCTCCCCTGCCGGCATAAAAGTCTTACAAGCTCAGCCTCAGTATTACTGTCCAGATTCCTTTTGTTGAATTGGAATTTTATTGGAATAACTGGACTTTCTCAATATGTTTATATTATAGAAGTATTTTATGATAATTTTGTTATATTTACTAATTAACATGGCATAGATAATAAAGAGTGAATTAAGAGTTAAATTGTATAGAAAGGAGTACAGTGAGAGATACATCTCATTCTGGTTCTTGTCCCCCACTCGAGAAAACCACTCTTTTCTTGTGTGTCCCTCTTGATACAGCCTGTGATTACACAAGTATCCGTTTGGGGGTATATTTTATATGGATGTTTTTCCATATGTGTGAGTATATTTTACATATTTTTCATATATATATGAGATACACACTTAACACAAATGATATTTAACCAAATTGCATTTATTCTAAAAAGGTCAGTGTTTCGTCACCTCAATGTAAGAAAAACTGAGATAGTCAGGGGGCACTGTTTCAAATTAAGGAGGACTGCGAAGACGTAACAGCTCAGAGCCACCTCCCACAGCAGAGCGACAGCCCCTCCTAGTCAGTGAGTGAGTGCGGCCTGTGGGTGCGCAGTGTTGACACCTCACCCCACCTACCTCTCCACCGACATTTAAACTGGAAAATAACTGGCACAGAGGTTTGTCACTAGATGGCGCTTGGGGCTGTTAATAGAGTTTGGCTGCTTCACTGAAAAATGCGAAGGAAAACATTTCTTCAGGAGGAGTCACTTTATCTTTAAATGTTCGGAAAACAAACACCAGACTGTAATCTCCTCCAGGGCAGCGTCCAAGTCTACTAACTTTGAATTCTATACTCTAGCTCAAAGTGGTTATCAAGGAATAAACTTTTTAAAGCAATCATAGCTCATTTATGCAAGGAGCATGGAATTGTGCTTCATGTGAGTCTCAGAGGCAGGCGTCGGAACACAGAAGGTGCAGGCACCGTTGGCGAGGCCGCGCTGAGGGCGGCCAGTCAGCATTCCAGACCCAGTAACCGAAAGGGCATCGACAAGCTGGTACAAGTTCAGGAGGGGCTGACCTGAATGACGAAGAGTCAGATCTTAAGTCACAAAGGACAGTTGGCAGGACTGAGTGTGGAGACACGAGGAGTCACAGTGGTGTGGCCCCTGCCTTCCAGAATCCGAGTGGCTGGCATGGGTCTGGGAGCAGAAAAAAAAACACAACAGTGAGTCTCAGAGAAAAAACAACAACAACAGAAAACTTGTCTCAGTATCAAGAAATTCCTATTAACTGGTACTATTAAAATTGGAATAGGTTTCCCCGGGATGTGTGAGTTTCTTGTCACAGGGTTTGTTCGTTTAAAGCCAGAGGCCACTTGGGAGAGAGTCAAGGAGGACGGGTCCACCTGGATGACAGGCGGTCGGAGTCCACTGAGGCCCCTTCCAAACCCCAGCACGTTAACTATCCCAGTGACCAACCCTGTCTCTGATCCTGAAATTGCAAACGGATAGACGACCTTTCCAGCATCTTACAAGGTGGCAAATATAATTTAAACTTCAGTTCATGGCTCAAAGCCATCTTCAAAGAACACCAGTTACTTTTCTCTAAATGAGACCCTAAGTGGCCTCCGATTATTGGGACTTTTTGAGTTCTCATGACTCCTTTTTTTTGCAGTTTTTAGAGCCCTTCTTCTCTCAGAAGCAACAAGAGAGCATTAACTCTCACACTCAATGCTCTCTTGCAGCTACTGGCGTACCTGACTTGAATCCTGTCTCTTCTCCAATTTGTGGCTACCAGTTGGCTATGAACTGAAAGCTCTATGCTAGAACTGGGTCCTCCTGAGTTAGGGCCAGCAATGTTTTCTGATTGGGCTTCTGGATGCAGATTGTGGCTGCAGATGAAGCCTCTCTTAACTTATTTCCTTCTTGGCTGTAAGTAGTAACGTGTGGAAGACGGTGGATAGAGGGCTCCCAAGTAAGTGAGGTATTGCCGCCCAAGCCGCTTCTTCCTCGGACCAAGTAAATACTCTTCATTCTCTGTACTCTTAATTATCTGCAGGCTACTTATTTTTAATACACCTATCATGAATTATGATGAGATAGAAATTAGAGTGGTAGTAATTGGTGATTCTTGCAATTTGCTATGCATGTTACAAGAATATCTTCATTTATTAGTTTTAAAAGAAAAATATTTAACTGTGATTTACAGAAGGTGACATTTCAAAAGGCCCAAGAACACTCTGTCAAGACAGCCCGCTTGCCAATCCAGGAATATATGGTCAGACGCCAGAATGGGAAAAACTATCATTCAGAGATACTGACCATCAACCAAGGTACCGCCCACATGGGCCTTGACCTGTGGTGTTAGTTCTGGTTCTGCTTTGCATGGTGTTGGAGTATGAATGGCCCTTGAGGCAGCTTCCCCCGTGACTGAAGTGCTTGGATTTTATTGCATGCACTTTGTAACGTGTATTCTGGCCTCTCAAAGGTGTTTTACATTTTCTTCCTAATTCCCAGCTACATTAAATACAATTTAAATTGTTGCCTTGGCCTAGAATGCTCTGCCTTTAACCCATATTGACTGGCGAATTCCTATTTGTCCTTCCAGACTCAGTTCAAGCATCTTGGCTGCTCCTCTCCCTGCCCCAAGCCATGCCAGGGCCTCTCCTATGTGTTCCCGTTGTACCGTGTTCCCCTCTGTGCCGCATTGGCCATTTGTGGGCCCATAGCTCTCAGTGTAGACCGAGGCCCTACAGGCAAGCGGGGCCCATATCTTTGCCTCTGCCTCCCCAAGATCAAATACCGTGGGTGGTACAGAGTAGGTTTGTTGAATGAAATATTCCAGAACACCCTTTTCTCATTGGTGATCTACTCGTTTTCCTTTTCTAGTGTGTGGTCACTGTGTTTTCTGTTTACCTTTCTAACAGTATTTGATATCCTGTCCACTTACTTTGAGACTCAAAACTGGCCTGAAGCGTTGAAGAGAGGAGTTTCTTCCAGAAGAGGCTATGTTCTTCAGGACCCAGTGGAATGACGGACAGCCCACGATCGCAGCTGCAGGAGCGGAGTTGCTGAAGGGACCAAAGAGCAGGGCAGACGGCGGTGGTGGTGCACGCTGCCTTTACTTGGCATCTTGGGTCTGGAGAGTATAGGGTCCCTACTAATGGCAGGGACCACATCTGATGCTCTTTTGTATCTCATACAGTGCCCAGGTCACAGGAAGTGCCCACTTTGTCTTGACTCAAGTCAGAAGTTTATATAAGGGCCCTGTCTGGTGTGGCTCGGTTGGTCGGGTGTCATCCCATAAAGCTTAAGGCGGCTGGCTGGACACAGTCAGAGCACATGCCTGGGTTGCAGGGTGATCCCGTCAGGGTGTGCACAAGAGGCAATGATCAATGTTTTTTCTCTTCCTCCCTTCCCCTCTCTCTAAAAAAGAAATAATAAAGTCTTTTAAAATAAACTTTATTACATAACAAGGAATTAGCCCTTAAACTACATGGCTTTTGATGTGTTAATTCATTTTTGTACATCTACTTGTGTACTCTTAAGAGATAGCTTACATAATGTCATATCAAGAAGTTTAAACTGGCACCATGAAGCTGGACAACTTTGTCCAAGCCCCTCGTCATGCAGTCTCCCACTCAGTAACCTGCTGTACGTGTGCTTTTCAGGCTGCCTTGCTGTTCTGGCCTCACCCTCTAAGCTCACGTAGCATTTTCTTCTGCCTGTGGCTCCTGCCTTGTCTACCCTGTTCCACGTAGGGCGTGGAGGGCTTGTCATCACACTGTAGCCTCCTTACAGGACGCTTTCTGGGAGTATCTTTGTATCCTTCTGGGCCTAATGGTTGAGAACATATGCCACTAGGTGAAAATCTCTGCCTCAGCTTCTTGCACTAGGAGGATGAGTCTCTTCTGCAGTTACTGAGAATAAATGAGCTAATCTAAGCAGAACACTCAGAACAATACACGATATGTAAACATGTAATTGTTAACTGTTACATACCACTAAATAGTGGGATAACAGGTGATTTTTATTTGCTTCTTTTGTTATGTATGTTACGTTCTTGGTGAACATGTTTTACTATTATCAGAAAAGTCATTATTTTAATGCTTCCAGTTTATTACAGAAACTGCTCTAGCAAAACTGAGGAAGTTAACACCAAGTAAACCATGATACTAACTTTCAGTAAACTTTATTGTAAAGACAACAAATACACCTTTACAATGATTTTTCTCACCCATAAGAACATGGGTGGCAAACAGTGACTTTCTTATAAAAAGGTTTTTTAACTCTAACTTAAAGACAATATCTTGTCTTCTGAAGATTTAATGGAGAGAGGGTCCCCTGAAAAAAATTTCCCCCAGGGAATCCAGTTTCTTGGCTCAACTGACCCCTTAAAAAGTCCACACAGATCAACTCTCTGCCAGTCGGGAGAAGATCTGTTTTCTTTGATCTGCTGTCATGTGCTCACAAGCTTCTAGAACATTTGCCAAAATTAAGGTCTGCTGAATGGTTTTCGCCTTCACCCATATTCTTCCATTCATTCCAAACACTATCTCCAGAGGGTAGAGTTTTCCCAACTCCTGTAGGATCTCACAGTTTGGAGCTAGCAGCCTGGTGAGGAAGAGGAAGGCAATGAAGTTTCAGTGAAGTGGGTGTGACCTGACTCTCCTTTAGGAGACCCCCTTTCTAGGCAGTTCTCCAGAGCTGTAAAGCCGCACCATCACTCCAAGAACAAGGCCCGTGCGCTGCCCCTTTTATCTAAGAAACTTTACTTACCAGTACGTCAGAGGCCACAGCGCGGGCCACCTTCCACACACCATCACCCCATCACCAACTTGTGTATAAAGATCTTCCCCTGCACTGCCAGAGCTCCTTAATTCTATGATTCCTTAAAACTAGCTTTTTTATTTATCTACAGTGCTAAAAGAACACCTTAAACTTACTTGCCTAACCATGTAAGTCAATCCCTGGTATTAAATTCACTACTTGGAGAGAAGCGTTAACTCTCCAAGCAGAACCATAAGGGTGCTACTTGGTTAATAACATGCTTCTTTAATGACCTGAACTAATTATCCAAATTTGCAGAATAAGTAGCAGAGAGTTATTCAAGATAGCCCTGAACTTTGGAGTCTAAAACTAAAACCCTTTCATGGGGCACAGCTTTGGGTAGGTGCAAGTGTAAACACTAACAAAGAGAATCTGCCTCTGAGAATATTAAATCTACCGGGACAAAATAGCAGGAGCCTTCTGTGAATGTCTACATAAGCTTAAGGACCACATCAGCCTACATGCACTGACTCCCATTATTAGAGAAATTTGGTGATTTCATACAACTAAATTGCATCTGTATTAAAGTGACTTAGGGGCAAAGGCCAGTTTTTACATTTGGGCTGAGTGTATCAGCTGTAAGGAACAGCACACCCAGGAGAAAAACCCCGACTCCTTATTAACACGAAAACTTCAACACCAACTACACCTAAATTCAATGTATTCACACTAACTGAGGATGAGACTAAATCCGTAAGTTTACAACTGTGCTTAAATGGATACTGATTTTTTAACTCTAAGGAGGTTCAGATGTTGTTAGGAAGAATACAAACCCCAAAGATCAGCTTCCGAGAGAATATAATAATAAAAGACAGGCAAGCCAGAAGGCACTGGGACTTACTTTCTAATTAAGCCCAAAGTCACTTTAAAGAGCAGGCCATCCTGTCCAATCACACCCATTCCGTTGGCTCGTCCACAGCTGTCAATACACACCATCTCTGGTTCCATATCTTTATTAGCAACCACAAATTGTCCATAAATGAGGTCTCCAACCTACAATGAGAATTTTAAAAGTTCATTTTCTACGAGCGAACCATTCTATAGGTGCTACTATTCATTCTTTCCCTTGGGCAGCATACTTTTGTGGCTAATGGACTAACTACACCGCAGGACTCCCAGAGTCCCTCTGCAGCTGGATCTTAAAAGAGGGCAACATTAATGCCCGGGCTGGTGTGGCTCACTGGATTGAGTGCTGGCCTGTGAATGAAAGGGTCACTGGCTCAATTCCCAGTCAGGGCACATGCCTGGGTTGTGAGCCAGGTCCCCAGTAGGGGCCACGTGAGAGGAAACCACACATTGATATTTCCTTCCCTTCTTTTCTCCCTCCCTCTCTGTCTAGAAATAAATAAAATCTTTTTTTTTTTAAAGAAAGAGGGCAACATTAACACTTGTACCTTCCCCCTTTACCTATCAGGAAATCCCTAGACTGGGAGCTATCTGGAAGCCACAAAATAAATACCCCCTAAGAATACACTGTCCAATATGGTAGCCGTCTACCCATATGTAGGTATTTAAGTTCACTTTTAAGTTAATTAAAATCTGCTATTTAAAATTCAGTTCCTCAGTTGCATTAACCACATTTTAAGGTTCAAAAGACCTACCACACCAAGCACTGAGGATGTAAAACATCAGCCTCATCACAGAAAGGTCTATTATGTATAACTTTCACTGCTCTAGGGAATTACGGAAGACTGATGGCTAGAAGGAACTCCCAGCATGCATGTTATTCAAAGCAAAATGGCACAGTGGTAATTCACTGACACTTCTCCACTCAAGATTTACTTTAAAACTTCAGAGTTGAACTTCAGAATGATGCAACTAAAGAAGTTGAGAGAACTTGTTCTGTTAAGTATCTGCTAAATTGGTGACTATAGGAATTAGAAAAAACCAAAACATTCTCCCAAATGTTCGCTTTTCAGAATATTTGTCTTGGAGGGCAATGGGGATGTACCAATCTACTTGTTAGAGCAGTTATAAGAAAAAGTGTTTGAAGATTAGGGGTGGTTTTACAGAAATGGTGGTATTTGGCTTGGGTCTTAAAAAATGAGTATGTGTCTCACTTGGCTGCAAAGGGGCTAGAGCAACGTGGGAGAGGACCAGCATGAGCAAACAACAGGGGAAAGAAGTTGTGAGTTCAGTTGTGCCATTAGATAGTTCGCTGTGGTTCAAGCATAGCTGTGTGGAGACGTAATTATGAATGAGGGAAGGCTTTTGGAGTATAATGCCAAGGAAATCTGTAGGCTTTGAAGAAAGGGGAGTGTGTGAGACTGTCAGCTCTCAAAAGCCTGGATGGAGGGTTAACAGTGTACAAGCAGGGATGTTAATGACAAGGTAACTGACTAATTCCAGCCCAGAGGTACCCAAGGCCTGAACTTGCAAAATGGAGATGCAGGAGTGGCCTTAGAGATAGAATCAAATAGGATCAGTAAGATTAAGCAACAAAAGACACATGAAAGGTGAGAAGGGGCAAAGAAACCACAAAATTTCTGGCTTGGGTACACAAGAGGAGTGTGGCTATGCTACAAGAAAAGCCCAAACAGAAAACTCAAGGAAACAAGATTACTCTTCTGTCAGCTCCAAAGAGGGATTGATGGGAAACACTGATGTGACTGCAGCTGTGACATGCCAGTTCCAAGACCTACGATCAGGACAGATGGATGGCTGACAGGGCAATTGGCACCACTGGTCCCTCCGTCTTCCCTAAGCCGAAGGCTTCGTTCCTTGTCCAGTGAATATGGACATGACAGATAACGGTGGGGAGAACAGATATAACCTCTCAACTCTGTAGAGATGGAACAACCCCCAACATAGCAAGTGTAACGTAAGTACGTGACTCTGGTCCCAGAACCGAAGCAACAAAAGGAACTGTTGCAGCCTGGAGTGATCACACGCACAAATGCTCAGAGATCACCCCATAGAACTGAGAAAATAGGCCATGCTTTGGAGTCAATCCAGGTTGCCTTAGGAATTCTGGATGCTTTTCTTCTTTTGAAACCAACGTTTCCCATCATTACCTGCACATTTGGTCTGTTTCTTTTAGTTGCACCTTCAAATGCCAAGTAAGACAAAGAAGCTGGCTCACTCCCTCCAACATCCACTTTGAAAATATCTCCAGATTTAGCTGTCACTATGCCAATCACATGGTCTCCTTTCACTGGGACGTACTACAAAAGAAATCAGAATGAGAGAACAACCATAAATGACAGTCATTTCTAATATATCTGGGAAGATATCTTCAGCAAGTCCTTAGTAGTTACTTTATTACATTTGTCATTAGAAATACTTAGTAAATATTTAAAGTCCAAGCTTACAATTTAATACAAATTTTACAACAAATTTGGTCATACTCCACTTTCAGTAAAAGAAAAACCACCACATCATAAAACTCTCAGATTTAGGGCTTCTACTAGTCTGTTCACTTGAGCCGGTATCCCATGCCTCTTCAGCATCCTCATCATGCCCCTAGCCTCTGCAAGTCCAGTGGCACAGGCGGTCCTCGCAAATAAGGAAGGCCATTTCACTGTTAGGCAATTTTCCCTATATGAAAGTTCTTACTCTTAAGAGAATTTGAGCTCCCTGTGACATCCACTCATCGAGCCTCTAAAGCCTGGTTATTCCTGATCGTCGGGATTTTGAAAACAATGGTCACGTTCTACACTCCTTGATCTCCTGGGCGCCCTTCTCGGGCCACGCTCCAGTGTGTCAGAGTTCCTCGAAAGGAGACACAGTAGCGGGCACAGCATAGTGGCTCTAGGCTAGCCTTAAGAGAGGGCTCCAGGGCCCCCTCCTTGCCTCTTCCAAGAAGTCTACCTAGAGCTGGGACACAATACCACTCTCGCTGCCCTACCTACCACTCCCCCGGAGTCCCCATCTCACCCGTTTCTGCTGCGAGTCCACCCAGTAAACGCCGCCGCCGCCGCCGCTGGGCTCCTTGTGACGGAGGCGGCCGCACTTGGTGACCAGCAGGCGGTCGCCACAGCGCCGCAAGCCCGGACCACACACAACGCGCACCCGGGAGCGTACGCCGGCATTTAGGCGCAGCGGTCGCTCCCCCGCACTTCCCGGGCCTTCGGCATCGTCCTGCTCCGGCAGCAGCAGCTCCTCACCCGGCAGCACCACCTGACCCAGCACGGTGCGCGCCGCCCGCGCCCTGCTACCCGCAAGGGACTCGGCCGTCACAGCCGCCGCTTCAGTCATCCCGGGGGCCACCGAACCAGTTTCCGGCTTCCGCTTCTGGCACCGCAGCCAATCGCCAGCCCGCCCGCCCAAGTCTTTCCGTTTTCTGCGGTATCTGTCAGTTGGACTTGAGCTGTCAAGGACTTGAGCCTATGTCCTTGAAACCAGATCCCTATGGGCAGGCGGGTCATCCAAAAGTGGCTGTGATTTTGTCTCCAGCCGGCTGTTCATCCCGCAGTCGGTCCGCGTGTTGGTACGAGAAGCACTCAGCTAGGGTCAATGGCGGAGCCTCTACTTCCGGTGTCGGGGGTCCCACCGTCGGATGCACGACGCTAACCAGAATGGTTCCGTGGCAACAATGGGAACCGAGCTGAGGGGCTCCGGGAGTTGGCGCTTCTTTCCTACTCCGCCCTCAGACGGAAAAGTATTTTCCTTTCCAAAATAAAACCTTTTGGTTGTTTGTTGCTAGAGAAGATATCTATTCGCATTGTGGAAAACACAAGAATGAAAAAAATAAAACCCATTTGCCATGCCCCGTTTGTCTCTCTTGCTAGCTGTCTCCTCAGCTAGTTCTCATTATTTGTCACCCAGGGTCTGACACGAAATAGGTAATAACCTGATAAAAGGATGCTAACATTTTAGTGTGTATTTCTCTCTAGCCTTTTCCCTTGCAAATATACACATATCACATGCACATTTCTACATAATTGAGCTATCCCCACATGGCCTGGGAAAAATCAGTACCTGCAGTTAAAAATTCCCTGCCTGGGAAAATTTAACTGCAGTTAAATCCTCGCTGCTACTTTTTCTGGGGCACACTTTAGTTGCTGCTGTGAGAATTCCAAATCCATAGCACTTCAGGTTTGTTCTTCAGACTTTTAGGGCCCTTACTTGAAATCAGTTCCTCTTGTTAACTGGTACTTCCAAGTAGCTCTTTGGTCAGATTCCCCAGTGAGGGTGAAAGCTGCTGGGGCTGGGAGGGCTTGGCCCTGCTCTTATTTTTGAGGCATCTGCTTCCAATGTGAATTTTTTATTTTTAGGATGTTTAAGACAGGCCATCTCTAACACCCCGTCCAAATATGGCAACATACTGGGGAGCCTACTGAATAAGGGGCCAACTGAAATGTAAATTTTGTTGTTTTTTAGTCCAGTTGTAAGAACTGATCTTGGTCAGTTACATGAGACTACCAAGTGTTATGGTTGCTATAATGGCCTGATCAGAGTGTCAGCCCTGAAATTACAAACTATAAAACGATTATCTCCTTTTGGGCGGGAGGAAGGTAGGGGCCAAGCTAGATACCATTTGACTGAACCTTTAACATTTTTTAGTTCACCGGTTTCTAAAAATTACAAATTAACTACATGTTGATTTATATATGTAAATTAATAGCAAGAGTCCATGGAAGGCATGTTAATATCTTTATTAGAGTAAAGGATTGAAACATAAATGCTCAGAATTATCACTGCCCAAACAAGCGACTACTTGCTACAGGTGTTTTTAATCACAAAGAGTTCTGGCTAGGAAGAACTAAAGAGAGCTTTAAAGATTATAAGAAGAGCAAATATAAGGACCAGGCATTACCCCAGTACAGAGAGAGAGCACCCAAGGAGAGTCCCTCCCCCTTGGAAGAACTGACTGATGCCTTGTTAGGGAGGGCATGGCCATAGTTCATTAAATGGCAAGAAGTGACGGGAATCTGTGCCAGTAGAACTTGCTAGAAATTGACCCTCCAGAACTTGCTGGCACTTCGAGGGTGCTAAGGAAACCTGGGTAGGTGTCTCCTGGAAGTATGTTACAAAACTGCTGGATAGGGTGCTAGGGAAAACATGGCTGAGCTGCCCCAAAGCAGGGGTTTACCAGAGACCACACTGGAGCCAGGAGGCAAACCCATTCCTCCTGCAGGACCTCTGCAGAACCTTCTACCTGTAAACCTTGTCTGCACGATACACAGCAAAGGAAAACTGTGTTAAAGGCCCAGATCCATTTTCTCAGAGCAGGCAGTGAAAGGTGAGTTGAGAACTGAGTAGCAATACATTGATAACTAGCCCAAGGTCTGGCGAGGTCGTAATATCAACAAACTTATCACTGACAGCAATAAAATAGAGTCTTCCTAGGCCCACAGGTCTTCATAGGTAAATTCTACCAAACATGTAAAGAATTAAGGCCCACTCTTCATAAACTCTTTCAAAAAGAAGAGGGAACACATGCCAACTCATTCTATGAGGCCCTGTATCAAACCAAAGCTACCACAGGAAAAGAAAATGACAGACCAATATCCCTTATGAAAGAGAAAGAAGGGGCACTTGTGGACAAACATCCCTCCCATTAAGGTCATGACATGGAAGTCACACACATCACTTCCATTTATATCGCATTGACTAGAACTTTGTCCCTTTGTTACACCTAGCTGCAAGGGATGCTGTGTGGCCATGGACCCGGCTTAAAATAAGGGATTTTATTAAAGGAAGAGGGGTGAGCAGGTGCTGGGAGACAGTCTGTCACAATGACGCCCAGTGGCCTGACACCATTCCCCTCCCAGTCTCATTTCCCTCAGCCCCTTCCGACATTCAGTCTGTTGGAGTCAGAGCAGGCTACTTTACCCTTCACAACAGTCAGGCTTCATGACGTCTCTCCTCTTTAGCTTTGCTCACACTCTACTGTGCCCTGGGAGGCTTCTTGTCCTCTCCGTGCTTTGGGAAGCTGAACTTTCCTTCACAGTCCACCTCACCTGCCTTCACTCCTGCTGAGTCTTCCTCCCGAATTCCCACAGGCTCCTTCATCTGTGGCACACAGAGCGCTGTCCGCCTTGTCTTCTCACAGTTTCCACCGCTTTTCCATCCTAGAGGGAAGAGACGGATCCCATGTTCAAATCTGAGTTTTGTCATAAAAAATGCTTGTGAACTTCAACAAAGTACCTAAATGTCTCAAAGCCTTGGAATTACTAGGAAGATGATATTAACGCTCACTCTGCAGAGCTGGCGTAAGGATTAAATGAGGTTATATGTGTAAAACTCCCAAAATGGTGCCAGGGGCCAAAGTGGAGTTCCCCCTTCTGTACCTCTGTCTACCCCCAAATAGCAGGTCCCCTGAGATTAGGACATTCCTTCTTTCTCCTCCTCTTTAAAAAGTGGTTGTCGCCCTGGCTGGTGTAGCTCAGTGGACTGAGTGCGGGTCTGGAAACCAGAGTATCGTGGTTCGGTTCCCAGTCAGGGCACATGCCTGGGTTGCAGGCCAGTTCCCAGCAGGGGACAAATGAGAGGCAACCATGCATTGATATTTCTCTCCCACTCTTTCTCCTTCCCTTCCCCTCTCTCAAAAAATAAATAAATAAATAAATATTTTTTGAAAAAAGTGGTTGTCCAGTATCTGATGGGCCTCAGAAAATATTTCTGGAATTTATTAATTCACTCGACACATTTTCTAAGCAACCACAATTTGTCAGGCATTCCTCTGGAGATACAGTGGTGAGCATGTCATAAAAATGCCTAGGCTTTCTTTTTTTTTAAGATTTATTTATTTTTATGGAGAGGGGGAGGGAGGGAGAAAGAGAGGAAGAAAAGCATCAATGTGTGGTTGCCTCTCACATGTACCCCTCTCTGGGTACCTGGCCTGCAACCCAGGTGTGTTTCCTGACTGAGAATCAAACTGGTGACTCTTTGGTTCTCAGGCTGGTGCTCAATCCACTGAGCCACACCAGCCAGTGCAGAAAAATGCCCAGACTTTCAAACATACTCTAGAGAGGAGAAAAAAATAAACAACTAAACAAAAGAACATGTTGACTGTAAAAAATGTTAAGTATCATGAAGAATATAAAATAGGGTGTTTGGCAGCGATGGCCTGGCAATGAATGTGTAAGTGAACTGGTAGGTGAATAGGTGGGTGCACAACTTTGTTGCTAAAATATGGCTGAGCCCGTCTAAATTCTTCTGAGCTGCTATCCAAGGCTTGTGGGCGAGTCTCCTCTCCTCCTCCTCCCCAGGCCAGCTCAGCAAGGCTGGCAAGCAACTAATCGTGGTGAGCAGCCTGGCCAACAGGGGTTCGTACAGTGTGGTGGCCCACAGCGCCAGTACAGGGTGCAGCAAAAGAACCAAGTGCTCTCTCACCAGATTAGAACCCTCCTCCCCTGTGCGAGTTTCAGGGACTCTTCAGATTTGAGGAAAGAAAAAAGCCCACGCCACTGTAAGGTGCAGGGAGCACATGCCTCCAGCTCATCCCAGCACTTGAGTTACCTTCCAGTCCCCATCACTGTGTGCACCTGCTTCTGTGTGAGCCCCAGCTTTGTGCCAGATCTGGTGCCAGATCCCCGGCATATATTCTCTCAGAGGCACACAGTTCCCGCTGTAAACTGAGCCATATCATCACCATTTTACCCTTGCGGTTCAGAACTGTAACTTAATTAACATGGATTATACTACTAAAATATACAATGTAGTGGGGTCCATTTTCAAAACTTGCACACTTTCTGCTACATTATACTGTGTGCATTTTCAGTATGAGATTAGGGTATCTGCTTATGATTCCTAACGGGCTCAAAGCAGTCATGCAGGTTTTCTTCTATTTCTTGCTACTGGCCCCAAGCCTGGGCCCGTCTGCCTCCCATTTTGGAGCTGCCTCCACCTACTCTTTTGCACTAAGACTGGTTGTAAAATGGGTCTCAATCCCCTAACCAATACTTGCCTCCTGCTTGCCTCATCCAAAGTCAGGTCCCTTGGGTGTCAGAGGTCACACTAATTCTTCCCAGAGAGATGGACTGAGGGTAATGACTCAGTGAGCATGGGGCTGTCACTGAGCTTACAATGACCTACTGATCCATCCCTACAGTGAAACTCCTGATCCTCTAGGCCATGGAACAGAGCATCTGGTCTCTGTATTTATTCTGGAGGTTGAGAGTCATCAGCCCCCTACCCCCAAACTTCCCTCCGACCCCACTGGAGTGGAGGCCTTGTGAACTGTTCCCAGGGGGAACAGTATATCATCCCGTTAGCCCTGCTGACAGCTTTCTGCCTAATCACCAGACCTTTGTTCATCCAGGACCAGTGTCACGGGCACTGCCTCCCTGCTTGGAAAGAGGCAGTACTGGAGATGGCACTTGCTATTCCCAAGCTGATGACATATGACCATTTCAAAGAGCTTGAGGTGCATGGCTTCAACCAAGAAGATGCCTGGGATATACCTGCCATTTCAGTTTTTTAAGGCCATGTCCAACTGCCCTTGATCATTTTGTTAACCTTGTTCCTAACAAATAATTCTATTGGATGGGCAAAACCAATGATGTCAAAGACATCAGGAGTGAATCTGCTGCCCTGAAAATATAAAAGCCTGAACAGAAAAGCCACTGTTTACATTTCAGACATGTTGCATTAGAAGACATCAGTTGGGAAATAGTTTTTTAAAAACACCTAGTCATTGGATAGGAAAGAATTAGTAAATTACTCCCTGCTTGCCTGATGGGATATATCCTAAGTTTGGGAGTAGCTAGGGACATGTGATACCTGAGGCTAGAGTAAACCTTTGCCAATTGTTTATTCCTGTTGTGATCTAAAAAGAGCATCAGGAGCCAAGGAATTCAGTGGATGCTTTAAGCATTTCTGATGACCCGGAATCTGTGACCTTCAGGAACTTAGGTTGAAATTCTTTTGTTTTCAAAAATAGTGTTACATAGAAATTTATCTTTTTTTCTATTTAAAATAAGTTTTTATTTATTTTTTTAAGATATATTTTATTGATTATACTATTATGTGAAAGGTTTTCTCAGGCTCCGCCGAGGAAGGAAATGCCAATCAGCCACAAAATCAGGCAGTATAGAGCTTTATTGGGGTTTGCACACCTGGGCAAGGTTCCCCAGTCCAGTCCACAGAGTGGGGCCGGAGAAGTCACACCCAAGCAGGGAACGTGGCCAGATTTTATTCTGGTTGGCTCTCTTCGTGGGAACTGGGGATTGGTCCCCACTGAACAAAGTGACAATATCATTGGTGGTTCAGGCTGCTATGCGGACATCCGTTTTGGCAAAGCCCACCCTTCTGGCTCTCTGATTGGATGTCAGCCATCTTTCCTGGGTGCCATTTTGATTGTAGTCCTGCTGAGGTTTTATCATGCCCCACCCACCCTAACATTATGGTTGTCCCATTTCCCCCCCTTCACTCCCCTCCACCCCACACAGCCTCTCCCACCCCCATTCTCCCCCTTTAGTTCATGTCCATGTGTCATAAGGTCTATAGCTTCTACACTTCCCATACTCTTCTTGCCCTCCCCCTGTCTATTTTCTACCTACCTTCTATGCTACTTATTCTCTGGAACTTTTCCCCCCATTCTCCTCCTTCCACTCCCCTGTTGCTAACCCTCCATGTGATCTCCATATCTGTGGCTCTGTTCCTGTTCTAGTTATTTGCTTAGTTTGCTTTTGTTTTTGTTTTAGGTGTGGCTGTTAATAACTGTGAGTTTGCTGTCCTTTCACTGTTCATATTTTAATCTTCTTTTTCTTAGATAAGTCCCTTTAACATTTCATATAATAAGGGCTTGTTGATGATGAACTTCTTGAATTTGATCTTATCTGAGAAGCACTTTATCTGTCCTTCCATTCTAAATGAAAGCTTTGCTGGATAGAGCAATCTTGGTTGTAGGTCTTTGGTTTTCATGACTTGGAATACTTCTTTCCAGCCCCTTCTTGCCTGTAAGGTCTCTTTTGAGAAATCAGCTGACAGTCTGATGGGAACTCCTTTGTAGGTGACTGTCCCCTTATCTCTTGCTGCTTCTAGGATTCTCTCCTTCATTTTAATCTTGGCTAATGTAATGATGATGTGCCTTGGTGTGTTCGTTCTTGGGTCCAACTTCTTTGGGACTCTCTGAGCTTCCTGGACTTCTTGGAAGTCTATTTTCTTTGCTAGATTGGGAAGTTCTCCTTTATTATTTGTTCACATAAGTTTTCCACTTGTTGCTCTTCCTCTTCTCCTTCTGGTACCCCTATAATACAGATGTTGGAATATTTAAAGATGTCCTGGAGGTTCCTAAGCCTCTCATTTTTTTGAATTCTTGTTTCTTCATTCTTTTCTGTTTGGTTCTTTCTTTCTTTCTTCTGGTCCACTCCATTGATTTGAGTCCCAGCTTCCTTCCCATCACTATTGGTTCCCTGTACATTTTCTCTCATTTCACTTAGTGTAGCCTTCATTTTTTCATCTAATTTTCTACCAAATTCAACCAATTCTGTGAATCTCCTGATCACCAGTGTTTTGAACTGTGCATCTGATAGGTTGGCTGTCTCTTTGTCACTTAGTTGTATTTGTTCTGGAGCTTTGATCTGTTCTTTTGTTTGGGCCATTTTTTTTTTGTCTTGACACACCTGTTACATAGTGAGGGGTGGAGCCTTAGGTGTTCACCAGAGCAGGGCAACCCAGTTGCTGGGTTGTGATGCTGCATGTGGGGGAGGGGTCTGAGAAGAAACAATGGAGCTTGCTCTGCTCTGTGTTGGATTTCAATCCCTTCTGCCACTCCCCCCAAGCAAACTGAGCCTTTCTGCTGCTGATTTCTGGGTGGGTGGGCTTGTGTACATTCTAGGACTCTGTGGGTCTCTTTAATGAACTCTCCTGTGAGGCTGGGAGTCTCTCAGGGCACCTCAACCCCCAAACCTGTTTTTAATCAATACTTTGAGGCTTTATTTCCCCACGCTGGGGCCTTGGGTTGTGCAGTCTGTCTCGCTCCCCAGTTTTGCCTGCTTTATCTGTGCACAAATGTGGGACCTCCTGGTCTGCCAGCTGCCTTGTGTGCTGGAACCCTCCACAATCTGCTGTCTCGCTGGGTCTGCCCGCTGCCACCCACTCCATGCCTGGGGTCACCAGCCACCGCTTTGCCAGAACCCCTCTCTGCCCAGCTGCCTGACTCCGCCCCTCCTACCGGTCTGGATCAATATGTCTATTTTAATTCCTTGGTTGTTGGACTTCCATACAGTTCCATTTTCTGTCAATATTGGTTGTTTTTTTGTTTCTAAATTTTTGTTGTCCTTATTTTGGCTGTGCGAGGAGGCACAGTGTGTCTACCTACACCTTCATCTTGGCCATAAGTCCATCAAAATTGACCTTTATAGATTGTGAATTAGAATCAATTCCTTGTTAAAATGATTGTATCTATCCTTTGTTGGTGTGGCTCTGTGGACTGAGTACCGACCTGCAAATAAGAAGGTCACTGGTTCAATTCCCAGTCAGGGCACATGCCTGGATTGCGGGCCAGGTCCCCAGTTGGGGGGCATGTGAGAGGCAATTGATCACCAGTGTTTCCCTTCCTCTCTTTCTCCCTCCCTCCCTCTCTCCCTAAAAATAAATAAATAAAGTATTTTTAAAAACTGGTTGTATTTAAAGACCCTCAGAAACAGTGGGTAAATAGCAACAGGCACGATTAAAGTTGTTCTACCTTTAGTGCTTTCTCAGTTACCCTCCAGTGTTTTTATTGTTTTTTACTGGTGGGCTGTAAAATCATGGTAACTTGTTTAGTCCATATGTAACTTACTCTAGGTATTAGTAAAAATTATTTGGAATAAGTAAGCACTCACATTTGAAGTAGAAGTGTAAGGAAAAAACCCTGGCATTGCTGAACGACCTGTTCTGTGCATTACAACCACTACTGCCTTAAGTTTGTGGCCATCTTAACTTTTCAAGACTAGTCAATATCAAACCGCTAGAAGTACATGTAAACCTACAAAATATCTTTGTTTCCATTTGGCTTCTCTAGAGTCTCTAAACTGTCAGTGAAAAGTGCTTATTCAGGCTGGCAGCTATACTGTGTTAATTTTGATTTGCCTGAACTGAGAAGTCTGGTTGTCCTCACCCAGCACAAACTCTCACAGAGCTGGGGTTTTTCTGTTGGAAGTGTAACTTAAATAAATACCTTGGAATATATAACCTTTAAAATTGAGTTTTATTTTATCCATTAAAAAAGTTAACATTGGTGATTGTGTCAGGGTCAAAGTTTGGTAGACCATAAAATTTTGGCCATTGGCCATAACTTGGAGGTCAAGCGGAGGATGTCTATTAAGTATTTCTTGCAGTCAGAAGTTGTGGGTCTGAAGGGCCATTATTAATCATAAGACAGACCTCTACCCCTTTTGTGCTGTGGGGGGAACATGGGGAGTATCTCCAGAGGAGTGGCTCCTGTGATCGTCTCTGAAGTCAGAACGCTTGCTTTTTAAGCCCTTTTTTTCCAATCGGCTCATGGACAGGAGAGCTGAATAGCAACTTGATGGCGGGAGCACTTGCTGAATGTTCAGGCCTTTCTGAACTTCATTCCTGTCCTACAGCCATCCTTCAGATCTGTCCTCACAGGAGAGATCTTTCTACAAAGACCCTCCAGATGTTCCTTTGGTCATCAAATGTAAGCTTTCTGCAACACAGCTCTTGATCAAGGCCTAGAAGAGCTGTCAGTCCGTGCATGAACGCCACCTTCTACCTCAAGCTTTCTTTTACTGAAGACTCTCCTTCCCTTCTTCAGAAACACCCAGTTTCTGTTAACCCTTGTCTGCAGAGTTCTATGTATTTATCTCCAACAGCGGCGGTGAAGGGCTTTGCATCTCTCCTGCCCTCTGTGCCCTGCCTGGTAAATGTAAGCAGGGTTGACCTTGGGTTCTGTTGAGTGAAAGGTAGATTTGATCCAGGTCTCTAGCTCCCCTGTTACTCCTGGCTGGGTATACATGCTCCTTCCTTCAGAGAGGAAGGCTTTGGCCTTGATAAGTCTTGACCAGTAGCTGGAAATTGGGCTGATATTCAGGGCACCGATATGCCTCGTTTTCCTGTATGGGCCAGGGCTTTTAGTGCCGAAGTTACCTGAGGCCTTAGACTCCCAGGTTGAGCAGGCAGTATACTCACAGTATATAAGCCACTCACTACATGCGACCTGCACCTACTATGCCAAATCTTTCCCCTCGCTGATCTCAGTGTTGACAGGAACAACAGTACATAATCACATCCAGTCTCTTTGACTAGGCAGGCCCGCGCACCCGGAGGCACACACAGTCACTGACAACTACAGACTGTCCCACGCGGTGCCCTGATGCTAATTATCCCATACAGCCCCAGCGCTGGGCTTCCTCGGTAGCACGTAGACCACGGTCCTTCGGTGTTCCCGCTTCCGCGGTCCCCAGCGGATGAGAGCCGAGGGGCGGTGCAAGTTTCCCAGCCGGCGTGGTTAGGCCGCCGCGCGCCGGAAGTGGCGGCGGGAGCGGGATCGCTGAGCTGTAGGCCAGCGGGGTAGCAACCAGAAGCTGGGGGCGGGTCGTTGGTCATGTTTCCCTTCGGGCCAGGTAGCCCGTTAGGGGACCGGGCGGCCGGAGCCGGGGCTGAGGAGCCGGCACCCCACGAGGGACCCGGGGCAGCCCCTGGGCCTCTCCCTTCCTTGCCCGTGCCGCCACCTCCCGGGGCTGTCGCAGCCCCTCCCCCGTCTCCGGGCGGGAGCTCTCGCAGCCTCGGCGGCCCCTCGCTGTCCCCAGCTGCACGCGCTGGGGAGCTGGGGCAGTCTGGAGCCCTGGAGCCTGCCGCTTCCGCCCTAGGAGAGCCATCACGGTCTTCGCCACCGCGCCGAAGACCCGGGCCAGACTGCGGGGCCGGGAGCCGGGGTCGGCACGTCCTCGGCACCAGCCCGGGCGGCCCGGGCGCCCGGCTCTTTGGGTGGCTGAGAGAGCGCAGCCTGGGCCGCGGGATGTTCGTGGACCCGGCGCGGGACAATTTCCGCACCATGACTAACCTCTATGGCTCCATCCACCCCGCGGACTCGGTGTACCTCAGCACTCGCACCCACGGTGCCGTCTTCAACCTCGAGTACTCACCCGACGGGTAAGCGCGGTCCCTGGGAGGGCGGGTACCCGCCTCCGCCTAGCGCGGCTGCCCAGGGTTCGTTCGCTCAGCCCGGCCGGGCTGTGCGGGTCCGTTCGGGGCCGCTGGCCTTCATCCCCAGGCACTTTCTGGAGTGCTCTGTTGCTGTCGAAGGTCCCATCCGACCCCCTGAGGTGGGCTGCCCGGCCCCTCGTCTGCTCGCCTCCAGGACGCCCAAGCCTGGTCTAGGAGAACTGCCTAAAGCCCACCGGCAGGACTGTCAGAGCCAGTCCAGAACTGGGATCTTCTGGCACACAGTAAATGTTCAGTAAATACACTGAGTAAAGGCCCACTCTTTCCTTGTCCCCCTAGGCTTGAGGTTTTTCTCATCTAAGTTTGTGTCGAGGGTAGGAAGCCTGCAGGTGCCCTGTACCCTGTGCCTGACTTTCCGGGAGGGGACAAGTGTGCATTCATTTACTCCAGTGAGATGCGAAGACACAGCCAGAGGTGTCTTACGAAGTAAGGCATTTGTGAAGTTCCCAGGCTAGACTACTTGCTTCTGTTAAGGGGGTCCAGCCTTTTTCTGGCTGATTAAATATTTCATGTTTGTCCTTGATTTAGTTTGGACCGATTTTCAAAATATTATCTTTTTAAAACTTTGTTTTTTGAGTATACAAACAAGCTTCACAGCAATCAGTGGGAAAAAAGTTCCACCAGGAGACAACATAATTAATATAACTCTTAATTAATATAAAGTTCCACCAGGAGACAACATAATTAATATAACTCCTATCAGGGCCTCTTAATTTCTAGTCATTTGCTTAGTTATTAATTTATTCCTCCATTCAGCAAATAGTTATTGACCACTGGTGTGTTCCAGATGCAGAACCAGCTAATGGCACCGCTTTCATTGAGCTTGAGACCAATTGGTTCAACCCAGTGTTGATAACCATACCAAATAATTCGTAACATGTATTTATGAATTGAGAATTGGGTGTTTGAGGTTTTCCTGAGGAAGGGATACTTAACAAAGATCAGAGAAATGAGTAGAAGATGAGTTAGGGGATAGAAGTAATTCAGATGGAGGAACTGGCATTTCAAAGGACTGGCGAGGAGGGGCAGCATATCACATCAGAGGAGATAGATTAGCAAAACAAGCAGAAACATGTGCCTAAAATATTATGAGGGAGGTGCAAAGCAACAGAATCTGGAATCACAGTGAACGGGGGCAACCTATTCCATTTCACTGATGCAATGCATCTTAATTACACTCGGTGCTGGGATTTCCTTATCGCAGTTGGGTGGAACTTACGGCAGTGAATGTGCGTCAATTGAATATAGGGAAAATTAGTGAGAGAAACTATTTTGCTGAAGTGTATTCACAGAATTTCCTCTCTCCTCTCTTTTAACCAAGCCCTATTCTTAAGACTCCTCCCAAAATACTGGGAGTCTGTTCCTCATAAACATTCAGCTCCTCTCTTCCCTGCCTCCTGCCTATTCTGTCAGCCTTCAGAAGTAGCAGTTTGGGTTCTTTGGGGGTGAGAGTATAGGTAGAGAGTGAGAGGGGTAGAATGAGTTATGATGAAGGAATTCCATTGCCCAGTGATACTAGAATGAGGAGTATATTACTGATTGGAATCATGCTGTTTTGTAGCCTGCTTTTTTAATACAATATATTGTAAGTTACCTATGTTAATACATCTATTTCTATATTTAAAAAATTTGCATTAGTTTAAGTAAAACCTATATAAACAAATATTTTAGATTTTTGTCCTTATGATAAATACCTGAAATGAACTAAAGGTTATGAAAACTTTAGATACCTATTATTAAATTGTTCTCTTTGAAGATGGTACCAGTTCTCAATTCTGTCAGATGCGTGGGAAAGTGCCTGTCTCCCACACTCCTGCCAACACTGCATAGAGCTGTTCTTTTTCTTCCGTGTCAAGGTGAAAGGTGAAAATAGTTCAGTGTTTTAATTTTTTTTTTAAAGATTTTATTTATTTATCTTTAGAGGGGAAAGGAAGGAAGAGAGGGAGAGAACTGGCCTGCAACCCAGGCATGTGCCCTGACTGGGAATCGAACCGTGGTTGCTTGGTTCCCAGGCCCGCGCTCAATCCACTGAGCTACACCAGCCAGGGCTCAGTGTTTTAATTTTTTAGTATCTTGCTACATGTACTAATATAACCCAAGTTTTTATAGGACTGAAAGTAACTTTTAGGAAGAAAATGACCTGTGTTAAATGAGATACTTTCTTATATCCTTCACTTATCGGAGTTAAATCACCTTACTGAGTACCATAACCACTGTCACTTACAAGGACTTCTCAGTACAGAGAAACAGGTGACACTGAAGGTACTGATTAAAGATATAAATTTAATAGAGACTGGACTAGAGTTTGGCAGTAAAAAATAAATGATACATAGATTAGAAGGTAACTTCTAAAGAAATCCAAAAATGTTTTAAGCAGTAGCAGTATTGTCAAAATAAGTATATTACCTCCTAAGATGACAATCTGAAAAAGGACATTTGATAATATTAATAGGTTAGATAGATAATATGTGGGACTGTCTCAAGCAAGTCCTCTCTAAAGAAGATATTATTAGGCACTGCTGAAGAGAGAATTAATGTATTGGAAAATAGAAGTGAAGAAATTATCCAAAATGTAGATAAGAAACACCGTGATTGAAAATACACAGAAGGTTTAGTGACAGATATAGAGAAAAAGCTTACCATATATTTGGTTAATTCCTGAAGAAAATGAGATATTGAATAGATAAGATAAGGGGTCAAAAGTGCATTTGAAGAGGTAATAGCTGAGAACTTTCCAGTATTGAAAAAAAGCACTAAGCCATGATTTAAGAAGCCCAGCCCTCCCCAGTAGGAATCCTCCTATGAAACTGCAGGACAACAAATGTAAAAATCTTGAAAGCTAGAAAAAAAGACCTTCAAAACAGTAGCTATAAAGGCAATTAGACAAAAATAATAGTGTAAATCAGAAGACAGCGGTGATTATTTTTAGGATGCTAGGGGGAAAAACCTGCCAATTTAGATGTCTGTATCCAGCAAGGATGGGTTCTTCAGCTCTTGTCAAGAACTAAGATGAAATAAATACCATTTACATAAGCAAAGCTGAGTGAGTTTGCTACCACACCTTTAATAATGGAATTCTAAGTTCACAGAGAATAAAATGTTTTCAAATGGAAAGTCTGAGATAGTAGAAGGAATGAAGAACAAAGAAAATGGAAAATATGTATGTAAAAATAATTTTGTCTTTTGGGATTAACAAAGAACTAAAATAGAAGACAACAATAGCATATATGTTATGAAGGAATGTTCTAAATTCCTTATGTTTTTTGGAGGGAGAATTATATTAACTTTAGGCTTTAATAAGTTTAGTGTGGATTTTAAGATTTTTAAGGCAACCACCAAAGAGAAGACAAAGAAATTATTTCTAGACTAGTAGAAGAAAAATATGGAATAAGACAATTCTAAAAGGAAATAAGAAAAGGAAAGAAAAAATAGAAAAGGTATAATAAATAAAAAGCATAAAGAATGGCTAAAAATAAATCCATACTACTTACTAATTAATAATAAATGTGTAGGCACTAAATGTTCAAAAGGACAGAGAAAAATTATCCAGATATTTCAAACAAGAAATCTGGTGGGCTTTATTAGTGTCATACAAAATAGGCTTTCTAGAAATGTGAGGTCACTTCAGGAAGAAGCTCCATTCACCTGGAAGATAAAATAGTTCTAAACTTGAATGTTTCTTCTAGATTTAAAATAATACATCTAAAATTGCTTACTTCAAGGAGAAAACAGATTTATTCTAGGGGAAGATTTCATACATATCGTAGTGTACTTCAATTAATCGGACAAACACAAACATAAGAAGGAATGCAAGATGTAAACAACACTACTTAAACCCTTGCTGTAAAGGGCATATGTAGAAGGCTGCATTTAGTCCCGCTACTGAGCTAGTACCCAGTGGTTCAGCTATACCACTTGTTAAAATATTGATATATGTCCGTAGTAGTTGAATGGTCATTGCCCCAAGCCCACTCACTGAGTGCCCTCCTAATGCTTCAGTACCTTCCATGGGACCTCCCAGAATAATCCTTTACATAGTAACTAAAGAATTCAGAACTGGCACAGCAAGCTGCCAGCAAACATCTCACTAGAGAGCTATCAGCATCCATTCTAATTGCTCTTCACCCATGCCAGGTACTCTCCCCCACACAAAAAACAGATTCATAGGTAAATGCCCATTGGCTTCTCTAAGTGTGGGGCTGCATGCTTTTATCAGGAGCTCTCCCACTTTCACTTGGTCATTTGGGAGAAATACAGCCTCTGGGAGAGACAGAAATGAAGAGAGCAGTCAAATGAGAGTAACAGCACTGTTGCAGGCACCACCCAGACATGAACTCTTGTCATGCCGTGCACTTCCACGGCAGGGGAGAATCTGCAGCAGCTGAGTAAGGCCTAAGGGAATGGTGTGTGGGTAAATGACTTCTGGGATGCAGATTCCTAACTTTTTTATTTTTGTTGAATTTCACCATTCTTTAGCGGGATATTTTTGCTAAAACTCACTGATATCAGCCTACCATGGGCATTAATAACAAATGAAAATGGCCACCACATAAGTTTCTGTACCAGATACGTTTAGTTGAGTGAACTGAGAGCCAGAAAGGTCATATTCAAAGGATTTGTACCCTGGCTTCTGCTCATAACTGCCATATTACATTGCCTGTCATCTGGGACGAGGGATTAAGTTTGATATAGTTAAATATGATATATCAGTAAGTTACTTTTGTAACTTAGTTATTAATACTATTGAATACATATTGAGCACACAAAGTTAGCATTATAAAGACTAAAAAATAATTTAATATGCTTACTGTAACTTCAGCTGAAGTTAAAAAGAGGATTCAGCCCCATGAACAATTCTGTTGATGTTACTAGTGATTTTTTAAAAAAATACTTATCAAGACTACAAATTAAGCCCCAGCTGGTGTGGCTCAGTGGATTGAGCACCAGTCTGCAAACCAAAGGGTTTCCGCTTCTATTCCCATCAGGGCACAGGCCTGGGTTCTGGGCCAGGTCCCTAGTAGAGGGCACGTGAAAGGCAGCCACACACTGCTGTTTCTTTCCCTCCCTTCCTCCCTCCCTTTGCCTCTCAAAAAAGTGAATAAATAAAATATTTAAAACAAAATAAGATTACAAGTTATGTCATGACTACCTATTTAACGTGGAAATTCCTGGAGGGGCTTTATGCAGTTTTCTATGTCCATGGTTTAGACAAGGGCATCTGCATCAAACAAGATTGTGGCTACAATTTCCAAAAATTAAAAATGATTGGAAGTTACTAGAATAATTTGATAAACAATTTGAGTTACAACTAATATCATTTGGCAAACAGTTTTATAATTTATAGGTTAGTTTATTAAGACTGTTTTAAATTTTATTCATATGTTAATTTATATTATTAATGAATGTTTAACATTTCTGAATATCACACTTGACTATATATAATAGCTACCTCTTGTTTTTTTAACACAAGGAAAATTTACAAAGTTTTCACTTAAAAGATCACATATTTCAAAAGAAGGGCCAAAGAAGAAATAACAATGGAAATTAGAAATATGTAGAACTAAATGATAATGGAAATACCGCATGTCTCAAAACTTGGGGGATATATGTAAATAAAATAGTTCTTAATAAGAAATTGTAGACTTTAATAAACTGGAAAGGAGATAAGGAAAATTAATGAGCTAAGTATCCATCTCAAGAAAAAGAGCCCTGGGTAGTATAGTTCAGTGGATTGAGTGCTAGCCTGCAAAACAAAGGGCCACCAGTTGGATTCCCAGTCGAGCCAAGCTATGAATCTAAACTGGTTGCTGACAGTGCCAGGCCTGGGGCTCACAGAGGCCAGCTGTTGCTCGTTTGATAGGGTTTAGGAAGTTGTGAAGCCTGGGCTAAGATCAGCCATTTATATGGAAAAGCAGTTTGGGTAGGCCCAAGTTGGGTGGGGTGGAGTCTCAGGGGATCTCCAGAGAAGGGCAAACAGTGTTAGCCAGGCTGATGGAATCTCAGAAATGGTACCAGCTTGCTGACTCTGGGGGGAGGGTTCAGAAAAGGGACAATGGCCTGTGCTTGCCTTCATGCCAGCCATTTCAGTTCCTCTCTGAATGCCACTGGTGCCTTTCAAGCTGCCACCCTGGTGCTGGAGCTCAGAGGGAGTGAGTGAGTCTGAGTAGGTGAGTCCATGTGTGTGTGGGTTCTTTAAGAGGAATTCTTGGGACTCTAGCAGTTTCTTCCACCAACTCAGTCCCTGCTGGGTTTTGCAGCCAGAAGTTTCAGGGACTTGACTTCCTGGCACTGGGATCCTGAGCTAGGGCGCCTGTTCTAGGGCAGAGATTCTTTGCTCCCACGTTATCCCCCCCTGAATTTTTATCCCCCACAACTGAATGTGGAGCCAGCTAGTTCTGAGTCTTCTCCCCCCCACCAGTCTGAATGGATGTGGGTTTTTAAATTCTGTTCATTGGAAGTTGTCAGACTTCCACTCAACTCAATCTCTGACTGTTCTGAGTGATGGTTCTTCTGTATTTTAGTTTTAATTTTGATGTGATTGTGGGAGGAGGTGAGCTGTGTCTGCCTACACTGCCATCTTGACTGGAAGTCTGGAAAGGTTTATTTAGCAGAGTTTTTCCCTCTCCAACTTTATCTAAAAAGTTTTTTCTTAATACAAAAGTTTGACTATTTGAAATTCTCTATGATGTACTTTTGGCTTAAGTGTACAGAATTCCACTTGTTATTAGAACTATAAATTTGGGGAGACCTGCAGCTACAAAGACTAAGGATTTCATTTACTATATCTCAGTGTGAAAGAGCAGTGCCTAAAGAAAACTAGACTTAATCAAAATCAATAAACGACAATGGATTTTCAGAAATTAAAATGGGGCTTGTAAAAGGTTTATGAAAATACAGCATTTTAATAGGAATGGTTGAAACTACAGACAATACTAAAAACACCATAATGTAAAGATTGTTTGACTATATTTAATTGGTAAGATATATACCAGATTTTTTCAGTGCATTCTAGTAGATACTGATAAAGAAATACATAATCCTGTGGTGTAAGATTTTTTTTCCTCTGAGTTGTCTCATGTATGCATGCTTTTTTGCATTCAACCTTTCTCATTTAAAAACATGTTTTGGTGTTCTTCTAAATATCCTATCCATATAAAGCTATCTCTTTCTTTTCAAAAGTTGTACCATATTGCAAAGTATTGTGTACCATGACTTATGTAATCAGTCATTCCTTCTTTTGTGTGCATTAAGGTTTCTTTCCATATTTTCTTATAATTAAGCATATATTCATTGTATTTATGAATGATTGTGTCTAAATAGGATGCTCAGAAAAAAATTGCTGAGTCATAAGGTATGCACATTTAAAATTTTGATAGATAGTGGTACTTTCCAAACATAAACTGTACCAGTTACACTCCACCATAATATACGAGAGTACCATTTTCTGCTAAGCCAATAGTGGATTGTGTCAATATTTTAAATATTTGCTACTAACATGGGCAAAAAGAAGTTATTCACTTAAAGTTTGTGCAGTTATAAATAAATGAGTGTCCATAACCAGAGAACACTAGAAAACTAAACAAATGTGTCATTTGCTTCCAGGTCAGTGCTGACAGTTGCCTGTGAACAGACTGAAGTTCTGCTCTTTGACCCTATATCATCAAAGCACATAAAGACACTTTCTGAGGCTCATGAAGACTGTGTAAATAATATCAGGTCAGTATTCTGGTGAAAAAGGGAACTTTATTAGTGTGACCCGGAGTACTCTGTTTTGGAATTTCGTGAACATGTGTAACGCCTTGTCCAGCAATGCTGGATGACACTCATTTGCGAATTGTGAATCTTACCCCTTGTGAACCTTATCCCTTCAGTTACGAAACTTACTATTAACTTTTTTGAATTGGAATCTTTCTAAAATGCATTTTCACTTTCATATGATTTTCTTTTTCTTTTCATACATTAGGGTCATCATTATGAACCTCAGCCAGTACTGTAATAGTCTTGTAATGCTTTTAGACTAATGGTCTGTGTAGATTATGGCCATCCTGTTACTAAGCCTATCTCACCACCAGCCCCAACACTCACACTATTGATGGGGAAAAGCACATTTGCACAGAGAACTTCTTTATAGCATTGTTGGAAGCTCTTTAAATTCTCAGTGATGTGGGAAGTAGATAATAGTTGAGCCTCTTGGTGGATTAATATGCAGTCATTAAAATGATGGTCACAAAAACTACATGTCAACATAGACAAATGCTTGGGATAATATAGGTTAAAATCATGATAAAAATTGTTCAAATATGACATGATGCAGAATAACAGATTAGAAGGAAATATTTTAAAATGTTAACAGTGTATGAGTTAGAATAGATGGATTATGAGTTTCTTTTTTTTTGCTCAGCACTGTCACACATTTCACATACTATTTTCTAAATCTTATTCAAAGAGATAATATTCTTATAATGATTACTTTTAATTTTCAAAAAGTAAGAAATGTAGAAATTACTTCTAGTCAAGATGACATAGTAAGCTTTAATGTAACCCCTGTGCTCCAAACACATAGAACAAAAGATTAAACAGCATAAAAGATACACCTGGGCTGAGAAACAGCAGTAAACATGTTTGTGGGCCACAAGTTGAACACAGACACAAAGATACCAGCTGGGTGTAAACCAGAAGCCCACTGGGCTTCAGCCTAGCACTGACGTGCAGTCATTTGGCTCCTGTCAGGAATCAAAAGTGCTGACATGCTTCATGTGAGGCAGAAGCCAGAACTACCACATAAAGCCAGGGGTTTGATTAGAATGTCTGTCCCATTTGTGAAAGGCTGAAAAACGGGAAAAGCTATTAACTACCCCGGGCTGTAGATTTTAGCTAATCAAGACATAGACTCATGACATGGAATTGATGAAGCCATTAACAAGTCAGTGACTGAATGTATGTGTGTGAGAACTCCAATATCACATGAAATTGGAGGCCTTAATGTCGTTATGAGGTCTAATTGTGGATTACAGGTCCAGAAACCCAAGTGGGAAAAACTATAAAATCACTGAATAGGAAGAAAGAGAGAAAAAAAATTAAAAACCTTTGCTACTGAAAATGAACCTACAACCAAAATTCCAAAACTCATGAAGACATCTAATATTAATGTCATAACAAAATCAGTGATCAGAATAGGCATTTTCTCTGGATGAAGTTAATTTTTTGGAGTAGTCCAACAAAAACTTTATTTTAAAAAATAAATTATTTTATTTATTCTTTTTGACTAGGTAATACATGCACGTGGTACAAAATTCAAAGATACAAAAGGGTAAACAGTGAAAAGTAAGTCTGTCTCCCATCTCTGTCCCCTAGCCACCCAGTTTCCCTTCCCAGAGGCAACCACTATTACCAATATCTTGCTATCTTTTCTGAGATTTGTGCATGTACAAGCGTAGACACACACATACATACAATTTTATATAAATGGTAGCATTCTACACATACTATTATGTACCTTGGCCTTTTTACTTCATAGCATATTTAGAAATCATTCCATGTTAGTATCCATGGGATGATCTTATTCTTTTTAACGGCTGCATAGTATTCCATTGATTGGAAGAAACTTTAAAGCCTTTTTAGGATGCTCAGGGAAATAAGTTAAGGGGTGCTTTCCATTTAAAGAGAGTTCAAAAATTATAAAACAAAAGAGATACAACATGAACAGGTTAATGTAGAAATGAACCAACTAGAAATCTTTGTAGTTGGCATGTAGAAAACTCAGTACATGGGATAAATTCATCCTTTATACCACTGATGGCAGAATTAATGAGTTAGAAAATAGTACTAAAAATATTCATTCAGAACACAGAAAAATTATATAAATATGAAATAGTTAAAAAACAAAGAGGATTAATTGAGTAACTTCAGAAAATGTATAAGAATTCCAAAAAAAAATTTAAAAGATGCAGAGTGATGAAGAACTAAGTTTTGAAGACACAGAGGGACACACAGGCTGAGAATTGTTAGCATTGAAGAAGGACCTGAGTCATTCTATCAAGAGTAAACTTAAGAATGTCAAGTAGCTTAAACAAAGGAAAATGGACATCTAGACAGGTCGTGATAAAACTAGAATATCAAAGATAAAGAGAAAAATCTTAAAAGTCACCAAAGTTGGAAGCCAGATGACCTACAGAGGTATGATAGATAATTAAATTAGTAGAGGGTTTCTCATCAGCAATAGTGAATGCCAGAAGAAAATGGAATATCTTAAATACTAAGGCAATACCTTATCATATCCAAGTGAACTGTTATTTTAGAATGAGAATTTTAATGGGGTGAAAGGATAAATGTTATTAATTGTTAATAGCAAAAAGATAATTCAGGGATGGGGGAGTACATTTAAAACAAAATTAAAATTCTAGATTAGTACCATCCAATAAAATTATAATTCTGGCTCCATGTGTAACTTAAAATTTCCTAGTTGTATTAAAAAAGAGAAGCATTTGGAATAAATTTTTAATAATGCATTTTTTTAACCCAGTATGTCTAAAATAATATTTCAGGATGTCATCAGTATAAAGTTTATTGAAATACTTTACCTAAATTTTTTCATGCTAAATCCTCAAAATCCAGTATGTATTTTATACGTACAGTACATCTTACTTCAAACTGGCTGCATATCAAGGATTCAACAGCCACATGTGACTTATGCTACCGAAGAGACAATATAGTTGTAGAGAGTAACAAAAAACGGGGTGTATGTATAGGGTTGTTTTGTTCAGTGGGAAGGTATAACATGGTAAGGTTTCTGTCATGTTCAGGAAGAGATAGAAATATGAAGAGTCTGAAATCAGACTCTTTCAGAACAATATATAATTAAATATATACTATAAAAACTAAACTAAAAGTAATTACAATAATAGGAATACAGTTTACAGCTTCCAAACCAACAGAAGAGGAGGGGGAAAAGAATATTGAAAATTATTCAATTCAAAAGACAGGAAAGCTTTAAAAAGTAAATAAATAAAGGAAAGGAAAGATATAGTAAATAGAAAATAAGAAGTAAAAATAGTTCCAAATACTGTGTTGTTCACAGTAAGTATAAATGGATTTATATTGATTAGAAGACAGAGACAGCAATTTGAATGAAAAACAAAATTATTTATATGCTCTATAGACATAGCAAAACTAAGACTGCCCAAAAATGGAAAAAGAAAACTGATGTAGGTTATCATTATTGGACAGATAGAAGACCAAAGTCTTTAATAAGAATAAAATGCAATAGCATATATATTTTTAAAAATATTTTATTTATTTTTAGAGAGGAAGGAAGGGAGAAAGAGAAGGAGAGAAACATCAATGTGTGGTTGCCTCTCATGTGGCCCCCACTCAGGGACTTGGCCTGCAACCCAGGCACGTGCCCTGACTGGGAATCGAACTGGTGACCCTTTGGTTCGCAGCCTGCGCTCAATCCACTGAGCTACACCAGCCAGGGCCAATAGCATATATTTTCAAAAGAGAAAAATCCACCAAGAAGGTATGTAGTCATTAATTTCTATGCAACTTGAAATATAAGTGTACAAAGCAAAGATGGAATGATAAGGAATTACAAGTCTATAGTCATGCTGAGAGATTTTAATACAGTTTTGTCCAAAACTAGTAAATCAAGAAGATAAAAATTAGGGTATAGAAAGTAAACTAGAAATGCTACATGAAATTTTAAATGTATATATATTTTTAGTGTATAGTTGATCTGATAAGAAATCCTAAGGCCAAAAATGAAGTGGAAGTGGGAATGCAAGAAAATAAACAGGCATTTAAGCTGTGTTGTACCATGGAGGCATCGGCCAAATGCTGGCGACCTTGAATTTTTGTTTTGATGTGTATGAGGAGTACAGAGGACAGGAGAGTTAATTCCGTGTCCTGTCGAAGGTGAGGAGTATAGTAGAAAACTCTACAGAAGGGTGGGACTCCAAAGGGTTATACTTTTAGCATAAAGGTGATCTAGAAATAACTCACTGTGTTCATGTAGACTGTGGCATTGGGTAGGAGGATGTAAAAAAAAAAAATCTCTGTGAATTTCTAACTGCAAGCCAGCCCTCATACATGAGTGGAGCCTAAATTTGCATTACCAAGTGTTCTGAAAACATGCAAATCTTCTCTGGAGAAGAAAACTCAGTATCATAAATAAGTCAATTCTTCCCAAACTATAGTCTATATATTTAGTGCTGTTTTAATCAAAATACCAAAAGTTTTTTAACTTGATTTTAAAGTTCATGTTGAACAGCAAAGTGCCAGGGATAACCGAAAGTATTCTGAAGAGGACTAAGATGAGGTAGGTACCCACCTCTCCAGATACCAAACGGGGTCTCAGGACAGGGGTAGATTAAGTGACTAATGAATGCAATGGAGCTTCCAGACGTATGATAGCAGGGCATTACAGTCAGTATGAGGGCAGGAGTATGGAAAACAGAGAATTGGTTATGTATGTGAAAAAGTAAAATTAGATTTTGATCTCATACCATAACTAAAAGTAACTGCCAGTTGAAGACTTAATTATAAAAGCAAACATTTAAAGTTTTAGAAGAAATATAGAATATATTTATGTTGTAAGTATGAAAAAGGATTCCATAAGGCAAAAAGAAGGATAAACCATTAACTATTAATAAGTTCAGCTACATTAAAATGTAAAACTTTATTGTAACCAAAGACATAGGAGTATGAGAAGATAAGCTGTGGATTGGCAGGAGAAGATATTTTCATTGCAAATAACAGAAAAAAGAATTAATATCCAGAATATATGAGACAGTTATCCTGAAACAAAATAGGCAGAGAATCACATAACAGAAACTAAAATGAGCAATAAATATGAAAAGATTTTTCAGGCTTACTAATTATCACAGAAATGCAAATAAAGAAAACAATCAATAAATACCAAGTATTGACAAAGAAGTTGAGAAATAGAAACTCTGAGATAGTATTGATGGAGTATAAATTGGTAAGATTATTTTGAAGAGAAATTTAGCAACATCCACTAAATCTGAAGATCAGTTTTTTAAAAAAGAACATATCAGCAAGGAGATATGTTAAGAAGGTTTATTACAGCACTTAGTATTAGAACTTGGAAATAAGTCTCCAAGAGGAAGGTCAATTGTGGCTTCTACAATGGAATACTATTCATCAGTTAAAATAAGTGAACTAGAAAAATCAACATCTGGGAACATCTCAGAAATTCAAGGTTGAGCCAGAAAAGCAAATCGTAGAATGAGCTGTACAGTGTGATACCATTTGTATAAAGTTTGAAATATACAGACACAAGCTTGGTGAGGGCATGTATTTGTATGTTTGTTCTCTGCTTTATCCCCAGCACCTAGAACTGTGCCTGGCACATAGTGGGTGCTCAGTAAGAATTCACAGAACAAAGTGCAATACAGTGTTGTGTATTGATTGTTTGTGGCTATATACTTATGAATTCATGGTGTTAAAAACTTGCATGGGAGTGACAAATAACAAATTTTGGATAGTGGTTCCCTCTGGAGAGGGAGGGGGGGAATGGGATTGGGGAGGGGTACACAGGGTACTGCAACTGTGTGTGTAATGTTTTAAAAAATCTGAATGATACAGAATGTTAAAATGGTTAAAGCTGGGTGGTGGGTATCACAAGTATTCATTATATTCTTCATAATTTTCTCTATGTCTCTAATATTTTACAATTTAAAATTTTGTTACCTCAAAAAGTAAAGACATATAACAGGTTGTTTGCCCCTAGTCGAAATGATCTCTGACTCATCTGTTACTAGAATTTGTCCTTATTCACGTTCCTCTCACTTGCTGCTATCAGTGTGCCTGGCCTGGTGCCCCACACCTACAGATCTGAATCTGCTGCTTATCTGTTGGTTAGAAAAACAGATTTTAAAGCTTTTTTAGAAGTACATATAAATTAAGAGTTTTGAGTAAAGATCTGAGGAGTCACTGGATGAGCTTAAGTGTGTTAGTAATACTAACGTTCATTTTTTGAGTGCTTACGTGTGCCAGACCTTTTGTGAAACACTTTTCGTGCATTACATTGTTGAATCCGCATGGTATCCTGGTGTGAGACAGATACCGTGTCCCTTTTAAGGAATGAAGAAATTGCAAGGCAGGTGGACTTGCCCAGGTCTCACGTGTAAGTGTTGAAGCTGGGACTCATCATGCCCGGTCCTGTTAGGCCAGGTCACTGTGCCGATTGGAGCTGGGCACCACTCCCTGGTTTGGTTCTAGGTGGTTGTTTTGCACATACTTAGTAATGTCTCTTAGTTCATTGCATAGTTTTGAGGTTTGCTTATTTTGTAAAATAAAAATGTTGATCTGTAGAGGATTTTCTGTTGCCTCATAATTAGGGAAAGTATGTAATTTAAATTCTTAAGCCCATTATACTGGCTTACTTATCACTCATGAGGACTCTGTATGTGAATTCGAGTCCACGTTCCCCCCAATTATACAGTTCCAGGGGAAACTGAGGTTATCATAAGAATACTTAGTGATATGGCAATTAAAAAACTAGTACCCTTTTAAATATCCCAGAATCTACTTTCCCCTCCGTCTTTGTTGGTCTCTTCCTGATTGTTATATTTCAAACAATATACTATAAATGCAATGCTTATGCCTGGGAACATGAATTTCTTATCTTGTAAAGGACGTAGAATTTCACCAATCCCTGAGAGTAATGTTATAGAATTGATCAATTACATATGAAATTATTGGAAAATGAGGAGTTAGACTAGTTATCAATTAGCAAAAAGATGACAGAAAGGATGACATGATACATACTTCAAAAAATTATATATCTCACAGGACTAAAGAAATGCCCTTGGGAAATTGATAAAGCTCTTGAATATTATACAGATGATGACCCCCTTTTTTTTCCTTAATTTTTATTGAATTTACTGGGATGACATTGGTTTGCAAAACCATACAGTTTTTAAGTGTACAACTCAATACAGCATTATCTGTACACTGCATCATGCACCCATCACCCCAAGCGAAGTCCCCTTCACCTCCATTCCCCCCCTTTGTCCACCTTCACATTCCCACCCTCCTTGCCCTCTGGCTATCACCACTCTGGTCTGTGGAAAATGACCCTCTTTGACTCTAGTACAAAACTCAAGTATGAAGTAAGAATGTAGTATTCTGCTGTCATAATTTTATTGGAAAGATTATGTAAAAGACCCAAACATTTAATTTATTCTTGTTCTAAGAATTTGCATATAGTTAAATAAATGTAAGAAAGGCTTATTTTCATGATTTTTAGTTTTTTAGATAAATACTCAACCTTTTCTTACCCTTGTACAATGAAATGTTGGTATCTGTTTTAAGAAAATTACATTTCAATTGCTGTTATCCTTTACCAGTTATCTTCTGATAATGAAGACCTCAATTTATCTAGAGCTGTTATAGTCCTGCATTGGGGTTTGATGGGGACATAGAAGTTCTGTAATTCATAGATTTCAGTGTGTGTGAAGGAGTATCTCCTGTTTTTTAAGGACCATGGAGTTACAAAATGTACTACAATTACTAACTGATTGGGCGAGGCTAAGTTGTAGCTTGAGGGGACTGAACCTGATCCCCCAAGTTTGAACTCGCCTCAGACTTTACATTCTCTCCATCTGCTTACTTTGGGATAAGCACTGCAAGTGCCTAACTCGTCTCCTAGTCTACATTCCTGGTTTTCTACAATTTACCTGCTCTCTACCAGTGAGTCTCCAGTACTAAAATTTCTAACAGGCAATACTTTGAGGAAAAAGGTGAGGAAACTAAAGTCAAAGTATTGAGTTTCTCATGAAGGTAAATTTATTGATTTCAAAATTACTGGCTTTGTTTTAAGATTATGTTTTCCTACATTATTAGTATTAAAATATGCTTTCATGTAATGATAATTTTTCAACAGCCTTATTGACAAAAATTTAAAACCTGATCCCCTACTTTATTTTATTTTTTATGAAACTCCAAGAGTTTTGGAAACTGGCCACCTCAGAGGTCTTTCTGAAATCTTACCTAATGATGCCCCTCTCTCGAGTTCAGCCCTTCAGGGTGGAACTGGGGCTTTACACCATACGTGCAGTCAGGGTTTTTTCTAGACAGCACAAACTGCCGTCGTTATGTGTTTTCCCCTAAATTTTCAAATACATAAAGATACTCTTAGGATGATGATCAATTTATTTTGAAAGTTTGGCCTTGTGTTATTGTGTTTTTTGCAATTATATAATTCCTTTCATGTGAGGAGGTCATTAAAAAGCCTCATCAGTAAAAGTAAAACTATAAGGGGGAAAAGGGATTTGACAATATAATAATTAAATTTTTGATACAGTATGAAAACATATAAACCACATTGAAAGATAAACATGTGGAAAATATATTTAACACACTATTTGAAAAACAGGTATATAGTTGTTACTTTTAAGATATTTTATAACTTAATACTAAAAATAATACTGCAAAAGGAAAATCAGTAAGAAACATGAATAGCAATTCACATAAAAAGTATAATCTTTCACTTAATATAAACAAGTTAATCTTCACTAAAAAATAAAAGTTTCAACTTAAGACAATACAGTTTTGCCCTGGCTGGTGTGGCTTAGTGGATTGAGCGTGGGCTGCAAACCAAAGGGTCGCCAGTTCAATTCCTAGTCAGGGCACATGCCTGAGTTTCTGGCCAGGTCCCCAGCATGGGGTGTGAGAGAGGCAATTACACATCGATGTTTCTCTCCCTCTTTTTCTCCCTCTATTCCCCTCTCTCTCTTAATATAAGTAAATTTTTTAAAATTTAAAGAAAAATACCTAGGGGTGTGAGTAATATTTGGCTGTTAGGATGTGTATCATAGTGTTTTGTAACAGTAAAAAATTGCCCTGGCTGGTGTGGCTCAGTGGATTGCACACTGGCCTGCAAACTGAAGGGTCCCTGATTCGAGTCCCAGTCAGGGCATGTGCCTGGGTTGCAGGCCAGGTCCCCAGTTGGAGGGGTGTGTGAGAGGCAACCAGTGTTCCTCTACATTGGTATTTCTATCCCTCTCTTGTCTACCTCCCTACCCCTCTCTCTAAAAATAAATTAAAATCTTTAAAAAACAGTAAAAAATTGGAATCAATCTAAACATTGAACAATTGCATATTAGTTTTAAAAAGAAAAAAGATTATGGTTCATTCATACAGTGAAATGCTTTCTGTAGCCCCAGCTGGTGTGACTCAGTGGACTGAGTGCCCACCTGAAAAACAAAAGGTCACTAGCTTGATTCCCAGTCAGGGCACACACCTGAGTTGCAGGCCAGGTCCCCATTTGGGGACATACGAGAGGCAACTGATTGATGTATCTCTTGCATTGATGTTTCTCTCCCTCTCTGCCCCCCCTCCCTTCTCCTCTCTCTAAAAATAAATAAAATCTTAAAAAAATTATTTCTGTCAATAAATCTTTAGTGACATGGCAAAATATTTATGAGATAGTATTAGGTTTGAAATATAAGAACAGCAATTATTTTTGGTGGTGGATTTTTTATTAAAAAGTATTTTCAATGGGCATGTATTTGTAATTAAGACATAACTATTGGGAATCATTATAAAATAAATCTGTGATATATTCTCTACTTGTCTCTGCTTTTCCCATACACAGCACTCCTAACAGCCTCTCAGAGTACATCACGCTTACATGCCTCTGTGGGAGCTCCTCATCATCTTCTAGAGTCAGTTCAAGTGACACCACCGTGAAGTCTTTCCTAACTACTTTCCATTGCTATTTCACATAATTATTTCTATAATTACTTATGTGTATTGATCATGTCTTTTTCCATCAGGCAGTGAACCCTACCTCATTCATTCATTTAATAAATATTTCTGAGTGTTTATTATGTGCCTGGCCCTGTGTGTGTTGGGTACTGCAGATCTACCATGAACTGTGTAGATGGGATCCTCCTGCCTTCAAGGGGTTTATAGCCTTGCAGAGTTATAGCCTTGTAAAATGCAATGTAATATTAAGCTTTGTAATAGAAGTGTAGAGTGCTTTGAAAGATTAGAAGATTTGTAGATCTACCCCAGGCTGGTTAGAAAGAGAGGGCTTCCTGGAGAGGAACAGTAGCTGAATATTGAAAAGAAAAGTTTAGATAGGTCGAGGGGTAGGGGGGAAGTGGGTTCGGGTAGCAGAAATGGCCTAAAGAAAGGCCTGCAATTTTAAAGTCATGTTAAGTTTCAGGGAGTCATTATGGTATTTGTGGATTTTAAGATTGATTTGTGATAGAAAATAATTATGTATAATTTTATCTTGAAAGAAGCTCCAGAATTCATTTCTTCTGCAAGAGTTTAGGAAACTATATTAAACAGCATATGTTAAAGAAAGCTTCCCAGTGTTGAATTGGGCAGAAATTCAAGTGTGATTGTTAGGTTTTTTAAGTGATTTTTTTAAAGTATTTGTATAAAATATATTCTCACTAAGGATTGACAAATTAGTGTGAAATAATTAAAAGTTCAAATTAGGGAGTATTTTAATGGTCTATCTTATAATCTTGACTGGTCCTAATAAAATGGTGCTAAGTGAGATTATTTGGGGAATGCCTTCGAATTAACATATGAAAATGATGGCATTGTAATACCCATTTTTGTATGTAAATGTGCTAAATGTAAAATAATGGCATTTTAATATCAATTTTTGTGTATAAATGTGCTAAATGGAAAAAGATGTTACTTGTAGCAGAATAAACACTTCTCATAATTTCGAACCCTTCACATTTAACATGTCTTCCTTAGCAATCAAGTCTTCAAAACCTCCCTGTCTCTCTGCCTGCTGTCAAATCATTTCTCACCATTTACGTTTCCTTATACAGATTTGGAAGTTCTTCTTTCTCTTTAGCACTGTACTCCAAATACCCATCCCTATTTTCAGTTCCAAATGAAAATCAGTATTGTAAAGCCAATGGATACGATTGCAGTGTGGCCCTCATTAAATGAGTTTCTTTCCTTGTGATTGCGTGAATTACACTTATTATTTATTGTATTTATATATATTGAATCATTGGGTTTACACAGTAAATTTGCAGTCTTTATTTATTTATTTATTTATTTATTGGATTAGGTAATAAAGAAACTCTCTTATTTCTTAAATAAGAGATTAAATAAACCAGTTTTTCTTTTCTGCTTTGTAGATTTCTTGATAACCGGCTATTTGCTACCTGCTCTGATGACACTACAATAGCACTATGGGACCTGAGAAAACTGAACACCAAAGTATGCACTTTACATGGTCACACTAGCTGGGTGAAGAACATCGAGTACGATACTAATACAAGACTCTTAGTAACATCAGGATTTGATGGAAATGTCATTATTTGGGACACCAACAGGTTCGTGAATAGGAGATCATATTAGGATTATAAACAAAATTTTTATAAGATGGTAAACAAATTAAGTGTTCTGTCTGAGCTTTTATATTTCTTTAGGAGAAAGACTTTTTGTGAAAAACAAAAACTGATCCTATCTTTTGTCACTTGCACTTCATTATAGATTGCAGCTGAAAAATAAATTGGAGAAAATTGTACAGAAAGGAGACCAAGTAGTATACTTAATGATGAAAAATTGTTTATGAGTTGAGTTTCCCGAACTTAAGGAATTTAAGAAAAAAAGGTTTTGTTATTTCCTTTGTGGAATTGAAGTGCTTTTCACTCATTGGTTCTTCCATTCTAAATCTATTTATTTTGTCATTTTTTGTACTGTGTTTTCAAGTATTAAAAGAGTGGTAGTCCCTCTCTCGGAGTAGTGCTGATTCCTAGGAGAATGTCTGCAGATAGTGTGTGGTACAGTTTGAGTTGTCACCGTGGGAGAAGGGAGAACGGGGGGGAGGGGGGCTTCTGAACATCCTACAGTGCATGGGACAGTTTGCACAGTGGACCAGTTGTCTCATCTAAAGTGTCAGTAATGCCGCTGTTATGAAACACTTTATAGTTTTTTATTATGATTTTATGTACTTTTTAGAGAGGGGAGGGAGGAAAAGAAACATCAGTCACTTCTCTCAAACCCCCAGCTGGGGACCTGGCCCACAACCAGGCATGTGCCCTGACTGGGAATCAAACCAGCAACCTTTCAAATCCCAGGCTGGCGCTCGGTCCACTGAACCACACCAACTAGGGCTGAGCACACTTTAATAAAATGTCTCCTTATAGAGAAATTGATTATTTAAAGAGTTGAAATTTGAGAAGTAATTAAAATATATCTTTTGCTAGCTATGGTGAAATAATATAGTGATATACCAGGATCATTTCTGAAATATTCTTTACAGAGGTCATATGTAAAAAGAGGAGATTTTCTTAAAGATTTCTATCTATGCATGTTCTTTGAGCCAAGGATAGAGCTACCGATTATTTTTAGACTAAGACAAACATCCCTGCTAAAATTTAGAAATATATTTTTAAAAATATTTTTTAAAATATTTTATTTATTTATCTTTAAGGGGAAGGGAAGGAGAGAGGGAGAGAAATATCAATGTGTGGTTGCCTCTCATGTGTCCCCCACTGGGAACTGGCCTACAACCCAGGCATGTGCCCTGACTGGGAATTGAACTGCGGCCTGCACTCAATCCACCGAGCTACACCAGCCAGGCCTGGAAATATGTTTTTAATTTTAGAAATAAAATTTGATCAGGAATATAAATGGTAACTTCCAAATTAGGAGAAGAATAAACATGATCAATCCAATAGAGGCAAAGAAGATGGGGGGGTCATGTATAAAAAACCAAGTGAATTAGGAAGCACAAAAATAGGCAAGTAGTATAAATATCAATAATCAATAAATGTATATGGACTAAACTAGTCAGTTAAGAGATAATGTTAGTTTGGATTATAAAACAAAACCCAACTATATGTTTTTTGTAAGGGATACACCCAAAACATACAAACACAAAGTTTGAAAGTAAAATCATGGGAAAAAATAACAGGCAAATAGAAATAAAAGAAAAACAACTGTATCTATATTAATAGCAGACAAAACAGAGTTTAAGGCATGAAACGTTTTTAGTAAGAAAAAGGAACTATATTAAAAGGTTTATTTTACTAGGAAATAAAGTAATTCTTATCCTATATGTACCTAATAACATAGCCTCAAATAATAAAAAGCAAAAATGGACAGAATTACAAGAAAAAAGTCAGAATTCCCATCTTAGTGGAAAATTTTAACATCATTCTTCCATTTAGTAATAGATAAAATAGATCAAAATTTAGTAAGTCTAAAGAAGATTTTAATCTTATTAATAAGCTTAATCTGTTAGGCATATTTAGGATTGTGCTCCCAACAAATAGTGAAAACTTACTCTGAAGCAGACTTAGAACATGCACGAAAATGAGCATGTACCGAACTACAGAGTAAGTATCAGCCAATATCAAAGAACTATTGTTACACAAACCATTTTCCCAGACCTCAATATAGTTTAATTAACACAGGTAACTAAAAATTCCCGTATTTGGAGACATATAAACTCACTTCCTAAATAGTTCATGGATCAAGGAAGAAATCATAGTTAATTTGGAAGATAGACTGAAAATTAATGAGCTAAGCATCTTACTCAGAAAAACTGCCTTTCAGGGACGGTGCATCCCTAAAAGAAGATGCTTGTTAACCCAAATTAATGTGTAATTTGATGGGGGAACAAAAACTGGAACAAGATAAAAAAGGGTAAACTTGATGAAAGTAGATGTATGGAAATGATAAAGACAAAAGTAGAAATTCATGACCATTGAAAATTAAAATGAAGATTTTTGAAAAGACTACTTTGAAAAATCTAATTAAGTATGTTCTCTGGTAAGATTAATCAGGAGGAAAAAAAGACAAATAAATCTTAGCAATTAAAAAGGAGACAATGAAAAATATAGAATAAGATTATATTTGAAAACTGATAATAGTTAAAAAATAAACTGACCATGGAAGAAATAGAAGAGTGAAATGAAACTACTACCAGGACTGTATTTAACCAGTGTGCACTGGTGGAACGACAGGGGCTGTTCAAAATTGAACTTCTCTAGTAATTGATGAATAGCTATCCTGAATCATCCCCACGTGTCATATCCTGTCACCCTCTGTCAAACCAGCCCCTCTTGTAGGGATATGTCCCTCACAGTCTAGTAGCTGAAGTCCCCCTTACACAATAAACTAAATCCAGGACCCAGTCCCATCACTGCCATCAACATCGGTTTTGACTGGCTAGTTTTCATGCGGTGTTGGTTATTTCAGTATTCTTAATATCACCTCTGCCGTAGCCATTAATGGAAAAATGGGAAAAATCAATTAGAACCTATCTACTAGTGAAAAAGCCAGCCTGTACCTGGCTGGTGTGGCTCTGGATTGAGTGCTGGCTTGCCGACCAAAAGGCTGCTGGTTTGATTCCCAGTCAGGGCACTTGCTTGGGTTGCAGGCCAGGTTCCCAGTTAGGGGCGTAGATGTATCTCTTGCACATGGATGTTTTTCTCCCTCTGTCCCTCCCTTCTCCTCCCTCTAAAAATGAATAAATAAAGCCTTAAAGAAAAAAGCCGGCCTGTCCGTTTACAGGTGACTTCTATGAAATATAAATACAGAACATTACAATTTTATTAAACTGTTTAGAAAAAGAGGAAATTCCCCTTGCCTCACCTATGGAGATAGAATGATCTTGATACCTGTGCTCAACAAAGATAATATTAGAATAAGAAAAAAAGAAAGGTCAGATTGTAATATGAATATAGATATAAATATTCTAAATAAAAGGAAATTGGATTCTCTAAGCTGTTGATCAAAATATGACCAAGTTGGCTTTATTCAAGAAATTAAACATGATTTATCAATAGAAATTCTGTTGGTGTCATTTATCATATAACAGATTAAATAGATTAATCCATATGATTGTTTCAGTCAAGGGATAAAATTCAGTTTTCAGTCCTACTTAAAAACGAAAGAGGGGCTATCATTACCAACTTTACAGAGACTAAAAGGATTATAAAGGAATATGGTGAACCACTTTATGGTGATAAACTAGACAACTCAGATAAACAAATACCTAGGGAGTTACAAATTAAACTGACCCAAGAATAAGTAGAAAATCTATAGACCTACAGACCTATAGCAAATAAAGAAATTGAATTGGTGCTATTAAGAATCATCCCCAGTCTTTCACAAAGTTTCATGAAGTAGAGGAGAGAACACTTCCTAACTCATGTTATGAGGCTGGTATTGCTCTAATACCAAACCAGACAAACATAAGAATAGAAAACTACAGACCAATATTCCACCAAAGAAAAGATTCAAAAACCTTCAACAACACACACATGAAATATTATGTCATGACCAGTTGGATTTATCCCAGGAATACAGGGTTGGTTTAACATCCAAAAATCAATTAATTTATTATATTGCTAAAGGTCAAAACCAATATATATGATCATCTCAATAAAAGTAGGAAAGCACTTAATAAAACCCAACATCCATTTTTGTGATAAAACTAGAAATCACAGGGAACTTTCTCAACCTGATAAAATACAGCTCTGAAAAACCTATGGCTAAAATCACACTTAATGTTGAAAAATTGAATATATTTCCCTAAGATTGGGAAAAAGGCAAGGATGTCTACTTCCACCACTTTTATTTAACCTTGCACTGGAGATACAGTTGCACTGGAAATGCAAAGAGGCAAGAAAAAAAATAAATGACAGGCATCCACTTTGGAAGGAAAAAGTAAACCGTCTTCATATACAGAAGATATAATATTATATATTTAAAAATCTTAAGAAATAAAGAACTACTAGAACTTATAAAAAATTCAATCCCTGGCTGGTGTAGCTCAGTGGACTGAGTGTAGGCCTGCGAACCACAGGATTGCGGTTCGATTCCCAGTCAGGGCACATGCCTGGGTTATAGGCCAGTTCCCAGCAGGGGACACATGAGAGGCAACCACACATTGATATTTCTCTCCCTCTCTTCTACCCATCCCCTCTAAAGATTAATAAATAAAATCCTTTAAAAAAAAGAGAGAGGACTGTTTAACGTTTATTGTAATACTGATTTGGTGATAGTGTACTTCTTTAGCTTTAAGAAAAATTCAGCGAAGTCAAGATTAATACACAAAATCAGTTGTATTTCTACTAATAAACAACAAGCAGTCCAAAAATGAATAAAGAAAACGTTCCATAATAGCATAAAAAAGAGTAAAATGCATAGGAATGAATTTAACAAAATAAATACAAAACTTGCACACTGAAAACTACAAAACATTGCAAGATATATAAAGAGATGTGAATGAATAGGAAACTTTCCATGTCCATGGACTGGCAGGCTCAGTACATTGGGACGGTAATTCTCTCCAAGTTCATCTATAGATTCAATGCAATTTCTGTCAAAGTTCCAGCTGCCTTCTTTTGGGAGGGACAAATTGTCAAGCTGAGTATAAAATTTATATGAAAATGGAAATGATCTAGAATAGCCAAAACAGTCTTGAAAAAGAAGGGAAAAATTGGAAGGTTCATATTTCCTAATTTCAGAACTTACTACAAATCCATAGTGATTAATCAAAACAGTGTGATACTGGCAAAGGGTAGATTGAGAGTCCAAAAATAAATCTTTGCAGCCCTGGCTGGTGTAGCTCAGTGGATTGAGCACAGGCCTGTGAACCAAAAGATCTCAGTTCGATTCCCCGACAGGGCACATGCTTGGGTTGCAGGCCAATTCCCAACAGGGGCCAGTTCCCAGCAGGGGATGCACCAGAAGCAACTATACATTGATATTTCTCTCCTTCCCTTCTAAAGATAGATAAATAAAATTTTAAAAAATAAATAAAATAAATAAATCTTTGCATTTTTGCTTTAACAAAAGTGCCAAGGTAATTCAGTGGTTTAGGAGAGGATAGTCTTTTTAACAAACAATTGAAAATATCCACATGCAAAAAAATTAATTTAGATGCTTATCTCAATGCACAAAAAGGAACTCAAAATGGGTTTCAACCTGAACATAAGAGCTATAACTATGTAATTCTTAGAAGAAAACATAGGAGTTAATCTTCATACAATATTAGAGCTGAGATGATAAAGACATTTTTAATAAAATGGATCTAATTAAAATTAAGAAGCTGTGTGTATTAAATGGCACCATAAGAAAGTGAAAAGAAAATTACACAGTGGGTGAGAATCTTTGTAAATCCAATTTGATAAAGATTTTGTGTCTAGAATGAAGAACTCTTGCAACTCACTTATATGTGCACAAATAACCCAATTTAAAACAGGCGTAATAGCCTCTACTGGTGTGGTTCAACTGGTTGGGGGTGAAAGGTGACCGGTTGGATTCCAGGTTGGGGTGCATGCCTGCATTGCTGGTTCCGTCCTGTTGGGGCGTGCATGGGAGACAACCGATCAATGTTTCTCTCTCACATCGATGTTTCTCTCCTTCTCTTCCCTCCCTTCCCCTCTCTTTAAAAATAAATAAATAAAATCTTTAAAAATGGGTAAAATATTTGCATAGACATTTCACCAAAAAAGATACACACTTGATTAAAAGCACATGAAAAGATGTTCCATGTTAGTAGTCATTTAGGAAATGCAAGTCAAACCCAAAGGAGGTAGATCTCCACACCCATTAAGATGTTTTTAATAACAGACACGGTAACAAGTATTGGCAAGAACGCAGAGAAACTGGAACCCCATACATGGCTGCAGGAATGTAAAGTGAAACAGCCATTTTAGAAAACAGTTTGGCAGTTTCTTAAAATGTCAAACATAGGGTTACCAAATGACCCAACAATCTGAGAGAAATACATACATATATCCACACGAAGATTTGTGCATGAATGCTGATCATAGGAGGAGTAGTAGTAGTCGTCGTCATAATAGCCAAAAAAGTGGAACCAACCCAACTATCTACCAACTGGTAAATGGATAAACAAATGTGGTATACCTATGTGATAGAGTATTATTTGGTAATAAAAAGGAACAAAGTACTAATAAGTATTATAACATGGATGAGTCTCAAATAGTTAGGCTAAGTGAATAAAACCAAACAAAAAGACCCCTTATTGTATGATTCTATTTATATGAAATGTCCAGAATAGTCCATAAGAGGCAGATTTGTAGAGACAGGAGTGAATTAGTAGTTGCCTGTGGCTGGGAGTGACTGCTAATGAGCGGGAGGGATTTTTTACGGTGATGGAAGTGTTCTAACGTTGGTTTGTGTTGCTGACCACACAACTCTTTTAATTTCCTAAAAATCACTTCATTGTACACTTCATGGTATGTAAATTATACCTCAATAAAGCTGTTAAAAACAAACTATTAATTAACTAGAAATAAAAGGAAATGTACCAAAAGTATAAAATAAAACCTATAGCACATTTTTAAATGGTAAAGCTTTAGAAGTTTTCTCTTTAAAATCAGGAAGGAGAAACATGCTATTAATACTGTTGTTCACCATTGTTTTGGGGTGGGGGGTGGCAGGGTCCCAGTTGGTGCAGTAAAGGAAATAAATATATGAGGGTTGGTAAGAAAAAAATGAAACGATAGCATTCACAGATGATGTGATTGAATCAAGGGTCAGTGAACAGTTTCTATAAAAGACTGTTAAGAAAAAGAGACTGTGTAACAAGTATTTTAGGCCTTGTGTGCTCTGTGGTCTGAGCAGCCATAGACAGTGCACGAATCATATAGCTGTGTTCCAACAAACGTTCTGTAAGAACACGGCAGTGGTCCCGAGTAGCCCATAGACCAGTTTTCTGACTCCTGATCTATGTAGAAAACCCTATTCTGGTGACAAATTATCATAATTAGTAAGAGTTAACCAAGATTGGGAGATAAAGATCAAAATGTAGAAATCAGTAGTGTTCCTAATCCCACCAAAGATTTAAAATTTTTAAAGTATATAGTTTTTAGTAATTAAGTTTAATTGATACAAAGAAATAAGATTCAATGGAAGACTTATATAACTTTTATGGAGAAAATTGTAGAATTTCATTTAAGTCATTGTAAGTCCTAAATAAAGTCTGTGGACTAGAAGAAACTTCTGAAACTACAAAAAGCAAATTTAAAAATACAGGATGTAGACTCAAAAAGGAGGGGAAATGGGAAAGAAAGCAATGACAATAAAATTTTAAAGTCTGGAGAGTGGGGCCCTGACCACGTGGCTCAGTTGGTTGAAGCGTTGTCCCACGCACCAAACATCTGCTGGTTCTATTCCTGGTCTGGGCATGCCTAGGTTGCAGGTTCCATCCCAGGTGGGATGTGTGCAGCAGGCAACAATCAATGTCTGTCTGTCTCTCTCCCCCCACCCCCTCCTTTCTCTCTGAAATCAATAGAAAAATGCCCTTGGTGCAGATTTTAAAAGACACATCTGGAAAGTAGGTAGATGAATGGCAACTTGATTTAGCAACTTATTGAAACAACTTAGTGCAAGAAAGCTGAATCCTAAACTAGCCATGGGGAAAAGTTAAGAATTTACGACAACTTACCAAAATCCTCAAAAATCAGGAGGACTGCCCATTCTGGGTACTCTGTCATTGAAGGGGGAGCTAAAATAAGATTCAATAAAAGACACTTACGAACTTACATTTCTTTCCCTAATCCATACCACTGGGCGATTGACCTCCCAGTTCAGAAGTTTCAAATTTTATCTTCTCAAGGGGATAAAGTAGAGGATCTCTACAGTGAAAGATTGGGTACTTGACCAAAATCGGGGAGGCTGACCTACCATGTGCATACTGAATATTGACTGCAGACACCCTTAGCTTCCTGCAGTTAAGGAACCGAAATACAACAGGAGTTCCTGAAAAAACAGCTTCTCCCTACATAGTCCCAGTACTTGGGGTTCCCAGTCAGCTTTTTAGTTCCTACTCTTAATTATGAGCAGGTGCTGAAGATAATCAGACATTTGCAAAAAAACTTGTAAGATAAAGACCTACATAAACAGGGAGATATTTTGGAGGAAATAGAACTACACAGGGAGAAGAAAACTTAAAAAACTGGAGGGGACTTGAACGAGCTGGAGGTGCTCTGCTTCTTCACGCGGGTGGTGAGTCCCAGGTGTTTTATCCTTCAAACTCGACATGCGTTTTGTTTATGTACTTTTCTGTAGGTATGACACAGTTCACAATTTTAAAAATAATTAACAAAAAATAAAAAGAGGCATTAAAAAAAAATAGGCAAGGAATAAAAAAATTAGGCAGATTTGAAAAAGAGCCAAACAAACCTTAAAGAAGTAAAAAAAAAAAAAACCCTATGGAAATTAAAAAATATATAGGATGAGTCAAGTAGCAGATTTGACACAGCTTTAAAAAATAGGTTGGAATAGAAATATTGAAAAATTTCCCAGAATGCATGTATGGAAATAAGTAGGTGGAAAACATGAAAGAGCAGTTATAAGACAAAGAGTCCAGTGTAAATGTTTCATACAACTATTTGGAGCTTTAAAGCAATAGGGAAAATAGGTGAGAGACAATATTGGAATAATGATAGAATTTTCCAGAATATAAGAATAACATGAATCTTAAGATTTAGAAAGTTAAATGAATCCCAATAAATAGAAAGAAATCCAGATTTATGCATATTGGAGTGAAACTGCGGTACTCCAAAGACCAAGAGAAGATCAGCCAGAAGAGAAAAAAGATAAAATTGTCCAAAGCAACAATGAAACTGACAGCAGACTTAAAAATAGCAACAGTGGAAAGAGAAACTCAGTGGAATAGTCGTGCTATTCAGAAAGAAATAATTACAACCTAAAGTTATATGTTCAGCTGGACTTTTAAACAAAAAGAAGAGTGAAGTAAAAATTTTCCAAACAACGTCAAGTGAGTTTACCTCAACAAAGTCTTAACTTTAAAAAACATACTTCAGCCCTGACCAGTGTGGCCCAGTTGGTTGGGCGTCCAACCGCAGAGGGTGAAAGGGTTGCCAGTTTGAATCCGGCCAGGGCACATGCCTGGGCTGCGGATTCAGTCCTGGTCGGGTGCCTGCCAGAGGCACCTCATCAATGTCTCATGCATCGATGTTTTTCTCCCTCCTTTCTCCTCTCCCTAAAAATAATAAGACAAAATATTTCAAAAATATACTTCAGAAAGAAAAAATAACCAAAAAAGGAAAGTTGAAGATGAAAGTGTGGATGGTGAACAAAAAGGTAAATCATGGAAGTTTAAGCATACATTGACTGTAAATTTTTTTCAAAACTTTATTTATTTATTTTTAGGGAGGGGGAAGGGAGGGGGAGAGGGAGAGAAAAATCGATGTGCAAGAGAAACATCAGTCGGTTGCCTCTTTCACACGCTTGACCAGGGACTAGCCTGCAAGCCAGCCCTCTGCCCTGACTGGGAATCGAACTGGCGACCTTTCAGTTTGTGGAACATTGCTCAGATAACTGAGCCATGATGGTCAGGGATTGACTAAATTCTAGTTGTAAAGCAAAAAGATTACTGTCACCAAATCCTTATATTTGTGATAACTCTAGGTTTTGTTGGCTTGGTCTCTTCTGTAGGTGTACAGAAGATGGCTGTCCGCATAAGAAATTTTTTCACACACGTTTTCTCATGCGAATGAGATTAACACCAGATTGTTCCAAAATGTTGATCTCGACGTCCTCTGGCTATCTCTTGATCTTGCATGACCTTGACTTAACCAAGTCTTTAGAAGTAGGCAGCTATCCCATTTTGAGAGCAAGAAGAACTACGTCAAGTTCAGGTAAGCTTTTCTTTTTTTTGAAGGATTTTCCAAAGAATCTCAGATACAGGGTTGGTATATGTTTCCATTCTGAGAATGATAGCAAGGAGAAGGGGAAAACATTAAAAAGCATTCTTTGGAAAGGTCAGTGAGAGCTTTTTTCTTAAGGAAATACAATGATCTATATGTGTCTCTGATCACAGATGATCTAGGAAGAATAACTGGTAACTCTAAAAAGTATTTCCTTTTAGCTCTCTGCTAGGCAGAAAGTCTTCCATCAGTATTTCTGAGTCACCACTATCTCAAAAATTAGTGATGGCCCATGGTAGTGTCAGTCTTTGTAAGCGTTTCTGGGACTCAGCAGAGCTTTTAAGTGACAGTCACGCAGCGTCTTTGTTTGACGTCTGGATTGTGTCCTAGCCTTCCCAACGTCCAGACACTGGTAGCTGGTGCCGTCTTATCTCAGGGCCTCCAAACATCCTCTTGCCGAAGTCCTGTTTCTCCTCCTTTTGCTCATTCCATTAGACTTAGGTGACGCTGGGGCTCAGAAGAACTTACGCACTATAATTTACATTATATGATAGAAACTGTATTTCATCTGCTTTGGGGGGAAAGGGGACTGATCTGGGAACATACTGAGGGGAAAAAAAGACTTAAGCATTGGAACACATAGTGTTCATAAATTGCTATTAAAAGTTTGCTTTGAAATGTCAGTCTTTCTCCCTGTGCACAGGGCCGTTTCTGAGGACCCCTTCGGGAATGGGCAGGCCTCCTTGTATTGCAGTTGCTGATTTCACTGCTATAAGTAGAACCTTAAGTTTTACTAACTTATTTGCAAGCAAGGAATATAATCTTTTTGGATTTAGAATTGTTTTCAGTTAAACATTAATAACTTTAGCTTTTTGAAAAGACTTAGTTGGTATTTTTTGGTTAAAAAACCAGGAAGGTTTTCTGACTTCTAAGGGTAATTCTGATGCTTAATAACATCAAAGGGAAGTTAGTTAGAATCGCCCCAGAAGTGTGGGCCCCTGGAAAAGTGTGGTGAAATGGAGATTGCTGTCCATAGCATAGCCTCTGATACTCGTCTTATTTTTTCCACTGACTTCAATGTATTAATTTGTATTGCATTTCAGAGAAAGTAATCATATATTTTCAAGAATGACAGTAAAAGTGTTTGGTGTGCTTTAAGAACGGTCTGTCACATTCTCAATAATACGCCTGTTGTTTGGACCTTGTTCTGACATTAATCAGTGGGCTGAACAGTGGAGTTTTTATTCTTACTCAGTTTTCTTGTTCCCTTTCATTACACAAATGATGCGGAAGCAAAGATGCTCCTGTGTTTATTCAGCGTTTCCTTTTTATTTTCACTTACTCTGGTCATTGGTATACAGGGTCTTAGAAAGGGACCAGGCTTTAGAACACTGGAGCCAGTTTTAAGTTGGACATGAACCTGCCTTGTTTCGGATGCGTTTTAACAGTATGGTTCAAGTAGATGATTAGAGAGACATTACCAAAGTCTTGCTGGTTTATTGTCAGAATTTTTTGTATTTTTAAGATCTGACCACTTCATCGAGTTCATCTGGTCCTAGAGTCTCTGGTTCACCCTGTCATCATAGTGATTCTAACTCCTCTTCTGAGAAACACACATCACGAGCCTCACAGAGAGAAGGTAGGTGAACAGCTGGCCTTTGGCCCTGGCTGGTGTGGCTCAGCGGACTGCGTGCCAGCTTTCAGACAAAAGGTCACCACTTCTATTCCCGGCAGGGCACATGCCTGGGTGGCTGGCCAGGTCCCCGGTTAGGGGTTAGCCCTCTTGTACATTGATGTTTTTCTTTTCCCCTCCCTTCCCCATGTCTCTAAAATAATTTTTTTTAAGTTGGATTTTATAACCCTGTAACAACAGATTCTGTGAAATAGCTTTCTTTGGCCCTGCCTGGGTGGTTGTTAGTTGGTGGGAGCATTGTCTGTCTCAAAAGGCTGTGGGGTCGAACCCTGGTCAGGAGCCCGAGGGGGGGCAACCTATTGATTTCTTTCATGCCAGTGTTACCGCTCTTGCTCTTTCCCTTCCTCTCTCTCTAAAATTAATAAACATATCCTTGGGTGAGGATTAAGAAAAATAGCTTTCTTTAATTCATAAAATCAGCCAATAGGCATAAGGCTGTGCCCAGTCCCTCAGTTCTGATATTTGAGAAGCTAAAATAGAGTTTCTAGGATTGATATCTTGGGCTAAAATCTTTGATAGAATGTAAGCTTTAGTTTTATTTCCTGGCGGTGCAGTTTGGAGAAGAAGGAGTTGGGAAGTGTAGATTCCAATCAAGGCAATTACGGAAAGTACAGGAGATTACACCTGTGACGGTGCTGTAAGCACGAGGGGACGGGGTCATAACGGCTTGAGAAGGTCACCTGGCTCCAGCCTGGTAGGCTTTTTCCAGCGCCGCTTTCTCACCAGGGCGAAGCCTGATGGACTCCGAGGGCCCCGAGGTAAAGGGAGCTGCCCGGGGGCCCCGCTCGGCTTTGGCCGGCTCTCCAGGGACCTCCAAGGAGCACAGCTTGAAAACCACTGCTTAGCTATTCAGAATGGGTTTCTTTCTGTTTTTGTTACAGATTTTTAAAATTCTTGAAATAGGGGTTTGTTTTTCTCAAAAATTACTAAAGTTTAATCTCATGTGAAATCATTATTTAGGTATAGTTTGGTTCTAACTGTAATTTAGGGCTTTACAATCAATGCTGCCGTAGTCATCTAAACGGGGTCTTTTAAAAGAAGATACATGTTTTTGAGAAACAATTCACAAAGGTCTGAAGAGGGAGCTCATTATCTTCAAAGGAAGAGAAGTGTTGAGATATTCTCTTGATCTTAAGCTTTTAAGCTGCTTTCTTACACTGTCTGCAAAGTGGTTCTCCGCATCTCTGAGGGATACGACTCACTCCCAGCAGTCACTGCGGCTCATGGCAGTAGTCACCGCCTTCAGGGCCAGGCAGAAGGACACATGCTGTGCCGGGTACCGGGAATACGTGTGATTGGCAGTATCTCCCTCCCCTTGTTTTACATGCCTCCAGAATTGAGTGTTTGTTGTTGGTAGTTCTGTCCTTGGCAGCAGGCCATAAGTCCCTCTCCTCGTATATATCTATTTATAATAGGTGTTTATTTACATAACAGCAGTCTCGATGACTTCAAGTATTTCCTTCTCTGCCTGAGAGAGCACCAGGTCCTCTGAGATGAGAATTGTGACCTTTGACTTTTCCAGATCCCTTTCATGGCACATAACTTTGACTTTACTGAAACGAGCTTTCCGAGATACCATCCAGATCAAAAGGACCCTCTGGTTTTAGCGCCTTAGCCTTAGGTCAGTGGTGATTCCTGCTGTAGGGACTTGGATTCTTCAGTTCTGGTCATGCCCTTTCCCCGTAACCTCACCCGAGACACACACTGTGCGTACTGGGGGCACCAGTACGTGTGGGTTTGTTTCCACACGTGGCAGCGTGACGTGGCAGGCAGAGGAGCGAAGGTGTGGGGGCTGGCTGGCAGAAACCCAGACTTTTTTCCTACTTGACTCTTTATTTTTTAAAAATTTTATTGACTTCACTGGGGTGACATTGGTTAATAGAATTATATAGGTTTCAGGCGTACAGTTCTATGAAAATCATCTGTATACTGTATTGTGTGCCTGTCACCCCAAGAAATCAAAGCTTTCTTAAGCTGCCTTAGTCCATTGATAATCCAGATCACACATTCTAATGTTCTTGTATCTCAGGAGTTTCACCTCGGAATAGTCTTGAAGTCTTAACCCCCGAAGTTCCTGGTGAGAGAGACCGTGGAAACTGCATCACATCCTTACAGCTGCACCCGAAAGGCTGGGCCACTCTTCTTCGGTGCTCGAGCAACACTGACGACCAGGAGGTACGGCCGCAGGGCCCCACCTCCCACGGGCTGCTGAGCAAAGCGCCTTCGCCACGTGTGCTTGAAACCCCTTCTTCCTCCTCTCCCCCCTGGGCGTGGCAAGCTGGGAAGTATTTTAAAGCAGTGATCAGCTCAGATTGTGCCCGGCTTTTTAATTTTTTTCTCCTCATTGTAAGAAAACCTTCATATAGTAAACATAGGACTGAGGTATTTCACCTAGGCTGGCTAAATGTGGGGTTTTGCGAAGCCAGTTGAGTACAATAATTTTCTGTTTTTAAAAACCAGAGGAAACTTTGGGAAAGGAAGGAACTAAACTGAGACTAGGGGAAAAAAGGTCTTACTGACCTTACGACTTCCACCACTCTGAAAGGCAGGAGCCCTCCAAGAAGCCTTCTAGCTCTAGAGTGTACAACTGAGCAGAGAAGAGCCCTTGAAGGATGCAGGAGAGGTATTCTCAGGCTTGAATGTCTTAATCCTAGAATTTTTTAAATGGCAAGATTCTTATTACTCTCAGAAACGGGAATTGTTACTACAGAAATCACAGTGGCCTCTGTGAATAACAGGCCTTAACGCACCGAAGTCTGGAATAACCCTAGGTTACAGAGATAAGAAGGGACGAGGCCAGCAAGTTAGTTGCAAGATGGGTGGGTGGCATTCATCTAAGTGATTTCTTGAAACAGTTCTGTGGCTTTGGCATTCTGTCGAGGGTTTTGAAAAGGAGTATCTGCAGTGCTGTTTGGGGCTCTGTAACTCCGGTGTGTCTTTCTCCTCTCTCCCCAGTGGACTTGTGTTTATGAATTCCAGGAAGGAGCTCCCGTGCGACCCGTCTCACCTCGCTGTTCCCTGCGACTGACTCATTACATCGAAGAAGCCAATGTAGGCAGGGGTTATATCAAAGAACTGTGCTTCAGCCCCGATGGACGAATGGTTTCTTCCCCACATGGCTATGGGATTCGCTTGTTGGGCTTTGACAAACAGTGCAGTGAACTCATTGACTGTTTGCCCAGAGAAGCCAGTCCCCTGCGGGTGATCCGTTCTCTGTACTCTCACAATGACGTGGTTCTGACAACCAAGTTCTCTCCAACGCACTGTCAGATCGCCTCAGGGTGCCTTAGCGGACGGGTTTCTCTGTATCAGCCAAAGTTTTAGGCACAACCTACATCAAATAAGCAACTCTTCTGGTGTTTGACAGATAAGTTACTTCAATTTAGGTGAAGTATTTTCTTTTTAGATCTTAAAAGTTTGGGTCAAGATCCTCATTCTTATGGGTCCAGGAGCACACCTCTGACCTGCGCACCGGGTCGTCCAGCAGAACAGGGGCCTCGCCGAGTCCGACTCCACGCAGCATCCCCAGTCCCGCTGACCTGCGCCGCTGAACTCCCGACACCCGGTTATTCTGCATGGTAGCTCTTGTCAAGTTTCCTTCTTTTTCTTTTTTGTTTTTTGATTTTGATGTGAATTTTGTGGACATCTGACAGGAGTTTTAGTTGGATTAGGAGAAACCTGTGACACTAGAATAAAACCCAAAAGTTCGATGTTGGCACACTGGTCGTTGAAAAAGAAACTTCATCTTCATTTATCAGCACACTTGGCCTTTTAAAGTTGCTGTTATGTTTATAATGAGCACAGACAATGGTGTTATTCTCATAACTGTTAGATAGTCTTGCAACAAAATGTTTTTTTAAGCTTCCTGTTAAAACTATACCTATTTTTTCACCATAAGAGGGTTTTGTTGTGCAATTCTAGAAGAAATATTATCATCTCTCTTTGTAATAACTTGTATGAACTTTAAAATCTTTAGCATGTGTCCTTACTTGGTATTTTGTTCCTGCCAACAGCATCAGGGAGGAAGAAGGGCAAAGGAATGGGCTTTTGCATTTCTTTTGTATAGAAGAGAATGTGTTTATTGGATCGGCACACTCTCTGACCAGTGATGAGAACAGCGTAGCTCAGATCTGCTCTCTCTGCCGGAGTATTTGAATCCCACAGGATGACGTGTTACAGTATTGGGGTGAAGGGGGATCTAGAGTGAAGAGGCGGGTTTTGCTCGTATTCCTTCCACAAGCCAGGTGGCAGTCAGCTCTCTCTGCATCAGAGAACTGCAGTCCTCTTCAAGCTGCTGGCTCAACCGTGGTCCTCAGTAGCTTGGATGTCAAGGCTAAAAGCTGATAGGAAGACCTCTGCTATGTTTTGCTATGGAGCACAGTAAGTAAGAAGCACCAAGCAGGGCTCTAGCCAAAGGCCGACTGCTCTGCCGAGTAAGCAGTGTCCCTCCAGTCCCCCCACTCGGGGCGGTGTGGTGTTTGGAGGGGAACTGCCAGAGGCTGGAATTATTTAACTCACACGCTGGCTTTTTCCCTCTTCCTTCGCATTTTCTTAGACAGTGATTCTCAAACATGAAGGTACATTATAATCATTGAGGAGCTTGTGAAAATACAGAAGACGCCCTCACCTTAGGAGATTCTGATTCTGCCAGGGAGAGGACAGGAGTCCGAATTTTAACAGGAACGCCAAGTAATCTTTATTCACGTGGTCCTGGATCACTGTGTGTGAAACACTACCTTAAACACCAGTCAGTGCTTTTGTACCCAGCAGGTGCTTCACACAACTCCCAGGAGGTGTTTTGATTATCGTTTTTTAAATAAGTAAATGAAAGCGATTTTAGAGCTAGAAAGTAATATAAGAAAGAATCATCTCATTATTTAAGGAACGAGAGAAGTGACGTGACTTGCCTACGGTCATCCTGAAAAACCACTGGCAGAGCCAGGACCCCAGTGCAAGTCTCCTGATTCCTTGCTCAGGGCAATTTCTACTGTATTATGCTGTCTGTTAAAATAATGACTTGTGAATACTTTATTTTGTCTTTAAGTTGTATTGTTGTGACTACCCTTAAATTGGCCAATAGATGAAAAAAGAAGGCATGGGAGAAGATGCTGAGAATTCCAGCCATAGCAGAAGAGTATTTTAAATTTTATGGAACTGTTTAAGCAACCCAGACGCCTAGATAAAAATGACATGTTTCTTCTAGCAGGGCCCACCAGACAGCCAGGCACACACTGTATACAGGTCACGTCTCACTTGGGACAGTGTCGGCTCTAGGACTGTTTTTTTTTTAAGGTTTTCTCTATTTACTTTTAGAGAGAGGGGAAGGTTTGACCCTGACCTGGGGTCAAAACTAGAACCTTGGTGTAATGGGATGGTGCTCTAGCCACTGAACTACCTGACAGGACCTAAAATTTGGCTATTATTTTAGTCATCAAAAAACTTATGACATTGTACATTATAAACACAGGTTTGCCATAAACTTAAAAAATTATTTTAACACTTAAAAGTTTGTTTTAATAATTACATCTGCATTAGCCTTAGAAAACAGTAACTCAAAGACTTGTTTTTTACTCCATCCAAAAATAAATTTACCTTTCAAGGATTTCTCAAGTATATCATTTTTAAAGATTTTATTTATTTTTAGAGAGGGGAAAAGAGGGAGACTCAGAGGGAGAGAAGCATCTTGGGTTGCCTCTCTCATGCCCTCAACTGGGGGCCTGGCCTGCAGCCCAGGCACATGCCCTGACTGGGAATCAAACTGGCGACCTTTCGGTTTGCAGGCCCGCACTTAATCCAATGAGCCACACCAGTCAGGGCTCATGTATATCATTTTTAAAAAAGAAGAGAAAAAAAGCAAAATGAGAATTGGGACATAACATACAGTTTCTTACTGGCTCATTGATAGCTTGTTTATAAAAAACACATTTAAAAGAAAAAGTTTCGGAGGTAAAAATCCTCCATGTTAACATTAAAAATGAGCTACTAAGTACCGTTATTGTATTGATAATCAAAAGAGGCTTCCACAAATTCCATCTCCTTTGGAGGGAGTTCCACGTTCACATGCTGGGCGCACGTGTCGCCCGGCTCCAAACTTCAGTCCATGGTTGTTTTAACCACTGGAGAGCACTTACCACACGTCAGATAATGCACACACTTCACTACTGACCCTCACAGGGACCTTGCAAGGTAGGCGGCATAAGCACCAAGTTACTTTGGAGGGAATGGAGAGTCAGAGAGGTTAAGTGATTTGCCTTAAGTCACAGAGCTGAGTGGCATCACTGGGATTCAAACCCGAGTCTGTCTGTTCTAGTCTAAAACCTGTGCTTCCTGCCCTCCCATTCTGCCCTCTGGTTTGTAAAGGATGGTAAACTGCCTTGCTAAGTCACTTGTTTAGCATCCTCCGGAAGTTCTTTATTACGGAGCTGACTTACCTTCTGCATCACGTGAAAGAACAGTTTTAAGATTGACAATTTCCATTAGAATTAATACCATAAACTTCAGGACATACATACGGTCCATTCCTAACTAAAAAACCTCAAGCAGGATACATAGCTACAAAATAAAAAGTAGAGGGTAACTAGCCTTGTATAAAAATAGAGCCACACAGATGAGATTTAAAAATGCACAGCCAGCAAACTCAACAAAACCACCTTTGTCCTCTTTGAGGTGTGGTCGTGATCAAAAAGTCATCGGGGGTATTAATCAAGGAATCAAAAGTCACCAGGAACGCTGTACTCTTGGGGGACATCACATCCTATCATTTCAAGGTTCCATTTCACTTAGAGTACAAAATCTGATCTGGCATTTTTTACTCTAAATTGTACTTAGTCATTGGTATTCATAGTTGGCACATGTATTGTAATTGGTAAAACAGGATAATTGTTGGCAGTGTTTCTCAAAGCTTGTGCAGGCGGTGTAAGGCACTGCTGTGCCGAATGACTCCAGGAACTCCGAATGCACAGCAGTTCCTTAGTTTCAGTTGTGAAAATGAAGTGGCTCAAGCAGCAGAGACCTCTATTTTAATATGTGTGATCTTTTTTCTTGGAAGCCCAGAAAACATATTTTGCTATTTCTCTTTGTCATATCCCTGAGAAGAAGCCATACCAAAAACTGTAGAAAAACAAGCAAGGAAAAGGTCAATCACAGCCCCCCCCCTCCTGTGCTCAGCACCAAGGCCACAATGTACCATTAGTGTTAAAGTCTTGTTTGCTGGAACGTGAAATGTAGGAAAAATATTCTGAGAGTCTTCTAGAAGCCTAGTGTTTCCCAGTCAGTCAGAATACATGGTTTTGGATCCATAAGTATCTGTTAAGCTTGTGACAAGTGAGGGAAATATTCTGATAACTTATTGATGACAATCAGCCCCATCTAGTGGCCAGTAGTCACTGAGAGCTGTGAAATCTCACTAAGTAATACCTGTGTTGGTCATGAAGGAAAGCATATGTACGACTTTTTGGATAACTAATGAATATCTCTTAAGTGCCAAAATTTAAAACTTGTAATAATTTTTGAAGTTTTTCAGATGTTAGTATACCTCCTTGCCTTCTTCTTAAACAGCATGCTCAGTATAATCCACTTTCTCATGATGAAAAGTAAAAGTTATATTCGTGTATCATTATAAATATCCAAGGAGCTCTAATGTATATAAAATAGTTCATAAGATGTAAAGGGCTATAACAAATAAGTTAATATCAATGACTATAAAGTGATTCCCTCAGCCCTGAGGTATATATAATCATTTGCCTCGGATTGCTGTTTTCTTTTAATTTAAAAATGTTTTATATCTGCTAAGCAGTTTGTTCTGTCTCCTTCTGATGTGTCAACAAGCCTGCCTCTGACAGGCTTCCCACCGCCTTCTAGGGAGCCGCGCTCCCCGGCTGGGAGCCGGACGTGAGATAACCGAGAGGGCCTGGCGTCCACAGGGCGGACGAGCTCTGGCGGGCAGCCCTGCAGGCAGCTCTGTTGGTTGCTTACCCCTTTGTGACCTCGTGGATGCCACAGTAACCTTCTGGAAACCAGAGGTTTCTGGTTACAGCGTGGCCCAGTGGTGTTTTCAAGTTGCTACTCAGTAAAATACTACAGACTAAGGATGTGGCTAGAGTAAGGAATGGACAGCAGTGTACCAAAGAATAGCAAGGCAGCCGCAAAGGCTCTGTATGTGAGCCTTGAAGCCTGAAAAAAGTGGTTTTCATGCTTTTAAGGGAAAAAAAAGGAATGCAGAGGGGGGGAAGCAATGAAAATCAAATCTAGATAGACTTAAGAGTATTTTTGATGCCATTAAATTTTGTCCACAACCATTAAAATACATGCTTAAATGATCACATGTTGTTACAGAGACACAGTTTTAGTCTCATTGCAGATTAAGATCATATCAACATTCTTAAGAGTTTCTCCCATTCAAATGGCGATGGAAATTATCAGAAGGAAATTAACAAATTTACCTGTCTTGCGCTCTCTCAGTTGTAAATGAATCAGAGGTAGAAATACGAGTTGGGCGGGTGTTATGAAAAGCTCCCTCTCACACGCGCCTCCTCTGTGTGTGTGTATGTGCATGTCACCCAGAGGTAATAAAATAATTTTAAATATAAATGTGGTCCAAAGTATTTAAAATAGAATTTCAAGCTTTCCTAAGTTTCTTCCTCATTTAGATTTCATGGTTTTTACATTAAAAATTGAATATTTGAATTTTCTTTTATTTCCAAATTGTGCTTTCTGATAAATTTTAGATGAACATCTTCAAGAAATCTGGGGTGTTCCAAACAATATAGTAGACACCAGAAGTGTCCTCCCTGGGCTCTGAGGTTCTCCGAAGTTCTTATGCTAGACTGTAAGCTCCTTGGGGGCAGGGACCATCTTATTTATTCCTGTTATCCTCAGTGATCCGTACAGCATCTGACAGAGTAGTTGCTCCATAAATGTTTGTTAAATGAATAAAATGAACCACATACGTGTGGCCTCAAGTTCCTGTGAAGCCAGACTGTGATGTGCAGATCGCTCAGTACCAGAGGGGCCCACCGTTTATCACAAGTCGACACACTCGATGCATCAGAGGAATGACCCGCGATCAGCATTTCCATTATCGGGAAAACAGCAGGTTAAGCTCAATTCTTCAGTCCACAGACATCTGAATCCCCACTATGTGCTAATCCAGTACTAGAGACTCAAGGGACAAGATCACTGAAGTTTGGTATTCCACAGCTGCGGCTGAAATAGGTGCAGAGCGGGCTTAAGGGGCGTGTGACCTGTGCCAGGGGAGGGCCCTGTGCTGAGACCGGTCCCAGGCTTGGTTCAACACTGTGCTGGGGCCCTCATGCAATTCTTCAGTTTTTGAACAAGAACCCGTAATTTTCTTTTGCACTGGGCTCAAGTTATGTAGCTGGCCTGGCTTGGATAGTATCATTTTGACACCACAGAAACAAAATAGTAAGAGTTATATCAATATTATCTTTTCACATTCAGTGAAAACTGGCCATAAAGTAAAATAACCTATAAAATCTAAAATTAAGACAGAAGTACTGACCTTTCAACCAACTTTTTAACAGATCAAATATTCTTCATTTCAGAATTAGAAAAGTATTCTAAAAATGCAATTGGCTTTTTACCTTTTCAATTGAAATGTTTTTGAGTTTTTCAAATGAATGAATGTATAGTTATAGGTGAATTTATTCTCAACATACATACATACCTACATCCAATTTTAAGTTTTTAACCTTTTATTATATGCACTGAATATTTTGGTATAAGTCTACCTCATAATGTGCTTTTAAAAAAATAAATACTACTTTGAAATGCTTGACACACTTTCTGTGTGTGTGAACCTGGTGAAAGGCTGAGGGCAAACCTGCATTTAGCAGCAGCTGGAACATTTTTGCTTAAGTCGCTTAGGCGTTCGTCCTGGGGCCAGACGCAGGCAGTGGTGGGGTGGTTCTCGTTACAGTCTGAACTTGGTGTAGCCCTATCAGAAAAAATTAGAGAATACACTTCAAATTTGGATTCTTTATCACTTTTGTATGTGTGTAGATATATACACACATATATGTGTGTATGTACATTATAAAACATGTACAGAAATAAAGGAACTTGTAAAAAGATTTAAGAAATCGATCTCTTCCAGGGACCACCGTGTGCTCATGCCCCATTCTGTGGTGACCAGCGGCATTTTACCCGAAACACATTTACTGAGACCTGACTGATCTGCACTGTTCGTTACTGTTCTGGCCATTTACCTGTTTGTTTGATATGTTTTTGAGAGTTTTACAAATTCGTTCTTTATTCAAGTGAAAATTGTGTTCATATAAATAGCATAGCGGATACATTTTACTTTTGTTTGTGGAGCTGTATACAGTGATTGGTTCTCAGGTAGACACATTAGAATGTGCATTTTTTTTTCAGTGTTCCCTAGAAGGACTTTTTTTGTATCACTTAACAGTGTGAGTGGTGGTTCATTTTACCATACTATTTTAATTCACTAAAAAAAAAGACGATTAAATTTGGAACACTTTTTTGTTAAATCATTGAAGAGAAAAATGGAATGAATCCCTTTTATTTTGTGAAATTAACCATTTATATAAGCTGATTGAACCAACCATAGCACTAATTGCTATTTCAGTTATTCCAATGACTGACAGGCTATGAGTCAGAAAAATTTAAAAGTAGATTTTTCTTTAAAAGGAAATGGTTATCTGGCATGCATTTATTTATTCCAATAAGTCAACAATTTATATTAGTTTCCTGTTACTGGTGTCACAAATTACCACACACTTAGTGCTGAGAACAACACAAACTTCTGTCCATGAGTTTTCTTCCAGGCCCTCCTAGCAGAAGACGTGGAAAGTGATGCTCAAACCGGAGCTCGAGTCCAAGTCCCTGGAGGGCTTTCAAAACACAGACTGCAGGGTCCTCACCCAGGGTTTCTGACTTCATAGGTCTGGGGTCGGAGCCCGGTTTTGCACTTCTAACCAGTTCCCTGTCACTGCTCTAGGTCTGGAGACCAGTTTGAGCACTCCAGACACTGAAAATGCAGTCAAGAGTTTGGCTTTTCACGGATGACAGATCCCAAGGATCTTTATGTAGAGGAAGGAAGCCGGGTTAGGGAAGATCTTAACTTTGCAGGTTGATACTGTAGATGCACAACAGGCGTCCCTTCAGCTACACCATTCAGTCCGTTGTCAGGCTGGCCCTGCATCAGCAAGAGCCTAGACTTTCCTGATTTGACTTGATATTTAAGTTACTGAGCAGCTAATCAAACTGAGATCATCCCACCTTCTCAGAAACAGACTGGCGCTGGGCGGCTTATCTTCTGGCTCCGGGAGGAGCAGTGCTACAGAAAGTCCCACCCCTGGCGTGAGCTGCGACTCCGGAAAAGGCACAAGGGAAACTAACCAGGGCGGAGACAACTCGATCTTTAAAAAAAGATTTTTAATTTTTTTTTTTTTTAGGAAACAGCTGTTTCCATCGAAAGCCATTTAAGTTACTGGTACACTAGACTGCTGCTGCCCTATTAACTCGCAAAGCCCGTCAGCAGAAAAGCTTAGTCTTTGGGTAAAAGGAAGGACCCCTATTTCATTGTGAAAGGATTGCTTGACTCCAGACCCCTGGGGTGGTCTCTATAAAAAAATAAATTGATTAGGCTGTGTTTCACCCACCAGCCCTGTCCCAGTCTGTGGGTGGTACTCTGTGGGTGGTACTCTGGGCCTGAGGAGAGGGAGGAGGTCGCAGGTGGCTACCATCTTGTGACTTGTGGGAAAGGGAATTACTAGGTCATAGGTCTGTATTGCCCTCTAGCCATTATTTCTGTAGGGGTGATACCGCTATGACTTCAATGGCACTCTGAGAATAATTAACATGCTAACAGAACTAAACTGAATCTTCCAACATATTGCCAACATCAAATACTGTGATAAGCGCCCTAATGATTTTTCTCCACATTTTATTATGAAATGTGCAAACATACAATAAAGTTGAATTTTACAGCCAACATTTGTTTTCCAGGATTACATGAATATTTTATTACACTTGCTTTATCACTTATCTAATATTCCATCAACCCATCTTAATTTATTTTGAATAAATTGCAGATAGCTGTACCTATCTTTCCCAAAACCTCAGCAATACACATCATTAACTAAAGTTCGGTATTTTTTCTTTTGTTGAAGTTTCCCTATGATTGAAGCCCACAAATATAAACAGCAGGCCCTCTAAGTTTATACAAATGTATACACATGTAAAACAAAACCCGTATCAGGATACAGGTTACCACCCACCCCGGAACGTCCCTCACGCCCCTTCCCAGGAAGACCCTCCCCGTCCCTCCCAGAGCTGCATGAACGAATCACACACTATGCAGCCCCCACAATGATTTTTAGGACATATTCCGAAGAGAGTCAAACAGTCTCTGGAACAGGAAGAGTAACAGTGAAACAACATCTGGGACCCGATTATGATTTATTCACTGAGCAGATACGAGAATCTCTAGTCTGCGGGTACAAAGATCAGAAGACAGTCCCTGCCCTCGGTAAACTCACAGGGAGGCGACAGATGCAGCACAGACGGCGGAGAGAGCAGGGGTTGAGCAGGTCGGCACAGGCCACGGGGTCACGGGGTCACGGGGGCATCAAGGGGAACTTTCTGTTCGGACTTTGGAACTTGTTCCAGGCGTCCCATGCTCTGTATGTCCCCACAGCTAGACTCGTAATGCTAAATGATTCGTCTTTAAATAAGGGCAGTTTTATAGTACTGAGCAGATGTAAGGCAAATTTGCTAAACAAGGAAGAAACTATAAAAGGCACAAATTGAACTTATGAAGTCTGTTTTTCCCCAGTTTGGGTTTACAGAGACTGGAACATACTCAGCACTGCCCGCAGACAAGGAACAACCTGCTGTCCCGCTCGGGTGGGAAGAGCTCCAGGCGGCAACGAAGTATTTATTCCGCCCTCCCGGACTCGCCTGCGCTCGCTCAAACAGACTGCGTCTCCGGGCCGGGCCCCCGCCGGACTTCTTTACTCTTAACCTTCGTACTTAACACACGTTACAGAGAAGCACTGTACTTGGTCCCCACACATACCCACTTTTTCCTATTATGTCCTTGAAACCTCTATGGCTCTTTCCTGGTGAGGAGGGAGTGGTGAGGAAACCAAGAAACCCGGGTCGTTTCTGTTTTAAATCGCCCTTTTCCCAGAAAACTAGGGGAGAGGGATTCAGCAGAAAGTTTTGAAACTTCCTTTTTCCCCCCAACGAAAGAGAACGCTCTTCTCAGAAGCCACCCATTACTACAGATATGACCCTTGAGAGAGGAGTAAGTTCCTTTCTAGTCTGAAATGAAAAGGTAGTATCGTAACTAAGTCCATTCCCTTTTCGTGCTTTACTTTGTAGCAGGAGCAAGTACTGATGACTCATCGCGAGTGCTTTTATTTTTGTTGATTAAAGGTAGAGGCGTTTGCTCTCATTAAGTACAAGTTACCACCTTCGTGGCTCTTCTGCAGTGACAGAATAGGACCAATGACACTATTTTAAGAAACTTGCTTCTCGCCCTTCTTGGTTAACTGCATCCAGCTTAGTTCCACAGTTCACACGCAGTGCAGAGGGATCAGAAAAATGGAATGTCTGCACACTCGTACAATCCTGACACACACAACCTTTGTTTTGTCTCAAGTTGGGCAGACGTTTCTCAGACTGTCCCAAATACCGTCCCAATGTGACGGTATTTGTAAATGGGCCTTCGAGGGGTAATTAGGGTTAGATGAGATCAGGAGTTTCTCCCCTTCCATGACAAGTCAGCACACCAAGAGGCCTGTCACCAGGAACCAAATCCGCCGGCACCTTGATCTTGGATTTCCTAGCCCCCCCCCTCCCCCCCCGCACTGTGAGAAATGTCTTTTTTAAGCCACCTAGTCCATGGTATTTCATTATGGCAGCTCAAGCCACATAAAAATACTTTCCTTAACCTCCATGGCCCATCAAGGAATGAAGGTCAGACGGGATATTCCAGAATGCTGTAATCCTGAATATCCACGTGTCCCTTCACTCTCTCGATTCTTCGAGATATTAACCAGATATAAACCAGTTGTCAGCTCCTGTGCCAGGCACTGGGAACACTGGAGACCAGAGCAGATCCCTCCCTCGTGGGGCTGGCACTTGAAAGGTGCAAGAGGTGGTGCATGAACTGTCTTGCCTGAAGTGACTTTTGATCTCAGGAGGAGGTGCTGAGTGAATCAGGGAAGGGCGCAGTGCTTGGGGCGGGGGCACTCTGCTCGGGTGAAGGGCCGGGGACCCGCTGCTGAGTACAGAAGTCCTGGTGTTGAGGGCAGTGACAGAGCAGGGCAGTGGCAGCTGTAGGTGAACAAAGGTGGCAGAGGCCGGATCGTTTCGTCTGAAATAATTACTGTCAGCAGTATGGAGAATGGATTGAAGAGATGCGAATCTAGATATTCTCAATTTCTGCTTCAAAATCGGGTATGCTCATCTGGAAGAAAGCTCCCTACTGGCAACTTCGGCTGCTACATGGACTAAGTGGGGAACCAGCCTCGGGGAGATGGGGGGGGGGGCTCTGAGGCAGCACGAGCTCCTCTAGGCCCCCGTCCCCGTCCCGCCTTGAGAAGTACCAGGTCCCTACACGCTCCCCTCGTCTCTGATCTACAATGGCTGCCGCAGGTGGGTTAAAAAGTCTCACCAGATGACATGTAACACTCCTTTTGTCAACTCTGAAGTTCAGGATATTCACTTTCGTAATAATTTCTACCCTCGAGTTTCTGGGACATGTTACAGCAACTGCCCCCTCCCCCCAGTGGTCCTCGCCAAGCCGCCTCCGCTCGCCCAGACACAGGGAGCACCTTACAATTTACACGTGAACCAACGGTGCGGCCGATACAACGTCACCCCGACAGGAAGCAGTGGCTATGAAGTTAAAAAGCAGATACGAAAGTGGAAAAGCACCAGCACCCAGACCATTTACCTGGGGGAAAGCGTGACCTGAAGGTACAGATTACGGACAAGCTGAATTTACCATTGGACACAGCAGGAAAAAAATCAAAATGCTTTACAGTTTAGCCATCTGGAAAACTATCTGGAACTTAAAAAAAAATTTATTTTTATCTTCGCCCAAGGACGTTTTCCCCATTACTTTTAGACAGGCAAGAAACACGGACGTGAGAGAAAAGCATCGGTCAGTTGCCGCCCATTCATACCCAGGCTGGGGTCACACGCACTCAGACCAGGGACTAAACCTGCAATCTAGGTTATGTGCCCCAACTGGGGATCGAACCTGCAACTTTTTGGTTACAGTAGGACAACACTCCAACCAACTGTGCCACTGGCCAGGACTGGAACCCCTCCTGACCAAAGATGAATAAATGAAGAACTGTTCAATCTACAAAGTCGTGAGGTGAAGTTGCTAGCATTTTTAACAAAAATACTAATATATCAATTTATCACACAAAAAAGAATGCTAGTAACTCTAACTCAACCACAAGGCCAAATCCATTAAAAAAAAAAAAAGCCAAAACTTTATTCCAAAAAGAATTACCAAAAGTAGAATGTTAACTCTGAAAACATCTACAGGTTTCATTTAAACTCACAGTCGCAAAATTCAAAATGTCAAACAAAAACAGCTCTATTGCTTCACCACGTTCAATGAAACTTTAAAAACTGAACATGTAGAGGCTGCCCCACAATTTGGGAGCCACTTAAGCAAATATTTAATATTAAGCTTAAACAAAGTATTAAAAGTTAAAAGCCTCCAATTTTAGAATGCCTGCTCAAGTCTTTGATATGTATGGGAAAACTGGGCTATTACTTTAAAAGAAATCATGTTTTTCTTCAAGAGCGATTTCTCGCCTTCATTTTGGCTGCATAGCATCTCCCCTGCAGGGACCCAGGGCTGGTCAACGGGACTGACTCACGGTGAACCCCTCTAGACCCCGCTTCCCACGCCCACCTCCCACCCACTGCTCCCTTCCCCACCCCCCAGTCCTCTGAGACTGAAGCTGTAACTGAACCAGGGCGTTTCAGGTCTTCAAAGATGGTCAGACTTGCACGATTCTGTTCTACCGCACAGTTCAGAACATACGGTAGGGGATTATATAGCTATTAAGGTAAGAAGAACATCGACTAGAGACAGAAACACCCGCCTAGTCTGCAACAGCAGCGCGTCACCACACAGAGGTTGTGTTTACGGGGCGTCCCGGGGCTTGTACCGCTCAGCGGGTGTTAATCACACAACCCTCGCACCGACACGAAGCACACGGCAAGGCCAGAGCACCTGGGCTCATGAGCAGTCTGTGTCACACATGGAACAAAAGGGCCACTTTTAAAGCTTTTCAAATAGTTATTTGATCATAGTTGTCTTTTCAAAATTACTGTACTAGTTCACAATGAAGGTAAAAACAATAGTTACTGTCTTATTAACACATTTTGCCTTAAAGTTCAGACAAAGCTGTGAGCTACAAGTCCTGTTGAATTTCTTGTCAAGTTTAACAAGTCTGTATGACAACATAAAACCATCCCTGGTAAGGTATTTGCAGTTTGGTCTTCAAAAGCCGTAAAAAGTAACAAAGAAATCCCAAAATAGTATGAGTTGAAACCATTAAAAATATTTATTGTTTGTAAATGCCACATATTTTGAGACAGCAGAAATCAAAGCATCCGCCTTCGAATTCTCACTTCTTGTATTTCACAAAAGTGCTTTAGAACTTAGATTTCTACCACCTGCATGGAGTGTACAGAGAGGAGGAAGCCCTGTGGGACAAGGCCCTTGGAGTCCGTTCCCAGGGCCAGGACTCAACCCCAGGCTCACACGCCTGCCGCATGCTGAGCACCTAGATGTGCCCGGGAGTACTCGGGGACACACACACACACGAATGAGGGGCCAGGCACCACAGTGCCACGGTCACTCATGTTTGAAAGAGCCGCTTCAAATCCTGATTTGACTCCATTGGACAGGCTACTCACCTTTATTTGGTGACACTGTGTTCTGAAATCTCTACATCTGCACCTGTGTTGCTAAAGTAAACTGCCACCTGGCACACCGGGCGAGCAGAGCGGCGGTAAACCTCCTGAGCTTGATTTACTGTCTAACGAACGCTTTCCAATGCTTTTGGTTGGAAGGATGCTTATTTTATTTGTCCAGCCGTACTGCATGTAGAGGTAAACATCTTTTTTTGGACTATCTGCCCAGAAACTGAGTAAACTACCAATTGAGACCCTGATTTTATTTTGGTCAGTGGGCACATACTCATATGCAATTACCCAGAATGATGAAAAACTAGCAATAAGAAACCTAACTACTATGTCAGATGCTGGAGAACAATCTTGATCATGTTATTTACGTATGTAGGCTTTAAAAGATAAACGGCTTTTCTAGGTGTTTTTGTATTTTATTAATTACTCAATTGGTGTATGAGTCATTTTGCCTTATCTGGAAAAAACATTTTAAAATATGTCCTTTGACAAAACAAGTTCTTGCTAGCTGAGGCATGAGTAATCAATTTATCCAGCTATTTTTCCAACTTCTAGAAATTAAAAATTAACCCTTCAAATATCTCTATTTAGATCTTATCCTCTCAAACTCTTTTAATGGTAAAATGGTAAAATTGGGTTTCCAAAATGTAAAAATCCTAATAGAAGTTTCTATTTCCGGAGTAAAAAAAAAGGCAAACACTGTGAGGTGAATGCTATCCTGATTTTGTTCCCCCAAAACAATCAGAAACCAGAAAAAAAATATTGAGATTCTCTTAGACTTCCAAAGTAAAAATTTATGGTAGTGTTTTTCTTTTTAAAAAGGAGTTTCAAGAGAATGGAATACCTGAATAAGACAAACTACTATCCAAAGGGAAAAAACAGCCAAAGATGTTTGGTAAGTTGCCAACAATACTTCAAAGATATTGAGCTAAAGAACCCCAGATCAGGGTGGCTCACTGGCCTGCAGTGAGTCACTTGACTCACTTGGTTGGGCATTGGCCTGCAGAACGAAAGGTCACCGGTTCAGTTCCGGGTCAGGGCACATGCAGGTTTGGTCCCCACTTGGGGTACATATGAGAGGCAACAAATTGATGTTTCTCTCCCTTTCTCCCTCCCTTCCCTTCTCTCTAAAAAAATAAATATCATCTTATAAAAAGAAACTGAACTAAAGAGAATTTGATCTGAAATTAATATAAAACTTAGGATGAAATGTTTATGACAAAATTTAAGTCTCCCCATCTGTTCGCTATGAAGTAGGTGAAATCAACATAAGGATATTATGAACAGGTTTAAGGTCACATCCAGAACTAAACAGAAAACTTTCAAACCTAGAAAGCAAAATGGTTTTTCCTTTCACTGCCTGCTCAAGCCTACGACGTCTGAGCAGAAATAGTCTGGTAATGACCCCCCAACAGGTACTTTGTTTCAAAAATGAATACAAGCAATTTATCACAAAAAGCCTATGACTATTAAGCTCTTTTCTTCCCTGTCCTGCTCCTTTGTCCTCTGGTGTATATGCTTAAGTGCAGCAAAGAAGAGTACCCTTTACAACTTCTAAGAACAGAGAAGCAAGAAATGGAGTAATAAAGTAAGCCTGAGAATTCAAGAGGTCCTAAGAGCCTTTCCTCTGGCTGGTCATGGCCACTGACATTTCAACACAGAAGGTTCGGAGACTTTGGACAAGACCATCGTGGCTATTAGTTTCTTTGTCAAAAGCCATCCATCAGATAAACAGCTCTTAACAAGGCAATGAGCCTAAAGTTCTCAGGTAATAATTAAAACAAAACCCAAAACCCCAGAACCCTTAAAATTTCCTATTGTAACATTTTATTCCAAATTTGTTGGTGCTTAAAGAGAACAGCTTTGCCTGTAATTCACTGTGCCCTGAACTTGTGACACCAACTGGTATTTGGCCAATTAAGGACAAGGCCAAACTGCTTTCTTCTTTGAAGGTCTAGTCAGTTAATAAATGGCACCTAACTGATGATTTCTTTCATATAACCTTTAACAAGAATTCATAGGTCGCATTGATTATGCCCCAAGAGATGAGGGACCGATGGTAATTCAGATGGGCACCTCTGAAAAGATTTGTGAGTTTCCTGTCCCGTTCTAACCAGATTTTTTTGAAAACCTTGGGAAAAGACTGGAATTCCCCACCAATCTGAGACTGCATGCGAGTTTTTACAACATTAAGTGGGAAAAACAAGATTCCCAACATGGCGCCCAACAGCCCTCCGCAGATAAAATCGGTGACCAAGTGAGCGCCGTGAGTTGTAGCAGTAGGCAGGTGCTCCTTGATGGGACCCCGGAGGCCAAAAAACAGGACGTTGCTGAAGCCATTGCGGAAAAGAATAGGTGTCAAGCCTCGGTAATACTCTCCAACTCCATGGCACTTCAGTGCTTTGAAAGCCTGGTAAGTGTTTGTGAATTTGTCATGATGCTTGTGGTCTTGAAGCAATGTTTGAACTCTTTCAAACGGGGTGAAAATTGCTTCCGTTGTCCCCGCAAGTAACGCCGCCATGCTGCGGGTTGCAACCTCTGGGGCACTGGTGTGCCTCCGGAGGAGGCAGGACAAATCCTCATACAGACCGAACATAAGTGCCAGTGTCGTCGTCTTCTGCATCAGCGGGGGGAGGATGCCGCGGTACAGGTTCCGGAAGCCGTCCCTCCGCAACTGAAGCACTGCGTCCCTGGTTTTGATTCCATAAAGCTGTTGCCGAAAGAGGACCTTCTGAACGGGATACGTGATTGTTACGTTGTTGAAAGCTGCACAGCAGCCACACAAATAGTGTTTCATTTCACCAACATCTGTAATATGAGGCGATATATCTTGTTTTGAAGATGTTATGATGGGAGACCTCTTTTCATGAGCTTCTGAATCCATCATGCAGCTTGTGGCTTACGATCTTTCTTCTTCATGAAGGATTCTTTTTAACCTACAAATAATAAAATGACAATAGGTAAACCTTTAAACAGAGTGTTCCATTTTCAGAGGGCTCCTGGAGGTCCCCAAGACCCTTTCCATGGTCTGGCGGTGCCCCCTTTTCCAATAACACACTGTGTGAAGCTTAATTTTCTGCATAAACTCCGACCAGAACAACTCCGACTGAAGCAGAAGCAGATATGGGACCCTGCTTATCTTTTCAAACCAGACATTAATGAAACCTGCAAAACTATAAAACATGCTCTTCTCAATGATTTTTTTAAAAAGTTACTTTTCATGAAAATGTGTTGCTTATATTAACATGAGTTTATCATCATTATTATTAAGTAAATTAATAAATATTTTTAAATTTTAGCCCTAGCTGGTGTAGCTCAGTTGATTGAGTGCAGGCCTGCAAACCAAAGAGTCACTGGTTCAATTCCCAGCCAGGGAACATGCCTGGGTTGTGGGCCAGGTCCCCAATGGGGCGCATGTGAAAGGCAACCACACATTGATGTTTCCCCCCTCTTTCTGCTTCCCTTCCCCTCACTCTAAAAATAAATAAAACCTTTAAAAAAGGAAAAAGATTAAAAGAAATAAGTATTTTAAAATTTTGTTTCAATTGCTAAGACCACAAATATTAATCCACATAAATAAAGGCTCTTTGGCATCCACAATAATTTTTAGGTGTAAAAGGATCCTGAGACCGAAACAATTTGAGCACCACTGGACTGGTTCATGCACACTGTCTACACTACACAACTGTATACATCACTATCCTTCTGAAACAAAGTCCTTCCACGAGAAATACAACAGCAGGACATGCATTCAATCACTGTGTTCACTAACGCTTACATGGTACCCGCTCTGAACCAGGCCCTCTGCTCAATGCTCGTAATCCAAAGACAAGGAACTCGTGATTCCACAGGAGACTGCCAGGGTGAGCGCTGACACCGCAGCAGTATCTTCTAGGAGAAGTGTGCCATGGAGCACGGGTGAGGGCCACGGAACACGGGTGAGGGGCACAGGTGAGGGGCACGGAGCATGGGTGAGGGGCACGGAGCACGGGTGAGGAGCACAGGTGAGGGGCACGGAGCACGGGTGAGGGGCACAGGTGAGGGGCACGGGGCACGGGGCACGGGTGAGGAGCACAGGTGAGGGGCACGGGGCACAGAGCACGGGTGAGGAGCACGGGTGAGGGGCACGGGGCACGGGTGAGGGGCACGGGTGAGGGGCACGGGGCACGGGTGAGGGGCACAGGTGAGGGGCACGGAGCATGGGTGAGGGGCACGGGTGAGGGGCACAGGTGAGGGGCATGGAGCACGGGTGAGGGGCACGGAGCACGGGTGAGGAGCACAGGTGAGGGGCACGGGGCACGGGTGAGGAGCACGGGTGAGGGGCACGGGGCACGGGTGAGGAGCACAGGTGAGGGGCATGGGGCACGGGTGAGGAGCACAGGTGAGGGGCACGGGGCACGGGTGAGGAGCACGGGTGAGGGGCATGGGGCATGGGTGAGGGGCACGGGTGAGGAGCACAGGTGAGGGGCATGGAGCACGGGTGAGGGGCACGGAGCACGGGTGAGGAGCACAGGTGAGGGGCATGGAGCACGGGTGAGGGGCACGGGGCACGGGTGAGGAGCACAGGTGAGGGGCACGGAGCACGGGTGAGGAGCACAGGTGAGGGGCACGGGGCACGGGTGAGGGGCACGGGGCACAGGTGAGGAGCACAGGTGAGGGGCACGGGGCACGGGTGAGGAGCACAGGTGAGGGGCACGGGGCACGGGTGAGGGGCACGGGGCACGGGTGAGGAGCACGGGTGAGGGGCACGGAGCACGGGTGAGGGGCATGGAGCACGGGTGAGGGGCACAGGTGAGGGGCACGGGGCACGGAGCACAGGTGAGGAGCACAGGTGAGGGGCACGGAGCACGGGTGAGGGGCACGGAGCACGGGTGAGGGACACGGAGCACGAGTGAGGGACACCGCGCGCACATGCTTGCCGCGGTCCAGCCGCAGCGGGTCAAGGGGTCCCACAGGTGAGGGTAGGCGTCGGCGCTGGGTAACAGACGACAACACGCCTCAAAGGACAGTGAAGCTCTGTTCCGTTTATTGCAAGTACAAGCAGGTTTTTATATTTTCATTTCAGGTAGTGATTAATATCTGCAGTATAACATGATCATTTAAGCAGAAAAAATCAATACAAAGGTATTCAGTAAAAGTACAAAAGTTCCCATAGATTTAGTTAAAGATTATTTTAACTAGGAGAGCCATTAATCAGACAATTAGAAATATCTTATTGTATATTAAAGTTTCTCAGAATTTGGTATAGGGCAAAAGGATACGCTAAATTGAGTAAAGAAAATAGGAGATTTATTATAAATAAGGCCCTTGTGATGTCTAACTTAGCTATCTACCTTTTTTTTTTTTTGCTTAAAATGTTTTTCTGTGTACTATAAATTCTGACTCCCTACTGACTGTTTAGTTTGTAATAACTAACTAGCTTTTGTTATTTCTTTGCCTGTCTAGTTGATATATATTCTTATTCAAGGTAAAGAAGGGGCTATTCCTATGTTGCAGGGGGCTTTTAAGGGTACTTCTTTTAAGTTTCTCTAGGAGTTCTTTTATAGACATGTTTTGTACTTTGATTCCCTCTAAGAAAGTAGTGAGATCATCTCCTGATTTCCTAGAGTATTCTATCTTGTCTTGGGTGTTTTTCTAATGATCTGTTATTGATTAAGCTTGAATTCTCAGATTGTTCTGATTGTTTCCTTGTGCCTGTATTCCCTGACGTTTCTAGTATGATATTATTATTCCGTTCATTGAGCCAGGAAAGGTCCAGGCACACTATCTGAATCACTGCCAGGGTATTCATAATGATTAAAGCAAAAAGGGTCATGATCCCCAAAGCAAGCACAATCACAATAGGTATTGCAGGGCCTTCCATGCCACGTCCACCAGGTTGGAAACTGCTTCCTTGAAGTCTTACACCCCCTCTCAGGACCTTGTCACGGAGAGAGGGATCCAACAGTGGACGCGGCAGTGGACGTGGCATTGGGTGAGGGACGCCGCGCACACATGCTAAGAAGCGGAGGCTGGAAGTAAAGGGTTGAAGGGGGCCTGCGGGTGTGTACTCTACACTGTATTTTCACAAATTTAATTCTCAAAACAACTCTATAAATATTTTCCTAGCTTTACCAATGAAATGACCAACACTCTTTTGCCCAAGGTACAGTTACTAACTGGTAGAGCTGGCATCTTGAAATGAAGCCTGACTCACTCCAGGCTCCTTGTTCCTGCTTTCATACCACAGGTGGCAGTGACTTTCGGAGGCCGCCCTGAGACAAAAGTTGGCTGTAAGAGACCATGAGGAAAACTATTTGAAGCCTAAATATATCCATTTAGCCCACTGGGTAGAACTGAGGCAAAACAGAATGTATGTTTCCTTAAAATGGCAAGATTGTTCTTGCCTGTCATCTAAAGCCAACTTTCCCCTCAAAAGGATCTAAATAGTTAAGACCATCCAGAACATTTCCTACATCCCAGAAATAGTCGCAGAAATTACCTTCAGCTGGGGACATGACAGTTTTATATTTTATATGTATCAGGCTAAATATTTCAAAATTGCTTATATTCTTCAACAGTAAAATATCACATTTAACTACAACTCAAAAAATTAAATAACCTAATTAAAAATGAGCAAAGGACCTGAAAAGATATTTCTCCAAAGATATACAAACAGTCAACAAGCATATGAAGAGATGCTTGACATCACTTATCATCAGGGAAATGCAAATCAAACCCACAATGAAATATCGCCTCATACCCATTAGGATGGCCCCTATGAAAGAGAGGAGGGAAGAGAGGAGGGAAGAGAGGACGAGAGGACGGAAGGAAGGGAGGCAGGGAGGGAGGGGAAAGGGAGCGGAAAGGAAAAGGACAACGACTATTGGTGGGGATGTAGAGAAGTCGGAACCCTTGTGCACCACTGGTGGGAATGTAAAATGGTGCAACCTCTAAAGAAAACTGTATGGTGTGCTCTCGGCTGGTGTGGCTCGGTTGGAGCATCGTCTCATAGGCTGAAAAGGACGTGGATTTAATTCCTGATCAGGGTACACACCCAGGTTGCAGGGTTTAATACCCGGTAGGGGCATGTATGAGAAGGCAACTAATTGATGTCTCTCTCTCTCTCTCTCTCTGTATTTGTCTCTCTCCCACCAACCCTTCCTGTATCTCTAGAGCAATGAAAAAACGTCCTTGGGTGATGATTAAAAAAAATTATGGCCATCCCTCTGTTCTTCAAAAAACTTAAAATAGGGACTTCCAGCCAAGATGGAGGCTAAGGTAGATATACCTGACCTCCCTGCATAAGCAAAAGGACAACAAATTTAAAAACAAAAAATAACCAGAATTGCCAGAAAATCAAACTGTATGGAAGTCCCACAACGAAGGAGTTAAAGAAGAAACATTCATTCAGACCTGTAGGAGGAGCAGAGACAGGCAGCCAGAGCAGAGAGGATGTATGACAAGGTGGTGGCAGAGGACTGGGAGGTTCCACATCTGTGTGCTGAAAAACCAGGAGGTACAACTTCAGAGCAGGACAGACTTTGCAACCCAGGGTTCCAGCACAGGGGAAATACAGGCTCAAAACCTCCGACTGTAAAAACCTGTGGGGGTTGCAGTGGCAAGAGAAACTCCCAACCTCACAGGGAAGTTACTAAAGAGACCCACAGGGCCCTAGAACATACACAAACCCATCCACCAGGGAATCAGCACCAGAAGGGCCCAATCTGCTTGTGGGTAGTGGGGGAGGTGACTGGAAGTGGGGCAAGAGGCCAGCAAACAACATTTTTCTCTCTCAGACCCCTCCCCCACAGACTTCCGCAACGCAGTGAAGTTTTCCTATTCATTTTTAGGAAAAAATGTAGTATACAGGTACATATTAAAGTGCCTATTTTGAAAAGACATGAAACCAAACATACAGACAGCGCCCCCCTCCGGGCGAACTGTCCCACCTCACCTTCTCATCTGCCGCCCGATTACTGAGAAAGCCTCTTCATCAGTCAGCCTGATGCTAGTCACACTCGCTCCGCTTCACCTCACCTGCCTATCCTTCACTTTGAAAATACACCAAAAGAACACACTAAGTAAAAAAAAAAAAGCAAGGTGTTCAACCACGCACTTGGGAATTTTCTAATAGCAGAGATAATCCCAGTGTTCTGAATGGCTGCACAGTATTCGATCAAACAGATGTATTATAATTGCATATAAATATATTATATACTTACATTATAATTTGCTCTATCTCTTATTTATGGTTAGATTTTTGGCTTTGGTTTGTTTTTCCCCTTTGAAACAATGCTGCCAGGAGCAGCTCTGCCCCTGTGCTTGGACTCTCACCAGTCTGTCTGTAGGACAGATCTTTACAAGGGACTGCCGCAGGTTCAGCGTGATGCATTTTAATTTGACAGCTACCCCACACTGCTCCCAAAAAATGTACGATTTACATTTCCATTAAGTGTATGCCAGTACCAAGTTCCCTACTATTTCTAGTATCAGGCATTAAACTGCAATTTTTGCCAAAGTGATGGGTGAAAAAAAATCTCCCTTTGTCATTTAAGTTTTTTGAATAAAATTCAGCATTTTTCATTTTAATTGACTATTTGAATTTCTTTCACTATAAATTTTCATTTTACCTATTTTTCTGTATACACTTTGTGTTTTTTCTTAACTGATTTGTGAAACTTATTTGCATATGAAGAAAATCAAATTGCAACAAATACCTTCCCCATTTTGTATCATTTTTATGATACTGAAGTTTAACTTGGATATTAAATCTATTGATCTTGGTTTCAAGGTTTTGTGTCCTTTAAAACTATATACAAATAATCCATGATTCCTTCTTTGACTTTTACAATCTCATCATCTGTTCTATAATCTCTCTGGAATTTCAGTATGAAGGGTCGGGCAAAGATAAGAGCATAACCTAAACATCCATAGGCATTTTGCATTTATTTCTGCACCCCCTTCTGCTCAACCACTAGCCTAGCATTTCTTCCCTAACAGCAACCTGCTTGAACCTACTGCAGCATCAGAACAGACTTCAGTACCTAGTAGGACCCCCTTTCTACTCTTCCCATCAGAATTATCAGCTTTATGGGCTCTTATACTTTTCCAGATAAACTTCAGTATATTTTTGTTGTATTCCTCCCCAGAATCTTGTTGGTATTTATTTCATAGTGACAGTGACTCTATAAACTTGAAGAATGTTTCCAAAAATCAAACTTTACAAGACCATGATGTCTCACTATTTACTTGTATCTTTCTACAAACCTTAGTAGCATTTAAATTTTTACATATAGATCTTGAATATGTCTAGGTATTTTACCTTTTGGTCACTATTATAAACGGTCTATTTTCTTCCAATTAATTTTCTAACTGCTTTTTATCTACATGTGAAAAAGCTACCAAGTCTTGTATATTTAAGGTTACCAGCCAACTTACCAAATCTTCTATTTCTCAGGGTTTTTTTGGTGGATTTACTTTCCACTATACATAATACGTTTCATGAATTTTGCCTTCTCCTTTACAACATGTATCTTCCTTTCTTCTATCTTCTTGAACAAAATTAAACTATGGTAATAGTGTACATCCTGAATTTTTGACACCTGTGGGAACTCGACTAGGGATTACTCTTAACCATGACACTGGCTTTTGGTTTGAGAAACGGAGGTCCTGTCATTGGACCATTCAGAACTTGAGTCCTAGCAATTTCAAGTGCACACAGGGAAACCAGTTACTGTGACACAGAGGTGTTCCCATGCAAGGTTCCTTGTCCACCATCTGTCTCTACCCGCCTTTAGGATGGTGCTGCAAACACGAAGTGAAGCATGTCTTTCCATTGCTAGAGTTTCACCTGACAAACTATGCTAAAGACTCTAAAACTTCATTCTGCATTAATTCTAAGAATTCGTATAGTATCTGCAATTATACTTTAAGCCCCTGCCCACCACTATTCACTAGGAAATTATGTTCCAAATAAAAATGGATTCCACTTTTTCTAGTACTAATAATCAATTGAGAATAGGGCCTCTTAGAGAGTTTTCAAAGATGGGAAGGGAATATACATTACTTGTTTTACTGAAGTTCATCCACCTGCCCCCCCTTTCCCTAAATAAATACTAAATCTAAAATCTACCTTGAACTTTGGTCAAATGCTTTTAGGAAGCAACTGAGATGATACATGGACACTGGAGGCAGAGCAAAGTGTAGTATTGAAGGGTTACAGCTAATTGCTTGGGCTTAACTCCTGGCTCCACCACAGAGCTACTGTGTGACCTTCAACAAGCCTCTCCATGCCTCTATGGCTTAGTTTCCTCATTTATAAAATCAGGATGCTGCCTACCTCATAGGCTGATTACCTAATGTAAAGCACCCAGGAGAGAAGTCTGTAATACAACAGGTGCTCAACAAGGGTAAACTATTATTGTTCTTTTCTGACATACTTATTTGGTGTGCACATTAGCATGTCTTTTGGTAATTACTCTCCCTTGTAATATGGGTATGAATCCTATTTGGCCATGGTGAAATATTCTTTTAATGTATTGCTAAATGCCATTGGCTAGTATTTTATTTTAAAACTTCACATTAGTCTTCATAAAATACAAAGTTTTCAATTTACTACTATCAGCACGTCAAGGTCAGGCATCACTGTTCCACTGGCTTGTAAAAAGAATCTTATTTTTCCATCTTTATGTCGTAAACAACTTAAATATTATCCAAATTATCTTCTCCTTCAAAGTTAAACAAAATTCACCTGTAGAAGGGGAAACAACCAATAATAAACTGTGACAAGTTGCGTGAGGTGATCACACTGTAGTTGATGGTACAGAAATGCTGAGTATTGTGCACCTGAAAGGAACATAAACACTGTATACCAACTGTACTTACAAAACAAAACAAAGTAGAACAAAACAAATTCACCTGTACACCATCTGGGCCTGGTGTTTTGAGGAATGGTAGCTTTTTGGTAACGTTCTCAATTTCTTCCATTGTTAATGGTCTGTTACGTTCTCTCTTCTGGAACCAATTTTGATAATTGGATGTCCTTTAAAAGAAAATCTGGCTTATTTATATAGTCTTATAAAGCACTTGCTATTTAAAAAAAAAAAATACATCTAGCTTTGGCTGGTATGGTTTAGTGGACTGAGTGCCGGCCTGTAAAGCAAGGGGTTGCTGGTTCGATTCCCAGCCAGGGCACATGTCTGGGTTGCAGGCCTGGTTCCCGGTTGGGGGCCACATGAGAGGCAACCACACACTGATGTTTCTCTCCTCTTTCTCTCTCCCTTTCCCTCTCTAAAAATAAATATTTTTAAAAATTAAAAAGTAAATCTAATTTTATGTACTTATGTTCTTTCTTGAGCAGGGTAGCCAGTGTATCCAGTTTACATTCATCCCATCTTGGCAAAGAACCAGTTTTTGCATTTTCCAATTTTTCAGTTTTTAAGTTTGTTTTTTTCTCTTTACTATCATTTTCTCCTGCTTTGTCTACGTTTATTTTATTGTATTTTTCTTAGTCAGATGCTTATTTTTTTATTCTGTTTCATAATTTTAGTGTTTAAGGCTATATATTTTTCTTTCAGCAAAACTTTTATTACTTTTGAAGCTATTCCGTGGCGAATGTAGGGTCTGACAGTCACCTTGCCATCTACACCATCTTCTGGTCCTTTGCAACAGCAGCTTTGATTTGGGATCACTGTCTATGCACCTTTTTCCAGAGACCACGCCTGTTTGGGCTTGTTTGTGGTGCCATATGCTTTATTTATGCTCAGGAGAAGAGCATCTTTCTCATGACCCACAGGAAAGATCCAACAAGAATGGAACCTGACATTTGGCAACTGTCCTTCAGTTTCAAAGGCTCAGTGATAAATATACCCTCCACAAGTTGACCTTTATCTATGGGAGAACAAAGCAAAAGTGGGAATCCAAGTTCATCAAGTCCACTGCTAAGTTCTTGGCAAACAGCAGGATGCCTGTTATGGATGCATATGAGCATCAAGTACCCAAACTCTATGACGTTCTCACCACCTCCACCCCCCCCCGCCAAATAAAACAGCCAATTCTAAAAGCAGTCATCTGTCTGCTGGATTATTCTGAATTACGAGGTAAGGGGGAAAGACACAGAGAACTTTAAATGAACAAAGTAAGAAATATTTAAAATGTCCATTTTGGCCTGAAATTTTAGTCCATTCTGGATAAACAGAAGTCTACCACAGATACGAGAAGTGGAAATTCTGATACTCCTTTGACTGCTGACTGTGTTGTTTTGACTTGTTTTTCAGGAAAAGCATTTTTGCTAAAAGCTGCAGACTTCCTCCTTCATATCTAGCAGTCCTTTAACTTTATATAGCATAGCACTGTGCCATACATTTGAAGACTCAGTGTTAGACTGGGTTTTAAAAACTGTTGCTGACTTTGTATTTGTTCCCGTTTCAATGGCTGCTTCCCTTAATTCAGGATACAACCTCTTAGGTGTGAGTTTCCCTTCATACACCATTTTTGTGGGTGTGTATACATAAATGACTTGAGAGAACTGGGGGCAAAAACAAACACACAGCTTTTTAAATTTGTTTTTTCAAACAGACCTTCTGCCTGTTAAATTTTGTGCTTTTAACCAATTAAAGCTAATGTCGTTTTTAATTTAAAAAAACTTTTATAGATGCTTATGAAGTTTTCCAGAATATAGTTTGATAATTATTAATCACTTAATCTTATATCCTTACTTCTGTTTCAGCTGACTGACATGAGTTAAAATTCCTTATTAATACTGTGTGACAACTGGCACAGAAATGCTTTTTATCCATGTAACACTTTTGTTTTCTTCAGTTTCAGAAACAAACATTATAATCAACAAAAACATTCAGATTAACACCCATATGATTACACAATAACACACTGTAACAATTTACAAATGAAAAAATGTCATTAATATGTACTGAATAATATATTTTAAATTCTAACACAGCTACTTATAAGCTGTTTAACAACGTATGTTCCTTGATAATACAGACCAAGTTATTTGTGCGCCTGAAACAACGTTTTGTCCATATTCACTTTTAATTCTTACTGTATGGTACTAGCATTACTTTCCAAAATTTTGCAAATTCAAGTTACTTCATTCAGCCCTGGCTGGTGTAGCTCAGTGAACTGAGCACCAGATTGCAAACCAAAAGGTTGCTTGTTCAATTCCCAATAAGGGCACAGGCCTGGGTTGAGGGCCAGGTCCCCAATAGGCGGTGCTAGACAGACAACCACACACTGATGTTTCTCTCCCTTTCTCCCTCCATTCCCCTCTCTCTAAAAATAAATAAAATAAAGTTACTTCATTCAGTTTGTAATTACTCCTACTAATAATGAGACTATTATTAAACAGAAGTTAGACACTGTATTGCAATATTTTAAGAAATTTTAGGAGCATTACAGCACATTTAGAACTTCAGGTTAAAGGGAAAAAGAGGCCTGGACACAGGAAAAAGGAATGCAGTGAAACCCAAACTCCACAGATTTCTCTCTAGTTTCATCCTGCACACCACAATGGTGGCAACAGGGTCTTAACTTGGCAATAGAAGGATAGTGTGCACAGTATTCTGGGGAAATAAAATTCAGAATCTTCTACTATGAACATGGCTAAATTTCTTTGCTCAATTGAGCTCACTTTAAATACTTTAACACATATACTTTTTTTGCAACTTACTGCAAAATTTATTTACCATTTTTACACTCCCTGAAACACCCAACCTATCTCAACACCAGGAAGAGAAGTTAATGAAGTTGACTTTAAAGCAACTGAAAGTGTCGAACTGTGCTGTTTAAGAAAACAGCGTGAAGTCTAAACACAGTAATTTACAGCCCCAAAAGATACACGGATGTGATCCCAGCATAAAGGTCTTTGTGCACAACTGGGCAGAAGGCAACTGTAATTCTCCAAGAATGTGCACTCGCACTGGTCCACGGGTCTGACTCAGCATTCAGAATAAGATCAACCCGGGTTCTAGTCCTAGTTATGGCACTCTTGCTATTATAAATACAAAGCAAAGTCTATAATTTAAAAATCCACTTCTCTGGGCTCACTACCAAAAAAGAGAACAGGTAAGTCCACTTCTCTTAGAGGTAACAGCTTGCGATTTTTCCCTGAGTTGCGCTAAAGGTGACGCGGAAGTGCCTAACCTTTGCTAGGAGACCGGACCAGTGCTTGCACCTTCTAATTTTATGGAATCCTTTCAAAGCAAGGCAGAGGAGGCTCAAAGCAGCAAGGTCACTACGTATTTATTTTAAGGGCTTCACAGTTTACAGGCAGAGAAACAGCAAGTGTGAATTAAGACAGGCTGTGTATAGCTGTGAGGGGCAAAATACAAATTATGCTATAAATGAAGCGTCGACATACTCCATCTAGCTAGCCTTAAAACCAAATAATCGGGACAGAGATTTACAATGAACAATACCACCCCCCCCCTTCTCCGCCCTCCTCCCAAAAGCCTGCACACCGAGTTTCGCACAACGCGAAGCAACATGGTGTCGCAGAATAAGCATTGTCTAGCTCTGTGGCTGAACTTACCTCTCTGCAGGCGTCCATGTGGCCAATCTGTGAGAAGAGGACGGGCAGGGAGCCGAGGGAATTACACAGGACTGCCCCTTCCGTCTCCGACGCTCAAAACAGTCTGGGGTCCGGAATCCCTGGGTCCCGAATCCCAGATCCGGGAGGGGGGGGCGGGAGCCCTCCCGCCGTCCCAGCACCGCCCTTTTCCTGGCGCTAGCGGAGCTCGGCTCCTCCCCGCTCAGGGAGCGCCCGAAAAACCCAGTCTCCTTTTCTGCGCGGGAAAAACTCGCTCCGGCAGCTAGACGCCGTCCCGGGCCCAGCGAAGCCCGGGTTCAGGAGTGGACGCCGGAAGCCGCGAACCTGGGGAGCGGAGGACTGAACCCGCGTTGCGGGGGCGCGTTGACCCGGCCGGGCGGCCTCCTCAGACCCTCCTCCGTGCGTCCATGCCCTCCACCACGAGGACGAGGGAAACCTCGTGCTCCCCTCTCGCGTTCTTCTCGCACTCACCCATCCCCGCCGGCGCCCGGATCCACGCCCGGTAGCCGCCGGCCGGCGGATCGGCGAGCTGAGGAGCCGGCGCAGGCGCAGACCTTGACCGACCCCCAGTCCTCGGGGCGTAGCGTGACGCGCTTGCGCAGTCCAAACCCTATCACGTGAGGGAGACGCCGTCGCCACCACGCCTCTCTTTTAAAAACCTCGAGCGTTAGGGGTTGTTGACCACCTGCTGGAGTGAGTACGCAGCCGCAGGTCCTGGAGAGAGGGTCACCCATCCCAACTGTGGTAATGCCTTGGGACCTCTTCCTGCAAAACACCGTAACCTTAGTACCGTACGGTGGCCTTGCCGTGCCATAAACAGCCAACGCATTCTCTCTTGTGCAGTCGGCGGGAAGACCAGTGGGAATTGATCGTTGTGATTGGCAATCAAACGGGTGCCTTAAAGGCCTGAATGTACCCCACCTAACCCCCCTTTCTAGCCTTGGTCAGTTTCATCAAACCCTCCAAGTGTCCTTTTGTCAGCTGCCAATACCACAGTTTACAGAACACCTGTGTGTGCATTAGGACATTTATAGCACTTTGAAACCCGTTTCCTCTCCACATCAGGCAGGTTGCAGGTCCGGGACTCCACTAGCAGTTAGGAGGCGGAGGCCAGGTAATAGTACTTTGACATTTTCTGGGAGTGACCTTGGAGAGGTCACTGATCCCTGAGCCCCAGATACCTGTCTGAAAAGTAAGTGCCTTTGTAAGAATTGCTGGGAGTAATGGTCTGGAAGGCACGCAGATGTGAGGGTTTGAAGGAAACGGAAAGGTCGGTTTGGAGAGGAGAGGCTCTTCAGAAGGCTCATCAAATACGTGAAGTGTAGGCCAGTAGGCACCTGCACTAGAGTGAAGCATTCGGGTATGTATGTGCTTTAGGTGGGTGACTTTCCTTGCCCACTTCCCCCAAGAGCACTGGGTAGATACTGACTCCAGAACACTGTGTGGTCTGCTTGAGCTGGCCTGCTTTACTGTACCTTGGGATGTGGAAGACCATGCTACCTAATTTCAGCAAACACTCTACCAAGGTACCTACTGTGTGCCATTGTCCATGCCTCAGCTCCCTTGGGGGAGCTTAGAATCGAATGAAGGATATAAAAATAAAAGACTGAACATTCAGAAGCATGGAGGGGCCATTCCGTTTGAGAACCAGGAACGCATTATAGGGTAGGAGGCACGCGACAGTGCCTTGGAGGATGAATGAGTGGAATTTGGACTCGTGGAGAAAGTCATAATTCAGGAGATAAGGTTGTAAAGGTCGCGTGGTGGGGTCTGATAGTGCAAATCTTGACTGTCAGACATGCACCTGGTATGTAATCCGTGTGCAGAGAGATTCTGGACTCCACAGGATAATGACTAGGCCACACAGTGCCGTGGAATGATTAATCAGGCAACACTGGAAGGACATTTTTCTCAAATTATGTTTGCCCTGTCTTGTGTGAATTCCTATTCACATTTATTATCTGAAAAATAAATAAACCAGGCAGGCATCCAGCATGTTCAGAAGCATAAATAATTCATTTGAAATTAGAATGGAGGGTTAGTCTCCTGTGGTAAAACCTGAAAAGGGGGGAAAGATAGAAATTAAACACACGGCTGGGGAGATTCCAGGCCAGCGGAACACTCCGGGCTGGCACTGAGCCCGTCTGTATCTCTCCGCTGCAGGCCGCGGCACAGCCCTCTGCTCCTGCAGCCTTAGTTCCTTGTCAGGAGCCTCCACGTCTTTAATGGGCACATGCAGTTCGGAAATGAAAACCCTCTCTTTTCTGATTCAGGCTATCATAACGTTAGCTTTTCATTTCTCTGTCCACATCCACCCATTCTTTTTCTTTACATTTTTAATTACAGTTGACACTTCATAGTATATTAGTGTCAGGTGCGCACTGCACAGTGGTTAGACATGTAACCTATGAAGTGATCCCCCCCCATAAGTCTAGTACCACTGACATCATTATACAACATTATTGTATAATGTTGTAATAACTATGTTCCCTATATTAATCCCTTCTTTTTTTTCACCTCCCTTCACCTGGTAACCATCCATTTGTTCTCTGTATTTATGAGTTTGTTCATCTATTTTGTTTGGGGTTTTTTTTTAGATTCCACATATAAGTGAAATTGTGTGGTATTTGTTTGACTTTTTTCATTTAGCATAATACCCTCTAGCTCTATCCATATTGTCACAAATGGCAGGATTTTGCTTTTTTTTTTCCCCCTGGCCAAGCGATATTTCATTGTATATATGTACCAGCGCTTTATCCATTTGTCTATCGATGGACACTTAGGTTGCTTCCATATCTTGGCTATTGAAATAATGCTGCAATGAACATGGGGTACATATGTCTTTTTTATTTAGAATTTTGGGTTTCTTTGGGTAAATACCCAAAAGTGGAGTTGCTGGGTCCCTCTTTGTCTCTTGTTAATAGTCTTGGTTTTAACAAATCTATTTTGTCTGATATTAGCATTGTACCCCAGATGTTTTTCCATTTCCATTTGTATGAAATACCTTTTTCCATCCCTTTACTTTCAGTCTGTGTCTTGTGATCTGGGTCTGTTGTAGACAGCACGTGTACGGGTCTTGTTTTCTTATCTGGTTACCTTGTCTTTTTTAAATTTATTTTTAAAGAGAAAGCAAGGGAAAGAGAAAGGGAGAGAAACATCAATGTGTGGTTGCCTCTTGTGGGCCCCTGACTGGGGACCTGGCCCACAACCCAGGCATGTGCCCTGGGAATCGAACTGGTGACCTTTTGGTTCACAGGCTGGTGCTGAATCCACCAGACCACACCAGCCAGGGCTGGTTACCCTGTCTTTTGATTGGAGCATTTACTCTATTTACATTTAAAATAATTATTGATAGGCATGTAATTATTGCCATTTTATCGATACTTTTTATCTTTCTTCCCCCTCCCCTTCCCCTCCTCCGCCACATTTGTTCTAATACCAGTTTGGTGGTGATAAGCTCCCTGGACTTTTTCTTGTCTGGGAAGCTCTTTCTCTTTTGTTCAATTCTAGATGATAGCCTTGTTGGGTAGACTAATCTTGATCGTAGGTCCTTGCTTTTCATCAGTTTGAATGTTTCATGCCAGTCCCTTCTGGCCTGCAAAGTTTCTGTTGAGAAATCCGCCGACAGTCTGATGCACGTGCCCTTGTAGGTAGCTAACTGCTTTCCTCTGGCTGCTTCTAAGATTCTCTATCTTTAACCTCCGGAATTTAATTATGATGCGTCTTGGTGCACATGCACACGTTCTTTCATTCATTCTTCAGTCTTTAGAACTGTTCTGTATACAGTGGAACTTTGGTTCTTGAACTTAATCGTCTCTGGTAGGCTGTTTGGAAAATTAATTGTTTGAGATGGGAGACTCGAACACAGGTTCGACTGTACCTGCAGCCTCCATCCCAGCTGTCAGACTGTGTCCTCTAACCCAGCTTCGATCTTGCTTCTCAGCCTAAAGGCTGCCGCTGGCTTCCTCTGGCCTCTGTAATAAATCCAAATTCCTTAACTTGGTGTGAGGGCTGTGTCCTAGTGCCTCTGACTATTAGCGCACCTCACTCCCAACTACATGCTGTGTTTCAGCCTTGTTGGGTCTCTGTGTTTTACAAATGCTTGTGTTCAAGTCTCTCCCCGCCTTCACCGTGGCAAACTTGTTACCTCTCCAGGCCCCTTCGCCTCCTCGTCTGGAAAGTCTTTTCTTACCCAGCTCACTGTGCAGAGCTGTGGGACTCGTTTCTGGCCTTCCAGCCTAGGGCTTGGCAAAAAGGGTGCTTGCCCCCAATGAAGCGGTGGTGGAGAGGGTGGCAGTGTTGCTGATGGACCTTGGCTGAAGCACTCTCCACTCCCCTCCCACCAAATGCTTCCTAGGACATTCTCTAGTGTCTTCACACCTCATGGGCCCTTATGTCCACGAAAACAGTTCTCTGCGAGTTGCCGGTGAAGTCTCACTGCTGTGAGTGGCTCTGCCCAAATAAAGTCACCTTAGGTCATTCCCTAGCAAGCGGCCAACGACCTTCCTGTGTCTTCAGCTCAGTTTCCCAGGCCCCTGCAACTCTCTGTGACTATCTCTGCCACTCCCCTTGACATCCTCGTGCTCCAGCCTTGAGGCCAGCACTGCCGGTTCCCTTCCACGAACTTGCTGCCGCCTTTGACACACCCACGAACTGCGTACATTTTTGTCCTCCATGCCTGGTAGGCCCTGCCTTCTCTTCACCCTTCACACACACAGAGCTAGCTGCCTTGTGACCCTGACCTCACGATCTGATGCTGCAGATCGTGACTGCTCTGCCCGTTCTGCCCTGCTCCCCTCTGCCCCCCGGGTGTCCTTGAATTCCTTCCATTCCTGGGGCTGGTGGGTTAACTCCTGGGCCTGCTTCCTTTCTGCTTCATTCATTTACAAACTCACACTGATCTAGCAACTCACATCCTTTGCAAGCCTGTGAGACAGTCTATTCCTTTTATTCAGTAATTTATTTTTATGCTGGTGGAGAGTGAATTTTAAGCCTGTTTTACAACTGAATTATCTGGGGCACTTTAAAAACCAAACTAACCAAACAAAACTTGAGAGATTCTGACTTAATTAGTCTGCAGTGGGACGTGGACTGTAGTCATTTTTAAAACCTCCCAGGTGTGCTGAGGTTGCAACCAGCACTAAATACTGGCTTCCTCAGCTTGCCTAAAGGCAAGAATCACCTCCCTGGCTAGTATTCAGAGTGTCATCCGAATACCCCAGAGTTGCAGGTTTTGATTCCAGGTCAGGGCACATATAACAACAACCAATGGCCCTGGCTGGTATGGCTCAGTGGATCGAGCACCGGCCTGCAAACCAAGGGGTCTCTGGTTCGATTCCCAGTCAGGGCACATGCCTGGGCCAGGTCCCTGGTGGGGGGCATGCAAGAGGCAACCACACACTGATGTTCCTCTTTCTCTCTCTTTCCCTTGCCCTCTCTCTAAAAATACATACATAAAAATTTTAAAAAAACAGTATCCACCAATGAATGCATAAGTAAGTGGAAGAACAAATGGAAGTTCTTTCTCTCCCTTCCTCTCTCTAAAATCAATCAATAAATATTTGTAGAAACGCGAGTCGCCTGAACCTGTCAAGCAGCCCGTGGCCCTAGACCTGCAGCACAGGTCTCACCCTGGGTGCCTGTTAGGAAAGGTTCTTCCTGGCCCGACCCAGACATAGTGAAGGAGTATCTGTATTTAACCAGGTCACCAGCTGAATTATATGCACTTTACAGGTTGAAGAGCTAGATTCTAGGTCCTGGGAATTTGGTTAAAAAATTAGATCTTCAGTCCCAAATCAGTCTGCTACAAAATCAGGGTTTCCAAGGGGAGGCCAGTCGGCCTGTCTACATTTAACACAAGCCCCAGGCAATTCTTGGGCAATTGTGGGGGTGACCTGCAGTTTGAAACGCAGGTGCCTGCAGCCCACAGGGGCCATGGGCCCAGTCCTAAGGAGAGACCGTCCGTGCTGAAACAGGCACATACCAAGTGCTGTGTGTCCACAGGGAGGGAATATGCACTAGCTGCAATCAGGGAGGGCTGCCTGGAAGAGGACCTACAAAGCATGACTAGGATTTAAACAAGGTGGGTACTAGGGAAAGCATGGGATGGGAAGGAGTGCGCAAAGAAGGAGACACCAGGTTTGTCATTCTCCCCGACCTTACTCCTGTTCTCCAACTTTGCCTTTATCCCAAGCACACCTGAAGACAGAGCCTGTCCCTCTGGCCATTCTCAGGGCTCAGAACAGTTGCTGACCTCTGGGCGGGATCATGGGACACCTTACTTGGTATCTAAGTGACACATACTTGTAAAATACAAACATTTTTATCTAGCAAGGGCTGAGTCAATAAAACAATATCAAACATTTGCACAATACTCTGGGTTTTCCAAGCAGTTGAATAGACATTTCCTCTGATTTTTCACATAATTTGTGTACTCTAAGTACCGTGACCTGCTCAAGTGTACTGCCCGCTGAGAGGTGAGGCTGGGACCCCACCTTCTGTACCGTTTTTGAGAACAGAAGCACAGTTGAGTATTTTGGTGCCTTGAACTTGGGGAAAGGATCAGGCTGCAGGGCTGCAGACAGACTAGCCCTTTACCAAGACTCTGATCATAAGATGCCCCTGAGGAGCTTGTCACAGATACTGTATAGGTTCCTGACATCCCCCCAAAACACACTGAATTAAAATCCCCAAGAGGGCCCCGACTGGTGCGGCTCAGTGGGCTGGGCATCCTCCCACAAACTGAAAGGTCGCTGGTTCAATTCTTAGTCAGGGCATGTGCCTGGTTTGCAGGCCAGGTCCCAGGTTGGGAGCGTGTGAGAGGCAGGCAGTCTATTGATGTTTCTCTGGCATACTGATGTTTCTCTTCCTCTCTACTTCCCTTCCCCTCTCTCTAAAAGTTAATAAAAATTTTTTAAAAATCTCCAAGAGGAAAGGTTTGGGATTTCATATTGTACCGGAGGCAAGTGTGAACCTCATGGTGAAGCAAGGTGGGCAACACTGAACTAGGGGCGCACGGCCAGTACACCTGTTTGGACCCTGGACCCACCGCTTCCTGGCGGTGCCCTCGGGTCACAACCTTCCTTGCCTCTGAGTCTCAATATCTTTATCTTCCCACCTTCTGAGTCCCTGAGGGAGGCTCCCCAAGATGGCACATCCTGCAAGATGGGGGCTCATTGTCCTGGTTGGTGTGGAGTGGGCAACGGAACTCAGGGGCTGGGTCCCCCAATGCTCCTCCGGAGGTCACCTTTCTCTTTTGCTCCTGGGGAAGGAGGGACTAGGTAGTTCTCTCTAGATCCTGCCCACCGTGGGCTATGACCATCTTCTGGGGTGGGAGGTATGGATCATGAGCTCTGAGCCCCCACCGCTCAGTCTAACCTCTGCTTTTCCTCAGTCACTGCACCCCCGGGCGTGGGTTCCTCGTCTGCACAGAGGGCTTTCATTGTGGGAGACCAGTGCGTGCTCAGGGCACGGCGAGCTCGCCATAAGTAGGAGCTTTCATCATTTTGGCATCATTTAACAAATTCTAATTGAGCACCTACTATGTGTCAGGAGCTCTGCTAGATCCGTGCTTGTGTGGAATCTACATTCTCATGACATTCTAGTGAGTGGAGACCGACAATAAATAATTAATGCATGTTTAATATTTAAACACTAAAGACACTGCATAGATAAACAATAAAGACAATAAATAGGTTCAATATTGAAATAAATAACCAATGTAATTATTTAAATAGAAATACAACAGATGCTTATTATTTCAATAACTGCAGCATGTTAGCATTAATTTAAATAACAGATAAAGATGGAATGTCAGAAGATGCCTGGGTAGAAGAAGAGAGAGAATGGAGAGACCAGCTATGGACTTTGGTCCAGAGAGGAAGAGGATCTTAATCTGTGATCCTTACTTTGTAGACGTTTGGGTGGGACCAGGACCATTTTTATCTGTAGACTCCACTTTCACTTCCCACAGGGAGGCTTCTGGGAATTCCAGACCCTCCCTCCTTTGGAATTCGGTGGCTGTAATGACCTCTGCCTTTCCTGTGAAAGTCAACCCTGTTCTCCCCCTAACCCATATTGTCTGAAGCTTGGCGAAGCTAAGGCATGCTAAGGCCGTCTGTCCAACACAGAGTGCCGTCTTCGCAATGACCCTGTTAGGTCCTGCGCCACTTCACAGTGGAGGAAACAGGTTTTTGTGCCTTGCCCGGGTCGCATAGCTGGATGGAGCCTCCCGTCCAGCCGGGGCCTCCCATACTCCCCTAGGGGGGACAGCTGTTCCTCTTCTGACCTCCCTCCGGCACTGCAGGAGGGCAGGGCTCCTCTGCCCCTCACTGGGTCCTCCATCCCACGCTTCCAGCCCAGGATGTTGCCCTCACAGGGGCAGAGGGTAAGGGGCTTGCTCAGGGTCACGCCAGGAGGTGGTTGCTGAAGTGACCAACTGTTGGGGTCTGCCCAGGACGGTCGCAGTGTTGGCACTGAGAATCCTGCGTCCCGGAAAGCCTCTCGGGCCTGCAGAAACCCCACAGGCACTGCCTGGCAGCCTCCAGTCCTGCCCCCACGGCCCTGTGCCCGGACCCGGGTTGCCTTTAATGAAAGGAAACTGCTTAGCCTCATGTCTTAAGCAACGTCTAAGTTGCTGACTGTCCTCAAACATAACCAAGCAGTTTTTCTTGGGGGGCAACTCCCAGGCATCGGGAGTGGAAGACGAACTCTCTGGACGACAAGCGCCTCCCAGATGTGCCTTCCCTCTGACCCAGCAGTGCCACTTCTATGGATTTCTCCTCAAGGGAAAAAAACACCACCAGAAATACGGCAATGATTTCCAAACAAAGACACTCCCTGCAGAGATGGTGACACAAAAACTTGAATAAATTGTTACTAAATTAAAGTAGAATATCCTTTTGCTAAGAAAAAAAGATCATATCATAGAAGATTTAATTCCTTTAATTAAGGAAAAGCAGATGGCACTACGTTAAGTGGAAGATGGAGGGTATAAAAGTATTATAAACTCAGAGTAAGCCAAATTTTGTTTAAAATAGCGTATACAAGCTAAGAGTCCTTCCACACATGGCTAAAGGGATAAAGAAGAGTATATAAGGGGACTAAATGGTGCCCTGGCTGATGTGGCTCAGTGGATTGAGTGCCTGCCTGTGAACTAAAGGGTCGCAGGTTCAATTCCCAGTCAGGGCACATGCCTGGTTTTCAGGCCAGGTCCCTGGTGTGGGGGCATGTGAGAGGCAACCACACATCGATGTTTCTCTCCTCTCCCTCCCTTCCCCTCTCTAAAAATAAATAAATAAAATATTTTAAAAAATAAAAAAGGGGACTAAATGGTAATGGGAAAATAGTATAAATATTAAAATGTAGGCAACAGCACATTATTCCGCTATAAAAAGGAATTTCTGCCTTTCGTGACCACAGGGATGGGCCCCGAGGGCACTGTGCTAAATGACATGCCGGGCAGAGGAAGACGAGCGGAGGGTGTCCTGAGTGGGGTCTCAGGGCTCACTCCCAGACGCAGAGAGGAGAATGTTGGGTGCCCCGGGCTGAGGGGTGGAGGAAAGGAGGAGACATTGGCCAGGGGGCTCAGACTTACAGTTCTAAACTAAGGTAAGTTTTGGTATCTCATAATATTCAGCATGGTGCCTATAGTTACAATACCTTATTGTATCCTTGAAAGTTGCTAAGAGAGTGGATCTTAAATGATCTTACCATAAACAAAAATGATTATGCAACAGAGTGGATGTGTTTGCTAACCTCGCTGTGGTAGCCACGTTTCAGTGTGAACACGACCGAGCTGTTCCAATTCGGCGCTTTCCTCCTCGGTCGTGAATGAGAGGCTGTAGGGCAGAGCCGTTGAGGGCCCTGCACTGGGAGCCAGCGAGTCTTCCAGCTCTCGCTTAGACCACTTCCTCTCCCTGGGCAGCCCCGACTCCCTGCACGTGACACACGGCTCAGATGTCACTTCTTCTATCCCTTTCTCTGCTTCCCCTACCTCATATCAGCACCCATCATCCACCACTCTGGTTGGCCGGCCTGTAACTGTTATCTGTTTATAAACTTCTGCCTCCCCCCCCCCCCCCCCCCCCCACTCTTAATCCTCAAGGGACTTGAAGGCGGGGCCGCAACCCGGGGCTGGATGCAATACTGAAGAGAACCACATGAGGGCGCCAGAACCACACTGGTGATGCCCTACTCCCCAGTCAGACTCATACATATCCCCTTCAAAATTGTCCCCCAAACCGGAGATGACACCGGTCACTGCAGTCCTGGAATGCTGCCACTGAGGAGGGAGCCGGTGCAAAATCACTGGCTTCTAAACTCTGAGATGAATCCCCACCCCTACCTGTCTTCCTAGAGCTGTACTGGCTAAGGGGATCCTCTGAGCTGGCCACGCTCAGACACCCGAGGCTTGTGGAGAAAGGACTTACTGTGTGGCCTTGAACCAGGCCCTGTACCTCTCTGAGCCTCGTTTCTGGCACTGCTGAGTTACAGTGGGACAGGCATCTGGCCACCCACCACTGCCTGCGGACTCTGGTGGAGGAAGATGTTTCCTGCGCTCAACTTCCGGCTCCAAGTCACCAGCTCACTCATCCCAGCCCCTGTGCATGCTCAGTGTCTGTTAAGTTGAACTGAAGTAGAAATAAAGAACTCCTTAGAACATAAAATAGGAGTTTAGAGGTGACTACCAGAGACACAGAGACGTTTCCTCCCTCCTCTGCAGGAAGTTCCTGGTCACAGCACACTGGCCTTGCCCAGGAACAGGCCAGGGCTTTGCCCTCCTTGACCACAGGCATCCTAGGGAGGCAAGCCCTGTGTGTGTGGGGGTGTTGGGGTCGTGCTTGAGGGGCCTGGGTGTTGGAGGTATGGATGCTGGGTCATTGGAATAGAGAGAGGAGAACCAAAGCCTAAGTCCTGGGAGCAGTCAGGGAGAAAGGGGCCTGCGGGGGGTGGGGCTGTTTCCCTGGGAGGAAAGGACAGGAGAGGCCGTGAGATCCTGCAGGGTGAGGTGGCGGTCGGGGGCCACTCCGGAACAGGCTTCCTGGCTTGCCAGGGACCTGGTGGGTGCATCCTCGGGTGCTCAGCTGTGTGAGCAAGGGGCATGGGCTCGGACCCTTGGACCCCCGCCTCGGGCTGCATTCAGACTCCACCATGATGACGGTGTGAGGGCGCCACAGGCAACCGTGTGCCACTCATGCATCTCTCAGAATCTTTGGGGAGAACAAGAATTGCTTCCTGGCGTGAGGCCCAACTCTTCCAGGAGACTGCAAGCAGAGTCCATTCCCTCCCATTCTGGGCTCTCACAGCCCCCTGGGCCCGGGTCTGTATCACTAGTAGTTGCCTGTTTATCCCCTGCCCCTGCAAATAGAAGCTTCTGAGCGTAGGGGCGGGGTCCCGTTCTCCTCTGTATCCACCAACGCCCAGCACCAGTGGGCACCCGACAAATGCTTGCTGAACAGATTAATTCATTTTCACTTAATGAGCTCGTTAGGGCTCTATCTCCTAATTAGGAATCGGGAAGATTCCCCCCCCCCCCGGCCTCCGCAAGCAGAAGGCAATCAGACTAGATTCCTGGGGCACATGACTGCACTTTAAAGAAATGAAACCTGTGTGCTCAGTGAGCTGCGTTTAAACAAGACACTTGTATCCCAAAAGCTTCATGTTAACTATACATCGTTACTCAGTTTATCACACAGATTTAGAGCTTCACAGGACAACTTTTTAGTTGTAGTGACACAACGGCCCTGAGGAGAGCGGACAGGGATGAGAATGTCACTCTGTTAGAGGCTTGCCTGAGTGGGTCCCGCTGAGTTTCTGGAAGGTGCTCCCACGTCCAAGGCCCTGGGTCGTGCTGGCCCCCTCTGGACAACTTGCCCCATTTGGTCCTTGCTGGTAACAGATGCTGGAAGGGTGGAGAGATGTGGCAGTTCCCTGGATCCAACCGGGACGCTTCGTGGGCCACCTCCAATGCCAGCCTGACCCTCCGGCCTGGTTGCTGCATGCACTGTCCCCCGCGTCTGAGAGTAAGCTTGGCTGTCTGTTCCTGCGAGGACCTGGGCCAAGTGACATCAGCCACTTCCGAGAGTGTCATGGAGAGCCAGCCTGAGCTCGGTGTTCAAAATCTTAAAATGACACTCGGGTCCCTGCAACTGCAGCAGAAGCAGAGTAGGGCAAGGGCGCCATCTGTTGGCGGCCATTGGCTCACACCGCGCTGCGGAAGGACCAGTCCAGAGATGCACTGGGAGGAGCCTTTCCCCTCTCCCCCGCGAGGGGCTGCTCTGTGAGCCGCTCCAGGAGGGGACGTTAGCATCTGTGATTATTCTGACGGGACCCTCGTACTGAAGGGCAGGTGGGCCCTCTCTCCCCACAAAGCCCCGTTTCTTCCTGTGGAGCCTTCTTGGGGGAGGAGGGGATGCCAAACAGGCCCCTGACTCCTTAGCGCTCAAGGACACAGCTCAAGGGCACAGCCGTTGAAGTGGCTGGGTCATTATGGTCAACAATGAAGACAGCAGAGGAAAAGAAAGGGGAACAAAAGTCCCGTGGCTGCGCTCAGGGCGGCCTGTTAGTGGCTGGAGGCTGTGTGTTCCGAGACAAAACGCCGAGGGTGGGCGGGGTATTGTGTGGCTGGGAGCTTTTTTTTCCCCCCTCCTCAAAGAAATTCAGCTTATTCCCCCCACAACCCCCGCCCATTAATTGGCAGCAGATGAGGAAAAAAGCCCAAACAAAAACCAAACTAACACCAGTAACCTGAATATGCGTGTTTCTGAAAGGGAAAAAGCTGTTTCAATTGTTAGATGTCCAAGAAAACATGAATCCACGCTGACAGAGGAAACGGCCACAATGAGAGGAAGAGGAGGGAGAGGCTCATAAAATTAAAGAAAAAAATTCCTTTTAGCAGCTCCCATCCTGTAGGCTGGCTCCTCCAGCCTCAGTCCCTGGGGGGAGCTAAAGGCTGGGCCCCCCCGGGGGGAACTTGAGGACGTGGAGGCAGGGATCCCTTAAAAAGAGCAAAGCCAAGGCCAGACCGTGAAGCGGCCTCACTTTTCCCCAGACTGCAGGCACGGAGCCTCTTCTGTGGAGAAATCCGGCTTGCTGGTGGAAGAGGACCTGATATGAAGCTTCCCCCAGCCCTGGCTCCGCGGCTGCCTCCCAGGTCCCCAGCCTCTAACTCTGTGCTGGGGATCCAGGCTCTCCTGGCACTTTTCTGGTCGAGGGCCAACTCTTCATTCATTTTCTCATTTACAAAAAAGAGGGAGGCAGGAAGGGCTGGGGGGTGGGCTGGGCTGGGAATAAAAGACAGAAAAGTGTACATGAACAACAACTAAACTAAACTAAACATTAGAAAAACAAAAAAGGAGGAGGGGGGAGGAAGAAGTGATGAATCAGTCAGATACTTTCTTGTTTCAAAGGATGTTTCAGAAAATGCAAAATAGGCAAAAGGTCAAGGTTGAGTCTTTGGAAGACTGGACTCAGACCACAGTCAACCTGGCACTCATGAGGTGTATGGGTCTGTGGGATCCCCAGGTGAGGGGGCTGGCGGCCACCTAGGCTGATGGACAAGGCCCCAGGAGGATGGCCCAAGAGGCTGATGGGGCAGAAAGGCTGGTCACTAAGAGACAGCTTTGGCCATAGGTCACGGAAATCCACGGCAGCCACCTTTAAAGGAACACAGCTTTTAGTTCTGCTCTATACCATCTTGTCCCTCGCTGGCCTGTCTCCTCACCTGAGCAGGGAGCCTACAGCATCTGCGAAGCCCTGGCAGTACCAAATGTCCGGACCGGCTGGCAAAGTTCAAACTCGGCCCCTCATGCTGGGGACACATCACCAAACTTCCACTCCCTGCAGACCAACTGGGCAGGCAGGAGGACATGTGCTTGGTGAAGGTGCTGAAACCAGAAACTCATGTGGTAGCCGGGTCCCTCGTACCTTCTTCAGTGATGGAAGCCACACCTTGCAGGCCGCTGGGTGGGTTCTTGTTTCTCCCATTCGCAGTTGCTCTAGTGTGCGGGTGGGCAGGTGGGAAAGGAAGGGGAGTGGAATAACCACCACCTCGTGGCCTTTGAGGGTCCGCCCTGTGTGTGGATGAGTGATGGGGCTCCGTGTGCCATGAGAGGTCCAGGTGTGCCTTTCCCGCGGAGCAGGATGACAGTGAAGTCACGTAGGTTACTACCCCTCTCTGAGCCCCCCTTCATCCACCCGTTAAATGCCTCACAGGGTGACTGGGACCAAACCGGGGGAGTCCTTTGTAGGCTGCTGGGTGCCGTGCCCCTGAGGGTTTAATGCAGAATTGCCCCCACCGGGCTGCTGTGGGAAGAAGGTAGAGCCTGGCTGTTGGGTTGACAATTGAGGCTACTGTCACCTCTCCAGCAGGTTGACTCTCTGGGGACAAAGCAAACTCCGGCTCCACCCACTGCCTCTGCCTCCCTCCACACAGGTCCAGGAGACACACCCGCAGGTAAGCACAGCCCCCTCAGAGACCCTTTCTGGTGCATAGATGTTAAAAAAAGGGCTAAGAATATATATTAAATGACTATTTTATTTACACACCCTATTCATAAATAATTCAATCCTCTTTTTGACCGCACAATGATTCCTTGAAGATCTAATGATTACAATGAGTGACTAAGAGTGGATTAGTGGGCTTACTCACATCTGTGTGTGATGATGTTCTCACGTATGTTATGTGCTCACACTCACACACAAACACACACACCAGAGAGGAGGCAGGCCACCGGGGGCCTTCCGCGCTCTCCCAGCACTGACATTCTGCTCCCAGCACCAGGGGGCCCAGTGGGGTTTGCACAGGTGTGAATTCGCAACTCAGAGAACAAAGAGCTGCAGCCCAGGGAGTTCCCGCCCCGCCCCTCGGAGCTGCTCTCCTTTGTTCATCCTGGAAGGCATCTCTTTGGATTTGCAAATATTTTAATTCACAGAAACTCAAGGAGGGGGTGGGGTTGGGGGCTGGGGCGGCTAGTGGGCCGTCTCTCTGTCTTTACCAGGCCGTCTCCAGCCCCCTGTAGTGGCGACAGCATTTCTAGAGACATGCAGTGGTGCGCTGGCACCGTACACACGACACGAACTGGACGCCGCTGGCGACTGGCCGGGCCGGTGGGCGGGGCTCCGGCTCCTCCAACTCCAGGCCCTGCCGCAGAGCAGGGCAAGGCTGGGGCAGGGCTGGTCCGCTCACAGGGTCCGCACAGCCACAGGGTAGAGGAGGGACAGGTGCTCAGCCCCTTTGATAGGCAGCTTTCTGGTGGTGTAGTAGTGGATGACTTCTGGGACACTGTCGAACGGGGGGCTGTTCTGACCCAGAATGTACTTCTCTTTGGTTTTGGCCAGTTTCATGTGCATAAAGCCCTGGTTGCTCCTGGAAACAAAACAGAGGTTGTTAGGATCTGCAGAATGGCAAAGAGTGCGTCCTGACTGCAGTCAGGAGGAGGGGACAGGCTCGGGAGGGCTGAGGAGCAGGAGAGCAATTTCTCAGCCCCTCGGGTTAGCTCTGAACAAGGACATGTCGTGTATTCATACCCATTACTGTGGAGAACCATCCCTCTGGCCAAATTCCCACTAAGGTGCAAGGAGTCCTCCTGCCCAGGACAGAAGAAATCCTGCCATGGAGCTGTTGTGAGTCACACTTCTCCAAGCCGGGACCAAAGTCCAGGCCTGGCCAAAATACAGCTGCACCGGAAGCTCCCCCAGGGCCCCCAGGGCACGGGACCTGGGACCAGCAGCAGACACTGGTGTTGCGGCAAGGGCGTCTGTGGACCCCAAGACCCCAGCCCCTCTGCCAGTTACTCATGCAGTCAAGTATTTAAGCCTTGCCTGTGTGGGCGAAAAGGGGGCCGCGGACGAAACCTGATGAGCTCAGGGGAGGCTGGTGTGGCAGCCTTACGAACTCAGAGACCAAAGTCCTGACCGTCCAGGACGGTCTGAAATCAAAGCTGTTGAACTAGAAGCAGTTCATGGCAGGCAGTCATGTCCTGGGGTGGGAGCCTGTCAGCTGTCCTTTTGCATCAAAGATCACACACCTTCGTAATGTCAAAGTAGTTTCCTCTCCCCAGACCCCTCGAGGGGCAGCCCTGGCACCAGAGCAGAGACCACGGATACCCTCACTGTGACTGTTAATTGCTGTTAACTCTCCTATACCTACAAACGTGAAAGGAGCATGTGTCTACTCGGTCTAGTTTTCATCCAGTCCCGGAGATTCCCGCCTTTGCCTCCTTTTGCCTCTGTAATCTATCGCAGATGGGTTTCACGTGACCCCTTTATGCCTCCTCCTCTGACTGTAATGTATAAAATAAGGCGCATAACTGCCGTTCCCTTAATTCGTTGAGACTTTGCTTCCTGGCGTTTGTCATCAGTTTGGCTCAAACTCATAAAAATTCTCACAGGATCGGGCGTTTTTTATGTTGACACTTGGAAGGTGTGAGGTGTACCACTGGTCAGGACAGGGGTCATCACCCCCAGTTTACAGATGTGGACAGAGTGTGGCAGGGATGGCAGGTGAGCCACTTTCCAAAAACTGATGCTTGCCCTTTAGTGTAGCACGGTACTGTAACCGGGAGGGGGCCGTCCGGCCGGGACTACATTTCCCAGCCTCCCTTGGAGCCACTGTACCCATGTGGTTAGTTTTAGCCAACGGCGTATGGGGAGGATCTGTGCTGGGTATACACCTTCCCAATTTCCAAGAACTCCCCAGAGCAGGGTCTGTGTCCACCATGCCTCGCGTCTGCAGGGGGTTGGTTCCTTGGAGATGAGAGCACAGCTCTGTGCCCTGTGACCCTTGCAGCCGTCTAGCTGCACCAGCCTGCTGGGTAGGGCGCGGCTCGCGAAGGCAAAGGCCGTGCTGCTTCCACCTGCCCCTAGGGGACCTCTCACATGCCCATCCAGGGCCCTGGCCGCATCAGATCACTCCGCCCTCCGTCGATCTGCCTTTGCCCAGGTTGCCCTTCTCGGCCCGCTTAGTTCTGAGCCTGGCCCTTATTATTTCGCCGCCTCCCTTGCGGATGCTGTGGTTTCCAAAGCATAGTCTAAAATAACTGAGAGTTTGTCAGTGAGAAAAGCCGGGGCTCTGACTCCGGCCGCTTTCTCCAAGTTATCTTCCCGGACGCCGGTCACTTGTAGCCAGGCCCTTCCCCCGGTGAGGCGGAGGGCTCTGCGTGGACTCAGGGCTCCTTTCTAAGTAAGCTTCGGCTCTTCTGGCTCTGGCTGCTCTCACGGGGACACTGGAGGGCGCACACACACCTGACCCGGTCAGGACTAGGTCCCCTCGCTTAACTAGCACCTCTTCTCTTAACACATCAGTTTGGACTCCGGGACCATTTTCAAATGGGCAGAGCGAACGCGTGATGGAGTGCAGGCGCCGAGCAATTCATCGGCTCATAACAGCGTACTTAGAGATGTCACCCTCGGCTTAAAGGAAATCGTTTGGAGAGCAATTATGTTTCAAGAGAGAATAATTCCTATAAAGAACTGAAATTTAAATCAAGATTTTTTAAGGCTGACAATGTTCTAATTACAGAGCCTGTGGCAAGTTCTGCTCCGCAGTGAAGGGTCATTTCATTTGAGAATTGCCTCAACGCGTCTGAGGAGCAGGAGGCGCACTTGCTTCAGCTGTTAGAAGGGAAATGGTGTGTGCATAAGTGGAAAACGCAGAGCCATCTGAGCGAAGGCTCGGCCACCCGCCGCTCTCTGCTGGCCTGGAAGGACCGCACTTGCTTGAACGGAGCTAAGAGAACGCGGGACAGTTAAAAGAAAGTCGGTGTTCTCAGAGGCCACCAGGGGCAGGTGGGGGGAGCGCAGGGGCTGCAGGTAAGAGCTGGCTGAGGCCGGGGGAGGCGTGGCCTCGGGCACATGGATTCCTCTTTGTGAGTCGTCCTGTTACAGGGCACCAGACCACAGCTCACAGAGTAAGGCAGGATCACAGTGGCTGGCTGTGAGCAGTCTGAACGCTGAGGCTCTGTGTGCCCTCCGGGTATGACGTTGCAGGAAGCACTGATTTAATTTTTAAGGACATCGAGGAAAGTAACTCGTGTGGGTTAACAGGACATTTTCACACAGGTTGTTACTGAAACAACCAGCAAGGGTAGTAGGCTGGGAGGGTGGCAACAGCTGACAGAGCCAGAGGTAGAAGCAGAAGCTCCTGTTCCCAGGTCACAGGCTCGAAGCGGCCACCAGGTATTAGAGATGCCATGGCGATGCTCCCACCTCAGCAGAAGGGCCTGCGAGGCAGCAGGGCTGTGAGCACCTCCCGTAGTTCCTTGACTCCCCAGGCCCACTGTCTGCTCCTCCGACACTTGAAAGCTGGTTTGTAACTGTGCGGTACCAAGGGGGCGGGTCGGTCATGACAGTTAGAGACCGAGGGAGAGAACTCAGGCCCTGTGACCCCCAGTCTGACCCTATGGCATGACCATTCCCCAAAAGAGGTAGAAAGGCCAAGAGTTGGGCCTCACAATGGAACCCTCCCCCCCAAAGAATGGTCCTCCCCCTGGGCTCAGCACTGCTGTGAGCCAGGCCTCCTGCTGAGAGTAAGAGGCTCAGCGGGGAGGGGGCGGACCCCATGCCACACGGGGACCAGCGGCGGTGGGGCCACTGTCTCCCTCGCTGGCAGGGCTTCCCCGGAGCCGGTGCTCCGGGCCTCAGCACCATCTTGCTCTAGGAGAGGGCCCTACTTAGCCCTCAGCACTCCACATGGGGCCAGGCAGGGTGGGCAGCCAGAGGCATTAGATCCTGACCAAGGGACCGCTTGGCCCCGAGCCTGCCGGGCTGATGGCGGGGCAGAGGCAGCACGGCTGGCAGTGAGAGGCCACCCCAGGGACTGAGGATGGCGTGTCCTGACCTGGGGAGGCCCAGCCTCGGAGGCCCGGCCACGGAGGCAGGGCGGTGACCCCTCCCACGGGGCTGGTGGGCTCTGAGAGGCGAGCAGGCTTTCCGTGGGAGACTGTCTCTGTCAAACCCCGACTCAGGCGGAGGTCGGGGAGGCCTTGTCAAAACACACCGGAGAGGTGTGCTGTAATAACATATCCCGAGCACAATGTTGCCACGAGATGCTACCTAACAGCAGTTGAATACTTAAAAACATATGCCAGGGATAGCTTTAATGACTCCCAATTCTATACTGCAGACATCAAGCATAAAAAGAGGAAAAAAAATAAAAAATTTCTGGGAGGACCGAGGCCACATCAGACAACCAGCATGCACGGGATGCTCCGGCTGCTCTGGACAGAGTGCCTCCGGGGCGGGGCGGCCTGGGGGCCGTCTGCTCTCGCCTTCTTGGGGTGCTCTGGTGGAAACTGAGTTCAGAGACAGCAACACTCTGGCCCAGCACACACAGCCGGGGGTGGGGGGGTGGGCTCTCTCGTCAGCACCCAGGGGCCCTGAGTCCCAGGCCACCCCACCTCCCCATCATTGCTTCTGGAAAGGTACAGGTCCCTGGGGAGTCAGAGGGGCTGCAGCCACCTGCCAGGCTCCCGAGTCAGCCCTGTCTCCTTTGATAGGACATCTTGCGAGAGCAAAGTCACAATTAGGGATGTCTCTGGTGGGTGACCTTTCTAATGAGCCTTGTAAGGCCCCCAGAGGCTAGGGGTGTGGGGGCTGTCGTGGCGCTCAGGTTGCTCATTATCATCACAAGAAGCACCTCCTCATCACCAGGACTATCAAACACGCCTGGCGTGCAGGGCCTAATAGCAGGCCCCACCTCGCCTCATAATCACAGGCTTTAATAAAACATCACTCAGCCCGCAGCTGCCGGCCCGAGCAGGGTGCGAGGCCTCACCTCTCGCTTTTAGACCTAATTGCTTGATGCATATTTCATGAAGAATCCTGGGTAATAGTTATGTTAAATCGCTTTTTTTCATGATGAAATGACTTAAAAATACTTGCATATAATATTTACGTGCCCTCTGGGACTGGTGCGTAGGACTCCGTCGCAGGAGTCCATGCAGAGGCTATCTCCCCAGCTCACCCTGCTGAACGGCGGGTGGGGCGCCGCTCCCCCAATGGAGGTGCTCTCTTGACCAAGGTGCCCCAGGACGCTGTCCTTCGGCTCCCCACTGCTGCTGCGGGATGGACGACACCCGCGCTGCCGGAGTCCTCACTGTGCCTCACTGACGTCCACAGCAACCTCGCTGAGTCGCTAACTATCACTGTTCACAGATGGGGGAACTGAGGCTCCGGGAGGTTGTGTGCCCCCTGCAGGGCACGGAGGGGCCAGGAGTTCACTGTGCCTGCCTGGCCCTCAAGCCTGTGCTTACTTCTTAGCTCATGGCAAGCACTCAGGGCCCTGCAGGGCCACGGCAGCCTCATCTCCCTTGCTCAGCCACCCGCCCAGGTGGCTCCAGGTATCCAGGTGATGCTTTGGGCTCTTTCTGCCTTGAGACTTGGCTTCCCTGCAGCTCTGTGAGCTCCTGAGGTCAAGAACCCTGCCTGTTCTTTGTGATGTTTCTTCAGCAGGCCAAACCCAGCCCCTCTCTGGGCCCGCAGCACATGCCCGGCACACTGTCTGTCCATCCATCCACCCAGAAGCTAACGAGGGAGGGTCTACCCTGAGCCAGGGAGACAAGTCCCCATGCACCCTCCTGTCAGGACTGTGAGCTCCCAAGGGCAGGCGGGCGGCCGCTCCAGCCAGTGCCAAGTGCAGCCCATCCAGGGTCAAAGCTGCCTCCTCCAAGGCCAGACACAGAGTCTGCTTGGTCTGGTCAGCACTGGTCCCAGGACGAACCAGCAAGACTCTGCGGGGGCACAAAGGCAGGTGCCTCTTAGACCAGAGAGGACTTGCCTGAAGGAGGCCACAGGGGAGAAGGGGTCAAGCCCATCTCTTTCCTCGGGATTCTAAAAGGAATTCCTGGAACCACTGCCCAGGCCCAAGTAAACAAAAAATGAACGTAAGGCCAGTTCCCTCCAAAAGCTACGGTTTTCCTGTGGGCCCTGCCCACTCTGGGGCCCAGCAGATCTCTAAATGGATGCATTTTGGGGGGGTCTAAGTGGACCCCCAAATGACTTCTCTTGTGATTTTAACTAAACGTGTGAATCTTATATTGTTCACAGATTCCTGGGGCTAGATCTATGACAGCAGAGACTACATTTGGTTTTTTTTAGAGAGAGAAGGGAGAAAGAGAGAGAAACATTGATCAGCTGTATCTCACACCCCTTACTGAGAACCTGGCCCACAACCCAGGCAGGTGCCCTGTCTGGGAATCGAATCGGAGACCAGCCAGGGCCAGATTGTACGTTTGAAATGTGCTCAACAAGTGGCCGCAGGCTGACTCTCAGGGGAGAAAGCTGTCCCAGGTCTCCCGAGCTCGACAAACAACGGCAACCAGCCCTCTCTCTCAGAGCCCTGGAACACCCCGTCCCCGGTGCTCGGCATGGAGAGGGCACGAGGCCAGCCCAGGGGGCCCTGCTGGCCCCACAGGTGTGCACTCAAGCTGCGGAGGGTATGGACGCGAACTGAATCAGTGGGAAGAGGGGTATGCTCTAGGCCTGGCTCTAACACTGACCTGCTGTGACCACGGGCAAGGGAGCTTCTGTGGGGAGATGGTCTGGAGGGCGACTGCGGCTGGCAACGCTGCTCCCACAAGCAGATGGCTCTGGGATGCGGACAGTCTACTGCCCACCCACCTCCTCTTTGACTGGCAGGGAGATGGATGTTTTGCTGCATCTATGGGACACTCGCCTTGCCACACCTGAGAGCAAGGGGCAGCCACTCCAGAAACTCTGTGCCTGTCGAGCAGCCTGCTCCGAGGAGAGCCCTGGTCCTGCTTCGGGAGAGAAGTGCCCAGATCTCAAGTGACGGGGGCCTTCTAGAGACCGACACCTGGTCACTATCTCCTGAGGCCCTACTGTGTACCGGCTATCATGTGCACATGATGTGAGCTTGCAGCACAGGCCTGGAGGCCTGAAACAAAAAGGTGTACAATGACACCCACCACCCCCCTGGCCCACGCTGGACCAGCCTGTGGCTCCAGAGAGAAGCAGGCAGGACTGGCATCATGTGGCAAGATGCCCGCTGCACGGATGAGAAGGCCAAGGGCAGAGGGAGAAGCCACTTGCCAAGGTCACTGAGAGAGGACATTAAGGCCAGAGGACCAGCATGGGAGTAGTTCTGGCTGTGAGAGGGCTTCTCCCCAACTATGCACTGTACGGGGGGCGTGGGGACACGGCACGGAGGCCCCTTCTAGCAGAGAGGTTCCAGTAGTCAGGGGAGCTGGGGGAAGGGGCTCCCGAGGTCACATGGTGAATACCTGCACACCAGCCCAGTCTGAAACTGCCTTGTCACAGCGACGAGCCAAAGACACAAAAGCTGGGTTATTCCAAACAAAAGTCTCAATGTTAATGCCGCCGAGCCAAACCATTTGATTTACAACCAAATAATTATACTTTCAATAAATTCGTCAGCAGCGATTAGTCTTCCTGAGACACCTGGGCATTTCTCAAGTTCCAAGTTGGCGGCTCAGGGTGAGGGCCTTCTGTAAATCATGACAGAAGCTGTCTCCAGGCAGGAGAGCTGGCAGATGCCTCTCCGTCAAACAAGAGGAGGCATAAGGCCTGCTTTGTGCCACACCAAGCAGCAGGCAGGTCAAAATAAACCCATTTAAGGCAATTTTCTCAGGAGAAGACTAACAAAGTGTCAGGCAGGAGGATTTTAATGATCAAAGCTGACACTTCAGGGAGCGAGCCTCCCATTACTGGAGGTGTGTAAGCAGGAGGGTAATGATGCTTGGAGGCCAGCCAACTGCATCCGAGGGGAGGGGGTGATGTATGAAATGTCAGAGCTTTAGGAAGAGGAAAGAGGCTCTGGAGTGGTGCCCCCCCACCCCCCTTTACCTCCGAGGACTTTTCTAGGAACACGAAGGCCCTTTTGTGTTAGGAATGGGTAGGGTTGGTGGCAGTGGCTGGACTGAAGTCAGACGGACACCTGGTTCAAACTCTGATCACACTGATGTCATTGGCTGGGCAGGTCCCCTTCTGGGGAAGGTGAAGGGGCTCCCGTCTAGCGCCAAAGGTCTCAAGCCAACAAGAGTCATCCTGAGAGGGTGGGGGCCACCCACGCACCAGCCAGGGAGACCAAGGAGGGCAGGATGGCTAAGTCTCACACAGGGAGGAAGGTGGGACAGAACTGGGCCCTGTGGATCCCAGGTTTGGGGACGGCACCATGCCAACAGCAGGCTTCCTAAGGCCTGTGCCAACGGAGGGATAGAACACGTTCCCTCCTGGCCCCTACTCTCCTGGGACCAGTGGTTCCCAACCAGGGCAAGTTGACCCTCTCCTGGGGATAGTGGGCAATGTCTGGGGACATGGGTGCTGCTGGCATTTAGGTGGAAGCCAGGGATGCTGCTGAACAGCCTACTACGCACAGGACAGCCCCCAGAGCAACAAAAGAATCGCCCAGCCCCAATTTCAGTAGTGCCCAGGTTACAGCCACACCCCTCACTAGTTGCCTGGGCCTTGCTTCTTCATCGGTGAAATGGGGATGACGGGAGCCCACCCTCACAGGAGCTGTGGGAGGCGAGACCTTCCATGTGAAGGAAGCGGGAACACTTGACAAAGGCCGGGCCATCCAGCTACTGATTTAAGGGCTTACGACACAACACAGAATGTGCTGAGTAGCTTGGCTGCAAAGTGCTCCAGGCTGTTCCCTGGACTGACCCCCTTACCCCTGGTCCCCTGACCAGCGGACGTGTGGGGGACCATGCCACACCTGTTGTGGAGCTGAGCACCAGCTGCTGGGGAAAGGGCTTTGAGGGCCACCCATGATGGCTTTTATAGGCAAAGGGGCGCTGGAACCCCGGGGTGAACCCTGGCGAGCCTGGCGGTGAGACAAGGGGAGCACTCCTGGCCGAGGAAGGCAGAGAGCTGCGAAAGACACCAGGGCGAGAGCCACCACCCGGGCTGACCCAGGTCTGGGTCTGAATCTCCACCTCGTCACTGTGAGCTGTGCCTCGGTTTCCTCATCTGTGTAATGGAGCTTCACCACCCGCCCACAAGGGCTGTCCTGAGGTCTGGGGTGGACAGTGCTGGGGCTCCGGGTTCTGACTGCCCCCTGCCCCCACCGCCCACTCTGTCCCCACGGCCCCGCGGAGCCTTCATACAAGTAGCTGCCCATCTGGTCTGTCCTGATGGCTTGGCTGCCCAGGACGAGCACGAAGTGTATCTCCCGTCTGTGTGTCTGGCCTGTAATGGCCACGGTGGCAGACCAGCAGCCGCGGGGGCCCTGAGGCCTGGCCCGGCTCTGTCTCTGGGTGATGGTGGCAGGGTGCTGGCCCCTCTGTGGTCCGCCCCCCTGACACCAAGACACGCTGGGCCACACAGGGATCCACATAAAAACAGCGGAAATGACGAGGAGAGAGTTTCTGCTTAAAATACACTGGTCATAGACGGTCTATGGCATTTATTAAGGGCCTGCTGTGAGTACTGCTTTGTAGCCAATGTTTCTGAGGGAGACAAGATGCTAAGCAGAGGCTTTTGAGACCATCTGGTTCCCTGTCTTCATTTTACGGATGACATTGAGGCCCAGAGGGGTGGAGGTCAGCTCCCATTCCCCAGTCAACCAGGGGCTGGAAACGCCCCCCCGACCCCCACCTATGCCATCAGCTGAAGGGGAATGGCAGGTGGCAGCGATCCCCCCAGTCGCCATCCTCATCCTTAAAGCACAGCCTGTGCCCTCGCCATCTTCCATGCCAGCTCCTGTCCTGGTGGGGTCTCCCTGCCAGGGGCCCCAGGGCATTCACCAGCATGGCTATGAAGGGGACCCACTCGCAAAGCACCCAATACAACTTAAAAACAAACAAAAAGACAGAAGAGAAAGAAAGGAAAGAAGAAGAAAAGAGGAAGAAAGGCAGAAAGAAAGAGTAGAGGGAGATCCAGAGGGGCCTTTAAAAACGCCAGCTCCAACAGCCCCGCCTGCTCAGCGCCCTGGCCCTGCACCTAACGGAGGACCCTGCTCTCCCTGGAACGTCCAAGGCCTGGGGCCGACTGTGAGCCGCCCAGACACCCTGGCTGAGGGTCTTTTGCAAACTACATGAATTAACAGTGGCTCGCGGTGGAAACAACTCCCAACAGTCCTCGGAGAAATGAGCCTCAGTTTCTTCATCTGTGAAACGGAGCAGCTTACAGTGTTCCCCGAAGTCCCCAGGAAGCAAGCGAGAAGAACTCTGAACTGGACACTGGGGACCTAGCCCCAGCCCTGGCTCCTGCCCTCTCAGGCCTCAGTGTCCTTATCTACACAATGAAGTGACAGGAGTTGACTGCCGACGTCCCTCCCGCAGAGCTCAGATCTTTGAAGCGTGAGGCACATAGCAGACGCTCACAGGATGAGGAAGGAATTACGGACTGTTGAGACACTGAATGGAAGGACTCGCCTTCACTACAGACACCCTGGAGTCTCAAGTGCAGGTTGCTCAAACAGTCTCTTCAAATGTGCCCTGGTGCTCAGGCAGCGTCCCTGGGGGCTGGGTCGTCGGGCCTGTGGCTCCCAGGCCTTTTTGGACCCAGAAGCTGCTTTTAATATGCTCTTCAAGAGATTCTGAAGGACATATGAATTTGAGAACCGCCATTCTAATTCTGATGATGGAAACTCTTTTGTAATATTCATGACATGTAGCATCCGCAGCTTTTGTTGCTTAATCCCAACATCGGGGAGCTTACTCTCCACCAACACAGCCCCTCCCAACCCCAGCTGGCTCTGCCCACGGGGAAGTCCTTCCACGTTCTCAGTCGAAGTGCCACTTATGCAGCTGAGAGGCAGCAGCGAGCTCGGGCTTCTGCAGGCCACAGATGTGCCTTCTGCCCTCGGAAGGCCCCTGAGAGGCGAGAAGAGCCGAGGGTGCTTCTCTCTCTCCAACCATCCGCACAGGCCAGCATCTCCTGTCCCTTCTGTCCCAGTCACCCTCACTGCACACTCTTTCTCACACTGCCAGCGTCCTGCTGGGTGTCCCCTGCTTGGCCATCAGCACCCGTCTGGATGTGACTGCCCCATCAATGTGGACACCCCAAATCTTTGCTCAATCTTGTTCTGGTGTCTGCTGATCTCCTGAGCTCACCTTTCTCTTCCACCTTCTCCTGCGTCCCAAAGGACAGGCAGGGTCTTATTGACACACAGGTGTCATTGGGTAAAGACCACACTCACCTCCTGACCAAAACTAGAAGGGGCACCAGGCCAAGAACATAAAAACCAAAGCCCACTGGCTTTGGCCACACTCGGGAGGTTCGGACAGGCAGTTGTGAAAGGCCACTGTTAGCCCTCAGTAACCCGGGCTCTGGTGCTGGGCATCCATTCCGGCAGGTTCCTGACCACCTCTGTCCACAGGGTGGAGAATTTCCTCAAAATTAAATCTCTGGCTTTTTGCCCCTTAATGAAATTGATTTCTGCTTTGATACACAACAAAGCTTTCATTTTATTGTTTGGCTAGGGTTTGACCCATTAATTATAGTTTTGTTTTTTTTTTTCCCAGCATGGCTGCAAGTAATTGAGTTCCAAAAAGTTACTATTGGAACTGATTGCTTTTTAAACACACAACTCCCACGAAAGTCCAATTAGTCAACCCTAGATTCTCCATGGAAGATTTTTTCCTTGTTAAGATTAGAGTGATTCAGAACAGGAACAGCATTTTTCCAGCCTGAAACTTGGAACTCAAACGTCACCTTGGTGGTTTTATCATCATTTGTGGCAGAACTCAGACGCTGCCGAGTTTTTCATCATCGTCACTGGCATAATTCTCCCTGTTTCGGGACGCACACTGCAGAAGCCTGTCCTCACTGATGCCCCGCGCCAGGTCCCGGGGCAGCAGAGAGCCCGCCGGGCACCGCGTGGATGTGTTTCTCCCCAGAGGCCGCATTCGGCCTGGGCAAGGCGCACACCTTTCGTGTCAGGTGGAGGTCACGGGCATGCAGCCTGTTCTTTGGCTAGTCGGGGGGGCCGGCATGGCCACGGGTAAGCCCCTGCCTCTCTGAGCCCTTTTCCCTTATGACAAAGTGGGGATGCTGTGAGGAGCTGGAGAGAGCTGACTGGGACGTCTGAACTGTGGGTCACCTGGGCCCATGGGGGGCTTATATGGCGGGGACAATGAAAAACAAATTGGGACTATGGGGAGAGGGGACACTGCAGAGACCTCTCCTCTATTCCCAACCCTAACCACCCTGCCTTGTTATTACTTCCCCCCAAATTACTACCCTCCAAGGCCCTGCTCAAATGCTTCCTCCTCCAGGAAGGCTCCCAAGACACCTCTGGTGAGACTTACTTGCTTCTTCTCTCATTTAGTCCCTGCCGCTCCCCCCTCCATCACAGCACTCACCTGCCTGCATTTCCCCCTCCCGGACTCTGATGCGCCTTCCTCTCCCCACTCAGCCGAAGGCCTAGAGCACGAGAGGAGTGCGGCAGTGTCAGCCACACTGCTGACAGGTTTGTCAGCCCTGACCAGAAAGTCTGGGCTAAGAATGTGGCAGGCGGGTCCCCAAGCCGCCTGGAGCTAAGAGCAGCATGTGGGTTTTCAAAAGGAAAACAGCAAAAAGAAAAAAAGGTTCTAATTAAAGCCTTTCTAATAAGCTGGCTTTGCCAAATCCAATTGTTTCTGATATTTCTCTTGGGCAAAGTAATCAAAAAAGAAAGAAAGCTCTGAAAGTGGCAGAAAGCACCCGTGGCTGGAAGGCGGACGGTGGGCGAAGCAGCAGCAGCAGCGGAGTGGTCTCTGCCCCGGCCAAGCTGAAGAGTGCTCAGGTGTCTCACACACACACACACACACACACACCACAACATTTCTACAGCTCCAGCATTTGAACTGTGGAAACAAAGACAAGAGCTATAAAACTGGACACCCAGTTTTCTACGTCGGCCTCAGATATCAAGAATGTTTATGGACACAAAGGGACAAGGAAGCATGCTGCTATGGGGCCCCAAAGGGCGATAACCCAGGAGGAGCTGAGACATCGGGGCTCTGCCAGCAGCCCCCCACTTCCCGTTTCTCCCTCTGGAAGCCAGGGTCTGACCCTGATGACCCGAGACCTTCTCCTGGCCGAATGGCCCAAAGGGGAACAGCGACGCTGCATCCTGAGGTTTTCCTGGATGAAGCTGTTGCTTGGAGCCCCAGCAAATGCCTCGAGGTGGGTGCTGACCCTATTTCCTCCGGGGGCCTTTGAGCTACTTACCTAGCTCTAAGCAAGATAAGACCACAGATTCTTTCCTGAGCTGAGCTCAGAGGCTCCGCAAATAACCCCACCTGCATTCCTAGAGCCTCTCAGAGTTTACAGAGAGCTTTCACTCCCACTGTGTCCCCGAGCCTTGGGGCCCAGGGGCTCAAAGAAGGGAAGCTCCCCGCTGCTGACCCTCACGGACGGTGGAAGCAGTGGGACTCGGGCTCTGGTCCTGCCGCCACGGACCCACTTTGTCCTTCCCAAGGGCAGCCCCGCTGTGCCCTTCCCTGGTCCCCAACCAAGCCATTCCCAGATGGCTTTTGTAGAAATATTATTAAATAAGTCATATTAACAAGATGTTAGAAATGTGATTGGAAAGAAATGTTTTCCCCATTTGGAGAGACCACCCAGTGCCTCGGAAAGGAAGCCGTCCCAGGGCCCGAGGTTTCCTGGCGATGGACGGGCAGCTGGAACGCCCGGCAGTTGGAACACCTCCCCAGCAGGCGGGCCACGCAGGCAGATTTCTGCAGGCTGATATGAGATAATTAAAAACCAGCTGGAGACGTAATTGGGGTGGCTCAGCCACTGGAGGGGACTGGGGAGCTCTCGGGGGAGCAAAAGTCAACACTGAAGGCCCGGCTGGGGGGCGGGGGGATCCCAGCCCACCAGCAGACACACTTGGCCCTGCCAGGCCGGCGGATGCCCTTGGGCTGGCAGCCAGAGTGCGGGCACCTCTCGCCTCTGGGTTTGGGGCAGGGGTAGAAGGAGGGCAGCTGAGTTAGGGAGAGTGTGTCTTTCTGGGTCTTTTCAGAACTGACCATCCCAGGTCCACATCGCAGCTGGCAAGGCCGCCACTCGTCCAGCCGTTTAGGAATCTGGTCAAGGCCTTGACCCCCTGCTTCCCCACCTGGTCGGTTCTACCGTAACACGCTCTCCCTTCTGCTCCCACTGTCCTGGCCCCTCACAGCGCCAAGGCCTCCACTCCCGGCCCGCCTCCCAGACTCATCCACCGTCAGTCCCAAATTTTCAGGAGTCCACGGGCTCCTGAAAATCTGTCTGGCCAGCTACCAAAGCCACCACAGTCCCTTCGGAGCTGCTTCAGCCTCTCTCTCTGCCACCAAACCCCGAGATGCTCCCAGCAACCTGAACCCAAGGAGGAAAGTTACTCCTGCAGGTGGGTCACTCACCCCAACGCCGTTGCTTCGGAGCCAGACGGAGAAAGCGCCAATGTCTTCAGGCCCCAACAAGCTGAGGGAAGGGGCTTTAGGGTCTCTGGCCTTGTACACATCACCACTGCCCTGGGAAGGGTGCCAGAGGAATGTCCAGCCATGGGCTTGAGGCCCAGGCCACACTCAGACTCCTGGCTTCGGTCCTGGGTGTCTGTCCAGGTACCTGCTGGGCCTGACTGGGCTTCTCAAACTCACAGAAGGCAGGGTGGGGGTGTTCCTGCTCAGAGGGGCCCCGGAGGAAAGAGGCACTGGGCATTGAAATCCCAGCTCTTCTCTCACTCGCTGTGACGGCGTGAGCCTCGGGCTGTGTAACTATAAAAATAAAGGTACGATGCCCACCCTTCTCACTGCATCCTACTACGGTGGGAAAGGTTGCCATTTCTAAACACCGGCAGCCATGCCAGAGCACCGACACGAGTCACCTCACTAAAGCATTTCAGCAACGGAGCCCAGGCCCCCACGGCTCTGAGGGGTAGTGCATCTGCAGTGTGGCACCCCCCGCATCATGGCCGCCCCCGAGGAAGGAAGGAGCCTGTGACCAACTGGTCTGGGGCCCCAGAGCCAGCAGTCAGCGGCAGAGCCTGGATTCGAACCCCAGCCTCTTCCCGCCCTCTGCCGCCTCGCCACCCCAGAATCCCCAAAGCCTCGGCACAGAGTCCAAAGAGGAACCGTGTTAATGGTGATAGCAGCGCCCTTGAAGATGTTTCCCACCGGCAGGGGATATTTTCTCAGCAGTTCTGAACAGGGAAACGCCGGCTACGATTCCTCACAGTGTCTCTCGATAGCGTGTCCTTTTGCCTACAAGGCAGGACCTCGCACATTCTCAAGTTCCCCGTTTATGTTGAGTCCCCCTGCAAAGAACGTTTGAGGGGCCCCTGGTTTGCCTACGGCAGCAGCTCCGAATCTCAGTGTTTCCTTTAAACCATTCAGAAGGAGAAAACATGCTGTGTGCTAACTGAACGGAAAGTTCAGTTTTCCTCCATCCGCCCCAAAAGGATGGGAAATCCTCCACGTAATGACTACAGAGACAAAGGCCCCCACCCCGCCTGCTCGCCCCATCTCAGACTGACTCAAATGCTGCCAGAAAACAGGGCCCGGCTGGGAAGCCAGGGCTGGGCGAGCTCCCTCCCTTTTGGGGCCTCAGTTTGCCCACCGGTACAGGGCACTGGGCTGGGTGATCTCAATGGCCTCTTTCTGTTCCCTAAACCCCAATGTTTCCACTTAGTATATTTAGTGTACCAGGGCTTCTCCTCTGGCTTTACAAACAGACAAACAAACAAACAAACAAACCAAAAACCCCCACCAAAACCCAAACCCTCTTCCCACACATACACGCTTCCCCATGAATGAAGGAGACCAGATCAAGTTCTGGTGAGAATGAGCATTTAACTCCTGCCTAAAGACACAGGCAGGGAGCTGGAAGGGCGGCAGGACAGTGAGGAGGACAGATGTAATGCCTGTTGAGGTGGTCATCTTCTCCAGCTACTCACGAGAAACTGGGAGATCAGAGAGGTTAAGCAACTTGCCCAAGGTCACACAGCCAGGAAGAGGGCAGCCTGGGTTTGACTCTAGCTCTGCGTTACTCAAAGTCTCAGTTACAGTGATGCAGGAGTTGAAGCAGTTGTAGTCTGCATAAACTCAGACCCCACCACCACAAAGGGGAGTGGCTGTGGGCACAGAAAGGCTTCTAGGTCAGACCTAGATACTCTGCAAGGCTCTGGACCACACAGAGCTCTTTCCTCAACCGCTGGCTCGCCCAGGTCTCTGACAAAGACAATGAGCTACCACTCACTCACCGACTGAGCACTTACTGCGTGCTAGGCACATGCTAAACACTTCGCATACACTGTCTCTTCATTGGTACGCCTGTAAAACCCATGGTATACATCAGAAACAGAGGCTGTGTTGTTAAGCCCCTTTGCCCAAGACCACCCTGCTAGTAAGTGGTCAAACTAAGGTTCAGGAGCCCAAGCCAGACTGACTCCGGGCCTGTCTTTTGCAGGCCAGAGCTGCCTTTCTCCTGGGGGTGGGGGAGAAGGAGGATGCTGGTGGTAGGATGTGCTGGAAACTAGGTTGGAAAGTAGGATGCTCTTTGTCCTCCTGGGCTGCTGTTTCCTCAGTGTGGGCAGCTCCAAGCCCCGATCACCCCTCACTGCCTCAGAATCCTCCTCACTCTCTAAGTACCACATTGAAGCCCCTCTTCCCTGCATTGTGCAGGGCTGGCCACTCCTACCCGCAAGGCCCCTGCCACCTCCTGCTATGACTGTCTGCCTGAAGTCGAAGCCAACCACCCCCATTCCAGTCTGCCTGAGCCGTCCTCTCTGTATTTCTTTGGCACCCCCCCCCCCAGCCCTCACACCCACCTGGCAGCTCAGAGAGCCACAGGTGGGCGGCTGGTCAGGAACCCTGGGCCCCTCTCCGCAAAGCCAGGCAGTGCCCTGGCTGCACACACCTGTCTTCCTTGAAGCCTTGGTCTCAGGGGTGGGGCTCCTGTGCAGGGAACCCCACAACTGCTGGGAGGTCCTGCTTCGTCTGAGCGGCCACCCTGGGGGCTCAGGTACAGGAGCAGGCAGCGAGCATTTGGAGCCTCGGATGTTGACCCAGCAAGGGGTGCTTAGCCAGTAGAGGGGAGTGAAGTCTCTGCTCCCTGCCGAGGGGTGAGCAGCCTTTCCTCGCCCCCCCGCCCCTCCCTACTCCGTAAACCTTTATTATTTTTTGCTCCTGGCTGTCAGCAGCAACAAACTAAGATTAATCACTTGCCTGCCTGTCTGGACCCAGACATGCCTACTGTTTGAAAACTCTCTCCTTTGCTATATAAATCAATGAGGGGAGAGAAAGAAAAACAGCTTTGAGAGAAATGTGCCCCCAGCACGCTGCCCCTCAGGTCCACCCGCCCCCAGCTCCACCCACCACACTCCACGGAGCCCCAGGAAGCACCACTGGTCTCCGTCTCCCTTGCCCCCCGCCCCCAGTCCCCCCGAGATGAGGATTCCAGGAAGGCAGGCCTGTGCAGCCAGGGCACTGCCTGGCAGTCGGCACAAACCCGAAGCTCCAAGCAAGAATGTGCAGGTGTCATCAATCAAGTGACATCAATTGTCCCGCCCCTTCCCTGCTACTTGGAGAAGGAGATGGGGCCTTCTTACCTTGCCCTAACTGTGGAGCCCTTAACCCAGAAGCACACTTACTGACCAAGCCCCAGATAGTCATTCTGTGGATGCAAGGAGGGGACACTTGCCATGTCATCTGGGGGCAGAAACAGTCTCAGTGTCCCCTAGGGCTCTTGACCATCCACTGTGCTGTCTCCACGGCAATTTCTAAAGGCTCTGGGAAAGCTGGGAGAAGCAGGGACCAGCATACACTAAGTACCTGCTGTGGGCCGCAGGAGGGATATACCTGCTGAGCGGCACTGCGGTTGTCCATCCCTAGCAATCAGTGGGGGACTGCTTCCGGGACTCCTCTTGGACACCAAAATCCAGGGATGCCCCAGTCCTTTGTATACAATGGCGCAGTGTTTGCATATAACCTACCCCCCTCCTCCCATACACTCTAAATCATCCCCAGGTTACGTACAATACCTAGTACAGTGTAAATGCTGTTTTACCGCACTGTTTAGGAACTAATGGCAAGAAAAGAAAGTCTACATGTTCAGTACAGACACCATCCTGGGCCTGACTATACAGTGCAAGTTGGCAATAAAGGAACATTTTTCCCCCAAATATTTTCTGTCTGTGGTGGAAGCAACGGACGTGAAACCCGCAGATTTGGAAGGCCGACCAGACCTCTTACAGTAGCTTTATGAGGGTGAACTAGAGCTTTCCGGGTGATGAGCAGGGAGGGAGTCACTCGCACGACGTCCCACAGCAGGTAAAAGACAAAGCCAGGGTTCGAACCCAGGTATCTAACTGCAGAGCCCGTACCGCCCCTTGGCATGTTGAAAAGGGCTGCCTCGCACCTGCCCCGACGACTGCCCACACGCTGCCCATTTCCCAGCCTTGTGGCACATTTGAGGGCACGTGGTGGGCAGAAGCAGCGTCCCTTCCTCGACAGCACTCATGGTGCACCCCGTATCACTGAAGATTCTAGGACACGGCTCCACGGACGTGACCGCACCCTGCTCAAAGCGTTCAGGATGCCCTGTCCTTCAGTCACAGCCCCAACTCCTCAGCCTGCAGACCAGGCTGCACCTTTCCCTGGCTCCCCCCAGGATGTCATTGGTTCCAGGATCAGCTCTGCACTTCCCTGCCTCTGAGCGCGCCCCCTGCCTGGGCTGCCCTCCCAGCGCACCCCCAGGCCTAAGCCCTGCTCACCCACCACAGACGCCCTCTTCCTGTCCTTGCCCTGTCACTGTGCTGCGAACTCACTTCCTGGCACAGCCCTAAACACGTTGCTCCTTGACCGGTAGTGAAGCTACGTCCTGATAAACCCATCATGGGGTGAAAGTATGTTAAGTGGAGGATGCTACACTTAGGGCACTGGAGTCGGCTCCAGCGAGGTGACCGAGGGCCTGATGAGGAACTCCGCTCTCCGCCGCTGTCCAGCATCAGGGGAAAGGATCCTACCTTGCACTGGGGGCCTGAGAAAAGGTCAGAACTTAAACTGCAGTACGGTTTCTACAGAATGTGTACCGCTTTCATATGATCGTAAAATCAAGAAAACCATCCAGTCAAACCTTCCCAAGTCAGGGATTGTCTGTGTATGAATTGCAGTTGTGAACATCTCCCCCACCTGCAGCCATGAAGTCCTGGAGGACCGGAGCCCCGTAAATGACACCGAATGGGGCAGAGCTTACAGGGTCTGAGGAAGGTTCCTGAATGGCCAGGCCTGGGACACACCCTGATGGAAACAGGCCAGACCCCAGCAGCGCCTCTTGAGCCACATTTGCAAGGATGCTGTGCACTGTGTCTTTGGGGACTGGAAAGCTGATGGCCCTTTTGCTGAGGACTCCTTGGAGCCATCTCCCCCACCAGGGCTGGGACTCTCACTGCCTGAAGACAGCTGAGGCCAGGCCCTTGTCAAAGAAGTGGCATCCTAAGAAGTGCCGCTGTGTCTCCCAGGCGCAGACCCAAGGCAGGCCGGGGCCACCCGGCATCGAGGGAGGGAGGCCCTGGCGCTCACCCTGCTCCCGGCGCCTCAGCTGCAAGCTCTCCAGCTTTGAAGTCCTATTTCCCTCATCTTGTCCAGATTCCTTTGCAAAAACTCATGGAACCAGAACTTGCAAAGAGTCATTCACAGTCCAAAATGCCTGAAGAACTCTTTTAATGAGATTTTTCAAGACTTTTCATCTCTTTCCCCAACTGCCTGCCTTTTTAGACAGGAAACTGTATTAGAGTATGATGTTTCCCTGCCAATTTTTAAAGTCTTGATCCTTTGCTTCCAGAGGTTGGAGTGAGTGTACGCAGGGGTCAGTGGTAGATGCCAGGGTCACCATGTCCACTGGTAGCCGAGAGGGAGCCTCAGGGCCTGTGGCTCTGTCGAGCCAGGCCGCACATGGGAGGGGGGAGAACTCGGTGAGGGGAGCAGATGGACTCAGTGTTCCAACACAAGGAGGCGGGATCCTGGTAAGGCTGCTTCACAGGTGGGGGGTGTGCGCCACAGGGGGTGGGGACTAAGAGGTGCTGGGTGGGGAGTGCAGGAGCTTTTGGTGGGGGGCAGAAGAGGGCAGCTTGGGCTGGTGCAGGGACCTGTCCGGTCCCCACAGTGGGCAGCAGCCTCTGTCTCTGTGAGTGCAGTCGACTGCCAGGTGGGGAGACTTAGGCCAATCGTGAATCCCCAATGGGTCTCAGCCTCCTCACCCAGGAAGCAAAGGGATGGACTAGGTGGGCCTCTCGGGTCACTCCCAGGTTTGACACCTGCTGACCTGCTGACCTGGTGTAAGGAATGCTTAGACGGGGGTGCGGAGACACTGGGCAGGAGTCCACTGCATCCACTCCAGCCTTGGTAAGGTCCCTATGATGGGCTTTGCCTGGGCTGTCCCCTCTACTTGGGGTCCTACCAGCTGTCCCTCCCTGGGGGAACACCCACCATCTCTTTAAGGTTCAAGTGCAACTCTTCCCTGTTTCCTGACCCTCTGTGGCAGGGACTGCCACGCCTATGCAAGGCCCTCGGTGCTGACCTGTGTGCAGCACAGCCTGCGATGAGCGGGCTGGACTGGGAGCTCTGCGGCCTGCGCCGGGCTGTCCTCGCCTCGGCCCTCACTCTGCTGCCCTGCCCAGTGCCTGGTGTGGGAGGGTCTCACAACTATCCCCCGAGGGAAGGATGGAGAGGATGGGGGGCCCTGTTCTCTGAGGCCAGAACGTCCTGAGTCCTTTCTCCACCCTAGAGCACTCTCACAGGGGGACCCAAGGTTTACAAGAAAACTCAGCTGGGGTTCCAGTGTCAGTTCGCACCCCGTTCTTGATGATACCCTGCAGGGAGGGGTAAGGCCACTCCACACCCTGCGCCGGTCCCACAGGCCTCGGGAACAGGAGAGCCCTCACGCCCCATGCGGTGCCTGGCAAGGCTGGCACGTGCTCCGAGCAGACAGCGTGTTCAGTCCCAGTCCCATTGGTGGTCCAGGTGGTTAATGCCAGGTGCCGCTCACTGGCTGACAGTCAGACTGGACATCAGGAATCGGGGCTACTTTGGGGAGCAAGCCCACACTCCCTTAGCCAGCTGCTCTGCCCGCCAGGGAGTGGCCTAGCCCACCTCCCCAGTTTTGAGCTTCCTCAAGGGAAAGCCGACCAGGCCAGACTACCCCTCTGGCCTTCGGGATCTAATGGCTTGAGACAAACACTCACCCACGGGTAGAGACCAGTCATCCAAACTGGGCCTGATGGCAGGGTGCTCCCCTCCCAGGCCCTGGCACGGGCGGCTGGGCTGTGCCCTCAGCGTCCGCCAGCTTCTCCCTGGCCCGGAGATGTGGGGGTCCAGCCAGAGCACCCCAAGGATGAAGGGTGGCTGAGCCCACAGGTAGGGGAAGTCTGAGGAGTCAGGGACACCTTAATGAAAGAAGTGAAGGCGTCCTCAGCAACCACACAAGTCCATCTCACACCAGGCAGACGTAGGTGCGGAGCCCCAGAGGGAGGGAACTCGCACAAGGACACAGACTGAGCAGTAAGTGGCAGGACAGGACTCCTGTCCAGAATGGTGGACACTGGGTCCATTCTGTGCCCCTTAAAAACGGCTGTCATAGAAACTGCAGGGCTGACCTGGGAAAGCAGGGGTGGGGTGGGAGTGATGTAAATAACGTTTACACCGCCCTGGTTGGGCTCCAGATGCCTTTTGTCTGTAGGAACATTGTCATCTGCCTGTACTCCATGCACAGATGAGGACCCTGTGGCCCAGAAAGGGGACATGATTGCCACCCCCACAAGGCCAGGGATGGGGCAGCCTGGGCCCTGCTTTCTCTCTGCACTACCAGCTTGTCACTGTGAGAGCAGGCTCCAGGTGCTGTCTGTCCCTCAAGGGCAGTCCTGCTGTCTGGCCCTTGGGAGGAACAGTGAGGTCTGCCATGGGGCGCGCCACCCCCTCCTCTCTGGTGCATCCCTTCTGTCCTCCTGGGAGGAGCCCTCTGGCCAGCCCCAGACACCAGGACGCCAGGAGAAATGAGATCCCCTGAGAAGCTCGGGGGCTGCCTGTGTGGCGATCACCACACTGAGGAAGCCTTGGGTGGGGGGGGTGCAGGCTGCCTGGATCAGCAGGAAAGGGGGGGTGACAAGGAAGTCCCACCTCTGATGTTACTGGCTTTCAGTAGCTCTCCCAGTCTGGAAGCATCGCTCGTGGGCACCGGGTTGCTGGGTTAACACAGCAGTGAGGGCTGTACAGAGCAGTGAGAGGCTGAGGACCCCTGGCCTTTGTCAGCATGGCCAGTGGTGTGTACCTGCCCCTGCCATTCCAATGACCGCCCTCTCCAGCTTTGGCGGCCTCCAGCCCAACCTCCTCTGCCCAGTAGCTGTTTAACGCACTGGATTTTCCCCAGCTGCAATCACTGACCTGATTCTTTAAGCTGCTGGGTCTGAGGGTGGACAGTGATGTGCATAGGTGCCTTTGGTCCTGAGGGCCTCCTGGCAGCTTAGAAACCCCCTCCATGTCCATCCTCCCTGGTCAGGTGGTCGTCTAGGCCTTGGTGCAACCCCCAGTGATGAGATGCTCACTACCCATTGAATCGGCCTGAGATCACTCGAGCTCTTGACCAGCTCTGACTGTGAGCAAACTCTTCTCCTGGCTGAGCTGAATCTGCCTGCCCACAAGCCCCTCTCTGGGCCTCCGCCTCGAGTGCTCCAGCTGCCCCGACAGTCCTCGGAGGGCTGCGGTTCCCACCCCTCTCCAGGCAGACTTCCAGGGAGCGCTTCTGCTGCCTGCCCAATGGCGCCCCTTCCGGGGCCGCAAGGATCTCATGCCCTCACAGCCGGCGGGTAAATGGGCTCCCGACAGTCACGTCCAGCAGGCCCTCCCTCCGCCACGTGGCCCCCAACGCCGGTGAACGGAGCAGAGGAAGCAGAGGGGGCTTCACCCTTCCTGGTGGCCTGTACTGGCTGGAGGCCTCGGTTTTTATATCCTAATCCCGTCACTAACTCTCTATGTGTCCTTGGGCAATCCCTCCTTTCTCTGGGTCTTACTTTTCCTATCTGTAAAATGGGTTTTGGACGGTTTGTTGGGTCCGCTCTAATAACAACACTGACTAATGAAGCACTCAACCCCCAAAGCCTCTTTTCTTATTTTTGGGGCTACCTAACTGGACCGTAGTGCCTTGGGGGTCAGAGAGCAGCCCCAGGTGCTACCGCCACTGGGTCTCTTCTTCCCAGCACCTCTCACGAGAACCTTTGTGAGATGCCCAGAAATCAGACCTGTCCGAACAGCAACCTGGAACCCAAGAAAAGGTTGTTCTCACAGCAGCGGCGGAGAGTACTGAAGGGTCAGTCAAACAGCTGGCCTCGGTCCTGACCCTACCCTGAGGACCTGGGGCCAGCCACAGCCCCTCGCTGTGCCTCAGTTTCCTTACCTGCGAAATAGGGACAATATGTTTTCTGTCAAAGAGTGTGGGGAGGCTTAAGAAGGCCTAGGTATGCTAAGAGCTTCATACAGTCCCTGGCTCACAGTAGATGTGAAAGCCATTCTTGGTTATTTAATATAAATCCTAGAACGAGGCCCCTCCTCTTCTGGGGAGGCAGAAACAGAACATAAAGACCCCTCTGTATCCCGGGGGACTGAGATCAAATGGAAAAACCCAGGCTTGAAATAACTCGCGCTGGCGAATTTCCCAGGGGCACGCAGGCAGGTCTTTTGGCCACAGACACGCGCGCTGGCCGCGCTTCGCTGGAGGCTGCCGGGGAGGCTGGGGGGCGACGCGTGTACTCACTTCAGGGACAGGGAGTAGTCGTGCTTGCTGGTCTGGCTGTTCCGGACAAGGTAGCTGCACTCCTTGCAGAGCCGCAGCAGGTTCTCCGCGTCTCCTCTGCTGATGGCTCCGTGATACCATCTGGGGAGAGGAGAGAGGGTCAGGACCCTAGCTCGGGACTCTGAAATCTGTTCCTCCCTGGGGAGGTTCGGCCCCTCAGAGGGCAGCTGTCACTTCCTGGGCCCCCTCATTCCGAGGCAGGCACGTGTGTGCATGGATCCAGTCATCCCAGAGACATTTACCGAGTCCCCTCTGCCTGCCAGGTCCTGGGGAGAGAACGGCGAACAAACCGACCGACCCACTGCCGCCTCCCGTGTGAGGCTGACGTTCTGGTGCCGGTGCTATGGAGGAGAAGAGGTGTGGCCCCGTGGGCTGCGGCTCCCAGTAGGGACGGCTGTGTTAAAGTGGCCAGGGAAGCCTTCTGGAGAGGGTGGTGGTGGAAGAAGCCATAAAGGCCAGCAGCTGGAAAAGAACATTCTGGCAGAGGGAGGGGCAGCGAAGGCAGAGGCCCGAGTGGGAGGGCCTGCTGTTTGGGACGCAGCAAGAAGATCAGTGCAGAGTGGGGCAGGGGTCGGGGGAGTCGGTGGGGGGGCCCCACAGGCCGTGGCTAGGGGCCTGTGTGCGGGGTGAGGATGCTGGCTTTCTCCGTCCCAGTCGACCCCGACGCCATCAGAGGGTGCTGACAGGAGGGACATGTGCCGACTCTGACATCCGCAGACAGCTGTGCTCATCACTCAGGAGAGTGGCCACCCAGGGCGGCCGCATCGACCGGACGTGTGGGAATCCCAGCCTCTCTGCTTCCAGACGCCACGTGGTGGGCAGCAGAAGCAGAAGGTGGGGTGCAGTGGCTGACGGCCCGTGGCCCCCAGCGGCAGGACAAGAGGAGAAGAGTGGTTGTTGTTGAGACTGGAAAGGTTGAAGGTATAAGTTGAACGGGAGAGCGAAAACACCAGTGAGAGGGTGCACTCAGGTCGCTTTTCTGTTTCCATCACAGTCTCCGAGGGGCGGGGCTGTGGGGAGGTGGTGGGAGCGGGGCCGGGAGCAGAGCCAGGGGCTGGGCCACGAGGCTGGGTCAGGCTTCGGCCACAGAAGCTCATATGGGTCGGTCACTGTCCAGCCAGGGGGTCTGGGGCGAACGGTGAACCTTGCTGAGCCTTGGTTCTCTATCAAGTTAGGGTCACTCCACCCCTGTTTTCGGGTTGAAGAGTAAACGAGGTGATGCATAAAAGGGCTTATGCAGAGCCTGGGTGGGGTGAGTTTCAATGAATGGCAGCTACAGACATCAGCAGAAAGAGGCTGAACTTGCAGGCAGCCGCGGGCGCTCCCCAGCTATCGTGTCTCGGGCCACTGCCCGGTCCTGGCCACGAGTGCCCTGTGAGCAGCGCAGCCGCTCCAGTCACAGACAGGGTTTTAGAGACACAGCGCTCACACCAGCTGCCTTCACGACCCACTTTCTGCCATTCGCAGGGCGGAGCTCTGCGAGGGAAGCGGCAGTGGTGATGATGTAGTTATGAACAAACGAATGAACACGAGGACTGGAGAGTGGACGTGAGTGCTCCTGTCCAGTGAGCACATGACTGAGTCGCTGACAGCCAGGCTGTGACCACTGATGGCTCGGCCCTGGGGCTGGATACCTGGAGAGGGGACTGGCCAAGGGAAAGCAGGGAAGCGCACAGACCGCAGACCCGCCTTCCTTCCTAGACTTGCACAGAAATGAGGAGAAATGTGAAGGTGAGGGTCGCGTGGGTTGCCATGAGAACAGCACTCCCAGAGTCCTGAAGGCTCAGGGTTATGCTGCAAAGAGGACGCAGGACCGTGACCGGGAGAGACCGACCAGGATGGGCCGACCTCAATAATAAGAGCAAAGAGTTTGGGCAAGGTTGTTTTCTGGGAAATCTCACCTGTGTAACACTTGCCCCCAGTGAGCTGACACAAACCGTTGTTTTCTTAGAAAAACAAGCTCCAGCCAGCTGAAAGAGAGGTGTCCTTGGGGACAGGCCTGGAAAGTGGTCTTCGGGGAAGTGCTGGCTGCCGCTGCCCCTCCCTGAGCACGGGAGTGATTGCGCTCTCAGAGAGGTGGGGGCTCCGGGCCCTCGTGAAGGGCAGTCCCCAGTGGGCAAACAGGGTGAGCTGCTGGTTAACTCCTGGGTTGCTCAGCTGCTCCGCATGGAGAGAAAGGCGGGGGAACTCAGCGGAGGATGAAAGAAGACCCGGGCAGAGTTTGGGATACAAGTGCCAAAGGACACTGAGGGGAAGCTACGGCCAGCCTGTCAGCAGGAGGCTGGCCAGGAGACAGGATGGGGGGTGTCCTGTGGGGCTGGGGACCAACTGCTGACCCAGAGCAGGCTCGGCCTGGACCACAAAGAGAATTCAGGCAGGAGGACAGCTTGGGAACGTGCTGGACTTTGTGGAGCTGGCCCGTCAGGTCGGAACGATGGAATTCAGATTCAGCCATCACCACCTGGCCTATCCAATACCCATTAGCTTATCCAATATTTACTCACCACTTACTCCATCCTTGATCTCATGGGGCTGATACCGGGAGATAGAGAATCAATAAATAGGTTGAGGAAACGATCTCAGATAGTGACAAGTGCTATGCAGAAATACTGGGTCTCTGATGAGGTAATGACTGGGAGGGGCCAAGGGGGGAGCCTACTTTAGTCTGAAGGAGGCTTCTAAGAAGGTGACATTTGACCTGAGACTCTGCATCTGGAGGAGAAAACCAGAGAAAACAAGTTCTCTGCAGAGAACCAGCACACGAAAAGGTCCTGAAGTAGGAACCAGCTCAGGGTGTTTGTGGAGCAGAAAGGCAGCAAGGCCGCCTGGGGCTGTGGGCCTGGGAGCAGGACAGGATGCGGGTGGAGCGGGAGGTGGGACCCAGTTCCCTGAGGCCTCGTGGGCCAAGGGAAGTGCGATCTTATTTTAAGCACAGTGCAGGGCAATGGGAGTTTTAAAACGAGATATCACTTGCTCTGAATGATCTTACAAAGGCTCAGCCAGGCTGACCTGCAGGGGGGCCAGAGGGGAAGTGAAGCAGGACAGGAGTTACGAGGCTTCTGCAGTGGTCCAGATGGGGGGTGGCTGCAGAGATGAGAGGCATGGACAGATGTGAGCTGTATTTTGGGTGGATACTTGGCAGAACTTACTGAATGATTACATGCTGTTGTAAGGCAAAAAAACAAAAGGACTGAGGATGATTCCAGGTTTGGGGCTGGAGCAACCAGGTGGATGTGGTGCTGTTTGTGGGGTGGGGAAGCTGGGAGAAGAGTGAGTGTCTGGGAGATTAAGAGCCCGGATCCGAACACATGAAATTTGAGACGCCCATTCTTCCGCCAAGTGGAGATGCCAAGAAGGCAGTTGGATGTAGGGGTCGGGCATTCTGGGAGAAGAGTGACTCACCGCCAGGGCCCCAAGGAGACTACCCAGGGGAAGTACGTAGCTGGAAACTGAGCCCGGACAGTCTACCCTTCAGGTCAAGCTGAAGGGAGGAGCTGCCAGCCAGGGAGGCGGGAGAAGAGCCCCAAGCAGACCATCTGTGAAGAAGGGAGCCGTCTGCTGTGCTGACCGCTGTGGAGGAGAGAGGACGTCCCTTGGTGACCCAGGCAGGAAAGGGAAGCAGGCGGTGGTGGGCGAGAGAGAAGGCGGGTGATGAGAGGGAGAGAAATGGTGCTGGCAGCTCTCTGGGGACTCCGCCCACTTGTCAGAGAGCTGTTTACTGAGCTGCTATTATGTGCCAGGTACTGTTCTAGGTACTTGAGGACACTGTGGTGACCCAAACAAGTTCTTGTCCTCACAGAACTTATGTTCCCAACAGGGGCAGGAGCTATAGAAAGATCAAGATTTTATTATTTACTTTCAAGAAGTTTGTTAAAACAAAAAAGTTCGTGATGCAGGACGGAGGGGGTTATGAGTTACCTAAAAACTCACTGTCCCAGGAGGGAAAGCAGGCAGAAGTGTGACTGTCCACCCTCAACAACCCCTGCAGGACACGGCCCTCGGGGCGTCGGCCCCACTCCCCTCCCCTGTGCTAGGGTGGGGAGGCACCGAGACTCAGAGGTCCCTCCTAAACTCTGAGGCACCAGCAGCCGGGGGCAGGGGAGGGGAGGGATTAAGTGATCTCTCTGTCTGGGTCACCAGGATGTGCTGGAAGTGGGAATGTACCAGAGCACACCTCTGGGTGATGAGTCAGGGTCTTCCACAGGCCAGAATAATCCCTGGAAGAAGAGATGACAGGAAAGGGAAAGCTGGCCATGACTACGAACTTGGCCAAGAGCCTTGTTGAGTGGGAATGGGAAAGGAAAGCAAGCAGAACTGCCTTCGAGGGCCCCAGCCTCACGAAAGCTCTGCCCGGGGGTGGGAAGAGCACAGGCTGGGCCGCTGATGCCAGGCAGACCTGGGTCAGGATGCACGATGAGCAGCTTCTGGCATCTCTGGATCACACTGTGTTTGTTGGTTAAAAAGTACAGTTTGATCAGACATAAGCAAAACCTGCCACCCAATCTGCGTGGCTCTGAGAAACGACGAATACAATGCCCGCTGGGAGCGCTCCCCCTGCCATGTGCTCAGTACAGCAGGCGAGGGGCAGGCCCGGAGGCTGCAGCCTCCCGAGATGATGGCACGTGCTGAAACGGGCACGTGAGCACAGGACGTCATCGGAAAGCCCTGCATCCTGCTCACCGGGCGAGCGTTTCCTGCGAGGGGTGCACTGTTGGCCTTGCTGCGAGCAGAATCCCTGGGTGGAGACGGATACAGTTCCTGATCCGCACGAGACAGTCTCGCAAGGAACCGGCTTGGTATCAGCTAATCTCTCAGGCTGACTGGGTGCCTGCTCTGTGCCAGGCATGTGCTAAGGGTCGAGGGCAAGAATCTGCACGAGGAGCAGAGGGAGAGTCATGGGGCTGGAGTTCAAATCCTGCCTCTGCACTGGAACCCTGACAGCCTAGCAAAGGCTCTGCCCCTCTGGGATCCTTGATTTTCTCACCTGTGCAGTGGGGCTGATAAGCCCATTTGTTACACATTTGCTTGTTTAGAGGCTGATACACCAGCACAAGACCCAGGACCTGCTCCCGGAGAAACTCACTCAAGTTCAGATATGCGGAATGGAATGGTGAGGATATGAAAGAGTGACTTGGGGCACTTTATGGAGTAAGTGGCAGGCTCGGCGATGGGACTCTGTCCTAGAGGTGATGAGGAGCAATGGAAGGTTTCAGGGCTGAGCAGGGACCTGCACCTATGAGGACCCTGGCAGAGAAGGGGGAGGCTCATCACGGCCAAGGGGAGGGCAGAAGCAGGCCCGACCAGCAGGCCTGGGAGAAAACCCAAATCCAGAGTGTCAAGGCCATGCCCAACGAATACCAAGCAGATGTGGGGCAAAAATGTCACAAGCTAGAAAACAAATCTAATTTACAATTAGGGAACAGGATTTGGTATACATTTAGCTACCTAAAAACTCATTTGCTACGTGGTGAAGATAGAAACTGGCACGTAAGAGGGAAGAGGGAACTGTGTCCCTCCTCCTAGTCATCGAAAGTAAGGGAGGTGACTCCGTGTGGACAGAGACAGCACCTGGCTGGGAATGACACACACGTTCTAATCCCGTTCTGCCGTGGACCTGGCGGTGGCCTTGACCTTCCATGAGCCTCAGCCTGCCCATGTGTACATGGGGGCAGGTAGGGGTATGGACTTAAAGACCACTGCAGCTCTAACATTTTCTGAGTCTGTGAATTAAAAAAATAAGAACAAGGAAATAGAGGGAAGAGCAGTGACTATGAACCGGGAGCTGAGGTTGCGCTTTGCCCCCTTAGAACTTACATTTGCTTCTCCAGCGGGACAGCGGGGTCCACTCTTTCTCCCAGGATCCCACAGAACTCGGGGCTCCCGTGTTTGATGGGCTTGAAGCCCCCGCCGGGAGCTCGAAGCTGGCGCCGCCGGTCCCGAGAAGGCGAGGGGGATGACTGTCGTTTCTCGTTGCCGTTAAACTGGGCTGTGGGGGCGGGAGAGAGAGAGAAAGAGAGAGGTTACCAGGAGCTCAGCCCAAGGAGTTACTGTGTGGCATCGTGGGGTATGTCAACTGCTCGTGGGGGCTTTACAATTCTCAGGAGGAAGAACTCCAAGCAATGAATATACACGGCTCAAAAGAGGCAGACTTCCTACGACAGGGCACGAAGGTGCTGTTAAAGCCAGATGGTACTTTCAAGGGGCTCGTTAAGTCTGCAGAGGCCGCTGAGCTCAGCCTTATCCCCCGGGAAGCCCCCTGCAACCTGCAGCAAGGGGGGGCAGGACACACCCGCAGGGGCTCAGGCCCCTGGAGAGTTCTCAGGAAAAAACATTATTCCTTGTTTTGCGTCCAAAACCTGCCTCCCAGTAGCTCCTCACCTCCTCCTGCTCTCCCGTCCCAACGGGCTGCACTGGCCATATTGGCACCCCTTCTCCTGGGACATCCCCACAGAGTTCCGGTCAGGGCCACGTGGCAACCCAGGTCTGCGTGTCTTTGCTTGGTGCCCCTGTGTGGGCCCCACGCAGCCACCTGGGGAGGCCTGACAGTGCCTGTCACAGGGGGACAGACCCTCCCATGGGCTTTTGTCCCTTGTTGGGCCTGCAGGAGCATCGCTCACCCCCATGGGTTTGGGGATGACGCTTCCCGAGGGCAGGGCCTTGGAGACAACCCACAGAGAGCAGGAAACACTGAGCTGAAACCGGAGCTGCTGGAAGTACTCCCAGAGACCAGCTAGGCCACCTTGCAAGTTTCTCTTTGAGCCTCAGCGACTGCACCCACCTTGAGGGGTTGCTGTGAGGCTTCGATCATGCAATGCGCGTGTGGTCTGTGCTCAATCAGGGTTGTCTATTACACATATTCTGCCATCGAGTTCGCTCAGTGGGGACACGGTGCTAGTCACTGCGCGTGAGCTACTGACCCGGCCTGAGTTCCTCTCCTAAGCCTGCCCTGGCTTTCTGTGAGCCTTCCCTATGTCACTCAGCTTCTCTGAGGCACATTTCCTGTCACCAGGCCTCTGTGGCGATCAGACGAGGGAACATATATCCTAAGGGCCTGGCGCACTCGGAGTGCTGAGTAAACTGGGTCAGGGTCTGTGAAACAAAGTTCCCAAAGTCGTGTCCAGCCACCAGCCAACCGACACACATCCTTGGCCGAGCAACACGTCTGCCCTCCAACCAGCAAGCTCAGATGTGGCAAGTCAGCCTGTGACTCCAGACAGACATACAGCCATCAACCTGACATACAGCCATGAACCTCGCATTCATGGAAGGTGGTGGGAAAACTCAGCCGTCAGTGGTGCCGTACTGTCTACAGGGACCGAACTTGTTCTGTGGAAATGAACTTGTTCTATGACAGCGACGAGACCACGTATGAGGTCTGTGAAGCACTTCCATCCCTCCAAGATACTCTTCTCTATTGACCACTAAAGAAAACAGCAGGGAGGGAGTTCCTGCCAGACAGGCTGGACGCGCGCGTGTGTGCATTTGGGCCTGACGGGTCGTCCATTCACTTATCTCCCCCCAAACACTCACTCACTCGGGCCAAACAACGTTCGGGGCTGGGGAAACAGCAGCGACCAAAGAGACGTCCCTGCCTGCGGAGCTCAGAGCCCAAGGAGAAGAGAGACAGTCGGCGGAGCACATCAGACCCGCCGCACACCAGCTCACGGCGAGTGCTGCAGAGCAACTAAAGACGGGCAGCAGAGGCCTCTCGGAAGGCGACATCTGAAGGAAAGGAGGGACGAGCCATGTGGACATCTGCTGGGAGGAAGGACATTCCAGACAGAGGGAAGGGCAAGTTCCAGAGCCCCAAGGTGGGAACATGCCTGGGGTGTTGGAGAAATAAGGCAGCCCGGGGCAGCTGGAGGGTGGCGGGGCTGGGGGAAGGCGAGTGGGAGGACATGGGGCTCTGTGGGCCTTGGGCAGGACTTTGGTTTCATTCTGAGAGAAAGGAGAGCCATTCGGGTGTCACGCTGGGCAAGGCTGTGACCTGGCGCTTTTCAGAACAGGGCTGCTGTGCTGGAAGGAGAGGGGGGGCAGGGGTACCCGGGAACTCTCTGTCCAATTTGGCTGTGAACCAAAAAAAATTTTTTAAAGTTTATTTAAAAGAATGCCCTGGCTGGTGTAGCTCAGTGGATTGAGCGCGGGCCTGCGAACCAGACGACCGCGGTTCGATTCCCAGTCAGGGTGCATGCCTGGGTTGCAGGCCATTCCCAGCGGGGGACACATGAAAGGCAATCATACATTGATACTTCTCTCCCTCTCTCCTTACTGTCCCCTCTAAAAATAAATGAATAAAATCCTAAAAAAAAAGTTTATTTAAAAGAGAGAGAGTTCCTCTCCCCAGACTAACCTTGACTGCAGCCTACGGTATCCTAATCACCAGTGTTCCTGTCTGGCTCCTCCTGAGCCCCCCCAAGTCAGGGGTTATACTCTATTTGCCCCACCTCCACCCCCAGCACACACCTGCCGCATAATAGGTGCTCAACGGAAGACTAATGAAGAAACTCAATCAGCGGCCGTTTCACATCATCGGGGAAAAATATCAGTTTTCTTACCAGACAAATTGGATAAAACATAGTAACGTCCCAGGCAACACTGTCATTCCTGCTGAATTAATTTATACATTCGCCTGCAAGCTTAATAATATAGCCATATATTTTCGAGAGAACAGGTGGTGGTGAATGACAGGCTTAATTAGGCAAATCATTTCACCTAAAATAAAAATATACAAACTCCAAGTGCAGTGATTCAGGAGCAAAAGAAAAAAAATCGTTAGGAACAAAAGCTCCAAACACTACTGCCTTCATTCCTTCTAATTAGGTTTCACTTTAATCTGCAATTTAAAATGGCAATTCTTTTAATTTAGTGATTTTCTGCAAAAGATAAAGGAAGACACAGCTCTCAAAAGAATATCTGCATTTAGAGAAAAAATGTGCCACCCTGCAGAATTGTAAGGGTGACGGAACCTAATTAATTCCACCTACAGGCAGTTACAAATGGTACTCTGAGCTCCACAGAAGGGAGGGGGGACTAGACGATAGGAATGGACTCCTCCCCCCACCCCCATCGGGCGGTGAGGGGGGAGGCCCAGGTGGCGGCTCCACCAGCCTCTTCTCCAGGGCAGGTGAAAATCGCCCTTTTGCGATGCCTGAAATGTCCTTCTGAAAGTGGTCCGAGGGCAGACCTCATCCTTCCAGACCCAGCTGGGTGCCCCCCACATTCCAGGAGGCCTTTATTCCCCTTCCATCCAGGTCAGCCTCCATCGCTGGTCCCCTCCCTGCTTGTACAGGAAAGGCCTAACTGTCCCAACACCACTGCCAGGTTCTGCGACTTTAAGCGAAGCAACATTATGACAAAACCGGTTTCACCACCGGCTGATCGGTATAATCAAGAGCTAGGTTCCTGCAGCAGCCCAGCAACGTTGGAACAGAACTGGGCTGTGTGGCAGGGCATCATCTGAGGACTGGCCTTGTACGGGTTTTGTACCAATTGGTCCTGAAGTTGAGTCACTAAAAATAAGGAAGGATGGTATCCCGGGCACCCACATTAGCTCTGACCCTGACAAGAACCCGGCCATCCTGTGGGTAATGGGTGAGGAGGTGAGGGAAAACCGCCTCCAGGTTCTTCGAGCTAAGGTGTAGGGCCGAGCCTGGAGCCCAGGCCTGCAGGCCGCCAGGGTCAGGCTTACCCCCCTCCAGATCCTCCTTCCCCATAAAGACACTGCCAGGCGGCAGGGGCTGTGCCCCATTCATCCGGTCTCTGGGCTGTGCCCCCCACCTCGGGACCTGCAATGACCACGGTCCTGCTCCAGCTGTAGGACATCTAGGAGTTCAGGGTGGCAAAAGGCCTCCCCGCCCAGGGGCACCCACACCACTGCTCACCAGTCAGCCTGGCCCTGGGGTGGGGGCAGCACCTGGCACTCATTTCATTTCTTTTTCCTCTCCTGTCCTGTTTGCCCCTAAACCTACCACAGCGCTCGGCACGGAGATGGTGCTTAGTCAATATCTGCTCAGATGAAATACATGTGTTTCTTCGAGGTCCAGCTCCTCTCTGTGTATGGTTTAGGGCTGGCCAGAGAACAAGCTGCCAAAAAGCAGACGGGCCTCCAAAGCGCGGCTCTGCTGGGCTCACGAACCCTCACTGGCTCTGCCTCCCAGTGCTCGGGATGGAGGGCAACGCCGCACACTGGTGCTCAAGTGAGGTCCTCAGAGACTCGATGCCAACCTGACCTGGTCCATTTTCTCCTACATAACCCCGCTGGGCGTCACGCCCAGCCCCAGGCTCCAATCACAAGAACGGCCAGTCCCCAAATCCACCACCTGCCTTTCTGCCTCTAGGCCATGGCTGTGCCTGCCCTCTCGAGTCCCTTTCTTCTCTGTGTGCAGAAGTCCCAGCCATTCTTCCAAGTTCAGCTCCAATGTTGCCTCCTGTGGCAATTGGACCTCCAGGTGGAACTCCTTTCTCCCCTTGTGCTCTGCAGCCCATCTTGGCCACTGTCAGGTCCCAGCCCAGTTTCTCTTACAATGGGGTATGGAGCTGTCTTCTCAGAACCCAAGGGAGATGGGGCCTCGGGCCTGAGCTCCTCTGAACCTCCCACCGCACAGCCAGGCAGTGGAGAAACGGCAGGCGGAGGCTGGGCATCACAGAAAGGGTGTGTACCGACTGCTCTGGCATTGGGAAGGCCCTGCCCGGGTGCGAATCCTGACTTGCTATTAAGTACTGTGACTTGGGGCAAACTCTCTGAGCCTTAGCTGCACCTTCTGTAAAATAAAATAGGGAGGACAGTATCTACAGCATAAAGGATTGTGGAGGTGGTCGGTAACAGACAACGTCCCCAAGCCCATCCAGGCTCCCTGTGAACGGTGGTCCCCCCTGCCCATAGTCACAGCCATGCTCGGAATGGGCCCCTTTCATGCAATCAAGAGAATAAAGGGCCTTTTATCAGAAATCACCTTTTCCCTCAACCTCCACTGAACTCCGGTCTGAGATGGAAGTCCCCAGAGGAGAGAACACGTTCTATTTTGTTCACAGCCGACTCCCCAGTGCCCAGGACGGTGTCGGGTGCATATACACAGTGGATGCTCAGTATCTGCTGTGTGAACGAACCTCCTTCCGCCCAAGGTAGCAGGACTGGAAAGCCTCCAATCATCAAGCAAGAAAGGAAACTTAGGAGCTGCACTCCTGCCTCAAATTCTTTTAAAAGTTCTGAAGAAGGGCTTAGCCATTACGGAGAGCTTTTCATGCACACGGGCAGGCACGTGTGAGCACCTGGCGTGGAGCTGTCCTCTGACCCTCACAGTGAACCTGGGAGATCAGCGCCCCTTTGTCCCTGTTTTTACAGGCCGGGCCTGGTGCGGGCAGGTAACCTGCCGGAGCTGATAGGAGCAGGCTGCACACCTGGAGTGGCCCTGGGCCCTAGCCCTTGATGCTTCTGCTTTGGGACCGAAGCCCCGGGCGGCCTCCCTTCACCCAGGGGCGCCCTAGCAGTGCCCTTCCCCAGGGAGGGGCAGGTGGAGGAGAGCCCACAGTCTGCAAAACGCCCTCCAGTATTCCCGCCCGACCACGGGTGTGGATGGCAGCCCCTGAGAACAGGGACTGTGCAAAGGGAACTGGAAGGAAGCACAGGGGGGCAGGGTCCTTGGGCCCCAGGCGAGGCCTGCGAGGTGCTCTAAGTTCAGTGGCTGCTCCTTTCTGGCCCAGGTCTGGAGACTCCGACCCTCCCAGTCCTGCAGCACAGGACACAGTCCTTGAAGTAGAGGCAACGAGGACCAGAATGACTGAAAACAAGGCACTCTACACAGAGGTCTGCTGAAGAGGCGTCTTTGGGCCTCTGTGGGTGGGGGAGAGCAAACTCGGGCCTCAGCTGTGACCCACGTGGGGCCGATGGGGGGGCACTGGGCAGGGCACCAGGCTCGCGTCCGTTAACGGACGTCCCATTATACTGAACACACAAGGACTCAGACAACGTATGAAAGTGCTCAAGGCCACCCCTCTGTACACCCTTGGTGTCAGTTCTACCACACTGCTGACAGCCACCCGAGACCCTGGTGTACTCATGTGGAGGAGACAGTGGGGGCGCAGGGTTGAAGAGGCATGGAAGGGGCAGTTGTGAGCCCCCAAGATGGGGCAAGGAGGGAGACTGCGAGTTGGTTTGGGGAGATTGCTGGACCACATGACCCCTGAAGTCTCTGGAAACAGCAGAAACTTTCCCGACGACACAAACATTTGCAGTTGACAAAACTGTTCCCATGACAACAGTCCTCTGGTGCTTCAGCTTTCTAGACGTACATTCTACATCATCTCCTCTGCTCCTCACAGCAAGACAAGAATTAGAATTCCCATTTGGCGGATGGAGAGACCAAGGCCCAGAGAGAAGCCCCTTTCCCTTCCAGCTCAGGAGTGGGCCTTGCTCTCCCCATCTCCCTAGCCTGCACCGTGAATGACAGCTCTCCCTTCACGTAGGATGTACAGTAAGGCATCATGTGGCTCAGCAAATGTTTGGTTTGCATTTCCAGGATCGTCAACAAGAGGGCTCTGTGTTCACCTCGCAGACAAATGCAGGCCCCCGGGCACCGCCGCCGCATCTTGTGGGCGGTGCCAAGAACAGAGGTCCTCATTGTCAGGGGAGGCAGCAGTGACTCTCTGCGACGCAGGGCATGGGGAGGCTGTGGGGCAGGCGTGGGGACGCCAACCAGGTTCCAAGAACACAGTCAGGGCAAACAGAGCCAAGCCTGGGCCGGGGAAGGCGGGCCTGGCCCAAGGAGGCGGGCCGCATCCTCTTATCTGCACTCCTGAGGGAGAACTGGACAGCATAGGCTGCTGCTGGGCTACAGGAAATGTCAAGGAAAATCCTGACAAAAATGATTAAATGATTCAAACACAGGGGCCTTTACCTGCAGAAGCAAGCCATCTTCACTGTGATAACTCATTTTACAGATGAAAAAGGAGGGCTAGGGAAGGGACAGACTTGCCCCAAGTCAACATCTAGGCTTGAACTTGGACTCCAACCCAGGCCTTCTGAATGCCAGAGACCTCTAACTTCGGCACAAATCCTGATGCAGTGCAGCTCATTCTCAAAACAAGAGTAACAACGGTGATACCAAAATCCAGCATCCACTGAGCTCTCGCTGTGCCCAGCTCTCAGCACTGACGGCCACTCTGTTTTACACATGAGGACACAGCGGCAACTTGCTTGGGTCGCCCCACTAGCAAATAGCAACACACAGGGCTTTAAATCCAGACCCCGGGCAGCTGAAATCGTGTGCACTCTGCTGTGCCTGCCTATCAGATGGAGAAAGCCTGCTCACGTCCGATGCAGTGTCCCCTGACATGCCACCTGCAGCCACCCACTGACCCTTCCTTAGCATCCTAGGGCCCGAGAAAGGGGCTTCGTCCCCATCCACCAGCCTCAGAGGACCTGCTGGGAGCAGGGTGGGCATCGGTGGGAACAAACTTCCCTGGCCCATCCGTTTATAGGTTTCTGCGGCTGCCCCTCCACAGACAGCAGTGGGGGAAGGCAGGCGAGGCAGGCAGGGGCCAGCCAGGTACACGGCTCTCAGAGGGCCACCTGCCATCCACTGGCACGCCGGTGTCCCCAGCCCATGTGCGGGCCATCCTCAGACAGGAGGCAACACAACTCTCTCCCCAGGGGTTCAGATCTGCGGTGGCCACCACAGCAGTCCACAGCCACTCAGAAATGCCCCTGCAGGTGCAGGTCCCTCGCCTCATTCGGAGAGGGATGCAGCACAAACGAAGGGCATGTAAACAAACCACCTCTGTGGTCGGAGGCCCCCTGCTTAGGTATGTTGTAGCATCCTAAAGAGAACGTGGGGGGCAGGGTTTCCCTGAGACCTGGTTTACTCAGTAATTTAACAAGTCACTGCGTGTTCCTTATGTGCCAGGCACTGATCGAGGCAGGCCCAGTCTCTGTCTCATGCAGCTTAAAAACCTCTATCCACGTGAAGGTCTGTGACCTGCCAAACAGGAGGGCAAAGACATTCTATGGAATCTTTGTTTTTTTTTCCCCCACAAAGGAGACAAAGGCACTTAAAGGAACATGTCTATCAGTATAATTAGCAGATGAATCAAAGCTATTAAACGCTAGTGTTTTCTTTTCTTTTTTTTAACATTACTAAATGAATTCATTCATAAGTCAAACAGAAAAGCCAACTGGAAAAACCTGTCCTTCAGTAACATATTAGCCAAAGGAAACAAGTGATCCCCGCTCTCGCATTTAACCCCCCCTTTCTCTGCAGACCTGCTGTTCACACGTGTTAAATATTAATTACAACTGTTACTCATTAGTACATAGCAAAAAGCTCCTGGTACAAACACAGTTGTTAATTTCCTTGCAGGCCCAAGGCATTCTGGGAAGCTGTGCAGGAGGCAGGAAGCATCATGGGAGCCCAAGTGGGGCCAGCGGAGGAGGAGGAGGTGGTATTTGCTGGGTGCACCAGGTAAGGGTGGCAGGTCTAAGATTCCCCGAGGAACCTTCTGCAGAGGCCAAGGCTGTTCCTTCCGAGAGCAAGAGGATGAGTCACAGGGCTCCCTGGGAACAGCGAGCCGCTGGAGCAGTGCCTGGCGCACACGTCAGCACTGCCAGCTTTGGAGCACGTATTTGGCTGGGACACTCACATGCCACGGAGTGGGCACAACTGCTTCTGCCTCAACAACCCAAGGCACCTCACACCAGCACAAGGGAAAGGGACAGTCATTCAGACCTGCATTTCCCCACTCGAGATGTCGATGCACCTATGGAACCAGGAACTCTAGGTGCGCGGGGCGGGGGAAGGGGGACCCAGACATCTGTTTAACGCTTCTTCTGGGTGATCCTGACAAACCAACCAATCCACTACTGTGTCCCAACCAGAATGGGAAGGGGGCAGAGGGGACCCGTGAATACAGAATGGAGGACCTGGGTGGCTCATGGTTACAACTACTGCTGGAACTGGGATTTGGGATTTCCTAAATGTTGCTTCCCACGCTACCTGTGCATCTCATTGCCAGGCAATAAGTGGGAACAAGCTTCATAAATGGGTCCTCTGTGCCCTCTAAGTTCCTCTTTATGCAGTACTGCTGTTTTAATATTAAATTAAATTTTATTTAATACAGCAAGCCTCCCCTGAACACCCATAACCATTCTCTCATGTGTGACCCATTAGGGCTTACAAAGTCTTTTTATTCAGATCTTTCCTGCCGATCATCACAGAGGCTCGGTGTGGCAGGGGCTGTGACTATCCCCATTTTACAGATGGGAAAACAAAGACTCGAGGAGACTGCAGAGCCTGTCTGAGGTCCCACAGGTGGTGAGCAGATGATGTGGCACATGAACACAGGATTGTCTGACTCCTTCTCCTGTCCCTTTGACTCCCGATGTGAAAGACCCTGTCCTGAGTTTTCCAGGGCAGAAAAACTCCCCAAGTGGGGAAGACAGACAAGTATCCCAAATACCTACATTCAGCACTGACTTACAGGCCTATCTTCTCTGCTGGGAGGCAGACCTGTCGCTGGATGAGCCCAGGACATCGTCTGAAAAGTCGCTTCAATAGAGACAAATCTTCAGATGGTGAGTCCAAAATGAAACGACTCTCTAAGTGATCTCGAGGGCCCCTACACATTTTTCTGCTGCCTGGCTCCTTGAGCAAGCACTACCATTGCTTGTTTCTCCGAGGCCATTGCAAACCATTAAGGATGTAGCTTTTAACTCTACTCACTGCATCGGAAGGAAATGCTGATCCATCCTCTCTGTGTGGCCTGACTTGCTCTGCACCGAGGTCTCAAGCAGTCCCCTTCCCCTCGGGGGGCCTCTCCCTGTGCTGAGGGGGGACAGAGCATGACCAAACCATGGGATGGCCTAGTCACCCCCATGCGAGGCCTGAACCTCCAGAACTTGGGCTCCTATAGAATCTTCAGAGGGAACCCTTCTGAATGGGAACACAGGCCCAGTATCACATCCTACCAGCTGTCTACGTAAGGAGAACTTGGTCAAGGCTGATGAAAGGCACGTGACATTTCCCATGGGCTCTGGGAGGAGGAGGGCTCTGACCATATTTTACGCAGCATCTTGGATAGCAACAGGGTGACCAGATGTTGACTGGGTTGGGGGCTTGGGCTCTGGAGTGGACTTTGCAGGTTCAACTCTCAGCTCTGTGGCTGGCTAGCAGTGGCCCCTGGGCAAGTTATTTCTGGTCTTTGCACCTCAGCTTCCATAACTGCAGGAAACTGATGTCCCAGAGGACAGCTGTGACGACTAAATGACACAGCACATACAGAATTCTGATTCTGCATGTTTAACCTGAGTGAGGAAACCTGGGCAGGGAACCTGGTTAGTGTTTTCAAATTTCCAAAGGGTGTGAGGGATCCCCAAAGGGCAGAGCTGGGCCCACTGAGGAGGAGACGTGGGAATTTAGGGCCCAGATGAGCAGCAAGAATTTCAGTTGCACCTGCAAGGATGCTTGTGTGCACAAGCCACTCAATAAACGCCAGCACTTTCCTGATGTGGTGCATTTAAGCCTCAACCGGACCCTCTGGAGTGGGCACATTTCCAGGTAAGGACACAGCTGCATCCAGGGCAGGTTCAGTCCCTTGTCCTCCCACTGGCCGCTCAGAGATGTGGAGACATCCTGTCCATGCCACACCCAGCCTGGGTCTGCTTCTCCAGGCTGCCCACCCCGCTCCTCGGCCCCTCCCTGTGTGGCCGCCGCCCATGCAGGCTCCATTTGTCCATCTGATGAGCTGTACCACAAAGCCCGGGGACCCCCCCCACATTAACCAGTGCCGCTCCAAGACCACATTGAGTCACCCCAGGCTGCTTTCCCTGACCCACGCTGGGCTGGGATCTACAGCAACCCTTTTGTGGGCCCCGGTCTGCACTGGTGGGGGCTGAGGGCGGGCAGGCAGCCATTTCTAGACCCACCTGCCAGTCTCAGAGTTTGCTGCTGTGAGGACTCCCAGGGGGTGAGTCAAGCAGGCCAGGAACGGAGTCCAGCCGGCTCTGAAGCAGGTGTCTTTGCCCAGTGGGGAGGGGGCTGACAGGTGGATGGCAGGGCTACAGCCTGCGGGTGACACCTGACCAGCATCTGTCCTGGGGGCTGGGATCAACAAAGGTCACAAAAGTGAAATGGGACCCGCTGGGCTCGGCGAGGTGAGAGTAGGGGTTCACGGTCAGCTTCCTGGAGGGAGAGCAAGCAGTGAGGATTTTCTGAGAGCTTGTGGTATTTCTCACTCACTTGGCCACAGAGTTCTGCAAGAAGGGAAGACTTTCACTGCCAAGAAGCTAGGACTGCCTCGCACCCTGCAATAGCTGTTTCCACGAGAGCCGTGAGGGAGAACCGAGCTTCCCCAAGGCTGCATGCAGCCCCTGGAGTCTGGCTGCGATGGGAAGGGTCTGACTTCCACAGAGGATGGTCTAGAGCTGCTGGCCCAGGTGGGCTAGCTCGGAGGCGACCATCCAAGTGCCCCTTTGAGAAGTGCCTCTTTCCACGAATGCAAAGCAGGATGGCACTTTGAAAGGCAGGGAGCACTTTTGCTTCATAGATTGAATCGTGGAGGTAATTCAGAGGCCTTCCCTTCTCCTGGGCTCTGACCAGCACCAAGGGGTCCCAAGGGATGATGCAGCATCCCTGCAGGTGCCTGCGGGCCGGCCTCCCACGGTTGGCAAAGTCCCCAGACATCAGCCTGCCTCGGCCGAGCTTCTGCATGCAAGTTCCCAGCGAGGGAAGCTCATTACATACTTGTAGGTGTAACCGAAATTCTTACCACTCACCTGGCCCCTAAATCCCCACATCTCCTCCTCGGTGGGCCCAGCTCTGCCCTTTGGGGGCCCCTCACACCCCATACCCTTTGGAAATTTGAAAACACTAACCAGGTTCCCTGCCCATGTTTCTCCACCAAGGCTAGACATGCAGAATCAGAGAATAATACAAGGGGTGGAAAAAGAGGTGGTGATAATTTTGTCCAGGCAGCTTCACCCCACACAGACGTTCTCCAGCGAAGGATGCTGCACCCCAGGCTTCCAGGACTCGTCCACGAGCTCCCAAGAGCCCAGCAAAGTGGTACGGGGCATTCTGAATAGGTTTTGTGACAAGGAGGACAGCCGCCCCCCACAAAGCACTGCCTTGCTTCCCGACAACATGAACCACTTGCTTCATTCCCGAGCAGCCACTCTTTGGGGTTTATAAATGGGACTGTGGTGGCACTTGAGTAATCAAGACAGTCGGGCTGTTAAGACTCATCCCCTGACAGGTAGCCGGTCTACTCTCACTTCATCCCCACTCTGGGCTGAAAACAGGAGCCGCTCCTCACCTACCATGGCTGCCCGGCAGGCTCCATCCACAGACACGGGGTGGGACCCAGTCGAGACTGAAGGCCCATGCTCACGGCGTGCCTCCGGCCAGAGAGATATGCTTTCCTTCCAGGCCCCAGAAATCAGAACTGAGCCAAATGCTTCTTGGGAAAAGCACAGCCAGACATGCCCCCGGGCAGAGCACACAGAGAGAAGCGACTCCCTGAGACCCAGACGGGACATGGTGCCGAGTCTGTCTTCTATCAACCTGCAACAGCAGCCCTGGCACGACTCTGACGGAAAACCAAGTCCAGAATGCATACCTGTGGCTCAGAAACTGTCAGAGGCCTTGGGATCCTCTGTGAAAAACTAAGTGTGTAGAAGTTCTGAGACTGCCTTTGGGCAGAAGTGAGCATGTTCCCACACGAGAACCTTCCGAGGGGATGCTGTCCGGCAGGGCAGGCGCTTCTCACCTCAGTGCGCAGGTGACTCACCGGGGGCCTTGTCAGCGCGGTCTGCCTCTGCCGGCCTGGGGAGGGGCCCAGGAGCCTGCGTTTCTCACCAGCTGCTGGTCCGGAAACCACATTTCGGGGAGCAAGGCACCGGACGAGGCTAGAGCACCAAAGGTAGAGCACTGCGTGACCTGCAGGCGCTGAGTGCAGGACAGGGGTGGGTGGGGGGTTAGACCCCACACCTGTCTGCGGTGATAACTCACGCCACGGGCCCTTGGTACCTGGGAGAGTTGTCACCTGAGCTCCTTTAGCCTTTTAATCAAACTGGTGTTTGCAAAGAGTAAGTTCTCAGACAGCACAGGCTCCACTGTAGCGCCTCTTACATCCAGGAGGAGCACAGACCCTTTCAGCTATGCTAGGGGACAGGGGCAGTCCTCAAATCCCCTGTGCTGAGGGAAGCACAGGAGATGCTAGAGATGACCAAGGCCGCTCGGCCACATGACCACTCTCATTACCGGCCCTCGGCCTAGGGCTCACAGCCTGGTGGGCGAGACCAGCACCTACAGAGCAAACTCCACCTGGTGAGAGAGACGCTCCCCAGGGACATGTGCCGGAAGCTCGACAGGCCCAGAGAGGCAGAGAGGAAGCCCACGGGATGCGTGGCTGTCTGCGGCAGGGGAGGCTCACAGAGACAGCGACGTCTGGGCTGGGTCCCGAAGGAGGCTCAGATTTTTCCAGATAAGATACAGGAGGGGACAGGCATATGGGCAGAAGGAATGGATGTGTCCAGAGGGCTCCATCCAGGGAACTGTGGGCAGGATGTGCTGGAACAGCCAGAACATCCGTTGAGGGGTCGGGGTGTGGGCAGGGCAGAGGCCTCACAGCTGGGGGCAGGAAGGGGAGCAGGGGCCCAGTTGTGCATGAACAAGGGAGATTTCAGGCAATAGGGATGTTAAAGAAATTAAAAATAAAAACTCTCCCTTTATGACCTTCAGGGTGAATTAGATTAGTCATTCAGTGTCTCTTTTCACATGACTAAATTTTGAAATGCATACAAATGTTTGCATCTGGCTTTTTACTTTTCTTAATAAAAGATTTCATTCATTTATTTCTTTTTAGAGAGAGCAGAAGGAGAAAGAGAGGGAGAGAAACATCCATGTGCGGTTGCCCCTCATGTGATCCCAACTGGGGACCTGGCCCGCAACCCAGACACGTGCCCTGACTGGGAATCAACCGGCAACCCTTTGAGTCACAGGCCTGCGCTCAATCCACTGAGCCACACCAGCGAGGGCCTGGCTTTTCACTTCTTAGCATAAAACACAAGCATCTCCCTAGGTTGTTATAAACTGGTTGTCCATAGCACTTTTTGGTGGCTGCACAAGGTTCCATTCCACCAGTCCTGGCCAGCTGGACATTCACACTGTGCCCCATCTTTCACAACTATGAGCCTTTTCTGAATGTCAGATCATAACCTTGGCGTGAATCCTAAGGCCTGGAATTAGAATCATAGGGTGTGAAGAAGCTCAGGACCTTAACGCATGTGGCATACTGGTTTCCAAAAGGCTGTGGGAGAGCTTCAGTAGTGTGACGGATGCCCGGGTTCTGGAGAAAACCAGTCTCGGAGTGAGGGGGAGGGGAGGTACCTGAGTCATTCAGGGGCTCTTGGCTGTGGGTGGGTGGGGCAGCCCCTGAGGTCAGGATGTGCCCAGGGCTGGCGCTCTGTGAGCAGGTTCACACTAAAGCCAAGCCAGGAAATGCAGCAGCCTTGGACACACGCAGGCCCGCGCAGCTGTACAACTAGATAGGAGCGTTGGGTTCCCTCCAGCCCAATAGGAGCAGAGCCTCTCTGCAGACTGGTTTTGTGTTCTGCAGTCTGACTCTTGGCTTCAGTGAACTAGATCATTACCAACCAGACCAAGACAGAGTCAGACAGTGAGATTATCTGGGCCGTCTAGGGAGACTGCAACTGAGACCCCGGATTTCCCCTTGGCCAGGCCTTCCTTCCCTTCAGGACGCTCACCATTTCTGAGGGCTCGGCTGTACCAGAAGAAAGGCCAGCCCAACCAGAGTGTCAAAGGCAGCCCTGTGGTTTACTCGGTGGGCAGGGACCAGTGCACTGACCCCCTTTACCAAAGTCGAGTGGCCATCTCTGAGCAAGGCCACTGGTTCCTCACCTGCCAGAGCTGGGATGGTGACCCGGTTCCACTCCCACGGCTGGTCGTACTCATCAGCGGGCCTGTCGTCGTCCTGGGGCAGCTTGCTCTCCCGTAGCCGGGGGCTGACTGCACTCTCTGAGTCCGAGTCGACACTTTGGCCCTCAGGTTCGTAAGGGGTGTCATATAACTGGATGCCTTTGTGCTGGGACCGGACACTTTCCTGCCTCTGAAATTCTGCAGGCAATAAAAGGGAAGCAGAGGTATAAGAGAATTGAAACCTACATTTCCTCTCCTGGGATCTGCCAGGTGACACCCACAGGAGTTTAGAGCCACCAGCCCAGGAGGTAAGGACTGCACAGAACAGCCCTCTTTCTGCATCCACTGTGCCTCCCACCCTGGAAGGCAGCACTGCTGCCCTCACGGGGCGAGGCCTCCTCACGAGGCATCAGGCTCTGGGACCTGAGGACAGAAACAGAAGGCTCACTGCCGCCACCAGCTCGCTCACTGCAGCCTCGGGGGCAGGGCCTCCAGGTACCCACGTGGTTCGAGTGTGCTCGGGCACCAGCCTGAGCAGATAGAGCTCCTCACCTTACAGACAACTGGAGACTTCCCCACCGCGGCCCCTCTCCACCCTTGCAACCTTCACTCAAGTTTTCACCCAGCTTGCACACTCGTTTTAAATAGACCCAAGGAGCCTCCCCAGGGGACCTAGAGTCACCGTTTTTCTCCCCTTTTAAGAGACTCCTTCCCGGTGTTGCTGCCTCCCCCAGAGCCTGCCTGTCTTCTAACATGCTGAGCACATCTGAGCGATGTGAAAGCAGCCGTCCAGTTCCATTTCTGAATGAGGAAGGAAAGCTCTGTATCTCCCGGCGAGGATGCCGAGGCCCGACTCCAGAGGGCAGAGGGGTGACCTCCGTTTCAGCTGCTGCTCATTCCCGAGAGGCCCAAGTGGCTAACAGAAGTGCGGGGATGCTACAGTCGGGGGCCTCTGAGTCAAATGGACACGTGACCGGCTTTGACCGTAAACACCCACTGTGTGCAAGCCCCACCTGGGGACACAGGGAAGGCAGAGTTCGCTGTGGAGGCTGCTCTCAGGAAGCCCACTGTTCCCACAAGGGCTGCAACAACCTAAATCGCCATAACACTGTACAGAGAAGGGGCTCAGTGTGGGGCCTGTGAGCCATGACATGGGAGAGAGACAGCATCTGAGCAGACAGCTCTGACAAGCGGGAACAGCAGAGGACAGGAGTCCCTGTGGAAGGACCAACAAGCCAGGGCACTTGGGCTGGCGAGAACATGCTCACTACCTGCTTTTCTGTTTTGCTGTGGTAACCGGCCATACAACATTTGCCGTTTTCAGTGTACAATGCAGTGGTACTAAGTATGTTCAACCACCACCACCATTCATCTCCAGAATGCTGTCATCTTCCCAAACTGAAGCTCCGTGTCCATCAAACAATTCCCCACTTCTCCGTCTCCCAGCCCCTGGCAACCACCATGCTGTTTCTGTCTCTATAGATTTGATACCGTAGGGGCCTCAATATAAGGGGGAGCTTGTATTTGTCCTTCTGTGGCTGGCTTATTTCATGTGGCATAATGTTTTTGAGGTTCTTCCATGTCGTAGCTTGTGTCGGAATTTCCATTTCTCTGTAAGGCTGGGCAATACCCCGCTGCGTGTCTATTCACTGCCCACTTTTGTTGGAGTACCGGGTCCAAGGAGGCAAGAGAGTGGAGGGAGGCTGTCACCAAAGAGGCGAGGGTCGTGAGAGTGTGCCATTCAACAGTTTGAACTGGAGGCAATTCTCCAAGTCAGAGTTCCAATGGCGAAATGACATGGTCAAGTCACGTGCGCCTTAAAGGGCAGCTGACAGAGCACTTGAGCGACGACAGCCCTTCCAAGCGAGAGCGTTGCTGTAAGGCTGCACTTCCGGATCCAAGGCCAGCCCACGGGGAGGGCACCCCCCGCCCCGCCCACCAGTGCACAGGCCCCAGTACAACAGAAGCCGAGAGGCAGTGCCGGTGGTCCTCAGTGTCGCCTTTCAATAACGCTGTGGGAACATTTCCCAAACTGCGTTCAGTCACATAATGACTTCGTGAGTCTGCCATTTTTTGAGTACCACTTGGGTTATTAATTTCCATATTTGTTTATTCATTTTAGAGAAAAAACATCGCTTAAAAAGCACATTTTCTATCATCCTCCCATAAGCCCTTATCTAAACAGTTAATCAACATAAAAAGCAGGAAGGAGGACCAGACCGACTAGGGAGGCACCACTGCCCACGGGAGGCCGCCCACGGCCGTTCTCTCGGCTGAGGCGATGAGCAGACGCTGGAGAAGCTGGGCATGAAAGCACCAGACAGACTTTCTTTGACAAATAACAACTTTCTCTTTTTTACAGAGAGGATGAAAAAGGAAAAAACCTTCTCACAATGTGGTTCTCAGGCCCCCTGAAATCCTTCTCCTCCGAGATGCCCCATCTTTGGCAAAGCACGCCTTGCTGGGTCCCATGAGTAACCTGGAGTAGTGTATAAGTTTGGGGGATGAGCCTTCCCTTTTTATGGGGGAGGCGGAGGAAAAGAGAAGAGCCAGAAAAGGCAGTGCTGGGTCACCTGAAAGAGAAAACCAACCGCAAAGTACACAGCCAACTCTGTAAATCATTAAATCTACCAAACTATCTATCTGACCTGCTTTGGAAGGTCACTGTCATCCACATCGCTGCCTCCCTGATTCTAAGGACAGCCTTGCCTCTGTCTTTGGAGAACTCTGAGGGCTGAGGACGCAGGGACCACAGTCGAGAGGCGCCGGCCTGGGAGAACCACTTTACCCCTCACCCTGTTTCACAAACAGGACCGGCAACCACTGAGGCACGCACCGTACTCCACAGTGTACAAGGCATTTTGCATGCGAATCACCATTTAATCGCGGGCACCACAAAGCAATTCACAGACGCACCTCTGGGGGCCCCCAATAACCAGGAACGCCCTCCCTCTCTCAGAGTCTGGCTGCAAACAGATAGTCAATGAATCTGGGTGGGATACATGAACGGCAGCCGACAGCCTGGTTTACCCCCAATTCCAGTTAATTTATGAAAGTCCCTGACAGCAGTGATGAAGTGCCTGGAACGACATGCTAAGTGCGTGTAGTTTGGTATTATGCAATATTCAGAAGAGATGGATATTCTGTACAAATACCAACCTAAAAAAGAAACACGTGCCAGCGAACAGATTAGCTATTAAATCAGAGGGCCTCGTGTGTGCACCGCTCACAGGATTTATTGTTCCCACAGCATCTGGGCCTTCCAGAGCTGGGTTAGTAATGGCATGCAGTTAGGCCGGGGGATGTTATAATGGTAATCATTAAAACAAGCTTTCCCCGCATTACATGGTGAATTCAAATTTTCATTAAGGCCCCAACAAAAGGAACAGTTAGGTAAATTATGGCATGCTAACTGGATGGAATATTAAGCAGCCATTAAAATGATAAATCTGAAGATTGTGTAGCTACATGAAAAAGCGTGCATGAAATTATGCTAAGTTAAAGAGTAAAATACAAGAGCACTTGTGTGTTGAGAGCATACTGAGTAATACAGGCTTTCCAAACAAGTGCTGGACACGGTGAACAGTGCCCTGAGGGGAATTCGACTCCTTGCCCAGGAGCTGCCGAACACCAACCAGTGTCTCGCCCTTGCCCGTGACTTCTGAACACTGGTGACAGCGATGTTGTGAGGACGGGCGTGGGTGAATGCGGGTGGGGCTGAGAACCTGACTCGGCAAGGTAAACAGCCACTGCGTACAGAGGAAGGGATGCCTGCGTGGTCATTGTTGAAAGTTGTTTTACATAATGAATAAAAATACTAGTAAAGAAAAATGTAATTAAGACAGCAACACATAACATGTAAATACAATTTTAAGCAGGTTGGGCTTATAGGAGCTGCGTGTGTTTTGGAGGCAGCTGCCCGGCCCATTTGGGGAGCATCTTCTCCCCCTGGAAAGGCTGGCCAGGAGCCCGAGGAGTCAGGGGCCAGCTCACCAGGCGTCACCGTCTCCTGCCTGGTGACCGGGCTCAGCCTCCTTGTTCCCCAGACAGACCTGTGACAATCCAGAGGCTGATCTGATAGGGGAGCTGATAATCATATGATTTAAGTCACAAGTTATCTGGGCATCGCCATCCATAAACTCATTGAAAACGACCTTTAATATTGGGTGGCAGGCTGTGATTTCATGCCACTTGGGCAGGGAGCAGAAACATTAAATTGACAGGGTGAGGATTCTCTTGACCTCTAGAGTAGAAAGGTTTTTAAGTGGAACTACATAGAGAGAAAGAACTAAAGGGAGGGAGGGAGGGAGAGAGAGAGAGAGAGAGATCAAACTTCCTCTAGAATTAGACGACCTTAGAACTGGAAAAAGCCCTGGGAGCATTCACCATGGGCTCGGAGCCAGGAAGGTGAGGCAGGCGCCCTGACAAGGGACTGTGGCCCTGGGCCCGGGGATTCCCTAAGCGAGGGGCCCGGGACAGAGCTCAGTGCAAACCAGGAGCCTGCTGAGTGGGCCTGACGAAGGTTTAGAGTTCCCCAAGCCCACAGGCAACAAGTTGTATGTTAGAATGTACTGGAAGGTGGACCTCAGCCACACCGCCTAGGCTGGAACAAAGAAGGTATACGTCACCATCACTGGCTAAATACCTGACCTGGAGGTTCCCCGTATCAGAAGCAACCAAGGCACAGCTGGGGAGACATCCTGTTGGAAACTCCTGGAATTGTCACTGCCCTCTCCCTGGCTTTCTACAGAATCAGCCCTCCCTTTATCAGATACCCAGGACACCGGGAGAGTGTCCGCAGGGTGACTCACCCTCCCCCCAGGGGTCTGCTACACACCTTAAAAGCCCTTCCACACTTTCCCTTGGGACTGTCTGTTTGGACCCAGCCTGCCTGATCCTGATAGAATAAAAGTGTCCCGCCTGGAATAAAAGCCCTTAACTGGACTTTTCTGGCTCCGGGTCCTTCCGTAGCCACCTGGGCTACCCAACACTACTTGCTGCGTTTCACTCCAGCATTCATTCAACTCTGTGCCCCAGCAACCCTGCCTTTTAATTTTTTCCCCTTTGTCTGCCAGGAAGATCACGGTTAATTCTGATACTTACCTTCAATAACTATGTTTGCTTACGTTGTGTAGATTCACTTGCCCTTCCTTCTATATAGATTTTTGATCACTACTATTGTAGCCTCAATATACACATTTCTTTTCACTATGGACAGCCTCAAATCCATATTTTGAAAGCAGATGATGAACACAAAGTAAATGAAAAAGTACATGAACACACGTTATGGTAAAATCTTTTACTAGGAAGGAAACTGAAAGAAAAGAAACTCTTTTTTAACCTTTCCACCTTCCCTTAAGGAACGGAGAGAGGGGGCGGGGTTGGCTCCCCTCTCTGGCAGTCCCGGGCTGAGGGCAGCAGCGCCGGTCTCTCGGGTGCTGCGCCATCCTCGCCCCCAGCCAGGCCTCTACTCACGGCCCAGCTGCGGGGCTGCACGGAGATGGATTAGACACAGCGCTGGCCTTCAGGGAGCTCTGTACACAGAGGCGCGAAGTTTCCTAACAGGGAGCAGACAGGGCCCTGCAGCTCAGCTGGGGGGAACTTGGGAAGGCCTTTAAGAATGTAGACGGGGTCTCAGCACAGAAAATGTGTTTGATGGAGGCACAGGGGACGGAGGCATGAGGTGTACACGGGCAAGGAGGGCCGTCCAGGGGGCCCAGGGCAAGGGGAAGCTGGAGGCAGGTGAAGTGGGTTCTGAATGGTCCCGAATGATGCAGACGGCACCTCCGGGAGTGTCTAAGGAGAGGTGCCCCAGAACCTCTGGGCAGGGCGGAGCCGGGCAGGGAGAGGCTGGCGCAGACGTGTAGGAACCTAGCTGGAAATGACAGACGCGGGCCTGCAGGCCCCTCACCTCTAATTTTCCCAGCTGGGCTTGTCTGGGAATCCACACCAGCTCACAAATCATAGGGTGGCAGAGCTCAGGAGAGACATGTGGCCCACAGAGGCCAGGCCCTGCCACCACCTCTCAGTCTAAGGGACCTCTCCTCAGCCAGGGCGGGAGTGGTCTAGACTCAGACGCACCCACCACTGACCCAGCCTGGCTCACATCGGCCACCTGGTGGGAGGGAAAGTCCCGGGGCCGGGTGTGCAACAGGTTCAGTGGCACAGTGTGAAGGCTGAAAACCCCGAGCCTGCCCAGCTGCTTGGGCCCGAATCCGGGCTCCAACGGGGGCACCGGGCCAAGTTGCCCCAGTTTCCTCATCACTGGGGGTGGGGACCACAGTATCCACCACGGAGGATTTTATCAATTACTCACATGCACCCAGTGTTTAGGACAGTGCCGGTACACAGAGAGCACTCTAGGAATGGTGTCACCATCCCAGTCACCCTGCCCTGGGGCTTTCCTGGGACACCATCCCGAGACCCCTCCTCCTCTGAGACCGCCTCTTGTGCCCCAGAGCCGCCAAGGCCTGCTCACTGCAGTCGGGCAGGCCACCCCTCCACTGGAAATGGAAGGGTTTCTACACCAGCCTTGGAACTACCTCCGTGCCTGGATCCACAACTCCACGTTAGCTGCTGCTTTGGCAATCCCACGCCTCCACGTGAGAGCCCTGCTCCGGGTCAACTCTTGTGCAGAACACAAAACACACAGGGGAGGCCACAGGGGCCAGAGGTCTGACCACCACAGACGGGCAAACTGAGGCCTGAGGAAGGGAAGAAAGTAGCAGGGACGAGGCCCCAGGCCCACTAACTCTAAGACAAGGGCTCTTCTTCCTGCCTTTCCTGGGTGCTTCCTCGCACCTTTTTATCAGACCATCTTCTTCTCTTTAGTCTTCCGGAGGCAGGGGCATCTGTTTCGGGCAGATCGGTGAGGGGCTCCACAGGAGCAGCGATGGCTGTTTCTCATTAGACACGCGGCTGAATCCCTGCCAAGTTCCAGGGCACCACGTCAAAGAGAAGACTGGGGACCCATCTAAACTCAAAAATCTGCTGTAGGGAAACCCTCCTAACTAGGGTGCTTCAGCGGATGCCTGGATGCAGGTGTTCCTCGGAGGCCGAGGTGGCGGCATGGGGCAGCAGGTGTCCCCCTGGGTGGACACTGCAGGCCAGCAAGGGCAGGGCAGGGCGGCTGGGAATTCGCACCTGTAGACAAATCCAGCACAAGCAGGAGGCCCTGCCTCTCCTCCTCTATCTAGTCTGGTTTCAGGAGCTGTCTAGAAGCCAGGAGGCCGACTAATTGGAGTTCTCTTACCATCTCTTTTCCAGGTGTGCACAAAAAACACCCAGGAAACAGGGGGAGCTCTGAGGAAGCAGGGGGTGTGGAGCGAGGACACTGGTCTCGCCCGAAGAGGCAGAGCGGGCCTGGCGCTGGCCAGCAGAACCTGTACTGCTGCTGTGTTACCCTTAGTCCAAGGGCAAGGGAGAGGCCAGGGTCAAAGTCACGGAGCCTGGTGTGCCCCCTTCTCTTGGTCATCTGTACAGGGACAGGGTTGTCCCTTGAGGCTCCCTGTTCCGTGGCACCAGCGGGGAGACAAGCACACACACCTCTGATGACACCAAATGTTTTCCTCGGGATTTAAAAGGCCACGCAGGCCTCCCCGCAGAGCTCTCAGGCGCCCTCCACGATGACAGCCGAGTCCCCAGGCCCTGCCTGTCACTCCACACTCCTCCAGTGACAACTGTCCTGTGCTGCCATCTCCGGCGGGGACTCACTGAGGCGAACTGGCTGCTCCTGGCCGAGGAAGTGCTTAGGCAAGGGAGTCTCCAGTTAGACCAGCAACTCCCTGACGAGACAGCTTTCCGATTAATTCCCTGCGGACTGCAAGATCTGAATTCACAGGCCAGTGGGGGAACCTGCCTGCTTTTCTCTCTCAAACATCCACTGAGCCCTTCCTGTGTGCCAGAGTCTGCTGGGCATGATGAGGTCTCATTCCCAGGCCAAATAATGAGCACCCCTATGGCGTTAGACGAGGCTCCCATCCCTGCAAAGACCTCTTGGTTTAGCAGGAGAATTGGGACCCCAACATCTACAATCACTGGGTTAATGACAATTCCAAGTTACTGAACACCCGCTGGTGCCAGGAGCCGTCCTGAGCACTGGCCGTACAGCCTTCCTCAACCCCCCGACCCAGAGAGGCGAGTATTACTGTGTTCTACAACGTAAAACTGGAGCTCAGGCAGGTTCAGAGGCTCAGCGAAGTTCACCCAGTTCCGACCGGCCCCAGCCACCCTATGGTATACAGACTGTGGTGGCCGCGTGGAGGCCCAAAGCACACGCAGCCCTTGGGAGTTTGAAAAACTTCAGCGAGGAGGTGGCATTTCAGGGAATCTCAGATCCTAGTGCAAGGAGGCCTGGCAAGGGTCAGGGAAGCCCAGGGGCCTGACTGGTGTCACAGGCAGCGCACTGCTGGCCCAGGGTGGAACGCAGTCAAGGAAAGGAGGTCAGCTCAGACAGGGGAAGGCAAGGGCATCAGGAGAGGGGGGCGACCATGGCCAGACAAACACAAATAGAGTCACAGACAGAGGAAAGCTGGAGGGATTTGCAGGTGAAACCAAACAGTCTGAGCTGCTGTGGGCCCCGTGCTCAGGAGGAGGAAGCACGAGAAGCAGCTACAAAGGAAAACCAGACCAGGGCCGTGGAGGGTCTGAGTGCCAGGAGGGACGCTGCAGACTCAGCAGAGGTGCAAACTGGAAGAGGTGGACCAGGAGCCTTACTCAGGTTTGCATTTTCACACCCACAATAAGCCTTTTTAGAAGCTGGCAGGAAACACTGGGGAGTAGCAATCAGCTACTGGTGACCTAAAGGTCCAACCCTGCAAACAATTAGGGCTCCACCCTTCCATGAAGTGGACAGGGGGGCCCAGGCTCCAGGAAAAAAAGCACACTTCCAACAGCCCCAAATGTGGAAACAAGTATTTCTACCAGGATCAGGGGGAGGGGTCAGAACGGCACCAACATCCTCAGGTCAACCTTGAGAGGGACAGGTGCCCCCAGCCCCCATGCTGCAGATGGAGGCCAGGCCCAGGAGAGACTCCCTGGGGCCTTGGCAAACGATCCAGACAGGAGCCCAGGCTGGTTCACTTGGGTACTGACGGCTGTACTTATAAGAACGGCCAGCCACCCCACTGGTGCAATCTTCCGGTCTGTGGGCACGATGACGCCTCAGCTTCCAGACAGGCCTCGGGCCACATTCTAGTGTGATAAAGCCACAGGGGACAGGCTTTCATGCCAGACGCCACGTCTGCCTGTTCTCACGGACCCTCACAGAAGGAGCTTTGGAGAAGCCATGGCCACACCCAAGGCCCAGCCCCACCTGCAGCTCAGACAAGCTGAGTGGTTTGCCAAGGTCTTGAAGGCTGAACTCTTGGTAATACTCTCTAAGAACTACTGAGTGCCAAGTGCGTGTGGCGCTGGGGTCGCGCTAAGTGCCCTGCATCGGTCCTTCGTGGAATCCTCACAACACCTCTCTGAGGGAGCACTGCTGATTCTGCCACTGTCAAGCGGTCAGATCACAAGCCAGCGAGGGAGGCATCCTGGCTCTAAATCCCACGCAACTGAACCCTAACCCTGCAGCCGGCTATACCACCTTCCCAATCCTGGTTGGTGCTCCTTCTGCTCCACTAGGTCCGGAATAACACCAGCATGTTCAGGTCAGCAAGAGAGGCAAGCACTGGAAGAGCAGGGCCCGAGCCCCTGCCATGCCTATAATGCCAGGCAGGTCTCTCCCTCCCTCTGGTCAGCAGGTTGCTCATTAGGCAGATAAGGGGTCATCCAAAGTCCATCTGACTAGGACCACACACAGGTCCCTACAGAAATCATCATCAAGCAGTCCGGAAGGAAAGCCAAGGGCGTGATCACAAGGCAGTTGCCCATCATGGGGTAATTCAAGCACTTTCTGGAACTTTAAAGGGGCACCCAACACATGCTGCTGTCCTACCCTAGCTGGTGCTAAGCAGGTGATTACAAACTGGCATTGGGGGGTAGGATGCCAACCTCTCAGGGCAGAGCCGGAGCCTCTTCTGGGCATAACCTTTCCCCCACCTGAGGGGGTCAGCCCTTGCCGCATGGCAGGTTTGAGGCCAAATTGATGGACCCCACCTGGGCCCAGCTGGTGGTGGCTGTTGTGGTCGGGAGGTCACTGCCTCTTGCTGAAGGGTGTTGCTGGCATTGTGCCTGGTGCCCAGCACAGCTGCCCAGCCGGAAGCGACTTGCTGAGCTCTGGCAAGCTCTCTGCCCCAGCCTTCGCCTTCCTCGCTTTGGAACTGCTTCAAGAGAGGAACTTATGGCCCTGGAGACTTGGATAACCTCAGCCTTCTGGATGACGGTGACGAGGCTGCCGGCCTGGGACCAGCCTGGCCCTGGGCTCACCAGTCGTGGGACCCTGGACAGCTGCCTGATCCATGGAGCTAAGAGTCCTTGCGGGTGAGGCAGGAAGGGGTGGAGCAGATGGTCTCAGAGACCTTTCTGGCTCCCAAATCCCTCAGTCTGATTCTTTGAATACTAGATGTTCACATATGCTTCTTGGTCCAGCGCTGCAGTTCCGCCATGTGAAGGAGAAGGGGACATATGTGACAGCACCCACCTACCAGTGTGTGGGGTCCCTGACCTCAGCATCCCAACAACCTTCTAGCAAACTCCCCCAAGTTCAACCTTAACATGCAGGGAGAGCACTACTCCAATACACAGTTGTACTTTTTGCCTCTGATTAATTCTGTCAACTTGACTAAGCCCAGATATTTGGTAAAAAAAAAATATTCTGGGTGTTTCTATGAGGGTGTTTTTGAATGGCATTAACATTTAAATCAGAACACTGAGTAAGGCAGATTACTCTCCCTAATGTGGTGGGCCTTGTCCAATCAGTTGAAGGCCCAAATACAACAAGAATTCTTCTTGTCTGAAAGCATTTGAATTCAGACACTGGGTTTCCCCCCACCCCGCCTTTGGACTCAAAGTGAAACAATGGCTCTTCTGGGCACTGGAGCCTGCTAACCTTCAATCTATGCCATCGGCTCTCCTGGTTCTTGGGCCCACAGACCCAGATAGGGACAAAACCATGGGCTCTCCTGGGTTTCCAGCTTGCTAATGCACCCTGCAGATCTTAGGACCTGCCAGCCTCCAAACTTGTGTGAGCCAGTTCCTTATCATCATAAATACTTCTGTCTGGCTCTGTTTTTTCTGGAGAACTCTGTCTAATACACGCCTCTCTAAAAAGAGTTCCCCACATGCCTAGCACATGGTCCTAGGTCGGGCTGCCTGTCCATTCCCCTTTCTAGAAACAGTTCCCGTAAAGACCACGCCAGCACACAGAGCTGGGTCTATAAACCTCTTTATCCCTACGTGGAGGAAATCTCCTACATTTCCTGGCCCGAGAAACAGGGACGTGGCCGAGAGGCCTGACAACAGCAGAGTCAATACAGGATCAGGATCTTGGCCGGGGAGGGATGGGGGCCCTACCTGGCTGAACACTCACCAGCCAAAGGCCCAGCCACACTTAATGCTGATGATGGTTTTTTGTCTGTTTGATTGTTTGAAAGACAAGTAGGGAAGGTGTGTGGGAGGGGCTTCGCATAGAATCAGGAACCTGAAAGCGACCACTGCTCACAGCTACTCTCAAGCGGCCTTTTCCTGTCAATAGCAATCACGGATTACACCATCCACACAACCATCTCAAGAATTACTTGGAAGGAAACATCTGGATAATGAGTGCATTTATGCTGGGAAACACAAGAACAGCCCCTCCTCGGGGCCCTAAAAGGTGTCCTAAAGAGACTCCATACTGTGTGAAAGGTTGCATTAACGCCTGGGACACGCGAGCAGCCACGCCTGGAGACTCTGAGGGGAGACAGCCATCTTATTTCTGGTGGCCTCTCCCAGCTGGCTCCTCTCCAGGACGCCCAGCCTGAAATGCTGCTGCCCCAGAGCTCCCAGTCCAGGTTTCCGTGTGATGTGGGACACCAGGTAGTGAACCCCACAGCACGCTAGAGGTGGTGCCTCCGACACCGTCATTAGCACTTCCCTTTGAGAAGCTCGGGAGGTGTTCTGGCATTTCCTGTCACCACCCCACCCCTCAATGTTAGTGGTGAGAGTTCCTCAGCCCGGGGCCCCCAAGACTCTCCACTGAGATTCTAGACATTCATACGCTCTGTCCTCACCCCCACCCCAGCTGCTGAGGGCTAGTTCAAGTGCAGCTTGTCTAGACACAGACCCTGCGATTCCAAGCACGGAACATGGCTCCGCAGATGCTCTGTAAATATGGGCTGAGAGAACAACAACATACACAATCTCTTGCATATTTAGCACGGAAAAAGGTATTTTTAAAATGTGTGCCTCCTTAGGAAGGAAACTGTGTTCACAGACTGGTGGAAGGCATATAAACTGGAGACGGCCTTTTCAGAGAGAACACTGGTGGATCTAACAAAAATTAAATACCCCGTGGCCGGAAGTTCTACTTCTGGAAATCGTATCTACAGAAATACCCTGACCCACGCAGAGAAATAAATGTACGGGGAAGCCTGCCACAGAACGCTGACAAGAGAAACTGGGAGCAAGCTAGAAGTCTACGAGGAGGGGATGACTGCATGGACTGTGGGACAGTCACGTGGAACCATTCAAAGAACTCCTGACCTCGGACCAGATCTGTGATTTGAAACAGCGCTTAGAAGGATAGCAGTTACGTACAAACAGTGTTTGTGATATGTACAGATGCGTGTTTTTGTAAGCAAATGGGAAAGAAGGATAAATAGATATAACAAGTTATTAATGATCAAGCTTGTCTTTGGAGAGAGAGTCCACTTTCTATGTCCTAGACACTTATATGTTGAGCTTTCTTACCCAGAGCACATAGTTTTTTAAGAAGGATTTTTAAAGGACGTTTCACGTGCAGACATGGCACATGAAACCACCCTCTTTGTTATTATTATTATTCGTGACAACACTTACTGAGTGTCTACTCTGAATCAGGCACTGTGACAGGAGTTTTATATTAACCCCAGGGCAGACGAGGAAACTGAGGCTGGGACAGGGAGAGTAGATAACCGAGGTCGTAGGCGGGAGCTGGGGTCCGCCGGGCTCCCTGGGGCCTTCGGGACGCCCCCGGCTGCGGGATCCCCTCACTGCTAGTTACCATCCTGCTGGAATGGGCTTTGGATCAACAGCTTCTGCTCTCGCGGCTGTGTCTTCACAATCCCCTTTTCTTGTCACACTGACATATTTGCAGTTTAGGAAATAGTGTTCGGAGGGAATTACATTTGGGTTTTTGACTCTAAGATGTCTATTTTAATTGTAACATGGTCCCAAACCCTGGTCATCATGGAGGTGCTTGATTTATAGAGACACAGTGAAGAACTGTAGTTACAGACTACACCACACACAACAAAAGCTTTCCCAAGACACACAGCTACACAGGCCTGGTTGGTTCTGGGGAACCGCAAAGGGCTCTCGCTCTCACAGGGGCTGGAAACCCTTTCTTCTAGGTCGAAAGTCAAGGTAATTCCCATCAACCAATGTTGATCAGCCTCAGATGGTTGATAGCAGCAGGCCACCCCCTGGGCAGGGGGAGCTCGGGGATGAATCGGGTTGGAATACAAGTCCGCTCCAGGAGAGGCTGCCTCCTGACAGGCGGCTTCTTGCCCAGGGGATCAGAAGGGATTACAAGCCGCACAAGTTCTCACCCTTCGGACTGATGCAGAATTTCAGGCCCTACCAATATGAGATGTGCTTCAGGGAATGGACTAAAGAGTCCCAACTCTGGAAATCCATGCGGCCAGGAGTGAGGGAGGAAGGAGGTCCAGATACCAACTGGCTTCACCAGTTCACTCTCACACTCGCTTGCTGCTTTGCTGCTCGCGCTCCCGAGCGCCCATGTTGCTGGTTTATGGGGAAACGCTGGTCAATCGAACCTGGCCCCTGGCCTAGAGAAGCTCACAGCCTAAAACACAGTCTTCTCTGGGGTAACTTAGCGAAGTGTGTCTTCTGCTCAAGTACCTCCAGGCTAAGAGGCTCACGCTTTAATGGCCAGGCAATGGGGAGCCACTGAAGGCTGCTGAGGAGGCCAAGGGGTGAGCAGGGGCCCCAGATCTGTCCACGGCACTTTCCCCTGTGTTGGGGGCAGGCCGGGCTAGTCAGGTCCCCCAGGTCTGTTTCCGCAAACTTTATACTGGACTCTTACCACCGCCTGCATGTGGGACGGTGTAAATGAACTAAAAGACAGTGCACTGTAACCAACTCCAAGTCCTAGGGCAAGTGTATCTGTGGGATGCCTGTGAGCCAGAGTCAAATGCTACGGCTGCCAGAGATGGAAACAGAGTACATGAGTGTGTACTGATGGGGACAAACGCGGATGTGTACACACACACGCAGAGTTACACACACATGCGACTGGCCTTCCAGCAGCCTGATGAATGCCCGGGCCCCCCGGAGCCCCTGCCCCACCTGGTCAGCAGGTTTTCTGTGCAGAGGCGGGTGGGCGTGGGATGCAGGAGGCGGAAGCGTTCTCCTCAGGTGCGCACATGCGAATGCCTCAGCCAGGAGTCGGGGTACGAAGGTCGAGAAACAGGAGAAGAGACTAACAAAGTGACAATTAGCAGATACTCAAGGCCTGCTGAAGACTCTTCTTCCTTTTGCCTCAAACAAGATGAGGCTTAGCAGTTGCCTTCTGGATTAAGTCTTATGACCCAGTGAGTGAGAACTAGGTGGGGGGGGGGGGGAAAGGAAGCCCATTTGAGTGTGTATAAAGTTAGAAGAAAAAGGAAATCACAGGAAGAAAAGTGAACCAGGCTAAAAATAAGGCAGCTCCAACATTTTGCTGGACAGAAAATAGAACCCCAGCTAAGCAGGGAAACCAGAGTGGTGCCAAACAGCAGATGTGAAGTTCCCACCTAAAAATAACTGAAGTATGAATGTGGACTCACCAGTGAGAAATAGGGAATTTCTGATACGAGCCCGAGATTTCGGCCTCCCTTGGTAGGGAGGGGTTGCCCACAGTCTGGAACTTAAAGTTGTCTTCCAGCTATGAAGCTGGCAATACAAGACTGGGTCAACCCTGACGGTGTTCTGATCTGTCAGCTCTGTGACCTATGGCCTACGGAAGACTCAGAACGTGATGGTTCATCTACAGCTGAGACCCGGGGGCGGGGTGATGGGGTGGGGGCAGCACACCACCCCCAGACCACGGTAAGGCCTCTCCTCACTGCTTCCCCCGTGTGCACACCCACAGACCTCTCCTCACTGCTTCCATGTGCGCACAGCGACTGAACGTTAGGCGGCCGACTGACCTCCTTTGCTCGTTTATTTGCTGAATCACCCTGTTTTCATGTTGTTTCTTCATTTTCACATTGTATAATCACAAGTGTCTGTAACCCAGTAGCATGGGAGAGGAGAAAGTGTCCGGGAGATCTGGATTTGATTCTCAGCTACTTCTGAGATGGGTGACCCTGGTGACTCTCCAGCCTCTCAGGGCAGGGGGTGGGGCCGGGGGTGGGGGGTGGGGTGGGGTGGGGGGCTCCAGCTCAACTGACAAATGACGTCACTAGACCTCTGAATAACAAATGAAGAGCCCTGTGCACGTGAATGAATATTTTGTCTTCTCTGACTCAAATATGTTTTAGACGTTGCTCATCTTGGAATACCTGCAAACATTATTCAAATGATTAACCTCTATCTTCTCTTGAAAACGAAGGGCTTCAGTCCCAGGTACAGAAGAGGCTGGCAGCTGTAAGTGACAATGTGCGCAATGTGGAACGGACTCAGGAGACAGGGCCAAGCCCCCGCCCTGGCGTTGACCAGCTCGGGCTCTGTGGGGAGTGACTTGTCCCGGCTGAGCTTCAGCATTCTCTGCTGTAGTGTGGAGAGAATACTGCTACCAACTTCACGGGGCCGTTATAAAAATACAACCAGACGGAGGGCATAAAAGAGCCTCGTAAAGCATCAGACTCTTTGCAGATGTTACTGATTAGGGCGGCGTACACACACGTGCACACAGATAGAGACACAACCTGATTAGTCCTCGCTGACGTCCAGTCCAAGCGACTCGTCATTCAATCAGTTTGTGTCCACAAGACGCATTTCGTTTTTCTTTCATGACATCAGTTGTGTACAGCGCTTTCCACTGAGTCCGAACAAACAGAATCAACTTCTGGTTCGTTATTCAATAGTTTTCGACATTTACCCCCCCTCAAAGAAGGTCCCTGCCACATGTGACAAGGTTCTGAGACGGCAGGATCTGACTCTGGGGCTCAGAAACATGACATTTTTTGTGTGTGACACCTACCAGCGAACAGTTCGGAATCGTTCTGGGAAAAAGAATGCCTTGACGTTATACACACCCCCTAATAACTGGAACCACAGCTCTCTTCCTGAGCGTTTCAGTAAGTTTATCATCTGCTCGCGTTTGGCACTTTTCCACTCGCTGGGAACCTACAAAAACTGATGTGGTATGACAGCTGAGTCGGTGCTGCCAGACGAGCTTCCTCGCTCGAAAACGAGGACGGGGCGGAGAGAGCCGGGAAGGAGAAGGGGGGGTGGGCGGCAGCTGTCACGTTACAGCTGCCACCACACAGGCTCCCACTTCAGATTTCACTCACGTCCTGACGGAGGCATCAGCCACAGGCCACATGACTGAGGGCTCCTTGCTCATCATGGGGAGACAAAGAGGCTGAGACCCCCTGAGGACATCCCACCCTTCTGAGGAATCTCTCACAACTCCCCTTTGGTGCAAGCTTTCCTCTGGTCTTTAAACCTGTTGGCCTCTGGGCCTGCTATGTCTACCACCAGCCCGCCACTGACCTTGAGAAGGGCCTGCCCTTCTGCATCTTAGTGCCAACTCAGAGGGGCTGGTCACTAAGTCCTTCAGCGGCCCCCGACCACTGGCTGCCAGTCTGTAAAATTGTCCCTCTGTAGGTGGCAATCACAGCAGGCTCCAAGCCTGAGGGAGGACAGGACCTCTGGGGTCCTGCTGAGCACCTGTCACCAAAGTCCATTAAAATCTCATTCACCCACTACTCGGAGGATGCCTCCCTCTGCTTAGGTTGCTTTCCTCACTGACAATTGATGTTCATTAACAGTGGGAGTAATATTGTGGGGGGTGGGGGCAAGGGCAAAAGAGAGAAGAGGGGTGCTCAAAATGAGGAGAACAGACGTATGGAAGAAAACTCACCAGCACCTGCAGGGGCCCTTGTTATACACCCAAAGGGAGCTGGCTAATTCTCCTCATTCTTACCTGCTCCATGGGGGAGGTCATGGTCATTAGGACCCTTGGTTGCATGTACTCCCTCCTATCTGCCAGAAGGAATGACTTAAGATCAATTACTCCAAGAGCCAAATCATCATCGTAGGCAGATGTCTTTCAACATCCAATTGGCTCACATCCAACAATTCTATACAATAGGTCAAATCATTCTGTTTCCTGGGGGTTTAATTGGCAACTAATTCCTCTTACAGAGTTTCCCAGGAAGCTCCCGCTGGTTAAAAATGAGATGTGCTGGGGTGCTTTGTGGCGATTTCTCTGTGCTGTGGACAACCGGAAATGGCTGTTTTGAAAAATGCGCGAGCTGGAAGGACTGCAGCCGCTCTGTGCGCCCACCGCGTCAGCCATGGCTTACCAGCAAGAGCAGACGCAGGGCGGCCTCCTGTCCACAGGCTTGATCGATGGTCTTAATTTTCAGGAGGACCTGAAGCCCACCTCTGCCCTCACGACCCCCGAGCTCAGCTTCGGCTCCCAGCGGAAGCCTGCTCAGGAGGCCACAGACCCAGGTCCCTCGGTCTGGGTGTGTGCGGATCTGCGATTTCGTGCTTAGGTGCCCAGACTGCACAGGCCTGCTCGAAGGACTTAAATAGCATAGTTCTTAAAACTATCTGGGAGGTCAACTAACTCAGGCAAGAGCCTGAGACCCTCATCTCCACCATACCAGATGGCTCCCTGTCAGAGCCACAAACGGCAGTGCTTCTGGCCTGTGCCCCAGCCCCAGGCCAAGATCAGAGTCTGCTCCCCACTGCCCCACCCCGTAGCAAGGACCTTCCCTTCCAACACCTGAAGGCCTTCGAAGGCCTGGCTTAGACTTCACCTCCCTGAGGTGCTGTCCCTAACCTGCCCTGGGGAGGCATCTTGTCCCTTTGCTGCCCACTCTTGCACTGATTATCTTGTCCCACTCATATGTCAATTAATCACCAAGGCTGCCTGATGCTTCTTCTAGTACTGGCTCTTCAACACCCTTGTGATTCTGTCCTTGACTTCTTATCCCGGGCTAATCTTCCAACTTGACGGAGGTTTTCGAGAGCAGAGGCTCTTATGGAATCAATCTGCGTGCCCAAGTGGCCCAGTGCCTGTCTGGTACCAGCAGGGTCTCATTGAGCTAGCTCAATGATTTGTTTCAGGGAAAAGATACACTGATGGATAAGAAGTGGGAAGGGAGCAAGTTATGGTGCAGTAACTCCGAACAGACCTCTGAGTAAAGCCCAAGCCCCTGCCAGGGGCACAGAAAGCGCTCCCTGAACTGGCTCGCACACCTCCCACGCACCCCCACTAACGTCAGGGCTGCACTCCTCACTTCTGGGAGATGGCACCGGCTGCCTCTCCCCTGCAAGGTTCCCTCCCTCTCTGCCTCACAAGTGCCTCCGCTGAGTTTCCTCGGGGCCCAGCTCAGCACCTGCAAAAGCACTGGTGGGTTCCCAGGACCACCACACTTCCGAGGCTGCACGTCTTTCAAGACGTGGGACAGGCTTCAACTCCTGGGAGGCCGTTTCTGCCTCCTCTTCCCTTGGAACCCAAGTGACCACACCATCTTTGTGTGGCCTCCACCCCATGAAGTAAAGTCCAAGACACATCGATGCCTGACCTGGGTGCATGGCTACCTCCTGGAACCCGCACAGGGTCCACAGAATGACTGCTGGATAGACAGACTCTGTCCTAGGGTAATGCCACCCTCCCCCAAATCGTCTTATCTCTGCAGCTGACCCCCTCATGCCCCGGAGGCCTGCAGCCGCTCAGCCCACGTGGGGAGTCCTGTGCCTTTCGCACCACAGAGAGAGATCGAGATTGCAGCATCACTGCTCCGTTCCCCCAAGCCAGATGGCCAGTCTGTCCAAGGCAGGCAGGAGATTTTTGCTGTGCAACAAGGACAACGGAGCCTTGGGGACATCAGCTCGTGGCAGGAGACCCTGAAGGACAGAGGGCCCTGAAATGAGGGAGGAACATGGTGTGCCTTCCGGGCTCATGGTAACCACTGAGTGAACCGCAGACAGACAGCAGGCTGGACGTCCAGGCACACGCTGCATTTGCTATGGCGGAGCTTCTTTCCCTTGTAAAGTGACAGGCTGCTCACCTGCCTTCTTGTAAAAGGAAATGAGACAGGGATTTATGGCATTCCTGTTGCTCTGAGACCTTTCAGAGTTATGATTCCAAGGTACAGGGACCAGTAGCCGGCAGCTCAGAGGGAGGAGGCAGGGAAGCTTGAGGGCCAGGGTCACACCAGACAGTTACCCACTGCCCTGGGCTTCCTGGCCACAAATAGCTCCGTAAGCCGCAAATTTCCCAGAACTAAGTGCAGATGCTCCCGAGACTCACAGCACCTCCCCGCAGAGTGAGACAAACTGGTCTCTGCGTTGCCGGTTTTCAACATGGGGAGCGCACGTGCTCCCACAGCCTCAAAATCAGTCACTCAGGCCCTGCCCGGGATGCTGAAGGAGACAGAGGCTCACTGAGGACTCAAAGCAAGAATAAGAGAAGGGGGAGAAAAGTATTAAGCAAGACCTGTGGGATCAAGGAGTCTCGGTAAGGCTTCCTGGAGGAGATGACAGGGAGAATTGACATAGGAGAGAGCAGCAAGGTGTTGGAGGCATTGCCTGGAGCCTGGCGCTGAGAGCAATGCAGGAGGAGGTGTGGCTTGAGGAAGGCTTGGGAAGCCTGGACTTGCGCAGGGGAGTAACCCAACTGGGCACTGGCAAAATCATCTGGTGATGGTGAGAGGGAGGGGTCTGGAAAGAGAGAGTGGGGGGCTGGCATGTGGGCCCTCCCTGGGTCCTCGTGCTCCCTGTGAGGGTGAAGGGCAGTGTGTGGTGAATACAGGGTGCCAGGAGCTCAAATGGCTGCTCTTTGCTCAGAGGATGCACGTGCAAAATGACAGCACTTTAAAATACATGAAAAGCATTTTCCTAAAAGTAGGTACAGTGAAATTACGCTCCATTTGGAAGCAGGCTGTGCAAACACATCCCCCAGGGGGTCTAACGAGGCTTCAGCTCACAAACAGGTCTCCAGGGTGCTGCTCGGAAGCTGCAGACGCCACGTGCCACAGGCTGTGTGGAGGTCTGTCTGATCACAACTGGTGACAAGCGGACAGAGGCTTTTTGTTTGTGGGAAACCGTGTCCCTGAGCCTAGTGGGACCTGTGTGCTCCCAATGGGCCTTATTGGTACTACTGCCACTGTTGGAGTAGGTGCGCACTGAAGTCACCTCAGGATCGGGCTGCAGCCCTGACTTTAGAGACTGGGAAACTGAGGCCCCGAGGAGCAGTGCTTTGCCCAAGTTCACACCAGGGGTCAGTGAAGATGGGTTGAGCCGCTGAGTCCTTCGGCTCACGATTCTTCCTTCCCCCTACCCATGCTGCACCCTCCATCCCGGCCCTGTTGTTTGGCCATTCAAAGGTTTACGAGTCTTACTGTTAAGATCACAGCTCTGTGAAGCTAAGGAGAGGAACATGCAAGGCTGGGCCCTCGTGCTGTCCATTTGGGCAAGGTGTCAGGGTTCTGCTCCTCTCGGCAGCCCCACGTGCTCAGGACATGCATGGGGAAGGTCAAGGAGACACCAGAACGGATGTCCACCCTGCTGCAATGGAGGCAGGAAGAGGATGGGGCAAGAAGTCAGGGAAAATAATGCTGCTGGCGGACCAGACCAGAGTGTCAGGAACCGAAGGAAGCTTGATGCTAACCCAGGGTCTCTTACACCGTGGAACCACCTGTCCCAGAATCATGGAGCCAGGTATTAAAAAGCAGATTCTAAGGCTCCAGTTAGAGTCTGTAATGGGCAGGGTCTAGGAACCTGCATTCTCACATCACCCACTCACCTCACCCTCACTTCCCCTGGCTGGGTGAGGGGTCCCTTGGCCTGCTTGAAGAGCAGCCTTGGGGGCTGAGAGCACAGGCAGGCACGCCCTGCAGTGCAGGGCTAACGTGCATCGTTCATCTGGGGACTCTCACGTGATTTACCCTCCCAAATCTCCAGGACTGCCCTCAACACCGCCTAAAAGTTACAACTCACCCTGGCCCTCAAAAGTCTGGGGCTGAGCGGCTGGCTTTAATTCCCATGTGTGAGCCCCAGAGTGAGTTGGGACCTGAGCGAGCTCATAAAAATCACCGAGAAGACTGCCATCCAAGCGCAGAAGCACACAGCTCGTGTGGCCTCTTGTCCCAGTTTCCTGTGTGACTTCAGGCAAGTCTCCTAACCTCCCTGACCTTCATCTTCCCACCTATATAACTAGGATATTTACCACCCTGGAGTGTGGAAGGTCTCAGTGTGTCAACATAAACACAAGCGCTGTTACATAGTATTTTGCTCTGGGGTGGGGGTGAGCCGGGAGATCAGGAAAAGGTTGGCTCTTTTCTTCCAGTTTTAGCGATCGGGAAGTACACGGGCACTACTTTTCAGCAACAGGCAAGAAAGCACTTGCTTGACTGATACCTGGCTCATCCATTTCTCCTGGAAAAGAAGCCAGGGTCCTTGGTAGGCATCTCTGAATGGCCCTTTCATAGTTTTGAAATCTCAAGTGTGTGTTTATGTCAGTACTTTATAAAGGGAGACGGAACCACCCTTGTCAGGAGAGGAGATAATTGTCAAGCCGTCTCTCTGGCAGAGGCACTGTGTGTAATTAAAGATGATAATTATAGCTCCACGGCTAGTGTCAAACCCAGGGCTCTTTCCAGACATGAAAGACTGCGCCTTTCTCGCCCCGTGTGCAAAACCACACAAGGCCCTTTGTGAACGGGAAGAGCTGGGCAGCCCCATCCTGTAGCTAAGGGCAGCGTCTGTGGGCCAAGCCCTTGGGACGGTTTGATCTGTGTGCTTTATCCAGGAGAGTCAATCAGACACTCCCAAGCTGGGTCCTTTTCAATCCTGCCTCTCTGCAGGATGAGACCAGGTGCCAGGGACACCGGGGTGATGGGTGTCCCCAAAGAGAGGGAAGGAGGGCGAGGTTGGTTCCCCTGAAAGCCACGTGTTCACAGGCACAGAGGGCTCTCCTCACCGGAGTCCACCGTGGAGCTGGAACACTGACTCGAACACTGAGCTGTCCACCCACACTTGCCCCCGGGGCCTCTGCAGATAGAGGTCCCCTTGCCGTCCAGCCTGTGAGCTCTGGAGGGCAGGGGCTCCTGTGTTGTCTGTATCCCCAGGGGCCTGGTTCAAGCCACAGGCTTTGGGCCGTGGATGGAAGGGGCAGGAGACAGGGACTGATGCAGCACAGCAAAATGAGCACTGACTTGGAGCCTCGAGACCCAAGGGCTGGCCCGGCACTGCTTACTGGGAGACCCTGGGCAGGCTGCCTCCATTCTCTCATTTTCACTTTCTTGGTCTTAACACTGAGAATAACGGGGCTCGTTCTGAGGACAAAATGAGATAATGTCTAAGAAAGTCCTTTGTAGTCAGTAAAAGGAGAGGTCAATATCAGCTGTTATGATAACCCCACACGTATAACTGAAAGCCAACGTCCTGGGAAAAAAACTAGACAAAGGCCAACTAATCTGACAATATTAATTAGAAATTTCCATAGACCCAGAGATTTCCTGAAACGAAGATGTTTTCCTCGCAGACTCTTAAGCCCCAGAGAGGGAAAAGACACTCCCTGCAGACAGAGCCCTGGGGGCCGAGCTGTGGACGCCTTAGGTAGGGCTCCAGGAGGGGAGGGAGGCGGGGGAAGGCCTTCTTCATTCTCTCCCAGGACTGGACAGAGGCGACAACTCCCATGGGTGCCAGCCACTACAAAGCCCTAGGGATGCACGTGCTGGGGAGGGAAGATGGGTCCTCTCCAGGCAGTGAGCTCCCCAGAAACAAGGGAACACTGGCTGCAGGAGGCCTTGCTTGGCGACAGTCACCAAACCCCATGTGCTGACAGGGAGGCACCCTGGGCCAGGACTCCCCTCGCACCACTCCAGGGGCCGTCCCCGCCTTGTCCCCAGGCCTTCTGTTTCTTCCCCTACAGAACAAGGGGGCAACCAGACAGCCCTCTAGTCTAGTGCCGCTCCCAAACCCCCACACTGTAAAGGGAGATTTCCAGTGAGAGGAAAGGTGTGGACATAAAGCTCAAGCTCTCCAAACAGCGCCACACACAGCTCAGGCAGAAGTCAGCAGCACTGGTTCCGGATGACGCCAGGGCTCAGTCCGTCCGTTCGTCCGTCACCGAGGCTGTGAGGCCTGGCTCTAATGCTCCAAAGGCGATCGATTCCACCTGGGCCCCAGGCTCAGCGATCCTGCCCTTCTGTTGGGGAGCCCACGGCGTGGCCCAGGGCTGCAGCCCGCAAGGCAGCCCAGAACCTTTCATGAGCACAGGGAGCCTTGGGGATTTACGGTAAATCTTGGTCCAGCTGAAAGTCAGTTTCAAGTCTCGGAAATAAATAGGCTACGTGTATTAATTACAAACAAAGTCTTCCTCCTAATGTTGGGGTATAAATTATGAAAATAAGGAAAACATCGCAGAGTTGCCTCTGAGGCTCAATGACAAGGCTCGTCTGCACCAGGCCTGGCTGAGCCAGAGGTGGGAGCGAGGGTGGAGGAGGGGGGCGAGTCCTGGGCCTGCTCTACTTCTAAGGCCCCCACAGCAGAACCCTTGGGGTCTGTGGAGCCTGTCCTCTAAGCCCTCCTCCAGGTCTGCCCTTAGGGTACAGAGCTGGGTGAGGCCCCTGGATGTCTCCGCTCCCACCACCCTTCCTAGCCCAGTCACCTGGCAGAGAAATCTGTTCTAACCCACGCTCCCTGACCCGAGCAGACCAGACTCCCCAGGTACATGCTTCTATGCCCGCACCAGACATACCCAGAGGGCTGACTGCAGTTATGGGGCCACCTCCCACTACAGTGGCCCTCCTGGGGGCAGGTCCAGGTGCACACCACTTCCTAGCACAGCAGGGGCTCAACAGAGGCCATTCCTCAGAGGGAGAGAAACCTGGGGTTGGGCTGCCCCTCCTTCACCTTACCTGGATCTACATGGTCCCACCCCCCCCAGAAACTAGCCCATCCCCCTCCCCCCTAAAGGCAGTTGGGCTCAGGATTAACTCTTTCCTTGGCAAATAGTTGGTGAAAGCCGCTCTAGCAGGGGAATTCAAACAAGTCCAGAAAGGAGAAATAAAGCCCTAGAAAAGGCCAAGGAAAGTGAGTATGCGGGAGGGATGCTGTCACCCACTGGCTGTTCCTAGTTCTGCTGCGTTGTGGGGCTCCCCCACCCACCGGGACTGCTGATCTCTGTCTACTAGCCTCAGACCCATGGGCTTCCCTTAGCCTGGGGTCCCCCCAACCCCAATGACCACCTGACCTGCTCCTGTGTGGCGCTGGGAACACAGCTCCCAGGATCCCAGAAATCCTCCCTGCTGGTTCCAGGCGGTTGCTCGAGCCTCTACTGCTTTGTCGGCAGTAAAATGGAGACTGTCCCAGGCACTGCTTTCCTGGGACTCAGGGAGGCTGAGGAGGGGAGCTCTGAAGGTCAGGACTCCCGGCGGAATGGCACCCTGAAAGGTTCTGATTTGAAGAACTACGGAGGTTGGGGACAGAAGTAGGTCGACGAGATTGGACATGTGCAGAAGGGCTTCCAGGGGAGGTGCCCCTGAGCTGCTAGGCCTGGCTGGGTTTCGGGGGGAGGGGCACAGCAAGAACAAAGGGACCAGGATGGGGCCAAGTGAGGAAGAAATTGGTGGGAGGCAGACCCCCCTCCATGCCACTCTGTGCCAGGACTGTGTTGGCAAATTGGGGGGCTGGGATTTGGAAAGGTCATGCGGGGTCAGGTCAGGGGTGGACCTAGCTTTAGCAAATCAGACGCTACCACTGAGTGTGGCATGATAAGGCTGATGGTTGGAGAAAGATGAGGGCTCCAGCACCAGCTAGAGTGGGGACACTAGGGAAGGTGGCAACACAGGGGCTGAGGGTGACAAGGACAATGCAGACTTGAAAGGACCCTAATCTGGCGATGGGATGCTGCAGAGGGTGGCTTCCTGGAGGGTGCCGTGGTTGGGGCTTGGGGACATGAGCGTATGTGCCAGTCTCTATGAGTCCTGGCGAGGGAAGTGAACCTACCGAGGGACAGGGGCAGAGAGCCTTTCGTCCTCGGGGAGAGTTTACTGATCACTTGCACAATGCTTCAGCAAAACCAGCAAGTTCTGGGCCAACATCTCAAATACCGGCCGCTGACAGTCCGAGGGCAAGGGTTCCTAGCCCTCTGGCCCTTGCCCGGCCAAGGGTGCTCAGTACAGCAGGTGAATTACGACACGGCAGGTAAGTGCTGCATCAGCACGATCCAACTGTAGCAAGAGCGACCGTGGCAGCTAGAACAGGGAGGAAGAACAAGAAGCCTGGCCCCCTGGAGATGACTCTCTTCCAGTGCGTCACTTTTTAGATTGCCAGGTACAATTACAAGCCTGCATTCTGGAAAGGAGAAAGAAGTGGCGTTTTATTTACTTATGCTCATGCTGCCTGTTTTGGAAAAGGACCAGAGGCAGTGCACCACATTGAAACATATGCGCCGAGCCAGCTGAAAGAGAGCTGAAAGGCAGGACAATGCGGGAGGCTGAGCGGGGCAGGGGCGGGGGCTAAACCTGAGGCACCTGCGGAGTTACCCCATAGGTGGAAAGACTTTGCATCAAAGCAAATGCCAACCTGTCGTTCCCCAATGCTTGGATCAGCCAGGCAGAGACCCCACAAAGAGAGGGGGGCCTAGAATGGGACACAGTTCTGGTCAGCCCCTGTGACTCAGCTTTCTCATCTGCAAAATGGAAATGATCCCACTGCTTTCTGCCAAAGCCTCAGGGAGATTCCCAGCATAATCTATAAAGCTACCCTTTAAACATAGCTCTCTGTCATCGGTGTAAACTTCCAGAAAGTCAGCCTGAGCCCTTGTTAGAGGAAGGTACTAATTAATTAGACAAATAATAGGGTATGGGGCAACTCGCTGAATCTCCTTCCATAGGCGGAGCAGGAACTTCAGCCGGTGGTCTCCATGGACAGTCTCGTAAACCAGCTCCTCTCCCCAGATCCCCCCAGCAGGGCTCCCAGGCCACCAGAGCACCTGGGCTCTCTTCTGACACACAAATGCAAAGGTGCCCACATGCGGAACCACCAGCTCCGGCTCCGCCTCCAAGAAACCTCCTCCCTCTTTTCAGATAGGACAGTCCCTATCAGGTAACTGAAACTCTCATCCTCCCATTCACCAGGACCCCAGCTTCTCCCTCTCTCTTACCCACAGCTTCCACCCACATGCCCACTCCAGCTTACAGTGCCCTGAAGCCACAGCCCGGGCTCAGGTCTTGGCCCACTGGCCCAGATGACTGTCGTAGCCGTGGAGCCACAGAACCAGTCTCCCTGCCTCTTGCTTCTCTTTGCTCTAATCCGTCCCACACACCCAGGCAGGCACGACTTCCTAAACAACTTCCTGACTGTGGCACACCCAGCTTAGGAGCGGGCAGTGCTTCCCCACAGCCTTCACGCTCTGCTCCGCACACACCCCAGGGACTGCTGGGTGGGTGCAAGGTGCCGGGGGGCTTTGCTGCCCGTCAACCTGAGTCTCCCTGAGTCAATTTTTGGAGAGGTATTTCCGTCAGTTTCTGTGCCTCCAGATCTGTGAATGTCTCTCTGGGATTCTGGAAGGCAAGGGTAAGGGTGGGGAAGACTGGCACCCAGCAGGTATGTCATCAACGACTGCCAGCTCTCTGGCCTGTACCTGTTGCAACTTTCCTGAAAAGCTGGACAAGCTCAGTGACCAGGGTCAGAAGGGAGAGGGGCACATGGGGTGAGAGAATAGAAAGTGCCTGCCAGCACTGGCCCACTGGTCACCATGGAAACCCAGGCCTCAGGCTCCTCTCCCAGAGGCCCCCCTCCCACCAGGTCTCCCTGGGCCAGGAGCTCAGCAAGGGAGCAGCACCACCAGGCTGGGTGTGTGAGCCATGCTATTTCTCAAGATCAGGAAAGTCATCGGGTGACTAATACAAAATCTATTTACACTTGATTATCTTCTTCCTGTCCTGTAGGTAAGTCATTCTGGTAAATGATAGACCAGCCAGGGAACTCTGCACAGTCTGTGACCAAGCCTTCTATCTGCCAGGAAGGTGTAAGGGCAGGTTTCAAAACCTTTCAAAACAAGGCCCAGGAACCCTAGATTAGAAATCAGGAGCCTGGCTCAGCAGCTTGCTGCTATGTGACCTTGGCCAGTTAGTGCTTGGCCCTTCCGGGCCTCGAGCACAAAGGGGAATTGTGCAGAAAAGACTGCTCCTCAAGGATCGTTCCACCCTGACACCGTCCCCCCAGCCGGGGCAGAGCTGTGACCACCAGAACAGGCAGAGGGCAGACCAGGAGGGTGAAGGGGCCTGCAGAGGGGGGAGGGAGGCAGCCTAGCGGGAGGGGAGTGAAGCAGCTAGGAAGAGGCGAGTGCACAGACATTCGAGGAGCAGAGTCCACTGCCACTGCAGAGCTGGGAAGGGCCTGGACTCTGGGGCCCAGACGGAAAGGCCCTTTATGTTCCCAGCTACGAGCACAGGAGAACGGCACAGCCTCGAACCGGGGGCAGAGATGATGGTGAGCACAAGAAAAAGGTAGAGAAATCTCGGTGAGGGTGTCCAGAGAAGGCCTTTCTGATGCCCAGTCAAAACTCAAAGACAACCACCCTTTCTCTAAGACGCATTTGCTGGCTGGTCTCTGGGGAGTGAGGGGAAGGGCTTTATTCCAAAAACCAGAAACAGCAGCTCCAGAGAGGGCCTCTGGAGCCTGCCTGCCAACAGGGCTCAAACCTGCAGCTCCTAGTGCTATCTGTCCTGAAAAACAGAGAGCAGCATGCACGCTCCTGGGACAAGGTGCCAGGGCCAGCTCTTCCTCACAACCTGGCAAGGCCTGGGCTGACGCCACGCGGAGGTGGTGGGGGTGGAGCAGGAGGAGGTGCAGTCCCTACTTTGACAGCTGGAGAAGAAGGGAATCTGAGGATTTATTTATAAAGACCATTGCGGCGCCCAGGGGAGAAGGCGAAAATCTGACTTTCTAGATGAGGAAACTGAGGCCCAGAGAGGGAAAGCAACCTGCCTTAGGACACACAGCACATCAGGGCAGAGCCAGAGCTAGAAGCCACATTTCCTGCCTCCTTCCTCCTGAAATAGGGCACGATTGTAACATAGAGGCTTGAGCATGATGTATACGTTCACTCTTGGAAAGCCTGCTGCTGCTGAAAGAGGCCATGACAGACAGGGAACAGATACAAAAAGACATTTCCCCCTCCCTTCTGCCTTTGAAGTGGGTGACTGACTTTACCTGGACTATGCCCACCAGCATACGGGGTTAAAAAGGGCAGAAGGCAAGTTGTGAGCAAGGAAAACAGCCATGTGGGGAGCAGGCGCTGGGTGAAATGGCTTTCCTTTAATTTCCTCTTACTATGATATAAACTTGTTTAATAATAAAAACATGCTAAGGACTTTTTAATGTGTAATTACTTATAATATTAAAAATTATGGGAAAATGCTTTCAGTGAATGTATATATGATTCATCTTGTGAGGTGACACTGAGCAATTTATAGGGGATGCTGAGGTGGAGGGGGTCACACATAAAAAGGGGATCTAAGTAACTGTAAACTCCCAGGTATTTCTGCAAACCTTCTGGGAGGACAGGGCAGATGTGAGAGTGTTTCAGCTGCAGGCTCCAGAAGGTGGGCTTTTCCTGGTTTTGCTGCTTACTTGGCCTTTCTGAGTCTCAGTATTCCCATCTGTAAAGTGGGGGGTGACAAGTATCTACCCCTTACGAGCTACACGAAAATTACACGAGCTAATCATGGAAAGCACTTGGAGCAGCGCCTGGCATTCAGGGAAGCCCTCTGCAGAAAACAACGACCACTGCCCCCTCACCATGACCACCTTAGGAACCTTTCCGAACTCCTGGGGCTGAAGGCCTGGGGCAAAAGGACCCCAGCCAAGAACTGCTCTGTGCTTTTAGGTGAACTAGGGCTCCCTTCAGAAGCTCTTGCCCCATCATCCTCATTATGCTTTTCCTATCATTACCCTATCAAAAGCCTCATCGCTGGCCTCTCCTCTCCAGTAAAAAGATCCCACACCTCCTTGCCTTTGTTCAAGCTCTTCCCTCCGCCTGGGCTACCAGACCCTGTGCTCATCACCACCTCCTCCACACCCGCCCACCGCCCACGTGGGTCGCCCTCTGCATCTCCTCTGTGCACCAGCCACTGATCAGCTGGGCCCATGACTGCCTCCTTGCTTTGTGGAAATGCTTGGGGACAGTGGCAGTACCTGCCCAGGCTACATGGCCTGGTCTCCAACACTACAGGGTGCAGCAAGGGCTTCAAGGCTAACCAAGTGCACCACAGAGGGTCTGAGGACCACCTTCTCCACCACCCTGTTGCTTTGGCCACCCAGCTCCAGGTGGCCAGGGCCTGGTCAGAGAATCCAATAGCACCGATTACCAAGTGAAGGCCCAACAGCTGCTCTGCTCCTCAATAACAATTCATGCTCATGTGCCAGGCTTGCTCTTTCCACCTGAGGCCGTGTCAGTGTTGTGTGCCCTGTTTTATAGTGAGGACACCATGGCCCTCAATAGGCTAAGCATCCTGACCCACCCCAGCCACCCAAGTCGGCCTGACTCAGAGCCCACCACCTCTCCCACACATCGGCAGGCCTCCATGCACCCGGGGCCCTCAAGCCTGGGATGGAGATTGGAGTGAAGAGGGAAAGAATAGGCTGTGAGGCAGGGCTGTGGAGGGAGGCAGCCTGATTCGATTCTACTGGCTCAGTGGGAGGCTTGGCCGGGGGCATGAGAGCAGGCCACTCAGGCAGGAAGGAAAGCCGGAAGTGCTCTGATTCTTCCTCTTCAGTTTACACGTGAGGAAAGGGAAGCCCCAGTGGAATGGAAAAAACCAAGACCATAGAATGATGGTCCAAGCAAGATGCAAAGGGGCCTAGGACTGAACGGCATGAGCCAGGCTGGCACCAGGAGAGGAACCTGCCAGACCTTGCCAGATCCTTACCTATTCGGGGCTGGTCCCAGGTGTCTAATGATGAGGCAGCACACAGTGAATCACGGGATCCAGGAGCTCGAGGTTGATACAGACCTCAGAGGTCACTTGCATCAACCACCCATTTGACACTTAACTACCTTCATGTTGTCTCCCAGTGCTGGCCGTCTTGCCTCTGCTTGGTTACCTCTAGGATGGACAACTTCCTGTCTCACTAGACAGCTTCATGTTTAACCAGTGGGTTAAAAAAATCTCACAAGGGTTATGACTTTGTTGAGCCTCAGTGTCCTTACCTATTAAAAAAAAAAGCTCGGACTGTGTCATTAGCTTTCTACTGGGGTTCCACAGAGCCCTCCAGTTTTTCTTCTTTTATTCGTTGATTTTAGAGGGAGAGAAAGACAGACATCGATCTGTTGTTCCAGTTATTTCTGCACTCAATGGCTGCATCTTACCTGTGCCCTGACTGGGGATCAACCCCACAACCTCAGTGCATCAGGACGATGCTCTCTAACCATCTCAGATTCCCGGCCAGGACTAGCCTTTGAGTTTTAAGGAGGTAGCTCCAGAGCTGCGGTTGGAGAGAGAGCAGTGATGGGGGTGGGGACGGGCAGAAAGTGAGGCCCACCAGGCCATCCATGGGCATCTGGGTGGTAGGGTTCTGTGGACAGCTGAGTCTCAGTCTTGGAGCCAGAACCTAACTCCTGTGGGTGACGTGAAGGGCAATGTGTGGAAAGGGAAGTTGAGGCAGACAAAGGGGAGGAGGTGAGAGAAGCCCCTGGGGAAACAAGCATGATTCTCCATGCCTTTCCTCCCAGCCATAGCCCGTGGGGCTAGGCTGAGTTCTCTGTTCACAAACACACACCTCCCAAAAGCTCCTACGACCTTCCACGTGGAGCTGAGGATGCAGAGAACAAAACCTCATCAGCTAATCACAGGCCACGTCCGCTGTGCTGAGGGGTCTGAAAATCAACCAGGGGCGAACCAGGGCTGAATGGGCCCTGGAGAGACTCTACTGCACAGTGGTGAAAACAGGGCCTCAGCCATGAGCCCCACAACTGACTTCCCAGCTGGGCGCCTTGGGCTGGTTAATTAACCTCTCTGGGCCTCAGCGTCTCTTCCAGTATAATGGGCACCTACACATCAAAGGGTGATGGTGAGGGTGCAGTGAGAATTCACATCTGGTGCTGTAAAAAGCACAAGGGAGCTTAGCAGCTGCCACCACTGCTATTGATATTATCACCGTTTGAGCTATCCTTCATAAATAGGTAAAAACAGAGGCACAGAAGGCACCACCCAAGGTCAAACAGCCTGTTCACACTGACCACTCCCTCTAAGGCTCCTGCTTCCCAGGGGGCAGCCAGGTGGCAAGTGGCCCTCCCAGATAGCCTCGACTGCAGCCTGGCCTCCTTCGGCACAGCACAAAGAGGCACGCCATCTATGGCAGAGAGGGCACACTCTGCCGGGCAGCGGGACTCTGATGCTCTAAAGAAGCCTGCCCCATTGCTTCTCGGCCTTTTGGCTAAGATCAAGTGCAAAGAAGCCTGCCCCAAGACTAGAAGTTACGTGCACACATACACATAAATGTTAGAGTACCCCAAAAAACATCACCCTAAGAGGATGGCTGTAACTTTTCCTGGGCCATCCTCTATTCCACTGCTGTCACCAGCACCCATCTCTGTCCCTCACCTCCTCCTCCTCCCTTGTCAGCTCGGTGACCTGCTTCCTGGAGCATTTATGGTCCCAGCCCCCATCCTTGCCATCAGTCACACTGGTGACGTTACACACAAAGAATTCCAAGTCAAATGGAACAAGGTCGTTACAACCAGAAAACGTCCTATTTAGTCAACTATTTCCTTTAGAAAAGAAAGGGGGGTGTAAATTTGGGCACAGGCTCCAAGCTAGGAAGAAAGCCTAGAGCAGCAAGTACGAGAATGCTTCTCTGGAGAGAATGCACGGAGATCTTAACAGGTTCCTGGTGAACTCGAACTGCCCTGGCTTAGACCTGGCCCTTGTGGGTGTGCCTCATTAAAAAGCCAAAGTCTTACACGACAATTCGACCCAGCTAGACGGCCACTCACTGCTGAGGTCCATGGCAGCGCCCGGAAGGAACCCAGCTCCATTGCAGAGTCGCCAGGCAGTGGCAGACTCTCCACAAAGGCTCTCAGCAAATGCCCCTCCTGACTTCAGCTCCCTGCTCCCACGTTCTGGAGAAACAGGTCTGAGCCCCTCAATTCTACAGGTGTGACCCCAGGGAAGTGACTTGTCCTCAGTTTTCCTCTGCTGAAAAACAAGACAACACCTTCTTTGCAGGGACATGGTGAAGCATGTATGTCCAAGGGCCCAGGACACAGCCCAGGGCTCGCCTCAGGTGGCTCCTGCCATTTCCTTGTGTCCCGGACACCCTGTCGTCAAACACAAACACTGCACTTCCTCCAGCCTTCCACCCCGAAGACCTCAGGCCTCGTGCTGGGCATCTTGCCTCCCACTTACTATTTTGTGTCCTTGGGCAAGTCCCCCGCCTTCCCTAGCCTCAGTTTTCCCATCTGTCAAATGAGGCTGCTGGGTTTGGATGACCTTGAGTATCCTTTGCTGCCCTGATATATGAATGTGTCGGTGTCCTGAAGTAACTCCTGTAACCACCACCCGCCTATGCCCCGGCTGATGCCTGCTGGATGCATGACCGGCCGGAGGTGCAGGGCCCAAGCTCTTCAGCCAGGCCTAAGCGGGACATAGCCCACAGCACTGCCACAGAGCTGGGGTTTTGCTGAGCCCAGTGGAGGTGACAGAACATGGGAGGTGATGGGCTGTGACAGCAGGAGCGGGTGTCACTGCAGAGCCGAGGTGAAGACTCCACTGGCACACCTGGTTCCGTGTCCCTGGAGAAGGGCGGGCTGCCCCTCCCTCAGGCCCCTGGCCCCAGTGCACACCCAGCCCTCTGCCTCTTGCTGGCCCCAGAGGCCGCTCTGCCAGGGGAGACTAGGAAGATGGGAGTGAGTATGAGGGGCGGCCCTCCAGGAGTGTAGCTCCTGGGCCCTTTCTAGGATGGCCAGGCATTCCAGAGACCACGTGGTCGCCAGAGAACCCCTTTCCATAAACAGGGGGAGTAGCAGGCAGAGTCCTGGAAGCAGGGTCTGGACTCGCACCCAGGTCCTCAGCAACGTCCTACATGGTCTCCACAAACCCAGGAGCTTCTATCCTTCCTGGGCCCAGCGTGCACTCTGTGCTCAGTAAACGTCTCTTCCTGTTCCTTCCTTCTTCTCATGCAGAAGGAACAAAGAGAAAGAGCTCAACGACTCAGTGAACACGAAACAAACAATACAGGGCCACAGAAGAGGCGTCTCTATCCTAAATCCTAGACGCAGAGGGCACCACTTCATTCGGCCTCCAAATCACCGCTGGCTCCCAACCTGCTCCTGGCCACTCTGCTGAGGGACCAGAGGGCTCTGGTCCACAGGGGCTCTCGTCTCTGGACAGCCCTCCTGGGCCAGGGAGGCCTGTAAGCGGGGGTGGTTTCTCCTCTGCTGGGGATCTCCCCCCCCCCCCCCCCCCCCAGTCTGCCTGTGATGGCTGATAACCTGTGCATTCTCTAAAGATGCTCTCAGCACTGTCCCGGGAAGATGCTCCAGGCATTATGATGCCTGGCCACATTCTTTTGGGACAACACAACTGCTTTGACAAGGTTTTTTCATTAAAGGCCAATATAAAAATAGCCACAGGTAGACAACAAGGGCTCTTTAGGCTACCTCTAGCCCGAAAACAAAGATCTCCTCAGATCTGGACTGAGGTGATTTTGCCCACAATGACCTAGTTCACCAGCGTCTACCAGGTAATAAAAGAAGGTGACCCCACCTGCTTGGAAGCTCCAAGTGAAGTTTTCTGTCTCAAATGCTGTACCTTTCTTCAGTCAGACATTCCCGACAGACCTTTCCCTCTCTCCTCCCCAGTTACTTCTCTGTCTCTGTCTTGGTTAACTGTCCTCGGTACCCTGGTGTCCGGACTTCCACTGTACCCTGCCAGGTTCCTCCTGGTGTACGTGAACCATGAAATGGCAAACCGTGGTGAACATTCAACAAGGCTCGGCCTCCTTGAAAGCACAAACCTTCCCCTGCCCAGACGGGCCGGGGACCACCCTTATGTGTCCAGGAGTGGGCTCCCTACCTCCCTGCTGAGTTGCAAGTCCCTGTGCCAACTGTTTGGCTTACCTGTCATGATCCTCTGGGCCTCGTAGGGCTCCATGTAGCCAGCGCTCTCCCCCTTTCCGGCTTTGCTCTTGAGATCATTTTTGGCATCGAAGGGATCTGAGTAGTCATCAGCAATAATCACCTGCAGGGAGGAAGATGGAAGGGTGAGTCCACCTTTGGCTTTCGGCTTCTCAGCCAGGCTTTGCTCCAACACACATAAACTGAGCCTGGGCCACACTGGCAAGGGGGGGGAGGGAGAGAGGCAGGGGGAGTCTGGAGCCAGAACTGGTGCCTGCCCTCAGGAAGCTCCAATTCGTGCAGGGATAACAAAGGGACTCCCCCCCAATCCCGCATCACTGGCAGTGCTCCATTGCAAGAGGGGGACCTCTGAGCCTTTGCTTCGTGCAGCTTGGCCTGCTCTGGGCACAGTGCAGTGAGAACAGAAAGGCGTCTGCGTAGAGAGGCACAGAGGCAAGAACCTGGAGGGTGTCTTTGGGAATGCGAATTGCTCAATTTAATGGAATGGAAATGGAGGAAAGTTGGAAAGGAGACTGCAGAAAGCTGGAAACGCTGACAAGCTCCTGGTGCTGGCTGAGGCAAGAAGAGCTTGTCTAGAGATAATTACGTTGAGCGTTCCATTTTCCCCAAATCTGGAACATGATCATGCCTTGGGTAATCAGAAAACAATCTGGTGAGATCAATGCACTGTGAAGAAGACTGTGGCCCCAGAGAGGCCTGATGAAAACACAGAGGCAGCTCAGGGATGGCTGGACAGAGTGCCAGTCCTGGACGGGGCCCGGGAAGCAACAAATCCGAAGACCTTTCTGTAACAAACGGGGAAGCTGGGGGGTCCAGCTGAGGAAGGGGCTCGACCAAGACCCTGGGCCAGATACTCTGCACCAGGGCCCTTCCTGGCCTCCTCACTTGTCTATATTCCAGAAAAGAGCAAAGCTTCCCATCAGATGGACAGACAGTCACCTGGGGGTAGACAGTGAGGGGACAGAGGGGGGAGTCCCATGAAAATGTGAGAATCTGGGCTGTGAACACTTCAGAAACCAAGTTCCATATTTTCCCTGGAGGAGGGTAAAACTCTCGGAGGCTAAGTGTCAAGATGACAACTTTCTTTCCCCTTTCTTACTTCCTAACTTTCATGACAGGCACACTTATCAGAGGGGAAAGGACAGGAGCCCACCAAACTCGTTCCCTTTCAACACATTCTGGCTGCACCACAAACTCAGTGATTTCCGTCATTATCTGTCTCTTTGGTCACACATCTGGCAAAGGGCAAGTCCCCAGCCTCCCGCCAGGGCCACCGGGCTGCTCCTCCCTCTTGAGGGGGTAGGTTGGCGTTTCTCTCAACCCTTGGGGTTGCATAAATTGTTATTTAAATTGTGGGTTTAATTAGAAACCACAGGAGCCTCCTTTTTCCCCCAGCTCCTGGAATGTAAGGCATCTGAGGGGCCTGTAAACCCAGGGGAAGGGAAAATCCCCCTTTGTCTGTCCGGTGAATGGCAGCTTGTGGCAGCGGCCCTGGCAGGGTGAACTGGTGACCGCCAGCTGCCTGAACGTGATGCCCGAGGAGGGACAGCCAGCAGCAGCCCCATCGTGGGTGTGTGCAGTGGGCCCAACAGGAGGCACGGCACACATCGGAGAAAGACCCAAAGCTGGAGCACCCCCCACCTGAGCACGTGCACCGGGCTGCCTGCCCCCAGGCCTGCAGGCCTGTCCACTGCCACTCCATTGTGGGTCGGGCTCTGAGTCCCAGCAGGGGTCCTTCCAGATGAGGCGTTGTAACGATGGCCTTTCTTGAGGCTCACTGAGTTCAAATGATACCAGGCAAGGGAAAGACCGCAGGGGGGGGAGGGGAGAGACCTGGGCCAGGCAATGTCTTTCACTTGATATTTCTACTCTACCATTTGCAGAACACAGCGGGGAGAAAATTATACATGTGAACCACTGTCAAACAGAATAGCTCAGACGCGGATCTGGCACAGGGTTTGGTGTCTTAAAGTTCAGTGGACCAGAGTCCACACACAGAAAGTGATGGACATGCTGCGGCTGACATCTAACCTTACGTCTCCTGCTGCAGACTTCCTTAACTGTCGTTTCTCAACTTGGACATCCTCCATCTCTTCCGCAGTGAGGAAGGGAGCAAAAATTCCCCCAGGAAAACAAAACCATTTGGGGGGATTGGCGGGGAGGAAGAAGACGGGGGAGGGAGCTCACGACACGGAAGTGCTCTGTGATTTGCAAACACGGAGCCTTGCAGGATAGAAACCAAATCTTTGTTCGCCCTGAGACAGAAGCTCTGGGAGGCCTTTGGTTCAGCAGGCACTATCTGTACTTTCTAATTAAAATGAGATCTGAGCTTGGGCTGTCACGGGCCCCCCAGCTGCCTGCTTACTTCCGTTTCAATAAGAATCTACAAACCCTAAGACCAGGAAAGGCCCCTGGTCTCTGCTGACATATGGTTCCAGTTATACCTGCTGACAGTTGAAAATCCTTCCGTTTAAAAATAAAAAAGTTTAGGATTCTGTTAGTCTAAAAAGCAAATCAGAAGGTTCCTAAAATATATATTTAATCAATTTGCTTTCAAACTTCAAAGTGAGGTGGGTGGTGGGGAGGGAATTGGAGGTTTGAGCAACCTGAAACTCTGCAAACACTCACCGAGCTGTCTGACCTTTTGCAAAATCATGTCCTGGTTTTGGGAAGTAAAAATTTAACCAGGTGTTAGGAGAGAGCGGAGTGGGCAGTTAGCCAGAGGGGCGTGTGCCGGGCCCCAGCCACAGGCCGTGAGCAGTAGATCCCTGTCCCAGCCGCCCAGGACTCACTCGAAGTCAGGACGGCCCCTCAAGGGGCTTGCGTGAAGGCTGCGAATTTTCTCACTTAAGAAAGGAGAATTCGTTTCCCCGCACGTGGGCTTGGGGTCCTGTTGGGCTGCCTTTGCCCCAGTTAGCAGACAAGTCCCTGAAATCTAATTGAACAATTCGACTAAAAGGGAGCCAAGCGGAGACTTTTCTGAAGAGCAGGCCACCTGGGCCCGTGAGAGGCTTTCCTTGATTTTGATCTTGGATTGGAAAGGCCTGACCCGGCACTGGCCCCTCACGTGGCCTCGTGGTCCCACGCGGCAGGTACAGAGCCGCCAGGGAGCCCAGGCTCCTGGTCTCACCACCTCGTTGTGGAGCTGAGCAGCAGAAAGACGGAGGTTATGGCTGAATCCCATTTTTATTTCAAACAGGTTGCCCAGTTTGAAAGCTTTTTCTTGCTTTCAAATGAAACCAGAGACTCCAGATCAACCCAGTACCCTCAAAGGACTTTCACAGCCTCAGAAAGCAACGGAATGGAGGCTCCTTGAGAGGCCTGCTCCAGCATCCCTTGTTTATATGTGGCCCACGCAGCCCAGAGGGTCGGAGGGTTCGACCCTGCCTGTGCCACCTCCCTGACAGGAGGGCTCTGGGACTCAGCTCCACAGCCTCCTTTCTGTTCCGCACACACCGCTCGCTGCCTTCCATCAGTCTGGGGCCAGGGTGCTTTTATCCTGGAGACACAGCTTTGTGATAGGAGGTAGTCTTCCTGCTCATCCCCAGAGGGAAGGGTTAGGGGAAGGTGAGTACTGTCACTCGGACACACATCCACAGGCTTTTGCGTGAGACGGCTGCCCCTGGGGTGAGAGCTGGGTTCTTTCCCTGTGCACGCTCTTGGAGGAACGGTAAATTGGTAGAGCCACTTTGAAAGACAACTTCTGGCAGAACCTATTAAAATCCAGAAATGTACATGGATTAACCCAGCAACTTTGCTTCTCAGTATTTATTCCCAAATGTATGTAAGGAGGCACGGACAAAGATGCTCACTGGAGCAATACTGATGAGCAACTGCAAGCACCTGCTACATCCACCCACAGGGGAATTGCTCAATCATGCTAATTCCACGTTGTGGAATATTATGCAGCGAGTAAAAAAAAAAAGCAGTCGCTCATTATGCACAAACGTAGTTCTCCATGGCATGGCTTGGAATAAAAGGAAAGCAGGTTGTGGAATGAGAGAAACAACTTGACACTTCTTTAGGAAAAATAAACAGAAACCTGTATCTTGAATGTAAAGAAAAGGTTTGGGGAGATGCACACTTCACCTTGACACTTCCTCTGGGTGGAGGGGGTGGGGCTGGGTGGGGGCCGTCGCAGGAAATCAAAGGAGACTTGTCTGTAATGTTAACACATTTTCAAACAAGGAAAACTCATTCATGTGTTAAACGCGAAACTAAACTTTTAAAGAAGCACCCCTCTTCACGGGCTATTTTTGGTACAGTAGATAAACTGTTTCCCAAACTCGACCAAAGATAGGAATGGCTTGAATGCTTGGTAAAAACACAGATACCTAGCTCCAATAACGTGTGTGTTTAATAAGCAACCCAGGTGATTCTTATCAGGAAAGTTTGGGAAATGTAAGACAGAGAGCCCTTCCCTCACCAACTGAAAGCAAAGCCTCCAGACATTACTCTGGATTTTCACTTCTCCCAGATTTCTCAGCCCCACGCATTAAAGTGAAACGAGAAGTGGGTATTGAATGCAGCTCTTTGGCTTTTTTCCCTGGGAGTCGACTGGAGTAAGAGATGACCCAACACACCTTGGTCCATCTCCAGAATCTAAGACGTAGAGGTAATGGCATCCTCTGTGCAATCCTGAGGGCTGGCCCCAGGTTGAGCAACAGGGCTGTGGGGGGGGGGGGGGGGGGGGACCAGGCAGGCAGGCCTCACCCTGCCCAGCGAGGGGAGCCTGGCCCTGCGAACACGCAAGGCTCTCTGTTCTAAGGCATTCAGGGGTGTCCAACCTTGTGGTGGCTCTGGCCCACAGTGGAAGAAGAGCTGTCTTGGGCCACACATTAAATACACTGCGACACACAATCACAAAAAAGTCTCATGATGTTTTAAGTAAATTTCTGATTTTGTGTGGGGCCGCAGGTTGGACAGCCCTGGTAGACCTTTTCTGGCCAGCTCCACGTGGCTCTCAGTGAACCTTTCAGGAAGATCCCCCGCTCCAGGAAGGGCTGGTGGGAATGTAGGGGAGGCACCGCTGAAATGCACGGGGCATCCCTGCTAAAATCACTCAAACCTGATAAAGGGGTTGTGGGGGGACCAGAGAGGCGGAGCAACCACCACCTCCCAGGAGTGGGTGACCTGTGCTGTCCCCACTCTCCCAAGGGCAGCTCCTCCGAGCCACACGGTCACCTCCATGTGCTCTGCTGCCTGTGGGAACTGGCAGCTTGGGGCCGCCCCAGATTGGCCTCCGCTGGATGAGGCAAGCTAAGTCACCCCCACTCTGCGCTGCTCTGCTCTCTGGAAAGTGAGGAGGTGGCACCGCAGGAGGTCCTGGGTCCCTTCCAGGCCCATGACTTCTGTCTGCTCTACTCCAAAGCAAACTGCATAGGAACAACGCCATTAAGACTGTGCATTAGTTTTCTGAACAGTTTGCGGGGTGAGGGGTACAGATCTCTTTGCGAATCTGGTGACTGATGAAGGCGTGGTTCCCTCCATCACCTTTACATATGCTTGCTAAGTGCCGGGCACACTTGCAGGTCAGGAGCCCCAGGTTGAGGCCAAGCCCCCTTACATTCGAGCCACCTTAAAACCGCAGTTAAGACTAGACGCACTCTTTGCCTTAGTGAGGCGGCGGGTGCTGACTCTGTTGTAATTCAACACATTATTCAACACCTGGCTGACAACACAGGAAGGAAGACGTGTGACCGGCCTGCCATTAGGCTGGGGTGGGAGGACTATGACTGTGGGAAGGACAGTCAGTTTGCTATGTCTTGGCTTGCCAGCTTGAAGCCCAGCAGCCACAGCCCTCCCAAGCAGAGCCAACCTGGCCCTCTCCCCCCCTCCGGGGATCAGAAGGGCTCCTTGAAAGCGAGCAAATGGTGTGCAGGGCAGGAGGTCGCGGCAGCAGCCGAAGGCTCCATGCCTCTGTCCCCCATCTGGGGGCTGGGCAGGCTGGAGTCCTGGTTCTCCTTTGGGACCCACCATGACAAAGGCCCTGGCAGGCCTGATAGCCCCCACAACGGAGACTCTGTTGCCATGCCAACCAAGATATAGCATTAATGAAAACAGGGACTGGGGGTCTGGAAGGGTTCCAGATGACCAGGGGGCTGTCCGGCAACTCTACAGACACAAGCTCAGGAGTCAGGAAGGACATCTGACAGCCGATAAAGGGACACAGTCCCCGGGAACCAGAGCTCCTGCCATTCAGGTGTCTGAGCAAAGGCTCTAAGGTCTGCACTTGCTTTGGGTGCAGGTCAGCCTACTCCTACCAGCCGCCCATGCTCTGCGTTTTCTCAGCACAGGTTCAGTGCCCCTGGAGCAGCACCCTGATTTCAAGGAATCCCCGGGTGGGGGTTTGCAGAACCCCCAGGGTGGCCCAGACAGGCAATGTTTCTGAGGCCCCAAGGCTGACCGGTGGCAAATACACAGAAAGGCAGGTGGCACTGCAGACTCGCTGGGTCGCTCCGGGCAACCTGTTCCATCTCTTTGAGCCTCAGCAACTCATTCGTGAAAAAGGGCACAACTGTTTGCCGTCTCAGCTTCCCACGAATGGCGTGAGGAGCAAATACAGAGGAGTAGTTCATAAAGAAACGGCTCTGGTGGCACCTCCTGGGTGCTGGGGGCCGAGCTGAGTACTGGGGTATCTCTCTGCCCACTGAAACCTAGTGGGGAAGACCGAACAGAGAACCGAGAAGAAGCCCCAGTCCCCCAGAGTTGCGGGCACCAGAGAACTGGCTGCAGTCGGGCAGGACAACAGCAGTCGTGTTTATCCCCGACAGAGACAAGCGCGTTCATGAACAATTGTTTCCCCTTTCCGTGTGTTAGGTGCATCATAGTCAGGGCAACTGGCTAAGAGGTAGAGAACCTCTAGGGACCCTCAGGGCCACCCCGCCTGTGTGCTGGGCAGCAGCAGGGTGCTCCTGGTCCAGGGCCTGTGTCCAGGGCTCTAAGGGGTCCACAGGACTGGCCATAACCATGTTTGGGGACACCCCAGGTGGAGATTCAAGCAAGCACTGCACCCCCTGCCCCCAGCCTCGCCTGTCTGCCCCAGGCTTTGACCATCATGCACCAACCCCCTTACAGGTGTGCCAATAAATCATTTCTGACATGATAAGGAAATTAATCTGGGGAAGATTAATTAGCCACATTCACACATTCAGCAGCAATTCCTGGAAATCACATGGTGGGGAGGGCACTTTCCCACGGCTACTGAGGACTGGTCAGTTCCTTTCCTCTGAGGTCTGGCTCACCCACGCAGAATCACCTCAAAGTTCTGAGTCCCTCTTTCATGCATGGAGGTCAAGTGCTCTGCCCTCAAACCTCCTCTGGCGGGGAGCTCACGACATCATAATTCAGTCACTGGGAACAGTCGTCACTGTTCCAGCAGCCCTCCTCTGGCGGCTGCCAGCCTCTTCTTTGTGCAGACCTCGGGCACTCTATTGTAAACGCTTCTTCACAGACCAGTCCGTGACCCGCCCCACATGTCAGGAGACAAGGGGTGTTGCAAGTGGTCTCCACTGGTCTTTCCAGTCCTCCCCCCACCTCACGGCCACAGCTGCCTGCCTCCACACCTGCAGGCTGCGACTTGTTAGGAAAAACGCATTCCAAATTACAGCCTCTGTCAGCTCTCCTCAGGCCCTCCTCCCCGCTCCCCCTCCACCCCCGCCTCACTCACTCACCCCCACTCTCCTTCAGTTTAACTCTGAAGACTACTATGGGTCGTGGGTGGGAGGCTGCTGGGGTGGGGCCTGGCCCTGTGTTTACCCTGAAACCTCACTAAGTAGTAGGGACTAGCTTTTCAGCATCTCTCAAGCAATGAGAGGTTCTATTTGGAACCCCGAATAGCTCAGTCCTAGGATTTCTCACCTGTGTCCAGCTAGGGCCTGCGGACAGAGAGTTCAGTGCATCCCCCCTGAGGATCTGCAGAGTGATTGCAAATGAGGCCAGAGCTGAAAGGGCCCCGGGAGATGGTTGGGACTGGCACAGTTCAAATTTTCACGTGGGCAATTCATGCCAAGGAAACCTCAACATGCACCACTATTCACCACTCTCCGTTGCCTGGAAAGTGTGAATCCACTGAGGGGCAGGAGGCCCGAGGGAAGGGTGAAGAACAGGTAACCAGGTGTTCCCTAACTCCCAGGTCCATGCTGTGTCTGCAACTCCTGTATTGTAGATGCTACCTAGTTTTCCTCTTCAAGTCACTCCTAAAGTCTTCAGGGTATACCCGTCATAGTCACCCACCCTGGGAAACACTCCCTGGTACCCCCTGCGAGGACCACCACCCATCCCTGCAGACAGCTCCCTGCGGGAGGCAGCCCTAGCCCAGGCCTGGTCCACGTGAGTCACCTCCGGAGCCTCCGTCTGTCCTCCCGGATTTCAGGCTCAGTGCCGCCCAGCCCTCCTGCAAACTCCATCAACCTCACCCACCTTTCCACGGCCCTTTCTTCCCAAGCTTCCTGCTCAAGGGGGGGGTCAAGTGCTCCTCCTAGAAAATGCTCTCACACCAGCCCCAGGGTCAAGAAGGTGTGGTCAGGATTTCCTTCTTTCCCTGGCTGGGCACTCAGGACTGGAAGGGTTGGAGAAGCGTCATCAGGAGCAGGGACACAGGACGGCTCTGGAAGTCATTTGCCGAGCTGTGCCCCGGCCTCCTCATCTACAACCAGCAATGGAAGGAGGACTCTGTGAGCCAGGCACCCAGCAAATGCTCAAGCAATGCCAGGTGCAATTATCTCAACACGTGACCCAGCCCCAGGGACTCTGTCTTAGTGAGGGAGAAACTGAGGACTGGAGAGGGGAGGGGTCTCTCAGAGGTTGTCCAGATAGAATTAGCAGGGAGACAAACCCAGTCTCCCACCAAATTCCAACTGCAGGAGAACCTCAGTCATTTGGTGAGCTATATATTTATAGCAGGCTTGCTTCCAAAATGGATTTAGGCAGCTGTATTCAAGCCATCTTTCCAGCCTCGCCGCTGCTCCTCCCCAGGAAGGGACGGGGAAGGCCTGTGGGGCTTTCTCACGGTAACGGGAGGCTCTGAGCATTGCGGGTAACTTCGGCAGTGTACTCACAGGAAAGGTATGTGAAAGAAAACCGGCAGAGCCTAGTCCAGGGCCTTCCATGAGAGCTGTGGTGCCTTTAATAACCAGGCATCTGTGCCCCACAAGGGGCCCGGGACTGAGCAGAAGTGACTGAGCAAGGGGGCCGCTCCTGCCATTTGCTTCGTGCTCAGAGCTGAGATCAGCAGGGACAGGCGCTCGGGCCTGGTGCAGCCCATGTGATCTGGGCCAGTGCCCTCGTTTCATCAGCTGCCAGTGGCACAGGACCGGGACTAAGTGAAGGGTCATTTCTCTCTGAGTGGGGCCCATCAGGATTATTTGTGTGCATTTCCTACATGGACGCTGCCTTTGCATTGAGGACAGTCAGCCTCGGCCATACTTACCACCAGTTAAGTTCGGCTTAACAGAGGGTGCTTGCTGAATGGTGACTCACTTCTAGAAGAATGCCATCTCCTCAAACCCTCCAGGGACCAAGCTGCAGGAGCTCTTGGCCTGGGTAGTCCTCCAGGCCAAGAAACTGCCCCTGAGCCCCAAAGCACTTTTTCTCCTAGGTACTCTGCACCTTCTAATGTACAGGAAAATGACTGGGGACAGAGCTTTGCAATGTCACGCCTGTCTGTAATGGTGTTGATGGCTTGTTAATCATATAAACCCCACACTTACAAAGTGCCAGGCAGTGAGCCCTGAGCTGCGATGCGGTGGCAAATGAAAGCAGGCCTGCTCCTCTGCCCTCGTGGTGGGGCTTCCAGCCCCTGGGGAGGGCAGGCCTGGGAAGCACCGCAGCGCCCAGCTGTCGGGTGCCGAGCCGAAGACTGAGGGCACAGCTGAGGTCCCTTCACCTGCTGCCCTGAGTCCCAGCGATGGGCAGGCTGGTCGGGGAATTACCCAAGGACGCCCACTAGGAAGCCAGTGAAGAAGCTTACAGAATTTTTGCTGATTTAAAAAATAAAATTATTGTTCACACCTCAGCCCCTAAACAAAAGTTAGGTTTCAAAACAATACTTACAGTCTTCTATTTTTCTAAAATATACCCCCCCACACAAGAAAGAAATGTGTTTATGTGCACAGAAAGAGGACTGCAAGGAGTGTAGAATGACGTAGCACACACTCACAAGTCTCCATGGAGCCTGAGGTCCGAACGCTATTCCCCTCCGCTATTCCCCTCCCCTCTCCGTCTGGGCACCGTTTGCTAAGCCACACTCCCTGCTGGGACCTTTGTTTCCCCGTATGAAAGGTGGGAAGGGTAGAGTGGGCTTCCCAGAAAAGAGGGGAAAAGACACAGGACCACAACACTAAACAAAACCCAACTACCGTCTCTCCTCACCAATATTTTCTAAAGGAAAGAACAATAATGCGAAACATTGAACAGGAAACAGAACAAAGCACAGTCTTTTTAAAGTGAATGGATTCAGTTTCATAAAACCTCCCTAGCTTTTCATTTTTCTAATTCCGCCGGAGATCACTAAGCTTTCGAAGCACTGGACCACATGGGCATTTCAACAGGCCGGTGTGTGTCCACCGTGGAAGGGCTCTGGCTCTTCCTGCCTCTCTCTCCACCCGGGGTTCCCCCCTACTCCAAGGGCAAGTTCTCCACCACTGCTGAGTGTCTGTCTCTACGAAACACCAACATAGCTCCTAATAGTAGCCTCATGAATCAGGCATGAAATGGCCCTAATTTATTAATGCACATTATGAAATTCTCTTCCAAACAGAAGCTCATAAATCACCCACCACCAGAAACGTTCTATCTTTAAAGGGAGGCCGAGGTATCTTGAACTAAGCACCAGACTTACCCATCTCAAAAGAGCAAACTTTGATCCTCCGCTGCCGTGGTAAATCAAGTGATCGGGGAGGCCCGCCCCTCACCAATAACGCAGCTGTCACCAGGCATCACCAGCTTCCTCCCTCCATGCCCTTCTCTGCCCAGCCATGAAGCCATGTGTGACTCACAGGGATGGACTCCTGGACACGAGGGTCTTCTGCCAGGATCTGAGATCCTGGAGCCCAAGCATGCTAGAGGACTAGAGCTGGCCAGAGGTTTAGAGGTGATGCAGAGGATGGAAGTGCGTGCTACATGCTGGGCACCAGACTGTGTGCTTGTACATACATCGTCTTATTCATTCATCTTCCTAAGGGCATCATTTTCAGATGAGAACATCAAAGCTCAGAGGTTTAGTAGCTCCCCCAAGGCCTCAGAGCACACAGGAAGGTGCAGGTTTCAACCCTGACCCTGCGCACTCCAAACTGGGGCTCCTTCACGACACCCGTGGCCTGTTGCATGAGTTCAATACCCCAAGTCCCTTCCTGACAGCAGGAGGAAATCTCAGTCTAAAGGGAGGTTTGAAAGGAAGAAGCAACGGCCCTGCCAATTTGGCTCAGATGTGTCAACCCCAGGCAAGGGCCACCCCTGACACTCCCTAAGTCAGCTGGGTGTTGGAAGTCTCCCTTCCTTTTCCCGTGACAGCCGCCCTCTGACTGGAACACACCTGCAACCTGCGCAGGCCACACCTGGGGAAGCAGCCACTTCCGCCCGCAGCCTCTGCCCTGCGCTCGGCTTTCAGCAGTTACCTCCCTTCATCCCCTCCTGCCTCATCCTTCCTGCCTGGGGGATCCCACCTCCTTCTACTCCTGGCAACGCACCACCAGAGAGAGCACAGTGCAGCAGCACGCAGGCTGTGTCCTTACATTAAAGGCAAGGTTCATAGCAGCCAGGAGGCAGTGGAGAGGCCCCGGGGGCCCCCCTCCCTACATCCCTGAACCTTTGCACATGGCAACATCACTCAGCACAGCAGGGGAATGAGAGCTGAAAGATGAACCTGAACCTTGACCCCTGCTTCATTAACAAGAGTTAGTACTTGGACATTGCCCAGCATGCATTTAGCTATTATTATTTTCAAAGTTGACTGTAAAGTCAGTCTCATTTTTGTCATTGTGAAGCGGGAAGGAATTCTATGGTAGTACTGGTTCATTTTTCACCGTGTTAGGGTAAGCCCAGCTGCATTTAAAAAAAAAAAGTACAGTGTGGACCAGAGAACTGGGGATGTTCTGTCTGCAGAGAAGGAGGCCCCGGGGTCAGAGGGCCAGCTTGAAACCCCTAAGGACCTTCCAGCCCAGAGGTGGTGGTGTCGCCTGAGAGGGGCCAGGAATAACCCAAACCAGTGTTTCCTGAGATGCAAGTGGGCACCTCCTCACCTCTATGGGTGCCCCATCATGTTCATTTCTTGGGGGTAACAGGTGATTTGGGCCACCTGCCTGGGGCAAGGGAGGTCCTTTCAACCCACAGACCCCAGCAGAATGTACTCCCTGGAGACCTTCAAAGCACCAGCATTTTGGGAAGGCCTGGACTGGGTCCACCTCAGTGGTCCCGCTGTCCTTCCCCTCTCCCTGAATTTCTGCCATGCCCCTGGTGTGATCTGTGGGCAACAGGTCTAGATAGAGGGTCCTAAGCTCCCCCAGACGTCCTGGGCCTGCAGGACTGGTTGGGCCAGCTGTATAGCCCCGGCCCCTCCGCTGCGGCCCCAGCCCACGGAGTCAGTCTGCTCGGAGAGGAAGGCAGGGAGGCTTATGCAAAGGCTGCCCACAGCCTTTTCCACTGTAGGAAAATCTGCTGTAATATACTGACACCCTCCCCAGAACTGCCTCCTGAGTTTAAGAAGGGGAGAGGTGGCTTGGGTTTTAAAGAGAAAATTAGATTCCCATTCATGAACTCCCCACACCGAGGGCACATAACAGGTAAAACGGGTTCCGCCATTGATTAATGAGCCGGGGTAATAATGGGGCTCACCCTTCGTCATTAAAAACATTAACCTCGTTCCTAGCCCAGCGATGTGATACACCCAGGGCCCATGAAGCTCTAACAACCCCACTTCTCTGCCAGGTGAGGGGACTAGATGTGTGCCTCTCCCCCTGGGGACAAGCCAGGAAGGGACACAGACATTGGGGAAGACCAATGATCCTCCACAGAGCCAGCTGCAGGTGGCCAGGTGGGAGAAACGGTGCCTTAACTTGCTGCAGATATACAGGAACTCAGGGGTCTCAGCTGCCTGGGACCTTTATTAAAGTGATGCTATGCTCCCTCGGTCTAAGATAGCTTCCCGAAAGCCAACCTGCCCACTGGCTGTGTTGACAATGATGTGACCTTAGGACTTTCCCTGCCAGGAAGGAGCCTGTCTCGCTCCAATCTGTACAAATCTGAGGGTCAGTGGGGAATCATGTTCCGCTCTGGGCCCTGCACTTTAATTAAGAGCTGCCACCAGATGATAAGGAGCCTGGACTCCATGTCTCAAAGCTTAATTAAAGAGATCAAGGAGTTTGTATGTTCTAGAGAAGATTCAGAGCGGAGTGTGGTGCAGGGTAGGTGGTTAATCCCTGGAACAGGATGCAGACATACTGGGTAAGAGAGACAGAAGGAGGACTAATTGGAGAGGTTATGAAAAGATTGTAACTGAACTTTAGAAAGAATGTTTGATCAGACAGAGCTGTTCAAAATAGAGCAGGATGGGAGGCAATGAGTTTGGGAGGCAGTGAGTTTGGGAGGTAGTGAGTTCCCCGCCATAGGGATGTTTGTGCGGAACTTGGCTGAACACTGGCCAGCAGAAGGGCCCAGACTAAGACTCTTTGCCATTAGAGACCTGATGTTCCTCCTGGGATCTTTATAGTACCCCAAAGCATGGGCCTGAGGGCAGGGAGCCAGTGTTGAGGGAGTCAGTTCAGCCTTATAAAAAGGCACGTCCCTCTCTCTCACTCCCACAAGAAGCCCCAAGCCTTCCTGGCTTTAGGGCCCAAAGGGTGCTGCTCTGTAGCACGACTGGCTCAAAAGCATGAAGGTGGGGGGCTAGCCATGCCCGCCCTCGGAGAGGGCGAAGATGAGACAGAAGAAGGTAAGTGTGAGCTCAGTATCTCCAGATGGCTCCAGGGTTGTACCCAGGCCACTAGGGGCAGGTGTAGGGGTGTGTGTGTGTGTGTGTGTGTGTGTGTGTGTGTGTGTCAACCTAAGCTAAGATTGGTCCTATTTCCTTAACAGCATCTGATAGGTTGGGTGCCGTGGGAGAAGCACAGAATCAAACCCCAAACACCTGAATTCTGTAATTCAGCAATGCCCATGATGGGCTAGGTCTTGAGAACAGAAGGACAGATATAGCTCAATGTCTAGGCTAAAGGAGGAGAGAGACTGATGAGGGAGGTCAGCAAATTTATTCTGTAAAGAGTCAAATAGTGAATATTTTGTTTGCAGGCCATAAAGTCTTAGTGGCAACCACTGAACTCAACTGTCACTGTATGACAATGTGAAAGCAGCCATACACACATAACTCAATGAATGGGCATGGCTGTGTGCCAATAAAACTTTATTTACAAAAATAGGCAGCAGCTGGATGTGGCCCAAAGGTTCTGGTTTGCCCAGCCCGGTCTCATCCAGTGGTTCACAATGGGCTGCACAATGGAATCGCCTGGGGAGCTTTCTCAAAGCACCAGCGCCGAAGCTCCACCCAAGATTCCAATTTAAGTGGTCCCAGTAGAGGCCTGGGATTAGTGACTTCTAAAGGCTCTCCCAGGTGACTGCACTGTGCAGCCAAGACAGTGAATCACTGGTCTCTACCAGAAAACAAGCAAGTGTAATCCCACTATTCTCTTGCAATAATCCACAAGGTTGCACAAACCCAGCCCAGGGAAGTGACTAGCTCAAGGTCACACAATGAAGCAAGAGGTAAGGAATCCCAGCCCATGGACTTGGCTCTGCACCATGGCCGACAGGGACAGGCCCACATGCTCATCCCAGAGTGTGGGATACAGGTGCCTTCTAGCTCCTGCCCCATTATTCTAGAAAGGTGAGGACCCTGGAGAAATAAATGCCAACCACATTTTCTCCAGCTACTCTAACATGCGGGAGCTGGCGCTCTCCCCAGACCAAACCTCGGTGACCTCAAACTAACACGGGACCAAAAACATCTGCCTTTCTTTTGAGAAACAGCATTTTAAGCAAATTTGAAACAGTTTATTAGCATCTGGGAGGAACAAAAGGACTGTAAAAACTGTATTTCCTCAGCCCTAACAAGCGCAGCCACAGGAAACTCTTTACCAATGACACCACTAAGGACCTGCCAAAACGTGCTGCCTGCTCGGAGCTCTGCCCATGCAGGACTTGAACACGAGGAACCACCAGAGCCCTGGGGAATGTTGCAAGAGCTTGGCTGAGCCTGGATGGCCACTGGCAGCAATGATCTCAACATCTGCAGAGCAACAGGGCAAATCCAGGCATCGCTGGCCTTGCAGGATGTTCTGCGTGTGGCCAGAGAGCCTCTGGGCTCCAGACTCCCCCTCCTCACCACTGAGCCACAGAGACAGTCAGGGGCTAGAGAGCAAGGATGGGACAAGCAGAATAATAATAATACAATAAATAATTACGGCAGCTACCAGGGCCTGTGTGCAGGTCTCTTAATGCTCCCAATGATCCTATGGAGTAGACTCTCACACTGCCCCCCTCCTATAGACAAGGAAACGGTGGCACACTAACGGCTAGGTACCTTGCCCAAGGTCAGGGAGGCAGTGAGTTACAAAGTCAGGATTTAAACTCAGCTGCTCTGTCCCAGATTCTAGCTCTTAATGTTATACTCAAAGGGCTTTAAAGTGACTCTGCTGAAGCAAATCATCCCTGCAGAGATGGTGAGACAGACCCAGCAAGAGTAAGGGGCTGGTGTGGGGCCACACACAGGGGGGCTGGGGCAAAACCAAGCCTATGTACCACCCCTGGGAGAGCCCTCTCTTTTCACAGAGAAGGGTCCTGCCAGCTCCTAGGACAAGGTGCTGAGGGCCTGCTGAGCTGAGAAAGGGTCAGCTCATATCACAGGGTTCTTGCCTGCTAGGGGACCCCATGTCCTTCGGGGACCTCCTGTCCCACCTCCCTGCTAGAGGGGGCTGTTCCCTATGCCATCCCCTCCCCACTCCCCCCCACCACATGCAGGGGTCAGCAGCCCCCAGCTTCCACCCCAGCCCAGTCTTTGGACCCCATGCACGCTTTCAAGTTCTACTCAGTCTGCAGGGCACAGCATTTGACAGCACGAGCTCCTGAGCTTCTGAGTCTGAATTTTGACCGCGTCCCCTCAGGAACCTTGCTCAACCTCTCTGGGTCTCAGTGTCTCCATCTGTAAAGTGGGGATACTAAGAGAGCTCGCCTCAGTGCCTGGCAACAGCAGAAACTCCAGAGTGTTATCATCCTCACTGGCTCAGCCCCCACAGACTGTCCGGCTAGGAGGGGGCTCTCCCTCCTTTGAGCTCCACAGTCGTGTCTGCGCCTCCACTCGGCCTCCCCAGGCTGCTCCAGCCCAGGCCCCACGCTGGGCCACAGGACCCAGAGGAGAACAACGCACTACTGCAGTCTGGCACGGGATCCCAGGCTAGTCAGGGGCATAGATGCCGGCTCACAAATAGCTGCGAGGGGCTAAGTGACATTTTACATCCTGTCATACTCCAACAAGATTAAAAAAAAAATCTGGCTGTATTCCCACTGACTAAAGGCAGTTTTGCTAACTCCAGACAAGTTGTATAAGAGTGTTTTGTTTTTTTTTTAAATCAGGTCAAACCATATTTGGCTTTTAGAATTTTCTCCCTCTCTTACTTTACAGTCTGGGTTTGCTGTCCAGCTCCCGTCCCCCGCCCCCCCCCCCGACTCGTGTCCATGCATTCCACGTACGCCAGAGCTCAGCAGTCACAGGTGGGCACACAGCACCGGGCTCAAAGGGGCCTCCAGACGGGGGAGTGTCACAAGGCAGACCTTGTTCTGTCACAAAAGCAATGGCCCCAGGAGCCCCCAGAACCAACACTCTGCATGTGCACTGTACTTCACGATTTTTGGGGCCCTTCCAAGTCAGGGCCACTTGCTCTTCCCAAACACCCACAAACTTGTCATGCCGTGTTTATCGAGACCTCCTAAACTTCGGGCTCCAGAGCAGGAACTAGGCCCATCATCTTTCTGGTACCCATGTCTAACACCAGGCCTGGCACCAATAAGGTGCTTAGGAAGTGAAACACGAATTTTACAAGTAAGGAAAACTGGCTCAGACAGGTTAAGAAGCTTGCCCACGATCACACAGCAAATGAACACAGCAGATCTGCCTGGGGACAAGGAGAAGCTGGGGCTGCCCACCAGGAGGTGGCAAGAGCAGGAAAAGGCAGAGGAAGCCCCCGGGAGGGAGCGTCTGACCGAGAGAGAACAGACAGGCCCAGGGAGTGGGCTGGAGAGGGGCCAGAGGAAGGGAGGCGATGGAAGCTTCCGAGACAGAGTGTCAGCTGCGAAAAATGCTTCTGAACTCCTAAAGCTTATCGGGCTGAGCTGGCGAAAGAGCGCGTTGGCCCAACACAGCGTGGCCAGGGAAGGGCTGGCCACAGAGCACTCTGTTCCCTTGAATAAACGTGACTAGTTTGTTGTCGGAACAGTGGAAAGCACTCCTGGGATAACGTACCCTGAGCAATGCTGCCGTCAGGCCTTGATGCCTCCAACAGCAGCCCCCAACTGAGTAACTGGAGTCCTAAAAAAAAAACCTAAACTCTATTCTAATTTTATATTGTATCTAAATCAGAAGGTATCTGGCAAAATGGGCTTACAAGAAAGTGCACTTGGACTAAGCCCACGAAGAAGCCGAGGGCAAGGCTTGTTGATTACAGCACAGGATTTCCCTGCGGCTGGCCTGGTCGTGCTACCGCAGACCTGAAGAGGGGGGTGTGGCCCTGGGGCCAAGGGCGCCGTCCCATTCTGCAGCACACAACTCTGTGAGTAAATGGATTCCATGATTCTTGGCTCAAGTACCTCTGCCCCTTCCCACCCATGCCCTCCTCTACCTACAGAGCAGAGGTCACAAAGCCACAAGTCCCCTTGTGACCCTATTTCCTATAGATGCTCACCTGGCTTCCGGAACAACCTCTTTACCTTCACCACACAAGCCACAGTTGTCCAGAAACAGCTGTGATGTCATAAACGCCCCAGGGAAGCTCAGCTATCTCCAAAGTCCAAGGCACCCCTGGCCCGGGGCTGCCATCAACTGCAGGCCCTGGGGAGGGCTTTGCCCAGTGACTTGGAAATGACAGGCCAAGCCCTCTCCAGGGTGACTCTCAGCTGAAGAAAGAGGGAAGAGGAGGAGGAATTCTGCCAGGGGACTCTTGACAGGAGTCTGGCAGCCGGGGCCCTGGTCTCCGCAAATCCCTGGGCCACAGTTCTATTTTGAGCCGGAATTCCTGGTTCAGGTTCTAAGGCCACATTCTAGAGTGTTGATAGCAGCCTGATTCTTGAAGTGTGATTATTCAGAGAGGACAAGACTTGTCATTTGTCCTCAGAAACTGGCAAACCATCCCCACAGTTCTTATTACTGAAGCCGGGTGGCCTCCTCAGACAGACATTAGCACCTATGCTGTGTGAGGTGGAGGAGGGGACGCACAGAGGGGACAGGACCAGCCCACAGGCTCCAGCCACTCTGCTGAAGGAGACGAGACCATTACGCCGCATGCCAGTGAGAGTGGGCAGGCGGGCAGGCAGCCCTCCTGGAGGTGGCAGCACATCTCCCCTGGGCCCAGGGCAGGCAACTGCGCTCAAGGTGAGAGGATGGGCAGTGAGGCATCTGGAGGAGGGCACAGAAGGGAGGGAGGGGGCAGGAAAGAGATTAGGCCACAGGGCTGGAGGGCTCATGTGGCGGGTATACAGCAAAGACGTGTAGAAGTGAAATTCGGGGGTGGATTTTGAGGGCTCTGCTTTGGGGATTTACTCTGAACAGAGAAATGTGTCAACACTGGGAAGCAGAGACAGCACTTACTCAGCAAGAAGAGGAGTGACGAGGGTGGGATGGAATGCAGCCATTCTGGGGAAAGGTGACAGAGTTGACTTAGAAAAGACACCTGCCCCACGGATGTCTAGAGGCAATTTAACTTCCTGAGGACCTGCTGGTTCCTGGCAGGACTGGGACAGATGAGGTCTTAGGTGATTTACCCTCGCTCGCACCCACTCCTCTCCAAGCTAAAGCCACAGCTAGGTGACTTCCAGTCAGGGATGAAGGGTTAAAATGCAGTCACTACCAGGACCTTTGTTCTTTTTCTACACAATCGGAAACAGTCCCTTCACACCCATACCCAGAAAGCCCTTTCCATTCATCAGGAGCCTTTGTTTTCCCTTTGCCCATAAAGGCTGCACTTAAACTGCCTCTTCCACAGTCATGTACACACATGGGCTAATATACCGGCCTACAGGGAGCTCTGCGTGGGGGTGGGGCACACACAGCGACACTGAGGCGGGCCAGGAAGTCACCTCCAGGCCCAGGGGCATGACCGACAGGTAGGAGACAGAAGGGAGAGACTACAGAATTTTGAAGGGGTGAGATTGGAGTACAACCTGCATTTGTTGGGAGGATGGGCGTGCCAGCTTCAGAAATGCTGAGGGGTCAAAGGCTAGTGAGTTTAGGGAGGAGTGTTCTCCACATAGCTGGGAAAGGAGATGGGACCTCCTCGTGAGAGGCCTGGAATGCTGCTGGGTTAAAGCCACCACCAATTCTGAGAAGCCGAGTGGTCAGGAGGAGTGTGATGTCTGCCCTCCACGACGGGGGTGCAGGCGGGGCCAGCACAAGCGCGGCAGAGGCCTGCCAACTGCCCAAGTCTAGCCAGCGGGAGCTGGCTTTCAAACGTGCTTTTCATGAACAGCGCTCTGGGCTTTAGCAGAAACAACCTCATTCTCTACCTACTTCCTTTCTCTTCAATTTTCTCCTGAGTTTCTGAGTATGGAGGAAGTCATTAGCAGGAATGGCAGTCAGTTCTAATCACACAGCATGCTGGGACTGCCAGAGCAGATGAGGGGTGCGCGGCATGAAGTTCAGAGTGGGCTCCAGGGTGGGGCCCCCAGGGAACAGAAGCCTGTCTGGTGTTGGACTGTTGGGTACGTTCCTTAAACTCCTGTGCCCTGGGCTCCTCCCTGGGATTAACAAAAGGATCTACCGACAAGGGCTGTCAAAAGAAGGAAGCAAAGAAGAGCTCCACACAGCACCCAGCACACAGTAGGAGCTTAATATCTCTTAGTGAGGCTAGAAACCGCCCATGTCTTCACCTGCCATTTAACTGCGAACCTCACCTCTGAACTGGCCTATGCCCTCTAATTACTGAGGGACCGCACTAAGCAATGACTAATGTGCTGAGCTGGCGGTGGGGAGGCTCAGCCCTGCTCCAGGGCTCCCCAACTTGGGGGTGACTGCAAGCAATTCACTCCTCCAACCATAAAATGGGAACTGGAAATCCCCACCCTCTCTGCCTCCTGGGGCAGTGAGGGCCTGGGAGAGGGGTCAGCGCTCCCCTGCCTCCGCCTTCCTCAGGGAGGGTAGGAAGGGATCTGCCTCTGTGGACAGGCATGTCCACCTTGCCCATCTGTTGGCTCCCCTCAGAAACCATGGTGACAGGTTCTTTGAAGGCCAGCCCAAGGAAGCAGATGCCAGAGCCAGAACAGCAGGGGCTCATTTCCAGCCTGGCCAAGCATGGGCTTTCCCGGGACAACCCAGCCTAGCCTAGAAATCAAACTCCCGTAAATTCCCACCCTGCGCCAGGCCCTGGGCTTTCCCTGGGTGACCCAGGGCATTGTCAAGCCCTGCAATGACAGGGCAACCAGGGCCCCTTAGACTCATTGCCACATAACTGAACTATACAGCTGACCCCTGGGTCAGGCATTCGGAGCCACTCGAATGCCACCCGCTAGATCACCCACAGCCTTACCTGTTCCCATTCTGAGTTCCAGCCCCACAGCTTTCCCACCAGACCCCACCTGCACTTGCCACCTTCCATGATTTCAGCAAAGCTGTACCCCCTGCTGAAGTACGTCTTGTTCTTCCCCCAGACACTTTTCAGGGCCAGCCTAAAATCTACTCCTGCTTCCCCACGGGGCCTGCCCATCTCCCCCTCCCAGAATCAACTGATCAGAGGCCCCTGCAACCCCCACTGTTTTTCTGTGAAGTGGAATGCCTTGTGTCCACTGCCCTGCACCCGTTTCTCCACAGTATTCTGTTCTGCAGTCTCCACTGTGTCCAGGTCGGGCGGCTCAGCCAGTGCATGTGCAGGGGACTAAACCGCTGAAGCACGGCCCTCCCCTTGGAACATAGTAAGTGCTCAGGATAGATCCCAGGGACTGCCACCTAAACTGCATTTCCCAACATGAAACAGTGAGCTCATCCTCCTTGGGAAAGTGGTCTCTGGGGGCAGAGGCAGCAAAACCACCTAGCGGCAGGGCCAGCAGCCTTTAGACAGCAGAAGCCCAAGGTGAACAACCGAGCCTGGAGCCATGGAGCTGCAGTGGGGATGGCGGAGGTAGAGAAATTGAGGGTCAGGGATACTGGGGTTCTCTCCCCTCCCTGGGATAGGAACCATCAACTGGGTCAGAGAGTCTTAGGAAGAGCGGGGCCAACTACCTATAATCTTTCCAGAACATGCTGACAGGGAGCTCTCTGAGGGGCTGGCCTCGAGACAAGGCCACGGTCCCTAGGATGGAGCAAGCAAGCTCAGGCGGCGACCTGGGGAAGCAGGCAAGCCCTGGCTCTGCCTGGCTGCCCACTCCAACCTGCCACTGGGCGTAAATTACAGGGAGGAGGCTGCTGGCCAACTGGCTGCAAGGCCAGCCCTGCCTCCCTCCGACACAAGGAAGCGCATTGTGCAGCCCAGCGCCTCATTACCTGGCACCTCAGCCACACCGGAAAGGATAAATAATGGGGTGAGTGCGACATGCTGTGCAGATGTCCCTCCCTGAACAAACCTGTCCTTGAGTCCCCACTGCTCAAGTAACTCCTCGGTATGGCACTTGCAGCCCTTTAATCTAGCCACAACAAGGCTTTCCAGAAAAACCTCCTCTGCTCTAATTCATTTATTCATTCAAAAAGTATTTGCTGAGCACCTACTACATGCTGGGCCTGGTGCTGAAAAACTGAAGGATCCCTAAGTCTCACTGCCCTGCAGCCTGTGCAGACCAGAGCCAAGTACCTAACTTAGAGTTGTGTATGCAGGTGGTGCTCAATACTTGGTAACTGCTATTACCATCATTCCCACCTGCCCCTGAGGAGGGAGGAAGCTGCTCTTCCCTGATGCCCACCTGCCTTCTCAGCCATAAGTCTCACCACCACACCGGAAAGGTGGGCACCAAAGCCACTCTGCCTGTCGGAGGCCCACCAGGTGCCTATAATTTAGAGCATGCTGGCTGATCAAGAGGTCACGGGGGCTTGGGGTGTTCCCCTGAGCTGGAGTTGTTGAAGGTTTGGGGACTCTGGGGGTGACAGAGCACATCGGGTCCTCAATCAACCTCTCTGAGGCCCCTCATTTGACAACCATTCCTGAACCCACTCAGGTCAGGCCCTATGGGAGGGGTTCTCACTGCAGCTTTCTAGGTGCCTGGCAGGGACAAGAGCCGTGACATGGGTGACCACACCTGCCAGATGCATGGACACATGTACCTGGAGAAAGGAAGAAAAGGAGGGTGGGAGATCGGGAAGCCTCCTGAGTGGCATGATAGCTGAGCTGGACTGGGCAGGACAACGTGGGTGGAAGTACGGTTCCTGGAAAGACACACGGGACGTAGGTAAAACCCTAGAGGAAGGCAGGAGGTTTCTACCTGGCTGACCGTGAAGCACGGAGCAACAGGAAGCCTTTCGGAGCGGGAAGGGTCAGCGTGGACGTCATGCTACGAGCCTGGACATGCTAGAAGCCATGAGGAATGTTTAAGTAATGGCATGGCCAAAGTCAAGTCTGAAAGATAGAGATGAAGGACCAACCAGAAGAGTCAAGACTCAAGAACTACGGGACGTCAGGTTATGGAGCTTCTCCTCCGACAGCATTCGGGGATACTGTAACACTAAGAGATGTGACAATATATCAATTTCCTATGTCTTCATGATGAACCAGACATACATCAAGAAATCTTACACAGGACAACACAGTTGTAGAGGAAAATGGTGCATCTGTAAAAGACTTGTACTTCTTGACATGACAAATGGGCAACTTCTGCACAGCTAAGTGTTAATCAAAGATCAACAGGCCAGAGACAGCCTGCAAGAAAGTAAGGGGTGCCAGTGGAGGAACTTGCATACAATCGGGAGGTCAAAAGAGGTATGTATAAAACAGAGAGAGCAAGCCAACAGGGGCTGTCATTCTGAAGAGATGTGCCTAATGCCTCAGACCAGAGGTCTGCAAAGTTTTATGGGTTAAAATAAAGCTTTATTGGCACACGGCCGCACCCGTTCATCATGTCTACGCCCACTTTCACACTACAAGGGCAGAGTGGAGTTGCTGCAACAGAATGCGTGCTGCCCCCCCAAAGCCTACAGTATGTACTGTTTGGCCTTTACAGAAAGTTCACTGACCTCTGTGTCAGACACATGGGAACTCACACACACGAACAAGCGGCCACCCTGGGAGGCAACCAACTTATTCCCAAAGCCCCTGTGCGCTCCTCTCTGAGTCCCTACTCTCTGAGCCCCTTAGGGGAGGCCACACACTTCTTTGAACACCTTGGAGTGGTAAATCTTCCATCCTGTAGAGTGGGTATGATTTCTGGACCCTGCCCAAGGGTTTCCGAACCAATGCAGGTGAAAAGGTGGGTGATCGTGCCAAGGAATGAAACATGCGGGCTTGCCAGGGGCAGGATGCGTGCCTTGAACACTGGATGAACTGAAATTGCAGCAAGAAATGTGGTTTCATTATAAACTTGCACAACCTTATTTCTCATGTCTTATTAATTGGGGACAACAGTCATCTGATGTTTAAGCCTTGGCCTGACAGTGAAAACTCCCCCAAAACGAAAAAAACACCTCAATAGTTTGTGACCACCTCTTACAAGAGCAAACTCTTTCCACAGGAACCTGCTGTCTGGGGTTGGCCATTGGGGGCTGGCCATCCTGGGAAGTCTTTAGAAAAGACAGGACCTGGTGACAGAGAAGAACCCCTGGCCATTTTACAAATGGAGACACTGGGGCTCAGAAAGGGGATGGGACTTGTCCAAAGTCACCCAGCCACGAAACCTCAAGGTTCAAGTTATGGAGAGTGGCTACAGAGTTTCAGGTTCTGAGCTAGGGGCTATGAGGGAAAATAAAAAATGTTTTCACAGAGTTGAGTCCCTGGCATCCAAAAAGGACAGGGATGTCAAAACACCATGGAGGTCTGACGGGCCTTGGCCATGTCTCCTGACCTGAGTCTGTTTTCTTTACATGAAAAATGAACAATATCCTCCTTGCAGCATCCCTGGGAGAATTACACTGAGGTATGTAAGGCACCCCATGGAGTAGAGCACACAATGGGTGCTCAAGAAAGGGGCTCACAAGCCCTGGCTAGTGTGGCTCAGTGGGTTGAGTGCCAGCTGGTGAACCAAAGGGTCGCCAGTTTGATTCCCAGTCAGGGCACGTGCCTGGGTTGCAGGCCAGGATCCCAGCAGAGGGTGTCCGAGAGGCAACCACACATTGATGTTTCTGTCCCTCTTTCTCCCTTCCTTCCCCTCTCTCTAGAAATAAAATCTTTTTTTAAAAAAAGAGGCCTGTAATCTCAGGCATGAGGGCCAGATGCTTTCCAGCAGCAGCATTCCACGGACCTTCCCCACACGCGCACACACACACACACACACACACCCCTTCCCACACAGGAGCCTCTTCTAGACGGCCAGGCTTCACTGGGCACCTGTCGTGCAGGGCATGTTCTGCCTGCCTCCTCCAGGGAAGTCAACAGAGGGGAAAACTACAAGCTGCCTTTGGAGCAGCAACATTCCCAGCAAAGGAGGGAGCAGTCCCTTTCTCCCAGCTCACTCCTTTATCGGGACAGTTGTAAACACAGTACAGTCCAATAGGAACCAAGAAACAGAAGCAGATGCAAAGCAGGTTGGTCTGGCTTTTGGGAAAAGCCAGGAGAGATTTCTTTCAAAAGGGTGAGGGAAAATCCCCAAACCTTCCTGGAAATAAGGCCTGTAAATCCCTCTGCTCTGGCCCCTCTCCTTTCATGGAATAGCCCAGCATGCCAGCGGGAGTTTAGCAAGAGAGGGTGTGAGCTGCAGCTTCCTGTGCCTGGCTGTGCAGTTCTGATAACAGGGCCCTGCCCAAGCGAAGGCTGTGACACAGACAGATGATGTCCTGATCAAGTACCCAAGGCCAGCACTGGCACCGATGTGCAAGCCTGGTGAGCTTATATAACAAAGGGCTTGTCACCACTTCCTGTGATCCTCATCACCCACATTCCAACACAATGAGACATTCCTTCAGCCCTGGCTTTGAAGTTCAACAACTCACTGGGATGGCCTGAGCTCAACTGGGAGGCAAAGTGCCTGCACTGGCTCACCTTCGAATTCCCCTCTGCACTTAACTTATCACTAGTTTGCTTTTTTTTTATAAAAAAGGCACCTTTGTGATTACAGCATGTTTTTAAAAACTGAAAAATGCCCAACGTTTCTGTGACAGCCATTGTTCACATGAGGTCTGTTTCCTTCCAGCCTTTTTCTACATGTGTGTGTGGGCATGGGGTGGTGGTGAACACGAATGCTCAGTTTTTTATACCGGACTTTTACAAAGTATTGTGCAGTAAGCCTTCTCCCTCTGGACTATTTGGCATTGAGTTGCTCAACTCGGCTTTGGTAGGCCACTTGCCTGCTGCTGTCTGAAAGCACCACACATCAGCCATTGCCCGTGGCTGGGTATTTAGGTGATTTCCAGTTTCTTTGTCTTTCCAAATGTTGTGGGTTATCAGCAGCTAAATAACTGTGACTTTCTTCCCTCTATCCTTGGGACATATTCCTAGGAGGGGAACCACTGGGTTATAGAGCAGCAACCTTTAAGCTTCTCCATGTGGTCCCCTCATTGTTTCCTGTCACTCTTTCTGTGACCTGGAACCAAATCTACAACATTTTTTTAGGGCAACTTGGATTTATGAAATCCTTTCACAGTGGCCGTATCGGCTGATCTCATGGCAAATCAGCTATGATAAACACCCTCATGTCAACATGGGAAAAGGGCTCAGAGAGGTCAAGTATTTGCCAAAGGCTACAGAACTTGAACCCAGGCTACTCCCGAGCAGTGAGCCACAGTGCCTCTCGTAGGCCCCTAGGCCAGAATTTGAGCGGGTACCGTGGGAGAACAGGATGATCTACAACACAACACACATGGCTGGCCACAAATCCCTAAGACACACCCTGTGACTGGGAGTCCACCTGTTAATGCCTGTCAGTGTTTTAATCGTCCAGCCACTGACCAGTGCTTGTGCACAAGGACTCCTTACTCAGCCGTGGGGAAGGCTCTCTGTCGCCACTGAAGAACGAAGGCATAGAAAGGTTCATGCCCCTAACAGCTACAGGAATAGACTTTATAGCAGACTAGCTCACTTGTCTCTGATTTTCAGACTGTGAGTACAAGATGACCTTAGATTTCACAATCAAACCAGCCTTTGAAATTCAAATATACACATCTTCCAAGGAAGCCAGGCCTCTTCCTACACGAGAAGCCCTGACTTCCCATTTTGAAAAAAAATTTTAAAGAAAAGTTTGGGTAAGACAAAAACAAACTTCTTGTTTCGTTTTGGTACAGTTCACAGATCTAAAGTCCCTTTTCCGTCCATGACTACAAGATAGTCATCAGAAATGTCTAAGACGAAATGACTCTCTGAATGAAAGTGTACAACTGAAATTTATTTTCAGAGTAAGAAATGTTTGAGCTCCATAAAATTGCAAGCCGCTGAACTTTACGGAATCCAATACTCTGAAGTGCTTGCTGGGTTGCAGAGAAAAGGGTAAAACCAGAAGAGACCATCAAAAGCAAGAGAGTATGATATTTTCTGGGATAACCACTCCCCGAAGGACCAGGCAGGTATAAAAAAGGCATTTCTCATTTAGGGGGAAAGAAATGGAATGGTACAAAATAAAAGCGAAGAATGTGCCCTACCCCCATCCACTGTATTTCCAAACTGTTTAATCAGCATCCCTCCGTGAGCTGTCACTAAGAGCAATTTCTGCTTCCTCTGGAGGCTTCATGTCTAAATCATCTTTAAGGACTACTTAAAACAAAGGGTTTGCCTGCATGGAGACATTTCTCTGCTTTTCCAAAACCAGGCCTCCTTCTGCTCTGGTCTGCATGTGATAATCAGAATCAAGGATGCAGATGAAAATCAAGGAGGGGCGGGGCACAGGGAAGGAAGGCAAGACCCCAGACACATGGCCAGGTTTGGTGCCTGCACTTTGACAGCATTCAGGCCAAGGCCTGTGCAATCTGGGGCGTAACCGTGTTCTCAGCTGCCTTGTGGGTGACTAGGAAGCGATGACACCAATTCCCATCTTGTCACTTTGCAGTCACACCAGAGATGGCTTTCAGACAAATCCCACGTCCCGCAGAAGCTAGGCAAGCAGGAACCAACTGACAGATGAATTCCCCAAGCGTGTATCTCAAGTGTGGGGCAAGAGCCCCCTGAGGTGAACTGATGGCACATTATTCCTGGATCTTTATTTACAAAGCATCTCTTCTGGGCTCAGAATGCATGCTCTGATGGCCAGAGGGGCCCGTTTGATTCAGCAGGGAATAGGGAAGAAATTGGCCAAGGATCCTCAGGGGGCCCTTCGATTGAGCCCAGCAAACATCTCTTCATCAGGGCTAATGTTTCTTCCCCTCTGGGGACCCGAAGCCTCCTGAGCACTTATTGCTTCTTCGAGAGCCTCCCCCTGTGTAGGACGTCCTCTAAAGGTCAGCATCCCAGCACCGACCACAGCCACAGCGCCCCCTTCTAAAGGCTCCAGCTCCACCAGCAGCCGCTCTGCCACAGCTTCCTTCTACGTCTGCGGACCTCTACCTGCCCGGTCATCCTGGAAGGCCTCCAACTCCGTGAGGTGCCGCCATCAGAGGGGGAGGGCTGAGCCTCCATCGCAAGGTCAGGTGACTGGCTCTGCTGGCCCCTGGAACAAACACTGCCTCCTCCCCCAGCCCCTTCCTCCCACACAGCTTTCCTAGTGGATGGGCTGGTTGGTGGCTTTGCCCTTTCCTCTCTGTGTTTCAGCAACTCCCCAGCGAGATGGACCACGGGTGGAAAAGTATCTCCATTCCCAACCCATCCTGGGGGACCCCTGGTGCACCATCCGCCTGACTCTGGCAGAATGTGGACAAATGCTCTGGTGGAGTGGATAAGTGACAACCCCCCAAAGAGGGCATCTCAGCTATTGACAACAAGCACCCAGAAAAATCTATCCCTTTCACAAGTGCTCGGTCAATCTCCCTCCATTGACCAGGGCTGCCTGACAGCAGCCTGAGCAGTCAGAGTATGTCATGCTTAAGGATGCAGACTGGGGTCAGGCCCCTGCTGCCTTTGCCTAACTAGGGTCCCCACCTCCGGGCTCAGCTCAGGCCACCCCTCCCACACCCTCCATAACGCATTCATTCTCCGCAGCTGCAGACAGACAACTGTCCTAACGCACAAACCTGACCCTGCCACGCCCTGGCCCCACCGTCTCTCGTCATCCACAGAAAACAGACCAAGCTCTCTGGTCTGGCCTCCCGGCCTTCAGACACCTCCCCTCCTCTCCCATCCCAGCGTCTCTGCCTGTGTACCTTCTCACAGCCTTTCCTTCAGGCACGTGGGACCGCTCACAGAGCCCCTTCCTGGGGTGCCCTCTTCACATTCGCCAGTTTCTAAATACCCAAGTCCTCCCTCTCCAGGAAGGCCCAGTTCCCATACCCGCTCCTCGATGCTCGATGAAGGCTTCCCAACAGAGACTTGTTTGGCAGCATTAACCTGGAAACAAATGTGAAGCGTGTGTAGCTCAGACCAGATGCTTTCTCAATAGTAGAGAACTATGGTTTTCAAGTGGCTCCAGCCTTGTGGTTTGGGGAGCACCAGGTGAGACGGAACTGACCTCTGTCACTGTTCCCAACGGCCTGTAGGACAGAGGTTTAGGCTAGACAGAAGTCAGACTGGCTGCCTGGTCTTGACCGCCTTGTCTGCAGCTCTACCCATCACTGGCTGTGTCACCCGCAACGAGGTACTAAACAAACAAACAAACTCCTGTTTGCCTCAGCTTCCCCATCTATAAATGCGACTCTTAACAGAACATACACCCCAGGGGAGTTGCGGGCTTCAGTGAATTAACACTCACAAAGCACTCAGAAAAGCAGTGACCAAGGCAGAGTTCTGGCTTCTCTCCAGTTGCAGGGCCTCATGGGTGCACTGCAAACTGACTGTCAAGATAAGGACAGTCACTTTCTGAGGATGACCCCACCAGGTCAGAAAGGGCAGCCCAGCCAGAGCTCTAGGACAGACTGTAGCCAGGACAGACTGTGACCAAAAAGAATATAAAAACACAAAGCTCTTCCTAGAGCCCAGGGCTGGGCTAGGACTCAACGATGTTGTGTGACGTACAGGGTAATACATTAAGTAGATATTCTCAGTCTCTTAGGACCATACAGATGCTCACCTGTGTTCAAAAATCTACATTTTTTTTCTTGATTTATACTCCATGAACACTCCTGGCCTTAATCTGTTCCAACGACACCCATTCATTAACGTCACACACCCCACGGCGGATACCGGATAGATTCCCCTGACACTGGCCCGAGCCAGAAAGGGAGGGACACACAACAGGAGTTCAGAAGGTCTCACAGTGACTAAACTCAGGACACCTGGGCTGAGGTGGACAAACATGTTAGGGCCAGGGGAAGAGCTCTGTGAATTCAACTCACTTGAACTGGACTCTGGTAGGTGTGAAAAAAATTTAAGTGACCAAAATAATGTAATCCCCACATGCCACCCCTTTCCGTCCTCCTCACCCTTCAGGTCCCAACTCTCCCCCTCCCTGTCGGCTCCACCACCGCCCGCGACCACCTCGAGCTCCAGCGAGGCTCTGCTCAGAGTCATGACCTGTCTCTCTCTCTCCTGGCTGTGACCTCTTTCTGTCTGCTGTGTTAGAGATACAGCAGATCCTCACATCCCGTCTTTTCATTCAATGTGGTTTCGTCAAAGGTTGATGAGATGCTGCAGAAACTTAACTCTGGTTATTATAAATTAGCCTACGCTAAAATTGGTTTTGTTATAGTCATTTTGCCTCATGTCGCAGAACCTACTGATGATGTCGAAGGAGGACTGTCTTCTCGGACAGGGCCCGCCCAGTGCAGGAACGTGGTGGGAATCCGAAAACTGTCAGCTGCAGGGATGACTAAACGTTGCAGCCCTTTCTCCACAAAGTTATGGAGTACGCAGACACACCCGGATCAGGCCGCACAGGCAGGGCAGACCACAGGTAGTGGTGGTCTGCCCCAGACGGACCCCGACGGCTGCTGCCCCCCACCCCTGTCTGGGAGCGGGAAGGCAGCCCCACCAGAGGTGAGCAGAGCCATTGCCTCGTCCTACCCACAGCATTGGGTCTGGCATCCGGAGGTGAAGCGCTAACGCCCAGTGACTTCCCCCGGGTGCCAGATGCTGAATGTGTAATAAACGCATGGGTATCTGCAGACGAGAGGTGTCATCCGATAAAGACAAGGTGAAATCATCATTATTGTAATAGCTGATGAGACCTAAACGCAGTCAGAGTGTGAGACGTCCCAAGTCAAAATATTTAAGTCTAAAAGGAGCCCGAAGAAATATAGACAGGTCACAGAACAAACAACAAGGAGAGGGTGTCCAGGCCGACTGGTCAACCAGAAAAATAAAATTAAAACCTACCTCATACCCTGCAATCGAACTCCAGACAGATGAAAAAATTCAATGTTTTTTGAAAAGTCAAAGTATTAGGAGAAAACGTAAGGAAAATACTGGAGTAAGGAAGACATTTTTAAGCGTCATACTCAAGAAATCACGAAGAGCCCAGGCCGGTGGCTCGGGCAGCGGAGCGTGTCCCGTGCACCGAAGGTTGATCCCGGGACAGGACAGCCGAGGCTGTGGCCTCCACGCCCAGGTGGGGCACGTAAGGGAGGCACCGAACCGACGGATACTTCTCTCTCACATCAATATTTCTCTCTCTCAAATCAATAAACATATCCTCAGGATTTAAAAAAGCAAGAAAAAAAAGAAGAAATCATGAAGAACATGGAGACTGACTTAACAACAGCAAACAGGTCAGTGTGAGCAACAACAGTCACCAGACTCAAAACCTGAAGGCAAATAAATGACAAACTTGTAAAACACATCCTGTGACCCACAGGACAGGCAAGGGGCAGCCGTCCTATCCACAAAGAGCTCTTACAAGTTAACAAAGGGAAGGTAAACCCTGCAATAGGAAGGATGGACGGAAGATAAAAGTACAGGAATGGTACTTAGAAAAGTACAGGAATGTTTCTTAGAAAAGAAACAGGGATGGTTAGCACATATATGCACTAGTAACCCAAGAATTTGCAAATTAAACTACCCAGGCACTGGAGTAACAGGCATAAACTTGTACAGACTTTCTAGGATACAATCTGAAAGCATGTTTGAAAAACGTTACCTTCTTACCCAGCAATTCTCTTTCTGGGAATCATTCCGAGGGAAATCATCACAGACTTAGGCAAAGAATTAAATTACAAAGATGTTTATTACAGCGTTGCTCAATTACTGAAAACTAGGGAGAGCCTAACTATGCAAACAGAACGTTATCCGGATTTTAAATTTTGTTGTTGCATGTTTAAGATAATGTAGAAATCCTTCCGTGTCTTTAAGCAAAAAGAAAATAGATACAATATTACTTAATTTTAGAGGAGAAAAAATGTATTGCGTAAGCACTGAAAAAAGCGAGGTAGACACTGAAAGAGCGGTTTCTTGGAATTACAGAGTTAGAGATGGTCTCTATTTTAGTTTCGGTCATCTGCATTTTCTATACCAAACTTGTCTTAGTTTTGTTAAAGGGGGAAGAAAAAAGTTAACAAAGAGAGAAACACGGAGATACGTTGAAAAATCCAAGTGTGCAGTCCTGAGGAACGGCCCACTTGAAGCTGCCCCCACGGAAGGGCAGGTCGCGGCTGCACCATTCTGTGAATGCCAGGCGGGCCCCAAATCGCGTGTGGCTTTGGAATGCGCTGGAGGGATTATGGGGCTGTCTAGCTTTCTGGGAGTGCACATCCAGCCAAACCGTGAAGCTTCACTGTAACTTTCTGGTCATTTTCGTCTTTAAAATTTAGCCAGAAGAAAGCGGGAATGTTCCATTCCCCCCACTCTGTGTGCACCCCCCCTCACACCACCAGCCCAAGTTTCAGTGAGACCCATATAAGGGAGAACTTTCAAAACAATCGCAAGTGCTCAGCGGTGAAATGCTCTGCTGAGCAGAACAGGCAGGCACCAGCCCTGTCCCTGGAGACTTAACCTGGCATCCATCGTTACCCACCTGCAGTGCCCAGCCTTGCAACAACACCACATGAAATTTGGCAGGTGACCTCTTTCGAATTTGGGGAATCGGAGTAATTTGAGACTAGTGGCAGGGGAGACCCTTCACACCCAACCCCTGCGCCCCTTTCCGGATCACAGCAGTTACACCAAGGCAATCAGCTCGCAGGTCTGGCCACGCCTGTGTGCAGCAGCAGCGCTCCCCTTCCGAGCCGGAGGAGGATCCCTTCTGCCCGTGATGCCCCATCAGCACTTTCCTCTGGACCCATCTCCCATATGGCCTCATCCCGGTCGTTCATTTTCCAGCCCCGGACTAAGGCCACCCCGCGCCACCTCTGGGTTTGCAGGAACCTCCCGACCCTAGAGAGTACAGAAGGGCTTGCTCCCAGCTGAGGACCCAGTTGCGGGATCAGTTCCATCCGCAGAATGGTGACAGATCCTCCTGGGGGGATTTTCACCATCTCAGCTAATGAACACTCGTCCTCCAGGTTGCTCAGGCCAAAACCTGGGAGTCATCCTTGACTTTCTTCCCCTTCTTACACCTCACATTTCATCTGCCAGGAAATGCTGCAGCTCTACCTCCACGACGTGTCCTGAATCTGGTGTCCTCATTACCCACTGCTAGCGCCTCAGTTCCGGTGGCTGCAGGTCTCCTAGCTGGTCTCCTGGCCTGTCCCCTTCAGTCTATTATTCACCAGGCAGCCAGAGCCATCCTCTCAAAACCCAAGTCAGATTACGTCTTTCCACTGCTCAGAACCCCCTGCACTGACATCCCACCTCACTGGGAGTTAAAGCAAGAGACCTTTTCAGTGCCTCCTGGGCTGGACACACCTGGACACACCTGGCCTGCCCAGCCCACCTCAGACCTCATCCGCCGTCCTCCCCACCTGCTCCCCTCAGTCACGCTGATCCCCTTGAAGAACCTGGCATGCTCCTGCCTCCGGCTTCTCCCCGACTGTTCCCTCTTTGTGGAGTGCTCCTTTCTGAGAGCTGTGAATCACGTTACCACATCCTTTAGCAAAGCCCACTCTGAGCACCCACCGGAAACGGCGCCCCACCCCAAACTCTGGCCCCCTCTAGCTCCCGTGTCCTGCTTTACTTTTCTCCACACTCTACCTGACGTTTTCTCTTTGCTGACTGCCCTCCTGGTAGGGCAAACTCGGGGGAGCACAGACTTGTATCTTTGTTCACTGCTATACCCCCAGCACCTGAGGAGAACAACGTCCAGCACGTAGCGGACACTCAGCAATGCCTGCTGAATGAATGAATGAATGAATGAATGAATGAGGAGAAGGGCCTCGGGATGGGTTCCTGCGGCCCAGCTGAGGACTCCGGGTCCAGCCTGCAGGGGAAGGCCCAGCAGTAGGCCGGTGGTGTCTGCCCCCCTGCCCACCTGTCAAGTCACTCCCCTCTGTGGCCTCCTCAGGAAGCCCCTTTCTGACCATTACTCTTAAGAACTGCTCGGAAAACCCAGGGCCTGAGTCATTCCCTAGGGCTCTGACTAATTCTCTCTCCATCCCTTGGACCGACCTCCAAGATCCTTCCTCTGCGGCATAATGGGAAATCCAGAGAGACTGCCCCACAGAGAAAATGGAAAGGAGCGGAATGATTTAAAGGAAAATCCAATTCGTCCTGGCTCAGCAGTTGAGAAAGCGCAAACTGTCAGGAAGTTAGTGCCTCTGAAAGTGAAACATGAATAGAAATATTACTGGAAAATACCAAACAGGAAGAGGAGGAAAATTCCATTGTGGAAGCAAGGCCCACCGTCGATCCTCATTAATGGTCTCAGTAAAGCATTTCAGAATCAAAACACAGAATGAACCGGAAACCAATCAGGCCGTCCCCCTTCCCGTGGACTGGAGCTCTGGCCAAGCCACCTCCACAGCACCCAGGCACAAAGGGCACTACTGGGCCAGAACAAGGTCAACAGCCTGGCCCCTGGCTCAGCCGATACCTGCTGTGAGGCAGGGCAGGGTCCACACCTCCCTGGGGCCTCAGTTTCTCCATCTGTAACACGGGGGTTACAGCACCTTCCTCACAGAGGAACTCTGAAAATCAAATTAATCATGGCCGTGAACGTGCCCCTTAAGCTGGGGAATACTCACATAAATGTAGGAATCAGTCTCTCCTACAATGTTAACAGAGAGGATTTTTTTTTTTAAAATAAAGAGTAAGTATTGTCACAAATAAGGCATGAGATTGCGCGGTCTGAGGTGGAAGAGCACAGTGGCTAAAAACAAAGACTGTGGACCTGGGTTCAGATCTCATCTCTGCCCCTTACCATCAGTGTGTAACCTTTATGTAACTTCTCTGTGCCCCGCCCCCTGCCGTTCTCATAGGTAAAATGGGAACCACAGCGGCACCAACCTTTAGGGGCATTGGTGAATGGTAAACGAGTCAATGCCTTCAAAGCAAAGCACGCAGAACGGTGCCTGGCTCCCGTCATGGGCGTACTGGCTAGTATCTCTGCTGTGGACAGCTCCCCGATTCAAGCAACTACACTGTCCTCACTCCAATGCTTCCTCCGAGAAACCTTCCCTACTTCCCTCAGTGGAAATGGATCTCCTCCTCACCCTGCTCCTACTTTGGGTCCATGGATTCAAGGCCCTGCCCAGAGCAGCTCTGTGCTAGCAGGGCTCCAAGTTCTCCCACTACTTTGTTTACTGATACATTCTGTCATAGAGATCTATATTGTCTACACTACTTTTTTATTGATACATTACTTTGTTTACTGATACACTCTACCACTTGGTTCCTGTGTCCTCACCAGAAGGTAAGCTTCTTAAGGGGAGGTACCACTTACCCCCTGGCTCATCATCTTGTATCAACACAGCTCCTGACAGTGGCTGGTATATGGTAACTCCTCAGTCAACACAGGCCACACAGAATTATGAAGTTGGGGTGGCAGAGACCACCGCAGCCTCTGCCTCCATCCTGCAGGAAACCTACCGACACCGCCCTCCACCCAGCCTCAGAAAGCCAGCACCCAGCTCTCTGCTTCAGAGCCACAAATTCCAATTTACTTCCCAGGGGCAAGCCTGACCCACTCTCCCCCACAGACCACTGCCTCTGGGCTATCTCAGCACAAGATAGAAAAGTCAGTTGCAAATCCAACTGCCTAGGGGAGCTCTTGACCACAGCCAAGCCCAGCTTCGCTCAATGACCAGAGAAAGCCAAGTCAGTTTCGGATGTTCTGTTTAACTCCTGTTTTACGGTCCGGTCCGCAATGCTGTGAGGGTGGGGAGAGGATGGGGTCAACCCTTGGGAGTTAAGTCTGGGGAAATCAGTCATGTTCTGAAATTGATCTCCTTTAAGGAAAGTTGGGTTTGTTTTTTTTGTTTGTTTATAAGGGACAAAGTACCACTAGTCTGCGCCCCAGAACAGCACACACAGCCTCGTCAGTCCTGGGGACGGAGGGAACACTTGGTGTTGGAATAAGAAGACATGACGGCTGAAAGACATGTTTTGTGCGGCTGTCCTCTGGGAAGCTCCAACTCTGTCCGGAGAATTTCTCTATACAATGAGTCAAGTGCTGCATTAACACCAACATCTCATTTATGGAACTCACAGGCAGATGGGGAAGGGAGAGAGAAAAGCCAGCTCTGGGGTCCCTTCTGGGGCCCCCAAAGCCCAGCCTGAGAGGGACGGGAACCAGGGTGCCGGGAGCAAGAAGGCGAGGAAGAGACACATCACACACATTTCAGCATCAGGCTCACTCTCCCCACTTAAATTGTGGAAGATGGTGGGACACATTAATAAAAAGCAGACAGGCTTTGAGTTCCAGCTGCACAGGTGTGATCCTGGCTCATCACTTGGTAGCTGTGTGACATAAGGCAAGTCACTCCCTGCTAAGCCTCAGTGTCTTTTTCTTTAAAAAAATTTTTTTGATTCATTTTTAGAGAGAGGGGAAGGGAGGGAGAAAGAGAGGGAGAGAAGCATTGACCGGTGAGAGGTTCATCTATCAGTTGCCCCTTGCACACCCCCAACCCGGGACCTGGCCCCCTAACCCAGGCATGTGCCCAAACCAGAGATCGCAGGATGATGCCTAACCCACGGAGCCACGGCAGTCAGAGCTAAGCCTCAGTTTCTTTATCCATAAAATGGGGGCAAGACTACCTGTGGTGGATAGATGGCACTGAAGGCCCTGACTGATGGTCTGCCTGTATCAGTGCTCTTGGCCCATGGATTTTTGCTGCTCCTCCTCTCTCCTCAAAACCTGGCTCAGTGACTTGCTTTGGTCAACAGAATGCAGCAGGGACAGTGTGCCAATTTCCAATCTCAAGGAAGCTTATGGGCTTCTGTTTTGCCTTGGAACCCTGCCACCATCACATGGACAAGGCTAGCCTACTTGGAAGATGAGGGACTACATGGAACAGAGCCCAGCTACCGCAGTCAGGGCCGTCCTAAACCAGCTGACCCCCAAACATGTGAGAGAGCCCAGCTGGGGTCAGCAGGGCTGCACCCCTGCCCCACGCTGACCACAGATGCCCGAGTGAACCTAGCTAAGACCAAAACACCACCAAGCTGACATGTAGGCTCACAGACAATAATAAAGGCTTATTATAGTTGAAAGCAGGGGTTGGAAACGACAGACCACAGGCCGGCTGCCTGTTTTTGTAAATAAAGTTTTATTGGAACACAGCTATGCCCTTTCATTCATATATTGTCATTGGCTGCTTTCAAGCCACAACAGCAAGTTGTTTTGGAGACTGGTCTGCAAACCTAAAGATATTTACTATCTGGCCTTTTATGAAGAGTTTGCCAAGCCCTGGTTTAAAACTACCAAGTTTAGGATGATTTATTATGCAGCAATAGCTAACTGATACAGTACCTAAACCTCTTCTGGGGTGATCATGAGGATTAAATGATCAATTAGTGGTTAGCATGAAACATGGAGAATATATCTGTCCTCTTGGACGAAAATCAGTGGGAAAAATTGGATTTGAAAACTGGAGAATGTGCCCATTAACCAAAGGGAAAATGACCTGCAACTCATGTTCGACCCTGGCATCCATCAAGCCACACATCAATGATTTTATGTGAAAAGCACCCGAAGACAAGTCACAACTCCCCAGCAAGGCACACGAGACACTTCCTTCCCTTTGTGGTTCCAACTTCCCCATGCCATTTCCCACCACATCTGCTCTGCTGAGCCTCCAGCCATTCTCTCCCAGGCCTCCAGGCCTGGACATAGCTGTGTTGTCCCTTCTGCGTGGAGAGCCCTCCTCCTTCCTTCCCTGCCTGGGGAATTCCCACTCATCCCTCCAGAGTCAGCTCAAAAGGCACCTCCTCCTGAAAGCCCTCTTTGACTTCCCAGATATGAGGATCTCCCAGACCTTTGTACACATTTCTATTCTGACATTCCTTGGGTCACGATATTGTCTCATTAGCCAAATCTTTCTCCCAGACTAGACCTTGAGACACTTCTTTCTTGGAAAACTGGCCACCACTTATTTTCTCTGACTTCTCCCTGCCTAGTAGGCTGCTCAGACATTGTTTGCTAAATGTTTAAAAGAAAGAAAAAAAAAAAAGGTTAGACATGATATTATTTACTCCTTAGGAAACATGTTATTTAACTCAACTCTGTGAATGCTGACAAAATATAAAGTGTTGGTATGTGTTAGCCTGTATTTAAAACTCGGGAAAATGATGTCATGATGCGCCTTGACTTTTTCAGCTGTGGTGGAAACATTTACTTAATGATAAAAGAAATGAGCCTTCAGCAGAAAATGTAACTGGATGAGAACAGTTTGGCTGCACAAAAGCAATACCAAGCAACCAGCCCCTTTTGCCATCGTTCTTGTTTTGTAAAGACAACCTGAAGGGACACCATTTCCAGCTACCGAAGTTCTGTTCTCTCTTCCCAAGAGCTCAGGCCTTCGCTGTCTCTCCCCCGGACTATACTCCGACCCCAGCTCCCCTAGATTGTGGCAGCTGCTTGTAGCCTGGGATGCTCCCCAACCATGGCTCCGGCTGGGTCCATCCCTGTCCTGGCTCAACAGTCTTCCGGGACTCCCCCTGGGAAGGGGGGTCCAAACTCAGGCCCCCAGCTCTTTCACGTTGTCATCTTCCATTCCCCAAGGCAGGCCCACTACAAGAAAGCTCTGGTTTCCAAAAAGACACTCCTTGTTGAGGGTAACATGTACACACACACATAACCACGCACAGGCATGGGGACACACTTTCCTAGGCACACGGACACACACAGCACTGGTACCTAAGTGCACCTGTGGGCTGCAGTCACCCCTTTCTTTGTGCTGAAATGCTGCTTCCATCTCTAGATCCAGCTCAAAGCTGCCTCCTAGGTGAGGACCTTGTTCAATTTCCCAAGACAAAAACCCCGGGAGACAAATGATGAAAACACAGCGTGTTGGTCTCCCCCAGAGGCTGCTGCTGCAGCATTCTGCCCTCCCCTCCTCACTGGCTCGGGCCCTGGGAGATCTCTGGGCACAATGTAAGTGCAGGTGAAAGCTGGCTACATTGAAACCGTCCCTCTTCCACAGGATTAACAGGGAACATGCCCACGACAGGATTCGAGTGGTAGTGGGGGGGGGGGTGACCAGGTATGTGCGCGCTCCAGGCCTTACCTGGGAGAACAGAAGGATGCTGTAGTGTGTACAGAGGGAGGCACAAATATTAGGGAAGCTGGAGGGGGCCTCCAAAGATAAACCATGGTGGGGGTGGCACCAGAGGCACTGAAAGGAGGACCTGTGCACTGACAGTCACTACTCCAGGCCACACAGTAACTCAACTCAGGCCCAAGGTTAAAAACAAACACTGGGCCTGGCAGGCGGGGAGCATTCAACAGCACTATGGGTTCTTGTCCAACTGATAAAAGGAAGCTGGGCCTGAGATTAAGTGGGGTGCTAGAAGTGGGTGTCCCTGGATCCATGGGTGAGGCAGATGGGAGGCTCTGGGGTGCTCAGGGTTGGATCTACAGCATGTCTGGCCTTCAAAAGCTATCAGGCTAAAAACAGTGTGAAAACCAGGCTGCCTCCTGGCTGCCTGACCAGGAGTTGGGGGCTGAGCGCCGGCCCCAGATTAGCAGGCAGCCCCCCCACTCACGGAGCATCGGGAGTCTCTGCATCCCCAAAGCAGCTCCAGCCAGGACACCCAGAGGCCATTGCTGTCTTAGTGGTTCTCAAAGTCCCAGGATCTGCAGGAAAAGATCACCCGGAAGCTCACCGGGGGATGCGTATTCTCAGGCCCCATACCAGGCTTGGTGAACCAAACAGCAGGGGCGTAGGGGTGGGGGCTCCCAGCAATGTGTTTTAACCAGCCCCCCAAGTGAGGGTTTGAGAACCACTGCCTCAGTGACCCTCCCTGGCTGTCTCTCGTCCTCCTCATTAGGAAGAACATTGGGTAGCAATAATTCCTCAGAATCCAGAATGGGACCAGCTTCTCAACATATCAAAGGGCCCAAGTCACAATCTAGTTAGGTGAAACTCAGCCCAGAGATCTTTTCCACAAAATTGTATCTGCTCACATTACTTGGCAGCTAAATCCCTTCACTGGCCCTCACTGTGCTTAACTTACGAGGTCCTTCCTGACCCTCCCCCCTTGCTGCCCCTCTGGGGCCCTGCCCAAATCTCATCTCTCAATTCTAGCAACAGGGACTTTACCTGAAGCTCCCTGAAGCACCAAGCTCTCTTCTGAAGCCAAGAGCAGCACCCCTTCCCCATGATAATGCCCCCCCACCATCCCCCCCACTTCAGTCCCAGGTAACACAAGTCCCCATCGCAGCATTTGCCCAGAGGGGCCGACTTCACCATGAGCAGGGGAGGGCACAAGAAGACCCATGAGAAATAATTGATGGCAGAAGGAAGCAAAGTCTTAAACACACTTGACATTCCAGCTATAAAATATTATCCCTCAGTATTTGAAATAGTCTTTATTGTACTTAAGAAAAAATGTTTACTGAAGTTTTGAAAGCCACAAAAGAAGACCTTAGTGAGCAGGCAGAATGACAAGCAGTGAGAGAGAGAGAGATGGCCACGGAGTTACCAAGGGGGATGCAGGGAGCCCAGCACCTTTGCCTGTGACTCTCCTGATAGCCAAGCCGGGCCTCCCTCACACACACCTCCCGTACTCAGGAACCTTAGGTCCTCCCAGGCCAGCACCTAGCCAAACCCGGGCCTTGCATAAGGCAGCAGGGAGCTTCTTTGATGTCCCATTCATGGTTTAACCACAAGCCCACGATCCCCGAGGCTCACAGAGAAATCTCCCCTTCCCCAAAGCAGCACCTGGTAGTTACTTGCTCCTTGTTATCTAGATGGGGCATCCTGGATGCTTGGGAAGCTGAGTCCATGCTTCTGAGGTGTGTCCCCAAACTGACCCCAGGGGGAGGTGGGACCCAACACAGACTGCCCATGCTGTCTTCAACAGACCCATTGGGGAGGGGATACTCTGGAGACCTGGGGCCTCAGGGGTAGCAAGCCAAGTGGAAAAATTAAAGGGGTGCATCCTCTTATTACTCCCGACAGGAAAACAAAAAAGATCCTTTTCCCAGCACCAGCTGGCAGGTAGGAGCCTGTCTTCCACCTGTCCGGACAGTAGTCCTAAAAGGGACTCAGACTCTATCAGTCTCCCCTGGCCCAGGCAAAAGTTTCTCTTTGGGGGTGTGGGGGACACAAGAGGGACAGCAGCTTGACAGCCATATCAGGACACTGGGCCTCAGATGTAATCAAAACACTGCCTTCCACCAGAAGTGGACAGAACAAGTATTATTTTATGGGTAAAGGAAGGGTGTCACAGGAGTGTGAAAGGGGAGGTGAGGGCCCAGTCTGGCTGTTAATGAACTACCCTGCTTCAAAGAGGGGAGAGGGGGGAGGTGTCAAGATGGCTTGATATATACGGCAGTGGGGTGTCACAAAGTTATTTTCCTCACTCCTGGGACAGTATGGGGGTAGGGGTGGGTCAGGAAGAAAGGTGAGGACTGGAGGGATGGGTCTCCTTCTAGCCAAGCCCACGGGCGGACCCCTCCCGGAAAAGCCAGCTTGAAGGTTTCAAAGGCAGCTCCGGCACAAAAGGCAGCCAGAGTTTGGAAACCTGGCGCAGGGGGTGGGGCAGCGCAGGGCGTTTAGTGGGATTTACACATGCACTTTTAGAGACAGCCGGTCCGGATCTGCCACCTAGAGTGCTGTGTAATACGGGGCGAGTCCCTCCCCAGCGCTGAACCTCAATTTCCCATCTATAGACCAGAGGAAATGCGGGAAACGGGAAAAGGCAAGAGAAAACGCTTTTCAGTCTGTGACGGCTCTGACTTTCTTACTTTACTCCTCGGGGGCGGGAAGGGCTGGCTGCGTGTCTCTTTCTTGGGCAAGGCCGGGCGGGGCTTTTTCGTCAGGTAACTTCCGAAGCGGACACCTGGCTGTGGGTTTAGAGAGGGGACGTTTTGGGAGCAGCGGCAAAACCGAGTGTATCAGGAGGTGGACAACCCAGGGGAAAGCGCGTGCGAGGACGCAGAATCAGGAAGAAGGGTGAGAGCCTTGACCCCAGGGTCCTAGCAAGAAGTTGATATAGGGACTCGAAACCCAGGAGGTGCCTCAGTTTCCCCATGGGCACAGTGGCCCTGGAACCTTGGGTGAGGCCAGGGGGAGCCTTACCTTGTCCTTCTTGCAGGACCCGCTCTCCTCCGCGGCGGAGGGGGCACACTTGTTGAGCAGTTTCTTGCTCCCGCAGGCTGTTGGGCTCCAGGTGCGGCCGCCCAAGCAGGCGCCCCCCGGGGAATCTCCGGCACTGCCCACTGCGCTCTCCACTTTGATGAGGCGGTGCTTGGGGGAGATGTAACGCACCTCGGCCGGCGTGGCCGGGCGCCGCTCGCTGCTGCTTCGGTAGAGATGCGGGGAGCCGGAGGACGAAGACGAAGATGCGGCGGCGCCCGCGCCAGAGGAGGCGCAGCAGCAGCCCGCGGCGCCCGATGCGGACGAGGCGGAGAAGGCGCGCTGGCCTCCGCCCGGCTCCCCGCCGCCGCCGCCGCAGTAGTCTAGGCGGCACATAGCGCGCAGTTTGCGCAGCGACGAGCCGGGCCCGTTGTAGGGGTCCTCAAAGTCGCGCTCCTTCTGTGCGCGGTAGGCGCGGATCAGGTCGCTTGTGCTGCCGCTGTCGTCGGGCAGCGATCCCGACAAGGCCGAGAAACAGGAGGCGGCAGCCGGACCGCAGGAAGCCGAGGCGGCTGTGGGGGCCTGCGGCACGGCCTGGGGGGGCTGCGAGGGCCGCTCGCCCCGGCGCCGCTGTTCGCGGTAGTCGGGCCGCGGCGGCTGCGGGGGGCTCTTGGTCTTGCTGTTGCCCAAGCTGAAGTACTTGTTCAGCCACTTGGCCATGTCGACAGGCCGCCTAGGGCCGCGGCGCGGGAGCCAGGTCCGCCGCCGCGGCCATTCGGGGGGCACTGCTGCCGCCCAGGTCCCTCGGCGCCCCGGCCCCGGCGGGGGGCGTCCGGGGCGCCTGCTCCCGACGCCAAGTTCAAGTTCTCTCCGCCGCCTCCTGCCGGCTGCTCCCGGGCTCCAGCAGCTGCAGCACCACCCTCCGCCTCCGCCGCGCGCCGCCGGGGCTTCGGATCTCGCGCCCCTCGCGGACGAGTCTCATGGGATCCCGGCCCACGGCCCCGCTGAGAGCGAAAGGCCCGGGCACCCCGCCTCTCCGCTTCGGACGCTCTGCGCTCCGCTGCGGAGAGCGCTGCTGCCCGTCGGAGGCGCAGTCTCTGCCTTGGCCGGGATCTCTGGCTGATCGGCGAACTTGTCGGCGTTCGCGGCCTCCCCTTCTTCCTCTCCGAAAGGGCTGGGGCGATCCCGGACCCGCAGCCGGAAAGCCAGCGACTGAGGGAAGCAGCCGGCGCCCGCCCGAGCCCGCGCGCCCGTGCCCGTCCCGGCGGCGCCTGCCGCTACCGCTGCCGCCGCCTCCCGAACCGCCGCGTGTGTGACACTCTGGCCGCCAGAGCCCGCCCCGCGCCGCGGCCCCGCCCTCCCGGGGCCCGCGCGCGCCCCGCCCCCAGCCCGCCCCAGCAGGCCCCGCCCCGCCCACCTCCGGGAGCCCGGCCGCGGGACTTGGTCCAAGCCCCGCCCTCCTTGCGCCCCTGTCTTCCGCAGGCGCACCTCTGCCCCTCAGCACGCGCCACCTCCTGCGGCCTCCTCGGCGCCAGCAGCGGGGTTGTGCCGGAGGGCGCCGGGGTCCTGCGGTGCCACCAGCCCCGCCTCGTTCGCCGCCCGCTGCCGCCTAAGGCGAGAGGTAGCCAACCTGAGCCTGCAGCGCTCAGACACTAAACCTGCCCTTATCCCCAGGGACCCTAGCGCTGTTTACCCCAGGGATCCCCACTGTTGGGTGGGTTGCAAAGGTGGATTAACTGGGACATTTCTAGTTTACAGCGTGATTCTCGAGGAGGAAATGAGGTGCAGGGACCCCTTGGTGACTGGGTGCCTATATCTTTCTTAAAAGAAGGGAGACTGCGCGTTTCAGCCCTGGTGTGTCAGATCTTCAGAGGAGTCTTTAAGCTAATTAGGATATTAGCAATCCAGACGACCACGCGGCCAGGATAGGTGGCTGGTGCCCTGCTCTGCACCAATCCAAGTGCCAGGCTAAGGAGAAGTCGGCATGTTAGCTTACCTTCTCACCTCTGAGGAAGTCGTGCTTTTAACCCCGTTCAGGGACAACCTGGCACAGGGAGCTGTGGGAATATTTCATGTCCAAGATTGTAGGAGTTGACAAGGCTCCATTTAATCCAGGGCACTCATTTTGCCGATGGAGAAACTGAGGCCCAGAGAAGGCCTGGGCGCCAGTTTTCCAGTCTCCTGGCTGTAAAATGATGTTATTTCCATTAGTCTGTACCTGGCAACTTGAGGTCGTCCTTTAATTATTAACCAAAAATGAGGAAACTGAGGCAGGGGGAGGGGCCAGCTTGTTTTCCTGGCTGCAGCATGCTCCCAGTAAAGGCCGGAATTGCACGGCCATGGTCTAGGTGACTGCCACTAGAGCTGGAGCTCCTTTGAATTTGACTGGGCAAGCCCCAGAATATGGCTTACCTTAGGTGTGAGAACTGAAACCTGAGAAATTCTCTAAGAAGTCTGATTTACTAGGATGATAACCCAAATTTTTAATAATCTTTATCTGCTACCTGTATATTATAGATGAGTTTTGCGAGAGTCTATTTTTTTCTGGTAGGCTGCAAGGCCAGAGGCTCTTTTGGCCAGGACACAGCACTGGCCACACTAGAGCTGGAAGTCAGACTCTCAGTCTGAGACTCTTGGACAGGGAGGGGCCTACAGCTGTTGACTCTTCCTCTGCCTGAGGCCACTGTTGCAAAGTTGCAGAACCAGGACTTCAAGTTGGGTCTTACTCTGCAGCCTGTACTCTGTCCACTCAGCCCCACGTAGTAATGCCATCGAATTGACTGCAAATTGTCACTTCAGGATCAAGTTATTTGCTCCTTCCCTCTGTGGTCAGAGAGCAGTCATTTTCTATGAGCCAGTTAAATTTTTCCAAATCACACAATCACACACCATCACCAACTACACAACCCCTTCCCTGGTGTGTGTGTGTGTGTGTGTGTGTGTGTGAGAGAGAGAGAGAGAGAGAGAGAGACAGAAAGTGTCTAGGGGATGGTGGGAGGACCCAGAAGTTGACCTGGGCTAAAATGTTTATTTTGGGTATCCCTAGACTTAAATATCTCAAATTACACTTAAAGTCATTCCTCTGCTGGGGAAGCACTTAATTATCCTGCAAGTAAGGGGACCCCAAAAGAAAAACTGAAGGACATCCTCATTAAAGCCCCACCTTTCAACCAACCACAAATCTTCTCTGGCTCCCTCCCTTCCCATCTCTGCTCAGGAAGGAAGATCAGCCAGATCCTGGCGATAGGCCAAGTGACCCCAGACAAGAAACTCCTCTCCAGGATCTGGAAATTTGTTCCCTGCATGTGGGTTGCACATGGAAGCGTTGTCTCTGCCTTTTTCAAAGGTTTAGGAAGAGAAGTTATATTTCACAACTTATTTTTTTCATTTCACTTTCAGCAGGCCATGGGGTCAGACTCACTTTTCCATGTGATACCTCTGCTGGGGTGTAATTTGCAAGCCAAAATTATTGTAATGCTATAGTATTATGCCAAGAACTTCCAGCACAGTTGTATATCTGCTCAACCCCTACACAGTCTGTATTTTATTAACCCTACTCAGCCTTCCAGCAATCTGGTGTTATTCCCAGTTTACAGATGGGCTAACTGGCCTAAGGTGGTACTTACTTTAAGCAGGCAGAAAAAAAAAAAACAACCAACCAACCAAACACATGGGTGTTTTTCTCTGGGAACTAGTACAGACACATCTTACAAGACTCGGAGTCAGAGAATCGTTGTGAAAGGAAGCAGGAAAGTTTCCTAAGGATGACTTTGGAGAAGCAGTGTGTCAGGTGGTTAGAGGAGACAGGGTCTTGCAGGAAGAGGATCAGAGGGAGCGCCGTGAGGCCTGCAGTTGGACAGGCTCTCTTTGCAGAGAGCTGGCCTTTCCATTTCCAGAGGGAAAAGGGGGAGCAATGAAGGGAAGAGATTGACTCAGGAGGCACAGCTGGGAGTGGCACCCACTCTCTTTACATTGTTTTAAAGATGTATTATTTATTTTTAGAGAGGGGGAAGGGAGGGAGAAAGAGAGGGAGAGAAACATCAATGTGCAATTGCCTCTCATGGCACACTGCCCCCCAGTGGGGACCTGCCCCACAACCCAGGCATATGCCCTGACTGGGAATTGAACCAGTGACCCTTTGGTGCACAGACCAGCGCTCAATCCACTGAGCCACACCAGCCAGGGTGCGTCTAGTCTCTTGACAGCCCAACGCTGTGCCTGTCATTCTTCACATTTTTCACTTTTGTGTCCCCTCCCACCCCCATTCTCCTCTCCCTGATTTTCTTATTAGAAGGATTGGTTGTGGCCCTCTTTCATTTTCTGCCTTCTCTCAACCTCTCGCATAGACCAAGATGGGGACATGGCAGCCCTGTTCTCTGTATCTCCTTCCAAAATCTGGAGGTAGGCTGTACATTGGTGGAGGCCTGGAAAAAATTGTGCCACCAACCAAACGGGCTCACTAACTTTCTTCATTTTAGTCCATCACATGTTAACCCCTGCTGCGTGCCAGGCCCCAGGGCAGGAGTCTGGGTCAGAAGAGTCGATTTGGAAGTCATCAGTGCTCAGTGAGGGTCTGAAGCAAAACCGTCCAGTCATCACTGACACCTGCTCCCATTCCCACTCCATCCTTCCCATCAGCAAGGAATATGCAGAGTCCTGCCACCTCCCACACCTCAGCTGCTTCCACCTGTCCTTCGTCTGTTGCCTGGATCATGGAAAGTGTCTCTTACCCATTTCTCCGCTTCTGTCTCAGTTGCCAGTGATCCTATTAAAAAGAATCCATTTATGGCTTTCTGCTCAAACCCCCCGTTAAATGCTCATTTCCCCAATACTATATGCCCACGTCCTCACCACAGCTCATACATAAGGCCTTATGTGCTCTAGTCTCCTTAAATTCCTGACCCCACCATCTCCTGTCTTTTTTCCTGCTCTACCCAGGCCACCTCTTCTGTTGCCTGAACACTGTCTCCCTCTGGGGCCTTTGCACTGCATCTCCTTGCCTAGAATGCTTTCCCCCAGCTGTCTGTCTCTGTGACTCACCCTTCAGTCCCTTCAGGTCTTATTTCAGTGTCACTGCCCAGAGAAGCCTCCCCTGGGCAACAAATCTAGAAGTGTTGTCCCCACTCAACAATTAGTCTCACTCCGCCCATTTCACGCGCCACATAGTTTACTTATTTTTCCTGTTTATTCTTTGTCTTGCCCCGCAGTGGGAAAGGGGTTTTTCCTCTTTGTTGACTGCCTATCGCCAGCATCCGCCAGAACGGTGGCGGACACCTAGGGAGGGACTGTGAATGTGAGTGGTGGGTCACGCAGGGCAGGAGGGCAGAGGGTGGAGCCTGACGTTTCTGTCCGCCTTGGAGCAGGTGCTAGTGGCAGCTCGCTGTGGTCTGGGGGTGGGAGCATGTCAGACTTGCTGTGTTCCCAGACCGTGTCCCAAGCAGAGAAGGCAGAATGAGATTCTTCCCCATCTTCCTGGCATCCAGAGAGGGCCCCAGGAGGGTTGTGGCATCCAGGTAGCCTTTTCCACACAAGTCCCAGTCACGCTGACCTGCAGGCTGTCCCCGGTGTTGCTGAGACAGCTGTTGTTCCCTTCAACTCAGGTACAGCTAATCTTCGGAATCTTAGTGCTGGCCGGAAGCTAATCCTCTGTATCTAGATTAAAGGCTGTGTTTTGACCATTACGGCGCATTCAGCATTGAGCCGACAGTTTAATTGAGCTGTTTATGCCGCTGCCTTGATCTCTTCCCAGAGAATTTACAACTAATTCCGAGTGTCTCTGTGAATTAAGTGGGCCTCTCCCAACATGCTTTGCCGGTAGTGTGCCTGTGCCAAATCCCACTTGTCCTTGTGTTACCCAATTACAAGCCTTCCCTCACAGTCGTCTCCACTTCCAGCCCGCTTCCTCCCTGCGGTGGCCTGAAGGATATGGCCCTGAGGACCGCCATCCCCCAGGACAGCCTCCGTGATGTCTGTGGCAATAGAAAGGTGGGCGGAGCTGAGCACTGGGAAGGGAACAGAGAAGACATAAATCGCGCTGTCTCCTTTGAAGTCACCTCCAGGCAACCGACAGCAGCCCCCAACAAAAAGAGGGTACAAATGTCTTTAGCACACTTAAGTGTGATGGAAGGAAAGTGTTCCAGACTGAGGTCAAGGCTTCCTCTGTGTCCTCTTGGGCCCTCAGTGTGTTACTATTTATAAAACAGGACCTGGCAGATCACTGTTGCTCATTCTGTGTATGGAAGTGTCTGAGGGCAGGGTTGCCGTGTTTAGAAAAACAAAACAATAACATTAAAGGACATCCGTGCAATAATTGGGTTCCTGCAGGGGATAAAGAGGGCTCCCCACCCCTAGCCCAGACTCTGCTGTTGAAATGGACAAGAACAGACATTCTCAAGCCCTGCCGAACATTAGAATCACCTCCAGAGTTTCTACAACCTCCTGTGACCAGTCTGTGTTCCAGACCAATTGAATCAGAATCTCTGGGGGTAGATTCAGGCATTTGTTGTTGCTGTTTGTTCATTTTGTGTCTCTCCAGGTGAGTCCAATGTGGAGCCAAGTTTGAAAAGCACTGGTCTGGAGCAGCAGCTCCTAAAAGTGAGGTCCCTGGCACAGAGCATCAACTCTGCGGGAAAAGCAAATTGTCCTTTTGATTTTCAGTCCTTCAGAACCAGAAACTGGGGGCTGTGGCTCAGCAAGCGCTGCAGGTGATTCTGCTGTCACTGAAGTCTGAGAGCCCCTCTGAAAGTCCCTTTGATGACAACAGGGCTCTGTCCTTTGGGGCCTGATCTGCAATCAGATGCTAGGAAAGCAAATTAGCCGAATTTGCTAATGGTGATGCATCTTAATGGCCAAACTGCCTGTCCTCTGGCGATTGCAGTGTAAATTGTGGAGTTGGCAAATGCTGAGTACAGTGGCTTTTTCAGTCCCCAAACATCAATCCGATGTTTGCAGCTGTCTTGAGGGCCACCATTGGCACCTGGAGCTCATGGGCCATAGAACAAGTTCTGGCCAGAAGAGCCAGACACGGACCACAGGGGTCTGAGGACATAACGTTCCCTCAGGTCAGGCTTCTGGAGGCCTGAAGGCCCAGCAGAAGGGGCTCGATGCCTGTGGGCAAGGAGGAACTAGAAAGTGTGGCAGAAAGGAAACAGGGTCAGGGGGGCGGTAGGTCAGCCCAGGTCCCGGGGCTGGGGCAGCGAGAATCAGGGGTGTCTCCAGGCTGGTAAGGTGCAGGGGGCCAGTCACTGCTTCTGTGGGGAGCCAGGCCCAGGGCAGGCTCCCCACAGACTGGAGGGGCAGGTGTCGGAGGCAGAGAAGGAAGGCCCTGCTTGTTTAGTTTTGCTTTGTTTTGTATGAAAAAGCAAGTGGCAGTCGAGAGCAGAGTGGCGTTTCTCTGCGGCCGAGGAGGGTTTCAATGCCGGCCCACAGGTCTGTCAGGTTTCCTTCTGTGGGGACCTCACGGTCACAGGTTGGCTGGTTTCTGTGTCCAGGATGAGGGACTCTTCTGTCCTTGAGAGCCATCTGGAGGGCAGGCAGTGGGGCTGTGCATTATTCATTTCTGTCCACATCCGGGATTCACTCGGTTCCTGCCAAATGCTGGGCCCTGAGTGACAGACTGTGTGTGGACTTGAATCCAGGACAGATATGACAGATCCTGGCTCTTAAATATGACTCACCACCTCAGGCCTTGATGAACCACAGCGGCAAGAAACCAGAGATGTTCCCTGTGCAGAAGGGCCCTTGTCACCCTGTGGAATCACTGCGGACTCTCTCTGCTGCCTCCCAGCCTCCCTTCCTTGCACCAAGCCCCTCTCCCGTCAGCCTGGCCCAGCTGCCTCCTGGGGGCTGGGCACACTGTAGGGAATAATCAAAGAAGAAGAGATAAAGGCAGCAAACATCAACACCTAGGAGATTACCCTTATCTGGGTTCCAATGTGAATGACTGTGTGCTGGTGTGTAAAACTATGAATCCGAAGAGTTTAACCCTAGTTCATGTCTGAAAGGGGAAGTACTGCTTTAAGGCCAACAGTTGGGAAAATGATTTGTTTCTTCAGTGTTAAACCACACACACACACACACAAATGCTCTTCTGATGATGCAATTTCCATCCTTTCACTTTGGCTGTAATATTTAGACGATTTTTAAAAGTCACTTTCCAGTGCATAGTATTCTTCTGATATACTACTTTGTTTCTTTTTCTTGAATTAAAATGGTCACCATGCTTCCATTTGAGGCTTTTCTAAGTGGGAGGCATTGGCCTAAGCCAGAGCCAGGGAAGAGTTAAAGATGCCAATGGCTGTCTGCTGTCTGCTCAGTTTGGTGGTGGACTGGGGGTGGAGACTGCCCAGTCGCCTATCCTTCTCCCCCTCCCTAGGGCCAGTGCAGGATGTTGAGCCTCCCAAAATAACTCAGACCCTGCGGGAGCTGGTGTGGAACAGAGGATTCTCAGGATCCGAGGGGAACTTGTGCGGCCAAATGATTCGAGGAGCCCAGCCACCTTCCAAGCCAAAAACATTCCCTAGCAAGCCCTTAGCAGACAACAGGGAAACCAGGGGGCGGCTGTCTGCTTCTTTTACCCAGGTGGTACCCGACAGAGCGACCTTCTCCAGAGAGGGTCCTTAAGGGTGCTGGGCACGACTTGGAGAGATACTGGCAGATGGGGGCAGAATGTAAGCAAGCCTCTCGGTCATCAGAAGTTCTGAAGCTCTTGGAGTTTACGAGGTGCTGTGGAATCCCCACTTAGCGCACGTCCAGAGGAGGGAACTGTCTGCTTTGTGCAGCTTCCCAGAGTCCTGGTGAACGGAGGGGCGCAGAGCCCACTCCGATCGATCCCTGTAATGCTAATGTGCAGATAACGGTGGGTGTGGGGGTGCTGGACTGGGGGCTCCCTTCACCCCTGAGGCTGGGGTAGCATCTCATTTGTACACCTTGAGTCCGGAGCTAGCAAAGCCCAGAGGGAAACACTGCTTTCTCCCTAAATGTCCTGCTTTCATCTCCATATACAACTCAATTCAGATTTCCGTTTATTCCATTTGTGGACATTTCCATGCTGGGTATAACCTCTTTACGTTGTTATTATTAGGCTCTATAACCACAGGAATTCACTTCTCCAGCAGGCGGGTTTTGCAATAAAGTAGCACATCCCGACAGCCACTGTGTGTGTGGGATGGGCGCTCGGACTGGAGCGTGGCTCTGAGTCACCTAGAAAACAGTGTTGGAACGGACGCTCCCAACACTGGTGCTGAGAAGCCAGCTCGGGTCCTAGTGGGGCCCAGGCATCTGCAGCTTTACCCGAACCACGGCTGACCTGCTCCGGGGGGCCAGCGACCCCACTCTGAGACGCTCCCACTGGTCTCCGAGCTCCAGTCCATGGCACAAGCCAGCAAGTCATGGGTGGACGCATTTCCGACTTTTGTCCCTGCGGTCGGTCCAGCATTCAGAGGGTCAGCCGGCCTGCATCCTGGTGTCCCTGCAGGGGGCCATGTTTCTTCTTCCACTGCGTTCTGCAGGGCACTTGGTGGTTCTTGCTGGTCCTGGGCAACTCTCTAGTTTAACGGGTTCTGAGATGAAACGGGGGTGAGGCAGGAAGGAGGGAGGAGAGCAAACGGGAACCCCGAGAGCGGAGAGGACGCTGTGCTCCAGGTGGCACGCCTGCGGTGTCCGTGGCCGCCCCACGCGGTGCTCGCCGTTCTCCAGCTGCGGAGTTGAGGGCTCAGAGATCGCACAGCTGGGAGTGGTAGACTTGGGTGTGTTCAATGCGAAGGCCTTCCTTCCTTTTTTCTTGTCTTGTTTTATTTTGGGAGGGGCAAGGGGAATGGATACCACAAAAAAATGTTTACTCAACTTTTTACTTTGAAAAATTTGGAATTACAGAAAAATTCACAAAAATAATACAATCCGCCCTGGCTGGTGTGGCTCAGTGCACTGGCCTGAGAACTGAAAGGTCGCTGGTTCGATTCCCAGCCAGGACACATGCCTGGGTTTCGGGCCAGGTCCCCAGTGTGGAGTGTTTGAGAGGCAGCTGATTGATCTTTTCTCTTGCTTTCTTTCTCCCTCCCTTCCCCTTTCTCTAAATATTAAAAAAAAATAAAATATTAAAAAATTTATTTTAAATCTTAAAAAATAAATTTATTTATTTTAAAATAAAAAAAAGATTTTATTTATTTTTAGAGAGATGGGAAGGGAGGGAGAAAGAGGGAGAGAAACATCAATGTGTCGTTGCCTCTCACATGTCCCCCACTGGGGACCTGGCCCACAACCCAGGCATGTGCCCTGACTGGGAAATGAACTGGTGACCCGTTGGTTCGCAGCCCACGCTCAATCCACTGAACTACACCAGCCAGGGCAATAAAATCTTTTAATTAATAAAAAAATACAATCCCACAAACCCCTTTATTGTTAGTATTTTTCCACATCTGCCTCCTATCATAATTTTGCCAATCTGTTTGAGGATTACTTGGAAACACTGTATTGACTTCTAAATATTTCAGCTCATCTCCAAAGAACAGGAGCATTCTTCCACAAACCCACAATGAAACTGTCACACGTGGGAAGCATAACGTTAGCACATTACTATTTCATATCTGGTTGACTTTACCAATTGTTTATTAAGTGTCCTTGATAGCACTGTTTGTCTGATTCGGCATCCAACTCAGAACTACTCACTGCCTCTAGCTGTCCTATCTCTTTAGTCTCTTTTCATCTACAGTGGTATTTCATCTTTTTGTGTGTCTTTTAGAACATTGACATTTTGTAGGAGACCAGGCTGGTTGTTCTGAGAAACATCCCTGAATTTGCATTTGTCCGACTGTTTCCTCCTGATTGTATTCCGAGGGCCGCATGTCAGAGGACGAAGGCTTTGACCTTTTCATTGGCCTCCGTGCCTCCTGCCAAGCGGGGATCAAGTTCGATCCTTTGAATTGTTAACAGGACCAGTGGTGGGGAGAAAATCTGCATAGCGTGGTGGAAAGAATGCAGGCCTTGAAGAGCAACCTAATGAAGTTCACGTCCCTGATCTCTGGCTGATTGATCTTGAGCATATCAATTAACATCCCTCGAACCTGGTTTTCTCATTTGTAAATGTGGACGATTTTTGCTTTGCAGGATTATGACTAACATAAGTAAAGAACTCAGCCGATTACCTGATGTGTAATTAATTATAACTTCATGCATGACAGCTACTATTATCAAGTCCTGAACTATGATGTACCAAAATATCCTGGTTGTTCTTTTAACACATCTCTTAGATGCACCTTTTCTGTGTTTTCACATTTCTCCTGTTCTCAGGCCCCTCTGTTGTCACTGCTTCCTTTCTGGTGCCAGTACACTAATCTGTCCCTTCCATGTCACCTCTGGTGGTCCTACAATGTGGCCTTTGCCATCACATTCACCTGCTTTCTTCTTTCTCAGGAGATAGAGTTGAATGCCGGGCATTCAGGGCCTTCCATGATCTCACCTCATCTCACCGACCTGGGTTTACCTCCCACCGTGTCCCATGGGAGAAGTGTGACTGCTCTGGATTTGCCTGCTAGCACATTCTTCCTCCTCCTCTTCCCTCATCAGAGTGACAGATTCTTCTTCCTCCTCCTCCTCCGCTGGGGTGTAGGCGTGTATCGGTCGGGGTATGTTCGTAAACAGGAACTGCTTGAGGTGTTTCAAGTACGAAGGAATTGAATAGAGGGAATGAGGTGCTTACAAAATCATTGGAAATTCTGGACAGAGGTCAAGAAAAATCACCAGCTTCATTACCAGCTTCCACAGACAAGAATTTGAAGGGACTTACAAACCAGTAGGGATGATCGCAGCTGCCTCTAATCCTGAGGTCCAAGATTTTCAGGAAAATACTTAGACTGCAAAATGTCACGCCTGCCCAGGCCTCGTTAGACGCTGCCAGAGCAGCAGAAATCTGGCTACTGCCTCTCCTCTGCCTACCACGTCTTGGCAAGTGCCTCTCCTTCATGCATTCTATTCTGGGATCTGCAGACAGGGATTTGGGGCGTGCATTTCTCAGGCTTCCCGCCCCTGTGACACAGGCAAGAGCATGGAAGGGACGCCGAGCCAATGAAGGCCTTTCCCCGGGACTCTTCTGGCGGACCCGGTGGGCAAGGCCTTCTTCAGCTTCGGGAGTCGCAGCTGGAAGGACATGCACCTGGTTGCCTGGCCGTCTTCCCTGACTTCTGGGGGAACCCAGCTGTGATGGGACAGAATGAGGCCCTCAAAGGGTGAAAACAGTGCAAAACAGAGCTGGAGAAAGAGGGAGAGGGACAGAGACTGAGAGAGCTGATAACACGTGGTACCGAGTCAGCCCTGCACGTGGTCACACCCTGTGCCCGTGCAGCCGTGTCCTTCTCACTCGTTCCCATCCATGCATTTATTGTTTTGCCTAAGCTGGTTTAAGCCGAATTTCTGTGCATTGCAACCCAAAGGGCCCTGGTGACTAGCAGAAGGGAGACACGCGGATGTGGTGGAGGCAGACTGTGCCGTGGGCTGTGCAAGAGGACTGACGACGTGGTCTGAAGCACCCAGAGAAGATCATGAGAAAGGAATTCATCTCCGTTTTATCTTTTATCTTGGAAATATTATTTTAGCCATAACTTTATTTTACTTATTGCTCATGGCCTTTGCTTCCTTTCCGAATACTCTTCTTCCTTTCCTTCTTGAGACACTGTGACCTATAATAAATATATGGTGGGTCACCATCCCCTTTCTTGTACAGAGAGCTCTTAAAACACGTGGAATTTCGTAAGTCTTAAGAGCATAGAAGTGAAATGGATGTCTTTTGTTATTTATAACAAGCCACTTTCAACAACGCCAGAGTTTATGTTGATGAGGCCTCTTTTGGGAAGACTCTAAGAATGGGGACTGCTTGTCAGGGGAAGCAACCCTGTGATTAGGGGGTTGAGACTTTCAGGCACCTCTCGCCCTTCCTCCTCCAAGAAGGGGGAAGGGGATGGAGGTCGAAGTAATTGCCAGTGGCCAATGATTTAATCATTCGTGTCTAAATAATGAAGCCTCTACAAAAACCCAAAGGACGGGGTTCAGAGAGCTGCCAGGTTGGTGAACATGTAGAGTTGTGAGGAGAGTGTCCCCTCTCAACACCCCCCCCCCCCGACTAAGGGGGTGGAAGCTCTGTTCCCCCCCCCCCCGCATACTTTGCCCAAAGCGTGTCTTACATCTGGCCCTTCCTGAGTTATATTCTCTTACGGTAAATCTGCAGTCTAGTGTGTTAAGTTTTCCTGAGTTCCCTGGGCTGCTCTTGCAAATTCATCAAATCTACGGAGGGGGTCTGAGAAGCTCTAAAGTTGTAAGTGGTTGGTCAGAAGCACAGGTGACTTGGACTTGCAGTTGGCATCTGAAGGGGGTGCAGGCTGGTGAGTCGGAGCCCTTAACCTTGGAATCCGATGTTCTCTCTGGGCAGACAGTGTCAGAGCTGAGCCAAGTTCTGGGGTAACCCAGTGGGTGTGGTGGGATTGCTTGACTCTGGAAAACCCCAGCGTCTGGTGTCAGCAGTAGTGTGGTAACAGTGTCAAAGCAAAGGGGACACCTAGGAGTCTTTGTCTTTTACTTCTGTTTTCAAAATACTTCTTGCCTTCCAAACATCAGTTCAAATCTCTTTCTCCAGGAGCCTCCCTCACTACTTCACCCCATTTCTGAATTCCTCAAGTTCTTGGCACAGAACAATTGCACATCAAATTATTTGTAAGTTTTTTGGTGTGTTTTGACTCCCATTATTGACTGTGAATTCCTCAAGGTCATGGACTACATTTTACATGCTCTCTGCACACCCTCTTCACCCTCCATTGCCAAGTTTATCACTATTGACTGGTATGTAATGAAGACTTGGGAATTGATGGACTGATTGCTCATCAGGGAAGCCGAAGTTGCCGTGGGCAATTCACTGGAGGAGTAGTAGTAAAGGAGAGGAATGCTGTCCAGATACTAACCATTCAGGAATAAGGAAACCTTTCCAGAAACAGTAATTAAGCTTGTCCAAATGTGCTTGGCACACGGGGGTGGACAAAGTCCCAAGCAGTGTACCTCTCCTAGTGGCCACAAGGGGGCGGCAGATGGCATGGTCCAAGTATCCAGGTGTCCACAAGGCTGGCTGGGTGAGCCAGTCAGCTAAGTCGTGCTAAGAAAGGAGATCTTGGGTACAGGTGATTTGCACAGGATAAGATGGGCCTCCAATTAGTAGGCCTGGAAAGTAGGATGCCTAGACTAAGGGTGGGAAAGTCAAAGGATAAACACATGGATGATGGACATCAACAGGCACCTAAGAATATGAGCTGAATCCTCCAAAATCGAAGAAGTGAGTGAACTTTAAGAGATTTAGATATTCTTCTAAGGACAAGGGTGTGCTTCAGTGCTTTGGCGAAGGAAGCAGGACAGCCAGGCAGGGATTGGTGGCCAGGGCAAAGTCTGGGAGGTAGGAGTCTCAGAGTCCCATCTCTCAGCTTATAGGTTCTCGGCCCTTTGTCTGATGAATGCTTTTGCTGTGTGACCTAGGAGACGACCTTCCCCTCTCTGAGCCTTAGGCGTCACATCCTACACAAAGAGGATTGGTGTCTGGAGACTCACAGACCAGCCCTACCTTTCCTCTGGGGTCCATGATGGCCAGGGATCCTTCTAGCCTAAACGGTCTCTGGGGTTGTGGGAACGAAGCAGTTCCGTTCGTGACAAAGACGTTTCTTCATCACCCCGTCTGCACACACCCACTTTCTCTAAAACTTTTGACGGGCCCTGCCCCGTGGGACAGGGTTGACGCTGAGCAGTCCTAACTGTCCCTGCCCCGTGTCACAGCACACATCAAACTGTCCCCACATAGTGCTGTGAATGCAATTGTTTTTGCTGTAGGATAGTCTCAAGGGCATTTTTATATTTTCGCTTTCAAGATGATTTTGGTAATTTAATATTCAGTGGCTGTGATTTCTCAGAAATCATTGTGCATAGTTAGGAGTTTCTTGAAGTGGAAGAATGCACTGTTTTCAGATATAATAAAACTGGTATGGCTAGCGAATGAAATAACTTAGGGAGTTGACACAGTACTGCATTTTGTAGACAGTTAAGTTTTGGTTTCGGAATTTTATTCTGTATCTTGACTACGAGCATGTTTGTGGTGCGCATTTTTGGAAGCTCTTGAAAAGCCTGTGTGTCCTCAATCCCGTGTCTGATGAACAGAATCCTTCTGAGGCAGCCAAAACAGTGTGGGGGACGGGGGAGGGGGTCCTTCCTTCCAGTTACTACATTTTGTCTTATCTTCTGGCCCAGGGGCTGGAGCAAGCTTTGAGTGCACCAACAAGAAGAGGAACCCCCCTCCCACTTCGCTGTAATCTCAGAAACTTCACTGAAAGCCCGTCTTTCAGCCCCGTTGTGTAAGCAGGCACCCAAGTGGCAGAAACTCCCCGTGCTGGTGTTTTTGTAAAGACAGGCTCCTCCCAGTTCTCTCAGGCACACTGCATTCAAGCCAAACACCGTCCCCGTTGCCACCATTTCTACAGAAATAGATACCGCACAAAGGGCAGTATCTCACCAGAGACTTTGTTTTCTCTTGCTGATAATTTCTTTCCATAAACATTTCTGAGAGAGATGAATAGGTGTACCTTTCTGGAACGATGGGCAGATGCTGAGCGTGAAATGACTTTGCGTGGCATGTTTTATGTATGAGGGAGGGTCCGGAGGACCACCTGTGAATGGCTGCGGACTGCCAGGTTTCTCTGCTGCATGGGACTGAGGGTTGTGCAGCTGCCGCTCACCTGAAGCTTTAAAGGCCCAGCTGGGGCGGAAGCTGCCGGGAGACTCCTAAAAAGGCTGGTGCAAAACATCACCGGCCTGTACCACTCGGGTCCACTGTGTAGTCCTAGGTCCCTGTCCCTCCCACCCTGTGCATTTCACAGCCATTGTCACCGTTGTCAGATATTTCATTGTGCTGGTATTTGTTTTTTATTTCCCTCTCTCTGTTTATAATGGCGAAAAGGGAATCAATTTCTTCCTATCATGGTGTTAATGAATCTCAAAGGGAAAAAAAGAGATGTGACCTCAGGAAAATCAAGAGGCGACATAAAAAGGGCAGACAGAGCAACCTCCAACAAAATGAACGCGCGGGACGCCAGTCTCTCTGGGGGGGCGGAGGGAGATCGGCAATGACCAGGTGGCACCAGACAATTTGCCCACAGTTATCAGGGTCCCGCTGAAGCCCAGAGTCAACAGCACTAGGTGACTCATGGTGGTGGCAAAGCACAAAAGGGTGGGTGGGGACACAAGCTCGGGCCCAGGCCGAGGGCTATCGTTTCCACCCCAATGTAGGGGTACTAGGTTTAGGAAGAAGAAACATAGGGTGCCCAGTGATACAGCTGACCCGTTTTTTAAAACGATTTATTTTTAGGGAGAGGGGAAGGGAGGGAGAAAGAGAGAGAGAGAAACATTGATCAACACACACATCTCAACCAAAGACCTGGCCCACAACCCAGGCAGGTGCCCTGACTGGGAATTGAACCAGCGACCCTTTGGTTCACACACCCACGCTCAATCCACTGAGCTACACTAGCCAGGGCAGTTTTCATATTTTCATTTATATTTAGTTATTCGTAAGTCTGTCTCCCCTACTAAACTGGGAGCGACTCAAGGGCAGGGACTGTATCTAGATTCTTCTTCCCATTGTCCTCAGTACAGCTTCAGCTGTGTGAGCGGTGTAGTCGGTGCTCCGAGTGTTGCGAATGCACGAATGGTCACAGCTGACATACTCTGAGCACTGACCACGTGCCAGGCACGGCTCCGAGCGCATTACATGAATTTCAGTCCTTTAATCTTTGAGTAACTCTTTGAGGTAGACACCATTTTATTTCCATTTTAGAGAATGGTGAAATGGAGACACAAGGACGCTCAGTGACTTGTCCTTGGTCCTGCAGCTGGTAAGGGGCAGAGCTGAGATTTGAACCCAGGCAGTGTGGCTGTGTCTGTGCTCTTAGCCTCTGTAATATCTTGAATGAATGGATGGACAGAAGGGAAGAGTGAAAAAAAAAACCGAATGAAGGAATGTGTGAACAGAGGCAGCGAACGGGAACCTGGGCCAGGACACGGGAGGTGGAGCCAAGGGTGGTATCCGGTGAGCAGAGTCGGGGGGCTGACCAGGAGACAAGCGGAGGGACGGGCCTGGGCGGATCAGTGACTCGAACACCCAGGGCAGCGCCTCAGCAGAGGGGGCTGGTCTCGTGTCTGCTTTGGGAGTCAATCCTTGTGTCCCGAGCCCTCCACGTCTCCTCAGGGGCCTGGCTGCAGCTTTCCCCCTGGCCTCCCGCCCCCACGCCCTCCTCTTCCCAGGCAGAACCCTTGCTCTCCTCGCCTAAGAAGCCCCTGGAGCTCTGCGGCTGATCCTATCTTTCCCCTGGCTCTCAGCTGGGAGTTAGCAGGCTCGGCACCTTTTTTCTTGGGCTCCAGTCCCTCCCTCCGTGTCTCATGCTCCTCTGCCCAGCTTCTGCCGAGGTGTCCCACAAAGGAACCCATGTGGTCTGGGGACAGTGGCCGATCAAGGGCTCCAGGAAAAGTGCCGCCTCGGGAATGACGGGGATGTAACGAGCCTTCCTCTTCCAGCCTTGGGAACATGGACAGTGGCCCGTTCATGCCTCCCACCTGGGCCTTTTTACTTTTTAAAAATTGTGGTAAAAAAGAACCACAGAACATGAAGTTTACCACCTTAGCTGTTTTCACGTGTTAAGTATATTTGCATTGTTGGGAAACAGATCTCCAGAGCGTTGGCATCTTGTAAAACTAACACTTGTACCCATTAAACAACGATGCTCATTTTCCCCACCCCCAGCCCCCGGTAACCACCATTCTACTTTCTGTGCCTACGAACTTGACTACGCCAGGTATCTGATATAAATGGAATCACAGAGTATTAGTCTTTCTGTGATTGGCTTATTTTACTTAACATAATGTGTTCAGGGAGCATCTATGTTACAGCATTTGTCAGAATTTCCTTCCTTGTTAAAGCTGAAGAATATTTTGTTTATCCATTTATCTGTTGATAGACATTTAGGCTGCTTCCATGTTTGGGCTTTTGTGGATAATGCTGCCATGAACTTGGATGTGCAAATATCTCTTCTTCAAGTCCCTGCCCTCAGTTCCTTTGGTTATTTACTCAGAAGTGCACATGCCAGATCATGTAGTCCTGTTTTTAATTATCCGAGGAAACTTCCTACTGTTTTCCGTAGTCACTGCCCCGTTTTCCATTGCCACCAACAGTGCACGGGCTCTGATTTCTCTACCTCTGTGTCGGTACTTGTTTCCGGGTGTTGTTTTGTTTTGTTTTGATAGTAGCATCCTCATGAGAAGACGGCCGCCTTGAACCTCTTCTTTATTTGGAGGCTGTTTCTGTAATGGCTTAGCCTGATTTCTAGTCACCCACTGGAATGGCACGATGGGGAAGGCACAGCTCCGTGCCGTGGGCAGGTAACCTGATGACCTAGACAGAGAGATGCCCTAATTCGGTCAGTGACTTTGTGACTCTGGGCAAGTGTGCAAACTCTGAGCTTCCATCTGCTCACCGGGGACAAGGCCTTCTTGATGACAACCTCCTCCGTCCTCTGCCCTGATGTTTTCTCCAGGAAAAGACAGGAAGCAAGAGGTGGAAGATGACCTGTTAGGGGGCAGCCATCACCCTGACTGCATTTTTTTCTTTCTGTTATGAAAATAATACACACTTACTTTTTAAACACGAGAAAGCTCAGAAGGGGAAGCTTTTAGAAGCAAGGAAGTATTTATCTGTCCTTCTGTCTCTGAAAGATACTGCTGATAACATTTTGGTCTGTTTCTTATAGTTTTCTGGTTTTTTTCTTTCTCAGGGAGGCAAACATTTTTAATCTTTGAGAGTCCTTGTTCTAAAGAACAGCTACTGCCTTCCCCAGCAATCAGTATGAAAGTTAACTGAGCTCTCAATTCTTAAACGTATCTTCCTTTGTGTTAGTTCACTTCTTAGACGTGTCGCTGTGAGTGAAAAGCAATTAATTACAGTGAAAGCGCTGCTCGGAGACACCTTATGAAATTATGTTAATATGTACTGAGAGAAAAAAAGAAATAAAGGAAGGGGAAAGGGAGCCGATGGGCAAAACAACCAGTGTGTTTAAAGGCCCAGTTTCCTTTCAAGCTGCAGAGCCGATGGTCACTATGTATCTGGGAGGATGAGAAAGCTATTGTGGTAGTTGCAATTTGTCAAAATCAGTGAAACCTGACAAAAAAGCAAAGCTCATAAACTAGCAAAAATAATGACTTTGGTAAATGTAACATTTTACACACACACACACACACACATAGAAAAAAACACTGCTGTATCAGTTCAGGGAAAAAAATCTACATGATAATCTGAAGACGAAAAGGAGGAGTGTGCAGAGCTGTGAGTGTGAAAGGCACCCTCTCAAGCATTTCTGGCCTGGCCTCAGGATCCCACGCTTGGAGGTGCTTTGGGGCAGGGGCCCTCTGAAGGGACTGGGCTTGGCGCTGCAGCAGACACCGGTTTTGTCTGTGCTGCCCGGCCGGTTGGAACCCCTGAGGATGGCCTGACCAGGATGGCTCCGGGGCTGGTGGAATAATGAATGCGAGAAAGATGCTGAGCACAGCACTGGCAGAGAGGAAGTGCTCAGTAATTGTTAGGTATAATGGCTGTTACCTGGTGTGGAGGAGGAAGCCAGATTCTGGGTCTTCTTGGCAGTTTGGTACTAGGGGAGGCGGGGGTCTCAACTGGAAAGGGGGCAAAGGTGGGGAGTTGGTGGGGCCTTTATCTGGTTTCTAATTCCTCCTTAATCTAGGCTTCCAGGGCGTGTGTGTGTGTGGCATGTGGTGTGGGGTGTGTGTGTCTGTGTGCCTTGGACGTACAGAGTGGGGAAGGCTCAGGAAGGAGGAAGAGAACTCCTATTTATTAAGTGCCTGTTATATACCACACACCATGCTAAGCATAAAAAAAAAATTCTTGCCCGAGAGATTAGCTATCTTGACTGAACATTTGGACCAGGCTTGTTTGCCTGACACCACGCCCTGAGCTGAGACAGTCCCTTCATTTTCTGTGGCCCCACAGACAGATTTTTTCCCACTGAGTTTTCAGAGTTCAAGTCTAACCTTGGCTCAGGTAAGCTTTAGAATTTTTTTCTTTTATTAATTCTAGAGACAGGGAAAAGGAGGGAGAAAGAGAGGAAGAGAAACATCAATATGAGAGAGAAACATCGATCAGTGGCCTCTTGTAGACTCCTGGACTGGGGACTGAATCTACAACGCAGGCATGTGCCCCAGCTGGGAATCAAACCCTCTACATTTCAGTTTGCAGGACGATGTCCGACCCACTGAGCCGCACTGGGTGAGGTTTTAGTAGGCAGAATTTCCCAAATTCGTTAAAAATCTGAGATCTCCTTTTCTGCTGGTAACAAGGGACTGTCCCACCACTGCTTCCCATTCAGCAGTCAGGGCCTCTCCTCTGGGCGCCGGGAGGGGCTTCCTGCCTTGCCAGAAACACTCTCCTGGACCACGTGGGAGCCAGCAGGCCCTGTAGTCCCAGGGTCTGGTCTGACCTAGGGCCTGGGTAGAAGAGAAGCAAGCCTCAACCTGCAGGCCAAGCCTGATATACGCAGGGCAGTGAGCAGACTGCCATGTTGGCACCGCTGGGGCCAAACTTCTTGCCAAACAGGCTTGAGTTTCAACACATTGGGAGAGCACAGGAGGCTGGAGCAAAACTTTGCTGTCAACTCCAAAGCTGGGCCATCGCAGACCCAGGAGAGCCAGGTCTCCTGGGGCTCCGCCCCCCTTGGGTGCGGTCGTGCTCTCTAACTCCAGGGGACTCTGCGTGTCAGGAGCCAGCCCAGGGTGGAGGTGAGCTTTCTTCAGGTGCTTTACCTGTGAGACCTTAGGAGTTAGACCAGAAAGGTTTTTAGAAACGACTTGGTCTGCATTGATCTCCTATTCTTGTGGAGCCCGAGTCAGGAGAGGAGGTGAACTGTAATTGATAGGCACTGTTTAAGAAAGCAAGACATTTTATAGCGCATCTTAGATTTATCTTCAAAATAATTATAGTTCTTAATTTATATCCAAAGTAATCATAGTTTTTAACATTGTGGCCAAGGGAAAGCTTTAGCCGTCGGTAAATTTTATTTAAGTGGTCGGAATGGAGTGTGGCGGATTTTGCTGAGGAGCAGCAAGAATCACACATATGTCAGGCTCTGCGCTGATTGCTTTATTTATATTAACTCTTTTGATCCATATAATGGCCCTATGTAATGGTATTAAGATTATTTGTTTTTTTTTAAGATTTTTACTTATTTATTTTTAGCCAGAGGGGAAGGGAGGGAGAAAGAAAGAGTGAGAAACATCGGCGTGTGGTTGCCTCTAGCGGGCCCCCCAACTGGGGACCTGGCTCAAAACCCAGGCCTGTGCCCCGCCTGGGAATGGAAACAGCGACCCTTTGGTTCATAGGCTGGTGCTCGGTCCACTGAGCCACACCAGCCAGGGCTTATTTTTGTTTTAAATACGAGGAACAAACACAGAGGGTTTTAGTAACTTACAACTAAGGACTCACAGTTAATAAGTGGCAAACTTGGATTTGAACCCGGGGAGTTTTGTCTTCCAAGACTGTGCTCTTAAGCTGTGTGTTTTAAGGTGCCTCAAAGTATGAAGACTTAATTTCTTTGGCTACTTTACTGAGTGACAGAACTGACTGGTTAGAACGGACCTTGACCTGTTGACCCCTCCCTGCCCACCCCCACCCCCCCTGTGCACTATTACAAATGAGAAAATTAAAGCCCAGAGAAGTATAGTGACTTCCCAAAGTTACATGGTGGAAAACTGACCAGAAGTCAGAACTTAAGGCCCAAGCCCTGCTTTTCTCAACACATCCTTCTTTGTTCTGTCTGAATGCTAGAGCAGTCTCTTCGAGTTCTGAACTCCATTCCGCTCTCTCCTTTCCACAGCCCAGGCTCTTCTCGGCCAGAAAGTGCCTGCACTTGCTTCTCCAGTGCATGTAACCCTGGGTTCTGGTTCTGTCAGAAACACTCCCTGGCTCCCCCCGTCCTGTCTTGCCTCCTTCACAGGAACTGTGCATGTAGGGAGGCTACAGGATCTGCTTTGCTCTTAATCAGCGTCAGGGTCAGAGCAGAGCGGCTGGGAAAGGGCCATGAACCATGAGATTCAGACCATGAGATCCGGGAGTGTGCTGGGGTGACGGAAACCGGACCTGGCGACAGTCAGAGTCACGGGGAGCCACACCCATCACCCCATCAGCTCCTTCCCCCGGCCACTTTTCAAATCACAAACAGCACTGAGATGCCACAAATGAACAGTCCTATAAGAAGCAAGGATTTCAGTGTCGTGTTTGAATATGGGAAATACTGAAAGAGCTCTGGACTTGGAATCAGGAGGCACTGGCTTCCAGGCCCGGCTCTTCCACTGATCAGCTGCGTGGCACGTTGACACACGTCTCTGGGCCTTTTGTTTCCCATGTAATGTGGGTGAATCAGCTGCTTGCCTGTCCTCCCAGGATTTCTCTGAGGCTAAAACAAGGGAACGGAAGTGAACGTGCTTTGGAAATGACTGCAACGTACAGATGTCATTGCACTGAGCCAGATCTAAACAGGCAGCAGCTGTTGGTCCCTGCCCTGGTGATAAATGGAGGCATTAGAGACTTTATCCCAATTCTTCTACCTTATCAAGGCTCATCCCCTGGAAAGGATTTGGGCACTGGGAAAACAGGGCTTGGCCTGGGGTTGCTTCCAATGCTCCTCCTCACGTTGGCTCTTTGGAGCCCTGTGCCAGGAGTCAGGAGCCTGGGCGCTGGACCCCACCCTACCACCAACAAACCGTGTGCCCTGGACACCTCTCAGCCTCTCTGCACCTTGGCTGGCCCTGACATTCTGACTCCACATCCTCTGCCTGAATTCAGGGGGTTGGATCAGCTCTGGGGTCTGGGGAAGGAGAGAAATGCGAAAATATGCCTACTAAGTGCTAGGTCCTTTTCATGTCGTCTGTCTCCTTTCCTTCATTCAGCTAGTGATTGTTGCCAAGCTCTGCGCCAGATGCTAGGACCAGCCATAATAGGCAGATGTGGCTTTCTGGGGATTCCAGTGAAGCAGGAGAGACAAGCATAGAGCAAATGATGCCACAAATACAGAATGACAGTAGAGGAAAAGGGTAAGAAGGAAAAGAAAGAGCTTTGGAGGTGGAGGGAAGAACCAAATCAGCCTATTAATGGAATTGAACTTGACAGATAAACAAGGCTATAGCCAGCTAGAAGGGGACAGACCTTCCATGCAAAGGGAACAGGTGGCAGGCCTGAGGTTTGAAGAAGGGCACGGCCCAGAGATGGAGGGACACAGCAAGTGTGAACATGGAGCAGTGAGCTCATTGTCCATGCGATTCCCAGAGGCCAGCCACGTCCCTTCTTACAGGTCATGGTAAGAAACAGAGGTTTCGATCCTAATTTTGACATCTTTTTATCTAGAACATGAGCTCTGCTGACCTAGATCTTCTGAATACAATTAGAATTTATTTTCTGAACAATCTGATGGATCACATGCAACTAATTCTATAAACAATCACTGTACTCAACCTGAGAAAAACAGGACAAAAAAAGAGACTTCATCCCTGCCCCTCGGGTCCCCATCTGGAGGACAGGCTGGAAGAAGGCAGCGGGTTGGCACTTGGTTAAGTGGCTCTGAAGTGAGACAGGCTGAGATGAGTCCCACACAAGAAAGTGCAAAGGCTAAGGTTCAGTGACCAGACCTGACAGTTATGGGAACATGTCACATTAATGGTCACGTCTTTGAAGTGCCTGTCACATCCATGGCAAGGGCTGCAAGGCAAAAGTGTAATTTAAGCTGAGCCTTGGACAATGAAAAGTTTTCATTTTTAGCACATTTTTTCCAATTAAAAAATAACATATGCTCCTAAAGGAAAATATGGGAAATACATAAAAAGGATTATAATGATGCATAATCCAGAGAAAACATTGTAAATGTTTTAGTGAGTAATGTTCCAGATGGCTTACCTATGTTTAGCAATGTTGGAGTCACTGTGTTGATACAATTTCGCAGCACTCTCTTTTTGCATTAATATGTCAAGAGTCTTTTCCCGTGTTGTTAAGCATTCTTCAAAACCGTGATGTAGAATGGCCGTTTAGTATTGTTGTTCGGATTTGTGTGACCTTTTCAGTGTCTTTGAATATGTTGGTAGTTTCCAAATTTGTTGCTGCTATGAATAATGCTCAAGTGAGTACCTTTGTACATAAAACATAGGTAGGGTAGATTCAGAGTAGAATTCCTAGGGGAAAAGGGTGTGAACCTTGGAGACCTATGGACCCATCACACTCCCACGAGCAACATAGGTGTGTTCCTATCTCACTGCACACTTGCCAACATTCTTTTCTTTAAAATTTTTTTTAAAAGATTGATTTTAGAGATACGGAGAGAGGAAGGGAGAGAGAGAGGCGGGGGTGGGGGGACATGGATTTTGTTGCTTCACCCATACTTGCATTCACTGGTTGCTCCTTGTGTGTGTTCTGACTGGGGAGAGAACCCACAAGCCTGGTGAATCAGGATGCTTTAACCCACTGAACTACCCAGCCAGGGCCTAGCACTATTTTCTTTTTAAAATCTTCACCATTTGGATGGGAAAGAGCAGAGCACTTTTATTGCTTAAGTCCGCCTTTCTCTGATTAAGGATGAGCTTGACTTTGACCAGCAGGTTGGTGGTGGTGTGGGGGAGGGCATTGGGGAAGGACAATGGTTTCGGGAAAGGCCTGGCATGGCTCCTCCCCAGGTAGCGCTGTGGAAGTGTCCGGAAAATTTAGTGAATTGCACAAAGGCTGACATGTCATTGGTACCTGTTCCTGTGGGCACTTGGAACAGCCATGACTCTGGACGCTTCCACCTGGAGGGTGGGGGCCGCCTGAGATGGAGTTCAGTTTGCCCCGGGATACGCCCAGGAGGTGACAGCCCTTCCCCATCTCACCCACTCCGAGGGACAGACCCCACCTCCCCTCACTTCTTTAGTGAGAGAGAAAGCCGACTTTCAGTGTCTGTGAAAAGGGAAATACGGTGACGTGGGATTTGGGAACAAAAAATTTCTATGAAATGCCTTCAAAACCGAGGACTTTAGTACCATTGGAAGTAGCAGAAATCGACTCAGTCTTTTTGAAGGGCAGCGGAGTCATATGGCTCCAACTGTGAAGTATGAATACTCTTGAACTCAGCGATTTTACTTTTAAGACTGTATCTGAGGACATAAACAGATAAGAACGCACAACTGTGTGCACAGCACAGGGACGTGTGTGGAAGGAGGTATTCTTGGCATTGGCGAAAAAAACAGAAACACTCCAAGTGGGTATCTTCCACGTGCCTGAGAAATAAGAGACACTTGGGTGAGAAATTGCTAGAAATCTGGTTTGAGGAAGGGGCTGATGCCAGCTAAGAAAGACCTGCCTGGAGACTATCTGGAAGTACCCCTGACCACCTCCCAAGGGCGGCCCTCCCTCCCAGCTCGCGTTAGGCAAAGCACATCCCCAACGTGGCCATCACACAGTGAGGGGGATGGACTCACCTCAGCCTGACGCCACAGCAGGGAGAACAGTCACTCAACCAGGAAGGTAGGAGCCCTGCCAGGCACCAGTCCCTCCTGAAGCCTCTCCAGCTACTAAAGTGGCCAGCAGGGCAGCGGGTATTTCATCTCGGCCTGAGACATTCCAATAGGGAACTGGAATATCCCTTCATCAGACAATGTCATACTGTTACCGAACAAGAGGTCCGAGGGAGGGGGCAATATTTGGCCCACCTAGGGATGCCAAAAACTGCTAAAGAACAGGGGCCCCTCCCAAAGACAGAATACTAATATCTACTGGGCTCTTCTGTCTGCCACCAATTGGAAAGACATCTCTCAATGCCAGAGATTTGTGAAAAGGAAACAAAATGTTTATCTAATGCTATTTAGGCTTAACGCCTCCACTAAAATATCAAAGTCCTTTAGGGTATACACCTACACACACACACAGCTTTCCCTTCTCCCACTGTCCCAACTCCGGGTACCGTAAATCAGGAAAAGAGCACACGTCTGTGTTGCAGGCCGCTGGCACCATCAGCTGTGTCACCGTGCAGGCAGGATCTCTCTCTAGTTAATCCAAAGTACTGTGGCACCCTCTCACGGTCCACTGGCAAGAGTTCTTTGTACCAAGTTCCAGTCAAAGTCTCTCCTGCTTTCCAGGCCATGCGGCCAAAGGGGGCACCCCAAAGCCACGTGGGCCTCTTCTACCAAAGCTGCAGGGGTTCGCACTCCACCAAAAGCATGTGGCTTTCTTCTTCACTTGGCTGCAGGGATCTCCATTCTAGCAAAGCTCAGTGGTTTTCCCTTTCACCTCACCAAGAGGGGGTCCTCACTCTGCTGAAACCGCATGGCCTCTCCTCGCCTGGGCAATTCTCCCCTCATGTCCTGGAGTCAGTCTTTTCCAAGCTCTCACACAGGGGTTCCCACTCAGGAGCGCAGCCCCTAGTTACATCCTGGGTCCCAGCCACTCCCTTCTCCCTGGCTCAAAACTTGGCCACAGCTATTTAACATATCTATGAAACCAGTTAAAGGTTATAGATATGTTAAATGACCATTCTAGGGGTTAGCTGCAAAACTGTTGCTATGCAAAACAGCTCTCAATGACCCTGCTCCCCATTCGTCCCCTCCCTCTGGGGGAGGGGGTGAGGACATCTTAATATTTCCTAGACACCATGATCTCTGGACCCCATCCCAAATCTTTTTTTTGGGGGGCGCCCCCTTGGCTGCACCCTGTATCATTACCCCCAGCCCCCAACATCATCATATACGGTTTCAAGTGATTCAAAAAGTTCTAAGAAGGAGACCAGACCAAATGACATATTGCAGGCAGCAGAAGAAAATATTAGAAAATATTTGATTTCAGATGACAACAGGCTTTGAGAGGACATGTCCCTGATTCATTATAAAGGGCATGCAGTGGGTCCCTAGCCTGTGCTGCGGGGACGAGGCAGGAAAAGCCCCTCTCCCGTGGCGTTCATCCTACAGGGCGAGGAGAAAGCCAGCCTCAAGGCAGCAGACTGTCAGCGGTGGTTGTGGGTTGAGCCGAGTGCCCTGAAGGGGTGAATGGGCTGCTGCGGCCGGGACAGGGAGGGAGGGTCTCTTGGGGGAGGGGCCTGTGAGCCGAGGTCCGGTGACTGAGAACCGGCCGCCCTGCAGGGGAAGGCAGGGCGCACCAGGCAGAACAGAGCAGGGGCCAGGGCGGCTTCGCGCAGGGGGAGGACGCCCGCGTGGGCTCAGGACCCCACAGCGCCTGCTGCAACCGAAGAGCAGTTAGGAATCACTGGGGAGCATGTAGTTTATGTTTTTTTTGCTATTGTTGCTTTTTAAAAATGTGTACTTTTTAAACCATTTTTAATTTTAAATTACAGTTGACATTTAATATTATTTTATATTAGTTCCAGGTGTATAGCACAGTGGTTAGGCATTTGTCGAATTTACAGAGTGATCCCCCGGTAAGTCTAGTATCCGCTGGGCATGGTTATTGCAATATTTTTACTATATTTCCTGTGCTGTACTGTCATTCATATTTTTAATTTACTGGGTATTTTAAAAAAAGTAAGATATAATTGATATACAGTAAAATTCACCTTTTAAAAGTATTTTTAAAAGATTTTTTAAAAAGATTATATTTAGTTTTAGAGGGGGGAAGGGAGGGAGAAAGAGGAGAAACATCAATGTGTTTCTCTCCCTTTCCCTTTCCCTCTCTTTCTCCCTGAAAGGGGTGGTTGCCTCTCGTGCTCCTGTACTGGGAACCTGGCCTGCAACCCAGGCATGTGGCCTGCCTGGGAATCGAACCAGTGACCCTTTGATTCGCAGGCTGGCGCTCAGTCCACGAAGGCGCACCAGCCAGGGCGTATTTTTAAAAGATTTTATTAATTTATTTTTTAGAGAGGGGAAGGGAAGAAGAAAGAGAGGGAGGGAAACATCTGTGTGTGCTTGGCTCTCCCTTGCCCCCCACTGGGGACCAGGCCAGCAACCCAGCCATGTGGCCTAATGGGGAATAGAACTGGGGACGCTTTGGGTCGTGAGGCTGGTGCTCAATCCGCTGAGCCACACCAGCCAGAGGATACTGACCGTTTTTGCCACAGTTTTCATTGCTTGTACGAAGAGAATTTTTGGAGATCCTTACTCTGCCATTTTGCCGACATCACTCTTGATCACTTCATTTTAAACCCTGTATTAGGATTTGATGAGTCAAAATGAATTGAATTTTAAAGGTAAGTGACCCTGAGGTGTGTCTTTTAGAGCACTGCTGTGGTAGGCAGCATCGCCTGCCTCTGTTTTTTGAACATATTGGTTCCAACGGGCTGGGTGTTGACTACAATAAGGGGCTAACTAAGCAAGTGAGATCTTTAAACAGGCTCTGGATAGGGCTTCATGGATGGGAATGGCACAACTGTGTTTTCTGGAAAGAAGGCAGGGTTTGCACAGAAAAAGCTGCTGGGATGGGGTGACTGTGAGGTGTTGGGGGGTCCTTGGCTGGTGGGAGGAGGCAGGCTGGTGGCCCTGAGTGGCTGTGGGAACTTCCTCCAGGTCTTGGATGCCCAGCTTTGTAATTCACTATAGCCAGGGGTCCCCAGCAGCTACCAGGTGGTACTCTGCCCTAGGAAGACTATGTGTCACTGAGTGATGGAGACGCTTGCTTGCACGTGACTTTGCACTTCACAGCTTCTGCACGATTTTCTGTTCGGAGAGATTGAGGGTGTGCTGCCCAGCAACAGAGGGGGTATGAGTTGACCTCTCGGAGTCTGTTGCTCCCAGAGGGTGGGGGATGAGCACCTGGGTATGGTCACTTCTCCCAAATTGGCAGGAAGCAGAGGTTAGTCATGCCCGTGTGGCATATGGTGGAGCTGAGACCAGAGCAGGGCCAGGACCATCTCAGCAACCTCTCACCTGCTTCTAAGTCCTCAAAAGGATTTGGCGGAGCTCTTTGCATTCCAGTTTCCAGCTGGCTTGTCCCATTGATGGCCACATAGCAGGGAGGAGTTTATCCAGGATCCATATTAAGTCTTACCCTCAGAGCTAAAAGTCCAACTGCAGAATTCTAGCTCGACAGAGGTAAATGAGAGAAGAGCCTGTGTCGTAGAGTTGACTGAGATGGGTGGGAAGTATGGGGGGACACCCCCAGGGGCTGAGGGGATCTCAGGCTGCACTAATGTTGCAGTAATGTCTGGAAGGAGGGGCTGAGTATTGTACACACTCTGGGCTGCACCAGGCACTCCTGGGATTTTCGTGTCCTGGGGTGTGTCTAGGGTGGGGAGGGCAGCCTGAAAATTGTATTGTGCTAGAACAAGTGAAGGATTTGGGGCTGTTCAGCTGAAGAAGAATGGACTCAAGGGACCTTGGCATTGTTCGAAGGTCACTAATGGGCTGTTCTTGGGCACAGAAAGCAGGTCTGTGAGGCCCCCAAGGGCAGAGTTGGGCCCAGTGGGGGAAGCTATGGGAGGCAGTCTCAGCTCAGCATTGGAATGACCCCTTGTCAAGCTGCGTCCGTGCGGGCACACGTGCGCCCACGTCTGTAGGTAGTGAGTGAGTCCTCAATCTGTGCAAAGGGGCCAGGTTGATAGAATCCTGGAAAGTGTTTTTTGCACAACAGCCAGAATGATGTTCTCTCAGAAACACGTTGGAACTGGCCAGGTCAGTGTATTTTCACTTCTACCCCTCCCTCCACATCCGAGAAGGGAAGGTCCTGTCCCTCATCTAGCATAAACCGGAACCCGGGCACTCCGGTAGGTGCCTGCCCTTCTCCCACTCTCGGCAATCAATCAGCCCATCGCCAGGTTCTGTCTGAGACAGCCTCAGGGTACCTCTCGCACCTGGCCCCCTTTTCCCAAACCACCACTGCTGTCTTCACTCAGATCTCATCATTTCTCGTCCTGGCCTTTGTTACAGCTTCAGCTGGAAACGAGTCAGGGGCCATCTGAACTGATCATCCTTAAACACAGACTGATCCCGCTGAAATATTTACCATCCCTCCACAGTCTCAGGGTAAAATCTAGACACCTTGACATCCAGCTCCCTGGCTCACTGTTCTTCCAGGTACTGCCTGCTCCAGCCACACATCGCTGCCAGCCTGGCCTTTGTTTCTGCCCATCTTTCTGTCTAAGTGTTCTTTCCTGGATCATTTTTTTGAGAGCAATTTTAGGTTTACAGAAAAATTGATTAGAAAATATAGAGTCCCCATATACCGCTCCACTCTCCAGTTTCCCTTGTTATTTATATCTTGCATTAGTGTGTATGTTTGTTATAACTGACGATCTGATATTAATACATTATCATTAAATCCACAGTTTACAGTTAAGAGTTACTCTTTGTGTTTTGTGTTGTATGTCCTCTGGGCTTTAACAAGTGCGTAAGGACATGACCCACTAGTACAGTCCCATGCAGGAAAATTGCACTGTCCTTAAAGCCCTTGTACTCCTTCCAGTTTATCCCTCCCTTTAATCCCCCACAGGAACGTTTTCTGGTTTTTTATATGTCAAAATCCTTTAGCAAGGGCGTCCAACATGTGGCCCAGGATGGCTATGACTGCTGCCCAAACAAAATCGTAAATTTACTTAAAACCTTGTTTGGCTCATCATTTTTCAAGTGTTTGTGTATTTAATGTGGGGCTTCCTCTTCCAGTGCGGCCCAGAGACGCCAAGTGGTGGGACACCCCTGCTTTGAGGTCTGATGTAGATGCTACTGCCTCCAGGAAGCCTTTACTGATTTACTCTCTTCTCTTAATAATCAATAGCATATATGGCATTTCTGTTCTGTCCTGGGTACGGTGCCAATCTTCTCTCTCCCTTCCAAACACCAACTCTGCTGGATAGATTAAGTGTGAGGACTGAGTGGGAACCGAGGTCTGTCTTCCCAACCTGTCCAGGGCCCTTTCTGTTAAATCCTTGACCTCACTCACTCTCTGCTTTCTCCTCTAGAGTAAGAACTTGAGATCAGGGGCCATTTCCAATTCATCTCTGGGTCCTTAGAACCCAGCAAAGGAGCTAAAGCAGATCAGGGGTTCAAGATAAGTGTGAATGGATAGAAAAATATTTTGCTCATTGAAATTCTAGTCAACTCCTAGTTGGAAGTGCTGGTAACAAATCCGGATTCTTGGGCTGTCTACAGAGAAAGGTATCTGTGCCATACACTCCAGCGGACCCTCCGGTCATAGCCTCTGGAGCAAACTTGTTAATTCTAGTGACAGCAACCTGGGGCAGTCGGGGGTGGGGGCGGTGAGAGCCCATGTGCCTGCTAGTCTGGAAGATCCCTCTCCCCCACACCTGGTTCGCTCTAAAGAGGGAAATGGGCTTCTTCTGTCTCAGCCTGGAGAGGGCTGGAGAGGCCCCGACTTCCTGTCGGACTCTGAGGGGGGTGGGCCGGGCCGGGTGTGCTCACATGCGTGCACTTGAGCTCCAGCGCCTTCTCTTCAAAGATTACACCACCAGGCGCATAGCTCTCCTCTCTGCTAATGCAATTTATATGTCTGAGCATGAACGGAGGATTTGTGAGCCTCTGAGGCTGGGGCTCTGGAAACTGCCTTGCAGGCTGGGGCTGTAGGGTAGAGGTCTGGGGTTTTAGGAGTCTTTGAGGGAATTATTTTCAAAGGTCCTGGGAGGAGGAAGAGCCATCTCCACCCCACATCCTCCCCCGGGCCCTTCCTCTGGTTCCTTTTAAAACACACCCAGTGCGACTTAGTGGTTTAACAATGAACTTGAAGGGAGCTACACAACATGGCAGAACAAAGGTTCATTGAACAGATCAGCTGGGTAGGGAGGGGAGGAGGAAGGACAGCAGGTCAGGCTTGGGTTCGTGTCCCGAACTGGGCACTCACCAGCTGAGAGTGTCGATGAATTTTTAGATCTCAGCCTTACCTCCTGCCCGATGGAGCAGAGAAGGATAAATAATCTACACCAGGAGGTAGCATCTCATATTGAAAGGGACACCAGGCATTTATGTCCAAAAGACCTGTGTGGGCTCCGGCAAGCTACTTCATCTCTCTGAGGTTCCTGTCTGTCATTTGTAAACTCAGAATAATGACAGCCACCCTGCAGGATTGTTTTGAGGGACTAAATGAGATAATGTGTAAAAAGTGCCCACAGTCATGCCCGGCACCCGGTAAGGGCTCAGTGATCTTTGGTTCCTTTCTCTTTCCTTGGTCTGCGCCTGTCACTCTCTCCTGCCCCATTGCAGGGTCTCAGCTTCTCTCTTTCACTTTCATCCAACCCCCATCATCTCTCTTGATTGACAGTCATGAGTCTGTGACTTTTCCCCTACTTTCCCCTTTACTTTGACAATAAGGAAGGGACCCTATTGCCTTCCATACCTGCTTAGAAAAGGCTTTTTTCCTAAACCACTCCCACCGTGCCATTTTCCTGTTTAAAAAACCTCTTATGACTCCCCTTTGCCTACAAGATAAAACGTGAACTCCTTATCGCTTTCCCGCCCTGCTCTCTCCTCCTCCAAGCACTCGGCACACTGCAGCGTCTTATCCGATGGCTGCGGATCCAGTTCTGTCATCCATATTTCTTGTGTATGATTATTCATCTTTCTCCCTCCTAAGATTTTAATAAGAAATTTCAAAAATTTCTTCATCTATGGTTTCTTCATCTATTTTAAGAAATGCCTCAATGGAAAATCTAAATAGTATTTTTTTCTCTCCTTGCCTTGAAAGCCACCTGAGTTTTGCTACAGATTTATTCACTGTTTTCCTCCGCACCAGCTGTAACCCTGGAAAGATGGGTACATTCTGTTTCTTTGTAACTTCCCTGTGCTGGGTTGCAGGCCCGGAAAATGATAGATGCCTAAAATTGATCAGGGTAATCGATGCTACGTGAAGTAATTACACGTGATGAATGTATCATCTGCCAAATGTGAGTGCTGGCAGCGGCTTGCTTGTTTATAAAACCTCTGAGATCCCATTTGTAATAGTGACTAATGTTTGCACACGGGGCTGTTTGCAGTGTTTCAGAAACGACTATTTATTCGATATGACCACCTTTCTCCTTTAATTCCCCATTCATCACAAGCTTTACTGCACTTTCCTCCATAACAAAATTAGGGTTTTATTCACTCTTCTTTCTCCTTGACCTCTGTGATGTATGGGGGTAGTTTTATTTTGCATTTCCATCTGGTCTCTCGTCTTGTCTCTCCCTCTAATTCGAAACTTGCGTGTTCCTTGTGTTCTCTCAGGGGGCTCTGGCTCCCCATGACTACACCTACAATATAAACTCCAACCCCCCAGGTATGCTGTGTAGAATCCTCTCCAGTTTGGCCTCTGCTGATCTTTCCAGCTGTATGCCTGACTGAGGACCCCAGCACTGGACAGGGATGTTCTTCTGAGTGGCAGAAACCCAACCGGACCAGCTTGTACCCACAAGACTATTTATGTAAAGGTCCCAGTTTAGGATACATAGTGAAGAAAGACTTGCCTGCACCGACCCAGGGCTGGGGAATGTCAAGGACTGATCCCGGGTCTCTGAAACCATCGGTAACTCCCAGCATGCCGTTTCTGCTTTCCTCTCATTTCTGTTTGTCTTGTGGGAGGGCTCCATCTTCTCCAGCAGACAGGTTTTCTCTGCATGGGGAGGAATATGGCCATTGTCAGCTTATTATCTCAATGGAAAGCGTGCCTCCTCCTGGCAGCGGTGGGGGCGGGGCTCTGATTGTCCTGGCTTGGGCTACCTGCGTCCTTAGAGCAGTTGCTGTACTGGGGGAACTGGGGGTGATGACCAGCCCATCTGATATCGCTGGCCCAGCTCTGTGGCCAGGAGGGCAGGGTGGGCTCCTAGGAGAAGGGAGCTGGGGAGTGTGCTGGGCACACAAAGCTATGGCTACCATCCCTGCACCCCAGACCAGCCACTGGGTGTGTTCTACCCAGTTAAAAGCTTAGGAACACCAGCGCTCTGTGCCCAGCTCCCAGCCCTTCCTCCACCTGAGCTCACAATCTGGCGGAGGAAACAAACACCCAGCAGTCCATTACAACGCAGGGCAATGCAGGGCAATGTAGAGTGTGACGGTAGAGACAGACTCAAAATGCTGTCAGAGCACAGGCGGGAGGCCTTGAATGCAGTCCACTTAGTCAAGGAGAATTCTTGGGAGAGTGACAGGAACCTGAGTCTCACAGCACAATGGGAGTGAGCGAGGTGGTGAGGGAGAGAGAAGCATTCCAGGTGAACAACAGCATGAAGCTGTGAAACTGCAGGTCTGTGCCCAGAAGAGCTAGTGGCCCAGGAAGGCAAGGGCCCTGATGGGAGGTGGAGGGGGGTGGGGAAGGCGGGCAGGGCTCCGAAGGGCCTTTGCCTTTGCCCTGCCCCCCTCCCTCCTGCTTTCCACACGGCGAAATCCAGCCCAGCCTCCAAACCGAACTCCAAAGCTGTCCTGTCTTTTTGAATCGGTCTGTCGCCTGTCGCAGCTTCCTCGTGGGACTCTGCAGCATCTGTCAGGTGGCTCCATGCTAGACTCCTCTCTTCTGCCCTGCTTTCGGTTATTTATTTACACATCTGAGATCCTTTCCTACATCAAACAGCGCTTGAATGCAGGAACCGTGCCCTAAACGTCCTTCTCTCTCAGTCCTGCTCAGCACAGGGCCTTGTTCCGTGTTCAAAACAGTAACTGTGGAGTTGTGATCACTCAGCTAATTGGACATCCCTCCCCGCATGGGAGCAACTAGCAAAATGATATTGGTTTCATGTAGGTAGAATTTAAAAAATTATTTATCAACATTTTCTCAACACAGCTAAGTTGGGTTTTTCCCCCCCAAACAAAAAGAGCTTTATGGATTTTACTGATTATAGTTGTTAAATATGCATGTAGAAGCTTTAAGTGACACATAAAAGGGTAAGGATAAAATTTGAAACCACACAAGATACCACCTCCGTCTCCTAGAGGCAACCACGGCCTCTGTTAGCATTTCAGATAACAGTCTTCTAGACGTTTCTCTACAAATCCAACTATAGTATATAACTAAGATAGTCCAAAATGCAACATAAGCTAATCTTCAGAGTAATATCTTCAAAAGAATTTAACAGTGGGATAAAATGTGCTTCTCCTAGCCCAGATAACCTAGACAGACGAGGTCTTGAGGTTCCTCGAGGGATGAAACCACCACTTAGTATTTGCTACAGAAAGTTCTACCTGTGTGTTCTCTGTCTCTCTGAGATATTCTTCACACACCATAAAATTCATCCCTTTAAAGTCCACAGTGCAGTCCTGGCTGGTGTGGCTCAGTGGACTGAGCGCCAGCTGCAAACCAAAGGGTTACCAGTTCTATTCCCAGTCAGGGCACATGCCTGGGTTGCAGGCCACGTTGCCAGTAGGGGGTGCATGAGAGGCAACCACACATTGATGTTTCTCTCCCTCCTTTTCTCCCTCCCTTCCCCACTCTCTAAAAACGAATAAATGAAATCTAAAAAAAGTGTACAATCTAGTGGTTTTAGTGTATCTACAGATTGTACACCTATCATCAGCACCATCTATTTCCAGAACATTTTTACCCCCTCCAAAGAAATCCGTATCCATTGGGCAGTCTGTCCCCTCAGCCCTTGGCAACCACTAATCTACTTTCTGACCCCATAGCGTTGCCTGTTTTGGGCATTTCACATAAACGGAATCACCTACTGCAGTGCCTTTTGCGTCTGGCTTCTTTGACTCAGTGGAATGTTTGGAAGGTTCATCACATTGTGGCCTTTGTCAGCACTTCATTCTTTTTTAGGTCTGAGTGCCACAGAGTATGGATATACCACGCTTGCTTGTCCATTCATCTGTTGATGGACATTTGGGCTCTTTCCACTTGTTGCTTATTATGAATAATGCTTCTGTGAACATTCTTGTAAAAATTTTTTCATCTGAACATATGTTGTCACTCCTCTTGGTTGTATGACTAGAGGTGGAAAATGTGGGTCATTTGGTAACTCCATGCTTAACATTTGAAGAAACTGCCAACCTCTTCCAAAGCAGCTGCACCATTGGACATTCCCACCAGCTGTGTGTAGGGGTTTTGCTTTCTCCAGCTCCTCAGTGACACTTGTTACCGGCTGCCTTTTTTTGTATCTTTGCCCTCTGAGTGGGTATGAACTATTACTTACTGTGGTTTTGATTTGCATGTCTTTAATGACTGATAATGTTGAGTAAATATTCATGTGTATATTGGCAACTTATATCTCTTCTTTGGAGAGAAAAAAACATTTCTTCAGATCTTTTGCTTAGTTTTTAATTGGGGTATTTGTCTTTTTATTACAGAGTCTTAAAAGTTCTCTGAATATGCTGGATTCTAGAATCACCAGATATATGATTTGCAAATATTTCCTCCCACATGTGGCTTGTGTTTTCATATTCTTATTAGTGTCCTTGAAAGCACAAGCATTTTAAAGTTTGATGGAAGTAATTGTGGAATTGTGATCACTCCACAATTATTATTTTTCTTTTGTTACTTTTGCTTTAGGTGTCCTTAGAATTCATTGTCTAATAGGAGGTCATGAGGATTTATATCTATTTTTTTTGTATTGTTTCATACTTTTAGCTTTTACATGGAGGTGTCTAGTCTATTTTGAGTTAATTTTTGTATGTGCTTTGAAAGGGGTCCAACTTTACCCCTTTACATATGGATACTCAGGTGTTCTAGTACTGTTTGTTGAAAAACGATTTTTCCCCTTTGAACTGTCTTGAGGAAAATCAATTGATTATAGACACGAAGGTTTATTTCTGAACACTCAGTTCTATTCCATTGATTTATAAGTCTATTTTTATGCCAGAATCAAATAGTCTTAAAGACTGTAACTTTGTAATAAATTTTAAAATCAGGAAGTGTGAGTCCTTTAACATTTTCTTTCTTTTTCAAGATTGTTTTGCCTGTTCTGGGTCTCTTACATTTTCCTATGAATTTTAGGATAAAACAAAACAAAACAAACAAACAAATAAAAACCCACCGAGATTTTTATGGGGATTGAGTTGACTTTATAGATCAATTTGAGGAGTATTGTCATCTTAACATTAAGCTCATAAACATGAGATGTCTTTTTATTTATTTAGGTTTTTAAATTTTTTTCAATGATGTTGAAAAATCATAATCATTGAATTTTTTCCTCAGTGGAATTTCAGTGTATGGGTTTTGTACTTCCTTTGTTAAATTTGTTCCCAAATGGTTTATTCTATTTGATGTTATTATAAATGAAATTGTTTTCTTAATTTCATTTGGGTTCTTTATTGTTAATATATAGAAATACAACTACATTTTGCATGTTGGTCTTATCTCTGGCAATCTAGTTGAACTTACTAGATGTAATAGTGAGTATGTGTGTGTATCTCTTGAGATTTTCTGTATACAAGATCATCCCATTTTGTGAATTCAACTAGTTTTACTTCTTCTTTTCTAACCTGTATGTCTTTTATTTATTTTTCTTGCCTAATTGCCCTGGCTAGAACCTCTAGTACAATGCTGTAAAGGAATGAAAGCAGATCCTGATCCTGGGAGAGAGCTTTCAGATTTTCAGCGTTAAGACTTTTACCATTAAGTGTAATGTCAACTGTGGGCTTTTCACAGTTGAGGAAGTTCTCTTCTATTTCTAGTTCCTTGGATGCTTTTATTATGATAGAGTGTTGAAGTTTGTCAAATGCTTTCCATGTGTCTATTGAGATGATCTCATATTTTCCCCCTTTATTTTAATAGTATGGTGCATTGCATTAGTCAACTTTCCTATATTGAACCCTGTATTCCTGGGATACATCCCATTTGATCCTGGTGTGTAACCCCTTTTTATATGTTACCTGATTCAGTTTGCTAGTATTTTGTTGAGGATTTTTGCATGTATATTCATAAGAGATATTGGTTTATAGGGTTTTTTTTTCTTTGTAATGTTTTTGCCTGGATTTAGGATTCTTGATTGACAGGTTATTTTCCTTTTAGCACTTTGAATATGTCACACCACTGGCTACTGTTCTCCATGGTTTGTGATAAAAAATTAGGTAATGATCTCAGTGAAGCTCATTTTGCACATGAGATTTCTCTCTTTGGCTGCTTTGAAGATTCTCCATTAGCCTTTGGCTTCTGGTATTTTGGTTATGGTATGTCTATGTCTGGCTGTCTATGTTTATCGTACTTAGAATTTGCTGAGCTTCTTAAATGGATAGATCAATGTTTTCATCAAATTTAGGAAATTTTGGACCCTGTTTCTTCAAATATCCTTTCTATCTCTTCTCTCTCTCCTTTCTTCATGGGACTCCCATGATGCTAAGGTTGGTATGCTTGTTAGTATACCATGGATCTCTGAGGGTCTGTTCATTTTTTTTCTTTAAAAATTTTTCTTCCTTGATGAGGCGATCTCCACTGACCTATCTTAGGTTTGCTGATTCTTTCATCTGCTTGCTCAGTGCTGATGCTGAGCCCCTCTAGTGAATTTTTCATTTCTGCTACAGCACTTTTCAACTCCAGAATTTCTACTTGGTTTATCTTTATAATTTCTATCTCTTTATTGTTATTCTTTATTTACTATAACACCTCTCTTATACTTTTCTTTAGCCTGTAAATGTGTTTTCCTTGAGTTCTTTGAACATTTTGAAATAACTGATTTAAAATATTTGGGTTTCCTCAGGTAGAATTTCTATGGATTGCTTCCCCCCCTCGTGTATAGCACATTGTTTGTTTGTTTGTTTGTTGTATATCTTATTTTTTGTTGTTGTTGAAAACTGGACGTATTTAATAATGTAAAAAGCAACTCTGGGAAGCATCTTTTCTCCCCACCCCCAGCATATCTTCTCCTCAACTAAGAGCAACTTAGTTGTTGCTCTTCCCTGGAGTGTTTTGGGGCTTGCTTCCTGATGCCCCCGTAGATCTGATTGTTGTGATCCAGCCCAACAAGTGCTCTCGTCAGTACTCTGACTCTCCCTCTTAAGTCCTACCCTGAGGCCGGGGCACCTCAAAACACCGGGATTTCTTGTTATCCAAGGTTCTTCTGCTTTTACTATGATCAGCACATTTTCACCACACAAGACACTTGGGATCAACTCCAAGACTCGTTGTGACATTTGGCTTGAAACTGTCTCCAACTTTGGCTTCTGTGACAAAGACTCTATTCTCCCTCTGGCTCCATCTGCTTCTCTCTGACTGCTCACCGAGCTCACCATTTGCTCACGGTTTTCCATAGCCTCATTTTCCTCTCTGCTTTCCAGAGGTTATCTATTCTTACTTCTTCAACTGTATTCCCCTCGGTAGCAACTTGGTAATGGAACAGGAGACTGGGCTTTGGGGTTAGGAGGACTTGGGTTTGACATCTGGTTTGGACATATACAAGTTGAGGAACCTTGGACATAGTTACTTACTCTAGTCCTCAGTTTCTCATCTAGCCAATAAAGATAATAATAGTGTACTCTCAAGGAGCTCTTGTGAGTCTTAAATGAGATGACACAAATACTTTGTGCCCTCGATAGGGTAACTGCTCAAAAAGATTAGCTTTGGGTTCCACCACCACTTCAAACTCAATTTATTCAAACCAAGGTCATAATTTCACTCCAGTCAAGCCCTCCTGTCTTCTGCCTGCTCTAGCTCTCCAGCTTCCTTACTTCGGGGGTCACCCCGGACCTGGTCTTGTTCACTAATGATGATGACATCTCATCTGGATCCACCACCACCAGAGATTCTAAATGCCCAGAATGCTGTTTTCTTTTACCCTGGAGCAACATTCCCTTGATCTTTGTAACTTTTCTTTCAAAATATCTTTTTCCCCACCTTTCCTTTCCACGATCACTGGCTCTTCCCAACTCTGCCCTCACAGCTCCTGAGTGGAACGACAGCTCTGAAACCACAACTGAGTGCCTGCTTCACAGGAACTAGGAATTCGAGCACCTTCCTGTGGTTCCTGTGGCTCTTGCTCTTTTTTTCTGGCAAGATAGAGCCACACACTAGCCAGAAAAAAATGTAAACTGTGGGATTTGCAGGCATAAGTCCTTGATTCTAGACCCAGGTAAGCCCTTCATGCCTTTTGGACCTTGATTTCCCCACCAATGCAGTGGGGATGGAGGACTGAACAGTCTTGGAGGTCCCTGCCAGCTTTGATGGATGGTGATTTATCACTTGTGGTTTCTTTCAAATGCAGGGCTCAGTCATGGGGTTTCTGGGATGTTGTTCTTTCTTTTCTCTGTCCTTACCTTGACAGACTTGTCTTCTAAGGTGCATTTGCCAAGTCCTACTCAGACCTCGTTTCCTGTCCCTGACTCACTGTATTTGGCTTCTTCCCTTACCCTGTAGCCTAGGGTATGTATGTGTGCTGATGTATTTATTGGCACAGCTTCTGTTTCTGTGTTCTCTTGGTCTTTTTAGAGATTCTCTCTGCCTTCTATCTGTTCTATTCCATTCCAGCCTCTACACTGATGACCAGAGGGATCTTTCTAATGCTAGAATCTGAGCTTTTCACTCCCGTGAGGAGAAATCTCCAATGATTCCCCAAACTCTCAGGATAAAGGCTATTTCCTTAGCATCCTTTTGTAGGCTTATCTACACCCATCTACATTCTGATCTCAACTCATTTCTCTACTCAGTTGTTTCTGATGATCCCTCCATTCTCTTGCTTATTCTGTTTCCTCTGCTTCGAGTTGCACCCTTCCCCACACTACTCTGCCCAGTGAAATCTGACTTACCCACCAGGTCCCAGATCAACTGTCACCTTCTTGGGAAGTCTGTCTTGATCTCTTCATTCAAAGCAAAATTCTGTTGCTTCTGCATTTTCACAGGAAATTATTTATTCATCAGTGAAGATCATTTTATCTTTTTTCTTTATGTTATAGTAAAGGCAAAGACAGTGTCTGATTTAGGTCAGGTGCTTGGCACAAAGGTGTTGCTCAGTAAACATTTGTTGAAAAGGGAATGACTTCTCTCTCTGGGTTTCTGGCTTAAGACTCTCTCCCCCACCAGGCTACTTAAGACATCCCCTCCAATTCACCTATCATAGACTGATCTTCCTGAGGGGTGGCTGGATTCATCTGTTGCCAAACCCAACTCATGTTCTCCTGAATTCAAACAAAGGAGCAGGAAGAAGCAAGGATTAGTGCAAGATCCTAATCATTGAGCATAGAGATGCCTGCTGGCATGGGGATCTCTGGTGGAATTCCCAGCTAGTGTTCACAAATGCAAATTGTCGATAATGCCCACAGCTAGTATTCACACTGGCTGAGCTGGGGAACAGGAGCATCTGGATCCTTTCAAATCCAGTCCTCAGAGCTGGAACTGGTGCTCAAGGTCAATGTGTCCTAATGCCCTCATTTTATAGATGCAAGAAGGCTTCCTAAGATCACCCAGCTAGTCAAGGTGGGGCTGGGAAAGAAACCCAGAGCTCTCATTCCCAGGCTTGGGCTCCTCCCTCTCCATCAGTCTGTGGGGTTTTGTAAGAATTGTTATAGTTCCTGGATGCCTTCGTTCATAAACAGTGATTTTCCTAGAGCTGAATTAATAAGACCTTGAAATTGGTACCTATCTTTTAAATTCCAAGAACAAAACTAATGGATAGAAAATGAGAGGGGGTGGGAGGAGAGGAGGGGAAGAGAGATGAGAGAAGAATGGAGATAGAAAGACAAAAAGAGAGTGAAATAGGGACAAAGAAAGCAACCGAAAGACATAGAGATGAATAAATTTCAAAGAGCAACAGACAAAGAGACCAAAAGAGAGTCAGAAAGGGGCCGACAGTGTGCAAGAGAGACAGGAAGCAGAGAGGGAGGAAGGCTAGGAGAGCAGACCCTCTCTCTACACTTCCCCTCTCCTTCTGCACCGGTCCTGGGAAAGGCTTCAAAGGTGAGTGCAGCCGATGCTCCCGTTGGGTCCTCTGAGGCTCAGTGGTTGACATGGCCCCAGAGGACTTTGTCCCAAGGCTTCTTCATTGGGGCTTGAGGGTTCAGCTTTTCAGATGGTGTGTGAGCTGCAGCAGTTTTGTGGGTATGAAGTGGGATTTTGAGAGAAGTGTTGGGGTTTATCCAGTAGTTTTTTCTAGGTTTTCTGGCTGCAGAAAGAGCTCATCAGAGCAGGGACTTCGGGAGCTCAGGCCCTGGTTTGGGAGTGCTTGGCTGGGGTTCTTAGGAATGTTTCTAGCTCAGGGTTTGGACCATCTGATCCCCAAGGCCCTTCTGGGGCCTCATAACTGACTGCACACTTGGACCTAAAGATATAGGGGTCCTCGCATCCCTTCTTCTTGGGTGCTCAAGCCAACTACTACTTTGGGTTCTTGTCTGCCGTCTAGGATGTGAACAGAGAGGGACCATCTATTCTAACTGTACCTATCGATTCCTCCAGCAGAGAAATCTTCTTAGTGGATGCCTTTGCTTAGTTGGTTGGGCATTGTCCCACAAACTGAAAGGTTGCCAGTTTGATTCTTGGTCAGGGCACACCCCTGGGTTGCAAGTTTGGTCCCAGGTCAGGGTTCATATGGAAGGCAGCTGATCGATGTTTCTCTCTCACATCTATATTTTTCTTTCTCTATTTCTCCCTCTCTTCCCATCTCTCTTAAAAAGAAAAGAAAAAGAAATCTTCTTGGTAGAAATAGGTCACAGATGTGAGAAAGCTGGAGAAGCACCAGACACATCTTTTCTCACTCACAAGGGGAGACAGAGACCCAGAGAGTCATTGTCAGGGCAGGAGCTCAAAGTTAGAACCTAGATCTTCTGACTCCCAGCTGCATCTGGGGCATCGGCTGCATGCTGAGAGGCAGAGAAGGAAGTTGGGAGGCCGAGACTCTGGGGCTTCTTAGCCAGTGAAAATGACTAAGACCCCAGAGACATTTACAGAATGTGGGGTTGGGTGTCCCCTTCCCCACTTTAAATCAGGCTGTTATATAGAGCCGCTTGGACAGCTCCACCAGAGTGGAGGGCAGCTGGCCACATGCTTCCCCTTTGTTCACCAGAAACTCGGGTTTTCAGCTCCTTGCCAGCGTCTGAGTGCTATCCTAGAGAGGGCTGCTCCGTGATGGGCTTTGGGGGTGCTGGGCAATGGCTGGGGAAGGCAGCAGATGTGTGGAAGTTGGGAAGATGAAAGAAATGCTAGGAAGACAAAGCTCAGACACATAAATCTATTTGTATTGCACACCACAAATCAAAGTGGCGAAGCTGACTTTCCTTCGCGGACATTCTTTCATTTTCTTCATTCCTTTGCTTATTTACTTATTCACTTGTTCACTCAGTCAGGTGACCAGCCAACCAATCATTCGTGGTGCACGTGCTCAGGGGTGGTCAGGGGGTGGAGGCGGTGGCCTTGGTGGTGGCAGTGGGGGTGGTGGCAGTGGTAGAAAGTCCTTGTTGTTGTTGGGTGGTATTGACGAATATGGGTTACTATGGTGATGCTGACGTTGAAGTGAGGGGAGTGAGTGGCGGTGATGGTGGAGCCAGGTCGGTGGCGTTGGTGATGGATGGTGATGGTGGCAGATGGAGGTCTCTGTTTTTGTTGGGTGTGTTGATGGGGACTGGCGGTTGTGGTGTTGTTGATAGGGAAATAGTGGTGCAGTGGTGATGGTGTAGTAGTGCTGACTCTGGCGGTTGTCTGTGGTGGTTGTGGTGTTGCTGATGGTGAGTGTAGTGATGGTGGTGGGTGATGGTGGTTGTGGTGATGAGGATAGGGGCGGCAGTGATTTTGGTGGGTGGTGGCAGTTGAGTGGTTGAAGGGAGAATAGTGGCGGTGGTGATGGGGGCGTTGGAGGAGGGAGTTGGGCCATAGAGACAATCACCCGGTTTGGTCCTTGGTGCACCCACAGGCTGGCGGGGAGGGAAGTGGGACCTGGACACAAACTACAACTGCAGACGAGCCATGACCAGGAATGCGGGGGAGAGAAAGGGAAGAGCTGTGGGCGTTGGAACGGGTGAAGCTTCTCTCCGGCTGGAGATTAGGATGTTCTTCCTGGGCCCCGAAGGGAAGGAAGCCGAAAGAAAAAAGGTCTATATAAAATGAATGGTTTTACCACTTTTATATTTACAATACCTGCTGCTAATTAATCAGAACCAAGAAGTACAGAAAAGCACTCAGAAGAAAACATCCTAATTAACCAAAATCTCACTTCCTAGACATAGGGAGGTCATTTTTACCCTCAGAGATGGGAGCTGGGAGTTTCCTGACTCAGAAAAACATTCTCTTCCAGATGGAGGAAGCAAAGTGAGTGACAGAATGGAGGTGTCAAGGGTAGGGATTGTTCCAGAACAGCTGTGCCCATCAGCAGGGGTGAGGACCTTGCCCTCTCCGGGAGGAAGGGAAGTGGCCTGTGAGGTGATAAGTGGACACACCGCTCACGGGGGTGAACAGGAGTGAGGTGGGGTGGCCGAGAAGGGGCCCTCCCTGGGCCTGACCTTTGTCCTGTGACTCACCTGGGTGGAGCAGATAAACTCCAGATCCCCGTGTTCGTGCGTCACTCCCAGGCAGTGTACTGAAGGCACCAAAGCAGCCAGCTGCAGAATCTCAGTGAGCGAGAGGGATCGGGAAAGGAGCAAGCTCACGTCCCTCTTCTCTTCTCCCTCTGGCACCAGCCCTCCTCTTCTCTGCCCAGGAGCAGAGCCTCTGTGAATCCCCAGCCTTTTTGCTTCTTGGTGGGTCTGTGTGAGGCCAAAGGAGCATATTTGGCAATGACCTTGGGGGAAAAGACCTCTCTGGGTCCTATTAAGTCTAAAGGTTACCTGAGGGTTTCCAGTGCAATTTTCAGTCCTTCCTTCTTGGTTTATTTTTTAAGCTGCAGCATCCTTTTACCAAGCAGCATCTTCATTGAAAGTCCACTTTGATTGAATCAAAGAAAGAAGATTCTGCCTCACTGAGCCCTTGGTCGATCCACCCCAGGGCCTTGGATGGAAGCTTGAGAGGGGGAGGATCAAACTTATCTTTCAGGGCTGTTAGAAGGATGAAATGTGATGATGTGTATAAAGTCCCCAGGATTCTGTAATTCTGGGAGCCCCGAGGGCTTCCTAGCAGCTTGGGATCCACTCCGGGCTCTGCTGGGGAGCAGGGGCGCAGGGAGCGGGAGCCTGGAAGTTGGCCCCGAAGGGACCCCAGGAAGGCAGGCTGCCATTCTGACGGGCCTCAGCCACCTGCTGCTCCGACAGCACTCTTCCCACACAGCCAAGTCCCACCACCATCGCAGGTGACACCTGACATTGCAGGTGACTCAGTGTCCCTGAACTTGCACTCCACTTTGACCCTGCTATCACAGGATCACCTTTTACAATAATCATAGTGGCTCAGTGGATTGAGCGCTAGACTATGAACCAAAGGGTTGCTGGTTCGATTCCCAGTCAGGGCACATGCCTGGTTTGAGGGCCAGGTCCCCAGTTGGGGCCAGGTGAGAGGTAACCACATATGTTGTTTCTCTCCCTCTCTTCCTCCTTTCCCCTCATAAAAATAAATAAATAAATACAGTCTTGAAAAAAAACAAAACAGTCATAGCTAATATTTCTGGTGCACTTGCATCATGCCAGGCACTGTTTCAAGGGCTCCTTCCACACGCGTTATCTCGCTCGATGCCCCCAAAGCCTTTTTACACTGGAGGAGATGGCATCGCAGAGAGTGCATGTGATCTTCCCAAGGTCACGCAGGTCATAAGCAGCAGAGCTAGGACCTGACAGTGGCACCACTGCGCCAGGACCCATACTCATGGTGCCGTCCCCACCCCCGAAGTCTCAGCTGCCACAGTCCACTCCCTGGCCACAGCTCTCCTCTGCCCCTGCCCTTCCACCCTAAGGAGACTTCTAGGCCCTCTTTGTACTGTCCCCATTTCCACTCAGTCTCGCAGCCCCATCCTGTCTTCACTTCTTTATCAGCCCAGATCCTTGGACCGGTAAGAGCAGCCTCAACAGCTCTCTGAGGCCCCAGTCTTGCTCCCATGTCTGGTAAAAAACCGGCATCCCCTCTCTGGAGCGAGAAGGAAAACTTGTTTGAAAACTGGCTGCTTCGGAGCCTTCTGGAAGGTCTGCCAGAGTTTTTTTCTGGAGAAAACTGCCCCTTTGGAGAAGCTCCTTAAAGAGCGTTTATGTAAGACGCAGGGGGAGGGGGGGGCTAGAGTGGGAGAGCAGGAGCCACGGGGGGGGGGGGCTGCATCCACGCCACAGCCTCTGGCACTCCTGGGGGCCCGCCCACTTTGCTTCGACGTGAAGGCAGCCTCTGGGACCCAGCATGCTGTGACGGGTGTCCCCACCTACCCAGGGCGAGCCTCAGCAGAGGTGTCCCCCTGAATTATTGCAGGGAGTAGTAATGCTCCTACTGTAAAATTTTAACCCACCAATAAAATGCAACCCAGAGTCCTCACCTTGTACTCAAGGCCCTAAGCAACCAGGCCCTGCTTCTCCCCAAGCTTATGACCCACCAGGTTCACACCACGCCACCCACACCAGCTTCCCAGCTCTGCCACAATCCTGAGCACCACCGGCCTCAACACCTGCCTTTGCACCTGTGTTCTCCTTCCGGACCGTGCGCCCCTAGATACCCAAACTGCCTGCTCCTTCATTTCAGTCAGTCTCTGCTCAGATGTCACCTCCTCAGAAAGGCCTGCCCTGGCCTGCCTCGCTCAGATTGCACACTGTTGCTCTCCATCTCCTCACTCTGCTTAAGTTTCCTTCAGTGCACCGACCATGGCCTGATGTCAAAGTATAATTTTCAAAGAGTCGAAAGCGCAACTCTCACACACACATTCAGAGAGATGTGTCAGGGCTTAGTTTACCTCATCGGTGTGGGAATCGGCAGAATGACTCGGCAGGTCCAAAGCGGGTGCGGGAACCCCGCTGTGCAGTCGATGGGGAAAGTGCTGGAATAAGATCGCCAAGGTATGGGCTGAACTGTCCCATGTCCTACAGCGCAGGAAAACCGTAGCCTTTGGAGCTGCCTTTTCTTCCAGACAGAAATCATTTGCATCTCTGCTGGACAAAAATCATTTGCAGCTTATCAATCTTCTTTAAGTTAACGTTGCACTTCTTAGAGGCTGGGCCCTAATCAATAGTAAATAGCGAGTCAACTGAAAATCACTCTCCCAGAACAGCACTGTCCAAAAGAACTTTGTACAATGAAGGAATGTTCTAGATCTGTGCCCTCCAGTGTGACAGCCCCTCCATTCTGACTAGTGTGCCTAGTCAGTTCTCAAAATATAACATAATAGAAATGATTTAATGTGATACGAGTATAAGTACTAGTAAAATACTGTATGATTTATTATATTGCATGTGTTCCATTAATTTAATACAAAGTCAGTAAGTCACATTTACAGGGTCATGTGTGCTGGGGGCCACGTTATGGGACATCACAATTCCAGGAAGTCGGATGACAATTAGGCAGCTTGTTAGACAATGTGTGCTTGAAAGTGCTTCATTTTTCATGTTTTCAATAATTTTTCCTGGACTGTCATCACATTCCATGTTTATTTGTTTGTTGTCTTCTGGCCCAGCTGGAAAGTCAGCTTTGTAATCGCGGGGTTTTGTGTTGTTTTCCACTCATCCCCAGCACTTAGAAGGCGAGGAGTCTGGCGCGTGGCCCGTGCACCGTCGGTGGCTGCCGAGTGAAAGCATCATCAGCACAAGGAGGCTGGAATCTCACCAGCAATCGACCAACGGTGAGTTTGGCTGATGAGCTTGAGCAAGAGTGATGCCCGAAGTTTCATTTTAAATGGTTTTCTGATTCTGTAAAGTAATTCCCTGCTGTGAACCTCAGACCTCACTGCACTGTGTGGCTCTGGCTGGTGGTTTGGGGGTGTGGGGTGAGGGGCCGTGGGGAGAGGGCCGGCCCAGAGGATGAAGTGCTGGGATGAGAAAGGACTGAGCTGGGTGCAGACACATAGAGCCAGAGCGGGCGACAGACTCCCCAGAGGAACGCGAGTGCTTCCTGGGGACCCTCAGCTTACCAGGGAGCACCCGAGGTGCCCCTGGTTAAGGAGAGACAGATCTAGTTAATGCGTTTGCATAGCGCCTTAGTCAGAGTGGACGACCTGCAGTAACAAACAGTCCTACAGTCTCAGCAGCTGAACATGGCAAGTTCCCCGGGCAGGGCCCTGGCCCTAGAGGACAGGAGCTAAAGGGGGTAGATGCAACTCTGTCTATTTACATGGAGTGAAGGTGCAGCCGAGACAACCCTCAGGTCATTTTTCTACGTGTGTGAGTTGTGTTTGGGCCTACGTTTAATCACTGGGACTGTTTACATGGGTCCTCCAGGAAGGAAGCTCTGAGGCTCTGGGTGCAGAGACCTCAGGAAACCACAAGGCCAGACCCCCCTTCTTTATTCTGGACCCCTCTATTCCCCTGTCCATCGGTGATCAATGGCCTGAGACCACACAACTACCTCTTAGGTCCCCGGGTCTCACCCCTTGTTGTCCAGAGGACAGACCTTGGCCTGGAGAGGAGAAGGGACTGCTTGGAGCTCACAGCAGACAGCGGCAGAGCTGGGCCTTGAACCAGGGTCTGCTGACTTTCTGTTACAAATCCCCCAAAGCCTCCTTCGAAGGTGCTTGTCCTTTGGACTTGTGCCCAGGTCCTTTGTGCCCAGGTCCTCCTGCCCTTTTCCCTGTCATCAAGGGGGCCGAAATGAAGTGTGAGGAGAAGTGGTGGGATTTGAACAGATGCCTTTGTAGGCTACAGGGACCTTTATTTATGAGGTCCCCCTTTCTGGGTGTGACACCTCCATGTCCCCTGCTGTCTGAAGTGAGGAGGCGTAGGCAGGAGGGCAAGCACTGGGCTCAGGCTGTGGGAGGGACTGGGGTCCCAGACCACCGATTGGCCACACACCCCTGATGTTTGTGCCTCGTGCACTCCCTCCTCCTACCCCGGGAATTCCCTGCTCCTTCTCCCTTTCCATCTAACAGAAATTTACCGAATCAGAGTTGGAAGCGCCCTTAGAAATCGTGTAAACTCCCTGCTCCCCACTGTCCCCCATTTTACTGATGGAAAAAGGACCCGGAGAAGGGGTGGGGCTTGTGCTTGGCCGCATGGCCATTTGGGGCAGAGCTGGAACGAGAGTCCAAGGCTTCTGAACCAGCCCGGGGTTTTCCAGTAATTCAGGCTGTCTTTTGCTTATTATCTTATCTTGTTTCATCTTGTCTCGTCTCATTAAGGATTAGGGGCTGGAGAGGCAGCACTGAGATGGGATCTTCCAATTGACTTTAGAACACTTCTGGCTGGTACAGTGTCATCTGAGACGAACCTGTCTCTCTTACTGTGCCCCTCACCTAAGCCCAGGAGTGGAAACCAACCCGGGCCACCCTCCCAGTTGCCCCTTTGCTGGCCAGTCTGTCTGTGGTGTCCTAGGACCAAGTTCGGACAGGGAAGGAGTCATAGTGAGAACACCAAGGAAGGTGGACTGAAAGCACCCTGTTAGGCTAGCCCTTTGGGACTTAATGGAATTCTCTAGAATGGAAGGTAGAGGGAGATTGGAGCAGGTGAAGAAGCTGAGGCAATGGCTGAGGCCTCTTGTTGCCCCAAGTGGATGAGGGAGTATAATCGGGCCTCTTCCTATAGGGAGTCTTCCAGGCTTGACTTCAGGATTCATTACAACAAAGGCAAAACTCAGAGGCTCTTGGTCCTCGCAGTCAGGATGCTTTTGTCATCATAGAAACCCAACTCATATGTTAAGCCCCGGGGAAGAGGAGGTTATTGGGAAGACGCTGGGCTTCCCACATTACTGAGTCATGGACGGTCCTTTCAAACATCAACAAGTCATTTTTCTGTCAGCTTCAGGGACAAAGGAACCCAAATGCAGCCTAGACCCTCCTCCCATCTTTCACCTCTGCTGATCTGTGTGTGGGACCCATTTTCTAATGGCTTCTGCCATGAGGGGACACAGGGCAAACCAAGTCTCCCGTATCCTGTAGCTCAGAGCTTTGCCCCAAGACACAGGTGGTTCCGCTTTCCCTGGGTCCAGCTGGGTCCAGCTCTCTTTCCGGGAGCCCCCTCTGGTCGATTTCCTTAGATTGCTTGCTGATGTGTCCTATATGCCACGCCCTGTCAGGGCTGAGCTGTGAGCAGCCTTGAATTTAGGGTGATCACAGCAGCCAACCACAAGGCAAGAAGGGCTCCAGGCCTTCCAGAGAGACAGAGATGGTGCTCTGGGATGAGAATGCTTCTAGAATCAGCTGGAGCAGGATGCACAAAAGCTCGGAGGGAACTGTGAACCTCTAGTGCATGGGGCGAGGTGATGAGGCTTATGAACAAGGCTATGGAGCTTCAGACTTGTGCTGGGGGCAGTGTGGGGCCAGAGAGGGCAGGGGAGGAACCGGGTCGGACTCGGGGGACTCTGTCCTGTACGGCCCAGTGCTGCGGCTGGCACAGGGCTGTCCAGTGGCTCAGTTTAGGGACTCCTTTTCAGGAGCTGAGTCTGGAGTCAGAAGACCCAGTGGGGGTTGAGCTTATTCCAGGGTGGCCTCAGCACTCCAGACACAGTTGTGGAAAAACTGGTATTAGCCCCATTGGGCTCCTTGGTTCTTGTGAGGTTTCTCCATGGGAGCAGGAGAGAGACAGCACTACTCTTAGCAAAGGGAGAAGGGTTGCTCCGTGAAAGCTTCGTTCACCGGTTGAAGAAGCTGCTTCGGGTGGAACTCTAACATCTCGCTTCACTTTCCTTCCCCGGCTTCTGGCCCTGGAGCAGGCTGCTCTGCCGTCCGCTCAGTGGAGGTCATCGCAAGCTTTGACCAGACGCTGTGAGAAGGGAGCTCAGGGCAGCGGGCAGTGTGGCTGGTGACAGGGGAGCACCTGTGGCCCTGGGGGCTGAGGGCAGACAAGCCAAGGGTCAGACGCGGGGCGCCCCCTCATGGGGATGCTGGCGTCCTGGCATCTTCCTGGAGTTAGCAGTTGTTATCAAAGATTCTGGAACAGAAAAGTCATGTGTCACTTTTATATTAAAATCAGATGGATGTCTGTATTGTGGAGTGGATATATATATTATTTTGCGTTCTTAAAATTTTTTGGTAAAATACACCGAACATAAAATTTATCACCTTACGCATTTTCAGGTGTTCAGTTCAGTCTGTGGAGGGTGCTCACTTCGTGCGATGTCTGTTTCTTCTAGAGAATATACAAACTGTGCACCCGCCGAACAGCAGCCCCCGCCCGCCCCCTGTCAGCCCCTGCCTATCACGGCTCTGTTTTCTGTCTCTAGGAATTTGACTGCTCTAGGTATTGCATGTAGGTGGAAATATACAGAATTAGACTTTCTATATCTGGCTTATTTCTTTTTTCTTTAAATGTTTGTTTGTGTATGTATGTATGTATGTATTTTAGAGGGAGACAGAGAGGGAAACATCGATTGGTTGCCTCAGGGGGGACCAAACCCACAATGCAGACATGAGCCCTGACCAGGAATCAAACCGACGACCTTTTGTTTTGCCAGATGACGCCCAAGGAACTGAACCACACGGGTCAGGGCTACAGCTCGCTTATTTCATTTAGCGTAACGTCCTCAAGGCTTCGTGTTGTGCCGTGTGACAGGATGTCCTCCCTTTCGAGGGCTGACTAATGTCCCGTTGCATGTGTGGGCCAGCCTTGGCCTGTCCATTCACGCATCTAGGGATGCCTGCGTGGTTCCCGCCATCCGGCTCCAGTGAGTTATGCCGCTGTGATCGAGGGTGTGCAAATATCTCTCGGAAGCTCTGCTTTCCATTCTTTTGGGTGTGATCAGAAGTGTACCTAGATCACATGTTAGTTCTATTTGTAATTTTTTGAGAAAACGCCGCACTGTTTTTTATAGTGGTCATAATCAGTCCCCGTTCTCACCAAATTTACACAAATCTTACGCTTCTCTGCCATTTCACCAACATTGTAACTTTCTGTTTTTTTTTCTTAAGTAGCCATCCCAATGGGCATGAGGTAGTATCTCACTGTGGTTTTGCACATACATTTTTTTTAAAAAAAAGAAACATCTCACCCCTGATGGCTGCTTTGAACCTCGTCCTGAGAGGCTGGGTGTGTACTCCTTCCTCAGCCCTCAGGAAGCAGAGACAGGGAGAGCATCCAAGTTTGAAATCAGCACATAGTAGGTCTGTAGGGGGCCCTGCCCTTCATCCTTCTCCCCTTCCTCCCACCCTGTGCTCACAGCCTTGGTCGAGGGCAGGGTACACAACACAGAACTGAGACTTGCAGCAGGACACCCTTCCCTCCCTCAAAAGTCAGAGCGTTGGGCTCAGAGATGGGGCAGTACCTCCCACCTGGGGCCCAGAGGGCAGCTTGGTGGAGGAGAGCTCCCTAGCTCGGCAGTGAAGGCAGAGAGGACTGAGCTGGTGGAGGGGGTGGGATCAGGGGAGAAGGTCACACCTGAGCAAAGGCCTGGGGGTGCTGCAGTTTGTTTGAAGGGGCCCTTGCTGAGGAGGCAGAGAGGGTTTCTCCCCGTCAGTACTAGAGCTGGTCTGAGGGGTTCCAATGGCTCAGGACCTACCCCACCCTCCTCACCCACCAGCCAGGATGCGCTTCTGTTAGGCTGGGAGCCAGTATTTCTGGTTCCCTCCCCACACTTCTCCTCTGATGTGGCAGCTGGCCCTGCAAACTACCCCTTCTCCTCAAAACTCTCCCTTCACTTCTCGACATCTGCCTTCATTGATTTTCCTCCTCTCCTCAGACGCTTCCTCCTTGTCTTCTCTGATTCTTCCTCCAGCTCCTGAAGTGTTGCTTGGGGAGAAGCCCTGGCAGCTTTCAGCGTGACGCCTTCGTGCAAACCTGCCATTTGGATCCCAGGGAAGGGGCTGTCAGCCGTGATTGCTGGGGCCCAGAGGAGTCCCCTCTGTCCTTTCACCTCCCTTGCCCTAGATAACGCAGCAGCTGCTCCTTTCTGGCTGAGCGTAATTGATTCAAACTCCCAAAGGCACCTGGGCAGCCAGTGGAGGGGACAGTGCGTGATGGCATCCGGCGAAGGTGTCAGGGGTATTTCTGGGACATGGTCTGGTGATGGAGACAGAGATGAGCCTGCCTGGCCCCTGCAGTCCAAGAGGAGAGCCTGACGTGGGAAGAGGCAGCTACAGTCACTGCGATGGGCAGTGTGGGGGACGTCCTCAATCCAGCAGAAAGGGGAGGCTTCAAGTAGACTTCAAGTAGAGCTGCACAAACACTCACGGGCCAACACACTATGTTCTCAGGTGAATCTGAGCTACAAATGGGCGCTTTAGGTATGGGAAAAATAGGACCTTTTTCCTACTTGAAGATGAAGGCAGCACGAAGACTCCCCAGGTGAGGCGGAGTTTGAGCCATGGCCCGGGAGCATGGAAGCAGAGATGGGGAGGGAATAGAAGGGCTGGGGGTGAGGGTTCCCAGGGCAGGAACGTGTGTGCTGTGGCTGGGGAACGGCATGTGTCTAGGATGGCTGGAGCCTTTCCGTGACAGGGAGTCACAGAAGATTCTGCAGGAGTGGAGTGTTGGGATGGGAGGCGGGCAGTGACGGGCATGGCCATTAGCTAGAAGTATTAGGTTTGGGGAAAGCGAAATCCAATCTGCGTGGACTCATTAAGTGATTTCTGGGTCAGCAAAGTGGGAGCAAGTCTAACCTTTTGAAAGCAGTTGCTCGAGGCATCGATGCCCAGCTCTTGCTCAGCTGATCCTCAATCTCTCTAAACATGTCATTTTAACCTAGTTTCCTGGGGCATGTACAATTGAATACTTTATGCTTTAAAAATTGAATTGGAAAATCTCAAGCAAGGTAGAAAGAGCTGTCATTTTAAGAGGAGTAGATGAGGTCACCTAGAGAGACGGTTTAGGGAGATGAGGCTCCCCCAAGTTCAGGGCGGGAGGACAGGCCAGAAAGTCTTCCAGAACCTGGAGGGGCAGGAAGGGCCCAGGTTCAGCCACGCCCAGGAGGAGAGGTTTCCAGGAGGAAAAGATGATGCAATGCCCTGCGGACAGCGGCGGTGAGTGGGCAGTGGCAACCTGCCTGCAGTGTAGCCAGAGAGGGGTTCGAGGAAAGCCAGCTCCGAGGGCCTGTGAAAGGAGTAAGCGCCGAGGAGCCAGAGGGGTTGTTGAGGTTTTGGTTTGTCTTAATAAGGAGACACTCGATCATGTGTTAATGCTCAAGGGAGAGGCTGAAGTTTGCAGAGAGGCCGGGGATCCTGGAGAAGATGGGCAAGGCAGGAATTAAGGCCAGAGGCAGCAGGATTACTTCCATCTCCAAAGACCCTCTGCACACATCCATGCTACCTGCAGAGCACACATTCCACCTTATCTTTTTGTTTTAGTCATTTAAGATTATACCATATGCCTGGCTGGTATAGCTCAGTGGATTGAGCACAGGCCTGGGAACCAGAGGATCACAGTTCGATTCCCATTCAGGGCACATGCCTGGGTTGCAGGCTGGTTCCCTGCAGGCCAGTTCCCAGCAGGGGGTGCACGAAAGGCAACCATACATTGATGTTTCTCTCCCTCTTTCCTTCCCCTCTAAAGATAAATAAATAAAATCTTTAAAAAGTCCTTAAAAAAAAAGATTATACCATATGTATCCTGGCTGGGGTGGCTCAGTGGATTGAGTGTTGGCCTGTGAACCAAAGGGTTGCTGGTTCAGTTCCAAGTCAGGGCACATGCCTGGTCTTCAGTGGGGGGCATGTGAGAGGTGACCACACATTGAGGTTTCTCTCCCTCTCTTTCTCTGTCTAAAAAGAAATAAATAAAATTTAAAAAAGATTATACCATATCCATTTCCCATTTGCTACACAGTATTTATACTAGTCTTTTTTGAAAAAAGATTTTATTTAATTATTTTTAAATGTATTTTTAGAGAGAGGGGAAGGGAGGGAGAAAGAGAGGAAGAGAAGCATTGATCAGCTGCTTCTCACACGGGCACAGCCAGGGACCTGGCCTGCAACCCAAGCACGTGCCCGGCCCCGGAATCCAACCAGCGACCCCTCTGCCTGTGGGATGGTTGCTCAGCCCATCGAGCCACACCAGTCAGGGCCATACTTATCTTTCAAATTAGTTCTTAAATTATGAAAGTAACATGTGTATATGGTTAAATAAAATGCAAACAATTCAGAAATGAATAAATGATGAAATTAAAGATACTCTCAATTTTCCTACAGCTTATCTTCCTTGATATAACTGGTTTTTATGGTTTTATTGGGAATTCTTTCAAAAACTTTTAATGCATATGTGTGTATATATGCATATATTTTAAAATAGACGAGTGGGACCCTCCAGTGTGTTCCGTACCTTGCTTTTTTCACTCGATGCTGTAACTTGGAGATACTTCCTCGTCGGCACTTAGACAGAGAGCTCGTTCTGCGTCAGGAGCAGGATGGGGTTGTGGGGACGGAGCAGGGTTTGGTCAACCAGCTCTCCACTGTGCTGATTCCATGGGGTTTCTAGGCTATTGCCATTAGAAATAATAGTTCGCTGTATCTTTTAGTCCATTCATCCTTGTGCACAGTCAGAGTAGTTTTTGTACAATACATTAAATTCCTAGGAATGCAATTATTAGAGTCTACAATAGTATGTATCTTTAAAGAGGATACGTATTATTACATGGGATTGTTGGACTATATAAGAGCATATATAATTACTAGTGTTATAGCTAATGACACATTGCTCTTCAAAGAAGGTCCATGAATATTAATATTTCAAATCATGGGCAGGAGATACACAGATGTTACTTATATCACTGCCCACAGTTTTGTTGCACGGTTTACACAACGGCATCATAGGTTACAATGTGCACACTCCCACGAATAGTAAGTGAGCATGGCTCCACCCCCATTTGCCAATAAGATGTAAACAAAGTTTTAAATCTTTGCCATTCTGAAGGGGGGGGATAGTATATCCCCATTGCTTCGATTTCATTTATTTAATTATGGGGATGGTTGATCATTATTTTCAGTGAATTGTTTCTTCTATTGAGTCATGCTTCATGAATGCCTACAGAATATTTCATTTTATGTATGTGCCCTCATTACTTAGCTACATTTTTTGTGGGTTATTTATGCTGTTTCCAAATGACTGTGAAGACCTTTGTGCATAAAGCTTTTTTCTTCTTCTTTTAGGCTTTTTTCTTTAGTGTACTATTTCAGAAGATGAATTGCTCTGTCAATAGTGTGGACATTTTTATGACTCAATACATATTGTCAAATTGCTTTCTCAAAGGACAGTACAGTATACAGTACCTCCAATTTCATTATACTCTTATCAGCATTGAAATCATAACAAAAATAATTTTTGGTCATCTTACAGGTAAAAAATTTTTTTGTGAAATTTTTATGCATAAAAGTGTTTGCTAGTTTTATGGGCATTTCATTTGTATTTGTTTTTATTACCATTGAGGTTGACTGTTTTAATATACATTTGTTAATTAACTGCATTTTCACCTCTCTGAACTGCTTGTTCCTTTTCTCTGCTCATTTGACTGACAGCATGTTTTTATACAAAAGAAAAAAGACAATGTCTTATCAGGGGAACCCCCTATTTCCTCAGGCCCTGTGACTTTCTGGGATCTTCTTAACTGATATCAGATTATCAAAGCCAGTCTCCTCCGTGAGAAGGTGGGTGGAGGTGGCTGAAAAGACAGGGTAACGTGGATGGGAGAACTGAGTGAAGAGCCCTCTAGGTTAAGAGGAGAGCGGTGGAAGGACTTTGTGAGTCAGGATGAAAATTCGAGGACAGCACATTTTCATGATCTCTCAGAAATCATGAGAGATTTCTGAAAGAAGCTCAGAAATCTGTGCTGGGCTCTCAGCTCACTCCATCTCTGAGCTTCCTCCCGGAACTCTGGTGGCCAGGGCAGCCAGGCCCATATTTGGGAACTGCAACCTGGTGTTGCCATTTCGGGCTAGGCCAGGCTTCCTTCCATGGCCAGTGCTGCCGAGGAGGAGAAAGGGGGGAGGAGAGAGGGTTTCGCCTGACCCTGGGGAGGCAGTTATTGAGCGCCTGCCCCTTCTTTCTCCGGGTGGCCATTCATTGGTGTCATCACCACTGAACGATCTTTCTCTGGATCGCTATCCAGTGTCATCACTATTGAATCATCTTTGTTAATTAATGTGATGCCTAGAGTTATTGTTTTAATTTGTACTTCTTTACTACTGCTTCTTATATATAGAAATATCCCTGATCATTTTTCATATTTATGGAGATACGTATTCATGTATATGTATTTATACATGAATAGTATCTATCCATACCATTTTATTACTACTTTTCATATCTGTGTGCGCACATACATGTGTGTGTGTTCCCTCTTTTGGAAGGAATCATTTGTGCTCACTTTTTTTCCTTTGGGATGTTTATATTTTTTCAAGTAATCTTTCTATGTTAAAGTTTACAAGACTGTCCTATTTTTCATGAATGTTATGTCTAATTTGGCATTATCTTCTAATTTTGCTTACTCTTTCACTTTTTGTCATTGAGATGCACAGAACATGGTCCGTTTCATGAGCTTCGACAAATGCATAAACCTGTGTAACCTACCTCTCTGTCACCCCCGAAAGTTTCCCTGTGTCCCTTCCCACACCATCCTCATCCCCTGTCTGCTCTGCCAGAGGCAGTCGCTGCTCTGATTTCTGTCACCACAGATCAGTGTTGCTCGTCTTAGCATTTCACGGAGACGGAGACTTGTACTTTTCTGTGTCTAGCTTCTTTTGCCCAACATGATGTTTGAGATGTAGCCATGCTGTTACGGTTGGTAACTTGTTCCTTTTCATCGCTTACCAGTGTTCCATTGTGTGAACACAGCGCAGTTTGTTGTATGAGTGATACAGGGTGCAGCCCGGGGGCAAAAGAAAGATTTGGAATGGTGTCCAGAACTCTAAGTGTATAGGAATATTGGAGAGACATGTCCTCACCCCTTCCCCCCACCGGTGTGAGTTGGGGGAAGGGACACATGGAGCAGGAACATGCAGGGCTGTTTTGTACAGCCACAGTCTTGCAGCTAATCCATGGCCTGGTAATTTAACATATCTATAGCCTTTGGTGGGTCACATGGATATGTTAAATGGCTGTGGCCAGGCTTGGAGCCAGGGGGATGAAGTCACTTCCCCCCAAGATGTAACTAGGGGGCAGGTCCCCGAGTTATAGTGTCTGCTTGGAGAAGATTGGCTCTAGGACATGGGGCCACACGTGCCCAGACTCACGATGGGAGCCCAGTAAACTTGTAATAATACAGAAATACTGGCAGGTGTAACTGATCGTGGGAGGAGTCAGAAATAGGGGTACAGAGGAAGATTGACGTGGGGATTTAAACCCAGACACGGCAGCCACTAGAGAGAGCCATGCAGTTTCGGGCAGAGTTAGGACCCCCTCTGGCCCAGGTGGGAGAGAAAGCCAGATGGTTTTAGCAGAGTGGGGACCCCTGCAGCCAGGTGAAGAAGAAAGCCACATGCTTTTGGTGGAGCGTGGACCCCTGCAGCTTTGGTAGAAGAGGCCCACGTTGCTTTGGGGTGCCCCCTTTGGCCGCGTGGCCTGGAAAGCAGGAGAGACTTTGACTGGAAAAATGGGTACAAAGAACTCTTGCCAGTGGACCGTGAGAGGGTGCCCCATGGCTTTGGAGTAATTGGAGATCCTGCCTGGACGGCGACACAGCTGATGGTATCAGTGGCCTAGAAAAACGGACGTGTGCTCTTTTCCTGACTTACAGTACCCGGAGTTGGGACAGAGGGAGAAGGGAGTGGTGTGTGTGTGTGTGTGTGTGTGTGTGTGTGTGTGTGTGTGTAGGTGTATACCCTGTAAAGGACTTTGATATTTTAATGAAGGTATTAGGTCTGAATAGCACTAAATAAACATTTTGTTTCCTTTCCACAAATCTCTGGCATTGAGAGATGTCTCTCCAATTGGTGACAGACAGGCCCAGTAGGGGGGGTCTGGATGGTAATTGTATACCATCCTCTAGAGTCCGGGGCCCCAGTGTATCTGTTCTGTAACAGTTTTTTGGCATCCCTGGGTGGGCCAAATATCACCCCCCTTGGACCTCTGCTAACAGGAGGTTCCAGTTTCTCCATATCCTTGCCAACTTTGATGTAAGTTTTAAAAATTTTAGTGTTTCATTGTAATGATTTTCACTTCCCTGATGACTTAGAATATTGAATGCTTTTTCATGTGCTTATTGCCATTCATATAATAGTATATTTGAGTTAGAGACTTTAAATTTTATGTCGTCAAATTTCATAATGTTTTCAATTATAAACTTTATTGCTTTTACACTAAAAAGATTCTTATTAATACCAAAGTAACAAATATTTTCAATTATATCTCCTTCTATTACTTTATTGGTTCAACTCATAAGCATGATAGTCTTTAATATACCTCTAATTTATTTTGCTTTAAGTGGTAAAAAAACTCTGTCTGCACATAATTAACCAGCTGAACTAAGTATTGAATAATCACTTCTTTCCCCACTTATTTGAGGTACCATATTTATCTTAAACCAGCCTTTAATATATAATTGAATCTATTTCTGCGCCACTGTGTAACTTGATTTTTCAATTACTAGAATTATAGAGTTTATTTGTCAAGTAACCAAGTTTACCTTTGTTACTCCTTTTTAAACATTTTTTAATTTAATTTAATTTTTTTGAATTTTTATAATAGTGTATTTGAGCCAAACTGACAACATATTCCTGCCACCAAGAACTCAAGAATGTTCCACCTTCATTACTCTTTATTTCTTCAAACATGTCTTAGTGATGATTCCAGCTCATTTATTTGTCTCATCTAACTATGGCAGGTTGAATAATACTCTTCCAGACACATCCGAATCTGAATCCCTGGAACCTGTGAGTGTTATCTTAACATGGCAAAGGGCTTTTGCAGATGTGATTAAGTGAAGGATTTTGAGATGGGAAGATTATCCTGGATTATCCAGATGAGTCACCTGTAATCACAAGGGTCCTTATAAGAGGGGGGCAGGAGTAGCAGAGAGAGGTGATGGAAGCAGAGGCTGGAGTGACGGGGCCACAAGCCAAGGAATGCAGGCAGCCTCTAGAGGCTGGAAGAGGCAAGATCTCCTGGAGCCTCCAAAGGAACAGGCCCTGCCAACACCTTGATTTTTAGCTGCTTAAGACTCATCTCAGCCTTATGACCCTCCAGAACTATAGGAGAATAAATTTGTGCTTGTTAAGCCACTGTGTTTGTGGTAATTTGTTACAGCAGCCATAGGAAAGTGACACACTGACTTAAACATCCTTTAAAAAAACAAAGTAGTAAATGTTGCTGTACTGTGCTTTTGATTAGATTGTATTAGCAGAGAATTTTATTTGGGAAGAACCCACATTTTTATGTCACTCCGTCTTGCTATCTAGACTTTTCTGGGAGAGTGCCCCCCGTCCCCGCTCTGACACTTCTCCCTGTTGCCTGGCGTCTCCGTTTGGGTTCCCCAGAGGCAGATCTGAGGCAAGGGATTGAGCACAAGCAGTTTATTGGAAAGGTGATCTCAGGAAACACAGAAGAGCGAGGCAGGGAGGCAGGGAGGGAAACCCTCCTCAGGGCTCCCCAACTTTGTAAGACAGCAAGTGCATGCCCTCAACGCTGGGAATGGGGGGGCATCAGGGTGGAGAAAGACCATCAGACCTGGAGGTATCAGCAGGTGGGGCCTGTGTCTGCAGCCACGTGTAGTGAGGGCACATGCCTCCCTCCCTGAGCCCAGTGTGACCCACGCTCCCTGCCGCCTGGGAGGGAGCCGAGGTTACAAAAGCGGGTAAAGCTGGCCTGACTCTGCACGGGACACAGTGGCCAGAATAGCTTTCCCGGGCAGGGGAGCTGCCTGCTAAGCGTCCTCGTGGCTGTAGTAGCAGATCCCTTTAACCTTTCCAACACAGCCACAGCCTGGTTTCCAAGTGTCTTGTCTGCACCTCTTTGCCCAAGGGCCTATCCTGCTGGCCAGAGCCCACGGCAGGCCAAAAAGTGCTGGAGAGTGAGCAGTGGCCTCCTCAGCAGCCTCCCACCAGTGCCCAGCTGAGGCTGGTGTGAGCACAGCCCAGCAACCTTGCCCCAGGCGGAGGGGAAGGAGAGCTCTGACCCCCAGAGTTCCCCTGTGGGTCAAAGCTGGACCGCACACCTGCATTAGCTGCCTCCCCTTCCCTGCCTCACATCCTGCTCTCCAGCAGGTGTTTCCTGAGGATACATTTGTACCAGAATCCTAGTCCTATGGTCAACGTGTGGGAAAAGCCAAATGAGATATCAGGCGATAGACCTGAAGGCATGGGGATCAGCTGCAGGCCCCACGGGGCTGAGAGAGGAAGATCTGGGGCCTCGAGTGTGAACAGAGAGGACTGCGGCTTTCTTCACACCTTTACCTGTTTTTATGGCTCCCTTGACCATTCCTTCTGCTTGGCTGGCCGGTCACCATGGCTACTATTTGAGGTCTGGCCCTGAGATGAGGGTTCACATAGTGGTTCTGGCCACTCCTGGGAGGAGTGAGAGTGAGGTCCCCCACTTGTCTGGAAAGTAGCCCGTTTGGTTTCATTGAGGCAGCAGGATCTTCAGGCCACCAAGACTTCATTTTGGCAAGAGAGCCGAGAACAAGGGCTTCCAGTAGAAGATACTTTCCATCCGGGAGAATTTAAGGCATTCCTGGGAGGGGAGAAATATCACTGGAGACTGAGCCAGTGCTCCAAAGAAGCTGTTCCAGGGGGCCCTCCCTGGTAACCACGGGGATGGAGAAGAGTGGGAGCCTAGCACGATGCATATCCCGTAAAATGTTGGCGGCTGGACTGCAAGATGAAGGGCCTGCAGACACCCTCTGACATCATGTGATTTATGGGGTAATTGGAACTGCTCCTGAAGGGCTGCGAGGGGAGAGGAGCCGTGGTTCAGAGCCCCCGGGGCCTGGACGTTTAATGAAGCACCGGGAGCCCATAAAGACTCATCAGAATGATTCACCCATTTAGGATGCTGAGTCTCTCTTAGCACCGCCCCCGAAAGGATGCCACTTCTCTGAAATGCTCCAAGTCTGGGTGCAAAAATCAATGACCCAGCATTTGAGTGACACTGTGTAAGGACCTGGCCAAAGGGTCCAGAGGTCAAAAACTCTCCATCTTGACAATGTCACCTGGCTATCACAGAGAAACAGAGAAGTGAAGAATCTCATGCTGGAAGGGCCTTTATAGTGGGAGAAGCTGAAGCCTAGAGAGGTCAAATGACTCATTCAGAGTCACATAGTGCACCAGGGACCATTAGCATCAGTGATAAAATCAGCTGGAAAAAATAAGAACCACTGAAGTCTAGGCAGAGGAAGAGCTGCCAGGATTTCTTCTCAGAAGACGAAGGGCAATCTACGGAATACAAAAGACACAAACAGTGTCTTGCGGGGCTATAAAACTTGAACATTTAAATCGCTTTTCTAACTGCAAAATATGTATTACAGCAGTTATCAGAAGCTCTAATGGTCTGTTCTGCAATTAAGAGGAAGCCTATTCATTTGTCATGACCGGCTCACAAAATGAATTACAAATGGTACGTGTGCGCCTCTGGGCAGACACACTCCCGGCGTCTAAAAACTCGAGGCCTGGAATGGCGTGCTGAGTGGGTGTGCAATGAACCTTGGGGTGCATGAGGCTGGCCCCCTCAGCGGGACTGGACCCGGGACAGAAAGTGTTCATTTTTCCCCCTTCTCTCATCCTAATGTTAGTACATGTTTATTGTAGAAAATTTGGAGAATACAAAAAAAAATGTAGAAGAAAAAATCCCACCCGTTAACCACCCCTCCAACCTGCCAGAAAATAATCGTGCTTAACAGTAAGATATATTTCCGACAAGCTGCTTTTTAAAAAATATATGTCTTTTTTAAAAACTGGTGTCAGCCTTATTTAGAGGTTTGTGTTTCGCCTTGCTTCTAACCTAATATTTAACAGTCTCCAAAGAGATGAATTTAGGTAGCTGCGTTATGTTCCATTAAAAGGTGGTGGCATGATTTATCAACCTGTTTCTAGGTCATTGCCAATTTTTCAACATTATAAATAATACGATGATAAACATCCCAGCGCATAAATCTTGGGCGCCACCTCTGCCTGCACTTGGGTTCTGTTCCCAGCAGTGGGAACAGTCAGAGAATCCTCACCCTCCCTCGCACTTCTGGCAGCAGGCTCGCAGGGACCCCAGCCTCGCAGGCCCCGGCCCTGGCCTTGACCCCGGCCAGGCTCCCGGCCAGGCTCCCGTCCCGGCTCCAGGCCCTGCTCCGGGCCCGCTCAGGGCCCCACAGCCTCAGCACCCTGGAAGACGCCCTGAGAAGGGGAGGAGAAAGCCTAGAACAGGGGAACTCATCGACTGCACTGTGCCTTCAAGCAAGGCCCCCCGACTTTCTCTGCCTTGGTCCCCCACTGTAAAAGAAGAAGCATGGACTAGCTTATTGGATTTTCATTTTATTTTATGTGTTATATTGGTGATTGTTTTATTACTATATATATTATAATACACACTGTGTTTGATGACATGAAAGATATTATAAATCACATTTTAAACAAAAATATATGCATGGCCTATGGAAAGCAGTAACGTTTTGAAAGAAAGGGAAAAGCCATGAAAACATTTACCTGAAATGTTGAAATACTGGAAAACATAGGTTTGCGAGCTGTAACTATTAAAAGCTTTATTAACACTGGTCAACCTTCAGGTTCCGTGAGAACAACCTGGTATATAGGAAGAGTTCAAATTAAATGCAGCCAAGTCCGTAGAGGTGCACATCATCTAAAAATAAACCCCTTGACAAAGCAGCCCACAAAGCTTTCTTTCTTTGTTTGGCACTTAGCAATGCAGGTGAATTTTATTTTTTTAAGCCCCTTTTTGTTCAAAGGAAAATCTACGCAGAAGCCCATTATGTAAGATGGAAGCAGGGAGGAGCACCTTTGCCTGGCGTCAGAACGCTGGTGCGCCATGTGACTTTTTTTACCCAATAAAAGGTATTGGAGGTCTACTGTGTGGCTGGCTGTGCGAGGTGCTGGGAGAGTGTGAGCAAAAATATTCGGCCCTGCCTGAGCTCGGGCCCCACAGGGCCTCCTGCAGAGGAAGGACTTGGGGGTGCCGTGGGGCATTGCCGACGGTACTAAGATTGACACCGGCCTGCACCTACTTTTCTATGACGCTCATTGAATAGGTGCTTGATAGGGTGAACCCTGCACCGTTGAATTGCCCCAGGCTCTGGTCCCTTCTAAGGACAGCCCTGCCTAATTCACCATGTCTAGTGGCCCCTGAGACCTGAGTCAGCATCTCAGGGCCCCAGGCCCAGGGTGAAAATGTGGCCTCTGTCCATTCTGGGAGGCCACTGTTCACACACTCCTGCTGCTATCACTATTGCTGGCAGCTGCTGCCCACTGGGCTCTCACTGCTCACTGGGGTGCTCAGGGCTTTGCACATTATCTCTCGGTCCTCACAACCATTCAGAGGTGGCGTTTACCATTGTCCTGTTTTACAGGTGAGACTACTGAGGTTCCGGGGTGCTGAACCTCGGAACAGGGTTCCAGTCCTTCTGGCTACAGAACCCATGGTCCCGCCCACCACACTCACTGCCTGTGGGAGCCCCTCGGGGTGGTTCCACGCACGGGCGACATGCTGCATGGGATGCAGGGACTCTGCTACCAGTGGCTCCTGCCCAGCCTTCTGCAGCCCATCACAGCACCTACCCGCACCGCACAGGGCCTGTGAAATGGGCCGGTTTGGGGGAGATGCTGGCTCCATCTGGGGACAGCCATGGTCCTGACCAACTGGATCTGGCCAATTGAGTGGGTCAGGGCTGAGGGACCTAGACTATGTGTCTTTTTCTGGACCCCCGAGTCACCCTGAGGCCTGCTTGCTGCTCTCCTGGCATGCCGGCCCTTGCTGTGGAAGCTCTTGGCAGCTTTCTCCTTTCCTGTCATCTCAACTCAGGTGCCTTGATGAACCTCAAAATAATTCCTGGCGAAAGAGAACCCTGGCCTGGGAGAGCTGACTCTTGGGCCCCAGCTTCCGGTCTGTGAAATGGGAAGCTGGCCTCTTGCATCCTCCTTCTCGGGGCTTTGGGGCTCAGGGAGACAGATGCCTGGTGAGTATCTGCTTTGAGCATCCTGGGGTCCTGCACCTGGAGGAGGAGCCGGGCCGTGACATTAGATGACACTACAGGAAATGGTGTTCACAAAGGGACTGTGTGTCCTGCAGGCTCTTATGCTGCTGCTTCTGGCTTGCAGACCTTGGTGACTGGCCAGCAGGGACCCCTGCAGCCCCCTTTGAGCCCAGGCTTCCTTCTCTGAAGGGTGGGGTCATCCTACCCACCCAGACAAGAGTTGGGAGGATGAATTGAAACATCACACAGGGAGATTGTGTGGCACCCAGTAGGTGCTCAGCTAGTGTGAGTCCCTTCGTCTCTTCCCTCCCCTCCCTGAGATTCCTGGTCTGGACAGAAGTGCCTCACAGTCCCAGCTCTCTGGGTCTACTCCAGAGGTTTGGACCATGGCCCAGAGCTTGGGTAAGCGGTGTGGGCTGGGGACAGCCAGCATCTGAGCAGGCGACAAGCCCCTGGGGCCCTGGGAGCAGCTGTGAGGATCAGGGGCCCAGCCCCCAGGTGCACCCCAGTCTTAGCTGGGTGTGAGAGCACTGGCTGCCCCGGGACTATGGCCGCTGTCCCTATGGGCCCAAGGGGTGGGCACTGGGAATGGGAATCGAGTTCTTTTGACCATTTTTCCCCCAACCTCAGCAACTGCTGGGGAAAGCAGATGTGTCTTTGAGATGTCTACTTTCCAAGCTGGGGAAAAGGGTGGGGTGTGAAGAGAGAGAGAATGCTGGGACTCCCGTTCCAGGTGTGCCACTGACCTCTGTGTGACCAAGGGCAAGTCTCTTCCCCACTTTGGACCGCAGGTTCTGTCCCTATAAAGTCAAGGTTTGGTTCCGCGCGGGCTTAGCAGTTGTGACATGTGAATCCACCCTTCTTGCCTGGTGCTTGGAAGTGCTTTCCCTGTGTCTGAGTCCTCTGTGTTAGTGGAATGGTGATGTATCTGCAGCTTGCCATGCCCACTGGCCCGTGAAATCCCTGAGGACAAGGCCATGTCTGATCCATCTCGTCCGCACCCTCCAGGGCCAGCCTAGAGCTGCTCGGTTCTGTTTGGCTGAACGAAGGAAAGAAGGGCCCTCTGGGTGGGGGCTGTGGCCAGTGTTGCCATTGGTCTGCCCTACCCCTCGACCAGCAGGGCTTCAAGTTTGGGGGGCGGGGCTGGCTGTCAGCATCACAGGCTGCTTTCATGTGGTCTCGTTTTGCTTTTCTCCAGTGTCAAGTGCAGTTTGTCTACATGACACTAGACAATAGCATTCGGGGCTTTTATTATCAGCTTCCAGATCTGTCTGCTTGGCCAGGCTGGGCTTCCGGAGGTCAGGGGCCCAGTCGGATTCCTCTCTGCGTCCACAGTGCCAGTGCAGGGTTGGGGCCCAGTGTGTGGGGTGGGAAGCCCCTCAGAACGGTCACTGAGGGTCAAGCCGACAGGCCCCACGCTGCTCTGTGGGAGATCAGAGATAGACCCGGCTCAGTCCAGGTCCTCCGGGGGCTCCCAGTGTGATCAGAAGGAGATTGACAGGTCAGCCTAGAGCTGGAGTGGACTGTGTGCTCTGGGTGATGGAGGACAAACCAGGGGGCCGTGGGACTCAGAGGAGGGAGAGAGTAACCGGGGACACGAAGCAGGCCTCTGAAACCGCAGGTCCCGGGGCCAGACGGGGCGCGTTCAAATCCCAGCTCTGTCCTCTCAGCAAGGCAACCTCGCACAAGCCATTTGATCTTTCTGTGCCTCAGTTTCCTCATCTGTAAAACAAGTAATACAAGTAGGAACTGAGAACAGTGCTTGGCAGATAGTGAGTAGTCAAACACGTCAGCTAAAGGAAGAAAAACGACATTCATATTTGACCAGCGCCCCAGAGGAGGCAGGAGAGGGTCCCCCTGCCCACTCCCAGGCCTCGCTGGTCCTGAGGCACCTCTTCAGAATTCAAGTGCTCGGCCACCCAGTTTGAACACTTCGGATCTAGGGGGAGACAAGCCCAGGGAAGGAAGGGCAAGTCCCCATCTGAGGCCACGCAGCTAGTGGCAAAGCCCGGACTGAAGTCCAGAGCTCCCGCCTCCCAGCCTGAGCAGCTTCCTCTGTGCCAGACCACCTCCCCTGTAACAGCCCCTCCTCTGTGGGCCCCCTGCATGGGTCGCACAGGCCCCACGTGAAACAGCTGGATGCTTTGCAAAATTTGGCTCAAAGGAGCGTCCAAGCTTTTATGGATCGTGGCAGCAACCAGGGTCACCCTGGTCTTGGGATTGAAAACAGTTTCTCTTTTTTCAGTGAATAATTTGGTTGGCTTTTCCATCTAAAAATACCTCCAGGGAGGTGTGATCAAACGCCTTCTTTTTCTTGTATATGTCATCCAAACAGGATGGACTGTGCATTGTTCTCTTTGAAGATTACCTGCTGTCCTCCACTTCCCTTCTTACAAAAGCCAGTCTTCCCTCTTCTCTGCCGGGATCTAAGGCTTCGTGGGTGTCCCTTCGCCTGACCTCTCGTCAGGCTTCCACTCATCCTGTCTTTCCTGCACCACTGCAGCAGCCTCTTCCCTGCGTCCTGGTTTATTGTTTTGCTGCCTCCGCGTTCCCTTCTCTACAGAGCGGAGGTGTATTAAAAATCATCGGTTCATACCGTTTCCCTGCTCCAAACCGTCTATGGCTTCCCAGAGTCTGCAGGGTAAGGGCCAAAGTCCTTAGCTTTTCATTCAGGGTTTTTCATGATCTGGCCTCAGTTTACCTATTCGGTTTCACTTCCTCCCTCCTTCCTGGACACAGATTATTTATACCCCATGGATAGGGTAGGGGGCACCTAATTATTCAGGCCTCCCTAGGCTAAGAAGGCTGCAGCCATTGAGGTCACAGGTTCCTGACAGCCAAGGCTTGCATTAGTTTCTTGTGGCTGCTCAAACTGAGCAGCTTGAGATTAACAAAAAAAGTTTATTCTTTGACAGTTCTGCAGTTCAGAAATCCAAACTGGGTCTTACAGTGCTAAATCACAGTCCCTCAGGATGCTCTGGGGGAGGCCCCATCTCCTGTCTCTTCCAGCTCCTGGTGGCCGTGGGCATTTCTTGGTTTGTGGCCACATCGCTCCCACCTCTGCCCCCGTAGTCTCGAAGCCTTCTCCTGGTCTGTGTCAAAAATCCCTTTGCCTCCCTCTAGTGAGGACACTGGTGATCATGTTCAGGGCCCACCTGGATCATCCAGGATACTCTCCTCATCTCAATAACACCTTAACTTCATCACATCTGCAAAGTCCTTTTGCAGGTAAGGGGACTCTCCCAGGTTTGACAGATTGGGGCCTAGATATCTTTGGGGTCGTTCCTCAGTCAACCATGGGCTCAAGGGAAACACCATGCATTTCAACTCCTCACGAGACAAGCTTCCTTCCATTACCGTGAAGGTCATTACCTCCCCACTGCATGCAGCAGTCCACCCTTCTAGTTTGCATTTTATGGGACGGGGACCATAAGAATCATTCTTTGAAAGAGGGCTAGATTGGATTTTGGCCTACACTGGGTATTAACAGACAGAATTATGAAGAAATTAGTTGTCTTGTTTTGTTAACTCCTATGGGCTTTCTAGAAGGATCAGAAATATTCTCTCCCCAGGCTTCACCAGAGCCTGCGGATCTCCCTACCAGGGAGGAAGCTGCCTATGTTTCTGGAGGTCTGGGACCTTTTATTTTGTTTCACATTTCACTGGGAGAACAAGGTAGGTTTTCTGGTGTCTTCAGACCAGAGTGGAGAATTTGTCACACAGAGGTGAGCTGAGGCCCTCCCTGAGCAGTTAGTTACGGTTACCCTGGGCGGTCTGGGTGCAGAGTGTGAGGCTTTCTGCTTTGGGGAGGGCTGAAGAAGGGGGTGCCCATCCCCAGGGCACATTTTACTGTGCCCCCTTTCTAGTCCTTTATCCCTGAATAACGGTGCTATGAACATTCTTGGGCATGTCTCCCCGTGTACATGCTAGAGTTTCACAAAGACATCCTAGGGAGTTGGGCTGCTGGATTACACGGTGTGTAAACCGCCAATCTTGTACATTAAATCCCAATCAGTAAACGCTCCCACCCGCAGCGCATTTCTCTTGGTCCTCCGCCTTGTGGTCTCCCTCCAGCGCCCCCTATCTGCGGAGGCTAAGAAGGCACTGTCAGGCCAAGGCGCCTGACTCCCAGCAGCATCACAAAGCAGAATTTAGAGGAGTATGGTTAGAAATGACAGGCACAGCAACGAATTTAGAGGTATGTGATTACTGTGCTGACTGAACAAAAAGACAACTGGGTCAATGTGGCCCGAAGGTCTCCAGTTTAAAACCTCTACAGTGCAGCCTCATTTCCTACTGGTCTTCACTCGTCCTGCTCTTACCTTGCCACAGGAACTGTTCCCTGCTTTGCTCTTCCATCTCCAAGCTTTTGTTCCTTCTTTCTCTCTCTATCTCAGTTTCCCTCCTCTCCCGGATGCCTTGGTCCTTTGCTGGGAGCCTGTTTCAAACGCTGCATCCTTATTCCTTCACCGGAGGCAATAAAAACATCCTTCCTGGCCAGGTTCCCTGGCCCCGCCCCCTGTCTGGCAACAGTGCTGTTCGCTCAGCATCACAGTGTTTTTGTCTGTGACTCATCTCTTCACTCAGAATGTTTTCGCAAGTTTAAGAAAAGCAATGCAACGGTATGAAAAGGGAGGAATTGTTCACTTTTATCCCACTGCTAGCACAACTTTCATCATTTTAATGTATTCCTTTCTAGTTTTCCTGTCCATGTGTTTTGAGCATGTAACACACTTGTAATGTTGTATCTGGTTGGTTTTTTACCCTTATTAGGTCAAAAGCCCTGTTGCTTCCCCATGTTGCTTCCATTGTCTTCCTCACAGTTTTTACTGGTTGCTCACTGTTCACTGTGTATTAGTCATTTCTTGGTTGTGACAGCAACTCAAGTGACAGCAACTCAACCTAAATGAGCTTAAACAGAAGAGAGATCTCTGTGCAGAGGACACTGGTGCATCTCACCGGAGCTCAGGGCAGAGGTGTGGCCGGGGTTTGGGGACCCCAGGAACAGGGAGGCAGATGCCTGGGGTATGTCCCCTGGTCTGTGTGGACAGCATTCTTCCCTCTCTCCCCCAGCCCAGTAGCTCCCTCTGCTTGTCTTGTCCACATGGCAGGAAATACTCACTGGTCATGACCAAGCTTCACACGTGACAATCCAGTGACCCAACAGAGACTGGACCCTCTTTCTCAGGGGCAGATTCCTCTTGCGTAGCAAGAGCAGGGTTCCATTCTACCAGTGGGGGTCATTCTTAAGTCAGCAGGCAGCTGGGCTGGAAAAGGGGTCCCGGGAAGAGAATTCCATGGGAAGGCTTGGTATTGCTTCCAAATAGCTGCGACAGTATGAGTCCCATGTATTAGCACATAGGCTTTTCCTTATTTTGAATTACTTTCTTTGATCCAATTCTTAGATATGGAGTGACTGGGTCATAAAGTTTGTGCATTTTTATATTTAATATTATTACCGAACTAATTCCAAAGAGTTACTCAATTTCATTCCTACCAAACAGCAGCGTGTGAGAGAGCCGTTTCATTGCACCACTGAGAACACTGGCCGTTGTGACCCGAAATAGATTTTTTACTATTTTAATAAGTGTAAAAAGATACCTCGTTGTCATTTTTATTAGCAGTTGTCCAACCACTAGTGAGGCAGAGGTTTTTCCATATCTGAGTTTTATTAGAATAGATTCCCTTTTGTGAATTGCCTTTTCCTGGTTTTGCCCATTATGTGGTGGCGCGTTAATTCCCATTCAGACTTAATTGCCTCTTCCTTTTGTGAGTGTGCATTTCCCTTTCTCTACCTTTCTTTTGGAGCATGAATGACGGTCTAGCTTGGATTGTAGTTATTTCTGTCCATGTCTGATCTCTCTTACTGGATTCTGAGCTCCTGGTGGACAGAGTCAGGCCTGGGCAGCAGCCTAGCATGGAACCTTGACCTAGAAGAGCCCTCCACTGTGATGGTTCATTGGGTAGAACAAGCATACGATTACAGTGTGCATTATGCCCCAGTGGTTGTTCAGCCTGAGTGGCGCTGCACATGGCTGCAGGGTTGCTGGAACACAGGCCTCATCCATTTGGACTGAAGATCTTTTCCATGCTAGGGTCCAAGGGCACGCCTTCCTGGAGTTACAAAACAAGGAAGGAGAGAAAATTAAGTAATGATTGCACAGCTAGTGAGAAAGCCTGCTCCTGACCCACAATCTTTCCAAGAATTCTACGCATGGAGATGGGCAGGAGCACAGCTCCAACCTCATCTGGGGCAGGGCTTGGCCATGGAGCTGTAAGGAGCTAGACGGTGTGGATTTTAGGCCTTGCAGGCCACATCCGGTTGGCCATCACATAGTCTTCCTTGTGGTTCTCTTTTATTTCTTTTATAGCCCTTTAAAAATGGAAAGACAATTCTTAGTTAACAGCCCATGTGGAAACAACTAAGGGCCCACTTTGGACTATAAGCTGCAGTTTGCCAACCTGGGTCAAGACTACAGAGTCACAGTACGTGACAGCTGGAAGGGACAACTCCCTCATTACTATACAGATGGGGAAACCAAGTCCCAGAGGGCAGAGGTATGTGATGGGTAACCTTGCTGATACCTGTTCTGAACTGGGCATCCGGTGGCTTTGCCCGGACTTTGGCGTGGTACCCTCTATTTTCTGGCGTGGTATCCCTGTTTTCTGGGATAACCTGCTCCCTTCCTCCCGTATGTGCCGTGGCAGGGGCTGGCCCGGGAAGCTGGGGTTGGTCTGCTCCTAGAGCACAGCTCTCCTTCTTCTAGCCTCCTCCTGCTGAACTGGGGTTGGGGTTATGGCGTAGGTGGAGCAACAGCATTGTTAATTAATGCTTGTGTGTCCTGAGGCTGAGAATTCTGTTGACTGTGGAAGCATTTCCCTTATTATAATTGATTTTCACAAGGAAGGTGACATTCTTTTTTCGGCTGAATCATGTATGGGGCAGAAAATACTAAATTTAATTGCTTTTTCTCTCCTGAGAGAACTCCCCTGACTGAGCATGCACTCAGCAACAAACACGGACCGAAGCTGCCTGTTTCGTCTCCAGAGGCTTCTGTGGATGCAGGGCCTTACGCAGTCCTCCCTCACCGTGCAGGGTGAGGCCGGCTGTTCCTTAGTGTGTTTGTTTCTGGAATCTGTGACAAGGCTGACTTGGGACCGTGTTCAGCTCCGAGGACACCAGAGTGCTCCTGAGAGGAGCTGCCCCACTGGGTTCTGTCCCTCTTCTGCCTCGAAGGTCTCTCTGGTCTTTTCTTCTGGTCCCTGTTTCCTTGAATTTTTGCCCCATTCATGCTAAGATTGATCAGAGAGCACTCTCTCCTCACAGCTAGTACCTGCCTTCCCTCTTCCTGAAATGCCCCTCCTCCCTGCTTCACCCCTGCCAGCCACACTGGAGCAGCCTCTTTACCAGAAAACACTGAGCTGCCTCTGCTCCTCCCATGCTGGGTTGCAGTGGAGTTCTAGGGGGAAGTGGTAGCCCCAGCCCTGATTCCTCTTAGTGACCCTGTACTTGTCATGAATCTGGACACAGGCAGAGAGCCTGGGAGGACCTGGCAGGAGGCAGGGCAGGCATGGGGAGTGGAGAAGATGTTTGTGAAACAATTGACATGTATATATTTTTAAAGAGGCATCGGAGCTCTGACTGCCTCTCCCCCCTGTCCCTCTGCTTGGATCCTGCCCCTCTCCTGGGACAATGCTTTTCAAACTCTAATGGGCACGGAACCCCCCCCCCCCCGCCCCCGGGGCATCTTGCTCAAATGAGCTGGTCTGGGTTGGGACTCAAGGGCAATTCTGACAGGTTTCTGGTTTGGGTCACAGAAGACAGTGGGGTCATTTGGTTTGATGTCCTGGGTGTCGGGACCCATCTTTGGCCTTTTCGTAGAGCAGTGGGCCTCAACTCCATTCAGGGATGGAGTGTATGGACAGCATCGTCCCCTTTGCAGTTTGCAGGGAAACCTCAACACATCTAAGTCCATCATGCCAGTGACAGCCAGAAAGAGTTTGCCTGTAGGAAACTCGGCTCCATTCTATGTATGCAAGATGTAGTGAGAGCCGTATAGTCTCAGAAAAGTTATTGAACTTGCAATTTTGTTGTTTCCCATTAATATTCATTGCACCATTTGCCATCCGTTCACTTATTTTTCCTTTAAATCCCTCTTCAAAAGCAGACAGGCAGTTGCAATCACTAGAGTTTAAGGAAAACACATCAAAAATTTTAAATTCAGAGAATTCTCTCCATGAACTTAATGTTATTGCCATTATTTGGAAATTGCAGTGGTGATGGCACCCCTGGGTGGGATGACCCCCTCCAGGCCAAGAGCACCGGCATCACAGAAGCCATTGCTGGAAGGTAGCCATCGTGGCTGGAGGGAGGCCCAGAGCCCTGAGGGGCCAGGAGCAGGCTTTGGGGATGCAGGACGTTGTGACACGGTGGCAGGGCGGAAGGGTCGTGATCCTGTGGCATGCTCCGACAGCCCGTGTTGCCTGTTGTTGGACTGGCCAGAAACGAGGAGAGAATACACTTTCATCATGTTTACAACGCTGTTACTCAGGGCTTTTCCTTTCCTCAAAGCGGAACTCTGCCTCATCCAATACTGGTGCTGACAGTGAAGCCTTGCTGTGTCCGGGCTGAAGGGAGGACCATGTGCCTGTCCCTCCCCAGCTCTGCTGCCCGCCGTTGCACTTGGGCTCCACAGCCAAGGCCTCCCGCTTCCCTGTCCAGCCCTTCTTCTTCTCCCCCAGCAACGCACATAGTTCCAGGGCTCCTCATACTTTAACGTGCACTTAAATCGTGGGGAGCTTGTCACACGTAATACAGGTTCTGATGCAGTAGGTCTGGAGGTGGGGCTGAAGAGTCCTCATCTCTACCAAGTTTTCGGTGGGTGTTGCAGCTACTGGCCCAGGCCACGACTGGAGACTAAGCTGTCGGAATGCTCGCTGCGAGCTCCTTGCAGGCCTGTCTGTTTCCACAACCGCTTGGCACTCCGTGGGCGCTCAGTGTGTGCAGGATGACTGAATAACAGGCAATTAGTGTACAAGATGCCAAGAAGTCCTGCAGAATGAAACCTGCCACTCTGTTTACTTATGCACGTCTCCAATTTATTTTCCCTGGAATCCTATTTTCAGAAATACTTATTAACAGCCCATGAAAATAGGGCTCTGAGAAACCCACTTGGCAGACCCTGATTTAGAAGGGGGTCTCCACCGGCCCTGGGACCAGAGTGAGCCAATCTTCATACCGGAGTCTCAAACGCAGGACTCTGTTTGGGTGTCCGCTAGGGCAATTAGGAGAAATTGTTTCAGCTGCAACTGCCTGTACCCCTGAGGGCCTGCAAACTCCTGGAGGGGACATGTTTGAATACATTAAGTAGAGGAGCTGTTGTTACTGCTCAAGTGTTCATTTTTCCTCTTCCCCTGGCAGTGCCCAACAAGCCTTTGGCCCCCTCAGGGCGATGGGAGCCTCAGTTGTTTGCCAATTAGCATGTTCCTGTGGATTTGCGTGAATGTCTTTGTTCCCGGTCACGGAGGAAGTCCTGGGGAGGAAGGAGAAGGCGCCTGAAGCTGGCGCAAAGGCTGAGTTCCCTGCGGGGACAATGTTGACTACCTGAAGCCCTAGAGCTCTTTTCTGCAAAGGAAGCCTCCTGGGCTCTGCAAGTTGTGCGTTTGCCAGTTTCAAGGGGAGGGGGAAACTGGGAGGCGGGGCTTCGTCACCCTCCTGTGGGAGCATTCTCCAAAGTGCAGCCCCTCGGTCTGCGCAAGGACCCCCCAGAGCGGCCTGTAGCTCCGGAAGAGTCGGATTCATAAGATCCAGTATAGGGTCTACACGGGCTGCACCCCTTGAACTACACTGTGGATACCTAGCCCTTTGTCTTTATGTTGGATCTTTGCATCAACTCTGAAGCAAAAGGGAAAACTGTGCTGTTGCACTTGTCAGAAGATATGGTCCCTGTGAAATACAGGCAGAGAGCCATAAGGAGAAGAGGGGCAGACATTCTTTCAAAAGCCACAGAATGAGCTATATAAAAAAAATAATAAATGAAAGGGAATTAATGAGAAAAGGAAACACTGTAAGAGAAAGGAAAAATGTAATCACAGAATTAAAACCCTCCATTAATCCTTTGGCGAGATTAAAGAACAGAATTGGTACTATAAAATATTAAATCAGTGCTGTAAAGGTCAAGGTTGAGAAATCTCATAAAACATACGGGGGAAAATGATGAAGACATTAAAGTGACAAAAGGAAGTTTTATAAATGTGGAGACCAGAGAATTAAGACGTGCCAAGCAGCCCTAGCGTAGTAGCTCAGTTGGTTAGAGCGTCGTCCCAATACACCGAAGGTTGCTGGTTCAGCCTCAGGTCAGGCACAGGCAGGAGTCAACCAATGAATGAATAAATAAGTGGAACAACAAATCAGTAATAATAATAATAATAATAATAATAGAAGTGCCAAGCAAATACTTGATGCTTCTGAGGGTGAGACCAGAGATGCCGGAGAGAAGCCATCATCTGAGAGATGAGAAAATGCCACACAGACCCTGAGAGTGCAGTTTGAACAAGATCACCTGTGCCAGGCAAAAATCACTGAAAACGGACCTACGTCTAGACACCTCACAAAGATGCTCAAAGAAATGGGATTTTTAAAATCCTGCCAGTGGGATGCAAGGGTGACCTGGCTTTAACACCTGTCACCTCACTGGTCACCAGGGTTGATTCGGCTGATCTGGCTGGCTAGGCAGGTGTCCCCTTCCTCCCTCACTGATCCATGTGCGTCCCTCCCAAAGCTGCGATTGGGTCGAAGAGGACGACCTTCCCAACTAGAGGAGAGCGCTGGTCTTTGGCCAAGGGTATGTGAGTAGCTGCGCTCCCCTGCTAGAACCTCTGAACAAGCTCTCAAAATCATGCAAGTGTATACTCAGAATAAAGAGAAAAACCTACAAAAAGAAAAAAAAGATTGGTTTCAAACTCTTGCTGCCCTCAATTTCAATGGGGAATGTCTACCAAGTTTTCAGATGAATAAAAAAAAAAAGTTGTGATTCACACAATACCTGATATTATACTATACTACAAAGCCACTGTAGTCAAAACAGCCTGGTCCTGGCATAGGCCCATAGATCAATGGAACAGAATAGAGAGCTCAGAAATAAACCCATGTCTCTCTGGCCAATTAATATTTGACAAGGGGGACATAAGCATACAATTGAGTAAAAATAGCCTCTTCAATAAATGGTGTTGGGAGAACTGGACTGGTAACATGCAAAAGAATGAAACTAGACCACCAACTTATACCATACACCAGAATAAACTCAAAATGAATAAAAGTCTTAAACATAAGTTGTGACACCATAAAAGCCCTAGAGGAAAACATAGGCAGTAAAATTTTAGATATGCCATGCAGTAGTATTTTTGCCAATATATCTCCTACAGCAAGAGGAATAAAGGAAAAAATAAACAATGGGACTATATAAAATTAAAAAGCTTCTACACAGCTAAAGAAACCATCATCAAAATGAAGAGAACTGACCGTGTAGGAAAACATATTTGCCAGTGATACATCAGACAAGGGTTTGATCTCCAAAATATAAAAGAACTCATCTGACTCAACACCAGGAAGACAATCCAGTTAAAAAAATGGGCAAAGGACCTCAATAGACACTTCTCCCAGGAGGACATACAGAGGACCCATAGACATATGAAAGGATACTCAGCATCACTAGTCACCAGACAGATGCAAATTAAAACCACAGTGAGATACAACTTCACACCAGTCAGAATGGCCATCATTAATAAATCAACAAACAGTAAGTGCTGGTGAGGATGTGGAGAAAAGGGAACCCTAGTGCACTGTTGGTCGGAATGCAGACTGGTGCAGCCGCTGTGGAAAACAGTATGGAATTTCCTCAAAACACTAAAAATAGAACTGTCTTTTGACCCAGCAATTCCACTGCTGGGAATATACCCTAAGAATCCTGGAAAACCAATTCAAAACAACCTATGCACCCCAATGCTCATGGAAGCATTATTTACAATAGTCAAGTGCTGGAAACAGCCTCAGTGCCCATCAGTAAATGAGTGGATCAAAAAACTATAGTACATTTACACAATGAAATACTATGCAGCAGAAAGAAAGAAGGAGCTCCTACCCTTCGTGACAGCATGGATGGAACTAGAGAGCATGATGCTAAGTGAAGTAAGCCAGGCAGTGGAAGACAAATACCACATAATCTCACCTATAAGAAGAACCTAATGAACAAAAATAAACTAAAGAGCAAAACAGAACCAAAGGCATGGAAACATGGAACAGATTTACAGTGACCAGAGGGGAGGGCCAAGGGGAATAATAGTGAAAAGAAGGGGAAGGGACTAGTCAAAGAACATGTATGAATGGCCCATGGGCATGGACAGTGGTGTGGGGACTGACTGTTGGAGCGGAGGTGGGCTGGGCAAAGGAGGGCAAAGGGGAAAAAATGGGACAACGGTAATAGAAGAAAAAAAAGAAAAGGTTGTGATTTAGTTATTTGATGTCCCACCAAAGTACATTTCACGTTTGAAGTTTCAAGAAAGATACCCTCAAATATGGAAGAATTTAAAAAACTTCCTGCCCTATGCCCTTTTATATATATTTGTAAAGATTTTACTTATTTTTAGAGAGAGGGAAAGGAGGGAGAAAGAGAAGGACAAAAACATCAGTGTGCGGCTACCTCCCTTCCACTGGGGACTTGACCCACATCCCAGGCGTGTAGCCCTGACTGGGAATCGAACTAGCAATTCCCTGTTTCTCAGGCTGGCACCCAATCCACTGAGCCACAACAGCCAGGGCCTCTGCACCCTTTTGAAGAAAGAACTTGGAGAAATGTTCCAGACCGTCATTGAGGGATGAGGAACCAGGAGTGGGGTGGGGACGGGAGCATGTCTCTTACACAGAGAAAAAATGGAGAAATTGTAAAAGTGGTATAAAACTTAACTGAAGTTAAAAATATTCTTGAAGAGGCAAAAACAAGACTCTTGTTTACCTCTTGAAGAGGTAAACAAGACTCAGGAAGTCCTACTTTATTCTGGACTGGTACAGTCGTCTTCCCTTACCCGCGGTTTTGCTTTCTGCAGCCTCAGTGACCTGCAGTCAACCACAGTCTGAAAAGGATTAAATGAAAAATTCCAGGAATAAACAATTCATAAATGTTAAATTGCACCCTGTTCTCAGCATCGTGATGAAATCTCGTGCAGACCAGAAATCCCTGTGATCTGTTAAAGGTCATTATGCGGCAGGAAGGAGAGATTTCACAGAATTTGTTTGAAGGTATGTAATTGGATAAAAAAAAATCAAACTATTTTATGTTCGTGCTTGCTGACTTTAGATTGTTTAATAAACTGGTTACACACTTCAGAACATAGAGGCAGGAATCCCAAATGAAATAAGTGTTCAAACCAGAACTGTGTTAAAAGAATCATACATTGGAACAAATTGGTTTTATGTCAGGAATGTAAAGATGACTCAGATAAGAATGTGCATTAATGCAGCTTATCATGGCAACAGAGCAAAAGAAAAATTTTGGCAAGAGTCTGGGAATCTGTTCACATAAGGTATTTTTATTCCCCTGGCACAGGTGTCAAACAGAGGCCAAGGACAAAGGGACTTCTCTTTGGGATAGCCATTTAGGCGGCTTTAATAGACTTATCCTCAAAGAAGCCACTTAGTTTTGGGGTGGCCAGAAGTGACTAAAAAGCCATGTTGCATCCATCGTTCTGTGAGAACAGAGGAAGTTCGGCCACTGGTAAGAGATTCCTTGAGTGTGGAAGAAACTTTCAAAGTTCAAGGTGACAATTCTTGCATTTGAGAAACTCTTCAGGCTCCATTTGGAATTCTCAACTGGGCTTATCAAAGTGCTCTGAAGACCTGCAAAGGGAAATTGCTAAAACACTGGAGCAGCGAAAAACCTTCGCAGGGCACCAGGGCAACGACTGGGCACTGCTTCTAAATATCTCAGGACCACAAGCGATTTGATTCTTCTGGATGGCTCTCAGTCAAGAATTTTTTAAAAAATTTAAATGTATTAATCTTAGAGAGAGGAAGGGGGAGAGAGAGTCAAGAGGGAGAGAAAGAGAGAGAGAGAGAGACATTGACTTGTCGTTCCATTTATTTATGCATTCACGCGTTGATTTTTATATGTGCCCTGAGCGAGATCAAACTCACAACCTTGGCGTGTCAGGACGATGCTCTAACCAACTGAGCTACCCAGCCAGGGCAATAATGTATTGTTTTTCAATAGTTCTATTGAGATGCATGTACCTAATAATATCACCAATTTTAAGTGTACAATTCAAGGGGTTTTAACATATGTTTCCAGTCATGTAACTGCCACTACAATTGAGATATAAAACATTTCCGTCACCCCAGAAGTCTTCTAGATAATGGGGAAAAACCACCATCTTCCAGTGCCTGGCGCCAGGGAGCACATGACATCAGTCCCTTGCACGACTGCTGATTTCACTTTAGCCAGTTCCCTCTGCACACGCTCAGTCACAGGCAACTGCTGATCGGCCTTCAAGCGGTGTCCACTGAGGGTCTCAGTCCCTCCCTGGGCATCTCCCTCATCTGTGACATGGGATCCCGCAGCCTCCAGCTTCCCACCTCCTTGAACTCTGGTTTGTCCCTCTGCTCAGTAGGCCCGCTGGGTTCAATGTGGGTCCCCGACCCTGTGCTGGGACCTGGGACCTCCTTCCGGACAGTTAGGTGGGACGGACGTGGGCCTCACCTGGGGTTGTCCCATAATCACAGTCCTGTGTTGAGAGCCCAATATCTACAAGAGAGATTTTACTCATTTTGTTTGCTTTATTTTTACATTGAGCTCATTGGGGTAACATTGGTTAATACAATTATACAGGTTTCAGGTGCACAATTCTCTAATCCGTCATCTGTACGTTGTGCGTCCGCCACCCCATGTCTGGTTTTTGATTGTTTATGCCAGGAGGGCAGTTTCTGGAGGAGTTCGTCCTCCCCAAGCAGAAGGGAGCGTCCTCTGACTCAGGCTCTGCTGTCTGCCTGGTGATCTCCTGTCGATACTGGAGTCACCAGAAGAGAGCACTTCAGGGGCATTCAGGCTGGCGGCCCCTCCTTGAGGCAGGCGTACAGTTTCAGCTGAAATGACACACTGGTGTTTTCAGTTTGGCTCCCACTGCCTCCTCAGGGCATAAAGAAGCATACAGACATCATTCAACAATAATTCCCTTTGAAATAAATTCAAATTCCATGAAAAGTTGCAGGACCAGTTGTACAAAGAGCTCTCGTTCTTGTCACTGGCCCCAGCAAAGTCTCTGTCCCCTCTCTGGTCCAGGATCCAGTGCAGCCCAGTGTATCGCACTCAATGATCCTGTCTCTTTCTTTAGTCTCCTTCAGCCTGCAGCTTCCCCCGGTCCTTCCTGCTCACGCATATCCCGGACAACTTTAAAGGACACGGGCCTTTCATTCTGGAACAGGTTCCTCCGTCTGGGTCGGTCCATGTTTCCTTGGGTCCAAACTCAGGCCGTGCCTTCAGGACAGGAATTACATCAAAATGACACGGGGCTTCTCCAGTGCCCGATGCCAGGGAGCACAGGACGTCGGTCCCTCGCACGGCTGTTGGTTTCATTTTAGCCACCTGGTTACATTGGAGTTCGACAGCTTTCACCCTGCAAAGGCCCCATGGTCCCTTTTGTAACTTGTGGAGACAAGTTCCCAGGCCCTGCCAGCACTCACAGGTGCCTTCCTGAGGGCGTGAAACATCCATGATCTCACTGCTCTAGAGGAGAACAACAACACCACAGACAATATCATCTAATGACCCTTTATCATGCGCCTGTCCCCATGCTAAGCACTTTGTGTGTCTCAACTGAATCCTCAAATGCTGTGCCTTAGGTACCACTATTTTTCTCTCATAAACACAGGAGCTGAGTGTCCATGGCGATGGCTTTGGGGCAGGACACATTAAATACCGCCCGCTCAGTCTTCATGAGCACTAAAAATGTTTTCCGTTTCGGGCAGAGAAACTATAAGAGATAGCAGCCAAGGAAGAGTTAAAAAAAAAAACCAAGCAGAGTGCTTTGAATTTTTCCCTGGCAGCTCAGATGATTCTGTTTCTGGCATCTGATGACCGGAGGTTCCATTTGATGTGTTAGTAGATAATACGCTTCAACGAAATCTGCAACCATTTTAAAATTAGGTCAAAGACACTTATTTAAAGCCACCAAAGTTGTCAAAAATAAACCCCACTAAACCTCATTATTTCTATCCATGTTAAGGCAGGTCATGAAAGGTAATGACTAAAAATGTCAACCCCGTCAAAGCCATTTGGAAATGTGCCAGGGCAGGGGCCACCTCAAAGGACACCAAGGACACAGGTTCTTTATATAAAGAAAAACCCACCATGGGCATTATTAAAACATGAGAATTGAGGTAACAATTTCTATACAGGTCAAAAATTATGAGACTGAAACATTTTCAAATACCCTTAAGAAAGAGACTTTAATTTTCTCATGTATTAATTATAAATTAAGCACTGTCTATCAGTCTCTCTTTCAATCCTTAATGAGTGTTTTTATCTGAGTTCATTTTTATTAAATCTCTCTCAGGAGAAGCACAGTGGGTTTACGGGTATTTTACCAGGGCCCGTTTATTATGGGCCATTTGCTGTGGTCATAAACTTTGCAGTTGAATGACAAGCGGCAAGAAGTGGATTGCGCCTGAGAAACAGGGTGGGCTGACCGGTGGGCTGGCACGGAAAACAAACAGCTTTTATATTTTGAGACAGCTCAAAATGGCGTGGGGAAAGCGCCACATAAAATGCCCTTTGCATGAAAATAGCCACATCAAAATGGACTGCTTTACTCATAATCTTGTGATAACTCTCACCTGAATTCACAGTGCCTGTGGTGTTCACAGACATTAGGCAGAGTTCTGGCTCCTTCTGAAGACCCAAAGACCATGGATTGGAATCCTGAGTTGTGAGGCTGATGTGCTGAATGAGCCGCAATACTGAGTGACCCTAGCAGACTGCCCAGTGAAGTTTCTGTATTCTCAATTAATCACTCAGGGAATGATACTTAGGTGGTTAAAAAAATGTTTTATTTTTGTTTGTTGTGTGTGTGCACATGTGTGTAATGAGAGGAGATGAACTTTTAATGAAATCTTCCAAAGGCAGTTAACTGCCCTGGCTGGTGTGTCTCAGTGAATTGAGTTCCCCCCTGCAAACCAAAGGGTTGTTGGTTTGATTCCCATTCAGGGCACATGCCTGGGTTGCAGGCCAGGTCCCCAGTAGAGGGTGTGTGAGAGGCAGCCACACACTGATGTTTTTTTCCCTCTCTCTTTCCCTTTCCCACTGTCTAAAGATAAATAAATTAAATTAAAAAAAATTAAGGCAGTTAACTAATACTGGAAAGTGGGGAGAGTTAGTGTAAAAAAATACCAGTGTCTTCTCAGGAATGTGATTCTAGAAGTCATGAGCCTACATATCTGAGTTCATTATCTTGGTGGTTCACAAATATTTGTTTTTAAAGATTTTGTTTATTTATTGTTAAAGAGAGGGAAAGGGAAGGAGACAGAGAGGGAGAGAAATGTCAGTGTGAGAGAGAAACATGCCCTTTGTGCCCCCTCCTGGGACTTTGTGCCCCTACCAGGAATGTAACCTGCAACCTTTCACTTCGCGACCTTTTGCTTTGCAGGATGACACCCAACCAATTGAACCACACAGGTCAGGGCTTCAGGAATATTTTAGAAAGTGTAGCAGAAATGAGTGATTTCTCTTGCTTTTCTACACTAGAAACCAGGTGGGTTTTTTTTTTTCCTAAGCACATGGCTGTTCAGAAAAAAAAGACTACATTTCCCAGACTTCCCTGCAGCTAATTACAGCTTTATCTTAAGGCTCTCCCAATGGGATGTAAGTGATGTAAGCAACTTAGAGCAACTGTGCCTTTAAAGGGAACGGGCGTGTTCTCCTCACCCCTCCCAGCTGGCGGGAATCTAGATTGGTGGTGAGGCATCTTGAACCACGTAGGTGATGGAAACCCAGGATGGAAGAGCAACTGTAAAGGGGAAGCCGGGCCCCTGATAACTTGACAGCCAGAGCGGCCATACCAGCCCAGACTGTTACATACAAGAGAAATGAACTTCTCTTTGGTTTAAGCCTCTGTCAATCCAGGTTTCTGGTGCACGTATCTGAACCTCTAATTTAACGAACACTGTAGATAAGTCGAGGATCCATGGTAATTGTTTCCACACTTATCGCTGTCACCAGGCCATGAGCTCCTTCCGAATGTCTCTCCCCATATTTCTCTCTAGTTCCTGATGCTCACCCCGAAACTACCCTGGGCCCTGGCACATGATAGGCGCTTGTGAACTGAGTGAATGCATGCATGCATGCGGGAATGAATGAGCCGTGACGGATGTATCAGAAGAGCTGTGGAGGGAGAGCTACCTCCCATTGAAATTTATGTCTAGGAATTGTGTTTGGCTGCTCGTAACAGAAAACCCAAACAACGGTGACTGAACCATAGAGTGGCTTATTTCTTCACATGGTGAGGATCTGGGGGTGGATGTTTTCTGAACTGCGTTCGTTGTTTCAGTGATGTCAGGTCTAAATGTCTGCCCTTCACTTGGTCACTCCCTCATGGTCGCAAGCTGGTAGCCAAATTCCGACGGTTAAGTCTGTGTTCCAGGGAAGCGGGAAGGTAAAAATGGTAAAAGGGGGAGCCAGCCAAGCCTGTCTCCTCCTAAAGCAGGGGTGTCAAACTCATTTTCACTGGGGGCCACATCAGCCTGACAGTTGCCTACAAAGGGCCTAATGTAATTTCAGCTCTTTAACAGCTAAGGAGCAGTTACATTTAGACAGTCCTAAAATGATTTCGGTCCTTTGAAGGCAACCGCGAGGCTGATGTAGCTCTTAATGAAAATGAGTTTGACATCCCTGTCTTAAAGGTCCGAGGACACTCCTGATAGTTGCAGGGCCTGGACAAGAATACAAAGAGAGACCCAGCTGATATGGGAAGCTTCGAAGAACCTTTGTTTACCCAAACCCCAAGCACCCTAGGAAGAGCGATAGGGCCGATAGGGCGTCTGGGGAAAGCAAACAGCAGGATATTCACAAGGGCTAGGACTAGCACCCCCGCAGTTAGAACTAATTTCTGCATTTAGCCTTTGTACTCTGCTTCTGCCACGTAGCTAGAACTAACTTCCGCATTCCGCTTCTGTATCCCGCTTTGCTACGTAGACAGGAAGACCCCGTAGACTATATAAACCCCAAGAATCCTTTGTTTGGGGCTCAGAATTTGGAGACCAACTCATATGGGCCCGTGCACATTAATAAACCTCGTACTCCAGAATCCCTCAGTGTCTGGTTGCTTCATTTTCCTGTAACACAGCTACCGTATGACTGCATATATCTGGGTATTTTGTTGATGAGCTGACAAAGTCTGGTTGAAAAATGAAGTCAAAGTATACGAAATTCATCAGTTACATATTTATTTTTCTTGCTTTCATATCAGCAAAATTCAGTAATCGTGTTATCAAGATTTTCAAAATTTGCCCTCGCTGGTATGGCTCAGTGGATTGGGTGCCGGCATGTGAACTGAAGGGTCACCGGTTTGATTCCTGGTCTGGGCACATGCCTGGGTTGCGCAACAGGTCCCCAGCTGGGGCATGAGAGAGGCAAACGATGGATATTTTTCTCTTGCACGTCGAGGTTTCTTTCCCTTTCTTTCTCCTGCTCTTCCCCTGTCTCTAAAAATAAATAAATAATATCTTTATAAAGAAAGATTTTCAAAACTTGTATCATATTGACATTAATGATCTAAAGTAGGGGGCTGGCAAACTGATCTGCAGGCCTACTTCCTGTTTTTGTAAATAAAGTTTTATCGGCACACAGTCATGCTCATTCTTTTACATATTGTTCGTGGCTTCCTGGTGGCCAAGGCTAAGAGAAGCCCCAGTCACTCACAGAGCTCTTGTTGGCCGAGAGAAACAGATACACTGAGAACTAGTTTGGCACCCAAATAAGGGACATGGCATAACAAAATGACAAGCGTACATTGTTGCTGTTGATTTTTAGGCGAGATGCTGGAATGTTCTTCTGAATTCCTCTTTATAGATTTCCTCCAGCTAAGTGGACAGCATAGCATAAATCACAGTTCAGGGATTAAAGACATCCCCCCACCCTGCCGACACACACACCTGCTTTCTGCTGATTTATTCAGATCCAGGAATTAGGCTGGAGAATTGAGGGAACGGCTGGGTCATCACCAGATCCTCAAAGCTTCTTGGACCGTTGGGGGTTGCTGTGTCTGTATTGGAGCATTAATGCAAGGGGCCAAGGCTCATCGTAATTAATCAAGCAGTAGCGAGAGCAAGCGCTGGGAGGTTGCATCGATTCCTAGCACATCATACAAAATGGCGCCCAGCAGCCGGCGACCGCGGCCTTGGAGAGGTTTGCCAAATTGGATTAGTGAACCAAGTGTCTGTTCTAATGCCTGCGAGATGGACGAGGCACTTATTAAAAGGTCCACAGGTAGGGATGTTTTAAGTACTTAATCAACCGTTCATTTCCCTTCTCTAGGGAACAGGAGAGCCTTAGTGCCCCCCGTGGTGAAAAATTACCCCAATCCTTGCAGGAGCTCTTGCTTCCATTTTCACGGCAGAGTGTGCATCAGTTATAGCAGAGCCCCGGGAAGACAGGCTACTGGCCATGGGGCGGTGGGAATGGCCCGGGGGTGGGGGGCAGGGGGCCTGGGTGTAAGTCCTGCCTGGCCCACCTGCTCACCGTGAGGCCTAGCGTCTCTCCTTCCCCTCTCGGGTCTGTGCTCCTTTCGAGGCCCCCCTGCTCTGAGGATGCTTACAGGGGGCAGCAGGGAAACAGGCCTGTGTGGCCAGCGCTTTGTCCTGGGGTGAGGACTCGCTCTGGAAGGGAGAGGGCCACCCGGAGATTCTCTTTGTGACTTTAATCCAACCTTTGCAGTCCTGCCTCTGGGTTGGAAAACCCCCTTTCAGCCTCTCTTTGCTTCCCCTTCCCACACTCAGGAGCCTTTTATTTTAGAGCCAGAGAACATCAAAGAGGCCCTTGGGGTCCTGTGTCCTCTGGTGAAATCTCTCCCAGGGGGGTCTTTTGAAGTGGGAGTCCTGGCCCCTTGCCCCCAGTTCTCTTGCCCAAGGAAGATATCCTTGACTGAGTTCACCTTTCCCCTCAGAGAAATAAGGGGTGGAGGGAGAGTCCTGTGTTAGACTTTGCATCAAGGCCCGTTACTGCTAGTTACATGGTGACTTTGACCTCAGTTGGCCCAGGGCCTTCCATGTGCAGTTTGGGGAACTGAGGCCCAGACACAGAAGGGCTTTGCCTGAGATCCCAGGGTGAGTCCTCAGCAGAGCCAGGGCTGGCCCTCTCTGGTGCCCTCCTCCCTCACCCCTTGCCCTGGCTGTGCCAGCCCAAGGCAGGGGTGAGGCCACTGCCAGCCCTGCTCATCGGGGACATAGCCCAGGCCACAGTGGAGCCCACCACACTCGTATTCAGTGCCCCTCTCCCAGGCTTGTGGCCCGATAGCCCCTCTTTGTTGCGTGCAGTTCCCTCTGCAGGATTCTGTGTAGAAGGGAGTGGGGGGAGCAGCCCTTGTTCCTTCCCTCCCAAGGTGGGCTTCTGTAATCAGAGAAAGGATGCCTGGTGGGACCGGCCAGGCTCCCCGTGGGTCTACTTTACCTGAGGAGGCTCAGCAGGCCTTTGCATAGCACTCGTTGAGGTGGCAGAATGTAAACATTTAAAAAGGTAAAATGTTCTCAGGGGAAAAAACAAACAGCCAAACAAACCCTGCACCTTCTAGTTAAAATGAGGCCCCCATTACTCTATTCTTCTGTCATTTATCAGTGCTGAATCTAATCCCCCATCTTTTTTTAAAAAATGCTTTATTTAATTTATTTTTAGAGAGAGGGAAAGGAAGGGAGAAAGGGAGGGAGACAAGTATCAAGTGTGGTTGCCTCCCACACTCCCACTGCTGGGTGCCTGACCTGCAACCCAGGCATGTGCCCTGACTGGGAATCAAACTAGTGACCCTTTGGTTCACTGGCCATCACTCAATACACTGAGCCACACCAGCCAGGGCTCTAACCCCCGTCTTATCTCCACACCTCAGGAGAGCATTTCTTTCAAATGTGCCTGAACACGTCTTCCAGGGCCCGGCACTTCCGCCTGCAATGTCCCTGCTCACGTCACTGTGTTCCAGGCCTTCTCCTCCTCTCCAGGTGCAGCGTCCACTGTTGAGCCTCTCTGACCCCACAAGGACAAGGGACGGAACCGTTGGAGAAAGGGGTGAGGCAGCGTCACCCCAGGGCCCCCACTGCCCCTCTTTTCACTTCAAAGGCTCCAAAGGGGGGGGTGAGTGGCTGCCTCCGTGGGGTGGGGGTGGCGCTGCTCCCAGTCCTTCCCAGTAGGAAACCGTTTCTTAACTGATTTATTTACTGCCCAGGCCCTTTCCTCATCTTCCTGATTAATAGTTTAGTTAGGGGTTCTGGGAAATTTACATCCACCTGTTACCATAGCAACCAGCGCTCTTGCACAGGATCCCGTAGAAAATGCATTTAGGGCCTTCTAAAGGAGCTGCAGCTTACAAGGATCCTGGCAACTACCGTGGGAGCGTGGGCAAGGTGATGTGTGACCGATATGAATGAGAATTACGAGCAGGGGTATGACATGGTCTCACCACACTGTAAATTGAAAAGACAGTCGCAGTGCCTTCCTTCTTCCCTTTTCTTTTTCTCTCTTTCACTGGCCGCCTCTTCCCCTCAGCGTTCCCTCCTAGGTCCCCAGAAAGTTAGTTCCCCACAGGTCAAAGGCAGGGCCCGTTCCCAGATGTCACGGGGAGGCCCCTTTCCTTTGAGCAGAAGGAAGAAGCTGCAGCAGGCACAACCAACCCGAAGCTGTAACTGGCAGTTTTGGGCGGCGGTGACCGCCCCCGCTCTGCAGGCGTGTGAAGGGCGTCCTGCTGGGGGGCCTTCGAGACGGCTGCACACAGGATGGCGTGCGGGGCGGTATGTGTGGAACCCCTGGGTCCCTTTCAGCCCCGGGAGGGGGGCGGTTGAACTGAGCCTGTGTGCGACAGCAGCTCTCACCTTTCCCCTGGCTAAGCAGAATGTCCTGTTTGGGAATTTTAGCTCCCTGGACACGTGGGATGTCCTTTGTGTCCTCATCACGGTAGTGGCTTAACTCTCTGACGAGAGCAGGAAATTCTGGTTTCATGAGAGGCCTCCCTGGGGCTCATGAGCATCGAGAGCGGGTTCCTTTGGCCCACGCACAGGCCCCGTGTGGGGGCGGGGGTAGGGTGGGGGGATGGCTAGGAGGGCCCTGTGGCTGGGCCTGACCTCATGAAAGACCTCATATTTCACCTTTTGCTATTATCTGCGAAGGAGGTTATATGGGTTATATGTCCCATCACACGGACACGCTGACCAGATGAAAGCAGCAAAGGCCCCGCCGACAAAGTAACATTTGCATCCCATTACCAGCCACATCACTTTTAGTGCGCTGTAAATTAACGGGCTTTTAAATAAATGCTGCGGTCTTGCGTTTCGCAGTTTTATTACACTGGCTTTTTCTTTGCCATTAAAAGTGGCCACTTAATAGATGTAAAGAATGAAAATATACCACAATTTGGGTAACTGTTTCTTCATATCTTCATCTGTTAGTGTACCAAGCACCTCAAAACTCAGAAGTGGCCTGAGCCTCCCTTAGTCCCCGAGAAGCCCCACTTGCTAGCAGTGTGTTCATAGGGAAACCTGTTCATAGGAAATGGGGCCTGGGGCGAGTCGCTTCAACGGTCTCGGAAGCCTCAGTCTCTCCACGGGCCCCATTTGCAACATGGTGGCAATAACTCCGCCTTGCAGAGTTTCAGTGATGAGGGGAGATGATGGACACGAAGTAGCCAGTGAGGCTGCAGATGCACAGAGTTCCCGGTGGAAAGTAGGGACCTGGTAATTGGTAGTGGTGATATCATTATTTTTATCCAAGCACCAGTTTGTTCCCAGGTGTTTTGAAATAGAATATTCCTGTATCTGTTATCTATGACTGGGTAACAGATCACTTTGAAACTTAGTGGCTTAAAATAACAATCCTTTATTAACCTCGAGATTCTGTGGGTTGGCTGTTTTTGTTGATTTGGGCTGAAGTTTTCACATTTGGGGCCGCTGCCAGGACAACCGGGGTGACTAGTTAACTCATCTCCTGTAGCCTTCGGTGGGCTTGCTCATCTTGTGGGGCCCAGGGTCCCAAGGCAGCAAATGGCAGGGTGCAATGCCTCCTGAGGCTTATGCTAGAAACTAGCATAATGTCACCTCTGCCACAGCGTGCTTGTCAACGCTAGTCACAGTCTCAGGGGTGGGCAAATAGACTCCCCATTGTGATAGAAAGCCTCATCTACAAAGAAGCATTGACACAGGAAGAGAAACAATCGAGGTCAGTTTTGGAAACAATCTACCATCATTCCCCCTTTTTAAACAAAAACCAGACCTATGAGTTTTCCCTGTGTGCCCCAGTGAGCAAGTCACAGTGAATTCTGTTCTTTTCCACTGTCTGGTTCAAGCCTATTTTTAGATCTAGTCTAATAAAATGAATTTCACACCTGGGTTACTCACCCACTAACAAACACTTTGTTCTTAACCATGCCTGGGACAAACACCTAGACAGCCTGGATTTGTAGTTCTATTACCTCGAGCACAATAATTGTTAATTACTTGCTTTATTTGGTTCTGTTGCGGTTGCCAATAGTCAATTACCTGTGTTAGGTTTTCTTGTGTTCAGTGGGGCTTATCCAATATTGCAGCTCAGCTTTGTTTTTGTCTCACAGATGTCTTTTCCAGGAGAATTCAAGAAAGCTCTTGTTCACTAGTTTATTCAATATTAGCCTTTATCTGCTTATTTCATAGTTTCCTTATTCACTGCTGCAAGGACCACTGTACTCAGGCTGAGCTCCTTGAATTGAACGGAAGATAAGCCCTGATCTGCCTGATCTGGCCAAATCTTAGTGTATGCAGTAGAGGAAAGAGTGACTTGTGGGATCCTGGGGGCATTTAGCTTGCACCTGAATCTCTGAACCTGCCTTGTCCCCTCTAAGGCACCCTCCACACTGCAGCTGAGAGACCTGACGTAGAGATCTGATCTTGTGCTGGAGTGCGTTGCTGAACCCATTTCTTCCTGTTCTTCCTATGCCCATGGCCTTTGTCTTATGACTTTGCAGGTGCAGGCCCTTGAATCTGCACTAGGCCACATGACTTTAGGTGGAAGTGATGACGTGATGATTCTGAGCCCAGATCTCAAGACACTTTGCACGTCTCCTTTTGTGTACGCTTGGGTCTCTGCTATGAGCAAGACGTGCCAAGGCTGGCCTGATGGCCCCGGAAGGAAGATCAGACTCGTGGATAAGCAGCAAACCACCTCAGCCAAGACCGGCCAACGCCCGGCTGACCCCAGGTGTGTAAGTCAAAACACAATGATTGTTGTTTTAAGCCACTGAGATTTGTAGTGTTTTGTCTCAGGTCAAAAGCTGATTCATTATTTTTTGTGCTTAAAGCCCAGCACTGGAGCTTGAGGCATAAACTCCAGCCAAAACCTTCTGGCATCTGAGCCCTGATACTTTTGTCTGGTTTCCCTCGAGTCTCCCTTTTCACTTTACACTTTGGCATTGCCCCCAACTGCCCCCAACTGCAGTTCTTCAAACGGATCATGCTGGTTCACATTTCTGTGCTTTTGTACTTGGTGTGCCCTTGACATCTGGAATGTCACTCTCCTCTCTTTTGCCTGGAAAACTCCTCTTTGTCTGTCAAAACCCAGATGAGGCATCATGTCTTGCAAGAGTTCTCTCTGTACTCTCCTCTCCCCTGTGGTAAATCACGCCCACTTCTGTGAGAGGTCTGGACGCATATTCATGTCTGTTGTTACCATGTGACAGGGTATTACGATATGGGTTCTTTTTATTTTATTTTTGCCTTCTATCAGACTGATTCACTTAATGACAAAGGACAGCCATAAGTCATCAGTACACTCTCAGTGCCTGGCTCCAACAGTGCTCAGTGGCTAAATGAGGTGCTAGGGTCCCTCCTAGCTGGAGAGAGTGCCAGCCATGGGAAGATGGTCATTTCTTGCTTCCTTTCTCTCCACCCTCCTCCCATCTCCCAAACCCACTTGGTGGAATTGATATCCACCATTTTTGTATTTACAGTCTGACTCCACTCTAGGGGGCGCTCAAGTGCTCAGTGAACAAAGTGGTCCTTGGCCCTTTGGGTCTCCCTGCTGGACTATGAGCTCCCCCAAGGCGTGGTCTGGGTTTGTCCACCTCTGTGGTGGCGGTGCTGGCACCGAGCCGCCACATGGCAGTTTCCGAAAATACCATTTATTCAAAAGATTTCTGTTTCTGAAATATCCTTCAAGGGGCATGATGTGTTCTGGGAGCTTCAGATAGGTGGTGACTGAGGTAAACATGAAGAGTAACAACTTAGTAAATAATGTTGTTTCTCTCTGTCCCCATGGCTGGAGGAATTTTCTTAGCATCTGGAGGTTATTTTTGTGTCCAGCTTAAAAATTAGCTGTTGGTGAATGGTGCTCAGGAAGCCGAGGGGCATCTCGGAGAGCAGTTAGGTCTCCAGAAGGCCGAACTCTGATACAGCTAGAGGTGAGAAACGGCTGACCCTACCATACCGGCTGGTGCACCGTGGGCAGAGAGGGGGCGATGGGTGGAAGGGGAAATGGTGGCAGTTTTTAGTATGAGCCCTGTTCTGCATGGCTCTAGGGCACATTGCAAATCGCAAGTGCTAATTTGCAACCAAGCCGTTTTTCACTCAGACAACTTTATATATTGCGCTTCAGGGTGAGCAGTATCGTGGATGTATTTACTTAATGATGTGGTGGAGGCCAGCCTATAAATAAAATCATTGCAAAGTGTGACAAGCACTTTGTGGAAGGCCTGAGCTGAAGGTGGGGGGAGGGCAGGGGCCGGGTGATGGCAGGGACCCGGTGATGGCGGGCCTCGGGACCGTGGCAAAGGCTGTGGGTCTCACTGCAAGCACATCAGAGACTCGGGGGGAGACGGGGTGCAACTGGAGTTGTAAAAATATCACTTCTGCAAGCCATGGGGAGTACATTCTTATTTAATTGAATCAAATATTTCTGGAAAGCGTCCAAACAAATTGGCTTCTAGTCCTTGAAGCCGTCACCTCCCTATTCGGAATTTCACCACCTCTTGTAAAACTCAGGACTCTAATTTTCCGAGACAAACATTCAATTTCTGGTTTAGATTTGCATTAGAAAGAGACCGTAATTACTCTGATCTCTAACACCTCCGAGGAGCTGATTTGAGCTTTTCAGATGCAAAGAGTGTTAATTGGCTAAGGGGCCCAGCTGAGCAAAACCCTCCACCACCAAGAGTGCAGGGGTGAGGATGGGGGTGGGGAGGGGATTAGAGAGAGGAGCAAAAACCTCACTTTTGCCAGGTTTCCGGGAAGTCTGCAGAAGAGGGTGAGGGAAATCAACACAGAAGTTTTCTAGCTTTCAATCCCTTGAGGCTCTTCCTACCTGTCCTTCCAGTTCCAAGGCACTCCCATTGCCTCCAGGAGGCACACCTCCGCCCCTTCCAGCCCAGGGTCTTCTCTGCTGCTTCCCAGGCAGACTGTGCTTCTCTGGGCTCCTGGTTTCTAGTTACGGTACTTTTGTATTGGATAATCCATCTGCTTGGAGGACAAAGACCCATCTCATGCAGCTTTGCCTCTTTGCATAGCCCAAAGTGGGCACTCAGGAAATGTGAAATGAACAAATAATAGAACCAATAATAAAAACAAGAATGTTACTGATAATGTAATAATAGAAGCTAGCTCTTATATAAGGCTTCCTGTGTTTCTATGCTGTTTGGTCTCAGAGTTAGGAGTCATTTAATCCTGTTTCTCAATTCCTGCCAGAGCAAATGTCTGGCTTGAATCACCATTGATAGTTATAGATTTATTTGTGGAATTATTTAATATTTACATCAGGACAAGAATTCCTGTCCATTTAATTGAAAAGTGATGGAATGAATAGACAGAAATACAATACTATCAAGCAGCTTGACTCGACTGGTATTTATTGAACACTTTTTCTAACGATAGCAAAATAGACATTCTTGTCAAGTACATATGGCACATTTACTAAGATAGACTATATTTTGGTCCTCAGTAAATTTAAAACAGTTTATACAAAGTATTTCCTTAAATCATACTGGCATTACATTATAAATCAATAACACAAAGATCTCTGTAAAATCTTTGAATGTTTAGAAATGAAACAACACTTTACATCTAAGTAAGCCAGGGGTTGAAAAAAGTGAAAAACGAACTGGGAAGATATTTTAAACAGAATGAAATGGAAGTACAGCCATGGGGTGGGGCTAAAGCTGCTGCTTATGAGCAAGTTTATAGCCCTAAGTGGGTATTCGAGAAGAAAGAGGTCTCAAACTGATGACCTCAGCTCCCACCTTAAGAAACTACAATAGAAAGGGGAGAAAAAATAAACCCAAATAAGCTGTATTAAAGAAATAGTAAAGATCAAAGTGAAAATCAGTGAAACAGAATATTGAAAAACAGTGGAAATAATCAATGAAAACACAAAAGCTGGTTCTCTGACGTCAGCAAGAAGGATAAACCTCTAGTTTGACTGACCAGGGAGCAGTGAGAGAAGACAGAACTTTCCAAAGTCAGGAGTGAAAAAGGTGGTGTCACTACAGCTTCCAGATAATGGAGGGGTAATACGGGAATGTTATGAACAGCTCTGTGTCCATAACTCTAACAACTTAGATGAATTGGACAAATCCCTTGAAGGACTCATATCGCTAATGCTCACTCAAGGATAAATAGCTGACCTGATTAACTGTCTATTAAAGAAATTAAACTTGTAAGTTATAAAAACCTTCCTAAAAGGAAGAATACTACAGAACATTTAAGAAAGACACAATAGCAAGCCAACCCAATTGTCCCACAAGGTTTAAGGAACAGGGGAAAGGGGGTCCGTCCCAGTCCGAGCAGCAAGTCGGCATCACGCTGATGCCAAAAGCAGACAAAGACATTGTAAGGAAAGAGAAAAACATGAGTACAGAGTGAGTCCAACAACAGATTGAAGGATAGATTAATGCAGTTCTGGGGAAGACCAGATTGAAGTCTTCCCCAGAAATGCATTAAAAAATCAATCAATGTGATTCACTGTGTAAACAAACTAAATAAGAAAACACATGATCATCTCAATAAACAGAGAGTGTATTTAACAAAATTCAACCCCCACTCCTGACAAAAGGAACTAGCTTACCCCGATTAGGGACGTACGCCATGTCTAGAGAGCTGGCATCACCTTCGGTCAGGAAGACCGGACGCTTTCCCCCTGAGAGCTGCCATGAGACGGGGATTCGTTCTTGCCACTGCTGTTTCCACATTGCACTGGAGGACTTAGCCAGTGCAGTCAGGCAGGGCGAAGAAATGAGACACTGAGGTCGGAAAGTAAAACATAAAACTGTCTGTGTTCACACACAACATGGTCATCTATGGAAATCTAATGGGACCTACCCCCCAAAAAAGCTATAGAAGTAATAAGTTTTGTAAAGTTGCAGTTTACAAAGTCAACCTACAAAAATTCATTGTGTTTTGCATACTAGGAGCAAACAGTTGGAAAGAGACGTTTTAAAAATTTACTGCTTATGGTAGTATCAAAAGATATAAAACACTTAGGGATAAATCTGAGGACACTGAATATCCACTGGGTTTGGCAAGTAGCAGGGCATCAGAGGTAGGGAGAAAGCTGTTTCAGAGGAGGCAGACGCCAGAGTGGAGGTTGAGGGGCTAGTGACTCAAACAGTGAGAAAGGGAAGGGAGACAGCTGCACACGCTATTTGGATGGGAACAGCAGGAGCAGCGGGGTGGGTGGTAGCTGGCTGGGGGAGGGTGTGCAAGGGTTCTGAGAGACCAAGTGTTTTTAGTTGCAGGGGTGGTGCCAGTAGGATGGGAGTGACTGCGGATACAGGAGAGAGCAAGGATGGAAGGACAGAATGGCAGGAAGGGGCTGCATGCATGTGGGTGCAGCGGGAGGGGAGACGTGTGGGCGGGCAGGCAGGCAGGCAGGGAACTCCATGCTCCTAGTGGAGCAGACTCTTCTGTGCAGGGAGGAGGGTGGCATAGGAGGCTGTGCCGGGGAGGGCTGGAGGAGTGTGAGGCAGCTCTTCAGGGAGGTGGGGGAGAGTTATAAAAGGCTCACCGGCATGCTAGGCAGAGACCAAAATTTGGAAGGGTGCCAGTCTGTGAGGAGGGGGAAGGGACATGATTCACCTGCAGCTGCGGCCACTGGGGTGGAGGTGATGAAGGGGGGCGGGTAACATCACTTCGGCATTGGACTAGTTCACTTATTAAGAGGAGCAACTTGTCACTGTTTGCTTGGGACCGTCCAGGTTTTAAAACTGAAAGTACCATGCCTGGGGAGCTCCCCCCGATGGTTATCCAACTGGGCAAAATGGTGTCAGCACGGGGATCCGAGGACTATGAGAAAGCTGGTTCCTGTGGTCAGCCCCAGGATGGGGGCGTCGCTCAAGGGGTGGAAGGGGGCCTGGGCACTGAGGATTTGGGAGTGGAGGGTTGGCAAGGAGGTTAAAGGACCAAAAGTGTGACTCACCTATCTCCCAGGTGCCTGAATAGGGCCCAGCCTTCTGAGGCACTCAATATTTTTTCAGAGACTACAAAACCAAATATTTAGATGCTGCTTTAAAATTCTGCCATAGTCACACAGCTCCTGCATTAACTTAACATTCTTTAAAATCAGCTCCTTAATAAATACGTCTTAAAAGCAAACAATCTCTCTCCTACGTGGGGAAAAAACAAAGAAACCACACACACCACCACCACACAGGTGTTGGATTCTAACGGGTCTGTGGCCCCACAGGAGCTGAGCCCGAGGCCGCCCCCTCTCTGCTGACCTGGGAGCAGGCCGCACTAGGGGCATTTAAGATGTGCTGCACCACCCCGGTGCTCGAGCTGCTGGGAGGATGGAGACCCGAGAGGGGGCAGAGCTCTCCTGTGTTACTGGATTCTGTGTTCCTTTGCTACCTGAAACCCTCTTGCCTTCCTCATTTTGGAAAGTGCTGTGGTAAAGCATTGAGACAGTAGGTTCTCTTGGTGTTCTCGACAGCCAGCAGCAGCTGTGCGTTTAAACACCAAGATGCCGTTCGGGGAGCATTTTTCTGAGACATCATGTATAGGCTCAAGAATGTTAAGCCGAAAGGTCCCTGAGGACTCCACCTGCTTTCTTCTTCTTTCGCTTCCCAGAGAGCACTGGGACTCACCCAGGGCCGCATAGCCGGGCTTGGGAGTTGCCCCAACCTTCCCAGCTCGGCCATCACACCTCGTTGGCTGCTTTTCCTAATCTTTCCCCACTTCGCCTTCAGTGACAATTTTGCTTCTTGATTTGACTCCTTGTCAGCTGTGATTAATGAGGAAGGCTCTTGCATACATGATTTTCAGCTGTACCCAGTTTACGACAAACAGATTAGACCATTTAAGTCAGAATAATGCTATTTAGCAGAGCTGGATTTAGAGCTGGCAGAAATTAAGAAGATTAATTTAAAGGCAAAAAAAAAGAGTGACAATCATAGACCAACACCTGAAAAATCTCGCTGCCTGTACACATCCCTAATTGAGAAGTATGTGGAAGATTCCATCCGTGAAATTCAATTATCATGCAAGCCAGAGAAAGCAGCGTCCCTGGGGAAGACACGAGGCAGCCCAAATCAAAACGACTCCACCTGTCTGTTTTCACGTCCAGAGTGAGAAAACCTGCCTCACTGACGATGCGATATGGATGGGAATGCATCCACATAATGAAAATGTCCAGGGGTCCCTTTCCATCATGGCTCCCCCATCAGGGGTCAGCCCAGAGAAACCTCTGTGGTGCCAGTGAGCCTCTGGATCCCAAGGGCTGAAGGCACTGGCACCCCCATTCTCCACACCCTTTCCGCCAGCTTGGATCGGAGGTGGGGCTGGATGGGGTGGCGGACGAAAGGTGCTCTCAAGCCCCTGTGCCCCTTCCGCTGATTACGGGCTTCTTAACCCAAGCAATCAGCAGAGAAAACTCGAGACAACAACTGTAATGATTACAAATGAGCCACTGGTAATCGACCCACCTTTTAGCTGCAAAGAGGGATGAGCTGGTGGCAGTGGCAGATTCCTTAGCACTTGCTCTGTGTCTCCAGTTTGGCCGAAACGCACCCAGGAACACCCGGCAACCCCTGGTCTGCAGAAGAGCTGGACGCAGTTCCTTTTCAGCTAACGGCTTCGGTGGTCATGGCGGTGAATAGATACATACTCCCTGCTGATGCTCAGAAAGTCTGACTCGGGGAAACCCTGAGATAACATCTTGTTACACAAGTGAAGAGGCTAAGTTATTGGCCTCAACTGTTAGGAATTTGTTCTTGGATGTGGATTCCCGTGCGTTTGGTGCTGCCCTGGCTAATGCCGAGGATGATACAGGCTCAGTTGTTCAGGAGCTCGTGTTCTGGTGGGGAGGATTTGGCACAGACTAGAGAGATCATCATCGAAGGTTAGATGTGATGGGGTCTTTAGGTTGGGTGCTCAGAGAGAGGCCAGAGAGAGGTCAGAGACGGAGGGACTGCAGGTAGAAGGGAACCTCCAGGGCAGGACGCAAGTCTGTCTTCAGCACCGTTGTAACTCCAGTGGCCAGCAATACACTCGGCACAAAGTAGGTTTCAAACTTATCTGTTGAATAAACGAGTGAATGATGAGACAGGCCTTGAAAACTATAAAGAATTTGGGGGATTGAGAGGAGAGCAAGCGATGGTAGTTATTGACCAGGAGAATAGAACATGCAAATGGTAGGATATCAAAACGGCAATAATATTGGGTTTGCTGAATCCATGCTGAGTACAGATAGGCTCTGGCGGATGTTAACAATGTGCTTTGCTAATCTGTTGAAATCCAACAAATTTTGCAGCACTATCTCACGGAGGGTGACAGTCAGGTGTCTCTCTCATGTGCATCCCCTTCTCTCTAAGTCACCAGGAGCATTGCTTCCAGGACCCCTGTGCCTCTTCTGAATTAGTTTCTGTCTCCAAGACAGAAACAGAGGTTCCGAATTAGTTTCTATCTCCAAGAATGATTTTGAATTCCAGTGGCTAGTCCCAGATTGGGGCAGGACTTAGGGAGAGGAGAAACAATAATGGAAAAAGTCTGCGTTTAATTGGGGACTTGTGTAATTCTCGGGATGCAGTGAAAATCTCTGAAGGTGGTTCTTGGGCTGACTGTGTACTTTGAGGCCTCAGGACCACTGTTGAAGGGAGCACACCTCCCAGTCTGAAGGGAGAGTCTAGACAAGAAATGTCAAACTCATTTTCATTGGGGCCACATCAGCTTGAATGGTCGTCTTCAAAGGGCCAAATGTAATTTTAGGACTGTGTAAGTGTAAGTACTCATTAACTAGGGGCAAGGAGCTCGGTGCTGCCACTGGGTAGAAACAAGATGCCAGGCTGGATAAAACAAGGTGGAGGCCGGATTCGGCCCATGGGCCTTGTGTTTGCCACCTGTGCTCTCAACTCTCTGGTGCTCCCTCGGAGGAGCCCCCTGAACCACCGTCCTGAGCTGGAAGGGGTGGAAGACACGGCCACATTCCAGTCTGAACTACCGTTCTCACATCTGTGGTCTGGGATGAGCAGGCCCGGTGGGCTCAGGATCAACGCGAAAGCCAGTAACTTCATAAAGGAGTGGAAGCAGTGAGGCAAATCTGCCTGTTCCTGACTAGTGAATTCTCATTCCTACATGTACCCCCAGAACAACAGTGGATTTGGTAAGCCCTGCCCAGGAGGGGCTTGTTGGGGAAGACAGGTGGCCACATTGCAGGGCCGGCTGGCTCTTCTCCGTTGTCGTTTGTCTCCATTCCGGGCTTTCACTCTCCCCGCCCTGCTCTGTGCCGCAGAGGCGGATGCCCATGGATTGCATCCTCTCTTCTGCCATTGAGCCCCTGGGAGGTGGAGCAGGAGACCGAAGGGTGGGAGAGGTGAGAGGTCAGGGTATTTCTTTCCTGCCCCCCACCCCCACCCCATTCTGTCATCGTGTTTCTGGCAGGGTTTGGGTCCCTCTGTGACCCCAGACAGCCAGGCAGCTACTCCTCTCGGCTTCCTCACGAGGCTCTCAGGACGCTACATCTTCCCTTGGCCCTTCAGGCCTAGGGGTGGAAGGGTACCTGCTGGGACTCGCTGCGGGCTCCCCATCACCCTGCTCAGACCTCCGCAAAGGGTCCCTTCATGGAATGACCTTATATGTCCTGCCAGGGGCCTGACTGAGAGGAGATTTCAGCTGCACATTCCTGCCTTGTTCACCTCCAACTCTCCCGTCTGATGGCAGAGCCTGGCTGCAGAACCCTCAGCAAAGAGACGGAGAAATCTTTGTCCTCGGGCGGTCCATGCGGTTGGGAGGAACCTCTGCTCCCCTCCTGCTTCCTCAGCTCTCAGCCTGGTAGGGTGGTCCTCCTCCTGGGCTTCTCCATGACAGGGAGCTGGGCGCATCGGGGTAGGAGGGACTCACAGCCTCCACCGTCCTGAGATGTAAGGCTGCTTGTTGGAACGAGCAGCACCTCTGTGTTCCACCCCCAGAGCCAGCTGAGGTCTGCAGAGATGACAAGCATTCCTTGTGGCTCACATGGGGCTGGGGAGGAAAACCCTTGTCACTGGGGAGAAAGATCTCGCCCTGCATTCAGGCTCAGCACGTCCAGGGGGGGCCGGGGTTCACGGGAGAAGAAACAGCTAACCTTTAGGGTCGGGCAGACCTGAGTTTGAATCCTGGGTCCTCCTCTGGACTGAACAGGAAGGGCTGGGATATGGGCAGGTCCCGCCCCCACCTGCTCATCTTCAGATCCTCCTGCTTGTGAGCAGTGTGCTTGTGAAGAAAGCAGTTTCCCCACCCTGGCTGGTGTGGCTCAGTGGACTGAGTGCCAGCCTGAGAACCAAAGGGTCACTGTTTCAATTCCCAGTCAGGGCACATGCCTGGGGTGCAGGCCAGGTCCCCATTGTGGGGTGTACGAGAGGCAACTGATTCATGTTTCTCTCCCTCTCTTTCTCCTTCCCTTCCCCTCTCTCTAAAATTAAATAGATAAAAATCTTTAAAAAACCCCAGAAAGCAGTTTCCCCATCTCTGCCTTTCTCTCTCCTACAAAATGACCTTCCTAACACTGTATCCCAAATGTCTTTCACATTAAAATAAGATAGACTTAAACCCCATCCCTATCTGAAAAAAATTCGTGCTCCCTAAGAATCTGTAAGTCCCAAGGGGGCTGCTTTTCCCATGGCCATCTTTACCTCCGAGTTCCATTTCGGGATCACCTTTTTATCTCCCCAGTGTTGTTTATTCCCGAAACGTGAGTGAGAGATAAAATGCAGCCCTTTCTACAATTCTTGCAAAAACAAGCCAACCCCCACCCCCCAGCGTGGAACAGAATTTGCCCTTTGCCGTGGCTGCTCAGGCTTCCTCTCCCCATACCGCCTCTCCTCCCCGCCCCTTCTCCAGGTTGGCTTGGGAACCCCAAATTCTCACTCTGTCGTGCTGAGCTCTGCAGCGTGGTCCGGCCCCTGCCCCCCAGTTCTTCTGCAGAGCACCCACTTATGCCTGAATCTCTCACATGTACATAGAGGAAGAACAAGGTCATTCACCACAAGCTCCTCGCCCCCTTCAAGCCCAGCCACCCCTGTAAACAGCACTGTTTCCCCTCCCCGACACGACCGGGCGGGGCACAGTGACAGGCCCCAAGACCTGCCGCCAGCAAGACTCTCTCTTCCACACATGCTCTTTCTCAAGGGGTTCCGGCAGGGGTGGAGGGGCCGCTGCGCCGCCCAAGCCTCAGTCCTTGGTCGGCGTCCTGGCGCTGCCACTTGTGTGCTCGAGACCTTGGGATGTTCTAGGCATGAAGCGGTGCTTGGAAAGCCCGCCTCGAGAGTCGTTAGCACGGACACGCCAAGGCTGAAGTTAGAATTCGGCAAAAACGTCTGGCGAGGGTGGGACTGCCCTGAGGAGCCGGTCCCCAGGCGTCTCCCACCACGCTGATGACAGAGAGTGCGCCGGGCCACATGGAGTCAGGCGTCCTTTAAGTGGCTGGCCAGGTGACACCGGGCAGACTGCAGTCCCTCTCTGGGTGGGCCTGTGTCCTCACTGTTGGAGGTGAAGGGGCGCTGGCAAACCGGAGCCTGAGATCTGAGAGTCCCCAGCCCAGCATCCTGGGGCCTGGCGAGCTGGCCAAGGCGCAGACGTCCTGGCACAGCGGCCCATGCGCACACGCAGAGCCTGCATTTTCCCTTGAACACGCTTTCTCTCACCTTGTCCTTGTGTCACTGGATAAGATCCCATCTGTCACACTGAGCCATCTGCTTCCTCTCCTGCTATCTCTGCTGCCCAACTCTAAGTAAATTAAAAAACAAAGAGGCAGGAAGCTGCTGACAGCCGCATTTATCCTCATTTCTGTGGCTGGCAATGGGAGCTGAAGGGCTGGCTTCGTGGGTCTGAATTAAAGATTAGTTAGGATTGGTGAGGAGGGGAACAGTTCAGTGGCTGTGACATCCAGATCCCGAATGGCACCACAGGTGGCAATGAACATGGATGGGGCTGAGAAGGAAGGGAGTTGAGCCAGCGTGAAGAACAGGGACAGGACAGTGGCTTAGGAGCCGAGACAAAACCGAGTTCCAGTCCAGTGTGCTGCTCAGGACATGGGGCCTGAAAAGGGAGTTCCCATCGCCCCTGTGCCGTGTGAATTACTGACCTCCCGGCGTGGCTGGCTCGTAGATCAACAGCAGGTGTGCGGCACGTGCTGCGGGGAGAGCAGGCGGGGAGGCAAGGGCGAGGACGGAGTAGGTAAGGGGCCCCCGTCTGGGAAGGACATTAGGGAGGACTTAGGGACGAGGGTCTCCTCGGTGGGCCTCAGTCTCCACGTCTCTAAAGTGGAACCATGGAGGACTGTGGGGCCACACCCTAGAGGAAGTCTGGGAGGAGCAGGAGCAATGGGACAGACCCAGCGGACACGCAGGTCGGAGGAGCCGTGTCACTGCTTCCCTTGCTTTCCATTCTCATTGTGAGAAAGAATAAAACCCCTCACTCACTCACATCAGACTTGGCCACGTGGCTGGCTTTGGCCCATGAACGTGAAAGAAAGCGCCAGTTCTGAGTGGAAGCTTTAAAAGCTGGCACGTGGTTTTGTTCCTGCTCTTTCTCCGCTTCCATGGGACCAAATGAAATAAGTTGTCCTTGTCTAGTCTGGGTCTCAGAACACAGATGCCTAAGCTGACTGGCAGCAGTTATGGGTGGGAACCAGAAATCCGTGTTCCTGTGAGTCATTGACATTTGAGGGGTGTTAGCAAGAGCTGCCTGATTCAGGCCCTTTAGAATCCAAGTTGGTCCCAACCTGCGTCTTAGAGAAGAGGTGCCACCTGCCTCTGCCTGCGTTCCTGCAATGTCTGGAGTTTGCCAGATGGGGTGCCCTCTGTGACTCTCTCTGGGACTCAGTAATGGCTTCTGAAAAATGACTGGGTTGTGGACAGTGACAAGTCAACACGGAAGGCGGTGAAGGGCCACACAGCCATGTCATCGGCACCCCCCAGAGGACCCTCACGGGGTAGACAGGTCCAAATGGAAGTGGACGGTCACCGTGTCCTCTCCATGCTCTCAGCTGCATGCTTTCTGGACCCTCGTACAGATCTCAGCGCCACGATGGCCAAGGCCTGGCACACAGGCCACTCCCCACACCAGGTCCTACGGTGAAAGGGTGGCCTCCACGACTCCTTCCAAGGATTCGAGCCCGGCCGTCCCTGCATACTGGGGTCTAAATTGCTCCTTCCTGACCTGACCCAGCAGCACTCATGAGCAGGGAATGGCCAGGCTTGGAGGTGCCCCAGGCAGGCGGGTAGTTCGGCTGCACAGTGAAAGTCTGGACATTTATTTAGGGAGAGGGGATAGCCAGCGACAACATGAACCGTCTTTCTGCTGTCCGCAGACCCTCACTTCTGGCCCCGGACTTGGTCATTCACTCTGCAAGACCAGCACCCTGGTTTTCCTGGAGCGGACGTTTGTCTGTTGGGAGACACTCTGGCCTCTGAACATCCTGACTGTCGGGGAGGCAGAAAAGGCTGGACGCTCACTTTCCAGGCCTCCCAGGCAGCAGGCCCCGGGCCCTCAGACCCTCCTGCTCTAGTGACATGAAGCGACAGCAGAGGCCACATCCTGGTGCGGCACAGGCCCCAGCCTCCCGGGCCCAGGTGGCAGTGGGGCAGGTGGTGGCATCCAATGCCCAGTGGCAGGAGCAGCACCAGGTGAGCTGTGGCTGGCAGGATTTGGGGCCAGTGGTGGTGTCCTCGCATCTCTGGCTCTGTGGTGGCACTTTGGCTGTGGTTCTGGCCGCTGCCACTTTCTAATCCTGACTCTGCGTCTGTCCCATCTGCACTGTGAGTTCCTCATGGTGCTTTCACTAAGTTTACTTTCTGCTTTGTCGCTCACCAGTAAAGGCCCTGGCAGTTACACCGCCCTCCTGGGATGGCAGGGCAGCGTCCCGGCCCCAGGCCAACCTGCTGTCAGTGGAGTCTTTCCAGTCATGCATGGTTCTGTCTTTGAGGAGCATTCTGGGAAATATTTACATTTGGTTATATGTCCCAGAATATTAAAAATTACCCCTTAGAAATGACCACCCCGACGGCAGCCCTGCTGGCCCACTGCTGAACCTGGTTCCCAGCATGGCGGCCTCCTCCTCGGGAGGAAGGCTGTCGGGCATCCCATAACTGCGCTCTGTAGGGTTCCAGTCACACGTGGTAAGAGCCGATTAGCATTCTGAGCATTGGACAGGCAGGGGCGACTGTTACAGCTTCATAGCTGTCAGTCCCAGAAGGAACTAAACCTGAAGGTTTAGTCGGGCACTTTTCAAAATGGTCCTGGCCAACAAATCACATCAGGGTCATGTGGGAAACCTACTGAGGCACGTCCCAGGGTCCCCTCTACTGAGCGAGCGAGGCCCAGAGACCTACATGCTGGAGCTCTCATCCAGCTTCCTGGCCCCGCCGGGTCTCCGCCCGCAGCCCTTCAAGGAGACAACCCTTTGCAGGCGAGAAAGAATGAGCCAGGGTGGCAGCCATCAAGGCCACCCTGGTGGGGAGGAGGTGTCGTGTCTAGGAAAAAAACTGCGATGAGTACAGAATTTATAATTCGGCTATTTCAGCAAATATTTGTGTGCTTTGCTGAAAGGTGCACTTTCAGATCAATTCTGCACTGCTCCTTTTTCAAATTATTATTCTAAGCTTGCAAAATTGGGTTTATTACTGATGTAAAAAATAATAAACTCGGGGATCATTCATTACTCCCTATCCCCAGGAGCTGGCTGAGTTTTTTAAAAAGTCGGGAACATCTAGGACGACCACAGTTTCTTGACTAAGGGACCCGGGAGGTGAATGGGAACATGGCGGAGGGGCAGGTTTGGGGAAGGTGGGGCGTGTTGGTTTTGTGGTGCATCCTAGGGATATCGGTGGGCAGAGGCAAAGAGGTCTGGAGCTTAGGGGAGAGGTTAGGTTTGAAAGTAAAAAGTCGGAACCTTTCAGGACAGGCGAGCTGATTCAGAGGAGGGAAGGAGGGGAGTGGTGAGAGAGGCTGGGGCCCAACAGTTTATACATTCCCTCCAGCACCAATGTTCTGCTGCTTGGTGCCACACACATTTGTGAATTTGACTCCACTCAGTTAAGTGTAACTCAGGCTGTCCAATTCCACAGCCCCAGTCACTGTGCTGAGTGCAATGCAACCCATCCACTATTTATTGAGCACCTACTGTGTTTTAGGCCCTGGAGCTCACCGGGGAACCTGAGGTGGTCCCCATCCTGAGACTTCCACTTGTCATATTTGGCAGCTGGTCAAGATGTGGTGTTTGATACCAGGACTGCAGTCCAGAGAGAAGAGATGATCTTCCCAAAATCACAGAGCAAAATAGTGAGAGAGGACGAAGCTCTAGTTTCTGACTCCCAGCCCAGCACAAAGGGTTTCTCTGAAGCACAGTTCAGTCGGGAAACGGCGGTAGGGTATTAATGGACAGCATGACAAGACGATCAGCCCGTGGTTATTTGCCAAGAGGATGAACAATGAGGTTGGCTTTGGAATCTAGGGCTGCCCAGGGTTTCTGGGCCCCCTGCAGGGATTAGGGCCTCTTGAGCTGGATGAATGGTTGATGGAATCTCAGGACTCATGGGTTATCCTGGTCAATCTTCTATTTTTTAAAAAAGATTTTATTTTTAGAGAAAGGGGAAGGGAGGGAGAAAGAGAGGGAGAGAAACATGGCCATGCAAGATTTACATAGATCGGTTGCCTCTTGCACGCCCCCAACCAGGGGCCTGGCCTGCAACCCAGGCATGTGCCTTGACTGGGAATTGAACGAGCAACCTTTTGGTTTGCAGGACAATGCCCACTCCACTAAGCCACACCAGTCGAGTAATCATCTATTATTGAGAACAGTCTTGCACACCTCCAGTGATAAGGAGCACACTACTACACAAGGTTGATTGTCCTTGATTTGGGCAACTCTGACTACTGGAATTTGTTTTTACAATGAAGTGAGAGCATTCCTGCTATGATTCAAACCTACTGATTTGTCTTAGCTCATCCCCTGGGTACCACAGATCACGTCTGCTTCCTTTGTCCTGGGATAGATCCTCAGAGACTTGGAGGTGACCATGTCCTATTGAGCCTGTCTTGTCCAAGTTGAGTGCCCCAATCCCTTAGCCATTGAGTCCTCTCTGCATCCTGTCCTCTCGCTCCTGATGCTTGTGGCCCACCATCGTCCCTCCCACAGGGCTGGGCACAGCACTCCAGGAGTATGGGCTGGACATATCCTGTGATGAATGTGTCCTTCTAATGATTATTACAGGACCAGGAGCTGCCCATATATCATCCTGAGACAAATGACCTCATGACCCACTGTGCATCTACTAATGACCCCTTGCTTCCACTTAAGAACATGGGCACCTTCTGATTTCTCTGTGTACCTGGAGGAGGGGTGGGGCAGAAAGAGTCTAATGAAAATGGTTTTAGTCCTGTGCAAGTGAAAATGTGAGAATATCGAAGGTGGTCTATAAATTCCCAGCACTCATCAGGGACCAGGTCAGCAAGTAGGCTTCATTCCCTTGCTGTATTCCAAAAGTCTGTGGACCAGCAGTACCAGCATCCCCTGTGAGCTTTTTTGGGATGTGCAAAATCATAGGCCCTACTCCAAACCAGCTGATTCAGAATCTTTAATAAGATCCCTGGATGACCCATAGGTCCTTTCTTTGCCTTTTATGAAAGGTAAATCATGGTGCTTGGCTTAGCCTCCAGGGTATGTAGATCATGCCAGGATAACCTTTCTAAAACTCCTATCTAGCTGGGTCACTCTGGTGCCTACCTCCTTTTGAAGGGTCTCTATTGCTTTCAGAAGAAAGTCTACCCTCTCAGGCATCACAGTCTGGCTTGAACCAGTCTCAAGGGTCTATTGCCCTACTCATATCTGAAGGTCACAGTCACATCGAGTGACTCAGAGCTCTGCCACCGGGCCAGATTGTTTCATACCCCCATGTGAAACAGGAGAAACATGCTATTTCTCCTGCCTGGTATTTAATCCTTAGGCTTCCTCCTCCTGAGAAAATTATTCTTCATGCTAAACAAATTGGAGATCATTGATGCCAACTTCTCTAAAAAAGGAAATATGAGAGGGGAAAAAAGCCAGAGGAAGACCCATTTTACTCTGAATTCCACCATCAGCTCATTTATGACCCATATAAAATTTCAGAATCTATTTCTTTTTTAAAATATTGGATAAAATAATATTACTATTTTCCATTTTTTAAATTTTATTGTTGTTCAAGTACAGCTGTCTGCCTTTTCCCCCTACTCCTCCCTCCCCACCCCAGCCATCCCTCCCCCCACCCCTCGATTCCATCCCTCCTTGGTTTTGTCCATGTGTTCTTTATGTAGTTCCTGAAAACACTTCACCCCTTTCCCCCCATAACCCTCTCCCATCTCCCCTCCAGTTACTGTGCGTTTGTTCTTAATTTCAATGTCTCTGGTTATGTTTTGCTTGCTTGTTTGTTTTGTTGATTAAGTTCCACTTAAAAGTGAGATCATATGGCATTTGTCTTTCACCGCCTGGCTTATTTCACTTAGCATAATGCTCTCTAGTTCCATCCATGTTGTCACAAAGGGTAGGAGCTCCTTTTTTCTTTCCACTGTGTATTATTCCATATTGTAAATGTACCATAGTGTTTTGATCCATTCATTTACTGATGGACACTTAGGTTACTTTCAGCACTTGGCTATTGTAAATTGTGCTTCTGTGAACATTGGTGTGCATAGGTTCTTTTGAGTTGGTGTTTCAGGGTTCTTAGGGTATAATCCCAGCAGTGGAATTGCTGGGTCAAAAGGCAGTCTCATTTTTAGTTTTCTGAGAAAATTCCATACTGCTTTCCACAGTGGCTGCACCAGTCTGCATTCCCACCAACAGTGCACTAGGGTTCCCTTTTCTCCACATCCTCTCCAACCCTCGTTGTTTGTTGCTTTGTTTATGATGGCCATTCTGACCTGTGTGAAGTGGTATCTCATTGTAGTTTTAATTTGCATCTCCCTGATGGTTAGTGATGCTGAGCATCTTTTCATATACCTCTGAACCCTTTGTATATCCTTCTTGGGGAAGTGTCTGTTCAAGTCCTTTGCCCACAATATTATTTTTTGAAGAAAGGTTTGTAAAGCTGAAAATTACTAAATATCATGGTCCTTCACTCTTCTACTTGTAAGTGACACATATAATTTGAAGAGTTGTGATGAACTCGAACAACTAACTAGGTGAACATTTACCTTTGAAATTGACCACTGTGCTATGTAGATGGGGCATTGATCTGTGAGGAACAAAACCTTCAACTATTTTCTAAATTCTCCTTTTGACTTGTATCCACAACTCACTGGACGCATTTCTGCATACTTTTGTAGATCTCAGAATATTTTAACTTTGACATCATTGGTTGCCAATGGAGAGCATAGCTTCCTGACATTAAAATGTATTTAAAATTACTTAAGATTTATAATCAGTCAAATCGAGCCATCATTTCTAGAGAAGATATTGCAGGGAAGCAGTAAAATAATAATAACATTTTGTTTCCATGACAGTGAGACGCATATCTGAGGCTAGATCTCCCTAAAAGCAAAGGCTGAGACAAGGTTTTGTGTGAAGGCGGTTTGTTTTGGGAAACTGGCACCCAGGAACTGGGAAGGGAGAAACGGGAAAGGGAACCTGAGGTGTCGCTCTGCAGCTGGCCACCTCGTTGAGCACCTGGGCTCCATCTGGTGGGATCCCCGGGAGCCCTGTGGAATGCTCTGCAGAGGTGTCCACCCACGGAGCAGAGGGAGGGAGCACTTCCCCACGGGTGCCCAGCCCCCAGGGGGGCAAGGGTTGTTGCTCTCTGAAGAACTAGCCCCCTTGTACTTCAAAGTTTGCTCCTTTGTCAGAATGTCCTGTGTGATCACAGCCAAAAAACCCCAAAGCGGAGAAAGCAGGAGACCTGGGCAACAGCTGAGGGGAGGGGCCGTCAGACTGCACAGCTGGTTGCCTGGAAAGCAGCTGGAGTGAAAAGTGGCCAAGAGGCTGGGGGTGGGGCACAAGAGGTGTCCAATACGACCTATTACAATTTTAAACAAATAATTATACTGTAGTCCTAACTGTTGGGAGTAAAAGCTCAAATTTTCTATTTCACTTAAAGCATTTTATTTTGGTTTAATATACATGTGGTACACAAATTTAAAGGTTCTCTTATGTTCTGTAATTGATCAGTGTATTTTATACAAGATGACTTTGTTATGATTTTCATTAAGGAGTAAATAATATACCCACTAAAACTTGGGAGAGGGCCGGTTTAACCTAATTTACATTAAGATGACATGTATGGGCCCTGGCCAGGTGGTTCAGTTGATTGGAGCATCATCCCATACACTGAAAGGCTGCAGGTTCAAATCCCAATCAGGGCACACACCTAGGTTTCAGGTTCAGTCCTCAGTCAGGGAGCATATGAGAGGCAACTGACTGATATTTCTCACATGAATGTTTCTCTCTCTCTTTCTCTTCTTTCCTCTCTCTCTCTTAAATCAATAAATATATTTTTAAACATTAACAAAATGCCATATGGACCAGCAGTGGGGCCTCTGACCAACAGTGCCATGTGTCCTAGCAGAGTACAGAGGGACAGGGCTGTGTGTCCCCGCAGAGTAGAGACAGACACGCTTCGCCCAGTAGGGAAGGCTTGGAAAAGTGGTAGCCAAAGCAACTCTTTGTAATCTGAATATTTTTGAAACCTCAACTAGGAGAACTTGCTGTTCTAAAGGGGCTTAGCATCATAAGGGACCCCTCTAGAGCAGGGGAGTGTGTATGCTTAGCCTTTGGAATGTTCAAATTCTCCTTCTCCCTCCTTGACCTCCTGGAAGGTGTCTGTACTAGAGAACACTTGAACTTGAAGAGTCTTAACTAAAACCAAACATGCACTAAATCAGGGTTTTTCACCCTAGGTATGATCGACCCTTGGAGCCAGATAATCCTTTGTTGGGAGTGGGGGCGGGGGGCACTGTCCTGTGCATTGCAAGAAGTTTAGCATAATTTCTGGCCTCTACTCACTAGATGCTAGTAGCAACCCATCCACCCCCAAACCTATGTTGAAAACCAAAAATATCTCCAGACATTGCCAGAAGTTCTTGGGGAGCAAAATGGTCCCCACTGGCAAACCATTGCTGTAGAGGGTGAAGGATTCATTTGCGAGGCTAATTTCTTCTCTCTGATATTTCTGTTCCGTCAGCTCTGGTTTTCTATGCTCTTCTTTTTAAGTATTCAGATGGTCTCATATTTTCCCAGTCCTGAGGATTCAGTGAAAATCACAACCCAGGGACCTGCCTGCTGAGGGGGGCGAGGCCCATGTCTGAGAGTGTCCCGCTCTGGGTGCTGGATCAGGTCCTCCAACCACAGGGAGGTTTCTGATTCACAGCAGGCCCAGCAGATGTGTGGTGGGGACTAGCTCAGAGGTGGGCAAGTGTCCAGGTGAGGCTGCGTCACCCTACTATAAAAGCTGGACAGGGACAATACAAAACCATGCGACAAAGGCCAGGCTGTCCGGAGCCGAACCTCCACGCAGATGCCGCAGCTGGCTCTTCAGGTCTGGAACACAGTGGTCCCTGTTGCCTCACGTGGGCGAAGGCACCTGGCATTGACATTCAGCGTGGGGTCAGACAATGCTCTAGACTTGCACGTGTCACTATTGCTTTGTAACTATTCAAAATCCGCCCAGCGGATCCCCACAAACCACTGAGGAGGCTGGAAGGAGTGGAAATGATTCCCCTAATTTCCTGAGAGGGACACAGGCTCGGAGAGGGGGAAGATCAGAGAAGAAGGAGACAATGGGGCCAGGATTGCAGCACACTTCTTTGGACCTTAAGTCAGTGTTTCTGTAGCAAAGAATCCAACAGACATGACCAGGCATAAAGCAAAACATTAAAGTTCTATTTTTAACTACTCAAAAGTCAGGTGTTAATAATTGTGTATTACAGTATAAGTGATAATACCAGGGAATTTGAAACAACTTAGATTATTGTTTCTTAATGGATTCTCTCAGAAGAACAGAACGGCTATAAGTAATATAAGAATAAGGGGTTAAACCTAGGCATTAATGAACCTGAAAGATGGGGGGCCAGGCCATGGTCTGAGAAACACGCCAATTCTCGACATTAGAGCTGGGTGTGAGGATCTGGGCAGGAAGGCAGGAGATGCAGTGACTACATACGTCCCACAGAAAGAACAGCTACATCAGCCTGCCACCAGGGCCACTGCTGTGACGTCCTGAGAACAGTGGCTTCTGGTTCACGACTGCCTTCCTTCCAAATTTTATGAGCTCCTCTCTTCGACAGCTTCAGTCCTACAGACCAGGGAAGGGATTCGGGGAAATGCAAGCCTTGTACGGGAGCAGTGGTTCCAAGAAGATCCAGAATATTTCATCGCTTTTCAACTTGATATCCACGCATATCCCTTTCACTAAATCTGACTTCCGAATAAAGGCAGTAACAAGAGCACGCTCCCACCTCCAGTGACGTCACTGTCCTTCACGCTGACTGCTCACTCCGAAGAAGAAACGTGGATAAGCACGTTTATCTATCTGTTGATCCATTGCTGGATGATGCTTCCCCATCTAGCTTGGTCTCCTCCCCTTGTACACTCTGTAACTTAAAAATGGAGGTAATACTATTAATTTACTTCACATCTAATGGTATTTATATACTTCATTTTAGATAGCAAGAGAACAGGGAAGGCAGAAATAGAAAAAATTAACACACATAGATATATTCATATCAAAGCAAGGAAATGAGAGAGCAAACAGTTCTCGTTTTGGCAAGTGGTTATGTGTTTGTAGCTGGAATTTGACTTCTTTCTTCTAGTACCTATTCCTTAACTTACAGGGTGTGGTACAAATAGCACCCCTTTTTAATTATAAAATCTTTTATTACAAACCATAAGCATGTAATTCTGTAAACATAACAATATCACGCTCGAGCACACCAGTGACATTCTAAGGGGAAGTGTTCAAATTCAAACTATACATTATTCCACCCATATCATTACCCTACCAACCATACTCAAGCAGGCCTCACTCCTGCCGGACCCTGTAATTTAGGCTCTTTGGCTGGTTATGCTTCCTTGTCTGGCGGGATAACTGAAACCTTCGTTCCTGAAGAGTCTGTGTTGTTAGACTTATGATGGTGTTTTCCATGAGCTTTTACCACAGGACATGGGTGTGTTAGGAAACACCCAGAAAATCTTGTACGCTTCTGCAAAACTCCTTTTTGCTCCTGTCTTAGTCCTTTCGGAATCCTGTAGCAAAATACCAGAGATCGGGTGGCTTATAAACAACGAACCTTTACTTCTCACTGTGCTGGAGGCTGGCAAGTCCAAGATCATGGCTCAGATAGATAGATTCAGTGTCTGGTGAGGACCCAGTTACTCATCAGTGACTGTCTGCTCACTGTAACCTCACCTGGTGGAGGAGCCCAGAGAGCTCTCTGGGATCTGTTTGATAAGAGCACTAGTCCCATTCAGGGGGGCTTACACCCTCGTGACCTAATCACCCCCAAAGATCCCACTTCCTAACACCATCACCTTGGGTGATGAATTTCAGCATGTGAATGTGGGGGAGACATGAACATTTAATCTATCATAGCCCCTATTGTGAAATAGCAACTTAATTTCTCTTCAGTGACCAAAATTAATCACTCCAGTAAGTGCAGAATGGACTATTGTTCTGTCTGTTATCAGAAGTAGTCTTCCGCTGGGAACTAAGAGAGCCCGAAGGCACCCACGAGGAAACACAAAGGATGCCAGTGCATCCTTAAGGGTGACAGTGATACGAGTCGCTTCTATTCCCCCCTCTGGTTCCTGAACCCTGCAATCCTGCCTGTGGGAGACACCGTACTGCGCACTGGTTACCGAGTTAGAGCAGGTATCCCATTCTGTAGGCCATTACCCCAGGCCTGCAAAGGTTGGTCACCCAGCTGGTGCCATAAACGAGTCTTCAACAGGCCATTCCACTCTTCTGTTGGGACTGCTGTTTGAGAGTGATGGGGCACGTGGTCAGATGGGCACATTCTCTGAGCTTGCAGATTATTTCAGGGTGGTCACCTAAGCTTTCCTTGTTCTTCCTCGAGCCTCGAGTTGGGAACTGAAAGCCTGAGCTCATCTTTTTCTCTTCAAATTCTTCAGCCCAGTTCAATCTAGTCAACTAACCCCAGTCCTTATGATCTTCATCTCCTCTACCGTGTTCTCTTGCAGCAGCGAACTGGTCACATGATTTCTACAAATACCTGACTTCAGATGACTGCAAGTAACACTAATTTAAGCAAATAGTTTGCCCCTTTGCACCGCGGACTACCATGATGATCTAGCAAAGGTGTCATTAATGCCCTCACTTGTAACATTACTGAAAGGATGTCACATTCCCATTTTAAGGATCTGTTCCCCTGACCCATGAGTGGTTTTGCTCAGGAACACAGAGCCATCACAAGTATTACAGGAATGGGTAGGGGGTGGGGGAAGGGTTAAAATAGGAGTTAGGGCTTGTGCAAACCTGGGAGTGGCTGTGGGAGTGAGGTTCTGGAGGGGAAAGGCGCTAACCACCTCCGCCGGGATCGCGGGCAGTGCAGGTGAGAGCCAGGAGCCTGCGGGGAAGTCTGAGAAGCTGCACGTGTCTGGCTCCCACGGTGGACCCGGGCAGCGGGGACTGAGGGGAGGTCCGCATGGCTGCCACATCAGTTGAAACTGCATGGGGACACCACCATCACGTGTGACCGTCTTGCCTTCCTGACAGTAATGGCTTCTCTTTAGCTTGCTTCTCCCTTCCAGATTTTGCATGGATTCCTTTCATCCGCTATCTACACAATTTCAAAATCATTCAGGAAGCAGTGTGCTGGGAGGTGTAGTTACAGCCTGGGACAGGAGTGATAGTGCCAAGTGGACAGCAAGACACTCCGGCACAGTGTCCGACAATGGGAGACTGGTTAAGTAGATTGCTGCGATGCCATGTGATAAAATCCTAAGCAAACAGGATCAGTCAGGTAACCACTGACTCAGAACCAGGAGGAGATATATATCGGCATGGGGATAGTAATTGCAAGGAACTGATGTACAGAATTATGGGGGCTGGTTCGGTGAGTCTGAAGTCCATCTGGCAGGCCATCGGGAAGAGCAGGCTGGAGTTCTCAGTTGCGGGATGAGGCTGCTGTCCATAGGCAGTTTCCTCCTCAGGGAGCCTCGACCCTGGTCTCTATGTTCCCAAGGGGCTGGTGTAGGCCCCTGCAGGTAGGTGTTCTAGCACCATCTAGGACTCTCCCTTACAGTCAACTGATTATGGACTGTAATCACAGCTACAACAAGCATTCCTGGCAATATCTAGATTGGTGCTTGACTGAATGACTGGGCACCATAGGCTGACCAAGTGGATGTATCAAGAGGATCACTGTGGGGGCTAAAAACATACTCTTCCTCCCACCATCTCTCTTCTTCTAGCCAGGCTAATAATCAAGTTAACAGAGATAGATTAACAGGAAAAAATCAGAATTTTAGTGCATGAGGAACTTACATACGCATGAAAGTTCCAGGCAGCAAGGCAACACGGGGTGGGTATGTTATTCTGGACAAAGGAGAGAGAGGGACGCTGGGGTCTTAGACTCAAGAAGCGAAAATGAGCAATTTACTGATTGAGGAAGAGCCGAACACGTGACAGGGAAATCCTTGTTAGGCAGCTCCAGAGTGATGGGCCCTCCCGACAGGCAGCCCCGGTTCATTCAAGTTCAGCCAAGGTGAGCACCCTATGATCCCCTTCCTGAAGCAGGTTTTTCCAGCTGAATCTCTTGAGCAGGAAAGGGGAGGCTGGGGGGGGGGGCAAAGGTTCTTTGAGTCTTTTGTTTCTTAATCACCAGTTTAAAATCAATATCCCACAAAGCAAAGTTTTTGGTCCCCTTCATCATCCAGTAGCCCAGAGATTTTCAACTTTTTCATCTCATGGCATATAAACAAATTACTAAAATGTGGTGGTACACCAAAATATATATTTTTTGCTGATCTGACCAAAAAATAGGTATAATTTTGATTCATTCACACTGGATGGTTTTTGTTGTGATGGCTGTTGTCATTTTTTAATATTTGACCATCTAAGGGAGAAGAGGTCAGGGCCCCGACTGAACAGTTGGGTACTGTGTGCTTTAAAAGTTCCGCACATCCGTGAGACTCTCACAGCACATTGGTTGAAATCTCTGTCGTCGCCCTGGCATCCAAGGGCTAATGACCCTGACATTCCCTCACTTTATTATGAGAAAGTGTGGAGGAAAAAGTTTTCTCTGGTGTTGATCTCTGGTGCCTTCATTGGGAGCCTTGGGGCCATAAATTGTTATGCTTTCAATTTGCAATATTTTTCTTATAAGCTACACCTATACCTTAAATAAGAGGACCAGCCCTGGCTGGTGTGGCTCAGTGGATTGAGTGCCAGCCTGCGAACCAAAAGGTCACCAGTGCGATTCCCAGTCAGAGCACATGCCTGGGTGGTGGGCCAGGTCCCTGGTGGGGGTGTGCAAGAGGCAACCGATTGATGTATCTGTTGCACATCAATGTTTGTTTCCCTCTCTTTCTCTCTCCTTTCCCCTTTCTCTAAAAATAAACGAACAAAATCTTTTAAAATAAAAGAAAATCACTGTCATAGTCTTATATAAAAATGAAGTAGATTGCCTGGCTGGTATAGCTCAGTGGATTGAGCGCGGGCCTGTGAACCAAAGGATCGTGGTTCAATCCCCAGTCAGGACACATGCCTGGGTTGCAGGCCAGTTCCCAGCAGGGGACGCACAAGAGGCAACCATACATTGATATTTCTCTCCCTCTCTTCTTCCCTCTAAAGATAAATAAATAAATAAGTTTAAAAAAATGAAGTAGATTGATATGTATAACGTGACGATTAACGATGCTTTAGAACATTTGTTCATACAGAAAAGTGTTCATGAAATATTAAGTAACAAAGGAAGGTTTTAAAACAGAATATTAAAGGTTTTAAAATAGAGTATCACTTTATTTGTGTGAGGGGCTGTCTATTGAAGCATAGAGAAAACAGAGTAAAATATCACATAAGGATGTTCAGAGTGGTAATTACCAGGAGCTGAGAGAATGGGTGATGAAAATTTTCTTTTTGCTTATGTGTATTTCCTAAATTATTTACAGCGAGTAAATGGCTATTGATAATAAGAAAAATTTAGATATCCTATTTTCGGCACATTAGGAAACCTTGCTAATTAAAAAAGAGTAGGCTCCTCCTGAGACGTGGGGTTTGGGGCGGGAGGCCCTCCCCCTCAACCTTTCCCTCCCTGTCTGCTTACAGACACCGCTTCCTTGCAAAATGGGAAGCTTTCATGTCCTAGATGAAACTGCTTCCCTCTTATTCCTCTCTTTAACGACTATGAGTGGATGCTGCGGGTGAGAAGTCGCAAGTAAGCGTTTAATTTAGAATACACAGTGGAGAGAACCTTTAATATAATATTAATTCCTTGTGAAAATTAACGAGGTTTAATAACCATGTGAGCTATTGGGAATCCTGGTGTGACTCAAAATGACATCTGCATTAATGGTCTAATTAATAATGTATATGTTAATAAGAATCTCATTAGAGCTGGGTTACAATTATCAATGCAGGATGCAGTTCCTTAGCATTGGCGGGCCAATGCAGTGCTCTGGTGATTCCAGTTGCAATTTCCAATGATAAATGACCTTTTAAGTCTCATTAATTGATTAAGAAGGCAGCGATTAGTGTGAAAACTCGGCTCATTTGGAAGTAACAAAACCACCAGTAAGACACTGATGATTATAAATAAGGAGGGACCCGCTGGCTTGTCACAGGTAGTGGGGGGTGCAGCGGGGTGAGCAGCGAGAGACCGCAGACGGGCCCGCCAAGCCCTCTCGCCCATGTCTACCCTGCTGCCCCCCAGGCCTGGGCCTTTGACTCTGCTGCTTTTGATCTTTTAATAAAAATTATATCCACGCTGATTAATTTTTATGGAGAAATTCTTTTTCGAAGCCAGACCATAAAGTTAATTGATTCCTTTGGTCATTTTTCTCTTCCATTTAGTTTCCCTCTTCTTAATCTCAGTGAAATTATTTCCATCAAGGCTATTGTTTCACCAGGAGGATTTGGTTTATCAGTTAGTTTTTCCTTAATTGATTCACAATGACATCTGCTATTGTGGCTTTTTTTAAAATTGATTATGCCATTACATTTGTTCTATTCCGGCCCCCCCCATTCCTCTCCACCCTGCATACCCTTCCCCCACCATCCCCCCCCCTTTAGTTCATGAACACGTGTCTCAAGTTCTTTAGATTCTGTATTTCCCCTACTATTCTTACCCTCCCCCTATCTATTTTCTATCTACTGTCTATGCTACTTATTTTCTGTACCTTGTCCCCCCTTCTCCTCCTCCCACTCCCCTGTTGCTAATCCTCCATGTGATCTACATTTCTATGGTTCACTCCTGATCTAACTGTCCTCTTAATTTGCTTTTGTTTTAGGTGTGGTTGTTGATAACTGTGAGTTTGCTGTCCTTTCACTGTTCATCTTTCTTATCTTCTTTTTCTTAGGTAAGTCCCTTTAACATTTCATATAATAAGGGCTTGGTGATGATGAACTCCTTGAATTTGATCTTATCTGAGAAGCACTTTATCTGTCCTTCCATTCTAAATGAAAGCTTTGCTGGATAGAGCAATCTTGGTTGTTAGGTGTTTGGTTTCCATGACTTGGAATACTTCTTTCCAGCCCCTTCTTGCCTGTAAGGTCTCTTTTGAGAAATCTGCTGACAGTCTGATGGGAACTCCTTTGTAGGTGACTGTCCCCTTATCTCTTGCTGCTTCTAGGATTCTCTCCTTCATTTTAATCTTGGGTAATGTAATGATGATGTGCCTTGGTGTGTTCCTTCTTGGGTCCAACTTCTTTGGGACTCTCTGAGCTTCCTGGATTTCCTGGAAGTCTATTTCCTTTGCCAGAATGGGGAAGTTCTCTTTTATTATTTGTTCAAATAAGGTTTCCACTCGTGACTGTTCCTCTTCCCCTTCTGATACCCCTATAATTCGGATGTTGGAGTGTTTAAAGATGTACTGTAGGTTCCTAAGCCTCTTCTCATTTTTTTTTTTTGAATTCTTGTTTCTTCTTATTTTTCTGTTTGGTCATTTTTTTCTTCCTTCTGGTCTACTCCCTTGATTTGAGTCCCAGTTTCCTTTTCATTACTATTGGTTTCCTGTGCATTACCATTCATTTCAATTAGTTTAGCCTTCATATGTTCCTCTAATTTGTGACTAAAATCAACCAGTTCTGTGAGGATCCTGATCACCAGTGTTTTGAACTATGCATCTGAAAGTTTAGCTATTTCTTCATCGCTTAGATTTATCGGCTCTGGGGCTCTGAGTTGTTCTTGAGCCATGTTTTTATCTGTTTGTGCCTATTACATATGAGGAGAGGCGCCTTAGTTGTTCACCAGGGCGGGGCCACCCAGGTCGCTGGTTTGTGACGCTGTATGTGGGGGCGGGGTCAGAGAGGAAGCAATGGCGGTCCTCCCTACTCGCCCAGTCCGTCACAATGCTCGCCCTCATCTGTTTATCTGAGCGGAAATATGCAAGCCTGCCGCCCTGCGCCGTGTGGTCTCAATGCTCGCCTCTTCACTGGTTTATCTGCACACCAATGCTTGATGACCGCAGACAGCCAGCTGCGCCTCTTCCCTGTGTCTGCCTGTTGCCACCCTGCACCTGGGATCCGCGCCTTCAGCTGCTTGCGCACCACCTGGTAGGGGATCTTTTTGGCCAACCCACTCTGCTGCTGGCTTCGCCCCTCTTACTGGTTTAGCTGAGCATTTTGTTGTTTTCAGACTCCGTATTGTCGATTTTCTGTGTGGTTTGGTTGCGTTTATTATTGTTAAAACTTTGTTTTTAGATTTGGTTGTGCGTGGACACAAGGTATTTCCACCTATGCCTCCATCTTGGCGGAAGTCTCATGGCTTTTCTTTTCTTGGCCACTAGTTTGAGCAAGCCAAAGTTTTCCAGGTCATATTTAGCTAATCGCTGTCAAGAAGATTTGATTTGCCCTGGCTGGTGTGGCTCAGTGGACTGAGTGCTAGCCTCCGAACCAAAGGGTCGCTGGTTCAATTCCCAGTCAGGGCACATGCCTGGGTTGCAGGCCAGGACCCCAGCTGGGGGTGCATAAGAGGCAACCACACACTGATGTTTCTCTCCCTCTCCTTCACCATCTCTTCCCCTCTCTCTGGAAATAAATAAATAAATAAACAAAATCTTCTTTTAAAAAAAAGGAGATTTGCTTTTTTAGTCAACTTTTATATTTTCACCGTGCAGGGTTTTAGCCCTTGACAATGATTATATTTTGGGGACTATAAAACATACCCCCCCCTGCCCCAATTTGGGAGAAATAATGGTTATTAATGCTGCTGTGGAGTTCTGTTTACATTTACATTGGTGAAATATTATGTTATTTAAAATTTGACCACATTTTTTGCTTCAAAATTTTTTTCCACATTTTTCTCCTCTGAAACCTAGGTGCATCTTATGGTCTGAAAAATACAGTGTATCTTACGCTGACTATTGTCGCCAGCCACCTCGGACATACATTGGGCAAACGATTGAGAGTTTGTCTTTGTTTCTAAGCTAACACATGGAAAACAATGCGTGAGCTGGTTTATGACCTGAAGCCGACAACAGTATGGGAGGGGGGAGAGGAATAAAGTGGGAAGGATTGTGATAGAGCCAGAGAGAGAGAGACACCAAGAGGTGGGGACAGGCAGAGAGGTCGAGGCAGTTCCAACTCCTTGAAGGGACATGATAGATGATGCCCTTGAAGTGCCCCCCGAACTGTGCCACTTTAGAAAGAAGGGCCCTAAGAGGTGATGTGGTTCTGCCCCTTACTGTTCAGAGACGGGAAGGCGTCTGCCCAAAATCCCACCAGTGCAGGGCTGGGGCCTGACCTGAGTCCTTATCTGCCTGGTTCAAAGGTCAGCATAGGCTTGGCTCCAGGGCTTACAAAGGCTTTTCTTCCTTTCTTCTCCTTTTCTGAACTTTCCTTTTAAGAGTCACTTTCTGCTTTCCCCTTTGTAAGAATTTCACAGCAATTCACACACCCTGAGGGGTGAGTGCACAGCAGATTGCCAAAGCCAGACTGTAATTATCCTTCCTTCTGCTCCAGCCAGGACGTCACTTGCATGGGGATGAACGCTGTGGGTCTCTCACTCACACTACTGTTTCCTGAGCACCCGGTCTGGGCTGACGGTTTGGGGGTCCTGTGCTGAGGGGGTAGGCACAGAGATGAAGCAAATGGTGCTGTCCCCAGGAGTTCGCAGTGCAGCCGAGGACCGGAAATGGGGCCACAATGGCTAGGGATAGAGAGAGTGTGGCAAGCGCTCAAGGTGTAGACTTGTGAAGCCCTGGAGGGATTCTGGTGGGATCTGGACAATGCTGGGCGTGGGGGTGGGGTGCGGGGAGGTGTTTCATGTGTGGGCGTGGTGTGGTGTGAACTGAGAAAATGGGAAATGGGAATTGAAGAGAGGGGTTTGACTGTGCAAGGCAGAAAGTGTAGTGTGGAAAGTAAGTTGGATCTGACCATAGGCCCTAAACACCAGAGACATTGGCTTTGCCCAGAGTTTATAAACCGGCTGCCCCAGAACAGACTGAGGCCTCTGATGAGTGCGTTTGGTTCTGTGTTTTTATCTTTTACTATTTCAAGTTAGGGGTCAACCTTTAAAAACCAGGAGGCTTCCTGAGAGAAATGGACTTCCAGCTCTGTGGAAACACCCAAAGAACTGGCCACTCCGGGCCTGCGTTTCTACCCGGCAACATGGTGGGTGTGTGTTTGGGGATGTGGGTTTTCTGGAAAGAGGGTCTGCGCTTCCATCAGGTCTTCAGGGGGGTTCCTGCACCCCTCCAGAAATCAGACCCACGGTTGAAGAACAGTATTGAATGACACAGGAGCCGTTCACAAAATAATAAGTGGAAAAAGCTATAAAGCAATGTCAACTATACAGTGACATTCTAGAAAAATGTTTATATTCATAGAAAATATTGGTTATCTCTGGGCAATGCGATTAAAGGTGATTTTTATTTTCTTTCCTTTGCTTGTCTCCATTTTTATAGGAAAACATTTACAGCAAGAAAATTATTATTTTAATCAGTTTTTCAAGTAGACCTGAGCTGGTTGAAAGTGTTTAAAGCCTTTCAGAATTTGCCAGCCACATATGGGAAGTAACTTGAACTCTTTTGTCTGTGGACCTGGCCCTTCCTGCCCTGGGTCAGCGGCTCTCCAGCCTCCTAGGCTCTGTGTCTCTGTGCCTACAAGCCCTCTGCCGGCTCCGGCTGTTTGGCAGTGGCATGTTTCTGCCTCTTCCACTCCCTCTCTGTCCTGCTAAGGCCCCCCCCTCCTTCCAGGGTGGTCAGAGGCCAGCTCCTTCATGAAGCACCAGCCGTCCCACACAGGGTCAGCTGCCCCTTTGTCCCCACAGGGCTGTTTGTAAGTGCGTGTCTGAGTCTCCACCGGGCCCTGGGTCTCTAGAGGGCGGGCGCCATCACATCTCTATTTGTTGGCTTGTCCCTTGGGCCTTGGTGCAGGATACGATCAGAAAAATGCTTGTCAAAGTCAACTGATTGGAAATGAAGAGAAAAAAAACCCCAAGGGTTTTGGGTACAACATGGAGTCAAGTCCCTGCCCTGCCTTATAGTGCTCATGGGACTGACCAAAGGCAAGTCCTCAGCCCATCGTCCACTCGCTGATCTGTGCAGTGGGCACATCGACCTGCTCTGAAGACTAAATGAAATAATGTACAAGGAGAACCCCCCAAAAACCGAGAATTGTCTCCTAGAGGCCAGGCCCCTTGTAGTACAGGCTTCCTCTGCTCTGAGAATCTTCTACAAGCCCATCTGTGTCAGTGACCAGCTGGCATTGTTGTGAGAGGCTGAGTTCAGCTGCAGTGAATTGTTTCTGAAGACTTTCAAGGCCTTTGCTCATTTCATGATGAGGGATTTACAAATGCACCTGCCCATACCTCGCTGAGTGCTCTCTGGTTTGGGGCCCAAAACAGCATGACCCCGGTTCCCTACCCACTCTATTCTTTCCCCCAATCTTGCCTCGAGTGGAAAGATCTGGACAAGAATTTTTTTGTTTCCTGGATGAAAAAAGTCCTCAGAGGAAAATGTTTTGCAGATGTGGACAGGTGAAACAGAAAACAGCAGAAACACGAAAAGACATCAAAATCAACGAGTTCAAAAACCGTTTTGAGCTGTTGGAAAATATTGCATCAAATGGAGAGCACTTTGAAGGTGACTGAAGTTGAAACATATAAGAATAAATACACAATTTTTTATAAATACACTCCGTCTTTTGAGGGCCCCCTGGAATGTGAGAGTGTTTTGGAAACTGAGTACTAAATGAATGATAGTTACTGCTATTGCTTATTTACATTTTTTTAAGGCAGCCCTTCCTGAATGCTCTAAGCAGTACGGGCCGACCTACTCAAGGTCGCACATACAAGTCCCTGGTGAAGCTAAGATTGAGGGTGTAGGAAATGCAGTCAGGAGCTGGACGTTGGCTCCTCTGCGCGTGTGTGGTGTTTCCCCACCATTTGCATTAAGAGGGGCACGGCACTCTCCCCATGAGCTGCCGCAGCCAATGTCATGTCGCAACCTCTACCTGTCCCTGCGTGAGATGCCTGGTGGAGCCTCTCTGTGCTCCTCTCTTTGAGCCCTAAGTATCCCCGCCAGATGCAGGGCTGAGGGCTGGCTTGGGACGGGGTGAGGAGACCCTTTTGCTCTGTGCCTACAGAGGGAGAGGAAATTATGACTCTGTCCAGAGGTGGAGGACAGTGAGTTGTTGCTGGGACCACTCGATGATGCCGCCAGATTGGCGAGCCCACCCAGGCCAAAGGCGGAGGGAACGCTGGGCTGCAGGAGATGTGTTCCCAGGGGGCGTGCAAGGCATAGATGTGGGGCACCATCACCCCAGCCCTTGAAAAGATGTGGTAAGTGTGAACAGGGGGCGGGGGGGCATAAAACTTTGGTGCATTTGGGAGCATCTGTTCCGCCCGGGTTAGACAGTGCAGGCCCAGGACAGAGGGAAGGGGCCTTGCACAGAAAGTCGAGGCCCCTCAGTTCTGATGCTCCAGCTCCGTGAGCCTGGAGAACCACCCAGTGGCCCCAGAGAACCACCCAGTGGCCCCCCTCCCAGTATCCCTTTTCTTTTTTTTTTTTTTTTAAGAGTTATTTATTTATCTTTAGAGGGGAAGGGAAGGAGAGAGGGGGAGAAACATCAATGTATGGTTGCCTCTAGTGCATCCCCTGCAGGGAACTGGCCTGCAGGGAACCTGCCTGCAACCCAGGCATGTGCCCTGACTGGGAATCGAACTGTGATCCTCTGGTTCACAGGCCTGTGCTCAATCCACTGAGCTACACCAGCCAGGGCCCAGTATCCCTTTTCTTTATCTGTAAGATAAGAGATTTCTTCATTGAACAAATATTTATTGAGCGCACAGTGTGCCACAGAAGCCTTAGTGAACAAAACAGACACAGTGCCTGCCCTCAAGCAGGTCACATTCTAGCATGTAGCCACAGTTCCTGCCCTGCCACCCTCCCCGCGAGCTGCCGGCAGAGGGGCAAGTGCTTTGTGAACGGTGGTGTGCCTGGGAGAGGCTGCGGTTGAGAGCTGGGGCCATCAGGGCCTGCCGCTGAGGCGATCCTTCCCCATCCCGAAGCCTGCATTCCTGCAGCAGGTAGATAGCTGAGGGTAGTGTCAGGAGGGAAGAGACCTAAATTAATGAGGTTTTCCTTATGCTTCACTTGCTTTCTGAACATTGGGGTGAATAAGGTTGGTAAGGTCACAAGCTCGGAGCCAAAACTGGCTGTGAGGCCTGTTGATCTCCACTCCCTGCTGTCACTCACTCTACTTCCAGGCACAGGCTCGGTGAACACCTACTGGGGATTCAAGCTAAGTGTGCAGCGTGCCTACAGGACTATCACAGCCTAGCTGGGGCTCAGACAGACATTCAGAAAATTACAGTATCTCGTGTAAAGGACAGGAGGAGGTGGGGGAGTTCAGGCGACTTGGGAGTGGGCAGTCAGGGAAGGCTCCTCGTAGGAATAAGCTCCGAGCTGAAACCTCGTGTTTAAGGAGGTGGTAGTGGGGGGTGCAGGGAGAACAGACAACCCTGAATTATGCCAGGAAGGAGAGGCAGAGGCCCCCAATGAGGAAGGAAGGGAAGGAACTGTTGGGCAAGTCAAGGAACATGCGCACTGTATTGGAGAGAGGCCCCTAGTGGTCCAGTCTGAGTGTGCAAGATGGGAAGTTGAGGCTCGGAGGGGTCTTAAGTGTTCTCAAGAACATTGTGAGGATATGTGACCTAAATGCTAACCAAGACCCCTTTGAACTCTAATAATCACAATGAATATTTTGATCCAGGGAGGCTGTTAATATTCCCATTTTACTCTGAGGAAGTTGAGAAAGTGGCCTGGCAAAGGCCATCTGACTAGTTGGTGGCAGAGTCAGGGTTAGAGTTCATGCTGCAGATGCTAAGATGCCACGTGAGTTCCGTGTCCTGTCGCCTCCAGCACCGACTCTGAAGATCTCTGAAGCTATTGACGCCGATGACTCTTGGACTTCGTGGCCCATCAGAACCACATGGGCAGGTTTCAAAGCCCAACGCTCATGTAGGACCCAGGAGAATTACAAAGTCTCCAGGGGTGGGACCTAGGCATCGGTATGTTAAAGCAGTTCCCAGATAAGGCCGATGTTCCTGTGCCTGTGTCACTGGGGACCTGGTTAAAATGCAGATTCTGGAGTGTGTGGTTTGGGTCCCCAGACCCAGGAGGCATGCTCTTATTAGCAAGAAGTCTGCACATTGCTGTTGATGCCTGTAGAGGCCTGTCTCTGCCTCCTGTCCTCATATACACTCGAACACTGACACACACACACACACACACACACGTACGTGTGCGCAAGGCACTTCCTCCTGGTCTAGGCTTTTACATGCCATGCCTCCAACCAAAAGGACTTTCCTGTGGACACTGAGCCCTACAGAAGTCGGCTGCTCATGAAAACATGGCTGCACTGCTGACCTGCCAGGCTTGGGGCTACTGTCAGGACCCCAGGGACAGAGCTGGGACTGGGGGAAAGCAAGCCAGTGCTAGCGTACAACGTTTAAAGAGACACACTCTCTCGGGCTCTTGAAAATGCCCACCCTGCACTTGCAAGAGCCTGAGAGCAGTGTCTCCTTAAGTTTTTCTTCCTAGGCACCTTACCTCATCTAGTGTGAACCTGCCCAGGACCCCGTCTTCCCCCCACACTCCTACCCTGCCTTCCCCTGAGATCTGCTCACCATAGAATCTTTGAGGTCTTTTTTCTTTTAACTTTTTCCTATTTCACTTCAGAAGGCTATTGCCATCCCTGCCTCTTCAGCACCATGTTCTTGGGCTCCACTTCCCATTCCTAGGCACAATTCAGTTTCCTAAATCTTGGTTTCAAAGTGTGGTCCCCAGCCAGCATCATTAGCATCATCTGGGAATGTGTTAAAATGCAAACTCTCAGGCTGTTCTGATGCCTGTTCAAGTACGAGACCCCTGTGTGTGTGGCAGGGGAGAGGGTATCCACAGCTCCAGATTCCAGGCCTGCCTCTACCCTGTCACCTCAACCTCTGGCCCCCAAGAGCAGAACCTGGAGGTCAGCTCCCTTTTCTTCATACAAGCCGAAGGCAGCCGTGGCAGACATCTGCAAGCACCCCTCCAGCCCTGACTCTCTGGACTGGGCATATGCAGCCCAGCTCCACTCCAGGCGGCAGCGCCCCCGGCAAACTGCCCTCCTGGGGCTGGCTCCTGGGGCAAGGCCGTGCACGGCAGCCTCAAATGTCTCCATGGACATCATTAGCTGCTGCGTCCTGGCTGAGAAGTCCTGTCCTGACTTTGGAAACAAAGCCTTAACAGAGAGAGGGATGTCTGTGAGAAACGTAGCTCCACAGAGGCCTGGCTGCAGCTCGCCCCGCCAGGGTTCAGGGCACCCGGGAAGGGGAGCACAAGTTCCCATGGCTGCAGGCTGGCGTAGCTCTGGTATGCGTCACCCAGACTCACCTCTCCTCAAGTCCTGTGTTCACCACAGGCATGGCTCCCAATGACCTAAGTGCCTTTGTGCATTTACTCATCCAGCTAACAGTCCCTGAGCAACTTGCAGCCTTGGATCAGCTCTGGGGTGGGGTGGGGGAGGAGCTGGACATGGGGATATAGGCCCTGCCCATGGACTAAGATGGATAACTTATAATAACAGCTAACATTTATGAGACCTCTATTATGCACTGGGCATTGCTCTGTTTCACCTGTGTTCACTCATTTCATTCTCACAGTGCCTATAATGCTTTAATATAAAGTATGATAGTAATGTAATACCTTATTATTGACAATATAAGTCCTCTCAGAGTACTCATTTGCAGATGAAGACACCAAGGCATGAAGAGGTTAGGAAACCTGCCCTATTAGGTGCCAGTCAGGATCCAAAGCCAGGTGGCCTGGCTCTGATCCCAGGCTTTGGCTTCCGGCCTCTGCCCCTCCCTCTCTGCAGGTGAGAGCACAACATGAATTAATAAGTAAAACAGCTGGACAAGAACAGAGTCAGAAACCCAGGCTCCCCACCTGGGGATGTGACAGGTTGATTTCCTGCTTCCTGCCTCAATTTCCTCCAGTGTAAAGGAGGTCACTAATTCCTGTACAGCCATCCTCCCTCCTGAGGATGTGGTGAGGATTGTCTGGGTGATGGCTGTGAGTTAGGCATGAATTCAAGGACCCGGGGGCTGCCCTAGGTGGGAGAGAGTCTCCCCCAAGCTGAGTCAGCTGTAACAGTCCCACCAGCTGCCTTTCATATGGTCTACACAGAAGAGGGACCTGGGGCTCAGAGGGGTCACACCCAGGTTTGAGGCCCAAGTTGTCTCAGAGAGAAGAGGGTCAGCAGAGGCAGCCAGAGACGGCAGAAAGCGATCGTACAATCCAATGTATTCGAGATGCTCTCATTATCGAAGCAGCGAGAAATGTCTGGAGAAGGACGGAGCCAGGGCTGGAACCTGGGCTCCCGCACTCGGTGTCTGCACTCTCAGCTTTTATGCAGTGAACTCCGTAAACTCTAAGTGCTTATAAACTCAAAACACCCATCAAATCCAAGGGTTCCTGGACCGGAAGGCACAGAGACTCCAGCCCTTCCCAATGAGAATCCAAGACAATGGAAACATGTGACCTCAAAAAGAATTGTTTAAAAAAAAAATCATAGCAGCTTTCTTCACAGACAAAAAACTAGAAACATCCCAAATGTCATTATCAGGAGACTGGACGAGCAGACGGTGGTGTATCCATATAATATGTTGTATTCAGCAAAAAGAAAAAACCAACCACTATATATACAACCAGAGAGTGGATCTGGAAAATGTTGGGCCGACTGAGAGAGGTCTTCTTATACAGTATGACTCAATTTCCATGATGTTCCAGAGCAGACAAAACTAAGTTCTCGTGGAAAAAATTCAGAGCAGAGTTTGCAGGTGGAGGTGGAGGCCGGGCAAGGTCATGAGGGAAGTTTCTGGTTGAAAGTGATGTTCTGTGTGTTGATGGATGTTTGGGTCACACAGGCGGGTCCATTTGGCAAAACCCATTGAATAGCAGTGTGTTTGATTATATGAAAGTTTACCTTAAAAAAGAACTGTAAACACATATGGAACTCTGCATGAGTGATATACACGTTGAGGTGTTTCTGGGTAAAGCATATTGCTCTCTGCACCTTATTTTGAAATACATCTGAAAAATAAGATGTAAAACAGATGGATGAATGGGTAGATATATGGTAAAGCAACGAAGGCCAAATGTTCATTTTGGTAGGTGTTCGCTTTACAATTTGCTCTATTTTCCTGTGTGTCTGAGAATTTTCATTGCAGACTGTGGAGGGGAAAACAACCGGGGTGAATTCTATTTCTTTATTTCTTGACTGGCCCCGGGCCGACACAGACTGTCTGTGTGTGCTGTGATTCATTCAAGGGTTCTTCTGTTGATTGACACTTGGACCAGCATTGTTCGCTGTTACTCTCAAGTCTGCCATCCTTATCTGTGTCTCTGTGCACGTGTAAGAGTATATTCCTCTGGCAAACATGTAGAAGTGGCTTTGCTGGGCTAAAGTGTCTCAACATTTTGCAAGGGGCCAGGGGCAGCCAGGCCCAGAGAGGGTGACAATTTACTCTGGCTCACACAGGAAGCCTGCCGTGGAGCTGGACCTGCCCCCAAAGGAAGAGTCCTTTCCTTGTTCCCGTGGCTTCCCATCAGTGCCCATCTCTGCCTTAAAAGAGACAGCCCTGGCTGCTGTGGCTCAGTGGGTTGAGTGCCAGCCTGCAAACCGAAAGGTTGCCAGTTCAATTTCTGGTACGGGCACATGCCTGGGTTGTGGGCCAGGTCCCCAGTTGGGGGTGTGCGAGAGGCAGCTAATCAATGTATGTTTCACACATCATTGTTTCTTTCCCTTTCTTTCTCCCGTCTCTTCCCTCTCTCTAAAAATAAATAAATAAATCTTTTTAAAAACCCTAATTTGTTAAAAGAGAGAGAGAGCAAGAGAAATGTAATATCAGAGATAGGGCTCTGCCTTGCAAGAGTTCAGGGTTAGGTCGGTTGATCCTTGGAGAACTGTGATCCTTGGGGGCAGGCTCGGAGGTGGCTGTTGTCACCTTTAACCTCACCAGGACCTCCATGCCAAATTGGAGGCACAGCAGGAGAAGCAGATGGGCAGAGAGAGGGGGCTGCACCTTTCCTAACACGCACATCCTGGCCAGTGACCACCACCAAGGAGGTGACGGTGCCATTCGAGGCAGGAAGCTGCGGGTCTAGAAGAGGCTATCTGCTCTCCAGGGGCGAGGCGCTCAGAGGGTGTCTTTCCATAGACGCCCGGGGCTGCCAGGGGGCTGCAGCTATACAGTGGCAGCCAGAGCCAGGCAGGCTGGGGCTCCCCTCTAACCTTAGCAGCGTCTTTGCGATTCTCATAGTGGAAGAGGAAGAAGAGAGAAGACTGGAGGCAGGGAGGCCCCCACCAGGTGGATGAGTGACTGGGGTGAGGTGGGAAGCTGGCCAAAGGACGGGGGGGACAGGAGGGCAGAGCTTATGACACGAAGGGGCTGTAAGCAGGACTGTTTAGGACTCTCACCCGCACACATGCTGTGCACCTTCCAGAGCCACCGTTTGGGGGTGGAGAACAGTGATGGATTCCTACCTAGACGTGATGAGTGTTGGGAAGAGTTCTTGATGCCCGAGGGTAATTATTTTTTGGTGCAGAAAAAAGTAACAAATTAAGCCTTTCAGTTTAATTTCAAGCTTTATTATCCTAATTGTAAATCCAAATTCTCTGGAACAGTCTCCTTTACAACTTACTTTATTAGCTTCCTTTAAGCATTTTGAAGTGTATTTGTAAATTTGATGCATACTGTTTTGGTTCAGAGCACTTCCGCATGCCTGACCTAACAAGTAACACCCTTCCAAGCACTTAAATTAATCTCGTAAATTTAATAATCAAAATCGTAAATACGGTGAATCTCAAGTTCTCATAAACATTCCAATACTGTTTATAAAACTAATTAAACTCTCTTACAACTTTTAACTTAAAATCACAAGTCTAAATCAATTACTTAATTACATATTTACAATGTAATCTCAGAGATGCCAGGTTCTCTTAACACATCACACATCCCGCAAATACCAAGTATGTGCAGAGCATTTCTAAACTCGATACAAGTATATTAATAGTATGAGTTTAACTGGCTTCATTATTTCTGCATTAACGTATGCCTTCCAGGGGTTAGAAAGGCCCCTTCTCACTAAAGGGATTTCTTTCTCATCCCAAGTGCACCGAGGTCTGCGCTCATTCCGGGTGAGCAGAGGCTCTGGTTCCTCATTCACGGCCGTGCTCTGCTCACCATCACAGAGGGCAGCAGCTGCTCGTTGCTCAGAGGCTGTGGCTGGCACTGGACCCGGAAGCATAATTATCCTGGGCAGCCTCTTAAGTGCTTTTCATTGTGACATCTGGGAATCCCAAGGCCATGCTGTTCAAATGGTCTTGGACTCATAACCCAGGTCCCTCAGGAGCAAGTCCCACCACTACCTAGAGTGCGTATCTGGCACGCACGCAACATGCACGCACCTGCCCCTGCCATCCATGTTGCATCTGGCTCCATCCAATGAATCACTTTGTTCAATACCTAACTGAATTCTTATTCTTTTCCAATTTTTCTTTTCTGACGAGGAGCCCACTTGTAATAAAATTTAAAATAATGCCCATTTGGATTTCAACTGATCCCATGCCTCTGCCTGGCACTATGGTCAGCAAGCTGAATCAAGGTCCATGGCAGTTGCAGCGAAGGCGGGACAAATTGATGGCGATGCCGCGATGGCTGGGGAAGCTCCTTTAAGAAAACCTTTGAGGGGGCACAGTGGACTCACAGCAACCATTCATCTCCCCTTTGAATCCATCACAACATCACGCTGAGGCCACGCTTCTCCCAACCACAGACCGAGTGCGGGCAGGGTACTGGTGCTGGCCCCTTCCTGCCCGTCACAGACACTCTGGCCTTGGCTTGGGAACACCCCATGGCCTTGGCCGAGGCCTTCCGAGAACAGTTCTGGCTCCCAACACTTTCTGACAACCCTCCTTCCCTCCCCTCCCATAAGGGGCAGACCTGCATCACCGACGGAAGCCGCTGCGTCTTCTCAGCTCCAACCCGCCCTTTGTCCTTCACAGGTGTTTCTTCTAGTAAATCTCTGGAGCATCTCACCCTGTCTTTGTGCCTGCTTCTTGGGGGCTCTGGCAGAGATGAGATACGAGAACACAGGCTGGAAGATGTGGGGCGTGGGGCCAAGCTCACGCACTGAATGTCAACATAAATGCTCTCCCAAGTGGAATGTGGGACACTGGAGTTCTCGGTGCAAGGTGGTGGCTCTGTGGGTGAAGATTTCATGAGTGGTGACCAGTGGAAATGTCCAAGTGGAAGATAAGACTCTTGGCACCATGACACCTGCGTTCGAAGGATCAGGAGGAAATGGTGGCAACGAGGACAATGGAACTGGCTGGCTTTTACTATGGTATGACGCCGCCCTTCCCCTCAGTGGTATAATGAGAAACTGAGGGCAGTGAACACAGAGTTACAGGTACAGCGTGAGAGCCGGAACTCTCTTTGGTAGATTAAAAGGAAATTCTTATCTTTGCACTGGCAGCCCACTCATGGCTTGATGGAGTTGCCCAGGCTGTAGATATTTAAATGCACAGCAAAGATAGGTGTATTATGCTGAGGGTCCTGGCTATTTTTGTGAGAGCCTGGGACCTTAGAACATGGGGGGCAATGTCCCCAAGGATTTTGACTCTGTTGACTCATTGAACTGCCAGAGTTTACAGAGGTAGCCTGCTTCTCTGATGCAGGAGCTAGTACTTTTTTCTTTGGGGAACACTTTCTTCCATTCCCCTCAGCTCCCAATCCCCCAGGGAAACAGGAGCTCCCCCCCCCTTCCCCAGCTGGCCGCCAGGTCCATAACGAGGCTTCAGTCCTTCAATCACAGCACAGCCTGGTTGGGGACACCCTGAGTCTGATGAGGGAGGAGGTGCTTCCCAACCACAGTCAGAAGGAAAAGCAGGAGGAGAAGGAGGGCCGCCCCGGTGAAAAGGCGTGCTTGCTTCTCAGTCCACAGACCTGAATGAGCACCGTACCCAGAACCCCGACTGAAGAGGAGGCTTGTCCTTAGGAGGAAGGATCCCAAAACACAACAGCAGGTTTTTATGGGGAGGCTTCTGCTGTTCCTCCTCCAAGGGCACGAGGCCCACTGACGCAGGTGATGGGAAACTCTGAGCGCCACACGCGGGCTGTCCCGGCCGACGTTGCCGTGGTGTGTGAAAGCAGCTGTAAGTCGTATGTAAACAAATGAGTGTGGCTCTGTTCCAGGGGAACTCGTTTATGACACTGAGATTTGAATAGTGTATCATTTTTTGCATGTGCACTTTTGCATGCACAGAATATCCTTTTGATTTTTCCAACTATTTAAAAATACAAAAACCACGTTTAGCTTGCAGGCAGCACAAAAATAAGTGGTGGGCTGGACGGGACCCACAGGTTTTCCGCTGGGTGACTCCCATTCTCCTGGTTACATTTGTCAATATAACATTTTTAAACTTTTAAAAAAAATGAGCATCACCATCAGAGAAGCTATACCGTTTTGGAGTGTGACTGATTGATTGTGTCTCCTTTGGTCTGGGCGGCTCAGGTTCACTCCTGCTGGACAAAAGCCTTTTCTTGTGTCTTCTCTCCCGTGTCTTTAAGGAACTGCCCCCCCCCACCCCCACAATCTTGTTTTTGAGCTTTCAAGAAATCTGGAATCAGTTAACTTCATAAATTCTCTACCCAAGTATGACCTAATTTTGCTGAATTATGTGGAACAATTTTGTTTCCATTCATCCATCACAACCTCCATCAACGTCTCCCACTCCCCAAAACCAAGTCCCGGGCCTTGCCTTTAGATAACAAAGGTCTGTTAGTGTATTTTCCCCAAAACAAAGCAATCGCCCGCTAAGGCGAGCTTAGCTTTCATCTCTAAAACGCAAAGACTCTGGCAAGCGGCTTTCAGAATAATAAATTTAATCCTTACCATACATGGCCAACTCGATCTGTGCCACAACTGTACGTGGACGGAAAAAGAAGGAAATTGAGGCCTTGTGAAATTGCTCAGAGACTCCAGCATCAAGCCAAACACTTCAATGCATGGAAATCGGTTTGGTTAAACCGAAAGCACAAAACACGTGTGGCTCTTATTGTCTTCACTCCTATTATCCTGTCTGCAGAAAATGATTCAGTAGGCCCGGGGGTTACAAACTCAAACGCCTTCAGAGGACAGACTCGTGCCAAAAGGGACCAGGTGTAGGAAAACAGGGAGTGATGGAGACAGGGCCCAACCAAAATACGTGCTTCCCATCCAAACACATTCAAAGTAAATACATGTCCCCACAGAGCAGTGGGCTCGTTCAATAGAAACACACCCACAAGGCAGGCAACTCAAGCTTATAATCTCTCTACCTGTCCTGGTCATTTTTCTAGCTCCTTTAGGCACAAGGCGCTGCAGGTGACCTCCTGAGAAGGGGAGTTTGGGAGCGTGCCCAGACACTTCCTGCACCCCATCTCTTCCTTGTAAAGACCAGCAAACTGGGTCAAGGAAGGGACTTACCCAAAGCAGAATAGCCAAGCTGTTGAGCTAAACTGGGATTCAAACCCAATTCACCCTAAGTTCCAACCCCCTGCCTCCATTTAAGGAGTCCCAGACAGGAAGATGCTGAGGCTGGCAAGATGAAGCCCATAGCTGCTCATTCTGGCTGTATCACTCAATTCACTCACCAACAGGCTGAGTGAATGAAAAAAAAAAAAAAGAGTCAGTTGGCATGTGGAGTGAGCTCCCAGCTGCCTCCTGCCACCAGTGCTGCCCTGCGTTTGCAGGTCAGACATCAGAGCCCGAGCGCCCATGTGGAATTTAACCAGCGGGGCCCATGTGACAGCAGGCAGGCTGGCAGAGGAGGGGAGAGCGGGTACGCACAGCCTCCGGATCCCGGTGCTCTGAGCCGTGTAGCCGCCTCCCCACTCTCCCACGTGGGGCTCAGATAATTTCAATATCACAGCCACAGGAGCCAGACACACGTTTCAATGTCACCCCAATTAGGGGGCTGGCAAGGTTGGATGGGCCCTTGAGGGAAGCATGGGACGCCTGCTAGATGAGAGAATAAGAGCTCCGCAGCCACTGAGACCTGGCACCCAAACCTTCTTCTTTGGAGAAAAGTGGGAAACTCTGGGTCCCACTGAGCTGTGGGATCTTGAGCAAATCCCAGCCCTTCTGTTGGCCGCTGCTGTTAAACAGACTGATGGGATCCTTATTGTGCATGTTGGACAGTGTTCTCATGAGAAACAAAGAGCCATAACGAAGGAGAACATGCCGTAAATAGTGCAGCAGGGAAGGATTCGGTCTGTTACTACTAAGTGTCCATAAGGTAGAAGTTGAATGGGACCGGCCAAAAGAAGTCTTTTCTAAGGAGTAAGGTGCTATGAGGGTCGTGGTCACTTCGTGGCCATCCAGAGGGCTCTGTTCCAGGAGATGCTCTCCTGGGGCCCCAGAGGCAGAGTGAGGAAGTGGAGTGAAAGGCGGTTTGGCACAGCTGAGTGGGAAGACTTTTGTAACAGCTCTACAATGACAGGAGGGGCTGCCTGAGAGGCAGTGAGCTCGCTGTGGCCAGGCCCACCCAAGCTCTGGCTGGGCGAGCACTTTCCGATGGCAGGAGATTCACACTGGGTCCCTTTCAGACCTCATGCTCTGCGTTTCAGATTTGGTTGGGAGGTGGAGGGGGGACATGTGGTAAAAAAGATGAAGTTCAACGAGGAGCCAGGAGCTCTGGTCCAAGCCAGGCTCTGTCTCAGCTTACTGGGCAGTCCCATGCCCTCTGCCCCCATCCCAGACACCCCCCCCCCCTTCAGCCTAAGAGGGATGGTGTGGCTGGGCCGTTGTGTCTAGGACTCTCTTCCCTGTGCCTTCTCAGGTGGCCTCTTCTGCGGAGGCACATGCGGAGTCTGGGGCAGACCTTCCTTTCCAGGGACCTTGTTGTCCCTTCCTGCAAAGTGAGGGTAGGAGGAGCCCAGTTTGGAAGCCATGGCTTGGAGACTAAGGCCCCTTGAGTTCTGGCAATTCATGAGCTTTGCACAGCCTTAGGACTGGGCTCCTGGACCAGCTGGATCAGAGTCTCGGTTTTGTCACCTATAAGGAGCCCCCTTGGGGTCCTAGTTCTGGCCCCATCCTTACCTCCTCTGCCCCCAAACCAAAGGTGGAGTGAGGATTCGCACAGAGAATGACTTGAGTAACATCCAGGCTCTGTCTCAGCTGAGGATGAAAGGGGACGGTCAGAATTATTGGAAAAAAAAAACCAAACCCGTGTCAGTGTCCCTGGGGAAATCAGTCCATTTTGATATTCTGAGCCTGCAATTAGTCTGTGGGGAGCCAGAGTCCTGTGATTCCTGAGTTGTCTTAACCATCGGTCTGGCAACAGCACAGAAGGCAGCCACCCTTGGGGGTGGGGAGGGGGGATGCAAATGAGGCTCCACACAGCAAACTCAGTTCCTCCCATGCTTCAATTCCTAGTTTATCATTCCCTGTTTGGCAGGCCATCTTCAGAAAAGTGGACACCATAAGTTACCTCAGACCGCCTGTGAATCTGCATTAGCCTGTTGGTGTCCCTCTGTGAGCTGCTTGCATACAGGTACAGTGCCATCTCTGAGGCGAATGCTGGAGAGGCTCCGTCAGAGGCCATTTGCTGGTTCTCTGGCTCCTCCCCTCCCTGCCTCCTGGGTTCTTTTGCTTCCAGAGGCCTGCACCTGTGACTCTCCTTCCGTGGCCCGCCCCAGGCTACTGGGAACTTCCCACACTCACAGGCAGACGGCAGTGGCTGGGAGCTCAGCTGCTCTTTAGCTAATGGCTTGCAGGTGCGGAAGTGTGGAGCCCAGCTCCCCGGTCTTGGGACAGGACAACCCTGAGGCATGATTTATACTCCAGAGCATCCCATGGAATCACCTTCTTAATAAATCACTTGTACACAAATCTTTGTCTCAGGGACTCAGCCTGTGTCCCCAGCACCTAGGACAGGGCCTGATTTAAGAACTTAGTTACCATGGGCTGTAGCCAACAAGTGAAGCTATGAAAATAACTCTAGCCCTGGCTGGTGTGGTTTAGTGGGTTGAGCGCAGGCTGCAAACCAAATGGTCAGGACACATGCCTCGGTTGCAGGCCAGGTCTCCAGTAGGGAGTGCTCGAGAGGTGACCACCCATTGATGTTTCTCTTCCTCTCTTTCTCCTCCCTTTCCCTTTCTAAAAATAAATAAATACAATCTTATAAAAAAGATTTTAAAAAAGGACGCTAAAGATGAGTCCAGCTCTTCATCCCAACGCCTCCTCCCAGAGATGAAGAGACTGAGGCCTAGACACTTCCCCAGGGTCTCCCAGGGAGGCAGAGGCCTGCCCCAGCCTGAGCTAGAACCCCAGTTTGCTGGCTCCCAGGTCGGGGGCAGCCTCACTGCTGGACTGCCTCTCCCCAGCAATTCTGTTATAACTAAGGCAGAGTGTTCAGAGCCTTGGGAGGTGAAGGCAAAGCATGATGAGGGCTTAAAAATGGGAAATATCCCTCGAGGCATGGGGAGGAAAGTATAAGCTAAGGCTTCCTGAAGGAGGTAGCACTTGAGCTGGGCCTGGAAAGGTGAGCACTGACTGGGGGTCAGGTGGGAAGGTGGCATTCACGGCAGAGGGAACTGCGTGAGCCAAGGCACGGCGGCTACAGAGGGCAGATGATGTTTGGGGAGCAGAGAGAGTTAATCAGAGACGCTTAACAACTGAGATCTTATGGGACATTCCCATTGGAAGGGCTCCGTTATCAACATAGCTCACCAATGGGGTGAACGCTGGGCGCTGCAAAGGGTGGCATGTGCGGGGTGGGGGGTGGCCTTCTCCTGCCTCTCCAGTGTCCCCACAGACAAGCACTGGGTCCAATAGGAAGCCCCACCCCCTGAGGCTCCCTGTTTCCCAGGTTTCTTTCTGGGAATGTCTCTGCCATTGAACAATGTCTCTACCATTGCAAACCCTGAACAAGAAGGCTCTGGGCACCGGTGGCCTCACCAGGAGCTTGGAACATCTGACCACCCACAAACTTCTGAGCTAGACCTGAGCCTAGCGGGTAGGACTTTGCGGGGAAGACCGGCAGGGCTCCCAGAGAGAGAAGGAGCTTGGCTAAATCAATCCTCCATATCCCTGTTCTTCTCTCCACGTGAGGCTGCCTCGATCTATCAATCTGTATGATAGGAGCATGAACGAAGACCAGTTTGGGAGTCCTCTCTGGCATTCAGTTCCAGGGATCTGCTCTGTATTTTAGCTGTAGTGCTAAAGTCTGCTTTGCAAAACAGCCCAACCTTGGGCTAAATTCAGCAACACCAAGTTTCCTGGTTATAAATCCATGGGCAAGGGGCTGTTGAGCTATAGGAACCAGAGGAGAAGGGAGATCCTTGTCCTTCTTAAGGACTCTAGAAAGTAGCAAAGGACGAAAAGACATCAGTTCTGATGGAGGGTTATGGACAAATGACCCATGGGCAGAGGTAGACTGATGTGGATGGCTCAGAGAGACGCTGTCTTACCTAGTTCCTCACACCAAATTGGGGGCAGGGCTGTGGAAGGACCCAGAAATCCTCTCTCCCAGCTAGGGTTCTTTTGTTTTGCACTCAGATTATTGTAGCAGACCTTCAAGGCCTCTTTAGTTTTGGGCCCCTCCTGTCCCTCCCACCACCACCTCTATGGGGTTACATAAGTTCAGAAGCTTCCACAGCCGTATGCACTGCGCACATTCCTGGGGACTCCTGGGCTGAACATTAAAGTTTCTAATATTTCCCTAGTGAGGCAGATCGTTGCCGTCAGTCCTCTCCTTGCCTGCATGTGTGTGCTGCCCCGAACTCCAGGAGGGACTCTGCTTCCCTTCCCCCTGAGTCTGGACCGGACCTTGCAATTCACTTTGACCAAACGGGTAGGGCAGGAGTGATGTTCCCCAATCCAGGCTCGAGGACTAGAAGCTTCCTTCCACTCTCTCCCTCTTGGAATCCAGTTGTTACGTAGGAAGTCCAGTTACTTGGAGACTGGCATGCAGTGAGGAAGCCCAAGCTAACTCTGTGGAGAGGTCATGTGGGGGACCACCGAGGTACCGGACACCAGAGTGCGTCTTCTTGGAGTTCACAGCCTGCACTAGCCGTCCGCTGAGTGCAGCCAAGTGGATAACCTCCGCGGTGCCCTGGGCGGTGGAAGGATCGCCCAGCTGGGCTTAGCTAAACCCAACAGTATTTTTTAAAATATTACTACATTTTGTTTGCTTTTATGACATTAGATAAGCAAAATGCCAAGTTTAAATTTTTTTCCTCTGACCTGGAGTTGTTAGCAGCTTAGTGAAGTGGTGATAGGGACAGTTCTGTGGAGCTCAGCGTGGAGGGACCTGCCAGGTCTGTATCTTTTTCCCTGGCCCTGTCCAATTTGTTTCTGACCAAGAAGGTGCTGCTTCCACACGGTCCTGTCTCTGGACTCTTCCCTGGGCCCGGGGGTGGGGATGGTCACTGCACGGCCATGCACCTGACTTTGGGGCCAGCTGGCTGAGAGGCCAGAGCAAGTTGTAAAAGGTGGGAAATGGCTAGGAGGCGGGAGGGGACCCTCTTAACCCATCATCAGGATGAAGGTCATTGATTTTACAACATTTACCCATATGAGGCTTCATTGGGGATGCTGGGGAAGGGGCTGAGACGGAACAGGTGCCTGGAATTTGGACTCAGAGGAGGGGCCAGGTGTTCTGACCCCAGCTCCATTACCGATCACCTGTATGAGCTTGGGGACATCCCTGTGCTTCTATGAGCCTCAAATCTCAGTCAGCAAATGCTCATAAGGCCTAGTCTCAGGTCCTGTTCCAGGCTCTGGGAACCCCAAGAGGAACACGACCCAATCCCCATCTTGGCTGCTGCCAAGGAAGAGACTGACCATTTAGTGGTCCAGTTCAGAATTCCACAGCAGGGCTGGGTTCTGGGGTGAAAGGAGGGCTGGTCCGATCTGCCGTAAGGGGGACCATCGGCGGTGGGGGTGTGAGGTGGGGGAACCACCATGCTCTGGTCTCCAACGAAGCCCTGAGTTCCACTGTGGCAGCTACCTGGCCCCCCAGTGGGCTTTAGGGTGAAGAAGATAAAACATGGCTTCGAATGTGGTCCCCAGCCCAACAGTAGCAGCATTACCTAGGATTGTTAGACATGCACATTCTCAGCCCTCCCCGCCACACACACATGCTGGACCGGACTCTCTGGAGGTTGAGCCCAGCTCTGTGGGTTTTCACAAGCCTTCCATGGGACTCTCAGGCCTGGTGGAGTTTGAAAACCACTGCATTAGATGACAATTGTCTGCTGGCTCGAGGGTTTGGCAATCGGTGTTCGGCGTTTGCAGTTTGTGTCAGGCAGTTTGCTGTCAATGATTAGTTCCATGGATTTTGGAGTTTGTTGTATTTTACTATCTACTGCTGAATGTATTGGTCCAGCTACTGCTGGCTTCTGGTGCCACAGCACGGCCCTCCTCCTGGCTCCAAACAGGTGTTTGGAGGACCTAACGTCTCCTGAGGCAAGGTCCTTTAGTGACCTCAGTTTTCCCACCTGTGAAATGAGCCAGGGGCGTTGGAGTGCACGAGCTCGAATGTCTGGCCAGGTGCTGGTGGCTGTTCTCAGGTGGCTTATGAGCTAGTCAGGCCTCCTGGCTGGCAGGGGCAGAGCCCCAAGTGGAGGGCCGAGGGCAGGGGAGGAACACAAGCAGGAGAATTCGAGGCCCAAAGGCCAGCTTGGCCACAGGCCAGGGCAAGCCCTGTGCTGAGAGCATCCAGGAGAAGCAGAACTTTGTTCTAATGGGGCTGGAGATGCTTCTGTTCTCTGATGATTTCCATCCGCCCCCAAAAGCCACCCTAATAAACACACAGTCTAAGTAAAAGCAGTGAGCAAACACAGCTTCCAGAGAAGTCTGCTGGTACCACCTTCCCTCTTTCCACCAAACACAGTGTTACCCTGAAGCCTTCCTACAGGAATTCCAGAGTTGCTACTTCTGTGGGGTCATGGCAGCTCCTGGGAAGCGGCGGAGTCTTTGGGCACAGGGTGCAGTGTGAGCAAAGGTGAGGGGGCCTGAGTGGGTGGGGCACACCTAGCAGGGACGGCGAGAAGCCCCGTGGCTGGCGTGCAGGCATTTGAAGAAGTGCAAAGAAGGCTGAAAACATCAAATTCCAGGGCAAAATGTTTTATACGTATGTTCTAAGCCAGTTTTTGCCCTACCTTCCTTAGCAGCCAAACCCTTTTGGGGTTTGTGAATAAAAATATTGTACATCAATCTTACTGTAAAACAGAAAGTAATGGCGAAGAGTTATCGATTACTTTCTATGTGCCTTACGTGGATGGATTCCCTAAATTCTCACAACACCCCTCCTCAGCAGGCAGCATGGCCATACCTGGTTTACATTAGGTAAGAGGGGGAGGTGGGCTTTGAACCCAGACGTCCTGGTGTTGGAGCCCACTGTGCTCAATCGCCGTGCTCCGGCCCACTCACTGTTCTTGTCTGCAGTGGGGCTGAGGGGTGGCAGTCTGCTGGCTCAGTTTCGTCTTCCTCCCACAGTGGGCCCCAGGCTCCCCCCACGTGACACAGTGGCTCCAGGGAGAGGGGGTCGAAACCAAATTCCGATCAGCCCCAGGACCTTGAAGGAGGGAAAACTTAGTCCCCGTTTAGCACTGAGTGGAGGGGGATGGATGGGAGAGGGAGGGAGTCTGCAGGGCTCTCACTGGGACCAGGCAGAGGCAGGGGACCAAGCTGGAGGCCAGAGGACCCCGCCCTACGCCCAGCCCTGCCGCTGACTGTGGTCCTGAACCAACAAGTCTCTGTCCCTCTCCAGGGTCTGTTTCCGAATGTACCAAGCACGGGGCTGCACTAGGTCAGCGGTTTTCAACGGCGTCAGCAGTAATACTTGAACACATTTGTCAGGGGAAGTCCATTACCCAAGCCTGACAAGAGTGACATTATTATAATTGATGTCTCCATTCAAATGTATGAGCCACTACTTATTACAAAGTCAACTAATGAGAATAATGAGACTATTTCAATAACCTCAATAATTTGAAAGTAGACATGATAAATAATAGTTGTGATCAATAGCATCAATATGCAATTCATTTCAGTATTTAGATTTGGTCTCACCATGCTATTAAAATCCTGATCCACCCAGAAAAGTAGTTGCAAATGGCAATGGATTTTTAAAATACTTAACTTCCGATCTCAGCATTCTCCAATTAAACTGATCCAGGAACTTTAGGCCATTATTTTGTTTCGGGGTTGAATTATTAATAATCCCAAAGCCCTGCTCTCATTCCTTAAGCTGTGAGTATTAAATTTGGAGGAAGAGGATGAGTAGGTTTCTTAGTTTAAATATTCATTGTTTGGCAGAAAAACATGTTTCAGAAGTAGCTTGAAGGATGTTCAGGGCTGTCACTTCAGAAAATCTCACGCTCGGCACCCGCCTCTGACAGCCCTTCACTCGAACTTTCTGAACAGTCACATTTACTTTGTTTGGCACGTCAAGCCCAGGCCTTCGGGATTCAATCTTGTTCCAAACATGCTACCTGGAATTGTAAGCAGGGCCACCACAGGCCCCTGCATTGTCACACTGAGCCCCTTGGAAATCAGACGAGAAGGGCCTGCACTTATGCCAGCACTGAAAAGGGGGTTTTCTGATATGGTAGCACCAGGACTTCCAGCATCGCACCCCCCTCCCTGTCGCTGCCCAGCCCTTTCCTGGTGTGGGGGCAGGCCTCCAATGGCACCAGGCATCTGAGTGCAGCATGCGAGGGCTGGGCTCGCGGGACGATGTGGCACGTGGGCCTGGACTACCCAAGGCAGGCAGCACAGGGGAGGCAGGTGGGCGGCCCCCCTGAGCACTGGTGCGTCCGCCCAGAACCCCAAAGAGGCCCCACAGAAGCGCCACCCCGAGGTTTGTGCAGAATCGCTCTGTGCAGCGCACCGGAAGTTTGGGAGCATGCACAGCGTTTTGGCTCAAGATTTAAAATAATTAAAAATCTATATTTAGACGATGTTTGGTGAAGTTACTAAAGGTGTTCTTTGGATCCTTGGGGGCTCCCAAAATTTCATTCTGGAAACCTTAAGCCCAGGCCATCTATCAGAGACCTGCCCAGGCCGGCTTCTGGAGGGCCGTCCAGCCCTCACGTCCAGCCCTCACTGGGTACCAGCGTTGTCGATGATTGATTCTGTTTGATCCTCCCATCCCCCACCCCCAAATGTTTCCAGAAGTAGAGAACCAAGCCCTCCTGGTCCCCCACCCCCAGCCGGTGGGATTCCCTTCTAGGAAAGTCATTACCGCCTCTCTTGGTCGTCTGCCAGCTCTAAAGTGTCTTTTTAATTGCATCTAATTTGGCCTCATCTCATTAAATCCTTAATTTAAACCGGAGCAATCCCTCCAGCTCTGGCTGTGTAATGACAAAGGGCCTGCTTGCCCTTCCCCCTTCGCACGGCTCCCGGCTCCCCAGTCGGGCTGCTCTCATTTCCAGGTGGTCTCCCTGGGAGGCTTCTGACACGTGGCTGTCTCACTCGCCACGCTGCGTGCCGAGCAAACCAAGAGGGCTTCCCGGGAGCAGTAATTACTGGTAGAGTCTCAACCCTCTACCCCACCGGTGCCCCGACTCCCAGGCCCAAATTCGAGGCAGCGGCAGCATCCGATTCTAATGGGGCGGGAATGAGAGCACAGTGAGGAGGAGACACTGACATTCAACAGGAATAAACACGTGGTGATCGTACCAGTGGCCGGTGCCGAGGACAAGGCATCATGTGTTAGAATTAGATACGTCATCTCACTAGAGAAGTGTCACCGGCCGATGCCCTTCTCACCTGGCCCAGTCCAGCCTCGTCTCCCACCGGGCCTCCTTGGTCAGTCCTCTTCAGCCACCTGCTGTCTCAGTGCCCCTCACACATAGGGGGCCTCTGACCCTGGGCCCTTGCTGTCCCCTCCATGTGGAATATTCTCCCCCATGTGGAATAGGCTCCTATCTGACTCACTTCCTCTTTCCATCCGATGTCAGACCAAACCTCTCTCTAGAGAAGCTCCTCTCGACCTCCACTTCCACCCCTCCTTTGCTCTCTGTACCCTCACCCTGTTTTGTTTTGCTTGCTGTTGCTGGTAGCACTTATCACTCGGTCTTACTAAATTATACATTCATCTATAAAAAATGAAGGCCTGTGAAGAGCAGAGAATGTTTCCGTCCCTGGAACAATGCTAGGCCTTCAACTTGTATTTGATGCTTGACTCCATCACGGTAAAGTCTAACTGTTTCAGGGGGATATACTCATTCCAACATGTCCCACCCCCAGTGGTTCCCAGATTTAGTTCTTCCTGCAACTTTGTCTGAATCGATTTCACCAAGGAGAGGCCAGCAGAATATTCCTGGGGATGACCCCCAAGACTGCAGCATTGACCTCAGGGACCTCAGGGTCTGGGAGGAGGCCTGCTGCATTGACGTGGGCCTCGGGGAGCTGGTTAGTATAGAAACACCTACTGCTTCTCAGGTTCCTGCCACTGAGTGGGCTTACATGGCGAGTCTCAGCACTGCTGTTATCCCAGAGGGAGGCACCAGGGCCGAGTGAAAATAGATTGGGCTTCTGGTCAGTCTGATTTGGGCAAGACTCCTCGCCTCTCTGAGCCTCAGTTTCCCCATCTGTAAAATCATCACACTTGCCTTGTGAGCCTGTGGGGATGATTCGTACGTAAGACGGTGTATAGAAAGGGCTGATGCCTAGTAGCAGTTCAACAAATTTCACACTCATTCTTGGTTTTATAAAACTTCAAGAAAACCAGATATCAATTTTGTAAAATTCAATAATTCCTTTGGATTTAGTGCTGTCAAAAACTGTGGTGGCTCGGAGGTTTTGCCCTACTTGCAAGCTGACAAGCTAGCCTGCCACAGTTACATGGAGGCTGGCAGGAGACAGGAGACTCGGGGTCAGAGGCGCAAGTCCCGTGACCCGTGGTATGGCAAGCAGCGTGAGCTTCACGCCTGCCTCAGTTCCCTCGCTCCCAGGTCTCCTGGCTGGGTGTTGCATGCTAATGGGCACGTGATAAAACTGGGGAGCCCCAGGCTAGGTCACCCAGATCTTTCCCAATGGCCTACGAGCAACCTGTCTCTGTCCCCGAGGGAGGCATCATCTTCACTTCACTGGACAGGAGACAGGCCTGCCCCTGCCCTGGAGGGAGAAATGATCTCCAGCTTCCAAGGCTGCTCCCTATACAAACATCCATCAGAAGAAGAGTCTGGGATGATGGCCGTCGGTGTCTCTGCTCGTATAAAGAGCAGAAACATGAGAAGTCCATAGAGAATTGTCTCCTCAGAAGGCCAAGTGCAGCAGAGGTCTGAGGGGCGGGCAACTGTCAAGAAGAGGTGCGCTCTGGGTGGGAGGGGCTCCTTGCGCTTCTAGTCCTTTTCAGGCTGTTTGGGTGACTCTGCGTGGCACACGGTGCGGACCTCCTCACACCCAGACTCTCCTGCCCTGGGCACACCAGGTGCGGGAAGGTTCAAAAGGGCGGAGGGCTGAGCCTGGGAAGCCTTGAAACTGACTTGCCTGCCAAGGGGCTGGTGCGTGGCAGCGGCCAGCCAGCTCCGAGCATGAAGAATCTGCTTGCAAGCCACCGCAACCAGACTCACGGGCTCCCCATTGCCATCTGCCCATTAGCACAGGGAGCACCAGGCACTACAATGCCCCAGAGATGAGATGGCCTGTCACGCATCCCCACGACAATACTACTATCTGTGGGTGTGTGTTGGAGGGTAACTGCTTACCTCATCCCTGAGGAAGGAAGGGCCTGTGTACGAAGAGGGAAGGACCCCAGCTTCTCCACAGTTGACTGAGCAAGTGTGTAATGAGCACCGACTCAGGCCTGAGTGTGCCCAGGCCTGAGCTGGGGGCTGGGGATAGAAACTAACCAGACTCGGCCCCTGCCCTGGCACACTGAGGATGTTTGGGGACATGGAGAATGGAGACAGGCGTTACCGCTCGGGGCCCCAGGGGCCAGGGCAGAGGCAGATGAGGAAAACAGCGGCCTAGAGGAGGGTATTTCAGAGTTGACTGTTGAAGGATGAATGGCCAGGCCAGGAGAAGGGAGGTAGAGCACAGGAGGGGCATAAAGGGAGGGCAGATTCGGGGGGACAGAAAACCCTGGAAAACTATGCTACGGGTTTTGCCTTCAGCTTGCAGGTAATGAGTACCCCCTGAAGTGGGGGAGGGAACATCAGTTCTAGTTATTTTTCTTTTCTTCTTTTTAAGAGATTTTATGTATGTATTTTAGAGAGAGGAGGAGAAAGAGAGGGAGAGAAACACGGATGCACAAGACACCTCGGCTGTTTGTCTCTCACACACCCCCTGCTGGGACCTGGCCAGCAACCCAGGCATGTGCCCCGACTGGGAATCGAACCAGTGACCTTTCGGTTTGCAGGGACTCAATCCACTGAGTCCCACCAGCCAGGGCTGGTTATTTTTCTTATTACAGAAGAAACATCCCATTAGAGAACATGTATAAAAGATCCATTATTTTTAAAAAAACAGAATACCAATCACACATAATTCCTCACCCGCAGAAAACCACTGTGGATACTTAGTGAACTTCCTCCTAGTCATTTCCACCCAGGCACCCTGCTCATCCAAGCTGGGGTCCCAGGATGGCTTATTCTTTTGCTGCCCTTCACACCCTGTTTCTTCTTTCAAAAGCCTGAGTGACCAACGCAAGTCATGGTACTGTCTCTGACTTGGGCTCAGCCTGCACCCCTTCCCCATCCTGCCAGGAGGCTGGGACATTTGGGCTCAGGCATTTAGGACAATGAGGGAGCACCTCACCTCCCTGGACCCCCAAGATGCAGGGGAGCAGGAGGGTCTGGGAGAACAGCTCCTAGCCCAGTCCCTACTAGCCTGGTCACTGCCAGCTGCCCTGTGGCCTCTCATTCTGGACACGGAGGCAGAGTTCAGCTTCCTTGCGGGCACTCAGCCATTCCCCTCCGAGGCAGGTCTGGACCCCACGCCCTGCTCACAGGCTGGCTCCTGTCTCGCTTGACCCCTTGATGAATCCCTCAAGCAGCTCAGGTTTTGGGAAAACAAAGGACAAGAAGGAACTAATGCCTGCAAGGAGCTCCTCCAATGTCAAGGGAGAGCAGAGGTTGGGTTCCTTCTTGGAACCGCAGGGAAAAGACAGAAGAAAACATGGGCAAATATCTACATGCATTATCTGCCAGTACCGTGCATACGTAATTTTTACAGAATTAAAAACCGCAAGCCTCTGCCTCATTCTAGTGACAGTGCAGAGTGAGCCCCCTTCCTTCCTGTGGGTGGGTGAACACCCAGAAAACCCGTCATCTTTCCTAGGTCCTCCCCACTGGTGGGAGCAGAGACAGGGCTCTCCCGCGCTCCAGCGGATGGGAAGGCAGGTAATGAGGCTCTGGGCAGCAGCCTGGCTTTCACACTTGTTCCTGATAATTGGTCGCCTCTTTCAAGAGCAGGTGGGTCCCGATACAGTAATTGGCAGGGGGCAGGGCCAGTCCCCCAGGGAATGAAAAGGTGTTAATTGCTCTTCTCCACCCGCAGGTGGATCCCTATTAGAGAGGGAGCTTTACCTTTAAGGATGTCCAGGAGAGGCCCCAGTGATGAAAAGGGCAAAGTTTCCATGCTTCCCTCTGATCCTGTGCAGGGGAAAGCTGATGGGCAATCCCGAATAGCCTGCTGAGGTCCCCTAGCTGTTGAGTGGTGCAGCTGGGACTGAGAAACCAGGGCCGCGAGACTCCAGCGCTGGTGGCTTGGCCCCTGGTGCCCCATTTCTGGTGGAATGGAGTGAAGGGAGAGATCCAGCTCAGCTGACTCCCACAGGCCTTCCCATTGTGCTCTGCAATCCGACAGGCTGGGGAACCAGACCGGGTTTGGGATCTGAGTCCCTCTCACCCTGGGCTTCCCCCGGGGAAATGTTTGTGAGGACATTGTTTTCTCTTAATAACGTGCCATAGTCAACACATTTCTTCATTGGAAATGACCTTCAGTCCCAGATTTTATTAGCCTGATCCACAGAGTAATTGGAAACAAGCAGATTTCCCTCCAACAGCCATTCGTTCTGGGGAGTAGGAATTATGTTCCCGTCAGAGCACCCCGGGGCTTTTGTCTGCTGAGCGATGGTGCCCCACTCTTCAGGGGAGCAGCAGCCAGGTCTGGGGTGTCGCCTCCGTCCCTGCCTTGGTCACTGAGGGGACAGCAGCACGTGCATACACATGCATGCATGAGACTGTGGCCATCCTGAAGGAAGTATGAGGTGCCTCTCTTCGTTAGGGGCTCGGATCTGCTCTCCACCCAGCCACCCAAGCCAGAGTCCTGGGCGTTGTCTGAGCCGGCTCCTTCCTACACATCCTCTACCCAGGTCATCTCAGGTGCCTGCTCCAACCTCCCACCTCTGAGAGTCTATCCCCACCAGTGTCCTAGTCCAGGCCTCACTTTCTCATCAGAATTTCCACAGCAGCCTACTTGCTGGTGTCGTTCACCTTGGTTTACCCCCTGCTATCAATCTCCTCTGTGTAGCCAGAATAATCTTTATGAATTTCAGTCTGATTGGGCTGTTCCCTGTCTAAAACCCTTCTCTGGCTCCCCATCGCCAGAGTGTGGTCTTCCTCCTCCTTCCTTCTGCCTCTCATTCCTTTCTCGGCTGCTCATTTCCGGCCACGGTGTTCTCCAAAGATACGCACCAGCTCCCACCTCCAAGTCTTTGCTGCTGTCGTCCCCATTGCCTGGAATGTTCTTCTCCCTGCTTGAGAAGCCCACATCCTACGTGTGCTGCACGGGCCACTCCTCATCTCTTTATTCCAGCTTCCGGACTTCTAGGTCTGCAGTAGGACACCCCCACCCCTCAAGATGTCCAGGCCCTAGTTCCTGAAACCTGTGAATGTTACCTTAAATGGTATAAGAGACTTTGCAGGTGTGATTAAGGAGGTCGAGATGGCGAGAGTTGCTGTTTAGTAACCACTGTTATGAGTAGTTGAACCCACTGTAGTTATCCAGGTGGGTCCATTACTCACAAGGGTCCTTATAAGGAGTAGGCGGGAGTGTGAGACAGAATAGGACTGTGACCATGGGGGCAGAGGTCAAGTGATACAGGGCTATGAGCCAAGGAATGAGGCCACCTCCAGAAGCCAAACAATGCAAATAATTGAATTCTTCCCTACAACCTCCAGAAAGGACTGCAGTACTCCCAATACCTTGGTTTTAGCCCAGTGACCTGTGTTGGATTACTGACCTCCAGAACTATAAGATCGTACATTTGTATTGCTTTAAGTCACGAAGTCTGTGGAGTTCTGTTACAGCAGCCATTAGAAATTCGTACAATGCCATATTCAAGGGCATCGTTCACGTGTCTGTGAGTCCCTGGATAGCAAAGGACAAAGGACCAAGCCTGGGGCTGGTCCTTTTTTTGCATCTCTAGCTCCCAATACAAGGTCTGCCACAGAGCTGATGCTTAGCAAGCACTGGATGAGTAAATGAGCGGCACTAGCAGACCCACCGTGGATATCAGGATTTTGAGGCTTGGGCTGAATTGAAATGGAATTGATTTATTTCCCACCCAGAAAACATGGTTCTCTATGCTGCTCACCCTGTCCCCTACCCGGGAGCATTAGTTATGTGGCCTCAAAGCCATCTTCCCTTGGATATGAGATCACCGAGGCTCGTTACCTGGCTCACTTCTTGTAACTTCCATGCACATCAACCCATCACACTTCCTCATTGACAGATGGGGAGACTGAAGCTGAGAGAGGGAGGGAGCTGAAGTGGTCAAACTGTGGCACTTCAGGGCCAGGAGGAGAAGCCAGGCCAGGCCTCCTCACCTGCCCCTCCCAACACCCAGAGGCCAGTATCAACATGCCCAGTTTACAGATAAAGAAGCCAAGGCACAGAGAATTTGCATACTTGCCTGTGGTCAGCTAGTTAGTGGTGCTGATTTGAACTAATCATAGCTCCACGGTCGCTCCTGTTCATCTTTGTGCCATAATGACAGATGGGGAAACTGAGGCCCAGAGTGGGTCCACATGGTGGTGGCTGTAGAGAAAGCCCATTAAGGCCAAATTTCAAACCAGAGCCCTTTGAACCCACAAGAGGGGATGTGCCCAGGCTGAAAGGAGGCCTTGAGAGTTTGCCTTCTTCAATTAGGCCGCTTGCTTCTCCGAGTCCAAGGGATAATTTAACTAATGGCACTGGTTTTCTGACACGATCGATCGGTCAAGATTAAATATGTTTGTCACAGTCAAGTGAACTAATCACTTTATTGTATTTCAAATACTAATTTCATCAGATAGATGTTGGGGCTGAGCTGGGGAGGCACAGGGAGAGGAGCACGTGCCCCGGCGGGGTGGGCACCAGCCCTGGCCAGTCTGCCTAGCAGCACCTGGCCTGGAAGGCTCTCCGGCCGCCTGCAGCCGCGCTGATCAGACGAGAGGAATCTGCATTTCCTCGGCCTCCTCCATCACTGTTGTAGGACACTCTTGAAATTTCTCAGGAGAGGCAATTTCTCAAGCATTATTGGAAGGAGGGAGATGTTTCCAAATAGCTATCCTAAATCACCCCCTAGCCACAAAGCCCACAGCCGCTCTGACACTGCCGGATGCAAATGCTGCGTCTCTGAGACATTAGCCATTCCAGGAAACACAGACTCGCGGCAAAACCTGAAAATGAACATATCTGTCTTTCAGGCTCGGGAAGGCTTTGCCATTTCCATAGCTCAGCAAGTCAGACAAGGAGACCCGGGGCTTATTAAATCATCCCCCAGCCCCGGTGCAATTGAGCAAACCTCCCTCCTTGTGAGAGAGGGTGAGGATACATGCACACAGGTACTCACATGTCTACACGCATGCACAAACATACCCGTGTGAACACAAACACACACATACCCATAGAGCATGCACTCATGCATGTATAAACATGCACATGATCTGTAAATGCACAGCCCCACAGAGGCAAGCTCATAGACACATACATGCGTGCACACATGTACACACACATCCAAGGGACGGTATGTTTTCTCAGTACAAGAGACCACTGTGGCCCTCTGAACACAGACATGCCTGAGATGACTTGACTGGACGACTGTCAAGACGAGGTCGATTTCTCTGACTCTGGACCGGAGCTCACCAGCAAATCTCCTCCCACTTTGGAAGAGCTACTCACAGCAAACACAGGCCACCAGTGGTGGCCTCTGCAGCTGCAGAAAGTGAGGTACTTCTCCCCAACCTTGGGTTTCTGAGGCTCAGTCCTGCGGTGGTGAAACAAGGCCAAGGGCTGATTCCCAGTGTAAGTTCAGGTGCTGAGGAGGAACCTGCCATGACCTCGAGAGCGCTCGCCTACATGGCCTCAGTGAGGTGGGTCCTTCCCAGGGGTAACATGTGCTGCTGTTGGAAGAGCCCTCTGTAGCTGTCCATGGAGCCCCTCGGCCATCTGGGTGTGCTTAGCCAGGCCCCCCATCACTAAGGGGTGGGTCGGTTCTTTCGCATGGGCCGATGCCTCACCTCTGTACAGATCTCAACAGCAACTCTGGAAGCTGGGAGGGTGTTGGAATTTTTCACCCCTGTTTTATAGACGTGAGAACTGAAGCCCAGAGATGGGAAGGGGCTTGCCAAGGACATCCAGACTATCAGCAGCGAGTTGGAACTGCTATTTGGGTTCTGACTCCAGGACCAACACTTTGTAAATCTCTGGGCACACTCTGCCCAGGCTTCCAGAGCCTTGCAAAGCTCACCCCTTATCAGGCCCCTGTTCCGTGCCCCGTCTTCGACTCACCACTGGACTTCTTGACTGCAGTTAGGTCCCTGAGCAGAAGTCTCCAAGTCCTCTTCAGCATGGGTGGGGCTGCTCTTTCCAGGCCGGGGAACTTCTGGCCTGATAGCAACACCAAGGCTGCTTGTGAGGCTGGGTTGGATGGGCTAAGACCCATGTTCTCACCAGGTAATGCCTATTTTTAGAAGTATATTTCTGTGGCTTAGAATCTGTGGGATCTGGAGCTTTCCTAGGAAGTTTGGTCCCTTCCCTAGGCATCCTACTGGGTTAAACAAGACAGGGAAAAAAACCCCCAAGCAGCAGCTCTCCAGGGGAACAGTGAAAGTCAGAACAACCACAAGCAAATTTGTTGAACATTTGAATCTTCGAGCATCATTAAAACCTGGAGGGCTGTGTGTTGAATGTGTAACCTGGTCTTTAGCCTCTTTTCATGCTATGTAACTCCAGATGTTTTGCCCCCTAAAAAGATCTGTTTTTCTACACGATGGAGTACCCAATTTGCGAAAAATATCCTGGTACTAATCCCAGGCCAGCAACATGTCGGCAGCATGCCAACTTCCAACGCGTTTGTTAGGTGCCAGACCTAGGGGACATTTTTCGCACGGGTTTGAGACCTGGTGCATTTGGAACCAGAAGGTTGGACTCTAGCCTCTGCTCTGCCTTCAGCTGGTCCAGTGAATCTCCCGAGGTCTGCAGAGCATGAGGCAGAGCAGGTGTGGAACGCCCAGCTGCATGTCCTTTGAGCAAAGAGGACTCGAATCCAGTGAGACCAACCAGCGCGTGTGAGTGCAGGCTGGCAGCGGGGAGGAGGCACGTGTGCGGCGACCACGTCCGAAATGTCTCCTGGTCAGGGTGTCAGGGAAGGACATGTTCCCCTCCCACTGCGCTGTTTCCTCTGCGGGCTCTCGGGAGACACCAGCACGCCAGGTGCCCGCAGTCCTGCAGGGAGGGGCTGGAGGGCACAGTGGGGCGTCGGGCAGACTGGCATTGACATTTCAGGATAGTCATCAGGGCTGTCTCTACAGCCCTTGTCGGGGTCACCACCAAACCCCATTCTGTGGTGTGGGCCACAGGCCCTCCGTCATGTGTATTATTGACCACTCACCGCTTCCGGAGTCCCTGCCCTCCCTCGGTCCCCGGGGCCTACACTGCACAGGTGTCATCTTTCTATCTTTCTCTCTCTGACTGTCCCCTCTCTACCCTTCCCCAGCCTGTTCCTATTCCTTGAAGGTTGGTGTAGTTCCTCAGGACTATGTATCTACATATCTAGCATCTATCTATCTATCTATCTATCTATCTATCTATCTATCTATCTATCTATCTATCATTGTCTATTCTCTGAGTCTCTCACCCACCCCACGGTTTCCCCACATACATGCCCATGATGCTCCGGACTTATCCATCCCCCGTCTACCTAACTCTCCCGTCTGATGCCCTGTGGGGTTTCTTTCCTCACACGAGGAGTCCAGAAGCAGGCGGAGCGTGGCATGGAGCCGGCAGCTCAAGCATTTCAGATCTGGGGTCTCTGTGGCCCCCTTACGATGGCGTGAAGGCAGCTGGAGAGCCAGCCATCCCATCCTCCTTTTGGATGGGAAGCAAGAATAGGGGCAAAAGGAGCCCAAGAAGAGTCTTCCAGGAAACTACATCCCACCCGACAGCTTCCCTTCCACCTGCCGGGATACTCCTTTGTGAAGGGCGGCAGAGTGTCCTCTCTGTGTACAGGTTTAGTAGGGGGCTGCCATCCCCAGTGTTGGGAGCAAGAGGAGACCCCCTACCTGACTGAATCAGGCTTCTCCCCATTTGCACCCCCATTTCTGTCAGTCCTGGTGAATCCTCACCCACACCCAGAGTGATCTTTTCTGACATGATTCTCCGGTCCCAGTACACTCACCAAGGGTCTGCCCCATCCCGGGGGCCCCCAGGTAAGACTCACTGGCCTGGAGGATAAGTCTTGGTCTGGCACTCAAGATCCTGGAGTGATTAGCATTATCTCTAGACACTGAAAAGTCTTTCCTTTTGCCACGGCGTTCCCGGTGGGTCTCAGACGAGTGCAGGCCTCCTGGAGGGGAAGGTGGCTGATAGCAGAGGAATTAAAAAACAAACCCATTCGCTCTGGCCTGCCCAGATAATGAATAGAAGAGAAGGTTCTCTAGCTCCCTGATTTATATTGTTACGGTTTCTTCCACAGACCAAAGTGGGAGCCTTTCCATCTCCCGCCCTCCACATTTGCTGCGGCAAGAAAATCACATTTTTCATGAACCATGGGAATTACTGAACAGCAGTGGTTTTATTTGCTAAGGATTGAACTTGGCCATTTCTTCTCTGAGGCTGGGTCCTGCTGTTACCTATACCTTCTCATCTAGTGAGACACCATGGAGAATAAATCAGGGCCCGCACTCGGTGTGACAGTCGCTGTCTGGCAGGGCCCTGGGGCATGGGGGCTAATGGGGCCGCACAGCAGGGAGGGACGCCTGCCAGCTAGGCTGGGGGTGTGGGGGGAGCAGTGAGGTTAAGGCTTTGAAAAATGAGTGGAAGAATGTTGCCACTTCATAAAACCGATGTCAGTGGGTGAATCATCGACCATGCAGGGACTGTGGGACCGGGGAGCACTGGGGCTGTTTTATGGGGGTCCATGAACCCATGAAATTGTGTGTAATTCTTTCAGTGCACATGTGCATGTCCTCGGGGTTACAGTTCACAGCTTTCATCAGTTCTCAGAGATTAAGAACCACTGGCCTGGTTCAGCCTGCTTATCATTCAAAGGAAAAATCTATGGAGTCCTTGGAAGAGAATGGGTCTGCCAAGGTCCCCTAGTGAGTTAGGCATTCGGAGACCCAGACTCTTGGCCAGATCCTTGCTGTGTGACCTTGGGTTGGTCACCTGAAGCCTCTGAGTGTTTTCTTACACATGCAGTTAAAGGGTTGTAGAGAGGATTAAATAAAGGAATTAATGTGCATCAATACCTACCCACAGCATTCGTGTGTAATTCACTCTCAATAAATATTCTTTGAATCACCAAGTGACTTTGAAAATCATTCTTTTCAACTATTTTTCATTCATTCATGCATTCATTCATTCATTCAGAATTTATTATTTCATATACTAGGACACTGACTGATTAAGGCAGGCATAGTTCCTGCTCTCACAGAGCTGGGACTTAGGTAGGAGATATAGCTAAGAAAACAGACCACCGATCATTACTGCTGTGACTGTGACAGTACAGTGTGATGAACGTCCTACCCGGGTCAGCACGGAAACCTGGGGGAACATGGGGTGGAGGCGCCTAACCAGGGGCGAGTGGGGGAAGGGAGGCTCAGGAAAGGCTTCCCAGAGGAGGCCGCAACTGAGCTGAGCCCTGCAGGAAGAGCAAGAGCCAGTCAAGCAGAGAGGGCAGAGGCAAAAGAGAGCCAAGAGAAGTCCCGTTGAAATCACCAAGCTTCCCGGCACATCTGTACCCCTCACCTTCCATCATCCATCTAGCGTTGCATTTACCGTATTTTTTGGACTATAAGGTGCACCCCCACCCAAATTGAAAGGAATAATGGTTGTTAATGCTGCTGTTGAGTTCTGTTTACATTTACATTGGTGAAATACTATGTTATTTATGTTATTAAATATTTTACCATGTTTTTTGCTTCAAACATTTTTTTTTCCTATTCTCCTCCTCTAAAACCTAGGTGCATCTTATGATTTGAAAACCACATTCTTTATTTACTGTTGGCACCTTTATACGTGATCATCTCCTCCTTCCTGTTGATCCAAGTGGCGCAGCTTCCGTCTAACGAGCCTTGGGAACGCTCTCAGCGCCCCCTCTTTAGAGGCGAGAAAGCCGTCTGGAAAGTATACTCACATGGGCTGATGCTGCACTTGGAACCCAGGTGGGGCAGTCTGGTGAGCTCATGATATCAGAGGCAGACGATCACTGCCTGGCTTGCTGGGCTGTCCCAGACTGGCTGAGCTGCCTGGGTGGCTGTCCTGCCAGGGACAGCCTGCGTGATCACCCCAGAGATGATTAATTCCTGCCTCGCTCCCCGGCCCTCGACCTGCAGCCAAGGGCTGCTGTCATCTCTGTATTCTTCTGCTCCACCATTATTGAAAATCAATAAGCTGTCCAAGCCGAATGAAGTTCAGTGACTGGGACTGAGTCCATAAATCAAATAAAAACTAAATTATATTTTAAAAGGGAAATAGGAGGAAGAAGGATGCTTAGAAGTGGAACTGGAGTCCCAGGAGCCCCAGCTATTATGGAAGCAAAGAGATGAGCAAGAAACCAGAACCGCCTGGCCAGGGGGCAGGGTGTACGGGCTGGAAGTGCCTCGGCGACACCTCACAGGCCCCCGGTTTTCCAGACCAGGAGATTGAGGCCCAGAGAGAAATCCCCCTCGGGCCACACAGGGAGAGGCAGAGCTGGCTCCAGACCCTCGGTCTGCTGATACTCTCCCTCTGCCCACAGGCATTCAACTGGATGAGAAACAACAGCTGAAATGATGTGGGTTTAAGAGGAAGCCAGAGAGAGAGGCTTTACATTTTTGTGTTGTCAATCTTTCACTCTTTTTCTTTATGGTTTCTGCTTTTAATATTATGCTTTATAGTCCCAAGCAAAGATGTCTGTTTCCAGCCAAGGACTAGGCAGAACAGCCCCTGGAGCTCGTGTGGGGCTGGAACTCTTCATGTTCCCACCACCCCGAGCGGAAAGACCCCCTTACACACGAGCTGTCGAGCAGGGTCCTCAGGAGGGTATTGTGTTAATAGTGAGGCCGAAGTAACCCTCAACTAATGCCTGCACGCTCTGTGCCTTGAAAGAATCCACCTGGTTTGTGCTCCAGAATGAAACCCAATAGTGTCTAAAGGAACGCAACAAAATCTAGCAATCGACAATCTAAAATTTCCCATGTTCGGCATCCCATAAAAAATTTCGAAGCAGGCAGAGTAGGAAAATATGGCCTATCACCAGACAGACAACTGGTCACTAGAAACAAACCAAGAAATGACAGAGTTGATGGATTGCGCAAAGAACATTAAAACAGCTCTTGATCCATGGATCCATGATCCATGTGTTTGAGAAGGTAGAGGAACATGTAAGCACCCAGGGAGAGAGAGGGAAGGTTTTAGAGTTTTAGATCCAAATGGAGTTTCTACAAATGGGAAATATGATATCAGAAATGAAAAGAGATATCGGATGGTATTAACACCAGATTAGACTTTGAAGAAGGAAAGATCAGTGAATTTGGAGCTATAGCTTTAGAAACTATCCAAAATGGAACACAGGCTTGCCATAGGACCCAGCCATCACAGTCTCAGGCACCCGCCGGAGAGAAACGAAAATGTACTCACACGAAAACTCAAATATTCAGAGCTTTGTTCACCGTCATGGAGAACCGGAAACAACTGAGGTGTCTCCAGGCTGAAGAACATGTCATGTATTCCTACAACGGGATACTGCCCAGCAAATAAGAGGAATGGGCCTCTGATACTTGTGGTGACGTGGGTAATCTCGAAAACGTCATGTGGATTACATGTGTATGAAGTTCTTAAAAAAGGAAAACTACACTGAAAGCAGCTCAGTGGTTGCTTAGGGTAAGGAGTGGGAACTGACCACAAAGAGGCATGAGAGAACTTTTTGGGGTGATGGAAATGTTTTCTGTCAAAAGTTTTGAGATGATTCCAGGATTGCGTACATTTGTCAAAATTTAGCAAATGTGGTGGGCGTGTGTGACCGTATGCGTGTGTTGATGTGGGTGTGCAACGTGAGGGACCTTTGTGCTGATAGAACCGCTCAGTGTCTTGCTGGTGGTGGACACACCAGCCTACACATGGCATAACCTTTACAAAACTAAACACATATCTACAACCAGGTACAAGTTAAAACGGGGAATCCAAACTAGTGGGCATCACCAGGGTCAGTATCTGGATTGTGGTGTTGTGCTGAAGTGCTACGAGAAGCTGGGTGAAGGGCACGGGTTGATTTGCCTGTAGTCTTTTTTACAACTAGATGTGAATCTATAATGTCATCATAAAAACTTCAATTAAAAACACAGCAATAACATTGCTAAGTTTTATTGAACATACAATATTCCTCAATGAAACAGATGTTTGAAAAGTTCTACATGAGCCTCTAAAACAAAGTTATGCTTCCCTTTGTAACATGCTCATTTGTGAGAGCTTCGATAAGACTTATAAATTAGGAATATTTAGGAATTTTGTATGTTTTTTCTTAACAGAAGCAAAAATGACTGATGATTTTTCCATGTCTAAACCAATAAAGATATTGTCTTGAATAAAAGTTGTAAAATGCCCCGGAAAATATAACTCTTCACCTATATTTTCACATTTTTCACTTAGATCTTGTCTATAAATGCAATGGTTTTGGTCTATGCTATTTTAAAATTTTTTCCCTAAATGATTAGCTAATAGTCCTGACATCACTTGTAATGCAATCCATTTCCCCTAACATATATGTTTGAAAAATTACCTTTATCACATACTAAATTTGCACCTAGATTTTTGTCTATTTATGGACTTTCTGTTTCATTGAGTTGAATGTACTGAATTTCTTTACCTGTACATCGCTTTTTTTTTTTTTTTAGATTTTATTTATTTATCTTTAGAGAGGAAGGGAAGGAGAGGAGAGAAATATCAATGTGTGGTTGCCTCTCATGAGTTTCCTGCTGGGAACTGGCCTGCAGCCCAGGCATGTGCCCTGACTGGGAATCAAACCGCGATTGTGTGGTTCGCAGGCCTGCGCTCAATCCACTGAGCTACACCAGCCAGAGCCCTAATTTCTTTACTGTGGCCATATAATATGTTTTAATGCCTGCTAAGTGTAAGTTTTTTTAATTTACTGTTTCTTTTCGAAATGTTCTTGGCTATCTGTGTGCATTTACTAACTTCAAAGTAATTTTTCCAAACTCAAATGTCCTGCTAGATTTCAACTGATATTTTATTAAATTGACAAATTCATTTGAGGAAAATTGATCACCTCACATTACTAACCAGGAACATGATACGCCGAAGGCCCCCACCTTGCACAACTCCAGGGGGCGCCATTCTCATTGGAGTTCTGATGTCTTCAGCCTGCTTGGCTATAAATGGGGGTGGTAGCTTTATTTTTCCATTCATTCAAATTGCCTTTACACCTTTCAGTTAAAGCATTATAGCTTTTGTCATATAAAACTATACATTTCTTGTTATATTAATGTCTGGGTCATTTATATTTCTGCTACTATTGTGAATACTCCCGTGCTGTTGCTACTGTGTTGAGAGTGATCAATTTTTTTTTTAATTTGGTAACTAACCACCTTCCTGATAATTCTCATTCATCCTAGCATAGTTTTTTAGTTGATGCCTTTGGATTTTCAAACTAGAAGATGATATCATCTACTAATAATAGCTTTGACTCCTTCTTGGTGCTGCTCATAGTCTTTGTTTAACAATCAATCAGCTGTCCTCGGTGAAGTGAGGGTGTGATCACAGGCGTTCACGCCTTCTTCTTGCCCACACTGGGGCGCTTCACACCAGGCGTGGTGTGGCTATCGGTAGTAGATAGATACTCATTTCAGTGAAGGAAACCTCTTTCTACCCCAAGTTTACTGAGAATATTTCAAATTTGGAATAGAGGTCGAACTGCATTCTTTTGTTGCACTTTCAAGATAATCATTTCCCACTTGACCTATTAATGCAATGGATCAAATCAATACAGTTGCATCAAACTGTTCTAGCCTTTCTTTCTTTTTTAATTCCATGGAGCATTAAGATGTTTTGAGGAAAAAAATCATATCTTAGTCTTATGTCTCTATTCAAAGACACTCGAAACTAGCTTTTCCCTGCCCACCCCTTCTAAATGTAACTTTATTTGTGACCAGGTAACAAAGACCAGTTTAGAGATTAAAAAAAAAAAATGTAAGCCTTTTTAAGGAAAGTTCAATAACCAGGCTAGCAAAAAGGTACTCAACACATACTTATATCAAACAAGCTAATACGTATTTCAGTATAATGTAATTATATAGAAAATACACAATACACGTATGTTCCCAAAGCAAACACCATAGTCTCGGAAAAGGTTTGAAAAAACATGATTTTCACACTGATTACAGTAACTCTAAAAATGATTGTAATGTTCAAATGGCACTTAGTTTACAAAAACATCACTCACACACACACACACCAAATGTGCATATACCTGTGCAGGCACCAAGAACCAAGCACTATGATTCCTGTAAAACACTAACAGCCAGATGCTGGTGCACAACATATTGTAACCTTGAAATAAACCTAACTTGGCATATGATTCTAATGTACTTCTGTGTTGTGTTTGCTATTACTTTATTTGGGATTTTTCAAAGTCTGTAGGCAAGCACGTTCTGTCTTACAGCTCTGTTATCTCTGTTACATCTCTGTCTTACATCTCCGTCAGGCTTGGTTGGTGATCAGGGATGTGCCAGGTTTATAGAAAGACCTGAGGAGATTTCCATGTTTTCCTTTGGTCTGGAACTGGGTAGATAGCATAGGAATTCTTTGTTTCTTACAGGTTTAGAGAAATTTGCTCATAAAGCAGTGTGATCTTTTAGCTTTATTTGGGAATGGCTCTTCAATAATTGTGTTGTTTTCTTTGGGTTTCTTATTTTCTTTATTCAGTTAATTTCATCAATTTGTATTTTCTATTAAGACTGTCAATTTTCCCCAATTTTTAGAGAGATTTAGTATAGAGATAAACATAGTATCCTTTTATAACTATAAAATTTCATTGGTACCTTTGGTTCTATCACCCTTCTCAAATTTAATGCTGTATTTTCTATTTTGATTACTTTTTTTCCTGAAGTATGTACAATCTATTGGATTTTTTGAAGAAACTGCTCTTGGCTTTATTAATTACTCTACTAAGATTTTGCTATTGAATGTGTTCATTTTTCTTTTACTCTTTATTACTTTCTTCTTTTCCCCACAGATTTATTTTGACTTTTTTCCTCACTTTTAGAGTTTAATGCTTATGTGACCAATGTTGATAGTTTCTTTTAAAAATAAACTACAAATGTTTTTTCCAAGGATAGCACTAACTGTGTTAATATATAGTATTTTCATTTTCTTATTACTGAACTAAATCCTTTGGAATAGGGACTCCCTGTTGGTTTGGCCGAAGCCCCAAAGTTTGGACATAAAACCCTCAGGTTCCGAGGTGAGAAGCCAGACCATCTTCGTAGGTCCTGCAAAGGAAGCACCTGGAAACCCAGTTTTGCCCCCTTAGCCCAGCGTGAACCTCAAGTACATAAAAGGGTTGAGAGTAAAGAGTCTGGGAGAAAAGGTTTCTCTGAGAAAGCCATGGGAGGCTTTCACCCTTCCTTCACTGGCACAACTGCTTCCCCTGGTCCCCTCATGTGTCTGTCCCCCAGAGTCTGAGGCCGGGACACTGGGAATGACTGTCTCCTGGGAGATTCAAAGGCACCAGGCCGAGGCTGAGCACCTGAGAGGCACAGAGAAAGCACTACACAGGGATGAGTCGTGCTGCTGCCGACAGAAGGGGGCACACATTTTCTAGGGGTCATGACGGGGAGACTTGGCCTGGGGCTATCTTAATAAGGACTTTACCCAAAAGCCCCCTGGGAGGTGTGATGAACCCAACGAAGATAATGTGGGGGCAATGGACCACTAGCTAGCCCAGGGCTCAGGACTGTCAGCTGCAGTCACTTGGAGATGTAGGCTACCATTCGGAGATGAGATTTGTTTGGAGATAGTAACTGTGGGGTCCTGGTTGGGGACGTCACTGTGAAACCCACAGAAGTGCCACCAAGCCCAACAGAACACCAACGCCAGCACCCGCCACATCAGACTGTGCAATTGCCCCAACGCTGGTTGCCTCTGGCCCCGACGTGTCAGGAGTCAGGGCACACAGGCTGTGAGGCCAGGGGAGCAGAGTAAGGAGGGGAAGTGTGACAGAGGCACCCATGTCACCTCCCCCACGACAGGCTTCCCAGGCCCCGCTGGCCCGAGCAAGGGCGGAGAGAAGCTTTAACTGGAATCAGGGTACATTTTAATTACTGAGAAAGACAAGACAATTTTTGTAACTAATGGTGGAGGTGGTCCAGGTTTGTTTGTTTTATCCAGAGATGACAGGAAATGCTGTGGGACATGCCTGGGATTTAATGCAAGGGTTGGAACAGGAGTAATTTATCCAGAACCAATGTGATGGACATCAGGAATAAACTTCTGCCTGTATCCTGTTGAATTTGCTATGCTCAACAGAACAGCTCTGGTTCATTAGGTTACGATAAGAGGAGATGGCCTGTACAATTCCAACTTTATGGAACTTTTGGGCTTCCTTCGTGACTGAATACACCCCAGTGAGGTAGACATTTTTCTTTGTCTGCTCAGTGTCTGAACCCTCTTTCTGTGCTTGGCGCTGAGTGTGCCTAACACCTGCTTTCCAGCCTCCCTTGCCGCTAGGGCCTGGGCTCAGTCAAGCTGATGCAGCTGCCTTGGACAGAGTCTGTTGACACAAAGAAGCAGGAGCCTTGAACAACCCACTTCTGGCCCTGAATAGTGGCAACACAGAGTTTCCAGGGTCATCGGGGACAGCAGCAGTAGCCAAGGCCTGATGCCAACTGTGTAAGTGGTGCATCTGGGGTTTAATGGTGGTGGCCGTGGGGTCTTTACCAGGCTGGTCTTTTAAAAAAAATAATTCTATTGATTATGCTATAACAGTTGTCCCAATCCCGCCCCCATCCCTTTATTCCCCTCTGCCCTGCACCCCACCCTGCCACCAGCATCCCCCCTCCTTAGTTCACGTCCATGGGTCATAAATATAAATTCTTTGGCCTCTACATTTCCTATACTATTCTTAAACCAGGCTGGTCTTATGGCTGAAATTCTGGCTGATGTTTTGTTTTCTTTTCCATTGCCTGCTTTTCCTCTTGATTGAAATTCTTCCTGGCAATGTCAATGGAGAGAGACAGACAATAAACATGATAAATAAATAAATTACGTAGCACATTTAAAAGTGAGAAAGGCTTTAAAGGAAAATAAGGCAAATTAAGCAGAGTGGGAAGCTGAGGTGGGGTGGTCAGGACCCCACAGAGAAGGTGATGTCGAGCAGGGACTTGAAGGGAGGCAGGGAGGGTGCCACATGGATGTCTGGGTCCTGAGATGGGAGTGCCCAGAGGGTTCAGAGGACAGCAGAGACCCCAGTGCGGTTAGAGCGGAGTGAGGCGGTAAGTAGGTTAGTGAGTAACAGAGCCAAGTTGCAGTGACCCTGTGGGTGGCTATGAAGAACCTGACTTTCACTCTGAATGGAATATAGGCGTGGATGGTTTTGAGCAACTAAGTGTCATGATCTGATTTATGCTTTAAGAGGATCACTCCGGTGTGGATAACAAGCTGTAAGAGACTAGACTAGAAGGAGGGAGGCTAGATCACAGCTCTGGAGATGTCCCAAGGCAGAGAAGGTGGTAGGTCGGACTTGAATGGTAGCAGTGAATGTGGTGAGAAGTCAGATCCGGGATATACGTGGAAAGGAGAGCCAACAGAATTTGCTTCAAGGAGTTCAGGTTGAATCCAAGGCCTCTGGCCAGAGCCACTGGAAGAATATACAGTTACCATTTCCTGAGGGGGAGGAGTGTGTGCAGGAGTGTTGTGTGGGCGGTGATTGGGACATGGGTTTGGGACATTAGAAGTTAGAGACAGTTCTGGAGACGTTGAGTTGGTGGTTTGAAATCCAAGCCTGGGGCCCAGGTGGAAGTTTGGGTGTGGATGTACATTTTGGAATAGTTAACAACTAGAGGGCCTCAAGTCTGTGAGATGCAAGATGTCATCTCTGCGTGGAGAGTGAAGAGAAAAGGCCCAGTGACTGGGTGGGGACACATCGATGGTGCCAAGCAGTGGAGGAAGAGGAACCAGGTAAGAAGACGGAGCAGCAGCACCCGGCAGGGGCAAAGGTGGGGAGTGCGGTTTCCGGAAGCCACATGAAGGACGTCTTTCCGAGAGGAGGGAACGTTTGGCTGTGTCGAGTGCGGTTGACAGGCCGTGGAGGCGGTTGGTGAGGTCAGGTCCTCTCCAGTTCTCGGTGTTGTCAGGCTTAGTCTGGTGGCTGCGAACGGCATCTCATCGCTGCTTCACTTTCCCCAGTGGCTGATAGGCTTTCTTTGAGATTCTGGGCAAAAATTAAGTAGGGAGATGGTGTTTTCAGGGTACACACTGAAGCTGCGTCCACCCCCAAAAGCAGCCTTTGCTGTTCTCGGTGACTCTGGGGTCCGACGGTGGAAGGGGGAGGGAAGGAGCATTCCACATGTTGTGGGCAATTCCGCCTCCGGAAATGAATGTGGAAGGGTTTCCTCCACCTGCTTCCCCCATCTCATCATTACCGAGGGCCCCTCACATACAGGAGTCACTCTCCGTCCACCTTAGTCTTCTGTGCACGTGTGACACCCTGTCTTCGTCACTGCACTCATGACGGTGTGCAGGGTAGGGCTCGGAGGGGCGCACTGACCCAGCAGCGTTTTAAACTGCACAGCTCACTTAGAAATATTTAAATAAAAGAAAAGTCCAAGCCCGTTCTCTCCAAATTCCTTTGTGTTTTAAATATCCACTTCATAGGCATGCCCCGGCTTGTTTAACTCCTAAAAGACTTTGGACTTTCATGAATATGTTGATGGTTAATTTAATGCATCTTGTCTGGGCCATGGGACGCCCAGCTATTTGGCCAAACATTGCTCTGGATGTTTCTGAGAAGGTGTTGTTCAATGAGGTTAGAATTTCAGTCTCTAGACTGAGGAAAGCGGGCAGCCCCGCCCGTGCGGTGGGCCTTACCCATTCCGTCGAAGGCCGGACTAGAACGAAAGGCTGACTGCCCCGACCGGTGTGGCTCCACGGGTTGGGCATCATCCCACAGAATGAACGGTCAGTGGTTCGATTCCAGGTCAGGGCATGTACCTGGGCTGTGGGTTTGGTCCCTGGTCGGGGTATGTGTGAGAGGCAGCTGATCAATATTTCTCACATTGTTCTCTCTCCCTTCTTTCCTCTCTCTCTAAAAATAAATAAAATCTTTTTTTCTTAAAAAAGAATAAAAGGCTGACCACCTTCTAGGTAAGAAAGAATTCTCCCTCCTGAGGGCTTTCAAATGGAACGTGGGCTCTTCCTGGTTCTACAGCAACACGCTGGTCTTGGAATTCGAACTTGGACATTGGCTCTGCAGATTTGGGATTTGCCAGTCTCCAGAACACCCACCCTAATGGTTCTGTTTTTCTGGAGAACACTGACTAACACAATGCAGAAAACAGAAGAGGCCCGAGAACGTGGCCAGTGCGGGCACTGCCAAGTGGCCCGGGTGCCACAGGGCTCCTCCGCGCCCCTGCTGGGGGCCCGGCACCTTGGCCCCTCAGGACTGAGTGATCCCCGAGGGCCTTTCAGTGCGAACGTTCCCTGTGTCTGAGGCCGAGTTGCAAGACCAGTGAACAGAATCTCGCCTCCACACCGCTCTCCCCCCACCAAATCAGCAACATCCACTCAGCCCCCACCCCTCAAAAAGGACAACAGCAGATGTCGGCAAGGATGTGGGGAACCGGGCAGGAGAAGGCGTTCCAAGCGGAGGGGACACATGGACAAAGGCACAACAGGGGGAAATTACCCTCTGTATTCGAGGGCAGGCAAGGTGGCTTGGGCGATAGGATCACCAGGTTTCTAGAGGGGGGATCTCAACGTGTGCACTCATGGTTCCTGAAGCCCTTTCACACCTTCCTCATCGCCACACTGGGAGATCAACATTTTTAATGCTTACTTTGCAGGAAAGAAACCGAGGCTCAGAGGGCACAAGCAACTCTGTAGGGTCAGACAGCTGGAAATCGGCAGGACTAAGATTAGAGCCCACATCCATCTGGGCCCCTCCCCTGACACCCCAGAGCCTTTGAGGCTGTATGACTGAGCACACCTCGTCACTGATGCTGCACTAGCCTATGACAGATGAATGTGCGATGCATTAGACCAGCCGTAGAGTCGTTCTGATCCCGCTGTCAGAGTGGGGAAAAAGCAAATCCATCATTTCCACATCCGAGGTGTTTTCATTTTGACTCCCTCTCCCACCTGCCCCCTGCGGAGCCTGGGGAGGAGGCAGGTTTTGATTCTAACAGCCTGTGTACATCCATGCCCGCCTGTGTAGGCAGAAGGTGAAGGAGAGATTATAACTTTATTCCCATTTGGGGGCAACTGGTTATGTCTGGAAACATTTGAACATCCCATAAAGCTCATTTCTTTTGCAAATGAGTCAGATGACACAGAACACTTCAAAGTGAAATTCCGTTGGTCTTTCCATCTGGCTGGCCTCTGGGGGCATGCGTCCAGCACTGCCTTTGTTAACCAGGTCCCCGGAGTTAGAATTTTATGCTGAAATACAAATAACTGCGCATTCGTGGGGAATAGAGCCAAGATATGATCTCAACTGCATTTGGAGTGAAATTCCCCATTCGCCTCTAATGATCTCCACCTTCCACACGAAGAGCAAAGAACATTTTCTTGCTCCAGGCAAGCTGGGCTTTTTCACGCCCTGCACCTAGGAGGGCAGGCCTGGCTGAGTCATGGCGTCTTCACCCCGTCCGTCTCTGACTGCTGCGTGCTCTTAGGCCTCTAGTCCTCATGGCCTCACTCCTCTGTGTGTGGACCCCTAGAGCTTTCCATGTCTCCCAAACCATTCCCGGAGCATCCTGTGGAGTAGCTCACTCAACTCCATCCAACCCCCTCCTAGTCAGAGAGATTGGATATCTAAGACCCCACCTCCCAGACCCTCTTATGCCAAGAGCTGTGGATATAAAGTGGGTGCTGTCCGTTCCATGCACTCATATACAATGTGGACGATTCATTTTCCTGTCCTCTGCTTGCTGTTCCCCATGGCCTCCCTGCAGCGTCTCTGCTCTAAGTCCTCCTTGAGTCTCCCCAAGCAAGAGAGGGCAGCCCCTGCGGCTGCTGTTGGCCCACCCCTCCTCCTGCTGCATCCCCAGTTGTCTCTGTGGGGCCCAGGACATGGATATGCACAAAGGAGTCCTCCCAAAGCCCCTCCGGAGAGTCCCAGGTGGGTACTGGGCCTGGGCACTGCTCAGCCCTCCTTCTGGAGCCTTCCTGGTCTCTGGAGTGCCCTCGAGGAGCAGGAAGTGCCAGGCCGGCTGAGTTATTCTGCTCAGAGATCGCTCACTTCTGCCTCTCCTTCCTGTTTACTGTAGCTTCCACATCACCAAGGTGTCCCAAGAAATGACCATCTTCCCCACAATCAAAACCTCTTCTGTTCCATCCTGTCCTTTCTGCCCCTTCCCTCCCCTCCTGCTGCACCAGCTTCCTCATGAGCCCTGTCACCCAGCTTGGGCACTGCCCCTCCCTGGGCTGAGAGTGTCCATACCAGTAGCTCACCAGGTCCAGAGGTACTACTCCTGGTTGCATGGGGATTCTTCAGTCTGCCCCACCAATCCGTACATTCTGGGTGAGCCACAGCCACCCTCTGGACTTCTTCTTTTGCCCCCACTCCTGCAACAGAATAGTGGGTACAGTCAGGCACCCACCAGGAGCCCGGGGCTTTTCAGAGGACCCTTACTTGGGACCCTGTGAACTCTCCAGAACCTTGAATGCCAGAGAACAACTTCAAAGGGAGGAGTTGTGACCTGCTAAAGCCCTCCTTCATGAGGCCCCCGGGCTCCCACAGCCAGTTCTGCAGTCTTCTAACACCTCCCTGTCCTCCTCCTCCTGTCCAGGTCACATGAGAGTCGCTGGCTCCTGTGAGCAGCCCGAGCTCTTTGCAGGGCTCCAGTAGCCCCCACTCTGAGGCAGCAGCCTCAGGACTAACCCCTGGAAGCCCCTCTCTACCTCCCATTTGCTGAGGTGGCTTCCTCCTTTGCAGTGTTGGGCAGGGGTCTGGCCACACTCCATCCCTGGTGGGAGTGAGGGACAGTCAGGCTGGTGTGGGATACAGCTCCAGGAGAGGACCCACATGGGGCCCCAGCGACAGCGGGTTGTGCCATCGCGGGGAGGACACTTGGAGGTGAGCCGGGCCTCTAGAGGGCTGCTCTTCCACCTCTCTCGATGCCTTGCAGTCCTGCATTCACTCTTATTTCCTCTTGCATCTTGTCATTCTAGTCTCGACAGCTATCACAGCAGCACAATGACTTAAGCTCAGGGTGACTACTTGGTTCCGATGGGGCAGTGCCCAGCAGGCAGCCTGACCGTGCCTGCACCTGCCACACTTCACTCCGCACCTTGCACAGGACTCCCTGAGGGTGCGAAGGGCCCTGCTCCGCCCCCAGTGCCCTGGGGGTCTTCCAAGGGTCTCCTTCTTCTGCACTGCTCCCACCCCCATCTTCCTTTTTCCTTGGACAGCTCTGAGCTGGTCTCTACCCTGCTCATCCTCTGTCATCAAAGCCACAAATGCTGTTGAGTGCTCTCAGTGACAGAATGAACAGGAAGAAGAGGCCTGACCTCCTGGTGCTTTCTCCTTGAGAGGCAGGGTGCTGGGGTTAAGGGACGTGGGTGCTCAGTCTGACAGACCCGGCCAAGCCCTGGTTGCAGGACATGGCGTGTGTGCGGTTACAGCCTCTGGACTTTATTATTATTTTTTTACTTATTTATTTACTTTAAAAGATTTTATTTATTTATTTTTAGAGAGAGAGGGGAAGGGAGGGAGAGAGAAGGAGAGAAACATCAGTGTGTGGTTGCCCCTCATGTGGCCCCCCCACTGGGGGTCCTGGCCTGCAACCCAGGCCTGTGCCCTGACTGGGAATAGAACTGGCGACCCTTTGGTTCACAGGCTGTGCTCAATCTACTGAGCCACACCAGTCAGGCTATTAATCTTATGTTTTAAAGATTTTATTTATTTATTTAATTTTAGAGAGCAAGAAAGGGTTGGAGAGAAACATCCATGTGAGAGAGAAAGATTGGTTAGTTGTCTTTTACACCCAAACTGGGGATCAAACCTGCAACCCAAGCAGGTGCCTTGACCAGGAGTCGAACTGACAATGTTTTGCTTTGTCAGATGTTGCCCAACCGACTGAGCCACACCGGTCAGGACCATTCTCTGAGCTTGAGTTGCCCAATATCAAAGTGGGTAGCTGACCCCTACCTGACAGGGTTGTTCTGTGGATATGTAATGAGACGCAACATAAGAGAGCTGTTCAGCACATAGTAGGTACTCAACACCAGCTGGGCTGAGCAGAGAGGGAACCACGTTGGGCACCCAGGCCCCCACCTCCCAGGCCAGAGCTCATTCCCCTGCCTGACCCCGTGTGCCTTGACAGTGTGAGTCTTTACCAAGTGGTGGGCTGCAGAGATCATGGGGAATGTGCACATGACCCAAGATCTGTGGTATCCCCACCCCCTAGTCCCCATGGACGAGGGTCTGCTTGATGAGCTTCTGAGCCCGAGGTGTCTCCTTATTCCTTAGCTCCTCCTGAAAGGCCCAAGAGTCCAGGCCTCCACATTGCCTCCACTTCACAAGCTCTGTGGTCTTGCAAGCCCGGGTCTGCTGTGAGGCTCGAAGAGAAAGCCTCAGGAGGCCCTGTGGTTGGGGCAGGGAGAGAAGCAGGCCAGGCCAAACCCTTGGCTGCCACCTGCACTTTGCCTCTCATCAGCTATGGGATCTCAGGCAAGTGACAATTCAAGCCTTAGTGTCCTGTCTGCCACCCAACAGGTTACAGGTCTCAAATGCCAGCCTCTGAGATATTTGGTGCACTCCCCTTCTGAGAACAAATGACGAGGAAACTCAGCTGAGTCCTGCTTATATTTATACACCAAGCATATCCAGATGTTGGTCTTGTGAAAGCTCCCCTGACCATGGCCTTAGCTTCACGGCCCCTCTGTTTGTCACAGTGCCGTTTAGCATGCCTAGTCCAAACTCTCTCGCAAAGACCTAATGCCCAGGACAGGGGAGGTGTAAGTGAGCAGAAATTCATGTAAGATACTGAGGGGTGTGGCTCAGCCACGGGCTGTGGATGCAGTGAAGGTCTGAGCTCAGGTCTGTAAGTCCTGGCTCGTCGGTCCATTGGTTTGACTATTCCCATACTCATGCTGAAGCATCCTTGCCTTTTCCAGCTGTGCTACAATGTGAATCCTGGACTCCCATCCACCTTTACCCACGTTGCTTCAGAGACACTATTAAGCTACTTTATAACTAGGAATAATAAAGACCTGCAGAGACATTGTAATGTAACCCGCAAAAGGAGTTGCGTGCATTTCCTGGGGCTCCAGCATTTAGATCAGTAACTCCTCCCAGTTGCTTAGGTCCAGCCATTTCACTTTCCAACGGCTGTTTTCAGATGTGAGGAACGTGCTGACGGGTCAGAGATGAGCTGGACAATTTCTGGGCACGGAGGAAAAAAAGGATCTGAAATGTGGGAGGGGTATCGGGGGTGCTGGGAGCTGGCCAAATTATCTGGCTTTGAGGAAGCTATAGGAAAGCAAAAGGTGTCCCCTAAAAAGCTCAGGCACTGGAACGCTCTCTGGCCCTAATGTCATGTATTTGCTTTTTCACAATCAGCCTGCCAGAGGCAGGTTCACAGACTGTGGAAGTGGCAAGTGAGCTTAGACTTATGAGGTCCAACACCTTCACTTTGGAAACCAAGGCTCAGAGGAGGAAGAGGCTGGGCTCCAAAGGTCAGTGCCCAGAGGCTTCAGAGCAGACTGGCATCCAAGGCCCTTCTAGGACATTCTCCTTGTTCCAGGTTTCTCTCAGTACTGACAGCCTCATGTTACTTCTAAAAGAGAAAGTTTTCTCTCCAACTGCCGGTCCAGGGTAATTGAAAGGTAACTCAGTGATCCTTCGCCGACACCCGGGATTTCTCTCATTACAGCATCCGGCTCTAGCTTTTGACGAAGGAGCTGAGACACGGAGAAGTGGCATCATTTGTCCCAATGGTATAATGAGCATGGTGAGCCCATGAAGGAAATCCAAGGGCCATTTCTGGCAAACTTTTCCTTCCTCTCTCCCTCCCTCCTCACTTTCTGCTTTCTTCCTCTCTTCCTTCTCTTCTCTCTTTCTTTCGCTCTCTCTCTCTTTGAAAAAAAAAAGATGAACAAATTTCAAAAATATTCATGTTCAAGAATTGCCTAAGGCATCTGGACCTTTTTAAAAAGTTATTACAATCTCAATAAATAGGATGTACTTAAAATGTTTAAAAATGAGATTCCATTTTAAGATCAGTGACTCATTAAATAGTCTTTAAGATCATTTCTATATTATGATATGTTAAACCAAGGTAAATGTTTAAGTTTAGTTGTATTATTCCCATATGTTTCTCCATAATTACATACCTTTGAGGCTTACAAAAGCCTTAGTAAATCTCACGGAAGATATTTGCCCCTTTTCTGAGTGCAGCCCATACTCAGCAAACATTTAACAAAACACCAAGTGCCTGACCTTGCACAGGTGTGCAGACATGAAGTTTAATAACGCGTGGCCGCCACTTTTAAAAGGCTCACTCGCCAACGGGTAGGTAGGCAGGTGAATAAAGAGAGGAGCCAGGTATCTGGGTCCTGAAAAGGGGGTGAGGAGGTGCAAAAGGAGGCAGGTGAGCCCCACTGGCAGCGACAGGACTCAGTGAGACAGGGAGGGAGGGGGCCGAGATGCATGCAGAGCTCGGTCCGAACGCTGGCACAGGCAGGAGCCGGGCAAGAGCAGCTCCGGCAGCAGGAGCCGCATGGAAGGCTCGGTGGGGTGGAAGAACGTCGTATGCCCAGGAAACAGCATGTGGCTCCTTCACGGGCCTCGAGCACAGGGCGCAGGGACAGGGAAGGGGGTGAGGGTGAGGAAACCCAGGCACCGATGTCACACAACTGGTCTGGCACTTGGTTTCAGAACCCAGACTCTCCAGCCATTCTGCCTCTTTAGCAAATCCAAAAGCCTCAATGGACCTGCACCCTAATCCCCTGTGACCTGTACCCACGGGAGCCCCCAGGAAGCAGACTGTCAGGGTGTTTGGTACTAAACCCCTGCTGGACCTGGCAGGCCCAACGCCAGCCCCGGGCCTGCAGGTGATGAGCACAGCCCTCTCTGGGCTTCAGTGACCGTCTGGACAGGGCAGGGCTGGACTAGCCTCTCCCCAAAACCTCTCAGCTCTGAGTCTCAGGCCCAGGATTCAAAAGGCAAAGCAAAACAAAAACTTGACACTCCGTGAGCTGAGCAGGTGGCCAGTTTGCCAGCCAGCTGCCTGACCTGGCATCAGTGGCTGGTCCCCCTCTAGTAGTTGGCACTGGGCAGGAGGAGGGCTTGGGAAGAGGCTGTGGCAGACTGGCGTGCCTGGCCTCCCAGCTGACTTCCAAGCCCATGTGCCAATCGAAAACCAACAGAGGCGGGTGGCCCCGGGTGGGCAGCCCAGGAGGCAGAGCAGGTGGCCCTGGAACAGCAGTTTTGGGCAAGTCATGTCTAGCGCCATTCTGGGGGCTATCGGGCTGCTGGAGCGAGAAAAGGAAAGATGGGCAGGAATGTGTTCAGTGCACAAAGGCTGGTCGGGGTTGGGGATGCTGGGGTGGTCAGGCAGGCTCTGCAGAAGCCTGGACTGTGGTCTGCAGACTGGACATGCATGGGCATCTGAGTCCATAGTCAAGATCCAAGCCCCATGCCGTGGAGGGGAGATGGGCCCACCACATAGGAGAGAAGGGGGACCGAAAGTTCACCCTCCCGTGGGTGGCGAAGGGGGGGCAGTTGTAGAAAAGGTAAACCCTAAATGAGAAGGGAGGGAATTCAGAATCACAACCGTCACTGATTCCCTGCGTGATGCCAGATTTGGTGCCCCTCCTCCCTGGGCCTCAGTTTCCATAGCAACACAATGGGGCTGTTACCTGCTCCACCTTACCCACCGTGAGCCCTTCCAGCCCTTGACCTCACTGAATCCCTGCCTGGACCCACTCCACAATCTCTAGGTGACAGGATTTGGTGGTGGCAATTCTTGGGTGAGGGAAGTGGCAGCGATGACCTATCTTGAAGCTTCATTTCCACTTACAAGGAAAAATTTCGAGTGTCTTTTAAACTGGGCAATAAAGATTACTAGAAGTCCTTCTAGTCACTTCTAGATAATTCTTATCTGGTCCTTTTAAACAACATTTTTTACAGGTTATCCGCTCCTTTCATTGTGCTAGAGCTATCTTGTAGCTTTAAAAATTGTAGAAAACTGATAATGCATTTGTTCCCACCCATAGAAATTCAAATGAATTTTGACCTTTGGAATGGCCATGGGCATTGCTCTGCGGATATTGACTGTTTTTGTATCTATTTCAACATTCCTAAATGCCTACGTGTGCAGCCCTGTGGCTCCTCCTTCTAATGGTAGTTACTCAGCTTACGGATCCCCGTTAATTAATGAACTAAATACAGTAATTGACACGTTCTTTTTATATTTGTATGAGAATCATTGTCTTAGTTTTCTAAGGCTGCGTAATAAATGGCAACAGATTTATCAGCTCTAAGCAGGACCCTTTTATCAGCACACCGTTCTGTAGGTCAGCGTACGTACACAGCAAGGCTGGATTCCCTGCTCAGGGTCAGCCGGGCTGCATTTCCTTCTAAAGGCTCTGGGGGAAGAATTCATTTATCAAGCTCATTCAGGTTGTTGGCCAAATTCGACCCTTTGAAGTTGTAAGATGCAATCCCTGTTTTATCGCGAGCTGTCCGCTGGGGACCCCTGGCCGCAACCAAAGGCCGTCTCTGGGTGCTGGCGGTTCACAGCGCAGAGATCTGCTTTCCTCCGGGCCAGCGGGAGCAGGTCTCCCTTGGTTTCTTCCTCCGCCACCACCCAGAACAAATGCTCTGCTTTTAAAGGGATGATAACCGGATGAATCAAGACCACCCGGCAAAATCTCCTTTTTGCTGTATCCCAGAATCCCAGGAGTGATACCATATTTATAGGTCTACCCACTCTGAAAGAAGAGAGGATTTACAAGGGTGGGGTCACTGAGGGCCATCCTAGAATTCTGGCTACCACAAAAGATTTTACCTAACCAAAAACACTTGGACTCAATTTATAAAAAGCTGAACCACCACCAGAGAGTGGGAATAAGCTGGTGGGGACGATGAGGGTGCTAACCCCCCTCTGCTCCTTGGTTCTGCCCGTGACAGAAGCCCTGACCCACGTTAAGGTCAGCTTGACCAGAATGCTGAATTTGTCTGTCTGTCTCCCGGTCGGGCTAGGAACTCTTTCCAATCCAGAACCTGGCTCTGCTCAGATCTTCCCTAATCTGGAGGCCCTACAGCAAGTTCTGGGGGATGGTTTGAGGTCAGGGTGTGAGGGGTTTTCCTCTTTATCTGGATTCTCTCTTCTGTTGGTGTGAAACCCAAATGCCCACTCACGTGCACAAAATCTCGGATCTGGGAGTAGGGCACAGTGGAGAAAGAAAACTCAGAGAGGCTTCAGGAATGAACATAATATTGGTCAGACAGGAACCAGGGACTCACAGGCCAGTCCCTAGAACATGGGACAGCGGGGGCTCTGATACCTGCTTGTTATGAGCGTTCAGCTTCCGGGTGGGCAGAGAACTAGACGGAACCCCTGAGTCCTCCATCTGGTCTCTCTTCGTGGCCTCTGCCTCACCCTCCTCTATGGAAGGACACGTCAGAAGCCCAGGGCACCACAAGCTTCCCCCTCCACCCAACCCCGGGCAGCTCATTCCATCTCTGTCCCTGTGCCTGGCGTTGTCATGCGCCTAACCTCCACTAAGGAACTTCTTTCCATTCTTTACCACTCAACTCACACAGCAGGTTTTCTGGGAGACTTCCTTCAGAGGCATCACAGCAGTGGAAAGAAGATGGGCTTTGACTTTAGTTAGAACATTGCTTCTGCCCCTTCCACGCCTTGTGGCCTTGGGGAAATGACAAGAGCTCTCCGAGCCTGTGTTTCCTCTAGAAGGAAAAGCCCGTGTCCACATTCATTGCGCAATAACTGTAACAGTGACCGTGTAATGTGTGCTCGCCACGGGCTGGGCATCGTGCTCGGCGCTTTCTCTGCATCCTTCATTGAATCTCCCCGACAACTCAGTAAAGAAAGTTCTGCTACCCACTTTGCCTATGAGGAAGCCGAGGTTGGCAGAGGTTGGACCCCGTCTGGTCAGCGTCCAACGCCTGCGCTCTTACTCACTACCACACGCTGCCTCCTGGAAGGCACTGGAGATTGCCGTTCCCTTCGCCCTCTCCCTCTGCCCCACCAGGCTCCCTTCTGGACCATCAAAGCTGCTCGCCCCTCCCTCTGCCTACACCCAGTGCCTTTAGAATGCCACCGAAGACAGGATTCCTGTTATCTCAGGTGTTTTCATCTCCACCGTGGGGTCTGGCGCGGGGCCGGCAGAGAGTACCTGTTATCCAAGTGAATTAATAAATCATCTTGAGTCTTTTTCGGAAGTGACCAGGGTATGATTTATATGGTAAAAGGGTTCTAAGCCCTACATAAATAAAGAGCGAAGACTACCCCTTCCACTCCATCCCCCTTCCCTCCTGCAAGCTCAGCTGAGCGATAGGCCCCGCAGGGACCCAGCCGCACTCGCACGCGGAGAGATAAAGACATCCAGGCCCATTCTGGCTTCACACCAGACCCTGGAATTTAATTTAACTCACAGAGACATTGGTGTTGTCACTCTCGGGGGCTCCCAGAGCAGCCTTGCCGACCAGCTGGTAACAGCTGTGATGGGTTTGCCTTCACACCTTCCATGGGATGATGGGATCGCAGGGGAATCCCTCAGAGGCAGGGCCCTGGAAGTCATTTCACGGGAAGACTCTGACTCTGGGACCTTTGTCGGTTTAGAAGCAGCTGCCAAAATCACCCAGTGACCCCTTCGTTTTTTAAGTAGCTAAACTGAGGCCAAGGGATTTTCTCAAAGTCATGCAGCTTTCCCAAGTTTTCTGAAGCAGCAGGAAGGATGTAAACAACCGGAGCATTTTAGAGCTTGGCTGTGTAAGCCTCGCGCTGAAGGGAGTGCCTTCCTCCTTCCCCTGGAGTCGGGCGATGCGCCCACACGCCACCTGCCAGGGGCAGACCCAGGGCAGGTACCACGGTTAAAGTAGTTCAGGGGACACTCCATGTACGTGAGATCCAGATTGTCATCTGACCTCCCCACATCGTTAGTTTTATATTAAATTCTGACTTTTTGTATTAGGCCATGACTATTTTTGTATTAAACTACAACTCTTCCGTACTGAACTCTGATTCTGAAAGCAGCTAATTTGGTGACGACATCTTTTAAAATGAAACACGTACAGAACACATTTCTTGTGATCTTTTTTTAGAATCAAATTTTCTGTGTTTGCTTATTTTACAGCACTCTGAATGCTGACAATCTAATAAAATTTTAAAGTATGTTTATTTACTGAGCACTTACCGTGGCCAAGGCTGGGGACATGCCGCCATGTTTCTGGCATCAGGATCGTAGATATGCAAAAAAGGCAGCCTCTGCCCTCCAGGAAGTCATGATTAACCAGAGTAAAATCATTAACAGATCATTAAAATCAATGTGGTGAAATAAAAATAAGGCCAGAAGTCATGAGGGAAAACGTTTACCTGCATAAATATTTAAAATTTCTGTGAGGCAAAAGACATCACAAATAAAACTAAGGTACCAATGACAAATGGAGGAAAAAAACATTTTCAGTATTTATTACATAATAAAGATTAATAGGGTTAATGGATAAAGAACTTTTTAAGTTCTTTAGAAAGAACTAAAAAAAAAAAAAAACCCAATTGTGAATGTGCAGAAGACTTGAACTAGGAATTTATTTTTTTTAAATAGAGAAACACAGTGCTCAAACTAACAAAATATAGATTAAAACAACAAGAATGTATTTTCCCCTGTCAGCTTGGCAAAACATATTTGAAGACAGATAATGTTTAATGCTGGTGGGACTGGCACCGGAAAAGCCGGCGTCCCTGCTGCCTGTCACCTACCAGACTCGATAAGCAGAGACAGGGGTTGAATCTTTACGGGCGCTTCATTCAGATGGTTTCAACCGATGGTTTTTACACGGAGAAGAAAAGTGTAGGTGCGGGAATTGAAATCTGGGGGAAAAGTGAATCAGATAAAAGCTGCAGTATTCTTTCCTCTGTGTCCTGGGCGTCTGGCCCTGGGCACCGGTGGCTCAGATACTATCTTCATTGCTTGAGACTTCCTGAGTCACAAAGGAGGGACTGCTTACATCTCCTTGGAGTCCAGGTGGTTCATACCTGCAGTTCCTGAAACAATAGCTTTTTACGTTCATTGATTACTAAGTTTATTAGCAATGACCTGAAACCAAAATTTTTCCAACATTCGAGCCCCCCCAATCAAGCTGGCAGGAAAATTCATACTCAGCTGGGGAAGGGGCAAATTCAGGGAACATTTTTAAAGGCAATCTGGTGGTATCCATCAAAGATTAAAATGTGAATATTTCTTGACCCAGATGTTCCACCTCTAGAAATTTATTCTGCAGATTTTTTCACTCAAATGCACAGAGACGAACATCCAGAGTTGCTTCCCTGCTGCTGTTTCCTCAAGTGGGAAGTTTAAAACATTTTATACGTCCATTAGATTTGTTAAATAAATTACGGTACAGTCATAAAATGGAATACAGGGGCCGGCACTAATAATACCCTCTTTTTTTATTACAAAATCATAAGCATGTAATTCTGTAACATAATAATATCACACTGAAGCACACCATATGACATTATAAATGAAATGTTCAAATTAAAACTATAAATTATTACACCCAGGTTATTACCATCAAACAGGCATTACTTCTGCCAGACTCTGTATTATACACGTTAAAAAAGAATTACTATGAAAGTTTTTATATATTAAGTGATATATATCAAAATATATTAAGTGATAAAAGCAAGAGACTGGACAATATATATAATACATTCTGAATTGTGTAAAAATCTAAAATAGGAATATACATATACCTATAGCTTATGCATTTATTTTTTTACACAAATGTCTATGGCAGCTTTATTCATATCCAAGAACAAATTGTGATGTATCTTTGCAACATAATCCTACTCAGCAATGAAAAGAACCTGTTACTGATGTATACAACAACATAGATTGATCTCAGAAATAATCTGCTTAGTAAAAGAAGCCAGACCCAAAGAATGTATATTGTGTGATTCCATTTTTATGGAGCTCGGATGAAGGGAAATGTAATCTACAGCAACAGAAAACAGGTCTGCCGTGCCTGGGGCCAGGGGTGGTAGGTGAGGGGCTGACGGGCAGGACACAAGGGACCTTTGGAGTGATGAAATGTTCTCTATCTTGACTATAGTGGTGGTTTCCCGGATGCACACATTGTCAATAGTTACCAACTTAAAACGTGTGCATAAAAACGCTGCAGCAATGAAAATGCCACAAGTAGCACAGATACAGTCAACACATCAGTCCTCTTGTAGTACAAGTATGAGCACTGTTTCTTACAGCTTTGTTGAGGTGTAATTTACCTACCATAGAATTCTCCCATTCTGACTGTGTAGTTAGATGACTTTCAGATGCAACCATTTCTACAGTTCAGTCAAGAACATTCCCATCACTCCAAAAAGTTCCCATGTGCCCCTTGCCCAGTTGATCTCCTCTCCAAACCTCAGCCTGAGGCAACCACCAAACTACTCTCTGTCTCAAAGCTTTTACCTTTTCTAGAAATTGTACATGCCATATTTTGCCAGTTATAATGTGCTCCCATGCAAAATGCACACCCATGTTTTTGGCCCGAACTTTCAGGAAAAAAATCTTTCAATTTTTAAATTCAATTTATTATGTGTTTACATTTAGAAACAAAACTGATGATTGTATTCCAGGGTATTATTTTGTATACAGATATCATTATTGCTTTCAGAGTTAAACTTTTAATGCAAAATCATAAATAAAGTAATTAAAAACTGTTATATAGATGCAGAATTAGTAGTACCCATGTATAATGCACATCCTTATTTTTCCTTCAAAAATTTGGGCAAAAAAGTGAGCATTATAGATGGCAAAATACAGCAAAAGGAGTTTTATATAATACAAAACGTAGTTTTCAACAAATAACTTTCTTTACATGTTCCTTCATGTAGTTTTTTTCTTTTCTTAAAAAATTATATTTTATTGATTATACTATTACAGTTGTCCCAGTTTTTTGCCCTTAGCCCCTCTCCCCACCCAGCACCCTCACTCCCTCAGACCATCCCCACACTTTTGTTCGTGTCCATGGGTAATGCCTATACATTCTTTGGCTACTCCATTTCCTATACTGTACTTTACATTCCCATGGCTCTTCTGTGACTAACATTTTGTACTTCTTAATCCCCTCACCTTTCCCCCCATTCCCCCAAACCCGTCTCTCATCTGGAAACCATCAAAACACTCTCCATATCCATGATTCTGTGTCTGTTCTTGTTTGCTTAGTTTGTTCCTTACATTCAATTGTTGATAAGTATGTGTTTATTGCCATTTTATTGTTCATAGTTTTGATCTTCTTTTTCTTGAATAAGTCCTTTTAACATGGTTTGGCGATGATGAACTTCTTTAGTTTTTGTTGTCTGAGAAGCTCTTTTTCTGCCCTTCAATTCTAAATGATATCTTTGCTGGGTAGAGCAATCTTGGCTGCAGGTTCCTCCTTTTCATGACTTTAAATATTTCTTGCCAATTCCTTTAACCCTGAAAATTTTCTTCTGAGAAATCAGCTGACAGTCTTATTGAGTCAAATTGAGTCTTACTGAGTCAGTCTTATTGAGTCAAAAATTTCTTATTGAGAAATCAACTGCCCTGTAGGTAACTAGCTGCTTTTCTCTTGCTGCTTTTAAGATTCTCTCTTAATCTTTGGCATTATAATTATGTTGTGTCTTAGAGTGGGCCTCTTTGCATCCATCTTGTTTGGGACTCTGTGCTTCCTGGATTTTCATGTCTATTTGTTTCACCAAATTAGGGAAATTTTCTTTTATTATTTTTTCAAATAGATTTCCAATTTCTTGCTCTCTCTCTTTTCCTTCTGGCACTGCTATGATGCAAATGTTGGTATGCTTGAAGTTGTCCCAAAGGCTCCTTTCACTATCCTCATTTTGGGGGGATTCTTTTTTCTTCTTGTTCTAATGGGCTGGTTTTGGTTTTCTTATGATTCATATCATTGATTTGATTCTTGGATTTATCCACTTTACCTTTGATTTCCTGCAAATTGTTCTTTATTTCAATTAGTGTATCCTTCATTTCTAACTGGATTTTTTTATGCTACTGAGGTCCTCACTAAGTTCCTTGAGCATCCTAATGATCAGTGTTTTGAACTCTGCATCTGATAGATTGCTTTTCTCCATTTTGTTTACCTCTTTTTCTTGAGTTTTGATCTGTTCTTTCACTGGGGCCATGTTTCTTTGTCTCTTCATTTTGGCAGCCTCCCTGTGCTTGTTTCTATGTATTACATAGAGCTGTTATGACTCCCTGTTTTGGTAGTGTGGTCTAATGTAGTAGGTATCCTATAGGGTCCAGTGGCATAGCCTCCCTTATCATCTGAGCTAGGCACTTGAGATGTGTCCTTCCTGTGAGCTGTGTACACCCTTCTCTCACAGTTAAGTCTTGATTGCTGTTGGCAGGCCAATGGGAGGGTTTACCCAGGCCAGTTAGTTGCAAGGACTAGCTATGGCCACTGACTACTAACCTCTACTTCCCATGGAGTATCAGCTCTGCCGGGACAGGGTTGTAGTGCTCTGATGTGGTCTGTAGCTGTCCACTGGATGCTCAGGCTCTGGGTTTCCCAGTGGTGAAGGCCAGGGTCAGCTACCACCTGTGTTCCACCCAGGGCTACCCTGCATGAGCTACAAAGCAATCTGTCTGCTACTTGTGCTAGGTTTGGAGTTTCCTAGGCAAAGCCAAACTGTTATCCAAAATTGGCTGCTGCTAGTGACAGGTCTGGGGCCACATAGACATAAGTACAGGGTTTAGGGACTTTTGTAGGTGGCTGTTGCTTGTTTGAAAGGGTTTAGGAGGACACAAAACCTGACCTGAGACTAGCCATTTATATGGAAAAGCCACTGTTAACAGCTTGGGTGCACCCTTAAGTTGTGTGGTGTGTGGGGCAGGGCCTCAGGGATTCACCAGGGTGCAGCAAACCATGTGGGCCAGACTGATGGAATCTCAAATATGGCCCCTGTTTGCTGACTCTATAGTTCTGTTGGCAGGGCTGGGGAGAGAGGCTCAGAAAAGGAACGATGGCCTCTGCCCACCTTTCTGTCTGGGAGAAAGCTGTCACCTGACTCTAGCTTTGATGCCAGACACTTCAGTTCATCCCCATATACCACTGGTGTCTTTCAAGCTGCTATTGTGGTGCTGGAGCTTAGAGGGACTGAGTCTAAGTAAATCCATGTGCAGGCCGTTTAAGAGGAACTGCTTGAGACTCCAGTAGTTTCTTTCACTGACTCAAATCCTGCTGGCTTTTACAGCCAGAAGTTATGGGGACTTATCTTCCTGGCACTAGAACCCTGGGCTGGGAAGCATGGTGTGGGGCTGGGACCACTTGCTCCTGGATATTCCTTCCGCATATGGGTGTGGGACTAGCCTGTTCCTCGTCTCTGTGTCTCCATGTCTCTATATCTCCTACCAGTCTGGATGGATGTGGTTTCTTTAGTTCCATAGTTGTCAGACTTCCATTCACCTTGATTTCCAATGGTTCTGAGTGATGAGTGTTCTGTTGTTTAGTTGTAATTTTGATGTGGTTGTGTGAGGAGGCAAGCCATGTTTACCTATGCCTCCATCTTGACCTGAAGTCTCCAAGCTTATGCATTTCAAAGGTCAGAAAGGATGTACACTATTACAGTGATAGCCTTTGAGGAAATGGGACCTTGAGGAACTTTTAAGATTTAGTATACATACTTCTTTTTGTTTGGATTATTTATAATTAGAAAAATTACAAAAATGTAACTAATTCTTCTTGCTGATTCTTGTCATTCAAGAGTCTTCCCAAATACTTTTTGGCTTGCCATCCAGAGATCCGTGGTTCACTTGAAGGTGCCTAGTTTTCTGGCCTGTGTGATAAGTTGACTATCACAGCCTCACAAAGACAAGGACCACAGGGAGAAGGTTTATTTGTGGAGGAGGTGAGGATAAGGAGCATAGCTTTGGACATGTTGGGTGTGGGGTGCCTGGTACCCTGATGGGAATGGTCAGCAGACTGTCTGAAGTCTGGGGAAGAGCTCTTGGAAGTCCTTGCTTGTAGGTGACATTGGATAGGTGACATAGAGAGAGATTATAGGGTGAGAGGAGAAGATGCCCCTTCATGGGGCAGTTTAGAGCCACATGGGTCATCTTTCTGTCCCTTCAGTTGACCAAACTTACTCCCGCCTTATAGATTTTATATAAGTTGAAACTTTATATATTTCTTTCTTTCTTTCTTTCTTTCTTTCTTTCTTTCTTTCTTTCTTTCTTTCTTTCTTTCTGATTCCATCTACTCATGTTTAGAGAGAGGGAAAGAGAAGGAGACAAATATCAATGTGTGGTTGCCTCTCAAATGCCCCCCACTGGGGGACATGGCCCGCAACCCAGGCATGTGCCCTGATTGGGAATCGAACCTACGACCCTTCGGTTTCCAGCCCTCGCTCAGTCCACTGAGCCACACCAGCCAGGGCAAGACTTTACATATTTCTTGTCAGTTGTTCCTTATATCATGCAATGACCATCTTTATCCCTAATAATCCTTTTGGCACTAACATCTATTTATTCAATATCTATACCACTTTTGTTTTGGTCAATATTTGCTTATAATATATAGCATAGAACTTTTGATAAGAATTTTAATCTGAGAATTTTTATTCTTTCATCAAAGACTTTAGTCTTTTTACATAGCTGTTACTATCAATTTTCTGGGATTTATTTATCTATTGAATGCTTTCTATTGACCATATTTTCTTTTCTTTTTTTTTTTTTGCCTTCTATCAGTGTAATCAAATCTTTATTACATATTTCCCCTCCGCTCATTAAGAGATGATACCTACTGTTTCTGTTTACTGCTTACTTTTGATTTTTTAATATACATGTTGGATGGCATGAAGTTAACTACTATCTACATTTTCTTCCCCCCAAATTCAAAGACTTTAGCACACCTTGAATTTTATCATACCTCTCCTATCTTATTATTGTCCAGTGTTTTAGTTCACACCTTACTTTTATGTCTTTCAGATAATTATTAGTATTTTGTATATTCAATGCATATTTGGATTTAGTCATGTGTATTATTTCTTTCTTCCACATAGCTTCTTACATTGTACTTTCCCTTTCTGAGCTTGAATCTCTTTTCCCTAAAGTATATCCTGCCGTATTTCTTTCAGAAAGTATCTGTTGGTGGTAATGGTCTCAGCCTTAGTCTGAAAATGATTTTATTTCAACCACTCTTAAAGTTTAATTAGTTTTAATGAAATTTTTTTTGAGTGAAGGAGTAAGTTACAGAATTCTAGGGTGTTCATTATTTTTCATTATCTTGTGTATTTTATTATTGTTGCCGAGGAGTCTGCTGTCTTCTATTTGTCATTTCCAGGAAGTCTTTTTAAAGGTCTTCTCTTTGTCTTTGGTCTTCTACAGTTTCACGCTGATGTATTTAGGATCATAAAGAATCTTTTTGGGACTGGTGGTGTTTGCTTAATCTGACAACTCTTGCATTTCATCAGTTCTGGAATATTCTCAGTCATTACTCTTAGATTTCATCTCTTTGATCACTTGTCAGACATTCGCAGCCACTCTCCTCAGACATACATTGGAGCGCCTCATTGATCTTCCCAACTTCCGGTCCAGTTCCTGTCTCTTTAACTGACAGGACTGTGTTTGGGGCAGTAGACTCAGACTTACCCACCATTCCATTAATCCTCCTCATCCTGTCCCATAGTCCATCTCCTGAGTTTTAAATTTGCAGTGATTATATTTTCATGTCTAAAAGTTCCACTTGATTCTTTTGAAAATCGGCCTCCTCTTTATTGTTTTGTTTTGTCTTCAGTCCTTTAAATGTTTTTTATTATTATAATATATTTTATGAGCTTGATCAGATTTTCAGTGATCTGAAATCCTTGCTGGTCCAGTTCTGCTTTTTGTTGTGCTGCCTGCCTCTCCTTTGTTGAGGTTTATTTATTTATTTATTTTTATGCAATTCGCACTATAAGCTTATCTGTGGAGTTTCTCTGTGGGAATTAAGAGCACAGGCCGAGACAGACAGGCGGACTTCTTTCTTGTCCTCTTTCATCAAGGTTTTGACCCTTTTGGGTGGGACGGGAGGACTTACGGCTCTAATTCTCCAACTCATCCAGTTTGTAGCCCTGATTTCCCAACTCTAAGTGCAACAATAGGGTCACCTGAGTCCCCAGGTAGACTTCCCCCTCCTTTCCTCATCCTGCAAATCCTTATTACATTCGCCACGGGAATATAAAATGAAGAAGAGTCTGTGTGAGGGAGGACCATCCACAGAGGCTGACACTTGCCAGAAGTGTGTGACATTTGTGTGAGAGCAAGTGCAACGAGGGAAGGCTTACACTGGATTGGGCATCTGAAGGGCAAGGGCCCTGTAGGTTTGACATCAAATGTAAAGTGACAAGCTCTCAACGAGAGGAAATGCTATGTCAAAAGAGATGAGTTCAAATCTCAATCCCGTGAGCACCTCTGGTGGTGGCCTGGTGCCAGGACTTCGAGCGCTGGGCCATGGCACTCAATGCCCTCATTCTGCCCAGCTGGCTCAACAAGCAAAGGGGGCGTGCCCTGTACCTCACCTCTGAGGAGGGCAAGTGCACAGGTTAGGAAGCCTGTGTTTCAGGCTCCACCACAAATTGTAAAAGACTTGTGTTCATTTGGCTGCTTTAAAAAAATGATTAATTGATTGACTCAGGAGAGAGAAAAAAGAGGGAGAGAGAGAGAAACGTCAATTTGTTGTTCCACTCGTTGAAGCATTCATTGGTTGATTCTTTTTTTTTTTTTTAGTTGATTGATTTTTAGACCAAGAGGAAGGGAGAGAGAAAGAAACATGGATTTGTTGTTCCACATATTTATGCATTTATTGGTTGCTTTTTGTATGTGCACTGACCAGGGGTCAAACCCACAACCTTGGCACATGAGGATGACTCTGACTCTCTAACCCACTGAGCTACCTGGCCAGGGTGCCACATGGCTCCTTTAGAATGTTCCTCTCAAATCCCAGGGAAACTCTACCCTGGACAAGTAAAAAGACAGCAAATCTAATTTTTTGTTTCCTTTTTAGCTTAGAACTTTAAGATTGAACAAATATTCACAAGATCTGTGATCAAACCCATCTCCACTCCCAATTCTGAACAAAACTTACTTCCCCATCTGTTAGAGAAAAATCATCAGATATGGAAAGAGATGCAATAGTTTAAAAAAGAGAGATTATATCTGAGGAATTAAAAGAAAACATCTCTCTCAAATTAGATTTGCAAGAAATTGAAGGAAACTTTGATAAAGTTCTAATTTGCATTTTCAGGTATATTCAGGAAGACATCGCACTTATAAAAAAAATTGGTCTGAAATAATACAAGCTTGTTTTCAAATCAAAAGCATAATTGCTGAATAAAAAGGTAAGAGAGTCAGTGAAAGTCAGATTGGACATTCTAGAAAATCAAGTGAACAGATGGTATATAATATGTTCTTGATACAGTCCCCTCGAACCCAGAGAATATAAATAAAGACACAAATAAAATATAGTAAACAGATAAGAACTGTGGAAGAAAGACTTAGGGTCTGTTATACTTGCACAGACAATAGAAATTCTCAAAGTAGAGCGTGATAGATTCTTGAAGTGGGCCCCAATCAGACCTGCTGCTCTGTGACCTCACCCCTTGCAATGTGGCCTTGACACTCCCATCAAGAGATGGAGTCTGTTTCCCCAGTCCTTGAATCGACACTGGCCTTGTGATTTGCTTTGACCAACTGAATGCAGTGGAAGTGCCATTCTGTGAGTCTAAGCCTAGGCTATGTAGCTGCCTTGGCGAGCATGTGAATGGGCTGAGTCCCCCCACCAGCTACTGCACAGGGCGGACCACCTGTGGCCTTCCACTTTCTAGCTTTATTGGCACCAACTACGGGAGCAGCAACCAGGGTGGGAAGGGCTCAAGGTGAATGCTCCAGTCTTGATAACCCTCCTGCCTTCAGACATGAAGGCCTGCACCCTCCCAGGAGGGAGATTACAATGTTTTGGTGGCATTGGGAGGGGGCTTTGGCACGAAGAATTGCCCTACCTTGAAAAGAAGTCAAGCTTCTGAGGGTGACAGAGGTAACACTGTGCCACCTCTCTCTCAAATTAGAGGGGAAAAGGTTTCATTTCGACACTGATACCTGCTGCACTAGATAAAAACTGGATCCCTGATAACATGACTCTGCCCTGGCCACCTTGAACTGTCCCCTCTTTGTATTTTTTTAATATCATTTTTAAAAGACTTTTAATTTATTTACCTTTAGAGGGGAAGGGGAGAGAGGGAGAGAAATATCAATGTATGGTTGCCTCTCACACGTCCCCTGCTGGGAACTGGCCCACAACCCAGGCATGTGCACTGACTGGTAATCGAACTGTGGTCCTTTGGTTCGCAGGCCTGTGCTCAGTCCACTGAGCTACAGCAGCCAGGGCCCCTCCTTGTATTTTAATGTGAGAGCAAAACAGACGGTGGGGCAGGTTTACAGTTGTGAGTACACGAAACACAGAATTTATTCTTGTGTTATTATTATTGTATTATTTTCCATGCTAACCATTGTAAACCTGCTTTTGCCCCACCCTGTATACACTATTGGGAGGTCTTTGTTATTTGAAGTCAAATCTAACCCTAAATACACGATTCAGGTTGCGGGGAGCACATCCATCTAGAGAAGAAGGGGGCGGTGAGACAACATCCCAGGAGACTCCAGCAACAGCTGTCGGAGGAACCCAGTGTCTCCCTTCCTGTCCTGGACAGTAGGCACCTCAGCAGCCCGGGGGTGTCCACCCTCCATGCTCCCCTCACCTCATTCTGTGATTTCCTTCTTCAGTCTTTCTCTTAAAGAAACCTAGTTAATTTCCTTTAATTCAGCTTTTGCCCAACTTTATCTTACTCCAGAAACCCCCTTTCTCCCCACATAATACCTATGCGTGTCCCACAGGGAAAGATGTTTGGAGGAATGTCAGGTTAGACAAACAATTGCAAAAGCAGTAGCCGTGCCCTTGGAAACTGCACGGGCCAACACAGGAGTACATGCTTGGTGCTGGCTGTACCTGGATCCCGATGCCCCAGCGTGACCAAGGTGGGACCCTAACCTTCCTCGTTTTAGACTCGATATTCTGATTTCTACAGAGATGACCCGTTTCCTTTGTCTCTTTCATGGGAAGGTTGGGGACAGCTCTGAGTCTATTTCTGGTGGAATTCACATCCTTTAAACCCCTTTAAAGATGAGAAAGACTTCCTGTCGGAGGCCCCCCGTGGGTCCAAACCTGCCTTCCACCCACAGACCAGAGGCAGGATGAGAAGGAAAGCAGGAGACATCCACAAAATCTCAGGAAGACCCCTCTCTGCAGCCTTGCAGGTGGAAGCCAGAGTGCCCATGGATTATAACCTCCTCCAACTGCTCTGGGCCCACAAGGCCCAGCAGGCTGGTGACCAGCGCACAGCGCGTTCCCGGGGGGCCCACTGAAGTCGTTGACAGGCAGGCTCCAGTTTTGTTTTTCCTGGTCTGAGAGCAGCACTCTGGATCGCTGGCTGACGTGTCCCCTCCAGATTGACAGGCCAGGGGCTGCCAAGGAGAGGGACTGGGGACAAAGTAAAGAAAAGAGATCCGGCAGAGGCCGTCTGCGGGGAGAACCCTGTTCCTTCTGTCACGAAGACAGGCAGCAGCAGGCACCTCCTGCTGTTCCCTCAAAGTAAACCTTTTTCCTGCTCCCTCCCCTCTGAATACCAGATCCTCTGAGGTCCATCCCAGCACAGAACAAACAGGCCTTGAAATCAGTAAATTTGCACCCTAAGGCTGCCTTTCATTGCCCATGTGACCCTGGGAGAGTTCCTTCGGCTCCCGGGACTGCAGACAACAAGGGTTATGCAATGAGTGACAACCACATGGGGGCACAAGCCCTGCTGAGCGGTGGGTGTGTGTCAAGTGACACGTGTGTGTGTGCTTATTTATTTTGGGTGCCTCCCCTTCCTTACTTCCAGCTTTTTCTGATTCTTCCAAAGTAAACTTTCCTACCTCCAAGTCTTTTTCTTACATAAGACTTGACTTGGCAAGAAAGTGGGATTTTCTCACCCTTTCTGCCGTGGGCACAAGACGTTGTACCCAAAACTGAGAGGACATAAAGGCAGTCACAACGGACACTTCGGATGCAATTTTAGAATCAATTTTAATTGAATCAAGAAGTTAATTCTTGGAGATAATCTTCATGAAGTACGTTTTCAAAGGAAATCGAGGCTTTTGTTTGTTTTATTTGCGTTCTTCCAGGAACATGCTTCCATTTTAATTGTGGGAAGGATTATCCTGGACCTAGTGCAATTCATTCCACCTTCACTATGGAGATTTCTAGAGCAAAGAGGTATCAAGTCCCAAACTGAACTGCAAATGGAGGGAGAGAATGAGGAGAGGAGGGAGGAAGGAAGGGAAGGAGGGAGGAGGAGAAAGAGAGAGAAGTGAGAATGCTATGGATAACGAGCTTGGTTTTCAGGTCTGTCCTGAACCTCTCCGTTTTCTGCTCAGCAGTCAGAGCTAGCCTTGGTTAAAACTGAAAGGAGGCCCTCATTACCTGCAAGTGATGTAATTGTAGGCTCTGTCCAAGGCCTCCTTGTACTGGTGGGCAGTGCAGTGGCTACGCTGCTGGCAATGAAACCCAGACACCAACATGGGTCGGCTTGCGCCTTCCTGGGCACAGGACACCGGTTACCCTCCTGGCAGAGTCATTTTCCTGAAATGCAAATGGGACCCAGGACCCCCGGGTTCACCCCTCCAAGGCTCTCAGGCTGCCACAGAAAGTGAACCACACCCCTTGAGGACTGTGGAACCCCTCAGCACTTCAGAACCTGGAAGGGAATGGGTGTATCCTCAGCCCACCCTCATCAGGAGGCCCCCGCAAGCCTAAGTGTAGCCAAGCCATGCCTTCTGGTGGGGGGGTGCATCTGCTCACTCACCTGGCCCCAGTGCAGGCTGGGAGGTCCAGGTGCATCTGGGACCCCAGACGGGTGGGTGCAGGCCATTTGACGTACAGTGCACAATGGCGCAGCAAGGCTCTGAGCGGTCCTACAGCGACGTAATGTGTTCGACTTGTTTAACTCAGAGCTTTCCGTGCTTCCGGGACCCTGGACCGCTTTTCTCATGGAGTGCCCATCATTTCCTTGAGCAGAGCTCCACAGGGTGCTGGGAGGCTGTGCCTCGGAGGCTCCCACAGCCACGCCCAGCCCCCGGGGGGGACAGAGATCTTCTCCGATTCAGCTTCAGGTCCATAGAACCTGGCACAGGACCTAGGAAAGTGTGTTTGTGGAATGAATAAGTGAGTGAATTAATGAAACCATGCCATTTTTAGCCCAAGCTGAACTGGGATGTAGCTGTGCGCCAAATACTGTTTTTTTTTGGGGGGGGGGCAATTAAGCTGTGGCCAATTGCTCGGTTAAGACCAAGTCGTCCCCCCACCCAACATTTACACCATTTACAAGCTTGTAGGTCTTGAACCAGACCAGCCTCGCATATGTGTTTCATTTGGCCCACACAGGGCTTTATTATTTTTAATGCCTCAGGTAGGGTCTGAACTCTGCGGCAAAGCCCGGCTCTGCCTGCGGCTGCTGTGCCCAACCCCTTCCCCATCCGCACCACCTGCCTAGCTCCTGAAGGCTTTGAGTTTGCCATCTCAGGTTTAAATCTCCCTAGGAAGTTGCTTTTTCGGTGTGACTGTGCGCATCATGTGTTTATTTTGATGTGGATTTGCCTGGATGAACAATCAGGAAGCTCTTTAAACCTTAGACCATTTGCAGTGAAATACCTATACAACCCGATGTGGCACAGACCCCAGAGCACTTAAGGTGAGTCCCGAACCAGCTGAGGAGGTCGGGGCTTTGAGATCCAGTTTGCAAAACTGTCTGACATCTGTCCTCTTATCAGACCCCAGTGACCAAGTGTGACATGAACAGGACAGGAATCACTACTTGCAGGTCACAAATGAGGAAAGGGGGACTGAGCGAGGCCTTGTGATGATCCAGGGTCACACAGCTTGGCATCCAGGGGGGACTTCCCATGCCAAGTCAAGCTGCCTGCAGGCAAGAACGTGGTTTAAAGAGGCCTCCCAACACCATTCTGCTCTAGGGCAGGGGGCTGGACTTCTGAGTGACAGGGCTCACCTTTCAGGAAGCTCCTTTCCTGCGGACGCAAGCTCTGCCTCCAAAGCAGAAATGGAGAGCCTCCTCCAGCCCCTCCCAGTTCTAGGACCCCACAGCCCCGCTCTGTGTGGACATGATGTGAGAGGGCCCAAAGGAGCCCGGCCTCCACCCCACTTTTCAGCTCCAGCTCCGTAGCTGTCACAGAGGAGCGCAGATGCCCCAGCCACTGGAGCCGAGACACCCCTCTCTGAATTTTCTGTGGAGCAGCCAATGTGGAGTGAGAGACGGGTGCAGACTGCAGCTCCTGGGAGGGGAGATGGGGGAACGCAGACCATATGGAGCAAGAGTGACAGAATTTGGCAGTGCGGGCTCTGCAGATGGGCCTGCTTATGTCCAGACACAATCTACAGCCAAAGACTGAATCATCTCTCTAGCAATTTCTTGTTTCCAAACACGTCTTTTGAAGAATGTGGGGATGCTCTGCGCACATCTCTGAACCATTGCTGGGAAAGGATATGCAGACATCCACACAGTTGCTTTTGTGGGGGTGTCGGAGGTGCAGAGCATCCCATCCTCGAATGGGGTGGAAGTCCCTGGATAAAGAGAAGGGAGCCTGGTGGTTTGGGTAGCATTTAGGGAGTCTGCATCTACTATTTTACGTGTTTTCTTGTGTGACCCTTATAACAACACTTTAAAGGGATTCACATTACCAGGCTCATTTCCATTTTACCAGAGGAAAGACTAAGATTTTTAGCAGCGAGTGCTTTGTCAAGATCAACCAGCTGGCGAGGGCAGAGTTGTGGGTGAGAAACAGCAAACGGGGCATGCACGCATGTCCAAGGACCTCTGCCACACCCCACCACCAAGAGCCAAGATTCTTACATCAGTCTCCTGGGTGGGCCTGAGCCCCAGCTCCGATGTGGACTTCCAATAAGTCGCTGGGCCCCCACTCAGCTCTCCAGAGTCTGTCTTCAGAATAAAGTCTGGGCTGTTTTGCCTGGTGTGTGACACCCTGCGAGGCTGGGCTCCAGCCTGCCTCTCCAGCCTCACGTCCATCCCTCCCCCACGTGGCTCCCCGGCATGGATCCAGCCCAGCAACTCCCGGTTCCCTGAGCTGTTAGTGCTGCAACCCCCAGGCTCAGCTTTGGTGCCTTCCAGGCACATGGCTCTGTTGCTTTTCCATTTTATGTTACCATTACTTGTGCCTGTGTCTTTTCTCTCCTCGTTTGAATGTCTGGTCCTCTAGGACTGCCAGCTCCTCTCCTTGCCTCTCATCCTTGTACTATACTGGACATCCTTTATGCAAGTGCACCCAGCTTATGGTTTGCAGAGCAATGCCCACCTGCAGGGTGATGTCAGGGTGTGGGAATTCACTCCAGACCAGAGAAGGGAAGGGACCTGCACACTGTTTCACACCTAGTTGACAAAAGCCCAGGTGTCCAGCCTCTTTCCACTGCACCCCAGTTTAGGGAAGGTGACTTTAATTAATTTCCTGCAGGACCTTGGAGAGCTCACAGCTGGGTGCCATGGATTCTGACAGTCCCAACCCTTTAAAATCTGGAGCAAGTTCCCCATAGCCAAGCTGCCCAGGGAAACTGAGGCTGCCCTCTTCAAAGGCACTTGGCACTTGCCAAGCGGTGTCCCTCAACTGATTCACCTCTTCATTCACCTCCCAGACCCACGGCTCATCAAGTCTCAGGACATGGCTCCATCTCCAGCCAAACCCTCACAGCCACTCCCTCTGCTCCCACATACCCAGAGGCCTTGCCTGTTTATAATGTGAATGAACAATCAGAATGAAATCGAAACTTTTTATCCAGGCTTCTGAGCTACTATCCCCTTGTTCCCTGAACTCCAAGCAGACGGGCCTCTGTTCTGTCACCGGAGCACACTGTGCACCTTCTTGACTGAAGGCCTTTGCACAAGACGTCCCCTCTTCCCGTGACTCTCTTCACTCTGTCCCTGGTTGATTCCTGCTTTAGATCTTACTCCTTTGCAGAGAAGCCTTCTCTGATGCCTCTCGCGCATCCTCATTAGGTCTCCCCTGTCATCGTCTCTCTCTAAGAACCTAACTCATTTCCCAAATAGCATCTGTGTCATCGTCCCTGCCATTGTGCAGGACAGTGTACACTCAGACTCCGACGGTGCAGGAAAGTTATCCTTCGGACCCAAATCTTCAGGATTAAAATGTGCTAAACTCTGCAGTTTTGTCCTCTCTCTTCAAGGACCAGGAATGAATCTAGCCTGAGCACCTTACCTCCTGCAGAATGATATTCCCCCCCATGCACCTTGAGGTTAGGCAGATCCACTTCCTGTTTTCTGTTCCTGCACCAAGTTGCTGTGTGACCCTCAGCAAGTAAGTCTCTGTGTCTCTCTGGGCCAGTGGCTCCACTCTGCCCAGTTAACTCTGGCTCATGGGAGGGCCCAGAAGTCGGACTTTCTCACTGAGGACAACCTCAGAATGCCCTGGGGCTGGTCTCGGGAAACCAGACTAAACAGGGGCCAGCCCACTGTGGCATGGGCTGCAGGCCCAGGCTGCACTTCAGTCTCCTGCGTCTCAGCTGCCTCTCCGCCAGCTGAGCTCTTGGTAAGGCAGCTTTAACGTGCCGAGGGTGGTCCCCAGGGCAGAGCACTTTGCCCTCTGCCCTCTGTTCCCCCAGAGACGCATGCTGTGAAGTCAGATGAGATGGGGCTGGTGGCCCAGGGCTCTTAGGGACAACAGGCCCTGGCGTCTCTGAAGAAGGCTAAGCCAGTGTTCCCAGTGCCCGTCTTACTCATGACATCCAGATTCACACTAATGAATCAGAACCATGTTTTTTTTTCTGACTGCTTACTGTGTGCCAGGCATCGGCTGGGTGTTGCACCTTCATTTGTCTTCAATCCTGTCAACAACCCCATTACACAGATGAGGGAACAGAGGACAGAAAGGTTAACTGACTTACACAAGGTCACCTGACCTACAAGTTGAGAGGCTGAAATGAGAGCATGTTCTCTCTAACCCCTCACTGAGATCAACAGAGTCACAAAAACGCATCCCTACACAGCCTTTCACAGTCTCCAGAGCCCTTTGTCATCTGCCATTGTCTCTGGTCCTCACAGCCAGCCCTGTGCTGAGTGTTACTATCCCATTTAGTAAAATAAAGAGATTTAGAGCATTGAGATTTAGAGCAAGGGATTGACTGGCTCAAATCAATAGGTATACGAGCTATTTATTGCTGTGTAACAAATAACCCCAAAAGTTTGCCATTTAAAACAATGCACATGCACGATCTCACTGTTTCTGTGGGTCAGGGCCCCTGGGGTGACTCCACTGCCTCCTGGTCTCTCACGAGGCTGAGATCCAGGTGTTGGCCCCAGGGCTGTGGTCTCATCTGATGGCTCAACTGGGGAAGGCTCTGCGTCCACACTGATTCATGGGATTGCTGGCAAGAGTTGATGCTTGTGTTTTGTTGGACTGAGGGCCCACCTTCCTCACTGGCTGTGGATCTGAGACAGCCCTCAGTTCCTGGTCATGGGGGCCTCTCCAATGTGGCAGCTTGCTTTCTCAAAATGTGCAAGCCAAGAAGACAGTAGAGTCTGTAAGCAAAAAGGACGACTTGTAACCTAATTGTGGAAGTGCCACTCCACACATTTGCTGCATTCCGTCATAAGTCACCAGGTCCACTCTGGACTCCTACCCCTGGCAAGTTAAGTACACCAAGGCACGATGACTAGGTGGGGATCTGGAGGCAAGCTGTCACACAGCAGGGGTCTGGGCTGGAGCCCGGGGGTCTGCAGCTCTGAGTTTGGCCTTCCTCCTGGACCTGAGAACGTGCTGGCCTGTGGACAGAGGGGAGAGGCGGCGATCTCCCCTCGTCTGTGCTCTATTCTAGGAAAGCTCTCCGGACCACACAGAGCCTGGGCCAGACTTCTCCATCCCAGGAAAAGAGCCGGCCCCACTTTAATTACATTGTCGCCCCCGGGGAAGCCTGTACTCTTCTTCAGATAGTTTTGCTCCCCCTTTACTGCCATTCCTGCCTTTAAATCAAAGCAGCTCTCTGTTCAAGGGCTCCTGGCCCCAGGCAGGAGGGGAATTTATGAGTGGGTGATCCGGAAATGTAATATAAAGGAGCCAGGACCCAGACAATAATGGAAGCTGAGAGGTCCTGGGGAGACGGGCGGCCAGGGCCTTAGGTCACTGGGCCCTGGCGGCCCGCCTCCCCAGGACCTCTCAGGCCAAGCCGCCATCACAGCCTCTGCCTTTATGAAACTTCTCCATCATCCATCCCTTCACCTACCCGCACCAACCCTTCTGGCTGCCTGCAGCGCAGTCTCTCACCCATAGCCAGAATCTGGGCCACAAGCATATGCCTGACCCTGCCTTTCCAGAGCTGCTTCCCTGTCCTCCCGTCTCCTGCCTCCCTTTGCAAAGCCTCCTGGGCTCCAGTCTGTGTGAACAGACTCCTACCTCCCTGCCTTTGCTCAGGCTATTCCCCTCCCAGGAACTGCTCACTCTCCCATGTCCCAGGAATGAAACCTCCTCAAGGACTCCTTCCCTGACCTGTCACTCTCGGTCCCTCTCTCCTGGCGCCGCGCAGGGTAAGCCTTCATGTTGGAGTCCACTGTGCCCACGATACCCTCCCCGAATTAGACTGGGACTTCCTTAAGGGTAAGGGCTGAGGCTGGGACCCACCATGGTTCTACCTCCACCTGGAGCACAGGAGGTGCTTGGCCAACAGTGCAATGACAGAAAAAGTCGGGGTCAGAGTCACCTTCGAGTGGAAAGAAAATTAGTCTTCTCCCTCTGACCATTGCACGTGTGGCCCATGGCCGGCCACCCCCCGGGTCCTCTGTCTTCCCAGAGATGCCTCTCCTGCATCAGGCCTGCATGGGTGCAGCACCCTGGCCCTGCCTCAAACCACGTGTCCCACCCAAGCACCTGCTCTGAGCCTCCCACGTGCATCTGGGAGATGGTGGGTGGAGCAGAAGGCCACAGTGTCCTGCCCAGAGCAAATATGTGGGGCCACATGTCCAGAGAGGACACAGACATTTGAGCTCAGAAGATGCCACCCCACTCTACCCCACTCCTGACCTGACTCAGTTTCTCTGAAGTCATCCCCAATCCCTTTTTAAAATACATTTTATTGATTATGCTATTACAGTTGTCCCATTTCCCCCCTTCATTCCCCTCCACCCTGCATACACTCTCCCACCCACATTCCCTCCCTTTAGTTCATGTCCATGTGTCACAAGTTCTTTAGCTTCTATATTTACCATACTCTTTTTGCCCTCCCCCTGTCTATTTTCTACCTACCGTCTATGCTACTTATTCTCTGTACCTTCTCCCCCCTTCTCCTCCTCCCACTCCCCTGTTGCTAACCCTCCATGTGATCTCCATTTCTGTGGTTCTGTTCCTGTTCTAGTGTTTGCTTAGTTTGTTTTTGTTTTAGGTGTGGCTGTTAATAACTGTGAGTTTGCTGTCTTTTTACTGTTCATATTTTACATATTATTTTTCTTAGATAAGTTCCTTTAACATTTCATATAGTAAGGGCTTGGTGATGATGAACTCCTTGAACTTGACCTTATCTGAGAAGTGCTTTATCTTCCCTCCCATTCTAAATGAAAGCTTTGCTGGATAGAGCAATCTTAAATGTAGGTCTTTGGATTTCATGACTTGGAATACTTCTTTCTAGCCCCTTCTTGCCTGTAAGGTCTCTTTCGAGAAATCAGCTGACAGTCTGATGGGAACTCCTTTGTAGGTGACTGTCCCCTTATCTCTTGCTGCTTCTAGGATTCTCTCCCTAATTTAATGTTGGCTAATGTAATTATAATATGCCCTGATGTGTTCCTCCTTGGGTCCAACTTGTTTGGGACTCTCTGAGCTTCCTGGACTTCCTGGAAGTCTATTTCCTTTGCCAGATTGGGGAACTTCTTCTTTGTTATTTGTTCAAATAACTTTTCCACTTGTTGGTCTTCCTCTTCCCCTTCTGGTACTCCTATAATTCAGATGTTGGAACGTTTAAAGATGTCCTGGAGGTTCTTAAGCCTCTCCTCATTTTTTTGAATTCTTGTTTCTCCATTCTTTTCTGTTTGGTTGTTTCTTTCTTCTTTCTGGTCCAATCCATTGATTTGAGTCCCAGTTTTCTTCACATCACTTGGTTCCCTGTGCATTTTTCTTCATTTCACTTAGTTTAGCCTTTATTTTTTTTCATCTAATTTGCAACCAAAATCACCCAATTCTGTGAGCATCCTGATCAGCAGTGCTTTGAACTGTGCATCTGATAGGTTGGCTATCTCTTGGTCGCTTAGATGTATTGGCTCTGGAGCTTTGATCTGGTCTTCAGTTTGGGCCTTTGTTTTGTTTTTGTTTTTTGGTCTTGATGCACCTGTTATGTATGAGGGGCAGAGCCTTAGGTGTTCACTAGGGCAGGGCAACCCCCGTCACTGGGTTGTGACACTGTATGTGGGGGCAGGGTCAGAGAGGGAGCAATGGTGCTTGTTCTGCTCTCTCTCAGATTTCAGTCTCTTCTGCCACTTCCCACAAGCAAATTGGGCCCTTCTGGTGCTGGTTCCTGGGTGGGCGGGCTTGTGTATGGTCTAGGATCCTATGGGTTTCTCCGACAAATTCTTTTGTGAGGCTTGGAGCCTCTTCCGGCACCTCAACCCCCACAAGTGTTTACAATGCTTTAGGTGCTTTTAGACTTTATTTCCTGACACTGGGGCCCTGGGTTGCATAGTCTGTCCTGTTCCCTGTCTTCACCTGGTTTATCGGTCTGGGTGAATGGTTGTCGGAGTTCCATACAGTTCAATTTTCTGTTAAATCTGGTTGTTTATTTTGTTTCTAAATTTTTGTTGTTCTTAATTTTGGTTGTGTGAGGAGGCACAGTGTGTCTTCCTACGCCTCCATCTTGGCCGGAAGTCCCCAATCCCTTCTTCTTCATCACTTTCCTCCAATCAGCCCTATGTTCCCTCAGTTCTACCTTCTGTCAAAAGCAGTCTCTGCATGTGCCCCGCTTTCTCCACCCCCATGGCCATTGCTTGTCCAGGTCACTAAGGGTCCCCTCCTGATTGCTCTCCCTCTCCTCCCCTCATCCTACTCATTTCTTCTCCACTCAAGTGACTTACCAAGTCACTCCCTCGCTCAAAAACTGTCACTGGCTCCCCATTGCCTGAGAAACACATTCCACAGTCTGGTTGGCTCTGGGGGCTTCTCTGGCCTCCTTTCTCATTTCTCCTTCATCTCTACCCACACTCTCGAGGGCCACTCACATTGGACCACCTCCTCTTCCCAGTACCCCTGGCACTTGCCCACCTCTGCCCGGATGCTCTTCCTCCCTGTTTTTGCTCATCTAGCCCTGCCATCCCCCTGGGACAGCCCAGGCAGTGACCGCTGTCCTCAGTGCTCACGGAGGTTTTTACATTAAAGGTGGGAAAGGCACCCCTCCCTGTCTGTCAGCCGTCACGCCCAGTGAGCTCCCTGGGGCAAGGACCAGCCTCGTTTCTCTCTCTTCCAACCCCTGCCCCCAGCAGGTGCCTCTTTGGTGGAGACAAAGACAAAGGGGGAGGGGAGCAGTCCTGAAGTCTCAGAGGCGCCAGACGGCTCAGTCCCTGTGAAGAAAGCAGAAAGCCCAGAAGGCTGCGCTCCCAGGAGGAGCTTCACCAGAAGGCCCAGTGCTGGGCTGCAGCCAGGGAGTTTGCAAGAGCCCAGGGGCATGTGGACAGGGAGGGGAGCTTGGCAGCTGCGGGAGATGGTTGAAGATCCTTCTGCTCTTGTTCCAGGTTCCTGATGCCTTTGTTCAGACTCCCCTGGTGCTCCCCAGCGGGCAAGGGGGTGGAGGTGAGGACAACTCAGAAAAGGGTATCAGCCTCCTTTGCCTCACCTCAGGAGGAGCCCACTCCCCTGCCCTCCCTGAATTGCCAGCACCTCTCTGGGCCAGGCCCACTTTCCTAGGGCTTACTTTACAGAGGATGCCGCCTGCCCACTGGGGTTCCTGGTCAGGGCATGTGCCTGGGTTACAGGTTCTGTCCCAAACGGGGCACCTACGAAAAGCAACCGATAAATGCTTCTCACATCAATGTTTCTTTCCCCTCTTTCTCCCTCTCTTCCCCTCTCCCTAAAAATAAATAAATAAAATCTTAAAGCAAAATAAAAGCAAAAAACCCATGCCCATCTCCTGGGCACCCCAGCCCCTGTGCTTGTCGGAGCTGGTCCTTCCTATCCATTGTCTCCTGTCCTCGGCCTCTGACCCTGAAGTCGGAGGCTGAACACACGATCCACGAAGCTGAAGCCCAGGGAACAGCCCACGGTCCAATCCCATCCCAGCCCCTCCACCAGGTACCCTTCACCACGCGGAGCTTCAGCTTCTCACCCACAACAGAGGGAAGGAACAGTAGCTGTTGCAGAGAGACCGGCTGAGAAACGCTTGGAGCAGGCCAGCCACTCGGGATGTGCCTGTCATAAGGTGGCCATTGTCCAGAGTGCCCTGTCCTCCTTATTCAGTGTCACAGACCGTGGTGTCTGCCCCACAGGTCTTTCTTTGTGATGATCTTGGTCCTCAGTTCCTTCCCCAGAATCTTTCTTCTCTACTGACCCTCTGCCTATTTCCAGCCCTTTTTGGGCAAGCACAGTCACCCCTTGGCTTCTGCAGCCGTGGGGACACCACCAGCTCCCTAGCCTGCATGACCAGCACAATGTCTCTCCTGAGCCTCTTGGCCTTCCTTCGGGGATCTCAAACTCATCACTCCCGAGCAGCGCCTTGCCGTCCCCGCCACACCCGCTCCTCATCTGGGGAATAACCCTTCCATCCACTCAGCCCACAAATCCTGATGTGACCCTTCCCTTCAGACAGTCCAGGTTCAGTGACAGCTCTGTCACTTTCCAGCTGCTTGACTCAGGGCCTCAGTTTCCCCATCTACAAAATGGGATGATAATAGCCGCAAGATTGAAAGAGGACGAAATTATCATTCACCCAGGATGGCAGCACAGAGCACGATATGTCCTAAAAGCTGTTATTAGCTAGTGTTATTATTAAGGTTATGAAGGGTCCCTTCTTCTTAACTTAATAGTCACTGTCACTCTGGGCTGGCTTAGGAGAAAGGCAAAACGATGCTCTCGGAGGCGTGGAAGAAGACAGGGAAGGATGGAATGGAATGGGGCAGAGGAGGGGTTCATGGGGCAGGGGACTCCTGGCATAGGCCTGCCGTGGGCCACAAGGGGCAAGGCTCCTGGGGAGAAAGGGCTGGCACTGGACACGGGGACGTCCAGGACATGCCATGAGGGCCCAGGTTAGTGCCCAGATGACTGTCTCTTAGGACCCTTTCCAGCTGAAAGTGCTTTCATTCTGGGGGGTTCTCTGGGTCTGACACCACCCCCTTCCTAGCACATTAAAGTCAGAGAGACACCTTGCTGAGAACTGCCATAGAGCTGTACCACTGTGTGTTCAATAACAGGCCGCCTCAGCAGGTCGTGAGCAGCTGGTCAGAGAAGGTGTGCAAGTAGAGACTAGCGGGCTCCTGACAGGCAAGCATCTCATATGGTGATAAGGAGGATGGGATGATCTTTAAGTTTCCTTCTTACTTCTTGCCCCTAGAGATGATTATCAAAATATCCCTAATTAGATGTCGAAATAAAGATACTACTATATAGCTCTAGCTGGTGTGGCTCAGTGGATTGAGTGCCAGCCTGTGGACCAAAAGGTAGCAAGTTTGATTCCCAGTCAGGGTACATGTACGGGTTGTGGGTCAGGTCCCCAGTTGGGGGTGTGCAGAAGCCACTGATTGATGTGTCTCTCATACTTTGATGTTTTTCTCACTCTCTTTACCCCTTTCTTCCCCTTGCTCTAAAAATAAATAAATATTTTTTAAAAGATAAAATATACAGACATTATAAAGTGCTAGGCCTACATCCTTACCATGGCATACTACTCAGCAATAAAAGGGAATGAACTTTTAAAAAAAATTATTGACTTCAGAGAGAGAAGGGAAGGAGGGAAGAGAGAGAGAAACATCAATTTGTTGTTCCACTTAGATACACCTTCGCTGGTTGCTTTTTGTATGTGCCCTGACTTGGAATCAAACATGCAACCTTGGGGTGTCAGGACAATGCTCTTACCAGCTGAGGTGCTCGGCCAGTGGCAGGGAATGAACTGTTTTTTACTGACACGTGCAACCCAGACGCACCTCCGAGGAACTAGGCTGAGCAGAGGAGGTTCAGGGTGGGGGACCAATTCCAAAAGGTTACATACATATGATTCCATATATACATAAGTTTATTTTATTTTATTTTATTTTATTTTATTTTATTTTATTTTATTTTATTTTAATCTTTAGAAGGGAAGGGAGGAGAGAAGGAGAGGAATATCAATGTGTGGTTGCTTCTTGTGCATCCCCTGCTGGGAACTGGCCCCTGCTGGGGACTGGCCTGCAACCCAGGCATGTGCCCTGATGGGGAATCGAACCACAATCTTTTGGTTCGAAGGCCCGTGCTCAATCCACTGAGCTACACCAGCCAGGGCCATATACACAAAGTTTTTAAATGACAGTACTTTAGAAGTGGAGGACAGATTAGTGGTTGCTGGTGGGGTGGGGGTGCTGGAACAGAGTGTGGGGTAGTTACAAAAGAGTATATTTGTTTCCCACTGCTGCTGTAATAAGTTACCAAAGGTAAAACAACACAAATTTAATCTCTCACAGTTCTGGAGATCGGAAGTCCAAAATCAGCTTCACTGAGCCAACGTCAGGATGTCGCGGGGCTGCGTTCCTTTTAGAGGCTCCGGGGAGACTCTGCTCCCGGGCCTTTTCCGGCGTCTGGAGGCTGCTGCGTGCTCTGTTTGATGCATGACCCTGGCCTTGCATCACATCAGCCTCTCGTATCCATCATCACCTCTTGTACTTCTTCCTTTCACTGGCTTGCCTTTCTCTTATAAGAACTCAGGTGCCCACATTCAGGGCCCACCTAGATAATCCAGGATAGTCTCCCCACATCAAGATTTTTAATAATATTTGCAAAGTCCCTTTTGCCATAGAAGCAATATTCACAGGGCCCAGGGATTAGAATTCGGCGTGATTTAGACTACCGCAAAGGGACCCTTGCGGCATGGGACATAGGGATCTACAGGGAAAAAGCTTAGGGAACTTAACACACACAGAATTGGGTACAAGTACAAACTGGTGATGTCTGAATAAGATCAGTAGGTTGTATCAATGCCAGTATCCCAGATGAGACAGTATATTGAATGTTTATTATAGTTTTGCAAACTGAGCAAAGTGTAAGAGCTCTCTCTGTATTATTTCTTCCAGTTGCAAGTGAATCTGCAATTAGTTTAATGAAAATTTTATATAATAAAAAGGCACTGGACTGAGGGTATGGCAGAAGCCAATTTAGCTGTCTTCTCAGTGCCACTTCCCTGGCATCTCCCTGTCCTGCCCACAAGGTGAGCTCTCAGCAGCCATGAGTCGGGAGGCGAATGTACCTGCTTGCCTGCAGGTGACTGGGCTAGGAGTGGGCGTCTGGCCCAAGCTGGGCTGCTTAGAGCCATTCCTGAGTTTGGGGGATGATTTAGAATTGGGACCCCAGAGAGAGCCCTTTTGGGTAGCTGGACTTGTCACTCATCATCACCAAGCCCTTATTATATGAAATGTTAAAGGGACTTATTTAAGAAATAGAAGAAGATAAAAAAATATGAACAGTAAAATGATAGAAAACTCACAACTATCAACAACTGAACCTAAAAAAAACAAAAATAAATACAAAAATAAACTAAGCAAACAAGTAGAATAAGAACAGAATCACAGAAATGGAGATCACATGGAGGGCTATCATTAGAGAGGGGAAGAGAGAAGAACGGGCAGAAATGTACAGGAAATAAACAGTATAGATGGTAGGTACAAAATAGGGGGAGGTCATGAATAGTGTGGGAAATGGAGAAGCCAAAGAACTTACATGTACGACCCATGGACGTGAGCCACGGTGGGGGATGCTGGTGGGAGTGCGATACAGGGCAGAGGGGAATTAAGGGGAGAAAAAATGGGACAACTGTAGTAGCACAATGAATAAAATATATATTAAAAGATAAATTACAAAAAGAAAAAAAACCCACCCTGTAGCTCCCCACCCCCTATCCTCCAGCTAGCCAAAGAGGATTTCTACTATTTCCAGTTAGGGGGCCTGAACTACTCAACATGGAGACTGCCTGGACTCAGGGACCGTGACCTGCCTGTCCCTACCTGGATGCCACGGGAAGATCCATGTACCACGCCTCCGGGGTGCAGGACAGAAGATACAGGGGGTCTTTTTTTTTTTAAATCTTGGACTTTAACTGCCATGACTCCTGTCTCTTACCCTCTTACTGGTCCTCCACCTGTACGACAAGGGAGAGGGCCTGCCCCGAGAGCACTGTCACGCACAGGGGACCCCGACGAGAGTGTGTGGGTTGGGTAGAAGCCATCCTGAGAGTCCTTAGTCTTGTGATGGAGGATAGTCGGGGGAGAGAAAAGGAGGCGAGAAGAGCCCAAGTCAGCTCCCCCAGGAAACTGGTAAACAATTTGCAAGATGGAATTCAACAAGCAGTGCCAACAAGACCGTAATGACCGTATTTATGGGAGAATGTGGAGGCCCGAGCCTGGGTTTTCATTATCGTGAGTACAAATGGGATCACGCAGCCAGCCTCCCACTCCAGGCGGCAGCTGTTGGCTGGTGCATGGTAATTTGATGTAAATTGCCCCAAATATGGTAATTCTCTTCCCTGCCAGGGGAGTTCGAAGTCACAAACCTGGAGTTGTTGGCAGCAGATGTTTTTTTTCTTTTTACTTCTCCGCAGGCTTCTGGTATTGTGGAAAAGGGCAAAGCGACCCAGAGATAAGCCTTGCTTTTCCCCCCACGTGCCTGCTGTGTGACCTAGAATGGGCCACTTCCCCTCTCTGAGCCTCCGTTCCTCATCTGTATGACAGGCATGGTTTCTGCCTCAGTGGCTTTGAGGTCTGGAGAAGATACACTCAAAGTGCTCAGTACAAAGCTTTTCTTATTTCGGGGGCCCTCAGAGGTGCCAGTGTGGGGGGTGGGCAGTCAGTGCCCAGGGTGGTGTCCTGGCCCCCAGTAGTGAGCTCCCTCAGGCAGAAAACAAGAACTGCATGGTTAAAGTTCAAGTGAGAATGCTGTGGGAAATGTCTGATCAAGGACAGCCTCTGGGTGAATGTCTTTGCAGTCTAAGAGCTCACTGGAGTTTGAAAGAAAAAACATCAATATCCCAATATGGAAATGAGCAGATGGTATGCATAGAACATCGCCACCAGAGAAAGACCAATAGCAATCACACCTAAGGAAAGATGTCTCTTCCTCCTGCTTCTTCTTGAATTGTTAGGGAAAGTTCTCAAATTAAAACAACCTCAGGAAGGCTTTGGTCCCATAAAATTGGAAAAAATGTAAAAAAGAGGTGAAGTTTCTCATGCAAGAGAAGCCCCCAGCTGGTGTGGTGGCAACTTGCGCTGGAGAGCGCATCCTAGAAGCCACCTGCGATGAGTGGCAAAAGTCAAAGCAAGACAAATGACCCAGGAATCTCATTACTGTGTATTTCCCCCGAGGAAATTATTCAATGGGAGTAAAAAGGCAAACGAACAAATATGCTGTGGAAAACTTAAAAAGCAGGGTAGACGGCGAAGCTTCCCGTGAAATACTCTGAAGTGCCTGAGAGGAGAAGTGCGTTTTGGAGAGAGGGCATGCCATGTGGAATAATGTTCATGGTGTATTTTTAATTTAAGAAAGGGGAACAAAAGGCTATTTACAGCTTCACTGAAACTATCTGCACGTGTGCCGTGCTGGGCGCGGCCTGCCTCTGCGCAAAGGAGGCGGCATTGAGAGAGGAAGTGTGTTGGCACCAACGGAGGCTGCCCTTCAGCGTGAGGTGTCTGTCTCTTGGTCACAAAAGGTCATCTCAGAGCAGCAACAGCAGCAGGGCTTTGACAGGCCCCTCTTTGGAGGGCCAGCTCAGCTCCAAAAAGAGTCTTCTTGTGATCGGGGCCTTCGAACAGTGACATGGGCTGGCTCTTGAGGTAGTGAGCTCCCAGAGGCTGGAGGTGTGCAGGCAAAGGATGGAGTAAAGTCAAGCCCAGATGGGTAGCCGGGTTAGATGTTACCTAGGGTGGTTAAATGATACTAGTCACATGCCTACTCATACCAGGACATCTGGCCAACTATCCCCCAGAGAGAAGAAGGATATACCCTTTTTTTCATAGAACACACAGACAGAAAGAGAAAAAAGGGAGGGAGGTAGGAAAGAAGAAGGGAAGAAAAGGAGGGACGTAGGGAGGAAGGAAGGAAGGAAGGAAGGAAGGAAGGAAGGAAGGAAGGAAGGAAGGAAGGGAAGACAAAGCCTGAAACACATGCTAAGTAGGGCTCTAATCCCTTTGTAAACACTGTCAGAAACTTGTCTTCCTAATTGAAAAGCCCATGCTGGCTGCTTAATCCAGTCCATGTTAATGAGACCAAAACACATTAGAGCAGACATTGACTCTAGTTGTCATAGCGCCAGCGCAGAGGACACCGGGGGAAGTGCATTGACAGAAGTGAGGGCGGGGTCAGTCTCAGCCTCTGTGGACACCGCCGTGTGGCTCCCTCGCCCAGGCCACCCCACGGAGGAACTCCGTCACACAAAAGGCTGCAAGACTTTCGTGACAGACAGCACATCCCCACTGATGACCTGGACGGTTGACCCCTTAAGTGGAAGAGAGTGGCCTTTGAAAGTCAAGGCTAATAATGTCAGGGCTAAAAAAATAACACTACTTTCCCTTCCACCTTCTAGATTCTTTAGGCTGCTTGAATAACCAAATGAACACCATAGAGGAACAGGAGAAAATCAAAATGTACTGCCTGGGCACGAGGAATTCACATAAGAAAATTCCAAAGAGAGTGAGGTAATTATGTGTCATTTTGGACAAAGAAGTAAGCTGGGAACAACATCTTAGATTTCAAAAGTGAGAATGATTTACAAGTAGCTGAGAAGAGTGGAACAGAGCAGGTAAATTGTTGCTAGGCCCCCCAGAAAGGAGACATGAGGTGGGGCAAAGGGGGGGACGGTAATCGAGTAAACAGGTCCCCGCTCGGAGTTGTAGAGTTGTCGTCCAGACCAATGCTGAGGGGGTTGGGTTCAGTTTCCCTTCCTAAAGCAGGTTCTTTCCCTGGGATTTCTTAGGTGGGAAAGAGGGGAGGGGCAGAGGTTTTTGGAGTCTTTTGTTTCTTAGTAATCAACTAAAACTCAATATCCCAAAAGGCACAGGTTACGGGACAGCAAAACTTTGGTTCCCTTCAATACAAACATTCACGCAAACATGTGCAGCAACGTTCAAATCTGTTCATGCCCCTCCCCTTTGTCTCCTGTTTAATGACTTCATAGAAATCAAAGAAATCGTTAGCGAGCTAAAGCTGGGCCATTTGGGAGGCTTGGAGAGGGGCGGGAAGGGGGAAATGCTATGTTCAACCAGTTCTCACCTCCTGCTTCTGACATTTAACCCCTTCTGTGAAAGGTTAATGCTCTTATCTTGAGCCTTGCTCTTAGCAAAAATCTCTCATCATGTTTTCAATGAATTCGTGAGGCCCCAGCATGTTGTCCCCGGGGGCCTAGACCTGGGAGCCGCACAGGCCCTGTTCTTCCGGCTTCGCCACCCTCGCTGGGGTCTCCGGACCACCGTGCCTCAGTCTCCCTGCCCCAGCTTCACCTCCCCAAGCCAGCCCCCGCACAGCTGACCAGATGTTCTTTCTAATTTACAGTTCTGATCCTAATTTACAGTCTTACTCCTAACTTATGGTCGCTGCTCCTCATCGCCTCCTGGGTAAAAGCTGAAATCACCAGATTCACCATTTCCCCAGCATCGGCTCCGTCGCTGTCATGTACCTTACTCTCCACGTGTCAGCTTGCTAGGAGAAAGTGACCCGACTCACGGGGCTGGACTCGAACCACAATACCTGAGGCCATATAGCCCTTCACATTTGGGAGAACACATAGTCATCTGGTTTGAAGACTTTTTAAAAATCCAAAAAACAGAATGCTAGCCTCATTGCATTGCATGACACTTCTCAGTTGATGGACGTTTTCATAGAAGTTTTCTCATTGAACCCTCCCCGAAGCTCTGTGAGGTGGACACTATTACACCTGTTCTACGGGTGATCAGTCCGGGGCTCAGCAGAGGAGGCTCAGAGACTGGAGGCAGAGATGAAACCCAAAGACAGGAACCAACTTCCCTGAGAACATCTCGCGGTCTGGGCTGACAGCTCCCAGGATCCCACGTATCGTTTCCCTTACCTTACAGAAGGGGAAACTGAGGCAGGAGGTGTGTCAAGAGAACCTTTGCATCACAAACTACTGAGGGGTGGGGCTGGAGAAGCCCAAATCCTTCCAGCTTGGTTCTCCCTCTCCCACACTCCAGCGGCCTTTCCGAGGCAGCCGGAAGGGGCGGGGTAAATGCTGCCTCCGACTGCGGCAGTCATTCTCAGTCGGGTCCCGGGAGCAGGGTCCAGATCATTATTTAGAATGTGATGGGAAGGGGCCACTGAACCAGACAACAGCTGTCGTGTGAATTGAGTGACTCAATTGTCCTTGAGAAATGTGGGCCCCCTGGGAGCGACTCCCCAGCCCTTTCTGTCCCCAGATCCGAAGTGACTGATGGAAAATCCATGTTCCACCAGAAACCTGGTGGCAAAGAGAAGAAGAGCCTTAAAACCTGAAGCAGCCACCCAATTTTAGCCCTCATGAAGTCAAGGGCTTTCTGAAAGCAGATTAATGTTTCATGGATGGCTTGAAATCCTAAGACAACACAGCATGAAGGCACCCTCCCTTGTTCGCTCATTCATTCATTCATTCATTCATTCATTCATTCATCCCACAAATGTTTCTCGGGAACCGTACCAGCTGTTCCCCTCCCCCCCACCCTCAGGAGCTCCGGGCTAGTGAGGAGATAAACTAGTAAACAGACAAATAAGAGACTTTCTGAGCCAGCTCCTGCCTTTGCGGCAAGAAGGAGCCGAGGCCCAGAGAGGGGGGAGGTGCGCCTCTGCTTTCAAAGGAGAGATTTGCACAGTTTTGCATTTGAGCCAGAGCCCTCACAATGGCATTTTTTTTTCCAGGAGGCTGAAGGTTGAAATTTCTGTTTTCCCCAAGGCAAGCTGTAAGAGCATTCCTTTGACAAGACAGTAAAACATCTGTGTTTACAAGGGCGATAAGGTGGAATCTGGCAGCGGCGGGCCTCTGAGGCGGCCTCGAGAAGGTGTTGCTTCAAAAGCCCCAGTCTGAGGTGAAGACACCGGGAGGGGACGGCCCCGAGGCCGGCCCCCAGTCCTGGGGGCGGGGGGAGTTCTTCCTTCTGGTCTCCAATCTTGGGGTGGGGGCGGGGTGGGGGCGGGGCGGCTGACGCTGCTGCAGGATCAAGTGTGGACTCGCTGCCTCCTTAGTGGCTGTTGAATGGGCGGATTTCACCTCATCTCTGTTCTGTTCCATCCAGTGCGAGATCGGAACGTTTCGTAATGCAGCTGTTTGCCGTCTCCTAGACACAAAAAGCTCCTTAAACTCATGGTCAACCCCTTCACTAGGCCTGCCTCACCGTTCCAACTGAACCCAGATCAAGCATCTTATTCTCAAACACGGGTGCATCCTTTCCTCCAGGCATTCGCCCATGCTGTTCCCTGTGGTTAGCATGCCCTTCCCCACTGTCCGCTGCCTGTCCTTTAAGATCCTCCCTCCCTGCCTAGGAAGGTAAAATGGGTGCCCCCTCTTTGAGTGTCCTTGGAGGCCAGCGCTACCGTAGTGGACTACACCAGTGACTTCATAGGGTCATGTGGGCTTTCAGAACCCTGCGGGTAGAGGATGGCGTCTGGTCCTGTGGACATTCCAAGAACCTGGCACAGTTCTCTGCTGCAGTGAGGGGGGTGACCGGGGCACCCTGGGGGAACTCTGAACCCATGCAGGGGACTTTGAACGTGGGCACCCTCTTTCTTCCATTTCCAAGTGTGTTGCACGGCTCCCAAGCAAGCCTGGCAGACCGCGTGGCTGTTTTCCCGACAGCGAACCTGGGCGCCTTCAGCCAGCCTTTCTTTCTCTCTGGAGGGATGATGGGGAGGGAGAAGAAGAAGAGCTCACTGTCTTGAGTGTTTCCCTTTTCCACAACGGTTCCCAGTGCTTTCAGGTAAAGCCAGTGCTGAGCAGTGCGGAAAGGCCACTGCACAGGGCTCATCAGGGTTGGAGGCTCGGCCCCAGCGGCAGCCACAGGGCACAGGGCACAGCCCTCATCAGCTGGTGAGCCTGCCTGGCTCTCCCTCCCTCCCTCGTCTCTCACACTGGTTCTCCAGGGCTGCACTCCTTTTGCTCTGCTTTCTGGAAAACTCAGGCTAAGATGCCCCGTTCTCCATCTATCAAAAAGTCCTCCTTGAGTCATTCATCTCGCACTGTCATTCCCCAGTCATGTAAGCTGAGCGATCGGGAGCAGGGCTCAGGGCCCAGGCTCATGGGTTTGAATCCCAGCCCAGCCCTGGCTGGCTCCATGGACTCGAGGTGGCTGAGGTGGACACTCTGGAGCAGCTGGCTCAGCACCACGCTGCCCTCCTTCTACCTGGAGAGGCTGGAGAGCAAAACATCCTACCCTGTCTCGTCTGCACACCCCCACACGCCCAGGCGGCTGGATGAACCGCGCAGACGCACTCTTGTGAGGCCTGGAGACAGCAGGCGAGTTGGAGATCCTCCTCTTGTCCGCCTCCTTTGGCGTGGCCGTGCTGCGGGAGCACGTGGTCTCTGCAGCCAGGTCTGTGGACCCATTCCCACTTTCCTGGGGGTCGAGGCAGCCCCAGAGGCAGGATGGACTGAGTGCTTCCCCTGCATGTCCCTGGTCAGTGCACAGTGAACAAGGAGATATCCGGGGACAGCATCAGGCCGCACACTGTCCGTGAAGGAAGGAGGGTGCAGGTGGAGTTTTGCTGAGTCCCTGTGATGCCTGGGTGACTATAACACACCTACAACCTCTCTGTTGTAGATGCAACGCTCCTCCTACATGGAGGGCTGACCTGGAGCCAAATCTCAACTCTCCACCTCTGTCACCGAGGGTGCCCTCGGGTGAGACACCGTGCTCTCGGAGCCTCGGTTTCCCCATCTATAGAACAGGACAGGTAAGTCCATCCATTTGGGCCTGAGGTGTGTTTTGTAGACTGGGAAGGGAAGTAAACCCAGAAAAGGGCCCCGAGTACCAGTGGAATCTGACTTCTGACCTTTCAGGCAGCCCCCCAAATTTTACTCGGAGTAGCCGGGGGCAATCCCACAGCAGATTTGGCTGAACTCCTCCCAAGGAGGAGGGGGGCCACAGGCCGGTGGGGGCAAGGTCTCCACGCAACTGCACTCAGGAGCCTTGGCCACCCCAGACTATTTCAGGGTCTGGGCCTGGGGCTCCAGCAGCAGGGAGGGAGGCTGGGCAGGTGGGCCCATTCCCAGTCCCCCGGTGGTCGTTGGTGACACAGTGAGACAAAAGGAGGGGCAGAGGGACGCAGAACCTCTGGGACCCAGGCCCAGCCCTGCCTCAGGGTCGCTGCGTGCTTTCGGGCAGGTGTCTGCCCCTCTCTGGGCCTCAGTTTTCTCACTTGTTAAACAAGAACTGGGTGGTCTCCGAGTCCCCCTCCAGCCCTGAAATTCCGTGGGTCAACCAGTTATCACTCCTGGTCAGCATTCTGCTCCTGCACAAACCTGCAGTGTGAAGACGCCAAAGCAGATTGTTCTACATTCACTTGGAAATGACTTCCCCGAATCAGTCTTTTCTTCTCCAGATGCTCACTTGCCAGTCCTGACCTGTACACCAGAGCCCCGAGTTCCAGGTATCTCAGTCTTTGGTAACATTTCTCATCTGGCTACAGAAATCCCTCCTCTCAGACTGCCGCCAAATGGGGCCACCGCAACATGGGGCTGAAAACAGAGTAGCAGACAGGCTTTGGTGTTATCTGAGGAAGAGGTCAGCCCCTCAGCCCTGGGAGGCAGAGGTGACGTTGGAATGCCAGGCCTTGACCACCAGGCAAGCCCAAGGGAGGGACGGGCTGTGTACTAATGAAACTGATCCTCCTCACCACCGCCTCAGGACTCTGGGGCCATTTCCCTCATTTTAGAGGTGAGGGAAGCACAGCTCAGAGACGTGAAGTCACCTGCCCAAGGTCACACAGCCAGTGGCCGAATCAGGCTTTCCAATGTAGTCTGTCTGGCTTTGCCCTGTGCTACATGACCTCCTTCCTACAGATGCTGATCTGTTTAGAAACATGTCCCCATTAGTGGAGTGTCCCTTCAAGGACAAGTGCTGGGTAGATTCAGCCCTTATCACAGGCTCACAGACTCAGAAAAGAAGCTCAGTAAATGCCGGTGGATTTGAATGAACTGAATTTCCACCAGAGCCCATCTGACACTTGAAATTGGTGGACAGGTGATACCCCGTTGGGGCTGTGCTGTGTTTAGTGTCTGTGATGGCTCCCTCGGAGTCGGGCCTAGCCCCAGCAGGGGACACAAGGTCAGGCTCTCAGGAAGAATGAATAATATCCAAGGAATTCTTAGGGAACAGTAGGGGGGAATAAAGATTCTTCAAAGAAGGCCTAATGGCAAATTTTCTGGATTTTCCAGCTAATTTGAAGGTACCTACTTGGAACATTTTCTTGTCAGAAAAGATTTTAAAACGCATTCACTCGGTGTGACATGATAATTGGGCCTGGCTGCCTTTTATCTGTTCCTGAGCTATTGTTCTGGGGATCGAGCTGATGGGCTGGAACGGGCACTTTGTTAAACGCACAAACAGCTGCTTGCAAGGATTCTGACCACCGAGGCAATGGGGTCTCAGAAAGATTCTTTTGGGGTCCTGTAATGATAAGGCGTCAGAACAGAAAGGAACTTCAGCGATCAGAGGAGGCAACTTCCTCACTGTTGGCCCGGGAGACTGAGGCCCAGGGAGGATCAGGGCGCACCGGGACCCCAAGCTGGGGAAGCAGCAGAGGCGCAGCTTGGCCCAGAGGCCGAGCCTCTCTCCCCTGCCTGCCAGGCCTCCGTGGAAAGAGGCACGGAAATGGACAGTGTGTGTTCGTGCAAACCACTCACATGCCCTTCCGATGCTCCGCCCATCGCCCGGAGAACACTCACTCGTTTTGTGCTAGGGCTTGGCTGCCAGTGGGGGTTGCATTTCCGACCATGGCTTGTCTCAGCTATACAACGCTGTTATCAAATTAGCTATTTTTAAAGGCCTCCCTTTCCCTTTCTCCTTCTTTGATCATTTCCTTTATTTGAGTGCCTTTGTCTTCTCCAAGGCCAGTTTCCAGGCCTGGCCATCTGACAACCATTTGCAAAGGCCCCACGCTCTTTTGTCACTCTTTTTAAGAAGGAAGGACGTCTTTGGACTTATTATTTATTTATCTTTACATAATAGTTTGGTTTATCTCGATTTTTTTCTGTCGCAATTCCTTTAGTATTCAAAAAAAAAAAAAACCACCCTGGTAGTATCTGTTTGGGGTACTGCAGAGCCCTCCATATGCTAACAAATCGTTTACAAAACTGTAGCTTGGGTTTTGGACTTCGCCAAGGCAGAGCCACTGTTTTTCTCTTTAAAAACTTAGTGCATTATCTGATCTGCCTTTCATTAACATTTAATGACTAAAACAGTTCCATCGGGAGTACGAGGTTGACATTTCCGTTGTTTTTCTTTAAAAGCGCCCCAGCATTAATCATCCCTCCAAAGGTTTCCTTTCCTACACAGGTGAGATAACAAAGGTCCAGCCTAGGTGTGCACGTGTGTTGATGTTTAGGTGTGCTGGTGCTCACGTGTCTGTGTTTTCATGCCTGTGCCTGTGAGGCTGTGCACGACTTTGTTCGCCTGCCCAGGTGTAGCTGGCTACGTGTGTGTGTAGGTTGATGGTGTGTGAGTGTGAGTTTGTGTTGTGTGCACATGAATCTGTATGGACCTAGAGGTATGCGTATTGTCTGTCTCGGTGTGTTGTATGGCCATGCAACTGTCTGTGTTCATGCGTGTGTGTTTTCAGGTACATGTGCTGGTGTGTATATACGTGCCTAGCTGTGTGTGGGTGGATGCTATGTGCGGGATGGGTTGTGGGTTTGTGTGTGTCCACGTGTCTTACTGCAGGCACACTCGCGGGGATGTCTTTGTCTGTGTTGTTACTAGCGTGTTTGCAAAAGGCGAAGCTCAGATTCGTGTTCAGGGCCTCCTATGTACATGTACACAGTACCCTCTAGTGGATGGGAGAAGAAAGCACCCCAAACAAAAACAAAAAAAGAAAAAGAAAAAGAAAAAAAAAAAAAGCAGGAATGGAATCGCCTCCAATTCCAGACTGACACATGGCCACATAGAGGGGAAAGTTTCCAGGATGGACCTTGAGAGGGCAGAGGGGGTCAGGCTCCCACTTCACAGGGGACTCTGTGCAGGGTCCTGCCCTCAGGGTGGGGATCCAGCTTCCCAGCGTGGGGAGAAAGGGCTTGTCCTCTGGTATGGAAGCAAAATCACTGAGCTTGGTTGGGAGGGGGCCCGTGGCCAGCAGGCACACAGTCAGACCACAGTTGGGAGGAGCCTTACCCAGAGCTCCAGCAGTCACTGGGGCCCTGCCTGTCTCTTGGCCAAGTCAGGCCCATGTAAAAGGACTGGTCAGCTCCATGCCCTTCCTGTGCCACACCAAGTCCCAGCAGTCTGGACATGGGATCCTTTTACCTGAGATGCTGTATGAGTCTCCTCCTCCTGTTGTAACAAATCACTACAAACTTAGTGACTTAAAACCACACATGTATTATTGCAGTTCTGGAGGACAGAATACTAAATGGGCTGCTGGGACTGCACCCTTCTGCAGGCTCCAGGGGGAATCTTTTTCTTGCCTTTCTCAGTTTCTGGAGGCTCTGCATGCCCTGGCTCATGGTCCTACCTCATTGCATCAGCTGCTGTGATCACACTCCTGCCTCTGCCTCTGACTCCCTCGTCGTCCTCTTTCCTGGGCACTCGTGACTACGCTGGCCCACTGACATAACCCAGGATGACCTCTTTATCTCAAAACGCCTAACTTAATCATATCTGCCATGTCCCTTTGGCCATATAAGGTAACACTCACAGGTTCTGGGTGTTAGGACACGAATGTCTTTGGGGCCTGCTCTTTGACCCACCGCAGGTGCCTGTCCCAGGATCTTTTACCTTCCCGTACAGGTCTGTGTGGGGTCAGGACGGGTGGGACTCAAGCTCACATTGGCAACCAAGGACCATTGGCCCTGTGTCTGACATCACACCAGATGCTTTATGGACCATCTCCTGTGGTCCTTCCAACATTTCTTTCTTTCTTTTTTTTTAATCCTCACCTGAGGATATGTCTTTTTTAAAACATATTTTATTGATTATGCTATTACAATTGTCCCATTTTCCCCCCTTCACTCCCCTTCACCCTGCCCACCCCCTCCCACCCACATTCCCCCTCTTTAGTTCATGTCCATGTGTCATAAGTCCTTCAGCTTCTACATTTCTTTTTTTAATTAATTTATTTTTTTATTGATTATGTCATTACAGTTGTTCTATTCCCCCCTTCATTCCCCTCCACCCTACCTCCCCATCCCCATTACCCCCCTTTAGTTTATGTCCATGTGTCTCAAGTCCTTTAGGTTCTATATTTCCCATGCTATTCTTGCCTCCCCATCTATTTTCTATCTACCGTCCATGCTACTTATTTTCTGTACCTTCTCCCCCCTTCTCCTCCTCCCACTCCCCTGTTGCTAACCCTCCTTGAGATCTTCATTTCTATGTTTCCACTCCTGATCTAGCTGTCCTTTTAGTTTGCTTTTATTTTAGGTGTGGTTGTTAATAACTGTGAGTTTGCTGTCTTTTCACTGTTCATGTTTTTTAACTTCTTTTTCTTAGATAAGTCCCTTTAACATTTCATATAATACGGGCTTGATGATGATGAACTCCTTGAATTTGATCTTATCTGAGAAGCACCTTATCTGTCCTTCCATTCTAAATGAAAGTTTTGCTGGATAGAGCAATCTTGGTTGTAGGTCTTTAGATTTCATGACTTGGAATACCTCTTTCCAGCCCCTTCTTGCCTGTAAGGTCTCTTTTGAGAAATCTGCTGACAGTCTGATGGGAACTCCTTTGTAGGTGACTGTCCCCTTAGCTCTTGTTGCTTCTAGGATTCTCTCCTTCATTTTCATCTTGGCTAATGTAATTATGATGTGCCTTGGTGTGTTTCTTCTTGAGTCCAACTTCTTTGGGACTCTCTGAACTTCCTGGATTTCCTAGAATTCTATTTCCTTTGCCAGATTGGAGAAATTCTCCTTTATTATTTGTTCAAATAAGTTTTCCACTGGTGGCTGTGCCTTTCCCCCTCCTGGTACCCCTATAATTCGGATGTTGGAGCATTTAAAGACGTCCTGGAGGTTCCTAAGACTCTCATTTTTTTGAATTCTTGCTTCTTGACTCTTTTCTGTTTGGCCATTATTTGCTTTCTTCTGGTCCACTCCATTGATTTGAGTCCCAGTTTTCTTTTCATCGCTATTGGTTTCCTGTGCAATTCCATTCATTTCAATTAGTTTCGCCTTCATACATATGTTTGTCTAATTTGTGGCTATAATCAACCAGTTCTGTGAGGATCCTGATCACCAGTGTTTTAAACTGTGCGTCTGAGAGTTTTGCTATTTCTTCATCGCTTAGATTTATAGGCTCTGGGACTTTGAGATCTTCCTGCGCCATTTTTGGTCTGTTCTGGCCCTTTAAGTGTGAGAAGCGGTGCCTTGGACTCCCAGGTCGCTGGGTTGTGACGCTGTATGTGGGGGCGTGGTCAGAGTGGGGAAATGGCGACCCCCTCTGCTGTTTCTTACAGCTGGGTGAGGAGCAGAGCCTTCAGAGGTTCCCCAGGGTCGGGCCACTCAGAGTCGCTGGGTTATGACGCTGTATGTGGAGGTGGGGTCAGAGCGGGGAAATGGCGGTGCCCACCGCTGCCACTTGCTGTGGGGACCTGCTGGGTCCCGGTCCAATCGCCCACTTTCTCGCTTGTCTATCCGCTCACAAATGCACGACCACGGTCAACCCGCAGCCCTGCTCCCTCGCTGTTTCCCCGAGGTCGCTCGCTCGGTAGAGACCGAGTTCAAGTAAGTTTTCCACTTATTAGTCTTCCTCTTCCCCTTCTGGTACCCCTATAATTCGGATGTTGGAATGTTTAAAGATGTCCTAGAGGTTCCTAAGCCTCTCCTCATTGTCTTGAATTCTTGTTTCTTTATTCTTTTCCGATTGGATGTTTCTTTCTTCCTTCTGGTCCATTCCATTGATTTGAGTCCCAGTTTCCTTCTCATCACTGTTGGTTCCCTGTACATAGTCTTTTATTCCACTTAGCATAGCCTTCATTTTTTCATCTAATTTGCAACCAAAATCACCCAATTCTGTGAGCATTCTGATCAGCAGTGTTTTGAACTGTGCATCTGATAGGTCGGCTACCTCTTTGTCACTCAGTTGTATTTGTTCTGGAGCTTTGATCTGTTCTCTTGTTTGGGCTGTGTTTTTTTTTGGTCTTGACATGCCTGCTACATAGTGAGGGGCGGAGCCTTAGGTGCTCACCAGGGCAGGACAGCCCAGTGGCTGGGGGAGGGGTCCTAGAGGAAACAGTGGTGCTTGCTCTGCTCTCTCTCGGGTTTCAGTCCCTTCTGCCACTTCCCACAAGCAAACTGGGCCCTTCAGGTGCTGATTCTCTTGTGGGTGGGCTCATGTACGTTCTAGGACCCTGTAGGTCTCTCCAACAAACTCCTGTGAAGCTGGGAGTCTCTCCCGGCACCTCAACCCCCACAGGTGTTTTCACTTGGTGTTTTGAGGCTTTATTTCTCCACGCTGGGCCCTGGGTTGCGCAGTCTTGTCTTGCTCCCGTTTTGCCTGGTTTATCTGTGTGCAAATGTGGGACCACTCTGTCCATCAGCCGCATGGTGCGCCAAGCCCCACCACAATCCACCACCTCGTTGGGTCCATAGCCTCCTCTTTGCATGCCTGGTGTCAGTGGGTTTTTTTTTTTTGCCACTACCCCTCTCCTCTGGCCACCCAACTCCGCCCCTCCGACCGGTCTGGATGAATGTGTCTACTTTAACTCCTTGGTTGTTGGAATTCCATACAGTTCACTTTTCTTTCAGTTCTGGTTGTTTTTTGTTTCTAAATTGTTGTTGTCCTTATTCTGGTTGTGCGAGGAGGCACAGTGTGTCTACCTACACCTTCATCTTGGCCGGAAGTTCTGGATATGCCCCAACACTTCTCCAAGGTAAGCACGGCTATTACAACTACAGCTGAGATGGGCAAGGCTAAAGAATGCACCCAAGTTACACAGCTGGAACATGCATACATTTTGAACTCAGAATTGTTCAACTTCACAACCATGAATAGACATTACAAGGGTCAAACTTACACTTTATTGATGAGAAAACTGAAACTGGAGGAAGAGTAATAATTTGTGAGTAATTAGAGTAATAATCTGGTCACAATCTGACATAAATCACCACCTTAAGAAAAACATACACCTGTGTCTCTTTAAGGACTGTGCCATCGGTGAGCCAAGCAGTCTGGGTGACCCAGGGCATGAAGATGTATTAAAGGCAAGGGCATTGGGGTATAATAAATACACATCAAACTCACCCACTGGAAGTGTAAAGGTCTAGGGGTTTTGACAGAGGGATGTAGTCTCACAACCGCCAAGACAACCAGGAGCAGCCTCCCCCTGTGGCCTCCAAATGCTGCCTCATGTCCCTCTGGAGTCAAACCCTCCTCCCTCCCAGCTCTCAGACCACTGCTCTGTTTTGTGTCTCTAGCTGTTGCCCTTTCTAGAATGTCATACATAGAAAATGGATGGCCTTTTCATTCTTCTTCGTAATTGAGGTATTCACGTATAATCGAATGCATGCTTTTGGGGACGGAGTCTGTGAGTCTCGACAAACACGCACAGTCGTGTTGACCACCACAGTGCAGACAGAACTCTTCTGTCACCCCGACCCCCACAGCTCCCTGGGCTGTGCTTCTGTGGCCACCCCTTCTCCCCACTCTGGCAATCGACGACCTGCTTCCTGTCCCTGTAACTCTGTCCTTTCTGGCACATTGTTTAGATGGGGTCATACAGATGTTGCCTTTGAGTATATCTTTTTCCACCACCGTACATGTGGGATTTACCCACGGTGTGTGTACCCCTGGCCCATTTCTTCTCATTGCTGAGCAGTATTCCACTGTATGAATGTACCACAGTATGTATACCCATGAATGCCATGTAGGTTACTACCCAATGAGGCAATTATAAATTATCCTCTGTGTGTTCTGCTGGATTTGCGTGGCTAATGTTTTGCTGAAGCGAAATCTATATTCGTGAGGCATGGTGGACTGCAGTCTTTTTGGGGAATGTCTTTGTCTGCTTTTGGTGTCAGGGAAATGTTGGCCCTGTAAAAATGATCGTGCAGTGTGTTCTCCTCTTCTATTTTCTCTAAGAGTCTGTGTAGAATTGGTATTATTTCTTCCTGAAATAACTTGGTATTAGAATTCACCAGTGAAGCCATTTGAGTCTGGAGTTTCCTTTGTTGAGAGATTTTCCATTATGAATTCAATTTGTTTAAGAGATAGAGGGCTGTTCTTGTTATCTGTTTCCTACTGAGTGAAGCTTTGGTAGTTTGTGTCTTCCAAGGGGTTTTTCCATTTCATCAGTTATTACATTTATTGTTATAAAGCTGAGGAAAAGCCAGTGCTGAGACACCCAAACATGTGAGTGATTCACCAAAGGAGAGACCATTGAGAACAAATAACAAAAATTCACGTTAGGGAATAAACTGAAATTCATGAAAAGCTATGTTTTTTTGAAATGAGTCAGTTTATTATATTAAAAAGTATATTTATGCACAAAGATGTAAAGCAAAGTCTTATCAAAAATTTGGAAACCACATAAATGTCAAAGAAAGTTAATGTGGTATATTCCCTAAGTAGAATATATATTAAGAATAAATATATATTAAGAATATATATATAGTAAAATATATATTATATTTTACTTTAACCTGGTGAAAATATGCATAGCAAAGTCTATGAAGAAGTACACCAAGATGTTAATACTAGTTATTCATTGAGGTTTTGAGCCCATGGAGTCCTTTTCTCCTTCTTTTCTATATTCTCCAAATTGGCTACATACAATTTTTTAATGGGATGGACAACTGTTAAGAGAAATACCACTTCCTCCGCCCTCCAGCAGGGGCGCAATGGAGCTCCTGTCCCACACTGGGCCTGCCACAGAGCAGCAGTCCTCAGGAAATGCAGTGAAGGACCAGCACCTGAGATTTGAAGGTCCCTCTGTCCTGGGGCTTTGGCTGCTGCCAGCACCGCCACTGCTCCTGCTGCTGTCGCCACCACTGCCATCAATCTGGGCCTGGGACCTGTCCCTGGCTGCCCGCTCAGGTCCTACGGCATGCTGGACTGCCTGCCCTAAATGTTGTGCGTGTCATGCACACCACCCGCCACCCTTGCAGGGCTGAGCCCGGGCGTGCAGGCCCTGCCACCAACACGGCCGCTCTGCTCACACGCACGCTCCATCATCTTATTAGATTCACTTACAAAACACAAAGTAAGTGAAACAAAGTTCAAAGGTGAAATTATTAAGCATTTCAAAGCGGCGACGGTAGAACATACTTGTTTTGCATACCCGGAAAACTAGCTTGGTAACAACAGGGTGGCCAGGGCAGCAACAGGGCAGCAGAGGCTGGACATGGAGTGGTGTCCCTTAGAAGTCAGAATGGGTGACAGGGCAGACCCAGCAGTTAACATGTACACACACCTCGGCGTCCACATGCTCCCCCTGTTACTGCAGTGGAGTGACATGCACGGTGGATAGTAGCGGGAAACAAGGCGCCATGAGGACAGAGACCATTTCCTGATTTTGTTCACAGGTGTATCTCCAGAGCCCAGTCTAGGGACTGGCACTTAGTAGGTAACCAATAAATATTTATTAAATGTAATTAGAGAGTAAGTATTATTTGTGCTGTTTCTTATTAGCACAGTAACTCCTACACACCCTTCAAGATCCTCTTCAAAATGCCCTCTCTCCTAGGGGGCTTTCTGCAACTCTTCCAGAGTTGGTGGTTTCTCCTACGCTTTTACTGCATCTGTGCAGCCCTCCACCCCAGCACCAAGCTGACACATGAGGTCACATGGCGGCACCTTACACAGGTCCTCAGAGTCCAGCTTGGTTTTCAGTTTTTTCCTTGGAAATTTTGTTAATAAAAAATCCTACTATCAACTAGGACAAAACAAACTTTTCTATGTCATTTTCTAGGAAGTATTTTGTCTATTGATCATCCTTCCCTCCCTTTTTGCCAAATGCTTTTATTGTAGTACTAAGATGTTTGTGCTTCCTTTCTGAAAAATAAATGTCAATTTTGGAATAAGTCTGGGTGTGCAGAAAGTCCCACGGGCAGTGTGGAGTTCACAAGCACCGCCCCCCCCCGTCTCCCCCACTGCCAATGTCTCCCGTTCCCACGGCCCATGGGCCAAAACAAAGAAACCTGACATTGGTGCATCATGATTAAGCAAACTCCAGACCTTATTCGGATTTCAGGAGTGTTTCCATCAGTGCCCTTTCACTGCTTTAGGGGCACCCTGCAGACTACCCTCCAGGCTGGGTGTGTCTACTGTCTTTCAGATGCTCAGACTGGCACTGTGGGTCCATGGAGAGAATTGTGCAGAGGTGAAGTGCCCTTCTTGTCACATCCTGCCAGGTGACTTCTGACACCCCTGCTGAGGTTCTCCTTGATCAGCCAGTGGAGGTGGCGCTTGCCAGGTGGCTCCCTGGAAAGTGGTTTTCCCTTCCCACACTGTATTCCTTGGGAGCAAAGATGGGATGTAGAATCCTATCTCATGCGTCTCAGAACCTATCACCATATTATAATTGTTCTTTTTTAAAAAAAATTAAGTGAACTATGATCACTTTAAAATATGTTTAGTATCAAGCTTCAAAAGGAAATTAACCTGTTAGCCCCAGAGCTCCTGGAATTACTATACACATGCTATGCTTTGTTCCTCAGATTACAAAATGACCCTGATTATGAACAGTAAGATGAGAGTGTTAGTGGCATGATTAGTGCTGTTTGTCATAAGCCCTAATCAAGTCCCCAACCCTGTTGCATGTGGACCCCTATGACAAATGACACAACCATTCCCAGGCCCCTGCTGTGTCCCAGACCTTTTCCCAGGCTCTGTGGCTTGGACCGTGGCGTTGAGCTGATCCAATCCTTTCTTCGACAGTGGGGAGAACTGAAGACCAGAGACAGAGTGGCTTCCCCGAGGTCACACAGCCTGTGAGTGGTAGAATCAGGGCTGGAACCTGAGACTCTGGCTTCCCCAGAGCTCACAGCGATACCAATGCTACTTGGGGCCCTCCTTCCCCAAATCCCTCTTCAGGCAAAAAGGACTCTGCTTTTCTGCATGGCTTTCCATTCCAGTCCCAGCAGCCGAGTCCCTGCTGAGTAATCAAGCTCAGGTCTGGTGTGGATGGCCCAGAGGAGAACCGTCACAGCTCAGCAAAGCCCCAGGGAGCTCCTGGGGGTCAGGGTGACAATTCCATGGAGGGCTTAACACAGAACAGGTGTGAATAATTGTGGGGTGACTGGATCAGCACAGACACTTAAATCTGCTACCTCTTCCACCTGGTGGCGGCACAGTCCTGTCCTTGAGAACACTCATTGGCCCGGCCCTCTGCACCAGCTCATGTGCTTCCTTGGTCTAATGACAAGCTGACGGCCCCTCCCCTATGAGAACCCACACCCAGAGGGCAGGCACCGTGTTGCTCACCACTTGGACTCCAGCATTTAGCTCAGATCCTGGCAGTTAGTTAACACCTAGTACATGTGCGATGGCCGAGTGAGCGAGGTCCCAGGTGGAGAGGAACAAGCTGCCCCACATGCACGCAGCCAAGCCTTCTCGTGGCCCAGATACAGTTTCCCACATTTCTCACCAGCTGCCAGGCTGTCTCATCAGATGTGGGTTTTCACATAGAAGTGAGGAGTTGAGTGTTCCAGCTAAACAAAGCAGCGGGCTGAGCCAGCTTGTCTCCCACTGCACCCTGCCTGGCAGCCCGGAGCCCCACAGCCAGGCCTGTCCTGCAGCCAACTCTCATTTTCCAAAATCTGTACTCTGTCTGGAAATGGGGCACAGGGGACTTTGGGAGGGAGGTCACCCATCCCCTCCCATTTTGGATGGCCAGGGGACATGGCTTTTCTCCTGAAGTCCACCCCACGTATGGCCAACACACCCTGATCCTGGGGGCACAGCGGGCAGGGGGGTCTACATTCAGCAGTGGAAAGAAGAAAAGAAGCAAGATCTTGCACCTGAGCACGAATTGGGAGCTCTATTGGGAGCTGGGTGCCTCACCTGTGCTGGCCTGTTCGCAGCACGTTACCAGTAGACACGGGGCACTACACCCTTTTACAGCAGTGGAAACTGAGTCTCAGGTTGCTGATTTGCCAAGGCCACAAACCCCCTTCATCTAACCCCAGAGCCTGAGGACTTGTTGCTTCAGGCTGTGGAGAAAGGGCTTCTGGTCCCAGACTCTCTTACTTTCCTCACTGCCAGAGTAGTCATTTTCTTCTCCTGTCCACATAAAACACCACCAGCACGGTTTGATTCGCTCCTGTGTTTGTTTTTAAGGCTAATATCAGTCATGGGAGGGAGGTAGGCCATTCACTCCCTGGTGGGAATTACTCCAATCCTTTGCTTTCTTCTGACTCCAGCTGAGAACATTAAAAAAAGGAAAGAAAAAAAAAAAAAGGTCAAGAGGGCTACTCGCTCCTGGAAACAATGGAAGACAATTCTCACTTGTCGGAGAGGAGATGGCCCTCTGTACATCTGATGCACAAACCCACCTCACTTGAGCCAGATCGTCCGCCTGGCCCTGCGTGCATTTACTGCATTCTGCAGCATTCTATAATATTCCTGCCAAGGCTTGTCTGACCTCTGCTTGTGCACCCTGATGACAAGGAACTCATTCCCTCCCGGGCAGTGCCTTCTATCGTGGGGGTCTTCTGCTGGTTAGAAGGCGCTTTGTCAAGCGGCCCTAAATGTGGGAGACTCACAGGCTACTACAGCTGAGTGAGAACTTGGAGGTTTCCCAGCCAGAAGTCCTTGATCTTTTCACACCTTGAAACCCCTCCCTATCATTATCCCTCCCCTCTGGCTCTCTGCTGGGATCTATTGTGCCTCCCGGGCAGCAGTTATTAAGTTCTCCTCTGAGAGAGGACCCTTTTCCAGGTGACAGTGTCCTCTGGGACGCTTTAACTGCAAAAGACCTTGGATTGGAAACCACCAGCCTACTCTAACCCCTGGGCTGTGCAGACGAACAGCTGCTGCCCAGAGAGGACAAGCAGCATGTCCAAGGACCCCTGGTGAGAAGGCCACTGTCTGACCGGACACCCTGATTGATCTCCCGTTGTTCCCTGACCGTCGCAGAGAGCAGAGAAAACAGGGGACAAAGAAAAAGCAGGGATAAACTTTGATGGAGAGAAGAGACATGAAGCGGACCCAGGGCAGTCGGTGCCTCCCGGAGGGCACTAGGGGGAGGTGCCGAGTGAGGACACTGGGCACAGGGCGGTGGGCCTGGGGCAGAGGCCGGATATGGGCTGCACAGGCCTGCAGATGGAGGGCGGGTCCCCTTGCTGCTTAAAAAACCCCTGCAGATGCTGTCCAGGCCGCATTGACCCCAACTTCATACTTGCACACACATCTGAGCTCTTGACACCATCTTCTTCCCCTTTTTAAAAAGATTTTACTTATTTGTAGAGATAGGTGAAGGAAGGGAGAAACAGAGTGAGAGAAAGAGTGTGAGAGAAACATCCATGTGTGAAAGCAACATGATCGGTTGCCTCTCACACGTCCCCAGCCGGGCACCTGGCCTGCAACCCAGGCATGGGTCCGGACCAGGAATTGAAACAGTGACTTTTTGGTTTGTGGGACAGCGCCCAGCCCACTGAGCCACACCAGTCAGGACCTGCCGCCGTCTTCTGCCCTCCCTCCTCCTCCAGGTCTTTTACTCCAGCTGGTCCTTGAGCCATTTCCTCTTCTCTCCTTGGCTGCTCAGATGGATCAGCAACCAACACAGCTGCGGCTTGGTTGTGCCCGCGGATGTGCTGCTCACCCCGATGCCTTGGCCCTCTTAGTCTTCACGATGTCTCCACACACTGACTATGAGTATTCCTAATTTACAGACACAAAGACTGAGGCTCAGAAAAGGGAGATTGTTTCATTTTACAATCACAAACTATTACATGGAGAAATGAGACTAGGACCCTCGGTCTTTAGGTTTCAAACTTAGTGTTCTTCTGAATACACTTCACCATTCTATTTTTCGTGTGGAAAATATTTCAAACCTTAGGATCTCATGTAAATGCCCAGAAAAGAAAACTGGGTGATTTTTATTTTCTTCTTCATTCCAATGCCTTCATTTCAATTTAATTTTTTTCTGATTATTTCTATAATTAGAGGCAAAATTGTTCTTATCCCCCAAAGCCCAGCTCCAAGGCTACCTGGAACCTAAAAGGAGAGCTCCCTGGGGATGGACAGCTCTGTCCCCCAAACCTCAGCTGCTGTGTCCTTCACCGCCTTCCTATGGACTGAACTGTGTCCCCCTAATATTTGTATGTTGAAGCCCTAACTTCAACCATATTTGGAGAGGGGGTCTGAAAGAAGGCAATTAAGGTTAAATGAGGTCATACAGGTGAGGCCCTGATTCAGTAGGATTAGTGTCCTTATAAGAGACACCAGAGAGAAGTCACTGTCTCCCCTTCTCCATGTGTGGACACAGTGAGAAGGCTTGCAAGCCAGGGAGAGAGTCTTGACCAGAAACCGACTCATCCAGACCTTGATGTTGGCCTTCTAGCCTCCAGAAAAGTGAAGAAACCAATTTCTTTACATCAGCCGTCCTTCCCGTGGGGCTTTGTTACGATAGCCTGAGCACTTGGAGATACCTCTTTAACTACAGAGGAGAGTGAGCCTGGGGTCAGGGTCGGGGTCAGGGTTGGGACACTCATGAGAACCCCAGGGGCACTTGTGGGAGAGGCAGACTCCCAGATGTGCCCCCAACCCCAACCAATTCCAAGCAGGCGTATCTGAAGTTGAGACTGCAGGCTGCCTTTTATCAAGGCCTCCAGGGTTTTGAGAGAGGAGGTTGCTCACAGCTTCTAAAATTCATGGCCCAGGGGACCACACGGTCCCTTCCAAACCCCACCTTCTGCTTTCATGTCAGTGAAGCCCCAGTGCTGAGCCCCTGCCCTGTCCCACCCAGTCAACCCCCATTTTTAGACATCGGGTCATTCCAAATCATCCTCTTTTGCCCGTTTTCATATTAAAGCATGAGAATGCAGAGGCCAATGGAGGAAAACAAGCTAAAAATTTATTAAACAGAAAAGTGAACCCATGTACCCTCCTGGAAAATGGACAAAAGTGCTTCGAGTTACCCAAAAGATCTCAAAATGCCCCACTAGAGGAACTAAAATTACCAAATACAGTCAGCTCTTCATATCTATGGGTTTCATATCCACAGAGTCAACGAATGATGGATTTAAAAATATTCAGGAAAAAATCCCAGAAAGTTCCAAAAAGCACAACTCGAATTTGCCACGTGCTGAGCATGACAAAGACTCCGCGTGATCGAGGTGATGTGTGCGCAGGCTCTGCTGTGTCCTACACCCAAGTACTGCGCCGTCGTACATGACAGACGTGAGCGTCTTTGGAGCGTCCTCAGGGTCCTGGAACCAATCCCCCATGGGCACCGAGGCAACCGCTATTCTAGAGAAAACAGAGACGGACCATATCCATTGTCTGCATTACCTATTGCTGCATAACAGACTGCCCCGAAATTTAGCACTTTCAAACAAGTTTCCAAGGGTGGGAACTCTGTGAAGGGTTTAGCTGGCTGGTTCTGGCTCAGAGTCTCTCGTGGGGTCATCAAGCTGCAGCCCCCTGAAGGCTTGCCTGGGGCTGGGGGAATCCAATTCCAAGTGCACTGCTCATGGGCGTGTCAGCAGCTTGGAGAAATGCCTTGATTCCTAGCGCCTGGACCCCGCCAAAGCTCGATTGGCAGCTTCCTTTCCAGAACAAGAGACCAGAGAGAAAGGCCCAAGACCAGGCCTCAGTCTTTCATAAACTAATGTCAATGTGACGTACCACTGTCACTTCTACCATCTGCCGTCAGTCACACAGACCAGCCTCCTGGTACAATGTGGAATGAGACCACAGAAGTGGCTGTGACTACTAGGAGTCAGGGTGCTGGGGGCCATCTTGGAGTCTGGTTAGAACATTTTTTAAAAAACCAAATTGCCATTTGGACTGAATTAACATCAACCAACATGTTTTTAGCCCAGTTGCCTCCAGCCAGATGACAGATGGCTCTGGAACATAAACGGGAGCATGAGTGAGGGTATCGCCTCCTTTCCTGTGTGTGGTGAGCTGAACAATGGTCCCTAAAGTCATTCGGGTCCTGATTCCTAGGACCTGTATAACCTCAGATGGGAAAAGCATCTCTGCCTCTCCAGTCTGTGAGCAGCCCGAGGGCACGGATGGGGCCCAGTTCGTCTCCGCACTGCCAGGCCCCTGGTGCAGGGTCATCAGTGACAGGAACTGAGTGGAGGGGTCATCAGTGACAGGAACTGAGTGGAGGGAGGAATGGTGGACGGCAGATGCTTGCTAATGTGGAAACTGCTGGGCCTTGGCAAAGGGCTGTGCCTAGGAAATAGTCTTTGAACCAAAACAAGAATTGACTAGAGGCAGAGGTGAAAGACATGGGCATGCTGAGCCCCCGTTCCCCTACTCTGCTCACTGAGGAGTCAGATGCTGCTGACCCAAGAGGCCCGTGGGCGTTCCCTGGCAGCTCTGCATGGTGTGTCATTAGCAGTGGGCAGCATTTCAGCCTTGCTCAATCCGCAAGTGTGTGACGATGCACTTGGCTGCTACAAACGCTTTGTACTTCAGCCTTTGCCTCCTCAAAGCCTATAACCAGAGATGATAGCAGTGTAGGAAAAGCAGCTAACTGGGTTTCTCACAGAGGATGCACTTGGGGTCCAAAGTTTATGGCCAAGGACTCTGCTCACAAACATTACTACACAGCTTCACTACAACCTTTGCTGGCCCTGATCCTCTGCTGGCCCTTGTGTCTGTCTTTATCCCCTCCTTGTACGGAGGGGAAGACAAAGGCCCAGAGGGAGGAAGTCGCCCAAGGCCACACACCGTGAGGCTGGAGCAGGGCCCAGGCCCCAGACTCTGACTCCCAGCCCTGTGCCCTTCTCACCATCCCTGCCTGCTGCTGTGATTGCTGCCCAGTAATTAACTGTGGATTTAGATTAAAGCCACAGAGCCCAATCCTGAAGGTTACAAAGGGGCAGACCTGTGACAGAGCCTTTGAACCAGGAAGACATAACCTCTTGATTTGGCAACGTAATCTTTTCTTAGGTTTTTAACTTTTTATTATGAGCAAGCTTAAGTGTAATGGAAGACTAGAAAGGATGTAATGAGTCGCCCGTGCCCGGCAGCAGCCAGCTGAAGTATTATACACACCTGCTGCTCTCCGTAGCAGAAGCGCCTTTCCCCTGGGAAACCAGAGGGGACACACGCCACAACCAGAGAGAGGTTTTCAAATTGCACACTGGACCGTGTCAACCTTGCCTCCTCCTCATTCTTTCTGAAACTCTAATAGTAGCCTCTGCAGTGGGAAGTTAAGACAGAGCAGAGGCCCCACCCAGCCCCAGACAACCGGTCTCTGGGCTACTTTTTTAAGTGAGGGAAAAAATAGACTTCTCTCTTGTTGAAGCCACTTTTATTTGGAGTTTTTTCTCTTACATCAGAAGTTCAAAAGCCTGGCTACCTCTTGGAGCCGATTAAGGGGCTTCAAAACAAAGCAATGATGAAACGGGATAAGCAGCCAGAACCCGGGGCATTCCCATTCAGCTAGTCTGGAGCTCAGCGGAGCAGGCAGTGGTGTTTCTGAAAGCTCTCAGGGCAGTGCTAACAGCAGAGACCCACTGCGTAAGGCCATGAGTCTGAACTCGTTCTGATGCACGGCTCAGCTGAAAGGGCTTCTCCCAAAAGTCCCAGGTGGGAGGCACTCAGGGCTCCCTCCTGAGCTTCCGCGGAGTCTCGCACTGGTTTCTGTTAGTGGTATGTGGTGGTTTGTTGCATTCGTTTTGTTGGGGTCAGTCTCCTCGCTTTCTCTGAGCTCCTCCAGGGAGGGACCGCATTGGGTCTGAGGTTTTCAACTGGTGTGCTCCAAGAATTTTTCCCAACATTCATTATCCATTTGGTCAGGGACACTGACCTCTTTTCCCTTAGATTGTCAAACGATAAAAATGACAACTGCCAACACAACAATAGCCATCTGGTGGGGAAATATCAAGATTGTACCTATTTTTTGTCAGATTGGCGAAAAATCCATTTTTTGGCGTGTCAGAATTTTAGTAATTAGTTTGTGTGTGCCGTGAGATGAGAAAGGTCGAACACCGCTGTGTGAGATGCATCCCGTGTGCTGGCTCAGGAGTCAGGGTTCTTACCTGGGCCTCCAAGCCCGGCACGGTCTGGTCCCTGCCCACACCCCAGCCTCCTCCAGAGCCAGCCATGCCTTCGTGATCCCTGCTCCTGCCCTGCTTGTGAATTCCCCGTAAGGCTGTAAATTAATGGCTCAGAAGTCTGGCAGGTGTCGCACTGGGCTGAAATTGCGGTGTTGGCAGAGACGTATCCCTTCTGGAATGCTGGGGGCAGTTTTGCACCTGTGCCTTTTCCAGCTGCTTGCATCACCTGGTATTACCCCAGTGATGAGGGTCTCACTGCCTTTCGAGGGATCCTCCAGGATCCTGCAGACCACATCTGCTTTCACCCTTCAGAGATTTGGAGGGTGTGGCCTTGAACCTTGAGTTCTAGGGAGCAGACACCCCCAGATTCTTCAGCTTCTTCTTATCGGACTCAGCCTGCAACCTCTCCTACCTGTCACAGCTTTCCAGTTGGGTGTGGCCAAGTGAAGACTGAGATTTGCTTAGTCATCGACTCACTGTTAATGATTGAGCAAATAATCGTTAAGTCCATCCACCATGGGGTACCTTGCCAAGTGCCCGAGGAAAAATACTAGGCTGGCTGTGTGCCGTGGTGGGAGTTGAGGGGGGCGCAGAAGAGGCTTTGCAAGGGGTAACACAGTTGCTGGGAAAACAGGAGCACTGATGTGGCAGGAGGCAGGACGTAGTGCCTTCAGTAAAGGACGACTTTTTGCAGCAAGGACTGTGAGCGAGCTAAGGATGACAGGTAACAAAAGACCCCAGGGAGATGTTGCTTAAGGAGAGACCTATGTGAAGCAGTCAGGTTCAAGCAAGAGAATGTGAACGGTACGGGGAGAAGTAGGGGTTTACTGTATTTTGCTGTGTATAATCCACACTTTTTTACCCAAATTTTTTAGGAAGAAATAAGGATGTGTGTTATACATGGGAAGTACTAATTCCAGATCTATATAAATGTTTTTAATTCTTTTATTTATGCTTATGCATTAAAAGTGTAGCTCTAGAAAGCAATAATGATATCGGTCTGCAAAATAATACCCTGGAACATGATCATTGGTTTCATTTTTAAATATAAATAAATAATTGACTTAAAAGAAAATCAAGACAAAAATATTTTTTTATTCCTGAAAGTTTGGGCCAAAACTGTGGGTGCGCCTCACGCACAGAAAATGTGGGTAATACAGAGAACCAGGGACCGACAGAACGGGTGTGGGCCAGAGGGACAGCAGGCCCTGGGGAGCACTCAGGATTAAACCCAGAACAAGGCGGACTCGGCCCTCTGGCACCGCTGCTGTCTGAGGCCACCTCTGGAGCTGTGTAGGTCAAGACATACCCCTGCAGCCACAATTCAGACAGTGGGTAGCTGGAGTCGGGCTGCAGCCACAGAAGCCACCCCATACCCAGGAAGCTGGGCGAAGGACAAGGAACGCGAATGCAGAAAACGCTCACATTTCTGCCGCCATGCCAGTCACGTCCCAAGGGGGCGGGACTATACCCTCCACCTTGCACATCTGGCAGGGCTACTGCTGATGGGCAGCGCCGAGAACACGTCCAGAACTCTAGCTGCAAACAAGGCCTGGGAACTCAGCTCTTAGCTTCCCAGCCTCTCCCTCACCACCCGGGAGGAGGGTGCTGTAGACAGGGAGCGAGTGAGAGGCGCATGAGGACGTCCATCTCGGCACCCTTCATGACGACAACAAGGTGGAGACAAGCCGAAGCTTCCCTCCCCAGCCCTCCTGACCACGGAATTGTACGCCACCTTGGAGAGAATGATGCAATGTCAGCGAAAAGAGAAAAATTCATAAGGAATCCCTAAGGAAAAACAAAACAAAACAAGACAAAAGGCAGGTAGCAAAATAGAAGTCACCATATCATTTTACTTCAACTAAAAGAATTTTTGAAAAATGCAGAAGAAAAAAAATACCAGCAAGACAAATGGCAACTTTCTGGATGAAAGGATGGAAGGTATTATTTTCATCCTCTTCTGGTTTTCAAGCTTTATACAGGGTGCATATATTCTTTTTATCCTGAGGACAAAATGTGTATTTTGCAAATGCACTTATAAAATCTTCACGGAACTGGGAAAAAGCAGTGAAGGTGGAGCAAATTGGTGACCCAAGGTAGAAAACACCTGGGAGGGGACGGGGACAAAAGAGTGCAAGGAGAGGTTCATGGATGGCTACCTAACTAGGGGCGTTGTGCAAGAGGGGAAAATGCAAACTATTGTGTAATTGGGGTCCAGTCTCACAAGGCCCTGAAAAAGGCGTGGTCCTCTCTGGGTATTTGTTCCCACATCCAAACAAGAGCCTTAGGACATCGGATCTGAGCTGCTTAGCGGAGGAGAGCGCGCCTCCGCCGTTGAGCGGTTCCCCTGGGGGCATGAGTTGGAACTGAGCCAGCCCACCGGAAACCCAGACATTTCCACGCCTCAAGGGAGGAGGGGCCTTGACCTCCAGGCCAAAATTCCGCAGGGCCCACAGTAGAAACAGAGCCTCATTGGCTGCTGAGCCATTCGATTGTGCAGAGGCGGGATCTGCAGCGAACGCCGGAGGGAAAGCTGGACTAACTCCAGAGTCTGAACCTGCAACCCAGCGTGAGCCAGAAACTGCGCCCGTACCTGGTTCCCGAGCGAGAGCCCGAGCCTGCACCTGAGCGTGAGCCTGTGCTTGCAGCAGGTAATGACTGCCCTTCTCTCCAACCGCCGCGGCAGCCCGCAGCTCGCGTCCGTACATTGGAGGCTTCCTCTCTGAGCCTCGGCTTACCCATGTGGGGGCGGGTCTTTTTGCCTGGCGGAAACTGTAGGACCTCGCCCCTCTCCCCACACCCAAGTTCCGAGGTGGCACCTGAGGGCCTTAGGGATGCCGTCCTCCCCTCCCCCGCACAACTTTCGGATTAGCTGGACCTCAGTGCTGGAGCCCACCAGGCCCACGTAAGCGGCCGGGCCGGTGACGGTAGCTGGTGGTTGAAAGGCCAGGATGTGCAACCCTCCGTCCAGAAAGGGTGAGGGTGGGCACCTCCTGGTCCTGGCTCGATGGCCCAGAAGGTCTGGCTCGGCACAGGGGTCACTAATACAGGGAACCAAATAAATTGCCCATAGTCAGGAGGAAATACAGAGCTAGGACTGTGGGAACCTGGGCTGAGGGTCCTCTTCTGACTTGCTGTGGTGAGTCCCTGAACAGATTTGATTCCCAGCCTTCTTCTAGAGGGGGGCTTGTCACCTGCTCCAATCGCCCCAGGGCTGCTAGGAGTTTCTCTGAGTTAACTGCCCAGAAAATGGCCTGCAAGCTGTAAAGCCTGGTGCCCCGGTGAGCAGTGGTCTTCCTCCATGCACATGGCGGTGCCGGGACAGACCCCAGAGAGGGCACTAGCGTGGGAACAGCCTTGGCATGAAAGATTTCCCAGCCGTGGTCTGTGAGCACTTCTCCCACCTGTTTAGCCTTTCCACACACCCCCACCCCCTGCCCAGGCCTGGTGACTCCTCCTTACACCCATTCCAGCAGACTCCACCTCCCTCCTCAGATCCAGGTCTGCTGGTTCCAAGGCTGCTTCTGCCTGGCATGTGGCAGAGCCCTGAGCAGAGTGGAACCCTAGTGCACCCCTGATAGGTGTGCTGGCTCAACTTCCCGGCAAGGGAGGGCTTCCCTGGGCAGCACTGATTTGTGTAGAGCTGAGGACCTGGTTGGGGTGTTTTTCTGGATGAGTTCTTTGCTCCTCTCCATGCCCAATGGCAGAGGGTAGGGAGGTGGGGGGTGGGGGAGAGCCAAGCAGGTTTAGTTCCCTTTTGCTATATGGTGGGGCAAGACTCCAGTGAGAGAGTAAAGGTGAAGGGCTTGCTGTCTGGGCTGGGCACTGACTACGGCAGTGAATCTAGGGACTTTATACACCATTTACATTTCACTGAATACCTTTTATATACTGTTTAAATTTTACAGCTGCTGTTTAATCAGGTCTACATTGTTTTCAGAGTGGTGGGCAAGCAATGACAGGCCCTTCTTTCCAGCTGCTGCTGGACTTGCTGCACCCCAGGGGAGCTGGGGGGGGGTCAGGGCTAGGCCGTTTTCTGAGGGTGCCGCCAGCACAGATGCCCTGGGTGGAGGGCGGAGGGCTGTATTACACACAGCCCCATCCCACATGGCCCCATGAGGCCTTTTGCCTGTGAGGCACCTGAGGCACAGAGGCGATGAGAAGCAAGCCCCTCTCTAAGAGAACAAATTGTCTGGGAGTCTTTTTGGTTTCTACTTCATTCTTAGGTCAGTCGAACAGCCTTTGTGGATATTTTTGTAGCAAGCATGATTCTGGGCAGCAGGGCCATGGTGATGAACAGAGCAGGGGAAAACATTGCATTCTTCATGGAGCTGATGTTTTACTGGGGAGAGGCAACGGTAAACATACAGGCTTGTAAAGATGGATGCTGTTTGGTATGTCAGCTGGGGAAAAGTATAGCATGGTGCAGGGAATGGAGCGTGCTATGAGTGAAGAAAGTTGCAATTTTATCAAGCGTGGCCAGGGAAGGCCTTGCCAAGAAGGTGGCATTGGGCCAAGGACCCAGAAGAGGTGAGGGCGTGAGCTGGAGGGTAGATGGGACGCGATGGAGTTAGGCCGGAGGGTTCTTCAGGGCCTTCGTGCCCCTTACAACCCATGTTTTTTGAGGTGTCACCCGTTAGGCTTGGATCTTGGGACATCTGAGCTGGTGGGCCTTTGGGGGCCGGCCTGAGCCCCTCTCACCTGTTCACCCCAGTTCCCCCGTCCCTCTCCAGAGCAGTCGGCATGCAGCGCTTCCTGGTGCCCCGGCTGCTTCGCCTTTGGGGTAGGACCGCCCCGTACTCCTCGGCAGCAGCCCTTCCGAGCCCCATCCAGAACCCGGACATCCGCTACAACCAGCTCTTCATCAACAATGAGTGGCAAGATGCAGTCAGCAAGAAGACCTTTCCAACAGTCAACCCCACCACGGGAGAGGTCATCGGCCATGTGGCCGAAGGGGACCAGGCTGACGTTGACCGGGCGGTGAGAGCAGCCCGCGAGGCCTTCCGCCTGGGGTCTCCATGGCGCCGGATGGACGCCTCCGAGCGGGGCCGCCTGTTGAACCGCCTGGCCGACCTTGTGGAGCGGGATCGCGTCTACTTGGCCTCACTGGAGACGTTGGATAATGGGAAGCCTTTCCAGGAGTCTTATGGTATGGACCTGGATGAGGTCATCAAGGTGTACCGGTACTTTGCGGGCTGGGCCGACAAGTGGCACGGCAAGACCATCCCCATGGACGGCGAGCATTTCTGCTTCACCCGCCATGAGCCCGTGGGTGTCTGTGGCCAGATTATCCCGTGGAACTTCCCCTTGGTCATGCAGGGCTGGAAGCTCGCACCGGCCCTTGCCACCGGCAACACCGTGGTCATGAAGGTGGCAGAGCAGACCCCTCTTTCTGCCCTGTACTTGGCCTCCCTCATCAAGGAGGCGGGCTTCCCCCCTGGGGTGGTGAACATCATCACGGGCTACGGTCCCACGGCCGGAGCGGCCATTGCCCGGCACATGGATGTCGACAAAGTTGCTTTCACCGGCTCCACTGAGGTAGGCCACCTGATCCAGAAGGCTGCCGGAGACTCCAACCTCAAGAGAGTCACCTTGGAGCTGGGCGGCAAGAGCCCCAGCATCGTGCTGGCGGACGCCGACATGGAGCATGCCGTGGAGCAGTGCCACGAAGCCCTGTTCTTCAACATGGGCCAGTGCTGCTGTGCTGGGTCTCGCACCTTCGTCGAAGAGTCTATCTACAATGAGTTTCTCGAGAGGACAGTGGAGAAAGCTAAGCAGCGAAAAGTGGGGAACCCCTTTGAGCTGGACACCCAGCAGGGGCCCCAGGTGGACAAGGAGCAGTTTGAACGAATCCTGGGCTACATCCAGCTTGGCCAGAAGGAGGGGGCCAAACTTCTCTGTGGTGGGCAGCGTTTTGGGGAGCGTGGTTTCTTCATCAAGCCCACGGTCTTTGGGGACGTGCAAGATGACATGAGGATCGCCAAGGAGGAGATCTTCGGCCCTGTGCAGCCCCTGTTCAAGTTTAAGAACATCGAGGAGGCGATCGAGAGGGCCAACAGCACCAGGTACGGCCTGGCCGCCGCCGTGTTCACCCGGGACCTGGACAGGGCCCTGTACTTCACGCAGGCACTGCAGGCCGGGACAGTGTGGGTGAACACCTACAACATCGTCACCTGTCACACGCCCTTTGGAGGCTTCAAGGAGTCCGGCGTTGGGAGAGAGCTGGGGGAGGACGGGCTGAAGGCCTACACGGAGGTGAAGACGGTCACCATCAAGGTCCCGCAGAAGAACTCGTGAGGACGTCCGCTGAGGGGATCTGATGTCAGTTCACGGGTCCCACAACCATTGACTGGTGGTCACCAGACTTTTTTTTAGCCATGGACTCCCTTTATTCATTCCAAACAAACTCTTAGAACCTCAGCTAATGAAACCAAATCAGAGTTCCCCTAGTTAAAGGCAGGATGAGGGCTGGGCTCAGCCCTGTCCCTCTGTGCTCCAATCCCAGCGCCCTTGGAGGTCCTGAGTTACTTCCAGGAAACCTTAAGGGTCACTGGATGGCGGATTAAGAACCACCGATGTGGACTTCTCGTTCTTCGTGCTGATCCAAGGGCGTTCTGATGGATGCACCTGCTGGCGTAGCAGATGCGCTCACCTCAGACCTGTGTGTAGAAGGCGGTGGGAGTTCTGATGGACGTCAGATCTCGTCTCCATTCTCGTTGACTTAACCTAAAGGTCAAGCGTGCTTTTCCTTTTCTAAGTACCAGTTGTTGGCTATTTTGCTTGCTTGCCCTTCATTATGCTAATGATTTACTTTAATTTGAGGGAAGGAATTGGCCAGGAATGAATTTACGTGTCCAACCCTTTACAATACACTCAACCGAAATATCCATCAACTACCGAGTAGATAAGCAAAATGTTTCCCTGGAATGTTCCATGTACTTTTCAGCCATAAAGGGGGATGAAGTGCCACCATGTGCCGCGGCATGGGTGGTCCTGGAAGATGCTGTGCTGAGTGAAGGGAGACAGATGCACAAGGCCACATACTGTGTGACTCCATTTATGTGACATACCAGAACAGGCAAACCCACAGGGACAGAGAGTGGTGTAGTGGTTGCCAGGGTGTAGAGGAGAAGGGGGGATGGGGAGTAACTGCTAATGGGTACGGGATTGTTGGCGGGGGAGGTTTTAAGATGCTCTGGATTTCGATAGTGGTGATGGCTGCGCAGCTTTGCAAACACACTAAAAAGTGCTGAATTGTGTACTGCATTTTCCGTGTATAACGAGCACCCACATTTCTGTGCATATCATACATGGGATTATTATACCCAAGGTGTGTAATCATCCTACCCATGTGTAATGCACATCCTTATTTTTCCCCCAAAGGTTTAGGTGAAAAATTGTGCATTGTACATGAAATAGGACAGGATGAATTTTATAACATGTGAATTGATTTTGATTAAAGATTAAAATAAGTAAACTCACACATTCTGTTTGCAAATCCACTTGTGTCAATATTCTCTTGGTGCTGAATGTTTTGTAGAGTCCTGGAGATGGAGGGGACCCAGGTAGTCATCTGGTCAACCCCCAGCCAGGTGCAAAAATATGCCCCCCCCCCCCAGTATTTCTAGTTTTGTTTTTGTTTTCTCTTGGCAGACTGGGTGGCAAGGGGCCACTTTAGGGCCCACAGAGAAAAGTCTGGTTCCTGTGTCAGATCTCATTCCAAGACTTCTGCTGGCATTATCCCCTAGCCTCTCTATCAAAACACTGTCCGAGAAGCCACACCCAGTATCGGGGCCCTCCTGACATGCTGGGATTCCCAGGGGTTCAAACCTGAGAGTTCAGTATAGTTACTGTTAGTCTCAATTTCCCAATAGGTGGGAGTAACTCCAAGCCAGCAGGCCACGACACCTAAACAGGTGCTGAGGCCCTTTCTCCCTGTCTTTCACCTTTCTGTCCTGTTAATAACGAATCACCTGCTTTCAGGGCCACTCGGTCTAGTAGGTGCACACCCCCGGCATCTCTTTGGCAGCCTGCTGTCTGCCCTAGGCTTCAAAATGATTTTGTTCAGTATTTGACCTTGCAGTTGACCTGAAACTGCTTTCTGGGGATTATGAGTCTGTTTGGTCCCCTCATCTCTCCTTCCCAAGACCTCCTTTCTATGCCATTTGTCTAAGGCTGGGACCCTGACTGTCCCTGAAGTGCACCTTTTGTCTGCTTCTCTTAGAGCAGAGGCTGTTGGCACTTTGTGTAGTCATGAGAGTTTCTCTTGAAACAGGGAAACAGGAGTGAGTAGGTGGGCGAAAAGGGTCTCTAATGACCATCAAGTGTCTTAACATCCCAGTGTTTTAACAAATGCATTGCTCATTAACTTCTCAATACTTCTAAACTAAGTGACACTTGCTACAAGGTGTCCCAGTATATGTTGGGACAGGGAACAGACACTCTTCTGGGTCTCTTATTTTGATCCCTGACATTCTGTGACTGAGGGGACACACAGGTCAGATTCCCAGTCAGCTCAGCCCCCCTGGGCCTCCTCTACTGCAGACACTGCCCGCAGGATTTCACTTGCACACGGATGTCGCACCTCTGGGCACCCACGCACGCCAGCGAACCCACTCCAAGCTCTCCTCTGCCAGATGCTGTCTGCCAGGCACCTTCGCACGCCGCTGAAGCCACACACAAACCAATAGAACAGGCAGCGGGTGACCTTTTTGTTTTAGATGAAGAAATGGAGGCTGAGAGGTTTTGCATGAAGTTCATTTGGACCGTTTCCCGTGTGCGTACACTGTGGGCCAGACAGGGGTCAAACTGCGAGCACGTCTGTCCCAATCTCGACTCCTGAAGAGCCCAAGGACCCAGCTTTGCTGCATCCACTGGGGCTGCTGCGCCGACCCAGCGACACTGCTTCTCTTGACTGCTTCCCAGAGGCCAGTCCCTTTAAGAACTTCGGTTTGGTTTGGCTCCGTTCTGGGTGGGAGGCTGACCTCTGGTGGCCACCTGGTTAATTAATTTCCTCATATCATCCGTTGGTTTAAAAATAAAAGGGGGACTTCAAGGTTCTGTCTGGCTCTAGGCAGGGTGCGGGGACAGAGCATTGAATGAGGCAGTCCCCGCCCTCCGACTTACTTCACTTAGCACCGTACCCTCCGGGTCCATCTGTGCTGTCACCAGCGGCAAGACTTCATTCTTTTTTGTGGGTAATAGCGCATCGTTTGTGTGTGTGTGTGTGTGTGTGTGCCACATGTTCCTCATCCACTCGTCTGTCTGTGGGCACTCAAGTTTGTTCCACATCTTGGTGATAAGTACTGCTGTGATGAACGTAGGGGTGCACAGGTGTTTTTGAATTAGTGTTTTGGATTTCTTTGGATAAATGCCTACGGGAGAGATTGCTGGGTCACACGGTGGTTCTGTTTTTAATCTTTTGAGGAACTTCCATATTCCTTTCCCTAATGGCTGCCCCGGCTTACAGTCCCACCGAGACTGCACGAGGTTTCCCTCCTCCGCATCCTCACCAGGCGCTTCTTAATATTACTCCACTTGATGAAAAATCACAGCGGCCCACAGATGTCCAGGCCCTAAGTGGAGCCAGGGCGCGCACTCAGGTCTGTCTGCCACACCCAGCTCAGCCCAAGGGAAAGGGCCCGGAGGGAGGGACACGGGACCCTTCTGGGTGAGCAGGAGGTAGCCAGGCGGAGAGAAGCAGGAAGGGCGTTCCTGGGAGAGCGGATGGCATGAAGTTTGTCAAAAATCTTGCAGGGTATGAAGAAATGATGGAGGAAGGGAGGGGCGGGGAGGAAAGGCTGGAGGGGGCAGGGGCCGGGTGTGGGGGGGAGGGCTGTATACCCTGCCAGGACGTCCACACTTTGTCCACGGGTGGGAAACCGAGAGTTTCGGAAGGGTCATATTTTGGTTTCTAATAGAGCTGGCTTCTTTTCAGTGGGAGGGTAGGCTCGGGCGGGGGGCGCCCTGAAGCTGGAGACCACTCAGGACACCACTCGCTGCCCATGCCCGTGATGCTAACCTGAACCGGGGGTGAGGACGGGTGGGAGATCGCGGGTGCCAGGAGGTGACCCCACCAGGCTGGCCGGGGTAATCCAGTGGGTGCCAGCACCATGAAAGGGCAGCTAGCTGGAGGAGCGGGTTTGGGGACAAGGTGGCAAGTTTATTCATTTATTCGACGCTTTTTTATTGAGTGCAGACCCCTCAGCACCCCGTGAAGCCTAGTGCCTACGTAGTAGGTGCTCCGCAGATGTGTGTGGTGGGTGGAAACAGAAACAGAGATGAGAGGCTTCTCTCCCCCAACTCCCACCCCACCGCCTGACAGTCATGATTTTTACTCTTCTTGGTGGGAATGGGGGCAGGTTCGGCAGCAGGAAGAAGAGACGCAGGTGACTCCTCAGACCCTGGGTGCATTGGAGGCCGACCTCAGAGGCGGTCCTGGCCGAGGGGAGTTCTCACTGCAGGGAGACTCAGCCCCACGGAGCCGAGGGAACGCAAGTACTGGTGTCCAGTTCTGCCCCGGGTGAGGGGTTCCCACGTTCTGAATTCATTATTGAACCGCAGACACCAGGTCACTTTAGTTTCCCTTAATTAATTAAAGTATCACATAATCATCTCTCTGATTTAATGTTCAAGAGGCCCTGGCGAAGGCAGGGAGGGAGGAAATTCATTAGAGGAGATTGTTCACTGTCGACTGATTTGCTCATTCTTATTAATTTTCCCTGCGTCATCCATCCCTGAGGGGACAAGGAGGGCAATGTTTTTTTAGAAACATAGAATTAAATTCACCATAAAACTTGACAAAAAAATACAATTCCACTAAAAATCAGCCATTTTTAGTTAAGGTGGGAAGTGGGTCCATTTGGGCTTGGATACTGGCTTTTGGATGACCTCTCTCGAGTCTAGTTATAACTCAGCTGACGACAGAAAACTGAGATTCAGGCTGCCTACTGCTTACGGCATCAAGTCCAGACTCTTCCAGTGGCATTCGGGGACGTGGCCAACCCCCCTCCAACACAGGTGCCCCTACAGCTCCTGAAACCACAGTAGTTCCTATGCCCTGTTCACAAATGAAGCCGCACTTCTCCACTCCTGCTGCTTTTGTGTGCTGCTTCCCTAGCCCGGAATCCCCATCCCCATGCCAATCCCAGCTCAGATGCCTCCTCTTCCAGGAAGTCTTCCCTGATCTTCCCCTTCTCTGGTCACAAGGCAGACATTTTGTGCTTCCTTGGAAGGACAGTGACATCACCCCACTCATCCCCACTCAGGTCTCACCAGAGTGCAGGGCCCAGGTCCCACCCACGTTCACATTGCCAGTGTCTGCACCCCTCTGTCCTCTGGAGAAGGCTACTTATGTGCATGTGGAAGATGACAGAGGGCAAGTCTAGTGAGTGAATTCAACCCTAGGATGCTCGTACCGTGGGAGACCCAAGTTCAGGGAGAGTGAGGGGAACCGTGCCAGCAGCAGACAATCAGGACCGGTTAATAACCACACGCAGGGTGACTGGGCGGTGCTGTGACTGCAGTGCCGGCGGGAGGTGAGGAGCGCGTGGGCGAGCAAAAGGGGGCAAGAGGCACAGGGGTGGCAAAGTACCAGTGGGACCCGGGCTGCCCGAGGCAGCATCCCAACGACAGAGACCAAAAGACCGTCCTTAAAAACATTTATTGTGGGAGGGGGGGCAGGGTCATGGGACGTCATCTCCTCTGTGAAAGCAGGGTGGCACACAGGTTCTCTGGGGAATCGTGTTTCCAGACGGTACCAGCCACAGCACACGTTCCTTCAGCCTGCGCAGAGGCCCGGGGACTCTCACCGCTGAGACGTCGTTAAGGTGGGGCAATCACGTTTTTGGTTTTGGTGAACATGTCAGACAGTAACATTTATGTTATTTTTGCACGTAATTACGACGGTAAACCCAGCCTCGAGCTGTCTTCATGCTCGGCTCCGTCCACTCTGCTCTCTGGGTCTGCACCCAGCTCTCCAATTTTGAGCAGGCAGATCTGAGGGGATGCAACTGATTTTGTTAAGTGTCTTCGCAGATGCACGCTGTTCTGCTACCTTCCCTGGGGCCTCAGCGTCCCTAGTTCTCCTGAGTGTCTGCCCACCCGTGAGAGAGGTAGGGGGTGCTGAGTGGAGAGGGGCTGTGAGCAGGACCCCCAGCAGCTCCAGCCTCCAAACAGAAAGAGCTTCCACCTGGATCAGTTTTAATTCTAATTGTATTCAAAGAAGGGGCTCCAACGTTTTTAAGTCTGAAAACCACCCACCTAGTTTCATTCCTCGCTTATTGAAATGAGGAAGCTGGGGTGCACAAAACAAAGGGAACTTGGGCAAAGTCGCACAGCAAGCCAGGACTGAGGTCCCAAATGGGCCTTGTGGCTCTAGAGTCCTAGGCCATTCTCCTGCTGTGCAGTGTGTGTCAGGGTGACATTGCCCGATTTTCCAGAGGTGGGACCGCCAGCCTTAAAGGCGGAGAATGCAGTTCCAAAATGGACCCCAAAATGGCATGCCGGCTCCGGGCAGCATGAGCTTGTGCTTCAGAAGCAGAGATGGGCCTGGGCAGGAACCCTTGAACCCGTGGGACGGGCCGCATCTTCCTTTATGTGGTTACGAGATGGTCCCGAGAAGCTGCACCACGCAGCGGGAAGAGCTCTGCGGGTCCTTCTCAGAGGCCTGCAGACCTTGGGCAGGCGCTTCACTCTCGGGGCCTAGTTTCTTCACCTGCGGAGGGGGGGTGCACCAGTACGCGCCCTCCCTGCTCCCCAGGAGCGGGGAGTGACCACGGATGGCTTAAGGACTATCCGCACGTGCGATCCCAATTTTAAAAATGTTAATTCCCTAGGATATCTATTTTTTTAAATCCCAGATATCAAATATTTTCCTTCTTTCTTTCCTCATTAAAAAAGAAAGAAAGCCTCATTCCTGGTTGAGGTCAAAACATTTCTACACAGAACATGTTCTGCCACACTCTGTTGCATCCCCCAGAGGGAGCGCGGCCGGGTCTCCACTGCCTACTGGGTGAGGGAATGCTGGGCTTGTTCGCAAGTGGACATCTTGGTCCCCAGACGCCCAGCCACGGGGCCCCTGAGTCGGGTAAAGTGTTCCTTTAAGACGAGAAACCAGCAGAGAGAGAGGAGCTACGGCCAGCTGTCTGTACCCAAGTATGAAGCAATAGCCTTTGTTTTCGAGGAAGCACCAGTTTAAAAAGGACGCTCAGACCACACTTCCCGCATTTCGTCCACAAGGCCATCCTACTCCAGCATGCAAGGTTGGAAGGGCCACAGGTAACCTCCAGTCCAAATGCCACATTCACAGGTGACGAGACCAAGACCCAGCGAGGGAAAGGACCTGTCCAGGTCACACAGCAAGTCAGAGGTCAGGTGGGGGACAGCAGGGCCCCCTCCTCCCTGCTACAACACACAGTCACTCAGTCACAGAGCCCCACCGATCAGCCGCAGACGAATGAGGTAGAGTCGCAGCTGCCGCGTGCCCCGTGCAGCCCTTCCGAGTTCCCAGTGTGCCACGCCGTGATCTTCCCCGGGGAGCAGTCAGAAAAAGAGTTCTGATGGAGCAATTCATTTCTAAAGTATAAAAAACCACATGCAGGCCATTTCCCCAGCGTTTGCCCTGCTAAAAACCATATCTGTATGTGAATCTAGTTTGCATCTAACTTTGAAAAACATACAAAAGGGGTCTTCTACAAACACGGTTTCTCTAACTTGCCCTGGAGCAAAACGACGCAGGACTTGACTTCGTCGTCGTCCTGCGATCTGCGTTTCTGAGACCCTGGGAGGGAAGAGGGAACAGAGTTAGGGGAAAGGCGCCTGCTCCGTCACGGTCAGCTGCGTGGTGAGTGGAAGGCACAGGAAAGGACCCTTAACTTTAAATCTCCACCCGGCGAGGAGCGTGGTGGCCACGAGCCGGGCCCTGGGGGCCCAAGGAGCATGTACACAGCCAGCGGGCAGACGTTTCAGGGACCCTAACTTACTATGAGGAAAAACTTCCGGACACTGGAAAACCCAGGGACGGCTCTCTTGTGGTAGTGAGCACTGCATCTCTGGAGGTATGCAAGCAGGGGCTGGCCTGTAGTGTACCTCGCAGAGGGAACTCGGGAACTGGGAGGTGCCCATGCTCTTAAAACTCCATGGCTCCCTTTTGAAAACTCATCTATGATGGGCTGTATTCATAGCCAGGTAAAATTTCTGTTTTTTAAAGTATAATATATACATATTTATACTTAAAAACTACATATACTTAAAACACGGAACATATAGTCACACACATACATGTATGCACGTACACATGTGTACACACATACAGGCACACAGAACGAAAAGTCCCAACACTGGATTTTTTGTTCTATATTTATCAGAATAAAACAGAAAGGCGAGCATCCAGGCGCTGTAAAAGCCGTCCCCTAACTCATTTCTATTGGGTGAGTTTGGCATTTTCCCCGCGGCTCCTGGCCCCGAGGGAACCACAGCACAGTCTTCCTCTGTCTCCTCAGCTCTGAGCTGCTTGACTCGCCCCACACTCACTGCTGCCCCGTGTTTCCTTGGCTTTGCGTTCCTTGTAGTTTAACGGCGTTCACTTTTCTGTTCTCCCTGCATCCCCTAGACCTGATGTAAGGCCTTGGGCGCAGAAAGTGCCCAGTAGTAGTGGCTGCAGACGGAATAACACACATGACAACCACAGCAACATCCTTCTGCTTTTCACAAACTATCGAGCCTGCTTCTCGTTTTCCCTGCCCTGTGAAGTCCTTGCCGGCAGGCCTTGGCACGGGTGCCTGTTCAGGACAGTTCTCCTGCCCTGGGCCTCCGGGGAGAGGAGCAGGCTCCCACCAGCCCCAGCGCAGCAGGGTGTGGCCACGGGACTTGCTTTGGCCAATGGACGTAAGCGGCTGACAGAAACTTTAAATGAGATTGTGTGCTTGGCATGGCCTCCTGCTTGTCCCCTCTGCCATGAGAGTGGACACATTCCATACCAGGGCTGCTCCTCTGGCTGCATCCCTGTCATAGAAGACGACACGTGGGATGGAGCCCCAGCTAACCCGCCACCTTGAGAAGAAATGTGAGCAAGCAAGAGATAAATGTTGGTGGCCGTGAACCAGCGAGGTTTGGGGGTTGTTAGGCAGCAGAAGCTGGCCAATAAGGGGCTGTTTCCTAAGTTCATGGCCCACCTGTCAGCAGGGGACAGCTGCCTCCCTGCTGTCTCCCAGCTGACTCTGAGGACCAGGCCCAGCTGGCCCAGGGAGGTGCAGATTCTCTGCGGATGTGCTGCTAAGAGGCATCGTGTTGAGGACAGGGAGGCACAGCCTGGGGATGGCAGAGCTGCGGACAAGGGGAACCAGACAGAGACAAACAGCTCCCGCTCTCTTCTCAGTGGGCATGTTTTCGCACAGGTGCTGACGCCATGACAGCTTCTGCTCACTCCAGGAGGTTCTGGAGGAAATATTTGGTGCCGCCTCAGAAACAGACACAATGGGCCCTTTTCACCTTCTGGATGCCCATACGTTCGCAGCTCTTGCCGTGCATGCCGGGCGGGAAGCCCAGAGTGACACGCGTGTGGAACATGCTAGAGATGCCACCTGCTAATCGCAGTAGGTTCCTACTCTTGTTTTGTGCCCTTCTGGTTTCTCTGGGCCTACACGTTTTTCTTTCTTTTTATTATACATCTTATAAACCATCTCAATTTCTTGTGACGCAGGTGTATAAACACCCAAAATGACTTAGAAGGCATACTTACTCTGTCACATGCGGTCATCCGGAGCTGGGCCACGAAGGAGTTTGTACATATGCGGGTCACTAACTGTCACCGTGCCACGGGACTGGGCCTCCCCCAGCGCGTTGGCCGAGTGGCACTGGTACACCCCCTCGTCCTCCTTCCTCAGAGGGCTGATCTGGAAACACAGGGAGCATGTTCGTGTAGTTCCCTGCGGCACGACGCGACCACTCCGGTACGTGGCCTTGACAAGACCTCTGGCCACTTGCTCCTCTTCAGAGTAAGCAAGAGCGCACTGTCTCTCTTCTCACCTTCTCAGTGCCTCTGTCCTGGCTCTCATGTAGTGTTTCCTCTGCATTCCTGCCTTTTACTGTGAGCTACCTAGTCCTCTTTTTTTAAAAAGATTTTATTTATTTACTTTTAGGGAGGAAGGGAGGGAGAAAGAGGGAGAGAAACATTAATCAGCTCATCCCCAACTAGGGACCTGGCCCGCCATCAGGCATGTGCCCTGACTGGGAATTGGACAGTGAGTGACCTTTTGGTTTGCAGGCTGGTGCTCAGTCCACTGAGCCATACCAGCCAGGGCTGGTCCTCTTATTGAAGGTATAGGTATAGCTTATAAGGAAAATATTGCAAATTAAAAAAAATAATAATCTATTGCCCATGAAATGGCCCACAAGGGCTCCCAGTGGAGGCAGCCTTCACAAATTAACACCAGAGAAAATGTTTTCCTCCATACTTTCTCCTAATAAAGCATGGGAAGGTTAAGGTCATGGGGCCCTTGGATGCTGTCCAGTCTAAAGCTCTCTTTTTACAACTGTGGACACAGAGGCTCGGATTTGAAAAAGCCACAGACCCAACCGCATTCTGAGGTTCTGAGCTGGGTGCAGAAGAGTCACCAAACCTCGGAGAGGTGGTGGGGCAGTGGGAAGAACCCCCAGGGCAGCCCGCCCTGCTGCCCCTGCAGAGCAGATAGATCACGCAGGCCCTCTCCTCTCCTGCTCCCTCTTGCTAGAATGGCTTCTGTCAATCACGGGTCGATCTACAGACCAGGAGGGTTTATGTGCCCCATCTCGTTTTGAATTTGCACCAGTGGTGGACGCAGGGGAGCATGGTCATTAGCCTCACGCTCCAGGGGACTAGCAGGTAAGTCACAGACTATTAGAGTCAAGTGGCCCTTGGACGCTGTCCAGTCCAAAGCCCTCTTTTTAAAACTGTGGGCATGGAAGCTCAGAGAGGTAGTTACTTGGCCAACACGGACCCTTGTCTCGTCACTCCAGGGCTCCTTCAAATACACGGCATTCCTTCTTCTTAGCAAACCCGCAGCAGGTGGCATGGAGGAGCCATGAGAGGACCCAGAGGTGCCATCCTCCCTCCTTACTGGCCGTGTGGCCTTGGGCAAGTTTCCTATGGCAGCCGTAACAAAGCACCACACACCCAGTGGCTTGAAACGACATGCACACCATCTGCCCTTGCTGAGGCCGGAAGTCCAGGTGGGTCTCAGTGGGCCAAAGTCATGATGTCAGCAGGGCTGCCGTCTTTCCAGAGGCCCTAGGGGAGTATCTGCTCTTGCCTTTTCTGGTCCAGAGGCAGTCTGCACTCCTTGGCTTGCGGCCCCTTTCCTTCATCTTCAAAGCCAGCAATGGTGGTCGTGTCTCTCTCACACTCCCATCTCTCTCTCCTGTCTCCCTCTTTCACATCTAAAGAACTCTGTGATGGCCTTGGCCCCACCCAGATAATCTGGGGTAACTTCCTTATGAAAGTCACCTGATTAGTAACCTTAATTCCAGCTACAACCTTAACCCCCTCTTGCCATATAACAGAAAACATCCACAGGTTCCGGGCCTAGGACATGGACATCTTTCTGAGGCCGTAACTGCTACCACTGAAGGTCACTTATGCTCTCAGGGGTTACACACCTTCCCTGCTTTCCTGACAGTCCTCACAGGGTCCAGTGAGAAGTGGATAAGAAACGTGTGACATGTTACAGAAATATCGAGGGTGCTTTGTACAGGCCAATCATAGCCAGTAGTCCTAAATGAACGGGATGCTCACCAAAATCCAGGCTGTGGCCTCGTGGTCAGAGGGCCCCCCTCGCACCTGGACAGCTATGTTCACATGGTCCCCAGGCAGGTCCTCTAGCACCTGGGTGCCCTCGGGAGACTGTGTGACCTGCAGAGGACAAGAACACCAGGAGGGGTTTAGTGGGAGCATTTCCAGGTACACGCCACCCCACAGACACCCTCTGTCTTCATCTTCCTGCTGACCTGAAGGCCGAAACCCTAGTAGCTCTTGCTCCTACTGAAATGTCCGTTGCTTTTAAACCCTGAATTATGCACAGACAGCACATCCTGATGGACAGCAAAGATGTGGACGCCCCCACTGTCTCATGGAAGCAGTTCAGAATGCCACGGCCCTGTCAGGGCTGTTGTGACAAGGGGACAACTTCTCTGTGACCCATGCTGGTCTCTCAAATACTGATTGATCTGCAGGAGGATCTATTTTGGAACAGGACTGGGTTACCTGCCACCACCCAAGTCTTTCTAAAACCCAAACCCAGTGAGGCAGCCTCTAACTTCATCCCAGCTGGTCCAGGCTAAATAACCAGCAGAACTTTCCCGACAGCTAAGTGGCCAAGAGAGCAAATGCCACAGGAAGGATGGCAACTGCCCTTCTCTGGGGACAGCTTTGGGAGAAAAGTTTTGTGGCATAAACCTGGAGGCAGAGGAATGGTATATAACGGGGTGTCCAACTGGCTGCCCAACACAAAATCGTAAGTTTTTCTTAAAACATGAGATGTTTTTGTGATTATGTGTCACAGTGTATTTAATGTGTGGTCCAAGACAGCTCTTCTTCTTCCAATGTCACCCAGAGACACCCCAACCAAAAGGTTGGACACCCCTGTAAGATATCCTCTGGTCCACACAAAAAAATATACACAGAAACACTTAGAATAAAAGAAAACATTTACACCCTCCCTCCCTCCCTTCCCGTCTCCCTCTCTCTCTCTCCCACACACACACACACACACACACACACACACACTCTCGAGTGTTTGGCTGTAAGTACCTTCCTCCACGTGATGACTGGGGGCGGTGCAGCCCTCACCTCACAGGACAGGTGCGCCTGTGCCCCGGTGACGTTGTGAACACTTCGTGGTGGGATGACGACCACAGGAGCTGGGCGACAAGACAAGGAAGCACAACCATTACCCGGCCAGGTCCCAAGGGCCCCACTTCTAGAATTTTCCTCCTGGGAAGAGCCTGCTGGGACAGAGCATGATGGGAGAGCAGTGGCCGACAAAAGCTCTCCACCCACAGAGAACAAAGTCTCAGGCAAGGAATCGTGGGAACGAGTTTGCCTTAGACCCGAAAGGGTGCCTATGTGCTTCCTCACCCATCGCCTTTGTTCTACCAACAAGAAAACAGGGCCCCAGAGAGAAAAGGCAGCCACCTAAAATCACACAGCATGTCTGCAGTGGGGCTCCCGTCTCGTCGCACTCCTCCCCTGGCCCAGCTGCCATCTGCTTTCAGCTCAACGACAGGACAGGGCTCCGGGAGGGGCTGGTGTCACTTCACCAACGGCAGTCTTCTAACAGATGGGCCTTTCTCCTTTCCAGAGGCGGGCATTTCACAGAATAACACCACGTAGAACCCAGCATCCACCCCAGAGCGGAGACCCCCTGCGGCCCTTTCAAGACGCTCATTTGCACATCACAGACTCATGAGCTCCACACTTGGCCTCCCCCACTCCACACCCCTCCCACTCCACACCCCCCCACGCCCCAGTGGCAAAACTGTTGGGCTGGAAGCTGGGTAGAGACTGGGCATCAGGCGATGTGGATGTGGGCTGCCAGAGCACTGCAGAAAGGAGAAGGAGCGCGTGGGCATCTGAGTTAGAAATTCTTAGCTGACACTCCACTCTCCTCCCTCCTCTCTGTGCCTGGCATCTGCTCTGCCCACACTGGGACTAAAAGCATCAAGTCTGGCGGCCCTTCAATGTATCTGCCTCTGCATGGAATGCACCCCCAGCCCACAGGTAGCTGGCTCCCCAGGTGCAGGGCTGACAGGGTGTGTTCTAGTCCAGGACCAGGGGTTCTGTGCCGCTTTCACCTGCTGAATCGGAGCCTGCCTTGCAGCCCAGGTGCTTCCACCTGGTCTCACCTGCACAAGAAGGCAAGCTTGGCCCACCCTTGCACCTGACCCCACGGTGTCTTGGGCAAGGTGAAAATGTGGTCTTTGGGGAGGAAAATGCTCTCTATTCAGGTCTGCTTGTCTGTAAGATGCGAACAATACCCTCAGCTTCAGAGGGTCACTGAGCTGGTCTTACCGCGTGATGAGTGGGAGTGATGGTTTCAGTTAGCATGATATGCAAGTGGGGGTCAGGAGCAGGTCTGGTACACAGATGGCTGGGTGAGGAAACACATGACAAATAAAAGAGCAAACACATCCATTCTCCAGCCATCTGACTGCAGAGAGTGTGGACTCCTGGGGCTTCCCTGGTGACTCAAGGACAGCCCAGCAAGCTGGCCTCGAAGAAGAAAAGGAGAACAAAGAGAAGGAGACAAAAGGCTGGAGGGAAAGGGGAGGGAACAGGAGTGAAAGGACACAGAAATGAGGCTGGTCTGGCTCCTTCGCACAGACTGGGAAGCAGACTCTGTCAAGCTGGTGCCAAAAACAAAAAACAAAACCCAACTTTGGGAAACCGTCTTAGAGCTGCAAAATCTCAGAGAAGCCTAACTCCCCAAGATCCTGAGCCTGTGTCTATGATGTGTTCATTGAGCCTCCACTTGCACGCCTCTAATGACAGACAGCTCACTACCTATGGAGCCAGGCCCTTCTATTCTTGGAGGGCTCTGCAGGTAAGAAAGCTTGCTCTCATGGGACCTAAAACTCACCTCCCTGTGTCTCCCACCTGTTTATACCAATGCTGCCCTCTAAAGTCCTACAGCGCTCTGGGTGTCCCAAGGGCCACCAGTGAGGTGAATAGAGACACTGCCCTTTCCCCCTACAGGCTTTCTTCCCCCTCAGCCCGGGCAGCTCACTCCTTCAGCTGTGCCCATCTCACTGCCCTCTAAGCCACACAACCCCAAGTAGAGCCAACGTCCCCTCAGTGAACCAAGGTCCTGGGCTTCCAACATTGCCCGATGTGCCCTGGCCACCTGCCTGGCTGCCGCAAAGAACCACAAGAGCCCTGCTCTCTGGCAGGAGCCCCGCCTGCACAGACAAAAAAGAGAGTCTGATTTATTCACGTCCTCTGTCCTGCCAGCGTCGCCTCCCCGGAGCCCATGCCCATTCTCAAAGGGCTCGCTGTGCGGACAGTCAGAACCACGTCTTATTCCAGGGCCTGCCGCGGGGGTTCCAAAGGGACGCCCAATCCATGTGTTTTACTTCCATTCATGTAAAGTCATAAATTTTAAATGAGATTTCATCAATCCTTTTCAGGCCTAAATGAATAAACCAGTAAATCACATGTCACCTTTCTCTCCTTGTACTTCCCTCTCCCTTTCTTGCAATAACTACACTTGAGAAAGCCTGTCTCGGAAATACTGTCTTTGCCACTGATTTCCTGGCAGAAAAATGCCATTTGTCTTACAAAAGAGCCCCCTACGCTAGATGACAGAGTGGCATTCAAATTTTTATCTTTAAATTTACATACGGTACGTTCGCTCTCTGGTGCACAGTTCTGGTTTTGACAGATGCCCACAGTCATGCAAATGCCGCCACAACCGAGACACAGAGCAGTTACCTCGAACGGTTTCCTCCTGTGTCTCTGTCACAGTCATCTGTCTTTAATGTTGACACATCTGATTTTAAACTGACAATATTTTTATCCGTAACAGCTCTTCACAATCAGCCATCATCATCATTGCAATACTGGTAGTGATGCCGCTGACTGACACCGAGGGCTGGCTGCGTGCTGGGCGCGCTTCTGTCCCAGGGGTTGTGACCCCGTCCGGTCCCTCCAGCAGTCCCGCCAGCCAGGCAGGTGAGCCAGGGCCCCCCGGCCTTAAATGGTGGGGCGACGCCATGGGCCTGGGCTCTGGCCCCAGGCTCTGTCCACACCATTTTGCCCTCTCCTCCTGTGACACCTCCACAGCCAGTGCTCTCTTCATCCTCACACCAGCCCTGCATTTGTACCCATTTCACAAATGAGAAAACCAAGGCTCTGAGAGCTGACGTGTGTGGAGGGACAGGGACTCAAACCCAGGGCCCTGAGTCCATTAACGCCACACTGATTTTTAAAGTGAAACATCTGTTATTCCGTGTGGACGCCTTTCTCGTGTGAGAAAGCCTTCCTTGGGGATTGTGTTGGGGGCCGCAGGACAACCCCTGGGTTGCAGGATTTGCTGGGGGGACCACAGGACCCAGCCCAGCTTTACTCTCAGCTGTGATTTATCGCAGCGGAAGGAGACAAAGCAGATCAGCAGAGGGAAGAGGCACGCGGGGCCGGGACTGGGGAAACCAGACGCAGGCTTCTGAGAGCCTCTCCCGGCGAAGTCACACAGGACACACTTAGTTCCCCAGCCTTGGACTGTGACAACCCGTGCAAAATGCCACCTGCCAGGGAAGCTCTGGGCCTGACGGTTGTGCTGGGGCTGGTCACCGAGGCTCCCTCTGCCTGCTGTAGATGCAGATCCAGGCTCCCAGCAAGGGAGCAGCTGTCCAGCTGTCCTTTGTTCAGTGCAGGCAGTGAGCCACCACTATCAGTCCTAAAACCCTTGTCCCCAGACACCAGCCACGGGCCACCCTTGCCCCCAGGCTTGTGGGAAGATACACAGCTACACTGACCCTTTTCTGCCCAGGAATAAACCGGCACCCCCACCCCAGGCTTCACCCCAAGCAAATGGCTCTTGTGAAGACACCATTAAATGCACCCCGTGTCCTCAACACCAGCAGGACACTCCCAGCCCTACTGTTCCCAAGGGCTCATTCAAGTGCAGCACTGGGATGCTCAACGCCATGACCACCCCAGGCAGGAAGAACCCATGGTCCAATCCTGTCTCTGCCACACCCCAGGGCTGCAACATGGCCTCAGCATCTTCTTTAAAGTGAGCCTGGCAGTCCATTCTCCCTCCCCTGTGCTCCCCATATGCTGCAGTGAGGAAGTTACCAGGCCCCTTGCCAACTGTCAAGGCTTCCACGGAGGGGCCTGAGGACTTGGCTGGTTGCTGCACCCTGAGGGTAGTGTCCTCGAAGAGGCCTCTGGTGGGCGGGCTCGCAGCCCTTCCTCGGGCGAGCCCGGAGCGAGGCCTTACAGTTGCCAGGGCAGCCACGCTTCTGGAAGAGCCACGGCCTCCCTTCCCACCTGCCTCTGACAGGAGTCACGCGGCTCTCAAGAGAGAGGATGGTACCCGGTCGGCTGGGTCTGTGAATGTGCCAGCTTTGTCTGTCTAGCCCTTCCTTGCTCAATACTTGTTTCCTCTGTTCATGGCAGCCACAGCCCTGGCAACGCTGGGCCAGCACAGCTCTGCCCACTGGGTAACAGACAACAGTCACCAGGTGTGTCCGGACAAAGGCGGTGCTGTGGGTGGGCAAAATGTACCCAGGGACTCTCCTACCCATAGGAGCCTGCTTGGGCAGCTTGCTCACCACCTCCTCCTGATCTGCGAATGAAGGCGACTTCACTCCCCCCAGGGTGCAGGGAGAGAATGGGTGTGGCTGCATTATTAAACTGGCGGGTCTGTACAAATGAAGGGGATCGATGTCATTATTATAGTGTGTGGGGATCTGTCCCCCTGCCCCGTCAGCTACGTCCTTGATGGCTGGAACGAACAATCTTTGCATGTGCCTCAGATTTCTTTAGAGTTAATGGCGCTAGGGAAGGAAAGAATATTAAAAGTCATCCCCCAGGACCCCATCTACCTGTAGGAGAGGGCGCACCACCGGAGGGTTTACTGATCAACGCACTGCACAGCCCTGGTAATTTATGCTAATAGTCATGTTACGGCGCAGGAGAAACGGCTCAGTCCCTCTCCCTGCAGCCTGCGCCTCACTCAAACCCCTCCCTCGGCATGAAAGGCTTTTGAGCAGGAGACCCCCCCTCCTTTGTCCCTCTCACAAAGTGGCATTCACTGCCTCTCCTGGTTACCTGGTAACACATGCTTCACAAAGACCCATTTCTAAGTGGAGCTGGAATTTCAACCGAGGTAAATTTTCTAAGATTTAGGATCTCAAGAGCTCACAGAAGCCTTGGGGGCTCAGTGGCCCAGTGGGCACTGACATGGGACCCTGATCCTATGTAATTTCACACTCGGAACAGGACATCAACCTGCTGTTTGCAGGATCCCAACGTCGGCAAGCAGTCACAATGCACAGACAGAACAACGCAGCCTTTTAAAGTAATGACAGCAGTAACAACTTAATGCCAGGCTAGCTGACAGTTGAGAAAGCAAACCAAGAGTTTAGGACAGAATGGAGCTTCGCCCCTGAGCCTGGCACTAAACTGCTCTGGGCTTAGCTCCGGTGGCTGCCCAGCAGGCCCACAGCCCACATGCACTGCAGGACCTCTTTGCTCTGTGTCTCGGTTCACACTGTGCCTCCCCCCAACCCCCTCCGCCCAGGAACGTTCCCCTCGCCCTTCAAGGCTCCTCTCATGTGCCTCCCCTTCTGTGATGCTACCCTGTTCCTCTCAGGAGCCATCACCCAGAGCTAAACAGAGGAACCAGCAACCTGCCTTGGGGGGAAAACCGGAAGGCAGATCTGCCCTGAAAAACTCTCAAGACTCAAGAGCAGCCAATTGGCGGCACCTTCTGAATGAGGTTGCCAGAGGGCTAGAGGTGTGAGGCCCCACCTGAGAAGCCAGGAAAACCCAGGCTAGAGCCCCAGCTCTGCTGGGGAATAGCCAGGTGGCTCCAGGGAGACTGCTCCTGCCCCTGCCCCACATGCCTCAGCTTTCCCTTCTATGTAATGGGACTGAGACCTGCCCAGGGCAGTTGTAAATGTCGAGCAAGAAGATGGGATGCAAACGCAATTTCCAACAGTAAAGAATGAATTATTCATATGTGGGAACATAGTGGGTCTTCCATAAATGTGTGTGCATTAGGCGTTTTGGGTCTTTTCTGAGCACAGGAGGAAATTTAAGCCTGAAAACTGCTTCCAAATGCTCCTGAGAGGCATGCGTGAGAACACCTCCCACACTGGGTGGAACTTCGCACACATTTACAGACGCCTCGCTCCGCTCAAGTCGGGAGTTCGCACGTTGAAGGAGCAGGTGAGGTGCAAGGAGGGGTGGTTTTGTCACCAGTATTGAAGCAGAACAGCTGCTGCGGGGACTTGGTCTGCTTCCCTTCAACTGGGGTCCCCAGGGGCGTTGTTAAAAACTGCTTCTGCTGTGTCCTCTGAATAGAGGATGGCTTTAGGGCAGCACAGAGCGAGGTGCCGATTTTGCCTTAGTCACTAGCTAGGAAAGATCCCCTGTCCACAACTTCTTGATTGACCAGGACACAGGGGCAGGGGCCAGACAGACATTTCAGGACAAAAAGCAACGGGAAAAACAGTGCCCGACTGACAGGAGATTCCAGGAAGGCCTGATGCCTGTCACTAATGGGATCATTAAAAGCAGCTTCCGTGTGGCCTCCATTTGGCTCCCTGAACATCTTTACGCCCGGGGCCTGTGCCTGAGGTGCGCCTCAGGGCCCATAGATCAGAGTGGAGGGGCTGTCACATTTACTTGTCATTTGGTAATTTTCAGTGAATTAGGGGTATGGGGTTTCCATCTGCCATCTGGCTGCACTCTAGTAACCATGGCAACCACCACCTGCCTGACTTAACTCTATCAAGTCCTGTCCCCAAAGAGCACAAAATAGGGTATAGGGGACTTGGGAGCTGGTCAGGCTGCAATGGTCACCACGATCAATCCCCTGCACTGCTCCCTCACTGGAGTCTGTCTGCTCCCCATAATGGCAGATTTGGCTTAAATGTCTTAAACATCTTCAAGGCATCTCTCTTGGGAACAGAACACCACTCCAGGGAAGTATCATTTGAGACCATCTACGCCGGCAGATTCTGGGGCCCTGGTCTGCACTTATGTCTCCTGTGTGTGGAGTGAAAGTATTACCTGTCTGCAGACAAAGAGAACCGCCTGTGAATGAACTGCTGAGGAAAGCAGATTGTAAAATCGAGTGACAGGAACTAGAAAAAGGAAGGAGACAGGACTGTTTACGTGCCACAGGGTAGAAACAAAGGGGCCTCAACAGGGGCTCCACAGGGACTAACACAGCCCAGGGGATGGGCCAGCCCAAGGTCACTCAGGGAAACAGCAGCACAGGGAAGTGCCAGCCGGCTCTCTCCTCCATGGGAGCCCCCACTAGGAACAGCCACTGGCGATATTCCTGCACTCCAGGGAGGCCGCAGCGCGGATGGGCTGCACACTGTTTCCATGTTTCTGGGACAGGAGGGTCCGGGCCCCATTTCTGACAACACAACAATGCGTGTCTCCTGGACACACATCCACCCGGAATGCCTGGGCGAAGATAATCATAGAAACTTCCCAATGCCTGTTAAGGCCTTCCCCACCCCCAAGTCTTCCTTGTTGGAGCTGAAGTCACTACCCTGACTTAGGCAGTTGGGTCGGACTTGGTCTCCAGCAGTGGGCCAGAACCCCAAGCTGGACTTCTTGGGACTCACACTACACTCTCCCCTGCCCCCTCCAGGCAGCATAGAAAGGGACAGTTCTTCAAAACATAATGGTTTTTCTGGGCATCCCTTTATTAAGGTTTTGGATTATTTCTGTTTGATTTTTTAAAAAGTACACATAGAGGGTAGGAAGCAATAACACCGACAGACAACTTTACTGTGATGTTAATGAAGTGTAAGTTTCTAGGTCCCAAGCAATGATTAATTTTCTATTCCTTTACTTCAAGTGGGACCTTTCAAATTGTATAAGCCTTAGCCCCACAAAACCTGGGTCTGCCCCTGAATCTTTTCAGAGCCTAGGTCTGCAAATGACTTACCTGTCCTAAGTGGGAGCTCCCTCAGGAATCCCCAGCAGGGTCCCAGCCCTGGTGCTCAGCTCCGAATCCCGAGTTCTGGTTGGGAGCTCCTTCTCTGGCTTCTTCAAGGTTCCTCCCTCTCCATTCAAACAACCCACGCCGGGGACTTGAACCTGTTGAGGACCTCCCACTCTCAAACTCCCAGTCTTGTGGAGGCAAACTACCAGGCCTGCGAATAACTGCATCAGCAAGTATTTAAGTACCAAAAGGGACAGCAGGCTCCCCAAATTCCCACCAGCTCACTAGCTGGTGTACCCATGAACTTGGTAAGGGAAGGTGCAGCATGTGAATTCCTGCCCCAGCCTCCTTGCGCTCCCTGCCAAATAAGAAAAACTACATAGGCAGCGTTGGTGCTGGGAGGTGAGGAGAGACATTCTTTCGCCAATACCCCAGAGATCTAGGGTGTCCCCCCGCCTCTGCAGCACTGCCAGGCGGAAGCCCGACTTACCAAATACACAGGGGCCGTCGTGCACCTTGTGCAGGTGGCTTGGGTGCGCGCGCGGCGCGTGCCGGGCGCGCAGGCGCAGTGCGCAGACGCTGGGATAAGAGCGGCCGTCGGAACCGCAGACGGCGCCGCGCTGCGCGCACACGCAGAGCCCGGTGCCCTCGGGCGCCGCCCCAGCGGCTCGGCTGGCGCACACGAGCTCGGGGCCACAGCGCGCGCCAGCTGGGCCTCCGCAGCTCGCACCCTCCCCGCCCAGGCAGCGCGCGCAGCAGCCGCACTCATCGCGCGCCGGAATGCCGGGCGCCGGGCAGCGCGCGGGCGCGGGACAGTGCTCTGGCCGGCACGGACCGCACTCTGGGCGCCGGCCGCCCGCGCGGAGGAGCCCGAGGCCTGGGGCTACCGGCGGCAGCAGCAGAAGCAGCAGCGGGAAGAGCACGGGTGAGCGTGTCATGGTCCGCTCCAGGACGGTAGTAGCGCCTCTGCTTAGCTCTCCGTTCTTCACGCGCGGCGCCGCCACCCAACCCGCCCCGCCGCCGCTGATTGGCCGGGGCTGCACCGCGGGGTGCCCGCAGACGGCTGCCCGGTCCGGGACCGGAGCGGCGGGGTGGGCTCCCACCTGACCCGGTTCGGAGCAGGAGGAATGTTCGTAGACCCGCAGTCGGACACCCAAGGGTAGCAGGGGCGGGAACTTGCCTTAAGTCGCTATGGTAGAGCCAATATTGTATAAAAGGCTGGCTCCAAATATTATGCCCTTTAATCCTCTCAGAAGGACGCGCCATTTTATTTTGCATTTTGTAGTTTTCCAAGTTGTATTTTAGAAAAGGAATATATGGTTTAAAATTTTAGAATGTACAAATGGATGTAACGATATAAAGAGGGTTTTCCTTCTCTCGTGTCGCAATTCCCCAGCCCGGTCTCAAGAGGGCACTCGTTATCAGGTTCTTGGTGTACCTTTAAGGAATTTTGCTTGCCTATAAAAAGCACATAATTATATAGCTCCTCTCTTTAAACATATACGCACACACAGTAACGTGCCGTATACATTACTCTGTGCTTGGTTTTCTCACCTATGGTATTCCCCACAGTTTCCCTACCTCTTACGCCTGACATTGGCCCCTTTTACAATCAGTGGAGAATTAATTAGTTCCCCCCACTCCTTAATGCTGCATGAAGTGTGGTTCATCTTATGGTTAGGAGTGATTTGGGTGAGATATGGTGATCTATTTATGATTGGCTTCAGAATTTTAATCTTTGCGCGGTATTTAATTGCACAAAAACTGCATTTATTCAACCAGTTGTTTTTGGTCCTTTTGTTACTACAAGTAATGTTGTATTGGATGTCTTGGCACACAGTGTCAGCATATCTGTGACTTAATGGAGAATGCATGTTGGAAAGACACCGTGGGACAGGTTCTTGCAGTCCCTTATTTATTCATGCAGTCTCCATGCCTGCCCAGAGCCAGGTTCTGTGTGCCCGGTCTGGCAGAGCACTCAGATGAAAAACACAAGGGAGTCTCCATTGCTGGAGTTTGATGTTTGTTTGGCCAGGTGAAGACAATAGACGGAGGGAGGGATGTGCTGACCAGGCTTCATGGATGGCTTTTCTTGCCTTCACTCCCTCACCCTCATTTGTCCCATGTTGCTTGCTTTCTTTTTCTGAACTCCTAGAGATGGAGAAAGCCTCTTGGAGTCTAGGACGACCAGCCACAGCACTCTTGGGTGGTGTCTAGGTTGCTTTTCAAGCCCAGGCCCTTCCCAGTTTGCACTCTTTTAGGGGATGCCCTTATCCCCAAAAGGAGCCCCAGCAGAGGCCACTCTATGTGGTGGTCAGAGCAGGGCCAGATGCCTGGCCCACTCCAGTTCTTCCCTTACAAGCAAATGCAGGGGATGGGTATGGTCGGGCTTCGTGGGGTGGAGGTAGGGGGTGATGAGGACTATAATAATGTCGGTATAGCACTCAACATGGTTCTCAGTGCTTATTAACGCTTGGTTTCATCCAGAGACTGCTGCCTTGAACCTGGCATGACCTTTTAAAGTACTTAACACTCTGTGCCCTTCTGCGAATCTCTCCTAAGGACATATCACTATGTGTGAAGACTTCATTCTGGAGTTGGTCACTACAGTGATGACTTGGAAACAGCCAGTGATAGGCAATGGTTCCGTTAAGTGATGGCACATTGAACGACAGAGGATTAGGTGGACAGTGAACAGGAGGAAGGAGAGTAGGTTAACTGTAGGAAAAAGATGTTTGTAATATACTGTTCAGTGAAATAGCAATTATAACTTACATGTCATGTTTGATGGCATGTTTGTAAGCATGTGGTTGTATATATATGAAGAAATTCAAGATTGTGCCCTGGTTGGTGTGGCTCAGTGGATTGAGTGCTGGCCTGTGTACCAAAGGGTTGCTAGTTCGATTCCTAGTCAGGGCACATGCCTGGGTTGCAGGCCGGGTCCCCAGTAGGAGGCACACAAGAGGCAACCACACCTTGATGTTTCCCTCCCTCTCTTTCTCCTTCCCTTCCCTTCTCTCTAAAAAAATAAATAAATAAAATCTACAAAAAAAGAAATTCAAGATTGTTTAATGTGAAGGAAGTACTTTAATGTTAGAGAATAAAGCAGGACTGGAAAAAAAAGAGAGATAAACTCCATGCTGCATTTCAGGGACATCCTTCCTGGTAAATTCAAACTTTCAAATGACTGTAGCTGTCCAAAAAGAGAATGGACTACTCCACAGGTAGTGAGCTCCCTGTCAGTGGGGGAGTTCAAGGATGAGTCTTGGCAAGGAGTATGGAGGGGATAAAAGAATAAGGAATTAGGTGAGAGGATCTTTACATTTCTCACTCTGGGCCACCACTCTCGCCGCACAGTGTCTGACCCTGAGATCTGGGCTGTGCGAAATGTGGTCATGATTAGCAAATAAATGTATACAGGAATGATTTGCCTGCTTTATATGCAAACATTGGTCTATTAAGTGGTGTGAGAATTATGAACTTAATGAGTGCTTCACGCAGGTTGGGACACACAATCGAAGAGACACATCAGATTACACCTGATCCATGTGCCTTTTAAGTAGTAGGGAGAGCATTATACAAACAGACTCTGAGAAGATGATTAGGAGACTCGCTTTTCAACCCTGAGCCTGTGGCATCTGAGTAGAGAAAACATTGCAAAACTTTGAAGCTGATTGGCACCTATTTCCTTTTCAAAACTGCTGCGAGGCCCAGAGCCCAGTGTACTCTGGTTCCCAGAGCGCCAATGAACACTGCAGGCCCATGGAATTCTGGGGGAAGTAAGAGAGTCGAGGCCCGTGTATTGTCTGGCAGCGGTTAAGGAGGTTATTTGGAAAAGATGCTTCCTAAACCAAGTCCCGTGGAGACCAAAGGTGTTGTCCGGAAGGTGGGCAGAGAGAGGGAACCGGGTGTCCACATGCGTGAAGACCAGAGAGAACACGGTACAGTCAGAAGCAAGGAGAAAGCTCAGCCAGGCAGCAGAGCTACACGGGTGTGTGGAAGCTCAGGAGGTGGGAGGTGAGGCTGGAGAGGTCAGGGAGGGCCAGATCATTGGCCTCACCTGGCCTGCTGGATACGGTCAGACCCAGGCTTGGCGCTGGTAGCTCAGGCATGTGTTCCTGTTTGACAGGCAGATACTTTAAATGTAGAGGGGGAGGGGAGAGTATATTTCCACCGGGGAGCCAGGGAATGAGTCTGCAGAGTCTTTCCTGGTTCTCCATTCCTCCCTTCAGCATTCCCCCCCCAGGGCTTCAACCAAAATGCAAGGTTTGTGTTGTGGCCACACGTGCAAATCGCCACCTTGTGGACAACACAGGGATTGCAGATCTAGAAGTTCCTTATTTATTAAATACATATTTTCCAATAATTGTAATAGGTCAAAGTGCTTGGTAAGGCGCTTTGGGTCCAGAGGGGAGGAGACATGAGTACAGATAATCACCGAATGCTCAAAGGTGTGAGTCTGCCAGAAGCAATGGGGCAAGTGAGGGAAGTTGGGGAGGCTGCCCAGAGGTGACATGAGCTGCGTCACAGAGGAAAAAGGGTCTTCAGAAATCACCTCTGACGTCCTCACTTTACACAGAGGGTGACTGCAGCCGAGGATAGGATGGGCCTCAGTCAAAGCCACAACATAGCTTTTCAGGGCAGCACTAGGGCAGGGTTCAGGGTGCCCCGACCCAGGAACCACCTGGCCCTCCTTGTGGCTGGCCTTCGGTTTCAGTGGGTCCCCCTCCTGGTGCCCTAGAAGTGGCCTCCGCGGGGTCTGGTCTGCTGCTCTGTCTCTGCCCAGCTGTCCCACCTCAGCCGTTTGTCCAGCCTGCCTTCTGCCACACCGATCTCGCCCCTCGCTCTCTGTATTTCATCAGAGATCGATTGAGAAGCACAGAACCCCTCTCTAGGGCGGGCTCTGTGCCCTAGCCCAGATCTCGGCCAGCCTGGGAAGAGGGCTCAAGATGGGTCCCTGGAGTGTCTTCCTCAGGGACCAGCATACTTCTTGGCCCCTGGGTATGTGGTAAATGTCTGTGACATAAATAAACGAGCCAGGACAGTGGAGGTGGGCGGCGCCTGAGAGGTCAGCCCAGCCTTCCTGTGCACTGATCCAGAGCTGAGTCCGGTCCAGGAAGATGACCTGGGGCCACATCACAAAGGTCACTGAATGCCTGGCTCAGGAGCTTGTCTTTGTTCTGCCTGCAGGAGGAGCCAGCTCTGCACACAACAGGATCGGAATGCAGGTCAGTTTCAATCTTTTTCAAAGGGAGAGAAAAGGTTCATAGTCAAGGGTCATACCCACCCCAGAAAGCCGCCAATATGACTTAATGGAGAAATTGCACTAGGTCTTCCATATACCTGGGTTCCTTTGTTTCTAAGTTTAATAATTAAGCCGTATGTCTGTAGAGTAAAGAGAGGTTGTCCAGTGATAAGTTCCCAACTGCCTGGGAGACAGGCACAGCCTTTGGGATGAACTGCTGGATTTCCTTCTGCCACGTCACCAGAACTGAACCCTGCTGAATTCAGGGCTCGAACACAGGAGCCCTTTCTAAGCTGGGTCCTGGAGTGGTCAGGCATCTCTGTTTCTTCGCTCCTCGCCAGCCGGCTGCAGCGTCATCTCCTGGGTCCTGGGAAGAGGTCTCCAGGGGAGAGCTATAGGGCTCTGCTCAGTAACCTGGACGAGTGCAGGACAAGCATTCAAATGCCCCAAAGCTTCAGAAAGGAATTAAGGTGCAGTGGGTAGGAGGAGTGATGTTTAGAAATGCTCCAGTAGGCAAGACGGGTGGAGATAAAGCGAATGCTGACCTGTTCTCCAGATCATAGTAAGTTCTACCTTTGGGTTCGATTCCAAACAGAGAGTATGAGAGTGGGAAAATGAAATCTGTCACACAGGTTTGACCTCAGGTTCCAAAGGGGTCATTCTGGAGCATGGTAGCCCTGAGAGGTGAGTCTTGGTTCATGTGGGTGAAATGTTGCTGACCTTGAGCCCTTTGTAACAAGCGCCGTCCTGTTTCTCCCCCTGTTTCTCCCTCAGCTGCCTTCCCCACCTCCCCCGGGTGGTCTGTGGCAGTTCGCAGGGACTCTTCCTTAACGGTGTGAAGAGAGGAATTGTGGGATTGTGAGGAACACCACCACGATAATTCAAGAATCTAGAGCATCCATTTGAAGTCTGGGCGGTGGAGCCAGAAAGCGCCTGGCAGATGGGCACTCCCGGGAGAGAGAGCATCTCCGTGTGCCGGGAAGAAGCAGTGCTTTGCAAGTCTTTCCCCGAGTGGTATGGCGTGGCTGTACCGACAGCTGCCGCTTCCGGGCGAGGATAAGGCCTGAATCCAGAGAAAACACATTGACCGTGTTTCTTTGTTTCTAGGCATCCAAGAATAGAGTTATGTTTTACCCGACCTCTATATTTCTGTCATTTCATTATTTTCAATTTTGAAAAGAAGCATTTCTGGGCCCCCCTGCATCCCAGATGTCGTGCTGAATCAGATCTCGTTGTGGCATCCAAACCCCTGGTATCTGTTGGAGGAGCTGAGACTTGGGGACAGTTAGCTGTGATGTGACTGCGTAGTGGCGTGCCAGCCAGTGCCCGGCAGAGAGCAGGCGCCCAAGTAGTGATGCTCGCCGAGTGCTGCTGAGTGCCGGGCGCCCTCCTGAGCGTTCGTGTGTACTAGGTCACTGCAAACGCACATGTCCGTGAAGTGGGGGCAGCTCATCTCAGACAAAACCAGGGGTCGGAGAGGTTAACCATGTGCCTGGCCCAGAGTCACACAGCTAGTAAATTGTGGCAGTGGCCCCAAGGTCCACAGTCTGAACCATGGCACCAGACTCCTTCTCCATGAATGAGTTAAATAAAAAAAATAAAGGCGGCCCGAACACATGCTATAAAACAGATGCAGACCAAGCCGAGAGAGAAGATTATACCAGGGCCATCAGGAGACCCGTGGTGCCTGACGTAGGAGCTAATGAGCCAAAACGAGGGTGGTGAGCAGCAGTGGGAGAGCAGGTCCTGGGCGGGAGAAAGGGGTCAAAGTGGGCAAACACAGACGGCCTGAGTCTGTCGGTGACGGTGCCTGCTCACCGCCCCCGAGACCCTCTCCCCTCCCCAGGGCGGCTTAGACCACCGGCATCATGGACTGAACAGCATCCGCACAAACTCATGTATCGAAGCCTTAACCCTGTACCTTAAGATGTGGAGACAGGGCCTTTGAAGAGGTGATTAAGTTAAAATGAGGCTGTTGGGGTGGGCCCTAATTAGTCTGATTGGCGGCTTTGAAGAAGAGATGATTAGGACAGACACAGCCACCAGGGATATACGTGACAGAGGCTACGTACGTGAGGACACAGTGACAAGGTGGCCTTCTGCAAGCCAGGGGAGAGGCCTTAGTGGAAATCAAACCTGCTGACTCCTTGGTTTTGGACTTCCAGCTTCCAGGACTGTGAAATAATGAACGTCTGTTGGGTAGGCCTCCCGGTACGTGGTGTTTTGTTGTGGCAGCCCCACGGGGACCAGTGTAAGGGGGATGTGATTGAGCCAAAGACAGAAAGGCATAGACTGGCCTGCGCCCCACCTGAGGGCAAAGATGAACTGGGGCAGATCTTTCCTCTTGGCAGTGGGAACTGGGGGCAGCCCTGGAAAGGACCCCATGAATCTGGGGTGTAGAAATGTAAAGAATGCCACGAACTAGAGTCAGGACAGTGCTGAGCAGAAGCCATGGGAGAGTGGAAATCATAAGGAAACAAAGGGACTGAGCTATGGAGGGAAGAGATTGAACCAAAAATGGCAAGAGGGAGAAATGCAAGAGAGAGAGACCCGTGGGCCATGGGAGGGGAGCAGCCGTTCCCAAGAGCGACTCCAGGTCCCAACACTTCCCGGGATGGGTCCCAGCCCTTGCCAGGGAGCGGTAGGGAGCCCCTGGAACTCAGGGCAACTTCAGTGGCTTTCTGTTCCTTGCTTTCTAAAGATCCACGGTAGCATGGAGGGCCATGTTTAAGGATGAACAAGCAACTTTAGAATACCTGTCAGTGTGTGCAGGAAACCAGTGGAAGTTAGGCTGGAAAAGAGGGCTGAGGCAACTTCTTGGATGGCTTGGATTGGAATGCTCGGGTCGGGGGTGTAGAGCATGGGAGGTGCTTGGCAGGACGGTGACAGGTCTGAGAGGGCTTGGGGGGGAAGTGTGTGTGGACTGAGCCTGGAGGCTGCAGGACCACCAGAGAGCTCCCATGATAGTCCAGGCAGGAAGCGAAGAGGGCAGGATCTGGGGCAGGAGCAGTGTGAATGGAAAGTCTGGTGTATCGGTTAGGGTGAGGACTAGCTGCTATAGCAACCTGCAGAGTGTTCAGTGGCTCTGATCTAGTAGAAGTTTATTGCTTATTCATGTAACATCTCAAACAGCTACTCCTGGTCTCCTCCCATTTTGATTCAGGGATCCAGGCTCCTTCCAGGTCGTGGCTGCACCAGTGTGAACCCGAGCTCCACACGGCAGAAGGGTGATGAGGACGCGAACAAGACATACCCACACCCCGAACCCTCCGACACATGTGGGTGGACGAGAGCCACTGGGAGGCGTAATGAGTACAGTGAGGGAAGGGAGCTGATGGATGGGGTGAACTGACAGACAAGGACACCTCGGGCCTGTTCCCATCTGGTCCCAGAAGATCATTTGGCAACAGGGTGTGGCCATTTAAAATTCAGGGGCAGTTTTGATCGCTGGGAGATCTCATCACATTCTCCTCTGCATTGGCGGGGTTCAGTTCTGAACTGTCTCCTGCCCCTTCTCCCAGCAGACCAGCAGCCTTGTTTCCCTGGAGAACCTTGAAGCCATTGGTTCCAGCTTCCTGGTTTATTGCCTGGAGGCACAGTCCTGCTTAATTGCTGGTAATATTTTTTACAGCTGGGCAAAGCTAGCTCAGGGGGCCAGTGCTCACAGCAGGGGCCAGAAGAGCCAATAGGAGCCCAGGACATGGGCAATAGGGGGGAGGCTCCTGCTTCTGCAGCGGGAGAAGGCGGGGAAGAGCAGAGGAATGGCCAGCAGTGTTCTGAAACAAGCCGCCCACTCGCCTTCATTCCTCTGGTAAATATTTGACTGGATGTTTGCCTTGTCTGTGAGTTCAGAGGCAGGCATAACCAGGAGGTTGGAGAAGCTCACAAACAACCCAGAGAAGTGCAGGGGCTGCGGGCGGCGCTTTTCCACCGGGATGACCTCCACAGGCGAGATGTGAGTTCTCCGACAAGGCTTAGGACTGGTCGTGCTGGCCAACCACACACTCTGGCACTGTCGCCTGTGACCTTGGTGACTCAGGAAATGGAAGTCTGGAGGCAGGCAGGGTTTAGCTGACATGCAGGCAGGCTGGTGGGGAGGAAGGTGCCGTGGGTAGGGTTCCCGGTGGTGAGCAGATTTCTGTTCGTCTTCAGTGTGGAGCACAGAGCGCAGGGGGAAGAGCCGGGTGTGCCGTTGCAGGGCCTAGGTCTAGATCCTGGCTCAGCAGTTTCTGGTAAACGTCAAAGCCTCAGTTCCCTGATCTGTAAATTGGAAGCAATAACCCCCGTCCTACCCAGCCTGCACCTGTGTGGAGATCATATGAGAGCGAGAATGTGGAAGGGGTTTGGGAGCTGTGACGTCTGGTTCAGATGTCAGGCATGAAGACTTCTCACTCAAACATCTGAATGTCTGAGAGCTAAGGACCGTGAAGACCACTCCAAACATTCACGAAATAGAGCCTGTGCTTTTGGGGTTACAGTGGATGTGTTCAGATCATCAGGGGTCACAGTGAAAAACAGGAGCGAGGGAGGGGCCATGAACACTCGGACAGGCACCCTGAGAACCACTTGGAAAAGGGGATCCCTGGACTCTGGCATGGGGCAGGAGGGGGGCAGCCCGAGAGCAGTGTGTGGAGAGGGGCATGTGACAGCAGACAGACCAGAAGTTGGCTTGCAGGACAGGTGGACAGTGTGTGGGGCGTGAACTAGAAAAGCCCGAGGGATTTGGTCTCTTCCTCCCCTGTCTTCAGCTGGGCTCCTTGGGCTCAGAGGGACCAGGGCAGGATGTGGACTTTCAGGAAGGTCAGTCATGGGGTGGAGAATGGATTGGAGGGGGGCAATGCTGGATGTAGGAGACCTGGCAGGAGGCTGTTGCAAAGGCTGGACTCAGGTGGTGGCTCTAGGGACCGAGATGCATGTGAGTTTGGTCACGATTGGAGAGGTCGAACCAACGAGGCTTGAGGTGGGCGTGACCTGGAGGGGAGGGAGTTGAGGATGACGCTGGACCTCTGGCTCAGACTAAAGGGTGGATGTTGCGGCCATTCCTGAGGGGAGGACCCCCAGGGGGGAGCAGATTGGAGGGGTGTTCCGTTGGGACATGTTGGGCTGGAGGGCGGTGGGACATCCAAAAGGAGATGACCAGGAGGGAAGCAGTCGGCTTCACGGTCCGGACTCAAAGAAACGCCTGGGCCGGACCCAAGAACGCGGCTCCCTGCGATGCCTGGTGTGGCCTCCGAGCCCCTGACGTTTATGTGAGGTCAGCACTCGCCCCCTCGCCCGGTCCTCCATCCCTCCCTCCCTCCAGGACTTCCTCTCCACCATGCTCATCTCCCTGGACGTGGGCCAGCAGCTGGCCGGGGCCCTTCTCACAGGGCAGGGCTTGGGCCTCAACCTCTCGTTCAGATTTGTCTGACCAGTGGGGAGGAGCGGTCGTTATCTTCTCCAGGGACCACAGACGTGGAACCTTTTTCAGTGTCTGAATGTAATTTTTGTGTGTGAATATGTGTGTAATTTTTATGTGAGAATACATTCCTCAGAAATATATTCCTGAGGAATATACCAAGGTTCAAATTCTCATTCTGCGGGTCTCTAGCTGAGCGACTCTGGGCATTTACGTGTCCTCTCTTGGCCCCCGTTTTCTCATCCATGAAGTGGGAATGATAGTCCTGCTGTCCAGGCCGTGAAAGGGTTAAGTGACGACGTGGTAACTATGAAGACCTTCGTTTAACGTCCAACACGTGGCAAACCTTCAGTAAATGGTAGTTGCTATTATTGGTGTTAAGTGAAAAGAAATGGAAACAAATGTTGCTTTATTGGACAGTGAAGCATGGCAGTCCCCATTGTATCTTGGTCCAGCCCTCTCCGGGCTTTTCAGACGTGTGCCCTCTCACAGAGGGTGCCCCCTGGGAGCTGGTGGTGCCTCTCTGTACAGAAAGCTGGGCACGAGTGAGCGAGGTCAAGGTGAAGGAGGGTCAGCAGACACGCGGGCAGCCGGAGGCTGTGGGAGAACATGGAATAAAGACAGGCCAGACCTGAAAGGCCAGTTAGTGCCTCATCCGATCCTCAAAGCGTAAGCTAGCACCTGTGTTTGAGTCACGCTGTGGGCTGGCGGCAGCCTGTCGGTGAACCTTTTCTGAGGACCCAGCGAGCCCCGGGGAATGAGAACGCCATGGAAACTGGGAAGCACTGTTCTTTCCCCGCAGCGTGGCCAGAGCTCAGCGCAGGGGACGGTCCCACGGCTCGGCCCCGGTGGACAGCTCTGTTCCCAACCTGGCCAAGCTGTTTCTGTCTCACTCAGACGGTTAACCAGCTGTTCAGTGGTGGAGCCAGGGCGCCCAGCCAGGGTGCCCAGCTCCTCAGAACGGAGACTCCCCAGGGTCTGCTGGGGGCCAGACTGCCGCTCCCACCTGGGGCAGCAGTGTGTGTGGGAGGCAGGGGTAGGGGAGGTGGGAGCCGGCTGAGAACCAGTACACGGGGCACCTGTCAGTTAACAGTGCACCATTCTGCAATGATCACACCCATTCTACAGACGAAGCAGCCAGGGCTTCAGGAGGAGAATCAACTGCCCAAGGCCTCTGACTCCAAATGCCAGGCTTTTCCCTCCAGGCAGATCTGAGGCCCGCACAAGCATGAAAACACCCTACGAACGCCCTCCAGAGGAGGGTCCGACCAGAGCTGACCTTTCCTGGCTGTGCAGCAAGGTCCAAATGAGCAGGAGAGGTTGAGGCAAAGGAGAAAACAGACATTTGGACCCAGAGAAAAGAGAGTCTGTAGAAGAAAACGGAATAAAATCAGGGTGTCTGTGTGTCTTTCATCGTAGGACTTTCGCCTGATTCTCAGAGTCACAGAGGGTAACAGGCAGAGACAGACCGGCAGGCAGAGGGCACAGACGACGCCCTGGAGGCTGTCAGAGGCGGGCCCGAGGGCGAGAGGGGAGCTGGGAGAAAACAGAAGAGACCATCAGCAAGGTGGCAGGCAGCCTGCGTGGGTGTTATAACCACCATGGACTTGATTTCATTTTATTTTTAAAGTGTCAGCTTTGTATTAAGGAAGTGCACGAGCTCATACAAAAGAAGAGAGACTAGTGGGAGGAGCCCCGCGTTCCGTCACCCAGCTCCAGCAGCTGCCCACACGGCAGCCGTGTCCTGGTGATGTTCCCCCTGCTCCCTCCCCTCCCCCGGGCTGCCTGTCGTTTCCTCGTGAGTTTCACGTGTGGAAAGAGGTTCACTTCCCCCCGTGGAATCCCCATGCTGTGCACAAGTGACCTGGCACACAGATTCACTCCTAAACCTTCACAAGTCCCTGCAGGCCTGGAGTCTTTGTTCCAGGAGAGCGCGGGCTGCCCTGGCCACAGGAACGGGAAATTAGGTTGACGAGCAGAGAATGTGGCAATCAGGAATGACATGTGATCTTCCACTTGGCCAGAGTCTGAGCCTCGGCTCCCACTCACTAGCTGGGTAAGCTTGGACACGTGTCCCGATCGTCTTGTGCCTCGGTTTTCTCACTTGTGAAATGGGATGATAATAGCGCCTCTCCAACAGGACTCCTGCAAGGATGAACTTAGCTAACAAGAGTACAGCGCTTGAAGGACAGCTGGGTGCACAGCAGGCCCTCGGGAGATGTCAGTTTCCCACCCGTCCACCTGGGGAATAGTAGGGAGCACCTGGTATTGCCGCATGTTAGGCCAGGAGCTGGGCACAGGGAGATGCAGGCCCCCAAGGAGCCACCCATCCAGTGGGGACACAGATCCGTAAAAAGACATTGCTAAACAGTGGGCGGGCTGCTGTGATGGTGGGCTAGTCCCAAGCAGTCCAACCTTCTCAATTCTCAAGTGGCTGAACCGAGACCCATGGGTCCCCTGAGCCTGAGGAATCATGGCACGTAGCCACAGAGACGAGGTGGACTCAGCTGTTTTATCCGGCTAGGCCTCTTTTCACGAGGGCCTCCGGGGAGGCCAGCAGCATGAGGGCCACAGTGCACGTCTGGGCTGGGGCGCCGTGCTGTGGGCCACCCTGCCAGCAGCAGGGCAGTGGGAGCCTGGTCACGAGGCAGCTGCTCTGGCTGCTGGATAACCAGGAGAAGGACTTCTGTCATGGTGTGGCCAGGGGTACCAAGGTAGGGGAGCCCCTGGCACCTCCACACCTAGCAGGAGGCCAGCGATTCAGGCCAGGCCTGCTGCCCATGGAGTGTGCTTGAGAGAGGCTGGAGAACGGCTGGCTGACCCTGGGCACCCCCGGGACAGTGGAGCAAACAGGGCCTGGGGCCTGAGGAGGTCGAGGTCCAGCCTGTTGGAGTTCCCTTTCCGTCCAACAAAAGGGAAATCCTCTTTCGATCAGAGCTATCCCAAAGCAGGTCGGGGATAGGGAAGAAGATCAGTACTCCCTGATTAAGGAGTCTGATTTTCAGGGAAAAAGTAAGTAAAATGACCACTATGTAGTTCCACCACTGTTTATAACCTGGAGTCATACTGTTCTATACCTTTTTTCACTTAACAGCATATCAAACACATGTGCAAGGCACCACCATTGGAAAGGGGACCTTCCACATTTGGGGGTGTTGGTTTGCTGCTGCCTGCAGGTGTTGCCACCCTTCAACAGCCCTGCCCCACCAGGAGGCAGTCGGGGTCTCAGAGACCCCGAACGTGGCCTCAGCAGCTTTGTGACAGGCTGACTCCTGCATAGGCCTGGTCTGTTCCCCGCAGTGGCTGCTGGAGTGGAAGCAGAGCCCCGAGGCACTAGCTACCCCCAAATGTGGTAGCCCCCCCTTCAGGCCCCTTGAGCTCACCTCCTTCCAGGGGCTACCAGACCCCAGCTCTGGCTCCACCCCTCCAAGCAGCAGACTGGCTGAGCAGCAAATGGATGAAGGTCAGGGCCACCCATCCAAAAGTCTGATGCTGATGTGAGAAATTGCCTTTCCTTTTTAAAATGAGTTTCCTTTCCTTTATTGATTAAATGAAGAAATTAAGCTTAATCTGATCCTATGATTGCCTAAAATTCTAAGTTATAAGCAGACTTGCTTAAAACTATATAGATTATAATTATGGGAGGAGAAAGAGCTTTTTTTATTGCTTTATACATTTGTAAATATTTTTGAATGTTTTACAATGAGCACATATTATATTTAAAATGTTATACACCCATGTGAGGAAGAGATTGTGCGAGAAAGAATCTTGGCATTCGAGTATCAATACATATTCTCATGTACCACTCTGATTTCCTCAACTTACATTTTTTAGAAGTAGAATTTCTGGAAATGAAATGGCTGTATTTTAAAAGCTCCTGGTGTATATATTACAAAAGCAATCCTCAGAATAACTATACCAGTTTTTACTCTGGCGATCAGTAAATGAATACCACTTGTCTTAACCTTCAGTAATGCTAGGGAGTACTTTAAAGAATTCCTCATTTGATAGATAAGACAACAGTTCATTTTAATTTATACTTTTATTACTGCTTGAGAATTTAAGAATTTATTGGATATTTATATTTATATATCCAATAAGAATTTATTGGATAGTCTTTGTGGTTTATTCTTTGGACGCTTTTGTTCCTGTGGTGCTTCTCCTTCAATCTTTACATCCTTTATCTCCCTTTCTGTACTTTGTTGAGCAGTTGAACCTTCTTTCACACACACTGTATAGTTTTAAATATACTTGTTCACAGCCTATTTCTATTCTTACAGTAGTTAACTGTGGATTTTTAATACAGTTACTTAGAATTACATTTTTCTTGCAGAGTCCACAGAGAGAACGAGCTCTGCACCCACCCTAAACACGAGGCGAACTTGGCCCCTCCTCCCTCCCTCCGCGCCCACCCCCGTCCTCCACACCACACCACGTGGGGCATCACCTGGGATTTTGCCTCTCACTTGGCATTGCAAACATTCCGTTTCATCATAATTTCTTATCTAGATATTTCACAACGTGTTTTATTAATTTCTCTGATCATTGTTGCTTTGAAATTCTTCTGTGTCTAGGCTTATTTTTCTCATTCCTTGAAAATTTCTTCCTACATTTGTTTCAGAGAAGGTCTTCTGAGGACTTGTGTTTCTAAGAATGGTTTATATATATGTAAATTATTCATAGAATAAATTTATTCTATGAAAAAATTTATGTCTTTATATTATAAATAATTAAATAAATGTAACTATGTTATAAATACTTATATATAATTATTTCTCTATTATATAATTTATACAGATGTAAGGTCCTATGGTATATTACATATAAATATGTGAATAAATATATTGCTCAGTATTAACAATAAGTTTTGCTAATTTCTTCGCCTGCTGTTGCTTTTTGTACCCCCTACTTCCTCCTAGATTTATCCTTCTTACAGAGACTTTCCTCTATTTTGCGTTAGTCTTACTTCCTCGGGAGTGCGTTCCCCAGGCTGTTGAGTCTTCGCCCCCTCCTATGGGGTTGAGTCTCTGCCCCCTCCTATGGGGTTGAGTCTCCGCCCCCTCCTATGGGGTGCTCTTCCCAGCTGCTCCGTGGCTCCTGGCTGTGTGCTCGTCTCTGTGGTGTTTTTTCCCAGGACTTTAGCTTTGGGAGGGGTGGTGGCTGCTGCCAGTACTAAGGCCTCTTTCCAGGCGGTGGGGTGGGGGTGGGAGGTACCCCTGGGTGGGGCTGGCCTCTGGACATCGGGACTCCTGGTCCCTCCCAGGTGCCGCCGGTGGTCTGGGCACTGCCTCTCTCTGAGTGACCCACCAGACTGCTCCCGGAGATATCAACACCACTGGCCCAGCTGGTCGGCAGGGCTGGGAGGACACCTGGGTACCTGAGAAACCCTGGTTCGTCACTCTGGGCTGCCGGCTGCCCATCCTGCTTCAGCCCCTGCACTCCGGGTGCAGAGCACTTCTTGAGTCGCCACGCAGTCTACTGTAGCCGTGTTGGCTGATGCTTCTTCTCTTTGATCTAGTCCCAGTCTCTCTCCCTTGTTCAGGGTCTTCTAGTAGTTTCTGTGTCCCCGATAGAGTTCCACCTTACTTTCAGATATGGCCATATTTTCTTTCTTTTTAAAAAATAACATCTGCTGCTCTTGTATGGGATGGGGGGACTGATGTGTGTACTCACCTGCCCTTCCCAAGAGCCAAAGTCTGAGTTTTACAGTCCGTCACATTTCTGAGAGCTTAGGCTCCCCCCACGCCCTCTGCTTCCAGGATGTTTCAGAATCAATGTTAGACGTAACTGGGGAGCACTGGAATGTTAAAGAATTACAGGGGAATGTGTCAGGCTCCTGGGCCCCCCGCAGAGGGCTCTCTCCTGAGACTTCTGAGGGAAAAGGAGGAGGAGCTGGCCAGGAAAGGAAGCACAGGATACAGACACGGCTGCCTGGACGCTGCTGCTGGGGTCGGGAACCGAGTGGGCAAGGCCCCCGAGGTGTGAGAGTGTGCAGAGGTGGCGTACTGGGGTCAGCGCAGCAGGAACGGAGTGTGGAGGGAGCCCCAGAGAGGAGCAGGTCCTGCAAAGAGGAGTCGTAAAACTGCTGGCACGTGTCTCAGCCGCGAGACCCCAGCAGCCCTGCGCTGCCCACGGTGAAGCCTGGGGAGGGCGAAGTCCACGTGCTGTCGCCCAGATGACTGCTCTCATGCCCCAGGGGCCCAGCAGTGGATCCGCAGCCAACAGTTTTTGACCTCTGGTTACAGAAAACCGAATTCAAAGGCTGATTTCCTGCGGAGTTACTGTAACTTAAGCCTCAGGGCTTCTCAGTTGCACAGGACCCTTCCAAGGCTCTGGGAGGGTGCACCTTAGTTAAGTGTTCACATGGTGGTATGTTTTTCTTGATATGAGAAAAGTTTGTAGTTTCATTTGAAAAGGATGTCCAGATTTTTAAGCCGTGGGCCCCCAGAACCTGAATCTCTCTCCCTGACTGTGTCATCAAGAAAGGAAGGCGTTAGATCCAGGGAGCAGGGCAGTTTGGGCAGACAGTCAGACTGGGGAAGAAATCGGAAAGATTCGTCTGCTCAGGGGAGGGTCATCACAGATGGGCAGCACTGGCTCTGCGAGAGCAAACTGAAAAGACCGGGCGGCCGCAGGGGGCTACAGGCCAAACCCCTGATGGCGATGGTCAGGACCAAAGGCTCAGCGACTGCAGCAGCGGGCGATCATGTGACTGCGTGTTCTGGTCATTTTCCAGGGCAAGGCAGCTAAATGACACCTGTGCTGGCTCAGTGGACATGGAACTCTTCCTCCACTACTCCCTCATCCCATCGGTAAGTGAGGGCAGGGATGGGAGGCGGGCCGGGCTGCTCCCAGGCACGGGCTCCCAAAGGGGCCTGGATCGGTCAGCAGAGAGAAATCAGCTAAATTTCCTTGACTTGCTCTCCTACGTTATGCACTAAAAACACAGGCAGAAGAAGTCTTTTAAGGGCCGTAGACTCAGGGACACCAGCTTTTAGGGGACGCAACGATGAGCTTTCTGTCGGAAGATGCAATAAAGAGCATTTCAGGCAGAGGGCAGAGCACGTGCAAAGGCTGTGTGTATGTGAGTGTAGGGCAGGGATTGGAGAGTGTGAGTAACTGAGAGGGCCCGTTTGGCTGGAGTGAATTGGGTGGAGCTATCCGGGGAGGGGCCAGGCCATGCCAGGAGGATCACTGTGAGGCTCTGTGCAAAGGAGTTTTTATTCCAAGCACAGTGGGAAGTAACGGAGTGTTTCTAGAGTGAGGGTGGTGTGGTCAGATTCGTGTTTCGAAATGATCACTGTGGTTGCAGTGCTGGGATTAGGTTGGAGGCGAGCAAGAGACGGGGCAGGAAGACCAGTTAGGAGATGGCTGTAGAGGTCCAGGTGAGTGAGAGGCAGGTCAGCTCATCCCGGATGACGGTGGTCAGCTCAAGGCGTTTGGGAGGAAGGCAACAGGACGTGGCAGTGGGTTGGATAGAGAGGTGAAGGGGAGGGAGACGTTGAGGATGACTCTGGTTTCTGACTTGCACAGCTGGGAGGATGGTGGTATCTGCCATTCCCTAGTTAAGTTAGAAGAGACCCAGGTTTGGGGTGGAGGAAGGAATAAGGCAGGGAGCAAAACCATGAGTTTCATTTAAGAAACGCTGAATTCAAGAAGCTTTCAATACATCCAAAAGAAATGCACACTATGTATTCGGATGAATGGTTATGAAGCTCAAGGACAAGGTCTGGGTTCAAGGTCAAGCGCATGAGTTGTCTATGCATTGGTGGCCATTGAAAGCATGGACATGGATCAGACTGCAGAGGAGAGGATCAGGTAATGAGATGAGTGTCCTTGGACTGAACTAGGAGGAACTGCAGATCTCGTGGTTGGATAAAGAATGGTGTAACAAAAGAGACTGAGAAGTCATGGGGAAAACCCAGAAAAGCATGGAAGGCTAGGGAAGAGAGTTTCTAGGAGAAGGGCATGGCCAACACTGAGAAATGCTGCTGGGCCTGGAGTGATGGGGAGCCAGGTTAGAGACTTGAAGAGCAAGTGAGAAGTAAGGAAACTGAGTCAGCAAGGGTAGACAGGTCTCCAGAAGTCTCCAGTAAAGGTGGAGAGAAAAGGACCTCAAGAATGTGAGAAAATGACTGAATCCACAGAAAAAAGCAAAAAGGATGTACAGCCTGACAGTTACTATTTCCTTTTTACAGATGAGGAAACTGAGAGTCAAACAAGTCCCCTCCCAGCCAGTCTGTGGGAGGCTAGATTTGAACTCATGTGTGTTCTGAGCAACCCAAAGGAAAGCTCATCACAAAACATTCTGGAAGCCCTGGGGTGCCTGCAGCCAGCTCTGTGCCTCTGGCGTTTGAGGCGTATACGCATTCTGAGTGCTCTGCTCACCCACACGTTCTCTTTCGGGGCAGGGACCAAGTCTGTGCCGAGGACCAATATTCCCAGTGACCCTCTCATCTTTTCTTCCCATAGCTGTGCATCATTTTGGTCTTGTCCTTTCTCCAAAGACGGGAGCGCTGTAGACAGAGAGATGACACTTCTTACCTCCTGGGCGACCACTTTGGAATCATCGTGTGAGTCGAGCCAGAGCTGACTGCTACAGCTCGTGGTGCCCAGCGACTGGGGCCAACCCCAATTGTCAGGCCAGGGTAACTCCGGGTTACCTCCCCAACCCCGCCTCTGCCTCACTGTGGACAGCCCTTCCCCTCCCTGCCCCAACCCAAACCGAGCTCTGAGAGTTCAGAATTGGTCTCTAAGCCATTGCACCCCAGGTACCTAAGGCTGCTCACATGTGCATAAAACATCTCAAGGAGGCTCCGATCACTATGGGAAAGGCCTTCCCACATCAGACCTCTGGCTGCCTTGGGATGCAGGAGGGCGAGAGTTCCCTGCCCCTGACGACAGTGAGCCTTCTCATTGGGGTGGCACCGTGCGGCATGCGCCAGGGAAGCCTGCTGGACCAGGGGGCTGTCGGGGGCTTTCTGGCTCTGCCATTGTGAGGCTGTGCGCCCCTTACCATATTTTCCCTTAAGATCTAATTGTTCATAGATCTTAATCATTCATTAGATCTTACTCTTCATCATTATTGTTAATATTTATTAATATTACTCATAATTATAATAAAGCAGTTCGCATTTATTGCACAGCAATTACGAGCCAGGCACTGAACCATTTGCTTTGCCTACTTTACTTCGATGAACCCTCTTGCCAGCCCAGCGTGGTGGAGGTTGTTATCCTCATGTAGTGGATGAGCAGACTTAGGCTCAGAAAGGGTAAGTGACTTGCCCAAGGCCACACAGCTCACTGAGTGACAGGAGCTTTAACCCAGGTTTTGTCGATACTTCCTCTGATTCCCCCAGTGTCGAAACCTAAGCTCAAGCATGTGGGAGACCTCAGCTCTCAAGCAAAGCTGAGACCTCAGCTTTGGCCTCTGGAGAAGGGAGAGGAGCACAGGAAGTCAGGACCAAGGCTAGAGGTGACCTGGGCTTCCGAGAGAGAGAAATCCAACTGCAGTGTAGAAGGATTGTGATGCCAGCACCGAGTATCAGACTCATTCCTGTTACCACCCACTGGATCAGCCGGCCCCTCCCAGGGTGCCTAGTCTAAGCCACATTGGCTGGGGCATGGAGAAAAACTGAGGCCAGTGGGTAAAGAAGATCTGCAGACCCCGCCCTGAACATTTGGCATGTGGGGCCTAGTGCCTGATGTTTTAAGAAGTAGGAACTCTATATGGGCCGCGTTAAACAGCTTTGAATTAAATTGTCAGTGGTGCAATTCCCTTACTCCATGGCCATCAAAACCTCTGATTTTCTGAGTAGTCCTGGCTCACCATCTTCACTCATTAATCAACCTTCACATGTTGGGGGGGGGGCGGGGGAAAGAGCTGCATTCCACAGTTTATAAAGTGGCTCTTCAGTTGCAGTCAAGAATGGCTCTGTGGTTTGGCAGAGCAGGGGTTTCCATTCCTGCTTTAAATATAGGGAAACTGAGTCTTAGAGAACGCTTAAGTAGTACAGGTGAGACTGATTGGAATCCAACTCAGCTTAACAAAGTGCGTGTCTATGAATGTGCAGTGAGCACCCAATCTCTTCAAGCTCCTGTGCTAGGTCCCTACCCCAGAGCAGTTTATGGTTTATGGAACAAGTGCTAACACTAAGGAAGGTGTGGGAAACACGGACATGAGCTTCCTACTGCAGGGACACTGACGAGGCAGTCTCGAGGTGTGCCTGACTGGGAGTGGGTGCTCAGGGGGGCTTCCGACGAGAGATGCTCCTGGAGCTGGTCCTTAAGTGACAAGGAGAGAGGCAAATGGCTCAGGAAAGTGGGATTGCTCTTAACCCACCCCGAGTCTTCACCGAGGCCTGCTTCGGGTGACACTGCGGGGCAAGCCATTCTAATCCTTCCCGGGTGCAATTGCCTGTGCCCATATAGACAAATTTCTTTTGATTAGAAGAAACAGTAAAGCTTTTTACATAAAAGGAAAAGGTAGATTTTTAAATAAAGTTATAGAGATATCACAGAAACTGCAAGGACAGACTTAAGGGAATTGGGGCATTTGAGATGGGCCAATCTGGGAGACTGAGTCTCTCTATTTCTGCCTCTGTGTCACTGGGGCACCCTCTGCACCATTTTACATTTTCCTCTCTGCCACCTGACTTAGGATCTCCACTTCCCAAAGCCCCAGATTGCCTCTAGCACTGATTCTGATCCCAACTTGGCATGACCTTCTAGAACAGAATATTAACAGCTGATTGGCTCATGTCCTCAGGGTCACAAATCCAAAATATAAGACCAGACATCTGATTGGCTCATCTAAAGTCAGGTGGTCACCCATAGTCCAGTCAGCTGTGGCTAGGAAGGTGTGATGGCATGAACCAGCGCAGCCAATGATACTAACCAAACCTTCCCATGAATATTGGAAATAACTCTCACAGACCTTGGCTGGTGCAGGGCAAGTTCTCCCACACCTGTCTGGGACATACTCCTTGTTTCGGTCTCTCAAGTCATACTACGTGTGTCTCTCATAGATAAAAGTCATCCTCTTCTGCTCATTGGCATGGCTACTGGTGTCCTTGTTTGCATCCTTTTAGACTTGCAGCATCTCAATGGAAAGAATTTTGTCTTCCTCACTTCAGTATCCTGCATCCATGACTACCTCTAGCAGAGGGCCTAAGAAAGTGTCAGTTGAAATGAATAGTTCACAGCCCAGTCATGCATCCTCAAAGTGGGACTGATACTCTGGGGGTGTCTCAGAGCTACTGTCTGTCTGGCCTCATGAGCTGTTTCTCTTGTTCACAGACCTCTGGACTTCGTGGGAGCTTTTAGTAACCGATGGTCCTATGGCATCGCCTTTGGGGCCACAGCCAATAAGGTCATGTTCTTGTTCTTAGAAGGCTACCAGCCCCTGCAGGTTCCGCAGTGGGCCCAAGGTACCAGGGCTGACTCATTATGTTGGGAATTTAATGGTGAAAATTCTTGCTCTCGGAGAAGGTGTGACAGGTGTGCTGGGATTGGGGAAAGCTTGGTGACCTCAGTGTTCTTCCTAGTCTGTTACTGGTCTAACATCAAAGCTTGTTTGTGGGGGCTTTCTCCCAGTTTGGTTCAGGGATCCTTTAGACGTAGCAGGGCAAAGGCTCAAAGTAGGTTCACCACCACCCACCCCAAAAATCTCTCATGAGTGATAGCCATGGCTGATACTCCCTCAAAGAACACATCTTCTTTGGCCGCTGGTCTGGGGCCTCTGTGTTCTGCATGCCCCATGCTTTCCCTTGACGTGTGCACTGGCCTGCATTGGCTGCAGTGTTATGGATGGAGAATCAAGACAAATTCACACAGACTACCCACTCCTGTGGAGAGAAAGGGTCAGGGCACTCTCTCTGGGGTAGAGCACTGCGTACCCTTGCCTAGACAGGCTTTTATTGTTTTTTTTGCACAAGAGTTCAGGTACAACTTATTAATTATTGTTAGGCAGTAAGAATCAAACAGTAGATAGCATAAAAAGAACTATTAGGGCTTCTTCTAAGTCATGGTCTATCAGCTAAAAGGCTACAAAACTTTGGGAAACAAACTTATTTCCTGCTGGGGCCTTTACCATTTAACTAAAAACATTCTTAGCAAAGCAGGCTTCACAAGATTTTATATATCCTTTCTCAGGCCTGATTGCCCAGGGACCCCACCCTTTCTAGCACAAGGCTGCACCACCCTCTGTCATTGGTTCAGGCTTAAGTCAGGCAGAGGAGGCAGATAGCCAAGGAATTCTCAGAGACTTCTCGCAGACAGACTGAGGATTCAGGCTTCATCAAAGCCAGGGAGAGAGGGTCCATCACCCCCTCTTTGCTGCAGCCCTGAGTCCTTCCTTGAGGGCCTCCCAAGTGATCGTGTCTGGCTTAGGTCGCCCCTCCTCCTCTGAGGGGTCGTACCCATTACTGACTAACCGACCAAGCGTTGGGGGTCAGAGATGGATGAAGCAGAAGCAGCGCTCCTGCCAGGGAGATAAGCTTTCTCTCCTTAGTGGCTTATGGTCCAAAGGTCGCTCAGCCTTATCTGCAGCGGGCAGTTATAGCTCCTGAAACCAGGCAGGGCAGTTCCCAACATTCCCTAAAGTAGCAACTTTAATCTACAGGTTCAACCATCCTTAATATGACAACTTCCAAATGTCTCTGTCCAACCAGTTTTCTTTTAGTAATTCTTGTTTGTTCTTTTATGTTGTCTGTTTCCACCCATTATATCATGAGACAGTCAAGGGTAGGGAACAGGTCTTCATCTCCATAGTCAGCCCAGTGCCTGGCATGGAAGAGGTACCAGGAAGGGTCTGTTGCATGAATGAATGAAAGACATTCCTGCATTCCTCCCTGTGCTAAGCTGGGGCTTGTCCACTCATTTCCTTGGGTCCTGAGGTCCATGTCTGCAAGCCAGCTCAAAGCCCCATAGCTTCCCTCAGACTCACCTGAGCCTGTGAGAAGAGGCACTCACAGCATTTCTGGCCCTGTCTCTCCCAGCCTTTGTGCTTCTGGTTGGAGGCTTCGAAGTCGGCCTGTCTCACTTCCCCTTCTTTGCCTGCCTCTCATCGGAGTTCCGGTTGGTCAGCTCCATCCTGGGCTTCAGCTACTCTCTGATCTGGTAAGACAGACTCTGCCTGCCTGCCCTCCTGAAATGCTTTTGGCCATTGCTGAACTCTGGACAAAGGGCTGGAGGTGACCTGAGGGCTGTCCTTGGGAGGGCACCTTTGCTCAGAACTGAGGCCTGGGGCAGGCGGAGTGACCACTCCACGATCTCTTGGGGCCCCTCCTTGGGACTGTACTCGAGGATCCAGAAGGTCAGGCCAGCGTTCTGTCTGCTTCACAAGGGGCCATTCATGATTCGAATAGTCCCAGTACTCAACAATGTGGAAACGTTCATTTCTGTAAACTGCCGAGAAAGTCCCACGGGTGGAAGTGGGAGTCCCACGTGGCTTCCCCGGAGCCCAGAAGAGAGTGCATGTGTCTCGGCTGGGCCTTCAGGGCCATCCTAGTCTCTCAACTCTCTCTCCCCACCCCTTGACCTGTCTCTGGTGCACATACAAGTCATATAAAACTCCTATGTTCCTTCATCCATCCACTTATTCCTTCAGCAAACAACTGTGACACCCCCACACCAGCCAGGGAATGTACTGGAAAATGAGACAAACCCTCTTTATCATGTGTTCTGGCCACTTTGTCTGTATGTTGCTCTTCCCCATGAGATCATCTTCCCCTGCCTGACCCAGTGACAAATATTTGCTCCCCTCTGTGCACTGTCACCCTCACAGGTGGGTGCTCCCCGGCCCTTCTGTTGAGTTCCGTGCCCTGAGCACTGGTGCCGAACCCCCGCACAGACCTGGCCCAGGGAGTCTGTGCTGACTGGGTGAGCCCAGGGCAGGTCCGCTCTCCAGTCCTGATGGGCCCATTTCCTCACCCGCATCTCCTTTCTGGGCAGGGGTCCCAGGGTATGAGCCACATAGTAACTGGCATACGAATGGCTGCAATTCCAGAGTGTGCAAGTGGCTGCCTTTTAACAAATTAAAAGAGGGTTTTCAGTGTTGGATATGGAGTAATATCTTAGCCTGCGACAGACTTTCTGACCAGGAGAGGACACGGTGGCAGGACTCATGCAGCAGCTTGGTCACCATGGGAGTAGGACCCAAGCTTGAACGCCACCAGGAATGTGTGCTCAGCAGGAGTACAGCCTCGAGGCTCATTCCTCAGGGCAGTGTTTACAGACGAGGGCGTGTCTCGGCAGAAAGAACCTCAGCCCAGAGCCCTGGGTCTTGGTCCTGGCTCTGGGTGTGACTCCGGACAAATCCCTTCCCATCTCTGGGCTTCAATCTCCCCACCTGAGTGATGGGAGAGGGGGATGAAATCTCTCAGGGTCTTCCTGCTCTGCCATTGTGGATCTGGGATTGTGTCTGAATCAAGGGCATCGAGTGCATTTTGTCACATGTGCTCAGGCACGAGCAGGGTGCCTGGTCCGTGTGGTAAATACGCAGAGGCCCAGGGACCAGCCCCGTCAAGGAAGTTACTCCAGGCTGGTGGGATCGGGCTGTCGTCCCAGGGGCTGTGCTGGCAGTACCCCAAGCCCTGCTTCTCTCCTGCAGGTTTGTCGTCACCGTCCTTCACATCACACAGTGTCCCCACGGGCGGGTGAGTCCCCACTGCGCTATGTTTAGGGCGTTCTGTCCTATCACTGTGGCCATCTTGCCGTGTGACCTTGGACAAGCCTCTGCTACTCTGTGGGCCTCAGCTTCCTCCTGAGTACACAAGGGAGTTGGAGCCATTCACGATTCTTCCATTGTACAGTGTCTTACGTTCATCAGGGCACTGATTCACAGACGGACATTCTCTCAGTTAATGCTCACAGCAGCCCCTCAAGGTGGGGAAGCTCTCAGCAAACCTACTTTATTGGTGAGGGAACTGAGGCCTAAGGATGTGAAGTAACTCTGAAGAAACAGCAGAACTGGGCATTGAGACAGGTCTGGCTGATTCCAGAGCTCACTCCCACTTCACGTAGCCTCAGTTTCTCTGTCTACTAGTGGGAGGCTCGGGCCAGATGAACCCGTTCCAGCTTTTCCATGCATTGCCCCTCTCAGAGGGATACAGACTGGCTCATCTGTTTAGCCCTATACCCCAGGAAAGAAAGCAAGATGGGTCTCTCTTCCTCTCCCCCTTTCTCTCTTTCTCCTCTCCCCCCTGCTGTCCCGATCTCTGTATTTTCTAAAAGGAGCATTTAAATATTGAATTAAAAAAAGCCATGAAAGCCCTTTGTATAAGATAAAATGGGGGCACTAGGACTCAGATCCAGGGCTGCTGGACTCCAAGGCCCCAGCTTATTGCTATGGGGCTGGGGGAGCAGGGATCCGGGCTCTGAGAGAGTGGGCCTTGGTGGGAACAGCCTGGGGCAGGCAGGCTCCTGTCCACAGCTTCCCCAGGGGCCTGGCCCTGGCCTGTCTAGACCCAGTGCCCAGTGGTCTGCTTCTGTTGCAGTTTTTGGGGAGATTCGAGACCGTCATGTTCTACTGGCCCTCACTGCTGTGCCTGTCCTTCCTGCTGGGCCGATTCCTGCACATGGCCGTCAAGTCTCTGAGGGTCCACCTGGGCTGGGCGCTGCAGATGGTGAGTAATAAGCAAGCGCCCTACATGTCCTGACAGGGGTGGTCTTCACAACAATCCTGTGCGCTGGGCACTAGGATTACTCCTCCCACTCTGTAGCAGGAAACCTGGGCCCAAAGAGGTGCATTGTGCTGCCCAAGGTCACGTACCTCGTCGGCAGCAGAGCCAGAACAGCAGCACAGACAGTTTGCTTGTTGAGGCTCTTTCCTGACCACTGTTCTTTTCCTGATTCCTTGAGGGATAAAGTTTGGTTGTTTATTTGAGGTCTTTTGGTTAATATAGGTGTTTACCACTATAAACTCACCTCTTTAGAACTGCTTTGGCTGCATTCTATAAGTTTTGGTATGTTGTATTTCTATTTTGACTTATTTTAAGATAATTTTTAATTTCCCTTTTGTTTTTTTTTCTCTGACTCATTGGTTGCTCAGGAGTGTGTTGTTTAGCTTCCACGCATTTGTGAATTTCCCAGTTTTCTTCCTGTTATTGATTTCCAGCTTTATGCCATTGTGGTCAGAAGAGATACTTAATACTTAAATTTGTTAAGACCTGTTTTGTGGTGTAACATGTGCTCTGTCCTGGAGAATGGTCCCTGTGCCCTTAAGAAGAATATATATTTTGCTACTGTTGGATGGGATGTTCTGTATACGTTTATTTGTGCTATTTGATCTATAGTGCTGTTCAAGTCTGCTGCTTCCATACTGATTTTCTTACTGGATTATCTATTCATTGTGAAGGTGTGGTGTTTAAATTCTACTGTTATTGTGTTGCATATTTATCCCTTCATTTTCATTACTAATTACTCTGTATATTTAGGGGCTGGGGTCTTGAGTGCACATATATTTGCAATTGTTACATTTTCTCGAGCAGTTGACCCCTTTATCATTGCATAATGATTTTTCTTGTCTCTTGTGACACTTTTTGACTGAAAGTCTATAATAGAGCCATCCTTGCTCTATTTTGGTTACCACTTGTATGAAATACCTTTTTTCAATCCACTTTGCTCCCCATGTGTGTCCTTAAAGCTAAAGTGAGTCCCCTATAGGTAGCCTATATTTGTAGTTTTTAAAATCCATTCAGCTACTCTGAATGGATTGGAGAATTTTATCCATTTACATTTAAAGAAACCGATAGGTAAGGACTTAAAAATCACCATTTTGTTAACTTTCTGATGGTTTTGTAATTCTTACTTTCTTTGTGAGATGATGATTTCTTTTTTTTTTGTAGTGGTATTATTCTTCGATTCCATTTTCTTTACCTTTTATTTAATATAAAACAGGTTTTCCTTTGTCATTACTATGTGGCTTATATAAAACATTTTACAGTGTTAACAGTCTACTTTAAGTTGATAACAACTTACTTTAATTGTGTAGAAAACCCCTACACTTCACTCTCACTTCCCTCACGGGAGGATCTGCAGGCCAGGGAGGGGCCTCTCTGTGCACTGAGCCCTGCCGCCTTGGAGGACAGGTGACATTGGTAAGCTGGGACCGCTCTTCCTACTCTCTTCAATGCTTCTAGTCTCAGAGTTTTCACTTTCACTGGCGTCCCGAGACCTCCCAGGTGCATCGTTGAATGCCCACAGAGGTGCTGTCATCTGTGCATGGCTGTGAAAATTGGTGCATCATAGTGGGCCTGAGGGGTGGAAGCCCCTATTCCTCTACCCTGTTGGCATCACTTACCGCTCAGGGTTCTAACCAGATCCTTCATACTCTTCTCAACATCTGCAACATATAAGGTTTCATGTCATAGCATGTAATGTTTTCATATTCAACAGATGCAGCAAAATCATAACTATTAGGAAATCTCATGACACCTGGAGAAAACATTTTAAAATGCACCATTAAAGTTTGTTTTCTTAAATATTGCAAAATAAAAAATGAGCAAAAGAAACTCCTCCAATTCATAAGAGGTGAAAAAACTGGGCTTTGGGGTGTTTCGTTCCTGAAACGATGTTTTCAGTATGATGGGAACTCACCAAATCTCAGAGACGAAGGACCTCACAGAGCAGTGGCTGGTGCAGTCAGCAAGCAGAAGAGTCAAGGCAGGCCAGACCGCAAGGCAGGAAATCGAGTGCTTGGTAAACGGGGGCCCTTCTCTTCGTTAAATGACAGGTGTCTGGGAACGCCGGACTCCAAAGGAGCAAGTTCTGCCCAAATGCCTGCCCTCTGTGGCCGTAGCCCCTTAGAGGGACCAAAGCCCTAACAAGAGTCTGTGAGCCAAAGCATGTACCTCTCTCTTTTCTCACAGAAAGAGAAGCCTTTCCTGGAAATTCACCAGGCAGAGCATGTCAAGCAGCTCCTGCGGAAGCCGCCCCTGCAGTAAGCCTGGGTCCGAGTCGGCTGCACTGGTGTTTGCGCCAGCGCTGAGGCGGCCCGCAGCGTGGGGCCCAAGGATGACTGTGGTGCTCTGTACTAGTCGGGACTCAAGTTTGTTAACTACAGAAAGTCAGCTCAAACGGGATTGGAGAGAAAAAGGAAACTGATGGCCTTACGTCATTTAAAAGTCCCGTGGCAGTCAGTTTCAAACCTAGATGGATCCAGGGCTTTATTCCCTCATCAGAACTGGGTCTCTCTCCCTCCTCCTCTCTGGGCTCTGCACTTACCCGGGTTAGCCTTCGGGTTAGATGGGCTGCCTCCCACCGATGGACCCCAGAATCTCTAATCTTCCACCCTCCTGGTTTAAGCTCACAGGAAAGATCAATTTTCCTAACTCATGATTCAAGCCGAAGTCCCGTTGGATCAAACTGGTCTAATGCGCCTCCAGAACCAGTTACCGCAGCCAGGGAACTGGAGTAAAGTGGTTGTTAAGACTGGGTCTGGTGTTTACCCCTGGAACCAGGAAGCAGTTCAGCCTCGCTTGACCGCTAGGACTGCTGATGGGAAAGGAGCCCATTCTGAGAAAAACTCACATGCCCTTACCGATAAAAGGGGACGTAGCTCTTGGCCAGGAAAGTCTGTGATCTTCAGGGATGGTGGTCGTCACCCTACCCCTGCCACTGCCACCGTGTACAAGAGAATACACCCCCAAGAAGGCACTTGTCTAATCCAAAGTGACAGTGGCAAAGCTAGTACCTTCATTAGAATTACACTGGACCCCATGTAGCAAAAAACACCAGTAGTAGTGGTGCAGATGAGAGGGATGTGTTCCTCTCGTGAAAGAATTCTGGAGGCCACAGTCCATACTGACCCTGGACAGCTCACCCTGGCAGTTTAGTGACCCACCTGTCTTTCTGCTTCTGTACTTTAGTGGTTTCTATCATGAGGGCTGCCCATGGTCCCAGGTAGATTCCGGGGCTCCCGTCTGGACCAGCCAGTATGTCAGCATTTCAGATGGCAGGCAGGAGGAAAGAAGGAAGGTCCCTCCTGGCTGTGTCAGTTCCATCTAAGCCTCCTCCCGAAGTCCCACACTGTCCCTCTGGTCACATCTAATTGCCTGTATTTAGCCTTGGTCACTCTTAGCTGTAAGAGAGGTCTGAAATGATAGCCTTTCAGTTCGGTGAATTGCTGCACTAGATAAAACTGAATCTCTGTTCTTAAGAATAAGGGGAGAATGAAAACTCGGAATCAACTAGTGTTCTTTCTCTTCACTAAAATCTAAGATGAAGAGGAGGAGATGAAGTTATTTTCAGAAGAACTAGGCATTTGTTTACCAACCACAACCTGTCTTGTTGTTTACTCATTAACAGAGAGGAACAAAAGTCTTGGTTCCAAACCAGGGTATACGAGTGGGACCCCTGCTTTCAGTTCCCCAGCAGAATGATTGGAACCGTGGTGTTGGCTTTCATCTGCCTGTACCTTGTAAGTAGATCTGGGCAAATCCTTTTCTGTTTTATAAATGGGGTGGGACTAGGGGAGGGGTTGTTCTTAAAAAGCTGGCTCAAAATTTAACCTTCGTAAGTCAAAGAAGTATAGTTCTTTGACCAAACAATTCTGGCTAAAAGCACACTCTCACCCACATGGTGAATATTACTAATAAATATAATCAGATTATTTATGGAGACTTCTGGTTGCCAATTCCACATGTGAAGAGCTTGCAAAAAAGCCATTCCATTCCTAATAACAATTGAAAATCAAAACAAACTGAAAGAAATCAACAACCTTAGATCCGTAAGAGAAGCTGGGTTACAGGGCAAAGCATTGCCCCTGAGCTGAAGAGACAGACAGGTGGATATAGAGAATCACGACAGAACGGAGCAGAAACCCTGTGGGACTCAGCGCCAAGGGGGGAAAATCTGAACTGTAACAGACACAGTAAATCAACTGGAATTTGGGACATTCATAGACTACTTAATCAACAAGAGCAGAATACATGTTTTTTCTCAAGAAGACATGGAAATTTCACCAAGACAGATGAAATCCTGGACCATAAAACACACTGTAACAAATTTAAAAGAATAGAAATCATGCAATGTCTGCTTTTAGAACACAGTAGAATTAAACTAGAAATAAATAACAGAAAGATAACTGGAAAATTCCAAAATAGTGGAAATTCAACAACACACTTCTTAAGTAACTATGGGTGATAAAAAAAATCTCAAGAGAAATTAAAAATAAACAAAAATGAAATTAACTAAGTGAAAATGAAAACACACTTATCAGAAATTACGTGAGACAGCAAAAGCAGTGCTTAGAGGGAAATTTGTAGCATTGAATGTATAAATTAGAAATAAAGAAAGATCCACATCAATGTCTTAGCTCCCACCTCAGGAACTAAACAAGAAGAGCAAGGTAAATACAAAGTAAGCAGCAGAATAGATATAATAAACTTAAAGCAGAAACCTACGAAATTAAAAACAGGAAATTAATAAAGGAAATCAATGAAATCAAAAGCTGGGTCTTTGAAATAATAAAATCAATAAGCCTCTAGTGAAACTAAGAAAAAAGGAGAGGAGACACAAATTACTCATGTCAGAAATGGAAGGGGGAACATCGTTATAGACTCCATGGGCATTGAAAGAATAGTAAAGAAATAGAATGAACAACTCTATGCCCCCAAATTTGATAACCTAGATAAAAGATACAATCTGCCACAACTCACACAAGAAGAAAGAGACAATCTGAATAGGCTTAAAGCTATTAAAGAAGTTAAATCATTGAATATTGATTTTTTAAATAGAAAGCACCAGGCCCAGATGGGTTCACTGGTGAGTTCTACAAAACATTTATTTCAGCAGAGCTAAGGACAATATTATGTTATACTTGTTACTTAGCCAAATAAAATCATGTCATTTAAATATAGAATAATCAATCTTGATAAATAATTGCAGTGAATTCAAAATAAAAATGGATATACTTACTATACTATATTTCAAAAAAGGATAAAAATTAAAATGTCTTATTTCATTTTGCTGCTATTTAAGTTTTCCTCCTCATCAAGACATTGTAAATGTCATAATTGAGGCTTTAATGATCAGTATATTTTTTATTAAGCATAGAATCAAAACATTTCATGTGGTCAGACTTATGCAAGGTGAACCATCAGGGTTGAAAGCAGGATCAAAATGGAGGAATAAAAATGGGGAGACCAAACTGGCACCTGCTTATTTTAAATGTGCAAGGATGATACCCATATATAATCCTACAATTACATTTTAAGTGACTATATCAGTTAGGTTGTGCTGAAGTACCACGTAAATCCCTACATCTTAGTGACTTAACACTATGTCTTGTTTCACCCACATAACCGTGTTGAGTGGGTAGTGTTCAGGTTTGGGAGGTAGCAACCCTTCATGTATTGTTCCGTTACCCAGATTCTTCCATCCTGTGCCTCATCATTCCTGAAAACCCTCACCATCTACGTGCAGTCAGCGGAAGGGGAAAGTGCGTGGAGAAATGCAAGTGGGAGGTTTTCAAAGGCCGTTTTCCATTGGCAAAAACATTGTCATGTGGGAGGCTGGGAAATGTAGTCTATTTTTCTGCCCAGAGAAGGGGAGACTAGATTTTAATGGACTACCAGAGTCGTCTGCAACAGTGGGTAATTTGCTCGGAGTTATGTTTCTTAAGACTTTATTGGTTAGTCATCTACAATGCCAGGCACTATGCTAACCCCTGGAAGAGAGGGGAGCTGATCTAGCAGAGTCTTGGCCTGGGAGAAGGCCCTGGTTTAAGAGAAGGAGGTAAGATGTGGTAGAAATTACCCACCATCTAAAGTGAGACAAACGAAAGGCGAATGTGCTCTGGAAGTTGAATGAATGATTCTAGATTCAGAAGCTGCCTGCAGATGGTAGCATTTGAGCTCCACATTCAGAGATAAACAAGGTTCAGTTGGTGAAGTAAATGGTGGCAGGAACTCTAGAAGTAATGGTGCGATAGTGGGGAGCATGATGACAGGATGATAGGGACGAGCAAGCATGACATGTGTACAGGATACGCTACCTTCTTCACTTTGGTTGTCACTGAGAAGTAGAACAGTGAGAGAGATGACTGGCATGGTCCCCAAGGTGACCCCTTACTTAACACTGGACATTCACCTCACCCTGATGTAACTAACGTTTAAAGAGTTCCCTGACCCCTCAGGGGCCTCATCTTGTATGCTGGAGGGAGAAGAACAGAGTTTGGGGTGTCTCCCAGCCACAGAGAAGCCAGGATCCCATTCATCTCAGTATAGCCAGTGTGCAGAGTCTAGTTCAGATGAGTGTTGAACTTCAAAGAGTTTTAACCTCAAAACCAAAGAGGCCCATCTGTGATTCACATGCTGGGCAAAAAGATGGACTCGGATGAGACTTTGAAATGTTTGCCCTGTGTCCCCAGTTCATTGTCATTGAGTTCTGCATGTTCGTGTATGTGAGAGAGAAGCTGGACGTGTTTGAAGGCAAGTTGGAGAGCTACATTGCCTCCGTGAACCAGACCGGGCCCCTGGCCCCGGTCATTCTGCAGGTGAAGGAGCTGATGAACATCTCCAAAGGTAAACACATCCTTGCACGTAGTTGCTGTCTAACTGCAGGCGGGTCACCACCCCCCAAAACTGGCAATTAAAAGTCCAGTGAAGTTTTACAAGGATGGAAACTACTACAACATATATATGCCACAATTTTCTCTTCCCATTACTCACAGGATTGAAAATATTAAGACCAAAGGAGAGGATTGTACAGGAAATAAAGTATTTCAAGGGTTTGTGTGGCTAAAATGAAACAGAAATATAGAAGCAAAACTGCATTTACACAAGAGATGTGTTAAAGAAAGTGTGATATATTTTTCCAGCCCTTTCTGATGTGAGTTTCTGCATTCGGAAAATACTGTTCCGGGCTCATCTTCAGAGGCCCCTCCTGTCACCCTTTCTGTTTCAGGGGTCTGGCTGGTCACCATCCTGCCTGCCGCCCTCACGTGTGTGAGCTACCTCTTCCACATCTTGGCTTGTTACAGGTAACGGGCTTGGGGTGTCGTCTGTGCGTCATCACCAGGAAAGCATCTAACAGTTTTCTGAGAGTTCCCAAGCAGTGCCAGCAGGGCCCATGCCAGAGCCGGGGGTGCGTGCAGGGTCCAGGGACAGCCTCATCTGTTGTCAGTAAACAACACGCAAACACACAAACAAACAGCTATGGACTTGAGCTTCCACCTAATCTAGACATTGTGTAGGACCTTTAGATTTTCACCACAGCTCCAAGGAGTACTCTCAACTCCCATGTTTATAGCCCAGAAAGTTGAGACTCAACAAAATAACTTGCCCACGCAATTAGTCACTGACCACGCCTTCAGCCCCAGACCTTGGCATTTCTTCTACATTCTGGCCTCTCTGCTGGCTGTCCGACCTGCTCTCCTGGCCTCATCACACTGGGCCATCAGCGGATGAATGCGGCTCAAGGGCACATCAGGGGGACCAGGTGCCTGAATCTCAACAACAGCAGTCAGTGCTGCTCAATACATAGTGAGCATATATTTTCAAATAATTTCATTCATTCATTCATTCATTTATAGAGGGGAAGAGAGGGACAAAGAGGGGGAGAGAAATATTGATGTGAAAAAGAAACATCAATCAGTTGTCTCTCGTACACATTCCGACCATGGCCTGAACCCACAGCCCAGCCATGTGCCCTGACCGGGAATTGAACGGGCAACCTTTTGCTTTACAGGGTGACGCCCAAGTAACCGAGCCTCACCAGTCAGGTCCATAGGGAACATTTGCATGCAGAGAGCAGTGGAAGTCTAGGTATCTCGTGCTCCCCTCCCTCTGTGTCTCTCTGCCTTTGCCTTTACCTCTCGTGGTCGCTCTGTCTCGGCCTCTAATCCATGCTCACTGACTCAAAGGAGGCTCAGGGCCAATCTCCCACCACCCCCAGAACATCCTGCTTTTGCATCCTCGCCATCTGACTGCCCGCAGGGTGAGTCTCTTGCCAGTGGCATCCAAGAGAAAAACTGTCCTGGCACGAAGAGGCCCCAGCTCTCCATCCCCGCCCTGCCTTGCTCCCTCTCTCCACATTCGTCTCCCGGACGCTGTGGGTGGGCCGGACACTGAGGCTGTCCCCTGCCCTGTCTGATGAAGGGAAATGTCGGTTCCTTTCTTGATTAGTCTGCAAGTGGCTGGGAGATTTTCACTGAGGCATTTGATCTCAACTAGGGACAACCACTGTGCAGAGCGGGCTGCATGGATATGGCCAGAGGGCAGCTGAGGGCACTGGGAAGACAGGTTCCCCCCTGTGCTGGGGGGAACTCATTCCTGTCCGGGCCGGCTCCTCCCACCAACACCTGTCACCCAGGTGTGATGGTCCCTGCCTGCCTCCTTTAGAGAACAAGGGGGCAGAGGAAACAATGGGTGAGAAAGCACCCTACAAACCGGGAAGTGTTAGCACTGTGCCAGCATTTTTATTTTCCTTAGAATTACTCCAACTTACATATAAGCTCTTTTTTAAAAAATGGTACAAAAATATTTAGTGTAAAGCAGGTCTTCCATTTAGAGCCCAATTTGTTACCCCTGAGCTAAGCACGGTTATTCATGCTTCTGAGCATCCTTGCAGAAGTTTCCTGTGCTGATATATCGGTGTGTCTGTGTATCCCTGGTTGCACACGCCACTCCGGTGCTGCAAACAAAAACACAGTGAAGGCCACAGATGCAGCCTTTAGTTTTCTCGTAGACACTATTGAAAAAGTAAAAAGGGAGGTGAAAATAATTTAATAATATAGTTACCCTCACATGACCTAAATACCATCACTTCCACATGTAATAAATATACAAACTATTAATGAGACATTTCTACTCTTTATTTCATAGCAAGTCTTCCCAATTCAGTGGTCACAAAATTACAAAAAACCTGGAAAATGCTGCAGATAGAATATTGAAGGAAGAAGCTGGGCCCAGCTGTGAATTTGGACTGTGAACTTGACTACACCAACCTAATATTTACAAAAAGGTTCAGCCCGAGACTAGCAGGGGGAAAACACGCAGTGATTTCTTGGGTGCTGGCATTGTGAGGGGTCATGCCCCCCTTTCACTTCCCTTTGTGTTGTTCTAAGGTGGGGGATATCATTAAAAATGGTTTTCTGTTCTTACCTGTTTTAAAGTATTATTACACAAATAATTTATATTCACTATAGAAAAAAATAGAGCAAAATAAAGAAAATAAAAGCCATGTACATAGTCTTAAATATCGCAGTCGCCATTAAGACTAGGTAACTATATATTATTTTTATAAAATGTATTAAAAATGTAAGATTTTTAAGGCTAATCAGAACCATCCCATGAGCCGTGACCAGTGCCAGGGGCTAAGCTGCCCGCCATCTCTCCCCCCAGGCCTTCCTGCATATGTCCTTGAGTCTCAAGTGCATGCGGAGCTGTGGTTATGAACATTGCTTACTTCTCCTCTTTTTTCTAGAAAGCACATGAAGAGGTTGTGGGCAGGAAATAAACACTTTCTCCCTGTGAAGTTCCATAGCCCTTCCTCGTCAGGGAGTGTGGTAAGTCTGCAGACGCCCCTCTCTGCCCTGAGACTCAGTGGCTTACCAACGCCTGCGCTCTGGCACCTCAGACGGGCTGGTGTGATGGGAAGAACCCCGGCTGGCAATGCAGAGTCCTCGGCTCTGGGATGCTCAGCTGCTGGGTGACTCGGGACAGCCACTCTCCACATGTAGCCCTCGGTTGGTTTCCTCACCTGTGAAATGAGGACAGTCACCTGCCACAGTGGGTTGGTGGGTGAATGTCCAACGAGACAGGGATGCGGGACAGGTGGGTCAGAGGTAATCAAGGTTTTCTCCCCTCCGGGGCTCTTTTTCTTTTTGAATCGCAGGTGGCCATTGCAAGGTACTCTGGCTGGCAGATAGCCTACATTCTGTGGGGTAAGTGCCATCACGCGGCCCACTCAGTTCAGCGCACACCACCAGGGCCCCTGCGAAGTGCTGGCCTGGGTGGGCAGAGGCAGGTGAGGCGAGAGCGGCCTTCAGGAAGGAGGGAGAATCACATGCTCACACAGATTTGTCATCACCGCCTGTCCTGAGCCCATAGGGTGGACGTGCCAAGGGCGGTGGTGACCCAGAGGAGGAAGTGACCATCCACAGCCAGGGCAGGGCTGGAACACATTCTAGTGGCGTTGACATTTGAGTCACACCTGGCAGGGCGCGCAGAAGGTCAGCACGAAGAAAGGCACACCAGGCAGAAGAAACCGCATGAGCAGAAGTGCTCGCACCTTTGCTGGGAGGAGAATAGGTCAGGGCTCCAGACAGGGACGTGGGCGACTGGATCACGAAGGGCCTCGAGTGACCAGCGGCTCCCTTGGCCCACAGGCTACTTCATTATCCACGTGGTGCAGAGCCTACTGGGCATGGTGATCACGTACGGCCTGGTGTTGCCCGTCATCCACGACCAGGGCCTGGAGATGCTCCACGGACTGGGCATCGGGATGTAAGTGCGCGGTGGGCTTCCCACCATTGCCCAGGGCCTGGGAGCGGTGGGCCCTCGCAGCTGCTCTTCAGATTGTCCCACTGCTAAGCTCTCACCAGTCCCTGGACCCACGCTCTTAGCTCCAATCTAAACCTGGGCCAAGAGAGCAACTCGTTGTGATAGGGATCTTACAATTTACAAAGTACTTCCACTCTCATTGTTCACTGCGGTCCTCACATTCGTGTCTGTGGTAGATGCACTTAAGTCCACTTTGTAGCTGGGATTGGGAGGGTTGGGAGGTGAAGTGAGGAGATGGTCTAGTGGAAGGAGAGAGGGGACCTGAGCTTCGGTTTTAGATCAGCTGTATGACTTGAGTAGGTTGCTTCTCTGTGCCTCAGTTTACCCAGATGGAAGGTAAAAGTGATTGCTGACAGTGAGAATTCACTGTGTGATTCTTCTCGTAAGAACCCTCTGAGGTTGGGACTTACATTATCTCCCTCTTTTTCAAACGAGGAAACAGGGGCACAGAGATGCAAAGCAACTTGTCCAAGGACGGGGGAGAGGTGGGACCGGCAGGCAGGCAGTCTGCACCCAGAGGCCTCACTTAACCTCTGCTCCACACTGCCACCAGGGGGCGCAAACACAGGCTGTGGTGCTCTCCGAGACCTCCCTGCCCCGGGCTCCTGGCTTCCATGCTCACCTGCAGACACCAGCAAAGTCTGGTGCAGGCCTGTCTGGTCGACTCACTCTCCTGTGACCCCAATGAGCTCTGCTAAAACCCCACTTCTTTGTTCGATTCCCGTGCTGTTAAACTACTCATCCCCTTTGCTGCCCCTGTATCCTGGAGATCTGGTCTAGAGCTAGCAGACCCGACCTTGCGGCTTTGAGAAAGTTCCCTCCCCTCTGGGAGCCACAGTTTTCTCATCTGCACAACAGGCATACGAAGGACCTGTCGCACAGAGCTCAGCGCTGCTGTTGGACTGGTGGGCCATGGGCATCTCGCTCCTCTCTGTCACCGGCACTTCAGAGGGGCTTGAGAGGAGTGGACAAGGCCCCCTCGGCATGGTCTCCTTGTGTGTTTCAGCCTCACAGTCTCCATCGTCCTGGGTCTCATGATCGTGCAGGTACAGATCGCCTCCAGCTTCTTCCTACAACCCAGGATGGCTGCAGCTGACAAGCAGAAGCCCTTGGCGCTCAACAACAGGTGAGGGCAGAGGCGCCGATGGTGAGTGTAGGACTTCGGCCTCAGCAGCCTCTCATTCTTTCCTCTTCACCGCTGGCAGGTGCCTGGGCAGGCTCTGCACTCAGAGGGTGAGGGGCAGTGGCTGAGGAGTGGGCTCTGGGGACAAACTCCCTGGCTCCACCCCTTGTGAGCTTCCTTATCTTGTGTGACTTGATAAACATCGATGAGTGTCAGTTTCCTCATATCACAAATAATCGTGGCTACCTCGAGGAGGTGTCCTGATGACGACAGGTGTGCAAATATCGACTTGGAACAACAGCCCTCGCCTGTGGCAGTCCTTTCTGAGGCACCAGCTCAGCCACGTGCTGATGGAGGAAACAGCAGGGGCCCTAAGGATGAAGGCAGGTCCCCCAAGGACCTGCCTGTGAGACGCTTGTGGTCCACGGGGGCCAACAGACACAGACATGGAGGGACAGGAGACACCAGGGCGTGCCAGGGGACCACAAGAGAAACACAAGTAACGGAGGAGAGGCAGAGGCAGGAGTGGTTTGCTCCCTGTAGGTGGGACGTTTGAGCTGAAGTCAGTGAGACGGAGGGACTTCTACAGGTAGGGCCGAGGCGAGGGCACGGCTGGCATCGCCCACTGCACAGGTGAAGGCAGGAAGCCAGGAAAGGGCAGGGCGTGGAAGGAGAACAGCAGGAATCAAATACGGTGGCCAGGAAGTGGCCTTAGATGGGGAAGGTGGGGAGGGGGTGCAAAGCGCCCCTGCCGGGAAGGCCCCTTTCAAGGAGGGCCCGGAAGTTCACTGTGCAAAGTTTGGGCTGTATCCCATAGGCAGTGGGAAACCACACAGTCAAGCGGGGATTTGGGAAATCTCATCTGGAGGGCTTGGAGCAGTTCCAGCGGGGGCAGGTCCCCGTGATGACAGACAGTGGGAAAGCCACAACCTCTGCTGTAACCACAGTACCAGCTGTGGCCACGGGAGATTTCTTACCACTCAGGAAATCTCATAACCCACAGCTCCCATCAAACGTGACAGTCACTACTAACATTCACCCTGCCCTGTGACCAGTGTTCTGGGGGACCCCTGAGCCTGTCTGCCCGGCCACATTCTCGTACTGAAAGGGCGGCACCCCTCCACCCGCTTCCGTTGCAGGAGGGCATTCCACAATTTCAACTACTTTCTGTTCTTCTACAACGTGCTGCTGGGCCTGGGCGCCTGCCTTTCCAGGCTGCTCATCAGCTGCATCCTGGGCACGTGGCTCATTGCCCGCATTGACAGGACCATCATGCAGCGTGGCTACGAGAGAGCAGACATGGGTAAGTGGCCGGCCCCCGAAGGCCACATATCCGGGGAGGGCTGGGCCTGCACCTTTGTAAAAGCTGCCGGAAGTCATGTGCCAGAGACCTAGACAGAGTTCACTCTTCATTTCTGCTCAGAGCTTATCTTCCCAGGAGGCCATAAAGCTGAGTAGGAAAACACACTCGCGCTCAGCCCGACAGTCAGAAGGGAATTCAGGCTGGGAGCACCTGCGTATCTGGCAGACCCTTGGGGTAGGATGGCAGGCAGTAAGAGGCAGCACGGTTCCACCTGAATGCTCAGGAGGTGATTCAGGAATGCAAGGCAGTTTTGAGAAGGGACACATCTCAGCATTACTGGTGCTGTCAGTTGGAAACTTACTTAGGTAAGTTCAGTTGAAATACTCCAAAGTCAAAGCCGTCTCTGCAGAGCAGAAAGAGTTCGTGCTGTTTCTGGCCCGTTCCATCCCTTCACTCACCTGTTCGTCAGAGGAGCTCCTCTGAGCTTCAAGCCCTACAGAAAATGCATGGATTAGAATGTGACCTGTGGGGACCCTGCTGGGTCTTTACAGCTAACCTCCCGGATTCCCAGCAAACACACGGGCACTGTTTATTGACAAAGTGATGCTGCAGCTGCCTCGTGAAGAGCACGCCCCGGCCGCCCGGGGTGTGCTGCGTGGCCTCACTTGCCTCCTGGGTTTCAGGGTTCGGCGCGTGGGTCGGCATGCTCTACGTGGACCACTGCCACACCAACCCCGTGCTCGTCAGCTTCTGTCACATCCTGATCGCAGGCCACAGGGAGAGGACGCTGCGGCCGGTCATCAAATACGGGCACCTAAATCAGTCGGCAGGTAAGTCTCCTGTCGGCACCTTCCCTGTGGTTGGGCACCAGGAAACGAGGACCCTGAAGGTCCCTGGGACCCGAGGTGCCCCCGGTTCCCCCTCCCCTGCCTCCCTGCCTCCACAGTCCATGCCTGGGAAATCTACCCAGGGGATCAGGAAAGTAAGCACCCCCCCAGCCTGGCTAGGGGACCCCCGAGGCCCTGTGTCCTTGTCCTTCTAGCTGGCTCCCCTCTTGTTCCCCAATACGAGCTTTCCTTCCATCCGAGTCCTCCATTCCCCATCCGTTTGAGGCCCCACGCCTGTCCCAGCCTTCAGCCAGACGCCCTTCAAGAGGGCACGCAGTTGTACGTCCCACAGCTCTCCTGGCCACCAACTCCCGTCCCCTCGAGGCTCTATACTGTCTACTCCCAACCCTCCCACCCGTATTCCTTGGCCCTGCCTTCTGCCGGGAAGCCCCCAGTTAGTCCTGTCTTGTCAGCGCCAATCTGGATTGTGCTCCTCACTGTTCCCAACCCTGCACACACCCAGTTCTGTGGGGCAAACACATCCGTCCACTGCCCTCGTGTCCCCAGGAGACCTGGTCCGGCTCCTTCTCCCACTTTTCCCCCACGCCTCACAGCCCCTGGGCAGTGCTCCTTACAGCCTCTGAGAAGGACACAGACAGCGGGCCCCGCCCCTTTCTCCTGGCTCTGATTCTCTCCTAGGTGCCCGCCTCTCACCTAGGGCCAGGACAAGGTGGCTCCTGCTGCAGACCCTGATCAACAACCCCAGACTGGTCATGCTCAGAAAATCAAAACCGGGCCATGGCTCCCGGGAGTTCATGGCTCCCAGATTCTGCTGACGTGCTCAGAGAGCTGACACTGACCCCCGACACTGCCCTAAGGCCATTCCGGATGGCCGGCCCCGAGAGGAGGCCCAGGCTATGCTGCAGCTGCCCTGAGTGGTGAGACGTACAGCCACTGTCCGAGTACATGGCACACTGCATCCGCCACTCAGGGGATGGCACCGGGGCTGAACAGTGACATCTCAGGTCTAAGTCACTCCCCTGGTAAAAAGACCAAGAACTAAAGAGAAGTTCTATCACACAAACTTTGCCCGTGATTTCTATTCTCCGTGGTTAGGAGGCAGCCATGTTGACCAGCACAGGGCAGAACTTCGTGTCACTGAAGAAGGTGGTGATGTTTCTGTATCAGGAAGGTTTAGCCCCGACACAGGTTTTTCTCTGGAAGGAAGTGTGTCCCTATTTCAACAGGGTCTTGATCGCCTCCTCCTTCCCAGGCACCGTGGTGGCGAGAAAGAAGCAAATCCTCGACCCAGCCTCCAGCAGGGTAGGGGGAGCCAGCAAACCCTGCCCTGGCCACTGGGATGAGAAACAGATCAGAACCGGCCTGGGTCATGGTCACAAAGAAAGATGTACACCTTGTCTGTGGCGGGGTGGGTGGGGGTCCCGGGAAAGCTGCCTGTCAGAGGAGGCAGAGACTGGGAGAGTGTGCGAAGGCACGGGAGCAAGAAAGGCCCAGGCAAGTTTGAGGAGGGGGGGCCCTCTGGTGTCTGCAACGCAGGGCGTGGGGGGCTGGGTAGACCACCCAAGGTTTCTCTTTGTGCAGAGGGCCCAGTACTTACCCAGATTCTTCACACCCAGGCATACGTCTCTGATGGCTTGGGATCTGTAGAAAGTCTCGCCACTCAAAGGCACTCATGAAGCCTGTGCAAGTGCCAGGAGGGCCCTCCGACAGATTCCCACGCCACCTCTTCCTGGCTGTGTGACATTCACTAGATGACTTTGCCTCTCTGTGCTTCTTTCCCTCTCATATAAAAAGGGGTAACACCTACAACATCCACTATTATTTTGAGGATAAAATACACTAATGCATAAAACACTCCTAAGCTAGGGCCTGGTATATCCTGAACTCTCAATAAATGTCAGTTATTGTTATCTGTAACGTCACACTTCATGGTGATCTGATTAAGGTGCGTCCACCTCACCGTGCTCAACTCCCTGAAGAAAGGCGTCCGCAGTGGTCTCCCCTGCGGTGGTTGTCTAGCAGTTGATTGCTGATTCTCCTCAGAGTCTATACCCACCAGCCCTGGTAGCTTCTAGACCTATTCATAGACTTGGCCCCAGAAGTCACTGTGGCCAGCAGGGGAGACTGGTGTGGGGCAGTCTTTCCATGGCCAGGTGTATAGACCCTTATCCCAGCAAAGCAGAATTCGTTTGTGATCTGTCAGGTACCAGCCAGGGTGGGGTGGCCACAGCGTCCCAGACAGAGAGGCTGGGGGCTTCTAGGGAATCTCTGTCTTTGAGAGAATTGTATAGGGGAGCGCAGGGGTACCAGACGTCTTGGCTCCCAGACAGCGTGAGTGTTCGTGGAACGAGGCCCTGCCGGAGCCTTCAAAGGGGTGTCACATGTCGTCCCCCGGCCGTGAAATAAGCAGGAAAAGGAATTGAGAGATCATGGACAAGGTTCCCAGAAGGATTCAAATCTAGGTAAAGACTGACCGTAGGTTCCCAGGGGGGGACTCGGGATAGAGAGTCCTGCCTGCCCTTAGACCATGTGCCAATTATCTTGCTCTGGCCTTGTCCTTCCCACCTGCAACGTTTAATCTACATTCACCCCGCCCCTACTTAGTGTTGGCGCAGTTCCAGAGGGTGAACTAGAAAACTACAAGTTCCTAATAGTTGGCCAAAAGAAACCTCAACAAGAGAAGCAGAACATGTTCCCTCTCCCCTAAAAGCTGTAGAAAGGAAGCCACTCTCCTGGGGCAGGAAATGGCTAATTTTAAAGTTGCCTAAATGTCAAGGGGTTGTTGCTATGCTGCTGGTGTACAACAACCACTGTATAGTCCCTCCAACCTCTGCATCTCAAGCCTTCTCAGGGGCTGTGTCTGCTCATTGCCGAGGTTCGAGATAATGAAATGAACGTGTCCTCTGAGGAAGGGGGACTTGTGGGTCTCTTTCACAGCCAGGGAAAGGGCTGGCCCCTCTCCCTTCTTCCACATACAATAGGCTGCAAGATTTTTTAGTTTAAGGAGGACTATGAGAGTCTGCATCTCATTTAAATTAGCCCAGAAGCGAAGGAACTAAATCTCAACTCAGGCTGCAAAAGAAAATGGATTTTAATAATATTCAAATCTAGCATTTACTATTTTCAACAAATAAATATTGCTCCTCCCCAGGAAGTAAAGAGGCCTTGGGGTTAAGCAGGCAGGGAGATGGGGCACGGTCACCCCTCTCCTGGCCTTCATGGAAACTCCAGGAAAAGGCTCACAATGTCCACCTTCACCCTAGAGTGGGAGAAGCTGGTCCAGTGTCCCCTGAGTGCCTCAGCTTTCCCCACACTGCTGAAGAAGGGGTGCCCTTGAGCTGGCCTTAGGGGTACAAAATAGCCCTAACTTTAGGAGTGTGATCCGGACTCTGTGTTGGGGGCCTGGTGGCTGGACAGAAGAGAGGGGTCACCTCGGGAGGCCTCCCCCAGGGTCATGGCCCCGCCACTGCACTCGGATCCAGGCACTGGGCTGAGCGCTTGGTCAGTCAATATGCCATTTGTCCCCGCATCACCCATTTCACAGAGGAGAAAACTGAGTCCCGGAAAGCAGAGGGGAATCACCTCCAGCACAGGATTGGTCAGTGGTGGAGCTGGGTTCTGACTCTCCAAAATCACATTTGGCTCAAGCTTAATGGAGCCCTTGGGATTCAGCCACTGCCAGCCTGGACACTCACCCTTGAGCTCCATGATGGCCAGATCCTCTTGGCCTTCAGTGTTCTGTTGGCCAATCAGGACTGGGGCTCCGGCCCGCAGGGTAGGTTCTAGCTATCGTACCTGTGAACCTACCAGGAGCCACACCTCACGTGTTGCTCCAGGTGCCCGCCCAGTAGCAGGAGCCTGGGTGCCTTGGGGGTGGCCACGCAGCAAGGTCTGATAAGGGAGCCAAGGCCGCAGACTCTGGAGTCAGCCGCCAGGGAGACTCTGTACCTGCCCCCACTCAACTCCTGCCCAGCCTTACCTCGAACTCTGGCTGAGCTACTCCATATCCTGAAAAGAAGCCCCAGACTGCTCCTCGGGTTCAAGGTCGTGATGATTTGCAGTTCCCTGTGCAGCAGCAGATAGGGCCTGGGTGGGAGATACTGCAGGGGCTTATGAGGGGTGAGGAGTGAGGCAGGGGGCTTTGCACACAGGGGAACCCCCCCCCCCCGTCTCTCCAATTTCATCCAGCCCCTAACTGCTCTCAGAGATGGGTGTGAATAGCCCCTCCCTCAGCAGTTGTCCTCAATGCCAGCCCCTACGCCTGTGTTATCAAACTCTCCCAATAAATGTGAGACACAGGGGATGCAGCAAGGAGTGTCCTGCCTGCGGCCATCTCTGATGTCCACTCCACTGCCCTCGCCCCCTGAGTGCCACAGCTAGCTGTTCACCTTATTCCTTTTCTGGTGGTTGATCTGGTTCCCCTGGGAGGCAGACAGCCTAAGTCCCTCAGAAAGAGCCCCTTAACTAGCCCTTAACTAGTGCCTCTTCACCCTTTCTCATGTTGCACTACCACCAGAGACCTCGAGGGGGCAGGGCACACACAGAAAACAGGCCTGGGACCTGAGCCAGACTCTGGGCTCCAGACTCTGGGCAGTGGACTTGGAATTGAAGCACAGTGTTCAGGCACTGTGGCAACAGGAGGTGGGGCTGGACCCGCTGAAGGACTTTTCTGGGCTCTCTAGGGGTCACGTCCAGGACAGCAAACTTAGAAGGCTGCTCCTGCCAGGATCCAGGACAGAGTCATTGAGGCCGTACTCCATCCAGAACCGCTCATCTTAGATCCTGGACATCTGCCCCAAGCTACTTGGTACCAGTGCCACCCCATTTGCCAGCGTGCTCCGATTCTGAAACAATCTCAGCTTGAACGCTCACCCAGCGAGTGGCCTCCCTGAGCCTGCCTCCCTCTCCAGAAAGTGTGAGAACTCCGCCTACCTCACAGGGTCTCCTGAGGGCTTAATGTCAAACAACCGTCATCATTGTCCTCCCCTCACACCTCCAGGCAGAGTGGGGCACAAAGCTCCAGCACATTCTTTTGCTTCCTTGAACCTCACTCCCACCCTGGGAGGCCTGCACCACAGGACCCTCCCAGGAGGGTCCCCTGCATTTTCAGGTGAGGAGCCAGAGGCCCACAGAGGGGCAGTGACTTTCTCAGAGGCTGACCTAGAAGAAGCTGCCCCGCCGTCCAGCAGGAGGCCCTGCCTCAGCCATCTTCACCCCACCCCGGCCCCACCACTGACCCAAGTGCTGTCCTCTGGGCTCTCAGTGTGTGTGCCGAGGCCCCCAGTGGGGCTGAGCCATGAATGGGGAGGGGTGGGTGTCTCAGGACCCTGGCTGAGCCCCACTGGGGGCTATGACCCCCAAGCTGGGCCTGAGGCTATGCCGAAGGCATCACCTCCTGCGGATGCTGCCCTGCCCAGCAGTCTTTCTTATCCACTCAGGAGGCGGACTTGGGAGGGGCCATCTCTGACCAACAGGGTAGGGAATGACCAGGGCACAGAGCGGTAACACTTTATTTCCTCTTTTCCATGCAGTTTCTGACTTCCATCCAGAAAGAGCCCACTATGAATCCCATCAGCTCCTCCTGCTCCCCAAAGCCATCTGGAGAGCATGTCATCGCCAACGAGACACCCAGGCGAAAATCCTGTGATCGATCGCAGTGACTGCTGTGGGGGCCGAGGGGGGAGTCAGAGAATGCACGTACATCTTTCCCTGGTCCAGCCACTGAGACCCAAGGGCTAGGCAGCCCATTTGCTCACCCGGCCTGTGGGACGCCCCTGCAGCACCCACCCCTGGTGCAGGCAGGTGCCCTTCCGCGTGGAGACGCTGTGAAGACAGGAGGGGGAGCGGAGGCACCCTTCCTGGGGGCAGGGTTCTGCTGGGGGCGATCCTACTGAATACAACTTAGTAAGGCGCACCTGCCCTTCAGGGAACACCTTCAACAGGTGCTCTGAACTCCTGCATTTGGCAGCAGCCAATGTGCAAGCGCCCCCAGAGAGAGGAGAAGTGACAGGGTGAGGAGGGTGACGCGGGGGGTCAGGCAGAGTGGACGGTGCACTCGTCACTGGAAGTGGACTGGCAGTAGGGGGGGTTGAGTGTGAGGAGGAAGGCAGAGGAGCAGAATGAGGAGGGCGGGGCACAGGGGGAGAGCGAGGAGTGGGCTGGAGCAGGGACAGTCAGGGTGGGAGCCAGAGGGGTGGCCTCTGGGGTCTCCCAGGGGCTGGGGTGGGATTTCATAGGGGCTGCAGAGCTGGGGAGGGCCTGTGAGCAGGACAGTGGGTAGGTGGGAGCTGTGTTCAGGGGGTTAGGTGGCAGTGGCGGGCTGGGTGAATGGACCTCAAAGAATCCCCGCAATTAGCCTTTTTCTTATAAATCCATTCAAGCCCTGAGGCCCAAATGTTGAGCCTGTCTCCTCTTCTAAACAGAGGAGTTGATGTCTTTTAGAGGTGCTTTCCTCTTCTCACTTACAGCCAAGCACTGCTCCATGCTACTTCCCAGCAAAGGCTGGCTTTCACCAAGGTGAAGATGGGATGAATTTTGACCATAGTTAAGGGCTCAGAGCTACATCTCCGGGTTCAGAGCTAGTTTTGAGAACATTTAGTGTGCTGCTCTGGGTCCTCCAGACAGCCTTGGGGTACCCCCTGTGGAGAGTAGAAATTGGCTTGGAGAGAAGGGGTTGGCTAAATTTCGATACTCCACACCGGGTGCTTCCGTTACTAAGGGCAACCCCCTCCCTTGGAAGAGAGGAAGTGAGGGCGTGGCCGGCGGGGCCGCCCCTCCGTGTTGCCTTGGAGACGCAGTGTGTCCTGTGGGCAGAGGTTGGGCAGGCCCTAGCTGACTTGAGTGGTGCTTTCTGAAGTTGAGGTGAGGCGGCCCCCCTGGGCTCTGGGCGCCCCTCCACTTGGCCGGGCCCAGAAGGTGTGGATGTCCAGGGCCTGCTCCCGCTCCTCGGTGGGCTGGGGGAGGGGTGGGTGGGATGGGGCCTGAGAGGCCTGCTGGATCCTCCCCAGCACACAGTAGGCGCCTAATTAGCCTGGCTGGAGTCCGGCAGCTCCCTCGCTTAACCCCCTCCCTGTGTCCACTGGGGTGGGGGTTCAAGGTCGGTTTGAAATCCCAGCTGACACCTTTCGGGCAAAGACTTTCCTCAAAAGAGCTTGGGAGAGAAGAGCATGAAACAATAATCACTTCTTGTTCTTAACCCCGAAGTCCCTCTGGGATTTTCATCCTGCGCGCCAGGGAGAGAGCCCGCTTTCCCTGCGAGTTCAGCGGTTGCCTGACGTTTATCTGCCCGCTTCTTCGCCCCCTCCCTTCCGTTTGTTTAAAAAACGCGGCGGACGGAGAAGGGCCCAGGCTGTCTCCAAGGGCGGAGTGGGGGAGGCTCCGTCCCGCCCCACAGGTCCCCTGGAGGGACTCGCCCCCTCTCTCAAGGTCTGGTCTTAACGAGAGCAAATCCCATAACTGCTTCCTGGCAGGGACGTCCAGGGCCAAGATGTCCACAGTGGGGAAGGTGACCCGGGTTCCCGGCGGGACAGTCTACCAGCAGATCTTCCAGGCTGAGGTAGACCTGCCCTTTTGTCTCCCTTTTTCCTGCTCCCCAAATTTCCCTGTGTTCCCCAAACTTCCCTCTCCTCCCCTGCAAACTTCCCTCCATCTGAATGAAGTCTTCCTTGCCTGGGAATCTAATGAAATAAGGACTTGGAAAATAGCTTTCCTTTTAAAAATAACTCTTACGTGTTCTTAAAATGCAGGAATATAAAATTAGAATGTCTATTGTTGGACATGAGAAAATTTAAATTAAAAGCTTTAAAGTTCTCAGAAATTGCCAGAATTAACCACTGGATGTTCCGGGTCTTTTTCCTCTGCATGAAAGCGTTCCTAATTTTTCCCTTCAGAACCTGGATTTGATTCTAGCCTCCCGTTTTGAAACCTGCTTTTCCCTATTAACAGCATCCCAGAGACCCTCCCGGTGTCAGGGGCCATTTGTGTCCTTCAGGACATTCAGCGCCCGCTGAGTTGATGTAGGACTTCCTGTAATGTATTCAAGGGACACCCATTTGACAGCCACATAGGTGCGGGAATTCTCTTGTCATCCGCAGAAAACTACACAGAGAAAATGGTATTTTAAAAGAAATACACAGATTGGAACATGCCCTTTGAATTTCCATACCGCTTATTTGAAAGGGATTTGCAGGCCTACTGTGAACCCTAGATAACGCTGTCTGTAGACGCCCGGGAGATGAGAAGAGGATAGAGAGACGCAAGGAGGGAATCACTCACGACCCTGCTGCGCGCCCTTGGTGCCCGGCCCTTTTCTGTGTGTTTCTGAGCGCTCTCCTCACTCCCGCCAGAATGTTTGGGACTTTTCTCTGCATTTAAAATGTTGAGATTGCACTGCATACTTTTTAAATAATTTTTAAAACAAGTTAAATAAGTTTTAATGTATGCTTTTCATTGATATATTTTATGGAATATTATAAGCATTTTCCCATGTCACAAACAATTCTTTCTAAGTCTCACTTTCAACAAAAGCCTGATATTCCACTGAAGGGACCTGTGATGTCCCCTCAACCAATCCCCTATTAATGGACAGGTCCATTTTTCCAGGTCCTTGTGATTATACAAAATGCTGGGATGAACATCTTGGTCTTCATTAAAACCTCTTCAAAGATGTCTTCCTAGATGTGGTTGAATGGCTGCAACGGGGAGTGGAGAGCCCTCCTGTATGAGGTGTGCTCTGCAAAGCACCTTCCTGCTGGCAGGCTTCCACTTGACCTTCTGAGACTACACAGTCAGCCTGAGGGTGCTGGGGAGTCTGTGCTCTGACCCCTCCCCCCAACTGGATCAGGTGCAGCTGGTCCACTCCCTGGCGGCCTCCAGGAAGCAGAATGCAGAGCTTTCCCTGACCCCGAAGGAGGGCAGCAAGCCCTTGATGAAGAAGGGGGATATTCCTAAAGGGGAGATGATGTCTTCTCGGCAGCAGAAGTGGGTGCACAGCCTGCCCAATGACTGGGTCACAGAAAACCCTGTACTCTACAGGTAGGTCCTGCCATCCAGGCCACACCGCCACACATGGGGGGGGGCATCAGAGCCTTTGAAACCTCAAAAAGAGCTCACACAAGATGAGAGCTTGGTAGGAATAAAGTCCCAGGGAGTTAATAACACCTGCTTTGGGGAGTAGTTTGCTTCTCCTTCCCTTCTTTCAAGGGCCAGCACTGGGATCCCACCCTCCTGGAATTTCAGGCCTCTACAGTAAATGAATAAATAAGCCGTTCTCCCCAAGGATGGGAAGGCCCTGGCACAGAGGATGGGGTGGTGGGACAGGTGTCAGGAAAGCTCTCTGAGGAGGGGCCTCAGCTGAGACGGGAGGATAAGGGAAAGGAAGCGTGGGGCACGACTCTGAGGCAGGACGGGCTGGGTCCACTCCAGACGGCTGAAGAAGCCGGCAGGCCTGGGGAGAGGGAGCTGAGGTTAGGAGAGGCTTTCAGGCCACAGTCGGTACTTTGGGCATTACTAAAGTGAGCAGCTGATTTGCATTTTTAAGGTTTTCAGGGTGCCGTGTGCAGGATCTGCGGAGCTGCACGAAGAGGCAGAGGGGAGCCCACCAGCGGTCCATGTTAGCTTGGTGGGGCTGGGAGAGGGAGAACAGGGCAACTTCAGATAGACTTCGGAGGCAGAGCCCTTGGACCAGGTGATGGACTGGATTGGAGGAGAGATGCCCTGTGAGTCCTAGGTCTCTGGTCTGAGCGCTTGGATGGGTGGCAGAGATGCCATTTCCTGAGATGGAAACAGATGGAGTTGGAGCAGGGAGTTCCTTCTGAACTTCCAAGTTTGGAAGCTGAACTTGAGAATCCTGAGCATGCCACTTTACCTCCCTGAGCTCTGACCCCTCAAGTTGGAAAAAAGGAAAGAAAAGGAAAGCCAAGGTTTCATCTTCCTCATTGGGCGTTTGGAGAATGTAGCAGAAGCTGGGCTTCCCTTCTGCCCTTCAAGCTCTGCAAACCCTAAAGCCTCTCTGGCCTGGGACGCTGGGGCAGGAACTCAGTCCTTCTCTACCAGCCATTGTTTGCCCTTTCACCTGCTTTGGTGCAGGGGTTGACCAAGTTCTGGGTGAAGATCTCAGCTCTGATCTGACCTTCAACTTTTCTCAGGGAAAGCTCCCCTGAGGCTTCTGACCCTCAGCACCCTTAACTACCTACAGATGGGTAAACCCACTGGGGACTGGAACCCACACTGGAGATCAGCATTCTCCAGCCCATGAGCTGATGCCTGATGCAGAGGTCCCCCTGAGGGCAGGGGGACCCTCAAGAGGCACAGATGGCTGGGGCCTGTCCATGCTCCCCTTTCCTCACCCCACCCTGGAGGTCAGCCTTGCAGCCTGCCTGTGACTCTGGCTCCCTGCAAGGATCCCAGGCCCCTCTCAGCTGACCTGTTTTCATCGAGGTCCGGGATCTGTGAATATCTCCCTGTGCCTCTTGGGGGTCCCCCTACCCCCAGGGTTTAGCTTAGGACCACCTGTCATCCTGATAACCAGATCCAGCATCAATCAGGAGGTCTTGGCACCCACAGGATAGCGTTTTGGGAGGCACTTCTCATGCAGGTCCCGGGCGTTGTGCTGTGCTGTGCCGGCTTCCTGAGACAGACAGACAAAGCCGCCTCTGCCCTGATCACGGACCCAGGGCACACCCACCTGTGGCCTGTGGCAGGAACAGAGATATGGTTGTAACCTGTTAGATTGTGCCAGCCTCAAAATAACTGGGGTCACTGCTTGCTGGCAGCACTGGCATCTCTCTGGGGTGCCTTATCCCCTTTCTGAAAATGTGGCCAGTCAAACCCAGGCGCCTTGTGTGTTCATTTTGGCAGGGTGGAGCCTCTGGGTGGGTAGAGAGCAACTCAAGGGAAGGAGAGACCACCACCAGTGTAAACCAAGTCCCCAAGTCCCCTGGCAAGTGGCAGAGAAGCCAGAGCCATCAGCAGCTGCCAGAGTCAGGGCCCTCGGACTCCTGTGAAGCCACCTTAGTCCAGAGGCCTTTGGTTGACAAGACCGAAAGACCTGCCTCCGGAGGGCCAGGCGGGGCCCTGTGCCCTGCAGCCCAGGCCCTGCAGTCTCCCTCACTGGGCGATGTGGGAAAGGCCCAGTACCTGCTACACCCATTGGTGCCCTGAGGAACAGCAGGCATCTCTGAGAACTGCTGCACGTCTGCGGTACTTGCATGGCGGACAGTGTGTTCAGGATATGTAATCCTAAGCTAAGGTCATACCCAACTACCCTGGTCCTCCCTGCTGAGATAGTTTGTCCTGGGATCCCAACTCTCTTCTCCTTCACCCACCCAAACCCCAAGCACCATGGACTTCAGTGTTGTGTGCATGGGTCTGGGAGTCCCAGCTCTAATTCACACAGTGACTTCCCTAAGACCCTTCCCCCATCCTGGACACTGGGGTTGCCCCCACTGCCTCATAGGATCGGCTGCTAAAGGAGCCAGTGAGGAATGTGCTAAATGCTTAGCACGGGTCTGGCTTTCCCGGGCAGGTCATGCCCCTTCTGGTCTTCAGTCTCCGCATGTGGACAGTGATTCCTGCCTGCCACTCATGTGGTTGACAGGCAGACCAGAAGCAGGCTCTGCCGGCCAGGCCCCAAACCCTCATCCCGGGATGCCCGGCATGCACTGGCAGCACATGCCCAGGCAGGTTGTAGGGAGACTGGCCCAGTCTTGGGACACTCCAAAATCAGTGGGCCCAGGCTGTGGGCAGTGGACAAAGTCCAGGGACCACCTATAGACTCCCCAGTGTCAAGCTTCTCTATGACTAAGGGGGTTGGGGTTTTATTGTTCTTATCTGCTACCGCCTCAGGGAAAAGAAAATTAGCAAGAAGGAAAAAACTCAAGACAGTGAGAGTGCCATCGCTGCCCTGGAAGTCCGGAGCCTCATGGACACCATCGGTGACCCCCCTATACCCTGTCCCTGGGTGCTCTCTCTCCCCTGACCCCTCCCCAGGCCCTCTCCCTGTGGCCTTCTCCCCTGCTTTCTCTCCAGTTGGCTCTCTCCAGTAGATCTGTTCCTCGGGGCCTTCTCCCCCACTCCCTCTCCTCTACTCGCTCTCACTTGGGGTCCCTCCCCGGGGCCTCTCCTCTTGGTCTTCTCACCAGGGCCCTCTCCCCTGGGTCCTCTCTCCTGAGCCTCCTCCCCTGACTCCTAGTCCCTGGGCTTTCGTACCTAGGCCTTCTCTCCTGGCTCTTTCTTTTTTTTTAATATATATTTTTTATTTTATTGATTATGCCATTACATTTGTTCTATTTCCCCCCCTTCATTCCCCTCCACCCTGCACACCCCTCCCCCACCATCCCCCCTTTAGTTCATGACCACGTGTCTCAAGTTCTTTAGATTCTGTATTTCCCCTACTATTCTTACCCTCCCCCCTATCTATTTTCTACCTACCATCTATGCTACTTATTTTCTGTACCTTCTCCCCCCTTCTCCTCTCCCACTCCCCTGTTGCTAACCCTCCATGTGATCTTCATTTCTATGGTTCTGCTCCTGATCTAGCTATCCTCTTAGTTTGCTTTCGTTTTAGGTGTGGTTGTTGATAACTGTGAGTTTGCTGTCTTTTCACTGTTCATCTTTTTTATCTTCTTTTTCTTAGGTAAGTCCCTTTAACATTTCATATAATAAGGGCTTGGTGATGATGAACTCCTTGAACTTGGTCTTATCTGAGAAGCACTTTAACTGTCCTTCCATTCTAAATGAAAGCTTTGCTGGATAGAGCAATCTTGGATGTAGGTCTTTGGATTTCATGACTTGGAATACCTCTTTCCAGCCCCTTCTTGCCTGCAAGGTCTCTTTTGAGAAACCCGCTGACAGTCTGATGGGAACTCCTTTGTAGGTGACTGTCCCCTTATCTCTTGCTGCTTCTAGGATTCTCTCCTTCATTTTAATCTTGGCTAATGTAATTATGATGTGCCTTGGTGTGTTCCTTCTTGGGTCCAACTTCTTTGGGACTCTGAGCTTCCTGGATTTCCTGGAAGTCTATTTCCTTTGCCAGAATGGGGAAGTTCTCTTTTATTATTTGTTCAAATAAGATTTCCACTCGCGGCTGTTCCTCTTCCCCTTCTGGTACCCCTATAATTCGGATGTTGGAGCATTTAAAGATGTCCTGGAGGTTCCTAAGCCTGTCCTTATTTTTTTTGAATTCTTGTTTCTTCATATTTTTCTGTTCAGTCATTTTTTTCCTTCCTTCTGGTCTGCTCCCTTGATTTGAGTCCCAGTTTCCTTTCCATTACTACTGGTTTCCTGTGCATTTCCATTCATTTCAATTAGTTTAGCCTTCATATGTTCCTCTAATTTGTGACTAAAATAAACTAGTTCTGTGAGCATCCTGATCACCAGTGTTTTGAACTGTGCATCTGAAAGTTTGGCTATTTCTTGGTGGCTTAGATTTATTGGCTCCGGGGCTCTGAGTTGTTCTTGAGCCATGTTTTGATCTGTTCCTGCCTGTTACTTATGAGGAGAGGCGCCTTAGGTGTTCACCAGGGTGGGGCCACCCAGGTCGCTGGTTTGTGATGCTGTATGTGGGGGTGGGGTCAGACAGGGAGCAATGGCGGTCCTCTCCACTCGCCCAGTCCGTCCCACTGCTCGCCCCCCGCCTGTTTATCTGAGTGCAAATGTGCGAGCCCGAAGCCCTGCGCTGGGACCTGCACAGTCTGTCTCAAAGCACGTCTCTTCACTGGTTTATCCGCACGCAAATATGCGACCTCAGACAGCCAGCTGCGCCGCGCCTTCCCGTAGCTGCCCCGCACCTGGGATCCGTGTCCTCGGCTGCTTGTGTGCTGCCCGGGTCAGGGGATTGTTTTGCCCAACCCGCTCTGCTGCTGGCTTCGCCCCTCTTACTGGTTTAGCTGAGCGGTTCTTTATTTTTAGACTCCGTGTTGTTCGATTTTCTGTGGTTTGGTTGCGTTTATTGTTAAAACTTTGTTGTTTTTAGATTTGGTTGTGCGAGGAAGCAAAGTGTTTTCACCTGCGCCTCCATCTTGGTGGAAGTCCTCCCCCTGCTCTTTCGTTATGATCTCTCCCCCGGGCCTCTCCTCTGAGCCCTCTCCCCAAAGCCTTCTCCCCTGCTCCCTCTCCCCTGGGTCTTCTCCCCTGAGTTCTCGCTCCAGGGTCCCCTCTCCTTCCCTGGGCCTTCTCCCAGTACAGGGATCTGGCAGAGGAGGGAGTGACTGCCGCACTCTAAATATTTTCTGATAAAAACTGTTCATAAAGGATGTTGCTGGCTTTACTGCGATTCCCTAACAGAATTTCTGAATCCACCTTTTCTTCCTTCATACCACAGTGTCTTAGTTGACTTTTCCCCATTATGGCAGCTTGTTTTCTTTATGATTGAACGAGTAATACACGCTCACTATAGGAAAACGAAGGAGTAGTCATGCAGTAAGAACTCCCCTCTACAATAGCGCCCATTCTCCTCTCTAGAGTGCCTGCTCCCCCATGAAATCACACCTGTGGTGTCCTGCTTCCCTCCTGGGTTCTGGGGACAGCAGAGCTGAGGGAGATGTCCAACACTAGAGCCCGGGGGCACCCATCCAAGTCCCTGCTCAGCCACCGACAGCCTTTGTTCTTTAACCACCATGCCCGAGCCTCCCCACTTGCAAAACAAGACCAATGAGTAACTGAGAACAATGCCTGATACTTGTGAAGTGCTGTGCAAATGTTGCTTATTCTTATTTGTGTATGCATTTCCTTCTATAAACATTTTTAAAAAACATAAATGGTCCCATTAAATACATACCATTAGGAACTTTGTTATTTTAAAGCTTTATTCATTTTTAGAGAGAGGGAAGCGGGGGAGGGCAATATCCCTGTGTGGGAGAGAGACATCCATCTGTTGCCTCTTGCATGCCTCCAACCCAGGACCTGGCCCTCAGCCAGGCACGGGCCCTGACCCCAGGAATGGAACTGGTGACCTTTTGGCTTGTGGGATGACACCCAACCCACTGAGCCACACCAGCCAAAGAGTTCCACTTGGGAACTCTTTGCCAGCGTTTAACTGGATGGGTGAGACGTCATGTCCTACAGTACTTACGGCTCGCCCTTGTCTCTCCTCTCCTTTTCCATGAGACTGACTCTGCTGGTGGGGCATCGGGACCCATCTCCTGAACCAGGGCACTCTCTGCCCTGCTGCCTTTTCTTGGGTGCCCTCCCCCAGCCCTGGGGCTCCAAGTGCAGCCTCATCACCTCTGTCATTCTCCCCCAGTTCCTGAGCGGGCCAGCACTGTCAGCCTTCAGGGAGACTACAAGAGGAAGGCCTTCGAGAGCGCTCTGCAGAGTTTTAAGGAGGAGATTGCTGAGATCGGGATGGTGAGAACCCTTGCTTTTGCTCTCCTGTCCCTGGGCCATTCCAAAGGCAGGTTTGTCACTGCCCCGCCCGAGCTTCCCCCCAGGTCTCAGAGGTTCTCAGTGGCTCAACTTGCTGCTGACGGAAGCAGCATCGTGTTTCACTGGCTTGTGACAAGCGCTCATTATGACGGCCTTGTAAGTCAGGCTCTGTTATTACTCCCGTTTTACAGGGAAGCCAAGGGCTCCCTGTATCTGACTTGGCACATAAGGGGCCAAGTGGGAACTGCACTCTAAGTCTGACATCACAGCCCAGCCTCCGGTGTCTCTGCTCATTCCCACGCATGAGGGGCCACACGGCCTGACCCTCCATGGACACCTTGATGCTGCCTGGCCCTTAGGTGCTGCCCTCACTTGGCTCCCTGTTCTTCTCCAGAGACCTCATCCCTAGCCACACAGGTCCCAGAAGAGTCCCTAGACAACACCCTTCTTGGCCCCTCCTGGACCTCTCCGAGCCGCAGGCTCACCACTTTCTCCCCGAGGCCTCTCTGAGTGAGGTCGTTCCCCTAGAGCAGTGGAGCTGGCTCGGGACCCAGAGTATCAATAATGTGGACAGGAGCTCTGTCTCACCCATGAGCTCTATGGCTTTGGTCAGCTTCGGCCACACAACACAACCAAGCCTTAGCTGCCTCGTCTGCAGTCAGGATTTCTTATCAGCCACTTCTTTAATGAATATTTGTTGAGCCCCAACTGTGGGCCTCGCCAAATGCCAGCACCCACCTTACAGACTGGGACGAGGACCCAGTGCATCCAAGGACAAGGGCTCGGCTCAGCAGAGCAGAGCGCCTGGCGCACGGCATGTGCCCTGCATCGCGGCTGCCCCTGAGCTCTAGCCGTGAGCTGATTGGAAAATCTTAACTCTCAGGTCTAGGGAATGATTATGATTGTCGAGGCAGGACCTCGGCTGACACTTCTGCATTATGGGGGAGGGGCTTCCTGCGCCCGAGGCTGTGGACACCACCCCCATCGCCCTCCTGGCCTGTTTTAGGAAATGGAAACTTTCGTCTTAGAGTCAGGAGCGCTTCTTTTAAAAAAGCTGACTGAGTTCAAGGAAGACATCAACTGTCTCTTCAAAAAGATGGAGAACGGCAACCTTGAGGACTACAGTATCCAAGTAGGGGTCCCCTCGTGGGTCGGCCCGCCCCCCCCAGTCCTGCTCCATCCCGCCCTGCCCTCTGTTCCCCCAGCCTGACCCAAAATCCTCGGCACAGACTCTGTTGGACCTGTGGGACCAGGTGGCTGAGAAGTTCCTGCTCCAGAAGCAGGGGATTAAGGAGCTGGACGAGAGGCTCTACTCGGTCGAGTTCTCCCGGGTAGACAGAGTGAGTCGGCCCCCGACAGGCTCTCGGGGGTCCCCTCCTGTGAGGAGCCATCTGTCCCCTTTCAGTTGTCTGGGGGGAAAGAGTCGCTAACTATGGCATCTGGTCCTTTCCAGCTGAAAAGCATGTTGAAGAAGTATGTGGAAATCATACAGAAAACGTCCTACCTCATGCAGCCTGACGTGTACAGGCTGATAAACAAAGAAGCCATGGTGAGTGGGTTTTGTGTGCAGGGGGCCAGCCCACGGAAGAGGGGGCCAGGCCTCCGGGGACCCCAGAGCCTGGCGTCTCAGGAATGAAGGGCTTCTCACAGGTGGCATTTCCAAGTGACTCAGGTTGGCCAGTTAGGTTCAGAACCAGAGCCTTAGTTGAGTGTTTTCAGTAACCGTCTGTCTAAAGTTCATTGCATACTTCCCTGCCGCCTTAGCCTTGGTGCACCTAATGCAGCGTCATCGTTTTGAGCACTGGCGATTATGCCAGCGCCTACTGGGCTCTGACTCAGCCACCATGCGGGGTGCAACAGATGCTGCACAGGGTGGCACTACCTGGAAGCTGTCGCTGTCCCAGAGTGGTCTGCGCCCTCGTGGGTGACCCCAGCCTGCTTTGTTGGTCTAGTTTTTCTACCGGTTCTTGCCTTTTCTCCTGCCGGCCATTAGAGCCTGCAGCTGAACCGTGCCTGCCCTGAGCTCTGTCCCCAGTGCTTCCCTGGCCACACCCAGGCCTCCCCCAGCTGCTGTTCTTGACCTCTCCCAGGTCAGTAAAGTCTGACGTCTCCACTGCATGAAAGGGCGCTTCTTTTGGCTACTCAGAGGTGCATTTTGCTTTCATGAGTTTCCAGCTCCTGAGCAGAAAGCTGGGCAGCCAGATAGTGCTGAAGGGGTACGGCGTTCAGCATCACACGGGCTCCAGCCCAGGTCTTGCCTCAGGGTCCCGGCCAAAGCACAGACAGGGAGCAAGCACAGCCACCCCTCTCCCCTGCCCAGACATGGAAGCTCCTGAAACAACTCAGGCCCTCCCCCTGGAACTCCCTGTCCATAAAATGGGGACAATGGCACTAAACCCCCAGTACTTGTTGGAAAGATGATAAAATAGGGCCCCAGCAACAGTGGCTCTCGTTTTGAGACAAGCAAGGGTTCCTAACTTGTATCTGTTTGATCCATGAGGGGAGTTGGAATTAGCAGTGTCCCTGTTTTATTCCACTGACTCATTTTCTGATGTTTATTTCACTCATTATAACAACTGGCAAATTCTGCTTGCTGTAGGCACATGTAGCTCATTTAATTTCACAAATCCCCTATGCTGTCAGTATCTTCATATTACGGCTGCAGGATGGGAGGTTCAGGAGGCACTTACCAGTGCCAGGAAGGACAGCAGCGTCAAACCTCAGGTTCTGACAAGGGTCACAGGAGGTTCTGGTTCTGCCCACTGTGCTTGGCAGGTCCTCACCCCTGCCCCAGGGAAGTGCCTCGAGGGCTTTAGGACGTGTAGAGAGACATTTTTAGGTGCCATAGTCCCTGGGGAATGGGAGAGGCTGCTCTCACTGAAGGCAGCTGGGTACTGAGTGGCACAGCGGTGACACACAATGAGGAATCCCCCCGCTGCCATGCCGGGGGTGCTCAGGAGAGAGCCCCTGGGAGGGCTGCCCAGAAGTGTCCCAGCTCCAGCCTCCTCTGGTTCTCATCTCTACCATGTGCGGCTTGTCCCTGATGGTGTGAGCACTCTGCTTTGGGACAAATTTATTTAAAACAACACAAAAAAACAAACACTGAGAGCCTACTGGAATGCTTAACTCCACTGAACCAAAATTAGTGTCTGTGACGAACAGCCTGAGGTGCCTTTGGAGCGCGGTTTAAGCTCACACAGTTGCCGTCCATGGCTATGGAGCCCCAGGCACTTTCTCTGAGTGCACAGTGGCTCTCAGTACTCCTCAGACACCGCACCACCTGCTTGGCCACGGCCACACTGGGCCCCAGGACCTCCTCCCTCTCCAGCCTCCCACCACTCCTAACCAACTGGGCGTTGTTCTTTCCTTCGAGAGCCCCCAACCCATCTAGAGCCTGCCTGCCTGTCACCGCAGGTCATGAACCACGCCCTGCTGGGCAACCGGAGGGCTATCGCGCAGCTGTCCGTCAACCTGATGGAGGCCACGCTGAAGCAGGAGCTTGAGAGCCGCCGCCGCTGGCAGGACCTGATCGATACCTGGAAGGCTCTCAAGAAGGGCGCCCTGGTGCAGACCTTCAGGTCCGTGGCCACCCGCACCGCCCGCAGCCCTTGCCCCAGCTCCCCTGGCCGGCCGGTGGGCAGTGGGGTGGCATTCTCCCTCCCTCCGTGACGTCACTTGAAAGTGCTGTTGTTTTGCTGGTGGTAAAAGTAAAAGTAAGAATAGAGCAAAAAATACAGATGCAATGTAAGATCACCACTAACCCTTCATCACAGCGAGGAGGACCGCTGGTATTTTGGTGTATTTCCTCACGGGCTTTTTAGAGCCACAGGCACGTGCAGGTTTCTGAGCAGTGCGGACTGTTTGGAAACACCGGTCTGGCCGTCTGCCCCGTTATCTCTCTTACCATTACATGTGGCCCTGCGTCACTGGGCCCAAAACGAAGGCTGTTCCTTGGCTTCGATACCTCCCTCCCTGTACTGGGGAATTTCCCCCGTGGGAGGGCAGGGAAGGGAGGGCCCATCTCCCTGCTTCTCTGCCAGGTGGCACTCTGTTAATGCTGACAGGAGGGTCCTGGAGCTTTTGGCCAACACGCAAGGCTTTCTTTTGCAAAGAAAATAACACCTTGGGCCAAGATGCCTGAGGACACCCAAGTGTGTCTGTCCGTCTGTGTTGTGGGTCTGGGGGTGGGAGGCCCGTCTGTCCGTCTGCATTTCCAGATGGAGAGCACCAGTCTGACACTGAGGGTGAAGGAAAGTGTACTGAGACCTGGCTCCACCTCTACTTTTCTTGTGCCCTTGATCTAGCACTTGAACATATGGAGCCTTTCTCTCCTTGTGCAAAGCTGGCACCATGGTGGACCAGTGATAGGGTTTCAGCGGTGGTCAGTATGATGCTGTGCATGACAAGTGTCAGATCTGGGCCTGGGAGGTTGTTACAAATGCCGATAGTCACCAATAGTGATGGCAGGAGCTGACATTTCCTGGGCATTTCCCATGGGCCAGGCATAGTGCTGGGGGTGCTTAGCTTGCAACACCTTGCTGGGTCTCTGTCAAGCAGGTAGAGGAAGAGGAAGCAGATTCAGGGCGCGGGGAGTGACTTGCCTAAGGCCCCAGAGCTGGCAGGTGGCAGTCAGGACCCTCATCTGGATCTGCGCCTGCTGGCCCCACTCTCAGTGCCGGAGCCTCGCTGTGGGTCCCTGGGCTCTTCTCCCCCACACCTTCCCTTCATTTCTCTGTGTCCCAGAGATCCAAGGTGGGAGGAGGGGCTGGGACTGTGTAAGCATGCTGGGCTTCTGGATGTTCTTACCACAGGCCTCATCTCCTCTCTCCCGCCCACCTTGCTTCCCCTCTTTTCTCCATGGTACCAACACGTCTGTACACCCAGTGAGTTCATGGCCAGTGAGAGGATCCAGGCTCCTCCAGCCGTGAAGAAAGAGCTGGAGAGCCTGCTGAAGAACCAGAAAGCCCTGCAGAAAAAGCGGCTGAAGCATGTCTGCACCATCTGGTACAGCGGGACGGGTCCCCAGGGAGGGGTGCCTCTGGGCGGCCTCAGGAGAGGCAGGCAGGGTCCCCATCCCCAGCACGGACATTTCCCCTGCAGCATCCTCCAGACCAGGCCATCGTCTCCTGGTTCTCTGGCCCTGGGCTGGCTGCCTGGGCCCACGAGATGGGCTGTTCCAGCCCCCAGGGCAACAAGAAAGTTTAGCCTGACTGTGCCAGAGAGTTTGGAAGGGGTCAGTGGCAAGGCGTGAGGTGGGAGGACAGCGGTGGGGAGAAAGGGGCAGGCTAAGCAGGCGGACTTGTCCTGAGGGCAGTGGGGGCAGCGTGGCCCTGTCAGCTCAGTGGTTTGGAGGGTGCACTGGAGGACTGAGGCTGGGGGCCTCGAGGTCAGTGAGGAGACTGCTGCCATCAGACGGGAGCCCTTGAGATGCTGTGCACACGCACCCCCACCCCGACCTGGGTCTGGCCAGTCCCAACCCCACAATAAGCTGTGTGGTGGGAGGTGCACTGAGTGTTCTAGACCCTGGAAGCCCACTCACTGCCCGGCGAGCCTGTAGCATCCATGTTTACCAGCAGGATGGAGCCTGTGTGGGCCTGCAGCCTGGAGACACTTGAAGTCTTCCCTGGCCCCTCCCACCCCGGTGTTCCTGGGACTCCCCGCATAGAGCCTAGGGCCTGCTAGGAAGTGAATGACAGATCCTCACGTGGCCACCCCTGTGGCCGGTGCCTCCCCCTCCACGTGCAGCTACATTTTCATGCAGGTGTAACATGAACAAAGTGGATAAAAACCTCAGTGCAAGGAAAAGTGCTTCTACTGTTTTCCATAGCTGCACTCATTTCTGCCCCCAAGCCCGTTTGTTAAACTGAGTGAAAGCCAGTACTAGGCATCCACCACCCTGCTCTGTCTGCACCTCCCGGTCCCTGTGCTCCGGCAGCCCCTCTGCAGGCCAGGTGGGGCCCCAAGAGGGAGTTCTCCCAAGTCCAGGAGGAAGCCCCAGGGATTTTCTCGGACCCAATAAGCATATGGGCATGTAATTTAAAAACAATTTTTCAGTTACATTTGCACTTCGGAGTAGTGTGAGATTTACAGAACAGTTACAAAGACAGCCCACGGCATTCCCGTGGGCCCCTCACCAGTCCCCTGCTGTGTCGTCTCAGGCCACCCCCCTCTGGGGCTGTGTGTGTCACAGCTAAGGAGTCACCATGATGCCTTCCTCCCGTTAGCTGATCCCGACTTCTCCAGGTTTACGTTCTTCCCCTGATGCCCGTTTTCCGTTCCAGGACCCAACCCCGGGGCACCTCGCAGCACACGGTGTGATGTGTGGGCCTGAGGTGGTGCAGGGTAAACTCCCGAGCCTTCCTTTTGCTCTTTACTGCCCACGACCATCCTGTCCTGGCATCATCATTAATAGCATCCCCCACTTTCACTGTCAGAAGTGTCCTGGTTTGGACAATAAGTCATATGGTCCCTTTAGTCATCGGCACCTTTTCGTATTATTAAACACCACCCCAAATTTAGTGGCTGAAAACGACAGCCATTTCTCGCCTCTCACGATTCTGTGGGTCTGTTAGGCAGTTCCTCTGGTCTGGGCTGGCTGGGCTGGGGGACCATCGTCAAGGACGGCCTCCCTCCCACGTCCAGAGCCTCAGCTGTCCCTCTCTGCACGTGCTCTCCTGGCCTCCAGGAGGCTGAGCCGGCTCACAGGCGGGTGAGGGTGGCACAAGATCTCCCTGCCGGAAGTGCTGAAGCCTTTCCCAGCCTCAGCTGTGATCCCTGTGCTAATGTCTCATTGGCTGAGCCCAGTGGAGTAGCAGACCCCACCTCCTCATGGGGGGCCAATGATATGTGGCCACTTCTGCATCTGCCACACTTTTTAAAAGACTTCACGAGAGGATTCACTGTACTTTACTCAGACAATTCTCTGTTGGTGGATAAGGTGGTTGGCTTTTTTTTTTCTGCTTATAAACAGCAATGTTAAGCGACCATCTTAATGTGTAACTTTGTATACATTTTATACTGTTAGATCAGGTTCCTAGAAGTGGCTTCTTTGGTCAAGAGATGCAAGCTGTTTGTCTTTTCCCATTAGGAAAATTCGCTTTTACTGTCTAAGTGATGGGCTCGTTCATGTGAATAGGCCTTGTCATGGGGTGTGTGCTCGGGCTGTTTCTTTGGTGTTTGCACTGAGAGTTCTACCTCGAGCACGTTCCCGGAACGCGGAACCGACTGTGACGAGGGCACGTTTTATTCCAGCGTGGCTTACTTGTCACACCTTCCTTCCCCAGCGACCTTCTGCCCCCCAATTACACCCAAGATCAGCTGGCTGAATGGCATTCTGCTTTCAACTCCCTGAATAAGCAGCTTGGTGAGTGAGGTTTAGGGGATTTCACTCGGGTCTCCCCAGAACTCTGTTCCAGTGGCAGCTTTGTAGCATTTTCAGCTTGCAGGTCCATCGTCCGAGAGTTGGAAACTCAGGAGTGGGTGGCACGTCCCTCCTGGGGGAGACGGGTGCGAGGGTGGAGGGAAGCGTAAGTTCCAAGGGCTTGTACTGGCTCTCTGAGACCTGGCCTGCAGAGCCAGGAGAGCGAGGAGAATTTGGGGGAGCTCAGCAGCCCTGACTCAGGCGCTTGATTGGGCAGCAGACGCTTCCCTTTGTGAAGGGGAAACTCCCATTTCTAATCTCCCCTCTTCCTCTGGAAGAGCAGCTGACATGTTTTGTTTCTGCCCATGGAGACACCTACCACACCAACTGCATGACACAGCTCCGCTCCCAGTACGAGAAGATCTGGCAGGAGTGCCTGGCCTACGTGCAGAAGTGCAAGGTGGGCGTCCCGCTGGCAAGCCTGAGGAGGGGGGCACAGGGCTCGGCCTGATGGCCCCTCCCTGGCCCGCCCCTGCCTTTCTCTAGCCTGGATCCCCTGCCTTCCTTTCTCACGTGCCCCTGGCACGTGGGTATTCTTCACTGGCTGTGGGTATTCTGCAGCTCTTCCCTCTGCCTGTCCCCGTCCCCACCGGTAATTCCCTCCTCCGGGAAGCCGTCCTGATCGCACAGAGTTCTGTACTCTGGCTGCCTCCGACTTCACCCTTGACACGCGCCACGTGCAACACTTGGCATTGCTCATTCAGCGAGGCCGGTCGTATCCAGGGGTTATTTCCAATGCTCCGCCTCTGTGACTGGTGCTGCCACAGCTGCCACCCCCAGCTTTTCTCTTCTCCCCGCACCCCTCCGTTAGAAGGGCAGCCAGGGGGTTTGCCCACAGAACCCCTCAATGACAATGCCTGGCTTTCTGGGGCAGAGGATATATTCTGTCAAAATGCCCTCTCTCCCTGCTTCTGTAGTCAAACTGTTCAGATGAAAACAAACAAACAAACAAACAAACAAGCCCAATCATTCTGAGGGTGGTCTCCCTTGCTGGCTGTGGCAGTAGGAGCCCCCAAGCACCCCTCCTGCCACCCTGAGAGGGTCCTGCTCTGCCAGCCCTCGTGTGGCTGCCCAGCTTTGCTCAGCTGCGAGGCTCAAGGTGAGCAGAGTGCCTCACTGCGCGATGCACAGTCCAGGTGCCGTCGCTGTTGCGGGCTGTGCCGCCCCCTGCAGACACCGTCCTTGGAGCCCCACAAGGTTCTGTACAGTGGGTGTCGCCAGCTCCATCTGGAGATGAGAAGACACAAGTTTGCAAAAAGCCGAGGCAATACCCAAGCCCATGGGGCCCTGCCCATTTGCTCTGCGGCTGTAGGGATGGCCACGTGCCTCTCAGCCGGCTCTTTAGGGGCATCAGACCTCAGAAGTAAAGCCTGGGGAGGGGTAAGAGGGAGATAAACCTGTGCGCTCTGAGATTCCTCCCCCCAGCCCACCGGCACTCACCTCCTCTCCCCTGCTGCTGCCTGGGACTCCCCCTGGAGCCCCACAGGCCCTTTGGCCCTGAGGGCTGATGCCTCGAGCCCATTCTCACTGCCCTTTGTCTGGCACCCTCAGGGGCTGTGTGCGTGCAGAAGTCCTCATGTACCCCAAGGGTGCATTAAGCCCGACGGAGGACACTTGGTATTCCCCTTTGTCAACACTGGAAATACACAATTACAGACAAATTTTTAATTCAGGGGAGGCTTGTTATTTTAGATTTTATGCATAAACCAAGGCTTTATTAATATAGCGAGCCACTTGCAAGCAAGCACAGCTCAGTTACAGGAAGCGGGCGCCTGTCCGACCTGCAGCAGTGCCAAGACCGCACACGCAGGGCGGCGGGCTGTGTCTGGGGGTCTGCAGTAGGGCAGGTCTCAGTTCTGGCCCCCTCACGTGCCAGGGGTGTGGCCGCCAGCAAGTCCCTTCACTTTGTTGAGACTTCGTTACCTCCTCTCTCAAAATTGGGCTGATGAGAACACCTGGGGGGAGGGGTTGCATTCAGTGAGACAGGGAGGCACACACAGCACCGGCCACAGCGACAACCATCTCCACTGCCGTGAGGGTTTCCCCGAGGTTCTCGGGAGGGTGGGGCAGATCTCGGGGCAGGACCAGGCAAGTGAGGCCCCCACCAGCCCTCAGCCAGGCTCTGCCTTGACCCCTGCAGACGCAGCTGCTGGACTGGAAAGCCTTCACTGAGGAGGAAGCGGAGAGCGTGGTGAGCCCATCCTTCTTCCAGATGGTGGCAGCGCTCCAGAGCAAGGCAGAGGCGGAGCTGGAGTCCTTGGACGTGTGTAGATGGGGACCCATGTGACCGGGGAGCAGGGAGGGACCACCCGGGGTGCTGGGCTGTGAGAAGAACCGGATTCCAAGGGCCTCCAACTCTCCCGTCATGAGGGAGTCCTTTTCCCTCGCCGTGGCCAACCCCTCAGAGCAGCCCTGGTGTGCCGGGCACTCCAGGCTCTGCCCCTGACTCCCAGCCACCCCCCAACCCTGGCACCAACACCCGACTCCACGGGACCAGTCTCCGGCAGTAAGTGTGCCCCGGCCCCTGCTCCGTGTGGGTGCAGAAGGGCCACGGGAGCAGTGGGCCCCTGGACTGAGGTCCGCTAATGTTTCTGCAAGGGACCAGAGAGTGAGTAGTTCAGGCTCTGTGGGTGGTCATGTGTCTGTAACAACGTCTTACTCTGCTACCATCACACACAGCAGCCCAAGACAACAAAACAAATGGGTGTGGCTGCATTTCAAGAAAACTTTCTTTGTAAACACTGATGTTTGGATTGTATATAATTTTCACATCATTAAATATCCTCTTCTTTAAAAAATTATTTTTTGCCCCAGCCATTTAACAACATAAACTCTGTGCTTAGCTCCCAGGGCCAAACTGAAAGGGATGGAGGACCACTTTAGCCCACAGGCCAAGTTTGCTGACCCCTAACACTGATGAGAGCATAAGGCAGATGTTATTTAAAGGGGGAGGGGTGCGGATTTAGCAGAGTGTGGGTCAGACCCAGATGTTGAGGGTCAGGGAGCTCCACAGAAGGAAAGATGCCCCATGACCCAGACGGGTGCAGCCACCTGAAGGCCCGGGCGCTTTCTAGGGCGGTTCCTCTTTCGTTTAAACCCAAACTCCGTCTTATTCCTGTCAGGGACTTCAGTGCACATGAGACTTCAGGGAAAGCCAGACCAAGGGTATGACCTTGGGCTGACTGGCAATGCTGTCCCAGAGGAGGGAGGGCCATGAGCCAAGGTGAGGCCCAGATGATCTTGAGTGATGGTGTCTAGTCAGTAATGGCCAGTCCTTGGAGACACGAGTCCTCCACTGTTCAGTAAGGGAGCCTGGTAAGTGGGGCCTTGCCCTCGCCCTGGGGTACTTGGCACTCAGGGCCCCTTCTCTGGGCTCTGCCACTGCAGAAATCCTTTGAGGCCCTCTCAAAGCGGGCAGAAGGGCAGAGCTCGGACCTCTTCAGCTACTTCCAGGAGGCCGTGCAGCTGTGGGAGGCCCACCGGGGGGTGCTGTCCGTGCAGGAGCTGGAGCTGCAGAAGCGGATGGAGCAGCAGCGCCAGAAGCACAGCCTGGAGAACCAGGTGTGGCTCCCAGCCCCCAGGGCAGCCCCCACAGAGAGGAGGGAAGGGCCACACCCCAATTGTCAGCTGCCCAAAGGCTCTGCTTGGTGACCTATGACCTCAGCCAGGATTCAAGTGCAAAAAAGAAAAAAACAACTGGACCCATGCTTCATGCCATTAACAAAAATTATTCTCAAATGTAAAACCTCAAGCTAGCTATAAAACGTGAGCAGATGCGGAAATTGAAGCTCAGGCTGGTCATGGGACTTGATGGGAATGGAAGAAATTTCCCTGAGTCAGGTCTGGGCTGTACAATGGGTCCCTGGATCCAAACATGTCTGCAGGGGAGCGTGTACAAGACAGACAGGCCGAGGGCATAGAGCGTCTGCCTTTGGCAGTGAGCTGGCTCCACCCCAGCTGCATTTATACCGTCTAGGAAGTAGAGGGTGTGTGCTCAGCATCTGATGTCAGTGCGACTGGTGAGAGTGAGGGGCAGGTGGCTGGGCCAGGCGGGTGTGAGGGACGTGTCCCCAAGGAATCCCATCTGAGCTGGGTCTCCAGGAATGTAAGGTAGACAGAGAAGAACCTTCCGGGCAGAAACAGGAGCCCAGAGGCCTGGAGGAATGCCCTTGTTGTAGGAAAATAAAAAGCCCTAGGCGCCTGGGCCCCAGTTCCAGGGGCAGGATATCTGCGTGTCACTGGGGACCTGGTAGCTCCCAACTGCTTTGTCCTGTTTTGGGGTTGGCCGCCAGGCCCAGGAGGCCCTCCTTGATGAGCTGTTGGACCAACTGAGACAGCAGAGCAGTGAGGCAGCCCTGAAGTCTCACCTGGAAAAGGCCAAGGATTTTCTGAAGAATATAAAATGCAGGTAGGCAGACCAGAGCCCAGAAGACAGAGGGGGGTGACCTGGGATTCATCATATTCAAGGTCAGAGGCTGCCTGCTGGGGAGCCCAGGGGCGTTCCCAGCAAACTAAAGATGAAATGTCGACTCCAGCTTGAGAATGCCGTGGTCCTTCATGGCTCTGCTGTCAGTCAACACAGAAGCTTCCAGGGAGAACTTTCATCAGAAAAGCTTATGGAGGGAGGTTTCAAGGCCCTGTAGTTTAAAGGTCAAGAGCATGGGCCCTCCTCTACCTTTAAAATACATGCTCTTTGTTAAAGAAGAAAAAGTTAACCGATACAAACATGTAGAAAATTTCCCCTCATTCCTGCCCAACTCCTTTTTATGGGCATGTACCATATGCATGGGTATATAGATATAGTGTTTTTTAAACAGGTTGGATCGTACTCTGCAAATTGTTTTATAACTGCAAATATGTTTCCATTTTAAATCACCATGTGGAATGTATTATTAACATGGTTGCTTCATAATGATTTAACCATCCCCCCCAGTGGATTAGCTTTTTAAGGTTGGTTCCAGTTTTTCAGTGTTGAAAACAGTCCTCTGTGAACCGGCTTGCATCTCTGCGCCTCTGTGCACCCTGTTCTGTGGGGACCACTCACAGGACAGAAATGGTGTTGCCGATTGTTTGTAGCACTTAGAGTCAGAGTTATGTCTCGAGGCAGATAAGTAGCCCCCTGAGCCTTGGTCTGCTGACCTGGGAAACAGATAGAAGTCTGGGTCTTGAGGCATTAGAGGGTTTGATGGGATAATATCGGTGAAGTTCAAGAACAGGGTTAGGCCTGTGGGCAGGAAGCGGGAACCCACGTTAAAACAAGCAAAGACTCTCGTGCGCTTTCTAAATGTTCTACAAAGTATCAGTCCTTGTATGGTCAGAAAAACAAACCAAGGACTATTATTGTAAAAAGAAACACATGCAGCATCTCTGTACAGAGGTAAATGCCAAAATGCAGTCCAGCTCTGGGGTCAGGGGCTGGACTTTGGGCTGGGGTCTCCCACGCTCAGCCGAGCCCTTCTTAGATGATGGTCTCCTGTTCCTACCTTCCAGTTACAAATCCTTTCATGCCCTCTTGACACAAGAAGTGATGGAGTACTCAGCAATCATACTGAAAGAACTCAACTCCTACAGCTCCAGCCTCAGCCGACACTTCTATGTTCGTGAAGTCTTTGAACAGGTATGGAGAGGGAGGGACACAAGAAGCCCAGCCTCTCACTGAGAAGTAAAGGGTGACTTCTAGTTCTCATTTGCTTCGACTTTGAACTCCTCCCCTGACCCGTGTGGAATTAGGGTCTATGTCAGGACATCAAGGGGTTAAAAGCAGAAAGCATTTCTGAAAGAGATCACCTCTTTCTCAGATTAAAAGAGGTTGAAGGGCTCTGAACCCAGGCCTCTCGTTAGAATGGAGTTCTAATAAAAAGATTAATTAAGATGATTACTTGAAGTCCATTCACCCAGCCCACCACTGCCACCTAACCCCCTGAACACAGCTCCCACCTACCCACTGTCCTGCTCACAGGCCCTCCCCAGCTCTGCAGCCCCTATGAAATCCCACCCCAGCCCCTGGGAGACCCCAGAGGCCACCCCTCTGGCTCCCACCCTGACTGTCCCTGCTCCAGCCCACTCCTCGCTCTCCCCCTGTGCCCCGCCCTCCTTATTCTGCTCCTCTGCCTTCCTCCTCACACTCAACCCCCCCTACTGCCAGTCCACTTCCAGTGACGAGTGCACCGTCCACTCAGCCTGACCCCCCGCGTCACCCTCCTCACCCCGTCACTTCTCCTCTCTCGGGGAACTTCCACACTAGCTGCTGCCGAATGCAGAAGTTCAGAGCACCTGTTGAAGGTGTTCCCTGAAGGGCAGGTGTGCCTTACTAACTTATATTCCGCTTGGATTGCCCTCAGCACAGTGTCTTACACAAAATTCAGATGTAGTACATGGCCCCGGGTAAAGCATGAGTACCCGGCATGTCCTGGCCTGACTCTGCCAGAGGCGGACGCTCTCCCACACACCCAGCCAGAGTCCTGAAAAGACTGGTGGTTGACACCGAGCCTGGCCAAAGCTTTCTCATATCCATGGGCTCCCCGCCTCCTCAGAGAATCCCTCCTCTAGGCAGGGGCCTCTGTTCCGATTGCTAGTGGATGAATGTTCCGCGTGGCACCTGCAAGTGAGGTGCAGCCCAAGCTCCAGGAGGGTGAGCTCACCATCCACCCCGCGAGACCAGTCTGGCCGCCTGGCTGAAAGGATAGGACTGTCACGGTCCCCACAGCACAAGGTGGGTGCTGAGCCCCACAGGGTTTAAGGGTGACCCGACTTACGAGGAGCTGGGATTCGAATCCACACCTGCAAACTGCACAGCAGTACTGTTGTCTGTGGCGCACTGTGCCAATAGCTTCATCCAGGGGGTGGGGAGCGTCAACTAGAGGGCTCCCAGTCTCGTTGATCATGTTCACTCTGTGTGCTTGTGAACCCAGAATGAGCTGGGCGCAGCAGATTCGGCCCCGTTTATGCTTTCTAGCTCTTTGCCCCACATCATGACTGAAAATGTGTCAGAGTGAGATTCGATTCAATGAAATCCCACTGTGTGCTGATGCCCACTGTGTGATGAAAGGCCTTGTTCATGTGCCTGGGCTTAGGGAAGACAGTCCCCTGGATTGAGAACACCCCGCACTGGATATTGGGGGGAAGTAGGTCCTTTTACATCGAAAGAAAAGAGGTGCCCTTGGAAGTGGCGCCCAGGAGGACAGCAGCACTGCTCGCTCAGGGTCCTGTGTTCTTCCCTTGCAGAACCTGAGTGGGGATGTCATCCTCAAACTCCGAGAACCAGGTAAACCTGTCACACATTAAGTCCGATCCTCCCTGACTCCACCCCTGGGTACTCTGGGGCTGGGGACACCCACTTCAGGCTACATCGGTGACCCATCTCTTCTCTTGCTTTGGGGTCGGTCCTCCACAGAAGCATGTGAAAAGCATTTCCAGAACCGAATGAGAAAACTGAGGAGGAAGCAAAGGGCTGATGCGGAAATGAGCAAAAGTGAGGAAACCATCAGTGGAAGCCCAGGTTCCCCTGGGCCAGCAGAAGAGATGCAGGAAGGAGAATCTCAAGACACCGAGTTCTTCACGACGGGGGAGGTGGGAGGGAGCCAGCAGGAGAAGTCCGCCCTGAGCGAAGAGATGAATGAGTCTGGAGAGGACTCTGTTCAGGAATCAGAAGAAGCGCAGGTTGAAAGAGACAGCTCCTTAAAACCATCCCTGAACCAGGAAGGTGTCGCGGCTCAAGAAGAGGAGGAGGAAGAGAGGAAGGAGGAGGAGGAGAAGGAGGAGAGGAAGGGGAAGAAAGAAGAGGAGGAGATAGAGGAAGAGAGGGTGGAGGAAGAAGACGAGGAGGGGGAGGAGGAAGAACATGCGAGTTTGTCTACGGCTGAGGTAGGTCGGGCAAGGGGAAAGTGCGTTATATTCACTCTGTGTACCGTTAATACGAGCTTGAGTCCCCAGTGGCTCAGTCTCCCTGGGGGTACATGTGAAGCACGACAACAGTATGCACACCTTTTATTCGTGTCAACAGCGACCCAGTTCTTGCCGCACAGCAATGCTTTTTAAAACTCACCTCCCTCTCCCCACATCCCCCCCTACAGCCTTCTCGGAAGTCCCATGGCTTTCCTTGTTCTTTCCTCATCTTCTCTTTCCTGTTCCTCTTCATTGTATATATCAACTTAGCCTCTCCAGCCCTTCTCTCTTCCAGTGCTCTGGTCGTGTAAAATGAGTGATCTGCTCCTACTTGGCAGGCAGGGCTCTCCTTAGAGTGCAGGGAAGTCACTCTCGTGTTACTAAATCTTGTCTGACACATTCAGACTCACAGAACAGCAACTTGAATTTCATAATCATGAAATTGCAGAAGACTCTTTTCCTGTGTTGTGGTGGAAGAGTTGTCACACGAGACTTCTTTTTGAGCAAGGAGCTCACACTCCAATGCCCACAGGCAGGTAACAGGAAAGAGAGCTGGAGACCAAGTGTAGCATGGCGACAATGAGTATCAGTGGTAATGAGTTTTGTCTTAGTCCCTCTGGGCTGCCATACGAGAACGGTGTAGACTGGGCAGCTTATGAACAACAGAGATTTTTTTTCCTCACAGTTCTGGAGACTGGGAAGTCCAAGATCAAGGCAGCAGACTTGGTGTCTGGTGAGGGCCAGACAATGTCTATGAACATTTCCTGGTTCATAGACAGCCTTCTCCTCACTGTGACCTCACATGGTGGAAGGGGCAGGGGAGCTCTCTAGGGACTGTTTTATAAGGACACTAGTCCCATTCACGAGGGCTCTGCCTTTGTGACCTAATTACCTCCTAAAGGGCCACCTCCAAATACCAGCACAGTGATGATATGAATTTTGGAGAGATACCCAACATTCAGTCTGTGGCAGCTGTGCAATCATTACTCAGCTCTAGCTAACAATACCATGAAGGAATGGAGGCTCAGAATGGCCAGATTTTCTGATTTTTAAGAGAAATCTAAAATCCAGATTCTATGTGGAATTTCCTGATTTTAAAAGCGCCAAGTGAGCACAGAAACAAGTGCAGGCAAGATCCGGCTCTCAGCGTTACAGCCACAGGCATCCAGGAGCCTGTGGCCGGGCCCCCAAGTCTGTTTAATGCTATCAAGTCTAAGGTCTTGTTTTCTGCTTAGTCCGAAGCCCAGGAGGAGAATCTGGATGCTGTGTCCCTTGAGGACATGGACGTGGACATGGAGTCCTTCACAGTCTCCAGTGGGAACACATACTTTGTCTTCCTGCCCCTGGAACCAGATGAGGAGGACGGCGAGAGGCCCCATTCCAGCCTCTCTGTCACTCTCGCCGACGACACTTCCAATGCCAGTTTCCTGGAACAAGTAATAATTCCGTCTGCGCTGGTTTCAGAAATTAAGAGACAGTGAGTAGGAAACCCTTTTAGTCTCATTCTCTTGTCCTAAATTTTATTAACAAGGTGAAATATTTTAACAAAAAGTGGACTCATTTCAGCAGGTAAAAGGAAATGTATAGCCCAGGCTGGTGTGGCTCAGTTGGTTAGAGCATTGTCTCATAACTGAAGGGTTGTGGGTTCGATCCCTGGGCTGGGTGAACAATCTGTGGTCTGGGTGTGTCCAGGACACAGGCAATTGATGCTTCTGTTTCACATCAATGTGTCTCTTTCCTCTCTCTCTTAAAAAAAAAGTAATGAAAAAAATTGGTGTGTCCTCAAGGATAAAATTCTTTTTAAAAAAGGAAATGTTTAACTGAGGGTAGAGATGAGACATGGGATAAAAAATAGTAACTGTCCAGAAACTATTTGCAGTCCCAGATGTTCTCTGTGAAGACAACCTCCCGGCCTCTCCCAGGATGCCGTCCTTCCCTGGGCCTGGTACTTACACCATAGTGTTTTCTCTGCAAGATGCTCTGGGTTCTAGATCATGCCCCATCAGTAATCTTATCACTTCTAACTCTAAAATTTTTTTATAGATTAGACCATAGGTGTGAGTACATCAGTATGATATTTGGCTCTGATTATATGACACATTTATTGCAAGAAATGGGAATGTTGAAAAAAGTGCAATGAGGAATATAGAAATGACCCACAATTCTACCACCGAGAATTTGCCTCCCCTAACTCCCAAGTTCCTCGGCTCCCCTGTTTGAATTTGGGCCGAATGTGGAAATTTGCCTTTGGCTATAGGACAGCACGTCCGCTGCCCTCCTGACTCTGAGGTGTCATAGCTAAGACTGAGCAGCTAGCGATCACCCGGCTAGTCTGCCTCCCTCGTTTACACATGCGCAGGGAATGGAGTAAAGTCAGGCCTCTGTTCTCTCTCCTCCTTCACCTCACCGTCTTCTTACCTTGGAAATGTCTCTTGATTTGAACCTCACCCTCACCTTTCTCCATCACAGGACTTGGTCCTCTCCATAGTCCATAGAACAAAGGAAAGCAAGGACCACTGCAAGAGCTAATATTTATTGAGAGGATTTAATACTTTCAATAACTGTAAGAGGGGTACAACAACTAGCCCGTGTTACACATCAGGAAACCGAACCTCAGAGGGTTAGATATTACTAAGAGTTTTCAAAGGTGGTTTAACAGCTCACGACAGTGTGTGAGGAAGTTCCACTTGCTCCGTAGCCTCACTGGTGCCCGGCGTGGTCCGCTGTTTCATTTTAGCCATTCTGGTATCTGTGTGGTGGTGTTTCATTGTGACTTTATTTTGAAATTTTCTGATAGTGATGTTGTGAACCTTTTTATGTACTTATTGGCCATTTGGTTATTTTCTCTTCAAATTTTTTGCCCACTTTTTTCTGGTGGATTGTCTGTCTTTTTTTTTCTCATTGATTCATATGAGTTAGTTATCTCCTCTAGATATGAGGTGGGGGTTTTTTTCAGGTAAATACTTGGCAAATGTTCATTCATTCCCTCTCTGTACTTACCTTTTTAACTCTCTTGAAGGAGTGTTTTGATTAACAGAAATTCTAATTTGTAATGAGGTTCTAATGATCATTTTTTTCATAAGGGTTAGTGTCATTTGTGTTCTAAGAAATCTTTGCTTGCCTCAAAGTCGTGAAAATATTGTCCTACATTATCTGCTACAAATATTGTTTTGAACTTTCACATTTAGAAGTAAAACCCACGTGGAATTGATTTTGTTTATGGTGTAGGGCAGGAGTCCACATTCATTTCTTCCCCACACAGACAACTGGTGGACCCCAGGCTGTTTGAGAAGACGCCCCTCCCCCCGATGGCTCTGCTGTGCCCCTTCCCGCTGCTCTGTGTCTGTCCTTGTGCCACCACCTCACCTTGCTTGATGACTGTGTCTTTACACTGAGCTCTAATATCTCAAAGAGTAACTCTTCCAAATCTGGTCTTCTCCAAGATCGTCTTGACTATCCTTGACCATTGGTGTTTCTATATAAATTTGAAATCAGCTCATCAGTTTCTATAAGACGATATCTGCCGAAATTGTTTTGTTATCTCATTGAATCTAGAGACAAATTTGGGGAGGGCTGACATCTTGATAATACAAAAACTTTAAAAGGGAAGAAATGAGAAGCTGAGAAAAATATTTGCCAATTCACGTCACAGTCAAAGGACTTCCTGTCCCCAGTATGTCAAGAGAGCTTCTGTGTAAAGAGATTGCTAAGAAAAAAGCAGCTACATAGAAGAGAAATGGGCAAAAGACATGAAAGGATAGTATGAAGAAAGATTAAATAATCTTGAACAAATGGAAACAGACTCAATCTCAGGCATAGCATGACAAAGTTGTCAAATTTAAAAGCTTAATAAGTGTGCTCGCTCTGGCAGCACATATACTAAAAACTTAACACTCTGAGGCTGCGGAGAAGTAGGAAGCGGTCCTCACTGCTGATGGGAATTCAGGTTCCTTGCAATGGAAGCACTTTGGACACATCTTCAAGAATCACACATGCATTTTAGCCTTTGATCTGACACTTCCAGTTCAGGGAACTTATCCTATAGAAATGCTTCTACACTTGACCTGTGTACAAGGTTATTCATTATAGCCTTCTTTGTTTTTTTAAAAAATATTTTATTTATTTTTCGAGAGAGGGGAAGGGAAGGAGAAAGAGTGGGAGAGAAATATCAATGTATGGTTGCCTCTCATGCGTCCCCTCCTGGGAACTGACCTGCAACCCAGGCATGTGCCCTGACTGGGAATCGAACTGCGATACTCTGGTTCGCAGGCCCGCGCTCAATCCACTGAGCTACGCCAGCCAGGGCTATAGCCTTCTTTGTAAGAACAAATGGTGGAAAACCACCCAGGGTCTTCCAGCAGGGGTATGGTCAGAGAATAGTGGTCCACTCATATCAAAAACTACAGTAGAGACGGCAAGTAAAATAGGGAAGAAGGAGTGAAAGAGCGAAGTACTTTATCAACTGGAAGGATCTCTTCCCGGCACAACTGCTGGCAGGCTGACCCTCACTGGTCTCTCCCCCAGACTTCGAGCTGGCTTTTTCGAGCACTTAGAGGAGTGGTTTGACCAATGTTCTCTCAGTGCCCAGGACGTGGTGGCCAACAAGATTGATGAGCTGGAGTCAGAGCTGGAGCTGCGTCTGCACCTGCATGAGCCAAGAGCCCAGCACATTGAAAAGGACATCCACAATGTCAGGGCAGGTACAGACCCTGCCTGGGGAGGCTGCTCCGCTCCAGACCCTGGGGTCCACACCCCCACAACTCCGCACTCGTTAGCTGCCCCTGCGTGCATCACATGACATTTGTCTTGTTGTTACCGCACCTCGGAAGATGTGAGCGCGGGCTTGCACCACCCAGGCTGGCAGGGAAGGTGGTGCTCAGAATACTTGTTCAAGGTTTTTTAAATTGTTTTTTTTAAAGGGCATTAGATACTGAGATGACAAGTAGTATTCTTTTGTAGTTGTGTGGACCCCAGCTCTGTTCACATACCTGTCAGATACACACCTGCATGGCAGATGCTTCAGAGGCAAACCTGTTGCTCAGAAATCAGAGCTATCAGGCTTGGCCACTGTAGCTGCGTGACTCTGGGCAGATTACCCAACTTCTCTGGTGCATCTCTCATCTGCAGAAGGGGACATTGTTGGTGGCAGGGGTACAGTCAGGAGTCATGATCACCTCGTATCAGACAACAGCCTCCAAAAGTGGTAGCCATTAATTTCAGCATATGATTTATAACACTTAAAAAAGGTGCCTTTCCTTTCTTAGGCAGAGGGCTCTATTGATGGGTGGGGGCACACTTTCAGTTGGATCCTTCACTCGTGTTGCACTTAAAGCTCCATCATAGACCTTCAGAGCTCGCAGACAGTCCCCACATGATCCCACCCAACCTCCTGTTGCCAGGGGCTTGAAATGGTTGTGGAGTCAGGCAACCTGGCCTAGAGTCCCCGGGTCTGTGGCCTAAGGAGACCTGGTTGACTTTTGGAACTTCATTGTCTGCATCTGAAAAATGCGCATTAACTATAAATATAAATAAAGTTGCTTTCTGAAGCCTGGTCTCCCTCCCCTGCCCTGGCTTCATGGCCCAAAGCACAGTGTGGAAGTCAAGGCCAGAGAAGCCATGTCCCAGAGTCACAGTGTTCCATTTGGATGGAGCTGAGACCACACAGCACTTTTACCACGCCAGCGGTGGGAGGCCAGTCAGGGTGGTCTGGGGCTGTCCACTGGCTCTAAAGGCCCATGATGGAGCTTTTGAAGCCAAATCCTGGTTCTTTTTACTATACCTTAGAAGCCCGTTGGAATTCAGGCTCATTGGAGATGAGTAGTCACTGACATAGAGAAACAACCCCCAGCCACCCAGCTGTGGGCCGAGTGTTTTTTCCCAGACCCTCTATGGAGACCCCTGCCCTCCCCAACACCTTGCCCCCATCCTACCTGCTCCCAGGTTGCTCCCCTGGGACTGTCCCTCTCTCGGACCTTGTTCCCTTTGGCTGCAGGCAGGGTGTCTCCACCAGCAGAGACCTCCCTGCCCACTGCTGGAAAGAGCCTCCTCTCCAGTTAGAGACTCTGGAGCAGACTCAGGATGGCCTCCTTGAGATCGGCGCCCATCCCTAGGCAAAGCCCTTGTGAGGGCCGCAGAACAGAATGAGGAGCCTTGGCCTGAGCGGTCCCTCTTCTGCAGCTGGCCCAGGAAGGGAATGTCCTGAGGTGACTCTGCATCCAGAGCACCTCAGCTCCCCTTGTCCTTTGCAGCCGAGCTCTTGCTTCATCAAGAGCGTTTGGCCAGCCACTGTGCTGGGGTGATGGAGGCGCTGAAGAAGGAGAAGCTGATGTTCTCCCAGTTCCAAGAGGAGCAAAACACAAAATCGGAAAACTTCCGGCGCAAGATTCATGACATGGAACACATCTTCCTGAAAGCCACCAAGAGCCACAAGTAAGGGCCCTGGCCTTGTGCACCTAGAACCCAGCCAGGTGGCTGCTCTCAAAGGAGCAGTCCCTCCCCAGTGGATAAAAGAGCCAGTTTTCCAGACCTGGAGCGACCTTCCCTTCAGTTCACCTCTTCACAAGTCTCAGAGTCCACCTGTGTGAAACACATCCCTGGGGGCTGGGGGTAGGGGAACAGCCAGAGAGAAAAAAGGATGCTGGTGGTCAGAGTGCAGGGATGCCAGTGACGTGCCCCAAAACGTCCATAGTGGGAAGGACCACTTCCATCCGGGGTGATCAGGAAGAGTTTTCCTGCAGGACGTCCCTGGGCCTGGGGTGGAAGAAGTTGGGGGCAGGGGACAGAATTCTCCCATCAGGAAAGGGCAGTGGCCCATCTTGGGGTAAGGATGTGCACAGGGCAGAGCAAGGGGGTTCCAGGAAGGTCATTCAGGGATTTGTGAGGGAGGCTCTTATGTGCTCAGAGAGGCCTCAGGTAATGGGAGGAGCTCTTTGAGGAGAGCACCAGGGAGCAGGAGCCACATCCTGGGAGTTAGAGCGGGCATGCTGGAGGGAGGATGAGGTCCAGGAGGGCCTGGGGTGTCTCCTACCAATTTGGGGGCAGGGGCCTGAGGGAAGTGCCCTCTGATCCAGTACCTCAAGAGCTCCACACTGTGTCCTGCACACGCCAGGATGGTACACTTCCTTCTAATGCCTCTTTTTCTACCCAGCTGGGCATGGCAGTGGAGCTGAAACAGCCTTCCAGGCTGCCCTGCCATGCCCAGGTCACCACCCTGCCCCTCCCGTGCTCCCCAGGCTGGTCATTCTCAGCAGCACAGTGCACCAGGAGCTGCTTAGCTATGTTGACGTCATCCAGGTGTCCCTGCGCAGCTTCCGCCAGTACCTGGAGGAGAGCCTGGGCAAGCTCCGCTTCACCAACATCGAGTACATCAAGCACTGCAGGTGGGACCCAGCACCAGGGGCTCCTGTGGGATACTGGGCGTTCTCTGGTGAGAGTTGGTCCCACCCCCCTTAATTCGTTGTTGTGACAAACTGTACAGAACGTAAAATCCATTTGAACCATTGTAAGTGGCAGTAAGTAACTCACAGTGTTGGGCTATCCTCACCACCATCCACCTTCAGGACGCTTTCATCTGTGCAAACTGAAACTCAGAACCCATTAAACATGATCTCCCCTCCCCCCACCCCTGGAGACCCCCATTCTATTCTCTGCCACGAATCTGACCAGTCCAGGCACCTCACTGTAAGTGGAATCACGCGTTTGTCCTTTTGCGTGTCTGGCTTATTTCACTTAGCAGGATGTCATCAACCTGCACCCATGTGTCAGAGTTCATTCCTCCTTAAGTCTGGATGTGATCCCATCATGCACACACACTACGCTTTGTTTCTCCATTCATCCCTCTATGGACATCTGGGTGGCTTTCCTACTTCTGTCCTTGACCTACCTGCACTCATTTTACCTTGATCTTGTGCTTTTCATCTAAAGCCTTATCAACCAGAGTGTTCGGGATGAATGGAAACTTTCCCATCTGATCAGTGGCTTCTATTTCTCCCAAATTATGTCCAGACTGTTTTCAGAGGGAGGCAACTTTTCTCGTGAAGAGATTGAGTCACTATGTAATCGACTAGAGAAGGAAGCTGCCCGGATAGAGTTTGTCGAAAGCTCGATCATGATCAACATGGAGAAGATGGAGAGCGAGTACCTGGACCAGGTGGGTGAGCTGCATCTCTGACCTTTAGCCAGGCTCCCAGGACACCTCGTTACAAGGTCAACAGGGCCAGTCTAGCCCCCCTTTCCAACCACTAGCTAAGCCTGTACCTCTCTGCTTCCGAAGCTCAACAGTTCCCAGTGAAGTCCCCCTCTTTTACTTTTTATGTCTCTTTCTAGGCCAATGATTTCATCAACAAGTTTGAAAGTAAATTCCATAACCTGTCTGTGGATCTTATCTTCATAGAGAAAATCCAGCGGCTGCTGACAAATCTGCAAGTGAAAATCAAGTGTGAGGTAGGTCAGATGAATTCTCCATCTGGCACGTATGTATCACACACAGATGCGTGCCGGCACTTCCTAGAAGTTGGGAACACCAGTGTGGTCCCCGCCCAGTGGGACTCACTCCAGCCAGGAAGACAGAGTAAATTGTCGTGGCTTCTTCACTGTGTTCTTAGGCACCGTGCACTAACTGACTTACTCTGATTAGCTGTGTTAGTCCTCGTGGGAACTGTATAAAGCAAGTACGTCTTTTAATCCACATTTTAGAGAGACCCACGCAGAGAGTGACTTAGCCAAGAACACAGAGCTCTTAAATGGCGTAGCTGAAACATGAATCCAAGTCAAAGAGGTCAAATAAACACCCTAGTTGTACACCTCAAAGAGCTCGAAAAAGGACAACAAACTATACCCAAAGTTAGTAGAATGAAGGAAATAAAGGTCAGATCAGAAATAAAATAGAGACTAGAAAAAAACAATAGAAAAGATCAGCGATGCTCAGAGCTGATGTTTAAAGACAAACAAAATTGACAAACCTTTAGCTAGACTAAGGAAAAAAAAGAGACAATACTAAAATAAAATCAGATAAAAGAGAAGACATTCCAACTGATACCACATAAATGCGGAGGGTCCTGGTTGCTCTGACCAGTTATAGCCGACAAGCTGAATAACCCACAAGAAATGGACAAATTCCTAGAAACACACCTGCACCCTCAACTGGTTCTGTGAGTCACCTATTCTATTTTGAACCCTTATCTATTTGACAGTTTCAAAAAGTCTCTTAGATTTACACTGACCAGGTTTTTGATAAGATTATGCATTTTCCTATCCTGGTTTCATTTTTTCCAGCACTTAATTCATTTCTCAGACAATACGTTAGGCTGAACATTTTCTTGATTTTCGAAATAGGTATTCTAGAGACAAATCTTGGAACCTCTGGTTTTTCTAGGTGGCAAAGTCCAATTCACAAGCAGATGGATTAAACTCTTGTCTGGAACAGCTTCAAAGCAAAGTAGAAATGTATCGAAACTCAAAGGGAGATAAAAAGGTACGTGCTCAGGAGGCGCTAAGCTATGACTGGTAAAGATGCTTCAGGCTAGAATCATAAACTGGGAATAAACTCACATCGTGGTCAAGATTTCTCCGGCACCGGAGCGGCCTCTGAACCTTCCTACTTAACCTGTGTTTTATTCTGTGGGATTAAGGAAAAGAAGAGAAACCAGCCACCTCCCCCAGCCCTCAGTGCCTCCCTGGCAGGCAGCTAAAGTCCAGTGAGAAAGTCTTTTCCGTTTCAGATTGAGTTAAGGTTTCATTGTTATTTGCAATAGACGACATTTACTTTTCTATTCTTACTGTTTTTTCTGTCATAGCAACACGTGCTTCTTGGTAAAAGTCCCAACAGCCACAAAGCGCAGAGTGGAGAACACACATCACTCAGGTTGTCCTCACTTCCTGCAGAGCCCCTCATGGCCTGTGTGTTTTTGTGCAGATGTTTCTACGCATCCCTTGCAGAGCAGGGAACACTGGTCCATCTGCTGTGACCCCTTCGATGGGCCCTTTAGGGACAGCTCTGCCTCCCCAGGGCAGAGACATTCGCTCTCCCACACTTCCTCACCTCCCAACCTCCCCTCTCCTCGTGGTGTCATGGTGTTGGGCAGGGTGCCAGGGCTTCGCACAGCCTCCTGGCCACGTTGGGGGAGCGCGAGCTCGGGTGGTCAGACGGTCCTGTGTTGGTGGGAAACGCCGGATGGACACTTGTGCAGAGCAGGGATCAGGAGACGGGAGAGAGGCGTCAGATGCATAGTGAAGGCCATGGGGACCAGGCTGGTACGGCCTGGGACGTGCGCTCACAGCCGCTTTGAGGAGGGCTGTCTGGCTGCTGGGTACAGAAAGGCAGGGAGGAAGGTCAGAGAGGGGCAGGGTACCAGGACTGAGGCAGAGAGAATAGTGGCCTGGACAAGGTGCCAGCAGAGACATGTTCCAATTCCAGAGCTGAGTGGAGGGGAGAATGGGCAGGACTCAGAGTGCGTTGGAGATGAAGGAAGTGGAAGAGGCCAAGGCGCCTCCCGGCCTGGGCCAGCTAATAGGTCAGTGGACGATTCAGGGAGCCATGTGTGAGCACTGCTGAATGAGGCACGGGAAGTGTGGTAACGGTGAACATCCTCACGGTGCTTTCCTGCACCCCTGTGGGCGTGGTCAGCGGGATCGCTGCTCCAGGCGTGTGGGTCCTTGACGTCGTCATCAGGACCCCTCCAGAAAAGCTCTGGTCGTTGCACTCCTGCACACCCGTGCCACCTTGGGCCGAACATTTCCTCCTGGATGTAGAGTGTTAGAGCTAGAAGAAATCCTAGGGGGCATTCTTTGTCCCCATCGCACAGATGAGGAGACTGAGTCAAGTATGTTTATATTTTTAAAGCTTTTAAAAAAAGGTTTATTTACTTTTAGAGAGAGGGAAGGGGAGGGAAAAAGAGAGAGAGAGAGAGAGAGAGAGAGAAACATTAATGGGCTAGAGATACATCTATTGGTTGCCTCTTGCAAGCCCTGAACCAGGGACCTGGCCCACAACCCAGGCTTGTGCCCAGGCTGGGAATTGAACTGGTGACCTTTTAGTTAGCAGACCGGTGCTCAATCCACTGAACCACACCAGCCAGAGCGAGTCATACATGCTTAAATCATTTGCCTAGAACACACCCGTAGAACCAGGAATTGAACTCGAGATGCCCCATCAGTTGAAGGATCTGCTGTCCCAGTGGCGCGGCCAACAGTCAGTCCGGTGTCCCCACCCCACCAGGTCCCTTCCTGCAGGCGAGGGGCGCCCATCACACCAGGAGGCACCCTTCCCAGCCAGCGCCCACTCCTGAGGTTCCGATGGAACTGGCTCGCCCTTCTGTAGCCTGCGTCCTGTGGTTTTCTTCTTCCATGTTCTCACCAGGTAGTGACCACAGAGGACGTCCGTGCCTCTGTCCAAGCTTGGAAAGAAAAACTGAACCAGAGGATTCACTACCTCAACTGCGGGCTGGACAGAGTGTCCACCACTCACGTGGATTTTGCTGTAAGGAACAGAATGGGGTGGCGGCAAGGGGTGAGGGACACCTGCAGGGCGCAGCAGACCCAAGGGAAGGGGCGCCCAGGTCCCTGCCGGCAGCAGGCCGACTGGGGAGCCTTGGAAAGACCACGGGCTGTGGGTCGGATCTGGGTTCAAATCCAAAATGGCCACTTTCCTACTTTGGCCTCTTAGGAGATCCCTCACCTGAAGGCCCCACCTCTTCTCCCCCGTCAGGGCCCTCGGCCCACCCCACCCACCAGCTCTCAGGGCAGCCTCACCTCTCAGCCTCTCCCTTCCCACCCTCACCCGTGTGCACCCACCAGCTTCTTTCTCCTCACCTACCCCCACCACCTCATCCAAGCCCCGGTCTCTCGCCCACCTGGTTGCCCTTATCCTCCTACCACCTTCCACGATCCGCTCCCTGAGCCACAGCCAGACCAAACCCTAGAAAAGGCCGGTCTGACCTTGTCACTCTCCTGCCCTCTGGGCAAAACCCAGACCCTTTCATCAGACCTGCGCAGCAGCCTCTGCAGTCCACCCTGCACGGCCTCCTCATTTCTCTGGTCTCCCTAAGCTGTCACTTTGCCCTGAGCCATCCCCCACCCCTGGACTGGTTGGCGTGTCCTGGCCCCAGAGGCACCTTGGCTTTCCCCAGGATCGCACAGATCATGCAGTGAGGTCTCATGTTAGGGACCATCTCCCCTTGACCATGTGCCCCAAGAGGACTTAAGAGCCTTGTCCCCCTGACCCCACACTCAGCCCCCCACACCTGGGTTCAAACACCAGAGGCTCTCAACCAACTTCAGGTGGTGGAGGGAGGGGGGCTCACAGAACCGATGGCGACATAAAGGGGCAGCCCTCGAGTGCCGCTCTGGTCCCCCTCGGGCCCTGCCTCCTCCCACTGCCATGTTCCGAACCAGCCCTTCCTTCTGTGGGCAGGCTCTTCCCACTGTGCCACCAGGACGTACCTCCATTGCACCACCCCTTCCATGCCTGACAAGATGGGGTTCAGGGGCCCAGCCAGGGTCTTTCCCTCTTACAGTCCAGTGCTGAGTCACAATGCAGAGTAAAATAGTGAACTGCTGGAGCAAGTGCTCACTGTGGGCCGCCACTCTGGCCCCTTCTCTAAGGTCCAGCTGGAGGAGGAATTGGCCACTCACTTATTCATGCATTCATTCATTCACTTGTCCATTGGTCACAGGCCAGTCGTACAGGTCTGTGACCCTCAGTCTCATAGAGGACACTGGAACTTTTCCTTTACAGTACTGGTCCCCATTGTGACCAAGGATTTATCTGTAGATGTGCATGTTAAATGTCTGTCTCTCTGACTGGGCTTTAAGGTCCATGAGGGCAAGGCTTATATGTGGATTCTTCACCCCATGTCCCGGGACCAGGCAGAGCCTTGCAGAGAACAGGAATGCAGGAAACATTTTTGAAGGTTGCATGCATGCATGCACGAACGAATGGCCCTCTAAAAGAGATAGGAGCATTACCGTTTCACAGAAGGGAAAGAGGCTCGAAGAGGTCAGGCAGCTGGCCTCCAGCCCCAGCACCTGAGCAAAGTGGTGCTGGAATGCAGACCCACCCTGTCTGACTCCCTGGCACCTAGGCCGGGCCCACACACTTGGGCCCTTCTCCCTGGCTTGCAGGACAATGTGCTCATTGACGCGGAGATAGGGAGTGACATCCTGGTGTCTTCAGAAGCCCTCGAAGAGGACAGCAAGACACGTGGGGTCACCCCCGAGTCCCTTGCCCATCCGAGCCGCATGGGGAAGCCCATGATCGAAGACCCAGCTATAGACGTGGTGAAGAAGATCCTGCAGTGAGTGGTCTGGCGGTGCACGCTGGGGCCCCGCCACCACAGCCCAGGCCCTGAGCCTTCAGCAGCTGGCCTTGGGGCCCCATGCCCTGCGTTCCCGTGGGAGCCTGCTTCTGAAAGCCTGTGGTCTTGAGCAAGGGGCCTCCCCTCTCAGAGCCTCAGTTTCCCCCTCTAAAATGGGGCTCAGGATAGGGTGGAGTTGCCTGGCGTTGTGTGCTAACTGGGGGTGGTGCCCGGCGCCTGGCCTGAGCTGTCCTCACCATCCCCGGGTAAGCCTCACATCCCTTCCTCTGGTTTCAGACTTCAGGACTCAAAATTCTCAGTTCCCTCCTCTGAGAAAATTCGATCGCAGACAGGTAGAGGCAAACAGGCCTGGGGTCTCGGGGCACTGGCGGTGGGGAAGCCAGCGGGGCCGCCCGGCCCGTCCTCACCTCGGGTCCTCTGCTTTTGTTCTGTGCACTCGTCACCCAAAGGCTTGAAGCGACAGCGGAATCAGGGAGAACACTCTGGGAAGGCCTCGCCCAGTGGCAATGTCACTTCTTCAGGGAGGTAGGGACGCTGGGCTGCCCAGGATCTCCCCTTCCCTGACCTCTACCCTGTCTCCCTAAAGGGAGGCTGGAGATCACCCTGCTGCTCTGCCAGAGTCTGTCATCAGAATGTGCTGCCTGTGCCTGCAGCTCTGAGACTCCGAGGGGCCCAGTGAGGGCCCGGCTCTGCCGCTGGCTTTGGTCACAGCTGCACTCATTCCTGCAGAGTGCTGGGCTCACACTGGCCTCCCACCAGAGAACCCATCTGGGATTGCAGAGGTTTCCATGGAGATGGTGGGTGGATCCAAGCCCTGGTACCTTTCTGCACACACAGTGTTGATCTGACTGAGGAACCCTAGAGATGACTCTCCTTGGTTGGCATCACAGAGCCATAGGAGGAATCCTGGGCATCTGCATTCTAGCTACGTGTGCTGCCCACTGTGCCCCGCTAAGGTGGTTAGACTCGTGGCTCAGTGAGCATGAGCCTTAGCTACCACTTAGTGTGGATTTTGATGACAGAAGCCACATGGCTAAGCCAGCTTTCTTGGGCTTCTGTGAGCCTTTGTTGATGTGCTTTAATTCTTGGGTTTGAGGAAGTAGCAGTGAGGAAGCTACTGCTTTGCATCCCTCTTCAGGTCATATGCAATGTGGAAATAAGCAAAGACCAACCAAATGAGAAAAGCAAAGACTATTCAGAGCTCACTCCAGCATGGGGGTCAACCACATCACTTGCGTTGTAGCGGAGACTCAAAAGCATGCGGAGGAATAGGAGAGCTTTACAGTGGAGAAGAGGAAGGGCTTTGGGCCTCCTGATTGGAAGCTGTTGGCACAGGAAGGGGGCGGGGCGGAGCATCCTATGTGATTGGTCAGGGGAACATACTTGGTTTTCTCTGGTCGGTTCTAAGTGGGAAGCAGGGACAAAACTTGGGAAAGCTGTCACCTGTTAATCAATTCCTGGTCGTTTGGGGGCCCGTTATGATAGACATTATTGTTTAGCTTTCTGAATTGTCACTAGGACAACCACTGGCTTCCTGCGAGTCAGATGCTGGGCTGGCTTCCCGAGTTGTTTGTTGTAATGAGGAGCTGGTTCTCCTGCAGGTCGCGGGTCAGACTTTTGTGTTTGTATGTGGTCCAGCCATTGTCCATCTGCATATTCAGTCTCTCAGAGGCTGCAAAACGAAATCCATGTTGCTAGGGCTGCCAGACTAACATTCAGGATGCCCAGTTAAATTTGAATTAGATACACTAGTATCTTAGTATACGTACGTACCAAATATGGCATGAGACATACTTACATTAAAGAAATTACTCGTTGATTATATGAAATTCAAGTTTCAATGGGCATGTTGTATTTTTACTTAAAAATCTGGCTACCCTACATGTGGCTCAACCTATTTTTTTGGCGGGGCGGGGGGAGCTTACCAGAGGGTAGCAAGGATACAAATGTTTAGGCCTGAGCCCCGATTCCCCACTCCCCCTTCTCAGTGGCCCTGGGGTGGGGGTAGCGGAAGAGGTTCATCCCCCCAGTCCAGTGACCTCCAGAACTGATGAGGAGTCGGGAGGCAGCTGAAGGATTCAGCCCCAAAGGGGGAATCACGCTGCCCGCAGGCAGGGTGAGGCCTCTGACAACTCGGTGGGACTCCCTCGGGCTCAGGCAGGCCTGTGTCCACCCCCAGCCTCCAGAGCACTGACCCACCTTTGTCCCACAGCGGCACACGGTTCGCCAAATCCAACAAAATCGACAGAAAGTACCAGGTGCTCTGGGACAAGCCACCTCCTCAGGCCGAGTAAGTGACCGTGCCTTTTCCTCGAACTCCATTGTAACCTGCCGTCTCCATGTGGGGGCACTGAGCCTGGTTCAGTTGAGGGGCAAATAAGGAGGGGTTGGTGAAGGGGCAGATAACGGTCAAGGGCGGTTTACCTCAACTCATCTCACCTGGATTTGTGGAGAGATTTTTTTTTTTTTCACCAAAATTTCACATTTTTCAAATGAAGTATTTTGTGGTAGCAGGGTAGCAATGCCTGTCTGAGGTTTGGGTTTTGTTTTATTTTTAAGTGCTTCTCTTTCCTGCATTCTTTTTTTCCATTTATTCTAATGCCAATGATTGAAACAAAATATGCTGCACTTAGCTACATTTCGAGCAAACTTGTAAAATTTCTACTTCAGAAAATCAAAAGCACTCAGAGAAAGTTCAAGTCCACAAGTGCTCCCCCTGCCCCTGAGTCAGAGGCCCCGGCATCGCAGCGCCCCACCTGTCTCTCAGCCCCACCGGCCTCACCACTTGGGTTTTGGGAACATGCGAAGAAGGGCGGCTTTTACATCAGGTGGCCCCTTGTCCCGTGTACCCAAAGACATTCCAGGTCGTTAAAACCTTCACTCTCTCCCAGTTTCCTGTAGTTCTGTCATTTTATCAGGTATGTAGATGCATGTAACCATCACCACAGTGCAAAAACAGGACCGTTCCATTGTCACCAAGGCTCCCCACCCCTGCTCCTTACGGCCATGCCCACCGCCCTCCCTCGCTGTCCCTACCCCTGAGCGGCAGCTACTCTGTTGTCCATCCCTACAGTGTTGCCACTTTGGGAATGTCATATAAATGTTCTCATACAGTGTGTGACTTTTCAGAGTGGCTCTTTGCAGTCACCACAGTGCTCTCGAGACCCACTCAAGTTGTCATGAGTGTCAGTGGCTCACTCTTTTGTGTGACCAGGTGGGACGGATGATGTCTGTGGTGCAGAGGTACAATGGCTCTTTGGTGATTAAAACAACCACAGGCTACACAGAAAAAAAATAAGTTGAGAATTTATTGAATCTCTGAGAGGTAGGGACTCCCCTGGTGTAACACAGTGGTTAATGGCTCAGAAAATACAATCAGACTGACCATGCTTTTACCTCCGAAGCTGGGACTCAGCCGACTGACGTCTCCCCAATCTCGGCCTTCCCCTCGGCACAGCGGGTAGGAGGGAGCCCTCCTCTCGGAGCCGTGGAGGAGAGCCAGGGAGCTCCTGAGCGCCTGCCGCGGGCCTCCCTTTAGTGATACAGGACTGTCCCACCGGGAAGCACTAGAGGAAATCATGACAAAAACAGATGGAAAATTTTGGCAAATAAATTTTGAAATTCCTGTAAGTTAAAATGCAGCGAAGTGTTATCAATAATAGCCACCAGCCAAGACACCATGACGGTAAACGAGGACAACAAAGAAAAAGACGTTTAAAAATTGGGCCCCTCTGCCCGCCGCCACGCAAACTGCTAGGGAAACCTTGAGAACTTAGTAGGGTAAGAGAATCTGAAGAGACCACTCCGAAAGGAGGAATAAAACCAGGAACAAATACATGGAGAAAACACGCTCCCTAGATTGCAAAGGAGTGAGAGGGGAAGAGGTTCGCTCCGTATTTTGCCTGAGATGAACCAATATAGAAATGGATTTCAGCGACATGCCCAGTTTATGTGGGGAGAGCGACGGAGGTGGTCCCTCTGGGCACTGCAGGTGGGAGGTGTTACAGAAAAAATTATTCTGATGATTTTATCCCAGACTATTGCTTGAGGTGTTGAGACTCACACTAGGGGAGAGATGGGGCTCAACTCAGAAGACAGCGAGGACAGCGGGGATGGACGGCCGATGTGCAGAGCGGGGGGTGGGGGTCCGTGGATGGAAAATTCCAGAGTGTTGGTATTCTTGCCAAACCTACTTAACAGGATTCTTGCTGATGGCAGGCCAGGCTGATCGAGCATAAGGGGCTGTCTCTCGACCAATGTAGCAGGATTCTTGTTAAAACAGAACCCAGCAGGCCAACGACCGAGCCCAGGGGTGAGGCCTAGTTGAAGAAAGAGTTCGGAAGAGCCGAGCCCGACCACAGTTTGATCAAGGAGAGAGTCTTTGTCAGTCCCTCTTCTGGTTCAAGGGAAGAAGAGCAGCATGGAAAATACACGTGAACCTAATTCCAAACCCATTTTAAAATCAGCGAAAGGAAATGCAGTCACACATCGGCACTCATTCTTCCTTCTTGTTTTTCAGTATATTTTCAGTTCAACTTAACAATGACAAAAGAATTATAAAATGAAGGATCAAGTGACCTGTATACATATGTTTCAGGAACTGGCCAACAATGGCGTGTTTATGACAGTCACTGTGACGTTTTATAGAAATTATAAGGATACTAAGTGTCCTGCAGGTGTATGTGGCTCTAACTCATCTGCCTTCACTTCACTCTGTTGAGGTGCTGGCGTAGCTGGGCAGGAGCGTCCATGGAGTCTGTGCAGATCCGTCTAATAAAGCCCTGGTGTGTTCAGCCACCTAAAGGCCAGAGGTATTAGAAGGAAAATGTTTGGTCCTACAAGAAGTCTTGCTCGTGTGATTAATATTTATAAGAAAGCATCATTTCTTCTTTCAACCAATGCCGAGGCACGGGTCGGTGCAGACTCTGCACTGGGGCCAGGGATTCCATGGTGAAGAAAAATAGACACACTCTGAAGTTTCCATCGGCTGCAAGAGATGGAGGTTAATCAGCCAGTCGCATTAATCAATCCCAGATCCCTCTCTGAGGAGTGCTGTACGGTCGAGGGCCACGCTGGGAGCTTTGGAAGGAGGCAGTCGGGAATTGCCACGGAGCCGGGATGTGAGGAAGAGCAGGAACAGGTGTGACCGAGAGGAAATTAGCAGTGCTCTCAGGGGATGAATCAGTCTGTACGAAGGTCCTGGGGCAGAGAGAGTAATTATAAGGAGTGACGAGGCCAAAAGAAAGCAGAGACCCTTGGAAAGGGCCAAACCCAGCTTGTCATACACAAGAGGCAATGAACTTGACAAACAGAAATATTAGGTGGGCATGTGCTTGGGCATCATATGAATGTCCAACTGCAGTTTTGGCCGGGCTGCTGAATCCTTGGAAGGTTCTGTCCATTTGGTTTTGTCCACATTGTTTGGTGCGATTCGGCCAGGCCTCTCAGGGCTCCATCTCGTGTGTGTTGCAGGGATTTTAAAGGGGTCGTCATGACCCTCCTCTGGGAGAACAGCGAGCATCTGGTGAACATCATGGAGGTGAGAGCTGCAGCCCAAGCCCTCTGCCTGCCCCTCCATCAGCCGCTGGCCAGTGTCCCTAAAGGCCTCTGCCTCCTGCCTCCTGCAGAGAATGGCTGTGTGGGCGAAACTGAGGAAAAGGGATTCCAGCCCCCACAGCCCCCATGGCTACCCAGCTAAACCTCATTCATTCATTTATTCAGTTGTGCAGCACCAAACATTTCTTGGGTATCACTGCTGTATGTCAGATACTGCATGTGCCCAAAGGAACAAGCCCATCTCTGTCCCTGAGGCCAGTGGCCAGCAGGAGGGTGACAGGCATGGCGGCACCATGGGAGGCAGGTGGGAGATGTGAACAGGTACCCGGGGAGTTCTTCAATAGGAGCTGCTCAGTACCCTGTTCAGCACACGCCACACAGAGGTGTCTGCGCATTTTTCTGCTTGCCTCCTACGGAGCAGCAAATCCTTTAGAACAGGAGCCTCGGATCATTCATACTGGCGGCCCCCAGCCTAGTAACCAGCTTGGCAACTTCATAGCAAGTTCTCAACCTGGTCATTGAAAGGAGGTTCCATTTGGCATTGAAGGATAAATAGAATTTTGCTGTTCACTCACTTGTGTCTTGCAAAGCCCTGTGACGCTGGAAGTGGTGAAAAGGACTGACAAGCAAGAAGAGGGTCACTGGTTTAGGGGACAGCAGGAGAGAAGGCCAGGGTGTGTGGAGGGCAGGGTGGAGGATGCCAGGAGCCTGGTCCAGCGTCCCATGGTGAGGGTCCTTGCCCAGACACTGTCAACCCTCTCTCGCAGGAGTTTAACCGCAAAGAGAAACGCCCCGTCACCAGGCCTGACTGCATGTGTGACACCTTCGAACAGTGTGTGGAGAACGTCAGCAAGAAGATGCTGGAGTACCAGGCACAGATGGACGAGTACCACAACTCCTGCCTCATCGGTGGGTGCTAGCAGCCGGGGCAGGCTCCAGCAGTGGCACAGGGCCACTGACTGAGCTAGGCTCAGGCCTCACGACCTGGATGTGACCCTTCGGGCCCAAAGGCTGCCAGGTGAGGCAGAGGAGCCTCTTAAGAAACAGTCAACATCTTAGAATTGGGAGAAAACCTTATTCAGATTTAACTGGGGGAAATAACAAAATGCCCCCTTCAGAAGGTCTCTTTTTCATGAGAAATGTGGTGATTTGTATAACTAAAAATGTTTTGTTTGTTGCACAGATATCTTTGACAGCTTTATTGAGATGGTCACATACATGCAATTCACTCACTTAGAGTGAGCAATTCAGTGAATTCCTTATATTCACAGAGCTGCACGACCATCCACGGTCAGGTTTAGAACGTCCCGTCCCCCATCACCTCCCCAGCCCCGCACAGCCACAAATCAGCTTTCCGTCTCTACAGAGCTGCCTCTCCTGGATTTCCGTATGAATGGATCATTTAGTATGTGGTATTCTGTCACCGGCTCTTCCATTTTGCATAGTTTTTAATGGTTCATCCATGTTGTACTGTGTATCTGCACTTCATTCCTTTTCATGGCTGACTTATATTCCATTGTCTGCACATACCTCATTTTGTTTATCTCTTCGTTCATTGCTGAACATTTGACTACTTCAAATGCTGTGAATACTTCTGCTAAGAACATTCACGGACATGTTTTTGTGTGGATACATTTTAATTTCTCCGGGGTGTGTAACTAGGAATGGAATTTCTGTGTCATATGGTAACTCTACTGCCTGCTGTGCGCCTGGCTTGTGCTGGGGTGATGAACTTGGCAGACACAGCCTCCTGGAGAACAGGAACCTGAGAACAGGCGGGGAGAACACATCTTGCCATTTACATTCATTATTATGACATTAAAGGAGTTGCGGAAACATGAGCCTTGCCCTGCTTTTGTCCATTTCTCCATGTTCCTCTTCACCCGTGTCCACAGCCACGTGTGTCTCATGCTGAGGTAAGCCCTATCTATTCCTCCTGTAAGTCAGGGACCCTGAGGGCCCATTGTCAGCCTGCCGTGTTGGTGCAGAGGCAGTGTGGATAGAAGAGGGAGCGGAGGAGGGGCAGTCAGACCTGGGCTCAAGACCCAGTGCTGCCATCTCCCTGCTGCATGACCTTGACCAAGTCCCCTCACCTCTGTGAGCCTCAGTTTCCTTGTCTGCTAGAGATAAAGACAAAGCCCACCCTGCAAGGCTTTTTTGAGGACTAAACCCCTCACACAGACCTGTCTGGTGCAGGGTAAGCAGTCTGCCGCGCCTCTTGCTACTGTGGTTGCGCAATGACTGGGATTGAAACTACAGACGCATCTTGTTCCTCTAGCTCGGTATCTCCCCCGGTGCATTAGAGTTAGGAGAGGAAACTGGAAAAATGAGCAAGGAGTGAGAGACTGTTAAAATGACCAAGTACATATGAAAGAGAACCAAATAGAACTAGACTGGAAAAGTAAATATATGAAATTTTAAAATTATAGAATGGCTTGACCTGGCTGGTGTGGCTCAGTTGGTTGGAGTGTCATCCTGTGCACTGAAAGGTTGAGGGTTCTACTCCTGGTCAGGGCACATACTTAGGTCGTGGGTTTGGTCCCTGGTCCCGCCCATACGGGAGGCACCTGATTGGTGTTTCTCTCACATGGATGTTTCTCTCTCTCTGTCTCTGTCCGTCTCTCTGCCCCTTCCTCTCTCTCTCTTGAATCAATAAATATATCCTTGGATGGGGATTTTAAAAAATTATAAATGGCTTTACAACTAGATGATTCACTGGTGGAGGTGAAATCCGTGAACTACAAGATAGATCCAAAGAAAATATCCAAAATGCAACACAGAAAAACAGATGAGGGTCGGGAAGGAAGGTGAAGACACCTGGAGGAAAGAGCAGGTCTGACATGCAGCCAGTTAGTGGCCCAAAGGGACAGGCAGGATGAGACAGCGGCTGAAAGGCATGATGTATTTTAAATGAGCTGAGCCCTGACCCAGTGACTCAGTTGGCTGGCCATTGTCCCACACACACACACACACACACACACACGATCGCAGGTTTGATTCCTGGTCAGGGCACGCACCGAGGTTGTGGGTTCCATGTGCGGTCAGGGTGCTTATGGGAGGCGGCTGATCGATGTTTGTCTCACACTGATGTCTCTGTCTCTCTCTCTCTCCAAAATCCACAAACGTATTCTACGGTGAGGATTAAATGAGCTGAAAGGTCCTACGGAGTACAGAAGAGAAGTCCTTTGAACTTGTTTAGTTCAGTATTTTCTATACTAGTTTGACCACATGAGCCCTTTTGATGAAACAGCTATTACCACATTGAAGACCAAGTCTTTCTCTTTCTCTTCTGGAAACTGCTTTGGACCTTTCTCGGAGAGACTGCCACAGCCATTTGGCTCTGCTTGATCTTCTCCCCCAACCCTGTGTCTACAGAATTACGAGGCCAGATGAGGAGATTTGAGGAACTGCTGCCCCAAGTGTGTTGGCTGGTGATGGAAAATTTCAAGGAGCAAAACTGGAAAAAATTTTGCACCTCTACCACAGAGATCCGGGAGCACTTCTGGGAACGTATGGAGCAACTGGAGAAAAAGAAGGTGGGGCCCTAGGATCAGCCCTTCCTCCCCAGGACCAGGGGCCTTGGGAGTTCAGAAATGGATGTGGGGCATAAACTGAGTCCTGGGAAGGGCAATGGGCCAGGCTTGGGAGCATCGGTTGGGGACTAAGGGACACAAGGCAGTGTAGAAATGGGGGTGGAGCCAACATCTTCTTCACAGGAGTCATTCAGTAAAATCCTCATTGGGTTTAATGGGGGGGGGGGGGGGTTAGTTGGGTTTCACATGGCCATCGTCATTGAGATCGACAGTGATTGCCTACCGGGTCCTTACAGCCGTGGGATGTGGATGCTGTTTATTTCCTTGGACTAAAGCCCTGATTGTGCTGGACAGATGCTCAGCTCACCCTCTCCCTATCCTCAGTCAGCTCCAGCCATGCCCCTCGCTGGCCTTCTCTGCCCACCCATGGCTTGTCACACACCTGAGTCAGCACACACCAGTCTGGCCAGTGCTGTGATTTGCAGAAGACATAGGCCAGTGACTTCTTTGTCCTGGCCTCAAGACAGTGTGGTCAAAACTCCTGCTCATTTCTGGATGTTTTTGATTGAAGGATAAAAATGCCCAGAGTCTCCATCCTAATCTTGGACACCCCGCACGTTTCCAAGAAGTGGAGTCTCTATGTCTGGCAGAAGACAGACGGCAGGAGGATGTGGACACCATGATTAGGACAACCAAGGACAAGCTGGAGGTCAGTGGTGCCATCAGCTCCCCAGTCCAGCGTTGAGGGCTGCCGAGCTCCCCAGAGAGGTTCCCCCAGCTGATAGCCCACCACCACCAGTGCTGAGCACAGCTTTTTGCTGACACTCGGGCCAGATTGGGGGATGAAAGCGGGCAGGTTTTACAGGTGGAGATGGTCATCGTTGGCTGTATTAACCTACATTTTTTGATTTCTAAATTAATTACAAAATGACTAATGAGAACTTTCTTTCAAGATCCACGTGTGGTTGCATTTCTTCTCTTGTGAGTTGTCCCTTGGCCATTTCTGAATCACTTCCTCTCTTCAAGCCAAGTCACCTGTTGGGAGAGGCCTCCTGGCCGAGGACCAGGTGCCCGTGCACTCGGATACAGAGGGTACATGGCTCCCCAAGTCCTCTCTCAGCCTCTTTGAGAGGCAAGAGCCTTTGCTGCCAGCCCTGTGCTCCCCATATCTCCTCCAGGACTGTGCCAGGAAGTGTGGCCGGTTATTCATAGCCAGCTTGGCCACCTTTGCCGAGAAGTTCCTGCTGCAGTTGGATGAAGTGATCACCATGGATGACATCCAGGTTGCAAGTAAGGGGCACTGCTGCCTGGCGTCCCGGCCCCGGGGGGTTGGCCAGGCAAAGGCTGATGGGCCTGGGGGGTCTGCTCCCCCACAATTGCACCAGAATGAAAACAGATTCTGCCCTTGAAGGGGCTGATGAATTTTTGTTTGTTTTCATGAAAAGTAACTTGTTTTCATTAAAAAAGCAAATCCCAAATGGGCCAGAGATTACGTGTTGAAAATGAATGATATTTTTATCATTTTGGGGCAGGGACAGTTTTTCTAAATATGAGAGGACAGTCAGAAACCATAATGGAAATGGCTGGCACATCTCTGTGGCCAAAGCGAAAACAAGGAAACATGTCAAAGGCTGGAAAGACAAATCACAAACTGGAGAAATATTCCTAATCTCCTAAAGGTCAGGGAAAGGCCTAACATCCCTGTGGTACAAAAAACTTCACCAGGTCAAATTTGTAAAGAGAGACCAGGGCAAACACGTGTAGTTCAAAAAAGAAGTAATTCCTGTGGCCACGAAGTTTGACCTGCTGGAGGATGAAAAATGCAAATACGGACATTATTAACATATCAGTCTTCCCTGACAGCTTTGCAAGGCTTTTAAGTTTAGTGGCAACCAGCCCTGGTGAGAACGTGAGGAAGCCCAATGCCACAGAGACCCTTGAAATGTGACATCGATGGCACTCTCTTGGAGAACCCTTGTTGCTACCCGTCCAAATTCTTTTTTTAAAATATTTTATTTATTTTTTTAGACAGAGGGGATGGGAAGGAGAAAGAGTGGGAGAGAAACATCAGTGTGTGATTGCCTGTCATGTGTCCCCTAACAGAGACCTGGCCCGCAACCCAGGCATGTGCCCCGACCGGGAACTGAACCGGCAACCATCCAAATTCTTAATGTGCACACCTTTGACCTTGTGATTTTTACCTTAGGAATTTATCCAACGGAAGCAGTTGCATGATTTTTCAAGGATATATTTTAAAACATATTCATCCCAGCATTAAAATTACAGAGAATTGGAAATGATACTAATATCTAAGTATAGAGGAATGGATGACTAAATTATGGCTGAAATGTGCAGTGAATACTGTTCAGCTGTTGAAGTGGGTTTAGTGGGCCTGCAGGTACTAACGTGGAACGGCAGGAAGGAATGCCGTTGTGTGAAAATGCACACTGACAGTACTTACCTACGGCACCGTGAAAAGACCCACATACATAACACACACACACACACGCATGCTCACGTCTATGTAAATGAGTCTGTGGGAGAGAGACAGAGCGGAAGACAGGCAGAGCCTGGGGACGGGTACCAGACCGCTGATGGCGACCACCGCTGGCGGCTGCGGTTATGAGAGACCTATCAAACCTTTTCTCTTTCCAGGTTATGTGATGTTTCAAGTTTTTATAGTGGCCATATTACTTTTATAGCTATGGAAAGACTCAAGTCATATCTTAAATGTTATCCATTTATCACTAACCTATTACGTCATTAAATATATTACTTTTACTCAAAATTTTTTATTACGAAGACAATAAGTATTTATTATAGTGAAATAAGGAATTCAATGTGAATTACAAAGAAAGTTAAGACCCCAGCCTGCATGTCTGGTGCGTTCTGTCAGCTTTTCCGTGGGAGGGGGCTCTGCCTCCCCCGGGAGACTCCAAGTGGGGAGGAGGGGAGTGAGCCCTTGTTTCTCTAAACGTGAGGTCGGGAGGTGGGCCCCTCGGTCTCAGGCTGTGGGTGAGGCCACAGCCAGCAACCCGTTTTTTGCCCACCAGGGATGGAACCCCCCAAACAGAAAACATCAATCCTCATACGGAGGAAACTCGCCGGGCTCTCCCTGGAAGAAGAGAGTGAGAAGCCCCTGGTTGAACGGGGGAGCAGGTGAGAGCCACGAACAGGAGGAATACCACGGATGGCCGTGTTTGCTGCGGGTGGTGCAGTGGGAAAACAGACCCGGTTCCCTGGGAAAAGCATTCTGTCCTGTGCCTCAGTTTCCTCGTCTGTGACATGGGCATAGGAGCCCCCTTACGTGGTATCATGAGCAGAGAGTTAACGGGGTCGGAGTGCCCCTGGCATGTACTGAGAACTCAGTGGCGGTAGGGCCCACGGAGGGGCCACAAAGAAAAGGCTGCCTGTCTAGTGTGAGGCATGTTCTTGGGTTGCTGGCGGCACCGTGAACATGTGACGAGAGCTATCAAAGTGCTTGTCCCTGTGTCCCAAGAATGTGACTCTGGGAGAAGTGAGGCAGGGATTTGCCCAGCTGTGTTCTTAGCAGTGGCTCTGACAGCTCGGCAGAAACAGTGGGCTGGGAGCCGGTGAGCACACCCGGCTGGCGACCGAGGAGGAAGCCAGGCCCAGGACAGGGAAGAGCGAGAGGTGCCACATCCCCCTTCCCCACACGGAACCCCGGACTGTCTGTTTGCGTGGGTTTAAACAGTAGGGAAATGCAAAAAAGAACTCGAAGAAATGCTTTTTCTTTTCATTAAGATATTTAAAGAAATACTAACCTCATAAAGACAAATGAATTTTACGGTGACACCCAACCAAAAAAAAAGGGAATGCCAGCCCTTCTCACCAGGGTGAGTGGTGCACTGTGAATGGGAAAGCTGAGCCTGGGGGCTGTGATTCCAGGCCACGTTGTTTACAGGAAGTGGCCTGGGATCAAACCCACTGAAGTCACCATCCAAAACAAGATTCTGCTCCGGAAAACAGCGTCGATCACCACCACCAAGACAAACCTGGGCCACCTGGCAGCCGTGGAAGCCCGAAATGCCGTCTACCTGGTGAGCGCAAAGATAGGTCTGGAGAGGCGTGTGGGGGGGGGCAGAGCAGCTCAGTGTGGCTGGCCTGGGAAAGGGGGGCTTCCCGTCACAGGGGCCTGGCATCTGGCCACGGAGCAGACGACACAGGTAAGGGTGCCCCAGAGCGCAGGGTCGACACTCAGAACAGTCGATGTTCCCATTCACAAGGACGTGAGCCACTGGTTAGGTCCGGTCCCACTGATAGCGTGGGCCCCAGTGCTGCTGTGGGAGCCCAGCGGAGGGACACCCACACAGGCAGGGGAGCCGTGGAAAGGAAGGCTTTCCAGAGGAACAGTGAGTCCGAGCGAGGGGACAGGGTCAGTCAGGGGCAGCAGCGGGTGGACTGGTCGGCAGTTTCTGTTCTCGACGAGAGCATCGCATCGAATCCTTGAAACAAGCCCGCGAGGAAGGTAGAGTTGTCCCCGTGTTACTCTTGAAGACACTGAGACTTAAAGCAAGTGCGCCCCCATAGGCCACTACAGAGTGGCAGAGGCAGGGTGAGAAGCCAAGTGCCTCGGAGACACCCATCGGGGCCTGTGTGAAGAAGAGGCTACACCCAGTGGCCACCTGGGGGGCCTGTCAGCTCTACAGATGCGTGGTCCTTTGGTCCAGGTGCCCAGAGAGAAACCTTTTTCTGCCTGGAGGTAGGCTGACCCTGGTATTGGTAAGGCTCAGTCTGAGCCGCAGTTTCCCCACCTATAAAACAAGCAAAACAGTCAGACCTGCCTGACTGGCTGTTGAGCAAATATGTAAGAAATGACTTCTGAAATCTTGCCAGGGCCTGGGGACGGCGGGCGGGAGGTGGCGGTGCCGGTTAAGAGGCGCCTGCCTCAGTGTATAGTGTTCCCCTAGTGCACAGGATCCAGAAGCGCCTTCTCACGGGGCCGCCTCCTGCTGCCTTGCTCCTAGAAATACCTCGCGTTATTCGAAGGGGAGTTGAAGAGGATCCAGGACGAGCACTGGACGCAGGTGCGGGAGGCTGGGCGCTGGAAGGACAGCTGGAAGAGCTCCGTGCACACCATCCGCAGCCTGTACTCGTGACGCGCTCAGTTCACCCCGAGTAAAGGCTCCTTTTCTATGGACTCCTCCTCTGTCTCTCCGCCTGTCTCTCCGTCCATCTATCCATCCATCCATATGTCTGCCCACCTCTGCACTATGCCCAGCACCGTAGCTTCATGACTGGGGACATCTCGTGGGCAGCAGTTCCAGTGAGGAAGACTGAGGTAGGAGGAGGAGTCCTCGTGGTTCGCAGGGACGGTGGGTAACGGGAATAGGTCACTTAAAACAGAAGTACTTCGAAGGAAATAACTTCCAAAAGCCACACTTGGTGCTTGCTCTTGGAAAATGAAACAATTAGATCTTCTGGAAAAGGCTCTCTTTTACATGTAACAAAAATGTGGGTTATAATTGCAACCATGCACTGATTCCTAGAACCAACAAAAAATGCATCCAGTGCCACTTGGGCATTTACCTGGCAACTCGCCTCAGCAAATGACAGCATTTTGGGGGAAAAAAATCCTCTAGGACTCCTTAATTCTCCCAAGGGCCTCTTTGATCCCATGGGACTCAGATCATCCTCCCCGAACACCTCCGCCCTGCTGTCTTCCTGGTCAACGTTCTCCTCTTTGATTGCTACTCGGCCCCGCCACGCCAGGTCCCCTTTGTCAGTAGCTTTCCATGTCACTTGGACGGGTTGCTCAAATTCCTTCCTGGACACCACACACCCCTGTTTCTTTTACATGGTTGCCATTTTGACTGCAACCATTGACATTTTCACGTGCTTTCTCTATCGTAATGACTCATGAGGCAAGCCCCTATATATCTACCTAATGTGGTTTCTTCCCACTGCCTTTGCCTTTCCTCACCCCAGCATCTAGTGCAGTATAAACTTTGTACCAGCCGGTTGATGACTATTACGGAATCAGTAATACTGCAGCTGGTTGCTTTGCTTAAAGTATTAGTTACCCCACAACTGAGTCCTTAACCAGCTGACAACGAAGTATCTGCATCCTTGGAGTCATCCAAATATCTGGGCCCTGTTCAAGGCTGAGCTGTGTGGATGACCTACAACTTGGCAGGGGGCAGGGGGGCCTCTTAGACAGCCACGCCCCTCCCCTGTTGCTTCTGTGACCTCTCTCCAAACAATATCACTTTGAGCTTTCACGATCCTCTGTTTTCCAGTGTTCTTCAGCTGTGTAGCCTCTGCAGCTTTAGGGATCAGTCTCTCCCGGGGATTAGCCCCTTTCAGCTGACTCACCTTGGAGGGCTTTGTGGGCAGATTAGGGAGTTTTGCCCGATCAGCACATCCTCAGCTGTACCACAGCCTGCATTGCGGCAGGGCTCTGGCAGTCTCTCCCTTTTGATTGTTTTGTTTTGTTTTTCTCCTTACTCAGTTAAAACACATGCAATTGTCTAGAAACTTCTCTGCATTTGTTTGTGAGGCAATAGCTGATTGGAGAGGGGGTGCTCACGATGTCAATGATTAACCAAAAGCAGGTCTGTCCAAAGATCGCTTTTGTCATGGATCTGTTTTTTCTGACCTTATGTAAGCAACAAGTTCCAGTGAGGCTGGGTTTTATCCACAGACACAACTTCAAACATGTTGTTTAGCTTCAAAAAAATTTCCATTGCTAAAATTCTTTGCCATTAAGTAACTCAGAGGGAAAAAAAGATGAATAAAATCTAAATTCTTTTCAAGTTTGTTCACAAGGGAGATAGACATGGCCTCGCCTCCACCATCAACATGTTTGAGGAACAAGTCGGGTGCTGGAAGAGCTCAGCTAAAGGAGGAATCACTTTCAGGTGGGGTGTCAGGGAAGGCTTCCTGGGAGAGGAATTACCCTAGACACTGAATAACGCTATCAGCAAGTCCCTGAGGCTCAGCTGCTGGTACACATGGTGACAGAGTTTAGGTTTTCTTTTTGAAGACAATACACAGAAGAAGCAGATGAGTTCAGAAGGGAAGTGAGCTGCAGGCCACCAGAGGTCTCTACAGTCACCTCTCTCAGTTTGGGGAGTGGGAGGGATGTCGGTTGAGCTGCCTGTGGTGGCTGTAGAGTCTGAAAGGCTCTGAGAGGGAGTCTGTTTCCTGGGCTGAATTGCAAACACCTAAAAAACCCCTCAGGTGAGATGAAAAGTGAGAGACAGATGGGTTCTTGACCATGGTGGCTGTCTCCCTTTCATTGTAAATGGTGCTGGCTGAACTGAGAAGAGGGAGGAAGTGTCAGAAATTCAACTCAACCAATAGCGTTGGTCCTGTCTGCCCTGTAGGGGCGTTTTGGTGTTTTGTGTCCAATGTGGTTCTTTCCATATAAACAGACTCCCCGGTTAGGGAGAGAAATGCAGGAAGAGCTTTTGATGGAGGTTTCACACTTTTAATATTTCCACCTTTCTCAGCCCAGGATAAGCTCGCAACACATTCATCTTCCTTCCTCACACCTGGGCCTTGATATGCACTTCAAGAGAGGTTATCATAGAAAGGGGAGTGCAAGACCTTCTCTAAAATCATATGCCCAATTTTGTATCTATGTGTTACTTTCACATATACTGACTTCCTTCTCCACCAAAAGGTAAGAACCATTGTGCTTAAAGAGTAAGCAATTTGTATCATCTCCGATGTCTCTTAATTCCCCTAAAATCCAATTATATCCAGGGCATGGGGGTTAATTCTTGAACCCCCTGGGCCTTGAACTATTCCCAAAGAAAATAAACACCACTTCCTAATCAGTCCATACGATGTCAGCTACCCAGGGACTTCTGAGGACCATCTGATATGTCTTGGTCAAAAACCTATGTAGAATGGACACTTTACCCAAGAGCATGAAAAGGTGCTCAGTATCATTAGTCAGGGGAAAATGCAAATTCAAACCTCAATACGATATTGCTATATATCTACTGGAATGGCTAAAATTAAGGAGACTGACAACACTAAGTGGTGGAGAGGATCTGGAACAACATGAACTCTCCTACATTGCTTGGGTGCAAGTGGGAGGAGAGTCTGAAATAGAGTAGCCACTTTAGAAAACAGTTTATGACAGTTCTTACAAAGTTAGACATGCCCTTACCCTACAACCAGCAACTCTACTCCCAAGTGTTTTTGCGAGAAAAACATGGGACCACACAAAGATCCACGTGACTGTTTGTTGCTGCTTTATTACAGTAGTCCCAGCCTGGAAACAGCACAGGTGTGAACCGAACGTGAACAGACGAACAAACTCAATTTATCCATGCATACAACAGCATCCTAATTCAACAATAAAAAGGAAGAGGCTTCTGATATATGTGACAACATAGGTGACTCTCAAAAGCATTGTGTAAAAGAATCCAGACACAAAAGACTACATATGGTATAATTCTAGTTGTATGACATTCTAGAAAAGGCAAAACTGTAGTGACAGAAATTGTATCAGTGGCTGCGAGCAGTGGGATGTAGGAGGAGGAAATGAAAAGGGTCACAACTTTGTGGAATGATCAACTAGTTCTATATCGTGATTGTGCCCCTGGACACACGATTAAACACATTTGTCAAAATTCATCAAACTGTACATTGCAATTTTTATGATATATAAAGTATTTATTGGTAAAATTGATTTAAAAAAAACTAGGTGCAGAACATCTTTTTGCTTAATCTATAGGACAGCACAAACATGGAACTCCTTTGCAAGGATGAAGGATCTCACACTTGGGGGTCAACTCACTTGGTTTTATCATTTACAGTATTTTACATTCTGTACTCTGGAGTTTTTCCTGCTCCAACTGGCATTCTTTCAATTGGGTGCAGCTTTTTACATCTTTCCCATCTTCAGTACGGAGCCAGAGGATGTCATGAGCACTGCAGAGTCCAAACTGGGTCTGGTTGTATTTGAGGTCTATTAAATCCACTAAAGTGTTTGCCTAGATTGGAGGGAGGAGAAGGCAGAGAGAGCTGTGAAATAGATGGACATTTCAGTCTATTAACGACAACCAGAGCGAAGTGTCAGGGAGAGACACTGGGCAGACTTAGGAACTAGATGTGGGAGCATAAAAGAGAACAGTGTTCAAAGAAAACCGAACGGTTCCCCACTGCCTTTGGGAAAAGCCCCAAACTCTTGAGCACGGGCTAATAGGCTTTTCATGATCTACTTCCCATCCACCCTTTCACTGTCCACTAGATCTTTTCACTGAATCAAAGGCTCCTCCAGCCCGGACTTGTGCCTTAACATAGGAGGCACTCCATGGAAGGTTGTTATTTAACAGCAGGTGTTCGGTATATGCTGTTTGCCCTTTCACCTTCTGTTGGACATTTGACAGTTTCCATTTCGGGCCTTCAGGAAAACAATGCTGCTATGGACATTCTTGTCCAACTTTTGAGGAGGACATATGCTTTCACTTTTCTTGGGTGAACTCTGGGAATAGAATTGCTGGGTCATTTGTTGCTTTAAGGAATATAAGCCAATATGCCCAGTAAATGTTGGTAAAATGTATGTACAGAAGAAATAAGTGAATAAATATTAGGTGTTCAATAATTTTAGAATGGATTTGGCAAATATTTGTATCACCTTTATCATGTGCCAGACACTGGAAAGAGACTAGGGAACAAGACAAAGATCCCCATGCTTATACCTAAGCAACCTAAAGATGCTTATAGATCTTTAACTTGAGGAGGATAGCAGACAAGAAAAGACTTAGAACACATGTACTGTGCTAAGGAGGGAAAGCAGAGAAAGGAGACAGGGACTATGAGGGAAGGAGACTGACATTGTTGAGTGTGTGGCCACGCTTCTTGAAAGGGCGATGCGTGAAAAACACCTAAAGGAAATGGGCGGACCGGGTGGCTGTCCAGCAGAATCAAAATTAGATGAGCAAGAGCTGAGTGAAACTTCTGATGGGAGGATAAACGCCACAGCAGGAGCGCGTCGGTGCTGGCGAGATCAGCTGGGTCCCGGGCCCTCCCGGCCCGCCCGCACTCTCTCCCCGCGAGGAGGCGCTCCCGAGCTCACCCTGCAATCGTCTTCGCCCTCGGCCCGTGCGTGGGCACGCGCAGAAACCGCTAGGCGGTGTCGGTTTTCCTCCCCACGCGCGGACGCCGGCGTGGGCGGACGGGGCCGGGCGCCCGCGCGTGCGCAAAGCCGAGGCGGGGGGCGAGCCCGGCGCGGGGAGGGGCGGAGCGGAGCGGGGCGGGGCGGAGGGGCGGGGGCTGGAGGTGATTCCCGAGCCGCAGCGGTAGCTCGGCGGGGAGAGGAAACCGAAAGTGGGCGGCGGCCGCGGCTGTGGCCCCGGCGGAGACGGCGGCGGGCGGGGACCGGCGTGGGCCCCCGGGACGAGGTGAGCGCAGGTCCTACGGCTGAGGGCGCGACAGGTGCCGCGCGAAGTCGGACGAGGTTTGGGGAGGAGGCGGCGCACCTGTGTCTCCGGCGGGACGGTGGCCCGGGCGACGCGGGAACGGGCCTCTTCCCCGGAGCCGCAGGGGATGCCGCGGTCCGGAGCCCCGGAAACGGGGCCGGGCGCCGGGGGAGTTGGAGTTCCAGAGCGTCGTGTTTGACACCTGGCGGGACCGCCCCGGCCACTCGGGGCGGCTGCACGTTCCCCCGGGAGTCGGACGGAGCCTCCTGCCGCCCGGGAAACCGAGCGGTGGCGACGCCGCCGCGGCGGGGGTGTGGACGCGGCGGCCGGGGCTGACCAGGAAGTGGTTCCCGGCACCGGCGGGACCGGCCGCCGCGGGCAGCCCGCAGCCGGGCCGTCCGAGCCTCAGGCTGCGCGAACTCCGGCGTCGTACACCCGGGGCTTTAAGTTCTGGGAAGGCGCGGGCTTTTCTTTACGCACCAGCCGGTGCAGGCCGCTCAAGGTAATGCAGGGCACAGACACCATCCTTTGGATCACATCGTGAGCACCGGCTGGGCTCAGAGCTCCAGGCTCGGAAGGAAACGTGAATCCGAGAATGAGTTGTGTCTTAACTTCCACCAAGACCCAGCAAGGTCAGGTTCTCAGCCTCAACTTAATGGGAGGAGGTTTGGAGCCCACACAACTTTTCTGCTCTGGTCCCCTTGAGGGGTGTAATACCTTTCCGTTAATAACCCAGGGTATGACTCGAAAATAATTTGTGATTTGAGTAGGAGAGGGAAATCCCTATATTACAAGCAAAAAAAAAAAAAAAAAAGTCCTGGCTCAAGAGTATTCTGAAAACTGCTCAACTAAACTAAACTAAGCAAAACAACAAACCACCCATCTAGGTCATCCATGCCCCCGCCCTGCGCCCAATCGTACAGGTAGAAAAATTGCAGAAGAGTGTTCCTTCTAATGATAAGCAATGACTTAATGACAGACAGTGAAACCTTGACCTAAGTCCCTAACTTATCTGGAGCTGCCTTCAAGGGCTGCCTCGATGGGTATCGGTGCTGTATAATACAATTAGCGTGCAGACCCGGATTCGAATCTGAGCTTCTCCTCTTACTGTGATCTTGAACAGATTACAGACTTGCTTTGAACCTGGTTTTCTATATATCAGATGGAAATATTTAGCTCAGTCTGCACAGCTTTTGGGAGATAACTACTGTAAATCCTTTGAATGATAGTCAGGAAAGGTTAAAACTCTCACCAAACTCCCCATAATTTACATAATTGGATTTCAGTGTCTTGGAAGCAGTGAGATGTCTTTAAATTCTCTATGTAATATCAAGTGGCCCAGGGTAGAGATTTTTGCAGTTCCACTCCACTGCCATTCATTGAGCATCAGTTACATGCAAATTACTGTGCTGGATCCAGGGAATTGATTGCTCCTGAGACCTGCTGGATTAGAACCCACATCCTGTACCCAGTATAGGGCCCTTTGGTGGCACACAGCCTCCCTCTTTGCTAAACACAGTGAGACTGTGAGGCAGCAGTGGATGGTGCTTTCAGATTTCAGTTCCTGTAGATTGGAAATGAAATGTAATCTCTGCTAATGCGCTTTTAAGTGTACTGGTTGAGTGTGGCTGAATGAACTATTGTATTTTGTACCAAGAGATTTAAAGTTCTTGAAGGACCTCTTTTTAAATTCTCTGTGCAACGTAATCTAGTTGGAGACAATGTGAATGTAAAAGGAAAAGACTTGATAATCCAACACAAAGTGACTACTCTCTGTTGGATCAAGTGTCATTTTCAAGAACTGAGATTTGACCAGAGAGTGCTCTGCTTCTGGTGCTCTGCTTCTGGGCACTTTTAGGATCGACAGATAAATGCAGGAACAACAGAAATGCCTTGGTATGTGGAGCGAAATCTCATTGGTGTTTCTTTCCTTATGTGAAACCAATTTTTCCCACCCTCTACTCCCACTTTGTGCTTTGAAAATCTTCTTTTAAAAAAAATTTTCCCCATTGGGCCAATTTTTTAAGAAGTTTTGTCTTTCAAACAACCTATTTAAACATACTTTATTTAGTCATTTTAGCTGAAAATGTGTGCATGTGCCTGTTAGAGCTTCTGACCAGCACAATTTACCCAGTGGGACCCCAAAGTGAGCGCTGTATGTTAGCCATGCAGCTTTGTCAGGAGGAAGCAAACCCGTGGTCCCCATACCCCCTTCAGAACTGCAGGACTGCAGGGAGAGCTGAGAGCCGCAGATCTTACCTACCTTCCTCATCCTCCATGGGGAAGAAAAGAGACCTGAAGTGATGCACTGACAGGGTCACATGCACTTAGTAGCATAAATAGGATTAAGACCCACATTTCTAAATAAACTAGTTCGTCGTGTCTGTTATATAGATTTATGGAAAGACCTTGCTTATATGTTTGTAGTATAAACTTAGCAATGCCCGCATAGTTTGGAGTTTGAAATGACAACAATAAAAAAGAAGACTGTTTCCTGAAGATACTCTGTGGAAGTATTGTACCTCACCATTTCAGCCATTAATTACTATCTTTCCTTTTTAAAAGAGTTGGTGAACAAGGAATTCAGGTGGTAATAAATAGACTACAATTGGAAAGAAAAGGCACCATGTCAGACTGTTGCAAGATGAGGAATAGTGTGGAAGGGTCTTAGGCAAAAGCCTTCCCTCTTAGGCCCAGGCTTGTAAGATGAGGAGTTTGGGATGATGTCTAAAAGTCTTTTCAGTATAGACGGTCTGACTATAGAGGCCTGGCCTGTTGCTAAAATAGCATCTTCAAGGATAAGAGCGTCCAGTTGCCAAAAGTGTATGTCCTGAGGAGATACTGAAAACTGAGTAGCTGATTAAAGAGAGATTACTCTGATTTCAGTTTACCCTAATAATTCTTCAGATTTATTTTGGGGGTTTAGTGCCACTCTACAACTCAAATTTATGACATGAAAAATGCATTGAGGAGGGTGAGCTGGGTGGTACAATTGGAAATCATTGAGAAGTGAGAACCTTAGAGAAGAGAAAGCACAGGGGAAAGGCAGACCAGCTTGGCTAAAGGTCTTTGGGCACCAGCAGCAGGGTTCAGGAAGCTCAAGCAACACTGGGAAGCAGATAAAATGCAAATAACTGAGCCAGAGAGGATCGGTCTGCAGTGAAGGCATGTGTCTAAAGGACTCCAAAACCAGGTTCTTCAGAGCAAGACTTAACCTCAGGACCATTTTTAGGTGTGTTAAAGAAAAAAAAAAAACTGCGAATTTCCAAAATACTGTTTTGAGAATTAGCTTAAGCTCTTGAAATTGCTTAAATCTTGCTTTTCTCAGGTTTGGCATTACTTTCCCCTACTTCTTGCCCCACTTCCTGTACATATTAGCAGTTTGGGGTACTCAGTTAAAAAGAAAGGATAAATGGTGTCAATTGCGACCATTAAAATTTTGTAACAGTTGGCAATTCTTTTGGATTTGGGGGCCACACCCTTCAGTCAGAATGTCGCGTATCCCTGTTGCAGCCACTTTAAGGTCTGGTTGTTTAGCAAGCCCCGGGGGAGCTATCATATTCTTTAAGTGCAAAATTTACTTTTAGAAGCTTACTGTACATTTGGAGCAGCTGTCCAGAAAGAACCCTAGGTTTGGGAGCCGGAAGACCTGGGTTCTTGTGCTTCTGGCCATAAAAACATGTGAGATTTGGAATATTTACCCTGGGCCTCAGTTTTCTCATTTGTAAACTGAAGAGTTTGTAGGAGATGGCATGAAGGTGCCCCCTAGAATTCCATGTGTCCATCGGCTCCCCTTGATGGGCTGGGCCCACCATCTATGCTGCAGTCCTAAGCCAGGCAGGGTCTGAGGACATTGTGGGCTTGTACTCTCTGGCAGGGCCTCTCTGCTGAGATACCACTTGCTAAAGCAGTAAGTGACTTTTTGTCTACTATTTAGGTGAGAAATCTTGGAGGAGAAAGCCACTTGCAGAAGTGGCTTTCTTACCAAGCTTGCCAGTTCATGAGCATGTGAATGAGGGAAGTAAGAAAATCTGGGAAAATTCTGGTATTTCAAATTTAATACCATACTGAAAATTTCTCCAATATACCAATGCTTATATCGTTGCACTCTTAGCCTTTGAATACATATATATTCACAGGTAGTTTCTCATCCACACCATGCTCTAGGGAAGTGTTTTTAATTGACTACTGAATGTCAAGTCTTGTGGTAAGCACATCTAACTCTACTTTTGACTCTTGTCATTCAGAAAGGGAGGCAAGGAAAGGAGGAGGAAAAAGAGAAAGGAAGTGAAAGTCAAGTGTAATATGTTGTGATCTGTTGTGGCCATTTTCTTCCTCCTTGACTGTGGTCTTTGCTAACTGACCTTGGTCAGTTTTTGAAATCAGAAATACTCTGGTTAAATAATTCTCCAGGCCCACTTCCACTTTACTCTGTTGTTTAGGATTCTTATTCAGCCAAAATAGCTCTCTTAAGCCCCTTCATTATCTGAGGAAACCCTTAAGAATTTTAACCTGAGAACCTGTCGTCTAAAACAGGGATGGCTGGCCTGACTTCTCCCAACCCAGTCTAACCTGTGGTCTGCTGGGGCTTACATAATACTCTCAAAATAAAAGTAATTTGAATTCTCTTAAACTCTAAATGTATGCATCACAACACTGGTAGAGAATAGAAATAAGGGAGAAGGGATTTGAAAGATCGTATTGGTAACTTAAAAAATTTGGGAAGCTGCTTTAGAAAAACGTCAAACAGTTTTTTGGAGGGATGCCTAAAGGTTTGCCACTGAGACACCGAGAGTTGACATTCCTGTGATAAGTTTCCTTTTTGTTTTAACGGATGACGTCCCAGAGGGTAAACTTGATTTTTATAGTTAGAGAAAGTATCCTTGTATGCTGCCCCTTTTGTAAAAGTTCTCCAGTGTCATTGCCATCTTCAGGGGGTCTCCAGATATGCCATGATAGCCACAGAATTAACAAAACTTAGAGCATTGAAGCAATATAGTAGACTAGGAAACGATAACGATTTTTAAAGCTTTAGTTGTACCTTTCTTTTTGTCCAAAGCCTAACGTGGTATTGCTGAGTAGGAATTGCAGACCAGACTGGAAGAAATTGACACGCAGGAGAACAAAACACACATCCGAACACAACATACAATCACACTCACCGTTCCAGGTTTGACTGAGCTTTACCACTTCTCACCAGCTTCAAGGTCTGAGAGACTAGCCTTCCTTCCAGAAAGTTGTTTGCGAATAGAGAATTCTAGTATTCTATGAAAGTCGCATATATTTTAAAAGGCGGGGATGGAGGGGGAAGGGGAGGGATACTTAATTCATGTGGTGTCAGTATTGCTTCCCAGTCTTCTCAAGTATAAGGTCCTTTTTGTTGTTAGCTTTGTAAAATTTGGGAGCTGTCACACACTAGCGGTTGTACTTCCAGTGTCTGTTGGTTGATAAACTACATTGCTATTCAAAGCTGTTGTGCATTCAGTATCATCTTGAGTGTGTGAATCCCAGTGGTATCTGCGAACTGTTTGAAAAGCGGGAACGCGTGTGCGACAGCAGTGGTCCAGCAGTGCTCACCGCCGCAGGCATGTGTGGGCTCCTTGCAGTGATGCTGTGGCCCTGAGCTGGGCCTGCTTATGAGAACACTGGCCCAGGGAAGAAAGGCCCAGAACTAAGCTCCCAGCCACAGCTTGCTGTGGTTCCCAGCCACAGCTTGGTGACACAGTTGGCTGTCTCAGTCAGGTTATGACCATCATTAAAGTGTGGAAATAATTAAAAAATAAAGATTATTCCTTTAGTAGTTCACATTTTAGTGGGTAGGAGAGAAAAGCAGTGCTGTTAGATTGATGGAGAATTTCTCATTCATTTGTTCACTGTTCATTGAGCTATTCTTGTGGGCTGGGCACTAGGGATTCAGCAGGGACCAAAACTGGACAAAACCCTGCTTTCATAGAGCTTACACTCCAGTTGGGGAGACAGATGGTGAAATTCAATAAAGACGAATACTTGGTGGTGGTGGGAAGTGCTAAGAAGTAAACCAAGGCAGGAGAGGGGAGCAGGGAGCACTGAGCAGCCGGCGTAACCATTCGGACTTCGAAAAGGGTGGCTGGGGAAGGCCTTGCTGAGAAGGTGACACTGGAGCAAATACCCGAAGGGATGGGGTGAACTGTGTGGACCCCTGGAGCGGGGACTTGCCACCAGAGGGAATGGCAGGTACGAATGCTCCAATGTGAAGCTGTCCAGGGCATGCTCAAGAAAAAGCAAAGAGGCTGGAAGGAGTGGGAAAAAAGGAGGGGAGGAAGAATTGAGGTCAGAGGAGTGGGGTGGGCACAGATTGTGTGGGGAGGCCCTTTTGGTTGCTGTGAAAACTTTAGCCTTTTGTCCGAGTGCTTAGAGAGTTTTGAGCAGAGGAATGAAGTGATGAGATTTATGGTATAAAAGGACCACCATAGCTGTGGTACGGAGAGTAGATCCTAGGAGGTGAAGTGGAGCGGAGAGACCAGCTGGAGGCAGTTGCCCTGATCCAGGCAGGAGATGCTGTTGGTATGAGGTAAACTAGGGTGATCTCAAAGAGGTAGTGGGCTGTGGGGGAATTGCGGACGTCAGTGCGTCTGTCCACTTCCTTGTATTACTTGGTGGTGGCGGCGGTGGTGGTGATGATAGGGACATGAGAACCACTAATACTGAACCCCTTCATCGTGCAGGTAAGGACACCCATGTGAGCACTGCCTGGGAGAAGGGATTTGTCCCCAGAAAACAGGTGCTCTTTTCATTGTGGTATTAACTTAGGGACACAAGCATGAGGAATCATGGGCACAACCTTCTGTAGTCCCCTATCCCTCCCCCAAACGAAGTCAAAGTCAAAGAAATATTAAACTTCTTTGGGTTTTAATTATGGATCATAGCTATGATAATATGCACATTAAAGAGAATGAAGCTAGGATGCATGTGTACGACATGAGCCTGTCTCGGGTCGGATTGGAAAGTGTAATTTAAGGAAAAAAATCCATCAACTGCCAATAAAAGAAGATAAGCAAACACATGGTTGGAGAGAATGGGGAAAGTGAAAAATAAGGATGACCACTTCTGTGCCACACAAATCAGCACTGGTTTTTTATTTATTTATTTATCAGTTGCTCACTGTAAATATGTATGTTGTATCCACATGAAACATATCGAAGTGTTGGGGCAGAAGGATAGGATAATTAGGATACAGGCTGAAAGACTTCTGCTATGTCTGGACAGAGGCTAGGTCCCAAAAGAAGAAGCCTCATTTAAAGAGGGCGGGGTGAAGGAGCGAGCGCTGGGCGAAGCTTTCCAGCTTTTACTATACTGAGTGGCAGTTAGACAGGCTGCGTGGGCAGAGTGTTTGGGCCTCCCCCTTAACAAGTTTGCACTCAATGACTCCAAACTTGTTAAGTGCCCTATTCAGGAGATCCCTATTGCCAAATGTTTCAGAGCAGAAATAAGGAAGATAGAGGGGGTCATTTCAGAGAAAGTGACCTAGAATTGTTCTCCCAAGGATGGAAATAGAAAGCTTCATACAGGTGTAAGACAAGCCTCTGATGAGCCTCTAAGATGGGATTAGACCTGTCCTTTCAGACTGGCATCATTTTGTTGGGAATTTTTACATTCATGTTCATGAGGGATATTGGTCTGTGCTTTTCTTGTAGTGTCTGTCTGGTTTTGGTCTCAGCATAATGCTGGCCTCATAAAATGAGTTCAGGAGTGTTCCTTTCCCCTGTGTTTTGTGGAAGAGTTTGTGTGGAAGTGGTATCACTCCCTCCTTAACTGTTAGGTATAATTTCCCAATAAAGCCATCTTGGCTTTGAGTTTTCCTTGTGTGAAGGTTTATAACTACAAATTCAGTTTCTCTAGCAGACAGAGTGGATATTAAGGTTATCTTCTAACTTAGGTAAGCTTTGGAATTTGTCTTTCAATGAATTTGTCTATTTTATCTAAGTTTCCAAGTATATTAGCATAAATTATTCATCGTATTTTCTTTTAAATGTCTGTAGAATTGTTTTGTCTTCCTGAGGAATCGGTGGCCCCCTTTTCAATCCCATTTTTTTTGTAATTTTTTTGTTTGCTATTTTTTCTTGATTAATCTGCCTGGAAGTTTATCAATTTTATCGATATGTTCAACTAGTTCTGTTTTCATTTTTTCTCTACTTTTTTTCTATTTCATTACAGATCTGTCTCATCATTTCAGTATTTATTTTGCTCTTTATTATTTCCTTCCTTCTACTCACTTCTGTTATAATTTACTCTCTTTCATTCTCAAGGTTGTAGATTAGACCACAGATTCAGGACCTTTCTTTTCTAACATGACCATATAATGCTGTAAATTTTCCTCTAAATGCTGCTTTAACACAACCAGTTAATTTTTATATATTGTGTTTTCATTTATTTAAAATTATTTCTGATTTTGGGGGAGCCTTACTCTTTGATCATTGGTTATGTAGAAGTATGTCATTAAATTTACCAGTACATATATTAATGTCGTTGACACCTAACTTAATTTTGTTCTGGTCATAGTATATTCTTTGTGTAATTTCAGTTATTCTGTTTCAAGTTTCAGAATGTATTCCAGCTTGGTGAATGCTCCGAGTGCTCTTGACAAGACTGTGCATTCTGTCGTTGGAGTGGACTATTCTGTAAATATCAGTTAGATTAGTTTGGTGGATAGTGTTCTTCTGCTCGTCTATATCCTTACTGATTTTTTTGTTTACTGGTTCTGCTAACTGAGCAAGGAGTTTTGAAGTCTGCAGCTGTAACCGTGAATCTGTTTATCCTCTCAGCTCTGTCGTTTTGCTGTGTGTGTTCTGATGTTCTGACTGTAGGTGTGGTCTCACTTAGGACAGTGTGTCTTCCTGATGAGTTACTTCCTTAATTAGTGTGTAACTTCTCTCTTTACCCCTGGCAGTATTCCTTGTTCTGATAGGAACATAGCCATGTATCAGCACGCCATGTCTTTTTCTTCTTATTTTTAACCAATTTATTTGTATTTAAAGTAGACCTATTTTAGATAGCCTTTGGTAAGTTTTGCCTTTATATCTACTCTGCCAATCTATAACTTTTTATTAGAATATTTTGGTCATCTATATATACAATTATTGGTAAGATTGGTTTTACTTTTTTTAATTTTATTTAATTGTTGTTCAAGTATAGTTTTCTGTCTTTTACTCCCATCCCAGCCCACCCCCCCAGCGCTCCCCACCTCCCTCCCATTTCCACACACCCCACACCCCCCCGTTATCATCCATGTGTCCTTTATACTAGTTTTAAATCTGGCATTTTGCTAGCTATTTTCTAATTGCCCTATCTATTCTTTTTAGTTATTATTGTTTTCCTTTTGCTCTCATCTTTATTATTTCCTTCCAGTTTTTTTACTTCTGCCTGCTTTTTAATTGAATTTTTATTGTTTTATTTTTACTGGCTTATTAATTGTAGCTCTTAAAATTTTTAGTGGTTGCCCTAACAGTTATAATTTATGTCTTTATCATATTCCACTTTCAAATAATATTATACTACTCTATATACAATATAAGAACCTTCCACTAGTATGCTTCAGTTCCTCTCTCTCATTCTTTGTGCTGTTGTTGTTATACATTTTATTTGTACATAATTGTGTACCCCACATGAGGCAATTTTTTTTTTGGTGGTGGAAATGTCTGTATCTTGATTGTGGTAATGATTGCAAGAGTGTGTATATTTTTCAAAACTCAATACATGTCAGAATTCCAGCCAAGATAGAGGCACAGGTATATAGGTACACTTTGCCTCCTCCAAAGCTGGCTGAGAGTTGAACGGGAGACATTGTTCCTTCTTGGACCCCTCCCCCATATATAGCACCACAATGAAGTTGTGGGGGTTGCCCCACCCTGGTGAATACCTAAAGCTCTGCCCCTTACTATATAACAGGACTGCCAAAACAAAAAAATAAGGCCCAAATGAAAGAACAGATCAAACCTCCAGAAAAAAATAAAACTAAGTGATGAAGAGGTAGCCAGCCTATCAGATGCATAGTTCAAAACACTGGTAATCAGGATGCTCATGGAAATGCTTGAGTATGATCACAAAATAGAGGAAAAAGTGAAGTCTATACAAAGCTAAATAAAGGAAGATGTGTAGGGAACCAATGGTGAAGGGAAGGGAACCGGGACTCAATGATTTTGATCAGAAGGAAGAAATAAACATTCAACCAGAACAGAACGAAGAGACAAGAATTTGAAAAATAAGGAGAAGCTTAGGAACCTTTGGGACAACTTTAAAAAAAACAACAACATTCCAACATCCAAATCATAGGAGTGCCAGAAGAGGAAGAGAAAGAGCAAGAAATCGAAAATTTACTTGAAAACATAATGAAGGAGAACTTCTTAGTCTGGCAAAGGAAAGAGACTTCCAGAAAGCCCAGGAAGCTCAGAGAGTCACAAAGAAGTTGGACCCAAGGAAGCACACACCAAGGCACATCATCATTACATTAGCCAAGATTAAAATGAAGGAGAGACTCTTAAGAGCAGCTAGAGATAAGGGGACAGTCACCTACAAAGAAGTTCCCATCAGACTGTCAGCGGGTTTCTCAAAAGAGATCTTACAGGCAAGAAGGGGCTGGAGAGAAGTATTCCAAGTCGTGAAATTTGAAGACCTACATCCAAGATTGCTCTATCCAGCAAAGCTTTCATTTAGAATAGAAGGGCAGATAAAGCACTTCTCAGATAGGGTCAAGTTCAAGGAGTTCATCATCACCAAGCCCTTATTATATGAAATGTTAAAGGGACTTATCTAAGAAAAAGAAGATAAAAAACATGTATAGTAAAATGACAGCAAACTCACAACTATCAACAACTGAACCTAAGAAAACAAAAATAATAACAAACTAAGCAAACAGCTAGAACAGGAACAGAATCACAGAAACGGATGTCACAGGGAAGGTTATCAGTGGGGACAGGGAGAGGGTAGAATGGGGGGGAAAGGTACAGGGAATAAGTAGCACAAATGGCAGGTGTAAAATAGACAGGGGGAGGTTAAGAATAGTATGGGAAATGGAGGAGTCAAAGAGCTTACATGTATGACCCATAGACATGAACTAAGGTGGGGGAGTGCTGGTGGGAGGAGGGGTATAGGACGGAGGGGAATAAAGAAGAAAAAAATACAACAACTATAATAGCATAATAAAATATATTAAAGTAAATAAAAATTAAAAATACATGTTAGGCATAAAATGAGTAAATTTTATTGTATATTAATTATACCTAAATGAAGATTTTGAAATATGTATATATGTATATGTGTGTGTATGTTTCTATTTGTGTATAGAGAGAATAAGAATATTGACCTAGTATAGGACTTTCCTAGACTATCGTATTAATTAAATGTTGTTGGTGCTGCTGGTGACAATTTGAAAAAAAGTTAATATTTAATGAAGAAAAGTACATAATGAATACCTAGGTCATTTGCCATTTAAACCTTGCTATTATTTAAGTGTCATATTTATAATTAAAAGGACGCACACTTGAGTTGATATTTTGTCTCCATTTTCAAAAGGACAAATGAGGACATTGATAGAATTCTCTACTGTCCAATATGTCATTTAATAACTATATTTAACTTAAAATCCAGTTCCCGGTCATGTTGGCCACATTTCAGGTGCTTAGTATGGTGGTTTATGTGGCTGTCAGTTACCATGTCAGACAACATGGGTGTGAACTGTTCTCATCATCATAGGCAGTTCTGTTGGGTAGCACTGTTGAAGGGAAATACAAGTTGTCCGTGGCTTATTCTTTGTCCTTCCTTTAGTGAAGGGCTAAGTTCACTTTTCCTGGTAGCTTGAATGTCATTCTTCAGATCTGTCTTCATTCTGTGTATCATTAGTCTAAAGAAAATTTGAGTGGGTAATTTTGAAATATGATTGTTATTGATCAATGAAAATTTTAGCCAAGGTCCTCGTGGATTTCCTGGGTACCAAAATCCAGTAGTCGCTTTCCTTTTTTTCTCTCACTTGTCTGCTGTGTATGACAGTTTCGAACATGGCATTCTTCTTGGTTCTTTCTTCTTTTTGTTTATGTGACATTGTGACTCTGCCTTTTCTACTTGTTCTCTGGTCCCCTTTTCTCAGCCATTTATAAATAATTCTTTCTCTGCCCGTTCCTTGAATGACAGCCTTCCTTAAGGCCCATCCTTAACTTTGTTTTTGACTCTCCAGTCACCAAATACCACATAGATGCTGAGGGCCAGCAATCTGTAACCAGCTCAGACCTCTGACTTACGTTCCTAGTAAGTATAGCTCTGTGGCCGCCCTGTGAGCATCCCAAACTCCTATGTCCAGAAGGAATTCATTGTTTTCCATTATTGCAAACCTGCCTCTACCTCACATCAGTGTGGGTCATTACTGTCCACCATCCTTCTAAGATAGGAACTTGGAACCTCCCTCATTATCTAAACCAGTTCATCAATTCCTGTTGATTTCACCTCTTCATTACTTCTCGAATTGATTTTTTTTCGTTTATTCCTAAGGCCCTGTTTTCAGGCCCTCTACATTTCTAAGTATTCTTGCAAGTCATTAATCTTTCTCCTAATTTATCTTCTCCACTACTGAATAGTGATGATCCTAAAATGCAGAGCTTATCGTTTAATCCCCCTATTTAAAATCCCTCTAAGGCCCCACATTACTTTTGGCAAAAATGCAAACATACTAGTGTAACATGATAGTCTCTTTGGGTCTGCCTCTTCCTATGCCTTCCATCCCTATCTTTCCGTCCTTAGCTTGGAGTCTTTGTTCAGTCATGTCCAGCCATTTAACTACCTGGAACTCTCAGAACCAGCCGTGTTCTTCTTTCTCACCACCGTGCCTTTTGCACTTTCTGTGTCCTCTATTTGAGGCCGATACCTCTCCCCACGTCTGCCTTCCCCCACACACCGGTTTCCTCTGTGCCTAGTTGATTCTCTTTGTTCTTTAGGTTTTCTTTTGAGCCTCTCCTCTTCTGGGAAACATTCCCTGATACCTTCTTCCTGCAGGCTGGTCTTTGCACCTTTCCAACTTCGTCTGTGTTCTCATAATATTCTGTGCTTTTCTGTATCCTAGCAGTTCCTGCCCTGTGTTGTAACCGCACAGAAAGTATCCAGTAACAATTAATGGAGTAATCTAGTGTACACTCTGAAAATCAACTTGAATTCACAAGCTAATGAATCATCTCACAGTAATCTTCTACTGTGCTCTTGTAGGTGAAGATGCTGGAAGCTGATCTGGTTTCAAAAATGCTACGAGCTGTTCTACAGTCTCATAAGAATGGAATAGCCTTGCCTCGGCTCCAAGGAGAGTACAAATCCTTGACTGGAGACTGGATCCCCTTCAAGCAGTTAGGTTACCCTACACTAGACGCCTATCTGAGAAGTGTGCCAGCAGTTGTCAGGATAGAGACCAGTAGATCTGGTGAGGTAAGGAGGTAACCGTGCACGTCAGAAAAGTCAACCAGTTCTTCACTGCGTGTCTGGCACTTGCAATCGCGTAACTGTGATAGAAGTCAAAGTGAAAAGTGGTTTGGGATTGGCAGTGAGAGAGAGAGCAACATGCAAGCACAGCCCGGATTCTGATTCCTTTGGTTAACCCCTCAAGTTCTTTCTGTTGTAAAAATAAGATTCTAACCACATTAGAAATTTTAAAATTGAGGTTTATGCAGTTTCAACATCCAAATGAAATAACTGTACTGGAGACCTTAACTGCCAAACATCATGCCCATCCATTCTAAGCCTGCAACAACTGTTTTCCTCAGGTCACCAATGACCTCCTGCTCACCAAGTTGACAGACTCCTCTAAATTCTCACATTCGACCTCACTCTCCTGATCGGGAGACTGGTCAAAGGGGAGGTTCACCTAGTCTGTAATAATTATTGTATGGAGCATGTATAAATTAGTTAAATATTATATTAATAAAAAACTTGATTCAGCATCCCTCATTCTTCCAGAGAGAGTTAAACCATTTAAGCCGGGCTTTCTACTTGGCATCTTGTAATACATCCGGAGTACTACTTGACACAGTGTTTTCTGTTTAGTCTCTTTGTCTCTTTCTCCATAAGTTTCCTGAGGATGAGAGATTGTTTTTCATCCCTAATAGCTGGTGCTTAATAAATGTGTTGAATGTACAAATGATGAAATGTCTGAATGAATTAATAAATTAATGCTTCATATAGTTACTCAACTATAACTTACTCTTTCTTTCCCTATGTTGGACATTTTTGATGTTTCCAGGTTTTGACTATTAGAATAGCCCCTAGTGAACATATTTGGGCATGTAACTTTTCTTCTTCCGAATTATATTCTTATACCATATTTTTAGGAACACAAATCCTGACCCAAAGAGTAGGAACCTGCTTTGGCTTGTTTTTGCTTTCTGTTCTTAATTTCAGCTTAGAATAGAAGACTTACACAGCAGAAGGGGCTTTAGAGATGATCTAGTCCTAGTAGTTTATGTAATTTTAAAAATATTTTTTTCAAATATTCTATCTCATGCCAATTTTTTCCAAAAAGGTATCAAGCTGAGCTGCCGTGTTTTAAGCAGGAGCAGAGGGTCCTGGCCCTTGGTCTGCTCAGCCTGACCCTCACACCCTTGCCACCGGGAGGCCCGAGGCCCCTCCATGGAGTCCTAGGGCTCCGCTGGCCAGTTTGAAAACTCCAGATCGAAGCCCCCGTGAGATCCAGTGTCACAGCTGTGAACCCCGAGGTTAGGGAGGTGAACTGACTTGCCCTGAGTCACCCGGCTCATCTGTGCAGTGGCAAGACCAGGACCGAGTGGTCTTTGGAAGGTAATGCAACATAGCAGCTACATGTATCTACTCTGGATTCAGAGAGCTGGCCCAGCTGTGCGGCTTGGGAGAGTTGCGAACTTCCCTGAGCCTCTGTCCCTCATTATTTAAAGTGGAATAAAATGTATCTCACAGATTACATTACGTAAATGTGTAGATCACGGATTTCTTTTGGTTCATTGGTTAATCCCATAGTACCTAGCACATTGTAGATGCTTAATAAACACCAGATTAAGGAATAAATGAAATTTTCAATTTAAACAAAGAAGATTATTCCATGTACTTGATTTCTCTGTAGAGAATATAGTTTTGCTCCAATATTATCAAGGAGAGAGAGATGTGAATATTTGTATACAGCTTGATTGGGGACATGGCAACTCGCTGAGATCCAGTCCACTTTTAAGAACCGGCCTCTGGGCACTAGTGTGTCTGAGCACCATTTCCCCTCTCACTTTGCCTCTACGAATAGATCACCTGTTACGCTGTGGCCTGCTCAGAAACCGCGAGAATCGCTCAGCTAGTGGCTCGGCAGAGGAGTTCGAAAAGGAAAACTGGGCGGCAAGTTAACTGTCAGATGAGAGTAAAGAAAACCATGCCGTTCTTTCTGGAAGGTAAGGCCTTTTTGTGCGCTAAAAAAATGTAAGCCTATGTATGTGTACACTGACATGTGGAATTAATGGAAATATTGCCTGTATTCATGACAAACATGTATAGTTGTTAACATTCATACGTCAAGGGTGAAATCCTGAAGCTAGTACTTCCATTTGAAATTAAGTGAACATGGGGAGCATGACTTACTAAATGAGATCATTACTCAGTGTGAAGTAACTCAGAGGAGATTTTAATTAAGCTAATGGCAAGATCTGGCTTTATTCTTTTAGGTTATTTGAGGGAAAGCCTCATCCAGAGTGTTGGATGAACCAAGAGCTGTGATTTAAAGTCTTACTTACTAGCAAAGCATTTCTTTTAGCATAAATCCTCTATTTTCAAAGAACATGAATTATGTAGTATACAAAGGTGTTAAATAGGCAACTCAGCCTGTGTTTACTGAACTTACAGTCAGTCCTAAAACTGAATTCTAAGAAATAGTTAAGTGGCAATAGGAAAGAATAGATGCCTAAATGCCTCAGTGAGCATTTTAGGTGAGTGAGAATGGCAATGGAGGCCTTTATTTTTGAAGAGGAGACTCGAACCCAGGCTTCAAGTGCTGGGAACAGTTTAGATGGATGGAGAAGAGGTGGGAGGGCCGAGATGGAGTGGAGTGCGCTGCATTCGTGGGAGCGTGAGCAGGCTGCCACTGCATGTTAGTTGGTAAGTAGGGAGAAAGTAGCTGGCTAGTCTAGTAGACGAAACCACATTTTGAAGAACCTCATTGTTAAATATTCACCAATCTCTACTTCCTCCACTGACCAACCTTCAAGTGGCTACTTCCTTGCGTTCTTACTACTTGGAGAGTGGAGACCCACAGAAAACATCTGCACAGGGGCGTGGTCTGATGAAACCAGGGTTTGGGGACACTAATTCATTCCGTTCTGTATATCCATCTTCACAGGCAAACCAAAAGCAACTCTCAGACAGCCAGGATTTTCTTCAGATTTTTCTATCAGCAAAAAGCCTAATCCAACACTGTCAAGAGACAGAGGAAACTCTCTTGGAATTAAGTATGATGCTGAAATGCCGCCTTACACGTTGCATGCAAACGTTGGGAGTGAAGTATTCAAAGACATTCCAGTGCAGAGGCCTGTGACCAGGCCTTCCAGCAACAGGTATTTGCACTGTGACTGAAAGGAGGGGGTTAGTAAACCTAGGGTAATCAGTGTTAAAATGTATGTTCAGGGCAAGGAAGTACTTTCTGTTTTGTCTAACCTAAGTTCACATGTAGTAGAGAAATGCATCATTTCTAGTAAGTCCACTTTTCTTGGCTGCATGAATATCATTCTCTGAATATCTCCATTTTATATTTTCTCCACATTTTTGGTATTCCCTCCTTGTGAAATTTACTTTAAAAGCTCTCACAAATTGTCCCAAGATGCTATTTCAGCGTAACTTGCAACTTTTTCCAAAGACCTTTCTTGTAATTAATTTTGGACTTTGGATTGCGAGGCCTAGGGAGCATACTCCACACCATGATCTGGTGTCTCCTACCTCTCACGTAGTGGCACTGGGTGGCCCAGGTAAGAGCCTTCAATCCCTGCAGGTAGCACCTGACAGCAGCCTAAACAGTGGACCCAAGTTGGTGCTGTTTAAACCGCAGCTAGCTTCTACCCCTCCCAGTTAGCAGCACCAGGCCCAGGGAAGTGCCCATGGGCAGCACTTGCAGAGATCAAACAGAATCCCCAGCAGCAACAGGTGAATGTAGCTCACCAGGACAGTACTATAAGGGCCCTGAAAACTAAACTGTCAGTGGACCCACAGCCTGCAGAAATGGGCTAGGAGCCATGTGCTAAACCTGAACAAGGTAAATGCATGCTAAAATTGGACATTTAAATAGGATCCATAGGCTCCTAACATAGTTCCTAATGTCCAGTGTACAAAAAACAAACAAAACCACGTGTTATACTAAGAACGAGCAAAATGACTACTTGAATGAGAATAGATAATGAACAGACACCAACGCCAAGATGCATCTGATGTTAGAATTATCAGACAAGGATTTTAAGGCAGCTGTCATAAAAATGTTTCCATGAGTAACTGCAAATATTTTTGAAAAAATGGGAAATTCACCAGAGAAATAGAACGTAGAAAAAAGAACCAAATGGAAACTATAGTACTGAAGAATGCAACACCAAAATGAGAAAAAATGCAATGGATGAGCTCAGTAGCAGAATGAATAGGACAGAGGAAAGAATCAGTCAGCTTGAAGCTAGAACCAGAGAAATTAGCAAACCTAACAGCAGAGCAAACTGACGTCAAAAAATCAAACCAAAACAAAACAAAACAACAGCTAGCAAATCCTGAGGGGCCTACAGGGAAAAAACTGTCAGAGTCCTTGGGGACCTATGGGAAAAATAAGAAAGATCTTATGTTTATATTGTCAGAATTTCAGAAGGAAAAGAGAGAGTGAGGCTCAAATGAGTATCTGAAGGCACAATGGCCGAAAACATCTCAAATTTGGCTAAGGACGTAAACCTGCAGATTTAAGAAGCTTAGAGAATTACAAATAGGATGAATCTAAAGAAAACCACACCAAGACACCTCATAATTAAACTTCTGAAAACCAAAGACAAAGAAAACAACTTGAAAACAGGCAGAGAAATGGCGGGTCACCTGTAGGGGAACACCAGTTAATGACAGTGGATTCCTCATCCACAGCCAGGGAGGAAAAAGGGGCAGAGTTTCTAGTGCTGAAAGAAAAAAAACCCAACCACAAATGCCATAGGGCTGCATTCATTCCTACAACGTTCACTCTTCCTTGCGTGTGCCGAGCACTGGGCACAGGGAACACCGGTAAATAAGACACTTGGAGTCTAGTGAGGGAGACAGACATGAACACAAACTACTTCTGTCTGTGTGTGTGCCTTATTTCTTTGTCCTCATATTGGGAAAAATTTTGCAATGTATATCCAATATAATTCATATAAAATTATTTTGGTGAGTGTATAAGGTAGGAAATCTATGTTTATTTTTTTCTAAGTACTTATTTGAGCAATCCGTTCTTTGGTTTGAAATGCCACTTTCATCGTGTGCTAATAAAATGGAATGTGTCTAAGCTCTCTACAATTTTACCTATCTGTCCAATTATCCTAAGCACTGGAACTTTATAATGCATTTCAATATCTGGTGATGCGAGTCCTTCCGTTTTTAGTTATGTTCCAAAATAGTCTCTATGCTCAACTGTTTATTCTTTGCATTTTTTCACTTTGTATTGCTTGTTCCTTAAAGGTGATTAATTGGAACTCTGATTTCCAAGGTCTTTTATAATCCTAGTTTAAATTTAGCTTATGATACCTTTTCTTTGGGTGAATATGAAACATGAAAGCTGAATCAGGTATATTGTTGTTTCAGCTCATTTTGAAATATTTTATGATTTGTTTCCCTGTTCCATGCCAAAGAGACTCTAATGACAAGTAGAGTGCTTAAAACTTGGTATTGACTTTATTGTTTAAGTTTTAATGTACTTTTTAAATTATACTTTAGGTTCAGCCCAAAAGCATCCTTCTCACCTCCTTTTCAGATGCATCTCTCAAGGACCTGCACTAAAGAAATGAGTGGTATGTTTTCTAAACATTAGCTTCACCATGCATTTTGGCTTCTAGAGCCTCAGAGCCCCAAGGAAACTCTCCGGAGTGGCTTTTGACATTTGCTCTCACTTTCTTCTATTTGGAATCTATCCGTCCTTCCTCTTTCCTAATTTCTTTAAGTTAGGCATTGACGTGATCTAAAGAGAAAATAATACCTTAATGATATCATTATTATTCCAACTTGAGACATTCCTCATGCCAGACCTATTCTGTTTCTGCTCCACGTGTCCCCTGCAGAGATACTCATGTCTGTTGTCACCGTCTCACTCATTAAGGGTAAGATTTAACGTGCATAAATGTGGGACCTGAACTCATCAAATCATTTCAGATACTCTGAGCATTTAAATGTGAATATAAATGATTCCTTGGGTTATAAAATCCCAATGGGGCTATAAAGAAGACAGTTGGAGACAAAATATAAAAGCAAAGAATCTGAAGGTTAGAAATGCACTCACTCATCATCTTGTCTCCTCCAAGCAAGGTATAAATCCCCTGCCTATAGCCCCACCTGGGGGACAGGCACAGTGTTTCCAGAATTACTACTTGTGTCATGTCATTTAAATGTGACTGTAAAGGATTTGCTGCTTTAAGTGTGATTCTTACTGAGTTGAAATCATTTTTTCCCATAAGAACACATCTACAGTATTTCTAATACAAGTTAATTGAGCAATATGATTTTTGTTTATGTCAATTACTTTAACATATGCATTTTCCAAAACATGACTACTCAGTATAGTTGTACGCCCTTTAGAGGTTGTAAGTCATTTTAAATTAGAATAAACTTTCTGCAGAACCAAAGGGACCTATTCAGGAGGATTGCAATTCACATGGCAGCTGATATGCGTCTCTTGTTTTCTTAACCTGAGGAATCATTTATGTACATGTTATTGGTCATTTCACACAGTTTAGGTTCCCACATTTTAAATGATGGTGTATCTGAAACCATTTAATGAATTTAAATTTCGTATTTATGAATTTTAAATCTTACCCTCTAATGAGTGAGAGAGTGATAAGAGACATGATGTGTGCACACTTACATACAGCCCCTCCCGCCAGCCCACGTCACTGCATTGATTTGTTTAACAAAAGGCATTGGAGCTCTGGTCACGCAGTAGGCGCCACAGAGCAGGTGCATCCGCAAACACTCCAGCTGTCCATCAGCGGCTGACGCTCTCACTTTCAGTGCGGCCTGGCCAGTTCTGACAAACTCATATTTTTTCCTGGCATTTTTATATCATTATTTGGGAAGAACTTATTAAATAAATTAGTTCTGCTTTTAATAGGCATCTTAGACGGGCATCCTGGGCCCTTTTGTTCACGGAGCCGAAGTAAGTGTCAGCAAGGCGAGGCCTCGCCCCGAGGGGTGCGAAGCGGCCAGCCTCCATCCGGCCTCCATCCGGCCTCGAGGGCCGGCTCGCCCGTCGGCTTTCTGGCCTCCTTGGAGGCCCAGGTCCTCCCACCAGCCTGTGTGTCTATACCAGGCAGCTTAAAAGTAAATTAAGTTAAATTAAAATTGTTGAATCCCAGCAGAAATCCTTTGTGATTAAGATATGAATGTATTTTGCTTGTAGTTGGTAATTCTTAAAAATACTCTGCTCTGTATTTCAATGAAATTTAAAAGAGATTTGGAATGAATTTCATAGTTCTTAAAATACCAGAACTGTCAGCTATTGTGAACACTCAAATTTCTTTGTCATTTTGTCATTCAGGCACTCTAAATTTTAAATAAAAAATAAATGAGTAAGAGAGCCAGTCAACACCTTATAAATATTCACTTATGAAAGATAAATAATATGAATTGGGTAAATAAAAACAAATTGTTAATAGGTATCAGTGGGCTTCAAAACCTTTTATTTATAAGCTGCGGCTAGGATGATTATTGTAAGTGGATCACTTTTTAGCTGTATTGGTGAATTATTTTTCTCATTAATAAAGGGGAAAATTGAGCACAGCTTAAAACCTGGATAATTTATTATTTTTTATAAAATCTTCTTTAATCTTATTATTAAGGTATTATTATCCTCATGCCTTGTGGAATATAGCTTTAAATTCAGCATTGCATATAAACCATTATTGTCTAAAATTTAACCTTTCTTAGCTGCAGTTAGAAAATGATTGGATAAATAATGTTTCATTATTCTTCATGAAGCAAGATTATTCTGATGTTTAAATTAAATGAAGTACCATTGAAAACTAAAGGGGCTAGGCTCCCTCTGTGGGCAGCCATTGACCCTGCTGATTGTTTCATGGCTAAAACTTGGAGTGAGTTTGTCATGGTCCTGCTTTTCCTAGTACTGCTCCCTTTAAATTCCTTGACCCCCACAAGTCTGAAGTATAACAAAGCCTAAAGACACAATTATTAGGTAATGGGGATAACCTAAATTAAGCATTTTGGTTAATTCTATCATTTTTTTTTAATTTAAAGATAATTTAAATCAGACTGTTGAAAAACCAAATGTCATGTCTCCTGCCTCTTACACTTATAAAATGGATGAGGTTCAAAACCGCATAAAGGAAATGCTAAACAAGCATAACAATGGCATTTGGATGTCTAAGCTTCCACATTTTTACAAAGAGTTATATAAAGAAGAACTTAATCAAGGAATTTTACAACAGTGTGAGCACTGGCCTCATGTTTGCACGGTACGTTTCTCCTCATTCCTCCCTCCTGATGCCTCCTCCACTTTCAGATTTGGATTACTAGTCATAACACCTTTTGTCCAGGTGAGAGAATGTCTCTTTGATGTTAAAACTTTGGCCAAAATGAGCGGTTTCCTACCGAATCACCAGTGCTGAAACAACTGACTTTGTTTTTTGGTTGCTTTTTTCAGCACTCAAATTCATCTTTGTTGCATGCTAATTTTCTGTGCCACAGTGAGGGCAGAACGCAAAGCAGAACTGTAATTCACCTTATACGTTCCGTGTCTCCCAGCTTGGAGTAGGGACGTGTAGATGCGGTCGTGTCAGTCATCAGGCACGAGCATTTGTGTCTAGGATGCTGAAAACTGCCAGTCTTGGCGACGTCTACTGATATTTTTCAAAAGTCTTTTTTAGCCTCTGAATATTTTTTTAACACTTTACTGGTAAACACTTGCACCTTGGTTATTTTTACATAGTTTTAAACAGTGATACCATGGTGGTTTTTCCTTTGTTCTGACTTCTTGCTTTTTTTTAAACTTCTGTTTATTTTATTTGTATTTATTTTTTTAATTTATTTTTTAAATTGTTATTCAAGTACAGTTTTCTGTCTTTTACTCCCATCCCAGCCCAACCCCCCCAGTGCTCCCCACCTCCCTCCCATTTCCGCCCCCCTTAGTTTTTGTCCATGTGTTCTTTATACTTGTTCCTATAAACCCTTCCCCTTTTCCCCTGAAATTCCCTCCCCCTTCCCTCTGGACTCTGTTGAGTTCTTGCTTTTTACCTTGAAAGCAGAAACACTGACAGCACAGCCAGACCGATGCCACTATAACCAAGGTCAGACAGCCTCAAACACAGTACTGAAAATTTAGGACAAGAAGAGAGAGGCTTGGTAATGTGTCTCTCTCTAAGTGTAACTGAAGAAGAAATTCAAGTGCATGCAGTGTATTTCTTTCTTTAAAAAACAAAAATACTGCTTCCCCCCAGTTACATAAAACATCCTATATTAAAGAGACTGAAAACTTAAGTTGTACAAAAGAAAGAATTATCCATTGTCCTACCACCCAGAGATAACCACTCACAGGGGTTTCCATTTGAAGAACCGAATGGGCAGCATTAGCTCCAGGGACCAAATAGCACCCCTGAAATGTTACCTTCATGGAAGTTCTAATCAGCTGTGTGCTGCAAGATACTTCACAAGGATGCCGGATGCCCTTTGGATGCAAGCAGAAGGATTCTTTGAATGTGCTGTTCTTAATGTGGACCGAGAGTTGTAAAAGGCAAAGAGAATATCAAGTCACATTAACACTGATGCACCAGTTCCATACTGTTCTTAGGCAGCTTGTGAAAGAAGTGGAACTTATGTAGACTCTGTCTTGGAAAGGCACAGCCCAAGGTGGTAAGCCTATAGGCCACGAATACTGGGAATCTAAGGGCTCTTTTGGGTTCTAGGAGAAGGGCAGCAGCACCTGTTGGTGTTGGCTTTCCAAGGAAGTGGAAATAAACAGCAGTGCTGTTTCCTCAGTCTTGATGGCATGGAATTGATCTAAGTAGCCGTGCAAGCAGAGACAGTGGTGGGAAGGAGACTGAGGGCTAGAAAGTATAGCCACAATATCTAATTGGAGTCCAGTTTCTTTCCTGATTTTTTTCACCAATAAAAAGAAATATTCAATGAAAACATTGTAGTAGTTTTCAAATTTAATTTCAGGGACCATGTGAATAGGAGAAAGACAGAAGGGCACGCTGGCAAAATCAGAATTAGAGAAGTCAAGGAGTACTGTGATGTAGCTGTTCTGGAACTTGAAATAGAGCAAAATACCCAGAGGGCCCTAGGGTGCAGTGAGAGAGTTGGGGCTTCGGAACTCGATTTGTGCCTCACCATTCCTTAGCTGCATTACTTTCAAGCATACAAAGCATCCTCTCAGGGCTCGACTCTGCTCTGAAATGTGACTCCTTCTACCCGTCTCATAGGGTTGTTAGAATTAAATGAGACCAGCTATCAAAAGCAGCTTCCAGTATCAGAAACATAACAGTTATTTAGGAAAGACAGTGTTATTTTCTAAGGCAGCCCTGCTTGAATTAAAGCAGTTTAAAACCCACTGGTAAACCAGAGACATGCCCAGCAAGCTCTAGAAAGAAAACAGGAAAACCTAAAGTGAGAAAGAACAAAAGTTTAAATTGAAAAAAAGAAAAAGGAGCAGTGAATGAAGTCAAAGGAACGGAAACTTCAAGATGAGGTGAGTTTCTGCTGACTCAGAGGAGGAGATCATCCCTGCCACTGTCCACCACGGTGATGAGAGCATTACACCCAGAGACCTCCTTAGCCGAGAAGGCACAGTGAAAGCTGCGGCTGGCAGTCAAGATCATCCCCAAAAGCTTCGTCCACCTTGAAGCAGGAGAAGACTCCGTGGTTTTCCTGAAGGAACCTGTGAACCAGGGCCTGCCATGGGCCATGCTGAAAGAAAGTGACTCGAAGTTACCTTAATACAAGTAGTTGCAGGCAGCACCAGTGAAAAGTCCTTACTAGGCAAAGGGCTGGGAATGAAAAAGAGTACAAGTGTATATGTAGAAATACATAGAGCGTATAAAACTGCTCATGTAAGCTGGTGGAGAAAGAGTTTTTCTGGTTAGATGGTTTGTAAGAGGGGTTACTCTCTACAAGGAATCTTTACCTTTGACTAAATTTCTGTGGAATATGCTATGAATAGTTATACTCTCTTACACAGAAACAGCTGAAAAATTATAACCCTTTGTGAATATCTAGGGCTTAATATCAGTACTAGCATTGGTAAGCAGCTGCAGAGAGACTGGTTTGTACTAGGTGGGGACTGTGTGAAGTGAAATTTAGAACGTAATTTAGAGCTTCAACACAGAGACTCCAGCCCAATGTCAATGCAGCTCTGGCTCAATAGACCCATACAGCTGCTTTTGGAAACCTTTCTGGTGTAATCGATCAATACCAGTTCTGTTCTGGAATCCCAAAGAAAATTCCAATTTCACAAGAAACAGGCCGAAGTTCACTTCAGCCAGGCTGCAGAGTTAGTAGGTGAGCCTTCATAGACCAAGGAGTTTGATTTCAAGAACTTTAAGTTTACAGCACAGGTAAATTTTAAAAGGAAAAAGCTAAGACCTCTCAGAATTAAGGAGAAAAAAGTTCTAGGTATATAGGAGGAAGACTGTTATCTGTGTGAACATACAGGGTTCCTGAAGAAGTTGATGTGTTAAGTTCTTAAGTCTCGCATCTATCAAATCTCATCTGTCTACTCCCAACTTACAGAAACAGAAGTATCTCATTGAAGTTCTGATTTTCTGTGAGGCAGAAATCAAGCTAAATCTAATGGACTTGTGGCAGTAGGAAGTGTAAGGTGTATTAGATACCAGAACCTTCTGATAAGGTGACCAAAGGAGATGGCCTGACCTCCATGGTGTAGGGAGCTCATCTTTTATGTTCCCTACTGGTGTCTCCTGTTGGGAGGTGGAGGTGGAGTTCCATAGGCAAATAAATTGGCCCACTGAAATTGAGAAGAGGTCGGTAGGTGAAGAAGAAGAAAGGTTTTAAGACGGGCCCAGAAGGCTCAGCTGGCTTTGGATGTGGAGGACTGCCAAGTCTAAATCTAAACTTCTGCTAATTGGGATTTTATACAAGTGACTGTACCGCACAGAGAATTGTTTTATTTTTCATTTGCTCTCAAACCTTCTCTGGATACTCTGTGTTCTTGTATCTTACTGAGTGTCCTAAAGCACAGTGAAGATTGGCATCTTAACATTCCAGATTTTTAAATATGAGTCTCTAGAGAGGTGGACTAACCATTGAAAGCAAAGTGAGGAATTTTAAATATTTGTGTCCCTAAGGCTTAAAATTAGAGACACAAGTTGTGACTGTCATTTAATGCGGCATCCAGAGTGTCACAAGGTGTTGGCAGGTGTCCACCAAGGATGATGGAGAATGCCCGCAGACGCTAAGCACAGTGGGTTCCTGGCGTTAGGTAATTACCTCTGTTTCCATTGATGCTTTAGGTTTTTTAGGCAAGGAATTTTTCTTCAGTCCTCAAAAAATTTTTTTTGAAGATTTTATTTATTTAGCTTTAGAGGGGAATGGAAGGAGAAAGAAGGAGAGAAACGTCAATGCATGGTTGCCTCTTGCATACCTTGTACTGGGGACCTGGCCTTCAACCCAGGCATATGCCCTGGCTGGGAATCAAACGAGCAACCCTTTGATTCACTGGTTGGCACTCAGTACACTGAGCTACACCAGCCAGGATGAGTCCTCAAAATTTAAGCAGCACACATTGGCAGAAGAATATAAGGAGGAAAACCTATTGTTTTATACTTATATAAATATTCATCCTCATGTATTATCTAGAATATACATTTAGACTAAATATATACTTAGACTATCTTAAATTAACTGTTTTTTTTTTTTACTTATTAAATCTTTTCTCTGGTAACAAGACAATAAATACCTGCTTTACATATACATTATTTATGTTCTCTCTTCCTCATCATTTCATTTTAAAAATGAAGTAAATGTTCTTTACTATCAAGCTACCCACCCAGCATAGCTTATAATATTGTATTTTTCCTAGGGAAGAGAGGACTTCTTGCAAGCTTGTATTACTGCCTTTGTGGTCTGGAATACTCTCCTCAGGGCTTAAATTGCAGCTCAGGAGTAGTGGGCCAAGAGCCACGGTGCCGGCACCGCAGTCTGGCCGCACCGCTGGCCTCCGCTGCCGCAGGGCACAGCAAGTGAGGCACGGACGAGCATGGCTGCGTCCCAAAACCTGCGTGCACACTGGATTCTGTGTGATTTGCACATCGCAAAGTAATTCTTTTGAATTGTTTCAACCATTGAAAATTCTTAGCTCATGAGTTTGGCAAAAATAACTGATGAGCTGCATTGGGCTCCAGCCTTTAGGTTGTGACCCCTGGCCTAGTAGAAAAGCTTAGAACCCGGAAAAATGGCGCCATATGTCAGTTTCTCTTCTCCTCCTCTCATGTAGATTCGCCGTCCTGCCACACTTCTCAGGAATGTGGTGCGGATAAAATTAGAGACTGGATGACATACAGATGCCAGGCATTTTTAACTCCTGTTTATTGGAGGGGCAACACTTTCAGCTTTCAGCTGGGGTGCTCGTAAAAACTGTACCTTACCTCTGGAGTGTCTTTTTCTAAAGAATTGAAAGCTGAGGGTTTTCTCGGGCTATTGCAGGGGGAGGCAGCACTTTGCTGTCCCCTAAATGCTTCCTAACTTTCTTCCCAGTGGTTCATTTCCAACAGTTCTGACACCTCACCACAGCTTCATTCCTGTGTTCAGTCAATTTCGTAAGTTGTTGCTTTGGATTTGGTGGAGAGAACCCAACGAGAGATACTACATGGCATACAGGGCAGAACCACTCCTGATTTCCTAGGCTTGTGGAGGCCAAGTGCCTCACAAGGGAAACTGATGCTGTTTTATTTCTGTTTACTTCTGCAGTGTGGCTCCTGGTGTTATTTGCGGGTGGAGGCAAGGCATGACCTCTAAGTAATTGAGTAAAATGTACACTTTTGTGTTCTCTTGATTAGTTGTAAAACAATGTTGCTCTCAAATTTAAAATGGATTGATGTGCTTTCAGACTGTTTGTAGTCATTGAATTACCTGTCATTTGCTCTATTTAAAAATTTCAGGTGGAAAAGCCCTCCAGTGGTGGTCAAGATTTGCTGCTTTATCCAGCTCAGAGAAAGCAGCTTTTGCGAAGTGAGGTCAACAGTGGCAAAATGCCTCCGTCTCCACTGCCTGCTCCAAAACAAGCACCACCCTTCACAGGGGGTCCAGCAGTCGTGCCAGGAGACTTTAAAGAGAAAGTTGTGCCAGGAGACTTTAAAGAGAAAGTTGTGCCAGGAGACTTTAAAGAGAAAGTTGTGCCAGGAGACTTTAAAGAGAAAGTTGCAGGGCTGCTGGTGAAATACTCAAGTGGTCTTTGGGCCAGTGCACTTCCGAAGGCGTTTGAGGACATGTACAAAGTAAAATTCCCCAAGGATGCTTTGAAAAATCTTGCCTTGCTTTCTGATGTATGCACCGTAGACTACATTTCCGGGAATCCCCAGAAGGCCATTCTCTATGCTAAACTCCCATTGCCCACTGACAGAGTCCTGAAGGATGCAGAGCAAGCACGTGGCGACCACGCTATCAAGTCTGTGGTGAAACCAGAGTATTTGCAGGTGGAAAAGAACATTGAGAGTGCTGATCCCACCACGGAGAATGTAACAGTTCCACCGTTAGTCATTCCAACGGAGGCATCTCCATCTGTATTGGTGGTTGAACTGAGCAACACAAATGAAGTGGTTATCAGGCAAGTTTTATTTTCTGATTTTTTAGATTGTGTGTACTGTGGTTACTTGCTTGTTCTTCATATGGGTGCTGGGGGTTGAGGAAAAACAATATATTCCAAGTTCTATATGGAGTTATAATGAAATGTAATAATCTACTCTTTTTTTCTTTATATTTTGTATATTTCTCTCAACTGCCTGAACTTTTTTTTTTGGTACCTCTTAGAGGACTTAATTTTTATTTCATCTACATTATGGTTATATAAGTACAGTTGTCTCCCCCAGTAGATGGCGAACATCTTGAAATCAAATACTTTTAAGTATTCATCTCTGCATATAGTCTTAATATTTGGTAAATGTTCAAAATATACAGCTGTTCTTGTAAGAAAAGGTTACTCACAGTTTTAAAAATTGGAATGATATTGTGGTCTGAAAGCAAGTTGCCCACTAGGTAGTTGATACTGTTTAGTGTGGGAATCTGAGGTGCTTATTACTAAAAGTCAGAATAGCTAAGCACCACCTTCCTTGGATCCTTAGGCCTTGGATCCAAAGGTGCTCTGGTTCTTGAGACTTTAGACATCACTGCCTGGGGGAAGGAATCATCACCTGAGCAGCTAATGATAACAGGAATTATAGAAAGCAGTCCAACTCCAGGCACTCGATGTGGAGTGCCAGAGAAAATGTACAATACACAGCAAATAGTGAAAGGCTGTAATTTGCAGTTTCTGACTCGGGATGAAGAATGGGAACTGGTGTAGCTGGACCTCCAAAGGTATCAGCTTTAGGGTGTGGCTGTGGCTGGACAGAAAGGGAAAGGCTGAAGCAGAACTGGATCCTTACGGTTTGGGCTGTTACTCCCCCAGGGAAACATTGCTGAGCCGGGAAGGCCCAAAGAAAGGCCCCCCAAAATAAAGTCCTTCAATGAAAGAATAGATCAGAATATCAAAGCTCTTCTATCTGAATAATCTACTAAGTCTGACTGGATAATGAATGAGAATCAAGTATCTTGGGATGCTCAGGCTAGAAGAATGTACAGAAAATTCAGATAAGTTTTATGCAGAAGTAGTAACGGCATAGAGCCTTTATCCTAAGACGTGCTATGGCCTGAAGGTGGAAACAGATAGCTGAGGGCGAGGGGCGCCACTGTGGTCCACTAATAAATTGAGGTGAACGATGGGTGTTGAGGGACATATTACTGACTTTTGCTGTTTAACATAAAAATAACCGGAATCTGCTTACTTGGCAGGATCTTTTGGTTTCTGTCACCAATAGCCATGGGTGCCACTGTCAGAGGCCAAGCACCCAGCACTGGACGGCACCAGTCATGTGGTCTCTGATGTTCCACCAAGGGCTGGCAGGAGTCTGGATCAGTTCCAGGGCATCCGGTCTGTTCCAGGACTGCTAGGCCCAGCGTCCGCAGAGTATTTAGACCCCCCCCCCTTCCAGTGTAACGTTGAGTCCTGGAGTCAGCCTGCGCATTGCAGGAGATGGGCAGTGACTGCCATTAGGCTGACCCTAGATCACTGGCATCCCCCACAGGCCTGGAGACTTAGCAGATCCCAGGGGTCTATACCCATGTCCAGACCTGTTCTATGCCCACGTCTTCACTCAGGCAAGGTGGTAAGCTCTGGAAACTAGGCCTGCAACTCGTAAAGGTTCCCAGAGGTGCTGTAATAGAACCCTCCAGTCAAGTATGGGCATCTCTTGTTTCCAGTCTCAAGAATTAACTCTGTAAAACTTTGTACTTATAGTGTACATCCATTCTTTGTCCATTTGCTCAGGTACTTTGGGGACAAAGTATGACTTCATTCTTGCTGCTAACCACCCTCATACCGACTGTAGCATCATCCCCCTCCACCCGGCCTGGGGAGCTGTCTGTCTGCTGGGTGCTGCAGAGAGCAGAAGCCGCTCGCGCTTCCCACGTGGCTTCTCACTCGTCTTCTTGCCCCCTTTCCCCTCCTCGGCAGCAGCCTGTGCGTGGCAGATGACTCAACCCACTGCACGCCTACCTTCCAGGCTTCTGCCAGCCGAGCTCCCGGGGTTGTAGCTGCGCTGCCAGGGGCCCCATGAGACTCCAGGTCCCAGGAAATGGGCACTTGGGCAGAATCAGGGATCTTCTGGGAGACTTTAGAGCCAAGAGTGTGGCTGCATCCCGGGCAGTACCTTAGCACTTGTGAAGCTCAACAAACATAACTGACGGAGTGTGCCAGAGCTTCTGCCGCTGTTTCTGGAGTGAATACACGGATGTGGTGATGGTTTTAAAAATGGCCATCGCCTCAGTGGAGACATTCTTTCCATTTGTGCAGTACTTTTTAAAGCTTTTTTTTTCAATCTAGTAATGAATTGGTTGACTGTGGTATCTTCTGCTCTGCTGATAATGATGAAGAATACATGAAAACACTCTTTAAAAAACACTTCTAGAGGAGTAGCGTCTTCATGCTCAATAGTACCACATGGGCCCTCAGTAAAAGCTAGGACCACACAAAGAGCAGTGTGCTTTCCGCATATCCCTCGTCTCCCCGGCCCGGTGACAGCGCGGCCTTCTAGCCAAAAAGCCTTCATCACATGGCTCCTGAGATGGCTCCTGGTACAGGAGCCAAAGTCGACCTGCCAGGTTTTATGTCCTAGAAGGAGGCCTGATGGAATCATCTCTGAAGACTGAAGGGCAAAAATACAACTGAAAGGATGTAGTATGTTTTGATAACATGAACTGGGCCAGGGTGGTTGCATCTTCAAAGCAGAAAATTGTAGAAGGAGATAGGAACCTGCCCTGAAAAAGTACTTCTCAGAATACACACAATCTAAGAGGCATTTTGGTATAGTGTGTGGTCCCTTCCAAGGGTGTCAGAACTCAACATTTCATTATAACGTGTTCAAATTTGTGCAGTAGATTGGGGACGGGGTGCCACATGGCTGTGGCATGTGTTTTTTAGGCATGTTAATTTAGGCTTTGTTTTTCTCTGGTAAAATGTCATTGGTTTTCAGATCTTGAGCCTGGTTTAGACCCAGCCTTGGTAAAGGCAGAACTACCAACTAGATTCTCTTGTTGTAATCTGCAAAGCTCCCAGCAGCCTTAGTCAGAATCTTATGTCCACTCTCGCTAGCTGGCCTGCACTGGAATCTCCGTTTTCCTTGTCTTCCTCTCTTCCCTTCCCTGGAGTCTTTCCTCAGCCTCCCAAAGACACCCCCTGCCCCAACTCCTAGATTATTGTCGAGCATTTGTGCTCTGTCGTGTGGCGTAGTGGCTCTTGTTTCTTTTTGCGTGAGTGCCACAGTTTTATGTTTTCTTTCACTGGTGTACATGTTTGCTGAATACATGCTCTCTTCCCTGTTGATGTAAGCAAGCCTGAGACTGGAACCAAAGGTAGCCGTAGAAAAACAGTAACATTAATGCGTTCTTACAGATTGCCTCTGTGTTGTTTCATTTGTGTTCTCTTCCTTTAACTCATCCAGGTATGTGGGGAAAGACTATTCTGGCGCTCAGGAACTAATGGAAGATGAAATGAAGGAGCATTACAGCAAGAGCCCTAAGATTGCACCGGTGCAGACTGTGCATGTCGGGCAGCTGCTGGCCGTGAACGCTGAGGAGGACGCGTGGTTACGGGCACAGATCACCTCCACGGAAGGGAACAAGATAAAGGCAAGCACTGTTTACTTTGTCGAAGCGCTGTGACGACAAGGACATACATTTTCAAATGAAAGTGCTCCTGATAGTATGTCCTAAGGACACAATAAATAAACTATTTAGTTTTGTACAGATGTTGAAGACAGAACCTGTAAAAGGTTATCGCTGTCAGCTTTTAGGTCAGTGGTGGTTATATTATCTCCAAGTTTTCAGGAAAAAAGAAATAGAAAAAAATTTCTCCTCCATAGAAGTGACCGTGTAATCAGGAAAACCCTTCATTCCCAGGAAAAATCATAACTACTGATCAGAGCTCTGTGGGCTTCTGGTCAAGGTCACTACTTCAGAGCAAGGGAAACAATACAGATGAGGAGATGACAGTCCTCCTTGGCCCTCCTCTGCAGTCAGCTGGGGACCCCAAGCAGGAGCGGGGACATGCTCTGAGTCTTGCCCTCTCAGTTGTCTCAGAAAGGTCAGAGGGCTCTTTCACCAGTCTCTGCCCTCAGCAGGCTCCCAGACTCAGGATTTGGCCGCATCCCCCACTGCCCTTTCCCCACCGCCTCTTCTTTCCCTGAGTGCGGGGATGAGAGCTCTCGCTCTCTCACCCCGGAGTCACAGTTTTGTGTAGGTTTTACAGGCGCAAAAATACACTTCTACTTCCATGGCCTCTGTTCTATAATGTAAAAACTGTTCCTAAAACTTAATGTCATGTATTTTATATATATATATATATATATATATATATATATCAGCCGTAACTGAAAAACAAAATTTAAACAATATGAAGAACGAAACTCTTCCTTGCGCCAGTGTCACCCCCAGCAAATAATCCCTTTTGTGTCAGCGAGTGCAGGTAACCAGCGCCCGAACCCAGGCTGCGGAACCCAGGCTGCGGTCTGCCGGGAGCTCTGCTCTGAAACGCTCGCCCTCAGTCGTGCAGTCAGCAGGTCGGAGAGGCTGCTTCTGCTTCCCGCCCAGTTCGTGGGACAGGAGAGGCCCTGACCACGTGGCCCGTTTGCCACTCACAGAGAAACTGGGGAAACTCCTGAACCAGATTTACCGAGATAAAACTTTTAAGCAATTTGACCTGATTTTTAAAATCTGAAAATGGGCTAGCAGTGTGGCAGTTTCTTAAAAGGTGAATACTTAGCATCTGACCCTGAATAACACAAGAGGGGACACAGGTCCACAAAAAGCCTTGTGCACGTGGCTGTGGCAGCTTTGTTATAAACAGTCTTAGACTGGAAACAGCCCAAATGTCCACCGACAGGTGAATGTAGAAGTAAATTGTAGTTTATCCATGTGGTGGAATACCGTCCAATAATAAAAAGGAACGAACTGCTGGAAACACAGTCACATGGGTGAAAACCCATAGGCGATCCAGTGGCAGGGGCCTGGCGCAAGAGTCAGACGGAACGATTCCAAGGCAGCGAAGTCTGAGGACTCTGGGAAAGACTCCTCTGTAGTGAGCAGGTCTGGTCGGTGGTTGCCTGGGGCTGCAGGTGGGTGGGGGTTAATTGCAGGCGAGAAAGAGAACTTTGTGGAGCTCCAGACATTACCTGTTGATGGTCTGTTATCTTGTGACGGTAATTGTATGAGTATCTACATTAGTCAAAACCCATCAGAATATACTTTAAATGGGAATTTTTTTATTTACTGTAAATTATACTTGGATGAAACTTGAAAAAATGTGGAAGAAGCTAAGGGCCCAGTTGATAATGACCAGCAGAGGGCAGTGCAGTCAGCAGCTTGGGTTCCGCCCTGACACTACCTGGTGGTGGTGGTGAATCTTGGTCAAGTCGCCTGGTCCCCAGGGTCAACAGAGTGGAGACGTTGGACTAAATGATTTGCTGTCTGATCTGTCTCTTGGTACCCCAGACTCCTAGCTTTCCCTTGTCTGTATCCAGGATATTTCTTTTTTAAAAAAACCTTACCTGAAGATTTTTATTGATCTTAGGGAAGGAGAGAAATATTGATCTATAGGCACCCCAACTGGGGATCAAATCTGCTACCTTTCGGTGTACGGGACAGTACTCCAACTGAGTGAGCCACCAGCCAAGCTGGTTCAGGAATGTTCTTCCCTGGGGACATTGCATGCATGAGAACACTGCAGTAGCCAGCCCCAGTGTTGACTGGCACCTCCTCTGGGAAGGAAAACACAGAGGGGTCGGCCTTGAACACCAGTCTGTGTAGAAGAGCTGGGGTGGAAAATACTTGGGAGATGGTCCCAGAACCAGAGCCAGGGTGGCCCTCAGTGGAAGGTCAGGACCCTAGGAGGAGAGATTGAGCTGGGGGGTAAGGGGCAGGGCTAGCACACCTCAGAGACCCTAGTGCATCGAGGAACAGGAGGTCCAGGTGATCAGGACTCCAGTCAGTGTGACCCCACCACTGCCTTCAGCCTAATGAAAACCTGCGTGGCTGCTAGTTGGTAGGTGATAACCGCCCCCAAATGTTCCTAGATAAACGTTTACTTCCTGACCATTTTCCTGCCCTTAGCAAGTTCAACAAAACTTAGCTGCTTGAAGGTGTGGAGATTGCTTCTGAAGAGGTGAACCGTGCACAAATGCTAGTGACACCTTAACAGTGAAACAGCATTTCAACAGATAATGCAGACACTCCACAAAGGTCTCTCCCATTTTGAAATCTCAGTGACAAAATTCACTCGGGCCTCCCTTCCTTCCTCACCTCTACTGTGGGAGTTTAAGCTCCGGAGTCAGTTACAGCTGAGTGTGAGTCTCAGCTCTGCCATTTCCAGCTGTGTGGCTTTGGGAAAGATACTAAACTTCTCTGATTCCTTTCCTGTAAAATCAGATACTCTCATCATGCTAGTATCTGTCTGATACACTTTTTACAAAAAACCTTTTATTGTATTTTTTTCCATTACCGTTTAACCCCCTTACGCCCCTGCCTGATACACTTTTCATTCTTTCCCCCCTCCCTCACTCTTCTGGGCCAGGGGAAAAGACAGACAAGTCCTTGTTCTCAAGAAGCCTATATTCTAGGGAAAAAAGATAATGAGGAAGTATACAATAAACAAAAAGAGCCATTTGAGTGCGGTGAAGGAAGTAAAACCAGGGCGCTGCGATAGAAAATAACTCTGAAGGAAAGGGTGAGCAGGGAGATGTGATCTGGCTTATTTGATTCAGACATTGTTCCAGCACCCGTGTGGGGTGGATTGAGTAGCACAAGGAAGGAAAGTAAGACCAGTCAGCTGTCGCAGCAGCCAGCAAAGTGTCACTTGAATTAGGGCAGCATTAGTGGAGACGGAAGTCACAGGATATATTTGGAGGTAAAACTGACAAGACACTAATTCATTGGATTTGGAGAAAAGGTAAGAAAAGAAGATTCAGGATGGCTGCCGGGTCTGGGACTTGAGTAGGTGGACAGCAATGCCGTTCATTGATTGTGAAGTCAGGGAGAAGAACCGGTACATAGGATCAGTAATTTTCGTAGGTCCTGTTGGGCTTGGGAATAGCTACCAGATTCACATGGATGGATTTGGGACTCAGACAGAAATTGGGATGGGAAGATATCCGGTTGGGAGGCCCCGGTCTAGAGGAGCTACTTGATGCCGTGGCACCGGGTAAAGACCACCTAGAGAAAGAATACCTACCCATAGAGAAGAGAAGGGCACCCAGAACCAGGCCCCGAAACATTTCAGCGTTTAGGTGGTGGCCAGGAGAGGGACAAGAAGATGGTAAGAATGGTGAAGAAGAAGGAAAACCAAGAGGGCCAGCGTCAGGGGTACCTTCCAAAGGTAGGGAGCAACCAGCTGTTTCACTCTGCTGAGAGCTGTGAGCTGGGATAAAAAGGAATAAAAAGGGTGGCTTGGTATATTGTATAGTTTTAAGGTCTTAATACAGCAGTAGTTACAGCAATTCTTATCTGATCTTGTTCCCCACATCAGACGAGCCTGAGAGGCCTTTTTTCCTTCTTTTACCTGGAGAAACTCTGCTACTTAGCAAGTCTTGTTTCTCTTGAATGGTACTGTGCCTGAGAGCAAGTACTAGTGACCTCTTTGCAGACCTTGGGATGAGAAACAGGAATATGCAGTCACCTCCTGAGATTGGTGCCAGTTTGGCCTGACCTAGACCCATGTCCTGGGTGTGTCTGCTGGTTATTACTCAGGTGGCTTTGAGATCTTTTGGCCACTTGATGGTGCCAGAGAACCAGGAATAGACTGCGGCCCACAGCAGGATTTTGAGCCTATTAGTACCTGATTCCCAACGCATTCAAGAAACACTATAGGGCAGAGGACACAGGGTAGTGTGGAGAGTCAAGCTGGCCAGTCCACGGGCAGATGCTTTATAAACGTCATCTGCCTTACAAATATATGCTATTGTGATTAAAAAAAGAAAGGGAGGAAGGGAGGAAGGAAGAAAAGGGAGGGAGGGAGGGAGGGACAAGCAAGCTCTAAACACAGAAGCCCTTTGAAGATTGTAGGGCAGTTCTTTAGTCTGTCAGCGCTAGGAATATATCCTGCATTTCCCAGGAATTGCGACTTCACATTCTATATCCTATTGTCAGGCCATGTGATCTCCACTTGAGGTCTAAGTTGTAGGTGGTGGTAGCCATGGAAGGTAACAAAAGCTGCCTGAATCCTGAGGCCTGTGGGGAAGAAGCTCAGGTGCAACTGAGATTGGAGGGCTGGACCTGTCCGTGGAAATGGCTGGCTGCCCGGAGAGGGGGGCCTGCCGAGAGCTGGGCCTGAGGGAGCGGTGTGCACGCTTCACAGGTGCAGTTGTCAGGCGGTCAGGGAAAGGCCTTGGTGGGCTCTCTGTTCTTACTTTCCTTCGACTCCCTGCAGAGAAGAGAGAGAGAGAGAGAGAGAGAGAGAGAGAGAGAGAGAGTGTGTGTGTGTGTGTGTGTGTGTGTGTGTGTGTGTGTGTGATTTAGTGCCATAATCTAGGCGGGAACTTTGCTACGGAAAGTAAAACTCTCTCTTGCTTAGTCTTTCTTTGCCCTGGATTTGTTTTACTTTGTTTTTGTAATAAGTCATCTGCTTTAACTAAAGAAGCATAAAAGGTTTTTAACACTTTCCTTCAGATTCTTAGTTACCGTTCTAAACCACAGCTTAATGTTTCTAGATTTTTTTAAATCTAAAAAGTCTTTGTAGAATCCTTTTCAACTGGAGGTTTTACTAATACTCTAAAAATAATATCCAGGTGCCTAATGATCTGTGCTAATCGTGAGGAAGTGTCTGTCATGGAAGTTTCTGCAAATGCAGAACTCTGTCCAGCAGATTTGGGCTTTTGCTGAGCTGGATGAGGGCCTGACCCAGCCTCACGCCCTGGAAAAAAGCAAACAAATAAGTATGTGTTCTTACAGTGTAGAATCCAGGGTTATCCAGCCATGACATCGTTGTTGTCAGTGACAGAAAGCATCTCGGTCCCTGGCAGTATTCTAGCCCAGAGCAGCCACCGTGAATGCTGCCTTGGGAATTTAGAATCTGGGAGTCACCAGAGTGACTCCCCTTCTAGAAACAAATACAGATCCTTAGTGGAAGTGTGCACATCAAGAAGGAATAAGATGAGACAAGCTTACGATATGAACAAAAGGGTGGGGCAGTCAGGGCTGCAGGAGCAGATGGGTTTATCGCTGAGAAGCTGGTGACAGCAGGGTATCAGAGCTCAGCGGACGGCCCTTTGCTCCCCACTGGAAAGGGGTCGTGGAGAAGTGCGGCCCGGAAGGCAGGGGCCCTGGCCCCTGGTCCCAGCCCCAGCCGTTCTCTTCTGGGCTGAGAGGGGGCTCCTGCCCTGGCATTTCCCGGGTAGCATGGTGCCAGTTAAGTGGTGACTATGTAATAAAATGGAACCAGTTTCGTGTAACAAGCGATTCCTTAAAAAGGGAGGATGAAAATTTTTATTTGAACCTAAATATTGTTCTTGTTATCATTAGGTATGCTATGTTGACTATGGATTTAGTGAAAATGTTGACAAGAGCAAAGCATACCAGCTGAACCCAAAGTTCTGTTCACTCTCATTCCAAGCTACAAAGTGTAAGCTAGCAGGTAAGAGGAACTATTTCGAAAGCTCTTTTTATTTTGATACATTATTACCATTATACTGTCTGGTTAAATCCTAAAAAGTATATTACATATGTCAAAGGAAAGGCATAAATAAATTCATGTCTAATATTGTCTTTATAAGGCATGATTATTATAAAATTTTTACAATGTTTTATATTTTGTTATATATAACATTTATTTTATTATAAAAAGTATTGGCCATCTGAAATGGTCTTTTTGTTGTGTTTCTGACTGATCTAGTAACAAGTGCTGCAGGCCATGCAGCAGGGAATTTGCTCAATTTAAATTGTCTTGCTCAGATAAGATCAAATACAAGGAGTTCATCATCACCAAGCCCTTATTATATGAAATGTTAAAGGGACTTACCTAAGAAAAAGAAGATAAAAAAGATGAACAGTCATAGGACAGCAAACTCACAGTTACTAAGAACCACACCTAAAACAAAAGCAAACTCTAAGAGGACAGCTAGATCAGGAGTGAACCATAAAAATGAAGATCACATGGAGGGTTAGCAACAGGGGAGTGGGAGGAGGAGAAGGGGGGAGAAGGTACAGAAAATAAGTAGCATAGACGGTAGGTAGAAAATGGACAGGGGGGAGGGCAAGAATAGTATGGAAATATAGAATCTAAAGAACTTGAGACACATGTTCATGAACTAAAGGGGGGAATGGTGGGGAGGGGTATGCAGGGTGGAGGGGAATGAAGGGGGGAATAGAACAACTGTAATGGCATAATCAATAAAATATATTTAAAATAAATAAATAAATAAATTGTCTTGTTCAGCCTGTTTTGAAGTGACTCCCAGCTTCATTCCCAGTGAGATGGACTCTGTGGGTGCTGCTCATTGCCAAGTAACACACCCTTGTGCGCCCACCCGAGTTTGGCTCCAGGGCACGTTCAGTCTCTGGCATAGTCAGTGTATCCCTGTCCTCTTCTTCCTCCTCAAGAACACTCAGAGGAACACACATGTGTGAGAGAGACGTTGTAGGGGTGTCCTGAAGGTGTGGGGGCTGCAGTGGCCCTGCTGGTGGTGAAGAGAGACCTTGAAATATGTGAGCATCATGCCAAGAGGGCCTGAGCTAAATTCAGAAAATGATCCAAATTCTCTCCTAAAAGTTAGCCCCATGAACTGATCCCTCCTTCCCAGCAGGGCTAAATCTCTCTGACCGAGGAGCTGGGTTTGGCTCTATCTGTGAGATAAACCTCAAGTTATTTTGAAAGCCTGTTACAGACCAGTGGGAGTTAGTTCTGGAAAGAACTTATCAAGAGCACAGGACCAGAGTTAGTGCTGGAATGGAAGGTTTGATAACAGTAGTAAAGTCGTGTGTCTGGAGGACAAAGCAAGAACGAGAGACGGGGGGCTCGAGGGAGCCGGTGGGCTTCTGCTTATGGACGCAGAGGGGATGAATACAGAAATGCGTGCTGGGGAAACATGACCTTGTTTTAATTAGTGTACTAGAGTAACCTGAAGTTGCCATATATGTGGTACATAAAATTACAGCTTTCAAAGAATTTAAAGAATAATTAGACTAAAAAAAAATGCACCTGTATCTGTATCATGTTAAGCTTTCTGTGGTAAATCAGAAAAATTTTTGGTATCTTTAGGGCCATCATTGTAGTGTACTTAAAAAAAGGAGGAAGAAAGGAAAAAAGGAACAAAGGGTGGTTGTCTAAATTTCCGCTAAATTCATGTTCATTTTATATGAAAGAAATTATTGTGCATATTTAATTAGAAAATGAAAAGTAAAGGGTATATTTTTAGGCAGAACATTCCCGATACATACCTGGCAGACACAATTGATTGATAGCTTCTTTCACGTATTACACTTTTGTTTTAAGTGCCTGTTTGTATGCAAAGTGAAGGCTGTGTCTCCTAAGGAGGAAATTCTGATTGATCGTCACTTTTTCTTCCTGCTTTAAATTGCCTGCCTTAGTGTGATCATTCAAAAAGGCTTCCACATTTATATATATTACAGTATATATCTTAAAACCTAAGGGCGGGTCATGTGAAAGAGATCATAAAACAAAGCTTCCCTATAAAATTTTAAAATTTTGTAATAATTATAAGAAGTAGCATAACAAACACAATCAATCCATCTTAAAATGATTCTGCTAATTAAGTAGAAATTAAAATATTCAATATTTTTCAGGGTTGGAAGCTCTAAGCGATGATCCTGGTTTAGTGAAGGTGGTTGAATCTTTAACTTGTGGAAAGATCTTTGCAGTGGAAATCCTTGAAAAAGCTGATGTTCCACTTGTTGTTCTGTATGATACCTCAGGAGAAGATGATATCAATGTCAATGCCACCTGCTTAAAGGCCATATGTGACAAGTCACTGGAGGTTCACCTTCAGGTACCACTGTGACCGCTCTTGTCAAAGTGTTATACATATCAAAGCAAAGAAAGTTATCAGAAAAGAATGGTACAAATTTTAGGCTAACACCTGATAGAGATAGATTATGCGTGTATTAAGAAAAAGGGGAAGAAAGACTGGAAGTGGGAAAAATGCCAAAACCCACATAGTGAGTATTAGGAATTGGATTTTTGTTTTATTTTCCAGTTTCTACAATAAGCATGTATTAATTTCATATGAAATCACTTTGCAAAGATAATAGAGGAAGATATTATAAAAGAAGGGAAAGTTAGATTAATGAAGATGTTTATTAAATTATTAGCTTTAACATTTTTAAAATGTGAAAACATACATGTCTGCAAAGAAGAAAACTTAAATTATAGAACAGCCATTCTAAATAATAGGATGAGATGTTAAAAATAAGCCTTTTAGAGGTTTCATAGCAACATTAGGAAAATATGTGTTTTAATAAGTAGAACAACAGTAAGTTATTTTATATTATGATTTAATTAAAGATAGCTAAAATTAAACCTTTACTATAATTAAAATTTTTTAAAATTTTCTAAAATTCATATGGACTATGGCTACAGATTAGAAAGTAGGCTGATAATGGGAGTGATTTGGTGAGAGTTTATTTTCATTTCTGTTAGTGTTGCAAAAAAATATGTTTTATGTAATAGTTGTTTCCCCTAAATTGATGGGGAGAAAATAAACTAAAGTTATGGACAATCTCAGCTTTTCAGACGATAGAAAGTGTTAATAAGTTAATGTATGCAAAAAGTCTACTTTGTGCCTGACATAAATGATACCAGATACTCCTTTTGGAGAAAGAGGTATCTAAATTAGCTTTTCACATTTAAGTTATGAAATTTATTCTGTGGTACCCATGCTCCAACTTAGAAGGTTTTAAAATGCAGAGACTTTCAATGAGGTATTTAGGGAGGCACTCCTATGCTCTGTTCTCAAGCCTCCCGCATGTCTTTGTTCGTTGCAGGTTGACGCTATGTACACCAATGTCAGGGTGACTAATATTTGCTCTGATGGCACCCTCTACTGCCAGGTGCCTTGCAAGGGTCTGAACAAGCTCAACGATGTCCTGCATAAGATAGAGGACTACTTCCGTTGTAAGGTATGGCAGAGCATCATGTACCTCTAAACTTGGTCCTAAGATTGCAGATAAGAGTGGTCACTAAATTTGTCTCGGTGTGAATAACTTTTGAATAGTTTGAGGTAGAACTTCTAGAATAGTGGGTGAGAGCCACAGACTGCATACTTTAAAACAAAACAAAGCAAATGCTCCCACCACTGGTTTCTGCATTGTGAAATGAGGGTAGTCGTAGTGTGTACCCATAGGAGTGTCATGAGAACAGGCTGCAAGCCTGCTTAATTTGCACAGTGCCTGGTGTATCGTAAGTGCTCAACAACTGATGGATGTGTCCCTGACAAGGTGCGGGTGATGGTCCTACAATGCAGCTGCCTGTGTCTCTGTCTGCTAGAGCCAGCCGGCTCCTCTGCTTTGGACAAAGAGGAAACCACAGATTTAGGAGAATAAAACTTCCAAGGCATCACTCCCAAGTTCTCTAGGGTCTCTGGGAAGCTGCCACCTCAGTAAATGAGGTTCTGCAGTTTAAAATGATTAATAAGCTCCTTACCCTTTCAGTCTAGTTTTCTTTTCTGAATCAGGATATGGAGAGGGTTCGTTTTAAGGTTCTAAGGTGATTTCTTTAGCTCCATTAGCACAGCATAGTCATGACCCAGAGTATGCTGTGGTTTCTGAGTGCCACTCCACCCCTGACCCCCTCGCCCTGGGAGTGACCCCTTGCCTCCAACCTGCCAAGCACAGTGAGGGCCTCGTGGCACTTATGCAGTACTATATTTTAGCCATTTGGGTATTTGGTTGTCTTACTAGAGTGTAGGCTTCCTGGGGGCAGAGACTGAACTTCACTGGTAAGCACCTAATCCATTTAGGTGCTATAGTGCCTAATCCAGTGTCCTGCATAGAATAGGCGTTTCAAAGTTTTTGCTGACTCAGGTGAAGCCTGTTTTCAGACTATAGCATAGAATTCAGGCATTAGACCTATAGATTTCCTCTTTGTGTGTTATAGATGTTTTAGATGTATCTCAAGGTCATTACCTAGGTTGGATTTGCTAGTCTGTAGATCTGAGACACCCAGAGAGGCTGATGTGCTCATAACCTGTGGCAGTGGAGGGCACTCTCAGTAGTCCCTGGTGCTCTTGTAACCCGAGTGGAGACATTGCCTGTGGGGAAGAACACATTCACCTGGAGGAAGGAGACTGGCGGGGGCCCCAGCGTCAGGTTGCAGCAGCAGAGGAGGGTGAGGAGGCCTACAGCCGTGATGTGTTGCCACTTCACTGGCCCTGGCATCCACATTTGTATTGGTGACATTTGTTTTGGAACTAAAATCCCATCTTTGAATCTAAATCTTCAAAGATTCCAAAAAGAGACCTATTGACAGCTAGCCCAGCCTCCTCACTTTTCATCCAAGCTGTTCTCCTCTTTGTCAGGTTCATCATCCTCTTCATGGTTAACTGATGGTGCCAGAGCTTGGATGAGTCACACTGACGTCCAGGCTAATATTTTTAGACACTTCAAAGGGGTGATTTATGCGCCACGTGCCGGTAGATCACTGCCGTCGGCAGATGTGGGGAAGCGGTGCAGAGGCCTCCACGCCCCGGGCATGCGCTGCATCCCGGTGGCATGTGGGCAAGGTAGCCAGCCCGGGCCACGCGGGGTAGCAGCGGGCTCTTCGCCGGGAGTGATAAAAGTGTCGTGCACTTCTGTTTTGCAGCACGTGACCTCAGAGTACTTCGTCTCCTTGCCCTTCTGTGGGAAAATCTGCCTCATCCATTGCAAAGGAAAGTGGTTACGAGTAGAGGTAAAATCAGTCACTTGACTTTTTTCCCAAGATTTTATTTATTTATTCTTTAGAGAGAGGGCAAGAGAGGGAGGAAAAGAGGGAGAGAAACACTGATGTGAGAGAGAAACATCAGTCAGGTGCTTCTTGCATGCTCCCTTCCCAGGCATGTGTCCTACTGGGAATCGAACCGGCAACCCTCTGCCCTGCAGTTCGACTCCCAACCAGCTGAGCCATGCTGGTCAGGGTGACTTTTTTTAAACTTATTATGAAATATTTCAGACATACAAACAAATTTTTTCAGTGGAACAAGCAGTTTGAGAAATGTAGTCTGACCAGCACGGCCAGTGCGCTCTGTGCATCCCACCCCTGGGGGAGCTGCCGGCTGCAGTTGGCGTTTCTCGTTCCCGTCCGTTCCTTACACTTTCACTGTGTCTGTGGCTATACACACACCTTTATTATCTGCGTATTTTCATGTGGAGGCAACAGAAATATAGACACGGACATATATATGAAACATTTATAGTAAAAATAAGTGAAGAAGGTGTAACTAAATGAATAAATGTTTTAAATATATATATTAAATAGTAAAGTGCGCTGGTTCTTCTGGGCGTGCCTTTCATTCTTTACCGCTGGGAGTTTCATCCGCGTGAGCATGTGCAGCTGCAGTTCATTTGTTTTCTTGCCGTGCGATGTGACAGCGTGGGCTGTGCAGGCAGTACCACCGCATTCTCCTGACTGCGGGTGTTTAGGTTGTTTCCCGCTTTCTGTTGTAAACAGCGTGGTCGTTACCAGGGCCCTTCCCGTGCATGTCCCCCAGGTACATATGTAGGAATGGAAGTTCTGGCTACAGGAAACACTTATCTTCAACCTCAACTTCACTGTCTTCAGCGTCACTGGATAGTGCCTTAGTGTCTCCCCAAAGTCACCCTTCCGCAGAAGCCGCAGCCCTGTGAGGGTCCAGCTTCTCTGCGGAGGCCCCAGTGCTCCCCCCTCCTGCCCGGGTGGCTTCGGCTTCAGTGGTCCCAGGCAGTTCTACTCCAGTCCCTGATCACTGTCTTATTTTCTTGGAAGCTCAGTTATGAATTTGAAAGGTTTGTTATATTTTATCATATATTTATCTTTAAAAATTGTTGTTGATTTAGAGAGAGAAACATCGATTTGTTGTTCCACTTATTTATGCATTCATTGGTTGATTCTTGTGTGTGTGCCCTGACTTGGGAATTGAACCCTCAGCCTTGGCATATCAGGACAATGTTCAAACCAACTGAGCTACCCAGGCAGGGCCTATCATATGTTTCTACATGTTTTTCACAGGGCCTATCATATATTTCTATATGTTTTTCAAGTATGAGGGGCTTTTTTGTTTTTACCTTTCCTTTCTTCCTTTCTTTCCTTCCTTTCTCCTCTCTGTCTCTCTCTATATATATATTCAATATCTAGTTTGCCCAATAGCTAAAGTTGCAAATTTGGGCCTGATTTTATTTTATTTTATTTTTTGTTTTTCCTGTTGGAAAAGCAGAAAATTATGGAGAGTGTCCATAGTTTTCATAAGATTTTTAAAGAAACCAGCACTAAGAAGGTAAGAACCATTGCTTTACTGACTTTTTAATATTGCATAGCAGCATTTGAGAACTTAATTATACTGATTTTATTTAAATAAAACTTGATCGTGTCTACTTTAATGAAAGCACCAATTTTGAAGAAATTATTACCATTAACCTGAATGTATGTCAGAAGGCTGAGATCTAGGGTTATATGAACAAGGGTTGTTCTTATATGAACAAGATATAAATTTCAAAAACATGGCTTGTTAAAAAGAACACAGCATTATTTGAATTTGAAAGCTCTGTGATGTTTAGTGTATGATGTAGAAATGCATGAATACTTAACTTTTTAAACTTCCATTTTGAAATAATTTCAAACTTTCAGAGAGTTGCAAAAATAGTTTAGAGTTTCTAAATGTCCCTTTTTGACCATCTCCAAATGTTACCATTTTAAATAACCATTATCAAAGCTGAAAATTAACATCAATATTATTATTAACTAATCTTCAGAACTTATCAACATTTCCCAGGTGGTCTTTCAATGTCTCTTTTCTGGCCCAGGATCCCAAGTTGTAACTAGTTGTCGTGTCTTCTCCATTTTCTCCAACCTGGCACTTGCTCTTTCTTCGTTGTTCATGGCCCTTTAAAGAATAGTGGTGTCTTTTAGGGTATCCCTCAACTTGAGTTTCTTCATATGTAGAACCAGGCTATGACATTTTGGCAAAAACACCTTTCTGCAAATATTCAAATACTTAAATGGATATCTAGTTTTTTTTTAAAGATTTTATTTATTTATCTTTAGAGGGGAAGAAAGGGAGAGAAATATCAATGTATGGTTGCCTCTCATATGTCCCCTGCTGGGAACTGGCCTGCAACCCAGGCATGTGCCCTGATTAGGAATCGAACGTTGGTGGTTTGGTTCGCAGGCTGCACTCAATCCACTGAGCTACACCAGCCAGTGCTACTGTTATTTTTGTTACTCTCAAATTGTGTATTGTCTACCTTTGAGATAGCAAAACTGCTCATTCTTTTAGAGATACATAGAAGTTAAGGAAAAATAATTAATTAAAAGCAGATCCTGTGTTTAAATGATGTATTTGTTCTTGACACGTCTAAGCTTTATGTGGTAACTATATATTTTGAACTTACTCTATACATTCCCTGAATTCTCTTTATTCTTTATTTCCTCATTGCTAAGACACAGTAGTTTTTTCCTCACATTTTAATATTTTGGAGAACATACTACATCTTATAATCAGCAATGTATAATAATGTATCAAATTGTTTTATAAGCAATAGTACCCTAGAATTGAAAACAGTGAATATTACTATATTAATTTTACTGATTATTACTAGTTTACTGATTATTACTAATTATATAAATTAACTAGATGTTGTTCTACTCTAAAAAAATACCTGTAAGTACATTTTAAAATAAGAGAAAATTGAATAACAGAAGTCTTTGTCGTCTTTCTCTGCAGTTTAGAGTTGTGCCTAATGTAATGCACAGAGCTGTCCTTATCTTCAGGACGTGCTGGTAAACGGGCGACACTTGTGTCCTTGCAGGTCATGAACGTTCACAGCAGCCGGACTCTGGATGTCCAGTTCCTGGACACCGGCACCGTGACATCTGTGAAAATATCTGAGCTCAGGGAAATCCCCTCTCGGTTTCTACACGAAATGATCGCAATCCCGTCGCAGGTACTGTGTGCTGGGAGAGATCAGAATGTGTCTGTGGTCGCGTGTGAGGTGCCCTCTCCACTGTGACCCTGCCAACCACCAGAGCCTGCGCGTGTCGCCAGATTGAAATGCCCTGAGTGTGGTTGTTCTCTGGGGTTCAGGTGCATGTCCGGCTCAGCTGGCGCAGACAGGCCAGTCGGACTCACGGGACACTGTTGGACGCATGTGTGTGTATGTGCAGTTGTTAGGTTACTGCAGGTTAGAGGTTCTGTTGATATTTTAATACGATATAACTGGTGCTGACTTCTATTCAGCTTCAGGGTAGCGCATGTCAGCATCTACCCCCCCAAGTTCCTAGTTTAATTAGGTAACCATTCTCTTTTGAAATCTGTTTATGTTTAATCATTTTCTTATATGATGTTACCCTCATAGATTTTAGTAAAAAGATTAACTTTGGCTTGTCCCTCCTCTATTGGTAAAAATTTATGATAAGAATTTTGAACTATTTTGAGTTAATTAAAATTGTTAAGAACTATTTCCCACCTTTAGGAGAAGTAGAGGATTTTATATAGAAATTAACCATTTGTTGAAAGTCAACTTGTTTGACATTCTGTCATTTTAAACAGCTTCTTGGACCAGAAGATGCCTTGTGCCACGAAAACACACTGAATGGAAAGCACATGCCTGTAGTTAGCACGGCTTTCCTAGTTCCTCTCACTGCAGCCGCCACTGCCCTTTCTAAAGCGTGACTGTTAGAAGCTGTCCAGCTTGTCATCAAGCCAGTTTTCCAAGTCACTTACGTTGGTGCTCAGCCAGCAATACTGAGAACTGTTAGACCTTCAGGTGCTCCTTTCACCTGATAGCACCTCTGGCTTCTGCACCCCTGTTAGAACCTCCCCCAGGGCCGGCCTTCTAGAAAAGACCCCCAGCTAGAGGGGGGGCGTGAGGGACCCCATCTCACTGCTTCTGAAAGTCACACAATATACCTTCTTTGAGCTACAGCATTAAAAGCCATGACAAATTTTTTTGTGTTAATTTTACCTATATTCATTGTTCAATAGTTACAAAGTTGGGGGAACTTTAAAGGACAGCAAGGCCAAGCCTCTGTCTAACAGCATCTCCCCAAGAGGCCGAAGTCAGAGCAGCAAGCCGATGGCCTGCTGGCCAAAGCTGACCCGTGAATACTGAGTTTGGGCTCTTGGGTCTTGCAGTGTTTTAAAATTCGAATCAGTTGCCGGGATTTAAAAATCAGACAATTGCACACAAAAATCTCTACTTCTAGCTTCTCTTGACAAAGCAGACAGTCTGACAGCATCGAGTGTTCTCCTTTATGGGGCAGTACTTGTGGGAGCTGGGGAGGTGGCATTTCCCCCGCAGGGCCTGCTGCCCAGGGCGCTGGCCCCACCTGGCCTCTCCATCCCTCATTACCATGGAGTGTGCAGCCTCATCCAGGGGGCGCAGGGAGAGACTTGGAGCCCCCCAAGGCAGAGGGCGTGACAGGGAGGATGGGGCTCAGAGGGGAGAGAAGGAATCAGGGATCCTGGAAGTAGGTTTCGTTCCCTTCACAGAATTGCCTCCATCAGTTCACAGGTTTCTGTGAGACTGCAGGGGGTCCCTGAGGTCACCTTTGACTCGCTGATGCGGCCACTCTGCAAAAGCTTGTGCGGTGATGGTGAAGGCAAAGAGCACTGGGGAAAATGAGGCTTTTCACTATCGGTGGATTTCACTGTTTTCTTGATTCTCATTACGATCTCCCTCCAAAGGCGAGCACAGATGCCGGCACCCACACGGTCCTCAGGAAATGCTGGGTGACGCGCACAAGCCTCTGAAAAGGTCTCTGCAACAGGAGTCAGTTTTTGTCCAATTGACACTTTTTCTGTCCAGTTAGGTTTAGAGGGAAGACCTGGCTGTAAGTCCCAGGGCTCTCTTTTTGGTTGTGTGATCTGATAGTCTCTCTGGGTCCCTTTCGCCATCTGTAAGGCGGTGCTGTCACCCTGCCTGTCAAGCAGGAGTGTTGTAGAGTGAGAAGTACACGCCATGCCTGGGGTAAGCCTTGGCGTGTAATGGGAGTGAGGAGGATAATAATGGTAATATAAATAGAGCCAGGAGTAAAGCGGATGCTTCAGCCTGAGTGCTGATTGTCATCATTAGCTGTGGCTTATTTCATCATTGCTCTCTGTGTTGGCAGCATCTGACTCGCAGGAAAATAATACTGACGTTACTCGTAAGTACCTATTTTAAGTGTTGACTTTTCCACCGTGTTTTCTTTTCAGGCTATCAAGTGCTGCTTAGCAGATATTCCGCAATCTATGGGCATGTGGACGCCAGATGCTGTGCTGTGGTTAAGAGACTCTGTTTTGAATTGCTCAGACTGTAGCATCAAGGTTAGTTATCTTACTGGCCTTGATAGATCTCGAAGGGAGCTGTCAGCCCTAGGGGCTCATTTGGTTTTTATAAGAGAATTTTATCAAATTTTATCTTACTGTAAACTGATGCTTTCACACCTGACACACTTTTGTAGTTAAGACATTGTTACATGTGTAGTGAGGAGACATTTCATTGTTTAATTTTAAGAATTTACTCTGTATCTCCAGTACTGTTTTAAATCTTGTATATAATGCTCCCATTATCATGAAGGTAGCAGATGTGGTTCTCTGAGCCTGGTTTACAGCATGATGAGGAATTACAGTAAGTGCCCAACAGAGGGCCCCACATACATCTCTTGATACGTGTTTTTAAAAATCATGTAAGTCCTGTATTTCTTTTCTCCGGAGTATAATAGATTATAAACAAATTATTTGCTTATAACCTTGGTTTTTGCCCTTTTTTCCCTAAAGGTTTCATAAACTGCTTTATTTCACTAGCCGGTTTTGTCTGTACTTTCGCATGTTCATATCACACATGTGGCCCATATTTCCACGAATAGAAACGTAAAGTGGTATTTCTCTGTTTTAACAGAAGCAAATAGTGTTGTCATTTTGTGTGAGAATTTAACAATGAAATGTCCTTCTTGTATCTTCATGAAGATCTCAATTATTCTAGCTCACTGATTTTCCTATCTTCATACTCCTCTTGGATTTATAATGTACAGTTACACACTTAATTACATACCATTTTATACTCTTTAATTGATGCATGATAATGAATATTATTTTCTCAGCTGCTTTTTCAGCTCCTAAAACCAGGGCATTTTAATGCTGATTATTGAAATGGCATTTGTATATCATAAATCAAGATGAATTAGCAGTCAGTACATCATTAGCACTTTAAATGATAAATTTAAATAAACTCATCTTGCCGGAAAAATATTTTTTAAGTAAATTACTGTGGGAGGATTGCCTTGCACGTGTCTCTGCCTTTCATTTCTAGCCTAATTCAATAAAAAATAGATGTGGCTGAAGGCATCTCGTTTTTGTCATTTCTAAGATAAACCAGAGGAGCTGAGGAGAAGAATTAACCGTCCCCCAGCCCTTGGGGACACAGGGCATTGCAGGCCCAGTTTTTGATGGATGGTATTCTCATGCAGACACTCAGCCCTCTGATAGAGAGAGCAGGTGGGCGAAGGTCTCCTGGGCAGAGGTGCAGAACTGCAGTTTTAGCCTGGAGCTCTCTTCTTCTTTTACTCCCAAGATCCCTCTTCTCCCTCACAACAGGGGGAGGGGGTGAGCGGCAAGGACCCATATTAGGACCACATAAGGAACGTGGGCCAGAGGGTCCTGGAGGGCACAGTGAATGTCAAAGCTTTCTCCTCCCTCGCAGCTGGAGAGCACACCAGCCTTAGACAGGCTGCTTACAGAACGCTGTGCCAGTGTTGCGATTATTAGCTATTGTTGAAGTCGGGTGGGTGATGAGGACATGGAGATTCATCATACTATTCTTTCTATTTTGAGTATTTTAAAATGTCATTAATAAAAAACATTTTAATCATGACATATAGAATCACTTCCTTTCAGTGATAATGACTCCTAGCAGGTTATAAAGTGCTCTCAGAGATTTTCAAAATCAGTCCATTTTCACTCCCATAATCTGGCCGCTTGTCTCTAGACTGTAGCTCATTCACTGCTCCTGTGACGGATAATTCATCTGACCTGAAATAAAAGAACTTTAAGTTAGTTGGGTCTCTTTTTTTGCAAAATGCCATGTTTTAATATTTAACATCAATATTGTAACCACCTCTCAGAACGTAATGTAAATTTGGATCTCAAATTGGTATTTCTTGTTCTCCAAAGGTTACAAAAGTGGATGAAACCAGAGGGATCGCGCACGTTTATTTATTTACTCCTAAGAACTTCCCTGATCCTCACCGCAGCATTAACCGTCAGATTACGAATGCAGACCTGTGGAAGCATCAGAAGGACGTGTTTCTGAGCAGCCTCTCCAGCGGGGCTGGCTCTGCCGACAGCAGGGGTGGCAACACCCTCCTTGCGAGCAGCACGGAAGACAGTGTCAGAAAGCGCCTCACGGATGGCAGCAAAAAGCCCACGGCGGATCCCACCTGCTCTTGCTCCACGGAGGAACTGCCGCCCCCTGTCCACCTGCCAAAGCCGGGGGAATACATGGATGTGTATGTGCCTGTGGCCTGTCACCCCGGCTACTTTGTCATCCAGCCATGGCAGGAGATACATAAGCTGGAAGTGCTGATGGAAGAGATGATTCTGTACTACAGTGTGTCTAAGGAGCGCTACGTGACCATGGAAAAAGATCAAGTGTACGCTGCCAAAGTGGAAAACAAGTAGGTCCTCGGGCAAAGCGTTTCTACCCCTAGGAAAAGTGTGTAGAGCGGTGATGAGAGCCCGTCATCCCCGCAGGGGGACGTCCAACCACACAAATGGGAATTTTGAATGTGAAGTGAGACCGATGAATCATGCCATTTTCTAATATTTAGAATTATGTCATTTACTTAAAAATCTAGTGACCACATTCCTGTTGAAAGCTAATCGTACCTGAAGTGAAGGTTTAAATGTTGTTTTCTACTTTTCTGTTGGAAAACAATATTTGCTTATTCATAAAATAATGTTTTTAATTTAATAACCTTTAATTTTAAAACTAAGATTTTTATTGTAGAAAGATTTAAAAATACAAAAAAGTACACAAAATTAAAACCAGCCAACCAGACCTTACCCTTGTTCACATCTCCGCTTATTCGTGGGATAGATTCCCTGAAAGAGGAAACCCGTTTGCTGACAGGTTCCTGATACGCACTGTCAGCTGCTTCCTAGGGGGCCTGCGCCACCTTCACAAGGTGCGGCCGTGCCTCTTTCACTGGCTTTGGCCGCGGGACAGTGAGAACCGTAGCTCCCTGCGTTTGCTTGGCGCTTCTGTCGGTTTCTCATGTTTGCACGTTTGGGTCCGCCGCCTCCTTTCCTGAGGCACTTGTGGTTTCGACCCAGTGGAGCCCTCGCACTGCCCCTGCACTCTGCTCTCCGGCCACAGAAGCCCTGGACAACAGCCCAGCGGTCCCTGGCCTGTCCCCTCGGACAGTTTTCTGAGGGGAAATGACCAAACGCCTTTGATGATGCTGAAAACAAGGAGCTGTCTCCCCTCCACCCAAGAACACACATGAACACACACGCTCGAAAGGTCAGACTGCTTATTTGTTCTATGAAATGCTTCTGTTCTTTAAAATAGCAAGTATAGGCATTTATAAAATTCTGTTATTTTCATGGAAGAAGAAAACCCAATTTAGAAGTCAAATTTGACTCTTAAAAGTCAAAAGTGTAGTAGCTGTCATTCTGAAAAGCATTCAACTTATATGTTACAAGCTTTTCATCTTCAAGAAAACATTTTTACTGTGTCAAGTTAGTTATAATCATAGCACGAATGGGTTTAATTCAGTACAGGAACATTATTGGTGTTAATTTGCCCCAGTCGCAATTCTTTGTAGGCTAGCTTAATCACAGTTAAACTGCTGTTACCTGTTATCTGAGGAGTGGATTAAAGATAATTAGTGGGGAGAGGTGGGCCCTATTTGGAGGCCAGAGTTCTCGAGGGGAGGAGACAAACTGGAGCCTGTGGCTGGGGCTTCAGACTCCAGCACCACCACCCCCCACCCCCGCCCCAATCCTCCGAGTGCCTAGCAGTTCTGCCCCAGGACTCTTGCTTGGGCTCTATTCAGTTAATTTGTCCCTAGATGAACAAGGGATGTCTTATAGATAAGAACAGATTACCTAAAAAGTTTTAAAAACTGTGTGAACTGAATCAATGCAAAATGTCAGAGTTTCTATCTTGCTTACAACCCGGGACTGTTTACTAAACCTTGTTCCCAACTATGGTCAGTTAAGATGTAGGAATTTTGAATAGATTTTTTTATTACAGGGCTTTACAAATCTGTTTCAGCTAAGAATAACCTGGAAAACCTATTAAAAGTGGAGGTTCTCCTTTCTCACCCCAGAGACCCTGATTCGAAGTCTCTAGGGGCTGGAACTCTGGAATCTGTGTTTTTAACAGATTCTCCAGGCGATTCACAAGCAGCCTTGCACCGACATTGGAAATCTGCTGTGAGTTTGGAACTTGAAAGCTAAGTAGAAGCACAACCTGTGAGTCTTCCGATGGCCCTCTGCTCACTGCTCTGTGCTTCTCATTCATAGACTGAGAGCACAGACCACTGTAATTCCCTCTGTATGATGTAAAGACATTGCAGTTGGTGGAAACCAAATGTTTTCATGTCTTTTTGTACTTAAATAAATTAGCAACATGCACCAAACTGGCATTTCCACATATGGAAAATTCTCTTTAATTTGGTCTGAAGTCCTTATATTTCCACAGCTTACCTTTTTGTAAATAATGATTATAATATTAATAATGGCTACCATTTGCCAAGTGCCTAAAGGTTAGACGCTTTGCGTATATTATTTCTGCAAATGAATTAAAATTAAGTACTACCTCTGAGATAACAGGCTCAGAGAATAAATACAGAGTGCAGGGTATGGAGCTGGAAAATGGCCTAGCCTGGTGGGACTTCAGCGCAGGAGTTTAGCCCCCAAAGTGCTTACGTACTTTGTATGATGCCTTTTTGTGTCTGTGTTGTCTCTGCAACTCCTGGGCTCTTGCCTGCTGCACTTTGGCCTTACCTGAAGGTTTCCGAAGTTTCCCCCAGAAGCCCCCAATGACAGACAGTGTTGAAGCTGGTCTGTCTGTAGCTTTCTTACTGTAATTCACCCTATAGCAGCTGCGTAGGTTTTCTGTAGCCATTCTCCACGGGGTGCGCACTGGCTGGGGAATCGGTCCAGCCCAGCCCGGCCCAGCAGTGTGCTGCGGCGAAGGGCCTGCCGTTCCTCTGGGCTTTGACCTGACACACCTGTGTCCAAGGGCGTCCAGGTCCACCACCTGAGGCAGCTCCGACTCGGAGCATTCGGGAGCAGAGACCGCCTCCAGAGACCCTCTGCTTTTAGACATTATTCACAATCAGGACTGTAGGACTCGAAAATGGCCCTTCATTCTTGAACTCCGAAGTCTAGGTTTTTCTCATTTTAATGATACAGACACAGAGGGGAAAAGTACACGTGTGAATTTCTGACACCTTGAACTTTGGATCTTCCTCCATGCACTCTTACCCTTTTCAGGCTCTTTAAGTGGTGGGTTAGATTTGTTTTATTTTGTTTTGTTTTTTAATGTTTTTATTTGACATAATTACACATGTCAGGTTTACATTCCTTTTTGTAATCTCTCCCCAGCCTCCCTCCCAGTCTCACTTTCTCTCCCGTTCCCCCCCACACCCCACCCCCCAGCTACACGGTAGTGTGTGCGTGCTCCACTCCAGACCACCTGCCCTGCGGAGCCTCTCTGCTTGTCTCCTGTGTGTGCCTTCAGCCTGGCCTGGTCCCGCTTTCACACACGTACTTGTCCCACATGTGTGGCAGTCCCCTGTCCCCCCAATGGAGTGAAGGGTCCCCGAGGGGTCCGCCTCGTCCTGATCGTCCTGCACGGCATTTCTTTTGTTCTCCTTGAGCTCCACGAGGCCTGAAAGAGGTGCTGGAGTGAGCCAACTCCTTCGCGTGAGCCAGTATACAACAGTAACCTTTGGGAAAAGAAGAAGCAGTCTCTTCAAAAACGTCCAGTAGTACAGTTTTAGACTTGGGTAGACAGCATTCTCAGTAATTTTTCTTTTTACCATCAAATATTATCCTTAAGGCAGGCGTTGACTTTGTGTTTCTTCTTCCCTTTCAATCCTTGGCACCTTAGGTGGCACAGGGTGCTCCTAAAGGGAATCCTGACCAACGGGCTGGCCTCCGTGTACGAGCTGGACTACGGCAAGCACGAGCTGGTCAGCGTAAGGAAAGTGCAGCCCCTGGTGGACGTGTTCCGAAAGCTGCCGTTCCAAGCAGTGCCGGCTCAGCTGGCAGGTAATTTCTATGGAATTTGAACTCACCCCCCAGCGCTCTTTATATTGTCATTTGATCCTGGGTACGTAGGAGGGCAGAATCATTGGCCTGTGGAAGGATTTTTTTCACAACTTCCCAATCATGATGGAAATAATTTTTCATGCTCGCTCACAGTCGTCACACCCTCCAGCTCTACCTGCTGCTTCGGCTTTTCCACACGCCCTGCTAGCTCTGGCTCCAAAGCCGTAACCTCAGGGCAGGTACAACAGTGCAGTCCGCTGTTTTCAGTCGGCATTTCCCCCTCTGTGGGGGCGTGTTTTGTAATGATTTTTAATAGCTGCAAAATACTCTGTGTAACCAGCATTTCCCTAGCGTTGCCTGTTTTAGGTTCTTTACACTCTGATTGTAGCATTAAGAACAGCCCTGCCACTGTGTACACGAGCCAAAGGAAATGAAGGCAGTGAAACGACCTGAATAACCAACAGGAGGAGAACACTGTACAGTTAAATATTTCATAATTTATTGCATAAATTATAAAGCATCTACATAATGGATTCCCACAATTATAAAACATTTCTGGGTCCCAGAATATGATCGCTGTCGTGGCCAAGGGCACCTCCAGTTGCGTTGCAGCTAACAGCACGCATGTGCGTGGTCTCACCAGTTCACACCAGCCCACTGACTGCCATTAAAATCTAAGGAGCTAACCCAGTACATATACGGCGGCACTTATTTGTGGTGTGTAATGAGGTTTCTGTCTTATCTCTTGTAAAAGCAAATGTCTGTGGCTCCTCTGTGTGTGCTCTTGCCAGCAGGTAGATGAAGCTCCACCTGGAGGTCTGTCAGCATTCAGGGAGGCCGAGGGGACAGACAAACACGCCAGCCGTCTGGGGCTCTCTCGGTCCCGCTCTGCTGGGGCAGGGGGGGCTGTGGCCCCATGACACCACACTGACTCCCTGCCCCGCTCACCATACCCACTGAGCACAGTGGCAGAAGTGACATGATCTCAGCAATGAAAGCAATTCTGTATATAGATTATTCTTGTAGTTATTGACTGGCTTTTATTAGAGAGAGATAATTTGCCTTGTTTTTGAAGTGTTTGCTGATTTCTTTGTGTCTTCTACCAGAATTCAAAGGACACTCCCACAGTAGTTGGACATAAACCAAAAAATGGCATTTTACACGTGGCTGGCTACTGTTGGTCTCTGTTGAACTCAACCTCTAAATTGTTTCCTCAGATTTTATAGTTACACATTTTTCATTTTTACTTGTTAGGGTTCATATTTTGTTGACAACACATGTTGTTAAACATGACAGTTGAACTGCCCGGTGAAGGAGTCTCTGAAGTGGGAAGCGTTGTGGCTGTGGTCTCGGGTGCCTGCCCCGTGCAAGGGGCTATCCCAGTCACGCCACTTGTTGCAATTCTCCCCCACGGTGAGGGGTGTAGGTTCTGGTAGTATCGGGAAACGGCAGCTTAGGGACTGTTCTGGGCCTCTTGGGGAAAATGCTTAATAATTAAAGAGTGTAGCCCACTCACTATATTGACAGCAGGTCATTTAAATTACATGTGAAACTCCCAGGCCTTTGCCACTATGGGGCATACTTTATAGTTTATCTAATTTAGATAAACTAATGGACTTAATCTGTTACTTTAATAGTATTTCTTGGAAAATACATATTGTCTCAATATTGTTTTAAAATCTGATCTAAAATTCTCTAAATTGAGCTCTCCAGTTTAAAAGTTACAGGGATTTAGAAATGCATGGGACCTGAAATTCATCTGGCCCAGCCAGTTTATTCTGTAAGTAAACCAAGGCCCGAGAAACAGACCGATGTGCCCCAGACCAGCCCACTCAACAAGAAAGAACTGGAATAGTGACCGCGTCTCCGGGCGTTCAGTCCAGGGCTTTGGCCATGATGTTGTACATCCTGATTTTTTAAAAATTGTATGTTATTCTTTTTTTTTTTTTTTTTACTACATCTGGTTCATCAGAAAAAAAGTCTGTAAGTAAGAGAAGTGTCATTGATACTCTTCCTATTTATCTCCATTATCAGTTTAAGTCTGCATGTACTTCATGTAGGGAAGTGGACGGGAGTTGTATAACTTCATTTTATGTAGCATTAAGTCTCAAAACTGTGTCTGTGAGTAAAGGTGCCGCGGTGGACGTGGCATAAAGGTGTACAGAAGTGACCCCATTTGGAACAGAAACGCTGTGGGCTGGGCTGCTTCGAGCTCGTCTGGCCACTGCTTCCCTGGTAGGCACGTCTAACCGGATGTTTTAGCCACTTTGGGACTGACGCAGTAGTTTTCTGTCGTGCTGGCCCAGAGACAGGCTCGTTTGACCCCTCCCTGCTCTTTCTCCTAGGAGTCAAGTGCAGCCAGTGGTCCGAAGAGGCTTCGATGGTGTTTCGAAATCACGTGGAGAAGAAACCTCTGGTGGCATTGGTGCAGACGGTTACAGAAAACACTAACCCGTGGGACCAGAAAGTGGTGGTCTATTTGGTGGACACCTCGTTGCCAGACACGGATATCTGGATTCATGATTTTATGTCACAATATCTGGTGGAGCTTTCAAAAGTTAAATAACCACTGCTTTTGTGACCTCGACAACTAACTCAGATTTTCTAGCAATAACAAGAGGTAGTAGGCTAAAAAAAACCTTATCTCTGCTACATGGCTCCGACTGCTGTGGGGACTAAAAACAGTGTGTTATGGTTTATGAAAATATTTATAAGTTGTGTTTGACAGAGTTGACTTTTCCAGGAGAATCGTACTTGAATTATTACTATAACATTAGAATAAACATGTTTATCAATGTAAAAACTGGCTGCCTCATCATTTCTAGGCTTTAAGATCTGAAGACCAAGAGTTTCCCTTTCTGTTCATCTTGTCTTCCTTGTGGTGCTGGGCTCTTTTCCAGGTAGACTGAGAATTTCGTGACTTAACTCTACCCTAGTGTGTCGTGCTGTGTCCCAAAGTCCCCAAACCATGGGACGATGACCCCGAGCCTTTAGCACACCGGCATTGCGAGTGGTGTTGCAGGAGGAGCAGCCAGGCAGACCAGCGTGCCTCTCCCCCCAAATCTTGAGCGGCTCCTCATTGTCCAGAGAATTGAGACTGAACGCCCAGGCCTTCTGCAGTCTCCCCACTGAACCTCACTGTCCACCATTCCCTCTACCAGTCCCACTGGACCTTTACCAGGTCCCTGAACCCCATGCATGTGCGTCCAGGATCACTGGTATTCTCGGCACGGGGAGAGCCCGGCAATCCCCAGATGGTAAATGCCCGCTCCATTGCTGAGTCCCAGCTAACAGTGTGACATCACCGAACGTGGAGTTGGAAGGAGATGCACCCCAGTGGCTCTCGAAAGCCTGCACTGCAGACTCCAGCACACCACTGTCTTCATCCTCCACAGCAGGCAGAAGGATGTCTCGCAGGCACCAGGCACATGTAACGGTGTGTTCTTGCTAGTGGATGGGCAGGATGAATTGACAGGGATACTGCAGAGGCCTTAGCAGGGGCCTGAAGAGGAGGGAGGGAGGCCCTGGACTAAGAGTGGAGCAAAGGGACCAAAGAAAAAACATTAAAGGCTTTTTGAAGTTTTTGATTAGAATTTACACCTTGGATCTAGAAGATAAGAAAGAGGAGGTGTCAAAGACTGATGCTGATGGTTCTGGCCAAGATGGAGGCATTTATTTCTGCACACAATCAAATGAAACAACTAATTTAAAAAAAAAGCCAGAAAATCAAACTGTATGGAAGTCCAACAACCAAGGAGTTGAAGAAGAAACATTCATCCAGACTGGTGCGCCAAGACAAATATGGCCCAAATGAAAGAACAGATCAAAACTCCAGAGAAAGAACTAAGCAACAAAGAGATAGTCAACCTAACAGATGCAGAGTTCAAAACACTGGTGATCAGGATGCTCACAGAACTGGTTGAGCGTGGCCACAAAATTAAGGAAGAAGTGAAGTTTATACAAAATGCTTGAAGTCATTTGCTTATTTTTATGTGATAAAATTTAGGAAAAGTGAGAATACAAAGAAGTTAAATACCAGATGTTTTAAGTTTTCCATGTAAAAATGTTTAAATTACCTTTCTAGCTTTTTAGAATTTATATTTAATATAATTAAAGTGATTCAAAATCCAGGAATGCTTATGCCAGTGGTTTAAATAATTATTAATGATAAAGAATGGAATAAATGTTTAAGTGAAATAAAGTAGTGTAAATGTTTTTATGATGTTTTCCTAAAAAAATAAAAAATTTTGAATTGTCTACAAATAAGGAAAGGTAGTTTCTATTTTACTGACTTTAGAAGTATTTCCATTACTTTTTAAATAAAGAAAATTGTGCTGTAGATGTAATTGGAAAAATTAATCCAGTGCCAGGACATTTGACAAACAAAAGAAACCCGACCTCTACCTCACACCATATTCGAAAGTCAGTTCCAGGTGGACTGAAGCCCAAGCAGGAGAGGCTACTGTAGGAAGCTAAGATAGGAAAACACCTTTATAACCGGGAGTAGGGAAGAAGCCTTACATATAGGACACAACGTGCTAACAATAAAGGAAAAGTCGAGAGACAAGACTGTGAAAGTGAAGAACACTCATCCGAGACGTCGTCATGAAGGCAAGAGCGGAGTGGAGGAGTGTGTTGGGTTGGCCAAAAAGTCTGCATGTTTTTTCATAAACCTTTTTTTTCATATTCACCAATTTTATGGATTTGGGTATTTTGAGTATGTCAGCTATCTCCTGTGTGGTATAACATTGATTGTTTTCAATTAATGTCTTGATTTGATTGCTATCAAATTCAGCTGACTGTGGAGCATTGTCCGGCAAGAAATCTTTAGCACAAAACTTTGCAAACCACTTTTGACATGTTTGATCAGTCACAGCACCTTCTCTATACACTGCACAAATCTTTATGCATTTCAGTTGTGTTTTTATCTTTCTTGAAATACCAAAGCATAATGTGCTGAAATGTTGCTTATTTTTAATGTCTTTGATATTAAAATGGCTACCCCCAAATGCACCAATTTTGATAATTTTTTAAATCCACACTGATATGACAGCTGCCACATACAATCTAACAAAAATTTTTAAATGCAATTAAAGACAACTAAGCACTATGAGAGCCATCTCACAGAAAAAACCCAAATGAACTTTTTGGCCAACCCAATATATACTGTACAGAGTTTACAGAATTTACAGGTGTATGTGAAACATTTTATTCTTGTATTATTATGTATTAACTATTGTATCACTTGCCATACAAACAACTTGTAAAGCTACTTTTCCCTCACCCTGTATATATGTTGTGGGAAAATATACTGAACATTTTCAATAAACAAAAGACTACCCAGAAGCAAAATGGGCAAGACATTTGAACAAACATTTCACAAAAGAGAAAATCCAGCTACCCAATTAACACAGGCACTCAACCCCAGGGAACACAGGTGTGCAAATTCAAACCTCAATGAGATAACCAACTCATGTACCAGAAATGGGGGAAATGCATCCATTTTTGTTCATTTCAAGCGCTGTTGATGTGCGCACTTGTGCAGGAGGCTTATAGAAAACAGTGTTCGCAGCAGCGTTATTGTTATCAAGCCCGCAAACGACCTAAATGTCCATTAGTAAGATGGATACTTAAAACCGGTGGTACACAGTGGGAACCTGTACAGCTGTGAGAGGAAACCTCAGCCACACGAAACAGCATATTAACTTCACAACATAGAGTTGAGCCAATGAAGACAAACGTGGAGAGAAGAGACAAGGAAATGACGCCCTTTAGAGTCGAAAAAGGGATCATCTTTCCAAGGGCCCAAGCCGGCTTCTGGGCTCGCCGGCAACGTCCGTTCTTGCCCGCGTGCTGGCCCCAACAGGTGTTCTCATGGACACACATTCCTGAACCTGCCCCCCTGTGTTGTATGCACTTAAAGTTAGATTCCACAACAAACGCATTTAAAACGTCTGAAATGTTAGGTCCTTTATTTTAAAGTACATGGTACCTACCCCTTGAAAAGAGTATTCTTTTATAACTTCAAGGGTTTTGTATGTAGAAATGCACTTTAGTGAAAAACGAGATTTCTTTTTTAAAAAATGAGTGCTTCTCACTAGCACCTATACCCCGGAATTAAAAAGGGCTGATATTTATTCCTACTAGGAACTTCCCCATGATAATCCAAAGAGACCTTATCTTCTCTTCATACAAATAGTTTTTCATGAGCCATTTTAAAACTTCAAACACTTGAAGTTTGGGTTTAAGTTATTTGTTCTGGAAAACATATTACTAGCCTTTTAAGAAAGCGGGACCTCTTTTGCTCTTTCCGTCCTTATTTTGGACACCCCAGCCTCTCAGTATGGAGACAGTGCCCCTCGTCGTTATCAAAGCTTCAGTTCCACCAGACCCCGCGGGGCTGCCGCTGGGACGGAGCGGCCCTCGCTTCAATCGGAGGAGGCAAAGGTGCAGCAGATGCTGGGCTGGCTCCGCTCCCTCCGCGAACCTTCCCAACGCCTCTGGGATGAGAATCATCCGCCCACCGCTTTCCAGGTAACTCCACCAGCGCTTTAACTCCCGCCGGTGCAAGTGCGGAACCCGAGACTCCGGAGCGACCTGCACCCGCTCGTCCGTAGCGTCCGGCCTCGGGCGGCCCGGCCCCTGCCCCGCCCCGCCCGCCGCGGTGTCGCTCCCGGGCCGGGACCGCGCGCTGGGCCCCGGCGCCCCCGAGTGGAGGGAGAGGGCGGCGGGCGGGGCGGGGCGCGGCGCGGTGACAGCGGGAGCCGGGCCCGCCCCTGGCTGCCGCCCCCGGAGCCCACAGCGCCCGCCTGCCCGCGGCCGCACAGGAGCTCGTGCAGCCCCAAGCTCCGCTCGCACGCCCGCGCCCGCGCTCGCGCTCGCCCCGCGGCTCCACGGCCCGGTAAGCCCCCCACCCGCCCAGGGGTCCCCCTCGCCATCGCGGGGCTCCCTGCCCCCGCGCCGGGGCGCCAGCCATATCTGGGCAAAATATTCAGCTGTCGCCGCCGCCGCCAAGAGGGACTGAGCGCGGCTCCCTCTATAAATAGCTGCCGCCCCGGGTTGCCTCGGGGCTGAGGAGCCCGGGTGTCCGGGTCCCGAGCGCGACGCTCCGGTCCCCATCGCCCGCGTTCGCTCCGCGCGTGTGGCTCTGGCCAGGGCGCCTCCTCTCTGGACCTCAGCGCCAGCCGCCTCGGTAAACCGGAGAGAGGAGCCCGGGCCGGGGCCGGGGCCTCCTCAGCGGCGCTCCGCGCCCGGCTGCTCCGCGCCCGGCTGCCCCGCGGGGGTCAGGTGCCCACCCGAGCCTGCTCCTATACGCGGCCGCCCTCCCGCTCCGAGAGTTCGGCCGTGGGAGTGGGGGCGTCCGTGCTTGGGCAGGTGTGGAACCGGGGTTCGGGCTGCGCCCGTTTGTGGCAGGAAAAGTTTCCCAAACTGCGGGAGGTGAAGAGGTGCCCGGCGCGGATTTTGCGCGGAGGTGGACCGGAAAGGTGCCTGGAGACAGAAGCCTCCCGGTTGTTGCCAACTCACAGGGAGGCCTTGCCAAGCCGTCTCGCTTCTTGGAGACTCAGTTTCCCCATGTGTAGGGGCGGGGTTTGTTCCCAGGATGAAGCTAGGAGTCAGAGCCTTGAGAGCAGCAGGGTATGCTCTAGACCACCGGCTCGCCTCCAACCTGTTCACCGGCTCCGGGCCTGGGACACTGGGGGCACAGCCGTGCATATCCGGAGGGGTTACAGAAACCAGAGTCTTCTGTGGTCCCCTGACGGTGGGCTTCTGGGACCTATTAGGACCCTTGGAATAGCCTGGGCCGCACCCTCACGGGAAGCGCGCCCCGCGGTAATTGTGGTATCATGCCGGGTCGCAGCATCACTTTCGCAAAGCAGCCTGTGACTCAAACAGCTTTAGACCCAAAGAACTGGGCAGGGCGGGAGGCTCCAGTGCAGCTGCTCCCAGGCCTCTGCTTCTCCCAAACAGTAATTATGATGCAGCCTTCTGAGTGCCGGCACAAGCCCTAATCCCTACCCTTTCTGCTGCTACCTACCCTGCACTTGGCCTCAACCTTTGCCCTCCCACACTCTGGAGATGACCTGGCCCAGGCTTTTCTGCGCCCCAGTCACAGAGCCAGCGCCTAGCTCAAGTTCTGGGCCCTCAGCGGAAGCACCCCCAAAATCTCCATCTAGAATTCTCTCAGTGGTGACAGCCATTTTGTTCTCCAGAAGGGCCGCAGAGCCCCCTGCTCAAGGTCACAGGCTGCCGGGAGCACCAGGAGGTCTGCAGTCTGTACCAGCCTTTCTCATATCTTTCCTGACTCCTCCTGATGCTGAGGCAGGTGTTAGGGTCAGTGAACACCCACTAGCGCCCCCTCTTCTTTGACCAGCTGCTGTCCAGGACATTCCCCTGCTCAGACAAGAGCACCTCATCCTGAAGTTTCATTTTTGTTTCTACTTTACTTTCTCTTATATATTTTCTCTAAGGGCATCTCAAAGCCCCACAGGTAGAATTAAGGGAAAACGGAGACAAATAGTAAGGTTCTTGTCAATTCCAGCCACAAACAAACAGGCAGAGAGTGAAAGCGAGGAATGCTGTGACTCCAGTGAGTTAATTCTCTGTAACGAGCCAGCCTTTCAGTCCTTTGTTTCAGACTCTCTTGGCCCTTGAGTTCCTCCCAGTCTAAGTGGAAAGCCAGTGTCCTCTCAAAATAGCCTCCGCCCACCTTATCAGGGTCTCGCACCTTCTTGCTCCTCCAGGGTGGGGCTGCCTCCCGCGGCCCAGCAAAAGCACACACGCAGGAGTTAGGAGGCAGCGGCAGCTCTTAGTGAGGACAGTGGGCTTTCGGGGAGGTTAGGACGCCTGGCAGCGGCTCTGCCACCTACTTAGAGTGAGCACGGGCAAGATGGTCTCTAGTTGCCCTGAAATCAAAAGGGCTTGGAGTTTCCTGGAAGACTTTCTAGCATGAGAAAAATGCAGTGCCAGGAATAAAATCTGGGGGAGCCCACTCTGAAGAAGAGGGGAAAGAGTGGGAGGAAGTGGCTTCCCAAGAGCCAGGGTGGGAGGGAGGCTGGCAGTGACAGTTGCTGCTCAAAGACAGAGGGGCCGAGGACTGTGGAGGGGCCACCAGGATTGGCGGGGCAGTTGGCATTGGCCAGGGCATTGCAGAAGGTTCAAACCTGGGACCTGCTACGGCCTCGCTGGGGCTAGTGAGCGCCCCCTCCCCTGCCCCGCCACACTGTCTGTCTGAGCCTCAGTTTTTTCCTCTGTACTTTGGGATAATAATAGCACCCCTTTCATAGGGGTTGCTATGGGGATTAAGGGGGATGATGCAGGGAAAGCCCGCCTCCCTGAAGTGATACTATTAGTGTTAGTGAGGGGAAGAGGCAGAAGCTAATGGGAGCTGAAGAAATGGAGACAGCCTATGACTCTAAAAGCTTGGATGAGAAAGGGAGAGGGGAGGTATCAAGAAATAGAGACAGGACACAGAGGTGAGGCAGGTGTTCCTGGGATGAGGTGTGTGGGAAGAGGCAGAGAAGGACCAGGAGAGGGGAAGAGGGTGAAAAGAGAGTCTAAGGGGGTGCGCGTGGGAAGGCTGAGGACCTTCCTTAATATCCCCCTGAATGTCAACAGGCCCTGGGATCACATGCCTCTAGAATCAGGCTGAGCAAAGAAAGGGTAAAAGGAGGCCAGTCCCAGCTCAGATTTCTGTGTCCCCTTGGCAGACTTCAGTATCTGCAAAGGAGGCTGGTGATGGGCCATGGAGGGTAGTTTGGCTCTGCCCAGGGGCCTCGTGACCTTGGCTTGCTCACTTCTGAAATGACATCATCTATCGATGACTCCTGCCCAGCCCAACCATAATGGCCCTTTCCAGTCAGTGTTTGGATTTTCCGGTCTTGCTAATGGACCAGCCAGGCTGCCAACGTTTCTAAAGAGGCCAGTTCACTTTCAGCTCAAAGCCAGAACACCAAATAGATCAATTATTTGGCTGCAAGGAAGGAACCATTGTCAGTTTAGAGACATAAACCTGTTCCTAAGGAAAAGCACGAATTAGATAGCATAACTCTGGGGCCATTTTCTCTCTTTTGTTTGGTTTTGTAAAATCCTCCTTTGTTAATCCCGCTAGGACCCGAGTCTCTTCGCTCTTCACGGTAGTGAAGGAATGAACTCATCGGGTCACCTAGGACGCATCTGGGAAGTTCTCTTCGATGTTAGGAGGTGCTGGGTCCTTGTCTGAGCTAAAAAACTAAACTAACACCAGCATTTCTCCTGTTCCTCCTCTTTTTTTTTTTTTTTAAATCCTCTTGTTTTTTTCCTCAGAGAAAAACAGATTTGTGAAAGGCTGGACATGACAGTGTATGGGGAGGAAATTGGGAAGGAGAGGGAGGCCGGCTCAGCCCACATGTCCCTGTCTCAGTTCTTCCCAAGGTCCTCAGCCCGAGCCACTAGTCACTCGGGAACTCCTAGGGCCATGACCACAGGGCCATTCCCGGAGACAATTTTGGGGGGTGGTGAGCCGTGGCCGATGCTCTGGTCACTCTCCTTGCCCAAGGGAACAGGGGAAGCAGAAGTGCCTCTTGGCCGCACTTAGCCTTCCTTCATGGACTTTTCTCTCCTGCCTGTGCTTAAACATCGATGCTACCCTCATCCCCATTTTATCCCCCCACCCTCCCACTATCCCATTCACTCCTACGGCTTTGAGCACCCCTATAAACTGGCAACGCCCAAGGCCAGGGGTCCAGGCAGGACTGCTCTCCTCCCGTGACTCCTGCCGATCGGACAACGCCAACGGCGCATCCCAAGGGCACATCACAACCAACAGGCCCAGACTCAGGTTGGTCATCACCCAGTCCTCTTCTGGTGTCCTCTGGCCTGGTCAACAGTCGCACCGCTCACCCAGGCACCAGGCCAGAGTCCCCCCTTCCCTTTGCCATCCCTCTCATTTGGCCAGGAGCCCTGCCATTCTACCTTCCTTACTTTCTCCTCTGTTCATTTCCATCCTCACGCTCACCACCCCAATCCATTACTTTGCTGTCTGTCTCCGGAGCTACTGTCAGAGCCTCTTTGAAGTCCTTCTGCCTCATGTCTTTTGTTCTGTGCTGCTGTTAAAAGATCTCTGCGAGACATAACCATGACTGCGTAGTTCCTCTCCCTCGAGGGACTCCCCATTTCCTACCAGATTCCTTAGCATTGAACACGAGGACCTCCAGAGACCTGCCCCCAAGCCGCCTGTCCAGAACCATGTCTCGGCTCCCTCGGATTCTTGTCATGGGGCAAGCAAGCATACACACACCTGGGCCCCTCGGCCTCTGCCCCTGCTGTTCCTTCTGCTTGGGAAGCTGCTCTCTGCCTTCCCAGAGCACGGCAACGTGTAACTGCCCTTTAAATCAGAGCTCTCATGGCCTCACCTGTGCCCCACGGCCCCCTGAATGGACACGGTGCAAGAAATGGCTTGGGCCTGCCTCTGGAAGGGTCAGGTGCTGCAGCAGTGGCTTATTTCCACCGTCCTCTACCTTCCTTCCTTCTTTGCATTCTGGAGAAATTTAGACCCAGACAGGGCTTTAAAGTCCAGTGCCCACTTCCTGTCCTGCGTGGAACCTCCCCTGAGCACCAGAGCTCCAGGCGCCTGGGTCCAGTTGCCTTTCTCAATGCACACGGCCTATGACTCCGTGGGCAGGGGATGAGTGCCCGGCCCGTGTCGGGGTGGGACCCCGGGTGCCCGCCATTTCCTCCCTGCAAACCCAGGGAGATTTAAGAAGTCAGACTGGCTGGCACCATGGCATGCGTTTGTTTATGGTTTTCTACTGCGTTCCTCTTACACCATTAAAAGGGTGTGAGATGGCTTAAAATAAACCTGCACAGGCAACTTAACTGGTAAAAACAGAAATTTGAGAGAGATAGGGCTGAAAACTTGAAAATTAGGGTCATGGGACTCTGAGAATGGAGCGGGAAGTAAGGCCACTTGCTCCAGAAATGGAAATGCACCCAGCAGTTTGCACATCGTCTCGGAGGACGTGTGGATCCCCTGAGGGCCGCTCAGAAGCCCGGGCTATGAATGCCCAGCACAGAACAAGGACGGAGCTCTGCACCATCGACCTGGTGTAAGGCGGCAACTGTGGTTGGACCTCAGACCAGCTCTGAGACGAATCAGGACAGCCAAGGGGAAGGGGAGACGAGATGAATTGGAGACACTTCGTGTCTGATAAAAAAGAACAATAGTTTTCAGGAAAGAAAAAGGCTTTCTCCGCCCCTGATTCTGTGAGAATACTGTCATGATGAGACAGGACGGGAGGCAGCGTGCAGCCGAGCCAGACCCTTGGCGCCCTTGCACTGATGCAGCTGAGGAGGCACCGGGACTTTAGGGACCAATGCCTTATGTTGTTGGCTTATAGTGGGGGGACAGTCCGATGAGAAGCCCTAGATCTTTCTCATGGCTGCTCAGCCCATCCTATACATTGTGGGGTTGGTTTACTGTCGGGCTGGTGCCTTGTGGGACTGACCGGGACAGGCGGCAGAAAACCCAGCATTCTGAACCGCATGATCCTTTATCTCATTCCCTCCACACAGTACCCCTGGAGAGGTGCTGGTTATGCCCTCACTTTACAAATGAATCCATGAGATGCTAAGCGACATGCCCAAGGCTGCCGAGCCAGTCGGAGCGGGGCAGGGGCTTCAGCCCAGGTCTGCAGGACCCCGGGCCCAGCTCTCACCCATTACCAGGCCAACCCAACAGGAGGCTCACCTGCGAAGTGGAGCTAATGCCCTGCCTTGTCCCATGGTCTGAGGGAAGTAGAGGAAGAGGTGACATTTGTGGCATCACCCTGGGGACTTCTCTGTGAGTCTTATCCTCCCAGTTTAACTGTAAGCTTCCTGGGGACTCTGTCTTTCATATCTGGTTCTCCCACAAAAGCCCACACTGCACACAGTGGGTCCTCAGTAGATACTCACTCAGTGGCTTAGGTTGTGGAAGATGAGATCTGGGAGGCACAGCCTCTTGCTCCAGGTCACACAGCAAGTCCTCAGCCAGAGTCAGGACTGACCAGGTCCCCCGACTCCCTTCTTGGCGCTCCTTCTGCTGTGGCGTCAACAGCAGCCCCAGCTTCCTAGAGAGCCTGGGGAGCAGAGAGGCCAGAGGTGTGGAAGATGCTGGGGAGGAAGAGAAGCCTCTCGGGAGGCCAGGCTGAGCCGGGGCCATCGGGGCGTGAGTGTGGGGGCGTGAGTGCTGCGGAAGGGCCGTGGGCTGTGCAGTTGCCCGGCACCCTTTTCTCAGAGGGGCCCTGTGCTTGGTTAAATGCTCCCTGCAGGTGCTTTCTTGAAATATTTGATACTATCTCTGGGTTTATATTTTAAATGAAGCCTCATCGACAATGGACTAAGCACCAGGGCTTGGAGGCTTGGCCCACAGGACCCCCCACCTCCTGCAGCCTCTTTGCTTCCTGGGGAGGGGTTGCTAGACTCCAGCTGCCTCACCTCCTGACACCCCAGTTCCCACCAGCCTCCCCTCCCCACCCCTGCCCAGCTGCCACTGGGGCCCTCTGCCCCTCGTACATTCTGCTGCCAACTCTGCAGGGCCAGCCTCTCCAGGCACCTAGCATCCTGGTGCAGAGATTGCAAATGCTAGGATTACCTGCCCCCAGGTGCTGGGGCAGTGGTTCTGGGGCAGGTTCTGGGGAAACGGGGATGTCTGGTGCAACCCCCTGCCCCCAATCCCCGGAGACCTTGGGGGGAGGCTGCACTCACCGGTGAGGAGGTTGGGGGTGCTGTGTGGAGAGCCCACGCTCTGAGGACTTAGCAGGACTTCAGACTGTGAGGGGTGGGGAGCCCCAGGCTGAAAAAACAGCATGAACACAGCCCAGGGGACTGAAGTTTCAGGGGTCCTCGGGGGTGCATGGTCTGGGATGGCTTCAAACCCCAGGCGGGGAGTATGCTCTCTGTCGTAATGGGGACTGTGGAAGGTGGCTTTCAGCTCGGGAGCAACTTCGGAATCCATTTGCAGGGAGATCATCTGGAGGCTGAGTTGAGTGTGGACAGGAAGGTAGGGGAATGGAGGCAGGGAGACTGGGAAGTGTTGTGATAACGTAGATTTTAAAAAGACAAGCCCCATGAGAGGACAGATACAAAGGGTGGGAAAGAGGTAGGATTCTAGTCGCAGAAGGACACACACAGTGTGTGGTTCCACTTGGCCGGGGCACAGAGAGCGGTCGGAGAGTGGAGCGGGGGCTGCCGGGGGCTGGGGGCGAGAGGGGGCAGTTGGTGCCGCGTGGGGACAGAGTTTCAGCCGAGGAGGTGGCTGCACAATAACACGAGTGCAGCTAATGCTACGGAAATTCACACTTAAAATGACTAAAATGATAAACTCTATGTTATGTATATTTTACCACAATTTTTTAAAACTATACCATTCAAAAGCAATAAAGATAGAGATAGAGAGAGGGAGAGAGAGGATTGATGGGCGTGAGGGCCTACCAGAGCTGTGGGGGAGGGGAAGGGAGAGTTCAAGCTGACCCCAGGTGTCTGGCCTGCGTGACTGATGGGTGGCAGGAGTGTCGTCACCCACCCGGGTGAGGAGAGAGTGGTGGTGGCAGCGACGAGGTGGGCCACACTCCGGGTTGAGCGTGGTGAGCCTGGGGGAGTCCAGGAGACGTGCCCAGCAGGGAGCCTGAGCTGCAGAGAAATGGTCTGAGTGTCATCAGCTTATCGCTGGCAACAGACCTCACTGGGGAGATAAGAACCCCCAGGGGCGTGTGAGAAGCAAGCAGAGGGCAGAGCCCAGGGGAGCAGGTGGGCAGAGAAGTCATCATCACGGAGACTGAGGAGGGCAGAAAGGACGGAGGGAAACCGGGGAGCTGAGCTCTCTCTTGTTTGTCTCTAAGGGGCAGGGACTCATTCAAGGTACCTGAGTGCTGGGAGGGGTGCGCCCCCTAAGGATTGGGGGAGCACTGCAGCCTCGCAGGGGCCAGCTTGAGCCACCACAATCCCAGCCAGAGGGGCGGGGACTCGCATTGCTGGAGACACTACTGCCTCCTAGTCTCAGCTTGCACCTGTTCACTCACTTCACCCCCAGCTTCCCCACCACCTGCCCCATTCTCTCCGTCTCAATTCAATGCTGTTATGGGTTGAGTTGTATTCCCCCAAAAGGTGAACTTTTATAAATGTGACCTTACTCGGGAATAGGGTCTTTGCAGGTGATCAAGTTCAGATCAGGTCGTGAGGGCAGGCCTTACTCCAATATGACTGGCGTCTTTATATAAAGGGGACATTTGGGCACAGACACGCGCAGACCTGGGAGCCGGCCAGCTCAAGCCTGAGAGCGCCAGGGTGAGGAGACAGGCCCGGAGCAGAGCTGCCCTCTGAGCTTTCAGAAGGAACCCAGCCTGCCAACGCTGAGGTTTTGAACTTCTAGCCTCCAGAACCGAGACATAAATTTCTATCACCGAAGCCACCTAGCTTGTGGTGCTTGGTGAGAACAGCCCCACACAACTAATACACATGCCAAAAAATAAAGGAGCTCATCTTCACCCAACTCATCCTTTGTTCCTTGTCCCAGGACACCTCAGAGGTCATGGACTGGAACCGGGCACCTGTTCTGCCCAATCTGCTGGGGGGACGGTGAGGATACAGAGTGTGGCTGCCGCTCAGAGGTCCCCTTGAAGGAGGGTGGGGGAGGCAGCCCCCTCAGAAGGAACAGGGAACCTGCCAGGAAGACAGGGGTGCAGACTTCCACACTGAGGGGCTCACGGCACTGGGAGCTCGCGGCACATCCCTTTAGCCAACGAGTTGTCCAGAAGGGAAGGGACAAAGATGGGAGGAGGCAGGGTGAAGAGGCAGCTCTGTATATCGGCCTGTCTCTGCCGGCATGAAGTCGTTCGCCGTGGCTGAAATAAGAAGATGGTATAAGTGGAAAACATGCACTTGAACTTGTGACTCAGCTCCTCCTGACCCCCGGGCAGTGTGCTCCATAAATCAAGAAGCCACTGCGGCACCTCCTCCCCGGCACCTCCCCCCCAGGCGGTCCCACAGGGGTGGGTCCGGGAGATGCCTTAGCCAAGAGACAGGCACCCCTTGGTGAGAGATTTAAAGGCATATTTGCTACTCCAAGAAGCTTCCTGATAGATGGCCTCGGCCCTTGACCCATTAATTTTTACTGCCTAACCTGCCTAGTTTTATTTCCTGGCACAGCTTGTAATTTTTTTTTCATATTTAGCAGCAACAGCTTCAGGCTACTGAGAAGCAGGGTGGCCAGATGTACTTAATATAATATGCACCGCAGCTTTGAAAGGCTTAGGTTCTTAAATGTGTTTTAAATTTGGTGAGCTGCCCTTTGTTCTTCTCACCAACTCTTACTTGGGTCTCAGTTTAGAAACCAGGCCACAGAGATGCTGCTTGCTTCTGGGGGCTGTGTGGGGGGCCCGGGGAGCTTCACGACCCCCTCCCTCCGGGCCCCTCCCCCATCTGGGCCTCTCAGCCCTCCCAGACCCAGTGGCACTTTCCATGTTAAAGGGGGGAGGGGGGAGAAAGGATCCAGGAAAGGAAGAGACTTGGCCAAAGTTTCAAGGACACCAGACCAAAACGCTAGTGGGCTCACTCCCTGCGAGCACGTCCACCAGGCACAGGGCCGGGCACTGGGACATGCAGACCAGGAAGAAGAGGTCTGCCTGAGGGAAAGGACAGTCGCACGGTGCAGGCGGGGGAGCAGGGCTGGGGGAAGTGGAGACCTCGGCAGCAGCCCCGTAACGAGGGCTCTCATTTGTGCGCCTGCGCCACCCGTGCGCCGCCCCTGGCAGCGCACTGCATCCGCTTGTTGCCACTCCATCCTGACAGCACCCCCTCCCACTGTGCAGGTGACAAAACCCCGTCCAGTGACTTTCAACTTTCCACTCCAGCAGCTGAACCCTGTCTTCGAGGGAACTCTTACATGAAACCCCAAATAAACAAATGAAGTAACACCGGGGCAAGTCCCCCCTCCATTATCCTCTTCTTCTTAACCCTCCTCCCAACAAGGGTCGTGGAGGAGCTTCCTCAGAGCCCGAGACCTCATTCTGCACAGTTTAAAGACCATGCTCATGATCCAGTTCTTGGAAGCTTCCAAGAGCCCCAGGCGACCGACAGGCAGAATTGCGCCGTCCATCTTCGCTCATTTCAGAGAGGAGCGAACCAAGGCCCAGAGGAGGAAGCCCCGTGATCGTGCCCTGGGGAGTCACCCTGCAGGTCATACTCTGGTCCAAGGCCGAGGGATCTCAGCCTGTGTCCGTCTGTCCGTGACAGCTCATCCGTTAGGGAGCAGAGGCCTTCACTCACAGCTACAACACACCGTCTCTTCCGAGCCATGTTTTAGGGCCCAGTGTGAAGTGGGCTCTGACCACCCGGTGTTCACCTCCCTCCCACCCTGTTTCTCCTCCCCACCTCCAGTTCCCCCGCCTGGCCCGACTCAGGAGGAGGCTCTTCAGAGAGCCCGTCCCTGGGAGCCAAGTGGATGGGCGTGGCTCGAAGCCGAGAGCCCTGCAGTTCACCTGAGGAGTTCCGTGTCCGCTCAGCTTACTTAATGTCATGCTTCGTCACTCTGTAATATTCATGGGACACTTGACTTCAGAAATCCTCTGAAATGGGCCCTGGCTGCTGTGGCTCAGTCAGTTGAGCATTGTCCTGCACACTGAAAGTTCCCAGGTTCGATTCCCAGTTGGGGCACAGGGCTGGGTTGTGGTTTTGGTCCCCAGGTGAGGTGTGTGCAAGAGGTGGCATATCAGTGTTTCTCTCCCTCTCTTCCCCTCTCTCTAGAATCAATAAAAGAAACAAATTGAGTTCTCTGAAATCAGATTTTTTAGTTCCATAGCACCTTTGAGTGTGTAAGTGAACCATGAACTTTCTCACGTGTGCTAAGACAGAGACTTGATCCTCAGGAAACTTGATGATTGCGCCCCACAGGGTGGCCTCTCTGGAGGTGGCCCTGCCACCCGGCCCTGGCCCCTCTTTGGTGGACCCCACAGTTGCCGCCTGCTTCTCCCTCCCTGCTCTCTCCCGGCTCCTTTCATCCAGGCTGGCTCTGACGTGGACCCCTTTCTGCCCTGCCCCCTCTTCTTGGTTCACCCTCCTCCAGGGCCCGTCCGTGCCTTGTTTCTTAGGCTTTCAGTGCAGATCATCTAGGAAACGAGGCAGCTGGCAAAGGTAACAAGCAGGGGAAGCTCCCAGGGTTGCAAACCGGTTCTAGCAGGGCCTGTCCCTGTGTCCCTACTTGGGCGAGTCTGAGTGGCCCCCTCTTGTGACCCAGAGGTGAGCGGAAGGCTGTTTTCCCAACGTTGCTTCCTGAGATTCCAATTCCAGGAACAGTTTCTCAGAGATGTGGTTTCATGGTCAACAGGACAGTGACATTTTGCACGCGAGCTGTCCCTCTTGGGGACATCCGTGTGTGGGGGCAGCACCAGCGGCTCCGAGAAGCCCTGCAGTCCAGAGTCCCGTGGACCCTCGTGTGGCCCGGACCCTGCTGGAGCACCAAAAACGTGTTTTGCAACCCATCTAAGAGACACTGGTTGGGAGTTTCTGGAAGATTCTCAGCCCTTGACTGGGGTTTCTTTTGGCCCGGGGTGGAGGCCTCTCCCGGCTCCGTGTAGGAAAAGCCAAATGAAGTTATTCTCTGAGAGCCTTCGGGACGGCTTTTGCCATCGATACCAGAGCATTGTCCTCGGCTTGTGCTTCCTTTGGAAGTAAATGGAAATGAATTGGGGGGGGTGTTTATGGTCTGAACGTCGCTTTCTTGGGGTCTGGTCAAAGGACAACGTCGGGCCAGGACGAGCCATTCTTCAAAGAAAAGAAGGTACTGGGGTGTTCTGGGTGTGGGAAGCGGGTCTTTTTTTACCAAGCCAGCTGTCACGTGCTTGGACTTCTACAGAAACGCCCACACGCGCTCAAACTTACGTTAAGGACATACCTCTGCTTCCTGTACTAGAGGCTTTTTCTGGTAGCTTAGTGAACTTCAGTTTTAGTTTATTTTTCATTACTTTAATGGTTTTTGAATTAACAATGAATCCCACCCTTTTGATTGATTAGTTGGTTGTCTTTTCCTAGTTTTTGTTTCTCTCTACCCTGGAAAATTCCATCAGTCATTTCACAGATGAGTCATGGGTTTTGTTTATTTGTTTGCATGGGTTGGCGGATGTCTGAAAACACATACTGTTGTGAAGAAGGTGATGCTGACTGTGTGAGTTTGCCAGGGGGACCATAACAAAGTATCACAGACAGAGCAGCTTAAACAACAGAAATCTATTGTCTCAAAGTTCTAGAGGCTAGAAGTTCAAGATCAAGGTATCAGCAGAGTTGATTCCTTCTAAGGGCGGTGAAGATCTGTCCCAGCCTCTCCCCCAGCTTCTGGTGGTTTGCAATCTTTGGTGTTCCTTGGCTTCTGGAAGCATCACCCCGATCCCCGCCTCGGTCATCCCCACGTGGTATTCTTCCTGCACGCATGTCTGTCCAAACTTCCTCTCTTCATGAGGACGCCAGTCCTGTCAGATCAGGGGTCCATCCTTCTCCACCGTGACTTCATCTAAACTTAATTATATCTGCAAGGACCCTATTTCCAAGTAGTGTCCCATTCTTACTTGCAGTGTGGTACTGGGTCCCTGCAGCACTGGGGGTTAGACCTTTAAATGTGGTTTTTGAGGGGACCCAATTCTATACAGTGTCCCACAGCATTCAAGGAAGGCCGGAGGGGCTGCCTCACCTTTCAGCTGTCAGCTTCCAAAAGGAAGCGATGGCCAGGCTCCCTGTTGGTTGAAGGTCATGTGGGAATAGGCCCCGATGCAGAAGGACTAGCAGCTTCTACAGCAAGCTGACGTTCCTCTCCAAGTGGAGCAGGGCCCGGAATCCCTTTAAAGCTGTCTGACTGGGCCAGCACTGGCAGGTAGAGAACTGGAGTTGGGCTCATTTCAGTGAAAACCTTCCTGCTGTGTGCGCAGGCCTGGGCTGGGCCCTGGAGAGAGTGGGGTGAAGGGAACCCAGACCCTGCCCTGCGGGAGCTGGAGGAGGCAGATGTGCCAGCCGTGTGGACGGGTGAGGACCCAGTGCCGTTTCTGGAGTGAGCTTGGCTTAGGGAGGCTACACTAAAGCTTCACAGAGGAGGTTAATCACCTGTTGCTCATTTTTAATGGCTGTGCCAATACAATCAGTTATGATTCATTAAATCACATGCCCTCAGTTTTACTGTGGCATCAGTCCAATCCAGGACAGTATTCCACTGTAGTGATCGCTATCCTGACAACTCATAAAGCATGCTCAGGCCGCCATGTGGATGGCGAGCCTTTATTTCCTGTGAGGACAAATCCAAAAGCGGTCTTCCTAAGATCTTTCTCTTTCTGGTAGGTCTTAGGTCAGCACCGAATCTCAGAAGGCAAAGACAAGTTCTTTGACGATGTCGTACAGACGAGAACTGGAGAAATACCGTGACCTGGATGAAGACGAAATCCTCGGAGCCCTGACAGAGGAAGAGCTCAGGACTCTGGAGAACGAGCTGGATGAGCTGGACCCTGACGTGAGTAGGCACTAAGGGGGACCGCATTGTCACAGGTACGGGGACATCAACCATGTCTGCCTGGGGAAGGGACAGGAGCAGACTTCCTAAAGCTACCACTTCCACTTTCTTCTGTGGCATTCACATTGGAATGACATCGCCTTTCCAGGAGGGTGTGTGTGTGTGTGTGTGTGTGTGTGATGTATTCGCCAGGCCTCTCTAACAGAACCAACGGGATGTATATACATATAGAAAGAGATTTATGGTGAGAAATTGGCTCACACCATTGTGGAGGCTGACAAGTCCCGAGGTCTGCAGTTGACAGGCTGGAGACCCTGTCACCTGGAGAGTGGATGGTGTGGTTTTAGTCCAAAGGCTGGCAGGCTTGAGACCAGAGGGAAAAATTCAATACATCTTATATTACATGATAAGAGAATAAGAGGGGAAAAAACAAAGATGTTTGCTTCACATACACACCTGAAAACGTATTCATAACACAATGAGAAGGAAAGACTCATGGTCATTGTAGTCCTTGTTTCTCTAACAGGCCATGTGGTTCTAGCTGGTCGTTACATGTATCTTCTCCCACTACCTATTCTGTACTCCCTTTGCCTTCGGCAAGCACCTACCTGGTCGTGGTCCTTGCCTGGCTGGATGCCCAGACCTTCATTCCGGAAGGACCTGGGCCATCGGTGGCCCTGCCTAGACTGGGTTGTTGCAGGCTTTCACTGACTGTGATCTCGGGGCGCGGTGATACTAAGAATGCCCTAAGCACCCTCCTGTCGCACACAGACGCTTCCTCGCCTCCAGTTTCCCCATGGTTCTTAGGACCAGTCTCCCCAGGCAACACAGAAAGTCCTTCTCTACCTACTGTTCAGAGCTATGAGGAGCCCCAAGTGGCCGGGCGTGGGTCTTAACTTCCAGTCCAATGGAATCATTGTCCTGTCTCTTGGAGGAAGCATTTCTCCCTTTGGACTAAGACCCCCTAGGTCAGCAGAGTGTAAGGTCACAGGAATAGGAAGCAAAACTTATGCCAGTGAGTCACTCGGGGTATTAATGAGTAGTGCCCCCCATCTCTACCCTTGATTCCTGGACCCGTGAATCCCGGCTGGACCCTGTATGGACACTGATTCAGAGCATGTGCAGACTCTGAGGAGCCCTGCAAGCTATTGCCCGCTAGCTCGCTCTATCCCTGAGCCTGCAAAAGCCCGTTCCACCGTTTCACCCAGGCAGCTGCTTCAGGGTGCTGGGGAAACACGCAGGATGAGTTCACTGAGATAGAGGACTTAGAAGAAGAGACTCTTTCACTTGTGTGGTGTTTTTATTGTTGCATTCCACAGCTGGCACACTTAAGAAGTGTGTTTAATGCTCAGAATTCACCTCTGCTGCTAGGACCAGAGCATCAGAAGGCGGGAGGATCCCTGGTCACCTCTGTGGTTTGCTCAGCCCCGTGGAGCCCTGAGCGGGGTTGGGGACTCCCAGGTGGCCTACTAGACAGGTCCCACGCCTCGGTCTCAGATGTGCAGGTCAGCACCCAGGAGGGAGAAGGTGGGTAAAGAATGTTACTGAATTCAGTGAATTTTCCATTTGGTATGTTTTTAAATTAAAAAATCGAACATTTCACACTTTTTAAAAAAAACTTGTCATTGCTCAGCTCTAGTTTAACAGTGATCTGTGAAAAAAAGAACGCTTCTATCGGGTTGACCCAAAAGCCCATTGCGTTTTTTCCTGTAAAATAAAAGCGACACATTTTTCATCCTCACCGATAACTTTTTTGATTTGGACATTTCGAGTACGTCAGCTCTCTCCCGCTGTTGACGTCTGGTGGGTAGAGGCGAGAGGTGCTGCTAAACATCTTCCAATGCCTAAGACAGCCCCACAGCAAAGAATTTTTTGGCTATGTCAATAGTACCAAGAAACTTTGCAAACTTCTTTTAAAAAAAACATTTTATTTATTTTTAGAGAAAGGGCAAAGAAGGGAGAAAGGAAGAGAAACACTGAGTGGTAGCCTCTCGTGTGCCCCCAAGTTGAGGGGCGCGCGCCCTGACTGGGACTCAAACTGGTGACCTTTTGGTTCTCAGGCCGGCGCTCGATCCGCTGAGCCACACCAGCCAGGGTGAAACTTCACAAACATTTGATATGTTGAATCAGTCGCAGCACCTTCTTCATACACTACACAAATCCTGTTTTGCATTTCAGTTGTGTTTTTTACCTTTCTTGAAATAATAAAGCATAATATTCCAAAAATGTTGCATATACTCTTATATCTTCGCTATTAAAATGACAGCATGGAAATTCACCAATTTTGATAAGTTTTTTAAAATACATGCTGATGTGACAGCTGTCATAATACAATTTAACAAAATTGTCTCGAATGAAGTTGAAGACAAGGACTACTAGAGCCATTTTTACAGAAAACACTAAACAAACTTTTGGTTATCCCGATATACTATTTCTCTGACCCTCAAGTAGTCACAGCTGGCATGGAGGCGGTGAAAGTTAGCAGGGAAAATGCAGGACCAGAGGTCAGATGTTCCGTTCCAACCCTGGCCCCGTCTCTTACACCCATCGTGGCCTTGAACTGGTTGCTGCCCCTGTCTGGGCCTTAGTGTCTCCAGGGCCAAGCTGCCATGAGCTTATAAGCTGGTCTTCTCTCCAGATTTGTTATGTGGCTTCTTTCTAGGTAACCCAGAATCCTCATCTAGGGACCCTCAGTCCTAGGCCCGTAGAATGACAAGTTCCTCCAGCGGCACACTGTCATCTTGCTGTCCACCGCTCCCCCGCCCAACCCAGAGGGGGCGGTTCCACGCTCAGGTCGCTCCAGGTGATGAGAAGGCAGCCTCCTTGGTGGGAGAGCCTTGGGCCCCTCCCCTTCCTCTGCACCACAGCTCTTCCCTCTTAGCCACCCTGCATCAAAAACTAGCCACGTGGGCAAGAAACAATTAAGTGTCCAGCTTTATTGCTATGAAATTATTCCGTTCCAACAATTCTATGCCAGATCGCTGCTGCAGGAACAAAGAGCTTTAAAAAGTGAGAATGAAGGAAGGGTGTGCTCCCTGTAGGGAACTCAGTAAACGTGGCTCAGGTACCTGCCAAGCGCCAGGCCCCGGGCTGGCCGCTGACAGGGGAGCCTGGGGGGGATTCTGTCCTGAAGGCACTCGGCCCAGTGGGCAGCAGATGTAATACTAATTATGTTCTGAAGGGGAGCAGGTGGGAGCTCAGAGAGAGGGCTGATTCTTGCTGGTGGGAGGCTTCACAGAACAGGTGATACTGGAACTAGGCCCTGGACTTTTCTAAGTCAAGAATAAAACAAAGAACTCTAGGCCAAGTGAAGGCCAGGAGCAAGGGGTCTTGTACAGAAGGTGGTGGGGAGCAGGCAGTCTCAGTGCGGTTTCTGTGGAGGGCGAGATGAGCCTGGAGCCGGTTGGGCCAGATGGAGCGGGTCACTGAGGGTTCGGGTTTCTCAGCAGGCCTGGGGAAGCCTGGGGCAGTGGTTTGCTGGGCTTGCTGTCTTAGGCCAGAGGGACTGGCGGAGGTGCCGGGGAGATGGGGGCAGGGAGAAGGGGCTCCATGGGAGCCCCTGTGGTCCTGCCCAGCCTGTGGTGGGAGAGTCCTTTTCTGATGATAAGAAAGGGCTCCTGCCCCTCCCCACAACCCTCTCAACATGTTGCAGAGTCTTTGCTGTTCCCAGGGCAAAGGGCAGACCCCCAGGGGCCCTCCAGGCCTGCTGCCTCTGGCCTTCGGGATTGTTGGCATTGCCCTGAGCCGGATGGAGGGGGATGAGGTTAGATCAGGCTGTGACTGCAAATTGAGCAGATGGTGACAGAGGTGGAGGGGGGCACCAGACCTGGGAGTGGGGCGGGGACAGGTGGAGGAGCCCCCTCAGACCCCAGGGTAAGGCCCCCAAAGACTGCTTGATTTCCAGCTGGGAGTTCCGTTTCACTTCTAAACTGGCAAAGAGCTCCTGAGGCGCACCCACCCCAGACATCAGGCATCCGGCCCCAGCAGCAGTTCCCAGGGCCTCTGTGCCGCTCACACAGCCAGCTCCCCTGCACCCTGCCCCAGGGGGTCGGCAGGTGGGGATGCCTGTGTCCACTGGACGGATGGAGAGCCAACAACACGCCCAGTGTTGCAGGACCAGGCGTGGAGACTCGGGTTTCTAACAGGCTCCCAAGTGCCTGCGCCTCCCGTGCTGGAGGGAGGAAGGTAACTTGTACCCGGATTTGAGAGCAGCGCTGGGCAACCCGAGACGTGCGCTTCTCACACCACTGTGGTTTCGAAACGAACATTTTCAAAGACCCCTTTCTCTCTAAGTTCAAGGAAAAGAAAAGAGAAATCAGAGAGAGGATAGGAGATAACAGAGGCTAGTGGGGTTTTTTTTTTCTTTTATCCCAGCCACACAATTGGCCCCTTCACTGTGATGTCTCTGTTACCTGATTTGCAAGTCAGTATGTAAGTTTTGAAAAGATCTAGGGGGCCTCCCACTTTCTGAGAGCACAAACATTCCAGCTCACTTTTCACCCGCCCTTGGCCCACGTTCCGCAGTCCCAGCAGAGTGAGAGGCTGAAGGTATGCAGACCGTGAGAGGCTTCGGAGCTGGAGCTGGAGCCGGAGCTGGCTGGCCTGGGCAGGGCCCAGGGACCAGCGGGTGTCCGACCTCCGACCTGCAGAGCAGGACCTGAGCCCAGGGAGGAGCCAGCTCTAGGTCATAGGCCAAACAGAACCAGACCAGAACCCCCGTCCACTGTCCTCTCTGTTGAACTCTATGAGTCCGTATCCTTCGGTTTTCATTTTCGTTTCACGGGCACTTATATGGCACTTCCCAAGAGGTCACAGCTTAGCCACAGCACTGTAGCGCTTCATGGCGGTCTCTAGGAATAGTTGGAGCCACAGATGTGCCCTGGTTCTGTAGTTGGGGAGGGTGCTGTATGAGAAATCACCTTCCTCTCTCCCTGGAAACAAGCTGAAGGGCAGGTGTTCGTGTTTACTCCTGGCTTTGCTCCCAACTTGGGCACCTGCTGTTCCCTCGGTGGGTCTACTTCCCTGTCTGCAAGGGGGACGCAGTCCGCCGAGATGCCCTCAGGAGCCTCCTCTGGCTCTCAGCACCCATGCTTTTTGCTTTAAAAATGTAGATATAATTGACGTGTAACATTATATTAGTTTTAGGTGCATGACATAATGATTCGATACTGATACATATTACAAAACAATCATTGTTAATCAGACAATAAGTCTAATTAACATTTTTCTAATTTTTCATATTGCCGTACTATGTTGCATTAGTTCCAGGTGTACATCATGGTGACTGGACATATATATACAACTTATGAAGTCATCACTCTGCTATGCCCTGGCGGCTTGTTTCATGAATTCAGCTCCCACTGCAGGGGGTTAGGTTTTCAGTGATGCAACTATTAAGCCCCAGGGTCACCTGACAGAGCCGAGTACTCAAGCTGGAGAGCAGCGATGTTTGCTGCAGAGGACTCCAGACTTGAAAGAAAAAAAATCCCCGAAACTTTCTCCCTGTCTGCGGCCTGGAAAAACTCGAGCTTATCATGAGATTGTTGCACTTGGACTCCCTCGGGAGAGGAATGCTCCATGTGCTAAAAGTATCCACTGCTGACTGATTCCCCAAGAGGATCTGCCCTTTCTCCTCTCTCCGGGGTTAAGTGGATGCTGCTCTGAAGCTGAGCCAGCTCCTCGGTTCAGATTGCCTTTGCCCCGGGCAGCGGGGAAAACGGCCGTGGGCAGAGACGGCTGAGCGTGGCCAGTCACCCTGACTTACAGGCAGCAGTACCCACGTTCTGATAGGATCGATGGGTAGTTAACATTTCCTGGGTGTGCTGTGGGCAAAACCCTGCGTGGATTATCTCATGTGATCCTCTGAGAGGTTTGGTTATCAGCCCCTTTCTAAATATGGGGACATTGAGGCTCAGAGAGATGAGGTAACCTGCCCAGGATGCAACACGGTGGTGCTGGGATTCCAGACTGGACGGCGGTACTCAGGGGCTGTGCCGTCAGCCACCGCCCCTCCCCCACCCCCGTGCACATGTGTGCGATGGGCCTGGAAGGGAATGGGATGCGGGATTATCAGCAACTTGTATTTCTCATTTCGATTTCCTTTGATGTTATGTTATTTTTACTATAAATACTACTCTTAAAAAAGATAGAAACCACCAACACAAAGAATTTAACTATAAATATTGCTTGTTAATGAAGCTTTGGGGAAAAGGAAGAATATTTTTCGAAGTGTTTCAGGAAAAAGATCAAAAGATTTGCAGGAGAGAAGATGGTAGAGATAATCCCAACCTCATGAAGAAATTGGGTCCGAGGAGTTGACGCCGAAGTCGGCCGTCAGGGGTCTGTGACACAGTATAACCACGGAAACACGACGGGGAACAACAGGCCCCCTGCAAAGCCCAAAATAACAACGATTATTCTCTCTCGGGCTCTTCTTACATGCCTGGGCTGTTTTATGGGGGTCATCTCCTAAAACTTCTGCAAGGATCCTGTGAGCCTGCTCCTCTCAGGTTGGGGTTAGGTCCCTTCTAAGTGACAGACGAAGTTCCAGCAGACATGCCTTCCTCGGCCCGTGATGTGTGGAGAGTTCTGAGGGCGTGGGCCCTGAACTGTAGGAAGAAATGGTGGAGGAGAAGACCTAGAACTGCAGAATCTCAGGGCCAGGAGGGCACTTAGGGACCGTCCAACCCTCCCTCCCCACCCCCCCCCACCCTGTGTGTCCACACACAGAGCAAGTAAAGAAGCCCTGATTTTAGGGTCTTCTCTTGGACATGTGTCATTTACCCAGTGCTTCACGCATCCCATGGAATCCTCACACCGGTACTATGAGGTAAGTATTGGCATTATCATTTTAGTGATGAAAAATCGAACAACAGCAACAAAAGCCCTGAAGCCCAGAGAGGGGAAAGGACTTGTTCAAGGTCACACAGTGAGTCAGCACAGAGCCAAGATGAGAACTTGGGACGTCCTGTCCCAACACACGGCTTCCCACCAGCCGGGTTTGGTCCACAGGGCCATGGTTCTCCCTTGTAACACAAACCGGCAGATTCACAAGCCCGGGACAGAAGTAAACAGTTGAAATGGAAAGAAATAAATCTCTGCTCTAAAAATAGGCACATATCCTTAGAAACACTGCGGGCTGTTCACAGAGCCAAGGATGGACCTGGGGGGAGGCAGTGAGGGTGAGCGAAGCCAGGTGTCAGCGTGTCCCCACCCCACCTCTGTCTTCCACCCCGTGACCCTTTCCCCCACCCCTCTCCAGCCTCCCCACAGTGCCCTCCTTTCCCCTCCATCCCCTCCTCTCTGACGCTGCTTGCTGAGGGGCCTCTTAGGCCTGGAGCCCTTCATTCAAGTTGGAACCAGGCTTAACCTCCCGCCCCACTGCTGTCCCCTTGCAAAGCCTCCCTGATCCCCTCCGCCGAGTGCCCAGCACAGCACCTGCCACAGAGGATGCTGGGTTGTTTCCTTTTTGATTTTGACATTAAAAAGAAAGATGTTATTTATTTATTTTTAGAGAGAAGGGAGGGGAGGAAGAGAGAGAGGGAGAGAAACACAGATGTGTGAGAGAGATGTTCATCGGTTGCCTCTCACCTGACCTGGGACCCAACCCGCGATGCAGGCCTGTGCCCCAGCCGGGAAACAAACCTGTAACCTTTCACTCTGCGGGCTGACACCAGCCAACTGAGCTGCACCTCTCAGCACTGATTTTGACACTTTTAATAAGACACACTCTAAGCATATAAGAGAGTACAAAATATATCCATATTTCCATTGTCCAAATTTAAGAAATATAAAAATTTTACCTTATTTGATTCAAATCACCCTTAAAAAGAAAAAAAATCACTATAAAATTTGAACCCAGCCTTCCCCTTCCCCCGCTGTTTCTTCCCCATGTCTCCCCTCTAGTGAACGTGTTCTGCTTGAGCGGCGGCTGATCAGGCTTCCTTCCCACACCAGGTGGGTGATATACGTGAAGAAAGGAAGATGGATCAGTTTTCTTGTGACACGCAGCCAGCTTGGGTCATCTTTGACTTTCCTGCTCTGGAAAGAGATATAGATGCAAGAAAGTTCTCACTGAACCTTTCGAGGAGAAATGCAACGACAAAGCCAGTGATAAATGATACCTGTTTCTTAGCCTCTCTGTCAGAGACAAGAGGGAGTAGTGGGGACTGAGGCAAATGGGAGAGTTTGTGTCTGACTAAAGGGCCCTTGCCAGTTAGTTCTACCAGTTGCTGACAGTGTGAAGGTACAAGTTCAATATTGCCACATCTAATTTTCAAGAGATACAGGAAATTCAAAATTTTATGGTCAAGTTACCTATTTTAAAATCGTGGCATCTCATTCAAACATATATACTAAACAAACCATGTTTTGGCGTTTGATTAGACTGTAGGCCTCCCAGTTTGCAGTTCTGGCCCTGTTCCATACGACAGGTTTTTGTTTTTGTTTATACATAAATATGTGTGTATACATACATGTACATACACATATATGTAAATATAGTTAAATATATTAAAAGCACTTAGCCCAGTACCTGGCACATGGTAGGTGCTTAATAAATGCTTATTGAACCTGCATATATGATTTGCTCACTGGACTCTAGGCTCCTTGAGATTTGGAGCCACGTTGCACTACCATGGGTATAGGTACAGTTGTGCAAGTTGTGTAATGGTAACCCCAGGGGACACCATTCACGTGCACCAAAGAGCAAATGGCACTCTGGGAGTTGTGTCGTGCGCAACTTGCATGACCAGATGCAGCTGCCCCGACAGTGTCCCCATAACGTGGTATCTGTTCAAATGAATGGAAATGAACAGTTATGCCCTATGGTAAAAAAAAAATTAGCAGTAAGTTGCTTTTATATGGAAATTAAATCTTTATTCTGAGGTTCCAAGCTAAAAGGGGCTTTTGAGCTTCATTCTATAGAAGGGGAATCCAAAGTCCAAGAATTCCAGCACCCTGTTTTTGGTCACAGTCGTGGGATGAGTACCCAGGTTGTCAGTTAGGATGCTGTTTGACTACAAATGACCAACTCAGAATAACATGAATTCAGCAGTGGTTTATTTATCCCTCAAGGAAAAGTCCAGAGGTGGGCAGTCTAGAGTTGGTGTGGAGTTCGGCTCCCCAAAGTCCCCAGAGTCTCAGATTCCACCCAGCTTACTTTTTCTAGGATATCGCCCTCATCTTCATGGTCTAAGGTGGCATCCGTGACTGCTGCATTTCAGGCATTGCAATAGATGGACAGGGAAAAAAAGAAAAGCCATTATTCAAGCACTTGTTTTAAGGGAGGTTACTGGACACGGCCACTGGCCACTTCTCATATTATTGGACAGAACTTAGTTTCTTGCGTGGTTCAGCCTAGCTGCAAGGGAGTCCGGGAAACATGTCTTTAATCTAAGTGGCCATGTACTCAGCTAAAAGAATGGAGTGCTTTTATTACTGAAGAAGGGGAAATACGCTCTCAGGGGCAATTTGGGCTTGCCAGTGTCCTGGCATGATGTTTTGTTCTGCCGAAAGCTCTGAGGAGGAGTAAGAGGAGTTGGTAGGGGTTTCATTAGATCCAGGCCTCCAAAGAAAACATTGCAAAGGTCTTACTCTCTTATGGGGGTTCTGGGAAATGCCTTAACTTGGCATTTCCCAGAACCCCCATAAGTGAACTCTGGTCTCCCATCCTGGACACTCCCACCCAGTACCTTTCATAATGCATCCCCTCTTCCAAACCCACTTAGGGCAGCAGTTGGATGGCCCAGCAAGGAGCTTGAGGCAGCAGGTGTGATGTTGACCTGAAGGGTGTCCAAGTGATACCATCTCTTCTCATCAGTGTTATGTGATTCTGGACGACTCAGGTCACACTTTCCTAGCACCCGGCTGGGGACTTAGAAAAGACTAAGATGCATCCCGGCTGGCCTTTGAGGGGCACCCAGTCTCCTTAGGGAGAGAGAGATGATATAAATGTGCTCTGAGACAATTCAGGATGAGCATTATAGAAGACCTGGCAAAATGCCTAGGGGAGTTTGGAAAGAATCGCCGGATCAATGTGGGGAGCACTGCAAAGGCTAAACAGGGTGCCCAAGGGGAGGGCTTGAAAGATAAATGCAGAGGAGGAGAAGGGATGGAATTCCAGATGGAGAGCACAGCCTGAGCCAAGGCATGGCAGCGAGAGAGTACAAGGTGTGGCTGTGGAATGTGGAGTAACCCTCAGTGGCTGGAACCTGGTACACTTGGAGCCAGGAACGAGTCAGGAGGCTGAAGTAGGTTGGGGTCAGATCATTAAGAGCTCTCCAGGCCTGGGTGATGAATTGATCATGATTCTGTTGGTCATGGAGGTCACAGATGTGCTGAACATTTGTGAATGTATCGAGGGGTGACACAATCAGATGCTCGTGTTGGTGAGGTCCAGCTGGCTGATGGGAGGGGACAGGAGTAGTGGTGGAGAGGCCTAAGGACGGTAGACCAGGCAGCAGGTTCATCTGCTGGTCCCAGGAAGGCAGGATGCATTGAATGAGGGTGGTGCCCACGGGATGGAGACAGTTCAAAACCCTGCACCATTGGACTCACCCCACGTCTTCCCTCAGCACACCATGCCCCTCATCCTGCCGTGCCTTTGTCTGTGTTGTGCTTTCTATCCCTTTGGAACACCACTCTCCCCTCGCCTCTTCATCTGGCTGGTCCTTATCTGATCTGCTGATACACACACCGCTCAGGTGCCACCTCCTCCAAGAAGGGGCACAGAGTGAGCTGCTCACACACAGTGTGTCTCCCCTCTCACCGTGAGCCCCCGTGGAGGGGGGTTGCACAGGTATTGTCTCAGGATGCCAAGGGTGGCGCAGCAAGGAATGAGCAGAGGAGGAGGATCAGGGGAAAGCCAGGAAGGGAAAGTTTGGCCCTATTTTGTGCCAGGAATGCCAGAGAGAGACGCCATGTGTTGTTATGACCAGTAGGTCCCACCATCAATAATTACTGGGCTTGGGCCGCAAGGGCGCCTTTGGAGGTCAGCCCTCGTGCCCTATAAAGTTGACGGTGAGAAGTGGCAGATACTGGGTTTCACCCATTGGCAGTGAGGTCATGATGGATGAACCAAAGGCCTGGATCTTTCTGGAGAAAAAGATTAAGATGCCCAGAGTGTGTTGGGGTGGGGGCATGTTTGGAGAGGCAGGGGCTCTTGGAGGTTTGTACCCTGCTTGTCCCCTCTGTGACAAGGGTGTGAGTGGTGTGGCCCCTCTGCCCCAACACACTGTCAGATTTAGTCCCCCCCATAGTGACAAGGAATCCCTGTTGAAGCCCCGCTGAATGGTTTCTGGAGGGATCTGGGAGCCACTGGCCAGCACGGCAGAGAGTGAGTGCCCTTTACCTGGACAGGACTAAAGGGCCACTTTTCACATAAGGGGAAACGGACCCGGCAGATAACTGGAAATTAAAGTCCTCCAGACCATTTGAAAAGTTTTTTCATCAAGTACCTTGTAAAAGCTAATTGGGTAATTGACTATTCCTTAAGACATTTGGCCTGGCTGAAGTGGAGGGGCAGGGCGTCTGCTAGGCATGTGGGACGTGTTGAGCCTGTTTGGAAGGGAGGGAGGGAAGAAGTCCGCGGGAATGCTGAGAAGTTAAGCCTCCTGGGTTCCTCTTACCCCAGCAGGAGCTCCGTGCCTCGGGGCCTGTTTCCCTCCCTGTGAAATGAGACTAGTTTCGTAAGGAGGGCAGCTCTGGCTTTCTAACACATGGAGGGGAAGTACGGTTCTCCTGTGGTGCCATGTCTGGTTTCCAGGATCCGTTCCTAGAGGAAGGCAGTCAGGTGGGATGGAAAGTTTTCTGTGGCCTGGAAGTCAAGAGCCCTGGACACTCACTCCAGTGAGTGACCTCAGCAAGGCCCTTCCCTTCCCTGGCCCCCAGCCACTCCGTCATCAACGAGGTTGCAGTTCACGGTCCATCCTTGTCCGAGGAGTCGTGTCTGCTTCAGTCACAGGACAGAAGCCCAGGACTGCTGCAGCCCAAAGGGCACGTTTTACATTCCCTGGTTCTTAGACATAGCCGATTTATTTGGGAAAGGTGATAAATGGCTTATATTTCATGACTGTGAAAAATTATGGAATATTTTACATATGAGTAGCCGCCAGCCTGGAATGTGCATACTGATGCATGGACATGCTATTTACATACATGCTGTTGTCATCTCCGTATAAGCTCGGCTTCCTGGCTGTGTGGCCCACGAGTGGTGTGACTTTGGGCAAGTGGCTTCGGTTTCCATGCCTCGGTTTCCCCAAGTGAAAATAAAAGCACTGGCCCAGAGGCTCTAGGGCTCTGCACCTCTGAACTGCCAGGATTCTGTGCTTCTTTTAATAAACTGTGCGTGTGCACACGCATGTGTTGCCTGTGTGTGCGTGTGTGTACACAGGTGCACATCTGAACGAGCCTGCAGTGGCTCCAGCCAGAACGGCTTCCCACGTAGCCCCAGCTATCTATAGCCGTGATGTCTGCGCAGATACTTGATATTTGGCCTCGCCAGCACCTGTCCGCGGGGTGTGAGAGCTCCTCTCAGCACAGCTGAGGATTCGTCAAAGTTTCCATCATCTGTCGGACAACTGGACTCCCGAGTGTGGGTGGGAGAATTCGGACCAAGATGTGAATCTGTCGAGCTGCATGTCCTCATTTTAATTTTATAACATTTAAAAGGAAGTCACCATTCAACAAGACATGAGTAGGGAGGGCCCTGTAGGAAATTAGCCCTTATGATTATTTCCAAGAACATAGTAAACTTTTTAATGTGGTTTAAACATTTAAAATCCTTCTAAATGAAATACTCATGTATATACACACCCCTTTCTTCCTCTAGTGCAAAGCCTAGATCAGACATGGCCAAATGGATTGCGTCTGGCCTGCAGATGTGTTTTATTTAGCCTGAATATTGCTTTTAAAATATTTGTCTCATGTGTCAATATTTTAAAATCAAGAGACTTCGCATAGAGATGAGTAGATCAATAGCATCGCCCACGTTCTTGTGTGGCAGTAGCTTGCCCGCAGCCCCCGCCATTCCCGGCGCTAACAACTGTAATTTTAGGCTAAGATCAGAAGCATCTAGAAATCCCTTTTCCTGAAAACCAACACTGACTTCCCTCTGGGGAGACAGTGGGATCATCCAGGCGTTAGTCACTGCCTTCCTCCGGAGTTAATTTCCAATTGTAAGAAGGACAGGAAGGCACACACAGAGTCCTCTACACAGAGCTTCCTCCCAAAGAAAATCCGACCCGTCACCAGCCTGCCTTTGGACTGAAGGTGTACCTTGGGCGTGTGCATGTGAATACAGATTCCCTGATGCACAACTGATCACCGTCCTGAAGGAGCCAGCCTGGTACTTACTTCCCTTTAAACTAACTATAAAGAAAGCAGGTGCCCAGCGAATTTGCTGTGTGCACACTTTAAGCCTGGGAGACAGAGACAGAAACTCCTCAAAGATCAGGCAGTTCCCGCTGCCCGCAGGCGCCACAGCAGTCTACGACCTTGGCAGGCAACGTGGAGGCCAGTCACGGACTATTCCTCACTCTTCAGTAAAGTAGACCCGCCTCGAGGATCTCGACTGGCCGTAAAGTCTAAAACAATACGTTGTCTCCCCGCACATGCTGTCAGTGGGACTTCCCCCCACTTTAGTCTGCTTGCCCCACTCGCCTCCCCTCTCCCTGGGCGTTCCAAATCAGAGAGCTCTCGGTGGGCTTCCGGCCCCAGCTGTCAGCGGGCCGCCTGGACACACCGCACCCACTCCATGGACACTTGCTCAAGGAATGAGGTACAGCTCCACACATACACGTTCCCCAAATACCCTTCTGGTCGGAGCTCCCCCAGTCGTGTGAACCCTTTCCTCTCCCATCGGATACCTGGGTCTGAGGGTCGCTGTTAGGTTCTGACAGTTAGGAGAGATTCAAGGCAATGTTTTCTCACCCATTTAACTCCTCAGCAACTAACTCGCACAATAAGGCACATCGCGTCATGAAACAGGACACCCTTGCACACCAGCTCTCACCCGGCCGCTCTCAGCATCCCTGCTGGCCACCGGCACACAGAGAGCTTCTGTCCTCACAGGCAAATCACTTTGTGTTTTATTGCATGAGCCATCTTCTACATAACATATGCTGTTTTTATTAACTTTTTTGAGCTATAGTTCACGTATCATAAAATTCATCAATTTAAAGTGTGCACCTCATTGTTTTTTAGTATATTCACAGTTCTACAGCCATTACCACAATGAATTTTAGGACATTTCCATCACCTCAGGAAAAAAACTCGATACCCATTAGCTGTGACTCCTCGTTTCCCCTCCCCTCCCCCACTCCAGGCACCACCAACCTACTTCTGCCTCTATAGATTTGACCACTGTGGACATTTCGATCAAATGGAATCCGACACCATAGTCCTCTGTGTCTGGCTTCTGTCACTTAGCACAATGTTTTCAAGGTTTCATTGATGTTGTAATATGTCTCAGAACTTCATTTATTTTTATTGCCCAGTAGTGTTCGGATGTATGGATACCATGGTTTGTTTATCCATTCATTGTTTGATGGACATCTGAGTTGTTTCCACTTTTTGGCTGTTATGAATAATGCTGCCATGAACTGGAGGAATTTTGTGTGGACACATGCTTTCATTTCTCTTGGATATATATATATATATATATATATATATATATATATATATATACTCCCCACATATATATTTGCTCCCCAGGGGACACCTGGCAATATTTGGAGACATTCTTGTTTGTTACACTGTAGGGGGTGGGGGTACCAGCCTCCACTGGATGGAGATGCTGCCGAGCAGTCTGCAACGCACAGCACAGCCGCCGGGCGTGGGGAGTCACCCAGCCCCAACCACCCACTGTGCCAAGGTTGAAAACCCTGCTTTAACTCAATCAGTGGCTTCTCTCGGGCATATTCGGGCATATTCTCTCAGATATATATATATATCAGTAGAATTGCAGCATCAGATGGTAACTGCATGTTTAAGCTTTTGAGAAAGGGCCAGACTATTTCCCAAAGGGGTTGCACCACTTTACATTCGCATTGGCAGGGAATGGAGGTTCCAGCCACCCCACATTCTTGCCAGTATTGGTTGTCCATCCTAGTGGGTAGGAAGCAGTATCTTCTTGTGTGTTTGATGCTCATTTCCCTGATGGCTAATGATGTTGAGCATCTTTTCATGTGTGTGTTGACCATTTTACGTCTTCTTTGGAGAAATGTCCATTCACATCCTTCACCCATCGTAAATTGGGTTATGTGTCTTATGTTTTGAGCTGTAAAAGATCCTTATGTGTTCTGGATACCAGACCCTTATCAGACATGTGATTTGTGAAAACTTCTCCCAGTCTGTGTGTTGTCTTGTTACTTTCTTGATAGTGTCCTTTAAAGCACAGTGTTTTTAATTGTGATAATGTCGAATTTATCTATTTTCCTTCCGTTGCTTATTATTTTAGCAGCATGTCTAAGAGACATGGTACTTAATCCAGGGTCATGGAGATTTATGCCTGTGTTTTCTTCTAAAAGTTTTATAATCTTAGTTCTTACATTTAGGTCTTTGATCCATTTGGAGTTAGTTTTTGTAGTACCCTGTGAGGTCACATGCCATTTGTGAAAATAATCAGGAGTTTAGAAAATATGCGACTATCTTTGATTTTTAATTGAAAATCATGTGATGTTTTATTGAACATATTTACCGGAAAAAGATTAACTTCTAACGAGGCTAATTTTCTCAGTACTTACTATGAGAACTGTATAAGCTAAGAATTGTTAGAGAAGGCCTTTGATGTTTTTGTTTTTGTTTTTAATCAACTGCTTTCAGTAAAGATTTCCATAAATGAAGCCATATTTTAACATGCTACATAAAGGAATATTTTTGAAAAATTTAAAACCATCTTTATTCTCCTCTTAGAATAATATGGGCTCTAGTTCAACACAGTGGTCCTCAGTCAGGGGTGACTTTGCTCCCCAAGGGACACTTGGCAATATTTGGAGACATTCTTGTTTGTTACACTGTAGGGGGTGGGGGTACCAGCCTCCACCGGATGGAGATGCTGCCGAGCAGTCTGCAACGCACAGCACAGCCGCCGGGCGTGGGGAGTCACCCAGCCCCAACCACCCACTGTGCCAAGGTCGAAAACCCTGCTTTAACTCAGTCAGTGGCTTCTCTAGGGCATATTCGAGAAGAGACGTGAGTTTGCAGGTCCTTTCCTGTCATCAACAGCCTCCTGGTTCTCTTCCTTCCCGGTCCTGAGCCTTCCAGAGGCTAGAATGCGCCCCAGAACCTTAACTTCCGTCACGACCTCTTACAGACAAAAATCTGTCCGGTTTTTCCTTGTGAGGATTGTTGGAAAAACACTTGTGTTTGCTGCTTAATTTCTTTTTTACTTGTATATTTTCACTTTTTTACTTTTGAGACGTATTTGGATAATTCATCCTCTGTTCAACATACATGTGCAGATCACCAATCTCCTGTTAAAATGTTTCTCCTCTGATTACAGAACAACAGTTATAATAAGTAGTTATGGGTGCTTAGCACTAACTTAATTTTCTCAACAACTTTGAGAGTAACTAACACTCACACTCAGCCTGTAGAAATGGAAGCGCAATGAGACGGGGCAGCTGGCCCAGGGGCGCAGGAGTCATCACTGCTCCAAGTCGGGCACACGCCTGATGGGGCTCAGCTGGGAGGTGCAGCGCATCACAGTGCATTGGTTGCTCGTGATGGGTAATCACAGAGAGACGGTGCCCTGCCACAGGGGGAGAAGGACAGCCCTTCTCCCCTGGACATGCCCACACATGCCTGGCTCACCTGGGACCATCACCTGTCCCACAGAACACAGTGGACAGCGTCAGAGGACTGCTGCTTACAGAAAGCTGGGATGTCTGTGACATCGCTTATGTTCTTGACATTCACCTGCAAATCAGTCAAGGCACATTTTCTCCCTGTTGGCTCTCTCCTCGAGTCACATGCTCCAACCCCCAAATGTCTCTCCTGACTGGGGCTCAGATCCACTTGCATGCACACCAGCACCACTCTCGAGCCCCCACACACACTGGGAGCCCCTCACACACGGTCTCAGAGCCCCTTCCACAGGCTGTGCACAGAGTGAGGCCTGGGTCCCTTCCGCTCTCCCAGAGTTGCAGTCACACGCTGGTCCCCTGACCTTGCAGCCACTGCTCTCACCGGCACTGTGGTGTCAAGCAGTGGTGAAATATCTTGTTTAAAAAAAACTCATACTGCAGTTTAACCATTGTATTCCCCCGCCCCACACCCCACCCCCGCCCTGTCCCTTTTGTGCACGTAGCTGTCCTCATACACGTGACGTCATTTCCCTCCCTTGGGGCTTTCGGGAAGGGGCTGGCAAGTGGCTGAGTGACTGAAGGGAGGAAGAGATGGAATGGCGTCCAGTTTGCCAACTTGGGGGCGTGGCAGGAAGCTAGGTGGGATTCTGCTCACACCTGCCTCTCAGGTATCCTCCACCACCTCTTGGAGTGAAAGGGGGAGAGAGTAATGACTAGAACTGAAGATTTCACTCCTCCCCTCAAATCTAAAGAACCCTGGCTTTTGTTCCAGACCTGTCCCTGAAACTCCTTGGGCAAAGTTTTTCCTCCCTCTGGGCCTCGGTTTCCCCTTGAAGGAAGGGTGCATGCACCAATTTCTAAGCATCTTTGCAAGTATCTCTAAGGTACTGGGGACTGAGTGAAGGAAAGCCTGTGGGATTCGAATCCACCCTAATTAGGAATCTGCTTTAGGAGGAAGCCCTCACCTAGAAGCCTGCCCATGTTTGAAGGAGACGCCACAGTGATTGGTTGATGCTATCTTTCTTCAGAGACTCATCTCCAGGGGCAACGTTCACAATATTTAACAGCCAGCATGGCATGAGCTCGGACAGTCGGGAGGGTAGAAGGCAGCTGGCCGGGCCTACCCAGGCTGCAGCCTGAAAGCTTGCCTTGCCGCCTCGCCCACCTGGCCCACCTGCCCACCTCCTTCGCCTCGCCCACCTCGCCGTTCTGCTGAGCCTTTACCCACTTGTCTTTTTTGCGTCTGCCTCCTCCTGCCTGACTCTGCCTCCAGGGCTCTAACTCAAACGCCTTGGCCTTCTTCTCTCCCCATAACTTTATACACAACAGCTATAAATATCCTCCTGCATCAAAACACCAACTTAATCTTGTCACTCAGCGGATGCTCTTGGAGTGTCGCTCTGTGCTCAGCCCCATGTTGGCTGACCCCTCACCCCCTCGCCTTCAAAAACATTAGAGGCTGAGAAACACAGGGGGATCAAGAGGCCTGGCTCTGAGTCCCCTCTGCTGTGTGACCCTGGACAAGTCCCTGCCCCTTCAGGTGTTAGATTCCTTCCATGTAAACGAGTGACTTGAGCCCAGCTGTTCGATGATGAGTTTCTGGAGAAATGCATGTCTTCAGCAGCTGACGGCTCTCTCTCTCTCTCTCTTTCTCTCTCTCTCTGTCACCCGGGCCACCGCCTCCACTGTAGAATGCACTGCTGCCTGCAGGCCTGAGGCAGAAGGATCAGACCACCAAGGCGCCCACGGGCCCCTTTAAAAGGGAGGAGCTCTTGGATCACTTGGAAAAGCAAGCAAAGGAGTTTAAGGACCGAGAAGATCTGGTCCCCTACACAGGGGAAAAGCGAGGTACCGAATACTGTTGCTCTTATGGATATATCACACCCCCAGGCCTCTCTGAGCGCCAGCTGCGTGCCGGGCTTTGTGCCGGGCCTGGTGTGACCGGCCTCCTTGTTCGCATCCCTGCCCGGCCCCAAAACATCAACCCAACTGCAAAGCATCAAAGATGTAGATTTAGGGAAGTTTTTGGGTAAACCAGACCAGCAAAACTTCCCCTTCAATCCCCTTTAGTTGGAATGTCCTGCTTATTTTTCATACAAACATGGACAGTTTTGAAAGTGAGAGAATTATCAATCATGATATCAGGACACGAGACCTAAATAAGGCCCATCCTGTGCAAACCAAGAACAAGAGATACCCTGTCTGTATCCTCAGCATCCCTGCTGTCTCCCAGAAGTTTATTTCTCTGGCAGTTGTGTTATTTCTTCCTTCATCTGTCCCTCCACAACTCTGCCCCAGTGTAAGGCAAGCCTTCTAGAAGTGTCTGGGGAACACGGAGCCCTTCTGGGACTTTCTGTTGCTCTCCAAACCATTCTGCTACCCTGTTCTATCCTGCTTGCCCTTGCCTGGCGCACTGCTTCCTCACAGGCCTCCTGCTCTCCTCCACCTCAGGACCCGGGCACCACTCCCCTCTGCCTGGAGCGCGGGCCCTGCTGCCCGCCGCTCAGCTGTCTTCCTCCCCCGTGAGTGGCAATGGTTGGAAACGCAGCCTGCAGCTGGGTGTGTTTTGGTTTCAACCCGGGCACACCCCTTGCTAGCTGTGTGAGCCTGAGTAAACTCTTACACCCACTGTGCCTCCATCTCCTGGTCTGTAGAATGGGGGCGATGAAAATAATATCATGAATTATAAGAACAGAGGTGAGATGTGTAGAGAGCACTCGCAACAGCACCTGGCCCGTGGGGAATGCTATGCAAGTGGCAGCTATGAGAGTCCCTTCGGTCCGAACTGTCCTGTTTCCCCTTTCAGGGAATCCTTGCCTGTCTCCTTGGTCTAGGACGTGCAGTCCCCTCCGCTCCCCCTTGGCCAGTCTCCACTCCAGGAGCCTGGGGCTTCCTTCGTGGCAATTCCCACGTTGTCCTTGTCTCTTTGCTCGTCATTTGCCTCTCCCTGGCCTGTGAGCCCCACGAGGGCGGGGACCCAGGCTGTGTTTGCTCACACAGTACCCTCACCACCCGGCTCAAGGCCTGGTATACAGCCGGGCCCAGTAAACAAAATGAATGAGTTTGAATTAAATAAACGTATAATGAATCGCAGACCACTGCCTTAAACAGAAGCCCCACGGGACAAGGACCACATCTGCCTTGTTCGTGACATCCGCACCTAATAAACCCCAGCACAAAGGAGATGCCCAATGTATATTTGTTGGGTTTATTAGTTAATTGTCTAACTGATTGTTTCCAGTCTCTCCCATTCTCCCTATGCCCCAGCGTCTGGGTCTGTGGCCGTTAACTCTGCATCCCAGTTGGATTAGCACAATACGCTGCCCAGAGCGTCAGCTTGATAAGCAATAAAACGGAAAAGCCAGCAGGCATCGTCATGGTGGTGGGGGGACTGTGAGCCATCCCAAACCCTGTTGTTGGAGCTGCAGGTTGTACTGAAAACCTGAGAGTCGGGGAAGCCCAGGGCCATCTGCGTACAGAACTCCAAAAGGCCCGTGTGACCTGAGGCACCCTGAAAGGGGTTGACTGGGGCCTTGACCCTGAGGGCTAGGTGTGCCCGCTGAGAATGTGGGCACGAGATGTTTTTAAGCAAGGCACTTGAGCCAGGAGGAGTGGTTTCTGTATAGCGGATAAAGAGGATAGAATCCCTGGGTTTCGTGAGGCTTAAAAACATCCAGCATCCCAGGGGCCCAATTTGAAAAATAGGGAGGCCGAGGCTGAGAGAGTCAGAGGCGGACCCAGGTAGACAGCTGGTGGGTGAGTCCTTGCTGGCGTCCCTTCCTCGAGCACCCACCCCTCTCCCAGGGGAGGAACTGGAGATGGGGTGTGGGTGGGGAAGGGAATCTGGGCAGCACACACCCAATCCTGCCCCTCCAGAGAAGGCCCACCTGGCCCGGAGCCTGCAGCAGAGCCCTGGGCTCCCAGGGCCTGGCTGCCTTCATGGGGGGGGAGGGAGTCAGGCTGACCCTAGCGGGGAGCTAGACTGTGTTCTACTGCCGTGCAATGATCAGCCTAAAGGGTTCGTCATTGTCACTGTCATCTCCACCAGCAGTGCCATCGCCAGAAAGGATTTCCTGGTGGTTGTTGGAGTCCTTGCAGGCTGAATTCATGGGTTTCTCAACAGAAAGTGTGGGGAACACCTTCCGGCTCTAACAGCCAGACACAGGGCCGTTTAGTCCAGCCCACGCTGAGCGCCCACCCGACGCTGGGCCGAGAGCTGGTCTCAGCTGGGAGGGAACAGTGCTCCAGTGCTCAAGGCCCCACAGAATGTGGTAGGAGCCACACGCTGGTGCAAAATCCTGAGGAATTTGAACTTTGTCTACTCTCATTCAAACGGGGGATCAGAATAAAATACCCATGCAGTATATTTTCATTAGAATTAGACTTGGCTGCATTTGCTAGGAGGAAAAAGTAAAAGAAAAGAGACAATCAAGGTGGAAGTTTAATTTTTGTTCCCTTGGAAGAGTTTCGGGGGCAGGCAGTCCAGAGCTGGTAAGGCATCTTGCCTGGTATTAGGAATCAAGACCCATTCCAGTTTTTTAATCTGTCATTCCTGCACTATTTTCTTGCCTCCTGGTCCTTCTGGTTGCTGAAGCTCCCGTCATCACATCACCATTCCAGTTAATTAGATGAAAGAAGGGAAGAAGTCCAAGTCCTTCTTGTGGTGTCTCAGAGTCCCCACCCTCCATGGAGGCACTGGCTGCAGGGATCTAGTAAACCGTAGGCCTTACATATTTATTGAATGTTCTTCCTTGTCACCATGTCACTCATCTTCACAGCTGATTTTCATCTTAGCCACTTTGTTTTCTTTGTACGTTTTGTCCTTTTCCAGCTTTTCTCCTCGATGATTTTGTTGTGTTTTCTGCTTATATAGGTATTGACCTTTGCTGTGAACAATTTAAACAACAAAGTCTTTTCTCCACTGACAGACGTCCACTGATCCCAGTTAGTGAACATCCTCCTGGACACTTCTCTCTGCACTTCCTGGCCCTTCCCACCTGTCCCATCATCCCCCTTGGTCCCTGTCACCAGGCTCCCTCACCTGGCCGGGGCCTCCCGGCTATCTCCCAGATTCCATCCTCGCCCCTCTTCTGGATGGTCTCAATCAGCAGTGAAAGTGAGCAGGGCTGTTTTTGGTTTTTATTGAGGTAAAATTCATGTAACATGAAATGAACCATTTTAAAGTGAACAGTTGGGTGGTGTTTAGTACACCCACAACGTTGTGCAGCCGCTGTCGCTATCTACAACCAAAACGTTCTCGTGGGTCCAGAATAAACCCTGTACCCCACGGGCTGCTACTCCCATTCTCCCCTGCCAGCTGCTTTGGTGGATTTACCTGTGCTGGGTATTTCCTATAAATGAAGTCATGCGATGGGTGACTTTGTGTGTGGGGCTTCTTTCACTTAGCGCATGGTTTTCAAGACTCGTTCATTCCCTTTCATGACGAAGTTATATTCTATAGCTTCTCGACCCCTCCACCCAAGGATGAACTTTTTTGCTGTTTCCCATTTTTGATTATTGTGGTCAGCACTGTTACGAACATCTACGCACAAGCGTCCGTCTGAATGTCTGTTTTCGGTTCTTTTCGCTGGGTCCTGCGGCAATACTGCGTTTGCTGGTCTCGGCGGCTCGCTCCCTCCTCGTGCCTTCCCAGCTCACAGGCCGCCCAGCCTGGGAGGGCGTGCCTGCCTCCCTCCGCCCCCAGCCTAGAACTTCCTGGTCATCTGCCCGGCTTTATTTTCTCCATAATACTGTCTCATCACTTTCCATGCTTGTTTGTCATCTGGCTCCTTTCACTAAATTGTAAATTGTTCATTGCAATTCCCCTACCCCTAGAAAGGTGCCTGGCACCTAGGAAATGCAAAATATCAATTATATGAATATATCAATTGCATGAATATATAGATGTCATTTTTCAGGCATGGAATTAAATTAACCATGCTATCTTTTTAAAGAAATGTATTTATTTATTTTTATAGAGAGGGGAAAGGAGGGAGAAAGAGAGGGAGAGAAACATCGATCTGTTGCCTCCTGTAAGCCCCTGGCCGGGGACCTGGCCCACACCCCAGGCATGTGCCCTGACTGGGAACTGAACTGGTGACCTTCAGGGTCACAGGCCAATTCTCAATCCACTGAGCCACACCAGTCGAAACTCGTGCTATTTCGTACACTTGCTTTTGCCACATTTTGTCTTCACGTTTTCCTTCCTAGTAAGTGGAGATCTCCATCATCCTTTATAAGGACAGTGGGACCTCGCTTATGTGGATGCCCAAGCATTCTTCAGGCGTTCCTACCGGGGCCACGACAGTGACTGGGCTGCTGTGTGCCGCGTTGCTCCCTCATTCAGTTGTGAGTCTGACAGTTTAGAGATATCATGTCCCTCCCTGGTTGGTGAGGCTCAGTGGGTTGAGTGCTGGCCTGTGAACCAAAGGGTCGCTGGTTCCATTCCCAGTCAGAGCACATGCCTGGGTTGCAGGCCAGGTGCCCAGTAGGGGGTGTACAAGAGGCAACCACGCGTTGATGTTCTCTCCCTCTCTCTCCCTCCCTTCCCTTCTGTCTAAAAATAAATATTTTTGAAAAATAAAAATATCATGCCCCATGAGTCAAGGACACATTTCCTGCTCCCCATTCCACTTTGAATAATCTGAGTATACTTTATTTACTTTGTTTAGAGATGGTTCTAAATTTTTCTCTCCTATCAGGGACCTTTGGTTAGGGTATCCCAGACCCTGGCATGATAACATGCTTTTCTGTTGTATCTTTTTCCTACATTGCTATAGAAAATGTCCTACGTTACTACAAGGTCATGTACGTTAATGAGCAGTGTATCCAGTAGTGAGCAGTCTAGTTTGGCCAAGCCACAAGGGTCTTATTTTCAAGGGTGAAAGCTGCTTTATTGGAGGTCTTCAATTCCTGTTCTTGGGGGTGTTTGGCACTGGGTCCCCAGAGGGACTCACTGTCAGCACTGAGGGACCACAGGGCTCTGGATGGTCACCCAGGTTGTCACCAGAGTCTGCCCCAGTGCCACACACTCCCTGTAACAGGCACTTGTGTGTTTGCAGGCAAAGTCTGGGTCCCCAAGCAGAAGCCAATGGACCCCGTGCTGGAGAGTGTGACGCTGGAGCCGGAGCTGGAGGAGGCCTTGGCGAACGCCTCGGACGCCGAACTCTGCGACATCGCAGGTAAGAGGCATCCCAGAAGCTCCCGCGTGTCCTCCAGAAGGAGCTGACCCCCAGCTGCAGGGAGCCTTGAACGGTTTATGTCAGCATGAATGCTTTCTCTTTGTCTAGCAAGAACTAGAGCAAACCAAGAATATGAGAATAGAAGTTCATTATCTGAAACCCAAACAAGGGAAATAGAGATAAAACCTCTGTGCCCCCGGCCAGTGGGCTGGGGGGCCTTTCTATCCCACAGACTTGGGGGTTATTAGCCATCACCCCGATGATGACAGGTGGATAGGGTGGGGAGAGACTCAGGCAAGAGGAAAGATGGGCTTGACTCTGTCTGGCAGTGACAGTGAGGGTGGGAAGAGTCGAGTCCAATCCGGCTTGCCAGCTCCAGAAACTGAGTGGATGGCGGTGCCATTAATAAAGGGGGGTGTTCGTCTGCTGGAGCTGCCAAAATGAAACACCACGGGCTGTGTGGCTTCAACAATAGACATTTACTTTCTCCTACTTCTGGAGATGGCCACATCTGCGCCCCTCTCTGCATGTGGCTCCTGGTGTCCCTCTCCGTTCTTATGGAGACATCAGTCAGATTAGGTTAGAGCCTACCCTGAAAGCCTCATTAGGATTTAATCACCTCACTAAAGACCTCATCTCCAAATACAGGAATAAATTCTAGGTACTGGGGGACTTTAATGCATGGATTTTAATTGCACTTTAATTGGAGGGATACAATTCAGCCCATAACAGTGGGAGAGGAGCAGGCCCAGGGTGGGGGGGATGTTGAGTTCCCTCTGAAGTGTCTGTGTGCCACCCAGGTGGGAACGGTCCTACGTGAAAGTCCTGAGTTCTGCAAGGGATCCACACCGGAGTCCTTGTGGCATGGTTAGCACAGAGGTGTGGGTATCGTTAGCAGTGTCCAGTTCCAGGCAGAGGCCATGACAGGAGTGGGGGGCTGGGGCTCAGCCCACAAGTGTCCTGGCTGAGGTGGAAGGAGGAGTTGAAATGGGCAACGCCAGCCCCACTGGGGGCCAGTAACCCACACAAGGGCTGGGATTGAAAGGCTGAATCAGAATGGGCAGAAACTACTCAAGAGCTAGGGAGACAGAATGAGGGTTCAGGGCTGGCCTGAGACTCAGAGGTGCAGGCTGGGCGAGGCCACCAATCCTAGTGGACTTGCTGTCCTGCCTCATCATATCCTCTGGCTTTTCATGGGTCTTGTGCATGAGTCCTGAGAACATTTGTTACAGGGGATGGGGAGCGGAAAGGGGGATGGCTGTCATCTGTAGTGGGACCCTGGGGGAGGGGCAGTGAGAAGACTCAAATATGCAGGAGGGGTGACCCTGGGTGTTGGAGGCCAGAGCCAGGTTGCAGGGACCCGGGGAGTGAATGTGGAGAGCTGGTGTATAGACTCGAATCCAAACAGCCTTTCCCTCAGGAGGCAGGACACTTGCAAAGGCCCGAGGGCAGTGGCTAGAAGGCGGCAGGCCTGAGAGAGGAAGGTTTTCATTTTCCCTGTGAAGTACCAAAGCAGCAAGCATCTTGCCCAGATGGAGACAGCACACAGCTCAGCAAATGCAACTGGTTTGCTCTGAAGTTCAAGTTTTGTTCTGTCAAAACCACACAAATCACATTAGATCTCACGTCGTGTGCAGATATTTTGACCGAACCATTTCCCTGATTTGGGAGGGAGGGCAGGTATCCCCCTTGACTTCCAGTTAATTCGAGCAGCAAGGAGGTGGGTGGGGGGCACCGCAGTGCAGCGCCTGCACACCGACTCACCAGGAGCTGTTTTTGTCCTGGCCCCCCCCCCGCCCCCATTGCCCTCTGTGACATCACTCCCCTCATCAGTCAGCTCAGGAGGATTATCAGATGACTACACTGCCAGAACTGCCAGCTCCTGTGCCAAAGCAGAACTGCAATATTGGGCTGAGTTTCTGTGTTGGTTTCTTGAAACTATTTCTCTTTATTTTTGTTGGCATGACTAATTACAATTATCTGTTCATGCCACCATACCCTTCTGAGGTCCGGAAAGTGGGGGAGGGAGCTGTAAGCCAACACCAGTGCTTACTGGCTCACCTCGGTGCCTGTCATCGTGCATGAGCCATTTGAAGTGCCGCAGCGCCTCTGGGGAACGAGGGGCTGCACGTCTGCTGACCACCAACCACGCCCCAGGGGCTGTGGGAACTGCTCCCAACGCCTTGCTGGTTATTTATTGACTGCAGCAAATCCTAGGAAGTAAGTTTTATTGTCCCCATTTTATGGATGGAGGAAGTGGGCACAGTGAGGTCACCTGCCTTGCCCGTGGGGTTTGAACCCCAACAGCTTCGTTCTGTGGCCCATTTGCAGCATCACCACCAGTGCCACGTGGGTAAAGCTCTTCAGGGTTGGGGGCGTGGTGGACACAGATGTTGGGCGGGGGGGGTGCCAAGTTTCACGGAGTCGGCTGGGGACGGATAGGGCCACAGTAGGAAAGGCTCCGGATGCCACACCAGGCACTGTCACCTGGGACAACAGGAACGTTGGGAGAGGCGATGAAAGCAGGGGCATGGGCAGAGAGGCAGTGGTGTTTGGAGGGTGGGGGACATGGGGGCAGGCCCCAGGGGAGGCCAATGGCCAGGTGGAACCATGGGACAGCATGTGAGTTGTGGCTCAGAATTTCAAAGATGCTGCAAGAGGTGGAGGCAGTGGGGGCAGAACATCCTGTCAGAGTGCGGTCAGCGTGTGGCAAGCCCACCAGAGGCAGGGGTGGGAGCGTGGGCGAGTGGTTTGGCCTTTCTCAGGGAGGGAGTGGATGGAGCCCAGTGTGGGCAAGCCATTAGAGAGAGGAAAGTAGGGAGAGGAAGGCGGGCCTCATCTCGAGCTTTCACGGCTCAGCTCCCCAGCAGAGCGCTTCCATGAAGTGCAGTGCGCTGGCTGGTCCACCCATCCACTCAGCAGCCACTGTCCTGGCCTCCCTCCCTGTCCGGGCTCTGGATGAGCCCTGGTGAAAGTATCCTAAGAAAGCCAGCTGGTTCCTGCCCTCACAGAGCCACGTAAACCAAGTGGAATGACAAGTGAGAGTGAATGTTGTCACGGAAAAAGGACAGGGCAGGGGCTTGGCTGGGCGGTGGGGTGGGGGAGCTGAGGCCAGAGGTGCATCTGACCTTGAAGGAGGACGGGCGGGTGAAGGGGGGGTGCAGGGGCAGGAGGCAGGCCCCTCCAGTCCGCTCACTTTGCAGATGCACCTGCATCAGGCTTGATATTTGGGGATGATGGAACATGTAGGGGACACCCAGCCGATGGGTCACACTGGCTCAGGTGTGACATGGGTAAGGCAAGGCCCAAGAACTTGCATTTGCTCATTGGTTTTCACGTCTGCACACCATTCATGCATTCGTTCATCACTCATGGAGCCGGCGTACCTTACTGAACTCCTGTGTGAATCAATCAGATCCAGTCCCTGTTCTTGGCGAGCCCAGGATGTGAGAGGAGGAGAGAACAGAAGCATGTACATTTTAACATGAGAAGTGTCACCGCAGGGTCATGAACAGACAGGCCTCCAACAGCACTAAATTCTTGGCATGTGGCCCTGGGTTGTGGCTCAGAGGCCACTGGAGTCATCTGCAGGCATTTGCCATTATCGGTGCTGCCCCTTCCCAGTTAGGGATGTGATGCTGGCCTTTAGGGACTCTTCAGGTGGGACAGGACCCAAGCAGGAATTGGGGGTTGGGAGACTCACCCTTTGGAAGGATGAACCCCCAGGCCACCCCCAAGGACAGGTGGCAGTCCCTGGCTCCCCTGATCCAGAGGCAGCCCCACCCCACTTCCAGTGTCCTGTTCATGCCCCCACGCTCCTACTGTGGGAGAGTCAGGGTGTGGCTCATCCAGGAGCCCTTCTACGGCACCCAAGTCCTGGGCCAGGGCCAGCTTCTCCCACCCGTCCCGAGGGTCCCCGCGCCTGCCCTGAGCCCGTCGGACCAGTGGGCAGCGCAGAGGCCCGGGAGGTGTGCCGTCATCTTCCTGCTTCCTTAGCGGCATCACGGACTGGGTGAACCCTGCCAACGCAGAGAGAGGAGAGAACTTGATGTTCTTTTTCAGAGTTCAAAAATAGGCCTTTTTGAGTTTTGAGGAAGATCTAGACTTATTTAAAAAAATTACATTCCCCAGTGCTAAATTCAGCCTTGCCAATATCAACCAAGAATGAAGCAACAGGCGAGGCCGATGTATTGTTTTCCTTCGCCACTCATGCCTCCCTCCCTCCTTCTGTCCGTCCTCTGTCCTTCCTTCTTTCTAGTTTCCTTCCTAATTTCCTCAGAGCTGCAGAATGTTTTTTTTTTTCTCCTTAGGCCTGCTATTGATATTACCTCCCAGGGTACATGTTATCTGTTTTTAGAGTTCTGAAGTAGAGGGGAAGTTTGACAACTTCAGGACCGCTGGTGACCTAGTGTGTGGAGGAGCGTTTGGGATACTAACTTCGAAGCTAGAGAGTCCTCACCAGATGGTCTTTCCCAAACAGTTTCCCTCCGAGCCTGCTGGAAAAGTCAGAGGGTCAACAGCACCGGCCCTGGAAGCTGGTTAAAAAAATCAAACAGGGTTTGAAAAGATGAGCCGTGGTGTGGCTGTTAAGTCCTTTGTGAAGGTTTGAGGTCAGTGTTCAGATGCACCCCATTATACAGGTGCGCAAACTGAGGCCCAAAGGGCAGGAGTGACCTGGACAGGGTTACCCAGCAAATGAGGACCAAAGCCAGACTGGAGCCCAGGTCCCCTTCCTCTGTCCCCTGGCACTTTCTGCAATCATGCCTCTGCTCCCCCCATCCCCCGCTTTCTGGACTGTTACAGGAAGCTTTCGTCTGAGCCCAAAATGTATTTTGCATTTTTCACCTCTCTGTACACTCGAAGCAAGACCAGCCAGCCACTCGAGATCACACATTTCCTGGGATTCCCAGCAACCTTTCCAAACCGCGCTTCCAAACCTGCACTCCCAGCAGCAGCCCAGAAGCACCGCGAGCTGCTCCGCGTGTGGGGGCTGGAGGAGGCAGCCCTAGAAGGTGATGCGCCATGATCTGATCCACCTGCCGCTGACTCAGTCCTCGGCTCCCACTGCCCACGTAGCCGTGGCCTAAATTAAATGAGCGAGCTTATAAAGAGGCAATGCCTCTTTCCCTAGCAGTTCTCCTTAGCGATGAGCGGGCAGGTCTAATTTTAGCAGAGAAGACTCTTAGAATGTGAGAAACAGAAGGGACTTTGAGATCATCTCCTCTTGTGGTTCTCAGCTCCCACTGATCATCGAAATCATCCAAGGAGATTAAAAAATATACCTCCAGAAATTCGGATTGGTTGTTCAAGGGTGGAGCCTGGGCAGTTTCTCAATGTTCCCAGGTGAATCCTATGCTCAGCCCTGATCTTGTCTCAACCCCTCGCCGGACAGAGGAGGAGGAAGCTTGGAGAGGAAGGACCCTGCCCAAGCTCGCACAGCGCTGGGGGCACGGTCAGGACCAGCCTTCTCCTTCCTGACTCTTCCCTAAGAGCTCTGGTGTTCTCTCTCTAACTAGAAGCCATGTCTAATGAAACGGCTAGAGGAATTAAAAAATCATCAGCAAATAGTATTTACCAAAGCTTACTGTGTTCTGGAAGAGGTAGAGGAAAAGAGAGATGACGTTCTTTCCTGGCCCCCGGACGTCCATAGTCTGGTAGTGGAAGCACGCACGCACCCAGACGTCCCCAACCCCGTGTAGGCTACGTCCTGCAACAAGGGCACCAGGTGCTGCGGGCGAACCAGCAGGGTGGTGGTGGGGGGGGGGGACACGCAGGCAGACTCCCTGGGGAGGAAGTGTTGCTCTGAGTCTTGAGGGATAGAAGTATTAGGTCACATACAGGATGCTCGGTTGGAGTTGAATTTCAGATAAACAATGGGTAAGTTTTTAACACTGACTGAGACCTACTTATACTAAAACATTTTTCATTGTTTATCCGAAATTCCAATTTAACTGGGTGTCTTTAATTTTATGTGCCAAATAGGGCAACATGACGGGAGGCGTTTCGACAGGGGGCGCTGCAAGTGAGGCGAGAGCCGCCAGCAGAGGGGACGGCACTGGCAGAAGCAGGGGATGCACTGAGCAGTGACAGTTTGTGCCCCCGGAGTGGAAAGGGTGTAGGGGAGGGACGAGGCTGTTGAAGCAGGGCCAGCCCAGGGAGGGCCAGTGAAACTCTGGGGTCACAGGCCACCGACCACTCACCCCGATGGCTGCCACGGCCTCACGGTCCCCCCAGGTGCTGTCTCCCCCCCGTAGTCAGTTCTCCTGGCAGCCGGAGCAACCCTCACAGAACTGGATCACACCAGCCCACGCCCTGCTCAGGCCTTCCACGGCTTCTCAGGCTGCACCTAGAAAAAGATGTCCAAACTCCTTTCCTGGACCTTGAGACCCTGCAGGATCCGACGTGGACTGTCTGAATAAAATCTACTCCCAAGGGTCATTGCGAGGACTCGGGCACAGTGTCCCCACCCTGACTGCCCACTGAAACCACCTGGGAGCTTTAAAAAAGGCAGCTACCTTGGCCCCAGCCCCAGAGATTGTGGTTTAATTGGTCTGGGGAGGCCTGGGTGGCAGGAGTGTCTGAAGATTCCCCAGTGACCCCAGCACACAACCGCATGGGAGTCACTGGTGTGCAGCAGATTCCCCGGCCCAGGGCGAGCGGCTTGGTGAGCGGGCTGTTGTGCCGTCCACCATGTGTCCGGCTTCGCCTCCGCCCATCTCCCGGCTCCCTGACCCTGCCTTCCACTCCCTTGGCCTAGGGCTTTCCCACCGCCATTCTCTCTCCAGGGTGTTCTGCCTCCCTTCTCTTAACTTGGCCAGCCCCTACTCACCACTCCCATCCAAGTCCTTCTGCTCCCTTCTCCCCAAGCACATGGAGCTTTTCCTTCACACACAAAATACACTCTGTGCCTACATTTCTAACTGCGTGGGTACCTGCTCAGCAGCCCTGTCCCCCAGCAGACTGCAAGCCAGCTGCACGGGCAGGGATCCTGTCTTTGTCGTTCCCCACTGTCCCCCTCGGCCCTGGACACATGATGTCGGCGCTCAGTAAATGTTAAGTAAATGAATGGATGGAAGCATGACTGGGCACAGGTGTGAGGTGGTCAGATCTACATTTCCAGGACGATCTCTCTGGCTGCTTTGTACTGAATGATGGGGGTAGGACTAGGACATCGGCGACTATACAGCCGTGACAGTACCACCAAGACATGACAGGGCCTCGACCAAGAAGGAGGTGATGGAGAGGGAGGGGGGACAGACAAGAGGTGCGGTTTAGAAGGGTGGGGACTTGGTGAAGATGCCCTGTGAGTGAGGCTCTAGCCTGAGGGACAGGCAGGGTGACAGGAGGGAAGGAGATCCACAGAAAGAGGCTGTTGCTGGGGAAGGTGAGCTCCGTTTGGGCCAAGTCTGGTTGGCTGTGCCAGTGGTACATCAGGGGACACCTAGGAATCTGAGGCTGAGGACTACAGAAGTCTAGGCCAGTGAGAGAGACTTGACATTCATGTAGATAGAAGCAAAGAAAATTTGAAAGTTTTCATGCAAGTGTTTCTTGCCATTTCTGGGAGCACACATTTGGAGGGAGTGCAATGTCCATGCCTGGTGGGGGGGGCCCTTCCCCCTGAGAGGGCCGAGTCCTGAGCCCCTGCCTGTCCCCGCAGCTATCCTGGGCATGCACACGCTCATGAGCAACCAGCAGTACTACCAGGCCTTGGGCAGCAGCTCCATCGTGAACAAGGAGGGACTCAACAGTGAGTACACTGGGCCCCCGCCCCCCGCAAGGACACCTCGGAAGTGAAGCAACCCCGCTTCTCGCTGCCTCCCACTCGTGGTCTCTAGCTCGTGGCAGAACGTGTACATTTTATGTGGCCAAATCTAGCCACCTTTTCCTTTCCCTGTCCTGGGATTTATGTCTTGTTTACAAAGGCCCTCTTCATCCCAGCATTAGTAAAACGGCCTCCTATCTTTTCTTCTAAAAGCTGTAGAGGTTCACTTCTTAGATGCACCTTGTTAATCCACCTTGAGTTTGTGTCTGTGTGGTGTAGATGAGATCAAGTTTCCATTTTTTAATGGATATTTCATGGTCCCAACGCCATTCTTTGCAAAGCGTGTCTTTTCACCACCGGCTTGGGCTCCACGTTGCCCGTGAACTTCCCTGCACCCACACGGGCTGTCCCGGGGGCCTCTCCTTGTTCTGTGAGTCTCCTTGTCTTTTCCTGTGCCAACATTGCATTGTCTGACTTGCTCGGGCACCCCGCTCCGAGCTGGCATTTTGGCCCCAAGAGGGGGTGCCAAAAGAATCCCTAGCCTCCCCCCGGAAGGCTTACCTATTTCTTTCCCATCCAGGCTTCCTTCCGTCCTCAAAAGAGCCCTGTTCACAGGCTACAAGATGAGGACGTCAAGGTTCAGAGAGTTTAAGAGAGTCACCTAGTTCGTGCAGGACATCGCAGCCAGAGTCCACGCAGGGCCACACCCTCCCCACATGTCCCTGAACTCTGCCACCACTTCCTTCCCGAGTGTGCTTGGGTTGAGCAAACGGGGTCCCCGTGTTTCTGTGAGCCACCTCCCTTTCGTGGGTCACTCTAGGTGTGATTAAACCAACACAATACAAGCCTGTGCCCGACGAAGAGCCCAACTCGACCGATGTGGAGGAAACGTTAGAGCGGGTGAAGAGAAACGACCCAGAACTCGAGGAGGTGAACCTCAACAACATCCGGGTGAGCCCCGTCCCCTCCCTCCCCTCCCCGGGGAGCCGTGCCCCCCCCCCCCCCCGCAGGCGGCCAGGCTGAGCTGCACGGAGATGGCAGGGGCCTGTTTGGGCTCCGGGTGCTTCTGGATCAGGAATAGGGCACAGTCTTTCCGAGGGGGTGACAGCGTAAACAAGCACACCCCGCCGCCCTGGTTTCTGTCAGAGGTCTGACAGCAGCCCCAGATGTTCACCCCCACCCCCCGCCAACCCAGCTTCAGCTCGGGAAACTCGCCATGTAACTCAAACACAGAGCTGGAGATAAGATCGTGAGTCACACACACAGGGCTGCTGGGGATCTCAAGGCTGGAAAGCCCAGTGCCCACCAGGCTCATGGATAACCCATGCCCTGGCAGGGCCACCCCTGACCCACTACGGCTGCCGAATCACGCACGTATTCAGCCTCGTCCTACAGCCCTGGAGGGGAGCTGTCAGCCCAGATATCTGAAGATGTACTCTAAGCTGCAGGCCATATCTCCCTGGACACTTCCTGGGTGACCACCCAGGGCAGAGGAAGGACAGATGGACAGGCAGTCCTACGCTGGATAGGCAGCAGGAGGCGTTCAGAAGCAGCCCAGCTGCCTGCCCACCTGCTCGGCCCGGAGGCCAGTGGGATTGGTTCCGGGAGGGGGTGGAAGTAACACAAGCAGCAGGCCCCTCACTCCCTGGCTCCTCTTTCCCTTCTTCTCCACTTTCTCTTAAGTGACTGCCAGCCCCACAACACAATCAGATTGGAAACCTGCGTCTGAAGTGTTCTCTGCCACCTGGCCTCCCGTGCTCTGTTCCCATGGGGAGCTAAAGTGACGCTGTGAAACGAGAGATCCATTAAAACACAGCCAGGGTCCCTCTCAGGTGCCTCCATTGTCTGCCTTGTGCCCAGAGGGAGATGCCGGCACCATTCAGAACCACGCACCCTGGCAGTGGGTGCCGGCGTGGGGGACATGGGCTGTGGGGCCTCAACCAGGGCTCGCCCTTGCTGGGCCTCAGTTTATCCTCTGTACCTTAGGCAGTTGGACTACATCATTGTATCTCATCTGAGGAATTAAAAAATAAGCACCAGTGCCTAGATCTTCCCCAGCCCGAGATTCTGATTCTGCGGGTCTGGAGCAGGCCCAAGGATCAGCATTTTGTAAAAGTAACCCAGGAACCTGTTACGTGCTGCCAGGCTGAGACCCTCAGGCACAGATGTCTCTTAAAGATCATCCAGTGCAACCCCCTGGCCCACCCCTGTTTCCCAGAAACAGGCCCAGGGAAGGGAAGAGATCCCCCCAGAGTCACAGAGCAGATCAAACACTGCCAGTTGCGGGGGCAGAGATGAAGCTCTGCCCACCCCCATAGCCCCAGGCCCCAGTTCTTGGCACAATGCTCCTCTGCATCCACGGCCTTGACTTTGCCTCCTCTCTGGCCTCTGTGTGCACAAGGAGGGGGTTGTGAGTCCCGTCTGAAATTTCAGGGAGCATTTTCTCACTGCACCTGCCAGAAAGTTCTCCCCAAATCCCAACCATTTGGAGCAAAGCCAGAATCCTTCACCCATTTCTCTTTTCCGTCAGAGACTTGCTACAATCAGGCTGCCTGTGTGAAAGCATTAGCCCCCATCTGTCTCCCACCCTGCCCCCAGAAGGGGCTGCTGGTCACTGCCTGCCTTTCTTTCTGCAGAATATCCCCATACCCACCCTCAAGGCATATGCAGAAGCCCTGAAAGACAACTCCTATGTGAAGAAGTTCAGCATTGTGGGGACACGCAGCAATGACCCTGTGGCATTTGTATGTACTTTTGTGTTCTGGTGTATTGGTGGTGGCGGGTGGCATATAAAAAGAAGGGTTGGCCTTGGAAGTGCTGTGGCCTCAGACTGGCCAATTCCACTGATGAGGAACCTAGCTTGATGTGGTGAAAGGCACTGGGCTGGAGCCAGGACAGGGTAGGGATGGAATGGTTGTTACCAGGCACCATCTGTACATCATCCTCCTAAATCTCCACGGCCACCCCTGATCCCAGAAGTGCAGGTCTTCCCACTTTGCAGATGAAGAGCCTGGGATGCAGGGAGCTCAGGGCACTTGCTTTGTCCAAAGTTGCAGAGCAAGTATAGGAGGTGAAGCTGAGGTTTAAATGCAAGTCACGCGGACCCTGGAACCGGCTCTCTGTGCATTCAGCATGTCATGTTTGGAGAAGGCTTTCCCACACTGGGCCTCAATTTCTCTATATCAGAAAGCATTGCCTTCACCAGCGGGTCCTGACGACTAATTTTATTTGGTTTTTTTTCACATCTTTAAAATATTACTGTTCAAATTAAATTGTACTTCATCTAAAGTAGCCATCAATCATTTTTTTTCTTTTTAAACACTTAACACACATTTATTAAGAGTCTCTCTGTGTCCAGCAGTGAATTAGGCTCTGGGAACAGAACCGCACCCAAGGCAGTCATAGCTCCACTTCCACGGGCTCACGGTCCGTTTGGCCATGTGGACAACTAAAAACAGTGCAGTTGATCGCTGCACACTAATAGTGAGTAAAAGGTGCAGGACTCGCTTACCAGGGGTGGTAACTGACGACTTAGTGACAATCGGTTTGTCAGTGCGCACAAAGTAATCTCCTGGGATTTTGAGTGGGATGGCATTGAACCTACAGATCCAGTTGGGAGGAACTGACATCTTGACAACATTGAGTCTTTTTATCCATGAACATGTACTATCTCCCCATTTATTTAGTTCTTCAATTTTGTTCATCAGAGTTTTGTGGTGTTTGTCATGTAGATCTTATACATATTTTGTTAGCTTTAAACCTAAATATTTCATGTTGAAGGTGGTGATGTACATAGTATTGTGTTTTTTATTTCAAATTTCCAGTTGTCCATTGTTGGTGTAAAAGAAAGTGATTGGCCTTTGTATATTAACCAGGTATCCTGCAACCTTCTTATAATCACTTATTAGTTCTTTGGGGTCAGTTCTTTCAAGTCTTTTCCATAAAAAGTATGTCATCTATAAACAAATGCAGTTTCCTTTCTTCCTTCCCATTCTGTATACCTTCTATTTTCTTTTCCTGTCTTATTGCATCAGCTATATGTTAAAGGAGAGTGGTGAGAAGGGACATCCTTACCTTGTACCTGATATTAGTAGTAAAGTTTCAAGTTCTTACCATTAAGTATGATGTTAACTATAGGGTTTTTGTAGATATTCTTTACCAAGATGATGAAGTTTTCCTCAATGCCTAGTTTACTGAGAGTTTTTAATCATGAATGTGTGTTAGGTATCATCACATGCTTTTTTCTACATTTATTGATATAATCATGTGCTTTTTCTTCTGTTGATGTGATGGATTATATTGATTTTTCTAATGTTGAACCAGCCTTACAGACCTGGGATAAATCTCACTTGGTCATGGTGTGTAACTGTTTTTTGTATACTGCTGGATTTGCCATTTTTTGAGGATTTTTGCATCTGTGTTCATGAGAGATATTGGTCTGTCATTTTCTTAAGATGTTTTACTCTGGTTTTGAGTTAAGATGTTACAGACCTTAAACAATGAGTGAAGAAGTATTTCCTCCACTTCTGTCTTCTGAAAGAGAATTGGTATTCTGTCTTCTGAAAGAGAAAAGGAAGAAAGAGAATTTCTTCCTTAAATATTTGGTAGAATTCATCAGTGAACCCATCTAGGCCTGGTACTTTCTGTTTTGGAAGACTATTAACTAACTATTGATTCAATTTCTTTAAGAGATAAAGAGCTAACCAAATAGCATACTTCTTCTTAAATGAAGTTTGGAAAATTGTCTTGCAACCAGTTGGTCCATTTCGTAAAGATATAAGAGTTGTTTACAATATTCCCTTATTATCTATTTGATTTCCATGGGATCTTAGTGATATTCTTTTTTCACTTCTGATATTAGTAGTTTGTGTCCTCTCCTCTTCTTCTTAGCCTGGCTAGAGTCTTGTGGATTTTACTGGTCTTAAAAAAAAAAGAACAGCTTGGCTTCATTGATTTTCTCTGTTGATTTCCTGTTTTCAATTTCATTGATTTCTTCTCTAATTCTTATTGTTTATTTTCTTCTGTTTACTTTGGATCTGATTTGCTCTTCTTTTTTTATTTCCTGAAGATGGACACTTGTTGTTTTTAGATCTTTCTTATTTTCTGATATATGCATTCGGTGTCATAAATTTCCCTCTAAGCCAGGGTGTCAAACTCATGTTCACCAGGGGCCACATCAGCCTTGCTGTTTGGCCCTTTGAAGGCAGCCGCGAGGCTCATGTGGTGCCCGGTGAACATGAGTTTGACGCCCCTGCTCTAACTAAGCTCTACTTTTGCTGCATCCCGCACATTTTCACAAATTATGTTTTCATTTTCATTTCACTCAAAATACCTTTCAACTTCTCTTGTGATTTCTTCTCTGACCCATATGTTATTTAGAAATGTGTTGTTGAATCTCTACATATCTTGAGATTTTCCAGTTATCTTTCTGCTACTGATTTCTAGTTTTATCCCACTGAAGTCTGACAGTAGGCATTGTATGATTTTTGCTCTCGTAAATTTATGAAGGCGTGTTTCATGACCCAGAATGGGGTCGACCTTGATCAATATTCTAAGCGATCTTGACAAGAATGTGTATTCTGCTGTCGTTGGGGGAAGTAGTCCGTGGATGCCACTTACATCCAGTTGCCTGACGGCGCCATGGAATTGAGGTGTATCCTTAACGATTTTCAACCTGCTGGATCTGTCCATTTCTGACAGAGTGATACTGAAATCTCTAACTCTAGTAGTAGAGTCACCTCTTTCTCTTTGCTGTTCTATTAGTTTTCCTCACGCAGTTTGATGCTCTGCTGTTAGGAGCGCATACATAAAGGATTGTTACATCTTCTTGGAGAAATTGGTCGCTTTACCATTATGTAACGCCCTTCTTTATCCCTGATAACTTTCCTTGCTTGGAAGTCTATTTAATAGCAAACAGTTCTCCTTGAGTTTTGAAAATAGGTAGGACAGTTTCCTCTGATACTTTCAAAATGATAGAAATGGCTGAGAGTCCCTCATTGCTCCTGGATGGATGACCTCTAACCTCAGGAGATCCCCAGTGGATCCCGAGTTCACCCATGGATGTGGCTGGCAAAGCCGCATGCTCAGTGCCCTGCTGTGTCGTGGATCAGAAACCACACATGTCAGTGCTGGCATTCGGCTCAGCTCCACATGTGTTTACGGGACATTGACCCTGTGCCCGGCCAACTGCTGATGTCAGTCCGTTCACACCAGTATTCCCGTTGTCAGACGTTGAAATGCTCTGGGCCGGTTGGTAAATAAGGCTGCCGGACCTCTGCGTGCACCCCGCTGCCTGCCCCAGCTCCTCTCCTGCCCAGCCCACCCCCAGGTCCTCCACTCTGCCCCAGCAAACACAGTGGCCACCGGGTATGACGGAGCCTCTCGGACCCGTTCCGCCACCGGCGTGTCTACTCAGGTCAGCCTGGTGGACTTGCCCACTGCTTGTTAAATATTTCGATTATCAGGCTCGGGCAGGCCTTCCCTGGGGAGCAAGAAGTTTGTGGTGGAGAGAACGCAGACTGGGTCCCTCCCCTCAGGAGGGTACAGCTACTCAGGGTCACAGTTAGAGCTGGCCTGCCATCCTGGGGGTACACAGCAAGGCGAGCTGAGGAGGGAGTGGTGGGGTCCGTCAGGAAGGCTTCCTGTGAAGGGCGCCTTCTGTCGGGTGTCCGCCAGCAGGGACGGTGGGAGGGCGTTCCTGGCTCAGACAGCAGGGCCCCAGGTTGTACGTCCTGGTCCGTCAGCTGCCGGTGTCCCCTTTCCGCCATGGCGCCCTGTTTCCACCAACTGCTAATTACTTCCTTTCCTCCAGAAGCTCCGATTGCCATCTACACCCCCTGGCTGAACTCCTCCCAAACGTGCCGGGGCTACCTGAGCGCCTCTCCTCCCACTTGCCCTGGTCTCTTGCCCGGTGGGGTGGTTTCCCAGGCCTCCCTCTCTGTTCTCTGCTGCTCCAACCAAGAGAACGACTCCATGAAATTCCAACAGGAAAGGAGAAGAGACAAGCGAGAATATTTAGGGAGGCTGGGACTCCACTAGTCACTTAGTGAACAGTGACTGAGGACCTACTATGTGCTGAGCACTGTGGGCACCATGCAATGAATCAGGTGCATTTTCAGCCCACCCAGGGTAAATAGTCTAAGGGCAGAGACATCTGTATGAGAAGCGATCTAAACCAGGGAGTACATGTTCCACGAGGGAGGCTATGGAGAAATTCTATGAGGTTCAGGAAGACAGGCCACAGCTCACTGGGAGCATCAGCAAAGGCTCTCGGAGGAAGGGGCGTTGAGGATGGCCCTTAAGGACAGGCAGGGTTTGGGTGGGCACAGCAGGCAGGAAAGGGCATTCCAGGTGGCAGGGGCAGGGTGAGCAACGGCTAAGCAGTGGGGGGCACGGGGAACTGGGAGGAGCCCCACCATCAGGGAGCAGAGAGAGTTGGGGCTAATCAGGAGAGTAGAACCTGCAGCCATCAGAGGCTTTGGATGCGGGCTAAGGAGCGCAGAATAACCTGGTAGGGGTTCAGGAGCCAGGGCAGATTGGAGGGGAGGAGAGACACAGAGCTCTGCTTGGTGAAGGGAGTTGAGGGGACCGTCTCGCTTCGTCCCTGGCTCGAATAGCACACATGTACAAAAGACTTTTGCTCCCAGCCAGTGTCCCTCAGTATTTTAGGTTTTACTCAAGATGGGCTCCAGCCTTGCTCAGGGTGACTCATAGATACCCTCAATTTTCCCCTGTGGCTCAAGGCACTTGCTGATATGCTCAAGGAGAACAAGGTGTTGAAGACACTGAACGTGGAGTCCAACTTCATTTCTGGAGCCGGGATCCTGCGCCTGGTGGAAGCCCTTCCACACAACACTTCTCTGGTGGAGCTGAAAATCGATAACCAGGTAGGATGAGCAAGGGCCTCCACATGCCCTTCACTTTGTGACCCTGATCGTTCTGCAGTTGCCTGAATGCTGCCGGACCGAGTGGATGCTGCTGATTATAAAAGCTCCAGAGCCCAGCTTCCAGGGGCCTCCACCATGCACACCTTCCTTCTTCATTCCCACCAAGTGCTCTTGCAGCTTTTGCTTGTGTGCCCCTAGTGATGGGGGGTTCACTCCTTACCTGTCTAGTATTAGTGAGACTATCCTTTCTTACATCTAGTGAAAATTGGCTCCCTGTAAGTCCTGTTGGTTGGGCTTAATTCTGTTGTGTGCTGCACACAGGACACATCTGTTGCACAGATCTGATAAACCAGGCTAAACACCCCATTTTCTTCCATTACCACCCCTCCCCCCACACACCATGGATTTTTGTGTCTCCTTGCAGAATAATCACAGGGGTTATTCTCTGGGCAAATTCTAGTTTGTCTTTATCCCTATGAGGTTACTGTTGCTCTATAACTTCTGTGACTATCATTTATTTTTCAGGGCACCTTCTTTAGTTTTGACTTTTAAAGCAATGCCAGTAACAATGCCTTGCATGTAAGATATCTTGTATGTTACGTGTGTTGAGAGTCTGCGTGGGCTAGGCTCTGTGCCATGTCCCCGACACATGTCGTCTCTGGTTTCCCGGATGGCCCTGCAGGATGTGGGTGTCACCTCTCCCGGTCTGCAGAGGAGCAAACAGCTCAGAGAGGCAAGGACAAGCTTTCTCAGGGCCTCCACATTCGTGCCTTAGGAGGCACGATTTGAATACAGATCTCTGACTCCAAATCCCACACCCCTTTCATCACACCACGTGGTTTCCAAGGTTGAAATGCCTTCTTCTTTATGGTGTGTGGATAAGGAACTTATTTTTTCCTACATGAACATTTTTGCTCAATGGTCATAAAAATATATGCAGAAGAAAAAGATCGGAAGGAAATAGAACAGTCGTAAATAGCAGTTATCCCTGAATGAAATCGTTTTCTTTATTGTAAAATATAAGCATACAGAAAAGTGCGTAAGACTTAAATATACAGTTTAACGAATCACACTGGGCTTGTAACCCCTGTTCAGGTCAGGAACTAAAACATTACCAGCTTCCAGGAGACTTCTGGGTCCCTTGTCCGTCAGAACCCTTCACAGCACTTCACGGCTTGCCCCTACTTCCTTTCATGCCTCCATGTCTCTGCTCTTGCTCTTCCCTCCCACTGGCCCTACCACCTCTCTGCCCGGGGAACTCCTCCTCTTCCTCTGCATTCCGCTGGACCTGGTCTGAGCCCCTGTGGAGTTCCGGGCCGGCCTGGACCAGCTCGTGTGGAGCCGGTCAAGGGCGTCTCTTCCCAGCTCCCCTTCAGGGCTGGCACATTGGTCCCTTGCAACGGCCCCTGGTGGGAATGTTCACACTGTGGAAACTGGACCCCAGAGCGAGTCAGGAGCTCCCTCCCAGGTTTTCCCAGGCCCTTGACCAGCCTGCAAGGTTCCTGGAAGCCGGTGCTGGGTCTGAGTCACCTCCATGTCTCCCTGGCGAGCTGAGAACTCGGCCCCACAGTCGTGCTGGCCATGCAGGGCTGCTTCGAGGGCTGTGCGTGCTGTTCCCTGTGGGGTGGGGTGGCAGGGGCCTGCATCCAACCCACATGCTCCTCCTTAAGACTCGGTATGGAGCTTTGTTCAGCAGAGAGGGCCCTCGTTCTCTAGTTCACATGAAAAGGCCACATGAGCCTGCAGCGGCCCTGTCGTATGAACTTGCTGCACCCGACCCCTCATGTGTCCCAGATGCCAGTGGCCTTGCTGCTGCCGCCTTGCCCGGCCCAGCTCCTCCCCACCCCACCTTTTATGTCCCTCCTTTGGCCACTGCTGACCCTGCTTTATTGGAGGCAGGCTTGGCAGCTGCCCTGGACCAGGCCCTGGGATTGGCTGGTCATGTGACTTCAAGCCTGGCCCTGCAGCGAGTTAGGGCCTACCCAGCGTGTGCTGAAACCTAGGAGCTGCCCACCTTCCTTCTCACTACTCTGCTCCCGGGGCCCAGAGATGGAGCCTGCAGGACGTCACCCTCACCCTGCCCGAACCCCAGGTGCAAGGGTGATGGCCTCTCTGAGCCGCAGTACCTGGCTTATAAAGGGGGCTAGTAAGAATCCCCACTTCTGAGGAAATGGCAGATGTAAACGAGGCAGTCGTTAACCTTTGTAATTACTCCAAAAGTTATCTCGGAGTTTGCACGTCATTCTGAGCTGATTTCCTGAGCAGGTCCCCTGAGTCCATTGCATCACTGAAGGCTCAAACAGACTGAAACTCAGTATTGCAACCCGTCCTAGTATTGCAGCTGAGGAAACAGGCCCGTGCAGGCTCTGTGACCTGCCTGTGGCCGTACAGTAAGTCGGTGGCAGAATCAAGATCCAAACCCAGGTCTGTGTGACTCCGAAGTCCGTGAGCTCTGCCTGTCTGGGCTCTTGAACCCTACTGCAGTTTCGCGGGGACCGCGCTTGGCCTTCCTCACCTGTCCCTTTCCCTTGGTGTGAGGCCAGAGCGTTCTCACCACTTACTCCCGCATCCTGGGAGCCTCTCTTTTGGTTCATCTCAGCATTTGGTCAGCGTCAGCTGCACCCCAGAGCTGTGCTGGGCTCCGCTCCAGCCCTGCCCCCCCCCAGGGATTCTGTGCTGCATAGGAAGACACACAAGTGCAGGTAGGGTCCTCAAATGCGGTGCTCCAGCAAGCCATGGACATGGGCTCTGAGGTCCTCGGGTACGAGCAGTCTCAGTCAGGAACAGGCATCAGGGAGGGCTTCTTGGAGGAGGTGGAGTTTGAGAAAAACCTGTAGGGTGGACAGTATCTCAGAGGATGAAATAGAGGCCCTAGCATCTCGGGTTCTGGGGACCACATAAACAAAGAGAAAGAAGAGAGGACCCCATCCCAACATGATTAATGATACTCCAGAGGAAGGCCAGAAATGGAGCCGGGAGTCTAAGAGGCTCTGGATTGGCAAGTTGGGGAAGATGGGTTGTGGACTGCACCTGCACCAGTCAGAGTTGTGCTCTGGGAACACGGTCCCCTGCTGGGTGGGGGAGGGCTGGGAGCAGGGGGGAGGGCCTAGGAGACCACAGGGGGTACTGTGACCTCCTGGATGAGGGGCCTGTGGGGAGGTGCTCCTGTCTGTCTGGAGTCTGGGACAGAATGGGGTTTGCCAGGGCAGGAGGAGGAGGACGGGGAGGAGGCCAGTCTTGGGAAGGGGACTCTGCCGCCCAGGCTCCGGGGAAGGCCACCCGTGCCTCTCACGGGGCATCGGAGGAGGCCTGGGCATGGTGACTGGCTCTCACTGGGTGACCCAGCCTGTAGGCTGTTGCGGAGTGTGACCAAAAGGAGGTGGTGAGTGGCATTTGATTTATTCCTCATTCTTGGTTAGGCACCAGGTCTTCAGAGGCTGCAGCTCTCCGCTCGGCCCTGGTGCCTGTAACCTGTGTCAGTGAGACTCTGTTCTCCTTTTCCCTTATATGGCCAAAGAAAGGGACTTGGGGCATTCTCCCCGGTGACACAAGCCTCCCAGGCTGGCTCCCGACAGTTCGGGAACCAGGACTCTGAAGCTCTTTGTTTACTCAGCGAGTCTTTCTTTATCTCCAAGCGCTGCTCCTTGGTGTCTGAAGCTGCCCTGAGACTGCAGGGAGGGTGGGAGGGGCAGAGGGGCCCTGACCCAGAGCTGAGGGCACCGAGAACATGGCTAGTCCGGCCCTGCTTTTATAGGGGGAAACTGAGGGTCAGAGAAGGAACAAGACTTGCCCGACGGCATAGAAGAAGTGTCAGAGCTGGGCGGGAGCTGAGAGGTCCTGCCTCTCAGACAGGCTGCTTCTGCTTTGAGTCCGTGGACAGGAGAGGCAGGCTCAGCCCCCGGGGACACAGACCCTGCCCATCCCAAGCAGGTTGCGTCCAAACGGTGGTTCTCCCAGCCTCTCAATTCACCCTCCTCACTCCCCACAGAGCTCCCTCCAGCAAGCCCTTCCCCAGACACTTGGGCCACAGGGCACTCCTCCTGCCCCTCTGAATAGACAATGACCAACCGAAAACCTGACCCCCCTCTGCCAATGAAGGTCAGGGTAGTGGCTGGACGTTTCACTCCAGTGTGTGACAGTGAGGATGTGCTTAATTTTTTTAAAGCTAAAGGAACTGGATTTTGTTTGCTTCAGGTTGGATTATTTTCCTAATTGAAGTAAGTTTAGAAAGAACACAAAAGCCACACTGGAGTAGGATCCTGACGGTTTTCACATATGGCGACACCCCCAGTCTTACATTGCACACGGATGTCCGCTGGCTAACTCTGTTGTCAGTGAGGCTGAATCTGCTCTTGTGTTTGCCAGACACAAGGGAAACCCTCCTGAAAAGCAAAAGACCAATCGTGTTCTCTACTTTGTTCCTCATACATTTATCTCCTAAGCGGCAGCTTTTGGTCTGGGCATCATTTTTGCATCTGTACGTTCACTGAGAATTGAGGTGATTCAGCCTGGAGCTGCTGACCTCAGTGAGCAGACAGGCATGTGTCACTGTCCCTTCCACCACGTGCCACTGGTGCTCTTTTTCTGACCTCACTTTTCAGGGGAAAATGAGATAAAGTCAGTGAAGGTTCCCTCTGCACCTTGTTCTGAAAAACCCAGAGCTTTCCAGACGAGAGACAGGATAACCCAAGGATAGCCTGTCTTCAAATCTCCAGTGCTGGGAGCTGAACAGGGGGTCAAGTCCCAGCCAAGCCCCAGTTCTGTTCTTGCTGTGTAACTGGAAAGTCATGTAATGTGTCCATGCCTCAGTTCCCTCATCTGTAAAAATGGGAATAATAATGACGCTCAATCTAATAGGGTAGCGACAGGATTTAATAGGTTGACTCCTTAACCAATACCTGGCATGTGGTGTTCTCTCGGTCAGAGGGAGGTGAGATTCCTACTGTTCATTAGACCCAGTGGGGAGGACTGACCTCTGAGAGATTCTGGCTCCTGCAAGGAGTTACTTTTTACCTCCTTTCTCTCCTCCTTATTCCCTCCCTTTCTTTCTTACTTGTTTCCTTTTAGCGAAGTGTAGCTTACACGTAGCAAAGCGAGTATGTCTTAAGAGGACACTCAGTGGGTTTACACATCCACGTGTACACCTGTGCAGTCCCCACCGAGGCCAAGACCTAGACTGTTTCCGGCACCCCAGCAGGCCCCCAGGGTCCCCCCGCCCAGTCACCGCCCTCAGGGTGCGATCGCGTCCTGCTCTCTGTTCCGCTGCTGAGTTGTGCCATCTTAAACTCCAGATGCATAGAATCGAGTGCATGTGCCCTTTTATGTCTGCCTTTTTTTTTCTCAGCATCATATGTGAGTGTACCAATTATCCATAGCTGTGGAACAAATTCCTTGCCCCCCACCCCTAAATTTAGCATCTTCAAATAGCAATCAGCATGCTTCAGCTCACAGTTTCCGAGGCTCAGAAATCCAGGAGCATTGGGGCGGGACAGCTCTGGCCCAGGTCTCCGATGAGATGGCCGTCCAGACAGCCCGGGTGGGGCTGGTGGGACTGCGTCTAAGGCAGGCCCCTCTGGGCTGTGAGCAGGAGGCCTCAGCTCTTTGCCCAGTAGACCTCACCTTGGGGCTGTCTCCCTGTCCACACTCTGTAGAGACCAAGTTCTCCCAGAGCGAGTGGCCGGAGCCAGAGGGAAAAAGAAAACCATGAATGCCTTTTATGAGCCAGTCTTGGAAGCTAGACCATCACTCCTGCCATTGTCTGTCAGAGGTGCAACTCGAGGGGAGTGGAATCAGGCTCTGCGTTTGGAAGGAGAAATAGCAAAGATTTTGCAGAGATATTTTTAAGTCACCAGAGTGAGAGTGGTCTGTATTATTTTCTGTTGCTATTGTTTGTCCAGAAAGACCTTTCCAAGCAGCAGAGCTACCCACGGGTGGAGCAGGGAGCTCCCGAGGGTGATGTGCCCCGATCATGGGGGACGGGTAAGCGGACAGAACAGTGTGGCAGCTGTGATGTGGAGAGAATTTTAATATCAGCCAGGGTTTGGGACTTGAGTTGGACTAGAAAACTCCCGGGGCACCTTTCTGTGTCATTGTCAAGGGTTTGTAGTCGTCCGAGTTCCTGGATCACCAGGGAAAGGCGATTGGCCCTATCGGATGAACAAAGTGAGCTTCTTTCAGGCCAGGCTGCCCCTGGCCAGACAGGGGGTCTCAGAGCCACCAGCAGCAGGTCACAGCTCCACGTCTCCCGAGTCATTGGTTGGTTGTTTTGTTAGAGAATTCGATCATCTTCTCATCATAAAGGTGTGAGGACCCGAGAGCTGTCATGCACCACGGAAGGGCAGGTCAGCATTTGGATCCTTTTGAAAGACATTCACAATTTTTATTCAAAACACACCCACCCACCTTTTAACTGAGCAGTTCCATACGTCCGCCTCCACCTTAAAGAATGCCACTCCCTGCAAAGCTCCCTGGGGCGTTGCTTGTCACAGGAGGTGGGGAAGCGAAGCAGACCCTTGTCTGTGCCGGGGCGGCCCCTGGAGCAGCTCAGAGGAGTGGGTTCCTTTCCCGTGTGCCGGCTTGGACAGAGCTCCAGAAAATATTAAACGGAAAAGGCAAGTGGCAGAACAATAAGTATATTTTTTAATCCACATAAAGAAAAAAATAAAAAGCTATATATTTCTGTTACACACTTCACACATAGCAAATTGGCTGTGGTGGTTACTTATGTGGAAGGCAGGGGAGGGGCGGTGGGGACAAATGGTGAAGGGAGACTCATTTTTCGTGATCTGCTTTAGTATCCTGTGGATTTTTAATAATGAGACTACATTTGTTCACGAATGGTTTATGTAAGTCTTAAGCAAATCTGAAAGGAGACAAGAGTTCTTCCCCCTACCCCCCAACTCCCTGGATCTGCAGCTGTGGACCAGAGAGAGACTGATGTGGCCAGTCCTGGCACAACCACCCGGTCTCTCCCGGAGGGGCTTCCGGTTGCCTTTCACCCACTGCCAAGGTCGTCTCCTGATTTTTTTGTGCCATCAAAGCGAGCTATTCAGACTCACAGAATGCAGGCCCCAGAACCCAGAAAGGCCACAGGGCCTAAGCTTTCCTCATTCGTGATGCCGGCTCAGACCCGTTGCAGCCCACAGCCTGCCCTTTATTTGCACACTTCCAGGGACGGGCAGCCTACTACCTTAGCAGGTGGTTCCTCCCGGGTGCAGACACTGCTGATGGTTTGATCGCAGTCCTGCACGTGTAGCCAAACTCCGTCTGCCTCCTCCCATCAGCTGCCCTCCGAGCTCCCATGGGGGCCCCCGAGGGAGGTGGGAACTAGCCTGGACTCTGAAGCAGACTGCCCATGTTCAAATCCTGGTCTGCACCTGACGAGCTCTGTGATTCAGGGGCAGTTTCTTAATCCCTCTGTTCTTCATCTTCTTCGTCTGTACAATGAAAGGGGCAATAATAACACATGTTCCCCAGGCTCATAGTGAAGGGAAGGTGAGTCAGCGTATGCAAGGTGTTTGTGACATTGCCTGGCATATGGTAATCGCTAAATAATGAGCACTTGAAAACTAAGTAAGAGACCAGAGTTTTAGCCCAACCCCCGTCCTGCGGGCTCTTCTCCCACCTGTGTGAGAGCGAGGCCTCCTGGTCTCAGAGTCCCTGGGGGAAAGGGGGCCCTGAGAACGAAGCCAGGGTGAGGCTTGTTAAGAAGTAGGCACCTTCTCTGTTTCACTCCCTCCTGTAAAAGTAGTGGTTTTGGTCCACTACTAACCTGCCAGGGAGAGTAGCCACGCGTATCTAAAAGAACCCTGTACCCTGTCACCACCCCCCAGACGTACCTGCGTGTGTCTCAGGGACAGTAAGATGCTATTTGAGAGGGTGGGCCTGTAGGATGCTCCGAAGTCTTTCCAGGCCCAGGCCTAGGTCGAGACTGGGCTCTGTCATTGAGCAAAAGGAGCGCAGCCCAGCTTCCCTCTATACACGGACCCTGTTTACTCATCTCTAAGACGAGTAAACGGCCTGCCCGAGTCCTGCCTGCCCAGCCCACCTCCCCAGAATGTAGGGAGATTGAACGGGGCAGTTTGCATCCATTGGGGTCTTTGGACCCTGGACTGAGCCACGTGTGGCGTCGGCTTTGCAGAAGCAGCCCCGGCAACCAGCCTCCGGCCCCGTCCCAGTCAGGGAGGACCTGCACTTTCTGAGACCAGCCCATCCTGGGTGGTGTCAGAGGTTAACTAGACTTATTGTGGTAATCCTTTCACAACGTATACAAAGAGCAGATTGTTATGTTGTACATTTAAAACTCGTACAGTGTTTTATGTCAGTTATGTCTCAACTTAAAGAGCCACACGTGGCTAATGGCTGCTGTACTGAACAACCCGGGCTCATTGGAGATACGGAGGCAGGTGACCCAAATAAGACAGACGGACCAGGCCGGGGAGAGAGAGGGACATTTAGTGTGCCACTTGAGCATGGAGTGGGAAAGGGCCTATTCCAGCGATAAGGGTCGGGAAAGGCCTCCTTGGAAAGGGGCATCTGTGATGGGCAGGAAAGCACTAGGCGTACGTCAGCAGGCGGGCCTACGCGGGTGAGGGCATCCCGTGTGGAGGGAGGTGGCACAGGTTTAGAAGCCGACCTCTGCGGGCACCAGGCACCATGTACCAGAGTCCTGCGGTAAACAGGCTGAGTGAGCACCGAGCGAGGGAAGGAAGACAAGGACTAAACCGTGCAGAGCCTTGGGTGCCAGGCTGGGGGGATGGTGAGGCTTATCCTGTTGGGTTATTAAAGGGAATGAACTGAGATGGGCCCAAGGCTTTGGGAGCACAGTAAGCTCTCAACACAGAGTGGCAGTTACTGGCAGAGGGGAGATGTGGGAGGGGGTTACGTTTCTCTCCGCTTCTTCTCCAGATCGGTTTGGGAACACTGCAGTCTCAGCAATAGTAAATCTCCTGCTCCGTGGATATGGATGTTTGTCCGTTTATTTGCATCTTCTGTAATGTTCTATGCTACTTGCAATGTTCAGTGTACAAGCCTTTACATCTTTTATTAAATATATCCCTAAGTATTTTTATATTATTATAAATGGAATTATTTTCGTAATTTCATCTTTGGAGTGTTTATTACGAGTGTACAGAAATACAGCTGATTTTTGGATATTGGTCCTTTATATCCTGCAATCTTGCCGATCTTGTTTCCTGGCTCCAGTAGTTTTTTGTGGATTCCTTAGGCTTTTCTGTTTACAGTGTTGTGTCATCTGCAAATACAAATCATTCTGCTTCCTCCTTTCCAACATGGATGCCTTTATCTTTTTCTTGCTTCACTGCCCTGGTTAGGACCCCCCCACCCTGCAGTGAAAGGGAACATCATTGTCTTGCTCCTGCTCTGATCAGCAAAGTCTTTAACCATGATGTTGCTTTCTCTGTCTTTTCAAACCTATTTATGTTTATTCTTATCTTATTATACAAGGGTGGGCAAAAGTAGGTTTACAGTTATTTATTGTTGAACCGAGTTTATTCTTGCATTATTATTTATTATTGTATTGCTTACTTGCATTACAACACTGAACCTACTTTCACCCCGTCCCCCCACCCCGCCCCCATACGTGGTAAAAGAAAAACACTGCAATAAGGTATCAAGAAGAAAACAGAACTCCCCAAATCCCACCACCCCTGGTAAACACCCTGGCCCTGGCAATGTATGTATATGTGTATGAAGAATAAAGATACTTCTACCTCAATATGACTTTTTTCCCTCTACTTAGTGTGGTTCACGGTCACCTTCCCAGGCCAGCAACCGTGTTGTGTTGCAAAGCTGAACTGTCGTTTATTTGAGCGAGTCCCTCTTGGTGGATGTTAGGTTGCTACCCTTTCCCCCACTGTTATAAGCGAGACCGGTGCACATCCCCATGTCCTTCCCGACCCTGTGCACTGCCGGGCTTTTCGTTTCTTGTTTTTAATCTTTGTCAGGTGATCACTGCAGATTTGGGGGCAGGGACATAACAGGCTGTGGGACGCCAACTCTGGCCTCCCACCTCCCCGTGCCACCCGGGGCAAATCCTCTTCTCTCGCTAGGCCTCCTCTTCTTCATTTGTAAGTTGCAGGTGAGTCTGAATGACTGGTCAACAGACCTGATGCTACTCTGAGATCACCTGGGAGCTGTAAAACCACAGACACCTGAGCCTCATTCCCAGTGATGCTGATTTAATTAGCATAAGGGAATAGCTCGGGGAATAGGAGTTTTACTTTTCCTTGGACTAGGTCCTGTGAAGGCCTTCCCTGCTCAGACCCAGGAGGGCTGCGATGGGGCCAGTGGAAAGGTCTGTCCTTGGCGTCCAGTGGCCCTGAGTTTGAAACCCAGCTCATTTCCTCCTGGCCGTGTGACCTTTCACCTTCTCCAGACTATCATTTCCTGCTCTTGGAAGGGGTGGGGTTAAAATCCTCCACCCCACCCCTCAGGTTCCTGCTGGGTAGGAAAGGTTTAGATCCTGCACAGACAGAATGGGTGGTGACTGTCGTTCTTTCTTGACCAAAGAGCCAGCCCCTGGGCAACAAGGTGGAAATGGAGATCGTGAGCATGCTGGAAAAAAACACGACACTTCTGAAGTTCGGCTACCACTTCACCCAGCAGGGGCCCCGGCTGCGGGCATCTAATGCCATGATGAACAACAACGACCTTGGTGAGTGGAACTGAGCCCCCTGCCCACCTGCCTGTCATCTTTCTGCCTGTCCTGGGGTGGTGGGGGGCAGGGGCATTTTCACTGATACCTTCTCCAGGGAGTCCTGTGGGTGAGCCCAACTGCCGACTTCCACGTGGGTTATGTTCATGTTCTGGGTTTGGGCCTTGCCCCCTCCCTCGGGGGTGAGGGGCCTGCCTCTGGGAGCCCAGGCTGGGCCCTCTTCTCACTTCCGTGGGAAGGCCCAGCCCAGCCCAGTCCAGGGTGGGCCCGGAAGGCACCCTCAGCACGTCAGCTGAGTGAGGCAGAACCCAAGGCTCACCAGGAGTCTCCTCTTCCGAACACCCTTCTCTGAACTCAAGAATTCTGCCCAGGTCACAGTGCTTCCGTAGCCCCGGTCCCAAAGCCCCCGGCCAGCACTATCACTCAAAGCCCAGGCCTAGGAGGTTTGTCCTTGCTTTTAAGGTAACAGTTAAAAATGTTGACTCCACAGTAAACAGGTTACAGTCCTTGAATCTCAATTAAAGGCATAGTTTGTCTTTTCTAAAAAAGAAAATGAAAGAAAAGGTCAGTTTTTCCTGCACCCGGTTGGTATCTAATTCAGTGGAGTGAAAAGTGAGATCAGCCACCCACTGTTCCCGACGCTGGTTGTTCTCACTCTGTGTGTGGTTAGTTCGTATGTGTGCCTGCTGGCTGCTGAGAGAACTTGGCATAGTGTCCAAAAGGGAGGGTGTCTGATAAGGCTGCAGGAAAGTAGGAGGGGAAAAAAAAGGAAAGGAGGAAGTCTAACGTGTTAACATATTTGATTATTATACTTAGCCATGAATTTGGTAGAGCCAAGGCAGGCAGAAGACAAACCAAGTTACATTATTCTTATTACAAATGAGAAGGAAGCATAATGAGGAAGGAAGGAAGCAAGCTAGCTACTTTGTGGGATCGAATTATGAAATAACTTTGTTTTCTAAAGGATAATGTTTTTAGTACGTTTTTCATCAACTTCAAGCCTGCTTTACACATGCCTTTTGTTGTTTTGTTTCTAACACTCAGTAAAATACAAAGAGCCTAAAGCACAGGGTGATGGATTGGAAGCAAGGTTAGCGCCTGGAAGGCAGGCCTGGGAGAAGGGAGGTGAGAGCGTGGGGTGCATGTCTATGTGTGAAACAGGGGTTCAGAGCTGCTTCTGCGGTCACCTCAGGGCCACACTCCCTGCAGACCCAGTTGGTCGGTGGAATGGACACTGTCCCGGTCCTGATCGGCACACGGCGTTCAGGAAGCAGGTGCTTGCTCTCGAGGGTATCACAGCCCAGAGTCTATTCCGTCATCACTCCGCTCCCGGCGCCACCTCTTTCCAGGGCAGCAGGTGTGGGAATGTCCGTAAAACAGACGCACAGAAAATGTCCTGGTTTGTCTGCAGTGCCGTGATTTGAAATCAATAAGAACTAACACTAATCCCTGGGAATCACGATCGTTATGCCACAGAAGTGGCTGGGGCTGCCTGGAACTGGTGAGGTGGCCCTCAGTCCAAACTCCGCGGCCCGGCTCTGCCCTTGCTGCCGAATGAGCACTGAAAAGCCTTCAGTTCTGGTGGGCTGTGTGCAGCAGCCTGACATTCCCTCCCAGTTTAGGTTAAGTTTCCTGTGTGCCCCTGGGGGCCTATCTCAAGGCTACCCAGCTGCGGTCTTCCAGTAGCAAGATGGTGTGGAGGTCTCTTTTTCTGGGGACAGAAGGCTCCAGATGACTAGAGATCAGGGGTGCTGAGAGAGGGAGTCGGGGGGAGACGCCGGAATCAGCTGGTGGTTTAGTGAGATGGACCTGGAGAGCTCTCCCAGTCCTGAGGGTCTGTGACTCCAAAATCCATGCCCAGCCCCTGTCCCCAGGGATGTCCTGAGGTTGTGGCAGGACCTGAGTGATATGTGACCTCAGGCCCCTCCCTCCAGTTTCCTCACAGAGAATGTGAAGCCTGAGAGGGACTGTCTTCTGGGCAGTGGCCCAGTCGATTCCCACCAGCCATTAGTCACAGCAAGTCCTTTGGAACCTTTTACGTGTGCCCAGCAGTGCCCTCAGTGACACCCAGGGCAATAGAAAGGCCAGTTCCCTGAGGCAAGAACCTTTACACCTTTTAGGGAAGAAAAGATAAAGATGTGCCCAAAATTTCAAGAAGGCCTGAAACAGTATCCAAATAAAGGGAGGAAATGATTTACAAGAACAAAGTCCACCTAAACAGAGCATCCTGGTTGGTGCGGGTCCTCAGGTCGTTTTGAAAGAAGAGCGCAGCTGCGGGGAGGCCGGGAGGCATTCCTGATGGGGGCCGGCACGGGCAAAGGCGGGGTGCTGGGGCCCAGGGCGCAGGGCAGGAGACACGGAAAGATCTAAAAGGACTGAGGCACTGTTCTGGGGAGTTGAACGTAGAACGAAAAATAGGAACACACAGAGAGGGAAGGGCATTTCAAGCAGAGGGAACAGCATTTCAAGCAGAGGGAACAGCATGGGCAAAGGCGGGATGATTGACACATTTTACGAGGTATTCACAAGGGACTCGGTAGATGGGGGACTGCTATGAGCCAGCGGCCTTTCCTGCCAACCTGAGGAGTTGGCGATGAAAGCAGGCGGGAAGGCAATGGTGGCAGTTTCCTGGACAGGAGTGACAAGTGATAAAAGTGGGGCTCTGGGTCACCCCCAGGGAATGTGCAGAAGGAATCAGAGCAGAATCAGTTCAGTGATTACACACAATGTTCAGCGCTTGTTGGTGGTGTAGGGTTTCTAGCTTTAAAAGCACATTGGTGGCCATCTGCTAATTTTTGTAAAAGAAACGCTCTGATTCTGATAGTGCACTAGCTTCCTTCTGTAAAAGAGAAATCCTTTCTTCCCAGCACAGTAGTTTCATCTTGCTCTTGATGCTCCAGTGAAGCAGGCAGGCGTCTAGGTTTCCCAGCTGAATATTTTTATCGTAAGAGCCTCCTGTGGGTGCCGCCAGTCCCGCAGTCGCCGTGGCGGTTAGCAGTGCCCGAGCCTCGCTGCTTTCCTTCCTGCTCTGCCCTGCCCTGTGCTGGCTCCCAGCCTGATGCTCGGTCAGGCCTCTGTGGGGCTTGGGCGGTGCCTGCCTGTGAGGCCGGCAGGCTCGTCTTGGGGGATCTTCAGTCCCCAAGGCTGTGGGTCACCCAGTGCCTTGGCAAACAGGCAGCCCGCCTGGGACCCATCCTGGCTGGTGTGTCTTCGATCCTTCCCACCCTGGGCACAAGCCCTCACCAGAGTGTCCGTGGGAGAGAGCAGGGCACCGGGGCACGGTGGTGTCCGCGAGGAGCAGAGGACCCCCGCCTACGTCCTCCCTTGGTGATCTCGGAGGACTCCTCTCTGCTCACTTTTCATCCCTCAGACCCAGGCTAAGCCTGGCTCCCAGGTCCTGCACATGCGCCACTGAAGTCCTCTCCACCTAATGAAATCTGAATTGCAGCCTCCACATCAAGACAGTTGTGTGTGTGTGTGTTGGGGGCAGGGGAAGAATAACATGTTTAAAAGCAGAAAGCCCCCTGGGAAGGTCACTTTTCACTGCATTCTCAAGGAAAACCTTTCTAGCCAGCGCCCCAGGCACAGCATACCCCAAATCAGTTTCCTAGTCTTCTCCCAAAGGCACCTCGGGAAAGGGCACTATTCTCCCCACAGCCATTCAGACCAGAAACCTGGGCCTGTCCCTCTGCAGCAGCCAGTCACCTCCTTGCCATCCCCTTCACCCTGGCCCATGTCAAGCTCCCATCACGGTCACCTGGCACCCTGCAACTTCCTCAGGTCCTGCAGCTGCCCGAGGGCTGGCCCCCTGGCTCGGTGCTCATCCAGGCTTGTCCTGTCCCTCTGCTGGCCTCCCACTCTGCGCTCCCGCGGCTCTCAGCCTAAACTCCTTGACGTGGCTCACGAGTCCCTGAATGACCTTAGCTGGTACTTACGTGGTGCCCGCTGTGTGCCAGGCACTGCTGTGAACACTTTCAATCTCACTAACTCCTGCGGTGCTGCCAGCACCCAGCTGAGGGAGGTGCTGTTCTCATCCCCATTCTATGCTGAGGAAACGAGGCCTTGAGTTGTAGGTGAGGTTGCTCGAGGTCGCTGGACAGAGGTGGGCATTGAACCGGCAGCCCAGCCCCGCAGCCTGCACTCCCACCTCCTCTCTGTGTGAGGCCCTGCCAGCATCATCTCTTGACACCTCTGATGAGCCCCCATCTTGCCACCTTCAGAGCAGCCGCTCCAGGCCGCCGGAGTGCCTCCGAGTGGCCCAGGCAAAAGCATCACCATCAAGGGCCGTCACTCCTAACGCTCCCACTCGCTTCCCACCACCTACCCCTCTACTGTGCAAGAGTCAGTGGGATGTTACCTGCCCAGCTCAGAAGCTCTGACCACCTTGTTCGTTATGCCTCACACTGAACAGACCTGCCAGGAATACCTGTAATGCTTCATCAAGCTATTGCTGGTGTGTGCTGGTCTGCTGTTAAGCAACATATTTATTCCTGGTTCTTGTGCTTGGTACATAATAGCACTCAGTAGAGGCTGTTGCACCTAAAAAGGAATGTAAAATGCTTCCCAGAGACATGACGGAGGTGCTCAAGCTTGGCGGGAAGTGGCGGAGAGAGCGCAAGCCACCGTGGAGGTCGGTCCAGATGACTCAGGGTCCCTTTGGGCCCTGACAGCAATGAGTCTGTCGCTGTGAGAAGCAGCATGGAGGAGATTGCTTTCATGGAAGAAAAATGCAGATTGAATCGAAGGGGGATATTGGGTGACCTGGCTTCTCCTCCGAGTTCGGTCACTTATTCACTGTGACCTGGGGCAACTTATTTCCCTCTCTTGGCCTCAGTTTTCTTCACCATTAATATGGGAGAACAATACCTGAGTAAGTGGCACCTCTCCCCACCCTCACCCAGTCCGTGACATCAGCGCAGGGGCCTTGGCACAGACCCACACTGGGGAAGGCAGGGAGGGCACGCCACAGGGGGAGAAACACGGGGTCCCTTTCTGGACCCCGATCCTCGGGCTGGGGACCCAGGTTCCAGTCCTGACTCTGCCCGTCCCAGGGCAGAGGAGCTAACCCCCCCAAGAGAACCAGATGTGAGGTGGTCACGCAACACCCACAGACAGGGGCCCACACGGTACTGAGCGAGGCGCTGGGCTGAGGCACAAGCCTTGGTGTCTCTCTGCCACCAGCTGTGTGGCTTCGAGCAGGAAGCGCGCCCTCTCTCTCTCTGCCCTTCTCCCCTCATCCATGACATGGGAACGAATGGTAACAACTTGGACGTTCTGGAGCTGCGGGAGGGGCTGCAGTGAGGGGCTGAGTGGGGGGAGGTGTGATGCAGACCGGCCGGCGGGCGCTCTCGCACAGCTAAGGCGGACGAGCCTCAACGCCTGGCTCGGTCACCTTGCCGGAAACCCTCTCGCTCCTCGGGCTTTTGTTTCTTCACATCTACCCGATGCTGGACATTCCGATAGTTCCAGGAATCTGGTCACTGTGTCCTCTCACCAGGGGACTGCCCACTGATTTGCATCTATTATTCTTCTGATGGGGGTGAAGGGGTGTATGGGAGCTCAGGCCCCATACGGGGTGACCTGTGTCCCTGGGCCCCTCCCCCCAGGGCCTAGCCACAACCTGAGTCACGCACCTTCCTGGGTGGTTCTGTTTTAGATGCTGTTTGCACAAGCTGACGCGGTTCTCGCTGCAGCTCGTAGGCATCGCTCTGGTGGCCGCAGGCCTAGTGGCTCGGCTTGGGAACTGGAAGACATCTGAGCATAGACCTCGCGCCTCTGCGCCCTGTCTCTGCCACACCAGCAGCCCCCGACTGCCACCTCCCAGCCCTGCAGACTGCCTTCTCCTGTGGCTCATCTAGCCTGCTGCTTGGTCTTCATCTGCAGACACTTAATTCACTTCAAAACTCTCCCTGGTTACAGGGAACCCCCCCCTCCTTCCCTGTCCCGTCATCCTACAAGCTAGCGCCTCCAGCCTGCAGCCTCCCAGCTAGGCTAGTGCTTTCTTCTTCACGGCATTTGCCTACCTTGGCATGCAGTCGGCATACCTGAGCTGACTGCATACCAAGCTTGCGGTGTCCTGCCCCTGGGGAAATGTCAGGGTTGACTTAAAGGGGCAGATGGGGTGGGGGAAACTTAGGGTAGAAAAGCGGTTGTTCACTCAGGCAGGAGGCAGGCCAGGAGCTCTGGGAAAGGGCTGAGGGAGAAGTCTGCAGCAGGGTAAGGCCCTAGTCTCGTTAAGATCAACTGAAATTCACTCTCATCTGAACCGGAGCAAAGGTCTTCCACTGCAGGCCCTCTGTACGCAAAGGAAAACCGTCGGAGCTGGAGAGAGGGGCTTGACACCTGCGAGGCAGGTGGCTGAGAAGTAGTGTATGAATGAGTTTACAGCACCACAGACCCTCGTCAGCCAACGCCGACCAACTGGAGGGCTGTCACACGGCCCACAGGGGACCGTCCTTTAGAAACAGCTGACTTCAGATTTGCTAACCAGAGTTAGCAGACACTCCACGGAGCTTCCTCAGAGCCAGAGGCGGCTCCTGGGGCACAGGGACGGGTGGCTTATGTCTCATCTCCATTCCTTTCCAGTGAGGAAGAGGAGGCTTGCAGACTTGACCGGGCCCATCATTCCCAAGTGCCGGAGTGGAGTCTAGTGCATGGCGGTGACGACCCTGCCCTTGAACTGGACGTGCTCTCCTGACAATCTGTGCTCTGCTGCAGGAACCAGAAGGCAGAGTGCTGGCACAAAACCCTTTTGTGGTTCAGTTCTTTATGCACTAAGGTTTTAGGTTAACTAGTGGTTATAGTTGAACATTTTATAAACTATGGTTAATGTGAAGTTTTTCTTTAGTCACAGTTCAGTCTGGCTATTATTTAAAAACTAAGAAGCCCCTGAACCGGCAGGTCTTACTGAAGATGACATTATAGCAGCAGTGACTTAGCCCCACAAGCCCGGGCTCAGCGGCCTTGCTATGTGGTGTTGCCGGTGTCCTTAAAGCGCATTAGCTCACGAACGAGCAGCACACTCTTCTGCGTGGTTTAGAGAGTTATGAAATACTTTGTTACAAATCTGATCTTAGTTACTATAGCAAACAGAACAGGTTCTTTATTAACCCTCCTTTAAAGTTTAAGAACCTCGAGATTAAAGTTGCCAAATTGCTTCTGGGATCAAGAACACAATTTTTCCCCTGAAGACAGACAGACCAAAGCCACAGAGCTCTGCCAGGAATCGAAGAACACGAGATTCCTTTTGCTGGTGACAAGGAAATGACAGAAAAGCCAGCGGTGAAATTCCAAGTTCCAAAACCCTCCTTTCTTTACCAGGCAACAAGCAGCGCCTTGAGTGTTATCTATGACATCTGGGGTTTATTTACAACTTAATACCGAGTCAGAATTTTTTTCTTTATCGAATGCCAACCTTACGCTGGATGGGAGAACCTATGGCCAAGGCCTTGCAAACGCCTTCCTACACTGCATGTGGGCTAACGGCCTACGTGAGGTCACATGTCAGACGGGTACGTTTCTGGTCCACCTCGGCTGTGCTGAGACTTCCACCAGCTGTGGCAGCATCTACCAGGCAAGTCACCGCTAATCTCATGCCTGTGAAAATTAAGCCTCTGAAGGCCAGTAGTGCAGACCCAGACATTACAGAATTAGGAGCCCTGGCCAAACCACCCCAAGATTATTTTGAACGTGTAATTTTGGTGTTTCTGCCACATCCCCTTTTACATCACATGTACTTCTTGGGACCCAGTGACAATGTGAAGCCACGATGCCCTCGTGCCTTTTACCACACACACCGCGGTGCCAGTTGGGCGGCGCTCCTGATGCCCGGGGGGTGAGACTGGACACACCCTCAGAGAGGAGGCCAGAGAGTGGGCGGCACAGACTAGCTGCAGAGCACCGAGCAGACAGGCTTCCGATGACAAAGGGGTCTGGCACACTGAGCCGCAACGACGTGGGCAGTGCAGGGGAACCCGAGGCAGTGTCGCCGAGGCCGCACGTGGGCCCAGGAGTGGCACCGTGCTGCAGGGCCAGCCACCCCACCGGCTTCTCCTTGAAACACACCTGCAGCCGCACTCTGCATCACTGGAAACCGCAGCGTAACATTAAATCCGTGGGTCTATGCATATGGCTGCGTATGTGTCTCGGGACCTGTGTGACGGGGTGGGGGGGGGGACACACTGGACAAGGCAGGAAACCACAGCAGTGCTTGCGGACCTTGCTCAGAATGTGTCCTATGTCCTGTGGCACTCGAGACACCGCCCAAATGTCAGTGTCATCAGGGTCATCTGAATCTCCAGAAAAATACTTAAGAGCCAAGTGTGGTAGGCGTAGGGGAAGCAGAGATTATTGGGGAGCATCTGTTCGAAACCACGTCAACAGAAACCGAGGGGGGGCCACATCTTTGAGACCATCAGACGAGCTACTGATCTAGACCAAGAGCTGGGCTTTTTTTTCTGTGAAGGACCCGATAGTAAATATCATTACAGGTTTTACAGGCCATAATCTTTCTGTTGAAAATACTTAATTCGGCCATAAATCACATATAAACAAGTGGGTGTGACCCATGAAGCTTTATTCACAAAAGCAGGAGACGGGCCAGGTGCTGGAGTCCGCAGACCCTGGGCTAGTGCTCTCAGCTGAGAGGCGAGTGAGGGGCGGGGTGGATGGCAGGGGCCTCCAGGGACTGGTTCCCAGGAGTCCACTTCCAGGGCCACAGCTTTCACACTTTCGCCATCAGAACAAACAGGTTTGGTGGCAAGAAAAACAACCACCAAGAGCCTGCTGCTCGGCACAGAAAGGGCGAGAGCGGTCACCAGGCCCAGGCTCTGTCCCCCAGCGGCTCTGGGACCCCCGTGGCTCACCTGCTTCTACGCTGTCCAGTTTTCTGAGTCAGACTGTCTCAGGCTGGTGGACCCCCCCCCGCCTGGTTAGGTATAGGTGGCCATGGTGGCACTGGCCAGCACCGAGTCCCCCAGTTCTCTGTTGCTGCCCCCTTGACACTCTCCAGTACAGGGTCACCTCAAACCTAGCCCTGCGGAGGCTTGGGGAAACGCTGATGGTGCCGCCCATGCGCGTGTGGCCCGTCCTCGCCGACACAGGGTCTCGCCCCTGGGCTCTCGGGGAGCTGCGCCTGCCGTGGAAGGTCGCTGGGTATGCGCGGCCGCCGGGCGGTGCACTCGCATTCCTCTTTGAAGCTGCTCTGGGCAGGGCCTGCAGCAGGCCGGCTCCCCTTGTCCTGACAGGTGACACAGCAGGCAGTGAACCCTTGTCCTTGGCAGGTGGGACAGGTCAAGACGAGCTGGCGGCACTGGGGAGTGGAGCAGAGCTTGTAGTGGTCCCAGGGTGCTCCACAGTATGAACACTCTGAGAAGGAAGAGCAGTCTTTGTTATGAACACGCACATGCACACGCACACACGGGTAGAGGTGCCTGTGCAGCCCCTAACTACAACTCTCAGCCCATCAGAATCGAACGTGTCCCGTCGCACTTGGGCAATTTGCTAAATAGTAAGCCCCTATCTTCTCACGAAAAATGCTCCCCTTCCCCCCCTTTTTTGAGGGGGAGGTTGCCTCAGGGAATGGTCTTCCTGATTCCAACATGCACTGATCCATTTTTCTTTCCCCTTTTAGAAAACGGGTATAATGCCTCTCTCTCTCTCTCTCTCTCTCTCTCTCACACACACACACACATACACACACACACTCTCACTCTCTCACACACACACACACACACACTCACTCACTCACTCACTCACTCACTCTCTCTCTCTCACACACACACACACTCTCTGCCCTGAAGCTAGCCAACCACCCCCTTGTTCATTGGCCTCTTCCCTTTGGATCGCTCCCCTTTTCCCGGGAGGCAACACACCCGAATGCAGATGATCCCACATCCACATTCAACTCCTGCAGCCCACACCACCTCCCCAGGCCTGGTTCTGTTGCTGGCGGACACTGTGCACTGGGCTCCCTAAAACCTGAACTACTGACTTTCTCAGCAGGATTTTCCCTGCTGACCTGTCACCACCGATAACATCATTCTTCTTCAAGTCTCTCTACCAAGTTGATCTAAGCTACCTTTGAGCCTTCCTCTCCGCTTTATACATCTAACTCCAAAACAGATGACATAGCTTTCAATAAGTTACATAAATACAAGACGATCCAACTTAAGTGAAAGATCAAGAAGGGGAAAGGGCAAACCCAGACCCTATTTTTCATCTGAGCGGTAATGGAGTCTCGGTCTCTGAGCCCGTTCCAGACCTGCAGTAGCCACTAGGGCTCTGCCTGCGACCTTCCTACTCCTGCCAACCAGGGGCAGGAGCCGTCTTTCCAGAGGGCTGTTTTCATCCCGCGTCACTGCCTGCCCTCATCTGGAACCACGGGTTCCTGTGGTCACCCCTGCCTCTGGCCTCTCGGCCCAGGCCCAGCTCCCATCTCGGGGTGCCCTGCCCACCACTGAGAAGTGCACACCACGCGTGTGCGCAGACCCTCCAAACGAGGGGTTCTTCTGCTCTGTGCCATGGACTCGGTTGGCAGTCTAGTGAAGGCTTGAGCTCTTAGAAAACTACTTTTTAAATGCATAAAGTAAACTATATAGGCTTACAGAGAAAACCAATTATATAAAAATATAAAATACTAAATTATTTTTTAAAATCTGGAATATAGTAAGATATTAGCACCTTAAATGATAAGACCTTGTGGTAGGCCTAAGAGCTATGTCCATTTGGAAGCAACGATGAACATAAATGCGAGTTTGAGATTTTGGTAGCAACTGTAACCTGTGAAAATACTGTGATTTCTATTGACAAAGTTGCAGGTACACCTAATACCTGTCATTTGTTGCTTACATCCATTCATAATGGATGGGAGTGTTACATTTAGTGAGGGTTATGAGAATGAGGATAAAACTATCATAATTATTTTCCCACTTAACTTCACAGAATCCCCAAATTTGATCTGCTGACCCAGGGGAAGCCCCTGAGTTAGCCTTTCAGTTCAACTCCCAGCAGGAAGGCAGAGCAAGGGCGTTGTCCAGTTCTGAGGACTCGCTTAACCAGCACCCGGGGAAGCCCGGTCCCATCTCCACCTGTGCCGGGCAACCGCGGTGCCACGAACTCCTTCCTTTAGATCGCTTTAGGAAGCGATCTAAAGAGCAAAGGAGTTCTTTAAAACAGATCGCTTTAGGAAGCGATCTAAAGAGCAAAGGAGTTCTTTAAAACAGAACTCCTTCCCGTTTTATTTCCGAGTGATCGGCACCGGCCTGCCGTCCGGATGTCTGACTTGGAGAGCGAGCCTGGCCACGAGTTCAGGGCCTGGGCCTGAGCCCGCCCACCTGCCACTGTGTCGCTGTTGTAGGACAGGGCGAAACGCTCATCGAACACGAACAGCTTCCCTCTGTAAAAGCCGTTGGGAAACTCCTCCAGGTACTTGTGGATGCCGCCCTTGAGCTGGAACACTTCCTTGCACACGCCCTGTGTGTGGGAAACAACGGGGGATTGGAGGGGCCAGGCAGAGACCAGCCAGAAGCGCCACAGAGGAAGGGGGCGTGGCGAGGGACGCGAGGCGCGGCTCCTGGCTCCCGCAGCGGGACTGAGAACTGCTGACCAAGGGCCCAAGGGACCAACTGGCCAGGTCTTGCCACCGGGGGATGGGCGACGACAGCAGGCAAGGCCTGCTCTGTCCAGATCCCACGAAGCTCAGCTATTTTTGCTGCCCCCTAAATATAGGAAGACACCTGTTGGGACTTGTGATGTTACCGAATTTGCTCGTCTAGGATCAAGCAGAAGCAGTAGGCAGAGGGAGATGTTAACTAATTTTTCCCGTTTGTACCTGACGAGTCTGTAAGGCTATTAAGCGTTTCTCACACTTTAGGACTTCAGAACATCAGATTTTGTACTCATAAACTCTCAGCTGACAGCGGACAAGGGGAAAATAAACCCCCAGAGGAGGGAGCGAGAATGAAGGGGGGCGCTCCGCCGATGCTGTGGTGGCACCTTCTTCACCGCCAGGCCGGTGACTCACCTTGGCTTTGAGGTAGGCTGAACCCCGCTCACACCGGATGCCCCCAGTGCAGTACATCAGCACCCTCTTCTCTCTGAAGAGCTCTAGATTTTTGTCAACGTAGCTAGGGAAGTAACTGAATTTCCTGATGTCTGGGGCTAAGCAGCCCTGGAAGTGTCCCTAGAATGTCGAGCGGGAGGAACGTGGTCAGAAAAGTGTACCTGGCGTGCCTTTTCTGTGTCAGAGACCCCTTCCCCACCCCCCACTTTGGCGAGGAAACGCCCACTGGCTGCTGCTCTCATCCCACACTCTGACTTTGCAACATCAAGAGCTGCAACTCAGAGACAAGGCTGGTGGGTGGTGGGTCCCCTTCCCAGGTCTCTGGGGGACCGGAGGGGCTGCCCGAGGCAAACTTTACAAGACCCTGACACACGTCAAGGGGAGGCACAAGGGGCCAGAACACACAACACGTGCCAGAATGTCTTTAATTCCTGTTTTCTTGGACTTTCTCATCAGACCCTGAGTTCACAGCTTGGGCTTCCTCGGAAGCCGAGAGCAGTGGGGAGAGAGCCACGTGACCTGACCACAGGCGGGCACAGAGTGTCCGCGTCAGGAACGTGCCGTGCCGTGTGGAGTCCCCTTGGGTTCTTACTTACGATTTTGCTTTCATAGAAGTTTCTGCAGTCCAGCAGGATAGTATCACTTTGTTCTTGATTTGCCTGAGACAAAAACTTCTCTACTTCTTTATGAAATTCACCTGGAGATAAATGGATTCCTACAACCAAACCAAAAAATTAGTTGAAACAAAAGAAGAAGAAACAAAGCCCAAGCACAAATGGCCCAGGCCAGTGACTTACATGCTGTTTTGTCTCTTTCCACCCAAAGGTTTTTTCTTCATAACAATTACGTCTCAAATAGCACTGATATTCATGATGAAATAATTTAGTAATTCCAGGTGTCCTAACTATCCTTGCTCCTAAGATAAGCACTATGGAGACCTGGCAGTTTATTTATTTTTAAAGATTTTATTTATTTATTTTTAGAGAGAGGGGAGGGGAGGGAGAAAGGAGAAAAACATCAATGTGCAAGAAATACATTGATGGGTCACCTCTCGCATACCCACAACTGCGGACCTGGCCTGCAACCCAGGCATGTGCCCGGACCAGGAATTGAACTGGCGATCTTTTGTTTTGCAGGTTGGTGCTCAATCCGCTGAGCCACACCAGCCAGGGTGGGACCTGGCAGTTTAGTGAGAATCAGTCAAAGAAGTTTACACCCTCATGCTGGGCACCACCCACTGATACAAGCCAGGCAGCTGGGGTCTGATGGGCCACACAGCCTGCTGGTCCATCTTCTGGCCAGTCCCATCATCACTCCACGTGGAGGAGGCGGGGCACTTACATGTAATGACACATTCTTCCCACACGCTTTATTTTTAAAAACACTTTCTAACTTCTTCCCACAACATTATGCTCACACCTGTGCCCAAGAGAAAGCTCGAGGGGTGCGAGGGTTGACTGAGGACGAAGGGTGGGCGAGAGAAAGGGATGAAAGGCTAGAAGGAGGAGACAGAGAAATGGAATATAAGGAAACTAAAGAGAGAGACCCTGTCTGAAGGGGGGCCGGGGGGGTCCCTTTGCCCTCCCAACTCTCCAAGGTAGAAACATGCCTGTGTCTTTTGGGACTCAGACACCTCAGTCGACGGGAAGGAACTTCTGGTGAATCCGGCAGTGTGGGGCAGCCACAGCTCGTGGGCAGGGGCTCTGGTGACTCTGGCCACCACTCATGATAAGCCTTGACAGCAACACAGGAGCCTCATTCCACTCAGGAACGAGTTCCAACAACCACCTGGAACTGCTGGGTTCCCAGGTGGGGCAAGAGGCCCCAAAGCATGGCCAAAGAACCCGATTCCAACCCACCCAACCTAAGACTGTGGGGAAAATGTAACAAGGCCAGACTTTATGTTACTGTCATGTAATTACATGGTCACCGAAACAGTGGGGTGAAAAGGGAGGTCCAAAACTGTGATGAGAAGCATGGACTGCGAGAGATTTTTACTTATGAGGGATGACCCTAAAAAACCTGGAATTTCCTTCTGGAAGGCAGGCCCCTTGCAGTACAGGCTTCCCTTGCTAGGGGGGTGTTCTAGGAACCCATCTGTATCAGTGCACCAGATGGTGCTGTTGTGAGAGGCTGCGTTCAGCTTCAGTAAATTTTCCTGAAGACCCTTTCAGGGCCCTTGCCCATTTCATGACGGGTGGTTTATGAGCGTACCTGCCCCCCACGTGCTGAATGTTCAGCAGTTTTTGACCCAAAACAGTATGACCCCTGTGCCCTATCCTTCCTATTCACTCGATCTTGTCCCGAGCGACTTTTTTAAAAATTTCCCTGGATGAAAAAAGTCCTCAAAGGGAAGCATTTTGCAGAAATGTGGAAGAGGTGAAACAAAAAATGGCAGCAACACTAAAAGGCACCAAAATCAGCAAGTTCAAAAACTGTTTTGAGCAGCAGAAAAAACATCTCAATAGATGTGTTGCATCAAATGGAGAGTACTCTGAAGGTGACTGTAGTTTAAACATGTAAGAATGTACAATGTTATAAATAAATTCCAGGGGCTTTTCTGGGGTCCCCCCTTGTACAAGGAGCCACAGGGAACCAAATCCATTCCCTCGCTGCTCTCCTGGCCCTGGGAAGGCCTGACTGGAGAGTGACTCACAGGGACACACTGAAAAGAAACACCTGCACCCCGGGCTCAGATCGAAGCAGCACGGCACTGGCTGGAGCCCACTCTCCCTAACTCCCTGAGCCGCGTCCTGCACGCAGAACCAAGGAAGGCTGTCTGTGGTCACCTGCCCCTGCCCAGGCCGGGACCCTGCACAGACATGGCCCTATCTGGCCCTTCTCTCCTCCTCATGAGTCCCTTCCTAGATGCTTGTATCTTCCTCCCATTTCCCTCTGGCTTAACTCTTAGCCTTCTTTTAAATATTTACATGTTAAAAAACAAATATAGACCTTTGTGCTTCCTGATGAAAGGAGATAATACTATCTATTAAGTAGTCCTGGGAAAAAAGGAAATGAAAAAGAAAATCAAACCCAAATCTGATTAAGTCTATAGACCGCAGCCATCTAATACGGTAGCCAGTAGCCACGTGTGACTGACGGGCTCTTGAAATGCGGCCACAGATGTAGGACTTCAAAAACTTCACATGCACAAACACGGGGAAATACCCCAGCAATTTTTCACATTGGATACACGCTGAAATAATATTTTGGTTATAGTGCATTAAATAAAACATTTAAAAAATTAATTTCACTTACTTCCTTTTACTTTTTAAACTGTGGCTACTACTAGAAAACATAACATTTCACACGTGGCTCACGTTATATTTCCATTAGGCAGCAGTACCAAACACGGGAAGTATAGAGGACGAGAGAATAGCCCATGGGCATGCAGCCAGTGTTAACTGGACTGTGGACAACTCCACAGGCAAAACGACCCAGTTCCTTCCAAAGATAAACAAGGGGACACAGATGGAGGCAGATCTTCAGGTTAAGAGAGACTCAGCCAGTGATCAACGGCACTGAGTGGACTTGACCTGAATCCCAATAGAAACAAAATTTTTAAATTATGAAATAAGTGGGAACATTTCATAAACAATGTATTATTTGATGATAGTAAATATTATCAAAACATTTGATAATAGTGAAGAATAAAATGTTAAAAATGTTTCAGATCTGATAATGGTTTTATAGTTTTTTCAAAATCTTTCAGTAGCTATCTTTAGAGATGGCTACTAAAATAGTTATGAATGAAAAGACATGATGTCAGAATTCCCTTCCAAACAATCCCAAGTGGGGGAAGGGTGTATATATAGATGAAAGTGGCCATGAACTTGTAATTGCTGAAGGTGTGTGACAGGTACATGAGGGTTCACTGTACTAGTTTCTGTTTTTTTAATGCTTGCAAATTTTCATAGTAGAAGGTATAACAAAAACAAAACCCAACCGAACTTCTTCCAACCATAAACAGTAACCAGGAAAACGAGGGGAGAGAACACTCTGGAGCACTTGCAAACAAACTGCTTTGGTGTCAGAGACTTGCTTCCTGTAACAATACACCTGTGTGTCTTACTCAGTCAATAAACTATCCATAAATAATTATACTGGTCCCAAATTGCCATCTTTGAAAAGAGAAAACAACTTCTTGCCAAACGGTCATCAAGGAGAGTAACTAAGCCCTGGCCAGTGTGGCTCAGTTGGTTGGAGTGTTGGCCAGTAAACCGAAAGGTCATGGGTTTGATCCCCAGTGAGGACACATACCTCGGCTGTGGGTTCAGTCCACAGTCTGGGCGCATATGTGAGGCAACTGATGTTTCTTGCAGCAGTATTTCTCCCCTTCTCTCCCTCCCCTTCTCTAAAATCAAGCATATCCTCGAGTAAGGATTAAACCTACTACTACTAATAATAATGATAATAATAAATAAAAAGAGTAACAGGTTATTTTGAGGGGCAAGTCTTCAGTTCCCACAGCACCAAACAGAAGTCCAGTTGCAGCACGAATAATCCTAGTGTCTGGCGCCCACAGCTACTTTAATGAGAGGGTTCATCACAGCTCTAGTTGACCTGCACCCACTTCCACATTTGTCTCTATACTGTCCGACCCTTTTGAAGAGCGAAGTGCTTCTTCTAAGAGCAAGCATACCAGGCTTCTTGTAGGAGATCTTACTGGGACTGATCCCCAAGGGCACAATTTCTTCGAATACACCGACACGCAGTTCCGGAAAACAGCACGCTCCTCCTTTGCTGGTCTAGCCAGTGAGAAATGAAGCAGAACACAGCCTTTCTCTCCACGTCCAGGTGTAAAACATTTAATAATGCTGAGTTATCTGGAACATTCTAGGCCGTAATTCCCTCTTCCCATTAAAACAGGTTTCCTGACTTGAGACTCCTTAATACTCCAGCTATCGCATCGTTATAAAACAGACTTAAATCTTACATTTGGTACTCATTTACTGCATGCCTACTATGTGCAGGAATGCTGCACTGGAAAGCTGTTTCTACAGCAGTAGGCATTTAAAACTGAAGCTCCCCCAGGCAACTCCGACATGCAAGCCCACATCCCAGCTCCTGCTCTGAAGCAATGACCTCTCTTGACCTGTCACCCTCAGCACTACAGCAGCAGAGTTATTTCCCACCACTGTTCTTACCTATCACGATAAAGCAGAAAGTCACTCACACGCAGCAGCTAGCTGTTAAGAGCAACCTTGTTCCCCTGTGGTGTGGAGTGCCACCCAGGTGAGCAAACGCCTCTCAGTGTCAGAGCTTAGACTGTGTGAACTGTAGTAAGGAGGGAGGCTGAGGTCCAGAGAGGGCACTAACTTGATCGTGGCCACATGGCCACGCAATGGAACAACGGGAACGCGCAGGCCCTGCCAATGCACCGCCTTCGAACCGTGTAAAGGGGGAGGGTATTTACCGGGCTCTGCTTCCTTCTCCACACGAGCCTCCTCTTCAGAACCCGCAACAGGAGGAGGCCCCGAGGCAGAAGCAAATGGCTCTAGAGCCATCTTCTTTTCAGTTTCTCTTACCTTAAAATCGTCCTCACACAGATAGCCCTTGAACAACGGGCAGGAAAGCATGGCTTCCACGTAGAGCCTGGTGGCCAGTCTGCTCCCGCCAACTGTCCCGTTGACTCCTTCTGCAGCGATTCGCACCTGCACACGAGAGGGTGCGAGAGAGGGAACGCTGTTCGCTCCTCGCTTAGTTCAGTCTTCCCAGGGACAGACTCAGTGTGTGAATGAGATGAAGAGGCAATGAAGAGACACTGCTGTGGACACCTTATTAATTAGGCTCTATTCTAAAACTGAGATGGCTATAGGTATTAGTAATACGAATAACATATTTTTGCTACCTGTTATTTTAATAAACTTATGCAAAAGGTACCGATATTAAAAATGAATGTGCACTTCTGCAGTGGCCGGTGTGGCTCAGTTGGTTGGAGCACTGTCCTGTGAACAGAAGGATCACGAGTTCCACTCCTGGTCAGGGCACATGCCTAGGCTGTGGGTTTGGTTCCCAGTTGGGGCGCATATGAGAGGCAACCGATGGATGTTTCTCCCTCGCTTCGATGTTCCTCTCCCTCTCTCTGTCCCTTCCTTCTCCTCTCTCTACAATCGGTAAGCATGTCCACAGGTGAGGATTAAAAAAAGAGGAAAAAAAGAATGTCCACTTCTGCATAAGTCTTAATAATATTGATGTGTCAATGTTTCAAGTTTGTTTTTACTATGAGTAACAGTAACTATCTGCTCTTCCACTAGGACCTGAAACTTCCCTCTAAACCATGTGCAGAGAGAATTCTTTTTGGTTGGGTGTTTCAACTTACATATTTTTAAGGGGTTACATAGAAAAACAGAGCTGAACCAGTGTGAGGGGCAGGAAATCTACCCTAAACCTGTTTCTGACTGTGACGGACATGATGGAGAAGTACACACTTCCGTGTTACTGGCTTTTGGGTAGGTTAGTGGTTTCTTTCCTTTGTTATTTTATCTCAGAACCCAAATAAAAACAAGCACATCCACTCCCTGTATAGCTGGGGCAGAGTAATCTCTAAACTCACACACTAGACCTTCAATTTCTGGGATTCTTCAACAGAAATTTCAAAGCAGCTCCTTGGTGATGGGGACCTTGAACCTCAGAGATGAGGAGCAATAGTTGGCATCTCCTGAGCACCTGCTGTGAGACAGGAGCTTTGCATTATGATCCTGAAAGGCAGCTCCATTTAATGGCAGAGGAATGAGCTCAGGGAAACTAAATATTGTGCCCAAGGACACACGTTGGTATGTGTAGATATGGGATTCAGAACCGGATCTTACTGGCTCTAAATCTTATAATTTTTCCTTTCCAAAGCCTCCAATGCATTCCCTTAAGTATTTTTAGGCAATAAAGAATATATAGCAATAGGGACAAGACACTTTCCTCCAGAATTCCAGAACTTTCAAGTTCTTTCCTTTCTCTAACTAAATACCAATATTCTGACAAGTCTCCCACAAGAAAACGATCTCAGTAAACTGGACAGGTATTGAAACCTAAGAATTTAGACCTAAGTTCAAGGCAGGTGCTGCCACCTTGTGGTATGAGACCCTCACTGCTCGCTCACCTTGGGCTGGGCCAAAAATAAAAATCTGCCCCTAAACCAAGGAAAGAAATTGGTTTCATATTTTGTACATGCAGGTTAAGTGTGAGAATATCTGTCTTTTAAGATGATCTCTAAATACAGATGGTGATAAATGTATTCATTCCACAAGTGTTTACTAAGTATTTTACTGTGCACCAGGAACTGTGCTAGGAATTAGAGTTGAGTCATTTTTTGTGCAAAGCCTAAAATATTTACTATTTGGCTCTTTAAATTTACTGACCCCTGGTCTGTGCCATTAAATATTTTCATTAAACACCATGTTAATAGCTATTTAGTATTCTGTTTTAATGCCTAGCACGAGTTTGCTAATTTCTAAGAACCCAACAGTGAACCGTTTTGTAAGGAGTGCAGCCTCTGCAGTCCGAGGGGAAGGCGAGAGCAGCCCAGCGACGGGCAGGGTGTGGGAAAAGGTGTCACCTTGCCCGTGAGGTGCAGGCGCCGACACAGAGCTGTCTGCCAGGTGCAGATCCAGTGGGGGTCCTCCAGGTCACAGTAGCAGTAGTAGAGCAGCACCTCTCCGTCATCACTGCCCGGGCCACTGTACAAAGAAAACCGCAGGGAGAGAGCACGTCAGTCGCTGGCGTACCATCCACAATTCATAAAGCACGCCCGGGCAGCGCCAGAGGGAAGGCCTAGATGGAGCAATTCACGCCTTCACACCTACCACTGCTCTTCCGAAATGAGAAGCAACCCGTCTGCATCCGCTCTAAAGAAGGCAGTATCTGCACATGAGAGCTGAGTAAACTGAGGCCAGTTCCTTGCAAGTGAGACGGCTACAAGTCACAGCAGGACTCGAACACCAGATTTCTGGCACTAGAACGCATACCCTTGCTACTGCACTGTGCCGTGGTGTCTGCACAGGTCTCTCAGCATCTCTGGCCCTGATCTCCTCATCTGTAAAACCGAAGAACTGAAACAAGCTACATTTCCCAAAAGTGCACTCTGAAGCTGTTCTCTGAAATCACGTTTGAGAAATCCTGCAGACAGTGTTTCCCTCTTTGAGTCACAGTAAAAGCCCCTTATCTACTGAGGGCTCTAAGGGGGCTGCAGTAAAGAACCCTTTAGTGCTTCCCAAACTTAGTCGTCTTACACACCTCTTTTTTTTAAAGATTTTATTTATTCAGTTTTAGAGAAAGGAGAAGAGGAAGAGCAAGTGAGGGTGAGAAAAGTCAGTGTGTGGTTGCCTCTTGAGTGCCCCATACTTGGGACCTGGCCTGCAACCCAGGCATGTGCCTGACTGGGAATCGAACCGGCAACCCATTGGTTTGCAGCCAGAGCTCAATCCACTGAGCTATACCAAGCAGGGCTTAAGTACTTCTTTTCAATACCTGATAGTATCCTCCACAATAATGCTGCACAGATGTATTTTAGATGATAGTTAAGGTCCCATCTGGCTCTGGGATCATGTTTCAGGGCCTAGCTTCCTCCAAAGCCTTCTTCTCTGTTTTAGAGCGTATCTATTTTCCTTTCTCTAAACTCCTGTAACAAATTATCTGAAGCATACAATTTAACTGATAATTACATGCCCTGTCTAAAGTCATCTGCTAATTGCTTCATGCCATTTCCTTTGTCTCTTTAACTAGAAAGCAACTCCTTGAAGTGCGAGGCCACATTTACATAGTAGCCTACGGCTCACAAGTGCTGCTACCGCCATTTTTACGTGATCCAGCGAGGCAGGCAGGGCAGACACCATCGCGCCAATTTCAGAAGTGAGGAAATGAAGGTACAAAAAATTTTGGTGACTAGCTCAAGTCAGACTCCAACTCCAATTTTCTTTCTCCTTTTCTTGCTGATAAACAAGGTAAATTTGACACTACATACTAGTGATTAAAGTATAGCAAATGTGGACATTTTCTATTTACCAAGTAGTTAGGGAATTGCCTGATATCAGAAATCTGTCCTCTAGAATTCATAGTATAATTTGGTAAAAGTTTTTCAAAGGCAGAATCTAAACCTCCAGTCCTGGGCCTCAGTTCTAAAGTTAACAGCCTTTCTAAATATATTCAGCTCAGAAACCCACATTTTTTAAGGTCTGACATTATTCAGGGTAGAAGGATCATTTCCATTTCTGGGCCTTCTGATTTCTCTCTGCAAATAATACAATTTCCTATTCTTTTCTTCTCCCTGAAGATAAGATACAGGATGGCTCTCAAGAAACCTGGCGACACTACCGGCTGTGTGGTACATGGAGCCGAACAGGCTAACCTTCTGCCGTACACAGTGCATGCGTATCGGCCTAGCGCCGGCCCAGACAGAAACTCTGTGCCTTCGGAATCTTGCCATTTTAGTGGGTGGGTAGTGATCCCTCACTGAGGCTCAAAAAACATTTTTAAAATTAAACCAAAAGCACAGAATGAAGATCTTACCTTATCAGCTCATCAGGGCTGAAACAACTGACATCAGGGAGCCAAGCAGACACATCGTGGTTTTGAGTTAGGTGCTCTTTTGGAGGGCTCCCTTCGTCTGCAGAAGGAAGACCCTTCAAGGCACCCAGCGTCGCCAGCTGCTCTAGGATAGAGGCGGTCCGGCGGCAAACCTCATCAGCGTGCTGTCTCGCCACGTGTCTGTGAATGCTGGTCTGGTCCGGGAACAGTTGCTGACAACATTTCCACCGCCTTTCTTTACATTTGTGAGAAGGTGCCAGAACTTCTTTGGTTTTGACAAAAAGGGCAAATGCCTGCAATTACATTTCAAATTGTCACCGTTAAATAACCGTGGGTTTAAGGCTAATGGAAGTCTCAGTGAAATTCCTTCTGTTAACTTTCCTCGGGGGTTGCCAGTTTCATGTCCCACTATACACCAGAAGAACTTCTCGGGAGAGTAACAGTTTTATTAGTAAGCTTTACGCCAGCTGCACCAGAAGTCTTAAATAGCAGCTGCCCTACAGCCATCTATTCTCCCTACAACTAGGTCTCCTGGGTTCCTGGGATTCCTCCCAAAACCCAGGGTGGGGAAAAGAACCAGCCCGTCTGTCTGGGATCTGTCCTTCAGTATTCTACCACCTGTGTCTCAGGGCCACACCTTGCCTGTGAGTCCCCTGTGCCTGGCACTGAACTAAGATCACTGGCATTGGACCTGGCCAGACCCTCCCTTGAACACAGCCTCCTGCCCACTCTCCCTGCACTCCCTGGAGGACAGCCTTGATGAGCTGCTTCTAGATCTGTCTGCATTAACTAGACACATGTGATCCTGAAACGCCAACAGCAGTTTTACCTTTTTCTTTGCAAATGAGTACTTCTTCTTTGTGTTGACATCTAGCTCAGCTTTGAGACTGCTACTGGGGTTGGGAAGATGCGTGTCTTTCAAATCCAAGTCTGAAAATCTTAAAACACAAGCCTCCAGGTCATCTCCTTGGTCTGGTGAAGTGGAAGAAGGCATCTGGTTTGGTTGCAGCAGGCGAGCGGATTCCTTTCAGTTAACTCTCTCCTGGGAAGTGAGCAAGGGAGAAACGGTAATGTCCGAGTCTTTCATGACTAGTTGAAGTAAACTTGACGCTAATTCATCATGCAAACAGCATGGGACCGGTAGCCCGAGCTATCTACTCATTCATTCAATAAATATTTATTTGGCAGGCACTATTCTAGATAGTGGGGACAGAGCGGTAATGAAATAGAAAAAAAAACCCTCAGCTTTCTTAGAGTTTACATTCCAATAGGGAGAGACAGAATATAAGCAAATAATTTGATTTTTTTTTAAGTGGGGCTGAGGCTGTGTTGCTTAGTTGGTTGGAGCATCGTCCTGTATATCATAAGGGTGCAGGTTCGATTCCTGCTCAGGGCACATACTTGAGTTGCAGATTCAATCTGCAGTCGAGGCTTGTATGAGAGGCAACTGATGTTTCTCTCTCATATGGATGCTTCTCTTTCTCTCTGTCTCTCCCTCCCTCACTCTTTCTCTAAAACCATTAAAGACATATCCTTGGGTGAAGATTTTAAAAAGTCAGATGGTAAAAGAGGCTATGAAGACAAGTAAGTAGGGTAAGGAGCAGAGTAATGGAGGGCGTCTTTAAAACACAGAAGGTGGGTAAAGTCTGAGGCAATAGCATTAAAAACTGGAATGGGGGCCAAGCCATGCAAACAATGAAGGCAAAGCAATACCAAAAAGCACTAGGCATACAGGCTGTGTGCTAGTAACTTCAGTTCTAAACAGTTTGTTCTTTTTTCTTCCCTGAATTTTTGAGCCGTGTGAATTCCCTGCCTTGGAAGAAATAACTGCCAAGAGAGTCCCATTTTATTGAGTCAAAGAAATATACAAATTGCTACTGTGGCCAAATCTTGTCAAAATGGACACATGCAATCTTTCTTTTACAAAGCAAATGTTACAAGTGACATACTGCAATCTTTCTTTTACAAAACAAATGTTACAAGTGACAAAGAGGCAACATGAAACACACAACATTGGGAAAGGCGCTGACTTTGGATCGTGGTGTACCTGAGTGCATGTACGTGACCTCTCCTCGCTCTAAATCCTTTTCAGTTCTTGCTTTAATTTAGGTATTCTTAACTATTCTATGTGGAGACTGCTACGTGCCCAGCACAGAGAATAGTGCTACGGATGCAAGATGAAGCAGTTAAGGTACCTGCTGTTTTGAGGCTTATATTCTAGAAAGAGAAGAGACGCTAAATATGGTAAGTAAATAAATTTAACAACATGAAAATATCAGCAATAAAAGCTGCTGCTTCTCAATTTCCTTTGCTGAGGATCCTCCTTACCATCTGTCCTAACCTTTAAATGTTGAATCACTTTATCTATGTGTCTAATATCTAAGTGATCTAATCTCCTCTGGTCCCAAAGACTTAAAAACTAAACTTCCTCATAATAACTGTGCAAAGGGGGATAATATAGGTGAAACTAGATTGGCCGTGAGTTGGGAATTGCTGAAGCTGGTTGATAAAGTACATTGGGGTTCATTACATAATATTCTCAACTTGTATAAATATTTGAAAACTTCCATGAAAAAAGAAAAAGGATAAGCAATCGTAAGTAAAGGGAAATTTATGTTTAGAATACTATACACTAACTGACTCCAAATTTGTATCTCCAAGTGGGGCCTCCCTCCTGAACTCCAAATTCACATACTCAACTGTCTTATCTACTTAATAGCTTCCGCTGGAAGGCTAATAGTCGGTTCAAATGCAACTGTTCGAAACCAACCTCTTGCTCCTTCACAGCCTTCCTTACCTCCGAAAATGACATTTCTGTTCTTCCTGTTACTCAGACAAAAGACGCTGGGCTTCTTCTTGACTTGTTCTTTCATACTATTACCCAGTCCCTCAGAAAATCCTATTCACTTTGCTTTTGAAACACAATCAGATCAGACCACTTCATACCTTTACCACCAACCCCTTTCAAGCCCTGATCATTTTTGGACTCAATAATTCCAATATACCAACTAACTGCCCTCCTTATGTGGGAGCCAGAGAGGTAACTATTAAAAAGTCAGACAGATCAGTCTCCAAAATCTCCTCGGTTTACTTAAAGTGCAAAGTCCTTACAAAGCCCCTCCCCCCACCTCTCTAATGTCATCTACCACTATCCCTTTGCTCACTACCTCGGATCATACTATATTTGCCCATTCCAGAATGGGTGGGTCATCAGCACCATAAAAGCAGAGATTTTTCCTCTGTTCACCTCTGCAGCCTCAGCATCTAGAACAACGCCTGGCACAAAGGAGGTGGTAAATGTTAATAAATACAGCATCTGCTGAATGAAATAAAACAGTGACTGGGTAGCCAGAGAAGGCTTCACTACGGACTGGATGTTTGACTTGAGACCTACATGACAAGCAGCCCTTCATGCAGATTTAGTAGCAGAGATCTACGGGCAAAGGAAATAGTGAACATCAATTCCCAAAGTGGAAACAAGCGTATGGAGGTAGAAAGAGTGGTGGGAGTGCAGTGATGACAGACAAGAACCCTGTACCTACATAAGGGTATGGTTTTTTGCAATGGCAAGTCGTTGGACAGTTGTAAACAAAGGAGTGACGTGGTCTAATTCTAGACTTGTTTTGAAGATGGAGCCGATAGCCCTTATATACCCACTGTTATGTAGGAAGTGAAGGAAAAGGAGGACCCAAGAACGATCCCTACCTACACTTGGTTTAAGAAATAGGATGAATGATGCTATTTACCGAAGTGGCGTGCCGGGCCTGGACCAATCTCCACCCAGCTTTCCCGAGGAGGCAAACGCCCGGAAGTAGGATTAACATCAGCACGTACCTGCCACTCCTAAGACTTTCTTAGATCTTTCTTCATTGAACAGTCCCCTCCTAGAAATTAACAGGGCTCACCACCCCGAGATCTCCTGGCCACGCCTGGAGATTACGTAGGAAGGAACACTTGAAACGTCATCTCGCTCCGGAAGTCTTCGAGGTTATTAGCGAAAGGGACGCTGGGAGGACCTGAGAGACCCGGAGCCGGGGACGAGGGAGGGTCTGAGGTTGGGACCGGGACTGAAGTTTCCTTCCTTGACCGCGGGCCTCCCGGCTTGGCTCGTGCCTCCGGCCCTCGGGTGGCCGAAGAGGCGGTGCTATCTACGTGGCCCCGGAAGTACTTAGAGCGTACGGCGGGAGAGGAAAGCAGCTGAGAGGCAGAGGAAGGCGGTGGGAGCGGTTGCTTGCGGAGCTGAATCCCGCGGCCTGGGGAGCTCGTAGACGCCGCAGAGCCCGCCAGGCAGCCTTTCGTTGCGCTTCCGGGAGCCGTCGAGAGCAAGTGCGCCTGCGCACCGGCCACTCCGCGCACCTCGCCGCTGTCCTCGCGTCCGCCAGCGTTGCGACGGTTCCTTCCGTGCTTTCCGCCCAGCAGCTTGGCTCGGCAGCACAGGGGCGTGCGGCATGTCGCGGCGGCGGCACAGCGACGAGAATGATGGTGAGTGCCCTGGGCCCGGCCGCCGAGGCCGCGCCTAGGTAAGGTCGAGGTTTGGCTTCTTTGATCTTTGGGTCTCGAGGGAAGGGGGTGGGAAGCTCTTCCCACCCGGGAGCGTTCGGAAAGCCTCGGAATGATGGAGGGTGGCACGGCGGGAACGTGGCCTGGCTAATTCTGAAAAGCTCCTGCTTCTCCCCTGCCCCAGCTCCTTTAGTCGTTGGCTGATTGGAGGCTTTGGCCGGTGGGGGCGGTGGGGGCGGTGGGGGCGGAGGGTTGGGGCTTGTCTCTAAAACGACTTTTCAGGATTTGGTCTTTAGCACCCCCGAGCAAGTAAGTACACCTGTGCCTGTGCGGCCGCCTCTTAGGAACGGTGACAGGGACCCTCTAGTCCCAGTGTCTCGTTTTGACCCCGGGACTAGGGTCAAAACTGCACCAGAAAGGGCTCTCGGCAGACTACTAAGGGAAAGGAACAATGCCGGGACTGAGAGATCTGAAAAATCGCAGTGTAGTTCCGTCCCCTACCGGTTATCGTTGATTTAAACTGTAGAAAAGAGATCTCTTTTCCACACCCAAAAGGTCAGTTTTAAACATATGCATATTGTGCTGTTAGATTTTGAACTGGCTGTGATGGTATTTTCCTCGTGTAAAAGAGTGCTGGAAGACTAACTGGAGGCCCGAAGAGATTTAGATCAGGGGTTGCTATCGCCACTAGGATAGTGGTGTGCGCGGGGATCATGGTGCATCACAAAAAAAAGCAAGACTAATCTTGCTAGTTAAAAACAGAAAAAGGTGAAAGAAACAGATAAATATGCTTACATTACATAATCAGCCAAGAACACACAGCCACAAAGAAAGACTAAGTAAATTCTGTTGATATTTTAGTTTATTGTTCTTTGAAAAGGATGTAGTGTATGGTTAACTGGCCAGACTTTGGAATCCGAGGGTTTAAGTTTAAAGACAGACCCGACCACTTACTTTGTGATCTTGCCCAGGTTACGTCACCTTTTCAAAACCTTAGTCAGTAATAATAGAGGATGATACATACATACATCTGACCGGTTTTGTGATGGTTAAATAATACATGTGAAGAGTGGCTGATGGTGATGTCTGTGTGATCGCCTGTTAATGCCGAAGAGGTGATGAACGTTGGCAGATATCAGTGACATCAAGAAAACTACAGAACAAAACACTTAATTGTATTCATTTTCTCCACTATCATACTTCTCTTTGAACGTAGGTGCAGTCAGGGGTAGGTAAAACTAAAACGTGTATTTAATTTTAACAATGAAACATCAGATTTCTGCGAGGGCATGGCTTGAAAGGATATTCTAGTCCAGCCTTCACATCTGATAACCTAAGGGTCTAGGTGGGGGTGTCCAACCCTTTGGTGTCTCTGTGCCACACTGGAAGAAGAAAAGTTGTGTTGGGCCGCACATTAAATACTTTTTGAGATGTAATCACTGCTTTATGTAAAACATTGACATAATCAATGTTTTAAGTAAATTTACGATTTTGTGTTGGGCCGCATTCACAGAGGAGTTCTTGTGTAATTAACATGGGGTCACAGATACCTGTGAAAGCATGTTCAGGGTTCTCTTCACTGCATGGGTATTATGCTTCGTGGGTTTTTTATTTTTTATTTTATTATTTTTTTTATGTAGGAGGCTTCTTGTATAACATATTTGGGGTACCGAAAATACATTTCACATGCTTTGATTAATAGAAAGAGCTAATGTGCTTGAAGTCATCACTTGGGGTTTAGAGAATGTGAACCTTTTAAAATTCTCCCATTTTCTTTGCTTTTCTCATACTTTCTTTTTTCTGTTCCTTCTTCTCTCTTCTGGAATAAGCCTAAAGTGAGAGAAAATGTTTCCAGAGGGCAGACTGGAGAATTGGATTCAAATATGTAGAAATGCAGCTTTTGCCTTGGTTATTGGGATGCCAGCATAATTTTCCCGGGAGTTAGTTTTTTTTTTTAATACCAGCTGGCAGCTAAATCACTGTCCATTTGGGTCTTGCAACAGGAACCTCAGAATAAATATGTGAAGACAAAGTAAGACGAGGAGTTAATTAATCGAAGTTGACTGTGGCAAATAATGCAGTACCGGTGGGGCAGTTTATGCCACCTCTTGGACATTACAGGAACTCTGGAACTTTTGTAATTTGCCACAATTTCAGTAATGATTGGGGCTTACCCTAAACAGCGATCTGAAGCAAATATTTTATGTACTTTTAGTTGAACACCTATTAATATTTTTTAAATTAGAAATATTAGCAACTTAAATATTGTTGAAAGTTAAACATTCTTATAGTCATAGGCTGAGTTATAATAATTATAGTTTAATAGATGGATGAGAGCACTTTTAGGTTATTGGCAGCCCTCATGAATCAGTCACTGACTGCCATGACTTTCCATGTGCTTGACGAGATATAATCATTTATTCAACAAATATTCAATAGTGTCCGTCGTTGTCCTGACTACTGTACAGCAGTGGACAATGTAAAGATGGAAAATAGAAAACAACCAAGCAAAATTGTAGTGTATCACATGGTGGTAAGTTCTATAGAGAAAAATAAAGTTGGGTAAAGAGGGTGGAGGCTGCTGTGGAGGAGGCGTTGCTGTGCTCTCCTTGGGTTGCTCAGGGAAGATGAGAATGGGTTGCTCATCCTCGCTGAGAATGGCAACTGCTGGAGGCAAGGGAGCAAACTGGGGTCTCACTGGGGGAAGGGAGTGGTCTGTAAACCTGCAGAACAACAAATGCAAAGGCCTTAAGGCCAGACCATCGCTGTCTCATTCACCAAACTGCAAAGAGGCCAGTGTTGCTGAAGCAGAGTTAGTGTGAGGGGAAAAGTTGTAGGAAATAAGATCAGAGAAGTAGCAGGGGATTGGCTCATTAAGATGATTTTAAAATTGTATCTGTGTTGAGACTACAGTGTCCAGGATCCAGGGAGACAGTTTCACCTAGAGGTCAATTTATAGACAAGAGAAGGGAAGTACTAAATGGAAATGAATGTGTTGTGGATACTGGTCCAGTGCTGAATCTAACTTATTTCTTAGACACTTTTAAAGAATATTTCTGAAGCTTTTCAGTTACCATAGGATATGCATAGGATAATAACTGTTGAGTACATTGTTTTTTCCTTTTTACTTCATTATTTTATTTTTTAAAGTCTTTTATTGATTATGCCTTTACAGTTGTCCCATTTTTTCTCCCCTTTATTCCACTCCGCATTGCACCTTCTTCCCTCCAGTGTTCTGCCTCCTTCATGTCTTTTAAGAGAGTAGATTGTCCATAATCTTAGCCAAAAACCCACAGTAGCCCCATTTAAGCTATTTAGAATTAGATCCTTATCCTTTAGACTGTAACTGGTTTTTTACTTAACTGTAGAAGAAATGAATAGAAGTGAAGGGATTTGTTACTTTCAGGAAGAGGATAGTTAGTTTCAGAAGTGCTGGTTTTCTCTACTTTTCCCTTGTTACCTTGTTGGTGGTGGTTACTTTCTCTTTTACCTTGTTGGTTTCTGTTTTTGACTTTGTGGGTCTAGAAGTTCTTACAGTATGTCTAATTCTAAATGAATGTATAAGATGTAGGACAACATACCCATATAAAATTAGTTTTACCCTACAGCAGAAAATATTATTGGGTATATTAAGATGCTTTTAGATGGATTTAATAGAAACTTGCTTCTCTGTTCTATACTAGCCAATGGTGTCTGAGTGAAGTGGCAGTCTGTAACTTTAATTTACATTGCGCAACTTCTTCATAGTTACATTTTAATGTAAAGTCTGTTGCTTTGGGAGCTACCATGAATACCTTTTCTTGAGGGTACACGAAAACATTCAGCTAATTCCCTAGATTTTATTCTTAATTGAGGTGTTATATTCGATTTCTCCATGCTTTCGCCCAGGTTGTCTTCTCAGTTCAATATCCTGTTCTTGTCCATGAGTTCATATTGTGTCTGTAGTTGCCCCCTCCCTTCATGCTCTCCAGTACAGGGGAGCTTTTACTTCCTGGTACTTTCTACTTCTTTCCATTCTCCAAAACAAATTTGTTTGTCAATATAGTCAAAATGGGAAAAAGAGCAAAAAGAGGTGCTGTAGTTCGGGCACAGGACTATGAGCTTTTCTTCAGAAACCCTACTTTCTCGTCCCACAGTTTCATTTCCCCCTTTTCAAGCTCACAAGAGGGCCTAGGGGCATTGCTTTACAGACTAGAGTGTAATTCCAAACTGCTGTGGGAGCAAGTCAGCTGGGGCGTTAATTTAGGGAGGCTGTGGAATAAAGGGTTTGCAGAGTAAAGATGGGCCAGAGAGAAGGGAGCAGCAGTTGAGATTTAAAACAACAGCAAAACACTGTTCTGGTTCAGCCACATTTTCAGAATGGATATTCCTACAACCTTACCGGAATCTGGTTTTGAAGAGCACTCCTAGTGTTCTGCCTTGTAGAACAGTTTCTTGACATCAGCCCTGTTAACCCCTTGGGCGGGCTTATTCCTCATGGCTGGGAGTTGTCCTCTGCTATGTGATGTGTTTAGCAGAGCCCATGGCCTCTACCCACTGGATGGCAGCCACACTCCCCAAGTCATCGTGATGAAAATTGTCTCCAGAGAATGCCACGTGGCCCCTTAGGGAGCAAAACCTCACCCAGCTGAGAACCAGTGCTCTAGGAGAAGGGTGTTTTTAATGTCCTAGCTAATGACTTACACAAACACTGCATCAAATATGCAGGTTTTTTTTCAGTGAATGAATCCTGGAAATAGAACGCCTTCGTGTGAAAGCCCGCCTTTCAGGTGGTGGCACCTTTCTAGACCCTGTGACTTAGGTTTGACAAATACTTAAGAATCAAGGTGATTGATTCCGCAGTGCCACACATGTCCACAGCTTTACACAGGAAAATGTCTCCAGGAATATGTCTCGTCACACTGCACGTATGTTGTGTTTTTTGTGGGTTGTTTTTTTTTTTTTTTTTTTTGTCATTATTCCTTCCAAATCCTGTTCAGTGGTTATCTGAGCCAGATCGTTAAGATAACCAAGGGGTGGGGGAGTCAAACCACGAAGTGCCTTCCCCTGTGGCTTCTTATTGTACTTCATCTGGTCCTGCCCGCACAGTACACAGTAATGGGTCGGATCTGTTCTGCGTGCATTCAGGGGGTGCGTGAAGACTGTTGCTGTCACAGGAGTGACTTTACCCTAGGCTTTGCATAGCCAAGTGGCGTGTTTATGACAGTCGTCATATATTTCAAGCCACATGTTCCAGTGGCAAGTAAGTGGTTATGAATTCTAAAAATGGTTTAGTTCTTTTGGCCACACGAGTCAGAAGTTACATGTAACTTGCTCCTGGGTGACCCTATCCTCATCTGCAAGTTTTCATGATCAATACAGACCCCGCACACAGTTACAGATCGCTGCTTTGTTGTCCACATGCAGCCCTAATAACCTGGTTGTTGGAGTCAAAAAGTGAATTACACTAGGAAGCTAGCCAGTATCACAGGTAGCAACAGCAGTGTGTTCCGTACTTAACAACATTGATTTTAAGTTTTTTAAGCCTTAGGTTATTCCACATAAGGATGTGAAATCAGTATGTTACAGTTTTAAATGAAATGATAAGATGATCAACAGCAAGAGTCTGAACAGTAGACAACCCAGTGTCTAAGGTTGATTTGTAGCACAGTGTCCTTCAACTTGAATTCTTTAGCAACCAAAAGGGCAGATAGGTGATTGGTAATGATTTTAGAATGGTAGATATTTTTTTAAGGTTCTTTAAATGATACGGTTTTTTAATATAATAGCATCAGTAGTTAAAGTAGGGAATTATAAAACATACTTTCCACCAACTATTTGCTATACAGCTAAGGAGTTTTGTGTGCGTGTGTCTGCTGATTGTAATCCATCAGTTTACATAATAATTTTCATTATTACAGTGAGTGCTGCTGGTACCAACAGGTTTTGGGAACGGGTGGCTGGGGAACAGGAAAAGACTCTGATTGAAGGAGTGGAAGTGGCAGCACAGGTGTTACAGAGGTTAGCACCATCTGCAGAAACAGAGAGGGCCGCTGCACTTAGAGCTCTGTGGGGCACCTTTCACGCAAAAGTTTACATAAATAATGCCTCCTGTTAATAATAATGCCTTACGTTAACTATATTGTGTATTAACATAAATATAGCAGCCCCGGATATGGAGACTGCTGTTAATGCAGCCTCCGCTGAGAAGCGGGGGGCCAGTGAAGACTAACACTGTGTGTCAACAAACAGCAGGGCTTCTGGTAGAAAAGAGACCGTAACGTTTAGAAAGTTAAATAAATCTTACGACAGCGAATTTATCATGAAATGTTATTTTTTTACATTGTTGAAACAGGGGGACAGCCTCACAAAAGGAGAAAGACCTCTGATGCAAATGAAACTGAAGATCATTTGGAATCTTTAATATGCAAAGTAGGAGAAAAGGTATGCACCAAAACAGGCACAGGCTGGGAGGGGCTGGGGTGGGTGTGGGCTGTGCTTGGATTAGTTGCATCAGCTGAAAACCGCGCTCTGTTTGGGCACAGCTCGTTTTGCCATGCTTCTGTATCCCAAAACGTGCGTGTGGAAAGCCTTGCAATGCAGATAATTGAGAATTAAATGGTTTTTGTACTTTTTATAGAATATGAGTCTTGGAAGAAATTTTAGGGAATAGTCTAAGTTTATAAATGAAGAGCCAAACAAGTCCCCAATACTTCATTTGCCCAGAGTCATATAGTGAGTGAATTAGAGATAAACTAGAGCCCAGGATGTCTTCATTTCTAATACTTATTCTACTGCCTTAGACTGCTTACTTTTTAAATTTCATTCATCCTCTTCCCATGGATTTCTAAAAAACAAGACTGCCTCGTTGATTTGTATTAAGTCCATCTCAGTGCCCTGTGTGTGCAAGACTAACTTTCCTTATGACCACCTAGAAAACTTTAGTTCACCACATGCTGACGAATACGCTGGCATTTTCTGTTCTGTCCTCCACAGAGTGCCTGCTCTTTGGAGAGCAACCTAGAAGGCTTGGCTGGCGTTTTGGAGGCTGACCTTCCTAACTACAAGAGCAAGATCTTAAGGCTTCTTTGTACAGTGTATGTATGCAAAAGATTTGTGAATCCAGGTGATAATGTATTATCTACTCTTAAATGCTTTGAGAAATGTTCAAAAGATGTGTTTATGTTCCATATGTGGTCAGCTTCCCTCCTACTGGGAAGTTTGTACAGATGAAGTGACCTTTGGTTAACTCTCTTTCTTAGAGATAAGTATAACTAAAATTGAGCACTTGCCTTATGTTTTGTTTGTTGGAACATGAGAATTATTTAAGCTATTTTTAAGTGAGAAAGTAGACACCTTCACATTCAGAGATTGTAAGCACATACATTTAAATATATATATATAATAGAATTTAACTTGTATTTTTAACCAGTACCAAACAAATTTGAAAACTGATCACTCAAGTAATAGCCTTTCTTGGGAAGCTAAAGAAGCTTTTGAAGCTACTAGTAGGCACAGTCTTCATGAGTTGTATTAGCTAGAACAAGTATCAGCATTTAATTCGTGAGGAGTTAAAGTGGGAAGAGTTTCTCTGAGACTCTGCGTGGAGCCTGCACTGCAGACCCTCACCTCCCAGACTCGGAATTGGACGCCTCGCAAGAAATAGCTCTGACTTCTAGGTTAATGGGTCTTTGTACTTTAGGTGAAATTATAAATTATCTCGTATGTGTTTTTACATTGCGATGATGACTTTTATTTAAGTTGTCATTTCAATAATTTTAAAATAATATTCTTAATACAGCTCATTTTTGAAATTTAAAAATGTACATACAAATTTAGTGGATCCCTTTGTCTTGTTTTTTTTTTAAGTGGATTTCATTTTAACCACTCACAATTTAAGTTACAGTTTTTAAAATGAATCCAATTACTATTCAGGAAGACATTTCTTAAGACTAAGAAGCTACCGAAAAAGGTCATTTGCTGTAGTTACCCATCACTGTCAGACGGCTTCTGTTTCAAAAGCATTTATTAGAATGAAGTGGAGTCACTTCCATTCCATTCCTTAAACTCTAAAGGAAGTAAGTCATTCGTTTTTTAGGTGTATGGTAATTACTGTCAAAGGGAGGGTTTTTGTTTTAAACCTCAGTTGCCCCTGACTCTGCTAGGTACCTGGGAAAACCCGCAAAGTGGATGAGAATCTGACTGCGCAGGGTTCCTAGTTGTTCTTGTTTGGCGAGTTTCTAAAGGCTGCCCAGGTTGGGCAGTGACACTTGCTTTTCCCAAAGGCTTATCGCTGTAATCTTCCCTTCCTTTCAAATAACTTTAATGAAAGTGAACACACGTAGAGTAAACAAACTGGGAATAAAGAAATCATACTGTATCAGAGGACCGTTTTAAAATTGTAGTAACTTAACTGATAGGAAAGCTTAGTTGACACTAGTTTTAGTTCGGAATTTTTTCTAAGCAACCAGAATTGTGTTTCTCAGAGTAGAATCTTATTTTAACATTCAGTCAGCCGAGTTCAGAAAGGCTGCGTCTCGCCCCTTAATGATTCTGCTTGTTTCCCCCAGTATTTCTGAGATATTTTACCATGAAAACCATTTTCTGTAGAAGTATTCAGTTCCACTAAACACGGAATAAAAGCTGGTCTATCATAGTTATATTTTTTTCAGTATAGTAACTGCATTGTTTTACTTTTTAACTCTTGGATTAACTAATTAGAAATAAAATGAAAATACCTGTAACTCTTCTCAATATATATGCCTTCTCTGAAGTAGTTTTAAAAACAGCTAAAAGTAATCCTGTTCCAAAGGTAATAAAATGCTAAGAGGTTTATGTAATGATATAAATTCAGCAACTTAACATAATGCTGTTGTTCTGGGGTTTTCTTGTTGAACTGGGTTTTCAAATCAGTGCACGTCTGTTACCGGAGAAGTTGACAATTTATACAACGTTAGTCGGACTGCTGAATGCCAGGAATTACAACTTTGGTGGAGAATTCGTAGAAGCCATGATTCGTCAACTTAAGGAATCTTTGAAAGCAAATAATTATAATGAAGCTGTATATTTGGTAAGGTTTCTTGTTTGTTCATTTTTTTGTTTTGGTGTATTCAGACAGGGACAGAGGGAAGTGAACTACAACCAAATAATGTCTATTTTTATTTACTTCTTTTTATTTTGAGAGTACGTTTATTAAAGCTGGGGGCGGAAGCAAGGAAGAGTTTAGAAGCAGCAATAAGAGAAAGCCTGGGCAGGGCTGGTGTCGGCCCAGAGACAGGTTTGGGGCGTGGCCCTGATGAGCTGCCACTGCCCATTGTTCCCCTGGTTGCAAGTCTTGGGAGACCCTCAGAGTTTAGGAGAGGTGTGTGTGCCTGTGGGGGAAGAAAAGAGTGGGTGTGTTTTGAGGGGGGAGGAGAGCGCACCTGTTCTTCTCTGATACATGGTTCCCTGCTCACCACATCAAGCTATCAAGCTGCTCTTTTGAAACTGCTCTCATTAGGAATAGTTTCAATTAAAGGCACCACAGAGTTCATTACCAGGTCCAGTGGTTTCTTTTTCCCAGTTCATCTCCCTGCAGTATATGATTCTTTACACAAATGTCTTGCTTTTTGCAGCAGTAGCGAAATAGAAAAAACGATTGTCGGTTGAAGTAGCCAGGCCGTCACGGTCCCGGCTCTCAGTGCAGTGTGCAGTGGGGGCCCGGAAAGCTCAGATTCCTGTGCTTCATCAGGTCTCGGCGACAGCTGCTCAGCTCCGCCACCGCAGCCCAGAGACAGCCATGGACGACACACAAACAAATGGTTGTGGCTGGAGTTTAATTCTGTGGACCTTATATAAGTCATAGAGCATTCTTTTGGGTTTTTTTCAAGCATTTAAATATGGAAAAATTATTCTTAGTTCGCAGGCTACGCAAAAAAAAACATAGGCAGCAGGCTAGGTTTAGCCTTGGGCCCCAGTTTTTCGCGTTTGTGGTTTCACCCTTACAGGATTGTTTGGTTATTATTTTAGGGGACATTTCAGCTTAACAGAACTGTTTTCCCCAACAGGTTCGTTTTTTATCTGATCTTGTGAATTGTCACGTCATTGCAGCCCCGTCAATGGTTGCTATGTTTGAAAATTTTGTAAGTGTCACTCAGGAAGAGGATGTGCCTCAGGTAAGAAAGCTCCGTATGCTGAATCATGTCCATATAGTACCAGGAATTTTTCACTGGTAACCCTTATTATTAAAAAACAAAAGATAGCCCTGGCTGGTGCGGCTCAGTGGATTGAGTGCCGGCCTGCAAATTGAAAAGTCGCCGGGTCAGTTCCCAGTCCTGGCACATGCCTGGGTCGAGGGCCAAGTCCCCAGGTCTGGGCATGCAAGAGGCAACCAATTGATGTATCTCTTGCACACTGATGTTTCTCTTTCTTCCTCCCTTCCCCTCTCCCTAAAAATAAGTAAATAAATAAAGTCTTTATAAAAAATAATAGCAGATTATCAGGCTATAAATTTTTAATATCTAAAAGTTAAGTCAGTTGGTATACTGGTGGGTTTTCATGACATCTGAATGTTAAATGATTCTGTCCCGTAAGATTAAAATTAAAATACCTAGAAATGCTTTGAATAAACTAAGTGTCTTAAACCCTGTTAAATAGCTTCAACAGAATTTAATTCAAGAATAAGTATGCATACAATATGAAAGAAGATGAACTAGTACATATTAAACTTACCTTCTAAAAATCCTTTAGGTGCGACGGGATTGGTACGTGTATGCGTTTTTGTCGTCTTTGCCCTGGGTTGGAAAGGAGTTGTATGAGAAGAAGGATGCGGAGATGGACCGCATCTTTGCCAACACTGAAAGCTATCTCAAGTAAGGGCACAGCTCCTAGTTCTCATTGTTGTTAGGTCAAGGATGGCTTCCTGATGCCATAAGTATTATGTTCTGTCTGTTTCAGTAATACCATTTGAATTGCATTTCTCTAAAACGAGCTGTAGAGTTCCCTGACGCTCTCTCTAGGTAACCTCGTTCCCCTGCTGCTGTGACTTAGGAGACCTCAGAGCCATCAAGTGTGTTGCTCACTTGGTTTGTACATGCAGAGGGGTTGGTAATGTAGCTGCTGCTAGGCTGCTTTTGTGCCTCTTGCAAAGGCATAAAACATCTTAACACAGTGGCTCCGAATATCAGTGCGCATAAGAATCATCTTTGGTACTAACTGTGCTCTGATCCCACCCCCAGACCTACTGAGTCACAGTACTTTAGAGATTTGGACATCTGTGTTACTAATTTATGCCACAAGCGGAGAACATACAACATATTTATTTCACACGGGTTAATCCTAAACCAAGTCCTTTGAAACAGTGTTCTTTAACCTTTAATACTAATAGTGGGTCTTATTAGTAAACTTACGCTTAGTTACCCAGTAACTAAGTAATGGCTTTGTTTTCTTTAATTTTTGAGAATAATTCTGTTATGTTTCATTTTCTTTCTATTCATAGATATTTCTTTGGGTATTGTTAATAGCTACTTTGTTACAAGTAAAGCTAAAAGAAGTCTAAAATAGAAATCTGCTTTTTTAATGTTAAATGACCTTTAAAAGTTCAATATTTAAAATGTTCTTATAGTTTTGAAAAGTTGTGTTGGTTTTTAAAAAAAATAATGTAGATTTTGCGAAGGAATAAAAACAAAAATGTATGAAAAAAACAAAAGTGTGGAATACACTAACACTTGCATGCTGGTGTGCATCCTTCCCCGTTTTCACACACAGCAGTTCACTGCGCACACTGCTCTTTGCTTGCCTTCCCCGCCTTCGTGTGACTTGGATTTGTTGCATAAACACATAAGCTCTACTTCATTCTTTTAAACAGTTGTATAGTATTCTACTCTTTTAATGTACCGTCATTGCTTTAACTAATTTCTTTCTAGTTGGAAGTATTTATTTCTCTTGCCATTATAAACTGTGTCTCAGCAAATATTCTTGTACAAATGTCTTTGTGTTCATGTGAAAATATATCCGCGGAGGGTATGAATTCTTAGAAATGGCATTTCTGGTTGAAGTGTCTTAATTTTAACTTTGATAGATTTAGTCTGAGTTACTTTGGAAAGACATGCTCTCCCACATCTTCCCAAGAGATTATATTAGTGTTTGAAACTGCATGTTTGCCTACATTTTGGTAAAACAGTACATTATCAGATTTCTGATAATCTGCCAAATTGATAGATAAAAATGTATTTCACTGCTTTAGTTTGCATTTTATTAAGAAAACAACTGAACGTCTTTCATGTTTTTAAAAACCTAAATTGTAGATTTTTATTTTTATCTTCAGAAGACGTCAAAAGACTCATGTGCCCATGTTACAAGTATGGACTGCTGAGAAGCCACACCCACAAGAAGAGGTAAATTGATTCCAGTCTCTTGTGATACAGGCACAGTCAGTCCTTGAATACATTCTCTTCTCTGTGACGTGTCCAAGTCATTCCATTGGTGTACCTTAGCTAGGTTCCGCTTTTCGTTCAGGGGCTGGCCTTCTCATAGTCCTAGGCACATAGTGGATCTTTAATATAAATGCTAGAATGTAATGAAACATTCCCTGTTCTGGGGATTTCAGATGTCATAGATTTGGCATATATTTTTACTTAAATGTGCAGTTTGAAATATGTAACAGGTGATAGCCTCAGACAGACAGACTTTATAAAGGCATTAGCACCATGCCTTTGTACTGTGTTTAATTGCAAGTTAGCTTACTTTTGTACCCTGTATTTCAGAAGTAGTGATTATGGGTTTTGTCTACTCAACATGTTATTTCTTTTAGCCTCCAAATATATATTAATTATTAAAACTTGATGTCTTTAGTATTTAGATTGCCTGTGGGCCCAGATTCAGAAATTGAAAAAGGATCGCTGGCAGGAGCGGCACATCCTAAGACCTTATCTTGCCTTTGACAGCATCCTGTGTGAAGCTCTCCAGCACAATTTGCCTCCTTTCACACCTCCTCCTCACACCGAGGACTCAGTGTACCCAATGCCAAGGGTCATCTTCAGAATGTTTGATTACACAGACGATCCCGAGGTACGTGACCAGCAAAAGTTCCCGTCAGAGGGCCTGGATTGCATTGTTCTTGGGGTTGGATCTGGTTTGGATTATGCCCCCGATACCTTGTAATTTTAAGTTGTTTATTACCTAAGAGGGTCAGTGGCAAAAAAGTTAACAGTGTAATTGAATGGCATTACCTCATTATGCAAGAAATTATACCTAGCATGTGTATATAGATTAAGAGACAGCACAGTCTCTGTGCAGTTGAAGAGAGTAGGTTCAAGAGCCAGGTTGTTTCGGGTTTTAACCCTGGTTTAGTCAGAGCTTAGCTTTGTGATTGAGGGTGAGTAATTTACCTCTACCTTAGCTTCCTGATGGAATAATAATAGTGTCTCATAAAGTCGTAAAAGGATTGTGTTATATATTAGTAAACAAAATGCACAGAACAGAATACATGATGAATGCTCAATAACTTCAGCTATTCTTAATAATGCTATTTTTCAAGAAAAATACCCAGTGTTAGAGATTACCCATCTCTCTAACCCTTACAGCTTGTCCTATTCATATTATGTAATTATTTTTTATTCTCTATTTTTTATCGATTATACTATTACAGTTGTCGTGATTTTTCCCTTTTTTCTCCCCTCCACCCACACCCCCCGCCCACCATTGTTCATGTCCAGGGGTCATGTAAGGTGATGGTGTGTAAATTCTTTGGTTACTCCATTTCCTGTACTATAATAATTTTTTTAAAAGAAAGTATTTTTAACTTAAAAACCCCAAAGATGAGTATAAGCTGACTTTATAGTTTTAAAATGTCTTTATTCTTACTATGATGTGAAGTTGTTGGCAGCCATTATACTTTAGTGATTCATAAAGTGTGTAATTTTGATATTGACATTTTATTAACAAGTAAAAATGTACATTGTGCCCTGACCAGACCAGTGTCACTCAGCTCGTTGGGCATCGTCCCGCAAAGTGAAAGGTTGCCGGTCGATTCCCAGTCAGGGCACATACTTGGGTTCTGTTCCCAGTTGGGGCAGGTGAGAGAGAGAACCATTCGATGTTTCTCACATCAGCGTTTCTCTCCCTCTCCTTCTCCCTCCTTTCCCCTCTCTCTAAAAGATAAATAAATATTTTAAAAAATGTACACTGCAACTTCGCTTTAATTACTTTATACCTCTGCATTTGAATGGCTGACTTAACTGGAATAGCCCAGCAGCAAGCCCAGTGATTGCTGGGTTTGTTCGGACTAGAAACTCACGAGGTAGCATGCCTGTGGCTTAGTGCGCAATTTTCAACCGGTGCACGCTGGTGTGTCAAAGTGTTTTAGACATGCAGTGTCTGGCTGTTTAGTCGGGAGCACTGACCTGTTTTCCTTTCATTGTCAAGTAGAAAAATGGCAACAGACACCCAATAATGGCCATCTGATGTGACCGAATCTAAATCATACCTGTCTTTTTGGTCAGATTGGCAAAAATACAATTTTTGGTGGGCTGTAGATTTTTAGTAATCAATTTGTGTGCTATGCGGTGAAAAAGTTTGGAATTCGCTGGCTTAGTGCATCCCAGTCAGTATAGATCAGTTTCTTGGGCTCAGCTCAATTGACATTTGGGCCTTATAATTCTTGGTTGTGGGGGGCTGTCCTGTGAATTGTCCTTAGTGGCATCGGCATCTCTGGCCTCTACCCTGTAATTGCTGGTACCATTTAGAAGCTAAATATCAGTTGTACAACCAAAAACGTCTCCGGCTATTACCTGATACTCTCTCGTGGGCAGAATTGTCCCCAGTTGAAAACTATTGGCTTAAGAACCAGTATTACCATCAGAAGTCAAATTTGATTTTTCTTTCTCTTATCTTCTCTTTTCTGTCCTGCCATAAATTGCTAATGGCCAGTGAAAATTTGGTATGTGTGTAATCTATCTCAGTAAAAAAATTTATCAGGTAATTATGTATATGGAATTAATCAATTTGTAATGCACTTTGCTACATATATGTAGTATATATATATATAATATGTGTATATATATGTGTGTATATATATGTATGTAATACACACTTTAGCCAACATTATATAATGGTTTAATTAGGTTTCTCTAATTGAAAGTCTAATTTACATTTAAGACTGTTAGACTCTTTGTGATGAGGTGTTTGTTTGTTTGTGCAGGGAACTAGAATGGACCTCAAACCTCACCTCACCTGTACTGTGCACAGTTAACTGGTGCTGCCCCTATAATGTACCCATCTTGCTTTGCCAGAAAAGCACAAAATACGGAATATTTATTCCCCTCAAAATGAAGAGGTCTCTGAAAAAAATGTTTATTTTGAAGAATTAGATATTATGGAGAAGATTAAAGTAAAAGTCACCATTAAGAGTATAACAGTAAATAATAAGTAAATGAAGATAAACTCTTTGAGCCTGTTTGCTATGCATATACTTTTTTAAAAGACTAAACAGTATGTAGGTAATATTTTTTAACCTTTTTAAAATAATATAATGTGGGTATCTTACAATTCATACATGATTTTTTAATGTCTATATTCAATTTAAATTTTCCCTCCATTTTATTGTGGAAATAATTCATCCTTGAAGTTTAAAAAGCAAATCAAACTGTGTAGGGCTGCTGATAGACAGAATGATTTTGTTCCTAACAAGACTCGAGGTGGCTGTGAGAGGGCGGTGTCAGGTGGAGGAGAAACACCGTGGCCGCACCTTGATCCTGCCGGCCCAGAGGGGCGGGGCAGCGAAGCTCGCCAAGTACAGAGCCTTCCCCCTTCCAAACCTTCACACACACACACACACACACACCCACCCGTTATAGCATGGAATATAATGAGCTCTCAAATATTTGTTGAATAAATGAAAGGAAGTCTTTTTTCTAGGTTTGTAGCATATGCCTTGGTTTTCTTTACAGGGTCCTGTAATGCCAGGGAGTCATTCAGTGGAAAGATTTGTAATAGAAGAGAATCTTCACTGCATCATTAAGTCCCACTGGAAGGAAAGAAAGACTTGGTAAGATTCTTTTCTTGTTACTTTCAGAGTGGAGAAAAGGTAGCAATTTTGATAAGAGCAAATTGTACATTAAGAGGGTAAAAAAATCTCACTTCCTGACACCCTGTCTTGTGAATACCAGTATGCTTTGCTTTCTCAAAATAGTACTTTTCTCAGTGCTATATAGTGCTTTATAATAATGCATATGATGCCAGCCTCTTTTGTGTGGACATTTGTAATATGCTGTGGACAAACAATAGTTTCTTTAGCCTTGGAAATTTTGGTTTATGTTGTAAGGTGGAAAGGAATAGTGTCTTTTGGAAGTGGTCTACCCTATTAAAACTTCTTAAGTTAGTAAATTTAATTTGCCTCCTTAATTGTTATTAAACTCCTTCTGATCTTTCAAAGAGTTTTGAATGCTTTAAAGAGTTTCCTTGTGGTCGGCAAAATAATTTATGCTGTAGTGAAGTAACTGAAATCTAGAACATTTCAGAAAAGATTCCCTTTCCTTGTATCTAAACACACTGCTTTTGAAACTACTTGTTTGATTGTTCATGTATCTTTGTATACTTATTGAACTTATACTTTTTACAGTGCTGCACAGCTGGTGAGCTACCCAGGAAAGAACAAGATCCCCTTGAACTACCACATAGTTGAGGTATGCATTCCACCTGGAGCTTTTTCTGAGTTTCAGAATCTTTCTGTTGACTTCAAGTGCAATCTACTCTCGGCTTATTGTCTTTTCTTGCTGCTTGTCAGGTACTGAAAGTTAACAGAGGAGTGAGGAAATTGCTGTCTGTTTTGGTGCTCTGTTAGCCATGTTAGGACAGAGAAAAGAGGAGGTTGAAACCATTAGCCAAATGGAATTTTGAGTTGCCTATAAATTATTTATATAGTATGTCTTCATTCATGGATAGTTATCATGGATAATGTAAGTTACCTCTAGCTCTGTCGATACATTGTCCACATAACAGATGTATAAATGACTTAAATACTTTAAAATATTGTGTTATTTTAGGTAGATAATCTATTTTTAACTATGTTTATCCAGCTTCTTAGTAGTAGTTACACCTGACTAGTACATTATTTCCTGTATCACAAGGTAGGATTAAGTGTGAATCTTTATTCTCAGAAATCAAAAAAGCCAGTTGCTTTGGAAGTAGGAAGAGTGAATATGGAGGCTTTTGACTCCATATGAAGTCATACAGAAGGATGATATTAGCAGTACATTTGAACACCTTGTGAGATTTATGCCCTGAAAGAGTGTTTCAGGGCTATATATAGCCCTGTATATATGTATGTATGTGTGTGTGTGTGTGTGTGTGTGTGTGTATACACAGTTTGCCCATGGGTCAAACTGTTGATTACATATTCCTTTAAGTTTAAATACTTATGAGCATTGTTATGATGTAATATTTAAGATTCACTTGTTTATTTATACTGCACATGTGTGCTTTCTTAAAAGTGTACTGCATCTGTCCAGGTTTTGCAAAATTTGAGAGTAAGCTTAGGCTCTGAATTTGACTCACTGCATGTCAGTTGAAGTGCAAAATATAAGTCATGTCTTTAAATGTGCAAAATATGTAGGAAGTCATCAGAATGAAGTGTGGAAGCATGGGAGATGGGATTCAGAGGAAGGAATGCAGATCAGACTTTAGAACTTTAGGTAGGCGATGCACATATTACAGAGGGAGGGAGGAAACAAGTTTCTGAACAAGAGGCATGACAGAGAAGTCCTAGATTATCCAAATGGTTTCTGGGCATCAGTTCTAAGTGGCAGAGTGGAATGACTTGACTCAGGTCTTCTGTTTGCATCCTCAGAGTCCCGTAAGTGTTTATACTGCTTAACTGATGAGAGCGAAATGGATGCATCTGTGAGTGCTTCAGTAAATCAACTCCTGAGTTGCAGTTTAATTGCATGGTTCTCTGGGAGTATCAGATAGACATTATTGTTTGCATATTCTTATTTGATGGAGTTATAGGAAGAAGAAATTTTTATTACAGTATTAAATTTTAGATCTTCATGTTTTAAAGAGCATAATTTTAAAGATTGAAAAGTAGTTATTCTTTTGTTGTAAATGTCATGGACTTAGAGGCTACATTTAGAACGCTGAGGTCTTTCTGATGGTCGTGCATAGATGGGCCTGGGTTCTGACTGCCGGTTCTTTGTAGGTGATCTTCGCAGAGCTGTTCCAGCTTCCAGCCCCACCTCACATCGAAGTGATGTACACAACGCTGCTCATCGAACTGTGCAAACTGCAGCCCGGCTCTCTACCCCAAGTTGTATCCTTTCCTTTGCTTTTTCTTTTGTTTAAATATATTTTATTGATTATGCTATTACAGTTGTCCCATTTTCCCCCTTCATTCCCCTCCACTTTGCATACCCCCTCCCACCTGCATTCCCCCCTTTAGTTCATGTCCATGTGTCGTACGTATAAATTCTTTGGCTTCTCCATTTCTCATACTATTCTGACCCTCCTTCCTGTCTATTTTCTACCTACCATCTATGCTACTTATTCTCTGTACCTTTCCCCCTCTCTCTCCCCTTCCCACTCCCCTGTTGATAACCATCCATGTGGTTTCCATTTCTGTGGTTTTGTTCCTGTTCTAGTTGTTTGCTTAGTTTGTTTTTGTTTTTTGGTTTTTTTGGTGTGGTTGTTAATCACTGTGAGTTTGCTGTAATTTTACTGTACATGTTTTTTATCTTCTTTTTCGTAGATAAATGTTTTTAACATTTCATATAATAAGGGTTTGGTGATGATCAACTCCTTGAACTTGACCTTGTCTGAGAAGCACTTTATCTGCCCTTCCATTCTAAATGAAAGCTTTGCTGGATAGAGCAATCTTGGATGTAGGCTGTTGCCTTTCGTGACTTGGAATACTTCTTTCCAGTCCCTTCTTGCCTGTAAGGTCTCTTTTGAGAAATTAGCTGACAGTCTGATGGGCACTCCTTTGTAGGTAACTCTCTCATTTTGTCTTGCTATTTTTAAGATTCTCTCCTTATCTTTAATCTTGGGTAATCTAATGATGATGTGCCTTGGTATGTTCCTCCTTGGGTCCAACTTCTTTGGGACTCTCTGAGCTTCCTGGACTTCCTGGAAGTCTATTTCCTTTGCAGATTGAGGAAGTTCTCCTTTATTATTTGTTCAGATAACTTTTCCACTTGTTGCTCTTCCTCTTTTCCTTCTGGTACCCCTATAATTCAGATATTGGAACATTTAAAGATGTGCTGGAGGTTCCTAAGCCTCTCCTCATTTTTTTTGAATTTTTGTTTCTTCATTCTTTTCTGATTGGATATTTCTTTCTTCCTTCTGGTCCACTCCATTGATTTGAGTACCAGTTTCCTTCCCATCACTATTGGTTCCATATACATTTTTCTTTATTTCCCTTAGTGTAGCCTTCATTTTTTCATCTGATTTGTGACCAAATTCAACCAGTTCTGTGAGCATCCTGATCACCAGTGCTTTGAACTCTGCTTTTGATAGGTTGGCTGTCTCTTCATCACTTAGTTGTATTTTTTCTAGAGCTTTGATCTGTTCTTTTATTTTGGGCCATTTTTTTTTATTTTGACATGCCTGTTACATACGTATTGAGGGGCAGAGCCTTAGGTGTTCACCAGGGCAGGGCAACCCAGTGGCTGGGTTGTGACACTGTGGGTGAGGAGTCTGAGGGGGAACAATGGCACTTCCTCCACTCTCTGCAGGTTTTCAGTCACTTCCCCTGCTTCCCACAAGCAAATTGGGCCCTTCTGGGGCAGATTCCCTTGTGGGTGGTTTTGTGTACATTCCAGGACCCTGTGGGTCTCTCCAACGAACTCTCCTGTGAGTCTGGGAGTTTCTCCTGCTGTCGTCTCAACCCCCACTGGTGTTTTTAGTCAGTGGTTTGAGGCTTCATGTCCCTGCGTTCGGGCCCTGGGTTGTGCAGTCTGTCCTGCTTCCCCTTGTTTCGCCTGGTTTATCTGCCCCCGAATTTGGGACTGCCCTGGTCCTCCAGCCGCCTCCTTGCCTGTGAGTCCTCTCTGCCCTGCTGCCAGACTCCGCCCCTCCTACCAGTCTGGATGAATGTTTCTTCTTTAACTCCTTGGTTGTCCGACTTCCATACAGTTCAATTTCCTGTCAGATCTGGTTGTTTTTTGTTTTAAAATTGTTGTCCTTTTGGTTGTCCAAGGAGGCACAGTGTGTCGTCCCATGCCTCCATCTTGGCCAGAAGTCATCTTTTCCTTTGTTTTTTTTTCAACTTACTCTCGTTGACCTAGCTTTAAAAGATTATTAAATATTTGTGCTTGTGGGTTTAAGTCACTTCATGAAAGTAGTTTGATATTTCTTGTATGTATGTATGTATGTATGTATTTAATTGTTGTTCCAGTACAGTTGTCTGCATTTATCCCCACTACCCCCACCCACCGCAGCCAGCCCCACCTCTCTCCCCTGATTCCAACCCTCCTTGGTTTTGTCCATGTGTCCTTTATAGTTGTTTCTGAAACCCTTTACCCCTTTCCCACCATTATCCCCTCCCACCTTCCCTCTGGTTACTGTCAGATTGTTCTTAATTTCAATGTCTCTGGTTATATTTTGCTTGCTTATTTCTTTTGTCGATTAGGTTCTACTTAAAGATGAGATCATATGGTATTTGTCTTTCACCGCCTGGTTTATTTCACTTAGCATAATTCTCTCCAGTTCTATCCATGTTGTTGCAAAGGGTTAGGAGCTCCTTCTTTCTTTGTGCTGTGTAGTATTCCATTATGTAGATATACCATAGTTTTTCGATCCATTCATTTACTGATGGGCACTTAGGTTTCTTCTAGCACTTGGCTGTTATAAATTGTGCTGCTATGAACATTGGTGCATAGGTTCTTTTGGTGTTTCAGGGTTCTTAGGATATAATCCCAGTAGTGGAATTGCCAGGTCAAAAGGCAGTTTCATTTTCAGTTTTCTGAGGAAATTCCATACTATTTTCCACAGTGGCTGTACCAGTCTGCATTCCCACCAACAGTGCACTAGGGTTCCCTTTTTTCCACATCCTATCCAACACTTGTTTGTTGATTTCTTTATGATAGACATTCTGACCTCTGTGAAGTGGTGTCTCATCGTGGTTTTAATTTGCATCTCTCTGATGGCTAGTGATGCTGAGCATCCTTTCATATGTTTCTGGGCTCTCTCTGTACATCCTCCTTGGAGAAGTATCTGTTTAGGTCTTTTGTCCATTTTTTAATTGGGTTGTTTATCTTCTTGGAATGGAGTTATATGAGTTCTTTATGTATTTTGGAGATCAAACCCTTGTCCAAGATATCATGGGCAAATACGTTAAAATAGCCTCTTCTGCAAATGGTGTTGGGAGAGCTGGACAGCTACATGCAAAAAATGAAACTCAATCACCAGCTTATACCATACACAAAAATAAATTCAAGGTGGATAAAGGACTTAATATAAGTCGTGACACCATAAAAGTCCTAGAGAGTAACATAGGTAGGAAGATCTCAGATATTCCACACAGCAATATTTTCACTGATACATCCCCTAGAGCAAGGGACATTCCTTTTAAAGTTAGACATGTACTATACAATCCTGCCGTTCAACTGTTAGGTTCAACTGTTAGGTATTAAGAGAAATGGAAGCTCACATCCCTATAAAGACTTAGAAATAAATATTCATAGAAACTTTATTTGTAATAACCGAAACTGGAAAAACAAATATCAATACATGGGTGGACTAACAAATTTTCTTATACCTATACAATGTATTACTACTCTGCAATAAAAAGGGACAAGTTTTTGATGTCAGTAATAACGTGAGTGAATTTTTAAAAATCATGCTGACTGAAAACGCCAAACAAATAATTCTTACTATACATTGTATTTATACCCAAAATTCTAGAAAATGCGAAGTAATCTCGTGGCAGCAAGCCAATATGTGCTTGGGGACATGGGCTGGGGGTGGGGAGAAGGGACCACAGGGGAGCATGGGGAGATTTTGGAGGCGAAGCAAACGTTCATTACCTTGATTTCACGGGAGTGTACACGTCAGGTTCATTGTATGTTGATACCTCGAAGCTATTTTTTAAAAGGTCAATTACATGAAAAGACGTTCAACATTGTGAGTTGCTTTACAGACTTCTAGGAAATGTTATTTATTTTTTCTGTCACAACTTATTTTGAAGGAGGGTGGAGAATAGTTTTCCTTAGCCTCGAACTCACAGCTTGCGCAGGCGACAGAGATGCTGTACATGCGCTTGGACACGATGAGCACCACGTGCGTGGACAGGTACCGTGGCCGCCTTCCTTCTGCCCAGTCTCGCTGCCCCCGCGCCCCGCGCCGTGTAGCAGAACTGGGTCTGCCTTTTTAAGAATGTCCCAGTTGATTTTTCTTCCTGCTTGTCCAAAAGAATTCTCATTCTCATTCTCATTCTTTGAATGAGGAAAATTATTTTTAAATAAAGCTCATACTTGTAATGTCACATTACACTTTCTAGTCTGATTTTCAGCATGAAATGGTGCCTGTGCTGAGGTTTTGTTTCATTCATTGTTTTCTTGTTTGGCGCTTTGGTACAATTACACTTTTCCCACTGTAATTGGGTATGTAAGCTTTTAAAACAGGCTTTCTGCTAACCTCTATGTAGAGGTAGAGGCTAATACTGTATATTTATTATGTATGAACATATGTTTGTTTGTTTAGACATCGTCTCTGCTTCTAAATTAAGCTTCTACACAATTCCAGCTTCAAGGCTGTTTATACCCCAAAAGACCACATTGGGGTATTAGACCTGTGGTGATTGCTGCCCACTGTCTTTTGGGTGAAACCTGTGTGTCACCTTTATTAACTGGTACTTATTTCTTATCAGTTTCCCAAAGAAGATCAGGGCAGGTATTGGATATTTTTCCCATTTCCATGGTTTTGTATGTTCATTATTCAAGTTCCATATCGGAAAATTATCTGTAACAGCTATTTTGTGTCATTGACTTACTATGTTGATTCATTTCAGTCACTGAAATTATAGATATATGCGGGGTGTGTTTTAAGAACGTGTCTTCTGATTGGTTTTCCCAGTCTGATTAATGAAACTCCTCGTTGTGTTGGCAGCCCAGCTATGCCATTCATTCAGCAATATTTCCTGGGCTCTTACAGATTCCACAGCGTGGTACAGTTTGCTGTGCTGATTAGATGCTGCGCTGATCGGATGCGTTCATCTTGCTAGATCAGATGTAATTTGGGGGGAGGAGGGGCTTCAATGGTGTATTTTGTTGTTTGTGGTGTAAAAAATGTATGGTGATAATACTTTGGTTCTGCCATTTATGAAATGTTTTATCTGCCATTTAATCTTATTTTGCCTGTTTCATTGTCAATTAATAGGAAAAGTAATACAGTCCTCAGAAGATACTAAATTATATGAACGCATATAAGGTTCCTGGCACGAAACAGGCACTCAAGTCTATTACTCACTTAGAAAGGGTAGCGCTGTTAGGAGTAAGGTAGGGAGCGTTATTTGTTGGGGTAGAAGATGAGTCACAGCGTTTGCAGAGGGACAGACACGTGGCAGAGGGAACAGCTGTAGGCAGGGATATAGGCTGTCATTTAACTCTGAAGTAGGGTTTTCTTTGTCTGGAGGATTACGTGAGTTCCTGGTGTAAATGTGACCATTCATGGAGATCTCTGTTCCTTCCTCCCACTTCTCTGCGTAGGTTTATTAATTGGTTTTCCCATCATCTAAGTAACTTCCAGTTCCGCTGGAGCTGGGAAGATTGGTAAGTGGTGTCATGCTCTAGCTTCCCTTTCTTTAGTCTACCGTAATTTTAAAATACTATTAATATTTAAACCTATAACAAAAATAGTCTTCATGGTCTAAACATTTATTTTTAATATTTATATACATAAATAATTTAGGTAGAAGGAAACTCTGTAACTAAGTACAAGTTAGAGTCTGTGTAAGAATTTAATAAAACTGTTTCCTCATTAGGTCAGATTGTCTTACTCAAGATCATGAAAGTCCCAAACCAAAGTTCGTAAGAGAAGTTCTAGAAAAATGTATGCGGTAAGTTCTTTGTTTTTTCTTACTATCTTAAGGTCTTCTCATTTCTGTGGGAGGGTTTCTCTTCTTTGAATTTGTGGTATAGGTCCAGAATATTTTAAAAATTCAAGTACCTCCTTCCCTTCCCTGTTAGTTTTTAATCAAGATTTAGTCTGAAAAAAATTTTAGGTAACCATGACATCTGGACTCTGTGCGAATTTAAGCCAAAGAACTTTTTTTGTCAAATATACTTTGAAATAATTTCAGATTTCATGAAAGTTGACGGAATAGTGCAGAGGTTCCCTCATTAACATTTTACATTTGTTCTCTTTCTTACTCCTTTCCCCTCTCTGCATGTACACACTCATTGGTCTTTTCGTTGGTCTTTTTCTGAACCCTTTGGAACTGAGTGGCAGGTAACATCATCTCGTCACCTTTATTAAGTCCATTGTCTATTCCCCCAAACCAAAGACGCTGTCTTACAACCAGCACCCAGCCCTCTATTGGGAAGTCGGCCTGGGTACCAGAATACCACCTGCCTGTGATCCACGGAGGCGGCTGAAGCTTGCCCACCAGCCTGACAGCGCCTTTTTTCTTTCTGGTTCAGAACCCAGCCTGGGAACATGGTAGCGTTCAGATGTCTTCATCTCCAAATTCCTCGGTCTGGAACAGTTACTCTATTTTTCACATCCTTATCAGTTTAAAAGAACTTAGGCCTGGCTTTCTCGGGTCACCTTGTTGTGTCCTCATGACCAGATTCAAATCCTACATTATTGCTGCTCCTCTTAGCGCAGCATGTCGAGGGGCACAAGAGTCCTACCACTGGAGAGTGTAACCTGGACCACCTGGTCACGTCAGTGTCTGCCAGGCTTCTCCACCTAAACCCACCATTTTTCCCTTTGTAACTAATTACTTTGTAGGAGGTGTTCAGAGGTTACACTCATCCTGTTCATCAACCTCCACTGGCAACTCCTTTTACCTGCCACCACTATGATGATTTCTTAGTGATGTTTCTCTCTTTCCATTATTCCTTCTTTTGTGAGTTGCCCTTCCACTGTGAGAGTGTTGGAGACTGTGGCTTTCTGGGTAAGTTGGATGTTATCAAGGAATGGAACTGATGAACCACCTTTTCTGAGGCTCTTATTTGTATTGTAGGTTGTCTTACCATCAGCGGATATTAGATATTGTTCCTCCTACCTTCTCAGCTCTGTGTCCTGCAAACCCCACCTGCATTTACAAGTATGGAGATGAAAGTAGCAGTAAGTAACAAAACGAATCCCTCTGTCTTTACAAAGTATCAGTGCAAGTGTCCTCTGCTATCAGTTATTTAAGGAGGAAAAAGTGAGCTCTTTCTTGGGTTCATATTCTGTCTGTTTGAAAGGTGACCTGTGACTGGCCACTATTGTCTTATGTGCCCTGTCATCATTTTGAAGATTCATCGTGATATACGTAGTTACTACAGACTTGTCATTTTTTCTTTTAATGTTGGTTTACTATGGTATATTCATGACATACTAAATATGCTGCTAAGCATAGCAAGATGCGTTTATAGCCAGAATTTACTAAAATGGAAATGTGTTTGTCGTGGTGGTGGAGATTGTCATCTGATACCAGTGCAGGAGTGGGACACAGGTGTGCCCAGACTGTATTTTGACCAGTGAAGTGGGTACTATATATCAACGGGGGGGCACTGTGCTAGTGATACGCCCTTTGGTGCTTTACATGTGATGAAGGTAAGGCGTACATTAGTGGTCACTGGTGGAGAGTTTGGTGTGGAGTTTTTCCAGTCAGGCTTTCAGATGGCACTAAACACAGCTCCTCCCTGAGCCTTCTGTCTCATGTTGTGCAGGTTCTCTGTGTGTTGAAACTCGCTCTTCTCCCTTTCCTTCTCACCACATTCCTGGTTCTCCATTTATACCTCACACTTTGCCTGTTTTCCTTGAAATAAACTCAGTCGATCCTGTCACTAAGTATATTTCATATGGTATTATGTCACTAAACCCATAAAGCAACTCTTGAGAAATCGGGATGTTTACTATACCAACTTTACAATGAGGACATGGCTTCAAAGGGGTAAAGCCAGAGTGAGGTTGCTTCTGAGTGGTGGAGGCCAGGTTCAAATCCGGGCGTACTGTCTGAGCAGCCACACCTTTAGCCACTGTGCTTTCCTGAAAGGGCAAAGCTTGCTGCGGCACCGCTAAGGGCAAGTTTCGGGTTCTGCCTTGTATCGGCTCAGAATCGTGAGATACAGTCCTTGGTATCAAGAGGCTCAGACTTCTGTTAAACACTGACCTTCCTTACTGCCCCATAGCACTCAAGGCACCCCGACCGTGGTTCCTGCTTGTTGGCTGTCGGTCTTCCCACACGGACCTCTACTCCAGCCGGGCCCGCTTCCTTCTTTTTCTTTTTCCTTCCTCCCATTCTCAGTTTTGCATTGGTGCCATTACCCCAGGTTGGAAAGCCTTTTCTGTCTCCAGTCCTTACTCTCTTTCTAGACCTAGCCCAGCCTCCATGGCAGAATATTTTTTAACCTTTGGCAAGTCAGTTGTGTGTTGCTCTCTGGTTTCCCCAGCTCGAATTTAGACTCCTCAGTGGCAGGGTTTTTTGTAGGGGTTTTTGGTCACTTATTTTCTCTACCACTTTCAAGGAGAAGCACAGAGTACTGTTGTAATTGACTATTCATCCCAAGTGCTCAGTAACTGATGTTCTGTGTCAGAATTGCCTCTTTAATTGTCATCTTTGTCTACCTTACATTAAAAGTAGATTGTTCTGGTGATGCCTTACAGTATATATTAGCACAGATTCTATCAATGAGGACTCAGCAGATACTGACAGCAAACACATGGAGTCACGGCACATGAGCATTTGTCTTTTTATGTATGATCTCAAAAAGAGAAAAGCAAAAAAACTGTCTCAAGTTGGCAGCCTTCCCGGTGTTCAAACTCAGGCTTAGTTTCCAATGTCTCAGAAAAGGAGAAGAAAGGGAAATTGGCAAAAATGAAAGAGAAATGACATTGATTCTCAGCTTTTCAGCCTAAAAAACCTAGGGATGTGAGGACTGTCAGGACAATTTAACTATATTCACACTTCCGTTCTCCACCCCTGCGGAAGGTCAGCACCCCTTATTCTGTAAATGCCAGTTAGCTAAATGTTCTTAAGGAAGTAATGAAGTGAGAATTATGTCTTATTTCAGATGAAAAGCCATTTACCTATTCAGTGAAACTTGGACATGCAATGATCTCTGTACAGATTAAATATTGATCTTGGGATAGAGCAGTCTGTTTTGAAAGAAGATAGTTTTTTGAAGTCTCTCAGTTATTTATTTGCAAGAATCGTCTGAAAACCTGATCTACCCTCCCACCCTCCCCCATTCTGTGCTTAGATTCTCTTCCTGGACATTCGGTCGCCCTCTGTTTAGCTGTTGCCTTTAAAAGCAAAGCAACCAACGATGAGATCTTCAGCATTCTGAAAGACGTACCAAACCCTAACCAGGATGACGATGACGGTAAGGAAATGAAAGGGCTCAAGTGGAACTTCGTAGAGACCAGATTAGAGCATAAATGTACCTCTGGCAACGTGAGCTCCTCTTAAATCTCATTGGATGCCCTCAGGTGAGGCAGTGAGTTCTTTTGTCCCGACCAGCCTCTCACCTGCTCCTAGAGTCCAGGTGTTTCCTCCGTTATATAAAAAGAGATCCCAACATCCTTATGAAATAGCTTGCATTAAGTATTAAAATAAATACTAAGTAAAATATACGGTTACAGTCCAAAGATTTTTAAGCATTCCCACTTTCACTTGAGAGAGGTATGCCAACAGGAATTCATGTTGTATTTATAAAGTTGGGTGTTTTTTCCAAATTAACCTATTATGACAATAATGTTTAACACTGAGTATATACCATGTAATTCCAACAAAAATTCTTTGTTTTTGGGGGGACGAGAGCGGGGAAATTGACAAAATGATTTATGAGTTTACTTGAATCAGTAAACGGATAAGACAGGCGATGAGAGGGTCGTGTTTTTTCACCCATCAAACGCATTGAAAACTGCGGTAACTGCACGCGCTGTGGGCCCAGGGGGCAGATGAGGAGTCTTAGTTTAGTTAGATCTATGCCTAAGGACGTGTGGACAGAAAGAGGGCTTAGTCAAAATAAAACATTAATCGTGTAGGTTTTTTGTTACTGGGATTTTGTTTATTGGGCTTTTCTAAGACACATGATTTTAGAGGAGATGTAATTAGAAAGCCTAAGTCAAAATGGTGGTTTGATGTTTACACATTGTCAGACATCTTAGGACACAGACTTGAGTGTTTGGGGTTTACGGTATTTTTCGTATTACATATTTATGTTGCCACCATAAGAGGGGTATGAACAAGGAAGCCTGTGTGGTATTCGTAAAAGAAATAGGACATGTAGAAAAATTAGAGAAACACCCCAAAAGTGAAGAATTAAGATTATGCTTAGTTTTGTATATTATTTGAAATCAGCCGCCTTTTAGTATTCAAAGATGTTGCGCGAATGTCTAACTCAGTATTCGTTTGTGAGCATGCTGTCTGCTCAGCATTCCAGGTGAGGGGTCGGGGACTGCTATAGTTCTGTCTTCCTAACCGTCTTCCTGTGGGATGTGTTTCAGATGAAGGGTTCAGTTTCAATCCACTGAAAATAGAGGTCTTTGTGCAGACTCTGCTACACTTGGCAGCCAAATCGTTCAGCCACTCCTTCAGCGCTCTCGCAAAGTAAGTGTGGCAAGGACACACCCTTTAGGTTTTAGAACTCTGCTTGATGCCAACAGTATAGTCGTTTTTCCCTGAAGTTACTGAATACGAAGGAAGATCTTAATAACAGTGTTATGGTACAGCTGGGTACCGTGGGCTTTGGCGTGGTTGCTAAATCCTGGTCCTGCGGCTTCTGTCAGTCTCCATGTGTAGTTTGCGTGTACACACAGGATGTGTATTTGTTCATGTAGACCTTCAGAGGGATTTAGTCTACATGAAAAACTTAGGTCCACAGGGTAGTCACATATAAGGTGAAGAAGCTCCCGCCTTGTCTAGGCCTCTTTCTAAAGGCAGTTAAGTAGAAATGAGAACTGACTATATTTTGGGGAGCCACCCAAAGGTTGGCATCTAAAGACAGGGCTTTCTAACTCGTCATCCCAAAAGCAGCGAAAACATACAGATACTCCTCCCGTCAAGCACAGACTGGGGCTTCGCTCCCCATCTCAACTTCTAAGTCTCTAGTTTACCTGCAGGGTTTCCACAGAAGGTGAGTCACGCGGGAGACACCCCCTGTGTTTGCAGATGGTTCCGTAGCTCTCACCTGTCCTTAGATACACAGTAACCTGGAGTCCCGGGCTAAGATTGTGTGGCAAATTCCATACAGACTAAATTCTCGGGCATGCCTCTTTTATCCTTAATGGTTGACATTTGGTTATTTGGCATTGACATATTGCACTGTAAATTGAGTAATACTGAAAAGGCTTTGAAACATTAAAATGATTAATGAATCAGTCTTTATGTGGCATTTTTCCCTCCCACTATCAAAGGTTTCACGAAGTCTTCAAAACCCTGGCTGAAAGCGATGAAGGAAAGTTGCACGTTCTGAGAGTCATGTTTGAGGTCTGGAGGAACCACCCACAGGTAGAAACTGTTTCACGAGATGTGTTGCGGCTCTGATTGTGCGGGTATAAAAATAAGGCTATTGTTACCATTGTTTTCATTTGTAAAATGTCCGGTTTATCTACAGAATGGCTTTAAAATCTGTGCTTTTTTTAATGCTGTGGAATTAAGGGCAAGTATTGTTATTTGGTTTGGGACTATGATATCTTAACACATTTTAAATAGTAAGAGTGCTTGTTGCTTAAAGATTCTACTAATTGGGTAGGAAATAGTTATGTAGTCTATCCATTTTCTGTATACACACCCCAGATTTCTCAGTCTCGATATATTGTTTTCATACCATGCATTATAAGAGGCATTTAAATAAGTTACAGAATATATATTAAGACTTTTTATGATAAAACACTTATATTTTTTAATTTTAGGATTCAGTGGAAATTATGTATTTTTTTAGGTGCTATTTACATTTTTTTAAAGATTGTGTTACCATTCAGAGTGTTGCTGTTCAGTCTTTAGCAGTGTTACAGCATTCTTACAGTAGGTGCCAGAGCCAAGCAGAGGGCAGAGTAAGTCTTCAAGCCTAATGGTCAAATCCATTGTTCCATAGCCACTGGAAATGCATTTCACAGCCCCCATATTTTAGCTTTGTAGCAGTAGGGTTGTTAGGGCTCCGTCCAGGTGTGATTTACCCTCGAAATTCTTTCCCCGTTGTAGATGATTGCTGTACTAGTAGATAAGATGATTCGTACTCAGATTGTCGACTGTGCGGCAGTAGCAAATTGGATCTTCTCTTCAGAACTGTCTCGTGACTTTACCAGGTAATGTGGATTATCTTACAAAGTTCATATTCTCTGAGGATTGGTTTTCATGTGGTGTTTTATACATGAGCTCCAAATTTTGATCCCAACTAGACTGATATGAATATATACTGATAGTCCAGTCTGGCAGGATTGGACTTAACAAAGACACCTGGAAAGAGTCAGGTTGCAGCATCTCTTGGCGACACACATGTAAGTTGAATCAGGACTCCACCAGTCAAGTAGAAATGCTGGCAAGGACCCAGACCATTAGGACAGGAGATCAGGCTGTGTGAAGGGGACTTAGAAAAGAGCTCCAGCTCCGAGAGGGACCTGGAGTGCATACCAGGAACTGGGAGAAACCAGACTCACAGTAGAGTAAGGACACGTCCTTGGAGAGATTGAGGGAAGCCTGGTGGGCACCCAGACATCTATGAGGAAGGGAGGTCTCACCTCAATCATAAAAATCCTAGATTTAATGCAGAAGATTCACTCTAGACCCATTCCTCTTACGGGAAAGAGACTTTTCACTAGGCTCTGTTCTTATTCATGAACTTGAGTCCCAGTCTTTATAACTGAACAAGATGGGGCAGCAGGAGTTGACACAAAACAGAAACCCAGGAAAATCACTTGCAAAGACAAAAATCTACCACAACCTTTATCCTCGTCTTTGTGTCTGCTACTAGCAGAGGACACTCACTGGTCTGAAATAAACCGAGTTCTTAGAGTGAAAGGGTGTGCTCTAAGGTTATCATACCATCTAAGTTGGCATTCACAAATGAAGCAACAGAAAGACATTCTCAGATTTGCAAACTCTCAGGAAACTGGCCACCCAAATATTTGTTAACCATTATCCTGAGTGATTGACATTTGCAGCTCATGTATTCATAAGACCACTGTAGAGGGGGTTACATTGTCCTCTATATTTCACAAAGTAGAAAGATATGGCAGAGTGCTTAAGTAGCTTGTCCAGAGTCACACAACTAAGTACAGAATTCAGACACGTGCGTTCTTACATGGGCGCGTTGCTCAGGAGTTCCGTGTTCTCTAGCGCCAGGCTCAGCCGTTCTAACTCCGCAGAGTCTCCACTGACCGCCCCTTCCAAGGTCACAGCACTCTGCTCCCTCACCCTGTCTGCCAACACTCGGAACTTGGAGTTTTATTACAGACAAGTTGTTCTACTGTCTTCCACTTAAACTGTCATCCAAGTGAAAGTTTGTAGGACACACTCTTTTATGCTGTGTCTTGGCGTTAGGAGACCTACTTTATAGACAGAAAAGCAGTTAAGAAGCCACTTAAAAATATAAACCACTTACGCAACAAACATGTTAAAGCGTACGAGGTGATCCTGGTACTTTAGTAATTTGCTGATAACAGACATATAAATGTTTATCTCATTCTTAAAAACCCAGTTAGTTTCTAGCTGTTGTCAACTAATAGTTTCTTAAATGTTCCGAGAGAATTGATTGATTCTGTGCTTGTTAAAAGTAAAGTTAGCCTCAAACTAGGGTTCCATTTTGAGAAAATTCCAACACGTAGTGTTTAGAGAGAACACGTAATTTTGTTCTTAATGTTTCCTCTGCTTTGCCATTTCATTTCAGTGAATTTGTACTCATCCCTTCAATATGTGTCTGGTAGAGAATGACAGGGACCTCTGTTGCCTTCAGGAAGCTCAGCTGAGTTGACTGTGCCCTTAACGGGTAGACACAGGTGCCCACGTGTTGACGGAGCTGCGTGACTAGTTCTGTCTGAAGAATGGAAGGGTGTTAGACCTTAAGAATGAGTAGCTTATAAAAGTTGAGAGATCTTGATTTTCTTTTTTTTTTATTTTTAAAAAGATTTTATTTATTTATTTTCAGAGAGAGGGGAAATCAAGGAGAAAGAAAGGGAGAGAAACATCAATGTGTGTTTGCCTCTCTCATGCCCCCCACTGGGGACTTGGTTCGCAGCCTGCTCTCAATCCACTGAGCTATACCAGCCAGGGTGAGAAGTCTTTATTTTCTGTAACCATAGTTTAACATACAGTAACCAAATACCATTTTTCTTTAAGGTTGTTTGTTTGGGAAATTTTGCACTCCACAATTCGTAAGATGAACAAACACGTTCTGAAGATCCAGAAAGAGCTGGAAGAAGCTAAAGAAAAGCTCGCAAGGCAGCACAAACGGGTGAGTCTTGTTTAGATTTAATAGAAGGTCAAAAAAGGTATATCAGAAACTCTTGAGAGTATTCAGTTTATTACCATGATGGGAACTTTTTCGCTGAGGCCAGATTATGTGGAGCTGCTCGTGGGAGTGGAGGGAGAGGAAGAGCGTGCGGGTTGTTGCTCTCTGCTCCGCATCGTGAACCTGCCCAGGAGCCACAGCCCTCCTTCCCCAAGGTTCACCGTCTCCGGGTCAGCTTCACATGTGTCATTCCCAGCTGGGAAGAGTGAGGCAGAACTCTGGTGTTTCTCCAAGTTCCTTTCTTTCCTCTTTTTTTTAAGATCTTATTTTTTAGAGAGAGAGGGAAGGGAACAAGAGTGGGGGGAGAGAAACATCAGTGTGTGTTTGCCTCTTGGGGGTCCTTCACCAGGGACCTGGTCTGCATCCCAGGCATGTGCTCTGACTGGGAACGAGCCAACGATGCTTTGGTTCGCAGGCCAGCACTCAGTCCACTGAGCCACACCAGCCAGGTTTATTTCTCCAAGTTTCTGCTGCAAGAGGGGAAGAGGGAGAACACTGTCGGTGTTATTACTTCACCCAAACTGTGGGAGGAGGGAGACAGTTGTTCCCAGGTTTACAGACTACTTCTCCTATTGAGGAGAAGTTTAGTATTTTGCCATTTGCAGGGGAAGCAGTGAGCTGGCTGTGTTCTGTGACTTAGCATAATAGTCCTGGTTCTCTCCATGACAGTATTTTCCAGTGTTATACATACTTACCAGAGTAGATGAAGAAAGTAAGTTCAATGACTTACTTGAGCCTGTAGCCGCTTCAAGTGCTTCTAGTCTCTATATAGACATACACGTATGTGTGTGTATATGTAAACACACTCTCAGAGACCCAAATTACTGCAAGGTGAATGGTGTTGTCCCCACCGGATAATATGTAAATTGAGGCTCAGAGAATGTTACATAACTTGCTCAAGATTACATGGCTTGTAAGTGACAGACCCAGGTCCGTCAAGCTCCAGAAACTTCCCCTCGTGCCACTCCGTTCTCTGTGGGTATGTGGTGTCCAGTGTGGTAACTGCTAACCACATGTAGCTTTAATTAAAATTAAACACAATGTAAATGTAGTTCCTTAGTCACAGTAACCACACTTCCAGTGCTCGACAGTCACATGTACGTGGCGTCTGTTGTGCCAGGCAGCGTGGATTTCCGAGACACTTCCCTCGTTGCAGAACAGTGTTGGTCGGTGGTACTCCAGGACTTTGCGTAGTCTGGTGTCAGGAAAGACGAACGTGGGCCTGGTTGTCTAGAATGTAGGCAGATCCCATAACAGGCGGAGTGTCAGGGACAAAAGCAGGATTCGGTAAAAACAGAGTGAGCAGGTTCCGAGGGTTTTGTTTGAGGAGTGGATGCTGGCAGAGGTGGGGCTTTAGCAGTGGGCTGTCTTCTAGAAAGGAAGGGCTTTCTAGGTCAGGCAGTGCCTACCTGTCTTGCTGGAAGGACTTCGGGGTGTAACACACCTGGAGTCAGGTTCTGGCTCTGCCCCTTGCTGTCTGTGTGACACTGGGGAAGTCGTGTAATCTCTGGGCCTCTTCCCTGATCTGTACAGTCATGACTTTCCTTCTGCCTTAACAAAAACGACCCTAAACAAACGGCCTCACTTCTTCAGGGTGAGCTGGAAGGGGACTGGTAACCTTCACAGAGGCCTGTGGAGCGCATCAGCCCGTCTTTGCCAGCGGAGTCTTACCCGGTCTGCTGAGGGGGACTCCATGTCACCTGCAGCCGTCTCTGAATCATTACAAGCACGGGCAGCCTGTGGCTCTTGAGCAACATGAAGGCCTGCCCAGTTTCTCCGTGTGGCCCATTAGAGGATGAAAGATAAGGAAGCTGCCTCTCCGTTACTGCTCAAATGGTCAGACAGGGACAAACGATTGGAAAGCACTGCTGGTTTTTTCATCAGTCATCTACTTTGTTGAACAGAGCAGCAGTTATAAGAATACACTGTCCTCATTGTCTGTAGGTTCTATTTTTACAAACTCACCTACTCATTAAATTTATTTGTAACCTCAAAATCAATACGGTGCTTTCCTGGTCGTTGGCAGACATACACAGAGCAGCAGGAATTTTGAGTTGCTCAGGTGGCTTGTTCCAGCTGAGTGCGAACAGGCGCTCTGCCTTTCTTGTTGCAGTTCTGCTATTTAAGACACTGTTCTTTCCAGGATGTTCAGTGCCACGTCATTTGTGCTGTTTTTGTTTTTTGGTTTGTGTGTGGTTTCACTGTTTAAAGTGGCCCCCACGCACAGGACCCAGAGGCTGTCTAGTGTTCCTGAGCACAGCGAGGCCTGGGTGTGCCTGACTGGAAAATACGTGTGCGAGACACACCTCGTCCAGGCACGAATGACAGTGCTGTTGGTTGTGAGTTCAGTATTGATGAATCAACACTATCCACCCAGAAAGAGGAAGAGGAAATTTGCCAATCTGTAGATGGAGACATCAAGCACTAAAGTAGCATCTGTAGTGTGTGATAAAAGCTATGGGAAAGTAGCAGTTATGGGTTTAGGAGATGATGGCTGATTTATACAAAAATTGTAGTGGACAGCATTCTTGTGAGGCTGAAAGCCAAAGAAATTTGTTACTAAGGGTCAGGAAATGTTAGATCCTTGGCTAGTTTTAGTATAAAGAAATACTGTATATACAGGAGTTCTTTAAACAGAAGAAACACATAAACAAGGTTATATCTCGATCAGTTGATGAAAATGTGACAGGAGGCTCCCCAGGAACCGAACCCTCTATTTCCCCAAGGAGTGGGGTTCACAGCCACCTCAGAGAACACGCCGTGCAGGTAACGGGACTGCACTGCACCTTCCGGGGAGCTCAGAGCTGTTCGCATTTGGACTAGAGGGAAAACAGCACACAAATAACCTCCCCGACTGGGCTGTTTCGTAAAAGGCATCACTCACTTCTGCTTCATGGCAAACACACTGCCATTACCCAAGACAAGTGCCACTCAGTTTCTCTGGCCCCAGGACACGTGTGTGTGTGTGGTTGGGGGTGCAGTGCTTTCCCTATAGCATACAAATCTTCGAATAGTATTTGAACAGACAAAATGTTTCCCCTTACTTGATGGGATTTAATCCACTAACATTTCAGATGGTATTTTCCTTTCGTTCCTTTGCATTCTGAAGAGAAGCGACGACGACGACAGGAGCAGTGACAGGAAGGACGGGGCCCTGGAGGAGCAAATAGAAAGACTGCAGGAGAAAGTGGAGTCGGCTCAGAGTGAGCAGAAGAACCTCTTCCTCGTCATATTTCAGGTATCTTGGCTGGGGACTTTGATCATTACGTAAAAGGAGATAATATATTTACTTTAAAAATGTTTTTAGTCCTAAAAAGTACTATGTACAAATTTGTAGAAGTTAAAAAGTACAAAAACTTACTAAGGGAGTGGAAGCCCAGTACCTGGAGGGAACCGTGTGTACCTCCAGGTCCTGTGCTGTTTACAGGGCTTTCCTGCACGATGAGCGTTTCTCCACTCTGACGACGGGGACGTTGACATTAAGTCCCTCTCTCATTTAACTCTTCCCAGTTGTTGGTCATTTGGGCGATGGTTTTCCTTCCTGGTGAACATTTTTGTGCGTAGATTCCCGTTAACATTTCTGATTAAGTCCCAGCTAAGTCACCTAGACAGTAAAGGTCTTCACACAGTGCGTATCCCTCATGGGAGCTGCCCGCCGCAAAGACAGAGTGGAACAGACAATACCTCTGGTCAGAGTGGGACTGTTTCTGAAGAATTCACTCTTAACACTTTTCCAACTTTGCACCCCCTTTCCAGCGGTTTATCATGATCTTGACCGAGCACTTAGTACGATGTGAGACTGACGGGACCAGCGTGTTAACTCCGTGGTATAAGAACTGTATAGAGAGGCTTCAGCAGATCTTCCTACAGGTTTGTGGGAAACTTTGATTAGCTAATGAACATCACTGTTCTCAGCCAAGACATTTCATTATGAAATCATCAAATTTGATAGGAGGTTACATGATACCCATAAGCCTTTTAGTTCATGTACATTTATTTGTTCCTACTATTGCTCATCGTAATATTTAGGCTGAAATTGGTTCTGTATCACCCAGACTCCTTATGGCCATTGTCTTTGCTAGAAAACCTAGCGATACACAATGTAGAGAAAAATGCTCAGAGAACAGTAACGACATTAATGATGTAAAGTAACAATGTAACGGTAAACAGTGCCCACAAATGCAAGGTTATGTTAAAGATTAGGAGAGTGGGAAGAATTCTTTAAAATAACAGCCCAGATCCTCATTTATTCTAGAGAAGTTATTAAATTAGAAGTCATAAAAGGAAATAGGCTCTGTAGGCCTCCAATAAAAATTATCCCTAGATTTATTGCCAGTTAAGACAGGCCCCGGTCCTTTAGGGAGCTCTGAGTGTATTCAAGGTGCACATAGGAGAGGTTATTTCATTTTCTGACCCTGTATCCATGTAAGCTTCACAAGTCACTGATTTCCAGTAGGATGAGCTATTTTTGATAAAAAATGAGGTTTGGGTTTCTTATTTTGTGGACTGTTTAATAGACCACTGGCTAATTCTGTTTTTGTTACTGTTGTTTTTCCCTTTGCTAAGAGATATTTTAATGCTCTATCCAAAAATTTGTTTTCTTACATTTCAGGGACTATGTTTAACTGTAACAGTAGCAATTGTGCTATTCCTAGTTGTAACATACACTGCCTTCCCTTTTAAAAGAAAAAGTCTTCCTAGTTCAGTCCCTGTCTGGGCTGTTTTTAAAGTCATGCTTGTGTATTGTCCTCATTAAGGGAGAGAGACCTGGCCCAACCTAGTCCAGGGCACTGCCTGGTAGTAGCAGGCGGTGCCTTGAAGCATGAATTGCATAGTCATAGAAGCTGCTCAGAACTGGAGTTTTAAAGAAGTTTTTGAACATCGTTTTTTCCTTCATTTCCCTACATTTTCTTAATATTGGGGCTTTTCAGCGGCTTGTTACTCATAAGCAGCTTTTCCCCCTACAACTCTTTCCCATCATCCCACAACACGGGTGGGCTACCAAGGGGAATGTTCTGCGAGATAGCTCGTGTGCTCTTCTCCTTGACCCGAACCCCGCTTTTGCATCCACAGCACCACCAAACCATCCAGCAGTACATGGTGACCCTGGAGAACCTGCTCTTCACCGCCGAACTAGACCCTCACATCCTGGCCGTGTTCCAGCAGTTCTGTGCCCTGCAGGCCTAAGGGTGACTTTTCTCATGTCAAGACTTTTTAGAAATTTTATTTGTTTTATTTTTGATGGCTTGAATGCTTGCTTTCTTGTAGCGTCCTTTTACTCACTAAAGGAAACAGAAAGAGGACAACAGTGAAGAATGTGGCATTGATTATCTGTAATTGCTCCTAAAAGGCAAATACTCCTAATGACAATGTGACGATAACCCTAGGGTGTATTACATACATGACATACAACTTTTCTGACTTTTCCCTCCTTAAGGCACAAAAGATAACTGGTTTGAGGTATGTGAACACTAGCGGTCAAGCTAACAGAGTAGTGTACTGAACCGATGGGTTTATTACCAAGTAGCATAGCTTTTCACAGGTCGTGGATAACCCAACGTGGCTAAAATAAAACTAAAAATATGTTTTTTAAACTTCGGTCTTTCATGTTTTATCATCTCAGTTTACTTTAAAGCTCGTAATTTCTTACTGAAGGTATGTGTCATTTGAAATTTTCCTTTCAAAATAAGTAAGCATTCTAAGATACTGGTGGTTATAAAAAAAATAGAGTAGCAGTTCCCAAGATTGTCTGAACACTTGGGGGAAAAAACACTTTAAAGAATCACAGGCGATTTATGTTATTTTTTGAAATTAAACCACAGTCTCAGGGGGTAGAACACACATCATCTGTCTGGTCCTTCAAGCCCCCCAGGTGAGTCCAGTGTGCAGGCGGGTTTGGGAACCGTCACCGCAGAGGCCCTGCCCACTTCCTCCAGTTTAAGGACCAGCCTGGCTGAAACTGGACTTGGAGTTAAATGTAGGTTTGGATTTTGTTTCTGTGGAACCTGGTCCAAGTAATACTAATTCTCAAGCTTGTTCCCCATGCAGTGTGGAGGCTTAACTAAGATAACAAATGAGAACACACTGTAAAATGACATGCAAGTTTACAGATTATCTGACGTTTTAAATTTCTAGCACTTTAGACTTTTTTGTTAAATCTTAGAAAAATTTTACCAATAAAATGCCACAACTGGTAGTATTTTTGAGTATTTGTACAACATAGATATCGTTTTTGTTCTTGTTATGTCATAAGCATTTTCCTTATTAATATTGGATCTCTTTGGCTTACCATACATTTGCTGGCCCTAGAATATATTCTACTCAACAGATGGGAATTCCTAAGATTTTAAATATCACACTATTTAAAACAAGTGCTAGGTTATTCACAAGATGACAGTTGCATGGTAGATCACTAGCAGCACCAGGTTCTTGGCTTAAAATATTCTTTTATTTATACGGTTCTTCCTCGCATTGCAAACTTTGGCTAATTATACTTACTTGATCCAAATTCTAGAGGAATTTCTAGGTTTTCACATCCTTTCTCTTGGATCCTCTCTTCATATGTAATGGTTACTTCTAACAGCTGTTCACTGATACGACCCTACTCCATCCCAGTCTGGCAGCTAAGTACACGAAAAAACCTGAACTAGAGACTGAATTGCAAAGAAATATGAGTGCAAGAGCAAACATTCAGCAACTGATTTCCCCACTAATGAAGCAACGAGCGCACACACAAATGGCACGTCACTGTACATGACCGTGGTGGGGCGGGGATTGATCTATTAAACTGTACCGATGACATTACTGTCCTTTTGTCAAAGTGAACATATACTTTGTTATCCCTGATTCTGAATCTCCCTTTCAGGAGTTACTCAGGAAGCAGTTCACATGAAGATAAGTTTGCTTTTTCTGGAAAAGTATTAGTAGTGACTGTGTAACTCGAAGAACTTGCCAGCCTGAGTGAAGCAGACCTGCTGTCCCTGGTGTCGATGCCAGGACTGTCTTACATTGACAGTGGCAAAGAGTGGACAGAACCGTAGCTCACCAGACAAGTCTGTAACTGTACTGGCCTCGATGACAACACGTGCTCCTTAATGAGTGGCTGTTACCTGCCAAGTTCCACGGATTCACAATAGTTAATCCTCATAAGTTTTTAGAGGAATGAATTATTGTGCCCATCTGACAGATAAAAACAGGCCCATGGAATAACTTACCCAAGGTCCACAGCTACTAAGTGCAATCTGAACCTAAATCCGTGGGCTCACAGGCCCCTCACCCCGTGCGGCCGTGCTGCTGTCCGCCGCCCGACCCCGCCTCTGTCGTCATCCAGCAGCAGCTGTGTGTGTCCCAAGAAGCTCTAGCTGCCCATTCGGAATCAACTTTTCCAACCTGTGATATTCAGCCTAGCATATCAAAAATCAACACAAAAACACGTTAAACATTTCTATGTTGACTACTTATGTACAGAAGAGTTGGTACTCATAGTCCCAAGCCTCTTTGGTTGGACTTGTTTTGACTCGTGCCTTTCTTTAAGCATAATCTCCAAGAACTGATCTAGAAAGAAAAATGAAAACGTATCAACTGCCTTTGTCTGCTATTTGTAGCAGTAGGATAAAAGAGTTACATCAAAAAATAGCATGAAAACATCGTTTATCTTAACTTGAATTTGTTTTTGTCAAAAAAATCGCATAAACTGTAATCACACAGACTGGATGGAATCCTTTTGAGACCGTGGTGGGGTTCTGACCAGCCAGATGTCTGGGCGGACACCAGGCTGCGGGCGGTCATTTCAAGCACAGCAGCAGGCTGTCTCCCTCCCAGGGTCAGGCTAGAACTCCTGTCGGCACTTAGTACAGTGCTCACCTGGCACCTGGGAAGTGCCGTTAATGTTAAGAGAGTTGTGATAAACTTACTGTGATTACTGTTTTTCCATTTTAACCCAGATCTGAAATGGGCTATCTAGCGGGTAATAGTAGGGCCTGTGAGTAAACCCTGCAGATAGAGAAAACACGATCAGACTCCGGCAACTCATCACCGTTCACTCCTGTTGTTAGTCAGGATTTGTCCGGTGGTAGTGCCCTGACCTGGAGACGAATGGTCTAGAAGTCCTAACCCAGCCTCACAGGGGAGGGTCAGCCACCATCCCCGCTGGATAAGAACCCAGTTCAACCAGCTTTTGCCTTTACTGAGAGCCTGTCCTGCCCAATCTCAGGTTTGCCTCGGTTTCTTGTGTCTCAACCTCAGCCTTCGGCCAACACTTCCGAACCACTGTGCCACTCAGCTCCCATCCCTGTCCCAGAGAACACGGTCACAGACCCAATGTGCCCACAACCCGATCTGCCGAGCTTAGGTGAGACTTGCTGTTGAGCCCACAACATGCATCCTTAGCACTGAAACATTATTTACACAAGTGTTTATTAAATCTATAAAGACTTTTGGTGAATTGTGAACAAGACCAATCTAAATTTTCTTTATCTGAACTTAAAATTCTAAAACAGCCCACTTAACTAAAAATCACATTTTCTCATACGTCAGCTCATGGCCACACACAGTACATATCTTCCGGTACATGTCATCTTCTAGGTTTTCTTCCGGTCCGTACTCATGTTGGTGAGTAACCATTTCCCTTTTCCACAAACTGCTTCTTACTGCTCGCCGTAATTCTAAAGAAAAACAAATAAACAAAAAACAGTTTTTCAGTGGTGCTACTGAGCTGAAATCCATTAGGTATGTACATGTGTTTAAACCAAATATGGGTTTTACCTTAACAGGTCGAGCCTGACCACACAGCCTGACCTCACCAGGCTGGCCTGTGGAACCATTCATGCCATTGTCGCAGTGGCATGAAATGGGAGACTCAAACGGGTGTAGGTTAGAGAGCAAAAAACAAATTACGAAGATGAGTAAAAGAACAGAACACAGCACAATTTAAGGGAGAGTGTGTCAGTTATCTCTTTTATCAATTATGAGAATCAACATACACCAAGGAATCACATTATTTTACTCCATCTTAGATCTGTGATAAGAAGTATCAAAACACTACCTGAATCTGTTTTCAGCTTTTATCATATGAGGATAAGCAAGCACACAGGGCTGTGTGCCAGGCACTACTCTAAGTACTTTATAAACTACATTGAAACCCTCACAACCCTTGGAATAAGCACAACTAGCATCCCAGCTGTCCAGGTGAGGACACGAAGGCACAGAGGTCGGACGACTGCCGTCAGACGGTCAAGCTCGGGTCCACGTTCTTAACCATGGAGCTGTGCTGCCCGCCTGCCGCCCCTCCAGGAGGAAAGCGCTGAGGTGACATGCAAGCTTCGACGTGCACACCTCAAGACAGTTCACCCGTTAGGGAAGACCATGTTCACCCAGATTCCAGTCTTTATTCCTGTGTCTTCTGAAGGATGCTGACTTTTCTAGACAGCTGAAATGCGCTGTCCTTTTACTATTTTCTCTTACCTTAGGACGGTTTCTAACTAAATGAATGAATGAATGGATATACTGACCAGAACTGCACAGGTGCCGTGTGGTTTCAGGTGACTGGCAGAGGTCTCCTGTCTGAGCCCCAGTACCTACTTTCCCAACTTTGTTCCGAAGGTGCCCCGGCCACTCTTCCTTTACCACCCCAAGTCTGACCGCGTCCCAGTCACCGAGCTAATAAGCTCTGCCCAATCTGAGCATTGTGTGAACTCAGGAAAAGTATTAACACTAAAAATACTCAAAAACAAAACTCTAGCTTACTAGCCATAATTGGTCATATCCTTAGTATTTACTAGATAGTTCTGGAAAAATGTGCTAGAAAGCAAGAAAATACTAAAAACTGGTGTTTGTCATTTTCTTGCCATTGTTTTCCTTCTTGAACAATCCAGCCCTACAGCCATCGTTAAGTGGAGCAAGTAAAAAGCAGGCACCTGGGGGAAAGTGAGGGAGCCCAAGAAGGTACGGACGGCTCCTCACAGAGGAGGCACCGGCAGTGGTGGGACATGAGTTCCTAGTAAAAGGACAATGGGAATCCGGGTTCCCACTATCAGGCAAGTTACAGATAAGGGAGAAGTGCAGGATAAACCCTAAAGTTTTGGGTTCGGTGTGGTTCATCAGTGTGAACTCAAGGTTTCTGTCAATATATATAGGCAAATACAATAAATATACATGTGTTGTGTGCAGAGCAGAAAGGAGTGCTCAGTGAATGGTGAAGACATGTCAAAAGGACAGGAGCCAGTCCAAAGATACTCCTGTTGGCCCAAATCTGAGACAGTCGGCACCAAAATAATTAAGGGCACAAATGAATCAGTAGCAGAACAACAGGATTAGTGAATCCATGCCAGTAACCAACATGGGGAAAGGATGCTGTAGAATGCTGGCTGCTAGCTGGTTAAATGCAGAGGGAGAGCTGAAGTTAGAATTTTTACAACCATCGTACTTAAGACTGGTTCCAGCAAAAACCATCTATGAACAGATGCTAAATTCTTGGGGAAGTGTTCAGGAGACGCGTGATGTCTTCCAGTGTTTCTCCCTTATCAAGTAAAAGATAAATATTAACATCACCATGGAGGACCTCATACACCTCCCGATGTGATGCCCTGAGACAGACACATCACTCGTTTGCTACCCTGAAATGCACAATCCGAATGTAACCATCGGACAACTAAGAAAAGCCCCAGTGAAAAACATTTCTAAAAAGTCAGGGTGGGGAAAGGGAATAGACTTTTTAAAATTTCACTGTCGTAAAAGACAAAGGCTGTGGAAATAATCAAGAATACAGAAATTTAGAAAGACGTGCCTAAAGCCAACACTGACGCTGGATGGGACCCTGTACGAGAATGAAGTCACAGAGGATGTAACTGGGTAGCTAACGACGAGCATACGGACGACAGATCAGATAAAAATACCCAATTACGCTTTGCTTCTGTAAGAGAACATTGCTATTCTTAGGAAAGGCTGCAGTATGTAGGGTAAAGGGTGATATACTGACCTGCTCTTAAAGAATCCAGGCGAGAAAAGGTGTGTGTGTGTAGGTAGAAGAAGCAAATGCTGACGTAAACGGCATCACATGTGAACAACGGGTAAACCTGGGTAAAGGATATGAGTGTCTTGCGTACTAGTCTTGCAATTTCATGTGAGTTTGAAATTATTTACAAATGAAAACAAACCGAAAAGGTAGGAGCTAGCTTGAAGGGGCTTCCACTGGCCAAATTGGGGACAGTGAACATCAAATAAATGAGGAGTGGACGGTAACATGGATTTGAGAAGAACAATCTATGAATCCAACTGGTACTAAAAATGCTCTTCTCCAAAAACCAGACAAATACTAAAGTTACAGAAAGAATAACGAATAGAAAATCACTGTTTATACCCACCCTAGTAGTACATCATAACTGACTCAGGCAAGAAGCATCCCTATGTGCTAAAACTGAGTAGAACTTCAGGAATAAGGTGTTCACGCAGTGTCAAGAGTCCGGCAGGCGCTGCCTTAGCCGAGCCATCAGTCTCACTCTCCCAGCGGAGAACTGGGGTGTGTCTCCTGATGCGGCGCACTTGACAAATCACCTAGGAAGTGTTCCTCCCAAAAGTGTCCGGCCCACTCAAGTTATGAGGAAACAAGCTGCGAATAAAACCAAATGAGGGACATTCTGCAAAACTGGGGGCCTGGACTCGAGAGGGGGCCTCTATCAGTCTGTACGTCTGTACTACTGTTCTATGTCACAAGGAGACCGGGGGCTGTGACTTGGGTGTTTCCTAACAGGACAAGGATCCCCCTTCCTACCAAAGAACAGTTTTGGAGGGGAGTAGTGAGGCCAAAAAAAAGCCATTCTCATTTGTGTTGTGCAATGTAAAAACTGTCAACCCTTTAAAATGAAGAAATGTCAATGCCATGAAAGACGAAAAGGCTGAGGAACTAAGACTACAGGCGTGCACCATCCTTGAGTGGCCCCTGGGTCCACGCCAGACACTAGATGGCAGCATTGCATTGATGTTCAGTTTATTAGGTGTGATCACTGTGTTCTAGTTTATGCAGAAGAAAATGTCCTTGTTTTTAGGAGGTAAAATGGTGACGTATTAAATAAGAATCACAGTGTCTATAAGTAATTCTTCATAGTTCAGCAAAATAAATATGTATGTGAGAATGAGAGAAAAAAGTACATATGGCACGCTCAAAATCAAGTGAAATAAAAATTTGTTTAAAGATTAGTACATTTTTCTCATTACCTCATTTGAGCAACCTAGAGCTTTGGAAAGGGGAGGCCGATCACCTACTGAACACGAGAAGGGACAGGAAGGTCCAAGACTTGAGGAGCGTGGGGAAGGAGACAGGACTGGGAGCTGGGGAGCCTCACAGGTCAGCGGGGACACACCTCGCAGAGCTGGACGCCCGACAAGCTGGAAGGCAATCGGTGTCCCGTGTTCCAGCCTCTCCGTCCCACGGGCTCTGAATTCCGCAGCACAAAGCTGTGGACTGACCACCTCACTGGAAGTTTATTAAAATGCGTGAAAGGTTCAGTCTTGCTACTGATGTCTTCAGGGACTGCTTACACTTTTTACCCAAAGTTTTCCCTAGAATCCTTGTTTCAGTGAAAAATTTATGTTCTATCATTCTAAAACATGCATTTTATTTGGCTTAATATCTTAATTTTGCAAAAGAGGCAGCCTGTATTCAAATAAGCTGAATGCTACTTGTGAGGTAAATAAACTTAGGTATAAAAAGAGAACTAGCTGAGGGAGACCAGATGCTTTTGACACTCGATGGGAGGGCAGGGAGTTTTGACATAGGTGCCCCTCCTTAACGAGAGAAAAGAATCACCAGGAAATGACAAAACAACCTGAGAAGCTTTGATCTTATTTTGTCCTCCACACACTGAAGCAGAGTTAACAGGAATCGAGTCCTTTGCTCTCCGAGAGAAGTGGGAGAACAGCCCTAAATTACATATAACCACAGGCCCAAGGTGGAAAATGTCCCCCACATTAGTAGGGATCCCCAAATGGAATTTCCTTACCCACCTTTTCTGGGGAGGAAGTACATAGTACAAACAGTGAAGATTAATTTTTTTAGAAGGCTAAGCTCTACCAGTACTAAGAAAGAAAAGTAAGTATCACTTTAAAGAAAGGCCGTATCTCCTCCACTGGATTGTGGAAAGGAGGCATGCGAACCCCAAATGTTCGTGTATCCAATGTCAAGGCCAAACTGCACTTTCTGAAATCTACTTAAACTGAGTAGCAGTGATGCCATCATTTCTACTTCCGCCTCCTTCTTTCTCGTCTTTCACCTTATCTATATTTACATATACTACTTATACTTTTAATTTTCTTCTGCAGGAAGATCAATTCTCTCTCAAACAACTACAGCAGGTCATATTCTAAAAGCAGGGAAATGTGACCTCTTACCTTTCCATAAAGAAGGAAACCTTGTGTAGGCTCCTTTGTGGATCGTAATCAGAAGACCAAGAGAACCGGGTTCCAATTTCTTTTCAACTAAAGAACGTCTAGACTCGCTTCTATTCCTCTCTGTTCTGAGCCTTCTGAGCCGACTGCACAGTAAGCTCACTTCTAACCTCTACAGTGTCTACTCCACTCTCGGCCTCTGTGGCCTGGTCGGGAGGACAGGCGCAGATCCACCGACCTCCGAGGCAAACTGACGAGAAGAGGCCACAGTTAAAGAAGGCATCGCGTTGACATCTGCACATTGAACACCAGGAGACAATGGAGTAATGTTCGTACAGCAGAGAGAACTTAGGTTTTCGTGTGCAAAAGAGACGGAACACTCAGATTTGCAGGGACTTGGAAAACGCACTGCGCGTGTAACCACTGGAAACATTTCCTCAAGAGACGGGCTTCTTCCGAACAAGAAATGAACTAAATTAAAGAAACTGGCCTTAAGAGATCTAAGAAAAAATTCAGGACAGATTCAAACTTCAAGGAGCAGGAAAATCCATAGCAAGTTTATCCAGTGATTAATAGCAATTTAATATAATGAGAAAAACAGCCAATTATATTTGAGTTTACACTTTTTACAAAATACCTATGAAAATTGTGTAAAGCTTAAAAGAAATGTTCTATTCATACTAATATTTACATTATATTACCTTAATAGAATTTTTATAGAAAAAAGCATAATAAAATGACAGACGCCATAATCTTTTGTTAGTCAAATTATAAAAATGTAGTCAACCTCAGATGACACCTTGACCAAACTACAGAAATAGTATCTGAGGAAAAAAGCCCTCCTTTTAAAATATTTCTTTACTTTGCAGGTAAAACTTTCTGATTATTTTATCCGTATGTTATTGTCTGCACTAAAATACCTTCAGAAAGGGGTTTAAGGAGGCGACGCAGAGAACTGAGGTGACTCAGGGACAGTAATCCCAGGCTAATACGTAAGTGGTTCATAAATATGCCCTCCTCTTTCATATCCCTTAAGATGCCTTTTGTTACTTTATCCTTCAAGGCTCTCCTTGATGTTGGAAGAGAGAAGGGGCTGGGGCAGAACACAGAAAAGATCAAGAGAAGTCTTCCCAAATCCTCTCAATTAGCCCGTGCAGGTACTTTGAAGACTGTGGTGCAGCAGGGGTAATTTGGGGGAGGTTCTTCAATGACATGCTCTTCTATGGTGCAGTTTGCTATAGGGAACTTCTCTGCACAGCCATAACTGTATGCTGACTATACCCTCAAAGTCTGGAATCGACATTTTAAGTTGATTAATTAACATAGAGATGTACGTAAGGATGTTTATAATGGGGTTATTTATACTGATACACTTACGGTAAACTTCATAAATGTCGGACAGTGCTTCCGTTTTTATAAAATACATGTCTAACGTGTTTATGCACTGAAAAGAACTGGAAAGACGCGTTACTAACGGTTGCCTCAGGGTAGCAGCATCTCGGGACAGTTCTTCGTAGTTACCCGACTGTTCTACACTGCGAATGAATTACTCCTGAAATGAAAATGGGGGTGGGGGTGGGTCCCCTCACAATAAGAAGAAACAAGGCAGCTAACTTTTTTTTTCTTTTTCTTTGTTTTTAAGGCATCTGGGCTATCTTCATTTACCCTCCTACACCTCTTCTAAATTATTTACTATGGCTAAGAGATTCATTTTAAATGGATCAATTTAGTACATGTATTTACCCAGAACACACACAAAATATGCCCTGTCTATACACACTTTACACCACACGGGGCCTCTACAAATGCTGTGTGAAGAACATGCCTGCTTTTTAAGGCTTTTTAGGGATTCTATGCTAGAGCAAAAAGTGCTCTTCGTTCTCTTGTGGCACCCTGTGTTCGTCACTATCACGGTACCTGTCACACTCTACTATGATCTAAGTTTACCGGCCTTTCTCTTCTGAGAACCGCAACTCCAGCGGTTGCGTTAACACAGTGGCTGGAACACAGCTGACACGTTAACTACTGGATTCACTGAGGAGGGAGGGAGGGGCGAGTGAAGACTTACGCACATGTGCACAGACAGAGACAGGTGGACGACAGAATGGACGGTCCTGTGGACAGAGGAAGGAGTTCCAATGCAGACTTTCAGTCCTGAAAGCCTGGCTCCAGTCCCAACACTCTAATAATTATGTAACAGGTCGCTCTACCTTGCTAAGTTTTTATTCATATGTAAAATAAAAGTGATTAGACTAGCTGACATTAAAAGGTTCCTCCTAGCTGCTAAGTTAAGATGACAAGACTTAGCCACGATTTTTTTCACTTTAAGCAATTAGAGAGGATTGCTGGTGGGTGTCTCTGCTCTTTATAACCCTATTGGCCCTATCTGAGACTGAGCCGATGCCAAATCTGTGACCAGAGATACATCCGGAAATATAACAAGGTTCGCACTGAGTGAGGGCCAACATGCTTTTTCAGAACCGCAGTGCTGGGCGGTTTCAACTCAGAGCCTCAAACACCAACTATGGAGGGCGAACTCTTTTTCCTTCAATGTGTGTGACAAGACAGATTCCCACCTGATGGTGGGATGACATCACATCCTTAAACAGGAAGAATTCAGAGAAAGGCTTTTTGCAAAGCAGTAAACATAGTCCTTTATGATATAAACGAGGCCACTTACCTTTTACTTTTTTATCAAACTTCTTCTGTTTCATTTTTTCTCGGTTTTTCTGTCGAACTTCCTTCGCTTCTTCTAATGCCTCCTGACTACCCCAAACTTCTAGAGCCCTCTTCACAATCTGTAACACAGAATCCACCTTTACATTAGCTGGATTCAGAGCTGTAAATTATAAAGTTATTAAGTCCGCAAGCACCAAAGAACGACCTAACTCAAGTACAATTTTACAAATACTCATTTGAAATTTAAAGTATTTTAAATATTGATAAAAAAACAATTCCATGAATATTCCTACCTAACCCTATGAGACCCTCAGTAAATGAGCACCGGCTTCGATTATACTCATAACAGGCAAGCTGTCCTCTGACCGTAACTGTTTCTCTGACGCGCGCAGCGTTTTCACGGGAGTCAGCACACCCGTGGGCACAGCTGAGTCAGCGGGTCTGATGGGTTCTGCAAGCTCACGCCCAAGAACTTACTTACTAGTCACGGCAGATCTAAGTATGGGGTAATCTCCAAAAATCTCCCACCACAGGAAATCAATCACCTCTACTCTTCTCCTCCTGAACCAATAACAGTGTCCATCTACTTGACTAACTTCTGATCATTAGAACATGAATTTTTAAAATTTTGGTAACTGAATGACCTAAAAAGTCTTTATTCTAGTTTTAAAACTTTGGATTATATGTATCTTTACTCTTTATAAAATTTATTTATACTTAGGAGAATAACATACACAGTAAGAATTATATTCATGACATCTCTCACAATATGTTAAGGGAACTAAGATATCAATCAATATAGCCAAACTTAAATTTCTTCTTAGCATAATAAAATGATATACTCTTATTTCAGTAGTTCTAGAACATCTCACTTTCTACAATTTAACCCTCTGAAAATGCTGTATCACCAATGTGCTTAACAGACTTTAATTCTGAGTCAAAAGTGGTTCAGAAGAATTGCATTCTTAATGTAAAGAAGTTTCGGGTAAGGTTTTATTACCACCTTAATAAATCTGTTGTACTTGCATTTTCCTATCTATGTACACACGGGTATGATACACAGCAAAAGAGTATGCAAGTCTAATGGCACTATCTCGGTGAGTATAAATAACACACCGCGGGGTAAGGAAGCATTGGATCGGCTTGGTTTAACGAGCACTTTTTCATTTTTAATGGTACGTAAGTTAGTGGTGAGTCTTCTCATTGATACAGTGTCCTATGTTTAATGAAATTCAGTGTATGTTTGCTTTTACATGTGGCTTCTTAATTTTAAAGATACTAGAATTCTGTATCCAAATTCCAAGTCCAATTGCTCTAAAGCAATGCCTCCCAATATTTTTTATATAATTGCACCAAAAAAATCACAGTCCTGGCATCACTCTTAGTAGATACGGGAAGCTGCCTGTGACTGAGGACGCCCAGCTGGGCCCCGGCAGCCCCAGGGGCTCCGACTACTAGGCGTCTCGGCACACGGGCAACACAGCAGGCGGAGAGGTCCTCCAGGGACTTGCTGCCGCTACGTGGACACCTGACAGGGTTTCAGAGGAACCCTGTTTTTCCCAGGTGAGTTAGATTTTAGGTATTTGTGAGATGCCTACATCTTTTTTTTTAAGGTTGGGGGGAGGGCAGGAAAACAGGGTCTGACTCTTATTCCAAGCTGTTTTAGTCTCCCAACTGTACTCCCAATTACTCAATAGTAAGACATTTGCTGCAAAGCGCTGCACCAAAAAGCAAAGAAAACATGTTACTGTCACTGTGAATGACTGTGACTCATACGCAAAGCAACAAAACGCCGAGCAAAAACTAAGCTAATTACAACTAGTTTCTTGTTCAAACATCGCCTGCCTGAAGGTAAAAAAATGACAGATAGAACTTATTAGAGACCTGTAATTTTAAGTAGAGTTTCATATCACCCCATTGTGAATGATGAGGGTTCTTCTTCACAAGAAATTTAAGAGGTGGTTCTCTTTTTTCTAAATCACAGTCTTTTAGAAGGTATTCTTGTTTTGCTTCTGTTTTAGTTATAAGTTTGTGTTTATCATCAGCATCTCTGAAAAACAAGTTCATTATATAAGTTAGTTATTTAAAATAAATAAGTTTTCAAACAGCCCAACAACCTCGGGGTGTGCATGCCAAAAGGAACATAAAAAACACTTTTCTCCTGCAGCTCTCATGGCCAAACAAGCAGCATAAAAATCCTAACAGGAAGATGCTTTAACCTCTATACATTCTGAGAAGCTATATCAGCAGCAAATCCATGTCATTCAACATGCTAAGAATCTTTTTCTACTTATTTAAAGTCTCTCTTTTCTTTAATTTTATTTTATTTTAATTGCTGTTCAAGTTAAAGTCTCTCTTTTCCACAAAGGATTTGAAATGACTCATAAGAGTACAAGAAATATAAATGAGAACTAAGATTCAATAAGTAAGAAAATATAAGTTGAAGCATACAGTCAGGATGGGCAGGATATAAGGAATATAAATATGCAAGGGCTAACTGTCCCAACATAGTCGAGTTTCCAGTTAGCTCTGAGCTTTTCAAAGTCAAGGTAAAAATGGAGACACAGTCAATTACATAGTTCTCATTCACTTGTTCTCTACCTACCTGTCAAGTACTGTTTGAGGCATAAGGAACACAGCAAAGAACTAAAAAAGCCTTGTTTCCATGCAAGTTACATTCCAGTAAAGCCAAAGACCAAGCAAACACAATGACAGATAAAAGTGCTGTGAAGGAGTGTAAAGAGGGTGAAGGGACAGAGATTTTCAGATCGACTGGGCAATCAGAGAAAGTCACTGATAAGGGAACATTTGAGCAGAGAGAGCCCTTAAGTCAGAGAACATTCTGAATAGCTAAAGGACATTCCTCGCAGACAGAAGAACAAATGCAAAGACTCTGGGACAGGAAAGTGCTTTGCAAATGGACAGCAAGGGGCCATTGTGCTAGAAGGAAGTGACGAGGAGTGATGAGAGGCAAAGGCAGAGATGAGCAGTGGCCTTATAATCAGTGATGAAGGCAATTTCATTCTAAATGGATGAGAAACCATTAAAGAGCTCTGAGTAAAATGCTAAATGGAGAAGAAACTAGCAGTGCAAAAGTTGGGGGCAGCGGGAGACCAGTTACAAGATCACTACTACAATGGTCCAGGCAAGAGCTGACGGTGGCCTAGTCCAAGGCAGTAGTGGGAGAGAGGATGACAGTATGGTTTGAACACAGAGACAAATGGTTTCGGAACTAAGCATGGGATAGTAGAGAAATAGCCAGTGAAGGAAGTTGGCCTTAACTGAAGTAACAAACACTGAAGAGGAGGCAAATGTAGCTCAGGGAGGGGAGACTAAAACTGGAAATAGCTTTAGGCTAAGTAATTTCAAAGTACCAACTGAGGGAGGGACAGGTAAACTACACTGTACTGAAACTATAATCCTGGAAGATGCTGAAGGGAAACAGAACGGAGACTGTGTTCCTAATTATGTTTCAATTTTAAAAGTAGGTATATTTTTAGACTACCTTATAACTTTTTCTAGATTGATATATCCACTGTTTTCACTTTCTCATGCAGATAAGATTACATATGCTAATTCCGTTTCTGAAAGCTATGTACACTTTAAGGAGAGTGACAACACTGTGGACCTTAACCACCCAGTGTGCGCATCACTGACACCACACGTCAGTGGGGACGGAGCTCATCATTCATCGTTCAGTGGGTGCCAGGACATTTCCAGTCACCCACGTGATTGTGAAACCGGAAACATCTCCATGCTCTCTCTCTTCCAAAGAGTCTACTCAGCAAAAGTCATCAGTGATGCTGAAAAGGCAGGTCCTCCAGGTGGAGAGTGGATCTGGCGCGGTAGGTACAAGAAGTGGGAAGAGGAAACAGAGAAGAGGGCCAAGTAAGATTCCAAGATCGGACGTTCAGGTGTGAAAGACACCCCTGGGATAAACAGGGAACAGAACCATGTGAAGAAGGATTATTCTGGGTTAATCTGAAAAGAGGACAAAGGCTAGGAGAAGAAAGAGAGTCACAGAGGAATGTGATTTTTCTCATCTATCCTCGTCCCTGACTGTCCAGGGGAGAAAAATGGAAAGAGGTGTTCTGAGAGAACCAGGAGAGTGGCTGGCGGGGTCTCACTGTCCTGTCATTAACAGCCCCCTCCCCTGACCAAGGCATCAGCAGACACCGAGACAAGAAGCCACCAGGGCCCCTTCGAGAAGGGCTAGGAACCTGCTACTGCGAGGTGGTTGAAGCCCCGCCCACACCCCCGCTGGCCAGCAGAAAGAACGCCGCAGTACCTGTGGTCGGACCCGGGGTGTTCCTGTCTATGTGACATATCATGACTTTGAAAAGTACGAGCTTCCTGTATTTCTTTAGCAAAACAGAAACCGCAGAAATGTTAGGACATTCCCCAAATAATCAGTTAGCAAAAGAATATTAAATTCAAATGACTGAACTGTTTTACCCTACGCCTATATGTAAACATTAAACTCCAGCAATTAAGAACTGTCTGATATAAGTACCTGCAGTTATCGCAAGCTGGGAAATCAAAGTTGTTCATAAGATATGAATCCATAAATTCTCTGTTACATTCTTCACATATTGCATAGTCGAATTCCATAACAGGTCCTGAGAAAAAGATTAATTCTTTAAGTTTCCTGTGTTGTGACTGGAACGATACATTTTCCTCCACCAACTAAGAAAACTGCTTCCCCTTCATCTGTCTCAACCACTAGACTGCAAACTTCTTGAAGGCAGAGACTGCATTTAGCAATACACCCTCAACAGCTGGCACAAAACTCCTCCAGGCAGAGTAAAGCTAGATACTGTCAAGGACTGCAAACACCTGGCTAAGGGTCCTTATCCTAGTTCAAGTCTCGGCTTCTGAAAGCAACCACACAGACGCACAGAGCAGCACAGGACTGCTACCTGTCCTGATAAACCCACGGCGCCTCTGCTGCTGCAGCTAAAACTGGGATGGGTTATGTTATACCACTGGCTATCAAACGTATGATCAAATAAAACTAACTTTTTCAAAGGGTGTGAAAATATCCTCACCCAGAGGATACATATGGCTATATATAAGTGATTTACCAAAACTTTAACCTCAGATAATACAGTTATTCTTTTTTCATGTCAGGTCTCCTCATCTCATACTTTGTAAACTGATTTCTTTACTCCAAGCATAAAAGGATGCCCTAATTTTCATCTCTTGGGTTTACGCTCTCATTTCAGCCTATCAAGGGAATTTTGAGTGCTTATTCTATCAGTCAATATACTGGCCGTCACTGCCCATTATAAAACCGCAGAGAGTGTCAGCCCTAGTTACAACAGCTCCTCAAACCACATTTCGTTCAGTGTCATTTCATTATGACATGGACAAAATGCCACAGGAACTTAACTGTTATTTACATCAATCAGCTTACAGTAAAGCTGGCTTTATTTTACATCATTTTGCTTAAGTCACAGACTAGCAGTTGCACTGAGTGAGGACTTACTGCACACAAAACACAAGTTACACTAGTCACTGCCAAATATGTTTAATTTTTAACCTACTAGCAAAACTTTATTACTCTTATAAAGCTAACCTGCTCACTGTCTCATTATTTAACATCAATGTGCAAAGTCTCATGCATGATACCCAAAACAGCCTACCTATTTTCTGATAATACACGTTACCTGGTTGATGAACAACTGTTCCAACTGTTTGTTCTTTTTCTCCTTCTTCTTCCAGAATGAAGCCTCCTCCTGTGTCAATTATCTTTGGGGCTGCTTTTACATTAGCCACACCTACAAAAAGTAAGCAAAAGTGGTCAACAATTGAACCAGGTAAGCCCATATGTTCCCTTGTGCACAAATAGAAACTTTGTGTAAACTTAACATGTATCAAACAAGACAAGGAATGCCCACTATTGCCACTTCTATTCAACATGATACTAAGTAAAGGTCCCAGCTAGTTCAATATGACAAGAAAACTAAACTGGCATAAAAGTTAGAAAGAAGTAAAACTGTCTTTATCAACAGATGATTTCATTATGTATGCAGAATATCCACAAGAATCTACCATTAGAATTTTAAAATAACACCTAGGAAGAGATGTATAAAAACTCTATCCTGAAACACCACTTAGAGAAATCAAAGACCTAAATAAGTGGAGAATACACCATGTAATGGATTGGAAGGCTCAATATTGTAAAGATCTCAATTCTCCCCAAAGTCATCTATTCAAGGTGATCCCAGTCAAAACCCCAGCAGCTGTGTGTAGGGGGAGGGGGGATGGGGAATGGGGGGTTGAAGTGGGAGCTGACAAGCTGACTGTAAAAATGGAGGACTTAACTACCAGATTTAAAGGTTTACTATAAAGCTTCAGTAATTAAAAGTTTGATAGCGATATGAAGACAAAGAGATCAATAAAATAGAAAAGAGGGTCCTGAAATAGACATACACGTATTTGGTCATTTAATTTATGGCAAAGGCTCTAAGGCAATTGAGTAGGGAAAAAAAACAATTCTTTCCATAAATGGCACTGGGATTTATGACAAAGGTGCCACTACAAAACAATGAGGGGGAAAAAGGGTCTTTTCCATACATGAACTTTATTTAACCCTACCTCATACAAACATACCCAAAAATTCTTTAAATGGATTATAATCTTGAATGTGAAAGGTAAAGCAATATTTTATGCTTTCTTCTAGAAGAAAACATAAAATAACTTCATAAACTTGAAGTACCAAAAATTCCTTAAATGTGACACAAAAGTACTAACCATAAGGTCTTGACTGAAATTAAGAACTTCTACTCATCAAAAGACCTTTAAAAGAGGGAAAACACAGGATGCAAACTGGGAGAAGCTATCTGCAATATGTATACCCGACGGACTCATATCCAAAATATGCAGTGAAGTCCTATAAATTGGTAAAAAGCAAATAACCCAACTTAAAAAAAAAAAAGGCAAAACACCTGAACAGGGACTTCACAAATAAGGATATGCAAACAGCCGGTAAGCACATGAAAAAGCCATCATCATCATCAGTCAGTGGGGAAAAAAAAACTATTTAAAACCATAATGAAACATCACTGCATTCCCACCAGAACACCCAACAAGGAAAGAGTGGGCTTAAATGACACTTTAGACCAGATGGACTTCATTGATATTTTCAGGACATTTCACCCATAAGCAGGAGAATACATTCTTTTCAAGTGCACCCAGCACATGGTCTAGAACAGACTACTTTAGACCACAATACAAGTCTCAATAAATTTAAAAGACTGAAATCATACTACACATCTGTGATCACAATGGTAGGTAACTGGAAATAAACTACAAGAATAAAACTAAAAAAAAACACACAAACACTGAGGCTAAATATCATGGTACTAAACAATAAATGAGTAAACAACGAGATCAAGAAAGAAATCAAAAGAGAACTTGAGACAAATAAAAATGAAAACACAACAACCACCAAATCTATGAGACCCAACCAAAGCAGTTCTAAGAGAGATATTAATAGCAATAGCGATAGATGAGAGCTTGGGAAACTCTGGGACAACTTTTAAACGTTCCAACATCCAAATCATAGGGGTGCCAGGAGAAGAGGAAGAGAAAGAAGCTGAAAACTTATTTGAAAATATAATGAAGGAAAACTTCCCCATGTGGCAAAGGAAATAGACATGCAAGTCTAGGAAGCACTCTAGAGAGTCCCAAAGAAGTTGGACCTAAGGAGGAACACATCAAGGCACATCATAATTAAGCTTAAAGATAAGGAATCTTAAAGGCAGCAAGAGAAAAGGAGACAGTTACCTACAAAGGAGTTCCCATCAGACTGTCAGCTGATTTATCAAAAGAAACCTTGTGGGCAAGAAGGGGCTGGAAAGAAGTATTCCAAGTCATGAAAGGCAAGGACCTACATCCAAGATTACTCTATCCAGCAAAGCTTTCATTTAGAATGGAAGGGCAGATAAAGTGCTTCCCAGATAAGGTCAAGTTCAAGGAGTGCATCATCACCAAGCCCTTATTATATGAAATGTTAAAGGGACTTATATAAGAAAAAGAAGACCAAAACTATGAATAGTAAAATGACAAAATGAGAACAAACACAACTATTAACAACTGAACCAAAAAAAAACTAAGCAAACAACCAGAACAGGAACAGATCGCATGGAAGGTTATTAGCAGGGGCGAAGGGGTAGAATGGGGGGAAAAGTATAGGGAATAAGAAGCATAAATGGTAGGTACAAAATAGGGAGAGGTTAAGAACAGTATGGGAAATGGAGAAGCCAAAGAACTTACATGTACAAACCATGGACATGAACTAAGAGGGGGTATGCTGGAGAAGGGGAGTGCAGGGCAGAGGGGGCAAAGGGGAGAAAAAATGGGGCAAATGTAACAGCATAATCAGTAAAATATACTTTAAAAATTTTAATATAAAAAATAGCAATACATGCCTACATCAAGAAACAAATAAGAATATCTAATAAACGATCTAACCTTATACTTAAATGAACTAGAAAGAGAACAAAGCCCAAAGTGAGCAGAAAAAAGAAAATAATAAAGATCAGTGAAAATAAGTCTAAAAAGACCATAGAAAAGATCAATGAAAGCAATAGCTAGTTCTTTGAAAAGATAAACAAAATTGGTAAACCTTTAGCCAGACTCAAAAGAAAAGGGGCCCAAATAAATAAAATCAGAAATAAAAGTGAAGTGACAACTGATATCACAGAAATACAAAGTATTATGAGGAAGTACTACAGACAATTATACACTAACAAGCCGGACAACCTGAAAGAAATAGATAAATTCCTAGAAACATACAATCTTCCAAGGCCGAATCAGAAAGAAACAGTAAACACGAACACACCAATAACTGCTAACAAAATCAAATCAATAATAAAAAACTCACAACAAATAAAAGTGCTGAACCAGATGACTTCACAGGTGAATTTTGCAAACATTGAAAGAAAAATTGATACCTATCTTCTCGAACTATTCCAAAAAATTGAAGAGGAGAGAAGGCTCCCAAACTCGTAAGGCCATCAATTACCCTAACACAAACCCAGACAAAGACACTACAAACAAAGCAAACTATAGGCCAATATCCCTGTGAACATAAATGCAGACGTCCTCAACCAAATATCAGCAAACAACATTCAGCAATACATTTAAAAGATCATATAAGTGATCAAGTGGCATTTATCAGTGGGATGAAAAGTTGAATATCTGTAAATGATACACCTCACAAACAGAGTAAGGGATAAAAATCATACAATCACACTAGTAGATGCAGAAAAAGCATTTCACAAAATCCAGCATCCATTTATGATAAAAATTCTCAGCAAGTGGGGATAACGGGAACATACTTCAACAAAAGGCCTTACATGATAAACCCATAGCTAACATCATACTCAAAAGGTTTCCTTCATAACAGCCTGAAACTGCAAACAACCCCCCCAAAAAATATAAAAACTGGTATAATAATACAATGCTATTTGACATATAAATGAGCCAACCCATGCAACAACATGGATGAATCTCTCACACATTATGTTAAAAAGAAGCCAAGCACTGTAATTCCACGTAAATGAAGCTAAAAAAAAAGATACTACTACTAATCAAAATGGTCAGAACAGTCCGAGCAAGGGTGGTTGACTAAGTGGTAATGGGAAACCTTGGACAGTTCTGGAAGTGTCTATACATTGATCACTTTGGTGTTTACACGGGCATTTACATAGGTAAAATTCAGATGAGTGCATTTTACATATCAACATACATATGTTGCAAATCTTGCATTAAAAAGACAAATTTAATGGTATTATCTTAAGTCACTCTCCCTTTCTGGCCTCAATTTCTTTCTCTAGTAAGTAAAGAGTTGAGATCATAATAAGTCTGTTTCTACTGTTAACAATTCTTACACTCTACTGCCTGTTCATTTCCCTATATCCCCCACGAGACCGTTTTTATCTCTCTAATCTGACAAATAGTTAAGCATTTCATGAAGATCCACTGGATGGACTGGGTAGCTCAGTTGTTTGAAGCATAGCCCGTACACCACAAGGCTGCGTGTTCGATCACCAGTCAGGGCACATACATAGGTTGCAGATTTGATCCCTGGTTGGAGCACGTACGGAAGGCAATCAATCTCTGTTTCTTTCTCACGTGGCAGCTGCTAAGCCTTGCTGTTTCCCCAGGCCCTTAGCACCACCTCTTAGCTCCACATTCTAAGCAAGTTCTTCTCAGTCTTTCTCAAGGCACATGTCATAGCACACACCAAAAATGGAAATTGTACAGTACACTGAAACAGAGTACAAATATGAAAACCGCAGCAGCTCCCTAACTCCTGAAGCACGGCAGATCGTGTGCAGTGCTACCACACGGTTCTTGGGTAACTGCCTAAGCAGTCTTACAGAATATTCACTCTACCTTGCTTGCCATGATCCGAAGTTTAGTTTAGTATCAGCTCATGCTCTACTCTGCATCCCTGTTGCACATCCATTCAGTGCAGATGCTCCCAGACTGATGATGGGGTCACTCACAGACAAAGCCATCATAAATGGTAGAGCCATCACTATACTGTGGAGCACGGGCTGTTCACCCTCATGAGTACATGGCTAACTGGGGCTGCGGCTCACTGCCACTGCCCAGCAGCACAGGTGAGCAGAGTACACTGCGTATCACTGGCCCAGGAAAACGTCAAAATTCATAGCGCAGTCTCTACAAAATGTGTATAATTCTCACACTGTCAATGAAACCACTAGAAGTCAGGAATTGTCTGTACAGATCTAGAAACCTTTGTAGAACCATGAATATGAATTAATCAATGCAAATTAACAACTTTTTGTCCAGATTCTAGGATGCCCCAAGCTGGATGAGGAACAAAAGAAAGCTATGAGAAAGCAAAAAGGGTGAGACCAGAACCATTGAACAGTGTCTGGAAATTGCAGCTTCAGTGTCAGTATGAATATCAAGACATGAAGCCAGGCCCTGACTGGTGTGGCCAGTGGACTGAGCGTAGTCCCACAAAGCCAAGGGTTACCATTTGGATTTCCAGGCAGGGCACACGCCCGGGTCACAGGCCTGATCCCTGGTTGGGGCACCAGCAAAGAGGCAACCAATGTTTCTCTCATGCATTGATGTTTCTCTCCCTCTCTTTCTCCCTGCCTTCCACTCTCCAAATAAATACATAAAAATTTTTTTTAAAAGAAAGAAAAGACAGGAAGCCAGTCTAACTCTTTGCACTCTTCCTTACTTCTGGCTGAAGAAAAAGGATAATAGACAATATAGCTCTAAACTGTGCTCAGCCACTCACATGGCATGGAGTATGGCTTTAGGAATACACACACTCCATGTTGCAGCAGTAGTCCTGAGGCCTGCATGTCGACCAAACTATATTTCAGGTGCCCTGGGGAAGATTATTACTTGACCACAGTGGAGAATTACATAAAAGACAGATAGACACATACATACACATAACAGCCAGCCAGCCACGGGCTGCCTGCCCTAAGGAAGGAGGAAGATGAAATACAAGAATGATAGCCTTCCTAAGGTGAGGGATGCCTAGCATTGCAGAGGCCCCTGGTGGCAAGGAAGGGACCTGAACCCACTGTCAGATGACCTGAGTTCTAGTCCTGATCAGCCTGTGTACTTGCTGGGATGAACCTGAGCAAACCTCTTTCCTTTTCTGGTTGGTCCTCAATTACAACCTCATAAACACAGATTCCAAATCCTGCCCTAATTATTTCCCAGGTTAGCCCAGAGAATTAAATTAGCTAGTTTGAAACATGTGAGGGTGGTAGCTAATGTCTGTTTGCTCTTTTTAGCGCTCTGCAGTAGCAAGCCCCACGCTGGATACAGCAAATTCTTTCAGTCATGCTTTGAAGATGAGGGTGACTGAGAGAGCAGGTGCAGATTACTGAAATGGGTTACAAGTCTAAAAGCATTGTACAAGGTACCACCTCTGGTACCGGCGGAAGCCGCAGGAAAACAGAAACGGGCAGCTGGGGCGCTGACTGCACTCGCTGGCACCTCCCCACGGCGAAGGCAGGCAGCTGCATTCCCGAGTTAAAGACCACAGCTAGACAGGCCGGGCGCGACGAGGAAAGCCCGGGGCCGGGAGTCATCAGAAGACCTGGGTTCTACCGCGGGGTTGTCCTGGGGTCTGTCTGGGACAGCTCGCTTCGACCAGACCTCAGCGGATTCCCTCCCGGGACAGCGGGAGGACGTGCGCGCAGACGCGAGGCGTCTGGACGCCAACGCGGGACCCGGCACCCGGTCCCCTAGGGAGAGAAGGGGCAGGCGCCGCCAGGACCCAAACCTCCGGTAGCCGCAACAGCCGTGGCCGGGTAGGGCCGGGCCGCCAGCCGGGCCTGGCGCAGCATCAGCGCCCGCTGTCGCTTCCGCTCGATGCTCGCTCGCACGGAGGCAGGTAGCTCCGCTGGCTGTTCTGAAGTCGCCGGCTCGAGTGACGTTCCCTCCACTGCCGCCATCGTCAATTTCAGAGAACCTGGTCTCTAGCCCTGCGCACGCGCAGGTGACCCCCCCCCCCCAAAAAAAAAGCCAGTGAGAGGGAGCGCGCCTGCGCGATTTGAGTAGGCCAGGGCGGAAGGGAGGGGCGACGGGCAGAGGCTGTGCACTCCCAGTGGCCGGAAATACCTGCTAGCTTGGAAACCGGCAGGAAAAATGGTACCGAGGTCGATTTTCAGTACTTGGTCTTCTTTAAAATTATAGTTGCCCTTGGTGGTTTAGAATAGGGATTTTGGAGTCAGACCTAGGTTAAGTCATAGCTCTCACACGACCTGCGTGATCTTGAACAAGTTATTTAACCTAAGTTCCGTTTCTTAAGTAGTATAACGAGGATAATTACAGAACCATTTCCTGAGTTGTTGGAAAAATTAGATGTAAAAACTTTCAACACAATTCTTGGCACAAAGAAAATGGCCCGAAATGATGGCAGCTGGTAGTAGTACTATCAACAGGAAAGGCTGAGATAATTGATATGACTTTATCTTGGACAGAGCCTTAGATTGGAAATGAGACACCTGGGCTCAAATGCTCACTTGCTGTGTGATCACAGGCAAATGCGGCACCTGGTAGCAAGGCTGCTATGCATGAACTTCACTGTCTTTTGCATGGAATATTCCTTCAGTGTGGATGAGCTGCCGCCAGGGAGACATTGAGTTTGAATTGTGGCTGAATCATGATTCCCCAAAAGTATAGTAAATGAAGCAAAAGAAACTGCATGCTTTTCCAGAAATACATGCTTTTTTATTACAAATAAAATGGAACTGAAACCAGAAAATGTTAAATTCTAATTACATATACTATTTAGGGCTAGATTTTTTAACAGTCTAACACACGTGAAGTTTTCCACTAATATTCAATGGTTAAGTTTTGAGAAGCACAACCTAGTAGTCCTAATCTGTTGCTTATACATATATTGTGCTTAAGCTGGAGAACCTTATATAAAGTGGATAAATGTTCAGATCTACTGGTTGAATTGTACATACAGATGTCAAGCCATTCCTGTTGTCCTTCCCCTCACACCCCTTGTCCTTCCTATCTATTGATTTTGTCCAGGTGATAAAAGCTCAAATTCCATGTAACACCAAAAGCATAAATGTCCAAATAAAAGATTAAATAAACTAGATAAATTGAAGACTTCTGCATTAAATAACACTATTGAGAAAGTTAAAATGGTAGAGTGGTAGAAAATATTTGCAAATCATGTATCTGAAAAGGGTCTAGTATCCAGAATATATAAAGAACTCTTACAACCCAATAAAAAGGCAAATAACCCAGTTTTCAAATGAGCAGAGGGCTTAAGTAGATGTTTTTCTTTTATATGTATTTATTCATTTTTAGAGAGGGGGGGAAGAGAAAGAGAGGGAGAGACACCAACGTGTGGAAGAGACATCTGTCAGTTGCCTCCTCTCACATACGCCCCACTGAGGACCTGGCCAGCAACCTAGGCCTGTGCCCTGACAGGGAATCAAACTGGCAATCTTCAGGTTGCCGGATAACACCCAGCCCACTGAGCCACACCGGTCAGGGCTTAAGTAGACATTTTTCTAAAGAAGATACACAAATGGTCAATGAGCTCATGAATAGATATTCATCATTAGTTAGTAGGGAAGTGCAAATTAAAAGCACAGTGACGTGCCACTTCACACCCAATAAGATGACTAGAACTAAGGAAAAAACAGGATATAGTAAGTTGACAATTTGGAGAAATTGGAACCCTCATGCCTTGCTGGTAGGAATGTAAAATCATGCTGCTATAGAAAAGGGTTTGGCTATTTTTCAAAAAGTTAAACATAGAAATACCATCTGTGTCAGCAATTCCACTCCTGGGCATACACCCCCCCCCCAAAAAAAAATGAAAACAGCAGTTCAAACAAAAAGTTATGCACAAATGTTCATAGCAGCACTATTCACAATAACCAAAAGCTTGAAACTACCCAAATAACCTTCAAATGGTAAATGGATAAACAAAATGTGGTATATCCACAAAAAAAATATTATTCAGCCATAAAAGGAAGGAAGTACTGATACATGCTAAAACATGGATAAACCTTGAGAACACCAGGCACTCCTTTTATGTGAAATACGTGAATAAGCAAACTCATAGCGACAGAAAGCGGATTAGTGGTTGCCAGGGGCTATGGGAAGAGGAGACTGGGGAACAACTGCTAAATAAGTATGGGATTTCCTTTCAGGGTAATCAAGATATTCTGGAACTAGACAGTAGTGATAATTGCACAACACTGTGAATGTACTACATGTAGCTAATGGCAAATTTTCCTTTATAATAAATTTTTAAAACCACTCCAATTGTGAATGGGCTCAGACATTTAATGGGAGTTAATCAACCCGTCCAGGTGCGAGACCTGGGCAAACTGGAGTGCGATGGTGCCTCTCAGAGGGGCCCACCACTACACAGCTCCCAGGGGGGAGCTGTCGAGGCAGACTGGGGCCCATTGCTGCCAAATTGCCAATGCTCCAAGAAAAGTAACTGCTTCTCAAACTTTCGTGTACCTATGAGTCACCTGGTGATCTGTTGAAATGCAGATTCTGATTCAGTAGGTCTATGGGGGAACCTTAAGAATGTGCATTGCTAACAAGCTCCCGGGTGAGACCAGTTCGAATAGTAAGGGTCCCATTCACCAGTTCTCAAACTTGGCAGCACGTTGCAAGTATCTGGGGAGTTGAAATACCACATTCCTAGGCCCTCCCCACAGACATTCTGGCCTCATTGGCCAGGGATGGCATCTGGGCATTGGGATTTTTGTAAAGCGCCCTCCCTACCCCTACCCTCCCATACCTAGATACATCTAATGGGCAGCAAACTTTGAGAGCCAGAACCCTAAATGACCCTTCTAGACTCTGCACAGCTCTAAGCATCTCCGAGGCTATGCGATGTTTCTAAAGAACAAGCTAACAGTTCCCCCCCAAGGTAGTCTGTGGAGAATTATGAGCCCCTAGAGCCTCCTCCCCAACAAAGCATTTGGAGCTTGAATAGCACAGATGTGGCACAGGCCCTGGGATTTTGTAGCCCTTGCCGACCGTTTGGGTCTCCTCTTACAGGTCGCTCCCTCTCCTTTGGCTTCCTGATCTTTGTTAGCAAGTTTCGAGTAACTGGGTCTGAATTGTTAGCTGACGCCTCACCCAAGCTAAAACGAGACCCCTCCTTTAGAGAAGGAAGAGGAGTACATGCCCGGATTCGTGCATCTTACACAGTGACAGGGGCTACGAGGCCTGCCCTGAGAGTGGCAGCGTGAGTCATCTCCGTGGGGGCACAAAAGGAAAGCAGGCAAGAAGAATAGACCCATGGATGTATTCTTGCCTCTCCCCATTCAGTCTGAGGGAAAACCTGTGACTACATCTTTCTGCTTTTGTATTTCTCTCATCTCTCTGACCAACTGTGATCCTGGCTGAAAGAGGGGTAATTAACGAAGCACAGAGAGAATGGAAAGTCCTAACCCAAGCCTGAAAAAGAGCAGGTAGGTAAGAATGGAGGCCAGGAAGGGGGATGAGAAACTTGGCAGTGTTACCTGACATGGTCTTCTCTCTAAGAGCATCACTGGGATTACTCATGCCGAGATGACAGGATGTGAACATATTTGTCTTTATTGTCTAGTCAATAGTACGTGTGTAGCTTTCTGTTTTGTTTTTATTTTCCTGGAGTCCCTGGGGCTTTGCCCCTTAATGTGGTTACTTTGAACATTGTCGGCATCACTTCCCAATAGGAGAACGTCTGGTGGGAAGGAACATGCAGAGGGGAAAACTGTCTGGGACGAGGCTGCAGGAACAGGAAATCGGGCTGATCCTGGTGACTTCCGTAGCACTGACTTAGTGACCCAGGAAATGCAGTTTCTTTGCTGCGACAGACCAGGCCAACACTCCTGGAGAAACTTCGATTTCAACCTCCCTGAGCCAAAAGACAAAGAGTAAGGCACATCACTGTGCCTTAGTTGTCTCATCCATAAACTGGGATTAATGATGTGCTGATTGCGTGGAGGTGGAAGAGGGTATAGGGGCAATAAATGGTAATGGAAAAATATAATAAATTAAAAATAGAAAATTAAAAAAGGCAATGCTAGGCCCTGGCTGGTGTGGCTCAGTGCATTGAGCACCAGCCTGCAAACCAGAGGGTGGCCAGTTCAATTCCCAATCAGGGCACAGGCCTGGGTTGCAGGCCAGACCGTTTGGGTATCAGAAAACATTGTATCAGAAATCTGATCAATAAAGTATCTGTGTGCCTGCAAAAGGGTTTAAGAAACATCTTAAAGATTCACATGAATTTTCTTTCCAAAAGCACTAAGTGGGAGGATCCAGATGATTCAGCTAAGATGGGGCCGGGGGTGGGGGGTGAGGGGGGAATGACTGTCAGCACTGGAAGCCAAAATCCTTTGTCACTCGTGCACCTTCCCTACTCTGCACTCCCCAGAGCCTAAACACAGCCCAGTGGAACTTGCTTCTTACTACCTCTTCCAGGAAGCCTGTCCTGACTCCCTCCTCTGTCTGCATGTGAACTTCATATGCTGCTGCAGTGGCACTTACCACACCAGAGGTGATACCTACATTCAGTCCTTACTAACAAAGCAGGTCCTTGAGAGCTGGGACAGTCTGATTCATCCCAGTATCTCCAGGGCCTAGCACTCAGAGTTGTTGCTGAGTGAATGTTTGCAGAATTAAGTAGAATGGTAATACTGAATAAGCCTAGCTGCGTGTTTCACCAGCACTGAAAACTCAAGGTCCAAAGCTGAACCCTACTGTCACTTCCCATCCACTAGGACAGTTATACTCCTGCGGTGGTAAAGAATTCTCTACTTCAGAACAGCCTATTGCATTATTGTCTAGCTTTGTCCATTGCTTTCTGCAAGAATAATGGTAACAATAATATAGCAAACATTTACATTGTGCTTATAGTTTCTGAAGCATTTTAAATATATTAACTAATCTAATTTTATAACTACCGGAGGAGTATTTTCACTAATCCCAGTTTAGCACTGCTTTTTAAAAAAAGATTTTATTTATTTATTTTTAGACAGAGGAGAAGAGAAAGAGAAAGAGAGGAAGGGAAACATCAATATGTGGTTGCCTTCCGTGTGCCCCACACTGGGGATCTGGCCTGCAACCCAGGCCTGTGCCCTGATTGGGAATTGAACTGGCCACCCTCTGGTTTGCAGGCTGGTGCTCAATGCACTGAGCCACACCAGCCAGGGCCTAGCATTGCCTTTTTTAATTTTCTATTTTTAATTTATTATATTTTTCCATTACCATTTATTGCCCCTATACCCTCTTCCACCTCCACGCAATCAGCACATCACTAATCCCAGTTTATAGATGAGACAACTAAGGCACAGTGATGCTAAACAATTTGTTCAAGGTCATCAGCTAATCAATGCCTGGTTGAACCCAGCTTAGCCCCAACGTGAATATTCTCAAGCACTAAACTGTAAGTCTCTAAATTAGAACAACTCTTCCTCCTACTTCTTGCTCTGGTGCTTGTTCTACCTGAGTCAGTGTCGAGCTGGAATCAGAAGCCAGGTCCGTGCAACACTCTGCCTGGCTAACCAAGTGGCTGAGAGGCGGCCTGCCTGACGCCCGGTGCCAGAGTCGTGGCCTGTCTTGGGCAGGTCTAGAGGAGGATGAATGCAGCCCTGGGTTTGTCCACCCGATGGATGAGCAGCTCCAATCCACATATAATACAACCCACACATTACGGACTTGTGGTTTCCTGTTTTCTTATTACCCTCAATTGGGGTTTTCCTTTCAATTACCTTTGTAGTAAGTGTGGTTGCAGATTCCAACCACAAGCCACTTATATTTTATGGACAAGTGCTTCCTCCGATAGTTATAGTGCTATTGAATAGATGAACTGTTCATCACCAGAGACATGCGTTTTTACAGTTTTTATAATGTTTGGATGGTGGCTGAGTGTTTGTGGCCCCCATTCCTTCTCTGGTTCTGCTGCCACTGGTTTAGTTTAGCCCCCGTCGTCTCTCACCTGAACACCCCAAACTGGCCTCCCAGCCTCCAGGCAGGAGACCCTTCGAATCCATCTCCCATTTGGCCTTACAGTTTCCTTTTTCTCAAGCACAGCCTGGACCATGCCATGGCTCTGTTCAAAAATCACTCGTCTGGAGCTAATTCGAAGTCTCCGTTGCCTGTTTCCAGCTTTGGGAGCAGATGGGTGATTACCTTTAATGAATCCTCATTGAATTTTATGCTTTAGCCCAACGGGACAGGTTTGCATTTTCTATACCTGTCCCGAATCCTGTACTTCTGAGCTTTGCTCACAGTGTTTCTCTCCCCACTATTCTTTTATCCATACGCTCAGTCATTTTTTTCATGTATATATTCACAAGTGAATATACAAAGCACTCATAATCAGCAGTGTCCCCAGCCTTGTTGGGATTTAGTTCACATACCATACTTTAAATTCACCCATTCAGAGCGTACAATTCAATCATTTTAAGTACAGGGTAGGACAGAAGCATGTGTATGAAAATAATACAATATTAATGAACAGCAATACAAGAACAAACTCTGTGTTTTGAACACTCTCGGCTGTAACCCCGCTTTCCCCCGCCCTGTGCATTCATAGCGCTGCACAGCTATCGCCATAACCGATTTCTCAACGCCACATACGCATCCGTCACTCCCCATCAAACCCTCTCAGCCCCAGGCCACCATTAATCTGCTTTCCGTCGGCGTAGATTTGCCTGTTCCGGACATTTCACAGAAATGGGATCGTGCAATATGTGGCCTTTTGTGTCTGCCTTCTTTCACTTTGCGTAATGTTTTCTGGGTTCATCGAGGTTGTAGCGCGCACCAGCATTCCATTTTTAAATTGCTAAATAACGTTCCCTTGTCTGGCTATCCCGTACTTAACTTATCCACTCATCAGCCAATGGACGTTGAGTTGTTTCCACTTGTTGACTGTCGTGAATAACGCTGCTATGAACATCTGCGTATAAGATTTTGTGCGGACGTATGTTACCATTCCCCTTGGGTGTGAACTGAGGAGTGGAATTTCTGGGTCCCATGGTAACTCTCTGCCTAACATTCTAAGGGACCTCCAGATTGTTTTCCAGAGCGACTGCACTATTTCACATTCCTACCAGCGATGGGTTTTCACTTCCCTACGGCTTTGCCAAAGCTTAACTTATTTTTTATCTTGGCTGTTCTAGTGGGTGAGAGGCAGCATCTCACCGCGGTTTTGACGGGCATTCCCTTAATGGTGGCGTTGGGTATCTTTTCACATGCATATCAGCCATGTGTGTATTTTCTTTGCAGAAATGTCTATTCAACTCCTTTGTTCATTTTGAAGTTGGAAGAGTTGCCTTTTTATTATTGAATTTTAAGTGTCCTTTATATATTCTAGATATCCAGAGTTTTTAATTATTCTCTTTTTTGGTGGGGGGAGAACTATTTTTTAATTTTACTTTAATTTAAATGTAAACAGCCACATGTAGCTACTGTATTGGAGTGCATGAGTTTAAAATAACTAAAACACCACCTTCCTCCTTTTTTATGACATTTATTAAGTGTTGTTCAAGTACAGTTTTCTGTCTTTTACCCCCATCCCAGCCCACCCACCCAGTCCTCCCCCTGCTTCCATTCCCCCCCCCCCCAGTTTTTGTCCATGTGTCCTTTATACTTGTTCCTATAAACCCTTCTCTTTTCCCCTGAAATTCCCTCCCCTCTCCCCTCTGGACACTGTCAGCCTGTTCTCTATTTCAGTGTCTTTGGTTATATTCTGCTTGTTTGATTGTTTTGTTGTTTTATATGCTTTCTATATTTTCTAAATTTTCTACTATGACCATGAACTACCTAGTTAAAAAGAATACATAACCAATATGTGATACCAACATATATAAAAATATTAAAATTTTCCTAATCAAATTTATGAAAGACATTAAACTAGAAAGAATGATTAATGTGTTTTGGCTTGGGTTTCTTTTCTTTTTCTCTTTTTCTCAAAATCAAGATCCATTTTGGAGGAATGGAGCTATGGGTCAAATATAAAATTAAGTGGGGCCTGCAAACCACAGGATCACAGTTCGATTCCCAGTCAGGGCACATACCAGGGTTGCAGGTCAGTTCCCTGTAGGCCAGTTCCCAGCAGGGGACACACAAAAGGCAACCATACATTGATGTTTCTCTCCCTCTATCCTTCCCCTCTAAAAGATAAATAAATAAAATCTTTAAAAAAAATAAGTGGGATATGTGTGTACTTCGTGATTTCAGTTAAAAAATTCTGTCATGGTGTTTGAGGAAGTGATCGCCTTCTGCATACGTGACCTTCAGGACCATGCCCAGCCTTCACTGACCTGGGTTTTCCGTTTCAGTAGGGTCAGGCTCTTTTGAGAAGGGTCAGTGGAAAACTACCTGAAGGTCTTGGTGTCCAATAAACTTAGTAGGAGCCACCAAGTGACCAGGCCGATAGAAAGATGCGATTTGAGGTGACAAGAACAGAAGCAGTGTCGGCCGGCCTGAGGGCGGCGCTCCTCCCGCTGTTTAGGGCTGCTCAGACCACCTCTGGCGCCTGTGCCCACTTCTGGACAGCACCGAGGGCATCTGAGCCCGGTGTGGCCGGATCGGAGGGAAGGGCCCGGAGCCCGAACGTGCTGGGAGTTGGGCGTGTGGGGAGGCCAGTTCCGAAGAGCCCGATCCAGGCCCCGCATCTGCAAAGGGCCTCAGCCGGCAGGCACCGCAGTCCTACAGGGCAGCAAATCCAAGCTGTCGTGGGGTCCCAGCTTACAACGAAAACAATGAAGCAAGCCGGGCACTTGCCTTTTAAATGCATGGAAACAGCTTGCCTTTTAAATGCATGGAAACAGCTTCCCTTCCACAGAAATATCTGAAGCCTATTTTCCGTACGACACATAACTTGAGCTTTTTGACAAAGACCTGATAAGATAAATGTTTTTATGTTTGTTCTTATAATAATGATAATAATTAAACACCATATGGGTGATGAGAAATGGTGTCGCCAGCCATCCTTGTTGCCCCGGCGACAGTAGGGAACTGAGAAGGTGGCTGAGATGGGGCGGAGCCAGGCCCCAGGAGGCCACGCCTTCCACTTTGATCGACAGACTTACTTCACGTAGAGTTACAGGGCTAGGCTCAAAATTTGGGGCAGATTATTGAATCTCTGTGAGCCTCAGTTTCCTCATAAAACTGGCTACTCTACAGGCCTGTTCATTGCACGTGAAATTAAAAATAATGGTGCACGTTGAATGTCAAGCACAAGAGACGCCAGAAGCGGTAGCTATTGTTGTTACTCCTGGTGACCAGTAGAGGGCACCAAATGATGCCAAAATGAACCCGACCTTGTAGCCTGGCCACAGCTCGAGGGGCGAGATCTACCCAGTAGGCAGGTTTGCACTCAAACATTAACACCATGCTACTTTTTTATTGGGAAGTTATAAATTACACTTTACATTGTACTATTCACCGTGTGGGGGGGGCAGGGGGGAAATCACCTATTAACAAAAGCAAGCTGGAGTAGGGGAAAGAGCACCCCAAAGAAGGTTCTCCTCACAGGGGTTCTTGTCCTTGCCCTGTTCCTTGTGCTGTGTGACCTTGGACAAGTCTCTACCTATGTCCGGACCCCTTTTTGGAGCCCAAGAAGGTTGGACCAGGTACTAAGGGACCTTCTAGCTGTCTACGAGTAAGATTTGGGGGCAAATACATTTTGTGAAACACGCAGGTGGTGGGGGGTCTGGTGGACAAAACGACCTTTGGATGCCCTTGCTGGGGCTGGGATCTGATGATTTATACACAGGGAGGGAAGCCACGTAGGCCTAATCCCGGCCTCACAAAGGAGCGTGCTTAGTTGTTGGGTGGTGGCCGTGTTTTTCTGCAAGTGCACACGATGCTTATCATCTTTTGTGCAGGTTGATGGCGAAGCCACGGAGACCACCCAGCCTGACAAAGAAAGGAATTCTTGTCTACAGTTGACAGCCCTCAGGTTGACGGCTTTCCATTTGCCTCCGAGGCTGTCACTCGCAGAACAATGGCAGCGAGCAGGGTGGCTCTCACCTGAGACAGGCACTGCCGCCAGGAGGGGGAGGAGGCAGGCCTGGCTTGGGGTGGGGGTGGGGGTAGCTGCTGTGTCTCTTCCCGGGATGCACAGGGTAAGAGCACCCCAGCCTGCAGCAGACGTGCTGGGGGAGGCTGTGGGGGCTCATTGTGCGGGCGGATGGCTGTGTCTCACTCTATAGATCAGAAAGCTGCAAGCCACTTAAGACACGACTCTTCATTTTAAAAAGTTAATGAATTACCGATACACACAAAACATAAACCAATCTCCAAAGCATGATGCTTAGTGAGTGCAGGTAAACACGAAAGAGTACAAGCTGTATAACCCCATTTCAGTGAGCTTCTGGAGCAGACAGGACTAAGCTACTGTGACAAACATTAGGGCAACGGCTGCTTCCTCTTGAGAGGGAAAGGCTGCCTGCACAGGAAACTGGAGGAACTTTCTAGGGGATGGAAACACTGTACGTCACGACTGAGAGAGAGGTGATGATGTGTGTGTACCTAAGTACCTTTGGAAAACTTGGAACCGTGCACTTTAACATCAGAGCATTTCACTTTTTGCAAAGTATACTCCCGTAGCGTTGATAACATGGAATTGTGGAAAAAAGTGTAATGACTTCTCATTCTCAAAATAAATACACAGTCACACTAGAAGACTCAGAAAATGCAGGCTTAAAAAAAAGAAATAAAAGCCCTTCATAGCTCCATCACCCAGAAGTACACACGGTTAGCATCTTGACACCAACAGCGCCTTTACTTTTACAAAAATGAAATAATCTAGATTTTATAAGCTGCATTATCATGAATTTGTGTATGCACTGAGTTGGCAATATAAGTACGTAGTTAAAACTTCAACTGGTACAAAAGGGCATGAATTAAAACCTCGATCTCTCTCCCAGTTCCTCTCCCCAGAAGCGATCGCTCCCCTTATTTATTTGCACACTCCCCTGAGAAGTGCGACGCGTTTACAGCAGTGCATGCGTGCAGGTCCTTACGGGGCGATGGAGCCCGCTGCACACACAATCTACACCTGTATCAACCTGTATTTTTAATATAACAACGTGAATAACTTCTCATGTCATTAAAGTTCTTCTACAATGTCATTTTTAAAAAGATTTTGTTTATTTATTTTTAGAGAGGGGGAGGGAGGGACAAAGAGAGGGAACACATCTGTCAGTTGCCTTTCGCACACCCCCAACCAGGGACCTGGCCCACACCCCAGGCACGTGCCCTGACCAGGAGTCGAACTGGTGACCTTTCAGTTTATGGGATAACACCCAACCCACTGAGCCCCACCAGTCAGGGTTATAGTATCATTTTTAAGCAGACATTTGACTGAAGTAGAGCATAGAAACGGAAATATGCAAAAATTTTAAGTCTAAAGCTCGAACATTTTCATAAATTGAATCTGTTTTTAGATTCAGTACCAATAAGAAATAATAGATCACTTACCAGCATCCCAGAAAAGCTTCCAGACCCTCTCCTAGCTACTGTCTCCTTCTCCCCAAAAGTAGCCACTATCCTGACTTCTATATTCTTTCACTCAGCAGAATACAAACAAACGGGACTAATTCACGTTGCAGTATATAGCAACAGTTGATAAATACGTGTTGCCATAGAGTGTTCCTTTTTGTAAATACTCACAGTTTGTTTACCCGGTCTACTGTTGATGGACACGTGGGTTGCTTCCAGGTTTTGGCTACCACGGCTGCTGTAGATGTTCTTTACGTGTGTTCTGGGAAACATATGTATGCATTTCTGTTGCAAGCACGCCTAGGAATGCAGTTGCTAGGTCAGGGGGTTCGCATCTTTTCCTCGTTGGTAGAGAAATGGCCACACCAGTCTACATCCGCCCTGCAGTAGGAGGGGTCCCACCGCCCCGCGTCCTCACCTACCAAATCCGTTTTAATGGATGCATAGAATGTCATCATGCAGACATGCAGCCCTTTGTTTACCTGTTTCCTGGAGTCCAGGACTCCCGACTCGTGCCAGACACCCCGGCGCCCTGTTGAAGCTTGAGGACCCCTTCTGAGAGTATGACGTCGTAAAGCAGAAACTTCATTTTAACACACTGATAACATCTAGCCGCCGGCCTAATAATCACGACAACTCCGAAATTCCAGAATGAGCATAAACATAAACGGGTTTGCTGACCTTTTGTGCTGCTTTTCCTATGCAGTGCAAATCTTAGCTTTCCCCAATTTTCAAAAAATAAACTATCTATTTTCAAATTTTACATACTCCTTGTGTACTAAAGATACGACTCACCTGTGTGAAATGTTACAATTCTTTCATTTATCAGCTCTGCCATTTTATTTTTAGAATAAGAGCTATTTGGTTTTTAAAATAATAGCTTCCTTGGGAAATAATTCACATACCATAAAAGTCACCCTGTGAAAGTATGCATTTCAGTGGTTCGTGGTGGATTCCCAGGGCTGTGAAACCCTCACCCCCATCTAATTTCAGAACGCGTTCCGCCTCAGAAGGAACCCTGAAGTCCTTGGCAGGCACTCCCCATTCTCCCAGAGCCCACCTCCCGCACCGCCAGTCTCTCTGCGTTGCTTCTCGGGACAGACTGACAGAGGCAGCCGCTCTGCCTGCGCCTGAACTCACATACAATACATGTATGTGTGGGGTCTCTTAGGACTGGTTTCTTCCACTCAGCGTGAGGTTTTCGGGGCTCATCCACATTGTAGCAGGTGTCAGTATGCTGTTCCTTTTCATGGTTGAATAATATTCCACTGTGTGGATATATCAGGGTTTTTTTTTTTTTAAGATTTTATTTATTTTTAGACAGAGGGGAAGGGAGGGAGAGAGTTAGAGAAACATCAGTGTGTGGTCTCTCACGTGGCCCCCACTGGGGACCTGGCCCACAACCCAGGCATGTGCCCCGACTGGAAATAGAACTGGTGACCCTTTGGTTCGCAGCCCGCACTCAATTCACTGAGCTATACCAGCCAGGGCATATATCGGGGGGGTTTTATCCATTCATCAGTTGATAGATATGTGTGTCATTTCTACTTTTTGGCCGTTATGAGTAATGCTGTTACAAGCATTCATGTATAAGTTTTCATGCAGACGTATATTTCATTTCTCTCAGGCATATGCTGCACCTAGAAATGGGATTTCTGGGCCTCGGGGTAATTCTGTTTAACTTTTTGAGGAGCTGCCACACTATTTTCCAGAGTAGCTGCATGATTTTAAATTCCCATTAGCAATGTATGAGGTGTTGGTGATTTTTAATTTTTTTTATTTATCTATTTTTAGAGAGGGGGGAAGGGAAGAAGAAAGAGAGAGAAACATCAGTGTGTGGTGGCCTCTCGTGTGGCCCCCACAGGGGACCTGGCCCACGACCCAGGCCTGTGCCCTGACCCTTTGATTCGCAGCCCACTCTCAATCCACTGAACTACACCAGCCAGGGCTGTTTATGGGCTTTTTTTAACTTGTACAATTTTTTAATTTTACATTGTAAAATAAAGCAATGTTTTCTTTATGGTTTCTGTCTTTGACCCACTCTTATAAAGGCTTCCACCATTCCAAAATTATAGAAATAGTTTCACATATGTTATTTTTTCTTTTAGTACTTCTGGGTTCCTCCTTTTCGTGATTAAAATCGTTAAACAACCACTTGTCAGTGTCGCGCAAGGCCAGGGCTCCCCACTCTCCCCCCATCTTGGTGCCACTCCTCAATCCAGTTCTGTCTGCTTTATGAACAGTGGCAATTCTTCCCAGATGTGGACTTCGGGTGGTGTTCAGAGGTGTGCTTCATTGTTATTGGACTCTCTTCTTGTTTCTTCAGAAGTTCTTAAGGTTGTTTTCACATACTTCTAATCGAATGTTTTGTTTTGTTTTGTTTTCCTTTCTGGCATATGATGTTTAAAGAACGTGCTCATCTGAAGGCATTTTCAGTGCTATACACATTTTATCAGGACTGGAGAAGGCTATGGGTGTTCATGGTGTTCTGGACGCACTTGGCTTCGTGTGACCCATCTTCTGCCTCCGTTGCCTTCGGAATGCATGGAGGCCCTGGGTCTGGCGGACGGCAAAGCCTGGCTGGGTAGGCGGTGAAGGGACTAGGGAGAGGAGAGGAGCTTGGGAGCCTGTAAGGAACATTCACGAGGTTTTCTGGCCTGTCCCCTGTGTCTTTTTCTTGCTTTCTCCACCACCTCGGAAACAAAGTAGACTGTCTCCATTCCTAATGGCATCACCAAGCCTCATGTTTCCAACATTTCATAACATTTTTATTCTGTCTGATCCTTCCATTTTACAGATGATGAAACAGCCCGGAGAGGGTGAATGCTGAAATCCTGAGACTCGGACACCGTACAGCTGCATCCTAACAGGCCAGGACTCGGGACTCAAAGCCTCGAAAACTCCCGTTGGGAAGGAGAGAGGGTCAAAGGTCCAGGGTGTGTACACATACAGCCCTCGACAGGAATGCGAGTTTTTGTGGTTTGGGTTTTCTTCCCCCTTTCTAAGCAGGCTTCGCATGCCAGCAAAGGGCGTGCGTCTGTGTGCCGGGGGGTGGGAGGCGGTGAGTCGCAGGCTTGCACGGTGTTCCTGAGACATTTTATAAAGGAGCCCTGAGCGCCAAGTCCGTGGGGGAGCTGGCAGGCTCGTCCTGGGCCCCGGTGCCCACTGGCGCGCAGCTCCTGGCCTGGAAGGAGACGCAACCTGACCCCCACGTGGGAGCAACCTGACCCCCACGAGTCCCTGAAGTTCCTGTGGCGGGACTCGCCGAATGGTTTATTGGGGTCTGTACATGTGCTTCGGATTTGTGGCCACGGAGAGGGGCTCACGGACAGACACTGGAAGAGCGAGTCTTTGCCCTGCGACGCTGCCTGTCTCACTGTGACTGACGTGAAGAGGCCTGTGCGGGGGAGTAAGACGGTTTTCTGGTCAAATGTTTTGAGCAAATTCTACAGATTCTCCACACCCCACTTGGAGATTCGCAGTGAAAATTAATACATTTGAGACTCCAAGAAGTGGGGCAAGGACAAGGCCTGCTGGATACGTAAAAGTGAGGTTCACCCGACGTCCCCACCGGTGCCCTCACCGCCCCCTGCCAGACCGCAGCGCCGCGGAGCCCGGCTCTGCGTGGTGCTTGATCAAGGCCGACTTCTGGGAGTCTAAACAAATGCAGGTTAAATTCTATTAAAACAAACTCCGAGAATCTGCCCAAATTCTTTCACGTTTATGCTGTGCTTTTAAGTGTATCAAATGTTCCTTGTTATCACTGTACTATTTTCAGAAGCAATGTTTTTTGGGTCACACCGACATTTTTATTGTGTGAGAAACTTATTCATTGATTTTGACCAACACGAAAATTCACTTAATGAAAGTTCGGTGTGGAAATGTGCGAGGCTCGCGTCCCACACTCTGCAGTGAAGCGGGAGGGCATTGGGGGCAGCGGGCCCCTCCGGTGGGCACACAGCCGTCCTTCGTGCTCGTTCCTAGGCTTCTGACTCGGCGACGCCGCTGCCCCACATTGCCACCACCCCCGCATTGCTCTGTCGCCCGCTGGCTGCCATCTCCACGCAGCCCTCCATCACCAGGTTCATCATAAGATCGAATCCCCGCCGCGATCCTGGAACGTGTCTGCCAGTTTAACTTCAATGAAAACTTCTTCTCCGCACATTTTTTTAGCTGGGGGCGTGGGGGGGGGGCGTGGGCTTCGCTCAGGGCGTCTTCCGCGCGAGCTCAAAGATCGGGAATCGATTTCACTACAGTTTTATCTCTGCTGCACTTGTCGACTGACTTGGTAACTCTACTAATGTTCATAAAACATCTTCTTTTCAATTTTTTCCAGCATTATTAATTTTTATGGAAGTTGCATATGTAACTTTTGAGAAAAAATAAGTGGATTTTTCCTTTGGGACATTAAAACACTTTTAAATAGAAGCTTCCTTTATTTTAAGAATAATTGATGAGCCCTTCTAAATTTTTAGGAAATGTAATAAAAGCAGAGTAAGGTCCATTATCTGTTCTCTCAGATAAGCCACCATTAACATTTTCATCAAGTTTTTTCTCCTGTGCATATACAGTTTTTACGTAGTTGAGATCCCACCTTGTAATGTTGTCCTTTCCTTTATTGATGTGACATTAGAGCAGGAAAGATGATTAGCATTTGTTTTTAACGTGAGAAGAAAAAAAACACTTCAAGACAAGATTCCACCTTCCAAGCGAGGCTGGTGGACTTGATTATTTGGTGTCCAGGAGTGAGTGGGCCGCACTCAGAGAGCACAGAGATGTGCTGGACGTCTTCCGTGGGACCCTGAGCCCGGCTGAGGTTGCATCTGTGCCCCCCCCACTGGGGCCCCCCTGCAAGCCCCTCTACACCCATCTCTTCCCTTGGTCGGGCTCAAGTCAAAGGACCAAGGGTAAACGGAAGAGGGAGAGAAAATGGAAATAAATGAACTGCCCTCAACCACCATGTTTCACTTTTCCTCTTTTGCCCAGTCACTGACCATAGGAACAGTTGTGCGGCACTTCGCACTCTGAACTCAGGGTGAAATGCATAACTGAAGGTGGTCCGGCCAACCCCAGAGAGCCCTTTACAGGTGAGGCGCTGGGGCTCAGGGTGGGAGCGGGGCTCAGTGGTTGGCCGAGGCCCCTCTGGTCTAACTGTCAGTGGCAGATGCGAGTCCCAGCCCTGGTCCCTGGCCCTTCCCCGTCTGTGCAGATCTGCATCCCGCTTCCAGGCAGCTATAAAAAGCCGTGTAAAAACGTCAGACAAAGTACAGCTGTCCCTGCCTGTGTGGACCTGGAAGATAATTCAATCCCACAGAATTAATGGGCTTATTACCAAATCCTACTAATTCCTCAGTCAGCCTCTCTGAGCCCTCGTTCCTGGTGCTCTGTTGCCGGGTCTTCATCTGCGGCTGACAGACTCTGCACGTTCAGAGCAGAAGACACTGCTCTGAACAGAAAACACTGCAGGGCTGGGAGGCGGCTGCGGTTTCCATAGTGGCCACAGGTGCTCTGGGCTGCCTTTCAGCTTCACCGTGTTTTACACTTTGCCAGACAACAGACAGGATGATGAAGACGTGTTTACCTCTCTGAGGTGTTACACACAACCAGGGCATCTGCTACAGGGCAGCTTTTGTTGGCCCGGCCGTGACGTCCCTGGGAAAGCAGGAGCTCAACATTAAACTCCAAAACCTGGGGTCTGGAGGGTACTTTAGGCTTAATTCTGAGAAAGGAAAGATTTTAAAAGAAAAAAAAATGCAGAACGAAGTTAAAAGAGCTTTCTAAGCAGGCTGTGTGAGACTAGAGTGGGAGTTTGCTGGTGACAACCAATGTCAGTTTGCTGACATTACAAATAGATATATTTGTATATATTTGTATATCTCAAGCCAGAGGCTAAGGGAGCCCCAAATGGAAACTTTCCACCTTTTATTCTAATCCCTCAAGTTTTCCAGAAAGACTGGGATGGGAGACATAATTTTTTAGTCTGAGTCTCAGTTTCCTCATCTGTAAAGTGGAGGATTTTGAATACACAACGCCTAAGGGTACTTCTGGTATAAATCCTATCATTTTTTATATAATTCGACTTAGCAGCATTGAACACATCCTATGGCAGGCCTCGTTCCCAGCTCTGACGTAAGTGTGTAAGAGACACGTTTCCTGCCCAACAGGAGCCACTGCTCATGGGGGGGGGAAGGGGGGCCAAGGGACCAGTGGGGAGGTTTGTAGCACAGAGCCAAGCCCCACATACACGCAGTGTGGGAGATGCGGGGCCAGAGGATGATGGAAGGAGAGAGTCCTTCCAGATGAAGAGACGAGGAAAGATGTTGCAGAAGGGGCAGCATTTGAATGGGCCTTGAAGGATCTTAACACTTGGAGATGAGGAGAAGGGAATTCTAGGCAGGGAAGCGCATGAGCAGAGGCGGGGAGTGGGAAACAGCAAGGCCAGTCCCTGCATTCCTGAGAGGGACGTGCCTGGGACGTAAGGCAGGAGCAGGGACGTCATTACGAGGCCTTAAACACTAAGGCAAGGGGTGTGTAGTTCATTCGGTGGGTACCGGGTGTTAGGGCGGTGGGCGACGCAGGCTGTGAAAGAATTCACAAAGAGAAGAAAGCATAGAGGATAAAGTTTTTACTCACTCTCCAAGAAAGGAGAGGGGCCTGGCGTGCAGACCTACACCAGTATGGAGGGGTGGGGGCTGTGGGCTTTTATTGGATGATAATTGGATCAGAAGGGTGGGGCCTGCAGTTGTGTGGCCCGGGGCTGTTGAGGCGGTGTAACTGGAGGCCGCAGTTTGTTCCAACGTTATCTTCCGCCCGTGGCTGTAGGGAGCAGCTAGTTCTGTTCTCTCTCCCAGTAATTTCCAGTCCTGGGGACAGAAGCTCAAAAGAGTGAAATGGCAGTCATGTTTAACAAGGTCACAGGCCTGCTTGGCAAATGGTGCCACAATAGCAAACGGGCAGCTTTGTCCTTTCATTGGGGAGCCAGTGAAGACCTAAGGAAGAGATGTGATGTCATTAGCGCTGTACTTTAGGGTACTAATCCGGCGAAGCGGGCACACTGGTTTTCCTAAAGGCCCCCAGGTGGTAAATGGAGGTCCTGACACTAGAACCACCCATTCTGACTCACAAGCTTGTGCCTATAACTCCCGTCGAGTTTCAAATCTACAGCTGCTGGGTGCAGACACCAGCGTCCCGCCCAGAGGGACACATCGGGAGAAAAACATCTGACAGGAAAGAGTGGGTATTCCCTGGCTAATTCCTTGGTCTAGGCGGTTGAATGGTGGTCCCCTAAAAGATATGTCCACATCCTAGTCGCTGCTACCTGTGAACATTTCCTTACATTGCAACAAGACTAAAGATTACTTTCTATGTCAAATATCCTTTCTATATCCTTGTAAGACCGACACACAGAGGAGAGGAGGGGGCAATGTGACCACAGAGTCTGAAGTGATGGGGCACAAGGTAAGGACGCCCAAGGCCACCAGCAGCTGGAAGAGGCAGAAACTGGAGTCTCGCCAAGAGCCTTGGGGAGGAGCGTGGCCCCGGCACACTCGGGGCGCAGGCCTCCGGAAACCTGTGAGGGAACACAGCCCTGTGGTGGGAAGCCATGGAACTGGCAGGGGTTTGCCGCGGCAGCCACGGGAAACTGTTAGGTTGCTTTTTGTTATTATAAATTTATTAATGATTCATTTGAATTGGTGTTACATGCGTATGGCTCAGATTTTTAAAGGGTAACGGACGTTTGCTGAAAAGAAAATCTCCCTCCTTGCTGTGCCCACGAGTCGCCAGTTTTCCTCCCCAGAGGTGCCCACTATTCCTGGCTTTAAAAGACCACTTACTCCTGCGTGTGTGCACACACGCACACGTGTGTGCATGAGACTACAGAATTTTGTGTATTATCCCAGAACAACCGGGAAGGCAACATGTGGTCACGGGGTCATGAAAGCAGACTTACCCCAGCTCACAGACAGACCAGGTTCAAGTTCCATCCCAGCGCAAAGACACGTACGGAGACGCTGGGCAAGCTCCCCAACCTCTGGGGCCTTGGCTTTCTCCTCTGTGAGATGGGGGTCACCACTGATGTCTCCCACCTCTGGGACCACCGGGAGGGCTAAGGAGATGATGCGGGTGGAGCTCACAGCAGAGGCCGGCACTCGGCTGTGCAGGGAGTTCCCATCGGGTAGTGAATGTCACTGCTGCTCAGGGGGCCTGTCGGGGGCCTCTCAGCTGAGCACCCCTCCACTTGGAGCCAGCCAGGGTGTCTTCGCTGACACACCTAAGAGAGATGACTGTATTCTTGTTGTTCTGGCGTTATATCTGACTGTCCATGGTATCTTCTTAAAGAGTTGATGGAAGACCAAGGTTATGTAACATCAATAAGCCATTTTCTTAGACTCCTAAGAGAAAATAGTGAGCAAGAGGGGGAAGCAGGTGGGCCTGGGCTGCAAAGACGGGATTTTGGCCTTCGCCCATACTGTTCCTTTACTTGCAGTGACTTTTGGCCCAAGTACAAAACCTCCAACAGCAACCGTGCACTGGGTCCTTGATGGGACAGAAAGAGCACAGGAGTCAGTGGATTCAGACTCCCTTCTCTACACCGCAGCCTTGGCCATGATGCCTCCACTTGGTGAGCCTCATAATTTATATCTGTAAAATGAGGATAGTGCTCTTCTCCCTCCCTCTCTCAGAGTTGTCGTGTGCATTACAAAGGAAGAGTCAGGAGACCAACTTACACATGACCTACTCTGTCCCATCCCCTATTTTACGTATGAGGAGACTGGGACCCAGAAAAGGCGAGTCACCCAAATCTCCCAGTGAGTCAGTGGCTGAGCTGCGGCAGGGACTCAGCATGCAAGATGGACCCCTTTTCTCCTACGAAGAGTGAGGAGATGTATATGATAAAAACCGTAAGATGCTATGCAAGTGTCATTTGAGGTCGCTGTCTTAATGATGGCCAGACCTTGGTCTACCTCTTTCTTTTTCTGAAGTTTTATCCAAGATAGATCCAATCCCCTGCCTTTTGGCCTCTGAAGGAGGGTGTGGGTATTTGACTGCCCCGGCAACCATGGGCCTCAGGTCCCATCCCCTCCTGGCAACAGCCACCCCACCCACCCCTCTGTGCCCTGGACCAGGAATGCGGGGAATTAGCCTTGTGCATAAGGCCACTTGACCTTCTGCAGGGTGATGGTGGTGGGGACAGGGTGCAGGGAACCTTTTAGTGGCAAACGATTCTTACCTGGATTGGGTAAACATTCTTTAAACCCACACACGACTCTCAAATATTTGTCTCCCTGACTTGGACTTTATTCTTTCCGAGTTCTATGAAACTGGAAAACAACTTGGGAGGTTTCTAATACACATTTACCACAATCCAAAATGTTGTGCCTTCTTTCTTTTTACCTGTCATTAAAAATAAAACCACAGATAATGCCATCTGGAGAAAGAAGTCTGTTTACCTGGAGTGGGGGGAAGTGGTATTTGAATTAGGAACAAGCAGAAAGGAAATTTGGCCACGTTACTGCACCACAACTAAAGCCTCGGCCCTCTACTCCCCTCTCTCATACCTAGAGACGCCCAGCACACATAGACAAACGGCAGGATTTCAAGGAATCAATCAGTTTTCACTTAAAACAAATTGCACAGGGTGGAATGAAATGGTAACTGCACGGAGGTCTCTGGGGAGCTATGCACTTCCCTTTCCCAGTGTGTTTTCCAGTTTTATATGTTTTCATGGGACTAATGAGCATCCTCTCGTTTCAGCTTGCAGAACCCGTTTCAGCCTGATGGTTCCCATTCAAACCCGGCTTTACCACGATAGTTGCAAAGTGATATCCTCCCAACCCTCGTGCTTCCTTCATGTTTATTGGTTGGTGTTTTACTATAAGCAAGAGCCCTTTCCTCTTCCCTGTGTATGCATCTATTTATTATTGATCTATTTATTTATCAGGACAGATTCATAGATTCTCATTTTTTCAATGGTTTATTATTCCTTATTTTCTCAATTAGTTTGATGTTCAAGGCACTCCATCCCTGGCTGGAGGGAGCCTGGTCACGCTGACCCCCATGTCCTTCAGACACGCCCCCATCACCATTGCGAGCGCTGCCTTACCTGCTGGTACAGGGTGTGCCGGCTCGTCCTGTAAAACTAGAGCACGGAGAGTCAAAATAGAGAGAGTGTGACTTACGGTCTAGTATTGTCAACGAAAGGTGGGTAGTAATTTAAAAGAATTATTCCAAGGATTTAACACACAAAGAAATGCGTATGCAGAGCAAAAAGAAAGGACTAGAAGAAAATGCTAGAACACAAGGAGGAACTCGGTTGGGATTGTGAGAATATTTTTCATATTGCCCCTTTTATGTAAAACATTTTTTCTTTCTAAGAATAAAGGAGTGGGCCAGCTCTGAGAACATTACAAAGGGATTAACAAACGTGTTGATGAACACTGATAACAGTGTACTGAACACACCTTCATCACCATTCACCACACTATGAAAGCCCAGCGCTGGGCCACAGCCGGTGCAGAACCAGGTCTTACAAAATCGGTTCTCGGCCTGCTTCTGCCACACACACTGGGGCAACTTCGGTAAATCCCTTTGTCAGTTCGGGCCTCAGTGTCCTCACCTGAAAAAGAAGATAATTGATTCCTGTAACAGCAATGGAATGAGACCAAAATGAAACCATGTGTATAAACATTCCTTTAAAATTCTACGAAGGTAAATAGTTTTTTTCAAAAGTTTTTTTTAAATATTTGCTTACAGCTTTATTGAAAGGGTAAATTTTTAGCAGTTTCCTTTTAAATGAACGTGAATGGCAGAGGAGCACCCTGGGAGTCCCCCTGGGCCGGCTGGGCTCCACCTGACAGCCACCTTACCTTACAGCCACCGCAGCAGACTCCTGGGCTGCACCTTAAGTCAGGGAGGGAGGCTGTGCGAGAGGGATTTATCTGGAAGCGACCCCAGGAGAACTGGTAAGGAAGTGGGGAAGTGGAATCAGAAAGGAAAGGGCCAGCAGGGGCGGGGATCGCACCAGCCACGCGGGAGGGTAACTTTGGCTCGCCCTGCACGGAGCTCGTCCTGCATGGAGCTCCTGGTCAGGAACGGGAAGCTGGAGGGTTAATGCCTCTATAGTCACCTATTAATGGAAAAGGGGCTGGGGGTGGGCCTCCTCCCAACACCTGCCGCTCTCCCCCGTGCAGGCAAAGCAGATTCCAGCACTGGAGGACAGTCTTCTGATAAAGAGATGTGGCTACTTGGCTGCAGGTAGACCGCACAATGGCTGAGTGGTCCGCGCGGATGCGGCCCAGCACTGACGGCATCAGCCCAATGAAGGCTGGACGTTCACGACAAGGAAATAAAGGGAGAACCAGCGGCACACAGAGGACAGGCCTCTGGGAGGCACTGCGGTGAGGTGCACAGAGGCGGAGCCCAGAGAGGGAAGAGATTTGTCCAAGGTCACAAGGGTGGCAGTCAAGATCCAGCCGTGGTCTGTCTGGGTTAGTTCCCTCTGGTCTGTCCAAAGCCTGTGCGCCCTCTCCTGTGCCATGTCGCTCACTGCACTGGAACTAAGGCCTTTTCTCTGGAGGGCCACCCATAGGGAACCCTTACTGGGCAACAGAATCTTACAGACGCCCGGCCTTCAGAAACCCCAGAGTGGCCGTGGTGTCCTCAGGGTGGCTTCGGTGGCCTTTTCTCCACCGTCACCTTCCTTTCTGTTCTTGAATTTGTCCAACATAAGGCACCAGGATGGATTGAATCGTGACTTTCTGAGTTCCAAAGAGAGACGCCGATGTCTCAGATACAGGGTGGCCCATCTCCTGGCTGCAAAGACGTTATTAGTGATTTGGGGAGAGTCAGTTAGATAAACAGGAACCATTCCAAACAAAAGACCTTGTGAGATCATTTGCTTGTTTCTCCTCTATTGTACTTAAAGGCAATTTCCCCACATCCTGCTTTCTGAACATGAGCAAACATGTGAAGGAGCCAGACACACAGGAGCTCAAGTCACGCAGACCTCACGTCTAGCTACGGAGCTGTGGTCCAGAGCCCCAGTTCCATGGCTGGCCCTGCCACACACCTGCAGAGGGATCTTGGGTAAGACATAATCTTGCCATGTCTGAGCAGCTGTGACCTGTCTACAGGGCTCCATATAGTGTCAAGGTCAATGAACACGTGAAGGCCACTGTAATCCACATCTGTCCTACTGCATGATTTTTATAAAACCAAATGCAGTCCCTCCCCTTTCTCGGGATCATCGATCCAACATCCACAGCCACCCAGAGTCAGCATATGAATTTGCAAGGCCTCTGGGCAGCTGGACCAGGTGACGCGAACCCAGGCACCTTCCTCACAAGGAAGCAACCAGGCTCCAATGCCCGGTGTGTTTTCTTCTAGGCAAGTCTAATGTGCTTCGTTTTTGTGTCTGCTTTTTCAGGGGAGAAGCAAACAGAGGCTCAGAAGTTGGCCCACTGACCTTAGCCAAAAGCAATATTTAACAGCCTGACAGAAGCAATGTCCAAAAGAGTATAAATGACAGCGGTATTCACTCAAAACCATATTCTGGGGTTGAAAGCCTACACATTCCAGGAGCCCCGTGTCAGTAAGGACTCAAGACATGAAGAATGAATACATTGCTTTGTGAGCTGTGCTCTCTGTTTAAGAGCACGGAGACGACTAGTAGGAGAGTTGACGGAGAAATGTCCAGTAGCACTAGGAATTTAAACAAAAGCACACTGCACAATAGCGAAGCCTATGATGTTTAAGTTAGCATGTAGTTTCTGAAATGAAAACACTCAATGCTGATGATGATGAAGTAAAACTGGTTCCAGAAAAACAAAAACAACACAGATGTCTCAAAATACAGGAAAGGTCAAGTGAATTTTCACTGAATAAAATGTGACATTCTACATCCACTGATAGTGGAAAATTTGAAAACTATACAGGAATGTGGGAAATTGCTTATATTACCTGAGAGACCACGAGACACTAAATTGCATGTGCAGACCAAATACAACTGCCCACAAGTATATGCCTAAGACAAAGAGACTGAAAGGAATATCACTGTGTTCCTTCCCTGTAGCCCCATCCTTTCTTAGTTACAGATAGGGAAATCGAGGCCAAGTAGCTGTCCCTGCTGCTGAGAACTGGTCACTGCAGTTTCCATGTGGCCTGCAAGGGCACCTGAGGGGCAGGGTGGAGGAGTCAGTGATGCATATATATGCATTTTTGTTTTAAAGGAGAGCCTTGTTAAACATTCCAACACACCACTGGTAAGGACTCAGGCAAAAGGGGCAGGCTGGGCAGGAGTGGGTAGAGAAGGTTACAGTCGGGAATGTGAAATGGGTTCTTTCTCAGAGTGACACTGTGGGAGATGAGGTGATTGCTTTTTCCAGAGGACCAGCCTCCTTACAGCCCTGGCCCCAGTTCTCGGCGCAAGCAGTGTTCAGAAGGAAGGAGGCCATCGGTGGGGCAGCTTCTGACCTCCCCTTGTGTGAGCCTGGTGGGAGGAGGCGATCCCTACCCCAGGACGAAATGCCTTGGGGCCGAAGATGAGAGGGAACCCTGTACATACAAAGTATCCCAAGAGTGAGACAGCCAGAAGTGGGTGGGCCCAGAGATCTCACACAGTGTCAGCTCTCTTGAGGTCAAAAAGGAGAGAAGTCCAAGGCAGGGGCTTTAGGTCTGGGCAGGCGGAGCTGTCCCAGGGGGTCCTGCATAACCAATCTGAGAGCTGGGGCTGTTCCTTTAAAAGTCACCACTTTGGCCCCTGATTGCATTGTTTTTTTCTGCCTGATGATGCTGTTACTTTGAGACCTAGTGAGACAGGAAACTCCAAGAAGTTCTTTACCCTTTCTTGGGCACACCTGTCCTTACTTTCCTTTTACCACGTTTTCCTCACTACTTGTTTTTTCTATATGGTTTATACTCTGTGTCCATAGTCAGATTTCACCATCAACCCTTGTCCTTATTTTTGTTCTTGATGTTGTTCATGTCTTTTTCTCCTTCATTATCCCTAAGTCTGGCTTATTTTATAAGATTTTCAAAGAGCTCGCCTTTTGTTTTGTTGATCATCTGTACCGTTCCCCCCCCCCATGATTTGGTAGTTTCTATTGCAATAATTTCTCATTTTAATTTCATCAGTTTCTTTCTTCTACTTCTTCTGGGTTTATTTTATTCTTTCTCTAGCCTCTTGGATTGAAAGATTTGTGATCCCACTCCTCACTTTTAAAGTTTTCTCTTTTTTTAACAGTGAGGACAGTTAAAGCTATTAATTTCCCTCTAAGTACTGCTTTGGCAACATCTCACAGATCTGATATCCACTCAGTCACCAAGTATTTATTAAGCATCTATTATGTGCCAAGAACTAAGAAATGGTGCTTTTATTGTCATGCAGTTCCCAATACAGGACTTCCATTTGGATTTCTCTTTACCCAAGGGTCATTTACAAGTGTATTTTTGTTTCCAGGTGTATGGATTTGGCAGGAGAATCAATCTTTCAATAACTGAATTCTAGTTGCTGTCTAGTGAGTCAGTGAACATTCTAGTCAATGACCATGGCTTACCTAATGGCAGCATTTCTCAGTTCACCGAGGTTTCCACTACTTACCATTTTTACTTAACATTTAAAAAAGTGTAAATATAATACACACTCAGTAAAGGGCATACATAATTAAGTGTACAGCTTGATGAATTTTCAAAAAACATACATACCTGTGTCTCCATCCTATGGGTCCGACCACACATGGACCATCACCAGACCACAGATTTCCTGCTCTCTCCTGGTCAACGCCCCTCAGAGGGAGCATCACGACTAGTTTTTCCCTTTGTAAGTTTTTGAAATTATTATAAATGAACACATGTATTTTTCCTCTACTACCATAAATCTTATTTGCATCGAGATAGGAGATAAAAATATCTTGTCCTGTATGACTGTGTCAGATGAATCAGGGCTTTAACTCACAGCAGCATTGCCCCCCCCCCCCGCATCCCGTTAGCTCTCCTGGCCCTTAGTGTTCCAACCTTGAAGAATCCTAGGCCTCCGATCTCTCAGACGGTGGCTCCTGAACTTCGATCTCAGAATCACTGAAACGCTTACTTAAAGTGCACAGTCCTGTCCCTGTCCCAAACCTACCGCCCTGATCCTCCCAGGAGCAGGACCCAGGAAACTGCACGTTCATGGGTGCCCGTCCAGGTGTGGAAAAGCATCCCGAATTCCGTGTTCCCGGGGTCCATGGACCAGTGAGGTGAATCATCGCCGTCCCAGGCAGCCCAAGTCCTTCTCTGTCCCCCGCTGAGAAGAGCAGTTATAATTGGGTTCTCTCCCTGCCCCGTTTCCTTCTTGTGTTTGCTCCTAAAAGCTCAAGTAAAGAATGTGATGGTTTATCAGAACTACCAATAAATTTGGGCGGGTCTGGTCCCTTTTCTCACCACACCTATGAGAAAACTGAGATCATGGGGAACACCTCACAAGGACACAGGGTCAAAGAAGAGTCCCATCCTCTCCAGCCCTGCAATAAGAAAAGAGCCCTGGGGAGGGAAATCTGCTAATCCCAGGTCTCCTGAGAGTATCAGTGTTTGGGAAGAGGACTGTGTTATCCTAGAACGAGCGTGGCCTTCGGAGTCAGGCAGACACGAGGTCAGGTCCCCCCTCCTTTCCTTGAAGCAAATAAATGGAGGTTTCTGAACCTCAGGTCTCAACCTTGAAAGTGGGATCAGAGCGATGTTAGGATTAAAGTTAAAATATAAGAGGTACCTGGTACATGATATATGCTGAATAAACGGACATGATTGTTCTTAGGATAATCTAGGTCACCAAGGAAGTCCTGTCACTCTGTCCAGAATATTCCACAGGCTGGTGGCAGAGGTGGAGAGAAGAGGGAATGTTGGCTTCCCCATTGCTTTCCCTACTGTCTTTAAGTTATTCCTACTGCTTGCAACCCGTGTGCCTGAAGTCCAAGTTCACCTGGGAGCTGCGTTGTTGGACTTGTGTTTCCTGAGCATTGCCGGTGGCTGGTCCTGTGAGGGTCCCTGCCCTTGAGGAGCCCCCAGCCTGATAGACAGTGGGCATGCGTGGGGACAGCCACGGGACAGGGGCCAGAGGGAGAGGCTGGGGGCGGGAGTGGGGTCTGAGGGGGCCCCAGGGGCCCAGCAGGCGTGGGCAGGGCAAACACGCAGGATGAGTGCGGGCCTGGCAGTTCGCGGATGGGCATGTGGAGGGGCAGGGACTCGGGCACACACTCCCAGTAGCCCTATAACCCGGCTCCCCTGCCTCTCCATCTACTTTAGAATTTATCTTTTAGAGAAAACCGGACTGACACAGTGTCAATAAAGAGCCCAGCAGATATGCAAGAGTTTAGTATGAACTTGTAGGCATAAAGCAAATCAAATATGTTAAACAAACTGAGAGTCATATAGTCCTTTGTCCGCCTATCTAAGCTAATAGTTTACAAAAAAAGGACACCTCCACCCCCAGTAAAGTACATGTGAATTTGTGTTAATAAGTGGTGTTTACAAAGTATTTGGGTCTCAAAATCACATCCATCTCCACGTGGATGTCAGACACAAGAGCAAGAGCTCGCCTGGGACAGGCGTGAGCCCGGTGTGTGGGGCGGGGACCAGAAGGCCTGTGCTCTCACCGCTCTGTGCCTGACTTGCTCTGTGATCTGGGCAAGTGCTGTCCCTTCGGGACTTCAGCACCCCGTCTGTGAAATGCTAACATTAGAGGAATGGCCTCCCGGGGCTCCTTCAGACCCACATATCTTGAATCCAGCCATCTTTTTTTGGATACTTGTAACAGCCCTGGAGGCAGACAACATTGTGCCCATTTTACAGATGGAGAGTCCTGGCTCAGAAGAGGGAAGAGCTGGAAGTCACCAAGGAGTCGGAGGCTGCGCCAGACCAGAACACAGAGCCCCACACCTTTCCAAGTGTAACTGCTAGAAAGTTCTACACGGACACATGTGCATGCACATATGTGTGTGTTAGGGCTCATGTTTCCACATGTGCCCCAGAGTTGCCCTGCAGTTGTTCCTGGATGCTGCATGTGCAGACTTGTTGGCTGGGCCTGCCTGTTCCAAGCAGTTCCACCCTGTGGGAGGGAGAGAAGAGGGAAAGGGGGGCAGAGGGAGGGAGCTACACCTACATTTTTGTGCTGCCCACTGATGTCAGCTGCTGTGTACTTAGCTCAGTCTGAGTGACTCCACACACGGGCAGTGGACCGGAACGTTCCCCTCCACGTGTCACAACTGCCAAGCTCATCCCACAGCTGGGGTACGGGCCTGTGGGAGCGTCCGTGGCCCTTCTTGCATGTGCACACAGAAACGAACGCACACACAGAGACATGCATGCTCACGCACGCACTTAGCAAGTGCTTTCCCCTCTCTGGCCCCAGTTTCATCATCAGGAAAATGGGGGCAGCTCTCTTTGCCTTGCCAGAGGATCCTCTGGGTTAGTGATGTTGAAGTTGGCTTTGCAAACTGTAAAGCCCTGGGCGGACCCTGCTGAGTTACTGTTCATCCAGTTTGCCCACCTGGATGTCAGAGGACGGGCCTTTCTTTTTTTTCTTTAAGTAATAAAATAAGCTCCGTGAGGTGCTTTTAAATGAGATTCATCCAATCTACTTTTGTCTTAACACAGCCCTGGTGATTTCAATCTCAGAATCACACTGTTGGCCTGCCTTGCCCGCACCACATCCGGAACAGTTTGACCACAGAGAACGACACAATTTACAGTTGGCAAAGAGGATGAAATGGTGAGGTGGTTAACAGAATGGGCCCCGGGACCAGGCTGCCTCGCTCTGTTCACATCCCAGCCTGGCCCCTAGTTGTGTGAGCTGTTTGTTTTGTGCCTCGGGCTCCCCACCCGTCAGGTGGGGCAACGATCATACCTACTTCCTTAGGTAGTTATGACTGACTGCACATACAAACCTCCTCAATAAGAGTGGTTTGTTTGGGGGGGTTTGGCAGGGGGAGCAGGGTAGATGGTAATAGACGTATTCAAGGTCACTCAGTGATTCATTGCCAGCATGAGGGCTAGCCTGAGGTCTCCCTTGCCCCCTTCTTGTCTACACTGACTTTGAGGGAACCCTCTCTTGTTAGCGGGAAGGGCAGCTTCCTGCCCCAGCTGTCTGCCCACAGCCTTGTCTGCGAGGTTATAATGAAGGAAACTCAAGCTCCAGTTGGTTAGAAGGAAAACGTGGAGCTCTCTGCACCACTCCCTACTGGCTCTCGTGTGAGCCTCACTGTCATCCGTGCTGGCACACAAGGGATCATCTTGGAGGGGTGGAAACCCTGACGGATGTAAGAACCCAGAAATTTATCCAAAAAATGAAGAGTTTGGCTGCGATTTCTGCTCTGCCTCGCCAGGCTGGGTGACCTACACGAGCAGTTTCCCCTCTCTGAGCCTTTGGAGGCAACCGCACGGGTTACAGTTCTTGAGACTAGGGTTTGACATGGTCAGAAATGTCCCACATTCCAAAGGATGTCAGCGAGAAGCAGTGGTCACTGGGTGAGGGTGTGAGAGGAGATCAGACCTTGACTCTAACCTACTTAGCTGCTGAGAGCCGGCCTAGCGGCTTATTGCTGGAATATTACTTATGGGAGCAATTTTGTTTGCAATTCAAAATACAGCACAAGACGCAAAAGGTCAAGTCACGGAAGCTGCATCGGTTCTGAGGGCGGCGCCCAGAGGGTAAGATCTCCCAGGTTCACTGCGGTGAGAGTTGAGCACATGGGTTTAGGTGCCGGGCAGACCTGGGTTTGAACCCCTGCTGAGCCACTTGCTACGGCAAAATGACCTCAGGAAAGTCCCTCGGTTCCCGCAGCAGGATTATGTAATGCGATGCAGTGGAAGGCGCCTAGCACATGGCTCCGTGGATGGAAGACGTTGGTCTCCTTTGGGATCCTCTTGGTTTGGGGTGATAGAAACAAAACTCACACTACGTTAAGAAAGCATTTTATTGGTTTAAGTGGCCAAGAAGAGCAAGGGTGAAGCTGGCCTTAGGGAAGTCTGGGACCAAGGCCTGAGACACCGAGATACTTTCTTCCCAGCTTCCTGTCTCACACTGTTGGCTTCACTCCGTCCTGACGCAAAGCTTCTCTGTGGGTGAGACCCTCACTCCTGCAGCACTTGGTTCACGTCTCTGCCACCGGTCAGGACCGGAGTCCTTCCCACCTGTCCCAAGAAAGGACTCTCATTCGCCAGGCTCGGGTCAAGTGATCATTACTGGACCCATCTCAGCCGCCAGAAGGCTGGAGTCCTCTGATTGGCTCAGCCTGGGCCATGGGCCCAGGGCATCTAGGAATGTCTCCCGAGAAGTAGCGGAGCAAGGGGATGCTGTTCAATTTTCTTCTCGGAGTCCAAGCTTATGGGCGAAGTCGGGGAAGGGTTTTCTACCTTAGGTGCTGGTGATGGCATGACGCCACTTCTTACAAGTGCTACATCCTCTTAGTGTGCTTTTGGTACCATGTTTATCCTAAAACGTACTCTTTGTAGAAACAGCTCGACTTAATACAGCTTAATGCTGCCTAAATCCACCATCTTCAGCTGCTGTTTGCAGAGCTTATGCGGCGCTCGCAGCAGATGAAGCCCAGGCACCGTGGCAGTCTCGCGGGAGGACCCAGCATAGATCTGTTTCCACGCCAGCCCATGGGCGGCAGCTGTGGCAGGACCCTGGCTTCCATTTCCTTTGGGCCGCAGATGGTGGGAAGATTGGGGACACTGTACTTAAAGCAAAAAAAAAAAAAAGATAGTGCTAGAAGGGTCCTCAGGAACCACGTGGCCCACTTCACAGGAAGCCAAGAGAGGGCAAGGGGCCAGCTTATGCAGGGACACAGAGCCCCTTGGGGAAACTCTATCTTCTTTATCGAACACCCTCAGCCCATGGTTATCAATAAATATTAGGTGAATGAATGAATGAACTGACATTTGAATCCAGGCCCCTTGATTCTCAGATTATTCTTCTCAAATTCCCATATTATTTCTCCTGTATCATTCTATTTCCTCTTGAACCTAAAAATCTTAATTTCCAGGGCTAAAGTCCTTCCCTTCTAGGGCGGTGGGTCCTCGGCCAGGAGGGGTGGCTGGGCAGTGTTGGCGCTGAGATGACCAAAGGCTCCTGACCCCGGCAGAGGGGGAAGAGAACCGGTGTGTGGTGTTGGAGCAGGCGGATGGAGAGGGACAGATTGGAGAGGAGAGGATATACAGTCACCACCGTTTTACAGTTTATGGTTTGGCCCCCTGTGCGGCGCGCAGGGCAAGGGCCACCTGTGGCCTGAGGACACAGAACCTCAGCCTTCCTCCCCCTTCCCGCCCCACTCCCCAGCAAACCGGGGAGGAGCCTGGACCCCTTCTCAGGTGTCGGTGATTTAGCCCGGCTCACAGACCCTCTTTGGTAGCTGCTTCGGTGCCTTTGCCCACATACCCTCTGCACCCACCACTCTGCCAGATCCTCCCGCCGGTCTGTCAGTATGAGCACAGACCAGACATGTTAGGGAATTAATGGCCCCCTCCCTGGAAGCAGTCCTCAATCAGTGGCTGACACAAGGGTGGGGTGGGACATAGTCCGCCTGCCTCACCCCCAGGTGGGGTCATGCACAGGCTGAAGACATGAGCACACTGGCCCCCAGACCCCCCAGCACAGCCAGGCCCCCGCTGCCCACAGGGGCCACTCGCTTGGTAACATGCCTTCCGTCCTTCCCTGCCTGCCTTCACCACCATGCTTCCCAGCAGCTTTTCCTGGGTCCCCTTCCAAATAAACTACTTGCACTTGTACCTTTGTCTTAGAGTCTGCCTCTAGGGTAACCCAAAGTAAGACAGTCACCCTCTTTCTTTAAAAAAAAGAAAAAACTGGCTAAAAAAAGACAGATACAGCCTATTGCAGCAAATCCAAGTTGGGTCTAAAATGCCACAGTGCCTTCTTACCTCCTGCCCCTGCCCCAGCCCCACCCTCACCAGTCCTGCAAGTTTCTCCACCACCCATTCTGGACGTCACTGTCTGCAAGGGTGTCTCAGGTCATGCCGCTGAGAACCAGCACCATGCAGGGCTGACTCCATCCCTGAGCCCTTGGTGACAGTTTCCCATGGCTCTGACAAGGTGCCAGGAATGAGCTGGCACATGCCCTGGTTTCTTGGGCAGGCAGCTGCTCTGCCCCTGTGCCATACACGAGTCCAGCCTCATGTCACACAGCTCCTGCACTGACACCGCCCTGCAGGATGACCGATGCCTGGGCCTGAGGACCAGAGCCATGGAGACATGGAGTACTGGAGCAGGAGAGACCCACGGGGACTGGGCACCATGCCCAACCCTCCCATTTAGGGGATGAGGCTTGGGGGGACTGCAGGTCTTCTCCAAGGTCACATAACACATCCGAAGTGGAACAGGGCGTGAACCCAGGATTTTCTTGTACTCCCAGTTCTGTGTTTTTGTTTCTTATTGTTGGATGGTCTGGAAGGAGGAGAGGGGAGCGTAGCAGAAGAGCAGGAGCGCTGCCCTCGAGGCCCGGTGGGCCTTGGCTCGAAACCTGGTGTCGCTGTTTGGCTGTGTGACCTTCAGCAAGTTACTCAGTCCGTGTGCCTCAGTTTCCACAATTGTAAAGCTGAGTTTCTAGCACCGGTTCAACAGGAGGCTGAGTGGAGATGACTTAGATGGAAGACGCCTGGAATAAGAGATGCTCGTTAAACTTCGGGGGACTCTGAGTCTAAAAGGCGATCCCTCCTGTTTCACGAGCCTCCACGTGGGTTAAACTCCACACGGGTTAACAGAAACGTCTTCATCACCTTTGTGATCTCTTCAAGAAAGTCTGTGGCACGATCTAGTGCAGACTCATCAGGCTGCGTGCTGTCCGGCACTGCGCCATGTGAAAAAACTTTGTTGCCAAGCTCGTTTGGAAGGGCTGCTTTAACAGACCAAGCTGACGCGTGGCGGGACTTCTCGCGGCCCCTGCCCCTGGATGTGCTCTGCACCCTGCAGCACTTCCGGGCCCATCCGAGCTCAGGACTCTTCTGTCAGGAGCAGTAACAGGTAGCGGTGCTCCAGGTAGCAGTTTGGGAAAGTCACTGTCTACTGGAAAGCCACTTGTCTGAAGTCAGGAGCCTTCGGCTTTGCTATTCTATGTCTATCACTTCCTCGTTGTGTGACCTGAGACATATCCCTGACCCACATGGGCCTCAGTGTCCCTGTGTAAAATGAGAGGGGGAAACGAAATCCCTAAGGGTGCTTCCAGTTCCAAGGTGCTGGGATCTTGAAGCTCTTCTCCTCCACCATTAGCTCCCTGCTTGTAAACCTAGCACCCCCAACTTTTGGCCAAGTCTGTGCTGGGAGAAGGGTTGAGGGTTCCAACAGGGTGCTGGCAAGCAGCCCCATTGCTGGGCTCACGTTTTGCCCTTGAAAGGTAGGCAGAACTGCACAGGGCAGGGCCACACCAGCCTCCTGCCTGGAGCGGAGATGAGGCTGCCCTCCTCTTCTCCCCGCTCCTCCACCCCCTGCCGAGACAGGCAGGCGATGAGGGGATTAGGAATGGGCCCAGCACCCATTCAAGCCATTCAGCACGACAGGAAGCCAAGTGTACTCCTGCCCGCCCACCACTGCTGGGCAGGTCTGCAGGATTACCAGCATTATGCTGGGGACTCCTATAAAGGGAGGCCCAGCCCAATGGGAGGGCTGCGTCCCCACGGAAATCCACCTCCTGTGTGGATGGTGGCTGGGGCAGGCTGCCGGGCTGCAAAGCGAATGCGCCCACCTGCCCACTCATGAGGCCACCTCTGCAGTGCCCAGTGTTGCCCTAACCTGCACAGGGGGTGGCTCGGGGCTGCCAGGGGCACAGTGGGTACCATCCCTTACAGTGCCATCCTCACCTGAAGTTTCAGCCTGCATGCATGAGTCTTTTCTTGGGACAATGAGATCTGTACAAAAGGCAGGCAGGCAGGCAGGCAGGAGGCAGGCAGGCGGCAGGCAGGCAGGTGAGGACAAGTTCATCTCCGTGAAGGCCTCTTGGGAATGGGCATGTTCTTTTTCTCTACCTTCTTACAGCCACCATCTAATCCTTAATCTGGACAAGCTGGATCTGGCTTCAAAGGTAGCTCAAAGACAGAGATGCCCTAGTCACTTCCCAAGGGCCAGTGGACCAGATCCGAATGGCCAGCCAGGCTCGGCGGCAGGTTGGTCACATTCGGCCACTTGAAGAGGTGAGCATCGCTGTGGGCGCCTGTGGAGAAGACCTGCGCTCCAGGCTGTGCCGGGTGCTTTGAACTTTACTTGTTTCTAATTTCAGCCCTACCTGTGCCCACCTGTGTTACTACCGATTTTTTTATCACCTTGCATTTTAATTTTTTTAAATCCTCACCTGAAGACATGCTCATTGATTTTAAAGGAAGGGAGGGGAAGGGAGGGAGAAAGAGGGGGAAAGAAACATCAGTGCAAGAGAGAAACATCAGTTGGTTGTCTCTCATATGTGCCCTGACCAGGGACTGAACCTGCAACCCAGGCACGTGCCCTGACTGGGAATCGAACCCACAACCTTTTTTGGTGTGTGGGACAATGCGCCAAACAACTGAGCAACACTGGCCAGGGCTATCCACTTGCTTTTTTAATTGAAATAATTTCTTTAGCCCTTTGCTAAGCAACAATACCTGTGAAATAATGGGTCTTAATGTGATAGTACTTCCTTATACAACAAAAACAATTTCCCAACTATTAAAAAAACGGTTCTTCCCTAGGCTACCTAAAATCAGCTTGGGAATCATCAGTGGTAAATGGAGTGAGAAAATGGGATTAGTCTCTAAACCCACTTTAACTCCTGGGAGCTGGATTCATACAATACTGAGAATCCTCAATGCTACTGATTCCAAAATTCCACACAGTCGCTTAAGCAAGAGACACTCAAGAGTCATCCCAGACTCCCTCCTCCTCCGTCCTCGCTCCCGGATGTCGTCACTGGGTGGTCCTGCCTCCCGAACGCCCCTCCCATCTGCCCCCTCTTCTCCTATCCCAGCGGTTCAGCCTTCCATCCACCATCACCCAAATCCCTGCACTGTTAACCATGTAAAAACACATGTAACTTTTATTTAATAATGCGCCTCATTTTTTAGTGGGCCTGTTTATCTCAAACTTTTAAAGTTGCAGTGTTTTGCACATAAAGTACTGGAAATGTCCGGTACCTTGACTTGGCAGATGCGTACACAGGGTCCAGCGTGAGTAATGCCGCTGCGTGTGGCTGGGACGGTAGGTGAGTGTCTCACGCGAGATGGACAGCAATTCGCATATTTCACCTAAAACGCCGTAGGCATGCTTGGGTGTGATATTGCTGTTACAGAATGACATGCTTATGATTTGGTAACAAAAGATTTTTAGGTAATGAAACTGGGGCATTATTTGTGCCAGGCCCCATATACTCCTTTGTGTCTGGCCTGCACTGCCCGACATGCCTCGGAGGCCCACTCGCGCTGCGGCCCACGTGGGTAGCTTGTTCTTCGCTGCTGCTGAGAAGTGTTCCATTGTGTGACTGTATTGCACTTCACTATGAACACTGGGTCATCCCCAGTTTAGAGATAATATGACTAATGCTGATATGAACAGTCTTATACTTGCCTTTTGGCTTATATCCAAGAGTGGAATGGCTGGATCATAGGAGGGGTGTATATTTAGCTCTAGTTTACAATTTTAAAGAAAGACCGAGGTTCTTCCGTTATGAGGCCCGCCCCCCAGGTATTGTTATAGGCAGACCCCCAGACGGGCTGGCTTCTACCTGAACTGCAGCCTATACTCTGGGGCTTTAGCTGAGCCCAACCAGATCAACAGCCCCCTGGACAGAATTCTGTCTTAGTGAAACATTTTTTCTCCCTTGTCTGTGCTATACACCACATGGGCACTCTCTCACCCTCTACTGCGAACACTGCCTTCCATTCCGTCCCCCCTTTCCTCCCCACCAGACCGAACGCTTCTGGAGGGCAGGTCCTCTGCCATCCCTACAATCCCCGTTGCTTGGCTTGCAACAGGTAATTAATATGCAAAGGTAAATAATGATAGCTCATTTATTAGTTATTTGTTGTGTGGGACAAGCTACCCTGGAGCTTAGTGGCTTAAAGTATTGGTTATCTGTTTCTGCAGGTCAGAGACCCGAGGTGGCATCACTGGGTATTCCAGCTCAGAGTCCTGTGAGGTCACAGTCATGGTATTAGCCAGGGCGTCAGCCATCCCAAGGCTTCACTGGGGCTGGAAGGCCCTCTTCCAAATTTACTCACTGCTGGCTGTCAGCTGGAGACCTCGGTTCCTTGCTGCGTGGTCCCCAGAGCCAGTGGTTAGAGAGAGGGCAAGGAGTGGGCTGTAGCATCTCTTATGACCTGGTCTTTAAAGTCAAGAGAGTCACTTCGGCTTTATTCTGTTCATTAGAAGTGAGGCGCTAGGTTCAGTCAATTCTCAAGAGGAGTAGAGTTCAGCCCCACCTTCTGAAGGGAGGACTGTGAAAGAATTTGTGGACATACCCTAAAACTACCATCTCTGATAATGCCTGACCCTCACCGAGTGCTTACTATGTGCCAGGTGCTATACTGTGTTTCTACAGAGTATTTTATTTAGTCCTTATCACAACCCTACAAGAGGGAGATGCTAGCCTCAGTTTTTCAGGCAAGAAAACTGAGGTGCTGCAAGATTAAGAACTTTTTTCCAAGGTCCTACAGCAAATGACACAGCCAGGATGGGAACGCAGGAGTCAGACGCCAAAGCTTTTACCCCTAACCACTACGTCATATAATGAATGGGAGACGCGGAGGACTTTGTGAGCCCAGGGTTCTCAGACGGAGCGCGGGCGGAGTGGTGGCCCCAAAGATACGTCCATGTCCTGGTTTCTGGAACTTGTGAATATCACCTTATCTGGCGAAAGACAAGATTGAGTTAAGGATCGTGAGAAGAGGAACTTATCCTAAATTATCCACGTAGGCCCTGCACGCAGTCATCTGTATTCACATAAGAGAGAGCTAGAGGGAGCATTGACACAGAAGAGGAGAAAATCAGGTAAAAAGGAGAAAGAGAGAATTGTATAGTAACCACCTATATTGTTGTTCTTAAGCTTCAGTTTGACTGAGCTTCCTAGGAGCTAAGGCTAAAAGGGAATCAGGATGGATTAGATGATTTTCACCTGATAAAAAAGAACCACACCTGCTCGTCCAGAAGCATGCATCTTTCCTTCATAGTATATTCGAAGTGAGCAAGTGTGTCTTCCCACCCCAAATGAAGTGAGATATAAAACGTCAGCAGTGTGTGTGATCTTTGCAGGAACCCTGTGAAACAGGCAGTCTTATCAGTGCACTCTGAGCAGAGAGGTTCAGAGAGGTGAGGTGACTTGCCTTGGGTCACGCAGCTATGAGGTGGTGGAAACAGGGCAGTCTGACTCTAAGTGTTGTGCTCTTGAACAGGTTTCTATGGGAAATTTCAAGCACAGAGAAGAGCAGACAGAGTAGTACCATGAACCCCCATGCACCTGTCACTCAAGTTCATCGTCCGCCCTTGGCCTGTCTTATTCCGTCCCTGCCCACACCCACACCATCCTTTCTTATTGCGAAGCATATCTCAGACATTATATTTTATCTATATCTCAATATGTGCCTTTAAGAGATAAAGTTAATTTTAAAAACATAATCAAAATACCCGACAATAAGGCAGAGTTCTGTTTCTGATCACTGCCACGCCTTTCTGCTCTCCCCTCCTGCCTGTTTAACAGAGCAGGTGAGTGACGCCTCTTCCGCTGCAGAGCCCTGCTGCACTCGTTATCTTACCGGTGCTCACACCGGCCCCTGGAGGACTTGACCCATTTTGGAAATGAAGAAACTGAGGCTCAAAGAGGTCAAGGGACTTGCCCAAGGTCACACCGCGGGTTAAAGGCAGAACTAGGCCTTGTCCCAGGCCCCATGTCGCCCAGACCTTTCTTCTCTTCACCCAGGGGCCTCAGTGTGGGAGATTTTAAGAGGCTCCAGAAGGGCCTGGAGGAGTCGCTGAGAGAGACTCTCCCTGAAGTGGCGGCAGGCTGGACAGTGTATCACCGGCTGGGAAGGTACAGCCACGCTCCTTTCTCTGGGAAATAACAGAACTAATTCCTCGGCTCAGGTTTATTTGCTTTCGGTAGCTCCCCAAAGCCTGGACAGTGGCTGGGGCTTACCACCCAGCCTTCCGAGTGGCATGCCTTAAGCCCCCCGCACTACAGCAGATTGGATGGTGAAGTCCAAAGGCCAGGCACAATGGCCAGATCACTCAGCCGAACGTACCCTAATTCTACTTTCTGCCTAAGTGCAGGAGAAGGGCAAAGGTCTCTGTTTTTCTTCTGGGAACCTCCTTGCCTAGCCAGTCCTGCACAGGCGGAGAATGCCAAGGATTCCATTCTAAATCCTATGGATTTTATGGCTAATTCTTCCATTAGTCTGCAGGCTACAGAACAAACCTCTCATCCTGGCATTCAAGGCTTGCAGTCTGCACTGGTGCAGCCTACTGTAGAGACCAAGGGGATCATAGAACAATTTCAAGGGAGACCAAAGCTTTCTGCTAGCTAATTTCTGAAATTCTCCACTTAGAGTTTCACTTCTTTAGCTTCACGCTATGTTCTCTGTTTAAATGCAAACTCTATCCCTGCCAGCAGTATTGACTTACTAAGTCTCCTTCCAGACCTCAAATGTAATGTCCTAATAATACCACTTGCTACGTGTTTTCCCATACAGATTGGCATTTCATTTCTCCACGCCTGTACTCATGCTCTTTCCTCTGCCTGGAACCTCATTTCTTCCTTCTTCATCCGCTAATTACCAGGGCTCAGCTGAGATACTACCTCCTTCAGGGAACCTTGCCGAATGCCTCCTTCCTCTCTCAGCCTTCCCACCCTCCACTGGGCCAAGGGCTCTTTCATGGGTCGAACTTGACCATAGCACTTACCTCGCTGTATTGTAACCAGCACATTGTGTACTCCTCAAGGGCAGGGGTCAATTTATTCATCTCAGCCTTCCCCAGGCCTGAACACAGGGCACATAGTAGGATCTCAACTCAATGTGCCTGCTGAAATCCTTTCTCTCACTGAACCCTCACTGCAGGCCTGTGGGGTAGGCTGCTCAGGAATGAGGAACCCTCTCATGTTAGAGAAGGGGAGGCTGAGACACAGAGGCAAAGTGGCATGTCCCAGGCACCTACATCTCTTGCTGCTCCTGCTGCTACCATCCCAGGCCATCCAGGTTCCCAGGGCAGGGACGACTCAGAGCAGGAGGCAGTGCCTCTGGGCACTCTGGAGCTAGCTGCTGTGTGCATGAGTTCCTGTGGCTATAGGATAGGCCCAAATTCCTCTCCCTGGCCTCACCAGAGCCTCCTGCAACCTCTCCCAAGCCCACCCCTCCAGCCCTACCCTCACACCTCCCTCTCAGGCCCCTCTGCTTCCACCACACCTGCCTATGGGCCCTTCTCTGGGCTCATCAGAGTTTTCAGAGCCCTGCACTCAGCACCCAAATACCCTCCCTACCACATCCTGAGACCCATGATCCGTGCAACTAGACAAAGAGGCAGGACAGATGTTTATAGGAGTCTCCAGCAGCAGAGTGACACAGTGGGGCAGCACTCAAGACAGCAGATGGATCAGCATCTCCTACCCTGTGGGCCGCCTGAGAGATTTCTCCACAAAAGAGCCTCATGGACAATATAAGAATAAGGCCTGGTGTGTACGAAATGCTGGTATCTCATTCACTGTGCAGAGCGTTTTGCATGCAGTGCTGCATTCCATCCTCACACCAATGCTGAAAGGCAGGCTCTGTTTTGTTTCCTCCAAACTACAAATGAGGAAATGGCAGCTCAGAGAGGCTAGTGAATTTGCCCGTGGTCACACAGCAAGACAGTAGTAGAACCGGCATTCAAAACCCAGCCTGTGCCCTTAGCCACATTGTGAACCTACCTTTGTCTGTCTACTGCACTGTCCCTGGAGGAAATTCAACATGTAGTTAACATAGTAAACATCCTGAGGATCCTTGTTTAACTAAATATTTCCCATGCTTATTTGAGGCTGGAACAACCCCCTCTCACCACCCCCTTCTGTTTCACTGAATCCTATTTACATCCCACAGAATATAATGTTTCACTGAACATAGTTAATGAAATGCTGCACTAGAAAATGTCAGCTCCTATTGTAATAACAACCTGAGAGAGCAGGGGAAGAGGAATTGAAGGGACCCTGGAGAGCTCTGGGCAGAGCTTCTTTGTTTCAGGGTGTGGGGTGGGGGTGTTCTGGGCCCGACAGTAGCAGGTGCTCTCCCTGTCTCCATCAGTGAGGGGAGAGAGGAGGTCTCTGACTCCTCGTGGGGGCTGGGAAAGGCCTTTACTCAGGCAGGCTGGCGGCCCTGGCAGTTTGAAAACCTTTCAGCCAGTGGAATTCACACAGCTTCCTGTAGAGGCCGCACAGGCTTCAGGAGATGGAAACTGCTGGAAGAAGCCCTGACTTACTGGAAAAAGTCATTAGATCTGAGAACCGCAAAGCAGGATGGTCCCACAGATCACATCAAATTTAATTCCCCCAACACAAAGATCCAGAGAGGGGAAGGGACTTGTCTGAGGCCCCACTGCAAGTTCAAAGCACAGCTGGAACTAGAACTCAAGCCTCCTGCCTCCTGCTCTGACTGGCCTGTCCTGCAATTGCTGGTCCACATATCTGTCGCCCAGCCTGGCCAGGGCCCCTCGAGAGCAAAGTGCCCGATTCATGCCTGATCTCCTGGCTCCTGACATTTAGAGCTAAAGAAATATTAAGTGAGTGGACAAATACAACATTTGATTTTTACCCCAAACTCTGTTTCTTAACTTGATCTTCTGGCTGCTTCGGAAATGGCTGCACCCTCAAAGGAGAATCATCTGCTACCAAAAAATAACAGTGACCTTCTACTATGCTCAATGCGTGTGCGTGTGCAGACACACACGCACACACCCAACACTGCTCTAAGCACTTTACCTGCATTAACTTATTTAAAACTTACATTGACCATAAAGGCAGGTATTATCATTGTCAACCCCACTTTGTAGACGAGGAAAAAATACGGCACAAGGAAGTTACGTAATTCGTGCAAAGCAACACAGCTAATATGAGAACCAGGGCTGGGACCCAGGCCCTCTGACCTCGAAAGCCGTGTTCCTAACCACGAGGCTGCGCCGTCTCTCAAAGGCGCCCTCTTCATCCAGCATGTTCGGTGTGCCAGGCACTGCGCCACAGCATCGCCCCTTTATCTGTGACTCTCGGAGCAGAGCCCGCCACAAACACGATTTTCCATTTCACAGCTGGAGAAATGGAGGCTCAGAGGTGTAAAAGGGCTTCCTTGTCTGAAGTCACACAGGAAGTGGCACCACTGGGATTTAAATCTGTGAATTCCAGTGATATGCCTGTCTCATGAGAGATGCCCATCATCTCTCATGGTTTGTGGCTTAAAATGCCCATACGTAGTTCAGTCCAGACTTAAGTAAAAGCCAATGCACTGGTCACCTTCGATGATATCATTTGAAATATTTTTCTTCCAATGTAGAAATATCTCCCTTTTGTTGGTTGGTTTTGCTCCAAGATTCAGCCACCCATTCATTCATCTGTTCAGGCAGATACTTGTGGGATCACGCACACGCACAACAGGCGGCACCTGCTGTGAGCGACAGGGCAGTAAACAGGACCGACGCCGTCTCTGCCAACCCTGCCTTCAGAAAGCTTACATTCTGGTGACGGTTAATGATTAATTAGCCAATTAAAGTGCTGGTAATTGCTACAAATGAGAGGAAGAGCTACACTGTGATTAGCTTGCTCAGAATAGAAAACTCCAGTTAATCTGCTTAATTTTTTAAAGCTATTATTAAAATTAACTTTCCCGTAGCTTTTATGGCACTTATTAAAAAAAAAAAGCAGGAAGAAAGAAGTTCTAGTTTACCTGAAAGAATAAAAAGGAAGCATTGATCAACACATAATCCTGGAAAAGATTACTTAAGAGTAAGTTAGAGAGAAAATAGTCAAGAACTATTCGGTAAGAAGGCCTTCTGAGCGCCTCCTGTAGAAGGGGATTCCCGGAGGGGCCTCCCAACAAGGCCACGAAGTAGGAGCTGTGGTCTCAACTTAAGGGGCGAATCGAGGACACAGAGTAGTTAACCGACTCTGCAGGCCAGTCACGCTGCTGTCAAGCGGGACCAGGCGGAACACCCAGTTGATGTGGCAGCAATGCTCAGGCCTTCTCTGACCCACACTGCATTTCCTAATCCTAGCAACTGACCAGCCAAGAGTTGAAACCTTGGAATCTGACATCAGAGGAATGCAGAGTCTCTCGTTGGTACCTTCTCTCCTCCACCGGGCCCTGGAGGAAAAACTGCTTTCTCTGGGAACAAAGAGGATCAAACTGAGATCTCTGTGATGCAAACCACACTTCCTGGGGAAATTGTTAATTACTGGAATGATTACATTCCTTTCCCCTGAGATATAGGTTCCTTGAGCAAAATGCTTTAATATTTTGTTTATGCAAATGAAGAGCCCATTCTCCATTTTTCTAATTAGATGCCCAAGTGGGGTCTTTTCTCTGCCTTTCTGTGACTGAAGCAAACATTTTTGTTCTCTAAGGCAATTCCACCTCTGGGTGCAGCCAAACCTCGCCCAGAGTTCCTGGTCCCAATTTCAGGAGCCCAGCCATTTCATACTAATCCAGTTTTCTCAAAGTTTGAAAGGGACAATGGGGCTTTGCTTTTCATTAGAAGAAAAAGGGGCTTGTCATCCTCCGCCTGGGGACAGTCTTCGTCTGCTTGCCCACATGTGCCTGACTCCACAACCGCCGTTTTCCATCAACAACAGACACTGGAGCACTTTCCACCATGGAGAGGGAGCCCACCTTCCGGAGAAGGACTCCAGCATGGAGACCATGCCGTGGCCAACGTGCTTTCCCGGAAGCTGCCTCTGGGTCCTGGGAACCCCGAATGTGGGAACCTGAATGTCCACCCAGCTGCTGCTCTTGAAGCAGACATTCTGCCTTCTTGAGAGTGAACAGGGAAGAGGGCACCTGGACAGGCGTGTACAAACAGCCCTCCCTCCTAAGGAGCTTGCCTTTCAGGTTTCCTGAGAGCCAGTGTGCCCATGGATTGTATAATGAGGAGGGATTTGTTTGTTGAAGGATCTTTTCAGCTTTATTGCTTAACTCAGAGGTGAGAAGGGGGAGGGATAAGATGAGATTTGCTCTCCTTTGCCTTCCCAAACAGTCCAAATTTAAGCTTTGTCTGCTGCTGCCCTCAAACAGCAGGCCAGATGATTTTTAAACGAGGGAACCAGAAGTTCTAACTGTGGATTAGCCCCCAACCACCTATGTGACCAGGAGCAAGCCCTTCCCTTTCTCTGAGCTAGAAGCTCCCACACCCTCCAGCCCCCCTCCCTGCTTCAATGGGAAGGTGAGCACCATTATCTGTATCTCCACTTCCTCATCCATGCAATGAGCATGCAGTAAATGTCTAACTTCACTCTCCTAGTTGTTAGAGAGATCAACATGGAATGACACAAACTCGATCTAAGAAGGGAAGGCTTCATTTTGACATGGATATGACTTCCTTAGTGATGGCTATCAACTTCTTTGTACAACGCATATAATTTATTTTAATTTATAACTCTTTATTAGGGAAAACTTTTTGATTTACAGGAGAGCTGCAAAAATGAAACAGAGTTACCATTTATCCTTCACCCAACTTCCCTATTAACATCTTACCCAATTATTGTATAAGGATCAAAACTGGGAAATTAACACTGGCACAAAACTGTCAGCTAAGCTACAGACGTCGCTGAGAGCTCACTAATTTTTCCACTCGTGTCCTTTTTCTCACTCAGAAATCCAATGTGGTGGATCACATTACATTCAGTGGGCCTGTCTTTTTACTCTCCTCCAACCTATGAGCTTCTCATAGTTTCCTTTTCCTTCATGACCTTGACATTTTGAAGCTACTTGGGTGTTTTGTAGAATGTCCTCATCTAAGGTTTGTCTGCTCTTTCCTCATGAAATGACAGAACTAACGGGTTTTTAGGAAGAACGTCACAGAGACGAAGCTCCCTTCTCATTGCATCGCATCAGGGATATGACACAACTGTGTTACCACTAGTGATGGTGAATTGGATCCCTTGGTTGAGGCGGTGTTTGCCATGCATCTGCACTGCAGCGTTACTGTTTTTCCCTTTCCAACCCTGCTCAGAGAAGAGGATGCCTGAGCTCACCCTGTACTTCGCACTGAGTTCAAGAGGTGAGGAATTGAGCTCCACCTCCTGGGGGAGGAGCATCAAAGGGTTCGTAGGCTATGTTAAAACCAGCACATTTGATAGGAGGTCCTTTTGAGGTTATACAAATACCCTGTTTCTCCTTAAAGTTTTGCCCATCGATTTTATCATAAGCAGTGGATCTTGACATTACCGTGGTGTTCAAATAGTCTTTTTCTATTCCCCTCATTCCTTCTCTATTGACTCATATTATTTGGAATTCTTCTGTATGAAAGATTTGGTTCTTCTTCCTTATTTATTTATTCAATTATTTATTTACCATTACAGACTTGTGGTTTTATTTTTTATTCTTTGGGTTATAATTCAATATTAGCCACTGGAAACTCTTCTGTCCTTCTGACACACTCATCTTTTTTTTTGTTAATGTATTCTTACTTTCTAGCACTACTTCAGGCTTCAGATCATCTTGCATTTTCCCTGACTCAGTCCTAGAAGCAGCCATTTCGGCCAGGGTCCCTGGCTCCTTTTACTGGATGTTTAGGAACCATGGTCTGGACTCTGAGTGTGCTCACTGCTACCAGGGTGTCACTGCTTCCAGGCCCTCTCGGCAAAGAGAGAGGAAATGCAGATGCATGCTAACCTGTGCGTACTCACATAGCTGTGTCTGTTTTATACCTATTTGTACAAATGTTAGAATAAACATGAATGCATCTGACATACCCAACTCTATCCCAACAGAGCTCATTCCAATCTTTCCCCCATGCCCGCGAGTGACCTACAGTTAATTTACTTGTTGGTTCAACCCTCATTTACATGTAGTTTCAGAATGCTAATCTCTACTCCTATGAGAAACATTCACCAACTGGACTAGTGTTTATAAGCAATTCTTTTGGTCTCTAGCTGAATGTAATTTTTCATATTTAAAAGAAGGCCTGGATTCAAACCCGAGCTCTGGCACTCATCGGCTGTGTCAGTGCAAAGCACAAACCTAACCTCTCTTCCATCTTAGTTTGCTCCTCTAAAAAAACCTGTCCTACCTGCTCCATTGCCCTGATGGGAAGGAAAGAATTAGAGGAGATAAAGTGTACAAAGGGGCTGAGGAATGGCCTAGCACTCCTAAAATTTCTGATACATCAGAGTATCGCTGTCCTTGCATGCCAGCCTGGGCCCTGCAGAGGGCCGCTCCTGTTCTCTGAGTCTCGTCCTGCTCTAAGGCCCACACGAGGGCCACAAGTGCCCACTCCTTTCTGCATCCAACTCGGTAAGTCCGATCCAGCCCGAGCGGGGAGGGAGCCTGGTCTCTGGCTAAACAAACACAGACACTAAGAACACCTGGGCTCTTAGAAGCTCTCACTGCCTGTTGGGGCATTTCAGCCCAAGGAGCCTGGCCAGAGGCAAAGCTCTCCACTGACCTTTGCCCTCGGATGCCCTTTCTTTCACAGCAGCAGACCTTCCTGGGGTGCACTCCCCTTGTCGGGAGGATCCCCAGCATCCCAGGATAAAAAGCTTTGCTCCCACTTTAATTTGGAGGCTTCCAGAGGCCCTTCCCCTCTCTGTTCCTCAGTTTCCCTATCTGTAAGCTGAAGGTGTTGAATTAGGTCAGAAGTCACACAGACCGGTAGCTAGATCCAGCAGGCATGTGTTGCATTTGGCCCCCAGGCCACTTTCAGTGTGCTTTTTAAAGAAATTAATAGTCCTTTATTTTTTAGAGCAGTTTTAGGTAAAAAAACTGAGTGAAAAGTACAGAGTTCCCATGTGCCCCCTCTCCCCACCTCCACCCCAGCAGTTTTTTTTATTATTAACATCTTCTTTATTATGGCACTATTATTAGTGATTCATATTAGGTTTCACTCTTTGTGTTACCCAGTTCTATGGATCATGACAGAGTATAATGTCGTGTGTTCACCACGACAGCCGCCTAAGAAGTTTCACTTCCCTAAAATCTCCTGTTTGACCTGGTCATACTTTCCCCTCCTCCAAAACCCCTGGCAACCACTGATCTTTTCATTTTCTGTATAGTTTTGCCTTTTCTAGAATGTCATGTGCTTGGAATCATAGAGTATGATTCTTGCACTTAGCAATGTGCATTTAAGTTCCCCATGTCTTTCCATGGCTTGATAGCACATATCTTTTCATTGCTGGATAATACGCATTGTGTGGCTGTACCACAGATTCTTTATCCATTCATCAGTACGATTTTCAACTGGATTTTTTTTGTCAATAATTAAGAACAGAAGGCATTATATTGAAATCCATATTCTCAGCTTCTGTTAAAACTGGGAAGTTTCAGTATCACTGGGTCTATCTTCCCAGATGGCAACAATTGGCTGGAATTAAATAGCAGCAGGCTTCTTGGGATGGGGCGTGGGTTCCCTGCTCACCGCGGTTGCCTCCTGTCCTCCTTATGTAACCTGCCAGGTCCTGGTAAGCACTTAGACCAACCTTTGCATCTCATTAGTAAAGCAACTCCAGGCAAATGCTGATTGTTTTCCATTTGCACCATTTTCTATCCCTCAGTCCTGTCTCCATCCTCTTTTGTCCTGCTCTGTCCCAGCTCCCACAGTCAATCCCCACACTGTTGTGCATGTCCCTGGGTCATTCACACATGGTTTTTGACTATTCTTTCCCTTCTTTCCACTTTGACATTTATGAAGTCTTTAGAGCCCTCACCAGCCTAGGATGTGGTCCAGGAAGTGTATGTTATCCTCATTTCATGGGTGGAAAACCAAGTCTCTGTGAAGTTAGGCCACTTGTCCAAGGTCAGAGAAGTCTCTTGATCTGGAATCCAGTGGTCTTACATTCTTATGGGCTTCCCGTCTGTGATTGGAAAGGGAGGGGGTGTCCTTGAGCAGACCTCCCAGCAATGCCGCTCTAAACCTCAGAAGCTAAGTTCCGGTGAGAGGGAGTACCTTGCCCAGGGCATGCCAGGGTGGGAGCTAAGTTTGAACAAAATCTGGGTTCTCTGACTCTTTCCTTTGGGCTCTTCTCATTCTTCTACGTGCCTTAGATTCAAAACAGAATAGATATAAGGTTGGGAGTACTCAGGAATAAAAGAATCAGACGAGTACTTCAAATCCCCAGACTCCAGATGAATTCAGTTCCCTGGGACTGGCAAGAAGTTTCTGGGCCCATGTTCTACCTGTCCAAAGGACCTGAGGTTGGCATGTCTTCCAGGAGGCTGGCTCGACAGCCCAGATGCTGCCCAAGAGCTCACAGATGGCACTCAAGCCCCAGAGCCGCTGGGTGGAGCCAGGCATGGGGATCCCAGGTGCCTGGCTGCACACGATGCCCTCTCCAGTACTGCTCCTGACCAGGTGTCATAGGTGAGCGGATACCCAAGCAAGTGCTAAGACAGCGAGGTGTCCAGGGTTCCAGGGGACACTTGACTCGTACCTCAGCGGAGCCAAGGACACGCTCCAGTGACACCGGTGGCTATTTCCTGTGAGGACACACTGCTTCTCGGGGGCCTGCCTTTGGCCCTTCCAAAGAGGCCTGTGGGAGTTAGTCAAGAGGTCCTGCTCTCAGTGGAGCATCTGGAGGCAGGCGGGTGAGCAGTGTGAGTCCCGGATAAACTTTACTCAACAAATGTTGGCCAACTACCTGCTCTCTGTCGGCCTTTGCACTCGGAACTAGGGATTCTATAGTGAATTGGGCATGATACTTGCACTTTACAATCCAGTAACATTTGTACCCAAGTAGCCAAAATACAAAGCAGAGGCTCACTGGGCCTTAGAAGAGGGGCAGAGTCATGCTGCCTGGTCCTCAGCCTGGCCCTACAATGCGAGGTGACCTTGAGCAAGTTACTAAACCTATCTAATCTCCATTTCCTTCCTCCAAGAGCTACTCGAAGACAGGTAATGTAGTAAGTAATGAAATAAGACAATTGTCTCGGAAGCACTTTGCAGACAAGCTGAACAGGGAGGAATGATTACTACTGTTTTATAATATCATCATTAAATAGAGGCCATTTTTCTAGCACTTAGCAAGTACCAAGTATCTGCTCAGCACCACATGTACTTATTCCAACAACCCTGGTGCAGCTGTATTACTATCTATATTTCAGAGATGAGAAGTGGAGGCTCAGAAAGGCCAGTGACTGACCCGTGGGCACACAGACTGTAAGGGACAGAGCTGGGACTGGAACCCAGGGCATTTGGATCCCAGAGCCTGTTCGTTCTGGGCTACCATCCATCACTTCCTGCTTCCTCTTCAGTCATTTGCTCAACAATGACTTATTGTGCCCTGCCAGCATGCCAGCCCCTGTGCTGAGCTCCAAAGATACGGGGCAAAGCAGACCTGGCACCTGCCCACACAGACTTATGATTTAATGAGCAGTAAAGCAATGAGAAATAATTACAAGCATAACAATTGTCATCAAATGGGAGGGTCAGAGCTCATGGAAGTGTGAAGCTTATCCGGGAATCAAACAAGGCCTTCCAGAGAAAGTCATCTATGAGACAAAACCATCCAGCATTTACAAGAGCTGGCCAGACAAGACGTCAAGGGGAGGGGACAGTGTGGAATCTGGAGCCACAGGTGTCAAGGAACAGAAGGAGGACAGGAGCACAGGCAGCAGGAGGAAGTGGTGCAGGGACCAGCTGAAGCAGGAGGCAGGAGCCTTCTAACACACACCAAGGAATTTGTGCTTTGACCCTGAGGGAACTTCAGAGTCGAGTTCATGGGCCTCATACCCCTCCTTGTAAATCTTGTGGATTCCTCACCTGCCCTCTGACTGGCTGGATCACAGCTGAGGAATGAGTAGGGCCAGGGGCCAGGGGAGCTGAGAGTGACCAGACAAGCTGAGGTCAGCACACAGCTGCAGAAACGACAGGGAGAGACAGAGCCAGGGCAGCACCAGGGACAGCTCTCCGAGCCTCTCAGGACTCAAAGGCAGCCACTCTCTCATTCATTCATTCATTCATTCATTCATTCACTCATTCATTCATTGTACAAATATTGAGTGTCCTCCTATGAGGTCACTGTTTGGGGTGTTAGAGGATACATCAGAAATTGAACAGACAAAATTCCCTCTCTTCCTTGAGATTACTTTCTAGCAGGAGAAGACAAAAAATAAGCATAATAGATAAGATTATGCATTATAGCATAAGGTGACCTGTAGATGGAAGGGATAAAACAAGAAAGGAGGATACACAGTGTAAGTGAGAAGGGGAGAGTTACAAATTTAAATAGAATAATCAGACAAGGCTTTGCTGCAAAAATGGCATCTGGACAAATAAGTGAAGGAGGTGAAGAGAGAGTCAAGGGCATCCATAGGGAAGAGTGTTTCAGGCAGAAGGAACAGCAGATGTGAAATCCCTGAGGAAGAGAATGCCAGGTATGCTGGAGGCTCCGTGAGGAGGCTGGGGTAGGAAAGTAGGAGCAGATAACTTCAGAAATGGCACAGAGGGATGCAGAGCGTGGAGGAACATTGTAAGGAGGCAGCTTCTACTCTGGGTGAATGAGGAGTCCCTGGGGAATTTGGAGCAGAGAGGTGACATTATTTGACATATATTTTCACAGGCTCCCCCTGGCTGCTGGATGGATATCAGATTATGGGGGTAAGAATGGGGACAGAGAGACCTGTTGGGAAGCTATTGCTACTTCAGATAAGATTAAAGTTGTGTTCAGTATAGAAAGGGTTAACGACACCAGCAAAGGAAGAACCAAAGGTGGGGGGGGGGGGCAGGGGCCAAAGTGAGGCCAGAATAGAGAGGAACGAGGGGAGCCCACATCTCTGGTTCTCAGGTGAGATGCTCCGTACCCATGGGAGTCTGAGAAACTGGGAAGCCCAAAGAGGAAGATGGGCACAGAGGAGTCCATGCCCTCGGGGGGAGACCATCCTGCCTTCCAAAATCTTTGTTTCCCAGGCCCTTCCTCCCTGGCTCCTGACTATTGCCAGAATCTCCTGCATTGAGTCTCGCTTCCTCCAACCGATCCTCCACGCCACCCTCACAGTGCTCTTCCCAGATGCACCCTGGACACTGCCATTCCGCTGCACCAACACCTTCAGTGGCTCCCTCTGTCGGTAGGGTAACATTATGCCTCCAGTTCTCCTGTGGCCTGGCATCACTCTGACTCCCCAGCCTCACCTTTCAGCATTCTCCATCACACACTCAGCATCCCAACCATATTCAACTCCCTGCCTTTTCCCAAACAGGCCTCAAGCTTTTCTTGCCTTTGTGGACAGTGTTACTTCCCTTGATGCACCTCTACCATTGAGGTTCTCTAGGAAGCCTTCCCAAGCTGGAGGAGATTACTCCTTCCTAAGAACTTAAACAGCCACGGACCAGCTACCTTGTTTCCACCAATGGCCCAGAGAAAGGGAGTGGAGAAGGAAAGCTGAGTGAGTCTACAATCAGCACTCAGGGGCAGAATGGCCACAGTGTGAGTCCAAGAAACAGCAGGGCCTGGCTTTCAAGGCTGGCCTGAGGCACGTTTGGCCGAGATCCTTCAAGGCAGAGTATGGAGGAGGCCAACTATAGATTATGGGCTGAGTATGACCTTGAGCAAACCACTCTTCCAGCAAGGCAAAGAGAGGGAAGCAAGCACCTGCGGTGTGCCAGGCACTTCACCTACATTGTGTCCACTCCTCTCAGCAACACTGTGGGGTGGGAATTATTGTCTCCCCTTTTCAGACAAGGAAAATAAAGTTCAGGGAGGTGAAGCTTCTTGTCTCAAGTCACATGGTTAATCATGGTGAAGCTTTTGCATGAAGGTTTCTCTGGTGACGCTGCTCCCTGCACTGGCACAAAAGGCATTTGCCCTGGGTCTTAAAAGCCAGGGAGACTTCGTACATGTAGAGGGGAGACTGGGTTGGGGAAGGGAATGGGGGTGCTTAAGCAGGAGGGAATAGACTAGTGAGGGGAAAGGGTATTGTGGGTCTCTGGACTTAAAAATAGAGACATCTACTTTTTTAAAAAAAGAGAGAATATGTGCTGGTAAGGGGGTAGCTGGGGATATGTCTGAGAAGGCCGTTTGAGACCAATTTACGGAAAAGAGCCTTGAAGGCCAGTCTCAGGCAAAGGGGTCAAGGAGCAGCTCCTTCCTCTTGTACCCAGAAAATTTCCAAGTGGAGAAAGTACAGTAGAACAAAGCAATACAAGAGAAAATGGCTTCTTGTCTCATATCTAACCAAGCAATTTTAGCAGTCTTTTGGAGGAAAAATCCAAACTAAAACAAATAGAACCCTGCCAGGCTTTGCTTGATGGTGTCTACAAGGGAGTTTTAGAAACAGACAGTTTTGTGGATCACAATACAATGCTTGCCGCTTAAAAAGCTTTATTTCTCAACAGCTACACTAAGTCCCTAAGCCTCCCAACAGGAGGGAGGAGGCGATGGGCATCACTCCTCCTTTCGGAGAACAATACCCTAGACTGAGGGCATCTGGGCCCCAGCTCAGACCCAAAGGCGAGAGTGGGAGCCCATGATCAGGAGATGCGGCTTCAGAAGGCCTCGAGAGGGCAGAGAAGCTGCGGGGTGAGGAGGTGTGTCTTCTTAGGTCCTGGCCCACCCTCAAGTCCCAGCTCTTTTTTTTTTCCTTTTTAATTTTAATTGTTGTTCAAGTACAATTTTCTGTCTTTTACTCCCATCCCATCCCAGCCCACCCACCCAACCCTCTCTGCCTCCCTCTCATTTCCGTGCCCCCCCTAGTTTTTGTTCATGTGTCCTTCATACTTGTTCCTGTAAACCCTTCCCCCTTTCCCCCTGAAATTCCCTCCCTTCTCCCCTCCGGACACTGTCAGCCTGTTCTCTATTTCAGTGTCTTTGGTTGTATTTTGCTTGGTTGATTGTTTTGTTGTTAAGGTCCCTGTTAAAGGTGATATCATGTGCTATTTGTCTTTTACCACCTGGCTTATTTTGCTCAGCATAATGCTTTCCAGTTCCATCCATGCTGTTGCAAAGGGTAGCAGCTCCTTCTTTCTTTCTGCTGCATAGAATTCCATTGTGTATATGTACCATAGTTTTTGGATCCATTCATTTACTGATGGGCACCTAGGTTGCTTCCAGCACTTGGCTATTGTAAATTGTGCTGCTATGAACATTGGGGTGCATAGGTTCTTTTGCATTGGTGTTTCAGGGTTCTTAGAATATAATCCTAGCAGTGGAATTGCCAGGTCAAAAGGCAAATCCATTTTTAGTTTTCTGAGAAAATTCCATACTGTTTTCCATAGTGGTTGTACCAGCCTGCAATTCCACCAACAGTGCACTAGGGTCCCCTTTTCTCCATAACCTCTCCAAAACTTCTTGTTTGTTGCTTTGTTTATGATGGCCATTCTGACCAGTGTGAAGTGGTATCTCATTCCTCAAGTCCCATCTTAACCTGACTCTGGGGCCAAAAGGGAAATACTTAGATACCCACTGGGGCTGAGGAATGGACCTCAGAGGATCTCAGTTGTCCACCACTCTCAGCTCCTCGTTGGGCTCTTGTTTGCTCTGCTCTAGTCTCTGCCACGTGTTGCAGCTACCGCGGCAGGGTCTCGCCATGTGGGAGCTGTGGGAAAGGCCACCCGCTGACGCTGGCCCGCTGTCAACAGCTGCAACCACAGGGCCTCTCCTGCAGGTCAGAGAGCAACAGAAATGCAGCCACGAAAGTGGACCCCAACTCTCCCGAGAGTCTGAAACAGCTATCAACCCTCCACGGTGGGTCTCCTCATGTTTCTTATCTTGAAGACCCCTTTCCTTTCTGACAGAGGAACCCTTTTGTCGGTTTTCACCAGAGGAACTCCACCAGTTAGGAAAAGCTCAGCCCTGATCGCAGGGATGGGACTAACCCAAAGTCAAGGGGATCCACAGTACACAGTAACCCTGCAGCGGTTTCACTCCCAAAGTCTGGGTCCCTGCAGAACAACAGGGGGTGGGCTTAGGCACTCCAAAGAAGGTCATCGTTGATGTGTCTCCACCAGTGTGAGCTAAAAGTGCCTGCTCATTTTTCCCATAGTCTTCCAATTGGTCACATTTAGAACACACACACACACTTTTCCAAACCTAAGCAACACTCAAAGCCAGCACAGGCTCTCAGCTACCAGAAGAAAAGCATTTATCCAAAATCTGCATAATCTGCATGGGTTCACCCACCCATAAGAAGACCCACCTTGTATTATCATGCACAGCAGTATGTCCCTCTTTTTGCTCAGACCAGTTGGAGTGAGTTTCTGTCACTTGAAACTGAAAGAGTGCTGGGACACACACCTCATCTCAATGCATTGGTGACACCCAATGTCACCAATGACATTGGTGAAGAAGCTTTCAGCTGCAAATAACAAAAGCGTATTGTCTCACAGAGCAGAAATTCTAGAAGTGAGATGGCCTTCAGGGTTGGTTGATTCAGGGGTTCAGTGGTGTCCAAGATTCTTTTGAGCTCTCCATTCTGCCTAGAAAGGACATGATTGTGGTGACTTCAGATGTCACATTCACATGAAGTCACATTCACATTCAACATCAGTCTGAAGAAGCAGAGGGACCAGTTCTTACCATCGTGCTTTCTCAGGGGTGAGGCAAGGATGCATTCTCCCAAAGTCTCCAACAGGTGCCTCCTGTGCTTCACTGGCCAAAATCGAATCTCACACCTTTCCTGAACCAATGAGTTGGGGCAGGGATGGGGCAAGTGAAATGGAATTGACCTTGAACCAGCCGGGCTCATCTCTGAAGCTGAAGGTGGGTCAGAGTCCCCCAGAGGCAGATGGTTGTGGCTGTGTATGATGGGGCTCCCTTGATCACAGTAGGGTTCTGTTAGAAGAAACAAGGGGAGAGAGGACACTGGGCAGGCAGCCTACCGTGTGCACGGCACTAGATCCAATGGCTACCCTGGCTGGAGTTTTCCTACACTTGGGCCACATCAAAGCCTTAGGCAGGACATTTCCTTCCACTAGTCTCTGGAAGAGGATGGTGCTCAGTGAGGACATGCGCACACCTTGTTCGGAGCCGACCTTTAGGCATTGGTGTCTGCTCTTCTAGTCACTTTAAGGAAGGCTCCCATGACTTGTGTGGGGGGTTGAACTGGACCAAGGTGAGGCTGGAAGCAGGAATGCCAGTCAGGAAGTCAATCCTGCAGTCAGCCCAGGACCTGCAAAAGGAGGAGGCAGCCCAGCCTAGCAGGGCTAAAGCCTGAGTCATGGGCAGGCTTTTGGCAGGAAGGCTGAAGACCAGAAGGGTATGCCAAAGGACCCGAGCCCACCAGTGAAGGCAAGGCAGGGAGACAATATTCTGAGTAAGGCGCAGAGAGGAGACCCCTCAAAGCCATCCCTGTCACGTGTCCTGAATGGTGCTGGGCAGGTTGGATGGATAGGCCCCTCACCAGGCCTGCCCCAGTGGCCTCTCCCAGTCAGCTCAGTGGGCACTCCATGGGTGATGGAGCCAGGAACCCGAGATTTGATCCTGCGGCTAGCCCTCCTCCGTCCTCACGTCAACCCTAGCTCTCCAGATATGCTGTGCTCTTTCCTGCCTTCAAGTCTCGGCCAATGCTGTTCCCGCAGCGGGAAGGCCCTTTCCTGTGCAGAACGACCCACTGCGTCCTTCTCGTGCAGTCTCCGAGTGCCAGCTGAGTGAGGAGCTCCTTTCACTCCCACACAGCTGCAGTCTGCCTGTCTCCGACCCTTCACTACAGTCCCGGAAGGTAAGCAGGATAGAGGTCACAATTTTCTCTTTACAGGTGAGGAAACCAAGCTCAGAGAGGCGAAGATTCTTGCCCAACGCGGCAAGTGTTAGAGCCTGGATCAGACCTCAGTTACACTCCAGCCCCTTCTTTTCCTCCAGCAGCACGTCACCCCCACTGAAGGGACTTACACCTGCCATCTGATGCACTGATCATGTCAACAATATCCAGCTTCTGCTAACGTGTCCCCTGTGACATGGACGTCACCACCATTCCCTGCAACAGTGCACTCCATCTTAGAGAGCTCTGCTGGAAAGCTCCTCTTACACTTAGTCAGATCAGCCTTCTCGTAACTTCCCCATCCTGAGACCTCAGAAGTGATGCAATACAACCACGAAAATGCCCTCCACAACACCGAGGCCAGTTAGCTTGCAGACTCTGCTCAGGCGAAGAGACTAAAAACGAGGTCATCTCACTCCTAAAGCAAACATGGCGTTGGGCAAGTCATTTTCCTCTCTGAGGCCCCATGTGCAACTCTGTCAAATGGGGTAGCAACACCTCCCATGCTGCCTCAGGGCAAGGATGAAGCGAGGTGCCCCCAGGCGGGGTGCGGCCGCAGGGGCACCTGGCCCTGCAGCACCACTGAGCAGCTCTCTGGTGAGCTCTGGCCGTCAATAAAAACATCATAACCATACAATTACCACTGTCTCTGAGCCCCTGCTCTGGGCCCATCCTCACAGTAACCTTCGAGGTCATTTTTTCCCATTTGGAGATGAAGAAACTGACAATTAAGCAGTAAGCAGGGGTGACACGCTCAAGGTCACTCATTAAGTCAAGACCAGGACTGGTACCCAGGTCTTCCTGAAGCAAACTTTTGTTCCCTAACACCAAGCTATGAGCCAGGGTGCATCTCCCACCCCTGCACACAGAGACCACAGCCACAGACCTGAACCATGACTACTGTGCTCAGTGTGGCAGAGGGGCACTCGACTGAAGTCCAGAGCCCTGAGTTCTGCTCCCGTCTTGGCTGCAAACCGATGCATGACCCTAGGCTACTGCTGACCCACCCTGGCCTCCACTTCTTCATCTGTGTGGTGGGAAGGCTGGAAGTCAAAATCCTCAGGACTTTCTGATTCATTCCTGAGACTGTGAGGACAGTAGCAGGAACTCAGAGGAGAAAATTCATCCTATGGGAAGAGAGTACTGTGTTCCTCCATCCTTCAATACACACTAATTAGTTAATCCCTAAGGCAGCAGGGTAAATTGTCAGGTATCATTATCCCCGAGGTACAAGCAGGAGAGGGGTCGGCCCCACGCTCAGAGCAGAGATGAGATCAGTAAAAGGACCTACCAACTGCTGCTGCATTGGCGGAAGGGGCGGTAGAGGGAGGAAGGAGGCTTAGAAGGAGAGAAACCACACAGGACTGTATTTCAGATTCTCATGGAGTTGAGGTCCCTTGGAAGGCATCTGAGCCAGATCTCTCCTGTAAGGATAGATGGGCAGATGGTGGCCCAGAGAAAGGGAGAGAGAGAGACCAGCCCAGGTCGCACAGCCGAGAGTGCAGACCAGCAGCACACAGGGCCTGGGTGCTCAGCTGAGGCTGCCCTGATGGGGGCAGGGAGGGGACAGCTCCTAAGAGCTGCGCTCCCTCTGTCGCCCTCCCCGAATTCCTAGAGAAAGCAGCCAGCAGTAAACCCCTGGGGATTATGTATGTACTAATGGCCTGTGACAAAGGCAGGAGGATAAGCTCCCTGCTCTGCAGACTAAACAAGGTACAAGAAGCCAAGTCAAACAAAAGCCCAGGTTTTACATTGGCCTGGCTGGGTCTAGAAGCCGCCCAGCCTCTGGGGAGGCCAGGCTCTGTGCCACGGCCCAGAATCTCCTCTGGTGGCCTTTCTCCCCTTTGCCACCCAGGGATGGATGGAAACATGTCCACAACACATGACCATCCCTGTCTGCAGCGTAGAATGCACTTTCATCACTTTTCCCCCAAGAAGAAAGAAATCGGGGGCCAGAGAAGGGAAGGCAGATACTTGTCTCAAGTCACGCGGCAAGTCAGTTCCAGAGGCTGAGACCCACGGCCCGGGGGCTCCCTGCTCCACCTCGGCCTCCCCAGTTTCTCCTCAGTGTTGACAGACATGAGCACGGGAACAGAGGATGTGAAACTCCAATTTATATACAAACTACTGTCCTACCTGATACCCCACTGAGTGCCTGCACAGGCTCTGTGTGCAGAGAGGCCTTGCTTCAAGTCCTGCCTCTGCCTCTTTCTAGTCCCCATGGCTTTGGCAAATTATTTCACCCCTCTGAGCCCCAGTTTGCTTATCCCCAAAATGCAAGAAATAACGGTACCCCTCATAGAGTTACTAGGATGATTAAATGAGTTAATGGATGCAGTGTGTTTTGCTCTTTGCATGGCATACAGTAAGTACCCAGTTACTGCTATCGTTCTTAGCAACCATGTCACCAAACACTGGATGGAGCCTAAACTTCAAATTCTTCTCTTTTAAATGAGACGTCACAAAGATTTCCTCTAACTCCAGGGCTTGGCGGTCTGTACCACCAGCTTTCCCAACCCAAATAGAACTATGGACTCCAGGGTCGGGGCAGTGGGCTGAGGGCCTGTCACTTCCCTGTGTCCCTCTCTAGGCCCCACACACCTGCTCCAGGACGCTCTGGGTGTGAGTCCCCACAGCAGGCAGTCTGTCCATTTCCAGAGCTGCGGCTGAATCGCTCCTGGTGCTGTTCCAAAGGCTTGTGTGTGGTTGCAAAGCATGAGACCTTGGGCCTTGAAGAGCTGAGGAAAACTTGGAGAGTAGGGCCAGGGAAGAGAGTCGGGAATATCTGGGGCAATGTTAGAGAGCATCACGTCCCTCTTCCATGGACAAAGCCTCTCTGCCTCATTTCAGGAAAAAACAGCTGGAGATACAGCATCCTCCGACCTCCATGGGGCTGATCTCCATCAGCCCCTCAGCCATGAGTCAAAGGGGCCTTCTCCCCAGTCCTAACTGTGCAGGGGCTGTTCTGCTTGTTTCTAAGTTTTGCAGGAGCTCACTTCTGCAAAGTAAGAGTGATCAGACTTCAGGCCTGGGGCCATTCCTCTCTCCTTCCCTTCTGGTTCCCAACAGGAGCAAGAAGAGATCTGCTTTGTAGGGATTAAGGCGATGCTCTTCTCTACCGGCAAGGGAGGCGCAACGGGACACGCGAGATTACCCACCTGCCCCTGCTCACCTGTCTGCGTGTCAAGTTTAAAAGCCCCTGGAGGGTTTGTGTAATACTGCTTAGGGATCTTAAAAAATAGAGACCCTGTTTGTGGGATTACCAGGCGTGGAGACATTCTCACCTTTCACTCAAGGCCTCGGATGGCTGCCAACCCCGCTCAGCCCTGCCAGTTGCTGCACCCTGCTTTGCACAGAAGCGATTTATTCCAGTCTGGGGATAATAAGTTGCCTCTCCGGAGCCCCTTATCTGTAGAGGACATTCTACCATTGACCAGTCTGGACTCCAAGTAATGCTCCCAGACACGAGTGTGGCTGGGAAAATGCTGAGCTGCGTGAAAGGCTCTGCTCCTGCAGCCTTTGCTGTGTGGCCTTTGGCAGGTCACTTCTCCTCTCTGGGCTTCCATTTCTTAACCTGTTACCAAAACATAACAGCCTCGAGCCACATTTGTCGTTCAAGGTTAGGTGAAGGTGCTTTCTGAAGTACACCCTGTGGCACAAATTCAGGGGTTTATCATTGTCAAGTGTTATAGAGTTACTTGACTCTTCAAGCTAGTAGAGGTATAACTGATATAAAAATTAAACCTTTTAAATAATGTTGTATTAAGTGTTTTACAATTCACTTGAAACGTTTGGGAATAATTAGGGGAAAGGACAAAGAGAACTGATCAAAGCAATTATTCAGGGAAAAACAGAAAGAAGTACAAGAAAGGAAACATAGCATTTTAGTAGGCGTAGCATTTAACACTATTTACACAGCCATAGTAATGAAAACACTGAACGCTGACTGGACCAAACATTGTGATACTAGAAGTGAGAGAATCAAGGGAGAGAAAGTTGGGGAGGGGAAGTTAAAAAGGGTAAACCCTCTTCTACAAAAATGGGAAATCCGTGGATAATGTCTAAACTTGATAAACCTAGAAATAACAGTTTAAGCCTCTTAGAACCGCAGACAGGAGCAGCAGAAAAAACAGCTAAGGAGTGGAGAAGGGCTGCAGGGAGGAAGTGGCCCGTGGGGCGGGGGGCGGGGGGACAGAGGGGACAGAGGGGGGTAAGGGAGGGTGAGGAAGAGAGCTGTGTCTCATTATAAACAAGATATTTGGTGTTATTTGACTTTTTGAGTTATATGCATTTATTCTTGAATTAAAATAAAAGGTAATTAAAAAATAAAACTAGAAGCAAGTGACAGCTACAAGGAGGCTAATTTAGGTTCTAGATTAAAAAAAAGAACTTTTAATATCTAATCTATTCAAAAGTGGAACTGGCTGCCCCTACAAGAGAGTGAGTTCCTTATCATCAGAAGTATTTTTTTAAAGATTTTATTTCTTTATTTTTAGAGAGAGGGGAAGGGAGGGAGAAAGTGAGGGAGAGAAATATCAGTGTGTGGTTACCTCTTGCACACCTCTAATTAGGGACCTTGCTTGCAACCCAGGCATATGCCCTGACTGGGAGTTGAACCAGTGACCTTTTGGTTCACAGGCCAGCATTCAACCCACTGAGCCACACCAACCAGGGCTGTCTTCAGAAGTATTTAAACAGAAACTATACGTTCACCTGTCAGAAAGAACATAGAGGGTTCCAGCTTTGGTTAGGAAGCTAAACTAAATAAGCTTAGAGATCCCTTTCAGTTCTAAGATCCTGTCCAATTCTATACATCTGTGGAAATTGGGCTGTTATTTCACTTATCTCTAAGCAAATCATTTATCTGTGCATTTAATAAGCATTTACTTAGTACCTACTTGGTTTCTGGTGCTGCACCAGTTCCTGCATTGAGCATAGGTAATCCGAGATAGACATGACAGAGCATCTTCCTACCAGAGTCACAGAAGGGAAACCTCCGCAGCATCTGTCTGATCCAAACCCTCATTACACAGAGAAGCAAACTGAAGCCCAGAAAGAGGCAGACACGTGCACAATGTCGCACAGCATTGGTGGCAGCATCAAGCTTACGTCTAGTCCTTCTGCTTCCTGCGTTAGCACTTCGTCCCTTGCCATGTCTCCTCCGAAGAGCGCTTCCTCAAAAACAGTTCTGACAAACATGAAGTTGATTCTTCGTGGGTTTTACTGATCTCCACTGACACCATTGTGCAATGAATCTTATTGTTATTTTAATTGCAGCAAGATTTGGCTACCTGAATATCTGCTTCAGGGGAACACGTAGTGAGCATTCTGGAGACACCCAGTCCAAGTTCACTGAACCCAAACCTCCAAGATCTAAAACAACAGATATAAAACTAATTGGTAGTGCTGCGTCTCACCAATGCGTGGGAATTCTTAGGTACAGCGTTATCGCCTGTGTCATGGGTAAAATCCCAAATCATTTTGTGGTGTTTGTTATTGTTCCAACAGCTATGAGAGAGCCAACTTCTGCATGTAGCAACATCTCTTTGTAGTATCACTTCCTGGATCCTTTCAGCTTGATTTGGTAGTTCCATCTTTGTCGTTAAGAGTCGCCATGTGTATTAGACAAGACCAGTGGTTCTCGACCATGGCAACTTTGTCCCCACCCCCCAGGGACAATTTGGCAATGTCTGGAGACATTTTTTGGTTGTCACAGTTGGGGTCGGCTGCTCCTGGCATCTAGAGGGGCAGAGGCCAGGGCTGCTGCTAAACACCCTACAGTGCACAGAGAAACCCCTCCCGCCACAGGGTTATCTGGTCCAAAATGTCGAACTGCTGCTGTGGAGAAACCCTGGGCTCGACTCTCTGGCTACATGTGACAGGACCCCAATTCCAAATTGTTTAAGGAAGAGAAGAAGAAAAATAATAAAAGAACAGGGCGGTTACTGGAAGGACATTATCATTGCTATTAAAAAAAATATGTAAGAGCTAAAAAAAACCCCTCAGGGTATATACACCTTTGCAACTAGAATAAGTAACTCAAATCCCATCTGGAGCACCTCTCCCTTCTGTCTTCCTTCTGTCATTCTTTCCACGTGACACAGGACTAGCCACCCTAGCTATGAGCTCATGTCCTCACCGCTTTATAACCAGAGAGGCTTAAAAGGTCCTTTCCTTTCCCAGATCCACTATCACAGATCCCAGAGAAGGATTCTGGCTGGTCAAGCTTGGGCCACATAATCATTCCTAGAACCACTGACTAAAATCAAAGGGAGTAAGGTGCCATACAGTTGTTGGCTCAGCCGGCGCCACGTGCCCACCTGTGGCTACAGGGATGAGTTCTGTGTCCTGAAGTGGCAGAAGGGGTTCTAGATGGACACAAACAACAGCCACCTCAGCACTGAACAATACATTTGGATGGTATTCTTGGCTCTCACTTGCTGTGTGACGTTAAATGAGCCCCCTTCCCTTTCTGGGCCCCTTTCTCACGTGTGCAACAACAGAGTGGAGCATGAGTCAAAGTGATCTCCCTTCCCTTCTACCATTAGATGACTTTTGATTAGTTGTGAATTATTTTTTATCACCCCAGCAATGTTGACATCTGAAAACACTTGCTTTTCGATTGCTGGCTCAGGATATAATATCCAGTTTAAAAATATCTAGAAAATGTTTATATTTAGCTTAGTTTTCTGTCCTTTCCCAACTTTCTAATGTTAATGAAAACAATACTAACTAAAATGCTTTAGCATTTATTCATATTTTCAAAATGATCCATGTATTTCTTTGCATTTTTCAATTTTTTCATAATATTCAACCCTTGTAGGGAAAATTTGTAGACCCACAAAAGCCACTTACACATTAATTTTTCTTTTAAAAATTAGAAATAAATGGAACAATAAATCAATGTTTCTTTCTCTCCCTCTCCAATCAAGCAGTCAATTAATTAATTTTTGGTCATTAGCTTAAGAAGGAATAAACGAATGAATAAAATCTGCTTTGAATGTGGCAGATGAATTTTCTCTTATTCTTATTATAAAATGCATACAATCAAAAGAAATAGCTCTGGATGGTGTGGCTCAGTGGATTGAATGCTGGCTTGCAAACCAAAGGGTCACCCAGTTTGATTCCCAGTCTAGGGCACATGCCTAGGTTGTGGACCAGGTCCCCAGTAGGGGACACTTGAGAGGCAACCACACACTGATGTTTCTTTCCCTCTCTTTCTCCCTCCCTTCCCCTCTCCAAAAACAAATAAAATCTTCAAAAAGAAAAAAATAGACGGTGCTGGGAAATCTCCAACAACATGGAAGAAAAAGCAAAGATTTCAATACATCAGCCAATCAATTATTCAACAAAATTTCATGAGTGCCTACTATGTGCAAGGCACTGTTAAATGATCTGCCCCTGTGTAACTTACATTCTAGTGACTGAAGAAGGATTTCCTAAATCCTAGCCCTTCACCAATGAGATGAAGTCAATACCATTCAATCCCTTGCCGGCCTCTCCAGCTCCTAGGAATGCACACTCACACCTCTGTTGTTGTCGTTATTGTTGTTTTTAGTTTTTGAAATTTAATTGTGGTTCAGTACAGTTGTCTCCATTTTACCTGCACCATCCTCCCCCACCCCAGCCAACCCCACCTCCCACCTTTGATCCTACCCCTCTTTGGTTTTGTCCATGTGTCCTTTGTACGTGTTCCTGAAAACCCTTCCTCCTTTCCCCAGTATCCCCTCCCCCCTCCCCTCTGGTTACTGTCCATTTGTTCTTCATTTCGATGTCTCTGGTTATATTTTGCTTGCTTGTTTTTTGTTGATTAGGTTCCACTTATAGGTGAGATCACACCTCTTCTGCTTGGAACTATCCTGCCTTTACATTTTTACCACCAACTCTGGGAAACTTCCTCAGATGGCTCTTTCTTCCTACCCCGCAGATTTAGTCCCAGAACCTCGTGCAGAGGTCTACCACTCGGCACCTCTCACTTTTCAGAATTATTTGTTCATGTCACTGCTTCCCTCCTTGGACTGTAGATTTCTCTAGGGAAAGGGAAGGTTCTTATTTACCTGAGGATTTGTGAAGCTTGACAGTCATCCCCTGCCCCCCCCCCACACACACACAGTTCTCAAACCTGTTCTTGCTCCTCTATTCCTCTTCTCAGTGAGTAGCACCCCCTCCTCCCAGTGGCTCAGGCCAGAAACCTAAGCATCATCCTTAATGAATTCCCTTACCTCCCCTCCCACACCCAACTGAAGCAGTTCATGGCTATCTCTGTGCACCTCTTCACCTCTGGATAAACCCCTTGGCCTAGATAAATCTCATTCCATCCCACAAAGCCGGAGTAGCTCATTAATCATTTAATCTTGACCTCTTCCAGGAAGCCTGCCTTGATTCCTGCCCCTCCAGGCTTGGCTGAGTATCTATCTGTTCTCTGGGTAGTTTAGGTCTGCTGTGCTTCCTCATTTATATGGCAGATGTTCTTCTTTCCTATTAGATAAACATTTAACTTTCCTAAGCTCCAAGAGGGAAGGTGCTTACTTATGACTGCTTCTCCAGCTCCTTAGACTATTACCTGAGATGTGGTAAGTCACCACTAACAACTTTTAAAATAAATGCAGGAACAATCACATTTAGACTTATCCTGGATTCTACTCAGATCTGCCATTAACTAGTTGGGTCACTATGCACTTAACTCCTCTGAGCCTCATTGTTTTCATCTGTGAAATAGTCATAATAACTCCTTCCAAGTCTACCCTTAGAGTTAAACATAGGATCTAATGAAAAAATAAATGTGAAAGCTGTTTACAACTTCTCAGCTGGTTTATACACATAAACCACGGCTCAGCCTTCCAACCATTCCCACTAAAACATCACACATACGAGCAAAGTTGGCCCAGATCCTCCAGAAGGGACCTCAGTGAGTGCCACCTGAAAAAGAATTGCTCAGCTGATCTTGGCCCAAATTTCTAACCCGCAAAATTATGAGACAGAATAAAATGGTTATTTTTTAAGCCACTAAGTTTGGGGTTAATCTAATATGCAGCAATACATAACCAGCTCAGGTAAGTAAGGATAAAGAATCAAGCCTTTACCCTGCCTTTCCCTTATGAACTTTACTTCATAGTAACCAGAGTCGATGAGCTCAAGCTTTTCTTTATAGAAGAATTACATTTAACAAATCAAGACGGAATATCAGAATTAGAATATCATTAAAACTCCTGCTGATGTAATGTTTAGTCATTGATAATCATTATGTGAAGCAAGCCCTTAGGCAAAAGGCCAGCGAGGAACATTATAACTAATAGATCAGGCCGAAAACACCTCAACCCAATGATCAATATTTTAATAAGCCAAAATGAAAGAAAACCAGATATTATGTAACTCTTGATGTGAGGCAACAGGAAGTATAGGGCACCCACTCTCAAACTTTCTTGCCCCCAAATCAAACTGAACTCGACAGCACTTTTAGATTCCACCCCAGGGACCAGAGAAACATATTAAATGACCCCCTAGGGATGTGACCAGCAAAATCCCAAACATGGAAAACTACAGGGCAAACAATTAAGTTCCTTCAAAATAAAAATTTTTTTAAAAATAGAAGAAAAAGGGGGACACATTGACTAAAAGAGACTTAGGAGATGATATAGTAACCAAATTCAATGTGCAGAGTTAGACTATCTCTTGATAGTCTTTTATATATATATATATATATTTATGAATGAATATGAACACTGACTGGATACTTGATGGAGTCATTTTAAATGTTTAGATGTGATAGAATATTATAGATAATCTTTGAAAGGGCCTTTTTCTAGCCCTGACCAATGTGGCTCAGTGGGTTGAGCATTGTCCTGCAAAGAGAAAGGTCACTGGTTTGATTCCCAATCAGGACACGTGCCTGGGTCTTAGGTTCAGTCCCTGGTCAGGGTGTGTGCAAGAGGCAATCCACTGATGTTTATCTCTCACATCGATGTGTCTCTCTCTCTTTCTCTCTCCCTTCCTCTTTCTGTAGAAATAAATAAACGTGATTTTCTAAGGAGATTCTATCTTCTAGAGACAAAAAATACATGTATCCCAGACACATCTGGGATTTCCTTCAAAATAATCCCGTGGCAAAGGGCTAGGAGTGGATAGGGTGCACATGAAGCAAGATTGGTCATATGTTGATGTTATTAAAGCTGTATGATGAGGATGTGAGATTTAGTAAACCGATATCTCTATTATTGCATATAATTCAATTTCCATTTAAAAGTTTTAAAAAATAATAGCTCTAGCCGAAAACCTTGGGGCAGGGGGACGGTTATCTCCAGTCATGCATCGCAGAGCGACGTGAGTGCAGAGAGACAGTCTTCGCCTCTCCCCCTCTCACCAATGCCCCTTCACTTGTACAGCTAGAAACTAAAGAGACATCTGAAGTCCCTTTTTAAGGATGCATAATGGAGGGGAATTTGGAGAGGGAACAAAATCGTTAAGGAGGATTATACTGTCACCACTTGACACAATGGGGATTGCTGCTTTTAACTGCTCTAAACAAGTCGTGCCTCATACCAGAGTTTCGACTCAAGAAGGCGTCGCCATGCAAAGTGGATCCTGTCCAGGAGATCAAGTCTTTCTTCCTGGCTGGGTCTTTGAGTGCGTGCTCCTTCCTGACACAGCGAGAGAATGCAGGTGGTTCTTAGAATGCACTTGACATTTTTTTCCTCTTCATGGTGTCCTTGCAGCCAGATATCTTGGAAGGCTCAGGAATGGAGGCGCCTCTGGATGAAGTGGCCATCCTGACTGAGGGGCTAGGGGACCAGGTCAAATTTCTGCCTATTTCCTCCAGATGCAATGAGAAGCAGTGTAGAATAAGGTCAGCCAGTGAGTTCTGGACACACCCGGTTCTGCAAGTCACCAGCTGTGCGACCTTTTGCCCTGTTGCACCCCTGAAAGCAGGATGGGTTGCGGGCAGCTCTACTGGAACCACCAGAGAAAATTCAGGCAGAGTTCACACCCTTTCAGCATCTGCTCACACTGACACTGCCTGACCTGGAAATGGGACCTATATATGGGCCACCAGTTTCCATTAGTACTCAAAGGATATAGGCTGCATCAAGTTGGACCCCCTGTCCTTCTTTGAATATATTATCCGAGACTGCTACCTGGTGAAAGAAACAATGCTAGCTAGCTCTTTATACACAGATTTTCATAATCTAAAAAAAAGTAGATATGCTAACTTTCAGCTCACATCGCTAAAAAAGACAAAATTAGATAATGTATGTAGAGTGCTTAGCACGTGTAGCATGGAGTTAGCTCTTGATAAATGGTTATCACTACTGTTTATTTCTCCATCAAATGTGGATGGACTCTAATGTTGTTAAGGGTCCTCCTAATCCTAATGTTTGAGGAGCCAAGCACTATACCAGGTACTGGTGCTAAGGTGGACAAAACTGACACTGGAGTTGGGGGCTAAACTCAGCACAGAAGGCAAAAACTCTGCATAATCAAAAGTACTTTGAAAATTCTTCCACCATCAACAGACCTCCCTATCATCTGCTCCTCCATTCAGAGGTGCCGTCAGAGGTACTGCTTGGGGGGAGCTACATGGTTTGGGCCCTGGAGTGATGGTGGCTGAGCAAACATGGCATCTTGTCTCCTCCTAGGACCTGGAAGGTGAAAGCCTTAACTCTCCTCCAGTCAAAGTGCAGTTGTGCTCCCTCCTTTGCTGTTAGCCCTTAGCCCCAGTGCCAGATGAGAAAATGGACAGCAGCCTCAGTGGTCCCCTTCCATTGATTCCAGGCTCACCATGAGATTGTCACTGCTCAGTGACCAGGAGCACGTGGGGAGTAGGCTCCCCACACCTCCTGTTCTCATCATTCCACACAATGTACTGAGCACCTTCCCTGCGTAAGATGTGCTAAGCACTGACTAGGGTGGAGCAAGCCAAGGGTAGCTTTCCCCAGGGTTTTAGGGAAACAGATCCCAAGCCCAGTAAAGTACAGTCGACAGGGCCACAGGAAGGGCCAGAGATGGGCTATGTGGGGGGCAGCTGGGGACAGGAAGAGTGCCATCACCTTCCTGGGAGGTGACACTAGACCTGACCCTTGCAGACTGAAAAGATCTGAGGGGTAAAACATTGGGGAAAGGGCAGCCACGGCAAAGAGACAGCATAAGGCAAAGTCTGGAGGCAGGAAAGAAGTGCTGCGTCCCAGGAAGAGCAGATGGGTCCCATGGTTTGGGTTTGTTGAAGGCGGAGGTGAGGCTGGAGAGGTCAATGGGGCCATGTGGCAAAAGGCCTTAGGGCCAAGCCAAGGAGAGTGAACTTCACTGTGCAGGCAGCAAAAAGGACTAGAGCCAGCCTTGGAAAGGGGACCCCGGCTAGGTGTGAAGCTCTTTTCCCCATACCTGCCCACACCCTCTCGTCGGATCTTACACAGCACCCATCCAGGTTTGAAAAGCCTCAACAATAAACCTTTGAGACCCAAGATCAAGCCTTTCCACAGTGGCTTCAGCAGCACCATTAGGATCAAAAGAGGCAGTTCTTTAGGTTTCTCTCCACAACTGCCGTTCACCTGTGGAGAAACCACACCAAAATGGAGTGGGAGCGGTAGAGAGGGTCAAAGTTAAATGTAGAAGGGCAACTGGAGACATAGAAAAAAACAAACCACCATGTCCTAGTTCAAAGGCAGTCAGGCAGGAAGAATTCTCTCTTACTTGTGGAAGTATTGGCCTTTTTATTTTATTCAAGTCTTCAATTGTTGGGATGAAGCCCATCCACATGAGGGAGGGAAATCTGCTTTATTTTGTCTAAAGATTTAAATGTAAATCTCATCCAAAACACCCTCACAGAAACATCCGAGTAATATTTGATCCAATATCTGGGCACCCCGTGGCCCAGTCAAATTGACACATAAATCAACCATCACACTGTCAACATTTGCACTTTTATGATGGAATTGGGACCAAGCAGTAGTGCTTTAATTATAATAGTTAATGAGAAAAGAGAAGCAGACCTCATTTCAAAGTATTAACTGAAGATGAAATATCACAGCCCTGGAAGAAGTACACTTTCAGAAGATTGAGTAAAAGAGTTTGTGGAAGAACGCAGGCATCCCATGCACACAGGCATCACACACACACAGGCATCCCACGCACACAGGCATCACACACACACAGGCATCACACACACACAGGCATGTTGGAATCAAAAGAACCTTGCCCTTAACTGGCCAGCCACGTAGCAATTTTGTAAATAGCTAGTCACCGAGTGTCGGCAAGAAGTGAAATCTATCACATTGAATGTATTAGTTTGGATTTTGATGGTCTTTGTAGTATTGTATTTACTTTATAAATGTTTTGGTTTCATTATTTATAATGAGGTTATACCACCTGTATATTGGTACACATTTAAACTACATTAAAATATATTTATGTCAATCCTGGAGGTGTCCATGAGATCTTTGTCCTTTTAAGTGGGTCCATTAGATTGTTACTCTTAGTTTGAGAAACACATAGATAATGTGAAAGTTTCTTTGGCCCATTTTAGGGGATATATGCTTTGAAGTATTTCATTTGTCGAAGTCACTAAACTACATCTTTTAGAGGTGTTTTTACTACATCTTTTAGACGTTATTTCTATAGGGATGGCCTATAGAAATAAGGCTACCCCAGGATCTTTAAAACTGAAAAAAAGTGTGTACCCCTGCTACACTGGATTTGGAAAATCCAGGGCAGGGCAAAAGTAGGTTTACAGTTGTGAGTATGCAACACAGGCTATTCTTGTATTATTATTACTATTACGCTTTCAGTGGGTTAATTACATGGCATGTAAATTATGTCTCAATAAATCCATTTTAAAAATAATGGGCAAAAATTTTCTATTATGTTGAAAACTATAAATGTAGATCCAAGATGCCCCAATGAATCCCAAACACTAAAAATGACATGAAGAAAACTTCATGTTTTCTTCACTAAGGCACATCGTAATCAAATTGCTCACAATAAACAATAAAAAGGAAATATGGGAAGCATTCTGACACATTATATACAGTGGGAAAAAATATAGATGACAGCAGACTTATTGTTGAAAGCAACAAAAGGTAGAAGACAGTAGAATGAAATCTTTTATATACCAAAGAAAAAGCTGTGAATTGAGAATTCTACACACAGGGAAATTATCTTTTAAAAACCAAGGTGGCACAATAAGATGGTACTTCATACCCATTAGGAGGGCTACTATCCAAACAATGGAAAATAATGTTTTGTCAAAGATATGGAGAAATTAGAATACTCCTGCCTCACTAGTAGTAATATGAAATGATGCAGCCACCATAGAAAAGTTTGGTAGGTCCTCAAAAAATTTCAACATAAAATTAGTATATGATCCAGTAATTCCACTCCTAGGTATATACCCAAAATAAGTGAAAACAGGTGTTCAAACAAAAACCTATACATAGTACCTGTAGTCAACAATACTGGGACTTCCAGTCAAGATGGAGGCATGAGTAAACACAGCTCACCTCCTCACACAACGACAGCAAAAATTACAACTACAAAACAACTATCACCCAGAATCATCAGAAAATTGAACTATATGGAAGTCTGACAACCAAGCAATTAAAGAGGTCACAATTATTTATGGATAGGAGGGTTAGAGACACAGAACAGGCAGTCCCACATGCATGTGTGGTGGAAAATAATTGGGAGGGATCCCAGCCTCACATGAGACTACCCAGCCCAGGGTTACATTGCTAGGAAGATAAGTCCCCATAACTTCTGAGACTCCATCAACCTAGTTCACACAGGTTGCCCTGCCCAGGTGATTACCTAAGTCTCTGCCCTATCCAACTTACAGTGTGCTTTTCTATATTAGCCTATGCTATACTAAGATGGGGAGTCAAAGCAGCTCTACCGAATACACAGAAAGAAACACAAGGAGGCTGCTAAAATGAGGAGACAAAGAAATATGGCCCAGACAATCCCTTGCACTCTTTCTTTCAACCTGGGCCCGTCATAATGGCTCCCACAAAGAAGGCTGGCAAGAGTAAGAAGGGCCGTTCTGCTATTAATGAGGTAGTGACCAGAGACTACACCATCAACATCCACAAGTGCGGTCATGGAGTGGGCTTCAAGAAGTGTGCCCCTCGAGCACTTAAAGAGATCTGGAAATTTGCCATGAAGGAGATGGGGACTCCAGATGTGCGCATTGACACCAGGCTCAACAAAGCTGTCTGGGCCAAAGGAATAAGGAACGTCCCATACCGTATCCAGGTGTGGTTGTCCAGAAAATGTAATGAGGATGAAGATTCACCAAATAAGCTCTATACATTGGTCACCTATGTATCTGTCACCACTTTCAAAAATTTGTAGAAACAGTTAGTGTGGATGAGAACTAACTGCTGATCATTGAGTAAAGTTATAAAACTGCCTTTGAAAAAAAACAAAAGAAATATGGCCCAAATGAAAGGACAGATAAAACTCCAGGAAAAGGACTAACAAAATAGCAATAAGCAATCTATCAGATGCAGAGTTCAAAATACTGGTTATTAGGATGCTCAAGAAACTCATTGGGTTCTTCAACAGTATAAAAAAGACCCAGGCAGAAATAAAGGTTACACTGAGTGAAATAAAGAAAAATTTACAGGGAATGAACAGTGGAATGGATGAAGCCAAAAATCAAACCAATGATTTGGAACACAAGGAAGAAAAAATATTCAGTCAGAACAGAAAGAAGAAAAAAGAATCCAAATAGATGAGGATAGTATAAGTAGCCTGTAGGACAACTTCGAACACACCAACATTCGCATCATGGGGTGCCAGAAGGGGAAGAGAAAAAGCAAGAAATTAAAAATTTATTCCAAAAAATGATGAAAGAAAATTTCCCTAATTTGGTGAAGGAAATAAACATGCAAGTCCAGGAAGCACAGATAGTCCCAAACAAGATGGACCCAAAGAGGATCACACCGAGACACATCATAATTAAAATGAGAAAGGTTAAAGATAAGAAGAGAATCTTATAAGCAGCAAGAGAAAAGCAGAGGTACAATGGAGCTAAGTCCCATAAGACTGTCAGCTAATTTCTCAAAAGAAACTTTGCAGGCTCAAAGGAACTGGTAAGAAGTATTTAAAGTGATGAAAAGCAAGGAGCTACAACCTAGATTACTCTACCCAGCAAAACTATCATTTAGAATGGAAGGGCAGATAAAGTGCTTCCCAGACAAGGTTAAGCTAAAAGAGTTTCTCATCACCAAGCCATTATTGTATGAAATGTTAAAGGGATATATTTAAGAAAAAGATCAAACTATGAACATTAAAGTGGTAGTAAATTCACAATTGTCAACAGCTGAATTTAAAAAACAAACTGAGAAAACAAGCAAAACAGAAACAGAATCAGAGGCATGGAGATCATTTGGAGGGTTACCAGCTGGGAGGGGGCAAGGGGAGAACAGGAGAAAAGGTGCAGGGATTAAGAAGTATAAATTGGTAGGTACAAAACAGGTGGATGTTAGGAACAGTATAGGGAACAGAGAAGCCAAAGAACTTACGTGCATGACCCACGGACATGAATTAGCGGGGAGAATTGCCAGAGGGAATAAGGGGTACTGGGTGGATGGGGGCAAAGGGGGTAATATCAGGACAACTATAATAGCCTAATCAATAAATTGTTTTAAAAAATAGGAACTTGAAAAACAGAAAATAAAATTACCTTGTGTTACATTAAAAAAGGATAATGTATTTGTACACCTAAAAAGTTGTTTGGAAAAAAAAAAGTTGTTTGGAGGGTAGATCTCATGTCAAGTGTTCTTACCACAATAAGATAATTTTATTAAAAAATCTACATATGAATGTCCATAGCAGCACTATTCACAACACCCCAAGGGTAGAAACAACCCAAATGTCCATCAAATAATGAGTGGATAAACAAAACTGGTGTATCCATACAGTGAAATATTATTCACACACAAAAAGGAATGAAATACTGATTCATGTTACAACATGATGAACCTCAAAAACATTATGCTAAACAAAAGAAGTCAGTCATAAAGGACTACAGGTTGTATGATTCCATTTATTTTATATTCCATTATCCAGAATAAGCAAATCCATAGAGATGGAAAAGAGATTAGTGGTTGCCAGGGGCTGGGAAATGGGAGGTGACTTCTTAGTGGATATGGGGTTTCCTTTGGAGTGACGAAAACATTCTGCAGCCATAGTGGCAATGGTCCACAATTTTGTGAATGTACCAAATTCCACTGAATTGCACGTATTAAATGGTTAAAAAGGTAAATTTTATGTTTTAAGTATTTGATCACAATTTAAAGAACAACAATGGGATACACTGTAAACCTATTAAAATTTAATAGACTGAAAGACTAATCATACCGAATGTTGCCAAGGATGTAGAAGAATTAAAACTCTTCACCATATATCACTGGTGGGAATGTATGTTACAATCACTTTGGAAATCAGTTTTGTGATTTCTTTAAAAGTTTACCATGCACCAACTACCATATGAGGTATCCCAAAAAAAATGAAAACACGTGTTTACACAAAAAGTTATACACAAACATTCATAGCCAAAAACTGAAAACAACCCAAGTCCTTCAATGGAGAATTCAATAAACAAATAGCAGTATTTCATACAGTGAAATACTATTCAACAATATAAAAAGAATGAGTTATTCTCATGTACAACAATCTGGAAGCATTTCAAAGGAATTACACTGAGTGATAAGAAGCCAAACAAAAATGAGTACATACTGTATGATTGCATTGATATAAAATTTTAGGAAATGCAAATTAAGCTATGTTGATACAAGCAGATCAGTGGTTGCCTGGTGACTAGGTGTTGAGGTGGGTCGATGGGAAGGGCCAGGAAGGAGAGTTTTCAAAAGGACACCAGGGCCCTGACTGGTGTGTCTCAGTTGGTTGGGCATTGTCCCACGCAGTGAAAGGTTGCTGGATAAATTCCCCACGGGGGCATGTACTGTGATTGCAGGTTTGGATACATACGAGAAACAACCAATCGATGTTTCTCTCTCACACTGATGTTCCTCTCCCTCTATTTCTTCCTCTCTTCCCCTCTCTCTAAAAATAAATAAAGAAAACCTTTATTTAAAGAAAAGAACATTAGTAAACTTTAAGTGATAATATTTGCTATCATGATTATGGTAAAGGCTTCACGGGTATATACTATGCCAAAACATATAAAATTGCACACTTTAAATAGGTGGATTTTATTGTATTTAATAGTGTCTCAATGAAGCTCTTAAAAACATTTTAAAAGTATATGTGATAGATCTTTAGGGAATAAAATATAAACAAAGCTTATATTTTCTACTAGATTGTGCAGTTATAACTTTTCTCTTTAAAAAATTTAATCTTGCGCCAAAAGATGAGAGTTATGTTTGAAAAACTGACTGTGTTATATACTCAATATGTTCTATCAGTTGCTTTACCGATAACTATATTGGTCAGAATAAGGCAGATTAAGCTGCGGTAACAAACAGCCCAAATGTAAGTGGCTTAATACCACCAAGGTTTATTTTCTCACTCACTCTACACATCCCTAACAACTGACGAGGGGGTATTTTCATGGTAGTTTCCCTGAGACCCTGGGCAACAAATCCCCAATATCCTGGAATGTGGCCCCCTTGCTCGGTGCAGCTGGAGAAGAGAGAATGAAGGAGTCAAGCATATACAATTCAATTCTCCAGCCCACAAATACCAATAAATCACATTTATTGATTAGTCACAAAAATTAGTCTTGTGATATGACCATGCTTTACTTCCAGGGGGCAGAGGAGTGTATGCTTCCATGTGCCCAGAAGTAGAGAAGGGGATATTGGTGACTATTAATAATCTACCATGATTACCCATGAAACTAAAAATTATTTTCACACCAACAAATGACAAAGGATTTTGCAACCAAATGTGCTCAGAGAATGTGAGCTGTCTGTGAGCCAGAGGTTCCCACCCAGAGAGGTGGGAAAACTGTAGCTCCACCCACACTCAGAAGTCCCCTGTTCTCTCAACACAGTCCCTGAAGAGAGAGCCCAAGTTCCAGAGGTCCGGGGACAGCTGGGTAGCAATTCCACTTGACTTTTAAAGGTCTCTTAGCTGCCCAGAAATCACTTGCACTCATGCATTCCACCACTCATGCATTCAGTATCTACCACCTACGCCTGGATAGTGAAGAAACCCACCCATTGGGTGGGGCCCCCACACAAGAGGTCTGAACAAGGTGCTAGAGGAACACAGAAGAGGGAGCAATGAATATTTTTTAATGTTTTCAACTCTGATATAGCCATTTTGGGGGTGCTCTTGTGATACAAATCTTAGCCCCCACCTTGCTAACTCTGCCCCTTACCAGCTCTGTGGTGATAGGCAAATCCCTTCCCCTTTCTGAGCCTCAGTTTCCTCATCTGTGAAACAGGAATAATAAGGCTTACCTCCCAGAACTGTTGAGAGAACAAGAATGAGATCATGTCTGTGGCATGCTTTGTAAACTGTCAAGTTTTGTGTGCATCCATCTTATCACCACCACCATCATCACCGCTGTCTTGCGCTGTCTAGAAGGGAGGCCGCAGGGTTGGGGAAGGCACAGAGGAGAGAGGGGCTCCCAGTCTGACCCTGAGACCCTGCTGGAGTCAGGGCCTCTCTTCTAATTAACTCTTCCTGGCAGAAATTCCTTGCTGGACATGTTTGCCTACCAGTGACAAGCCAGGTGAGGCTTCCAGGGGCCGCCCACTGGCCCTGACACACCGGGGAGGAATGATGATTCACTAGCCCTCTAACAGCCTTGCTGACAGGCGTCTTGGCCCAGCCCCTGGCAGAGGCTAGCAAAGGTGCATTGGGGCCATCAGGTTTTTAAGAAGAGAAAGATGGAAAGAGAGAGGGGAAGACAAATGAGAGATAAGAGGAAAAGAAAGGCACAAAAAAGGCAAAAGAAGGAACGGAAGAAAAAAAAAGTACAATGTGGTTATCAAGAGGAATATTCAATGGGTATAGTTTGTTTGGCAGTGTGAAAAAGTCCTGGAAATTATTTACACAATGACGTGCCTATACTTAACGCTACTGAGCTGTACACTTAAAAATGGTTAAGAGAGTATATTTTATGTCGTGCTTTTTAACATAATTAAAATTGAGTTAAAAACTATTTTTAAAAGTGAAGAAATGAAAAAGGGAGAAGGGAGGAAAGGAAGAAAGAAGGGAGGGGAGAAAGCAGAGGAGAGAAAGGCATAAGGGAGGAGGGAAGGAGAAAGGAAGGAGAGGGCAAAGGGAGAAAGAGATGGAGGATGGGAGAAGGGAGAGGAAGAGAAAGATGTAGGGAGGAAAGAAAGAAAAGGGAAGGAGGAAAAAGGAAGGAAATAGGAAGGGAAGAATGGAAGGAAGGAGGAACCAGAGAGATTAAGGGGAAATTTTTAAAAGATGAGGGGAATAAAGGGAAAAAAATAAAATGAAAAGCGGGGGAAGGAAGGAAGGAGAAAACGAATAGCCGCTCAGCGGACTACCCCGCAGCGAAAGTGCGCCCCGCGTCGCCGTCTCCCCCTGGTCGGGGGTGGGGCCGCTTGCGTGACGCCATCGCGCCGCGCCGTCTCCCCACCTTCCGGTGCCCGCGTCTGAGCGTTGTGCAACTTCGTATCTCGCTGGTGGCTACCCTGTTGGCGGTTACCGCTCTCCCTGGGTGGCTGCGAGTCCCCTGGCCTTTGGCCTTCTGCCCGGCCAGCCCCGGCGGCGGCGGCGGCGGCGGCGGGGGGACCATAATTGCCCAGAGACGCGGCCCTTATCTGGGTGGGTTGTGCAAAGCACGCAGGAGCGAGGGCCCCAGGCGGCGGCTCGGACGCCTCAGCGGCCAGGCATGCGCGCGGGGGCGAGGGGCGGGCGGGGGTCCCAGGGGGCGCCTCTGGGGCTTCCCGCTGCAGACGTTGCCCCTCTACGGAAAGAACCGCCGCTGGCCTGCATAATCATGGCAGAGGGTGGGGAAGACCTGGGCTCCCCGCCCGGCCCTGGCACCTGCTTAGTTTCTGGGCTCACGGCTCATTCGCAGTAGTAGTAACAATACTACCTGTCATGGTGGTTGTGAGGATTAGAAAGAATGCAGGAGAGGCCTAGACAGGCGCACATTAGGTACCCGAGGAGTGGTAGCCATTATCCTCTTACCACCCACTGCAAGACCTCACGCTAAAGTCTACTTGCTAGGCTCACCCACCTGGCCCACACACCGCCAACCAAGACCTGAGTTCAAGTGTTGTCTGCCACTGACTTGCTAAATGGCCTTTGGAAATTTGCCTTCCACTTCTCGTCTCTCTTCAGTTTCCTCTTACGAAATTTGGTAATAAAGTCACTGCCTCGCCAGTCTGTTGGGAGGCTTAAATGAAGTGACCCTTGGGAGAATGTGAGGGATGCAGCTCTACCGAGCTCTGCCAACCACTGCCCTTGAAAAATTCCTTCCCTTGGCTTCCATGACAACAGATAGTTCAGGTTTTCCTCCTACTTCTAGCTACTTCCCATTCTCTTTCCGTGCTCCTCCTCCCTTACACGTCCCTTAGAAGTCCGTGCCCCTAGAGGCTTTCTCTTAGGCATTCCTCGGTGAGGGGTGACTGGACTGCATCCTCTCCAAGACTTCAGGTCCCAGCGGCCACATGTGGCCCAGACCTCTTTTCTACAGATTCAGATATTTACAGGACACCCACGAGGGTGGGTCCCACAGGAACCTCATATTTGACGTTCCAAGTTGAACACATCATCTTCCTATCCCAGAACCACAGGACGATGTCTAGGTTCTCTACCCTCCCCAGGACAGAAAGAAACCTCAGGGCCATCCTTAAGGTTTCCCTGTCGCCTGTCCTACTATCCAAATAATCACTAAGTCCTGTCTCTCCTGCCTCTAACGTCCCTCAGTCTGTCCCATTCCCACTGTCACCATCTCTGTCTTGGCCACTGCCATATTACAATTCCCAACTTGTCACTTTCCCGTCTTGCCCCCTCCAGTTCATTATCTACCATGAAACTAAAATAACCTTCCTAATACAAAACCCATATGTAACGCCACATGTTATTGCCGGCCCTCCAAACTCTAACTACATGGAACTTATTTCTCTTCTCAGTGCCATACCTCTGGGCCTTTTCACATGCTGTTCCCTCTGTCTGGAACACTTACATTCCCTCTTTGTTTGACTCACTCCTGCTCGTCCTGCAGATTTCCACTTAGACACTTCCTTTGAATTGCTTCCCCTGACCTGACCAACCTTTAACTAACTTTGGCACCCCTCTTATTTGCTCTTACGGTGATAATAATGAAGTCTTCTCCCATTGTGAATTTGTTTTGATACAAACTTTGTAGAAAGCAAAAAGAAAAGTGTGTCAAAATTTGTTTTAGTCCTCACCCATCAGTATGTTTTTTTTTTTTTAAATTTTAGAGAGAGAGGAGGGGAAAGAGAGAGAAACATCAATGTGAGAGAGAAACATTGCCTCCCATACACACCCCAGACCGGGAATCAAGCCTGCAACATAGGTATGTGCCCCAACTGGGGAAAGAACTTGCAACCTTTTGGTGCACAGAATGATATTCCAACCAGCTGAGCCACTCATCAAGGGCCAGAATCTTTTAATTTGCCCATATCCTTCAACCCAGCAATTCCTTTTTTCAGAAACTTAAGAAAAAAACTTAAAGATGTACTGCAGTATTTAAGGATTCTGATATTCATTGGTGTGAAAGACACAACAAAAAGCTTCAATGAGGGATTGGTTAAATGTTATATCCATACAATGAAATACTGTGCAACTATTAAAATTCAGGAGAATAGAGAAAATCATTCACAGTATAATGTTAGGTAGGAAAGAGACTTATAAAAAATTGTGTCCAGTATGGATCTAATTTTTTAATTAAAATGCACAGAGAAAAAGAGTATCTGGGAAGATATACCAAATGTTAAAGAGTGTCATCTCTAGGTGATGGCATTTTAGGAGATTTTAACTTTTTTCATTTTACTTACCTGTGTTGTCTCTCGTAAGCCTGTTTTTCTCTCTAATTATATGACTTTTTTAATTTAAAAAATGAAATAAATGTTTGTTGACCAGTTGCACATTTTTATCCAGAGGCCTGAGCCAACCTGGCTGGGATAGTTGGGCCCTTGGAGCTCCTCACCAACATGAGAGGGGAGGGGCCTAAACAGTAGAACAAAATGCCTCTCATCTGTGCTGGAATAAAATATATAGCAATGTCAGCGGGAAGGGAAAACAGTTGCTGTTCCGGCAGAAATGGATACTGGAGGAATTTTCATTCATTGAAGAACTTAGCTTGGGAATTTCTAGACTGGTAGTATCCAGTAAGAAGCTGGAAATGCTCAAATTCCTCCGCCTCATCTTGGAATCAGGAAACTGAAACCTGAAAGATGATTGGCAACTTGCCAGACTTGCCAGCCCGCACATGAAGGTAATGGCAGAACTAGAATTTGGTCCTGTTTCCTCACTTCCTGGTCACTACTCATTCCAATATATGTTCCCATCCCGTCCCCAGAAATTGACACCAAGAGTCTCTATACATAGACAGGCAACCTGCTTGATTTCCACCCAAAGCTCATACCTCCCGAAAGCAGACCACCTTCAGGCTTATTTAACTTTTTACCATGGGGATCTCTTATACTGATCCTTGAGAAGGTGACCCACTTAAATTCCCCACCAAGCTCTGTTCTAAAGAATAGCCAGCTGTAATGATTATATTCCAAACTCCAGTGCTTTCTCTGTGGCAAGCCCTTTTCCATAAGGTAATCTCTTTTTTTAATTTTATATTTTATTCTCCCAATAGCTATCCAATGTAAGTAGTATAGCAGGTCCTCAAATAACATTGTTTCATTCAGTGTCATTTCAAGATAACATTGATGAGATACCTTAGGAACTGAGCTCCTGTTTAGAGCAATTAGGCTATGGTAAAACTGATTTCATCATACATCATTTCACTTAAAGTCACAGAACATATCCATGATGTTAAGTGAGGACTTGGCAACTGAGATTCAAGGAGGTGAAGTAACAGCTGTAAGTACCACAGTGAAAATTCCAACCCCCACTCTCAGTAGACTCTGTCCTGTACCAGTGTGGACCTGCATCCCAGGTCTACACTGCCACGCCTGAGCAGGTGTTACTCTTTATAGTCTACTGAGGGGCATTTTTAAGACTTGAAAATAGAGCTGAAGAGACCTTGGAGGTCTGCATTTCACATTTTGTTTCATTCTGCAAACAAACCACATTGTTCAGAGTGGTTTACACTATGAACTGTGGATAAAGGACCTGAACTTAAAACCTGGCTGTGCCACTTAACTAATTGTGGCTTTGAGCAAGTTACTTGACCTCTCTGTGCCTAGATTCCTCATCTGCAGAGCGTGGATAGTAATTAATAGATAATTAATTCATAGAATTGCTGCAAGGATTAAATGAGTTATAACATTAAAGTCCATAAAACAGGGTTTGACACACATTATCATTACCATGCTGTGATTACCATTAATGAGAGGTCACGATGCACCAGGTGTTAAAATAGCGAATGGGAAGACACAGATGACAGACATTGTCCTCCCCTCGGGGTTCTCATGGTGTGGAAGTAGAGTGCAGAAACCATATATAATTACAAGTTAACGACGTGGCAAACTCAGCGTAGACTTGTGTGGGCACTCTGACAGTGGTTGTGACTTGTCCCAGGAAGCAGCAGAATCAGGACTTGAGTTCAAGCATCTTAAACCTCTTTATATCCCAACTCCTGGATTAGGAATTTGCCAATGGCATATGTACATGTCTTTCCATATGACACCAAAAAGAGACTCCTGAGGCCATGGCTGCCTCAGTTGAAGATTTACTAATATGTCAATAAACATTTGCCAAATGAGTCAATGAGTCGAAGGCATCGGTGAGAAGACAACCAACTTTCCCCTCAGTGCTCACCTCCTCAGTGTGCAGACACGAAGCCCTGCACAAGCCCTGCAGTGGTGAGCCCTGGGGGACAGCTGGCCACACCCTCTTTATCCTCTAAAAGGGTGGTTTGTTGGGGCACCACCAGTCACTGGCCCCTTTGTCACATCTCTTTCTGATGCCCTTAAGGGAAATGTTTACTTCACTCAATGGAATCACTTCCACAACTATGTTATTTGTATGTGACCAACTCTGCATAGAGGCAGGTGGATCAGCCCAGATCCCTGCCCTTGGGGAGTTTGCATAGCAGTAGAGGAAATAAGCCTGAACCATAACAAATTGCTGTCCTGTGAGGTAGAGTGTGCTGGAGCCCCAAGAAGGTCAGACCGAAGACAACGGGAATCCACATATTAAGCGCTTCACGGTAGTGTGGTAGGCTGTGTGAATAACAGCCCCCCAAATATCCCTGTTCTAATCCCTGGGATCTGAGAGTATTGTTTCAGGTGGCAAAGGGTCTTTGCAGATGTGAGTAAATTAAGGATTATCCAGGGTGGGCCCTAAATGTAATGACAACTATCCTTATAAAAGGGAGGCAAAGGAGGATTTGACTACAGCAAAGTGATATTGGAAGCAAGAGGTTTGAATAATTCCAGAAAGGTGTTATGAGCCAAGGACTGTAAGCTACCTCCAGAAGCTAGAAGAAGAAAGGAAATGGGTTCTCCAGTCGATCCTCCTGAAGGAATCAACTCTGCTGATATTTTGAATGTAGCCCAGTGAAACCGCATTGGCCTTGTGACCTCCAGAAATAGAATAAATTGGGGTTCTTTTAAGCCACCAAATCTGGTGATTTGTTTCAGCAGCCACAGAAAACAAATACAAATAGATTGCTGACTGTATTTACACAATCTGTCTGGGTTTTATGTATGAACTGTGGAGCCACACTGCTTGGGTTCAGTTCCTGGCTCCGCCATTTTTCATTTATGTGGCATTGATCAGCTTAGTTCTCTGGGTTTCAGACCCCTTGTCTATAGAAGAGAAAGAATATTCAGTACTCCCACTCCCCCCATAGGAATTGTGTGAGGAATGATGTGTAGGAGATACTACTAATGCTCAACATTATTCGGTTCTCCTTTCCTTCTCCCTGTAGTAAGAGGATTCTAAACTTCCTTCCTTTTTGTAGTAAGGTGGCACCACCTGACTTGTTCCGGCCAATGAAATGTGAGCGGTAGCCCTGGCTGGTGTGGCTCAGTGGATTAAGCCCAGGCCTGGAAAGAATCACAGGGTCGCTGGTTTGATTCCCAGTCAGGGCACATGCCTGGGTGCAGGCCAGATCCCTGGTGGGGTGTGTGTGAGAGGCAACCACACACTGATGTTTCTCTCCCTTTCTTTCTCCCTTCCTGTCTCTCTAAAAACAAGTTTAAAAAAATCTTGCTTTAAGAAAAGAACAAAATGTGAGTGGTGAAAAATCCCTGTGGGACTGGGATCACATAAGCCTGGGTGAATCATAAGCGATCTCAGACTCAGGAACATGAGGAATGTCCCTTTCAGTACATACTTTCAATACCTACTGAGCATCATGGATGAAATAGACAGTGAGCAAGAGAGGAAAAGAAGAGATTAAAAAGGGGTCCCGGGGATAGCGTGAAACACATCAGGGGTGTGTGATATGGATTCCCCAGAACACATATGCACGCTACAAAAGGTGGCATTGTTATTGTAAGTTTATTAACTAATTATGGTAAATGATACTGGGCTTCCACCTAAAGTTTCTTTATAGAATATGTTTCTAAAAAGTGAGTTGGTTTAAAGGAAAATATTGATTAAATAACTACTTACTATCCTCAAACCCATATAAAAGATTGTGGCCTCCAGTCAAGATGGCAGTGTAGCAGACACGGCTCACCTCTTCCCACAACCACATCAAAATTATAGTTAAAATATAGAACAACCGAGACAACTATACTTGAACAACAACAACAACAAGTCAAAAATATATATAGAACAACCATCACTCAGAAACATCAGAAATTGAGTTGAATGGAAGTCTGACAACTACAGAATTAAACCACAGCCATTCAGACTGGTAGGATGGGCACAGACACAGAATGGGTTGGTCTCTCAAACACGTGTGGTGGATAAAAATTCAGGAGTGAGGCTTCCAGCCCCACACCAGGCCCCCCAGCCCAGAGTTTCAGTGCCAGGAAGACAAGTCCCTACAACTTCTGGCTGCAAAACCCAGTGGGGATTGAGTCTGCAGAAGAAACTGCTGGAGCCCCAAGCAGTTCCTCTTAAGAAATCCACACACAGACTCACTCCCTTTACACTCCAGCACTGGGGTGGCAGCTTGAAGAGCACCAGTGACATACTGGGAGAAGCTGAAGTGTCTGGCATCAAGGTAAACAGAGGCCATTGTCCCTTTTCTGAGCCCTTCCCCTGCAGAACCATGGAGCCAGCAGGCTAGTGCCATATTTGGGACTCCATCAACCTGGCTAAGGCAGTATGGCCCGCCTTGGAGATCCCCAGAGACTCTACCCCACCCAATTTACGGGCCCACCCAGGCTGCCTTTCCCTATGAATAACTGGTCTTGGCTCTTGCTTCACAGCTTCCTAAATCCTCTCAAACAAGCAAAAGCTGGCCTCAGTGAGCCCCAATCCCGGCATTAACAGCAGCCAGCCTAGACTCACAGCTTGGCTTTGCCTGGTAATTTCCACACCCAGCACAAGTACAGCCTCTTTAGATAGCTCAGGAAGGATGGCCCTGGACAAAGCACGTGGGGACTGACCTTGGCTTGCATCACCTGGGAAACCCCAGGGCCAGTGCACTCAGTGAACAGCTACAGACCATGTTGGAGGGCAGCACCGCCGCCCTGCCCCTGCACAGCTTATCCTCCATGGAGGGCGGAGGTTGGTGGTCAGTGGTCAGAGCTAATCCTTATAGCTGACTGGCCTGGGTAAATCCCTCCCATTGACCTCCCAACAGCAACCAAGGCTCAACTACAAGAGGAGAGCATACTCAGGCCACACAAAGAGTACAACTCAAGTACCCAGCTTGGGTGATAGGGGAGGTTGTACTACTGCATTCTACAGGACACTTACTATTTTACACCGCACACAGTACCAAGACAGAATCAAAGCAGCTCCACTCAATACATAGAAACAAACACAGGGAGACTGCCAAAACGAGGAGACAAAGAAACATGGCCCAAATGAAAGAACAGATCAAAACTCCACAAAAAGAGCTAAATGAAATGTAGACAAGCAATCCATCATATGTAGAGTTCAAAATACTGGTTATAAGGATGCTCAAGGAACTTAGTGAGGACCTCAGCAGCATAAAAGAGACCCAGGCAGAAACAAAGGATTCACTCATTGAAATAAAGAACAATTTACAGGGAAATAGTATTAAAATGGGTGAAGCCGAGAGTCAAATCAATCATTTGAAATATAAGGCAGCAAAAAAACAACCAATCAGAACAACAAGAATAAAAAAGAACTCCTTCCCAAATGGGGATAGTATAAGCAGCTTCTGGGACAATTTTAAGAATTCCAACATTTTCATCATAGGAATTCTAGTAGGAAAAGAGAAAGAGCAAGAATTTGGAAATCTATTTGAGAAAATAATGCAAGAAAACTTCCTAAGTTAGCAAAGGAAATAGACATGCAAGTGCAGGAAGCACAGAGCCCCAATCAAGTTGGACCCAAAGAAGGCCACACCAACACACATCATAATTAAAATGCCAAGGGTTAAAGATAAAGAGAGAGTCTTGCAAGCAGCAAGAGAAAAGCAGAGAGTTACCTACAAAGGAGTTCCTGTAAGACTGTCAGCTGATTTCCCAAAAGAAGTTTTGCAGGCAAGAGGGGGCTGGCAAGAAGTATTCAAAGTGATGAAATGCAAGAACCTACATCCAAGATTGCTCTATCCATCAAAGTTATCATTTAGAATGGAAGGGCAGATAAAGTGCTTCCCAGACAACATAAAACTAAAGGAGTTCATCATCACCAAGCCATTATTACATGAAATGTTAAAGGGACTTACATAAGAAAAAGATCAAAACTATGAACATTAAAATGACAACAAACTCACAACTATCAATAAATGAATGTAAAAAATAAAAACAAAAAAGCAAACTCAGCAAAGAACAGGAACAGAATCATAGGTATGGGGATCATTTGGTGGGTTATCAGCACTGAGGGGGAGGAGAAGAAAGGGGGAATTGGTGCAGGGATCAAGAAGCATAATTGGTAGGAACAAAATAGTGCGATGTTAAGAATAGTATAGGAAAGGGAGAAGCCAAAGAACTTACCCATTAACATGAACCAAGGGGTGGAGGGATTGCTGGAGGGAAGGGGGATACCAGGCGAAAGGGGGCAAAGGGACGATTGTAACAACATAATCAATAAAATATACTTTAAAAATTGTAAAGGAGGAACCAAAAGACTAAAATATGGGCAACTTCCCCAGAACAATAAAAAGAGCACTTTGGAATTAGCCAGGCCAGGCATTGAATCCAGTTCCTCTACTTGCTGTCAGTGTGACCTCAGTCAAGTACTCAAGCTCTCTATGAGTGTTTCCTTATTGTTTTCAATGGGGATCATCATTCTTAATTCGCATGGTGGGTATTAGGATTATGACTTACTTTCACTATTACTGACCTTGTATTCTTATTGTTGCCTGTAGGTCTTAAGCCAATTTGTAAATTGGAGACCAATCCAGCCCACAGTCCCAGAAGGCTTAGACAGGCTCCAGGGAGACCGCGCCCTGTCAGGGCAGCCTCCTGCTCTCCAGAGCTCCCAGTCTAGTGGTGCAGCTGACACAAACTCAGAGACCCACAGCCCACAGCCACGGTGCTGTGGGGATCCAGTGGCATGGAGGCACTGAGATGGCTTTGAGGACAGCCATGAGAGCTGGTATTGGGTCTCGAGCCATGAGCAAGCTTTCAACAGCAGATGTGGGCAGGGAATGCACACTAGGTAATCTCACCTCTTTGAGCCTCAGTTTCCTCTTTTGTAAAATTTAAATAATACCACCTACCTTTTCAAATACTGTTGTGGGGATTAAGTGGGACAAAGTCTGGAAAGAACCTACCACAGTGTCTGGTTCATACCAGGCATTGCATAAATGGAGACAATTACTTTACCATTATGCTAGATTAATTAAGTCCCAGTGGGTGGCCCCCTCTCTGATTGAATTATCTTCTCCTTCCCTGTGACTCACCTTCAGGACCTTGCCTAGTGACTGGGATGTCCCAGGCTGCTGGGCATGTTGGAATTATCAAGCTCCCTAGAGTAAGCAGTCTTTATGCACGAGACCAATGTTATGAGAGCTTATCTTGTCTTACACTCCCATTTTGCAGACACAGACCCTTGGTCCCCAAGAGAGGGAACATGACTTTCCCCTCAGTGTTAAAGCTGGGCCTCAAGTCCAGATTTCCATCATCTGAAAAGAGAAAGACCATACCTCTGAGTTAGCCCTGGTCCTCCTGGCCTCATCTTTAAGAGCCTGCTGTGCAAGAGCCCAGAGAGACCTGTTGGGAAGAAGCAGGAGTGTGGGTGCCTGAAACCTGGGTTTAAATCCACCCAGTTGCTATCTGAACCAGGGTCACAGCCCTTCCCCACACTAGGCCTCAGTGTTCCGAGACTGAGCGGAGTGGGCTGATACTCCCACATGTGGCTATCAAAAAAACCACCAGGATAGGACAGATCAATCAGAGCAGATACTGGCAGGATCCTGATGGCCCCCTCCTGGCAGCTACACACCAAATTCCAGTCAACCCTCATGAAGTTGTCGGGGAGGTATAGAACATTCAGTGTATATAGTACATGTTTCCCAAAGTGGAAATACGTCAACCACGCGTCTCCCTCTCCTTCCCTCCACCTCCCCTCAAGTACCTCGCATGGCATCTGATACCTCCACCTCAAGTTCAAATTCTGTCCTGCAAGTTCCTCTTCCTGAAGAATGTTCACACTCCCAATGAAGAGGCATGGACCTTGTAATTTTTTCAAGCTTTATTGAAGTATAATTGATACATCATGAAATGCACCTATTTTAAGTGTACAATTCCTTGATGTATAACAGAAGCTTATAACAGAAGCTTACAGAGCTGTGCGGCTATCACCATAGTCCAGTTTGGAACGTTTCCATCATCCCACTAAGATCCCTCATGCCCATCATGCCCCATCTCCATCCTCAGCCCCAGATAACCATTAATCTGACTTCTGTTTCTATAGATTTGCTTTTTCTAGACATTTCATATAAATGAGCTCTTATAAAATGTGGTCTTTTGCATCTGTCTTCTCTCACCTGGCATAATTTTTGGAGGTTCATCCATGTTGTGGCCTGTGTCAGTATTTTATTCCTTATTTCATTCATTTCATATCCCTGGCACCCTACCAGTGCCCAATACATAGTAGAGCCTGAAGAATCTCACACATTGACCAGAGGCCCTTCCAGAATGAGGGCAGCTGCACACCACTTAAATTCTAGTCAACCCTCAAGCTGCTGTGGGTGAGGCATCCATCCCCATGCCTGCTGTCCCTGGTGTGAATGTAGCGATTTGTTTCCAAACCTGTGATTGTTCACCAGTTGAACTGTCACGCCTTCAGCTTCAAAGCTGTGCTGCAGCATCCCACCTACTTACTTTGAATTTGCCCGTATTTGCCCCTCATCCTGACTCTGAAAGCCCTGGTGACTCATTGCTCTGCAATTAACTCTCCTCTTCAGCCCTGAATTGCCTGAACTAGTTGGAGAATGACACTGTAAATACAACTAGTCTCCAACTTTTAATGTATAACTGCCTATCTCTCTCTCCAAGTCAGTGAATTTTTTTCTTCATATATTTTGGAACTCTATTTTCTGGTGTGTATATGGTTTTAATTATTACATAATTTAACGTTCATAGATGGATTGCATTTTTATCTATATATATTGACCTTCTTTGTCTCTTACAACTTTAGAATCAATATATTGACTCTATTTTGTCTCCAAAAGCACAGGCATCAAAAGCAAAAATAAACGAGTGGGAGGACTTCCGCCAAGATGGAGGCGTAGGTGGAAGCACTGTGCCTCCTCCCACAACCAAGTTTAAAAACAACAAAATTTTAGCAATAAAAACGCAGCCAAAACCACAGAAAATTGAACTTCATGGAAGTCTGACAACAACGAACCCTTCAGCCGAACCAGTAAGAGGGGCAGAGCCAGCAACAGAGCGGGGTCAGGCAGGAAAGATCCACCGGACCTACACAGGCCCGTGACCCTGGTGCGCTGGCAGCTGTAGGTGGATCCCAGGTATGGAGAAGTGGGCGGACTCACTGAGGGCTGACCACGGTCACACATTTGGGCACAGATAAACTGGTGAAGGAGGGAGCGGTGAGATAGACCTTGCAGGCCCCAGCGGCAGGAAGCGGCAGAGGTGACTGTCATTGTCGCTCTCTGACCCGCCCCCACCTACAGTATCACAAACCAGCAACCTGGGTGGTCCTGCCCTGATAAACAACTAAGGCTCCGCTCCTCATACCTAACAGGCACAAACAGATCAAAACATGGCTCAAGAAGAACTTAGAGCCCCAGAGCCGATAAATCTAAGCGATGAAGAAATAGCCAAACTTTCAGATGCACAGTTCAAAACACTGGTGATCAGGATGCTCACAGAACTGGTTGATTTTAGCCACAAATTAGAGGAATATATGAAGGCTAAACTAATTGAAATGAATGGAAATGCACAGGAAACCAATATTAATGGAAAGGAAACTGGGACTCAAATCAAAGGAGTGGACCACAAAGAGGAAAAAAAATGACCAAACAGAAAAGTATGTAAAAACAAGAATTCAAAAAAATGAGGAGAGGCTTAGGAACCTCCAGGACATCTTTAAATGTTCCAACATCAGAATTATAGGGGTGCCAGAAGGGGAAGAGGAACAGCCACAAGTGGGAAACTTATTTAAACAAATAATAAAGGAGAATTTCCCCAATCTGGCAAAGGAAATAGACTTCTAGGAAATCCAGGAAGCTCAGAGAGTCCCAAAGAAGTTGGACCCAAGAAGAAACACATCAAGGCACATCATAATTACATTAGCCAAAATTAAAATGAAGGAGAGAATTCTAGAAGCAGCAAGAGATAAGGGGACAGTCACCTACAAAGGACTTCCCATCAGACTGTCAGCAGATTTCTCAAAAGAGACCTTACAGGCAAGAAGGGGCTGGAAAGAGGTATTCCAAGTCATGAAATCCAAAGACCTACATCTAAGATTGCTCTACCCAGCAAAGCTCTCATTTAGAATGGAAGGGCAGATAAAGTGCTTCTCAGATAAGATCAAATTCAAGGAGTTCATCATCACCAAGCCCTTATTATATGAAATATTAAGGGGACTTACCTGAGAAAAAGAAGATAAAAAAGATGAACAGTGAAAGGACAGCAAACTCACAGTTATTAACGACCACACCTAAAACAAAAGCAAACTAAGAGGACAACTAGATCAGGAGTGAACCATAGAAATGAAGATCACATGAAGGTTTAGCAACAGGTGAGTGGGAGAAGGAGAAGGGAGGAGAAGGTACAGAAAATAAGTAGCATAGATGGTAGGTAGAAAATAGATAAGGGGGAGGGCAAGAATAGTAGGGGAGACATAGAATCTAAAGAACTTGAGACACGTGGTCATAAACTAAAGGGGGTAACGGTGGGGGAGGGGGTGTGCAGGGTGGAGGGGAATGAAGGGGGGAATAGAACAACTGTAATGGCATAATCAATAAAATATATTAAAGAAAAGATATGATCAGGTTAAAAAAAACTAGTGGGACTACATCAAACTAATAAGCTTCTGCACATCAGGAAACCATCAATGAAATGAAAAGGCAACCTACCAAATGGGAGAAAATATTTACAAACCCTATATCTGATAAGGAATTAACATCAGAGTATATAAGAAACTCATACAATTCAATAGCAAAAAAAAACCCAAAACACCCAAACCCACAAATAACTGTAATCCAAAAAACCTGAATAGACATTTTCCCAAAGAAGACATACAAATGGCCAACAGCATATGCAAAATGCTCAACATCACTAATCATTAGGGAAATGCATATCAAAATCACAATATGCTGTCTCCTCACACCCGATAGGATGACTTATCAAGAAGTCTTAAGATAACATGTTGGTGAGGATGTGAGGAAAAGAGAAACTTGGTGGGATTGTAAACTGGTATAGCTGATGTAGGAAACAGTGTGGAGTTTCCTGAAAAATTAAATATAGAACTACCATACCATTCAGCATTCTCACTTCTTGGTATTGTATATGGCAGGGGTATCAAACTCATTTTCACTGGGGGCCACATCAGCCCCACAGTTGCTTTCAAAGGGCCAAATGTAATTTCAACTTCTTGACAGTTAAGGAGTAGTTACATTTATATAGTCCTAAAAGTATTTTGGCCCTTTGAAGGCAACCACAAGGCTGATGTGGCCCCTTGTGAAAACGAATTTGACACCCCTGGTATATGGGAAGGAAATAAAAACACTATCTCAAAGACATATTTGCATATACATTGCAGTATTATTCACAATAGCCAAGATGTGGGAAACAAGCTGAATGTTGATCCATGGATGCATGGGTAAAGAATTGTATATATATATATTACTCATATATTAAAGAAAAATGTATCTTAGCCTTAAAAAGAAGGAAGTCCTGCTTTTTACATCAACATGGATAAACCTGAAGAATATGCTAAATGAAATAAGCTAGACACAGAAAAACAAATATTGTATAATCTTGTTTTTATGTGAAACCTAAAAAATAAACAACAAAAAAGTAGAACTCATATTAACAGAGAGTGGAATGATGGTTACCAGAGGCTGAGGGTAGGGGGGAAAGAGATATTTATCAAATATTTTTTATGAATATTTTTGTTCCAGTTCCTTGCACAAAGCTCCTAAAAACCTTTGGAATTTCCTGAGTGTTGGGGTTGGTAGAGAAGTGTCTTTTTTTTAAATTCACAACAAGCTCCTTTCAACCATGCCTGAGTTTAGACTAATCAGGTCACTCTTGCAGGCCCCAGATAGATTCAGGATGGGGAACCAGAAAGAAAGAGATTGATTAGAGTCTTGAAACTTTCAGCACTACCTTCTCACCCCTGACCTGGGAGCAGGAGAAGGGGGAGACAGGCTGGAAGTTAAGTTTAATCACCAATGTCCAGTGATTTAATTATGTGTATTGAAATCTCCATTTAAAAGACCCTAGAAAATGGATTCGGAGGATTTCTGAGCAGGTAAACACGCCAAGATGCTGGGAGGGCGGGGACAGGGGCTGCCCTCTGCTCAGGACCCCACAGTCCTGCTCATATGCCTGTTTATTTATATCCTTCATAATAAACTCTAAACTTATTATGTATTAATATGATGTAGTGATGTACGTACTTATGGGTGTGTTTATGTACTTATGGATCTTATGTGTTTATTCTGTTTCAAGAATAGCAATTCTCTAGAATTTTGTGAGTTGTTCCAGCGAATTATTGAACTTAAGGGAAGAGTGGGGTTATGAGAACCCCTGACTTTGTAGCCAAGTCAGGCAAAAGTGTAGGTAACCTGGGGTCACCGCTCACTACTTGCAAGTGGTGTCTGGGTGAGTGTAGCCCTGTGGGACTGAGCCCTTAACCTGTGGAGTCAGTGTGAGTTGAGTTGAGTTGAGTTGAGTTGAGTTGAGTTGAGTTGAATTGAATTGAATTGAATTGAACTGAATTGAAGGACACCTATTTGGAAAAGTGTTGTTGGAAAAGATGCACATTTTTTGGTGTCAGGAGAGGAAAAGAAAACCCTTGTTCTCATTTGCAGATGAGGACCCTGATATTTAGAGAGAGAAATAGTGGTCTACAGTCACATCACATCACTAGCACTGGCTGGGCCAGGGGTTGTGCTTGCTTAGCCGGGTCGAAGTCCTAAATTTGCCATCAACTCTCTCGCCTTCCACACATGTAAGGCAGACTTAGGGATCCCTGCTGGCTTCCCTCACTGAGTGGCTTCGAGGAGCCCTTCAGATGACAGCTGTGGAACCACTTCATGAGCTAAGGGAAATTGGGATGAAAAAGAGTAAAATCCCAACTCTACTGCTTATTTCAGGGTGACCAGGAATGAGTTAACCTCTCTGGATTTGTGTCCTCAACTACAAGCTGGGGGGAAATAGCACTGACCAGTGAAGGTTTAATTGGATATCAGATGTCAGGCACTCAGTACACTCCCCGACACAGAGAGGAAGCTCTAGTAACCAGTGCCTCTTAATAACAGCAGAATGTTAAATCCAGTTGTTCTAACCATTATATACATATTTACCAAAGTCAGGAAGACATAGAGTCAAAGATGGTTTGCTATTAGGGAATGTGATTTACATGGAAATAAATAACTTCTGAATAAACAAAACTGGCCAAGCCAGGTGTGAAGAGGAAGATCCTGAGGCTCTGGTATTTTTAGAAGCCATTTTGCCTGTTGTTTTGTTTCATTTCCCTAGCTGTCTGTGGGAATGGGTTCTTAAGTAATTTGACTGCTGATCTTCAAACAAATCCTCATTTGAGGGGATCTACAAATGCCCTCCATTCATTCTCATTCGTTCAATTATCCGTCCCTCTGGCAGACATTTACTCAGTACCTGCTTCAGGCCAGTCACTGCAGTAGGTGTTGATGACGCCAGGTGCCAGATGCATTCCTGGCACCCAGGAGATTCTAATTCAGTCCAGAAAACAGAGAAATCAATGGTTGGTTACAGAAAGGAGACAGCTTCCCTGAAGAGGTGGCATATGAAAAATCACCCATGAAGGTAAGGGAGAGAGGTGAGAGTAGGCCAGGACCAGGTAGGAGAAAAGCCAGAGAGATGTTTGAGAAAAGGGGCATGATGAGTTTTCCCCATTCCTTGTTCCTGTTCTTGATTCCTTGTTCTAGCTCAAGCAGATGTTTAATCTGCTACAAATTTCCAGCACCGTCCTTCAAGATCCAAGTTCTTCCTACCTCTCCAGGTTCCTCTTCCACCACACTTACTTGGTGTTCCTTAAGAGATTAGAATAAATGAGACTAGCTATAATAAAAGCTATAAAGATGGAACTTTCTAGAGATAAAAAATTACGTATGTGGGAATTGAAGGATTTTATCACTTCCTGTTAAAAAAAATCAATGAAAGAGGCTCCATTTAAATATATTCTGGAAAGCAGCATTGTAAGCCATAAAAAGAGGAAAAAAAATTCCACAGACAGAAAAAAGTTAACATAAAAGAATGAAACCCAATCTGGCTTCAAACTTCTATCTGTAAAAGTAGCATGAAAGGTAACACAGTAACAGAGTTTTGATAATAAAAATGTTGTGATCCAATAGCTTCACATAAGACCCAGTAGATTTTCACATAGGAAGGGAACAGGGAAGGTGGAAGAGTAGTTCTACTTGTTAAAAGGAATAAAAAGGGAGAGGATAAAAATCCCAAGGAATTTCCAAAGATAAAATTCTAATAAAAATTAATATTTTAGTCAGAAATGTAACACATGAGAAAAGCAAGCTGGCTGATCCGAACTGCAACCACTGTAGGCTTAAGCTATTAGAATTATCAGTATAATTATATAATAAGAAATAAGAATCTTACAATATAAACATAAGACTATAAAGATAACTAAGCATTTACAGAATGCTTCAACCAACAATAGCAGAATACATATTCTGTTTCTTAGATAAGTCCTTTTAACATTTTATATAATAAGGGCTTGTGGGTGGTGAACTCCTTTAACTTTCCTTATCTGGGAAGCACTTTATCTGCCCTTCCGTTCTCATTGATAACTTTGCTGGAGTAATCTTGGATGCAGGTCCTTGCCTATCATGACTTAGAATAATTCTTTCCAGCCCCTTCCTGCCTGAAAGGTTTCTTTTGGCAAATTGACTGATGGTGTTATGGCAACTCCTTTGTAGGTACCTGTTTCCTTTTCTCTGGCTGCTTTGAAGATTCTCTCCTTCATTTTAATCTTGGGTAATGTAATTATGATGTGCCTTGTGTGTGTGCTTCCTTGGGTCCAACTTCTTCGGGATTCTCTGAGCTTCCTGGACTTCCTGCAAGTCTATTTCCTTTGCCAGATTGGGGAAGTTCTCCTTTATTGTTTTTTAAAATAAGTTTTCAATTCCTTGCTCTTCCTCTTCTTCTTCTGGCACCCCTATAATTCAGATGTTGGGATGCTTAAAGATGTCCTGGAGGTTCCTAGCCTCTCCTCATTTTTTTGCATTCTTGTTTCTTCATTCTGTTCTTTGGATGCTTATTTCCTCCTTTTGTTCCAAATCATTGATTTGAGTCCCAGTTTCCTTCCCTTCACTGTTGGTTTCCTGTATATTTTCCTTTATTTCACTTTGTGTAGCCTTCCTTCACTTTCTTCCTTCATTTTGTGACTGAGCTCAATTAATTCTGTGAGCGTCCAGATTACCAATGTTTTGAACTCTGCATCAGACAGGTTGTCTGTCTCCTCACTGCTTAGTTCTTTTTGTGGAGTTCTGATCTGTTCTTTCATTTGGGCTATATTTCTTGGTCTCAGCATACCATATGGATCAATGTTTCTTTAACTTTTGGTAGTTGGACTTCCACGCAAATGTTTTTCTGGCAATTCTGGTTGTTCTTTAAATTGGTCGTTATCCCTCTTTTGGTTCTACAAGGAAGTGAAGCATTTCTGTGTACACCTCCATCTTGGCCAGACTTTTAACAAGCCATTGAGTTTCCCTTGATATTAAGAAATTGTTGTTAATTTTTGTTCAACAATGGTGTTGGGTTTTTGTTATCTTTTAGAGATATATTCTTACAGATGAATTTATATGATGTCTTGGATTTGTTTCAGAATAATATGCTGGTAGGGGAAGATGGGAATATGGATGGGACAGAAGTGAATAGAATGGATGGATGTTGGAGCTGGGCAATGGGTACCTGGGGCTACATCATATTATTTGTCTTTGTATGTGTTAAAATTTTTAAATTTTTTAAATTAAAAAATATATATATCAAGCATACATAAAATTCCTGATACATTTACAATCCTAATCAAAATCCCAACAGGAGGCTGATTAAATAAATGTAATATATGCATGTTAACAGAATACTAGGTAGACTTTAAAATGATACTGTTGAAAAATATTTAAGTACAGCAGTGACTGGTGTGGCTCAGTGGATTGAGCACCAGACTACGAACCAAAGGGTCATGGTTTGATTACCAGTCAGGGCACATGCTTGGGTTGTGGTCCAGGTCCCCAGTAGGGGGTGTGTGAGAGGCAACCACACATTGATATTTCTTTCCCTCTCTTTCTCCCTCCCTTCCCCCTCTCTAAAAATAAATAAATAAAATATTTATTAAAAATGAAAAAATAAAAATATTTAAGTACATAAAAGTTTTATATGTTTTGTTAAAAGCCAGATTATACAACATATATGTAATAAACGTACATTTATGTAAAAGCTAGATTGGCTGAAGACCAGAACTTAGATAAGTTTCTGTATAAGGTTAAGTATCAGAAAGGTTAATTTAGGTGACTCTTAACCTTTGCTATTCATCAGAATCACCTGGGAAAACTTAAAAAATATACAGATGTCAAGGTCCACACCAAAATTTTACATTTCGACTAGCCTAGAATGGGGTCTGAGCATCAGCAGACTTTAGAACCTTATCTGGTGCTCAGGTCTAAGAGTCAATGATATAGATTTACAAAGAGAAGCACAGGTAGATGAATAAAGAACAGGAAGATAGGTAAAAGATAGAGGACAAGTAGGTAAGATAGAGGAAGGAAGGAAGGAAGGAAGGAAGGAAGGAAGGAAGGAAGGAAGGAAGGAAGGAAGGAAGGAAATAGTGAATGAACAGGTGGGAGAGAGAAGAAAGGAGGGGATTTGGAATGACACAGCCAGATCAGAAATGAGCCATAACTTAACCCCTCATTGAACAAAGTAGAGAAACAAAAGTGAATGTGGAAAAATAAAAAGTGAATGTGTCTAGCTAATACAATGAAATTTTTCGGTTATCTATTCTTTTATTTATTGTTTTCACTCAGAGTCCATAACCCCTTACTTGCTTCACAAGGATGTCTGCGATGTCTTAAAAGAGCAGGGAATGGCGGGTTGTGGGTAAGCAGTTTCCTCTGGAGGCGATTAAAATGTTCTGTAACTAGGTAGTGGCAATGGTTGTGTAGCATGTCAATGAACTAAAGGCCATGAGTGGCACGTTGTATGTTATGCGTATTTTACCACAATAAAAAAATACACTTAAAAAGATTGATTAAAGACTAAGACAAGAACTGATTTGAAGGAGCACAGGATGTTACCAGGAAATTGGGATGAGTTAACTATTGCCTCCAGGACTGAATTGATGCCCAGTCTCCTAGCAGTGAAGGCAAAGGAAGATATCTGGCTGGGTTCTCTGTACACGTTCAGGGCTCTTTGTCTATCAGGGTCCCCCTCTCATTTCATTTTGGCCTCTTCCTGCATCTCTTGCCCTGCGAGTGCACGAGTGAACACTGGAGTGCTCTGGAAGGTTTGATTCAGCGAAGAAGGGAGGATTTGCCATGGCTTGGATAGGCAAGTCAGAGCTCAGCTCCCTCCCCAGTGGAGAGCGTGCATCTGCTCAGAGCCTGTCATCAAGCTGCTCCCGAAGAATGGCAGCTCCTGCCACTGCATGGCCTCAGCCTTGGCCTCAGCTGGTGGGTCTAAATGGCTGTTTGTTCAGCCTGAGCTGGGCAGAGTCAGCCCTGACAGTGATGGCCTGGTGGGTATTATTGAAGGGGGCGGGGGACCCAACTTACCTGCTGGTAGACAGACAAAGCAGATGATTTGACAGGCAAAACAGAGCCAGCCTCCTCACTCCCAGGCAGCCAAGGGGTTATTCAAAGCCAGGACCTGGAAGATTTCATGAGGTGCTGACATACGAAGCCGGAATGCAGCAGGAACGAGGCAGAACTGACACCCATGCAGTCAGGCATGGCGGGCGACTCAGGGCATCCAAACTGGGTTTCAGCAGCTTTGACTAGGCCCCACCCATGTGAGAGAGAGAGTAGCTGTGGGGGAGGGGGACCCCAACTTTAAGGCCTGGGCTTTCCGCAAACCTCACCTTTGCCAACACTCTTATTATTGTTCAAGTGAGGAAAACCTTCCAGGCCTTTCGCATGGAAGACGCAGGTGCAGAGAGCCAGAAGTACTTGGCCCCTCAGTTACTGATCAAGGCGCCAACGTCAGGGGCAGCAAAGGAACCCTTTGTGCAAGCCAGGCACCAGCTATGAGCCCCACCCTGAGACACTCATTTCACCTTCACAGCAGCCCTGTAAGGTAATACCGTGTTATGTCTATTTCACACATGAGGAAAGTCTTCAAAAGAGTAACTTGCCCAAAATCACACAGCTGGGAAATGGCAGACCTGGGATTTAAACCCAGGTCTCCTAAGCAACCAAACCCATACTCCTTGTGTATAAATTAAGCCAGTTTGCAAGACTCATAAGACCCTGAATCATCCCCTATTTTCAATCCAAGTGGCTTCGACACTTTCCAGCTCTGTCACCCTGCTTGTATTTGTATACCTTCCCTCCTCAGGGCCTCCACATCCCCAACTGCAAAATGAGGTGCCTGTGAAAATGGAATGAGACAGGCAGGTGAGGGTGCTTGGCTGTTCACTGTTGTTAGTTCAGCATCACTGAGCTTTATCGCCACACTTTTCCACCATTCTCAAAAACCACACCCACCCACCCCCACCGAAGGAGGTTGCCAGACCTATACCAATGACACTTTATCTGGTCCCCTCTCAGGACTCTGAAAGTCCATTCTCTGCCCAGTGTCACGAACAACTTGAGAGCAGAATTGCACCCAACTTGTTTGTCCCCAAAACAGCACAGAGTCCAGCACTCAGTAGGGACTCAGTAAGTGCTGTTGAATGAATGAAAACATGAATGAATGGTTTGCCACAAGACACATCACAGGTCGTGATGGAAAAGAGCTGGGAATCAGCCGGCCTGGCTCTGGCTTTGACACTGACTCACTACATATCCTTAAGCTACTCACTGGCCCTGTCTGGACTTCGGTGACTGCATTTCTCAAATGAAGGGGTTGAACTGGGTACTCCCAGCAGCCCATTTCAACTCTGATTTTGGAGGGTTAAGGAGAAAGATCACACCTTCTGCAGCCCACCCTCCCTATAAGAAGCTTAAGCTATATTATGGTCACATTTGAGATAGTCAGGGAACATTCTAAATAAATGGCGGATGTGTAGCCCCTGATTCAATCAGAAGCAGACAAGCACATTCTCAACACTCAGGTCTTTCAGTGCATGGAACAGAGACTTGTTCACGTGTGCACAGAGCTTTACCATTCACAAAGCACCTCCCCTCCTTTCTCTGACTTCAACCTCAGCATAGACTTCTAGGGGGACAAAACAGACATCACCCTGGCTTTTACTGACCAACAAAACTGGGGTCACAGGAATGAGATACTCACCAGGGTGTGAGAGGTGTGGGGGGTGTATATAGAAGATAAAGCAGCAGAGCTAAGATATGAAACCAGAACCATTCCTTACCCCAAGTTTTGCCTCCTTTCCTTACTTGTACACAGTGAGGAGGAAATAAACTCATTCAACCAAAGCCAGATTTGGAGGGTCCCAAGTTTACCACCTGAGTGGATAAATGCCCAGCATGAAGCAACATTCTAAAGTCAAATTTGGGGCAAAAGAGTACAATGCGCAGGTATCAGGTGGGCTTGTGGCCATGGAGAGTCAGCTTTACAGGGAGGCGAGAGTCCAAGCCCATGCCCAGTGGCCCTGTGCCGTGTCAGTGCAGCAGCCGGAAGGGTGACTTGCGTGCAACCTCCGAACGTGGAGGTACAGAAACACTGTCATGCCCCATAGATAAATAGCCCCTATTGGAGCCCCCACCCTCACCCCAACCCACATCCCCTTTCCCTGGTTGTCTCAAGATTCCCTGGAGCACCTCAAGATTCTGCAGCTAAAGCGTTAAAGCCTGCAACAGCAGGGATGAGGGGTGCTGTTTTAGCAGGCTTCCATTCTGCTTGGGATCTGCGCCAGCACATACATTCCGATTGGTCAATAACCCTGACTGACCGGCTTGATTTTTTTTTAACTGCTTGATTGAGCTATAATAGAACAAAAACCTGGTGTATTTAATGTGCACATTTTGATGAATTCGACACATGCATACTCCAGTGATGCTACCTCTGCAGTCAAGGTAACATGTGTATCTGCCATCTCCAAAGGGTTCGTTGTGCCCCTTTTTGTACGTGTGTGAAGAACACTTAATGTGAGATCTACCCTCTTAACACATTTTTAGGTGTACGACACCACACTGTTGTCTGTAGGCACTGTGTCCAAAGGCAGACACCTACAGCTCACTCACTCGTCTCGTATAACTGTGACTTCATACTGGTTTTTGACTTGGTTTATTATTGCTCCATGGGCTAGAGAGACCAGGGGGAATCTTTCAGTGATTCTCAGTCATTTTTAGTGTGAAGATACTTTTTTAACAGCTGTAAGTTGCACAGTTCTCACAACATGCACATGTACATTTACAGTAGATACACTTTTTAGTATACACTGATTGAGAAATTTCATGTTTAAAAACTAACCAAAACTTCAGTAACATCTTTAAATGAATTTGCACTTTACTTATAGCACAGCTTTAGACATATTTGAAAAGTAGCCATAAGTGTATGTGAAGACCTGTGGGAGACTTAACCACGAGGCCATGCCTGTGCACATGGACTGGAGCATATTTTGCTGCCTTCTTTTCCATGGGATAAAAATACTACTAATCTAGCCAATCGAATCTTCCCCCTCAATTCTACAGCTGAAGAAATGGAGGCTGGAGAGGGGACTGGACCTTCTCAAATCCACTCCCAAATTGGAGCTAAAGCTTGAGTCAGCTTTACCTCCAAAATTCACTGTGTCTAGGAGTGTTGTTTCGGATTTACTGTGTGCAGGGGTGCTGATTGGGAAGAGGACATCTGGGGCTGGGGCAGCAGTGACTTCTCCGTTACTGGGCAGAAATCATCCGTGGAGGTAGCCCAGCAAAGACCTACTGTCACTGAGGTCAGCCTCAATCCGTGGCCACTCAAGCCTATTGGACTCAGGGAAGAAGAAAATTTGGCAACACAGCTCAATCTCTGAGGGGAACCCACACTACCACAACCTGAGACCTGACGGATCAGAGGATCTGCACTTCTTACTGTCTACTGCAACTCACTCGAAAAAAATGTAGGGGCCCTGGAGGCAAAGGACATGGTAAGGCAGCATTGGAAGACTAATAACACATTAATATACTAGGGTATTGCTTTGGAACACCACAGGCTTCCGCAGGAAGCAGAGGACATTCAAATCCATCTCAGGTAGATGGTCTTGGCCAAGTTTTACTTAACCTTCCAGATATCAGTTTCTAAATCTGCAAAATGGGGCTGTTCTGAGGATTGACTACATCCACTAACAGATGGATAGCTCCTATTCAAAGCCTGATACAGGTGCATTGTCAACAAATGTTTAGTCTCCCAGCATCATCAGGAAAATCCAAACTCCTCCATCCAGCAGAGGAACTATCGCCTGACAATTGGTTTAAGAACCACTGCATTGGTCTGAAAAATAATCCTTTCCAGTCCCCTAATTTGAGTTTTTCTGTTTATTTTTCCAACCCTTTGCTCTTCATTTCTTCTTCTCTCCCATTTCCTATATTCAGCACTATTCCAAAGCAACTTTAAACTCAGGTGGGTCAACTCTGCTAGCCACACCCAGCTAAGCCGCACCCAAATTCCTGGCCCATTGAAACTGTGAGATAATAAATGTTTGTTGTTTTAAGACACTAATTTTGGGATAATTTGTTACATAGCAATAGATAATAATTATATTATTAGTCATGAGGGAAATACAAATTAAAGCTATGAGATACCACTACACACTCACTAAAAAGGGCAAAGTTTAAAAGACTTAACATACCTCGATCTAAAGTACAGCAGATTCTTCTCAGACTAGGGAAGAGCCCCAGTGCTGCTGAGTGTGGGCGGTGACCCCCGCCCCCACTGCCTTCCTGTTCACCCTCCTGATTACTGCCAAGCATCATCATGGCTTTTTGTCAGAAGAATCCACAAAGCTCACCTGATCAACCCCTTCTGACCCGCAGTGAGACCCGGGGCCTGGAGGCTGCACAGGAATCCAAGGCTCTGGAGGAGCCTGTCTCCCCTCCCGCCCTCCAATGCCTGGCAATTTGAAGGAGGCTCTTGATGCTGGTCTCCCCAGGACTCCTGCCAGTCCTCAGAGTTTCGACTCCTCCTCCATTACCACCAGTCAGCTCATCAAGCAAATCTTGTGAGGGCTCCAGGAGCACCTCAGAGGCAGGGCTTGACCCCAAGGACGTGTGGGTGGATTCTCTAGATGAAAATGTGGCTCTAGCCCTGACTAGTGTAGCTCAGTTGGTTGGGCGTTATTCCACTAAGTGAAAGGTTGCCTGTTGAATTTGTAGTCAAGGCACATGCCTGGGTTAGGGGTTCAGTCCCTTTTGGAGCACGTATAAGAGGCAACTGATTGATGTTTCTCTCTCACATCAATGTTTCTCTCCCTCTCCTTCTCCCTCCCTTCCCCTTCCTCTAGCAATGGATAAATAAAATCTTGAAAGGAAAATATGGCTTTGTTGGTGAATTTCCTACTGTTCAAGTACCAAATGAAAGAGCCAAAAACCAAGGCAGATATGTTGAACATTGCCAGCAAAGAGTATGGTGAAGACCACTTCACTGAGATCTTTGTGAGAGCCTCTGTGTACATGGAGCTAACCTTTGGCCTTGATGTGAAGGAAGTGGATCCCACCAACCGCTGCTATGCCATCCTTATCAAAATGGGACTCACCTCTGATGGGATACTGCGTGGTGAAAAGGAAACGCCTAAGACCAGCATCCTGATACTTATCCTGGGTGTGATCTTTATGAAGGGCAACTGTGCCACCAGAGAGGAAGTCTGGGAAGTTCTGAGTGTGAAGGGGTTCTATCTTTGGAGGAAGCACTACATCTTTGGAAAGCACAGGAAGCTCATCACCAACCACTTCATGGAGGAGGAATGCCTGAAGTACAACACCAGCAGGAGGCCACCAGTGATCCTGCACAACTTAAATTCCTGTGGGGCCCCAGAGCCATGCTGAAACCACAAAGATGCAAGTCCTAGAGTTTCTGGCCAAGGTTCACGACCATGACCCAAGTTCTTTCCCATCTCAGTGTGAGGAGGCATTGCAAAATGGAGAGAACCCAGGCCAGAATTTCAGCCAGGTCTGTCTCCATTTCCATGGCCACTGCCAGTTCTAAGGGATAACCCAGCAACTCCTCCAATACCTAGGAAGTCAGGGATAGTGTTTCCTCGTGCATTGTTTGAAGAGGCAGTTTGTGGTCATAGAGTTTGGGGCTGAGATGGGGCTGAAAGAACAGAGTATATGCCTGTGTTCCTCTTTTATATGTGTAACTTGAAAATCTGTTCTTTTATTTGTTGACATGTGTTATTCAAATATTTTTTAGCATAGACTTAATTAGCTTCCAAATGTTCAAGTTTATGAATTATATTGGTCACCCATGTCATGCTCTAAGGAGCTTGCAGAGTAAGGTAAGTGTTTTGTGGTTTTGGAAAACAAAATGTGGAACCACCCATCTCATGTTGTCATCTGTAAAAAGACAACATGGCATTGCGATAGCCATGTCCCCAGAAATGTAAAAGAAATGTGCTTTAAGAAAGTTGGGATCAATGGAGAAAGATAGAGAAGAAAATATAAATGCTATTCAAATCTTGGCTTTTTTATGTTTTTTAGTTCTTGTTGTGTAAAATTAACTGATACATACATGTATTTACCAAGCTCTTTCAAGAAATAAATCTTTAATACATTAGGAGAAATAAAATATATTAGGAGAACATATCAATTGTTGGTAATGAGGTGAAGCAACCAGAACTCTCAGATGCCACTAGTGGAAATAAAAGACACACAGCCACTTTGTGAAAATGGTTTGGCAATTTCTTTAAAATTTAAACATACACCTACCATCTGACTCAGACATTTCTCTCCAAGAGAGCTGAAATCATGTGTCCACACAAAGACTTGTACACAAATATTCAATCAGCTGTGTTTTTAATAGCCAAAAATGGAAACAACCCAAATGTCCATCAGTGAATGAATGGATGAACAAATTGTGGTGTATCCATATAATGGAATGCTACTCAGGAAAAAAAAAGGACTTGACTATTGATATCACAACACAGATAAAAATCAAAGTAGTCATGCTGAGTGAAAGCTGTCAGATCAGATGAACACACTGTGTTACTCCATTTATGTAAAACTCCATAAAATGCAAACTAGTCCATAGGAAGTAGATCGGTGATTGCCTTCAGATGGTGGGAATGGGAAGCCAGATCGTCCATAAGGGTCATGAGGAAAATTTTAGGGGTTATTGAGGTTAATTATCTTGACTGGGGTGAGTTACAAAATGTCCTTGGAGACAACTTGGTTGCACTATATTAAGAACCATAAAAACGTCCCTGGGCTCATAAATCTCAATCTTTGGTATTTGCCTTAAGGATATTTTAAAATAAACAAAAAGATCTTTATGCAAACACATTCATAGCAGCATCACCTACATCAAAGATATTTCAAATCACCCATTTGCGCAGCTGCCATGAAAGGGTTAAATCAACACTGGACTTTTCATTCACAATTATAGGTGAAAATGGGAAGTAAAGGGCAACATGCAGTTATGTTTACAAAGCAATGTAGATGCACTATGTACAGAGACTACAGAATTGTGTATACAACATTTTCACACCTATGTAAACATACAAGTATATATATAAGAACACAAAGGAGAAAAAATAGAATGCAGAAAAACCTAGTAAATGAATGATATAGGTAACTGGCATGTGGGTGACTTTTTCTTCCTGTTTTGTCACCTGTAATGTTACAATGTTTTCATAACAGTTTGTAAAATGTCTTCTTGTTGGTTTTGGCCCAGTTTCCCAACCTGGCGATTGTTCCAAATCTTGCAACTGTCAACTACCAGCATCAGCACCTCAGTGTGGTCAGCCGCAAGCTCAATCAGCTTGCCTTCCATGTTTTCTAAATTCTCGATAGAATGCTAAACAGTGCTAGGGTGTGGTGTAAAGGACACACTCTTTTATTCTCTTGGGGGAAATCTTCATCACTGTTAGTTTAGGTTTTTTTCAATACCACAGATGACAGAATGCAGCTCCCTTGGGAAGTGTACTGGGTGGTCAGCAAAGTCAACCTGGAGAAGGAGGTGGAGCTATTTACCTACACTATGATTGTTTTACTCATTCATTGGGTAAAAAACAATGTCAATCATCTGTGGCAAACAAAAGCTCTGACCATCAGAGGCAATTCCACAAGCCATATCAGGCAGGGGTGTCCAACCTTTTGGCATCTCTGCGCCACATTGGAAGAAGAATTGTCTTGGGCCCCACATTAAATACATTGTGACCCATAATCACAAAAAAAATCTCACAATGTTTTAAGTAAATTTATGATTTTGTGTTGGGCCACATTCACAGCCCTCTTGGGCTCCATGCCGCCGTGGGTCGCAGGTTGGACACCCCAGGATGGTCTATGAGAAAGTTAGAACTTGGAAAAAGGAAGTGATAGAAGCATGACTGGACATACTTGGACACAATTTGGTGGCACTATATTAAGAACTATAAAAATATTCTGGGCCTCATAAATCTCATTGTTAGGGCTTTGTCCTAGGGACATTTCAAAATAAATAAAAAGCCCTTTATATAAACTCATTCATAGCAGCACCACCTATATCAAAGGCATTGGAAATAATCTGATTGCCCAGCTACCATGAAAGAGAAAGAGGCTTCACTGTTGTTATTCTACTGACCCAGAGCCAAGTTCCAGCAGTCCATTGGTCCCACCACCTGGGGCCACGTTGTCCTGGCTCACACACCACCCACCAAGGGGACCACAGCAGCAGTCTCTCACCTCTTTCCCACTCCTGGAGTATGTCTGAACCCACATCAGGAGGGAAAGCCCAGACCCCCTAACCTTCCCTGTGGGTCCTAGAGTCCCACCCCACTGGGTGGTAGCACTTGGTGGCTTCAGGACTGAAGACCGTGACTCCGACTGTGCCCGACCCAGTGCCGAAGCTTTCCCAGCCCTCCTGCCAAAACGGTGGGCCAAGGCTGCTTGGGCGGAACACCAGGGCTGTGGGCAGACCCAAGGCCCTAAACGTCAAGGGTGCTAGGGAGCCCAGCTGCCCCTGAGACCCTGAGACCTCAGCCCAGTGGGGCAGAGTTGGCCGAACTGTCTGTCTAGCGTGGTCCCAGGATCATCCCAAAGGCCTCTGTGCCTGAATCTTGGACAAAAGATGCTATTTTGAGTCTGAACCTTCCCTCACGCCGTCCTCATTACCTGTGACACCTCTACTTCTGGGCTCTTCTGCAGCGGCCCACCTGCCTACATGACATACCCACTCACCATGCCTTCCAGACCCAGTGTTCCTTGGGTTCTCCTGCACGTAGCCCCAATGACCCATCAGTGAGAGGCCTGAGACTCGCCCCCAGATCTCCTTTTACTGTTAGTGTATTTAATGTAAGTGCTTAAAACAGTGTCTGCATATGAAAAAAATTTTTATGTGTCTGCAGTTAGTTTTAGTAATCTTCACAACTCTCTTATCACATCACTATTATTCCCATTTTCTAGATTGAAAAAGTGAGACTCAGAGTGGATAAGTGGCCAAAGCTCAGAGGGCTAGAAAGAAGCAGACAAAGACACTGACCCAGGACTGGGTAACGCTAGGCAATTGGCTCTCCCAGCAGGGCCACACTGTGCTTGGGCCAAGCCCTGTGCTGGTGACTCAGGGGCCCAGTGGTGTGAAACCATACTTCCTGCCATTGAGAAGCTCCCAAAGAATAAAAACCATCATAACCAAATCATCACACACACACACACACACACACACACACACACACACACATGTCACAAGTGCCCAAACCCTAAGGTGCTGGGGTATGCTCAAAGAGGGAGTGTTTGACCTACGCAGGCTGGATCAGGGAGGGCTTCCCAGGAGAGGAGACATTTGAGCTGAGGTGGGGAGGTGGGAGGTGAGCTTTTCCAGGCTGAGGGTATGAACTTATGTGAGAGAACTGGAGAGCACTTGGTGAGGAGTCTTCTGAAGCTGGGGGCAGGGAAGACTAAGGGAGACAGGGAGGGTGAGAAGGGGCTGAATGTGTAGGGAAGGCCCTGAAGTGCCAGGCCAGGCAAAGTGCACTTGATCTTGCCTTGGATGAAGGGGAGCCATTGAGGGCCTTTGAGCAGTGACAGAGAATGGGCACACCCTGCTGGGAAGGGCAGCTTGGAGCCTTAGACGTATCCAGAAAGTTGGCATGGTGCAATCCTGTTTCACCCACCCATCCCTGGGCCAGGTTCATCAGGTCAGAGGGAGCAGAGGGCTCCCAGGGGCCCTGGGCAGAAAGAGGAGAGGAGCATTACTCCTACTTGCTCCACTGTCCTCCTGGGTGGACGTCAGTCTGTCCTGGCCTTGCCACTGTCCACGCCAGCCTCCGGGAGGGAAGGGGCTGATAGGGCAGCTGGGCCGTGGCTGGAGTTGGATGGAGCTGGCTCCCTTCCCACCCGCGGGCTCTCTCCAGTAGTGGCTGGGAGAGGTGCCTGGAGGCGGAGGACATGCGCAAGCAGATTCATACACTGAGGCCCAGAGACGGACGGTGAGCCCGAAAGAGACACACACAAGCCTTGAAACGGAGAAAGAGACCCAAAACTACCCACAGGAAAAGGGCCAGAAAAAAGCTGAGCCGCCCTCCGATGCACCCGAGGATCCGAGTGGCTTCCGACTCCCGGCGCCGTCACCCGCCTTACGCTGTAGGGGCTGAGCAAGCAGCGGGAGTCTTCGGGGGACCTGCCCGAGGCGCCGTGCCCAGCTCTAACCGAACTCACCCCCATCCCCGCCCCACCCCACCCCGGGAGCCGAGACTGAGGGGCAGCTGCCGGCGCGCTGCGCTGATGGCCGCAGCGCCTGCTGGAGGGGTCAAGGGTCCCCCAGTCAGAGTCCTGGAGCCCCCACAGAACCTGGCCTGGGCAGGGCGGACATGCCACTGTCTTCCTGTGCCCGGGGCGGTCGAACTGGAATCCAGGCCAGGGCGCTTTCCCGTTGAGGGGGTGCCCTGTTGAAATTGCCCTCCAAGCCTGGACTCTTATCGCCCGAAATGGACACCCGCAATGTTCCGTGCAAATTCCGTGCTTCTCGGAGTCCCAAAGATGTGCAAAGAGCTCAGTGAAGTCAAGAACCCCGCACGTGCGACAACCCCAGAGGGCTGCTGCTGCGGCCGCGGTCCCGGAATTTAACCAACACGCGGCTGTCCACCGCCACCCCCGCCCGCCCCGGGCCACGGCTTTTCCGGGAGAGCCCACCGCGCCCAGCTCTCTCCTACTCTGCGCCCTGCTGGCTCGGTCCCAGCAGGGTCGTGGCTGGCACTTCTGGGCCGTTGGCTCTTTCCAGAGCTTTCCAGCTCTTGGAGCAGCAAAGACGGCGAGGAGGAGAATGTGGGGCGGGGGCTGCGGCAAGGTCCAGGCCCCTCGGGCTCCGCGGGGCCCCTGCCTCGCTGTACGCGGTGGGACAAGCCCCAGGTCTCTCGGAACCAGGCTGCGCTTTGCGCCGCCGCCGCTGAGCTCCGAGAGGGCTCCTGAGCTTTCCTCTCCCGGTTCCAAGGACTCGCTTCGCGGGCGGGGCCGGATAGAGCGCCGAGGCAGGGGCTGAGAGCGTAAAAACGCTCGGTGCTTCCTCGCAACCAGTCGGGAGGCTGGCGATGGGAAGCAGGAGACCTCTCTCTGGGCTCCAGTTCTTCCACCTGATTGATCCCGGGTGGTGACAATTCTCTGTTCACGGTGTTTAAGGGAACCGATGGCAAAGAGCACCCGAAGCGGGGATGCCCCGACCGAGCTCCGGGGGTCCCCGCACCACGCGGGGTGCGAGGAGGAGAAACAAGCCAAATCCTAACCCACACCCATGCCCGCCAGGCCGCGGAAAACATTTTACTTTAATCCACTGCTACTTCTTCCAGGTGGAGGCATCTCGTCTCTTCCCGTGCGTGGGCACGACTTGAATTTCCCCACTTTGTCTTTTTTCCACATCCAAGTTTGCCTGAAAACAATTCAAAAGCTGAAGAAAACGATCGCGGGTTGGCGATGTGCCCCACTTTACACTCTCCACTCCCTGGAAGAGAGACGACAGGTTGGGAATCCCCCTCCGCCCCCCAACGGACAGAGGAAACCGAAGCCTAAGAAGGGCAGAGGATGCCTCGAGGCCACTGGGCCAGTAACAAGCTAAGTGGAATTGGCGGCCTCCCTCGCTGCTGCAACGGGGGCAGCGCGGTGTGGCACGGCCCCCTTCCTGGTAGTGCATTGCTCTGAGGCTCCCCGACTCCACACAGCCACTGACCCTGACTGTCCCAGCGTAACCCAGTCACTGTGTTGCTGCTGCCCAGGTTCTTGGACCTGATTTGCAAGCAACGGGGCCTGTAGTTTCGGTTGTCACTCCATAAGCCGTGTGGCCCAAGCCAGGCTGTTAAGCACAGGCAAGGCTCTGAGGACTTGGGACTAGAGGACGTGCTGCCGTCCAGGAGGTAAGGAGCCCGGGACCCAAGTTTCCCTTTCAGTGTTGAACCTCCTCCATGAGATTTTAAGCCGGTCCCTTGCCAATCTGGGCCTAGTTTCCTTAAGAACTGGTTATCACTGCATCTGCATAGACGGGCATCTGGGCCCAGGGAGAGGGAGGAATTTTCCTTGACTCCCTGGATCTCCTCCTTTATGTTTACAAAGTGCACTTCCAGGCCCTTTAAAACTCAGGAAAGAAGTCCAGAGCTTTGGAAATAGGGACAAAACTGCCTGTGGCTCAGATCGCCAGCACTGCTCCGCACCCCCCAGACCGCACATAAAGTAGCCCTCAAAGAGGCAGGGTATTCTGAAGGGTTCTGGGGACACACGCAGGACGAAGGCAGACACAAGGCAGATGCACCTCACCCACCAGTGCCTGACTAGGAGAGTGCTTTCTCAGGGGCTGGAACCTCTCAGTAGCTTTCCAATGGCTCTCAGGGGGGTCTGCTACCCCTAAAACCATTGAGTGGCAGCACCTTGCCAGAGAAGAGGGAAAGATCTGACCAGGGAAAAGCAAGGACCCAGGCACTGAGGGAATCTTTTTCTATAGTTTTGAACCAAACGGGTAAACTGTCCCAGTTCGCTCATTAATCCTTTCATTCAAATTTACATTGTGTATTCATAGCATCTTCAAAGGACAGAATTTTGAAATGCATCATTGGATTACATTTATGGACTAGAATCTTTAGGATCCTTCCTTCATGAAAATCTTAGACTCTTAGGGATTCTAACCTCAGAGTGCTCTTTGCCTGCTGGACAGCAGCAGCCAAGTTCGAGAACTAGGATCAGTCCCAGAGGCATGGGTCCACAGACAGCAAACACTGAGGACCCAGAAATGCCGGGACACGGAGGCTTCTAAGCTTAGTCGCTGGAGATTAAGAGTTAGAGAACCATAAACTCCTGGGACCAAATCAAAGTCATGACCCATCAAAGTCAATGATCGTGAATATTACCAGAATTATTAGAACTAGATTTTTTGAGTTAAAGAATAGTGTGAGCCAGCACTAACACTTTGGGATTTAAGGAAGTACAGAGTTGTGGATGTAGAGGAACCAAATTTTCCAATCATACATTTCTAGACAGAAATTCAAATTAAGCAGCATACGCCCTGCAGCTGCAAAACAATATCTAAAATCTGGAGAAGCTGTATCTTTCAGTCGAGGTACAATACTGTCAGGCCCAAAGTCTTCGTTCCAGCGTTTAAAATGGGAGAAACACAATTTTACACTTTAACCAGATGCTTAAAATCACAAGAATATAGTCACAAAGAATTCAGACTTCAGGTCACGGGATAGTAGAATTACAGACTGTGAATTCTTTGATGTATGGAATCATGTTAGGGTAGCAGCCCCAAATTTGGAAATCTTAATCTGAGAGTCTTTGAAATACAGAAGACTACAAAATCAAGTATTCTAAGATTAATATGATGAGAGCGGCTATTTTTTTAAAATGTAAACTTGTTTTTTTCCCCTTTGGAAAAACGCAACTGGATTAAACCTGGGCTTTCGAGTCTGTGTTCCTTTAGAGGGAGGGAGCTGGAGGACTGCAAAGTTCCACTCGGGTCATCCACTGAGAAAGGTCGTCCGGCAAACCCTGCAGTCCCTTCCGCAGCCCGGGTCGCTGCGGCAGAGAGCCTCTTTCTTCCGCGGGCACTTGCCCAATGCTTGGTGGGGCTGAGCCTAACCCCAGCTCCCCGCCACGAAAAACAGGGCGAAAACCCTGGAGGGTCGTGCGGCTCGCTCCGTCCCACCCCGCTCTGCACCTGCTGCCCCAGGGAGAGCTGCGTCTCGGCAAACGCCTCTAGAATCGGCATCAAAGCCTAGAATCCTGAGGGTAGAAGGGGCCTCTGAGATCCGCACGTGCCCTCCGGTTCCCTATTCACAGAGCAGAAAATTGAGGTCCTGAGATTCAAAGGGGACATCCTCAAAGTCTTTTAGGAAAGGCCACGTAGCGAATCCTGGCTGGCCGGACGGCCTCTGCAGGGTGTCTCGGAGACCCGAGGCTCACCTTTAAGGCCAGCGGGAAACGAACTCAGAAACCCGATACCTGCGCAGCCAGAGGGTCGCATCGGCCCTCCCCTTCCCCGGAAGACGCACCCACCCGGAGCACCCCTCGCAGCCCTCACTCCCCGCCGAGGAAGGGGCGGCTCGGCTCCCCCTGGGGCCTCGGGAGTCACCTGGAGCCCTCCCTGGCCTGGGCGAGCTGCAGGAAGAGGTGGCCGCGAGAAGCAGGAGCCCAGCCAGTCTCCACCACGCACACGAAGAGGGGTCTCGAGTCACCCAAGGGCAGGTGCCTACAGGCCGCGGGCAGCCTTTCCCTTTAGTCGGCACAGAAGGGCTCCGCAGAAGCAAACCTTCCGCGCACACCCAAAGCTCATACCAAGAACCGCAGTCCGAACAGACGCGGGTGTGAGGCTCCGCCACGCAGCGAAGTCACGGTGGAGCGGTGGCAAGTCACCTCCCCCATCAGGACAAGAAACCCTGGTCTGAAAGATGAGGGGCGGGATGGAGAATGGGCAGGCCAGCCTGACCGAGGTCTGCAAATCATCCTTGAAAGACCTTAGAAGCCAGTCGGCTGGAGTGGCTTCTCCCTTCCCGGTCCCGACCCCACAATAAGCAAGCGCCTCCTCTGCCAGTTCTCGTCCTCTGTGGACAAAAAGTGAAACAAGCCCTGTTTTCACCTCCACAGCCTCCCGCAGAGGCTGGAACAGCCCGGAATCCCTGAGTCCCGGCGCCGAGCCGACACAGTCTCTGGCCTCTCCCGGGCTCAGTCGCCCCGTCGGCGCGCGCAGAGGAGGCCGGCCCGGGGGCTCTCCAAGCACCCTCCCCGCTCTGACGTCCCGGGCACCCGCCCGCCGCCACGGCTGCTCCTACCTGGGGAGGTGCGTCGGGGCCCAGGGGGCGGGCAGTCGGGGGGCGGGCGGGGAACGGGCGCCGCCCCAAGTTTCCTGCCCCCTTTAAGGAGAAGAAGCCGGTGGAGGGAGGAGCCGGTCCAGGTTTGTGCAGCGGGGAGCCTCGCCGGCGGTCTCGGCGGTAGAGGCCAACCCTGCACAGAGGGAGTCGCCGGCCGCCCCGCCTGCCCCGCGCCACGACCTCGAGGCCGGCGCCTCGCCCCTTGCCCTCCTCGCCGGCCGCAGCCCGGGGCGCAGCCTAGGCGACCCCCGTCAGTGCACACGCCGTAACTAGTTGCCCCTTCTTCTGGCCATCGGCCCGAAGCACGACCTCGACGGCTATCCTCAGGTCAGCGGGCAACCCATCAGCTGCAGGCGCCCCGGCTCCAGCACCACTTCCAGACCCCTTGACTGCCTGCTACCGGCGCGCAAAGGACCCTTCAGCCCGCGAAGGGGTCCTAGTCCGGGTCCCAACACCGCTGAGGGCGCCTGGCCTCGAGCTCCAGAACACGAGCAGAGCCGTCGGTGGGCGGGACGCTCCTGAGCCTCTGTCCCCACCGAGCCAGTCCGGGAACCGCGGGTGCCAGGCCTACGGCGCGCCCCTGCCGGGGAAGCTGTGCTCCAGGTGCCAGCCCGCGAGGACCCTCGGCGCTCTCCGCAGAGGGGCTCGGCGTCCGCTCCGGAGCCCCTGCGTGCCGAGCCCCGCAGCTCTCAGACCGGCCTCGATCCTCGATTGGAGCGGGCGGCGGGTACGCGGGACGGCTGCACCATGACCGCCGAGAGCGGGCCGCCGCCGCCGCCGCCGCAGCCGGAAGCCCTGGCGGCGGTCAAGGAGGAGCGCGGCGAGGCCGCGGCGGGGGTCCCGGCGGAGGCGGCCGGCCGCGGCGCGGGTGGGCGGCGGCGCAAGCGCCCCCTGCAGCGCGGGAAGCCGCCCTACAGCTACATCGCGCTCATCGCCATGGCCATCGCGCACGCGCCGGAGCGCCGCCTCACGCTCGGCGGCATCTACAAGTTCATCACCGAGCGTTTCCCCTTCTACCGCGACAACCCCAAGAAGTGGCAGAACAGCATCCGCCACAACCTCACGCTCAACGACTGCTTCCTCAAGATCCCGCGCGAGGCCGGTCGCCCGGGCAAAGGCAACTACTGGGCCCTCGACCCCAACGCCGAGGACATGTTCGAGAGCGGCAGCTTCCTGCGCCGCCGCAAGCGCTTCAAGCGCTCGGACCTCTCCACGTACCCGGCCTACATGCACGACGCGGCCGCGGCCGCCGCCGCCGCGGCCGCCGCCGCCGCCGCCATCTTCCCGGGCGCGGTGCCCGCCGCGCGCCCGCCGTACCCGGGGGCCGTCTACGCGGGCTATGCCCCGCCGTCGCTCGCCGCGCCGCCCCCGGTCTACTACCCCGCCGCGTCGCCCGGCCCGTGCCGGGTCTTCGGCCTGGTGCCCGAGCGGCCGCTCAGCCCAGAGCTGGGCCCCGCGCCGTCGGGACCCGCGGGCTCCTGCGCCTTTGCCTCCGGCAGCGCCTCTGCCACCACCGCGGGCTACCAGCCCGCGGGCTGCGCCGGAGCCCGACCCGCCAACCCCGCCGCCTACGCGGCCGCCTACGCGGGCCAGGACGGCTCATTCCCGCAGGGGGCCAGCAGTGCCCTCTTCGCGGCTGCGGGCCGGTTGGCGGGGCCCGCGTCGCCCGCCTCGGGCGGCGGCGGCGGCGTGGAGGCCGCGGTGGACTTCTACGGGCGCACTTCGCCCGGCCAGTTCGGGGCGCTGGGGCCCTGCTACAACCCTGGTGGGCAGCTCGCAGGGAGCAGTGCGGGCGCCTACCATGCTCGCCATGTGGCCGCCTATCCTGGCGGCGTAGATCGTTTCGTGTCTGCCATGTGAGCCGGGCGTACGGTCGAAAATTCATAGATTTTAGCAGTTTACACGAACAAAGTATCCCGGAGACCCGAGGACAGGACTGGAGAGAGGGCCGAACTGAGAATCACAAAGAAAGGACAGTGGCAGGAGACGCGCAACCTCCGAGCGCATCGCGTACGCACCTGGTTTACTTCGTGACGGGAGGAAGTTGGGGAAAGGCAGCCTCAGCCCGTGGACCGGGGGAAAAGTCCCCGCAATCAGGCGAAGCGCCAAGGGACTCGCCTTTCAAGTGGCGCAGCGTAGTGTCTACACCAGACGCTAGGATCCGAATTGTGGGGAATCACGATTTCGCTCTTCCCTGTACTGTGCGAAACTCGGGCCTTTTACGCGGGTTCGGCCGCTTGTGCCTTTGACTATGTTGCCACAATAAAAGGCTCCAATAGCGCCTTCCTTCTTAAGGTGAGGAAGACAAGTTTGCAAAAGAAGTAGCTTTTTGTTTTCTTTTTTAAATTGGGGAAATCGCTCTGCTTCGCTTGGCCTGGCGCTGGTTTTCCCTGCCTCTGAGAATGGCAGCCCCGGCAGAGTCTGGACTGTGTGCATCAGCTCCACAGTGTGACGCAGTCCCATCACCTACACCCCCAGTCTCCCCATTCGTTATGCAGGAGGGCTGCGGGATTCCTAAGATCTTTCAGGGCCCCATCCTCCTGGATGCTGCCCTGCATATCGGCAGCATCCGTAGGCCACCCAGGGCCTAAACTAACCCTATTCCAGGGAATCAGAACTGTGCTCATGCAAGCATCTATTCTAAAATCTCCTGGAGCCTGGATTGGCTCCAGGAGTTGATTGCATGAAAATTTCTTGAATCTTTTGAGCATGATGTGCTGATCGTTTGGCAGCTATTTCGTCTGGGTCCTAAGTGTATTTTTCCAATGAGGCAGATAGAAATACACGTGTCCTTTGTCCACTCTTTCTCTTCATCAAGCAGCTCTGGACGCAGTGGCTGAACTGAATGAAGTGCAAAGATGACAGGGATTCAGGGGAGAGCCCATTGATGACAGCTTTCAGTTTAGGGGGTTGACTCTTCCATCCCTCCGCCACGCCTCAGCAGCCTCCCAGTGCAAAAATGAAAGTGAAAAATTAATTGGTGTGGTCAGTGAAGTAAGCTTTAGGAAGAAACCGGATTTTAAATTTTGTTTTGTATCAGTTTGTTTTATGCAGCAAGCTAACCAAAATCAGAAAATCCAGCACCCCCCCTTAAAAAAAACCTTGTAACTTTCTATTCTGGAGCAAAAATATCTAGCGTTTCGTATTTCAGAGGCTTGGGCGCAGCTTTCAGGTAAATCCGAGTGTTCAAATGAACTGTTTTAATTTTTAAAAATCTTTCAGCAGTGAGTTCTGGCAAGAGAAACGCAGCCTCTTTGTGCATAGTCACCTTGGTAGGGAAGAGTGGAGGATGTGTGAGAAAGAAGACTGAAAACACTGGTACTTTTTATTTTAAGTTTGGGGATTGCCCTGCCCTGTTCACACCGCGTGGATGGGGTTCAGTCCAGGCGGGTACTTGTCTAATTCAGTGTTGTCCAACAGGAATACGGATTCACGTGTAATTTAAGTTGTTCTAGTAGCCACATGAGTAAAATAAAAAGGAACAAGTAAAATTAACTTATAATATTTTGTATTTCATCCAATATACCTAAACTGTCATTTCAACAAATAATCAATGTAAAAATTGTTAAGCTGTTTTACTTTTTTCATGCCAAGTCTCCCAGATCTGGAGTGGGTTTTGCACTTACCAGTCATCTAAATTTGTACTAGCCACGTGGCAAGTGCTGGGCAGCAGTGAGTGGCCGACGACTGCTGTGCTGGACAGTACGGGCCTAGATGCTGGTCCTTCCTGACTTTGCTGGTGGGGAATGGCCACCTGGAGGTAGAAGGCAGCCGCAGCACCGACCCTGCTGCCAGTGGGTCCGGGTCCCAGTCCCAGCCTCCTGACCTTGGAAAAGTCTCCTGCTGGGCTTCATCTCCATATGGACCCTTGCTGGTATTATAGTCAAAGGTTCTCCACCCACAGCTGCAGAGTCTGGTTCTCCTAGGCAGAAGTCACCGTGGCTTACCTAGTTGGCAGTTGCCAGAAGTTGAGAGCCCTCCACCCAGGGATTTTGTCAGTCAGAGGGTCAGGGCTGGAAAATGGTCTGTGCATTCTGTTAGTACAGGAGTGTAAACTTTCTCTGTTTTTTAATGACCAAGTTGAGTGTTTTGACAGCACCATTAACTTTAAGCCAGTCCCTTCTCCTCTAGCGTCCTCATTTGTGAATGGGAATGTGTGACCCCCTGCCTTACAGAGTCTTCCTGCAGCTAAACAAGACAAGAGGGAGAACCTCTCTTCATAACCTGTAACGCACCAGGCCCAGGAGGCAGGAAAGGCTTCAAAATTAAAAAGCACAGTCTTATCCCCAGGCCTTTTGGAACATCACGATAAGGTTCCGGGAACGAGACAGATGGGGTGGGAAAGTGCTCGGGTCTTTGGACCCCACGGTCCTTGTCAACTGTCAACTAGGACCGCAGGTGAGATAATGCCCAAAGAAGGGTCTGTGCCCAGAAAGCGAGGACTCGGCTAGGAGGGGACGCAGTGCTCGCTGGGGACCGGCGAGGGTTGGGGCCTCAGCCCTCTCAGCCTCCAGCCGAGCTGGCCACAGACACCCAAACTCCTGTGCCCCCAGGGCCTGGCTGAAACGGAAGCTGCGCTGGCTAGCCAGCACCCCTCCGGCTTCCCACAGGACCAGGGCTGAGGGGAGGGTCGCGGCGGGCGCGGGCACCGCGGGCACGGGCACCCCCCCCCTCCCCAGTGGAGTGACTGCAGGATCTTGAGAACATTTCACTGCAGTGCCTTGGACATTCCAGCTCCAAGAATCTCCAAACCGTGGAACAGGACCTCCCGGTTCCCCATCTGGGGGCTCAGGGACTGGAGGTGAGTTTCTCTTAATTTTTTTTCTAGTTCTTATTGTGAAGCCAGAAAAATCGTTTGCCCCTCGCCGGGCCCTGCACCCCAGCGTTGTGTGAAGGCGCCCCGGGCCCTGGTTAATTAGATGCGTTCTTCCCTAATTGCCCAAGGCTCGTTAGACTCCCCCCCCCCCCCCCCGAGCTGTAACATTTATTTTCTTTCAAATTAATTTAGCTCGCAATTAAGCCTTAGGAAACCAGCAACAAAAGCAGAATTGGCTCGAAGTCCTTTACTACGGAAACGGATTAGGGCGCCTTCTCACCCAGTTTAAGGGAAGATTCCAGTTCCGACAGCAGAGGCGAAGGGGAGCGGCGAGCTGCCGGCGCGGCGGTTGATGGTGAAACTGTTGGCGCGCTCGCTCGTCCCGGGGGTTCGCGTGCCCAGAAGAGTGAGGGCAACTTGGTTGAATTGCATTCAGCCTATTTGAGCTGAACGAAGTCAACACCCAGGACATGAAGCAGCTGCCATGTAGTTACAGTTAACTCAGCATATTCATAAGCATAATCTCATTTGCTAAGAACCTCACGAGAATTTGTTTTATTAAAATAATTTTCTTCTTAATACCAAATCGGCACACCTTCATTTGTTTTTTTAAAAAGAAAGAAGAAAAAAAATCAAAGGAAACTATTGCTTACCCAGAGAAAGCACAGCAAACACCCCCCTGTGAATATTTTGTCCAGTTTTTGTTTTTCCTGTGGAGGAGGCCTGAGCCAAAACTTTGTCCCTGAAATGCTGAGACCTTTAAAAAAAATTTGCAATCACGGTTGAAAGGCTGGGAGATCTTGAACAAGTTTCTTTCTGCACTGGGTAGGCCTCGGTCCCCTTTCACCCTCACCCTCTCTGATTCCTCTTTTCTCAGTCATTTGAACAAGGATGCCCTTCTCCCAGGGCCAGCAGAGAGGCTTGGAGAGATCTCAGCGCTGCGGTGTGCCCTCCCAGCCTCTTCACACAGGACGCTGAGGCCTTGGGGCTCCCAGTGTGGGCCACAGACCCGCTGCACGGGCATCCCCAAGGAGCCGGCTGGCAATGCCGCATCTGAGGCCCGCCCCCAGATCTCCTGGACCAGAACCTGCATTTCAGCAAGCATCCCAGGTGATGCGTATGCCCTAGGCAAAGGGGCAGAACTTTAGAGAAATCGGAAGGGGTGGGGCAGATGTGCTTCGCTGTTGAGATCAGAGATCCAGAGTAACTTCCAGGAGCCTCCTGTTTCTGACCAGGAACCCCAATACATGCTACCCTGTGGCTCTGTCTGCATGGGAGAGAGGGGGACAGGACTCGGGGGGAGGAGCACTTCGCCACCTGCCTTAGGGGTACTTTCTGAGTCTTGGAATCCTACACCTCATATTCCCAGCCTTACCATGACTGTGACAGTGACAATTATTGGGAGCGTATCTGACAGCATCTTCAAAGCTGAGGTGTCAGTTAGAGCCAGGGTAGGAGCCCAAGCTCCTGAGTCAATTTGGGGACCTGGGGTTCTGTTCTTCATACCCTCCCTAAGCAGCAGTATTTGTCCAAGCATGGAATAAACTTGGCCTTTGATCCTTAAGCTCCAGCCCCGAGTCTGGGGTAGTTGGGGGTTCAGGAGAACAAAGTTCTCTTTTCAGAGCACAGTAGCCGCCCAGAAGGGGCCCCATATTTGAGTCCATCTGGGCTGAGGGCCCTCTAGTGGAGCATTGTAAGGGCCCTTTGGACAGCCCCAGATCCTGGGCACCTGAGCAAATCCTCCCTGCCCCCAGTGCACACACCTCCCTGCAGAACTTGGTTTCTAGGCTCATTCTGTCCCTGGGAAGTGCTGACTCCTTGGCGTGACAAGGTAACTGGGAGGGGAAAAATGTCCCTGATTAAAAGCAGTTCAGATGGGGCAGGCACCAGGAAGAATGGGGCCAGAGCCCAGACTGGGGAGGCATTCTTCCCAGATTTCCATAGCAACTCACTCGGGAGAACCGGGACTCTCATCTCAGTGCTCACGTGCGTTCTCAATAACGGGAATAAGTAGGAACAGCATGAGTGTGTGCAGAGCTTCCACAGACCTGGAGAAGGGGCACATGACTTCCCCGGGGTCCCATAGCTAAGGGCTGAGCAGGGCCAGAGCCCATGTGTCTCCCAAGGAGGCTGCATTCGATTATCATCTTAATAAAAAGCAATGTGGGAATGGAAGTAGTCACCTGGTGGGGGGCCGTGGAGGTTGGGGTGCAGTGCAGCTCGGGGCAATTCCCTGTTAGGCCCTCCATTGTATGGATGGGTAAACTGAGCCTGGGACTGGTTTAATAAATGGTTTATAATAACTGGGAGGGAAATGCAGTGTGGGCTAGTGCTTCTCAGCCCAAACTGAGCAGTGAACCAAAAATAAATAAATAAATAAATAAATAAATAAATAAATAAGGCCCTGACTGGGGTGGTTCGGGTGGTTGGACATCATCCCACAAAGCGAAAAGTCGCCAGTTCGATTCCCAATCAGGACACATACCGGGTTGTAGTTCAGGCCCTGTCAGGGTGCCCGATTGATGTTTCTCTCTCACATTGATGTTTCTCTCTCTCCTCCACCCTTCCCTTTTCTCCAAAAATAAATAAATAGAATCTTTTAAAAATGGAGTGGGCAGGTGGAGTGAGGGGAAGGGTAGAAGGTCCTTAATGAGTTTGCCCCCGGCCTTTCCCTGAGCCTGTCCTCTCTCAGAGAGCCCCTGGGCTGGCCCTCGCTGCTCCTGGGGGGGACGACTTCTCCCTAGAGTTCCCTGTGCCCCTCTGTCAGCCCCGCCACCCCTCTCCTGAGCTGAGGCTCAGGTTTCCAGCTCAGCCCGGAAGGGTTAACCAGGTGCAAAAGCACGCAGTCGGGGATCAACTGTCAGCCCCTCCCAGGCGAGGATGGGATTGAGAAGCTGGAATCAGGGTGGATGTCAGCTTCGGAGTAGAGAACCAGCTTATCTCGCTATCTGAGTGTGTGGGCTGAGCAGAGCTGCAGCCGTGGATTTTCAGGCTGGAGGCACTCAGCAACGAGAGAGAGAGAGAGAGAGAGAGAGAGAGAGAGAGAGAGAGAGAGCGCGCACCACAGCCTCCCAGAGCCCTGCTCTCCTCTGTCAGTCCCCAGCAGCCAGCCCGGCCGCCCCATGGGTTCTCCTGCCTGCTCCCGGCATTTTGCCCCATTGCCACTCTCTGAAGCTGAGCTCCCACCCTGGGGAGCAGGCCCCCTGCCATCTGCCACAGAAAGTCCAAGCTCCACACCTGGTACTCAGGACCCTCCATGATCCCTATGTCAACCCAGTTCCCAGCCACTTCTCCCACAGCTGCCCTTTCTGCGCCCGGAGGCTCCAGCCAACTTGCTCTTCCCCAGACACCCCTCTGTGTTCCTGTCATCGTGATGCTGCTCTGACCGCAGCCTCTCCAGGAACCACCTGACCCCACCTTGCACCTCTGAGGCTCCCCAATGGGAGGCTCCTTCCTCTCTCTCCCCAGGGTCGCAGCACCAGCCTCCAAACAAGGCTCCCCGCTCCCCTCCGCTACTCCCTTCAGCCAGTCACTCCCCAAACCCGAAACCCCAGCAGCCAGTGTGTGACCCAGCTCAATTACCAAGGGATCTCGGATCTCATCACTCTCAGAGATTGACTCTCAGGGTCAGGGAGTGAGATTCGGAGATGAGGGCAGCCTTGTGAAGGGCTGCTTACACTATGAGGAAAGTGTACTTAATTTTAGTCTTTTCAAATTTTCCTCCTCCCCTGTAACACTTTCCTGTTACTCTAAAATTTCATCAGAGCCTCACGTGGCTATTCAACCGTGGGTGAAGTGGGGTGTGCTCACATGCCCCTGCCCTGGCACGCAAGAAAAGAACAACACCCTGTCGTGGGGCCTGGGCACAGGGGGCTTGGTGCAGAGCCGAGGGCGACCAAAAGGAGCATGTTGAGGACAGTGGTACGGTGGGCAATTCTGAATCGAAGTGAAACAGCACACCCTGTCTCTGGTGTATTCAAGAAGAAGGTGCGCCAGATACTGCTAGTTGTCTACTCTGCCATCTTCTTTCCTTCTGCTTTGCTCACAAGGCCCTGATTTTGCCCAGGTTTCTGTTGGTCATGTGTTTCCAGGGAAGTCTTACCCCTTGGGGTACCCATGGTTCAGTCTGAATTTGTCTAAGGTAAACGTGGTGATGATTCCTTCCCTTTTGCCAGGGATTATTTAGAAATGGGCACAGGATACTTTCCAGGCCAGTGAGATGTCCAGAAAGGTTTGCTGGAGGCTTCTGGGAAGCATTTCTTTGTTACAAAGCAACATGGGAAGAGAAACGGCCCTTTCCTTCCTCTGAATGTCACTGGAGTGGGACTCCTGGACTTGGAGCTGGAGGGTGCCAGCCTAGGACAAACCAAGCTGCCGAGGATGGCAGAGCAGAGAGGTGGGAAGAATATGGGCACCTGATGCATCCATGAGCTGCTGAAAGAACCAATCTTTGAATGATGATTCACTGTACCTGTGGGCCCCTATTGTTAAAGATAACAAATGTCCTCCAAGTTTAAGCCTGTCTTCCTTGAGTTTTCTGTTACTTGCAGCCAAACATATCCTAACTGATACAGAAGAGGACCCTTACAGGGGAGGGAAGCAACTGATCCTTGGGTTTTTCCTTTTGATATTTCCTTTGCCATTCTTATAAATAAAGATGCAGCTGAAAGGTTACTAGGCTGATCCCTCATTCAGTAGAAGGAGAAAGCGAGGACCAGGGAAGGTAACTTTCCACAGTTGCACAGTGAGCTAACCTCTTAGACCCCTGTCCAGGGCTCTCTCACCGAACCATCGCGCGTCCTCAGCTTCAAGAGGCTCGGCAGTGGCACAGCTGATTAATTATAACCCTGACATCATCGAAGAGTGGCTGTGTGAAGGGCATACCAAGTACTTCACCTACATTATCCTTTGGGCTCTCACAACTGCCCTGGAAAGCAGCAGGTTTCAGCTGCATTTTTTTTCAGATGAGAAAACTGAGGTCCAAGAAGAGAGGACAAGCTCAAGGTCACATGGTTTTTGCATGGGAGGGACTCAAGCCAGGTATAACAAAGTCCATAGCAAAATGAATCTGAGAATTTTTTCTTCCTGGATCTGGAAATCGGGAGACTTGCCTGTATGTGTTGACTGGAGCTCCAGGAAAACCCTCTCTCTTTTGGCCTCTGAGGAGGGTGGGTCCTCCACACACCCCTGACTTAGGCCCACGGGGTGTGTGAGGCTGACAGGTAACATTCTGAAGTGTGTGGACCTGGTTGCTTTAGGCCCTACAAATCACAATGGTTGGTTCCAAAGCTGAAGGAGTCTGGCTCTTGCTTAAGATGAGCCCATCGTGGGACCACGCTTCCTATCACCCCACCCGGACCCTCCCAGCTTCTGCCAGCATTGGTCCCACCAAGGTGAGATCTGCAGGAGCAGGCCTGTAGGTTCCAGAACACCTGGGAGAGGCTGTGGGCAGCTGGGTAATTTCCAAATTAATCGTAGGAGAAACCTAACAAAACAATCTGCAGGCTAAGCGTCCCGGGAGCGCTGCCGTGAGACTGACAGCCTGGAATCCGGCGAGTACAATGCGGCCAACCACAGACGGGAGGGCCCTTCCTCCTCCTGGGGAGGAGGGCTGACTTCCTTCCAGCAGGGGCCCGTCCGGGCCTGCAGCCGCTGATAGGAGAGCAAAACCCCAGAACCGAAACAGCCTTTCCACCCAAATCCCAAACTACAATTAACACAAACAGCTTTCCTCCTGGGTTGGCTGCCCAGTGAGTTAATATGCCCTGGCAGACACCTTGCTTCTCTGCAAGGGGCTTTCAGGTCTCATTTTGAAGATTTCCTCACGAATACATCCTCAGGAAACCCAAGCTGTCCCCACTGCCCCAGGAGACTACGCACACACTGCATGAAATAAACCTGGAGTCTATGACATGTATATATTTTTAAAAGATTTTATTTATTTATTTATTCTGAGAGAGAGAGAGAAAGGGAGGGAGAAAAAGAGGGAAAGAAACAGCAATATGAGAGAGAAACACCAGTCAGTTGCCTCTCGCAGGTCCCCAACTGGACCTCTGGCTCACAACACAGGCCTGTGCCCTGACTGGGAATTGAACCGACAACCTTTCATTTCACAGGCCGGTGCTCAATCCATTGAGCCACACCAGTCAGGGCTATGATATATTATTAATAAAAGTCAAGTTTTATCTTTGTTTGGGTCTTTCCTGTTTTCTGAAAGTCTGTCTGCCTTCATTAGAAAAACACTGTTCAAGTTCTCGGTCTGGTACCTGCGGAAGTCTCAGCCTCAACTTCCCCAGCAATAAATGGGTACAATGCTGCCTTCCCTCTCTAGTAACAATGGCAATGGCTAGCATTCAGTGAACTATGTGGCAAGCACTGTTTAGCGCTTTTCTGCCTCCAAAAACTCCCCTGAGAGGTAATGACCATGAACTAGGAAATGGTCGGAACAGAGTGTGAAGCCGGGCAGTTGACATTCAGAATTTCTGACTGATAACACTGCATCATGAGGCTCCTGATTCTCTGAGAGACACTAGGCTAGAACCAAAAACTCTCAGGGTCTCACCCACCCAGCCACTAACTCTGTGTGTGACCTTGGGTGAGGGCCTTGGCTTTGGCAGTCTCATCTGTACACTGGGTAGATGTGCGTGGCCGAGGGCAGTCACATGGCCTCCAGTGTCCCTTCAGTGTAAAGTCTGGTGAGTCTGAGTCTCCCTCCCCTGAACACAAACATGAGGGTGGAATAGCATAATGTGGAAGTTTATGTAAATTGCAGTGTGATAGTTTATTTCCAAGATCTTCTTCCAAAGTGAATGAGATGGGGGAGGTTTTATACACTCATGTTGACAGCGTGGAGAACTGAAGCACAAAGAGTCAGCAAGTAGGGCGAATCCCACACTAGACTGTTTTTTTTAAAATCTTCACCCAAGGACAGCTTTTCCCCATTGCTTTTAGAGAGAGAAGGGAGAAAGAAAAACATTGATGTGAGAGAGAAACATGGACTGGTTGCCTCCCATACACACTCAGACTGTGGATCACACACCCACACTGGGGATCGAACCTGCAACCTTTGTTATGGGATGACGCTCCAACCAACTAGTCACACTGGCCAGGGCCACACTAGACTCTTGATGCCAGACACTGACCCAGTGTTCTTGCTGTTATGCTGTATGAATTTCTGCAAATGACTGTGATACTGGAAAAGTCAGGGTTTATGCTGCCTGTCACTACCAGAACCAATAAGCAGAGACAAGGATTGAATCTTTAGGGGTGTGTTATTCAGATGGTTGGCGATCTGAGAAGACGGTGGGTTATATACCCTCAAACTCCGTCTTCACATCTCATTTCAAGCCAACATTTTTATAAGAAGAAAGGGTAGGTAAGGGATTTGGAAAAAAGGTTAATTTGATAAGAGTTGCAGTCAGCAGGCAATTTTCCTAGTACCGTCATACCTTGGTACTCATCGGCTTCAGAGCCGAATCACTTGGTACTCATCAAACCCTGTATTTGTTGCACTCTGACAAGAAAAAAATGTTTTGACACTCAGCACTTGCTCGGAACTCAGCGACTTGCTAGAACTTGTATGATTCTCCACACTGCCCCACAAGAGAAAAATGCTTCATCACTCATTGATTGCTCAGTACTCATCAGTTTCAGTACTTATCACAAGTTCCAGAACGAATTAACAACAAGTACCATTGTACTTCTTTAACTGTTGGTCAACACTTCTTTATCTGTATCACAGGTGTTCCCTCCCTGGAACACAATGGCTCAGATACCATTTCCGTGGCTTGCAGACCCCTGGAGCATAAATGTTGAATTGCTTGTTGACCTCCTGGAGCCCTGTGGTCAGGCATTCCAGTTCTTGAAATAATAGCCTTCCATGTGCATTAATCACTTAAGTCTATCAACAAACGCTAAAATCTTTAACTCTGGTGTTACCTTACCAAGTGGATGCCCACAGCACATTAATGACCCAGCTATAATGCTGTGCCTGGCATTGGGCTTCCCTGCAGTGGGTGCTCACAGCATGCAGACCTAGGAAAGTGGCTTGACAGCAAGAAGTGCGAGAGTCAGCACCCACCCTGTTACTCAGCCTGGGTCTAGGGGGATTTAGGACTAGAACCCACCCAGATCTGGGCCCAATCTTAGAGCATGCTCAGACCCAGACTGCCCAGAGATAGCCTGGGTTCCCCAGCCCCTGTCTTCGGTCCTATTATGTTCACCGTCCAGATGAACCAGTGATGATTGTCCCAGGCCTGACGTGGCTCTTACCCCATCTGTCTCTCCTATCTGCTTCATGTAGTCACAGTGTGTCGTGGCAGCTTCTGACATCGCCCCCCATGATCCCGCTGTTGGTGGTCGCACCTGTGTAATGCCCTCCCACTGCATGTGGGTCGGACCTCTAGTGACCTGCTTCTATTGAACAGGATATGGCAAAAGTGATAACAGCCCTTCTGTGCTCAGGTTCTAGAAGACTGCCACTTCCCCCTCTCCAGCACTCACTTTCTCTCACTTGCTCTAATGAAGCAGGCTGCCAAGCTGTAAGATGCTGTGTGAAGAGGCCCAGGTGGTAAGGAACCAAGGAACTTAAGAGGAACAGAGCCCTTGGTCCATAAAGTACAAATCCTGCCAGTAGCCATATGAGTGGACTGGAAAGTGGACCCTTCGTGGTTGCACCTTGAGACGACCTGTGAGAGACCCTGAAAAAGAGGACCTGTGAGATAGTAGATGTTTTAAGCCACTAAGTTTTGGGAAAATCTGTAATGCAGCAGCAGACAAGTGACACAAAGAAAGCACTCTCACTTACACAGTCTGGGGCCAGGCTGCTCCTGCTTAGCCAGAACACACACACACACACACACACACACACACACACACACACATTGAACACACTGATGCCTCGTCCCCCTGGAGTGGAATACTCGAGTCCACTGCATGGACCCAAATCGTTGAAATTGAAAATAGTAAAACAAGAAATAAAATCAAGAAAACAAAGAGCTGGCTCTTTGGAAAGATGAATAAGATTGACAAACTTCTGGCAACAATGACCAAGGGAAAGGCAGAGAAGAAATAAATCACCAATATCAAGAATGAAATAGAGGATATCACCACAGGTTCCACAGACATCAAAAGAGCAATCAGAAAATTCTGCGAACAACTGAAAACACATAAATTTAACAACTTAGATAAAATGGACCAATTCTTCAAAAAATAAAAACTGCCACAACTCACCCAAAAGAAGTACACCATTTGAATAGCCTTATAACTATGAAGGAAATTGAATTCAAGGTGGCCCTCACAGAAGGAAAAAAAAGAACCAGAGCCGGATAGTAAAAATTTTTAGGCTTTGTGGGCCATTCATGTCTCTGTCACAGCAAGTCAACTTCACAATTTTAACATTAAAGCAGTCAGAGACAATAATGAGCATGGATTTGTTTTAATAAAGCTTTATTTAATAACATTAAAAAAGTTTTTAAACTCCCAAAAATGAAATTTCCAGGCCCAGATGATTTCACTGAAGAATTCTACCCAATTCTTAAAGAATTAACACCATTTACACAATCTTTTCCCAAAATATACAAGAGGAGGGAATATGTCCCAATTCATTTAATGAATCTAGTACTACCAAAATCAGGTAAAGGTCATACAAAAACCTAAGACAGCTATATACCAGTATTCCTTATAAATCCAGACAAAATTCTTTTGAAAAGTATTAGCAAATAGAATTCAACAATATATGAAAAGAATTACATGTCATGACTGATCAGAGTTTATTTCAAAGATGCAAGGATAGTTCAATAGTTAAAATTAATAATTTTAATCCACCATATTGGCAGGCTAATGAAGAAAAATACATAATCATATTAATCAAAACAGAAAAAGCATTTAACAAAATTAATATCCATTTGTGATAAAAATTCTCAGAAAAAAATAGGAACAAGAGGAGCATTCTCAACTTGGTAACTTGCAGCCACCATTATACTTCCTAGTGAAAGATTGAATATTTTCCCCAAAGATTAAGATCAAGGCAAGATGTCCACTCTCATCACTTATATTCAATATAGTAAAGGAAACTCTAGCCAGTGCAAAAAGGCAAAAACATGAAATAAGAGGTATAGAAGCTGGAAAAGAAGAAATAAAATTGTGCGTGTTTTCAGATGACATGATTATCTACATTGAAAATCTTGAGGACTCACCAAAAAATATCCTAAACTAATAAGTGAGTCCAGCAAAGTCATAGGGAACAAGATAAACATATAAAAATTATATTTCTACGCCCTAACAATGAAAATGTGGAGATCAAAATTATACAATATTATGTACAATCACTTAAAAAACTGAGATGTAAATCTAACAAAATGTACAGAACTTGTACACTGAAAACTATAAAATGCTGGGGGAATAAAACAAAGAAAATCTAAATAAATGGAAACACATGCCATGTTTCTGTTGAAAAACTCAACACATGAAGGTGCCAATTCTCCCCAAACTGACATAGGGGTTTAATGTAATTCCTATCAAAATCCCAACATGAGATTTTGTTGATATAGACAAGATTATTCTAACACTTACATAAAGGCAGTGAATGGAATTAGAATAGTTAAAACAATTTTGAGAAAGAAAAGGTATACCTTAGTCATTTGGGGCTGCTATAACAAAATGCCATAGACTGGGTGGCTTATAAACAAACAAACAAAAAAACTTATTTCTTACCATCTTGAACCTGGAAGTCTGAGATCAGGGTAAGGAGGGTCAGGCTCTGGTGGGAGCCTTCCTCCAGACTGCAGGCTGCTGGCTTGTCTTTGTGTCCTCACGTGGTGGAAAGAGGATGAGAGAGCTCTCTGGGGTCCTATTCTAAGGTCACTAATATCGGTCATGAAAGCTCACCTTCATCCCCTAATACCCTGACATTAGGGTTAGGATTTCAACATACAATCTTTTAAAAGATTTTATTTATTTATTTTTAGAGAGAGGGGAAGGGAGGGAAAAAGAGAGGGAGAAAACATCACTGTGTGGTTGCCTCTTGTGCGCTCCCTATTGGGGGACCTGGCCCGCAACCCAGGCATGTGCCCCAACTAGGAATCAAACCAGTGACCCTTTGGTTTGCAGGCTGGCACTCAATCCACTGAGCCACACCAGACACCAAAAGAGCAATAAAATGGATTATGGACTTAAATATAAAACATAAAACTATAAAACCTGTAGAAAACAAGCATGGTTAGACAATCTTTGGGATATAGAATTAAGCAGGCAAAAAGTTCTTAGATTTGAGACAAAAAATGTATAAAAGTAAAAATTGCTAAATGAGACTTAATTAAAATAAAAAAAAAACATTTGTTTGTAAAAGACCCTGTTAAAAGGAATAAAAGACAAGCTACAAACTGGGACAAAATATTTTCAAACCATGTATTTGACAAAGTAACTAAATCTAGAATATACAGATATATTCCCAAAGTTTAACAGTAAGAAACAATCTAATTAGAAAATGGACAAAAGATATACTGCACTGAAGAAGATATACAAATGGCAAAGAAATACATGAAAAGATTCTCAACATCATTAGCCACTAGGGAAATGCAAATTAAAACCGCAATGAAATATCACTGCATACCTATCACAATGACTAAAATAATAGCCACATTAAATGCTGGCAAGGAGTCAGATAAACTGAATCACTCATACATTGCTGGTGGGAATGTAAAATGCACCACGATTCTGGAAAACAATTTGACAGTTTCTTGCAAAGCTAAACATGCAACAACCATACGACTCAGCAATTCAACTCCTGGGCATTTATCCCAGGGAAATAAAGACTTTTGTTCACACTAAAATGTATACATAAATGTAATAGCAAAAAAAAAAAAAGCCCTTGGAAAAAACCCAGATGTCTTCCAATGGGTAAATAGTTAAATAAACTATGGTATATCCATATGATGGAATACTACTTAGCAATAAAAAGAATGAATTATCAACACACAAAACTTAGATAATCTCCAGAGAATTATGCTGAGTGAAACAAAGTCAGTCCAATAGGTGATATGCTACATGATTTCATTATAGAACATTCTTGAAAGTTTATAGTGATGGCGCACAGCTTAGTGGCTGCCAGATGTTAAAGAGAGTGTGCAGGTGGGAGTGAAGTGAGTGTATATACAAAGACACAACAGGAGGGATTCTTGTGGTTATTTAAATGTTCTGTATTCTGACTAAATGAATGTTGCTATCTTGGTTGTGCAATTATACTAGTGTTTTTATAAGATATTAGTGATGGGGGAAATTGGGTAATGGGTATACAGGATCTCTTCGTATTATTTCTTACAAGTATGTGTGAATCTAAATAATCCAAAAGTATTATGTTTTAATATAAAATATGTTAGGTTAATAAAATAAACCTTGTGTCACTATGATACTATCAGACAAATACATTTCACGAAAAAAAAAAACCTCACTAGAAATATGGTGGGTTGCTTCATAATAATAACTTTTCAATGACCAGGAAGATAATGATTCTAAACTTGTATGCACCTAACAACAGAGCTTTAAAATATAGAAAGAAAAAGTTGGCAAAACTATAAGAAATTTTAACAAATACATCATCACAGTGAACATATTTCTTTCAGTAATAATAGATCAAGCAAACAAAAATATTAGTAAACATAGGAAATACTTAAACAGCTCAATTAATAAGCCTAAGGTCATTTATGGAATACGGCACCCAGCAATAGGAGAAAACACATTCTTTGTTAACATACATGGAACATTTATAAGTATCAACCAGGTGCTAATCCATAAAACAAGCCTCAAAGTATTGGTGTTAGACTATGAACTCTGACCACAGTATATTTAAGTCAGGAATCATCAATAACCAAAAGAAAGAACTAAAGAAACTATATGTTGAGAAAATTTTAAATAATTCTAAACATCTTAGAATTTTAAGACTTCTTAAGAAGTTTTAATGGAAATTATAAGATATTTAAGATCAAACCATAACTAAAATAGTGCATATCAGATTCTGAGTGATAGAGCTGATGTAATAATTAGAGGGGAAATTATATCCTTAATGTTTACCTTAAAAAGAAGTGTTCAGAGTGAATTAGCTAAGCATTCTACATTAGAAATTATGGCAATAACAAATCCAAAGAAATAAGATAAAGATAAGAAAAAAGTCAATAAAACATAAAAATACAATATAAAGATATCAACAAAGGTTAAAATGCCTATTTTCAAAAAGTTTAATAAAACAGGCACTTCTGATGGGGTTAATGAAAAGAGACTGTAAGAGAGGCTGGAAATACAATTAGGTGTGGAAAAGAGAACATCAGCACAGATGTAGCATTTCTTGCACACATATGCCAGAAGACACACATGTGAAAATTCATGGCAATATGTTCATAATAGTAAATAACTGAAAAACCCACCAATGTCCATCAACATCAGAATGCTTAATTAAATTGTGGTATTTTCATGTAATGCAATACTACTTGGAAGTGAAAATTAATGAGCTACAGCTACAAACATCAACAAGGATGAATCTTAAAAGCCACATATTGAACATAAAAAAGAAGTCACCAATGAATATGTTCCTTATGATTCTATTCATCAAAAGTGTTAAATAGATTCAACCATTCCTGTTTAGGGATTTATACATATGGTAGTGACATTAGAAAGAGTTGCTGGCTGGTCAGCACAGACACCAACCAATCAGAGTGGACACCCAGCCAACCAAAACGGACACTCGCTGTAAACCATGGGAAATGCTGACCCTGAGCCACTCACTGGCTGAATGTCAGCCCTCCACACCATCGTGGTATAACTATAAAGAAATATGTGTAAATGATCAGCACAAAACTCTTGTTAGTGATGGCCTTGGGCTGGGAGAAATGAGGAAATAAGAGGGGAGAGGAATACAAAAGGATCTATGATAACATTCTGATCTGTTAAGCTGGGTAGCAGGTTCAAAAATGTTCATTTGATGATGATCATGATGATCATGATGATCATGATGTATATTGTATCAATTCCCTCTTTAATATGGATTATATATTTTACCAAAACCTTTTTTAAAGAGCACCAGGCTTGAATTCAGAAGTCGTGGGCACCATGTCTATAATAAATTTCTTACTAACTGATGCTCAGAGAAGTCATGACCTAACCACCTATGGTAACAGCCTCAAACTAGCCTCCGACTTCCAGTCCAGTTCTCATTCCTTCACACTGGGTTCCATGTACAGCTTCCTTTAAGCTCCATTCTCTTGATGGTTTGTCAAATGTTACAGGTGAAGTTTATTGAACCCAGGGCTACCAGTGTGTGCAACTCCAAGGTCACCGTGCACACAGCTGTCACCAGAGGAGAACTTCTGAAAACAAAATTGTTATACAGGAATTTAAATAGTTAAAACGTCTAAGTTTGAATAACCCTCCAACATCTAGTTCATCTCTTCAGAATAACCACTGTCATAGCCCAAACTGTACCCTTTACAAAACATCTTCACGCCTTTTCTCCCAGTCCCGCCCAGCCAATGCTTGTTCTGACAGAATCTGCAGCTGGAGTTGGGGCTGATCTTTTTCAGCTTTGGCAAGTTGCTCAGTGCTGGTCCCTGGGTGCTCTCCTCTCCCTGTGTGTCCAATCTGAAGCCCACTCACATCCAACACCCTCTGCCCCAGTCCCTCACAGAATCCCCCAGGAGAAATGAATCTTTGTTACACCATGAGAGCACTACCTTGGCTAGTTGGAGAACCTCATGGTTTCATCTCTTTATTCCTCAATTCCTGGGAGTCCAATAACCAGAGTTTTTAAACTTCAGCACTACTGAGACTTGGGGCTGGGTAATATTTTGTTATAGGGGACTGTCCTATGTATTATAGAACATTTGGCACCATCTCTGGCCTCCACCCACTAGATGCCATACCTTCCCCCCTTCCCCTCCATCCTGTTGTGACAACCAAAAATGTCTCTAGACATTGCCAAATGCCCACTAAGTATTAAAGTCATCTGTTGGGAAGAACCACAGCCCTAGGTGGTGAGCACCTTGAGGACTGGGCAGTGCCTTATACAGTTTGCATCCCTACTGTCTAACAATGTTGTTCTGGCACATAGGAGTTTATCAGTGTAGAGATTTCAGCTTATTAAGCACCTACTATGTGCTGGATGTAGTCTGACATAAATTACTATCGACTACCCTTTAGTCATTCACAGGCTACCTTCTTGGTTTTGCAATATATGCATGCAAACAACCTAGAATTAATTTGATAGTTTCCTTACATGGACTCGTTTTATTTCAAATCAGCTGCCTGACATGGTACCTACAGCACCTGATACAAGGAGGGTGCTTAGTAAATATTTATGGACTGTAAATGAATTTCCCTTTCTATCTCTGAGTATCAGCTTCATGGAAAAATCTAATTCCCTGATCACCTAGTCAATTAGGGACCTCTCAACTCTGTAACAAATAAACCCCAGAATTTAAAAATTTTGGCACAGTGGGATTTTCTTTCCCATTCACAAACAGTCCGTCTAGAGAGTTGTTGACTGCCAGGATGATTGCTCTGTGTGGCATTTCAGGGACCTCGGCCCCTTGCCATCTCAAGGCTCTGCCATGCCCTGGGTTTCCATCTTACTCTAAGTACAGGTGGCAACAGGGCTGAGAGAGCACCAAGAAAGCATCCTCTTCCTGGCTCAGCCCGGAAGTGATACCATCACTTACACTCTCCTTCCATTGGTGAGAGCCATTCCCAAGTCTCCATCTCAGCGCAAAGAGTCCTGGGAAATAGAGTCACTGGCTGGCCAGACACTTCCCAGTGATGACTCAGCCCTGTGGAACCAGGCATGCACTTCCTGGTGGACACTTAGCTGGCCCTGCCTCAGGTCTTGTAAAATACTGTCAGTTCACATCTCAGATGTCTGCTTTCACCCCACAGCACTCTACCATATGGGCTAGCTAACCCTGCCTCTGATGTAGCCCCCCCCCCAAAAAAAAGCAGAGTAGGGAAACTCTAGTCTACAATGGGTTCTTGAATCAGTAGACCCGCCCCATCCCTTCCACCCTTTGCTATTTGACAAATAGTAAAACCAAGAGTGGAGAAAGGACATACTCAGAATTACCCACCAAGTCAGGAACAGTACAGACTCACAGCTGCATGCACTAGGCTGGCAGAAGTGGGGCCCATCCACCCACCTTTCATGGAAGCAGCCCAGAAAATGAGCACTGATGCCAACACCCTGCTCCTAACACCTTTGCTCTAAGCCCTTTCAAAAGGAGCATTTCAAATAGGAGCCATCAACACTTGTAGAGGGTGGGTCTTAATCCATAGAGGATCATTAGCTTCACCCCAGTGATGGGACATCCATCAGCACCACCCATTCTTCCACCAATTTTCTATCTGCTAATTACGTGAGATTAAGAATTGACACGGAGCGACATGGTCTTTAACCACATATTTGCACGGCTTATTCGTGTTTGTGGGGCTGCCCGGTCTCACCCAGTCAAGTTGGACACACCCACAACGCTGCACAACACATTTACATCTCGCTGGCTGTCAGCAACCAATAAAGGATTGCAGGATGTGTTTACTTCCAAAGGGACTCGGCTCTTGGCAAAAGCTTTCTTGCGGGCATGTTGGGCGTCTTGGCTTTCTGGCAGTACCAACCTCTGCTGAACTCAGAGCATGCATTCAGTCATTTGTGAAACATTCATTAGCTCTAGTACAGTAGCAGGCATGGCACTGTCTCCAGGAGGTTTTACACGGATGAGTGAGACACTGTTCTAACAGCTTCAGAGGTTTTTCTCCAGTCAAGGAAACCCATGCAAGCAGAGAGAGCTAAGAGCCGTGAGGGAGAGAAAAGCAGCACACCATGAAAATATAATGCAAGGAGACATCTGTTTGGTCTGAGAAATCAGGGGAGAATTCACAGAGGAGGTGGCATTTTCAGCAAAGAGCCAGGTAGAGAAAGGAATTCCAGGTTGAAGGAACTGCAGAAGAAGGGCGGTGTGAGGGGTGTGAGGAGAAAGGGGAGCCACCTGCTGTCGCCGGCACCCAGGCCACAGGTGGGAAGGAGGTGGCCGGGCAGGCTGGGTAACATCATGGAAAACACTGAGTTTTCTGCTGGGTTTGGAAATGTTTCCTCTGGGTACTGAGAACATGAAATGAATTTTGTTTTGGTATGTACGTGTGCATAGGCATGTTTTCGTAAACTTTTTTATTGAAATATAACACATAAAATGCAAACATTTTCACACACTGACCACACCTATGTAAATAGCCCGATAAAGATACCAGTCATTACTAACACTCCAGGAATCTCCTTTCAGAAACTCCTCAATCACAAGAGAAGCCACTATCCTAACTTTAATGCCATAAATTAGTTTTCCCTGTGTTTTGTATTTGGCTCACTTCATTCAACATAGTGTTTCAAGACTCATCTATGTTGCTACACATACATTTAGTTTGTTCTTTACCATTGCTAATATCCCATTTCGTGAGTGTATTACTATTATTGAGCATGCACAGTTTGCAGTTGGGGGCCCTTAATCTTTTCACATACATCCTTTGGTGCTCTTATGGATGCACATCTACTTGGTACACACCTAGGAATGAAATTGCTGGGTCATAAGCTGTGCACATATCTACTTGAATAGACACTGCTGGTTTTCCAGGTTTCTATCCATTTGCACACTCACCAAGAATGCATGGGAGTTCTGGTTGCTCTACATCCTTGCCAACACTTGGTACTGGCAGTCTTTTTATGTTTGATGCTTATTTGTTTGGAGAGGAGTGACATGATCCCCCTTGGTTGAAGGAGAGTCACTCCGGCAGCAGCACAGAGTGTGGGGCTTAGGAAAGGGAGCTCCTGCTAAAGGAGGCCAGTCAGTAAGGCCCAGCCGAAGGTAATGGATCAGCGGCAATACAATTGGAATTAAAAAGGCCAGTTCTTTTTCAGAAGGCACTGTCTATGCCATACACCTGACACTAACCCAAAATAATATTGAATGCAAACTATAGTTGAAATATAAACTTAAAAAATAAAATAAACCCCAAGGGTTGGGGGGAAGGCGCTGTAGGGGTGGACTACACAGGACGAGGACGCCAGGTAGAAGCAGACTTAAGGATGGAGAGGAGGACGGTTTCTGTGTGGGTGGGTAGGTGGCTGGGGGAGGGGTGTCATGGTTGAGGGCAGGAGATAACATCCTAGTTCAGTACACAACGTTTTTGAGATATAGGGTGACGAGATGGCGCTATCCAATAAATTGTTGGTTATATAGGTCTGTTGCTAAGGGATGAGGTCAAGGCTGGAAGCACAGAGTTAGGATTTATCATCACAGAGGTGGGGGTTAAAGCCAGGGGTGTGGTTGAGATTTCCCAAGGGCTTTGTGTGGAATGAAGGAGGGGAGAGCTGACGACCATCCAGACCATCCATCCGCCTACCTTTAGGGGATGAGGGGAGGAAGAATGAGAGACAACATCGCTTCCCTCTGAAATGCTGGCAGGGGCTGTGAAGCGTGAGTCAGGCCCGGTAAGCCCCAGCAGCAGCCTGGGGGACATCTCACCCGCTGCTGTTTTCTCCTGAATGGACTTGCATCACTAACCTCAAAGCTGCATTGCGAAATCTGCCTCAGATTGTGTACCTCTGGTGGCGTCCTAGGGACAATGGGCACCGAAGACTCATAGCATCGTGGGCCTGGGAGTCCTCTGCCCCACCTCCACAACGTCTCTGCCAATTAGTTATCCAGCGCCCCAGGCGGGGAACTCATAACTTCCCACGGCGGCCCATTCTGCCATTGAGCCAGCGAGGATGTGAGAAAACCTTTTCTTACAAATGCAGTCTCACAATGCTGGAAGTCATAGGAAAAGATAAAGCTAGGCTCCCATGGGAATGTCCCCGGACAGAGTAAGACGCAAGGAGTCTGCATTCTGGAAAATCTGTTTCTGTTAGTGCACTGGCCGGCATCTTCCTGGTGGGGCCCGGGTCATGGCGTCTGACTCCCCACAGAAAACTGCGGTGATTTCACCCCCATTCGCACACTGGATGGGAATGTGGTCATCTGCTGCGGGCATTCCTCTGGCCCCATCAGGCAGCGAGCACTGCCCTGGACTGAGGCCAGCCTCTCAGGACCGGAGCAGTGCATGCCACAGCACAGATCCACCGGGCGGGAGACGTGGGAAGAACGAGTGGCTGCTGGCTGAGAGCGAGCCCACTGCAAGCAAGGTGGGCACAATGCCGTTCTGTTCAACATTTAAAAAAAATAATTTACCTGCACCCAGCCCTGTGTGGGCCTCTGGAGGAGAAGAAGGCAGAATGACTGTGGAATGGCTCCCATCCTCAGGGATATTGGTGGAAGAAATAGGCATGCAAGAAGGAAAAGTAGCTGCCTTGGCTGGTGTGGCTCAGTGGATTGAGCACTGGCCTGTGAACCAAAAGGTAGCCTGTTCGATTCCCAGTCAGGGGGTGTGCCTGGGTTGCAGGCCAGTTCCCCAGTAGAAGGCACATGAGAGGCAACCACATACTGATATTTCCCTCTCTTTCTTCCACCTTTCTCCTCTGTCTAAAAATAAATAAATAAAATCTTTTGAAAAAATTCTCTATTAAAAAACATAAGAAAAAGTAGCTGAAACTTCTTTTTCCTCTGTTTTTATGTCTACAAAACCCCACCTAAACAGCCTCTGCATGATCTGAAATATGAAGATATAACTTCTGAAAAGCCATCAGGGGAAAATATTCTCAGAGAATGTTGAGATGTCTTTCCAAAGGCACACTGATATGACATCTCTGAGCCAACACCCCGAGAGGACAGACTGCCATCCCACAGGATGCAGTGTATTTATTTAGTCAGAGGCCTCTGTGTGATGGTGCGCCCCCAGTAGGAAGGACAGATGGCCTGGGAACCAAAGGGTGGAAGCAGCACAAATGAAGCTGGGTCTCCCCTCTCTGTATGGTGAATCCCTGGGGCTACTGCCCTGGTTTCTGGTGATTGATTCCCTTCTAGCATCCCCCCTTGTCTTATTCATTGGATTCCCTAATAGGACCAGTCCATATTCAGGCTGAAGAATCTCCACACACTCCCAGCCCTTGCCCCATCCCAAGGTACAGCCCTTTCTTATCTCAGATGCTGCCCCACTCCCAGCCCTACCTCAGGCCCATCTTGCATTTCCCTCCCACTCTCTCAGCCCAGATTAGGGCTGTGGAGTGTCCTTCCCTAGACCCCATCCCATGGGAAACTCAACCCTTGGATTGCCACTTACTGCAGAAGCAGCTGGAACATTTGTGGTGTTCACCCTCTTTTGGTCCAAATTTCTCAGAACATCTTTAATCCTTTAGCTCTCAGCATTCCTCAGTGTAACATTGCCTTCCAGCCCCAAGTACCCTGCTTCATACCTGTTGGAGAATTTCATATCAGCAATGAGGTGTGGTGGACACAGACCTGCACAGCCCCCTGTGATGGGGGTCCAAGCAGAAAGAAAGAATTAAGGACAGAAGACACTGAGGCAACCAGGAAGTTTCCACGTGAGAGGCCCACCAGGCAAATTGCCAGCAAGAGAGAGACCTACTGAGTCTGGAGCATTGCCTAAGGAAAAGCCCCCAAATAATCTAGGTATTTAGAAAGCTACCTTATGAGACACCTAGGGCCTGCCTCTGAGGAGACAGAAAGTGACTTTATGTTGAGCAAGAAATAACTTATCAAAGGATTTAAGGGAGAGTCCTAAAGATTCATTTGGACAAGAAGTTGCGTGGATGCCTCCAGCAGGAGCTCTAGATGTGTGGGGCATACACTGCCCCTGCCTGTGAGGCCCTGTATCTACTTGGAAACAGGAGATTCAGCACTTCAATAAATCAGGAACACTGCTCTTGGAAGCTTTCCTCCCTGGACAGGCACTATGAGCCCAGAGTGTAGGGTTTGGGGAACAGCAAAGGCAGAGCTTCTCTCTCAAGGTCCTCAAATCCATAAAACTGCTCAGCTGAGAGACCCAACCCGGCCCCTTCCCCAGCCCACTTTTCTCTCTCAACCACCAATGTTCATGCATGGCTAAACCAATGTTGCTTAGCTCTTTGAAAGAAACCCTTAGTCCGGTCAGAAGGGAAGCTGACCACAAACTCAGTCCCCATCCTGAATAGTCCTTTCCCTGCCTCCACAGCTTTGACCAAGGAAGGCCAGGGGGCCCTGAGATGCTGGCCATGGTTCACATAAGGCCCTTGGTGAAAGATCAGACACAACGTTTACTTCCTCACACCCATCCTGGTGGATGAAGTGTGGTAAGGAGGGAGTGGATTGCCTGGGGGCAGGCTTGGGGCTGGGGGGAGACAAGAGAGGCAGTCCAGACTCACTCCAAGTCAAACAATGGCAGTGCCCCAGCAGCAGAGAACAGAGAGGAGAGAGTGTCTGGAGGGGATCACCACTACTTTAGGTAGAGGATATTGGAAATTAACTTAGGAATTCCTTCAAGAGACAGAGCCCAAGAAGATTGTCACTCCTAAGCCACAATCAGATGATGTCCTGAGGGCCATTAAGTTGGGAGATACACAAAAACTGAATGGCTGGGTGGTCTCAAGGGGCTTCAGTGACCAAGCAATGCCTCCCAACACAGAAGTGTTGGTTGTACAAGATCCGGAATGGCCAAGCCTTAAAGAACTGCTTGCTGGTGAATGGAGGCACATGTTGGAGGTAGAGCTACAGAGCCAGCCTCAAGGTTTTCCCATTGAAGTGCCCCTTGCCTCAGACAGCCTTCCTACTCTGTTTTTCTGTACCTATACATGTGAAGAATCGCTTCTCAGCCTTCTGGCTAAGATCAAGTGTAGTACATGTGAAGAGTTGCTATCTTAATGACACCACATTGTCCAGTTCACAAACATTGTAGATCTTCTCTTCATGCATTCAGATCTTCAATTTCCCTCAGCAATAGAATTTTCTGTGTATAGATATTACACACATTTCAGTAAATTGTATCCAAGTATTTCATATTGTATGTCCAATTTTTCATTGCTGATAGAGATAAAATTGATGTTTTTTAAAATTAATTATTTTTATTGATTATGCCATTACAGTTGTTCTATTCTCCCCTTCATTCCCCTCCACCCTACCCCCATCCCCACCATTACCTCCCTTTAGTTTATGACCATGTGTCTCAAGTTCTTTAGATTCTGTATTTCCCATACTATTCTTGCCCCTCCATCTATTTTCTATCTACTGTCTATGCTACTTATTTTCTGTACCTTCTCCCCCCTTCTCCTTCTCCCACTCCCCTGTTGCTAACCCTCCTTGAGATCTTCATTTCTATGTTTCCACTCCTGATCTAGTTGTCCTTTTAGTTTGTTTTTGTTTTAGGTGTGGTTGTTAATAACTGTGAGTTTGCTGTCCTTTCACTGTTCATGTTTTTTATCTTCTTTTTCTTAGATAAGTCCCTTTAGCATTTCATATAATAAGGGCTTGGTGATGATGAACTCCTTGAATTTGATTTTATCTGAGAAGCACTTTATCTATCCTTCCATTCTAAATGAAAGTTTTGCTGGATAGAGCAATCTTGGTTGTAGGTCTTTGGATTTCATGACTTGGAATACCTCTTTCCAGCCCCTTCTTGCCTGTAAGGTCTCTTTTGAGAAATCTGCTGACAGTCTGATGGGGACTCCTTTGTAGGTGACTGTCCCCTTATCTCTTGCTGCTTCTAGGATTCTCTCCATTTTAATCTTGGCTAATGTAATGATGATGTGCCTTGGTGTGTTCCTTCTTGGGTCCAACTTCTTTGGTACTCTCTGAGCTTCCTGGATTTCCTAAAAGTCTATTTCCTTTGCCAGATTGGGGAAATTCTCCTTTATTATTTGTTCAAATAAGTTTTCCACTGGTGGCTGTTCCTTTCCCCCTTCTGGTACCCCTATAATTCGGATGTTGGAGCGTTTAAAGATGTCCTGGAGGTTCCTAAGACTCTCTTCATTTTTTTGAATTCTTGCTTCTTCACTCTTTTCTGTTTGGCCATTATTTGCTTTCTTCTGGTCCACTCCATTGATTTGAGACCCAGTTTCCTTTTCATCGCTATTGATTTCCTGTGTAATTCCATTCATTTCAATTAGTTTCACCTTCATATGTTTGTCTAATTTGTGGCTATAATCAACCAGTTCTGTGAGGATCCTGATCACCAGTGTTTTAAACTGTGCGTCTGAGAGTTTTGCTATTTCTTCATCGCTTAGATTTATAGGCTCTGGGGCTTTGAGATCTTCTTGAGCCATTTTTGTTCTGTTCACGCCCTTTAAGTACGAGGAGGGGAACCTTGGACTCCCGGGTCTCTCGGTTGTGGCGCTGTATGTGGGGGCGTGGTCAGAGCGGGGAAATGGCGGCCCCCTCTGCTGTTTTGTGTGGCTGGGTGAGGAGCAGAGCCTCAGGTGATTCACCAGGGCTGGGCCACTTAGGTCGCTGGGTTATGACGCTGTACGTGGAGGCGGGGTCAGAGTGGGGAAATGGCTGTGTCCTCTGCTGCCGCTCCCCACTGGGGCCTGCTGGGTCCCGTCCAATCTCCCACTCCCTCACTTGTCTATCCACGCATGGATTCGAGACCACAGTCAACCCGCAGCCCTGCTCCCTTGCTGTTTCCCCACGGTCGCTCGCTGAGTTGCCCACCAGGTCCAACCCTGCGCCTGGATTCCGTGCGCCTGAGTCCATCTGATGGAGTTTTCCTGTGCAACCCCGCTCCTCCAGCTGCTGGTTTTGCCCCTCTTACCGGTGAGGCTGAAAAATTTGTTGTTATGAGACTTCCGAAAAGTTCAATTTTCTGTGTTCTGGCTATGTTTTCTGTTGCTAATATTTAGTTGTCTCTAAACTTGGTTGTGTGAGGAAGCACAGCATCTTCACCTATGCCTCCATCTTGGCGGAACTAAAATTGATGTTTTTGACCTTATGTTCTGTGGCTTTGTTAAAATCACTAATTCTAGTGGCTTTTTTGGTGAATCTTTAGGATTTTTTACACAAACATGTCAGCTGTAAAAAGGACAATCATATTTCTCCCTTTCTAATCTGCATGTCTTTTATTTCCTTTTCTTCCTTACTGCATTAGCTGGTAACTCCAGTACAATATTAAACAGAAGTGTTATGAACGTCATTGTCTTGATCCTAGGGTAGAAAGCATTCAGTTGTTCACCATTAAGTATGATGTTGGCTGTAGGTTTTTTGTAGATGTCCTTAATCAGATTGAGGGAATTACCTTCTACTCCTAGTTTTCTAAGATTTTTCAACATGAATGGACATGTGCTTTGGTCAAGTGCTTTTTTTGCATCTACTGAGATGATCATATGGTTATTATTTTTAGTGTATAAATATGGCAATATTTATACACTAAATATTGAGTCGACTGATTTGTTTAATATTAAACCAACCCCACATTCTTGGGATAAATCCTACTTGGTCATTATGATACATTATAATACATTATGTATTATCCCTTAATATAATGTTGGGTTAATTTCCCAAAATTTTGTTTAGAATTTTTGTAACTATACTCATGAGAGATATTGGCCTATAGTTTTCTTTTTTGTACTATTTTTGTCTGGTTTGGTATAAAGGTAATAATTTGGGCTCATAGAATGGGTTGGAAAATATTCTATCCTTTTTAATATTTTAAAGAGTTTAGATTTTTTACTTCCTTAAATGTTTGATAGAATTCACCAGTGAAGCCATCTGCACCTGAAGTTTTCTGCATGAGGTTTTTAACAACAATTTCAATTTTTAAATAGATATAAGGGCCATTCAGGTTCTTTATTTCATCTTGAGTGAATTTTGGTAATTTGTATAGTTCATATATTTTACTTATTTCATCTAAGTTTTAAACTTTACTGGCATAAAGTTGTTCATAGTATTCCCTTTACATATCTGTGGAATTTATAGAGGTTTCACCTCTCATTCCTAATATTGCTAACTAATACTTTTTCAAATCAGCTTGACCAGACGTTTATCAATTTTATTGATCCAAAAGAACCAGCTTTTGTTTTTATTGATTTCCTGTATGTTTTTTCTATTTCATTGATAGCTGCTTTGATCTTTGCTGTTTTCTTTTGCTGCTTACTTTGGGTTTAATTTGCTGTTTTATTTTTTGCTGCCATTTATTGGGATTTTAGCAGGTAGCAGAAACAAATGCATTGGTTCACTCTGCGTGTATACAGAAATCAGAGATGTGACTTAAGGGATAGGGTGGTGAACTCTGTTTTAGCTCTGCTTTCTGCTCCTTCCATTTGTATTTGTGCAACTGCCATTTGTGGATGCTCCTAGACTAGAAACCACGAAGTTAGTGTTTAAGAAGGTTGGTTCTGCAGTTTGACATACTCAGGATTTATATTCTAATTCTTCCCCCTTCCAAGCTACAGAATTTTGTAATGTAATTTACTGTCTCCTGAGCCTCAGTTTGCTCATCTGTACAATGGAAATAATAATAGTATCTTTCTTCATAATGAAATAATCCATGTAAACCTCTTAGCTTCAAATTTGACCCATAGTGCTTGATGTTGGCTATTATTTACTATTACTCTTTCATGACTTTCATTACAGAAATCTGTCTTGCCCTGAAGGACCCCTTCATCATTTAAGGTTTTTTCATGTCAGTCCTTTTGTTGGATAAACTCTAGCTTTGCACTGCTCAAGAGCATGGTGGCTAAATGTATAAAGCTAGCTTTTGTTTTATAACAAACCACCCCAAAATTAGTGGCCTAAACTAACATACATTTATTTCCTTCATCATGCTCTGTGTTGAATAGGCAGTTTTTCCTGTCTTGGCCAACTCAGATACAGCTTGATGACGTGGGATGGCCTTACTTACATGTCTGGTGACTGGGTCAGTGTCGGCAGAGACTCAACAACATGTCTGCAATCACCGAGCAGGCTAATCCAGCCTAGTTCATGTGGTAGTAGGATTCCCAAGAGAAAAAGAGGACAAGCTCTGGCGACCAAGCTCCTCCCACTTACGACCCAGTGGGCATTTCGTGCATAGCTTCGCCAATCAATCCATTTTATGTTCACTGTTTTCCCCTTGCTTCGTCATTTGCAAGCACTCCTTACTCGTGTTGTCTTACTATACTGAAGATATCTTCAAAAGGGACCTTTTGTGGATTGAGCGCGGGCCTTTGAACCAGACAACTGTGGTTCGATTCCCATTCAGGGCACATACCAGGGTTGCAGGCTGGTTCCCTGCAGGCCAGTTCCCAGCAGGGGATGCACAAAAGGCAACCATACATTGATGTTTCCCTCCCTCTCTCCTTCCCTTCCCCTCTAAAGATAAATAATTTTTTTTAAAAAAAGGGGGGACCTTTTATCTTGGAAAATAAGACAAGAATATTAGGCAAGAATTAAGGAAGAAAAACTCCAGCTCTGATATTAAGGGGTCCCTGCCTTGAAGTCCATGAGGTCCCCTGGATAACCAGCCTAACCCCTCTGGGACTCAGCCCTGTCATGGCTCTGCCAGCTCTCTCAGACCTCGACTCCTCCCCATCCCAGGCAAAGACTGAGTCTCCAAATCTATTGGCAGCGCCACTCCACCCACGCACACAAGCTCTGCTCTGCCACCTGCCAACAGGCCAGCCGTGCTTCCTCCTAGTCTGCCCCACCTCCACCTCAGCATAGCCTCCTCACCCAATGGGCCCAGCTGATCCCCAGCTCCAAGCCTCTTCCTTCCTGTTGACTGAGCTCAGAGTTCCCATTCTGACACTGGGTAAGGGCCAGTGCTCGGGATGCAGGGAAAGTGATCCTCACCAGTCACATGGTGCATGAGCTCACTAAGTGCAGGTAGACAGAGAACCAGTGGGTGGAGCTGATGAGTGAGTGGATCTTGCAAGCAGAGACCTGTCCCTTAGTCCAGACTGGACGAAATGCACAGCTTTGGCAAGTACTGGGCTAAGGTGCTCAGCCCTCTGCCAGTAACACTATCCGCATGGGCGCCTGTCCAGAGGCACAATACTTTGTCCACAACCCAGTCTCTGGAAGAACAGAAAACGTCAGTGCACCCTCAGGAACAAGCTGCCCAATGGAAATAATAATAGTATCAGCCAGTTTACCTGCCCCAAACTGGCTCAGTTCCACAGCTAACGTGTGACCTGGGGGTTTCTGGCTTTAGGATCCACACATGATGCCCCAGGACAAAATAAAACTGTCTTTAACTATATTTACCAAAAAAATTGGGGGGAAGGGAGGGAGAAGGGTAGTTATGTACTTAGATATATAAATCTTATTTAAGTTAGAATATTTTCCTTGTTCCATGGAAAGTATGTTTTCCATGGATATGTTCCATGTATAAAAATGTGTGTGCTCACAAGTAGGAAAAACCCACAATATACTGTAGAAAATAAAATGAAAGGTTCTCTTCCCCAAGGAGCCTCCAAAGACCACCCCCCAGAGGCAACCACTGTTGCATATTTTTATTTACCCTTCTGGAAGTTTTCTGTGTAACATGGACTCATATAACCTTGTTTTTACACATAGGAATAGGATATTGTAATACATACTTACTATTTATGTTGTATTTGTAAGTTTTCTCACATAGACACATGACTAAACCCTTTCAAAATACAGTCCCTGACTTGGAAGCATAAGATAACCCCAAAACTGAATTTGTAAATAATCTTGCAGGAAGGAACTCAAAACACCTTTTCAGAGAAATGATGTTCTAAATCAGGGTCAACCAACTTTTTCTGGAAAGGGCCAGACAGTAAAACATTTTCAGCTTTGCAGCCACAGCCTCCGCCCTGTATTTTGTGGGATTTATGTTTCTGTTTACAATTATTTTTAATGTAAAGACCAACCTTAGCTCTTAGGCTGCACAAAAACAGGCTGCAGGCTGAACTTAACCTTCAGGTTATAGTTTGTGGACCCTAGTTCGAATTAGTGGTTAGGACCCCAGCTTTGGCCTCAGGTGCAAAACTAACCCATTTCTTGCTAAGATACCAAATGAAATAATATATTTTAAATTGGTTTGTAACCCATTATATCTCTATAGGTATGAAGAATTATTACAGTTCTTCAGTGTGTAGTGTGTGGGTAATTTTTTTAAATAAAAATTGTACTAAATAAAAACATTTTCCATAGTTTGAATTGCATAAACAATTAGTTAAAAACCTGAATAGAATTCTCAAGCAACTTACAAGGGCAGAAGAGGTGGATAATACTATACTGCACCTGATCTTACCTTTTTCATCAGCATAACATAAAACACACACACACTCAAATGTGGTTTGTGTGGTGTGAATTCACAGGCCATGTGCCCCCCTGCATCAAAAAGCAGAGAGTTTTGGCCACCTGCACTAAAAAGGCTTTTCTTATGCTTGTTATGCAGTCACATGCACCAACCCAAACCCCGAGTCCTCTGTGAGTCGCGCCTGCGGGAACCTACCAAGGCGGAGCAGGGGCGGAGTGGCGTAGAGAGGATGCTGAAGAGTCATTTCTAACTATCCAGGTTAGGAACAAGGACAAAACATTCCCTGTTACAATTCATTGAGCTTTAACTTGCCTCTTTTCTGTCACAGAGGTTGAACTTACCTAAATATACTTTCCATACAATTACAATTTTATTTTCTCATAAAAGAAATGCAGAGATTTTCCTGAAATATCTGGGTTGAAATCAGGAAAGAAGGTAGAAGAGAAAGGGTGCCAAAGAGGATTGTGCGTGTGAACGGGATTGAGCTGGTGCCTGCGTGCAGGGCCGGTGAAGGCGACTCCTGGTACCTGTGCAGCCCCGCAAGGGAAAGCCAGGTGGGAAGAAGCCGCCTTGGGCATGTGGCATAATGTCAGCTGGGTCCTTAAGGTGGGGGCACTTTGTGGCAGGTCCCTTAACAAAGCATTCTATAACTTGCCAAATGGAGTCCTTTTAAAAATATATACACATTTCTGTATACAACAAATAAAACAGAGGGATCTGTGCATGGGGTTTAGGGAGCCCTTGATTCTCCTGAGTCTGCTTGTCCAGCCAGGTTTGCAGGAGCAGAGGGACAGAGAAAGGGTGTTGATGATTATAGGCCCAATAAAAATATGACGTAAGCTCACAGACTATTAAAGAGTTTAGAAAATATCTTCCCAAGCATTACCCCTGTAGCAACTGCAAGGTCAGGGAGCTGCAGATGGATGCAGTGAGTTGCCCGAGATCACACAGCTAGCACGGGGCGGAGCGGAAAAGAGCACTTGGAGTCTTGAGGCCAAACTCAAGCGTTCTCCACCTCTCCCACCCTGCCTCCCAGCCAGTTCCATGCAGGTCTGGCGGGAATGGACATTTCTGCCTTTATTCCTCTCTCAGGTCTTCAGTTAGTGGTCAGGTTTCCACGGGCATCCCTCTAGGTAAGGTGTCCTGTGCTTAGTAAGGCGATGGAATGGCTGACCCTCAAATAAACCAGTGCGGTGTGCTGAGCATCTACATCAGCGCTGGCGGAGGCAGCAGAGCCAGACCGCGTGGGCATGTTGACCAGCCGTGTCAGCTTAAGCGTGTGATCTCACCTCAGGTCCACATATGAAAAGCAGGTAGCCCAGTGCTAAGGACATGACAAAAGTTCAGTAACTGACACAGATTTCATTATCACTGAGTCCTCATCTGTCTACTTTGGGACTATTATCATAAAAAAGAAAACTATCAACAAGGAGAAGGCATGTTTTCGACTTCATGTCCTTTTTCCAAGAGAAAAAGTCACAAACATACGCAGAATGAATGCCTTGGCCACACATGCTTGTAGGTTTGGCTACCGAGCCTTCTTGGTTTTGCAGAACTTCCACATGCTGGAACGATGCATCCCACCCCTTCAGCCAAGCTCCAATTAAAAAAATGTAATAGATGGTACTCCTCCTCCTAATCTCTTCCTGTATGTGATTGACCAGCATCCACATTTCTTGTAGAAATTACTGTTCTGAAAAGCTGGGGCAGGAGGGCAGGCAACCCAAATTATCTGAACACCTTGAACTGCTGGAGTTTATCTCCAAGCCAGTGAAAATAACCAGCTATCAAGGGCTCCACCTACAGGCACAAAAGGAAAAGGCTAAATTTAAGGTAGATGTCATTTACTCACAGTACAGAGAATTGTGCCCCTTTTCCTTTTGAAAGTTTCCAAGATGAAAAAAGATGTGCTTATTCCAACAGAGAAGTTGGAATAGTGTCTGACAGGCTACCATGGGAGTGAAACTAGGCCCATGCTAGGTGGTCCCCTGGATGGAGTTACTAGAGAACAGATTTTATCTCACATAAAAGAAGGCCATTTTAGCCTTAGTTGGTGTGGCTCAGTGGATTGAGTGCTGGCCTAAGAACCAAAGGGTCACCTGTTTGATTCCCAGTCAGGGCACATGCCTGTGTTGCTGGCCTGGTTCCCAGTGGGGGTCAGGTGAGAGGCAACCACACACTGATGTTTCTCTCCCTTTCTTTCTCCCTCTCTCTAAAAATAAATAAAATCCTTTTTTAAAAAAGGACATTTTAAAGATTTTATTTATTTTTAGAGAGAGGGAGGGAGGAAGGAACATAGGGAAAGAAACATCAACGTGTGGTTGCTTCTCAGGTGGCCCCCAGTGAGGACCTGGCACGCAACCCAGGCATGTGTCCTGACTGGGAATCAAACTGGCGACCCTTTGGTTCGCAGCCCTCACTCAATCCACTGAGCTACACCTGCCAGGGCCAAAAGAAGGACATTTGAATAATGAGCACTGTCCATACACAATGAAGACAGGAGGGAAGAATCATCACTGCGGGTTTTAGGCAGGGGCTAGAAGGCCAAACACTAGGAATATTGAAGAGACTGATGAGCTGGCAGAGAACTAAGCTGGAGTATATTTAGGACTTTATTTCTTACTTCAAATAAAATTTTTACTTTGGAATAATCTTAGATATACAGAAAAGTTGGAAAGGTAGTACAAAAAGTGCCTATATAACTCTCACCCAGTTTCCTCTAATGTGATTCCCTTACATTCCCGTGGTTCATTTGGCAAAACTACGAAACTGACATTGGCACTCTGCAATTAACCAAACTCCAGGCTTTATTCGGATCTCTCCAGATTTTCCACTAATGTCCTATATCCATTCCAAGGTTCAATTCAGAATACAACACTGCACTTATGAAAACACTCATTTTATTTTTCAAAACACTTAGAACAGTGTCTGGTGCATAGTAAGCACCTGCTCTATTATTTCATCCTATTGGATGATTTTCATGTAGGTGAGATGGCATGTTTCGAACACATGTTAACATTTTACTCCCAATTTCTTAGACTGAGGGTTTACATGTAAGAAAATAAATAGAATTATTTTACTGGGATATAGCAAAAAGCTATTCATACAAAACAAGTAGTAATTTATGTTTGTACTGAAAACAATTACAGCTCTGGCTGCGTGCGTCAGTTGGTTAGAGCATCATCCCAATACGCCAAGGTTGTGGCGTTCGATTCCCTGTGAGGGCACGTACAAAAATCAACGAGTGCGTGCACAAATAAGTGGGACAGCAAATCAGTGTTTCTCTCTCTAAAAAAAATCAATAAATTTAAAAAATTTTAAGAGAAAATTTTCTTTTAAAAATAAGTGAAAACAGAGATGTTTATTCTCAAAAAAGAGTTCATCCATAGGATATCTTCTAAAGGTCAGTAAAACAAATCATGTCTCACTTTTTTAACTCCTTTAACTGACCCATTCTTTCAACAAATGAAAGCCTACAATTCGCAAGGCAGTGTGTCAAGGCTGAGGTACTGTGAATAAATCAGACTTTTTTTTTGTATGAAGCTTACATTTTATGAAACTAAATAGTGTACATAGTCATACATAAGCAGTTGGATGGAATCTGATACATCCCACATGAAAAATCAGTAGTAGAACCCCTCATCTAAACACACGGGCAACATTTGCTCAGATGTGGCTATGAATGTGTTAGGTGACGGAGGGAAGGGCTCAGGCCGCTTTAGTTCCACTCACCCAGGTGCGCAGGCTCAGAGGGGAATCAGACGGAGATACAGAGCAGGGAAAATCTGCCTGGCTCCAGAGTGTTCGCTGCTTCCTGAAAGGAGCAGCTGTCTCGTGACTGGTAATATTAGCCTGATGCTACCAGGTGCTCAGTCTGTGCCAGACACTGTCCTAAGTGCTCTCTGTGTATTGCTTCGAGTAAATCCCACCTGCACCATATGAAGTACATTAATATTATCCCCCAAGCTATAGATGAGAAAATAAGGCAAAGTGATCTAATGCAAGAAAAATATGAAGGAAGGTGAAACGTATCTTTTTGTATTTTATAACTTTCTGAATACAGAAGCAAAAATTGTCCCAGGCATAAATAATAAAATCAATTTCTACTTTATTAAAAAAATTTTTTTGAGGGAGCATCTAAGATTTTGCTCCCTGCCATATCATCGCTTTGGCTCAAATAAACTCTTTTCTTTTTAAATTGATTTTGGGCATGGAGGGGAGAGAGGGGCAGAGAGAAAGAGAGAGAAAGAGAGTAACTTGTTCCACTTATTAAATAAACTCTTATATAAAATTTTTTGAAAAATGAAAATGAATCACCTTGACTTCTAGATTCAGAAAGGAAATATTCCTTAGGACTAAAATCTTGGAATATTTTCTAAGATATCTCAATGAACTGCTAAGGGAATTTAAGTCTAAATGTGCGTATCCTAAAAGCTACTAGTGTCTTCTTTTCACAGCTCAGCAAAAGCACAGGCCACTGCTGTGCACTGCATCAAAGACAAGTATCAGTAAGGCAGCCCCTTCCCTCAGATACTTTACACTGCAGTATATGCATTTCATTTCACTCATGAACATCTAAAACGGTGTGGAACTGAAGTGCGTTCTTAAACAGCTAAAGTGCCAAGTGGAATAAGGTAACTACCGCTAGAAACCTACAAACCCAGTGCTGCATAAGCAAAATCAAGAAAGAAACAGAAGGAGTTGCACCTGGCGAGGGGGCGCGACTCTACTGTTCAAAGACTAAGTGGACTTTTAACAAACTGAGACGGATGACAGTGTAGGACACCCTTTATGAAAGGGACAGCATTGGTGAAGGCAAAAAGGTGGAAATCGATTTTCCTAGGAATACCAACCGGTCCCGTTTACTGAGGTGCAGAATCCTGAGCTGAGTTTTATTTAGGATTTCAGTTCTAGGAGTTTGGGAATGGACTAAAACCCCAAACGGCTGAACAGTCCTCTTCTAGAAGGCTCATGAGTATCGTCCTCAGACTTATTTTTTCCTTATTAAGTATCAATATTTGTGCTTCAAGACTTGATTCAGTCTCAAAATAATTTTAAGAGAAAGAACATCAACGAGGAAATTTAGAATAGATGAATCCAAAGTCAGCTTCCTAGTTGTAACCATACACTACGGTTATGTAAGATGTTAACACAGCTAGAAGCTGGGTGAAGGGTACTCAGGACCTCTGCACTACTTTTGCAACTTCTTCTGAATCTATTATGATCTCCAAATAAAAAGCTTTTAAAAATCAAATTAAAGATACTTCCCCAAGAGGTTCTGAGTAACATCACAGACAACCCAGTGCGTGTGATGTGGGACTGCGGTGTCATCAGTCACACACGGCTCTCAGCAAGTGTCTGCAGGCAGCAGGGCTCATTCCAAAACCACGACCCACCAACTATTAAGGTCTACAGCTGTGACTGGGAAGGCCCACATCATGCTTACAGGTGTCTGACTTGGTTATGTTGATCACAAATCTTGTTATGTGAGATCCCATCAATAAAATCATCTATAGGCAATATATTCTTATGACTGCTTCCCACATGGTGGGATTCACAGGAACCATGTACGGACTTAATTATTATATTTATCTAACTGTAATACAGTAGTGTCCTTATATCTTCCTCCTCCACTAACTATGATTTGCAACAAGAACTGCATCTTGTTCATCTCATTTTATCACTAAAACCTAACCCACCAGTTATAGAATAAATTAGAAATAAACCAGTAATTAAAAGTTATTTTCTTGGACTTCTTGGGGTGACTTTTTTTGATACAAAGAAATATGAGTCTCTATTCTGGAATCAGGATTAAATATATATATACAAGTGTGTGCGTGCGTGCGTGCGTGCGACAGTCTCTGAAGCACGGGGTCAATCTCTACAGAACTTTATAACTACTTGTTTTTTATTTGTCTGTTTCCTGAGATATAGTAACTCCGTATAATTTAAAATAAACTAGAGAGGTCAGGCTTTTCCAAACAGGAAAACCAGTATGAACTGTTGAACAAGTCCCCTCAGCTTGAATGACCCTGTTACAATGATCACCACCCAATTTTATCATGTGCCAAGAACAATCAGTTTCTTCCAGACGTCACTGACACAGCATCACCTTTGGATTCTTCAATAGCAACCAATCAAGAAACATACAGCAATTTCTTTAAATTTTATCTATAGGTTTATTAAAATATGTACATGTTTTTCAAATAAATATTATGAACAACTTAAATCAATCAAAACAGTCAGACCACAAAGTGTTGCTTCTTTCTGCAAAGGTGGCACATCATTAGCTTGTACAAAAAAATCCACAGTCACAACCAAAGTCAAACAGGCTGCCTTAAAGACGTGATGGAAGCTACTTACGATCCCAGGGACACCAAGGACTCCACAGGGTCAGTCATGTGAACAGGCTCAGAAGCCGGCTTGATCTTTAGAACCTCTGCAAAGCCATCACCAAACCAGCACGTGACGTGGGCCGTGTCTACTGTAAAGTAGAAAAGGCGGTCCTGGCAGAGCTTCCGTCGGTATGTAGACCGAGGGTCGGCTGACAACACGGCCTCGATGGCACGCCTCGCCTCCTCCACTGACTGAAAATACTTAAATGGAGCCCGACCAACGTCTGCAATGAGAACACCACAACTTAATGCTCAAACTCATGCAGCTCAAATTTTATTACAGTGAACTTCACTGAGGAGTTTGGTTGGTTCCCTGAATATCACTTGAAATGAACAGGGTTTGGAAATCTAGTCGGTCATTACAGAAAATGTCACCTTTGAGTGGTATTTAGATTAATACCTTTTCCTTCAGGAAGCTTTCGAGTGTCATTCAACTAATGCATCTGCCCCAAATCTTCACTTGCTGAACAAAAAAACCATGGTGATATTTTCCCTTAGTCCCCTAATAGGAGAGCTGAGTTTTCTTTTGCTGGCAACCTAAATGTCGCTTTTCTACACTCAGTGTAGACTTTAATTCAACTCCTTGTCATTTTCTTCTCAGAAGAAATAGGGGCATGTTTAGGGAAATACGTCACAGTCCCAGCATTCTCAGAGAGCCACAAGAAAGAGGACTAAACCCGCACACAGCCAGAGCGAGGGAGGGTGCCTCCGAGAGCAGGTGTCACACCCAACAGCTAAGTGACACCACGTTCTCTCAGGATCAAGGGCGTGAGAGAGTCCTTACGAAAACTGTGAAACGGATACACTGAGTTCAATCCCATCACAAAAGAACAGGCCATCCCATTCCACCCAGATGAACAGATGTTTACCCTGCCAAATGGCAAAACCTCATAGCATTGTAGATATTTTAATTTAAAAAAATAGTCAAATAAAAAATCAACTGTGACCCTGGCCAGTGTGGCCCAGTGGGTTGGAGCGTCGTCCTGTAAACAGAAAGGTGACGGATTTGATTGTCAGGGCACATGCCTAGGTTGTGGGTTTGGTCAGGTCCCCAGTCAGGGTGCATACAGGAGGCAACTGATTGGTTTCTCTCTCTCTCTACCCCCATCACACCTGCTTTCTTTAACTGTTTATAAAACTAATAAGCATGTGTTCAGATGAGGATATAAGACTTTCAAAAATTAACTGTGACCTAATTTTTAACAGCTCCAACATGACATATACATCCAAATGAAGGCCAGGCTGTTCCAGAAAGGCGTGTGCTGTAAACACTGTTCTGTTCCAAAGATCGTCTAGAGTGGTTGTGGGTTTTTACCTTTCAAAAGTAAACTCAATTTTTAAACAGCCTGACTTCATTCTTGGCTATATCCAATAAATAAGTTGGTAAGTTAAGCAAAGGCATGAAGTTCAATTTTTGGTCAAAAACCAATGACCAATTACACACTGCTAAGATTCCTTTGTTGCAAGGCTAATAAAATGACTAAGGCCACTTGAAAAAGCAGAGTTCCAAAAGCATCACATACAACAAAGAAAAAATGGAAAAAAAGGGGAAAAGAAAAAAATTCACACACTTCCATAACAGTGTGTCTGGTAGAAATGCCAGGCCTTTACCTGGTTATTCATTTGGCATAAGTACCTTCCCTCACTTCCCTGCCTACTTATCCTTCTGGGCTCAACTCAGATACTTTTGTCTTCCTTCCAGGAAGCCTTCCTGGAGTTTCTCGCCACTGCCCAAGTCAGAATCCTTTCCCTCGTGTTCCCGCAGCACTCTGTTCTAGTACCAATCTCCCTCCCCTCATTTCAATCTTTCATCTTTTCTAGACTCTGAACTTTCTTAAGTCATTTCTTATTTCTATCCTGGCTCTAAATTCTGCTGTCTGTTATAAATCAATCCCTGTTTTATAGTTGTATTTTGTAATTTCTTTTTAACCATTTTTAATCAATAAAGTACAACACTATAGTTTCAAAAAGATAAAATTTCTTTCCCAAGTAGGAAGCATTCAATAACCATGACTCAAGGGGTAGGTACAGAGTATCTTCTATGCAGTACCGCTTGGTTCTACCACAATAATCCTTTTAAAACTGAACTTCTTCCTCCCTATCAACTGTACAGAGCGCTAAAACTACGTTCATAAACACAACTTTTTTTAATAAAGAGATCAATTTAAAAATCAAATGCCCTGCTTAAACTTAAAGCCTTAGGAAGGAATGAGAAGTACAACCCTCTAGTGGCAGATGAAATCTGACATCTCCTTCCTAACTGGCTTCTTCTTACCGGATCCACGGTAAGAAGGCACCTACCTCTGAACAGCCCCGTCCTTTGTTCTAGGTGGCTGCTTGGGGTCTGCTGTGGGCTGGAGAAACCAAATGATGATGTTCAACAGGCTCCAAGTGAAAGCCCTGTGGCCTCCGTTCTGCAATAAAGTACATGTCTCCAGTGCAGGGACTTTATAGAGACAATTTCTGTGCTAAAAGACTTTGCCCTCAGAAATACCAAATTTGGCTAAATCTCTTACTGAAAGCTCATCTGTCCTTCAAAAATAAGAAACGGAAAATACCTAGTTTACCTTTGGAACCGAGGTGTTCAAGCTCTAGCTCTGCATGAGGAGTAAACCGGACGTCCAAGGTGGCCACAGGGGCCTCTCGCACCCAGGTGGGAACCACACTGCGGGGGGCTGCGTCCGCCACCGTGGAAGGGCAGTGAGGAGCCAGGGGCTGCACGTCCGCACTGCTTTCCTGTGGGACCACTACTTCTCTCCCTCTCCTTGGCCTCTTATCCGTGCCCTCCTCTGAAGAGCTCTTCTCCAGGCCGTGTGAGCCGACCTGCTCCTCTGCCACACTCGGTCTCTGACCACTTCGGGACCTGAAACCCAAGTGTGCGGCTATCTCCCTGTGCTGAGGTGAGCTTCGCTGCACGGTGGCTGCGTCACTGTGCTGCAGGCCGTTTTCTCCTGAAGTTCTGCCTTTGGCAAATGCAGGTTTCTCCTGAATGCGGCCGCAGGGCTGCGGTGCATCGCGCCCTGAGATCCCCTGCTGGGCACAGCCGTCGGTCTTGCCATCAAACCAGGACACGGCTTTTGGTTTATACTGGTTATTCTGTAAATCACGCTCCCCTGAAGGCACAATCAAATTTTGTGGCAAGTCGTAATCAGCTATGTAGGGCTTTATGTCCAGCACAGGTGTGCCGTGAATCATGTCAATTCCAGAAAGGTATACAGCTCCACCTATAATGTAAAAAATACCTCTTAGAAATAATACAAATAATTGGAGAATCAACATTATCTACCTATGCCTCACCAAGCCTAGTCACGGTTCTCTTACATACCTGGCTCTCTCACACCTGCTCTCTCTACATTGGAAATTCACTCTCTTCTTCACCTGTCAAACTCCTACTTGCTCTTCAAGGCTCTCACATAGCACCTCTTCTACAAAGCCTTTCTGGCTCTTCTAGACAGAAGTGTTCTTTCAGAAGAACCTGTATACAAACTGTCCTAGGGCCTTTTCAGGTGGCCTGGCAATGGTCTGCTTGGAGTCTCTTTCCCTAGACAGTGTGCACTTGAGCCCTTCAGCACCAGGTGGGGCTAACCCACCTTTGTGTCACTGGGGCTTCTAACTCTGCCACAGGCACACCAGCGTCCTCAGTGTATCTCTGTGGGACCAAGGGGGGTTTCCACTGTGGCGAACAGACTCTAAGGTGTCCCGCATGATGCCCGCCTCCTCGTGTTCATGGCCCCGTACAATCCCACCCTCTTGAGTATGCCTTGAAATCACGCCAGTGACTGTATTACATTATCTAACATTCCTGTGCTTGCTGGCAGACTTACTCAAGAGGCCTGTGGGCCTGATGAAGCAAGCAGCCACGCAGGGAAAGCCCACGTTGCAAGGAACTGCAGGCGGTGTTTAGGAGCCACAACCAGCTCCTAAAAGCCCTGAGTCCCACAACTACAAAGAAGTGAATTCTGCCAACAACCTGAGCTTGGAAGTGAATTGTTCCGCAGTCAAGCCTCCAAATAAGAACTCATCCCAGCTGACACTTTATTTGCAGCCTAGTAAGACCCTAAGCAGAGACCCCAGCTCTTGACCTATAAAAACATAATAATGTTTCAAACACATAATAAATCTGCCACATTTAAATCGCTAAGTGCATAATTTGTTATGCAGCAATTGAAATGTAGTATTTCAGAGAGACTCAATTAAGCAGAACACAAGTCAGCATTACCAAATACTAAGAACAGGTCTCCTGTTCTCCCACTCACGCAGCTGCTATCCAGTTCCTACTACTGCTGGGAATTCTACCAATTTGATCATTGGAAATTTGGCCACATGAGAATCAAAAAACTGCATGTGATCACATTCAATTCTATCTCCATTTAAGAAAAACACAATTAACAAAGGACTCTGATTTCTAAAATTATGCTTACTGTGAATGAATCTGGAACTTTGGAAAGACAATTTTGCATTTTTAAGTGATTATGCCTAACAATGACCACAGAATAAAGAAAAGGCACCACCGTAGCAAATCCTGTTCATGGGATTTAGGAGTCAGACAACCCCCTAGCTAGATGCTATTAGACAAATTATCGAACATGAAAGGACATCAGTGCCCTCATCCATAATGGAGACTGCTACCCCATCACACCCAGAGAGGCCCTGTGAGAGAACATACATGAGCACTCTTTTGAAATTATAACACTACACCAACACTAGTGGTCACTGTAATGCTTATTTAGGAAGAGCATCTATAGTACTGTCCTTGCCTTTCAACTTTCTGATTTGAGCTCCCCCATTAGAACATGAAGTTGTTCTGTATGGCAAGGATTTTCATCCAATTTGTTCACCACAATATCCCCAGCACCTAGAACAATGCCAGGCACATAGTCCGCGCTTAGAAAATATGTGTGGGTTGTACGAATGATCATAAAATGTTCTAGTATTGTTCACCCAAGTTGGTTGGCCATCAGAAATGGATAAGACTCAAGTTCGATAGGCTACAGAATTTTTTTCTTTTTTTTAATTTAGTTATTTTTCAAGTACAGTTTTCTGTTTATTTCTCCCATCCCAGCCCACCCCACCCTGTGCTCCCCACCTCCCTCCCATTTCCACCCCCCTTAGTTATTGTCCCTGTGTCCTTTATACTTGTTCCTCTAAATCCCTCCTATTTTTTCCCCTTAAATTCCCTCCCCTTTCCCCTCTGGTCACTGTCCCCTTGTTCTCTATTTCAGTGTCTTTGTTTTTATTTTGCTTGCTTGTCTGTTTTGTTGTTTAGCTTCCTGTTAAAGGTGAGATCATATGGTATTTGTCTTTCAACACCTGGCTTATTTCACTCAGGCTACAGAATTTTTTCAGAAAACCTGCCCAAGACCCAATTAAATACAACCCAGCAGCAGAGTTCAAGTTCTGGGAAAGTACAAAGAAAATAACTGCTCTCATCTTTTTAAGCACCCAACAGTCTGAAAAGTACTCATAGAGCTTTTGCCTCAGAAGATCCTCAAAAAAATCACACAGAGTTCCAGAGAGGGCAGATCCTTCTTCTTTGCCCACAGGACAAATACGTGGGCTGAAGCTTAGAACGGTCTTCTGACTCTAAGTCGACCTGCTGTTTCATTTTCTGCTTCTCTAATAAATGTGCTGAACAGGTCAGAGCAATTCAAGACAGGGATGCTTGCTTTCCAGAACGGTGTGGCTGGGTCACTAGCCACACCACGTGGAGTTAAAACTAATCCGGTAGTCTCCACAGGTACTCGACCTGACGGATGGCCGATCCTTCAGTGTGACTCGTCCCAGAGGCTCTGCCACACATCAGTTGGCAGACGCATAGCAGCCACAATGCACAGTCACCTCCTCAAGGCTGCATAGAAGGAATGATACACCCAACACTGCCCACATATACAGGTACCACCAATTCCTGTGTGGTAAATTTTGAAAGTGTCCAACTACTTTTTAATCATTTTGGATTTATTGCATTCTAAGTCCTAGAAAATTTGGTTACTAATTTGATCATTATAAAATTTTTAAAGTTATTTTTAAATAGTTTAAACTTTTGATAAATGTAACAATATAAACAAGTGCTGAGCATCCTCTGAGAGCTTCTATCAAAGGGTTTCACTGCTAACATTTATTAAGCACTTTCTTCAATGTCTGGTGTTACCACCACTGGCACTTATCTGAGTAACAGCCAGGGCTGAACGCTATTAGTTTTACAATACTTTTTAAGGAAAAAAGGTAAAAGTAGAAATGACATGTGTTACCTTCCACTTTTTCCAGCTTGGCCAGGGTCAGTCCGATGGCATTGGGACGATGCGGGCTCCTGGTGGAGAAAACCCCAGTCTTCGCGCCATTCAGCCTAGGAGGTTGCACTTTCGCCTTACAGCTCAAATGACCATTTTTGTGAAAAACAAACAAGATCCTGTTGAAAAGAAACCAAACCATTAAGAAAAAAACCCCACAAACTTACCATAATAAAGGGGGGAAAAGCTTTAATCCCCACAAATTAAAGCAGAAAAAAAGCTTTTAAATGGTACTAAAATATAATCTATGGTAAGAACACCATTCCCTTTTCTTGAAGGAACACAGAGTCTTATCTTGTACATACAATGACTGGCACACGGTGCGCACTGGACGGATGTCTGTCTAGTAGCGCCTGAATGAACAACGTGTACAAGGAAGTGCCTATGTGTGCTGGGCGGTATGCCAGGCACTTTTACACTCATTTCATTTCATCTGCTTAAGAACCTTAAGAAGTGTAATTTATCCCCCATTTTAAGGATGAGGAAACCGAGGTTCAGAAATATTAAATAACTTGACTAGGCCTTTCTACACAAGATCAAAAGCAAGGCCCTGGCCGGTATGGCTCATTTGGTTGGAGCATCATCCCACAGATCAAAGGGTCAAGGGCTTGTTTCCGGGGGATTGAACTGTGGGTTCAATCCCCGGTCAGAGCCCTTCTGAGAAGGCAGCCACTCAATGTTTTTCTCTTATATTGATGTCTCTCTGCCCCTTCACCTCTGTCTGAAAGCAACAAAAAAACTGTCCTTAGTTGAGGATTAAATAAATATATACATAAAAAATCAAAAGTAAGAATCTATGAAGACAAACAGTAACAAATTGGAAATCATTAATTTAACATACTACAAAATGTCATCCCAAGAGAAAATGTTTACTGGTGTTTAACAGACCATGGGTCAACACCTGTGGTACAGAAACTGTTCCTACAAATCACAAAGTAAAGGACAACTCCATATAGGAAACTTAACAAAGAGTGGACATGGCCATTCACAAACAAAACAGAAATAGCCACCAACCATATGAAGAGATGTCGAACTTGTTAATAATTAAGAAATTAAGCTAAAGACCAAAATACTGTTTTTCCCTGCTAGGCAAATATGTAAAAAACTGATAACATATAGTGTTGGCAAATGAGTAAAGGACATTTCTAGATACCTTTGAAGTATAAATTGGTTAAGCTTTTTAGAGGGCAATTTGGCAGGAATACTCCAAAATTATAACCCAATACAGCCACTTCTGGTACTCTATTCATAAAAATATACAATTGCCCAGGAATATGTATCTAGGGGAGTTTGTTACAGCATTACTATAAGAGCAAAATAAATCTCCATTAACAAGTGAACTGTAATAATAGGTAGCCATTAAAGCAAAAAAAAAAAGGTAAATCTATATGTACAGTCATGATATATACTAAGGCAACATATTCCATTTTTTAAATATAAACCCACTCTGTATGTGTATATTTATGTGTCTATGTGTATTAAAGAAACAAGAAGAAAAGGTCTGGCAGCATATACACTGAGCTGTTAACAGTGATAATCTCTGAAAAGTATTAGGGGGTGGGGACAAAAGAGGAGAAAAATAGGAAAAATGAGGAAAAAATCTGTATTCTCCTGAGTCCATATTTTTTATATTAGCAATGTTTTGCTTTGTTTTATTGATTTTTTTTTTTTAGAGAGGAAGAGAGAGAGAGATACAAAGCAACACTGATCTGATGTTCTACTTATTTATGCATTTATTGGTTGACTCTGGTATGTCTTCACAGGATTTGAACCCACAACCTTGGCATATCAGTATGACACTCTAACCAACTGAGCTACCCAGCCAGGGCCTCACCAATGTTCTCAACTTAAATAATTCAACCACAATCATAAGAACTAGGTCAGAACACCTGTGTTCTTTCTACTCTACCCATGTTCCCAGATTAACATAAAAAAATAACTATTTCACAATGAACACTTGATTTTAGGTCTTCACCAGTAAAATTAGACCAATACGGACTGCTGACGTTGGGGTGAGAAGAATGGACAGAATTCCAAGTGACATCAATATAACACAACCTTTAACATAGGTAATATTTTATTTAAAGTATCCAGATTTCTAAGGTATGTTCAGGCACTTTTGTCTTTTAGAACGAGCAGACTTAATTCTTGATGGGTTGAGGGCAGGGTCCATAAGCTTTTTCTGTAAAGGGTCAGACAGTAAATATTTTAGGATTTGCAGGCCAACCAGTCTCTGCCGTGACTATTCAACTCTGCTGTGGCAACACGTTAACAAATCCATGTGGCTGTTCCCATGAACTTATTTACAAAATCAGAAGGTGGGACGGATTTGGTCCATTGGCCACAGCTTGCTGACTCCCGGTGTAGAGGACAGAATGACTACCCATACACAGAATCAAAATCTATAGATTTCAGCTTAACAGAAAGGCGCTGATCACAATTAGAACCAACTACAAATAAATGGTGCCCCCTCAGTACCTCCCAAGCTTCCTCAGGGTGTCCGAGTTATGCAATCACATGTGTAAATACATGATAGGAATTTCATGCAGTAGACAAGGATGGTCTGGATGGCAGGCTCCAAGGTTTCCCCCATCGGTGGTTCCTTAGCAACTGGAATACTTTTTGCTTAGGCACAAGATCTGACCCAAAGTACCACTTCGAACTATAAAACTTACCAAACATGAGAAAACTGTTCTAAACCCATCAAGGAATGTTCAGGATTATTAAAGATGCTCTTTCTAATTCTCAAACAAGCCCTTGAATGGCTACAAATGGATGGCTGCCTTGGAGTACCATTCTTGGCTGAGAAACAGGATTCCAAGTAGCCAATTGGCTCAGTTAAAAGATTCCCTACAGGAGAAAATTAGATAAGAAATCATTAGTCAAAAGGTCATCAAAGATGTTGGGAAACATGGTTTTTTTTTTTTTAATGCAGTGATTTCATAGTTTTAAAATCTACCAGGTGTTATTCAACTACAGAACATGATTCTTACAGTATTCATGAATATATACAAATACCCTCATCATTATATACACATTGTTATACAGCTTGAGATGATACACTGGTAAGAGCACAAGTCTAAGAGATAAAAGAAAAGGAAAAGAACATTGTTAGAAGAACCTACTATGACCAAAATTCAAATTCCATGCTACCATTACTAAGTTTTGTGACTCTGATCAGGGCTAAGAGGGTATTTCAAATAGAGAGAATAAGAAACAGAGTTAAATGAGAAAGAGTGTTGGATATGCAAGGAATGAGCTATTTTGACTGGCTGGAGTGTGAAATACAAGGCAATGAATATGAAAAGTGACAGTGGTTGTATTTAAATAAAGATGTTTTCCATGGAAAACAACATATGAAACAAACTAGTTTAATTAAACAATAAATTGAATGTATGGAATCATACTACCAAAATACCTACAGGCAGGGCAGATTTCAGGTTAGGCTTGGTCTAGTTACTCTCTACCCCTCCAGAATTTAAGATCCATGTGGGCAGAAGATTTCCTGTTTTGTTTATTGCCATGTTCTTATTGTCTAGTAGTACTTGTCTGCAAGGCATTAGGCACTCAAAAAATTCATGTTGTATGAAGAAAGGATTATGTAAGTCTTAGGTGATTAAAAAGGAAAGTGGCAACAGAGAAATGTATGTAATATAATCCTAGATATAAAAACTTGTTTATATACTTAGCTATCTAAATATGTACATATATATCTAGAAACCTACCTGAAAGGATATTCACCAAAGGTTAACAGTGGTTAAAATAGCTACAGAGAGATCTGGAGTAGTTTTACACTTAACTTTGTAATTTCTATAATATTTGAAAATTTTCAATGATCACAAATCATGTTTTAAAAATGTTAAAAAGCTGTAACATCTTTTAAAAGGAAATACTGGCAAGGCAGCATCAGGATAGGTTTAAAGCAAGGAATCCACAACTACCATTCTGAATTTACAAACTTTCCCCCCACGTTTCATCGAGGCTTTATCAACTTCTTTTAAGAGATGATGTAAAGACACTAGAGTGACTGTCATTTCATTTCTCGCTTCCATGCAATCTGTCCCACCAGCACAGGTGGTATGACTGGGCCTGGGGTGGTCTCTCACAACACTTTTCATTACTTTTCACTTTAAAAACAAAATTAATTGGGACATAAAATATACGTAAGACATTTGTAAGTAATAAAACATAATATTATAATGCAACCCCATGTACTTTCTACCCAGCCCAAGAACTAGAGCTTTTACCAATAACTTGCATCTTTTTCCATTGCTTCTCTCCTACCCCACACCCCTCCTTTCCCCTTGAGATAAACAGGAGCCTGACCCTGATCTTTATCACTCATTTCCTTTTTAAATATGATTTTATCAGATGCATATGCATAACTAAACTATTTCATTTATTTTGCCTTTGAGAGATATAAGAACTTGATTCAAACTGCTATCTTCTCAGACTTGCTTTCTCCTCAATATTTATGATTCTAAGATCCATGCATATTGTGTATTTTTTTGATGACTTTATTTTTTTCCCCAAGTATGTTTATAGGTCCCCCTGCTCCCATCTAGGCTCTGTGGAACAGATATAGTAAAAAAAAAAATCTGAAAGATGAAGAAACTGAGGTCAAACGATCCTCTGGTGTTCATTAGAATGTCATGAAGAAAATGGCCAAAAAGGACTCCTAATCTAATCAGCTGGGATCCCTGTGTTCTGTTGTCATTGATCTAACACACATTTCCCAAGCATCTACAATTGCCTGACATTGTGCTACGTTTGGGGAAAAGATACAAAACAGGAACTCTTATCACAAGTTAACAGTATGCTGGGGAGAAACTCACAACATGTTTCATTATTGTGGGAAATGTCATAACTACAGTTATGATCAAAAACTTCTGCCCCTGACTATCTGTTTGGGGGCCTACAAATGTACAGCTAACTGAGCACTCAATTCACTGAATCAGTCTATTTCTGTTTTTCACAGATTACACACATGCTATGGTAAACATGAACTGTAAGCAATTACATGCAGTCCACTCCTCTTTTGCATCTCTATTAAGAACATAAGCAAGATAACACTGGTTAGCCATGAACTGAAATACTCAGGCGTATGTTGCAGGAGTCCCTCAACTACATCACTCTTAAAATTTGGCACCACTCTCAGCACAGCCTAGTGGGAACCTGACCATATTCTAATATGTCTGAACCCTCTGGGACTTACTTATATATTAGTCTCCTGTTCTTGGGATTATATAAATGCTGTGAAATACAAAATGCTCAATACTTTCCAAATATAAATGCTACTTAAATGCTCTACTTGAAGTGGAGGCCTGAGAACATCCACCTAGGGAGAATCCTCATCTCCTCCGTCTTGCCTGCCTCAAAACAAACTAATAAATAAAACATTAAACACCTACCATTTGATATACGTGCTGTGCTAAGTGCCTGGGTGCAGATACAAATAAGAGGCAGTTCTTACCCTCAAGGATGTCCAGTATATCGACAGGGATGGACAATCAAAATTAAATCAAACCGCCTTACATGCAGGATAGAGATAAGCACAGGTATGCCAGGGTGACGCTGGCATGAGAACCACACAGGAATGGGATGAAGTGGTTCCCTAAAGTTACATGGGAGGTTTACGGCTGGTATGAGAAGAGAAAAAGGACAAAAACAACACAGGGCCATTATACTACCCGTGTGACCTTGGGCAAAACTGCCTACCTCTCTGAATCCCGGTTTTCCTGTCTATAAAACCAGGACAATAATACCTATATTGGAAAGTTGTAAGATTACTAAAATATGTAAAGCACCTAATACAACGGAAGGTGCTCAGCAAGGAGCAGTTATTAAAGCCCTTGCTCAGGCTTTTCCTGCCTTTTAACAATATTACAACTGTATTAACAGTGTAATAAAAAACCAACAAGGTATTAATAATGTAGAGGGTTTTTATACAAGGTTCATTTACAAGTCTTGTGCACACAGAAAAGTTCGGGTCCTTTCCACCTCTTGCCTAGGCTATTAAATTACCATTGTTATAATTGTCTCCCTTCTGCCAGTCCCTCCCCTCCTCAAAACTCACTACCCTAATCCATCAGACTCTGAGTTCCTTGTGTCATGCTCTCTAACTTTCCATGTTTCTCACTGTTAACAGATGGCACATTTCTTAGCCTAGTGACCAAAGTTTTCTACAGTCTGAATCCAATCAAGGGTTCCCTAACCTCTCTGTTCCATCTTCTAATACTTCTGGATTTACACCTCTCTAATCCCATGCTCTGTGGACCTCTGAGCCACGCTCTTTCCTGCCTGTCAAAATATCATACTTGTAAGCCTGCAGTGTGCAACCATTTTTTAAAATGAGCACAAACTTTGACTAGGTCACAGTCCCAGTACTTCTAGGGAATTTAAGGCAAACATTTAGAACATACACAAAAATTTTCATTTCAAGAATTTTCATTCAGAACAATGAAAATTGGCAATAATCTAAATGCCCAACAATAGGGAACATGTTAAGATCGAGTTGATATATGATCCCACTGTTCAGGGAACACTATAAAACAAAATAGTGTAACTTCTTAAAATTAAAATTATTAATTGCCATGGATTTTTATGAAATCTTAAGCTTTTTTTAAAAAAAAGTTTATTAACAGTGAGATCGTATATCAACTCGTATTTCTAGGATGTAAGCACTAAAACAAGTATGGAAGGTAGACATCAAGATATTTACAGTGGTTTTCCCTGGGTGATGGCCAACTACTTTTTCTTCCACATGCCTCCTCTAGTTTCTAAAATGAATCTATTTTTCTCTCCATAAAGAGGTGAAATAGAGAAGCACAATCATTTCCATCTCTTCCGGGCCCAGTTTAAAACCATTTCCTCCCTTGACCTTCCCACGTGCCTTCCTCACTTCCTAGAGCGTAGGGTGCTTCTCGCTTGTGGCATTTATTAATTCCTAACCCGCATATACCAGCAGTATATAACCTATCTTTCCCATATGAACGAAAATCCCCTAAGAGAAAAAGCCCGTTATACCGGCTGTGGCTGTCAGCCATAGCGCCAAAACCAGGTGGATCACAGATACCAAGAAAAGTGACATGACGTCATCCCACCCGCCTCAGACACATCACGTGGTTGACGGAGCACGTGACCTGTACCTTCGCCGTAACATAATGACGCAGTATAATACATCAGTTCAGGGTCTCACATTTCATGTTCCTCTCGGCACTGAAGTGGGCTACCTACACCTAGCTCGTCCAAGTGTCAAGCGGCCAGCCTCTCAGAAGTTACCTGTTTCCAGTGATGGCTTGACGCACCCGCACGGGGTCGCTGTGGGGCGAGGCCCTGGTTCCTCCCAGCCGCGCATGGCTACTGATCACAGATGTGCCCACTTGACGCATTCTAGCCTTCCGCTTCCGGTAACCAAGTTTGGCGCCTGCGCAGTAGCTGTACCGGCAGGGTGGTGCAGTTAGCTGGCGCTGGCGCGGGCAGTGGGGTGCGCGCTTGCGCGTTGTGCTCGGGTAGCTCAAAGACTATTGGTACGACGTAGAGCTATATATTAGCTTCTGTTCCTTTCTACTGTTCCTTTCTACAAACGGTGTCTCGGTTGTCCTGCGCAGACCCACTGCAGTTACCACCCATTTCAAGGCAGTCAGCGACTCCCAAGTTCCCGCGCTTTCAAGGGAGGGGGAAGCACATCAATGAAGCCTTAAAAGACGTCGGTCTCCAAATAACCAACCTACACATCTAACAAGTGACGCTAATTTTTAAAGAAAAAGATTGTGCATGTACAATCACCAGATAGCAAAATGATCGGACGTTAGGAAATGTTTGAGATTCTCGTGGGTGGTGAGAATACCCATACATTAATACTTGTATGTATGCGCCCATTTTTTTCCCCATGAGAATGATGATTTGCCAGAAAGGAGCCCAATTAAACCTTACTTCAAATAAAATGGATGGGGAATCCCATACCGAATTAGGGATTAAAAAGTGGGTACTGTTTCTTGTGCTCCCTACCTCAAGGGAACTAAAAAGAATGAAACTTGAGTCAGCACGCCCTTTACTTTGAAGGATTATGGTCGTTTGGGGGCACCTCTGAAAAGTTGAGAACCAACAAGAATCCTTTGTTTCGTCCTATGCAATGATCAGTTATCCCTGCACGGATAGCCTATCCTTTTACCCACTTAATTGTAACGTCATCCCTCACCTATTTGTCTATTTTAAGTTTCTCTGTATGCATAATTTTGTTACTGGGCTTTTAATCCTGTTGTTTCACATGCTGGTGATGGGGGGGCGGGGGGACATTTGCCTGCAATATAAATTATTCAAAAGCATACAAGTCCACAGATTTAAAAGCTTAACAACCACGGAAAAAAAAAACAAAACACTGTTTTTAAACCTGTTCACTTGTCACTAGTACAAGACAACTAGCAGAAAGAGCCAAGGATTTAGAGAACGTTTGTTTTGGTTTGGTTTGGTTTTTACATGCAGTTTAAAATATAATGAAATTCACATATGTGTCTTCTGATAGGTTTTTTCCACATGGAAATTTGGAAAATAATGCTATTGTTTCCAGTTAGAAACAGCTCTGTGTAGCTGAAGAAACGTGTTTGAGAATTGCTGAGCTACAGACACGTTGCAAAACCGGGGTGGTAATAGCTGTGTTTGCCACTAGATGGTGGTGCTGTGGAAAGTGACAGTCTTAATTTGTGGACAGAATAGTGTAGGAAAGGAGAGGCATTTGCCATCCTGGCTGTAGATCTCATGTCTTATGACAATCACACAAAAAATATGTTAATTACCAAGTGTGACATGTACTGAAATGCAAAGCAGATGTGGAAATGGCGTAGATTACTACCTCTTTTAAAGGTAAAACTTCTTTATGTAAAACAGGAACTTAAATATATAGCACTTTTAATATATGATTTGAGTTATATATCCTGTCTAGAGTTACATATATGATTATTTGTGGTTTTGTAAGACAATCCTTTCTCTGGGGGGTAGGACTTAGGAATCTGACTTAAAAAACAACCTAAATGATTCTAATTGAGGTGGTCATAGCCTGCACGCTGAAAAACACTTTTCAGTATAATGACTCAATCTTTCAGTTGAGTGGAGGATCCCTTTGGAAATCAAGTAAAGTTTTGGACCTTCTCATTTCATCATGTTAGATTTAACAATATAAGGCTCGTGGTTTTTGGTTTTTGTTTTGTTTTAAGAACAACCACTGTACTTACCTTGAAAGGAGGGCAGCACAAAGTAGGGCTAGATAGGTTCTTATAAAACTTTAATTCTGACTGTGACCTCAGGTTCTAAGCCAAGAAAAAAAAAACAGGAAAATATACAGATGCTCACTGGTGTTTGAATAAGAGTGAGAAAGCAGAGGTTGTATGTAAATAGGGAGTAGGGTAAAGAGGGCAGGCAGAAAGGGTCCTAAAAGGTAGAAAGAGAAAATCCCTTCTTCCTCTAATGCACTATATGCCTTATTCTCTCTCCTTCCCCATCCTGGTTCCCTTGTACATTGTATACATGGAATCTCTTAAGGTTCCTCTTAAAGCAGTGCTAGCTAGAACTTGAGATTTCAGTTCACTCCTTTCCCTCTAATCTGGACCCACTCTGGAAGGGCAAATTGAGACAAAATTTCCAAAGATTGAGCACCATGGTGAAAAGCACTGAGGAAGTTAGATGTGACTTTGGGTGAGTGGCCAAGCCTCTCTGATCTTATTCCCTCATCTGGAAAATGGGCTGATAGTATTGCCTAGCCTATTTCAGACTCTCAGACCATTCAAATTAAGAAGTATATTTGAAAGTATAAATTCTGAAGTGCCATGCAGATATAAGGGACTATCATATATGACATGCTGCCCTCAGTGTTACTTGAGTAATATAATGGGGTATGAGAATTATTGTACAATTAATATATCCAGGGGGGGTGAACTTTAAAGTTTGTGGGCGAGGTATAGCAAATAGGAGGGAAATAGCATTGGAACCTCCCACAGTCCCCATGTTCTTCAACCCCAGCTCTAGGCGCACATTAGAATCATCTGGAGAGCTTTAAAACATCCTATGCAATGTTGTGTCCTAGATTGGATCCTGAAGCAGAAAGAGGACATTAATAAAAAAATCTAATGAAATCTAAATAGACAGCCTGACTTTTGGCCAAGATGGAGGCACAGGTAGACACACTGTGCCTCCTTGCACAACCAAAAGAAGGACAACAATAAATTTAAAAATAAAAAGCAACTGGAACTGACATAAAATTGAACTGTCTGGAAGTCTAACAACAAAGGAGTTAAAGAAGAAACATTCGGACCAGTAGGAGATGGGCAGCCAGGTGGAGAGGACTCCAGGAAAGGCAATGGCTGGAGAACTGGACAAGGCAGTGGCTTGCAGACTGGGAGGTCCCACATTTATGTGCAAATAAACTGGGAGGAACAACTGGGGAGCAAGACAGACTGCGCAACCCAAGGCTCCAGCTGGGGGGCTGGGGGGTGGGGAGAAGCCTCAAACCTCTGACCGAAAACACCTGTCGGGGTTGAGGCAGCAGCAAGAGAAACTCCTAGCCTCACAGGAGAGTTCATTGGAGAGACCCACAGGGTCCTGGAATGTAGACAAACTCACCCACCCAGGAATCAGCACCAGAGGGCCTGACTTGCTTGTGGGAAACAGGGGAAGTGACTGACAAGTGGCAGAGAGCAGAGCAAGTGGCATTGTTTCCTCTCAGACCCCTCCCCCATACACGATTTCACAACGCTAGAATGTGGGTTGTCCAGCCATAGTGAACACCTAAGTCTCCGCCCCTTACTATGTAATAGGTGCACTGAGACCAAAAAAATGGCCCAAATGAAAGAACAGATCAAAGCTCCAGAAAAAATACAACTAAGTGACGAAGAGATAGACAACCCATCAGATGAACAGTTCAAAACACTGATAAGCAGGATGCTCACAGAATCGGTTGACTATGGTAGCAAATTAGAGGAGAAAATGAAGGCTATAAAAAGTGAAATAAAGGAAAATGGACAGGAAACCAACAGTGATGGGAAGGAAACCGGGACTCAAAACAATGGTATGGACCGGAAGGAAGGAAGAAACATTCGACCAGAACAGAAAAAACAAGAATTCAAAAAAAAAAAAAAAATGAGGAGAAGCTAAGGAACCTCCAGGACATCTTTAAACATCCCAACATCTGAATCATAGGGTTGCCAGAAGAAGAAGAGAAAGAGCAAGGAATTGAAAACTTATTTAAAAAAATAATGAAGGAGATCTTCCCCAATCTGGCAAAGGAAATAGACTTCCAGGAAGTCAAGGAAGCTCAGAGAGTCCCAAAGAAGTTGGACCCAAGGAAGTGCACACACAAGGCACATCATAATTACATTACCCAAGATTAAAATGAAGGAGAGAATGAATCTTCAAAGCAGCCAGAGAAAAGGAAACAGGTACCTACAAAGGAGTCGCCATAACACCATCAGTCAATTTGCCAAAAGAAACCTTTCAGGCAGGAAGGGGCTGGAAAGAATTATTCAAAGTCATGATAGGCAAGGACCTGCATCCAAGATTACTCCAGCAAAGTTATCAATGAGAACGGAAGTGCTTCCCAGATAAGGAAAGTTAAAGGAGTTCACCATCCCCAAGCCCTTATGATTTGAAATGTTAAAGGAACTTATCTAAGAAAAAGAAGATAAAAATATGAACAATAAAATGACAACAAACTCACAGTTATTAACAACTGAACCTAAAAACAAAAAACCAAACAAATAAACAATCAAAAAACTAAGCAAACAATTAGAAAAGGAATAGAATCACAGAAATGGAGATCACATGGAAGGTTATCAGTGGGGGAGGGGAGAGAGGAGGAAAACATACAGAGAATAAGTAGCATAAATGGTAGGTAGAAAATAGACAGGGAGGAGTTAAAAATAGTATAGGAACTGTAGAAGCCAAAGAATTTATATGTAAGACCCATTGACTTGAACTAAAGGGGAGGAATGTTGGTTGGAGGGGGTGTGCAGGGTGGAGGGGAATAAAGGGGGGAAAATGGGACAACTGTAATAGTATAATCAATAAAATAAATTAAAAAAAGAAATCCAAATAATATCTGTAGTTTGCATATCAATAATGTAACCATCTTAGTTTCTTAAGTTTTGATAAATTGACCATGGTTATGTAAGATATTAAATTAGGGCAAACTGGGTGAGAGGTATACAGGAACATCTGTACTATCTTTACTTTTCTAGAATTCAAAAATTATTCCTGAAAAATTATTTAAATCAAAAGTAATTAAAAATAAATATACCTGCCCTGGCTGGTGTGACTCAGTGGATTGAGGGCCAGCCTGCAAACTGAAAGGTTGTCAGTTTGGTTCCTGGTCAGGGCACATGTCTGGGTTGCAGGCCAGGCCCCCAGTTGGGGGCATGTGAGAGGCAAACGATTGATGTTTCTCTCCCACACGTCAATGTTTCTCTCCCTCTCTTTCTCCCTTCTTTCTCCTCTCTCTAAAAATAAATAAATAAAATCTTTAAAAAATAGATAACTATACCTATCTCTGGATGTCACCCTCAACAAGGCAACAGAAACCCTAGGAAGGTATCTGGGCATGTGCAACTTTGACATCTTCCCCAGTGGTTCTAATATACCATGAGGGTGAGAGACACTGTTCTACACCATGAATATGTGAGAGACTGGGATTGTCTGGTTCTGCACCGTAGCCCTGTACCTAGCACAAGGCCTACATGGAGACCTTGCAAATTGTGCCCTTGCTGAACCAAAGTTTATTTGTAAAAATCTTCTCTGAGTCCTCTGTTACAACAGAAGGAAAACTGAAACAATCCCCTCACACCACTGCAAAATTTACCCAGAGATTTAAAAACATATATTTATTTTTAGAGAGGGGTGGGAGGGAGAAAGAGGGAGAGAAACATTGGTATGTGAGCGAATCCACCAATTGCCTCTCACATGCCCCCATCCTGGGACTGGCCTGCAACCCAGACATGTGCCCTGACTGGAAATTGAACCAGCGACCTTTCAGTTCATAGGCCAGCACTCAATCCACTGAGCCACACCAGCCAGGACTATGCCTGGAGATTTTCGGACCTCTTTCTACCTAGAATAGTTCCTGCTCCTGCCCCCAGTCTCTGGTCATTTTTACTTAATCCTGACCCTTATCACCAGATACTAAAATACTAACTACTGCCACTTCATTGTTCGAAAGTCTTACTTATTTTCCCATATCCTAACAAATAAGTGAAATACTCCAATAATACACTCTTGTACACTCTAATAAGACAAGATTTTTGCCTTACAAGCCTGCTATTCCACATGGACCCTGTGGGAACTGGGCGTGTGGAGTGCTCGAACCCCCTCCTCTGTCACGTGCAATGCTGTTTGTCCTTACCTGTAATGCAGATCCTCTCCATCTCTCAAGGTTCCACTTGTGTAATTTTTTCAGGTCACTCAGCAAAAAGTAAGCATTCCCTTTAGTGTATCTACTGTTCAAATGGCACTAGCATTTACTATTTTCTTTTGTAATTACTTGTTTTCTGTTTTATTTCCCCATAAGACTAGATTAAACCCCTGGTCAGCAAGGACTATGTTATAGGTCTTCTAATCCTCAAAATGCTTACCATGACAGGGTCCACACAGCTAATTAAGCATGTAATAATGATTTAATGTACATTGTTCACAAATACAATATATAAAAAGTAAAACTAGAAAATCAAAACTCAAATACACAAGTAAACTACATTCAACACTCCAAAATATCTTTGAAGGAGTCCAAGAATAAGCATTGTTCAAATTAACTAGAAATCCAACTAAAGCCTGAATAAAATTTTGATGGTGTTATGACATTAACAGTTGAACACAGTTGATGAGAAAACTATATACTTATCCAAAGTTTAAGTGTTCACACTTATGAATTGTTCTGCTCATAAGAAATAACCAAAGAAATGTTTGCTATTCAGGTGATATTATTCATCGCTCCCCTTTCCCATTTCCGAGTCTCCCCATCACTCTCCTCCCCCCAATATACATTCATGTGCACATACACTGCAGGATATTGTCAACGTGGTTGAGCCTGAAAAAACACATTAGTTCTCTCTTTCAGATATGGGCTATACATGGAAAAAAACACTACTCAAATATTAATGAATGTTGCAGAGATTGCTACAACACTGAGGAAATCACACGTAACAAGATGTGTATTGCGTTGCAAAACTGTGATGGCTGAGCACTGCTAAAACAAAACATAACTGTAGACGTCATTTTCTGGATGTGTCTCTTGAGGAAGATTTGGAATTGCTGGTATCTGTGGTCCTTGGGCTTTGGGTTGTCCTTCCAGTTCTGCAAAATCAAACAAAATACAGAAGTAGGTTCAATAACTGGTATTGAGACAACTGAGTGTCCATTGGGAGGGGAAAAAACTACCTCACACTGTGCACAAAAAGAAATTTCAGATTAAAGATTTAAATATTAAAAGACCCTAAATGTTGTGGGAACCATAGAATGATCCTATAATCTTCGGATTATAAAGGGCTTTCTAAGCAGAACTCAGAGCAGGAACCATAAAGAAAAAGACAGTTTTGAACGACTAAAAACTGAAATTAAAATTTTGCCATAAACATAGCAAAAACCACTATAAACAAAGGTAAACCACAAACAGAAACTAGAAAATTATTTACAACGTACATATAGGTAAAGGTTTAACAACTATGATTTAAATTGACTTTTAATGAGTAAAAAAAGATCGATATTTCAAATTTAAAATGAAACCAAGATTTAAACAGGCAGTTCTCAAAAGAAAAATTCAAATTTGTAATAATCATGAAAAGATGTCAAGTAACATTAGTCATCAAAAAAGCAGAAATTAAAACAATTTGTTGGGGTTTTTTAACATAAAAGATAGGCAAAGATTTTTTAAACATTTACTTGGAACCCTACGAACCCCATGGTTTTGTCGCACTTTTCTTTCAGGAGAAAAGAGCAAATCAACTATCAGAGAGATTTCTTTAGAAAACAATTCCCTGGAGATAACTGTGCTCTGACAGCCTCACCTGTTTTCGTACAGTACACTTTGCAGTACCCTATGAGATTCTCAGTTATGGTCCTGAGGCAAGTCCCACTGAAGAAAGGTCACACGGTTTCCAAAATGCTATGCTTAGGAGAAAGCTTCTCAGGAACAAACATCAAAATCGAAAGGGTTTCTGGTAAATGTGGTAAATCCTATTAATTAATACAGGGATCATATTTTACACCTTTTTAACTCCCTCAGTACCTTATGCCATGAATTTAGTTGCCTTTTGTTTGACAGGAAATGTTAATTTTTGAAAAAAACTTTACTCAAGTTTTCTGGTAAATCTAAACTTAATTTTCCCTTAAAATATTTTGCACACAATCATCTCATATTGGGTTCATTTCTTTTCATTGGCTAAAGCTTGCCCAGTGTGTACACGTACCTATCATACACATTTAGATTTTCAATTATTTTTTCAGTTCTTTGGAAATATGCCACATACACATTGGTTAAATTAAAAACTAGCCAACGACAATGATGCTCCTTGAGGTAACTGGGGATAACCTAGGACTATTGAAGGATATAAAGCACCACTTTGAGGGAGGCATACCTAGCCAGTGCTCTAATTGGAAATGGGAACATGTCACTGACTTGTCCCTTATGCATTACCCCTACCTGGAGGAAAAACATCCTTAACATCTTCTTGGTGTGTTTTAGGACCCTGGCCTTGGGGCCCACCTGCTTCTTGGTTTGGTTCTGGAAAGCACTCTTTATTTTTACATGTCTTAGTAGAGAGGTCTTCAGGCCCAGGTGTTTCTTGGTGCATGCATGGATCAGATGGACATTCTTCAGGAGCAGGTATTTCTTGGATTGTTTTATGAGAGAGGGCTGTAGGCACAGCACTTTCTTTAGTATATGCTTTATAAGAAAAGTGTTCAGGTTCGGCTGTTTTGTGGTGTATTTTTGTAGGAAGGTTTTTAGGCACAGCTATTTCTTCTTGTGTTTTAGGAAAAAAACTTTCAGTCCCAGCTATTCCTTGACCTGGTTCAGCAGTGTCTTCCTTGCGTTCAGCTTTTTTTGGGTGTATTTCAAGAGCGTAGCCTTTAGGCACATCTGGTTTGGGGTATGCTTCGAGAGAGTGTCCTTCCGGGTCAGCTCTGTCTTCATATGTTTTAGAAGGAAGGGCTTTGGCTACAGATGTTTCTTGGCACATTTTAGGAGAGAGGTCTTCAGGTTCAGCCATTTCATGGGACATTGTGGACAAATGGTCTTGGATTACAGCTATTTCTTGGCACATTTTAGGAGAGAGGTCTTCAGGTTCAGCCATGTCATGGCACATTTTGGAAGAATGGTCTTGAATTACAGCTATTTCTTGGCACATTTTAGGAGAGAGGTCTTCAGGTTCAGCCATGTCATGGCACATTTTGGAAGAATGGTCTTGAATTACAGCTATTTCTTGGCACACTTTAGGAGAAAAGTCTCCTGGTTCAGCCTTCTCTCGGCCTACTTCAGAAGGGTGGTCTTGTACTATTGTTTCTTGGCACTGAGAAGAACTTTCCTGATCTATCATGCTTTCTTGACCTGCTGCAGAATTTTTTTTCTCAGGTACAACTCTTGGTGGGGAAGCTACGAGACAGAGGGCTTCAGTTACACTCCCAGGTAATTCATTTTCTTTCTCCGCAGGTGCCAGGGTTTTCTCCGTCATTTCCTTTTCTAACTGTGGCTGGGGCTCCACCTTCAGTTCTGTATTGTGTTGTCTCTTTCTGCCTCTTTGATTTCCTTTTCCTGTTCTCTGCCGCTTGTGTTTTTTCTCTCTGCAGAGAGATCAGAATTAGTGTCAGCAATGGGGCTACAGAACTCAGATAAATGCATGGTAATAACAGTCTAGGGCTGCCACTGTTCGGCCGCACGACCGTTGCACAAGTCAGTTGTCTCTCTGGGCCTCAGTCTCCTTGTTTGCAAAATGAAGGAGCAGTGCTAACGTTCTCAGTGGTCAGGAAAGGAAATGCCCCTCAGGGATGTTTTGTCTCTGTTGCCTTGCTCACCAGGAAGTGTAGCATGTGTGTGCGGTTGAGGACATCATACCCTAGTCTTTTGGGGTTTAAAGCCTGGGTGACTTAGTCCCTCTGCGCCCTGGGTGAACTCACTCAGTTGTGGTTCTAAGATCCTCAGTCCAGACACTGCTCCTTGTGTGTGCAGCCCACAGGTGGATGATGTATTTGGCTTTCTTATCTAACGCAGTGTCTTGTGTAAAGAATGCTAAGTACTTACAATACACGTCAAGTGAGATATACTGCAAGCTGGGTCAAAAGCTGCAAAACATTTCTTGAGGTTAACAAGCCTGATGGAAAGGCCTGCGCGGCCATGTCATGCCTACTCTGAAGTAACAGCTGAAGATCTAAGAGATGAAAGGCTATGCGTGGAAGCTGCCGCCAACGTTGAATTGCTAGGTACCGCAAATATAACCAAATACAGATGGCTAATACAGATGGGCTTGGGTCGGGGAGGGGAGGAGAAAAAGGTACTATAAATAAGCACTTCATCATTTTTCCAAATCTATTGAAATTCTGGCCCACGCTACCTGCTGCAGGGAGCCTTCTCTCACAGACCCCAGGGCTGAGATGCTCCCCCTGCTTCGACTGCCTGTATGATTTATTGGGAGGGTCATGCCTAAGGCAAGGCACAGAGCCTGCCCCAATCTGTAGTGATTTCAGAGAAACCTTATTCTTTTTTCATAAACTAGATATTCTTTAGTGATAAAACCAGTGTCTTCTTACTGTTAATTTTTTAAAAATCCTCACCTGAGGATATGGTCATTGACTATAAGAGGAAGAGAGCAGGGGTGGGGCAAGGGGGGCGGGGAAAGAAAGAGAGACATCAATGTGAGGGAGAAACACTGATAGATGGGCCGCCTCCCAACTGCGCTGGACCAGGGATCGAACCTGCAAACATTTGGAGTACGGGATATTGCTCCAACCAACTGAGCCAGCCAGCCAGGACAAAAGCAGTGTCTTTTATATCTTTGTAGTGCTCATAGTTCCTTGCACAACTTAAAAATGTAGATATACCTTATTTTGTGTATGTTTGAAATTCTTCATAATGAAAAAAATATTAAAGATTACCTCACCAAAACCATTTTAAAGTCAATATAAAAAAGCTATCTAGGTGCCGTATTTTGCTGTGTGTAATGCACACCCATGTTTTGGTGCACATTATACACTCATTATTATACCCATGGTGTGGAATCATTATACCCATGTATAATGAGCATCCTTATTTTTCCCTAAAAAAATGGGCAAAAAGTGTGCACTATACATGGCAAAATACTGGTAATAGGATGGTCAAAACATTACAAATAAATTAGAAGAAAAGGTAATCTGAAAACGGTGGTATGACACCTCAGCATTCTGAAGTGTAACTCCAAATAAGGAAGGTAACACGATAAATTATAAAGTCCTTATCATCCAATTATCTGAATTCTTTAGGGAATACTTTTCCCCCCTACATATTAAGTCCTAAATAATTTGTTAAGTAGATCTCTAAATGAGGAAATCTGAGTAATACAATGTTCCATGTTCTTCCTGGTAATTTTTCAAAAGATGCAAAAATATCCATGTGGTCTAAAATTTCATCTGTATTCTGTCATTTATCAACTATGTGATCATAGGCAAGTCACTTAACCTCTCTATGCCTTGGTTTCTTCATAGGTTTAAATGGAGTTAGGGCATCTCCCCAACCTCACAGGGTTGTTGCAAGAATTGCATGAATGAATTATCCAAACACAACGTTAGCACTTTTGTATTCACACAGGAATCACTTACGGTGCTTCCTATGTACCAATCACTTTTTAAGTAATTTCATTATTCACATCACCTGGTGAGGTGTTATTATCTCCATTTTGCAGATGACAAAACTGAGGCCCAGAGAGAGTGAGTAAATCATCTAAGATCAAACGACTGGCAAGCAAAAGAGCTAGGCATCCGATCTGGTCATTATGGCTTTACCAGCCAGGCACTTAGCCATTACACTCTGCTGCTTCTCTCTGGAACTACTAAGGTTTCACTGTGTGGTATGGGGTCAAGGAAACAGCTCTCAGTAGTACAGAAATGTGTCACCAGAGCAGGACCAGCCAGCTGCCAAGAGGCTTGCCAAGGTGTTCTCTACTTCGGTGACTTCCTCAGCCTTGGCTCCCCAGCCGGGTGAGCACAGAAACCCAGTTCTATGATCACACTGAGACAAGCTCCAATAATCAGAGTAGAGCTCATCAACCAGCTCAAGGAGACTGATATGCAAGCCCAGAGACCCATTTTTTTTGGAGAAAACTTTATATTTATTTTTCTTCCTTTTAAAAAATTGTTGGGAGAAACAGATAAAAAAAATGTACTTGAAAAGTAACTAAATAAAATTTAATATTAAAAAAAAATTGTTGACACTATTACAAACATCCCTCATTTCCCTCTCCTTTGCCCCCTTCACCAGGCCTTCGTCACATTGTTGTCTGTGTCCATGGGCTGGGCACATATGCATACATGTTCTCTGGCTGATCTCTTAGCAGTCCCTTCCATCCCCGCCCCGAGACCTACCAAAGACCCATTTTTAAATGAACAGGGAGAAATGCAAAGTCATACAGCAAAGAATACTTGGACTGACAAATTAATCACTCTTTCTCTGTAGCAAGTACTTGGGAGGCCAACTAATGATCAGAAGGTTGCTTGGCAAGAATAGAATTAGGGGAGCTGATAGGATGCTCTTCAACAGAGTCACCTGCCATAGGACCCAAGTAGAGACGTTTCTGCTGAAACATAACAAACACATTCCTGAAAACCTCAATTTCTGAAAAATCATGCACTAGAAGTAACAGTACTTATGGAGAAAAAATAGAGCTGGGGCAGATGACTCAAAACCTGTACAACGTTTTAACATTAGCAAAAGCAGTAGCCGGTACCTGAGATAACCTGGATAATCCAGACAGGTAGTTTATCCTGACTGGGGTTGCCTCGGGGGCTAGTAAAAAATGCACACAAGCCACAGTGTAAGTGCAGGTGCAGAGATCATGCAAATAGGAGCGGCACTCTGAGCCAGGGGAGCCACCATGAAGTTGGGCACAGAAGGAAGTGCAACCTGCCACCCTTCTCCTGGGGAACAGCCGTGGGTGCAGCTGAAAAGGATCCTGCCTATAGAGCAGCCGGGCTGAAGGCTTTTCCTTTCCTGCTAAAGGTTTTGGTTTTATTCACACTATTCTGGTTCCTGTGACTAGAAAAAAAATTAACTTCCACGTTATGCTGACATATTCTCCTGTTTGTCAGTCACATATGTGCTACCTGGTTGCAGCAGAAAAGACAATAGCCAGTCCATATCAGGGACAGATGCCCTTTCTTCAGAACAGTGCTTAGATCAGTGATTCTCATGGGGGGGAGGTGATTTTGCCCCCTCTCTGCCTGCCCCGGGCGACATTTGACAATGTCTGTTGACAATTTTGGTTGTCACATCTGGGGGAAGAGAGGAGTACTATTGGCCAGAAATGCTGCTAAACATCCTCACACAAAGAAGCACCCCACCCACGGTGTCATCAGTGCCGAGGTAAAGAAAGCCTGGCTTTAATGGATGCTGTACTCCTGGATCCTGACTTTCCTGTTTCCATCTCCAAGCAAGCAGCACCTCTGTTTTCACAGCCATATTCTAAATGGATGCAGTTTGATGCTGCTTGATTTACAAACGTGTCCTGTACTCCCTCCCTGAGACGACAGGCGGGCAACTTCAACGGGAGATCCAGGAACTCCCGACTCTCCTCTCGTGTCACTCATTTACAATATTTTGGTTTCCTCCATAGAGAGTTAATCACACCCATTCGATAAGGATCACTAATAGCGTGGAGAACAGCCTCGGAGATTTCCTCAGTACTGTCTCCTGCTCCCAGTGAGATTCTTTCACGTTTCTACTGCCAGAGTGGCTGATCACCAGGCCTCTCTGCAATATACAGCGGGGGTGTCAGGCTCATTTTCACCGGGGGCCACATCAGCTTCACAGTTGCCTTCAAAGGGCTGAATGTAATTTTAGGACTGTGTGAATGTAGCTACTCCTGAACTAGGGACAAGGAGCTCTGCATCTGGCCCCTGGTGAAAATGAGTTTGACACCCCTGATATACAGGGTCCGGCAGAAATAACACCTGCTTGGTAGGGTATGTGAATGTCTCGTACAAGATAGACAGCGATTTAAATATTTCACCTACAATGTCATACGGTGTGGTTGAGTGTGATATTGTTATGTTACAGAATTACATGCTTATGATTTTGTAATAACAGAGGGGCGTTATTTGTGCCAGCCCCCCCCACCCTGTAATTTGATTGCCTGGTGTTTTAATTTAAAGAGACCAGAGATAAAGTTCTGTTCCCACCACTTTACTAGCTGTGTGACTTTAGGCAAAAGATTTAACCCATTGGACATTTGGTTTTCTGTCTTTTTTTTTTTTTTTTTTTTTTTGGTAAATGGGGATAACAGCTCTGGATTTCCAGGATTGCTGGAACGATAAAATATAGCTGCGACAGCGCTCAGCAGTACTTGGCGCACAGTGCTTACTGGATAAATACCAGTTCCTTTTTCCTTTGCAAGGATACCATACCCAAAATGCCATTGTGAAGTTTGCTTTTCTTGTGCTTCAGCTTTTCTTTTTCTGAGTTGCTCTCTGTTTCGCAAATTCCAAGTTCCAATGACATCTGTGGGATCAAAATGAAAGTTATAGGAGACAGACAAAATGAAAGTAATAGGAGACAGACGAATTGTGACACTTTCCCGAAAGAGTCCTCCAGCGGAGTGGCAGGATCCCTGTGCTGCGTGTCTGCCTTCTCCTAGCTTTTTGGGGACAAGGACTCTACCTTAGTTATCCTTCTACCACCAAAGAATGCCTAGGAGCAAACAGTAAACATTTGAAAATGAAAAGGTCAGTATTTGTATGTAGTTGTACTACTGACCTATTAATTTCTTCATAATAATTTTTACATATGGTACAAACCTAAAAGAAAAAAATCAACCATAGTCTGCCATCCTTAACATTATAATCTGTTTTCATTTTATTTCTCATACCAGTCTAGTTCTGATATTACCCAGAATTGTAAAGAGAGCATATCACAGTTTTATCATTTACTAAATTACATCAGAAATATTTCCCATGACCTGGTCTTCGTAATTATAGATTTACTAACTGCATGATACTTAATCAAGTTGATGTATTCTCATTTACCTGTATTTGTATTGGACATATAGGTTGTTGCCAGTTATTTTATTTTTTGCCATTATAAATCAAACTACAATAGGTATACTCTTGAATGTAGCTTCCTTTAAAGGGGGGAGTTTTTCCATAGGATAGTGCTTCTCCAAGTCCTTTGGAACATTAAAGGTATTGTCAAAAATGTTCTGCTTCCATCCATGTCTGAGGAAAGTGAGTGGGTCTTTGATGTAAAATTTATTAGAACCTGTGGAGTGATAGCCAATTTGCACTGGGACCCCCAGTAGATGAATCATGCCCCTGGGACCATGGTCCCTTTTGTTCTTAGGACAGAAGTTGTTAATGATGAACTTGGATGGGAAAAAAAATCACACCTTTATTTTTACTAATCTCTAATTAAAATGACCATTTCCTTCAACTATGAATGTAGGTAATAAACCCTGGTAGTTTTAGCAGTGGGTGACTTTGTCACCAAAAGTAATTACAGGTTCTTTTTGTATAACATCACAGTTGTTCCCACTACCTCCACTGTATCATTTGAGATGGTATAGTTGATTTCAGACAATCATTATTAGATCCACCTTAAATGGATCCTGCTTCTTAATGCATCTATAAAGGCGCCCATCTGTCACAATACCACCGTTTTTCATTTTGACAAGTGTATCTCAATTCTTTCCTTTGTAAGCCTAAGTATTTACTTTTGTATATTTAAAATACTACTCTAAGGAGGAATTTAGGGGTTCATCAAAATGCCAAAGGAACCCATGGCCCCTAAAAACTATAAAACACTATCTCAAGTCCTAGGATTCTGCAAACATTTTGAGAAATGCAGCTTTAGGACAGACCCAATGAGTGAAATTAGTGAACCAGAAGAATAAGCACTATAGTTCTTGCCACCCATTGCTATAGCTCCCAAAAGTTATGCCAAATATACGCTGCCACAGAAGTAGACGGGTGTACTTGTTTTGCCACCACCATCCAGCGTTGGGCATTTTCGCTCCCTTTCATTTCAATGTATTTCTTATATCCTTGTGTTTCTCTGGCTTGTTAAAATCTTAGCACTAGAAGTCACCTCAGGAAGTTATACAGCCCTGATTCTTCCCACCTGTGGTTATATGTATGCACTCAATCATGCCCTTCTTTTTCCATTAAAAAAAGAGGAAAATAATCCTAGCCCCAATTCTTCCCAACAGCTACAACCTCTTTCATTACCTGGAACGTGGTTCTTTTCTTGATCAAGGTCAGATGGCTCACGGGGCATCAAATGAGATGGGTTCTTTCCCAAATCCATCTTTCTGCAATACCGTCCTGCTTATTTGGTCTGACTTCCTCAAGCTGCCTTTTAAAAAAATATCAAAAGCAATCAACAGCTTAAAAAAACACACGCATATACATACAAGTTCACTTGTCACTTGACTTCCCGCCTAAAAGTTTTATCTGGTTGGACCACAGCTGCTGGCTAGTTCTACTTTCTTATCACACTGCACAGGTGTGAGTAGGGGTCACGACTGCTGCCATGGCCTCACACTCTAGCACAGTTGTTGGTTGTACAGGAGCCTGAGCCTCAGCCCCAGTCCCAGCCTGGCATGGCACAGCCTCTGGTTCGGCAGCCATTTGGTTTTGTCTGCCAAGAAGTGCCTGAGTCTGAAGTTCTGTTTTACACATGGAGATGCCATAATGTAGAAAGAACAAATGCGGAAAGAACACTAAGTCTAGGATCTAACCAGACCCACCCCTTTCTGTGGCTCTTTCCGTATTTGACAAGTGGGTAAAAATAGTTCCTGACTTGCAAACCTCACACAGTCTTGTGAAAGTGAAAATAAATGAATATGAAAATTATAAAGTGTGCCACACAGATGTGAAGTTAATCTTACATTGTTTTTCTGCATGTGGCTTGTTTTCCCACCTTAATCTGTTGCAAATGAATGTAAAGTCTTGCTATATATGCTATTATAGACTTAGAAAATAGACGTGAAGAACCAAAATAGGAATTTGAAGCAAATTTGGGCCCTTTTCTGCTAACTTGATCATTTACAATGGACTCAAGATAACTAGTGAAACCCACTGTTACTCAGCCAGGGAAGGTCAAAAAGCATTTCCTCATGAACATATCAGCACATTATGTCACAGAAATAAAGCTGAAGCAAAAGGAATCGCCCCATCTCCAATCAGTCACCCCATCTGTGAAGGCAAAAGGCGCAGAGAACCACAGCTGTTCAACTAAGGAAGGAGTGCTGAATGCCTCCTGACACCTGCAGTTAGTCCAGGAGGGGCGGGGTCAACAATGTGTCTGGAGTCACAGACTGACTTGAGGAGTGTTTGAATTCCAGTGTCGCCATGTTCCCTAATTCAATGACCTTGGGTCAGTTAGTCATGGAACCACTTTACCTCTTTACAGAATGGGGACAATATATTATCTAGCTCATGGGGTTATTGGGATGACTGAATCAAATAACCTGTCTAAGGCATTTTATGTGCCTGACATGTTGAGTTTGCTTAGTTGTTAGCTGCTTTTATTAATAATAAAAATACAATGGCCAGATTTTGGAAAACCAAGTCATAGTTTAAATGCATTTAAGAAACTCAAAATTTGGGGGTGGGCTGGGATGGGGGTAAAAGGCAGAAAACTGTACTTGAACAACAATTAAATTTTTTTAAAAAGAAACGAAATTTGAAAGGGATCCTTTATAATATGAATAGGTGCCTCTACTTCCATAGAGTCTTTAAAAAATTTTATTGATTGATTTGAGAGAGAAAGGGAGAGAGAGAAAGATATTAATTTGTTGTTTCACTTATTTATGTGTTCATTCATCATTTCTTGCATGTGCCCTGTTTAGGGATTGAACCCAGAACCTTGGTGTATCAGGACATCACTCTACCAACTGGCCTACCCGGCCAGGGCTCCATAGAGTCTTAGGCGTTAGAACTGGAAGGGCCCCTGGGACCATCTAGTCCCTTGCCCTGTTTTATATACAAAGAAACTGAGAACTAAGGAAGGATTTACCTGTCCCAAAATTTCTTACTTATTGCTGGCAGCACCTCTTATAGATTATCAGACGAGCCATCACCTCATGCTTGGTTTTGCCTGGGTATGAACATGTATGTGTGTTGTGAACATATACATTGACAAGTTTTGAGAATTACATAGCACACATACAAGTACCCATCACCAAAACTTAACAGGGTTTTTAACAAGCAGATCCTAATGCTTTAGCTTTAAGTTTCTCAATTCTTCATCTCTTACAAGTTTTTATTTAAAAATTCAGATAAGTTCAGGGAGTACCTATTCAAAAGGAATCCTGTAGAGAATGGAAGGCATGCTTTGTAATTTATCTCTTGATTATTTTTGGATTTTCAGATAGAGGGTTTTAAAAAATTAAATACAATGTAGTAGGTGTTCTGTAGAATCCAGTGGCATAGCCTCCTCTATCACCCAAGCTATGTATTTGAGGTGTGCCCTTTGTGTGGGCTGATTACACCCTCTTCTTGTAGTTGAGCCTAGGTTTCTGTTGGCAGATCAATGGGAGGAATTTACCCTGGCCAGTCAGCTGCAAGGATTAGCTGTGACCACTGACCACCAAGCTCTGTTCTCTATGGAAGATCCGCTGTGCAAGGGCAGGGTGGTGGTGCCCCAACATGGTCTGTAGCTGTCCACTGGGTGTGCTGGCCCTGGGGTTTTCCAGGTGGTGCAGGCTAAGGTCAGCCCCCACGTACGTTTTGCTCTGGGGCCACCCTGCTTGAGCTATGAAGCAATCTAAAATGGCTTCTAATTGTACCGGGCTTGGAGATTCCCAGGTAAAGCCAAACTATAAATCTAGGCTGGCTGCGGCTAGTGCCAGGCCTGGAGCTCACTGAAGCCAGCTCTCACTTGTTTAAGAGGATTTAGGAAGCTGTGAAGCATGAGCCAAGACCAGTTATTCATACGGAAAGGCAGCTTGGGTGGGCCCTGTAAGCTGGGTGCGGCAGAGGCTCTGGGGATTTCCAAGGTGGGTCCAACAGCGTTAGGTTGATGGAGTCTCAGATATAGCACCAGTTTGCTGGCTCTGTGGGGGGATTGTTTAGAAAAAGGACAATGGCCTATGCTCGCCTTGATGGTAGACACTTCAGTTCCTCCCTGTGTGCCACTGGTACCTTTCATCCTTCTACCCCAGTGCCGGAGCTCAGAGGGAGTGAGTCTGAGTAGGTGGGTCTGTGTGTGGGTTTTTTAAGAGGAACTGCTTGAGGCTCCAGAAGTTTCTTCCACAGACTCAATCCCCACTGGTTTACGCAGCCAGAAGCTGTGGTCAAAGCAGTTCTACCTGATACATAGGAACAAACACAGGGAGGCTACCAAAATGAGGAGACAAAGAAAAATGGCCCAAATGAAAGAACAGATCAAAACTCCAGAAAAAGAGCTAAATGAAATGGAGATAAACAATCTATCAGATGCAAAATTCAAAAGGCTGGTTATAAAGATGCTCAAGGAACTTAGTGAGTACCTCGATAGCATAAAAACAGTGTGGTCAGGGAAAATATTATGCTGAGTGAAATAAGCCAGGCATTGAAAGACAGATACCATATGATCTCACCTTTAACAGGAAGCTAAAAAACAAAACAAATAAGCAAGCAGAATATCACCAAAGACACTGAAATAGAGAACAGGGGGACAGTGACCAGAGGGGAGAGAGGAGGGAATTTCAGGGGAAATAGGGGAAGGATTTACAGGAACTAGTATAAAGGACACATGGACAACAACTAAGGGGGGTGGAAATGGGAGGGAGGTGGGGAGCACTGGAGGGGTGGGAGGGGATGGGAGTAAAAGACAGAAAACTGTACTTGAACAATTAAATTTAAAAAATTTTTAATGTAGTCGGAAATGGAGGATACACCAATTGAAATAAAGAACAATTTATAAGGAAACGACGGTGGAGTGGATGAAGCTGAGAATTGAATCAATGATTTGGAACATAAGGAAGCAAAAAACAACCAATAAGAACAACAAGAAAAAAAAAGGATTTAAAAAAACGAGGACAGTAAAAGCAGCTTCTGGGACAACTTCAAGAGGTTCAACATTTGCATCATAGGGGTACCAGGAAGAGAAGAGAAAGAGCAAGAAATTGGAAATCTATTTGAAAAAATAATGAAAGAAAACTTTTCTAATTTGGTGAAGGACATAGACATGCAAGTCTCAGAAGCACAGAGAGTCCTAAACAAGATGGATGCAAAGAGGCCCACTCCAAGACGCATCATAATTAAAATGCCAAAGGTTAAAGATAAAGAGAGAATCTTAAAACCAGCAAGAGAAAAGAAGCTAGCTATCTACAGGGGAATTCCCATAAGACTGTCAGCTGATTTCTCAGAATAAACTTTGCAGGCTAGAAGGGATTGGCCAGAAATATTCAAAGTCATGAAAATCAGTAACCTACAGCCAAGATTGCTCTATCCAGCAAAGCGATCATTTAGAATCAAAGGACAGAGAGAAAGCATCCCAGACAAGAAACAACTAAAGGAGTTCATTACCACCAAACCACTATTATATGAAATGTTAAAGGGACTTATTTAAGAAAAAGAAGATCAAAACTATGAACAATAAAATGGCAAAAGAATACATATCTATCAATAGTGAAATCTAAAAAACACACTAAGCAAACAAGAAGAGCAGAAACAGAATCATGGATACAGAGAGCATTTTCATGGTTGCCAAATGGGAGGGAGGTGTAGGAGAATGGGTGAAGAGGTGAGGGGATTAAGAAGTACAAATAGATAGTTATAGAATAGTCATGGGGATGTAAAGTACAGTATAGGAAATGGAGTAGCCAAAGTACTGATATGCTTGACCCACAGGCATGAACAACTGTGGGTGGATGGCCTGAGGGAGTGGGGGGTGCTGGGTGGAGGGGGAGCCAAAGGAGGAAAAATCAGAACAACTCTAACAGTATAATCAATAAAATATAATTAAAAAATAAAATGTCAAATTTAAATTAAAAGAAACTTTGAAAATTATAAAATAATATTATCTTAAATTTTAAATTTACATTTTAAACATTGGTGCCTTTCTTTATTTGAGATGTTTAGTTCTTACCAGTTAGGTTGTTTCTTATGATAGCTCAATAAAATAACCTTATAGAATACTTCTGGGGCACCTCACAGAAAATGTGGAAGTACTTCTTAAATAGGATTATCTTTACTCAGACCTTATAACACCCATTTCAACAATTCAACAAACCTGCTGAATGCCCACTCTGTACCACAAATGAGCAAGGGTGTCAAGGCATAAAGATGAACAGATGTAGTCCCTGAGTTCTATGTACTGTAGGCTCACAGAGAAATACATACATCTTATTGTAAGGAAATATTTAGATTCTTTATTCCTTATTGCAACCTTCCTAAGTTGATCCCACCTCTGCCTCATGTTCTCTGTATCTAGAAGCAGAATATGGGGTGACTATATTGAGGGTGGGGCCCCAACTTCACAGTTAGGGAGGCAATATTGGGTGGAGGGGGCCAGTGGAGGGGGGACTTTGAAGAAAACTAGATTGGAAGTTTGGGCAAGGTGTCTCTGGTGTGATAAGCAGGCCAGAGAGGGAACTTGTCTGTGACAGAAATAGCCACACAGTAAGTTCACAAGCCATAGCTCATTGTCCCTTCTCTCTGTAGAAAATTGTGGAGCCATTGCCAAAATGTGAGCTCTTAGGCATTAAAGGCTGGATATTTTTTAACAAATGCTGCCTTGTTCTAGAGTTATTTACATAAATATACAAAACCTCCCTCTAGGCCACAAACTCTTAGACTCGCCTCTCTATTTCCACAGTATAGTCTAGTGGGAGGCTCGGCCCACAGTCATCCCCATGAGCACCCTCACTCCGGTGTACAGGGCCTGCTTCACGGGCATGCAGCCTGTACACCGGGCCTCACACACTCAGAGAGGCTGATGTGACTGCAACCCAATAATAGTAATAACAGCGTCTGTTCCAGAACTTTCAGTCATCATTCTCTGGCCCTGTCCCATGTACTGGAGACATAGAAGTTAAAAGGCAAAGTCCCTGTCCGTACAGAGATTACAGCCTAATGGGATGAGATAAACAATAGGCAAATAAATACAATATGGTACGTATCAGATGATTATAAATGCTTTGGAGAAAAGTGAGCAGGGGGTGGTGGGAAGGGGAGGAAAGGAGGAAAGGTGATGGTGGTTGCCATTTTAAATCAGGGGGCCAGGGAAGGCTTTACTCATGGGGGACAGTTGAGTGGAATTGAAGGAGGTGAGGTAAGCCAGACTGACGTCTGGGAGGGCACCCAGGCAGAGGGGCACCGACAAATGGCCTGTGGTGAGGAAGTGGCTTGCTACCTCTTGTGGGGATTTCTACTCTGATTGAGATGCATAGTCATGGGATGATTTTGAGCAGAGGAGTGATGCAACCTGGCTTATATTTTTAAAGGATTGTTTTGGCAACTGCGTGGCGAACACAAGGGAGGAGGAGGAAGCATGAACATGACTTAGGTTTTGCAGTAATCCAGGTGAGAGACTTGGATTGTGATGCTGGTGGTGAAATGGTCAGATTCTAAAGCAGTTTACAAATTAGATATGGAGAGAGATAGAGAGTCAATAATAATGACAAAGGTTTTGGTCTGAACAACTAAGAGAATGGAGTTACTGTGAACGGATAAGAGAGACTGGGAGAAGCAGGCTTGCAAGCAATGGCCGGAGTTCTGTTTTGGGTGTGCTAGTAGATTAGGGAGAAAACAGCAAAGGATCAGCACGTGAGGCAGAGGAAAACCAGAAAAGTGTCGTGTCCTAGAAGCCGAGTGGAAAAATGTTTCAAGGAGGAGGAAGTGATCGACTGTGTCGAATTTTGCTAATAAGTAGAAGAAGGATTGAGAACTGTCTTAACAATTTAATTCAATTCCTTACAGGTTGTAGAGCCCCAAGAGGTTAAATGGTTTGGCCAGGGCCACAGACAGGACCAGCTACATAATTTGCAGGATCCAGCACAAAATGAAAATGCAGAGGTCCTCCTTCAAAGATTAAGAATTTCAAGACAGTTACAGACAAAAAAAATTAAACCCAGCACAGGGCCCTACTTTCATAAGTATCTTACTGCATCTTTGCAGCAGACTTATGAAATAGCTATTGAATATTATCGTTTTTCAGATCAAGACACTGGTTACTCAGGCTGCTTTGTCTGTGGAGTAGCCCATCCTTTGTCTCACTGCTTCACTGATAATCTCACTTTTACCTTCAACTCTAAACAACAACAAAAAAGACAAAGTATAGAGTGATTTAACTAAGGACACAGAGCTAGACTGGTAGGTTGAGCCTGGAACCTGAGCCTTCAGCCTCCGAGTCTGGCCTTCTCCCTGCTAGCCCAAACTACACGTGGAGGGAGAGAATTGCTGTCCCTCCTCCTGACCCATATGGAGAAGGTTTAAGTATTGAGGCCTTGTTCATGCATTGCAGACGCCTGGCTGAACTGGGTAGGTGTGGGAGGGAAGGAAGCACAGGGCTAAGAACTTCCATCCGAGGACTCTATACAATGGGGGTGAAAAGGGAGCCCTGGGTAGCATTATGACCTGATAGAAGTGCCCCAGACCTAATGTAGTGTAGGGCTGTACTGATAAAACTATGGTGCCCCGAAACCAGGGAGATCAGAGTCCTGCTACACTCTGGTTTGTTGTTCCACACTTAGAGTATTACACTGTGAAGACCGGGTGAACAGTATTTGAAACGAACAAAAAGAGCAAGGGGTCTGGGACCCTACCACTTCCTGGCTGTGTAATATGGGGGAAATCACTCAATTCTTTCGGATCCCATTTCTGCTCCTGTAAAAAGTAATACCTAACAGGGATTCTGTGAGAATAAGAGAGATCATGAGTGCTTTTGATGAAATGAAAAGCACTGTGCACCTAGAAGTGCCATAAACTGGGATGTTGTTAATAGTATTATTAGCTTGTTCTAATGATGCACCTGGGCATTCTCCTTGAGTATATTTGGGTGAAAAAGACAAGAAAGGGAAGATATTGTACACTTCGTTTTCTTAGTGTTCCTTCCTTGCTGAAATACTTTTTCAAATTGTTGACTTTTTTTCAGAGAGTGGATCTAGCTTTGTTTCCCTAGAGGGAGGGAGAGTTTCTTATTCCCCTCTCTCACAGTCTGTTGATGCATGATAAGTGAGTCTGTCTCTGCTAACACAGATGCTGCCGTATGCATGCAGATAACATGTCCTCAAACTTGAGAGTGGCTGCAACCTGACTTTCAATCTAGTTTGTTCCAAAGTCCTTGCTCTGGCCTCCGCCACTAATATTATCTTTAATTTCTCAGTGTGTAGACAAGTTCTCATCTCTGGATAAACCTTAATGAGCAGTCATTTATCTGAGGGAGAGCAATCTGCTCCCACCTTGAGTCACTTCACATCTCTACCCCTTCATTCCCAAACTTCTGAACACATTTGACTTGAACTATTTGTATGGTAACGTGTACTCTCAGTGCACCTCTTTCTCCACCCCACTTCCTCATTCCTTCACGTCTGCCCTTGGTTTTTGCTTCCATGTGTTTTGCTCTCACGAGTCATCAGTGGTTTCTTAATAGCCAAGTCCAGTGATGTCTTCTCAGTTCTCTCTCTCTCTCTCTCTCTCTCTGACCTTGCTGATCACATCTACCCTCCTTGAAACCTGCTCCACTGTTGGCGTCCATTGTAATGTGTTCTTCACCTCTCTCCCTCATCCCTATTCTTCTTCACAGGCTTCTTTTTCATTCCTCTGGATGTGTGTGTGGAAGAAATTTCCCAAGGAAGATGCCCTTATCCTTCTCTCTTTATATTCCCACCCTTGTTAGACATCAATCCCACTATATACCTTTAGCTATCACCTTCTATAAAGAAATCTTCTAAATAAATATCTGAGTTCTAAGGTCACATTTTAAAGGGTCTTTGTGGATATCATCAATCACCTGAATATCCCACTGCACCTCAAAATTAGCAAAAGGCAAATACATTTCCCCACTAAAGCCAGCCTCCTCAGTGCTTTATTTGTGCTAGAATAGGTGCACCATGCTCCCGATCAGCTAGTTCTAAGCCTTCAGAATTGTTTTTGACTCTGCTTCTCACACCCCGTTTGATGCAGTTCTATGAGTTCATTCTTCCCAGTGTCCTGCAGGCTCATTCCCTTTTTTCCCGTCCTGTACCATCATCCGAGAGGGGAGCCTCAACTTCTTATTGGAAATATTGGAAAAGCTTCCTAAGTGGTTTGTCTGCTTTCATCTCCCTTCAACCTAACCCACACCACCATGTAAAATCAGCCAGGACATCCCCCCTATAGCTAGCTCTGAACAGGTCACTTCCCTTTATACAGTCCTCTAAAGTCTCAGTGTAACCTGCAGAATAAAGACTAAATTTTCATCCTGGCTAGTGTGGTCCAGTGAATTGAGTGCCAGCCTGCAAACCAAAGGGTTGTTGGTTTGATTCCCATTCAGGGCACATGCCTGGGTTGTGGGCCAGGTCCCCAGGTGGGGGAGTGTGAGAGGCAATCGCATATTAATGTTCTTTTCCCTCTTTTTCTCCCTCCCTTCCCTTCTCTCTAAGAATAAATAAATAAAATCTTTTTTACAAAAAGACTAAATTCCCTAGCTTGATATTTAAAGCCAACTTCTCAATATTCTCTAAAACATTATTACCCTGAAAAAACCCAATATTCCAATTAAACAGTGCTACTTAACCACCCCCTGTGGCCTTGCCTCTTTCTAACACCTGCAGTACCTGCATTCACGCCTCCTGGCTGTTGGGTGCTCTTCCCTGAGTCTGCCCATCTAGAGACTGGGTGCCTTCATCACAAAATCTTTGGTGATGGTAATTGTGATGGTGATGGTGATGATATGTTAGCCACTCTACAAACACTTGTTAGGTACCTGACATTTTACATATATTATCTCATTCAGTTCTTCTAACTAATATTATCTCCATTTTACTGATAAGAAAATTATTTTAAAACGTTAGGTTACATCCCAAAGTCATATGAGCTTATAAGTGCCAGTTAGGGCTCAAAACCAAGGCTGTCTGGCTTTAATGTTCATAGATTTAGCTATCTGTCCTACTACCTTTTCCTACCTGACAGCTTTCTGAACACATTTGATTTGAGCTCCTTGTATGGTAAATATCACTTTATTTTTTATTTTATTATTCGTGTGTATACATCTTTTCTACTATATTCATTCAGCAAACATTTATTGAGCATTTACTTTTTGCCAGCCCAGTTACTGAGAATTGGAAACAGAAAAGAATTAAACAGGAGTCCTTTCCTTTAGGAAACTTAGTCTAATTGAGAATGATAGACAGCAAGTAAATCTGCATTTAGAATACAATACAGTATGATCATCCTAATGCCAATATGCCCAAATGTTCTGAGCGTGTAAGTGGAGTGCTTTATTCTGTTGCCACAGAAGTGGGAAGAGAAGGCTCTGGTCAGTGTGCGCAGTTGTTTGAGTGCCATCCCACAGAGTGAAAGGTCCTGGTCAAGGCCCAGGCCTGGGTTGCAGGTTGGGTCCCCAGTTGGAGCATATATGCAAGGCAACCAATCAGTGTTTCTCCCTCACGCTGATGTTTCCCTCCCTCTCTTTCTCCCTCCCTCTCCCTTCTAAAAGTAAATAAAACCTTTTTTTAAAAAAGAAGTGGAAAGATAAAGATATTCTAATTGTGCATATTATGGCTACAATTCTCTTTATTCACAACTGCCTTGCAATGACTCTGCTTGGGTCAACAAGTACAGTTAAGAAAGTGAAGAGCCTCTATAGGTACATAATAGTGTTAACATATTTTTTGACTTTATAATAGTGTTTCATTTTTGCCTTTTATTAATTTCACAGAAATAATAACAATGGCCAATATTTCTTGACTACCTGTTTACCATATGTCAGGCACTGTTCTAAGCACTTTATATGTAATAATTCATGTAGTCTTTACAACATCCTTCAAGGTCAGCACCATTGATATTTTTACTTTATAGAAGAAGAAAGTGAAGCACAGGCATTGAACCTGGGCACTAAGTCACATACTGGTAAGTGGCAGAGCTGGCTGGTTTGGAGCCAGAAGGCCATATGATCAACTACCTTATCTTTTCCTTCTCAATTCTCCTTCTTTCATGGTTCATGAAATAAAGCAGCACTATATTGTCCCCTCCAATTGCCTCTCCTTTCTTCCCTTTTTTTTTCTTCCTCATGCTCTCCCTCATTCTGCAATTTGTTGATTACCTACTCTGTGTCCCAAACTATGCAAGGTCCTAGGGATACAAAGGCAAATATATGTAAAAAACAAAACAAAACAAAACACAAAAACGCATACAGAGAAAATTAAGGGAACACAGAGGAGGGACAGCTAACCAAATGGAAGGATGGGGTCAAAGAAGTCTTTCTGGAATAGGTGACCTTGAGTTGTTTTGAAGGATGTGCAGGAGTTAACTACTGAGACACAGCAAGGCTGGGAGGAAACAAATGCAGGCTCTGGAGTCAAATCTAAGTTCATTCAAATGAGGTTCCGTGTGACCTTGGGCAAGTTACTTAAAATCTTCCAGCCTGGTTTCCCTCATTAATGGACATTATATGAGGGAACGGGCATTATAACACCCACCTTTCAGGACTGTTATGCAAGTTGAGAATGATGACTTATGAAAAGCATGCAGCACATAGCAGACCTTACTGCACTGGCTGTTATGACTGTTCACATCTCAATAATGAAGTGAAATAGGACCATTAAGTAATAAAGGTAGGCAAGGCATCAGAGTTATTTTATCTGTAAGGAAATGGAGATCCAGAGAGAGGCCACTGTCCCGTGGGTTTAGTGCCAGTTGGAACTGGAATCCAGATCCTCTGAGAGGTCTACCATTTTCCCTTTACCTATGTGGTGTTCCCAATTCTTCTGTCTACAAGCCAATCTACCTCATTCCCTAGCTTAAGGAAGTATTTCCCAAACTTTCTGATTGTTCACATTCCATGTTTGAGATTTTTTGCCATATTCTTTTCATAATATCTTCTGTATTATTACTTAATAGTTTCTTCAAATAAATTTATTTAAACTAAAAATATTTAAAATGGAAATTTTCTATCACCATCGTAGATAAAAAACCAACTCTAAGCCCTGGCTGGTATAGCTCAGTGGATTGAGCATGGGCCTGTGAAGCAAAGGATTGCCGATTCGATTCCCAGTCAGGGCACATGCCTGGGTTGCAGGCCAGGTCCCCAGTAGGGGGCACATGAGAGGCAACCACACATTGATGTCTCTCTCCCACTCTCTCTCCTTCCTTTCCCCTCTCTCTAAAAATAAATAAATAAAATATTTAAAAAAAACAACTCTATCACCTGTGAAATTACAGGTTTGTAGTATGACCACTTCTTTTAAGACACATTGAAATAAATGCTGAGCTGTTAGAATACGAAAGTTTTCATCCACAATTATCTGCAGTTTTCCAGGTAAAATGAGTACTGCATCTTGGAAACTGCAGACCTCTGTTAATTAATCAACGAATTTTTTTCATTTCACAGAACCTTAGGTCATATCCGGATCTATCCTAAAGACGAACTGCCCTTTGCAGTGGGTGGTTTATAAATCAGAAGGAACAGAGCAAAAGACCCAATCCACTTCCTGGCCTGTCATGGACCCACGGTTATTCATATCAGCTACTCTCGGTGGCATCTCTAGTTGAAAACTAGCTCCTGTTTTTGCTATTTCTTCACCCATTTACCTACTGTGGCATAGAGTATGTACTAAAACCTAATAATGATGCTTTTAGTCCCATTTATTTGGAAATTTCAACTCCCTGTTTCCAGCAGATTCTATTCCCTGAACTTGGAATTTAGAATTAGAATAACCTAGATCAGTCCCTGCCTGAAAGGAACCACCACTGAGGCATTGCAACCTTCCATGCGGTTCAGCCCCCAGAACCTGCCAGAGCCCCTACAAGGTACACATTCAGCAGTCATCACCTGCACCAGTCAAGGGAGAGGTGCCTCTGGCTAGCATTGCTGCCCCTAGGTGGACGTCAATGGCAACTGCGCTGTTCTCACCTGTCAGCTAGGTTGTGAGCTTTGGCTCCAGCACTTTCCCATGGAGGCAGCCTGCTTGCTCCCTAATTCTCTGACACTGTTTGTTCTTCCTCCCTCCAAGTCCTCCTCTGGGTGTTAGCAGTGGGGATGTTTGCATACCAAACACTTAGCTAATTGATATTCTATCACAATCTGTTCAACAAATGGTAGGCTTTTTTGTATTGTGTGTGTGTGTGTGTGTGTGTGTGTGTGTGTGTGTGTGTGTGTGTGTGTAGTGACACTCTGGTTATATTTTTAGCCGGTTGGGGAGGGAAGGGAATTAGTTACTTTAGCAGGCAAAAAATGTACTGCCAGGTCTTCTTTGCCTGGCATTCTCCTAAGTGGCTGTGAGCACCTTTAGCAGATGGAGCTCAGGATATGCTCGGATCTGCTTTTATCAGCATGTATCCTGGGCAAGTTCTCTGTGAGGGTGGAGACTTCCTTTGTGCTTCTTTATGTTCTGCATTGTCACCATTTATTGTTGGTCTCTCATCTCATTTCAAGGACACCAGCCTGGCTCAGCCATGACAGACACCTGTGTGGGAGTCACCTAGCAAAGACTGCTGCGCCCCTGAAAGAAAAGAAGGTGTCAGGCCTGGCCCAGCACTTCATAACGAGCCTCCTCCCCACCAGCAAGAGCACATCTTATTCTAATATTTAAATGTCAGAATGTTCTTAGTAATCAGGAGAGAAATTAAAACAAACCCAAACAGAATAGCCATTCTCAACGACTGCCAGCAACACCCAGAACTACCCAGAATTCTTCTATCTGAAGGGCCTTGGACTTCTTGACGGAACAAAAATAGGATGTTACATGTTATTATTGCTATAGACGTTATCATTGAAATTGGACGCTGCACTCCACTGCTCAGGAAACATTAATAGGAGCAGCTATCACCCTGAAGTGTATGGGGGGCAGTGGAGAGAGTCTGGACTCCTGGACCAGGAGGTAGGCAGGGTATCTATTCCACAGAGATGCTCTCAGCTTCTGTTTTTACCCAGTTTAGATGGGTATGCAATAGTTGGTTCTCATGCAAGGAGGCTGGGGAGAATCTTGTCAGACTAAACTTAATAACTTGGTCCAGCCAACCAAGGCAGACTTTTCTTTCCAGAAAAACTACACACCCCCTGTGACCTATAGAAAACCCTATTCCCATATCCCACCACCAAATATGGCCCCCAACGAGATTTAGTCATCTCTCTGAGGAGGGACAAGCAGAGTGAACCTTCACTAATCCATCCAATTTAATTCCCTTCTAGTGGGGATTGAATTAAGATCTCAATAATACATGATGACAGTTCTGCTTTCTAGACTTATAGAGAAATTATGCCTCTAGCTCTAAATCCTACTTATCTCTGACAGGAGAAATGAACAATTGAACAAGTAATAGAGTTGCCACGTTGGAGGGAGTAGGAGTGGGAAGAGGAGATTGATGACTAGGTGGTAGAATAAGTAAGAAATGGGCTGGAGACTTTTTGGTAAGTCAGATAGATACTGGGCTGAGCAAAAGAGCTATTTATTTTGGAAATTACTTGCAAGCTGATAATTGTACTTTATGGAGTTACACGAGTCTGGGACTCAGTAAACACTGTTTCATAGAGTTTCATAGCTTTAATGTTATCTCATCCAATTCCCCAAGAGATGCCTGAAAGCCCTCTACAGATTCAATTTGCTAGAAAATATTTCTTATTTTAAACATTTTGTTAAAAAAAAAAAAAAGCAGCAGAGATTTTTCAAGTAACTGCCATACAGGTCTGTTTACTACTTCATGATCCGGGGAAATTTGCTTCATTTTTATGGGCCTTTGCTCAAAGTGTGACCCTGGGCCAGTCACTTCACCTCTCCAGAAAAGCATTTCCTATCTATAAACAGCAACTCCAACTCTGTTCTGCCTGCCCCCCAAGTGGAAAACAGGCTAAAGAAGATAGAAATGCAAGTGTCTAGGTAACCATAGGCATGGTACCCTTTTTAAAACATAGAAAGCGTTGCTATTAGCTCCTACACTGCCTCGCCAGCTATACCAGGGTAGCAGTGTCTCATCCCTCTCCATTCTGCTAAGAGGTTTCCCCTTCTTGCTCATAATTCCCTCCACAGACTTACCCACAGATGGGTCTCTCTCTACAAGAGCATTCTCCATGGGGGCCAGTCCTGTGCTTTTTCACCCACAAAACCCCCTGATAAAACAAGGAATAGGTTTGTGCTGGTCACAGTGTCTGCTGGGGAGCAAGCAGCCAGTGTACAGTGAGGCTTTCAGTGGGAACAGCTGCAGGCCTCTTGCTTTCCCCACATCCTCAAATACCGGAGCCACTGGTCCATGCGCCTCTGTCAGCCCGGGTGAGCCCAAGGAGCACGGCCGCAGCAAACCGCACAGAGGATCCTCATAGCCTTCATTTTTAGTCACAGGAGAACCTCACAATGGCAAAGATTGTTGTTCAGGCCAACGGGCCTTCAGTGCTTGTTATGAGTCAGGTCCTGTGCTTGCAACTGGGGAGAAGAAATGAGTCAGACGTGCTGCCTGCCCTTGAGACCTCGCAGTCTAGTGGGAGAAACAGACTCCTGAGTGTCACGCCAGGACGGGTGTGCCAAAGCCTGCACAGGGTTTGGGTACAGCTGATGGATCAGTGAAGTCTGTCTGACGACTCAGGGCAGGCTACTCAGAGGAGGTGAGATCGCAATGGAAACTTAACAGGAGCGTAGAGATTCCCCAGGGGAAATAAAAAGTTGGGGGGAGGGTGGGCATTTCAGATGGGGAGCTTCACACACAAGGGCTCAGATCAGGTGATAGTAGACACCTCAATCCTGGATAATGGGGAGGCTGGAGCGAGAGCTACACACAGGAGAGTGCAAAGACCTGAAACCAGAAAGGTGGTTGGAGGCCCAAGGAACAGGCCTTTATGACGTCATGAGGAGCCACTGAAGGGCTGTAGGGAGGAGAATGTCATAATCAGTTCGATTCGTAGAGTACCATTTAGGTGGTACTGTGGGGGCTGTCCGGGAAAGAAGATAAATTCACTGAAGGTCCTGAAGGATGGGGCAGATCCTAGAGAGATTTAGAAGGCAGAATCGAAAGATCTTATTATGAGAAACTCCAGGAGCTTTTGGCACAGGAAATTAAAAGAGAAAGAGGCAGACTGAAAATTTACTCCAGGCCCACAGGTAAGATGACAAGATACCTCGCATCAAGCAGATCACCTCAACTTCACCTTCTTGACTGACTGGCCAAGGTGGCCTATGTAATGTTTGTGGACAGGAGGTCAAAAACTATGATTACAAATTATTTTTACAGCTACAAAGATGGATTCAGCAAATACGGCTGGCTAGACCAGTGTTTCCCTGCCCTTCTTCCTTCTTGTACCGAGTCTTAGCCCCAAAGCTAATTAGTTGTCAAGGAGGATGCTTTCCCTAAATAGAAAAAGGACCACCCTGTGGTTAATGATTGACAAATGGATGTGCTAGGATCTCCATACTAAACTCTCTTTAAGTTCCTGCGTTATCACTAAGAACTGCATGGCTCCGAATGCACTGTTGCCTAAAGCATACAACAACAGACCCACTGGGGGGCAAATTCCTAGAAGAACTGGTATTTGAGCTGGGTCATGAAGATGGGCAAAGGAAAAATAGATATCCTCCCTGGCTTGTTGCTTTTCTAGAAGTATACCTAGAATGCTCTAGAGAAGAACTGTCCAATAGAACTTTCTTCAATGATGGAAACATTCTTCTATCCGATATGGTAGGCACCAGTTGAATGTGGCTATTGAATGCGTGAAATATGGCTAATGTGACTGAGGTACTAATTTTTTTAACTTAATTTTCATTAAATTGAATTAGCCACCTGTAGCCGGTGGACAGCACAGCTCTGGAGTCCACTCAGCATGCCCAGGTCCTGCTCCTTGTGCTCATTCTTTTCTCCCTCTTTTTTCAAATTGTAAGAGAAAGTTACAGACGAGGTAGAAATGAGCCAGCTGGGCTGTGTGGTCTCAGGAAACACATTATGGAGGCAGAAGAAGGGCCCTCGGAGCTTAGGAGAAAGGCAAAGGTAATGTGCCTGGGGGGGAAAGAGGGCGCTCCCTGGGAGGGAGAGTGCGCTCGTACATTCATTCTTTGCTTCCTTCTCTGCTTCATTCTCCTTGTGGCTCTTGCCTGTCTCCGTCCTTTTCTGTCCAGTCCCTCCAGTTTGATGTAGTGATTGGCTACCTTCCAACATTTCTCCTGTGTCCTGGTTCTATCACAGCAGAACCCTGGACTATCTCCCGAATGACTCATACCTTCATACCTCCCAACCTGTGCCGGTGTGTGGGCCTGAATACAGCTTCTCAGAACTCTGCCCTTGCACATTCAGCCCTTCAGTAGGTCTCCTTCACCCCCTCCTTCCCTTTCCTCGGTTTCCTTTCCAGGCCAGCCAGTTAGTAACGTGGAATATTCATTGATGTTTCCCCCCTCCCCCCGCCCACAACCTGAGTTAGAAAGAGGAACTATTGAGATGGAGGTGTGTATACTGGGGGTGGGGAGGGAGGGTTACAACTGGTTGACGGAAGGCTTTGATTTAAGGTCTCTAGTTCTAAGCTAAGGGTTCCGTCCAGAGGTCTTTTTTTTTTTGTCAAGTGTTTCTAACTTTGATTTATATAAAGACAGGAATATTGATGGGCTGATACATTTGTGGATGGGAAGGACTGACTGCAAAGCTCTTGACAGGCCAAAGCATCGGGCCAAACAGGATGAAATGTAATGATGATAAATCTCAGACCCTGTATTTGGGTGAAAATGGCTTATTGCTTAAATACCAACGTATGATTCAGAAGACTTGGTTGTTGCAGCTGATTATACATCAGTACTGGACAACACGGTTATATATACTCTTGGAAAGCCCTGGTAGAATCGTATCCAACAAGTTTGTTCATAGCTGAAAGAGACCCGCTGGTTCCCACACTGATCAGACCGCACCTGCAGCATTGTGGCAGGGTCCGAGCACCTCACTTTGAAAGGCGGGGAGACATTGACAAACGGAGTGACCACGGTGGCAAAGGGACTAGCAACCTGTCTTTTTAGGACCTGGGACCATTGAGCCTTAGAAGAGCAGACCATGGGGACAGGGTCCCTCTGCTCAGCCTCTGAAGGGCAGTCACATAGCAGAGAGCAGACATCTCCAGAGGGCAGAGCAAAAACAGATGAGCGAAAATTCTGGCAGATTTCAGCTCCATATGAGGGAAATGTTCCCAATTGTCAGAACTGTGATTTTTGGCAGTTTAAGCTGCAGGTGCAAAGTTTAGTTAGCAGAGACCCTGGAGGAACAATGTTAAACATGCCCCAAAGCTGGTCTGCTCAGATATCGATTGTCTCCACAGTGATGGATGGTCCATTCAAAATGTGTAGGCTCTATACTTGCTCACCCCGGTTAGCTTACAGGTTCTATATTGAGTGTCAGACCCTGCTCATTCTAGCTCAGCATCCTAATTAAATAACCTTGGCTCTTTGCACGTGGGAAACAGGTTTCAAGCACAGAACCTCTAGCACCAAACAGAACAGCAACATAATTTTAGCTCCTGAGCAAAATGGGTTTCATAACAGTGACAGTACGGTGTGCACATTAACATTTGAATATGCTGGATAATAAGTGTGCTAATTTCCCTGAGAAGAATACTTGAAGAATAAAATAAGCTGGGATCACTAGAAGAGAAAGGGACTAGCAATTTATGCTGCTGCTGCTTGATGTTCAAATGTACGTGCCGTCCCTCATCACAGGCAAAAGATAATCACTGTGATTATAAAATGTAATGCCAGTGTCAGGAAGTGATCAGAATTTCATTGGAAATATGTTTGTGGTACAGCTGGGTTTTTTCCACATTCAGATTTATTACTAATAAATTAAAATTGGACCCCACTTGGTTGGTCATTTCCTCCACAGTTTAAATGTGAGCCCATTACTGTATTACTGATCTCAACTTTGCAGAAAGGTTTTTGGGGAAATGAGATGCTGAGATGGGGAAGCCTCACATTGGACACGGGGACATGATAACCACCTCCTGCCGGAGCAGAAGCTGTAATGGGGAGCTGGCACCCCACGCCTCGGGTGACCTAGACCAGCAGTTCTCAAGGTCTGGTCTGCAGGGATCCACATACTTTTTCAGGGGGTCCGTAAGATCAAAATTATTTCCATAAGATGTAATTTGACTTTTTAACAGTATCGAAGACCCTATGGCTTGTATGATTCAATTTATATGAAATGTCCAGACTAAGCACCTGTGTAGGGACAGAAAGGGATGGGGGTGGTCGGAAGGGGGCGTGGTCATGGTCGTGCTCTGGAACTAGGTAGAGGTGACGGTTGCTCAACATGGTGAATGTACTAAATGCTACCCAACTGTATACTTTAAGTGGTTAAAATGGTGGATTTTGTGTTATGCGAATTTTAGCACATTAAGGAAAAACAAATAAAAAAGTAAAGGCCGCACGTTGCCTGAAGGAGAGGCTCTTCCCATCCAGACCTGAAGCTGCCCGAGGGTTTCCCTGGAGCTTCTCTGTGCCAGCTCTTCCCGTAGCTACGCTCTTAAAGTAACAAAACACCTTCCTCGCTCCCCTCACACGCTTGCCCCTTTAAATCTACTTCTTTGCACTTTGCCTAATGCCAGTTTTTCTGCTTGAAATATCCCTTCTGTCCCCCTAGAAAGCTATATGTGTTCTTCGAAGTCCATCTAAAATGATACTCCCTTGGAGAAATCTCCGTGGGCCCCCACTCCCAGCCCCACCCCAGGGAGAACTGTCCCTTCCCCCAGTCTGTACGCTTACAGTACTTTGGTCACACTCCTTATATTATATTCCCAATATAAATCTTACCATGTTATATCATAGTTAAGTATCACTTTTTGTTAATGTGTCTGTCTCTCCTAAAAGGTGACTCTTAAGAACACAGGTATTTATTTATTTATTTATTTATTTATTTTTAATTTTTAAAATTATTGTTTGTTCAAGTACAGTTTTCTGTTTTTTTCTCCCACCCCAGCCCACCCCCCTGTGCCCCCCACCTCCCTCCCATTTCCACCCCCCTTAGTTGTTATTCATGTGTCCTTTATACTAGTTCCTGTAAATCCTTCCCCTTTTCCCTGAAATTCCTTCCCCTCTCCCCTCTGGTTACTGTCCCCCTGTTCTCTATTTCAGAAGAACACAGGTATTTTAATATCCCCAAAGCCAGTACCTACGACACACACGCACAAACACAGCTATCCAAATGTTGTGCTAGTAAGTATGTTGTGTCAAGTACCTTTAAAAAAGCTTTACAAACATTGACTCATTCAGTCTTCATAACTTTATACACATTCTAGAGATGCTCAAATTGAGGAAACAAAAACTTGAGGCCATGAAAAGATGTTAAAATAGCAAAACCACACACTAGCATCTGGTATCAAACATGGCACATGATTGGCGCTCAATAAATGCCTGTTTCTTCTGACAAAAGAAAAAATTAACTACCATATTTTGCTGTGTATAATGCGTACCCACATTTGGTGTGCATTGTACATGGGATCATTGTACCCATGGTATGTAATCATTATACTCATGGATAATGCGCACTCTTATTTTTCCCTCAAAAATTTGGGCAAAAAAAAGTGCACACTATAACACTGCAAAATATGGTAATAATCTTAAGTAAATGAGATACATTCTTATGACTTATTAAATGTTTCCATTTCTTTTTTTAGACCTCACAGAGTGTCAGATAGGGCAGGGGAGCTCCAAGGAGATCCTGTAGAGGAAGCAGACCCTAAGGGGAGAAATCAGTAGGAGGGAAAGAAGTTTCCTAGATGCAGAAGTTAATCAGGAGAGAAAGGTTAGCTTAAGATGATTATTCAACCAGCACTTAGGAAAACCCCTGCCCAGGAGAAAGGCCAGAGGGAAGGCAAGAGAACTGGGTGATGGGAGAATCACAGAGCAGAGTGCAGGTGCTCCAGAACATGCATTTTCAACAGGAGTAGGCGGAGCTTCAGGTCAAAGGGCACTGAGAGGCTTCCCACAGAAGCCAGCTGTGGCCATGGCTGGGTGACTCAATTGGTTAAAGCATCGTCTGAATCCACCAAGGTTGTGGGTTTGATCCCTGGGAAGGGCACATACAAGAAGCAACCAATCTGCCCCAGGTGGTGTGGCTCAGTGAATTGAGCACTGGCCTGTAAATGAAAGGGTCGCCAGTTCGATTCCCAGTCAAGTCATATGCCTGGGTTGCGGGCCAGGTCCCCAGGAAGGGACACGTGAGAGGCAACCTCACATTGATGTTTCTCTCCTTCCACTCCCCTCCCTCTAAAAATAAATAAATAGTGAAATATTTAAAAAAAAGAAGCAACCAATCCAACGAATGCATGAACAAGTGGAATAACAAACCACTCTCTCTTCCTCCACCCACCCCAACCACCTTCTCTCTCTCTAAAAATCTATTTTAAAAAAACCAAATGAGTTGTGGCCTTTGTCCCATCCCATCCAGAGAGATCTCTCCAGAGGAAACTACTGCCAACTCTGGTAACTATTTCTTCCGATGATTATCTAAATATTTATAAACACATGTTTCTGCTGCTATTTCTTGATTTTTTCACTTCAGATGTTATCTATTGACTTCTTACTGTTAGAAGGTTGGGATTTAGCTCTCTGCTACCACTCCTAAAAGCCTAGTGGGCACCAGTGAACCGGAAACCAAGTAGCTGCGCTCTGAGCAAGTTATTGCCGGAAAACACAGCTCCGTGTTGGCGGAATGGGTCAGAGTACGTTCCTTTGTAAGAACTAAAACACAGCCGAAAAACTGACATGACAATGAAACACTAAGAGTCCAAGGTTGGTTTGATTCAGCCGAACACCAAAGCTGACTTCGAGCTGAGGAGGCTGCCATCAAGGGCCAGCATTCCTCACCCAGATCCAGACAGATAAAGATCACTTCTGGAAGCCTCCTTCTCGGGAACCGTAGCAAACCTCTGTTAATCCAGATTGGGTCATGTGCCTGTAGTGGATACTGTGGGGCTCCTCCCACACCCCCTTTTCAGGGGGGACACACACATCCCTCAGCTGCTGGGAATATCTGCTGTCAGTCTCAGGAAGCCATTTCCCCCCAAGGTGTTACACCCCCTCCAAGGGTGAAGCCTATGGCCAGCACCTGGTGGTTCTGATGTGAGAATACAATTACCTGGCCTCTTTATTTCAATTTGGGACAACTCCGAAGGGTTGATGTCCTGGGGGCTCGGCTGAGGTCTTGGTTATAACTAGCACATTGCAGCTATTGTGGCGGTCAGTATCTCTCTACCCACCCTAGTCTTCATGTCCCCACAGGTGGGTGACCCAAGAGCATTACTCAGAAAACATCTGCATGAAACTCTCCATCATCTCAGATTCTGTTTCCAGGAAACCCAGTCTCTAAGATAGTGCTCATTTCTGACGAGAGATGAGACTATGCTAATGAATTGGTACTAGTTGCATGCCCTGCCGTAGAACCTGGGGTGGGACCAGCCTCTCCCAAAAGCACATTGTCAGGGGGAGTGGGTACTGGTACAGAACTTGGAATCATTATAAAAAAAAAAGAAGGGTCATATTGGGGAGGCAACTACACAGATCTTTTGATCTTTCAAGAGAAGCCAGAAAGTTTATGTAAAAATTTTCAGGATGTTTTAATGTTGGAAACAGATATTTTTAAATGTTATAAAGAGTCAAGAAGACATGGTCCATCACTGACCCACATTTCAGCAGTTTGCAAACTTGGTCATAGAAAATACAAGTGTAAGAAAATACAGGTGTAGTCTGCAGCCCAGAGAGCAAAGCTAGGACTGATGGTTATATGAAGTCAAGATTTCAGCTCCACCTAAGGAATGGTTTCCTAACGATTTGAGTGATATAAAAATGGAACAATGCACTTCAGGAGGAGGCGAGTTCCTTGGCACCACAGCTCCTGTTTGAGTCTTGTTAGTATTTGAACTATCTGACCTTGGAGACCCTACTCATTGATAGCTGCATACAGTGCCATATAGTCATAAAATAGCATCGATGTGCCTTCAGCCTGGTATCGACAGCAGGCAGCATTGGGACTGCACCAGTGGTACGACTGAAACGAGCCTCGGTTTCCTTTTCCTGGAATACACACTCGACTCGACTCAGCATTCTCAGATAATTACTTTAATATCAAAGGAAATAAAAGGTGGAAATATAACCATGGAATTCACAGCCCCGCTCTTGCCTTAGATGTAAAAATGCCACTAGCAAATCCTCTACAGATATCACATCATGATAACCTCTGTTGCTTAGAAGTCAGCATTGTGTCCTAGCATGTCGGAGCTGGGGCGCCTCAAAGGTCAGGCAGCTCTGCTCCTTTATTCAACAGAAAACACAGCAGGGAAGGAACCTGCTGAAATTACACAGTGCTGCCGGAACCAGGATCCAGAGCTCTTCACCGTCGGAGCAGAGGTCTCACTGCCACCCAGGCAGACCATTTTTATCATTAGGCTGAAACAGTTCCCTCCTGTCCAGCTGTCCCGGAGTGACAGGCCTTCTGGGCTTATGGACTTCGAAGATTCTCACAGACAGGAGGCAGCCAGTCTCTGGTCCCCTCTCTCTTCCGCAGCCCAGGATGCCTGATGTTCCCAGGGAGAGTGTATTTGATTCTGTCCACGAACTGCCTGCTGATGCCATTGCAGGAGGAAGTGTGTGGTCGTCTGGTGAAAAGAGTGGCTCCCTACTTCTCCCTAAAACACATCTGAACAAATGGGAAATTAGGAATCTGATAAGCCTTTGTTTATGCTGTGTTTCTGTTTGAAAAGGTAGTATGTTCACATAGTTTAGGGGAAAAAAGGTATGCTCTAAAAGTTCCATTCCCACCCCCCACCCCCGTTCCATTCACTCTGCCCTCCAGGTGATTTATCTTACTGACTTCCTGTGACCCATCACAACTCTATTCCTCTGATTCCCAAACAGACCGTATGGCAGGGATATTTATTGTCCTCACTTGACCTGTGAGGAAACCGACCTGGGAAGCCTCAGTAAGGGAAAGAATGAAAAACAGACTGTGTCCAAATTCAGTGTCCTTTGTACAATGTCTCTACCCCTTTAACAAGCCCCACGATGCAGTGACAGCTTAGCTACTAGGAGCAGGATGAAAGGGACAAGTGGGCCTGGAAGGTGGGCCAAGCCACTGAACCAGCCAGGGCCCCTTAGAACTGCTCACAGGACGGAGCCTGCAGAGGGCCCGGCTGGTCCAGGCTGTGAAGAGAAGAGGGATCAACAGGCAGAGGGCCTGCCCCTCACCGCACACGTTCATTCTGTCCCAAAGCTCTGTCAGTCCTTCCTGTGAAATACTGACCTTTTCTCTTCTCACAGAAACAAACAAACAAACAAACCCCAACTTGGTCTAAACTTGTGTTACCTCAGGTGTGGGGTATTGTCACAGGCTTTTAATTAGCCTCCCGGTGCAGAAATAGCTCTAACTAAATGGGCGTGTATCACAGCCGGTTTCCGTTTATAGCGAGTGTGTAAACCACGTTGATCCTTTAAAAGGCCAGGTCCTTCCACCCTGCGACCCCATGCGGTGGAAACAATGCCATTAGTGTGTTAAGGGAAGTGTTACACACAGAGACAAGCTCTCCCTCCAAAACAAGGCTGGTCTCTTCCTTCCTCATTCTCTAAAATCAATTTTAAAAATTTAAGAAATTAAAAATTTAAAACAAACAGTAGCCGTTTAGTAGTCCCTGGCTATCTCTCAGTCTCTCGCTAAAACATATCTGAAGAAACGGGGAAATTAGGACTCTCCCAACCCCACGCAAAATCTGAGCTAAATGTAACGCCAAAGTCTTGGCAACATCTCTACTCTTTTACTGTGAATGTCGTTGCAACTGGCTTAAGAAAATCTGTCCCATTTTCAAGCTCATACCCACTTTCATTCCCTGAGCAGACTGCTTGAGAGAAAAGGTAGGAAGGCCCTTGGCTCCACCCACACCAGCTGTCCTCTGCACCCTGGGGACATTCAGCCCTTTGGGGACAGACAGATCTCTGTGGCAGGCAGGACACCTCTTCGGGACCCACACCCACCATCAGGGTCCTCCTCGGCCAGCTTGCTTTCTTTTAATATTTTCCTTTCTCAAAATTTTATTTTTAAATGTTTTTCAGTTAGAGTTGACTGAAATATTATATTATATTAGTTTCAGGTGCACAGCATAGTGGTTAGACATTTATGTAACTTGCAAAGTGGATCCTCCCATAAGTCTAGTACTCACCTGATACCATACATAATTGTTACAATATTATAGAGCACATTTCCTAAACTGTACTTTATATCCTCACGACTATTGTCTGACTGTCAATTTGTACTGCTTAATCCCTCCACCTTTTTTTCACCCAGCTCCTCAACCTGGACTTCTGTCTAGCGACTGTCAGCTTGTTCTCTGTATCTATGAGTCTGCTTCTGTTTTCTTTCTTTCTTTGTGTTTTTAGATTCCACTGTAGATTCCACATATAAGTGAAATCATATGGTATTTGTCTTTCTGTCTGACTTATTTAACTTAGCATAACACCCTCTAGGTCCACCCATGTTGTCACAAATAGTAAGATTCCATTCTCTTTTTATGGTCAAATAATATTACACTGTATGTACCAAATCTTATCTATTCCTCTATCGATGAAAACACTTAGTAGGTTGCTTCCATATCTTGGCTATTGTAAAGAACGTTTGAGTGAACAAGGGATGCATTTATCTTTTCAAATTAGTGTTTTGAGTTCCTTCGGATAAATATTCAGAAGTGGGATTCCTGGGTCATATGGCAGTTCTATTTTTTTGAAGAACCTCCACACTTTTCCACCAGTCTGCAACCCCACCGACAGTGCACTCGCGTTCCTTTCTCCACATCCTCACCAGCACTTGTTATTTACTGATTTATTGATGATAGCCCTTCTGACAGGTGTGATCTCATCAGGGTCTGAGTTTGCATTTCTCTTATGATTATTGACATTGAACATCTTTTCATATGTCTAAGATGCCCATTTTTTAAAGATTGTTTTTTTGTTGTTTTAAGTTGTACAAGTTCTTTATATATTTTGGGTATTAACTCCTTATCAGATACATCATTGGCAAATATCTTCTCCCATGAAGTAGGTTGTCTTTTCATTTTATGTGTGGTTTCTTCTGCTGTGAAAATAACTTTTTAGTTTGATTTAGTTTATTTATTTTTTTGTTTTATCTGTCCGAGGAGACATACACAGAAAAAAAAACCAAAAACACTGCTAAGAACAATACCAGAGTTCATTGACTATGTTTTCTTCTGGAAATTTTATGGTTTCAGGTCTTACATTTAAGTCTTTAATATATTTTGAGTTTATTCTTGTCTATGGTGTAAGAAAGTGGTCTGGTTTTGTTTTTTTCTACATGTATCTATACAGCTTTCACAATACTATTTATTGAAGAAATTGCCTTCACCCTATTTGGGTATCAATTTAAATTTCATTGGTTTCAGAGTAATAGATGGACGGAACTCGAAATACCAAAGCGGCTATAGAGCCACTGCAGAGATTGTCACCAAAACAGCAGTCTTTTGCCATGGCCCCCTGTTCTCCAGAGATGGAGACCTCAACTCCATGAGCCTTTGCCTCTAGTGTTTGCCTTTTCCATAATGTGGTTAGACTATCTTTATTAATTTTAGACACCAACAGCAAACATTAGCTATCGGCTTCCTACTGTGAAAAGTAAGGATGTGGCTCTATTTACACTCTAACTCCCACTCAGCTTTGACTTTCCCCAACTGACAGTATTGGTTTTTGTTTTTTTTTAAAAGAGATGTTACATGAATAAAATGAAAACAAGATGCTATGGAAAATGAACAAGTATAAAGAGCAAGAAAGAGCCCTTGGAAGTTAAAATATTGCAACTAAAATAAAACAGATTTGGTTACCTTAAATATTTTCTCTTAACTCAGTCACTTTCCCCAGAAAAGAACCCTCCAGTCTCCGGACTTGGGAGACCAGCTATTAGCATCCTGGAACTGCGCTGGGGGCCGGGAGGTGGAGGGGCGCTCACTGCTTGGGATGTAAACTCCCACTTCATTCCCTCCATTTTATCTCTTTCCTCTGTTTTGCACTCTGATTAGTCAACTATTGGACCTCCTGTACTGATCCATTACTTTTATTTTTCCTTTACCTGTAAAAACATCTTTATTTTTTTGTTCTATTTTCTCAGAAAATTTCCTCAACTCTATCTTTGAGTCCTTGTAAGGGTTTGGGAGGGTGTGGAGATAAGCAAGTAAGTTAAATTTATCAGGACTGACCAGATAACCTTGTACCATCATTGAACACCTAAACTGATAAGATATCCTTTGGGGGAAAAGAGAAGAAACAGGGAAGGAGAAAAATGAGAGGGCGTGACGTCGCATTGGTGGCGGTACTGTGCATTCCGGAAGGTCTGCTCTCCACTTCCGCAAGGTTAATGGAGATGCGCCCTCATCTGGGCCTCGGGCCTCCTGGGTCGGGCACTGCTCTGAGCCCATTCTCCAGAGAGTCCTCATCTCGTCTTCTGCTGTTCATCTGCTGGCTCCACCTTCTAAACTCTCCCAGATGGCTACTGGTAAAGGGTTAGATAGATAGATAGATAGATAGATAGATAGATAGATAGATAGATAGATTTAATTAATTAAACAGAGAAGGAGGTCCAGAAATAAACTTACGAATACATAAGAAGTTAAGTCATATTTCATGTTCACAGGGGGAAAATGGTTATTTAATGAATGGTATTGGAGCAACTGGCTCATTATTAAAAATAAATAAAATTAGCGTTTACCTCAAACCATACATTAAAGGATTAGTTTATAGAAAGAGTTCACATAAAAATGAACCCAGAAGTACTGGGGGGTGGGGATTATAGGTGAATGACAATATAATCTTGGAGTGGGAAAGGCCTTTCTAAGCAGGACATGAAAGCAATAACCATAAAGATTGGTTTTATCCTAAATACAATTTCAAATTTTTCATCATCACCCTCCCCAGTATGTGCATGTGTATCCATCCCAGAAGCAAAATAGGTGGGGAAAAACTGTTTGAATGTGTATGTTAGACAAAGGGTTAATATTTTTAATATATACAGAACACTTATTACAGAACAATTATTCAAAATAATTTTGAAATACCAACAGGCAACTCAACAAAGAATACAAATAGCTTATAAATACTTGAAAAAATATTCGGCCCCATTAGAATGGGGCCCTGGCAATAGGTAGCTCAGTTGGTTAGAGCATCATCCTGATACACTAAGGTCGTGGGTTCTATCCCTGGTCAGAGCTCACACGGGAATCAATGAATGAATGCATGAGTAAGTGGAACAACAAAATCAATCAATCTCTCTTTTCCATCTAGTAAATAAATAAAATAAATAAAAATGAGATAGCGTTGTCAACTTACCTAATTGATAAAAAAATTTAGCTTTGTGGAGATATGATTCATATTTATATAATGTATATATTTGAGATATAATTTATATAAGATATTTGAATATCATTTATATTCTATATTTACATAATTTATATATCATAAAGTTCACCCTTCTAAAGTGGACAGCTCAGTAGTTCTTAGTATATTCACAGAGTTGTGCAACTATCACCACTACCAAATTCCAGAGCATGTGTTACCCCCCCAAAAAAACCCCACACTAATTGGCATTTTCCTTACACCCCTTCCTTGGAAACCACCAGGCTGTTTTCTGTCTCTACAGATCTGCCTGTTTTAGACATTCACAGAAATGGAAGCATATGTTATGCGGCCTTTTGTGTCTGCCTTCTTTCACATGGCATTTTCAAGTTTTATCCATGTTGTAGCATTTATGAGAACTTCATTCCTTTTATAGCCAAACACTGTATGGAGGTATCAGTTTCCTATTTGCTGCCATAACAAATTACCACAAATTTAGTGTCTTCAAACAACACACATTTATCATCTTACAGTTCTGTAGGTCAGAACCTGAAATGGTTATCACAGGCTAAAATCAGGGTGCTGACAGAGCTTCATTCCTTTTAGGAAGCTCATTGGGAGAACCTGTTTCCATCCTTTTCCTAGTTTCCAGAGGCCATCCACGTTCCTTGGTTTAAGATGCTCTTCCTCCAAGTTCAAAGCCAGCAATGGTAGGTTGAATCCTTATCAAGTCACATCATTCTGATTTCTTCTTTTGTAGTCAACTCTCCCTTTTCCTTTCTCTTCTGCCTCCCTCTTCAACTTTTAAGGACCTTTTAATGGATAATCCAGGACAGTATTATTTCATTATCCTGAATCACACCTATACAATCCCTTTGGCCACCTAAGGAATTTATTCACAAGTTCCAGAGATTAGGACATCTCTGGAGAGACATTATTCTGCCTACCACACAAATATACCCCACTTTGTTTAAGCATTCATCATTTAATGGATATTTGGGTTATTCCCATTGGAGCTACCATGAATAATGATGCTATGAACATTCCTGTACAAGTTTTTGTGTAAATTGACATTTTCAGTTCTTTTGGGTATGTACCCAGGAATGGAACTGCTGGATCATATGGTAGCTCTATGTTTAACTTTCTTTTAAATATACAGTTTGCTGGGTTTTAGTATATTCACAAAGTTGTGCAACCAAATCATTGTCATATAATTCCAGAATATTTTCATCACCCCAAAAAGAAACCCCATAGCCATTAGCAATCACTTTCTATTCTTGCCTTCCTGCAACCTGACAACCACTAATTTGCTTTCTTTTTTAAAAATTTTATTTTATTTATTTATTTTTAGAGAGAGGGGAAGGGAGGGAGAAAGAGAGGGAAAGATACCAATGTGTGGTTGCTTCTTACACGCCTGCTACTAGGGACCTGGCTTGCAACCCAGGCATGAGCCCTGACTGCAAATCAGATCAGGGCCCCTTTGGGTCACAGGCCAGCACTCCATCCACTGAGCCACATCAGCCAGAGCTAATTTGCTCTTACTCTATGGATTTGCCCACAGAGTAAGGACATTTCACATAAATGGAATCATGCAGTGTGTGGCTGGCTTTCATGTATGGCTTCTCTCATTTAGCATCTTTTTAAGGTCCGTCCATGTTGTAAGCAGTATCAGTACCTCATTCTTTCTAAAGGCTGAAAAAATCCCATTGTATGGGTATTCCACATTTTGTTTATCCATTCACCGGTTTATGGACATTTGGGTTGTTTCCAACTTAAGGCTATTATAAATAATGCTGCTATAAACATGCATGTACAAATTCTATGGAACATAGATTTTCCTTCTCTTGGGTTTATACCTTGTAATGAAATTGCTGGCTCTCTGTTGAACTTTTTGAGGAACAGCTAGCTGTATCCTACAGCAGCTGCACCACCTTACATTTCCACCAGCAAAGCACAAGCGTTCCTTCCCATTTCTCTACATCCACACCAACACGTGTCTGTTCTTATTATAACCATCCTAATGGACGTGAAGTGGTATTTCACGATGGCTTTGACTGGCATTTCTCTAATGCCTAACTAATGTTTAACTCCTTTTCACATGTTTATTGATTATTTGTATATCTTCTATGAAGAAATGCCTTGCCCATCTTTAATTGGGTTGTCTTTTTGTTATTGGGTTCTGATAGTTCTTTCATATTCTGAATGCAATCCCTTATTAGATATAGGACTTGCAATTATTTTCTCCCGTCCCATGCATTGTCTTTTACATTCTTTTTTTTTCTTTTTATCCTCACCCGAGGACATATTTTTTCATTGCCTTTATTTTTTTAATTTTTATTTTAATTGTTGTTCAAGTACAGTTTTCTCTTTTACTCTCATCCCAGCCCCCCCCCCAGTGCTCCCCATTTCATTGCTTTTAGAGAGAAAGGAAAGGAGGTGAAAGACAGAGAGAAGGGGTGGGAAGAGGGAGAGACATTGATGTGTTGCCTTCTCACATGCACCCTGACGAAGTAACAAACCTGCAACCTGGGTATGTGCCATGACCAGGAATTGAACCTGCAACCTTTCAGACTACTGGACAACCAACTAAGCCACACCTGCCAGGGCATCTTTTACTTTCGTCACAGTGTCAGTTGAGGCATGAAAATTTTCAGTTGTAAGTCCAATATATCTATTTTTTTCCTCTGGTATGTTGTACTTCTCATGTATAAGGAAGCTTTGCCAAATCCAAGGTCATGAAGATTTATTCCTGTTTTCTTCCAAGTCGTAGTTTTAGCTCTTATATTCGAGTCTATGTTCCATTTTGAGTTAGTTTTTTAAATACAGTATGACATAGAGGTTGAACTTCGTTCTTTTTGCATGTGGATATACAGTAGTCTCAGCCCATGTGTTCAGAAGACCATTCTTTTCACATTGAATTATCTTGGCACCCTTAGGTTTTCAGCCTTGTCATTAGTTGAAAACTGATTGAGAAAAAATCTTTTAGTGAGAATACCTACTTTAGGCAAGGGTGAGGGGGGGGTCTTACACCGTTAATGGGAGCATAAAAGCAGTACAGACTCTGAAGCATAATTTGCTATGCATTTCCAAACTTGAAATATATATCCTGATTCAGAAATTATACTTCTAGGAATTTATTTCAAGGAGCCAATTGTAGAAAGATGTTATGTGCAATGATGAACAACTGGAAGAAACCTAAATGTCAATCAGTAGGAAACCAGGTGAATAAATTATGCTGCAGCATATAGTGAAATATGATACAGACTTTAAAAGTGATTAAATAGACTCATATTTATTGACTTGGAGAAATCCTTGTGACTTATTGCTGAGTGAAAAATTAAAGCATGTTATGAAGCATCATTTATAGTATTATGCATTTATATAATATATACTTTACATAAGAATATACATTAATAGAGGTTGCTTAGAAAATACAAAAAATGTTAACAGTGGTTGCCAGTAGGTAATGGGATTTGGGCTGGCTTTTATTTTCTTTATACTTTTTTGCATTGCATGAATTTGCTACATGAATATGTATTGTCTTGATAATCAGAAAGAGAAAAGCTATTTTCATTTTGTAGGAGAATGTCAAGCAATATATATTGTAGAGGACTATTCAATGGCAAGGAAATATGTTCATAACATATTGCCAAGTGGAAAAAAGCAGGCTACAGTATCATCCTGCTTTTGAGAAAATTTTAAAATATATAATATATATATATATGATATTTCCTAGGAACTATGATATTTTTTACTACTATTTTTAAAGTAAGGGTGTCTCTTATGATCAATATGAATATTTAATGTAGTGGGTTTCCCCACTGCTGCCTCCCTGAAAAGCTGTTATTATTAATGAGACAGTGCTTCTGGCAACCTGAGACTTGAGAAAGTGCCATATGTGTACGGAGAAAAGACTGGAGGAATAGACACCAAAACGTGATCAGTGCGTGCTTAGCCCTGAATTGAGATTTTTATTTTCTTCTCTTTGTTGAGCACAGTTTCCAAGTTTTCTATAGTATATCCATAAATAGCATAAAAAGAAACCCGGCTGTCCTGCTTTCCTTCTTTCTTTTTTTAAGATCTAATTGGCTGCATTACATGATTCATGAATCCGACAGCATCTCATTTAGCAACGAGAAGGGTGCTCCTCCTGCCCTGCTTTTCAAGAAGTAGCATGCGAGTAGTGACTAGTGTGTGTGGCTCAGGGGGGAGACCTTTGCAAACAGAAAGGTCGCCGGTTAGATCAGAGCACATGCCTGGGTGGTGGGCCGGGTCCCCTGGTTGGGAGAATGCAAGAGGCAACAGGCAATTGATCAATGTTTTCATCTTCTTTTCTCCCTCCCTTCCTCTCTCTCTCTAAAAATAAGTAAATAATTTCTTTTACCTTTAAAAGGTAAAGTGTTGGCCTTTACCAAAATGAGACTAGCAGATTATGCCAGGAGTGTCAGAGTCTAGAGTAAGCGAAGACCACCTAGCACCGCCACCAAGTGCCCCTGGCTGGACTAGAGTCGGCAAAGCAAGCTCGGAACAGAGGGGAAAGTTCGGTAAGCAGGGGCAGGGCTCTTGGACAACTCTGTGTGGACAAGGAAGTCCCTGTCCAGGTAGAAGAGCCCAGATGGTGGGAACACTGGCAAATTATGGAGGAGACACATAGTTGGACACACTGGGGGGCCACTCAGATTATTTTCCAGTCTAGCTCAGGAGCACAGTCCCAGGTGGTGAAGAGAGGCCACGGACTTCATGGAACAGAAAAAGAGGCCACCCCTGTTAAGAGTCAAGTTAAAGGGCTTGGGGTGAGCCCTTTCCTCAGTCAAGGCGGGGCAGGAAACAGAGGACACGGAGCAGAGGTGGAAGACAGCAGAGCTTCTACATAGCCCCTGATGAGGCCAGCGAGCTCTGGGCCTCTACTTTGGGGAAGGGAGGGACGGGGGCTCGAGGTGGCTGTGGCAGGCGCTGTGGCAGGCACTGTGCCAGGCAGGAGCCTCACTCATGTGACCAAGTCTACCCCTCACAGCGGTCCTGACATGAGCAGCCGGAGGCCCAGAGAGGTTGTGTGGTTTGTCCAAAAGCCTCATGAGAGTCTTTCTCTAAAAAGGGAAAAACATCAAGCAAAGTTAATATTCTTTCTTTTTTTAAAAGATTTTTATTTATTTATTTTTAGAGGGAAAGGGAAAGAGACAGGGAGAGAAATATCAATGTGTGGTTGCCTCTCGTTCATCCCCTGCTGGGAACTGGCCTGCAACCCAGTCATGTGCCCTGACTGGGAACTGAACCTCGATCCTTTGGTTTGCAGGCCGGTGCTCAATCCCACTGAGCTACACCAGCCAGGGCAAAGTTAATATTCTTATTTGTCATATTAACTCATTTTTCATAATGGTAGGTGGAAAAACAAGTTTCAAAAAACATCTTACTGATCCTAATATTCTTTTATCAAAATTATGTATAATATAGGAAAAGCTGCAATGATCTACACCTTTAGTGGTGGGTATATCTCAATGGTAGGAATTTAATTTTTTATTTTATTTTCTGTGTTTTTCTTTCCCTGTTCCCCTGACACATGGGCATGTATGTCTTTGCTTCTTTGAAGCAAAGAAAACAAAGAAGATGTTTTACAAGCAGTTGTGAGGACCAGTGGATCAAAGTATTGAGAAAGAATTATAGTGAGACCATAATGACAGAGAAACCCAGACTCTTACTACCTTTGTGAGTTCCACTCGGCTTCCCCAAGTCTGTTTCCTAAACAACACAAGGAGATTGCCCCAGTGAGCTGTTGCCAGGATTAACTGAAATGCAATATATGTGAAAGTCCCAAGCACGGTACTTGGCATCAAGATGGCGTTTAATAAATCGTAAACTTGACTCTTGGTAGTCATAGCTCTTCCTTGCTGCTCCAGGAAGGCCCTAGCACCTATTTCAGAGAGCAGGAAGGGCTTTGGTTCAGGGGCAAGGGCCCCTGGCTAGGCCTACAACTGCCTACACACTTGACAGTCTCCCCTCCTCCGTTTTTACCATCTGGAGACTTTAAGAATCTCATTCCTTACCCAATTTCCATCTCTTTGCCTCTCCCCTTCCCCTTGTCTCAACAACCCCAGCTGCTTAGATAGTATTCTTGAGGATGTGCAGCATTATTTTCAACATAATTCACATTGGCAGACCACCTATGTTCTAAAGATGGCCCAGGCTCCTACGGTCCATTTACATCATCCAGAAATATTACTTGCGAGCTCACAGTCTAGGTGAAATTCTAGATCCTTCAACAATGTTGGTGTGTCACCTAACTGCTGTAACAGGTACACACACCATGCTATGCAATGTCAGGGGCCTGATTCAGCAACATGTGCACATGTGTGCAGTGGAGGAGGATCAGATGGAAGTATTCCGATTTTAAAGAGCAATAATTTCTCCATCTTAAGTATCCATTAGCTTTGTATATTGTCTTTACACAAAAGAAAGGGTGCCATTCCGCCAAGCTAGTTTCAAAGCCAGTTAAATTGATGCCTGAATGGAGCTGTTTTGTCTCAACTTCAGATTTATTAAAGCTTGTTGCCAGCCACAAAATTTGGGGAAGGCTCAGGTCAGCTGATAGTTTGACGGATGACCTGCTTGGTGCCGAGGCAGTGGAGTGGAAAGCAAGCCCAAGGAGTTACAAATTAATGTTCCCCTCCATTTGGAGCTTATTGGGACACACACATATTCAGTTTTAAAATGAAAAGGAGTGCCAAACACTGGGAATTATTTGATATTTTTCATAGTTTACCAGGCAACCATGAATGTCAATGGAAGTCAAAGGAGATTCATCCATAGTTCGGACTCCCTAAATAAATAAATAAGCTGTTTTCATTTTTCCGTATTCCCTTCCAGCCCCTATTCAAATCCATAAATCTAAGAACATGATACTAACCATGGATTAGATACTATTATATATCCTACTTCTTTCTCACACCCAGATGCATACTCAGTCAGAATGATGTTAAGCACACCAATATTCAAAACCAGGGCACTGTGACAACAGCCCCTTCAGGCCTGTGGACTGACAGTCCAGTGGGAGATGTTGGCAGGGCAGTGAGACACACCCTGTTCTGCCTGTGTTATTTATGCCTCTGGCAGTGAAGCCCCTGACAAAGCAGCATGTCACTGGAACACATGCTCTTTGTTCACAGAGGTGCATGCCAGCACCGGCTGTGTCAGAAGGGACAGTACCGGGTCTGTAGTCTCTCCTCTGTTGGCTCCTTTGCTTTCTTTTTATTTGCAGCACATTGTGGCTATGTTTATTAATTACTTTGTAGCTTAATCTTATAAAACACACATTTATTTAGTGAGGAAAGAGTCCTTCATGCCCTTGAGTTGGTCCTAGAGGACAAGGTCCCAAGATTTGCCTGGTTTCTCCCTTGGCATCAATACTGCCTCCCCCAAGAGCCACCAGGTTACCGCTCTCTAGCACAGAGTTACTGTGATGCAGTCTCTTTCAGCATCTCCCCTTTACCTGCAAGATGGCACCTGCATGTTCTGTTTGGTACTTACTAAAGGTCCTCTACAGAGGTTCCCGACCTCATGTTCCAAATCAGGCCCTCATTCTAGGACTTCATTCCAGTCAGACTGAAGGGGTAGCAGAAAAGAAGTTAGGCTTTGGCGTTAGACCCGTCTGGGTTTAAAGCCTAGCTCCACCTCTTGGACATGCAGGTTAAGGTTCAGTTCCTCATCTGTAAAATGATTAAAATACAACCTACTTCACAGGGCTGTCTTTGGATTAAATGAAAAAGAACATATCAAGCCCTAAAAGGGGATGATTGATCATTGCTTGTTAGCTCATGGAACTGAGTTGCTAGTTTTTCCAGAAAGTCTTCGTCTCATGGCCCTGTGGTTCTTATAACCTTACAGCTGGCCCTCGTGTGACATCCTGAAGAGTACTTCCCTCACCATTTTCTCCTATGGCAGAGAAACTGTGCTATGACTAACATTTTAAATGTGCTACGACTAACATTCTCCTGTGCTACAACTAACATTTTAAATATGAGAGTTGGGAAACAACATACTAGAAAGTTCCTGCCTTTTTTCCATAAGCCTTTTAAAAACTTTTACTTGAATTACATATTTAAGAATTGATATGTCTGTGTTTGCCGAAGGTACAATGGGAGGAGAGAGGCTTAAAGAAAGCCTTAGGTTGATGCACAGAATTGTTTATTCACACGTTGTCCCCAATCTCTCAAGCCTTTTGTCTATATTAGAATTTTAGACACACACATTTGCTTATGTTGCACTGCCTATAACCTTATATTACTCTAGCAGGTCTGCAAAGCAGACCTGCTGAGCAAAACTTAGTGCTCTAACCCTGGATCTCAGGATGCTCTCTGAACCAGATCATCACAAAGGCTACCTGCCAAGCTTCACCCAAACCGAGACCAACAAGAATTTACACACCTCACAGGGGTCCCCTAAGGAATAATGGGATAAAAGTCTTCGGGAAAACTCTGTAAAACTCCAAGGCTCCATTAGAAATGCTAATTGCTGCCTTGCTAGCCTATAGTTAAATGTTAGAAACCCAGGGAGATTCTACTGAACTTGGGGACGCTGGGCTTCTCTGTGGCTTGGGCAAGTGGCCGGAGCCGCCCCCGAGAAGGCCGACTCCACCCGGGTGCCACGCGGTACAACGCTCCTGACGGGGTTCCGCGTAGCCCTTCCATGACCACCAGTCCAAGGAGATGGCAGGGTTCGGGCTGTTGACCTATACGGTGGGGAGAAGGTGAACCCGAAAGCCGCGTGTCCCGCGCTCCTTGCACGTGTCCCGCCTTCGCGGCATCGGGCTGGCTTAGTCGAGCCTCCGCGGCCGGACTTGGCCTTACGGACCCCCGAAACCGGACTGTAAAGCCTCCCCCCAGGCCCTCCAGCAAACGTCCAATAGCGGGAAGATACCCGCGTCCGGGAGCAGCGAGGTGGGGCCCGGGAAGCCCCCAAGGAAGGTCTTACATCAGCCACCCCACGTGCAACCGGAGGGAGGGGAGGAAGTCTCTCCAGTCCCCCGGGCTGTGCCTTTTCCCCCCTGCCTCCGCCCCTCCCGCCGAGTCTCCCCGCCCCGTCCTTGGTGCAACCGCGGCCACCTAGTCGAGCGGCGCCGCGCGGGGCCGAGTCGAGCGGAGCAGCAGTCTGCGCCGCGTCGCCGCATTAAGCGCAGTGCGGGGCTGCGGCCGGGGGCGGCGGTAGTGAGACCAACGCTGCGCTCCAGCCCCCTTTTCCCTCCATGGTTTCTCTCCGCTCCCGTGAGTAACTTGGCTCCGGGGGCTCCGCTCGCTTGACCGCACGCTGCCCGCTGCCCAGGACCGCGCCGCCGGCCTCTGCCGCCAGCAGACCCCTTCCGACGGTCCTAGCTGCGCAGGCCGGGACGCCTCTCCCCTCTCCGCCCCCGCCGCGGAAAGTTAAGTTTGAAGAGGGGGGAAGAGGGAAACATGGACATGAAGAGGAGGATCCACCTGGAGCTGAGGAACCGGACCCCGGCAGCTGTAAGCAGAGCCCCCTTAGGGAGCCCTCTCCTTCCGATGACTTGCATGTAATGGTGGCCACCTGCGGGGCCCCGGGTTCTCTGGCCCCGGCGCGGGGAAGGGCGCAGCTCGCGGGCTCGGACGGGGAAGGCGGGCGAGCGGGCGGGAGGGGGGAGCGAGCGCGCGGGGATTAACTCTTTGGCGTCCGCGGGCCCCCGCGGCCTTCCGGGGAAGGCGGTGGGGTGGGGGAAACCAAACTTTGAGCTCCTCGTCCGCCGGGGTTGTTCCCGGAGGAGCGTGTGTGCGAGTGGCCGGCGGCGAGGGAGGGAGGAGGGGGTTGTGTAACGCTGGGAGCCATGTTTGCAGCCTCCCGGGATGCGCGGCCCGGCTGGGACCGGGCCTGCCCCGGAACCCCGCGGCCACCCCGGGCTGGGCCCGTTGCGGTCCAGGCCGGGCTTCGTGCGCCCCGGGGCCGGCCGGAGAAGGGGCTTGAGCGCGGACTGTGGGGGTGGCTCCCCCAGCCTGGCCTCGCGGTTGGCGACGGGGCGACCGAAGGGCAGGGGACCTGAGGCGAGGAGGGAGCCTTTTGCCTATGATTTGGGTGAAAAGCCCCCTCGGGTGCCCGGGGGCTTAGGCGGGCGCGGCCTGGCCCGCGCGGAGCGGGGGAGGGGCGAGCCTGAGCAGCGGAGGTGGCGCAACTGCCGCCCCTCCCGGGGCCAAGTTTGAAAAAAGGACGCGGTTCCCGCCATTTTTTCAAGACTAAAAATAAAACTTTCTTCACCCGGTCTCTTGCTTCCCTTTCGCCTTCCGGGCCTTCCCCAGTCTCAGCCTTCCAGGGCGGGTCCCGGTCGGCCCCGGTGAGCCTTTGTGGCGGCGGCTTCGCCCTCCCTCCCACGCCGCGGCGGCGGAGCCCGAGCCCCCTGTCCGGGAGGCTGGCCCCTCGGTGTGGGCGGGCGGCGGCTCCTCGCGCCAGCCGGGGCGCGCCACAGGCCGAAACAGCGCCATGTTGGCCGGCACCCGCCGCCAGAGCCGGCCTGCGGGCTCGGCCCTGCCCGCCCGCCCCCGGCGGTGGCTGCGGGCCGCGGCTCCCCAGGCGGAGCTCCTGTTGTTTTCTGCCTGCCTGGCCAGGGCTCGGCTGGCTCTGGCGGGAGCCCTGCGCTCCGTCGCCGACTCATCTCCTCTCCGGAGAGCTCTGTCCTCCTCCTCCCTTCTTAAAAGGGCAATGCCAGGCGGCCGGCTGCGCCCGGGCCAGGCTCCGGGGGTGCCAGCGGGCCCCGGAGGCTTCTGCCCCCCGCAAGTGTATAGTGCGGCAGACCGCGGCCTGCACTCGGGGGCTGCGGCTGCGTGAGCGGCGCGTGGGCCTTTAAGAATCGCCTGTTTCTTCTCCGCCCCTGCCCTCCCCGCGAACTGGAGCGGCTTCCCGCGGCCCGGCCCGGGGCCACGGTTCCCGGCCGCCACGCGAGGAGGCCGCGCCTCTGCCAGACCCCCTTGTCGGTGAGTGGCGCTCTCTGGCCGCAGGTAGACCGGGGGAAGTCCTCCCACCTCGCCCCAGTCCAGCAAGCGATGGGTGCGTTTAGTGCAATCAGGTAGCCGTGAATAACAAGTTGCCCACTTGTGGAAATTTAACCAGGGTTTACCTGGTACGCATGAAGTTTTGAATCCCTGAGGTCTCAACGAATAAGGTTGGGGGCGCCGAGACTTCCCTGGGGGATCCGAGGGCCTGGGCATCTCGACCAAGTACCCCCCTCCCCCCAGTTTTAAGGTTGAGGTCGGACCACAGTCGTCCCTTCGGCTCATTAGTCAGACATTTTGTGTCGGCCACGTGCTAGTACATTGAAGGGTTAAGCTTCTTCACACTGAAACTCGAAGGGTTGTGTTCTTGAGTTGTTAATTTCAGGCGCTTACGTTATTTCTGGGTAGTTGTGAATAAATAGAATGTGGAGTGATTAAATTTAGCCAAAATTTCTAAAAGAAAATTACGCACATGGTGGTAAGTGTTTTCAGATCTAGAATTTGAATTCTTTGGGCACAAGCTAAAGTACTATAAAGAACTAAGTAAATAAGATTTGACTTCGGGTGGTAAACACAATACAATATGCAGATGATGTATTATATAGAATTATACATCTAAAGCATAATTTTATTAACTAACATCACCCCAATAAATTCCATTAAAAAGGTTATTTTTTTTTAAGGGCGAGAAAACCGTACAGCAGTTGACAGTTTAAAAAACAAACTACTAAGAGCAGTGTTGCTCCCAGTGGGAAATACAACTGGACTGCTGTTCCCAGTATATGGAATTTCTTCCTATATGAGATAACTAATACATTGCTTTTTTAAAGTATAGATATGCGCAAGTGTTAATTTTGGAAGTAATCGACTTAGGCCTTGCCCTCTTGCTAAAGACAGGCCAGTCATCTGTCTATTTAATTAAAATTCAGTTAAAAGGTCAGTTTGATAGTTGCTCTATCCACATTTCAGGTGTTCAAAAGCCGCAATTGATTAGTAGCTACTGGATTGGACAGCACTAGCCTACAGTAATCCAGTGGTTTATTAAACGGACATTTGGTACCAGCAGTATGTTAGCACCTGGCAAAGCAGTGTGAACGAGACAGCAGCCCAGCCCCCCCTCCTGGGGCCTCAGACCCCAGGGGTGCCTGTTGCACTGGCACAGTTAGGGGCCTTGAGAGTGTCACAGAAATCTGACACGGAGAGGAGGCCAGTAGGAGTTAGGTTCTTATGAGAAAAGATGAAAGCTTTGACCTTAAACTGAAGGCTTTTGGGGAGAAAAAATGGGTTGGGTTTTGAAGGGAAATTTATGAGAAGTTAAGTGTTTTTGCACAAAAGCATCATCCTTTTGGCAAATGAGAAATTCCGGGATGACTCCTTTAAAACCAAACTCAGCTAGTCACATGGCTCTTCATGTTTGTGCCAAGCCACCTTTTAGAGAGTTGGATTGGCCTCTGGGATCCTTAAGACTTCAGTCATTTGGGGAAAGAGGAATAATTCTAAATCCAAAACAGCTCTTGATATCAGAGGTGTGTTCTCACACTGGAAAAAATGACTAAGATGGCTTTTGAAAGTAATCTTCATAAAGAATGGTGCTAACCATTCAAACATATGGGCTGGCAAGGATAGAAAATAGTTTGTATAAAATATTTGTATTGTCAGTTACTTCTGGGAACAAATTGTACAGCCTTAGAACAGGGCACACACAACACAAGTTGTTGGTACCAGCACCTTGTTACTATGCATCTAGGGACACCTAGCATTGATACCAGCTCTGTTTGAGATTTTTGTCCAAAGTTAAAAGCCAAGCAGTTCCTGTGGTTCACAGTCAAAGTAAGCCCCAATGGGACACTGCTGGGCTATTTGCTAGACTGAGACATTTAATATGCCATAAATCCATAAATAAGGATAGTCTTTCCTTAGTCCCAATTTACTGAGAAAAAAACTTTTTTCCCAGTAAATTGTCATTTACTGTTGTGTCTCTTCGAATATAATTTTGAGTTTAGTGGAGTATTATAATTGTTTGCACAGCAACTAATTTTCTTCCTTGTATAAGAAATAAGTATTTGTTGAAGAAAAATTAGATGCATGTAAGCCAAAAAAATAGTATAGATAAGCAAATATTTTAGTATATGTGCTGCCGAAGCGAGCACAGATAAGCAAAAATTAAACAATTTCTTACACACACCCATTCTACCATATAGACATTCGGGTTGTGTTGCATTAGTTAGTTATAACTAAAGAAAGTAAACATCTTTATCTTTCTGTGTAATTATTCATTATAGCCTCATTGTTAGTGTCTATATAGATTATAATTTAAGCATCCCCATGGGGGTGATTAGAAGGTATTTGGGTTTGGGTTTTTTTTTTTTTTTCCATTTTAAATAGTACTGAACTGAACCTCTCATAAAGTGAGTCTCTGTTTCTGCCAAATTGCTTTTTAGAATGGTTTCCTTTACCATCCAGTAGGATATGGGTGTTTCCTTCATGCCGCAGTTCTACCACCTCACCACATTTGAGAACCACTGATAAAAATTTGTTTTATTGTTATTTGGAAAACATTCTTTTAAAATAATAGTAGGGTAAAAGGTTTGCACATTGGTTAACTTAGAAGAATGGAAATGAGCAAGAGTAGCAGGAGTTACTTTTTCTTTCTACATTTTTGGATTATTTCATTTACTACAATAATAATGTTATTCTCTTAATTAAGAGAATTGGTAAATTTAAATGATCTTTGATTCCTCTATATTTTTTTTACCCTCCTATAACAAGGATAACATCGTTGGGGAAGGTCACCCAACCAGTTAGATAAAATTGATCTGTTTTTAGTGTGTGGCGGGGGGGCAGGGGGTCGGAAGTGAGATCCAGTGGGAGACTTAATGTCTTCTGCAGCTTCCAGCTTGTCCCCATAACTTTTAGCTACAATATAGCTCAAAATTTTCCGTGAAAACAGTATTGTTTTGCTGGTAGCTATAGAAAACAAAAACGAGTTAAATAGGAAATGATGGATTTTTATTTTTAATTCTTATTTACCTTAAATTAATGTTTGAGAAAAGGCTAGTTGGGTTGGAAATTGAGGTGTGAAGAAGAGTGAATTTGACCCCAAAAGTTAAACTACCTATTTTTGAGCAGAAGGCCAGCTAATTATTTTGGACCAAATAGCTCTCCCTAAGTTGTACACACAAATGTCCAAGTGCCCACCCACAGTTCCCTGCTTAGGTAGCAGTTGTGGAGGAATTGGGACATAAATGGAGAAACTAGGGCCATTTCTCCTTGATTAGAACCCCCCATCATTCTGGATTTGGAGTGGGAAGCAACAGGGTTGTATGCCTGTCTACCACTCCCTCCACCACTGCCCCCCAGTGCACACCCATGCACACTCCTGCACCGGTGTATTCTCCCTTTCGAAGTAGGCTGGATCCCTTCACACTTCCAGAAGCAGTGAGGGAGTGGATGGTCTTAGTTATCTCAAATGCTGCTGACACAGTGCCTGAGAGAAGATAAGCTTTTCACTAAAGTCCTGTTTAGAGCCTCAGACAGGCTAGATGGCTCCAGGCCTGTCACACTTGGGCACAGCACTCAGTGGACCCTCCTGTGGTCTCTGCTTTCTGCAGTAATTCCCACTCTGCTCTATCCTCTTACTGTGCCTCTGGAGCCCTGTTCTGGGGTAGCACATTTCTTTACATCCTCAGCCTTCCTAGAAAGGTGCAAGGACATGCCTTCTCTTTGTCCTATGTACCCCAGTAAATTCTCTTGCCTCCTACTCATAGAGAAAATGAAAGATCTCAGTGTGTGTTCCCTGAAATTCTTGCTCTCTCACTTGTAGGCTCACCTGTAACTGTGCCTGTTCTAGCTGTTTTCTGCACAGGAAGAACTGCCCTTCCTCCAACAATAGCACAATGATACTGCATTGCCCCAAAAGTCTGTTAACATTAGACACATTTTTTTTTCATTTTCAACAATAACTATTGATTTGGATATTTTGAGTATGTCAGCTATCTCCTACTATTGACTTCGAGTGGGTAGAGGCCAGGGGTGCTGATAACATCTTCCAGTGCATAAGGCAGCCCCACAGCAAAAAATTATTTGGCCAAAACATCAGTAGTACCAAGAAACTTCACAAACCACTTTCGACACATTTGATTAGTCACAGCCCCTTCTCCATACACCGCACTGATCTTTTTTTGCGTTTCAGTTGTGTATCTGCTTCCATCTTCAGTATTAAAATGGCTGCACAAAAATTCACCAATGAACCAAAGGATAGAGGTTCGATTCCCAGTCAGGGCACATTTCTGGGTTGTGGGCCAGTTCCCAGCAGGGGGTGAACAGGAGGCAATCATACATTGATATTTCTCTCCCTGTCTCCTTCCCTTCCCCTCTAGAGATAAATAAATAAAATATTTTTTAAAAGAACAGAAAAATTCACCGATTTTGATGTTTTTTATAAAATGCATGCTGATATGACAGCTGTCACAATACAGTCTAACAAAGTTGTTTTGTTGGAGTTAAAGACCACTAAGTGCTACTACTAAAACCATTGTTCTGAAAAAAAACAGTGGGCTTTTTGGCCAACCCAACATGTTAGTTTTAATATGCATTTGTATTACTTCTTGTAGTTAAACATTTTTTTAAGTGTCTGCTGATGATGTGTATTTTATGGCTTGTCTGGTTGTTTTTATTTCTTTTGGGATGCATTTTTCCTCATTAGGGTAAAAAAATATCCTTAAGAAAAAGGTGAATTAAATGCAAATACCTAGAATTTTCAAATATCAAGAAAGGTCATAAAAAGTGTTAAAAAGAGGGGTTGTTTGCCATTTTAAATAAAGAACTCATAACTCAATAACAGACTCAAATGGTATACTCTCACCCAGCAATGGATTGTGAGGAAACAACCGTAATTACATAAGTTTTACATGAAAAGGTACCTTGGCATTATTTATAAAAGGGAAAACTAGAACTGTTCTAAAGGGAAGATTGTAATTTACGGTACATCCATACACTTTCATTTCTTTAGCTGTTAACAGATACTCAGTTGTTATTTTAAAGTATGCTGTTATGTAGTCTTATCTCACCTATATTTAAAATATACAAAGGCTGAAAAAGTATACTAAAATATCAGTAGTGATAAACATTAATATGCTTTGTATTTTTTTAATTTATTTGTTGTTCAAGTACAGTTTTCTGTCTTTTACTCCCATCCCAGCCCATCTCCCCAGTGTAAGTATATGCTTTGTATTCATGTGATTGTGCTTATGATAAGAAAGTAGGTTTTGTTATATTCAGGTTTTCTCATTGCATCATCTGCTCAATCCCTACAATCCTGCCACTCCATGCAGTATTCTTAGCAGTGACTTTTTTTTAACCTTTATTTATTTATTTTTAGAGAGAGGGGAAGGGAGAAAGAGAGAGGGAGACAGAAACATCAGTGTGAGGTTGCCTCTTGCCTGCCCCCTGCTGGGGACCTGGCGTGCAACCCAGGCACTTACCCTGACTGAGAATCAAACTGGCGTCCCCTTGGTTCACAGACTGGCACTCAAGCCACTGAGCCATACCACACGGGGCTTTTTACCTTTATTTTTAAACACAGATTAATAGTCTCATCATTGAAGTGCAAAACAGGGCTCTAGAGAAAAGCCTCCCAGCCGCTCCCTTTCTCCCCCTGAGAGGTGATGCCTGGGAGATTTTATATACATGTAAGAAAGTGAATGTGATCTATTATGTAAATAATAACATACATTCTGTACTTTTTTCCTGGAAATGAATCCCTTGTTGATAGGCATTTAAGTTTTCTAATTTTTTTTCAACCATTTCTTGTACCTTATTTCATAAGCCTTTTTGGGTGTTTCCAGCCCATGCTTCACTCTTGGGTACTCCTGATTCTTCTCAAGTCTCCTTTGCAGCATCCCTAGTATTCCATCCTTTTTGTCTTCTTCCTAGGAATTCTACCCTTCCACTAGTGTCTCCATCCTGATGACTCCTAAATAGGGAATCTATAGCCCAGACCACCCTTGAACTCCAAACCCCCATGTCCGCCTGGGGTTCCTTTCACATGGCCATCCCATAGGAAACTTAAGCTTGGTATCCCTTTTGTAATTCCTTACACCTCCCTCAGCAAGCTGTTCCTTTCTTATTTCCATCTAGCTAATGGTTCCCCTTTCTGTAAACTAGAACCTCAATTCCTCTCCATCATCTTCTATACTCATTTGCTAAACCTGCAAATTAGAACCACTTTAACACTTTTTCTCCAAATTTCCTCTTCTTGATTCTGAAGCTCACATTTAATGTTTTATGGTAGTTTTTTAAAATAATTCTTTTTTTTAAAGATTTTATTTACTCATTTTTAGAGGGGGGGAAGAGAAGGAGAGTGGAGAAGAGAAGTATCAATGTGTGGTTGCCTCTGGTGCATCCCCTGCTGGGAACTGGCCTGCAACCCAGGCATGTGCCCTGACTGGGAATTGAACCCTGGTTGTTTGGTTCACAGGCCCATGCTCAGTCCACTGAGCTACACCAACCAGGGTGTTTTATGGTAGTTTTTGATGATTCTCATTACAGTAGAATTTTACTAGTTGAGAGAAATTGTCCAAAAGGTGATTTCACCCAGTGAGCTGGAAGGCAAAATGGCTTAAGAGGCAATATGGCTAACTCTAAATCCTCCTCAGATTGACTTCTGGCATATTAGTGTCATTCTGTATAATAATTTTGCATTCTCTGTCAGATATAGAAATTTCCCCAAACCAAATGGGACCATCTTAGTGGTGTCGCAATATACTACTTAGGTGTGGGTGGCTGTTACAAGTCACGTTTTCTATGGTTTGTTGGGGTTTTCATAATACAAAAAAAATACCTGCTTGTAAAAGAAAAGCATAGATGTGAATAAAGTGGACAGCAGAGGTCACTGTCATTCCCCTACCCCCTTTCCCAGAGGTTACTTTCTCAGCATTTACTGTGTCTCAAGCACTGCTGTAGCACAGCTCCATGAAGCGGGTACTATTTTCCCACCTTACAGATGAGGAAACTGAGGCGCAGCGAGGTTAAGTGACTTGCCCAAGGTCACGTGGGTTTTAAGTGGCAGAGCCAGGATTCTGCCCAGGCATCTGTCTCCAGAACCTCGCTCTCATCAGTTGACCTGTTAGGTTTTCACATGTGCAAATTTTCATCGGAAGAAGGAAGAACAGCAGAGGTTATCTAAAGAAAAGAAGGAAGGAAGGAAAGAAGTAAAAAGGTATAGGACTGCATGCATCCTGACCGAAATGAAACCAGGGCTTCTGAGGAGGAAGCAGACAGGGCAGTGAGAAGTATGAAGAAGCGAGTGAGAAGTTGTGGTGTTGTGGGTTATCACTGACTCTATAAATCTGTTTCCTTCTCTGTACAGCAGGGGAGGGTGGTATGAAGAATAGTAAGTTCTCCATAAGTGATAGCAGTTGCTGGAGTTAGCATCTTTGGATTCTGTGAGGGAGGATGAAGCCAGTATTAACTAACTAGCTTGTCATTTTAGAACGATCGGCATCTCCCTTCTCTGTCTCTTCTCTCTCTCTGTGTGTATATATATACACACACACATATATACACTTGATTGATGTTATTAAACTTGGTAGATTCACTGCAAGAATGCCTTTGGCGGTTAAGACTAATTTGCATCACTATAAATTGATCAAAACGTGTTAAAAAATTTGCAAGTTTCAGAGTCAACCACAGAGCAAGAGTGGGAATAAGGGTTAGCACAGTAGACTGTTTGTTAAATAATCAGTATTCAAAATCTTCAGATGCGACACTTTTGGATGAATTTGAGTTCTGAATTTGAGGCCCTCCAAAGGAGATTTTATGGTCTGAAAAAGGAACCTAGTTTAATGTCTGACAGTTCTCCCCCCCACCATTGGTCTTTGTTTTGAATTAAGGCCTTGGCATCTTGATCCCTTCCTAGTGTCAATATAATCCTAACCACAAGTGGCCGTGTGTGGTGCTGCCAGATCTCTCTGTGATCTTGATAGGAAAGGTAAAGCAGTCCTCCTTTCCTGTGTCATTCTTCTGGGCCTTGAGGTGGAGGGCGAGGGGTTTCTTAACTCAGCGTTTGTAGTCAGAGCTGCCCCTTGGAGAACGGACTTGGGAAAAGGAATAGGAGAGATACGGTTTCTTCACTTATATCTCAAGAACTGTAGTTTCTGTCTCTGGAAAGGAAAGAGTTTAAATCTTTATTTATACCACGGTGTAACATTCCACCCTTGGTATCTATTAGTATATTGTTACTAAAGGCTTAATCATTTTTCATTTATTTATAACTGTGATCTAGGTCTAAGTAGAGGCTGTCTCTATATATGGGTGTGTTTTGCTGGGTGTTTATGGTTAGTGATTTTGCTTTTTGTTGTTTTGTTTTCTGTGTGTTTTATGAAAGCGTGTCCTTTTTTCTTTTTCCTTTGTCATCCACAGGTTCGAGAACTTGTCCTGGACAATTGCAAGTCGAATGATGGAAAAATTGAGGGCTTAACAGCTGACTTTGTGAACTTAGAGTTCCTCAGTTTAATAAATGTAGGCTTGATTTCGGTTTCAAATCTCCCCAAACTACCAAAATTGAAAAAGGTAAGTGCTTTTTCTTTAACAGTAAAAGAGGGAACCATCCTGACGAGGGGAAAATGTATGATTTTACATATAAGGAAGCAGTTAGCGGAGCAGAAAGCACGTGGCCTTTAGAACTGGGCATGTCTGGGATTGAATTACAGCTCTTTGGTTTCCTTGGTGGGTCACCTTCTGCAGGTTACTTAATCCTTTTAAGGCTCAATTTCCTCACCTATAAACTGGTGTTACCACCTGGCCTGACAGAACTGCTGTGATGTTTGAAAATAATAGATGTTGGATGCTAAATAAATAGTAGTTATAAAGAATGATATTTTTGTGAATAGTGTATTATTTAATATAAATTTGTTGTTATAATGTTAGATGCATTTCATTCTTAGTGTGCTCTGGTTTAGGAAACACAAGTGCCTACCACTTTTCATGTTTTATAAAACATGTTTATAAAACATGTTTTTCATGTTTTATAAAACATGTTTATAAAACATGTTTTTCATGTTTTATACTTATTAAGGGTGAGTTTAAGTAGTAAAGACTTCAGATTTACAGTCCTTATGATAATTCAAACCCATTGCATGATTTTTAACGACTAGACATTTAAAATGTGTTGTGACTTACTGTAAGAATTCATTGTAACAACATTACTGTATTTCCTTATCTTAGCTGGTGGTCTGGTGTTAGCACTTCATTGGTCTGATTGCAAATCGGTCACTATCTACTGCCAACCCCCTTCTTTAAATTAAAGAGAGAGAGACATTTTTTGTGTCCTTGCACATTTAACTGGGGTCACAGAACCCCTGAAAGTCAGAACTGGAAGAAACTTCGATCTTCTAGCCTAGCACCTTCTTTTACAGGCACACTAGTAGACCCAGAAAGGTAGAGTGATTTGCTTAAAGCTACCCACAGGGGTGCTTAGTACTAGAGCCGAAACTGGACTCTGGATCTCCTTTTTCCTAACCACCCAGTACCTTTTTTACTACATACAGAAAGTTATGTGGTCATGTAGGTGTTGAAGAATTCTTTACTGTTTAGGTGTTCACTTTATTGTCTAAACAGAGGTGGGATCAAATTTAAGCAAAGGGCCAGTATGTTGTTCCTGTAGTTTGCTTCTGAGTCCTGAGAGGGACTTGTTTTTCCCTAAGCACATGAATTAAAAACCAGAAATGCTTTTTACTTGTTTGCCTTATTTAGGTAATAAATGCTCAGACAGCCCTCATGGGTTTCAGGGTGACCTGCTTCCTATACAAACGACTCCTGTTATATTTAAATGGGTGAATTTTTCCTTTCTTCTGATAAGTATGTGCTTCAGTGATTTAGGAGTTATTCTTTTTATTCGCATGGGTTATTGGTGACACTGGAAGCTCCGGTAGCCCATTAAACAACTGATGGCTTCTTAGCATCTGTCCACGTGAACTTGATGCTAGTAGATTCTAGTAGTATGTGCTTTGTGTTCTGCTTTCTTAGCATCCCAGTACATTTTCCTGAATTACTATGGTCTGTGTGCAATCAGACTTATTCAGAAAGTGTATCAATGATCATTGGTATAGAGGATTTATCAAGTCCTTCTGAAGTCTTATTTTAATCGGTTCACTTGTAAAGTTAGTGAGCAAGGAATGGAAATATCCATGAATAAAACTTAAAGGCAGATAGATGTTCTCACAGCTGATGTGGACTTTATTTACTTCCTACAGCATGGGTTGACTTATAGCAAGAAACAGGATCTGAAAGAAATTTGGTATATATTAATACATGTTAGGTTTCCTAGAGTTACACATTGCTTGCATTTCAAATTAATAGTGCCACTTAATCCTTTGGCGGATTCTGACCAACGAAGATCAGTATTCCCCTTTTTATTTTGATTTACTAATATCTCAATAAAGCTAGTACTTGAGTCTTTATTGACTGTAGACTTATATTTTAAAATCTATACACTGAATCCTGGCCAGTGTGGCTCAGTTGTTTGGAACGTTGTCTCACAAGCCAGCAGGTTGGGGAATTGATTCCAGTGAGGGTCTGTACCTAGGCATGGGTTTGATCCCCAGTCGGGGGGTGGGGGGAGGTGTGTGGGAGGCAACCAGTCAATGTTTCTCTCTCTTTCTCTCATGAGTAACCAAACAAAAAATGAAAAGTTATACAGTGAGTGACAAGCTGTTTGACTGGAACATCCCAGGGGAAGGAAAGAATTGTCTGAAGTGTTATATTTTCCTCTTCTGAAATATTTAATAATACCTGAGCAGCAGGCTCGTTTTTTGTTTTAAAGATGTTATTTATTTATTTTTCAGAGAGAGGGCAAGGGAGGGAGAAAGAGAGGGAGAGAAGCCTCTGTATGCAGTTGTTTGTGCCCCGACTGGGAATCAAACTGGTGATCTTTGACTTTGTGGGACTATGCCCAACTTAGCCATACTGGTCAGGGCTTCAGCTGTTTTTTAAACTGATTGTTTCAGCAACTATTTAAATTTATTTAAATTTTTAGAAGTTACTGTATTCTGCATCATAGGTTTATTTCATTGCATGCCATAGATAAAATTACATGACGTTTTTATGCTCTTCAAGGTACGTAGCATAGTGCAGAAGGCATAGATTCTTCTGAAACTAGCCTGCCTAGCTTCAAATCATAGGTCCACCACTCTAACAGCTGTGTGCTCTTGGGGATGTTACATAGTCTCTTTATAATTCGTTTTCCTCATCTGTCAGAGGGAGTAATAATTTTGCTTCCCCTGTGGGGTTATTGTAAGACTGAGTTCATGTACAGGGGTGGGCAGAAGTAGGTTTACAGTTGTGAGTATGCAAAACATGTAATTTATTCTTATATTATTATTTATTGTATTATTTTCCATACAAACAACTGTAAATTTGGTTTTGTCCACACCTGTATTTCTGGTGCTTTGAACAGTACCTGGCACTTAAGTACTTGTAAGTAAGGGTTAGATACAGTTACCATTGTTTTTGGTGCTTAAAATAGGGAATTAAAACCAGCGCTATGGCCTAAGTTTTTGCATCTGCAAAATAAAGAATTTGAATTAAATGCTCTTGACCATCTAATTTTTCCAGGCTCCAGTATCTTTCATTCTAAGATTCTAATATTCCTTGCTGAAGGCTCATTTCCTTCATTGGCGCACCACTTGCTGTGCTACTTGATCTGCTGCTGAGAAACTAGAGTAGGTTCTTATAAAGGCCAGGTTTATACAAGAAGTGGCCTCCAGGGAGTTGGTTGTAGCTCCCCTGAAGCTGTTGCCCCATTCCCTTTCCTGAGGTCATGGACCTTCTTGAAGGGCTTTTGGGGCCTATCCCACTGTAGTCTTCAGAGTAACATTCCCTGGTGGCTTCCCGACGGAGCACTGCACAATGTGTCAGCACTGCAGAGCCAGATTAGGTTTCGAGTGGGCATAGTGAGCTTGGCTTGGCACACACAATCAGCTGTTTAGAATGCATGGACCATTTCCCCTTCCTGGCAAGTATAGAGCATTACAACTTCTCAAAGAATTCTAATTTGCTTTGACCCACTTTTTAGGTTAGAAAATGTATTCACTGATGTTAGGGGCCAGTTCTCAAGCCTGTCCTGCCTCTCCTGCCCCAAAATACCACTGGCATCTAAACCGCTTATCGGGGTTCAGTCAAGCAAAATGAATGTGATATGCACTAATAAAAACAGGGTTTTTTTTACCTTGGTGTGTAGAAACTATTGCTCTTCAGAGCCTTCATGACATGTGCTCCTCTGTTTGTGTGTGTGCCGTGTGCATTTTCTCTTGCAGCTCGAGCTCAGTGACAATAGAATCTGTGGAAGTCTGGACATGTTGGCAGAAAAACTTCCAAATCTCACACATCTAAATTTAAGTGGAAATAAACTGAAAGATATCAGTACCTTGGAACCCTTGGTAAGTAATTGAGAATTTGGAAACCAGGACTTATTGGTCATTTTCATTTTCATATTTCTTTATAGTAAGGGAAATAAATGAATGCCTAATACTGTGGTAGCTTCTGTCAAAGGAGAAGTCTTTTTTTTTTTTTTTTTTGTCCTTTTAAAATTTCACATGTTACATGTAATTTTTCCCCAGACTGGCTAGGCTGTCCTGTACTTTTATAGAAACAGTTATTTGTGTTGGGTGGCATATCTGAATTACAGATGGAATAGAAGTCCAAGGATAGTTGTGGTACATCTTAGGTCTCCGAACTCCTGGTCTTGTGCTCTAGCTGCTCACAGTTGCCCAGAGTTTTGCATGGGAACCCCCAAGTCCTCCTCAGTCTTGTGTACTGGGATGAGCTATGGAAAGTTAAGTTCAAGTGCAGTGGGTTATAGATTTGCTGTGTGACCTTGGGCAGATTGCTTCTTTTCTCTTGGGCCTCAGTTTCCTCACTCATGAAACAGTATAATAATCCCTACCTTACTTAACCTCACTTAGGAGTCCTTAGAATAAAATAAGGTGATGTAATTTGCTTCATAAGTTGGGAAGCTGTGCTAATGGAGGTCCAGCCTATGTAGAAGTTGTAGTGTCCAGAAAAGAGCTTCTGGGGACAGGAATTAATGCAGGGTACGGGGCAGACCCACTGGCTGTTCTTTTGGCTAGCATCTAGAAATTTCTGTGAATTCGAGATTGTTAAATGACTGTTTTTCCTAAACACAAAATTTTACAAATTTGGCATGCAGGCAGGATTCCATTTTAATGAGGCTAACATGATGTACATGAAGTCAGTGTTTATATTAACTTCCAGACATCCTCTGGGAGAGGGTTATACAGCAGATAGGAATTGCCTTTCAGGATCCAGAGAAGCAGAACCCAAGAGGGTGAGAGGGTCTTCTGCTATCTGTCTTTTCTGATGTCACAGCGAATGTTCTGTTAGTATTTCAAGGAAAGATTGAGTTAAGTTATGATTTCTTTCAATGAAGAGTATTTCCTGTCAGAATCATAGGGTCTTTTCCTTCTTATTAACTGAGGTGCTGCTCCAGTGTAGATATAGTCATCCTTTACTGAGCCGCTTTATGTGTATGTTTCATTAAGTGGACTGTATTTAGCTCATATTTCTCATAAATGGTGGGGACCTTTTCTCACTTTTGTTCCATCAGTTTGACCCTTTTTTTTTTCTGCCGTAGGTAGACATACTTGGACCCCCCCCCCTTTTTAAGATTTTTATTTATTTATATTTTATATTTTTAGAGAGAGGGGAAGGGAAGAAGAGAGAGGGAGAAAAACATCAAAGTGTGAGAGACACATTGATCAGTTGCCTCTCAAACTTACTCTGGCCGGGGACCAAACCCACAGCCGAGGCATGTGCTCTGACCTGGGATCAGACCGGAATTCGACCGGCGACCTTTTGCTTTGTTGGGAGTTCACCCAGCCAGCTGAGCCACACTGCTCAGGGCTAGACTCCCTCATTCTTAACCAGTTCTGTTCTTCCACACCAATCCCCATTTCCAGTGTTTAAATAAGCATTTACTGTTTATTTATTTACTGAGTTTTGCAGTGTTCATGGACATTAACATTGGCCTATGTTAATGAGCTAATCCTCATATAAGCTACAGAAGAGAGAATGACTGTAGAGAAAACCAAGTTTAGAAAACAAATACTCACTGATCATAGGATAAATGGGGAAATAGGGGTTCAAATCGAAGTCCACCATTCTTTGCACTCTTCTTGGGACCTGTTCTTTTTTTATCTGCGAATTTATTCCATACCCAAGTTGACCTAAACTGTTCCAGCAGCAACACTAAATGAAGTGCCATCTCTCAGTCAGATAACCACACTAAGCCTTTATTGTTTACGTTAGTAACGGGACTGTCAATTTAGGGTCATTGTGAGCATGGGAACCCTTTTTTTTCTGGAACAGAGTACCAGGTAGTACCTTTCCCTGCTAGATCACTGGCTGCTGCCTAATTCTTGTGGCAACCCCAGTCTTCTCTGATGCTTTGTCAGAAGCCGTTGTCCGTGCCCTAGCACGCAGAGGCAGAGCAGGGGCAAACACTGTGTGGGGGCTGTTTGCTTGGGTGTTCCAGATCTGGTTGGTGATGTATGAGGGCCCTTTGGGGGCTGCGAAAGTCGGTCCCCTGGGGTGGGGAAGAATGAGAAATAATCATTGTTGTAGTTACCATTTTTGGAAGATCTGCTGTGTGCCATACACTATAGTGGATGCTCTATGTGTGTTATGCCATTGGTAACCTCAAGGAACATTTCTACAAAGTAGATAGAAGTAGTATGCCCCTCATTTTACACATGAGGAAGCTGAGGCTTGGGAGAGGCTGAATCCCTTGTCCAGAGTCACACATGGGGCCAGCCAATGAGAAAGCTGCAGGCCTGCACACCCAGGACTCTCTGCAAAAGCCTGAGCTCCCGCCCTTCTCTGAAACTGCCGCTCAGATTCCTAGAGGTGCTAAGTGGGTCCTCTGAAGTTAGAACGTGGGATAAAATAAAATTGTAGGAGAAGGTGAAGGGGGGGGTGTTGGGTCCATTTTGACTTCTGAGAGTATTCTTCAGTGGGGAAAAACACCATCCTCATCCTCATTAACCACATACATTTTGAACACCGTCTGCATTGAGCCCAGTTCTTACAAGTCACTGCAATGATTGTGAATGCCTCTGCTTGCTACAGGGATATTAATCGAGAGACAAAGAAGGCATCAATTCACACTTCCTTGGACACCTTTTTTAAGAGACCTGGGCCATCCAAACCATCCCCCAAAGCCCTTCTAAATTCTAAGAAGGCAAGCAAAATTATTGTTAATAAAATGTTTAATGTTTATTATGGCTAGCCTTTTCATTTTAGGCCAAATTTATGATATGATAGAGTTGTGAATTTTTTTTAGCAGTATTTAGACATTACATTGTGATCCTGAATTATCTGTGTGTAGTGTATTTGGGGCCTTAAAGTGTAATATTACTGCTTTAAACAGTTCTAGGGTACTAAAACTGTGTGATTTTGTTGTTTGTTTTCTAGCATACTGTTTGGCATGTTTGAATTATAATGGTTTCTTTTTTTAAAATTAGTAAAAACTATCACAGATTCATAAGAGTTTTAAAAACAGGAGAGCCTTGGAGGCCCTGTATAAGGGGAGAGTTGAGAGAACTAGAGAAAGGGCTTGGGGCACTATAGAGCTTTAAAAATCTGGTTGTGTGCATTCTTTGTGCATCCTTTCCTGGGGAGTGAGTTTGAGCAATGAATTTTTAGACTGCGCCTTTTGGGGAAAGCTACCTAAATTGTGGTTATGTGCTAGCTGGTAGAGAATCAGCCTTTTTTTGAAGAGAAGAGAGTTCCCAGTATGCCAGCTAGTTGTCTGGGGTGGTATTTCAGCATCTTTTCTTCTCTTGGGTGAAAATTCATACCCAGGCATCTGGAGGTCAGGGCTGCCCATTGGGGAACCTAATCTGAAAGCGACACTAGGTAAAAGCAGCTCTCCCCACGTTGAGAAGGGCTGGGGACGGCTTTCCGAAGACCTCAGGGGACTGACTTATGTAACGCTGGTGTTTTGGGGAGTACCGTTTCCTGTTGCTGTAACTCTGCTCTGCGTTCCCAAGGGCTGCTCAGTGAAAATAAAATAAGTGTGGGAACTTCATGTTTGACCAGGAAGATGACGATTCTGTAAGTGCAGGGGTCAGCAACACTTTCCTCTACAGGGCACAATAATAGATCATTTAGGCTTTGTCAGCCACACAGTCTCTGTCACAGTTACTCAGCTTTCCCATTGTAGCACCAAAGAAACAATACGTAATATATAAACACATGAGTGGCTGTGTTTGAATGAAACTTATTTTGCAAAAACAGGCAGTGGGCCGGAATGGGCCAGCAGACACACACAGATCTCTCAAGTCCTGAAGACAAGGTTTTGTTTAGTCTGCATTTCTCCTCAGGTCCTTGTGAATGTTGAAATGGCATTCCCAGTAAAGCATCAAAGCCTTTAAACAACATTGATTTTTTGCAACTTAACTTCATGCAGAGAGCCTCTTCCTATTTTTCTGTTCCTTTTTTTCTTAGAGAATACCAAGCTTCTCTCTTGATTCAGAATGATTAAAAGTCATGTTTATGACGCTGTGTAGGATATGCCCTCCGGGCCTGTTGCCCTGTTCTAGACGATGCCAGGCTACATAGCACTCTGTTTGCTTTCTGTGCATTTGTACCCTCTCCTCTTCTCCCTAAGAGGGTCTGCTGTCACTTCCTGCTGCTCTCTCGCTTGCTTGTAATAATACCTCTGCCCTCCCAGTCTCTTAATTCACTCTTAATCAAGACTTAATAGATGTGGGGTTGAAGTTCTAATGTACTGATGTCCTAACAGATGAAGATCTGAGTAAAATACCTAGAAATTTTCCTGTTTACTTTGATTGCTCAGAAAGATTTTTCTTGAGGCAAGCTTTTAGTCCCTAACTATTACAGATAAATGAAACGAAGGTTCCAAACAAACGAGGTGTCACAAAAAAGTTTCGAGGTGTGGTAACATCAGAAGAATATTATATGGAAAAGTCTGGTAATAGTGTCAAACATTTCCCCAAAATTTATAAAGGAGGAAAAGAGCGTAATGTTGCTCTCTTTCTGAGGTTTGAACTCTGAGTTTCCCTTCTTTTTCTCCAGCCTGTATTGGTTCCCATCTTCCCAGAAAATGTCTGCACCACCACACTTCGTGGTTTTTGTATTCTGTCCTCTAGTGATTCACATCTATGTCCCCACATAGGAATCTCAGGCACTTTGAGCCTGAGTTGATTGATTGATTGAGTCTTTGTTTTTGGTTTTTCCCCATACCGCCCCAGAGCATTGAAGACTCTGCTCGATACCCAGTCAGTTCTTATTGGCCACTCGATAACTCAAATGTTTAAACTCAGTTTTCGAACAAATTTATTAAATTCTCTGACTTATCTCATGGTGTGAAAAGATTTGGCTTTAATAACTACTTTTTTGACTTCATATTTCCTAAGACTAATGCTGCCAGGAGAAGACAGTTCTTTGAGGAAAGTAGATGCAGAAGGGAAGGACTGGTTAAAAACTGGGTGGCCTCTACGATGAAGGTTGCAGAGGACTGGAAATGTTTTTCTGTGTACAAGGCCAAGTGGGTAGTAGCCGATTAAATACAAGCCTAGAATTTTACCTCTTCAGGAGAAGGGTTTTGTTGTTATGTTCCTTTGGTTTAGGAGGTGTGTTTTTTGGTCCTTTTCTTCAGAAAAAGTTGGAATGTCTGAAAAGCCTGGATCTGTTTAACTGTGAGGTTACTAACCTGAATGACTACCGAGACAGCGTCTTCAAGCTCTTGCCCCAGCTGACCTACCTGGACGGCTATGACCGAGAGGATCGAGAAGCTCCTGACTCAGATGCCGAAGTGGATGGTGTGGATGAAGAAGAAGATGATGAAGGTGATTGGACGTAACATTTAGTGAACCTTATTTCTGCCTTTCAAGGGTTCTGATAAGGCTACCGAATGTTCTTGCCGTTGAGAAAAATAATTCATATCCATGCATGTAGGCATTGGTTACATGCCTACATTGGTAAACTTGGAGCCAGGACCTCTGCTTTATTTTAAATAAGCTCTTGGGATATTGAAGCCTTTAGGTGATTCCAAATAGAAATGGTTTGTTAGCTAATGTGTTGGATTTCGAGCCTAGAGATCATAGGCGGCTGCAACTCATTGAAGTCCTTGTGATTTACAGTGTACTGAAAGGACCATTGTTTCATGTCCCCTGACTTCCTCCTAGCTGTTCCCTTGTCTTGGTTACTGCTTACTTATCCTTGCAAACTCACCTTTGTCAACACTTCCAGGAAGACTTCTGACCCCTACAAGAGGTTAGGTTCATGAGCATGCTAGAACACCCCCTTGCTACCTCATTCACAGCACTTGTCACTCTGCTGTTCTTGTCCCTTCCAGCTGTGCTGTGATTGTCTTCTTGGGTAGGGGCTTTTTTCCTCTGTTCACGGGGCCTAACACCTAATAGGTACCTGATGCATGTGCTATCCAAATAAATAAAATAGCTTTCCTGCTTTTAATATGTGACTGTGGTTCAAGAAGGTAATGATTTCAAAGTACTGTATGTTGGATTCCATTTTTCATTAATAAGGGAAATAATATCTGGCTGTAACATGGAAATAGAATATAGTTTTTACTTTTGATATTTAACCAAGGTTTTTTACACTCAGTTATTTTTAAGGATATTTTTTGGATATTTTTATCCAAAGATCCAGTATCTTTGGATATTTTCTGCCCAAAATATCCTTTGGATCAGCTTGTGCTCTCCTTGCACAGTAACACGTTTACTGTGAGTCAGTATTAGAAGAAATGACTTCTGGCCTCCAAGTGGCTTAGAGGAAGCAGAGTGATTAGTTTTCACATCAGTCAGCATGAAGGAAATGTATTCTACAATTTCTGATGTTGCTGGAATTTGTGGTATTGCTGTATTTGAAGCATTGTTTTTTTTTTCTTCTAAGAGTTTTATAGTTTTAGCTCTTATATTTATGTCCATGATCTGTTTTAATTTTTATTTTTCAGTCAAGTCAACATTCAGTATTATTATATTAGTTTCAGGTATACAGCATAGTGGTTAGACATTTATATAATTTACAAAGTGAGTCCCCCCATAAATCTATTACTACCACCACCCCCAGTACCATATGTAGTTATTACCATATTATTGCCTATATTCCTTACGCTGTACTTGATGTTGAAGCATAATTTGAGATTATTTCTCTTCTTTAGAGGTAAGAATACACAAGACAAATGATCAAGACAGACAGGCGGAAAAAGATTGGGCAACTGGGTGTGATTATTGGTGTAGTAGAACTCAGGAAGCATTTTTACAGTTTTGCAGGAGATTTGAAACAAGGGAAAAAGTTAGGGTAGGATGTAAGGGGGTAACATGGACATAGATTAGGATGCCTCGCCTGCTTCCAAATATTTATGTCACTTATTCCCCTCACCACAGGTTCTCAGTTACTCCTAAAAGCACTTCGTGCCTCTTGTTGTCTATTGGAATTCATTTTAACAGGTTGAACAGCCCCATGTGCCAGGATCCTGTAAAGGAAATTCTTTGGCAGATGAAGATCAGTCAGGGCAACAAATATTTGAGCATTTCCTATGTGCCAGACACTGTGGAAAACAGTTTTGAAAGGGAAAAAGAAACACATACACAAACATGGTTCTGTCCTCTTGGAGCTTACTGTCTACTAAGAAGAGATGTTAAGTAATCACAACTAACTAATCCCAAGTGAGCAGAGTGTGTGGTGTTGGAGAAGCACCAGGTGCTTGTGTGTGAGACTGAGCTGGCATTAGGTCTGGCATGTCTGCCCGAGGAAGTGAGTTGTACCTGAGATCCAAAGGTTGAGTCATTGTTAGCCAAGCAGAGAAGAAAGGGAAGAGCATTCAGGAGGCAGGAGGGGGCACATCAAGCTCCAGGACCTGGAGAGGTGAGACCTGCCTGGCTGGAGGCCTCTGCCAAATGGCAGGGGCACAGAGGGTGGCGGTGCTCCTCAGCCTGCCCCTCCCGCTCATCGGAGGGGTCTCTCAAGTTCCCCATTTGGGAAGCTTTGAATTTTTTCTAACTTTTTACTATGGAAAATTTTAGACCCAGACAAAGGTAGAAATAATAACAAAACTTTCATGTTCCCATGATCAAGCTTCAACAATTACTGGTTTATGGCTGATCTTGTTTTGTACATACACCCTACCCTCTATCCCCTTCCTTCCTTGGAATCAAATGACAGACATCGTATCACTTCTTTAGTGAATGTTTTAATGTACATCCAGTTTCCCAGGAGTCCTGGAGTTTGGATTTTATGGGACTCTGTTGGACAAAAGGACCGAGTTACAGCGGCTTGGGAGAAAGAGAATGACTGTGGTTCATGGTTTCCTCTGACATTTGCAGCCCAGCTTCTGTCCTGTGGACCAGCCCACAGTTCCCCAACACCTTAGCAGGTGTACCTCATGGTACCCCGTGGGACATCAGCGGTATTTATGAATTCCTTTTGGACTGTTTTCAGAAGGAGAAGATGAGGAGGACGAGGAGGATGAGGATGGTGAGGAGGAAGAGTTTGATGATGAAGATGATGAAGATGAAGACGAAGATGTAGAAGGGGAAGAGGATGAAGATGAAGTCAGTGGGGAGGTCAGTGCGACTCTGTTGCCCTACTTCCTAATTAAAATTAGTTAAAAAGAAAAAAGGGAAAGGCCTCCTGAAGAAATTAGTATACTTGTGAATAGTCTGATATCAGCCTGATTAATTTAGCTCTTATAACTCCCACCCCCTTTTAGTAAATTCTAAGTAGAATGCTTACTGAATCCTGAGAGTGGAGGGTGTGATGTTAAATAAGAATGTGGTCCTGCCCTGGGAGAGCAGGCAGTCTGGCTTAATGGGGCACCTAGTAACACAATATCTCAAAGGGACTGAATGCCATACAAGGACAGGAGAAAGGAGTGACTTGACTTTGACCCTCAAGGAGGTTTGTAAAAACAGGCGACGGATTGGTTTAGATGTCATCAACAAGCATGTGGGTGTTTAGTGCAGAAATAAGTCTGAGCACTTTGTATAATTTTCATAGGTCCTTAATGAAATTAAGTTTCTGAGAGAAGCTTTTTTTGTAACAGTGGTAATGTAGAAATCTTTGTCCAAACCTGCTTTGAAATTCAAGATTTTTAAGTCATTTCTTGAATTATTCGTTTAAAAGTTGTATACTAATTAAACATGTCTGGAAAATAAAATGCTTCTGAAAAGCAATGTGCAAAGAAAATTTTAAATTAAACTTATTAAGAAAAACATTTCAGACGTTTCAGTACATCAAACTAGATAAAAATAACATTAATGTTTTCTCCTTGATGGATTGTTACATATACTGGGAAATTATTTAGTTTTTGTACTTTTCAACTTGGCGTATTAGAATGAGTCGTAATAATGATATGCCTTTACCATTCTTTAGGAAGAAGAATTTGGACATGATGGAGAGGTTGATGAAGATGAAGATGATGAGGATGAGGATGAGGATGAAGGTGGGTCCAATGAGTGTACCTTGTTCCTCAGTTGAAAGTTGCATTTGGGGTGGGTGTCCATTAACTTAGAATTTGGAACCACAGAGAAAATAAAATGCCCTTTGCCCTGGTGGTCTCATGGGCTCTTTGTATGGACAGATAGCCCTGTCATTGTGTCCACGCAAGTGCCACCCACCTGCCCTACAGTGAGCAACTGGGGGTGCCTGTCTGGAGGACGGGGGCTCGGTTTCCAGCCCCTGCATTTGGACTGTCTTTAGACCCTATTGTCTGGGTTATTGCCAGGCTTGAGGTTTCTATGTTTTGAATTCTTTCCTTTTAAAAAGTCGTAATTGGGTCATAATTTTTACAGAATATATACATAGCACCTTCCCATTTTATCAGTGTTATTCCTGCCCCTACCCCCAACCAAAACCCGTGAAACACCCATTTATTACTCACTGAAAGTACAGATTCCCGTGCTTGTGTAGGTTTTAGAGTACCAGGCTGTTGCCTGTGCTTTCCATTGGTTCAAAGGTTTGTCAGCATCTGTTCTCTGTGCCAGGCACTAGACAAACGTTACACTGATAGAGCAGCCATTCAGACATGATTTCTGCCTCCAAGGAGCTTTTTGGTACATAATTTGACAAGGATTTAGTCAATTTAATTGAAATAGCCATGAATTTTTATTAGTTGACAAAACAGTGCTATGTAGGCCTCTGTGTCTGAAATACCTAAAGGGGTCTAAGTCATCTTTTTTTAGTCAGTGTTAGACTTGCTACAGTTTGAGTCTTGCCATGTTTAGGCCTACATACTTTGTGTTATCTCATTAATCCTCAGAATAACACTGTAAGTCAGTACCATTGTTTCTATTTTATAAGAACAAGGAAACAGCTTCAAGGGAAGAGCTTGAGCAGCCTGCCCAGGGTCAGTTGTTAGTGAGCATGGGTCAGAAACAGGCTACTCCAAAGTCCTTACTGTGCATTTTAATAACTGCTAGTGTTTCATCGGACCAGCAAGTATAAGAAACATTTGGGAGACTGCAACTTAAATTGAAAAAACTGGTTGGACTTTGCTGTGATTTGAGATGCTACTGTGCATTTTGCCCTTCTTGGTTCTTTAGTCATTATTTATGCTTTTTAAAATTAATGCCTGTTAATGAACAACCTGTCAGATCAAGCTGACATCTTTTTTTAAAAATCTCAACTATCAAAAAGTCCACTATTTTTACCTCCATTAGTAATAACCTAGACAGTATGCCTTTTCAATTGTCTCAAAGTGAATTTTTGTTATTGTGCAGAGGAGGAAGAAAGCGGGAAAGGTGAAAAGAGGAAGAGAGAAACAGACGATGAAGGAGAAGATGATTAAGATGCTAAATAACCTGCAAAAAAAGAACTGTTCAGTGTTGGTTGGACTGCTCATACGGATTTGGTAGCTGTTTAAAAAAAAAAAAAGGTAGCTGTGATGCAAACCCCAGGACACCCACCCACCCAAAGAGCCAAAGAATAGTTCCTGTGACATTCCGCCTTCCTCCAGTTAGTCCCTTTTGGAAATTCACCACCAAGCTTGGGGACTGCACCCCAGCAAAACTGTAAGCGTTGTTAGGTTTCCATGTAAGACTCTTGCTGTAGCGTGGATAGCTGTGATTGGCGAGTCAGCCGTCTGTGGCTACCAGTTACACCAAGATTGTAACAGCATTTCTACTTTCTGTACAACAAAGAAGCTTTGTAAATAAAATCTTAACATTTTGGGCCTGTTTTTTTTTTTTTTTCATGCTTTTCTTTTTAATGAAGTCTTTTTACATTAGGACATTTTATGTGACAACTGCCAAAAAGTATTTTTAAGAATTTAAGTGAAATAAACATGTTCCTCTTTGGTAAAGCCTAGTTGTATGCTTACATTTTTAAATTGGACTTCATTTGTAAGTTCATGTTAAAGCACACTAAAGAGCTGGTTTCTTTGGCGTTTTTATGTTAGTGTTTATTGAGGGAAAATGCACAAGTGTGTAGAATCTGAAGCATTTACATCCAATTTCATTTTTGAAGACTGCAGGAGTAAATGAAGTAGACTTTTTAACAATACTGTTTGAAATTCAATGCTCTAGAGCCCCTGAAAGCAAGTCAAAATGATGTTAGATTCAAATAATAGTTGAACTAAAGAAAAGAAGATAGTGTAATAAAGGAAAAGGCCTCACCCGAGTCCTGGGAGATCTGAATTCTAGTTCTGGCTCTGCCACCGATTTCCTGGGTGACTTTGTGTTGACTCTAGATCACCTCCCAGTCTATAAAATTGGGGTCGGGGGTGGCCAAATGGCTTCTGAAGCCTTGCAACACTGATGGTCTGTGACCCTCACTGCCAGGAAGGTCTGAAGGAAAAAATGGGCTTTGCGCCCTGGCTGAATCATGTAGGGTTTGACTGACAGGTGAACAGAGAGTATGGTTTGTTATCGAGACAGGCGTGCTAAGGAGGAATGACATGTGAAAAGCCTTGGGGAAGAGCTGGTAGGCACAGCCTGAGGTCAACTCGGCTTTTCCAAAAGATGGAAATTTTCTCTATTCTTACAGGTCTCAAAGGGTTTGTGGGGAGGGGTAAGATATTGTACAGTTTGCATTTAATGACTCACCCATTTAATAGATGTGTGATTGCATTGTCAATATTTTTGTAATGAAAGATTTGAGGATTGCTTCAGTAAATCTTAGCTATAAACTATTTGAATGAGGGGATTTTATGCATGTAAATGCAATATTAAAAATTGGAACCTAATTTGAATTTGTATCTAGAAAAAGTTATGTGGTATTATTGGAAGCCCCAAATTGTGTGTTTTAAAAGTGGAGTTTGCTTCTTGCAAAGGAAATTCAAGAAAATTGGATTTCTGGTTTAGCGGATATTGCTTTATTTTCTCCAGCTATAGGACTTATCTGCCATTTGGCGAAACTTTAATACATTATGAAGCATTGTCTTCTGTAGCCTAAGTGTCCTTAGGCTTTTCAGCTGTCAAATATGAAACAGGAACTTTGAATGATTGTTTTTTGGTTGTTGTTGTTTTGGGGTGGGGTTTTTTGGGGTTTTTTTTTTTTTTTTTTTTTTTTTTGCTTTTTCAAGTTTACAGAACTTTCCAATATCTACCAAGCACCCAGGATATGACAGGCTCATGGCTGGGCAAGAGGGAGGGAGGTTGGGATAGAGACAAGCCAGCCCTTGGGTACTCGGAACAGGGCAGCGAAGACATAAGAGTGATATTTACTTAGGACTTAGAGTAAGTGTTAGGATCATTCAGAGGCCAGAAAGGTGGCATCCAGCTAGCAGGGTTACTGGTTTCCTGGAAAGGGAAGTATTTGAGCCATGTAAGTGAATATGCATAGGGTTTAGAAATAGGAATAGAGAATGCTGAGGAGCATGAGTAGGAGGTAGGGATTGTTGAGTACATTTAGATTCAAATAGGCAAGTCTGACTAGTGAATGAGAAGGAATAGAAGGAATGGCCAGTGAGGCTGGACCCGTAATTTGGGACCTTACCCTAGAGGGGCTTGAAGGTCAAGCTCTGCATTCACTCCATGAAATGTCAGCTTGGCCTACTGTATGTGGTAAGTATGTCTAGGGAATGGTAGAGGTTTTCATTTCTACCATTCTTTAAAAATTAGGTTATCTAGAAGCCTATGACATTCTGACCTGTGGGAGGCCTCTGAGGCTCCGCTGTTCTTGAATAAAGGCAGTTTTTAAATTCTTGAAGAAGCAAGTTTATTGGTGATAAGCTTGCAGGGCAGACCTATTTCTGGAGCTGCCTCCCATGTGAAGGAGATCTTTGAATGGGTTTGCCTCCAGCTTTCACAGCAAACTTGAGTTATAAAATGAGTTTGAGTGGGAGCTGTGATGGACTGGATGACTAGTCCCGATTGGTTAGTAGAGGCCTCTTTCAGACGTGTGTGCACCCTCCAGCCAGGGCAATGGCCCTGTGCCTGGGTGATATGCTGCAAACCATGATTGCATTGGAATCATTTGTCCTTTAATAGTAAAAGACCTGAAACCATCTCTCATCGTGGAGATTCGGAAACAGGCACAGGAGAGAGACGGGCTGTTTTCAACATTGTGCCCTTACCCTGAATTCACTCCTGCAACAGGAATCCAGGACCTGAAGAGTGATTGAGACTTTTCCAAGTGCAGACAGGCCATCCCATGTAAGATGCTGGTCCCCCACCCCATCACCAGGACTCCTCCATCACACATGAGAGTTAGAGCCGGGTCAGTCCTTTGCACCTCTGGCACTTACCTTTGGGGTATACTACCCTGCCACCAGAGGAAGGTGAGAGAAGCACAAAGGCTCTACCCTCAGGTTATGACCTTCTCTCCAGCCCTGTCAGGTTGTGCTGACATCAATTTTAATGAGGCTGGTGATACCAGCGTGTTGACAGTTTGAAAAGGGAGTCAAGTTACGAGCCCTCTTCAGCTTTGGCCAGCCCAACAGTTGCTCTGCAGGGAAACCACCAAGACTACAGGAAGTGTAGAAGTCCTTCCCAGAGCCAATTAGGTCAGCTTCATGATCTCTGACCACGTACTTGACAACTTGTCTCAGCAGTGTTGGGGAGGGCATGTAGGGAAAATGACTTTGAAAGTTACTCTGATGAAGGGGTTTGACCCCAGGCCAGGAGGGGTTTGGCGCGTGTGTGTGTGTGTGTGTTCATTACGGCACCACCCCCACCTCAGCCCTGAGAAAGCAGGAGTGGAGTTGGGAGGGAGACCTCAATCCAAACACCTGTTCTAGCCCCAGCCTGGCTACTGGCTGGTATGTGACCTTTCTGAGTCACTTTTCCTCTTGTGAGCCTTCATTCAGTTCCTCACCTGAAACTACAGGCCCAGCCCTGGCTGGTGGCTCAGTTGGTAGGTGTGTCATCCCATACATCAAAGGGGTGTGGATTTGATTCCCAATAAGGGCACATACCTAGGTTGTGGGTTCAGATTCCAGTTGGGGTACATTGGGGTACTGCTGCAGGCAACCAACTGACATTTCTCCCCCATCCCCATCACATCAATAATATCCTTGGGTGAGGATTTAAAAAAATAATAGGGCCCAAGCTAAAAGCTTGCAGCTGTGTAAGTCTGAATGTGGTACACGCCAAGTTCTAACTAGCATTGGAGATGCTACTAGTTACTCATGCCATCGCTCCCAGTCACCCCAGCACCCTACCAAAGAGAGGTAAGGGTTTGGGGGCTGGTGGAAAATGTCAGCTGTGCTTTGGGCTCAACAGAATAGAAAGGGATAGAACTGTATGTAGCAGGAGACCAGAGTGGAAGTTGGAACAGTCACTAGGAAAAGGCTGGATGAGGGCTGCATCTCCAGGACTGACAGTCAATGAGGTGTTTTCCAAAAACTGCAATAGGAATCCTAGAATGTCAGTTTTACTAGTCACACTTGTCAGTCTTCTGGTAAGTACCATTGCAGTCTTATGTGACCTCGAGCATGAGCAGGATGTGTATCTACCACTAGGGGGCACTCCTGCTGCAAGTCAGGAAGGGAGCAGGTGGCCATTTGTGAGGATTCATTTTTAAACCTCAGCCTCCTTCCCCTGCAACCGCCATTTTACAGATGTGGAAACTGAGGGCTTTAGAGGTGAAAGGACTTACCCAAAGTCCAGGTGCCAGTAAACACTGAGTGTGGCTTGGATTCCAACCCTGCTCTGCCTGAGTCCAAAGTTTATATTCTTTGCTCCATGTGCCTCCTTAGGCCCTCCAGCTCCTGGCTCCAATGATGAGGAAGTTAGTGAACCTGTTTCATCCTCATCTAGGAGCAAGGTAGAGGCTGGCTAACAAGACCCTGTTGTTTCCAAAGGTTCAGGACAGGTGAGAACAGAGCTAAAGTTTTCGGAGTTGGAACCATCAGTGCGTAGGGGTGGGCAAACAGGGAGCACTCCATACTGACAACTGCTGCTCGGGGTTGGGGAGCTTGGGTGGATCCACACTCCCCTTCCTCCTCAGGGACACTTTCCAGAAATCTGACTGTGGGGAGCAGTTGCCTTCCCCTATGAGGTGGAATGTGGCTGCGGAGTAAACATGAAGTCAGTTATGCCTCAGTCTTCATTGTCATCTCTCCTTTTGAGCACTTGCTCATTAAGAAAATGTTTCTTGGTACCTACTAAGTGCTAAAGAGTCCAGACCCTGCTCCGGAGGGTCTCCTGGCCCTGTAGGACAGGACACAGTTACAACACCAGGCTCAAGCAACATAAAAGGCATAGGCCTGGTCTGTCCTGTTCACCATTGTACTGCGAGGGCTTTGCATTTTAAAGCTTAGTAGGTGCTCTAGATGTTTCCTAACTCAAAGGAGCTCAGTAGAGAGGGAACTACAGAGGAGAAGAGGCAGTTGCCATAAAGGGTAATAAGTGGATAGAGAAGAAGGGCCAATGGCAGCCCAGAGAAGGTTGTTGGAGAGATGAGAGAAAGTTCTGAGAGGAAGTGCCTCCTGGGCTGAAGGACCTGCAGAAGGCGGCCAAGCATGGCTCAGTGTGTGTGTGTGGGGGGGGGGGGGGAGCCAGGAGCCTGCAGGCTCAGGAAACAGCCTGTGCCAAAGCCTGGAAGTGAGAAAATATGATCCTTTATGGAAATTTAAAAGCAAAGAGTAGAGCAAAATTAGGCAGGTGGTTCAGTTGGTTGGAGCACTGTCCCCAGGCACCAAAAGGTTGCAGTTTTGATTCCCAGTCAGGGCAAGTGCTGGAGACAACCAATTGATGTTTCTCTCTTATACCTATGTTTCTCTCCCTTCTTCTCTCTAAAATTAATAAAACATATTCATGGGTAAAGATAAAAACAGATTAGGCAGGAATCTTAGGTTGGAGGGGACTTTACAGGAACCAACTTCTAGAGGGACTTAGCACAGTCAGGCTGCCCACTGTGGCCCCAGACCCCCAGGTCTCAGGTCTGGGAAGTGGGCCCTGATTCTCTACCTTAATTCCATGACCCAACACCCTGGGTACCCTAGTTTCTCCAAAGCTAAGCTCTTCCTCGCCTCTCCTGCTAATAAGGAAAAACCTCATTGGTTTTAATTTGTTTTAAAGATCTTCCCACATGCTCTCAACCATTTTTGACAAACTGCACATTGATTCATTATCCAAGCAGAAAAGCAATAGAAATTCTCAGGAACTTTATTTTTTATTTTTAATATGTTATTTATTTATTTTTAGAGAGAGGACAAGGGAGGGAGAATAAAAGGGAGAGAAACATCAATGTGTGTTTGCTTCATGTGCCCCCTATTGGGGACCTGGCTCGCAATCCAGGCATGTGCCCTGACTGGGAATTGAACCAGAGACCCTTTGGTTCACAGGCCAGTACTCAATCCACTGAGCCACACCATCCAGGGATACCAGAAACTTTTAAAAGAACGAGAGAGGAATGACAATTGCATCCTTTCCTCCTCAATTTAGCAAGGTAAAGTAGTACTACTTTAATTTACTGGCAGCTCCTATTAAACATAGGTAACATCAGCCTAACTGGTTTTTGTGGGATAAATTTATTTTAAAACATAATTTCTTTTTCCCCTTTAAACTTAATTTCCACTTATTCACAAATTAAGCAAAACCGTAACAGTTTCTTTAGCCAAAAGTAACTGAGTTACCTTATTGTTGGGTTGCATTTTCCCCTGTCACCAGGGTTGTTTCCATCAGCCTCAGCCAGGTGTGAAGGCCATTTAAACCTGAGAGACATGAAGCACTGGCCATCCAGTCTAGCACATGCACACATCACGATGAGTGAGCGCTGCAGCAATCTCCTTCCTTTTGACTGCTTCCTCCTGGCCTCCAAACATGCACTTCTTCAGAACCCTTAGACTCTGGGACCTCGTCTAGCCAGCCCATGATCCATTTTTTCCACTTGTTTTTAACAACTGAATTTTCCCAAGAAAAGGTCTCTTTTCACCCTGTTTCCTCACCTCCCCTTGGCCACCAGATCTGCTATGAACAGTGGGCTCCTTTGTCCCCCCATGTTCTTGCTCCTCATTCTCCTGAACTACTCAGGGCCTTTGACCCTGTGAGTCTCCCTCCTTAGGACAGTGTCACCTGCTTCTGGTTCCTTTCTCCATTCCTTCCAGGGCATCTGCACAGGGCTCATTCCTCCACACTGCTTTATCCCTCCACATACTCTCTCCTTTAGCAGTCTAAGGGATCTGGGGTCTTTAACTCTCTCAGGATGGCCCCCAGATTCCCCCGCCCCCCCAGACCTCTACTCTGAGCTTCAGACCTGCCTCTCCTCCTGCCTGGCGGACAGTTTCACCTGCATGTCCAAAACCTGCCCATCTCACCTTCCACCCAAGAGGGGCCTCCTCCTCTCCTTTCTGTTACTGCTGTTACTTTGCTCATCAGTTTTGGTAAGTCAAACGTTATGTTTTCTTTCAAATTGGCCCTTTTTTTTTTTTCCAATATTGCCTGCAACCCAACAGTTAGGTTCCTAGACTGGGAGGCATTTCAAGGTCTTAGTCCCAATTTACTATAGGCTAAGTACTCTGATGACGGTTTTGTAGACATGAAGGATTAAAGCATTCATGATCAAGAATCTCAGGAAGGACTAATGCATTCGTGATCAAGAGCTGATCAGTAGCAGGTACTGGGCACAAGCCAGCGCTGTAATTCTAAATCCAGAATCCGTTTATTCCATTATACCGTAGGGCAGCGATTACCAACCGTTTGGCACGAGGCACCAGTTTCGTGGAAGACAATTTTTCCACGGACAGGACGCAGGGAATGGGGAGGAAGGAGCTCAGGCGGTAATGCGAGTGATGGGGAGCGGGATGACGCTTCGCTCGTTGCCGCTTCTCACCACCTGCTGGGAGCCCGGTTCTTAACAGGCCAGTGCCAGCCCGTGACTCAGGGGTTGGGGACACCCTGCTGTAGGGCACGCTCTCCCGTCGCCTTTGGGAGCTGGACCTAGACTACGTCCTGCGAAGACAACCGTCAGCCCTTCAGAGAACGTGTGTTCAGCCGCACCCCTAGTGAACCTGCGACTGTCGGGAACTAAGCTTCTGGGCCCAAAGCCTGAGTGGAGCTTCCCGGTCCAGAGGCAACGCCCTCTGGGTGGTAGCTCCGCCCCCTGCCCCCGATTGGCTGGCGGAGCCCGGGGATTGGCTGCACTGCGGGCGCAGGCTGACGTGGCGGGGGCTACGTGTGGGTCTCCGGCTGCCGCCTGGAGAGACCAGAGGCCGCGGCCTCGGCACCTAGGCGAGTGGAGTGGCGCGGCAGCAGCGATGCCGCTGGAGCTGGAGCTGTGTCCCGGGCGCCGGGTGGGCGGGCAGCACCCGTGCTTCATCATTGCCGAGATCGGCCAGAACCACCAAGGCGACCTGGACGTTGCCAAGCGCATGATCCGCGTGGCCAAGGTGAGGGGAGTGCTCCAGAGGAGAGGGGTGGGGGGATCCGGAGACGGGAAGGGTTACGGGGAGCCGGGACCTCCTTTCTCTCTCTCTCTTGCCTTGCATCTGGTCTGGCGTCCTGCTAGCCTGGTCCCTTTCTGAGTCTTTCGAAACCCTCTTCATTCCTGCTCCACCCTGACTCTCCTGTCCCGACCTCCCTCGCCCCCTCCTGGTGGCTGAATAGTCTTTTTAAAACACAGGTTGGATCAAGTTGTACCCCCTGCTGACACCTTTAGTGGCTCCCCACTGACCTTGGGTAAAGTCGGAACCTTCTGTCCCAGGTATTCGAAAAGAGTCATCGGGAAGCTTTGGCTAGAAATAAATGACAAAGATTTACTCAGCGGTCTTAGGGTTCGGAAACACAACTAGGCAAAAATCCAGATGTGTTCTGAAAAAGACAAGAACTTTAGGAGTTCTTATAATAAAGTCACATCCTTGAAACTAATCAGTTCTGCATTCTTAGTTGGTCCAGGGTGCTTATCAATTGGATGCCAGCCGTCTGGTCACGTCCGGAGCCCTTTAGGACTCAGTCAAATTTGGTATATGTTGGGGTATTGACATACATCCAACCGACAGATCTGTGGGTATTGGTGCAGGACTGGAAAGTTCAAAAATTTCAATTATGCAGCAAGTTAAGATAAGAAAAGAATCCTTTTCCTCCTGACTTCAAGACCTTGATGACCTGGCCCCTTGCTGTTACTTACCTCTGACATCTTCCAGCGACCTTGAATTACTTGCAGGAAGTTTTAGAAATTTCTGGAAGTTGCCATCGACTCTCTCACCTGCCTTGTGTTTGGAATGTGAAATGGTTAAAATGCCAGGGCTCTGGATTCAAATCCTGACTCGACAGTTTACCAGCTGTGTGAATGTGGGCTCGATCCTTAATCTCCATGAGCCCCACTGCCTCGTTTGAAACCCAGGCTTGATGATAGTAGTCCTTAGCTCAGAGTTATAAGGGTCAAGAGAGGTAACTTATGCACAGTGCACAGGGTAGATTTTGGCACGTAGGCTTCCATGTAGCCCTGCTCCACATAATGAAGTTTGGGTCAAGAACTGGTGGCCCATACAGTGGTGTTCCCATAAGACAGATTATAATGGAGCTGAAAAGTTCCTGTCACCTCTGTCCCAGCACAGTGCAGCGCCCGCCTGTCTGTGGCGGTGCTGTATCAACAAGTTACTGCACTGCCAGCTGGGTAAAAGCGTTTGATCCTTGAACAGTGTGGGGGTTAGGGGGTGTGGACCCCCGCCTTCCTGTGTAGTTGAAAAGCTGCTTATAACTTCCCCCAAATTTCATTGTCCCCAGGGGAGTAGTTCCAGGCCCCCCGCTGGTACCAAAGTCCTAGATGTTCAAGTGCCAACTGTATAGCACATACAATTATGTATAGTACATAAAACTTGATAATGATAAATGATGATGTTACTGGTTTATGTAATTACTATACTACTTATGATATTGTAGAGTGTACTCTTTTTACTTATGAAAACACAACTTTGCTGTAAAACAGTGTACCGTGCTATGTGGCAGCAGCTGTATGTGTCCTGACTGGGAATCGAATCTGTGACCTTTTGGTCTGTGGGACCACATTCCAACCGACTGAGCCATGCTGATCAGTCCTCAACTATTTTTATTTTATTATAATCATATCATATACATTTATTATAATTAGGGATTTGCTAATTAAATATACTCTTAACTTTCAAGTTTTGAGACAAATGGAACATGATACCTTGGCTCATCCTGGAGTTCTGCTGCTTGTTTTTTGCTAGTGGCGAAGCAGTAAAACCCTCAATAAAGAAACCATAGCCCTGTCGTAAAACAGACCCACTGTGTTTTCTGAACCTGGAGTTTATCATAGCATTAAACGGACAAGGCGATCACTGATCTTTAGGAAGGAAGCTGAGAAAAGAAGAGGAACCGGTTCTGGTACCACTGCTGTCATGTGGAATGTGGTTTCTGCTTCTTCACTTTTATCATCTTCCTGCAAATGGCAGGTTTGTCCAGATGGAGACAAGCCTTTTAACTCCTTTTTTTTTAAAGATTTTATTATTATTTTTTAATCTTTAGAGGGGGGAAGGGAAGGAGAGAGGGAGAGAAATATCAGTGTATGGTTGCCTCTTGTGCGTCCCTTGCTGGGAACTGGCCTGCAACCCAGGCATGTGCCCTGACTGGGAATCGAACTGAGATCATTTGGTTTACAGGCCCATGCTCAATCCACTGAGCTACACCAGCCAGGGCTCTTTTAACTTCTTGAGTGAGTCTTGAGATAAAGATGAGAAGCAGAGGGAGCCTCAGTGACACTCTGTGAAGACCTCATTAGCTTGCTGGAAACCTGGGTGTGGCAGGGACCCAGGTTGCAGTCCTGAGCCAGGACACACGTGGTCTGCAGCCTTAAGGAAAGTGGTCTGGCCAGCTCTGCTGGAGACTCGCTGTCAGGCGCTCTGGGAACCTTCCTCTGGACAATGGGAACTGTGTTGTCCTAGATCACTTTCATGTCTGATGTTCTTTGACTTCTTTCTAGTATCATGTCCTGACTGTGCTGTCTTGTGATTTTTCCAGGGGCAGGACCCACACTCTTAGCACAGACATTTCTGGAGCCAAGGTTTTCCATAGCAGCGATACCACTGTGTCTGCAGAAATGTCAGTAAGCTGACCCTTCAGAGGTTTTCCTTACTATTTCTGTTGAGTGGTTTTTAAAAAACAGTTTTGAGAGATTGTGCTGACTGGCAGTAGAATTATAGCTTTTCTAGCCAGACAATCTAGCTTTTATACTTTAGTAAGGCCGGGGCATTTCTAGGTTTCAGTTGTTTGCTTTTTGCCTCGGAATCTCTTGTTCAAACAAGGTGTCATGCAGAAAAGCACAAGGTCAAAACAGCTAAAAGCAGAGTTGTTCCTTTAAGGGCTTCCTTGGAACAGTTACATATCCTGGAGCTAGCCCAGAGCATTTTATAGATGGAGAAACTGAGTCTAGAGACAGGAAGTGACTGATCCAAGACTTGGGGTCAGGTTGTGAGTATTTTCTCCTAAATTCTGGTCCAGTGCTCATTTTACTGTCTTCTGCTGAGTTACGCAGCAACGTAAAATCTTCCTTAACTGTTTGATTAATTACTTCTAATTTTACAACACAAAACAAAGCCAAAAAAGCCTCCCTTTTTTTGCATTTGAAGGGGAGGGGGGAGGGAAAGCCCCCTCCCCAACCTTTTCTTCCTTTGAGACTTGCTTCTCCTCTTCCTCTTTGGGGGTTACTGACTACCTCCGCCAACGGACATTGTTTTTAAAGATAATGACGTCGTGGCCATTGCCCCCAACATTTCTCTTCTCTCTGAGAGTCCACAAGTTATTGACAGGAGCCCTGATGTGTGTTGCAGGAGTGTGGGGCTGACTGCGCCAAATTCCAGAAGAGTGAGCTGGAGCACAAGTTCAACCGGAAAGCCTTGGAGAGGCCGTATACTTCGAAGCATTCCTGGGGGAAGACATACGGGGAGCACAAGCGCCACCTGGAATTCAGCCATGACCAGTACAGGGAGCTGCAGAGATATGCCAAAGAGGTTGGCATCTTCTTCACTGCCTCTGGCATGGATGAGGTGAGCCCTCTGCCACTCTGCCATTTGCTACTTTAGCAGACCCAGGGGACAGCAGGCGGCCTGGTGGCTTTTGGCTGAGAGCTCAGTCCAGCCCTTAACTCACTTTAGACTTTTTTGTGCTTTCTGGACCTGGAGCTCTCCATAGTATTAACTAGATCAATGCCCAACTAAATGGGAGGCCAGAGGAGCTGAGGCCCTTTGCGAGTCTGTAGGAAGAGCACTGTAGTTTCCAAAACGAGCTGTCTCTGGGAGCAGGGGGCAGCCACACTGGGGTCCGGAGTCCCTTGAGCATGTGGGAAACCCCTGCTGGGCCAGTTTCCCCCCATGGAAAGTGACCTGGACTAGGGGTTGGGAAACCTCTGCCCCTTGCTGAGGGGCCGTGGCTGATTTTGGTGACGTGGCACTGGTGTCATCCAGAAGGGAGTGGCACACAGGGTGGCCCTGCTGACATCCTGGAGGAGCCTAGCTGGTGCTGGGTCTCAGGTGCGACCTGCTCGGTAACCTCCCTCAGTGTTCCCTCACGTACTCTTTTTCTGAATGTAAACAAATTTTAATTGTAAAAAATAATGTAATATCACAGAACGTTTAGAAGACAGGAAAAAGAGGGGGAAATTGACCCATAATCCCTATATGACAACTTCTGTGTATTTCCTCCTGAAGTCTGTTTATATGCATATTTTATTGCATGGTGGTTATATTTGTGAATATTCAGTTCTGCGCATGCTTTTCCTAGTTAACATTATATGAAAAGCTTTTTACCCATAGCTTGTTTTTATTTTTAGCTTTATTGAGATATAACTGACTATATAACTCCCTGTCTCTTATGCTTAAGGTTTTTGAGAGCAGTGGAACATTTTTTGAAGATTTATAACATACCTAACCATTTCTCTGTTTTTGAGAAAGATTACTTTCAGTTTTTTGTGTTTAGGAATAACACTGAGATGAACTTTTTTTTTTCCTGTTTTTGAGCTGTCTCCTGAAGATAACTTTGCAGAAATGGATCATGAGATGAAACCTCAGAACATTTGTGTGGCTCTTGAAACAGGATTCTTTTAGTCATCCAGAACATGTGAAGTGACCCCAGTTCATTCTCTAGGCTTCCGATCCTTTGTGGCACCCCAAATATGTCTGTAAATTGAGCTCCAAGAAACTTAAGCGTAGCCTAGCCATTGGTAGTTTAGAAAAAGGTGGAGGGGCAGAGAACCTAGGCCTCTGGGAAACTTGGCATGCTGGGGCTTCAGTTCAGGAGCCCATATTCATTCCGTAACTCACAGCGTTTATAAACATGACATTCTTCAGATCTAGTTGTGCATTTAACAATTACAATTTTCTACTTTTGAATTATACATTATAGTTTACAAAGCATCTTCACACACAGTAATATATTTTACTTCTACTGTGCCCCATTTCACAGCTGAAGAGACAGATGTTCAGAGGGCCAGGGAGGTTTGTACAGGGTCGCACAACTAGGAAAGGGGGCTTGAAAGCAGATCTGAAGCCCGGTGCGGTGTGCTTTCTGCGGTCCCTCGGGTGCCACCTAAGTGTCGGTCTGTGTGTGTGTGTGGCTTCCCAGAGCCCAGCAGAGCCTTTGAGTTTCCTCCTTTTCTTCACCACCCGCCCCACCGAGCAGGTGCTTCCCCGGGACAGTTTTCCTGAAGCCTGACCACACCTTAGCATCGAGTCCAAAGTCAGGCGAAAGGAGAGAAATGTCACTGGGGAGTTTCTCTGCAGTGGGTGGCAACTAAAAACAGTAACAAACCAAAATAACAAATCAAAGAGTATGGCAGAGGTTCTCAAAGTGTGGCCCAGGAACCCCTGGGGGATTCATTTGACCTTTATGAAGGTCCACAAGGTCAAAACTATTTTCCCGACACTCAGATGTTTCTGCCTTTTTCACTGTCCTTCTCTCACACATGAATAGCGGCGTTCCAGGGGCTGTGTAACGCGCGGCGGCGTGATTCCTCCGGCTATGGCCAAGGTCAGGTGTGCCGTGTGTTCTTTTTTTTCCTGCTTTATTGACATACCATACAATTCACCCAATTAAAGTACACAGTGTTTTTTAAGATATTCACAGTTGTGTGACCATCACCACAATCAATTTTAGAACTTTTTTAAAAGATTTTATTTATTTTAGAGAGGGAGAGGGAGGGAGAAAGAGAGGGAGAGAAACATCAATGTGCGGTTGCCTCTCATGTGCCCCTTGTTGGAGATCTGGCCTGCAACCCAGGCATGTGCCCTGACCGGGAATCGAACCGTGGTTGTTTGGTTCTCAGGCCCACACTCAATCCACTGAGCTACACCAGCCAGGGCCTGGCAGTTTCTTATAAAAGTAGATGGACAGAAGCTCGGGCCATGTTTGTCACGTGGCCCACCAGTTGTCCTTTGGTCATGTATCTCGAAAGAAGTGGAAACTTATGTTCACACAGAAACCTGTACCTGAGTGTCCACACCAACCTCATCTGTAGTAGCCCCAAACTAGAACGCCCCCGACATTCTTTAGCAGATGAATTGTTAAACAAACCAGTGCATCCACGCCATGAAATACTGCTCAGCAATAGAAAGGAACAAACCGCTGACACAGGCAGTGGCTTGGATGGATGGCAAAGACACCACGCTGAGTAAAAAGGCCAAACCCAGAAGGCTGCACAGTATACAGCTCTGTCGTATAATACTTCTGCAGTAATAGACCTACAGAGACAGAACAGATTAATGGTCGTCAGGGGTTAGGGAGAGGACGGAAGGGAGGTGGATGTGGCTGTAAAGGGCTAACACGAGGGGACCCTGCAGTGGTGGTGTAACTCATTCGTGATTGGTGGCGGTCGCTTGAGCCCGTGCACGTGGTGAAATCGCAGGGGATTAAATACGTGCACACTCAAATGAGAGCCTGTAAGATCAGTGGACTCTGTCGGAGTCACTCCTGGTGTGTCACTGCACTCCGTTGCCGCGAGATGCCGCCACTGGGGAACTGGGTGACGGGGAGGCACACCCGATGTCTCTGCATTGTTTCTACAGCTACAAGCTGTGATCTCCACAAGTTTAAGGTTTAAAGAAAATGAAATTCTTCAGTTTTCACTTTAATTTAGTAAATATGAATAGATAGAACCTCCACAAACAAAAGCTGTCTAGAGTCCTTTTATTTTGAAGAGTGCAGACAGACACTGAAACCTTTGGGGCCGCATGCTGTGTGGTGCCCCCCTTGGCTGTGTGGTCCAGTGTCAGGTGCATGGACACGGGGCTCAGATTTCGGTTTGAATATGGTTCTGCCTGTCACTCCTGTTGTGTCACGGGGAGGTTATTTAACCTCTTTGGCTTCTGTTTCTTCCTCCATAAAGTGGGTTAGGTCCTGGGCCCATCTCGCCAGGTCGAGAGGATTCAGTGATCATGTACGTAAAGCGAAGCACAGGGCTGGTGCCCTCAGACCTGAGCCTCAGCTAGGGAAGGCAGCCCCAGCCGAGGGTCGGACACTGGGGTCCCTGCCCTTCTCTGTTCTGAGACGATCTCAGCGTGAGCTTGGCAGTCCCTTCCCCACTCTGGGCCTGCCTTTCCTCCCAGCTCTGATGCCCTGAGTCACTGCAAGATCAGCAAAGGCCGTTTCCGCTCAGTCCACGTCTCCAGGCACCTGAGCACCTGCGTGTGGACTGTGAAGGACAGAGGGCACTTCCTTGCATCTGTGAGACCGCTTAGGAAAAGTCGCTTCTGCAGGTTGTTTGCCCCCAGGTGAGAAGCAGAGCAGCTGGGAGATGGGGAGGAGCCTGGGTGTGGGTAGTTGGGGGATACCTCTCAGCCCACAGCCTTTTGCTCTCCCAGAAAGCTTGTTTGCGGTGTGGAACATGTGCTCTGCGGCCACCCTGAATTCAGGTCCTGGCACTGACACTGTGTGGGATTGGGCTGGTCGTGTAACTGCTTTGAGCCAAAGGTGCCCCACCCCGTCTGTAAAATGGGACAATAAAGATGCCCACCTCCCAGGGCTGGGGTGAGGAATCCGTGAGATAAGCCTGTGGGTGCGAGGCCAGGGCAAGACCTGCATCCACTGTACGGTAGTTGTTCTGTTACTTTCAACGCATTGGAGTTTTTTGCTTCACACCATCTTTGCAGGGCCGTCCCTCTGTCCTCGAAATGCTGTTTGTTCCCAGTTGCCCTCCTGACTGACCTGGGCACAGGCCGTGAGGAGAAATGTGTTCTTACAACCCTTTGCAAGAGTTAATTTGCTTTGCAGGACAGGTCCCTTTGCTGAGCCAGCATGTCCTGTTGAAGTGGGCTGGTCCCTTGTTTCGTGTTTACTTAGCATGTGGCTGCCGATCCGCTCTAACTTCCTCGTGGACAGTAGGCATTCACTCTGTGTGCTGCCCTAGGGCGTTTTTTGTGTGCTAAGGGAAGGTCAGGGTGTGGCAGCATTTTATTAACACCAAGTAAACCACTGTAGCACCTGGCGGAAAGCTGTGCAGAGGTGTGTGCAATGCGCTGAAATGAGCAGATGCCTGTGGTCTCCAGGGAGACTTCTGTTCACAAAGCCGGTGGCAGCTGTGACCAGGGAGCCGGCCCCTCACACACAAATGACCTGTCCTTCGGTGCTGCCCTCCCCTTGGAGTGCCTGCCTCCTCTCTGCCCTCCCACCTCCTCCCTTCCTTCCCCTGGCCACCCTGCCAGCAGGGTGTCCCCTGCCCCAGTCCTGGTGTGCTGAGGGCAGACCCACCCTTTTTCTGGGTCCATGATTCCCCCCTCGTCGTTCTTCACCCTGGGCACCTCTCTGACTCATCACCGAGGACTGCTTTTTCCTTTCCTACAGGACCCCAGAGCTGAGGGGAGTGGCGGGAGCCTTAGAAAGGCCCCAGCTCCTCTGTTCTGTTACCCCATAGATCAGTGGTCCCCAGAGTTTCTCAGCGGACATGATATGGAAAGGGGGCTCTGGCAACATATTGTCGATCCTCATTAATTAGTTAATTTATTTAGAAACGGTAATCCCCCCCCCCCAAATAAAGGGACCCTGTAAGAAGGAGCTCTGGCAGTGCTGCATTTCACCCAAACCAGTTCGCTGGTGGGACCTTTTTTCTGGGTTTTTGACCCAGTTGGATGTCTAGAGCAGACTCTAAAAGGCTTTTTTAAAAAGTCCGCATCCAAGGATATTTATTGATTTGAGAGAGAAAGAGAGAGAGAGAGACATTGGTGTGAGAGAAAAACATCAGTTGGTTGTCTCCTGTACACACGCTGACTGGTGATCAAACCTGCAACCTTTTTGTGTATGGGGCAACACTCCAACCAACTGAGCAACTCAGCCAGGGCAAAACAGCATTTTGCTGTAGGGTGGGAGGGGGGAGAAGTTGTGAGGCTGCCTGCTGCATTGCATCCCCAGGTGCAAAGGGGATGGGCAGCCAGTTGGGCAGGGCTGGGGGAAGTCAAGGAGTCCACAGAATGGGGCCTCTGGCACTGATGTGGGGCCCTCGGTATGAAAGGCTAGCTAGCATCATCCCCGATGACCCAAGTTGGCACCCTGTTTGCAGAGATCAATCTGAAATGGCAGTCTTCTAAATGGCCACTAGGTGGGGATGGTTCCCCAGGAGCCCTGCAAAATGAGGTGTGCGTATCTTGTCTGATAGAATTTGCCCATTTGTTTTCTTACTACAAAATTGTAAATTTTACAAACTCCATGGGTAAGTTTTTGCAAAGTGTTTTTTCAGCATTTCGCTCCTCCTTGTCCCTGCTTGCTCTGCACCAATCCTTAGTGAGCTCATCCATCTCTTTATGTCCTTGGGGACTTTTTCATCACTCTCAAAAGTTGAACATTAGGTAGAAGAAACCTTAGCATAGGGCTTTCCCTCTGAAAACAGAAAACACTTTCTTCATCTGCCAGTTGGAGTGAGAGGCGTGGAAAAATTTGACTTTGTTCAATAAACATATTAAAGAATGTTTTTCAATTCCACCCTAAGGCTGGTTAACAGGAGAGAATGAGCCAGAAAAATACAGAAAGGAAAGACAAGAGGAAGAACTAGAGTAGAAGGGAGGTAGTGGCAGCAAGAATTGCAGCGAAGGTGGCTGAGTACCCTTGGAGGTGAGCGGCACTCGGGCCTCACCAGACAGTGTCTCTCGGATGTAAGGAGCTGCAGACTGAACTGTTCACGCACTGGCCGGTCAGCCGCTTGTATGGCTCTCCGACGGCTCCAACCAGCACAGTGTTAGGGGGCTTGCACCTGGGAAGGGGTATTCTCTGAGCGCAGCCACTGGGATAGGAGTAGCTTATCACCCACTTGGAAGATGGACGGGAGTTCAGGCCGCAGTGGGTTGGTTAAGGAGCCTGCTGGCGGAGTGACCTCTTCATGCTGTTCCTCACCACCCCTGTGCCCTGTGGATTCTGAGGCATGGTGACCTAGCTCCTCGCTACTCCGAGTGTGGTTCACGGAGTACCAGCCTTGGCATTACCCAGGAATTTATGTCACCCTAATAAATTTTAAAAAAATAAATAAATACAGGCTGTCAGACCCCACCCCAGACTGATAATCAGTTTGCATTTCATTTTACTGAGATCCCTGGGAGATTCGTGCACCTGAGTTAGAGCATGGGAAGCACTGACCTGCCAGCTCATCGGGTTGACCGAACTTACTTCTCAGATTTGGGCAGCACTCAAGGACAGAGTGAATTCAGATATTTGGAAACATTCCGACACATTGATTCTCCCACTTCTGATTTTCAACTTCAACTTTTAAAAAATAGTAATAAGCCCTGGCTTATTAGTATAGTAATAAGTGTGGCTCAGTGGGTTGAACATCAGACTGCGAAGCAAAGGGTTGCTGTTTCCATTCCCAGTCAGGGCACATGCCTGGGTTGTGGGCCAGGATCCATCCCTGGTGCAGGGCGCACGAGAGGCAACCAGTTACTGATGTTTCTGTCCCTCTCTTTCTCCCTCCGTCCCCTCTCTCTAAAAATAAGCAAATAAAATCTTTTTAAATAGTAGCAATAAAAGGTAGTTTGGGAGTTCTTGTAAATTGATAGCAAACTGGGATTTTACTCTTAAAACTTGTGGTCCTCTGATTCAGGTGTTTACTACACCTGCCAGTGTTATTGATGAGTCCCAGTAAGGGTGGTGAAGGGCCCTAGGTAGGTGATTTCAAGTCATGATGTTGTGTCACCAAAACAAAACCAAGCGACTGAGGTTTTCCCTGTGGGCGGCAGGTTTGGGGCCCGAAAGGGCTTGGGTTTGATAGGCCCTGCCAGCTGTGGGTCACTGTGTCAGGGCTGGGCCCTCAAGTCTCCATTTTGTCCTCTTTGGCAAGGATTGCAATGGCCTCTTTTCCTGGCTTTCTGGTTCTGCATAAAGGGTAAGGTCTTTTGAGGGACATTCATTTTCTCACTGGCTGGCTTTCTGGGTCAAGATTAGGTCACGATCCTTTGAATTTGTTCACTGGGCCTCATGCCCCTGGGGAAGAAGATCTGGCCAGGGGTCTGAGTCTTTTCTGGATTTTGTAGCCAGCCAGGCCAGCGCGCAGTGTTTGTTGGACAAATGGATGGGTGGCTATGAATGAAAGAATGCTTGAAATTGAATGAAATAACTGATAACAAATCTTTGCCTCCTTTCCAGTTGTTGAGAGAGTCCCTCCTGTTGGTCCGAGCAGGGGTTTTTATTTTCCTTCGTGGCTCCTCGCCTGTCTTGAGGGCAGTGGTTTTGAACAGTGGTGAAAAAGAAACTCCTTTGATTTTTCTAGATGGCCGTTGAGTTTCTGCATGAACTGAATGTTCCGTTTTTCAAAGTTGGATCTGGGGACACTAACAATTTTCCTTATCTGGAAAAAACAGCCAGAAAAGGTGAGTGTTTAATTTTTGCCATAAAATCTGAGGGAGTCCAAACACAGTTTTGCCCCTTTAGTGGCAGCTAAAGGGCTCGTGGAATCAGACTTCAGAAAAGTCTCTTCAGTCTGCACATGCTTCTACTCTTCTTGTGCCGACCTGAAAGGGGAGAATTTAAGGGCAACACGGTTGTTACAAGGATTTCCTTAAAAATTATTTTTCATCTGCAAGAAATGATACCAAATTGAAGCTATGAGTCTGTGTAGAACTTCGTAGAGGAAGTTCTGACTGGGAACTAGTCCGTGAGCATGTTGTCTAGTACGTAACGCACAGCACAGTTTTTCTGGGGGGGGGGGGGGTTTCCGACATGAGTGGTCTCGTTCGGTTCCCGCAGCAACGCTGAGGCTGAAGCAGGTCAGGCAATGATGATGCTTTATATTTACCATGGTTTGCCGTGTATAATGTGTTCTCATGTATCATGTGCACCCGGGTTTCTGGCCCCAACTTTGTAATCTTTCATTTTAATGTTTTAATTCAATGTTTTATTTGTTTGTATTTAGGTACTTTTGTATTATAAAGGAATTTTAGCATTTATTTTTGAACATATTATGGTATAAGAAGTTTTATGTAACAAATAATTATGAAGCACAAGAATAGATACAAGGTATTTTAGGTACTACCCATCTGTAATGTGCATCCTTATTCTTCCCTCAAACATTTGGGCAAAAACATGCGCATTAGGGACGGCGAACTATGGTATGTCATCGACAGGCCTCGTTGTGGCTAGTGAGCGGCAACTCTGGGCCTCACGCTCACTCGTGCTCTTGAATCTGGGGTCTGTGCGTGCCCACCACACAGTGCAGCCTCTTACTCCGATGAGATGCTCGCCTTTCTCTGAGGCGTGTGCAATTCCTCTGACTCCTGAATTTAGCTCACTTTTCTAAACTATAATATTGGGGGATGAAGGGAGTCCCCGTTTCCCATGGTCAAGGGCAGGAACCCACCAAGCTCACCTCTGTTCCTCCACAGTGGCTGGCAGAATATTTGAGAGATGTTTGTGAAGTTCGGTTGACTGAGCAGAACCAACAGTTGGGGTGCTCTTGAGGGAGAATCAGAACCACTAAAAAGAAAGTGACGATGGTGTTGGTATTGGGTCACTCAGGCCGCCCAATGGTGATCTCCAGCGGGATGCAGTCGATGGACACCATGAAGCAAGTCTATCAGCTTGTGAAGCCCCTCAACCCCAACTTCTGCTTCCTGCAGTGCACCAGCGCCTACCCGCTCCTGCCCGAGGACGCCAACCTGCGCGTCATCCCGGTGAGTGGGAGGGCGGGCCCTTGTGTCACTGGCTGCTGCCAATGGGGAAGATGGAGCCTCTTTTACAACCAAAATTCTAACCAACATTGACATGCTTCCTTTGACAATCTCGCTGTTACAGAATCAAAGTAGAACCGACTGTGCAGCTAAAGAAGCAGATGCATTCTGAGTAGGGTGGTCATAAGTTCAGTTTTCTTAAAAACAATCTTAATCTCACCCATTATAAAATTTAAGTCCTGATAATTGTCTATGTACATTTTCTTTACGTCTTGGCCATTAGAGGTCCCTCTTCTCTGAATTGCTGGCTTGTATCTTTTCCTAGTGTGTTGTCTTGTGTATGTGTATGTGTGTGTGTGTGGTGAAACAAAAGGCTTATCATTTTCACCATTTGTGTGTGCACAGTTCGGGGGTGTTCTGCACACTGACACCATTGTGCCGCCATCACCACTGTCCCTCCCCAGAACTCTTCTACCTTCCCAAACGGAAACTAAACCCATTAAACACCAATGGTCCGTTTCCTGCTCCCCCAGCACCTAGCAGCCCCTATTCCACTCTCTGTCTCTATGAATTGGTCTTCTCTAGGTACTTCACGCAAGTGGAATCATACGGTATTTGTCTTTTTGTATCACCCTTCACTTAGCATAGTGTCTTCCAGGCTCATCCATGTTGTAGTATGTGTCGGCATTTCATTCCTATTTAAGGCTGATAAAATACCCCATTGTGTGTGTATACCACATTCTGCTTATCCATCCACTCATGTACATTTTGGATGTGTCTACCTTTTGGATATTGTGAATAATGCTGTTAGGAACACTGGTGTACAAGTATCTTTTTGTTTTTCTTCATATTGAGTTGTGGGTGACCTTCTCAAAACCTCTGGCTTTTCCTGCTCTGTGTTATTTGCCAGCTCTGTTCATTTTCTCCTATAATTCTGAGCGTCCCTGAGGGTCAAAATGTTTACAGAAGTAGTCTTGAGGGAGCTTCTTCTCCCCCAGGATTTTGTCGACTCCAACTCCGTTGCAGGCGGTGAGGTCTAGTCCCAAAGGGAAAAGGACTCACTTGCCTGAGATCTCACAGCAGTTTGGTGGCAAAGCTGGGACTAGACTCCTTTGTCTGGTGCCGTCTCGGCCAACTCCGTCAGCATCCGAAGCTTAACTTCATTAGAACCGTACACATGTAGTCATCATACAAAAGCACAATAGTAATATTAGTGTAATTCTAAATACATGTACATACATGTAATTGCCGTACTGCAGTTGACCAGCTTTCCTTTTACATGTTCCTTTCAGTACAGTATTGGACTTTTTTTTTTCATGATAGTGTAAACTTTTGTACACGTCGCTACAGTCTTCATATCTCACTTGACAAAGGTAACCTTTTGAAAACTGACATGTATCTTTTTACCTAAACTTTCCATCTCTCCTAGTTGATAGTCTTTTCTGTATTTTTAGCCATCTCTGGATGCTGTTATTTTTTAAATTTAAATATGATTTTCAGAAGCTCAAATATCTCTGAATTACAGAACACAGGAAGTGAGTGTTCTCTCAGTCCTGTCCCACAGAGAGCACAGTCATCAGCAGTGTGGTACAGGTGACTCCAGACGTTTTCCCGATTTTCTTCCTCTGTGTAGTGTGGTCCACCTTGCTCTGTCAGACCCACCTGAGGTGCGCACGTGTCCGTCCACACTCTGATTCCAGGGCACAATGAATGTTAAATTGCCAGCCCTCCCATCTCGGGTCCAGCCCACCATGTTAACAGCAGCGGTTTGAATTCCCTGGCCTGGCCGCCCGCACTCCTTGTCCATCACGCACCCTTGCAGCCTGCTGCTCGAGGCCTTTGCCACTCAGCTGTCCCAGTCTTCCATTAAACCCCATCTGGGTCCCTCTAGTGTATGTAAGCCTTCTGGTCACTCTCACCGACAAGACTCACTCAACTTAGAATGTCTTTTGTTGCATTCAGTGAATTATAGATAACATGAATTATTTAGCATTTCCACCAAAGAATTGTTTTGAGATTGGGCTGTATATATTATTGATGGCGATATGTGTGCATATAGCACACTTGCTTTCAGCAGCTCGGGCTGATTAAATGTGACGGGTCTTTTTTTTTTTCCAGTCCTCACCCGAGGGACTGCTTATTGGTTTTAGGGTGGAGCAAGGGGAGAGAGAGAGTGAAACATCCATTGGTATGTGTCCCAATTAGGGAGTGAACCTTACACCCTAGGTATGTGCCCTGACCAGGGGATCAGACCTGCAACCGCTAGGTTTACGGGACGATGCCCAACCAACTGAGCCACCTGGCCAGGGCCAGAGGCTTTCTGGATGAGTTTAGGCATCCAGTTATAGCCGTGATTCCTGGTGGTTGGCGCAGTGTGACCCATTCTCAAAATGCATTCTTGATGACAGTAGCCAGTTTTTGAGCATCTGTAGTGTGCCGAGTGCTTTTCCTGCGTTTATGGCAGCCCTCAACTGTTATTATTATCCCCGGTGAGGGGAGGCCCAGAGAGCCTGAGTGTCTTGCCCGTATTTGCACAGACAGTGAGCAGCTAAACTGGGACTCCGACCCAGATCTGCCTGACTCTGGAATATGTGCATACAGCACCACAACCTTTAACCTTTCTGTGTGTCCATTTTAAAGGAGTACCAGCAGCTCTTTCCTGACATTCCCATTGGGTACTCTGGGCATGAGACAGGCATAGCAATATCTGTGGCCGCCGTGGCTCTGGGGGCCAAGGTCCTGGAGCGTCATATCACTTTGGACAAGACCTGGAAGGGGAGTGACCACGCTGCCTCGCTGGAGCCCGGGGAGCTGGCCGAGCTGGTGCGGTCCGTGCGCCTTGTGGAAAGGGCCATGGGCTCCCCGATCAAGCGGCTGCTGCCCTGTGAGATGGCCTGCAACGAGAAGGTGGGTTCCGCCCGACCCTGCGAGGCTCCACTGTCCGAGAGGGCCAGAGTGGGCTTCCCTGCCAGGGAGAGTCGGTGCCTGCCCTGCCCGGGCCCAGGTCAGCGAGATGATGGAGGAATGTCACCTGCACCCTCTGAGTCTCCCTGGGCTCACATCAGCAGTGGGAGAAACAGTCTACTGAAGAGAACTTTGGTGGTTCCTCTGGTGGCCTGGGGTTGTGTTACAGTTTTTCACTGAGTCTCTGAAGTCTGCGGCCCCCGAGGTCTAGACACGGCGGATGCGGTGGTGGTAGGGTCCAGGGCCTTGTGAGGCACTTGGGCAGGTCAAGTCTGGGGTCCCCTGGAGAGGAAAGCCTTGAGAATCATCCAGGTAGGGGGGTTCCTTGAGGCAGTGGGAGAAGGGCCCATGGTACATCAAGGTATCTGTAATCGGGGGAGGCACTGGGTGGGGGGGGCCGGCAGGTCATTACTGAGGTTGTCAGGGAATGATGCCCATGCTCCCTCAGGAGCAGTCTGAGCTGTGTAGCACTGGCCTTTAGACAGAGGGGACGGTGAGGCCAAAGAACACTGCCTGGCACACTGACCATCTGGGCTTCTTGGAAACCGCAGCCTAGACCCATCCTGGCCTCTGAGTCATAGCGGCAGGCGCCCAGGGCTGCCAGGAGTGCAGACACTCCTAATCCGCTGCGGTTGTCTGGGTGAAGATGAAGGTCAACCACCAGGCATGCAGGGAAGGTTGTCATCTTTTATTCTAGTGGTACCCTACTCACTTCCCTCAAATTAAAGACCTGCATGGACACCAGGAAATAACAATAATAGCAAAAAGAGACAAACTGCCTGCTAGAGGAAAAGGGGAGAGAATTGTACCGGACACCAGAATGAGAGCTGAGCGCCTACTTCTGTTCTAAGTCTCCTGGCTCCCTGAGCAAACAGGGACGTGTAACAGGATGTATAATCTGGTAACTGTTCATCGGCAGACGTTTTGCTTCCGCACTAAATTCTGGAGCTGATTCCTTGGGCCTTACGTGGAGGATATAGAGGAATATAGTAAATAATTTGTTCAGCAGCATTGCGGACAAGACATGGACATGCTGGCCACAATCTCAGATGTCCACATCCTCTTCATTTTGCTTGCTGGCCTGTCCTGTCTGTCGTGCCTCGGAGGCCCCCTTCCCTGGCCCCCAAGTAGCAGTCATACTCATTGTCTTGTATTCATTGTACTCATTGGAATGTACTCAGGGAATGTACTCATTGCCCTCCGTATTCCCATTTTACTAAGCAAGGCAGCCATAAAGTTCATGTCTCTTGAGAGCAGTGGACCAGGGATGAGAAATCCTAGGTTCTCAACCCAGCTCCTTGGAAATTACCTGCCTTCTGTGGGCCTCAGTTTCCCCATGTTTAAAATGAGATCTTGAACTAAAGGATGACAAAAGTAAATGATATAGTTTTTATTTATCAGGAGCATTCTATATCATCACTAATACTTCGTTATCCAATAAGACGGAGGCACTATTATTTCCCGTTTTACAGAGAAACTGAGCCACAGCTGGGCTTTGGACCAGGCTCTGTTTGGTGACATGACCTGAGCCCTTTCCTTTTCATTTTATTGTGAAGGCCCCTCCTCCGAACCTGAGTCCATCCCCTGCTGGCTGAGTCCCTGCCATCTGCAAGGTGACTGCTCTGGGTGAAAACGGTGTCACAGTTCCCAAGGTGCCTTGCGAAGACTGGTCGGGGACCTTGAGCGTAAAGCAATGTAAACTTGTTACTTCTGTGTGACTAGCACTGAGTCTTAATTTTATCCACAGCTGGGCAAGTCTGTCGTGGCCAAAGTGAAAATTCCAGAAGGCACCATTCTGACACTGGACATGCTCACTGTGAAGGTGGGTGAGCCCAAAGGCTACCCTCCTGAAGACATCTTTAGCCTGGTGGGCAAGAAGGTCCTGGTCACTATTGAAGAAGACGACACTGTCATGGAAGAAGCGGTAGACAATCATGGCAAAAAAATCAAGTCTTAAAATAAAAGTGCCATTTTCTGAGCTCTGAATTGCCTTGCTGGTACTGTTGGGTATGTCGGTGAGTGGGCCCAGAGTGGTGGTCTCCAGAGACCTGGCTCTCATCCACTCCCCTCCTGGACAGCAAACGCGGTGGGGGCCCGGCCCTCGGTCAGGTGCGCTGGAGGGGCACAAAGAGCAAACACGACCATGTCTTGCTTCCAGTTGGCTGGCCCAGAAGGGGAAGTGGGCTCAGAAGCAAATCATCATCTCCCATTACGTGTATAAGAGGGGCGAGCGCTGGCCGCTGGCCGTGTGGGTCTTCCCTAAGCCTTCGTTCTTAGTGCCCAGGAAGCCAACCCAAATGGCCCGAAACCTCCCTTCCTGCCAGGCCTCCAGCTGTCTTCTTTCCCTGTTGCCCTGTGCCCTGCCCACTCTGGGGCTCCGTGTTCAGTTAGTTGTGTTGTGGTCGCGTGATACTGGAGAAGGCGCTGGTCAGAGGGTCTTGCAGACAAGTACCTCCAGTGCTCACAGCTCTGAGAGGGAAGTGGCCTTCACTGCTTTCAGCAGACCTGGAGGTCCCACTGTGCGCCAGACTTTTTTAGGTCCTGAGGACATGCCCAAATCCCTTCTCTACGGGACTGTCATTCAGGTGGGGACAGGCGTACCACAAACCCTGAGCACAGCAAGTGCATCAGTGTGTTAAAGGGTGACGTGTGTGATGGAGGGAAAGAACCACATGAGGGAGGTGGGGCCTGGTGCATTGGTAGGTTGTGGCAACTTGGAATGAGGAGGCGATGCTGAAATTGGCCCTTCTGTACAATCCGTCATGAAAACATACACCCAGCTAGTGTGGCTGCCTTACTTCCTTGACGAGCAGCAGGACCCTCCCTCAGAGATTTCCTGTCATACCCCCCTTTGTGCCTGTGAGCCAGTAGAGACTAATGGTTCTTTTCACATGTATTTTCAAATTCTTATCTTTGTTCACATTCGCCCTTGTTTACCATAACTCCTCTTGTTTCAAAGTATACATTTGAATTTCTTTTCAAATGCATAAATTAGCCTTTTGAAGTTTCTTTACTTGTGAGTTTAGAACCTCCCCCTCCTATAGATCCCAAAACAGTTTCTAGAAAGGCGCTCACGTAGGTGTGGGGGGTGGGATAGGAATCCTGGGTTGTACTCATGTGCAAAAGAGAACCTGTAAAATTGGTGTGCTAAGAGCTGAAGTGTGATAGCATCAGTTTCTGGCTGATATTGATATTTACTCCCTTTCATTTTTCTCTATAAACAGACTTTGAATGGGATCATCAAAATTTCCTATTCCAGGCATTTTTTTCTACAACAGCTGAGAAGGTGACATTTAAGCAAATACCTGAGACCTAACAAGAAGCAGCCGCATGGTAGTAGAGGGATGTGTTCCAGGGCCTGGAAGAGCGGGAAGAGCCCGGCCTGGGCTCTAGCTCAGAATGTGCAGTGGGTGGGCCCAGCAGGGAGCCAGTCAGTTGCCTCCATGAATAGCACCCACATGAATGAATTGCTGAGATGTTTCCCTGAAGTCATGGAAGCAGAGATGGAAGAGGAGGCATAGTCAAGGAAGGCCTCCTGGAGGAGGTGGCACTTGTGTTCAACCTTGCAGGTTGAGAAGTGACTGAGGGAGTTGGGGCATAGGTTTGGGAAGTGCCCAGAGTGTCCAGGCACTAGTAAGTGATAGTTTGGCAGAGAATGGCCAAATGGATAGGAAAGAAGGGAACTGGAATTGGTCAGGAAAGAAGCAAAAGTTTAGAAGCCGACTGAATTTGGATTTTGTTCTATAGGCAGCGGGGAGCCAAGGAAGCCTTCTCAGTAGACTCAGACCGGGCCTCCCGCTCTCCCGCTTACCACCCCCCCACCATCCAGCTTGGCTTCTTGGGCAAGCTGTCCCCACCTCATGGTACGGACTCCTGCCCACCAAGCCCGGGTTGTGCAGGGCACCTCCTCGCGCCCTCTGCGGGGTTTGCCTCCACAAGAGTGACATCATCGTCCCCTGCTTCCGAGAGGGTGCAGTGGCAGAAATGGAAGAGATGATGCAGTAGACAGGGAAGGGTCCCTGAAATCTCTCAACATTAGTAAGGGCCAAAGATAGATTCAGTGTTGGTAAAGCGTAATCACAAATATGCCAAAAGCTACATAATACTGTCATGGGTAGGAACAGTGGGAGGCAGCATTTGTTTCCACATAAGCAAGAACTTAGTGAATGAACTTGGGAAGTGGTGAAGTCCCCACCCCTGGACATACTCAGCCAGGGACCAGCTGACCACCTCAAGGAAACCTTGGAGGGGGTGGAAGATGAGCAAGACCCCGTCCAGGCCTAATATGTTCTATAAACATACATATTAGAAAACTGCTGTCATTTAAACACATCTGCAAGCAATTTGCTGTGTCAGTTAAGACATTTCTACAAATTAAAAACTGAAAGAGTGAGGGCTCAATACCCTTGCAGTCATGTCGGCTGCCTCAGCACTAAGCACAGCAGGAGCTCTGCTGGGGCGGCTCCCACATCCCGGCATGGCACAGCTCTGGACAGTTTCTAGGGCAGGTTCATATCCGCTGGCCCCTTGAGACTCACAGCACTGGGGGATAGGGTTATTACACCCCGTTTTACATGTGACACTCCGAGAAGTAAAAAGTGACCGGCCAGAGGTCACCACTGTGGAACAAAACTGCAGTTTTCTGGCTGGTGCAGACCTTGACACAGAGTGGGCATTTGATAAAAGCCAGTTTTTACCCTTTATAGTGCAGCTGGGTCTCTGCTGCTCTCAAATCTCCTTCTGGGTGTAAGACCTCAGAGCCCAAGGAAGATAAGCCAAAGCTAGACTCAGGACCCACAGAGTAACTAGGCAAAAAAGCAGAGCATTACAGGCCCACTGAGAGGGGCTAGAGTGAGCAGGTGCTGGCCAGAGACTGGCTACGTTTGCCAAAACAGTACGGCCTGGTGGGCGTGAGCAGACACCAGCTCCGCCGTTAGCTGTGTGGCTCGGGCAAGTCACTCCACGTGTGTTTCAGTTTTGCAATATGTGACATTGGGATGACTTTCTACCTGCTGGGGATGATGTGGGGGTCAAGCAAATTAATAGGTGTAGAGCATTAGAACAGTGCCTGACAGTGAGCGAGGGCTGTTATTACTTGGCTCCTGCGGCTCTGGGTCTAGGAACAAGTCTTGATTTGCAGGAATGAACATAGTCCCAGTCAAGTGCACCCTTCTTCCCCTGCCAGGAGTGCCCTCTGCCTGCACTCAGTCCTGGGCCATCCCCAGAGAACCAACTTCCCTTCTTTTAGGGTTCCTGGAGCACAGTGCTCAGACATCTACCCAAGCCAGAGTTTAAAGCGATTTGGTTAGAGGTAAAGGCACTTTTCAGGTTCCTTCTGCCTTTCTGTGTGTACTACAACGCCGTATCTGAAAGTGCCATTTTTACATCAAAAAATATTAGAAATTGGCAGTTTTTTATGGTTCAAACCAGGGGTGTCCAATTTTTTTGCGTCTCTGGGCCACACTGGAAGAAGAGTTGTCTTGGGCCACACATTAAATACACAAACACCAATGAAAACCGATGAGCAAAGGAAAGATCCATGCACAATTTTTGTGATATCTGCCACCACAGGTAAGCAAAAAAGCCCTCACCTAATAACTATGCAGCAGACGTTTCAATAACCTTTTAAAATTGTTCCAAGTTTGCGATCACCAGTATGGAAAATGTACATATCTAAATAATAAAACTTAATAATAAAACTGAGGAATGCTTTAAGGAAGTTTATGATTGTGTATTGAGTTGCATTCATAGCCATCCTGGGCTGCATGTGGCCCTCATGCCCGGGCTGGACACACCTGGTTCAAACTAATGCACTGAGAGTCTGTTTAAACCATGAGGAAGATTCAGCTTTGCCTTTTCTTCACCCTACCACTGCCCTAACCCCCAACTGTCAACCACCTAACAGGATACTTTTAATACGGTGTCACTTAAAAACTGTGTAAGGAATTTGACAAGTCAGGATGCTGAACCTTTAGAACTGGGGCACAGGCCCTGAAAAAAGGCCTTTCCCTTCCTGCTATAGAGCTGGCTGGCATCCCTGTGAGGTCCTGTTGGTTTGGCCATCTCTGTCACTGTCACTTCTTTCTGGAAAATGGGGCTCTATGGGTTTCCTTGGCAACATCAGGATCTGAGGGATCTGAGGAGCATGGAGTGATTGGGCTCCTCTTGCTTTGGATTCTAAGGAGGGAAAACTGCCATGGTTGCTTAGCAACTGCTAACATCCCTGCTAACAATTCCAAATCTCAGGGGATTCTTCCCAACATCCCCTGAGAAACAAGCACTAAAACCTCCTAGGCTAAAGACAGGGCCTGAAGGACTGATCTGTGAGGCTCTCCCAGCTCAGTGATAGCCAGCTGTGACTCAGTGATAGCCAGCTGCTGGCTGTTCACTGCCTGGGCAGGCAGGGGCTTACTGAATTATCAGGGCGGGGAAAGTATAGGACATAGCTACCCATAGAAAGCTTCCAATCTAGTCGGAAGGATGGGTCCCAGGTTTGTAGGCATGATAGTGAGAGATTCTTGTGGCTCGGGGAGACTTTCTTGGGGCAGTTAAACCTGGGGAAGACTGAGGCAGGCAAAGAAAGGGCTTTCCTGCATAAACGTGCACAGACAGGGCCAGGGGAGAGGATAGTTGCAAAGGCTCAGAGGTCAACTATGTGACACAGTTCTGAAGGTGGTTCTCAGAAAAGAGCTATAGAAGCTAGTTGAGAAGTGGCTTACGGGCAGATTAGGAAAACCTTGGATGCTAAGGTTAGGTGAAGTGCTTTTTCCCCATTGTCCTGGAAACCTTTTCATAGTTGAGAGGTTCAGTGTGGTTTTTCGCAGATCACTGCAGCTATAGGTGGAGGAGGATGGGAGAGGGTTCAGGCGAGGTGCTATTAAGAGGCTCTTGATGCTACTCTGAAGGGAGGAAAAATAGACAAGTCCAAGTACAGTAGAGAGGAGAAGGCAGATCCGAGGAACATTGGATAGATTGAGTCAGGACTGGGGGACTCATTTATACACGTATTTATTGTGCACCTACTATGTGCCAGGTGTTTCTGGCTTCTGTATGAGAGAAGTTTGAGGCTAAGGATGATGTATTGTGTCAGAATGCTTAGGGCTCACCTGCAAGTGTGTCCTTTCAGGAACCTGGACTAAAAGCAGTGTAGCGTTAAGTGCAGTGGCAGTGGCGGGGAGGTCTGAGAGAGCAGCAGCAGAGGACCTGAGTTTAAGGCATATTCGAAACCTAAGAGAGAACTGTTAAAGCACATGGCATGGCTGGTCGGGGAGACAATAGGTGTGCTTATAGAGTAGGCAGCGAACCACCCACGATTCGGTCGGTGTGACCAGAGTCCTGGAAAGCCTAAGGCGATCACTACAATCGCAGCCCCTAGGGCAGCCTGGCGATGCTCAAGGTCCCTTCCCAGAGCCTCAGGGCAGGGTAGAGCGGCTCCTGGAAAGAGGCGCGGAAGGTGTGGAGGTGGCGCATGCCGCCTGACACGTCGTAGAAGGCGAGGATGCCGGCTTCGTAATCTAGGAAGATGCCCAGCCGATCGGGGTCGTGGTGGGGCCGCAGACGGCTGCGATGGCTGTCGTGGAAGGCCCAATACTCCAGGTCGTAGCGCTTAAGGCACCAGGACTGGCGGTTGCAGCCCAGGCGGGCCGCAGCGGAGGCCCCGCGGCGTCGCAGGGAGGCGTAGGCCGCGCCCACCCACCAGCCACAGCCTGCCTCCTGCACGTCCACTTCCCAATAGTGGCGGCCCGCTGCAAAGCAGTCGCGGCCCAGCACCTGCCACAGCTCATCAAAACGCAGCGAGGACGCAGAGCCCCGGCGACAGAAGAGGGCGCTTCTCACCGACAGTAGGTCCTCTGAGAGGCGCAGGCGCCCGTGCATCGTGTCGGGCTCCAGCGTGGGCGTGCGCGCAACTGCGGGGAAACAGAAATACAGCGGCAGACCTGGTGGGCGGGGCCAACGCTGCGCCCCGCCCCTGGCAACCCTAATTGGTTTGCGCCCATAGATTCACACGTGCTTACAACAGAAAAAAAAAAATGAGAAAACCCGGAAATCGCCCACCGAGAAATGGAAAGCCACCCTTTTAACCCTGATTGCCTCTGGGGAGGTGGCTGCGGGAACGTGGGAAGAGAGCAAATTTTACTGTATGCCATAGGAATTTTGTACCATAGGAATTGTACCATAGGAATTTTGAACTGTGGAATTTGTTTCCAATTTCTAAAAATTTAACCAAAAAATAATCCCATCACTGGTAACACGAGTATATTCTTTTTATGTTTTTGCTTTCCACTTCATAGCTTTCCTTAACATCGGTATCATACCATACATGCTCTTGACAATTTTTTAATGTATTGTGTTTATATACCACATCAAATAATATTCTTTTGTAAGAGCATTTTAATGATGAACCTAAGTTTTTGTGTATGGTTGCATTATAATTAATCCTAAACCCCCCTTTACTATTTAGGCTTTCCAAAAAGTTTTTGAAAACACTATTACATCTTTGTGTATCTGATTATTTCTTTAGTATATATTCCAAAAAGAGGAGTTGCTGGGTCAATGGGGATGATTGTTTTTAAGGCCTTTGGTCGATACTGCCTATTTGTTCTCCAGAAAAGTGGTAGGTTGAAACTCCCAATAATAGTTCTCACTGCATTATACTACATATGTTGACATAAAGTTAGAAAACCAGTATCACAGATTGTAGGGTATGTGGATTATAGGATATATAGCTTTGCTGGGTAGAGCAATCTTGGCTTTGGGTCTCTGCTTTTCAGGACTTTGAGTATGTCTTGCTAATCCCTTTTAGCCTGTAAAGTTTCTTTTGAGAAATCAGCTGACAATCTTATGGGAACTCCCCTGAGGTAATGAACTTTTCTCTTGCTGCTTTTAAGGTCCTCTCTTCCTCTTTAACGTTTGCCGTTTTAATTATGATGTGTCTTGGAGTGGGCCTCTTTGCATCTGTCTTGTTTGAGACTCTCTGTGCTTCCTGGACTTACATGTCTATTTCCTTCATCAAATGAGAGTTTTCTTTCATTATTTTTTCAAATAGTTTCCCAATTTCTTGCTCTTTATCTCCTCCTTCTGGTACCCCTATGATGCAAATGTTGAGCTTCTTGAAGCTGTCCCAGAGGCTGCTTATACTATTCTCATTTTGGGGGATTCCTTTTTGTCTTGTTGTTTTTCGTGGTGGTTTTTTGCTTCCATATGTTCCTTATGATTCTTGGCTTCCTCCACTCTACTGTTGTTTCCCTGTAAATTGTTCTTTATTTCAATTAGTATGTCTTTTGTTTCTGAATGGATCTTTTTTATGCTGTTGAGATCCTCACTAAGTCCCTTGAACATCCTTATAACCAGTGTTTTGAATTCTGCATCTCATAGATTGCTTATCTCCATTTCGTTCAGCTCTTTTCCTGCAGTTTTGAGCTATTGTTTCATTTGGGCCATGTTTCTTTGTTTCCTCATTTTAGCAGCCTCCCTATGTTTGTTTCTATGTATTAGGTAAAGCTGCTTTGACTCTCTGTCTTGGTAGTGTGGCCTAATGCAGTAGGTGTCCTGTAGAGTCCAGTGGCACAGCCTCCCCCATCACCCAAGCTGGGTACTTGAGGTGTGCTCTTCAGGTGGTCTGAATATACCCTCCTCTTGTAGTTGAGCCTTGGTTGCTGTTGGCAGATCCGATGGGAGGGATTTACCCAGGCCGGTCAACTGCAAAGATTGGCTGTGACCACTTACCACTGACTTCCACCCTCCTTGGAGGATCAACTGTGCAGGGGCAGGGTGGTGGTGCTCCGATGTGCTCTGTAGCTGGGTTTTCCCAGGTGGTATAGGCCAAGGTTGGTCCGCACCTATGTTTTGCCCAGGGCCACCCTGCCTGAGTTATAAAGCAGTCTGAGATGGCTGCTACTTTTTCTGGGTGTGGAGATTTCCAGGGGAATCCAGGTCGGTGGCTCTTGAGTCTAGCTGTTGCTTAAGAGGATTTGGGAAGCTGTGAAGCCTGAGCCAAGATCAGCCATTCATAAGGAAAAGCAGCTTGGGTGGGGCAGAGTCTCTGGGGATCTCCAGGGTGGGGCAGTCTTAGCCAGGTTGATAGAATCTCAGATATGCCAGCAGCTTGCTGGCTCTGTGGCTCTGTGGGGGAAGGATTTAGAAAAGGGACAATGGTCTCTGCTTGCCTTGATGTCAGACACTTCGGCTTCTCCCAGTATGCCACTGGTGCCTTCCAAGCTTCTACCCAGTGCTGGAGCTCAGAGGGAGTGAGTCTGAGTAGACGAGTCTGTATGTGGGTTGTTTAAAAGGAACTGCTTGGGTCTCCAGCAGTTTCTTCCACTGAGTCAATCCCTGATGGTTTTTACAGCCAGAAATTGTGGGGACTTATCTTCCTGGCACTGGAACCCTGGGCTGGGGCACCTGGTATGGGGCTGGGACTTTTCATTCCTGAGATATTCCTCTCAAATTTTTATCCACCACACGTGGGTGTGGGACCAGCTCATTCTACGTCTGTGCCCCTCCAACCAGTCTCTATGAATGTGGTTTCTTTAATTCCGTAGTTATCAGATTTCCACTCAACTTGATTTCTGACAGTTCTGAGTGATGGCTGTTCTATATTTTAGTTGTAATTTTGAAGTGGTTGTGCAAAGAGATGAGCCATGTCTGCCTATGCTACCATCTGGACTGGAAGTCCTCTTTTTTTTTTATTTTTTTTACCATTTTTAACAATTTGTTGAGGAATAATTACATAAACTGTACTTAAAGATTTACTCTTGGTTTTTAAAAAGTCTTATTGAAAATAATGTTTTTAAGTTTTTATTTTCTAATTGTTTATTACGATTGATTTTTGTATACCAACCTTACATCCAGCAGCTGTTCTAAATGTTCTTATCAATTCTAATTAATCTGTGGATTATTTTGGATGTTCTGTAAATGAATGTGTCATCTATGAGTAATCTTTCTTTCCCTTTTCTAATCCTTATAGCTTTTGTTTCTCTCACGTCAAGGCACTGACTAAAAGATATAGAACAGTGTTGCATAAAAGTGAGTATAAGGCCCTGACTGGTGTGGCTCAGTGGATTGATGAACCTCAGGATCACGGGTGTGATTCCTGGTCAGGGCACACGCCTGTAGTGCAGGCCAGGTCCCTGGTTCGGGGTGTGCAAGAGGCAATCAACTGGTCAATGTTTATAGCAGTATTGTTTATAGAAAAGAAAATGTAAAGCAGCCTAAATGTTCAACATTGTGAGATTAAATATGGCATGGTCTTTTAATGGAATACTATGCATCTTTTTAAAAATAACAATAATACTTATATTTATTGAAATAGAAAATTGTTCAAGCTATACTGTTAAATTAAAAATCTTACTAAATAATATCTATGATATAATCCTCTTTAAAAACCTGTACACCTACAAGCTTTTAAAATGTCCAAAAGAATATATGCCAAAAAATTAACAGCATTTATCTATAGGGGAAGCAGTTGTTTTCTTTTTGCTTATATTTAATTTCTAACTTATACAAGAAGGATCCGTTACCTGTGTAATATTTTTCTTTTAAGATGTCATTTATTTATTTTTAGAGAGAGGAGAAGGGAGGGAGAAATGGAGGGAGAAACACATCCATGTGTAAGAGAAACATTGATCAGTTGCATTTCTCACACCCCCATCCAGGGCCCTGGCCCACACCCCAGGCATGCGCCCCCCGACTGGGAATTGAACTGGTGACCTTTCAGTTTGCAGGCCTCCATTCAACCCACTGAGCCACACCAGCCGTGGCTAGTGTAATTTTTTAAGTGAACAAAGATGTTCACGTTATATCTGTAAATGAAAACACAGATTACACAACAGTATTCATAGTATGATACCATGTTTGAAAAAAAATACTAAATATACAGAGATATGCCAAAGAAAGCTAAGAGGGCAAATAATCGTAGTTATCTAGTACCACCTGTCTACTAGGGTGGACATGAGCAGAATTTCCAAAGCTCTCCAGTGATTTATGAGTGATGTTTCAATTTTTGCTTTCCTTTGTTTTCAAATTTCTCTAGAAGGAACATATTCCTATATTTAAAAAAACCCTAATAATAAAGGTTAGAAAACCAATTTGGGTCTCTTAGGGGAAAAAGGCAGGCCTTCACTTCTGCGACACCCCTCCCATCCATGTGCCCCACCCTCTCCACCCTGGGGGCTTACATTTTAAGAAGAGCGTGCGCTCTGGTGAGGGATGGATTTTCAACAAGGGATCCGCCTTGGTGCTGGAGAAGCTGGAGAGGTGGCTGCTCATGTCTGCAATGAATTGTGAGAAATGAGTGCCTGGTGCTCATGCAAGCAGCACAAATTATAAAACATACTAAAAAATATCATATTGGGTTGGCCAAAGAGTTCATTTCGTTGTTTTGTATGATGGCTCTAGTAGTGCTTACTTGTCTTTAACTTCATTTGAAACAATTTTGTTAGACTGTACTGTGACAGCTGTCATAACAGTGTGCATTTTACAAAGAACATCAAAATTGGTGAATTTTTGTGCAGCCATTTTAATACTGAAGATGGAAGCAGATACACAACTGAAATGCAAAACAAGATCAGTGGAGTGTATGGAGAAGGGGCTGTGACTAATCAAATGTGTCATAAGTGGTTTGTGAAGTTTCTTGGTACTGACATTTTGGCCCAGTAATTCTTTGTTGTGGGGCTGCCTTATGCACTGAAAGATGTTAGCAGCACCCCTGGCCTCTACCCACTAGAAGCCAATAGTGGGAGAGAGCCGACATACTTAAAATATTCTAATCATTACAGTTATTGGTGAAAATAAAAAAATGTGTCCTTTATTTTATGGAAAAAACTAAATGGACTTTCTGGCCTCACCAATAAAACTCTCTCCAAGAATCACATGCAAATTTAGGTAGAAAATGCAAATTTACAGCCTCAGGAAAGTTCCAGGACAATGCTCAGATCTGAGGAGTACTGTACTTTCCAGTATCAGAAGCAAATTCGGCCATGGCAGGTCAGCGAGAGTGAGCCCTGAACATGGGGAGGGAATGGCGGGCTCCGGGACCATCCTGAGAGTCAACTACATATTCAACAGTCAATGACGGGGCGCTCTCATGATGGAAATCCAAGTCCCAGGGTGAAAAGGTAGAAAACAAGACTTAAAGGTGATTCCTAAGAAAGGCCACATTCAAGTCTGATTCAAGTGAAAGGGAGTTCAGGGGGAACCCACACCATGATCCCTGTCTTCGACAGCTTAATCGGCTCACTGGGATGAGAAACTTGTGCTACCAATCAAGGCAGAGAATGCTCCCGGTCGCAGAGAAAAGAGGTGAAAGGGCTCCAGGACTTGGAGCAGTCTGGGAAGGCTTCATGGAGGAGGAAGCACCTCAGTTGACAACTAGATAGAGCGGGAAGATGTGGACGCCCAGGAAAAGGATGGGAGGCTAGGAGTGGCCTGCCAACAGTGAGGAGCCATGAAAGGTGACTGAGTGAGGACGGACAGGAACAGAATATTTCCAAAGCTCTCTCTGGTGAAGAATAGACCAGCAGGGGCAGAGTGGAGGCAGAGGCCTGCACAGGGGCAGCAGGGAAGGGAAAGGGGCGGGCTCAGGAAGCACCGCAGTGCCAGAAATGCCGGCCTGACTGTCGACTGGAGTGGGGGATGAGGAGCAGATTGGAGTTGAGCAGCAGCTGAGCAGGGGGCCAGGGGTGCGGATTCCATTTTGGCCTGTGGGGCCTGCCATGTCTGTCTGTGTCTTTGGAACACGCAGGCACAGAGAGGCAGAGTGGGGCACCAGAGCGCAGTGGCGCTGTGAGGCCCCGTCTTCTTGGGGCCTTCCTGGAGTCAGCACCATTCAGCATTACCCGTGAGTCTCATCTGGAGAGGCGGGTGAGGGGGAATGGCCTGGGAGGGAGCAGACTCCAGGTGGTCACAAAACAGACCCTGGGACCAGAGTCTGTTTGAATTCTGTCTCTATCCCTATCAGCTCTGAGCCTCAGCTCCCTCATCTGTAAATGGGGATAATGAAGGCACCTGCCACACAGGGTAGTGAGTGGTGACGAGTTGCTGGGTGCATCTGTGTAAAATGTTTAGCACAAAGCCTGGCACAGAGCAAGTGTCAGCTGTCAGCAGGCACTGGACAGGCACCTCCAGCTCTTTGGGAATGGACCACTGAGAATGTAAACATGAGCCAACTGCATTGTGGGACCATCTGAGTATCTTCTTGCTGCGGTGGGGGGAGGAGACTTCCGTGCCTGCTCACTGGATACAGACAAACCCAAAGCTTCCTGGAGCTGGTTGCTAAGTTTCTTTTTTTCTTTTGTATTTAACTATTTATTAGTGCTTGTTTTTTAAACTGAAATATGTTGACTGCTACCATTCTGGTACGCAATTTTCTCTTTAAACAATTACAGCTCAAGAAGAATTTTTCATTTGGACTATGTGCTCAAATTTCCAGTGGAAGTTATGAGCAAAGAGAACACCACCCACCATTAAAAATCTGCTTTGACCAAGCAGCCCAGGAAAACCCACTGCGCGGCCCCGCTGCAGGCGTGCATCACGGTGTCCCAAACTGCGTTCTCTTGTCTTCGTTTGAAACGCCTTAAGGCCCAACTCAAGTGCCAGCTCCTCCAGGAAGGCTTTCCTGTTTCCCCTGAGAATCCCTCTCTCCTCTGTCGGAGCTCCATCAGCCCAGCTGGGTCTTCTTTGGTTACTCACCTCAGGAAGTCGGCCTGGCCTCATCTCTCTGCGTTCCCCAGAGGTGCTCGGTGGATGTTTGCAGCGTTTCTGCCTTGCTTCCTCCCACCTCTTTCCTTTGCCTTTTCTCCTGGTCTTTGGAGCTGGCACTGCCCTGCCAGCCCCAAGTGACAAGGCAGCATCTAAGCTCCTCCACCCCCTTGCCCACCACTGTGCTCCCGTCACCATGGCCCCCTCTCTGTGCCCCAAACTCTGCAAGTTCTTCCCTCACTTTGGGCTCTTGGTACATCCTGTTCCTTCTGCCTAGATGTACCCTCAGATGTAAAAACAGTAAGTTAACTAACACTTACATAGCATGGTGTTTATCATGCCTGAGCACCACTCTCAGCACTTTGCTTATAAGACCTCATTTAATCCTTACAACGACCCTATGGGGAGAGGGGCTACATTATCACCATTGGGGTGTGGATGTGGACACAGAAGCATAGGAAGGTCAGGTGCTTTACCCCAGATGGCAGAGTCGGGAAGGGGTGGACCTGGGACTGGAACCCGGGCAGTCTGGCTCCAGAGTCACGCTGTGACCCTTATGCTGTCCAGCCCTTCAGCTCTGCAGAGCTTACTGAAGGCTTCCTTTAGGTCAGCACACACGCCCGCTTCTTAGAGAGGCTTCCCCGCTTCCACATATAAATTACCTCCTGCTCCTCCTGGTCACCCTGTGTTCTACCTAACCTGCTTTATTGCTCTTCAGAGCACTTATCACTGACATATATTCAGTAGCTGTCCATCTTCCCCACAAAAGACTGGTACCATAAAGACAGAGCTGTGCCTGCCACATAACAGGGGCCCCATAAATGTTCTGAATGAACCATCATAGCAGAATTAATGAACAGATATTTCTGACACCTGCTGTGAGGCCCTGCAGGAACCTCACTGCTGGACCCCAAATGGCTCTTGTCCCCCAGATATTTATAAAGGGCAGGCTGGGATCCATGCACCCAGCTCAAAAACACCCAGGCAGGAGATGGGACAAGCCCTGGAGAGGAAGGGCAGAGGGGTGGACGTCCAGGGAAGAGCGTGAGCCCAAGGCGACACGAAAAGGCTTCCCAGGTGAGCATAGCTGTGCGGGCCCCACAGCGGCGGTGGACCTTGACCAGGCAGAGGAAGAGGAGAGCGAGTTGGCCATTCCAGCTGGGACCCCAGAATGGGCATAGCGGAGGCGTAGCAGAATCCGAGGAGCGACTGGCGACAGGAGGAGCGGTGTGGCTTCGAGAGGCAGGACAAGGTCTGAGGAGGGGGAGGAAGTGAATGAAGAAGGGTGGGAGGGCCCAGACCCAGGAGCCTTAGACCATCCAACCACGGGCCTCTGTGTGGGAGAGAGTGATTCATGGTGACGGTCCCCTAAGCTGTCTCTGGACTGAAGGACACTGAAGGAGTAAGGGGCACGAAGCTGGTCGCATGACTTACTTTCCTTCAACCGAGCCTCTAGTGGCGTCTGCCTCATGCTCTGCATGGCTTCCATGAGACCCTTGAAGAAGGTCTTGACGGGCTCAAAGGATTGGGGCACAGGGTGTCGCTGCTCCTCCAAGGTCATGTGCTGCTTCATCTCCGGTTCAGTGGCCGTGAACTCCTGCAAGGGCAGGTGTGGGTCAGGGTGGCTCCACAGTAGCACCAGGAATGCACTGAGACCATCCATTGCAGGCCCTGCCCCACCCTGCTCTAGCACCTTGGGTGAGCCCAGGGACATGCCCCCAGGAGCAGGCCCCGCCCAGCAGGGTCCTGGAAGGAAGACTCCCGCAAGTCCAGTTTTAGTGCTGGCTCTATTCCTCCCTTCTTCCCGTGCTCATTGAGGTCTTCTCTGTGCCAGGCGTTAGCATTGGAGGCAGAGGGTGGAGGCAGGCTGACTGCCCCTCCTTTAAGTCACCACCTGGAAAGGGGCCCTGAAGTTTTACGGACAATGTGACAGGGCTGCCTCCGGTACAGGAGGACAAAAAGAGGGATCAGTTTTCCTGGGGAAGGAGCTCCTGGAAGTTCAAAGGGAATGCTGCCTGAGGGGGTGTGGCCCCTACAGTGAGAACCATCCTGTTTTCTGCCTAAACAGCACCTTTTAAATACCCTTCCTGTGTTAAGTGCGGCTTTGCTAATTAGAAGCTAGAAAACGCTCTCTCTAGGCTTCCTTTGCCCCTGTGGGGCAGCTGTGTGACGAGGCACCTCCAAGCCAAGACACCTCCAAGCCAAGACTTGCACATGGCAATGAGAGGTGAGGCAGTGACAACAAGTAGGGGACAGAGGTGGTAGAGGCGCCGGGGCCAGGCCCCGAGGTGTCCCCTGTGATGTGGCTCAGCAGGGAAGTGGGGTCTACCCTGGAGCACACCTGTGCCGTGGGCGGGACTTCCCTGGTGTGCCTGACCTTCATCCAGGTTTTCTGGCCCTGCTGGAGATCCCATCAGCTGCCTAATACTGGTTCATGAACTCCTTTCTGGTTTCAGTTACAGTGGATGCCCATATTTGCAGCTAAGAATGCCGTCTGCACTTTCCGAAGGGTTGTCCTGGGCACAGAGTCAGAAGACAGCAGGCTGCCTTAGGCAAGCAGGCCTTGGCTAGTGGGCGGGTGGGGTGGCCCAGCACCCAGGTTTTGGGCAGAGGTAGGCCCCCCCAGGCAGCATGCTGGACCCTGGGAGAGGGCTGTGAGATGGACCCCTAGCCCCGTCCTGGCTAAGAGCTGCAGTCGAGTTCATCCTCACTTTGGTGGGGAAGAAGATAATGTGTGCGGAACCAGGGCTGAGGTGGCACTCAGAGGGCTGGAGTGGAGCTGGCCAGGGAGTCCGAGCCCAGCAGGGAGGGCAGGGAGCAGCTCTGGGTGGCAGGAGGGTGGCCCAGAGGGCAGAGCGGAACTGGGGAGGGAGATGAAGGACAAATGCCACCATGTGCTAACCCCCAGCTCCAGCATCTGGCACAGAGCCTGACACATAGTAGATTCTCCATAAACATCAAGGGTGAAATAAATAAATGAATGAAACTAAGCACTTCGGCTTTTCACCTTTGCAGAATCAGAGAATAGCCCCCTAACCACTCATTTCTCAATCCAGAAACAAGATTATCCTGGATTCCCCCACTTTCAATCACCGGTCCTGCTGCAGCCCTCAAACCTGTCTTATTCTCTTCATCCCCGCAGCTGCTTCACTGGTGCGTCCCATGACCGTCCCTCTCCTGGACACTGTGGTCTGCTGACCTCCCTTAGCCTGCAGTCCTGGCCTGCCCAGTCCATCCTCCAGCCTTCCACCAAAGTGATCTTTCCAAAACATTAACCTGATCATGTCTTTCTTCAGTTCAAAACACTCCCTTGGCCCCATCTATGTAAAGGACAAAGTCTAAACTCCATGGCCAGGTATACAAGGCACTTCATCAACTATCCCAGGCCCTTCGATCCAGCTCCATCTCCCAACTCCCCTGGCCCTGTACCCCTGCGCCCCCACTCCAGCCAAGCTGAACCAGTGGTTCTCTAGCCTGCCAAGCCCTCACACGCACATGGTTCTCTTCTGCCTGGAATGTCCTGTCTGCTCTGTCCCTCTGTATATGCCCTACTCCAATATCACCTCCTCCTAGAAGTCTTCCCTGATCCCCTAAATAGAGCTGGACATTTCTTTGACACACTTTTGCTAGCTCACTTGGACTGTGTTGTAAACACCAGTTTCTGAGCATGTCTTCCCACCCATGAGCTACTAATGTTGAACCGGGGCCTGGTGCAGAACAGGTTGCTCAGTGAATGTTTGATGGATAAATGAATGAACAAATGGGATGATGAATGATGATCATAGCTTTGGCACCAGAGAATGAAGAAAAATAAATGACCAAGCCTTGAAAGTGTATCTGTGATGGAAGAATAACAGTCTTCTCCATGGAGCATCCCTTTGAATTAGCTATCCTTAAGGGGTATGCTTATTTTAAAAGAAACAAACATTCAGAAAAGGGACCCCTCATGCACTGTTGGTGGGAATGCAGACTGGTGCAGCCACTGTTCTGGAAAACAGTATGGAGTTTCCTCAAAAAACTAAAAATGGAACTGCCACTGGCCCAGTGACCCCACTTCCGGGAATACGTCCTAAGAATGAGAAAGAATATATACACTCCTATGTTCACAGCAGTGTTACTTACAAATAGCTAAGATCTGGAAACAGCCCGAGAGCCTATCAATAGATAAATGGATAAAAAAGATGTACATTTACACAATGGAATACTGAAAAAAAAGAAAGCACTCTTACCCTTTGTGACGGCATGGATGGACCTAGAGAATATTATGCTAAGCAAAGTAAGCCAGTCAGAGAAAGACCATTACCATATGATCTCACTCATATGTGGAATCTAATGAACAAAACAAACTGATGAACAAAATAAAACCAGAGGCACGGACACATGGAACAGATGACAGATCTTGGAGGGGGGTTAGGAAGATGGCAGAAATGAGTCAAAGAACATAGATGCATGCGTGTGGGGGCGTGGTGGTGAGGGCTGGGGAAACAGGGAAAAGTGGGGGGTTGGGAGCATTTGTAATAGTGTCAACAACAATGAATGAATGAATGAATGAATGAATGAATACAAAGAAAGAATGAAACAAACAAAGGTAGCCCCCTGAGCATCAAAGTACAATAACCTCTGTGCCTAAGACAGCACCTCACCCAGAATTTTGTGTTAGGTTTATTTTTTAAATTGAGTTTATTGGGGTGACACTGGCTAATAAAATTATACAGGTTTCAGGTGTACCATTCTATAACACATCATCTGTATATTGTACTGTGTGTTCACCACCCCGAGCCAGCCTCCTTCCATCATCGCTTACTACCCCTGCTTTACCCTCTGCTACTTCCCCTCGCTCCCCTTCCCGTCTGGTAATCACCATGCCGTGGTCCGTGTCTACAAGGGCTTAGTTTTTGTTAGCTAACAACCAGACACAGTGAGTTGATCAAGGCCACAAAGAGGCACAAGTGTGGAAATATCCACCAGGGACTGGCCTGACTGGTTTTGTATCGACCAATTTATTTGTGTTATTTTTCAGCCAGAGCCCACGCCAATCTGTGGTCAGACTCAGTGCCACCTTTAGTTGTGCGCTGCCTTGTCCCAGAAGCTTGTAAGGTATCTTACCCAGGTTATCTAATATGGCAGGATTTTCCCTTACAGTGAGAAACATGAATCAAAGAGGAAATGGGGTGAGAAGGCACACTGGAAGCTGGAGTGAGATGAGGCACAAAACACATGCCACCAAGTCACAGCCCAGCTATTTGAAAAATATTTGGCTCTGAGCTTCCCAGAAGCCACAGCAAAGAAGGAAACAGAAAGAGTTGCATGAGTGGAAAGCAATCCAGGTGCACAGGTGACGGCGCAGCTGCGCTGACAGGACAGAGGCGTTTCTCCCCGGGTCCCTTTAAGACAGGAACGCCACCCTCGACACATGCCATCACTAAGTGTAGCAGGTGTAGCACGAACATCATTCAGGCTGTTTCTTCTCCCCCTATGGAGACTCCCCCTCAGGAGAAGGTAATGACCTCCAGCAGAGCCCAGTGGCCGAGCAGTACCATTCTTCTCTCCCCTGTGAGGGAACTGTGACCCAGCTTGAGGTCTGCTCAGCAGCTGGCGGGACACTGCCTTCCCAGGAGGGCTGTCTCAGTGAAGACTATGCAGCCAGCAATGATGCCTTGTGGCTTTTAAGTCAGAGAAACCTGGGTTCTGATCCCAGTTCTGCCAGCTACGTGTGGGACTTCCCATGAGTCACTTCGCCTCCCTGAGCCTCAGTTTCCCATTCATAAAGTGGGGTGACAATATCCATTTGCACAGTTCTACTAAACATTAAAGCTAAGATACATACAGTGCTTGACAGAGGCCCTCAAAATTGGTGGCTGTGTTATTAGTCCAAGATGTATGTTATCTTTCTGGCTATGTATATTTTCTTTATGTTAAAAAAATATTGACTTTTTAGAGAGAGAAAGGGAGAGAGAGCTAAGAAAGAAACATCAATTTGTTGTTCCACTTCTTCATGCATTCATTGGTTGCTTCTGGAATGTGCCTGACCTGAGATCGAAATCACAACCTTGGTGTATCAGGATGATGCTCTAACCAACTGAGCTACTGCGCCAGGGAGTTTTCTAAGTATGTTTTCTGATGACTTGTGTAGGGGCAAGAAAGTCTACTTGCTAACAAGGCAGTTTTCTGTGTATTTACTCATTGTGTAAATACTGTGTTCGATGCCACAGTAACCAAGAAGAGATGTGGGTGGTGGGTGGCAGGTAGGTAGCAGGTGGCGGCCTTACCTGTAGCAGCTGTACAGGACTGGTCTCCTGGCTGATGCTCCAGACCCTGTGAGAGAGACTGTTCAAGACATCGATTCGGTCCTCGCAAGACTTGATTTGCTCCCTGTACGCCCGGAGGGCAAGCTGGGCATTTTTATCAATGAATTTCTTAGCCAGCGCTTCCTCTTCTTCAAGTAGTAATCTGAGTTCGGTGAATTTCCCCGTCAGCCAGGTTTTGCTGGACTCGGCATGAGCCTAAAAAGCAAACCAGTTGCAGATGAGAAGAGTGCCAACTAGGAAATCCAGAACATGAAGTTCAACATGAAAAAAACTACTAGGACATCTAAAAGCAAGGTGGCCGATCAAGGACAAGATCAACTTATAACAACTCAAGCTTTTCTCAGTACCAGCCATAACCATTGGCACAGGTGTGGAGAAATAAAGGTCCTTTTTAGAATAATGGACAAAATAGTAAAATATGTAAAAATAAAACCATGCAAAATCTGTAAAGATGTAGATAAAGAAAAGCATGAAATTGTCCTAAAAGACAAAAAATCTGAATGTATGGAAGAAAAAAACCATATTCCTGGTTATGGAAGATTCATTACTATAAAGATGCTATTTGTCCCCTACTAAAAACTGGACACAATTCATATAAAAGTCTTAACATGTAGGTTAAACAAATATTACATTATTGTGGGGGAGAATAAGCACAAAAAAGCCAAAAACTGCTTTAAAAAGATCAATAAAGGGTGAGCTGCCTCATTAGAGATCAAACTGTAACATGACAGCATTTAAAACCAAGTGGCTTCAGCACAGGCAAAAAGCCAAGAACACAGAATAAAGAGTTTAGAGAAGAATATACATATATGTATGGTAATGGTGCGATTTCAAATTGTTAGGAGGAATGGAGGAACTATTCAATACGTGGTATTGGAACAATACACAATTAACCATGTATTTGATGAAAATTTTATGTTAGATCCTTCCACCACGTAAAAAAATAAAGTCAGACAGAACCCTACCTATGAAGCAGTCTTGCCAGTGAATGTGAACTTGAATGTGATCAAGCCTCTAGATCTAAATAAAAAATTCAGTATATAGGACAGAGGAACGTGTGAATGATCAAATTAAGAAATACATCAAGCAAGGGTATTTTGACACTTTCACTCCTAATTCAGACAAATAAAATGTGACCTTTACAACAATCAGAAACGTGACCACTGATATTTGATCATATTAGGGAACTATTGCTAATGTTCTTAGGTGCGATGATGATAATGAGTCCTTATCTTAAGGAGATAATATGCTGAAACTTTTACAGAGATGAAATGTGTCTGGAATTTGCCTCTAAATATGTGTGTATGACTGAGGTTTTACACAATAAAGTAAACAAAAATAAAATCCAAACAGATTACAACGCTATATAGTACAAAACAATAAATCTATTAGAGAATGAAATACAATTTTATTTTTTAATTATATTTTATTGATTATGCTATTATAATTGTCCTGATTTTCCCCCTTTGCCCCCTTTACCCAGCAACCCCCACTCCCTCGGACAATCCCCCCACCACTGTTCGTGTCCATGGGTCATGCGTACAAGTTCTTTGGCTACTCTCTTTCCTATTATGTACTTTACATCCCCAAGGCTATTCTGTAAATAGCTATTTGTATTTTTTTTTAATAAAAAGAGAATTTAGTAAATACACCCCTCTCGATTGACTGACTGTAGCCCTCTCACTCCAAAAGCAGATAGAGGAATTGCATCTCATTTGAATTGTGCTGTTAGGTGTTCAAAATATTTGTGCTTCTCAGTCCCCTCACCTCTTCACCCACCCCACACTCCCATCCCATCTGGAAACCATCAAAACGTTCTCCACATCCATGATTCTGTCTCTGTTCTTATTGTTTGCTTAGTTTGTTTTTTTTTTAGATTCAATTGTTGATAGACATGTATTTTTATCATTTTATTATTCATACTTTTGATCTTTTTTTTAAATAAATACCTTTAACATTTCATATAATGGTGGTATGGTAGTGATAAACTCCTTTAGTTTTTGCTTGTCTGGGAAGCTCTTTATCTGCCCTTCCATTCTAAATGATAGCTTTGCTGGGTAGAGTAAGTAATCTTGGCTATAGGTCCTTGTTTTTCATAACTTTTAACATTGCTTGCCAATCCCTCCCAGCCTGCAAAGTTCTTTTTGAGAAATCAGCTGACAGTCTTTTGGGAACTCCCCTGTAGGTAGCTAATTTTTTTCCCTTGCTGCTTTTAAGATTCTCTGTTTATCTTTAACCTTTAACATTTTAATTATGTGTCTTGGACTGGGCCTCTTTGCATTCACGTTGTTTGGGACTCTCTGTGCTTCCTGGACTTGCATATCTATTTCCTTTACCAGCTTAGGGAAGTTTTCTCCCATTGTTTTTTCAGATAGATTTCTAATTTCTTGCTCTTTCTCTTCTCCTGGCATCCCTCTGATGTAAATGTTAAGCCTCTTGAAATTGTCCCAGAGGCTGTTTACACTATCCTTATGTTTGGGCGATTCTTTTTCCTTCTTTTTGTTCTGATTGGTCGTTTTTTGCTTTCATATGTTCTAAATCATTGATTTGATTCTCGGCTTCATCCACTTTACCGTTGTTTCCCTGTAAATTGTTCTTTATTTCAATTAGTGTCTCCTTCATTTCTGACTGGGCCTTTTTTATACTGCTGATGTCCTCACTAAGTTCCTTGAGCATCCTTATAATCAGTGTTTTAATATCTGTATCTGATAGATTGTTTATCTCCATTACATTTAGCTCTTTTTCTGGAGTTTTGATCTGTTCTTTCATTTGGGCCATGTTTCTTTGTCTCCTCATTTTTGCAGCCTCCCTGTGTTTGTTTCCATGTATTAGGTAGAGCTGCTTTGACTCTCTGTCTTGGTAGTGTGGCCTAATGTAGTAGGTGTCCTGTAGGGTCAAGTGGCACAGCCTCCTCTATCACCCAAGCTGGGTGCTTGAGGTGTGCTCTTCAGGTGGTCTGAATATACCCTCCTCTTGTAGTTGGGCCTTGGTTACTGTTGGCAGATCCAATGGGAAGGATTTACCTGGGTCAGTCAGCTGCAAAGATTGGCTGTGACCATTTACCACCAACTTCCACCCTCCAAGGAGGATCAGCTGTGCAGGGGCAGGATGGTGGTGCTGGACGTGGTCTGTAGCAGTTCACTGGGTGCACTGGCCCTGGGGTTTCCTGGGTGGTGCAGGTCAATGTCAGTCCCCACCTGATTTTGCCCCAGGCCACCTACTTGAACTATAAAGCAGTCTGAGATGGCTGCTACTTTTTCTGGGCGTGGAGATTCCCAGGTAAAGCCAAGCTGTGAATCTAGACTGGCTGCTGCTAGTGCTGGGTGTGGGGCTCATGGAGGCCAGCTGTTGTTTGTTTAATAGGATTTAGGAAGCTGTGAAGCAAAAGCCAAGACCAGCCATTCATATGGAAAAGCAGCGTGGGTGGGCCCATAAGTTGGGTGGGGCAGAGTCTCTGGGGATCTTCAGGGAGGGGCAAACAGTTTTAGCCAGGTTGATGGAGTCTCTGATATGGCACCAGCTTGCCAGCTCTGTGGCTCTGTGGGTGGAGGATTTAGAAAAGGGACAATGGCCTCTGCTTGCCTTGATGCCAGACATTCAGTTCCTCTCTTTATGCCACTGGTGCCTTTCAAGCTGCTACCGGGTTGCTGGAGCTCAGAGGAAGTGAGTCTGAGTAGGTGAGTCTGTGTGTGGGTTCTTTAGAAGGATCTGCTTGGGGTTCCAGCAGTTTCTTCCACTGACTCAATCCCCACTGGATTTTGCAGCCAGAAGTTGTGGTGACTTATATTCCTGGCACTGGAACCCTGGGCTGGGTGGCTTGATGTGGTCTGGGATTCCTCATTTCCAAGATATGACCCCCGAATTTGTATCCACCACAAATGGTTGAGTGACCAGTCATTCTGCATCTGTGCCCCTCCTACCAGTCTGGATGAATGTGGTTTCTTTAATTCCATAGTGGTCAGACTTCCATTCAACTTGATTTCTGACAGTTCTGAGTGATGGCTGTTCTATATTTTAGTTGTAATTTTGATGTGGTTGTGTGAAGAGGTGAGCCATGTCTGCCTATGCCACCATCTTGACCAGAAGTTCTCTAATTTTTTTTTTTAATTTGATATTAGAAGACCTCTGTAAGAGGAGCCCAAAATTCAGATAGCAAGAAGGGAGCCATGGCAGATTTAACCACGTAAAAATGAAACTTTCCCTTAGAGGAAGGCACTGTAAACAAGGCTACGTGACAGGTAACAGACTGCAAGGGCTTATTATTCATAACACCTAGTTAAAAAAAAGAAATCACTCGACTTAACAATGGGCCAAAGATTTGCCAGTGCCAACGATGTGCAACACTGAGCTTCCCCACCCAGAAAGCGAGTGGTGTGATCAGAAAATACTTTCTGGGCATCAGACTGGAGGAATTTTAACTGATGGGTAATAGCAGAGTCTGCAAGACACTGTGGGTGGCGGTGTCTATTGGTACCGCATTTTCAGAGGGCGACAGGACAACATCGGAAGTTTAAGTGCATAAATCCTTTGAGGCAGCAGTTCCTCTGGTAGGAACTGATTCTAGAAAATGTTTTCACATGTGCACCAAGATGCTCACTACAGCATGTTGGTGATGGGGAAAATCTGAGCAAACTTTATAATATGGGAAATACATATACACACACATATATATAATAAGGGATACTATATTCAAACAATAAAGAAATACTTAGTAATTAAAAAGATTGCAGCATTCTGACATGTGCTATAACATGAATGAACCTCGAAGACATTATGCTAAATGAAATACGCCAAACACAACAGGACAAATACTGTATGATTCTGCTTATGTAATATTTAAAATAGGCAAGTTCATGAAGACAGGAAGTGGATCAGAGTTTCCATGGGCTGGTGGAAGGGGAGAGAAGAAGTAATTGTGTAATGGGTACCGAGTTTATGTTTGGGGAAATGAAAACATTTTGGAAACAGACAGTGGTGATGGTCGCACCACACTGTAAATGTAATTCATGCCACTGAATAGAGCCATTGAAAATGGTTCCAATGGTAAGTTTAATGTTACGTATCCTCGTATCTGACCATGCCCACCAAAAGAATGCAGTAGCCTGCATGTCCTGTCACGGAAAGCTCCCCAAGACACCATGTGATCAATACACAGGGCTGTGGAATGATCCACATGGGATGACCCCATTTATGTAGATGATAACAAGCCTCAGACTACGATCTTTGAACATATGCATCTGTATGTTTGCAAGTACATTCACAGTGTCTGCTTGTTGCAGTTCCATTTAGGAAGAAATGGGGGGTTGGGGCGTGGCCAAGAGTAATGCTCATTTTGCACTTTCTATAGTTCTGTACTGCATTCTACAATACTGTACTGCTGTTTACATTTTAAAAGTGAGCGTGCGTTCACGTGTTACTAGTACAACTTAAAAATATAAAACAGAAAATCAATTTAAAAAACACCCCAAAACACAGGCCAGCCTCTTCCCTCAGCCCAAACATCTGTGCAGCCCACACAGAGAATGGCCCCTGGCACCTGAGCAGGTGCGGGGTGGGCAGGCTCCCCTGTGATGCCCTGCTCTCTGCTTGGTGGGCCAGGAACATGCGCTTCGGCAGGACCAAGGCAGGTCCCCGGGTCTGTGTTTCCTACACAACGTTCTAGGCAATGGTTAGATCGGACAGAGGCTGGCTCATACTGCCACTCGCCACGGAGGTTCATTGTCTTTGGGCTAGCCTGGGGATGAGTCCACAGTCATCATGGCTCCTAAGGGCCACTGAGCCTGGATACAAATAATGTCTTTGCTGAAAGAACAAATCAAGGAAAGAAAAAATGCATTCCACAACCTAGATTTATACACACATTTTCGAGGCACAGTATGTAAACAAGCAGAGGAGCTTTCTTTGGGAACCAAGAGAGCAACTGTCTATATCTCCTTCCAACAAGCTATGTTCCAAGAAGTTTGTACAGATTCACTCTGTAAAGAAGAATATACAAAATAATCTTAATAACACTGTACATTGTTATAACTGAAAATAGCCACAAGAAAACTTAAGGCTGCCCTGGCTGGGTAGCACAGTAGGTTAGAGTATCATCCTGATATGTCAAGGTTGCAGGTTCAGTCCCTGGTCAGGGCACATACAAGAATCAGCCAATGAATGCATAAATAACTGGAACAACAAATCAATATTTCTTTCTCAATCTCTCTCTCTTTCAAATCAATAAATAAAAAAGTTTTCAAAGAAAACTTAAGGTGTAAGCATATTAGGCTGATTATGCAATATGGTTAAAAATTTAAAGAGACGGAGAATTCTGGTGATGAAACAAGAAAGTGTGCTGTCTGGTTTAGGCTGAGTTGGTTCAGAATGAAACTGGCTCCCAGACTGCACTGGGCTGAGGTTTGGGTGCGGCTGGATGGGGGCTGGGCCGGGCAGAGGTCCGACAGGGTCTAGTTGAGGAAGGTCTCACAGGGTGTCCAACCTTGTGGTGTCTCTGGGCCACATGTTAAATACATCACAATACGTAATAACACACACATACACTCTCTCTCTCTCCCCTAATGTTTTAAGTAAATTTACGATGTTGTGTTGGCCCGCATTCACAGCCATCCCGGGCTGCATGCCGCCCGCAGGCTGCAGGTTGGACACCCTGGAAGGAGTGTGGGAGAGAAAGGGCTTGAGCCACGATGAAGGTCTGGCCGTGGGAGGGGGAGGGTTTTGCACGTGAAGTGCTGGCTGCTGTGTGACTCCATCTCTGCCCAGGCCCCTGAAGCCCCATGGGAGGAGGAGCCTGTGAGGAGAACGGAAAAAACTGTTTCCCAGGAAATTGGACAATCCCGCTAGGGACACCTTTCAGGGGTGTCCCACCAGGGAAGGAGGTGTGCTGGCCGGCCCCACTCAGGCCATGTTAGCTATGACATTTGGGCATGGTGACATGTGGCAGGAGGGGGCAGAGGAATGGCCACACCTGAAAGTGTGGTGGAGACCAGTAATATCAGCAGGGTCCATAGCAAGGCCTGGGTGGTGTCACCCCATTAGCCTCAGACCCCATGCTCTGGCTTAGTCCTCAGAGCTCTGGTGGGCCACAGGGAAAGGCACCAGGCCAGGAGCCAAGGATGTTTGGAGCCCCCTCCCCCAGGGTGCCCGTCTAGGCCTATGTGCCTCAGGTCTGTTTCCTGGCCTCCTCCCCCGCTTTGCTCCCCTCTCTCTGGTGTGTCAGGCAGAGGGGCTGACTGCTGCAGCCCGGATCCCCCTCCAGGCTCGGTCTGGCCAATGGGAGGAGGAACTAGAGGGAGGACAGAGAGTGGGGGGAACGGCTGGTGTCCCCAGCCTCCGCGTCCCCTCCACCCTCCTGCTCGCACAGGCCGGCTCTGGTCCCAGGTGCTGCCTTGTGGCCCTGGGCTCTGCGCTCTGCTGGTGCCATGCTGCCGGGGTGAATGCGCTTCCCACCGGCTGGTGCCACTGCCTCGCCACGCCCTGGTGGGCTTCCTGCCTCCTCCAAGCCCCATCACCGTCCCCTGCGTTCATCACCCCCTCTGGGTTAAGCCCTCAAAGTGGCTTCTGTCCTTCTGTGTACAGCCATGGCCCTGGTTCGCCTCTAACTTCCTATTGACCGATGGTAGGTTATTATTTCCTCTTCTTGGCTGGCCCCATTTCCAAGGGCCTTTCTATGCACATTCTAGAATTTCTTATAATTCTCATAATTTTATTTTTTTTAAAGATTTTAGGGAGGGGATGAGAGGGAGAGAAACATGATGAGAGAAAGAAACATTGATCAGTTGCCTCTCACACACTCTCAAATGAGGACCTGGCCAGCAGCCCTGGGAATCGAACTGGCGACCTGTCAGTTCTCAGGCCAGTGCTCAGCCCACTGAGCCATACTGGCCAGGGCAGCTGTGCACACTCTAAATCCCTCCCTGGGTCTGGATTCGAATGGCATTAACCATACCCAAATATGTATTTTTTCCCCTTCATTTGTAAAAGAATCAGAAGCTCATTGTAGAATACTTGTAAGATTCAGAAAGAAGAATCATCTTATCCCAGTTTGAATAAAAAGCGTAGCAGGCAAGTGTTGAGCTGCCCTGAGTACATTCTCCCTGAGGAGCCATGGAAGGTGGAGAAGCAAACAGCCTGCTGACAAGGACGTCGGAGAAAATCATTGAACAGGTGTTGGTTGGGGGTCAGTGCCCAAGTCCTTCTGGATTGTTCTGTGAAAAGGAGTGTCTAGTTAGGCTGGTCACTGGATTCTGAAGAGCAGACTTTGGACCATGTATAAACTTTATTGCTTTTAATTTACTTACAAAACTGTTTTATGGATTAATTTTCTGGCGAAGGGCCAGAAAAAGGGCTTTCCCCCGACTGTGGCTGTGTAAACAAGTATGGAGCCTCGCGCCGGCCCCAGACTGCGCTCCCACACACAGCCGGGCACAGCGCACAAGAACCTCACCCACGTTCGCGCCTGTGGAGCCCAATGCATCACTTCTGGAAATGCATCCTGGAGGACATAGATCAAGGCGCCAAAAAGCGTTCACTGCAATGCTATTTTATATTAGTGAAACACGGGAAATGACCCAGATGTTCAACATTTAGGAAAAATGTTCAACACTTAGGAAAATGGCTTAATGAATCAACCTCCGCCCCCCCAAGAAAAACCCCTAAAAAACCCACACTCAGACAAATAACAAAAAGGAAATCCTTGGGTACCCAAAGCAAAGAGGGAACTGGGTCAGAGTCTCAGGCAGGTGGTGACCCCCCCCCCCCCCGTGGCCCGCGGAGGTGTCTGGGGTGCACCCCACAGGGATCTGCTCACCCGAGAGGGTGCTCGGGCCAGTTGGCCCCATGCCAGCTGAGAATGAGGAGCAGGCCACCAGCATCAAACCCGAGTCACAGAGAACGGCTCCATTCACGAAGCAGGCACCAAAAAAACTCCACCCACTGACCCGGGGAAGCGGCAAGGAATCTTGTCACCCATCCAGGGCCAAGGGAGAAAAGAGTCACTAGCAAAACAAATAAGTAAGCCCAACAATAGGCTTGGATTCCGAATTTGCGGAACCTCCAAGCTAAAAAAGTCACATGACAGCTGACCCGAAACTGCTGAGACTTGAGAGCCCCGGCCGAGGCGCACGCCACGGCGCTCCAAAGGGGTACCGGCCCCCCACCCCACGCCGTGGAAGACACCTACTGCAGGCATGATGAAGACACGAAAGTCGAGTCACATGGGGAAACGGGCCATCACGGCTCGCCTCCATACTGGGGACATGACACTATCTAAAAGAGCAGATACACACAGAAAAAAATCCCAAAGTGTGACTAGTGGTTGGCCAGAAGCAGCTGAATTATGGCTGAATTTTGAAAAGTCTGCTTGTTGACCAGGACTTGCAATGGAAATGCCCCCAGGAGACAGCCGAGCAACACAGTGAGGAGACTGCGCAGGCAGGTGGGGGGTGGGGAGCGAAGATGGGGCCGCACGGGGCCCTGACAGTTCCCAGGTGGGAACGCAGGCCTGGGCTGGCCACCTCCTCCTACTTTTCTGTATCTCATTTTTATACAAGTACCTCTCGGCTTTAAAATGCTAATTACATTTTTATTAATTACCTTCTGAGGGCCCCTTAGGTTTAAGTCGAATGAAACACGTTCAGGCCCTGGCTGGTGTGGCTCAGTGGATTAAGCGCTGGCCTGCAGACAAGTAGGTTGCTGGTTCCATTCCCTGTCGGGCACGTGCCTGGGTTATAGGCTGGGTCCCCAGCTGGGGGTGTGCAAGAGGCAGCCGATTGATGATGTTTCTCTCCCTCTTTCTCCCTCCCTTCCCATCTCTCTAAAAATAAATAAATTTTAAAATGTTCAGGATTTGTATGCTGAAAACTACAAAATGCTGATGAAAAAACACAAAGGGGCTAAATAAGTGAAGAGAGATACTATGCTCATGAATTCCCGTGCTGTAATTAGAGAGACAGGGAATAAATTAGGGACTGCTAGGGGTCTGAGATTGTCGGGGGCAGGTGTGGAAGTGACTATAAAGATGTCTCGGTGGTGATGGGATGGTTCTGTATTTTGAGTACTGTATTTTGGTGGTTACTCGAATCTACTCATGTGATAAATTGACACAGGACATATACACACACTGTCGATTTTCTGGTTTTGAAATTGTACTATAGCTAGGTAGGCTATAACCCTTGGGGCAAACTAGGTAAAAGGCACCAACTTACTATCTTGGCAACTTCCTCTGAATCTGTAAATACTTCTAAAGAAAAGTTTGAGAGTTGGGGAGAAGGTTACAGAAAGAAAACCACTTCTTAGATTTAAGCTGCAACCTGTCCCCTTAGATTGTCCAAGTGAATCTTAACTCTTGTCTTGGGGGGGCCCACGCTGGTTCCACTCAGAGATTTGCCGGCAGTGAACCTGCGCCCCTTGGTTCTGGCTAAACAGCCCAAAGCGCCTCCCCTACGCCCTCGGTGTGCCAACTTTGTTTCCAAATCCTTTTGAACTGATTTGGATCAGTCAGGGATTGGAGTCCTGCTCCTGAAGACAGGAAGGACACTGTGAATAATTAAGCCAGGGCCACAGGTAGGAAGCCGTCCTCAGCAAACTGCAGCCCGCACTCATCTTTCGGATAACGGATGTCGGGCCAGCCGGGATCCCACTCTGTCACCTGGCCTTGGCACCTCTGCTTCTTAGATAAGCCGAAACCTGCCCCCTTACACTGTCCACATGGATCCCAACTCTCATTTGGGGGCCTCACACTCCATCTGCTCAGAGACTGGCAGACAGCGAGTGCCCCTGTGGGCCACTGCCCCCATCAGCCCGGCTCCCTCCCTGACTTGTGAGGCCAGGCAGGGACTCACAGAGCTCTCAGGGGAAACAGGTCCTGGGGGGCAGGACACAGAGGTAGAGAGTTCATACAAAAGGCCCCGAGAGACAGAAGAACTTTTCCATAGTCAAAGCAGCTCCAGATAACATCAACCCCCACTTCCCATTTAAAACCCACAGAAGAGCCCATTTAAATAAACAACATCAGGAAAGGAGAAGCGGGAACAAAGTAAATATTGGCGGAATACATTTATACCTTACTTGCTTTCACCATGGCGGTGAAACATGGAGAACTATTTGCGTGTTCCTTAAGCTGTACTTTGCTTTGTTTAAGGCATTCGGGGGGCGGAGGGCTAGCCCCTTCGAGAGACTGGCCTTGGTGACCTAGAGAGCAAGGCCCCTCCCTGATACTGTGAGGGGCCCTGGGCGAGGCTGGAGTGCTGGGGGGGGGGCGGACTCCCCACGAAGCTCAGGGAGCAGTAGCGTCAAGACCCCTTCATGGTCTTACACTTAATTTTGTATACTTTTGCTCAAAAGAGCCCCCCTAAATCAGCAATTTTCAACCTTTTTCATCTCATGGCACATACCAACTAATTGGTAAAATTCTATGGCACACCCACAAAAATTTTTTTGCCAATTAGGTATAATTTTGACTCACTCACACCGGATGGTTATTGTGTTGGCGGTTCTAATTTTTTTTTTACTTTGACAATCTAAGGGTACAGAGGTCAGTGACCCTGACTAAACAGTTAGGTACTGGCATGTTTTAAAAGTACTCGCAGCACACCAGTGCACGCCAACGGCCCACTGGTTGAAAATCACTGCCCTAAATTATAGGATCCCAGGCCCCACCAGACCTGACTGGCCCCCTTATAGGTTGGTTTTCATTGTTCCTCGGCTCCATACTGGGGAGAGCCTCGTGTCTGGGGAGAAATGTGGGCGTGTCGAGTAGGGTGAGGAAGAAGCGTTCACTTGCCTTGAGCTGCTCGGCAGCATCTTCTATCTGGCTCCTGTTGTCGACTTGCTGCTGCTGCTTGGCTGCCAGCTGCTTTAAACATTCCTGGATGACTTTCTGTGTGTAGAGGAGTGAGGAGAAAAGTCTTAATACTGTTTGTTGCTTTCGAGACACAGGGCTCCCTGAGGGTCACCTCCTGTCACCTGTGTTGCGTTTCCGCTGAGGAATCTGAGACTCGGAAGGCGAGATGACTTGCCCAAAGTCGAGCAGCGCATTGAGGGGTGCACGGTAGCTAGGGCCCGCCCCCGCCCCCGCCCCTTCCGGGTTTCAGAGGCCCAGTTGGGGATTCTTTGAACCATGATGCCCCTCCACCCCACCGTTTTCTAGGACAAGCTAGAGCATGACCTTGCTTTTCCAATCCCTCAAATAGGACATTAAGGCAAATGGCCTGGGGACAGGGGGAGAGAATTCATTTACAGAGCGAGTATTAACTGAGCTCCTATTATGTGCTGGGGCCCTGCCCCTGTGGCACTTGCTTCCAGAGGGGTCTATGGCCCTCTGGCCTGGATTGGGGTTCAGAAGACCCACATGTGTGAGAGGCCTGCAGGGTTCATGTGCCCCTCTCCCTCCCATCTGAAATGGCCCCCTTCTCTACCTCTGCTTTTTGCAATGGCCCCTTTTTCAAAGGCCTCTCTGTGACCCTTTTTCCTCCAGTGGAACTTTACCCCCCACGCCTCCCCATTCTAGCTTTTTTTGGCTGGCCTCATACTCCACTGCTGGGCTGACTGGGAGCTTCCTGAGGGCAGGTCTGCTCCATTCCTGGCTTCCCCGTAGGGACCAGGGGATGATCTAGAAATGTTTGCCAAATCAAACAGAATTACCAGGGGCTGCCAACTTCAAGTGGTGACCCATGGCCACCCAGTAAGTTATGAGCACAAGCCTCATAGTAGACTCCTGGTCTGAGCCCCATGTGACCTGGGAAGGTGACCTCGCTTCTCCAAACCTCAATTTCCTCAGCTGTAACTATGGAGATAAGCTCATAGGGCTTCTGTGAAGAATAAATACAGTTTATTTATTGCAGTAAAGAATGCAATAAGGATTCATTTGGTGCAGTAAGAATTCGCTATTATGTGCAGTTTTATTCTAGGTGGGGTGTGGGAGTAGGGACACAGTAGTAACCCAAGTCCCAGGAGCACATCCTCACCCCACTGTGATTTCTAAGCCTTCAAGTCCAGCTCCTGTCCATTAGCCGAGGATAACTCAGCCTCCTGATGCCTCTGCCCTCCTGCCGCAGTGTATTTCCCCTGTTTTGGTACTTGGGGAAACCCTACTCATCTTTCAAGGCCAATTCCAATCGCACCTCCTCCAGGAAATATTCATGGGCTTCTTGTCCCTGTTTCACAGTCTTCCATCCGGCTCCCACTGACCGCTGCCTCGGGTGTCCCACTTAAAATACTTACACACTATCGTCACTGTTCTCCCCCACCGGCCAGGGAAGTGACCTCCAGGTCAAGGAAGAATTGATCTGTTCCCTGACTCATGGCACAAGGTATGTGCTGAATGGATTTGATGAGTGAATGAATGAATGAATGAATGAACAGATGGATAACAGATAAAGAGGTGAGTGGAGACACAATGGATACACCTAGGTAGGTAAGTAGATGTACCCAGGAGACCCACAGCCGCATCTCTGGACAGTACCCTTGTTAACTCTGGAGACCAGCCTTGTGAGGAGCTATTATTACACAGTCATCTTATATAAGGAGAGGAGGACCCTAGGGGCACAGGCAGGCCCCGAATCCCGGGCTCCTCCTGCCAGACTGGCCCTCAGGAGGGCCCCTTCTTGTCTTGGAGCTCTAAGGTTGTTAAGCCGATGGTCGAGTTAAGTCATGACTGCGAGGGAAAGAGGCCATTCATTGTGGGGACGGGTTAATCACGGGAGACTTCTCGGAGGTGTTGGAAGCAACTTCTGCCAGAGGCAGGTGGGCCCGCCCAACCCAGAGGGGTAGATTCATTTGACTGGAGCCGCAGAACAAGCCCACCTCAAGGCTGGGACAGGAGTCCAGAGCCCCTGCCATTATTAGGATAGCAAAGGTGAGGGCTCCCAGGTGAGAGTGGACCCCGAGCGGGGCGGTTCATGGGGGGAGCGCTGGGTTCAAGCCTCCAGGGCCTTCCTTCCCCTGTAGATAAAATGGCTGTCCTAGCTCCCACCAGCAGTTATGCCTGAGGAATGGGAGGGTGTTGAGGGGGCAGGGTGGAGCGGGGTAGGCTGAGGTGAGAGCTGAGGCTGCTGGCGGGCAATCGGACAGTCCGCAGTCCCTCCCTGTGAACCTCGGGAGGGAAAATCAGAGATTTGTGTGCAGCATTCCAGGCTACCAGGCTGTTTTCTAACAGGGAGGGACTTTAATCTTTGTTAAAAGGCTAATTTTCTTTGCCTCCATGTGGGTGTGGTGGAAGAGGTCAAGGGTATCTGGGAACTGGTGTGGCTCCCAAGTTCTCCCTCCCAAACCCACTTCTTCTGCAGATTAACTGTTGACCTTTGCCCCGTCCTGGGCATCAGTTTCTCATTGGGAACAATAGCTCAGTCGCCTAGATGACTGCTGGGCTGTGTTGAGGTTTCCGGGTCCCAACGGGAACTGGCAGTTGACACCGGTCTCCCACCCCGCCCCCCACCCCATTCCACGCGCCCCAGCTTCCCCACCTGCACGTGCACCGCCTCTTCTGAAGCCAGGCCCACAGGGTGGCCCCGGTGCGCACCCAGCACCGGGCAAAGCGCGCACACGCAGCACCGGCAGCGGCGACAGAAGAGCTCCGCCGGGCGGTCGCTGTGCTCCGGGCAGCGGCAGCTGCAGGCGTCCTCGGACTCGGACTCGGCGGGACCTGGCCCCGCAGGTGTTCCGCTTACTGCCGCTACACCCGCCATTCACTCCCTGAGTTTCGGGCAGCAGCGGTGTAGGGCAGGGCGATGCAGGGCAGGGCGGTGCAGGGCAGAGCAGTGCAGGGCAGAGTGGGAACGGGAAATCGAAAGCAGGACAGTGGGGCGGAGCCCCCGGCTCGGGCGGGCCCTGCTCGGGGTGGAAGGCAGAGGCGCGCTGCTGCGGGGGATGGGGGTTGGGGGACCGTGGCTGCATCGTCACCCTCTTGCCCTGTAGTGTACTTTTCCGCCCCCCCTGTCCCAACAGCTTTTAGGTGGTGCTGAAGGCTCAGGCCTGGTCTAGCCTGCTTTGTGTCTGGCCTAGGGGTAGCCACAGCAGAAATGAAGGTTCACTCCTGCATACCTTCAAATAAAACAACTAGTTATTTTACCGGCAAAATTGATTCACTAGGGAATAGCAAAGGAGTTGCAATTCAGGACAAGCAAGCTGTAGCGACAACCACAGGCAATTCTAACAAGCAAAGGAAAGGAAAGTTACTTTATAGAGAAAAAGGACGCTGGGAGGGGTCGTTTTGAAGCAAAGGGACAGCTCAGGCTGGTGACAGTTTCTCATTGGCTGAGTTGCTGGGCAAGAAGGAAGTCTTCCTTTCTGCTGCTGGAGTGGCACCATAGTGTCCCCTCGCAAGGTGCATGTCTCCCGTGTGTCCCTAGTTGATGTTTTTTTTCCATCGGGGTCTGTACCTGACTTACAGCCCCAGTGCCTGAGCCCCCCCCCCCAGTCTGGCCCCCCAAATCTGTTTTAACTGAAGGTTCCTTGGAGTTTCACTCCTAACGGGCTAACTGGCCGGAGGCAGGCTCCCCACCCCCACCCTCAGTGAGGTTATCCCGTCAAGCTCAGAAAACTGCAGCCCTGTGGATGGGGCCAGGCTGGCTGTGGCCTTCTGGGGTGGGAGTCATTTACCTACATTTACCACTTTCCCTTGATTCTCTCTCACCCTTTCCCTGGAGAAATAACCATTCCCACAATTGTAAGAAACATCCTGGAAGCCAGGCACTCCAGGTGAAGGTCTCAGCTTCAACAGAATGTAAATCGGTACAACCATGATGGGACAGTGTGGAGGGTCCCTGGAGGTATTCATCCAAAGTGCATGAAGTCCAAATCTGGGAGAGCTGCAGTCCCCGGCTTGTTACAGCAGTGTTCACAGCAGCCGAGATATACAAACGACTTCAGGTCCCTCAGCGGATGAATGAATGAAGACGTGATGTGTGTATACACAGTGAAGTGTTACTGAGACCTAAGAATGGAAAGCCTGCCATTTTTGACGGGGGGGGGGGAAGGGGGGGAGGAGGGGGAACCTGAAAGACAGTGTGCTAATAAGCCAGACAGAGAAAGACAAAACCTATATAGTATCTATGTGGAATCTAAAAAAAAGAAGAAGTTGAACTCATAGCAACAGAGTAGAAACATTGGCTGCCAGGGTGGGAGAAAAGGCTCCAACTCAGCACAAGATACGTAAATTCTGGAAATTTAATGCACAGCACGGTGACTATCGTAAACAGTATGTATCGTATACTAGATATTTGTTGAGAGTAGATTGCAAGGGTTCTCACCACACACACAAAATGGTAACGATGTGAGATGAGAGGTGTGTTAATTAGCTTGAGTGTGGTAATCATTTCACAGCGTGTGCATTTATTAAATCATCACATTATGAAACCTAAACAAAATCATGACCTAAATACATACGATTTTTATCAATCATACTTCAGTAGGGGGGGGGGTGGTCTCAGCTCCTACCTCCAAGGCCCTTGGCTTTTACTACCTTTAATCCCTGCCAGCCTGTGCTCTAATCTCAGCTTGTTTCCAGGCCAAGGAATAGGTGGTTTTCTCTGCTTACTAGAACACACTTTCCCCAAATGCCCAATTGTCTTGCCATTGCCCTGCCTACTCCTATTTATCCCTCATGTTTCTGCATAAATGTCACCTCCTCCCAGAAGCCTTCCTTGCCTCTCCTCCCGAAGCAGCCTACATTTCCCCTATCCTGGCCCTCTCCTTCCCCCAGACCATGACTTAAAACTTCAGAGGGCAGAGACAAATTCTGCCTCACCTGTTTCTCAGTCTGGAAAAGTAGGTACTTGTTATTTGTGGAACAAATTAAGAAAAGGAAAGTTCCATGTATTAAAATGTATAGGCAGATGATGTTTATTATTTTTTTAGATTCTTCCCATAGCACAATTCCACATATATTTATTTTCACTTTGCTTGCTTGATTGACTTATTTTTTTTTTTTACAAAGGTACAAGGAACTTCAGAAACAACATTAAAACAATCAGTTTCAGGCACGATTTTATATGAAAAGCATAGATCAACTGCTGACTTCCTGCTTCCCCCTATGATACAGTCTTGAAGTTTTGTTCCAAGAAGAACAATTACTAGAGCCCTGAGGTGGATACACCCTGAAGCTCATCTCCCAGAGCCGGCTTCATTCTCAGCAAGTTCCTGAGCCAACAGCCAGGGGTCGCCAGGGCGAGCAGTGCGGAGGTGAGCGCAGGCCCCGCGCCCTGCCCTGAGCGTGAGGGCCTGGCCCTGCAAACCCTGGGCAAGTTCCACTCCATCAGGTGGGAACATAAACAACAAAGTAATCTTTAAAAATGGCTTAAAAAAATATCTGATAAAAATTACCTATCCCTCTCCCTGGCTGTGAAATAATTTAAATAATTTACTCTAAATATAAAAAAGAAAGAAAGAAAAGGTTTGTTCATGGATGCCTTCGTGTTGTTGCTGAGCGCGAGGCCTGGGTCCTTTTGGGTTGGGGAGAGTTTGAGGAGGCACCTGGAGAGCTCTGGAGACTCAGCCCTGTCTCCCCCACTTTGTAGCCAGTGCCTTTGGGCATGAAAGTTTCTTTGTTCTCAGAGGCTAGTCTTCCCTCCTGAACACAGGACAATCATGCCTGACTGATCTGTGTTAGAGCAGAATGTGCTCGAGAGTGGAGGTGGAAGGGCTTTGTAAACTGTGAAGTGCTGGCCGAAAATGAGGCTTCCAGTGGAGGTCTGCTTCCCTGACACCACCTGGGATTGGGTCTTTGGCAAGCTCGGTGGGCCCCAGCGACTGAGTAAACGGAGGACAAGACGAGCAACTGGGGTGTCTGGCGTGAGCAGGCAGACAGGCGGAAGCAGCCAAAGCTAGGGGCAGGGGCAATCAGGAGCACAGGGTGCCCATGGTGCGGGAACAGTGGCCGGGGCAGCTGGGGCAGGGAGCTGGTGGAGGGCTCAGAATACTGCTTCCTGATTTTAGCCTCTGGCCAGGACTTAAAAGACCAGGTTGGAGCCCCCAGCTCCTGGTTGGTCCTTGTCTTTACTGTGGATGGCCCAGTGTCACCACCCTCACTGTATTGCAGAATCACCTGGGAGCTTATGAAAACGTACAGAAGGCCAGGCCTCTCTGGGCTGATTCAGCAGCAGCTAGTCCGGGTCGGGCCTGGCCATCTGTATTTCCTGAATGCTTCCAAGGGCACTCTGAGCTACAGCCTGAGTTGAAACCTACTGGGCTGGTGGCCTCCTGCAGTCCCCATCCGAGCCCCAGGACTGCCCTGGGCCACAGGCAGAACCCCTCATCCACACTTCCCCAGGTAAGCAGGTGTATTCAACTCCCAACATTCCCTGTCTCCAGCCAGGCCACTGTATTGACCCCAGAAAAAAAAGAAAATCCCAGAGAAGGGCTCAGCGTACAGATTCACAAAGGAGGGACATAGAAGAAGCTAGGCTGGACGGGACCTGTGGCCTTGCTTCCTTGCCTAGTACAGTCATCCTTCCCCGGAAGCCCTTTCCGCGGGGCAGCCAGCAGGTTCTGCCGGCCGGCTGCCAGCCCCGGGGCTCCCTACTCCCGAGGGCCCATCTGTTACTTTGGATCGACATCTGCCTGTCATCCTGTCAGAGCAGGCTCTGTGGCCAGAGGGCTTTGGTGGTCATGGACCAGTGACCCAATGTCTGCATCCCACATAAGGGAGTGTCCCTCCACTTCCCACTAATTCCGGCTGAAAAGGGGATGGCCTCGCCCTTCTGCCTGTATTATAGAATTGGGCTCAAACTTGGCTCTCTCCCTGCAGTGAAACTCCCTCTGCCCCTTTGCTGGTGTCTGGTGAGTTCCCATGACAAACCCAGATCATGCCCTGCAGGTAGTTTTCCTTAGGTCAAGGTTAACATTTCACGTGTTGGGTTGGCAGATTCCAGGGCCCACTTTGTTCAGATGGAGAAACTGAGGCCAGAGAGGGAACAACTTGAAGTCATGCACTTCAAGTCCTGGGTGCAGCCGAGGCCAGGACCGGCGGATTGCTGCCGTGTGGCTGACAACTAGATCGGACCAGAAACGGCGGCAAGGCGCACCCAGGGGACCTGAAGCTCAGCCTGGCCCTGCCATGGACTCTCTGGGCCTCTGTTTCTCGCCCCCCAAAAAATGAGGAAGTTTGGCCAATCACAGGTTTTCAAACTTCTAAAATGTTTTGAGTGGCAGAATGATGTATTTCATCAAAGCCAATACATAAAGCAGAAAGAAGGGGAGCCATCTGGTTGGGATGGGGGGTACAGCCCTCCTGCTTAGCTGCCCCCCACTCTATAGACTGTAGTTTGAACACCACAGGCAGGTTCGCCTCCCAGGTCCTTTCAGCTCTGACTTTCTACCTGTATAACGTTCTTTCCCATCAGAAGTTATAGCTTATCATGGACCCTCACAAACAGAGTTAAACAGAAGGCAGTTATCATCTAAAAAAAGTCAGTTCAGACACTGTTTTGAGAAGGCAAATAGAAAAACGGCACCATGTCCCACTGGAATCTTTCGGTGATCGAGTTTCATTTTCTGGTAAAAAATATAGAAATAGTGGTTGTTCTCGGGGGGGCGTGTGGCTTGATTCTGAACCTCCCCGCGGAGCCGAGTGGTGGGTCCCTGAGGGCGAGGAGGGCAGGCGCCTCTGTTCAGAACCGCTCTGAGTTCATCCGCAAGTTTTTGATCTCCAGCTCCAGCTGTTTGGCCTGCACCTCTCGCTGGGTCAGCAGTTCTCGGAGTCTGCGGATCTCCTCCTGCTGCCGGTAGAACATCTGCAGCAGCTGGGGGAGCACGAAGAGGGGAAAGGTCATGCAGGTGGCCCGGGGTGCCAGGGGGTGGGACACCCTCAGAAAGACTAAAACTCTGTCCCTTTTGGGCTCAGAAAGGTGGAGATGCTTAACGTGGCTGAGGCCTAAGTGGGCAGCCATGGTGTAGACCTTTTATAAAAACCTGATTCACCTAATAGATGACATTCAAAAAGACTTGATATTTCACACTTATTTTTTTTGCCTCCTTAGACTTCCCCATGGGATGGAGGAAAGGGTATTAGGCCCTGATGTCTGAAGACTGGGGTTTTCACCACTAATGAACTGTGTGACTTCAGGCAAGTTTCTTACTCTCTGAGCTTGAATTTCCTCCTCTGGGAAATGGGGGTGAGAAGACTCACTTCAGTGTTATCACAACTGCAGCTGCCGTACATAGTGGTACTGGGTGTTGGGTGCTAACTCTGAGTATGGTTAGTCCACTGGGTGCTCACAAAGACCCTGAGAGGGTCCCAGTGTTAGCACCACCCCCCTTTATTGCTATGGACACTGAAGCTAAGAGAGACTCGGTCCAGGGGGCCGATGTCCCACAGCTAGTGCTCAGGAGAGCCTGGACTAGAATCCCTCCATGACATGCCAGCCCTTTGGTTTTTAGCCCCAACCTGTTGACTCCCAGGGCCACCGAGAGATTCACCCAGGTGGAATATTAGAGCACCTGTGATGGCGCCGGGTACACAGCACGTCAGAGCTGGAAGGGACTTGAATACCCACCGAGTCCCAGTCTCTTCACTGTACAGAGAGTTCCCCGCAGACGGCACTCACCGCCTGCCTGTTGAGTGAATTAACAACTTGAACGAAGTGGCTCGGCCAGGCTACGCAGCTGGTGATTTCTCTCACCCCTCACTTCTCTACCCACTGCCCCACTCCCCAGTGCAGATGCACCCCACCCTCATCCACACCTCGTTCTCCGTCTTTGGCGGGGGACACTCGAAGATGTCAAAGCCGTTTGTGAGCCAGGTCTTCTTCTCTTCCAGCCTATGCTCTGCTGCCCACCTTGGTGACTTCTCCTCCAGCAGAGAGAAGGACCTCTGGCCGTCTTCTGCAACCAGCTTTTCCGTCTGGCCCAAGAGGTGGGGCGAGGCAGGGGCTGTGGGGCTGGAGGGAGCACTCTCTGGGGGCAGAGGCCGAGGGCTCAGCAGCTCGGAGCCCGGCCTGAGGGACACCAGGACTGGCCCTGGGAGAGAAGCAAAGGGCTGTGTGAGGACTGAGAGCCTGTAAGCACCTGGGCACAGGGGGCGCTGGTGCCAGCAGGTTTGCAATGACGCGCGGACCCACCGAAAGGTGTGGGAGATGTGGCCACATGCAGACAGGCACAGACCCACGGACTGGGGCAACCCGAGTGCAGATCAGAGTCCCATGCACGTGGCCATCTGAGGAAGCCTAGTTTATAGGAGCAGTTGGGCCATGGCTGGAGCTGCCCCAGGCCCCAGGAGCTTCTCCAGTGAAGCCTTGGCCTTGCTCTGTAGGGCCAGCCCCACCCACACTGCTCTTGGCCACCTGCCAGGAAGCGGGGGAGGCAGGACTCTTGGAGAAGGATGGGGAACCTGGACCCAGAGAAGAGCGAGACTGCCTAAGGGTTGTACAAAGGAGGGGCTCTGGGGGTAGACAGAGGGTGGGCGGCAGGTAGGTGGAGATCCTGACCACAGAGGCCGCAGCTGTGGGGGGTGGGAGCACCCACGCCTTCCCCTGGGCTGGCCCTTCTGTTGACAGGGCAGGGAGGGTGAGTCAGGGCAGGCGGAGGGGGTCTTCTGAGTAACTGTGGAGGCGGGGGCAAACGGGTGGGCAAGGGTATCTGGCCAAGACGATGCGGTCACTCTGCATAGCCCAGAGTTTAAACTAGTTTTCCATGGAGCAAAAATCCCTTGCTTTGGGGGAGCATTCTGAGCCACCTAGGAAAGCCCCTCCCTTCCTGGACCCCATGTGACCCTGCCGGCCACTGGAACTGACCCTCGGGGACCAGTCCTCTGGGGTCTCAGGGGAATACAAATGCTGTCCAAACCCCTCCCAGCTACCAAGGCCATAGGACATTCCATTTCCCCCATATTCGCCCAAGGCCTCTTCTCGGCCCTTCTCACCTTTATTCACCCCACTGAGCCATTCCCTGGCCGTCAGAGAGGGCTGCGCCGCCGCCGTGGGCGGGTAGATGTCCTCCTGGTAGGATTCCGACTGCAGGAGAAGCCAGGACAGTGAGAACAGGACAGTGAGGGGAGAGGAGGCCACCCACAAGAGGGTCCTTAGCGAGCTGGGGGTCCATGCCTTCCCCAAGCGCCATAAGTTGAGAAAACCAAGGCCCAGACAGCAAAAGGTCGTGCCCAAAGGCACACAGCAACTCAAGAGCAGAGGTGAGGCAAGAATCAGGATTCCAGACCCCTGTGACGCCTCACAGATGCAAGGCCTCCCCCAGAGGGAAGTGCTCATCAGCTGCCCCACTGCTGCCTCTGCAAATGGCTCCCCCGCCCAGGGCTAGTCTTCTCCAGGAAGGGCTCCCCGCCCCCTTGTGGCCGCCCCCAGCACTCTCACCCGCCGGGGCACTATCATGGATATGGGCTCGATGAGGCTTTTGGTGGTAATCAGCTTGTAGAAGCGGAAGATCTCACAGGTGGACACATCGAGACCTCTCTTTGGCATGACACCTGCAGGAAGATGGTGACAAGGGCCAAGCGGTTCCAGCTGGGCTGGGGTCAGAGGGACCCAGTGTGGGGGGCCAAGCCACGCCACACACAGGGATGGGAAGAGACCTCCCGCCACCCGCGGTCCTTCCCCCGCACAAACAGCTCCTCAGCAGACAGCTCTGCTGGGTTGGGCCCTGTGCTGGAGAGACAGGGTTGGAATCGTCAGACCCTGTCCCAACCCTGAAGGGTTCAAATGATTTTAGCTCGGCTGTTGCAGGAAGTGTGCTCCGTCCCAGGCCCTCCATCACCATCCCCACAGCTTGTGAACCTGGTGCTCCGAATAGAGCTTGTCCAACTTTCTTCTGATCACTCTTGGCTTGGTACAGCTTTCTCTGTCCCTTTACTTCCAATCTAGCTGTGTCTTTACATTTTAATGGGTTTCTTGTAGACAACGTATGGGTACAGTTGCCTGGTTTTATTTTTCAACCCCAATACACTGAAAAAGTAGGGGCTCTCTCAGGTCGGTCTCTCCCATCTCCATTCTACTATTTAACTACTTAACCTTGGCCTGGAACTCCTCCATTCTCTCCCCAGGCTGTACTCTGCCTCCTCTTTCCATTCCTTACACGTTGCCTCCTCCAGGAAGCCTCCCCGAGAGCCTCCTGTACACTTAACTAGAGCCCCCATCGAGGCAGACTGTTGATCCACCATCTCCCCTCCCGACTGTGGGCCCCCCAGGGCAGGGCCTGAATCTGACTCCTCCCCGTGTCCCCAGGTCCCAAGTGGCCTCGGAGCCCCACACTCACCGATCCCCTTCTGTGGGGAACAGGAGCGGTATTCGGTCAGGTAGTTCAGGTGAGGTTTGCTGGCGCTCACCTCATAGTAGCGGATGTTCCCATCTCCCTGAGGAGGAGGAGGAGGAAAAGGGGATGGTTTAGAGTCGGTCCCCTTCAGCCCCCCACCTGGCCCCCACTGCCATGCAGAAGAAACCTGGTGTTCATAGTAGGTAAACAGTTGGCAAAGCCACCTCACACAAGGGGACACCAGGGAGTTGTCACCACAGCAACAGGACGGTCCTCACTTTAACACTCAGTGCCCCCAGCCATGACCCAAGCCTACTGGGTGTCTCCAAGGCAGGAAGGTCTGGAACCCTGGAACCCCACCCCTTCCAAGAGCTGCACTCAGTGGTCAGAGCGGCCTGTCCTGAGCCCAGTGAGGGGGTGTTCCCTTCAGGGGCATTTCTGGTTGTCACTCTCATAATGACTGGGCAGGGGAGGAGTGGGGGCCACTGCTGCTGGTGTGGATGGGTAGAGGTCAGGGCTGCCAAATACAGATGGCAGTCCTATCCAATGAATACCCACTCTGCCCCAAATTTAAAGGTCCCCCTGATGAGACACGCCAGCTGGTCCCTCCTCATCTGGACCCAGAGTTGGGGAGGCGCCAGCTTGGGGTGTCTACCCAAAGCTGTGGGTCCAGGGGTGCTTGGGAGCCAGGAAGATGAGAAAAAGGTGCTGGGCTCACCACAGGGGGAGAGTGTCCAGCGGCTCCTGGCTATCCCTGCCCCTGCCTTCCACCCCAGGGGCCCCGGGCAGCTGGCTGGCCACAGTGGGGCCACACTTAGGCCTGTTCTGCCTCCGGCCTCAGGACTGCACAAGGCCAGCTTCCTCCCGTGTGGGACTGACCTTTCCCACCACGTAGAGCATGTTGGTGTCTGCGTCGTGGAAGGGAAACAGCACCCCCGAGGAGCCGTCCAGGTCCTCCTCCGTGAGCGGCACGGAGAGGTCGTCCTGCAAGAAAAGGGGGCCAGCAGGTCACTCACGAGGGTTGTCAGCAGCGCTCTCTGAGCTACACATTCCCGGCATGGAGCCCTGGACGTGTGTGCGTGCATGTGAGCGAGGGGGCGAGAGACCGAGTGTCGGGAGAGAGAGGGAGAGGGAGGGCGGGAGAGAGAGAGAGTGGCAGAGAGAACTTCCTTTTATTTTGCCAGCACACTGGCCTTAGCAAACCACTTCTCATACCACCCTCTGCCACCTGTTCTGTTATTCACTCTAATAGATGAAGAAGGAAATCCAGAGGAAAGGAAGTGGTCTGTCCTGTCTTCGAAACTGGCCCAGGGCTCCATCGGATCAATACCGCTTGGCCTGGCCCTCACCCCACCCCCGAGTGGAACATACGGCTCCTCCTGCCCACGTGCCTCATACTTCATTCCAAGCCCCTGCCACAGCTGTTCCTTCTGCCTACAAGGCCCTCTTCTCCCTTCCACCCAGTCTGGTTTCAGAGGTGGCCACATGCCCTCTCCTCTCCTCTGCCCTGACCAGTCTGCTTCTGTGAGTGACAAGATGCACAAGGTCTGTGCTCATGCCTCAGGCTCTCAGCATCTTCCTGTTATTCATCAGTAAATTCAGTCAATGAGTGGATGAATGAATGAGTGAATGAGTGAATGAGTGAAGCCAGAACTCGGCTAAGGAGTGGTGGTGAGGTGCGCTGGGGGCGCTGCAGGGGACTCACCTGGTCCCACAGGGCCAGCTGCCGGTTGTTCCATCGGGAGGTGCCCGTGGACAGCAGCTTCTTCAGGTTCCCCAGAAATAGCACTTTGCTGGCCCGGTGCCCCTTGTAGCTGGCCTCCTAGAGAGACATGTGGGGTCAGGAGTCCCTTCCTTTGCTTATGCGTTTGCTCTGTCCAGAACGCCTTCGTGTCTACCCCACCTCCACCTGGGGGATCCTTCCGGAGTTCTGAGCTACAGCAAGAGGCAAATCTTGCCCAGATCCACACTCTTGTTGAAGATTACAGAGCACCCACTCTATGGCAAAAGCATGGGGCTGGGCAGGCGCTGCAGCTGGGTTATGTCATTTAACCCTCTGGGAGGAAGGACCAGCAGCCCATTGTTGCAGATGAGGACACAGAGGCTGGGGCACCTGAGAGTGCTTGCCTAAGGCCACAGAGTGGGTCCACAGTGGTGCCCTGGAGCCTCCAATCCCTTGTCACACCCCTGACAGAGCTGGGGCACACAGACAAGCTTTGGCGTTAGACCAGGTTCGAATCCCAGCTTCCAACGTGAGCCGGTCGCTGAGCCTCTCCCCCACCTCGGGTCTCGCATCTGAACAACGAGGACAACCCGGGTGGAGGCGTGGCCAGAGCTCATGGCGCTGTTCGGAGAGGCCTCTGCCATCTCCACACCACCCTTGCTCCTCGGACCCCTGGTCCCAAGCCAGACTCCAGCCTAGCACCAACCTGGAGGACCGTCCCTGCTCGGGGGTCGAGAACCCGGATCTTGCGGTCTTTACAGGTGGTGGCCAGCAGGCTGCCGTTGGTGTTGAAGGACATAGAGAGGATCACATCTTGGTGACAGTCAATTGTCTTCACGGGGCTCATGATTACAGTCTCCTTTGTATCCAGGTTCCAGACCATCACCTGCACGGCAGAGAGCCGGCTCTGAGCCCAGCGGCCACCCCTGCCCCGGCCCCCACAGTCACATGCTGGCCAGGCTGCCATGAAACACAGTATCCCCGGGGGGGACGTCACAGATGGCAGTCTGGCCAGGCGGCCTCAGGTGGGAGGCGGGTCTGCTGCCGGCTGACGCTGCCACGTGGTAGGAGGGGGAAGCAGGGAGTCAGGCTGGCTGGCAGTGGGGGAAAAATACTACCATCTGCCTTGGAGCGACGGAACATCCATGCTGGGAGGACCCCGGGGGACCCGCCAGCCCAGGGGTTCAAACAGCAGTTCCCACCTCACACACACACGCAGGGCTGCCTGTCTGGTTGCACCGACCGTGCACTGCACAGCTCTAGGGCGCCCCATTACTGTCACCCGTCACATGAACAGCATCCCCTGGAGCTGTGTGCACAGGGACCTGTGCCACGGTGGGCGGGAGCCCTGCAGACATGCCAGCACGGACATTTGGTGGTGGCCCTGTCACAGGGGCCCCTGCGGTGCCTCGGAGGGTAAAGCCCTACGGGGTTGTGAAGGCCACAGCTGCGGTCACACCAACCCCTCAGTGTGTCTGTGCACACACTGAGGAACTGAGGCCCAGAGAAGACCAGGGGCCTTCCCGGTCCACAGGGCCCAGCCTGTCCCCTCTGGGCAGACTGGTGGTTGGTTAGCCGGTGTCCTTCCCAAACTCAGTCCACCTGGGACCTCAGGATGTGACCTTATGTGGACACAGGGTCTTTGCTTATGTAATTAGTTACAATGAGGTCACACTGGGTTTGAGTGGGCCCTAAAGCCAGTGATGGTGTCCTTACAAGAAGAGGACACAGAGACACACAGAAAAGACGACCATGGCCCCAGCCAGTTAGTTCGGTTGGTTAGAGAGGCATCCCAATATGCCAAGGTTGTGGGTTCGATCCCGGGTCAGGGCACATACAAGAAACAACCGATGTTTCTCTCTCTCTCTCAAATCAGTAAATCAAAAAAAAATTTTTTAAAGGCCACATGACAACGAAGGCAGATTGGAGTGACGCAGCCCCAAGAGCTAGAAGAATCTCAGAAGGATTCTTGCCTAGAGCCTTTGGGGAAAGCATGGCCCTCTGAAGGCCTTGCTTTAGGACTTCCTGTCCTCAGAACAGTGTGAGAAGAACAGGGCCGTGCATCAGGGCAGCGCTGGGACGCTCCTCCGGACCCACCTTGTAGTCGTAGCCCGCGCTGAAGAGGACGCCGGCGGCCGTGGGGTGCCACTCCACCAGGCCCACTCTGCGGGAGTGGCCCGCCAACTCCTTCCTGCAGGCCGTGAGGTTCTTCGACAGCAGCTGCTTGGGGATGTTCCAGATCTTAATCTGTCAAAGGTTGCAGGGCCCAGGGGAGCGTTAGCCAGGGTCACCGCGGCACCCCGGCCACCCTAGGAGCTGGCGGTGCCCGGCAGAAGGGCCTGGGAGTTCTCTCTGTATCCACTTCTCACTCAGTGGAGGGCCAGCAGGGGCAGCTTGGAGGGACAGGGGCTTTGCCAAGGTCCTCCAGCCCAAGCAGCAGGGGCTGGCGTTGATCAGAGATGGGTCCTGATAGGCATAATCTGATAATCTCTGCCATCCTAATGACCTGGGTGGTGGGTGGGTGAGTGGGCCACAGGCCCCACGCCCAGGCCAAGTGTCTGAGCAAATCTGCTTCCCAGCACAGAATATCCCCCAATGTACAGTGATGTCCCCTGCCCCTTGCCCCAAAGCCCAGGGTGGAGCCTTGAACAGCAGGAGGAAGGGTTTGTGCCGAATCTCAGGGCACTAGGGAGCCAGCCAGCACAATCCTGGGGCAGGACAGGACAAGCCTCTCTGGCAGGGCCTCTATGTTCCTCAGTATCCTGTCTATGGGAACCAACACAAGTCCTCCTAGAATTTTCTACCTGCTTGTCCCAATCAACTGGCGTGTCTCCTTTGATCAGGCAGTGAAGGTTCTGCAGTACATTCTGTTTCCCTTTTTAGCCTTGACCCAGGGCAACCCTGCCTCGCTAGTGTTTCTAGTATCATCTCCCCACTTCCGCCAGCTGTGGCCGCTGCATCTTAGGGGACTGGCGTAGCCCAGAGGAAACAGACTGGGTTCTCAAGTCAGACCTCCGTCGGAAGTCTGGCTCTGCCTCTACAAACTGGATGAGGTCGGGCACCTCGCCGCACCCCTCAGACCCTCCGCTTCTACGCCAGAAAAGGGTCCCGCCCTGTGCAGCTGCCAGGATGGGCAGACTGAGTGAAATGGCGTGCATATCATGAGAGTTGGGGACACGGTGGGCTCACAGTATAAACAACTAGGACTTTTCTTCTAAGTTGAATCACCTCATCGTACCTCTTTTGTTTCAAGCCACACCCACCACGTTTTAGAAGTGGCACAGAACACATTATAAACAAACAGCACTAAACATTGTGGGAGCAGGGATTAGGACCCTGGGGCAAAACTGGAGCTCAAAAAGTTGGTGGAACTGAAGCTTTTGGGATAGTTTTGATGGCCATATTCCTATATGGCTCCCACTCCTATCCTTTTAAAATCTGCTCCCCTGTTGTCTGTGAGATGAAGTGGCACAATGTTTTCTCACACAGAAAACACACCCCACATTGCATGCTATAGTTTCCCTTAAGGGTGGGCTTTCCTACTGGGGTATGACTCTCATTGGATCTTAACTAAGCAGTTGGAAATTATTATGCCCATTTTACAGGTGGGGAAACCGAGGCCCATAAAGAGGAGGGGTCGCACCCCTTGTTCCGCAGAGGCCAGAATCTAAATGACCCTTCCCCCCAGAGCAACCTCACCTCATGAAGGTCGAAGGAGTCAGGAGCACGGGAGCCGAGAACAGACACGGCTCCAGCTCCCCCTGCCCCACTCCTTCCGGTCAGAGGGGCGGCCTCACGGGCAGACACTCACCGTGGCATCTTCAGAAGCAGAGGCGATTTCAAAGTCGTTGAAAGGGTTCCACTTGATGTCTAAGACGTTCCCTCTGTGCCCGCAGACCTTTGGGTAGTGGGGGTCCAACTTTCCCGTCTGCAAAACAACGCCCAGGAGGGTTGAGGAGGAGAGGGGCTAATTCCACGTCACCGTCTGACAGTTACGGGGCCAGCCAGCCATCGCCGAGTGGACAGGGAAGTGGAAGGCACAGAGCCGGGTGTGAATCTAGGACTTGACTGTTCCCTGTGTGATCCTGGGGGAATCTCATCACTTCCCTGAGTCTTGGTGGTTTCCTCGGTACAATGGAGGCCGTGGGAGGTCTTCCCCAGGGTTGGTGTGAGGACTCAGGGCATGAGGAGCGGAAAGGGTCTAGCATGGTGCCTGCCCCATAGTAGGTGTTCAATAAAAAGACCTTTCCTTTCATACATGGCTGGCGGGGAGGCAAAAAGGGCGCAGCCACTTTGGAAAGCAGCCTGGCAGGTCCTCAAAAGGTTCAACAGAGTTACTGTCTGGCCCTGTAACTTCACACTGAGTATATCACCGAGAGGAGTGAAGACACAGGTCTGCAGAGAACCTGTCCGCCCACGTTCACAGCAGTGCTCTTCAGAATCACCCAGAGGCGGAGACAACCTGAGCGTCCAGCAGATGAATGGATGCACGAAGGGTAGTGCGTTCGTACAATGGGACAGTGTTCAGTCGGAAGGAAATGAAGTTCTGATGTGCACTACCACGTGGATGAACCGGGGAAGCACTGTGCTGAGTGGGATGGGTCGGGCACCAAAAGCCACTAAACGTGGTGTGATTCCACTTCGATGACACACCAGATGTGGTTTCTCTGCTCAGGCACACTGACACAGCCCCTGGTAGCTGGTATTCAAAACCCTGACTGATGATATGAAAAGTCCAGCACAGGTAAAGCCATAGGGACTGAAAGCAGATCAGTGGTTTGGGGGAGGGCCGATGAGGGTGGATGCTAATGGGGGTGGGGTGTCTTTCGAGGGAGAGGGATCACTTTGAAATTAGACAGTGGGGACGGCTGTACAGCCACGGAATACACCAAAACCTGCCAATGCCCACATTTCAGATGGTGAATATTATGGTATGTGAATTATATCCCCCCTTCCCTGTACCTGCACAGGACACACAGGTCCCACGACCAATGCCGCGTAGCCCTGAGGCTGAAGTTTCCACCACAGTGACAGACTGGGGTATTTCCTGGGTCATGGGGCAGCTGTGTGGGGCGGGCACAGAAACCTGGAGGTGGCAGGGACTGACACACTCATTTTGCACACCACACTGCATGGTCCTGGCAGAGCGTAGAGCAGACTAGGCCCTCCGCCTGCCCGTGCAGGCGCGGCCCACACCCACCATCGCCCCCATTCTGGGACCCCCCACCAGGAGGCTCCCCAACCCCTCTCATAATCTAAGTGGAAGAGGCAGCTGAGAGGAGAACTGGCCAACAGTCCCTCGCTCAGCAAATCCTCAGGGGGACATAGGGGATAGGCGCTAGGCGAGCGGCTGGGTGAGCACAAGACCCAGTGTCTGACCTTGCAGAATCAACAGCCTCAGGATTTTAAAAAAGGGACGTTCAGGAACAGAGTGACCTCCGGGAATACTCACCACCTGTCCCCTCACCTACCCAACTCTGCAGAGACCTCCACACTTCTGTGGGACATCCCGAAACTGTGTCCAATCAAGACTGAGCAAAGGCACTGTGGTGGCCTCTGGCCTTGCCTAATAAGACTGCAGAGAGGGCAGCTGCTATGAGAATGGACACAGGCCTTCCCCATCAAGTCAAATTGGCAGACAGGTGGCTGAGCCCCTGGTTTGTGGGGGTTTCACTTGTGTATCATAGTAGGTCTGCAAACACAGGTGGGGGCCCTGGGCTCCCCTTCAGAAATATGCTGCCCAACATTCGGCCTGCAGAAAGGGGAACTAGACCCCTCGCCCTAGACGGCGTCCCTTACTGGAGGGGGAGACTTTATAAAGGAGGTTATTTGACAAATTGGAAAAATAACAGTAGATTAAAGTACCGTTACAATGTGAGGTTGATAACATACTGTGGTTATATTCTTGGAGAATAGTCCCATTTTTAGGAAACATTCAGGTATTTAGGGGTAAAGGGCACAGATGTACCGTATTTTTCAGACTATAAGACGCACCTCCCCACCCCCCAACCCCGCCCCAATTTGGGAGGAATAATGGTTGTTAATGCTGCTGTTGTTTACATTTACATTGGTGAAATATTATGTTATTTATGTTATTCAATATTTTACCACATCTTTTGCTTCAAATTCTTTTTTTCTATTTTCCTCTAAAACCTAGGTGAGTCTTATGGTCCGAAAAAATACAGTATATAATTTACTCTAAAAAATTTCAGAAAAAGTATTATTCCCTCATATACACATTCAGAGAGAGAGTGAAAAGAAAGGATTTGGATGTGTCGTGTGACAGCGTACGGAAGGAGGTAGGCAAACCTTCCACTTCTTTCGGACAGTTCTCCCTTCTCCATGGCTGAAAAATCGGGTCCCTGAGCAGGGAAGAGAGTGCACTGCACCCCCCCCCCCCAACTGTGGGGGCGGCACCCAGAGCTGGGTCCTGGCGGGGGTCGGCAGAAACCGTGGCCCAGCCGCGGACCCCTTGCCCAGGCTCCAGGCCTTCTGCACACTGTCATCGAGTGAGTTTTCCAGAACTGAAACCTGACCGTGTCAAATTTTGCAAGCCTCTTTCCCCCATCTATAAAACGTGACTAATCATCGCTTCGCTGCAGAACCGTTGTGGGGTAAGATGAGACGTTGTGCGCAGAAGCCAGACGGCGGCGCCTGCAGGCCCAAGGCTCAGACCAGAGCGGCTGGGACTCGGCTTGTGCGCATGGCCAGAACCCGGACGAAAACTCTCCGAACGAACCTCGTTAGTGGTTGTCTCTGTATGGGGAGATGAACAGGTGGTCTTTATCATCTCCTTTTTAACCTCACCTGAGGACATTTTTTTTTCATTGCTTTCAGAGAGAGGGGAAGGTAGAGAGGGACAGAGAGAGAGAGAGAAACACTGATTGGTTGCCTCTTGTATCCTCCAAAACCAGGGATTGAACCTGCAACCTGGGTGTGTGCCCTGACTGGGAACTGAACCCATGACCCTTTGGTCTATAGGACAGTGCTCCAAACAACCGAGCCACACCTTCCAGGGGCTTTCATTATATCTTTAACCCCCCAACTTCCTGTAAAAACTGTAAATTTTGCAATACAAAAGTACTTAAGACAAAACTCCAGACTTTCTGAAAGGATAAGTCTCTTCTGGATTAGCCAAAAATTTGCTATAAAACCACAGAACTTGAAGGACTCTGAGACCAGGAACGGTAAAGCCAGCACAGCTCCCGCACCAGCCTGGGAGTGGGGGGCACCACCAGTGCACCGCGCACTCTCTCCCTGACCTCAGGCTGGAGGAGGCATTGCCTGGGGTCCCGTGTGCAGGGTCTGGCCCAGGGCTCTGCCACCAAGTGGGAGTCTGTGGTGTCCTTCCTGTGCTGAGGGAGAGCCCCAGCCCTCCCTGAGTTGGCATCCCACACACCCCTACCTTCCCCACCCCTACCCCCCTCCCCCGCAAACGGCCCTGCTCTCCTCTTGGATCACTTCCTAGGTCAAAGGGCATGAGCAGTGCAGGATGGGCTGTGGCACACCCAGTTGCTCTCAGGGCCTTTATCTCTACCCTCAGCCCCAGGGCTGTGCCTCCGTTTCTGCACTGCAGGTGCTATGGAAGAGCTGAGTGTGGGCCAGCTTGGCTGACAGTAGGCAAATGGCCCAGGAGCCTCACACAGACCCGCAGCTCCCAGGTCGGCCATGGCTCCTCAGGGCGGTTCCTCGGAGCTCGGCTTGGGCCAGTGCTCCTCCCAGGCCTCTCAGGAGCAGAGGCCCAGCCCCAGGCAGCTTGGCCCTCCCCTGAGGCCGGCAGGCCGCTCTGAGCCTAAGAGGTTTTGTGCTGAGGACCCACATTAACCAGCATTGGCCAGTCTGAAGGGCTATTGACTGAGCTGTTAAAAGCCCTGTCTGAGCAGGAATATTTGTAATGAGGAGACCACTTCCGCCCTCTGTGCCTTAGGCCAAGAGTCAGCCAGGAGCAGGGCCCCTGATTTACGGGGGACACAAGCTCTAAGGCAGGGGAGACACAAGTGCTTTCTGCACAGACCGAGAGAGCCCAACCTGGGTGCTTGGGGCCTGGAGGCCTGGGGGCCTGGGTGCGGGAGCCGGCTGCTCAGCTTGAGGGCCCCCGCTTCCAGGTCTTCACTGGCTGCTCTGGGAAGACAGATCACGCAGGACTGTAGGACCCTGGAGGGCAGAGCCAGTTGGAGGGGGGAGGCCTCAGCTGCCTGGATGGCAGAGCCCTCCCACCATAAGGTCAGAGCCATGGCCTCAAGGGACCCTCCCAGCAGCCGGATCGGAAGTAGGCAGGCAGGGGAAATTTGCACAGTATGAGAAGAGGTTAGGTGGGCAGGCTGCCCCAGGCTTCCTGAGTTTGAATTCCTGCCATAGCACTCACCACTGTGTGACCCTGGGCAAAGTGACCTCAGCTCTCTGGGCCTCAGTCTCCTCATTTATAAAACGGCGGCACTAGTAGGACCTCACCAGGTGGGTATGGGGATTAAATGAGTTAAATCACATGAAGTGCTTAAGAAAGTAGCTGGCGCATGCTAAGTTCTCAGTAAATTTGCCAGTACAAATTCATCGGAGCTGACCACAGTTGTCCAGGTTTGCTGGTGTTCAGAATGTCTCAGGGGCCCGGGGGTGTACCAGTGTGAGGCTACACTGTTCTGCAGAGGGACTCCTATCACTTCCCACCTAGCCGACGGGCATTCGCTCCAGGGACACCTCATGAGTAAATCGATGTCTGGACTGCTTGCCAACTGATGAACTCAAGTACATTCTCCCTCTACAAGGAACACGTTTGCAAATGTAAAAGAACCATAACTTATAGAGAGTCAGAAATGAGCATGAAGATGGTTTTCAGTAGAATCCCACACCGGGGGTTGGAAATGATGAACCACAAAAGTTATCTGGTAACCCCATTTGGTTACCTCCAGAGATGCGGTGCTCACTTTCTACCCAGGCAGTTTGTTCCACTTTCAGACCACACTTCCTGTGAGAAAACACTTCCTACTTCTGTCCCCGTGTGGCCTCCCTGCGGCCCCTCCCCTCACTCCCCTCACTTTTGCTTCTGGCCCTAGCTCCGTCCTCTGGGATCTCCTAGACACCGTTTCCACCTGTTCCCAGGCTAGTTCCTGGGAAACTTGAAGGCAGAGGACCCATTCCTTAAGTGGGTTCTTTTCCAGGCTCAACAGATCCACAGAACTGAAAGAGACGAAAACAAAACAAAAAATGGACTAGCCCACTGCCTGCTCTTGCTTTCATTCCTCTCCATTCTCCACACCTCACAGCAAAGTCCACCTTTCTACCCTTCAAGAGGTGGACCTGCTTGCTGCCAGCCAGGCCCCAGGGTCAGGAGCCCAGTCCTGCACGTCCCCAGTCCCCAGGCTTGGGGCAGGCCTGTTCTCCCCAGAACCGCCCTCCGTTGCCGAGGCCGCAGGCGCCTCCCTCCCTAGGCTCCCCCAGGTCGCGGCCTGCAGAAGGAAGGGCCCAGACTGCAGAGTCACTCCCTTTGGGTTACCTGACACCGCCTGGGGCAGCCTAGCCCTTTAGAGAAAAATTTCCCGGACAGCATGGGGAGGCCAGGCACCTTCCAGCGCAGACACTCCAGGAAGTACTCAGCTACCTCGTCGCTCCCTTCCTCCCCTGAAGATTTTACTTATTTGTTTTTAGAAAGAAGGGAAGGGAGAGAGGAAGAGAGGGAGCGAAACACCGATACGGCTGCCTCTCGCCAGTCCCCAACCAGGGACCCCGCTGCAATCCAGGCATGTGCCCTGACCAGGAATCGACCCGGTGACCCTCTGGTTCGCAGGCTGACACTCAATCCACTGAGTCACACCAGCCAGGGAGCACACAGCCCTCTTTACTGACACTTCCCTGCCTGGATGGGACGTCATCCCTTGTCACCGACAAGGAGCCCATGTCTGGGCCACATCCAGGTCCTCACCCTCACTGCCCAGGGTCCTAGGGGAATTCGTCTTCCCTGGGCCTCAGCATCCTCATCTGCACAATGGGGCAATACTCCCTACGAAATGGGCTAATGACGGCCTGGGCGTCAACACCGTCCTGTCTGCCCAGCGTAAGTGCTGGGGGATGGGACTGGCACCGGAGTCCTTTCCCTCTCGGCCTCTCGTTCCTGCTCCGTCCCCCTGAATGTGCTTCCTTCAGAGAATATCAACCAAACGCTATGCGTGGGCTGTTCTGGACCTGGATTCAAACACAGTGAGGAGTTTAGGAGGCGACCAGGGACGTTCCACCTGAAGTGGGAACCAGGCGACACAGGAGTTGGTGCCCGCGCTGTGACCCCGGCCTGTGGTCAAGTCAGGAAATGTGCTTGTTTTCTAGAACCGCACACTGAGGTTTGTAGGGGTAAAATAACATCAATGCCCAGGCTTTGCTTTCAGTACTTCAGGGGGGAAAATTGAGGAAGCAAGAGTGGCAGTCTTGACAACTATAGAATCCAGGTAGGGGAAAGTTCACTGTATTGTTTTTAATCTACTTTTTGAGAGACTTTTCAACAAATCCTCACCTGAGGATATGTTTTTTCACTCATTTTAGACGGGGGGGGGGTTGGTGGCGAGAGGGTGGGGGTGGGAAGAGAGAGAGAGAAACGTCAATCGCTTCCCACAACCTTCTGGTGCACAGGACAAAGCTCCAACCAGCTGAGCCGCCAGGCCACGGCCTTAATCTACTTTTGTGTTTAAAATTTTTTCACAGTTGTAAAAAGTAACTAGCAGGCAGTCTAGCTACTGGAATGTAGTTTGCAAACCAGCAGCGTTGGCACCACCTGGAAGAAGAGATGCCGGAATTACAAAAAAACACAAGGTGCCCAGGGATATTTGAGTTTCAGGTAAACAACAAATGTTATTTTTAGTATAAGTACATCCCATATGATATTTTACTTATACTGAGAAATCCTTCATGAAAATAACTTGACAGCTTCGCATAAAACTAAATGTGTTTTACGACCTATCCCTGTACTCAGGGCGTTTATCGCAGAGAAATGGAGAGTTAATATTCACACGAAAACCCGTGGGCAAGCGTTTATAGTAGCCTGATTCACAAAAGCCCCGAATTGGAAAGAATCCCGATGGCCTCCAGCCAGTGAATGGCTCAACAGACATGGTGCGTTCACACCGCGGAACACCACTCAGCAATAAAAAAGAACGAGCTACTGATACGTGCAGCAACTTGGTTGGGTCTTTAATGCTGAATGAAAAAAGTCACGCCCCAAAGGTTACATACTATGTGGTTCCATTCATACCACATTATTCCAATAGCGAAAGCGTATAGAAACGGAGAAGAGAGTGGTTGTTAAGGTTGAGATGAGAGTGGGTGTGAGGGGAGTGGCGGGCTGTAAAAGGGCAACACTTTGTATCTTTTTTTGTCCTTCCCCAAGGATACATATATACTTTTTTTTTTAAAATTGATTTGAAAGGGGAAGTGGGGGGGCAGGGAGAGAAAGATCAATCAGTTGCTTCCCATAGGAGCCCCAGCTAAGCCACAAATCTATGTACGTGCCCTGACCAGGGGTCGAACCTGCAACCGTTTGGTGTATGGGACAAAGCCCCGACCAACTGAGCCACCCGGCCAGGGCAACATTCTGTGTCTGATTGTCCTGATGTCAACATCCTGGCTGTGCTATTGTGCTCCGGTCTTACAAGATGTTACTACTGGGGGAGAACTGGGTAAGGGGGACAAAGAAATCTGTCATTTCTTACAATTGCATGTGAATCTACAGTGATCTCAAAACAAAATCGTTTAATTAAAAGGACAAATAAGCAACAAAAAGTTATTTGGTGTTTATCTGAGATTCAGACTCCAGGGACCTCCCTGGAGCTCGCTGGAAGGCAGACCCCAGGCTCCTTTGGACCCACTGAATCAGAACCTGTGCTCTGACTAGCGGCTCCCAGCTCCTGCAGCTCCGGGACCCCAGGAGCCTGTGACAGCAGCCACGAACACGTGCCCTCAAGCCGTTTATGATACTACTTCCAACAGCCCAACAGGAATTAGCTGGGCATCATACCCAAGACCCAGTTGCACAGGACACTGCACTTCAACCCTCCTGAGGGGCTTTCCCTCGGAACATAGAACAGAGGGGACCCTGCCCTGCCTACAGAGCCTGCACAGCCCCGGCTCTGCTCCGCTCTCTCACCGCCTCCCCGGCTGTTGCCCAGGTGACAACGCACCTGTGTTTCTCAAACGCCACACCCACTCCCACCACAGGGCCTCTGCACTTGCGGTTCATTTCTCTGAGCACTCTACCTCTCCAACTTCCGGTGGCTGCCTGCCCCAAAGGTCACCTCCCCAGAAAGGCCTTCTCTGAGCCTATCCAGGCTTGGTCTCCTTGCCCCACCCAGGTCACATCCCATCACGTCGAACCAATTTATCTTTTTTCATATCAGCTGTTTGTACCTACGTCTACTGAGCATTTCCTGGGAGTTAGAAACTGTGACAGTTCTGCAAAGGTCTGGGTAATAAAAGTCAGGCAACCGAGTTAATATGTAATTAATTAAAAATGCACTTTGTTTGGTGGACAGAATCATTTAAAAGCACCCTGAACTCGGAAGAATACATATCCAAACAGGCCATTTCTAGGGCACCTGCCTGCCCCGGCCTTCAACACTCCCCCTTCCCCAGCTGGAAAACTCTCGTGTCTCTAGAACGCAGCTCACACTTCTCCTCCTGGCCTTCAAGGCCCTGCTCGTCTCGCCCCAAGCCCTTCCAGAGGCACTTTCCTTCCTCCCCCAAACACGGTGCTCGCCTGCTCCGGCCAGACAGCCCTCTGCATTGTTCCCTGAACACTCCACACGCAGCCCTGCCTCCATGCCTCTGCCCTTTGCCAATTGCGGGCTCCCTGTTCATTTGGATGACCAATGACTGGGAGTTCAATGAAAATTTATGAGCAGCAACTGTGCTCCCACGATGTGCTATATGGATAAACAAAGCACCTGCTATGCCAGGTGTTGCAGGTACTAGCAGAACACAAATGACTCTCATTCAAAGCACTCAGAGCACGGAGTCCTGAGTGGGGAAAACAGGCTATGGGCGTGTTCTAAGCAGGAGAGGGGTGTGGGAATTCGGGGGAGGGAGACAGAGTGGCTGTTCACGAACATGGTACACATTTTCATTTGCTTGGGTCACGAATACGGGACTCTCAGAAGCACTGTGCTTCCAAGTCTTGCTCACTTATTCCCAGGCGTTCGCTCTGCTTTCCTGCCACAAGTGTTTGTGCTTTCTAAGCATTCTTGGCATGTAACAATGCGATTCATTTTTGTATTCTGTTTTTTTTTTTTATCCAACCACCTTCCAAAAATGCCTATTGTTTTTCTAAGGATTTGCTTCCATTTCTTCTGTGTTTCTATGGGGTCAATCACATCGATAAATAATAGCAGTTTTATTTCTTTTTCTACGTGAGACTGCCATTTGAGGGGGTCAAAAACTCTCGGATATCAGCGAAGGCCTGTGGCCCAGCCTCCACGGTTCCCCTTTGCTCTCGGGACAAGCCCGTCGTTCCGCTTGCCCACCGCTTTCCTCTCTTACCGCGGATTTTGGCTTGAGGCTTGTTTTCCTTTCAGGGGAGGGAAGGTGGCTTTGGAGAGTTGTCAGATGTTGTGTGAGCCTGGCAGTGCACTAAAAATGATATTTTATTGCCCTGATGGGTGGCTCAGTTGGTTGGAGCATTGTCCTCTATACCAAAAAGGCTGCGGTTTTGATCCCTGGTCAGGGCACGTGCCTGGCTTGCAGGTTCGACTCCCGGTCAGGGTGTGTGCCAGAAGCAGCCTACCTCCGTTTCTCTCTCTTCTCTCTCCTTCCCTCTCTCTCTAAAATCAATAAACACATCCTGGGGTGAAGATGAAAAAATTCATTATATTTTATTCTGGAGTGAATTATTTTGCAGTAGGGTGGAGGGAAAACTCCAGGAATAGCTGCTGAAATTCCAGGAAAGGTATATTTTTCCCAGTGAGGAAACCAAGGCTCACAGAAGTGGAATGACTCATTCAAGGTCACATGGCCGGTCAGAGGGCCGGTCTAGAATTTGAACCCACGCGGGCAGCAGAAAGCCAGGCTCTTTCCTGCCTCCCCTCTGTCCCAAGCTGCCTCCAGGGAGCCATTTGGCCCGGGGCTCTCCTGGCCGCCTTACCTGGTGCAGGGGGATGACGAGGAAGGCCCCGCCGCCGGCGCACTCAGTCACGACTGCAATGAAGTGGGGGTTCACGGCGCAGAAGTGGTTGTCGTGGACGCTCTGGGTGATGGGCACGGAGTCGTAGCAGTTCTCCTTGCTGGCCGGTTTGCCAAAGACGTGGCGGAACTTGGAGCTCCGGTACTGGGGGTGCCATGACATCTGCGGGGGACGAGCGGGACAGAAGGAGTGTGAGGCTCACTGCCTTGACCGTGGGACACACAGGGGTCTCACCTTGAGAGTATGAGAGGGCGCAGCCACGAAAGTGGCGTGCCACGAAGGTCAACCAAGTGAACAGGCTGTAATGGTGGCTACTTCTGTGGACCTGGGGAGGTGATGTATGATTACTGCTGACTTGTCTGCTTTTCATCCCTCCAATGTGAAGACAAAAAAGCAGAAACACCATAGAGAGACCTCACCACATTCCCAGTCCACTGTCCTGCCAGACAGACTAGCCACCCTGCCTCCTCCCAGCCCTGCTGGGGGTGGTAACGCTGGGTCCTCTGGAGCCAGCCTGCCTGTGCTCCGCCTCCAGCTTTGCCTCTTGCCAGCTGGGCAGGCAAGTGGCTAAACGTTGGAAGCCTCTGTTTTCTCATCTGTAGAATGGGAACAACGAAAGTATCCTTCTCACAGACCTGTCATGAGGATTAAATTCGATGATATACTTAGAGCCTTCGATCAACAGGAAGTTACGATGACCACCACTGTTATCACCCAGGCATCCTCAGTTGTCCTCGCTTTTCTTACAGCCTCGTGTTTGTTCCCTCAATATTTCCTGGGTGCCGCCAGGTGACCAGGCCTGCACCAGGCACTGGGGTTTTGGAAAGAGTAGATCTGAGCCCACCCTTACAGGAGCAAGGGGTCCTGTGAGTGAGGCCACTGAGGGGGGCCAGGCCACTGGGATGCAGGGGGTTTTAGGTAACAATGGAGGTTTGTACATGGCAGTCAGGGAGGGCTTCCCAGAGGAAGTGACACGTGAGCTGTGATTTGAAGGGCGAGCAGGAGTTAGCCATGTTGGCAGGACAGGAGAGAGCAGGTGGGAGGTGTCCCAGGCAGATGGAATGGCTTGAGAAAAGGCCATGAGATAGAAGAAAACAGAATGTTTGGGGAATTACCGGTAGTTTGGCAAGATTAACAAGAAGATGTTAAAAAACTATATCCACACATCTGTAGGCATATAGGTTGGGCGACGTGAGTGAAGAGGACACCAGTGGAGGCGGGCAGAGCCAGATCACGAACGTCCTCCCCTCAGCTTCCTGCTGCTCAGGCCCAGGCCCTCGCCCCCAACCCTGAAGACCCCCCCGGAGCCTCCCATCTACGCTCCCCACGGAGGCCAGAGGGATCTTCGGGGTACCAGGCCTGCTGGGCTCCTCACCACCCCAGCCCCCTGCCCCTCTGTTGCCCTGCATTGCTGCCCTACAGGTTCAAGGACAAACTCAGCCTGTCATTCCAGGCCTTCTGACTGGGTGCCACCCCATATTCCAAGATGGGCTGTTTCCTGCTCATCTTCTGAAGGGCGCCTTCCAGAGGAAGGACACCGCCCAGCCTCCCTCGGGTCTGCTCTTGCATTTCCAGGTCTCTGGGGCCTTCGCCCTTGCCTTTCCCTCTGCCTGGCTTGCCCTCCCCAGCCACCGATTGCCATCCTCCCATTGCTGGCTCCCAAGCCCCCGGGTCTTCTTCGATGCCTTGAGTGGTGAAGATCTGGCTCCCCTCTGCTGCCCACAGCCATCTCCCCTCCCTGCCCTGAGGTCCCTGACACTGTCTGCCCTGATTTGGAGTTTGGCGTCTCAACTTCTGTACCAGCTGGGAGGTTTGCGGCAGGAGGCCTGGGCTCCGCTCCGGGGGTGCCCAGCACAGTGCACTGCTCACCCCAGGCCCTGGCAACTGCCCAGGGGCTGCATACCCACGGGGTCCAGACAAAGAAGGCATCTGCCCAGCCTGGCAGCTGGCCCCAAAGGCTCTTCTCTGTGCTCAGTTCAAAGGCACAAGATTAGACTGTTGACCTCAGGAAGTCATGGTGACCAAAGGGCCTGACCCACGGGCCACACCCTGACAGGCAGCCCACCCGCCTCACAGGGGCAGGTCTGTGCTGGGAAGCCCAGACGTGTCCACTATCCTTTCTGGCTGCGTTTGCCAGAGCTACAGGAAGCAGCACAGAGGCAGGGACAGACTAATGAATGCCCATCTGATTCCAGAAAGGTTGGAGGAGGCCGTACGGAAATAGAGAGAACACGAGACAGAAGGAAGTAGAAGAGCCATGAGGACAAAATGGGGAGAAGGGGACACGCAGGAACAAAAGAGATCACCTGGAGCGTGGGAGAGTTAGGCTCCCGAACGTGTGCTGCCAGGTGCCCCACCCAGAGGAGGTGGGCCTCAGATTTGGGTCTGAGCTTCCTAGCAGTCATTTCGACAAGGGAAACAGAATCAGAAAGGGATTTAGTCAGTGTGTGTAAGATAAGAGTCACCACCTGCTACGTGGCAGCACTGCTTTTCTCTGCCCTTGCAGAAAGGAACACTGGGGACAGAGACCTCCCTGGGGAAGATGCCCTAGGCCTGGGCTGGGGTGGGAGGGCAGGGAGAAGTCAACACAGCTCCAGGCGCCCCCCACCTCACTCTGAGCAGCAGTAAGGGTGGGAAGGACCTGTCTATGGCCAGTGGCGATGCTCACCAGACTGTCCACCACTCCCCGCACATCCCAGCCTCCCTGCAGTTCGGCAGCCGCAGTCCAGCCACTGGTGGTAATGACATTTGCCATTTCCAGGCTGAAGCGTAAGACCTGCCTGTGGCCCTCCCTCCTGAACGCTTGTCTTTGGTGCAAGAGATGAGAAGGCCACGTGTTCCAGGTGGTACGGCCTCCATCATCCTGGGCCCCCGAGAGACTGGATGGAACCAAATAGCTCCCCAGTGACTCATGTTGGACATGTGGCATGTCAGAAAGGAGCGTACAGAGTGAGCCACTGAGACGGCAGGGTTATTTGTCACAGAGCACAGCCTACCCATCCTGACTCACACGTCACCCTGTGCAGGCCCCACCGGCGCTCATGGGCAAACAGGTGCCTGTGCATGGCCAGCACGCAGGAGGCCTGCAGAGAAGAGGTGGGCGAGGGCAGGACTCAGCCCACTGCAGAAGCCATGTTCAAGGACCTGGACTCCTGGACGAGGGCACAGGGGAGATGCTGCGGGGCTTAAAGCAGGAGGGTGAGGAGACCAGGTTTCCTCTCGGGTACATTTCCCTGACTACTGAGAGGAAAAGAGGGTGGACCAAATGAGAGGTGAGGGTCACCTGGGCTGAAATGGGGCACAGGGGTGGAGAGGAGAGGAGAGGTGGGAGGGGGCTGACCAGCCTTGGCACCAGGGTGCCCGCCCGTGGTGGGCTGTGGGCAAGGGGGCGAGTCTGCTGATTGTCAATGGCCCCAGCCCCTCCAGCCACCCCCAGTGCTTTCCCCCCACCTGGCAGTTGGCTGTCTGGCCAAGGTCAGGGTCAGGGTCAGGGTCAGGGTCAGGGGGGCCTCAAGAAGCCAGGACAAGAACCCTATTTGAGCTCACAGCCCCCTCTACAGAAATGACAACTCACAGTTCTGGGTGGCTGCTATGCACCAGGTGCCATTCCCTGTGCTTCTCCTGTGTGACCTGAACAGGTAGGTGCTACCTGGCTTCCCATTATGGGTGCAGGGCCAGAGGCAGAGAAGCAAAAAGCAACCCCTCCCCCAGGTCTCACGACTAAATAGTGGAGCTGGGAGCTGAACCGAGCTGTCTCTGCAGCCTCCAGCTCCCGGTTCCTGAAGTTCGTGACCATGATGACACCCTGGATCCCACCTCAGCCCATGACCATGATCACCCCCACTTTACCTAAAAGGAAAATGAGGCTCAGCAAAGTAAGTGGACACCATTCAGAAAGGGGGCTTTGGCATCCACTTGTGAAGCTGGCTGATCTTGGAGCACAGTGAACATCCGGGGCCTTCTGTGCCCCTGCCCATGGCTCTCCTCACCCCACCCCTTCTACCACCTTATCCTTACGGCCAAGGCTCTTCCAGACTTACTACCATGGAGGGAAACTTACAGAACTGGGGGATGGAGCAGCACCAAGCCAGGAGGCCGCCTGTCACTTCACCTGTCACTGCGGCACGGGAGTGTGCACACAGGTGTGCTGGTGAAGCTTGTGTGCCTGTGAGTGCACTGTGTGCACGTCTGTGCATGGGCGCTGCATCCACCGAGGTGCTCCTGTGCACGCACGTGCGTCTGTGCAGATATTCGATTGTATCTGCATGCACGTGTACATCAGTGCACTCACCAGTTTCAGGACTCAGCAGTTCTGAGAATGGGAGTTTTATTTTCCCCACAAGCAAGCACTTGCTGGAAATGCGGACTGTCGCCGCGAGCCCTCAGCACGGCGAGGCCTCGCCCACAGGCTGGGCTGCCCCATCCTGCCCGGTCCCACCTGGCTGGGCCCACATCAAAGCCGAGGCAGGCCTTCCCAGGTGTGGCACAAAGCAAGGGTGGCATCACTTCTGTCCCGTGCATGCTTTGTGGCCCCGAGGCCAAGGGATTAGGCTCTGTGTGCCGCGAATTCCCTGCCCCCCACAGGGATTTAGTTAACTCTGGGTTTCCCATCCCACTGAGTGGAGTTCTTAATGGCTGACATAGAATGGCTGTGTCTCTGTCCCACCCCTCACAACTCTCCTGGGGACTGTCCCCTCTGTTTGGTGCAGGGGAAGTGACTTGACCTAGGCCATTGGAGTAGGAACTGTGCAGGTGGGACGCAGAAGCCAAATCCTGGCCAGATCTCCTCTTCCTGCCACATGCTCCTCTCTGCCAGGGGAGAGAGACAGACAGACAGACAGACAGACAGACAGACGGACAGATAGAGAAAGTATCCTGCCTGCCTCCAAAGGCTTGTCTCCCCAGCCCAGCCCTCCATCACTGCAGGCAAGGGTTAGCTGCAGGGTGGCGGCGAGGAAACCCAAACTGGGTGTGGTGCAAACCAGCATAATGATTTATTCATTCATCGCGCTCTTCCAGGCCTCGGGGAAAGAGTGAAGTTACCTGATTTGATCTCAGAGTGTCCGGGATCGGTAGGTGTCTGGAGCTGCCGGCTACCATCGTCCCTTTGTAAGTTTGGGGTTCCAGGTGTAATGTTTGGAGTTTTAGTTTATTTTTTCCTCTTAAAACCTGACCTCGTGGTCAGCAAATTAGCCCCACACGTGCCTCCCGAGAGAGTCCGAGCACCACGCTTAGGCTGGCCGCAGTTAACAGAGGGAGATTAGAACCACAAGTTTCCTAGTTTTAAAAAAATAAAAAAAATGTTACTGTAAGAGCACAGAACACGCCATTTGAAGGTGCTCTGCTAAGACCAATAATTAACACAATAAACACCTAGTTATGGGTGCGTCCCTCACCTTGAGGCTAATCTTTGACAGACTATCACCCATCACGGAATTTGCCCTGATCCCAGCCTTGGCCCCAAACTGGACTGGGAAAGCCCCTCTCTACTTCACCCTGGCTCCTCACCAGGGCCTCCGATTCCCCTGACAGACGGCGGGTTCTGTCAGCCAGCGCTCCGCACCGGCCATTCCCCTTGGAACCCTCCTTCCTCTCGGGGGTGAAATAAGACACCACAGTTCTTGGCCACAGGTCTTTTCTCCTGTCATTTCTGTCCCCCTGAGGCCAGGCCCTGGTTAGCGGTCACTGCTGGGCACAGGTGCCTTTATTTCTGCCCTCCACAAGCCAGCTACAGGTCTGAAGGGACAAGGGTTTCATCCCTCAGTCTTAGTTTTCTTTTCTCCTCCAAAGCAGGTCGAGGCATGGTCTCTCTCCCTGGGGGGAAGCTGATGCACTTTCCCAGTTTGCCCAGAATGGGGGGGGGGAATTCCAGGCTGGAGGGGGTCCAGCACTGAGATCCGGGGGGAGTCCCCCTACCGCCTACCCAGAGGTCTCCATAAAACTTGGATAGGATTTGCAAGCAGTGACTAAGTCCTAGTAACCCTGACCCCGACAGCTTGCCTGTGAAAGAGAAGGCTCTAGTACTGACTTCTTAAAGGGCTCAACATCCTGAACCAGAGAACAGAACATTTCAAAGCCAAAAAAATCCAAGAAGGTTTGTAAAGAGAGGTGAATATGATTAAATTCAGTCCCCAACCTTCATCCATCATTACTTAGTGCTTATTCTGTGCCAGGCCCTGTGGTGGGGGCAGGGGTAGGGGCCAGAGACAAATGACCCAGTCACCGCCTTGCACAGGTTCCGGCCGCTCGGGGGAATGCCCAAGGACAGGACTGGATGAGCGGCCACCACCTGGACAGGCGGCTAAAGCACGGGGCAGCGGTTTGCAACTCTGAATGCACATTAGAATCACTTAAATTGCATTGCTGGCTGTGGGACCCAGGCACCAGCTCTGTCCAGCACAGTCCCACACGGCCTCTAAATTAACGTTAAAATGAAACAAACGTAAAGTTCAGCTCCTTCGCCACACTGCAACGTTTCAAGTGCTCACAGCCACATGTGGCTGTTTGGGGATCCGGCTGAACATTATGATTACAGAGCATGTCTGTCACACCTGTGTGACTCTGGGCAAGTTACTTAGTGTAACTTCCTCACCAGGAAAACCAGGCATTGTAACAACGACAACAAAAGAATAGCTAACCCTTACATTGCTTACTATGTGTGAAGTAGGTTCCAAGTATTAACAACCCTCACGACAATTCCATAAATACTCTCACCCCATTTTTGCAGATGAGGACACTGGGGCACAGAGAGGTTAAGTTGCTTGCCCAAAACCACACAGCTAATAGGCAGCTGAGCTGGAATCAAAGCCAACCTGCTGAGTCCCAGGCCCTCCCTGTCTCACAGCACTGCCCTGATGATTAAGTGCGACAATCTGCACAGCACAGGGAGCAATGCTGGGTGAGTGCTTAGCACTCGACACATGTCTGCTGATGCCGCTGTCGTGGTCCCAATGTCTACAGGACCCTGAGCTTTGATTTAGGGCATGACAGGTACATGCCGAGGGCCCAGCATTTGGGGGATTTAGAGTCCCAAATCGGAAAGTGCAAGGCAGCCCGCTAGGCACTAAGTCCCAACCCCTGGTGCTTACCATGTTGACGGAGGGAACAGATAAGCAAAGCGAGAGCTAACAACCCGTGCTGGTCAAGAAGAACCAGAAGAGTGTATTTGTGCATCTTTTTGGCAGGGCACTCCAAGCAGAGGCCAGCGGCTGAGCTCAGCCCCATGCTCAGGGGACTAGGGTTCTTGGGGCTCTTGGCAGGGAGGGGTGGTGGCATGGACCCCCCTAGGACGCTCTCCACCCCCCATATCAGTATTGGAGACAGGGGCCTCTTGCAGCGACCAGCAGAGAGCAGGTTCTCTCTGCCCCACCCCCCACCTCCTTTTCCCTGCCCCCAGCCCTCAGGCCCTCTGGTCCGCACAGATGCCCAGCCACAGGCCCACAGGAAATACAGAGGGAATCAGAAAGCCAGCCAAGAAAACGCCTCTTTCCACCTGATGAGATTAAGCCTGAGGGAGCGCCTCCTCCTGACATCTGATGCTGTCCAGAGCCAGCTCCCTGGGCCCTGAGAGGGAGGTGCCCCCTCAGATGCCCCCACCTCCCTGCCCCAGGGTCCCTCCCTGCTCTCTGCCCCTCTCTCAGGCTGCGCCCGGCCTGGGCAGCCTTTCCTCTTAGTGGCTCTGTTGCTCCTTGCCCCTCTTCTGCCCAGCCCAGGCTTCTACCCTGCCCCCACCCTGACCCTGTCATTGCCCTCGGGACCCCCTTATCCTCAGGAAAAAGCCCTTGGCTGGACCTGGGGTGTGAGCCTCCCGCCCCCCCCTTCTCCTCTCCACAGACCTGCCCCTTGAGCCAAACTGATTTATCCACTCTCCCCTCAAAGCATCATATTTTCCCAGACACCTCATCTCTGCTCACGCCGCCGCTGTCCACCTCGAGCGGAGTCCACAGGCACTTAGCTGGGCTCCAAGGACGTCCCCTCCTCTCACAGCACCTCTCTGCTCAGTGCGAACAGAACCGCCTCCAGGGGGCCTCCCAGGCTGCCAGGACTGAACAATGAGGCAGCCCAGGGGAGAGGAGGTACCAGGTTCGAATTCTAGGCCTCACTTGAGCCTGGGCCTCAGCCTCCCACCTGCAAAAAGGTACCCTAGTAGCTAACTGACAGAGCCTTGCCAGGATTACACGAGATAATGGATGTAAAATACCCTGCACACGTCTGGTACGAGGGAGGCGCTCAGCTGGTGGGTGCCCCCCTTCCTCCTGTCCAGCTCCATGTGCTTCTTCCTTCTTCCTCTGTCCATCCATCTGTCTGCCCATCTGTCCACCCATCCATTCATCCCCAAATCGCCATCCCTTTTTCCTTTGTGTGCCCACAGGCCAGATCCCTAGGTAGGCACTGAGGGGGAGACCCACCTGGCTCCTGTCCCCACCCCCTGCCCCCTGGGCATGAGGACCTGGGGGCTGAGCCTGTTCGTCCATGGCAGGTGTGCCAGTCAGGTTGGGGAGTCCGAACTCTGACACCCGGTTGCTCCCTGGCCCAGGGCAAATCTCATCCCTTCTCAGGTTTTGACTTTCCACCCACAGAGCGGGAATGCCTCGGCCCTGCCCACCTGCGGAGAGATCCACCGAGGGCTCCGCAGTCTGCACTCGCCAAAGCCGGTGGAGCTGTCCGCCTGGCAGCGGCCCCAGTGCTCAGAGGGCTGGTGCCTTCCTGCCTTCGCCCTCTGGGACACAGAGCAGGGATTCTTCCTGTTCGTCCCCCCTTTGAAGCCTTGACCAAAACTCCACGCAGATTTATTGCCCCGCAATCTCCTTATCTGGCAGTTTCGAGAGATAAGGGACTCTCCGGACTTTCTAAAAACGTCTCCAGCAGCCTGACAACTTGAAGTCTCCACTCCCTGCTCACTGTGCATTCCTTGGGCAGCTTCTGGATCTGTCTTTAGACCGAGAGGGATACCGAGGCCCAGAGAGGGAGACTGTCTTTTGCATTCTGTTGTCAGCAGGTCCTTGCCTCGGACCCACAAATCAGCACACAGCCTGCTCTGTTGCAAGGGGCCTGGGACCCAGAGTGAGTTCCAGCAGCATCACTGAGGCCCTCCTGGAGCCCGTCATGTCCTGGGCACTGTGGGGCACAGGCAGTGAGGACCCTGACAGGGGCCACTGCCCCTCAGGAGCTCACATTGATGGGAGAGGCTGATGTCAGTAACCAGCAAACTCAATTCACAGCAAAAAGACTAAACAGGCTATAGCAGGAAGCTGGGACTCTGGGGGCACTGGGAGGGGGCTGCAGGGCAGATTCTGGAGCTAAACCGGAAAGGCCACGTGGAGCGAGCCCAGCACAGAATGAAGGGAAGGGACCCCCAGTGGACGGCTCGGTGCTTGGCCACACTGGAGCACCGTGGCTCGGGGCTGTGGTGAAGACAGGGGCATGCCGTGCGCGGTGGGGAAGCAAAAGGCACATCCGAGAAATCACAAGGGTCCGGTGTGGCTGGGATCTGGGCGAATGCCAGGAGCAGTGAGGGCCACAGCTGGGAAGGCGGGGCGGGCAAGGGCCCCGAATTCCAGCTACAGAGCCGGCACTCGAAACTATGGGAGGTATCAAAGTTTGTGACCCGGGGTGTGATCTGATCAGAGTTGACGTGGATTTAGGCCCTGCAATTAAGTAGTTAGAACGTTCGCCCTGGAAAAGTACAGGGTGGGGCAAAAGTAGATTTACAGTTGAGGATGCAAAACAGGGAGCCTAGTCTTGTATCGTTATTTATTAATTATCGTATTTTTCCATACGAACACAGTAAACCTACTTTTGCCTCACCCTGTATTTTTTAAAAAATATTTCTTATTTACTGACTTTATTTTATTTTATTTATTTACTTTTAGAGAGGGGGAAGGGAGGGAGAAAGAGGAAGAGAAACGTCAGTGTGTGGTTGCCTCTCACGTGGCCCCCACTGGGGACCTGGCCTGCAACGCATGCATATGCCCTGACTTGGAATCGATCCGGCAACCCTTTAGTTCACAGGCCTGTGCTCAACCCACTGAGCCACACCGAGCAGGGATCTTATTTACCGACTTTAGAGAGAGAAAGAAAGATTGGGGGAGGGAGAGAGAGAGAGTTGTTCCACTGATTTATGTATTCATTGGTTGACTCTTATATGTGCCCTGACTGGGGATTGAACGCACAACCTTGGCATATTAAGATGATGCTCTAACCAACCGAGATACCTGGCCAAGGCCTGTATTTTCTTTCTTAACTTTGGGCTGTGTCTAAGGAAGAAATAAGTAGGTTTTGTTTCATGCCCAGCTCCAGCAGGCGTGAGGGGCTGCGGAGCATGGTGAGGAGAGGGGAGATTCTGAGGCTTTCTTGTCTGGGCTCAGGAGGAAAAGGGCTTTTGGTTGGGGAGGAGCAAGTGGAGCTGGCAGATCTGGTGACCAGGAGTCAAAGCCCGACCCGCCTCTACAGATTTTGGCTCTTAGAGCAACTGAGTGTGGGTGGGGGGTGTCTGGCCTATAGGGCACATCTCAGCGGCTGGGGCTTTTAAATCAGAAAATACTTCTCCTCACCCTTCACCTCGGTCCCTGTGGTACGAGTCCCCAGGTGAGCAAGGCCTGCTGCAGCTGCACCTGCCAGGCAGCCTAATGCTCCATTTCCTAGCTCGGCCTCATACTCAGGAGGGGACGGGAACTTCCTTCCTGTTTGCCCTCACCTGCTTATTGACAGGGACATAAATGCCACTGCTCAGCCTTAGTCAATTTCCCAGGTGGCACCAGCAACAGCTGCCAGGAGAGAGGATGACGAGGCCACCTTCCTTCTCCCCGTTCCCAGCCTCCCTGAGCTCCGCCCAAAGGGTCCGGCTGGGGATGAAGAGGAAAGATGCTCCAGGCTGCAGAGGCACTCTTGCCCCAGGATGGACTCTGCTAGGACCCGAGACAGCGCCTCCCTTAGTTTGCATGCAGCAGTGGGTCTGGACCTTCAGAGCTCGTCGGCGTCACCTGGAAGGCGGGTGGACACCAGATCGTCAGGCCCATCCTAGAGGTTCTGATTCAGCCAGTCTGGGGCAAAACCTGAGAATCTGCATTTCCAGCGAGTTGCCAGGTGACAAGAATGCAGTGGGCCCAGGAACCACGCTTTGAGAACCACCCTCTGTGGCCCTACTCTGTGATCGACAGTCCTTCCTGTTCACCCTTCAGTTTGCTCCTCACATCCACCTTAGGGCGGGGAGAATTGTCCCCATTTCATGGCTGCTGCTGCAAGCCGTGTGCAGCTCAGAACAATGGAGTCACATTTCTGAGGTTGTGCAACTAGGAGGCAGCAGGAAATGTCCCCTGAAGGCGCCCTGTGCCTACAGTGACTTCCTCACTCGAGCCACTTTGGGACTGTGATCTCCTGGGCTTTCCGCTGCCTCCCACACCTGCCCCAACCAGGGATCTAACCTGTAACCTAGGCGTGTGCCCTGACTGGGGATTGAACCCGTAATCTTTCAATTTACGGGATGATGCTCCAACCAGCTGAGCCACACTGGCCAAGGCACTCAAATGTTCATCTTAACACTTTATATGGGCGAAGGCCAGCACTCAGAATCCAGTCAGGTGTTCCCGTGGCAGCCTCACCAGCTGCACTGAAGGCATCTGGGGCAGGTGGTTGAAGCTGGCTTCAGGGTCGGAGACCCAGCTGCAAACCCAGACCTGCCTCCTCTGAGTGTCAGGACCACACAGGCACCTGCCTCTGTCTGCACTGCGGTGAGGCGGGAGAGGCTGACCAGGGCATTCAGCCCGGGCACACAGGGCGCCTTCAGTAAATGGGGGTGACTAGTGCGGCCAGGCAAGAGTCAGCGAGGCACCGGGGGAGGACACTGAACCTCTCTGCCTCAGTCTCCTCATCTGTGAACTGGGGTCAATAACAGAACCTAACATGCAGGGATTCCACAGGTTCATTCCTGTGAGGTCCTCAGAGCAGAGCCTGGCACGAGGAAAGCTCCTCCGTAAGGTCCTGCTAGTCCAACACGATATTTTAGCCCTGAACTGTGCACACTCTGCATCCATACATGTAGGCAAAACCGTTAGAGAACCTAAAGCTCTCATTCTCATCTGATCTAATTCTTAGGCAGACCACCCTCAAATGATCTGTGTACATGTGGGGGCGAGAAGTAGACACAATGTCCCAGGAGTTCCCCGGGGCTGAGGACCCAGCCCAGCTCTCTGCCTTCCTTCCCACACGGCTCCATCTGGAAGGTCGCAGTCTTGGCCATCAGACTTCCTCCTCCTCCTCCTGGGCGGAAGCCTACGATTTCCCCACTGCCTGTGTCCCCACCAACCACGTCCGCTGCCCCACCATAGCCCTTCAGAGACCTGAGGCCCCAACCACGTGCCCCTGGGGTGGCTTCACTCCAGGTGAGGGAGGTTCTCGCACTGTTCAGTTGCCCATCTCCTCCCCATTTTGGTGGCCTCCTCTAAGGCTCCAAGCAGGCCCCATCTCACACTTGGTTTAGAGCCCAGACCATCCTTAGTCCCTCCAGCTGGGGCCTGAGAACTCCTCGGCAGAGCTGCACCCCCTGCCCAAAGATCCCAGACTTCACACCTCAGAGTGGGAGCACCGGCCAGGCCCCAGGAGATCATGGAGTGCGGGAAGGGAAACTGAGTCAGCCCGCCCAGGGCCACCCACAGAGGGCAGAGCCAGGAACAGGATCCAGGTCTCCCTCGCCCCAGCCCAGGACAGTCCTCTGAGACGGGGAACAAAGCTCCCTTTGATCCTGTGCCTGGACAGCACACCGAACAGTCTGCGCCTTGTCCGTGAGGTCATTCTCAGAGGGACATTCCAAGGATGGCTGGAGAAGAAAGGGCTTCTAAGGGTGAGGCCGGGGGTCATTCATCCTAGCTGGCCCCCCCCAGATCTGTACAAGGGGGGCTGCATTTCTCTGGAGTGTGGTTTGGGCTGGACAGGGTGGGTTTGTCAGGAGGAAAGACTTGGCTGCTAGAAAGGCCAGCAGAGCCCCGGCCGCCCCCACAGGAGAAGAGTAAATTGGGGCACATCCACTGACTCCACATTTTCCAAGTCCAGTTCAAGACAGACTCCCCCATATTGTGGGCCCAGAGGTAGCCATGGGTCTCTGCTCCAGGGATGGGTAGAAAGATGGAGAGAGCACACTTCACTCAAACAGAGTGTGGGCATCGGCGTGGTGGCGTGTCTGAAATGGCAGCAGCGTCATAAAGACCGGGTCACAGCAGTGGGAACCGCAATTTATTTATTTGTTTATTTAAGATTTTATTTATTTATTTTTAGGAAGAGGGGAAGGGAGAGAGAGGGAGAGAAGCATCAGTGTGTGGTTGCCTCTTTTGCGCCCCCTACTGGGGACCTGGCCTGCAACCCAGGCATGTGCCCTAGACTGGGAATCAAACTGGCGACCTTTTGTTTGCAGTCCGTCGCTCAACCCATTGAGCTGCACCAGCCAGGGCAGAAACGAAGATTTTTTAAACAGATTTGTTTTTAAATCCTCACCTGCAGATATATTTACTGAGTTTTAGAGAGAGAGAGGGAGCTGGGGAGATAGAGAGAGAGAAGCAACATCGATGTGAGAGAGAAACATTGATCGGTTGCCTCCTGTGTGCACCCTGACCAGGGATGGAACCTGCGTGCGACCTAGGTCTGTGCCCTGACCAGGAATCAAGCCCAAAACCTTTTGAGGGACCATATTAGCAACAGAAAACACAGCCAGAACACAGAAAATTGAACTTTTTGGAAGTCTGTTAACAACAAATTCTTCAGCGTGACCGGTAAGGGGCGAAACCAGCAGCTGGTGGAGCGGGGTTGCACAGGAGGACTCGGTCAGACGGACTCAGGCGCTCGGAATCCAGGCGTGGGGTTGGACCTGGTGAGAGACCCAGCGAGCGACCTCGGGGAAACAGCGAGGGAGCAGGGCTGCGGGTTGACTGTGGTCGAGCATTCGTGTGCGGATAGACAAGCGAGGGAGTGGGCGATTGGACGGGACCCAGCGGGTCCCTGCTGCGAGCAGCAGTGGAGGGCACCGCTATTTCCCCACTCTGACCACGCCCCCACATACAACGTCATAACCCAGCGACTCTGAGTGGCCCGGCCCTGGTGAACCACCTAAGGTTCCGCTCCTCACCCAGCGGCGCCAAACAGCAGAGGGGGCCGCCATTTCCCCGCTCTGACCACGCCCCCCAAAAGTGTCACAACCCAGCGACCTGGGAGTCCAAGGCTCCGCTCCTCATACTTAACGGGCGCGAACAGACCAAAAATGGCTCAAGAAGATCTCAAAGCCCCAGAGTCTATAAATCTAAGCGAAGAAGAAATAGCAAAACTCTCAGACGCACAGTTTAAAACACTGGTGATCAGGATCCTCATAGAACTGGTTGATTATAGCCACAAATTAGAGGAATACACGAAGGCGAAACTAATTGAAATGAATGGAATTGCACAAGAAACCAATAGCGATGAAAAGGAAACTGGAACTCAAATCAGTGGGGTGGACCAGAAGAAAGCAAATAATGGCCAAACAGAAAAGAATGAAGAAGCAAGAATTCAAAAAAATGAGAGGCTTAGGAATCTCCAGGACATCTTTAAATGCTCCAACATCTGAATTATAGGGGTACCAGAAGGGGGAAAGGAACAGCCACCAGTGGAAAACTTATTTGAACAAATAATAAAGGAGAACTTCCCCATTCTGGCAAAGGAAATAGACTTCCAGGAAATCCAGGAAGCTCAGAGAGTCCCAAAGAACTTGGACCCAAGAAGGAACACACCAAGGCACATCATCATTACATTAGCCAAGATTAAAATGAAGGAGAGAATCCTAGAAGCAAGAGATAAGGGGACAGTCACCTACAAAGGGGTTCCCATCAGACTGTCAGTGGATTTCTCAAAAGAGACCTTACGGGCAAGAAGGGGCTGGAAAGAGGTATTCCAAGTCATGAAATCCAAAGACCAAGATTGCTCTATCCAGCAAAGCTTTCATTTAGAATGGAAGGACAGATAAAGTGCTTCTCAGATAAGATCAAATTCAAGGAGTTCATCATCACCAAGCCCTTATTATATGAAATGTTAAAGGGACTTACCTAAGAAAAAGAAGTTAAAAAAACATGAACAGTGAAAGGACAGCAAACCCACAGTTATTAACAACCACACCTAAAACAAATGCAAACTAAAAGGACAGCTAGATCAGGAGTGGAAACATAGAAATGAAGATCTCAAGGAGGGTTAGCAACAGGGGAGTGGGAGGAGGAGAAGGGGGGAGAAGGTACAGAAAATAAGTAGCATAGACAGTAGATAGAAAATAGATGGGGGGGCAAGAATAGTATGGGAAATATAGAATCTAAAGAACTTGAGACACATGGTCATAAACTAAAGGGGGGGGGTAATGGTGGGGACGGGGGGTAGGGTGGAGGGGAATGAAGGGGGGAATAGAACAACTGTAATGGCATAATCGATAAAATAAATAAATTAAAAAAATAAAAAATAAATTTAAAAAATTATTTTTTTGTTTACATAATATGTTTCCTGTACCCCAAAGAGTGTCTTACACATCTCACTTTACAGGCCACCAGAATAGAAGGTGGGGAGGCCCTCAGGGAGGGTTTTCAGGCTGCAGGGACGACAGAGATCATCTCATCTGAGCCCTCACCTTGCAGTGAGGGACAAGGACCCAGGGAGGGGCAGAACTAGTCCAAGGTCACCTGGCTACTTAGTGGCTGCTCCCAGACAAAATGCAAATCTTTAAGTCTTGATGCTAAAACCAGCTGCCTCCGAGACCTGGCCACAGCCCAGCCCCTAACTGGCCTCTTACTGGGCCGCAGGTGGGTCCCTGTGCTGCTCAGCATTCTGGGCAGCAAGATCACCCACTGGCCCCGAGGGTGGCTGCGGGCAGCAGGGAGATGCGCACCCCAGCATAGGTGCAAGTGCTATCAGGACAGGGGACACGGGGCCATCAGCAGGCCTCGGTTCTAGGAGTCACTCTGCTTACACTAAAGCCTCGTTTCCCCCATCTGTGAAATGGGTCTAATCGAGCCCAGCTCTCGAGCCCTGCTGTTTGAGTGTCCATGGGGTCCCCTAGACATCTGTGAGCAGGGAAGTAACCTGAGGGGTGTCACTGCTGTCCTCACACTCCGACAGGTCCTGTTTTAAGGGGAGAGGCCTAGGAGGCCAGAGGATTCTGCTCTGACAGCCGAGGGCAGCCTGGACGTTGCTGGACTTAGAGCCCCTGCAGCTGGGGGGTCCCAGTGCCTCCCAGCCCAGGCCCAGCGTGGTGGTGGGCAGCTGCAGACACTGGGCCTGGGCCTTCTGAGGCGTAGGCCTGAATCCCTGCCCCTGTCTCTGCGGCCCCCTTGCTAAGAAGGGGTAGTAGGGGAGTGGCAAGGGCAGTAGGGAGGGGAACAGGTAGCCTAGGAGTAGCCCATAAGGGGGTGTATTTTCTACAGAGAGCTTAAAAATAATAAAATCAACTCAAAGTCTGCTTTTTTTTTATCATCATGATGGGCATACAGGTCTGAACAATGTCAGTGATAAAACACACCTCCCTGCCAGGGTGGCTGTTCCCACCCGCCTGCCGCTGGTATCTGGCCAGGGCCTGACGCTGTTCCCCTGACTGAGCCGAACCCGGCGTACATCTGTGCCCACCCCAAAGGGGCTCACAGGCTTCCTGCTGCCAGTCGCTTGCTCGTGTGGTGCCTTGGCCAATAACCCCCTGCCACCATGCTGCACGTCCAGCTCCTTCAAGGGCTCAGCTAAGCTGTTCCCTCTTCCAGGAAGTCTTCCTGCCTGTCCCCCCGCTGGCCACAGCTCGCTTCTTGGCCTCCTAAATCCCAGGTGGGCTATAGGGAGTCTCCACAGCACCATGTTCTCATCTCCAGAGGAAGATTTGAGAAAGGAACTGCGCTCTGAAACCTGGAACTCACAGCACAGACAAGCGCACCCCGAGAGCCACTTCCTAGCTATGTGACCCCAGACAGGTCCCCTCAGCCTCGCCAGCCTCCCTGTGCCTGTGGACAAGGACCATCTTATCTTCAAATAGCCTCCTTGCCTTGACCTTGCCATCCCTCCTCATGGCAACACCCCACACCATGTCATCATGCAAAAATGTTCCACCTGTTTTCAAAGTCACTAATTCAAGTGCCCTCTTGCTGACTATGCCCCCCTCCCCACCTCCAGCTGCTTGCCAGATGTGAGCAGCCCTGTGTCAGTATCTCTGATGGATCAAGGAAAACAGGTTCAGGCCCAAAGAGAGAGCCCTGGACCACAGGCCGCTCTCCAGGATAACAACCGTGGCCCATCTCACCCCTCCAGTTTCACCTTGCCAGGCGTCAGAGCAATACTCACTGCTTTTCATTCTTCAAAAGCCCACTGCCTCCAGCCTCAGGGCCTTTGCACAGGTTGGTTGTCTGCCTTGCCCTGTGTGCTCCCCTCCCCACTCTCACCTGGTCATTCCCAACTCACTTTCCCGATCTCAGCTCAAAATCCTTCCCTTCCACAGCCTTCCGCGGTGACCCCAGACAAGGTCTATTACTCTGCACGCTCTCATGCCCTCTCTTTTCATCCAGTACCCGCCCAGGTTTTGTGGGACTGCAGGGCTGCTGCCCGTATCTCCCACGGTCTGGAGCCCACGAGGCCAGCGCCTGCGTCTGCTTCGCTCTGCTCTGTATCCCCAGCACCGAGCCGTGCTTCTCACGCAGAAAGTGATCGACACATGAACAAAGGTACCATTCAAAACATCACATTAAAAAATAGCTTCAAGGAAGGAACGAGCGAGCCAGTCTGGGTGAGGATCCAGGAATGTCTGTGTGGGACGAGTCTCTGCGGTGTCTCTCCAGGGTGGGCCACAGGCCAAGCCGCTCCTGGTAATGGTCGTACCAGGGACGAGGCTGATGACCCAGCCAACGAGCTCTCCGAGCTCCCTCCTGTCCATTACCTCCCGGGCCTGCTCCGGGCCCGCCCATTACTCACGGCGCTGGGCACTTTCTGACCGGCCCATGGGGGCATTTCTGAACTGGCATATGATGTACTCCATGGTGTGAACATTTTCTTCTTCCCGAGGGTCAGAATCCAGAAGCCTTTTCTTTGTGGGGTCGGATGAGGACAAAGTGGTGGAATCTAGTTAGAGCGGGTTCAAATCCCAGTTGTACCTCTTGCTGGATCTGTGACCCTGCATAAGTCACCTAACCTCTCGGCTCCTGTTTCCTCATCTGTGCAAATGGAGAAGAATGTCTAGCCAGAGGCTGCTGTAGGATTGAATGAGTAGAAGTACATGAAGGGTCTGGTCTAGTGTGGGGCCTGCCACGTGTCGCATCTCACTGATTTCAAGACACAGTTCTTAACATTTTAACATCTCTGAAATTGAAATGCAACTCACAATCAGAGTCTGTCTGCCATTTTTTTCTTTCTCATTGGATTAGACGGTAACAGCACCTCCCACAGATGGTGCCCCGCTGCCGGGAAAAGACAGTGGTGGCCTGGCTCCTTTACTTCCTACGTGAAGAGGCAGGAAGGGCTGTGGAGGCCCAGGGTCCAAAGCCAAGGGCGCACATCGTGGAGGGAAAGGGGTCTCCTGGGGTCTGCCGTGACGGCGTGGAAGCCTAACACATCAGGGAGCCTGACCGCACAGGCCCTCCCCCAGCCCGATGGCCTCTGAATCTGAGTGGGTCCTCGTCCCATCGGGGGGCGTGGCCAGAACTCCAGCAGGACCCTCGCCTGTCTGGCTCTGACCCTATGCTCCTGGTGACCATGGCTTTGGGGACAGTCTGGTCACCGTGCTCACTGCGTGCCTGCCACCACCTAAAACCCCCAGTTTGTTCCAAGAAGAGAGTCCTGGTACCCACCCAGAGACCTCCTCCAGGGCGACCCATTCATCAAGCCACCCGGACTCTGCTCTCACTTGTTCTGGAAGGCCGGTACTGGGGGGGCGTCCAGACCTCGCCCGAGTCCTGTGCCGTGGGTGCCTCCTTGGACCCTCTGGCCTGGCCGTGCCAGCTTGGCCCAATTATTATCCACATTATTATTATACTGTAACATATATCACACGCCGCCAAAGTTTTGGAGAAATACAATGTCTATCACACACAAATAGTTCAAAATAAAGAAAAGACAAGCCCTGGTGTTGCTCAGTGGGTTGGGCATCGTCCCACAAACCGAAAGGTCACCGGTTGGATTCTCGGTCAGGGCCGGTGCCTGGTCAGGGTTGCGGGCCGGTGCCTGGCCAGGTGCGTGTGAGAGGCAATCAGTGGATTGTCTCACATTGTTACTCTCCCTTTTTTCCTCCCTCCCTTACCCTTCCTCTAAATATAAATAAATAAAACCTTAAAAACAAAGAAAAGAAAAAATCCTGCCATCCAGTGATGACCAGTTCGATGTGTCTGAATATTTCTGTATTATTTGCATATGTGTAGATACGTTTCCCCCCATTTCCAAAACAGGCATGTTTCCCACGCTCTCTGCTTCGCTTTGCTAGTTAACACAACACTGCAGACCTCTCTCCACAGGTGACCTCACAGTGCTCCCCCACCCTCCATCCCTCCACCTGGCACGTCCTCCAGGCCTGACCAGAGCGCCCAGCCCCCACCAGGATGCAGGGCCTCTGGCCTGAAAGGTTTCTGGGCTGACTTGTCCGGCCTTCCCTCAGGGCAGGGCTGTGATTAGGTCACGGCTGCCACACCCTGGCATGGAGTCCTCCCAAGTTCTCACACCAAGGGGTGTGCAGCAAACGGCGGCTGGCTGTCCCCGCAGGATTTGACTGTAGGCTTCTCACAACAGAGACGTGCTCCCACACCCAGATGCTGGCCTGGGATTTCCCTAACTCCCAGGGGCCCCAGACATCACAAAAACCCAGCAGTGAACAGGCGGCTGGCATTTCACAGCTTACAAAGCATTTCCATACTCCATCCACTAGTGAGGCTCACAACTACCTGGTACATTAGGCACAGCGGGTAGCTGTTATTTCCACTTTGCAGATGAAAAGACTGAGGCTCAGAGACGTGGGGTGATTTACTAAATGACCTCTCTGCTTGCCTCTCCTTCAGAGTCTGGTCGACTCCAAATTGCACTAACAACCTGGCTCAGGCACCACCTCCTCCAGGGAGCCCTCAGGCACCACCTCCTCCAGGGATCCTCCCCACGGCAGGCTGGGCACCCCTGAAGGCAAGGATGGACTTGGCTCTTTCCACATCCATGTTCCCCAAGTACAGAAAACTCTCAGTAGATGGCTGCCAGGATGAGGATCGCTATGATTATTAAGGTGGGAAACAGCACCCCCACTTTACGGATGAGCACAAGGGGCAGGCAGGACTTGCCTACAGAGCACATGAGTGGCCAGCTCAGGTCTCCCGTCTCAGAGGTGTGGCTTTTTTCGCTCCTGTCTGTCCCTTGTCCTCGGTAATCTTGGGCTCCCAGCCATTGCCAGAGGGTCATTTCTGGCTTCTCTTGCACGGATTGGGCTCCGCGGGTCCAGCCAGGTGTGAAGGGGTGTCATGGGAGGGGCTCTGGCTCGGCAGGCTCAGCCCCCAGCCTGAACCACCACTGGGGGTGTTCTTAGGAATGGCAACAGGAGCTGGCCACCTGCCGAGCAGCTCCACACCCCACATCCAGTTCGAGGACTTTCTGTCTACATCTCACTCATCCTGTGCTGGGCACCATGAAGATGCCACTTGCGGGGGGGGGGGGTGCGGCAGCAGGGGGGCGTGCAACAGCGGGGAGGGAAAGACCCCAGCCCAAGGCTCCCGCAGCGGCCGACCTGGGCCTGGCAGCAGGCAGCCCCAGGAGTGTGCAGGCCCAACAGCCAGAAACAAATGTACAGTCAGAGTACAAGAGACAACTCCTCCCAGGAGGTCTGCAGGCCTGTTTTGGCAAGGCCTCAAACTCTCCCTCCCCATCACTGGCCGCCTCCCACCCCTGGAATGACACTTGGGTCCAGGGAACGCAGGCTGGCCCTGGCAGTCCCCAAGTACCTCCTGTGGGCAGGGTCACGCCACCTGCCAGCTCCCTGCCAGCTCCGGGCTCCAGGCCAGGCTGGAAGCAGCTGTCACATCAACCCGCACAGGCTCTCAGCTTCCTATTTCTTCCTGTTGGAGTAGGACCTCACGTGGCTCCTCCCAGCCAGCTGAAAGATTTTGGGCAAGGCCCTGCCTCTCCCTGGGCTTCACTTTCCCTGCCTGTGAAACCTGGGGGGAGTGGAAGGCGGGCTGGGCCCGAGGGGTTGTCCCGATGGAACCCACCGACCCTGGCACTGCAGGGTTTGCCTGCAGGCAGCCTGGCACAGCGATCCAGGCCCCGAACACGGGAGCCAGATGACAGGGGCTCAGATACATGGCCCTGGGCAAGCTGCTCTACCACTCTGGGCCTCAGTGTCATTGCCTGTAAAATGGGGATGAGGGTAGAAAACAGACTGCAAGTAAATGCACCAAAATCTTTAAATGGATTGTCTGAGATGAGAAGGGAAGATGTGGGCAATCTATTTTTTGTGTTTTTCCTGACTTTCTCTAAACTCTCCATTGTCAAGGATTTCTAATAGAAAAATCAACTATACTTCTTTGTAAATTAACTTTATTGAGATACAATTTACATACGATATAATATACCCATAAAAATGGGAGTAATAATGAGTAATAGTATCGATCCTACAGATTGCTTTGAGGACTGAATGGGTTAACGTATGTACGGGGAACCTGACAGGGTACCTGGAGCAGAAGACATGCTATTGTTTGCTAAATCAATAAGCCCAAGAGCAGCCTGGCTTCCTCCTCCCCCTCGTGCTCACCTGGGCTGGACCTCCCACCTCACCGCAGCCCCAAGCGCCCCCTCCCCTTCCCATGGTCACTGCCCCCCCCCCCCATCACCCTTGGCCTGGACACTGCCACAGTCTCCTGCCTGGCCCCCAGAGGAGCTGCGCTGACAGTCAGACCCGGCCAGCCCCTGACCCTCGGCTTCCCCGCCCTGGACTAGAACCCTAGCTCCTGGGCCAGATGGCGTTTCAGCCAGTTATTGCACTTCTCTGTACCTCTGTGCTCTTCCCTGAAAGAGAGGAATAGAAACAGTCTCTCCTTCACGAATTTGCAGGACCCCATGGTGCCCGGGCGGGACGCACAGTCTGACTCAGGGCTTCTCTCGCCGGTCCCCTCTTCCCTCTCCCGCCGTCACTGCCCCAGCCTGCTCTTCCTTGGATGGGGGGCACCGTCCTAATCTCAGGGCTTTCGCACTGGCGGTTCCACGCTCCCTTCCAGCACCCTGGGGCCACAGCCCTTCCCCCAGAAATCAGCCCCGTGCACACCTTCACCTCCTCCCAGCCTTTAGCCCAGAGTCTCCACGATTCTCCGGCCACCCTGGTTAAAACTGCAGGGCCCTCCCTTCCACCCCCAGAAACGCGACAGAAAAACAACCCTGGTTAATTTGCCCCATCTCGGTTATCACCATCTGTTTTACTTAGTTTTTCCTTTTTTTCCTTATTACATTGTAAGATCATTCACAACACATTTTTGAGGTCTTTTTTTTTCCTACTCTCAAGACTCTTCCCCCACAGAAAACACCTAGCACCAGGCTGGTGCTTAATAAATGGATGGTCAAATGACTCAATGAACAATGCAGAGGACAGTCAGGCAGGTGGTGAGTATTCTGCCCTTTAATTATGTCTCTTTCCATTCAGGCTGAACCAAATAGAATGGCCATTTCTTGTGAGTCAAAAGCAGCCAGATATTGGCCATTTCACAGAGTTTAACCTAACATGTTTCCCACGGCAGCCAGCAGGCCCCAGGGGGGTGGGGGCGACGCACGTCGAGGCCTCGCACACAGGAAGTGCCCAATAAGCGTTCACATGCTCCCAGCCCTTCACTCCAGGTGCAATTGCAAAGCACCTTCTGTCCATCTCAAGGAGGCAAGGCACAGACTGTAGACTTAATAAACAGAGGACCTGGCTGAATTATTTTCTGCTTCTCCTGAACATCTCTGTCCCCGATTTCTGATAAAGAACATAAACATAACAACACCTTATGCTCTAAAATAACCCATGCTCTGGCTAAACACAGCCCCTTCCCAGGGGAAAAAAGGCGAGCTGCCTGCCTCCAAAGGGATTTATTCGATGATGGTGGAGAGAGGTGGAAACATTATTTGGTATCTCTCGCATTATTGTACATTAACTGCTCTTTCCAATAAAGACTTCAGTTAAAAGAGATTTCAGTATAGAACAGGGGATATCAGAGCAGGACAAACCCAGTAGTCACTGAATCTACCCCCTTTCATAGACTGGGAGGTAAGGTAAAGAACGGGGAAGGGCTTGGCCTGAGGCCAGAGTGGAGGGAGGCAGAGTTCACCCTGGAACCTGTGCCTGCTGACTTCAGTCCAGTGGCCTTTCCGCCGCCCTCAGGCTCCTGGCTGTTGCACTCCCCTCCCCTCTCTGCAGTGACTTCCTTATGGGGGGAAGTCCTCAGAGTAGAATGCTAGGGGCAAAGGGTCATTTTCAGATCATTTTCATGGACTTCATGGCAAGCTGTCAGATTGTCCTGCAAGATCAAACCCACGGGAGAATCCCGACAGCCTTGTCAGCAGAGAAGCTTATCCTTCACATTTACTTATGCTAATTTTAGTGTAGGAATAATACAGACGGCTTTCATTTGCTGAATGGTAGGTGTTTACACACACACACACACACACACACACACACACACACACACACTCACACTCTGGTCTTGGAACCAGGATCCCTGGGCTTGGTTTCTGGTTTGCCTTGTGGTCTTAGATAGGTCGCATCCCCTTTGGGGACAGGGGACACCTATCTGCAAAGTGATGGGGTCGGAGGAGATGATTTCTGAAGATCCCTGTCGGCTTGGACATTTGTAGTTCCACTGTAGATTTTAAAATTAGCATGAAATGACTTTAAAAAAATCCTCACCTAAGAATATGTTTATTGATTTTAGAGAGAGAGGAAGGGGGAGAGAGAGAGAGGAAAAAAATCGATGTGAGAGAGAAACCTCAATAGGGTGCCTCCTGTATGCGCCCCAATTGGGAATCAAACCTGCAGCCTAGGTGTGTGCCCTGACTGGGAATCGAACCTGCAACCTTCTGGTGCATGGGACGATGCTCCAAGTGACTGGGCAACCCAGCCAGGGCGGGATGAGTTTTTGATAATGAATCTGTCATGCTTTTAAACCAGGACAAAATGGCTTGGACCAGCCAGGCAGGAAACAGGGCCCAGATTATACACGTGTAGAGATGACAGGAGACTTAGGAAGCACGTAAGCCCGTGCATCAGAGTTACACGCAAGCGACAGCACATATACTTAGTCTGCTTTTATGAGGGGCTAATAACACTCATTTGTGGTCTAGCTCCAAGTCCTGTGTGGCCCCACCATGGCCAGAAGGCAAGGGCATGGCCATTTTACTTCAGCCCTCAAAATCCCAGACTCGAGGTCGAAGGTGGCTCACCCAGCCTCTGCTCACATACCTCTGCTGACACAGGTGGCCCCTGCTTTCTCTTGGTTGTAAGAAAGCTCCAGGGAGAGAAGCAGGTCATGAAGGAGACAAGGGAGACCAGAAGGCCCAGATTTGGTTCTCAGAAACTATGCCTCAATCAGGGCAGGCAACGGAAGATGGGGAAGAGGGCCAGTCAGCAGGAAGGGCCTGGTGAAGGGCTCCTCTGGCTCCTCTTGCTCCAGACCTCTAAGGCAGCCGCTGACCAGAAGGCACGCAGGAAGTGCAGGGACATTCTGGTCTTAGCCTTGAGTGGGCTCCAAACAAGCCCCAGGTGGAGTCTTGCCTTTGGTCTCTTTGGCTCCCGCTGGAGAAACTGCTGGGCCTGGGGCCATTCAGCTTGGAGGTGAGAGGATCTGGGGAGGAGGGGTCAGATGTTGTCTATGGGGTCAGATGTTATCTGTGCCCAGAGCAGCCTGTGAGATCCCCACATAATGGGTGTGCCACGGGTAGCAAGACCTTCCGGAAGGAATCTTTCAGAGGGGCTGGACCAGATGCCAGAGGTCTTTACTTAGAGAGCATCGTCGGGCCACAGTTCTTCAGACTGTGCTCTGTCTCAGACCCACCCCCTACCCAACTCACAGCTCTCTTAGCACTGTGGGGCCTCTGGGGTCCGCACTTTGATGTGAGCCGGTCCCGTCACATCCGGCTGGGACATGGAGCTGGGTGCCAGCACCTGAGCATATTTAAGGGACTTCCCATATTATTTCCTAAAACCAGGCGCATGCAGGCAAGTCTGCCACCGAGGACCCCACCACCTCCACCTCAGGGACCCCCTAGCCCCAGACTGCGAAGCAGACTTGGCCGGCAGACTCTGACCGCCCCACCTTGCATGCCCAGGCCGGCTCAATAGGGACCTAGGGGTGTTCCCACCTTCTGCTTTTCATACGGAGGGGGAGAGTCCTAACACGGTCCCGAGGAGCACTCAGGCCACAAGGGGGCCTGTCTGGGCTGGCTGGCCACACCCAGGGTGAGCGGGCCTCGCTGCGGGCGAGCGGGGTGGGCGGTGCAGACAGTGCCCATCCGGGCCCTAGCCGTCGGGAGCTTGAACCTTGGGGCGGCCTCTCGTCACGGCCCAGTGAGGAGGGAGCCACCATTGCTTTCTATCCGGATGGGGAAACTGAGGCCTGGAGAGGAGCAGTGCTTTGTGCAAGGTCACGCGGAGGGGCTGGAAGCCAGGTCCCCCGTGCCCCGCCAGGACCCCGCGGTGCGCCCTGACCCAGCATCCCTCCCGGGGTGCTGCAGCAGAGGGACGCAGCACACACACAGCGCGCAGACCAGGAAGGCATGGCTGGCAGCGCAGGGCCGCCCTACCTTGATGACGGCCGCGCAGGTGGCGGTGGCGTCCGGATCCGGCTCTGAGCTCCTCGCCGCCCTCGGAGTCCCCGCGCCCAGAGCCACCGCCTCCTCCCCCCCGCAGCCTGGCGGGCGGGGCGGGTGGGCGGGGCAGGAGCCCGACACAAGCCCCGCCCGCGCACCCCGCGGGGGCACCCCTCCTTCCCCACTCTCCTGACTGCTCTCCTGGCCCCCCGAGGCTGGTCTCGGGGCGTGCACATACGCACAAAACAGGCGCGCACACGCCGCAGTCATTGGGGAGGGCTCCCCGGCGACCAGGCTAAGGCTGGGGACAGTCAGACCCTTCTGGCTTCACATCCCGCCAGTCCCTGGCTGCATGGCACGGACAAGGTACTCGACTTTCCGCAGCCTCCGTTTTCCCCCTGGTGAAATGAAAACAGTAATCGCATCGGCCTCAGAGAGCTATTTGAGAATTAGAGGAGACGATCTAATTTACCCGCTTGGTAAAGTGCGTGCGCAGAGCCCGCCACAGAAGCGCTAGGTAAACTCAACCCGGGAGAAGAGCAAGCAGCGCCGCCCCAGTGTCGGAAGGACACTCCCGTCCTTCTTGGGGTAGCCAGGAGGGGGCGCTGCTGCGCAGTCTGGCAGGCTTGGGGTGGGTCCTAAGTACCCTAGGAATCCGGAGATGCGGGTTGGGGCGCGCCTTTGAATAACCACCAGCTAAAGCTTACAGAATCAGGAACTGTTCTATGCACTTTAAAAGCATTACCTCACTCAACCGTCACACAAGCCTACGAGGTTACTTATTTTACATATATTTTACATATCAGGAAGCTGAGAACACAGCTATAATTCAACACTAGGCAGCGTGGCTCCCGAGCCCAAGCTGATACCCACTCCACCTCTCCTGAGAGAAGCTCCTTGTTTTGTTCGGTGTTGTATCTGCAGGGCTTAGAACGATGCCTGCTGCAACATAGGAGGCACGCAGCATTTGCTGAGTGAGCGACAGCACATACTATGTCCTATCGAATGTTTTATTTCATTTAATCCTGGTAACTCCTCTATTTCGCCACCAGGATTACCCCCACCTTACAGATAAGAGGAAAATCGAGGCTTAGAGTCGCTAAGTACTTGGGGGCTCTTGTTTATCTCCTTAGAAAGAACAGCCAGGGCCAAAGCCCGAGACTCGGTGTTCCCCTGGGCGGCTGTCCTGCCCAGAGCCCATTGATAGGCTCCCTGCCTGCCGCCCCGAGCCCAGCCCCGCGGTGTGGCCTGCCAAGCCTCAGCTCCGAGGCCCTGACCCGGGACTCCGAGAGCCGGCCAGCTCAGTAGGCCAACTGAACGCACATCTCAGTATCAGCATGACAGAGCTGGATCTTTGATGTTCCAAAGAAGCACACGAAAAATCACAATGTTGTGAGAGTTCCTTATACTTATGGTCCAGTGTTTCCTTTATTTTTAATTACACCTGGGGGGTGGGCACCATAGCCTTTTGAAGACTAAAGCATCTCAATGTCTTAATTCAGCTGCGGCGCAGGCAGTATCTCTCGCGCATCCTCCCACCCCCTTGCACACACACACCTCTGTGCCTTTGCTCGCACTCTCTCTTCCATGAGGAATTCTCTTGCCGCATCACCTCCCACTGCCTAAACCTACTCATCTTCCCTTCCAGGCTTGGCACTGGCACCCCTGCCTCCCCAGGAAGCCGTCCCAGATGCTCTGTGGATGTGCCCTCCCAGCCTTGCTTTTGCATCATCCCACCCCCTGCCATGGAGGTAGGTGGCTGGGGCTGTTTGGGGGAAAGCTGGTTTGACAGGGACCTCTGGGGCCTGTGGGCATGTGGACCAAGGGGCAGAGGGGAGGCCACTGGAGGGTTCTGTAATAAGGACCCTTCTTGGAGATGCTGTGTGTATATGGAGGGGGGGTCCTCACTTTCCTGCCCTTCCCCTCCCCCTAACCCAGGTCCATTTAAGGAAGGCTATTCCCGGACCAGTGTCTGCATTGTACACATGGGGATACTGAGACCAGAGTGGAGGTGACTTGCCCATGGGCTCCTAGCTAGAAAGCCACATAATAGGTCCAGCTCCAAAGTTGGGCTTATATGCCAGTACCTTGTACTGAGCCACACTGCTGATTGGGAGGGGCCAGGAAACCACCACCTTTCTTCCCTCTGTGGCAGCATAGACTATTTTGTTTAATTGGCCGTGGAAGGGACCAAAAGATGTGTATGTATGAGGCAAGTTCTCCACCTACCTGCCCAGTGTGGAGCTCTCTGCACCAAACGGCCTTGTGCCCTTGGGAGATTGAGGGGAAATAGAGGCAGCCACTCCCAGGAGGTGAGGGGGAGGAGTGGCCCTGAAGGCAGATGGTCTGTGGTGGGGGGCTCCTAGAGTGCCCTCCAGGCCTGTTTGCCTGCTTTGAGTCCCTGTATTCTTGGGAGTTTCTGCCCAGGGAGGTCCCCTGGATAACTCCTTCTACCTTCTCTGTAGAATGGAGTGCCGACCTCAGTGTGCTGGGGGTCTAACGCCTGGAGAGGGATGCTTTGAGCAAGAGGTCCCATCCCCTGGGGTAGGAAGGTGGGGCTGTGAGGGATCAGATCCTCCAGCCCTGGAAGGCTTTGGCCCCTGGGGATGGGGGCGACAGCTGCCATGCAGGGCCAGGAACCTGACACCAGCGGTAGGCCCCCAAACCCTCCAGGGGGAGCAAGGGGAGGGTGGGCTGGCTCTCTAGGAACAGCGGCAGCAGCAGCCCCAGGCCTTGTCAGGACTGCCTCCTCCCCCACCTGTCCCCGCTATGGCCAGCTGGTGGGGTGGGAGGCACTTCCTCCTATTCTCCCCTGCCTGGAGCCAACCCCACAGACCTGTACCGACCACTCAGCTGGCTGAGGGCCAGGCCCGCCCTTTCCTCTGCGTCCTCAGGAGGTGTTCTAGGTTCCATATAAGAGGTGGGGAGCAGGGAGGAGCCCTCCCTAGTTTTGTACTTAGGGACTTTAGATATGAGTGTGGCTTAAACTTCCCGTGGCTGTGTGACTCTAGGCAAGTGGACCAGCCTGACCCTTTCGCCCCTCATCTGTAAACCCAGCTTGGCCTGCAGTGGCTGGGGGCTCCAGGGCAGGGAGCTCTCATTCCTGGCTCTGGCTCTTGTCTGTCCGTCCGTCTACAGGACCGGAGGAGGCCCCATGCATTGGTCCTCATTGTTCTGTGGGCCTCCAGCCTCTGGGTGTCGTAATGCCCATGCCCTGCAACAGGCTCCGAGGGGCCCAGCACCAGTATTTTTAAAAAGCTGCTTGGGCGATTCTGTGGTGTAGTCACGTAGGGACAGGTCGGGTTACACAGGGCTGGGTTGACTGTGAAGGAGAGGGGAAGAAGGGTGGGAGATGAGGGAGGCAGGGGAGGGAGAGAATGGGCCAGGGCTGGAGGGGAAGCTGAGGGTCGACTGAAGAAGGAAGAGGTGGGAGTGGGTAGGGAGGAGGGACAGGAGAGCTGGGTGCCATTTATCTGGAAGCCTCTGCCTGATCTGGGACTGTGTACTTTTTTCGGAGGAAGGAATTTGGTTTTCAAGGCTGGAGTCCAAGGGCCCAGCTGGGCCCAGAGTCTCTGGGAGCCTTGGGCCTTCTCCCGGCATCTTCTGCATGAAAGGGCCACTCTAGCCCCGGTTCATGTAGGTCAGTGGATTGAGCACGGGCCTGCAAACCAAAGGATTACGATTTGATTCCCAGTCAGGGCACATGCGTAGGTTGCAGGCCAGTTCCCAGCAGGGGACGTGTGAGAGGCAACCATACATTGATATTTCTCTCCCTCTCTCCTTCCCTTCCCCTCTAAAGATAAATAAAATCTTAAAAAGGGGGGGGCACTCTGCCCATGGCCGCACCGCACTATACCGGGCACCAGGCTCAGCACCAGCTGTGTCTCCTTGTCTCCCAGTGACGGCCCATGGGCTTACTGCACCCAGTCTGCTGGGGGCACAGCCAGGACCCTCCAGTCCAGCCATCACACTGCACAGATACTGTCTGGTGATGAAAGGGCCTCGGCATATAAGGACAGTAAAAAGGAGAAAGGCCACCAGGCCCGTGTGGAGAATCTGCAGGAAACCTGGCGTCCTGGAGTCCCTTGTGAATGTCGTAGGAAGGGAACCAGAGTGTGCCCTCCCCAGGGCTGTCCAGGGCTGTGCGTGGGGGAAGTGGGAGCCGGATGTGCCAACCCAGTACTAGGCCTGTGAGTGACAGAGGGCCAGTCTCTGTCCCCAGTGATGGGCGTGGCCTCCTCTCGGGCCCTGCAGAGAGCCTCAGAGCAGAGCTAGGTTTCCATGCCAGAATCTGGCACCCCCAGTCCTTTGAACCAAAGACTGCTGACCTCAGTCACGGGTTCCACTGAGAAATGAGCTGCCATAGTTACCTGATGGCCTTGACCCGGCCTGGAGCGGGTGGCGGAAGCCTCTGTCTGCTGAGGAAGGGCCTGGACCAGCCCAGAATTGAAAAGGAGTTCTGGGGAGCCCTGACGTGGGGACGGGCTGCAGCTGTCCCTCTCACTGCCTTTCCCCACCTCCCAACACCCATTCTCTGAGAAGAGGCCTATGAGGCTGGTGTGGCTGGTGCTGGGAGACCAGGGGACAACAGATCCCGGGCTCTCTGCCCATACCCCACTCCTCCTGGTGGTGGGCAGGGGTTTCCTGGGGAGCCCCGCTCCCACCCAGGTGGGCTGTGAACAGAAAGGGGGGCACAGGTCCAAGGCTCAGGAACAGGCCCCGGCAGTCAGGAGCTGGGCCTGGAACACAGGTCCGCCCAGCACTGGAGACGTGCTCTCACCCAGAGAGACAGAAGCCCCATGTGCACAGGGGCCCTAGCTCCTCACGGGCGTGGGGGGGGGGGCACTGGTCCTAGGGACATGGAAGAGCAGCCCGGGATGTCCCTGGCAGGGAAGGTGCTAGTGCCAGGAACAGGTAGTTACTGAGAATCGTGTGAGTTCCAAAGCTTGGGAACTGTTTCTCACATTTACACTGTTTTACACAGATACACTCAGGGAACGCTCCAGGCTCCCCACAGAGTCAGCACTCTGGTCTGCACGCAGAGTGCTCAGAGGGAGTGAGGAAGGGCAGCAGCCCCGGTGCGCATGCGTGGGGAGAGAGCCTGACCGGCAGACAGGGTCCAATGGGAGGCTGGCACCCAGAGAGGGGAGGGGCTCGCCCAGCGTCACCCAGTGATGGGGGCTCATGGGGCTGGACCCCTGCTCCGTGGCTGTCCTCCTGTGGGCCTGCCGGTTGAGAGTGAGAAAGTGCTTTGGGGAACACCAGTGGCCAGTCAGGCCTCCCCGTCCCCCTCGTCCTCGCTGGTGCAACCCTCTGGCATCACTGGGTCCAGGGACGCCCGGGTCTCCAAGTACTCGGCCTTGAGCAGCTCCAGCTCCCGCAGCTCGGCCTCCAGCCGCTCTCGGTGCGCTGTCCGCAGCTGCCGCAGCTGTTTCATGCGAAAGGGGTTCATGTCGTTGAAGGCGATGTTCATCAGTTTCCTGGTGGGGACAGCACAGTCAGCCCCGGGCACAGTGCCCCACGGTGCCTGCACAAACCCTGCCTTCCCAGGCAGGCGGCCATGGCCGCTGGCCTCTGCCCCTGGGCAGCTCACCTTCCAGGGAGGAAGTGGTGAAGGAGACAATTTCCACCTAAAGTCATCCGTATTGAGGCAGGAGGAAGCTCAGGGCTATGGGAGCCCTAACCCACTAAGGAAAGGTTGGTCAGGGAAGGCTTCTGGGGAAGGGGACACATGAGTGGGTGTGGGTGGGGGCGGTGGTAGAGAGCAGGGGTGGGTTCTCACCGGCTGTTGCAAATGGTCTTGGTGAAGAAGCGCAGGTACTGGTAGATCTCCAGGCTGTCCTGCAGCCTCATGATCTCCTCCTCGTTGTACTTGAAAATGGCCAAGGCGTAGCGGAACAGCACCTGGGGACCAGGTGGGGGCTCAGGTGGGGCATGGGGGCCAGGGCAGGAAGTTCCCAGAGGGAGGAGAACCAGGCAGCGGGGGTCCTGGACAGGCTGCGGAGGCTGAAAGCTTGTGGGAGGCACATGTGCAGGGAGGCCTGGTGGGGGAAGGAGACTGGAAACCCCAGCAAGGAGCATGGCTTGGATACTGGGGGTTGGGGCTGAGTCCCATCTCTGCCGTGACCTTGTCCTGAGGCCCTTGGTGAGGCCCTGGCCCCAGTGGGGCCAAGTGGGGGTAGTACTGTCTTTACGAGGGGTGCCAGCAGGAGTCAGCAGAACGACAAAGCTGAGGGCTCTCCGTACGCCGTGCCATGTGATATGTTACCAGCCACCCCGTGGAAACGGCCAGACGGAGGGCGAGGGCCTGTCCAGGGTCTCCTAGCAAGGTCTGGGGCAGAGCTGGGACCAGACCCAAGTGCCAACCTCCCAATCCAGGGCTCTCTCCAAACAGGAGGAAGAGAAGGAGGAGCCCAGGTGATTGAGTGGCAGCAGACAGAACGGGGGTGTGCCTCCCGGGTCTCTGGGGAAAGGAGCCTCCCCCAACTTCAGGGAGTACCTCTGGAGGCTGCACCGCTTCCTCAGGCACCTGTAAAGCACTCAGTTTACAAGCCACGCTCCAGGCAGATGTGCTCAAAAGTCCTCATAGGTGCCACTGCCCTCCTGTTTTCCAGGGGCCAAACTGAGGCCCAAAGGCTAAGGGTCTTGCCCAGGACCCTCCTGCTTGCCCCTGACAGTGCCCTACCTTGGTGCCCTCATAGAGGAAGGCGTCCCAGACCTGCAGGAGGATACTGCTGATAAGACTGTCAGCAAAGACCACGAGGAACCAGTTCAAGGTGATGAAAGAGAGGTCCACGCGGTGCTGCCCCAGGTGGGCCATCAGCTTGGGCAGCTTCTCCGAGAGGAGGTCCTGGAGCACCCGCTGGTCCACCTGGAGGCCGGCGAGACAGCTTGTCAGCTGCTGCCCCAGGGAAGGGCTGCCACCCTCCCACCCTGCCCCTGCTACCCAGCCACACACTGTTCTGGAGCCTCAGCTTGGGTCCAGGAGCACAGAGCCAGCCTGGCTGGGAGAAGGTACAGCAACACGCCCTCCACTGCTCCCAGGCTGCAGTGCCAAGCTTTGGCCCAGAAGTTTCTGTGGGCCACTAAGGTCATGGCCAGTGGACCTTTGGCCCCTTTGCCCCTCTGAGCCTCAAGCTGACACTATGGCTGCCCCTCTACACCCCCTTTGGGTGCAATGCACAGGATGCTCTGTGTATGTTTGGGGGGCCCTGGGGGCAGGTGTCAGGAGGAACCACACTGTCCTGCTACCCTGAACATCAAGGAATCCTCCTAAAGGGGGATGCTGCTGGGTGACGGGTGCCCACGGCCTCTCCGTGTGGTCGCTGTCATGCCTGCCCCCTTGTTTTACTCAGCCCTGCGGGTTACTCCCAGCACCGGCTCCCTCCCTGACTGTAAGACACGGTTCTTCCGTGCTCTGCGCTCCACCTCCTAGACCGGCCGCCGAGTCTCCTGTTGCTCTGTTGCTCGTTTCCATAACCGCTGGTTTCCCAGCCCTGCCCTTCCACCCGAGTCATCTTCCAGGCGCTGGCTGCTGGCCTCGCTGCACCTCCCTTCCCTTCCTTCCTCCCCCAGAAGCCCAGGCCCACTGTGTAGGCCTTGTGTCCGGCTCAAAACCTGGGGTGATTCAGTCACTCTAAGGCGCCACTGAACCTTTCAGGTTTATGGTCAAACTGACGCAAGGTCTGAGGTTTACTTCGGGATCATCAAAGCAGGAGGAGGGGCGGCAGTTCCCATGGAACAGCAGCGGCCTCCCGTGTTGATAATCACTGGGACTCGGTCATGGAGACACGCAGGTTCGCCCACTGTGTTCTCGATTTTTTTTTTGACATTCAAAATTTTCTCAAAATGAAAGTTTCTAGAAACCGAAAACAAAGACAACCCACCACCACATATTGCTTACATAACACACAACTTCAGGGATATTAAAGTGTGAAGATAAAATGTGGAACACTTCCTGGCCTGCCTTGTGACCAGAGGCGCCACGCCATACGGTCGGGCCGGGGAGGTGCGAGCAGGAGGTGCGGGGTCGGGGGAAGCTGTTTGAAAGGAGCTGGCTCTTGCCTTTCACCCTCTGCTTCTTCCCTCCTGGGCTGTGGCCACAGTGCTGGAGGCGGTGCAGCCGTCCGGTCACCACAGGATGCTGAGTTGGAGGGCGAAAGCCCCCTGCCAGGACGGCAGAGCAGGGGCTAGAAGGAGCCTTCAGCTTGGTCTTTCCCTGGCAAGGATCCCCCTCTTACGCTGCTCTCAGGCTGGGCTCTCCTGCCAGGCAGCCGAACTCCTCCTTACCCGAGTCACTGCCTGTTTCCCCATGATGCCAGCTCTTGACCTCCAGCCCCGACTTTCCGCTCACACCTGCCGCTCACACCTGCGTGCCCACGCTCGCCCGGGCGTCTCACCCAGGCCGATGCCCCAGAAGGAGGATTGGTGTCACGTGACCGCAGCAGGAAAGCGGAAGGGGATGGGTGGGCAGGTAATGGCTTGGTAGGTTTAAGGCTGGGAAGTGACCAAGTGCCCTCGAGGTGGCCTGTCTTCCCAAAGCAGGCGGTGCCGGTGCAGCACGAAGAGGGCGGGGTGAGGTGGGAGAGGCGGGGGGCGTGGGCAGGAGGTTTGACATGGCTTTTTGTTTACACCTCTCAACAAACGCAGGCCACACAGCTGACTGCTGGAGGGCCCGGCCCCGACTCGGTCGCTGGACTCCAGGCCCGGCCTGTGCTCGGCTGGCAGCGGAGGAGGTGCTGCGCTTCTCAGCAGGCGATGAGCGCGTGTGAAGAACTGTCAGCACCTCCACCCTCCCAGTCCCATCTCCCACCCTGCCGGGCCTCTATTCTGAAATTCTTCACTGGCAAATAGCAGTGACATTAGATTTCCTTCCCCTCCCCTCCCCAGGAAACCAATAGTGTCTAATGACATAAGGTCACCCCTGGAATAACAACAATCTATCGTGTGGGCGGGTCTCCCCAAATTCTAAAGGTCAGCAGCGCACCGGAACTTCCTAGCCGTCCCAGCGAGAGGCTACTGGCTCATTCTGAGAGATTCCTGACTTTTCCCAGATTCACCGGCTTGCAGGAACAACTCAGGGGCTGACCCACGTAACCACTAAGTCCCCTCCTGGCCCCGCTTACCTGGGACGCTGTCAGCGTCTTGCTGTAGTAATCAGCTGGCATAATGGTCTCCACAATGGCCACCAGGCACCAGAAGGCACTCTCCTCTTCATCTAGGACCAGCAGAGCGATGGCCGCCAGCCTGTGTGGGAGGGAAGGACTGGAGTGACCCACAGAAGTCATAGCCAGACAGCTCGTGACAGACCTGGCTCCCTGGTGAGACAGACATGCTTTGGGGGAGGACTACATCGAGCAGTTCCAGAGAGATGAGGATCATCTCAGAACAGGACCTCAGAAGTCCCATCGCCTGGCTGTGAATCTGGGTCCGGCCACTTCCTTGCTGGGTGACCCCAGACGAGTTACTTAACTTCTCTAGGCTTTGGCATCCTCTTAATAATCACAGGACTCTTATGGGGTAAACACAGTACATACATGTTAAATGCCCAGCACAGTGCTTGATACGTGGTGAATGCTTTATAAATATTAATTATTCTCATCTTACTATCGCAGGCTTTGAGACCTCTGGGAGTGTGCTAACCTCTCTGAGCCCGCCACCTGTGAAGTGGGACTAGCATCGACCTCCGGGACTGTGAGGCACTGGAGTGAGAAGACGCCCCCTGTCTGGCACACACCAGCTGCTCAGTGCACCAAGTTCTTTTTCTCCCTTGCTTCCCCCCTAAAGTTATCATGGGCCTCTAATGAGATCAAGGGCGGGAAAGAAAAAACCCAAAGTGCTGGGCGGGAAGTCTGCCTGAAGGAAGCACTATTTTCTCTACTCCCATCTTTCCTGATGATGGGTCTTTCCCCGGGAACAATCCAAGAACATATTCTCCCAAATGTACTCATCCGCCATGAAGCTAGGTGAACACAAGGTCCCACAGACGGGTGTTTGGGGATGCAGTACACTCCAGCTCCCTTTCAGAGACCAGTGACGCACAGGGTCACAGCACAGCCTCTGAGAACCCCTGCAGGGAGAGGAGCATCACATGACCTTCCACCCGGGGCCGTCTGGTGGGCTAGGGGAGCCCCCTTTCTACACCGTACCCACGGAACACCCTCAGCGAGCTCCCACGCTGCAGCGCTGGCCAGGCTCACGCTCTCAATGGGTATGCTGAGCACATTTCATTGTCCAGATGTTTATGCTTCTCTGGGCTTTTACTGGATTGGATTCGTGACCTCCAACCTCTTCCAAGGTTCATGTTTTTTCGGAGAAACCAGGTCAATTCTCAAAAGAAAAAAAAATCCCTTTGATCTCCCCAACACACTGAGATGGATTTTCTCTCCATTTTCGCTACAATATTTGTACAAGCCCTCTTGAGTCTGAGCAGAGTGGATGGAGAGAACAGTCACAGGTCTCCTGGGAAACAGCAAGCTCCACCCTCTCAGAGCTGGGGAAGGGTGGTGGTGGTGGGGGTTCAGAGGTCATCGAGTTCAGGGATAGCAAATGCGTGCTACACTGGCCACCACACTCTGACGGTGCCCAGGGCAGACATCACTAATTGATCACGGCACTCTTTCCCACCGAGTCTAAGCTGCCTCAGAGCCTGTCATAAGGCTGCATCCTGCGGATCTAGATACAGTCACTGCAGGCACGGTAAGGCTGAGGCCCAGAAACCAAAACTGACTGACTTGCTCGAGGTCACTCAGTCAGTTGGTGGCACAGTGGAAATTGAACTCAGGACTTATGAAGTCCACCCTGCTGTTCTCCCCAGCTCACCCCATTCTGCTAGAGCCTCAGCATGCGCTCGGTCCAGGGGCTGGCTGAAGGCATTTAAGATCCAGTGGGTGTGCAAAGGAAGGACTGTGGCAGTGGGGGCGGGGGGACACACACACACACACACAACTTTTAAGGCATTCCATGTATTTTTAAAGGGAAATGGCTTTAAAATAAAAACGTTTGCTCTAACTTAGCTCTAAATCATTACCACATTATCACTCTCTAGACAGGCAGGATTTTGTTCCCTATAAGCAGGGTCTGTCCTCCAGACACCACACATACAGTTCCTGTGGCTACCACTAGATGGCGGCACTCAACAAGTGAAAGGGGCTTGCAGACTGGGGTTTAAGGGCCTTTGAAAGCAGCAGCAGCACCGTCTACTTTTGAACAGCTTCTATTAGAAACAACTTTCTATTTAAAACAGTAACATGAATATTTTACCAAATACCAATAACCAGTAAAAAAGAAAACACTGAAAAGAAGTAAAGAAATGCCCCGTGAGCGTCACCTCTCTCAGCCTCCGGTCCTCCCGTGTACCCCGCCTCTTCCCTTCTGGGGTGATCTTCAGACAGACCCTCTGGTGATGGGAACTGCCCCCACCTCCTCCGCACAGATGAACTGTGCTGGGGTTTCACTCAGGGTTCCCAGTCACTGCACATGTATATGCTCAATTTTACCCAAGTTAGACTGCAAACGAAGTACCCCAAATATCTACCCTTGGGAAGCATTCCAGTTAGAGTAGGGACAGCCCGTCTGATTATTCTGCGTGGAATCAATGTCGCACGCCACCTATTCTGGAAAACCAGTGGAACGACTCAGTACATCTCTCTGGAGCATATGTACGTTTCAGCTGAGTGAAAACTTGCTTCGGGGAACCTCTGAGATCCTGCTGCCTCTACTGAGACGCCTGCGGGCCTCCAGGGGCGGCCCCCACAGCCCTGCGCTGGAGGGGCGGCCCCCCAGGTCTGCCTGCCCCTGTCCCCGGCTGTTGGACTAGAAGGTGAAACTAATCCGGGCTGGGCCCATCAGATTCCTTCCTTGGGGAATTTAGATCTGGGACATGAGGCCGTGGACAAAAGGGAACACCTGCTGCAAAGGTCCGGCCACAGGGGCCGAGGTCCCCATTCTGATGGCCTCCACGGGCCCTAAATGTCCAAGGAGTGACGGACAGAGAGGCTGGTCTGCTGCGGGAGGAGGAGGCAGAGACATGCACAGGAGGCTGCAGACCAGGCAGCCCTGCCGAGGGTGGCACAGCAGTGCCACCTCAGAGCTGCACAACCTCTGGGGCCTCGACCCTCGGGAAATGGAGTGAAGGGGGCCGGGCGGCTGTGCCGTCACCTGGCTCCCCATGACCGTGTGGTCTCTAGTCTCTGCTGAGAGGGTTCGTTGAAAGCAAGTGGTCCCTGACCCAGGCAGTTGCCCGACTTGTGGGCCGGGCCATGCATTACACAACTTGGGGGACCACTCGCCAGGTTTTCTTTGGGGTGGCACCACCCTGAGCACAAATGGAAAGACAGGGCCTGGAATGAAGAGCGTGGAGTTCGGACCTGCCTCTGCCCCGAATGTGTCCTTTCACCTGCTTGTCCCCATCTGCACAGTGGGGGTCACGTCAGGCCTCCTGGACTCACCTCTCCAGGTTTTTGAGAGGCTCCAAAGAGACAGAGGGCTGCCCAGAAGGATAAAGGCCGTGTCCTCACCTACCTGTTCAGGCCCTGGCAGTAGCCAATGGAGGGGTTCTGCCAGGAGAAGGCCAACAGCACCCGGTGGAGCTTGTCTGGCAAGCTGGAGGTGGGGCAGGTGAAGTGCTTGTTGTTGGGGAAGGTTCGGTTCAGGTCCAGCTCGATCTGGCGGGCAGCGGGGTGCTTGCAGGTCTGGCCCTGGCTCAGCAGCTCCTGGTAGCGGCCAGGGACCTGCAGGTGCTGGAGGCGGCGGTGGACCAGCCACCTCCAGACACGAGGCCGGTGCTCTTGAGACACACCCATGCGTAACAGCTGCTTGAGCTCCACGGAGGGTGCGAGCTCACCCAGCGCAGCCCAGCGCTCTCGCAGGGGTCGCTCCATAGCCTCGTGGGCCAGCAGGTGGTGGGAGCGCACCTCCAGTGCCTGGATCTTGGCCAGCAGCTTCAGGTCTTCCACCTCGTAGTTGGGCACCGTCAGGAAGCCGTATTCATCATACTCACTGCTGGCAAAAGCCCGTGTTAGCAACCCCTGACAGAGCCCTTCCCCAGATAAGGGGCAGCGGGGAGGAGGTGCGCCCTGGGCACAGTTCCTGCCATGGCTTCACTGTGGGTAGCCATGCGGCTCTGGACAGGTCACTCAGTTCTCTGAACTTCAGTCTGCTCGTCTGTACAATGGGTAGAGAAACTCTGGCCCTGCCTCATGAAGACCCACTGAGGTCCTGTTATAAATGGCTGAGGGCCTACACAGTGCCTGGCACACAGTAAGTGCTCAAGAGACAGTCACTAACTCACTCTGTGCAAATGTGAAGGATCCTCTTATTCCTCTATGTGCCTTGGGCCCAAGGAGTCTTGCACTGTCAGTAGAGAACCCCACTTCCACAGCCAGTAAGCCCCAAATGGGTGGGGTGCAGACAGCACCAGGGACAAACAGACATGGGAGAGCTGGGGACCTGTTCCGGACAGCCTCTCTTCCACTCAACATTGACTTGCCTCTGCGTGTGCTGGTCACCGAATCCTAGTGATCCTGCAAAGCAGTGACCTCACGCACATCTTATGGAAGCTGCACGGGAGGCTCTGAGAGTTCATTCCTGTGACTTGTCCAGGGTCACACAGTGAGTGACCTACGTCAGGCTCCACAGCTTGAGCTCCTGCCACTGGGCCACCCAGACTCCAAGGGCCTTGGACTCCAGCCATAGCCCCTTCCATTGTTACTTAACTGTTCTTGTCCATTGTGCTCAGCAAGGGCCTGGCTCAGGGGAGGCTGCTGGCTGTCTCCTCTCCCCGCCTTTCTGACACCCCTCTGATAGGTGGCCTGGGGGGGGCGGGCAGACCCAGGTCGGTAGCCCTGATGTGCTGTGTGGCCTCAGGTAAGGGGCTGCCTCCTCTGAGCCTGCCCTGCCTCAGCTGCAAAATGGGGCCTGCCCCAGGCACATGCTCACCTATCTGAGAGCACGAGGAGGTAAGAAACATGTGGTGCTCACACACAGCAGGGCAGCTGGGGACCCCCAGGTCTTTCAGAGCCCACCCTGCCCTGGCTGCTGAGCTCACCTGATGGGGCTCAGCGCCACAGCCTCAGCAGAGGCCTCGCTGGCTTCCCACTGCAGAGCCTCCTGGATGAGCTGCCTGAGCAGCTCCGCGCACTCGCTGGCTTCGCTGCCCATGGCCTCCTGCAGCCTCCGCAGCCCTGCCAGGTACTTGCTCTCCACCTGGCAGTTCCTGGCTTGGAGGTAGGCACACTGCCGGGGGGGGGAGAGAAGGGCGCTGTCAGGCCTCTTGGTTGGGCTGGGGCTGCCCCAGAGGCCTGAGCCTCGGCAGCTTCAGCTAACCTCACCCAGGCAACACACCCTTCTCCCACCTCCATCTCCCATCCCCTCCCCACCCCAGCCCTGCATGTCGGGTCCAGTTCCAAGGGTTTACAACAAGGCAGAAAGGGCATCAGGTGAGCAAGAACCAGGCGCAGGGCTGGAGCTGGTCTCAGGAGAAGGAGGGAGGGGTGGGCAGAAACAGCACAGGCTCTTGTACGGCCTGTAGTCCTATCCTGGTTTGGCCACTGCTGGCTGGGTGATGAATGGCAAGGTCCTTGACTTCTCTGTGCCGTCTGGACAACGGGGACGACACAGAGTCTGCCTCTGAGTCTGGAGAGGCTGGCAGGGGCCGATGTGTGTGAAGCCCTTCCCAGAGTCCTCGGCCCAGAGCAAGCCCTCTGCAGGCGGTGTGACTGAGCAGGGCCCGGGGATGGACACTGGGGCTCTGGACGTGGCACCTTCCGCTGCCACCACGTGGGCTCTTTCTGATCCTCCAACACACCGCCTCCCTCCCACCTCATGGGACACACACTGCACAGCCTCCCTTTGCCTTGAACTCTGTGTTTCTATTTATACAAGCGGGGCCGAATCGGGTGACCTCCCTGGGCCCCATTTTTCTCCTCTGTAAGATGGGGATGGGAAAGGTGTGCCTTGCAGCATGGCCGTGGTCTCTGGGCCATGTCTCGTCCTGGCGGGCACAGTGGAAGCCTCCTGGGCAAGGCTGTCATTCTGTGGCACCCCTGTCTCTGGGTCACCATCTCCAAACGTGTGCTGAGCACGGACACTGACGCATCCTGCCAGCCTGTCCCACCTGTTTCAGTGGGCCCCCACCTTGGCTTCCCTCCACCTCCACGGCTTCCTGAGCCCCCTCCTCCCACCACCAGTACCCTTCTCAGGGGCTCTGCTACAGATTCCCGAGTCTCCCTGCCTTCAGGACCACCTGTCAAGTCCACTGAGCACCCACAGTTCTCCCAAAACAGAAGTCTGACCGAGACCCTCCCCACTCAAAACTACTTGACAGCTCCCAGCTTCTTCGGATGTGCTTCCAAGTCCGCGCCCTCCAGCCTCACGTCTCACCCCCCGCCCACCCTCCCTGCCTCAGCCCACAGGTCTTGACGGCCGCTCTTCTTGGAAGGCTTTTCTGCACTCTGTCTGGACAACAGTAACTCACTTTTCGGACTCAGCTCAGAAGACACTTCCACCAGGAAGCCTTCTCTGACTCTTCCTCCCATTAGACCCCAGAGCATCCTGTGTGCCCCACTGCACCTTGATTGTGTCCAGCTCTCTCACTAGTCTGCGCCCTTCTTGAAAAATCTAAAAAGGATTGGTCCTCGTTCTTGAAATGTTTGGCGGTAAAGCCTTTCTCTGTCAGGAGGTTTCTGATTACTGAGTCCCATCCCCTTGCTAGTCACAGGTCTATTCAGACATTCTCCTTCTCTGTGATTCAGTCTTGGGAGGCTTTGGGTTTCTAGGAATTTGTCCATTTCGTCTAAGGTATGCAATCTGTTGGTCTACAACTGTTTATAGTACTCTCTTATAATCCTTTTTATTTTTGCAGAATCAGCTATAATATCACCACTTTCATTTCTGATTTTAATTTGAGTCTTCTCTCTCTTTCTTAGTCTATCTAGCTGAAGGTTGCCAATTTTGTTGATCTTCGCAAAAAATGAACTTATTTCATTGATTTTCTTTATTGTTCTGTTTCATTTATCCTTGTTCTAATCTTTGTCTCCTTCAGCTACCTTGGATTTGGTTCTTTTTCTAGTTCCTTAAGTGGTAAAGTTAGGCTGTTAATTTGAGCTGTTTTTAATTTTTTTTACAAAGCACTTACAGCTACGAATTCCCTCCTTTGCAGGGCTTTCACTGAGCCTGCTAAGTCTCGGTCTATTATGTCTTCTCTTCATTCGTCAGGATGTCGTTTCCCTTGTGACTTCTTCTTTGACTCACAGTTTAAGAAGATGTTGTTTAATTTCCACAGATGCGAGAATTTTCTAGTTTTACTTCTGCTATTAATCTCTGACTTCAGCCCATTGTGGCTGGGAAACAGATTTTGTGTGACATCTGTCTTTTGAAGTCTGTTGAGACATAATTTGCGGCTCAACATATGGTCCATCCTGGAAAATGTCATGCACCCACATGAGGCGAATACGTGCGGTGCTGCTGGGCAGAGTGCTCTTCCCGTGTCTGTCGGACGCAGTTGGTTATCGTGCTGCTCAAGTCCTCTAGGTCCTTGCTTATCTTCTCTCGGGTTGTTCTACCCATAGTCTGTGGGATCCCAAAGTCTGCAATTACTGTTGTAGAGCTGTGACCCCCTCCCATTCTGCCAGTTGTCACGTCATAGATTTCGCTGGTCTGTTATTAGATGCATTAACTATTAGGTCTATTGTATCTTCACACTGTATTGGAGTTTTTATTAATGTATAATGTCTTGCTTTGTCTCTTGTAGCTGTTTTAAAATTTAGTCTCTTTTGTCTGGTGTTAGTATAACCACCCTGCTCTCTTTCGGTCACTGTTCGCATGGAGTATCTTTGCCATCCCTTCGCGTTCAATCGATTTGTGTCTTCGGATATGAAGTGAGTCCCCTGTAGGCAACATACAGTTGGACCGTGTGGTTTCATCCATTCTGCCAATCTGCCTTTTGACTGGAGAGTTTAATCCATTTACATTTAAAGTAATTATTGATCAGGAGGGACTTTTGTCATTTTGCTATTTGTCCTCTACATGCCATATAACTTTTTTTGCCCCCCATTTCCTGCATTACTATCATTTTTGTGTTAATTTTGGGTAGTGAAGTATTTAAATTCCTCTCTCATTTCCTTTTGTGTGTATTCTATAGCTATTTTCTTTGTGGTTGCCATGGGGATTACATTTAAAATCGTAAGTTATAACATTCTAGTTCAAATTTATACCAGCTTAACTTTAATAACATACAAAAACTCTGTACCTAGTTCTATCCCTACCCTTTTGGTTGCTGATTTCACAAAATTATATCTTTACACATTGTGTGCCCCGAAACACAAATAATTCTTTTAAATGCATTAGTCTCTGAAATTATGTAGAAAACAGAATGTGGAGTTAAAAACCAATAATGCTACTAGATTTTAGACTAATAATTGTTTTTGTTTTTAAATGTAGTCTTGCCTGGACTGGTGTGGCTCAGTGGCTTGGGCACCATCCTACAAAGTGAAAGGTCGGCGGTTCGATTCCCAGTCAGGGCACATGCCTGGGCTGCGGGCCCATCCGTGGTTGGTTGGGGGTGTGTGAGAGGCAACTGGTTGATGTTTCTCTCACACATCAATGTTTCTCTCTCTCTCTCTTTCTCCCTCACTTCCCCTCTAAAAAATAAATAAATAAAATCTTTAGAAAAATGCAGTCTCTTAAATTGTGTAGAAAAGAAAAAGTGGGGATGTAAACAATTATGATGCTGCTAGCTTTTATAATTACCTATGTGTATACCGCGGTGAGACCTTGGCTTCCTCACACACCTGTCAGTCACTACCTGGTGCGCTCTCACGGGACCCCACGGGCCTCCCCGAGAGTTTCCCGAGGCAACGCCACTGGGCCCACTAGGGTCTAAGCCCACTCGGGCCTGGCTTTGCCCTAAGCAGGTCTGGGGCTGACGGACTCCCTCAGTTCTTGTTTACCCGAAGATGTCTTGGTTGCTCTCTCACTTCTGAAGGAAGGTTTTGCCAAATACGGATGCTTGGTGGTGGCTTCTAGCACTTTGAATATTTCAAGCCACTGCCTTCTGGTTTCCGAGGTTTCTGATGAGAAATCTTCTCATAATTTTATGGAGGAGCCCTTGTATGTGATGAGTCACCTCTCTCTGCTTTCAAGATATCTGTCTTTGGCATTAGAAAATTTGATAATAATGTGTTTTAGTGTGGGTCTCTTTCAGTTTATATGAAGCTTGATGTTTACATTCATGTCTTTCATCAAATTTGAGACACTTCCAGTCACTATTTCTTCCAATATGCTCTCTGCCCCTTTGTCTCTCTCTCCTTCTGGGGTTCCCGCAATATAATGCGTATTGTTGGTCCACTTCCTGTGTATTTTTTCCCGTTTCCCAGAATCTGTCATTTCCATTCCCCGTCTTCACCTTCCCTGGTTCTTCCCATCTGCTCACGTCTCCCTTTGAATCTCTCCAGTGAAGTTTTCATTTCAGTTCTTGGACTTTTCAACTCCAGAATTTCTTTTGGTTTCTTTTTCGGTTTTCTCTATATTGACATTCCATTTTGTTCCTATATTACTTTCTTCATTCCACACATCTTCCTGTAGTTCTTTGAGATCTTTAAAGATAACCGTATTAAAGTGTCTAGTAAATCTGCCATGAGGCCTTTTCCGGGACAGTTTTTGTTGATTTTTTTCCCTTTGAATGGGCATACTTTCCTGTTGCTGTTTTATTTGTATAACTTGTGATATTTTGTTGAAAACCGGACATTTGAATCTAATAATATGGTAAATCTGCAAATCAGATTCTCCCCTTTTCATAGGGTTTGCTGTTTTCTTTTTAAATTGTTTTCCTTTCCTTCACTGTTGTAGGCTGCCTCTGTGCCGACATCAGCCTGACGTGTAAACGTAAGGTCTCCCCAGGTGCTTCTGGGCCTCCTTCTGAGCGTGCATGGTCCTTTCTGAGTTTTCTCATATATGCAGCTGTTTTTGAATGTTTAGTCTTTAATATTTGACTCCCAAAAGGAAAAAAGAGAAAAAATAAAAGTGGAAAACAGGATGGCAGCTCTTTGAAGTCCCTGGAAGTGACTTTCTCCAGGTGAGGCTTGAAATACTGTGCAGCAGCAGCAGCAGCGAGCGCCTGCCCTCCCTCTGTGCCTCTGGGATCAGAGGCAGCCACTGGAGCGCAGACACCTGACACCCGGAAGACAGCTCACGAAGGGCACAGTCCGGAGGGAGAGCGAGACAGGTGTGAGACGGCGGAGACTGCAAGGGTGGCCAGAAGAGCGGTCCCACCTCTCACCTTCATCAGGAGGGCCCTCTCCTTCTCAGCCACCTTTCTCCAGATCTTGGTGACCTGGTGGATCTCGGAATTGAGGAAGCGGTTCTGGGTCCGGTATGCTTCCATGTCATCCTGGAGAAGAGAGCAAAGCAGGTGAGGACCTGCACCATGAGCATCTCCCTGGTTCTCACCCTCAAATGAGCTGCCAATACTTCCTTTCTTTAGAAATTTCCAATAATGCAAACAACAGAGGAAGTCTGAAAGAAAAAAAACTACCAATAGCCCCCTTTCTCTCATCTTGATGCCAGAATCAAATGGGGGAAAGAGCGCTGAGCCTGGAGGTCCGGTCCTGACTCTGACTTCCCGGCCGGGAGCCCTCCCTGCACTGCCCCACCTCGCCGGTTCCCGGCTGTAAAGGGAATGACTGGCAGCTACCCCACTGGGCTGCCCGGGGACTAAGTGAGGTAGCATCTGTCATAACACTAAGGGCAGGGACCGAAATATAACAAATGCTCAAGCGATGTTTGTCTTTAAAATATTTTGTCATATATTTGTGATCATACTAAACAATTTCGGGTGGAAAATTTTCCTTAGTGTCCTTTGTAAATACTTTTCTATGTTGCTATAGAAACTTCCCAGTGATCATTTTTAAAGTCAGATATCTATTTTATTGGGTGAATTTATAACTTAGTTATAATCCTTCTCTTGTTGTTTTTTAACTTGAGCCCTGGGTGGTCGGTTTGCTTTTGACTGTGAGTAAGGCTGTGATGCCCCTCTCTGAGCCTAGAGTTTTCCTTTTGCAGGCTGCCCAGTGGAGGGAGTGAGGTACCCAGCGGCTGGGGTGTGCGAGGAAAGCTGGCCAAGCATTGGGGAGGTTCGAGCAGAGCCTGGGCCTGGGAAAGGGGCAGTCCCAGCAATGGCTCTCAGTCTTCATCCTGCTGGGAGGGACACACTCACAGCCGCACCAGCAAGTCCAGGGCATTTACCAGCTGAAAAGCAACCCCCTTCTCTCCCACACACAAAAATGGACTGGGCTGGAGGTGAGTGTGAGGCACTGGTGCAGAGATGACTTTGGATGGGCACTGACTTGTCTGGAAACTGAGAACAACACCATACCTAGCCTGCGGTGTTCATTACCAGGGAAGGGTCCCCTGTGCACAGTGTATAGGTAACCTTGACCCATCCTGGGAGGGTCTGCCTTCTGGCTAAGAACTGTCCCAGCCCAGGAGCTCCACTCTGTGTCCAGGGTCTGCTGCCTTCTTCCGAGATAGCTGACACAGTGGGAGCGCCACACGTTCCCAGGGCTCCTAGCCGGAAACAAACGCCAGTGGCTGACTTTATCACATGGCCTCTTGCCACTCTGTTGGGGCTCTCTGGGATGTCCCCAACCCCAGAAGCCCCCTGCTGTCATCTCCCTCATTGCACCCAGGCCACAAGGCTGTTCTCAGGCTGAACTTGCTCTCTGCTCTCTCTTGCCAGTTAGGACCCAGGCAGGTCCAACTCCCAAGCCCGGCCTTCCTTTTATCTTCCCACTGCATCTCTGCCCTAGATCAAAATCTAGACTCTTTTTCTTGGAAATGCTGCTGGGCTATCAGCTGCTCTTCAGGGCAAGTGTCTTCCCCTTTGGGACCCCTGCTCCCTTATTGGGGGGCAGTACAGAGTAGTAAGACTGGTGGAAAACCTCCTGTTTGCAGCACAAGGACCAGCCCCCTGCGAGCATTGGGATTTTCCAGGAACACCTCTCGCTCCCATGACAGCCTCACACTTCAGTGTCTGGAAATTTGGAGAACTCATGAGCACAGGGCTGTGCAGGCTCCCTGAGCCGTAACCCCCGCCTCTTATCTGCACGCTGAGCACACTACTGCACAGAATCCTCCCAGCAGCTCAGAGAGCAACACAGGTGAGGTCTCTGAGGCCCCGAGAGGAGGAGTAAGTTGCCCGAGATCCCAGAGCTGGTGCAAGGCAGGGTGTGACTGGACCCCAGTCTGTCTGACTCCAAAGCCAAGTGCTAACCACTGCATTTACTGCCCAGCCATTCTCTAATCTCCCTCCCCACTGGAATTCACCTAATGTCACAAGTCTAGTCCCACCCTGTCAGGCTGTCCTTGGTGTCTTGTGGCTGAATGCACACGGGCCGGTTTGACCTGTCGGAACTGGCGGTGTAAAAACCGCATTTCTGCACTGTCAGAGCCCAGCGCCACCTGGCTGTCAGGGCAGGAACTCCAGGGCCATGCTGCCTGGATATCTATCCTGCCTTTGCCACTGAGCCCTGTGACTCCCCCTCTCTATGCCTTATGTCCTCACCTAGAAAAGGGGGATAATAACCACCTCTGGGGCTGCTGGGGAGAATCGACTGGTCAACATGTGCAGAAGGCTAAGAAGGGTGGCCGGCGTGCAGCAAGTGCAGGGACGTGTGCCTCCCTTGTGGATCTCTGGTATCTCTGACTGCTGCTGCTGTGGGTGCTCCCCAAACGTCCGGGAAAACGGACGAGCCCCCAGGAAAGGGGGAACAGTGACCAGCTGCCTGAGTTCCTACTAAGTGCCAGGCCCATTTCCCCCACATTCGCTGTTGTACATGACTTTATCTCGACCACAGCCCTGTGGGTGAAATGTTAAGGTGCTATCATTCTTTACAGATGAGGAAACCGCACAGGGAAGGAGAGTTCTCCTCAGTCACACGGCGGGTATGGAGAGAGGCAGAACAAACCCATGTGTGTTCCAGCCACTGCAGGAACCGAACACCATGTCTGGGTGAAAGGCACGGGTGTCTGCTGCTGGAGCATGCTCTGCGCCACCACCTGGTCCTGCCTCCTGTCTCCTCCCCCCCAACCCCCGACCCAGGCTGTGGACGTGCTGCGCAGGGCAGGGAGGGCGGGCAGGACTCAGCACCCCTGGAGCAGCCGTGGGTGGGGGCGGGATGGGGTCTGGGCAGCACCTTCCTATTCAGCTTACCTCCCTACCCTGAGTGCTCTCCTTGGCTCAGAACTGTAGGGAGGAAAAAGAATTCCAGAGGACAGAAAAGCCACACGACAGTCACCACTGGGGCAAAGGAAGAAAATGCACCTGAAGAAAGGGGACAGACAGGAGGAAGGAGTCTGCCCACCCACCTGCCTGCACAGGGACCAGGAACTGGGAAAGTTCTTTGGGGAACATGGTGTGGACCAGCCCATGTGCTAGTGGGGAAGGCAGTGGAGTGGGTGTGGGGAACCCGGGGTCTGGCTGTGACCTGGGCCAGTGCCTTCACCTCACCAGGGCTCGGCTGTTCCTGCCAGAAAACGGGGGGTGGGGCGGCAGTGGATGGCAGGAGGGCAGACTAGGTCTTTGAGTCTTTCCAGCTCTGATGTTTAAGGTTCGTCTCTGACTGACCACTTCAGCGACAACAACACGCTTTCTTAGGGAGCTGCTCTTGACCACAGGGCAAGCAGGAAAGGGGAATACTCTGTCCCAAAACTCAGACGATGGACTCCGGATGGGCCTTCTGTGTTTTTCTAGATCAGATGCCTGAAGGCTAACGGCTAAAGAACTCCATACGTGCAACTCTTTCTAGCGCTAAATGCTGGGCCTCTGGGGGCCAGCTACAAATGCCAGTGTGGTTGATGTGAACCAGAGCCAGCGTCTCCTCGGAGCTGGGCTCCCTGACAAATTAAAACCCGCACATGCAGGTTCAGGGGCACAGTGGCTGGTCTCCTCGGTGAGCCTGGCTCACAGCGGGTTCCAGCGGGACGGGCACAGCGGCAGGAAAGCCGTCTGCTGGAAGCCGTGTTCCCTGCCGTGTGAAGGGCTGAGAGCTTTCTGACAACCTCGCTGCATCTGCGTTTGAGAGGACTGTGTTTTCATTTTGAATTTTTAAAAAACCTGACTTTAAGGAAGAAGACTCAGAGACTGGTTACATGGTTTTTCATTCTGAAAGAGGGGAAAGGCATCTGGGTGTCTCTTATCCTCCCTTGGCTTGCTAACAACCGTACTCCTGGTCTCTAAAGCTTCTGCATTTTTCTCTTTCTCCTTCCCCACAATAGTTCTTTGCTACAGCAACATGACGCCCTGGCTGGTGTGACTCAGTGGATTGAGTGCCGGCCTGCATGTGAATCAAAGGGTCACTGGTTCGATTCCCAGTCAGGACACATGCCTGGGTTGCAGGCCAGGTCCCCAGTAGGGGGTGCGTGACAGGCGACCACACACTGATGTCTCTCCCCCTCTTCCTCCCTCCCTTCCCCTCTCTAAAAATAAGTAAATAAAATCTTCATGGTTACACAAATGTATACACGTGCGGCTGTGAGTGGCAAAGTCTGGAGCAGGACAGGGCCTGGCTCTACGGCGCCTTTAGGGACAGCGGGACTGTCAGTGTCTATCACCAGCCTCAGGTCTCCAGATGTCCTGGCAGTTCCTGTCACCACCCTCCTGGTGCTGCAGCCCACGGCAGGCATGGCACCTAAAATACAGCTCCTGCCTCCTGTGCTACAAGTGGCCCCAGGTGGCAGCCTGGGTGAGAGGAGGCAGGGATGGCGGCAGTAGCCAGAAGCGGCAGAGAAGCTGGAAGGCAGCGAGGCAGACAGACTAGTCAGAGGTGTGTGCTTCGGCCCAATTCCAGCTCCCCCTCCTCGGCCCACAAGTCTGGGCAAGTATCTTCACTTTCTCAGCCTCAGCACCGCCCTCTGTAAGGTGGGGAGCACGCAAGTGACCGCCTCAGAGGGCTGGTGGGAGGGTCAAATGAAATGATGCAGGTAAGCACTTAGCACAGGAGCAGTGACCAGTGCTGTGATGACGAGCAGGTCACGGCCAGCGCCCTGTGCCGTGTGCGGGACTGTTGGGGGAGGGCCGCCTGGAACGAGGGGTCTCCCCAGGGCATCAGAGTGACCCCTAAAGAACCGGACCAGACCAGGTCCCAGGAGTACAGCTGATCTAGCCCTCAGGAGTTCTGACCCATCTTGGGCTCCTTCTGATTTGGTAAGCTAGAGACACCTTCGCTTTCTAGTCTAGGACACCAGGAAAGCTCGGATTGCACTGGGACTTCTGGTTCAGAAAAGTGAGGGAGTATGCAGCCATACTTCTACCAGTGTCTGTTGCAGAGAGGAACATTCCAGGACTAAGGGTTACCTCTGCGCGACCTAGAAAACACTCAGAGTGGACGGCAGTGCCCTCCCCAGAGGCCCTAGGCCTGGAGGGAGGGGCCCCTACCTTCAGGTGCTCCATCTTCTCCTGTTGGCTCAGGAGGTCACTGTCGGCAGCGTCTGAGGGCACGAGGGGCTTGTCAGGGGGCTGCATGGAGTCCTGGGTGAGCTGCTCAGACAGCCTGCAGATGACCTGCTGCTTGGCCTCGTTCTTGTCCATGAGCAGCTGCACGTGCTGCCGCAGCTCCTGCACCTCCTGCTCCCGCAGGCTCGCCGTCTGGGCCAGGCCGTCCCGCTCCTGCTCCAGGGCCTCCACCCGCTGGCCCAGCTCCACGATCTGCCGCACTTTGTGCCGCACCAGCTCCAGCCGGTCCTTGTCCTCCGCCGCTGCCAGGTACGCGCTGGTCACCCTCTTCTCCTGCTGGGCAGCCTCCAGCGCCTTGTGCAGGATCCTCACCAGCTCCTGTGCAGAGAAACGGAAGCGTCTCATGAACTCGGGGAGGCCTGTTAGGTGCCAGAGGCGGGGCCCATCCCTGAGCAGTTCTCCTAAAGGCCCTGAGAAGTGGCCAGCGTCACCCTCTGGGTCATCTCGTCTCAGCACCCATTTTCTCTTTTTCTGTTCGACAGTCTTAGCTTGACACCTGGTTCTCCTGCTCGAGACTACATTTTCTAGCCAAGCTCACAGCTGGCTGTGGCCGAGTGAGGACTGTCCCTACACGGCATACACGAAACAACAGGGGCGGCTTCTGCATCATATCTTTGGAACCACCACACACACACCGCCCTGGCCCGCTGGGCCCTCTGGCCGGGAGAAGGCCAGCACTGCGCAGTCACTCTGGGGGCACTGTGCACGCTGCATGTGGAGGACGGCGGCGCGGCCTCGCCAGCTCAGGGCTGCAGGACTCCTCTGTGAGAATGCGAGAAAGAAACTTCCAAATTGTCTTAGTCCACAGTACTTAGAGGTTGTATCCTGAGTAATACCCGTCTATTTCAGAGATGAACAAACCGAGGCCCAGCAGAACGGAGTGGAATTTAATCCCAAATCACCAGCACTCCAAAGCCTGTGTTCCCGCAGTCGTGAAAGCAGGGGTGCCGTGGTGCACACGCATTGCTCTCCCGTCTCTCACTCCTGTGGCCTTACTAATTAACCTCAATACTCCTTCCTTCTGAGGCCTCCTACAGGCCTCAGCACCTTTCTGAATTCAGCACCTAAGCAGTCACTACCAATGGAGCTGAGACAGCAAGAGAGGAAATGCACTGGCAATCCACACGCTAAGTAAGCCACAGGCAGAGCCTCAGCCAATCCGCTGCTGCCCTGTCTGCTCCCCACCAAGTGAGGCCAAAAGGCTGGTGCGAGTAAACGCCAGAGAGCCACAGACCGCGGCTCACACCCGGGTGGAGACTGTGACTCATTCATGCGGAAACTTGAGGTCTGCTTGGCTCCCGATGCCTCTGAGGCTCCAACCTCCCCAGGACCTGTCTTGCCCCGAAGCAGGTGTGGGGATCCATTCAGGGCCAGGATTAGATTACCAGAAGCCAGGCGGCCTACCCGCCAGCCCCACGAGAACCTCCTCGGACCTCGTGAACCTTGTAGAGAGGGTCTTTAGGCCCTTGCTGTGCTCCATGCCAGCCTCCTCTGGAAAAACATGGTTTCCTGGAAACACATTAACTGTGTCTATGTCAGAGCATTTAAATAAATGGATCAGCTAGGATGGGGTTATTTGCTAAGAACATTCTATTTGGAGAACAGCCCCAAATCATGACTTTATATGAAAAGTTATTGACAAGACCAAATGAGATGCGTCTTCTGAAATCTGGGTATTATTCCTTCTCTGCTTCTCTCTTCCACCCGGCCTCTCTCAAGCACCCACTCAGTGCCGAGCCCTGGGCCAGCTGCTGGGGCCCAGGGAGGGACTGGTCAGTTCCCACCTTCAACAAACACAAAGGCGAAGGTGGGTGGGAGTGAAGGTGAACACTGTAACGAGCAGTTTCCTTCGACAGAGGGAAGCCAGGGCATTTGCGGGGGCTCCAAGCAGAGAGCAATGTCTGCCTGGGGTGGAGGTGAGGAAGATCAGCACCTTCTGCAGGAAGGTGGATCAGTTTAAACTGAAGACCGGGAGGGCCAGAGCTGGCCAGGCAGCAGGTGAGAGGCAGGGCTGGGAGGGCTCACCAGACAACCATGGGACCCACAGGAAGGAAGCCCCGGACAACCAGACAACCAAAGCCGCAGAGGATGGAAGAGCGAGCGAGGAGCTGTGCAAGTCCTCGGGGTGTCGCAGGGAGTGGTGGAGGGTGGTTCCACACCACACCAGGAAGAAATCCCTTCCCAAGGGCCGTGCTGAGAAAGATTAACATTGATAAGAGACAAGTCCGACCGCTCTGGTTCGGCTGGGATTTGGAAACCACCTGGTTAGCTGCCTGGTGAGAAAACCGACAGCCACCAATGCTCAGACTTGCCTGAGGTGCAGAATCAGGTAGGAATTCCACCCACCCACCCCCACCTTGGGAGAGTCAACTCTGAAGCCTATGCCATTTTATATACAGCTGTCTTCCCCTTCCCACACCTGGCTCTCAAAACCCAGGGCCACACACCAGCCCTGAAGGCTCTCCTTCTCATCGGTGAGATAGGGAGAAAAGAAAAGGGTGGGCGAGAGGGATGGAGCCAGAGTAAGAACTATACAAGGTGGAGTGGGAATGAATCATGGATTCGGAAAACCTGGAGGCTGGAAGGCCCTGGGAGACCTGGCCCAGCCACTTGCTCTCACAGGGGAAGGCTGAAGCCCAAGAAAGGAGGAAGAAGAGGACGAAAGGGACCTGGTAGGGCCCCTGCAGGGGAAAACGTGCCATCAGAGTGCTCCCCACCCCTAATCCAGGACCCCTCACTTCTCCATGATGCACGGTTAATGGATTTTGCATTGAAATGTTTCTTTCAATTTCTTTAAAAACGGAAATAAGCCACATTCATAACCTCATTTCCGATACCCAAGAGATGAGAACAACCCAGTTGTCTGCTGAAGGTAAACAGGTAAAATGTGGTGTGCGCACACACACTCACAGGGGAATATTGCTCATCCTTGAAAAGAAAGGGAATCCTGCCCCACTTGACACATAGATGAGTCTCGAGGATGTTATGCTATGGGAAGTAAGCCAGTCACAAAAGTGCATATACACACCTTACAGAAGTATTAAAAACAAAAATAGGAACTTGTGATACCTTCCATTTTGAAGCTGCCTTTGCATTGTAAAAAATAATATAAAAGGAGCCACTTCCTGTGGGTGCACTCTGAAGTCTTGGCACTGTGGGTGGCGGCGGGGGTATACTCCCAACTCCCTGGCTCGGGTTCCAGGGAAAGAATAGGCTGCACTTCATCCCCACTGAGTTTTCAGTAATCCTGAGTGAACTACTCGGGGGGGCCCCAGAGGGCCCCAGGCCAGGCCCGGGAGGAGTCCCTCTTTCCCAGCAGCCAACAGATGGTGAACATCCCCATAAATGACAGCCTTCCATCTGCCAGAGCAGACGGCCCTCAGGGCGGTGCGGTTCTGTCAACTCTGGGAGCCTGAGTCCCCGGGCCAAGCAGCCGTCTGGTACTCTCTCCTGGGGTCCACATCTCTTGTGGGGCCAGCACCGCAGGGCCTGGGATAGAAAATGATTTAATGGGTATCAGAGTTGCCCTGTGGTTTGATGTGACACCAGGGAGGCACAGAGAGTTTGTGCTATTTTTTCTACAGAGCAGGTGTGTCTGGTCTGGGATTGTACCATGAGACCGTGAAGGAGGTGGCCTGTGGTGAGGGTCCTGAACCTGAAGGGCAGACCAGGGCCCCCCCGTGGCATCCAACAGCGCCCAAGACACAGATTCTTATAGATCATGAAAGCTACTGGCAGGGGCCACCTGGCTGGCGGAGCCGGAACGCCCATGTCCACCTGTAGGCTCTGGTAGAAACACGGTGCCTTCCCATGGAAGTGCCCCTCTGAAGAGGGGGGCGCAGGACGTCCAGGGGGCTGTTTCCCAGCTGGACTCGGAGGGTCAGATGGAGAGTCACTCTCTGAGCAGTGTATCTGAGTCCCAAGGACTCAGCACCCCAAGGTGGTACCAGCCTCCGCCGCCCCTCTGGCCCAAGAGCCGGTCTCCTTCTCTCCTCCCCCTCTTTGGTTTTGGTATTGGGGCTGCAGGTGAAATCCCTGAGCGGGTAGGGCTGGGGACTGCCTTCCTCACGTGGAAGGAAGACCTGCCTTCCGCGCATCACTGCTCTGCCCACAAGAACTCATTTCCTGGAGGCCTGTATGGGCTCACGTGTGTTTCCAGAACGCCCCAGGAGAGTTCTTCTCAGAGCCCCTCAAGGGGGTGCATCATTCCTTCTAAGGCAGGAAGGAATCAACAAAAAGGGCAAATAATCAGAGTCTGAATCTGCTGGGCAACTGCTGGGGGCCAGGCACCAGGCTGTGTGAATCTGGACAAGGTCGGTGCAGGAAACATGGTTATAGCTCCATTCACAGAGAGGACACTGAGGCTGAAGAGGTTAAGAAACTTGCTTGGGGCTAGAACTGGGGTCTGCACCATCTTGTTTAGAGGCCTGTGCTCTGAATTACCCACTAGACCAAAGCACAATTGTGAGATGGGCCAGAGCGCGTGCAACTCCACTCACATCTCGGGTCACAAGCTAAACCACAAGACCCTCTTGAGGACAGGACTGGGGCTGACTGGAAGGTGAGCCAGTGAGCAAGTCGAGTCTTTAATGATTTAACAGCTTCCTCTTCACATTCTCACTCTGACTCTTGGGAAGCTGCCCACAGCCCGGGCGGCCCTGGCTCATCTCCGCGACCTCGCCCTTCTTCAGTGAAGCACAGTGCGCCCTCCGGGGCTGCAGTGCAGTCAGGGGCCAGCCTACATGAAAGCTTGGTCTCCCGGGGCCCCGCTACTCCATGTGACAGTTTACAGTGCCTTAGAAGGAAAGGCCACGTCAAGAGAGGCTGCTCACATTTCCTAGAAGGGGGAGATATGGGGAAAGGAGAAGTGGTGCTTACACTCCAGGTTTCTTTTCCCGTCCAGGTTTGGGTACGGGATTTAAGCTGTACTGGTCCAGGGAGCAGGCAGCTGCTCTAGCTAAAGTGAGCCCGCTGCCCAGCGCTGTAAGCCACCTTTGCCCCCCACCACGTGGCCCTTGCTGCTTCATGAGGCCACCCTGGATGTGAACACCATTTACCTCTGGGTTGTAGGAGTTTTAATGCCTTTCATGTCTGTGTATGTGCGTGATCAGTTTTTCTACAATGCCCATGTAACTCTTTTTTTTAAACTGCTAAAATGAACTTCTCTATTAAGCCCAAATCTTTCCCCCCAATACTGTCCCCGTATTGGGCCTGACTCAGCCCCAGGGTGTGAGAACTGTATGCATTCTCTGTCCTGTGACAGGTCCTAAGGGATCTGCACCCAGTTACCAGCTGCCAGGCCGAAGATCCCCTCCCCACCCAGTTCCTTTGGCGGCCCTTCCCAGAACCCTGCATCCAGATCACCCTCCCCCAAATACTGTTCCTCTTCAGGTGTGGGGTCAGACCAGGCACAGTCCTTCAGGAGGGGTCTGAGAGGCAATTATTAAAGTAGGTCCCAGAGACCCTGTCCTCGGAGGCTTTCTGTCACTTGGTTTGAGTGACAGCATGGCCCTGAGTAATCAATGGCACAACATTTTCAACCATCCACAGTTTGGCTGGTAAGGTCCATGGACCGGCCTATACCCTGAGGGGTCTCCTGGAGCCTGGGGCCTCTCTGGGGCCAGAGCTCACCTTCTGAGACTTTAACTCCTTGGTAAGCATCAGAACCTGCTGTTCCAAGGCCAAGGCTTTCTCCTGGGCAGTGCGGTTTCTCGTGAGTCCTTCAGCGAGGAGCGGGAAGTTGCTGTTCTGGCGCTTGGCTTTTTGAATGAGATTGGCAGTCAGAGATGGCTTGGGTGTAGGCTTCGGAGAATCCCCTGGATCTTTCCCTGACCAAGGGGAGAAACACAGGTTATGACCAGGGGCCTTGGCAGTTCTCAAACTTGAGCTTGCTGCAGAGGGCTTGGGAAAATGCAGATTGTGGGACCCTGCTCCCTGAGTTCTTCCTGCAATGGGCTTGGGGCGAGGCTTGAGAATCTGTATTTCTAAAACAGCCCTATATGGGATGCTGATGCAGCCCGTATAGGGCTGGAGGAAATAAACATTATCTATACTGTGTTGGTGAGGTCGTTCAGCCCATCCTCTAAACCCTGCCTGTCCCCAGCTTCTGGACCCCAACCTGCACAGGCTGTGTTGGCCAGGTGGTCAGCCCCCTAGCCATAGGCCCTGATGTCTTATTTATTTTGTCAGGATGTCACCCCTACCCTCTGAGCCATTTTCAAAGTACACAGACATGTCTTGACAGGAACATGGACTATATCTGCACTCTGCACTGTCCCCCCAGAGAGTGGCTCAAATTCTTGTTTGATTTTTATTATCAGCTACATTAGGGGGGATTTCCCACAGCTGACTGCCTCAAGGCTGCAAAGTCCTTTAAGAATCTCCTCTGGAGCCAGCATCAGGCACCGATGGCCCAGAGCTGAATCCAGCGCACAGTCTGCTACCGTAAAGAAGGTGTCACAGGGACACAGCCACACCTGCCCGTTTGTGTGCTGTCTGTGCTGGTTCCACTCCACAAGGGCAGAACTAAGTTCGTCAGTGGAGACTACATGGCCCACAAGGTCTCACATAGTCACTATGTGGCTCTTTCTGAAACCCTCTGCCCACCAGTGCTAAACTTCATTCTTAAATCCAACATCAGAAAGTCATTCACTCAGGCCACCATGTCCTGCCTGTCCCCCGTCTTTGCTTTAGGGCTCTGCCATCAGTCTGCAACCAGGAACATTTAACAGCCTGACTGTATGGTCAAGGGACCTTGAGAATTGTGTTTACATGGCACATACACATCAGGCCGATGCAGCTTGTACACAGCTGTACCAAACAGAATTTCTCCTTGGGCCCCAGCGTCAGCAAAGGGCTTTCTCCTTCCAGGAAAGTATGCGTGTATCTTCCAGACACCGGAAACAATCCAACCACCTGCACCTTCCTCTTTGCTGTGGCTGCTAAGATGCTTAGAGCCCATCTGCCGCCTACCCTCAGCTACTCTGAGGGACCTTATCTAAATTTTCTAACCCTAATTACTCATTTACTTTCCCCAGATATGTATTTTAAGAAGTATCCCCAGACTAAGGTGTTAAAAATAAGGATGTGAAATGGGACCCCAGGGGAGGGGAAAGGTAGGGTTTGGAAAATAAGCCGAGTGACTCAGCATCTTTGTTCTGGGGACCAGGCTAAGGGACAAACAGTGTTGAAGAGATAAAGAACTGCCCTGACTGGTGTGGCTCACTTGGCTGGGCATCATTCTGCAAAGTGAAAGGTTGCTGTTTCAATCCCGGTCAGGGCACAGGGCTGGGCTGTGGGTTCAGTCCCTGGTCAGGGCTCCCGGTCAGGGCGTGTGCAAAAGGCAACCAACTGATGTTTCTCTGTCACATGGATGTTTCTCTCCTTTTCTTTCTACCTCCTTTCCCTTCTCTCTAAAAGTAAACTTAAAAAAACAAACAAAAAAAAGCTACTGCAGCAGGTGACAGGAACCAGAAACTTCCTGAACATGCTGGGTAGAAGAACACAATGGTCTTGTTCTGGACTTAAAAGAAATCCGTGGAGCGGAGAACAAAGCAGCCCGCAGAGCTCGGTGGAATGCAACGCCTTGTCTTTCAGCCAGGACTCTGGGAGAATCAGACTCCAGGCGGCTCAGCCCTGCTGACCTCTGATACACTCCTGTCCACCAGCCCCGAGGGCAGGCAGGGCAGGGATCACTGTGCTCCATTTACTGCTGGAGAAAATAAGACCTCGGACAGCGTTTCTCAGCCAGCGCCCCAGGATTTCGTGGGAGTGCTGACTCAGAGGGGCTGAGGGTAGTCGACCAAGGGGAGCCCAGACTCCCGCCCCTGACTCAACTCAGCTTTTATATGCTTTGTACATTAGATTTTGTGTGGCATCTAGGTTTCATGGAAATAAGGATGTAGTTCTAACAATCAGTAATTTAGAAAAAGAGGCTTCAGGCCACAATATGGGGTGCAGTGCTTGGCCTGAACCCCAGCTCTGTCACTGGGGGTGCGACTGTGAGCCAGTCACTCCACTTGCCTGTCCTCAGTTCCTTGGTTTACTAAATGAGAGCAGCCACAGTATCTACTGCTCAGGTGGTTATAGCAATTCAACAGGTTAATGCAGGTAAAGCACTCAGTACACGTGGTTGAAACTTTAAAAGGCTCTAGGTGAAATAAGCCAGTCAGAAAGGACCATCTATTGTATGATTCCATTTATATAAACTCTCTAGAACAGGCAAATCTGTAGGGACAGAGAAAGAAGTTTAGTGGTTGCCTAGAGGTGGAGATCGGGACTGATGGCTGAAGGATGTCTGGTTTTTGTGGGCTGGGTAGAGGGTTATTACAAATGTTCCAGAATCAATGATGGTGATGGTTGCATTGTAACTCTGTGCACATACTGAAAGCCACCGAGCTGTATACTTCAATGGGTGAATTGTATGGTGTGGGAATTATATCCTAATACAACTGGTACCACCCCGCAAAGCGCATAGAGTCGCCCTGGCACAAAGCAGCTGCTATATGGAAGTGCCAGTTTCACCGTTACTGTTGATTCGATACAGTACTGATCTTCTCCTGAACTGTGTTTGTGATCTGTGGGGTCTCCCAGGCACCGCTCCAAGGCAAGTTTTTCCTCGAGTCACTTCTGTGTGGCCCAGGGGTCCTCTCTGCTGTAAGAAGGCCCCCACTCGGCTGCCTCAGCCAGCTTTCTCCCAACCGCCTCTAAGTTAAAATACATTCTAAGGGCACCAATGCTACCTTCGAGAAAGCCACCCTCCCGGCAATGGTGCGGGCCAGTCACATTTTGTGAAGGAAACAGTAACATGCTATGTCATAGCTGGGGCAGGTCAGGCAGAGCTGACGAATTTCAATCATCCCAGAAAAGGCACTTTTATATCCTTGCCTTATAAATTAAAAAAAAAGAGTAAGACAGTGAGTGAGGTTTCCCTTTATTACTTCAAGAACCATGGCTAAGAGTTTCCGTTTGAGAAGATGAAAAGAGTTCTGGAGGTGGATGGTAGTGACGTTTGCAGAAGAATGGGACTGTATGCACACCTACAACTGGTTAAACTTCACATTATGTATATTTTACAACCACAACAACACAACAGCAACAATAATAAAAAATCACTGCTACTAGCCCCATAAACCCAGGAGCAATCACCCGGAGAGTTCCATGGCTGACATACAAAAGCACACTTGGTCTTTGAAGGCAGCTCAGACTGGGTCAGAGGCTCACCTGGGGCACTGGGGTCAGGGGGTGAGGGTGGCTCCTCCTTCTGGGGCTCCCTGCTCTGCGGCGAATCTTCCCCTGGAGGTCCATGGCCTGTTCCTTGGGCCTGTCTGTTGCCCCGGATGTTGCACATTGTGTTTCTGAAGGAAAGCAGAGGAGAGTGAGGCTGAGAGCCCCGCCATTCTGCGCCTGTCCTCCCCACTGTCACTGCGGGAGCTCAGGCCGCGTCCCTGCCCCCAGTCACGGCCTGGATCAGTCTGCTAGGCCCCAGGCGCCTTGCATGGCACACCCCACCTGAGCCGCTCCTGATCCTCCTCACCCTTCTCTTCCATTACTTCATCAGACTTAATCACCTCCCTCAACACTGCTCATAAGCGATATAAGCTCACGGCCCTGCCCAACACTGCTGCTGGAGTGTAAGCTCCGAGACAGCAGGATGTCTGCCTGTTTTGCTCACTGAAGTACTCTGGATGCCTAGAACAGTGCCTGAAATATAGAGGGCCCTTCTACATGTGTGTTGGATGGATTTTGAATGCACTTGCCAAACTGACTTTCCTAAAACCTCCATCTGGTCTTGTAACTCCCTGGCTCAGAGACCATCAGTGGCTCCCCACATATGCTGAGATGTTCCCGACATCTCCTAGGGTCCTCCTCCTCTGCGCCAGTGTCTCCACAGCCTCCACTGGCCACCCCACAGGCTCCAAGGAGCTCACTGCACTTCGTGAAGGGGCCACCCTGTGACCAAATAAGTCCTTGTCTGGGCTGAATAATGATGGCTTTTCTCCATGAACTGGGCGCTAACCTACCTGCATGCCTCCTGGCACCTGCACTGGGTTTGCAGGGGCCCAGAATAGAAGCTCAATAGTATATGTTTGGTTTGCAGGAAGGAACTAGGGAGCACCAAATGCTGGCCAAGGACCAGGGACCACAGAGAAATTCATAATGAGTCAGATGAGCGTTTACTTTCCCTTGTAAAGATATACAAGTAGACATATTCCAAAATTAGTAACAAGGAAAATGATTAAAGGAGCTCAGTAGGTGAGTGTCTTTCAAACTACAACAAACCATTGGCAGATTGTAAAACCAGGTCAGTATCATGACCAGCATTTAAAACAAATGGAACACAGGAGAATGCAGCCCAGTGAAAGAGGGTTGATATTTTGTGGCATGCATCTGTGTGTTCACTGTGCTCTTGGTAGACAGCAAGAAAGGGCCACACTGGGAAGCCATTCATTTAAGGGCAGCAGCAGCGTGCGTGCGGAGAGGAGGATGAGAGACTGCAGACCCATGACGGCACCTTGGCTTTGCCACGTCGCACTGATGCACAGTGTGTGCTTCCAGCAATACGGGGAACAAATTACTGCGAAAACCCTCATCCCCAAACACCTGGCTGCTACACAAATACAAAACATCTCTCACAAATACTCAGCTGAATTCCCAGGAAAGTAAGAGAAATCCTTAAGTACCAAACATGAAAAAGGGGGTAAAAATTCAAGTGGAAACCCAAGAGGAAGATGAATGTGTAGATTACCATTCAGCAAATAACACACACACCTTGGAGATAACTTGATTAAAAAAACACATTATTGCTAAAAAAATGCCAAGCCTGCTGAAAATTTGGTGTTGATAGGCTTCAATGCAGGGTTACCACAAAACTTTAATTTGTAAAGAAATGCACTATCTGTGAAGTGGAACAAAACACAGTACGCCAGTGTTTGCTCCTCCCCTCCACTGGAATAGAGTCCCTCCCCACACCCCTTGTGACTTTGCGTGTGGCCCCGTGACTCGCTTTGGCCAAAGGAATGTCAGCAGATGTGATGTAAACATAGGCTTGAGGAACATGCCTCAGGTAGCTGCTGGTCCGTAGAAGACGAGAAATACATGGCCTAGAACTAGATCTTACCAACTGCTTAGAGTCACGACCAAGGGAACCTGGCCTTTATCAGCTGAACCCAGATGGGTGCAAAATAAATGCCTATTATATGACATTGAATTCTGAAGTGTTTGTTTGCAGCATTATTGTCATGAGAGTCAACTGGGATATAGGGTATGTCTGTTCAGGAATCAACTGTTTTGTTTTTTTACATCGAGATATCAAAGACAAATAACATATTTGCTTCAGGTACACAACACTTTATATATGTGTATGTGATCACCACAATACATTTAGTTAACAACCATGACCACGCACAGTTATAATTTGTGTGTGTGTGTGTGTGTGTGTGTGTGTGAGATCAGGGATCACCTACTGATACTGAAAACCTAGGGCCTTGGTTGCAAAGGAGGAAAGAAAACAAGGTCAGGACCCACACGAAAGGTAGGACTGAAGCTGAAATTTTACACAAAGCTGGGACCCCTGAAAATCCATACCCTTTGTGAAGAGATGGGCTAGAAAAAACACGTCTGCTGGCAAAATTAACAAAGGGAAATTCTAGGCGAAGGCTCTGGGTATTCAGGGTGATCCTGGCCTTTGAGAATGAATTGGAAAGTGTTCCCTCCTTTTTGAAGGGAAAAGTTTGTGAAGAATTGGTATCAATTATTCATTAAATGTTTGGTAGAATTCACCAGGGAAGTTATCTGGTCCTAGGTGTTGTTTTCATTTTGTTTATTTTTGTGGGTAGTTTTTTTATTCCTAACTCAATTTCTTTACATGTTACAGGTCTACCCAGACTTCCCATTTCTTCTCGAGTCAGTGTTGGCAATTTGTGCCTTCCCCGGAATTTGAGTATTGCATCCGAGTCATCTAATGCATTGGCACGTAGCTGCTCACAGTGTCCCCTCACAACCCTTAGTATTTCTGTAGGGTTGGCAGTGTTGTCCTCTCTGGTGCTCTTGACTTCACTAATTGAGTCTTATACCTTTTCTTGGTCTATCTAGCTAAAGGCTTGTCAATTTTGTTGTTTTTTTTTTCCAAAGAATCATTATTTAATTTAAGACATCTTTAAAAGGAAGTCCAGCTTTTGGGTATAGGTGGGTCCAACATGAGAGAAGAATGCGGTTGCACGTTAACAAAGAGTACAGCTGGTAGACGGAGGGGAAAATGAATCAGTTAAATCAAGGCCAGAGAAAAAGTGAGAACTCAGCACTCCCAGCACTTGACTTTGAAATCTGGGCTCTGACTCCTTTTATTCTGTTATTGTTAATGTCCCATTTTAAGGAGCCCCTGCTTCTTTGGGCTAGTCACTTCCCCTTCCCAGTTCTTCTGTGCTCCATCTAAAAATACAGGGCGGGAGTTGTACTGCAAAGAACGATGACAGCTACCAAGGGCACTATTTACTGAGCATCCCTTTGTGTGGGGGCCTGTGTTGGGCCCATTACAATGTATCTCACAAACCACAAGTCACATGACTTGGAGAGGACACAGGGACAAATCCCTACAGCTGGAGGCTTGGTGGGATGACCACCATTGCTGCCCACACTTCCCCTTGCCCAGGACCTGCAGCTTCCCTGCCATGTCCAGGAGCTCACAAGCATCACCCCTGGGGTGTGGGAGGCACAGAAGCCCAACCCCAGGGCAGTAAAGGGCCTTTGAGGCTCTGCCCACATTTCCTCTGCAGATGGAGAGCTCGCCAACTAGACACACAGACTGGGTGGTTACTACTCAGCCAAACCACTGTGCTTGGAAGAGGCATCTCCATTTCCTAACTTTACTGGCTTGGGGTGGAGCAGCTCATAGATCATTTTCTCAGTAGGTTTAGCTCCAGGTCTGAAAGGCCTGGTCACATGAAGGTAGTGGTCATAAGGGCTTGTTCTGGAAAGAAAACCTCGGGCAAGCCATTTATCCTCTCTGAGCCTGGGTTCCTCCATCTGCAATGGGGATGAGGAACATAGTCATGACAAACAATGAGGCCCTTCATGGGCCAGGCTCTAAGCTGAACACTAGCAATACAACCCGTTTAGGCCTCACACACATGCATTCAGTGCATTTAATCCTCACAGCAGCCCAGTGGAGTAAGTACTATTACACCTCCAGGGTACACAGAGGAGAGCTGAGGTTCAGAAGGGATAAGTGACCAAAGCCACAGAGCTGGTAAGTGGTAGGACTGAGCGTCAGACCTGGACATCTGACTCCACAGGCTCAGAACCTAACTGTTGGAGGACTTCCACCAAGATGGAGGCGTAGGTGGAAACACTGTGCCTTCTCGCACAACCAAGTTTAAAGACAACAAAGTTTTAGTAATAAAAAACGCAGCCAAAACACAGAAAATTGAACTATATGGAGGTCTGACAACAACAAACCCTTCAGCCAAACCAGTAAGAGGAGCAGAGCCAGCAGCAGAGCGGGGTCGGGCAGCCATGGGCGGATCCCAGGTGTGGAGAAGCAGGTGGACCCACTGAGGGCTGACCACGGTCACACATTTGTGCGCAGATAAACCAGCAAAGGAGCAAGCAGTGACACAGACCGTCCAGGCCCCAGTGGTGGGAAGCAGCAGAGGGGATCGCCATTGCCCCTCTCTGACCCCGCCCCCACATACAGTGTCACAAACCAGCAATCTGGGCGGCACCGCCCTGGTGAACACCTAGGGCTCCGCTCCTCCTATGTAATGGGTATGAACAGATCAAAACATGGCTCAAGAACTCAAAGCCCTAGAGCCAATAAATCTAAGCCAACAAGAAACTGCCTACCTATCAGATGCACAGTTCAAAACACTGGTGATCAGGATGCTCACAGAACTGGTTGATTTTAGTCACAAATTAGAGGAACATATGAAGGCTAAACTAATTGAAATGAATGGAAATACACAGGAAACCGATAGTAATGGAAAGGAAACTGGGACTCAAATAAAAGGAGTGGACCAGAAGGAGGAAAAAAATGACCAAACAGAAAAGGATGAAGAAACAAGAATTCAAAAAAATGAGGAGAGGCTTAGGAACCTTCAGGACATCTTTAAACGTTCCAGCATCCGAATTATAGGGGTACCAGAAGGGGAAGAGGAACAGCCACCAGTGGAAAACTTATTTGAACAAATAATAAAGGAGAATTTCCCCAATCTGGCAAAGGAAATAGACTTCCAGGAAATCCAGGAAGCTCAGAGAGTCCCAAAGAAGTTGGACCCAAGAAGGAACACACCAAGGCACATCATCATTACATTAGCCAAGATTAAAATGGAGAGAATCCTAGAAGCAAGAGATAAGGGGACAGTCACCTACAAAGGGGTTCCCATCAGACTGTCAGTGGATTTCTCAAAAGAGACCTTACAGGCAAGAAGGGGCTGGAAAGAAGTATTCCAACTCACGAAATCCAAAGACCTACATCCAAGATTGATCTATCCAGCAATGCTTTCATTTAGAATGGAAGGGCCCATAAAGTGCTTCTCAGATAAGGTCAAGTTCAAGGAGTTCATCATCCCCAGGCCCTTATTATATGAAATGTTAAAGGGGCTTATCTAAGAAAAAGAAGATAAAAGAGATGAACAGTGAAAGGACAGCAAACTCACAGTTAGTAACAACCACACCTAAAACAAAAGCAAACTAAGAGGACAGCTAGATCAGGAGCAGAACCATAGAAATGAAGATCACAAGGAGGGTTAGCAACAGGGGAGTGGGAGAAGGAGAAGGGGGTAGAAGGTACAGAAAATAAGTAGCATAGATGGTAGGTAGAAAATAGAGGGAGGGCAAGAATAGTATGGGAAATACAGAATCTAAAGAACTTGTGACACATGGACATGAACTAAAGGGGGGGAATGTGGGTGGGAGGGGTGTGCAGGGTGGAGGGGAATGAAGGGGGGAAATAGAACAACTGTAATGGCATAATCAATTTTAAAAAAAGAAAAAAAAAGAACCTGTTATGATACCACCTTCCAGGTTGCCCAGACAGCTCAGTGAGACTAAAGCACTCTGAAAGCTCCCTTACTCCCGTCCCCAGACTATGACCTGGGCTCATGGAAGATCCAGCTGGAAGCTCTAAGACCAGCCAGGGCAAGGGAGTGCCAGAGACCAGGGCAACTCTGATCTTATCTGGGTCTCCCCAGGTCACTGGCAATGCTGCCCTGCATTTTCTGCGGGTTATGGCAAGTATCAGGAGGGAGGCAACTGACTGACCCCTGCAACTTCCTTCCTTCTTGGTCTCCGCACGCTGTCTGTTCCACTTCCGGTGTCTGTGGTCTGCATCAGGCAAGGAACCTGGCTCACCCTTGGTGCCACCACCCTGGATACAGCTGCAGTGCGTGCTAGCAGATGGCTGGACTTCTCAGGTCCCCTCAAACCTCCCATCAGGCTCCCACTGCCCCCAGTTCCCTCCAGCACCTCCCGAGGGAAGATCCCCAGCAGGGCACCATCCATGCCCACTCACACTGGGGGGCTCAACCATGCCCCATACTCCCCTCGTCTCTTGTTCTAGCTCAGGTCTCTGTCCTCTGAGTTCCAATTCCCTGCATCCAGTGCCCGTTGGGTAGTTCTACCTCCAGGCCCTAAAGAACACTCGTCACCTTCTCTCTGAAACCCGCTTCTGTCCGAGGAAGGGCATCACTACTTGCCTAGTTACCCAAGCAAATTCCAACACTGAATGAAGCTGGCAGCGGGAAATGCTGTGCCAGAGCCACACAGAGCCAAGAGTTTCTAGTCCGGGTCCAGTGGCAATCTCTTCTGCTTTCTAAGAGATCTGGTTAGTCTGAAGTCCTCACAGAAAATATGCACCTGGACAAGATCACTACTGGGTACGGTCTGAATTCTGCAAAGCTGCCATGTAACAGATAATGCAGGGTGGGGCAAAAGTAGGCTTACAATTGTGAGTATGTAAAATGCAGAGTTTTTTCCTGTATTATTTATCATTGGATTATTTTTCATATGAACTGTACACCTACTTTTGCCCCACTGCATGTTTATTAAGTACCTACCCACTACCAAACACAGTTCTCAAGCAGTTTGAGTGCACTGGCCATGTAACACTGTGCTAATCTTACCAGGCAAGCACTGCTGAACTTTACATTTACTAACAATTAAGTGCAGCACAGAGAAGTCCAACAACGTGCCGAGGAAACCACGGCCAATGACTGGTGGAGCCAAGATACAAACCCAGGCAGTTCAACTCCGACGCCCAGGCCATATCGCTATCTTCTCTTAAACTATTTAAAACTAAACCTGCCAATGGGAAGTTGCACATGTAATACATTATATTAAATGAAACAGTAGCTGAGATAAGGTGGACATACAATAAATGACAGGTTAAAAGGGAATAACATGATGCATTTGACACATGGAGGCATTTATGAAGCTATCACATTACATTCAGTAGCATCTCAATCGTGCATGTTATGTGTACAGAAAATGAGGAGGAAAGAGATCCACCGAAGGCTAAGAACACTTGTCTGGGTGACAGGATTATGGGTGATGTTAAATGTATGCCTTTTGAGATGCTTCTGATTTCCTACCAAGAACACACACTACTTTTAAGGTCAGAACACTGAATGTAATATTTTAACGTAATGACGTGGTGAATTGAAAATAAAGCCCCTCGCCCCGCCCTGGGCCCATCTTCCTAGTGGGAGTCACCCCCGGTCGCAGCAAGCTCTGAAGAACGGCCTGCTTGTTGTTGGCCGCCCCTCGGCCCCACTAGCACTTACTGTATTTCCGTCCCCAGGTGCTTGAGGGAGATATTCTGAAGGGCCAGGGGCATGGCGGGGGCTGGCTGCAAGGCGGCATCTGCACCCACAAGTCCAGGGGGGGTTTTCACAGGGCACAGGAACTCCTGCAGCTCTGCCTCCCCTTGCTCTGTGGAACGAAGAAAGAAAAGGGAAATCTGCACCAGGAAAGGCCAGGCAGGTGGGTGCTACGGGCTGAGTTCCGGACGGAGTCAGTGAGAACGGGCCTTCCCTGTGGGTTAACAGCAGCCAACGAGGCAGGTGGCAGTAAAACGATGCATATTGCTGCAGCAGCTTTCCCAGAAATCCCTAAAAGTATGCAAACCTGCAAATATATGTGCATTGAGAATCCACCCTGAAGAAGTCGTGTGAAATGCAGACGAAGCTTTATGAGCCAGGAGGTTCATCCTGGCACTGTTTAGCCTTGAACTGAAAATAACACAAAGATCTGGGGAATAGTTAAATAAATCATGAAGCTTTCAGACCATGGAATTTACTTAATGACTTAAAATGATGCTGAGGAAGCCCTGGCTGGTGCAGCTCAATGGATTGAGTACTGACCTGTGAACCACAGGGTCACTGGTTTGATTCCCAGTCAGGGCACAAGCCTGGGCTGCGGGCCATGTCCCCAGTGGGGGTTACATAAGAGGCTACCACACACTAATGTTTTTCTCCCTCTCTTTCTCTCTCCCTTCCCCTCTGTCTAAAAAATAAATAAATAAAATCCTAAAAAACAAAACAAAACGATGCTAAGGAAGAATGCTGAAGAAATGGGGAATGTGCATGGGACACACATTCCCCTTGCTTTTTCCCCTTGGAAAAGCCAGATAAAAGACTGGGGGTATATTATAATCTCCATTGTACAGGAGAAGTCTCAAAGAAATACTGTGCAATCTTAGCAGTGGTCAGAATGCATGATGGAATTAGAAGTGAGAGGCTGCTCACTGTAGTTAACATGGTTTACTTTTATGAACATAAAAATAATACATTCATCAAAAACAGATGTATATAGAGAGATTTTTTATAACACAGGGATATTTCACAGGCCATAATACTGAGGACAAAAAGGAAAGTGAAGCATGCATTGTTACCTGACTGGAAATACATTGAAAGGTAGGTGGGAGGTCATAACACAATGTTAGCCGGGCTGTCTCAGGTGACAGGCTTATGGCTATTTTTCTATGTTTTTCAAATGATCTGCTTAAACAGTGACTATTTTATATAGTGAGTACTTCAAAGGGTTTAATATTAAGGCAGGTGTCAAGAAGGAAACATTTGAGGTATAAGACAGAAGAGGTGAAATATTCAGAAGTTAGTTTTCAGTATTACAAAAACTGCAAGAGAACCAAGGCCACTTTGGGGACGGGAGGAGCTGGATCAGGCAGCCCCTGAGGTCTGCAGGGCAGTAGACACCCTCCATCTGAGCCCTCTCACTGAGAGGGTGAATAGGGCAGAGGAAATGTATTTTTGCACTACATCCGCAAAAACATGAAATGCAATGGCAGGGGTCAGGGAGAGTTGTTCAATCTTCTCAGAAATAAACTTTGCAAAATCATTTGCTAATCCTTAAGAGGCTCTTTTCAAATCCAGCAGACTTGGCCATACGAGTCTTTCGAGTTCCTCCCTTTCATTACTTTCTCCGCAGTCTGGGCGTCTACCCTGAGGTGTCCAGGTGGGTGGGGCTGGAGAAGTGAGACAATCAAAGGCACAGGAAGCGCCCAGCTGCAGGAGCAGGGAAGAAGTGCACACTTCAGTTAGACCGATGGGGTAGAAGCTGGAGGGCAGGCCAAACAAAGTGTGGGGAGTTCTGGGAGCTGGAGACAGATGCCTTCCAATTCAAGCCAGGGGAAGAGTTCCTGGAGGAAGGGCACTGGAGCTGGACCTGCAGGAGTGAGGGAGGATCCTGCTGTGTGAGTGGCAAGGGGTTCCAGAGCCAGAGTGGAGGATGCCAGGAGGGACCCAGAGGAGAAGGTGCTGATGAGGACGAATGGGATAGGGGTGGCTAAGAAGGGATCTCTGGAATGGCAGAGGCCCCTGGGCGCTTCAGCAGGAACCTGGCTGACTAGAATGGGTTTCAGCTGTGGAGGCCAAAGACCTGCTGAGGCCAAGCCCTATTTCTGCTGGGAGGGTGTGGTGACCTGGCTGCGCGCTTTTTCTCTTTCGGCTGCAGGTTCCACACTTTTAAAACTGGAAGGCCGCTCTACACTCTGTCTCCTTCAGCGTTAAAGTATACGAAAATGTTTTCAAAACCACAAGCCCCATACTGTGGACCTACATCTGTCCAAGCAGTCTTTGATCCAGACCCTGAACTGATTCAAAATAATTAAGGTTTCCTTGTTTATCAATACCTCAACCATCTCTATTCTTCCACAGTCAGAACAAACAAACAAAGTTACCGTCTACGATTTTAATGTCTTGGCAAGTACTTCCCTAACTGTCAATGTCTGTTTTCCTTTAACTTCCACCTGTGGCTTTAGATCTATTTTGAGGTCAGAGGGAAGTAAGTTTTGGGGGTAAATGTCATCATTGGTTGGTTTCATCAGTGAAACTCATCAGCTCAGAGCAGGTGAGTTTTGCGGCCAAGGCTGCACAGCTGCAAGCCAAGCCATAGGTTTGACCCAGTTCTTCACTTTTCCTTTTTGATAAGCAGACAGTTCCAAGAATAGAGGGGGGTGCCCTGGAAGGTGCAAGCCCCCCAGGGCAAAGAGATGTCCAAAGGAGAAGAGGCGCAGGATGGTGACGCCACAGTGAGGGTTAGCACTTCCTAGAAGACATAGATTAACCCAAGACTGGACCGTCTGGTCATTTCCTAGCCCAGAGAAATACCGTCAGTGAGGTGAGCACACACAGAATTTTCAGCAGCATTTACTCGTCATTCTCCTTCTCCCTGGCCTAAAGAGGCTGCCCCATCATCAGGAGGAAGAAATCTTCGCCTAACAAACAGGGCTCAGGCCAGCAGGTCACAGGTTTCCTGGAGGGCCCTGGACACATGGCCAGATGCCTCCTCAGCCTGAGGACGGGGCTGTGAGTCTGCAGGCGAGGGTCCAAATTTCGGCACCACTGTCTTCTTTCTGTTTGACCGTGAACAGGTCCCTTGGCCTCTTCAGTCTCCTCTTTTGTAAGATGAGAATAACAGCAATTCTCTCAAAAGATCGCTGTGATGATGAGGTAGGTGAGGCATGTAAAGTCCCAGAACAGTGTCAGGAAGAGGTGTGCCTCTTTTCATGATGATGCACATTTGTAAAAGTGCTCTGCCAAACGTGTTCTATCGTGGCAACGTGTCATTATCAACCTGTTGGCTTCCCCTTGATCTTCCTTGGCTCTGTGGAGACCAATGTCTAGGTAAAAAATCAAGTGGAGGTGTGAACTCTTAAAAGCTGTAGAGACATGCCTTGTGGACACTCAAGTGCGGTCACGAGACACTATGTGCAAGACGAAGCGCCTGTGACTCAGAGTCAGACATGAGTCAGTAGGTTTTCGCTGCCCTGGCGGCAGGCCCCTGCTTCCTCCCAGGAAGGGCAGAGACCGAGAGGTGGGCTGGCCTGCCCCAGACTGCAGCGCAGGGCCTGCCGGCTTGCTCAAGACTCCAGAAAGGTCTTTCTGGGTCAGCTGCAGACCGTTTCACAGGGGCCCTGGGTCCAGGAGAGGGAGGGCTTGCTGCAGGACAAAAGGCTTCAAAGAAAAAGCCCACATGCCTGCTTCCTGCATCTCCCCAGTGTCCTCCTTGGGAGACTGGGTGCTGGGCAGCAGAAGCACTCCCCTGCCCCCATGCCCACAGCTGGGGCTGGCCCAAAAGAGGCCCGCTGAGTGTGCTGGACCAAAGCCACAGGATTCAGGAGTTTGGGAAGGGCTGAGCACACTAGGTGAACCTGTGGGATCCCAAAGCTAGTCTTTTGATAACCTGGTCCTGCCCATTTCAAGGCTGGGAGGGTTTCTCATCGCTGTGGCCCGGGACTGATGGGGAGCTGTGTCAACTGGGCTGCAGTTTTTAGCGCAGACAGCGTTGTTTGGCGCTCTCAGAGGTGGGCAGTGGGAGGCTGGAGTAAAAGCGTAGAAGCAAAAATAACTAAGCCCTTCCCCAAAGAAAGCCCTTCTAAGCATAAAACACCCAGAAAGGGCTCAGAAGAAATTACTGATGACGACTATTAACAATAAAAAGACGAAGTTATTGTAGCAGTAAGAGTGTCCACAGATACGTAGAGTAATATTATGTGGACAGGTGCCACGTATTGAGCACTATGTGCCTGGCATTATGCTAAAGGCTTTATATTCCTTTCCTCACTTAATTATAAAATTCCATGTATTTGCTCATACACTCACTCCACAAATATCCAATGTGCCAGGCAGGGCAGCAGGTAGTGGGAACACAGGTGACAGACACGGCCCCCACCTTGAGGGCTAGTGGGCAGAGACTGACAAGGACACCCTAATTAGAATACAGCGTGACAGGCCCGAGAGTTGTGTGCAAGTGTAGAGGGCTCATATAAAGTCCAGCTAGCGAAGTCCCAAAAGGCTTCCAAGAGGAGTTGGCAGGAGGAAGAGGTGACACCGAAGCTGGGCCATCGAGAAGCAGCAAGGATTTGCCAGGCAGAGGAGAGAGCAGCCACCTCTGGCGCTGCCGCTGCCGAAGCGTCAAGCACGAGGCAGGCACTGGGGAGCGGGCAGAGGGAAGAGCAGGAAGGACTGAGCACGGTGCCGAAAAGCTGGGACTGGGCCCGGAACACCGTGAGCAGCCAGGGAAGGGGATGGGTGGGGTTCAGGCTTTCATTTTAGAAAGCTCACTCTGGCTGCAGCAAGAAGGATGGTCAGAGGTGGCAGGCTGGGACACAGGGACACCAGAGAGGAGGCTGCTGTGATTTTCTAGCCAAGAGCTGACACCTGACACACTACACTGGCAGTGGAGGGGGGCCTGGGTCTGATGCGTAGGCCAGAGTGGTACATGGCCAGCTCTGGTGTTGGACTTGCCTGGCTACTTGAGATCTGGGAAGAAACGGGGTGACTCTTGGTTACTGAAGCAGCTGGGTAAGTGGGAAGATTTCCCAAGGGAAGGAAAGCTAGGGAGAAGGGTCAAGGCAGATGAGGTCAGTTCGGGATGTGTAAAACACCTGGGTATGGAGGTCTAGGATGCACTTGGCCACAGTCCTGCCCTCATCCATTTGGCTTCCCTTTTAACTGAGGACGAGGCACCATAGACACGGTACAGGTTTGTGCCGAGCCCTCATTCACCATGCTTCTACAGGGACAGCTGTGGGTGGTCTGTCCTGATTCTAAAATCTGCCAATCATATTCCAAGCTCTGGCACAGGAGTGGGAGGGTGTGATCTCCAGTTTTCCTCCCTGCTGGCAGGTTCTAGGATTTGGGATCAAGCAGCTTCATCTGTGGGGCATGTGGGGTGAAGGATTCTGGCTTATGGGAACACCAGGGATAAAAATCACTGGTCTACCCAGCTCCCAGCACAAAAGCATTTGTGTAAAGAAGCAGCAACAATAACTGCACTTTCTCATGAACCTTCCTCATAGCAATTCTGTGAAAGTTTCGTTTTTTAACACATCCCCATAATGGTCATCACCATGGCAGCTGACACTGAGCTCTGGCAATGTGTGGCATCGTACCAATCCCTTACAGTGCATGGATTCACTTAATCCTCACGACAACCCTAAGAAGTAGGTATGATTTCTTACTGACCTCATTTTACTGGGAAGGAAACTGAAGCTCAGAAAGGTTAAGCAACTTGCCTAAGACCACATAAGATTAGGATGTGGACCCAGGCAGCCTGGCCTTGGAACCAGTATTCTAGCCCTTGATGCTACTGTTGTCCTAGCTGATCTCCTCGCTGATCCCCAGTCACATCCCTGGCTCTCTACTCCTTTAGTAGAGGGCTCCTCCCCCTCACTCCCAATAGCAGGAGCCCTGGGTGTGCACAGGAGGCGAGCCCATTGGGTACCTAGCTCAAGGCGCAGGGCAGGCTCGTTCCCAGCCAGGGCAGCTTCGGGGGCGGCGGGAGGTGCAGGCAGGCTGTTGTGGAACTCCCAGCGCTTCATCTGCAGCTGCTGCAGCCAGTATAGCATCACTTGCTTGGTGGCAGCCTGAGAAGCACAAGGGTTAGTTGGCAAGGCCCTGAGCCTGCAGGGTGACACTGGGCATGGGATGTGGGAAGGTCAAGAGAGGCTTGGTAACTCTCCTCTCTAGAAAAAAAATTTCACTGTGGCTGGGTGCCCACTTCAAAACACCACATGCTTCCTGGCCATACAGAATAACCAGACTCTGGTCTCCCACTTAGAGGTTCCTCACCTTTCTGGGCCTCAGTTTCTTCACCTGTACGATAGTGATGATAACACTCATTTCACAGGGCAGTTGGCTATGAGGAAGAAATGAGGTAAGGAAGATAAAGTGCCCAGCACAGTATCTGACATACATTCGGTGCTCGAAATGTGCTCACTGGGTAAAGGAATTTGGAGGTGCTAAGAGAGAGGGTAAGAGCTTTGAAATTCTGACCTGGGGGGGGGGCCCTGGGAACCATCACTATCTCTAGCTCTCTGTGTGACGTGTCAAAGGCTCAGCTGACTTTTGTGGAATGGAGACTCCCTTCCGTTTTGCGGGTGCGCTGAAACCACGCATATGATCAGGGCCTGGGAAGCTATGCGCACACTGCAGCAAAGTGGCACCCCCCAGGCACCCCAACCAGCTAATGGCCAATGCCGGACATTAGTCTCCTAGCACTGGATGGTCCAAATACATATTCTCACATCCATTAGGTCACCAGGTCCTCCATGAAGGAGCCAAGGCAGGAGCAATAATCAGTCCCTTCTCCAGATGGAGAAACTAAAGCTCTAAAGTGGCTCAGGCAGGTGGCGTCAGAACCTGGGTCTCCCACTTTTTGACTAGGGCTTGGTTGTAGTTTATGGCCAGGAGATGCGGCCTATGTAGAGAAGGCCTGGGGTCAGTGGGCACAGAGGCTGCGCAACTCGCTGGGAGTGGACAGTGAGCCTCAAAGAGCTGTTCAGTCAAGGCCACATGAGAATAGAAGCAGGCTATGGGCAACCAGGGCAAGTTCCCCCTTTCAAGGGGCTTGCAGGTGTGCAGAAGGCCAGGGGGCTCCAGGAAAGAGGCTGTAAGCCCGTCATGAAGGTATCAAATAAAATGAAATGATGCCCACCAGTCTTCTCTTTCTATATACATTTTCTATATATTTCTCTTTCTATACACATGGCTTCACCATGTCCCTGTGCTGACAGCTCCAGCCCATACCCGAACCCACTTCATTAATTCACCAGACAAGTATGTACTGAGCCCCTATGTACTATATGTGTCAGGGGCTGTGGCGGGCACTGGAGAGTCTGTGGTGAGCCAACACACAGGGCCTCTATTGTCTTGGATCTTAAGAGGCTGCTGAGGGCCACGTGTACCTGGATGTCCTTGCCTCCCCATTCTGGGTTCACTCCATCAGTGACTGGCCCGACCTGGCCGTCCGCTGGTTGCAGGAGCCATGCTGACTCCTCTCTCACATTCTTCCTGCCACATGTCCCTGGCCACTGTCTCCCTCTCCACTGTCCCTGCTCTAGCTCAACCATCATTCTCTCAGGTTCTCCTCCTGCTGGGCTATCCGACCACAAGCCTTCCCTTCTAATTTGTTCTTTACCCAATAGCCAGACTGAGCATTCTAAACATTCTAATTTCACAGTGCTTCTTTGCTTAAAGCTTTCTGACAATGTCCCACAGCCCACAGGACAACTTACAAATGCCCCTCCCACTGCCCGGGCCTCTGTTCTCCCATTCTATCTTTTGGATCCCTCTGTGCCCCAGGCTCCTGGGGTTTGCCTGGACACTTTGGGCAGCAGCATGTTTTCCTATCTTGGCTCACAGGGCCCTCTTGACCTGAAATAACATTCCCCCTCTTGTCTGCTTATAGAAAACCTATGTCCTCTTTCAAGATTCAGGTGTTACCCCCTCTTCTGTGATGCCTTTTCTGGATGCTCCCCCCTGCTTCAACACTCCATAGCACTGACCCCTACTGTCATCACGCTTTTCTGGTATAGAGTCCGGTGTCTCTATAGAACATTCTATGGTACATGCCAATCTCCCTGTCAGTCTTTCTCACCAGACCTGAAGCTGTTTGTGCACCAGGGGTGGGTGTGATTTGGTTCCACACCCCAGTGCTTAGCACAGAGCCAGGCACACACACAGATGAATGGAATAGTAAGACACATGTCAGAGACCCGGTAGACAGCATTCAACCTGCAGGAGGAGACACGTTACCTGTAAACCACATGACTTCTGAAACGCTGGCCAACCTTGGCCTGGAATGCCCGGTTTCCACTATTTTAGCTGATCCCCTCATTCTGGTCACCAGCCAGGCCTAGCCAGTGCAGGGAAACTGAAGCTGCATTCAAGGGCCTCAACCAATTTCCAATTGGCTGGAGATAATAAGGGTTGTTGCAGGGTGGCCGGGGAGGAGATGGAGTAGGGTGGGGAAGGCTGTGCCCTGACACATTCTTCTCTGATGAGTGTGAATCCTAGAACTTGCAGCTCAGATCTGTCTTTCCAGTTAAGTTCTGAGGCACCACCTCTTGGAAGGAACATTCGGATCTTGGTTCCACCACCACGTGTGTTCATTCAACAAACATGGACTGGTGCTGGGAGATATTCAGCAGTTTGTAGGCATCTTTAATGTTCCAGGCCCTTACATATCTCATTGTAAATTTTACAAACTACCTACCTTCTGAGAGATCAAGTAACTTGCCTAGGGTCACATAGCTAGTAAGTAGCTGATGTGGAAGTTGAACGCAATCCTGTGTGATTTGAAAGCACATGGCCTTTCCACCGATTAAACAAAACCCACTGGAGAGAAAACAGGTTTAGATAGGCCTTGATGAACAATCTAGACTAATCAGTGAAACCTAAATGTTTACCTCCCAACTCTTTCCAACATTTTCTCAGCATTCACTCCTCTCTGCCAATATATCGAGAAGAGTGACTCCGGATCCAGGTCTTGAGAGAGGACTGTTAAGATAATATCGTGACTCTAGTTCAGCCCCAAGTAAGAAAGTTAAGGTGACTGCATTGTCAGACACACCCAAGAGTAAAAGTTTTGACCTGTCTGGGAGGTAGAAAGACTAAGATTCCAAGTATGGGCTATGACGCACCCCACTCTCCGAACGCCTGACCTCGGGCCAGTCACCTCATCTCTCTGTCTCGGTTTTTTGATCCCCACTATGGGGATCCAACACTCCTGCCTTTTTGTGGGAACCCACTGGGAAGTGGGTGTGAAAGCGCTTCGGAAAGCACAAAAGCCTGGGTACCCAGTGTACATTGGGCGATCAGGGTCGGTGATCATTATTCCAGTAAATTTGCTGTGATAACCTACCAGCAAACCCCGTGCCCTGGGCCCCTCATCCCTGCTGAAAAAGGAAAAACCAATCCATTTACCTTCAGGGTAATAACCCGGGTGGGAGTCTTGATTTCGAAAGTCCCCTCCTCGGCGTCTGCCTTGCAGTCAAAGACCGCACTGGAGAGATCGATGCTGTCCAAGGGATTGGCATCCTGTGCAGTCCGCGAGTAATACAGGTGACATTTCCTCTCGTCGTAAAAGAACCAGCGAGATTTCCAGCCCCGGAGGGGGCCCTTACCGCCAAACTTACTTAAGTATCCGCAGAGTTTCTTGGGAGCCGTCTCCAGCGGTAGGGCACAGTTCTCTGACTCCTCGGGAGGCAAAACCTCCGGGCCCCCGGCAGAGGCGGTAGACTCTCCGGACCTGGGCGCAGAGGAGCTAGACTCCGGGGATTTCTCCTGGGCGCCCTCCATCGCCGCCCTGACCGCGGAGGATCTGGAGATCCGACTGGGAACAAATCTCAGAGACTCAAATGGAAACCTGGTGGGGAAAGATCTCCGCGCCGGGGCGGGGCCAGTGGTGACCGCCTTTAGGAGTGGAGTGGCGAGCGACTGAGGGGAGCCTCACTCGACCCAACACCTACTGGGACGACTGGCCACACCCATTCCGACGTCTCGGCAGCTAAGCCACGCCCAAGACAACCCATTGCCTTGTCCTCCTATCCCCGCCTACTTCCGGCTTTTCTTCCGTGTCAGTCAGCCATCTTTACTGAGGGGCAGCTGGAAGCCGTTAGGAGGTCCCTGGGTTGGAGGCGTAGTATCACTGAACAGAGTTAACCGGCGAGAGAGAAAGGGGAAGACACGTCTGTGATTGACTATACTGCCCTGGTGTAGAAAGAGTTCTTTCTCACGCTGTGTGGGCTCCCGCCTTTTCTCCCCAGGTGCGGTGTAGGTCTGCGTCGGAGGGCGCATCGCGTGGCCATTGGCTGAGAGGTGCCGGGCTCGCAGGAGCCACTTCCGGTACCGCTCAGGACCCGGGGGCTGGGGGATTCCGCCTATTTGCCACTCTCCCGCCCCTGTAAGTGTGGCGCACCCCTCTTTGTCCCAGTTCGCATTGACTAGCTTTCCACGCTGGTTGCATGATACAGGGCGCCCAGGCCCCGCTGCTGCTCTGCAGAAACTCACTGCTACTCCTGGGCGGGGTTGGACTCAGTAAATTTTGTACAAACTAGTAAGTTAAGTGTACCTAGGTCGTAACTCGCTCAACTTGCTGCCTTACTCTCCTTTTGCCCTTAACTTCCCTTCCCTCCAGTCTTAGGCGCATTCTTCCATTTGGGCTGTGGAGCCCATTTCTGGACACCCCCTAGCCCTTTCTTAGCCCTTTCTCTCCCTTTATCTTACAAATTTGTTCGTTACAGCATTACTTATTACTTCAAAAATTTGGAAGCAATATAAATGTCGAGAAGTCTAAAATTGGCTAAGAACCATGTTTTTCAGACCATACGACGCACCTAAATTTTAGATAAAAATAATTTTTGAAGCAAAAAATGTAAAATGTTTAATAACATAAATGACACAATATTTCACCAATGTAAATGTAAACACAGCTCAACAGCAACAGCAACAATCATTATTCCTACCAAATTTGCCGGGGTGGGGTGCAGAAATGTGTCTTATAGTCTGAAAAATATGGTAACTGACTAGGTACATTTCGCAGAAGGATATGAAATGATACTGAAATTATTAGGCGAAAAATGCAGGCCAGTCCTGGCCATGTGGCTCAGGGCACATGCCTAGGTTTTAGGTTCCATCCCCCATCAGGGCCCTTAAGGGAGGTGACTCATAAATGTTTCAGTCTCCCTCCCCTCTCTCTCTCCATCACTTCCTTTCTCCCTCCCCTCCATATGGAACATTTATGGAGGGGAGGGGAGGGAGACAGAACTATTTCTCCCCATCACTTCCTTTTCTTCCTCCTATCTCTAACAATATAGAGAAATCAATATAACATCCTTGGGTGAAGGGAGAAAAAAAAAAGGAAGGAAAGAGAAAAGAAAGGGCAGGCCATGAAGCTTGCTATTTTGCTAAAAAGAGTGTGTGTATGAAAGTAAGGTTGGAAAGATGATGTGTAGTATTGGTAGCATTTTCTCTGGGTGATGGGTGTAAGGATAATTTTTATTCTTTTGCTTGTCTATATTTTGTAAGTTAAAACTTTATATAGTTAAAATCATTTAAAAAATATTCTGTTTCTGTTTTTTGAATTGCTCCAAAGTTGAATAGAATTCCTTACTTCAACAATGGTCCCTGGCTGGTGTGGCTCAGTGGATTGAGCACCGGCCTTCGAATCAAGTAGTCACCTGTTCCATTCCTAGTCAGGGCACATGCCTCGGTTGCAGGCTGGGTCCCCAGTAGGGGGTGTGTGAAAGGCAACCACACATAGATGTTTCTCTCCGTATCTCCCTCCTTTCCCTTCTCTAAAAATAAATAAATCTTAAAAAAAAGAAGGGGAATTATAAACCCTTTTTTCTAAGCTCTACTCCCACAGAAAGCAAGAAAGTCACAAAGAAAAAGATTAAACAGCTTTTTTAGAAAGAAATACATAGCATCCAGTTCTCTGGCATTGTAGTTAAGGACGATAACTAAAACACTAGCATCTTCATGGTAATGTGGGTTTCTCAATTTTTCCACCCTGTTACAGGTTGCATTGTTTCTCCCCTAACTTCCTATGTTGAAGCCCTAATCCCCAGCAACTCAGAATATGACTGTATTTGGAGACAAGACCTATAAAAAGGTAATTCAGTTAGAATAAGGTCATTAGGGTGGGTCCTATTCCAACCTGGCTGGCCTCCTGGTGAAAAGAGGGGATTAAGACACAGGGAAGACTGTGTGATGACTCAGGGAGAGGAGGGCCATTTCCTGACCAAGGAGAGGCCTCAGAAGAATCCAGCCCTGTTACGCCTTAATCTTGGATTTTGAACTGAGTAAATACATTCCCGTTGTTTAAGCCACCCAATGTGTACTTCATTATGGCAGCCATAGCAAACTAATACCCAAAGCACTAATACCACTAACAATAGAGTGAACTTCCTTGGAAACCCATCAGGGATACACAGCCCAAAGTGGCTTAGAGCACCCATGAAAATGCCCAGAAGCCTTATTTTATAAACAAATAAATTCAAAATCATATTAAACAGTTGCACATAAGATATTTTACATTAATATGTAAATATCAGAATAGTCAAACTCCCAACCAACTCCATTCTGAGGGATGTGGGGGGTGGGCAGGGGGTAGAGTCTCCAGTTGGGGTGGTGATTTTCAGCAGACTTGGCCACTGGAATTTCCATCGGCTGGTGACAACCTTTGGTTTGCTCATCTGTAATATAGGGATTATAATTCCTACCCAGAACACCCCAATGAATGTGAAGACCAAAAAGGTGATGGAAAATTTCAAATTGGCATCCCTAATCAGCAGCAATACCGAGGTGTTCAGGGTTGCTTCCTTGGAAAAGAAAGTGAAGAGGAGGAGAAAAAAGTGTTAAGTAAGTTTAGGGACATTTACAGGGAAAGTCTTGCTGATCTAGATGCATTAATTATTGTAGATACCCTTACAAGGAAGTGAGTTAACACAAGGAAGTGAGTTAACATCGTTCCCCACCCTCCCCTCCATCCAGGAGGGTATTGTTGGCTGCAAAGCCAGAGGCTGTCTGAAAGTGACACCTTGTGGCCTTTGCCATATACTGCCCTTGGGTGTATTAGGTGTTCCCAAGTTTTTTCTTTTGTTACAGGGCTTCAAAGAGGCACTATGGAATATACCCCTCTTCCCTCATGTCCAAAACAGGCCGGTTAATAATCTGAAATCCTTAAAAACAGCCTATTTTATGTACTTAGCTCATTTACTTAATGAGGATAAGAGAAACAGACTTTCCATCAAATCGTGGGTTTCTTTGGATTCAATAAGGGGTTTATTACATGCGCTAATGAACATGACACTTTGAGTTATTTGGAGCTGTCTTCCATGTCAAATTCTTTTCCATCTTTCACTATGGAATAATTTAGTTCTCTTATTAAGGGAAGAATACAGTCTTACTGAAAAATCATTTAAAAAATTTAGGCTTTCTGGTCAACAAAACCTTGTCATATACTTTATAACATTTCTATTTTTGAGTAATATCATTTATAATTGACAATAAGCTCAAAGAATTCATGTTTATTTGACACATGATTTTCAAATTCATGTTTAAAGGAAATAGGTTCATTTAAATCCGTAAATCATTTGCAAATAGGGTTCCCATTGGCAGTTTTCCTATAAAATATTGAATTGGGCAAACAGAAAAACCATGTTTAGTTTTGCAATATCTGATAATCTTCAAGGTCAAAATTGGCTCCCCAGCTAGGTGGCAGGATCATTATAACAAATGTCTACTCCATCAGTCAAACTGTGGGTGACTGAACGTAATGGAAATTCAGTTCCACACACCAAGCGTGTTTACAGCATTTAGTTATAGAATCTTGAAATAAATGACCCAACAGTGCAGACATTGAACACTGTTCTATTTTATATTCCATTTCACATTCTGAATGCAAGCCAGAATCTGCAAAAGGAACTTTTGTTTCAGGAAAGGTTGGTTTTAATATTGTTTTTTAATTTTAAAGACTCAGATACCACGGGAAATATTTTTAGTTTGATTTTCACAAATTCATAAGCCAGAGATATAGAAAACTATATAGAAAGACTTCCGTGTTTTATCTTCTTGGTGTGCTTGGTAAGAAAGGTAGCAACATCACTTAATGGGTGAGGAGAGAAAATTCTAATGGGAAATTAAATATCCAGTCTTGGTGGTACCGTCATCACTTCTCTGGTGTCTCTGGAGTTAGACTGTCTGCATTTGAATTCTGGCTCTGTAATTACTAGGTGTGTGACCTCGGATGAGCTATTCAGCCTCTCAGTACCTGAGTTTCTTCATCTGTATAACTGAGGATAATCACAGTACCTACCCAGTAGTGTTATTACATGACTTGGGAGAAAAACCACACGAGTGCTTACACAGTATCTGGTCCATAGAAAGCATTTAGTAAGTATTTGCTGCTAGAACTAATGAGTTCTAGCAATTATAGGTTCTTTCAGCTGTTAGGGATCTCCCAGTATTTATTTGATCCAGGTTATTGTCCAAACTTTTTTTATTTTTATTCAGGAGTCTATAACTAAACACTGTAAAACATGTCCCTGGTGTGTGGGGATAGGTATCAAGGCAGATGGTATGAGGATTCTTCCCTTTTGGGGCAGTGAAGTGGGTTATCGCAGCAAGAAACTAGGAGAGGGAAGGAGTTAAGTTTGAGGGTTTCTGACACCACCTCAATCCTAGAATTTTCCCTCCCTGTCCCTTCCTTCCTTTCATACCTTTTCTTCTTTTCTTTTTGGCCCATTGTCTCATTAATTTATTAATGTAATCTCTCGTCTCACAGAAACCAGGTTTTTGGCCAGGACAGGTAGCTCAGTTGGTTAGAGCGTCACTTGGACACACAAAGATTGTGGGTTCGATCTCCTGTCAGGGCACATATTAGGAGCAACCTATGAATGCATAAATAAGTGGAATAACAAATTGACTTTTTCCCCCCTCTCCCCCTTTCTCTCTTTCTCTCTCTAAAACCAATATGTAAAGATTAAAAAAAAAGAAACCAGGTTTTATTAATTTTTCTTGAGACTAGAGCAGGTGAGGTTTGACATTTACTTCTGTTTCCTGTAGGAAATACTTTCCCGAAGTGCGTTCAGTCTCAGCTTGTTGTGCACTGTTTGTCTTTATGCTGCAGAATCCTCAAATTCTCTAGTGGACTTTTCCCATTGCTTTTCTTAGAGAGAGAGTGGAAGGGAGAGAGAGAAACATCAGTGTGAGAGAGAAGCATCAACTGGTTGCCTTTGGTATGTGCCCAGACCAGGATTGCACACACCTGGACCCGGAATCGAATCGGAAATCTTCTGGTTGTGGGCCGGAGCTCTAATGGACCTTTTTTTACTACTAGCTGTATTTATATATGTATATGTAAAATATAAATATATGTGTATGAATACGGTATATGTATATACAGGTACACATATAATCACACATAATAAGGGTACAGCTCAAGTAATTTGTATGAATTGAACACAAGCCTATAACAAGTGCTAGATTAAGCCCCAGAACATTACCAGCACCCAGAAGCCCTCCTCATACCATCTTCCCCACCAAGGGTAACCACTATTCTGATATCTAATAGATTAGTTTTGCTTGTTTTTGAACTTTTTATTAATGGAATCTTACATCCTCTTTTATGTCTGGCTTCTTTCACTATACATGCTTTTTTAATTCATTCATATTGTCACATGTAGTTATAGTTTTTTTCCATTCTCACTGCTGTGATAATTCTACCCTGTGAAGTTACTACATCATGTATTTTTCTGTTCTACTGTTGAGAACATGTGGGCATTTTCCAGTTTTTGCCAGCCTGGTCATTTCTAAGCAGTGACTAGCATATCTAGGGCTGGCATTTCCCCCCAGAAGGGTGAGCATCTTTTATCTTGCTTCCCCTTCCCTGGGATGCTGGCAGGATCCTTCTGCCAGATCTTGGAGGCCTGAATGTTCCATATCCGGTGGTCAGGGTGGAGGATGGGGGCCATGGGCAATGGGCAACGTGGGCAGAGTTCTGTTTCTGCTTCTTTCATGTCGTGGGCTTGCTGGGGCTTCGGGCAGTCAGGCTTCCCTCTCAGTCGATTGCCTGGGCCAGAGGCACCCAGACTGGAGTTTATAGCCTTGGGCGACTCTCACCTCTATGAATTTAAAAAAATGTGCTTTCATTTTAGGATAATCTAAAATGAATTAAAGAGGCATATTCTGGGTCATCTGAATCCAGCTACTCCTGATGAGGCAGTTTAAGGAAGTGGTAGAGAGAATTGCCCGTGTTCCAATTCCCACTCTCTATTCCAGCCATGTGACCCAGAACATACCCACCCTCTGTGTCCGAGTGTCTGTAGTTGCAAAACGGCGGCAATAATTGTTCCTACTCTAGGGTCCCTGCGAGACCTAAATGAGATTATGGCCGCAAAACACTCAGCCTGGTGTGTGATGAACATCGGCACTCAATCACCCTTTGATTTGTGTGTATCATCTGGGCGGCCCCCTGCCTGTCAGCGGCTGACGAGAAAACACAAAGGTGGACTGAACAGAGGAGTGATGTGTTAGAACTGAGTGAAGGCTAAGTGACACTGTGGCCTGCTGAATAAATGAAGTTTTCACAGCAGTTTAAGTAGAGAAAAGCAGTGTGATAATTGAGTCATCACACCAGGCAGGCTGAATTCAAAGGAACGTGCCCGGGAGTGGTTGGTGCTGTGCTTGTGTCGTGAGCTGCAATTTATTTTTCAGCAGAAGCTCATGTATCCCATTATATCAATGTTGTTAATATGTTTTTTTAATGGCTTTGTTATTTTGTTTGCATTTAATTTATAAATTTGTTTGGCTTTTATAAGAAGGATATACACATGTGTTTATGTTTAGTGTGGACATATTTAAGTGATTTTCTTTACAAAAACAATTTAAGTCATCATTGTCTTAAAAGGCATCCCTACAGTTTTCAGGTTTGGGGGACACTGCCCTAGGTCTTTTGCATTGAAATGCAGGTGGAGAAAAATCTAATGTATTTCCTCTTGGCTCAGATCCCTAACTCCCCATGTGTGCCAGGACTCTCCAGTAACAGGCCTGCGGATCAGAGCAGAGAGGTCAGCCATGACCTTGAGAGCAAAGACGGCCAAGCTAATGGCTCTTCAGCACCTCCAGAGTCTGCCAGCGGGTAGTTTCTCCAAGTCCGCCCCACTCCAGGGCTGTGAGCATGGACTTTATTTTGTGATAGAGGTGATTTATTTTGTGATAGAGGTGACCACGGTGTTACTGGTCTTGCTTTCTAGTATTTCTACCGTTGCATTCAGGTTCTGTGAGATTTGTGGCTCTGTGGGATAAAATGTTTCCCGTTACTTATATTATAACTTGAATGTCTGCAAGAGTGACTGGTGCCCAGTGAGATCCGGGGGGATGAACCCGCGTTCCCCATTCCAGCACCTTTCCAATGCTTCTGAATTTCTGGGGAGCCAGTGTGCTCATGATCACAGGGGGCCCCGGGTTCCTGCTTGTGCAGTGAGCATGTTTTCCCTCTGCATCCTGTGGTTTAATTTTTTTATCCCCACTTTGGCTTCTACCCAAACCCAAAAGATATTTGTCTGTTTCTTTCATTTCCACTGAAATGTACAAGATTTTTACTTGTGTAGTAAATATTACTGAAGGTTTTTAGGAACATTGTCCGGGGTGGGGGTGGGGTGGCAGTGAAGGGAAGGGAAGGAGGAGTTTGCTCCGTAGCAACACCAATGACTTAAAATCCAGTGTTTGACATCTCTGTTCTTAAAAGTCCTTTAGCCACACCGCCATGTTACTTGAACATGGCTTCCTTCCTCCCTCACCTTTCTCTCTCCTTCCATCTGAAAATTTCTAGTCCTTTCTAACAGAACTGTTGCCTGTCTCTTTTTTAGCCCTGTCTCCAGAAGCTCACCTTTCCCCCTCCAACAGTGTGTCAAGGTACTTTCCCTAAGTTTCCTGCTTCAGATGCACTGTTGTCAGGAGTTTAGAGGACTGTGGGCTGCCCCGCTGCACTAACTGAAGCTGCTCACTCTACAGGCTGCTTGCCTGGGAATTGAACAAACACCATCCATATGAGCCCCTGGATGATGTATCCTATCCATTTTACAGGTGTGGGGCCAGGAGCTCAGAGGCTGAGTGAACCATTCAGAGCCACACAGCCAGAGAAGTGGGGAAGTAGAAACTTGCTCCCAGGCCTGGGGTACGACCCGTGTCATCACACACAGACAGGATGTGTGCTGTCTGATCACTCGGGCATCTGAGGCCATGTCGGTCCCGGGTAAGTGATTAGTAAGTGACAGCTCAGGTGGCCTTGGGGCAGCTACGGCAGCCCCAGCGGGTACGTGCATCCTGCAGGAGTCCGACTGCCAGTTCCCTCCCTGTGCCTTCCTCTCCCTCCCTCTTGCTGGCTAGCTCCTGCTCATCTGCAGGTCTAGGAATAGGACTGCTACCTGATCTGTAGGGCTTAGAACAAAATGACTCTAGTAAGTGACTACACAAGTCCCACGGCCATGAATCCAGCCCTGTATGGAAGCGACACCGCCCAGGAAACATCTCTGGCTCCCCGCCCGAGCTAGGTGTTTATCACATGCTACTGTCATTCCCTTTTTATGCACCGGTCTCCCCATTAGCCTGTGAGCTTCTTGAGACCTGGGTTCCGTTCACTGCTGTTTCCCTGGTGCCCGCACAGGCCCTGACAAAGGGCAGGAACTCACTGGGCACCATGGGGGTCTGGGGCTCCTGGAAGTGAAACCTGGAGGAAGCAAGCAGGCAGTGAATCGTCATCCCCACGCAGGACCCACCCAGGACCCCTGAGGTCAGACGAAGCATGACTGAACCTGGGGTACTTTCCAGGGGGTTCAAGTGTGGGGTGGAGGTGGGGGAGGGGCTAATTTTATCTTCAAGAGAGTGTGCTAATCATTTACTGCCTGGGATCTCACCAACTCTGCTCCTCAGGGCCAAGCCAGGTATAACCAGCCAAAAAGGTGAGGGACAGGCAGGGGACAAGGAGTGCAGAACAGACACAGGGCCCTTCCTGGGAGCACACAGCTTGGTGCCAGTCCCCTGGTCCTCTGCCTGGCCCACCGACCCTTCTTTAACTTCCCGAGGCTTCTTAGCCCCCCACACCTCCTTACTCACCCTCCCTACTCAGTGATATCCGTGGCAACAGGGAAATATTTCCCAAAGTCTCTCAAAGTAAGGGGGAGGGAGGAGGGTAGAATTCTCAAAAGTTTCGAACAGTCCTGACCAGTGTGGCTCAGCTGCATCGTTCTGCAAGAGCAAAAGGTTGCTGGTTGGATGACCGGTTGGGGCACATGGCTGGGTTGTAGGCTGGGCTCAGTCCCTGGTCAGGGAGTGTACAAGAGGCAACTGGTAGGCATTTCTCTCTCACACTGATGTTTCTCCCCCTCCCTTCCTCTCTAAAGTTAACCCATCAATCTGCAAAGTTCTGAGCAAAAATGAGCCCTCACATGGATCTCCCGATTCTCACAGATATCTTTTGGTTTTAAGTGACAGAGATCCTACTCTGTAACCAGAAAAAGGGACATATTAGCTCAAAAGCAAGAGGCTCAAGGGCTGGTGTATCTTTAGGAATCGCTGGTCCTTGAGCCCCAGTGATGTCACCAGAGCTCGGTTTCCCTCTTTTCATTTCTCTCCCGGGAGGATGAGGAGGACCAAGTGCATCCCTGCTCTCTGGGCTGTGCCGTCAGGTTTCGGTCAGCACAGACCTGCTCTGCAAAGCCAAGCACGACCTGGAGAGCGACAGTGATGATGGTAAATGGAGGTGTTCTGCAGCCCTTTCCCTTTCACACATGCTACGGGGTGAGGTCAGGTGTTTGCATAGTTGATTCCGTATTTATTGGAGAAACAGGAAGGCCTCAGAAGAACCCGAGGCAGCAGGGCAGTGTCTCCATGTTGTGGGGTCTCCCCACCATGGCTGTGCTTTCTACCTGGGACTCTGGGCCAGGTATGAGGGCATGGACTTGGGATGAAAGACTGGCCTCTCAAAGCCAGGCCATCTGGGTTCCATGCTTGTCCTCTCAGGACCTTCTGCTTGACCTTGGCTCTTGTCACTGAGCCTCAGTTTCCCACCTATAAAATGAGGGGCTGGACAAAACCTGTAAGGCCCTTCTTAGCTCTTCACTTCTATGGTTCTAGGTCAGGTAGAGAAAGAAGACCAGTCAGGATTCTGGTTCTGTTCCTGCCTTGGCCATGACTTCCCAGGTGACCTTGGGTAATCCTCCTCTGTTTTTGGACTCGTTTCCCACTTTCCAACAGCCCATGTCACATCAGAGGGCTGTATAAAAGGTGGCATGGAGCAGGGCTCTCATGGGACCAGGATTCTGGAGGCCTGCTCCTTGGCAGGCTCACCACTGAGAATCCCAGGCAGTAGAAAACCCTGGCCTGGGACCAGCCTTTCGGTGAAGTCTGTGGGCCCAGTACCCCTGCTTCTGGGGTCTGCACCCCCAGTCATGTGGCCTTGGGCATCCTCTGCCTGCTTTGGCCCTCAGCCCTTGCTCGTATTTCCAGACCCAGAAGCCAATATGGGCTTCAGCCAAAATGTTCAGTTCTGCCGAAGGCTCATCAAAGGCTATTCTGAGCGAATGGGATGGCCTAATGCTGGGTGGGACATTGAGGAAGCAGACATGAACCCCATCCTTGGTGAGCTCATGGTCTAGGGTGGGGGAGGAGGGCCAGTGCCATTACAGAGGCACAGTGTCCTCAGCACAGAAAATAGGAAGAGATGATTTCATGTTGGGGACTCTAGGGTGGTATTTTGCTTGGGACCTTGAAGAACAGGGAGGATCTGTGATAACACTGCAGGCTGAGGCCAGCATGGTGGAGGAAGCGCTGACAGTCGATAGGGTCCAGGAGGAGGTGGGTGATGAGGCTGGAAGAAGCACGGGATCAAATCTCACAGGCTGTCGTGGCCTAGAGGGCGTGTCAGGGCTGGGGGTGGTAGGTGGGCAGGGAGGCTCCTGGCTTTATCAGGAACCTTTTGGTTGTAAGTGATGGGGACTGAATCTGAACCAATCCTGACAAAGAAGGCCATTTATTGGAGGGACTGAGATTCCAAGGAAGTCCTGTGCATCCCAGCATGGGAAGGCTCAGGGGCTGCTGGGCTTAGGGGCTACTGGCCTCAGGAACAGCTGTCAGAGGCTCAGACACCAGGAGAACCCACCTCTTGGTCCTGCTTCTTTTTGTTTTGGTTTCTTTGTTCTCTTTCGTGGCCAATGAAGCATCTTTACATGGAGGGACCCTGGGGAAGGGGCTTTCTACTGGCGCAGCTCAGGTCAGGTTCCCACTTTGGATCCATCACCTGCGGCCAGAAGCTGGGTCACCTGGTACCATAGTAACTGTCAGCAGAAGGCAGGGGAGGGCAGCCTCTGAAGGAAGGGACAGTGTTGAGCAGGAGGCCCCAGAGCTGTCCCTTGAGACCTGAGCAGAGGAATACAGCCTGAAATGACCTGAGTTTTGGGCTTAGGAATAGGCATTAAAGACGACAGGTTTTCCCCTTTTATTCATAAAAACAAATTTGCAACAATTTATTAAAAATTGATACCATGCAATAGGGGTTCAAGAAATTCCTCATTTACATTTGATTCTGGTAGTTCCAGTCTAATTTAAAGCGTTTGTGCACTAACTTCATTGGAAAACACCTTCAGGCTGAAGCCTTTTTGGAGATGTACGGTGTGTTTGCTGTGTAGAAAAGAACAGACTGTTACGTAGCTAGAGTCACTTCTGTGGGTCTTATTATTTGCAGGGAAATTTTAAAAAAATGGGTGAACCTACAGTATCATTAAGACAGAGAATGTACTTCGTGGGTTAACCTAGAAGACTGTGCACGTCAGGGGGTCACAATGGGTCACAGATGTGCACACGCACCGCCGACTGTCCGATGCTTTTGTTTCTTTTCCCCTCACTATGCTGGAATAGTATTTCTACAGGTTTTTTTTTGTGTGTTTGTGTGTATACATTATGTACAATGAATCGTCTCTTTCTCTTTGAAATATTAGTGTGGCCCTTTAAATGAAATCTGATTTTGGTGAAATCAGGAAAGCAAGTAAATACTGGTAATACACAGTGAGTGACAACACCGATTTTTAGTGCCAAAAGACAATGACTTCAACTTGACCTGTGATGTGTTAACATTTTTTCCCCCCTAAAAGCTACAGTACCTCCACAACCTCTCTTTGGGGGAGGGGAGAGGAAAGCTATGCTACGTGAAATAGGGTGTTTTGAAATGTTGGTGACGGTAGGATTCCTGCCCTTTTGTCAAAGCCTGGTGGTGACAGCAGCATGTTCCTGACTTCAGGGGTCTGGGAGGAGATTATTGCCTGCCTGTTGAAGCTGCCATTAGGTTTCTTTAGGGAGCGAGCGGCTGCTCGGTTGTGCAGATGTCCTGGACGTTGTCATTCAGCCTTTCTTTAGCAAAGAATGAACCTGTCTAGGAATGTCACAGAAGTCATAGGGAGCCTCTCTTCGGCCGGCTGATCCTGGTAGAGGGTCGTCCTGGGAGCTTCTCTGGGTTGCTCCCCTGGCTGATGTGGGGCTGAAGGTCATGGTCATCCTGATACCTCACGGGTCAGGGCCGCTTCACTGTTTGGTCCGAAGCTTTCCTGCACAAGATCAAGTTTTGATCCTCAGAGTGACCCCGTGAGGTAGGCAGGATGGGTGTTATTTCAACCCCAACTTGTTGGAGACGGGAAACTGAGGCTGAGAGAGATACTGGTGACTTGCCCGAGGTCATGGAGGGAGTCAGCAGTGGAGTGAGGACTTGAACCCAGGTCTGTCTTACTCTCAGGCCAGTGCTCTTTGGGGTTCAATGAAAAGAGAAGGGTGAGCTCACGAATGAAAATCAGTGTGCCGACCAATCACCCCTGTGACCCCCATGGGCACAGCTCACTGGCTTGTCTGGATTGAAGGCTGCCTTCTGGAAGCCGAGGGAAGCCCCCAGGTGGCAACTCGTTCCCCTGCTGCTACAGGGATGTCTTCTAGAAGAATGCCCATGATTCACTTTGGTTAGAAACAGAGTCAGTGGGGGAAAACCAACCTGGCAAGCCCTTGGGCCCTGGAGAGAGGTTAAAGTGCACAATCTTTCTGTTTTGTGTATGCTGGGAACGGACAGTCCATGACTGGCTCAGGCGGCCCCCCCTTATTACCGGGGACACCTGATACAAACGCAAGGACATGGCCAGCGTGGCGGGTGCATGACCGACTGTCAGCGAATGCTGCAGAGCGTGTCTGCAGTGACGTGCCCTAAATCCCCACGGTCCAGAACGCGTGTTATTGTGTTAATGTGTGGCATTTATCAGAGAGTAAGGTCCCACCGGGAGGCATCGCTCAGCTTGCTCCCACACCCCAGGCCTGGCCACCTGCCGTGGAGCTGCGCCTGGTTGCCCTTCCTGCAGGCTCCCCATTCCAGGAAGGCTGGGGTCGGCTGGACTGGCAGCTGGGGCCTGGCTGCCCTGCCCACTTCCCTCCCCAGAGGGGAGGAGGGCTGGCCTGGGGGGCTGCAGCCAGTGACGTGTGTGCAGAAGTGGAGGCCATGTCCCCGGAAGCCCTTTCTCTTCCCAAAGCTGCTCAGTGACTTCTAGCTGGAGTTCTAGTGACTCTTTCCTTGTCTAGGGTTTTTTTTTCTTCAAAGTTTCAAATATCTCAGTTTCTCCTGTTTCCAGACATGAAGGAAGAAGTCATTTCCATTCCTCTTCTTTGTGAAAGAATAAAAACTTCACAAATAAGGCGCGGGGTCAGGTGCCAGGTGCGCCCGTCCTGTCCACCCAAGTGCCCCGGAGCAGCCCCGCGAGGCCAGCCGCGGCGTCCCACCTCTCTGCAGCCAGATCCGACCGTGCTCCTGCAGCAGACGCCTCTGCTCTGTGTGGTTCCGTCATGGGGGAGGCCTCGGCCCCAGGCCTTCCGCCCTTACAGGCCCGAGACCATCACTCGGAAGGAAGGTGGCACATGTCTGTGGCGGGGGCTGGCGGTGGGGCTGACGCAGGGGCTGGCACAGCTGGCGTCCACGCCTCCGATGGACGGGAGGTAGGCGTGGTGGAGGATGGGGAGCTGGAGGGAGAGCCGGCGCTGGATGCTGTGGCAGGCAGGCAGGCAGAGAGAGAGAGAGAGAGAGAGAGAGAGAGAGAGGAGGGTTAACGAAGGCTATCTGGCTGCTCACCAGAAAGTTCCTTGGACTTGCTTTGGCTAAGAGGCTGATGGTAGGAGCACAGTTTTCTCTGATTTCAAGATCTGACTATCCTGTGATCTCACCGTTCACCATCTTGCAGGTATTTAATGCAGGCCCACCTGTGCCAACTACCGCCCTGGGAATAACCAGGGAAATGATAAGTGAGGAGGATGCTTCTTGAGCTTCTGGTGACTCCTAAGAACAGGCTTTTCTGTGAACATGGACAGTTCCCATTCTCTACTCTTGCAAGCCCCCCACATGGACCTGGCTTTGGGTTCCCTCCCTGAAAGGCTTCCCGGCTGATCTGTCCTTCCCAGTTGGCTCTGCCTCTCCTGCCTGCCCAGGACCTCAACCCCGCTCACTGGGCCAACTCCAGTCGGTTCCCTCCTGGTCTTTGAGCTTCTTTGGTGACTAGCATTACTGAGAAGGGGCACTTAGGGCTAAGAGCTACCTTTTGCCAACTTCTCCAGTTGAATCTTCTACCTCCTCTCTCTGCACACGCTGTCCTCTGGTGGCTCGTTTCCCCTAAAACTGCCCATGGCCACTCTGTGCCTTTGCACACACCATTTCCGCCACCTGGAGAGCCTTGGTCTACTTCCCGAGCTGATGAACTGCTTTTCCTTCAAAGCCCAGTTCTTTGTATTAACTGTCTTGGAGAGTGAGCCCCTTCCTTCTCTAAGCTCCCAGAGCCCTCGGTAAATTTCTGAGCTGCAGCCAGAAAACCCCGACTCAGCAGGTAGATTGCGTGACTGACGGAGGAGCCGAGTGAAGAGGGAGCTGCCTCCCGACTCCCTTCTTATTGCCACACCTTCTGCACTTCCTTCTCGCCAGTCTTCACTGTGACTGGCGGGTCAGGAAGTCCCCTTAGTTGTTGGGGGAATGTGCCCAGGCCACCGGCCCTGCTCAGCTGTGCTCTGTGCACTTCTCTGTGGCAGCTGGGAAGCTGCCTCACCTGTATTCTTAGGCCTTCTGTGTCCCCAGTGCCTGGCCGTGTAGGGGGGACGAAACCCAGACTGTCACAAAAACCCAGGGGGCAAAGGCAGTATTCCCGTTCCACAGATGAGTTTACGTAACTTGCTCATGGAAACAAAACAAGGTGGGACTCCTGCTTCTGTTAACCTGCGGAGCTTAGTCGGGCAGGCCAGGCACTTCACAGGGGCTGCCTGACCCCAGCACACAGTGCCCTGGACCAGAAGGAGGGCGCCGGTGCGGATCTGAGATGGAGGGGGACAGATGCAGGGCTGCTCCACTCCCTACAGGCCTGCTGGACAGAGGGGCTTCTCCCAAGAGATACTTCACAGACGTTTATGAGGTCAGGGCGTCGGAGACCTCATTTTGAAATGAAAGTTGAAGCTGTGTTAACAATCGCTTCCTTAAGGCAGGATGGTGTGGGCAGAGTCTGGGAAAAAGGGCCTGAAGATAAACTCAGACCCAGGAAAGGGTGCCCTGTCCAAGCCTTCCTGGTGGGGCCATAGCTGGGCAAGGTGGGCACCTGTGTGGCTGTCAGAGCCATAGCGTTCTGCTGTCCGGTGGGACCCTGTTCACATTTTCATTCATTCAACAGACACTTGCTAAGAATCTGCTTGGTGCTTCAACCTGTGTTCAGTCCAAGGGACCTATGAAGGACCCATATCTTACGGTCAAGGCGCTGACACTATAGTGAGGGAACTGACAGGTGAACTGCCGATGCAGGCCATGTAACCCTCAGTGACTGTTCTGGACTGGAAGCCAGTGAGCCCTGGAGCTCATTGGTTTGAGAGGCTATTAGCTCTAACACTGAATGGCCCCAAATGACTCGGCAGTTGGTGATTCAGCTGTTTTTGCTGGTTCCTCACTGCATGTCACTTCCCAGGAGCCAACTTGCAGGGCTGACATTTCTCATCTCTGCTTCCAATCTGCTGGGAGCTGGGAGGAACTAAACACCACCAGTGGGAACAAAGCGAACTGAGATGCCCAGGTCTTTGCTTCGATGATACCTTCTCACTGAGTCTCCTCTGACTGCCCTATTTAAAATTACGCTCCTAACCCCCTTCCCTGTTCTGTTTTTCTCCAAAGCATCTGTCATTTAAGATACCAGGTTTTGTTTTTTAAATTAGGTTATTATCTTACCAGATAGATTGGAAGCTCCATGAAGGAAGCAATTTTTGTCTGTATTCTTCACTGCTGTGTCTGACACATAGTAGGTCTCAATAAATCATTAAGTAAACATGCTTAGCAAGACTGAGTTTCCTACATAACAAGGGCAATGTGTTAGTGGAGAACATGGGATTTAATATTATCTCCTGCACTTAGCAACGGGGTGAGCTTTGACAAGTCACCTCCCTTCTGTGAATATTAGTGTTCTCATCTGTAAAGTGAACATTGCCATCTGACTGCCGTGTGGGACTGCCGTGGAGTTCAAATGCAGTACCGCACCTGCCAACACCGTGCGAACTGTAAACCGTTCTGCAGGAGTCGCGTGTGCTCCGGCAGGAATTCTCAAGGGGAAGGCACTTACTGTTCTGGGGAGTTTATGTCTTCTACGGGGTCTTTGCATGTTCGCGAGGGCTCTGTTGTGCTCCACTGAAGCTGGGGGTTTTGATCGAGGTGATTTTTTAAAATGGCCTTTCCTCCATCTGAATGCAAAACAACAATATCATATTAACTCAAGTTTTAAGTCGACAATGCACTTCTTTTTAGGCTGCTGTCCGAGGAGAGAGAATGCAAAAGAGCGCAGCCCCTCTTTGCATGCTCATGCCTTGGTCACTTCCCCAGCCCTCCGGGGACCACGGGGAGAGCAGAGAGCCCCCGCCCAGGGACCAGAGTGGCATGCGCAGGGCCGGGGTGTGCCCTGTGCCTGCCTTTTCTCCAAGGAAAAAAGGGGTGGGAATCGTGTCAACCAATGAAGGCAAAAGACCTTAGAGGTTCTAATCTGAAGGCCCTTTTCACTGGTACCCAGGGATATAATGACAAAGAAATATCTCCAAGGTATATTTTCCAAGAATTCAAAATAATAATAACAGTAATCTTCTGGTGGGAGTTGAAATGGACACAGTCTTTCCCAAGGGAGCTGTCAGGAAGCATCGAACACTGTGGGGAGCACGTATGTCTTCCGCTCAGAATTCTCACTTCTGGGAATCATCCTTAGGGAGTAATTAAAGATCTGCGCGGAGCTGCATACAAGATGTTCAAATCAGTATTGTTTACGATATTGGGAACTGATCCTAATCTGTTCAGTAATAATGGATTAGTTACATCCTAGTAGGTACGTATGGGGCCTCCATTCAAAGAAATACTGTGTGTCCACAGAACATGACAATGTGGCTGCTGTCAACCCGCTTTGCGCTTCGGACCACCTGGGGGGAGTGAGAGAAGTTGTAGCTATGAACCCCTGTTCCCCGCCGAGAGATCTGGATTCATCTGGAGAGTGTTGCCTTCTTCCCCTGCACTGCACAAGTTCATACAGGTCATTTTGCACCCGTGGAGTACAGTCAGTTCTCCTTATTCATGGAGTCTGTATTTGTAAACTCTCCCACTCACTAAAGTTTATTCGTAGTTTCGAAGTCAGTGTTTGTGATGCTTCTGTGGTCATTTGCTGACACACACAAAGTATCGGAAAACTGGAGTTGCCAGACACACACATTCCCCTGTGAGGTCCACTCTGTCTTCTAGTTTCAGCCCCCATTTTATGAATAAGTGGATTTTTGTAGTCTGTTCAGGGCCACATTTTTCATACTTTGCGGCTTTATGCCGGTGATTTCACTGTTAAAAGTGGCCCCAACTGTATGCTGAAGGGCTGACCAGGGTTCCTGAGCCGAGATGTGCCTGGAGAAAGTATGTGTGTTCATTCAGGCGTAAGTGGCAGTGCTCCTGGCTGTGAGTTTGATGTAAGCGCATCATCAATATACAGTAAATAAGGTGTCTTTAGACAAACACACACAAAGCAGGGTTTGTACTGATCTGCCGACAAAAATGCCAACCTGTAACAGGCTTGCAGGAACTAACCCTGTATTTCCCCGAAGAGTGGTAATTCAGGAGCCACCAATTCACATTTCACAACAACTTAATAAAACGTAAGTATCACGAGTCATGACAGTTGCCTGACATTTAGCCTTAGGAGAAATTCCAAAAGTGGAATTGCTGGATTAGAACAACTTTGTGCCAACCAGCAGTGTTCGAGAACGCCCCATTTTCCACCCGTCTCCTCGCATTCCCTGCAACTTCTTCATCTCTGAACTTGACCAGTCGAGTCTTACGGGAGAACATGGTGTCACTGCAGATTTAATCTGCACCCCTGAGTAAGGGCCACGACTGAGCATCTCTGCAGAAGCACAAGGTCCACCTGTGCTTCCCGTGGTCAGCGCTCTCCTGCCATCTTTTCCTTTGGCTTGTTGGTCTTTTCTTATTAAATTTCATATAGTTATACACATTCCATACACAATGACATAAATTTCTCCTTATACATAAGGACATGAGCTTGTTGCCTGAGTTGTAATACTTTTTGGTGTACTTTGGTGTTCAACTTTTTGACTGTACTTGTGGTAGCATTTGCATTGTTAAAAAATTTTCTTTTGTGTTTAATTTGTTAGTTGTTGGTGGTTTCCGTGTCTGGCATCAAACTTAAGACGTCTTTCCTTCTTCTGAGATCATAAAACAAATTCTTCTAGTATATTCATGGTTTCACCCTTTATGTTTAAATCATCTATCCACTTGGATCTTTGTGTAAGGAGCGAGGTAAGCATCTAACATTATTTTTTTTCCAAATGGCTACCCATTTTTCCTGATGAACTATAGTAAATGACCACCTTTTCCAGATACTAAAATTACTAGGAGTGATTTTTATTCTTTCAATTTCCTCATTATTTACCTCAGTTTAAACAGTTTTAAACAATAAATTTCTTGTATAAGTTTATAATATTGCTTTTATAATATACTAATTATATATAATAAAATCAATTATAAGCATACTTATTACTTACGTGATAAAAGAAAAGATTTTTCATTGACTTAAAAATTTTTATAACAGAAATAGATATATGCTAATGACAAAATGCAAACAACAGAGAAGTATATAAAATGAAATGTAAAGATTCCCTTCTTGCCCATCCCCCCATACACTGGCCTCCCCTTCCACACAGGTGGAGACTGTTACCGCTTTGGTGTGTGTCCTTTCAAATCTTTGTAGAAGACACACTTGCACACACACACACGTGTATCTGTGTGCCTCGTAATGCTGGTCTCCATCCTGCTTTTCACTCAAAGGTCTTGCCATATCCGCACAAATAGATCCCCCTCACTTTTTAATTAGCCGTATGGTGCGCCTCGTTTGGTTGTATCATAATCAATGAAACTACCCCAAATAAGGACAATTAATTCCAGTTTTTCTTCCCTAAAAAAAATGTGGTGGTGCTCAGTGTGCGTCTCCATCTTTGCCCACATGGGAGCATTTCCAAGGGCTGGCTGCTTCTGGTGGAGCTGACAGGTGAGAGGTTTCACATCTAATGTTTGGAGAGGGACAGACCGGCTTCCCAGACATTGCAGGAGAATGCTTGTTTCCATATTCTTACCAACAGTGGTGACCTTCTAAAGGTGAAATGTAGGCGAGAAATGGCTGGTGTTATGTCAGCCTGCATTTCCCAGGAGGTTGGGGAGGCCAGAGCCCTGCCGTACCCCATTGACCACCCCTTCCCTGCACATTGATTGGGTGGTGGAAATTGAGTCCCATTGTTGGGAGAAGTGCAGGCGCTCTGTCAGACCGACGCGCCCCAGTCAGAACCCTGGGGATGCCGGCCGTGTGTGCAGATGAGCACCTGAGGCCAGGGGTCCGAGAAATGGAAGCCCTAGCTCCAGGCAGAGTGGGGTTCCAGAAGGACACTGGATTGTGGCCAGAGGTGTGGGCTGCAGATGCTTCCGCTCTGCTTGTGTGACTTCAGTCCAGCCCCATCCCTCCCTGACCCCAGGTTCTCTATCTGTCAGATGCAAGGTTGGTGGCTGGGGTCTGATCCCCAGTTACAGGGGCCCCGCCTCCTCTTACCTGTGCTCTCGGTGAAGTTCCCCAGGCTGAGGATGTCATTGAGCTCTTGGTAATGGTTCTGTTTAATGTAGGTAGTCTTTTCTGGCGTGTCCTGCAGCTGCATGGTGACCTCTTCCAAGTCTTTATCCAGCTAGAAGACAAAGGCTCCAGATGAGTCAGAGCTCTGGCCCAGTAGCTAAGCCTCAAGAGCCAAGAAGGGACACACAGGGTTACAGGACTGGGCCTCAGGCTGGCTCTGGGAGGGCACTGAGAGCCGGAGGGGCTGCTACGTGTTGGGGGAGAGACACAGAAGGTCCCTGCCGGCTCTGGTTCCAGGAGAAGCTGTGAAGAGAGGGGCCTGGGCTTTGTGATGATGTGTCCAGTGCAGGCTGTGCCTTGCTGGAGCAGCTTGGGGAGGCAGGGGGAGGGGAGAGTGTCACAGCACAGGTTCTGAAGCTGGGCAAGCTAAGGACAAACCCAGGGCTGCTCCTCACTGGCTGTGAGCTGGCTGGTGAGAAGTGAGTCTCAGTTCCTTCATCTGTAGAACGGGGCAATAACAGTACCTACCTCACAGGGATCTTGTGAAGATTAAATGAGATGATAGAATGAAAGTTTAGCCCAGTGCTTGACGTATAGTGTGAGTGACCTACTACTATAACATTCCTGTAATTATTATCATTGATACTAGCAGAAACCTTGGTGTGGGGGGGCTGGACAGGTCTGCAGGACTGGTCAGCTCTGGGTTTCACACTGTCACATACGCAGGTAAGTAGCGGTGCCTTCAGAGGAGTCATGCAGGATAGAACCCTGTCACTCCCAGGGTCTGGCTGAAGTGACGCCTGCCTGAGTGTGGTTGGTAGGGTAATACTATGGGTGTAATAATTTATAGTTTTATTTTGAACATTTCACCTAAAAGGTCATATGGTGTGTTGAGTGTGACATTGTTAAGTTATAGAATTGCATGCTTATCATTTTATAATAAAAGATTTTGTAATAAAACAGGGGCATATTTGTGCCGAACCCTGTATCAAACTCAGAAGCAAGCCCTGGCCAGTTTGGGCCCTGAGAAGTCTGGGGAATGGGTGCATGTTGGGGAGCAGATGGTAGTGGTGAGGGGAGTGGGTATCCCCCTGCAATATAAGGGGGGTACCACACAAACTGAAAGGTGCTGTTCTGATGTCAAGGGCACAGGCATGAATTGTTTAATAAGTTTTCACGTGGAGGGGGAGGGGAGAGAGACCTTTTTCTGTGGGACTCAAAAGCAAGGCTAAGGGTCAAAGGGTGGAAGCAACAGGAAGCCAGATGGTGATCCAACTCCAGGAGAACCAGCCCAACGCTGCATGGCTCTGACAGCCGCCTGGGGTTTGGGTTTCCTCGAGTGAGTGCCCCGCTCAGGGCTGGAGTGCGCTCCTGGAGCTGAGGACCCGGAAGCTCTGGTGGCAATGGAGGGCTGCCCGCCCTGGCAGCCAGCTTTGGGGCGCAGACGACTGTGGGGAGGGCTTTGTGGCAGACTCTGGGGAGCCCCCATGGTGGGCACGACCAGATTAGCAACTAAAAATACAAGATGCTCAGTCACATTTGAATTTCAGATCATAAGGAATCAATTTTTAGAATAAGTATATCCTCAATATTGTATGGGCCATACTTACACAAAAAAATATGATTGGTTGTTTGTCTGAAATTAAAATGTAACTGGGCATCCTGTATCTAACCTGATGACCCTGTTCCTCGGGACTCTTAGCTAGAGACCGAGGTCCCCAGCCTCCCCATGGCTCAGCGTGACGTGCGAGTTCTTGTCAATGTGACTAGAGCGAACCCCAAGGGTGCACGGTTTCGTTTCCCTTGTTGAAGGGCAGTCCCCTGCACGGACTTCCTCTCTCTTTCCTTCCTGAGACTGAGAACAGGACATGCCTGCCTCCTGGCTTTAACTGTACAGCTGAGGACAGCAAACACCTGGGGGAGCGGCAGGCCAGACTGAAGGAGCCTCATCGGCAATGACCTTGGGGAGCAGAGCTGCCTGCCCACCTGGGCTTCTCTCCTTAGCACTGTTATGTGAGAGAGAAATAAATGCATATTTCCTTTGGGTGACTTTATTTGGGTGCCTCTTTGTTACGGAGACTTAGCCAGTCTCCTAACCAGTACACTCTCCTTTGTTCCTCTGTGTCCCATTGAATCCGAATTCCTCTATTAAACACAGGGCCCAAGCACCATGGGCCCAGCCCCAACCCCTGACCCAAAGGGAGGGGTGGACAGAAGAAGGTAATTTGATTTCCCCTCCCTGGTATAGGAAGTGCAGAATTTGAGGTTTGGCTGGGCACAAAGGAATCTAGTTTGGGCCTCTCTCAAATACTGAAGCTCCAGTTAAGGACCTTCCGGACAGAGGCGAGGTCTGCTGCTGCGCTCTCTCGCTCCTGAACGTGTCTCTGCACTTCCTCCTCTCTTGGGATACATCAGACAGATGCAGGTGATTATGGGGTGTGTAGGGAGAGGGAAAAACTGAGGAGGAGCACACAGTTAGAAAGTTACTTGTGAAATAATAGAAGATCTATTTTGTCCTCTGCTGCCCAAGTTCCTGAAGATCCTTGTAATTTCCTGAGTGATAGGCATGTTTTTTACTTTCATGAGGCAACTCTGGGTGGGCTCCCTGGGGGAGGGCTGGTCATCAGGAAGACCAAGCCATGACTAGAAGCTTGGGATTCAGGGCCCCACCCTTTTCCCCTGAGACAGGGAGAAGGGCTGCAAACAGACTTAATGATGGGTCAGGCCTGTGTGGTGGAGCCTCCACAGTAATCCCAGAAGTACCGGGTCCAGAGAGCTCCGCAGCCGGCCGATGAACCTCCGCACCGGGAAGATGACGCACTCCAGCCTCGTGGGGCAGAACCCCTGTGCTCCGGGCCCTCCCAGACCCTGCCCTGTGTTTCTCATTATGTGGCTGTTGCTCCGTATCCTTTATCATTCCCCTTAATAAACTGGTAAACGTAAGCATTTCCCTGAGGTCTGTGAGCTGCTCTAGCAAAGTATTTGAACCTGAGGAGGGGATCGCGGGACCCTCTGATCCGTAGCTAAGTCGGACTGAAGTTGAGGACAACCTGGGGGCTTACGACTTGTGCTTGGCATCTGAAGTGGGGTGGGAGCGGCATTGAGGGACCGAGCCTTTCACCTCTCCAGGTAGACAGTGTTAGAACTGAGCTAAAGTCTCAGACACCCAGGTGGTGTCACAGAGAATTGCTTGGTGTGGAAAACACCCCTGCCCCCATACATACACATATGTGGTGACCAGAAGTGTCAGAGGTGAAGTGTCCTGTGGGAGAAGCAGAGGAGACACACAGGAGGTGTACAACTGAGGTTGTCCAACTCACTGCTCTAATCTGGAAGCTCACCGGTCTCTAAGAACGCCTTTCTTTCTGGGGACATCTGACTTGAATCAGGGCATTGCTGGGCCCCCAGAGCCTGGCCCAGGTGGGCGATAAACTTCTGCTGGATTCTGGCTAACGGCCTCTGTATAGTTCATGCCCCCGCCCACCACATTCTTGTAGCCACAATGGCAGCAGGTGGAACTGCACAGCCATGATGTAGGGGTGTCCCAGGGAGTCGTGGTGGCAGCAGCGGGCCCGAGAGTCCCTGCATCCGGGTGGCAGTGCTGCGAGAGGTACCTCTGTGATCTTCATCCGCAGGCGGTGGTTTTCGGACTGCAGGCCCTCCAGGCGGGACGTGCTTGCTTGGTTCACGCTGGTGACTGAGGTGGACGTTTTAGAATCTTCTTTCTTCTGATTCTGAGTGAACTGAAACCGTCGGTTCTGAGTGGCTGCGTCTGGGTTTGTCCTCAGAGTGATCAGCTGAAAGGCCAAGGGCGGGTGTGAAGAGAGAGCCCCACGGCCCTCCTCCACCCAGTTCTTACCAGCAGGTCTTGCACTGGAGGCCACGTGGCCACAGAAGGGACACAGGACTGCCTGATGTCGCCCTGTGTGTGACCTGGGCAGGCCCTTCCTTTGCTGAGTCCCTCCTTTCGGTGCAGGTCTGGTCCCCAGACCCCTTTTCCACCAGCACCCCAACCACCCTGCAGAGCCCCCCGAGGGCCCCCAGGCCTGGCTCTGCTGAGCCTCGCTCTGCCTTGGGCCTCGCCCAGGTGTGGGAAATAAACCCGAGGGTGACAGTTGTGACGGCAATGGGACGGAGGGAAGTGATGGCTTCCCCCTGTTAGAGCCACTGATGAGTGACCAGTGAATAGCTATGTTGCTGACCAAGCCATTTATACATTAGAGAAAAGGTTGCCACTTGACCCTGATCTTACTCCTTTAGTAGAGAAACATCTGGGGTTCGAGGCAGGCTGTGGGCTCAGTCCTGAGGAGCAGAGGCCCAGCAGGCCCCAACCCCTGACGGCCCGGAGCGCGTGGTCCAGAGCACAGGGTCTGGAGGGGAGGGGCTGAACTCTGTGCAAGGTCTGGGAGGATGGGAGCACAAGGGAAGTCCAGGGAGGCCTGGGGCTCGGGCACTTGTGGAGAAGGGCGGTTTGGAAGGTGGACTGGGATTTCTGGGGGGACTGGAGGAGACGAAGGGCAGTGCAGGGTCAGAGACTTGACCTATGGAGGGTGACAGAGCCGAGTGACACGGTCGGAGCTGGGCTTAGACTCATGGGGCATGTTTTGGGTGCTGGCAACCAGAAGAGGAAGGAGGGCACGCTAGAGGCATTCAGGGCAGAGCTGGCACTGTTTGGGGGCTGACGGGGCACTGGGAGGACGCAGGTGAGTGCGCAGCCAGCCTCTCGGGGAGGAAGGGGCCTGAGTGACCTCTCCCATCTCCTCCTCCTGGGCAGACGCTCCCGCTCCCGAGAGGGCCAACGACTCCCTCTCCAGTCTGCTTCCTGCTCGTCTCTACCCTTGAGACCCACCGGACCCGAGAAGGTCCGGCTCCCCTCGGGCTCCCGGGAGGTCAAGGCCTCCGGTTCAACAGTCTGTTGAGGGGTGGGATGATGTTTGAAAAATACCTCTCAGGGTGGCCTTGAAGGCCAGCTTTTCAGATGAATGAAAATGTAAGTGGCTGTTAAGATGACCATTCTTTTTGACCCACTGACACTACCACTGCCACTCTATCTTAAGAGAATGATTGGAAATAAGGAGAATGTGTATGTAGAAAAAATGTCATTTACAGTACAAAAAGCCTGGAGATGACTGTAATGCTCACCAATAAGAGATTAAGTGGGCCAGTAAATATGGGACTTCCCCTCAATGATGGTTATACAGGTGGGGGATGCAAAGGACACAAATTAAGCGAAAAAGGCAAACTACAAAGCAATATTTGTGCTATAATCACAGCTATATAAAAAAAAGCATTGGTGTCTAATTGTTAAAAAAGCTTTGGAAGAAACAGCCCAAATATTAACAGTTTAAAAAAAAAAACAACAAAACATCAACAGTGACTATTTTGGGGTGGTGGGACTATGTGAGATTTCTGAAAAACTTGCTTTTTACTTTTCTGCATTTCCCCAACTTTCTGTGCTGTGAATTGTGACCATCACTAAAGACGGCACATGCAGAAAGAACTTGGGAAGTGGAGGAGAGTAGGCAAGCCCCTGTGGGAGCCGGGGCGGAGGCCTGGCGGCGAGGTGGGTACCTTGGGCACGAACACGAGGCAGAGGGTGATGGTGCTGCAGAAGATGATGACCAGGGCCACGATGCAGAACTGCACATTGGGCTGGTCCCGGGTCAGGAAGGAGACGGCAGCCCCGATGATGCACATGATGCCCACGTTGTAGACGCTCATCCCGATGTACTTGCTGTCATTGAGCGCGGGGATGCTGACGTTGCGGGTCTCCCAAGCTAAGAAACAACCGAACAACTGAAACAGTGAAGAGAAAGGGAAGAAGGTCATTTCTGAGTGGCAGCACACGCTCTCTGCTCTGAGCAGCAAACAAACTGAACTGCAGGTTGCTTGGGAAGCGGGGACTGCGGGGAGGGAGCCCGGGGCTTTGCTGTCCGCTGGGTCGTTTGGGTGTCATGGTCTGTCTCCATTCATGGCTCTGGGGTGAATCTGGGGGTGTGGGCCGGGAGTGATACAGCTGTCCAGTTGTCCTCTGCCCCCACCCCTGGTTCCTGCACAGATCACAGAAGGAAAGGCCACAGTGGGATGATCAGACATGATCTCAATCGCTTTCCCTCATTCTACAGAGAGAGGAAGGGGCTCGTCCAAGGCCACACGGCAATATGGTGGCAAAGGTGGAATGTGTCTGTAGAAGTTCAGTTCAGTCTTTTTTTTTTTGGTAAACCAGGCAGAGCCCCTGTGTCTGGGAGTTCTGTTACCCCCACAATGCACATAGGTACCCGGAAAAGAGACTGTATTTCCTAGTCTGTACACGACTGGGTTCTGGCCAATGCCATATAGTATGTACAAGTGCATACAAGTTCTGGGAAGCATCTTTAAAGAGAAGTACATTTCTTTTCCTCTTTCCTAACAGATGGAGTGGAATGTGATGGGTGGAGCTTCGGCAGCCATCTGACCACAATGTGGAAGCGGCTTGGGGAAGATGTGGGAGGAGCCATGAGAGGCAAGGAGCTACCCACACCTCTCCTAGATTGTTTACTTGAGAAGGAAATTAATAAACTATCTCTTTAACCACAATTATGTCTTAACCAATATCTGCCAGCAGAATTGGGCGTAGTAGAACTCAAATGTAATCTGAAGCAGGGTGCAGAGTTTATCTGCACAGGTGGCCTAAGGGGCGGGCGGGCAGGCGCGGAGGAAGTGCAGATGCAATACAGGGCAGAACTGGTGGTGAGCGAGGGAGGAAGAGCTTGGGCGACCGCTGGCCGGTGCGGGGGCTTCGCCACAGTCCAGCACCTGCAGGAGGCCTCCCCTCAAAGGCCCCTCTCCCCTCTGATGTCATCACTGCAGCTGGGGCGTCCGACATCTGCACAGGCCACTGAACGTCACAGTGAGGGCCCGTCGGGGGTCCGGTTCAGTTTGCAGCGCAGTGCCCTGGAGTAGAAGGGGCGCTGGCACGGGGCTGCAGGGGCTGGACTCTGCTCTGTTGTCCTCGGGCCGTGCGACTCTGGGCAAGTCATTTCGCCTCCCGGGACCTCAGTTTTGATGTCTGTGATATTTCAATATCTGTGAAACGGGAGTAATAACAATACCTATCTCACAGGGCTTCTTTCTGGATGGGATGAGAGGACGGATGTGAGAGTAGTTTGTAAGTGAAAACGTCCTGCACAGAGTTTGAAAGGCATTTGTAATATGTGTAGAATCGTTGTGGTTGTTTCCTCTCCTTGGTGTGTCATCTCACAGACCAATTTTTTTTTTGAACTCCTTTTAAAATGGGGAACCAGAGGCCCAGGAAGCAGACACCAGATGAGGAGAGACCAACAGCTGTGGAAGCCGGCTGTGTGCTGGTTCCCGCAGGCCCGGGCCCTGCCATCCCACAGGGGCCTGGGCGGGCTGCCTGTGGCTCACAGGGGAAGAAGCAGGGGCTGGGCGAGGTGAAGGGACCTGCCAGGTCCCTCAGCAGTGAGTGTCAGGGCCTGCTGGGGGCCGGGCCCCTGCTCTCTGACGGGGGTCTGCATGCCTCCTCTCTGCCCTACTGCCAGTGGACCACCAAACCATCCGGAAACGTGGGCAAGTCAGGGGCCTGCTGGCTGCAAATCTCTGGAGTGCCAGGAGGAAACAGAGAATATCTTGTTACGGGTCTCAGGAAGGGCAGTGAGGGCTCATTGGCACAGGTTACATGAAGGCCGATTTCAGCTGAGGATAAGGAAGAACTTTCTGGAAAAGCAACCCATCTATAGTGGTTTGAAGGGTGGTCCTAAAAGATATGTCCACATCCTAATCCATGAAAACCATGAGTGTAAAACTTATTCGGAAAAAGTCTCAGCAGATAAAATTGAGGATCTTGACACGAGATCATCCTGGATTATCCGGATGGGCCCCAAATCAAATGACAAGAGTCGTCATAAGAGACACAGGCATACAGACTTGAAGGGAAGGCCATGTGAAGGCTGAGCAGAGCCGGGAGCAATGCAGCCAGCGGCCAAGGAATTCCTGGGGCCACCAGACCCTGGGAGACAGGAGGAAGCTTTCTCCCCTCCAAGCTTCAGAGAGAGCGCGGCCCTGCCTTGACCTCAGACCCCCAGAACTGTGAGGGAATACACTTCTGTTGTTTGAAGCCGCCCGTTGGTGGTTCTTTGTTAGGGCAGCCACGGGAAACTGATACGCCATCCATGGCTGGCATAGGCTGTGTTGAAGGGGGTGAGCTCCCCATGACCAGAGGTGTAGAAGCAGTGGACGAGAGAACACTCGCTGGGGACACTCGGCGTGGTCGGTGGGTCCAGGCTGCTGATGGCAGGGCAGGCCTCCAGGGCTGTGCACACTCTTTCTGGCCCTGACACTCCGAGGTTCCAGAGCAGGAGGGGATAAGAGGGGGGCTTTTAGTTACAAAGCCTAGGGGCCAGGAGAGCTGCGGACAGTTCTCCATGCGCTGGAAACAGTAATGCATTTGTGCTGTCAAGTACAATTTTATGGCCGTGCTGGGACTGAAGGCATTAGCTTCACTGGAAGGGAGACTGTGACCTCCAACCACTTTTGGAAGTAGGTGGGGAAGATAATGAAGGGCCAACACACTACAGATCAATCCAGTTATGAGTCAATCTGAGTCACATAATCTAATTTCACAGCATCAGGATCAAGAACATGGAGGCTAAAGGGATTCCGGAAAGAGTCTAGTTTCACTCTATTGGACAAGGGCTGGGGAAACTCAAGTGACGGGTGTTGTACACGTCCTGTGACAGGGAGCTCACTCCTTCCCAGGGGCTCCGTCACTTCTGTGAGCATTGCTCTGTTACACAAAATCCGTCCCTACGGGACCGGAGGGCTGCCTTCCAGCAGCTCTGCCCTTGGGTCTGTGTTGCCTATTTCTGACAGCTCTGGTGACCATGTCCCCAGAGGGTGTTCTTCTCTAAGCCCAGGACCTTAGGCCAGTCTTCAAGGTCCCATTTCCATTCTGGGCACCTCCTGTGGACACCTCCAGGTCATTACCTCATGGGACTCAGGTGGCCGTCCAGCAGTTCTCACACCCTCTCTATGGAAACACAAGAAGGTCTCAGCTAGTCTGAAGTGGGGACAGTCTTCTCCTCGGGTCCCCTAACACCTGCTCTTCTGCTGTGGCCCCTGGGAGGACCCGGGACCAGCAGCAGGCGAGGAAGCACGGGAGCAGTGCCAGGAACCCAGTTATCTGACTGCCGGGAGGGGCTTCCTTTCCCACTTCTAAGTGGCGGCCACAGAGGCAGGTGGTGGCTTCATTTTCTAGTGGGAACATCTGAGGCGGGAGTAGCAGCAGCTTCCTGTCACTGGGGGATTTTAAGTGGAGGCGCAGTTTTCACAGGATGCAGAGAGAAGATCCAAGAGTCAGCCTGGGACAAGGCAAGGTGGGCTGACCTTTCAAGTCCTTCCTGTCTGAAATTCCACTGCTGGGTGCGGTGGGCTCGGTGAGAAAGCCGTGATTTTGACCAGTGAGTAGAGTGGAGGTTCCAAGATGGGCGGTGACCAGGTGGCCTCTGGCAAATCACTTAACCTCCCCGAACCTTACTTTCATCTATAAAATTGGACGAGTCCACTAACCTCCTACGGATTTAGAGAATCCAGCGGAAGTCAGGATGTGAGCACGTGCTAGCTGTCCACAGACTGCCGTTCCCGGGGTGGCACGGTGGCAGCTGCACAGAGGCACACTCACAGGTTCTGGGGTTCCTCTCTTGTAACCCCACTTCTGACTCTGCCACGCACTGTCGGAAGGACCCTGGGCAAACAGAGCCTTGAGGTACTGCTCAGTGAAACCGGATACTGCTTGTACTAGGTCACAGGGTTGTTATGGAAACTGTGGTCACATGTGGCAGATACCAGCCTGGCACATAGCAAGTGCCTAGTCCTGGGAGCTCTGTTTATTTTTATGTTGATGGAGGCCCCTGGGAGAGAGGCTGACGGAGCGGCGACTCCCTGCGCTCCGCCCCCGGCTCTGCACCTACCATGAGAAGGCCCTTGTAGGCGTAGACGATGCCCAGCCAGATGGTCATGTGGGTGTTCTCACAGTGCTCCAGGAGCGGGCGGATGGAGATGTCCCGTCCTGCTGGGTCCGGCTGTGCAAAGAAAACAGAAACCCAGGGATGGCACTGGGTACCCCTCCAGCCGCTGGGTCCCTCTCTGACTGCCCTTTTCCTTCCCATGAGCCCCAGCCAGTGACACTGTCCAGGAGGGTTCTTGGACACCACTTCTTTCCCCACCTGTGTTCCCATGGGGGCGGGCCTCAGCCACCGTTCGCTGTCTTCTGTTTGTTGGTCATGATTCAGCCTGCACTAAAGTTATCTGCGTCCTTCATGACCCCCCCCCCCCCACTTGAGTCAGCGCTCCTGAGGGTAGAACCCAGTACTAAGCCTGGCCCAGAGCAGGGATCTGTAACATTTGAAGAAAGAGTGAGGGTGAGAATGAGGCACAGAAGTAGGTCAGGAGTCCTGGAGGTATCTCTGGGATTAACTTGGGGAGCTGGAGATACAGATCTACTGTCTGGGCCAATCACAGGGCCTGCCACGCCTTCTAAGGACATCCTCTTACCCACCACCCCATTAGGAAGCTATGGTGGTGTGCCATGCTGTGTACCATGTGAGCCATGGGCAGGGAGGAGCTGATTGGATAAGGGCTGGGCACCTGACCCTATGCAGCCAATCCAGAGGCTTGTCAGAGACTCATGTGGTTTCCTAGTGCAGTGTTCTGACCAAGAGGGTTGGTCAAAAGGATCCTACCCAAGCTCAGGAATTAGAACTGGGAAACTCTGGGAGAGAATTGGGGAGGAGGTGGCAAGAGGAGAAAAAGACACCCAGAGGATGAAAAAAATATATATACCATAGACATATTTTTCCTGAATCATCGAGAGTAAGTGGCAGACATCCTGACTCTTCACCCCTAAACATCTAACATGTATTTCCTAAGAACAAGGAGATCTCACACACATGCTTAACCCAGTTGAAGAAATTTAACGTTGATACAGTATATTATCTAACATACCACTCACTTTCAAATTTCACCAGTTGGCCGGGTAATGTCCTTTCAGGCAATCGTGGGACCGTACATTGCATTTACTCGTCACGCCTTTAGTCTCCTTTAATCTCAAACAGCTCCTCAGCCTACTTTGGTTTTCTGTGTCATCCATCTGAAGTGCCCGGTTCAGTTATCTGGTAGGATGCCCCTCAGCTTGGGGTTGTCTGAATGTGTCTCCATGCTCAGATTTCGGTTATGCATTCCTGGCAGGAGTCCCACGGAAGTGATGTTTTGATCTCCTTGGTGTTTCACCTCAGGGGCACTGGGTGGCACTTTGTCCCCTTATTGGCCATGTTAACTGTGACCGTTCGGTTGAGGTGATGTCTGCCACAACTCTCCACTTTAAAGGTACCATTTCCCCTTCGTAATCCATAACTAATCTGCTGGAGACACTTGGAGCCTGTGTGGGTACCCTGTTCCCCCACAAACACTGACCCGGTGAGTTCAGCGTCTACTCATGATTCTTACCCGAGTCACATTGTTTTGGGGGTTGCAAAACAGTGATTTTCCAATTCTGTGATTCCATGTAAACACTTGGCATTCTACTGTGAACAAGATCTTCCCTTTCTGCTCAGTTTTGAAATGTATATCAGCATGGGCTTTTATGTGTCTATTTAATTCAGTGCCTTATACTCCAATAACACTATTATTCATTTTGATGCTCATTTTCCCCCAGATTTGGCTAGTGGAAAACCCCTTCATGCTGCCCTGTTTTTCATCGTGTCCCTATAATTTTTTTGGGAGGGCACTTTTTTACTTCTTGGCACAAGATGTCCCAAGGTTCCTCACACTTTCCTCGCACCAGTCTTGGAATCAGCCATTTCTCCAAGGAGCCCTGGTTCTGTTTAGCAGGGGCTGGTATTTAGAAATCAAGATCTGGGCACAAGATGTGCTCACTGTTTCTGGGGCATCGTCACTTCTAGGTCCATCTATGTATGTATGTGCCTATGTGCCTTCCTTCCTTTCATCCCTCCATCCATCCGTTGTCGTTCTATCTGTATCTTTCTATCATCTGTCTAGAGATATAGATAAACTCTAACATCACAGGCTTCTTGCTTGCCTCCCTCTATTCCATATTTGCATCTTTCTTCTTTTATGGTGAGAACACTAGAACATCAAAATGGTCTCTCATTTGTTTAATCCTACAAATAGACCCAAAATAGTTTTGGAATTGCTATATCCATACATTGCCAAGAAATTCGTGAAGTTGAAGATTTCTTTGCAAACCTGCTTGTCTTTAGAACAGAACCACTGCGGGTGTCTCATTAAAGAACTGTGTTCAGGAAGTAGTTGTCCTGTTGAGGCCCGGGGTAAAGCCATATGCTGGAGGGGAAGGGCTGGCCAGAAGGGGCACTTTGCTGATGTAGCAGGCAGGCCTTAGGCGGGTGGAGGATGGAAACCGTCTTTCTCCTGGCCCTGTTCTCTAGACCTGGCCTTTGAGGCGGCAATGGCCGGGGCACCCCTGAGTTGGAGAAGCAGGAGTGCCCGGAGTGGTGGGGCCTGTGGGCTCAGGCTGTCTACTAACCCGATCATCCCATTGCATGCTCTCTAGGGTCTGCCTGACTCCCCTTTTGTTGTTCCAAGCCAGAGGAAGCCTTAGCTCAGCCTCCACGGTCCCATGGCCATTGAGTCCACATACAGGATGGAGTGACAGAGGAGAGAGGGGTTTCTTAAGGCTCTGCAGTGGTGGCAGTGGGTATGAGGGCGAAGTGATCCCCAGGAACCACAGTCAGCATGGCCAAGGCTACAGATTCCCCCTCCTCTGCTACCCACCCAGGAGCCGGGCTGGATTCTACCAAGGGTGATGGGCATTTCCTATGTCCTTGCATCATTTAACTGAGGAGACGGCCAGGACTTGGCCCCGAGGTCACCAGTGACTTTGTGGTGGAACCTGGATTTCTCTAATGTTGCACAACAAGCAGATACCACAGTGCAGTTGGCCCATTATGGTCACGCACGAAGAGCAAACCCATCAACGGTGACCGGGTCTGCTGTTCTACAATGAAGCAATAATTTGTGATGGGCTCTTAGATTCTCTGTGAGAGAACTTATTCTGCCACACACCCTTGTTCAATCTGATGATAACTCTGTTCACAGGAAGCTGACAACAGTTGTCTGGCTTGTATACCCCTGGTGACAGACCCCTCCCTGCACTCTTGAACAAGAACTTTCTCCTCCTGTACCTCCACCCATTGGTTGTTCTTGGGCTCCCCAGAATAATCCCAAGCTCTCTCCTCGAGTCTGCACACTATTCTTCAGGAGCGGGAAGCCACTGTGAAGGTACACATCATTACCTCCCAGATGTCGACCCGGTCCTTCAACCGGCTCAAGCTTGCCATTGGTCTGCAGGCCTAGGACTGAGCTCACCCTCCTGGTGAAGGTGAGTCTGCCTGAACCCTTGCTCCAGGTCTCCTTGGCTTTCAAGGAACGACCTTCCACTGGTGATTCGGATGCTCTTTAGGGCTGACTCAGCCCCAGCAGGTAATTTTCACCCAACTGCTGTTAGCCCTGTCTCCCCACTTCTGGAGCCGACACCCCAGCCTGGTTATCTTCCCCTCATCGGTAACCACCATCCCCACGCCCCCTCCCCCGACCCCTGTCCCCATCTCAGTCTGCCCTGACTTTCTGAATCCTGGAATTCTAATTCTCACGTCTGGTTTTTTAGCCCCCACCCATCTCCATCAGCTGAAGCACAGCCTTGGCTGCAAAGCTGGGTAAACAGCAGAAAATCCAAGGGCCCACCGAGATTTCAGAGAAGTCAGCGGTCTGAGGTGGAGAGGCAGGGCAGAGATGCCTTTACCCCATCTCCCCAGGACCCAGGCTCTGATCCAGAAATAAGCCACAGAGATCTCCTGGTAGTGCATGCCACCTTCACACAGGCCTGTGCACACTGGGCATGGATCACGATGGCAGGGGTAGAGGGTGGCCTTAGGAAGTTGCACGAGGGAGAGATGTGCCTGTCCAGTCAACTGGAAGGGGCAGGGAGCCCAGCCACTGCCCCAGTGCTGACTTGGAATCACTGTTATGCACCAAACCGCCACTAGAGGACATCAAAGAACTGTGCTGAGTCCTGACCAGCGCTGGCCTCTATGTGGATGTGGCAGCAATGGCCCGGACACCTATGAGTTGCTCTCAGAGGCTGTGAATCAACCTCTGCTGGAGACACAGAACTACATCTATGTCTTGGTGGGGCTGTGACAAAGCCCTCAGCAGCATCCTGTACTGCTTTAGAAGGTGCCCACTGGCCTTAAACAAGGCCGGATTTCCAGGTACCATGGAGAACCCCCATCCTGCTCTGGGGGCATGGGAGGGAGGACCTACTACTGAGGAGCTGGAGGGCCCGGCTGTACCCGCCCATCCCATCCACCCTGCTTCTACTGTGGGCTGGCTGTGCAGCCCAGAGCCAGTGAGCACAGAGCACCGATCCCTACAGCTGCCAAGCTGGGTCCTCACCTCAGGGCCTGACCCAGGAATGTAGGCCCACTTCCCCGCCCGGCTGTGGACTACAGCATCTCTGCCGGCCTAAGAACCTTTCCCTTGCTCTCCAGACTAGCCTACAAGCAAGCTCAATTTGCTTTCCTCTCTTCTTTGTTTTTGCTCCTTACTTGCTGCTCACCTCATTCATTCGTTCATTCAATACATAACTGCCAAGCACTGCCATTCTGGGCATGGGGAATGCAGCAATCACCAGGACTGACAAGAGCCTTGTCCTCATGGACTTCCATTCTAGTACGATCGGGATAATTCCACGAGGGGAAACCTAGAAGGGAGAACAGAGACTTCTCCAGTCATAGCTACCCTCAGGACACCAAGAACTGCCTGTCATGAATGATAGTGATGACAGAGAGACAAGCTCTGTACACCTTATCCTGTCAAAGCCTCACAAGAATCCTTGGTGTCGTGCTCATTTTACAGACGATGAAACCGAGGCACAGAGAGGGTAAGTAACTTGCCCCAAACCTCCAGCTACAAAGTGTCAGAGCTGAAATTCGAGCCCAGGTCTGTCTGACTCGCAAGCCAGCATTCTTTTCGCCCTCACCACATGCTCTTCCTAACCTGCCTCGCCGCTCTCAAAGCATCCTCTCAAATTCGAAGGAGACGGTGGGTATAAACCTGCTCCTTACACTGGGAGGTGCTGCTCGTGGGAGGAATGACTTAATTGGAGCCCACGGTGCTCTGGGGAGGTTGTGCTTTGGTGCTGCCAGCTGAATTTCAGCCGACAGAGTGTTCTTCCCGCCAGACAGGGTTAGACGGGACGCAGCGACCAGCAGGGAGGCTGCGCCTGTCTGTGGTGGCCAGAGGCTGCAAGTGCTCGCACCTGACTCCTGGCCCAGCCGCTGCTGCTCAGCGGGAGGCATGCAAAAGCTGCTGGGGGAAGGGCTCCCCCATATGTGCATTGACTGGAGAGCAGCTGGCCTGAGAGTCCCTCTGCATAATGCAATTACTCACAATGTAGGTCAGTGGCCCCTGCACACATCCTGCTTTGTCAGGCTGCATGGACGGATGGGCAGGGGTTTGGGCAGGGCTTGAGGCATGGAGTCCTGAAAGGTCAAAGGCCAGGGTCCTGCTATAGACTTGCTTGGTGACCCTGGTCAAGTCCCCACCTTTTTCTAGACCCTAGTTACTCGTTTGCAGAGTGAGCCCGTGGGTTAATCTACAGTATAGCTAATGTGAGCCTGAACAGTGGAGGGATGGCTGGGTTTGTCGTACACTGACCCACTGAGGAAAAAAAACAGTACTTCTCCTGTGCTACTGCACGCCATGCACTCAGCTCCACGCCGGGGCCCAGGTGTATGGGACCGATGGGAGGCTTGCCTTGCTGGAGTGTGCATTTCAGTGGGGGGCGCAGAGGACTAATGAACCACACGGTACAGCTAAGACAGAGTGGTGATACGTGTGCCCGAAGAGAGGCGCAAGGTACTTGGAGGGGTGCTAGCAGGGGACCGATTTCAGGTCAGGGAGTCTGCGGAGGCTCTTCTGCAGTGACGGCATTCAGCCTGACACCTGAATGGTGAGAAAGAGCAGCCACGCGAGAATCTAGGGAGCGCCCACTCCTCGGAGAGGGAACAGCAAGTGGGAAGGACCTGCAATGGCAGAGACTTGGGCGTATGTTCGGAACCAGCAGGCGGCCAGTGTGGCTGGAGTGTGAGAAGTGAGGGGCTGGCACAGCAACCGCCCAGGGGGCTTGTTAACAGGCAGCAGGGGTCAGCGGGTCTGGATGCAGCAGTCCGGACACGCTCCCAGGCGACATGGAGGCCGCTGGTCTAGGAGACAAGCGTTAAAGGATCTAAAACAGCAGGGTGACATTTGTCCTCACCCAGCAGATCTTTGGTGAAGAGGGAAGATGCCTTTGTCACTCGCACACCCTTGACACGGGGTGACAGCTTAGCACAAGCTCAGACTCCACACCGCCTGTGTTCTGACCCTGGACTGTACCCCGTGGTGCGGTGCTTATGCAAGTGCCATGCAGGGCTGGCCAGGGCGGTCAGGGCCAGGCAGGGGGCTGAGGTGTCCGGGAGCCCTCCCTGGGACCGTGGGGCTCTTTGCCTTCCCTGCTGTCACCGCTCAGGGGATGCAGGTTCTTGAGCTCCGCCTGGCCAGTGCTTCTCTGAAGAGGGGTTCCCTCCGCCTCCTGACCAGGCCCCAGAAGCTGGCTCTCAGGGCTCATTCCCTGGGCTATTCCCGTTTTTTCATTTTAATTTCAAATTTGATTTGTGAAATATGTGGCAGATGAGGATATATGTCTTATCAATGGGATGGTGGGGGAGGGGAGGATGTTTAACCTTTTGGCTGCATTTCAGAGTCTTGAGATGCTTCTCTTTTCCTGGGAAGGCAGGTGAGTGGACACAGACTCTTTGGAGGGGAGGTGGGGGTCCCATCACAGATGCCTGGGCAGGGGGGGGACAGGGCACGTGGTTCAGATCCGAGTCGGTCACTTGCCAGCTGTGTGACTTTGAACATGTCTCTAAGCCGCTCTGAACCATGATTTCCTTGTCTGCAACCTCCCAGCCTTGGCGAGATGATCACAGGCAGTAACCAGCGTGTTTACCAGGCTTCGGAGACTGGGAAGCCTGCTCCCCGTCCGCATTATCTCCGACTGCGGAGCGGCACGGAGCGCGGGGCCACCAGGCGCCTCCCAGGCCCCTGTGGCGCCCGGCTGCTTATCTTAGCTGCAGCAGCCCCTCGTCTCTGAGGCAGCAAAGCTAGAAGCTGTCATGTCAGGGTAAGAATTTTTTTTTGAATGTTTGATTACGAGTTCGAGCAAATGTCTTCAGAATCCCAGATCCAGAAGGGACCTGTGAGATCACTAACCAGGGTTTCTCAACGGGGGCACTCCGGGCACTGCTTTCTTTGCGGGGGTGGGCATGGTTCTTCGCGGTGAGGAACTCTTCCACTCAGTGCAGGGCACTCAGAACCCCTGGCACTTGGGCACTCAAAGCCAGGAAAGTCCTCTGGTCCCTGTGACTCCCCACTTCCAAACACTAAGAGGGTTATGCACTAGTCCATGGCCCATTTTTATAGGTGGAGAAACAGGCCCGGAAAGGACTCCAGCAAGAGGATGACTGAGTGGAGACCCAGACGCAGGTGTCCGCATCTGGTCCCACGCCCTGGACCAGGCTGTGGGGTGGCACAGGAGGGGCCGGCCTCGCAGGCTGCTCACCAGTATCGGGACTTCACAGTTTTCGGGCACTGGGTACCACATCAGCTCTCGAGAGCTGGATGGGGCCACCCTCTGGCTTTTGGACCTATCCAGTCTGCTGATGCTGTGCATCCTTGTCCAGGTGGAAGGGGGGCAGCTTCCTGAGCAGCAGGTGTGGGGCCCAAAGCTGCTCACCTGATGTTTTATGGAGGGGAGATGAGGTGGGAGAGGTGGCCAGGCTCTGGTTGAGAAGAGCAAGGAACCCGTGTTCCGCGTCAGGGTGCCAGTGGGCCAGCAGACCCCTGCCTGGTCCTGTTCAGAGAGGCATCCTGAGTTTGACCTCGGAACTTCTGTGGTTGTATAAGGGTCAGAGCTGGGGTGGAGATCCTCTCAGGGAAGTTCAGGGCTGACCATGCAGCAGCGGGGCCCAACACCCACAGCCCTTTGCAGCTCATAAATATACACACTGAGATTGCTCTTTGATTTTGACCTCAGGGCAGACTGATGAAGGAGCCAGGAATGTTACACCCACATCACAGGTGAGAAACCAGGCTCAGAGAGGACAACGGACTGGCTTACGGTGACACCGTGAATCAGAGGCAAAGCCACGCCAGACAGACCTCTTCCTGCAGCGCCGGTCGGGGTTGCATCTCAGCTTCGTCATTCCCTTTCCTGTGGCCGGGCCCTGTCCCTGCCCCGTGGAGGCGGGCCTTCAGGGCACTCCTGTTCTCCCCGGGCCTGTGTTGGGGGGCCTCTGGGGCGAGCCCAGAGCAGGAGGAGTTCTTGGGATTGAGGATGAATGCAAAGCCAGGAGGTGCTTTCACCCGGCGCGTTGTGAATGCAGCAACAGAGCCAGCACTTCCCAGCCATCTCAGCACCTCAAATGCAGGTGATTTCACCTGAACGCCCAGACTTCTGGCTTCTTTAGGCAGTGAGACACCGGGGAGCACAGGGCCTGCCGCAGGAGCTGGGCATATCTGCCTCCCTCCCACGTCGGGGCTGCCTGTCCAGCGAGTCTCCAGTCCTGGTGTCAGAGTCAAGGGGATATTTGGGAGAGCTTTTAATTTTAAGGACCTTTTTGAAGGAAGCGTGATAGCTCTCCTTTCTCAAGTTGATGAAGGGCTGGGGAAAGACTAAGCAGGGACTGCGAACAGCTGATGTGAGCAAGGCGCCCAGATGCAGTTCAGTGCTGGAGAAGATGCAGCTGGGGGAAAATTCGCTTCGGGGACAGCCAGACTCCGGTGGGACGTGCTGACTCTGGAAGGGGAGTGCCATGGGGGCACCAAGTGCTCGGAGGGGTCAAACCACTGTGGGAACCAGGAGTGGGGGGGGGGGAGAGGACCAGGAGGAGAGAGAGAAGAGAGGAGGGGAGGTGGAGGGAAGCTGGTTGGGCCACGTGTTCCTTCCCCTCAGACTTCTGCACCTTCTTCTGGAAGTTCTGCTAAAATTCAGGAAATGCCAATGCTTGATGAGTGAGAGGGACATGCTGGTGAACCCGGCAAAGGGCTCAGACTTGCCCTGGGTGATGCGGAGCAGGAGGGAGATGGCATCTTTGAGCCAGGAACTGGGCCACATCTGTAGGAGAGGCTGGGAAAGGGCCAACGTCTCTAGCAGGCCCAGGGCATTCTGGGTCTCCCCACCTTGGGGGTTTGAGGCAATTCTTCTCGGGTCTCAAGACCCTTGAGGTCCCGTATGACATATGGGTTCACGATTCCCTTGGTCACCTGATCCTTGTAGAAGCAGCATTACTGAGGGGAACAGTTTGGTAGCCAACCTTGGGCAAGCAAGTCCTGTCCCTTCGGAGGCCTGCCAAGTGCCAGCATCTGGTGAGTCCATGGTGGTGACCCCAGACAGAAGCCAGTGCCTCCCAGGCTCAGCTCCCGAAGTCCGGTTTCCGCCCACCCTCAGCAGGCCCAGGGTGCCTGGATCCCTCAGGCCCCCACCTGGCCTCCACCCTGAGAGCGGAACAATGCTTTCTCCCCGCAGCCCCAGACTGGCCTGACCCTTCACAGCTCTGTGTCTGGCCAGCAGGCGGAGGCAGGAGGGTCCCATGGCTGGGCCTCCGGGGAGGCTTGGGGGGCCCTGGCCCAGGCGGGCAGGGGATCAATGGAACAATGAATGGAGAGCAGAGAGAGACACAGGGGATGAAGAGAGGGGGAACTTGTGTCCCTCAGATGCAGATACAATACAGTAAGAATATGAGATGTTGTTAATTAAGCCTTGAGAATGAACAAAAATGAGAGCTGAACAAGGGACTAGTCATTTGGTCCGTCTGTAATGGGACCCCACATACTACTCCCACCTCCACTCCTTCCCCGACCTCATCATTGGCCAGGCCCCCACCCTCTCCTCCAGGTCCCTTACTGTCCCTGGCCCTGCCTGGGACACCCTTTCTTACACCCACCCGCTCCTCCATCTCTGAAATCTTCCCAGGTCCTCTCGCCCCACCCCTCTGAGGCCCCAGGGCCTCCTGCCTCTCTTTTTGGGGAGGACCATTGCCCTCCTGTTGGATAGCTCTGTGTTTGACGATTGCCACAGGAGTGGGCTCTGATACAGCTGTGGGACTTGAACCCAGGTCTGCCTGACTCCTGAATCTTGGCTTCACACCACAAATCCAGAACAGCCCAGCCCGAGTACCTCCCAGCCCAGACTGCGGGGCAGACTGCGGGGCAGACTGCGGGCCTTCTCGGCCCTGGCTGGCCCTGCCCACGGCGTGTCTCTCGCTGTCCTCTCACGGGGTCTGCGGCTAACTCAGTGCCTGGCCTAGCTGGTGGCTCATGGTGACTTCCTGCTGTCAAGCTCAAGTCCAGCTTGATATGAAATGGGAGGTGACAGAACTAGGGTGTGAAGACACCCTAAGTCAGAGAGCTGGAGCAGGGGGGACCCCAGACAGAGCTACTAGAGTCCACTGCTGTTGTGTACCGTACTCAATTTTACGGTTTTCAGTGCTGCTGGACCTGTCTAACAGCCTAGGAGCTGGGCAGGGTATCAGCCTCGCTTCCATTGTGCATAGAGAACAGTGGGCCGGGGAAGAGGCTGTAATTCACCCAAGGTCACACAGCAAGAAACCTGAGGGCTGGCACTTGGGCCTGCTGTCCTGACCCCTAGCCCAGGACCCTTTCTGCTGTCCAGACTCTTCCCTGGAACTCTGGGTAATTCTGGGAGTCCCAGCTCAGCAAGGATAAAGGAAGTTGGCTGCCTGGATGAGCCTCAAGTGTTCCCTGTCGGGTCCCCCCTGCAGCTCAGATTTTAGTTGCCCTCACGAAAAGGCAGCAGGGCCACACCACGGCACCCTGGTGTAACAGGCAGCCGCTGGCCTTGCCTCCGGCCCAGGGCTCTGACCCAGGTCCTTCACTTGCTCCCTCTGAGCTCCAGGTTCTGCTCCAAGAAATGCTAGAGTCATCTGCTTTGAGGGTTGTTCTGAGCATCCAGCAAGAGCCCCGAAGACAAAAGACAATGCAGCCCAGACACACACCCGCCTGCGGTAATGCCTGCAAGAACAATGAGTCCATTTCATTCGCCTGTCATCATTCGGGGAGGCAAGCGGGCTGGGAGCCCCGAAAGTGCAGTGTTGCAAAGCCTGTTCCAAAACAGGATGTTGTAAGTGGTGCTGCTGCCACCGCTGCCTGTGCGTGGGAGTCCCTGGGAAGCCGCGGGCCCCAGGAGAGCCTGCGTGCCCCCTTCGCTCTGCCGCAGGGCTCAGTTTTCCTGGCCAGTTTCCTTGTGCCCCGCCAGGGCCTTCTCCTCCCCACTGGTGATGGAGTTTCCAGCATGAATGGGACGCTCCAACCCACTAACACTTCAGAGCTGTTCTTACCTCCTCTTACGCACACCCATTAACTATATATATATATACACTACCTCTTCAGGACACAGTATTCAACTATTCTACTTTGTGCAATCGGAGAACTTTTGGGCTTGAAGAGATTCATTCAAGCGTCTTCTTTCACTTCCCTTCCTTAGTGAGCAGTCCCTGCCAAGAGCTCACCCAATCTTTCTTTGCTCACCTCTGGTGATGAGACACTCACTACTTCTTAAGCAAGCCAGCCCAGTTCATTTCGGGATGGGTCAGACTAAAATATGAACATTCTTCCTCATCCAAAGCTGAAATCTGTCCCGCAAGAACTTCCCCCATGGGTCTCAGCTCTGCCTTCTAGGGCCCTGCAGGCCGCGGCTCGTCCCTGGACCCCAGGACAGTCCCTCTGAAGCTTAGAGACAGTGGTCATGCCCCTCTGAGCCTTCTCTTCGCTGGGTTCACATCAGTCCTTCCTACTCGGCACAGTTTCTTCTTAGTCTTTCCTCATCCTGGCCACACTTCATCTCGTCACTATTTCTACAGGGTCTGGGCCCATATGAAAATACGAGTCTCCAAGGGGCTCTGAGGAGGGCAAGAGTGGTGTCCCTTCCCCGTGCCTAGATCCCTATGCAGCTGGGACTGGCCCTGAGCTTGGTTATTTGGCAGCCAAACCACACCATGGAGCTTGGAAATGCACATGGTCACTGCAACATTTAAGGGAATCTTGGTGCTTGGGGCACACCCACACCCCCCCCTGTGAGGCAGGACCCCTGAGAGAAAGGCAGCGGTGCCCTGTCATCCCTCATGGCACTTCAGGGTCTCCTTTTCCATGCAGGATGTGCCACCAAGTGTGCAATTCCAGAAATAGGCCATCAAAGACTACTGATGGGTGGCCTTCATGGTTTTACCAAAAAAATTTGAAAGGCCCAACTTAGACGTGGGGTGTGGGCAATCCAGAGGCAAGACAGGGTTGGGGAATAAGAACGGGAAGAGAGATTTAAGGAGAACTGGAGGTGCATGTTTTCCTGTGAACCAAAGGTGTGACGCGGTCTTGGCCCAGCTGAAAGCGAGCACACAATCACCTCCAACATTAACATTTTCCACACATGTGATCACATGTGTTCCCTAATAACTCCACACCAGGTGGACAGGAAGTATCAGCCCTACTTTAGTGACGAGGAGACCGAGGCTCAGAGAGGTTCAGTGGACAGATCAAAGGGAGTGAAGGACTGGCCGGCAGAGGCTGGCCCTCCCCTGACAATCTCGCCTGCTCACCCACACTTCTCAGCCCCTCTACAGTACGCTGGGGGCCATGTGACTACTTCTGGCCAATGGGCTATGGGAGGAAATGACATCTGACCTTTGTGGGCTGAAGCCTAGAAGAGCTGTCACAAGATCTGTGTGCTGCCTCACGCTGGATCCCTAATCACTGAGCTGCCTCACGGAAATGGTTCCTCTGGAGACCACCCGGATTTACAAGCAGACTTTGCATGAGAGAGAAATAGATCTTTGACACAGTTTGCTGCTGAGAGTTAGGGGTTCCTTGTTACTGTAGCTTGGCCCAGCCTATCCTGACCAATGGAGAGGGCAATTCCATTTGTGTTTGTGTTATTACATGTCGAGCACTGTGCTGAGGACTTCGTGCATGCTCCCTCAGGCAGTCCTTGAAGCTGTGAGAGAGGGATTACTCTTTCTCTTTACTGCACAGGAAAATGAAGACACGGAGAAGGGCAGCTGCTTGTCCAGGGTCACAGAGCCACTAAGGCGTGGCCCTGGGACCTGACTCTGGGTCTGTCTGGTTGGAAAGCCTCGATGGACTCTGGTGATTTGCAGAAACAGATGGCTATTGTGTTCCAACACCCCGTTGGGCTAAACACTTCCTTTGAAGACGGAAGAACGCACAGATCGCTTTCTCATTCAGATTTTATGCCTGAGTAAAATCCCTGTGCTCTGATTTATTATAGCAACACTGATTTTCCAATTTTAAGACAACAATGCAGTTTGAAAGAAAATGGAAAGAAAACATGGAAACATTTGAAACCTTGGTTTAGATCCTTATTTCCTTGTGCTTGACCGTTTGGGGCCTGCCTCATTGCCACGCCCCCCACCCCGCCTCCGCTCTCCCCGCCTCCGGTCTCCCCACCGCCTGCCAGAGCACCTTTCTAAACAGTCTCAGCAAGTCCCTCCTGCTCAAAACCCACCGCAGTGCTTCCTAAATTAGACTCTGTATTAGAATATGCCGATGTCAACATGCACCACAAGACAGGGGTCTGTGGCCAAAGAAGTTTTGGACATGTTAGTTAAAATAGTAAACTGCAGGACTCTCCAGAGCCTTTACCACGCCAAAGCCCAAGCGCAGATGTGTAGTTTCTGGGATTTTAAAAAACTTGTGGACCATGAAATCCCCACATTCCCTTTTATTCTGGGACGGTAATGGGATTAATAGTGCCTGTCATGTTTTCATACTTTGGGGGATGTTGGTTTTTAGGATCAAGTCTCAAATTCTCAACTTAACATTCAAGTGCTCCCAGGATTTGGCCCCAGGTCGCCCTCCAGCCTCGCCTCCCGAAGGCCCATCTCCGTCTGCCTCAGGGTTCAGCTCCTTGACCCCATGCCCCACCCTGTCCCCGACACCTTCCTGTTCATTTACCCCCCAGTCCTAGGCCGTGGGGCTCCCTGAGCTGCGACCTGGAGAGAACACAAGGGCGGAGGAACAATGTCAGAAACTTAAGACAAGGTACCTCCATTTGGGAGAACGTCAGAAAACACCCCATTGGCGCTGTGGCTCATTGAAAGCCGCGCGTTTGCCGAGGCTCAAAGCATCCCTTTTAGAAACGGAAACTGGGCGTGCGCGTGCCAACAACGAGGCGGAGTGGGCACAAAGAGCACCGCGGTATGCCGGGCAGAACCGGAGATACCAACATAATTAATAAAGTCATTAACATGCATAGGAAACGCAAAAGCTGCCAGGAGGCTGATAAGAGAGGGTTATTTCTTTAAAAAAAAAAGAAAGGTGTAGCAGGGAAGGGAAATGAAGTTCTGCATTTCTTTTTTATCGCAGACCCCCAAACTACTCTACGAGGAATAAATAGGTCTTGACTAACCGCACAAATTCCGATGAGGCTGGGGCCGGAATTCGCAGTTGACCCCCTGTCTGGCAAAATAAACAGCTCAGGCGGCTAATCGGCCAGCCAGTGGCCGAGGATGTGGGGAGGTACTTAGGCTGGGGTGGGAGGCCCATGTACTAGGTGGCGTGGCTGACGGCAAGGCCGGTGAAGGTGCCGGCCCTGGGGTGAGACTGCCTGAGCTCTAGTCCAACTCTGCCCTTACAACTGACGGGGCCTGCGGGAACCATTGAACCTCCTTGCTGCCATCTGTGAAATGGGCCTAAACATGGCCCATCTTCATAGTTTTGAGGACTGAATAGTCCTCTTCACACAGATAGACATGCGGAAAGCCTACGCTAGTGCCTGGCCCGACTGAGCGGCTTGGACAGCAGGTCAGCTGGTGTCCGGCTTTGCCTCCCGCCCCGGCTTTGGAAAGCCCTGCATCTGCAATGCCCTCAGGTACCCTCGCCTGTCGTTGCCTTTAAAATTGAGGTAAAATTCACAAAACAAAATTCACCATTTTAACTACCGTATTTTGCCCTGTATAATGCACACCCATGTTTCTGGCCCAAACTTTCAGGGAAAAAATTTCTTATTTTAATTCAACTTTTTATTTATTTATATTTAGAGACTTGTTTTTTTATATACTATAAAGGAATTTTACCATTTATTTTTGAACTTATGGTATAAGAAATTTTATGTAACAAATAATTACAAAACACAAGAACAATTCATATAGGTATAAAATTAGTACTTCCAATGTATAATGTACATTCTTATTTTTCCCTCAAAAATTTGGGCAAAAAAACGTATGCATTATACCCAGCAAAATATGGTACTTTAAAGTGCAGAGTCAATGGTTTTCAGCATATTCACAATATTGTTCAACCACCACCACTATCTCATTCCACATTAGAAATCCCCAAAAGAAATCCCATTCCTCTTAGCAGTCACTCCCCACGCCCCTTCCCCGGCCCCCAGTCTACTTTCTGTCTCCGCAGGCTTGCCTACTCTGGACGTTCCATGCAGACAGAATCAGACAGTATGTGGCCTTTCAGAGTCTGGCTTCTTTCAGTGAACATAATGTTTTTAAGTTTCATCCCTACAGTAGCATGTATCGGAACATCATTCTTCTTTATGGCTAAATCACATTCTGTTGTCCAGATGGACCACGTTTTCCTTACCCATTTATCAGCTGGTACATGTTTGGGTTATTTCCACTTTTTTGGCTATTGTGAATAATGCTATGAGCATTTGCACACATCTTCATTTCTCGAGTGTATACCTAGGAATGGAATTACAGGTCCCATAGTAACTCTGCTTAACTTCTTGAGGGACTTCCACAGTGTTTGCACAGCTTCTGTTTTCTTTAACTACCTAAATCCTCCTGGTTCTTTTGAGACTTAGGTTGGGGGGAGAAGTCCCTCCCCCCTGTTCTTTGTGAAACTTTTCTCAAGGAAGGATGAGTAGCCACCTGCTCGGTGATCCCTTAGGGTTAGAGCGGAACTATTCCAGCACTTACCACCTGCACTGACATCGTCAGCTAATACATCTGTCCCCCTGGACTGGGAGACTCCTGAGAACAAGGGTTGTATCTTTCCAAGTGCTGTGGCCCCAGCATCTGGCACACAAGGGCTGCCCAGCAAATGAGGCTTTGGCGAATGAAGGAAATGGCAAGTGTCTCTAGCAGTCTTGTGGTACGGCTGAGCTTCAGAAGGGCCTCTCCCTATCAGAGGGCAGGCTGTGCGGAGTGCCTCCTGGATGTGGGAAGGAAGGCATGTGGGTAGAGCAGAAGGGGTGGCATCATCAGAAGGCATGGGGGAGGGGAGGAGCAGTCCACCTGCATGGATGGGGTTCAACCACACAGGCTTACGTTCAGAGACTGCCTTGGAATGAGCCACATGAGACTGATCCAACTGGCTTATGCTGGAGGGGGAAGCCAAGGATGGCAAACACGGACCGAAAGCAGGATGTCAGATCACAGACAGGTGCTTGAGATAATACAGTGACAGGCCTCACGCTGGGGTAGAGCTCCGCAATTTATAAAGCAATTTCCCACCTATTATTTCATTTGAGAGTCAGCATGTAGCACAGAAGGAGCATGGTTTTGGGGAGCAGCCAGCCTGGCTCAGAGCCCTTGAGCCCCACTTGCTTACCCAAAAGCCCATCACTTGGCTCTGTGCACCTCCAGGTGCTCACCTGCAAAATGGGACCAGAACTCTCTCTGCTTGGGGCGATTGTGAGGGTTAAATAAGTGGGGTTGGTGGAAGCACACTGGAAGGTGTAAATCTGCCCCCTACACGGCCCTGCTCCCCAAGACCTCCCTGGGAGGCTGGCAAGGTAGTTAGGTTAATATCTGTACGGATGGAGTCAGGAAGCTCTGAGCCAGGAACGGAAGCCACGATTGAACTCGTGTGTGTCAGGCTTAGTGCAGAGCATTCGACCATTTCATCCCAGTCAGTGCTCGTGATCAGCCCGTGAGGGAGGAATGGAGTTTTCCTCATGGGCACTGGGGTCAGGGAGGGTGAGTCACTCATCCAAGGTCACACACCTAGGAGGTGGCAGAGTACACCGCCTTTGGGTGTAGTGTTTACGAAGACTCCATCATTCTTCCAAATCTCACAGTGCAGGAGCCTGGTTGGTGAGTGCATTCCATTTCTTGGCATGGGAATGCATTTCCAGAAACTTGCCCTATATTTTTAATAATTGGCATGAACACGCAGTCTCTCCTCGGCCTGCTTCCTGTCTGCTGTAAGGCGCAGATAAGAGAGGAAGAGGCGAGCGGACGCAGGAGAACCTCCACACCTGTTGGCAGAACTCACTCCAGCTCGGAGTTGCCCTCCTTGATTCAATTCTCTGAGTCTTCTGTGTTTGACTCATGTAAGAAAATGACTTCTCGGGTGAAAAATTAAAACGCTCTGTGTGGATGTCCATCGTCTTGCTCTGGCAATAGTGGCTCACAGGAGCGGGGCCTGCAGCTTGTGTCTGGGAGGCGGATTTGATTTCTCGGAGATGCCTGAGCCAGAGGTGGTCTCGGGGGGCCCTGTGACATAGCGTCAGATACGGGAAAACAGCAAGATTGGGGGACCAGCTCTGAGAGGGCTCCGAGGCTGGGGGCCAAGGTCCAGATAAGAAGTGATGCTTCATACAATAGCTAACATTCATTGTGCACTGGACACGCTGGGCAATGGTTAAGTCCTTAATAGGCACTGTCCCTTCTGGTCCTCCCTGAAGCCCCAAACAGTGGAAGCTTATTCATGTGCAGTTCTGGAAGCCAAAAGTCTGAGCCGAGGTGGCCCAGGGCCGTGCTCCCTCTGAAGGCTCTAGGGGAGAACCCAGTGCCTCCCCCAGCTCCTCGGGGCCCCAGGCCTGCCTTGGCCTGTGGCTGCATCACTGCAGTCTCTGCTGCCATCTTCACATGGCCTCCTCTGCGTCTATAAGGACACTTGTCATTAGATTTAGGGCTTATTGAGGTAGTTCAGATGATTTTATCTTAAGCTCTTTAATTATACCTGCAAAGACCTTTTTTCTAGACAAGACGACAGTCCCAGGTCCCAGGGGTAAGGATGTGCACATGTCCTTTGGGGGGCTCACAGTTTAACCCACTGCACGCGCCTAACTTCACAGTCAGTAGCTCCACTGGGATCGGAAACTAAGCCTGACTCCAGAGTCCATTTGCTTGACCACTATGGGCTAAGTGCTACCTATGGGTGACTGTGGGCATGTTATTTAATGCCCCTGTGCCTCAGTTTCCTCATTTTTAGACTGAGGATAGTAATGGTAACTACTGCATGGAGTTGTGGTGAGGATTCAGTGAGTTGAAAAGGGAAGGCGCTCGGAACCATGTCTGGCACAGAGCACGCACTCAGCAAAAGCTGCTGCTATTATTGTTTTTGGTACTGTCATTACCAAGACCACGCGGCTTCATTGGAATCCTGGGTGAGGGCGGAGCAGACCTGCTGCTGAGGGGGAGGCTGGACCGGGGCATGGTGCTTGCAGATAGAATTTGCTGGGTTTGAATATCTGCTCGTAAGTGCTTCACTCTTACGCAAAACCAACCAGATACTCCCAGATGTGAAAGAGGTTTAAACATTTATAAGGGAATAGTACGCTTAATGGAAGCTAATAATTTTGAAAGCATCAATGAAGAGAATGTTTCTTTAAGACAAAACCAAGTAAAACACAGAATCGATGTTGCAAAAAGCAGGAAGTACGAAGAGGCCAGTAGACCAATCCCAGCTGAATCGTTTCCCAGTCATCTAATACCACGTGGCCTGGCCGGGGACAGTTCCCATGTGGCGCAAGGTTGTCTCGGGCCTGTCAGCTTACCTCTCCAGCCCTAGTCTCCTCCTCTCTGAGGTGGATGTCAAGGTGCTTTGTAAACTGTGCCCGCTGTAGGAATGGGAGGTCCTCTCACTATCACAGTGTGTGTTTGCCAACTGCTGAGTGCCTGTGCCCAAGCAGGGCAGACCTGGGGTTGGGGTCCCAGTCTGGAGATGAATAGGGGAGTGGTGGGCTGCGCACTGAGAGGCGGGCAGCCCCAGAGATGATGGTGCTGCTCCTGAGCTCCTAGGAGGGGCCCACGGCTTGTCCCAGTGTCCTCGGAACTGACTTGAGCATCTCTGAGTCATGTTAAACATCCCATCCCATGTCAAGGTCAAAATGACTCTGTACTGAAGTTCAATCCACTGTCACTTAAGGGAGAAACTCCAGTGGCAGAAAATAATGAACATCCTACCAAGTGGCAGGCGGCTCCATTTCAGAGCCACTGGGGGTGCTGGGGTGCCCGGACACGGTGGTTCCTGGGCCTTCGTGGTTTCTGTGGTTGGTGGCTTCCTGAATCTGCAGGGCGGTCTTGCCAGACCACCTAAAGCTCCGGTCTGGCGCTTGCTCACCCTCTGCCTCTCAGCTGCAACGAACGATGTTGCAGAAATAGAAATCTCATTGCTTTCCCTCCTTTCCTATTCTTTGCTCTCTATCTTCCGTTGGGGAAACAATTATTCAGAGGATGATTTAAGGATTTGCAGAAAAAGCATCAGACTGGAGGGACTCATTCAGCTCTGCGGTGTCTGCAGAGCTGAATCTTCCCAGGGGACCCTCTCTCTGAGTTTGCATGTCATCTGTCACCATCATAGTCTCCAGCTGGGGGTTGGGCTGAGGGTTGGCAGGGCACCAGGTAGACTTCAGGTTCCCTGGATTCAGGCTTTTCTTCTCTTACCTTTTAACCTTACATGTATTGTCCCAGGTCTGTTTCTAACTTTGGTATCCAAAGTGCAGTCCTAGGCCCTCCCTAGAGATCGGTGAAGGTGTGGTCCAGGAGGTGTCAACCCTGGTTGCACACTGGAACCCATGGCAACCTATAAAAAACTGCCATGTCCAGGTCTCTTTCCAAAGCGATGAAATCAGAACGTGTGTGTGTGTGTATGACCCGCATACGAGTATTTTTCCAAATATCTCTTCTGGGCGATGTAGCCAGGATTGAGAACCACAAATCTCGACTGTCTTTAAAATGATTTAAAAACCTTTCTGTCTTTAAAATATCACTTTTCTTTTCAGACTCAACATATTCACCCACCAATTTAAGCCAGCTGTTGGGCAACTGCATCACTTGGTCAAAGGTAGTGCTGATGACACTCGTGACGCGGAAGCTTGTTCATTAGTTCATCCTTCCATGTGTGCAGGCAATCCTTTGCTCATCATTCACTTGTCCACTCAGACTACATGTACAAGCACCTACTTTGTGCCTGCCAGGCCAGGCTAGGCTATGGCAATGAGGCACTGAGCAGGAAAGATGGGCCCTAGTTCATGGTGCTCACACTCTAGTGGAGAAAGACAAACAATGGATGAGAGCAGGAGGAATAAAGGGTGTGTTGGAGAAACACGGGGCGGAGAGACAGTGTTAGAAGCCAGTCAGGACGTTGATACTGTTAACACAGAAATTCCCCCCAACTGATCTACAAATTCAGTGCCACCCTATGAAAACCCCAGGGCCTTTTTTTACAGACTGCTTACAGGAACCGTGGATCCTATAAGTCATCTGGAATTTCAAGGGACCCCAAAGAGCCAGAATAATACTGAAGAAGAACTAAGTTGGAGGACTCACACTTCCCAATTTCAACTTTTATCAAAAGCTGCTGCAGTCATCAGGGCAGGCTGGTGTCGGGTTAGGACAAGCAAATGGACTGATGGGATGGAATCGGGAGGCCAGAAATAAGCCAAGCATCAATGCTCAGTTGATTTTCAATAGGTGTTAGAAGAGGATTCAATGAGGGAAGGACATTCTTTTCCACAAATGGTGCTTTAGCAACTGGATGCCCACATGCAAAGGGATGAATTAGTACCACCACCTTACACCACATACAGAAATGAACAACATCTACCAAACACCTAAATATAAAAGCTACTGTCATATAACTCAGAAGAAAACCCAAGTGTAATAAACCTTCATAACCTGGATCAGGTAATGATTACTTAGCTATGATACCTAAAGTGCAAACAACCAGAGAAAAAAACAGACACATTAAAGTTCATCAAAATTTAATGTGTGTGTGTATGTGACCAGATACCACTGAGAAAGTGAAAAGACAACTCAGAATGGGAGAAAACACTTGTGAATCATATCTGACAAGGGTCTAGTCTCCAGAATATATAAATAACTCTTACAACTCAACAACACAAAGACAAACAATTCAATGAAAAACAGGCAAAGGACTTGAACAGACATTTCTCCAAAGAAGATCAACAAATGGCCAATCAGCACATGAAAAGATGCTTCACACCCTTAGCCACTGATCATCATTCTCCTCAAAGCACGATGGGCTACCACCTCACACCTGATAGGATGGCTATAATCAAAAGGCAGATAAACAATAAGTACTGGTGACAATGCAGAGTCATTAGAACCCTCATACATTGCTGGGGGGAATGCAAAGTGGTGCAGCCACTGGGGCCTTGTTTAGTAGTTCCTAAAAACGATAAACAGTGTTACCACATGACCTAGTTCCTAAAAACAATAAACAGTGTTACCACATGACCTAGTTCCTAAAAATGATAAACAGTGTTACCACATGATCCAGCAATTTTATACACACACACACATATACCCCAGGACAATGGAGAACTCATATCGACACAAAAATTTGCACGTGCATGCTCATAGCAGCATTATTAATAGTAGTGGAACTCAAAAAGTGAAAACAACCCAAGTGCCCATCATGTGACGAATAGCTAAACCAAATGTGGTATATTAATACAAGGGAATATTACTCAGCCATGAAAAGGAATGAAATACTGATACATGCTACATGATGGAGGAACCTCAAAACGTTGCAGGTGAAGGAAGCCAGGCACAAAAAAGCCCCATACGTTGTATGACTTCCTTGATATGAAATATCCAGAGTAGGCAAATGCAAAGAGACATAAAGTAGATTTGTGGTTGTTAGGGGCTGGAGGAAAGGGGACGTGGGGATTCTTTTCAGGGTGATAAAAATGTTATGGAATTATATAGTGTGGATGGCTGCACAGCTTTATGAATGTACTAAAATCCACTGTATTGTACATTTTAAAACCGTGAGTTTCATGGTATGTGAATTATACCTCAGAAAAAGGAAAGATCCCTCTGCCGTGTGTGAGTGTTTGGGAGGGGCAATGAATGGGAGCAGGGGGTCTGCTTAGAGATTTGGTAACAACAACAACAACCAACAACAATAAGAACAATGCAATTGCTTAAACAATAAAGGCTGTTGTTTATCCTCATCAGACCCCTCATCCACTGTGTGTCAGGTGCAACTGTAGCTCATAGTCCCCCCTTCTGGATGCCAGAGAGGCCCAGGGCTCTGGGCCTCAGGGGTCGCAGTGGAGATGGGCAGAGGTAGTGATGGGTCGGGACAGGACTGGCGGTAGGGTCTGCAGGACTAGGACAGAACTTCTCAGAGAATACCCAACCGATCTAATAAGATGGCTCTATGGCTTGATTTATTCAAGTGTTCAACTAGTACTATCTACTGAGTGTGTACTATGGGCCAGGCACTTTTCCAGGTGCTGGGGATACAGCAGTAAATAAAATGCAGCCATTCCCTCTCCCCGAGTTCTCATGAAGCTCACTTTCCAGTGGGTGCGGTGGGGTTTGTGATGGTGATAGGACTTAGATGGACTTTTTGCTACAGTACCCGTTACAGCTGAGCATCAGCACCTGCTTCTCTCCCCTCTGGGCACGCTGTAGGACTGCTCTTCCCAGCCCCACTGAACTGGCGCATGGAGAGCTGGCTTGTCCTGGCCATTGAAGTATAAGTGGAAGTGACATGTGACGCTTTGGAGTGGAAACGCTCAAAGTCAGTGCACACTGTGCCTTGCCCTCTCCCAGCTATGTCTTGGAGTTTGCATGCTGTGTGCACAAGCTGCAGTTGACCCTCCATGCACACACGTTATGATGAGTAAAGAACCTTTATTGTTTTAATCCATTGAACTTCTCTTTTGTTGTTACCACAGCAAAACCTAGCACCGCCTGACTAGTGCATGTTCCCTCTCACTTTTTGTGGGAAATGAAATCCAAACTCAGTCCTAGTGCACGCTTTAGAAAAGTAAGGCCAGTACCTCAGCACAGTAAGTCCAACTGAACACCAAGCGCCTGCAGGCGTATGCCCCGGAGAAGGTGCTGTCGGTAGCAGCCTACTCCGCGTGTGCCCACCAGACCGAGGTCATTGAGGGAGCCTCAGCGCACGGCCCTGCAAGTGCTGAGGGAACGCCTGGCTGACGCGCCACGTACAACGAGGTAGATTGGTTAAAATCCCCCCCAAAACAAGAGGGGATGTCTCTGTGGGTGCCGTAGCCTGTGTTTCTGCTGACATGGATGTGTGGAGCATTCATCAAAAGGTAAAGCTGTCACTGCTCAAGAACTGGCATGGCTTTGCCAGGACACACAGCAGTCACACGGTGCCAGGATCACACACTGTTTTCCATGAACTTCAGAATTTCCAGTAAACAGCCCATCCCCTGGAGAGCACTGGACAGTAGAGACCAGAGTGTCCCACCTCAGGGCTGTCCCTTGGTGCCCATGGTGGTGTAACAGGGTGCAGCCAAGAGGGGAGCCCAAATAGGGATTTGGAAAGATGTCCAGGAAATACTAGAAAGATATATAGGATGTTCTTACCTCTCAACACAGGTGTGAGTTGGGGGAAGAAACACATGGAGCAGGAACATGCAGAGCTGTTTGGAATAGCAACAGCTTTGCAGCTAACCTCTGGCATGGTCATTTCACATATAAATAACCTTTAATTGGTTGCATAGATATGTTAAATAGCTGTGGCCATGCTTTGAGCCAGGGGGATGGAAGTGACTTCCACCCAAGACTTAACTGGGAGGCAACTCCCCCTGGTTATAGCACCTGTGTGAGAGCTTGGAGATGACTGGCTCCACGCCACAGGGCCACACCTGCCCAGACTCACTATGGCAGCCCAGTAAAGCTGGAAGGATACAGGAGTGCTGGCAAGTGTAGCCAATTGTGGGAGGAGTCGGAAATGGGGCTGCAGATAAAGACTGGTGCAGGGATTTAAACCCAGACGTGGCAGCCATTGGGGAGAGAACCATGTGGCTTTGGCCAGAGCGAGGACCCCTGCGGCAATGTAAAGAGAGAATCACCACTAGGCTTTGGCGGAGGGAGAACCATGCAGTTTTGACAGAGTGGAGACCCCCATAGCTTTGCAGAGGAGAACCACGTGGTTTTGCCAGAGTGCAGACCCATGCAACTTTGGTGAAAAGAGAACCATGTGGCTCTGGTGAGGGTGAAGACCCCACGGCTTCAGGTTGCACTCCTTGGCCACGTGGCTTAGGAAGCAGGAGAGACTTTGGCTGGAAGAAAATGGGTACAGACTCTTGTTGATGGGCCATGAGAAGGTGCCACATGGCTTTGGATTAATTAGAGATCCTGCCTGGATTGTGACACAGCTGATGGTGCCTGAATCATGGACACCTGCTTCTTTTCCAGAGCTATATATGCCAAATTAGGGCAGGGGGAGAAGGAAGCACTGTGGGCATCTGTAGGTATCCAAAAAGACTTTGGTATCTTAATGAAGACATTAGGTCACTACTTTAAGTCTGTATAGCTTTAAATAAACGTTTCCTTTCCTTTTCACAAATCTCTGGCATTGAGAGACGTCTTTCCTCTGGTAGCGGACAAGTGAACCTACTGGGGGTCCTTTCGGTAACAGTATATCGTGACCCTCCTCGTCCCTGTTCTGTAACAGTGGTGCCGTGTCTTTTGTGTCCTGAGGGGCCTCTAGAGGCCGGGTGCCTCCCAAAGGCACATGGGACACCAACAAGGAACGTGAGATAAAACTCAATCACTCACATATCTAAGAGGCCTCAGACACGAGGCGTCCAGAGACATGGCCACGGCTGGCGGAGCCCTTCTGCCTGCACACAGGTCTGCAACGCTGCCTGCAGCTTGCACTGAGCCAGGCACGGGGCCAGAAGGCGAATGTCTGTGGACATCCTTAAACTGTCTCTCTGGCATATTGTTCCAATTAAACCTCACCTAGCGTTCTCATTTTAATAACTTAATCTGGAAATCACACCTTGCTCCCTCTCTCCAAGGGCCCCAGGCAGCACAGAGTCAAAGTCCAAACACACAGCACAGTTAGAGAAATAAAGACACAGATCAGCAGCAGAGATAACCCTCCAAGAACCTGAGATAAGATGGTCATTGTGTTGAATTTGGCTCTGATTTTCTGGCAGCCACCGTTAGAAAGAGAACGAAGTGGGTTATTCAGTTACAACTGCCTGGCTGCCTGACTGAAGGAGGGAAGGAGCACGGGTTCATGGGGCGCACGAAGCCCATTTCCTGGTGCTAAAGTCTGCTAGGATTTATCTTGCGGACCTTTATCTCAGGGGCACTAAGTCACAACCCGAACAACAATCCTTTGTAGAAGATGATGAATCATTCTTCAATTGGCAGCTTTAGCCCCATAAGTGGGCCCTTGATAAAAGGTGAGGGTGGTAATATCAAACCGAACTGCGACTCGGCAGAGACAGTTCCTGACAAATCGGCTGAATGGGCCCAGACAGATGGGTGGAAGTTGGACATACGGCGGCCTGGGGAGAGAGTTCCAGGCGGAGGGAACGGCTTACTCAATAAATATTGCCTGAGCACGTACTCTGAGCCAGGCCTTGTCAGTGGGTGCTGGGGACACACAGATGGCCTTGGCCTTTGAGGTCGTGGACTGGGGGAGGGGGCAGGTGCATGGACGGGTAATTACCAGTGGTGTGGCGAGATGAGGGGCAAACAGTGTGTGTGTGGGGGGTGCTCGGCAGACACACCCAAGGCAGCCTGTAGGTCTGAAGCCTCCCGGAGAAGATGCTTCTGAGCTGCCTCTTGAAGGTCAAGTAGGAAGTTTTTTGATGAAGACGGCATGTTGGGGTGGGAAGGAAGGTGTTCTGGGTAGAGAGGACAGCACGCACTAAGGCCTGGAGTAGGGGAGAGCGTGATGGTCCGAATGCAATAGCTCAGGAGGGCTGAGCACAAGGAGTGGGAGGGGGACCCAGAGATGAGGCCGGGGAGGGGCAGGGGCCGGATCCCCGAGGGCCACCTGAAGGGCTGTGTGCAGGCTTCCGCCCAGGACATGGGGAGAATTTTAAACAGGAGAAGGATATGATCACTGCTTCAGATGGTGCAGCCCTTTCCTCAGAGGAGGTGGTCCAGCTACCAGGGTGGCCCTCAACTAAGGGACCCATTGGAGGTCCTCACTGAGTCCGACCGTCCTGCCTGGAACTTTGTCTGCAGCTGGTCGGGGACCCAGCCTGGCCATACAGGACCCCATGGATGACTACGAATGACAAAGACCTGTCCCACTGTCCAAGGCTGGCAGTGGTGAGCCACTATCTGGAATGTGACCCTTAGCATCAAAGCCTGTGGCCACCGGCTGCCTGGGAGCAGCCCACAGGGTGGACTGGATCTTGACCTTCAGTGCTCATCCCCCCCTGGCCATTCTGACAATCTCTTCATTTCAGAATGAACAGTGGGAGATGGGGCTTAGGCAAGCTTTATACAACTACAGATGTTTCTAGAAAGTGTCTGCTTTCAGATTTTTTTTTTAGAGCAACTGTAGAGGGAGTTAGAAGATAAGAGTTAAGCTTATTTACAACTCTATATATTTGTCTCTTCCAGTATGTGTTTCCATAGAAACAGCAGGAATAAGCCACCAGTTCAAAGCCAAGTGCAGTCCATGACTTCCAAAGCTCCCACTTACTTCCACAAAAAAGGATGGTAACAGCATGGAATGTGGAGGGAAGTTTGAAATACTCCTCGGTCCCAAACTGCCCTTCGCTTGATGACTGACCAAATGGCCAGACACCCAGAATTCCCTGCACGCAGAACCCAGTGTGCGGAGAATTCTGGAGGCAGGCTGCTTGGCAGCCTGTGGAGACCGCCTTCCACCACGGCTGTGAGTGAACACCGCACGCGGCTCCTGTGGGTGAGTGCTCCGCACAAAATCCTGTCTCTTTTGCAGCCTGCCTGGGAAGCAGGCAGGGGGACGGCGTCAGGGAGGGCAGGCTGCCTCAGAGGCTGCCCTGTGGCTCCCCTGGGCATGCAGTGTTCGGAGACCTAGAGTGCCACCCCCCAGTGTACACACAGACCAACACAGTGTCAGTTCCTGGTTTTCATCTCACTTGATCTAAAAACAGCGTTTGACACACTTCATCATAACTTCCCCCTTGAAACACTTCATTTTGTTTCCTAGGCACCAAACTCATGTGATTTTCCTCTTATCTCTGTGGCTCTCCTCACCGGTCTTCTGTGCTGGCCCCCCCACTGCCTTGATCCCCAAGCACTGGTGTGACGGAAGTGCCCTTGGTCCCCTTCTCTTCTCCATCTATATGGCCCCTGCCACCGCGCCCCGCAAGGCTTTCAACCTCATCTCTGTCGACCGTATCCGAGTCCCCATCCTAACCCATGCCTCTTGCTGAACTCCAGACCGGTACATTCAACACCTCCTCACAATTGCAGGAGGTGTTCAAAAAGGGAGAAATTATTTCCCCAAGAAAACAATTATATTTTTAAACTGTTTTAACATACTTGGCAGACCCATCCCCACCTGCTACATATGAAATGCAGACACATCGAACCTGCTCATCAGACTCCATGAAGTAGGGGAAGGAAAGGCTGAGGTGCAATGAAGGAGCACCGAGCACAGGGTGGGGCCCAGCCATGCGTGGGGCACTCGTCAGTCCCCGCCTTGGTCTCGGGCATTTGTCTCTGGAGACTCCTTCAAATTTCCCTGGTGTTCATCATCACTAAGCCCTTATTATATGAAATGTTAAAGGGACTTATCTAAGAAAAAGAAGATAAAAAAGATGAACAGTGAAAGGACAGCAAACTCACAGTTACTAACAACCACACCTAAAACAAAAGCAAACTAAGAGGACAGCTAGATCAGGAGCAGAGCCATAGAAATGAAGATCTAGTGGAGGGTTAGCAACAGGGGTGTGGGAGGAGGAGAAGGGGGGAGAAGGTACAGAAAATAAGTAGCATAGACAGGTAGAAAATAGATGGGGGCAAGAATAGTAGGGGAAATATAGAATCTAAAGAACTTGAGACACGTGGTCATAAACTAAAGGGGGGTTATGGTGGGGGAGGAGGTTTGCCAGGTGGAGGGGAATGAAGAGGGGGAAATAGAACAACTGTAATGACATAATCAATAAAATATATTTAAAAAAAACACAAATTTCCCTGGTGCACGGACTGTTCTCACTCCCAACCTTCCACCCATGGATGGCTCCCCCTCCTGGCTACCTCCTTCCTTTCTGACACCACTTCAAAGTCCCCTTCCCTGGCTTCTGCCCTTGTCCCCATCCCTGCTTCATGGTTCCCAGGGCTCCAGACAGGACGTCTTCACTTCTCACTGTTCCTCTCTCTGGGGGACGGCGCTCCTTCCCTCAGCTCCCATTCTCAGTGTGCTAACTGTCCCTACCCTAAGTCTGTATCTTGTGGACGAACTGCTCCCTTGCGCTCTAGGACCCTGTGTCCAATCTCCCGAGCCCCTCTGCTCAGAAATGCACCCCTCCTGTTCCCTCCCGAACCCGAACCCGCTCCTATCCTGCACCCTGCCTCAGTGAAGAGATCCCCCATCTGACAGCCAGTCAGAGCTCTGGGCATCGCCCCTGCTGCCGCCCCGTCCCTGCCCCGCTGCGTCCGTCATTCGCCACGCCTCATCACGTCTGCTTCCTTACCATCTCTCAAATCCACCCACTTCTCTTGTTCCCATTGCAACTGCCCTGCTTTAAGGTGCCGTCAGCTCCTGCCTGGGTAACTGTAAAAACCATCTCTGGGCCCCAGCCTCGCTCTCCATCTGTCCCCACCCCGCAGCCAGGGAAGATCCGATCACTTCCCTTATTGATTGTCTTTAATTTTGAAGTTTTAACTTCTCTGCTTAGCACACAAGGTCCCTGACAACCCGGCTCTGCCTGCACCATTTCTGTTCTTCCTGTCACTTCCCCAAAGGTACCCTTGGCTTTGGCTGGCAAAGCTATTTTATAGACATATGGCCTTTAAGGAACAATGAGATACTGACTTCATGCTTAATAGTGAGACATTACACACTTTCCCTAAAATTGGAAACAAGGCAAGGACGTCCCCTCCCACCACTGCTATTCAACACAGTGCTGGGAATCCCAGCTAATACAACAAAAAGACAGTCTAAGGGAAGGAAAGGAAATAAAAGGTATACAGATTGAGAACGGAGAGAAATAATTGTTTGCAGATGTCTAAGTAGAAAGTCCCAAAGAACCAAGAAAACCCCTCCAGGAACTGGTAAGCCATTACAACAAGGTTGTAGGGGACAGAAGCTTAATATGCAAATGTCAATTGCTTTCCTTTATACCAGAAATGAGCAACTGGAATTCGAACTCAAAAACATAATGCCATTTATATCAGCTCCAAAACCAAAATTACTCAGGCATAAATCTAACAAAATGTGTATAAAATCTGTGTGAGGATATCTACAAAGCTCTGAGGAAATAAATCAAGGTAGATCCATTTAAATGGGAAGGTATTTGAAGTTCATGGCTAGGAAGCCTCAACAGAGTGTTGGTAAGATGTCTCTCCTCCCAGTGTGGTCTCCTGAGACTCAATGCAGTCCCAATCAAAAAGCAAGTTGCTTTGTGGATATCAACAAACGGATCCTAAAGTTTATACGAAGAGGCAGACTAAGAATAGCTAACACGATGCTGAAGAACAAAGCCGAGAACTCTGACGCTATTCAACTTCCAGACTTACTATAAAAAAACTACAGTAATCAAGACAGTGTGGTGCCAGTGAAACAGAATAAAGAGCCCAGAAAGTGACCCGTGAAAATACAGCCAACTGATCCACGACAGAGATGCAACGGCGATCCAATGGAGGAGGATGGTACTGGGTTACCCAAAAAGTTCACGTGGTTTTTGTCTGCAAAATAAAAGACATTTTTTCATTTTCACCAGTAACTTTATTGATTTGGTTACTTTGAGTATGTCAGTTAGCTCTCACATGATTGTTCTCCATTAATGACTTGATTTGATTGCTATCAATCTCAACTGCTCCACCCAAGCATGGAGCATCGTCCAGCAAGAAATCTCCAGCTCGAAACGTCACAAACCACTTTTGACACGTTCGATCAGTCACGGCACCTTCCCCATATACTACACAAATCTTTTTTTTTCCTTTTGTGTTTTGGTTGTGTTTTTACCACATTATTCTTGAAATAATGAAGCATAATATGCTGAAAGAGTTACACATTTTTTTCCATCTTCAATATTAAAATGGCTACACAAAAATTCACCAATTTGGATAAGTTTTAAAATGCACACTGATATGACAGCTGTCACGATACAATCTAACAAAATTGTTTTGAATAAAGTTAAAGACAGCTACATGCTATTAGAGCCATCTTACGGAAAAAAAAAACAAGTGAACTTTTTGGCCAACCCAATATTTTTGACAAATAGTGCTGAAACAGCTAAGCACTTATGTGCATAAAAATGAATCTAGACACCGACCTTGTACCTTTCGCAAAAATTAGCTCAAAATGGATTGGAGACCTAAAGTAAAAGGTAAAACTGTAAAACTTGTGGAAGATAGTAGGAGAAAACCTAGGTGACTTTGACTTGACAATGGGTTTTTAGATGCAACCCAAAAGCATGATCCATGGGAGAAATAATTGCTAAGTTGGACTTTATCAAAATTTGAAAACTCTGCCCTGCAAAAGACAATGTTAAGTGAATGAAAAGACAAGACATAGACTGAGAGAAAGTATACCTGGCGTATAACAAAAGCTATGTAAATGTTTGCTAGGTAAGAATGAATGAGGCTGTGGCAGCCAGACATCTGTACGACTTCAGAGTCTGATTTTTGCGTCCTGGACACCTGTGCACACTCTCACTGGGAGGACCTTCATCAGTCCTTTGTTATTCTCCAACCCTTCATCCTGCTTCTTTATTAGAATCTATGGGACCTAAAATAATTATGCTTATTGGTCTGCAGGTTACTGTCTATCAGCCCCCACTGGCCCGTGGGCGCCATGAAATCAAAGGCCACGGCTGCTGCACTCACTTCTGTCTCCGCAGTGGAAGACGGTAGGTGTGTGCGAGGCTGCTGGGCTGGGCTGGGCTGGGCTGGGCTGGGGGAGACTGCTCTGACGTCGCCCTGTCCAAAGAAGCAAGTGGTCCAGCGGGGGAGGGGGCAGTCGGGGAGGCACTCAGCACAGACTAACAGCAGGCTAAGCAGCCCCGCAGAGGGATGTTCAGGGTGCTGGGGCCTGGGGCAGAGAAGAGCAGGTCTGAAAGTCAGGTGGAGCCAAGGCACTCAGGGACACGTACCAACACAGGGGCCTGGTACTGAAGCTCTGGTACCTGTCAGAGAAGGTTCCAAAAGGAGGGAAGCAGGGAACAGGCTTGAAAATGAAACACAGAGCAAGGCCTGTGACTGGAATCCTGAAGAGTTCAGAATATCCAGAACAATCTAAGCCATTTGAGGCAGGTGAGGGTAGATCTTTGAGTACCTCTCCCCCAAGTCTAGACTTTTTTCCTCTCTGGGGGTCTTTAGAAAAAACAGCCCCTCGAGGAGAACTGAGGACATCTCATCCTTGGGCACACTGTTCAACCACTGTGCTGCGGATGGCAGAAAACAACACAGCTTAGTGCTGTTTGGAGGAAAACCAACAGGCCTGTGGGTCGGCTGATCAAGGGGTTCTGCTACCATGGCAACAGTGGCAGGGCAACCCTAAACTAAGAATAAGAAGAGCAGTCCAGAAAAGGTCTAGAGAGCAATCACAGCAGACACCTAGAGGCACACACGGAGACGGGGCATCTGGGTTGAGAGCCAGAGCCGGCTCCCCTCCAGCCCCGCCTCCGAAGGTCCGGATGCCCTGGGCAGGACCCTCCCCCTTTCGGACTCAGTTGCCTCGTCTACACATACAAGCATTTCTGTGGGCCCCGCAGCTCCTCAGTTTGAGAATCACTGCCCTGCAGGGTCTGGCAAGGGCGGGGGCTCTATGCCTAGAACTTCTTACAGAAAGAAAGGAAAGAAGGAAGGTGTTGATAGCAAACCAGTGTGCTATCACTCACTTCCATGAGTCAGACTCCACAAGACCGATCTCCTTTAAATGGTCCAAGGGGTCAGGCTTCCTGAGCCCATTTCCGGAGTCTGCTGACTCAGGGTGACTCCAGCGCTACAGCCTCCCCCCACCACAGCCGGAGCCTGGGAAACCCCTAGTGAATCCTCGGCCCCCACCTTAACCTTGAGTGGAGGTAGCAGCTGCGTAGTTGCCTGCCCTTGGGCTCAGCATCAAGCCAGCTGGGTCTGGTTTCTGTCCACGTGCCCCTGCTCCAGGTCTTCCCATGGGCTCTGTTTGACCAGCCTTTCTAACCTTTCTATGTCCTGGGCCCTTGCCCAGGGGTCTATGAAAACCCCCTAAAACTGCAAAGTGCTGTCATGCATTGAAAGGCAGGGTTGGGTAGTAGGTGAGAAGGTAGTTAGTGGTGTTGCCACTGGCCTGCTGGGTAAGCTTGGGTAAGTTACATAACCTCTCTGGGCTTCTGTTTCATTAAAATGAGATCACACCTCTCCCACAGAGTCACTGTGAGGATTCAGTGAGTTAACACACAAAGCTAGCTATCATCACCACCATCACTGTTACTGCCCTTAGCGTTACTGCCTTAGACCGTCATCACCCAGTAGCTGGGGCGGGGGGTGCCCAGTTAGCCAATGGCAGCTCAGTTCTCCCTCACGTGGACACCCTGACTGGATCTCCAAATCCCAGTGGTGGGTGAGGAACTCCCTCGGGATGGACCCGGGGGCAGGGTAGCCTGCCTCCTGTGCAGGTGAATGGTGACCACACATCACTTCCATTCTGGAAACCACCTGTCCACCCCAGTGACCTCAGCTGAGTCCCTGCCCCCTTGATCCAGGGGCACAGCCAGTGGTGGCTCTGCTTCCCCCCAGGATGTACACTGAATGCGACGAGAAGAAGGTGCACAGCCCTAACTCTCCTTCCTAAATCCCTGCTGTCAGAAACCGCGCCTCAGCCACTGCTCTGGCCGTATCATTCCTTACGGGGCGGAGTAATCCCTCCATCCATCTCCAGACGAACAAGGCATCTTATTTGCTAGAAAACCTTCTTGTCTAGAAGGAGATAAACTGTCCCCAATGCATACAATGACCATTTCCAGTTTAGCTTAAGAATTCACACTAAAATCCACAAAAATGTTTCCGTAACAATTGGAAGAACTGGAGAAGTTTCCAGTGTTCTCACCAGCACCTGCTACTCCACAGGACAACCGTAACACTCAGCACACCCCGTTCAGCCGGCTCCCTCCGACAAAGGCATGTTTAACTGTCCTAAGAGAAAATCAATGAAAATACCAATCCCCTCACTGGGAACTTCCCTCATCTGGAGCATCTTAGGAAGACCACTGAGGGGAGGCCAAGGCTGAATGCAGACTATTCCAATAGATACTTAATAACGCTTTTATGTAACATTTAAAAAAATTTTAACAACACATTTCTGATGTCAAATGTGTGAAAATAAGTCTATTGTACGCCACTTTGAAAATCACATAGTAATGCAAAGGAGCTCTCGGCATGCTCACTCCCGGGCAGCCCTTAGCGGGGAGCTTATTTTATGGAAGAGAATAAAAACGGACCAATCAATAGAGCCTATAAGCGAGCATTTCTACAGCGTGTGGGACGTATACTCATTCAAGCGGCCCAAACTTCCCCTCCATTGTGGATGTATCAGCACACCTAGACAAGTTCTTTCACCATTCCCCGCCCGGCCAGGAGCGAAGACCTTATACCTGGCCTTCCTGCAATGGCGCAGGCCTTGGACGGGAGGGAGCGGCAATAATGAGGTGCTCCTGATGGAGCACGTGGCCCGCGTGGACCCGTGATGACTCCCCCGTGACCGCCTCAGTTTCTCCTCACACAGTGCACCTCGGGCGGCCGAGCAGACGGGCTGCCTCTGTCCCCGTGTGTCTGGGGGCAGCGCCCCGCAGGCCTCCCTGCTGCTGGCGGCTGGCGCTTACCTCCATGCTGTAACTCTCCACTGTCCTTCTCAGGGGGTCCACGGCCTGCCAGCAGATCAGGATGCACAGGTCAATGAGCAGCATGCCCCCCACGATCACGAGCAGTTTCTGGTCCTTGATGATCTGCAGAGAGGGCGAGAGCAGGGCGTGGGGGATGTGAGAGACGGCTTCCCAGCCGGAAGCTGAGAATCGGGTCACCTTCAGCTTGAGAATCTCCCGAGACTCTCCATCATCCACAGGATACAGCAGCTAAGCTCCTCTGCCTGACATTCATGGTCTTTCCTGAGCTTGGCCTGGACACTCCTGGTCCTCCTCTCGGGAAGTCTGACCGCTCCTAGTCTGTGGCTCAGCTGTGACCCTCCCCCGTCCCCCCCCCCCTTTAGGGGCAGGTTCTTTTGCCAAAATGCTCTTTCCTTTCAGTCTGGCAAACTCCTAATAGTCCTTAAAGACCCAGGTCCATTGTCGCCTCCTCCATGAAGTCCCTCTCGCGCCCGCAGCAAAACTAATTTCTCCAACAGCACCGTTCGCTCACTTCTTGGGAGCAGTGATAGTAGCAGGAACATGAACACCAAAAAGAGCAGCTGTCATTTAACAAACACTCACTCTGTTCCTGCCTCTGGGTTGACCCTTTCCATACACCGTGTCTTATATAAAGACACATATTATTATTCCCATTTTATGGATAAAGAAACTGAGGCTAGTGCAGGGTTAAGTAACTAGCTCGGTATAATATTGCTACTAAGTGGTAAAGTCCTGATTTGAACCAAGGTCCTCCTGTCTCCAGAGTCCACACCCTCCAATGTTTACAGCACCGACCAGACATTACACATTGTATCCACATCTGCCCTCTTCGGTAAACATTCAGTCGTGAACCCTCAGGACCTAGCAGGGCCTGGCACACCATGGGGGGTTTGCTGGGTTGAACTGAGATGAAGGACTATAAAAGGAAGAAATATAACTTCCATCCCTCTTTGCAGCTTATGATATCTTTATTACACTGTGAAATTCCCACCCCACTTTCTGTCTGTCTGGTAGGGACTGGCCTGGGGACAAACCCTGTCAGTGCCAGAGCTAACTGGTGTCTCACTCACTGCATGTTTATGATCCCCCTCCTCCCAATAAAAGCTAATGTGATGAAGTAGTTCTACAAAGGCTTATAGGGAAATAAACAAAGCTGAGGCAGAAGCTTAAGAAATATCACCAGGTCTGGCTTTTAATGATTAAAGCCATTTTTAAACTGGAGACAGAAACTCAAGGGGGCCTCTCTGCGGCTGAACTGAGAGAAGAACAGGAAGACAGTGTTTCTGAGCTGGTGCCAAAGAGCTCCAACCCACCGACACCGCCTCATCTGGGGGTGGGCAGCGGCAAAGCCCCTTCTTTGAGATTTTCTGGAAGCATCTATGGTTCCCTTAGAACCATAGATTCGCCCCAGCTAACCTGCGCCCTCTGGGGAGCCGAGCAGCTCCCTGCTAGCCTCGAGGAGTTGGGGCAAAAGGAAGCAACACCCGCGGAGCTTAGGACTCGGAGGACAGGCTGGCAGGGCGATGCCCTTGTGGGGCAGTTTGAGCCCCCAGGCATCTGCCGCACTGTGCCTGACCCCTGGAAGGTCTTTCCCCAGCCTTTCAGCTGGCACCTTCCTACCTTGGTGTCCCTCGAGTAGCCGCTTCACACCTACATGTGGTATTGTGACTCATGTCTGTCTTCCTACTACACAGTGAGCCCTGCACAGCTTGGCTTTCATGAACTGCCCTATTCTCAGAGCCCGTCAGAGCCACACACGGGGACAGCGCTCAGTGAGCACTGGCTGATGGATGACAATTGGGCGGATGTGCCCTGAGCACTCACTCGCACCGGCACTGTGCCGGGCACTGGTGACAGAGATGGACAGACTTTGGTGCCGCCCTCCAGGGTCGGCAGGAGAGACAGACTTGTCCTGGCTGATTGATTACAAGAGGGCGCTGGAGGAGAGGAAGTGGATTCACAGAGTGGGGGCTGGGGGGAGGGGCTGTCAGGCAGAGGAAGCAGAGGGGCAACTTCACAGAGTGGGAAGAGCCCCCAGGATGGCCGCTGAGGGGACGGCCTACGGCACGTCGCCCCTGGTTCTAGGGTCCTCGGTGACTCCCTATCACCCACAGGACAAATCCAGCCAAGTGACCACTCCCAAACACCATGTGCACGTCATTGATGCTTAACCTCTCTCCTTACTCCGTAGCCGTGCTGTGTTTTTCACCCTTCGGGCCTTTGTTGGTGCTGGTTCTTTTGTCCGCAACACCCAGCTCTTTCTGTGAGAGGCTTTGTGCATGGCTGGGTGAGCAGGGTGGGTTGGGGGTGGCAGCAGGCCGGGCTGGCTGGAGGGGGAGAGCTTGCATGACATATAATGGGGCCTCACAAGAGTCCACAGGAGGTTGAAGCATCTCTGAGCACCGGTGTGATGGGAGCAACGTGCAGCACTGAGGGGCGGACACGAGGCGGGAGCCTGAGGTGGGAGGCCAGTTAGAAGCTGGGGCAGTGGCCTGGTGAGCAGGGGGGAGGCTCGATGCAGAGCAGCGACTGCCAGGATGGACAGGAAGGTGCCGGGGCCACAGACACTGGGCGGCCTCCTGTCTGTCCCACTTCCTGTCCTCTCAGTCCTCTCCCTCCCCACTCCCCGCCCCCAAGTGACAGCACCTCCAGATCTCATCTTTTTTGCCAAGGCTTTCTCATGAGATTAAAGGCTGATTACTCTTCCCAATGTCTTATGTCCAGGAAGCAGTGACCTTGAACTTGCTTCCATTTTCTTCTGGTCTCTTCCTGAGAGCTTGTGAGGTCCAGGAGTGTGGAACGTCTTATACTCCAGCACACAAAACCTCAGGTCTGTTTGGATTGCACAGTGTCTACTGCGTGGAAGTGGCACACTGAAGGGAAAGAGCTGAGAAACACGGGCTGGAGCCACACTCGGGGAGTCGCTGGCAGGGGGCGTCGACTTCCCTTCAGAGTGGATGCAGCACCTTCCTGCAGCTGCATGAATGGGAAGGCACCCATGTGGCCCAGCTGGCCTTAAAACTTGATCAATATGATAAAGTCTTTCCAATTTTCAGGCTCAAGTATGAGGTCTGAGGTAGCATGGAGCAGTAGAAAGACAGGAGTTGGGATTACATGGACCTGGGCTGGAGTCCTGGCCGCACCTCTCGGTATCTGTGTGATCCTGGGCAAATCACTTCTCTCTCTCGTTCTGCATTCCCCATTCATAAAATGGCCAGGAGCAGGGAGACAGGGAGCAGGGTGGCTCATGTACTATCTTTGAGTATGGTGCCAAGGGGAGAGCATGCATCTGGGACTCAGAAGACCTCGTTCTAATCCCAGCTCTTGACAAAGAGCTCTTGACCTTGGGCATGCTATATAACATCACAAGGCTGACTTCCTCCTCTAAAACTGGGACCACGAACCCCGAAGCTGCAGAGTTGGTATAAGAGTAAAATGAGATTTACAGAGAGCACCTAGTTAGAGTGTCCGGCACAGATGAGACGCTGGACAAATGGAGACTCTTTGGCTACCGCTGTTTGGGTTTTGACAATTAGTGATTCTGTTTGTGTGCCTGATAATGACGTCCTGGGGCAAAATATGATATTGCAGGCCTCCAGAGGGGCAGCAGGGGTCCTGGGCTCGGGCCTGCAGCAGGAAGTGGCCACACCTCAGCTCTGCCTCTGGGGAGCTTTCAGACCACGGAACTCCTACAGTCTCCTGGACGTGGTTTGCCGATTGTTGCCAGGTGATCGGAGTGCTCTTCCTCGCCGAGCACGTGAGTCATGGGACATAAAGGCTGGTTCTTCATTACAGATCACGATATGGATGCATCACACACTGGCACAGAGGAATCAACACTGCACTTGTTCAAAGCCCCTTAGGATGGAGTTGTCCTAAGTGGCAGAGTCTCTCTCTAACCAGAGCCACGGAGAGAAGAGACCCGGAAGTCCCTTGGTGCCTCTCGCACCTCGGTTTGCATCAGCATCTCTGGGAAGGGCTGGTGAGCAACATGCTCCTGGGCTCCAATCAGGATTCTTATGGCTGGGGCGGGGGTAGGGGGTGGGGGCTGAGCACCTGCATTTCTAAGAGGCTCCCAGATGATGCTGATGGTGCTGCTGCAGCTGGTTCAGCCCTCAATCTGTGCAGCCTTGGTCTAGACCAGAGGTCTTCCATCGTGGCTGCCTATTGGAATATCCTGAGAAAGTCCCAAAAGTCCTGATGCCCAGACACAGAGGTAGAATTTGATTTCAGCTGGCCTGGGCTGGGTAACTTCTTGTAATGTGCAGCCAGGGCTGAGAAGGATGAGTACCAGGCTTTGCATCTTACAGACACAGGGAAGTAATCACAAACACTGCTGAAGCCCAGTGAGAGAAGAGGCCCTGCACAGGCAGTGGTGGCCAGACGGAGCTCTTTCCTCCCTCTAAAAGCAGGCTGCAGCTTTCGTAAGGCGGCCCAGCATGGGGAAGGGGGCAGAGAAGGGCAGCTACCCCTCCCCAGTTTGGAGGGCGGCTTCTAAGCAGCCCTGGAAGTGCAAGAGGCGGGTGGTGAGGACGATGAGTGTGAGGCGCCAGGCAGAATCACAGCTCAGGAAACAACACTGTTTCCATGTGACCCATTTTATAGATCAGGAAACCCAGAACCTGTTGGATGACGTGCTGTGCCCACAGTCCCACGGCAGGCCAGTGGATGCCTGCTCTCCGGCTTCGCCTGCCGGGCCCACTGCCCTGGGCACGCCTGCTGTCTGCCACAGGTGCCGGGGCTCATAAGCCAGGCACCAGATGGGAAACGCAAGTTTGGGGTGAAGAATCGCCACAACGGGCACCACATTCCAAAGAGGGATGGACTGCAATGCGGCATCTGCAGAGATGTCTGTAAACAGGTTATACCCACAGCAGCAGCGGTGTATAAAGTGTGTGTGTGTGTGGTGACGGGTGGGGGGGTGGGTAGGGGTTCCGAGTGGGGCTGGGTCCAGAAGAGGCGTTTGGAAAGAAGAGTCAGGATGTGAGAAGATCCTGCCCAGAGGTGAGAGGATGGGGGGTGGGGTGGGGACGGTTCCTTCTTGGCCTCAGATTGAGAGGGAGAATTGAAAGAGGCTCTAAGAACACTCGGGGAGCTTGATGGAGAGGGGTCCCTGCAGCCTGGGGGCTCCCAGGAACCGGTGCCTGACTGTTGTCTGGGGAGCCTGCAAGGGGATGACAGGCTGGCCAGCTGCCCTTCAGGCGGGGGCGGGGCAAAACAGAGGAGCAGCTGAAATGGTGAGATCAACCTGAAATCCTTGTGATTGTAGCAGCAAAGGATGCAGGAGGGCCTCCTGCAGAGCAGACGTGGCCCCCGGAGCAAGGGCGGGCCGTGCGGCCCAGTGCAAGACAAGCTGGGGGGTGGGGCGAGCCCAGGAGTGGAGGAAGAAGCCACAAATGGCCACCCAGCAGAGTATTCCACCTGTGTCAAGGGCGCTGCTGGACAGAGTCCCAGAATGCAGGCTTTGAGAAACCCACAGGGACACCCAGGGGAGTCTGAAGGGCCTGCTTGACCGCTGCCAGGCCCAGCAAGCCCAGTGCCTGCCACTGGCAAGCACGGCAAGCAAAATCCTTCCTGCGCCGCCCACTACTCCAAGCTCCAACTCTGGAGGGCTCCGAAGCCTTGGGAATGGGATCATGGGGGAAAATCTCAGGCTGGCAAAAGGGAGGAACAGCCCACCCGAACCCCCCCTCCTAGGGCAGCTGCAGTCCTGCCACCGGCCCGAGCTGGGGGAGGGAGAAGCCGTGCCTTTGAATGCAGTTTGAGGCTTTGGATATTAATGTGGACTCCACATATTAGTTGCCGACCAGAGGACCTTCAAAGTCACGAGACTTTCCCCAATTTTATGCAGGAGCAAGGGAGGAAGAGCAAGCTCCACTGGAAGAGTTGAACGGACAGCGATGGGGAAGGTTTGCCTCGGACACATCCTAACAGTCAAGTTAGTGCACGTGCTAGGTACGCCCAAGCACACCGGTGACAAAAGCGGCCTTCTCACGTGAAGGCAGAACCCCTCTCTGAACAAGGAACAATTAAATCAGGTCCCAGCCCTGTGTCACTCCCGTCTTTCAAGGACTCCCCGTGCCTGAAAGTTAAAGTTCAGATTCCTTCCTATGGCTCCTGCCCTCCCCTGGGGCCTCCTCTGCACCCTGTCCCCACGAACCCCGTGCCCCAGCCACACGGAGCCTCTCTCAGTGCCATGAACACACCCCGCCCTCCCCAGGCCACTGTACACAGTTCCCTTGACAGGGCTCGAAAACGCCTTCGCCTCTGGCTAACTGCCACTCACCCTCCAGGTCTCAGCAAGGTGACACTTCCTACCTGAAGCCTTCCCTGAGTGCCTGTACTCCAGTACACCCCTCCCCACACCCGGTGTCCCCGACCAGCCCTTCTCACTGTGTGTTGGAAACCCTTCGTCAACTGTCTGGTCTCCCCAGGTGGCGGACAGTGTAGAGAGGGGGGAGTGGGGCAGGGGTTGTGTTTATCCCGAATCCCCAGCAAACAGCCCAGTGCCTGGCACATAGTAGGTGCTTAGTACATATTTGTTAAATAAATGCTCCGTGAAGACTACAGACACCCTGAAGCAGAGGGGTGATTACCTTCTTCTTCATTTTCACGTTTTTGAAGATGGCATGGACCCTCCACGTCTTCGCAAACATGGCCCCGAAGGCGGTCGTGTAGCCCACGGTGAGAATCCAGGTCCTGACCTAGAGGCCGTGAGGAAGCATAAGCATTAACGTCTCCTAGGAGGACCCAGCTCGTCATTTAGGAGAGTATCCCAACACAGGGACCCTTGAGGATGGGGACAGACACTACATATCAGAGAGTCTTACTAACACCTACAGTCTTTCAGTCACATTTTGGTCTGCGAGACAGTTCCATTGGCCACTTGCCCAACCCAGGGCCCTGGGCACAGAGGCATTGGAGATTCAAATCCTGCCTTCGGTGGCCCCCCAAGGAAGCCACCCCTGGGGAGCAGCATGGAGGGCCCCAGGGCCCCTGAGGGGGTCAGTCACTGAGGGTGACATAAGAACCCTCTGGCGTTCCCTATTTCATTCCTTCCTTGAGTACCTTTCATGTGGGGAACGTAATCACTGACTTCTCTGTCTCTTTACCTGCATCTACAGGAGCCCAGGTGGCCCCGGGAACCTCTTCTATGGGGCTCCTGGGTCCTGGATTGTGGCAGGGACGGGAGGAAGGCTCAGAGCCACAGGGGCTGGGACTGGGCAGGTGAGCGAGCTGGCTGTGGGCTTCTCTGGTGCTCAGCAAACCCGCCAGAGCAGGGCAGGACGCAGCCAGAGCCAGCCCTGAGGGGTGCCCAACTGGCAGGTGCACCCAGGCCAGCTCCAGGCCACCAGGAGGGGCTGCTCAGTTAGGGAGGAAGGCCAGAGGAAAGGGGCTATGACCTTCGCACTCCTCCTGCTGCCCATACCCCCCACCCCCACTACCACCATGGTTCAGACACTTGGCTCCTCCTGTGCTGTGTGACCTCAGCTCAGCAGTCTGGTTTCTCAGTGCGAGGCCAGCCTGGCCCTGAGCCTGCACTGGACCGTGGCTGGCTCTTGCCTATTCCCCAGGACAAAGATGTACGCTGACCCTCAGCCCTGGGCTGGTGGCTGATAGAAACTGGCAGCCCTGAAAGGAGCCAATAGCCTGGATCCCTGCAGGCAGAGAAGGGCAGCCACCAGGGGTTAAGGTGTGGGAGCCTCCTGGATGCCCATTCCCTGCCTGCTCCGCCATCATGGCCAGATCCCAGCCTCTCTAGACCTCACCCTCACCAGCTGGACTGGACACCCTCCAATACCCAGGACACTTGCTGCGCTCCAGCCTGGGTCCCACAGCATGGCCCGGCCCTGGGCTGTGCACCACTGGGGCCTCCTGCTCCCTGGGACAGAAAACCCTGCATGCTCTGCGAACTCCAGTTCCAGGCTTTGCTTTCTCCTTTGCCTTCCTTCAGCTCTGCTGAGCGGGAGGAGAGCGGCCTCATTGTCCAGAGGGATGGGACGCAGCAGGCTTGCCCAGCCCAGGTCAGCTGTCAGCACATGCAGGGAGTTCCCCGAAGTGCTCAGGCCTAGTCCCTTTATGGAGTCCCCTCATTCTGCCCTTCTAGAAACTTAGCTCCCCAGCTTTTCACAGGTAACACATTTCTTCTTTCTACTTTATTTGTGAAAACAAACAGGCTGGGTAGACTGCCAGGCTAACCCCCCAAGTCCGGGAAGGATAACGGTGTTACAGTTATTGTTCAGAAATATGGGCATGTGAGGTATGACTGCTGATGAGGTACAGGTGGGCACTTATCTTCTCTCTTTTTTTTTAATTTAAAAAATCAGGAGAAACTAGACAGGCAAGAATGAATCTCAGTCTCTTAGGAAGGCACAGGAGGCTACATTATTAGCCATATTACAATGTGCGTACGCAAGAAAAAGAAACAGCACACAGAGGGGAAGGAGCAATCAATCATTGCACATTTAGACGTGAGCTCATTCAATGGCCAGATTGTACATTCTCAGGCTGTCAGTTGCAACTCATTCATGCGTTTGTTCATTCCTTCTTAGGCTCATTCATAAGTACAGATGCTCTTCCACTTATGCAATGGGGTTATGTCCTGATAAACCCATAGTAAGTTAAAAATATCATAAGCCAAAAATATATTTAAAACACCCAACCTATGGTTTAGCTTAACCTCTGTTAAACGTACTGAGGACACTCACGTTAGCCTACCACTGGGCAAAACCACCTCACTGCTGCTGCCCAGCATCACCAGAGAGCATCGAACCACATAGCGCCAGCCCAGGAAAAGATCGAATTTCAAAATTTGAAGTAGGTCTCTATTGAACGTGGATCACTTTTGTAGCATCGTAGAGTTGAAAAATCCCAAGTCTGAACCACAGTGTGTCGGGAGACTGACTGTATTATTAGACCAGAGACTAAGCACATTTGACAAAAACAAAGAGAGGAAACAACAAAAACTGGGGTGATGTTTTCAGAGCCAGCAGTTGGGTGAGAAAAGTACTTTGCCGATAAAGAAGCCAAGACTCAGCACTGACAATGTGAGTATTTCTCTCCACCAGGCCATTAGCTCCAGCCGGGGCGGAGCCTGGACCGCGGAGCCCAGACCTCCACACCTGGTCCCCGTCCAGGCCCCTCTCCCCCACCTCGTGCTCCCACCTCTGCAAAGGGGGTCTCCTGAGCCCAGATGAGGTTCATCCTCACCCAGGAGTCAGCTGTCACAGGGCAGGGCGCACTGGGTGGGGGGCGGCCCGAGAACACGCCCCGGGGTGGTTTTGACACCCTTTCAAAGCCAGTAGGGGCCACGACTGTTAGACCGATGGCTTTCACGCATTTTTGATGATGTTCTCCTACCAGAAAAAGTTTGCAACGCAAACGTACACAGAAGGTGGAAACTGTAGAAGGACTGAGAAAGATGAATACTGTTATTTTCACCTCATCACATGGCTGACAAAGATCTATTTCATGTAGAAGTGTCGCTTCAATGTGCTCGGCATTATTATATTTGCTTTGACTTTTTTTTTTTAAGTAATCATTTCCAGGCCACTTGTCTATTTTGTGAGGGCTAAATTCATTAAGACCGGGTAATATAAATGAGTTAAGTTAGTGAAAACTCAATTATATAAATTTAACCTGGCATCTGGAAATGGCAATATCCTGCCATACACTGGAAGCCGAGAAGAGCCGAGGATCTCCTGGGCTGACCGGAGTCACTGGCTCGGCAGACGGTGTCCCTGGGAAGGCCTGCTGGCAAGGCCAGCCCGAAGCTGCCGTCTGCAGACCCGGATTCAGGGAGTGCTCCCACCATCCCCTCAGTGGTAAGAGTGACTCTGCACCTGAGCCGTCTGTGCAAGCAACACGGTTTATGCCACATGCCTGCTTTCTGCAGGGGGCCTGGCATTTGGTAAGTGTCTGGCAGAGGGAGCCTAGGTGACCCACCCCCAACAGTGACCCTAAAGGGCACTGAGTGTCCAGTAGGCGTCCCCAGCACACCACACGTGTTGTCCCAGTTCTTTGCTGGGGAGTTAAGTGTGCCCCGTGTGACTCTGCTGAGGGAGGTTCTTGCAAGCTTGCGTCTGGTTTTCCCATCTTTGCCCCTGGAACCTTTTCTCTTTGCTGATTTTTCTTTCCGTTCTTTCGATGCAGTAAATCACTGCTGTGAGCACAACGGCATGCTGAACTCTCCCAGTGAATGACCGGACTGGGGGCTGCTGTGGGGACCCTCATCACAATGCCCTACCACTTTCTGGTGTAAAGGATCGACCAACCGCTCCATTTTCAGGAAAACTCCTGGATAAGACCACCAGACACCCCCGTGAGCAATCAGCCCAAGCAGTAAATATTAGTAAAGCTTAATTGCTTTCTTTTTTTTCTACATAGAAAGTAAATAAAAGCTGTAATATATTCTTCCCCAAGATGATCCCCATGGGTTCATGTCCCATTTGGAAACAGCTCCTCAGGCAATGGAGAAGCCACACTGGAGGGGGACTCAGCACAGGAGCAGGACCCTGTGGAGATGCCGCCCCCCCCCCCCCGGGGCTGGCTCTGCACAGGGTCAGCCCTGGGGGAGGCCCTGCAGAAGGCTAACATGTTTTTTTCTCCACCACCTCTTTAAGAAGGAAATGGACCCCAGGGCTCGGTCCTGCAGATTGAAGGGCTCTCCCTGGGCCATCGCCCCTCACTTCCAGGCTTCCGCCACTTTCTTGTGCTGACAGTTCCCTTATCTCTCTCCCAGCTCCTGTCTCTCTTCTGAGCTCCAGACCTGCCTATGCCACTGTCCCTGGAGATGCAGGTGACACTTAGTTGTCCCATAAAACCTGCATACTCCACAGCAAAAGCGGAGCCCATCGGCTTCCCCTGAGCGGCTCCATTTCTTCCCGACCCAGGGAGGGGCGCCTTTATCCACCTGTCACCCAAGTCGGGGGCTGGAAGTCCCCTGGGAGTCCTCCCCCACTCTCACTGTCCTAGTCAATCCCCAAGTCCCTCTCCTCCTCCTGTCTCGCCCACCTCCAGTCTTTCCTCTGCCCTTCTCTGTGCTCAGAGGTGGGGCCCCAGGCCAGCCCCCCTGGGGTCCCTTGCCCTCTGGCTGGATCTGAAAGGCCCATCAGGACATTGGAGGGCATATGCTCCCAGCTGCTGCTGCATCTGTGCTGCTTCTCTGGCCACAGCTGGCCCCTCACAGGGCTTCAGTCCTCTCTGGGCTCAGGAAGACACCCTCCTCTTCACCCTTTCGGGCCCAGGAGTGGTGGCCCTCCCTGCAGTGCCTGAGCTCTGGGGGACCTCCACACCTGGGTTTGCCTCCTCAACCCCACCCCACCTCTTTCTGTGAACCACCTGGCGGGCTCTGCCTTCTGCCGGGGCTCTGCCATCTTACTCCCGTGTGTCTTGTTAGGAGCCCCTCCTCTGTTCTCATGGCACCAACCTCATTAGTCATGAGCAGGGCTTTGGAGTCAGACTGACATGGGTTCAAGTCCCAGTTTTGCCACTTGCTATTTACATGAGTCTGGGCAGGTCTTGTAACCTCTTGGAGTCTCGATTTCCTCATCTGTGAAGTGGGGATAACAGTAATGGCCTCGGACTCCAGAGAGGGTTGCAAGGGTTGGATGAAAGCAGGTGTGTGAAGTGCTGAGGCTCTTAATCGAGGTCTGACTTCCGGTCACATGTTCCTTATCACCGCTCACTGGACACCGGCTGGGGCCTCCAGCGGGTGGTCTCCCCCGCCTCTGCCCTCACCTCCTGCTCATCTGAGAGGGGAGGGGCAGAGAGAGAGAGACAGAGGGAGGGAGGGGGGAAGAGGCTGTTCTCCAGTGCAAATCTAAGCAAGTCTCCCCAGGAGTAAACCCTTCAGGTTAAATTCCAGATTCTCAGCCGGGTGCAGCCCTACCACCCTGACACCTCTCCTGCCACTCCCCACAGGGCACTCGCCCCAAAGCAACCGCACGCTGCTTAAATGTTCTGCACACACCACACGGGCTCACACCACCAGGCCCGCCACTGGCTCTTCCCCCCACTCAGAATGCCACTTCTCTTTTCATCTCCTTCGCAATTCTCATTTGTCCTCCAAAGTCTAAATCACGGGCCACCTCCTCTGAGAAGCCCTCCCAGACCTTGTAGGGACATCGTGGCTGCCTCCCCGTCAGGACGGCCGCGCTCACACACGTTTCTGCTGTGCTGGTCACGCTGAGATGCCGTCTCCATGACCACCTGTCTGCCTCTCCCAGCAGAGGGCGCTGCTGGGCGGCAGAGCCTGCTTTGCCCACTTTAGATGTGGGGAGCCAGCACTGAGGGGTGATCGGCGGGCTGCGTGGCCCAGATGAAGAGGTAACGAGCTCTTTGTCACCAGAAATGGGCAAGTGGCACTGAGCAAGCACACAGCAGAACGACCGCAGAGGGAACTGGAGCATCCGATGGCAAAAGAGGCCAAGTTCCTGGCCTGAGTGGGTCCTTCCACCCGAAAGAAATAGGCCATCCGTGGGGTACTGGGCTCCCTGCCACTCCACCTCTTAGAGCCTGGCGGGCCCCCATCAGGGTGGTGTTGGGCGTTCCCTGCACCGAGGGAGGTTTGTCTGATGGAGTCCCAGGTGTCCCCCTTCTGTGTGGTGCTCTGATGCCAGATAAACGAGAAGATTCTAAGGGGCTCTAATGATTCTGTTTCCAATATGTTGTTACTGCTACAAGTCTCTTCTGATTCATCAACACAAGACCAACAGCTACTTCTTTTTTTTTCTCCCAAAGTCTAGAACATATTTACTCTTCCGCTGTTAACATCTCTCCTTTCCTCTCCCCGGCCATAAAACACTTGGGCCCCTCTGCACATTGCCCTGAACACATATACACGGGAGGGGGAGGGGGAACCAGAGGCAGGCAATGCCCATCACAGTCTCAACTATGAAAAAGGGGAAAAAAAAACAATTAGAGCAAGTCTCCAAATGGAAGGGAAAATCTATGCCCGGAACAATTGTGCTCAGCTGCTTGTTCAATTGATTTTCGGAAGGGCTGCCTGGCAGAGAGAAGGGTTTTCATTGCTCTTTTGGGGATCAGCAGGAAAATGGACACACAGCGTCTCCGGCAGGTCTGTTCTGACAGAAGACTGGGGATGCTCCAGGCCCCCCCTCCCCCGTCACCGCAGAGGCACGTGGGCCCCAGGCCAGGAAGTCAGGCAGAAGGGGGATGAGGCCCTGGTAGCTGGCAGGGAGCTCGGTGGAAGAAGCGGCTTTCCTGCTGTCCAAGGTTCTGAAAAGGGCCTTCTGTTTGGTTCTGACTGCTCACCCCAGGCAATCACTAGCGAGGGGGCAAGGAAGGAAGACCCAGATTGTCCAGAAGCAAAGCTGCAGATCTGCATTATGTACGAGGTCGGCCTGGAGCTGAAAGGCCTGGCTTCAGCCTGCAGTGCCTAGGGCCTGCCCTGTCTTCCTGGGCAGGGGGGGGGTGGAGAGATTGGTGTGTGCCAAGGCAGTAAATCTCAGAAGAACACCCTCCATCAACAGCTCTAGAGACCTTGTCTTGCCCAGGGTCCTTTAAGTGAGATCTGCACAGAAAAGGCCTGTAGGCAAAGCCTTCCTGGGGAATCCATTCAGAGAGCCATGGGAGAGTCTGGGCATAAAAAGGGAGTACTCTGGGACCCCCATCAGGGCCAGTGGGGGAACCTTGAGGCCCTTGGGCCCATCAGAAAGGTCTCCCTTTGGGAAGGAGGCATTGCTGAGAGGTATTCACATGGGAGCCTTTTTGGCAGAAGCCCTCCCATCAGCCTCCCTGCCAGAGAGCTTGCCTGGCCACAGGCTGAAATTTAGCTCCCGGCACCCTGGAGGCCAACCCTCTTGTGTAGGCCACAGAGTGGGCCACTGCCCTCAGTGTCCTTGGCTCAGGTGACTGAACAGTGCAGAGGGAAAGAAGGGGCCTCTCCTTCCCCCGATGACCCCATGGGTGCCCTGGCCACTGGAGAATGGGCGGTTTTCGGCAAGGGTGACGTTCTCAGCGTGGGCGGTGGCAGCAGGCGTGGGGGTGTGCTGGGAGGGGCTGATGTGCGTCTCTAGGCAGCTCTGTGGACCACCTTGTGGACGAGTAGGTGAGAGGGCGAAGGAGGAAGGGGAGGGCGAGCGTACCATGGTGACCGCGGTTGGTGTGAAATTTCTGGGCAGGTAAGAGGCATCTTTTAGGACTTCCAGAAACAACTGCAGCTGGTACTGAGGGTCCCCTACACTAAGTCTTTGCTCACTCCCTCCCCTATCAGGGCATACGATGCTGAATGAGAGTTGTTTACCTACACCTTTCTGTCCGCACGGCCAGCTTTCTGCGGGCCGCGGTCTGTGTGTCCAGCTCTGCGTCTGCAGGTCCTGGCGTAGAGTGGTGCCTTGGAAACGTTATTACATAAATGAATAAATTATAAACGAGAGCCAGGAGTGGCCCACCTGAAGGTGTGTGGGAAAGGGGGACATCTTCTGCCCACGGGCTGGAGAGTCCAGGACCAGAGAGCCCTTCACAATGGAAGGGCTTCGGTGGCTGGGGACAGAGGGGATGGGGGTGGGAAGGCTACTGCAGTCGGGAAGGGAGCTGCAGCCGACTCAGTGCCGGACCCTGAGGCCACCCCCTCAGCTGGTCTCACTTGCCAGGCCAGGCCCCCACCAAACCATGCAGGCACCCCCTGGCCTGGCCCTCAATCACCTTCTGACATCACAAAGCACTTCCTCATGCCCAGCCACAGAAACCCGGCATCACAATGTAAAACAGCCCCCAAACCACATGATTATATTAGGTTATCTTTCAAGTGCTTCAAAAAAAAATCCTTCAGCAAAAAAAAATCACAGAGATTTATGGCCTTTCAACTGAAAGTGTCAGTAATTCCTACTAGACTTGAACTTACTGGGAGACCAGCTGGGAGTTCCCAGGGAGCCGTTACCCTTGGGTCAGAGTCAGAAAACCCTCTGACTCTCCAGTTGTCTCCAGGGGGGCTGGAAGAGGGTGTCATGCTCCCCAGCCCACTGCCGGGGCCCCCACGGCCCCCCACTTCCAGCAGCTGCCCACCCTGAGCCCATCCTTACACTCCAGCGAGCAGGTGATGGGCTGCGTCAGGACCCAGCACGCAACCCCACCTCTTGGGAGGGGCTGCCCTGCACGCCCCCTCCACTGCCCCCCATTCATGCTCATGGGACAAGGCTGTAGTACTTCCACGCTCTTAAACGACAGTCTCTGAGAGACAAACACAAGAATAAACTGTGGGTTCTAGTCTCGACCTTGCTACTCTGTGGTCCATGGACGCAGCCTCGGTGTCAGCTGGGAGCTTGTTACCGATGCAGCATCTCAGGCCCGTGGGAGCCAGAATCTGCCCTCACCAAGTGCCCAGGTGATGCGTGTGCATGCTGCGCAGCACTGTCTGTGCAGGTAGAAGTCGAAGTGGTGACCCTTTGGGAGGGTGCAGACGGCGGCTGGAAGGGGTAGGAAGGACTTACGGCACCTACTAATGGTCTGCTTCTTGATCTCGATGCTGGATTCACAGCTGAGTTTACTCTGTGAAAACTCATTGAGCTATATACTTAAGTATGCATATCTTTACTTCAACAAAAAGACAAAAAGTAAATAGAGGAGGCTGGCTCGTCAGCCAGGGGAGGCAGCTGGGAGAGCAGAGGCTGAGCCACGCGTGCCCCTCTGAGCTGATGCCAGAGCAGCCCTGGGCGGAACTGGCTTCTCCCGGCTCTCACGTCAGACTCCAGTGGCTGACGACTCATGTCTGCGTGTCCTCAGAGACCACCCCTGGGTCATCCCTGCCTCCCTCACGGCTGGTCCAGAGGCCTTTTGGGCACTTGAGACAGCAGAGGTAGAGGCTGGGCTGTGACTCAGGCAGATTCTGAGTCTGCCCCTGACCGTTCTAGCAGAGCAAGGCCACATAAGGCCACAAGTCTCCATGGATTTGCCTACACCCAACGGAACAGCACCAACCCCACTGGCCAGCCTCTTCTTCACCCCAACCTCACTCTGCTTCGTCAGCGCCTCTCAGCGGTGTCCAGAGGTGAACTGAATTGCCCAGCCATAGTCCTCTCCTCTCCTCTCCTTTCCTTTCCTCCCTTCTTTCCTTCCTGTGAAATGGCCAACATTGACTGAATCTTATTATGTGGCAGACACTAAGTGCTTTACACATGCTCCCTCATTGAACCCTCACAACCCTGTTATTACCCCCACGTTAGAGGGGAGTAAACTAAGGTTCAGAGATGTTAAGCAACTTAAACACACAGCCGGGAAGCAGTGCAGTGGGGGCTTGGACATGAGCAGTCTGAACCTCTCCCACGTGTGAGCCACTGATGTGCTCCGGGGATACATCAAAAAAATCAGTTAGGGAGACACTACAGCCTCCGAACTGCGTACCTTAAGGGGGTGAATGTTTATGGTATGTGGATTGTACCTCAATTTTTGAAAATCTGAATGGACAAGGGATCTGAGCTGACCACAACCCTCAGAATTTAGTTGATCTGTTTCTTCTGGTATACACCAGCTTTAAAAAGAATAAAAATATTTCTTGAGGAAAAAAAGATGAACGAAACGTCTCAGATGTCTTTGGAGTCCCTCAGATGTCTTGGGAGCCCCAACTTCAGTGCTGCCACTTGGCCGTGGGAGACCGAGCTCCGGTTTTCTCTTCTGTAAAGTGGGGGCGGTGAGCCCGGTCCGGCCGGGCGGTTGTGGGGATTCGAAGGAAAGGCTGCACCCGGCAGCGCCTGGCCTTGGAAAACCACAGGGACAGGACTGAGTTTCTCGAGGGCTCAGGCTCAGGGCAGTCACGCGCTCCACGACCGGGAATGTTCTGAGGGTGCCTGGAGCTGCTGAGATCTTCCCTGGCTGGAATCGAAGACCCACCTGAGTCTTCTTGTCTCTGCAGAGCCCCTCCCCTCCCTCCACACTCCTGCTGGGGCTCCTGCCAAAGTCTCTACAAGGAGGGTGGGTGCTCTTCCTCCTCTCCCCCCTCCTTGCTCCCTCTCCAGGCTGCCAGGGGCTGGGACTCCTGAGCCAGGTCAGTGTGTGAGCTGCGACAGGGCCTTCCCACCCGCTGGCGCCTGGGTGCTGGCCCACACCCAGCACTGTCCTCACAGGCAGCTCCGTGCCCACAGGGGCCACGTTGCTATGGTGATTCCACTACCCACACAGTGTCCAGGGAGACAGCACGGTGTATCTGGAGCTATTTGCAAGACTTGCTGAAACCAGGCTGAGAAGATTCCGGAAAGGGTCAGACGGAGCGGGGGAGGGAACTGAGAGTAGCTGCTTCCCCAGCGGTAGCTGGGTGTGTGCGCTCACAGAACACCCACCACCCCGTCTGAGTTATAACGGCCCTTCCAAGCCGAGGCACAGGCCCTAGAGAGACATCAACTTGTGATTGCCATAGGTTTCTTCCTGAGGTGATGCTCACGGTTTATCTTCCTGTTTAGTTTCTACACTGAGCCGACTGAATCGTGACTCATAGTCCACACTGGAAGCTAGCTTTAGGGTCTACTGTGTCTTTTGTCCTGTAAGATTTCCTACAGGATACAGGGTGAGACCCTGGAAGTTGTACAGTGATGAGGGGAGAGATGCCTACCCCTTTTCTCTCCCACTCCCCACTCCCAGAGGCTGCCCTGTGTTCTAGGCAGCTTGTGTGAATCATCTCATTTAACGCACACCACAACCCTGCATCCATCATGCCCACTGTACAGATGACAGCGCCGAGGCTCAGAGACGCCAAGTCACCTGCCAAAGTTAGAGCTGATGAGTGTACGAGGTGGGAGAGAAACCCGGCTGTTGTTTGGGATCTGTGCTCCTGAACCAGGTGGTCCTGCTTCCACCCCTTTGCCTTGCTGGTAGGAGTTTACTGGGGTAGCTTCCTAGGTCTGGAGAGAATGGAGAGACCAAGCCAGCAAGTGAACTAGAGCAGCTGACCCCCGAATAGCAGCTGGAGCACAACCCAGACTGCACCCATTGGGTCCTACTGTTTGGGCTCTAAACCCCCGAGCTTTCAGTTTTCCTTCCTGGGCAATACTGGGAATTATTAAAAGGTGACCCCGGTGCACATTTGCGCTGACCCAATTCAATCCAGCGCTGGCGATGGATGCCTTTTCCCCACAGTCATGAATGTGGGTTCCCTTCTGCAGAGCCTCTGAAGCAGCCCTGACTGCAAATAAATGAATCCTCGGGGGCAGGGAGAACCGGGCCCTCACAGCCTCCCAGAGCCCTCGTGTACGGAGCTAATGCTGGTTGTGAAGCACTTTATGGTTTATTCATACCGCCTTGCCAGGCTTCCCAGGACGGCCTTCCCCTCGCACAAATGAGCACAACTCCCAGAATAGAATGTCAGGCTTCATTAAAGAAAAATCCCGGGTGTGGGGGACGTCCCTTTTTTGCTCTCCAGCCCGCATCACGCAGTGTTTGAGGGATTCAGGTCAAACCCCAGAAAGCACCTGGGCTTGAGAGCAGGGAGGGGAGTCAGGAGCTTCTCTCCAGGAGGGAGGGCCCCTCTGAGGGCAGGGCCCCAAGTCTCTCTGCACCAAACACCCAAACTCAGGCCAGCGGGCGTGTGCCCAGGTGGCAGGCAGTGGGTGGCTGCACACTGGGGCCCCCAGCAGGGACAGGGTAGAGTCCTGCTGCCCTTGTTCTCAGTGGGGAGACTCAGGGGGTCCCTCAGCTCTCAGGGGTGCACCAAGGGGTCAGAGCACTGTGTCGATTAGAAGTCCCCTAACCAGCCCCCACTAGCAATTTCACTATGGTCTCCTCACACTTGGGGAGGGTGTCCTCGGGCACAGAGGGGAGAGTGAGTCCTTGTTCTCCTCACTTAGCTTCCTCAGGAGCAGCCCCTGGCTCGGGCCTCACCGGAGTGCAAGAAAGCTGCCCACAGACACACACAGCACCCGGGAAGGTGCAGGGCCCCCCAGGGCACAGCGATCATGCAGATGCAGAAATGCAGGAGACTTAATGGGCTTCACACCTTCCCTCAAATGAGCAGGACTTCCACGTACTGAAGTCATTATCCTCATGCCGCGGGGTCACACTCTTGGAGGAAAGACCCACCGATTCACAGCTCAGCTTTGAACTCCAGCCACTCTGATGCTGGGCATGTGGGGTGGACGTGACTTCTAATTCTCTTTCTTAATCCCCAAAGGGCAGAATAAAACAGGGGGACCAGTGCTGGGCTTGGAATACAAACTCTGAACAGGAAGCTAAAACTGAGTGAGTCCCGCCATGCTTGGGGTTTGACTGCCCCCCCCCCTCCATTCAAACCCCTGGTCTGCCCAGAGAGGACGGATGCCTGAGTACCCCCCTGACCTCACCACCCACCTGGGGTATTGGGGACACGACCTCCCCACTTCTCAAATGGAAACTTTCGAACAAAGTAAGTGTGTTTGAAAGGTTCCATCTCAACTGCTAAACAATTCACCTTGAAGTCTCTGGGAACATTAACAATTCCTGACTCCGTGTAAGAGTCAGTCCATCTAAGAATCTGCAGAAAACAAGGGGCATCATCACGTACGACATAGGATTCCAGGGGCTTCCCTTCTTTCCACCTGCTGCCTCAGAGCGCAGCGCACTGCTGCAGCCCAGAAAGGCCAGCGGGGCGGGTGGTAACCTGCAGCGAGTATTAGGGATCCTCTAGGGGGCGACACTGACACTCTAGAGCAGAAAGGTAACCTAAAAGAGTCTGCTTTGCAAAAAGGGGGCCTGCATTGCTCTCAACAATAAGGGAAGGAGAAAGAGAACGTGGATTGGTCACCTCTTGTACATGCCCGACCAAGGACCAAACCCACAATCCGGGTCTGTCTCCTGACTGGGACTCACACTGGTGACCTTCGCTTTGCAGGATGATGCTCAACCCACCAAGCCACACTGGGCAGGGCCCAGTTATTTTTTAAATTTATTTTTAATTAAAAAATTTAAAAATTCTCACCTAAGAATATTTTCTCATTGCTTTTGAGGGGGTGCCAGGGAGCGAGAGGGAGAGAAAGAGAAAGTGAGGGAAGGAGGAGAGAGAAACACTGATGTGAGAGAGAATCATCAACCAGCTGCCTTCTCGTATGTGCCCCGACCAAGGACTGAACCTGCAACCTGGGCACATGTCCGGCCTGGGAAATGAACCCTCGACCCTTCGGTCCACGGGATGCTGTTCCAACGAACAGCTATAGCAGCCAGAGCAAACCCAGTTTCTGAGAGATCACAGTAGTCAGAGACCAGAAATAAATCTCAACAGGTCATCCTCATCTTCAAAAGCAGGCAAGCTGATGCTGCCTTCCACCGAGAGTCAGCGCTACACATCTCCAGCTGCTGACGTACAAACTCCTTACAACGACAGCAACAACCAGGCAACACTTTAAAACACGGTCATCGATTTTCAAAATAATATTTCTAAAGTATAATAGACTAGTTACACTGTTTGGGGCTTTCCTTAAATACATGCATTTTCATTGGGGGAGGCGGTGATAGAGTCCTCAAGGGAGCCAAACAGTGGGGCTTGCGTGTGGAAAAACACCATCCTTTCATGTGAAATAAAGACACGCATAGGGCACGTATGTCTTTGGCATTAAATCTTCACGGGGGATGATTAGTACAGAAAGTCTAAAAAGGCTCCTTAGCGGGGGAAATCGGAACACATGGTTGAGAAACACCACTTAAGTAGAGAATAAGGACTGGGATCTTTTCCACGGGACTGGAAGTGACCGCACAGGCCCCCGTCCTTGCATTCCCTGACGGTCCCCGGGGCCAGTGGGCAGGTCTGTTCCTTCTCAAACGGCCCTGGTGGTGGTTCTTCTCCCTGCTTTCCCAGGTTACCCAGCCATCCCTCAGCGGGCTGTCTTCTAGCACGGCCTGTCAAACCCATCCCTTTTTCCTTGTGAAATACGTATTAGCTTACAGAAGGTAAAGTATTCTTCAACTTTTGAAAAAATTGCTCTTCAAGTAGAGTTCTCTCCATTACTGCCCCCCCCACTCCCCCCGGCCCCAGCCGTCCCCACCTCCCGCCCTCAGATCCATACTCTTAATTTGACAGGCAGCATATAAGTCCATTCTGCTCTGGAAGCAACAACCTACCGCCCTGCTGAATTGTGTGAACAGCTGAACGAACGGTCTTCTGCCTGTTCCTGTACTTTCATGCCTTTCTGGGTTCGCACGTGTGTTTCTGATGGTTGAGGTCACCAAGAAGACCTTAGACTGCGTTCCACTGGAAGGAGCAGAGTGACTTACTGTGCAGAGGGTTTCGAAGGTCTTCTCAGAGACAAAGGACCCATCGAGGCCAAAGAGAAAGATGGATGCGTAGGACAGCATCCCTCCCAGGATGATGAGGTTGTTCATGTAGGGGCTTGACATCTTAATCAGCCTGGCAGGGGGAGGAGACACAGGGTTAACAGGACTGGTACACAGCTGCTCCTTTGACCACTGTTGTGATTGTGTGCACGGTTGTGAAGGCTGGAGGGGGAGAGAAAAAGGTAAGCCCTGGTCTCTTCCACTACTCCCCCCCTCTCCCCAAGATTGTGCCACCCACTGGGGGCTGTTTCCCCCACACAGAAGGACCCCGGACAGCTATCAATTCCCAGCTGTTGATTTTCCTGCCACTTATCTAGGGACAGCTTGTAACATCAGCTTCTTCAACCACTTGTTTTTAGTTTACACAAGAACGTTCAGCCAACAGGTTTCTGTGGCCAGGGCTGGGAAGATGTGCCAAATCCAGAGAATTCTGCATTCACATTCAGCACCTGGCAGCAGTGAGAGGGAGGAGGGCCCCACCACACTCCCGGGTGCTGAGCAGATCAGGTCTGGGAGGTCTCCTGGTGAGAATTCAGGTCTGCTCAGGAATTGTGGCGAGTGGCCATCCACGTCGCCTGCCCGAAGCTCATGCTGTTCTGTGCACAAACAGGGCCACGCATGTGGGTAACACACCTCTCCCAGTCACCAGGTGATGGAGGTGGACAATGGGGTCCTTAACCCCCACCCCCGCTGTCTGCTGTGGGGGGCAGTTTTTACACTCCCAAATTCCACTCTCTCTCTCTCTCTCCCATCACAAATTCTGCTGTGGCCCCCAGCTGCCCAGCAAGCCAGGACTGGGTTAAACCATCAGCTGGCTCCCCACACACGATCCGCTCGGAACGTCTTGGGTTTTCAGGTGCCCCATGATTCAGGTGTTCTTTTGCAGGTTGTAATTATGGTCAGTTATTCCCTGAACATTTTTCTTTGCATTATGTACTTTTACTAATCCTTCCACATTCAAAGAGTGTAATGTGATATCAAAGTGGTAAAGAGAGAAAAAAGCCTGCTGTAAATTGTGGACCATTTACTTGGCCTTTCGAGATGGGAGTGATGGGCCCAGCGCAAGGCCCCTGCAGCTGCCAGAGGCACGTGCTGGCAAGGTGATTGATGGCTGAGCTTCCTCACCTCTAACAGCACTGATTGCACGGACTGGGACACCTGTGAAGCTGAGACGAGACTGGGTCCCTGAGGGTCCTTTTGCAAATCATGACCTGCTGAGGCCCTTTCGTTCTCATCACCTCAGGGAGCCGAGGAGAGGAGAGGCCAGGAGTTCGGCAGCCTCCCTGGAGGAGGGGGCCTTAATGAATAAGTAGCATTTAGGAAGATGGAAGTGAGGGGGGTTTAAATTTGCAAAGCCAGTCAAAAATTCACAGATGCCAGCATACTGGAAAGAGTAATGAAAATTTTCCCCAGGAGGCTGAGATGAGTAGTTAAGGAATTAAAGGCATTCAGACTTAGGACAGGGGCAACTCATGGCTATGACAGGCATTCTTGAACCTTGTAGGAAGGGAATCTAATGTTGAGACCTATGTGCCCAGGCCTTTTGCCAAATGCTCATCATTTAAGGTTTGTAGGGAGTAGACAAAAGTTGCTTCAATATATATACATTTTTTTGGTGGTAGTACATGTGCTATTGGTGATAAATAAAATTAAACAACAGGTGAATAAAACTCTTTTTTGTTCTTTAGGAAACAGGTCTGGCCTAAGCAGTAGCTACCAAACTGCACCCCTGCCCACACCCTGCCACAAAAACAAGAGCAAAGACAGTCTAGACCTTGGTGCTTCCTTCTTTACAGAGAGAAGGGAAGCAGCTGTTGTCCTGGAATCGGGCTCGCTGCTGGCAGCCCTGGAGGCCCCGCGGCGAGGCTTCTGGGCACGATGGCAGAGCCGTGCTGCCCCCGGGTGGGCACTGAGCCTGGGACCATGAAGGCCCCTCTCTAAGTCTCTGCTGGGCCTCTCCCTCAACCAGGCGGGGGGCTGGGATCAGGGATTTGCTGGGGAAATCACAGAAAATTTACTGGGCTTGGTAAACACCAGCACCACCTGCGGTGGTGGCCTGTTCCATCGACAGCTGACCCCTGACAACTGACCGGAATAACTCAGACAGAGAGCTGCTCTCCTTGGGAGAGTGAAGGGCAAGTGTGACGGAAATGAAATCAAGACCTGGAACCAAGGGGACGGATTCTGCCACCAGTGTGGCCGTGGACGAGGGCCCTGGTCCCTGAGCTCCAGTGCGAGATCTCCTCCGTGGTCCGGGGAGGGCTTCCTGGACTGCAATGAGCTGTACCCAGTGGGAAGTGCTGGGCCCCGGACTCAGTGATCCCCGCTGGCAGCGCTCCCTAAAATGCAGGGGCTGGGCAAAGACATTGGGGGGTGCTGTCCTGTAGCTTTCTCCTCCCGGGGCACCACCAACTACACGAGCAGAGCCAACACACTGAGAAGGCCTCTGGACCTATATCCTTCTGTCTCATTCAACCCCGCCTCCCCCTAACCCACCTGACCAGGGGCTCCTGTGCAGTGAGCAGCCCTGCCTCCATGTGTGCATGTGTGTGCATGCGTGTGAGCTTACACGCACACTTGGGAAATATCTAATAACACTCCAGCAACTGAGCGGTATGTGTTAGAAAACTGCCCCAAGGTCTTCTGTGCCCCTGGAGAATCTGCCACATGATTCTATACCTTGTCTGTGAGGTTTTTTACTCCAGAAGGCATGGTCCAAGAGGAGGGCATGAGTGACTTACTTCTGGTTCCGGTTCTTGATGTTGAAAAAGAGAAAAGCGCTGGCCATGATCATCCCCAGGATGGTGAGGGCGGAGAGGATGCTGTAGAGAGGTAGGGAGATCTTCCGGAGCTGCTCCAGGATGATAGTCTTGTCTTTTGGGGGTTCGGATCCTAGAAGACAAAAAAACCCAAAAAGGCATCAGCTCGGTCCAGTGAGGTCAGTGCCCGGGAGCCACTTGGCCTTGATTCCCTGACGTCCCCTCCCCTGCTGCCCGTGCCCCAACTCTGTGTGGGGTGCGTCTACTGGGTGAGCGAGTGCTGGTGGTCGGCCAGCCTGCCCAGCAGGGAGCCTCAGCCAGGACTTCTTTCTTTCCCTAGAGAGAATCAATAAAGGGTTTGTGATGCATTTAATAGCCATTAGAAGACTAGAATTTGATTTGGTCTAATTATCCTGTTGAAAAACCATTGCCATTTATCCCCAAAGGTAGCAAGTAGCTCAGCAGGGGCAGGGCTGGGTGCCGGAGTGGGTACCTGGGTGTCGCTGCGGGTGAGGAACTTGGCTTTGGCTTCAAGGACTCTGTGCCAACACATGACAACGACCATCCCTCAACAGGCGGACGCCCTGCCTGCCAATTCCTCGGAGATGTGTGTGTGCTCTGGCTGCGGATTCTCTGCCTCAAGGACATTGTCATAACAGCTCTCTCTGATTTCCCATTTTCATAGGACTTGCTAACTGGTGGGGCAGAAGCTACCCGCATGCCCTTCCCTCCCTGCCGTGCCAGGGCCGGACTGAAGCTGTGGGGTTCTGCGTCACTGTGTGACTGCAGACGGTCCCTGCTCATTCTTCAAGGGCACCGGGGACCTGGGGAGCCCCAAGGGACGCAGGGCACACTCATCTGTATAGGAGCCGGCACAACTGTCCTGTTCCAGTTTTACCTGGTACAGGGTGGCCTGGGCGGACAGAGGGTCTCTCCCCACGCCTACTCCACTTCTTGCAAATCCTCTTTCTCAGCTGCTGTTTCAGGTCAGGTTTCTGCTGTAGAAGAACTGTGACATGTTGGGACCTTTCCCTCCAGCAGGCCTGTGTGGAGCCAGCCAGGTGCCGGGGCCTGGCTGAACCTGGGAGCCCCGAGGAGCCCCTCCGGGATCACGATGACCGCCCCCACCCAGGCCGTGCCAGGGGTGCCAGCCTCCTCATGCCTCTCTTCCCAGGAGAAAGGTGGAGGAGGGGCAGATGTTGCTGCAGGGGTTGAGAGCTCTCCCGAACATCTGTGTTTAAAAAACTCGGCTAACAAGTTCAAATGTGTTTGGAAACATCCAGCAGATAAGAGGCATTTGAACCATCTCGACAGTCTAGGGAAGTTGCCAGGTTCGAAAGTAGCTAGAAACCTGCTGGCATGGTGAATGTAAAGCTTTGAGCAGTTCCAAGTAAAGAGGTTTTTATAAGGGGTGGCTTCAAGGACTAAAAAGTCAGAGCAAAAGCAGACACGAGGTGACAGACGTAGCCCCATTTGTAGCTTCCAGTGACAGCTCAACATTTGGAAACTTCCTCCCCACCCCCCACTTCCTCCTCCCTCCGCCCACCTGTCCTCTGGGCTGCATGAGGCCAGCTCAGGTGACTTCTGGCTCCCAAACACCAGAGCCATCCTGGGGGTGCCCATCGGCTCTTGGCTGGAGAAAAAACCTTCTCCGGATGCTAAGAAAGGGGGTGAGGTTTGGATCAAATGCTGCATGATGACCATGACCGGTAGTTGTTTGTGTACAAACAACTTCAGAAAGTTGACAACAGCTCCTCCTCCCCACACGACCTTCCCTTCCAGGGAGAGGGTGCTTCCCCAGGGTGCATCTCAACTAAGACGTCATGGAGGCCAAACGGTTATGACTTGTCAGAAGTGCTGGCGACAGCAGTGGCCCTGAGTTTCCTTTCTTGCACCTCATTTGGTCCATCCACTCATTATTCATCCACTTTTGCCAGTCCTTCACCTTTCACTGCTCCTTCATTCATCACCATTCATGACAGTCAATATCATTAATACCCACCTGCCACCGCCGGGCAAGTGCTGGGTACCAGAAACTTGAAGATAAACAAGACACAGTCCCTGTCCTCAAGGAACTTACACGTACCAAGAAAAAGGCAATAACAAGCAATAACATTCACTGAATGCTTACTATGGGCTAAGCACTTCATAGGGGTTTTTCTCAGTTGATCCACCCAACAATCTCCTGGGTAGAAAAGATGATTCCCATCCAGTGGGCGGAGTGGGGGTTGGCAACAGTGTTCTAGGTGTTAAATGGCTTTTATAGCCCATTAAGTGGCAAAGCTGGCAGGAGTTGAACCCAGATCTGCCTAACTCCAAAGCCTGTGCTCCATCTAACACCATGTAATCTGCCTCCGATGCCAGTCTCTAGGTGGCTGATACTACCAGGCACCGGGAGGCCTGAGCGGGAAGCAGGAAGCAGGGTGTAGTTCGGCCTGACGGAGTCAGCAGGGGCTACAGAAAGGACGATGAGCAGTTGGTTGTTCACCAGGAAAACAAGGAGGAGAGGGTGTTCTGGGCAGGGAGCCCGGCAGAGGCAAAGGCAGGGTGGCGTTTGGGCACATCGGAGGAACCGTAAGCGGTTTGGTTTGGGAGATCTGAAAGGGAAGGCGGAGGAGTGAGGAGGGTCCCTTCATGGAGGCCTTGGGGGTGAGGCCCCTTGTTGAGAGCAAAGGGCACCAGAAGGGCTCTGAGCAGAGGTGGGGCATTGTCAGCGTGACATGATGGCGAAGGAACGACTGTGGGGGCAAAATGGGCTCGAGGGGGTTAAGACTGGTGAAGCCCATCCACCCATCCCTCCATCCATCCGCTCGTTCATCCCTCCATCCACACACTACTTCAGTGACTCATATGTTCACCCACTGACCCATCTGCTCACTTGATCAACCATGTATTCATTTTTTCCCAAAATATCACCGATTATCCAACATGTGCCAGACCCTGGCTGGTGCCTGGAATTTAAAACTAAACAGGATCCAGTCTGAAAGCTCATGGTCCAACAATCTGGAAATTTCAATACAAAGTGACAGTGGCCATGGTAAAGGTAGAGACAAACCCCCCCAAAAACTGTGAAAGCCAAGAGAAGGGAGCCATTAGCCCATTTGGGGGCAATCAGGGAAGCCTGCACAGAAGAGGTGTTATTTGATCTGGTTCTAGAAGCTGAGGAGTTCTTCAGCTGAAGAATCTCCAGCAGGAAGAGTAGCATGTAGAGAGGCCTTATTACCAACCCAACCAAGTCCTCTCCCAGGGGAAGAGACCGAGCTAGATTTAGCTGGACCATGTTTAAAGAGAATGACTCCAGGCCGTCCTCTGGTTTAACACAGATGCCTCGGCGACAGCCAGCACACATACAAACCCCAGTGGTCCATCCCAGGAGCTGGGATCCCAGGTGAACGATGCGGACCCTGTGCTCAGTGAGTGAGTGCATGTGCTGAGCGAAGAGGATGCTCCCTCCTCCCCACAACACCAGGGACTTCGAGCTTATCCTCAGCCCTCAGATAAGATCCAAGCGTGGGAGCAACTGAGCAGAGCCCTCCTCTGAGAAGCCCGCCTGCCTTACCTTGGAACCTAATGGTGTCGTTGATGATCTCCAGTGAGTCGGCCACAGCGTTGTACTCCCCCACCTTCACCTCCCTGCTGTCTGTGGGGAGCAACAGAGAGTGGCTGGTCAGACCCGAGCCCCGTGTTTGTCTGGGCGCCCCTCCCCGGCTCCGGCTCTCCCCACAGGCCCTGGCCATATTCTGGCAGGCCTTTCCTGTGCCCAGGTAGCATCACAAAACCTCTGACCTGACCTGGACTGGAAGGAACACTCTCTCACTCTGTCTTGTCAGCTGGTTGTCTGTCCTTTGCCGTGTGTGTACAGATGGGGAGCCCACTCCCCCATACCTGGATTCTCTGCCCGTCACCCAGTCCTTCCTGGCCACTGAGCTGAATGGCCTTTCAGCAACATTCCCCTGCCATCTAACTCTGCCCTCTGGGACCACACAGACTGCCTCTGCTCCCTCTGCCCCAGGACAGCCCTAGAGCTTGAAGACAAAGACAGATCACTCCCTGACACTAGCTCCCCACCCCCTTACTAAACATCATTTCTGCTTCCCACCCCACCCAGGCCTTCCTTGGGCCACACTCCACAGTGTCTCTGTCTGCCTGATGAAGTGTAGACCCAGGGCTGACCGGTGCCCTTCCGGTGTGAGCTGGTCAGCAGCATGTAGAGGAGACCATCCCCTCCTCCGTTCTGCACGTCTTGTCTCTCTTGATGCATCCCGAGGCAGCACTGGCATCTTCAGAGGACACACTGCTCTGCTGCCATGCTGGGTGCAGTTTCCTGCACATGTACTTGTGTGCAGGTGTGTTTTTAGATCAGGTGATACACTTGAATTTCCCTTCATCCCAGAAACTATTCTGAACCAGGGTGGTGGCAGGAGGAATGGAGACTAGTAATTAGATCTGCCATTGGTTTCTTTTTTCCCAGGGAAAATCTGGACAACTGGGTGATCAGTGGGTGGGAAAGGTAGGGAGCAGGGGAGTGAAGTGGGTGCCTGGGGGGCCCGGATGCCATTCCCCAAGTGGAGAGACCAAGAGGAGAGCACTAATGCAGAAAGATGGTAAGTTCCCGTTTGAACGTGCTGAGCCTGAGGCACCCATGGATCATCTGGGCTGTGGAGAGGGACGTGGGGCCATCAGCATGCAGCTGGGAGTTGGAGCAGAGGGCAGTGAGGGCACTGCCACGGACAGGGCTGAGTGAGAAGTGAAGAGGACCAAAGACATACTCCTGGAGAGCGCCCGCCTCTGGGGGACACTGGGAAGAAGTGGCCAGGACACCAGCAGAGTGGGCATTGTAGAAGGAAAGGGACAATTTCACCGTGGAGCTGGCCAGCAATGCAACATACCGCCGAGAAGCAGGAATGATAAGCCCCTAGAGCAGGGGGTCAATGGATTTGGCATCTGGGGGATATTGGTGACCACAGGCAAAGCAGATCCAAGGAGAGGTGGCGTTAGAGGCAGAGGACCAACGGGAACAAGTGTGGGAGCAGAGAAAAAAGCCCCCAGGGCAGAGCAGGCTTTGACAGGGGGTAGGGGGCGAGTGGGCAAGGAGGGATTGAGGGGATTCACGGAGCCCCACGGTGCACCTGGACCCAGGCTAGGGATTTTCTACACTATTTTCCAGTTCTCACAGTTAAATGGAGTAGGTGGCTTCAGTTCCACTTTACAGATGAGAAAACCGAGGCTTGGGCAGGTTGTGGCTTTGCCCAGGGTCCTACCAACACTAAGAGCCAAGTCCAGGTTCAAAGCGAGGACTCTTTCTTGACATGGGGCTACCTGGATGGGATCCCTGAGAGGTGACGGTTCCAAGTGGAGCTGACCACTCCACAGGCCCCTGTGCCTCCTGAGTGTATTAATTACAGAGAGGAATGCCCATCCACAGGGCAGGCGGGTCCCCAGAGCTGCAGACCCTGGTCCTCCAAATGCCCAGAGGTAATAAAGCAACATGCACCCAGAGGGACTGCCTGCTTGGCTCTGGCTCTAAGTGAAATGCAAGTGCCCTGCTGGCCTCTTAATAACATTTGGGAAATGGAACCAGGAATCCCATTGGCTGGCCACCCTTCTGCCTGCATTCCTCTGACAGTGGGATGGAAAGCAGGGCTGTAAAAGTCACTTCCTTCTCCAGCAAAGGTCTCCCCAACAAAAGGGGGGAATCATACTGTGCTGGCAGCTGTCACTTACCTGGGTCTCCCAGCCCCTAAATGTCACATTAGCAGACCCTGCTGGGAGTTCCAGCATCCTGGCTTGGGCCTTTTTGAAGTCTCAGTCTTGATAGCTTCTGTTCCCCACACTGCCACCCTGAACGGGAGGCCCTGATTTATTTATTTGGTGTGGGGAGGCAGCGCATGAAATATTCAGGCTGATCGGAATAAATCATCGGAGCCAGGAAGTGGTGTGGCTGGCCCCCAGCCTTGCCCCCAGCCACATAGCCCACCCCTCTGACTCACAGGCCCGGCCGTAGGTCCCATGGCACCAAAATGATACTCGGCTTTCCACCATGACCATAATCACCATAATTGCTACCTGGGGGCGGTGCCCGGAGGCTCACAGGCACTTCACACCTTGCATTTAAGGGCTCATAGCAAACTGTGAGGCGGGTATAATTCACCCCAGTCTGTAGATGAGGGAGGAGCCTCGCAAGGGTTAAGTGCGTGCTCGGGGCCATGTGCTGGGCACCAACCAAGTGGGCACCTGAACTGGGGTCTCGTAGTTCTGAATGCAGAGCACGTTCCCCGCCCATACCGAGCAGGGCTGCCGGTCACTCAGCCCACGTTTACTGAGTGCCGACTGCACGCCAGGCCCAGCCTGAGATATTTCATAATAAATAGCCCCTCAAAAGTATCAGTGTAGGTGGTGGAAGATGAGGTTATTTCCTCATCCTTGACTGAGGAGGCCTTGGACATCTGTCCTGGAGTCAGGAGACACAGAGATTAAGAAAAATTCATTATCTCTGACCTTGCAGTGTAGTGACTGCAGCCCCGCCCAGCCCTGCCAGGGAGGTAAACGTTATTCCCACGTGCGGACAGTATTTCCCTCTCAGCTTGCACCCTGTGAGCAGGTGGCTGTAACTTTCAGGGTGGGGGCTATGGGAGTAAGAGAGGAAAGCAAAGGCAATTTCTGGCTTGGGCCTAACTAATAGTAAGTGTTCAATAAATTAGGGTTATTTGAGTCATGATAAAAGTCACCGTGGACTACTTGCTAGGTCCCCAAACACTCCCCGTGTTTTCTTTCTGCTATTGGTTCCCCACAATGGTCCCTCTGCTCGGAAGGGGGCCTTTTCCTCCCTCTACCAAACCAACACGTCCAAACTTTATCCACCTCTTCCAGGAAGTCTTCCCAGAGCACTGCTCCTCCCCGTCCAGCACCTCATTTTCTGGGAGCTCAGGGCACTGGGTGACAGCTGCTCATGTTGGAGCAATGCCCCAGGTGTGCCCAGGCCTGTGACTCCTGCCAGCAGGTACGTTTCCGAGCAGAAGTCCTGCTTCTGATATCCGGGTGGCGTAGAGTCTCACCCCTTACACCCTGCCCAGAGCCCCTCCCAGGTCTGAAGGCACAAGAACGGTGTTCCCCGTGTTCTTCCATCCACCACGGCCCCGGGTGTGGCGACTGTGATAGGCTCCTGGCACCTCCAACTTCTAACTCTTGTGCTGCTTGCTAACTCCACTGTACAAACAATGCTAACCACACACTTGCATACAGACTGGCCCACGGACTGTGGACTGCGGGATTTGTAGGCAGACAGAAAGCTCCACTGGGGGTTGGGAGGTGGGGGTGTCGGGCAGAGGGAGAAGGGCTGCAGCACTGGGACTGTCACCGCGGACTGCCCTGCCCCATGCGCTCTGCTGCAGGTCGTTACTGACTCACTGGGTGGCCCCGGACAGATCATTCTCTGTCTCTGGGACTCAGTCTCTCGCCATCTGCAGGCTGCACCACAGGGACTCCAGTGGCTCTCAGCCCTGGCCAGGCATCAGGGTGACCTGGGGAACTTCTAGAAAATAGAGATGACTGGTCCTGGTGTGGACCTGTGATATCAGAACCCCTGAGGGTGGATCCTGGGTGGCAGCATTTTTAAGAGCCCCCTAAGTGGACCCTAATGCATGAGGGAGGTGAGAACCACCGGATTATGCTGAGGGCTCTTCAGGCGACACTTTCTGTTCTCAGAGGCTAAAAATACTGAGAAACCACGGGCCCCCTTTCCTGCAGAACGGCACTAGTTCCGTGCTGTGGGCAAACAAGGAGTGCTGTCTTTTAAAGTCTACCACTTCAAACCTCGGATTTGGATGGTAGGTCCCACTGGTGAAAATTAGAGTGCTAAGAAGAAGTCCAGTGTGAAAATACTCACTGGCCAGGGGCCTGAGAGCACCCACGAGGTGGCCGGGGAATGGCTGCAATCACAAGGCGACGCTTCCTTCCGCCTGTCCTGCAGCAGCCAGCCCCAGCAGGAGGACCAGTTGTAGGGTCGCTGACCTCCTGCTGGGCTGGGTCCCCACATCCTGCTACAGGGGCTCTACTCTCCTCAGCCCCAAATGCCTACAGGTCTCCAACTGGCTCTACCCCTGAACTGAGAAAGCTGTGTGCATACTTTAAGGTGTCACCGTTCTCGCAAACAAACACTCAGTGTATGACTCTGAGGTTTAAAACAAAAGATAATCTTGCTCCTGGCTCAGTGAAAATCAAGATGCTATACGATTACTCCATTCGAGGACATCCCCTCCCCCCACAAACCCTCCTAAATTCAGACGGAAAGACCTCTGACTGGGAGACCGACACTTGGAGCTCATCTCAGCTTTGCCATTCGCTCTGAGAGGAGCCCTGGGCAGGGCCTGGCGCCTGCCTGGGTCTCGCTCCAGCGAGAGGGCTGGATGGGAGATCGCTGTAGCTTCCAACTCTTGTTTGATGATTCTGCTGCTGCTCTGAAGGGTCTCCGTCATTCAAAGCTAAAAGCTGTTCCCTGAGGCTTCCCCTCACACGCCCTGGCTCTGCGTAGGGGGCTGGGCGTCACATCACCTCCGGCTCCTGGCGGTTCTTCAGAGATGGGAACGCAGCAATTTCAGGCCTTGATTCTGCTCTTTGCTAGGACGGCCCGCCATTCCTCGGGAAGCCCACCCCCAGTGTGGTCCCTGTGGAGAGAACCTGTGGGGTCACTCCTTTCCCTGCGGGGTCAGCAGACCGAAGCCGCACTGAGCAGAGAGGGACTTGAGCTCCCGTGGCCTGGGCCCTCACACACCTGTGTCTGTCTCCCAGAACAGTGTGTCCCTGCCACAACTTTAATAAGTTAACTTCACTGATTGTTGTTTTGAGATTTTTTTTTTAACAGGCCAAGGGGACGCTGGCCAAGAGCAGATGTGTCCACTGGCTCACTCAGACTGGCCCGAGAGCGAAGCTAAGCACCTGAGGGGACCCAGGACACATACGAATACAACAGGTTATCTGTACCCAGAGGGCCTCTTTTCTCTTCTTCTTGCTAACTCTCGCCAGTCCTCCAGAGCGTGTCTCAGGGGCCACCTTTCCCGGGGAGCCTTCCTAGAATCTGGTAGGTGGAGCCAAAAGCCCCTCCTCTCAATGCCCTCAGGTATCATACCCAGGTAGGGTCTTGAGTCTGCTCCTAACTGCGTCCAGGGCTCCCGGGGGCAGCAGCCTTGGTGCCCAGCCAGCACCTGGCATGCAGGTGCCAGGAGGTGATTGTTCGGCAACTTCAAAAGCCCAACCATAGGACCCAAACCAAAAGAAATGGAACCACATCAAAACTGAGAATTTTTGTTCAACAAGGACTTAAAGTTTATAGACAAGTAACCAAATGGAGACGTTTGCAAAGCCTAAAGTCTAATGAGGAACTGATACTTAGATTGTATAAAAAAGAAAAAAACTCTTGCAAATCAACAAGGAAAATACAGTGCCCCCAAAATAACAGGGGTCAGAGGACCAGAGCAGATGATGAACACACGTCTGATGAGCACAGGAAGGAATGCCCACACCATTAGTAAGCAACGAAATAATATCTCAAACCGCAAGATGATCCTACTTTATACCTATAGACGGGCACTGGCGGGAGGTGGGGTCACAGGAGTCCCCGTGCCGGTGGGAGCAGACACGGACACTGAAACAGATCTGGCAGGTTCTAGGCATGTTCAGTGTCCACACACCTTCCGACCCAATGACTCTGCCCAGTTGGGTCCATAAGGGGACATGTACTAGGACCCTCATTATTTATGGAGGCAGACAGTCGTGGTGAGCTGGGTGCCTGTGGCTGGGAGAGTGGGTGGGTGCAGGCGGGTATGCCCCACGGGCCGGGCAGTGAAAGCCACGGGCTAGGTACACACCCAGAAACATGGAGACATCTGAGAAAACAAAGCGCTGAGTGGCAGGGGAGACAACAAACAGGAAAATATGTAATTGGGTTGCAATGACATAAATTCAAAATGCAAAGTCTGGCAGAAGTGACGCCTGCTTGAGTGTGGTTGCTGGGGTAATACCATGGGTGTGATCATTTATAGTTTTAATGTGAGCATTTCACCTAAAAGATCATGTGCTATACTTGAGGGTGATACTGTTATGTTACAGAATTACATGCTCGTGATTTTGTAATAAAAAGGGGGCATTATTTGTGCCGGACCCTGTACATACACAAAAGACAGTAATATACTACCTTTTGTAAAAACACATACAAACACAACATATGTATTAAACAGAGCATCTGCCTTTCCTTAAGGGAGGGAGGAACGGGGTGCAACAATAACAAACAAGGTGTAAACAAACAAGAGGAGCTCTCTGGTACTAATGATATCGTATAGAGCATGACCTGTGTCCTAAGGAAGCAAGATTGTACTTTTCTCACTAAAGTCTGGAAAGTGGTAAATCTGGGGTCATTGTCAAGACTGCCCAGGAGAGAATAAGGAAGCCAGCAGCTGCATGACCCTTCTCGGTGACAGTCACCAAGCCAGGAACACTCACAGCCTCATGACACTGAATTTTCACCACCCCCTTCAAGGCAAGGAAAATGATCACCTTGTATTTTACTATTTTTAAATAAATACTGGAATGATGGCTCAGAAAAATTAAGCCACAGTGCCTAGCTACTGACAATTAGCCATGCTTGCTTCAGAGCTCACATCCTTTCTACATGATGGGAGATGAATTCTCCATCACTGGAAGCATTCAAGCAGAGCTAACGCTGTAAAAGAGATATGGCTCCCTTTGACATGGAGCATCTAAAGCTCAATGAGATGCAAGGTCTGCTAAATAATTCTGCCTTCCTTCCGAGTTACTTCCTTGGGCTTCCTGACGGTTAAGCCCTGGGTCACGAGGGCTGGGAGGTGTCAAGGTCAGGGTCAGGCTTTCCATCCGAAAGAACCCACGTTTACGTGAATTCATGTTCCTGCTGACCCACATCCCTACCAGTGTCTCCTACAGTTTGATGGGCTATGTCTCCGCTCGAATTATTTCAAGTCGAGCGGCCGTTGACAAACTGGCCCTTCCAGATGCATGGCCTGGTGAAGGAAGCCATGGCGCTGGCCCTGACAGAGGAACGGGATATTAAAAATCAGCCTCAGAGTCTCACACTGGGGTCGAACATGCCCTGAAAGTTTCCTAGTAGGTTTTGGGAAATTATCTTCCTGTTTTCAAAGGTGCTGGCACTTGGCCAGAGAGATTATGAAGCCGCTGGGGGGCGTGGGAGGGCAGGGAGCGTTTCACATTCAACTTGACTTCCCCCAGAGGACTTGGTATAAAGTGCCTGGCAGCCGATCAGGAAATTAGCACTGAATAGACCCGTATCTTTTACCCCGAAGACCAAACGGCAATTAATGCCGGCAAACGGGAGGACAAGCCCATGCTCCACTAGGTACACTCTGATGGCAATTACGTTGTTAGAGCGATGGAAGACCCCATCCCTTCATATCAGGTGCTAAACTATAAAATTCCGAACTCTGTCTTTTATGCTACACAGAAGCAGTGCGAAATTCAAGCAAATCATCATCGCTCACTGCGGTTCTTACAAACGGGCCTAATGAAGGCAGGGACAGCGCGTGAGAGCGCAGATGCGGAGATTTCACGACGAACAGCACAAACAAGCCTCTAATCACAGCTTCACTCAACTTCCTTCCCTGCTGCAAATTCTGAGCCATGTTTAGACTTTGGCAGTAGCATGAATTTTTTCTTTTCATAAGGGGGGAAAAAAAGCCAGTTCTCTCACATTCATCCTCATCTAATGTGGTTTGGTGGAAGTCAGCGATGACCTGGGGGAGGTGCTCTGAACTTGGAGTTGAAAGGGGTGTAAGCTAGCTCCACTACGCCCAAAGTGTGTGGTCAACAGGAGGATACCTGTCATACCTAGAGCCACGGGTAGCGCCCTTAGAAGAGTGCCCGAAACAAGGGTAAGAATGCACATTATCTGGAAGGTCATTCTAGGACACACTGATAGGGGTTCTGGGAGGTGAGACAGGGAAGAGCAGGGAGCCAGTACAAGGTGAATCAATGAGCAGGTTTCCGGGAAGGCAACTGAGGCACAATCCTATTGGGGTTGTCTTCAGCTGACATCTGGGGACAGACTAGAACATACCTTGGAGTGTTTGGGAGTTTCCATGTAAGGGGGAAGGACAGGGAGGGATCTGGCCTTCATTTCCCATCCAGCCCTGGCTCAGGGCGGGCCCTGAAAGCGTTAACTCCCTGGACATCTGGCTTACTCCTTTTGCTGGGTGAGAGTGGCAGGAGCTCTTAGTAGGATGATAATTCTAGAACCGGGGATGCTCAGGAGCTGTGGGTGGGCCACGGGATGGCATCTACCATAGCTGCCCCCAGGACTGTCCTGATGGGGAGTCAGGGCTCTGAAACCCTAGGGAACAGATGGAGTAAATGGAGGGAAACTGAGGATGAGGAAGATCATTCTTGGGGCTCTAAAATCCTCTCTGGGTTCAAAAATGCCTCAGTTTCAAGAGGATCTGTGGGGTTAGGCCTGGCACATTATTTCAGAATGGTTCTGTTTACCCAACACTTGTAAGTTTGCAAGATGTAGTTCTTCCGCCTGGAATAACAATGTCCACCATCGTGAATTTGCTTGAGTTCACATGTCTGTTGTCAAGTCTAACTGCTGCTTACCAGACATTCTGCCTCAACTTACGTCATGGGAAACCATGAGTAAATGAAGATGCTCTTAAATTTGCACAAGCTGCATCACTAACTAATTCAGTAAGCGTTTACCAAGAGCCAGCCAGGAGCCAGGCAGCATGCTGGTAACGTGAGTAGCTTCCCAGAACTAGAGTTTACAGATTTAGGGCCAAAATCTCATTTGGCCCTAAAGTGGACATGAAGTGACTTGCCCAGCAGCGGATCTTGCAAAAGGAGCCCCCTCATGCTGGGGCTGGCTCTTTGTCTGTAAGTCAGCTCTGTCGTGAGCCCTGCCATCCACTGTCCCCTCTGAATAAGAGGGCAGGAGGCAAGGGAGAGAGAAACAAACAGGAGGATAGACAGTGTGAAGGAAGTGGCAGAAAATAACACGGTCCCTCCACTGAGAAGCCTTTTGCAAGGCCAATGACATGAGGTGATTTAGGAGCTGCTAACCCCTGGGCTGGGCACAGGCCTATCTTCAGGGTGATTCCTAGAAGGTCCCAGAAGACAGAGCTGGGGCCAGCTCCCCTTGGAGGGGAAGCGGGAACTAATTCTTCTCTCCAGAGGAGAGAAGGAATGACCTTACTGTCTCACAGGGAGTCAGGGCCCACGCCAAGCAAGTCCGTTCTCTTGTCCAGGCCTCCGCTTCCTTCCCCTCTGCAACATGAGATGATAACCGGAAGCCCTCCTGGCTTAGAGGGCCTGTGCAATATTCCTCCACCCTGGCACATGAGGCTCCTCTGCAAACCCATGGGTTTGGATAACTAGCTATTGTACTGATCTGAACATGCCCTGAGCACAGCATCCCTCTGTCAACATGGTCCATGTCTGTTTGAAAACCATGCAAATAGGAGTATCTGCCAGGCCCAGCTCTGACAGCTGGTAAAGGCTGAATGCAAGTGTGGTGAAGGGAGAACTCAGGCAGTGGCTGGCACTGCCACTGATCAGCTGCATGTCCCTGGGGGGGGGGGCACCTCCCTTCCTGGGTCCCCAGTTCCCATTTATTCCATTAAGTAGTGAGACAAGGTCACCTCTGAGGCCCTGTGCCTCTGACAACCTGCATATCATGATGTGTGGGTATTAGCTATAGGGAAGGCAAACAAGAAGGCATCAATAGGGTTGCAACTCACCAAGGAAATCTGGATTTGCCCCAGAAAAAGTGTCATCATTTTTGACAAGGTGTTAATCATAATCACTACTACTTGCTGAGCAAGAAATGCACGCACATATTTCTCTGTATGATCTCATCTAGTTCTTCCCAGATCCCAAGAAAATAGGTAGGATTATGTTCTTATTCAACAGATGAGGACAACAGTGCTCAGAGAGGTGAGGTCACTGGCCTGATGTACTGTAGTGATTTAACTCGGGGGGGCCCAAACCTGCCCCAATTACTATTATAGTGCTTTCCTAATAGATGCCTAAAAGCAGGCACTGGATTTGGTAGCTAGTCCTAACATCGAGGGAAGAAAAGGCAGTAAAATTGGCATGCACTCATAGTTGTGATTGGCCAATCAATATTTTACATAATATTCCCCTAGAATCATATAATTTGAGACCTAGAAAGGTGACAAGAGAATTTAGTTGCAATCACTCAAAAAAAAAAAAAAAGAAGTAAATATCTTTGCCAAGATGCTTACTTGGTTCAACCAATGAAGAAGTAAGACTTAACAAATGGGAAAATAATTACATTTACCTAAAATTACATCTTTTGTGCACGTCGGAGAGCTGACACACGTTTCAATTACCTGCCATGGGAAGACAAATGGGTAAATCTACAAGATTGCATTACGGAGCGATAGTACCCAAGGACACCTCCCTTGACGGATCTGAATCCAGTGGGGATATGTCTGAATGAATCTGAGTAACCTGATTTCATTTCTCGCTTTCTCCTGGATGACTTTGGGATCTGCTCAGAGAGAGATGACACAGAAGCACGGTGTTCAGAAACATCCAGGGGCTGACAAACACAGCGTCGATAAATGACCTGTCTGGTGCTTTTGGCTAAGGACCCTGCAAAGGACCACGCTGAGGGTCTGCCTTGAGGAGTGCCCAGCCCTACTCCTCACGGGGGCCCTGACAAGCCACTGCCCCTCTGCACCTCCGCCTCCTCCTCATCACATAGGAAACTCGGTTGGCACGATTTCCGAGCCCCTTCCACCTCTGACAGTAGCGAAGTTCAGCAGCCCCGGCCGGGTAGCTCAGTTGGTTGCAGTGTTGCTCCAATATGCCAGTGCTGTGGGTTTGATCTCATATCCGCCCACATTAAAGAAGCAACCAATGAATGCATTAAAAAGTGGAACAAAAAAAATCAGTGTTTTTCTCTGTCTCCCTCTCTCCACTCCCCTTTCTCTCTCTCTCTAAAATCAATCAATAAAAATTTTTTTTTTAAATCCAACGAATGACTTGGTTTCTTAAAAATAAATAAATAAATAAATGGCCTGTGTGGGAGGTGCTCATAGATAAGAAGAGACCTACAGGGACACATTAACCAAGTACAAAGAATGGACCTTGGGTGGATTCTCCACCAGAGCAAGTGTAGAGACATTTTTGAAATAATTGGAGAATCAACACAGACTGGAAATGAAAGGATATGAATAATTGTTAAATGCTTCAAGTGTGATAATAGTATTGTGGTTATGTTTTTAAAAGTCCTTATCTCGTAGAAATGCATACTGCAGTATTTATAGATTGAAATGAGATAATGTCTGGGAGCTGCTTTGCAACATTACAGCAAACAAGGGCCGGGGTGACAGTGTGGGCCAGGAGACAGTGGGACTGGCCACACGCTGCCGGGACTGATGCTGGGTGACGCCAGACAGGCTCGCTCACTACTTGTCAACCTCTGTCAACAGTCGGAAAGTTTCTATGGCCAAACACTGAAACGATGCAAGGTTTCCCAGAATGTTGGAACTGACTGATTGCTCCCCGCCCCCACCCCGGTACTTTCACAGGTCTCTGTGAGTCACGTGGGGAGACTGAATTGGCCTGGGAAGGCACACAGCTGAGAAAAAAATTCTAAATACGTTGAAACAAATGTTTTCACAGAGAAGTGTTTTCTATTGATGTTGATTTCTCTTATCAGGAACATCATACTTCCATTTGTTTCGATGTATTTTTATGGCATAAAACAACATCCCTGAATACAGAATTCATCAAGTAGAAAGAAGCAGCATCAAAAAGCCTACCTTGAAATTGAGTAAATTTAATGGTCCCCATTCTCTCCCCGTTCCGGAACACAACTTGACCCTAAAAACAAAACAAGACGAAACAAACAGGAACAGAAGAGAAATGCCGTATTAGCTCAGATGCTGCTGATCTCCGCTGACATTCATTTAACTGTACAGTGCAGTTATTAATATTAGAGGAAAAACAGACTCCCGCTAGATCCTGCTGGACCACAGATGCATAATTAAACTAATTGTTTTTAAAGCGGTTGTGTCCCTTTATCGGGTTAATTTAAAGAGCACAAAATCCATACTGGGACTAACACAGGTGAATTAAAGCCGAGATACTTATCATCATCATCAGCCCAGCTATTTATTAAACATCCACATGTCCCATGATAACCTGGACCAAGGTCTTCCAGGGTGCTGGCGAGACAGAGGCAGGGGTGAGGTCCACGGAGACTGGCCCTGACTGGTCCCCTGCCCCACCAGTAAGGATGGGCAGCTTTGCCGAGGTGATTTGGCTGGAGGACCAGAGAGGGGCTGGAGGTTGGTTAGCATTTCGTATTAAGAGCAGAGCATGTTTTTATAAGTTCATCCTGAGTGATGACATCAGCCCCAATTATAACAGGGCTATGGGGCAGCACAAAATTAAGCTTCTTGAGCCCGTGACATGACTAGTGTCACAGGCAGCTGAGCACCTTCATGAGGGACCCCGGGGGCTAAAGATAATGAGTGTCATTTGCACATCTGCTTTGCCGGCTGATGCCAGGGTTCCAGACGCTGAGCAAAACACACTGGGAACATGAAGAACTGTGGTCTCTCCTTGCCAATTTATGGGCCGCCTCAACTTCTGCAGCCATGCAAGGAAAGGGGCACACAGTACATCAGTGGATCTTATGACAAGCTTGAGTGGAAAGGGGAATAGTCCTGATTTTAAAAAAAAGAAACTGAGGGAGGCGATGCACTTTATGTGAGGTCATTGTAAGCTGCTGGAGTTCAAATTCAAGTTTGATGTCAATGACCGTGCTGTTTCATGATAGCATGTTGTTTCTGGTCCGGAAATAAATTCCTCCCCATCATCTTTCTGTACTGAGAAACCAGGGAGAGAAATGGTCTTGAAGGTACATGGCTTTACCCTCAGTTGTTCTCTCACATCGTCAGGTAATAGCCCAAGTCCAGATCCTGCTGAAACCTCAGGAGAAGGTGCCAGAAAGCATCTCCCTTTGGTGGAAACCCGAAGATGGAGGCCCTCTGGCACAGAAAGAGAATCACTCAACCTGTTCTCAGAACCAGGAACACCTTCCAAGGCCACTTTGACACCTCGTTGAAATCCTGAAGACAGCTGTGAGTAGTATCGGTCTGAAATCAAAGCCCACTGCATTCTATATTTAGGTGCCGGTAAGCAATCCCCTGGCGTGTGAAAACACTTCAGTGTAAGGTGAGACAGGAGCTGTGATTTTATTTCTAGGGATGATTGAAAAACACAGAACACCTTCCAAAAAGGATCGTTTTTATGCAAATAGCCCTTTGCATGGGTGGGAAAGATGCAGAAATATGGGAGGAGATTTCTTCATCTGACAAGGGTGGAGATCCACCTAATTCATCCACTTCCTGCCAAGCTTTGAAGAATTCCAAAGACTTCTAGATAGAAAACGCGGACAAATTCTGCAGAATCCTTATTAGTTAAACTATTGCAAAAAGCATATGGAATAGTATTCAAAGCTTCAGTGGAATGAGGTATGGGGTGGGGATGAGGAAGGATTTCCCTTTACTTTCCCCCCCTCCCTTTACCTTTCGACAGAATGAATTAGTTCACCTTTGAAGTAAGACCTGTCCCACTTTAGTTTTTACTCACAATAATCATTTTTTTCTTACAGTAGCTCCTCCCACCCCCTTGATTTCTCAGGTAAGGCGGTGGAGGGGCCAGGTCTGAGCTGCGGACCTAGCTCTCCCTGAGTGATGGCATCAGCCTTGTCAGCAACAGGCCTCCGTACGTGGCAGTGGTCATTTTACTAAAACATGTTTCATAGCAGAGAGCTGGAATACACGAGATTTTTTTAAGCACTAAGAAGCTTTCCAAGCCTTGGGAAGAGACTCTCCTCATTGTGTGATTTCCGCTGGTACAGGATGAACTGCTGGACCTGTACCCAGGCAGAAACATCAGCCCCCAGGAGACTGAGTTCTCGAACCACACTGCATTGTCTGCCACAGGAGAAATCTGAGGACTCTCGGGCCCTGAGTCACGACACCCACACAGGTGGGTGCCTGGCTGGGCTGAGGGTCCGCACCAGAGAAGAAGCCAAGGAGCTCTGCAAAGCCCCCGTCTGAGGAAGGTGGGACCCGTGATTCTTTCCTGAAGGAGGCGCCATGGCACCTGCTGGGTCGGACCACTGAGGCTGACTCTGTTCCCTGGACCATGGCTGACAGGACAGGGACTGTTGTCCCAGCCAGGACAACCTCTTTGAGACTGGATGCGAGGAAAGACCACACACTGATCAGGTGATTTTCATGAAGTTTTGTCCACGATGTGTCCTTTGTATGAGAAGGTGGTCCATTCACACAGAGTTGCACGAATATTTACCCACCCCGGGCCGGGTACCCTTGTAGGTGCTGACTCCTGCTTTTGCAGAGCTTCGTATTTGATTAGGAGGAACAAACCAGACAAGTCTGCCAATAAACGAGTAAGATAATTTCTGTGAGTGAAGAGTGCTGTGAAGGAAACGAACAGGGAATGGCTGGGAGAGGGGGCAAATTTGTGTGGTTGGGAAAGACCTCACTGCAAAGGGGATGTTGGCGTTGAGGTCTTCGTGCTATGAAGGGGAAGCTCTAGGGACAGCCACGGCCTCGGGTGGGAAAGGAACAGAAAGGGCCAGCCTGGGGAGCAGGGAGGTGAGCTGGCCAGATCCCCTTCTACCTGGAGGTCGTGATGGGGCTCTCAAGGGTGGTCGAGAGCCTAGGGGTGGGGCTTAAGCAAGTAAGTACCGTGATCCGAGTTAACATTTGAGGGGACTGCTCTGGCCGTGGGGTGGTGGATGGATGGCAGCAGGCAAACGAGGAAGCAGAGAAACTGGAGGTTCCCAGCAGCCAGCAACCCAGATGTGAAGCGATGGCGGCTTAGGCTAGGATGGTGGCCAGATTCCCTCTCTTGCCAGAGCAGAGGGTGTCACCGAGGTGGCTGAGCACCGTGGCCTAAGCAGTAGTGGACTCTGCCCCATACTGAGCGGTGGGTGCGTGGTGTGCTGCCCGATGCCCCCTCGGGATGAGGGCACTCAGTACCCGGCAGCTGACATCTGGTTGCTGCTGCGTTGCCCTGCACCCAAAGATGTCAATTGAGGGTATGCGCCTTCCTGGGGGCCAGCCTACATCCAATGGTCAATGTGAAGGGCCATAGTTCTAGCCTCCACAGCTCAATTCAAGACCACTCAGGATCCCGAGGTCCCATGGGGAACGTTTCGGCACCCCCTCTCTGTCTGCTCCTGCTTCGCTGCCTCCCTCTTGGGTTTTGTTTCCGAGAACACCCCTTGATAAACTTCCTGTACACTAGTCTTTGTCTCAGAATCTGTTTCCTGGGTAACCCAACCTGAGACACTTGCCATTGAAGGTCCCTGGCACTATTTCTCGCCACCTGAAGGAGCCTGAGGGAAGAGGCTGAGGACTCTGAACGAAGCCCGTGCGGCAGCGACACTGCTCCAGCTTCACTGGGGCCGGGCCACTCAGCCGGGCCGGCTGTGTTCTCTTAAACCCCAGCTGGAGCAGGGATTTTTCCTCTCCTTCCCACACACGTATCCTTTATTTAGATATAAATAAATAAATTTATTTAAATGCCATATATATAAATGCCGTGACTCTCCTTAAGCTTCTGCCCTGTGCGATCCCACAGCTGTGACTGAGGACCATCACACCCACGCGAGATCAATCCTTGTGACTGATCCAAAGTGATGGAGTCTGGCAGCTCTAGCTGTGGTGACAGCTGATGTCTGTCTATTGCTCACATACTCACTCTACACACCCCTGTGTTGCAGGAGCCCAGAGCCTGGAAACCACATTTCCCAAAATCCCCTGCCTGCTGGTTTCCATTTAGATTCCACTAATGAGCAGCATTCATGGGAGATTAGAAAGTGTACATAAGGGAAAATCTATTTGTTTCTGCCTTGGTTGCCACGGCAGGAGCGCTGGGTGCCTGCAGGTGTCCGCGGGCCTCAGCTGCCCTGCCCTGGCAGTGTGGGGGCACTCCTGGCCGCCTGCTCAGGGGCCAGAGGTGGCAGGGGGTGCTCTCCAGAACAGTAGACAATGTTGTTTCAGGAACCCCAGAGACCAGTGCGCTTGGGTCCCCAATATTTGATCTGCATTCCAAATCGTGGCTGTGGTCATTCTTATACACTGCTTGGACATTAGAAACTCATCGCCAGTCAGTGGGCAGGCGAGACAACAGCCCACTCCACGCATCACAGAGGCAGGGGCGATGGCGCTCCTCGTTTTGGTCCACCAGCCCAGGGGGCTTGGTTGTTTCTGTGAGTGCTTGTCTCCAATGACAGCTCCTCCATCCCGTCAGAAGTTGTGACCAGTTCCCTGTTTGAAGTCTCCCTATGAAATGCCTGATGCAGTTTCTGTTTTCTTGACTGCACACTGATTGGTCGTGAATTCCACCTTCTGAGGCGTGTGTAAGAATGGCCACGGAGCTCATCTGGGATGAAAATAAAGTAACGGAGGTAAAACCCCAGGTGGATGATTTATAAGGATTTTTTTTTCCCTGAAAAGGACGTTGCTCGTGTCAAAAAAAGCAGGCTGTTCCATAAAAGCCGGTTCACACCCTAACAGTTCAGGCTGCACGGGGAGCCATAACGCTGCATTTTCTCTTTCAGAGAGATCTTCAGAATGCATAAGATAAGGTGGAAAAAAATGGAGGCAGCATTCAGCCGACAAGAGTAAATACTGGCATCGGTGTGACCTTGCACAGTCACCGAGTGTTTCTGAGCATCCGTCCCCTATTCAAACAATAGTGAGAGTGAACAATATCCGCTTCTCAGGATGGTTTGTGAGGATTAGAGTAGACAATTGTGACAAGGACACAAGCTGGGGTTGGTGCACAATAAAGGTTTACTCTTAGAATTCCTCCAGGTAATCTGAGTTGGCAAAACTCCACCTGATGTTCATTCTGAATGCCCAGAAAAATCAGTGGAGAGTAAACTGTAGTCTAAGGAAGGATTCCAGCAGCTAGTAGGATTCAGCAGCCTCCTCTTGGTAAAATTGTTTCCATTGTTTATCTTTAATGTTTCACTACTAAGCATGAGTAAATTCCACTCTAACAGTTTATGAATTGTACGGGTCAGGCCCCATGTTGGTCTTTTTCAGTTTCATGGCGGAGAGCAGAGATGCCAGCAGGTCATGAAATGACCTGCTGTCCAGCTGGAGCTTGAGGCTAAGATGGAGAGAGGACCCACTTGGTTCAGCCTAGTTTCCTGGAAGCCCGGGCGTACGGAGGGACACAGTCTCTGCAGATCACTGTACATGTATTTAGGGAAGGATTGCCTTCCTTAACGTGACCCTGACGGAGCTCTTGCCTCTGGGTAGTTGTGTTTGTCTTTGAGACGTGTGAACATGCATACTCACCTGACTGTATGGGGACATGACATGTGCCCTGCCAGGTCACTCAGGCAGCAAGACTGTCCAAGGAGATGGGAGGACGATGGGGGGCCCTGTTTGGTTCCCCGGATGGGGGAGCACCCTGCTACCTGTGTGGTGGTCTGAGCCCACTTCGGACCATTCTGCTGCTAGCCCTGCACCCGAACCTTGCTGGTTTCAAACAAATGGTGGGGACTTTGAGAAACCACTGGGATTGGATCAGATGAGGGTTGAGAGCCTCATGATGTGGAGAAGAAGGTGATTTCTTTTTCCCAAGGGATGATGGGACTTAAAGGTGAAACATGCTCTTTTTCCTGCATGTCCCCTTGGGCTATAGGTCAAGTTAAATTTTGTCTGCTATTTAAAAATATTTTCTTACACTGAAAGGTCTTTCCATAGGCCCAAGCCTTGAGCAAAGTCTGATCTATCTACTGGGTCTTGAGCAGTGGGTCTGTGGGGACTTAAGAGGAGGGGCAGGGTGGGACGTGTGGTCTGCCCCCACTGTCACCCTTCTGCTGATCGGCAGTAATGGAGGGGTGTCTTTCTGTGGGGCCATGATCACACAGCCCAAAGGGTTCAAGTGATGACTGGTCACGAAGCGAGTGGCCTCAGGCAGGGCTGGGTGCAGTGCAGAGGGGTGAAGACCAAGAGGAGATGGCAGGGCCAATGGCCCCGGAGCGGCAGGACTGCCTTTCCTTCCAGTAACTATACAAGAGTCCAGCTTGTTTAGACTAGCAAAATACTGGAAGTGAAGAAAATGTCTGAGAAATAGGGCGGCAGTGAAGTAAATAATGTGGGATGGACACACGATGAAATATCGTGACACACGCTTTCAATGAGCCAGCACCGTTGAGCATCTAACATGTACGTGGCGTGTGCCAGGGAGGCACCGGACAAAGCAGGCAAGATCAACACAGCCCTAGACTTCATGGAGCTTGCAGTCTGATGGGAGATACAGACATCGAATAGCACAAACACTGATAGATATATAATTACAAACTATAATCCGTAATATGAAGGAGAAAACAGGGTATTATGAGAGAGAACTACAACAAGACCCCCATTTAGACTGAGGGGTCAAGGAGGGCTTTTTTCTGGGGAGGTGGCATTTGCACTGAGACCTGAAGGATTAGTTAAGAGGGAGGGGAAGAGTATCCTGGGAAGAGGAATTGCAAGTATAAAGGTCCCGAGGCAGGAAAGAGATTGAGAAACCAAAGAAGCTGAAAAAGGCCTGTGGATCTGACAGTGGTCACCGGAAAGAAGATGAGCATGGAGCGTAACTGGCCAGATGGACAGGAACAAGGTCATGCAGAACCTCACGGGCTGCATCAAGGATCCTGGGCCTCATTTTGAACACAAGGGGAGCAAGTCACTGAAAGGTTTTAAACAAGGGTGACTTGAATTACACGGACTTAAACATGACATTATAAAAGCTATAGAAGACTGGAAAAGGTAATAATCTGATTGATTGTGCCAGATACTGGCTAGCTGTTCACCAAATCCATTTCCTTTTCTTCCTGGGCACATGGTTAGACTGCATTTTCCAGCCTCTCTTACAATTAGGTATGGCCATGTGACCATTCTAGCCAATGGAATGTGGGTAGAAATGGCATATACTATTCCAGGTCTGGCTCATGAAAACCTCCCACAGGACTATTCACGCTCCTTCACTTCTCTGATCTGCTAACTAGATTGATGGAATCTATCAGAGAACTCAGAGGCCTAGGGGACTGTGGGGACACAAGACAGAGCAGCTCGGGTCTACAAACCACCGTGTGGAAAGGCTCTCCACTAACCAGAAACAACTACTTCAGATTCTGAATAAGAGAGAAATAAATTTCTACTGTGTTAACTCACTGAGATTCTGAGGACATTTTTGTCATAGCAGCTAGTATTATTTATCCTAACTAATACCATAACTAAGTAAAAAAGACAAGATAAAAATTATATATACAGTATGTTGGCAGTTATGTAAAAATCTTTCTCACAGTCAAAATGTTATCACTAGTTGGTCCCGGGCTATGAGATTATGGCTTTTTAATTCTTTTCACTTTTCAATATCCTATAATGAGCATCTATTATTTTAATAAAAGGAAAATTTTATTAAAAACTTTTTTTTGAAAGGATATTATAAGGACGCACATTTGTACAGGCAAAAATAGCAACATCATCACCAACACAATAATACTCTCTCTTGGAATAGATTAATTTTTACTGACAGCTTTGAGTTTTCCTGAATAAGCGCCAGAGATCTGTGCAAGCATAAGCACATTTCCCCTCCACTTAGAACCAGGAAAAGCAATGAACACGGGGCCTGAAGATACCGGTCCAGGCCGCGCTCTGCCGTGTCCCCGGAGGAGAACCCGGGCCGATTCCCTTCTCACTTCCGTTCTCAGGGTTTGTTCTGCAGAACACACACGGAGAACATTCGTTTAGTCATTTTTAATCTCTGCTGAAATGTTGCTGTACGTTTCCTAAAATTCTTTTCCGGGGTTCTCCTTCATTAGTAAATTCTTAACAACTCCAGGGGGATGATCTATGTATTGTTATTATTACTATCTCGGTTTAACAGAGGAGGAAAGTGAGGGTCTGAGAGGTTAAGACACTCGCCTGGGGTCACGTAACGAAGAGGCAATAGAACTAGGACCCACCCTGAATGCGTCTGACTTCAGGCTCATGCTTCTCATCACTTATTCTCTTGCCTCCCTGTGCAAGAACCAGTCCCAAGTAGCCTTGGGCAGGGGTAGGAAGAGAAGGAGGCAAAGTGGCTGGTCAGGGATGTGTTGGCAAATGTGTAACTGGCTTTTTGGGGGGAAATAGTGGGGTTCTCAGATTTGTAGTATTGGCCGATTTTCTTGGTGTAAATACTCCCACCAGGGCAGACTTCAAGCTGTCAGCGGTTTAACAACTAGATCGCTAATTCCTGATTGTTTAACAACTGCCTCTTGGCTCTCAGGAGGCAGCAGGAACTAGCTCCAGTCCTCTGAGTGACTAAACTTCCATACCAGGAATGCAAAGGGGACTGCAACCTGCCTTGTTTTCACTCTTCTCGGGAATGAAGCCTTCAGATCGGGGGAAACAGCTGGAGAGAAAAGCTGTTCTGGTTTCCTACCTATGGCCTCGGCTCCCCAGTTGCCCTTCTCCCCTCTGCTCTGGGGTGCTGGGGCTGGGACTCTGAGAGCCCCGTCTCCCAGGCTCCCCTCCCATGAGCTCCTGCCACAGGAGACTCTGAAGGAGAGTAAGATGCCGGAGCACAGACGGACGCAGGAGTCCCTGTTTTCCTGCTCCTGTCAGGGTCCCACCTCCAGCTGCTGCCCACACTTCCAGCACAGTGCTGCCACACCCCCGAGGGTGCCAGCAGTGGTGGGTTGGAGGTTCCCCTCAGATATGTGGGTCCGGCTGCATGGGCCTTCTCCCCGGAGCCCCCAGGCTCTGGACGCCTCACAGCTCCCTTTGTTTCTTCTAGCCCAAGGGGCGGTGACTACTTCTTTCGGCAGCTGGCAGGTATCTCTGCTGCCTCAGTGTTCTGTTTATACCTCTTCTCCTTCTAATACCTATTAGACAACCCCCCTTATGAAATCCCCACTGATGGAAATGCCTAGAGGGGTCTCTGTCTTTTTCCCTGGACCCCCACCTCTCCACCTTCCATGTGTCCCTGGAGGATCGGACTTCCCAGCACAAAGCCTACATGTCAGGCCCCAGCTACAAGGGCCTCCCCACCCACATCCTTGATGGCTGCCAGCACGGGCCAGCCCTGCATCATCCTGCTGGAATGGAAACCGCCTCCCTCACCCCCAGTGCACCCCCTTAGGGCAAGAAAGTGCCTTTTCCTCTTCAAGGCCTGGGAGGGAGCAGGAGTCCAGACCATCTGCTAAACAGCACGGAGTGCACTGAATGAAGGAAGTTCCCTAGTTTTAGGGGGACACTAGAGAAATGTCCCTCAGGAAGAGCTATGAAGTGGAGGGAGGGGGAAAGGACACTGGGCAAGAGCAGAGGCTCAGCGTCTTTTGGTGGGAGGGGCTGAGAGCTGAGCAGTGCCCGCGGCCGAGCAGCTGGTCATCAGAGGTCCTGAGGTTATCACGGGTCAGGACATCGAGATGCCGCTGTGGGAGGTCAGTACTGGGGGCCTGTGTCCCCTGAACTTCCAGTCCCAGTTTTGTCACCACCTCCCTGTGTCCCATGATGAGGTTCCTTCCTCTCTCTGGGCCTTGGTTTCCCCGCACACAAAATGAGGGGGCAGCCGCCACCTCCTGCATTTGCTGACAGAGTCCTCTGAGACACACTGTGCTTATGCCAGACCCTGGGGAGCTGCAATGACTAAGCCAAAGTCCTTGTCTTCTAGATGCTCCCATTCTACTGCAGGTGACAGGTTAAACACAAAAACAATCACAAGGCAGTGTGTTAACTGGCAGGAGGCGGTGGTTACAGAGGGTAAAGGGCACCTCTGTCATGAGGCAAAGGCTTGGAGAGGAGAGGGAAGAATCAGTGTGAGTTAACCAGGCAAAGGGGCTGGGAGAGCGAATGTTCTGGGCAGAGGGAAGAGCATCTGCAAAGGCTTGGAGGCAAGCTGGCTCTCTGGAGAACCAGAGGAAGGGCAAGGCTGCCGGTGGGTGGCGTGCAAGGGCAGGGGGCTGGCGGAGCCAAGGCGGGCAGGAGCCACCTCAGACAGGGCTTTGGACCTCATGTTCCCAATGAGGCCCCGGGAGGGGCGTACCGGGGGAGTAACAAGTCCATCGTGCTCTTCAAAATGAAGGAAATCCTGCCATTTGTGACAACATGATGGACCTGGAGGACGTTATACCAAGTGAAATTAGCCAGACACAGTAAGACACATTCCATGTGGTATCACTTATATGTGGACTACACAGTAGCTAAGCTAAACTCAGAGAAGCAGAGAGTACATGGGGCTGCCGGGGGCGGGAATGAAATGGGGAGATGCTGGTCCCCAGGCAAGCACTTCCAGCTAGGCAGGGCGAGGCAGTCCTGGGGCTGTGATGCGGCTGACAGTGCTGCACCGTGTACCGAAACGGGCCAAGAGGAGAGATGCTTAGTATACTTGCAAGAAAAAAGAAAGAAAACAGTAACTCTGTGAGGTAATAGATATGTTAATTAGCCTGACCGAAATGAGGTGATCATTCCACAGTGTATGCGTATGTCAAATCATCAAATTGTATACCTTACATATGCATACAATCTCTATTTGTATGCCTCAATAAAGCTAAAAGAAAAGCTACTTTGGCTGCTGCACGGAAAATGAATGGGTGCAAGTGCAAGCCCAGGGGCGAGGAAGAAGCCCGTCAGAAGCTGTTGTGGAATCCAAGGGAGAGCCGAGAGCGACATGGATGGAGAAGCGTCCATGATTCACAAGATGGGAAGGAGGCGAAATCGCCAGGGCTCAGAGACACCCAGTCGTGAGGGTGAAGGAAGCTGGAGAAGCTGGAGAAGCTGGAGAAGCAGAGATCAGCTCTCCGGTTTGGGTAGATGGATGGACGGCGGTGCCATTCCTCACCTGCAGTCAGCAGAGGGGAGCTGGCTGGACCAGTCAGTGAGTCTTTGCCCAGCTTCCCCAGTGGGTGGCTGAGCCAAAGGAGCCTTCTAGCTCTCAAGACTTGCATCACGAAGCCCCCCAGGCTTTCTGCCCCTGCCTCCACCCTCCCTTTTTCCTGGTCATTTGCAGATGCAAGCATCCCCAAGATTAGAAATATTTAATTTTGCTTTACTGTATGTTCTATTTTTGTTAAATAGATTAGTCTCCACTGGGAAAGCCAAATTGCTGACCAGTCAAGCTAAAAGTCTGAGACATGCAGTTTGCAATCTGTTGGAATCTTCACTTGAAGCTGGGGGGGGGGAGGGGCACAGCTTGACCTGGGGGGTGGGGCAGGACTCAAAGGAGGCAGCTGGTACAGCAACAGTCCAGGTGTGAGGCTGGGGGCTTAGGCTGCAGAGAGGCCAGGCAGAAAGAAAGGCACAGAGCAGAGAAGCCTTAAAGGGACAACTGGCAGAACCTGGGGACTCAGGGACAGGTGATTTAGAGGGGTGCTGTGTTGGCAGGTAGGCCTCTGGGATTCTAGCCTGGGATCCCCTGGCTCCCTGGTTCAGCGTCTCCTGTGTCAGGGGATGAAGTTTATCAACCTGAAAGCCAGGCCCAGAATGGCCTTGCCTAGGAAGGAACTTGACTAGTCTCCTGGACGGAAGGTAAGACCCTGAGTACACCGAGCTGGCAGGAGCCAGGGCAGTCAGGGGAGAAAAGAGGAGGGAGGCTTTTTTCCTGCAGAGACGGAGAAGGCCCGAGGGCAGTGGGAGGTGGGGAGAGACCCCAGGAGAAGGGGCCCCGGAGAGACAGCAGGGTGGCGAAGATGACATGTCCAGCTTGAGGTTGCTCAGGTGGCACTTTCTGGGACAGATTTCCCTCCACCTGCCCCGCAAATCTTCACTGGAACCCCTCACAGGTCCTCAGAAAAGGGGGCGGCGTTTCTCATGGTTGTCATCAACAATGTGGCTCCGAGCCGAGGAAAACACAGGGGTTATGGGAGGGTCCAAATCCTGAAGGAATTCAGCAGAGGCGGGACCATGAGCATGTGGGTCCCCGGGAACAGCAAGGAGTCTTGGGGCTCGCTGTGGGCATCCTAAACTGAGGACATGAGAGACGGGGCTTCCTGACAGCCTCTCCGAGCCCCCAGTGGCTGACGTCTAGTTACACGTAAGTTGCTAGGGCTGGGCAGGGAGCTCTCCAAGTCCCGACTGTGTCTTGGTTTCTCCATCTGTAAGATGGTTTGTGTGTGAGTTTGCATCTGCCAGTGTGTGTGTGCACGAGTGCATACGTATGTGGCGGGGCAAGCTATACTGACGTGACAGTCTCCTGGGCTCCTCCCAGCCCCCATGGCCCGATGAGTCCTGATGAGTCACCATTCCCATCTCCCACCTCGGAAACAGCAGACTGGGCTGGCAGGCAGGTGTCCCTGGCACCGCTGACTGAGAGCCCATTCTCCCTTTCGGCTCTGTTCCCCCACAAGGATCCCAGATGGCTCATGGGGGTGGGGGGAACTATTCACTCGGGTTCATGGGCTAAACCTAAAAATCTGCCACCAACTAAAAAAAAGCCTCCATTAATTTTCCTGGGAAGGGAAGAGACAGAGGTCAGCAGAGGAGAAAACAGAATGGGAGAGAAGGGCGGCTGTGCTGATAGCCCGACTGGCTGGCTCAGGATGCTGAGGGTCGGGAGGCTGCGTCTAGCTGCAGAAACCAGGAGGCAGGCTGTGAAATGCCAGGGACAGAGCAGAAGCAAACACAGTGGGTGTCTTCAGCTGTTTTGGGGCCTGGCGTGGGGCAAGCTGAAGCTAGCGAGAGGGATCTAGGAACCCCTCTGGGTGAGATGGGGGTCTCTCTTTTCCTAGGGCATCGCTGGCCTGGGTTTGCAGGAGTCCTCCCTCTCACCCGCTGTGGCTCTTCTAAGACGTCTGCTTGAGTTATGGGTCCTGCTGGTGAATTCAAGTGTCATAATTCCTTATATTTATAGAATTTGCACCTTATTTATAGCTGCCTACTTTATTTTTCTTGCTCAGCAACGGATCCCCCTGTGGATGATGGTAGTATCCTGATTTGAATTTAGAGACCGAGATAGTCAGGATCTGCGACAGCCCAATGCACCATGGCCCCGGTGGTTTTCGCCTCCAGGCGATCACACCCTTGTCCAGCCACCTCCCATGCTGAACAGGGCTGGTCTGTGTGAACAGTAGAATATTCCAGAAATGCCAGAGTGTGATTTTGGAGACTCGATCACACAGAGACACTGCAGCCACAGACTTGCTTTCTTTTGGATCTCTCTTACTGGGGAAGCCAGACACCTTGTCACAAGGACACCGAGCAGCCCTGTGGAGATGTCCCTGTGGTGAGCAACTGAGTCCTCCTGTCGAAAGGCAGCAGCCACTCATCAGCCACGCAGGTGAGCCGTCTGGGAAGCGCATCTCCAGCCCCAGCAGGCTTGAGGAGACTGCGGTCCCACCGACACCTTGCCTGCCTGGATAGGAGAGACTCCCAAGCCAGCACCTTTCAGCTAAGTCACTCCTGAATCCCTGACCCACAGAAAGTATGTGAGATAATAAAGTTTAGTGTTCCTTTAAGCTTCTATGCTTTGGGATAACTAGTTATGAAGTAATAAATAATGAATACAGGGCCACAGAAGGAAGGAGATTTAACCCTGGATGGTCCAAAAGAAGGGACCTTCTTAAGGACTCCTGACTGCATGGGGTCAGAATTAAGAGAGCAAATAAAGACAGTGATGTGTCCATACACTAGCAGAGGCAGGAGCTGCTACACACCTCGGAGTAAAGGTGCGAAGGGAAAAATAAGACACTCAGAGCTTCACAGGGGGCGGGAGCCACAAAGGAGAAGCCATGGCCAGGGAGGGAGGGGTGCAGGGAGTACAGGAGACACAGCACCGAAGCAGGGCAGGGGCTGCTCTGGGACCGCCCTCTCCTCTCGGCCTCCAGTCTCCTGCCTGTGCTCCCCACTGGCCAAACCCAACCAGAAGCCTGAAGACAATAGATCCCAGGTGATGTCAACCATAGAACCAGCCCCTCAGGGCACAGACAGGGACAGAGAATGGGTCCAGGGGAGGACAGAAGAGAGAAAAACCAACACAGAGATCTACCTGGCCCTACTGGCAGCCTTTCTCTGTGAAGCTGACTCACTGCTGGGCTGAGTCACATGACTTAGATGAAACCAATCAAGGCAGTGATTGGTTTTGCTGCCCTCTAGCCACAGTGATTGGTTCGGGGATGGGCCCATGACCCAAGTCAGCCAATCAAGACAAAGGGGACACATTTCCAGGGACTTTGTTGGCACTGCTGGGGAAATGGGCGCTCTCTTTTGCTGGACTTGGTGCTGCAAGGATGGGACCAGAAGCCACTGTGAAGGGGCTGAGAACAGAGCTGGCACAGAAGAAACCACCAGGAGGTGGAGAGAGAGAAGCCTCATCCCGAATGTCACTGTTATCTTTGGTTAAGTGCAGTTTTCTGTTATTTGCACCAGAAGCATCCTGGGTGGAACATCCTCATCCACGGCCTTGAAAACCCTGTGGCAGCTCTTGGGTAGGCTGGGCAGGCCTGCCATTCTGCAGATGAAGAAAATGAGGTTCAGCTCTCTTTATCACTCGGCAACCAGTTCATCTAAATTCATCATGAAGTTCACTACACCAGCCTGGGTTTTGGGGGTATCTTGTGTGCGCCATTGTGTGGCTGTAGACTTCTGACTTCTATTTCTGAGGCTCTGATGTGTATGGCCTATTAATCAAAGTTGCTTCAAACTTGCGTTAGAAGTAGGTGGTGCTCCACTACTCACTGTGACCAAACATGCCAACAAGCCCCGGTGGTCAGGGGGGTTCCCAAGGCCGCACATCTTGCGGGCAGGGGGTCTGTGGCTGTGCAAGGCAGGTCCTGCCGTTCCCCAAGTGGGGCAGGTCCTCCTTTCAGAACTTTTTTTTTTGTACCTTCCTCTTTTTCCTTCTTCCCCATTGAACTGACACACCTCGAAGGGCCGTGTGGAACCCACTGGTGGCGAGACGTACACGCAGGTTAACCTGGTAAGGACAGGCTACTCACTTGGTGGGTCACAAAGTCTGGCACAAAGCAGGGGCCCTCTTCAGTCTGGTGGTGCCAGCAAGAAGGAAAACATCTCCCGGCTTCTGCGTCGGTCAAAGTCCCTTCAGTGGCTTTCTACTGCTGGTGCAACCTGGCCTCGACTTCTCTGACAGTGTCCCCAAATTCTCTCCTCCTCAGGGACACTGTTCCAGCCACACTGGCCTCTGTGCAGCTCCCACACACTCCAGCTTCTTTGCCTGCTTGATAATTTTTGATTGGATGTCAGGTCTTTTGATAGATGGTCAGTGTTTAAAAATATTCCTTTAAATATTCTTGGGTTTTGTCTGGAACATAATTAAGCTACTTGGCCTTTCTGAGGCTTGCTTTGAACTCTGTATGGTGGGACCAGAGCCACCTTGAGTCTAGGGTGTCTCCCTCCATGTTACGAAATTTTCCCACCCTGGCTGCTGGGAACATAGATGGTTCCTGGCTCTGCTCTCGGGATCCTTCTGCCTGTGCCCTTCTGCTGGCTCTGTCTCTGCTCTCAGGAGGCTCCCGCACCACATGGCAGGCGCTGAGGGCTGGGCCGCTGAGACTCGCGGGGCCCCCTCTTCAGCTCTCCACGCTCGCCTCTCTCCAGGCAGCTCTGTCCTGCCTACTCCTCTGCCTGCAAATTCTAGCCTCCTTGGTCTCTCTAAATCCAAATTCTCAGCTCTTTCTGCTCAATTTGGCAGGACTGCTGGGCTGTGTTCGGGCTCCCACCTGCGCCCAGGGCTGTGGCCTGGAAACTCTCCAGACAGTTAGCTGGGCCATCATAAGGCTCGGGTCCTTTGCATCCCTTCTCTCAGGGGTCACTCTCCCTGGCTGTCTGTAGTCCGATGTCAGAAAACTTGTTTCACATAATTCAACTTAGTTGTTTAAGGCAGGAGGGTAAATCCAGTCTTGTTACTTCTCTATCTCAGCTGGAAGCACAAGCTCCCCTGACCCCGTGTGCTCCAGACACCCTGGCCCATGCTTTTGTGCGGCTGCCTGGCTGCCTGGACCTCCCCTCCCCTCGTCATCACATGGCTCCCTTTCTCACCTCCGTCAAGTCTTTTCCCAAAGGTTACCTTCCCAGAGAGGTCCCCTTGCCATCCTGTTTAACACTTCCCACTGTTCCCCCTCCGCCGGTGGCATTCCCAGTCCTCCTTGCCCTACTCACCTTCCTTTTTTCCCTTTTGAATAGTAACCACTGCCTTCTAACATACTATGTAATTCACCTAGTTAATATGTAGATTTTTGACTATTTTCCTCCTTGCACGAGATTGTAAATTCCCTGCAGGAAGGGACTTCTGATGGGTTCACGGCTACATCCCCAGCTCCCAGTACAGTACTTGGCCCGTAGTAAGTTCTCAGGAAGTTTTCATTGAATGAATAAATGATCGAAAAGATAACTAAAAAGGCCCCTTCAGAACAGCTGTGAAGGCTGGAAATTATGACGTGTGTGTGGGAGAACGGCTTGCGTCCCTTCTGTGTGAAGAAACAGCGGACAACACAGGGTATGGCCTGGGAGTGAGCTCCTAAAATGCCAGGATGCGTCCTGTGGGCAGACACAGAAAGTTTGTCGTAAGGAATCACATGGCTGGAGATTATTTGGGAAGAATAATCAGGTGACTGTACAAGTGAGAGCCAGAATAAATGAGCAGCAAGGGGAGAGAAGAGAGGCGGCACTTGGGAGGTCATGGAGTCCGCAGGACTTGGCGGGTGGCAGGAGGCGCCGAGATGACAGCTGTACAGAATGCTGTATACAGGGCGGAGCAATGGTTGGAACAACGGTGCCAACTGAGGCTCCGAGGGATTCCACAGAAGGGGGTGGGCGTGTGGGCGGAAATGTGAAACGAACACGGGCACTAGAGGTGGCCGACGTCAGGCCTGAACCTGGACCCCGACACGCTCGCTCCACCTTGTGAACTTGGGCTCAGTGCACACTTCCTGCTGCATGAACTTGGCAGGTTACTCGGCTTCTGGAGCTTCGGTTTCTTCTTTTACGAAACAGTGCTGGTCACATCTCCCTGGCAGGCAGGGCTTGCTCCCAGGAAGTTCAGGACTTCAGGGGCTTCATCAGTGTTGGTTCCCATCTTGCAAACCTCTTCTCTTTCACTGCTTCAGAGTCACAAGAGGCCTCAGACATCTGAGAATCGCTTCTCTGACCACACTGGGCAATGTCATCTGGGTCCTACAGATGAACCGAGGCACAAAACTCAGCCCCAGCAGAGGTCCACTGACTGTCCATTAAGGGAGATGCATGATGAACCATGGCCTGTTTCGGCTGCTGCTACTCATAAAAGTTGGGGTGGGGAGCATGGGCCGAAGGAGAAGACACCAGGCTGCATGTCTGTCTGCTCCAAATCCCACTGCAGTGGGAGTGGGTGAGGGAAATGGGACACCTTTCCGTCACACTGGAGTTCACAACCCCAGGATATTCTGTTCACCAGAACCTTTAATTGCCAAGACAGCTGCCTGGGGGCTAAGGTCATTAAACACAGATTAGCATGGCAACTCTTTGTAAACTGGCTGATAGCATTGCCAGAGTTGAGGATGAAGAGGGGATTTTTTGTACTTTGCAGAAAGCATTGCAGAGCCCGGATGTACTGTAGGGACCCGGACAATTTACTGGAAGGGAAGCAACAGTGGATGCTGGATTAACTCTCACCATGTCTGGCTCACCAAAGATCCCGTGTGCTTGAGAGAGAATCTAGGCTGCTGTTTTATCACATACCGAGGGCCTGCATACACACATATACAAACACACATGTATATATACGCATATATACATACATACACAAAATTCCTGTATGTTCATACATTTACACTAAGAATCTACTAGAGTCACAGTCCAGAGCTTATCAATCACAGAAGTAATTACCTGTATGCCCTTAAGGCCTCAAACATCAAGAGTGTGTCAAGCAGGCCTACACCCTATTTTAAGTAACATCCTACATATTTTTTCTACATATTGGAGATTCAGTTACATAATGTGCCCTCAGTGAACTGTACTCCAACCAGTGAGGACCCAGCTGGTCGAGCTTTGGCACTGAGCACAGAGGAGACTGAAGACTGAGGCCCACGTGTGGGCAGCAAACACTCGGGGCCGCTCCACCGTCTGCTCAGCCTTGTCTCCCTTTCCTACACACTCACGTCTGCGTGCGAATCAGCCTCCAGCTCAGAACGGGACAGGAAGGGGAGGAGCGTTAGTACCCACCGAGAGCCCAGGTGCACCGGGAGCTGTGCCAGTGACAGGAGTGCCAATGTGCCCTGCGGCATGGGCAAGAGAACTGAGGCCAACAGGTCCCAGCTGAAGTCTTGGCCAGTAAGTGCCAAGACTGGATTAAAACCCAGGTCTTTGAAGTTAATACTTTTTAAGTCTTTCTGTTTTTTTTTTTTTTTTTTTTAACTGAGAACTGAAGTAACATATATTCACCGTAGAACATTTGGAAGAGGAGAGATAAGCAAAGAGAAAGAATTCTGTCCACAGACAACCCATGTTGACATTTGGGAGCACATTCTTCTAGTCTGCATATTTTTAGACTTTAATCCAAAGTGGGAATTTGCCACAGAAGCCTCTGTAACCTACCCCCTTTTCACTAAACAATATATTATAAATAATCTTCTATGCCATTAGGTATTATTCTATAACAACTATTTTTTTTATGGCCGCCAACAATTTTGGAGTATAAGCGCACCAAAATTTATTTAGCTAGGGAGGAGGACAGGAGCTGGGTGGATGTGGGCAAGGGGGGGGCAGTGGGGCATATCTGTAACAGGTGTCAACAATAAAAAAAAGAAAGAAAGAAAAAATGTATTTAGCTAAGCCCAGGCACCGGACATTTAGGTTATTCCCAATTTTTCCTCTGCTTCCACCATGACAAAACCTGCTGCCGTAAACTCTGGGACTGGCCATGTCTTTGACTGTATCCTTCCTGAAGAAAACTTCATAGAAGTGCAGTTTTTTAGGTCTATGGCGATGGGATGAAATATTCTTCCTACACAGCATGAGAAGTGCTTATTTTTAGAAAACATTCTCCTTCATGCTCCACATTTCTGATTTTCCAAATCATACTTGATCTTTGAGGTCCATCCCAATTGTCTAGACTAAAAGTCTATGCCCCTGCCCTGGCTGGTGTGGCTCAGTGGATTGAGTACTGGCCTATGAACCAAAGGGTTGCTGGTTTGATTCCCAGTCAGGGCACATGTCTGGGTTGTGGGCCAGGTCCTCAGAAGGGGGTGCATGAGAGGGAAGCACACATGGATGTTTCTCTCCCTCTTTCTCCCTCCTTTTCCCCTCTGTCTAGAAATAAATAAATAAATAAAACCTTAAAGAAGAAATAAAAGTCTATGACCCTGATTTGGGAGCTTCTTTAAACTTTAAACCATGGTGACTAATAGAATGTGAGCCACATAGCTCATTTAAAGTAATTCAGTTACCATATTAAAAAAGTAAAAACTGCCCTGGCTGGTGTAGCTTAGTGGATTGAACACAGGCTGTGAACCAAAGGGTTGCCAGTTTGATTCCCAGTCGGGGCACTTGCCTGGGTTGTAGGCCAGGTCCCCAGTGGGAGCCACATGAGAGGCAACCACACATTGATGTTTTTCTCTCATTCTCCCTGCCCCTCTCTCTAAGAATAAATAAATAAAACCTTTTAAAAAATAAAATAATTCAGTTACCATATTAAAAAAGTAAAAAGAAAAAGGTAAAGTTAATGTTAATTAGTGTTAGCCCAATATATCTAGAATAATATTTGAAGTGTAATCCACATAAAAATCGAGTGAAATATTTCACATTTTATGGGTACTAAGTCTTTGAAATGAGGTGCATAATTCACACTTGTGGACCTGCCATATTTGAAGTGCTCTTGAACGGGGCTGAGGCGACCACGCTGAGAAGCGCAGGTATGGAACACGTCTGACTCCCTCCTATTTTCTTACAAACACAGGCCCTGGCGTGACCAAGTCACTGAAGGAAGGAACGCCCCTCCTTCTGGTGGTCTCATCCTGTCTCCAGCAGCACGAGACTCCCTAGACCCTGGAAACATTCATGCTTAGATGACCCTCCAAAGCATATCCAGTCCTATACAACACATAGCTATGGAATTACAGGGGTGCCAGCTGTGCCTACCCCTGATGATTGTTGAGGCTACAGCCCCCAGAAAATGAGGTGCTTAATGTGCTGGTACCAGGTGTGCTGATATGGAGGGTGGTGCCAAGAAGACAAGTGATGACTGTCCATAAGCCTGACCCCAGGGACTAGGTCTGCACTCCATGGAGAGAGGGGCTGGGCAGAAGCTAAAGGAGCTGCACTCACAGGGAATCTGGTGGGGCTCCGGTTCGGCAGCTAACTTTGAGCCCCGCCAGTACTGTGCTGGGAAATGCTTAACAAGGAGCTCTCTGCAGGGGAGAGGGAGGAGGCCTGATTTGCAGTGTTGGCCGACTGCCGTGGTGTAAACATTGCCATCACGACCAATTCAACTACTAACGTGCTATCACAGAACAGGGAGTTGGAGAGACCTGCGCACAGTCAGCTGGAAGGACATGACACAAGTCTAGTTTCAATCCCACACTGGGCCCAGCTCACCAAGCGTGACAGCAGGGAGCTGGTGGCCTTCCTCCCCAGTAAGGGCAAGACTAGCACAGCCCTGCAGGGCCCCCATATGTTGTGGAACACTGGGGGACAAAGATCTGGCAATAGGGTGGTGAGAGGCCTCCACAGGTGGCTTGTGGGCACTAAACTGGATGTCACCAAGAGGCTGTGGCACTTGGACAAATGAGGGTTTTGTGAGAGAACTCTAAGCTGCCTTCCAGAGGAAAGAATTGCAGGGTGGGGGGTAATGGGGCAGGGGAGCCATAGGACTTGAGATCACGCTGTTCTGCAAGTAGGGGGCCACACACCAGGAGGTTTCCTTAATGTCATAACCGCATTTGTAGACGGGCTGGAGAGGGTCTGGCCATATATCACATCTGCCTCCCTATGCACGGTAAATGCCTAAAAGCTTAAATCAGATTTGCCCTGCACATTTGTGTTTTTAATGACCATTTGTTTCTGTTTTTAATGATCATTCACCAAACGTATTTCCAGACCCAGTCTTTGCCTCTGCGTCCATGGAGTACTTTTCTGTGGGACTGGGAAGGTTGGCTGTACTGTCCAGTTCTCTGCGGGCCACCATGCCAATTTTCAGATCATCCAGATGCTAAATTGTACAGAATACCCTGAAGTCTATAGATGTATTTCTTTAATTTGCCGTTATAATGTTCATAGTGTATATAACTTGAGAAGCATTCAGTTCAAAGTGGGAAGTAATTGCATTAGAAGTATATCCTTGATCATCCCCTCTTCTACCATAACTGGTCCAAAACCAGGCCTGAGGATCTTTCTCCTGAAATGGGCCTCGAGTCCACCTGCTTCTCTCCCTACACACTCACTGCTATGATTGGTACCAGCCTCTCTGCTGTTGCTCTCGCTTCCATCTAATCTGTTCTCTTCCACTGTAACCACGGAAAGATTCTCAAAAACAGCAATCAGTCTGCTCCCTTGCTGGGCATCTTTCCATGGGGTCCGACTGGTTTTAGGCTACCGGGTGTGATGCGATCTGGCCTCCACCAGCCCCTCTCCCGCGCTCCCCAGGCTCATCCCATCCCACTCTCTCTGCTCTGGCCACGGTGGCTTTATTTTGCCTTCTCAAAGGTGTCCCGCTTCCTCTCACCATAGGGCCTCTGCCTTTGCCCAGGAACGCCTTCTATCCTTTCTGCCCACTAGTTCCTATTCACTCCCCAATCTCAGCTTCCTCAGGGAAGTTGTTTCTGACTCCCAGCCTAGGACCAGCCCCCTTATTATGTGCTGTCAACACGCGCCATAACTTTCTTTCAATGCACTTTTCACAATGAATATTTACATAGTTATTCATGCGATTATCTGTGTACTGTATGTTTCCCTCTGGGTGCCAGGACCACAGCTGCCTTTCTCAGTGATGTGTCCACAGCATCCCCTCCCCATGCCTCTTTCACTGCAGGCTATAGTACCATTCTATCTGTAGAATAAATGAATGAGCAAAGAGAAACAGCCCTTTCTCTCGGTTGTGCCAGGTTTTTATGCTGTGGGCCAATCACTGATAATAAAATTCCATGGCCCCAAAAGGGTGTTTGATTGGTTCTCGGACAGACAGTTAAGTTTTTTCAATGTATACCTGATTTCTCTTGTTTTTCTTTTGTTGTTGAACAAAAACAAAAAGGTGACATATACGTGCCACCACTTTCTTCCTCTTCTCCCAGGAGTCCCTCAATCACACGCAGCTCTTCCCGGTGTACACTGCACCTTCCTCGTTTCATTTCCAGAGCAACCCAGCAGGAGCCCTCAGTCCCTGGTCTCAGTTTGCAGGAGAGAATGCAAACATTAGAGACATTCCAAAGGTCGCCACTGCTAAGAGGCAGGAGACACAGTGCAAACTTGGGTCTGTGGACTCCATGTCCAGTGCTCCTTCCGCCACTCCAAGCTGCCTCTCTGTCCCAGCGAGCTAAGCAAAACCCCCGCATGACATACAGTCACTTCAGTTTTGCCCCGACTTTTTCTCAGATGGTTTCAGAATCATTTTTGCAACTGGAACATCTCTCAAAGGAAGAAAACTAGTTCATCACAGTAATCAAGTCTGTCAGAGAGGATGTGCGATAATGTTTGAAAATGTAATCCTGTGAACATCTGAACTGACAACTCTGAAACATCTCTGGGCTAAATCTGCTAATAACAGTCTTCAGCATTCAGGCTGGCACTCACGTGGGTCGGTGATACTTTTCAGAGCAAAGATGCCCTAATGAGGAACTTCCTCAAAGAGGAACTGGGGAGAGGACAGAATTTAATGAGGCTGAATCCCTGAAAGGGTGAAGTGTGAGTGAGGAATACAGGCATGCGATAAAATGTGTTTCCACGTGTCGGGTGATGAGATGGGGCCCCACGCCAGAAAACACAGCTACACTTCCTAGAGAGCAGGACTTGAGCAGAAAAGGAGCCAAGACATCAGGGCAATCCCTTCTGAAGACCCTCCAGGAGAAAATGTGCTTTGATTAGAATAAAGCAAACACATATGAATTACAATGACCTCTTCTAGGCTTGCAGTTCACTCACTCGCTCCTTGTCCAGCTGTCCACCCAGCAACTCATCTTTGTCTGTCTACCCAGCTGCCCATCAACCAGCCTACCATGCACCTATCTGTCAACCCATCCGTCCACCTGCGCATGCATCTATTCATCCACCCACACGCCAATCCAGTTATCCATCTATCTACCTCTGCCCCCATCATCCACCCATCTATATCCATTTACTTACCATGTATCTACCCATCCATTCAGCCATTCGACTATCTACTCACCCACCATCCCTCCATCTGTCCTTTTACCCATCCATCCAGCTAACCCGTCTTTCCTATATATCTACTATGTGAAAACCCTGAGGATATGTTGAAAGGTTGGAGACCTGCAGTAATCATAAAAATACCTCCGATATGTCTGGTTATTCACCATCAGCTAAAACTCAGATACTGGCAGACCAAGAAGAGCAACCGAAGACAGAGAGGTCAATGTCAGACTCCACTCTCAACAAACAGGTAGTAGCAATCTCTGTTGTGAAGCTGGCCAACTACTTGAGAATCATGTGGGTGCACAATAGGGACCAATGCAAGGACTTCTGCATCACATTGCTGGGGCTGGAGGGCCTCCTTTCCATGGCCACCACTGTCAGCTTCGCCCGGAGCAGCTTGGCTCTTGTCTAATGGGCACCCATCCCTTGGCCTAACACCAAATTTTATTACTAAAAATGCATGGATGTGGTGAAATAAAAAGGCTATTAATCTTGCCACACACACAAAAGCTCACGTGTAAAAGTATAATGCTGTTTGTTGCTGTGGTAACTATACAAGCTGGCCAAGAAAACCAATATTCTGCTGTCGGCTGATTCCTCTCTTCCTCTTTCTCTCTCTCTTTCCACTCTTTTATGATTTGTTTTTAGCCTTTTCAGAGGAGAACCATAGTGCCTTTCGAGAAAAAGTAGCAACAGAGCGGTAAGGAGGTCACCGTTTCCCAGAGCCTCCCTCACCGTGCGCCACCTTCATGGGTTCCACAGCCCCCACCAACCATCTGGGCTCGTCTGTTCTCCCTGTCTGCCTCTTCAAAAAACTGGAGAAGAAATCTTATCTCGCTGCCTGAAATGCTACTTACATTTCTGTAATACACGTTAAACTCAGACACAATTATTAAAGAGTGTAGGTTTGGAGACCAGCTAAGACCGTCTCCTCTCCCACTTCCGAGACCTGTCCGGGGACCTGCTACTGCCTCCGCTGCCCTTGAGCCTGACCTGAGGGCTGGGCCAGGTGCCCCCAGTAAGCCTTTCCTTCATCTGATTGCAGAAACTTGCTTGCTAATTTTTAAATAAAAAAGAAGGTTTAGCACAATCTTCCAAGGAGCAAGTTAGAAAAAATATAGCGTTAAATGTAATTTTAATGTTCATGCAAGTGTTAAATGAAGGACAAGGATACTGGACTCGTATGTAAAAATCTCTTTTGAAAACCAAGTTTGAATACCAGGGGAATAAATTAATAAACAGCTATCTACATGGTGAATGTGAATATTCATAAATCATGTTTTAGGGGCGTGTAGGTGTGTATGTGTTGAGCACACGTAAGTGGCTGCTTGTGTGCTTATGAATATGGGAGTGTGAGAGTGTGAACTGCCAAAGGCAGCAAGAGCGGCAAGAAGGCAATGGAAGCAGTGGCACGGGAACCTGCCAACACCAGGTTTCCTGAAAAACCCACTATTGGTGCTGAGGGTCTGAGAAGACCGTGTGCAGCTGCCATCCAAGCGCATGGTCCTTCCCCATCATTCTCAGGGTGATTTAGCCACGTCCCAGGCAACGCAGACCTCTAACAAGCCTCTTCAGTCATCACAGCCCTTTACGACAGGCCCTGCTCAGGTTCCCTTTTCACAGCAGAAGCACCACCCCCCAGGTCCTGGGAATGTTGGCTACCAGGGTCTCAGCGGGGCCTCTTACTGGGAATTAACCCTCCACCATGAAGAACAGCCTTGCGCCAGAACACGCCCCTCCCAGGGCCTAGTCGGAGGCTGGGCGATGAGCAGACACAAAGGCCCAGGCCCCGTGCCTCAGTTTGGACAACTCTGAGGGCCACCCTGGCTCCCGAACTCCCCAGGATCAACTGTCGCCTTAGCTGCAACCATATTTTGGATCAGCTTCTTGCTCTACCCAATCCCGCCACCCTCACTTCCTTACATTATATTTCCTGAGCTCATTTTCCCACAGACCTTCGTGCACAACGCTCTGTCTCTGAGTCTGTTTACAGGGAGCTGTATCTAAGACACTGTCCCCATTTTACAGATAAGGCAACTGAGGTGCAGAGATTCGGTTCTTGCCCATGTTTACCTGGCTAGTTTGTGGAGCCAAGATGTGAACCTAGGAAGTCCGTTTCCAGAGCCTCTGCCCCCCAGCACTTCACACTATGGTGCCCGAAGAAGACAAAGAGGGCCCCCCCTCCCAGTTTTTCCTCTACCTTACCCCCACCCTCACAGTTTCAAATGCCTGACCAGGCTCCGGTCTCTACTTGCCAATTACCAGTTTAAGCAAGAATTCTAGGATGCTTACATGTCATTGAAAAATAAGAAAGAAGGAAGGGGTTGCAATTTCATGAGAAGATGGGTTTTCCCAGCTCCCTCCACTGCCACCCACCCCTGACACAGGCTGGCCATCTGCCAGGAGGCACAGAGGGTCACATCCGAGTGTGTGTGACTGACCGCTGCATGAGCGCGCACACAGGCGCGATTGGCATCCATCAGTGTTTGGACCCGTGCGTCTTGTCAGCTGAAATTTGTCAGCTGTGCTCCCCTGCTCGAAGACTCCCCCCTGCTTAGCAGGCTAACATACCCTGACACACACTGACAGTGTATTCTGGCCTTATGCAAAGAGACACGCACATGGGATGTATCATGAAGCTCTTCAAAATTTGTCTTTTCAAGTCCTAGGTCAAGGGGTCAGCTTTCGGCAGTTTGCTGGACATCGTTAGGATTTCTAGGCTTATGGAAGCACCACCCCCTACTCTGCCTTCTTATTCAGTTGGCATTCTCCCTGTGTGTGTCTGTCTCCAAGCTGCCCCCTTCTAGAAGGACACTCGTTATTCTGGGTTACCCCACTGCAGCAGAACCTCATCCCAAGTAACCCATCTGCAGCAACCAAATTTCCAAATGAGGCCGCACCCTGAGGTGCTCTGAGTTAGAAGTTCAAATGTGAAATTTTAGAGAGATGCCATTCAGCCCATAACAGGGGTTCTTAGGAGGACTAAATGAGATAATGCATTTGAGAGCTTAACATAGTCCCCATCCATAGTGATCATGCAAAGCTATAGCTACTCCTGTCGTCACGACATTTGTCATTCTAGTAATTGCTACCGTGACCACCATGTTACCAGCTCCTTTCTGTGTCTGCTTCTCACGGGGACCTGGACTGAGTATATACGTAGGGCTGCCAAGGAAGCTCTCATAAGATGATACACGCCCCCACACTGCTTCTCATAAAAGAAACAGCCATTTTCCCTGACTTGAGGAAGTCAAACTTGCAAGCTTTGGAAGGCTAGGCATCAATTCAAACAAATTACTAAACCACATTATTTTGATCTTTCAAATCTCTCTGACAGCAGAAGGAGTAGGTTTCTTTCTGGTGCTGTACATTATCTGCAGTCATTTGTAATTGTGTTTAAATAAATAGGAGGAGGGCAGCCAAGCAGCGCCGAGCACGAGGTTGTGCGGAGACACCTGCATCTACAATTGGAAGACCTTGGGGTGTAGGCTCCTCACCTACATAGCCTGGGGCTCTAGCATAGCTCTCTGCAGCCTCACTGAGCTACAATTTCCTAATCTATTCAACCAACAAACAGGTATTCCACGGACTAAAAACCAGTGTTATATAAGGCACTGGGGGGACAGAGAGAGTAACAGGCCCCAGTCAAGGGGCCCACAAGCTCACGGTCCAGTGGGGAGGGGCAGTTGGACACAATAGCCAGCACAGAGGATGGACCACAACTTCATCCACTACTAACCTGAGGAAAACAGTTTCTGCTCTCCCCTATTCATTCCACTTGGTGGTTTGGATGGTGTGTTCCCCCGGGGCAAACCTGACATCTGACTTCTGTCTAGCCCAGCTCTGGATTCTACAAGGGTACTGGGGATGCTGGTTGGATTAATAGAATATCCAAGTGGTTAAGAACATGGGCTTTTCAGTTGGCCAGATTGGGCAGTTTTGAATGAACTCTGTTACTCTCTACCTATACAATGTTGGATAAATCATTTATCTTTGACATGGTCATTAATTAATTCCAGATTATTCATTCACTAAACATGTATTTGCCAGGCACCTACTATGTCCCAGGCACCTGGTTCTAAGTCTCAGGGAGACAGCAGAGGACAAAACAGACAACGTGTAAGTCAAATGCGCGGCACATCAGGTGGGGGTGGCTCCTGTGAGGAAGAATGAAGGTGGTGGGAGCTGCAATTGTAAATAGGGTGTCGGGGAGGGCCTCACGGAGGGGACATGTGGACAGAGATGCGACACAGGTGAGGACCACCTGCGGCTCACTGGGAGAAGTGTTCCAGGTGATTGGAATTATACATCCCCCACTGGGTGGCCGCTTTCAGCATTATATTCAATTATGTGTGTACAGTGCTTAGGGTGTGGCCTGGGATGCAGCGGGAGCTCATTAACTGGTGGCTGTTATTAGTCTTATGTTAACGAATATAACTATGTCGAGGAACACAGGAGACGGGGACTATAAATGTACTTTGCACACGGGACAGCCACCCATAAAGGATTATTATTACAGTTGCTGTTTATTAGTAGCAATTTCCTGTAGGGAAGGCTCCTAACAGCCTCAGGTCACAGAGGGTCCCTTCCCCTCAGGCCCTGGCACCTGGGCCCCAGAGAGACGCTAAGGGGGGCAGAGGGTAAAGGGCAGGTTTCTCTCCTGACTCAGGGAGGAAGCAGTGCAAGCCCCTCATCCTCATCCCAACACACACACACACACACACACACACACACCCCACCCCAGGGAGATTTCCACAACAGAAGGTGAACTAGTGATGCCAGATGTCACAGCAAGGATATGGGACTCATTATTAGCAGATTCGAGAACAGATTCCTGTTAATACTTCCGTGATCAGTTCTGATTATTTATTGGGTTGCAAAAGGCTTTTCAGTTTAGAGAAGCCCAGAAGGCAGCCGAATAGGAGAGTGGTACCGAATTTCTCAATCGTGTGTGGATTCAATCCAACCAAGTTTACTCAAGGTTACCAGGGTTGGCCGAGCTTCTGGCAAGTGCGAAGCACGAGGGGTAAAGCTCTGTGGACATTGGAGGGATGAGAGGTGGTGGTCCCTGCAAATCTGAGATCTGCCCCTTCGCCGGAGGAGACGAACCTGGCTCTCCCACAGGCTGACTAAAACAGGAAAGCACAATAGAGTGTGAGCGAGAAGAGTCTGGGACCTGGCGTGGGAGAGGCGACGTGGGTGGTTTGGTGCTATGCTTAATACACAGATAACAATTAGGTTCCAGTAAAAATTCCCTCTTGAAAATGCTCTAAGTGTCAACAAAGACACATGGGAGGCTTAGACTGGGTCCTCCAGAAGCAGAGTCTAGGACAGGGGATCATGTGCAAGCGATTGATAAAGGGTGAGTTCTCAGCAGAAACCTGTAGGGAGAGAGGAAAAGGGGCCATGCCTAGATGCAGTTTTGTGGAGGCCTAGTCCCAGCCCAACCCCTTGGTGGGGGGCCTCTGAGGGTGAGTGGCACCGGTGGTGGGCCGCCACACCAGCTAGTCACTGCTGCTGGCTGGGCTGGGCTGTGAGTCCCGGGGACCTCCAGGCCAGTAGGCCCCAACTGCCCAAGGTGTGAGCCCCCCAAGCCACTAGGGAATGGACAAACCTAACCAAACCTCTAATACAGATCCCAGGAGAGCTGTGTGGGGCAGCCTCTGCGGAGATTAGTGTTTGTGTATCATGCTGAGCAGGATCCTTGGGGCCTCTGGAGTCTGGGCAGCAGTGGGTGGGGCTAAGGGGAGGGCAGGTGGGTGGCTGTGAGCAGATACCATCCAAGTTTAGGAAGCCTGTCAAATCCCTACAGGAGTGGCAGCAGAGATTTCAAAAGTGGCCCTACTTCCAGGCATGGCTTGCTATATTCCATTGTGATACTAAACCACTAAAACCTTATTACAAGTTAATAGATTTGTTTATTGTTGAAAGGATTATGTGAAATAATACATGTGAGACAGACTGGCACTAAATGGGAATAGAATGTTTGCTGGACTTGCATCTACATATTGATCGATTAGACCCACATTAACTCACCATCGTAACAGCAGAAGTAATAATATTAATAGTAGTAATGATGGTGCAGTTATTGGGTGCTGAACACTATTGTTAGCGTCCAATAACCTTACTAAATAGGGTGTATTTCCCTCCACTCTACAGATGAGGAAGCTGAGGCACAGAGCGGTAAATAATTCCCCGAGGTCACACAGCTCTCAGTGGCTGACTGTGGCTTCCTTCGGCCCAATTTTTCAAATTTGCATTTCCTGTTATAGGTCAGCAGGGTGCACTGTATCTGAGTTGTTTGAGGGTGCGCTGGTTGGTCAGGAAACAGAGGCAGAGAGATGAGATGAGGTTCTCAAATCAGCTCCCGTGTTAAGTTTGTGTATGGTACGATTTCGCTGGAACGCTCTGGGTCTGGGATGGGGTGGGAATAAAGCGGGTGTAGAGGAAGTTCTGGAAGGGTTAGCTCTTGATCCCGGTCAACAGCCAAGAAAGGCTCATGAAAGGGGGACCTTAGAATAAATAGGGAACCGCAAGTGGCACTGGGAGCCAGTGTGACGTCATGGGACAAGCCCCATTTTCTAGGTCACTCAGTAGACATGTCACACTTGGATTGTCCCAAAGCTTCTGACAGGTTCTCTAGTGATCGCCTCGAGGACAAAACCGAGTAACAGGCGGAATGCTGGGAGTCCGGGGCCGGGGTCATGACCGGTAGACTGAGCAGCCCTCAAAGGGGTCACATCCTGGCTTGGAAGAGTTCTATCCCCTTTTGGTGGAGTTCCTAGTGCTCTGTTTCTTATTTCACTCAAATTCAACCTAAAAAAAATCTATAAGCTAAATGATGATGTCAAGTGTGAGGCACAAATGGGCAGTTGGTGGGGAAGCCAAAGGTTAGCCTTTGGTATGGGAGAATACAACCAGGACCCCCGAAGATTAGACAGGCAGGAGAGAGAATTTGGCTTTGACAACGCGACTTTTAATGTGTGTGTGTGTGTGTGTGTGTGTGTGTGTGTGTGTGTGAAGTATCCTATTCAGATAAAAAATCAACTGCACAATTTGAGGATCATAGCAGAGCAAGGCAACAGTGGGTGTGAAATAAATGGGGTCTTCAGCCAACAGTGAGATTTCTCTGGGATGGGGACTCGGTGGCCATCTCTTGCCACATGATGCCAGGCACCTGGAGTAACTGGATTCAACCAAACTGAGTTTACTCTATGATGTTTGTTTCTCAGGCAAAACGTTGGCACGGGAGGTGAGCAGCAGTATTTAAGCCTTAGCAATTCTTTAAAAATCTTGCATAACTTGAACTTTAAGGGACACACTGGCTTAGGGGCTGGATTCTTGTTCACCAGTAACAAAGGCAAACAGATCAATAAACTCCGTAAACTATCATCTGCTATTCTTTGTCAGCTTCTTGGTGAGATCAGTTAGCAGATAACAGCCAGCAGAGGGGACGTGCCTGAACCCCGGGCAGCTGGCCTTTCCCAACAGGTGTTACACCGAGATGTCTAGACCCACAGCTGGCCAAGGGAAGGCTGGACAGAGGGCGAAGACCAGGCCTGATACTTAGAGGAACTTACGGGTCACCTGTTTTGCAGCCGTGAATACTTCTACTTTAGACCACCCACAGGGAATGAGGGGCAATCACAGGAAACGGTTTAGTAAAAATGGGCCCTCTCACAATCAAAAATATTCCTCAGGAGCTTCTTTCAATTTCTACGGCCAAATGCTCTTGGAAGTCTCACAGCCCCACACAAATCTGATGTATATACCCTTCATAACTTCCTAGGAAAATAGTATGCACATTACATTTTCACAACAGAGTATAACGAGGTATTACTAACTTGGCCTCTGTCATAGGCACCTGGTTAAATGTAGTGTCATTTTAAAAGACAAGTTAGAAGAAACAGTTGCCAAAGGGGGTATATGCCGGTTAGAGCCATCGTTGTACCTTAGTCTGGCATGCCCGAAGCATGTGTCCACTTTGAGATCTGGGGTATCACCCTTGTTTCAAGAGACAGGAAACTGAGAAGAATTTAAAAATAATCACCCAAAGAAAATTAAGACTTTGATTTTCACCTGGATGTTTGGCACATGTTCCAAAGCCTGTTTGGAAGGGTTATATCCTGTTGGCAAATTTAATGTACCTCTGGTAGTAAATGGGTTCCTGGGCCCAATTTCAATGTGTGTGTGTGTGTGTGTGTGTATAGACTTCCCCACACTGACAAGCAATTCCCGGAGATCAGTAGGGTATCCAAGAATTCAGCTCAATTCTGACACCAGGTACCAGGAGACAGCACCAGATCCCACAGTAAGAGGCTCAGTCCCACAGGACAGCTTCCTAGGTCAGACCTGTGCTTCTGACTGACTGGCTATAAATCAGAAACCTCCATGACCCCTCCTTGGGCTTGATTCATTTGCTAGAGCAGCTCACAAAATTCAGGAAAACAGTTTTCCCGAGTTTCACTGGATCACCAGTTTGCTACAGAGAATATTGAAGGATACGAATCAATAGCCAGATGAAGAGATGCACTAGGCCAGGGGTCCCAAAGGAGCTTCTGTCCATGTGGGCCTGGGGCTCAGCACTGTGGCTCATGGAAACAGTCTGGCTGAGACTCTCCTGGGCTTTTATGGGTTTGAAATTACTGGCCATTGGCAACTGATTCAACCTTCAGCCCCTCTCTCCTCTCTCCTCTCCAGAAGTAGGGTGGGAAGGTGGGACTGAAAATTCTAGCCCTCTGATCACAAGGTTGGCTCCACTGGCAACCAACACCCATCCTGAGATGCTTTCCAAAAGTTACCTCATTAATCGAACAAAAGACACCTACATCACTCTCAGCATTTAGGAAATCCTGAGGGTTTTGGGAGCTGTGAGCCAGGAAATGGGGATGAAGACCAAACACGTGTGAGAAATATATGTTGGTCACCTGAATGACCGAATATGAGGGGGACCCCCCAAAATGTGTATTAAGACTTCCAGTCAAGATGCAGGCATAGGTAAACATGTTTTACCTCTTCATACAACTACAAAAAAGATTACAACCAGACCTCAAAACAAATTACACCCAGAACTGTCATAAAATCGAGCTATATGGTAGTCCAACAACCAAGGACTTAACAAAGCCACATTCATCCAGATGGATAGGTGGGATAGAGATGTGGAGATGGGCAGAGAGGCATGGAGACCCAATGTGGTGTGGAGAGGTGGTGGAACATGTGGCCCCACATGTACGTGTGGTGGATAAAAATTGGGCACACCTCGGGAGCGAAGGATCCCAGCCCCAGGCCAGACCACACAGCCCCGGGTTTCAGTCCCAGGAAGATAAATCCCCATAAGTTTTGGCTGTAAAATCCAGTGTGGGGTGGGGCAGCGGAAGAAACTGCTGGATTTTCAGGAGACACTACTGAGAGGGCCCACATGGACTTAGAACTTATATAGACCCACCCCCTCTGGGATTCAGCACCAGGGCACTAGCTGGAAGGGCAACTGTCGCCTACAGGGAGTGGGAGAGGTGACTAGAAACAGTGAGAGTGCTGGGCAAACCTCCCAAAGCCAGGCAGTGGCATTGTCCCCTCTCAGAGCCTGCCCCCCATCCCCACAGAGCCACAAAGCAGTGAAGCAGGTTGCCTCCCACCTGGCGATTACCTAAGGCTCTGCCCCACACAATTTATAGATGCCTTCTACAATAGACTACACTACTAAGACAGGGAGTCAAAGCAGCTCTACTTAATACACAGAAACAAACACAGGGAGGCTGCCAAATTGAGGAGACAAAGAAATACAGCTCAGGTGAAAGAACAGAATAAAACCCCAGAAAAACAACTAAACAAAACAGAGATAACCAACCTATCAGATGCAGAGTTCAAAACACTGGTTATCGGGATGCTCAAAGAACACATGAGTACAGCAAATGCATAAAAAAGGTCCAGGAAGAAATGGAGGTTACATTAAGTGAAATAAAGAAAAATCCATAGGGAACCAACAATGAAGGATATGACACCGAGATTCAAATCAACGATTTGGAACATAAGGAGGAAATAAGCATTCAATTAGAACAGCAAGAAGAAAAAAGAATTCCAAAAAGTGAGGATAGAATGAGGAGCCTCGGGGACATCTCCAAATGTACCAACATCCGAATCATAGGGATGCCAGCAGGAAAAGAGGAAGAACAAGAAATTGAAACTTATTTGAGAAAATAGTGAAATAAAACTTCTCTAATTTGGTGGAGGAAATAGACAACAAGTTCAGGAAGCAGAGAGTCCCAAACAAGATGGACCCAAAGAGGACCACACCAAGACACATTATAATTAAAATGTCAAAGGTTAAAGATAAAGAGAGAATCTTAAAAGCAGCGAGAGAAAGGCAGAGAGTTACCTATAAAGGAGTGCCCATCAGACTGTCAGCTGATTTCTCAAAAGAAACCTTATTGGCAGGAAAGGACTGGTAAGAAGTATTCAAAGTGATGAAAAGCAAGCACCTACATCCAAGACTACTCTATTCAGAAAGCTATCATTTAGAATTGAAGGGCAGATAAAGTGCTTCCCAGACAAGGTAAAGCTAAAGGAGTTCATCATCACCAAACCATTATTATATGAAATGTTAAAGGGACTTATTGAAGAAAAAGAAGATCAAAACTATGAACATTAAAATGGTAACAAATTCACAACTATCAACAACTGACTCTAAAAAATGAACCAAGCAAACAACTAGAACAGGAACAGAACCACAGAAATGGAGATCACATGGAGGGTTATCAGTGGGGAGTGGAGGGAGGGGCGAATGGGAGAAAAGGCACAGGGAATATGAAGCATAAATGGTAGGCACAAAATAGGCAGAGGGAGTTTCAGAATAGTATGGGAAAGGGAGGAGCCAAAGATCTTATGTGTATGATCCATGGACATGAACTAATGGGAGGGGAGAATGCCGGAGGCAATGGGGGGTACTGCTTGGAGGAAATAAAGGGGGAAAATTGGGACAACTGTAATAGCATAATCAATAAAATATATTTTAAAATGTACATTTATTCTTACATGTTTAAACTTCAGTCACCTTCAAAATACTCTACATTTTATGCAATACACCCATTGAGACTTTTTTCCATCAGTCAAAACAGTTTTTGAATTCGTCAGTTTTGATGCCTTTTAGTGCTTCTGCTGTTTTTTGTTCCACCTCTTCCACATGGGCAAAATGTTTCCCTTGGAGGACTTTTTTCACCCAGGGAAACAAAAAAAAAAAAGTAGCTTGGGTTGAGATTGGATGAATGGGGAGTGGGGCATGGAGTTTATGCCATTTTTGGGAAAAACTGCTGAACACTCAGCAGAGTGTCGCAGGTCCACTCGTAAATCACCCATCATGACATGGGCAAATGCACTGAGTCTTCAAAAAAATTTCACTGAAGCTGAATGCAGCCTTTCACAACAACGCCAACTGGTGCACTGGTACAGATGGGTTCCTAGAACACTCGCCTAGTGGGGGAAGCCTGTACTACAAGGGCTTCAGAAGATAATTCCAGTTTTTTCAGGGTCCCCCTTCGTATATGTATTTTTTTATAAATCACAATATCGTAGGTAGGAAAGCCTCACTGGAGGAGTCTGTTAATGCACAGTTTATCGCCACGAGTGCTGGGGTGGGGAGCCTGGCATTGCATCCTTGCTCCCGGCCCATGGCACGGGATGACCAGCACCCACAGCATGGGTACCTTACAATTACTCACGCATGTTGCTTTGCCCACTGAACTGCAAGAAAATTGAGGACAGCTCCCAGGTCTTTATTTCTGTAAGCAGAATGGGATCCTCCCTCCAGGGACCTTGGGCAGACATTGGATACTTACTGCCCAGCAAATATTTCTCTACTTGCCTCTCTCCTGCCCTGGGCAGGGGCTCTGGAGGGAGGGACCACACGCTATACCTGTCTACGCTCCCACTCTCAGTACCCAGGGCAGAGTCTACCAAAGGAGAGAATGAACACAGGAACAAACACATCTCTGACAGACTTAAAAAATCAAAATGTGTGTGTGTGCATGCAACGAAGCCCCGAGCAATCCTGTAGGTTGCTGTTTGGGGGTCGCCCAGACGGCTTGTTGATACAGTGGATTCCCTGGTGTTACTGCAAAGCCCCTGCATCATGAGTCCTGGGGCAGGGCTGGGAAAGCTGACGTTTTAACGAAGCTCTCTGGGAGAGTCTCATGCATACAGAAGTTTAGGAATCGCTGCCCTGCACATGAGCTCTGCCAAGGGGGATTCTCAAAATTCTCTGGCTTTTGAGACCTAAATAGTGAACCAGAGAAGTTATAACCGGGCTGAAAATCAGATCCGGGCATGTAGGGAATCCATGGTAGACAGGATCCCCAGGCCACCTGTGTGCAGGTGGACACACGGAATCCCACTTCTGGGTGTTCCCTGAGGACACAAAACAGAGCCGGACCCCGAGCTACGCCAGACTCCAGGCCTGGGGTGCATGGCAAAATCTCCTCTTCCACCTGCCAGCCAGGAGCCACCGGCCCGGCTCCCAGCTGAGAGTGTGCATACTGAATCTATTAAAATTGAGTCAGAGATACAACTGACTTAATGTGTTTAAACGATTTTCTGTATAGTAAACATGCTGAATGGGTGACCCGGAAGAAGGCGTCTGCCTAAGAGGGGAAAAATGGATACAGTGTGTGCTGTGTAATGAAAACCCTTCAGCCAAGAGGAAATGCTTCTATCTATTTTCTCCTGCTCCTGTCCTTTCTAGCTCTTTATTTATGACCGAACTTGGCCTTCTATGGTCTCCTTGGACCACAGAGACACTTTTTCTTTTGTCAGCAGGTGTCCTTTTTCCCCCTCTGATTGGAAGACAATTTTAATGAAACCTGTACTACAACCCAGGGACGAGCACCTATTAATATGGGACAAAGGGGCTCAGGAGAAACGGCAGGGCAGGGAGGGAGTGGAGAACTGTTTCTCTGTTGCAACCTCTGTCTCAGCTGATGGGCGACTGGCACAGAGAAGGGCAGACGGACCAAGCAGAGCTCCCTGGCTTTGCCAAATCAGTCTCCTCCCCTGTGACTTTGGAAGCCCCCTGCCTGTACCGCAGATCCTCATGCACAATGTGAGGGGGTGCATTTGGAGGATCTATAAGACCGCTTTCGGGTCTGACGCTCGCTGAATTATGAGTCACAAGTCGGAGCGGTCATAAATATGTGTCAAGGAATTTCCCATTAAAAAGAAACTCATCTTCCAGCATGGGGAGCGATTCAGGCTGTCTTATTTAATTGCTCATCAGGTAGGGACCATGAATTATTTGGCTCAGATGAAAGGGAGCACTTAGAAGTGGTTATAAATGATGTCCAGCTAAGACACCTCAGGCCAAATGCCTGAGTTCTAGGGTGATGAGAGACAGCAAAATGCTTCCTAGATTCTGTAGCTCTCTATCCAGCCACTGCAACTTGGGGTTCTATGAACTCATTCTATTAAGTGAGAAGCCACGTGGGTAAAGATGACCTGAATCGGTGTTCCCTTGTCTTGAGATAGCTCTGCTACAGTGGGGCCCCGGGGGAACCCCATCCCTCTGTAAGTCTCAGTCTGGATTTGTACATGAAGACAAAAGTCTTTGGTGCTCTGTGGGGCCTTCTGAAGGGAGAGGCCTCCGGGCTGTGGGGTGGGATGAGGCGGGGGCTATGGGAAGAGGGGGCTAAACAGACAGGGCTCCAGGCTCCTCCTCCGTTCACCTGAGAAGCTCCTTTTCCACCTGAATGGTTTATACCAGGCACCACGTGAGATTTTATAAGAGGTTCTGAGGATAAAAAAGATTTTTTTTAAAACCACTCTTCTGAGGAGAGCTGTTAAACTTTCCAGCCTGAATGTAGGCTGTGCTGCGATCACCCACTCCGCTGGTCCTTGAGCTCCAGCGTGCATTAGAATCGTGGAGCGGGTTTGCTACACCACAGCCTCGGGGCCCAGCCCCCCGGGCTCTGAGTCCGAGGGTCCGGGGTAGGGCTGGATGGAGCCTCTGTGTTTCTAACCGGCTCCCAGGGCACACTGGTGCTGCCGGTCGGGGTACACTTGGAGAAGCCTTGACTTTGAAGAGAAAGGCCCATCTCCTTAGCTTGTTCCTTCAGAAGCGGGCACCGATCCGATCTACCTTCCCAGCCTCGTTGTCCTCCTTTCCAGCGTTCCCGCCACATGCGCCTGCGTCTCCCTCTTGTGCACCACGCTCCACCCGGCCAGATGCCAGTCCCTTCTCTGGCATGTCGGAGGCACAGCTCACAGGCTGCCTCTTCCCAGAGGCCTCCTTGGACTTTTTCACGGAGGAGGCCGCAGTGAAAGGTTACAGAAATCCCTCTGGGCTCACATAGCTTCTCCCATAGCACGGAGCACCTCTTGTCATTTGTGTTGAGGTCCGGCCCCTGCGTCTGGACCACAGGCTCCAGGACAGGGAGCCCATCTCACTTGCCTCGGTGCCTCGGTGCCCCTGACACCTGCGCAGGGGCTCAGTGCTCAGCCCACCAGACCCTGGGGCCAGCCCGAGTGTGTGCACTAGGAACAGGAATATTCACAAAATGCACCAACCAACTCATCCTATCTCCTTCTCTTAATGCCCCAAGACAGACTGATTCCGTAAACGACTCTTCAACACTGAGGCAGCACTTTAGCCATTTCAACCTACTCTTTAGATACATTTTTCACATTTTCTGGGAGCAGAGTCAATGACAAATACATCATCATGAGACAGAAATCACTGCCACTTAGGCCCATTACAAGGAGGTAGGGTAACACGACAATTAAGAGCCAGACCCAGTCCAAATTCCAGCTCTCTCTGATCACATTCAATGCTTAAATGCTCTGAGCTCCAGGCTCCTCACCTCTAATGGGGATAATAGCAGACCTGCTTCCTATGACTGACAAAGGGATGTGATGAGACCATTATCAGCAATAACTAGCACTAGCATTTCTTGAGTGCCTAGCACCGGGCATACAGTATTGAGTTTAAGCTACACAAAGTGCTTATTAGCATAGTATCTAGCATATAAGCATTCAAAAATTATTAGCCATTATTATCACTGTTAATTTTACCAACTTCTTTGCAAGACACACATCATTATCCCCATTTCCCAGATAAAACACTTGAGGCTCAGAGCAAGTTGCTTGCTCAACAAACATGAGCAGTTTTTACTCTGTAATGGCTGACCTTTATAATTACCTACCAGAGTAGGTATTATTTCCATTTCGGGAATGAAAACTGTGTTTGAAGAAGTAACTTGAAAGTAAAGGTCCAGGATTTTAATCTAACGTTAGTCTAGAGCTTCTGCTACCCGCCCCACCTCCTGGCGAGTTCCACCCACTCTGCATGCAGCCCACTCATTACAGCCTCTCTAATCCACACGTTACAGGAAAGCATTTCCCAACGTGCCCAAGAGCGTCCACGGCACCTTCACGTTTCCGCAGCTCTGAAAGCCCATGGCCCACAGGAAGTTACATTAGCAATCTGAGGAAATGGATCTAGCGTCAGAGGGTGTGGGACACAGCCCTCCTGGCCACACCTGTCTCCAAGGGGCACCAAGGAAAGCACAGCCGGGGGACTGGGACTGACCGTGACCCCGAAGAAGTTGGTCTCATTCATGGCGTTGAGGATGATCCTGCCCAGCGTGTGGTCCGTGTAGTTGAAGTCCTGGATCCGCTGGTGCCGGCTGCTGGCGTGCAGCGTCTCCATGGCCCTCTGCAGCGTCTTGGCGATGACCCAGATGCCGTCGTAGGCATACCCGTGGAACTTGCTGGGTCCCACGCCCGACCGCTTGCTGTTGTACTCTCTCTCATACTGCTGTGGGGTCTGGAAAACAAGGGGTGGGGGGACAGCAGTTACAACCGGCAGGGACGTCAGGCATGCAGTGCCGAGAGCCGAGACCTTCCGAACGTCCAGGCTCTTCCTGTGCGTGATCTCATTTAATCCTCACAACCACCTCACAGGACGGGTACCACAATCACTCCTGTTTCACAGGTGAGGAAACTGATTCTGGGAAGTTGACTTGCCTAGCACCACCGAGCTAGTGAGTGGCAGGGCTGAAATTTGAACACTCATATCTGGCAAAGTTAGAGTGAAAGAATCATGAACCCTAACCAGGGTCCCCCCGATATTTGCAGGGCCTGGGGCTAGAGCACCAGTGGAGGACCACCTCCTATGTCTAAAGATGTAAATTACAGATAGACCCACACACTGATCAATAAAATCTTTTCTACCTCCCCATCCTAAGAAATATATCTTCCTAATTGTAGGGCTCCAGCTTCCGGCTGGACCCGGCAGCGCGAGGAGAGCTGGCCTTGCTCCATGGTCCACCCTGGCAGCCCAGCCAAGCTCCATCCACACACACCTCCCCGCCTTCCAGCATCAGCGGCCCCTTGCCCCCTGCAGAGGAGTGGTTCACCCTCAAGAGGTTGACCTAGGCAAGAGATTCCCCGGCACCAGAAGCAGCTCCACTTGGGCAGGGAATTCAGGGCATGGTCTAAAAAGGAGAGAGGTACAGGCTGGGCATACCCTGGTGGCCTTGTGGGTTCTGAGCTCCATGCGGCCTGAGTAAGGCCCTCGGCCAGGTCCCAGGGGCCCAGGGGCAAGGGCTGCTCTGACCTGACATCATACCCTTCTCTTTCCTCTTCCATAGCACAGCAGGGTCTGGTAATGACAATGAAAAAGAATTCTTTTCTCCCATTAAACGAAATTTCAGAACTAAATTTTATTGGTGATATTAACGTTCTGACTGTGGTCTCAAAGTACTGAAAGCATCTTTTCTCTCTAGGCCTGGAAGCTCTCACATCCATTTGAATGCTGCCATGGGGAACCATTACCCTTGGCCTCTGCACGGCCTTTTCTTAAACCATGACTGAACCCCTCTCCTAGAAAGGGCAACAGAGCCCAGGGTTTAGTCCTTGGAAAAACCCTCTTTGGGGACAAATTACATGTAGAAACCATCAATTCACTATCAGTTTATACTGGGAAGGGCCCTTAGATGTGGTCCCATATATCCCACCCTTGCAGCCTGAGGCACAGAGAGGTCCAGAAATTTGCCCAAGGTCACACAGCTTGTGTTTGGGCGTGAGCATGCGCATATGCACGCATGTTGCTAGACTGGTGCAATTCCATCTCTGTTATTCACTCATTTTTTTACTTGAAAGGGCATAACTGCTTTTTGAAAACCACCCCAAGTTGTCTGGGGCCAGGCCTGGTGCACAGGAGGGTGGTGGAGCTGAGCCATCGAAGGCTGGGTGGTCCTGGGGCAGCGGCCCAAGTCTCTTGCCCTTGGCTCAAGGCATTAGCAGAATGGGGGCACTCACAGCTGCCTGGGCACAGCCAAGACCATGGGCCTTGCAGGCGAGGACTTCTGCCCGACCAAGGTGAATGCTGGTGACCCCACAACAGGTCTACATCCTCCTCTTTGTTTCAGCTCCTGCTGGATGACTCAGGTTGCGTCCCTGCTTACGTTTCCCTCAGAAACACATCCCGGCCACCTGGCACATTCTGTTCCTCACTCCAAGTACACGGCAGAAACTCTCTTTAAATCAAGGCTTCTTCCAGCACTGTGGTCTGCCCTGCCCCTGCACACCCCTGGGGCTGGCCTTCTGCAGTCACCCCTCACACTTCGCTCCTCCTGGGGGAGCAGAAACGGTACATTGGGGGGCTCTCTCTCGTCTACCCTTTGGGGGTCCTTTGATCACATCGGGTTTGTTTGCACCTCGGGGCTTCTGCACTGTTTCCTCTGCCAGAAAGCTCCTTCCCCAGATCTTTGCATGATATTCTCGGCCCTCCAGTGTCAACACTTGTCACTTCTTGGGGCCAGCTTCCTGACCCACTCTTTCTAAACCCCTGGCATTCTCACCACAGGCGTTCTCTAGCTCCTGGTTTTGTCTTCTTTCTTGTACCTCTCATGTTTGTAATTTTCCTACTTATGGGTTCACTTGTCTGGTCTTCTGGCCTCCCTCCCCACAGCTAGAATTAAGCTCCCTGGACTCAGGGATGTTGCCTTGATCACTGAGGTATCAGCAGAACCCAACCCAACACCCACAGAGACCCCTACCCCATTATTTATTTTTTTATTGTTGTTCTATTACAGTTGTGCCAAATTTCCCCCATTGCTCTTCCCTGCCCTGCCCAACCCACACTCCCACGGTCAGCTCTCACCCTGCTGTCATGTCCATGGGTCACTCATAGATGTCCTTTGACTAGTCCCTTCCTCTTATTTCCCCCACTATCCCCCTCCCCTTCTCCTCTGGTCACTGTCAGTCTGTCCCTTTTTTCCATGTCTCTGGTTCTATTTGGCTCATTTGTTCATTTCATTAATTATGTTCCACATATAGGTGAGATCATATGGTATTTGTCTTTCACTGCCTGGCTTATTTCACTTAGCATAATACTCTCTGGATCCATCTATGTTGTCACAAAGGGTAGGAGTTCCTTCTTTCTCTCTGCTGCGTAGAATTCCATTGTGTAAATGTACCAGTTTTTTGATCCACTCATTTACTGATGGGCACTTAGGTTGCTTCCAGCACTTGGCTATTGTAAATAATGCTGCTATGAACATTGGGGTGCCCAGGTTCTTTTGATTTGGTGTTTCAATATTCTTGAGGTTTAATTCCAGCTGTGGGATCTCTGGGTCAGAAGGCAGTTCCATTTTTAGTTTTCTGAGGAAACTCCATACTGCTTTCCACAGTGGCTGCACCAGTCTGCATTCCCACCAACAGGGCACGAGGGTCCCCTTTCCTCCACAACCTCGCCAGCACTTGTTGTTTGCTGATTTGTTGATGGTGGCTGTTCTGACTGGTGTGAGTGGTGTCTCCCTGTGGTTTTAATTTGCATCAGAGACCCTTGCGAAGTCTCAATTTCTCCCTCTGAAAAACAAGGAGGTTGAACCGAGTGACCCAGAAGTCTCCTCTGAGGAATAGAGACAAGAGCCCGGCCACGTGATGAGGACACGGGGTGTGAAAGCAGGCCGTCCTGCCCTCCAGCCCCAGCTCTGTGGGTTGCCAACTTTGACCTGATGTGGGTTCTGCCTCCCCAAGTCTCATGTCCTCCCTTATTGGGTGAGGTGAGGGTTTGGCGAGATGAAGCGTGCAAAGTGCCTGGTTCAGGGTCCAGGACATGGAGGGCACCTATGAGTACCAGCCACTGCTGTTGAGAGCAAAGGTCCAGGACGTGAGCATGGGCTCTGGCAGCTGCACGGTCACTTGATGGGATGCCCTGGAGACCCCAAGGCGGTGCCAGAGCCTGGGGTCTGCGGTCCTCCAGGTGTGCACAGCCTACCTGTACTTCCTTAACAGCTTCCAATTATTGGACATTTAGGCAAAAGCATTCTTGTATCTAAATTTTCTAAATACACATGGATAATTTTTTTTTCAGAATACATTCCCCAAAGTATAATTGCTGGCAAAGGGGACACAAAACTTAAATAATATTCACACATATATAGAGCTAATTTATTCTCTTCAAACATGAAAAGTTAAAATTCTACTGGGTATGAAAATGCCCAATTCCCTGTCTCTTTGACAAAACAGGTATTTTAATTTTAAAAGTCATTGTCAGTTTGTTAGGTTAAGAGAAAAGTATATCTCCTTTTACTTTTAATTTGCATTTCTCTGGTTAATGATTATAGTGAGTCCCTTTCATGATTTTTATTTCTTAAGTGCACTGCTGTTTAATGCCCTGTTGCCATGGTGGTAGTCATTCCTTTAATGTTTTGTTTTAATGCACCCTTGTTATTTTTCCACCTTTTACTATTTGGCTATATTTTTCTTTGATGTTTAACTGCAATGTAAATAGATTTCTGGTTAATTCAGCCACTGGCTATTTGAAAAGTACTAAAATTATTTGAATGTGTCTTTCTCTAATTAACTGTTTAGGCCTAAAGTGAACAAGGTCCCCTTGATTTCTCTCCTCCTGGATTTTGCTCCTGCGAGTTCTTTCTGATGCACACAGAGGCGTCTGGGCTGCTGGTGCCTGTCTTTGAGTCCCGTTTGGTCAACCTCGTGACTCCATTCGGATGACGTCTGCAGACCTCTTCCCTTCCTGGCTAGGCTGTGCTGCTGGGGTATCCTTCACGGCTTCTGTGACCTCTTAAATTAGTCAGGAGTCCGGACCTTGGTGTGGTCTCACCAGGAGGTATGGGTGTCATTTTAAAACTTCCTTAATATAGTTTATTGAGGTCTTCTTTTTTTGTGGGGATGCTAAGGGGATTGAGATTATATTGTTTATTCAGTTTGAGCTTGGGGCCAACACAAGCCCCTGCAGCTCCTTTTCACATGTGTATTTATGAATCTGTATCTTTTCTACCGCAAACACTGTTCTTTGTTCCAGGGACAAGGGCAGAGGAAGGGTGGAGAACACTGGTAATATGGCTATTTGCCTCTTCTGCAGGCAGAGCCCTCGGAATGGGACTTTGGGTTAGCTAAACCCTGAGAGGTGACCTCTTTCTCCCAGTCCGTGCAAGCACCCAGCTGGAGTTCTTGCCACCTCCTTCTGTCCCAGGCCATTCATCACTGCCCAGGTGAGGACAGCACCAATTTCCCTTGGGCAAAACAAGGACAGCAGAAGGGACAAATGTCTGAGAACAAGCAATAGTTGTTCTTGAAGCAGGTCTCCCACTATTCAGGGCGGGAGAACTTCTTCCACTGCAAAGCCAGCACAGAAAGCTGATTAATTACCCATCGTCTGAGGTCAAGTGTACAAGATGCTGAAAGTTCCTGAGAAAATAACTTTATATAGGTTGTCTCATTTACTGACAGGTTGTGCTCCAGCATATTTCTGAAAGGCAGTTTTTGGAACCTGGGACATAATTTTCCGTAGAAACCCTGTTATAAATAGTGGTTGGGTTCCCACGCTGGCCTGCACAGGCTTGCTACCCCACAGGGTGACGAAATGTTGCTTTTGGAGGAGGGGGCCTCACAGACTGAACAGAGGAGAGGGAGAGGGGAAGGAAACCTCTCCAACAGCCGCGCCCTCACCCCGTTCCCTCTGCAGCTCTAAAACTGGCCGAGTCTCTCCCTGAAATTCCTCATAAGGTGCTGGAATCGCAGGGTCCCATTTAGTCCACGGTCCCTCCACGCCAGGCTGTGCGCCACCTGGGGGCTTGATCAAGAGGCAGATGCCAGGGCTCTGCACTTTATTTCAGTGTGTCTGTGAGGTAGCTCAGGCATCTGGACTTCTAAACACCTTTGAGGTTTTCAATAGTACATAAATCAGTTACTGCCAATTAAGCCCCTTCTATAAACTGATTATTGGATCTTCTCAATAGCAACTTCCAGGTTTGTTGAGCCCCTCCCGAGACTCCTCCAGGGCTGGGACACGCACTCTCCCTCAGGCAGAGCCTTCCACTGGAGGGATTCTTGATGTCTACGCGACTATCCTTCTGGATGCCAAGTTTACATCTACCTCCCTGTAGCTTCTATTCAGCCGGCTACATTGTCCTGTGAGGCCACAATAAATGGCTGCTCTTCTTTGCAGAGCTTCTAAGAGCTGTAGACAGGGACATGCGTACCCCATTCTCCATAGGCCCTTCTCCTTTTAAGTAAAATAGTCTCAATTCAGACTTCTACCCGAACTATGACGAGATAGTTTATGTCAGACCAAAGCTCTTAAGAAGAAAGCTTGAAAAAGCAGAGTAAAATAGAGAAAGAGATATTCAAAGGCCTCAGAAAACAACCAGGATATCCAGGACTGGAGGAGCCAAGATTCTGGAGAGAGGAGACATGCTTTGAGAAGAGCCCAACATTCTTTGCTCTTCTCCCTTGAAGCACCTGATAACTTGTAAGGCTCGTTGCAGAAACAGGAACCACTCAATCAGAGTTTTTGGCAGCTCCCCAGAGAAGGGGGAACATAAACCCTGTAGTTTATAGGGAGAGCTGAGCAGAAGGCTGGTAGTTGCCAGGGTCTGGGAGGAAAAGGAAACAAAAAAGTGAGCCCGTATTCAGACTGGCATTTGCATTTGAAATATTTGCTGATAATAACTAAGCTGCCTAAAGCAAGAGGCTGAGAAGCCAAGCAAAAAGTGGTGCTGCTAAGCAAATAAGCAGAAGTCTTCAGAGTTTCAGAGTATCAGAAAGGCAGGAGTTGGAGTGCAGGGCCAGTAAACACCCCAGGATTTCAGCTGAGGACGCTGAACGACAAACACCAGAAATAAGGGCAAACCAAAATAGGACAGGCCTTACAAAAGCTAAAACCAAGCCTGAATCATCTCAATTATTGATTGGATTAAAGTGATCTGCCCCTATCCTAGCTGCCTGCTGGAAGACAAATAAATCTTCTCTGGAGAAAGATAACACCATCTGTAGCCTCCACAGATTTTCATATCCACATCAGTTAATCAAATTTACCCTGTGCACTAGGAGATAAGACCACATAATTACAAAAAGAAAAGAAGTAAAGTAAGTAATCTGTGAAGAAATTAGAAAAGTAATTAGAAAAAAAAGCAGAAAGTAGACAGACCCACAGGTGATCCAAATCCTGAAAGTTACTAAATATGGGCTCTAAAATAGCATGATTTGTATGTTCAAAAATAGATGGAAAGATATAGACTATCAGCGGAGAACTGGCAGTTATGAAAGAAAAATAAAATGGAAATTCTAAAAATCAAAAATAAAATACCTGAAAATAAGAACTCGATAAATGAATGAAGAAGCATATTGGATACAGCAGAAAATAGGTTAGTGAACTGGAAGAAAGTTTAGTAGTAAATATTTACAGTGAGTAAAGAGAGAAAAAAAGGATAGGAAATAGGAAACGAACATAAGCAATGTTGAAAATGTATAACATATGTATAATTGGTACCCTGGAATGTTAGGAAAGAGAGAATAGGCATAAGCAGTGTTTAAAGCAATATTATCTTTCAATTTCCCCAAACACACATCAACTCACAGATTCATGAAGTTCTATAAGGCTCTGTGAACTCCAAGCAACATAAACACATACACACAAAGACTCGCTGAAGCAAAGCATTATAAAACTGCTGAAGACCAAAGCAAAAACAAAAAATTTAAAAGCAGCCAGAAGGAAAAAAAGAAAAAGGATCAATTAACCTCAAAAGAGCAACAAGAAACTTGACAGCTGACTTAATAGAAACAATGAAATCTGAAAGCCAATAAAACAACATCCTAAAGGGCTGAAAGAAAATAATAGATCATCTAGAATTCTACACCTAGTTAACTTATCTCTAAAAATTAAAGGTGAAAGAACATTTCAGACAACAGAAACTGAGACGATTTGTCTCCAACAAACACAGTAAAAAAAAAGACCAAGAAGATTTCTTTAGGCAGAAAGAAAATTATCATAAACAAGAACAGAAATGCAGGGAGGAATGAAAAGTAATAGAAAATGTAAATATGTGAGGGAAAAATTACATCAAAGCCAAAACATCCAAGAAAATGTTAAAGAAGAACAACAAGGATGAAGGACTTACACTACCAGGTATCTGGTCTTACTATAAAGCTTCAATTATCAAGACAGCGTGGTGTTGGTTAAAAGATAGGCAAATAGACCAATGGAGAATAGGAAGTCCAGAAATGGATCCACACTAGATACAGCCATTCAATTTCTGACAAGGGTGACTGTGGTAGCATAGGGGGTGGGGAGGACAAGTGGTCCCAAATCAATTGGTTATCCATACTGAAACAAATTGATCTTGGTCTTATCTCAGACTATACAGAAAATTAATTCCCTGTGGATTCCATATCTAAATGTGAAAGGTAAAACACAACTTCTAAAAGACAAATTAGGAAAATATCTTCATGAGCTTCAGTGGACAGAGATTCTTCTACAGGACACACATATACTAATCATAAAGAACATAATAAACTGGATAACATTACAATGAAGAATTTGTTCTCAGCCCTGGCCAGTGTGGCTCAGTTGGTTGGAGCATGGTCCCATAACTGAAAGGTTGTGGGTTGATTCCAGGTCAGGGCACATACCTAGGCTGTAGGTTCAATCCCTGGTCGGGGCATGTATGAGAGGCAGCCAATCAATGTTTCTCTCTTACATTGATGTTTCCCTCTCCCCCTTCCTCTCTCTAAAAGCAATGAAAAAATGTCCTTGGGTGATGATACAAAACTAAAAATAATTTCTGTTCATCGAAATACATCATTAAGACTTCCGCCAAGATGGAGGCATAGGTGGAGACACCGTGCTTCCTCACACAACCAAGTATAGAGACAATTAAATAATAGCAACAGAAAACACAGCCAGAACACAGAAAATTGAACTTTTCGGAAGTCTCATAACAACAAATTCTTCAGCCTAACCGGTAAGAGGGGCAAAACCAGCAGCTGGCAGAGTGGGGTCGCACAGGAAAACTCGGTCAGACGGACGCAGGTGCGCGGATCCCAGGCGCAGAGTTGGACCTGGTGGGCAACTCAGCGAGCGACCTCGGGGAAACAGCGAGGGAGCAGGGCTGCGGGTTGACTGTGGTCGCGCATTCATGTGTGGATAGACAAGCGAGGGAGTGGGCGATTGGACGAGAGCCAGCAGATCCAGCGGCAAGCAGTGGAGGGCTCCGCCATTTCCCCGCTCTAACCCCGCCTCCACATACAACGTCATAATCCAGCGACCTAAGTGGCCCTGCCCTGGTGAACCACCTAAGGCTCTGCTCTTCGCCCTGCTGTGAGAAACAGAAGAGGGGGCTGCCATTTCCCCGCTCTGACCCCGCCTCCACATACAGCATCACAACCCAGTGACCTGGGAGTCCAAGGCTCCGCTCCTCATACTTAACGGGCACAAACAGACCAAAAATGGCTCAAGAAGATCTCAAAGCCCCAGAGCCTATAAATCTAAGCGATGAAGAAATAGCAAAACTCTCAGACGCACAGTTTAAAACACTGGTGATCAGGATCCTCACAGAACTGGTTGATTATAGCCACAAATTAGACAAACATATGAAGGTGAAACTAATTTAAATGGAATTGCATGGGAAACCAATAGCGATGAAAAGGAAACTGGGACTCAAATCAATGGAGTGGACCAGAAGAAAGCAAATAATGGCCAAACAGAAAAGAGAGAAGAAGCAAGAATTCAAAAAAATGAGGAGACTCCAGGACATCTTTAAATGCTCCAACATCCGAATTATAGGGGTACCAGAAGGGGGAAAGGAACAGCCACCAGTGGAAAACTTATTTGAACAAATAATAAAGGAGAATTTCCCCAATCTGGCAAAGGAAATAGACTTCCAAGAAATCCAGGAAGCTCAGAGAGTCCCAAAGAACTTGGACCCAAGAAGGAACACACCAAGGCACATCATCATTACATTAGCCAAGATTAAAATGAAGGAGAGAATCCTAGAAGCAGCAAGAGATAAGGGGACAGTCACCTACAAAGGACTTCCCATCAGACTGTCAGCGGATTTCTCAAAAGAGACCTTATAGGCAAGAAGGGGCTGGAAAGAGGTGTTCCAAGTCATGAAATCCAAAGACCTACAACCAAGATTGCTCTATCCAGCAAAACTTTCATTTAGAATGGAAGGACAGATAAAGTGCTTCTCAGATAAGATCAAATTCAAGGAGTTCATCATCACCAAGCCCTTACTATATGAAATGTTAAAGGGACTTATCTAAGAAAAAGAAGTTTAAAAAAAAAACCATGAACAGTGAAAGGACAACAAACTCACAGTTATTAACAACCACACCTAAAACAAAAGCAACCTAACAGGACAGCTAGATTAGGAGTAGAAACATAGAAATGAAGATCTCAAGGAGGGTTAGCAACAGGGGAGTGGGAGGAGGAGAAGGGGGGAGAAGGTACAGAAAATAAGTAGCATAGACAGTAGATAGAAAATAGATGGGGGGGCAAGAATAGTATGGGAAATATAGAATCTAAAGAACTTGAGACACATGGTCATAAACTAAAGGGGGGGGTAATGGTGGGGACAGGGGGGTAGGGTGGAGGGGAATGAAGGGGGCGAATAGAACAACTGTAACAGCATAATCAATAAAAAAATAAATTAAAAAAAAGAAACACATCATTAAGAGAGTGAAAAGATAAAATACAGAATGGGAGAAGATATGCATAAACCATCCAAGAATTTATATACAGAATATAAAAAGCATCTTTACAAATCAATAAGAAATAGGCAGAGACTGTAAGTGGAATAATGGGCAAAAGCCCTGAATAGGCAGTTTCTGAAAGAGAATATCAAAATGGCCAATAAAGATATGAAAAGATACCCAGCTTCATTGGTCATCAGGGAGATGTAAATTAAAACTACACACCCACAGACTGGCTAAAATTAAAAAGCTGGTAATACCAAATGTTGATGGGCATGCAAACCAACTGGAACCCTCAATCACTGCTGGTGAGTGTATAAATTGGTGCAACCACTTTAGAAATTGTTTTGCAGTGTCTACTAAAGCCGAACATATGCAAATCTTTTAACTCAGAAATTTTAGCCCTAAGTAGGCACTCAGTGGTCACTTGAACACATACTCACCAAAACATACCAAGTACCCCCCAAAAAGAACAAACAAAATGTGTGCTGCTCTACAAAGATAGTTATAAAATATTCTTGGCAGAAATTAAAGACTGTCTAAGTAAAAGTAGGGATATACAAAACTTGTGGATCAGAAGACTCTATAATATTAAGATGTCAGTTTTCCCTAAATTAATCTACAGATTCAACAAAATTCCAACAAAAACCAGAGCAGGTTTGTGTGTATGTGTGTGTAACTTGATAACCCGATTCACAACTGCACGCAAAAATAGAACAACTATGGAAGAAGAGGGAGGCCTTATTAGGTATAACAGTTATCAAGACTTACTATAAAGCTATCATAATTAAGGCAAAGGTGTTTTGGTGAAAAACAGAAAAACATATATGTGAAAGAGAAAATAAATTATAGAAATGGAAACAGATATATGCAGTCATTTGACTTATGATAAGGGAAATAAGGCATCACAGTGTGGGAAAAGGTGACTTCTCAATAACTGATAATGGAGCAATTAGATACCCATATGAAAAAGGATGAAAAATAATCTTGATCCCTACCTCACACCATACAGAAAACCAACTCCGGGTTGACTGTAGATCTAAACATGAAAGGTAAAACAATGACACTTCTAAAAGACAAGAGAAAATATCTTCATGACTTTGGGGTAGGCTTTGTTAAAATGAAGAATTTCTGTTGATTAAAAAATACCATTTGGAGGACTTCCAGGCAGCTGAAGACAATGCAAACTGTGTGTTTAATTAACCTTTCCAAAGTCCCCAAACTATACTAATGACCTTATGCAAAATTTTATATAAGAACATACCCTCACCAAGAACTGAAGATGGAGAATACAAAAAACTGCAAAGTCAACGTGAATAAAGAGAAAAGTCAACAGATCCCAGCACCACAATCATCTATACTTTTGCTCACTCATGCCCTGTGCAAGGCTTGTGGCAAATACAAGTAGACCGAAGAAAACTGTGGGGAAAAAAACAGATGATCTGAGCCATGGAAGGGTGAGGTAGAATAGGGACCAGCAAGAGTAGTCCACCCTAAACCTGAGGGTACTAAAAAAGTAACTGGACAGATCAGAATACTTACTGTAGAAGAGGGATTTTGAAGTATTTACTGAGAGATGTACAATGATGTTCAAAGCAACATTATGCACAATAGCCAAACAGTGGAATACTTATACAGCAGTGAAAATAAGTATCTACACAAACCAATCTCACTCACACAACATTGTGTGAAAGAGGAAGGGCCCAAACAGTATACAAAGGTCTTTCCAGAGGGCATGCAGCCATGTGATATGGGAGAGAGGGTGACTAGCTGAATTAAATGGTGGGAAGGCCAGAATCTGTGCCCGCTCTCCGGTATCCTCCTACAGGCCACTTACTACCTGGGGCTTGCTGAGACATCACAGAAAGGACTTCTCTGGCTGCATTCTGTTTCTAAGCGTGTCACCTGTCTAGAGGGACAGCGTGGTAGACACAGGAAGGTGCACAGAGCGGGAAACTGATGGTCCTGGCTTCAAGTCCTGGATCTCTCCTGGACCTTCTGGAAGACTGCATTCATTTCCTGTGGCTGTCATAACAAACTTCTACAAACTGGGTGGCTTAAAACAGCAGAAACTTACTCTCTCACAGTCCTGGAGACTGCAAGTCTGAAACTAGGGTGCTCGCAGGGTTGCTGCCCCCTGGAGGCTTCGAGGGAGAATCGGCCCCTGCCTCCTCTCCTGGCTGGGGTGTCTGCCAGCAGTCCTCGGTGCTCTTTGTTTTGCAGATGCATCACTTCAGTCTGCCTTTGCCTTCCAATGACCTTCTCCCTGTGGCAGATCCCCCTCTTGCTTTCTTTTATGAGGACACTTGTTATTGGATTTAGTGCCTACCCTAAACCTGAGATTGTCAGGTTATCACGGACAATCTCATCTCAAGATCTTTAAGTTAATGACATCTTCGAAGACCTTTTTCCCCAAATGAGGTCACATTCACAAGTTCCAAGGGTTAAGATATGGACATGTTTTTTTAGCAGTCATTATTCAATCTGCTACAGGGATCTCGAGGGTGTCCCTTCTGCCCCTTAGCTTCTCTATACGTCAATAGTGAGGATGGCAAGGGTGCGTTGACTTGGGATGATGGTTCAAGATACATTTGCTTGTCTTCATAGATACCAATGGACCCCCAAAATACAGGCATCAACCATCAGCCTGTGCCCTGCTGACCACCATCCACCCCCCAGCAGTCATGTAAAATGCAAGTTCAAATTCAGGAAACATATCTCAACTCTCTAGAACTTTATTTGACCTTGGACTTTTGAAGGCCAGTTGGGGAAGTTGGGTCGTGGTCAAACCACAAACAGGAATGCTTTATTAGTGCTGGGCCCTACACCCTGGGGAGACAGTGCTCACCAAGAGCAAGTACGAAGGACAGCTCAGCCCAGGAAGGGGCTTGACCAATATAACTCATTCAAGGCCAGGATCAGGGAGAGGAGAACAATGTGATCCCTTTCAGTGCAGAATTTAAGAGGGAGCCAAAACCCTCAGTAGCCAAGATAAATAATATTTTAATAAATCAAAATGAATGTAAAAAGTCTATAATGAACAAAATAGCAAAATACTAAATACAGATAAGACCTAATCCAGCCATTGTGCAACTGAAATCACTTGGTTTACCCTAATCCCAGGCCTGAGGATCTTGTCTGTATTTAAAATTTTGGTATTTTGTTCATCATGGAATTTCTGCATTAATTTTGAATTAAAAAACATTGCATTAAATTTTTTTATATTGATTACTGAAGGTTTTGGCACTCCCTTCAATTTTGCCCTTAGTCCCAGCCACAGAACCTGTCAGTTACAACTGGAGGGACACACTGCTGAGTTCGGACCAGGAAGGCGGTCACTGCCGAAAGGACCTGTGTGGGCCCCGAGGGACCAGTAGGGACATTAAGGGAAAAATAGTCCTGTGGTGCTGGAAGGAGCTGGGTGTCTGATGGGAGGCTGGTCCCCATGATCCCTTGGAGAGCCCTAGGTCCTCTGGTTCTAAGAGGCAAAAGGCTTCAGATGTGCCTGTGTAACTTCCATCATCTTGTAACCTCCTGATAATGTAACAAATGCTGCCTCTTGCCTCAAAGACTTTGGGGACAGGGACAGGGTCTCCTGGAATTCTGGGAGCTGCCGTAAGCCAGGAGCCTGCCTCTGCTGCGTGGCATCGCTCCGCTGTGGGAGGCCCAGGGGTTGGCTGCCCACGCTGTGAGATGAAATGAACAGCCCCGGGAACAGCGTCCCATTCACAGACACAGCAACATAGGGTAAGGTCAGCCTCCTCACCTGCCCCAAATAAAAGAAATCAAAAAGAAGAGCCAGCAACCTGGGAAATAGTCTGTTATAAAGCCAAAATATTTGCTACAAGGAACACTGAAAGACATGATCTTCCCCAAATGCATTCCTGTGCACAGCTGACACCCTAGCTCACCAGCCTGGGGTCACGTCCACGCTCCCCAGGATGGCGGCCGAGGCCCTTCTCACCCCCACTGAACTTCACAGACCTTTTGTGTAATCATTTACTTCTTTGATTTTAAGTCTCTCAGTTTAATTATTACACTGTCTGCTCACATAGAATCTTCTTCCCCTTCGTTTTTGTCTTCTCCTCAAATTTTACACTGATTTTAGATTAAAGTATAGGGTATCCTGGACCAAGTATCTGCTAATAAACTGCAAGCTTTGACACTTTTAATAATAATACTTGCTGAAACATAATGAGTTGTTTCTACTTATTATTCAGCATCTCAAAACCTTTTTATACACTCATCGATTTGGGTATAAAAATATGTCTTTCAACCTTTTCTCACCAGATTGTTTTTCCAGGGTCTCTCAGGTACTGGTGCAATCTGACGGGTTGTTTACAAAGTATGTCCTAACAGTCTACCATATTTTTTTTTGACAAATCAGTAAACCATTCTTGTAGAGTTGGCTCCAATTGAGATTAAATAATGGATAAAAGTAATACATATAGATTTTACTTTACATGCAGTTTATTCTCTTAGTGAAACTGCGTCTGTAGGAACTCTGGAGTGGAGGGCAGAACTTAACAATCTGAGCAGTGAGAATAGAGGAAAGAACTGTGTGCACTGCTGGACTGAATTTTGGCTGGCAGTTAACACTGAGGGATGAATGTTCCCATCTTCCCTGGGGCTGTCATCACCTGTTCCTGACAACGCTCTTACTGATGGAGAACAGTGTGTGTGCTTTTGAAACACTTTTGCATGTGCCATATTGCCTGGTTCCCACACAGCACTACTAGAGAAGCAGAGCAGGGGTTCGTAAACCCTAGTGAGAATGTACGGACTTAAGCGACCTGCCTGGGTCCTCCTCCCAGTTGTCACAGTACTGAGGGACCAGGCACCATGTTAGTCATCTTGTGCAATCTGCTATCTGTCCTCCTTTTAACCCCAGATGAGGGTATTTTCACCACCATTATATAGAAGAGGAAACAGTGGCTTAGAGAACTTAAGCTCAAGGTCACAGCTGGTATGCGGCAAAATTGGGGTTCGAACCAGTCTGGCTGGTCTACAGCACATGTTTCCCCAACCTACTTGAGGGTCTTTCTTCTCTGGACTGACAGGAGCATCAGTGTGACTGAGAAATGATATTCCAGGCCAGAGGGGCACAGATAAGACTATAACAGAGCCTGGGAGGTGACACTGGCAGTTGGTACTGTAAGTCACAACTCTACCCCTTAGGTGTACACTGTGTTAGGAACTTGCAAAACAGCCTTCATGCCCACAGTTTCCTAGATGGGAATGCAGTGGGTGGCTGGCTATTTCCATTTAATAGGTAAGTTGAAGCTCAGAGAGGTTAAGTGATTTGCTCAAAGACACACAGCAAAGGGCACTTTTTGCCAACATAATTAGATAAGATGATCAGAGGAGAGAGATTCAGAGGCTGAGATGGACTGACCAGGGCACTGACCTTTCCTGAGATGGTCTTGATTTGCTTGGAGCTCAGGGGTTCAAAGTCCACACCGATGTAGCCCTCCATGGCAGCAAGCAGATTCTTCCGGAGACAACGGGAGGAGTTGGCTTCCGTATGCACCTGCTCCCACCAGGAAGGCTCATACCAGCCCGGGATGATCCACTGGTATTTGCTACCGTACACATTCTCCTCATATGCCTGCAACAGACAGGTTGACCATGAAGAGTTATGTATCTGTTCAAGGCTTTGTGTCCTGCGGGAGAGGCGCGTGTGCAGGGGTAGCTGGGGGGCTTGGGTTTCCTCTTATCAGAGGATTTATTATTTTTTCTATTACTTGCTTGGTCTCCTCCTTGTTTATGGGACCCAAGGTAGTTTATGGATAACATGCATATTAGAATAGTAAATATTGACTAAAACTTAAAACATAAAGACCTGAAAAATATAAATTATATCTTATATTTTATATCAGTAAGGAGAAAACAGATCAGTTCTTCAGGGAAGTAAATGTTTTCTAGGCTTTAACCCTAAAAAAAATGGTGCATATTAGCTAGCATGGTATCAACAACATCCCTACAACAAACAGATTTTATAAGGCTATTTTGGTGTAGATCTTTAGTAAAGTCTGAGATCATAATCTCAAAGCACAACCCAGAGGGAACAATTTTGCAAGGGGCCCAGAAAATTCAATCTAACTCTGCAATTTACATAAGATGCCTCTTGGCAAACTGAGCAGTCTGAGTCGTAGTCTGAGTCTTCACCCAAAGCCCGGCGTGCACAAGTGCAATCCTGCAAGTTCCTGATGTCTATATGCTTTACATACACCTTATTTGCCATTCATGTTCTTCCTTTGAGGTGGTCAGGGCAGAATTTATTATCCTCATTTTGGAATCTAGAAATCAGAGACGGAAAGTCAGTTCTCCAAGGTCACATAGCCAGGGAGAAAACTCAGCCTGGAACCTGGGTCTGCTAACTACTATGCAGAAAAACCACACTTCCTTCCTCCTATTAAAAAGAAATCACCAGACTATGCTACCAGACTTCTATCTGGCTGTAGTCCTTATTGTGCTGTTTTATATCAGGCAAAGCATGCCTTTTGAGAGCTTAGAGGCACCCAGAACACCCCACTATGTAGGAATGTCATGTGCCATCAAAATTGGGTCCAGAATGAAGTTTCTCAGTAGATTCAAAGTCCGTTTTTTGAAATTCCCCTCTATTCTTAGCAAAATAAAACAATGCCTTTTGCATGCCTTCTCAATCTTAACAGGTAGAGGCAAGAAGACGGCCCCGCTTCCTAGAAACGTACATGAAAAGAAGAGCTAACACACAGCGACTGAGGACAGGAGGGGTCTTCTAGCCAGACACAAAGGTGGGTTTTCACCACTGGACAGAGGCCATGTGGTAACCTAGGGTGGCCTGAGCGGGAGGCCAGAGCCCAGCAGGGGTCTGCCGTGAGCGCTCCAGCCTGCCACTGTCCCACTGGAAATTGTTCCTTGTGAGTGCATGTCCCACAACACAGAAGCTTGGTCCACTTGAGTGACAACACATTTTGTTTGGAATGTTAGTCAATTTAAAAGATAAAGAAGTGTCTACTGGCTTTCAAGGGGGACAAAAGGATTACAGTCAAGCAGCACTAGACGCTGTGCCCCGCACCAGCGGGGGAACTATCGCACAGCAGCCCGGCCCTCCCATTGCTCACCTACAGCCTGTGGGAAGCTAAGCCCGGGTCACTGGGTCGGTGCAAGAATTCAGTGAGATACTATGTGCACCACGCCCGTCCAACACCACACGCAGGACGTGCAGCCATTCTGTCTTCTTCCTTCTGGTAACTCATAGAGCTTCATTCCCAACATCAGTTGTTACTCGGGGTCATGCTCAGTGACGCTCTTCAGGGTCAAGAAGACGGGTCCAAATGCCAAATGGCCCTAGACTGTTCCACTTGGAGTCTGGGATTCACTCTTTATGGCTCTGTCACCTCGCTTGCTGTCAGGTGTTGGCAGTCACTTCTCACTGCCATCAAGTCACTCTCCTCACTCTGCACATGCTGCTTTCAGACGGCCACGGGCCAGGAAAGCAGGGGCCGTCAAACACGTGTGCAGAGCAGGAGTACACAGGTTTTGAGTGCGGGTCTAACATGTCATCCACTGCTGAAGCAACTGCAGAGAGGCCTCCCGGCCTTCGTCCTGGTACCTCCACCTTCACACGAGCCGAGGTTGTTTGCCATGTGACCGCTAAGTGGCTGTGGGTGTGCCTGGCTGTCCCCTTTGCCTGATGGGGAGGTCCTGGAGGGTGGCATCGGCTTTTCCCAGGGTCCTCAGTACTTGGCACAGTGCCTGGTGTACAGACCACCAATAAATGGTTGTGGAGTGACTCACTGGACACATGTCCAGTTTACTTGGTCACCTTGGTTTTCGTTTTCCCTGCCTCTGGTAGCAATGTGGTCTCGGGACCTGGGGCCACCACCCAGTGGGCCCTGCCACATGGCGATGGGTGGCCCTAAGCTCATGTTTAGTCCCATATGCTGCTTTGGTTCCTATTGGCTATAGACAGGGAATCGTGATGAGGAATTATTTTAAAATCCCATTCCCTTTTTCATGACCTTTCCTTTGCCTCCTGCCCTCCTCATGCAAGGTCATTTCCCTTTAACATCACAGTTCACTAAAATACAGTGAGAAACCTTGGCATCAGTAAAGCAGTTAACAGCTGAGTCCATGGTCTCCCTCCCACGGCTTTACGGAAGCCTCTCGACAACCCCGTCAGGTTGCTGGGGTGGGGGGTTCACCGCTTCCACTGTAGCGGTGAGGCAGCCGAAGGTGCGAAATGATCTGCCTGAGGTCACACAGCCCGTGGAGTGACACCCAGAGCCCTGTCGGAGTGCTGGAGAATTCAGACTGGGCCACGGAGGGGTGAGGAGAAGACAAAAGTGACGCGCCATGCTTGTCCTGTGCCGGAGCCAGAACGAACATTTTGCCACAGGGCTATAAATAGACCTTGCATTTGCTGGAGCCCGCTCGCCCACTGGGCGGCAGTTCCAATCTGAAGAACACAGCAACATGCTGCAAAGACCGCACCGAGGCGTTTAGACGGTGGGACATGGTGTTCCCACCTGGGCTGAGCTCTGACCCGGCAAGGCACGGGAAGGCTCTCTCTGTGGGTCTCTGCTCTGAGCAGCCCCCGACCCCACCCTACTTGACACATCCGAGTCTCGACTCACTGACCCCAAGCAGACTCTCCTCAGGACCCTGCAGACCTGTCAGAAAAACTCCTTCCTACTGGGGAAAGACCGAATGACCTGGAGGGCAGATCCTCCCGAGGGTCCCACACGCGGAATAAACACCCAACCCAGAGCTCTGAGAAGCTCCTGCAGAAGCAAAGCAGCTGGCGAGGACCCTAAGGGAAGGCTCATCTCCAAGCACCAAAAACCCAGTAAGAGGGAAGAGTCAAGTTGGGGGAGAAGGTAGGATGGTGTCCCATGGCATGTGGAAGGCAGGCAGCCTGGGGCTTTGGGTCAAGAGGAAGACAGTCACGCCATCTGTTCTGAAGCAGAAGCAGTGGCTGGAAATGCCACTCGGAAAATAATCCCAGTGCATGGCACAGAGTAGAATCACAGCCACGCCTCAGGGTGTGCTTGGCTCAGATCAGAACAGGAGGTTTGTCTGCAATTCTCACAAACAGGAGGTGGCCAGTGCCCAGTGTGGTGGCTTTATGGATCGTTTTTATTAATTTACATTTCTTGGAGTTATTACTCACCATGTGCCAGCTGCTCGCAAGGCCTGGGGACATGGGGGATCACATCCTCCAATTTGAAGCTTTATTTTCCATTTCAAAATGGGTCATTTCTGGGCCTTCTGTGGTAGCATGTGAGGGTTTATGAGTCTTGAAGTAAAATGCATTAAACCAATTTGTTCTGTTTTTAAAATGTTTCTCATGGTCCTCCTTGGATGATCATATGAAATGACCACTTGTTACCCTTAATTGATAGATAGGATGCTTAATACGACCTTGTGAAGTCCATCAGTTGGTAAACTTGGCAGCCCATCTGTGGTCCTCTAGGCCCTTGAGACCTTCCATGCCAAACAAATAAAGACCCCTGATGTTTACTGAGGGCTCCCAATAGACAGCATGCACTGTGCAAAGTGTTTTTGCTCATTTAATCTTCACAACAATCCTGAGACAGGTGTTATTCTTATTCCCACTTTACAGGTGAGAAAACCGAGGCTCAGAAAGTGTCAACAACAAGCCCGGATTCAGTAACTAGGCAGCAGAGCAAGGGTTCCTGCACAAGTAGACAGACCCCTGAGCTCTCAGCCCCACCCAGGATCTCCTGAAATGCCAGCCTTGCAGCCCCTCCCTCCTCCCCAGTGAACTCAGAGGTGAATGGGCTGTTCTCACTTTGCTCCTGGGCCTTCAGGATGAACTATCCCTGTGCAGTGGGGGCTTCTAGCCACTGCTCTCTCCTTTCTCCCAGTCTCTTTTCAGTCCCTGCGTCTCTTCTCAAACGGGGCACCAGAAGCTGGGCTGGGCATCCCAGGCAGTGTCTCCAGCCCAGAGCGGAGGGACCACTCATCCTGTGTGTGGACACGCAGCCTGACGTCACCTCGGCCCCCTGGCAGCTGCCTCCCACTGGTGACTCACAGTCACCTGAAGTCAACCAGGACCCCTACGTCTTTTCTGCTCTCAACACGCAGTAGTCCTCGGCTCTGTCTCTACCATATTTGACTTCAGTGGCTTGCTTTTTTCTGATGTAACCTTTTGTTAGAACTATTAGATTTAATCTTGGATTTAATCAAATGCTCCAGCCTGTTGAGGTTCTTTGTACCCCGACTCTGTCATCCAACATATAGCACAACTTCTAAAATTCCTACAAGTCTGCTTTTTATAATTTCATCCAAGTTACTGACAAAAAGTTCAAAGAGAAGAGAGGCCTGTGGCCCATCACTGGTTTCTACACCCAAAATAACCTCGGTCTCAGACGAAGGGCTGACTGGGTCAAGGACGACTCCCACAACTGGGTTCTCATTCTGTTGACCTGTCTCCTGACCCAGGGCAGACGAGGGGAACCAGGACATCAAAATGGAAATATCAGTTCCTATGTTAGAATTCCTATACACACTTAGGTTAGAACATCATATGGAAAAAGGAGAATTAGATCGGGAATCAGTGAATGGGAATGGAACCTTGGCTTTGCCATGAACTGGCTGAGGGCTTTTTGGAAAGTCCCTTCACCTCTCTGGACCCCCGTGTCCTCGTCTGTACGATGAGATAATGACCGTTGCTTCACATGGCTATTGGAAAGATTGTATGAGATAAGGTATAAAAAGTCCTTCATCCCCTATCACACACCAGACAACTGTAAAGGATTTGGGGGTACATATTGGATGGTTGACCATTTGTTCTAAAGCTAAGACTCTGAGCCCTGCTTACAGGGCAGGGAGGCGTCTGGGAGCCTGCCTTGCCCCTGTCCTGGTGCTTCCCGCTGCACGGTGCACGCAGTCGGCCTCCATTAAGCAGGGCTGAGTCGAGAGGACTTGCAATCAGCAGATGGGGCTTAGACAGTGGATTTGGTAATAAATCAGGTCCCTGGTTCCCCCTCCAGCTCTCCTGTTCCAAGCCCTGGGGCTCTAGCTCCGGGAAGAAGAGTGAGCAGGGAGAATAACATGGTTGCTTCCCGACTCCAGTCCTAGAACCTCACTCACCCACCCGGTGGTGAGAATGAGTCCGAGAAAAAGCTTCGTGAACTTCCCCAAAGACACAGTGACATGATCAAAGTTTTACTTACACAACAGAACACCTTTGCTGCCATATGCTGGTCAAACTGGCCGAGGATGATCCTCACGTCATTGCCCTGTGGACAGAAGGACACGTATGTAAAGGCGAGTGCATGACAGCACACCCCAGAGGGCTCAAGGCCAAGGCAGAGAACATTTGTGCAGCCCAAGCGCCCAGCCAAGAGCTCTGCCCAAGCAGGGCAGGCAGAGCAGCACCTCACCCCCAGCCCGGCCCGGAATCTCTGGCTTACTCTGGGGCCAGCCCTCCCTGGTCTCACGAGTAAGCTGAGGGGATACTACACAGGCTGGAGGCTAAAGCTGACCTTGGCCTCTCTCCTGCTCTCCTCCAAACCCTCCAGGGAGCAGAGACAGAGTCTGATCTTCTTGCTCACTATACATGTAGAAAAACTGAGGCCAGAGGAATGAAGGGAGCTTCCTCGGTCTCCAGGATGGTGTCTGAAGAAATGAGACATGAGACTCGTCTGACGCCCCCACCCACCCTTTATTCTACACTTTTATACCTTCTTGGAATCCACAAAGCTTTCACATTAAGTTTCAGAATCTCTTTGAGTTCTGAGCTTTGTTCAAATATCAGTTCTACCAACAAGCTTCAAGGGTGGCCTTAGGTGGCCCTTCCCCACCTGGCCTCAATTTCCTGATCTGCAGACTAGGGACGAATGGTGGTGCTTACCTTACAGCAGTTGCTGATGGCACTAAATGAGACAGATCACCCTCACAACATGCTTAACACGGTTCCTGGCACACAGTGAGTGTCTAGTAAGTGCTAGCTAGTATTAGTATTTTATAACCTTCCCTCAGCCCATCTTTATTTCAGAGGAAAAATCTATATCCAAAAGCTCTATAAAATGCTTGTTTATTATCTTATTATCTCAGTGTGGTTAATAGGTATAAGCTGTACAACAGCTCCTGGGGCTCATTTATTAGTTCAATAAACAGTTACTCCATGCCTGTTGGAGGCTCCCTCCCAGGTCAGGGTGAGGGTCCTCTGGTTGCTTTGTAGGGGGTGAGGGTCCAGGCTGGGCCCTCTCCACACAGAAGACAAGCTGGAGGGGGGTGTGCCGGGCAGCCACCAGGAGGCCAGCCGGGTCCTGGCCTGCACGCCGGCCCCCGCCCTGCTCGCTTCCTGCCTTCCTCAGCAGGGCTCAGCCTTGCAGGTGGTGCTACCTTCCCACCGTTCACTCTGTCCTCTCCAACAGGCCTCAAGGCCTTTTGATGCAGAGAGAAACATGCTTTTAAATATCAGTTTTTAGCATCTGTCAAAATTGGAAAATGCTGACTGGGAGGCCAGTTTACTCATCATGTACTTTAGCAAAATAAAAAAGGCCTGGATTCTAAAATCATCCTTCGTCTGTGAGCAAGAATGGAAAGAAGAAGAGAAAAAGTCGCTCGGAAAGGGCTTTGAAAGATCGTTAATGGAGCGGTGGAAGGGAGGCAAGCTTTTGTCATCACGGTGTCTGCAAGGCTATAAAAAGTTCTAAGCTGCTCTGGTCTGCAGGCATGCTCCCAGGCACACTCCAGGGTCTTTCTGCTTCTTTGGTGAAATCTTTTATCATTTCTTGCTGCTAACAATACCCATCCACCCAGCCAACGCTTATGGAACATCTGCTTGGTGCCAAGTTCTGTGTTGTTAAACATGATAGAGGAGAAACAGCTTATTGGATTTTGCAGTTAGAGAGACCTTGGTTCAAGTCCCAACTCTACCACTGACCAGCTGCACTCTCCTGAAGCCTCATCAAAGAAATAATACCACCTACCTTGCAGGTGGCTGTAGGATTAATGATATGAAACCTACCTGTTGGCTTCCATGATGCTCTCTCCTGGGTCCCTCCCACCTCCTGGTCACTTCTGCTCAGAGTCAGCTCCTTACCTTTCTACCCATCCCTACATGCTGGTGTTGAACTCAGTTCTGTCCTAGTCACTCTCCCTGGGCATCGTCACTCATGACCCCAGCCACAAGTACCCTCAATGTGCTCTGGGGTCCAAAATCTCCCTCCCCAGCCCAGACTTTTCTCCAGTTGCCTACAGGATACCTCCTTGGATTCGCCCAGGCACCTCAAGCTCAACATGTCCCCAGTGGAACCCATCATCTTTCCCCTCGAGCCGCTTCCTCCCACTGTGCTGTCCATCTCTGAGACTGGCATCGCCAACCTCCTACTCCCCCAGGTGGGAAACGTGGTGGTCACCTTAGGGTCGCTCCTCTCCTTCATCCAAGCCACAACCCGGGCCTGTTGGTTCCGTCTGCTCACAGCTCCCACATCACTCCTGTCCCTCCAGCCCCACTGCCATGGTTCAGCCACTGTTGTTCCCTGTGTGGTGAACCTCGGCAGCCTCCTCCCCGGGTCCCTGCCCCTAGTCCTCCCCATCTGCCCCGTCCCTACAGGACAAATGAAGGGATCATTCCACAATTCAAATGTGACCACGTAAAATCTTTTTGTGGCTCCCTGAACTTTCCAGATTGATCTCTGAGCATTCAAGATTCTTTACCAACTGACTCCTGGGCACTTCTCAGCCCCGTTTCTCCCTAGTTCTCACGTCTCACTCCTCCACAGCTGCATCCAGGTCTGCTACTCGTTCCTTCATTCATTTGCTTATTCATTCATTCACTCATTCATTTCCTCCCTACATATCCTCTTTCTTTCTGTAAGCCCACTCACTCAGAATGTCCATCCCTCCCACCCTTCATGTACCTCTACTCTGAGAGGCCATCTCTGTCCCATCAGTCTTGGTGACCATTTGTTCCTCTGTGGGCCCAGAGCACTCAATCACGGCACATGCCACTTACATCTATGTTTCCCCACTGGACTGAGGGTAATTGGATCTGTCTCTGGGTTTCTAACTCCCAGGACAGGGCATAGCATATATGTCAATAAATAGATGTTGAATGCCTGACGAAGTCCATGAACCTTGTGTCAAGCACCAAGTGCAAAGCCTGGCCCATACTGGTTTTTTTGGTAGCTGGTACCATCATTGCGCTAATATCCTTTTAGCCTAGGGCGCAGGCACTGATTGGGTTCAACACGTCCATTTCTTAAATGGACCAAGGGACCCAATATTCTCCATGGCTGACCACCTGCTGATGCATAAATAACCAGCTCTGCCATTTGTGGACCATTTAGTGTTCCTGTTGCCTTGACAACCAAGTTGCATAGATTGCTTGGACCATGCTCCAAGACTGTTAGGACTGGATGAGGCCCAAGGGATCAGTGATCTAGTTAAACTCTTCCCTGAGGGGTAAAAGGCTTCCTCCAAGGCTGCCCTGCACGCCGGAGCCAGTGCTCTCACCTTGGTGCTCCCTGACCAACAGAGCGGCCCAAGGACGATCCTGTCCAGAGCCGGGCTGGGCCTGACACAGGGAGCTTCACACCCATTCTAATTCTAGATGGTGAGTGAGAGAGGGCAAGATGCTGCAAAGTCTGGGAGGAAAGCGGACAAGCCAGCACCCAGTGCAGCTGAAACCTGAGAGCCTGGGGTGCTGTTATTATGCCCACTCTGGAAAATTTCATGAGCCAACTGAGGTCCCCCCAAACTGAGACTTTCCCAGGCTCAGCAGACGCCATTGGGCCTGCTGGATTCCCTCCTAGGGCTGGCATACCCCTCCCAGCCGCAGCAAGGGCGGCTGCCAGCAACTTGCTACCTTCTCAGTTGAGGGGGGCTTTTCCTGGCCCAGGAGGCTATGCCAGGCCCCACGCTCCATGCCAGCCTGTGACTGACACATACATACACGTGGGAAACTCCAGCCCCTTTGCTGGAGGGTGAGCAGCTCTGTGGAAGCAGGCTGTGCTCCAGAGACTCTGTGGGGCCAGGCTAAGCAGGTCTCCACTAGGACAGCTTTTGGGCCCAGCTCCCCTCTAGCCTCATCCTGCTTGTCTCTCCTTCTCCTGAGTGCACTTTCAGCAAATCATTTTTACAAGAACCTCAGGCTCTCTTCCTACACTGAAGTACAGAAGTAGGAAGTGGTTGTGCAGGCTCCACTGCAGGTGGGTCTGGCTCCAGAGCCTGAATGCTTGACCAGGCCCCTCTGTGGAGTGCCTGCCAGGCGGAGAAGGCCGACCCCACAGGCCTGAGCTGCAAGAGCACAGCATCCTGTCTGCAGCAACAACTCATGGAGACGAGTCTTACAACATTGAAGTGCAAGGATCTGAGTGGAAAATGCAATCCTGAGACATCACAATGGCTGTCTCGGGAGGGCTACCCCTTTCTGTCTTCTCTGTGGCAGGAGTGTGGTCTTCTACCAGAAGGTCAAGGTCGATCTGACACTGACTTCTGGGTTATCTGGCATCTCCTACCACCTGTGCTTCTGCTTCGATCACCGTTCAATAACTTCCCGGTTCTCAGACCCGCTCTACCCACCCTGCTGGGCTGCTGGAAAATCAAATCAGACTATGTTGGATGTTGTAAGAAAGGGATGAGGTGCTGTGAGCCCCAGGGCAGCTGGGCTATTATTGTAGGCAGGCCATCACGTGAGCTGGGGATGGCCTGACCTGGGGTGGTGGACACTGGGGAAGGGGTCTCTCGGGCTCTGAGGCCTGGGGTGAGCTTGACAGAGTCAGCCTGGATGTTTTCCAAAGTCCCTTGTGGCTTTGACAGACTGATTCCACACCCAGAAGGAGCACCCTGTCTTTTATTTAGCTAAAATTAGTCTTTTCTTAGACTTGTTCTTTTTTTCCTCACCAGAAATGTCCCTAAAGGCAGAGAAGCAAAAGACACATACTCTTTAAGGAAGGGAGTGAGGAGGGAATAGCCCCCGGCAGCCCACTGGCAAATCATGGCATTTCTTTAAAATTCACTATTTTATTAAAAAAAAAAAACACCAACTCATATACAGCCATGGCTGGTGTGACTTAGTGGATTGAGCACCAGCCTGTGAAACAAAAGGTCTCTGGTTCAATTCCCAGTCAGGGCACATGCCTGGGTTACAGGCCAGGTCCCTGGTTGGGGGCGTACAGGAGGCAACTTATGGATGTGTCTCTCACACTTTAATGTTTCTCTCTGTTCTTCTCCCTTCAGCCCTCTCTTAAAAAATAAACAATATCTAATAAAATAAAATAAATTAATAACTCATATATAGTTGGCATTCTAATTGTTTACCTGTTTGTCTTAAGATACAAACAATGCTTTTTCTTCCCACATCTCTGAGTAAAACTGGCCTGCTAGGAAGATGCACAATATTTATTCCAGCTTTGTGTCCCCTCCGGGGGCTTGTATGAACCTCAGTTTCAGGCAGACAGGCCGGGTTGCCGGCCTCTGGAAGGGCGATGAAATTCCCACTAGGACTCTCCCATGGCACAAAGAGGGGGACAAGACCTAATGCCCCCAAAGATATCTAATTTCCCAGGACTCGTGAATATGTCATGGGACATGCCAGGGCGAATGAACGCTGCAAATGAAATTGGAGTTGCTAATCTGCTGACTTACAAAACAGAGTCCTTCCTGTAATGTGAGCACAAGGCGATGGGCTGGGGGATGCTGGGGGAAGGCAGGTCAAGTACTGAACTGAACAGAAGGGCGTGTCGGAGCCCGGCGCCTGCCCCCACAGGGCCCAACACCTTACTGTGGAAAGAGGCAGGGGCGGCCCCTTTGGGGGCTGGCCTTCTTGTCAGGCCCAGCGACAGCTAATGTTAAAGGCCCCTTTCGGAACAGGCCCAGAAGGAGCTTCAAGGCCTGAGGGGTTCTTCATCACACAGAGATGGTTTTATTTCCTGACTTTCTTTAGAGTTGTAGCGGCTGCATCAGCCTGATTAATTTAATTATTCGGTTCCTCTACGCTCTTGCTTATTTTTGCTTGGGTGATCTGTCCAAGGCTGAGAGAGAGAGGTGATGGCTCCCAATAGTTTTGTGTTTCCGTCAATTCCCCTTTGTATTTGTAACAGGCTTTTCTTTATATATTTCAGTGAGATGCAATTTGGAGCAATAATGGTCCACGAGTGCGTTATTCTCATGGTGAATTGTAGCCTTATTTAGAGAAAATGACTCTCCTCAACACCAGAACCTTGAATTCTCTTTGCTCTGATATGAACACTGAGCATCTTGTTTCATTTTGGTTTGCTTGATATATTGTACCTTTACCCAACCTTTTACCTTTGACCTTTCCAGGTCACTCTGTTGTAAATGGCTCTAGTTAGCTCTTCAAAGCACGACCCGAAAGTCTTTGCCTTTTAATACAGAGTTTGACCTATCTGAGCTAAGGTCAGGATGACTGTAGTTGGTTAGCAATTACATTTTGTGCTCTCCAGTTTTCACATTTGCTTTCTGTGTTTCGATATGTGGACTAGATTTTCTTTGCTTTTACCTTCCATGTTTCAGAAGCTTCTGCTTGCATTATAGCATGTTTACCATTCAGTTACTCTAAACCTTCTATAGCTTGTATTTCTCTAATTATGAAACTCATGAGCAAAATGGTCTCTTTGAAGTCCCTCTCCTCTGTAAGACCAGGAATTGAGCACCCATTTAAAACAATTTTTTTTATCCTTACCCAATAACATTTTTTCATTGCTTTTAGAGAGAGAAGAAGGAAAAAAGAGAAAAATTGATGCAAGAGAGAAGCATTGGTTGGTTGCCTCCAGCACACTCCCAGAAAAGGGAATCATACGTACCTGGACCAGGGATTGAACCTGCAACCTAGGAATGCGCCCTGACCAGGAATCAAACCTGAAACCTTCTGGTTACAGGACGATACTCCAACCAACTGAGCCACACCAGCCAGGGCCCGTGGTTTTTTTTAACACACCCACTTTTGGCTCTGTTAATGGAATTAACAGAATGGAATGGAATGGAATGGAACAGAATGGAATTAGATTTTCATATTCAATTATTATTACTACAGTATCTATTTTCCCATTATATGTACATGTATGCTTGCTTTCCAAATGGATTTTTGCATGTATATACATTTTTATAACAATCACTTAAACTTAGCTCTTTTTCCACGGGTTCTGGCAGCTCCTGCTGAGCCACGGCAGGTTCTGTCATGGTTTGCCCTGGATCTAGAAGGCTGACATAAGACTCCAAGGATTACCTTCTAGAAGGGCACCTGGCACGTGCCTCGCGTGAACCTCACACGTGGCCGAAGGTCTCCCTGCGGCTCCACTGTTCCGGGGACTGGATGCCGTGGAGGAGTGGAGGTGGCCTGGATTTTGCACCTTTGTGGAAAATACGCTCTTTTCTGGCCTAGATACTTGTAGATTTTCCCTTTTATGTTTGTATCTCAAAACTTTTGCCTAAAGATGTCTATATACGATGCCCTGTTCACCACTCCCACTAGCACACGGGAAGGCCGGCTAGTCTGCATGTTGCCTTTTGACCTGTTGATTTTGTAGTTCCCTCACGGTTGAAGATCGGGTTTTGTACGTTCCAATCTAGTAGGTCTCTTGGGCACATTTAAGTTTGTCTCCAATTTTTTAAAAATAAATTTCTTATTTGAAAATAGTTTCAGATTCACAGAAAAATCACAGATAGTACAGAAAGTTCCATATGTCCCTCACACAGTTCCCCCTATTATTAACATCTTGTGCTAGGGTGGTGCATTACAATTAATGAGTTGACGTTGACTATTATTAGCTAAAGCACACGCTTTATTCAGACCTCTTGAGTGCCTTCCTCTAACGCTCTTTCCTACCCCTGAACTTCATCTAGGACACCGCATTCAATGAGCTGCCACGTCTCCAGAGGCCCCTTGGGTGCAGACATTCCTTATTTTCAGAGTCGTGGACCGTGTTGAGGTATTGGTCAAGGATTTTGTTGAATGGCCTTCAAAGAGAATTTGCCTGGTGTTTTTCTCATGGCTAGACTGGGGTTATGGACTTTGGCAAGGAAGACCATGGAGGTAAAACACCCTTTCCTCACATCATTTAAAGGGTACCTCCTATCAACAGGACTTATCGCTACTGCTGCTGACCTTGACCACCTGTCTGAGGCCGTGTCTCTCAGGTTTTCTATTACAGTTACCCCTCCCCCTACTGCTGCATGCCGTGCTCTTCAGAGGGAAGCCACTGAACAAGTGGGTGGTCTACTCCACCTCCCTGAATGTGAAATATCTGCATGAATTATCAGGAATTCTTCGGCATAGGAGATTTGTCTATTCTCTCCCATTTACTTATTCAGTCGTTCATATCAATATAGACTCATGGATATTTATTTTATACTTCCAACACTGCTTTTATTTTGTTGCTCACATGTCCCAGCTGTGGCACTGAGAGCTCCTTCTGATGGCGGCTGCACCCCTCTGGGCCACCCCGCCTGTGTGGTGGAGTCCCGAGCACTCCTGGTTTCTGGCACTACAAGGTGTTCCGGGGTCTACTTCCTGTCTCATCCCTACAGTCAGCCATTTCTTCAAGGAACCTGGTTGCTCTTCCTTGAGAATGATATTAGACACCAAGATCTGGGTGCTGGGTATGACTGCTGATACTGGGTGCCTACTTCTCATTTTTATTTTGCTTCTGTTTCATTTGGTCCTGATTTTCCCTTAGGACCTCCCTTTTCCAGCATCCCTAACTGGTACCTTTCCTCTCATTGAATTGATTTCTTTGACCATTTCCTCTGAATCTTGTACTCTGTATTATTGATTTTTATTTTCCTTGGCATTAACTCTGCTCTCCGCTACCTCCCACGCAGATTTCAATTCTATAATTTGCTATATAGTTTTCTTTCTTATCCTCCATACCTCCCTTCTCTATCTTATCCCACAGTAAACCACAGATTTGCTTTTTCTCAGGGCTTTCCAGAAGTTACGTCTCTTTGTTCTTGAGTATTTTATTGCTGTCTTCTGCTTGCTTTGTCTGCCCCAGACTTGGCATTTTACTAATACATAGCCAACAGACTTACTAAGCACATTAGATTTGGCTCTAGGTGATGGGTGGGGGATTAAAACTGTGACCACGACAGAGAGAAGCCGCTGGCCCCTAGAGCTCACACCCCAGTGGGGGACGGAGAGGATGGAACAACTGGGTGAAATGAAATGTGGGTCGGACACTGATGGTGGAGTTGTTTCCCCAAAGAACTGTTAAAATCCTAACCCCCGATACTTCAGAATGTGACCTCATTCCAAACAGGGTCATTACAGGCGCCATTAGCTAGGACAAGGTCTTAGTAGAGTAGGGTGGGCTCTTAATACAAGATGATTCAAGTCCTAATACAAAGACAGTGTGAAGAGGAAGACGGAAAACATCGCCAGAGGCAGAGACTGCAGCCAGGGAACACCGAGGATTGCCAGCAACACCCGGAGCTCAGAGAAAGGCAAAGGGGAACCCCAGAGTCTTCCAGAGAGCGTGGCCTTGACCTTGGACTTCTAGTTTCCAGAATGGGAGAGAATAAATTTCTGTCGTTTCAAGCCACCCCAGTTGTGGCACTTTGTTAAGGCATACCCCCCCCAAATTAATACAGAGGCCCACCAGTGAAATGGAAAAAGAAATGAGCAGAAAGGAGGGATAAGAGTGAGAGGGGAAGAGATTTCAGATTTTTTATCTTTTAAGAAAGATTTTATTTATTTATTTTTAGACATAGGGAGAAGGGGAGAAACATCAGTTGGTTGTCTCCAACTGGGGACCTGGCCCGCAGCCCTGGTTAATGCCCTGTTTGGGAATCAAACTAGCAACACCCACCCCACCAGTTCACAGGCTGGCACTCAATCCACTGAGCCACACCAGCCAGGGTGCGAAATAAATTTTAAATGAAGCAGTTAGAGAAGGGAAAGTTTGGGAAAAGGGGACCACTTAGCACCAAGGAGAACAAAGTGTGAGGAGGAGCTTCGCAGCTTCCAGGGAAAGGATGCTCTGCATGGAAGGGACTCTGCCAACCAACTGTGCCTGCTGTCCTTGGCTCTTCCCTGCCCTGCTTAGGTGACTCTGGAATCTTTCCTCAGAGCAGCAGCTATGTGGGGTTGGGGAGAGCGCTGGGCCCTGGTGTTGCCCAGATTCAGGTTTGAATTCCAACCTTCCTTTCTAGCTGGGTGACTTGGGTTGAGTTCCTTCACCTCTTTGAGCCTCCAGTTCCCCATTTGTGAAATGGGGATACAGATCCCCTCTGTCCAAGGCTCCAGGGAGGATGAAATGAGCAAGTGGCAGTCAGGGGGACCTGGCCCTTGGTTGGTGCAGTGGAAAGGTCAGCTGCTATTTTCATCACCATTAATGTCACTCCTGCTTCTGTCTGAGTTGGTTGGCTGATGAGCAGAACACCCAGTTCCATCCCCAATTTCCTGTAGACTTTCAACTAGTGCTTCTGCTCTCTACACAAAGGTTCTTTAAACTTTAAAGCCCGCAGAACTCTGCAGGGCCTCTGAGGCGCAGGAAGCTATTTCAAGTGCGCACGCTGGGGAGACGCTGTGTGTGGCAGGAGAATGTCAGTTCGGCACTGGGCCCCTGCCACCAGCCCCACCCCAGGTGCTCGCTCCCTGCAGAGCGGGCGCATCACCCCTCGGGGTCCTCAGGCCCCACACAGCCTCCCGGGGAAGAAGAGCGTGGGCAGACCTGGCCCCGACGCCTGCGCAGCCAGCAGGCCTCCCCAGCTACTGTTTCTCATCTGCAGAGGCCCCCCGGGGCTGAATGTCCTGTGCAGGTGCAGGGCCTGCTCCAGAGCAGGGTCAAACAACTGCTTCCCTTGCTCCTCACCTCTCAGTCTCTGTCTCTCCATCTGTGAACTGAGACTTTGAAAGATGAGAGCCGTGACCTGCCACCTGCTCTGACTAGTGTAACCTGGGACCTGCCCAGGAGAGAAGGGCAGGAGGGTAGCAGGGCTGTCCTGCTCTCTGCCTTCAGCCCTCCTTCCCTGCTGGGCTCCTGCAGGTCCCCATCCTGCTCATCCCCCGTGGCCAGCTCAAATGTCCCTCCTCTGGAGCCCCATAGGAATTCTCTCCCTGGGGGGGGGGGCCAGTCGCTTCCTCCCTTGTCGCCTGGCCCCTCTGTTCCTGATTCCCCTGAACGGTGTCTGCCATCCTCACCAGCAGCGAGCCACCTGAAGTCAAGGGTAGGCCTGATGGTAACTGTGTGCCCAGGAGAGGGTCTCGAATACCTCAAACAAGGTATTTGAGAGAGTTTGTGGAGTGAATGGACCAATGACAGAGCCCACTTAGGACTGGGCAAACTTGTGGCTGACCCTTTCTGTTACTGGAGTGAGCGTCAGTGAGTGGGTTGGGAGCCTGGGCTTTCATCCCAACCATATACTTCCTTGATGTGGTTTTGGGCAAGACAGGTCCCCTCTCTGAGACTCTCCATGTTGGAGATGATGCTAACTTGTGCCCTGCTGGCCCCTCGGGCTGGGGTGACAGACAGACAGTCATTGGTAAGCTTTACATGGCCATGCAGCTGGCCCTCAGACCTTTGGCCAGGGCTGGACAACAGCCAAAAGGAAAGCCAAGGGAAGCCAGCTCCAGGGAGCCTCTCCCATGTCTGAGGTGCCCAGGATGAAATGAAGCAGCCTGAACTTGAGGCCCCTTCACGGTCAGGGGGCTGGGGAACCCCAGGAGCGTGGTGTCGGTCTGTCCTTCAGGCCACAGCCAGCTGCGCCTACCTTAAGCTTCTTGACACTGGTGCAGGGGTCATTGGAGAAGCTCTCGGTGTCTGAAATCTCGATGTCCTCACCGTACAGCACCCCGGTCAGGTCATTCCTCACCTGTCAGCAGAGAAAAGGGAGAGAGTGGGTGTGCTGGTGGCCACAGGAAGGGCTGGTTCGGAGACATCGTCCTGGCTCAGACGGGTGAGGTGGTTTTCTCCGCCAACATGGGAAAGGAGTGGCTTTTATCTTCATTAGAAAATGGAGCATCCTGTGGAGCCCCGGAGGCCCCCTGAGCCCACGCCGCACCCGGCACGTGGGCACGAGGAGGCCAGGCAGGGAAGGGGCTCGCTGGCGTTGCCCAGGAACTGCCCGGGAGAATCAAGATGAGCATCCGAGCCCCTGGACGTTTTCTCTGGTGTTTCTCCAGAGTCACACTGTCTCCAAATCAGACTATTACACAAAGACATCTCCACGGTATTTATATTTTGTTTTTCTAATCCTCACCTGAGGACATGCTTACTGCTAAAGAGAAAGGAAGGGACAGAGAGCAACATTGGTGTATCAGAGAAACATCGATTGGCTGCCTCCCATATGTGCCCTGACTGGGTATTGAACCTGCCACCTAGGTTTGTGTCCTGACCAGGAATGGAACCCGCAACCTTTCGGCATGAGCAACAACACTCCAACCAGCTGAGCTGCATGGCCAGGGCAATATTTATGTTTTGTATTAATTATTCATAATCTTGCTTTACTTATAAGGCAAAAGAATAGCCAAGACATTCAAAGAGACATGATGCAGACTAGAGGAAAGTGTTAAGCGGATATGGAACCAGCCTGTGGTGTTAGACACACCTGCATGTCTGCTGACGCACAGACTGACTGACGCCAGTGTGCGGGGAAAGCAGAGGGCTGTACACTCCGGAGTTCACCGAGACCAGCCAGCAGTGAAACCGTTTTTGTAGAAAGACAGTACAGAGCGGTAGGGACTGCGGCAACCGGGCAACCACACGCCCTGCCCAAGGTGGCAGCTCCAGTCCCGCCACGCCGCAGTGCCAGTCCAGAGTCACCAAACTTCCTGACTCTGGGGGGAGAAATCAGAAATGCAGATTTTTTAAATATAAGATTCCCCCAACATTTTAAAATATTGATACTATTTTGAATTTAAAAAGAAACAAAGTAAAGACCAAGCCACGTAAATGGGAAGTCTGTGGGCGGCCCATGGCTGGGGGTGTGCACGCGCCCTCTGTCACAAAGCAATGGAAACCGAGTTGTGAGTTGCAGCAGAAAGACCTGGATGACGGCTGCGGGGGCCCAGGGTCCAGGTCCCGCCCCATCACTGACTTGCTTGTGGCCTCGGCCTCTTTGTGTAACCCTCTGCCTCTCAAGTCTTTAGTTTCTTCCTCTTTCAGACAAGATAATCCTTAAGAGCACTTCTTGCTCATGCCCGTTGGAATGGTTAGTATTGAAAACACAAAGTGTTGCTGTGAGCACAGAGAGATGGGAATCCTGAGTGAGCGCTGATGGTGGGGATGTAAACTGGAGCAGCTGCTTCGGAAAACAGTAGGGCAGTTCCTCAAAAGTGAAACCTAGAATTTCTCTCTGACCCAGCAACTGAACTTGAGGGCGTAGACCCAAAAGAACTAAAGCAGGGACCTGAAGAGACATTTGTACTCCTGTGTTCACAACAGCATCGCAAACAATATCCAAAAGGTGGAAGCAGCTCAGGTGTCCATTGATGGATGGATGCATAAACCCACTGTGGTCCACACATACAATGGAGTATTCTTCAGCCATAAAGAGGAAGGAAATTCTGACACCTGCCACAGCGTGGATGACCCTCGAAGACATTATACTAAGTAAAACAAGCCTGGCACAAAAAGACAAACATTATTCCCCTTATATGAGGTACCTAGAGAAGCCAAATTCAAGAGAGGAAGTAGAACAGCAGCAGTTAGGGGCTGTGGAGGGAGGGCTGGGGGGTTACTGTTTAATGGGTACTGTTTCTGTTCGAAATCATGAAAAAATTCGTCAGGAGAGGGCAGGTGGTGCTGGACGGACGGCATGACTGTCCTTGACACCACTGAACTACACACTGAAAATGCTTCACATGGGGAATTTTATGTTATGTATATTTTACCACAATAAAAAAGCACTTCCTGCTTCAAAACTTGGTAGATTCTTCCAATGTGTGTGTCAAAATGTTTTGAATAATTTGGCTCTTGTGAGGAAGATCAGTTACAATATTTCTTTTTTATTTTGAGTATCACAGGATGGTCCGGGGAAGCCACCACTGTGGAAGGAGAACAAAGGGGCTTCAGTGAGACCTGCTGTATTTTATTTCTTTAAAAGAAATTGACACAAAATGGGCATTTTAAACCCTGGGTAGCACACCATGGGCAGTTGTTATTCTGTGCTTTTCTGAGTGCTTGAAAGACTTTGTGATAAACGTTTTGTACCAAGAAACTGCCGCAGTCAGGGCAAAGCTTATCCATCCTTAGTTTTTACTTCTGTTTTGATGGAAAATTCGGAACTAGTATTAAAAAAAAACAAAAACATTGAGTTGGGTGCCCTGGCTGGTGTGGCTCCGGGGACTGAGCACTGGCCTGCAAACCAAGAGGTCACGGGTTTGGTTCCTGATCGGGGCACCGGCCTGGGTTGTGGGCCAGGTGCCCCACTGGGGGTCAGCGGGAGGCAACCGATCGATGTTTCTCGCACATATCAATGTTTTTCTCTCCTTCCCTTCCCTCTCTCTGAAAACAAACAGTGTACGGCCATACCACCCTGAATGCGCCCAATCTCGTCTGAAAAAAACGAACAAAATCTTTAAAAACAAAGTAGACTTGGTCATTCCAGTTTACTTCTGCTGCCTCACCTTATCCCAGGATGCAGCGGGGCCCAGGATCTGCTTTGTGTGTCATGGCGGCGTAGTATACCAACCACGATTAAACACAGAAAACGGGCGAACCGCCTGCCGGAGGGCCGTGCAGCCTGGCCTGCAACACTGCTGGGCCGGCGCGGTCTGTCCCCACTCTCCACTTTCTGCCACCCAAGTAAAAAGCCACTCCCCCGGCCCTCAAGTCTCAGTCTTTCCACCTCTGAAATGGGAGCAGTCCAGTGTGTAGCTCACAGAGGTGTTTCAGGGCCTAGCATAAATACTAAAAAGGTAGCCTTGCAAACTCTCAAGTTCTTCATAATGCCAGAACTCTGGAATGATCATGTCCAGGAGCGAGGCAAGGCAGCAAGGCAGCCAGTGGCTTGCGGCACCTGTCTCTGTGTAAGGGTGTGCTTAAAAGCTGTGTGTAATTATGGCGGATAAAATATTTAACAGGTGGTCAGAACTCAAAACTAACAACACCAGAACACCCCAGAGGTCTTCTCATTCTGCCCCTAATTCACAAAGGAGGAAGCTGTGTTGGGACTCCCAGCCCAGCGCTCCTCTCGTGCTCCGGGCTGAGGCTTTTGGACCCTGCCAGGTGGGGATGGTTCCAGAGGCCTGATGAGCCCACAGGTCAGAACAGATGGCTGGTGCAATCAGCGACTCACTGCCCCTCAGTTCAGCACCAAGAAGTCTGTGTCCAGCTCAAGTATTTATTCTAATGGACTTTTTAAGGAAAGCCAATGGAGGAAACCAGTAATAAATGGTATTTTTAAATAACCGAAAGATAAATGTTGTGGGTTATTTTATCTGAAGTAACCCAAAACACTAATTTGAAAGAACAGATGCGCCCGTATGATCATTGCAGAGTTATTTACAACAGCCAAGCCATGGAAGTAACCTAAGTGTCCATCAGAAGACAAGTGGATAAAAAAGCTGTGGTACAATATATATGATGGACTATTACTCAGCCATAAAAAGAATGAAGTCTTACCATTTGCAACAGCATGGGTGAACCTAGAGGGTACTATGCTAAGTGAAATAAGTCAGTCAGAGAAAGACAAGTACCATATGATCTCACTTATATGTAGAATCTAAACAACCTTATAAGTGAACAAGACAGAAAGAGATTCACAGATACAGAGAACAGACTGATGGTTGCCAGAGGGAACGGCAAAAAGGGTGAAAAAGGTGAAGGGACTGAGAAGCACAGACTGGCAGTCACAGAACAGTCGTGGGGATGCAAAGTACCACACTGGGAATACAGTCAGTAGTACCGCTGTAATCGGACGGTGCCAGGAGGGTGCCGGAAATGTCAGAGGAACACTTTGTAAAGTGTGTGATTGTCTAACCACTATGTTATACACCTGAAATGAATATAAAATAATATCAAATGTAAATGGTACATTTTAAATCTTTTTTTATTTATTTACTCCTTTTTGTATTTTTCCCATTACTCTTTAATCCCCTCATACCTGCCTCACGTATATGGTACTTTTAAAACTGTCAAAAAAAAAAAAGAATTGATAATGGACTATAAATACAAAGTCATATCCCCAAAGTGTGGCTCCCTGGACCAGTAGTACATCAGCCTCAGAAATGCTTGTTAGAAATTCAAATTCTGAAGCTCCACTGGAGGTCTGCTGAATCAGACCCTCTGGGCGGGAGGCGGGGCAGCCCTCAGTGCTTCCATCTGCCCTGTCGGCGATTCTGATGGGCAATCACGGGTGAGACTCCCTGTCCTCCAGGAAAGGGGATAGCTTTCGGCACACCATCGATAATGGTAGGAGACGGATGTTTTTAACGGCTTGCATAATTCCTCCCTTGATCAGGAGACCAGAATGCGCTAACTGTGAGGGAACTGCCCAGACGGTGAGTTGGAATGGGAAGCACATTTACAAAGCTGCCCTCTGGTCTGTCCAGCCAACAAAGAGGCTGCCCTCTGGTCTGTCCATCTCAGGCCAGACCTGCAGATCTGGGTTGGGGTCTGGTTGTGTTTAGCAGGTTCAGTGGCAAAGAGGAGGGAGGAGTGGCTCGGGCAGGAACCAAGGGCCCTGTAGGGAGCCATGGGCATGGGGGGTTGCAGAGTGCAAAGGTCACAGGGGGTGACACCAATGACCCCACAGGTGTCCCCTGCAGCAGTCAGAGTCAAAGATCCAAATTTGAGGATTTTGACAATTGAACTCAGTCTTCAAACTTTAGGGAAATCCAACGTCCTAAAAGATGTCAAGAGCCAGGAGGAATTGTGGGGTCTGCAGGAAAACCCAGAACTGTGGGGGCAGTGCTGCTCGGGGTGAGCAGGGAGCAAACGCTGTCAGGTCAGGTCAGCCATCTGTATGGCAGCCCCTGTGGATCTGCACGCAACTTCCCCCTCAGCTGGTTCACAGGGCCATGGGAAAAGGGGTGATGGGGACTCGTCACTCCAAGAAAGCGACTGAGCACACCGCTTCCACGCACATGCTCGGCATCAAGCACACACAGCTGGTTTTTAGCCATCCCGTGAGATCTAGGGGGGAAGTGAGCAGGTTGCAGAAGGAAAAGGAGATGAGAGGGAAAGATGGGAAACCAGTGCAGTTGGGAAAGGAATAGATTATTCAGAAGAACTTTCTGACTTAGCATCACTCAGTCCATGTGACCCATGTTAAATGCAGGTCCACCTTGTTCCATCAGGGAGGCTTGTCACCAGCTCTGAGCAGGCCACTATGCCCATCCACCTGCAAGGCCCCCTCCTTGCTCTGGAGCCTGCATCTGTCCACTAAACACACATCAGCTGCCCGGATGATGCTGGGCACGCTGACTCTCAGAAATCACCCAGTGACTGGGCTTATGAAATACCTTCACGAGGTGCCCCACTCTGAATAAACACCCTGTGCATCAGTCTGTTCTCTCCCCACATGCCGTCCCTGCTTTAGGATCACAGGGCCGTCTCTGCACATTCAGCCAGGCCCCTGTGCCCCTGCTACTTTCTCCTGCCCACAGATGGTCCAATGACCTCCCTGCCCCTACAGATCTCCCACCTCAGTCCTGGACACCCCCCATCCTTCTGCAAGGTAATGTAAAAAGTCTAAGGCCAAGAGCCTGGGGGCTCACCCCTGGTCAGCCTGTCAGGGAGCCTTCTTAGACCCCAAGCCCTCAGGCTGGGCTCCTGCTTCATTCCCTGGGCTGGAATTCCATCTCATGCCCAGGCACTGCCTGGCTGCTGGCATGGAGTCCCTTTCTGGACAGCTACCTAGTGCCTAGTCATTCCGGAATGGGATGCTGTTTTCTCTCACCAGTCTCTCTTTGATTCATTCATGCACTCATTCACTCATTCATTCATTCATTCATGATATTGACACATCCTCTGTTCTAGGCACCATGTGAGGTGGTAATGAAGCTCTCTGATTGATGAGCAAAACCAGTCACTATCTTGGGTCTCTATCTAGTGGGAGTGAGAGACATTAATCAGATGACCACCCTGGTACCCACCAAGACAAGGGCACTCAAGTTCGGGGGCATGTTTCTGGGAGAAGCTGCCATGAAGAAGTCAGATGCAGGCCAGGAGGGAGGTGGGAGAAGGATTCCAGGTTGAGCCGCGGTGTGTACCAAGGTCCTGCAGTGGGAAGGGGCTGGTGGGGAACGTGGAAGAAGAACCAGGCTGGATTAGAGCAGAGCAGGGGCCAAGTCATTGGCATGAAATGGGGAAGAAGAGGCAGGGGTAGACCACCAGGGCTTCGTAACTCACACGAGATTCTGGTCTTGAGCCTGTGCATGGTGGGAAGCCCTTAGAAGGTTTCAGGCACGATGAGACCTGTGTTTTAAAACAATGGCTTGGGCTGCTGTGAAATGATGAATGAGGGGCCAGGGACACGCCACAAAGGGAGGGGATGGCCAGTGCGGGGGCCACAGAATCCTCCAGGTGGGAGATTCTGGGGGCCGGGTAAGGATACGGCGGTAGAGGTGGCAAGAAGGGGCCCACCTGAGGATACGTTTGGAGTAACTAATAATCTATATTAGTCATCTATGACTAACAAATTCCCCAACATTTAGTGGCCTAAAACAAGAAAATATCATCTACACAATTTCCATGTGATGGGAGCATGGTCAGGAGTGTGGGAGGGACGTGCCTGGACAACTCTGGCTCAGGGTCCTTTACGAGGATGCAGCTGAGAGGACAGTTGGGGCTGCAGCCACCTGACGCTTCCTGGCTGCATGTCAGAACCACTGGGGAAGTTACACAGAAACCCTGGCGCTCTGGCAGCATCCTATCCCGATTAGGGTCTCCGGGATAGGAGGTGGCATTAGCATGTTGAGAGCTCTCCAGGAGATTCCAATGTGCAGCTAATGGGGAGCACAGATTGCAGGGGTAGAAGCAACAGAACTGCCAGGGTCACGGATGGTTCCCAGCCTGCCTGAATGCGCCCCCCTTCAAGTGACCTACCCTCACCTTCTCCAGGTCCAAGGCACCATCTTCCTCTAACAGCCTGCATGCCCCACCCTGCCCTCGACCCTCCCCTCCAAAAATTATGCCTCATCTTTAACCCCCAGATCCTTGGCCCCTGCCCCAGCACCACGAGCAGGGCCTGGCCATGTCAGAAGGGGAAATGGAGAGAAGGAAAGGAGGGAGAAGGGCAGGAAAGAGACCAGATGAGAAAGGAGGAAGAAAGAGGTAGAGTGGTATTACAGCTGCGAGTTACCAGGTTGTCACAGCCCAGTGGCAAGGCGCTGGCACAGCTGGTGAAATGCACAGGGGAGGCCGTGGGCAGTACGGGGGACCCCTGGACACATGGCCTCTGGGGCCAGTAGTTCCCCAGACACCTTCCCTGGGGAAGCCAACCGGCCCAGCTCGGGATCATCCAGAACGGCAGAGATCCAGGAAAAGATGGGGAGAACCGGGGCTGCACCACACGCACGTACAACTCTTTGAAAATTCTAATTAGGTTAAGAAATGAACTTGAGAGCACAGCGAATTCCCAGCTCTCCTATGGAAGCCGAGGTAACCTACTTTGTCATTCAAATGCGCTCACTATATATAGCCCTGGATGGTGCTGAAATGTCACTCCTCTTACCTGACTAAAGCGTATAATTATAGATTTACTTCTATTCATTCATGAAATGTGTCTTCACTTGATTAAACAGTTCATTCAAGTAAAATCCATTAAAATATGGAACATGTTAAAATGTGGCTGGTTAGAGGCAGAGGGCACCACTGCCGTTTAATGCTAATTAGGATAAACAGGCATTTCAAACGCTCAAATCTTTGAATAATTCAGGTCACTTTTACTGGGGCTGGAGTTCCCCAGGAACCGCCATTAATTTAAGCTAATTAAAAAATTAGCCTGGGGAAGAGCAGGCCAAGGCAGAAAGTGATGGCCGACTTCAAACACGGAAGGGCTGTCACGTGGGAGAGAGGGACCTGGTCCCGGGTACCCCCGTGGAAGAGGAGGAACGACAAGTAGATGGTTCAGGGAAGCAGACTTAGGCCCAAGGCCAGAAAGAATTTCCTGAGGATGGGGAAGGCTAGCTTTGGTGGGTCGTGAGCTCCCTGTCATGAGAGGAGTACAAGTGGAATCAGTCGGGATGCTTGAGAAGAGATTCTGTCACCACCAGTCCTTGCAGTGCCAAAAGAACAAGTGTTTCTAAGTTCCACCTGCCCTCTTCTCTGCCTTTTTGAATTTTATAGTTGCTAAAGCAACCCTCTGCAGCACTGCAATTTTTCAAAGATTTGGATTTAAATTCCTCGTAGAAACATCTGTGTGTTTATATTTCCACCTTTTCAAACCTGATGAGCGTTCATTGAAGAAACTGTTCCTTTGGATTACTGGAGCCATCCAGTTTCCAGATTTCTATACATCACTGAGCTCTTAATAACCTGTAATCGAAGTTTAATGGAAGTAAATTTTTTACAAAGAACAAGTACAGAAATTACATGTATTACATCTATCGCATGTAAGTGCTGCTTGCACATGCGCAGTACCCGTGGGCAGAGATGCAGCTGTGTCCATGTGAAGACCACACACGTGTGTGTGACACCTGATGGTCACATTACAGACCCAGCAGGTTGTGAATGGTGACCCCCCCCAAAAAAGGTATGCTGGAAGTCCTAACCATCGGAATCTGTAAATGTGACCTTGTTTGGAAAAAGAATTTTTGCCAATATTATCAACTTAAGAGTCTCAAGATGAGATCATCCTGGATTACCTGGGTGACCCTAAACGCAGTAAGAGTACTAACAAGAGAAATTAGGAGGGAGGTTTGGGACATGAGACGTGAGGGAGAAGGCCATGTGAAGACAGGGGCAGAGAGCAGAGTGAGGTGGCTACAAGCCAAGGAACTCGTGGACCCACCAGAAGCTAGAGGGGCCCAGAAAGGACCTCCCCGAGAGCCTTCGGAGGGAAGATGGCTTGCTAACACTTTGATTTTGGGACCTCTGGCCCTCAGAACTGTAAGAGAATGAATTTCTGTTGTGTTAGGCCACCAGTCTGTGATGATCTATCACAGCAGCGCCAGGAAAGGAACACCTTGGGGCCTGCTGACACCTGGCTGCTTGCTGGCCCCCATCAGGATCCCACGGAGAGGCCTGGCTTCCTAGCCTGCCGCACCTCCCATCACAGGGGAGGTTCCCTGAAGGGAACCCTGGCTTCCCTCTGGTGGACAGCCACGTGTCCAGCTACTTCTCTGTGGGTTTTCTCTCTTCCCGAGAGTTACCAACAGTAGGAAGACGAGTAGAGGACCAGAGCAGCAGTGTTGTGAGGTGAGAGGACTCAGGTGGAGGCCCGCCAGCCTCCTGGGCCTCCTTGGAGGGCTCGGGAGTCCAGGTCACAAGTTTGAACTGGCTCTCAGGCTGACCTCAAGAACGGAAGCTGTCATGTCCCCTCCCCAACTAACACAGCAGCCCCTTGAGGGAAGGATTTTGCTGGATTCCCAGGATACAGCATTGTTCCTGAAATGCAGTAAGTGCTCAAAACTATGAGATGAATAAGAGAAGGAACAAGTGTACACTGAGGGTGCACAGCATCCACCTAGGCTGGGGTGCAGAGGGGCAGACAGGCTGAGCGAGGGCCAGTTCATGCTGGGGCTTGAGCCGAGCTTGTACGAATGAGGTAGAAGCCCGGGGACAGGGCTGCGTGCCTTGGCCCGAAAACACAGCCCACTGGCGCAGGTGCTCTGTGGGCACCCCTGTGGGGGCCCATGGGGCCTGAGGGCAGGTTCCTTGAGGACATTTTCCTGCCCCTGTCACCCTGGCACAGGGATGTGAGGACCTGTGACCTGAGCTCTGTCCAGCCACTCAACGTCAAGTCCTGAGGATAGCTCCCACCTGCTGGTGGACCTCTGGCCAGTCTGCATGGCAGCTTCGAAGAGGGACCCCAACAGGAAAGGATAGTCAGCGACAGACCAGCCCCCAAACCCAGGACCCGCCCGAGAGAGACATCCCTGTCTTCACCCTATTATGGCGGTCGCTCGGAGGGAGAGGGGAGAGTCTGCAGGCCACCGCCCCTCTTCCCTGGCCTGCCACTTGTCCTTCAGGGGCACCTACCCGGACCACACTGTAGGGCAGGAATATGTTGAAGCCACCTGCATGGGGGAGGGACAGGGGACGGACAGGGGACTCACAGGAGCTAAGGCCCTCTGGCTGGCAAATCCCTCTTCCTATCAGCCAGTCTTCCAGTTTTAGACGTTCCAGAGAATCTTAAGTGTGATAGAATAACGACCCTCCCCCACTCCCCCCCCCAAAAAAAATGATTCCCATGCCCTCATCCATGGGATGCATCACTTTACATGGCAAAGAGGAGTTGTTAGATGGAGTAAGTGAAGGATCTTCAGATGGGGAGACTACGGGATTACCCAGGAGGCCAAAGCAACCACAGGGGTCTTTATAGGGGTGAGAAGGAGGCAGCAGAGTCAGAGTGCAAGAAGGAGATCTGACCAAAGAAGCAGGGATGATGGGGATTGTTTGAAGAAACTGCAGTGCTGGCTTTGAAGATGAGGATGAAGCCGAGGGCTGGGACCCACCTGTAACCTGCGCAGCCGTGTGCTCTGCCCCCTGGCTAACTGGAGACTGTCCTGAGAGTCCACACACTGTCCAGCTAGGACCCCTAGAGCCCGCACAGAGGTATCCCAAGGAGGTGGGATCAGGCCCAGGCCCCCTTCTTAGAAAATGCACAATAACCCCCTGTGGCCCCCCCGTCACTCGCCTTCCCTTTGCCTGGCATTTTTCAAGGAGCTCACCACTCTGCTGGCCGTCAGTGAAGTCAGGTAGCACTGGGCTGTGGGGGAATTAAATTAGCCGCCAGGAGCTCATTGCTTTCCTGTGACAACGCACCTACTACTTTAATTGAAGCAGACTCGTGGGACCAAACCAATATTTACAGAAATATTTGGATATTAATAAAACGGGGATATTATCCAGTTAAGATGATGAACACAAACCTCTACAGGAAGTCAGCGAGATGCAAAGCGCATCTCTGACACTGAAACAGAGGAGGGCTATTAGAGACTTCCCACCCGAGAGCATCAGAGCAGGCAGGCGCACAATCGCTCCCTGGCTTTCCGAGCACCGTCCCCACGCTTTGTCACCGGAGGAACGGCTGAGGGGACAGGATGTCCAGGCCTATGCAGACACCCCACCTGCAACAGTACGGTGACCCCCTAAAGAGCCGCCAGCTGCAACTCTTTGAGGGCCCTTCCCCCAATCCCTGCACAGCAAGAGAGGAGCTGCGTGCAGGCGGTGCCCAGCCTGGCCCTCACTGGCACAGCACCGTGCAGAGCTGATCGGCAAACACTGCCCAGCCCAGGAGATCTCCCCAACGCCAACCACTCTGGGCTCAGAGATTTTAAGAGCGGCAGCTCCTAAGCCTGCTCGTGCATCTCATCTTCCTGGAGCTTTGTGGAGATACAGATTCCTAGGCCCCGAAAGAGAGATTCTGACTCTGACATGAGGGAAGGGGAAGGCAGGCCAGGAACCTGTGTTTGTATAAAAGCACCCTGGGGTGTCAGTTACACAGCCAGATTTGGGGGCCACGTGCTGGACGATGCCCTGGTCTGACTGGTCCTTTAGCCTCAACTCCCTCATTCTCGAGGGCCCTATAATAGACACTGTGGTGCAGTGCTGGCAACTTCCATCGTCCCAGCTGCCGGGAGTGTTGGCCACTGACAGCTCACAGCTGTGTGTCTCTCTTGGATGTGCCCTGACTAAAGGGGGCAGCCTCATTCAAGGTCATACCCCTGTCCATGGCAGCCCACACCCAGCCGCCAGCCCAACCTTGTAGCTTCAGTTTGGCACAGCTCTGAAGGGCCGCCCCAGCTCCAAACCTGCCACGGGCTCGGCTGAGGCCTCTGTTACAACTTCATTTTGTGCCACATTTCCCCTCTACCTCACTCCTTCCCGTGGGCATCCCCCTCAAACCTCCTACATGTCTCAGAGGCCCCTTCCTGGGAGCCTGACCCAGGCCAGCCTCAGCCCTGGGTGTGCTGACTCAGCTCAAAGCAGCCCTCTGCCCCTCAGGCCTCAGATGCCAGCCCCTCCTGTGCCGAGGGCTCAGGGACAGCTGGGCGAAACGCAGCTGCTGCTCTGGGTTCTTTTGCGGGAGGGCGCTCATCAGAGCTCCGAGCAGTTACCTCCTTTTGACTCGAGGACTTTGAACTTATCAAAGTAATTTCTAAACTTCATTGAAAGTCTGGAAAGAAGGCAAGCAGCAAAACGACCTGTATTCTCAATACACTAACCCAAGGAGTAGAATCTCTCTTGTTGGTCGCCTTCATCCACACCCTCCACAGCCTGTCCTCCCCCACTCTGCTTCTGGAACATGAGTTTGATGGACAGCGTTACTTTCCTCTGACTTCCACGTAGGCACGGCCAATGGGAGGCCTCCGGGCAAGAGTCAGAGGGCGGGAGGAGGAAAAGCACAGGATATTTCTCTCCAGGGCTCCCTGGCTTGGATTCAGATGCTGTCAAAGGGCCCCTCCCCTGGGCTCCAGTAACACCTCTCCTTTCACTTGTTCTTCAGGGCTCATGGGTAGTCCTAACACTCATCGCTGACTGTCCCTGGTGCTGCACTGGCCCTGGTTGGTCGTCCTGGTCCTGACCAAAGTCGTTCCTCTAGAGTCAACTTTCTTCACTTCAACTCTCTGTATATGCTAGTTGTTTTCTGCCGGACCTTACCTGATACAGTAGGTATGCATCTTTCAGGTACAAGTTATTAAAGTATATACAATTTTACATCCCAGCTTCCCCCCCTCATATTTTATATGCCGTTATGATTCATTTTTATCACCTATCACACACAAGCTAATCACTTTAAGTTCCTGACCTCTGCTCTCCTCTTCTCAAGTCCTGCTCACTGTTTAAGCCCCACTACAAACAGCACCACCTCCGTGAAGTCCCTCTGGGTTTCCCAATGAGCTGTGCTCACCCCTCTGGACACCTTTCCCAGCCCCGCCCTTTCTGGGCACCCCTGTTCTAGAAAAACTGGGAAGTTCCTTGGGTCACCCACACTGCCACACCAGCACACAGCACAAGTCTCTTTAGCCCTAGCGCAGTGGCTAGGGAGGAAGATCAAGGCCCCCTGGACTGAGAGAGAGTTGCTGAGCTGTCAATAGCTCCTCCAAGGTCAGGAAAGACAGTCTGCCCTTGCCCTGGCTCGAGGCCCGGGGAGCCAGCCCCAGTCTGTGGAGGTGCTGAGTGTGTGTCCCAGGAGGGAACTAGTGGGGCTGGTGAGCCAGCCACGTCCTGGGGTGGACACTGCACTGACGTGCTGAGCAGGCCAACAGCTCAGGGAGTAGGGCTTGAAGCTTTGCTTGGCTAGGCAGTTTCTCTAATGTACCTTCCTAGACACAGCTCCCGGAGATTCAGGGAACAGGAGTTCACTGCAGAGTGCCAGGGGAAGTCTCCAGAGAGGGCCAGAATCTAGAGGCTCTGGGACTGCGGTTACTGTCATGGCTTATTAACTCGCCCACCAGCCCTGCCCAAACCCCGGAGGCCCCGAGGCCCTGTCTGAACCCCCATCATATTCCAGCATCATGAAACAGGATCACGCTCAATCCACACGGACACCCCGTTCATTTGCCCGAGGTGAGTGTCACACCTGCCGCCTGGCATTCTGAGGCGGCTTGAGAAGCAGCTGTGCTCCATCTGCATCGGGGGTGTTGGAATAGAGGAAGGGATCTTAGGCAAAAATGCTGGAATGTTCCAGAAAGGAAGCCACAGAGCAAAAGTGGAGAAGGCTGCACGTCCGTGACAGTGAGAAATGAAACAATGACAAGTCACTCACATTTACTGAGCACCCTTCACACGCCACTCACACAGGTCATCTCAAGCCTCCTGATCATTGGTATAAACCCCAAACACAGAAGTATGACTAGTAAAAGGAGATTCAGAGACGCTGAGTTAGTTTCCCGAGATCACACAGCAAGGAAGCAGCGAGCTGGAGATTTAACTTCAGGTCTATTGTTTCCCATAGCCCAGCCTATAAGCCAGGGGCCAATTTATGTGAAGCACCAGAAAATAAACATTTCAGGCTTGGCAGGCCATACAGTCTCTGTCACAGCTCCTTGACTTTGCCTGTACATTACAAAAGCAGCCATAGACGACATGCAAATGAATGGCTGTGGCTGTGTTCCAATAAAACTTTATTTACAAAAACATGGCCCATGGGCCCACAGTTGTAGACCCTTGCTCTAAACCAGCAACAGAGAAGCCTGTGTTTCTAATATCCCCCCAGGAAGGCAGTGGGGGAGAGGCAAGAGGACATACTGGAGCCAGGTGGCTCGACACTGGCATGCTGGCTGTGCCCCTGCCGGCTGGGCCACCCCACGAGAGCAAGGGAACTCTCTGAGTACTTTTCCCACCAATTAAATGGGGCACAGCCATATCTTAAGGTTGTTAGAAAGAGAAAGATAAGCTAATACATGCTGTGGGTCTAACATGGCTGAAGTTCAGTACATGGCAGGGTTCATTATCGGGGCAACACGGTCAAGAAGGGCAGGGAGAGTAAACAGGACGTGGGGTCCAGAGGTGGCAGGCAAGTGCTGGTGGCACCACTGGAACTAAACTCCAACAGGCGTGTCTTCCCATGAAGGCAGGTCACTTGGGGCTTTCTGCAGAACAATGTTCTTCCACGTCCGTGAAACTCCAAAGGGAATTCACAGCACTGAGGCGGGAGGGGTCTGCAGCAGCCCCGGAAGGAGCAGATGTGTGTTGCTTGGTGACTCCCCACAGAGGGTAGGGAGGCAGCTGCTCACAGACTTGATATGGCAAATTGTGTGATGTGCCGTCTTCCTGGGGCGGGCAGCCAAGCAGTGACTGGGGTGGGGGTGGGGGGTGTGCTCTGCAACCCCCGCCCCTGCCGCCTGCTGCTTGGGTGTGCCGGAAGGAATCCAAAGTGGCTTTCTAGTGAAACTGCGTGCAGGCGTTGGAAGAAGACGGGCGGGGGAGGGGGGGGACGGTACTTGGAAGCAGGGGGCGGTTTGTTCTGTTTCTACGTCCAAAGGTCGTAACTCTGGCAAAGAAAGGAAGCTGTGGGGCAAGTTCATTACTATTGCTAAAGGCCAGGATGTGGCTTACACTGCCAGATGAGGAGCCCCCAGCAAGGGACGGCACTCGCTGCCCCAAGACTGGCACTGCCATGTTTGGAAGGAGAGTTAGTTACCCATCAATTTAAAAGGACGCTAGACTAGAATTTGAGTGAGAGAGAAAACGTGCCCAGGAAAATGTCTAGAACCGAATAGGACGAGGACCAGTATATACATGGGGTTTAAAAGGAAGCGGAAAGGCTCAGGAACTCTCAGACTTCTGTACCCTCAAAGTACAAAGTATGGGCAACAATGTTAACTCCGAAACTTTTGGGAAAGATGGTGAAGCTAAGCACAGATGTCCAACTCCCACCTAGCTACCTCCTTCTGAAAGTGACAGAAAGGACCAAGGCAGTATAAAAATAGGGGGAATCTGCTTCAGCATGGGAACACAGGAAAGAGTGCCATCAATATGTCACCAACTTTGAGGAATTTCTGCTAGGTGCAGTGCCAGTGAAACCAGATTGAAGCCTGACTCACACAGCTCTCCTTCCTGAGAAAGCAGAGTGGTGCTGTGGGGAGGGCGGAGGCGCTTGCACCAACAGCACTGCCTCTCAAGGAGATCCAGCGAATGCTGGAGGAGAGGCTGGGCCACGGGAGGGGTGCAGAGCCCAGCAGAGGGAGCCCACCTCTCACAGGCAGCCCAACAGTCTTTCGGAGTGGCTGGGCCATTAGCAAAACCCGTCCCAGCCCGCTTTCCCAGCACAGGCCGGAGCAGCTCCGAGCCCCAGCAGGTGGGCGAGCAGAGGGGAGGCCAGGAGGCACAGTGCACAGCTGGAGCAGCTGGGTCAACAAACTGCAGAAGAAATGCCCACAGCACAAACAGCCAAGGCCTCGGGCTGCTTGTCCCTGGCTAGTAATGTGAAATTTCATCATCCAATCTTCCAGGTTGCTATCTAAAGAAAAGACTCTAATAGCATCGAGATAAAACAATGGGGGAAGTTCAAGATAACTGACCCATGCATGCTAGAAGCAAATACCAGGGTAAGAAAGACCTAAAAGGCACATGAAACCTATGAAAATTTTCTGAAACGTAAAGGAAGCAAACAAGAAATGTATAGGGAGGAATAACGTCACCTCTGAAAAGATTCATGATAGGAATGAGAAGTAAATTGTCTTGTACTTTGAAGAGGTTAAAGAAAACCTGGTCTCTAAGATGTATGAAATGCAGTATGCAATAAGAGAGACTGAAACTATAGAAGCTGGCAGAGTTAATATGATGACTGGAAATAAATAATGTTATGAGAATTTTAAAAAGCATTAGAAACATTAAAGAGCAGAATTTAATTGTGGACAGCTGATAGATGTTATAGAGGACAATGTTGAAATAATTCTCTCAGAATAGAGAATGAGGACTAAGAGAAAAAAGAGCAGAGAGAAAATAAAAATATGGAGAGTAAACCACAGAGACTCACCTGTGAATTACAGATGATCCTTAAAAAATGTGGGGCATTATGGGTACTGATCCCCGGCTCAGTTGAAAATCTGCATATAACACATGACTCCCCCAAAACATAACTACTAGTAGCTTACTAATGAGTGGAAGCCTTACTGATCACATAAACAGTCTACGAACACATATTTTGTATGTTATATGTATTATATACTGTATTCTTACAATTAATAAGCTAGAGAAAAGAAAATGTGATTAAGGAATCATAAGGAAAAGAAAACCTTTATTGAAAAATACGGGGGTACAAGAGGACCCATGGGGTTCAAACCCATGCTGTGCAAGGGTCAAATGTACTGGTATTTCTAAAAAGACATCAGAACAAAAGAGTCATGATTAAAGATATAACAGAAGAAAACTTCTGCAATCTGGCACCTGATCCTTCATAGTTTAGATAAAAGAGATGAACAACAGACAGGTGCTGTGTCTGCTTAACTCCAAAAATTAAAGAAAAATCCTACCAGCATCCAGCACATGCAAAAAAAAAAAAAAAAAGACTTATCTACAAAGGAATCAAATCAGATTGTATCACATTTCATTACAACATTGATGTAATGCCTTGAGAGGTTTGAAAGAGAATATTATGATCATAAAAATCTATACTTCATAGGAGAAGCCACAGAGAAAACCTGTGATCTATATAACAGCACAGATGATATAAAACCCATGTATTTTTCCTGAAAAATATTACTCAAAGATGTATCCATGCCATGGAGAGATAAATCAAAAGCTGCAACTCACAAAAGATCTGTCAACAGAAATAGAAGCCCTATAAAAGTAAATCTGAATCTTAAAAATCATAGTTATTATAATACAGTTTTAAAATAAAATGACTATCTCAAATAACAATTGAAAAAATACCATTTAAGAATAAAGTTAAATAAAAACTTGAATGATAATAATACAAGGTGATGAGTGGTAAATAAATGCACTAATTTCTGTAGCTAACAATAGATTTTACATTTTTGTATTGGTACTTGAAGTAGACGGCTAGAATTTTAAACTGTGAATGCAATTATACTAGAGTCTTATTATAATGAAGATGCCACATTATTTAGTCTAAAGTACAGAATCTGGTCAAAGATGTAATCAAACATAAATTTATTGGCTTAAATACATTAGATAGCAACTAAAAAAGAGTAAAAAGTATGTAAATCAAGAAGTTAAAAAAAGAATGGCAAAAGAAACATAACTAAAGAAGAACGGTATTAATAAAGATAAAAGTAGATGCAAATAAATTAGAAAGTGGCAATAGAAGCAGAGCCAATAACAATCCAAGTGCTGTTTCTTTCAGTTAAAAAGAAAACAACACAAGATCATAAGATGTCTCACTGAAAATTTAACTTGTGTTTTTTTGTTGTATGTTCTTTAGCAAGAGAAATATCTAGAAAACTCATCTGTCCCTGGGACAGGGAGAAATCTTTAAAGGGAAAAGGAGCCCCTCCAACCCCCCACGCCAAGCGGGTGTCCGCTCTAACGAGGATGAGCTGTACGCTGCAGCAGAATGGGCCACATCAGGGTAGGGTTCTAAAAAAAACCCTCTTGGACTCTTGAGGGTTTGGCTGTCTGAGAAGAAAAAGACAACTGAGGTTCTGGATCCATGAGAGAAAAATGGCCAAATCACTCCCAATAAAGTCTGCCTGCATCTGGGGAGCAGCTCCATACAGAAGGGAAAGAGCTGTCGGAAGGAGGTTGCAGCCTGGAAACCTGGTGAGATGCTTGAGGATGTCGGGAAATGTGTCCAGGGATCTGGACCAGTGCAGCAGTGGGCAGCAACCGCCACAGAGCACAGGCCCTCTTGCTCGGTGAGGGAAAGACGCCCTGTTGCTGGCTATTTAGGAGGAGGGTTGTGTTCAGAGAGGGAGCTGCCAACACAAGTTAAGTGTGGCAGGTGCAGTGTTCAATCCAGACTTCATTTGACTTAAAAAAATAAGAAATGCGATCATTTTCTGCATGCTAAATTTAAGAGGTTGATACCAGTTACAATCAATAAAGAAGCAAACTAGCTCTAAGTTAGTCAAGGAAAAAAGTGGAGAGACATATATGTAACAAGAAAAGCGTATCACAAAAGAGAAATTTAAAACAGTTTACTCAAACACATGCTAATAAATTTGAAAATCTCAAGAAAATGAAGTATGCTCTGGAAAACACAAGTTTCTAAAATCCACATAAGAAGTCAAACCTAGAGTGACCGAGCAGCATGGAAGAAGCCACGAAGGGGACTTCCAAAAAGGGCGGGGCAAGGAACAGAAAACTCTGATGGCTTCGCAGACCCGCTTTTTATTTTTAAAGAGAAGCTAATGTGTCTGTCCTAGAAACCGCTCCAAGGCACTAAAAAGATGGAAAGCTTTCTGATTCACATAGTGAATCTAGAACAACTCTGAACTGGACTGGACTCGCAGGGAAGAAACTTAGAGAATTAAATTGACTAAAAGACTCATGCAGCACAACCAACATAGGTTTACTTTACAAAGGCGAGTGTAGCTTAATGTCAATGTGAATTCCGAGTCCATTCATCCAACAGCCTAGGCAACACACCCCTCTGGATTTCCAGGGAGCGTATCTAAACTCTCTTGTTGGTTTTCCTCTGTTACCAGTTGCCCCTCTGCATTCTTCTTCACATTAGTGAGTAGTAACTATTTCCTTCCAGTTGCTCAGACCAAACCTTGGGTACCATCCTTGATGCCTCATTCTTTTTCACTCTATGCATACAGGTCATCAAGAAATCCACTTTGTCAGCTCTACTGTAAGAAAAGATCAAGAATCTAACTGGTTTTCATTATTTAGTCCAAGTCATCACCTTCCACTCAGATCCTTTTAAAGTGTATGATGGACCAAATCCTCTTTCCTTTTAAAAACTCTCTAGTAGTCCTGAAATAAATCTGGACTACCATGGTCAAATGATTTACAGCAAGGATGCCAAGACCGTTTAATGGAAGAGTAATAGACTTTTAAACAAATAGTGTAAAACGACTGAATAACCTTCTACAAAAGAATAGAGTTGGATTCTTACCCCATGCTGTGTACAAAACTCAACCTAAAATGGACAGAGGCCTCAATGTAAGAGCTAAAATGATAAAACCCCTAGAATAAAACAGGCTTACATCTTTGTGACCTTAGATTTAATGATGGTTTCTTAAATATGCCACCCAGAGCACGAGCAGCAAAATTAAAAAACAATGAACAGATAAACTAGACTTTACCAAAATTAAAAAGTTTTGTGCAAAGGATACCATTAAGAAAGTGCAAAGATAACCCATAGAATGAGAGAAAATATTTGCCACTCATGAATTTGACAAGTATCTAGTATCCAGAATCTATATGGAACTCTTACAGCTTAACAGCAAAAAGACAATGCAATTAAAATTGTACAAAGGACTTGAATAGGCCCTTCTCCAAAGAGGATATACGAGTAAGCTAGATCTCACTCATATTATAACCGGAAGTTTGTATCTTTTGACCCCTTTCACACAGTTCCCCTCCCTCGCACCCCTATGATTCCGCTTCAGTGCAAATGTCTAAGCACATCCACAGACAGAAATGTGGTGGGCAGGGGCAGGGGACAGCGACGTGAATAACAGCTAAGTGAGGTGGGATTTCCTTTCGGATGGTAACAATGTCCTGGAATTACATAGTGGTCATGGGGGCACATCAGTATGTACACACCAAAACCATTTCATTGTACACTTTAAAATGGTTAAGTGAACTTTTTTTTTCAATTAAAAAAATACTCTCCAACAGTTTCTCAAATGACTCCAAGTATAAACCAAGTGCTCACTAATGTATTGAAAGAGTCAGAAATCTCCGCCCCCCTACAACTGTTCTGCTTCCTCCTTGTCCACTCTGCTCCAGCCCTAATGGTCTCCTGAGTGGCTCCGGCACCACCAGAATCACTCCCATATCAGACCCTCTGCCCATGCTGTTCTTTCTGGACCCCTCTTCTTTGAGATACCTTATGATTTGCCCCTCAGTGCCTCAGAAGTCACCTTGTCTTTGAATCTCCCCTTGACCTCACCCTATCCCTTATGGGACATCCGATTCCCCTTAGCCTATCTCATTTTCCTCCCAGCACTTATCATTACCTGATGTACATTTACGTGCTTATTGCCTTTTGTAATCTGTCCCCCCACAGTCCTTGAGGGCAAGGACTTTGTTTCATTCACTGAATTGTCCACAGTACCTAGAACAGTGCCCAACACATGCTAGGCACTCCATAAATATGTTTTAAATGAATAAATGGACAAGGTCTGTCCAGCCATTGGACAAATAGTCCAACCACTGTTATATACTAAGAATGGTTTGCATGACATAAATGTAACCTGGTAGCCAAAGAGAGTGGATGGGAATGTGCATGTGTGAACAATGATGACTTCACTTTACTAGTCAGTGGGGGTAGTAGAGGTTGTTGAGTGAGCATGTGTACTGTGTGGCCATTGCATTCAAAATAAGTGAATAGAGCAACAAATCTGCATCAAGTTTTGCGTTAAGTTTGAACATTCCTCCACAGAAGCTGTTTGGATAATTCAGAAGGCCAGAGCTATGGGCAACTGGCGATTAGCAGCTTCATCATGACAACATGCCTGCTCATGCATCATGTCTCAGGCAGAGTTTTTTTTGTGAAACATCAAATCACCCAGGTGACTCAGCATCCATGCAGCACAGATTTGGCACCCTGCAACTTCTGGCTTTCCCCAAACTAAAATCACCTTTGAAAGGGAAGAGATTTCAGACCATCCATAAGATTCAAGAAAATACAACAGGGCGACTGAGCAACTGGGAGAACTGTGTGAGGTCCTAAGGTGCCTACTTAGAAGGGGACCAAGGCATCATTGTCCTATGTACATTGGTTCTTGTATTTTTGTATCTTTTTCAATAAATGCCTCTAATTTTCATATTACATGGCTAGACACCTTCTGGACAGACCTCATATTACAGAATGAATATGAGGAAATTGATGACTATGATTTGTCATGCTAATAGAGCAAAGGAAAAAAATCATATAGCTATTGATATAGATGCTAAAAAGACACCTGAAATGTCAACATATGTATTTGGTTCAAATACTGAGTAAATAAAAAAAAGTAGTGTCCTTTAACATGAGGAAGACTATCTTTCTTCCAGCAGACTAGTCAACATACCTTACAAACAACATTCTCATTAAAGTCAAGAACAAGACAAAAATATTGGTTATTATCACTATTTTTCAATATAACTTTTAGTGAATGAGGCAATAATAATAACAATAATAATTGCTAACAAGTATTAGGTGTTTCTTTGGGCATGGTTCTAAGTCCTAAGTGCTGTATATGTATTAACTCTTTTGATACATGTAATACCTGAGGTAATATGAGTATGTTCCCATTATCAGGGGCACAGAAAAGTTCAATGATTTGCCCAAGGTCATCCAACCATTAAGTAGCTGAGTCAGAATTAGAACCTGAGCAGTCATTCTGTCCTAACTCCTATGCAGTACCACCTCATAAGGAACCAGTTAGATAAAGATGCTGTAATGCTGGCAAAACAAAGCAAACTTATTCTTGCTCCAGTTGGTATTGTTGTCTACTTAGAAACCCCACGGGAAATAAGAGAGGAAAAACCACCAGAAGTGATGAGAATTGAATATGGTCAGTCATAAGACATATATACACTGATCAATAGCTTTCCTATATTCTGGCAATAACCACTTTTCACATGTCAAGGAAAATAGATCCCATTCCCTAAGGCAATATAAATACTTTAAACCAACATGAAATGGAAAGGATCTATATGAAGAAAATGACAAAACTTTACTGAGGACCCAATAAGAAATTCTGAATAGAGAGATATTCTATGTTCACAAATGGATAAACTTGGTTTATAAAGATGTCAAATGTCCCCCTAATTAATTCTGGAGTTACTGAAATGAAAAACAAACAAACAAACAAACAAAAAACCAAAAAAACACCTACTACATTTTTGGGAACCTTACAAAAATTAAACTGGTGAAAATAGAGGCAATTATGAAAAATGAAGGGAGGACTGCATAATACCCACAGCTGATGGGGTGTGAGTGGTGGGTCACCTACAGGCCGAGCCAAGGATGCCTTCACCAAGGATGCCTTCACCATGGATGCCTTCGCCATGGATGCCTTCACCAAGGATGCCTTCACCAAGGATGCCTTCACCAAGGATGCCTTCACCATGGATGCCTTCACCAAGGATGCCTTCACCAAGGATGCCTTCACCATGGATGCCTTCGCCATGGATGCCTTCACCAAGGATGCCTTCACCAAGGATGCCTTCACCATGGATGCCTTCACCATGGATGCCTTCACCAAGGATGCCTTCACCATGGATGCCTTCACCATGGATGCCTTCACCATGGATGCCTTCACCATGGATGCCTTCACCAAGGATGCCTTCACCATGGATGCCTTCACCATGGATGCCTTCACCAAGGATGCCTTCACCAAGGATGCCTTCGCCATGGTGCCCTTCCACGGGCACTTCCCTTCCAGCCTCCCAAAGGAGCTTCAAAGCCACTTGCTGGAAACAGCCAAACTACAGTCAACCTGAATCCCAGAACGACTGAGAAGGAGTTTACCACCCTAAGCTGTGTCTGACTCAGGAGTTCATGCAATAATATTCAGAACACTGGGAGGCCAATTCCAGGACAGACAGATCAATGCAACGAAGTTTAAAAACTCAGAAACAGTGCAAAGCCGCACTGTCCAATATGACAGCCACTAGCCACATGTGGTTCCTGAGCATTTGAAAGGGCTAATTTCACGTGCCGAAATGATAATATTTCAGATATGCTTCATTAAATAAATTATTAAATATTATTAAAATTTATTTTACTTACATCCTTTCTATTTTTTAAAAATTTTATTTATTTTTAGAGAGAGGAAGGGAGGAAGGGAGGGAGGGAGGGAGAGAGAGAGAAACAGCAATGTGGAGTTTGCTTCTTGCACGCCTCCAAAAGGGGACCAGGCCTGCGACCCAGGCATGTGCCCTGACTGGGATTTGAATTGATGACATTTTGGTTTACAGGCTGGTACTCAATCCACTGAGCCACATCAGCCAGAGCTATATTCTCTCAGTTTTTAAACAGTTACTAAAACATTTAAAATCGTATATGTGGCTTGCATGGTATTTCTATTGTACATAACTATTACATATAAACATGTAATACATTATTTTCTAAAGATAAAATTTCACATAGGTATTTTAAGTGCATCAGAAAAGACATATTAAGTAAGTTCTGGAAGAATTACTGAGCAACTGTGGGGGCAGGAGAAAGGAAGGCTTGCTATTTGAGGCCATATGCTGAAATACTAGATACACTTAAAAATAAAGTAACAAAAGTACTAGAAGAAAATGTAGGTGAGTGTTTACAAACGTGACCAAAAGCTAATATCCTTACTTTATAAAGAACTCATAAATCAGTAAGAAAAAGAACACTCCAGTAAGAAAATGTGCCAGTAACATGAACAGCCAATTTAAAAAAGGAGAAACAGAAATGAAAGAGATTCCTAGTGAAAAAGAAATTCAATCTTCCTAGTAATCAAAGAAATGCAAATTAAAGTTGCAATTGCCAAGGATCAAGTGAGAATAATATGCAATGTTGGCAACGAATACTTTCATGTACTTTTCCGAAACTCTCAATTGGTATGAACTTTCTGGAGGACAATTTGGCAACAAGCACAAAAGGTTCCAAAATGTGCAAACACTATTTCTAGAAATTGGGCCTTTGAAAATAATCAGAGATGTTTATATAAAAACACAAGTATGAGCTTATTGCATTGTTTTGTAATCAGGACAAATTGGCAACTATCTCCATGCAGTGGGAACTTCCTTGAGTAATTACGGCGTGTCCACAGGGTAGAGTACTTTCAACAGCCATTGGCGAGAGCGGCAACAGAGAGTATCCATCCACCTCCCATCCTAACTCCAATTCCTCAAGATGGCAATGATTTTTTTTTTAAGAAAAAAAAAATCTCTAATGGTTCTGGAAAACAATTAAAAAGATCATTGATGAGCAGAATATTTGTGCAACTACTGAACTAGAGGAAGGGTGCAGATTGTAGGATATATAAAGCTGGAGGAAAAGAGCCCAAAACACATAGAGGGGGCTGTGGCCTGGGTGGGGGCTGTTCATGGCGTTGCCAGGCCCAGAGCGGACAGGCCATGCTGAGTCAGAGTGGTGGAGGGCATCTGCTGGCCTGGGCAAACATGCCCCTGCATTACTAAATTGAAGAAGCCATTTCTGTAGTGAGAGCAAGTATTTGCTCATACAATACACATGAGCTTATGTGCACTGAAAAAACCATCAAAATACACAGCTGTCGATGCTGACAATGACCTTCCGGTGGGTAGGTTGTGGCCGACCTTCCATTTCCTCTGTGTTCTTCTGTGTCTTCCACATTTTCTGCACTGAGTGCACATCAATATTATGGCTAGAAAACAATAATTAGTATTTGAAAACAAAGGAGCAAAAATAAAAACAAAGAATTTGAGGTTTTTATGTAAGAAAGTAACTAGAATCTTATGATTTTTCTTTCGAAGTAACTGCAGTGACCTCCTGGCCGGTTTCCCAGACTCCGGGCTGCCTGTCCCACTCTGCCCCCAGGATGGCAGCCATCTCTTCGCCGCCCCCCCCCCCATTTGGACACTCCCTGCTGCTGGAAGGTATGGTCCAAGTTCAGAGGCTTCACCATCCTTCCTTCCTTCCAGCCCATTCTCCCACTTCTCCCCCTGCACACAGAGCTACCCAGTCACAACAGACCAGACGCTGGCTCTTAAAGGCTCCCAATACTTTCCAACTCCACTCCTTTGCTCATGTTGCCTGGCATTACTCAAGCTGGCAGATGGGCCTTGGGGAAAACTGCAGCCAGAATCGACCAGAATAGCTGTGGACCTACACACTGCAAGATGCACTGCCCCGTGAGCCAAATATCCTGGGAAGTGCGGTAGGAGCAGGTGTGGAGGGACAGTGCCTCTGAAACTCAAGATCTGGACAAATAAGAAAAATAAAAATGGAATGCAGAATCCCATGGTGAAAATTCCAGAGGACTATGAGGAGCTCCCCTGGAGATATGGGTCGGTTGGCCCTCCCTTCTGGGGTAGGGCTTTCGGTGGCTGTGGGCGGACACACTGGCCCAGCCCTGTGGCCTCCTCTCTGTAAGGGCAGGCACAGACCTGGGTCCACACCCGCACCTGCCACCTCTTGGCTGTGACGCTTTGGCAAAGGGTCTTCCTGAGTGAGTCTGCTCTATAAAACAGAGACGGTACCATGCTGGGTGACTGAATGTCATCACCTGCACAAGTAGGCTTCCCATAAATGGCAGATGATGTCATAATTATATTTCCCTACCTCAGGTCCTGGTGCAGTGGCTGCTTCCTGGGGCTGGCATCATGTTCTGGGAATCAGGCCTGGGGGCTATGTAAGAGGCCTGAGGAAGTGTCCCTGCCAAGGACTTTGAAGTCACCATGGGTGGCCAGGACCGATCCCCACGCCAAGGATCTCCTTCAAGGCCCCCCATCCCAGCCCAGGATCGGGCATGTATTTTTCTTATATCACAGCCCTGGGGAGCTGTGAGCAGCATGCAGCCAGCCCTGCGTGAGCCCTGGCGCGGGCACCACAGACCCACAGCCAAGAAACCCCATCCGCTCTGAGCAGGGTCCAGGATAGCTGCTTTCTCTCAAGAACTGGTATATGTGTGGTGGGAGGGTGTGGGGCTCTGAGGACTCGGTATGGAGGCGCAAGGAGGGAGCATCCATCAAGCCTAGGGTCTTCCTCCCTCACTTCGAATAGGGCAGCCATCTCCATCGCGTTTGGGGTGGAGGGAGGAGGAGCATAGTGGGCCATCTCCCTGGGGGTGGAAGCTCTAGGCCAGAACAAGGCAACAGCTCAGAGGTCTATTTTTCATTCAAAGGCTTAGCCACCGCAGCCACCACTGCAAAAAGCTTTGGATGTGCTGCCATGTGTGCCGCCAGGACAGCAGGGGCACTGGACACAGCAGAGCCTCATGGGCCGTGCTTCTCCCCCGAGTGAGCGGGACTTTCCCCGCTCTGAAGACATGGGTCAGTCAGGGTGCCTGCTGGTGAGCTGGGCTCTCCCTGGGGGTGCTCTCATGAAGGAAGAAGTGCTGCTTCAGTCTGCCCCATGGAGCCGGGCCTCAGAAGGCTGAAGGCCTGTGGGCCCCATTCTTGACCTTGACCTTGAGTCTCTCCCTTGAATATCTGCATTGGACTGGGGCTACAGGGAAATACCTATTGCCAGTACCACCCTCCTCCCCTCACTCACCCCTATCTGTTAAATGAATGGGCAGCCTTCACCCATCCCAGTGGTCCCCAAACTGTAGTCTGTAACACCCCCTTACAGCAAGTCATGGTGTGAGCATACTACTGCCTGTGTGCTTGCTAGCTTAGTAGTTTCCTTTAAACAGTCTCACTTTTAAAATAAGGGTTCTGGCCCTGGCTGGTGTGGCTCAGTGGATTGAGCACCGGCCTACAAACCAAAGGGTCACTGGTTCGATTCCTAGTCAGGGCACATGCCTGGGTTGTAGGCCAGGTCCCCAGTAGGGGGTGCTTGAGAGGCAACCACACATTGACGTTTCTCTCTCTTTTTCCCTCCCTTCCTCTCTCTAAAAATAAATGAATAAAATCTTACAAAGTAAATAAAAATTAAAATGAGGGTTCCAGCCTAAACAATAACATCCATGATGTGCAGTTTTGATAGACTAGTAATCTTTTTCCCCAGTATACAGTAACATAAATACCTAACTATTAAAACTGTATACAAACCATGTCACATATACATACCATCCTGGGAGATACTGCTGGCTGGCCCCCCCAGCCAGGTCTCTCCCAGAGGCGGAAGTGAGAGGCCAAGAAGGAGAGGATGTTCCTTGCCTGGGGGCAGACAGCTAAGTCACCTGAAAGCACTGGTAAGTTCTTCAGGAAGAAAGAATGGGGGCACAGATGGGACCCTAGGGCCTTTAGGATTAAGATCTCATCAGTGGGGAGTCGCCCTGCCTCCTCACGTTACAGGGTCTGTGGATATGTGGGCTGTCCAGGTGATCCTGCAGCCTGGAGCGGGGCAGCGACACGGACCGGAGGGGGCTCAGCTCCCCCCTCCACCACCAGTGAGCCTGACCCTTTTCTCAGCTAAAGCGAGTGTAGGAGCATGGAGGCCTCAGCCGAAGGCTGCCCTCGCCTCCAGTACCGGGTCCTCAAATGTGTCAGAGGGCCTGATTCACAGGGCCCGGAGAGGAGGCCCCGCGTGGGCTCTCTAACAAGTTCCCGAGTGACAAGGGCACTGGTGCTCCTGGTCCGGGGACCGTACTTTCTTTGAGAACCACTGCCCCAGAGAATGGAGTGACCTGGCCCTGGGAAGAGAGGGTTCTGAAGGGCTGACAGCTCAGAATGAACCTCCAGGACACCGAAGCCCAGGGAAGTCACTCAGACACAAACTACAGTGTGTGCGTGCCCAACGCCCAGTGTCCAACACCAGCGCTAGACAGAAGCAACCACGTGGCAGGTCCCTGGTCACTGCCGACTCCAGCAAACTTTCCAGTGAGATCTCCAGAAGATTCCCCACCAATAAGTGATGTGTCCCCCAGAAAAGACCTAGTTAAGAACCAGCAGCAGGGCCTGCACCTTGAGCCAGGTGTGGGAGAGAACATTCCCACCACAGAGAGAAGCCAGCATGGAGGTGGGGCTGGATCAAAGGGGAAAGTGCCTGAAGGTGAGACAGGGGAGGAGGCCCCAGGGGATCTGTGGGGTCTCTTCAGCCACACTGAGGGGCTTGTTTCTGCTCAGAGCTGTAGGGAAGGCTGCTGACTCTAAAAAGGGCTCCTGGATTAGATGTGACCGCAAGGTCCCCTACTCTCCACTGCAGGCTACCACTCCATAATAATAAGTGGCAACTGTAGAGGAAGTAACCAGAGACCCCTCTGGTGAGGCAGATGGTGACTTGGCCAGCAGGGAAGGCTTCAAAGGGCCAGGCAGGGCTGTGGACGGCCGAAAGGACAGGTGCTTTGAAGGAGCATCTCTGCAGATGGTACCCTTTTGGTCTTAAACAGATTAAAGGCCTCAGGGGGTCCCTATACTTGGGGGAGGCCTCTGGGATGGAAAGGTCAACCCCAGAAGGCCCAAGATCCCTAAACACCAGGGATGGGGCAGGGAGTCCCCAAGCCCGGGGAGGAAGGGCTTGTGGCAGGCATAAGGCCCAGCCACAGAGAGGGCTTCCTGAATGAGGGTCAGCCGTGGGCTAAGGAACCAGATTCCAGATGATGGAAAGCGTAACAGCTACCCCTGGCATGGTGCTCATTATGAGTCAGGCACTTCTCTTAGCACATTAAGTTTCTGAGCACATTTAATCTTCACGATGACCCTAAGAGTTAGTACTGTTATCATCCCCATTTTCAAGATGAAGATATGGTGGCACAAAGAAGTAAACGATACTCATGCCCACAGCCCTGAAAGTAGCAGGATCAAGGTCATTGACCAGATGACCTCTCTGAGCCCTCATCACAAATTCTTTAAGCTTGGAACGATCTCAGAGTCGACTGGCCTACCTCCCTTAACTTACAGCAGGGGAAACTGAGTCCCAGAGAGACTGAGTGATTTGTCCCAGGGGCAGAGTTGGCTACTTGCATCACAGAATTGGCAACTAGAAGAGTAACTTGGTGAAGATAGCTGAGTAGGTTACGGGACCTGGAACGGGGGTGGGTCGGGGGAGAGAGGCCTAAGTGCCCCTGTGACTACCCGAAAGTACTGCTGCTCATGGCCTCCGTCGCCACCCAAAGTCCTGCCTCCATCCTGTACCTGCGGTGCCCACGTGAACATCACTCGGCCTCTGACTTCTTTGCCCCTAATACTGGTGACTCCTGCCCCCACTCTGCTTTAGCTGTTCACAAAGCAGGGCCTGGCCCCTGGATCCCTTCCTCCTTCCTCCAGCTCCGACCTCAGCCTGCCATCCTTCCAGCTCCCTCACCCCCACGTCATCACGCTTCTAAGAGACCTCCAGAGCTCCACTTCCTCCAAGCCCGCAGGCCGCCTGCCGGCCCACCCCTCTCCGTCCTGGACCCCACGGATCGCCCTGTCTGTCAGCAGCGCCCTCAATCTGCACCGCCCGCCCCCACTCAGTCTTTCCCCTGGCAGAGTACCAGCGCCGCATCGAGTCTATTCTCTGCCTTCTCAATCTCACTCCACAGTCACCAGGCCTGCTGAGGGCAGCCACGCTGCCAAGTACACTGGGCTAGTCTGAGCGCAGGGCTCCTACCACAAGAGGGCGTCACTTCCACCCTGAATTCCCGAGCCGGCTGAGAAGCAGGTCCACATGGGCCGGGCCACATACTGACATCACCAGGAAAGCCCGGGCAGGTTCTGATGCCGGCGTCACCTAATGGAATTGTCCTGGGGCTGGCCCAGGCGCCAGGACTGGTGAAGCTCCCCGGGTGATTTAAAAATGTACCTATTCATACGGGGGAACACTCAGCTGTATAAACAAACAAGTTTCTGCCCTAACTGGTGTGGCTTAATGGTGTGCTCACCACCCCACCAAAGCAAAAGGTCACCGGTTCTATTCCCAGTCAGGGCACATGCCTGGGTAGCAGGCCCGGTCCTCTGGCTGGGGGCGTGGGAGAGGCAACCAACTGATGTTCTCTAGTACATCGATTGTTCTCTCTATCCCTTCCCCTCCCTCTAAAAGTAAATAAAATCTTTAAAATAAAAAAACCTTCTGATACACACACATGGATAAACCTTAAAAACATTATGCCAAGCGCGCACAAAAGTACCTTATATAAACCTATTTATACAAAATGTTCAAAAAAGACAAAACTATAGAGCAGAGGTGTCAAACTTATTTTCACCGGGGGCCACGTTAGCCTTGTGGTTGCCTTCAAAGGGCCGAATGTAATTTTAGGACTGTATACATGTAACTGCTCCTTAACAGCTAAGCAAGAGCTCAGCACTGCTGCCGGGTAGAAACAAGGCGCCGGGCCAGCTAAAACAAGGCGGTCCGGCCCACGGGCCTTACGTCTGCCACCTGCGCTAACGAGCCAGCCAGTGAGCCTGGGGCCGGGGGTGGGACCGGTCACAAAGGGGCAGGAGGGAACCTGCGGAACTGCAGGAGTGTTCTGAGACCGATCACGATGATGGTTGTGAAACCACTAGAAATTTTCTAAAAATAGCTGAACTGCATACTAACAATGGGATGAATTGTATCATACATAAATTATCCCAATAAAGTTGTTAAAAGTGATGGGAAAACCAACTTATAAAATTTAAATTTTGTTTTGCATTTAAAGAATTCCCCTGGTGATTCTAATGAACAGCCAGAGTTGAGAACCCTGTGGAGGAGGCCTCACACCCACTGACCCCAAGGCCATGTTTATGCCTCTCTGGCCCTTGAAAGCTCAGGGCCTTGGCACATCACGGGCTACGCTGTTGTTTTTGAGTGAGCGGATGTGCGTTCCTAGAGCCTGTCTCCTGACTGAGTAGCACAGAGAAAGTCCACTTAACGCACACCAGGAGTGCATGAGTCTTTCATTCAGGGTTCTCATCCCACCCTCTCATCTGCCAGTGCCCGTGCGGTGGGAATACATCTTCTACTTCACACAGGGAAACCGGATCTCAGGTGAGGCGCATTGCCTGGTGTCACATGGTCACTGCTTGGCAAAGCTGGGCTTAGAGAGCAGCCCATCTGGTCCCAAGTCCTTCCATCTTACTGCATTTATATCTTTGATCCAGAGAGGACAAGGCTGAAACAAGCTCAGCCTTTTAAGCTGCTGACACTGGTCCTAGCAGCAGCTCTGGACCTGATACATTGGCGTCAATGAGGTGAAGTGAACTGGGTGGGTCACATGGCCACTACATGGCAAAGCTGGGCCAAGAGATTGACATGTCTGATCCAAGACCCGAGCAGCCTCTGGCTCACCATGCACAGGCCATAGATCTCAGCAATGCTAGGCTGGAAGGAGCAGCGGGTCGCATGGGTGGGATGGCCCTCAGCTTCCCCCCCTTTCAGGCCCAACGTAATGAGCTCCTTGGGATTAAGGTTCCCCCCTACCCCAGCCCCCTCTGATTTCAGGATTGCTTTCATTTGACATTCCTTCCAGCGCACCAGTCCGGAACAGAAGTGCTTGATGCTGCTGATCGACCAGTTTCATAACAGGAATCCAGTTTCCTCTGCACTCACGAAAAGCTGTTAGCCCCTGGCCGGTTTCCAGGGCCTGTGCTCTAGCAGTGCAGCCTAGGCATTGGAAGAGGGATGGCAAAGCCCTTGGGCACAGACAGGAGTCAGCTGGGCGGAGAGATTTAAATCAAAAGGGGTTCCTGCCAGTAATACCGCCCAGCAACACCCTGTCCTCAGAAAAGAGGTTTCCTGTTGAGATGCCCTGCAACTCAGCTGAAGGCCCTCACACAGCTGTGTAGGTGCAGAGTCGTGCTACCAAACTGCCCACACCTGACCCCGGTGGGGATGGTGTGACGCAGAAAATGCTGACCAGCACTCTGGAGGGGCAGGCCTCTGGCCTCGGCTGGGTTCTAACCTCTTTAGATCAGGTTTTTCAAATCTCCCAGGTCACCTTCAGTCCCAGGTGGCAGCAGGAAGTTAATGGAAGGAAAGAAGGAGCAATGGGAAGTCTGAACTGGGAACCTGGACCTCAGGATTCAGTCCTGACTTTTCTGGGAGCAATCTTTCACCTGAGGTGCTCTGGAAACCTGGACTTTTCCCCATCCCCTCTCTGGGCCTCAGTTTCCCCTCCTATACAATGAGGGGGTTGGGGAAGGTATCTCTAAGAGCCCCTCAGGCTCTGACAGCCAAAGACCCTTATTGGAGAAAAGCAGGTCCCTCCAATTTGCTGTACAGATCCGTGTTAATGGGACCACACTGCCCCCTGCCCCCCATCGACCCATTCCATACTCATTTCAGAGCACTCGTCACTGCCTTAGAGGGCAGTCTTCCAGCAAAAGCCTCTTTAGTGTTTGGCAATGAGTCACTCCCACTGGAGGTCAAGTTTCCTTTGTGCCTCTCCCTAGGGGCTGGGAAACAGAGAGGGGGGACAACGAGGGCCAGTGTGGCCTGGGAAAAGCTTGTCTTGCTTGGATGACCACAGACGGTGGGGACTGGGCACTGCTGCTTCTCAAGCACCTCCAAAAACATCCCTCTCTGTGCATGAACTTTACAGTTTACAAAGCTCTTTCAAATCCATGACTCATCTTATTTTGGCAAGAATCCTGTAGGGATAAGGGAGGAAATTGCAGCTCAGAGAAGAGAGGTGACTTCTCCAAGGGCAATGCATTGAACGGCCTCTGCTTCCCAGGGGACTGACGGGTAGAGTCTCAGAAAGGTACGTGCAGGGCTGGAGTGGAGATCTGGCCTGGTGACTCCCCGCCCCTCTGCCCCAACTTCACACCCCCCCCAGCCCGCCCCTACTAGCAGGGGCGGATCCTTTCCAAATCCTCCCACTGAGGTTGGCCTGGACCTCAGACTCACATACTTCCTCCTCACAAGGCTCTGAGTTTTGCTTGCTCTTGGGCAGCTTAGCACACCTGGAACGCCTTGCCTTGATGGGAGGCTCTGAGTACCAAGCACACACATGGAAGGAAAAAAAAAGTAGGAAGTATAAGGAGAATGGGAAGAATGACAAGAGACTATTTTGCGCTCATCTGAGTGGGAACACCTCTTAAACGTTTGATAATATCCACTCTAAGTAAGGGTGTGGGGAAACGGGAATTTTCAAATGCATCACTGGGATGGCCTCGGTGGAAGGAAGTTTGTCTCATTACTTTAAGTGACACTGTAGTTCCACTTCTAGACATCTACTACAAAGATGCATGCCTATGAAGATGCATGCCTAGATGCATGCATGGTATTAAAAAGCTGTAAACGTCCACAGGTGTCTGGTTGAATAAATTATCATCCATCCATCTGATAAAACACCACGGCCCATCCGTAAGAATGAGGTCAACCAAGACTTCTAAGATCTGTTGTAAGTTGAAAAGGCAAATCCTCCAGTATAAAATCATTGGATTTAAACAAACACACAAGAAGTTCTGAGCAGATGAACACTGACCACATTCTCTCTCACTTGGGAGAGAATGTGGGATTTAGGGCAATTGGCAACTCTTTTATTTTTTTACTGGGTATATTTTGGCGTTGCTGTTCCCCCTTTTCCTTTTTTGCAAGAAAACAAAAACAAATCACCATGTACAACGTATGTTTGTAAGCCATTAAAACAAACAGAAAGCCCACCCAACTGATGGTGACCCTTGAGTCTTTGCTCCGAGTCAGCTCCTCCCCAAAACGCCCCTCCCAGGAGACGTGCTGTTGGTGCATACGGTGACTTCGGGTGATCACTACCGCGTGGGTAACAAGGACAACAAACCTACAGGGGTGGGGAGGGAATAAGCCACACGATCCAGCTGAAGGTGCAATGGGAGGGAGGGATCACTCCTGAGCTATCTGGGATGGAGGGTTCCACCTGTCCCATGCACGATCAAATTCCTTGGCCACCGGCTCTGCCTTGTCAATGGTAAAACCGCTCTGGGACTGCTAATAAAAGTGTGCTTAAAAGCCCTGTGACTTTGGGTGTCCCTGATTCAGCCATCGTGCCCTTGCCCAGAGATGACAGCCGCAAACAGGTCGGTGAGAGCGTGTCCTCTCGGCACAGCGTACCTCGGAGAACCTCTGCACGTCCTGGGTGAGCGTGCCCACTCGCTTCCACTGGAAGTGCTTCAGCAGCTTCAGGATGGCCGGGTTCACTGCATTGTCCGATGGGACCGTCCGGAAGAAATAAGGGTATTTTTTCTTATCGGCTAGCACAGGCGTGGTCGCAGCGAAGGAAAGCTGAAAAACACAAAAAGGGAGGACACTTTTACCGGTGGGCCTCATCGCTCAGAGCCTGGAGCTTCTGGAACAGCAGAGACTCTGAGTTCTGACCTGGGCACGAACACACGGGGAAAGGCACTTTGAAGCCTTTCTACTATAAAAGTAATACATTATAATGGAAGAAAAGATTTTAAAAACACGAAATAAGGAGAAAGTAGGAAAAATGGGTTAATAATTTACCCCTCCCCAAAGAACCATTAACACTGCAGTCCATTTCCTTCTGGTCCTTTATGCAGGCACAGTAATTTTAAAAGAGTTTCATGAGGCCGTTACACATATGTAATCAAACTGTTTCCCCCCACCTGACACTATCCTACAAGTATCCAGCCATCCTGTTAAAAACGCCTTGTAAACACTCACACAGCTGCATAATATTCCAGTATAGGAAAGCACACCATAATTTACTGAATCATTTCTACTTTGAGGGCATTTAGATCATTTCTAATTTGCCATTATTGTCCCATTATTCCACAAGCATCCTTGTGCCCAGCTTTCTTCCCCCTAAAATTCAGGCTATTCCAATAAGATACAATCCATGGTACAGAATTTCCCAGATAAAGGATATGCACTTTTAAAGACTTGATACTTATTTCCAAAAAAAGGACTGTATCAATCTACACTCCACTAGCCAGGTACAGTTAGAGAGCCAATTTCATTGCATTCTGGTCAACAGAGGAAATAAAACATTATTCTGACTTTATAATGATTTATCACGGAAAAGCTGGAACCACGAAAAAGCATGACCACTGGATCACATTCAGTGGTCATGCATAACGTTTCATCTTTTTCTATGTGGTCGTTAACTAGTAATATGTGCTATTTTAGGAATTGCTTTCTCATGTCTTTTATTTCTTTTCTGAGTGCTATTCCAATGCTTTTCTTATTAAGTTTAAGGAAGACTTTCACGTGCGCAGCATTCAAATGCAGACTGTTTCAGCTGCTGTAATACCCTGGTGTGTTTGCTTTCCCACACTGTGTGTCTGTTCTCATTTACACGCACTGGTCCAATCGGCCCATCGCCCCCTTTATTATCGCTTCATTTTAAGTGCCAATAAGTTGCTACATTGGATTTTAGTGATCTGTCCTGCGGGGCCCGGCTTACACGTCACCTCTTCCAAAACACTTCCTCCGAGCTCTGCGCCCCCTTCCTCGGCCCGGTGCCGGGCAAACTTTTCAGTCTTTGCAGTGTGATGGTGGGAATGGGATCTCATAATTCTGGTTTGCATTTATCTTATTCTGAGTAAGGGTGAGTCTCTCTTCCCACGTTGGAGAGCGAGGTTCTTTCTGGAAACTGTTCACATTCTTTGCCTGTTCCCCAATTTGAATTCTTTTTCTTCCCAGATGGTAGAAATGATCTTTTCTATTAAGGAAATTCGCCCTGTGTGATATGTTACTAACCCCTCCTCTCCAGTTTGTATATTTTTTTCTTTGATGTTTCTTATAGTGTCTTTTGCCATCTGAAAGGTTTTTTTGAATGTGGTTGAATTTATACACTTTTCCATTTTATGTCTTCAGGTCAGGTGCCGTATTTCCCACTCTGGGATTACGAAAGAATCCCTTCATGGTTTCTTCTGGTCTATCCGTCATCTCCCCCTCCCACCCTCCCTTCTTTCTTTCGTTTCTTTTAAGTCTTTGATCCAGAAAGGACCTGGGTGAAGCGAGCTCACCCCGGCTTTCTTTCCAAACAAGTGCCCGTCCCAGCAGCAGGTCCCGATCTAATCACTTCTGAGAGTCCCGTTTCAGCACCCAAGGAAATAACGTCCTGGCTCCATCAGGGGCCAACGAAGATGCTCTTGTCACCTGAGAAGCACTCCTTCCCCTCAAGGCTCTGGCAGAGCAGGGCAGTGGAGTCTTGTCTCTTGTCCCCGTCTGGCTCCCAGGGCAGACAGCCACCACCCAAGGAACCAATTTTTGAGATCCTCGCAGAGAAGGGCCATCATCCCAAGATGGGTAACGGTCGAGGACAAAATGGCTATTTAAAAAATTTCTGGATACAGTAAGGACCCATCGGCAGGAGCTACAGAGAGGAAAATCTCCATGGGACATGCTGGGAACACGTGCATTCAGAGTTGTCTAGCAGTGAAGGACCTGCTGCAGTAGCTAGTGCAGCCCAGGGTCTGCAGGTCCGCTAACAGAGGCCAAAACACGGCCTGGAGAGGACATGCGGGGTTCGAGGTGTCCACGGGCTTCCCCTAAACTGTATGAAAAAGCTCGTGTGGGTGTGTATGTGCAGAGACACATTTTTCTGAAAAGAGGATTGATTGCGTCCACAAGATTCACCAAGGGGATCCTACCACCCAAACATCAGCAGCACCCTCGCTTGCAGGTGACACATAGGTCCCGTCCTGAGCTCAACAACGAAGAGAAGCTCTCTGCAGTGCCCTCAAGCCTAGTGTTTGTGATTTTTCTCCAGATATTAAAACAATACTTCAAGCCTCCAACGATTACGAGTGTGAGAAGGAGCTCTTAGAAAAACCAGAGAGCAACTATCCCAGGGCCTGGGATGGTGCGTGTTCCATCACAGCCCCCCAAATGCTTATCTAATGGGGTTTGGAAAGTGCTGGTTTTCTGATATGATTTCTGAATCACACTCTGGGTGACACTCTACCATTATTGTCCCATTAGTTCCAGGTCCACAATTAATTGTTGCTCGAACAACCTCCTATGTTTGCCCTGTAGGTAGTTATAGTGGTTACCATTCGGCAAATAAACGGCCCATTGTGTTTACAATGGGTTTGGAGTACAGTATCTGCCCCGGGTCTAAATCGCGTTGGGTGCAAATATTAACTGGCGCTGACATTTTCTGCACCATTTGAGATAATGCACACTCTGATTAAATGGTTTGGCATCACTGTTCCTCTGTCTCGCCCCCTAAAACTTCCTTCCACGGGTGAAGGTGGCAGGTGCTCACTGGCACTGCTGAACTGCAGACCTGGAGGAACCTGCAAAATCCTCTAGCTCTGGGTTCTTGACCCTGGCTGCATACTGGAATCACCTGGGAAGATTTTTTAAAAAATAATGACTTGGTTCCTCTCCAAACCAACTGAATCAGAATCTCTGGGCACAGAGGCCGAGCATCAGTGTTATTTAAAAACTTCCCAGGTGATCGTGATGCCTGGAGAGGGTTGAGAACCACTGAAACAGAACAATACCCTTAGTGGTTTTTCTTTCAATTTTATTTTGTGTTGGTTTTAGGTGTACGGCTTCATGGTTAAACAATCATATACTTCACATGGTGTTCCCCTTAATATTTCCAGTATACCCCACCTGGCACCACACACAGTTATCATGATGTTATTGACTATGTTCCCTATGCTTTATTTACATTCCTATTGACTATTTTGTAACTACTAACTTGTACTTCTTAATTCCTTCACCTCTTTTGCCCAACCCCCCAATGCTGATGACCTCTGGCATTCACTAGTTTGCTCTGAGTCTGTTTCAATTTTGTTTGTTTATTTTGTTCTTTAGATTCCACATATAAGTGAAATCATTTGATATTTGTCTCTGACTGATTTATTTCACCGAGAATAATACCCTCTAGGTCCATCCATGCTATCACAAATGATAAGATTTCATTCATTTCTATGGCTGAGTAATATTCCATTGTATATATGTATCACTGCATTTTTACCTGCTTGTCTATTGATGGGCACTTGGGCTGCTTCCATATCTTTGCTGTTGTAAATAACGCTTCAATCAACAGAGGGATGCGGACATTCTTTTGAATTAGTGTTTTAGGTTTCTTCAGATATATGTCCAGAGGTGGAATTGCTGAGTCATAAGGCAGATCCATCTTTAGTTTTTAAAGAAAACTCCATATATTTTCCACAGTGGCTGCACCAATTTGCATTCCTATCAACAGTGCACAAGGGTTTCCTTTTCTCCACATCCTTACCAGCACTTGTTTGTTGAGTTATTGATCTTAGCCATTCTGATGGGTCAGCACTCTTAGTTTTGAAAAAGCAGGCTGAGACCCAGAAATGGGGAGGAGCAGAGACATCCACAGTGGCCAACAAGAGGGAGAGACACAGGACTCTAACACCAGTGCTCTTTCTCTGTTTGATGTTGGCGCCCCTGCCTCCTACGGGTTTGCCAGTCTTCCTCCCCTGCACAGTCGCTCAGCAACCAGAAACACAGGCTTGTTGCATTGGGGGCCTAGGTTGAAAGACCCAGCCTTTCTGGGCTCTCCTGCCTTGTTTCACAAAACCAAGTTCATTCCTAAGCATGATGTGATTGAGGTTTTGAGTTAATCCCTAAACCGAGGATTTATTTCAGACAGTACTTTTAAATTTATTTTAGAGTTTTGTTACTTCTGGTTTTATTGCATTGTTTTGAGAATTTAGCATGTACAATGTCTGCTTTTAGACTTCACTGAGATTTTCTTTGTGACTTAATGTACAATCAATTTTTGTAAAAGTTCCATGACGGCTGAGAAAGCAGATGGAGTCTCCAGTTGTAAACTGTAAAATTATCAGACTACTTACGCATAAGTGGTATAATCAAACTAACCAATTATATTATCACATGCTTCGTATTTTTATTTACTTAACCTATCGAAGACTGAAAGGTTTATTAAGTTTTTTCCATTGTCTCTGATAATTTCGTCATATGCCAGTATTTCAACAGTTTTTGCTTTACACCCTTTAATTTTGTGTTGTTTTTGAGCATAAATGCTCATCACAATTGCATCGTTGTTTGTCAGCAGTCAATGCGCCCCTTGCCTACTGCAGATATCAGGCACTAGAGATATGGTAAACTTGAGTAAACTGAGGATTAAAATATTTTTCAAGGTAAATCAACACTTGTCATTTTTGCTTGTTGTTTCATGTTATCTTGCTTGATATTAATACTGAACCTTTACCTTATTTTTGCCTGCACCAGCCTGCCACCGTGCTGATCCTTCTCCTACGTGTAGTCTATTAAGATCGTTTCAGTGGGAGCGGGGGGGGGGGGGGGGGGGCAGGCTGGGTGGAGGAGGGCAGAGGGGGAAAGACTGGGAAGACTGTAACAGAATAACAATTTTTAAAGGATCAGTTTAAAGTATATTCCTTGAAAAGAGGACATGAATGAATTTTAAATATATATGCTTATTGCTGTAGTAAACACTTGGTTTTGCATCTATCATCATTAGTAGTCTTACCCTTTTGAATCATTGTTAGTAGTCTTACCCTTTTGAATGCTTCCTTTTGGCTTCCTTTGTCTCCTTTGCTACTCAGACTACATCTCTATTCTTCTCCATTCTGGATATATTAACTGGGCTTCGTGCTTCAACCTTCTGGAATAGCCCTTAACATTCTGAAGGACAGCATGGGATCGAAAATGTGCCGAGAGGGACCCTCTGTTGTCTTGACACATAGTAGAATTTAGGTGGGTGTCAAATCCTTGGGCTGCCACTTTTGCCCTTTGAAACTACAAAGTGATGCGGAAGAGAAATCTCGGGCTAGTGTGACGGTTGTGTGTGTGTAGGTATCTGGTTTTCTCTGGCTGGATGCTAGAAAAAATTTTTTTCTTTATTCTTAGAATTCAAAAAAATGGCTAAGATAGGTCTGGCTGTGGCGCTCTTCTGGGACAGAGGGACTTCTTCAATCTATGCACCCAAGTCTTTCAACTCATAAAATATATGCACATATATACTATATGCTATATATCGTATATTCTATGAGGTGTGTCCATAAAGTATCCAGCCACGAAATATAAAAAACAGAGACATTTATTGAAGAAGATACAAGATACAGGACACATGGTACACAGGACAATGATGCCTTAATCCCCTTCAAAGTGGGCACCTTGGGACCTCACACAGTGTTCCAGCATCTCTTCCACTGTTCAAAACACCCTACAAAATCCTTTGTTGGAATTGCCATCAGCTGCCCTGTTGTAGTTTCCCAAATGACCTTTCAAAGGTGATTTTAGTTTTGTGAAAAGCCAGAAGTCGCAGGGCTTTTGCAACCAAACCTGGGCTGTTGCAAGGCTGAGTCACCTGGGTGATTTGATGTTTTGCCAAAAAACTCTGCACAAGACATGATGCATGAGTGAGCACATTCTCATGATGAAGCTGCCAATCACCAGCTGCCCATAGCTGTGGCCATTTTTGTCATCTTGCATCTCCCAACTGACATCAAAACATCAAGTTGTACAGCTTATATACAATCTTTATTAGTTAATTATACCTTAGCAGAGCTGAAAAAGGCAATAGAAAAATGACAATGCAGACCAATGCTTGTCTCACACTTTTATTTATTTATTTTTTACTTTTTTCCTAAGTACTTTATTTTTCAAATTACATTTTATTGATTATGCTATTAAAATTGTTCTGATTTTCTCCCCTTCACCCCATCTCCACCCAGCATCCCTCACTCTCTCAGGCAATCCGCTCACCTGTGTTCATGTCCATGGGTCATGCGTACAAGTTCTTAGACTACTCCATTTCCTACACTGTATGTTACATGTACATTACTATGTATGTTACATAGAACATGGAGGTATTTACTCCTTATTAATGTTTGGCCTAGAGAGGCATATTCATGAAAAGCAACACCTGACCAATCAAAAAACAGTTAACATGGTCTTGATCTTGCTGTGACTTTACCACGCCTTCTTCAGGTGTGGAGAACCAGGCGACCTTCATTGCGATGACTGGGCCTTCTTTCCAGATCATAGGCATAGACCCACGATTCATCTTTGGTAATACCTTCTTGAGGAAATCTGGTTCATTGGTAGCGGTTTGAATGAAGTCATTAGCAACCTCAGTGTGATGTTCCTTCAGCCCTGGTAGCAGAAGCCATGGAACAAATTTTGCCACAATGCATTTCATGCCAAGATCCTGCATCAAAATCTCAGACACAGTAGTTTTTGGAATCCCCAGATCAGCTTCTAGTTCTCACACTGTCAGTTGCTGATCTTTGTTGATTACAGCCTGTACATGTTCAACATTCTCAGGGGTTCTGCTTGTTGTAGACCTTCTAGAATGTGAATCACTTTCAACAGACTCTTGATCACCTTTGAAGCATCTGTGCCATGTTTTTATTTGCACTGCACTCACTGCATTGTCCCCAAAAGCCTTCTGAATTATCTGAATAGTTTCTGCAGAGGAATGTTCGAGCTTAACACAAAATTTGATGCAGATTCATTGCTCTACTTGGTCAGTCATTTTGAATGTGACAGCCACACAGTACACATGCTTACTCAAAAGTGTCTACTGTCTTCACTGACTAGTACAGTGAAGTCATCATTGTTTATGCATGAGTATTCCAGTCCACTCTCCTTGACTGCCAGGTTACATCAATGTTGTGCGAACTGTTCTCATTATATTAACAATTTACATAGTATATATAAGTATAAATTGATATACTACACATAGTATTATATGTAACATGTTTATATTCATATTATATATTTATTACATAATGTAAATAATATACAATATATCACATATTTATATTAATACTTATTAGATATTTATATTATATCCATATGCTTTTCTGTCCTCCAGAACATCTAATTATTTATGTGATGTTTTTATATCCTCCAAATCCATATCTCAGATTTTCTTCCATGATTTCACCTCTTGGGCCTTGTCCTCCACATTCTGGAACAGCATCTTATTTTATTCTGTCTCTTTTATTACAGGGTACCTGTATATTCAGTTTCACAAGGGTTTTTATCTCATCACTCCCTAGTCATTATTTGGTATTATCTGACTTCCTAATTTTTGCGCATCTTTCTGGGTGAGGTGGCACTTCATTAGCATTTGACTGCAATGAAGCTGAGCAGCTACACATCAACGGTTAGGCACTCAGGTTGTGTGTTCCGCAGGTCTGCGGATTTGCTTTTCAACAACCTTGGTTTTAAGCTTTATTATCTCTAACACATGTTTACTGTCTCTAACACATGTTTACTGTGTCACTGACATTTTCAGTTCTCCAGTAATTCTTTATGATCATATCCCTTTTAACCCCATCCTCTTATCTGAGGCTACTTCAGGGAGACCATGCTTTCCTGCATGTGATTGAGGATACCAAACATCTTTCTAAACTTTTCTTCTTTCTCCTACAAAAAAATAGATCATTTTCAGAAGTGGATTCTTCCTGCACTCCATCTGGGTGTTGTGTGCCTTTGATTATGTTTGCAGTGCTGTATCAAAGGCGGAGTGGTAGGTGTTTTCGATATATTCATCCTCAAAAGCAAGCAGGCCTCTTCAGATGCGGCTGATCAAAAGACACACTGTGTGAATTGCCCTTGACCCTGTTTTCAATCTATTTACACCATAAGTGAGTATGTTCCTCAGAAAACTGAAGACCAAGTATTTGAGGACGGGTTTTGTGTGGGTGTCCAGTAGGCTCTCACCTCATGTTGTTCTACATTATTCTGGTGACATGTTTCCCCTTGGTGCCCGGCTACCTGGCATCTTAATCAACATGGTGCCTTAAATCATCCACGGCTGCCAGGGTTTTTCTGTCTTGCCCATAAAACCTTACTTGGGAGATTTCTGCTTTCCGGGATACAATGTACTCCTAGTGCCCTCCCGCCCTCTTCCTGACCAGTTTTTTTTTTCCCTAGAAATTTATAGCTCTGCTTAAATTTAAAAAGATAGATGAGAATAAAGAGAAAAAGCCTCTTGGCTGCCTCCAAGATCAGCAACTGCGAGTAGAGGCATAGCTGCCCAGTTTTATGATTGGTGAAAGCCCGGGGTCTCTACCTCAGATTGTGGGCGACAGAAGACAAAGCCTGCCTGTTGTTTTAGAACAAGTGCTATTTTATGAGGCAAGGTTTGGTAGGATTGTCTCAGTCTAGCTCCATTCACTTTTTTTTAAAGGCATTTATTTATTTCTTCAGAGAGAAGGGAAGGAGAAAGAGGGGGAGAGAAACATCAATGTGTGGTTGCCCCTGCCACACCCCCTACTGGGGACCTGGCCCACAACCCAGACATGTGCCCTGGCTGGGAATCAAACCAGTGACACTTCGGTTCCCAGGCCTGTGCTCAATCCACTGAGCTACACCAGCCAGGTCCATTCACTTTATAACTAGTGAAGCCTCCAAACTTCTGGAACGTCAGTGAGTCTTAGAGCTGCTTAGTTCTTTGAGGCAGGAATTACCATCCCTTTTACGGCTGTGGACACTGCAGCCCGGAAAGGTGACATGGCCGTGTCAGGTCGCTATGAGAAACATGGGACCAGCCCTTTGTCTTCATACCTAGTTCTCTGTCTTCAACCAGCTCTGGGCTGTCAGTCCCAGATGAGATAGGACGATGACCGAGGGCTTGCTCCTCTTTCTGAGATCTGGTGACAGTGGGAAGAGATGGCTTATTCCAAGCCTTCCAGACTCTCTCCAATGTGGCAAGTTTCCACGGTGGGCACAGCTGATCCTGGAGATTCTGGGAAACATGCTCTTAACCAGCCAAGTGGGGTGGGGAGAGAGCCATTAGTACCCGTCTTTGGGTGGGGAGTTGTGGCCAGTCACAAAACATTCTGCGAGACTTTAGGGTCTGCATATTGAAAACGGAGCACCCAAGGGCAAAGAGAAGTGGGGAGCTGACGTGACTGTGAGGCCAATTTGGGGAGCTGGGGAACCAGGCTTAACTCCATCTCTGTGACTGTGAGAACAGGGCAAATAGTTCTCCCTCTGTAGGTGTCTATTTTTCTCCTCTCTGAAAATGGTGGAATGGTTTTACCATTTCACTAAAGATTTCAAAGGTTTCTTGCAAGTACAAAATTCTATGCTTCCCTCTCCAACAATTGAGGAAAATGATTAAAGAGCTTGTTAGTTTTGTGTGGGTGTGTGTTTCATTCAATCTGATTTATTCAGATAATTGCCATCGTGTCTCATTCCTCTTTGCAGATATAAGTCTGGATATAAAATGTAAATACACCTACCGACTTCAGAGTCTTGATTAACTTCCCAGCCACTGATGAATTCTCCCCTAAATGCAATTCATTCTTTACCTGGTTTGGGGACTCTGAGTTGAACTTTTCTGCAGAAATAAACCATTTTTCCATGGCAAGAATAGCCAAGAGCAGCCCTAACTTGCTAAATCCTAGGTGAGAAACTCAGGCCAGGAGCAAGAGGGGAGGAGTGATTGAGGCTTGCTCTTTTCTCTGCTCCGTTTAATCTTTTTCCATGGGTTTGCTGACTGTTTCTGTAATTAAATGAGGGAGTTATTTGTCATCGAGGGTTCCTTTCAGCAGAGATGAATGGAACGCAACTTTCTCAGGAAGCTTCTGACAAAACCCTGTTTGTGGCCAGTGCCAGGAGGTGTACAAAGGCGCCGGGCTGTGTGCATTGGGAACTTGGGTCCACTTCAGGTCTGCGCCAGGTCACCGCTGCGCCTAAGCCCTGGAGAAACACTGTTTGGACACAAAGTGCCTCAACATAGATGCCTGTGAGATTAATGTGATGGTGAGCAGCTGCGAAGCATCTCCCGAGTTAATGAGGGAAAGTGAATGCCTGGCGGTTGGGTGAGTTCTTGAGGCCCCAGCCCCACAGAAGGCCTGTTCGGGCATCCTGTGTAGGCTTGCACTGAGGTCTGAAACCTCCATAGTCAGGGAGAGTCAGGCTGGAGCCACTTGGGGAGCATTCATCTCACCTTCCTGTTGCTGAGGTTTAGTGTTTAATCACTCAGAGGTTCACAGCGGTTCAGCTTTTCCCACCCACTCCCAAGGGCACATACTTATTGGGAACTCATAACCACGTTTGAGGGAGGTGGAGAAGGCATTATCATCTTTGTGTCCTGGTGATGAAACTGAGGCTCAGGCAGGTAGAATGACTTGTCTGATGCCCCACCGCTAGCAAGGGGCAAAGCTGGGATTTGAGCTCAGATACCCTGACTCCTTGAAGGTATTGCAGACCGAGCACCTGCCATGGGGCAAGTGTTGCACAAGGGGCCTGGTGTTGGCATTCTCATTTAATACGCAAAACAAGTCTGTGAGGTAGACGCTGTTGTGATCTGCATTTTCAGAAGAAGAGACTGAGGCTCAGAGAGATCACGTCACTTGCATTCGCTCACACAGCAAGCAACCGGCAGAGCAGGGAGACTACTTCCCAAGTCTGCGCTCACCCCATAGACTTCTATGCTTATTCTCTGTGATAAAAACTCTTCCAAACAAAATGGAGACAACTGTACTTGAGCAACAATAAAAAAATCATCTAAAAATTTTTTCAAAACACATGTACTTCTTTAGTCTAACTGATCTTCACAAAAACACATGATAATAGGTAGAGCAGACTTTATTATCCTCATTTAATAGATGAGGAAACTAAAGCTCAGAGAGGTTCGGTCGCTTGCTCAAAGTCACATGTGCACAAGTGGAAGAAAGGCCAAGCCTTAGACTTGGGAATTTTGCTCTTGGCACACAGTTCTCTCTCCGACTTGCAAGGCTGACTCCTGGGGCGGCTGTGGGTATGAGCTGAGAAGGCAGCCGGGGCTTTAGGAGGAAGGGAGAAGAAAAAATAAAATTTGCTCAAAAGAAAAAGTCGTACTGCATCTGTGGCATACTGTGCTTTTGATTCCCCAGAATGACCCAATTCAATTATGTGAAGCAAAACTCAAAGGTACATTTGATTTTTTTTACACAAGAGAAAATTCTTTACATTTTTCTTTTCAAATTTCTACTGTAAAATACAAACTACATATGCAAGTGTATGAAATATGCATGTTCATTGAAGGAGTAATAACAAAACCAATACCCAACTGCCCATCACTTAAGAAGTGGCTTTTATATATTTGTAAATAGAACATTGTAAAATAATTTAGCTTTTTTGCTAAGATACAATTTTTTGGTTATGTGGCATTCTGTGATTTTTGTTTCCTTCTTCATTTCCGTCTTCAGAATCTGTATCATTATTTCACATAAAGAAGATTGAAAAACAAATATTGCTTCCTCAAATACTCTACCTTTTTTAAAATCAAAAAGGGGAATAAAATAGAGACTGCAAAACCAAATCAATGCTGAGAGTGCAGTTCAGTCCGTGAGAATTTGGGGGTTCGGCTTGGGCAGACTGGACCTAAATGCCAGCCCCTCACCTGGCAGCTTTGGGAACATCGCTTCACTCTGGGGGGCCTGTTTCCTTCTCTGCAAACCGGGGAGACGCACACCGGTCTTGGGGCAATTATGAGGCTGGGAGCAGCACGGGTGCCCCATCAGTGATTATCGACGTCAGATCACAACTTCTAGACTTAGAAGTTAGGAGATTGGGTGGGATTTCTCACAACTGCGAAAGGCCTTTTAACTGATAAAGTCCTTTCCCTCAGGAACACCACAACCCCAAGCAAGGCGGGGTGGGGTGTGCCCACCTTACAGACGAGAAGGCTCCATGGAGGAGAGGGCTTGCTCACAGAGCCATGGCTGCCCCCCAGCAGAGACCTCATTCTAAGTTAGGCCCTCTGAATTTGAATCTAGGGATTTCCAATGGTTTGTTAATTAAAAAAATAATAAACGATTCTATTTCTTGTCTAATTGTGTACAATTAGAATGTATGTCTTTAATTCTCTTAAACCTCTGGTAAAATGTTCCATTTCCCCCCTCACAGCTGTGCAGGTGACAAATGCAGGAAATTAACAAATTACATTAGAAACCTCTTTGGTTTCCTCGGCTCCTTTGCACTTTGCTTTCAGCTGATGTCTCTAGGGGTAAGAAGCACTTTCATGTGATCACAGCTGTGAAGCCAACTGCCTTTTAATTACCACACTGCAAAAATCATGTCTCCTCATGTCAATTTAGCACCTTTAATTAGTTGATAGGTTGAAATAACATCTATGGTGGGGGGGACGTGAGCTGGGGCCCAGCTCGATGTTTGGAGTGGGAGAAGACAGCATATCCATCTACCGAATCTTCCTGTCTCCTCAGGGCCAGCTCCTATTCATCCTTCCAAACCTGCTCGCAGCCACCTCCTCCAGGGAGCCTTCCCTGCTGTCCCTCAGTTCTCCTAGCACTATTTCTCCTCCTTGCTTTGGGAAGGTTGAATCTTCAAAAGAAGGGGTCATCTTGGGTTCAACATACCCTCATGAGCCAACACCTTCTGTGAGGAAGGGAGCAAAGAACGCTAAACTCTAGATCTCTGAGATTTGTTTCGTGGTCGGTCCTGGGAAAATTAAGCTGAATCAAGGGAAAAGATTCAAAGGTGCTTTCCAAGAATAGGAAGTTTTCTTCAGTGGGGCAGAGGAGGTCATCCTGGGCCTGTGGGACTGGGGCTGGGGACACTAGAAAACAAAAATGGGTATGTGGCTACGGAACATAAAGACCCAGCTCCTCCTTGTGTATCAGCTGCACGTCCACCAGCAACCTGTCCGGCCTCAGCGTCCTTACATGTGAAATGGAGAGAAGAAGTCCTGTCCTGACTAACTCTCCAGGGCTCTTTTATAAAAATGAGAACTTGTACATGAAACTGTTTTATAGGAAGTGAGTCCTTGTGTTAAATGGATGGCGAGCACTAGGAGGCTTGCTCAGCTGGTCTGCTCGACCGCCTGTTCTAACACCCCAGGCTCCTCTCTCACCTTCTCACTCCAGCCTTGTATTTCCCCAAACACACGCAGCTCTCTCATCCCCCTACGAATAAGGGTTCCTGAACACGCCCCCACCCCCAGTCTAGGCCCTTTTCATCCAGACCTTACCACACTATAAGTGCATCCTTGCTTCTCTCAATAAGACTGAGAAATAATAAGCACTCACGCTGTCACGTAAGGACTCAAATATATTTGTTGAACAAATGAATGCACAAATAAATGCCAATGGAGCAAACTTAGTGTGTGGGGTCCCAGACGGAAAAATGGAACCAATGTCTGACTGCTTCTGGGAGGCCAATATGGGTCAACATACAGTAGAAATATTTAATAATCAGGTGCTCAAAAATGAATCAAAACCTTGCAAAGTACTGAGTTCCCCATCACTGGAGGTGTTCAAGGAGAAGTTCATGGATCACCTATCTACAAAGGTCATGAAGGGGATTCCCAAATTGGCAGGGAGTTTGCATTAGTCAGTATTGTATTTTATGAGCACTGTTGGTGGCACACCCAATTTTTAGGTGAGCCCTAAGTTAATATTCTATGTCTTGATAGGAATGTTTTCTCTTTATTTACTTTAAACTCTTTTCTTGGTAAATGATACTAGTTTTCCATTCATGGTATTTAAATAAAAGGATGAGTCAATTTAAAAGAAAATACTAATTAGGTTAATAAGACGAGTGGAATATGCATGTGACAAGATTCAGAAAGTGACATGCAAAGGATGAGGCCTGGGAAACGGAACTGCAGGTTCAGTGAGGAGTCTTCCAAAAATGTATGGCCCTACTCAAACCTCCATCACTACTCAAATCTCCATCACTGTCCATCAATCTACTCAAATCTTCATCACTTTCCATCAAATTAAGTCATAATGTGAATTTAAACAGTTTGGAATGGGCTAGACTCCCATCTGGGCACTGGAGAATGGGCATTATTAGAAGTACCAAAAAGAAGGTGGATCTCTCAAATAAAATAAACTAATGACATAGAAAAAAGAGAAATACCTGTAGAAGCAGAAATGGCCTAAGTAATAGTGTTGCCATATTAAGCAATGTTAGGGACATGCCTGTCCTAAAAAATTGTTTTTTATTTATCTGAAATTCAAATTTGGCTCAGCATCCTGGATAATATCTGGTAACCCCTCAGTACCCATCCAAGTCAGAGATGGTAGATACGTTTGAGCCTAGGTGACACTGTCGGCAGGGGCTGAGAGAAGTGGGTTAGGTCAGTGGAGAGCGTGTGGACATCAGTTAGTTGTGTCTGCAATTAGCACAGGAAGGGGAAGTAATAGAACCCACGCGCCTCATTTAGCTGCCATCCTGGGCTCGTCCAACCCCTCATTTTACACTCTGAGGACCAGGGAAGACGAGGTACTCGCCCAGGCTCCCAGGCCACGTCCACGGCTGGGCCGGACTAAGCTCATTTGCTGCCCCAGGCTGCCTGATCAGAACCAAAACAGAAGGCTCCCGGAGCCCGGGTTATGTAATCTCAGACCGCCCTCGCAAACGTGATCGCCCACACCGGCGGCCAGAATGCACACAGCCAAACCCTCCACCTGATCCAATTCTTCATCATGACTACATCTGAATGCCCCAGAATAACACCAAAAAAATGTGAAACAGAATCGTTTACACTCAGAGAGTTCTGTGGAAAAAGATGTCATGACAGCAAGCACTCGGGGGTCTGAGCCACTGCGCCCGCTAGGAAATATCTTGGGGGCTTTAGGTGGTGTGGTTTTACAATACACTTTATTAAGAGGCAGATACATTTCACGGGTTATTTACTGAATCAGATAGGACTGAACTAGATTTGGGTTTTCTTCTTCACCTCTCTGTTGGTCCTCTCCTTGTGAAGAGAGTAAGGAGGCCGCACGAGGCAGCTGTTTATTCCGGCCCCAAGCCCTCGCGGTTGTGTGGCTCTATGCCACACTTACAAACCGAGGGGACATTTTTCTCTCCTCAGGAGAGAGATGGAAATTGCTGGACTGGAGACAACATGGCCAGAAGGGTTTTACACCGGCCTCCTTCACAAAGAGAGTTAGTCTGTTTATGTCTCCATTTGAATACTGGCCTTTCACTTTCTGCTCTTCTTAACCAAGTTCATTGGTGAGTTTTCGCATTCATTCAGTGAAGAGTTATTGTCCAGAAAAATTATAGATGCGTTTTCTCTTGACCTAGAAACCCCACTTGTAGTAATTCATCCCCAATTATCACTGACACAAATGTGACACGTGGTCAAGGTGACCCCAACAGATTGGAAACAACCCGATGCCTGCTAGCAGGGGGTGTCCACACAGAGAGTGCTGAGCAGCTATAGTAAGATTAGGGAATGTCATGGTGTTACAACGAAACAGGAAAGGTAAGTGAAAAACAGGGTGCAGAACGGCATATACAGTATGCTCCCTGTTGTATGAGGAGGAAGACAAAGAACACACACACACACACACACACACACACACACGTGTGCATAATCTACAATAAGAGATACTGGAAGGATAAATTTAAAAAACTAGTGAAAGACAGTTCTCTAGAGGTGGCCTGGAGTGAACAGAGGCAAGCTGAATCAGAGCCAGGAACTCTTTACCTGTTGTATGGTTTTGAATATAGAATCATATAAAAGTTGTATATTTTTTTTAAATAAAATGAATCAATGAGAAGAAAGAGCAATCCCTACAAACTTAAAACCAATGAAAGCCAAGCACTTAAAGGTATATCAAGTTGCCCACATAGTCACACAGAGAAAAATCCGTAAAGAGATTTTTAGGTACATCTTTATGGCCCAGCTAAAGAGAAAGATGGTCCACCCTCCCAACAGACACACACAGACATATTTACCACTTTTTAATTTTAAAAAACCAAAAAAAGTCGAAAGAACAGTACAATGAACACCATATACCTTTCATAATCCATTATTTTCCATATCTACTTTCTTCTCTTGTTCTCTCTCTAAATACATATATACATATAAATGTATATATACTCACATACATATACATAGAGACACACATATGTGAGGTCTGTCTGGAAAAAGTCTAATCATTGTTAATGAGAATGGTTTGCATGACATTGATATAACCTGGCAGCCAACGAGAATGGACTGGAATGCGCATGTGTGAACAATGACGACTTCACTGTACTAGTCAGTGGGGATGGTAGACGCCATTGACTGAGCATGTGTACTGTGTGGGTGTCACATTCAAAATGACTGAGCAAGTAGAGCAACAAATCTGCATCAAATTTTGCATTAAGCTTGAACATTCCGCTGTGGAAACTATTTTGATGATTCAGTAGCCACAGCTATGGGCAACTGGTGATTGGCAGCTTCATCATGACAACACATTCACTTATGCATCACGTCTCGTGCAGTTTTTTGCTGAAACATCAAATCACCCAGGTGACTCAGCCCCCCTACAGCCCAGATTTGGTTCCCTGTGACTTCTGGCTTTTCCCCAAACTAAAATCACCTTTGAAAGAAATTTTAGACCATCGATGAGGAAAGAGAATATGAAGTTCATTGTGCTGTCTTTTAACTTTTTTTGCAAGTTTGAAATTTTTCAGAATAAAAAACTGGCGGAAAGGTAGAAATATAAGGAGAGCAGCCAAAACACTGTCCACATGAAAACAGTGTCTGCAACTGACCGAAATACCGTCCACTTACGATATTTTTTAAAGATCTATGAATTCATAATGCTACTTACATGAAAGGGAGAGACTGAGAAAGAAAGAACCCCCAACAAAACAAAAATGAAGATTCCTAGAGGTTCCCTTAAATTCGAGGCCTGGACTCTGGGGTTCCAAGTGCCAGCCAGGGCGATGCGGTCCTGCCCTCATGGAAAAAGCCCCCCAACATCAGGCACGCCCAGTGCTGAACGGGGATCGAACCTGTGATGAGGCTGCGAGGCAGATGTGCTTACTGGAGGCACTAATCTGGCTGGAAAGGCTTTCCAGAAAAGTGAGGTCTCAGCTGAGAATTGAGGCAAGGTCCCTGTTTGCTGGCCTGGGCTGCTGGGTGGGGCCACAGCGGCTGTGCTGTGCCAAGCGTCTGTCTGGCCATTGCTCTGGCAAAGGGCCTAGGGCTTTAGAAGATGGCGAGGACAAGAAGGGAGCCATACCCTGGCATACATATAGCCAGTGCCCCATCTCACAGCTCATGTGGGAACCTGGGGGAAATCCGAGGAACATCTGCTCACACCGGCGTCTGGGCAGGACCTACCAGTTGTCCAACGTGAGCCTGTTATTCTCAGGTTGAGTGCTTCCCACTTTATGAGGCTCTATCTCTTCATCTCGGGAAAAATAAATTATTTAATCTTCTCAGTAAACAGACTGAAAGTGAAAACCTTCTGTATAATTCAAAACGGAATTAGGATATGCTCTATTAAAAAAAAAAAGACAACCCACCCATTCATTATCAAACCTCCAAGAGCAGGACTCTAAGTCCTGTACGCTTGAAATACTTAGCATAGTTATTGATTTTCACCAACAACCAGTCCATCTATTTTCTGAATTCAAAAGAACCATTTATTTTTTATACATAACAAGTTACTGGATGAGTAATAGGTTTAAAAATGGTGTATGTGTGATGAATGATTTACGAGGAGCACAGAGGCCTCACTGAGAGGTTCCCCCAGCCAGTCGTCATCTGCTGCCGGCAGAGAGGAAGCTCCTTGCAGAGGTCAGCTGGGGAGGGACCTTGGGGGACATGGGGATGCCTCTCCTAGGCCCTGAGGTCTGCTCGCTGCAGGAAGCAGAGCAAATCTCTGCTCTCCGTGCTTCTTGTTTTCCCCATTCTGAAAACAGGCCTCAGAGGATGATGCCTGGGCTGCCTTCCCCATGGTGTCACCCCAAGGATTAAATGACACTGTGTGCGAGGCAGTGAGCCTGCCTGGCGGTGGCCGGCTGGACTCCAGACCACGTAGGCCTGGCGATCCCTTGGTGAGACACTCAGCCTCTCTGTGCCTCAGTTCCCTCATCTGTGACATGAGAAGAAGAACAATGTCCAGCTTATACTGCTGACATAAGGAGCAAATGAGTTCATTTATGTCCAGTGTTTAGACCTGTGCCTGGCTCATGGCAAAGACCACCAGATTACAAACTGGTTTGCAAGAGGCCATCCAGATGCAGCCATTCGGGATTTCTGAATGCCTCCTCAGTGGCAGGTCCCTTGGGAGGCCCTCGGGGTACAGCCAAGGCTTTGATGGGCAGGGCCCATCTGGAAGAGGTTCGCAGGGCAGTGGGTGATGCGGGGAGGGCGCGTGGCAGTGGAAACAGCACGGGAAAAGGCCCAGAGAGGTGGAGAGCAGGTTCCTCCCTGAACACAGGGAAGTGGAACAAAGGAGGGACGGACAGGAATGCAGGGGCTGCAGCTCTTCCACCACTGCAGAGGGGGTGACCCTCTGCAGGCTGCCTGACCTGTCTGGGGCCACTTCTTTCACCTGTAGGATGGCCAGTGCTCTACCCGGAGAGCTCTGACGGAGATGAAGAGACACCAAAGCTGAAGTCGGACTAAGATCAAAGCTATTCCCTCTATTCTACGCAGAACTGCAGGCCTAGGTGGTAAGTGGCTTAGGGATAGAAAGGGAACCACGCTTCAGATCACAAGCTCCTAACAGAGGGAGCCCTACGTGGGTGGGGCCCAATAAAGAAGACAACAGGTTTCAGGCAGATGCTCATGGCTTTGGGGCACAGAGGATACGAGGAACAATGACATGACATTATCAAGGTTATATGGCTCATCAACTGGCCCAACACCCCCCCTTTATAACAGGAGGCCCAGAGAAATCAAGGGACACACAGAAGCTACACAGCCGGCCCAGGGTGCTAGTCCCAGACCCTGGGGCCCTGCCACTACCTGAGAGGTAGACTGGGAGGCTGCCTGGGTGCCTCGGTCCTTGAGTAGGGGTACCCGGGAGGGAGGAATGAAAAGCATGGCACAGGGAACCATGTGGGCATTATCCCAGGTCATTTCAAAACCAGCTCAGGATCACAGATAAGGAGCTGGGACCGTGAGAAGTTATGGAACCTACCCAGCTCACAAGTGCCAGAGTCCAGATGTGAACCCAGCCCATCGGACCCCAAGCCCAGGAATTACTGGTGTTACAAGGTGACCAAGCACGTTAGCCCCTCTGTGCAAATGGGCACAAGACCACACATCACCAGGGACAAGGAGGCGCAGTCAGTGCTTTTGTTCCAGAGCACCTGCCCAGAAGCCACCAAGCACTGCCACAGTCCTGGGGGAGGGGGGCAGGGGCGGGGGATATTTACAGGCAAAGATGCTCAGGCTCCGGCCGGAGGAAGTGGTTTGTGTAAGGCCACCCAGGAGATGGCAGGGCCAGGATGGGAAGCCAACTGTTCTCACGTTAACCCAGTGCTGTTTCATTTCGATTCTTACTTGGAACTATGGGTCCCCTCTGCGTACTCCTGGCCACTACAGGGGGTGGGGTCAGCTCCCAGGTCAGTCCATCAGATCTAGGCTTGAGTAGAACACACTCCGTCTGCACCACAGTTTGACAAGAGACATTACAATCCATGATGCTGATTGAAGGGCCCCCCAGAGCTGGTGAAGATGCTGACTGCACCCGCACTTCTACACTGACGGCCAAAAGTGGGTCCCGGGGCTGTACCAGTGAGTGTTTCCTTAAGCCAAGTCCAGAGTCTGAATGCCTCTGCTTAAAACCCTTCCTCCTCAGTGGACACCTGGGCTCCTGTTAGAGGCCCCACGTAGTCCTGGGTGAGAGGCACCTTAGGTCAGCAAGAATCACCATGGGTCCAGCGGCTCCCAGGGCCGCTGCTGGTCCATGGACCCCAGAGCTGTAGAATCTCCAGACCAGTATTTCCCAAACTTCCCTGCTGATCAAGGGAGCTGGGAATCTGGTTTTTAACCAGTAAACCAGCATCCCTCCTGGTGAATGCCATCATCAGATCCATTTGGGAAACACCACCTCATACAACCCCTCATCTGGTGCCTAAAGCCCTTCTTAGCATCCCCCACCCTGTGAGCCCCGCCATCTCCACCTGAGAGTGGCTCATCAGCTACGGCAGGGGCTCCCGCCCCTGTCTGTGCGGCAGAATCATCTGGTGTGCTAACAAGTGAACAGAGGCCCAGGCTCTAGATGCAGGACAGGGGGCGGTGAGGGCAACCAGCTCACCCCGTTTGCCCAAGACTTTCCCGTCCACACTGTCCGCTCTACATTTATGGCTTCTGCCCCTCACAACAACCCCAAATGGTTGGCTATCACACCTGTTTTATACGTTTGTCTTCCTGGAGGGAGTTGCTTTTCTAACCGCCTCTCCAGTTTTTTCCAGACGCAACTTGTCCTTCCGGACCCAGTGTGATCTGCAGATGTGCTGCTCACTAGCAGCGTCACTCCAGTGCGAGTTGTGCGAGTGGTTGATTTGTTCACAATGATTTACACCCGCACATTTCCAGAAGGGGGCGAGGGATGCATAAACAATGAGGCCACTGGAGTTGCACACTGGGCACTGGTATTACTCTAGATACCAAAGTCTGGAATTAACGGTGGGAGTCAGAACCTTGAACAGAATCTTTAACCAGCCGGATGGGAAAGATACGAGTCAGGCCCCTCGGCAGGAATAGATCGGAGCCACCACACACTTGACAGCATCTCGCCTGCCTTTGCCTCTGTTTCCACGAACACCTGACTGAGAAAGAGCACGTGTGTGGGCATCTTACAGCTGCCATGGGCTTATTTGGCCTCTCCTTGTGGGTTCTCATTTTACTGTTCTGAATCACCTTCATGGTCTGTGATAGTTCACTTCATCATTCACATAACTTTGAATCTGGAAACCTATAAATGTTTAAGCAGTTCCCTGTTCAGAGCCTGGCTGGTGTCTCAGATGGCAAAACATCAGTAGTGATGATATTATCCTTATATCTGCAGGGAGCTTACAGTCTGCAAGAGCTTCCACCTGCTCCACTATCCCTGTCCTGTCTCATCCTCTGAGTGGCTCCAGAAGAAGGGCAGACTCAGCTAGTCCATTTTGCAGATGAGTTCAGTGAGGCTGAAGGAGACTGTCAATTTGTCCAAGCCTCTTCTATCAGTAAGAGACAGAGAGGGACAACCACCCAGAGTTTCTGGATTCCAGGCCTCTGTTCTGGCCAGTGCATCAAACTGCGTCTCAGCCACGTCCACCTGTCCCGAGGCCGCGGCACTGGGCACTGGGATTTGCACTGGCTGGGAGAGCCTGGGAAAGAGCATAGCAGGTGCAACACTTATTGAGTGAGGCAATAAATAAATAAATATGGGCGCGGGCCAGTGAGTGAGTGAATGAGGACAGAACGCCTGTCCTTCCCCCCAGAAGATCGACGGGTACTGCTGGCGCCCCTTTGAGAGCTCATACTTCCTCCCACCCATTCCTTCTAAAGCAGAAGCTACCAGCCTCTCCCCACCTCACATGTGCCGCTCCACCTGCTCTCAGAACCAGGCTCCACAGCACCAGGCACCCAATGACAAGGCCAGGAGGCCCATCCACAGCCTCCTGCCCTGGGGGTCTCTCCTAGCCCCTCCATTTGGCCCACAGAACGTGCCCTTAATATTGCCTCACCTTCTCCTCCCCTGCCTCTTTTGCCCCCATGAATCTAGTAGGTAGAAGCATCTCATAGATTATTAATGTGCTAAATGGCCCCTCTGGAGACTAGTGCCAAGGAGTGGCTCTGACCCGCCCTGGATTATTGGCCTCCATTCTCTTTCATTGACAGCAGCCACAGCAAAGTTTCCAGCGGTGCTAATCGTGCCATTGCAAAGTCCCCGTCCACAGTCCCTGTCATCACCTGCTCCAAGGCAAGGGCATGGCACCACCTGAGCTGGCCTGGGGGATTTTCTTTTCCATTCTGGAATGAAAGCTCTTTTTAATTAAACTATAATTGATGTACAATATTATGTTACTTTCAGGTGTACACTGTAGTGATTCGACATTTATATACCTTACAAAAAGATCACCACAAAAAGTCCAGTATCCTTCTGTCACTGTACAAGTTATTCTGATATTGCCGACTGCATCCCTCGGTTGTACTTTGCACCTTTGACTGTGGTGCCCAGAGGCAGACCCTGTGTGTACCTGGAGGGTCTTGCTGAAGAGCCTCTGTCCTGCCCCTACACCTTAGCCTCAGGGTCAGTGGTGCCAGAGTAAACAACCTTTGTCTCTGATGCAAACCAGGGGGTGGTTTTTTAAAATATGTTTTATTGATTATGCTATTACAGTTGTTCCATTCCCCCCTTTATTCCCCTCCACCTTGCACACCCCTCCCACATTCCCCCATGGACATGGACACATGTCCATGTGTCATAAGTTCTTCAGCTTCTACATTTCCCACACTATTCTTGCCCTCCCTCTATTTTCTACCTATCCTCTGTGCTACTTATTCTCTGTATCTTCTCCCCTCCTCTCCTCCTCCCACTCCCCTGTTGCTAACCCTCCATGTGATCTTCATTTCTATGGTTCTGCTCCTGTTATACTTGTTTGCTTAGTTTGCTTTTGTTTTTATTTTAGGTGTGGTTGTTACAATAACTGAGTTTGCTATCTTTTTACTGTTTATCTTTTTTATTTTCTTTTTTTTTAGATAAGTCCCTTTAACATTCATATAATAAGAGCTTGGTGATGATGAACTCCTTTAACTTGACCTTATCTGAGAAGCACTTTATCTGCCCTTCCATTCTAAATGAAAGCTTTGCTGGACAGAGCAATCTTGGATGTAGGTCCTTGTCTTTCACAACTTGGAATACTTCTTTCCAGCCCCTTCTTGCCTGTAAGGTCTCTTTTGAGAAATCAGCTGACAATCTGATGGAAACTCCTTTGTAGGTAACTGTCCCCTTATCTTTTGCTGCTTCTAGAGTTTTCTCCTTCATTTTAATCTTGGCTAATGTAATTATGATGTGCGTTGGTGTGTTCCTCCTTGGGTCTACCTTCTTTGGGACTCTCTGAGCTTCCTGGATTTCCTTGAAGTGTATTTCCTTTGCCATATTGGGGAAGTTCTCCTTTATTATTTGTTCAAATAAGTTTTCCACTTGTTGTTCTTCCTCTTCTCCTTCTGGTACCCCTATAATTCGGATGTTGGGACGTTTAAAGATGTCCTGGAGGTTCCTAAGCCTCTCCTCATTTTTTTGAATTCTTGTTTCTCCATTCTTTTCTGTTTGGTTGCTTCTTTCTTCCTTCTGGTCCACTCCATTGATTTGAGTCCCAGTTTTCTTCCCATCACTATCAGTTTCCTGTGCATTTTCCTTCATTTCACTTAGTGTAGCCTTCATTTTTTTCATCTAATTTCAACCAAAGTCACCCAATTCTGTGAGCATCCTGATCACCAGTGCTTTGAACTGTGTATCTGATAGGTTGGTTATCTCTTGGTCACCACTTAGATATATTGGCTCTGAGGCTTAGATGTGTTCTTATGTTTGAACCATTTTCTTTTTTGGGGGGGGGGGTCTGGTCACGCCTGTTATGTAGTGAGGGGCAAAGCCTTAGGTGTTCACCAGGGCAGAGAAACCCAATTGCTGGGTTGTGATGCTGTATGTGGGGGCGGGGTCAGAGAGGGTTCAATGGCGTTTGCTCCATTCTCTCTTGGATTTGTCCCTTCTGTCACTTCCCACAAGCAAATTGGGCCCTTGTGGTGCTGGTTCCCAGGTGGGTGGGTTTGTGTACATTCTAGGACCCTGTGGGTCTCTCCAGTGAACTCTCCTGTGAAGCTGGGAGTCTCCCCCAGCACCTCAACCCCCACAAGTGTTTTCAATCGGTGCTTTCAGGCTTTATTTCCCATAGCTGGTGACCTGGGTTGTGTGGACTGTCTCACTGCCCGTTTTTTGCCTGGTTTATCTTCATGGGAATGTGTGTCCGTGGTCAGCCAGCGCCTTGCATGCCTCACTGGGTATGCTTGTTGCCACCCTGCACCCAGGCCTGCCAACCACCGCTTTTTCCTGCTGCAACCCTCTTACTGCTCTGGATGAATGGTTGTCGGGCTTCTGTACAGTTCAATTTTCTGTCAGTTCTGGTTGGTTTTTTGTTTCTAAATTTTTGTTGTCCTTAGTTTTGGTTGTGCAAGGAGGTACAGTGTGTCTACCTATGCCTCCATCTTGGCCGGATGTCTAGGGGGTGATTTTTAAACATCCATTGTTGTAATGACAGATATGATCCCAGCAGGCACAAACCTTGTCCTTATAATAGCAGATACCATTTGTATAGTCTATAAAAGTACTTTCACATAAAAAAAAAAAAGCCTTCACTGATTCTCACAATTGCAAGAAACACAGAAGGCTAGTTTGCTATTCCCAATTTCCAAGAGAGAAAAGTGAGGCACAGAGAGATAAACTAAGACAGTGGTGCATGTTACAAAGCACTGGGCAGCAAGCCAGTTACTGTGAGAACCTGTGCAAGGTCCTACCCACCCTGGGCCTCTGCTTCCCAGTCTGTACAATGGGGAGACTGGACGAAATGGTTACTTAGTCCCTACCAGCTCTGTCTTTCTATAAATCTACCTCAAACTCCGCAACCCGCAGCGAAGAAAGAAACAATCTTTTGATTTTCCGGGCAGCCTGCAGTTTTACTAAGATGATCACTTGAGAAAATCAAGTCTCCAGATGACACAATTTCTGTTCCTAGGAAGCAAATGTTGACCAATAGTTAAACGAACAGTTTAAGTGATGCTGGGATTCTGCAAATAGCAAAGGGCCTGACTTGGGGCTTTTCACTGATTTGTTCATTGTTTGTTTCTTTATGTTATAACCAAGCATGATTTAGGGTTTTCAGAAAACACGTCCTGAATGTGCTGACCCACAGTTGCCAGCACTTGTACAAACTCGGCATCAACAGTCTCCATGCGTGCGCCCTCCTCCCCTCACCCCTGAGCAGGAGCTTCTCCAAGTAGGGCGCCCCACCACACACACCGAAATGGTCCTCCCCAGGAAGGTCCCTGGGGGTGCCACGGCAGGCCAGCAGGCAGAGCGGGCTGCCGAGGGGACTCCTGGGACAGTGCCAGGAGAAATGCATCTACAATTTCGTATTAATCTGCTGCGGCCACCTTTTAAAGGACAGGCTCTGCGGGACACTGTTCTTCAGGAAGTAGTGTTTGTGCTTCCCTGCAAGCAGCCCTTATCCCTTTGGGAATCTGACTCTATTTCCATCAGCTAGCGCATTTCCGTCTGCAGGCCAAGGTAGTGATCGTCTCACTCCCGGGAAAGAAGGGGTTCTGTCCCGGTTTCCGAGGAGGTCGGAGCCCCTCTTGCTGCATCTGTTGTTCCGTCGCTGGGCTCCACCTCCCTCTCTTGTTCCAGATGCCCTACCACCATCTTCCCTAACAGCTGCAAATGCCCCTGCTTTCCACCCCCCACCCCCACCCCACCCACCGCCCAGGGCCCACGCTTTCAGAAGGACAAGCAGGCGGGCGGGAGTCTGCAGAATTGCTCAAGCAAAGCGCAAGGCTGGGTCAGAAGCAAGCCATGTTCAGATCTCTGAGGGGTCTGGGCAATTTTTCCAAAGGAAACATATTAGTTAAAAACCATCGGGTCCAGAAATAGGAGATGAGGGCTGAGGCCAAGGTACCGACCACCTTGGGCCTCCCTGGGCTTTTCTTTAACAAGGGGCTGCAGTTGGAGAGCCACTGGGACCAAACGGGTCTGGCAGGCTCTAATGACCCGCCCTCATGATTAGGGCCGAGCCTGAGGCCTGGAAGGCGGGAATCCAGAGCTCTGTGGGCCAACATTCCCTGGGTGCCACTCCGCATCTGAGCCAGGCCCGCACCAGGCCCAGGGCGCAGGGGTGAGTGAGGCCAGGCCCCGATCTCGGGCAGCTCCAGGGCAGCAAACACCGTGAGAGGGGTATGTGGAGAACAGAGCACAAGGGTGGGAGGGTGCTTCCCAGAGGAAGAGCAGGCAAGCTGCACTGGGAGGAAGGAGCAGGGTCCAGCCAGGCGGAGAGACCAGGGCAGAGGAAACAGCCTGTACGAGGCTGGCTGAATGCAGGAGTAGGAAGTAGGGGGGTGGGTAGGGGTGGAGATGATGAGGTGATGGAGCCCCCTCTCACCACACTGCAGACTGTGGGCTTTATCCTGGCGGCACTAGGACATTTGCCCCAGTGGCATCCCCTGCTACCTCCTCCACACAAGTAGCATAAACTGAAGTTCTCTGGACCAGGAGCACTCGGTAGGTCCCAGTGTCTAGGTGAACTGGTCTCAGAAGTTACCTGGCTTAGCAAATCTCCAGAACACAACTGCTTCTAATCACCTGAGCTGCTGGTACGGTATGGATACAGCAGCAGGGGTGAGGAGTGGAGCATCCAGTCCTTGAGGGATTTGATAAGCCTCCTAACCTGGATCTGCTCAGAGCAGAGCCAGGAATTTGCATTAACAGGAGCACACCCCCAGGCCCCATGAGTGACTCTTACAATACAGTCTGAGAGCCAGCATCCTAGTCTGCGTCTGCTCTATGTATTAAATCTCCCCAACAGCACACCTGGTAGAGACTGGGACCCTTGGGGAATCTCAGGCAACAGGGAACTCACTACTGCACAGCCAGGCAGGCTGCTCCATGCTGGATGCCTCTGGCCACACGCACAAACCCTGCTCCCCTCTAACTTCACCCATTGCTCCTGTGGGGCCCCACCTACATCACAGAAAAGCAGCAAAATCTCCCATAGAACCATGCAGCTCTGGCAGCAAGACTCCTCCCTTGTCCCCAGAGCCCCGTGTATTCTCTGGCATGAACATGCTTGGTCTCTAATGGCCAGACCCCGGCCCTTCCCAGGTGACTCCCAGGCTATGCCCTGGTGTGTCCTTCCTAGTGTGAGGCCCAGGCCTGGGCCCCCCGATGGGCAGGGTCAGACAGATAGGAGAGGGACTCAGACCTCCATGGAAGTCCTCAAATCCAGTTGGAACAGCTGACTTGCCCAGCAGCTAAAGGACTCACATATCACGACTTAAACAATATTAGCCCCTCGACACAGCAACCATGAATCAGGAAGCCCGGCAAAAGCAAGTTAAATTTAACCAACTTTGGCAGCAGGGGTGCACTTCCCCCCTCTGTCCTGCACAGGCCCGTTTTTGCAACGTTGGGAGACTGAAACAACTAAATACGTATTCCAAGCCGCCTCCCCCAGAAGGAAGTCAGAGCCACTTTTCAATTACACAAATTACGTGCATTTTTCCATGTGTGAAACTCAGGGATTCCTCGAGTCCCTTGAATGACAGCAGACCCACACATCCAGCCCTCCACCATCTCTGGAAGCAAGCTCAGCCTCCTGGAGGTAGGAAGGGGGAGGGGAGCTCCCCAGAGTCTGGCCCCTAACAAATGGGGCTGTGTTCCCCGAGAGTGGGGCGAGGCAGAAATCGGGCTCCACAGCTGCTCCCCATCAGGATCCGGATCTTCACTCCTATGTCCCCCTTGCCCGGGGGGGGGCCCACCCCTCAATTCTGCTCTCAAACTGCTGGGTGCCTTCCAGTTCCCGGTCCCTCAGGGAGCCCCATCCATGCACAGTCCCAGATCTGCCCCACTGTCTGTCAGCAGATGCCTGGGAGAAAGTGGCCTATGAATCGTCCCAGGAGCCTGTCAACAATGCAGAGGGATTCTGTGGAGGTGGCTGAGAATCTGCATTTTCTCCAGAGCCCTCCACACCCCCCATGACCACGTCTGCACCGTGAGCAGCACTGCAGGGGAGGGGTTCGGGCCCCCAGCCCCTTCCCAGGGCTTCCTTCGGCTCAGCACTCGGTGAGGACCCCTAGGTGCCAGGCCCTGTGGAAGGCGCTGGGATGGAATGGGAGCCCCTGCCCCCGGGAAGCCTGCAGCCTCCCAGGGGAGACTGGAGATACGGGGCCTGGCAGAAGCGAGGCCTGCTTGGATGTGGTCGGGAGGGTAATGGTGTGGGTGTAATAATTTAGAGTTTGAATCCGAACACTTCACCTAAAATGTCATACGGTGTGCTCAATTGTGATATTGCTACAGAATTCCAAGCTTATGATTTTGCGATAAAAAATTTTGTAATAAAAAGGGGGTGTTATTTGTGCCGGACCCTGCAGAACACACCATTTCCCACACACTGTAAATGCCGAAGGCAACAGAGAAGCTACGTGGGACCGTTTCCCGGCCTTCTCTCCGCCCTCCTCTCACTCTCCCAGGAGCGGTTTTTCCTAATTCCGCCCACTCTTGAAATGTTAACACCACAGATAAGTACATACCCCTTTATGTACTGTAGGTATGTCCTGTGCTTTATATGTAAAAAGAGTGAGATTTTTTTACCTTCTCCCAGAAGGACCAATTTTCACCCCCTTGGGGAAGATGGCCCCTGTTGAAAAGGTACTGTTTAGGAAGGAAAAATTAGTTCATTTTGGGGACTGCGGATGGGGAGCCCAGAAGGGAAGGGACCAGGGAAGGCATCACAGAGGAGGTGGTAACTGTCCGGGGTTTTGAAAGATGATAGGAGTTCAAGCAGAGAAGGGACTCAGCATCAGGTCTCCCTCGTGGGGCAGTCTGAACTCCCGCCTTGCTCTCAGATGTCAGTGGTGGCTGGCCTCCAAGGAGGTCCTTGGTGTACCTCGCTTCCCACCACACTCTGTGCAGTACCCCACACACACATATACATACACATACACACACATACTACATCAGAGCTCATTTGTATGGTCAACAGAATGTGACAGAAATGATGATCTTCAACTCCTGAAGCTAGGCACTAAGACTCTGCCACCTCCGCCTTGACCTCGCTTTGGGGGAAGCCACTCAGGGGCCCTATGGAGAGACCCTCGTGGAGAGGCACCAACTTGCCAGGCATGCACGGGAGCCACCCTGGGAGCAGATCCTGCAGCCCCAGCCCAAGCTTCAGACGATGCCAGCCCCCAGCCTTCAAATCCCCCCACGGGGCGCCGAGCACCCTGGAGCAGAAGCAAGTCATCTGTGGGTCTGAATTCCTGACCCACAGAGACAGTGACATAATAAATTACTGTTGTTTTAGCCACTAAATGTTGGGGCGATGAGTTACACAGCAGTAAATGATGAAGATGAGCCCCATCTCATAACCTGGTTCCCTGCCTTGTCAACTCTGCTAGGCTGGAGGCCATCGTGTGCATGCTGAGGTCAGGCAGCTCTGGCTGGTAAGCCAGGAGTTTTCAACGTTGCGTTTGCCTCTGCAGCTCCTCAGAGAATTCCAGGCAGTCCCGGTGGGGCTGTGAGGGGGCCAGGAGGCGCCCTGGATTCCTCTCTGGGTGAGGGTTTCCTGGAGACCTTTCTCCCTCATCTGGGAGAAATGTCGATCTGCCAATCCTTGGTCCCACCATCCCTTCCTCCTTCCTCTGATCACTCAGTGGGTTCTACTAAGGTCTGTGAAGTGCTGGGCACCAGGAGAAAGAGGAGTAACTCAGGCCCAGGCTCCGTTTTCAAGGGGCTCACAGCCCAGCTAAACATGTCCTCGCATCTGCGGAGCCCTAAGACAGCGACAGGCAGAGAGCGTGGGGGACAGCTGTATATGCCTGCTGGAAGTAAACAGGGCGGTGAGGAAAAACAATTCCTAGAAGGGCTTCCTGGAAGAGGCAGCATTTTAAGCCAGGAGCTCTTAGAATGGGTAGGACTGACATACTGGATATGGAGAGAACGGGACGTCTTGGGTGGTGGGAACTGTGTTGCAGGAAAGACCAGAGGTGCTAAGAATTGGGGTGTTCAACCAGGGGCAGACAGGCGGTGCAGCAGGGGTGACAACAACCCTGAAGCCAGAAACACACAGAGCTCACGATGTGCCAGGCACAGCTCTGATCCCTTTGTAATCAATTAATCCATACAGCAGCCCTGTGAGGCTGGTCCTCTTGGGACCCTGACTGCATTTTGGGGTGAGGGACTGAGGCTCAGAGTGGCAGCTCAGAGTGGTGCGCAGGGTGGGCAGAGAGCTCCTTGGCATCCAGGAAAGGAAGCTCAGGTACAGAGAAGGGAAGTGACTTGGCCAGGGTCTCATGGCTGTTGACAGGCACTGCAGGGCCAGAAGCCGGGCTCACAGGGCACACGGAGCTGTGCCGGCTCCCGTGATGTGGTTAGGTTTGCGCTCCACCATGCATGACTCACTGCTGCCCAAACCCACACACTCCCACCTCCCGCTTTTGCACGCCCAGCTTCCTCTGCCAGCAGCGCTCTCCTCCATGCCTCCAGCTGTCCAACACCCTCTCCTCCTTCGCAGCCAGCTCAGCATCACTTCCCTCAGGAGCCTTTCTCGTCCCTGGGCTGAGTGGGTGGCCCTCCCTCCTCACACCTCTGCCATGGCTGGCCCCACCTCCCCTCCACTCCCAGCACCCCAGGCACACAGGGCCAGAGCCAGAGGTCTTCAGGCAACGCGAGCAAGCAGAGCAAAGCCAGATGCCTCTGTGGTCCGGCTCCTGCCTGCCCCTTCATTTTCACTCTCACACCCTGACAACACCCCAGCCATGCTTCCGCCCCACTGCCCTCTTTTCCATTCTCCAGACATGCCAGGTTCTTCCCATCACAGGCTGGCCGCTCCACCCATAAACACGGGTGCTCTGCGCCAGCCAGTCCTATCTCCCCTTCAGGCCTCAGCTCAAATGTACCTACTCCTGGAAGACTTCTCTGCCTGCCCCAAGGCAGTCACGGTTTATCTCGTTGCCCTGTTGACAGCCCAGTTTGCTTGCCTCAGTTTGACCACAGGGGCCAGACTGCCTAAGTACAAACAGGGGCTCATGAGCTGTGCCTCTGGGGACAGGTTACTTGGCTGTTGTGTACTTCAGTCTCCTTATCTATGAAATGGAATGACAATAGTACCTACAGCACAGAGCAGGCAGAAAAGGCTTAAATGAGTCAATACATGTAAGTGCTCAGAACAGTGTCTGGTATGTAATAAGTCTGACATATGTATTATACAAGTGTTAGCTCAGTATTATTACTTGTTTTTTTGCTTTCTGCCTGTCTCCCTCCTAGAATGTAAGCTCCAAAAGGGTAGATAGAGACTGTTTAGCACTATACCCTGTTTAGCACTACATCCACAGTGTCTACCAAAAATTGCCCATTGTGTTTGTTGGGTGGATGGATGGATGGGGGAGGCAAAGAACTAACACAGGTGCACGGGCAACCACTCATCCCAGGGGGTTACAACTTTCCATGCTCCCCTCTTGCACTCCATAGAACAGCTAGCTAGCACTGGCAAGTTTTGCCTACAACAGACTGCATACTCCCTGGTGGAACTTTAGGCTGTGCATAACATTTGCCTGTGTGAAGAGTAAATAATTGGCCGGGAACCCCAGGAAAGGCTTAACCGAGGAGAAAGGCAGTCTTAGTGGACAGGAGAACTTTGGTGGGGAAGAGAAGTTGGAGAGGGAACAGATAAAGGACCATCTGGGGACGGGAAAAGCCAGGGCCGGGTTCTGAGGCTTGAACGTCCAGGGTGCATTGGGGGAAAGGTGAGTTGTCCGGAGGGGCCAGGGCATAGAATATGTGGCAGGGACAGGAGATGACATGGGACAGGCAGACTGGCTGGAGTCTGATGGCCCTGAGAGTCAGGCTAGGGATCACCGAAAGATTTCAAACACAAAGAGGTGGTCTTAGGGCCACCCTGTAGAGACCCACTGTGTTGGCTATGCCAGGGTTGACCAGAAGGTCAGTCCAGGAGGTGGGGTTAGTGAGAAGCTATGCGATCACAAGAAAGGATGGGCCAGGGCCCAAATCAGGCAACTTGGAACCATGCTGGGCAAGGAACCATTCCTTCGAAAGACTGGTGGCCGTTCAAGACAGTCCCCCAAAAGAAGGTGGCTTGGAACTTACCTGGACCAGGTTCCAGCCTTGGAGGGACTCTGCGATGATGGACGTGACAGACGGACAGACGCCCCCAAACACCATCAAGTGGTTTGGCCCGTACTTGATTGCGTCGTAGAAGGCTTTCAGTCCTTTTGCATTATCGCACTGGGGAGCAACACACAGAAAGAGAAGCCCGAATTAGAAACCACTTTCCCGGGGGCGAGGGCCCAGCGGTGCCGTCACACAAACAGATGCGCCTCGTGAGAGGCCTCCGGACTTCAGGCTGCTCATCGGCAGGGCCTCTTGTTGTGCTAGCCCTGGGCCCGCGCTGCCAGCTCTGAGAAGCATGATCTTGGCACCCCGACCCCATTCCTGGGGTCTCCCTTTCCACGGTCATTTACGCTTAGGCTGGTTATTATCAAAAAAGCAGAAAATAACAAATGTTGGCGAGGACACGGAGAAACAGGACCCCTCGTGTGTTGGTGGCGGGGATGTAAAACGGTGCTGCTGCAGAAAACAGGCTGGCCGTTCCTCAAGTGGTTAAGTAGAATCACTGTATGATCCGGCATTTCACTGCTAGGCACACACCCCAAAGGCCTGAACACGAGAATCCCAACAGATATCCGTGCGCCGTGTTCACAGTAGCCAAAGGGTGGAAACAACTACTGTGTTCATCAGCAATGAGCGGTGGATACCAAACTGCAGTGGACACGTACGGTGGACCATTATTCAGCCTGGGAAATGAAGGAAACTCTGATACATGTTACAACAGGAATGAACCTCGAGGACATTATGTTAAGTGAATAAGCCAGATGCAGAAGGAAAACACTGTGTGATTCCACTGGTATGAGGTGCCTGGAGTCGCCAGAGTCACAGACACAGAAAATGAATGGCGGTGGCCAGGGCCGGGGGGAGAGGAGAGGAGGAGTCAGTGTTTACTGATACAGTTTCAGCCTGGGTGACGCAAACACTCGAGAGGAGTGGTGGCGACCCCGGCAGCACAACAGTGTGAATGCTCTGAAGGCCACTTAACTGTATGTACATCTAAAAACGTATTTTATGTTCTCTATCTTTTATCACAATTTTAAAAAAGGAGGGGGAGGAGGAGGGAGAGAAGGAGATGGGCTAAAGGGAAGACCTGGTTCAGCAGACGCCTGCTCAACGGGGCTCTGTGTCTGGGTGCCCAGGGTGGGTGCGCAGGGGACAGGGTTGGACACGGCCCCTGCCAAGGAGTGCGCCTTTGGGAAAGGGACACGGAACACACGACAGCAGACCCCGGAGATCAGACGTGAACGAGGGGCACAGTCCACGGGTGTGGGCAGTCAGGATGGCTGGCTTCCCACCTCCGCCTCTCTCACCGAGCCACGCGGTCAGTGTCCCCTGGACAGAGGCTCTGGCTCCTCCCCGTGGGGCCCAGTTCAGCCCACTCACCACCTGCCAGTCTGAGGGCCTTTGTGATACATAAAGTAGTCCTTCTTACTCCTCTGCTTTCCATGCACTTAAACCCCAAACTCTGAACAAAATGCAATTCTCAGAAGGTTGGAAATGCCATTCTCGGGAAAATCAATAGTGGGTACATGCCACCCTTTCACTCAGCTCATGAATAAGGGAATCTGCAGGACGGCACAGTGGAGTCCAAAGCAAATTTAAGAGACAGGGATTTTTTACAGTGAATGGAAAAAAAAAGAAAGAAGATAAAATTGCTAAGTTAGATATAAAAACTGGTTATTGTCTTACAGGGCAATAAAACTATAACCTTTGGGGACAGAAAGGAAAATAATTGAAAACCAAGTACATTGTACCAGTTTTAGAGAGTTGTTAGATGTCTGAGCTTTAAACTCCCCAGGCCAGACAACCCACAGGCAGGGCTATTGCAAAATGCTCCAAGTGTTGGGCTGTCTGTATAATTTTTCTACTTTGTATTATATACAAGTTTGGTATGATATTCTTAAGCCTCCTTTTCATGACGGACCAGGAAGCCACAAGGCCTGGCCTATGTCTCATTCTGACCTGATTCCCCTTCCCCACCCCAGTGCTCACCCCGTACAGCCTCACCAGCCTTTTTGCTCCTTGAAATTGAAAGCAATTTCCTTCCTGCCCCTGGGCCTTTGCACTTATTGTTTTTGCCAGGAATCACAGTCACTTGGTTCTCCGAAGAACTGGCTGCTTTTTATCATTCCGGTCTTGGCACAGCTGTTACCTCCACAGTGAAGCTGTTATGATCCCCCCTTCCCTAAATGGTCCCTGCTCCCAGTCGCTTACTAAAAGCCACCTGCTGTATCGCCCTAACGTGGTTCCTAAAATTATCCGAAATCATCTAGTCTTATTTTTTCGTTGGCCTGTCGATTGGCTGGCCTTACATCAGCTAGGATGTAAGGCCCCCGAGGGCAAGGATGGCTAGGGCTGCTTTCACTGCGGCCTCCTGGGGCTTGGACAGGGCCTCCGGCAGGACTCAGGGACCCTGAGGGGACTCAGGGACACAGGGACTCAGGAAGAATCTGCTGACTGCTGGAAGGAGCAGTTCTGATGTTCTCCCTGCAGCTACCTTCTCCCCTCTCCTCCTACTTCCATTTCTCTCCTGCCTTTTGTCTTGCTCTCCATTCTCTGTCTTCCTCTTTCTTTCTGTTCACTCTCCCTGCCCAGAAGTGACCATAATGTGAGACCAGAGGGGGTTAACATTTGTTGCTCCTTCCTTGTCTGAGAGACTCGGGACTGTGACCCAGGGTGGGTGATGAAAGAGATACAGAAACGAGTCCGACACAGTCCCTGACCTCAGGGGGCTCCCCGTCTGGTAGAGGCGGTGAGACAGGGGCATGGGTGGCCGTATCACATGGCGCACAGCACTCAGTGCTGGGGGCTGGCAGGTCCAGGCTGGGGGCACCACTAGGGGACCCAGGGGGGGCTCTGGGGGCGGAGCGCTTGAGGCTGAGTGACGAGGGCAAAGCGGCCTGGGCCGGGGCTAACCAGGGAGCTGGGATTGTAGCCTACCGCAATTCAAGAAAGAATTCCATTTTTAAATTTTTGATTTAATTTTTTAATTGGTCAACTTACTACTTTTTTTTTTTTTGGCCAAGAAAGAAAGAAAGCGAGAATGAGGAAAGGACAGAAAGGTAGGAGGGGAGGGAGAAAAAGGAAGGGAGGGAGGAAGGAAGGAAGAAAGAGTAGGTTGCTGGTCCTTGGGCCCTCTAGTAATTGTCCTGGTTCCTGATTGACAGCGACATGTCCCACCCTCAGCAGAGTGTGGTCAGATACTACAGACCGGTTCATGTTTTAATTATTTCCATCATGATTTACTGAATCATTTCCCATTTTAATACATTCTGGCAATGATTTTAGCTTGTTTTCTAATCTGTAGCTAATGACAATGATAACGCAGCACCACAAGATTTATAATCAAAGTTGCATTAAAATAATATTAGCAACAATGAACTAATTAATATTTGTTTGCTCAGCAAACAATTCCCCAGTACGCAGCTTGTGTGAGATTCTGTATCAATAATGATGCCCTGGCTTTTCACAAATAGACAACTTCTGAACATGTCAATGCAAAAACCTGAGAATATTTGACAACCAGCATAGTATCTGAGCTGGAAGAATCTTCCAATGTTCAGAAATGTTTACCTGGCTCAGTCTTCTCCAGGCTGGGTTTAAAGGGTGGAATTCTGGCTCCCATAACCTCCACCCCTTGGTCTCATGACAAAGGGACTGTAACACAACACAACAAAGGGACTTTGTAGATGTAATCAAGGATACAAACAGCTGACCTGCAAGTATTACCCAGGCGGCCCAATGTCATCACACCAGCCCGGAAAGCAGAGATCTCTCCTGGCTGGGAGCAGAGAGGGAAACAGGTGTTCAAAGCATGAGATTGACTCGATGGGCCTTTGTTGGCTTGAAGATGCAGGAGGACACCTGGCAGGTGGATGGGAGCCTCAGGCCCACAGCTGCAAGAAACTGCGTTCTGCCAACAGACAGAGTGAGTCGCGCCTCTGGATTCAGAACCCGGCCCTGCTCATCTTGACTTTGACCTTGTTTCCTGAGCAGAGGACCCAGCAGGGTCACACAGTGCCTGGACTTCTGTCCAATGGACTGTGAGACAATACCCAGTTGTGGCTTAAACCACTAGGTTTGTGGTAATCTGTGACCTCAGCCATAGACAACTCACACAGCACAGTAAAACCAGAAAAATAAGAATGACCTCTTCCTTCGAGTTAAATGTAGTCCCTATAAAAAACTCTCCTTAATTTATAGAGGTCTTTCATGGTGTGTATGGTGTTAAAGTGTTTTGCTACTTTAAATTATATGTCCTAAATTATATGTTTTTAATGTCCTAATATGACAAAAGAAAAAGTTTTCCACTCGGTGCAAGTTCCTGTCCCGCGACCACACTCCCAGCCCGTCCCTTCGGCCTTGGCTGCTCTGTGAGAGGCAAACGGGCGTGGGCTGCGCTGACCCAGCCGGCGCGGCATCCTCCTTCTCAGGTGCAGATGCTGAAGACCTGCCCTCAGTGTGAAGGGACTTGTCCACTGTCCTTTCAGGATTGGGGGGGGGGGGGATTTCGGGACTCCCAGTTGAGAGCTTTCTCCACAACCTAGAGAATGCAGCTCAGTGGGCAAGAAGGTTAAAGCTAGCGGTGTTCCAGAAAGGCCCACCCTCCCCAGCATTAGGCCGAAAGCCCCGGCCTCCTCCTGGTCAGCACTCTTGAGCTAAGACAGGAGAAACAACCTGCTAGGCACCAAGCTGGCTTCCTTGCCGCCCCCCCCCCCCCGGAGAGCACTGTTACTGTGAACAACAAAGCGAACAGCTCATGGGCAGGTCTGCACAATTTCGGTGCTCTCTCCCTCCTCTTCCTTTCTAACAGTGTCGCTTCCTGCCTGACGTGCTTAGTGTCCCAGAGAGACGGACTTCCCTGATCAAAGCCCAGCCTTCGTGGCTGGACCCGCTTGGGTGTTTTCAGAGTGCTGCCCAGGCCCTGGCTGGGTCAGCTCAGTTGGTTAGAGCTTCGACCTGATACCCCAACGTTGCAGGTTCGATCCCTGGTCAGGGCACATATAAGCAAGAAGCAGCCAATGAATGAGTAAATAAGTGGAGCAACAAATTGGTGTTTCTCTCTCTCCCTTCCTCTCTATCTCTAAAATCAATAAATGAAAATTGAAAAAAAACAAAAATAAAAACCAAAACCAAAGCATTGCTCAGGAGCCCAGGACCCAGCAGAGACATCCTGGGGCCAGTGAAAGGGGTTCTGGGCTCCTCACCTTCGCTTCAGCCAGCAGTTCTCCGTGTATCTATTCACAATACAGCATCAAGCTCCCTCGGAATACTTCACTTGAAAACAGGATTTTACTGCTAGTAGCAAAAACAACAACAAAAAACAATGAAAACCACGAGGGAGATAACCCCAAAGATTCTTGCCTATGTATGACTTTTGTCTTTGTCCTCAAGAAGACGGGTGAGCCCCAGCTGGTGTGGCTCAGTGGATTGAGCACTGGCCTGCGAACCGAAGGTCACCGGGTTTGATCCCCAGTCAGGGCACATGCCTGGGTGTGGGCCAGGTCCTCGGTGCCACGTCCTCAGTTAGGGGGGCATGTGAGAGGCAACCAATCTCTCACACAAGGATGTTTCTCTCCCTCTCTCTTCCCTCCCCTCCACTCTCTCTAAAAATAAATAAAATTGTTAAAAAAAAAAAAGAGAAGGGTGAGAGCATCCTGCAGGAGAGGCTGGTTGAGCCAGTCACCTGAGCACACACAGGACAGGCAGCAGCTCACTGAACTTAACCCACTACACGTCAGTTACATGTCAGCTACATGTCAGTTACACATCAGTTACATGTCAGTTTACCTGATGGTCAGTTCACCAAACCACTGGGGAAATTCTCTGAGTTGGAGTTCCCCAGAGGGGTTCCTTGCAGACATCTTACAAGAATTCGTCATTTAGGCTGGGGTGAAAGTCAATCTCCCCTGTATTTCATGTTTCAGTCCTCCCTAAACGCTGCACTTGGAGATGTTCTCCTAATGCCTGTTTATTATTGTCCTCTTCTTTTGGACCAGTCCCTGGCTGAGCCAGGAAAATGCTGAAGCATTTCTATCCCCCATTTACAGTGTCTGTCAGGCAGCTCTCAGTGAGATCACTGGGCAAAACCATCATTCTGAGAAATGCAGTTTGGCTTTTGATAAATTGCTCTCGGAGCCCCTCTAAGGGGGTTTTTGTGTCCTGGGAGAAAGCTGTGGACTTTATCGTGTTCTCCAACTCCCCCCACCGCTTCCTCCCACAACAAACATGCCCCCACTCCACTCCAGAGGGAATTCTGACAGTTGACATGGCCATACCGACAGGCAGATGGGGAGGCAATTCTATCACAGTTCATATTCTCACGCAATAGTTCAAAGTTGAATGACCAGCCACAGCCTCTGACCTGCACTTGTGCCACTTGGACATGGGCTCCGGCACACAGTAGGCCCTCAGCAACTGTGGCCTCCCTTCTTCTCACCAGTACTTTCACTGACTCTTCATCTGCAGCAGCTCCTGGTCACCACCTCCAAACTCCTGCCCACTGTCTCATTTCCAGTGGTTTTCCCTTCCCTAGGAGAGCAGGCTTGTCACAGAGAAGTCGCAATTGGCACACAGGGGCTCTTAAGACTCAGCAAATATAAATGGGAATAGATCTAAAAGCCATGAAAATCAGTTTTTAAATGAAAAAATTGGGACTCTAGCATAAAATCCATTTTCATTTAAACCCCATTTTTAAAGATTAGAATACCTTTTTTGACTTAAAAATTTCAAGGAAAATGTTACTGAGAGTTAAGATGCAAAAATGCCAAGAAAATGTCAGAGTTAATAACAGCCGATTTGAAACTGAGAATTACTCCATGCAGAATTTCAGAACTGAAGGAAAATTTAAAAGCTAACACGTCCAACTTGCCCCCAATACAATGTCCCCTCTGTGCATCTCACTCTGGGAAAAGCCAGCAGCTGCTTACATCCCTCGGATGGCAGGGGTCTCACTCTCTCCCCAATCCATCACTGGCCAGCTCTGCCTCTTAGAAAGTTTTTGTGTGGGTCTCGAAATCACCCTTCCTTTTGCATTCTCTGTTCTAATTCTGAGCAGAGAGTTCAGGTAACTTTTCCCCTAAAGGGCCAGACAGTAAATATTTTAGGGTTTGTGGGCCTTGTAACTTCTCAACCCTCTGGAGCATAAAGCAGCCAAAGACAATACGTAAACCAAGAGTGTGGCTGCACTCCAATAAAACTTTATTGACAAAAACAGGCAGCAGCCAGATTTGGGCCATGGGCCACAGTTTGCCTACGCCTGCTCTGGAACCCCCCAAAACACTTACCATCCCCCATTCCCACAGGAGCCCTGCATACTCCTGAACTCAGGCAGCCTGACTTGCTGATGAACAATTCGCCAGCTAAGGGTAGCGCTTCCTTCTAACCGTCCCTGTGCAGTGTGGCTTCACACCTTCTCATCTGTGGGCGCTTCTCCGGAAAGGCTCGAGGACTGATATTTCTAGGGCAAACCCCCGAGCATCTCCATCTGCTCGGCACAGAACATGAACTAACATGTACTGTGCACTCACTGTGTGTTAGTTAGTCAAGGTACATAGAACTTCACAGAAGTTATCCTATCCACGCCTCAGAACATTGCTACTGGCTGGGCACTATTATTATTTTCACTTTAGAGATAAGCAAACTGAGGTTCAGAGAAGTTAAATAACTTGCCCAAGGTCACTTAGATGTCAGGATTCAACCCCGGGCAATGTCACTTCAGAGTACTGGTTCATCTTACTTTATTTAAAATTTTTTAATCCTCACCAAGAATATGTTTTTACCGATTTTAGAAAGAGAAGATTGGGGAGAGGGAGGTAGGGGAGGAGAGAGAGATCGATGTGAGAGAGAAACAACGTTCAATTGTCTCTCATGTGCACCCCAACCAGGGATCGAACCTGCAACCTAGGTATGTGCCTTGATGGGGGATTGAACCCTCAACCTTTGGGTGCATGTGATGATGCTCCAGCCAACTGAGCCACCCAGCCAGGGCAGTACTGTTTTATTTTAAATAAGAATTTGTTCTTATGAACTATTTCCCTCATAGAAAAGAACCTATCACATACCCATAACATATATACGGTATAAAAATGGTAATAGGAACAAGCAAGATACCCAGCACCCAGTTTATGTGGCAGCCCCCGGGTGCCTTCACACTCCTCCTTCACCCAGAGGGGAACCCTAGTCTGAATTTTGTGTTTATCCTTCCTTGCTTTTCTTTATCATATGTGTATGTTTCTTCAACACTCTATCATTTAACTGTATTTGTTTTTAAATTATACGTAAGTGGACTCATGCTGTGTTCTTTCCCCACAATTTGCCTTTGTGGCTTCACATTATGTTTGTGGGATTTTTGTTGCTGAATAGAGGAGTCGGCCGTTCCTTTTCATGGCTGTGTAGTATTCCATCATATAAATATGCCCCAGCTTTGTTGCTGTGGTTGTTCATCCCCCTGTTGAAGGACCCTTGGGTAGTGCCTGTGTTTCGTTTGGTTGCTGTTGTCGGCCGGCTGAACATACCTCTACGTGCCTTCCAGCACAGGGCACAGCTTCTCTACGGAACAAACCTGGGGACGGAGTCGCTGAATCACAGGGTTCACCACACTTTCTCAAAATGGTTTGGCCCATGTACACTCCCACCAGCAGTGTTTGAGCAATCCCACTATTCCACATCCTTGCAACTTTAATTGTTGCCGCTCTTAGGGGTATCTGATACATCATGTCAATTTCTATGGTCTCGACTGTAAAGGAGGATGAGCCATCTGTTCACATGTTTATAAGCCATTTGTGTTAACTCCTTCGGACTGGTGACTTTGCCCGTTTTCCCACGGCGTTGTCTTGTCTTTTCCTTGTTGGTTTGTCCGGCGCACCCCCAGCCACCATGCTACCCTGAGTGGAATGACCACCTCCTGCATTCTGAGCATAGACCTCTAGGAACGCGGCCTGACTGTGGTCCTTCTGTTGGCCAACCACTGCCCACAGAGCGCACTGCCAGGGAGCTCTACCAAACCAGCATGTGGAACCTTTCTTGGGAAGGAAAGAGAAGAAGAAACTTCTTGATGATAAAATTCAGCCAACCAAAAGAGGGATCAAAACGTAGACCTCAGGCATAAAGGGCCTGTGATGAAAAGGTGGGATGTGGGCACTGCACCCACTTCATATGAAACCACCAGCAATGGGGAGATGGCGTCACATGAAATCCAGGAGGGGAGGAAGGAGAAGGAGTTGTAAAATTGCTAATTTCCTCTTCTTCCACGGAAGGACTGGAATCGATATGATCTAAAATTGAAAACTGGAGTTTAAAAGCCAGGACTTGAGCCTCACTGCTTTTCATAATCTTTTATTACCCTTAAGATATTTTACAAATAAATATTATCTGTAGTGAAGGCAAAATTGCTTCATGTGGAGCAGGGCCCTCTGCTTTACTTTTCCTTATTTCCTCCTGTTGCAGTCAAATAAGTAAAACAGAACACCAACTTTAAACAGCGCATAGTAATGACCTCCTTTTATAAAGCCACTTCTGGCTCTCTCCCCACTTACAGGCACAGAGAGCTACCTGGAATGAGGGTCATCTGTTGTTAATGATGGTGAGATTCTGAGGGTCTTTTCTCACTCTCTTCTTTATACCTATTTATTTTACTTAAATTTTTTTAAAGCACACATTCCTTTTATAAAGACAGAAAGTCATTTTTAAACTGGTAGGCTTTTCTCAACCATTTATCTCCCTCTTTCTGTTCTTCTGTGGTTGACTTTCCGAGCCAAAGAACAGGAACTCACATTTATTATGGCTAAATCATAAAAAGTAGCCCAGCACATTAGCCAACTGGATTAAGCACACACTTCATTGTTCTTCCATTGAAATTAATTCATTCAAGCATCTTCTAGGCATCTACTAAGTCCCTGTGACATATGCAAATTCCTGGAGCCGCATAGATACTCAGGAAACATTTACCAATAAATTAAATTTGGAAATAAGAAGAGTAATAATAACATATGAAGTCCTTATACAGCACTTGGGCCAGCCCTATTCTGATGTCTTTATGAACATTAGCTCGATCCTCACAACAACTCTATTATCTGCATTTTAACAGATGAAGAAACGGAGGGTCAGAGAGGTAAGCAGTTTGAGTATGGGGCACGACTGGGACTCACAGCCGGGGAGTCAGGCTGCAGAACCCGAGCTCCACAGTATCTGTGTCGCAGGCCCCTCCCTGCGGCCACAGAGAGCCTACATCGCCCAGCCTCTCTCGCAATTCGATGTGACCACTGAGTTCTGACTGATGGAGTACGAGCAAAGGTGATGCACACTATGGCCGACACTGGCTGATAAAACCACCCACGGGCGCCCAGTGCTCCCTCTTCCCTCCATGGAGTGAGTGGGGAAAGCTCCAAGGACCTAGAAGCAATGGAGCTGCCCCACCTGGAATCCCTGTGGGCATCAGGGAGGGGCGCCACCGCTTCCAGAGAAACTGTCATGAGGAGGCCAACCCCCCCCCCCACCTAGAGCAGAGCCTCCAGGACCAGTGCCTCCAGGATATGCCTTACCCTTCCCAGGCAGCCCCCACCCTTGACTGAGCATGGCAGTGGCACTCGCCACGTCTGGCCAGTCCAGGACTCGCCCATGCACAATCTTTGAGCGCCTTCGTCCAGCTGCGGCTCTCTCAGAGCTGCCCCGCCTGAGCGTCTGCCTGCCCACACCTCCTGCCTTCCCTTCTCCTTCCATCAGGTCAGACCTGCCCCCCAGTCTGAGGACCAGCCCTGCCTTTCTCTGCTCTCTTCCCCTTTGCCCTTACAGACACCCCTGCCCAGGGCACCCCTGACTGTCTGGGCACCTGCTTCCCAGAAGACCCAGCCAACACACGCCCTCCTACATGCCCTTGACTATGATATGAGCAGCGAAAAACCTTCATAGATGAAACTACTGGAATATAACGGCGCTTGTGCCTGCAACCAGACTGCATCAAGTCCTGGGCACTCGTAATCCCCTGCTGTAAAAATTGTGAAATATAAGAAATCAAAATATCTGGGAAACAAATCGAGAGAGGTGAAAAGAATGTAAAGTGAGACAAAAAAAGGTTATGGAAAAAGTATGCTGTACGTGTGAAAAATGTTCTGCTATCATCCAAGACCCTGACGTGAAACCAGGATTTAAGGGATATAACCAGATGTACTCGGATTCGCTGTGCTAGGCTTAGTCCCTGCCGCCCTGTGCTCTGCAAAGGCCTTGGCTCCAGACAGGTGTTTCACACACGCGAGCCCAACGGAATCACTGCTGCCTGGCAGGGCGGCCCCCACGGGCGGATACGGCCTGAGGTAAAAGTAGTCGTCCTGGCTGCGTCTTGGTCCCCAAGTGCTTATTAACTCTGGCCGTCTTGAGTTTTTTACACCCTATCCCCGGGGTGATGGACAGACCATCTGCTTCTAAAAGTCTCCAGAGAGCCCGGCTGTCCATCCCGAATACTGAGGAAATGCTGGCATTTCTGTATTCCCCCGAGCTGTCACTCCGGATTCTTGGCTGGCTGCAGACGGTGTTACTTGGGCATGATGGAGCTGAACTGCACATCTCTCCTCTGCACCGATAAAGCCAATTACCCAATTTACAAAATGTTTCTCCAAGACGGATAGATACAAACTGCGTTTTCTAATTAGCTGTCAATAAGTACCCCAGCACTCGCAGGTGTGACATTTTTAAAAGTCAGGGTCATAAATGCAAAGCATATGTGTGCTGCCCGTGGTGGGGGGGGAGGCGCTCCTTTCCGCCGATGTGCATACATATTGTAAGTTGCAGGCCCTTTTTCCCTGGATGTGGGGGCCCGGGCCACCTGCTGAGGAGAGGCGGCACCATGGCTGGGTGCCAGGGAGCCATCTCCACTCCTTCCCACTCCCACGTGCTTCTAAGGGGCTCACTGGTTCATCGCTGGGGGCCTGGGCTAGGTAGGGAGGCAGGAGATGGGGGAGGTGTGCTTCCCGCCCTCAGGGAGCAGACCGACCATCTGGAGGAGATGACAGGGACAAGTCAGTGAAGTGGGCTCCGAGGGGTAGCAAAGGTTTGGATCAGGAGTTCGGGAACCCTCGTTTGTTCCACGAACTCTCACAGGGAGTGATGAAGAGCCAGACCCTGGGCGGGTGCTGGGGACACCCACAGGGAAGGTCACGCAGGGTCTTGGCCCTCAGGGAGCTCTCGGCAGTGATGGTGGGTCAAAGCCACTGTGGGACAGAAGACTGAAAGGAAAAGCACAACAGGAGGCAGGATGAAGGTCGTGAGAAGAGGAAGGCATATTCAAATTGCACTGGGACTGCCTGGAGGAGGTGGCTTTCTAGCTGAGCCCTGAAAGGAGGAAGAGACCGAAGTGACTGGAGAGCACAGAGGCTGGTGGGCCGGCAGGAGCAAGGGCTCAGAGTGAGGAGCGCAGGGCATCCGGGAGAAGTGGAGTGCGCTTCTGTGGCAGGAGCCCGGGGTGATGAGGGACACGGCAGGAGAAAGGACGGCGGCGTCAGACGGGCCTGAGCAGCACCCTGGGGAGTCTTGAACACCAGGCAGGGGCAGTTTCTTCCCTCTAGGCACCAGGAGTCACCACGGAGGGACTGTAATCCTGGGAGTGCGCAGACGAAGAAGAGGGAAGCCGGGGGGTGGGGGGGGGGGGCAATGATCCAGGTGGGCGGCTGGGTGGAAAGCCCGCCCCGGCACCCGGGGAAGGACGTGTCCACAGTGGAGTGTGCTGCTCAGGGACACACAAACTAAGAGGCTCGGAGGCTTAGGTAAGACCAGTGCATGATGTCAATGGGACCCAGTAAATGGGTCACCTCAATGGCTTCCTTAACAGTGATGGGCGCAGTGATGAGGAAGGCCAACACCAAAGAGACGGTATGTCGCGCCCAGGATGGGCCTGGCCGAAAGCCCTGAACCTGCCACTCTATGGCCATGGGACCTCCTCCCCCCCAGGGCTTCACTTCTAAAACGAGAAGTTTCGGTTGGTGGGTGTATCCGTCAGAGGAGGCTAGAATCTGCTGTGGGGAAAAGAAATCTCAATGGAACGCCTCGAAAACGCTGACTTCTCTCTCAGTGAGGGGGGGCGTGGGTGTGACACATCACAGTCACTCAGGGGTCCAAGCTGATGGAACAGCTGCCATCCCGAGTGCTGCCGGTTGCCAGGGGAGCGGGGAAGAGAAAAGTCTGGAGAGGTTCAACGAGCAATGAGCTGGAACTCACTGGGCAGATTTGGCCCCGCCCGAGTCCCAGGGACACCAGGTGCAACTGGCCAGCAGGAGAGGAGAGCCAGGTGCCAGGGAACCTCCAAATGACTGCCACAGCCCATCTCTCAGGTCCCTTCCTGCCCTAACAGTCTGCAGCTCGGGTCAGGGTCTAGGCCAGATTTCAGGTCACTTTATACGTATCGGCTACATCTCTATAGTGCTGACCCACGTGCCAGGCACTACGCTAGATTCTTTACATGCACTGTCTCTTTCACTAGTCAAAATGTAGTTTTCATTTTATATTTGCAATGACCCTATGGCATGGACACCATTATCATCCCTCATTTAACAAAGGAGGAAATACAAGTAAGTCTAGGGAGCTGAGCTGACCAGTGCAAGGTCACACAACTAGTAAGTCAGGAAGCCAGGACTCAAGCCAGACCATCGCATCCCAAACCTTAACTTCGTCTCTTACTGTTTGAGCTGTCTAGAGGCGAGGAAAGTGCCTTGCGAAACCACGGGCCACCTGCCGCTGCGCGCGCCCTGGCTGGACCCGCAGGAGGGTGCTGTAGAAGGGGTCATTCCACTGAGTACAGCCATAGACTCTAACCCCGAGACTCCAGGAGGAGAGCCAAGGAGGCAGGGAAAGTGGGGTAAGTCTGGGGGACAGCAAGTGCTTCCCTGGGGAGGAGCACCCAACGGGTGAACGGGAGGAACGAGAGTGGGGTTTCAGGGAGGCTGGGGCAGGCCTTGGCGGGCTCTGAGCACTAGGACAAGGGCCTGTGCCTTATTCTGGGGCCTTAGGGAGTTTGGTTTGGGTTCAGTTGAGATGGACAACGCTGGCCAGCACTTGAAGGAACTGAGGTGGAAAAGCCAGCAGGGGACATGGGGCCCTGGGGACAGTGCCAAGAGGTGCTGGCTGGCTGCCCACTCCACTGGCTTTCCCTGGGGAATCCCATCCTCGAACCTGACAGTTCTTCCTGGGACACAGGCCGAGCTGGGCCCCGGCTCCCCCCACGGTCTGAGGTCTGACACAGACCCTGCCTGTGCCTACTCACTGGGCACCTGCTCAGAAAGGAAGGGTGACTGCAGACCCGGACCGTCACTGCCACCGGGGCCCACACCACCCTCATTATTCAGGTGGCCCGCCCTCTGCCAACAGCGACTCAGTTGGAGTTAATTATGTGTCTCTCTTGTCCTCTGCCTGGGGACACAGTGGTCACTCCCCTGACTGATGGAGGAGGGCTGGGCTGCTGTCACACATCACCCTGATCAGGGGATTGTGCTCAGGGGAACTTCCAGTTCTTCAGTCCTGTCACAAATGCCCCCACCTCCCCACAGCGGGCTGACACCTCTCTCCAGAGGCCTTTTCGAAGGGTTTCGCCAGCACCCATCCCTGCAGGCCTGCTTCCTCTGCCCCCATCTCCACGGCCATGTGACCCCATGGGCACAGAACTGACCTCACGTGGAGGGTGACTGCAGGGACCTTAGTTGCACAGGCAGCCCTGGGCTTGGCCGTGTGCCCCTCTCAACACCCCACCCCCGGACCTCAGCTCCTCCACGTCCGACACCCTTATGTGCCTTCCCAGGCCTATGTGCCCAGGTCGCAAACCTCGCCTGTGCCCCCCAACCCCCATGTCACAGCTGAGATCCTGTTAGGTGGGTCCCAAGCCCATCAGGGCACTGCCTGCCCACACCACAGTGCCTAGGGCTGCGCCTGAACTCTGAAGGAGGTGAGCTCCCCCCTGCCCGGAAAAAGGGGCAGAGGGGTTTCAGCTTGAAGTCTAGCTGGAAACAGGCCAGAAAACAGACACCGCCCAGGCTGAGAGGGGAGCAGGAAGCTTGGGGAGAGGGTACTCTTTTGAGGCCCCAGGGAGGAAGTCCTGGTTGGGGTGGGGGAGGCTCCAGGAGGAGGATGCATTTTAGGGGTGGAGTCCCGGGGAGGCCCCTGTGGATCGTCCAGGGGCAGTTTGGGGCCAGTGCATCTAGGGGTATGATCCATTCCAGGGAACTCCCTCTGCGGGACACCTTGACCATGAGGTGTCCAAAGGCCAGGGGGAGATGCAGACCCTCAGAGGGCAGCCCGTCCAACCCTGGTGTGGGACTCAGCCCTGCACCCCACTTCTTGGTAACACAGGAGTGATGCTGAGAAGCCCCGGGCAGGAAGCCTCACTCAGACACAGTCTACAGGGGAGGCGCCTGTGGCCCCCGCATAGACCCGACCCCAGGACTCTGCTCCATCAGCACCTGCCTCAGCCTCCTGGGCCCCTTCCCAGGGTGGGGGCCACGGGCACCTTACCTGGGAAAACGACCTTCATAAATCATGCAAACAGAACGGGAGGATTTTTCAGGGTTTATTCATTTTCATGCAGAAAAAATGATGATGACTTTTTCCCTGAGTAGCCCACCTGGCTGTGAAATTGTTACTTTGTTTTCTTTTTAGGTTTAACAGATCCTTCCTGAGCCTTGAAAAATTATTTGAATGTAGTTTTTTTCCCAAAAATGTTTTAAAAAGCAAGCAGGAAGTGCAATAAGGCCGACAAAAAAGAAAGGACAAATATCGCATGACTCACTTACAGGAGGGACTCCGAGCAGTCAAACGCGCAGAGACAGGAAGCAGCGTGGTGGCTGCCAGGGGTGGAGGGTGCGGCCATTTTTAATGGGCACCGAGTTTCAGTGTGGGCAACGAGAAACTTCTCGAATGGTGAGGGTGGCGGTTTCACAATGGGAAAGTATTAAATGCCACTCAGCCCCTTAGAAATGGCCCATTTGATGTGATGTATATTTTACCACAATTTGGGGGTAAAAACCAAGCAGGAGGCCGTGAGATCCCCAGGTCAGGTCCCATGGCGTCCAGGGGCCTCAGTTTCCTAATCTGTAAAATGGGAGAGAAATCCGCCCTCCCTGCACTCTCAGTCTCGGTGTGGAGAGAGGAGCCCCCACCTTTGCTCCCTGCCAGGCCAGGAAAGGGTTTCCCGAATGACACTCTACGAAGAGACTAAAGAGAACTCACAGTGGAGCTGAGCAAATACACAGAAGCACAAAACAGCCTCATATGTGGAGGTGGACTGAGTGCTGTCGGAAGCTGGAGGTCTCCCTGCCTCACTCCCCTCTGGACTCCTGAGGAAACTGGAGTGGAAAGAAGAGAAGGACATGGCCCATGGCACACGGCAAGTCACCAAGGGAGGGGGGGCAAACCCTCCTGACCCAGGCCTCAGGCTCCCCTCACCCTCCTCTGGCAGCAGGCTCCTCACGCCTCAGACCACGTGCGGCTTCTGCTACTACAGCTGTGTGCCTACCCTCTGTGCCTGGCCAAGCCCAGTGCATCTTGCCTCCTTCTAGAAGCCTTCACTCGGTGAGATGCCCTTTCTTTTGGCTCACTGAGCACTGTCTTGGAGGAGAATGACCAAGGTCAGGCTCCGGAGTGTGGCTTTCTAAGTGTGGGGCTATGTCCTTTACGGCTGTGGCATAGTTTCAAGGGTCTGACCCTGGTGCCAGGTGCCTGGGTTAACATTTCCCACTTCATAGCTGACTGACCTTGGGCAATCTCCTGCCTCTCTGTGGGTCCCCTTCCTCCTCCATATGTGGGGATAACAGTGTCTACTGCATACACTTGTTGTGACCGTTCACTGAGTTACTTCCAGTTCTAGAAACAGCCTGGCACCCAGTGAACATCTGACAAATGCCAGCTATTGGGTTCACTCCCCTCAGGAGCCCTGCTGACCCCCGTGTGCATGAGGAGCTCTAGGAATGCTTGCCGACAGCCCCCCCACCACCTCCTCGCCCCGCCCGCCACCGGGGGAATGAAAAGAGTGCAGCAGCCTTCGGGGTGGGCGCTGGTTTATGAGCATCCTTCTCAGGCTGCACGTTAAAAAGCAATGGGACCCTAGGACGGTGTCACGTGGGGGCAAATCCTCACAAGTCCCCCCACTTTCACTCCTCTCCAAGCCTGGTCCAGCCTCATCCCTGCTGTGGAAGAAGCAGGTGGTGTGGTCACGACAGGCACCATATGGGGACCCGCCCCTCTCTATTTTGGGCCAATCTGTTGACATGACAACCAGGCTTCCCGACCCTGCACCCAATCTCCATCCTTGCACTTGTGTTCTGCCAGGCACATCCTCCACCAGCCGCCTTCCTGGATGGAGAAGCCTCTTCGCAGATTCTGGGAAGACCCTCCCCCGAAGAGCAGCAGACAGGAGAGCCTCACGCCAGGCACCCTGGCTGGCGCTGGACACAGGGACTGGCAGCTCCACTCCCCAAAGCCCAAAAGCAGGGCTTATGCAAGCTCCGAGGGAGGGCTGTCCCCATCTCCAAACTTCCCAGAAAACCCTGGGCTGCCATGCCTTCCCCAACCACGAGCTGATGAGGGCCAACCCCAGCTTGCGATCAGCCCCCAAATACTCATGCGTTAGGGATAAGCGGGTCAGGAAGGGCTCGCAGAGGTCCTCTGAGCTGAGCACTGTGTTCTGTTGGGGACCCCAAGGCTTTTCTGCGATTACACAGACTCTCCCCCAACCCCTGCCAGCCTAGGATTCCCTCACCCACCAAGATTCCATTCACATGTTCTAAAACAGATGAAAGAATGTGCTAGATTCTGCTGCATAACAAGAGAGTGTACTGAATTTTATTTTTAAACCAGAAACTCTGCGACCACAAACCACACCCCAGGGATAAGACACATGGACTGAGTGCCCACTAGGGTGGCAATAACAACTACAGAAATAATAATAATAGTTCTCAACTCTGGAGACTCCTTGCAGGCCAGGCAAATCCTAAACTCTACACAAACATCATCTCATGTACATGAATGTTCGAAGCATCCCCACTTACAGATTTGGAAACAGGCTCAGAGAGTTTTAACTAACCAAGTCAAGGACACACAGCAGAAGAGGAGCTGGGTTTGGAGCCAGCCTGTCTGTCAATGCACTTACCCTTGACCTCATGAGGCCCGGGGGCTGAGGGGTACCAAGGATGAAATGGCAACACTTCCCTGAGTCACCTGGGGTGATGGTACAGACAAGGAAGCTCCTGGCAATACCCTCAGAGAAGGAAGGAAGGACAGTGCCAGGAGAGGGGAACGGTGCACGACTGGGGGAGAACAGGAACGAGTGCTCACTTACAAATACCTCTAAATGCCGAGCACTGAAGTAGGCACTTTTGATGACATCATCTGTCCACTGTGCTTCAAGGATTTCTTGGGGGGCAATTAGGTAGGTCAATGACCAGGACTAAAGGGACTAGAAGTGGCTTCTTAGAGGAGGAGGTTTTTGAATTGGAAGGAAGAAAGGACTGTGTTAATTTTCCAAAGCCCAGGATATGCAGCCCCTACATTACAGGTACAGAGCACACAATAGCCCGTCCTGACATCCACCCACACTGAGTCCCCCACATTCTCTAGAAACAGAAGGGCTGTAAAATCACACGGGGAGATGTATTGTTAATACGGTTCACAACAGGAGGCAACAAAGGAATTTTACGAGGAGGCTGGCTGATGCAGTCAGCTGAAATAAATAAATTAAAACGTGGCATTGTTATCTCTTTGTGTATGTTAGTTTTAACTACTGTTTACTGAAAAACTAAAACTTCACATGTGCAAAAGGGAAAAAAAAAATCCCCAACCAGTGCAACACCAATCTCTGTGTAACAGATCTACCTCGGGGAGTGGAGGGGGACTTTCACTCTCGGCCGTGGTGGCGGGGCCCAGCCAGGGGCTCGGAGCAGCCAGTATTCCAGGGCCCAGAGCGCTTTTCCACACAGCCGGCAGACGGACGCGTGGGCCTCACAGCTCATCCCGTGATCATGGACGCCGTTCCTCTGTGGGGTGGAGTTACGACCCTCCTCAGACTCAGAGCCCCAACAGTCCTGTGGGGTGGAGAGGACTTTCTCTTTTAGTCACAGCGCACACACGTCCCCTGTGTGGGTTCCACTCTGCATTTACTAACCAGCCGGCTCTTGCCATGGCTGGCGCATCTGCCCCTGGGAACGGGCCACACCTGAGGGCAAGAACCATGCCTAGACCATCCCTTTTGGGCCTGCCCCTGAACTAGAGCTCTGCCCCATGCTGCCAAACTGGGCATGAGATAGGACAACAGCGTCAGTTGCTGGAGCAGCGGTGGGAGATTGTGGGGGGGGGGGTGTCTTGCTCCAGGTGGAGCCTTGAGGGTGAGCAACTCCATAGGGATTTCCAACTCAGCTCTTCCGCAGGCCCCTCAAAGCACCAACATGATGGGATCCCACCGGTCAGGCTCCAGTCTCCCACCACCATTGAACCAGGAGAGTTCCCTTCTGCAGATTTTAGGCATTGGGCACCTAGAAAATTTCTTTCAACAGAGGGCCCTGTAGCTCAGCAGATGAGGGGGAGCCAGGACAGGAGGGCCAGGGAGGTGGTTCGCCATGGCAACGGTGGTCCTCCTCATCCACCTGGGCCAGCCCCGCCGAGGACCTGCAACCAGAGCCCCAGGCCTCCCTCCTAGCAGAAAAAGCCCCACCCTAAGAAGAGGTCCAGGTGCTTGATGGTTTGGCCAAATGGACAACAGAAAAATTAAAACCCAATAACCTGTCCCAGCAAACAAGTGTATTCTTGGAGTTTCAACACAGGGCAAGAGGGCTGGGAATTTCCTCTGAGCTGAATGGGGCTGAATTACAAATGGCCTGCGCCACAGACTGTCTGGGCTGCTAGTATGAACACCACCTGGGGGGCTTAAACAACAAATGCCTACTTCTCACAGTTGATTAGGTGACTGCGAAGTCCAAGATCAAGGCACCAGATTTGGTGTCTGATGAGAGCCCACTTCCTGATTCACAGATGGCCACCTTGTCGTTGTGTCCTCATGTGGCAGAAGGGGTGAGAGAACTCTCTGGGGTCTTCTTAACAAGGGCACTCATCCCACTCATGAGGGCTCCTCCATGACCTAACCACCTCTCAAGGCCCCGCCTGTTATCTTCACATCAGGGAGTAGGTCTCAACAGATGAATTTGGGGGGAAACCAGACATTAAGGGTGTAGCACCTTAAATGCCAGACTGACAGGTGTCCCTCCATCCTATGGTGCATGTGGCCCCGGGAACCTCACATACCATGCAGAGCAAGTGCTGACGGGCTCTGTGCAGGTCACACAGACATGGTGAGACCCGTCCAAGGAGGAGGCTCCGCCATAGACCCAGAGCACAAAGCAGACCTTGTGAGAGCAAGTGGAGGCTCCGCCAGCCCAGGCCGGCTGGGGCGGGAGGGAGGCGAGGTGGGCGGAGGCAGGGCTCCGAAGCAGAGCCCACCTGGGTGCAGGGGTCTGAAGGCCAGGAGGCTGACTGAGAAAGCTCACTGCTGACACTGAGCCTGTGGCTCCACAGAGGCCATTTATCCCTCTCTTCCTACTGCGATAGGCTTCTGAAATCATCCATACAAAAAGCGTAAGAAATAACAAAAGGAAAAGAAGGGGCCGAGACACCCCTGAAATCTCCCCTTTCCCCATTTCAATGATGCCAGGAGTTCCTGCAGGAAACATAGAACTGAATGCCCAAATCACAGCTAGGAGAAGAGGCATGGGGGATGGGCGGGCAAGGCAGGACAGCCCTACTTTTCTCTGCTAGGCAAAGCCCGTCTTCCCAGGCAGGGTTTTTCAAGCGATTCTGCCCCTCCTACAGCATCAGCACCTCCCTCAAGTGATGGCCCTGAATTCCTTCCTCCATCCCTGCTACCTGCTCTCAGCTCCAGACTGTATGTCTCCACTGGGGTGACCCACAGGCCTAAACCTGATCTCAACACCTTCTCCTTAAACTGAGTGAGTGCCCCAGAAGGAGCAATGCAGACGTAATAGGTGAGAGACAGGCTGTAGATTCAGAGTCTAAGAAAGATTCCAGAGTCTAAGAAAGATTTCTCTCTGGAAGCCTTGCACAGAGGAATGGTGCCCAGCAGGTGGTCAGCACCTGTAAGGGCTCAGTAAACAATGGCCATCACTATTACTGTTGTTAATCTCTCCATTGGTATTAGTACTAAAATTCCCCTCTACAGGTCCCCAGAAAACCTGGCACCTTCCTAGACGCCAGCTTTGCATGACCCTTCACACCCACCAGCCTCAGTTCCTGAAGGTTCTAGTTGCTAAGTAGCTGTGGAACACGCCATCCTCTGTGGCCCCACTGCCACGTGCTCCTGTCTGGCCTCATCTCTTCCCTGGACCATGAGCAGGTCCCTCTGCTGCTAGGCCTGCTCCCTCCCGCCCTGCTATTCCCCTTCTCTCCAGAGTGATCTCTCTAAATGAGAAGCTGATCATGTCACTCTCGGGTCCAAGGCTTGCATGGCCCTCCACGTCCAAAAGCATTTAGTTTACACTCGTTCACCTGACACACACAGCCTCCCAGATGGGCCCACACACACCTTGTAGAACTCACCTCTCCTGGCCCAAACTCCCTCCTCAAGCTGTCAGGCAGCGCTCTAAGGAGCATCTCAGCTCTGCACAGGGCGGCCCCTCTTTTTGGAATGCACACTCCCTGGGGAGCACCTTCTCACCTTGCCATCCAAGGCTCAGCTCAGATGTCCCCTTCTGCCCCAAATCCTTCCTTATGTCAGCACACAGGACTGACTACCTCTTCCCTGCACCCAAGGACCACACACACCCTTCTGGAACATCGCCAGTAATGGCAGTACCCAGGGTCCTGGCTCCATCAAGTGCACAATTCCACAAAACACAACAACAGATCAGAATGTCATTGTAGGTTGTCAATTTTTTTTCAAGTAAGGACACTAAATAACAAAACAAAATGAACAAACAAACCCTAACACCTTCTGACACTACAATTTAATTTTTTAAGGACATGACAACAAGGAAGGAGGAGGGCAAGGAGAAGAGCACCACCTCAAAGTCAAATATGTCCCTTGAAATTCACATTGGCTCACAGAAACACATCCTTATTTTTCTCATGTTGCCGTGGGCTGTAAAACTCTCTCAAGGCCAGTATGAGCCCAGTGCTGGTCATTGTGAGCATTTCCTGGGCTGTGCACATCTTCCAGGGGAGATGGTAAGTCCCCTCGGGTGAAGCTCAACCAGGAGAGGCTCAGCAGGCTCACAGATGGACAAACGTGCAGGCGTGGCTGTCCAGGACAGAGGTCGTCAGGGCCTCCCAGCCGCCAGGCCACCTGGAAACGTGACTTCCAGTAACGCCCATCATACAACGATCCGGCTACGGGGAAGGCCCCTGCCTGGTTGGGCTGCTGGGTAGGTTATAGGAGGACTTTACTTGAACAACTGCTTTTTCTCATACCACTCAGGAAATACTCCTCACACTAATAACAAAGTACAAACAAACCTGCGCAAGCACGTGGGGATAATTCACGACTGTTAATTAACTCACAGGAAAGGGGAAATGTGGGGGAAAGGGAACTGAATCTCTCACAGAGATGTTTGGTGTCTTTTTTGGCAAACTTCCTCACACCTGCCCCAGTTTCTACCTTCCTTTAACTCCCCCAAACAGCCACTGGGTCAATAAAGTTGGGGGCCCACGGTCTACAGTGGAGAGTCCAGGTCCCACAGTCAGAGCAGGCAAGGCTGGGTAGCCCCTCTGGGGCTCAGCTTCCTGTCCCATAAAGGGCAGGGATTCTCTCTCCACCTGCCTGTACAGCTGCAGGCAGGGACCGCTGAGATGCCGGGTGATGGCAGGCTCTGGAAACTCAGGGACTGAGCAAATGCAGGAGACTGCTGCCAGAATGACTGTTACTGCTGTTGCTAATAAAAATGCTAATACGTGTAGACTGAGAGAGACTGGGCTGCCTATACATAAATCCCCCTGCTCTCTTTGGCCTATTTCATACAGCACACCTCATTTCACTTGCCAAGACATTCTCTGTTTCATGGAGATGATCAAGACCCCCAATGGCTGTAAAGAATGCTTCCAGCAACCTCCCTCTTGCCTGCCGCAACCAAGATCCAAGTGGACCCTCTCCAGCAGACAACTTGGTCTGGAACGACTTCTCCACTGTGTTTCCTCAGTGGCCAATGTCCATTCATGCCGGAGAGGGGGAGATTTTAATATTTGTAATTACTTTTTGGGGAATAATTTATTCCTAGAAATGTTGTGATTGATTTTTCATCCAGCTTCCCTGAGGTTGGTATGATTCTCTCGACCCCCCTACTAAGTTTTCCAACCACACAGTGTTCCCTCTTTTTCATATGCCAGCTGTGTTTGCTTTTCTTGTCTCCCCTCAAGGGAAAAGATAATGTCTGGGATTTTTTCATCCCAGCCCTGAGCCTGGCAGTTCGGTGAAGCTAAGCCAATGCATTGGGAACAAGGACCAGAGAAAAAAGTATTTACCCTTATCCATGCTTTCTTCAACTGCAGTTCCAAATCCCCCAAATGGTTCAGGGTAAGAAACTGGTCCAAAGCTGACTAATTTTGCAAATCAGATCTTCCAGGGTGGCACACAAGATCTTCAGAAAGAATATTCTGGTTTTTCTTCCCTCAAAAACTTCAGAGACAATAATTAGGGCATTGTGGAGCAACAGACTCAACCCTGGTTCACTGAGCCCAAGAACCTTCCCACCAACATGCACAAAAATAACATCCTGTTCCGCTCAAATATATTGCCTCCGATTCAGATTTGTGCTCTCATTGTGTTCAGTGCATTTTTAAGGAGCTCTGTTTGGCTGGGTTTTGACAACTGGAAGCTGGGGCATGGAGGCCTGCCCCGGGGGGCACAGGGTGGTGTTTTTCAAAGACTTCAGTGCCTCTATTCCAGACCTCCAAACAGAAATCCCCAGTGCTGGTCTTGTTTTTAATTAGCATCCCTGATGATCCAGAGGCATGCTAAAGTTTGAGATGCCAGCTCATTTTTCTGCCAAGGAGCTTTACTCAACAACCTCCCTGCAGCCCCCAGCCCCCCCCCCACAACCTTCACACACACATTTATCCCTTCACTTTGCTGAGCAACTATTTCTGCAGGACAGGGCATCGGTGAGGTCTATGAGATCCCTAAGACCACAGACTCTGCCAAGTTCTCAGAGTCTTGCTCTGTAGCCCGCCGTTCTTCCCCTGGCTGCAATGGCTACCAGCCACCTTTTAGGTTCTTGGTGTTTCCTTTTGTTCCAGAAGATTATGTTTTTCAAGCTTCGCTCTTCCATCTGCAATGTGCAGAAGTCTGGGCACAGCGCAGGCCCCGAGAAATTGCTTGTTGATTGCCCTACATTTGGCAATACCTTCACGGATTGGAACACTCACTGGAAGGCTGTCCCTTACATATGTGTCTGTTGAACGCTAACTGGGTGTCAGTACTGACAACAGTAACAGTCATGATAATGCTGGTGATGAGATTCTTCATTAAAAGACCTTTCCGAAGACGTGTGACAGTTTCTCTTTGACTGACAGGGCACCTGTAACACTAGGGCAGACACAATCACACCCACCTTCCAAATGGAAAACTAATGCTCAGAGAGATTAAGCGATTTTCCTCAGGACCTATAACCAATTGGCAGAGAAACTACAGCCAATTGGTTACAGGGATGGAGCTCAGTCCAGATCTCCTGGAGGTCTGGAGGAGCCAATCATTCTTTCCCTGACTCAATACATAATATTGAGCATCTTCTATGTGCCATTCACCATATTGGTGCTTAGGATCTTAAAGCCAAGACGGTCACTAGCCCCCATTGCCACAGTCACGCTACATCTGTTCCCCACACTAGAGCCCACGTTTTGCTGGAGTCTTGTTCACCAATGCATCCCTGGGTGCACCCAAGGTGTGAATGAATGAATGAATGAAGAGTGGCTGACCAAGGAGTCGTGTAAGTTCACTTTATGACGTAGTTCACAGATGCACCTATAGGAGAATGGGTCTCAGAATCAAAGAAGATAGGGAACAGACCTGCTAGGTTTCTGGTTGATCCAATTAAATGCACCTCTGAGGCTCCATTCAGGCCCTGCCTTGGAGAGAGGGGGTAACTGTGCAGAGTGTCTGTGCAAGCAGGCAAGCAGGGAGAGGAGGGTCACTGAACCCTGCCCATCCAGGCTACAAAAACCTGCGGCTGTTCAGCCTGGAGAGAAGGTCACATGGGGCAGGGTGGGGGAGGTGGTGCCCAGTTGTGGCACCACACTCTGGTGGGTTCTCAAAAGCAGAGTACAGGTGTGATTTCTTTCATTCCAGAAGGAAAAGCCAGACCGGAATGGGGGGAGGGGCAGAGAAACCACAGGCAGCAGATAGCAGCTGAAGAAGAACAGCTCTTAAAACCCAGGGCTATTCAGAGAAGGGATGAAGAGGTGGCCAGCCAGCCATGCCTGGAGATGAACGAGCATCCGATGCCCACCTGTAGGGCAGGTATTGAAGGGACTGAAGCACGGGGAGGCCCCACTCTCATGAGATTCTGAGCTTTTGTTCTGTCACGATTATGTACACTGTGATACAGCTGTCACCACCTCATCTGTAGCCTGAAGAATGTGACAAGCACAGTTTTATGCAGAAAGTAAACAGAAATCCCAGCCAAGGTAGATATTGCAAATCAAACTCACATTCTGAGGTCCCCTCCTCCTCACTGCCAAACACAGAGCAATAATATAGTTAAAAGCCAAAAATAGAAAATTTAAAGATACAACCTCACTTTAAAAAGAAAATGAGATTCTCAAGGAAACAACAAAAACCACAATGCGGGAAGCAGAGACGAGGAAAAGCCAGGGGCAGAGCCCTACTCAGTGCAGTGCGGAGTCAGGGCCAAGCTCGCCGTGGGAAGCAAAGCAGGCAGCAAACAGCCTCCGCTGCTTGTGAGCAAAGTTGGAGCACAGCTCTACCCTTTGCCGCCGGGCACTGCAGACCACTCAGAGCTGCAAGCTTAGGGTGGCAAGATGAGGATGCAAAACAAAGGGATGCATTCAGTGCAGAAGTGGCCCTAATTATTCAGCCTTTTCCGCACTCACAGTCATTGTAACGGGACTTTGCAGCTCCCCAGTCTGAGGTGGAATCTACTTTCCCACCTTTGGAATCTGGGCTGGCATGTGACTTGATTTGGCTAGTAGCATACAATGGAAACGAGAGTAAGCTGGTCCCAGGCACAAGCCTCAGGAGTTGCCAGAAAAAGTCAGTTTATAATGAGTCAGCAATGGGATGGACAGCGGATGTCTCACCAGCAACAAGAGATCCAAAAGACAATGTTCTGAAGGCAGGTAAGTTTCTGCCCTGAATTCTGTACCTTGATAAACTATTACTCAAGAGCAAGGGGAAAACAGAGACATTTTAAGACATCCAAATGTGAAGAGAGTTGATCGTCCTTGACCTCCACCGTATTATGCACTGAAAACAACTTATGAATGAACTGGGCAAGAACTGGACCCAGAAGAGGGGAAGGAATGCCAGAAAACAATGGTGGGCAAGAACATCAGCAAGACTGGGTGGCAAGTTTAATCACTAAATTAAAAAAAAACAAAACCAAAGACAATAACTAAAAATCTTGTTTAATTATGGAACCAAAATTCTAGGAAACAATAGGAAACACAGAGCAGAGATTTAGTGGGCTGCTTGACATTGTTACAATTCTTGTCTGATTCAGTACAAGAGAAAAATGCTGAATAGCTTTTGATTTTAGGAAGAAAAGGAAATATAATTTAGAATGTATGCTAAACTGTTAAGGTATTACGACGGCAGAGGGAAAAAAGGGGGTAACAGAAGGAACACCCAAAATAAGATGGTAGAAATATGTCCGCAATCACAATAAATATAAACCAATTAAAACCACCTATTAAAAGACAAGCTAAAATGAGTATAACAAATTGGGATGTGGAATGTTAGGTACAGTATGATGTTTACATAAAGCCTTAAAAATACTATATATTGTTTATGGACATGTACATCTGTAGTAAAATGTAAAAATAGCGATGGGAAAACATACGACCGACTTCCAGACAGTTGTTTTCCGGGGGAGGAAGAAGGGAGGGCAGCGGGCTTGGGGAAGGGAAAGAGGTGGCTCTGGCTGCATTTGCAACACTTTAGTTCTTTTGAAAACGAGATCCGGAGGGAAAATAGTCACACTTTTCAAATCTGAGCTGCAGATATAAGCTATATTATAGCTTTATTGTTTCTTCTTACCATACATTTGAAATATGTTGTGACATGTTTTAAAGTTGGAAGGAAGGAGGGGGAAAAAGGAAGGAAGGAAAGGAGGAGACAGGGGAAGGAGGCCTTTTGTCGTCGGTATTCCGATGCTGGCACCTGAGACCCGGCTGGGTCTAAGAGGATGGCCCCTCCCAGGGTAGCCAGTTCTGAGAGTTAGGAAACAACTACCCTGTGAGCCTCTCACATGCAAACCAACCCAGAGCCCGCACCCCCAGCCCCTTTATTGGGCTCTGACTCTCTGGGCCACTATCCTCCTGCCCTCATCACCCCAGGGCCAGGCATCAGACAACTAAGTAGAGTCCCTAAGCCCCAGACCCGCTGCAGTTATCCAACCCAGCCAATCCTAAATTGTTTACCCGGCCTAGCCTGTTCCTTCCTGTGCAAAACACAATAAAGGCTCATGCCCACATTTTCTGCCCCCTGTTCAACCATGGGGCTTCCCCGCATGGCCCTGGATGGCGTGCTGCTCATCCGGTTCCCACAGGGCTGAGATTATGAACTCCATCCTTCCTGGGAGTCATTTCTTCCATGCCTGCGTGTCTCATTACAGCTGATTAGAACAATCCCTGGAACCCTAAAAACAGGAAAAGAAAGGAAAGAAGGGAGGGAGGGAGGGGAAGACATGAAGATCAGCCCTATAGGACTTGACCAGAAATTGAGACTCTAAACTCGGTTCATCCCGGGCCGGCTCTTTTTAATACAGGTCTCAGTAATTTCACTGCCCAGAAACAGACTTTCAGGGTAAATAATAAGCATCCCTGCCTTTGCACCTGTTGTTCTCTCTGCCCAGAACAGCTCTCTGCACTGTAGCCCCATCAAAATTCATCTCCTCCTAGGCTCAACTGACACCCCTCTTCCCTGATGTCTCTGCAGAAGAATCCCTCCCCAAGGCTTGCTTCTCTGTGCAGCCCTCTGCTGGCAGCCTAGTTCTGCCCCTCAGGTGATGGGCCCCTGAGGCGGGGATGCTGTCCGGTTCACCTCTGAATCGCCAGCCCCCAGCACGCAAAGTGGAGCACACCAGAATGCACCCTTCACGTCCGTCTGGACAAACTGATGGCAGGTCCAGCCCTCCCAGGCATGAAGGGTCGCTCCTGGTGAGAGAGCTTCTGCAAAAACAAGGGAGACTATGAACCCACCTCGGCCTGGCAATCGCCAGCGTCCGCAGTGGAATTGGGAAACAGCATCAGCTGTTCCACGGGAGTGGGTTTTCAGAAAACTCAAGTGTATACTTTTGATAGACACATTTTAAAAAGAATATACATTTAGATGTGCTTGCAGGTTTTAGCCATGTTCTGACTATTTACAATGCTTTATCCCCCAAGAACCCCTTTCTAAAGAGCTGAGGCAACAACCCGTGCCTGTAGAAAATTCCAACACCACAGTAACATGTCCAGTAGGAGAAGCAAGCTCCTCCCTGCTTCTCTTCCCTCCGATCTCACCCTCCAGGAGTAATTACTGTGGGCTCCCTGCTCTCCTAAGCAAATAGAGCTGTATGTACTCAGCCTCTGTCCAGATTACATAGTGTCTGCTTGCAACTGTGCAAGGCATCTTCACACACGTTTGGTTCCCTCTAAACAGCGCTGCGAGGGAGAGGCAATTACTGCTTCCAGAATAACAGCTGTAGTCAGGAACCGACTCGGGAGCCTGGCTGCCTGGCTTTGAATCCTGGTTCTGCCATTTATGAGCTCTATGGCCTTGGGAGGATTTACTTCTGCGCTCCAGTGCTTTGTACTAATAAATGGTGCATACAGCAGTTTGCTAGCTCTCTGCCTCCGTCAACCCAACATCTGCACCCTATTGGCTGACGTGCTCTGGACTGGAAACCAAATATAACACTGCTGGTGAGACCAATGTACAAAACAAGCATAGACAGGTACAGAGCAAAGCCCTAAGCAGACCTCCCATTCATAAAGCGAATGGGTCTTAACAAAAGTCTTCCTGGCCAGGTCAGGTGGCTGGACCCATGGCCTCTGAGTAAGTGAGGTACTGATATATGAATATATTTTCTAAATGTTTAAACTAAAGTTTCTGACTTAGGCATGTTTGCGTTTCTCCACTCTCAAAATGCAGAGCTCTGACAACGTGTTTTGCTGTAAATGCCCGCACTTCCTGCCCAGGTACTGCGCGTCAGTATGGGGCCCCTCTCCATTCACGTTCGGAAGGCGTGGGACCTGGAGTCATCATGAGGTGCTACGCTGCATTTAAATGACATCCCAACTCCCCACAATAAATCCTCTTTACGATGGATGGTTGCAAGTTTCTGACAAAAGTGTGTGCATTTGAATACCAAGCTATGCCGGAAACTAAACACACACAAGCCACGGCTCTGGGGGCGCCAAGGTAAGGAAGACCCAGGCTGCACCCTGAAGGAGGTGGGAGTCAGCAGAGTAAATGGTGGTATGAGAAGAATGTCTGGAGGCCAGGGTACCCCTGCAGTTTGTGGAGAGCTAGGGACACTGCTTGCTTTGGGGCCCCAAGTGCCTCTGGGATTCCTGATTTCCTGGTTACATTCCTGTGCTTGTTGAACTCACAATGAAAGCGTGTGCACTAGACACACTGCTGAGGCCTGTGCAAACGTGCCAACCTTCCACAGAAGGAGCAACAAGGGAAACAGGATTTTCTGGCTTATTTGAACAATCAGATCATTGCGGTTCTAAATGGATTTCTTTGGGCTCGATTATCTGATTAGATTACCTCAAAATTCTTACCAGTCCTCTAGTGAATGGGGAAGACCCAGATCATTTGCTACCCCCAAAAAAGTTTCAGAAAATCGAGTGGTAAAGTCACAGCAGGGATAGGTTCAGTGCAGGAGCTGTGCTGTTCATGAGGTCATCCCTGAGTGGGCTGCTGGGTGATGGGTTGGTTAGGAGGCTACTCTGAACATACCTGGCAAACTGTAAGCCAACAGACATGAGATATATGGAGGGGGTGAGGCTAAGAAACACGGGGACCATCAATGCCATGGGAGACCTGGACTTATTTATGGCCAGACAGACCTGTGTCCAGTTTGGCTCTGTTACAGACAGGCTGTGTAACCCTAAGACAGTTCCCTTACTGGCCTCAGTTTCCTCATCTATAAAACAGGACGGCGCCCGTCCCATTGGGTTGTCTACAAGGATTAAAAGAAAAAAGTCACTTAAAAATTTTAACCCAGTGCCTGGTACAGAGAAAGTGCTCCAAAAAAGTAGCCACTATTCTAATTCTTGCCATCATTAAAAAGCTGTGTCCTTTCCTCACATCAAAGACCCATGTCCCTACCTCAGTCAGGCTTTGGGGCAAACACGCCTGTGACCCTGGCCCTCTGGTCTCAGAGCTCATGAAGGGCATCAACCTTTACTCCACAAGATCTCTCTCAAAGGCTTAATAACAGGGCCCCTCGGAAGGGGAGCCAGACTCAGCATAATTACTAGTCTCGTGCTCTCTTTGTAATCTTGACTTTGTGGGGACTGTTTGATTATAATAGTTGGGGGCTTGTGTGTGGTATTTAATTAGGCAGATAAAAGTATGTTAGGATGAAACAACAGTGTTTCTTATTTAATGGCCTGTTTTACAGCTTATCCTAAAATCATGACAAACGATGCTTCCACCCGAGGAAAATAATATATCTCTCCTTCCCTAGCTCCCTCCCCCCTTTCCTCTCTCTCTCTGTGCCCACACACACTTGACACTTGATTAACATGGCCCCCACCTCACCAGCAAATTCTGGTGAACAAGCCACAGCTAATCACTCCTCACTCCTTTACCCTCCACGTGACTGAGGGAGTCCAGACGAGAAAGGAGGAGGAAGTAGGTGCAGTGGTGAGCGGCCCAGGCTTCCAACCCAGCTCCCAGCCCAAATCTGTGACCTCAGACCAGTCACTCTCCTTATCAGGCCAGTTTCCTCCTCTATTTTAAGCCTGGCCTACCTCTACTTTTTTTTAAATAAAATATTTATTACAACTTGTGTCCGTGGTACCAAGATTTGGGGGAGATTTATAAAATTAAAGAGTTTATGAGGAGATAATTAAACACAATAAAAATAATGCTCAGCTAACCAAAGTCCAGAAAGAGATGCTAGCAGGTGACAGGATGGTCTCAGAAGTCCTGTCTAAAGTTCCATTAGTTCAATTCTGGGCTGTGTAATGCCAACATTCATCCAAGTCAATACAAACCTAGAGACTGATACTTCCTGGGAATCCAAGTTTGATTTTTTCAGTACTGATTTTTGGGAAGTCAATTTTGGTTGAAAGTGCCTTTTGAAATTGGTGCTCCTGGGTGTCAAACGTCAACATTTATTTTTCCAGAACTCTCTTTCCTGTGGGGACTCTGGTCAGAGAACGAAGCTCTTGATACACAGAGTTCCTGCTTTCCTTGGTTCTGATTGAGGGCCTCGACTAATGGTGAAGGGCATTTCTTTTTCACTGAGCCTTTAAGGCTCCTGTTTGGCTATAAAGAGTAAGTTCTACTGCACGCAGGCCCTTCATGAAAAAACCCGGAGAGGAACAGTCGAAGGGCTGGGCAGGAAAGAGCTCTCATCTGTGGTCTAGCTGAAAGCTTCCAGAGCTTCCAGGGGACCTGCAGCCCCCACTGTCCCGCTGGGTGACCTTGCGCAGGCTCCCTGCTCTCCGAGCTCTGTCAGGCCATTTGCAGATGTGGACGACAATACCTGCCTTGTAGCGAAGCTGTGAGAAATGAGCAAGAGGGCTCATGGCCATGCCTGGCCTGGAGCCTGGCCCACAAAAGGTGGTCGGCACATGGCGACCCTCCCTCAGCCCCCTGATTTATTTTCTCTCCACTGCTATATTGTATTTAAAACTTTTCAAACCTATAGAAAAGTTAAAAGGATAGTACAATTAACACCCATATATCTTTTACATATCTATCAATCACTAATATTTTCCCATATTTGCCTTTTTCTCTCTGCTTTCCCCCCTGAATTACTTGAGCATAAATTGCAAACCTAAGACCACATCCCCCCTAATGCTTTGGGATGTATCTTTTAAACATAAGGACACTCTCCATCTAATACCATTGTACAATTTGAAGAGTAATATTCATTAAATAACATTCAGACAAAATATAAATTTCCAACTTCTTAATTGTCCCAAAATGTCTTTTATGGTTTTTTAAAATTCCAAATTAAAAGAAAATTCACATATTACATGTGAGAAATTGTCCATTTCTCTTTGCCAATCCATCCTGTGGTTTTTATATAGTATGGGGGGAAAGACTTTCTTCAGGGTAAGCAGGAATAAAAAAGCAGATAATGACTTGGTAGCATAAAAGGCAAGAAGAAACCCTCAGAACTGGGTTGAAATCCTCTCTGAGCCCCTGACTCTGGGTGATGTTGGGCCCAATGCTTCCTTCCTACAGATGCTTCCATCATCTGACATTGTGGGCTTTGCCAGCCTGTGTCAGGACCCCTTTATCGCTCCAGTGCAGGGAGTTGAGGCTCAGAAGTGTCTGAAGACAAGGAGGGCCCAATTCGAATTCCGCTTTACCAGCAGTGTGACCCTCAGCATTACCCTCAAGTTATCATGTGTCTGAGCCTCAGTTTCCTTGTCTGCAAAATGGGTGTGCTAACACTAGTGCCTACCCCACAGGGCCATCGTTAGAATTCAGCATAATTCATGGGAAGCACTAGGCACAGCAGCAGGCACACAGAAATGGCTCAGTAAAAAAAAAAAAAGGAGCTATTACAGTTATTAATGTTCCAGAAGTTATGGACTCTACAATCAAAGCTCTTATCTGCACAGTAATTACCTCTGGCTTATGATGAGCCCTTCACAATTTATGAAGCACTTTCTCTATTATCTCCTGTGGAATGTGGTCTGAGGAGGTGGCAGCATGGGGACAATTTCCCCCACTTCAGAGAGGTTGAGCAGGTGAACTGAGGATACTCAGCTGGTGTTATAGAGGAGGCTGGGACTCAGAGGGGCCCCACCCTTGTCCTGTCCCCTCAGCTCTTAGCTCTCATTCTGCTCCTATAGCATCAGCATTGTGTGGCTTTCCATCCATTTCTGCCTGAGAAGTCTCACTTGTCTTATTTCAGGTCACTGAACATCCAGTCCTGCGGGACACACTTTGCACCCTAGTGTGTGACCACAGGAGAGAGGCTCTGCTTCTCTGAGCCTCTGTCCCCCCATCTGTGAGATGTAACATGAACCCTCGCCCCAGCAGGCGCCTGGTGCTCTGCAGTGCCAAGTGGAGAAGCGCTGTGGACCTCAGAGCGCTTGACAGAGAATGAAAACTGCCCTTGTTGTCAGAATCAGTGGGCCTACGAAGGGCTCCTTCTCGAAATGCACTCCTCTACGTGTGGAGCCAAATATATACTGTACATAGCACAGAAGAGAGGGTCCCTTCACCCAGGCCTCCTTTTGGGACTGTACACCACAAGAGTCAAAGTCACTTTGAAAAATGGCTTTTCATTTGTCATGGTTTTCATTTCCTCAAAGAATGGGCATATTATATTAGGCAAAAATCAATGCTTCCCCGTAATAACTTGCCTACAGATATCCGGTGCTGAAAGCCTCATTGAGAAGAAATGAAGGCTTATCTATAAGATCCATCAGCCACGTCAAGATCTGCAAATCAATACCTTACAAGCTTCCATTAAAAATGCCCAATTTTTAAATCAAAATACAAAACAATGACTACAGGTTTTAAGACAAAAACAGCCTTGCCATTAAAAAATGCCTTCAGACATCCCAAGTTTAAAAACATGCATTTTGTATTGACCAAATATGACAATTATCAGGGCATCCTCCACGTCCCAGAACCTGGTCTCCTGGCCGCACCGTGCAGCCTAAAACCACAAAGCAGATGTCCCATCTGTGAATGGAAGGAAGGGATTCATGTTTCCTGGGTGCCAGCTACTATCTGGGCAACTTGCTAGAGAAACAAAGACGCTCAGAGTCAGGTCATAAGCCAGGCCACGGCACTCCTTGGCCCAAAACCTTCCCATGGTTCCCCTTCTTGTTTGGAGTCAAAGTCCTCACAATGGCCCCTAAGCCCACATGACCTGCCTGGTTAGGTCCTCCCAAACGTCACCTCCTTTACCCTTCAGCCATGCTGGCCTTTCTGTGGCTCCTCGAACTGCTAATAGTTTCCCAGGGCTTCTGTAAGAGATTATTATAATCGAGAAACTTAAAATAAGATAAATTTATTCCCTCTCGATTCAGGAGGCCAGAGTCTGAAATCAAGCAGGGCCCTGTTCTTTCAGAAGGCTCTAGGGAGAATCTGTTCTGTGCCTTCCACTGAGCTTCTGGTGACAGCTGGCAATCCATGGCATTCCTTGGCCTATGGACATATCGCTGTTGTCACATGCCATCCTGTCTCCCTGTGGATATCTTTGTCTCTCAGCATCTCTTTTTCTCTTCTTATGAGGACATCAGTAACATTGGATGAGGGGACACACTACTCCAGTGTGGGTTCATCCTAACTAATTGCACCTGCAGTGACCCTGTTTCCAAATCAGGCCACATTCACACACACTTGGTGGTACAACTTCAACATATCTTTGGCCAAATTTGAAACTAAGTCAGAACCAAGGGTAAGATCCCCAAGTTTTCAGAGTCTGAGAAACCATTCCAGGTAAGGAAAGACATAGTTCCCATAGGCACCTGGCACTGAATGCTAGAGTTTGTCTAAATGGGGGCTGAGCTGAGGTTCAGCATGCAAGACAATTCCTTCGTACTGGAAGTACACATTTTCAAATGTGCTCCAAAACTGTCTTTATTTACAGAGAAAATCAAGATTATTCACACTTATAATATTATTTCAATAAAGAATCATAATTTTCACAGAAAAGACTAGGCGTGATCAGAGGATGAGCATAACATTTCTTCTTGATTTTACAGGGTCTGTCTGGGAAAAGTCCGGCCATTGTTAATATAATGAGAACTGTTTGCGCAACATCAGTGTAACCCAGCAGCCAAGGAAGTGTACTGGAATGAACATGTGTGACCAAGGACAACTTCCCTGTACTAGTCTATGGGAATGGTAGACACCATTGAGTGTCATATGTACTGTGTGGCTGTCACATTCAAAATGACTGAGTGAGTAGAGCAAAAAATCTGCATTGAATTTTGCATTCAGCTTAAACATTCCTCCATGGAAACTACTTCAGTGATTCAACTATGGGCTGCAACTATGGGCAACTTGTGATTGGTAGCTTCATCACGACAATGCACCCACTCATGTATCACATCTTATGCAGAGTTTTTTGACAAAAAATCAAATCACCCAGGTGACTCAGGCTCTCCACAGCCCAGATTTGGTGCCCTTCAACTTCTGGCTTTTCCCAAAACTAAAATCACCTTTGAAAGGGAAGAGATTTCAGACCATCGATGAGATTCAGTAAAATACAACAGGGGACTTTAAAGACTTCCAGTCAAGATGGCGGCATAGGCAGATATGGCTTGCCTCTTCATACAACCACAACAAAATTACAACAAAAATATAGAACAACCATTGCTGAGAACCAACAGAAATCGAGTTGAACTGAATTCTGACAACTACAGAATTAAAGAAACTATATCCATCCGGACTGGTAGGAGGGGCACAGATGCAGAACAGGCTGGTCCCATATCCATGTGTGGTGGAGAAAAATTCGAGAGGGTATCTCAGGAGTAAGGAGTCCCAGCCCTACACCAGGCCTCCCAGTCCAGGGTTCGAGTAGCAGGAAGGTAAGTCCCCACACCTTCTGGCTGCACAAACCAGTGGGGACTGACTTGGTGAAAGAAACTCTGGAACCCCAAGCAGTCCCTTTTAATGAACCCATACATGGACTCATCTGCTCAGACTCACTCCCTCTGGGCTCCAGCAGCTTGAGCGGCACCAGTGGCGTATAGAGGGAGGCTGAGGTGTCTGGCATCAAGGGGAGTAGAGGCCATTGTCCCTTTTCTGGGTCCTCTCCCCACAGAGCCTACAGACTGGTGCCATATCTAAAATTCCATCAACCTGGCTAACACTGTTTGACCCACCTTGAAGAGCCCCAGAGACTCACTCCCACCCAACTTAGGTTGCTTCTCCAGATGATTGTCTAGTCCTGGGTCATACTTCACAACTTTCTAAATCCTCTCAAACAAGCAATAGCAGGCCTCAGTGAGCCCCAGGCCCAGCACTAGTAGCCTAGATTCACAGCTTGGCTTTACCTGGAAATCTCCAAGCCCAGCACAAGTAGCAGCCATTTCAAATTGCTTTATAACTCAGGCAGGGTGACCCTGGGCAAAACACATGTGGGGGCTGACCTTGGCCTACATCACCCAGGAAACCTCAGGGCCACCACACCCAGTGGGCAGCTACAGATCAAGCCAGAGCACTACCACCCTTCCCCTGCACAACTGATCCTCCACAGAGGGCAGAGGTTGGTGGTCAGTGGTCACAGCCAATCCTTGCAGCTGACTGGCCTAGGAAAATCCCTCTCATTGATCTGCCAATAACACCAAGGCTCAACTATAAGAGGAGACTATACTCAACCCACACAAAGGGCGTATCTCGAGTGCCCAGCTTGGGTGATAGGAGAGGCTGTGCCACTGGACCCTACAGAACACCTACTACATTAAGTTATACTACCAAGACACGGAGTCAAAGCAGCTCTACCTAATACATAGAAACAAACACAAAGAGGCTGCCAAAATGAGGAGACAAAGAAACATGACCCAAATGAAAGAACAGATAAAAACTCTAGAAGAAGATTTTGCTTTTCTAGAAAAGCAAAATGCAGATAAGCAATCTACCAGATGCAGGGTTGAAAACACTGATTATAAGCATGCTCTAGGAACTTAGCAAGGACTTTAAGAGCATAAAAAAGACCTAGTCAGAAACAAACGATAGAGTAATTGAAATAGAGAACAAATTACAGGGAAACAACAGTAGAGTGGATGAACTCGAGAATCAAATCAATGACATGGAACATAATGAAGCAAAAAACAACTAATCAGAACAACAAGAAGAAAAGAGAATCCAATAAAAACAAGGATAGTGTAAGCAGCCTGTAGGACAACTTTAAGCAATCCAACATTCGCTTTACAGGGATGGCAGAAGAAGAGAAAGCGAGAAATTGGAAATCTATTCGAAAACATAATGAAAGAAAACCTCTCTAATCTGCTGAAGAAAATAAACATGCAAGTCCAGGAAACACAGAGAGTCCCAAACAAGGTGGACACAAAGAGGCCCACCCCAAGACACTTCATAATTAAAATGCCAAAGGTTAAAGATAAAGAGATGGGGGTGGGTGTGACAGAATGGGTGAGACTCGAGGGGATTAAGAAGTATGAATAGGTAGTTACAGAATAGCCACAGAGATGTAAGGTACAGTATAGGAAAGGGAAGAGCCAAAGGAGTCACACATATGACCTACGGACATGAACAAGAGTAGGGGGATTGCCTCAGGGAGTGGGGGTTGCTGGGTGGAGCAAAGGGAGGAATTGGGACAGCTATAGTATAATATTCAATAAAATATAATTTAAAAATACTTTTTAAAAAAGAAAGTATGACAGGGCAACTGATGGCATTTGGGAGAATTGTGCAAGATTCCAAGATGCCTGCTTTGAAGGGAACTGAGGCATCATTGTCCTGTGCACAATGTTTCTTGTATCTTGCATTTTCTTCAATAAATGTCTCTATTTTTCATTTCATCTCTATTTATCCAGCAATTACATGGCTGGGCACCTCCTGGAAAGACCTCCTATTTATACCTAAGCTGATTCTAATCATGAAGCTGAGCAAGCACACTTACTGATGGGAGTGCCTTAAATTACAAGCAATTTTCTTTTGCTCAAGACTAGGTGATATAAAGCATACCTAAAAGGGATGGCCACCCTTTTCCTCATATGCCTAATAGCTTCAATATCCTCTGCCCACTGACTTTTTAAAGATGGATACTGGACACCGTTGGTCTCCTACATAGCACTGATCTTTCTCTCCCCTGATAGACCCCGATTTTCATTTGGGCTCACACCTCCCCCAAAGAGTAGCAGCCACACAGTGAGGGACCTTGGCGATTAGTCTAAACCAACTGCAGTTCAGTCCATCTTCCTGGATCATGGTGGGTGCAGAAGGAAGCCAAGAATACATACTTCCCTGAAGAAATGTTCTTGTAAAGTTTGGACCAGTGAGCTACGAAAAGTTCCTTGGACTCATAGGATAGGACCCCATTATGGCACAGGGCAAGGAGTCCTAAAATCTGAATTCAAAACTGGACTCTCACACTTCCTGGCTGTGTGGCCCTGGGAAAGACAACTTACCTTTCCAAGTAAGCCAAGGTCTTCTTATTTGTAAAATAAGAATGACAAAAGTTTCTATCTTACAGGGGGGCTGCTATCATCACATTAGTTAACATATTCATTCAACTAATATTTACTAAGTGACTACTATGTGCCAGCAACCATTTACTCTACACTCTGGGTGTAAAACAGGTAATAGAATAGACAGATACCCCCTGACCTCACAGAGCTGATATTCTAAAATATTTTAGTAAATGTTAGCTATTGTTCCTGATCATTACAGTTATGACAATATGATGATTCATCTTTTTCTTTAATGGAGACCTATTTCTCAATTAGTAAGAATGCAATTTCACTTTTAAAAGAATGGGGCCCTCTAACTTACCTACTTCCCAAAAATAGATCTCAACTCAGAATTCTTTAAACTTGTACTCTGCTTTGGGTTATATATCACTAAACCGAAGATTTCCCTGTAATATTTGAATTTAATTCAAGAAAAAGATCTGATTTCAGCAGCTTTTAGTCCAGACTTTAGAAAAAAAATTAATTATGCATGCATTCAACTAGCAATGAGCAAACTCGATAATTTAGGCAGTTTAGCAATTGGATTGAAATTTTACAGCTAATTTAAAGTACTCCACAATACTGACTTCAGACTTGAGGTTATGAAGCTGAATTAGCCTGGACAAGAGCAATTACTCAGCACTCCAGCACACATGGCCTTGACTGACTTTTTGGCACAGTGAAGCAACTGCTCACACCCAACCACAGTTGGCTGGCTGCTGAGATGCCCAGTAGAGCATGTGTGCCAGACTGACTGTTTTGTGTTTTCTGAGGCAAGGCTGGGTCTAATTTACCCTTGTCTCCCCCCAGCCTGACAAACGTCACGGCACACTCCACAAATGAATGAAGTTAGTCACTCAGTGGAAAGGTCACAATGATTCGTGGCCGTATGACTTTAGGTGAGCTCTTCAACCTCACTGAACCTACCTCCTCTACAAAATGGAAATAAGAACAATACCCTCAAAGCAGTTGTGAAGAATGAGCGATGATGTATATAAAGCAATAAATACAAGGTGCTCAAAAAATGTAGCCTCTGGTCTTATGCCCTGGGGCAGTTTTAAAACATGGACTCAAAACTCTTCAATACACCTCCCTTAGAAGTGGGGTCCATGTTTCCTCTGCTTGGATCTGAGTAGACTTGTGGCCACTCTGATCAACAGAGCATGGTGGAGAGATTTTATGTGACCCCTGCGACTGAGTGATGAAGGCCATGCAGCTGTTACCTGGAGTCTCTTGGGGGATCTCAGGATGCTCCCTCTCAAAACCTGGCCACCTGGTATAAGAAGCTAAAACCATGTGGAGAGGAGGGGCTGTGTGTCAGCGTTCTGGTCAATGGTCTCAGCCAAGCTCGGATTTGAGTCGACCTGGCCTATCAACTGTTCCCAAACCATAGTGCAGGACAAGCCATCGCTGCTCTGGCCTCTCTGATTTTCTGGTCCACAGAGTCCCTGAGAATAGTGAAATGGCAGCTGTTTCACCACTACACTTGGAAGGGTTTGTCACAAAGCAATAAGGAACTGAAATACTCAGTAGGTATTCTTCATTCACCCAATGTTCACTGGGGCCTTGTATGTGCAAAGTAATGCAGTGCGCTGTGGACAGCCTCAGGAAATACACTGGCTAGAGGAGAAATTTAACCATAAGTAGCTAGTCGTGTGCTGGTAGATGCTTAATAAGCACCAGGGGCTAGGGGAAGGCCCTTCCTTGTAGTGTCGGCCAGTTTCCATGGTGTAAATTCTCCCATCACTGTCAGTTTCCAGCTACCAACTTGAAGGTGGCCAGCTTGAACAACTCCTGAGAATTTAACATCAGCTCTTGGTGAGCCAGTGCAAGCCAGCTCTGGCACAGCACCACCAGAGGAACTCAGTTTGGGGTGAGAAGTGCTATGAAAAAGGCAGCAAAAATGTCAGGGGATTCCGGGTGGCTGAGGTCATGGTGGCCATTTAACTCCCAAATTCCCGATATTGCCTCCAAGAAACAATAAAGAACAAGAAGAACAAATGAAATGCACACTTTGTAACTGGAAGACCGAGACCTCCCAAACCCCAAATTATCTGGAAGTAAGAAAAGCAAGCTCCGAATCTCGGGGAGAGCAAACTGAGAGTAAGAGCAGTTCAGGGGCCAGCGGCAGGTGCGAAGCTTACCTAAAACTACCCTATCAGACCGTCCACCCTAAGTAAGAAAACCCTAGAAACAAAGAGTGGTGGGTCCGATCACTTACTACAGGGAATGGATTTATGAGGGGAGGGTGCGGGAAGACAGTCTGAAGTGATGTTTGGGAGAGGGGGGAAAGAAGGTTCATAGAAAAGAGAGGCGCCTTTAGAAGCCACACAGTGAAGAGGAAAAGAAACAAGAGGAGCCCCAGCAGGTGTGGCTAAATGGATTGAGAGCCGGCCTGAGAACCAAGGGGTTGCCGGTTCGATTCCCAGTCAGGGCACATCCCTAAGTAGTGTAGTGGACCAGGTCCCCATTAGGGGGCGCATACAAGAGGCAACCACACATTGATGTTTCTCTCCCTCTCTTTCTTCCCTTCTCTATAAATAAATAAATAAAATCTTTAAAATTTTTTAAAAAGAAACAAGAGGAGAATCTAGAATTCTGAAAGACAAAAGAAAACTGGAAAACAGGACACACAATTTCCCCTGCCCCCCGCCCCCCGACACACACCTTTCCCCTCGGAGGAAAAACACATCCTGGACAGTGGCCAAGTCTGCCCACAGCTAATACTGTCCCATCTATAGGAGGCTGTATCCAGATCTAAACTCATACGAGTCCATATTTTAAATACAGGATGACTTGCAGGAAGTCTAGGCTTCCTCATAACATGCAGGATCTTGCAGTCATGTGGTTTCTCTAAAAGCGGAGCTTACTTGAGGGCAGAGGGGTGATCCAGTGAAGGAACAGGGTGGGTGGGATGGGCAAGAAGAAAACATGGACACAGGGCGGGCTATTGAGCTGTTACTACTCTGGGCAAACAAAGAACCACTAGAATGCTTCTCAGAAGTGTCCCTCTGAAGGAGGGAAGCTAAGGCAGAATCTGCCTTGTGCAAGTTCAGCGCCTCTGAGAAGCAGGTGCAAGAGATGTTAACAGGTGAAGCATCTTTGGGAGAAAATGGGCCAGCAGCTGGCGAGGCAGGGAGAGCGTATCAGACTGCCAGGCAGGTCTGATGCCACATGCAGGCCAGAGGACCAGCAGGTAGGATGGTCCATGGAAGAGTCCTAGACTTCAATATACTTTGAGGGATGCTCAGCAGGGTCGATGGGGAGTCCTCTAGCCCAGGACGCCCATCACAGCTGTCCTGTGTCTCTCAGAATAGGCTGGCCTTGTGTCCCTGCTCAGCTCAGTGCTGGCTGGGAGCAGTCCACAGGGAGCGTGGCAAGTGGTGATGATTTCAGAAGGCCACAGCTGGAGTTGTGGTCAGTTACACTTGCCACTCTTGGGGATGGCACGGGCACATTTTCATAGCTGCCATCTGGGGCCATGTGGCCTAGAGACAAGGACCCAGAGAAGTGCCTTGGGGCCTTGAGGGGGGCCCATCAGTGTGCACAAGACCACAGCTGACATAAGGAGTGCCCAGGGGATGCATGTGGGGCAGAGCAAAAAGCGTCAGCTCACCTCCCAACTGGGACCCCAGTGTTGGGCCCTGGATGGAACCACATTCCCATGCTCCAGTCTGCAGATGTGGGAGGTCTGCCCAAGAAGAGTACAGAGCTTCCTGAGGGGTAGCATTGAAAGTGAGCACACAGCCCTGGTGGGACGTTCTATACCAATTTTTGGTGTGTTGAGGAGTCCCCTCCAAAGTTCATGCCCCTCTGGAACCTCACAACGTGACCTTGTTGGGAGATAGTGGCTTTGCAGAGGTAATCAGTCAAAAATCTAGAGATGATATCCTCCTGAATTTAGGGCAGACCTTAAATCCAATGACTGGTATCCTTTAGAGGAGACACAGAGACACACAGAAAAGAAAGTGAAGGACTTGAAGGGAAGAAAAGAAAGGGTAGAAAAGAAAGCCATGTGAAGACAGAGGCAGAGATTGGCATGATGTGGCCATAAGCCAGGAAGCACGAGAATCTGGAAAAGGATGCAAGAATCTGGAAGAGGATGGAAGGAAAGAGTTCTCTATGGCCTACAGAAGGAGTGGGGCCAGGCTGATGCCTCAGTTTTGGACTTAAATGTGAGACAATAAATTTCTGTAGTTCAAGCCTCCCTGTGTGTGATCATTTGCTATGTTAGTCCTAGGAAACTAAAAGACTAATAAACGATTATTAGTAAAATAAAATAGTAAATTAGTAAAAAATAAATTAATAATATTAAGGGATTTCTGCCAAGATGGAGGCGTAGGTGGGAACACTTTGCTTCCTCCCACAACCAAATTTAAAAACAACAAAGTTTTAACAACAATAAACGCAACCAAACCACAGAAAATCGAACGATACAGAGTCTGAAAATAACCAACCGCTCAGCAAAACTGGTGAGAGGGGCAAAGCCAGCAGCGGTGCGGGTGGGGGAAAAAAGATCCCCCGACTCAGGCGGCGCACAGGCAGCCGAAGCCGCAGATCCCAGCTGCGGGGTGGCTATGGGCGAACCCAGGGAAGGCATGGCGAGGCTGGCTGTCTGCGGTCTCACATTTGCGCACAGATAAACCAGTGAAGAGACGTGCATTGAGACAGACCAAGCAGGCCCCGGGCAGGGCGGAGGGCTCGCACATTTGCGCTCAGATAAACAGGCGGGGGGCAAACAGTGAGGCGGATGGGGTGAGTGGAGAGGACCGCCATTGCTCACTCTCTGACTCCACCCCCACACACAGTGTCACAAACCTGCGACCCGGGTGGCCCTGCCCTGGTGAACACCTCCTCCTACGTAACAGGCACAAACAGATCAAAACATGGCTCAAGAACAACTCAGAGCCCCAGAGCCAATAAATCTAAGCGACCAAGAAATAGCTGAACTTTCAGATGCACAGTTCAAAACACTGGTAATCAGGATCCTCACAGAACTGGTTAATTTTAGTCACAAATTAGAGGAACATATGAAGGCTAAACTAATTGAAATGAATGGAAATGCACAGGAAACCAACAGTAATGGAAAGGAAACTGGGACTCAAATCAAGGGAGCAGACCAGAAGGAAGGAAAAAATGACCAAACGGAAAAATATGAAGAAACAAGAATTCAAAAAAATGAGGAAAGGCTCAGGAACCTCCCGGATATCTTTAAACGTTCCAACATCCGAATTATAGGGGTACCAGAAGGGGGAAAGGAACAGCCACTAGTGAAAAACTTATTTGAACAAATAATAAAGGAGAATTTCCCCAATCTGGCAAAGGAAATAGACTTCCAGGAAATCTAGGAAGCTTAGAGAGTCCCAAAGAAGTTGGACCCAAGAAGGAACACACCAAGGCACATCATAATTATATTGGCCAAGATTAAAATGAAGGAGAGAATCCCAGAAGCAGCAAGAGCTAAGGGGACAGTCACCTACAAAGGAGTTCCCATCAGACTGTCAGCTGATTTCTCAAAAGAGACCTTGCAGGCAAGAAGGGGCTGCAAAGAAGTATTCCAAGTCATGAAATCCAAAGACCTACATCCAAGATTGCTCTATCCAGCAAAGCTTTCATTTAGAATGGAAGGACAGATAACGTGCTTCTCAGATAAGATCAAATTCAAGGAGTTCATCATCACCAAGCCCTTATTATATGAAATGTTAAAGGGACTTATCTAAGAAAAAGAAGATAAAAAAGATGAACCGTGAAAGGACAGCAAACTCACAGTTATTAACAACCACACCTAAAACAAAAGCAAATTAAGAGGACAGCTACATCAGGGGTGAACCATAGAAAATGAAGATCACGTGGAGGGTTAGCAACAAGGGAGTGGGAGGAGAAGGGGGGAGAAGGTACAGAAAATAAGTAGCATAGACAGTAGATAGAAAATAGATGGGGGAAGGGTAAGAATAGTAAGGGAAATATAGAATCTAAAGAACTTGAGACATGTGTTCATGAACTAAAGGGGGGGAATGGTGAGGAAGGGGTGTGCAGGGTGGAAGGGAATGAAGGGGGGGAATAGAACAAATGTAATGGCATAATCAATAAATTTTTTAAAAAATTAATAATGTTAATAATTCTATGCTCATCAGAAGTATAAACCTCACAGAGTAGAGGAAGAAAAGCCCAACCAGAAAAATCAGTGACTCTTGGGATTGAAATGCATGAGATCCATACCTCTCATCCCCTATGACAAACCTCTGGGCTTCCACTTGAACACCTCCAGTGATGGGGAACTTACTACCTCAAGAGGAAGCCTCTGTTTTTGGCAGCTTCAACAGTCAGCCCTTCCTTCCAGGGATATATCTGCCTCCCTGTATCTCCCTAGCTTCCAGCTTAGATTTGTTCTCTGGGATCCAGCTGGCTCCTGAGGCACATCTTCTGCTAAATCTCCTTTCTGCAGGCTACTCTGCCCCAGTTCCTTTAAGGAATAATGTAACTTACTCAAAATACAACAATGAACCAGAATATGCAAATCCTCTTATCAGCTGCACTCCATAAAGACGATCTTTCCCTGATTAGCATACTGCTCTGTCTCTGTTGTCATTGGGGATTCACAGAACTGGCCCGCCCAGAGCTTCTAGCAACTGACAGGGCGTTTGGGGACAGCCACTGAGGCTGGGAGGGCACACCAGGCCAAGTTTAGGGGGTGAGAACTAGAAGAGTGGTCCCTTCATTTCACATATATCTAGAGAGCGACCCCCAAGTGCCAAAGCCTGGGGCTGCAGGGGGGATAAGGAGGATGAAGGAGGGAGGGAATGATAGTAACTGCCATCAACGTACTCCCTGAACAATAGTGTGAGAGACAGGGCCAGAAATAGTATCTGGAACTCTCAACCTAACTGAATGAACTGTCTGTCATACTCTAGCTCAAGCAAAGGGAAAGGCACCCACAGACAGAAGAGGTATGACTACCTCCTTGGTAGAATCAGGGCAGGCTTTCAGAAGGAGGTGCCTCTAGGCTGATTTCTAAGTCAGACATGACAATCAGAATAAAAAGAACAGAGCAAGCAGGAGAATTGCCTAAACAAAGCAAAACGATGTGAACCTCAGGCCATGTTCATAGTGTGATGACAAGTGTAGTGGGTTTGGATAAAAGGGGTATCAGTGTTTTTGCAAGAGGCAGAGTTGAGAGTAGATGATGGAAAAGATGGGCTTCTTAGACTGAGTAAAGGTTCCCTCCCTTTTGCTAAGACAGGAATTCTAGGTGCGTTTATGGTGCGTTTTGGGTGCATTAGAAATCACCTGGGCAGTGTGCTTCAGATAGAGACCCCAGCCTTGCCACACTGAGCCCCCAGGCTCCCAACTCGAGTGCACTGTCCCCCCCCCTTCCCGATTCCATTTGTCAGAGTCGAGTTGGGCTTTTGTTTCATAAACATGCTCCGGCAATGACTCCAAGGCAGGAGGTGGCAAACCTCACCAAGGAAGGGCTTCCCACACTCCTTCATTATGAAAAACGGTGAGGGCGGCATGACAACAGACTAGGTTATGCCAGAAATACCAGCAATTGAAGTTCATGTGAAAAGATGCACTGGGGAAAGGGAACCAATTTCAACTCTCTATCAAGGTACTTGGCGAAAATGAAAGGCCAAGGATTCATCAGAAATTACCTCTGAGGGCCGAGCAATGACCTGTGGGGCTGCCCAGCCTTCCTCCTGAACCTCAGAGTCGCCCATTACTTGTGAGGAGAGGCCCTTTGGTCATTACAGGGAGAGTGCAGCGTTTGGACCCACGATCTCTCAGAACATTGAAGCACACCCTTGTAGAAAAGTCACTCCCTCACAAAGGAGCTACAGGGGTTTAAATAGATGTTTCATTTTGTTTTTGAAAGCAAAAAAAAAAAAGAAGAAATTCAGGAGCAAAGCAGCACAGGAGTGGAAGATCCTTTGGGCCAGTCCGCCAACTGATACTAAAATACCTCCAACAGTGAGCTCAGAGTTGCCCATAAAATGCAGAGTCCTGTGTGCTCCACTGGTTCGTTGGGTCTGGTGGGGAGGGACATTTGGAAATGAACGACCCAGCTCACCTGGACTCTACTTACATAATTCTGAGAACAGAGCACTTCCTCTCTTCAAGGGTGACCCAGCCCGACTATGAAGAGCTGTGGTCATTAAAAACATCTGACCCTGGAATGAAAATTTCCTTTTGTGCCAAATGCTCCAAGCTTCCAGCCTCTGCGTAGACTCAGGTAAGTCCCATCTTTCTGCTGCAGGTAGGAAGGTGAAACCTACACCCAGGAACGACCCACTGACTCTGCACAGGCATGTGTGTCAAAAAAGAAAACCCATCGGACTACTCTGAGAGCTTTTACAGCACGTTTGCCTTGTGTTCCCTCGCTGTTGCTTCTTACAAGAATGGTGCAAATAATGATGTTAATGAAAATCATTACATATTAAATGTGCACTGTGGCTGGCAGAAGTAATGCACATGTGTGCACATACACAGTAATATACACACACACACACCAAAGATGCCCACATTCTCATCCCCGGGACCTGAGAACACAGCACTGTATGAGGTTACATGGCAGAGGGGAGTCAGGTTATAGAGAAAACTAAGGATGCTGATCAGCTGACCTGAAATTCAAGAGATGACCCTAGACTATCAGCAGGGGACCCAATGTGATCACAAGGGCCCTAAAAGTGGAAGAGTGTCAGAGTGCTGCCCTGTGCAAAAGACTTAACTGGTCAAGACTGCCTTTCGAGAGGGAGGGGACCATGAACCAAGGACTGTAGGCAGCGTCTGCAAGGCAAGAAAACAGATTCAGCTCTGGAGCCCCCAAAATCTGGCTGACAGCTGGATTGTATCTCACCGAAACCCAGACTGGACTTCTGACCTTTAGAGGTGTAAGGTGACAAACCTGTGCTGTCTTAAGCCACTAAATTTCAGCTAATTTATAACAGCTGCAATAGAGAGCAAATATACTTACTATATGCCAGATGAAACTCTGTACACAAGTATCTCATTTAACAAACGAACCACCAGAGAACAGATACTATTACATTCCTGCTTGGACATATGAATAGGCTGAGGCTCTAGGACTTGCCTGGGTCATGAAGTAGCGGCACCTGGATGCAAACCCAGGTCTGTCTGTCTCCATGGTCCTTTGCGAAGGGGGGTAGGGAGGAAAATGAGGACATAAAAATGAGATTACAAAATGGGGGCAGAGAGAGATGAAAGAGCTGGAAAGGAAGACCCAGGACAAAGCACAAAATAACTGCAAGTTACCAAAGGGAGCTCTAGTCACAGACTCAAAATGCCTGGGCTGTGAGCTTACCTAGTTCAAACATCCCAGGCCAATGTAGGGGAGAACGAGACCTGAAGAGGGGAAGTGACCTGCCATAGGGAGCAGAGAGGCAGAGACGAGGCTGGGAGGCGGGCCCCGTTCCCTGTCCCATGCTGGATCCTATGCACCCCTCACCCTGTTTTTCCTTTCCTCCTTCCAGAAGCGCTTGTGTGGGCCCATGGGCACTGAGAGGAGTGGTCGCTCTGCCTGGGACACATTGATGGAGGTGACTCGGGGCCCTGTGCCTATGATGTCTCAAAGCAGTGTTCTCCTAGGGCAGGGCCGGTCGCTCCTACACACACAGCAATCAGTCCAGAAACGGGCCACATTCATCCGAATCAACCGCTGTGTGTGCAGACACGCAGCACTGCCTTGCCCGCTCGGGGTTACCTATACCATCACGCCCAAGATGGCGGCTGCCAGGAGATTGGCATTGCTCCGGAATGGACTTTAGGGACCCGGCCCTGACCCCTTTCATCCCCTCCCAGGCAGAGGAGAAACAGTGCACCTGCGGTGACACACTTTTCCTACAAAACAACGCAACTGACCTGGCATAAATTTCAGCCTCCTACCCAGTCACCCACCATCCCTCTCACGCATGCGTGTGCAGACAAAAACTTTTCAAACACGAGACCCATTTATGATGGTTCAAGAACACTGTGTCCCCACACTCTGCTTGAGAGAGAGCCTCGTGCTTGCCCCCTCCCCAGCCCAGGAGCCCATTCCCAGAAATCCAGCTGCCCACTTCCAGGGTCAGCAACTCCCTTGCCAGCTGTTCCCTCTGAGGGTCCCTGCAGTCCTGTTAAAATCAGCCTTGCCCAGGAGGGGCCCTGCTGCTCCCCAACCTGCCCTGCCCGGCCTGGGAGAAAATTGGGCACTGGCCACTGCAAGTTCCCCCCTTCCCACCAGAAAAAGAGGCGCCGTGATGGCAGCCAGCTCAGGCCCCTTCCATCACCTGCAGCTGGCTTTGAGCTTCCTTAAATCTCACCTCTTTTCCTTGCTGGTCACCCCACTTGCATCAAAAGGGGATTCTTGGCTAAATTCCACTAATTTCAACATTTCAGACTTCCATTTTATTTGAGTAAGTTTTAAGTTTTGAACTTTTGAAAATACAACCAAATATATACAAAACATTTAAACAAAAATGATGGTAATTTCCTCAAAACAGCTAGACGTCACCTTGTTAAGAACAGAACCAGGGCCTTGTCCACCTTTGGACCTGCTGTACCTCCAGCAGCCAGTGGGTGCCCAGTAGTGCGTGCTAGACTGAGTTGAATCCCTGACCTACTTTGAGTGTAGGGACAGCCACCGACCTACTGGTCATGGACACCATGCGGCTCGCCCTGCTGTCTGCATGTAGTAGCTACCTACCCAACACTGAGTAACCCCGCCCACTGCATGAAGGGGCAGGTTACCCTCATTTTCTCCTCATCCTGCAAGGCTCAGCTCCAGCACCACCCCCTCCATCTTGGAACCGTCCTGATGTCCCCCTTGCTGCCAGGCAGAATCTCTCTCTCCTTGAGAAATGCTGAGGGACCACACACAGAACGGTCCCACTAGGTTTGATATCGGGCACACAGGAAGTGTGAGAGATGCTCTCTTTGGGTGGGGGCGGTATCACGAACAGACAAGATCATGCTAGACTCTGAGCAAGCTAGAGCAGGGAGATGTCTAACCCACTAGGGAAGAGAAGGAAAACATCCTAGAAGACTTCCTGGAGGAGGTTCCATCTGAGCAGAAAGGGAGAGTAGGTGATATGCAGGCTATGGGAGGTGGGAGAAACCGCACTGGGGAGGCTCAGAGGTCATGAGACAGGGCGGGATGCCTGAGGGAACCCCTAGCAGGTCAGTAAGTCTGACACACTGGATCTGGAGTAAGCCGTTAACAGACTGAGCTTGACTGAGTTCCTAGAAGTTGTGGAGCCTCGGTTTCCTCACATGTAAAACGGGGATAGTAAGGTCCTCAGTAATCCTCATACCTTAGCACACATCAGAATACCCTGGAGGCCTCATTAAAATGCACATTCCTGGGCTCCCTCAACCCCACGGCAACAGCATCTGAATCTGTGGGTCTGAGATGGGACCCAAGGATTTGTGCTGTAACATACACAGCACACAAACACTACATACCACACACATACACATCCACACACACACACAGAGTACACAGGTCATTGTGATGAGAGGGTTGTCTGTGAATCCATAAAGCATCAACTGAGTTATTGTAAGACTTAAACAACCCAATGTAAATAAAGCAACTAGCATACACTCACTTGACACATCACTGGTGCTCAAAAAGTTCGTTCCCTTTCCTTCCTCTGTCTTGTTCCTGTAAATCACTGCATCAATTCTAATAGGGACTGCATTCCACCTTCGTTTTAGTTGGAGCTCCTTTTATATGTTTCTCTATCTGCTTCCCCCCATAAGACCTGAACCCCTTAAGGGGAGGGACCAAATTAGCATCCTCTGCATCAGGTGGGCCTCCAGGGCCAGGTAAGCCTTTTGTGAATGAAAGGGGAGCCCACAGCCCCTCGGCCTGGCTAGGTGTTCACTGCCCAGTAAGCAGGAGGGGCGGAGGGAGGAGTGGGGCCGGGAGCTGGGGAGCAGCAATGGCCTCACACAGGCGGAGAGGAGTAGGAAGAAGGAAATCCATCAAGAAGCAAGGCTCCTCTAGCACGGCTACTTGCCACTTATGGCAGCCCTGGGAACAGTTCTGCTTCCTGGGCACATTAAGTACCAGCTGCTTGACCACTCAACAAGTTCTTTATGACATTTCCAGACTCTCAGACCGGAATAATATTAATGAAAGTTTCATGCCCTGATAAATAGTTGATCAGGAACCAGGGAAGGCAGTGGCCCCACCCTCTTCCCAGGGAGCCAGGCAGACACCCCCAAAGCCTCTTTCTCCTCTTCTTTCTCAATCTTCACGTCCAATCCAATCAGCCACCAAAGCCCACTGCCTCCACCATCCGCCCCCATCCACCAACCTCCTGCCCCAGCCCCAACGCAGCAGACCCCCACAGCCACTTCGTAGCTGGGTCCTGGTGACAGGCTTCTCACAGTCTCCTTGCCTCTTCTAGTGTGTCCTCACACTTCCATGACCGTTCCTGCGGCACAGCCAAGAACTTACCACGCCCCTACTCCAGAGCCTGCCACGGCGCCCCCCACCCAGAGCTTCAGAATCAAGTGCAAGTACTGCAGCCTGAAATTCAAGCTCCTCTGAGAGCTGGTCTGACATAAGTGCCTCCCTATCACTCAGTGCTCTGACTCCTTCGCCCCTCCTGGTAGCTCCGTGTTTTCGAACTGCAGATCCCAGCCTATGAGTGAGGCACCAGTTTAACTTAGTGGGTACTGACTGGGAAGTTTTAATAAAATAGAACAGAATATGAAATACCAGCATGCAGAGGAAGCTTTCATTTCATGAAAATTCTGCTTTGGATGGGTGTGTGTGTGTGTGTGTAGGTGTGAATGTACCGTATCACACTGTAAAATACACATCTTACCATGAATCACAGTCAAAAAGATCCGAAAAGTGCTGTTCAAGCCAAAGAGAACTCGTTGCTTCTCTTCTATGTTCTGTGCTCACTGTGCTGTCTCCACACGCATCCTCCCACCTGCACTGCCCCCCACCCAGCCACCCCCAGCCAGCTGCTGTGCCCATTCTCCCTGGGGGGAACCATCCTAGCTGGTTTCCCCCAGAAGCAGACCCTGCGATGAGGATGTCTGTTTGGGAAGTGACCCCAGAAAGCACCAGTGAGGGAATAGAGAAGGGAGACAGGAAAGGAACTGGAAATACACAGGTTGCTCAGGTGAACAAGTGGATTCCATGTGCTGGGGGCCCTGGGAGTCGGGAGGCTGGGATGTTCGCCCAGCGACTCACGCCAGGCAGAGTTGCAAGATCCCACCAGACAGAGGTGGTCAGAGAAGCGGGGGTGGGTGGGGGCACAGTGAGTGCCCAATGTCTACAGGTGGTACAGCAACAGTGACAGACAAAGGTCACGTCTTACACGAACACTGACCTTGTACTCTGCCCTTCCTATATACACATGCACACACACGCGGGCATCATAATTCAGGTTGTGCAGTGGCCACTCCTTCCTCTATCTTTGTTCCTAAAACTCAGCGAAACACAGATTTTAACAGTGCAGAGACTCCATCCTGCCTTTTAGTCAGAGCCCTTTTTTTGTTTCGTATCTGCTTCCCACAAGACTGGGAGCTCCCTAAGGGGAAGGACCGAGTCAGCTGACTCCACGCCCTCTTCTTCCTGGAAACAGAGTGCATCTTTTCCTTGGGGAGCATCCTGCCTCCACCCTCAGTCCACGGGAGCCAGTGCGCCCCTGTGGCCACAGGCGCGGAGATGGGCGCAGACTGCAACAGGTCCACGTAGGCTCAATCTGGGAACTTCTGTCTGCCCTGTTAGCAAAAGCATCACCTTCCTTTCTTTCTTTCTTTTTTTTTTTTTTTTTGCTGGGGTTGCTGAGAGCTGCTGGCTGCCATCTTCCCACCAAGAAGAGAAAAGCTGCAAGAGAATGTAGCCAACCCAGAATCACGAAGGGGAGGGGAGAGGGGACCACGTCCGGGGCCGTCACTGTCCGAGCCTCTGGAGCCAGCGTTCCTCGGAGCCTCTGATGGATTCTACTCCTTCTTCCCCCTCAAGTCACCTTGAACTGAGTTTCTGTCCCCTGCAGCCCCGAATCCCATCCGGTGCAGCCTGCTTTACATCCCCTGTCTGTCCCCTGGAGGACACAGTACATGGCCCTTCTGCACTGCTGGCACTCAGTAAGGAGGAGGAGGGGTCCAGAGGGAGAGCAGGGGTAAGGAAGCCACCCAAACACACTTCCCAGGACACTGCAGTCCCTGGCCACAGGCAGACAGAGACACATGGCCAGTGACCCAGCCAAAACCATGACCTCCAAAGCAGAGGCGGTGAACAGTTACGGACATGGAGTGTGGGCAGCAAGGTGCAGAAAGGATGCGACTGTGGAAAAGGAGGCCAGGAACTGAAGTGTCTCTGGGTCACCTGGGTCAGTCTACAAGGAGTCCTGGGTTCTCACGCAGGGGCCTCGGAACTTGCCGGCACATTAACCCAGATTCAGCTCCAGTGAGGCCCCTAGAAAAATGGTTTGTCGGAGCTGTAGGACGCAGGAACTTCCTGTCCAGCCCTGAGGAGTGGCAGGGGCTGGCCTGAGGCCACTCTGCAAGCTGGAGACTTCACTGGACTAGGAACCAGGCTGGGGCTCCTGCCTCTACATAGGATAGAAGCTAGAAGGTAGTCCGGTTCATTCCATTCCATCTGGCTGCTGGAGGGCTACCCTGAGCCGTCAGTTCTTCCCTCCACCATCAGCCACCCCATGAAGGTCTTCTTCAGCGTGACCCCTCCTGTGCTGAGGAGACCAGCAGGCACCGAGTCCCCACCCCACCCTAAGGCTCTGAATGCCCTCGTGTATGTAAAAGCCACATCCCCAGCCTGCCCTGGACCGGGCACAGTGTGGACAGTGCATTTCTAGTTGACATGAGTACAGTTCCTTTGGGAAGCTTCTTCACTGCAACCAAGCACGTATATTGCGTACCACAGACCCTTAAATTACAACAACCACCGTAATAACAACAGCAGTTAAGCTAGAGTTACTTGGTACTTCTCATGTGCCAGGCACAGTTCACATGCTTTACATTGCCTGCCCGACTTAGTCCTCACACCGACTCCGTGGGGTGGGCACTGTGGTCATTTGACAGACGAAGAAGCAGAGGCACAGAAAGGCTCAGTGACTGGTCCAGGATCTCCTACAAGGCAAATGGCAGGCCGGGACGTGAACCCAGGCAATCTGGCTCCAAGAGCCCTGCTGAGTGCCACCGTGCAACATTCCCTCTGTGCAGAAGAGGGGATGGGGCGGGCCTGAGACTGTCACCCTGAGACAGGCCTGCTCCTGAGATTGGCCAGTGGCTACAGTCTGGAAGCTTGGATTTTGGGAGGTTTCCCACCTTTCCCTGATAAGAAGGGCTCACTGCGCCTAAACTGTGCAAATAATATGGCTCATATTGAACACACTATACTCTTCCAAGAGAAAGGTATAGTGCCTTCTAGGCAGTACCCTTCTAGACAGAGGGTACTGTCTAGGCAGAGGGTGTCTAGACAACCAGCGCCTAGCAAAAGTCCTGAGCAATGAGCTTCCCTGGTAGATGTTTCATGTGCACAGCCTCTATTTACTGCTGGAGAGTTAGGCCTGTCCTGGGTGGTTCCACTAGGAGAGGCTCTTGGGTGCTTGCACCCATTTTCTTCCAGGCTTTACCCCACCAGCCTTTCCCCTCTGCTGATTTTTCTCTTTCCTCTTTCACTGTAATGGATCGTAGCTCCGTGCTGAGTCCTGAGTCCTCCTGGATGAGTCGTTGAACCACCTGGAGGTGGTCTCGGGGACCTTGATAAAGGTCCTCAAAAGCCCTAAAGCTAATCATCTGAAAGAACGTCACAGTAAGTCATGGCTCACCCTGGCTGGCATGGCTCAGTGGGCTGGGCATCGTCCCACAAAGCAAAAGGTCACCCCTTCAATTCCTGGCCAGGGCACACGCCTGGGTTGTGGGTTCCATCCCTGTCAGGGCGCATTCGAGAAGCAACTGATCAATGTTTCTCTTTTTCTCCTTTGCCCTTCCCTTGTCTCTATAGAAATTAAGTAAGTACGTTTTTTTTTTTTTAGTCATGGCTCAACCGGTCTTTGGTGACATTTTTCTCAGGCCCCTACTTTTAGGTGACATGAGACAATCTCCCTGGTATTGCAATGTGCCTTAAAGTGAGTCACCCCCTGCTGGCAGGATTCTCAGGGGACTATCTCCAGGAGGGGCCTCCCAGCCTCACAGGCATCAGAGACAGGCCCTTGGCCAATGCTAAGATCAGCTATGTTGTCTTACGTACAGGAACACTGGGGCTCAGAATGGTTGTGTGACCTCCTGGAGGACTAAAAATTAGGTCTCTTGACTTCCCATCCAGGGACCACCCCTGCTCTGTCCCAGAAGGGGACAAGCACAATGAGCAGAAGGGGCAGGGAGAACATTCTATTGCAATATAAACAACAATGCCCCTCCTTTAACAGGGGCTGCTCCTGCGTGTACAGAACAAGCATGGGCCAAGTGCTGGGGGTGCGGATGCACCAGACAGTCACTCCCAGGGAGCTCCCATCTCACAGTGGGCTTTCATTTCAGGGACTGAGCGCCCCAACACCAGGAAGGCTAAATAAGAACTGGGTCGCTGCCTGTTGGGAATCCCTGCCTTCTAGCACCTACCCAGGTAATTTTATATTTCCCTAATAATGTCAAACTAGCATCATCTCAGGCCTGCTATATTCTTTGTCCATCTCTTCCTCTCTGCTCAACCGTTCTCCTCCAGAAAAGCCCAGCCCCGGAAATGTGCAGGCCACCAGCACAGAAGGTGCAGTGAGCTTTGGAAACAGATGGCCCCAAGTTTGATCGCAGCTCTACCCCATGCTAGCTCTGGGATGCTGGCAAGTACTGTAAGCCCTCTCTTAGCTTCCTCATCTGCAAATAACAGGGGTCTGGGAGATGCATGAAATCTGTACCTGGCCCTGTGCCTGTTACCCGGCAGGGAGGTAATAAAATTGGGCCCTTCCCCCCTCGATGCCCAGAGTGCTGGGTGTGCCAGTTTTACGAATAGGCCACCTACTTTCCCTCCTTCAGTCCACCAGCAGGAGGGAGAACTAGGTTAATTACACTGAGAAGAAATACAAGAGGGTAATAAGGTCCCCAATCCCATGTTTTGATCACATGTTAAATAAATGTAAAAGTTATTATCCAAATGATGTTCAGATATTTGACCTCATTACAGGGGTGTCAGCCACGATATATAGGGTTAGTCACTGAGAAGGGAATTGTAGTTATTCAAGTACAACTTCTCTTATGTAAGAATGAATGTCGTCCTTACGTTGTCCACTGACATGGTAATTATTTTTTTAATTTTTATTTTTTTCCTCCAAGCCAGTTCTCAACAATAGGAGAGAAAACAGCCAACAGTTGTGGGACCCAAATAGGGGGTTATTTCTCTTAAGTGCCCTTCTCCACTGTATCCCTGTTTGCATTTACAGTCATGCAGAGTATGTCTACCACTTGAGTGTATTTTCAAAGCGCAGCTCCACGTTCTCCTGGGGTTTGACAACAGGACTTGAGAACACAACCCAGGCCCAGTTCTGCTGCTAGAGGGCTCCTCCCAGGTCTGGGCTCTCCTGCCTAGGCTCTCTAGGTCTCAGTTCCCGTCTGTAAGGGATGGGTTCCCACTAGACCAGGGGCAGCTTAATTAGCATCATAATCAACGGAGGAGAAAGCTTTCAGTATTCAGACTCCCAGGCCTCACCCTACCTGGAGAGTGGGGCCTGGGAAACTGAATTTTTAGCAAGACAAGCCCCTCTCCCAGGGGCACTCAGCCAGCGCCTGGCCAGCTGGACTAGACTCTACGTTGCTTCCAAGGTGGTTAGTCCACACTGCAGATGATCCCACAGAATTGATATGTGGTAGTAATCTTAATCATTCCCCAGTTTCTAGGTGTCTGAGTTGTTCTCCACTTCCCTAAATATGCCTCTTTTTAAAATGGGTCGCACTGGCTGTCATTTCTTCTCATTCACCGGCATCCACAGAAATCACAGAGCCCCAAAAAAGTCCACAACCTAGAGGTCCATTAAAAAGTGATAGATGTCTCGGAATCCAGGTCTGTTTCAAAGGTAGATGTCTCCTGATTCATCTCTCAGTGACGACAGGCAGGGCCGGGTGGATTTGATTTAAATCTAGCTGATTTAACTCTCCAGTCAGAAGGACTCAATTTGACCAATGTTTTCCCCACAAAAGATGTGCTGTTTTCCCTTCAGGAATATAACCTTAAAGCCTCCTTCACAACTCACAGACACATGTGGCTTTTTTTATTTAAAAAAAAATAAAGTTATTTTATTAGCATCCAAGCATCCTTGAATGTCAAAGCGGAAAATGCCTAGGGGCCACCCCGTTTGACCATGTAAGGCTCCCAAAAGTAGTACCTTCGAGGTCCCAGGGAGGATTCACGGCAGGGCAGGAGGAGGCTCCCCAGACCCCCAGGCAGTGCCTTTCCCACCACACCCCACTGCCTCCACCTAGGAATTCCACACCCTCAAAAGATCCTCAACATTGCAGGGGCTTCCCTTCCACCCCAAACTCGCAGAAGCAGTGGCAGAGCCAAACAGTGGTGATGGAAGGGCAATGCTTTCCTCTCCATTCTCAGGCCCAGAGACTGAGGTTCCTGTCACTTAGAAATAAGCCTCTCAGCTTTAAGGCACTGCAAGGACTGAAGAAATATATGTGTGCTTTTATGCCTACAGATGAAATAGACAGAAAAACACCCGATGGAGCGGTGGGATTAATGACCTTCCTCTCCATTTTCCAAAATAGTATGGTGTTGTCTTCAAAATAAATATAAGCTTTACAAACACAACAACCTGTGAAGCTCCTGGAAAGGGAGCATCTGGGGGCCGTCAGAGAGACAGACGGGGCCGTTCACCTCGCTTCATTTCTGCCAACTGCCATGACCGCCTATTCTGGATATTTCCTCCAAAAACAAGCACTCATAGCTACATTCACGAAACTCCCCACAGCGGTTCGCGTGTCTGGGTTACACTGACTCCATGAGAGCTGGGAGGGGGCTTTGCCTTCCTTCCCCTCCCGACGCTCACAGGGTGTCTTAGGCATTTAGAGGCTAACTGGGTGTGGTCTTGTAACGTTCCCTCTGTGGATCTGAACTTCTATCTTGATTTTTCACTCTGTGCATGTGTGCGTTTTGATTTGTCATGTGTTTAGGTCCCATCTCCCCAGAAATTAAAAGCATACCCTCCTTTTTACTGCCCCTCCCATACGGGCTGGAGTAGCAGCATGGCCTGATCCAACCAGACTGCCTGGGCCACACTCCTGCTCATCACGTGCTGACTGGGGACCGAGGGTGAGTCATTTAACCTCTAGTTAATAACCTAGTTCTCTATCTTTAACGTGGAGGTTAAAACAATAGGACTTACTGCGTAGGGTTAACTCAGTTTCCATTTTTTTACATCCTCAGAATTGTGTCTGACATAGTACAATGCAACTGACAAATTTTAAAATATCCTCGCCAGCCCAAAAGTTAATGAGGGCATCGGCGAAACCTCAGGTCAAGGTGAGCACTACAGGACAGATGACCCAGTTTCATCAACAGATCATAAGGAGGAAAAAAAGAGAAAGGAAGGAGGGAAATGGAGAGGGAACCTACTGACTAAAAGATGCTTCAGAGACATTTACACATCCCTGTTCACAGCAGTTATCCACAACAGCCAAATGCAACAAGCAACCCAAGGGTCTGTGAATAAACAAAATGTGGTCTAAAAATACAATGGAATATTATCCAGCTGTAAAAAGAAATGAAATTCTGACACATGGATGAGTGAAATAAGCCAGACACAAGAAGACAAATCGTGTGTGATTCCATGTACGTGGGGTGTCTGAAGCAGTCACATTGGCAGAGACGGACAGTGGCGTGGTGGCTGAGTGGGGGGTGCTGTTTACTGGGTACAGGGTTTTGGTTTGGGGCGCAGATGGCAGTGATGACGGCATAGCAACGTGAACGCACTCGGTGCCTTGAACCGTCCACTTCACAAGGCTAACATGATCGATTTAATGTTATATATATATATATTCACCACGACTTACCACAGAAAGATGATTAAGAGGTCTATCGACCAGTCACAGGTGTGGACCTGATTCAAAATAAACTAAGCCACGTGTGATATTTATGAGACCATTGGAAATGTGAACCCTGATTGGATATTTTATATTAAAGAATTAGATGAGATTTCAGGAACTACTATAAAGGACACACGGACAAAACCAAGGAGGAGGGTGGAAACAAGGGAGGGAGGTGGGTTTGGCTAGGGTTGGGGGGAGTAAAGGGGGAAAATTCAGGCAACTGTCATTGAACCACAATAAAATAATTTTTTAAAAAAGATTTATTAAGGTGTGATAATGGTTTTTAAGAGTCCTTATTTTTTTACAGATAAGAACAAAAATACAAGTGAAATGATTTAATATGTGAGATTAGCTTCCACACGATAAGGGAGGGGAGGGGGGTGGGAGAGCCACGGAACAAGGCTGACCACAGGGCGAAAGTGCTGAAGCTGGGTGGAGGGGACGTGGGGTTCCTCATGTGGTGCTGTTCTGCCTACTGTAGCTTTCTCAGTTTTCATCATACAGTAAGGCCAAACAGTTTATTAACCCAGAGACTGGGCCGTTACATTATGTACATTATCTACATCCTCCATGGTCTGGAGAGGCTCCTGGCCCATCACTACTGTTCAGTGACTCCTGTGGTTTCGTCTGTTAATTTCAGTGAATTCCAGTCCCCAAACCTAAGGGGTGTGGAAATGTGGATTGTCCCTCTGACCTTGCTGCCTCCGCCCACTCAGCTCCAGGACAGACTCGCCTACTGCTCACCCATTTCCCATGTCGAAGGAGCCACCGACCTCATAGCTGCAGAGCCTTTTCCAGAAGAAATGACCTCATTTCACAGATGAGGACCCAAGTCCCCGAGAGTTTAGTGAACTCACTCTCACCGCCAGCAGCAGAATCAGGACACAAACCTGGATCTGGGGTCACAGGGCTGTCCTCTTTTCCAAGCAGCCTCCTTTGTCATGCCCCAAAGAGAAAGCCTGGGCTTCTCATAAACCTACCTCTTCCCATTCTCCGTCAGAGTGATCTTGGAACGCACTTCCTATCAGTCTTTCTCGGGTAGGCTAAAGCCTTTCCCCCAGTCTTTCCCAAGCGAGTGGGAATCCTTCCTCTCCTTTCCCAGGTTTCCATTTTGCTGGTACTCTCCTGGGCACTGCAGGTTAGAAGAGCTGCCACCAGGTGGCTACCAGGTGGCTCTGAGATCTGAACTGCCACCTGGCTTCCCGGTCTTGGTTCCCAGAAGCAGTGGCCCTCAACCCTGGAGGCACATTTAAATCACCAGAGAGACTTGAAAAGCACCAACATCAAGGCCACACCTCCAGAGCTACTGACCTAATTGGTCTGGGGGGGCCGCAGGCTGTGTTGTTTTAACCCTGGGCTGTTCTGAAGTGCGGCCATGATTTCCCATATGGCCTCAGAGATGGCAGGATCCTTTTCTCTAACCAGTTTGTTTTCTTTACCCTTCAAAATGCAACTCTATTTTTCTAACTAAATGGCTGAAATAAAACTAACACTGGCATAAACATAACACATAAAGAGAATGCACAGTAGATATCGATTGAAAATACCAATGAAGCAAGAACTCAAGGTTTGACTAAATGCAACTTCTGAGGTTCCCAGGAAGAGCTGAGCATCTTACCCTTTTCTATCACAGCTCTGAAAGGGGAAACTTCTAACCTCTCTTTCTGGATATGAATGCGAAAGCCACCAAGATATGACAGTCAGTGCAATCTCTCCCTTCCACGCCTAAAGGGACTACCCAAAGGTTTTCCGTGTAGAGGCATGTGCATGTGCACACCCACGCGCACACACACACCTCAAATCTCTACTTGTCTCAATAGCTAGGCTAAGGCTATGGAAAATACTAGTCTTCAGCATCACAAATAGCTATACCACCTATTTTTCTAATCATAAGGGAGGAAGATCCATACAAGTGCCTTCCTTTAGCTTGTGGAAAAACTCAGTTCTAACACTATTGGCCACAGGTGGTAGGAAGGCACCGTCTAAGCTTTCCACCTGTGCTGCATACTCCCATTTCAGCTGCGAGGAAACTAGGGCTCAGGGAGATTAAGTCACTTGGCCAAGGTCACAGTGCTCACCAGTGACTGTCCTGAGACACAGGTCTGGCGTGCAGACCCTAAATTAGTGGTCTTCCATTCAATCTAATAGCCATAACCATCCTTTTACATGCCCACACCAAATGTGTACAGTCACTGAGGAATGCAGACCTATGGCGCCCTGGCAGGGGTGCTCATGAATATCACAGCTATGGCGGTGCCCACTCTTCCAGGCACCATGGAAACAGCTGAGCACCAGGTAGGTGCCCTTGTTCGGGGCCCCTCTGCACCTGGTGCAGAGCTCCATCACAGCCCTTCCCACCCCCAGCTCAGCTGTCTGTTTAAATATCTCTCTCACAAGTGAGTTCTCTGAGGGCCTGGGATGGGAGGAAGAAGTATTCTCTTCACTGTTATTCACCCACTCAACAAATATTTACTGAATGCTTTCTAGGGGCCAGGCAGCGGGGACTCAATAGGGTGCCTAAACGGAGCTTCCATAATAGTGCTGAAAATGGATATTAGTCTGAGAGTCACACAAATATACATGTGATTACAAGCTGGTTGGTGCGATGGAAGGCACAAGATATTAGGGAACACAGAGCAAAAAGAGGAGGACCTGATCTGAAGGGACAAGGGAGACTCCTTGAGGAGCTCTGAGGGATGTGTTGGGGTTCACTAGACACAGGCAGTGGGCAGGGGGGGCTGGTCCACAGAGAACGACGCAGCATCTACGGAGACCGGAGAGCCAGGGGACTGAAGAGGTAAGAGTGGTGATATATCTGGGGGTCAGTCCGTCCTTAAGTGACACTTAGGATTTTGCCCTTTATTCCGGGGGCAATGTGAGCCACGGGGAGGGTTCTAAGCAAGGGGGTACTGTGTAAGATTTCAGCTCTGAAAATCTTACCTGGGTGCAGAGGAGGGAATGAGCTGAGAGGGGGTCAAAGTGGATCCAGGGAGACAGTCAGAAGGTCAGTGCAGTCACCAAAATGCTGATGACGGTGGCCTGGAGCAGAGCAGTGGCAGAGATGAGGAGAAGTAAGTGGACCCAGGAGTTAGTATGTAGGATAGACATGGTAAAGAAGAAGAAAAGGGGTGGAAAGTGACAGCTAGCCTCTAGCTTGCAGAAACCATGGATGCCATATATGAGGAAGGGGAGCCCTGAAGGAAGGGTGGTGCCTGGGAGCAAGGCCAAGGTGCTGCCGTCACACCCGGCCGGCTCCAGCACTGGGCTCAGCCTAGGCCTGTGCTGCTGTCTTATTACAAAGAGAAGAAAAAGGGGGAAAAAAAACCAGTTGAGCTGATTTTTTTAGTAATAAGTGGGCAAGTACTTCAACACTTAATTTATATGTCCCTAGTTTCAAAACTCATTTTAAAACTTCTCTATAATCCTACCAGGTTTTAGGTACACCGACATTATAACACCCAAATTATTTCTGATCTAAAAATAATTATCCCATATGTTGCTTTGCCTGAAAAGGTGTTGAGAAAAATTATTGGCAAGGAATATTTTTCTATTGCCAAAGAACAGGGAGCCAATTACCAGTAATGCCTTAACTCATTTCATCCATTCTTAAGAAAACCTATCAGAGGAGACACACACATTTCCTGAATGCATTTAGGAATGAGGGCGCCCCAGCAGGGGAGCAGAGTGATCTGAGTGATTATAGACATAGGAACTACAGGGAGATCCAGACCAGATCCATCAACCAACCGTCAGGAGCGCTGTTAACGGGTAGGTGGCTGGGAGGTACTGGCAAGAGCAAGCCTTTCTTTGATTCCGGATCAGAGGTTTCACACTGACTGCTTTTGGGCCATGTTCAAGGTTCGAATATGTTTTATTTGCTCCACACAGTGCTGCTTAAAAAAAACTGAACCCATAGTTTACCAATTCAAATTTCTGGCTTCTCTTGAAACATCAGTAGACTTGGCCAAACTGGGCCACGTTCCATAGTTCCCATCAACTGAGGCTGAGCAGCCCCTGCCCTTCAGATGTGCAGGGCTCTCCTCTCCATCACATCCCCACGATGCTCTGTCTTTACCCGACAGTGAGTGTCAGCTGACATTTATCACTGCGCTTCCAATGCTGTTTTTCGTGGTGAAAAAATATTTCTCTGTATCCATGGCTCTATTGAAAGTGGGAAACAAAACATAAACCAAGAAGACTGTATGTTTCCAAGGAAAATAGAGCACATTTCTGAATGGAAATAAAAACTATTCTGACATGTGTAACTCACAGAGTGTGTCCATGTCAATTTCTTTTACCCCTGCTCTCTTCATCCATTTACCAGCATATTATCTGCCCTGTGCCTGTTGTCCTCTGTATGCTCTTGAATTTACAGCCTCTCAAGACTTGAGGCCCCACACCAGGGATTCACCCGTAGGGACGGGACTCAATTTCAGGGGAAAGGAATCGGAAGAAGATACGGCCACAAAGAAGACCAAGGCTCAGTTATGAGAACCAGGATCTAAGGTGAGGGCCAATTCAGCCAACTCAACAATAATGGCAGTTCTGACCACGATCGTCACAACAGCTGTTACCAAGCACTATGTTCTAAGCCCCATGCTAAGCACTTCACACATTTTTCTGTTAACCCATTTTTCAGATGGAAAATCGGAGGTTCAGAGAGGTTAAGTCACTCATCCATGCTCACATAACTAATAAGCAAGGAAATCAGGACTCAAACATCAAACCCAAGGTCCACCACATGTGGTTTTTCTGCTGGAGATATGCATCAGAATCTCCAAGGGAGATGTTTAGAAATACATATGCCTGGGGCCCCACCTCCAGAAGATTCTGACTCAGCAAGCCTAGGTGGACTCTAGGCATCATGATTTATTTGCAAAGCTACCCCGGTGTTCTGCATGCACAGCCTCTGTGGAGAAGCACCGCCTCAGGCCTCGTTGTTGAATGCATGAATGCTGCAGTGAAGTAGCTCACAAAGTAAAACGGGCTACCTTTTCCTGTTAGAGCATGTCACAAGGACTTGCACTACAGCACCCCCTTCCACATGTAGACATCACTTGACCCAGTCCATCACGCTCAACCCCCCAAAAGCAGAAGCAGCATCTGTTGCTCAATGAGTCATTTTGTTCTTCAATGTGGCATCCTAAAAATGGCTCTTCCAAGGAATGGGCGACAATATCTTTCAGGGCTGTGTGTGCAGAGCACTTTGTTCAAGTCACGCAGAAGGGAGAAAACCCTGGCACGGAGATGAGGGGCTGGGCAATGAGCAGCCTCGCCAGTCACGTGGCAACAGCTGTGGCTCACAGGGATCACAAACCACACATGTACATGTTGCGGGTCCCCAACTCACTTGCCCATAAGATGCTTCTCTGAAACCAATAAGAAACAGAACACAAGGAAACAAGGGCTGTGGGCAGCATAAGGGATGTGATGCCCTGAAACTTAAGAATTTCCTTCATGAGAATTGTTCTTTCATATAGTAAAAGCCAATTTATTCTCCCTCTGGAAAAAATCCTGCAAATCTGATCACACCAGAAATTTATAAAACTTCAAAGGTGGTATTATCACAGATAAGAAAAACTATTATGCTTCTCTTGAGCAGCTGGGGTGCTTTGATATTAGGGATCATGTATATATATTCTTCCTTTGGCCACTATGAAGCACAGGGCGGAATTTCTAATTCACTTTCAGCAATTTTGCAAGACCTTATACATACATTTCTGTCTACTCACTTTGCTCATCTCTTCATTTTATGATCCTCTCTTTAGTATTTTTAAAAATGCTCCAATGGCCCTGGCCAGTATGGCTCAGTGGATTGAGGGCCGATCTGCAAATCACAGGGTTGCTGGTTCCATTCCCAGTCAGGGCACATGCCTGGGTTGCAGGCCAGGTCCCCAGCAGGGGGTGTGCAAGAGGCAACCACACATTGATGTTTTTCCCCTCTTTTTCTCCCTCCCTTCCCCTCTGTTTAAAAAGAAAAGAAATAAAATCTTTAAAAATAAAAGAAATAAAATCTTTAAAATAAATAAATAAATAAAATCAAAATAAAAATGTTCCAGTGATCTACTTACTTTAAACCACTACACTATGGAAATTTTAACAAATCTTTTTCATTTTACATTGTTAACATTGTTATTCATAGAAAATTAGAACACACATATTGGGGTCTTTCTGTAAAGATCTTAAATGTTTTAGTAAATATAGTAAATATTTTAGTATTTGCAGTCCATATGGTCTCTGCCGCATATTCTTTTTTTTATTAAAACAGCCTTTATAGAAGGTAAAAACTATTCTTAGCTTACAGATTTTACAAAAAAAAATGTAACAGGTGCCGCAGTTTACTGACTTCTGATATAAATTAAAATTTAAATTAAACTATAACTTACCAGAAATAACCACTATTAAAATTATGGTGCATATCCTTTAAGACATTTTATATGCAGACTTTAATGAAATCTGGATTATATTATAGATAATATTTCATGACCTGCCTTTTTAATTTAACTATAAGTCATTAATATTTTCCATATCAAGACTGATACTATACCATACAGAAAATATGGTGTAGATATATTCTATATAATATATAGGTTCAACCAACTCTCTCTCCTTGAATATTAGGAGTTTCCCATTTTTCACTATCATAGAAGAAAATACCACCATTGGTATTTTCAGCTGTTTTATAATACCACCATTAACTTAGGAGAAAGCCCTAGAAATGGAATTTATAAATTAAAGGAAATACATATTGTGAAGTCATTTGTCATATTGAGAAGTCATATTCTCAGAAAACCTTCCAGAAAAGCTCCACCAATTTATACAACACCCCTACCAACAGTATGAGAATACATATCCAGTCCTCACCAGTATTGGGAATTCCCACTTTCTGTCTTCACCAATCTGATATGTTAAAGTGGTATATTATTGCTTTAATCTGGATTTGTTGATCGCTAGCATATATATATTTGTAACTAGGGTATATATTTTTACCGCATTTGTGTTATATATATTTATTCCTTGGCGAATTTCCTGTTCAGGTTTGAATTAACTTCCTATTGCTGCTGTAACAAATCACCACAAACTTCATGGTTTAAAGCAACACAAATATATTCTCTTACAATTTTGGAGACAGAAATCCACAATTTTACAGGACTGAAGTCAGGACGTCGGCAGGGCCGGTTCCTTTGGAGGCTTTGAGGGGAGAATCTAAACTGATTCTTGACTCTTTCAGCTGATTTTAGAGGCCTCCTGCCTTCCTAGCCCACACTGTGTTGCAAAGAAACCAGAACTTCCATGAAGACAATGGAAGCAGAGGGTCAAAGAACACAGAGACGTGTGCATACTAGAGTGGAAACTGAGGTGGGGGTGGGGTAGCACAGGGGACCGGCAAGGCCGAGACATTCAGTGGCAGTTCTCCTCCACGGGCAAGAGTTCATGGCACTGGACTCCCTGACAGCAATGGGGATGACAGGGCCCCAGCTAATCAGGGCCCAGTGGGCAGCGCTGACCGTTGGAAGCGAGGTGGGTGCGATTCTATTACAATGAGCAGCAAGGTCAGAGGCGCGGTCTGAGGGGCTTGCTCCGCTGAAATCTGGGACGATGCCTAGCAGAGCGTGGCATCCGCAGGGGAAAGATAAATGAGCCGCCGACCACAGCACTGCTTCATTCGTGCTACCAAAAACCCCCAAATCAGAAAACGGAAGATCAGGAGGCTAAAGGTGGCTGTCCCACTAAAATCCTGATCCTACCCAGTGTATGGCCCTGAGGCCGTTTGAAACTGGAAAACCTCCGTCTGAAGGAGGGGTTAGGGATTCCCAGGCAGAGGGACCCCAGAACACCACAGCAAGTATATGTCACAGCGATTCCCTCAATCTTTCCCAGGGGGACCTACAGAATTTATTCCAATAATCATAAACTTAGGAAAGAGAAAGACCCACATGTTTTGAAAACTGCCAAACACGGGGTCTGAGTGGATATTGATAGCCAGGGAACCCCCAAAATTACTGTGGCCCTGTTGAATTAAATCACATGAGGGGTAGCCCAAAGAGGAGTTCAGACCCAGGTCAAGGTCCCACTGAGTCTATGAGGTGCACAGACGCACCCAGTGGGCCTTTCCCTGGGTAAGTCGCTGAGATCTTCAGGGTCCCTTTGCCCAATTTCGATTGGAAACGAACAGTGCAGTGCTCATGGCCTGAGAAGAGCATGCTGTCCAGAGGCCCAGCACCTGCAGAGTTACCTCACTGAGTAAACCACCAAGACCAACGGCGATGCTGGGCAACCAGAACAGGCAGAAGAGGAGAGAGATGAGAAGTATCAGGTATCCTCCCCAAACCAGCCCTAGGGGTGGGGGCTAAAGTATGTCCCACTAACTTCCTCTTGGAAGTTTCCTAGGAAAAGAGACCATGGGATTCCGGAGGTACTCCAGGTGGGGTGAACTTACTAATCGAAGAAAGTGACTGCAAGTGGCAGCAGCCCCGGACAGGCTGGACATGCTTTGGTGCACTGTCCCGATCCTCCCTTTAGGACCCAGACATGTGTCCCCCACCATGGGGAGGGATGGCTGCTGATCTCACAAAGGTGCCCCCTCCAGGAACTGCCCTTGGCCAAAGTAAACTGCCTTACCCAAGTTTACAAGCCTTCCCCAGGGACAGCTGATGTCCGGTGTCGGGTGCACAAGGGGATAGAAAGACCCTGCATCCTCGTCTCAATTCAAATCTGAGAGTAGTCCCAGCGTCAGAGCTCCCTGTGCTATCAGCAGAGGCCTCTCCAGCGGCCCCTCCGTGCCTTCCTCATTCCCTCCCAGGTGTGTTCCAGAGAACAGCCCTGCACATAAACCCGCGCGCAGATCTCTGCTCAGAGTTGTGTTCCGGCGAATCTGATCTAAGCCGTCTATGTTGTAGATACTTATCCGGGCTGTTGGTTATGGTTGCAGTGGATCCTGTGGGGCTGCACCCAGGTCCCCTCTGCTGAGTCCTGAGGCCTGTCCCCTACCTGCTGAAAATATGTGCTGCTGGGAAGAACTGAGGCCCTTCCTGGAACCTGCCCTCAGCCTCAGGGAACTGCCTTGTCCCAGGGGGCAGCCCGTGGCCAGTGACGGAGATGCAGAGAAACAAAGACCTGGGCCCACAGCCTCAGTTTGGGAGAGCCCTGAAGGGCCACCCCAGCTCCAGGGCTCCCGGGACATCACCTGAGGCACTGAGGCAGGAATGCCACTGCCTCTCCCTCCGCCACCCTTTCTCCAAAAAGCTGGCCCCTCCCCAGGACTCACCCCAGCAAACCTGCAGGGACCTCTGGTCTCAGCCTTTCTCCCCAGAGCCCAGCTAAATATGCTGGTAGTTTGGATTTGCAGACGTTTAAAATTTTTCAAATGTATCACTCTTTTGCTTTGCATTTTCCCACTTTTTAATTGGGTTGTTCTAACATTTTAACTTTTTAAATGTGATTAACCAACCAGTCATCCTCTGCACCCTTTGTTGAATAACCCAGTTTCCCTCAATTGTTTCACACACGACATTTATCAGACGTGAAATGGTTTATTTATTTGAGTTCACGTCTGGGTTCCTGTCTGCTCCACCATCGGTCCACCTCTTTTTGGTTATACAGCATACTACTTTAACTGATTTTTATTTATTCATGTATTTAACTACTAATTTCAAATTCATAGTTTAGCTGATGTTTTAATTAACTCATTGTATTAGCTGCGATCTTGTTTTCTTTTGTTTTAGTCTGCCTTGAGTCATTTTAGGAATAAGACAGAACATTAACACCATAAGTCTTAACCCCTGAGATGTTACTGATTTGTCATCTCACATATGGAGCGTGATTGCTAGGACCCAAGGACACCGGACACAAGAACAGACCGGGGCGGGAGGCTGGCACGCACAATCCAGGGAGCCCAGATGTGCAGGACACAGTGAGGCCCATCCTGGGGAATGTATACAAGGCACTGAGATAGGCCTCGTCACAGAGGGGCTGTTTGGGCTGGGATCTCAGCTGGTCAGAACTGGGAGAACCAAGCCAGTGGCCAGGGAGGGAGGGTACCAGGTGGGCAGGGGGTGCACCCAGGCCAGGGCAGCCTGCCGGGTGTGCAGCCTCCAGCCGAGGTGGGACCGGAAGGCCCAGGCCAGGCAGGCAAGACCCCAGGGGCCAGTTTTGGACTTTCTCCTAAGAACACAAGGAGGCCACTTAAGGCTTTAAAAAAAACAACTTTACTGAGATATAATTCATGTACTATACAATTCACCCATTCAAAGTATGCAATTCAACAGTTTTTAGTATATTCACATAGATGTGCAACCACCGGCATAATCAGTTTCAGAACATTTTTGCCATATCCCAAAGAAACGCTGTGTTCTTCAGAAACCACCCTGTACTTCTCCAGCTCTGAGCGACCACCAGTCAGTCCACTTTCTGTCTGTCCTGCACATTTCATACGAATGGAACCACAGAATGTGGTCTTTTGCGGCTGGCTTCTTCTTCACATATAATATTTTCAAGGCTTATCTATGTTGTAGCATATGTTAGTACATTCCTTTTAATGGCCAAACAATACTCCATTCTATGGATATACCACATTGTGATTGCTCATTCGTCAGTTGATGGACATTTAAGTTCTTTCTACCTTAGTGACTATTATAAATAATGCTATAAACACTCTGTATAAATGTTGATGTAGACAGGTTTCCACTTCTCTTTGGAACAATCTAGCAGTGGAATGCTGGGTCACACGGTCACTCTCTGTTTAACAATACGAGGAGTTGCCGGGCTATTTCCAAAGCGGCTGCACCGTTTCCACTCCCATCAGGAGTATGTGAGGGTTTCAATTTCTCTGCACCCTCACCGTTAGCTAGCCTGTTGATTCTACCACCCTAGTGGGTGTGAAAAGGCATCTCGCGGTGATCTGCATTTCCCTAATCACTGAAGGGTTCTAGCTGAGGGCCTGATACAGTCAGACTTTTGAGCCTTCCCTCTGGAAAAAGCGTTTGAGGGCAGAAAGAAGGCCATGGAACTACGGTCCAAGCGGTCTGGGAAAGCTGGAGGAGATGGCAGGAAGCTGCAAGTTGGCTAAATGGGAGATAAAATCTACAAGGTCTGGGACCACTGGGTGGGGGTGCAAGGGCGGGGTCAAAGGTTGCTGATTCACAGAACTGGGTAGATAGTGGCGCCCTCAACGAGAGAACAGAAAAATATTTTTTAATTGTGGTAAAACACGTATAACATAAAATTTACCATCTTCACCATTTCTAAGTGTATAGTTTAGCAATGTTAAGTATTTTCAGCCATGTTACACCCAATCTCCCAGGCTCTTTTCCTTGTGACACTGAAACTCTGTTCCCATTAAACACAAACTTCCCATTCCCCCCTCCCCAAGCCCCTGGCAACCACCCTTCTACTTTCTTTATGAACCTGACTACTCGAGAGAGCTCATACGGTGTTTGTCTTTCTGTGACTGTCTTATTTCACTTAATGTAATGTCCTCAAGGTTCATCCACGTCACGGCACGTGACAGTTTTCCTTCCTTGTTAAGTCAGGTCACAGGAGCGTTTTACTGGCCAACAAAAAACCCCCAGGTCTATCGAAAACATTTTCTTCTTCAGTGTCATACTCTAAATTTTAATCTCAGCCTATTTCAGATTCAGACTGACAGACGTGCATAGCATTATGCTGACACCTTGCTGTTCATGACCCAAACTTCATGAACTTGACCCTTTGGCATCTTTCAAACTGACAAAATAATTCTAAGGTAATCCAAAGGATAAGGGGATTTCATCTGAATTGCCTATGTGATCACTGGCAGTTTCATTTTTCTTTACCTAAAATTATCTGTTGAGGGAAAAGAAACAGTTTCATTTGAAAATCAGTCCTAACCTTTCGTCTACCTTCCTTAAATCTGAAAATTTTAAGATCTATTCTGAGAGACTGGGCCATTTCTACTGCCTTTAATCATCTTGACAAGCAATCTTTGCATTCACAATAATTTATTACTTCATTATAGTGTAATCTTTTATAACACATAATAAACAATCATGGAGAATCTGAACGCAAGTTAAAATTTGAGTGAGTAGAAGGTCTCCAATAACACAAGTGACCACAGCAACTGAGGTGGGAAATAGATGGAACCCTAACTACACACGGACAGCGGTATTCTTCACCAGAACTATTCCTTTGGCGGCTGGAGAGACACACCCCCGTTTCAAAAACATCAGAACGTCAAGGGAAGATGTGCATCTTAGAATCCAGAAGATACGGTGAATGGAGACAGGCTAAGGGAACATGAGGACGGTTTACACAGAACAGCAGAAATTGCTAGCCGGTGTCAGGAGAGTGAAAAACACATACAACAGATAAGCACACACAGCCCTTCTTATATTTAAGAGTCATAGTTCGGGGGCAAAAATCTACATGCCCCACCCCCTCCCCAGAGTGAAGTGCATGACAACCAACAAGGACTGAGATGAGGACCCGGACTCATCAGTGAAAGACTGGGTTAAAAGCACCACGTCTTAGAAAGTGGCATGTTAAGTGTGCTTATCTCTGAGAGGGGACAAAATTGTTACTGCTTATGAGTATTTTCCTGTTTTTTTTCCATACAATGAACATACATATGAGAAAAATGTTATGTTAAAAAAAGGAAATGAAAATATTTTAGAAAGGAACACAAAGTGGCCAACATTTAAAAAGAAAACGGTCTCTGGCGTTTCAGTGCGGAAACCTTAGCTCCCTGAAAACAACTGCCTTCGTGCCGTTCCTGTCCTGAGACCCTGAATAAACACGGCACAGCGCCCGGCACACGGAAGCCCTGCATCACCTCGACCTCGCTGCGGCCGTGCTATAAAGCACGGCCCTCGAACAGGCCCCTGTCGGACCTACTCTCCGTGCTCATTCTTCAGCTGCTATCTCTGAAGGTCACACGGGGCCCTGCTGAGGAGGAGATAAATGGTAATGGTTTTTGTGAGAACGAAGCCTCATTTTGGGCCCACAAGTCACTGCAAATGCCATCCACACACCCCACATCAATCCTCCTGGGAAGGAGCAGAGGTTTATAAACTTTGCTTAACAGGCAGACACTCCGTCCTCCGGGCGTTGAGGGCATGGCCTTCGGCCTTGCATAGTTCACGCCGTCCGGTCGTTTTGGTGTCCATCACCCCCCAGGGAGGGGACAGGACAGCTTTATAAACTCTGCTTAGCAGTTCCCTCCGGTGCCCGCCACAGTGTCTGGAACACAAAAGGAGCCTAATGATTTGCTTCCAAAGGAAGGACAGCCAACCCACCCCAGGATTCCCAAGTCTGGCTTCAGTGACACCGCCTGATCTTACAAACTGATTAAACCCATCGATGACCAACACAATTCAGAAATGACAGGATCTCCTTGATGTTCTTCTGAGGGGAAGAGCACACCCACATGAAAGCCAGGGAAGTCACAGACACCCCCGGCCCTGCCATCGAGTTGGGGGTGCGGTATCACAGGCTCCTTCCCACACCCTGCCTTTATGGTTCTGCTCCTGGTCCAAGGGCCCCGACAGCTGGTGCCTGGGCTGGCAGGATGGCGCTGGGGGCCTGGCAAGAAGCAGAAATGAGCAAGGGAAGATCTGCACCAGGAAGTCCAGCCTAGTGGAGGAGACAGCCTCTGGCTTGATGCTCCTGGCAGATGGAAGAGAGGAGAGGGCAGATGAGAGGAGAGGAGAGGAGAGGCAACCAGGCAGCAGCGCAGCACAGAAGAGCCAAACGGTCACATCCTCACACCTGCTGCGGTTCTGCGGATGCTGGGCCTCGGAGGCTGAGCTGACCATGCGGCCTGTCTTCTGGAGCTCAGGAAGCGTCTGGGAGGGCCCTGAGGCTTTACAGGCCAGGAGGGTGGCCATAAGCCAGGTGTCTGGGACGTGTTGTGCAGGGCAATAGGGAAGCTGGCCTTTCCCTCCAGACCTTCTTCTCTTCTCTTCCTGCCACCCCAGGTCTCAGCTGGCAGGAATCCTGGTCACCAGGTGGGAGAGGAATCAGCACGTTTCCGAACTGATGAATTCTCACCTGACAGAAACTGAGGAAACAAACTGATGGGGACTTCTGAGCTAGCATAAGAGGAGGGCAGTGGTTCTCTGGTCAGTGAGACCAAAGCAGGAGCTGCTACAGACAGGACAGGACTGAAGAGGGAGGGCCCCACGAGGGGGGCCAAGTGTGCTGGCTGCAGGGATGGGTGCCTGGGCCACGTCCATGAGGAGCAAGGCTATGCAGAAAGGCCAGGAGGGAGCACCATGAGACCCGAGAGTGTGGAGGGGAACGTGGGGGAGGGCGGAGGAAAGGGAGTGGTCCGAGATGAAGCCGTGGCGCTCAGCCTTTATGACCAGGAGGAGGAACCACACTGGTGGCCTTGGGTAACGACTCAGTTTTATCTCTGTAGAGCTAATCATGTGTCTGCAGCCCAAGTGCCCAGCACTCTGAAGGGGGGACTGGGTGATAAAGTCCAGGAAGGGTTTGGAACAGCACAATAATAAGTATGGACACCCGTCTGCCCCATGTGCTTCCTCCTAAGTTCTTCTACTCAAACTTAGAGTCTATGCCCTTAAGGAACATCACCCTTTGACATCCTTTGCTTTCTAAAAAGAGGTATTGGTTGAACCAATGAATTTCAGGGTGCTATGAAGGAGTGGCATTCCATACCCCACCAAATGGTCCTTCTTTCAACATTAACTGAGCGTCTACTATGTGCCAGACACTAAATACACTGTTCCCTAATATGCTTTCTCGCTCTCCTTCTTTTAGTAATAAAACCACTTCCCACCTATGGTATACAGAATAGTGCCCCTGCCCCCACACTGAGATGTCCATATCCTAATCACAGACTCCTGTGAATACATTATCTTACATGGCAATGGAGACTTTGCAAATGAGACTAAGTAAGAATGTTGAGATGGAGAGGCTGTCCTGCATCATCCAGGTGAGCTGAGCTAATCATCAGGGTTCTTAGAAAAGGGAGGTGAGAGATCAGCGTAAGTAATAGGAGCTGTGACCATGGAATCGAGAAGTTTGAGTGGAAGGGCAGAGCCAGGAGCTAAGGAATGGGCGTGGCCTCTAGGGGCAGAAAAGGGCGAGGACAGAGGTTCTCCCCTCAGAGCCTCCAGAAGGAGGTAGCACCGCCAACACCCTACTTGACTTTAACAAGATGCATTTTGTACTCCCAACTTCCAGAACTCTAAGAGAATAAACATGTGTTGTTTTAAGCCACTGTTTGCGATAATGTTACAGCAGCAAAGGAAACACATTATACCATGAAATTTAAGCTTGGTACCTGCCATCTGGCTGGAGATCAAATGCAACCACCCTCCTTGCAGGTAGGTGTGACCACGTGACTGATTTCTGACAATGGGATTGAACAGAAGCAGTCTGTACAACGTCTGGACCGCCTCCAGCTTTAAGACAAGCAGCTTGCTCTGCACGTCTGAACTTGCTCTTCCCCCTGCCCGCCTCAGGTGCACTGGAATACGGATGTGGTAGTGACCTTTCAGGTTCCAACCACATCAGTGAAGACAAATCCTACGACGTGGTGGGACAACAAGAAGAGTTAAGGCACCTGGATCCCTGGACGACCTTGTGGAGCAGATGCTCTCCCAGCCTGGATCAACCAGACTGGTAGTTGATGAAGAAACAAATTTTCAGTGTATTTAAGCCACTGCATATTGTGGTCTCTTTGTGACAACAGCTCACCTATAACCCAAACACAGTGCCTAGAGTAAGTCCCAGTTTATCTGGACAAACAATCAGAAACAGGTCATCGCACTGTAAGCAAAACAGAAGTGGATGAGGTGCCCAGGAGCACAGGAGGCCCCTATTGTGCAAAGGCAAGAATTCTATGTGGGGACCCAGGGCCTCAGAGGGCCATTCACTCGGCACAAGCCCTCTGTCCAACCTGCCCTGTCCTCCAGGCCTACGAAACAACAGGAGTGACACTGAACACGAAACCGTTGTTTCCTGTGGCCAAGAGGACTATCGCATTAGACGAGGTCCAGCATACAGCCACTGCCCACGTCCTGCCATCTGCAGTGCTTATTTTCAGCTCAGGCTCTAAGCCGCCTGTATGCCAGACCCGGGCTCCTGACCCAAGGCCGGTATCTGGCAAACGGCACACTGGCCATCCCGGGACAGATGAAGGCTCAGTCCAGACAACAACGTGGTCGAAAATGAAGGGTCCAACTTGTTGGCTTCCCCCATATTAACAATCTGAGGGCATCTGAGCCAGGTTTACAACATCTTACAGACATTCAAGCACTCCTGCCAATTTTTCAGAATTCTTTTCTGGTTTTTGTGGTGATGGTTGGCTACTTTTTCTATCTTTTTATATCTCTGTCATTTTTCAGTCAATTATGCCTGTTCTGCCAAAAATAAAAATTTTTTTTGAGAAATGAACCCAAAATGCGTAAAGACAGAGTTTAGAAAATGGGCCTAAAACACAAGTCAAATTACATAATCTCTCCATTCAAAATCCTATCCTCGCTTGTACCGTGGTGGTAACACCTGCGCAGACCCAGCCCTTGCCCCCGGCAGCTTGATCTCCATCACTCCGGGCCAGCCCCAGGGGCCTTCTGGCTGGTCTCCGATTCACTACGCAAGCTGCCTCCGGGCACCCACAGGTGCTCCTCCACTGGCATGGACCTCAGGACATCACGGGCTCCCTTTATTCCTCTATCCACCCTCTGCTCAAATGCCCCTCAGAGATGCCCTTTCTCGACACCAGAGCTCACCCAGCACCCAATCATTATTGCTCCTCCCTGTACCCTTCTTCACTTTCCTAGAGTCAAGATCACCTGACATCGGTCATGACCACCTAGCTAAGATACAGTGTTTGTTTATGCATCGTTCGCCTGTCCCCTTCCCTGGCATGAAGCCCTCTGCAGAGGATCTTCATTTAGTCCACTGACACACCCCCAATGTCTACAACAATCCCTGGCCTGTGGTAGGTGCTTAATATTTGTTGAATAAACGGTGTAGTGAAATTACCACTCATGAACATCCAGTATTAGGGACTATTCACCTTGGGCCAACTCATCTGTTTGGACCTAATTTTCACTTGATCATACTGTTTTGAACTAAGCAGTTGTAGAACAACTGGGCTTCAGACAAATGAATGGACACTGTCCCGGGGGCACTGCCAACCACTGTCCAGCTCATTCCCTGGCACCCTCGTCACTTATTTGGAGAGCAGGTTTCACTCCCCAGATGAAATTCGCCCAAACCCAGCAGCACCTTTACTGCAAGGTGCTTTGCTGAAAAGCCTGCCTGCCACCCCAGCAGCTGGGGTAATCACGAGGTTGGTAATGCCGCAGCTCAGGAAGGCTGCAATTAGTACCTGACGAGCACTTTAAGGCCCGCAATTTGAATGTCTATAGTATTGTAATTCAGTTCCTCGTTGAGGCAAACATGATACTAACCTCATCTGGGAAACTGGATGGAATGCCTCCTCATATTGATGGCTCCCAATTAGTGCAGGGAGGAGGGGAGGCTCCCCTGACATCCCACCTCCCTCCTGACATTGGCTGAATCTGCATCTGCTGGCTCCAAGGCACATGGTGAGGTAGCGCCTCCTGCAGGCAAGCACAGGGACGGCTCTGTTTCTCCACAGGCTCTCAGTGCAGCTGGGAAGGCTGAGTGTCCAAGGCCTGGAGAGCAGTCCCCACCCTCTAAGGGTTTATTACAGTCGAGCTGCAGATAGGAAGCCGCCCTCCAGCCTTCTGAAATGACTCTTTGAAATGCAAACAGTTCGTACAGGAGACGCTGAAAACGCACTTCATAAAATTCAGCACTCATTTCTGATCTAAAATAACAAAGCCAAGCCTCCTTAGTGAAGGAGAGAAGGTACCTCCAGGACACGAATTCTGTCACAGGCAGCAGCCCGCGTGCCCTGCAATAGTAAAACAGCAGTCAGTCCAGGGACCGAGAACAGGCTCGCGACTGCTACCCAGCTCTGTTCTCACAGCTGACAATTCAATCTGTGGACAAAGAAGCACGGTATCGGGAAGAGGCACAGCTATAGTTACTTGCAAGTGATATGACTGTCAAGCTGGAAAAGCCAAGGTAACCCATGGGAAACTATGAGAACCAATGGCAATATTCAATTAAGTGGCTGGCAATGGAAGTAATATTCACAAATCAAAGTTTTATACATACCAGCCATAATTAAAAAATACAGTGATGAAGAGGAGCCACTATAAAGTAGTAGGATAACACAATACTAAAAAAAGATATAAAACTCAAGGAAGATTGATATGACAAAGGCTACAATGTCCGGAACCGCTCAAGAAATATTTGTTGAATGAATAACTACCAATTTTCCCAGAAGGATAAGACAGGTAAGAATGAAAGAAAAGATGGATCTTGTTACTGAATGTGAAGACTCCATACCATAAAAAATTTTATTTTCCCCAAATCAACCCCTCAGTTCACCAAGTTCCAACCAAAATGTCAACTTTATTATTATCATTATCATTATCATTATCATTATTATTATTAGAACTCAACAAAATGATTCTAAAAGTGTCCAGCATGAGGATAAACAGGTAAGGATAATTAACAAGATCCTTAAAAAGAGAAGTACTATTATGAAGACCTGTCTTATGGGATATGAAAGTGTAATATAAAGCTAAGGTGATTTAAATAGTGGGGCGCTGACCCAGAAAGCATCAGAGGTCTCTCTGGGCCCAAACAGAAAATTCAGAAATAGAGCAACTATCTCAGGTGTCATTTCCAGTAAGTGGGGGAGTAAGTTATTCAACGAATGACATTGGGGCAGCGTATTAACCATTTGGAAAGACGCGTCAGATGTTCACACCATAAAAAGCAAGTTCCAAATGTGTCAAAGGGTTAAATACTTGAAAATGGAACCATTCGTGTAACCAAAAGAAAATCCAAGTGGGTTATTTCTAAAGCCGCGGAGTGTGTTCAAGGCGTTCGAAGCGTGACTCCAAAAGTGAAAACCAAGAGACAGAAATCCAGCCCTGTGAAATTTAAAAGACCCCTCTGTTAAAAAAAAAAATAAACATATTAAAAAGCAAGAAAGAAAACTGAAAAAAATATGGGCCACATACCTACATACATCAAGGGAGGAAGAATTGTAATATATGAAAAACTGTTCGCAAATCAGTAAGAAAGAACCACATATTTTAATGAAAACAAGCAACAGATGTGACCAGTCAATTCCCTACAACTGAGCGCTCATTAAATACGATAATACGTTCAGCCTTTCTGGTAAACACGGAAGGGCAAAATAAAAGCTTATTAACTGCCCAACTGCCAGGGCTTCAGTTTGGGTTTTTATTTAGTAATAACTCCTAGTTACATAATCCAGAAAAACACCCCCCACCCATGCACCCATCCCTATGTGAGCGTTTCAGAGGGGTGCCTGCATTTCAGTGGGGCACCTGCATTTCAGTGGGGTACCTTTGGGCAGCAGCTATATGGGATTGACCCCTCGTACATCCCAGCTCTGAGGTATTGGGCAACTTACTAAAACTCTCCACACCTCAAATGCTTTCTCTCAAAAGAGGAATAATGACAGTTTCTACCTGTGTTATGAAAGCTCAATGAAATGATGCACGCAACAGCACCTGGTTCGGGGCCAGAGTAAATTCTTCGGAAGTGGCAGAGGGAGCCAAGTATCAAAACACTAAAACTGAGCAGACCCCTTGGCTCAGCCCACACTGGATTGGAAAGAGCTCGTCTCAGAGAAGCCCCCATATTTGTTGCACGGCTGTAGCACTGTTTAAAGACACAAGACACGGGAAAGAACCCACACATTCAATAACAGAAGATTGCCCAAATCCGCTACGGCCACTTAAAAAGAGGAGGCAGAGGCTCTGGAACGGCCCGGAGAGCTCCTCATGGTACGGAGTTGAAGGGAAGGACCACACGTAACAAGCAGCAGATGAGCCGAATTTTATTTTTTTTTAAATGTGGTGATGCAAGCCGCAATCTCAACGGTGATTATGTTAGACAGTGGGGTTGTGAGCGATTCTCATTTTCTTCTTTTTATTTGAATTTTCCAGTTTTTTTCTACCATAAACACAAATGACTCCTATAATAAGATAAAAACACTACAAGTGATCTGTTATTTTTTTTTTAAGGCAAACTCTCCAAATATGAAAGTTGGTCATTAGGATGGCTTTTCCAAAGATGCAAATGGTCTTGTAAGTGTGCATCTCCATTCCCAGGTGAAAAAAGTCCAACAGCGGAGATGGACTCTGTCGGCCTGATAGGGACCAAAGTCCCCAGACAGAAACCGCTCACGGCTCTCAGTGACACCCACGGTCCTCAGAACATCGTCTTCCTTTAAAGGAGGCTTGTGATTCCAAAACGATGGATCTATCCCAAAACATCAAAACCAAATGTATTCTACTGTCCTCTACAGTAACATCTTCCAAAAACACAGAGTGAGAATGTCGTCTGCGGCAGATATGAACTGTCCCCCCGGCCAAAGCTGCTCTCTGTACAGATCCGTATTCTGCCCCAGCAACGGCCCCTGCCTGAGTTCCCTGCCCTAAGCACAAAATTCTGTGCCTTCCTCAGGGCCAGCCGCTGCCTCACCACCCTCTCCCCGAACTGCTCCATCCAAAGCAGAATGCACCATTCGGCAGCATGACCCTCCCACTTCTGCCTCCTCCATTTGGTCTTGTGTGTGTGTGTGTGTGTGTGTGTGTGTGTGTTTGCCAGCATGTGTGTGTGTGTGTGTGTTTGCCAGCGTGTGTGTGTGTGTGTGTGTGTGTGTGTGTGTGTGTGTGTGTGTTTGCCAGCTCTCGGCCATGCGGCTGCCTACTGCAGGATGCCCAGGTTCTACCCACGACATCCCATAGCCCCCTGGCACCAACTACACACCCATGTTGCAGAAAGACACAGACTCATCTACTCCATAAGGACAGGGACCATGTTTGGTCCTGCCCACCAGGGCCCATTGCCATGCCTGGCATACACGTCTTACTTAACAAGCATCTAGAGAAGGGACGGTGACAGGAGGGTTACTGAAGACAAAGCCAGAGTCACCAAAAGGAGCTCTTCTCTACTCTGTGGATATCTTAGAATCTACGAATCTAACAAAGAATCTTAGAATCTAAGACATAGATAGTATCACTGACTTTGTCCTTCCCAGCATATGCCCTGAAAGAGAGTCCATTCTCAGCAACTCAGGGACTCTGGCCTGCCCTTCCTGGGTGGCCTGAGCTGACATCAGGACATGCGCTGAGCAGCAGAGCCCAGCTGCTCCCCCCCTGCAGAGATCGTGAGTCACAGTCAACGAGGGCCTCGGCCTTTTTTCACACCAGCTCCCTCCTCCTCGTCAACTGTCTCCTGTCCTTAAGCAGCTGGTTTTCTGAGCCCACGTGCCAGATGATACAGTGGATCCTGGAAAAGAAATCTTGGAATCCTAGAGCAATGGGGTGAGTGTAACAAGAAAAAATGCTTTCTGGCTCTGCCGTCTGAAATATTTGCTAAAATATTTGCTCTGCACTTGACATCATCAGCGAAATCTGACTGGTATGACTTCTATGACCTTATTCATTCAACTCACTGACTAAAGAAAGAATACATACCTTCTTTTAAAGATTTTGTGTGTCTGTGTGAGATTTAAAGGCCCAGACAAACAACAGAGTCCCTTTGACAACCACCACAGACTACCTGCAGATTCATTTTGGGTTTGAGAATCAGATGCCCCTAAACAGACCAATTTCTCCAACTGGTTGAAAAGTTACAAACAATTTTCTCAAATACTTTCATGGAGTTCACATTTGCCAAGTCCCCAGCTTCCTGGATTTAGCCAGTCTAGTAACTTTCTCAACAGAGGACATGCAATCCTCTGTCCAGCAGGTCCTGTGCTTGGAGAAATCAGAGGGGCCCCCAGAGATCCCCTCTTCCTTTCCTCACTGTTCAGACCACCCTCTGAGTGCCCACACTGCAATCACAGCTGGTGAAGGTTCCAGCCAGTCTACCCGTGACACCTGCCCACCCCTCTGCAGGGGGTGCCCCGGGGAAGGGTCCTGCAGCCAGGGTGAGCCTGGCAACAGTCAGAGGACATGCTGGTCCTAGAAGGGAAGACCCCAAAGTGTGGTAGGGGTGTGAGAGAAGATGTTGCCCTCAGTCCCCGAGAAAGAGGGAAGATGCACAAAATACAGAGCAAATCTTCCTGAGGCCATCACTACGGTAATGAAGACCCAGGTTCTGGCTCTGGCTCTCTTGCAACCTCCTTGCGTGGCATACACAGCGAAGCTCGCCTTCTTCTCTGAGTATCTTAATCCATTCGGTCTGCTATAGACTGGGTGGCTTGTGAACAACAGGAATTGCTCCAAGTTCTGGAGGCTAGAAAGTCTCAGATCAAGGCACCAGCAGGTTCGGGGTCTGGTGAGGGTCAGCTTCCCGGCTCATAGACAGCCTTCTCCTGCTGTCACCTCACATGGTAGAAGAGGCAAGTGAGCTCCCTGGGGTCCCTTTCATAAAGGTGCTACTCCCACCTTTATTTATAAGTGATGAGGGAAGAGCCTCCCAAAGGCTGCTAATCACCTCTCAAAGGCTCTGCCTCCAGATACTAACACACTGAGAATCAAAACTTCACATATGAGTATCACGGGGGACACAGACCTTCGGTTTAAAACAGGGGGGCTGAGCTTTCTCATCTGTAAAATAGGGATAATGATACATTTGTGCGAAGGCAGGTGACTGGACCACTTCATCTTTTGAGGTCCCTTTAGGAGCTAGACACAAAGACTGTGGTGCAGAAATGGTTAGGGATATGAGCCCTAAATCAGACTGCCTGGGTTTGAATAAGTCAGTTACTACCCATGTAACTTTGGGCAGGTTATGGGACCTCTCTGTGCTTCAGTTTTCACATCTGAAAAATGGGGGGCAATAAAATGCTTACCTCATAGGGAGGGCCTTGATGAGGAGTCGGTGATTTGCTACCCTAAAGCACTTAGAACTGAGGCTAAGCCCGAGGGATGTGTTCACTCTGGAAATGCTGGTGGTGCTGATGGTGGGCCATGCTGAGGCTGAACTAGGCAAGTTCACGCCAGCTGCCGGGGCGCCTGGACAACAGAGCGGGATCCCCACATCCCAGGTTTCTAAAGGACCTCATATGGCTGCAGACAGGAAGAGCCGGCCTAGAGAGAGTGAACTGCGGCAGCCAGCCGATGGGCCAGCACCGGCCTCTAAAACACTCTCTACTCCAGACGCCTCCTAGCAGGGCTTTTCTCCAGAGTCAGAGAGGCAGGGGGCTGTGGCCCTGGTGTGCCCTTCCTAACACCGTTACGTCAATTATGATTATACCATAGGAAGGTCCAAAAGTTTTCAACCTGGCTGCTTAAACACATCCAAGCCATAAGAGGATCTTTCCAGGAGACACTTATTTGTTTGCTCTGGTAGGCCTTAAGTCAACCCTGACCTCCCAACTTGCAGCTTATACAGGATGAGAGGCTCCAACTGCCCATTTTCTGCCCTGAAGAGTCAACGCTGACTTCAAAAAGAGAACAGATAGCTCCGTCTTTACATCTACTGCCCTATTTCTTCCTAAAACCTAAATGAGACCTACTTTAGTCCCTATTATTTTCACAATACTGCCTTTTCTGTAGCTTTCATGATTTCCTCCTTCCCAGGTTCAGACAACTGCCGAGGTAGGGCTCTCCCACAGAAACACTTAACAAGCTCAGATATTCCTCTCTTCGCTTCCCTCAAGGGCTTTCCAACACCATTATCTGGTTTAAACATAAAATCACCTGTTGGGGGGGAGGGGCATTGGAACAGGTGCCTCTCCCCGATTTACAGATAAAGAAACCAATGCTCAGAGAAACCAATTCCCAGAGAAAGACCCCGGGTGGAGCATTCTAAGATCCACATCTGTCTCAGGAACGTGTCCTTTTCCTTCCTTTCAGCATCCCCTAAGCCATTACAAGTCTCTTTCTCTAAACACCCAGAATGGTTCCATTTCAGGAAAAATCCAACTCAGTCTGTATACATCAACTTCTTCATCAGTGGCTGGTGTTGCATTGCTCTGTTCAGAATGCCTTCCATCCAAACGGGGTTGAGGAATGGCCCTGTCCCTGCCCAGAGACGTGAGCTGTGGCAGGCAGGGAAAGGGCTGGAATGTGGCAGACCTCAAAAGGAAAGCCATCTGGTGCCCCGGCTGGCCAGCAAGACGGTGACCCTCCCAAGATGGTCTGCTCCATCGCTGGAATCCAAAATGACAGTGCCCCTGCCCCCGCCAGGAGCTTTTCTGTCTCCGGGGGATAGAGGGGACACCTAATCCTTGCCAGATATCTTGCCACACTCAGAGACAGGTTCCCCAGGACCAACACAGTCTGTGGCTCACCCCAGGTCAAAAAGGGAAACCTCGGCTGCAAGACTAGTCACCCATCAGCCTGACAGGTAGGCCTGGGACATCAGCACCAGTCCTCCGTCCTCGGACCCCCTGGGCCTGCCAACCTGGCTGCTGGCTGCCGAGGTTCTATGGCAGTTATCCCAGCACGAATCACTGCTACTCTCTGCTTCCCTTCGTTAAGAAAGCCATTAAGAGACATGTAAAGCTGGTTCCAACTGTTCTGTCCACCTACAGACCCAACTTGGAGGAGGCTCTGAAATCACTCCCTGGCCTTCTCCAGACCGCAGGTCATTTTTCACTTGTTGAAATCAGAATGGCCTCCTGGCAGACTCACTGCTGAACCTCAGCAGAGTCACACAAGGCTCGGTCCTCCTCCCGTTTAATGTTCTCAGGTGGGCACGTCTGCCGTGGGCACAGCTCTGGCTGGGGCTTTCTGAAGTAAGTCCCCTCATCCCTGCCTTCAGGCCACCCTGCCAGGCAGGTGCCCACATCCCAATTGTGCGGATGGAAAAACAGGCTCGTGGATTAGGGGCTTTGCCCAAAGGCACACCCCAGGAACTGACGATGCCCAGATAACTCCCAGTCGGCCTGATCTACCTTCTTTCCTTGGTGCTCTAGTCTTTGCGATATCCCTGCAGGTGACCCTGTCCAGGTCCCAGGTAAACAAGGGTGTTTTCCCTCCAGCTTTAACTAACAGGAAGCCTCTTTGCTAACAGCAAGTCCCAGAAGCCAAGACCTTGCAGGAGGCCCTTGGTAAGCACTGACTGATTTTTAAAAATATGCTTTCAGACACTGCAGGCTCAAAGATGTTTTTTCCAGATCTTTCGGCTTCTTCTCCACAATGTGTGTTGCAGTCAGTCACTTATGTGCCTGCCACACATGACTCAACATTATCCCCTCCCTGTGCTAGTGCAGTTCCCTCCTCCCAGAGCCCTCCCGCATCCTCCACCTTTGTTCTTCAAGGTCAGCTAGAAGGTCACCTGCTCTGTGAAGCCCTCCCTGGTTGCACCCAGTGAGAAGTCAGCACCTCCCCTTCATGCCCCTACAGTCCTTACTGCGCTTCCCCAAGAGCAGATTTCAACTGGCCTCCTACCTTTCATTTTATTTGGCAAACACTTTAATAGCACTTACTAAGTATCAGTCAGGGGATGAAGTCGTCAGCAAATTTTAACTGATTTAATTTGTATAACTATCCTATGAAGCAGCCACTATGACCATCACCCCATTGTACAGATAAAAACAGCAAGGACTGGGAAATGAAGTGGCTTGCCCAAAATTAACCCAGCTGATCAGTGGCTGCCAGGCAGCCCTGCTCCAGAGTCAGGGCTCACTCTTAAGCACTCTGAGAGGGTCATTTGAATTCCTGTGAGTTGCGGGCACTGTCCTGTGAACCCCATAGGGCAGGGGTCGCATCTCAGTCACGTTCGGATGCCCACACCCTGGCATGAAGCAGGTGCTCTGTGCTTGTTCCTGACCAGAACTCAATGCCTAGCATGAGGCTGCCCCTCCCACGTGGCCAGCTGGAAGGGGGCCTGCAGCGTGGATACTGGTCCAAACCTCCAGCTGCTTGGAGCACATGCCTCCCTCCTGCAGACGGCCACCTCTGGCAGTCCTTCCTGAGGCGTTCAGGAGGATGAAATGGGAAGTCCTTTATTGCTCATGAACCTGATAGCATCTATACACAGCTCACCATCTATAACCATTCCACCCTCTCTGGTGCTTAATCAAAGGGCTTTTAGGAAAAGCCATGAGGGATGACTCCCCGGCTTCTGGCTGGGTCCCTGTATGCCCAGCCGGGAGTCCAGGACCACAGACTCCTCTGGCTAGACTGGGGTGTGACTGGCACTGGGAGTGGTGCCCAGGGCACTGAGCTTATGAGTCTGCTGAGTCAGTAGTCTCTGCTTTGTGACTCACGTGGGCTCATCGCTCCGTGCCTCAGTTTCCCCATCTCTAAGTGTCGTTATTGGAAGCATTCCTCCCTCACCAGGTGTTACTGAATGATACATTTGGAAAAAATAGTAAACTCTGGCACTGCACAAAAACCTGTAATCCTTATTGTCTAATTGTTGCGCTAGGATCTACTAAAATAAGGTTATTATCAGAATTAAGTGAGGAACCAACTACACTTTTCACTTTCCCGGACTGGGGTACAAATACGGTCACATGTCTTTGAATGTTCAAAGACGAGAGGGACAGGCCAGCTCAGGCATTCTCCCAGCCACACCCAGCCCCGGCGCTCCCCAGACTCCCCGTGGTCTGTGCTGACTGACAGGTGGGTGACTTCCTCGCCGGCACCCTGGGAGGCAGCCCAGCCTCTGCACCAGGCCCTGTGCCAACCTCCTTCCCCACAGCTCTGCCCCACTGCTATGGTGGCCACTGAGACGGCCAGTTGTGTCAAGTGATAAGATTGAAACTGAAGATTACAATCCTCAGCATGAAAGTACCTTCAGTTTGCATCTATACACACAGTCACCATGCCTGGGACTACCCCAACCCCAACCAGCAGAGGAGTCCTGCATCAGCTCCTATCTCCAGACCAGTCTGCCCTTGATACCCGGAACTCCAGGCCCCCATGCCAAACTTCATTAGGATTTCTTTTGTCCTTTCTTGCAGTGGGCCCCACTCAGGGCCATGTACTCAGACATGTTCTAATAATTTCAAACCCTGGAGGGAGGAATCAGAGTCATCCTTTCCCACCCAGAGGTCCCCGTGTCCTTCAGTTGGGACCACCTGTCCCCAGCAACCTTGAAGCTTCCTAACAGGGAGGGAGGGGCTTCTAGAATGCCATCTGAATACACAACAGACCAGAGCAGGCCGTCTGCCCAGGACACCCACCTCCTGGGACAACAAGGCACCTGGCTTTACAAGTGTGCAAGGAAAGAGTGTCCCGGCGACACAACCACAGCAGAGGTCCTCACCCACGGGAACCAGGACCCCCAGCGACTCTCAGAGGCCAGCTCTGCAATTCTCCAGCCCACCCCGCCCAGGACAGAAGTGTGGGGTATGCCCACTGGGTACCCCATTCCCTGCTCTGTGGCACCTGCAAAACTACCACTGGGCACCAGATTCATGCACTTTAATTGCATTTAGTCCTCAAAACGAGGATGGTTGTTTGCTATCAAACCTCCATGTTACACATCAGGGGCAGGAGCCCCCATGAGAAGTTTCCCACCCCAGGTCACCCAGGAGGGCCGAGAGCTGTCCCTGGCCCCTCTAGCTCAAGGACCAAGCTTTTCCCACTGTACCTCACCTGCTTGGTGTACGTGTGAAAGCAACCAGCACAGTACCCAGTGCATAGTAGGGGCTCAAAGGGAACAGTCACTTTGTTTTCTCCACGGTGGAGCCACAAGGCTGGACGTGGGGCCTGCCGGGGCCAAGGCTCGCAGAGGATCAGCAGCGACCAGGGCAAAGCCAGTCGGATGGTCTAAAATCCCAGCATCCCCTGGGGGCCGACGGGGCGCTCTCCTGGATGTGGTAGCTGGGAGGAGGCAAGCGGGGTGCCCAAACCTCCCAAGCCAAACTCATCATCTTCACCTTGCCTGGTCCAGAATTCTGAATCTCGACTGAATACTTCTCACCTGCTTGGGAAGAGCCAAAGCTCTTCTTGTAACATGTGCATTACAGCCACCGACTCCTAGGCTGCTGTGGACTGGCCCCATCTGGGCCCTTCATATTTTAAGTTAGCGTGCCCACTTTTGTCCAACCCTCAAATCTACCAATCCCTGTAATGTGAGGGCTGGGCCCCCACTGTTGGTCCGGATCCCCGAACACTACTCACAGCAGACAGCCTCACTCACTCCCACACCCCGCAGGTTTCCACCGTGGGACCCTTACTGGAGAACATGGCTGTGGAGGGTGTTGCATCCAACACAGATGTGAACACACACTGATATGGTGTGAAATTGTATTTGTGATGAGCACCTGGAAGGAAAGGTTCACGTTCTCCAAGAAAACATGACGGGGTTTCTCCTGAGCAGGGAGGTTAGAGAAAGCACACCTGACCTGGTATCTGAAGATGAAGAGAGGTAGCAAAAGCCCTCCAGGCATAGGGGGGTGTGCGCTCGTGCAAAGGCCTTGTGAGGCAGGGAGCACACCCACCCAAGGAATAAAAGGCCTGTGTGTCCGAGCCCAGAGGGAGAGGGGAGAGTACTCAGACCCCACGCTGGGGAGCAGGCGGGCAGACTCCACAGGGCGCGCAAGGCCACTGGCAACAGTGTTGTTCCCAGAAGAGTCCCAGGACAGCAGTGGGTCCCTGCAGGGTGGCAGGCGGGGAAGCCACCTGACCGGAGTGCTGCGTCAGTGTTCCTGCGTGTCCTCTGCACCCAGGGGACAGCCCCCACCCCTGCCCCAGGCCACACCATCACACTTCTCATGCTGCAGGGTGATGGTCCCCAGGGCCTGTGCCTTTGAGAACACGGCTGGTCCCGCTCATCACTACAAGCCCAGTAACCAGCCCCAGGTCTGACACTGAGTCGGTGCTTAGCAAGCCCGAGCTCCAGGTACGCGTATAAAGGAGGCAGCGCTGCTGCCCTTGAGAGAACCCGAGTCTAACAGGAGAGACGCGCACAGGCACTGCGAGAGGACACTGCCAGAGGTGAGGAGTTCTGCAGGTACAGGGGCACGGAGAGCGGATCTGTGCGAGCCAGGTGGGAGACGGACGCGCCGCAGGGACTAGAGAGCATGCGCTGGCCGTGCGTGGCTGCGTGGGTGGACGGGGGGCGGGGGCAATGGGGCTGGATTAGGCGAAGAGGCGAGCAGGTGGGTGAAATTAGCCAAAATGTTTCTAAAAGCATCAGCTACTGACAAAACTTATCACTTGCTTCCATGGGAGCAAGACGGCTCGACGCTGTTTCTTTCACTCAGTGCCTGAGCCCTAGAGATCCAAGTCCGACCATCCGCTTTAACATCCCAGCTCGCGACTTGGTTGCTGTGATATCACGTCAGTCACTTCACCTCTGAGCCTGGACTGTAAAATGCAGACAGTAACGGCACCTGCCCCATCAGACTGTCAGGAGGGATGAACGAGTAATGGGGCAAAGCACCTGATGTAAACACAGACACATGCTAAGCACAGGATCGAGGTGACCTGTGGTTGTTCTGTTTTCCTTCTCCTACACGTCTGCAACTAAACGTGTCCTTGTCTTCGGTGTATGACAGAACTAGAAGCTCTCCAAGGGTTTCCCAATATTTTTAGAATGCCCAGAGTCCAGTGAGGAGCTCAGAAGGGTCCACTGGGCCCCGAAGGACGCTTTGTGGGCTGATGGGAGGGTCGGTTCTCCTTCCACCAAACTCGAGGCCCTCCGGGTGGGAGTGTGAGCAAGGCTCTGAACCCACGCCCTGGAGTGCGTTTCCAGGGCCGTCTGCCGGGACCCTGACACCGCTCTAAGTGTTCTCAGAAAAGCACCGGTGACTGGGCAGTCCTAGACACAAGGCGATTCAGACAATACAGTGAGTGTAATGAGGGTGGCTGCTTTCAAAGGCAGCTCCCTCTGGACCGAGTCAAGTGCATCGTGAGCAGAGCACAAAAGTACCATTTTCTCTCCTCCACCTCCTGACCCTGCGGCATGAGAGCAGCAGTAATGGATCACTCTGCGAGGCCCTTCCCTGGCTGGATTTTATCAGAACGGTGACCGACGATGTCCTTGCCAAATGGCAGGAGAAGGGGTCTGCTCCAGCCAGCAGCTGCAGGACGTGGGCGCTGATGAAGACAGATGAGTCCATTTACTCAGTACTTTGGATCTGCCACTAATTTTCTAGATGACAATGGCACTTTATCCTCCCAGGATTGTAGATGGGTCAAAAAAAAACCAAAAAACCCTGGAAAAGTAGAAAATTGGCAAAAGAATGCTCTAATCAGCCCCCAAAGGTGTCACAGTGTTGCCCTCTACTCAAGCAAGAATTCACAGACCCTTAAACTAATCAATTTATTCTTACTTTGTACACGGTTCTAATGAACTTCATTATCTGTTGGACTTGGGGTCCCAACTAAAACCAGATCAGGAAGACAGTCACCCCCAGACTGAGTTTCCCCAGTCCCTAAGTCTGTCCTGACCATGGAAGGGTAAAGAGCAGAAGCTTCCAGCCCAAGAGCAGGGAGGCAGGAATACGTCCTGCTGTTCGTGGGGTCCCACGGCCCCTCTTTGTTCACTCCACCCAGACTGGTCACTACACTACCTGGCTCACCAAGGCTGAGGACTGGGCTTTACTCCTATAACTTTTGCTAGGAACACAGCCCGGACCAGCCTCTGTTGGCTCTCACGCCCCCTGCAAGTGGAGGTGGAATGTCAGAACCTGATGCTTACGTCCACCAACTGCTGGCTGAGGAATTTTCCAATGAGTCTATCTCCCAAGACCATACTAGTTCTTAGATGATGAAACCTTCCTTAGGCCTTCTTGTGTCTTGGAGGATGCTCGGCATGCCTGTCGGGGGACAGGAGACTCACACCAGCTCTACACATAATCTTCTTTTGGAACATCCGACATGTACCCTTTCTCCTTGGCACCCCACAAGAACAGGGTCCCCCAAAGCACCAAAGAATAAAAAAAGAGCAAGTAGGAAGCTCACCCCAAATGGCTTGCCCCACAAAGCACTCCCACAATTTCTTCAAATTATACCCATACATCCTCTTAGAACCGAAGAGCAAAGTAAGCTCCAGGCTTTCAGATCTATTTGTTTGTTCTGTATTTATTGAGCTCCTGCTCTGTGCTGGGCTAGTCCCTGGGGGAGTCACGAGGGAGCTGAACATACCAAGAGTCTGTTCTGCTGGTGCTTACGACAGAGCACAGATCCTCAATTCATGCTGCAGTCCACAGAGAGGAGTGAAGAGTTCCCTGTGGTCTCGGCAACTAACCTAACACCAGGACCCAGACCGCTGGCCCCACGTGGGGTTCGCACTCCCATGGTCTCAGCCAGGCACACCTGCTCGTTCCCACGAAGGTACGCAGAGGAAGGCATCCTACCAGCCTCACTGCACATTGCCGCATAAGCAGAGAGAAAAAGAATAAAATGAAGGAGCAGATGAATGCAGATGCTCACTGGGCAAACTGTGCCATTCAATTTTCTCACCTTCCTAGAACCAAAAGAAATGACTGGAAAAGTAAGCAATAAGAAGTCACTTGCATTTCACTCCCAAACAACCTGGGGAATGGCCAAGCAGTCGCCTCCAGACGGGGCGTGCATTCCCAGCCTCCTCTGCCGTCCCCTTCCAGGGCTGGGTCATACCACCCTTAATAGTTTCTGTCTTGGCCACTGGTTTAGACAGGGAGCTCCTCAAGGGCAAGGCCTGCGCGTCATCCATTCCAGAACCTGGAGCACAGCCTGGCAGAAAGTTCTTCCAACCCGAGCGTGAAGCCGTAGGGTACTGGGCAGCATGGGCAGTGTCTGTGGCAGCCACCTCCATGGGCTGCTCAGCTCTTCTTTGAAGAGAGAACCTGCAGGAGGGGCGCAGTCAGCTACCAGCCTTCAGTCGCAGCTTCAAGATCTGTCACGGCATTTAACAAAGCTAAGGGCACAATCTCCCCAGGCAGCCCCGCAGCCCAAGGTGGAAGCAGGCAGGCATTCTAGAGCCTCACTCTTTTGGTACAATATGGGGACCCTGAGGTGGGCAATCTCCGCTGCAGTGCACCCCACTGGGCTGGCCCTGACTTTCTGAGAGCTGCACCCCAATCTGAGACTCTTCCCTCCCAACTCTGCTCCCTCCCCCTTCGCCTTTCTCAGGTGTCAGCACCTCTCTTGGTCTGAGGCTCTCCCTACCTCCTCTTTCACAGGACTTAGCCCCAAGAACTCTTGCACTCCTAAATCCATCTTGGCATGTGCTTCCTGAAGGATCAGAATGACCAGCATCCATGGCACCCGAGTGCTCTTCCCCACGTCCCAGCCTCCTTGGAGGTTCGGTTGACCACTGACCGTTTCTAGTCACTACAATGTGTGTGGGAATGATATGCACTCCTGCCCAGAAAGGACGGTTATAAATTCTGAGTGCCCCTGCCACGGATTCCTCCACACCCCTATCTTCTCAAAGCCACAGGTAGGAGAGTCACAACACAACACAGCCTGGGTCTCGTGTCCCCACTTGGAGGATGGCCGCCCAGGAGGACCTCTGACACACACTGACTGTGGGTGAGTGACACATTTTACTGTGTTACGCGGCAGAGGTTTCAGCATTTGTTTATTAATGCAGCAGAGCCTAGTCCACGCCGACTAAGAGCACTTCTGTTTGCACGGCTACCTTGCACTTCCAGCTTCCTCGTTTCCCTGCCGAGATCTTAGATCTCTGTGAGAAGAAGCTGACCTTACTCTGTGCGCACAGGAGCACAGGCCAAACGCATGGAGAACACTCCCTTCCAGGTGCAGTTAGAGAGCCAGAGCTGTCAGCCGATGCTGAGGGCTAAACAGGCCCTGGTGTGTTAGCTCCACCCACCATCCCCACGGGGCGTCTGGCTAGGTCTGAGGAAGTGGATGGGGACTGGCAAAGGCAAGGGCATGGCCCTCCTGCTAGGGAAACTCAGGAGCTGGTGCTGGGGCAACACGCAGAAAGCAATGATGGTTCGGAAGGCAGGTTAACCCTGATATGTGGGGTCACCTAAGTCCAGGGGTGGGGAGGGTGAAGAACCCTGGAGGAGATCTGAAATAAAAAACCATTCATTGTATAGGATGCTAGTGCAGAAAGCAGATTCTTCTTTATTCATGCATAGCTCAGCTCAGCAAACATTCGCTGATGCCCACTGCGCGGAAGACCCTGGGGGAACAGGCAGGCTCCAGTCCAGTGGGGGAGAGAGACAAATATGGCTGTGCCACATGGCAGAGTGGGGGTGTGCGGGGAGAAGCCCATTAATAAAGATCTCGTGTTCGCGTCCTCCTTCTCCAACACCCCTCTCAGCAACCAGTGTTGGAAAACAAGATTACAGATAGCACTGCATTTCATTTACATCGTGTCTTGGGTTCTATATCCATTATGTCTATTCCTTATTACAGCCCTGGGAGGTCAGCATAACCAACCCCATATAGTACAGGAGTGACGATAATGGTGACAAAGTCGCTGTGAACGTTTGCCAAGCACTCACAGTGGACCAGGCATTGATTTGATCATTTAATTGGGTGATCTCATTTATTCCCCACCCACCTTATAAGGCAGTTAGTAGATTAGATCCATTTCATAAATGAAGAAAGGGAGGCAAAGGGACTTGTCCAAGGTCACCAAGCAGGTAAGCGGCACCCAACCAGGTACCTCCCGCCCCCCACGGCTTCCTCTCTGTTGCCCCTCCTGCCCTGTCAGGTCTCAGCACGACTGGTTCGCCTTCACATCCTCTCACTGCCTCGGCATCTCTGTTCAAGCCTCAGCATCTCTCCCTTCAACTACCACAGTAGCTTCCCGGCTTCTCCGTCTCCAGGAGCACTTGTCTACCATCCAGCCTCTGCATTCTTCCAGCCCCGATCACGTCACACTGGTGTTCAAAACTCTCCCACGGCTCTCACAGCTGCAGGGTAAAGTCCAACCTTCTTGACAAGGCATCCAAGGCCCTCCACACCCACTGCCCGGCTACCTTTCCCTCCACAAACCCTGCACTCAGGTAAAAAACGTCACAAGTCCCTGCTTCTCGAACACACCATGCACTTTGTTGCCTCTATCCTGTGGTCCTGGGGGCCCCTCCTGAGATCCAGTCTCTGCTTCCCCGAGCCCCCACCTCTCTGTGTCAATACTACATCCATCTTCCAGACCCACCTTTATTCTTATCTAGGAGACTCCTGACTTAGATAGGATCTTCCCTTTCTCTGAATGGCCCCGGTTCTATTGTTTCATTATTGAATTCAGCAGTGCCCAAGTGCCTGCCCTTGTGGATATCTGTGATCAGCCCCACCTGACATCCACACCCCTTGAGCAGCTTCAGACGTCCTTCAAGGAATCGCCTCTGTTCCGCTCAGTATTCGTGTAGCGGGGTGGGGCTGGCCTTGCCTCCCTCTCCCTCTGTTACCGAACCGAAGAGGGTCTGCCCACTTGACACAAAGCAGAGTCCAACGCTGAACCCTGAGTTTTGCAGTGGGGAAATTAAGGCAGTATATTGGCAGGGCGCCAGGCCAGAAGACTGGCAAGCCAGCACTCAAAACCTGAACTCCCTGGTCCTTATTATTCAAGGGTTTTTACAGGCAAAGCTTGAGGGTTGGGGTCATGGGCAAAGCTGGTGCTCCAGTGGTTTTCCTTGGTCTGATTAATTCAATTCCTGATGTCATCTTGTCTGGAGACTTTGTCACTGTGCTCGGGGATCTAACTGGGTCAAAGAATCAAGGTTCTGTGAGATATTTCATGACTGTGCACCGTTGACATTATCTTTAAAACAAAAGGCAGAAACTAAACGTCTCAGGATGATTGTTTTTGTTTAAGCCAGTGATTTTCGCATGTTTCATCTCCTGGCACACACAAACTAATTACTAAAATTCAGCAGCACACCAAAAAATATATTTTTTGCCAATCTGACAAAAAATAGCTATAATTTTGGTTCATTCACACCAGCTATTGTTGAGTTGGCTGTTGTCATTTTTTGTTTTTGGACAATGTAAGGAAAAAGAGGTCAGTGCCCTTGACTAAATAGTCAAGTATTGGCATGTTTTAAAATTTTTTGTGACATACTGGTTGAAAATCACTGGTTTAAACTATCACTGTTTTGTGCTTAACTGGCCATATTTTTCTGTTATTTCAAGCAACGTGTACTTCCAAACATTTTCCCTAGAACTTGCTTTATAGGCAGACCTCTAGGACATGACTACCACACTTTATAATCTTTGACTGTAAGTGATTAGCATATTTTCTTAATCTTTGAGTATAAAATATGTGGCACCCGAAATAAGTGAAACATTTACTGAATAGTTAAAGCCTATGCTTATATTTCTAGACTGTACAATCTAATACCTAAACATGTTTACTGTTATCTGTCAGTTTCCCCTCCATGAAAGGCTGGCAGGCGTCCTAGGCCCATGAGTGTCATGTGATTGGTTCAGGGATGGACATATGACCCAATTCAAGCCAATGAGAACAGATCTTGGGATTTTTGCTGAAACAGTTGGGAGAGAAACACTCTTCTTCCTGGAGTTTCTAAACTGGGAATTCGTAAACTTGCAGCTGCGAAAGGGCCATCTACGCCACCACATGCAGAGAGCCTGCCTGAGAGCGAAGCCAAATACGGAAGAAATCAGAGCTAAGAGACGGAGAGAGATTTTTTAAAGATGTCATTTGTGTCCCTGGATTCAGCCATGCCTGCACACAGTCTACTCCAGGATTTTTCAGTCATCTGAACCAATTAAAGGTGGGTTTCTATCACTTGCAACAAGAACCCTAAGCCATACCTACTAAGGGCCAGGTGCCATGATTGGGTAGTGGGGTTGTAAGAAGTGAGCCTGAAAATAAAAGAGACAATTTTCTATCTTTTTATTTCTACCCACGGTCCTATTGAACTCTAGAATTCATACATCGTAACATTCATTCTTTTAAAATATACGATTCTATGGTTTTCAGTATATTTCCCGAATTATGCAACCCTCACCGCGATCACCGTCTTCCACTGAGAATGACAACTACGGCCTCGCTCTATTCTCCCCTACGAAGCAGCTCCTCTCCCGAGCCCAGGGCTGGGCTTCGCTCCCTTCTGCAGCACCCGCAGCTGCAGTAGGCACTCAGTTAATGCCTGCTGAGCCATACTCAGACCTCCGAGAAAAGCTCGGCCTCCATCCAACAGTCATTTGGGTTCCTTCTAAAGCGCAGTGAATGAGAGAACAGATAGTTGGCAAAGCCACTCAAGGAAAGGATGTGCTCACCAATCACTAGGTTTTCTCTGGACCCTGCATCTGGGCAGACTCCCTGAGAGGCAGGTGCACACCTGGAATGTGCTCCTTCAGCTCCTGAAGTTTTTCTAAGTTTATGACAGGATAATTTTAAAAAGTAACAAGCGTGGAAACATAAATCCAACAAGAAGGGAATGATTTAATACTTGTGCACCCAAAGAATAGAATGGTACACAGCCACAAAAGTCATTTTTGCAAAGAGGGTTTGAGGACATGAAGAAATTACCCATGATACAACGTTAGCTGAATGAAACAAAATACAAAAGGGTGTGAGTACATAAAATAGTAAACACTGGCAACTGGAAAGGGGATAACGCTAATTATTAGATGTGGCTATCTTTGTGTAGGTGCATTGTGGATAGTTTTATTCTTCTTCATGTTTCTCTATAACTTTCCATTTTCTAAAGTGAACAGTAACCAAATTGAAAAATCCAACCATTAAAAAGTTCATTTCTGGGTTATAATTTATTTTATTAACATGGTTACCAAGATGGAGAAACCACCATGGGAAGAACCTTTCTGAATCTCCTGCAAAACTTTTTAAAAAAGAAGATACTGTCCCTCAGAGGCTTTTAATCAAACACGTAAGAAATGTAATCCATGATGTTTACCTCCTCACTCTGACTGCCAGGAAGCTCAGAGTTAAAATGTAATACTCCAAAATGAGCATCTTAACTCAGGTTCTTGGTACAGTAATTTCTGTCTCTATAGGGTTTCTGATGCTTCCTTTTACCTGTTGTCTTGCTTATGTTTTTACATTCAAATCTTCCTTGGAATACAAAAAGAAGTATTTGCTAAGGTGATCTGAGGTATGCCAGAGAAAAGAGGTCTTGACTAGCAGATGCCCTGTTGAGATGTTTCATTTTTACCAACACAAGTCACTGAATGGGGCTTTCAAAGTTCTGTCACTAATCTAATTACAGCAGAGGGACGAACGTGTGTACATGCAGGCAGGAGGCTCCTTCATTGAGACAAGCTGTCCCAATGATCAGATTAACCCATTCCTTGCTAAATCCCCATCTCCTTGGCGGCTGTGTGGACACAGGTCCATCCCCCCTGCCCAGAGTCTCCAGCCACTGACTGACAGCAAATGTCAGCAAAGACAAGCCAAAATCACTTTGCCACATCCATCTTGTGTTCAACAAGTGACACAGCCAGCAGGTGATTAGGAAGGACACACAATGCAGGACAACAGCCCATCTGAATAAAACAGGCCCCGGACACTCCAATACAGGCCCTAAACACCCTTCAGGTGACTGTAGCTTTTGCTGGGATTACACAGACCGATCCTCCCTTCACTTAGGCTCACAGAGAAAGGACATCTACTCTAAAGATGGGCCACTTAAAAAAATTAGGTATTATGTCACCCGGGCACTCTATTCTCCCAAACGTGACACCTCATGGCAGGAGATAACGTAATTATTTGACTGTAAAGACGGCATCCCTCTTTTTCTGGTGATCACTTCAGTGACTCTGCGAGCTTTCAAAAACAAGAAAAACAAATAAACAGTCTTAATCGTTTTTGCTGTGAGCATTTTATCACACCTAAAGTCTCGAGGTCTTACCTGTGAACCCACACCAAAGGAAAATGAAGGAAGAGAGGCAGAAAACATTTATTTAGTGCTTACAGCATGCCAGACAGAGCACTGGCCTCAGAGCCCAGCAGCTCAAAGCGTTCTCCACTCAGGCTTGTTATCTCCCTCCAGAGCCACATCACCAACCTGCAGAGTGCACAGAACAGCTCCGCTTCTTCACGTGTGGAGCTCCAGGCTTAGAGAGATTAGATACCTCGCTCAAGGTCACCAGGAGGGAAGATAACCTGTTTCTCACTAGCACCCAGGTCCAGCCCATGCCACTGCCCATGCTCTGTGCCCCTTCACAGAGCTAGAGGTGCATCCCGTTTGCATGAGGCTGATATTATCCCTGTCCTCCTTCCTGATGCTTCCCACATAGTCCCACCAACCAGAGAGCCTTCCGCTGGCCTCATCCTCTTGTCTGTGGGCTCTCTCACTCAGAAACTCATCAAGACACACTTGAAAAATAAAATGAAAAGCTTTGACACCAAGCCCCCATCCCTTTACTGCCACAAGCAAGCGAATGTGAAATCTCTTCCAGGAAGCTTTCTGAAGGGGTAAATTGATGATGAAAACGTTATGCAGCTGGCAATATCTGGTGATGATGCAAGCAGAGCTGCCCTGTCTACAAATGTTTTTGTCTCCAAAGAATTGGTTGTCCTGTGTCCCTTTCAAAAAGAATATGCATGGAAGCAACAGTGAAGCAGTGCAGAGAAGACGTGCCTCTGAGTAACTGCGTCCTCCTCTCCATTTACGTGTGCAGGGCAAGTACCCCAGAGAACTTGAAGTGGTAGGGCAAAGATGAGGGCGTTGGGAATGTCATTCAAAAATGATTCCACGCACGGGTTCGCTCTGCACAGCCCTCCAGCTTGCACCCTCCCCGAGCAGAGGAAGCCTCTTGGCTTGCAGCAGCCTTTGCGCCGCCACCAACTGTCACCCGTTCCTTCACCTTTTATTTACAGTACAGAGCAGGCTGGTTCATCCGTGAATGGGGGGATGACGGGGAATGAGATGCAATCGAGATTTCTGCCCTTTCTCCAGGGACCAAAAAAGGGCCAGACAGAGAAGGAAGCAAAGCCCCTGCTGAATGATCGGCGTGGCAGCGCGACCCTCCTCTCCGAAAGGGTCTACACCTGGGCTCTAGCTTCAGTGCCCTGAGAGCCCGGGGAAGCCAGAGTCGAGCCCAGCGCCTCCGCCAGGCTTGGCGCGGTGGAAGAGGCGCCGACAGAGCTTACTGCACAGGAAATCACTGCCCCCTTCAGGCCGCGTCTCAGACTCTGCGGTCGGAGCGCAGGGGCAACCTTAGTCCAAAAAACTCGCAAACCCGACCTCGCGCGGCCGGCAATCGCTCCTCCAAGCCCACTCTGCGAACCTCAGGCCCCTAGCTGCTGTGAAGGTGCAAGCTGGGGCTTCAGTCGGAACCCAAACCGAGGGTGTGAGGAGGGGGCTTAAGATGGGAAGCTCTCGGCTCCTTCGCTCCCCTCGGAGAAGGAGGCCGGGAGAGCAAGCCCGCTACTGCGCTCCAAGTCCGTGCTTCAAGTCTGCGCCCAAAGAAACTGAGCCTGCAGCTGCTGGGCCAACAGCAGCAGCGCAGCTGGACACCCCGCGCATCTGGGGCGAGACCTGCTCAGGGCACATTCTGAGCAACTAACCCGAGAGGGTCTCCTTCGGCCACAGGCAGCTCCGGCCACATCCAGGTAGCAGCGCTGCAGAGCCAGAGACCCCCCACCTGCTGACGCTGTGCGGACCCCGAGCCGCCGGCGCGCACCAGGAGCCCAGCCCTGCTGCGCGCACTGGCCCCTCGGGTCCCGGGGCCCTCCGGACTTCAGAGAGCGGCTCGGTTCTCCTGGGGGCCCGTGAGCAGGCCGGTGGCCTCTCCAACCCAGGGTGGCCCAGTTTGCAATCAATGCGCCTGTTCTTCCTACCCGGTACTCCATAGCCCTACCAGCCGGACCTGGGAAGGGGCACCCACTGCAGGCCTTTTTGGGGGGAAGGGGGTCCAGTTACCACCTTCTCCACTCCTCTGGTTAAAGGAGACCCTAGTCTTCTATACGTCAAACACATATACATACACAAACACACATACAATCCCAGAGGAACGAGATGCTCAACAAATCTTGGTAGCAGCTGTGCGAGCCCAGCCCGGTGGGACTACGGGGGTGAGCTTGAGCACCAGCTCGAGATGCTCTCGGCAGGCATGGACCGGTCAATCAGGACTCTGCCCAAGGACCGAAGCTTACCTCTGTCCAACACTCCCCTCCTCCATTGCCCACCACAGCCCCGACGGTGCGGGTGGCCGGACACTCACCTCGGTGTCGTAGAGCCGCAGGTCAAGGAAGTAGGGACGCAGGAGCGACTCGTTTCGGATCTGCTCGATGGCCAGTTCCACCGCGGGAAGTACGCCGCGCCCGATACTGCCCTTGGCCACCTCCTTGGTGAGCGGCATGAGGCCCATGATGGAGAGCGGCGGGCTGCTGGGCGGCGGCCGGGGGGCACCCCGCGCCCAGCCCCAGGCCCCGGGCACCAGCGGGAGCAGCAGCAGCAGCAGCAGCAGGAGCAACAGCAGGCGCGCGGGCGGCGGCGGCGGCGGCCCGGGCTGCCCGAAGCTCCGCGGGGAAGCCATGCCGCGCCGCGGGCTGCGGGCGCCGGCTCACTCGGCCCGCATGGCCTGGCCCGGCCCGCCGCCCCGCGCCAAGATCTCCCCTCGGCGCCCGCGCAATGGCGCCGGCCCGGGCTCCGGCTCAGGCTCCGGCTCGGGCTCCGGCTTGGCTCAGAACGGCCGCGGCGGCAGCGGCGGCGCCCGTGACGGATCAATCACGCTGGGAAGGGGTGGGAGCGAGCGAAGTGCGGGAGGCGGAGAGAGAGCTAGCAAACGCGGAGAGGGGGGCCGGCGTCTCCTCGCGCGCCTCTCTCCCGCACGGCCGCCTAGAACCCGGCCGCCTCCGCCCGCCCCCGTGCGCGCTCTGAGCCGCTCTCCCGCCGGGAGCTGCTCCGCGGCAGCTCCTAGAGCCCGGCCGGGGGAGGGCGGGCGGCAGGAAACGCGGGAGGCGAAGGCGAGGCTGCTCAGCGGCGGCTCGAGCCGCCTCCGGGGACGGGGACGGGCTGTGCGCGCCCGGGGAGGGGGAGGCGCAGGCGCTGCGGCTGCAGCGGGGAGGGCCGCCTTTCCTGCACACGCACACACGCGTCCCTGATCCTTCGCCGCGTGGGCTCCCGCTGCCCGAGGACGGAGATCGGGGAACGAAGACTGGCCCAGCCGCTGCTCTCCCGAGCGCTTCCTGCAGCACCTGCCCAGTGGTTTAGGACTGCTTTTCGGAGGTCTGGGCGGTGAATGCGCCACGGGAACCTGCAGCTTATGCTTTCCTTCTCTACGCGGGTTCTCAGGAGGCCCTGACCCAGCCTGAAGGGGCAGCCGAAGACGCTGCGGGCGCTGCAATACTTCCCTGGTGCTCTGGTGGCCGGCCGGCCCTTAGGGCCTCCCTGCTCTCCCCACCAGACGGCGCGTCCGCCCTTTGCCAAACCCAGGCCACACTGAAGTCCTCACCTTGCATATGCTACCGCCCCCTCCAGGCATTTGACCTCCGGGCGTCCCCACTCCCGCAGGGCTCCGCCCTAAAATTCTCCCGGGGTGGGAGCACAGTCCTCAGGCCAGAGCGGCTTGTGCGTCCGAGCTCCACAAGACTTAGCCCTCTCTGCCAGGTCGCAATGGCTGCGCTGGCTAACCTTAGGCAGAGCAGTCCTGTGATCTGACCCAGGGCCTTAGTCTCCTGTGTCTCTCCATACTTGAATAGAAATTGTGATCATTAAAATATAAAATCCCAAGGAGTGTTTAAGGAGGGGGACACCGTAGGTCATCAAATCAGAAAGCATCCTTGATCCTGAACCTTGTAACAAGGTTGGGAGTTTAACCTGCACAGAACACTTACTACATGCCTTCTAAGGTAATCCTCAGAACAGCCCTCTGAAGTAAGTTCTGTGTTGATTGTCCTCACTTTCCAGGTGAATGCTCTGAGGATCAGAGTGTTTCCATAGCTTGTCAAAGCCCACGGAGTTAACTCAGGGAGGGACTTAGAGCCAACAGGAGCACTCTGCAAGTGCAGGGGGAACCACGACAGGAAACAGCTTCTCCAGCAGGCAGGACCCGCACTCTGCCCTGTCTCTGGATTGTTCTGGACCTCATTTCCCTCACGCATGTGCTGACGGAGCTGGACCAGATTATGTCCAAAATCTTGCTCTTCTGGTTGAGGCAGGCAGGGGCAGCCCTGGACTGCAGGCTAGGTTCTCAGGAAGCATGAAGGAGAAGGGAGGCTGAGCTCAACTCCTGGAGAGTACTTTGGACAGCTCTTGGGAAACCCAGCCAAATTGTCCCTGCCCCAATTCCTCTTTCTAGGCTTCTGCAGGCACCACCTCGCTGGCTAATCAGTGTTCTCCACGGGCAGGAAGGTTTGCCTAGGCAGAGCTCACCTGAGCACCTGGGAAAAAAAAGACAAGGCCATCCCCAGATGCTCACTCAGCTGATGTCTCACTTGACATCACAGATAACCCCTAGTCATAGGCTCTGGCATCTGCCATTCCTCAACCTCTCAGCTCACATTTCTGAATGAGCATTTTCACTTTTTCCCCCCTTAGTCATTTATGTTTTCCATGTAAGCTGTGCCAGGATGGAGCATCCACTGACACCTACACCTGGGAATAATTTGAAAGCTAGGATAACTTTGCTTGACATTTACTAAGTGGTTGAAGGCCTTGCCTGGCAACCTGCTTTTCATGCCCTCTGTCTCCATGGGGTGTCTCCTCTGTGTCTTTATGGGGTGTCCTGGCCCCAAGACACATGGCCTGGGACCAACACTGACCTGAGGAGCACCAGATACTCTCCATCAGCCTGGCTTCAGGCCAAACTCTGATCTCACGCCCCACTCCTGATGTCTGGGCATCCCTCGGGTTCCTAGATCCTACCCTGGCCTGTGGTCCAGTTTAATTAACTGGACCCCTGGTGTGCTTCCTGGTTCTGAGTTCCTCCCTCAGTCACCAACTTCAAGTCCATGTTCCTCTAGAACTGGAGTCCAGGCTTTTGCTTTATGATAATCATTTGTTCCTTCAACCAATGTCTTGCAGTGTCTACAGTGTACTGGGTGGTGTCCTAGGAGCTGAGAATACAGGAATAAACAAGCCAGACTAAAAGCCTCTTCTCATAGAATTCACAGTCTAGTGAAGAGAGACAAAAAGGCAGAAAGAAGAGGAAGATATTTTAGTATGTCAGTTTATGGAAAGTGCTATGGACAATAAAGCAGCAAAGAGGATTGAGGGTGGGACTGCAGTTTGAAACGAGCAGGTCCCAGAAGGACATGATGAAGTGGCTTTTCAGCTAAAGGAGGTAAGTCAGAAAAACATGCAATTGATGTTCCAGGTAGAGGAACAGCAAGGGCAGGGGCTCCGAGACAGCAGTGTGCCTAGCATGCTCAAGGAACAGAGAGGAAGCTGGAATGGAGTGAACAGGAGGAAAAGCAATAGCACCCAGGGTCAAAGGCGGAGGGGATCAGGTAGACCTAGGCATTGTCAGGACTTTGGCTTGTGCGTGATGAAGCAGGAACTACTAGTGGGTACTGAGTGGAACAGTGACACGATCTATCCCAGCAGAATCCCTCTGGCTGCCCAGTGAAGAATTACTGGTATGAGGGGAGGGACGAAGCAGGGAAAACCTGTTAGTAGGTTATTACAAGCCAGGTATGGTGGCAAGACCCAGGTGCATGCAGGGGAGGTGGTGAGAAGTGGTTAGATTAATACTTGTTCTTCATAGTGGGAGTGCAATGCATTGGCAGATGCCAAGTGCCAGGGCTGTGGCCAACACTGATCCTCTGAGCTCATCTACCTTGCGAGAGATGTCATAGGGACCTTAGAAAGCAACATGCTCAGGGGTGTACCCCCGAAAAGTGATGGATATCATCCCAGTTCTGTACGGCTTCAATTCTCATCTTCTTCCCAAACCCCACCTCCTCAGCAATCCTTTCCCCTGCATCCTCTCCCTGCACCACAACAACCTGAAGCCAGTCTCCAAACCACAGTTCAGAGGTTGGGGCTGCATAGAGAGATGATGCTTTTTCCCTTTTGGAGGGTTTTGGGGCATATGGTCCACTGACTGCCTATCAGAAGGACACCCCACCCGCTTTGGCTAAGCGGGCCTCCCCCTGCCCTCTGTCCTCCGTCTATATCGGGCTGGACAGCCTTTGCCACTAGTGCCAGTGCTCAAAGCTGCCTCCTCCCAGGACTGGGCTCAGCTTACAACACCTTGTTCCCAGTCTGGTCAGTCACCCATGGCTGCTTCTCCTCCAACTCCCACTAAAAAAAATAACAAGCCATCTTTGCAAACATCTCGATTGTATGTCTTATTCTTGTTTACAATGAAATGTTTCTTTCAACCAAGTAACTCAGCTGGATTTTTTTACAGTACATTGTTTGTTTTCATTTCCTTTTTTAAATGGATAAGTTATGAATGATGGCTCCAAAAGAAAGATTAGTTGGATGAATCTAAGTTGCTTTTCCCTCTGCAGAAGGCATGTTTTTAAACCATAAAATTGGGCTTCAGGCATCAGATGCGGTCTGGTGACACAGTACGAGTAATAATAATAGCTACCATTTACTAAACACCTACCTGCTCTGAGCCAGACACTGTGCTGCGAACCATCATCTCAATCTTCACAACGACCAGAAAGACAGGTGTTCGAATCCCAATTTCGCAAATTACAAGACTGAGGTCCAGATGGACGACATGATGTGCCCAGTGATACTCGGCGGAGACAGCAACGGGGCCCAGACCCAGTCTGTCTGACCCCGACTTCTGCATGTGCCTCTAGCCTACATGCCTCTCCTGAAGATGCCCTTATATGACTGAGGAGGAAATAGTCTTAAGGAAGTAAAGGATGCTGCTGAGGGCAACACCAGAAAGAGGTAAAATGACTTGCCCGGGTCCCCCACCGAATTACAGCCGAAGCTGGCTCCCCTTCTGGACGACCAGGGGAGAGTGCTGGCTTGGAGACGGTGTGTGACTAGAGCGTTCAGGAATCGATGCCAAGTCCGGGAGGACCAGCGGAGCCTGGAACCCTCTCTTCCACCCCTGCTCCGTGTGCGGTTTGAGAATAGTGGAAAGAGAGCTTCATGTCAGCTGGAGAGATCCGAAGTATACATGGGCGAGAAATTCATTTCATAACTGAGTGGTCTCTAGAAGTACACAGACGAGCAAAGGGGCCCAAAGCCCTCTCGCTGAGAGGTTTCAAATTCAGATCCCTTATGAAGGAGACCATAGATGGGAAGAGACACGGTTGAGGAAGAGAGCCCTAGCTGAGGAAGTGTCCTGTCAAGTCGCTGGTCCAACAACTCACCAACCCTACAGGTGAGTTCCGGAGTCATGTCACCTCCAGCACCAGCTTACTGATTATTCGTGCTGCAACTTTGGGTAAGTCACTTACCCTCATGAGCTTAAGTTGCCTCATCTGTCAAGTGAAAATAAATGATTCCTCTTTCACGAGAATAAGGCAAGAGTGAGGATTAATTAATAATAGCAGTCAATATGCACTGAGCACTTACATGTGCTAGGTACTGCTCCAAGTATATAAAATTAAATCCCTTATTAAATAAGATGATGCATACAAAGTACTTAATACACTACTAGACACTTACTGGGCATGCAACTCATAACAATGATGCTGCTGCTGATGCAAATACCACCAGGAATGACCAGATCAGTGCCTCCTAAGGCTCCCACTCCGTTATTTGATTGATAAGATTTTTGTATGATGCTCCCCCTCACCCATGGCGACCCCTCAGGAAAGACAGCCCACAAGCACCCCTCACTTGCATCCCCAACCAAGTCTTCTCTTCTTCAGGAGAAGTGTCTCCAGATTCCTCCACCCTCCCTGGCCACCAGTTTAGAATCTGCCCATGGCTCTCGTCAGAAGTCATACCCAGAACTGAGTACACACCTTCTCCATGAGCCAAGAACATGTAGACTATAGCGGGGCCATCCCTTTGTGCTTGGGCTCTGGACTGCTGTCCCTGCTGTCCTTGCAGTCTAAAGTTACCTGCACTTCGCTAACAGCCACATCACCCTCTTTGTGTCATCGTAAGCTTATGGTTCTCCAGGAGCCCAGGTCGGGTGGTTGTGCTTTTTCAAAGGAACAGCAAGCCAGATGTCTCTGTTCCTAGTCATCAGCAGCTTAATTTGAAGGCCTAAGGACAGGGCTGAAACAATTCCACTCTAACACTATCCCAGTGTCCCAGCCTGTTGCGGGCATCCCACATCCTGGATCTGTTTCCTCTCCTATTCAGCATCACTCAGGGCCGTGCAGACAGGACAACCTGCTTTTTTTCTGTAACCTGAAGCATTGGTCAGAATGTTCGGTAGGAGACAGCTGAAGACAGAGCTCTGTGACTGCCCACACTGGGGGTCACCTGCCCCTTATGGTCCCATGAATAAACCCACTGACAAGTCCCCTCAACCTCCACATCCTGCAGCCGTTTCCCCTCCATGCGCTGTAGTATCCCGAGTCCTACTGAAACCCTGATACACACCAACTCCTTAATTACTCTGACATGCAGACCGGTAACTCCACAAACACAGGGGACAGTGGCTGGGCAGGTTCTTGGTGAACCCACACTCACTCCTAGGGGCCAACCCTCTCTTCACTGTGTAACCACACATCATGGGGATAAGGCCTTCTACCACCCGACTTCATCGCATGGACAGATGTGTGGGCCCTTCGTTTTCTCTCCAACCCCTCCTCCCAACCTGGCTGGCTGCAATAGTCTAACTTGTATCCCTGCCTCGAGTCTTCCCTTTCCCAACCTATGCTTTGGCTATTGTGCCAAGCTAACCTTTCCAGAGCTTAGCACTAATCAAATCTTTCCCTCCTCAAAACATTCTATGGCTCCCTGTTATCCATGGCAAACTCAAGGCTATTTAAAATCTGGCTTCAGTGGTTGCAGCTTCAGCAAATAAGCTCTTCTCCCTCCCCACATGTCCTGTGTTCTAACTACTTAGGAAAGGTAAGCATGCCCACCCTTTTCTGCCTCCATACCTTTGCTCATGCCATTCCTGCAACCTGGAATATTATTCCCACTCTTTCTCCCCCTGGCAGAACCCTTCAAGGCCCGGATCGAATGTCATTCCCCCATGTGACACGTCCTCCAGTCACTCCAGAAGAAGTCATCACTATCTCCTCTCAGCTCCCATAGTAAAGCATGGCTCATGCTGAGACGCATCACTATGACTTCTTCAGAAGTTAATTACCACCCATTCTAGGACACACTGTAATTCTTCTCTGAAATCTGAATGCACCTTGCCACTGGTGGCATCTTATAATTTGGCAGTATTATTATTTTTGGGGTAATACACAAAATAATGTTGTCTTAGATTTGATGAAATACTATATTTCATTTTTTTTTATCTCAGCACATTCTAGAGCGACTCTCTGGCACCACACTGCATTGTAGTCAGTTCACATCGCTGGGTCCCTTTCCATGTGTGCGGCCATAAGCACACACGATGCTCTCAATGTGTTTGTCGAATAAACAGATAGGTATCATTCATTATTACCTGGACCCCTTCTGCCCGTACTTCTCCTGTGGCAGGAGGAAGGCCACCTGGTTTGGCTCTTCATGAGGCTGTTCACAAGGGGAAAAGGGTCACTCTTTCCTTAAGGGGCGCTGAGGGCCAGGTGACAGTGGGGGGCGGTGGGGAGTCAGCCACAGAGGTCTCCATTCCCTGTGGCTGGCCCAGCTTGTGAGGGGAGGGAGGAACGTTATAGACGAGCCATTAATGCTAAATCCATGATCAGCAAAGCAAGCTTCAATTATAACATCTTTCCTATCCCGTAAATACGACTCGCTCTTGAAGGACCTGACTTAGCACCTGGTTTCCAGGAGCACATGGAGCCGGGAAAGAGCACACACCCTCGCCAGCCAAGCTTGCTCCAAGCCTCCCTCTCTGAATAACAACAGTGTCTTTTCATTTGCTTTTTTTCCTAATGAAATCAGCTATTTCCTTTGCCTCCTCAATCCAGGTCTTTATTATATGATACAACAGAAGACTCACAGAGGTCGGCAGCTGACTTTAGTGAAATTTTAGTTACTTTTTGCCAATTTCTTAATATTCCGGCCATTTGAAGTTCATAGGTGATTTTTAGTAAAACCCAACATGTACTATTGCTTTCCACATGCTTCTAAAATTGGGAAATACAACATATATTGTCAACTGCTTTGGGATTATCCACTCTACATGATCAATGATACCATCTCTCCCTGGCGCCACACCAGCCCGCACGAGCACAGAGCCCCGTGACTTTGGGGGGATCTTTGTCTATGTTGAAAGGATTGGCTTGGATGGAAGTTTGCTCCTGTGGTCAATAGGTATCCTGAACAAAGTAACAACTTTCTAGGATTTTCTCCAGTTTTAGGTCAGTTTGATAAAGAATTAACAATAAGTATCAGGTGTTGCTTTCCATTAGATGGTTTCCCTGGGTATATCAAGGGCATGGAGACTGCAAGGCATGATAAAGTTCAAATGCACGGCCATCTGGACTTTCTTGGGGGAGTTTCTTTGATTGATATATTTATTTTGTCAGGATCCAGGAAAGCACTTACTTCTTTTATACGATGTTCATTATCTCTTAGCAAATTAGATACCTCTGGGAATTTTCTAAATTCCATTGTCTCCTTTAGAAGGTGGCAGATGCAATCACTCACAATGTGAAAAAAACAAATAAAAACCTTCCTGCTGTCAAGAGCGGTGACCTATGGCTAACAGGATCAGGGATGAGAGGAAATGGAGGGGTGAAAACAGATTTATTTTTTACCTTATGTCCTGCTGTAATTTTGATTTTTTCCCCATTAGTATGTATTTCTTTTATTAAAGAATTTTTTTCCTTTTATCACTTTGCTCTGTTTTCTTATTGCCTGTGGTTCTATTTTTCTCTCTTTTATTTTGAGAGATTTTGCCCGAAGATGACTCAGTTCATTCAAGAAGTCCAACAACAAAACAATAAAAAGATTTTTTTAAACCTACATTTTCATTTCTATTGTCTACTATTGCTTTTCCTTTTCAATTTTCTTTTTATCTATGCTCTGATTATTTGTCCAATATTAGATGGAATCTTATAATAGAAACCAAATAAAACTCTTTTGTCTACAAAGTAAACTTACTTGGGGGAAGCTAGTGACCCTTTAGGAAATCTGAGGGAGCCACAGGCCACTCTGAAGAGGCAGGCGGAGACACGCAGCCGTAGCCCCGAATACCTGTTCAGTATAACGCGGTGTGTGCATGCCCTCTGCGTGTATTTTCTCATTATTCTGTGAGTTGTTCTTATGCCCGTTTTATAGAAGAGAAAATGTATTCTTGGAGAGGTTGAATGACTTGCCCAAGACAGCATAGGAAAGTGACAGACTTGGGGCTATCCTCCTGGACTTCAGGGGCCAACCTGTTTTTCCCACTGCACCGCAGATTTGTTGAGTGGCTTACTGATTTTCTAGCTTCTCATATTGTTTTTGTTTCCTTTGTTAGAAGTGGGTACCAGATCCCTCATGGTGTTTCTTTGCTGTTTCTCTTAGCGAGGTCCCCTGTGTCTTGCATGTTTTCTGGACATCATCTTAGGCTTAGTATGAGTCTCTTGAAGGGGTCACTTGATTTGTTACTTTGAAGATCCCCAAGGAACAACCCAGCAGAGCCACAGGGCCTGCGATTCCATCCCCCTCACTTCAGCACCATGGGGACACGACAGCACCACCTCTGGGGGCAGGAGAGGGGTGGGGTATACTTGGGAAGCCCTTTGGCCTCAGTTTTCCTTTTCTAAAATGAGGTGAATGTTGATTGTGAGGAGCAATTTGAATTTGTTTGAAGAATATCGAGCATTTACCATGTGCCTGACCCTGTGTTTAGCACTTTATAACTAAAAGGGGGCAAAGCTAGAATTCTAACCTGCATCTGAAAGCCTCCAAGGCCTTCTACCTATTACCCTGTACCCTGCTACTCGCTATGGTAGCCCAACTGGTCCACCCAACTAAATGATTGGCAGAATATCCAAGGGACATGCAAAGAGATGCCATACTCTCTTCAAATGCCAAATATCTCTTTTCTGTATTTTTATGAAAAGTATTTCTTGCCAAAAGTCTACATTTTTAACGTTTGTGAAAACGGTATTATCATCAATGACAAATTAATGGTCTGTGTCTATTCTTAGGTATTTATTTGTCTCCTAATCCATGATGATAACGTGAATTACTTTGGAAGAAATGTCACTCACTTTGGGTTTATTTTCTTTCTTAATTCACATAGCCAGAGTGTCCCTATGACTTGCTTTCATTTTAAAATATTTGTGCACATGCGTGTTTGGGGGCTTTACTAAGACAGGCAGCAGGATTAGCATCTCTCATCTGAATAGCATGATCCACTTTTCTACTGGCCTCTTTGGGCTCCCTAATAGCCCAAACGCCCCAACTTTGTGCCTCTGTGCACAGGAAACCCTCCACCCAGAAAGTTCTTCTCTCCAACTCCAAACTACACCTGAGCTTCAGGGCCTAAATTAAATTCCACCTTCTCTGTGAAGGCTTCCCTGGTGGTCCCTCCAAGGAGACAACCCCTCTGTCTTCTGAATGCTCTGGCCACAGAGTATATCCAACCTCACACTATTACTGTGATGCTTAGGGCTACCTCTCCACCAGGCCCCGACAGCCTCCACCCAGGGCCTGGCACATAGTAGGCCCCCCGAGAGACATCCATTGAAACACACTGGTAATGTCCAGAATTCATCTTCTTCACCTTCTATCATGTCTCCTATTCTCTTCTTAGCTCCTTGCTCTGTCTCAATTTTATTTCACTCTTCACTTGATATCACATATTTTGGTAATCTATTTAGCTGACATAACAAAACACTCTAAGATTCTGTGGCTCAAAATAGCAGCTACTGTGTTTGCCTGTGACTGTCATCTGGGCCCCGCTCAGCTGGGCAGGTCTGCTGGTCTTGCCAGTGATCACTCATGTGGCTGCATTCAGTTGGCAAATAGGCTGGAACACCTGGGGTTTTCCATGTCTCCAGTTAGTCGTGGAGCCACGCCCTTTGCGTATGGCCCCTCTGTGTGTTTTCTCCAGCAGGGTTGCCAGAGATTTTATGTGGCAGCACAGGTCTCCAAGAGGCAAAGCAAAAGCCCCAGTCCTTAACATTTAGGTCCCAAACTGACACAATGTCACCTCCACCATGTTATGTTGGAAAGCAAGTTACAGACCCAGCCCAAATTCAAGGGCAGAGGATATCAAAGCATCATTAATACCAGGAGACATGGTTCATTGGGGCCACCAGTGTCACAGACCACCATACCACACAGCAAGGCTACCTGACTCTGTGTCAGTGGCCCTCCCATGAGTGGAACATCTTGAGGACAGGGCTGTGTCCCCAGAGCCAGCACAGTGTCCAACACAGAGTGAGGACTTAGAGAAGGTGAAAAAGAGCTATTTGGCGCACCCACCTTGGCTCTTTCTATTTCATATTCCTCAAGTTCTTTCACACTGAAACACTAGCTCCTGGAACATGTGAAAGACCCCGTTTTCCTGTCCTGGAAACCAGGTTGGAAAGAAAATGCCAATGGTTCTGTCCAGGTCTTCCCACAGCTCAGGTGCTCTTGCAGCCCTGGCAGGCCCAGGGCTCCCCAGACCAGCCTGCTGAGGCCTGAGGGCTCCCTTGAGATAGCAACAAAGTGGTATCTACAGCTCTGAGCAAATGGAAGAGGGATGGGAAGACCCTGCCTACCCGGGGGACAGAAGGTAAATGACAGCCCCTAGGAGAGGCAGCATCCCATCAACCCAACAGGACCCAGAGACAGCCTGGATCTGCCCCCAGGAGCAAGGCTTCCCCTTAGCCCTGTGGGGCCAGGTGAGTTCTGCAGTTCTCCACCGCCCCACCTTACTCCCAGAAGAGGAAGCTGCCTGCAACCCAGCAGGTGGGAACAGGACCAAGGAGTCTGAGGGCAGAATCTGGGTGTCCAAGGGTATGCTGGGCCAGCTGAGGTAAACTCACCATGAGCAGGTGCCGTCATTGCTAGCCTTGGGTGCCTCCTGCCAGCTTAGGCTAAGGGTCCTGGAGCTGTGACTGGAAACAGTGGCCTCAAATCCTCACTTCCCTTGACACTGAATAGAGACTGCTTTCTTCTAAGTGGCATTCACAGGAAACTCCCAGGACCCCTCCAGCATGAAGCTGAAGAGCCAGTGCTGATGCTTCTCTACTCGGGTGTGTGTCAGCTGATGGACAGGCATCAGGGCGATTCTAGGAGCAATGGATGTCCTTTTCTTTCTTAGAAAATGGCTATCAAGTCACAAAATGTCAGAGCTGGAAGGTCACATCAAACCTTCCTTAGGGTGCACGTGGGGAAAACTGCTCAGAGAGGGCAAGCCAAGCTGCACAGCACTGGGGCAGCCGCTCTGGGCTGCCCAGTCCCAGTGGTGCTCCCTGCTCCAGTGATTTCCAGCAGCCCTTGTGATGCAAGTCCTCATCCCTAGGAGAGCTCGGCTGGATCTGAGGGCTGCAGTGAAACCTGGATATTCCTCCTGATTTCTAAAACAAGAAGGCACAGCCTTTGTTTTTACAATGTCACCTTGCTTCATTTGGGCTCATGTAGTTTACAGAAATCTTGTTTCTCCCATTGAAACACCAAAGAAATGATGGCTTTCTGTGTCAAATCCCTGGGAGTCATAGGACTTGAGAAATATTCTGCTTCTCTACTCGCAGAATCCAGAGGGAACGTTAGTCCCAAGCCTAACGTTTCCTGGGGAGCAACATTATGATGCTGGAACAAATATCAAAGGAAGGAGCGATTGGTGAAGTGGTGAAACAGTGACTTAAGAGTTGGGAGATTTCGGTGCACATTTAAGTTTTTTCACTGATTTGCTGTGTGACCTTGAGCAGGCACTGTCCCATTCTGGGTCCATTTTATCACCCATAATTTGGACGAAAGATGATAACACACTCTCTAAATGTCCTTCCCATGTCAACTCTGACTGATGTCCCAGGCCTCCCTCACACTGTCCCTGGACACCACCTGCAGCCATCCCTCTATGCTTGAGAGAGTGTCCGTCAGCCATGGTTTTCCTTCAGTTTAAACTCAGATTTACTAAGTGACTTGTCCACATTCCTCTGGAAGTGGTAGCTGGTGGGTACGGAGTATGTGAGGTGCTTTGTCCAGATTAGACCAGAGAAATCAAGGGAAAGACAATCTCCAGATTGCTTGGGGCTGACATTGCTGCTACACGATGATGTGAATTCTGCTGTTTACAGAAATAAGTCCAGTGTGAGTCGAGGCTTTTTGATGTTTAAAACCAGATGGTATTTCCTGCCTTGATTAGCCTCAGAGCTTTGGTTCCCATGACAACCCTGAAGTTCCACCTACTGCAACTTCCCTGTTCTCTGAGCTTCTTCCTCTTCCATCATTTTGCCAAGGCCCCTGGAGAATAAACTCACTAACCAGCATGCTCACAGCACTTTACAGTTTATAACACACTCCAGCATTGATTACCTCACTTACTCCTCACCACAGCCTTCTCAAATAGCATTTGCTATTCCCTCCATTTTTCAGATGCGAAAACCAAAGCGTCAGAGGTGAGGCGATCTCCCCTCTCAGCCTTCAGTGCTGTCAGCAGAACGCAAACCCAGGTTTTATGATGTTGGACCTCATGTGGGGTCCAGTACACCAGGGTGATTACGGATGCCCTGCTCTGCAGGCCAACATCATGACCAATTGGGAATTGCTTGCGATTCCCAAGTGGTCAATTTTATACCTGTACTGGGTCTGGATCAAGGTGTGGCATCTTAGGGTGAGTTGCTTCTGTGTGCCTCACTTTAATCATCTGTGTAATGGGTAATGACGATGGTGCCTCCCGATGGATGAAACAATTACATTAGCACACATGTAAAACCAGAGCGAGCACTCACTGCATTGCAAGGGAGCACTGAGAAGCCTGGGTCTCGGTTTTAGTTTAACCACTTTGTGAGCCTGGGTGGGCCATTCTGTTTGTCGCGGCCTGTTTCTCCCTGTGTGTGAGGGCGTCACAGGACTCAGGTGCATGTTGTGAGTGATGAGATGAATGCTCGGAAGGTCCCAGGAGAGCACCCTCGCTCACAATGCAGCGTGCACACACATCCCCTGGTGACACCGGGAAGATGCAGACTCTGGCTCAGTAAGGTGGGCATGTCTGCACTTCTCACCAGCATCCAGGGAACGCCCATGCTCCTGGTCCATGGACGACTCTCTGAGTTCCCAGACTGTGGACAGGAAAGCATCACTCGAGTGTTATCAACGATCAGTCTTGAAGAGTGCCATGGCCACAGGCTTCCAGTTACGAGCTCAGTCAAAACCTGAAGAAACGGAAAGCTCACTGGCAATGTCAACAGGAGCCTGTCTGGAGGTTTTCCCAGGTGGTAAATTCCTGTCAGGAGAAGGAATCCTCAGCACCCTGTTCCAGGCTCTGGGCATCCGGGAATCCCAGAGCCCAGAGTCGGGGCTCCTCAACAGAGGATGTAAAAACACCAATGTGTAACATCAAAATGTATTCACTGATAATGACTTCTGCAATTCTTTAAAAAAAATTTTTTTAGGTTAAAAATTGTGGATGTGACCCAGGAATGCCAAGTGATCTATAATATGTCCAAGTGCATAACAGAAAGTGGATCGAAGCAGAGCTGCTGCACGGGTCTGAAGAGCACGGTCTGCACCTTGAGCTTCTTTTGTCCAACTCTTTCCTTGCTCTCTGTTCTTCCTTTATCTGCTTGTGGGTTGTAAACTGAATTGTGCACGTTAAGTTCATTGCTACACGGTAAGCAAGTATTTCCCATTCACTCTTGCAATTCTTTGGCTGGGTCACCCCTGCCCTGGTCGCAGGTCCATAACCCAGCTCCTCTGACTGCTACCAGCTCAGGTTCATTAGTGAAGCTGTACACCTGGCAGAGCACAAGGTTCCCTCCAGGGAGGCTGGTGACAGAGAGCTCATGTGGCTCTGACCCCCAAGGAATGGAGAGAGAAAACGAGCTATTAAAAGCAGCTACACCCAGTGAGCACCTCCTCTGTGCAGGCACTGTGCTGAGCTCTTGGCTTGCATTCTTAGCAAACGCTGGGACTTCCCTGTGGGTGGGGACTGTCATCTCCCCAGTGGGGTCAGAGCTCCTGGAAGGCAGGGGCTCCGCTTTGCTCCCCAGTGCATCCCCAGTGCCTACCACGGCACCCCGTCAGCATGTACTGAGTGTACTGCATGAGTGTGTCAGCTCCCTTCTCTGACGAGGAGGAAAGCGAGGTGTGCTTACCTGAGGAAGATGTCGCCTCCATACCTGCGAGCCTGTAGCTCCAGGCCGCCCGATCGACATTCCCCCAGAGGATTCCGTCTGACTCGGAGTCTTGACCACTGCTGAGAGGAGTTAGTGAAAGCGACTTGTCGTGAGGCCGCCTCGCTGATGAGGCCAACCTACAGAAGCTGCAGCAACTGACGTGCAGCCTCGAATTCTAGATCCTTCTTTACAGGCGGAATTCCCCTTCACACATTCACATAAAGCCCCCACTCACAGCCGGGGTTCCGGGAACGCACCGAGTGGAGATCGGCCTGCGGCCTGTGGTTTAGCCACAGGCCCCTGGCTGGACCCCTGTGCCAGGGAAGGGTCTAGTGGAACGCGGCAGAGGCCTGCTGGGGTGGGAAGTGGAGCCCATGGGGCCGGGACCCCTCGGAGACCCGGACGGCTGAGAAGTCTGGGCAGCAGGTTCCGTGGCAACACGTAAGCCCTTCCGAAAACACTCACCTGAGACTCAAAGGGGGTGTTTTTTATTGTGAGGGAAGTGGAGACAATTACTCTGCTATAAAAAGCAGCAAGTGAGCAAAGCCGAGCTCTGGGGTTCCACGGCGACCCGAGGAGACCGGAAGTGAGAGCCCGAGGGCAGGATGGTGCCCCCCGGGAGGCTTCCGGCCCTCGGAGAGGGTTCCCTCGGTCCCGTTCCTCCCGTTCCTCCCGCCCGGCTCGCCCTCCGCGGAGCGCTTTCTGGGAGGAGATGCGGCAAGGCTCGTGTACCACCTGTGTGTGCGAGAGCGCAAGGAAGACCGAGGGTGCTTTCGTCTTTCCCACTGAAGGACAAGGAACAGGCTGACACAGGGGTGGAAGACTAGCCAGGTCGGGAGCTCCCCTTTTCCTCCTCTTTTCTTTTAAAGCTCTGATATATATAGAGAGAATATATATAATATATATTCTATACATGTTATATTAAACGTGCTGCTGGAACTATTTTAAAGTGTACAATTCAGTGACATTAAGTACGTCCACAATGTTGTACAACCATCACCATTATCTAGTTCTAGTTTCTTCACCCCCAAAAGAAATGTACCCATTAAGCAATGGCACCCCACTTCCCCCAGCCCTGGCTTTCTGTATCTATGTATTTGCCTATTCTGTACATTTCAGAGCAATGGAATCATGTAATAGGTGGTCTTTTTTGTCTGGCTTCTTTCACTTAGCCCAATGTTCTCAGAGTTCATCCATGTTATAGCATGGATCAGAACTTCATTCCTTTTTGTGGCTGAATAACATTGTGGATACATACCACATCCTTTTTATCCATTCATCTGTTAATGGTCATCTAAATTGTTTATACCTTTTTTTTATAGTTGTAGGACTTCCATTCGGCTCAAAGTTTCTGCCTTTTGACAATTGTCAATAGTGCTGCTATGAATATTTGAACACAAATTTTCTTTTGACTACCCATTTCCAATTCTTCGGCACATATCTAGGAGCAGAACTGCTGGGGTATATGGTGATTATGTTTAACTTATTGAGGAACCACATCCCTTCTTTTTATAGAGGTTCACAGACTTTCAGGACTGGAATGGACCTCAAGAGTGACTTTGAAGAGTGTTTCTTAGACATTTTGGATTTCACACAACAGTAAACTAAAACTACCATCATCACCGCCCCTCCCCCAAAAGTAGTAGTAGCCAACTTTTGTCCAGATCAAGGTCAACCCTGTAAAATGAGTGTTTAGTGTCAGGTAAATGCATTGCCTTGTACTTGTTTTTTTCATATCACCTCCGCCATTGGGTCATTTGGGAAGCACTTGCCTAGTCCAGTCCTTATCCAAAGTCTGACTTCCCCTCTCCAGCTGCCCTGGGCTTGACCAGCTTCTGGGTTGCTCCCCTTTCCAGGTAACCCTGGTTCCCAAGATCTCTCCAGTATTCTTGCTCCGCCCTCTGGGGCTCCACAGACCTTGGCCTCATCCCACTTTCTTCAGACTATGACCCTCCCCACCTTGTTCCCCAAATGCTCTACAAGGATGAGCACACCAAAGTGAAATCCTGATTCCAGGAGAGGTGGAGACGAGGCATTCTTCCAACTTATATTCTTAGAGGAAATACAGAGAATCTTCCAGCTATTTATAGTATAAATGCCTCTCCCCATCAAAAAAAATTGTGAACAAGCTATATAGACTAACAAGGCATTGTTTTGTTGTTATTGGCTGAGCTTACACCAATTCAACATTCCTCTGCATGCTGGGTAGGAGCAAGACAGCATGGAGAAAATGTGGACTCTTAACGAGAAAGAGGTGAGATGTGCAAACTGACTGTCCCTTGTTAATAAGGTGACCTTGGTGAGGTTCATTGATATCTGGGTACCACAGTCACCAAATTGGTAGAAAGGGAACTTTAAAACTTCAGAGGGTTATGATGAAGGAGGCAAGGCCACTTCTAGAAGCACCCAGCATGCCAGGTGCTTGCTCCATAACAATGATTACTGGAAGGAATCTGAGGAGGGTTTTATACCTTCAATGGGCAAAATCAAAGTGAGAAGATTCACCATTATTTAATATACATTGGGCAAACAGAAAATCCTTCAAAGAATCAATTCCCTGTATGGAAATCACAATAAAATAGTATTAAAGTGTGGTGGTAAGGAACATGGAACCCACTCTGCAGAGCTGAAACAAAATGGCATCCTGGTCTCTTACCAAAGGATACCATGGCCCTGCTAAGGTCTTGGGTGAGGCCAAACCCTACCCTAGGCACCTGAAGGGTGCAGACAAGGTCTCCTGGAGAGGACAGCCATGCCCTGTGTCTGTGAGCCCTGAGGAGGCTCTGACAGGAACTAGGAACCTGGGAGGGACCTTCTACTGATGGGGGTTGGTTCACCCCACCAGGAAAGACCTTGAGGAGGGAGCCCTGGGCGGCAGGGAGATGGGGTCTCTGCTTTGGAAGGAAGTCGAAGACAAGTCCACTGGGCTTTCTGTTCTCTCCCACTACTGGTGACTGTTTATTTCTCCAGTCATCCTCAAGCTTTGGTGACTCACTGTGTACAAAGACTGGCTTCTCAGCTGAGCGGATGAAATTTAAGTCAGGGTCTAATCCCCTATTAGGCCGAATATTAGAGGAGAAGAGTCCCCTCAGGCCATTAGGGAGCCTGGCAAGACCTCCAGAACTATTCAAGAAACCCCACCCCAGGGGAGGTGACTCGCAGTCCACCCCCCAGGGAACAGATTCACTATCCCTGGCTAGTCCTGAAGAATTCGGTATCGACTTTATCAGGAATAGCATTGGCATTCACCTTATATGTTTTACAGGACCTAGTTGTTAACAACACATGATTACTTGCTTGAAATGGACAAGGACAGATGGGCCCGAATGGATGGTGCTGCACAACACCTTCACTCTGAGCTGCCGAATCTTCCCAGAACGGGACCTCAGTCTGCAGGAGGTACCTTCTTGGCAACCGAGGTCAGTGTGGATGTCATGGTTGTCCAGCCTTGGCTGGGCCTCATGACAGTCTTTGGCAGCTCTAAGGCAAGAGCAAACTGGAAGGCTTTGCTGCTTCCTCTCTGCCTGCTGGACCAGCTCCTGCAACTGGCTGGAAAGTCTTCCTGTCCACTTTGCTGGGAGTGCCAGTGACACAGACACCCAGAGTCAGGCACAGCTGGAGGGCAGGGATCCACCGCCAACCCCGGCATCTCAGGGCCCAGATGCCAGCAAAGCCATCTAAGCTGCTGCTCCCTCTGGCTGGAGGCTGCTTCCTCTGGCCTCACCCACCAGCCATGGCTATATTCGGGCAGGTGAGAGAGGGGAGAGGGGATTCCCTAACAGGCAACTTCTATGGAGATTTCTCGTATCTGCACAATTCCACAGTGTGAAAAGGGCTTTCTCACCTTTACTTGATCCTTGGCACCTTGGAGGTGTGGTGGTGTGCAATCCCCAAGATAAACCAAGGCTCCAAGAGTGAAAGAAACATTCTTGCTCTTAGCCCATAAAAAGTGGCTGAGCCAAACCCCCTGTGCTAGGGCTGACTCTAGAATCAGTGCCCTTTCCAGGGTTACATGGGGCTTTTATGCATTTCAAAGAAAAGAAAGAGGAATTGGAAAAACAGGTATCTCCCTTACCCCCTGACAATATTTAACCCACAGGTATGCTCTGCTGCTTGCCTTCAAACATGCCGTCCCGCATCTGGGGGGTCTTTTCCCTTCCCCACCTGCCTACTACGGTCTCTCTCTTTCAGACTGGCTCCAGCTGTGTCCTCTTCTGTCCAGGCTGCCACTGACAACAGCATCCAAGCTGCAGACCTAGCACACACCCTTATGACAAGACTCGTCACATGGCACTGCAATGCTTCACTTACGTGCCTGTCCCCTCTGAGATGCTCTGGGTTCCCTGAGGGCAGCGATGCGTTTTTTCATCTCTGGACTCGAAGTACCAGCATGACACAGGCACAGGGTAGATGCTTAGTAAGTGTTCACTGAATGAAAAATAAACATTTTCCTTGCACAACTAGCCAGCTTCCATGTGATGGGCTGGCATTAAACCAAAAAGGTGGGAGCCTTGCCCTGGCCATTGGGAGGCAGGGCTTGAACACCCAGCACACAGCAGGCAGGGCACTGCCCAGCCGCTGGGAAACAGTGCCTTCACCCCTACAGGATGGACAGCCCTCTGAGCAGGGTCCCAGCCATCTCAAAGTCAGGGACCCCTTAATCTTAATGTCTCACTGCCAAGCAGGCCACCTCTGCAGAGAGCTGCTGGGGAGAGGAGAGGCCATTACCAAAGACAACGAGGCCCTTGAATACACCCTCAGCCACTCCTAGGAGCTGTGGGGCTCCGTGGCTGCCACTGTCCTCATCAAAGCAGGGTCTCCCTGCCTGTGCCCAGGGAATCCATCTAGCAAGGGCACCATGAAGGCGCACGCTGTGGTCAAATGTGTGGGGAATGGCACAAGCTACCTGACCCACTTTGTGAGGCCCAACAAACACTTCTGTACTAAAGGTTCTGAAGTGCCCTATACAGCAAGTTATATAATTGAGCTGTAACCCAGTGTCTGCCAAAACTATCTGATCAGAGCCTCACCTCACTTTCACATATATACCCCTTTTTTAAATGAAAAACCTACTGACATCCTGTGAAACTAGTCACAAGGCCAGACAGCTGTGACATCCATGCTGATCTGTGTTCCTGAGAAGGACTGCCTGCAGACTGGGGGCCCACGCTGGGAAGATTCTGCAGCCCAGACTGAACACGCTTGGGGAAAAGCGGTGAAGGCCATCCCTCAAGAGAAATACTGTGGAGGGGACCTGCGTCCTGGGGGAAGGAATCCGTGCAATGGGAAGGGTCATCAGAAAAGTGGTCATGGCCCAGAACAGGTATCAGGAATCTCTTACCAACCAGCACACAAACCTCCTGGGAGAAAAAGCCTCAGAACCACTGAGTCCGGGTAAAAATACAAGAGAAGCTCCCATTCTGAGCCTTAGTTTTCCCATCTGCAAAATGGGAATGATCAGCCCTTCTCTGGGGTCATCAGACGAGATCACGGAGGTATGCATTTGTGGAAGGTGGATTCCCAGCATAGCTCTTGCGTATTGTGGGTGTTCGGTCAAACTTACCTGAGTAGAAGCTGCACTGATAACCGGTTTGTGAAAAGAACAGACAACAGTGAAAACCTGGCACAGAACCTCAAGGCACATAACTCAGAGGCAATGTATTTCATGGGCAAATAGCTCAAGGCCTGTCCATAAACCCTGAAGATATGAGTATGTTAAGTCACAAGAATCCCTGGTACTTCCAGCTCCAGAAGCCTGTGTGAGTCCTCAAAAGATGCACAGGCTCGGAAGCCCTCCAATCCAGTTCTAAGCTGGTTTGCTCCAGCTGGTGTGTAATAGACTTGCAGCTTCACCCCTCCATGCCTGTCTCCCCAATGTGCAGGATGGGGTTAAACCATGCCCACCCTCAGAGCGGCAGTGAGGGCGGATGAGACTGAGGTCAAGGTTCTGCACACATACCGGTAGGTGCCCAGTAGAAGTGTCTCCTTAGAGAAGGCTGGGAGGTGAGGAACAATTATAAAGACATCTGTCAGCGATGGCTAAAATGAAACCTTTTCTTTCCAGTCATGTGGAAAGTTGGCTTCAGCAGGTGGGAGGATGAAGAAGGAGCAACACCCACTGAACTGACAGGCCGAGAGAGAACTCGATCAAGCTCTGGACGAAGCAGTAATGACCACCTCTAAAACCCAGCAGAGCAGAAATGGGCATTCACGGCTGGGGGTGGGAGACGAGCAGCCGGCAGGGCTCACGGTAAAAATCAGAATTCTGTGCAGGCTGCCATCTGTTGGGTATATTCTGCAGACCACGTACTTATGCACTCTGGATCTAAGCTCCGAATAAGAGGCAAAGAACCCGCCCCTGGTTACCCAGTGGCCACCTACCGGGCTAGATCTGAGCCTTAGTCTAGAACACAAGCTCTTTCCACTCCCCTGTGCTGCCTCTTACGTTTGGGGTCAGATCATCCCTTCACCTTGCCCATTGAGGTCCTCAAGGTGGGGACTGGCTCTGGCTCATCTCTGCACTCCCAGCACCCAGCAAGACAAGTGCAGCAAGTGTTGACCGAGCGAATTACTCACTTGAAAACACTCCAGAAAGCTCTGGGTTTACGAGTCAGAGACCTGCTCATATACTATAACATGGCAGAAAACTACATGAACCGATGCCCTTCTGAGGAACAGAGTATTAACAGAGTCTAGAAAAAAAAATGCCCAATCCTCTGCTTCTTTGCCTAGACAATGTGAGCACCGAAGTCATTCCACAATGTAATACAGTAGGGTCTTCTGCTCCCGCTTGAAGTGCAGAAAGCCCTACAGTGGTGTGGGAGGAGCGGCGTAGAGTATGAGTGGATCATCCTTCCGACCACAGGGGAGGAAACTGGCAGCCAGAAGAAGGGATCCTGCCAGATCACACAGTGAGCCCCTCCCCCTTTTCCTACATAGAAGCTGTCTCTGCGATAAAGAAAAGTGCGTCTGACACACGCATCCTGCTGCATGCGGCGTGCCGCGGGCACAGTGGCAGGCTATGGCAGAGGGGTACACAAAGCACTATCCCAGTGGCCAGAGAGGTTAGTTCTGTGTAAGGGAGTCACGAAAAGGCTTCGTTTGACAAGTGACTCAGACTGTGAGGGGCAAGTTAGAAGTTTTAAGGGAAGATGTGCAGAAAATATGCACTTCCCCATCTAAGGACAGAGTTGTTGCTGTGAGGCCACTACCTGAACAAAGACTACACCTTCCAGCGTCCTTTGTACCCAGGGGTGGCCACGTGACTACTGGTGAACGCGAGCAGGAGGAGCCGTGGGCTGTGAACATTCAGGAGCAAGGCAGTGAGAAGGGGCTGTGCCTTCTTCACCATCCTTGTCTCCTTCTGCCAGCCAGAAGCAAAGACTCTGAAGCCCCTGGGAATGGCAGAGCCACAGATGAAAGGGGCTGGGCCCCTGAATCACTGTATGAAACCACATGCCAAGCAAGAAGCAGCCATACTGGACTTTATGTGAGACTGAGTGTCTAGTGTGTTGGAGTTTGTTACAGCCACGAGCATCACCAGCTACTACAGCAGAGAAGGGAAGATGGGTGTTCCAGGTAGAGGGAACAATGTGACTAAGACACAGCGGCGTGACAGAGCATGGTGTGTCTCGGGGAACGGTGAAGAGCTGAGGCTGGCTGGCACACTGGCTGTGCGAAGGCAGCGCCGAGATTCAAAAGCTCACGCTGGTGACCACAGGAAGGAGGATCATGTACAGGGATTATTTCCAGGGGCCCTGGTGTTGCTGGCACTGCTCTCAAAGGAAGAATGGAAGTTGTGAATGGTTTCCTGTAAAATTTGTCTCTCACGTCCCTGTGGAGGAAATTGAAAACAGACACAGAAAGCCTTGTTAAATCTTTTAACCATTAATTCAATTGACACAGTGTTGTTAATGCTCAACTCACACTTGAAAAACCCATGGGCGTCTTGGGGGAAATGAATTACCTAATTGACAGAGTACCACGTTTAGTAAAAACACTCTGAGTCAGATTCTTCCCCAGCACCCACAATCACAGCATGCCAAAGACTGGAGAGGGCCAGAGACGCAGGAGCCCAGTCCCCGCGACCAGGGTGGACAGCAGAGCTCAGGAAGCAGGACGGACTTGCGGGGGTCACACGGCATGGAAGGGAGGTCTCCTCCCCTGCTCTGCTCTGTGCCTCCTTCCAGCCCTCGGATTTCCAGGGAATTCAGTGGAAGCCAAACTTCTTGCTGCCACAGCGTGAGAGTTTGAACAGCCTTACTTGTCTTTGCCCAGAAGATGTCAGATTCCTCTTCACAGTGATTCACTTCTCGCCCTATCCCTGCAAGCTCTCCCCCTCCTGTCCCCTTGCACGCACATTTTGAGATAGAAAAACAGGGGGGATGTGAATGTTTCTTTAAGCCTAGAGAACATCTTCACTGAATAACTGACTGTCCAAGAGGCAGCAATACACAGAGGTTGAGACTAGAGACTAGAATCAAACAGCCTGAGTTCAAATCCTGAGTTGCCATTTACTAGCCGTATGACCTTGAGCAAAGTGCCTTGGCTTCCTCATTTGTAAGATGGGGATAAGAACAGTACCTCCAGCAGTTGTTGCTGACATAGGGCCCTGTGTTCGCAGCAGAAGGCAGCAGCATGGCTTAAACATGCTAACAAATAAATGAGGCCAAAATGTAAAGCACTGTTGTAGACCGCTCTGCCTGATTTTAGGAATTGTATCTCTGCCCCTTGTGGCTAAGGGTGAGAGACAACCTTTGGAATGCCAGCCACAGGAGACAAAGCTTGTCTCTGGTAGCAAACACTGCCTTAGTTCCTCTCCCTGCCCCCAAAGTTTGGTCAGAAGCCAATGACGGGTAAGACCCCTCACAGCGGGGGGTAACCTAAGCCAGACTCGATTACTTGGGGGGCCATCATGGAAGGACTGGGAGGGGGGCTGCAACAAAGAGCAATGGACTCTCACGGCCCCCCCCCCCGCCCAGCTTTGACATAGCCCAAGTCCCCATGTTCTGTGGGAGAAGCGCTTCCTGGCTCTAATCCCCTTAAGCCTGAATACCTGCTGCGGAGAGGTACAGCTCCTTGCCTTGCTAGAGCATGTCCTGGGGAAAAATCTGGCATCACAAAGACTTGCTGATAAACCTGTGAAATCTGCTCTGCTAAGAGTGCTTTCATTCGTAATGATAAGGGTCCGAGAGGAAATGAGTATGTCTCCCAAAGTTTCTGCAACTCTCTTCCTGACAGACACTGACTCAGACTGAAACCCTCAGACCTCTTTGAAATGTTATCTACTGTTTGATCCTTGTCACCCTGTATTCCTGTGTATTACAACCCAATAAAAGGCTATGGATGAGGGCGCTCGGGGCCTTTTTCTCCTTGGAGGAACTGGCCGCAGTTGGCCTTTGTCTCCCCTGAGAAACTGGCCACAGCCCACTCCTCCTCCCCAAACAGATCTCATCATGTCTCAGTCATATTCACTCATGTCTGTGGCACCAGGGGGACTCGCAAAGAAGTCGCCCCCACAAAGCACATTAAAAATGAATAATCTCCCACAGATTATCCTCTGCTAAGAATAAAAAGGAAAAAACGTCCATTGACTTGAACTTCAAACTTCCTCTTCTTGCATTTCATGAAATCCCCACACGCTGAGGGTCCCTCTCCAGACTCCTAGGGCTGAAGTGGCCTCCCAGGCACCTGAGGGGACAGCGGGGGTCCCCCTTCAGTCGGTTCTGGGGTTCCATCAACACAAACCTGACACTGCGGGCAGGGGACAGAGAAGTGACTGTGGGGTCAGAGGACCATGAGTCCCCATCCTACCACCCACTAGTGGAGGCATCCTGGGCATGACCCCCTGCTGCCGAGCTTCCATACCCGTAAGATGGGAAAATGTCACATGCTGGGCTGTGATGAGGTTCACCCTGAGATAATGAATGGGCCGACACTGTGCAAACTGCAGAGGGCAAACACATAACCAGGAGGGGTGATAGCGCCATCGTTATTAAACACTACCTTGGCCTTAATTGCCTGCAAAATGAGGTCAGGGCGAGACAGGGGTCCAGCAGTCTCTGCCTCCTCACCTTGGGAGGGAGCCGTGGATGATGAAAACCACAGTCGTTCCTGCATCCACACTGACTCAAGACGATAATGATAACTGGCCTTTAAAAACCCCTGAGTTTCAAAGGACCTGCCTGATAATTCTCAAAAGGAAAAGGCAAATGGCCATTAAAAGTAGAAAAAAGTGTTTAGTATATCTAGCAGTTAAAGAAATGCAAAATAAAACAAAGCGCATTTTTTTTAGCCTATCAAATTAATGAAACAATTGAAAAAAAAAACATACCAAACTCATACCCACAGCTGGTGGGGATGTTCAATGGCTCTTTCTGGAAAGTAATTCAAGAAAAGGTAACGTATAGCTCAAATCAGACTCTTTGACCTTGAGATTCCACTTTTACACCTGTTCTGAGCAGGTAATTAGAAGGCCTTACACACAAAGTTGCCCACGGCCATACTATTTAAAGAAAGTCTGGACATCTACATATCCAATTAAGTAGGAATTAAAAAAATAACTTTAGTACACTCATACAAATTATTATATTAAAAGAGCTCTTAATGACACAGGTAAGTACATATATTTCATATTAAATAAATAAAGTAGAATATAAAATTATAAATCCGAATGTATCTCAGCCACGTAAAGAAGAACATCTTGCTCTGGCCTGTGTGGATCCGTGGGTTAGAGCACCGTCCAGTAAATGGAAAAGTCGCGGGTTTGATTTTCAGTCAGGGCGTACACCTAGGTTGTGGGTTCAGCCCCCAGTCGGGGTGCATATGAAAAGCAACCAATTGATGTTTCTTACATTGATGTTTCTCTCCTCTCTCTCTCCCTTCCCTTCTCTCTAAAATCAATAAGCATGTCCTCAGGAGAGGATTAAAAAGAAAAAACATTTAGCACAAAACACTGCAGAGTGACCTTTCCAAATTTGAACAGTTATTGGCCTCTGGGTGGATGGATTGTGATTTCTTTAAAAAAACACCTTTTTCATACAGTGCAAACTTTGTACATGCAAAATGAAGATGCATGCTTTGATAATCACAAAAAAGTGGGAATGAAAAAAGTAATCAATGGCTTAGGACCGACTAGAGGTGAAACCCAGGCCTCATTTCTGGGTGCCCTTCCCCCACACGGACTGCCTGGGACAGGCAAGGTCATCAGCAGACTCACATACAGGTCATGACCTGAATACTAGAGAGGTCTACCCAGAAGTCGCATGGCTTGCAGCCGAGGGCCCACAGTGCTCTGCCGATGTTTTGTTAAGGCTGGGCCAGTTTTTAGTTAACACTCATTTTTTTTTAAATTTAGGCTAACACATTTAAAGTTTTTTTGACTGCATAAGAAATATATTTTATATCATAACACTATTACATGTAAATATATACAACTGAAATAAATTTTACCCTTCCTACCTGCAAAGCATGTCGATCATTTCTACTCTAGTCTGTTTTATAAAATGCCACTTAAGAACCACTACATTGGTTCCACGAGGCTCCAGCCATGGGCCTCGCTGGAAAGACTGGTGGTCAAGGAGAGCTGTCACTGTCCTGGTCTGGGTTGACAAATGTGCACAGGACACCTGGGCCACAATGGGTACTCTCTCGGCCAAGGCTGGGTTGCAGAGGACTAGGTATGGGTGTTACAAGGGAAGCTCATGCCTTGTAGCAATCAAGAAATAAGCAGGAGCCCCTAAAGTCAAGATCGGGCCAGTCCAGCCCAGAAGAGCTGAGACCCAGAGCATCTGAAGGGCTTCTGGGAACCTTCCTTGGCCTGAGGGCCTGTTGACTCTTTCTAAGAACCAGGATAGAGCTGCGATGGTAACCGGGGAGAATGATGATAAACTTGCCTGTGGAATGTTAAACTTCTCCCAGTCACACCTTGACACTATGATACACAATCCTCACTTCCAAGACTTTTGTCTGGTTCTATCCACCCTAGAATAAGAGAGCCTTTCTTTCTCCAACAATTAGTTCAGATCAACTCCTTCCCTGAACACCTGCCTCCCTGTGGAATCATCTGACTTTGCAGGGTGGGCGCTGCCTGTAGGAAGGATGGGGGTGGGATTCAGGTGTTCCCACAGCCTGGCATTTCAGAAGCGCCTGGCTCTCTGTGCTGGAAGCCGGTCAGCAGGGGCCCCCAAGGAAGACCACTGTTACGGACTGAATGTTTGGGGCCTCCCCTAAAATTCACACACAGAAACCCTGCTTCGATGTGATGGTATCTGGGAAGTAATTAATTATGCTTTGATGAGGCCATGAGGGACAGGCCCCCGTGATGGGATTTGTGCCGCTATAGGAAGAGACGGGAGAGTGTGCTCTTCTCTGGTCTCCGCCACGTGAGAATACGGGACAAGGCAGCAGTCTGCAGCTGGGAAGGGGACCCACACCAGAATGTTCCCTGCAGGCACCCAGCTCTTGGACCTCCCGCCTCCACACTCTGAGAAAGAGATTTCTATTGTTTACAAGCCACCAGTCTGTGATGCTTTGTTAGGGAGCCCAAAGAGACTGAGACAACCACCAATAGCTGTCATTTCCGCATCTTTAGATGGGCTCCTGCTTAGCACAGGATGCAGACCACTACAGAAATAGAGCAGGGGGCTGAGGAGTTTGAGAGAAAGTGAGCGAAAGGCTCCAATCAGCACAGACTTTAAGGAAAAGTGTTCTCCTTTGGAATGGACTTACAATGTTACATTGTCCCTCTGATGGTGCTGGTGAAGCTCCTAAGATTTTCAAACCAGCCCTGTCTGTCCTCCTTATGCGACCATGGGCCAAGGAAGCTGCAGCCCGGAAGGCAGAGGGCAGGTCTGGAAGCATCAGAGGTGACCATCCACCATGCCCAGGCCAGGCTCTGGGGGTACCCAGCTCCTCCCCTTCCTCCCAAGGCGCTTCCACAGTCCTCACTGGCTCTACGTCTGGAACTTTTTCTGTCCTTCTTCCTCAACTGGCCTAAGCGTGGCTTCCCCCCCTCCATATCCTCTCCTTGGCTCAGGTGTCCAGCCTTTGAAGACCAGAGGAGGAGGGTCCTTAAACTCCTGGTCCACAAGGTAAGTGAGCCCAATGTATGCAAAGTGGCTTATGAATGTAAAGTGCTACCTGAATATTTATTTGCTGCTGGTGCTACAAGTCTGTTCGGCAGTTCTGTGTGTACCTGGCACTATACAGAAAGAAAGAATCACGCTCTCTGACATAACGTCGTGTTGTGGAACAGAGCCTGAGAAACACGACCAGAGAAGAGAAAGAAAAGAGGCAGAGATGTCCATGACGGTGGTATTTACAATGGCAAAATCTCAGGCAAGGTGCTGTAGTTCGACGAGTGGGGAGCTGTTAGGTCGAGTGGGAAAAGCCACCGAGAGGTGGCTAGTACGCACAAGTACCACACACTGTTGTCTGAAGGAGGGCCAGGAACCCCGCCGGCACGGTGGGGGAGCAGGGTGGGGACGCAGAAGGCGAAGGAGTGTGAGGCTCCTGATGTGGCTGAAACATGACTCAGCGACTGTTTGCAAAATGGGTATGATGCTTTTCATATTTTTTTGTTTGCTTGTTTGTGTTTGCACATGTGTGGGTGGGAGGCATTGCTAATCTTTAGCTTCAAGGCCAATAAAACAGAAATTTAACATTAGGCAAAGAGGCAGGACACCAATCATACCAATGCTGACTGATGGGTCTCTGTGTGCCAGGGTCTCTGCTTAGCACTTTCGTTCCGGCGGCAATGCCATTGCCCTCACCCTGCAGATGGGGAAAGCCCGGCTCGGGGAGGTGCCTGACTCGCCCAGAGAAATGCAGGGAGTGAGCGAGGTGCTGTGACTCCACCTGCAGGCCCACCTGACTCCAGGGGACATCTGTTCCAATGTCTCTGCTTCCCCTGTGCTCTGGAGCTCAGTCTCAGCCCTGAGGGCTGGAATTACCAGAGGGAATCTTTTAGCTGAATCTAACTTTATGGGAAGAGAGATTTGGAAGAGGCACAGGCCATAATGGGAGGCAGCGGGAAGCATGCACGTGGGGCCAGCCTCTGCCAGATTTGCTGGAGATAAAATTAGACCACCTAAGGTCCTTTAAGCTCTGAGCTGTTTGAAATAGGGAAAAAAGAGAGAGAGAGAGAGAGAGAGAGAGAGAGATTGAGAACAATACCTTGCCTGCGTTCAGTTCAGAAATTGCTGCCAGAATCTGCTGCCTGGACCCATCTGTCTTAATGCCCAGCTCCTTTAAGTCGCCGTCGGTGAGGGTGAGGAATGCCTCCATGTCCACCTGGGAAGGAAGAAGGGGGATTCGCCACCATCTGCTTGGTGCCGCATCTCTTTTTTCCAACTACAGCAGAAATATCATGATTATGAGCTATTAGTACTTATTAGCAGTGAAGTTAATTATAACTTACTATTTCCAATTCCTGACTGAACACTGAAAGTTTAGTGCAAAATATCAGTAAGAACTAACTCTCCTGAGCTCTAGCCCTGGGGTTTCCAAGAGAGTGTACTTTGGAAAGAACCTGGAAAAGAAACAAGTTTAAAAAAAAAAAAAGGCCCCCAAGGCAGTAATCTGGGCAGCTAGAGTTGTAAAAACACCCAGGTCCTGCTATAAGAAAGTAAATTCCATAAGAAAGTAAATTCCAGTTTTGTGGGACTTTGAACAATGCTGGCTCCTACACAGAAAATGTGGGTGTATGCGGATACTCACCAGGATTCCCCCCTGAGGACAAGAGAGATGCAGACTGTGGAAAGACAGAGTGAGAAAATGAACGAGCAGAAGCAATAAGGAGAGCAGTGCTGCGGAGAACGAAGGTGGAGGGGAGCCCAGGATAAGGGTGTCCCAAAGCCGTACGATCTCTGGTCTCCACTGAAGCAATCCCAACATTGCTGTCATCCCTGCCCATGCCTCAGCTCCAGGAGAAATAGCTTCCACCCCATCTTTCCTTTTCTTTTTTAACAGTCACTTTACTTTCCTGGGCTAAAAGAAAGTCTTGACCCAGCTTTGCGGCCCTGGGACAGGGTCTGCTCCCTCAGCCAATCCCAAACTCTGTGAGACGCAGGCACCTCCCTCCTCTCTGACCACCAGCTCCTCTGGGACTTCATAGCTCACGAGGAGCTGACGGGCTGAGCAAGAGAGTGGTGTGGCTTTGGCTGAAACCAGCCGGCCCCTGGCCCTGCAGGACACTCCCCTCTCCCCATCATCCCAGACCTGTGGCAGGGAACCCACATCCAGTCCCCACGGCCAGCTCTTCGGAAGGCACGGGATACATCAAATGACAGTAGAGAGCCATCGCAAACAGGAAAGGGTTTCTTCATGAGAAAAATCACTGCTCTGCTTTAAAACTTGAGAGGCGGAATGGACAGACTGGACAGGGCAGAAAAGCAAACCGAGGAAGAAAACCACAGCACCCAGTCTGTTTCTTGAAACAAAATTCAAACTCCTCGATTACATCTCAAGCTCACTGGGGGCAGTGACTGGTTCTTGAGATTGCAACTGCTCATCCCATGGTTTCACGTACTACTAAACCGGGCACCAGAATCTCAACCAGTGACGACACCCTGCTGCCTTGTGGGCCGCAGAGAAATTTTATCTGGCTGAAACAGGAAATTTTTTAACAACGCACTGAGGTATAATTTACCTACCACACAACTCTCCCATTTAAAGCATGCGACTCACAGACTTTGGGGGCAGAGCTGTGTAACCATCTCCACACCCAATTTCAGAGCATTTTCATCCCCGTTAGAAACCCCTCCCCATTCTCCCCCCGCCCCCACTGTATTCAGTGGCCACCACTAATCTGTTGGTACTGCCTGTCCTGGACATTTCATATAAATGGAACCGTACAACGCATGGCCTTTTGTGACCAGCTCCTTTCATCCTTTCACTTGGCATCACGCTTTCAAGGTTTGTTCGTGTTGTGGCACATGACAGAGCTTCATTCCTTTTTGAGGACCAGTTTGTATTCCATGGGGCAGAGATAACATGTTCTGTTTATCTGTTCAACTAATGGGCATTTGGGGCGTTTCCACTTTTGGGCTACTGTGAATAGACGTTGCTGCGGACGTGTGTGCACAAGTGTTTGTGTGGACCTATGTTTTCCTCTCTTGTGGGGGTGTACCTAGGGGTGGGCTTGCTGGGTCATACAGTAACTCTATGTTTAACGTTTTGAGAAACTGCTAAACTGCAAAACAGCACTATTTTAAGTCTGTGATTGTGAGTGCTTTTAAGTAAATAGGAGTTCTCTCGGATTAACACTGACTCTGCATCCAGACGCTTAACACAACAGATTCACTGGGATCTGCAAACCCGAGACCCTGTCGGTCAGTCCCCATGGACAAGTGTATGGAGGACAGACACAAACTTTGAGAGAGAGTAGTGCTCAATGATTCTATAAAATGCAACAAGCCTTCAGGGCCCCAGAATTTCACTGTTGTGGACTGAACGAAATGTGCTGAACACGAATTCCAGTTCCTCGGCTCTCACAGCGAAAATGACCAGTCTAGGCTGGCAGACGGAAAACAAGCAGAAGCAGTCGGGAAAGACAAGATTTAGACAATTTTTAGCCAACAAGGTTTAAATTGAGATTCAAAAAGAACATCCTTACCTCTTGCTCCTCAAAAATGGGCTGATATTTCTCCAGTGACAATTTCTTAAGGATTCCAGTCAGTTCATCTTTAAGAGGGAAAGATGTAAAAAAGACAAAAAAAAACCCATTTTAGAATTTGAGAAAATGTATCAAAAGGATGATCTTCAGACGTCCATAAAGCACAGAAAGCGGATGTAAGCTGCACTCCCGGGTGTGGGGCTGGAGGCCCCATCCCCCACTGAGGGCGAGCCGCAGGCATCCGCCGAAGTCCCTAATGGAGCCATGACAAGAGAAGACAGGGATGTTCACGGCCAGGCTGACTCTCCAAGGGCTGCAACCACCAAGGTCCTGGAGTTCCAGCTGCTGGGACTGGAACTCTGCCTTCTGTCCAAGACTGGTTTGTAATTATGAGGTATTGGCTGCTGGTCTCTGCACCTGCAATGAATGCTAATGCCAGCAAATCCTCAGCTGGTCAGAGAAAGAACTTAGAACAGGCAGGTGGGCTTGAGCCCAGGGTCGGAGTTTGGATTGAGTGTGTGGAGGCTGTGGGCTTCCAGAAGGAAGGTTACATCTCAGTGGGGCAGAGGGGCAGGTGCCAGAGGAAAGGTAGCAAGACCAGCACCTGAGGGTTTAAAGAAATATTTATTCACACATTTGATAAGCATCTACCAGACTGGGCATTAGTGACCCAACAGAGACCAAAATAGACCATTAGCAGGCTGACAGAGGAAGAACGGAGCCGCACGGGGGAGGCTGACATGGGAGGGCAGGATGCTGTTCACAGAGGGTGGTCAGGGAAGGCTTCTCGTATGAGGCATCGTTGGAGCACGAGACGAAGAAGCAGGATGTGCAGATATGAAGGGGAAGAGCACTAGGCTGAGGGAACAGTAAGTGCAAAGGTCTTGGGACAGTGGGTACAGTTCACAGAAGAGTGGACTAAAGGTTAGAAGGCCTGAGTCACTCAACAGTGGCCACCAATGTGCCCACGATATGCTGGGAATGCCAGCTTGGAAAGGTTCCTGCTGGGAGGAGCTCAGTGTGGTGGGAAAGACACATTGAAGAGGTGACAGCGGATACACATCGCCCGCTGTCAGGATGAGCCCTCTGCTCTCTACAGCAGCCCCCTGAGGCAGGCCCTATTACTGTCCCCATTTACAGATGAGAAGCTGAGGCACAGAGAGATCGGGTGCCATATCATATGTGGTCACACTGCTGGCCTACAGCATGGCAGGGATGCAAACCCACGGTCTAGCCCCCAGGCCTGTACTCCACACCCCACTCGGCCACTTCTCCCACTGGTGGTGAGTGAAGGGCACACACAAGGGAACGTGGGACAGAGACCCAGCCCGAGGGACCAGAGAGGTCTTCGGGGAAGGGCTGCTACTGAGCTAGGATGTGTGAGATGAACGGAGTCCCCGCCCAGACATAACCCAGCAGTTTCCTGATGCCAAACCTTTGCTCTGGCTGCTCCCCTGGCGCCCAGCCTCCCCCCACAGCGGTGTGCTGGCAAACGGTTAACGGCGGGGCTGGGGGGGGGGGTGTATTCATGTATGTAGGTACATAAGTTTACTGCAGATTTTACTGGTATAAAGAATGTGCAGCACACAGTTTACATGTCGTAACAAACTATACAAAACCCGTCCTTATAAATCCACATAGCAAATGTCTCCACTGCATTTCAGGCATCTCACAGAAATTCTTCCACAGGTTTTTGCCCTCCTCTTGCACCAATGGCCAAGGAAGGTGGTTCCAATGTGAAGGCTGGCTGTTCCTTTTATGTGAACGTGGAAGATGAAACGAAACAATGAAGATGCGTGTTCTAACTTCACGCCAGTGACTTCGCTGAATTAGATAACAGTTTTCAAATCCTGGAAGAACATTTTCTCAACTGTTCATGCTGTTCACGGTGTAACAGCACCAGACAGGACACTTTTAAGTTTAACCTGCATGATTGACATTGTCTCCACCACTGTCTAGATTGATCCATAAAACAATAAATCAAGCCCTGACTGGTGGCATTTGCTGATTTCCACAGTGTAAAATACCCCCATCACAGCCAGCCAATGTAACGCGGCCAATGTAACGCTCCTGAAAGTGGAACTGGACAGAGATGCATGGCAGTGACCGTGGCCATGTGATGTTTCTACCACACAGACGAGAGATGTGAATAATCTCAAGAGCACAGATATTTGTAAATGCACTAAAAAAAAACAGCAAATAACTGTGCTTTAAATACCACACACCTTTACACTTAATATAATTTAATATTACATTCAGGTAATTTGTTTTTGTTTTTCCTTTTTGTCTTCTTGTCTATACATTTTGCTATTGTATTTGCTGAGACAGTTACTTACAAAGCAGTTCCCATAAGACTACCAGTTGATTTCTCAAGAGAGACCTTGCAGGCTAGAAGGGGCTGGAAAGAAGTATTCAAAGTGATGAAAGGCAAGGCCCTACATCCAAGATTGCTCTATCCAGCAAAGCTTTCATTTAGAATGGAAGGGCAGATAAAATGCCTCCCAGATAAGGTCAAGTTAAAGAAGTTCATCATCACCAAGCCCTTATTATATGAAATGTTAAAGGGCCATATCTAAGAAAAAGAAGGTGATAAAAACTATGAATAGTAAAATAACAAACTCACAACTATCAACAACTGAACCTAAAAAACAAAATTGAACTAAACAACCCAAACAGGAACAGAATCACAGAACTGGAGATCATATGGAGGGTTAACATTGGGGAAGGGGAGGGGTAAGAATGAGGGAAAAGGTGCAGGGAATAAGGAGCATAAATAGTAGTTACAAAACAGACAGGGGTAGGTTAAGAATAGTATGGGAAATGGAGAAGCCAAAGAACTTATATGTATGACCCATGGCCATGACTAAGACGGGGAAATGCTGGTGGGAAGGGAGGTACAGGGTGGAGGGGAATGAAGGGGAGGAAAAAAATGGGACAACTGTAATAGCATAGTCAATAAAATATATTTGAAAAAATAAGCCAGTTTGAGTGGAGATTCCATCACTTGCAACTGAAAGAATCCTGATTTATACAGGGTTTAGGAGGAGGTGCCTAACTGCCGTTGAGGAAACACTTCCACAGGTGTGTGTTTGTGGATATAAACAAAACTGACCTACATCCGATAGCTCACCATATCTTAATCACAGTGAAGACGACAACACAAGGTAGCATCGGGGGGAGGAAAGGGTGGGGTTTCAAGAGCTCAGGGGACTCACCCTCATCAGTGATGGTGCCGCTGCTGGAGCCCCCACTGCTCTTGGACTGCCGGTGGGAGGAGGAGGAGGACACTGAGGACTCCGCTGCATGGCCTTTGGGTGAAGGGGAGGGCGTGAGGGTGGGGGAGGTGCTTTTGGAGGTAGTGGAAGTTCCAGAGGGAGGCCTTTTGCTTGTCTCCAGCTTCTGCACAAAATAAGACAAATACACAGCTAGCGCCTGGGAGGTAGAAGTGATTAAAGCAGACCCACAACAGGGAACCCTCAACAGGACATCTATCCAGAGGTATGAAATCTGTTTTAAAAACACACATGTGCAAAGCAGAAACAGCTTTATCGGAACAGTTACAGGCTAATCCTCTCCTGGAGCTGAGCAGGGGGTGGGATGGGAAAAACAGCCCATGAAGTCAGGGAATGTGGGGACTAGTCCTGCCCCTGCTGGCACTGTGTACTTGGCCAAGTCCCCTTACCTCTGTTAACCCGGCTTGGAGATGGGAGTGTGGCTTATTACACACCATGTCCCTTTCTGCTCTTGACGTCCCTTTACCCAAACCAGCTGCTTCCAACCTCTCACCGACGCACACATCTCCCCTTGGTTTGTGTGTGTGTGTGCACATGCATGTGTCATTTAGTTTTTTTTATATTTGGAAATACTCTTAGATTTATGGAAGAATGAAAAAGAACAGAGAGTGCTGCTGATGTATCCCTCAGCCAGCTTCCCCTGATGTTAGCGTCTTACAGAACCAGGGTACAATTACCAAAACCAAGAAATTAGCATTGGGACACCCTGTTAACTAAACTGCAGATTGGACTCAGCACTGGCTGCTTGTTCCACTGATGCCCTGATTCTGGTACAGGATCCAGTCCAGGTTCCACAAGGGTCACCTACTCATCGTGTCCGACTCTCCTCCAATCTGTGCCGGCTCCACGGTTCTGCCTTGTTCTTCATGCCCTTTACGTTTTTGTTTTGAAGAGTCCTGGTCAGGTGTTTGTAGATTGTCCCTCAAACTGGGTTTCTCTTATGTTTTCTCATAATTGGATTTGCTTATGGGTCTTGGGGTCAAGGACCACAGAGGTGAGACATGGTTTTCTGCCCATCATCCCAGGAGGCACAAAGTGTCAGTCTCTTATCACCGATGGTTAGCCCTCGTCACCTAGGCAAGGTGGTGTCTGTCGGGTGAAGTTACTGTTTTTCCCTTTATAATAAAGAAATGTTTGGGGGAAGATATTCTGAGCTACATAGCTTGTTTTTCCTTAAAGTTTAACCCACTAATTTTTTCTGGTGGCTGTTGTATGGAGCAATTACTAATGACATGTTCCAATGGCGATTTGCTATTTCCCTTATTTGTCCCACATTTACTATTTGGCATTTTTCTGTAAGAAGAGTGGTTCTTTCTGCCTCATTTATTCAGCTACTTATTCATATCAGTGTGGGCTCCTGGATATTTATTTTGATCTTGGGCTATAATCCAATACTATCATTATTTATAGTTGCTTGACTTATTCCAGCTATGGCCACCGAGACCTTTCAGGCTGACTCCTGTGTCCTTTAAACATGCCCATCTTTTTTTCTTTCTCTCTTTTTAAAAACATTTCCTTACTTTCCAACACCACAAAATGCTTCAGGCTCATCCTGTATTTTCACTGACCCACTACTGGAATAGACCACTCCTCCAAGGCCCTGGTCCTTTTGGTTGGAGAATGGGATTTAGAAAACAAAGTCTGGGAACTAGACTGCTCGTTGCTACTGGGCTGTCACTGCTTCTAGGTCCTGTCAGTAGACAGAACAAGGAAGTACATGAGGCACACTGGCCTGCACATACACATACAGCCACATCTTCACCAACCTGTGTGCACACATGTATGTGTGTTTACATGTATAAGCATGTGTTCGTAATGGTTCAACACTGAGTGCAATATCCACAGGGTTTGCTCTAGCATTTCCCTTTTAATCCAATCTCTGACAGTTAAAGCCTGGGCTTATTATATTTACTTTGTTCAACCTTATATTCATGGGAAGTACATAGATATGCAAAAAGCATATATACATAAAGTGATTTTGGAATTTAAGCTACCTCCCCGTAAGAAAAAACTTTACACTCAGACTACAGTGCTTACACATGGGGCTTTACCTCAGCCTACCACATCCACGGGACATATGCTGTCTCCCCACTTCCTACAGTGCGGTTATGTCATCCACTCGGAACACAGTTGGATCTTCTGTCACAGTCTGAATTTCATCTTCGGTTCCTGGTTATTTTGTAAAAGAATTTGCATATGGTAGAAACGACTCTTGTGTGGAATTCTACGGGTTTTTACAAGGGCACAGAGTTGTGTACCCAACAGAGTACCACACCCAACAGTCCGTCACCCCCAAATTCCCTGTGCTCTCCCTGATTAGTCAGTTCTACCCCCCACAACCCACAAAAATAACTGATCTATTTTTCCACCCCTACAGTTTTGTCTTTTCCAGAATGTCATGTGAACAGTACATGTGAATATGTAGACTTGTGGGTCTAGATCAATACAATGCCTTTTAAAACTCATTCAAGTCACTGCACGCTATCAGTGTTCCTTCCCATTGCTGAGTAGTCCGTGCATGGTTGTACCAGTTACTTTACCCATGCATCTGACGATGAGATGTTTCCCGTTTGGGGTGGTTATGAAAAAACTCCTATAAACATTCACCAGCAGATTTTTACACAAACAGAACTTTTTAAAAAATTCACTTGGGTAAATGCCTAGGAGTGAGATGGCCAGCTCACATGCTAAGTGTATATTTAGTTTTATAAGAAACTGCCAAACTTTTCCAAGTTGGCTGTACCATTTTGCACTCCTACCAGCAATGAATGAGTATTTCCGTAGCTCCACATTCTCGCCAACACTTGCATCTTTAATTTTTTGTTCAATTTTAGCCATTCTAATAGGCGTATAGTTCTGCCTCCCTGTGATTTTAATTTGCATTTCCCTAATACCTAGTGATGTTCAACATTCTTTCATATGTTTATTGCCATTTGCACATCTTTGATGAAGTATTCAGGATACTTGGCCCATTCTTAAAATTTGTTGTAAATTTCTTATTGCGGAGTTTTGAGAGTTGTTTATTTTGTAGTTTACACGACATGAGTAGATATATTCATTTTGGCATTTGTCCTATTGAGTGTTTTCTGAACTTCCTAGATCTGTGGTTTGGCATCTATCATCGATTTGGAGAAATTCTCAGCCACTATTTAAAAATACTCCTTCTGCCCCACCATCCCTCTCTCTCCCTCTTTTCCTTCAGGGACTCCAGTCATCCGTATGTGAGAGCGTTTGATGTGATCCCACCACTTCTGGATGCTCTGTGCTGTTGCGGTTCTTGATTTTGCTTTCACTTCCCTTTGTGTTTCAATCCGGGTAATTTCTATTGCCCTGTCCTCAATTTCACTGACTCTTTATTTGACTTGGCGAAGGCTACTAGGAGCCCATCAAAGGCTTTCCTCACCTCTGCTAATTTCACTGACTTCTGGCATTTCCACTGGATTCTTTCTTGCAGTTTCCATCCCTCTGCCGAAATAGTTACTCGTATAATTTGCATATGGTTCAAATTTCCATAAGAACCTTTAACACATTAATGGTAGTTTTTTAAACTTCCTGTTAGATAATTCCAACACCTGAATCATAGCTAAGTGAGAGTCGTCTGATGATTGCTCTGTTTCTTGGGAGTGCAGTTTTTCTTGCCTTTTCATATGTCTTGTAATTCTTGCTAAAAACTGAACATCTTAAGAGTATGATAGGTCCTGACGTGTTTGGCTCAGTTGGTTGGGTACTGTCTACAAAGTGAAAGGTCGAGAGTTTGATGCCTGGTCAGGGCACGTGCCTGGGTTGTGGGCCCCGTCCCTGGGTGGGGGCAAGTGTAGGAGGCAACCAACTGATGTTTCTCTCGCACACGAATGTTTCTCCCTCTTTTTTGCTCCCTCCCTTCCCCTATTTCTCTCTCTTAAAAAAGAAAAAGAAAAAAGGTATGATAGTAGAAACTAAGTTTATGCCTGGAAACGCACACAACTTTCCTGCTAATCCCCTCCATCTAACAAACTAAATCAGAGTGGAAAAAGAAGTCCCTTTCTTAGGTTTTAAAAGACTGCATCAATTAACTGCCTATATTGTTAACAATTTTTTCCCTCCTTTTTCCTATAGAGACATTCAATAGTAAAAGTTCAGATTAAGCAAATTAGTATATTCTTATACAACAGATCTCCCCCAGCCAAAAGCAAAGGAAAGTGGTACTCCGAACCTGTGGGCAGCATTACTGGGAAGGGGCAGGTGGATATAAGATCGGGGTGCTCTGAAATATATGGACAATTCTCTAGGTCCTCAGTGTAGGAGACTGACTGCATTAACGACATCACCTCCACTCCTCCCTGGACTCACACCCTTTGCTACATACCTTTATGTTCTCTGACACTGGGTGTGTTTATTTGCTTAAGCAACTTGACGGTTTTTGTAACACGTGGCTTCAGTCATTGCCATGACAACACATCCAAGCTTATGGATACACATGGCCTTGTTATCCTGGTCACTACAGCCAAGAGCCAGACATGCAAGTGATCCCCCCAGACCAGAGGAACTGCCTAGTTAAGTCCAGACTACATGGCCTGCCCACAGATTCATAAGCTGAAGAAATGCTTTTTGTTTTCAACCACCGAGCTTTGGGGGTGGGAACGAAAAACTGATGGGCTCCTGTAGGCTTTCAGGGGTCTGGGAAGTGCAGCAAAATGCTCTGACCACCCATGCCATTCTGTGTCTCCCGAGGTTTGCTTCACACTGATTCACAAACACGCGGGAAGTCACACCTTGTGAACATGCCACTATCACAGTACAGCTTGTTTTAAGCAAAGCACAAAAACCAGATTCGGGTGGCTCATATTTTGAATACTAATTTCTAGATCTTCCTAAGGGAGTCTTTGGAAAGCACTCCGTGTCTCCGTCTTCTGGAGCCCCTGTCAGAAAGCCCACTCCCGGTGTCCTCTGCTGGAGGGCAGTGGTTTCCGGAGCCCTGAGCTGGGCCAGCTGCAGCACTCCGGGGGGAAGGCGGGTTCCCCAGACCCTGCCTTGAGAGCTTCATTCAGTCGTCATGGGTGGGGCCCAGAAACCGGAAGGTTACAGCACGTCATCATGTTAAGAACGTTAGTCCATCACTGAACCGGATCGTTTCCTCAGGTTATTGTTTCCTAAATGCATCTTTTGACACAATTTCCTTTCATCAGAATATTCTCTTTGTAGATTAAATGTGACAGATGCATTCAAGTGAGATAATAATGAATATAACTTACATCTTAGATGTCTACCTATGTCCAACACCAATTAAAGGAAGCTAATAATCTCTAACACACCTAATAAGATCGTCAAAATAGAAACAGAAAATTTTAGGCAACAGAGGACCACTATATCAAAGACTGGCAAATTTACTTTAACGAGTAGCTCTGAGTTTCTCAGCAGGGAAGGCAAAAAGAAAAATACAATAATTACATAAATCCTACTATTTGAGGGAAAAAAATGCATCCCAGGGTCAGTAGAGACACTTTGTCTAGAGCCAAATTTTAAAAGGAACTCCAGATCCAGATCGTTTACACAAGTAATTTGCAATATAGTGGAAAATATGCTAATGCACATGGAGAGAGATACTTTCTCTGGAGCTGTATTGTAAAAGGAACCTAATTACATAGGTCCAGTTGCAAAAGGGACTTTGAACAACAAAAAGTTGGTAACCAAAGGTGGTTGGGCAGAAAATAAAGACTATTTCTCATTCACCATTAACACATCAACCCCTGGAGGCACTCCTGGGCAAAAATCCAAGGGTGAGGCTCTCAGGTGGTCTAACTGTTCTTAGGAAAAGAGCTTAAGACCTAGGAGATATGATAAAGAATGGGGATGCGCCTGGGCTTGGGGTCCTCTCAGAAAGGCAATGGGCTTCGCTGCGCCACTGCGCCACACGGAGGGCCACCTGGGGAGGGGCCCACACCCACACTCTGCCGGCTCCTCCATCAGTCAGCCCAGGAGGTGGAAGGGCATTGTGAAGACACGAAAAGACTTCCCATTCCAGGGAAGCATCTCGGGTTTCCCATCCCTTACAAACTCCACAGGCACCAACAGTGTGGTGACAGCTCTGGGGCTGCCTTACTGGAGGAATGGAGTCACAGCAGGGAGCTGGGGCCCTGGCTCTGTCCTGCCCGCCGATCCCTCCTTCCGCTCCCCCTCTCTGCCACGCCCTGCCTCTCGAGGGCTGTCCCTTCACCCTGGAAGAGCCTCACACCCAGCTCCTTCCATCTGGCTCCTCATCCTTCAGGTCCCCATTTAGACGTCACTGGTGCCCCGAAGCATGCATGGCAGGGCGTCCTCCCTTCTCCATGACAGCTCCTGCCACCCTGAGGCGAGACTGTCTGTGCCAAGGGACGCAGTAGTCACGAAACCCCAATTCACTGCAGGACCCTCACTGCTGGCAGGGCCAGACCCAGAACAGAAGCTCCAAAGATGTGTGCAATGAAGGAACAAGGTTAGTGCTAGTAATGTCAACACAGCTGGCACTTACACGGGCTCCCCAGAGGCCAGGGACACCTCCTAAATGCTAAAGCGTGCAGCTGAGTGTTGAACCCCGGCAGTCTGCCCCTGAACCCACACCCTAAACTGTTTCGCTCTAATCAATAAACAAATGTGTGCAATGTTAGGCTGGAAGAGGCACCTGCTGATGCCCCGAGACCAGGCAGGAAGTGACCATGAATGCCAGGGACCATGTGATATCAGCGACTGCCCGCACCACCCAGCCCTTCTCAGGAAACCCAGGAGCAGCTGCTGAAAGGGGCCTGTTCCATGACCCGTGCCCCGCTGTCAGGACGGAAGCTGTGAGTGGGACAGGAGGAGACAGACACAGAACCAGCACCTTGCCGCCGGCACCACCACCACCTGCGGGGGAGACTGGATGCTCGGAAGGGCTGGACCCAGGTGCTGGCCCAACAGGACTTGGCTGACGGCCGGGCTTCTGCTCAGAGAGTCCAGCTGCTTTCTTCCTCTGGGCGGCGATCTGGGACAGGACACTGTCTATGCTGCCACCTGGGGGGAGAGGAACGGGAATGCCAGCCACAGGCCCAGGGGACTGCAGCACGGGTGTGACGACGGGCTTCTGGTGCTGACTCGAATGCTCCACAGCCGCTCTGCCCACGACCCCTCCCCATTGGATTGAGGGTCAGAGCAGACCACAAGAGGACTCTGTACCAGAACCGGAAGGCGGCCAGGACGCAGTGGCCATCGTGGGACGAAGGCATCATGGTACTAGATGGTGAAAGATGCAGTGGCGGCAAGGTCAGGTTGTCCTCACTTTTCCCGGCACCACGGCCAGCTCGGCCAGTCTCCAGCTGGCGCAGATGCCCACTGCCCTGTCCTGAATTCCTGCCTCGGCCCCTACGCAGTGCCTTCCACCGTCCGCCACACCAGGGCTCCTCCCTTGACCTCCGTCTCCCCCCATCGACTGTCACACCCCCATCTCCTCCCGCAGGGCAGGCACGTAAGTCAATAACCCTCATTCCGCAACACTCAGGATGCAGGCTCCCTGCCTGGGCCCTGATCTGCACGTTCCCTCTCCCCGTCTCCCCAAATCCACTGGCAATCTTGAATTATTATGAAAGAAAAGGGCGAGAACAAAGGTGACTAACACTTCCAGGGCATTCACCAGGTGCCAGGCACTGCAGTGAATATTTCACAGGGATAAACAGAGCCACTCTAGAAGGCAAAATGTATCAAAAGCCTTAAAAACAGGCAAACCCGCTGACCTCACCACCCAGATTTGAGGGAACTTATGTTAAGCAAATCACGGACTGAATATGCAGATGCGGAGTATGAAGCCTTTCCTCAGTGTGGTCATCTATGAGAGCAGCAATCTAGGGAAGCCTCAGTGTTCAGGAAGAGGGCGCCAGTTACATCGACGTGTGGTTCCCCCCACGAACGGGCTGCTCTTCGGTTATTAAAAAGGTGCCGCAGACACAGGGGTACGGGCGTGAAAAGGCGGTACCAACACGGTGATGTGCGCAAAGAGGAAAACGGCTGCAGAGCAGCCGGTACTCAGAAGTCGGCTTGCTGACTGGGTCCTGGCTCTGCTACTTCACTGCTGTGTGGCCTTGACCGAGTTATTTAACTTTCCTGAGCCCCGGTGCCCTCATCTGTAAAATGGAGAATACGCCCTTGCAGGCTGTTGGGGCCTGAAGGAGACAATCCATGTGATGGGTTTGCTACTGGGCCTGGCACATACTGGTTCTATAACTTATTCCGCTACAATAATACAATATGCATAAAAGAACTTTGCAAAGACATATACCCAAGGGTTAATCGTGATCCCTAGAGAGTGATATTGTACCCCATTGCTATTGTTACCATCTTTTGGTTCATCTGGTCTTAAAGCTTTTCTATGATACACAGGCACTCCGTGTGCAGTGGCGTAGGGGTTCTCTTCTGCAAAGCGGGCTCCGTTAGTCCTGGCTGTCCTTGCAGAGGACAGACAACTGTGAGTAGGTCAGAATAACTGGTTTGGGCCCTAATTACCACCGCTTGCTCTATGTCCCTAGGCCAGTCTCTTGCCCACCCTGAGCTTCAGTTTCCTCACCTGATCAGTGAAAACGCGGGATGAGAGGCTGAGGATTTTACCTTCAAGGATTTTAAACACCATGAAAACACCATGCATTTCTCCTAATTTCTTGTAAATTTTTCCAAGAAAATAAAGCATTATAGACTTTATCTCCTCTGTTTCTACTCCTGCCCCCCAAAAGGCAGAGAATAAACTCAGAATTGAGAATTCACTGAAAATCACATCCAGAAGACAAGGTATGTGCAGTTGTTTCTGAGACTAACTGCACAGCGGGCACAGGGCCGGTTCACACCCTCGATGCCAGGTCTTCCCACTCCCCTAAGTGGCCGTGCCCAGACACCCACCTGAGCGGCTGTGCAGCTCCCCGCCGTGCCTGCTCACGCCCCCTACCCCACTGGAGCCACCTGAGGAATGAGGCGAGTGGTTGAAGTTTCCCGAATTGGCCGGAGAGACTGGACTTCTGGAGAGAGATGGAAATTTAACCGGCCTGACAGGAGTCTGCAAGAATAAGGCGGGTGTCATGGTGACGGTTTTTGGGAAGGGACCTGGAGTCCAGTGGGCCCACCGCAGCCAACGCCCGCATCCGCCCTGCATGTCCTGGCTGACCAGTGCTCAGCCTAGCCTGCTCAGAGCTGCCTAAGGGATGGGAATTCCCTTCCATCTGCTGACAACCTGGCCATTAGCTCAGGCTGAGCCCCCGTGATGTCAGTTCCCATGGGTCACCCAGCTTCCAGGATCACTCAACTCCTCCCACACAGCTGACTGAAGGCAAACCAGCCTGCAGAGCACCTCCAGGGGCCGGGATCTTGACCTCCCTGTAGAGATTCCATACTGCGATGGCCCAGGGAGGCAGCAGCAAGTGCAGGGGCCAGCCCCACTGCATCTGATTCGGAGGTGCTGAGCTTCTCTAATCACTGAAGCACAGCGGCAGGCCCCATCCGAATTCCCCGTCTTGGGTTTGCCCATTTACGGCATCCAGGGCGCAGGCAGTCCACACACGTAGAGAGAGTTCCTGCCTCAAGGATGCCTCAGTATGTTGCAGAGACACCAAGGGCCACAAAGACAAAACCCACGGTGGTCCAAAGGACAGAAGTAACATGCCTTCTGGGTTCAGGAAAACACCAGTAACGTACCTAGTTGACTCCCCCCATTTGCTCTTGGCCGTGGACCTGAACAATCATGTAGTGTAGAACTTGCTTAAAAACCAAAAATCTGATTTTTGGTCTCAGGCCTGCCCCACCTGGGGGATCTTCAGCAAATTACTCCCCCTCTTGGAGCCCTGGGTCCTAATCTACTAAAGGGAAGGCTGAATTAGTGCCGGACTTCGAACTGTTCCTCGGAGCTCCAGGGTTCCAGAGAGAGGATAGAGAAGAGAGCACCCCTGCCCTCATTCCCTTCATGCTGACACTGTAATCTATTTACAGATTAAGTTCCTTATTGGATTTCATTAGACGAAAGGTATCACTCATGCAACAAAAATAAAAAAGCTTTAACCCCTCTGGACCAATTGATCTGAGGACCTTCTGGCTACAACACGTCGTGATTTCAGGAAGCAGTGAATGATGCATATGAGTGTCAGCCAGGTGACTTACGGTGTCTGTGCCCCCGCTACCCACGGGGTGGCTCCTGCTGGCTCTCTGGGGCAGCGCAGTCTTCATGGGGTCTGCCTTCCCACTGTGACACGTCCGGGACCGGTCAGAGCTCCACAGCTCGAAGCTGGAAGGGGGTAGGAAAGGGGGGATGACGGCCTTCAGCTTGTCACTCGGGAGTCTGGTGAAGGGGGCTCCGTTTCGAAGCTGCAAAAGGCAGGCCATGGGTTAGTCAAAGGCCTTAGAGAGGCCCCAGCTCTGAGAGGAAGACTCCAGGTTTTCTTGCTTCTCTGAGAATGGCACTCTCCACCCCTTCCCCAAGCTAGAAACCCACATGGTGCCCTCAGCTCTCCTCCCAGCAAGTAAGCAATACCCACATCTGCTCTGCACCAGCTGCTGGCTTTCCCTGGACCCATCCACGGCAGCAAGATCAGAACAGGGCCGAGGGATAGAGAGCCAAGGTAAAGTCAAGTGATGTCGAGGGTGCAGCAAGGGGGGCAGGGGAGCTGGGAGAGCACAGGGCAGCCTCTCCTTACTGCAGGTGAAGAGGGCATCTGAGGGGAGGGGCACCTGAGCTGAGCCTGTGAGCCAAAGCACGCTGGCCCAGTGAGGATGGGGGAAAAGGTACTGCAGGTGGAGGGAACAGAATGTGGAAAGGCCAGGAGAGAAGCAGAACACATGTGCAGAACTGCAAGGGTACTTCTGTGACCACGGCTGGGTGTCTCTGTGGAAGGGGCAGGGGATGAGGGATGGCGAGGCTCAGGCCAGCTCTCCGTGAGCCCGGCCAACACTCCCTTCTCCATCCCCCACACCCATCCTACCCAACAGCCACACCTCCCACTGCTGGCATTTTTAACTGTCATTGAGTTTTTAAACTTTGAAAATGTGATCTGGGGTCAGTATAAAATCACATGATGAGGACTGGTGGACTGTCCAGGAAAAGCATTCACACGGTCCACACTAACTTTAATTAAGAAAAGACACTGAACTAAGCGCCAGATGGTACTTTGCAGGGAAGGGCATCCCACAGCTAAACCTGCCTCGGAGCTGGGCATCTCCGCAACGATGGCTGCAAACGCCCACTCAGCAGGGCTCCCTGGCCAGCTTCCATCTGCCCAGGGGCGAGCCGGCACACTGCTGCCCTCTACAGGGTGTGAGGAGGCAGGACAGCAGGCTCCGAGGCAGAAAGCTCAAGCGTCCTGGGATCCCACCACGGCTGCTCTGAGCTTTTCTGAGAGTCTGTGAACACATGCTGCTCCCTCTGGACCTCAGCCATTGCATCCAGCAGTGGGGGCTTGTACTGGAAGATGACGAAGGGCACTTGGAGCTCAAACCCACCAATGATGGGCATTTTCACTCCTTCAGGTGAGTTTCTGAACTGTTGCACACTTTCTGGAGGACAGTGACCTTCCTGCGCTTTGACCCAGGAATGCCTAGATATTTATCCTGAGGGAAAAATCAGGCGGGGGGGGGAGAGGAGGGGGAAACTGAGGCATAAGCACATTCATCGGAGCCTTAAAAAAAACAAAACAAAACTAGAACCCCCCGAGTCCGGAGATGTCACTCACTGCCACTCAGGCACATTTCCATGACGGGATGCTGTGTCACAGCCGCTAGATGGGCCGGGGTCAGAGAGTGTTCAGTGACGCACAGAAGACAGTCGTGAAACACCACTAACAAGTCAGGCTCGGCACAACAGGGATGGCGCAGTACCCACTCTGCACGACTCTCGCAGAGGCTGAGTGAGTGGATGTGTGTAAAGTGTGGCAGGGGCCGGTGCTTAGTAAGTACTGAGTTAACTGCCGGCTATTATCCAACAGAGCCTTGTGTCAGTCACGGATGCTAAAAACGACAGGGAAAATGCTTGCACCATATACGCCACAAAATGTCTATCAGGAGTGCACGTGTAATCAAGAGCCATTCTAATTTTCTCCTTTATATTTTACTGCACCTTCCAAAATTTCAATAACAGCCATTCTGTCATCTTACTGACCCTTCTTATTGCTATTCAATATTATCAAGTATCAGGCGGTACAAGCTCCCACGGTCACCGTGTAGAGACACTAATATACTGTGCAGGGCGGGCAGGAGCAGACCCATCTGCTGGGCGATCTGCTGGGCGGGTCCTGGGCCTGCTCAGCCTTCTGAGGGGGCGTGTCCGCTGCCTTCTCCTTTCCAATACTGCCCTCTCCTGGCCAGCCTCCAGCCCAGGGTCTCAGAACGAGGTGGACTGGAGTCCCACCCCAACCAGGAGGCTCTCCTTTCAGAGCAGAGGCACCTGAAGCCCAGAAGGTGAGGGAACACAGACGAGGCCCGAGGCAGGTAATGAGCTCACTGTGAGCCAGGCACTATGCTAAGATCTTCTGACTGCATTTAAAAACCACCACCATGCACACAGCATCCCTAGGCCAGAGACTGCTTGCTGTCCCCTGGTATCCATCCCCCACATCCTCCTCAGCAGACACCCCTGCCACTTAATTGGGCACCCAACCGCCTGGAGCAAAGACTTCGTTTGCCAACTTCCTGTGCAGTGTGATGAGGCCACATGACTCAATTCTGGCCAATGTGATGCAAACAAAAATGTGTGTTTCCAGGAAAATTCTTGAAAGACATCTGGCATGTACCTGTGGCCACCTCCTCTTTCCTGCTGGCTGGAAGGAGGCAGTCACGCCCAGGGGTCTGGAAGCCACCCTGGACCCGGAGGTGACCTTGGTAATAGAAGCCATGCCTAGAAGACCAGCAGGTGGAAGGAACCCGGGTCCCCGAATCCATGGAGCAATGTACCGGCCCTGAACTTCACTCACTTAAGAGAAGTGAACTGCTGCCTTACTTATGCCACTGCTGTCTGCACACTTTTTATTACAGCCGAACTTATCCTGATTCACGCCTAGGCGAGGAAACTGAGGCCTCTCTCCCTGGCTCTCCATAACCAAATGTCCAACGTCACCCATCAACTGCTACCCCTTCAGTGCCCTGTCCTAAGGGCTGCCTCCCTGAGACTGTGACCAGGGCTTCGCCAGGGCACCAAGTACTGGCACAGCCTCGCCCACGCTCCAGGCTGGCACCTCTTCCGGCCCCTCCATGCCACAGCTGTACCCCCTGCTACACACTGTTTACAAGATTTTATTTATTTATTTTTAGAGAGCAGAGAAGGGAAGGAGAAAGAGAGGGAGAGAAACACTGATGTGAAAAAGAATATCAACTGGTTGCTTCTTGTACGCACCCCAATGGGGGCCAAACTTGCAACCCAGGCCTGTGCCCTGACTGGGAATCGAACCGTCAACCTTTCACTTTGTGGGCCGATGCCCCACCCACTGAGCCGCACCAGTCAGGGCCCCATTGTTACACACTTTCATGGCAGCCCCATCTGTGAAACCACAAAAAAGGACAAATGCCCATATCGCTCCTTGTACATCAGTAAACTAATGATGGGTAGAGACCTAAAGTACTTTCAGAAAAGCCCTGCACTCACCATGGTTGTCAATAACGCGTCTTCCTTGTCTCCTCGTGTGCTCCCAGGACCTGAGGGACAAACAGAATTTTCCTGAAATGACCCCCCCCCCACCTCACGAGTGCACGGCTTGAGGCTGAGTGACCAGGCTGGCCTGCATCCTGGTAAACCAACTCTCCTGGGAGATTAAATATTTAATAATAATTGATGTTCAATATTTGAACAGAAGGAAAGTACTACAAATGTATCTCAGAGTGTGTTTTCAGCTTTTCCATAAACCGAGACCATGCCGGGTCAGACAGCGGGGCACCCAGCTCAACAGTCTGTCTCGGCAATGGTGCCGAAGGAGCGGGTCTGGGCATGGGGGGGTCTGTTAGAAGGGATATGGTCTAACCGACTTCCCTCTCAGTGGGGCAGTCTCCTTCAGCTCCCAGTAAAGTCACCCAATCTCTTGAATACCTCCAGTGCCAGGGAGCTCACTACCCTTCCTCCCCCCACAGGTAATTTGTTCTATTTCAAAACACTTTCAGTGCCAGAAACCCATCACATTGATGGGAAAAATCACCTATCAATGGCTTCCAGTCCCTCAGCAGCGTGTGTGTGCAGGACAGAAACTTGGGACTCTTGCCACTAGCTTCCCCGTCCTCCCAGCCTGACAGCATCTGTGTCCCTGCCCAAGTCTCTTCTTCCCCAGAGCAGCCACTCTGCTCCACTGTCACATCCCAACACCATCTCACCTCTGACATCAGCCTAGGAGGGCGGACAGAGGGCAGAGGCTTTGGGTCTGACCACTGGACATTCCACATCTGCAGCCTTTTCTTACCACTGTCTTTCACTGCGGGGGCCACGTCAGGGAGCCCAGAGTGGCTTAGCTTGTCCTGGGGGACTGCCCGCATGGTGGAATCCAGCATGGGTTCTGGCTCATCACAGAACGGCAATGGCTGGTTGCTGGACAGCCCACGGGGCAGAGTCTGCATCAGTTTGAGCTTCCGAAACCGGTTGGACATCCGGCTCCACCAGGACTGCCGAGGGAATGCAGAGCAGAGGTCACGGTCCGGGAACGCCCTGCCCGGGGAGGGAACTGTACTTCACACTCGCTTCCCCACCCCTCGTGGGGGCCACGGCAGGCATCCCCATCAGCCACACTGCACCCTTCCCCAATTAGCCCCGGTTCTCTAAGTCCTCCCTGACCCTGGCCTTAGGAGCGTTTCCAATAGGGTGCAGGTGGCTATGAACCCTAACTGCCACCCTTCACCTAATCAGTCTCCTTACAGCACAGACTGAGACATCGAGACCCAGACAGGGCCAACCCCAAACACCTTAACACTTGTCACTGCATGGCTTCTCTCCCAGCCCAGTGACAGTGTCGGCGGCATCAGGGTGTCTTACAAGGCCTGGCACCTGCTCTGGTAGCTGATGCCTCCCCACCTAGAGAGAGGCCAGTTGCCACCTCTCAGGGTGTGCTTATAACCCCGGGACAGGTCAGAGGTCACTGGCATAGTCCAAAGGAAGGTTGTGAGGGCCTGACCTATGGAGGGAGGTGGCAGTGAGGACAGGGACAGAGGGACCTCTGCGAGCAGCACTGTGCAGAAGAATGTGGGGCCTCAAGGGAGCCACCGACATGAAAGGGACGCCGAATCCGCAGACCTGCAGAGGTGCTAGCACCTCAGACGGGATGGGGGAATGGACTTTCAATTTTACATAAGTAGAGCAGATGGGGATGGTGAGAAATTCAGAGAAAAATACTAGGCTTGCAGTTAGAAACAAGCAACTGGAGCATGTTTTGGCATTCCCAGGAAGAAGCGGATGGGGGCCTGAGGACCGCAGCGTGATCCCGGAACAGCACAATCAGCAACTACTGTACACACTGAAGCAGAAGCTGCCGACAAATGGCCTGGGTGGGAGCAGAGGTGTTCAGTTTGTCCAGCTCGGTACTACATTGTGCAGAAATTTTAAATATTTCCTACATTTATAAATTGAGTTTCCACATCAAAATAAGAATTTCTAGTTTCTTCTTCTAAAAAAAAAGGGAAGACCTGGTAACGTGGACCCACATTCTTACAAACCAGCCATGGATGCCACTAAGTGGTTACAATCACTCCACTTTTCCCCAGGCCCTGCCATTCCCTGCTGCTCACCCTCATCTCACTTCCCACCCCGGCCTGCCCACGCCCCCTCACCCTGACCTACACCAGCCCTGGGTTAACAGAAGTGGCAGGCATCCTGCAGCCCGTGGACCTGGCTCTCTGAAGCGCTGTGAGACAGGAAAAGGCTAACCTTAAGCCCGCCTTTGTCATCGGGCAGCACTGGGACACTCCAGGGCTGTCGAACCTTCGAGCAGGGCGGGGGTGGCGGGTGGCTCTGCCGGCCTTTGTCTTTATTCACCTGCATGCAGACAGATGCCAGCAGTCGAACAAGTTCCGTGTCTATGGGCATAAAAGGTAGCGTTTTACCTGCAAAGATGTCTGTTGGGCTACAGGGAGTGGCCCCAAGCCGAGTCCCATCAGCCTCAGAATTCGTGTGCTCTCCCAGGCTCAGGCTGCCAGAAGGTGGCAAAAAGGCCAGCAGCACTGGTTTCTACTAACCAGAAAGTAGAAACAGCTCTCTTCCCACGCGAGGGCCAGCGTGTACCGTGTTTAACAAGTGCAGACTCTGCAGCCAGATGGCAGAGGTTCAAATTCAGCCTCTGTCCCTCTCTGGCTGCGTGACTGCAGGTCCTGAATGGCACCTCCCAGCCTGGGGTGGCAGAGATTGGTTCTGAATGACTGGACTTGGGCAGCAGGCCCTGCCTCTCCAGCCAGCTCAGTCATTTCCCGGTCTTCATCACTTCTGCTCCACGAGATGATGTGAAGCTCTGCTTCCCTCACACTCCAGGGGGAGGAAATGGAAGCAAGCACCTGTATGGTGTATGGGGAGGGGTGGAAAGGGTGGCAGTACTGGCGATGCGGGAGGATACTCTGCCTGCTACCCCTGTAGCTAAGACAGTAGCAGGAGTAACCGCACTTGGGACTGTGGAGGTCAAAGTCCTCCCCCCACGGCCAGCCCAGCAAGTTGGGATCTGGTGCAGGGTTCAAAGCCTACGGGTTCAGAGAGCCTCTCAGCCTCTCTCTCTCTGGGCTAGAACTCCTGGATCATAAACAGAGAGGTCCTCCCCTTGAGCTGGCTAATTGGAAGCCCCAAGACACAGAGGAGGGCCTGTCACACTTTGGGGGGTGGGGCAAGTTGGAGCCAGTTGGAGACCAGGAGCTGCAGGGCCAGTAATGGTAACGCCTCCAGCACGGCGCCTCCAGCTACACACTGCTCCATCTCTGATTCTGTGCACCACAGGGCCCTTTCATTTCCTTCCAAGTCACTCAGGACGTCTGCCTACGAAGCACAGAGACCATCCTAGGATTTGTGTGGACTGCTAAAGCAGGCACGCGCCTTGTAGGCCTTCCCTCCTTGGACTCCCAGAGGGAGGCCTCGGGGACTACCTGGCCCCAGCCCAGCCCTCTCAGGCAGGGGAGCGACTTGCCCAGGGCCATGTGGTGAGCGAGCTCCTGGGGCTGGAGACTGGCCTCCCCCCGTAAGCAAGTGCTCCAAACCCACGTGCTCATCCGATTCCCAGCCAGAGCCAGGCCGTGCAGGGCCACGGCCCTTTTCCTGCAACAACCCACCCGGATCACTCAGCAGCATCACGAGGTCAAAGGCCGTGTACCCATTTTTCGCTCGAAGAGTGACATCGGCACCCTGGTTTAGCAGATATTTGACAATTTCCTTATTCCTGGGGAGGAAAGAGCGAACCAGGTTAGACCCACTGAAAGTGAAAGCATGGCTTTGCTCCTGACGTGGCATTAACTACGACAGCCCAGCTCTGAGTGTGTAAGAAGGACGTGGAAAGTGGCAAATCATCTCACATGCCCCCCGCCTACCCCTCGGTGGGTTGGACACGAAAGTCGTGGCAGTCAAAGCCTAAGTGCTCCTGCCATTAACAGAACAGACACCAAAGACTCTGCCCCCAAACCTCCTGACGCCCCCACCCAGACCAGGCCCCCTGCACCGAGTCTGAGGCTCATCAAGGCAGAAAACAAACCAGGTGCAGAGGATGCAGGAAAATGCAATGATCACCTGAAACAGGGCAGGCAAGGGGCCCCTAAGTTGGATTCAGACTCCTAGCAGCTGGGAGACTGTGTGCAGACCCCTGCCTCTCTTCAGCCCCCATCCACCCCCCACCCCCAGAAGCAGGCCTCCTGCAGGGGAATAGGATGCCGCTGAGAGGGGATTCCTGAGCACCAGTTGACTCTGGCATTTGTTCAAAGGAGACGGTCAGAACAAGTGCCAGCGCCGACGTCTCTGAGAAGCCCATGGTGTGAGTGGCCTGTTCATGTCCACCAGGGGCAGCTTAGGGAGGCCACTGCACATCAACGTGAAAATGCCAGACAAACCAACCACCCCGTTCCACTGAAAGCAACCTGCAGAAACTTATCTTTCTGCACAAAACGTTTCTGCTGCCTGGTTTCTTGTGGCCACTGTGATGAGATCACAGGAAATCTGGATATAAATGGGTTCCCGCAGGAAAGAATGAGCCTGTACTTCTTTAATTTTTTTTTTTGCATGCCTCAATGTCTTCACAGCCCCAGGGTTTCCCTGTAGGTCTCAGGATCAGAAAGCCCCATCTCGAACCCTATCTCAGTCTGAGCATCCCATCAGCCCTGCTGCTGTGGGCATGGGGCTGGCACTGACCCATGGTAGGTGGCCTGCATGAGGGCTGTCCAGCCGTGCACGCTGTCCTGCTTGTCCACTTCGGCGTGCCTTTCCACCAGCAGCTGCACCAGGGGCAGCTGCCCCATGACAGCTGCCAGCATCAGGGGGGTGGCCCCGTCCCCATTGACCAGGTTCACATGGTTGGGGTCTTCGTCAGCAATCTCTTTGACCAGCTGGAAGTTTCCTAGGAGCAGAAGCAGGAGCCCTGCGGATCCGTGGGACTGGCACAGCAGGCGTGTGTGCCCAGTGGGCTCACTTAACATGCATTTGCTGGGCCTGCCTCTGTGCTGGGCTGCGGAGGGGAGTCAGAGGCAGCCCCCACTCCAAACCCCTTGGTCTGCACAGGACAGAGGCGGCTACAGAAATATCTTCGCTAACAGAGAGAAGTGCTGGTGTCGTAAGAGTGCAGAGGAAGGAAGCAGAGTAAGGACGATGCTCGTGCAGAGGAGAGTTCATGCCTGGCTAAGGGCTGAGGACCAGGACCAAAAATGGCTTCCTGGAGGCGGGGTCTGGATCAGAAGAGGAGATTTTAGGATAAGGAGTCCTTCATCACAAAGAGACTGAAGCGGGTGGGTGGGCACCCAGGTATTTCAGAGGCAGGGAAGAGCCAGGACCTAAGCACAAGGCTTGTCTGCAAGGTGGAGGGGCCTGGCGGGGGGCAGGCTGCAATCTGCTTGTAAAGCTCGGTAAGAACTACCAGGCCCTGGGGCCAGAGCCTTCCTGGGTGAAACTACAGCGCCAAGAAACAACAAAATGCCTGTTCTTCCCTCAAGTGCTCTGGGCAGCCTTGAAGAGGACGATAAGTATTAGGTTGGGAGACTGTGGCACCGAACGCTTAGATATCGAAAAAGATTTTCTAGAGTGCTTACCCATTTTCAGTGCGTGGAAAATATCAGGTCGCCTTTTCTCCTCATCTGGGTAAACAAAGATATTAGAAGTTAAGCACAGAAAGGTTTCACATAACAAAAAAGTCACAAGGGGGTAACAACACAGCCTAACTTTTAAAATTACCTCCTTCTCAAAAGCAATCTAACCAGAGGCCCGAGTGACAGATGAACCCAGCAGCCCTTCTGGGAGGGTTATGATCAAAGAGTCAGACCCCGGGAGGCCACTCGGCCGAAACCACACGCATGAGCCGTGGACTATCTCCTGATCCCACACTCATAAAGTTTCTAAGCAATCCAAACTTTGGGATGTCCTGTTTTAGGCAGGATAGAAAAGCATAGTCTTGGAGACATCTGAATTCCTATGGACATTTTAAAAAGAACCAATGAGCCCTGGCCAGGTGGCTCGCTTGGCTGGAGCATCGTCTCATATACCGGCAGGTTTGCAGGTTTGCAGGTTTGCAGGTTCGCTCCCGGGAGACACTGATGGATGTTTCACTCTCACACCAATGTTAATGTTTTTTCTCTCTCCCTCTCCCCACCTCCCGCCCGGCTCCCCCTTCCCTAAAACCAACAAAGATATATGCTGGTGAGGATAAAAAAAAACCAACAATGATTCTTTTCTCCTAAAAACAAAATGGACAACCATGAGACAATATTGAAGTAGATGCCCTGAGAGGCTAAGCTGCTATGCCCAGAGGGAGGTGAAGGTCATAAACGTGGCCTCCAGAAGAGCTGGTTAATTTCTGCTTTCTTTCCCAGCAAGGATCAGCCTGTGCGTGACTCTGAGAGACATCCCTGCCCCAGACCTGCAGACACTGGTCCCGGCAGCCCTGCTGCTCAGCTGATGCTTATGTCCCACCTGAAGCCGGCTACCTGACCTCCAGCCTGTATCACCCCCACTCTGCCACACCCCACCCCTTCTACCTTGGCTGGTGCACCCCTGCCTACCCCAAAGCTGGGCCTTGCTGCACCCGCCCCGTGCAAGCCGATCCCTCATCTGCTCATCCGTACCCTCCCGCAAGCCTGACTAGAGTGGACCCTGCTCCTGTCAGAAAGCAGACATTGTCAGGACTGTCCCCTCACTGATGATAAAAGTCAGGACTTCCTGCCGCCTTTGACTAGCTCCGGGTATGGAGCGGTCAAACCTGGGGCTCTGGGCTAAATCTCTGGTCCAGATCAGTGCCCCGCCCCCAGGAAAGCTGGGAGGAAGCTGCAGCTGACAGGGAGCACTGGGCCTGGAGCCAGTGCATCAGAATGAGTGTACGTCTCTAGAGCTCAGTGTCCTCAAGGCTAAAACGGGGACAACACGCAAACATGGGGGCCCCCAGGTGGTCACAGGGGTCAGTCAAACAGACAGGAAAGGCATCAGAAATGGCTACGTCCTATTACAAGAGCAATTCTTGTTATCTTTACTAGTCACCAGCGCCCACACTAGCAGGGGTAACTGTTAACTCCAGGGCCGTTAAAGGAAGTGTAGGCACAGAACCATGAGTCGGATTTCACCTGTAAAATACAGTTATGAAACAACTATGCACCTTAGTGCTAATAAATATGTTATGTTCCCTGTGTTTCAGAAGAGTTTGCTATGGGCTGGCACCCTCTCATGCCAAGGATCCTTTGACAGAAAGGAGCAGTGTCACCTGGCTTTAGTGCTGGTTGCTAAGCAACGGTCTGGCACAAATGAATCACTGCCAATCTAGCCTGACCCCAGGACATTGGGTCAACTGGGCCCCTGCCGTCAAGTGACCCTGGGCTGGTCACTCCGGGCTCCAATTTGTGCACTGAGGCCAGTGGGTCTGGGGACCTAGCCCAGGAAACCACAGTGGGGGTGGAGAGGGTGTCCCAAGGACAGTCGCAGCCCCAAGGCAGCCTGCTACAGCTAATTTAAGGGAGAGGCCCAGGGGTCCCTAAGTCCCCCATGGGGTGTATTTCCTGGGATCTCACAAAAAGAGCTGAGGTCTGTTACTTATTCAATAACCTGCCATGATTAATAACACTATGTGGCCCTTGCTGATGCCCCACCTGAAGATGGCCACCTGACCTCCAGCCTGCACGGCCCCCGCTCTGCCACACTCTGCACCCTCTACCCTGCCCCCCGCAGCACTTGCCGCCTACCACGCTATGTAACTGATTTTATTTAATAAGCTATTTCCTGTTTATTGTCAGGGTTCTCCAGGTCAGGGGCTGGATCTGATTTGCTGACTGACGGGTCCCACGTACTGAGAGGAGCGCCTGGTACACTGTAGGCACTCAATAAACACTTGTAGAATAAACGGATGAATAGTCAATAAAAACCATTATAGGAGCTCGCACTTACTGCGGGCTAGCTCTGTGCCAGGCGCTGCATACACGCATACACGTTCTCCAGGCACGGTCTGACTGTGGCTCCCAGCACCTCCCAAGGCAAATGCGTTTATTAGGAGGCTTTCTGGAAGGGGGCACTGAAGCCCTGAAGGGACAATGAACATGCCCGAGGCCACCCAGCTGGCCACAAAGCGAAGAACTAGCCTCAACCCAGGGTCCACCGGATGGGGAAGTCTGTGCTCATAGCCCGATCCTGTCAAATATGAGTGACAGCAGTTGATGGCAGCGGCCGGTACCTCTCAGGCACTCCCTCCGGGCCAGGGTGACCTCGCTCAGTCCTCATGGGAGTCCTGCGAGGCGGCGCTGCTCCCGTCCCCGTGTATGGACAACAAAACAGGAGCTCGGGGAGCTGGGGGAGCTCGGGCCACCCGCTGTCCAAGGGCCCTCCACTGGCCTTTCCTCCAGATTCTCACCTTTCGGCCCTGCACACTCATACACTGCCACTCGATTATTTTTTAAAGAGCATAATTCTTTTTTGTTGTTGTTTTGTAATCCTTACCCGAGGATATGTTTGTTTATTTTAGAGAAGGAAAGGGGAGAGGGGAGGGAAACACCTATCGGCAGGCTCCTGTACGCACCCGACCAGGGATGGAGCCCACAGCCTCCGGTGTACGGAACAACGCTCCAACTAACTGAGCCCCTGGCCAGGGCTGCCGCCCATCTTTACAGTTCAAGCTGCGTGTCACTCAAGTCGGACCCGTCGCAGAAGGAGGTCACAGGTGTGGGGCTGGGTGTGGCATTGTGTTTCATGGTTCTACTGCACATGATGAACAGAAGATTTGAAAGGCAATGTGTCCTGTGGCAGATTTGCTAAGGATTGTTAAGACAGCCCTTCAAATGCCAGAAAGACAGCAAAAGGAAAAAAAAACAGAACACCTTACTAGGTGTGGAAAAACTTCGCAAGTGCACTGAACTTTATGTGAACTAGTCTTCGGGGACTGATCATAGACAAGTTCAAGCACACTGTTCCAGAGGGTCAGCAAACTACTGTCCATGGGCCAGACCTGACCTGCGGCCTGTGTCGGTAATGAGGGTTTCATTGGGACAGAGCCACACCCACTCATTTACATATCACAATGGCTGCTTTCATCCTAGTAGAATTAAGCAGAAAGAATGATGGCAGACTGTATGGCCCACAAGGTCTAAAATATTTATCGTCTGGACCATTACTAGAAAAAGTTTGCTGACCCTGTTCTTAAAGGATCCCAGAACCACCTGCATCAGAATCGCCTGGTTAGGGAGCAGGGACCTTGCTATGCAGGTTTCCAGGCTCTTCCCAGGGCTACCAAACCTCTCTGTGGAGGGTGGGCCGGAAAGGTGGCATGTAACAGGCAGTCCCAACTGAATTGTACACACAGCACATCCTAAGTGCCACCGCTCTGTGGGCTACACTCTGGGTTCTGCATGCCCTTCCTCGATCCTCAGCCTGAGCCATTTAAACACAATTTGGGGTCCTCTGTGAAGCCATGGGGGTGGGGGTAGTGGTGGGGAGAAGCAGCCTGACCTGTCTTGGGCCTGACGGTGGTCAATGGGTCCAGGTAATCTGCAAGGTCCCTGTGCTTGCGGTCAAGTGCAACCTCGAAAGCAGTCTTCTCCAATGCACTGAGGTGGTCGGGGTTGGCCCCCTTCTCTACCAGCTGCTGGGCCACGCCAAGCCTCCCAATGAATGCTGCCAGCATCAACGGACTCCAGCCCACGGTTCGTGCCGTGTGGTTGGGGTCGGCACCCCACTCCAGCAGCAGACGCACCACAGCTTCGTGCCCATGCTGGATGGCCGCCATCAAGGCCGTGATGTCCAGCAGCTCATCCCTGCTGTCCCCTGCCCCTGGCTGCTCGCCTGAGGGGTTGGGATGGTCCACGAAGGCACCAGCTTCCAGCAGCAGCTTCACCACACCCAGGTGGCCACCCCGAGAAGCCACAGTGAGCACACTGGCCCCCAGCCGGTTCTGGGCATTGACATCAGCACCGTGATCCAAGAGCAGGTGCGCCACGCTCACGTGTCCAAATCTGCCAGGAAGATGGAGAATCAGTGATGCTGAACACAAAGCCTGGTGAGGAAACACTTATTTAATGCTCATCTACCACTCAGTCACAGGGCTGCCTGTAATAAAAGGCCTTCTTGCGGTGCCAGCCCTGTGTCTGCCCCACCACGGAGGTGAGCAACTGCCCTAAGTTTGCACCCGGTGCTGCCACCCACTAACTGCACGACCCTGAGAAAGAACTTTAACTTCTTTGTGCCTTCATTTCCTCATCTGTAAAATGGGGGCAAAATGGTATTGTCTTCAAGGGAATGTTAAGGATTGAGTTAATGTACCTAAATATATCATAAATATATAATTACTGAATCGCCTAGAACAGGGCTTGGCCAAAGGAAGCACCACACCAGTGTTAGCTATTACCACTGCGATCACTTTGCATTCTGCAACATGCCAATGCCAAGGCCAGCCAGCCGGTGAGGCTGCATCAGGGCCAGAACCCGGGTCTGTCTGAGTCCTGCGGCCTTCCCGCTTTTCCCTGCACCGCACTGCCTCCCACGGCTTGGAAAGGTCATTTTATGCTGTTTTGCAGCCCAGTAATCTCTCTCGCTGCCCACGCTGATCTCCCCATGGGAAGGGCCCACCTATGAGTCACGTCTACCCTTCCCCTCCCTAAATGCAGACACAGAAAAGGTCCTTCTAGACGAGAGGCTCCGGACCCTATGCCAAGAGGTGTGGCAAGGCTGCGGTCAGGAGAACTAGGCTCTAAGGTCTCGCCAGAGGCCTGCTGCCACCTGCTGGCAGGAATGTCCACTGCCGGAGGCTTAGATGTGGGCCTTGGGCCAGACCCCCCTCAGGGAAGCTTGAGCCAAGGCCCTGCTGGGACACTGGGGAGACAAGCAAGTTCCCACCGACTCTGTAACACGAGGAAGAGGAAAACAAATGGCCCTGCCTAGCAAAATCCCTCCCTTCTTCTGCCGCCAGAGGGCGAAGAAGTTCTGTTTTATAGTGCTTTGGGTTGGCACGCTCTGTCTGGGCTCAGAGCTGTGTGTCAGAGCTGGAAGAGGCCTGGACCAAGAAGGAAAGAATGACAAGAAGAGGGGGCCAGCTTTGCCAGCTCATCCAAGGCCATAAAGCCTGAGTAATGTCTGCTTCGGCAAGGTAACTTTCTGAATCTCTTGCTGTGGGCTTCTACTTCCCGAAAGTGGTCTTGGTAGCTCAGCTAAACACAGGGCCTCCCTCCTCCCTGTGGGGGCAGAGCTGAGGCTGAGCTCTGGTCTTAACTCACAAATACCTTCTGGGACGTGAACCTTAACAGCACCAGGTCACTGCAGCCTACGGGGCGCTGCCCGTGGAGGGAGAGCTGGGTGAGCTGGCCCCTCCAGCTACTGGGGGACTGAGCCAGTCTGCCTCTTCTCCAAGAGCCGAGAGGGGGCAAGCCAGGCTGAAATATACTCGAAGGCAGAAGGCTGCAACCCCAACCTGTCTCCCTGCTTCCTGTGGTGTTCCCTCCTGCCCATCTTCCATGACATCCCCAAAACCAAAAATGATATCCCCACACGCTGAATCTGATGGCCACTTGGCACTGCCCAAAGGCCTGCCAACTCTGTCAATCTCGTCTCCTCCCAACTCCCCCAGGGCACCCTCCGGCCACGCTCCTCTGAGCTCACCAATGGCTGGGCTGGCCAGGAAGTTGATTTAGTTTTTTCCGTATGATGGCTCCAGTAGTGCCCAGCTGTCTTTACCTCATTCAAAACGGTTTTGTTAGATTATATTATGACAGCTGTCATATCAGTGTGCATTTAAAAAAAAGTATCAAAAATGGTGAATTTTTGTGCAGCCATTTTAACATTGAAAGTGGAAGAAAACAGGCAACAATTTTTGGCATAGTATGCTTTATTTGTCAAGAAAGGTAACAATGCAACTGAAATGCAAAAAAAGATCAGTGCCGTGTATGAAGAAAGGGCTGTGATGGATTGAATATGTCAGAAGTAGTTTGAGAAGTTTCTTGGTACTATTGACATTTTGGCCAAATCATTCTTTGCTGTGGGGTATGCACTGGCAGATGTTAGCCGCACCCTGGCCTCTACCCACCAGAAGCCAATAGCAGGAGATGGCCAACATACCCAAAATACCCATATCAGTGCAGTTATTGGTGAAAATGTAAAATGTGTCTTTTCTTTTATGGAAAAAACTAAATGAACATTTTGGTCAACCCAGTACTAGATTCTCTAAAGACAGGCCTGGGTGGCTGCCCCCCAGTGTGTGGAGCTGGGCAGAGTCTGTCATGCAAACAGGTGAGTGACTGAGTGACCGGTCCCTCACTGCACAGGGTGGGTCCAGAGACGGCAGTGAGAACCACTGGAGAGCTGACATGCCCTCCCACTGCAGCAGAGAATTTAAAAGGCTGCTCTGTGTATTTATCCAGCAGGAGATAAAATCTAGTGTAATCCCTAACATAGGATTACAAGGTACTATCACAATTTTATCTCATTTGATCTGAACAAACCCTGAGATTAAACTGCCCATTTCATAGATGAGGAAACCAAGACAAGAATGGAGAGCAATAATCTGGAAATTTGGAAGTGACAGAGTCAAAACTTGAATGAACGTAGGCCCTAAAAATCCCAAACCCACTCTTCTGGTATAACACATGTTCAATGAGGAAGATGAAGGCCGAATTTCAGTAGAAATGAACTCATGGGGTAGCCCAAGAGCTCATTCAATGAGGCTGCAAATATAAAAGGGTTCAACAAAGGCTGAGATAATTTTGTGGATGCTAAATTTCTAATAGGTAATTACTGAAGGCAGGGAAGCCAGGGCTTTCTAAACAGATGCTACGAATACCAATTAATTTCTGCAATTTACACGTGTCTAAAGACCTGGTACATACACCCACCACTCAAAGCACTAGGCTGAGAGTCCAGCTCTGCCACACTGGCAGGAGGAGAAATGAAGGGCAGGAGAAGGAAAGGAAAGAGGCCAACCTGTCTTTTCAGCATCAGGTAAATTTAGCAAGTGGCTTCCTGTGGCCGACAGCAGGAAGGAAATGGTCAGTTACAGGATCCATGGCTGGGAGCAGAGGCCAGGAACACCTGCCAGGGGGTGTGCATCTGACCCTGCCACTGACTAGCTGTGCTGTCTTGGACAAGTTACTTAACTTCTCTGAGTCTTAATTCCTCATCTGTGAAATGGGGAAGACAATATCTACTTCGTAAGGTTTTATATGGATTGAATGAGTTCATTCGTTTAAAGCACTTAGCACCATTCTTAACACGATGTAAGTGCTCAATAAAGGTTATAATTTTAAAAATGGAGGGGGAATTTTTAATTTTAAAATTTATAAATTTTACAAATTAAAAAATGGAAAACATGAATGGAACCATTTCTGACACCAAAGCATCCATAGGAGACCAAACTGTAGCCCAGGTGCAGAGCCTCTGATTGGCCAGCCTGATCCAATGATGAGCTTTGGAAGATACAGCTGGGAGGATGAACAGGCGCTCTCTTCCACCGAAAGTGGCAGCTGCCGGGAGCACCGTCTCCGCACACTCTGAGTGGTAGCGAGATCCGGGGAGGAAGGGCACAGCTGGAACATGCTGGCATATGGCATGCAGCTGCCCGTCCTGATCAGAGGGACGGACAGACTGTACATCCTTCAGAAAGGCTCCCATACATGTTAGTCCTCAGCACAGTTAGTGTAGGCAGCAGAAATCAAGAGCACATCCCAACTTGGATGGAGGCGACAAATGAGCACAGACGGTCAGCGTCGCCAGCTGAAGGACAATACAGGCTCAAGTAACCAGGCCCTGTCCAGGTCAATTCTAATCCTCTCACAGGACTGCCAGACTCTCTCATACTCTCATAGGCGTAAATAAGAGAGTCTGTTATATCTACAGCCCCCAAAGCGGCACCAGTAAGGCGAATGAAGGAACGGAGAATGTAACTAATCCAGAGCCTCCTGATTTGCAAGTGACAAAATCAGGCTACACTGTACCACAACTTGCAGCCAACAGTGCCGCACTGTAGAGAAGAAGGGAAGTTCTCTAAAAATGTTAAATCAGTTAACAGAGTTTGGGTTAATTCTTGAGTCTTCTGCTCCATCAAGATTAACAGAAATCAATCAGATGAAATGAATCCGATGACTGCCCATCCTGCAGCACTTGGTTTCTAGCACAAACTGGGGACCCGGGGTCTCTGAGACACCCTGCAGTCACAGCCGTGCTCAGCACGGTGCCCCAGGGCTCACGAAGGGCCCCGCTGCCCTGGCTGGGGGTTCAGAGATGAGGCTCCCAAACCTACCACGTGACAGAATCGCTAGGCAGCCTCTTCTCGCACGGAGTCCCTCCCTGTCCTTCCCCCACTCCCCACCAGGCCTCCTGAATCACAGTTCCCAGAAAGGGAACTCGGGAATCTAATTTGGAAAAGCTTCCCGGGGATTCTGATGTGTGGCAGGTGGGGGTGCCCCTGAGGAAGGGGACCAGCTGACATGAGGTGGTGGGCACCACTGCAGGGCCCCCCTGGTGCTGAGCGACCAGATAACAGGAGGCATATCAAGGCAGGCTTTCCAGAAGCAGCCAGGCTGGGAGGAAGAAGGGGCCTCATTGAGGGTAGAAGGGGCTTCCTATATGTGGTGTGGCAACAGGTCTGCAGTCAGATTTCCCCAATCCGCTGACTAGCTATGTGCTCATGAGCAAATCTGTAATCTCAGTTTCTCACCTTTGAAGTAGAGATACTATTCTTGGCACAGAATAAATGCTCGATAAATGTTAACACACATCCACCACCACCAACAAAACAAAACACAGCACAGAGAGACACAGAAAAAGTCTGGATGAAATCATCTTGGCCTAGTTTTAGGTTTAATTTAGGAAGTTTAGTTTAGATACTAAACCGAGCTTAGTTTAGGAAGCCAGGGAAAAGCAAAAGAGAGAGTTTGGTGAGGGGTCTGAAGGGGGAGTCTCGAATGCCGTCACGCCGAGGGCTCTCACCCTGGGAGACGCACAGCCAAGCATTCGTTTGAGGAAGACCTGGAAGCTCTGTGGAGGAGGGATGGAGGGACGGAAGGCAGGAGAAGGCCACTACAAGGTGTGGCCTGGGCTAAAGCAGAGGGGAGGGAGAGGGGTGTGGACTCCAACAGATGGGATGGTTAGGCCATGGCACAGACAGGTACCAAGGCCTAGGACTTACATGACAGTTTAAAGCCTGGAAGAGTGGAAGGCCCTGAGAGAGACAGGGAATGCAAAAGAAAGATGGATAGCCCCAAAGGCTTTATGGTCGCCTCAGATGGCTCCGGGTAAGAAATCAGGTGTCTTAAGACAAAGGATCCCAACACGCAGGTAAGAGCATGAAACACTGACTTGCCCATGCAAACAGGCATGCACTCCCTGACCAGGATGTGTCCCCAAAGTGTGTTTACAGACTGATTGGGATAAATGCCTAGGGCCTGGAGAATGGTTAAGCAAATCACAGTACTGTACCATCAACAGAATTCTGCACAGCAGTTGAAAACCATACACTTGAAAATAATGCAGAAGACAAATTGTCCAGCAATACAAATTAATTCAAACAACTGTGTAACACTTAGAAAATAACTCAAAGAAATATCATCAGCATTATGGCTAAGAACGTGTTTTCAGTTTTCAATGCCTTTGAGCAAAAATAAATGGCTCATACATATGGAAAGATGCTTTACTTCACTCAATTCAATGAATGCAGATCACAGCTACACTAAGATTGATTTTTCACCCATCACACAGAGAAACCCAAAAGTTTGCTAATGCGCACTGTCGGCTAGACAGTAGGAAAACAAGCTTTCACACACCCCGTTGCCCGAGGGCAGACTGGCACAACTGCTGTGGCGGGCAGAACAACGGCCCCTCATCCCTGGGACCTGCGACAGGTTTCACAGCAAAGGGGAAATTAAGGTTGCAGATACAACTACTGATCTCAGAGGTTGCTAATCCGCTGATCTCCAGATGGGGAGCATTCTAAGTCAGGGGTGTCTGACTCATTTTCACCAGGGGCCACATCAGCCACGCGATTGCCTTCAAAGAGCTGAAATAATTTTAGGACTATAGAACTGTAACTACTCCTTAACTGTTAAGGAGTTAAAATTACATTTGGCCCTTTGAAGGCCACCTTGAGGCTGATGTGGCCCTGGTGAAAATGAATTTGACACCCCTGTTCTAGCTTATCTAGGTGAGCCCAAGGGAATCACCAGGGAGCTTTAAATGTGGAAGAGGGGGTGAAAGAGTCAGAGTCGGCAGATGTGAGGACAGAAGCTGCTGACCTCGTGGAAAGCTGTTATAGCAGCCCTAGGAAACTAACTCACCTGTCTGGGAAGCAATGTGGCAATCTCCATCACAATTACAAGTGATCTGTGTTCCCTTCTTGGGAAACTTCTGCAAGAAACTGAGGGGTGGTGGGACCTAAGTAGATGGCTCACAGGGGTCAGAGACTTCACAGTAAACTCGAGTTTCTTTATCCTGTACCAGGGTCTCAAGTCCCGTTCATCCTGCTTCCTCAGTACATCTGACACTCATCTCTTGGCTCTCTCGCAGATGTCTTGCTCTGCTCCAGGCCAACATCACCTCTTCCTAGGCCACTGAAATTTTTTCCAAACTAGCCTTTATGACTCATCCCACCCCTCCCATCCATCCTCACACTACTGTGGAAGCAACTTTCCAAAACAATGTGATTCTGTCACTCACACTGTCTAGAACCTTCCATTACTCTCCAGTGCCCCTAGGATAGTTAACTTTTCTCAGCTCTGCCACCTGGCATCTGCCACCTTCTCTCCCATCACCCCCAACCGCCGCCCAGCCATAACATCTTTCTAACACTCCTACCATTGCTTTATGTTCACTTTTGCTTCCAAACCTTTGTAGGAGTCTCCTATCACCCGGTTCCCACTTCCCACTTCTTCCATCCTGGTTAATTCCTAGGCATCCTCAGGTCTCCTCTTGAATCTATGCATCATCCTTACCAGAAACCTTCTCCCACTTCCCTAAACTGGGTCTGCTACTCCCAGAGCTCCTTGAACTTTCCCTGCCAAGCCTGTTCCCTTGTCTGGCCTACCCACTGCCATGTGGGCTGCTCCCAGTGGGGATTCTACCTGGGTCCCACAGTATCCCCATCACCAAGCTAGTGTGGGTAGGCAGGTTCTTAGGAAACCCTTGTTGCAAGAAGGAATGAATGAACACCACGATGACTGAGTTTCTAAGATTCCACTCGCAGTGTAAAGATTATGTTTTGAAAGGCCAATAATTTCTAGCTTCCACTTCTCAGAGCCATATACCAAAGCGGCTCAAAGTTTACCATTCCAACTCTTTCGCACGAGTCCTTGACTCTTTACCTCCCGGGGCGTCTGCGGGGATTCCGCAGGCAAGTTTGGCCGCCTGACCCCGGGGACCACTGGACAACCCCCCCCCCCCCCCCGCGCCCCCGACCCCTCACCTGGCCGCCTGCATGAGCGCGCTCCAGCCGTAGTGGTTGCGGCTGTTGACCGAGGCGCCGCGGCGCAGCAGGAAACGCACCAGCGGCTCGTGGCCCCCAGCCGCGGCGAACTGCAGCGCCGTGTTGCCTGCCTCGTCGGAGCAGTCCACGGGCACCGGCGCTCCGGCCGCCGCCGCCCCGGGCCCAGCCGCCTCGGCCCCGGCCGGCTCCGCACCGGTCTCGGGCTCCGCACCGCGCTCCGCTGGTTCCGCCGCCCCCGGCTCCAGCAGCCGCCGCGCCGTCTCCGTGTCGCCTTGGTCACAGGCGCGCAGCAGCAGCTGGAAGGCCGGGGGCAGCCCTCCTTCGCCCATCGCGGCCGGAGGCCCGCCGCCCGCGCCCTTCTGCCCAGCCGCCTGCTCGGCTCCGCCCCCGGATACCGTGCACTGGCGCCCCCTTCCGCCCGCCTGCGCGCCTACTGTGTGCGGGACTCGCTCGCTGGGGGCGAGGTCGCGTCTCCGCTGCCTCCGCGGGCGGACCCCGGGTTCCGGGAAGCCTTGAGCGGCGTCCAAGGCCCTGGCTCGCAGGTCCACCTTCGCCTTCTCCGCGCCGGCTCGCGGCCCTCCCCGCGGCTCCGGAGACTTCCTGCCCGGTGCGGAGGCCGGGGCGGCTGTCCAGCCTTCCTGACGCTGCCGAGCGCCGGACCGCTGGGCCCCGCTCTGAGTCAAGCGCCGCGCTGGCCTGGCCCGCTGCTGGCCTGGCCCGCTGCTCTTCCAAAATATTTGTTGACTAAAGTAGAGAACGGATGGCTCCAGTCTTTCCCTACAGACTGTCCTGTGGACCCTTAGTGCCAACCCTTATCTGGGCCGAGTCGATAGGGCTTCAGGTGCCTTCTGTGCCTTTCTCTTAATCAGTGTCTCTAGAATCAGCAACATCGGAGACATTTTACAAATGCAAATTTTCTACCTTCACCCCAGACCTACTGAACTAAAAGCTGAGTGTGGAACCCTTTTCCCACCGTGTTTTTCCAAGCCCTCCAGGTTCTTTTGATGCATCCTGAAGTCGGACACCCTGTACGATCTGGTTCTGTACATGGCAAGGTTGTTGTAGTGGTTCTGTCAGCCACCAGAAGGTCACCCTCAATTTACAGAGGAGGTAGCTGAGTCTTAAAGAGGTTGTACCTTGCTAAAGGCTCCATGACTCTCCTGTGGGAGAGCTGTGACTAGAACCTAGGTCTTCTGTGTATCTAGTCCAGTTCTCTTTCTATTCTCAACAAATATTACTCCAGTACCTATCACGTGTCAGGTACTGCTCTAGGTGCTGGAAAAACTGTCAGAAACAATAAACTCCCTTCCTTCCTGGCCCTGACACTGGGGAGAGGCTGTAAATACACGAACAAGTAAGGAATGAATATGAGTGATGAGTGCTATTCAAATAGTAAATAGAACATAACAAATCCAAGTGAGTAGGACAGAGGATGGGATGTTGTTTTACAACAGGGTGGGTAGAGAAAGGTGACATTTGCACAGAGATCTGAAGGAATTGAGAAGTTGAGCCTTGTTGATATTTGGGGAGAGTGTAGTCCAGGCAGAGAGAAAGAGAAAGATTCTAACAAGAGCCACCCTGCCTGCAAATTGCTGATTCCATCTGCTCATCATGAAAACATTAATGTTCTGAGAGGGTGGTTGGTTTCCACAGATTGTGAACTGTGGCCCCAAAGCCTAGCAAAAGGCCAGGCATACAGTAGGTCCTCAGAACATGACTGTTGAATGATTTAGTCTCACATATGTAGAGTTATAACACAGAACAAAACTTGGTGAGGGTGTGAGGAAGAAATAAGGGTCATGGTGTTGGCAGACCAATGAAGATGGTAATGCCCTTAGGGTCTGGGCCAGTAGGGCTGGAAGAAAAGGTCTAGGGAAAGTGTAAAGTTAGGGAAAATCCTCAAAAGTACATGAGACTCAGATTGCAAAACGTTTCAGTGCCAGGATAAAGACAGTGGGGTTTATTCTGTGAGTAATGGGGAGCCATGGAAGGTATTTGAGCAGGTGAGTTTCAGGGATAAAGCAAATCACTTAGGCCCAGTGTTGGAGGTGATATACTATCACTTATTTCCAGATTTGGATCTGTTTGCCACCACAGAGGTGAGCACAACTTTCTTTTGAAGGTCTAATGAGTGGGTTCATACTCTGCATGCTGTTCGGAAGCTTGTGGGTTTGGTTTTTTTTTTTAATTTAACAAATGGTTTGAGCATCTTTCCATGTAAGTGAATATAGATCTACTTCTTCCTTTTTAATGGTTGCATGTAACACCATTAAGCAGCTATGCCATAATTTCATCATTTTTACTGATGTACAGTTAGGTTTTCTCCAGTTTTGTGCTATTATACAAATCCTGCATTGCACAATGTTTGTAGCAGTCACGGTCCCAGCAGGACACAGATGGCACACTTGGCTGCTGAAATGAGGGACATTTACTGAAGGACTAATTCCAGACCTCTGGGCCAGGTTTATGAAGAGCCACAAGGGTTGGTGCTGCGCTCCAAGGCTGGTAACAGTAGGTAGGGAGCTATTGTCACCCCAGGCCAAAAGGGGGAAAGGGAGAGAGCAGTTATTAGAGTTCTGCAAGAGAGGAAACTGGAGAGATCTCTCTGATAAGAGCTATGACTTTTGAGGTTCATAGTCAACCCACAGCAACCCAGTTGGGGGCGATTTCCAGAGGAATAAAAATCTCTGACCTCGCCTTCCTCCTATCCTCTGATCTCTTCCCTGTGCTCCTCGTTGGCCAAACCCAGCTTTTAACCAAAAGTTCGGAGCCTGCTGATGGAGTCCTCACAGTGTGCCTCCCAGGGTTCAGAGCAGAGAGGAGAGAGACTTGGTAGGCAAACACCAGCATCTTGCTGCTCAAAGTGGTGTTCTTTCCCAGCGACACTGGTAGCACTGGGGAGCTTCTTAGAAAGACAGCATCTTGGGTCCGCCCCAGACCTACTGAGCCAGAATCTGCATTTCAACACGATCCCAGGATCATTCATGTGCACAGAGTTTAAAGCATGAATCAAGCACATCTTTGTACATAGATGAACTATGAACTTCACAGATGAACTTTTGTACTTATTTATGAACTATCTTTCAGTCTTTTCTTTTTAAAGAGTTTATTTATTTATTTTTAGAGAGAGGGGAAGGGAGGGAGAAAGGTAGGGAGAGAAACATCAATGTGTGGTGGCCTCTTGCACGCCCCCTATTGGAGACTCGGCTTACAATGCAGGCATGGGCCCTGACTAGGAATCAAACTGGCGACCCTTTGGTTTGCAGGCCAGCCCTCAGTCCACTGAGCCACACCAGCCAGAACTATATTTCAGTGTTTTTTTTTTTTTCATTGATTCCTATCTTGGTCTGGATCCTCTGAGAATCAAAAAAGATGGTGTTTTTCTGAGAGAAATGCTTGTGTAGGATAAAGGGGGGAGGGCAGAAGAGGGAAGGAGAGCCTTCAGACTATAATGCAGGTCTGACCACTGGGAAAGGAGAGTGGGAAGGGAGGAGGCTTGGGTAGGGAGAGCTTTAGACTGCATGCAGTTCTGCCCTGCGGCCACGCCAGACAGGGCGACGCCAAGCAAAGGAAGCCTGCTAAGGTGTACTGCATCAGGCAGGAATGGCCGGGTTCTGGTGTCCCCACGATGCTCAGTCACTGACTAGGAGAAACCAGAAGCAGGGCCTCAGTGAGAAGTCCAGGGAGGATCTGAAGGCGTAGACGCTGGAGCCTCTCAGTCAGCCATACTCCCCAGCAGGTTCTCTTACATGGCAATCTGAGCAATGCGCCCCCATTGCCAACACAATCCCTATTCGACCAGCATCCGGTCTTCTCAGGGTCAGGCATTATATGTGTCGGATGACAGGGTCACAGCCCCTGGTTCCTAGGGAATCACACACAGTTGCAGAACAGGTCTGTGTACTTTCATTGTCAATTAATTCATAGGCATGTCCCACTGTTTGGTGGGGAGCAGTATCGCCCATGGCTTCATGGGAGAGTTTGGCCACAGGTTGGGCCCGAAGGCTGGGTGAGGTTTGGGTAGTTACTCTCTGGGAAAGAGAGGAAACAGATTAGAAAGTGAGAGCAGGGGGGCAGAGAAATCAGAAACTGGTGCAGTGGATTAGAAAGCAGGTAAGGGGGGGCTGGCCTGAAAGTAGAATAATCTTTTTATATGTAATTGTCTAACCTTTTTTTCCTAATAAGATAATCATGCTTATTATCAAGAACCCCATATTGTGAAAAGACACCATGCTAGCTCCTTGAGATCAGTGGCTTTGGGTGTCTACCGCCGTGTCCCCAGAGTCTAGCACTCTGCCTGCCAAGTGGTAGGTGATCAATAAATATTGGTTGAAAAAATGAACAAACTGAATGAAAATGAAAAGGCTGCCAAATCTCACTTGTCAGAAGTTCGTATTAAACAGTTGACAGTTTGGTGAATATTCCTTTAGAGCTTTTCCTTTTATGTGTGTTAAACGTGTTTTACCAAAATAGAACTGTACTATCTGTACAGCTCCACACCTTGCTTTTCTTAACAGTGCACCTTAAGCACACGTGTATGCTGAACACCTATAGCTAGTGTGCTCTTGTTAATGACACTGTGGTGTATTAGTGTATGGGTGTGCAATACTTTATTTTATAATCTATTAATGGACAGTTGGATTGTTTCCAACTTCTTGCTTTATAAAACAATACTCAGCAAGCTTCCTGTATGTTCACCTTGTGAACATTTGTGAACCTATTTCTGTTGGATAAATTCCTAGACTCGGGATTGCAGGATCAAAAGAATGTGATTAGTAACATTTCTAATAAATGTTACCTGATTGTTTTCCAAAAGGTTATACCAGTTTGCAGTCCTTCCAACAGTGTATAAGAGTGTCTGTTTAGAAAAAAAAAGTTTCTGTTTATTCACATCTTTGCTGTCAGTGGAATTAACAACCTTCTTCATCTTTGCCAATCTAATAGGTACAACAATATTTCAGAGAAAGTTTAATTTGCATGCGTTCGGGGGAGTGGCTCTCTATTCAAATCCTGTGGCCATTTTTACTTCTGTCTGTTCTTTTTATCTCCCCGTTAATTCACATAATGGGTAAATGTCATCTGAAAATACCTCTTTCTGATTTGTCTTTTGTTTTTTGAGTTTACATGATTTTGGGTCTTATAAAAAATTTAAAAATTTATATAGTAGTCAACTTTATAAATATTTTCCATGGTGGTCTTTGGGTTTTTTAATTTAATACTTTAATTGTGTGTGTGGGGGTTACTTTGATATTTTTTGACCACTTAGAATTTATTTTGGTGGGAGGTTGGGATTTAACTTTGTTTTTTCCAAATGGTTATCAAGTTATCCCACTTACTGAGTGAATCATCCCTCTTTTCCCCACTACTGTTTGAAATACCACATCTAAGAGAGATGTAATGACCCCCACAAAGGGAGCTAATACAGCAAGTCAAAAGTGCCCTCTAGAGAAATCTATTTGTTCATCAAGCAGCCGATGAGATGAGATGGGATGAGGTGGTCAAAGAACAAATATGCTATGCCATCAAACTAATAACAAACCCAGGGAAAGGACAAGGCTCTCAATTTGGGGAGAGGTATAAAAATCATTAAGGATCCAGTTAGCTTTGCCTTCTGTGGATGCCAGCTTATGGTCATTAACATTTATATAGTGCTCTGCCTGGGCAGGGACCATTCCCAGTGTTTGACCTTTATTAACAAGCTGCTGTATTTCCAACAGCCCACAGGGGGCACCAGTGCCATTGGTCCAAGGACCACACTTGAAGCAGCAGACAGCTGGGCATCTTCCAGTTGCCCTTGCAGGCACCTGGCTTTGTGCCTAGAGGAGCTACCCGTGTGGACCACATCACTCAAACCTCCCCAGAACCCTACTCAGGAGATACTATTATTGTCACCACCATTTTACAGATGAGCAAACTGAGTCGAGAGAAGTTAGTTAAGTGACTTACCTAAGACCACACAGCAGTCTGTGATGGGGCTGGGATATGAGCTCAAGCACGTGGGATCTAAGGCTGTACTCCCACCCACTAAGCTGAGCTGTTTGGGGGGTCACAGCAGCCTGCCAGAAATGTGTGTGGTGGGAAATCCTGAGCCAGCGTACCTGGACTCAAATTCTTGCTCTGCCACTCGCATGTTGCGTGGCCTTGGAGAAGTCACTCTGCTCTCTGAGCCTGTTTGCTCATCTGTCTGTCCTGCAAGGGTGTCATGAGGGTGAAACACAATGGTATGGGATGAATAAAGTCTAGCCGTTTCTGGCACAGATAGGTTCTCAATAAACGATGACTTTTATCCTGGGACTTGAACCCATGGCTTGTAAGGCCTAATTCCATCACTCTTTTCTCTGCAACTGAGCTTCTATCGGGAAGCATTTCAGTCTGGTAAGATGATCCAAGACACTATAAATTGTAATCCTTATTTGTTTTCTAATCTTACCGCAGATCTTAAATGTGTTGGGTGTCTGGACAGAGGCCAAAACGCACAGCTCCAGGCCTTTCCTATCACTCCCGTCTTCTGGCACCAATTAGCAGACTGTGTTCTGTGGGTGGAGTCACTCCTACGAGTCTGGTAACAGCAGCAGGTTGTCCTAAGTGGGAGCTGCTTTGCATGGTTCACCACAATCCTCCCTCCCTCTTGGAACCTGAGGGAGATCTCACCAAAGTCCCCTTTCCTCCAGAGGGCTCAGTGACCGGAGGCTGTGAGTTGACAAGGACTGCGAGTTAGATCCTGACTCAACCTGAGCCACCACCTCATTGGAGACGATCTGTCTGCTCCGGGACTTAGGCAGGCATTCCCATCTGTAAAACGAGAGAATGAGACCAAATTTGTGCTGCTTTACCTTTTTCACTCTGGTCCCTATGAGCATAGAGAATATTGGATAAAAAGCTTTAAATAAAACACAGAAACAAAAAACCCCAGCTTGCATACTCTATGCTACAATAGATACAAAGCCAGCCACCACCACCCCACCGCCCCCAGCGCTGGGCACCAGTAGGAGGAGTTCCAGATTAACCTAAAACGTGATTGCAAATCTGATAGCACGTCAGCATTCATGTATCATGTAAATATTACTTCATCACAGAAGCCTTCCTTCACCCCTAACTGGACCAAGCGCTATTATCATATGCACTCTTATTTTTTTAATGTCTGTCTTTTCCATTATACTCTAGGCACTATGATGTCAAAACTCCCTGTCTTTTGACAAAGATTCTCCCCTTGACCAAACTAGCCAGGCTCCTCTGACTCATCTTCTCCACTTGGCTTCAACCTTGGTGTATAAAAACTACAGACTCTTCAACACAAATGATTCTGTCCACCCACCTCCACTCACCTTAAAGGAGTTAAACACTAACGTAGTTTCCAACAACTCAAGGTGGCTTCTCCAGGGTGACCCTAGCCCCTCCCATGTACCGGTCTGAAAAAGCTGGAAGCTCCCCAAAGAATTCATAGTTTAGCTGACACCTGACCGGAGGCCCCTCACCACCCTCTCTCACAGCACTTACTGAAAAGGGCTTATCATTGTGAACCCTTTCTCCGTCCCTCTGAGATGTGCATGTTTGTCCTACAACTCAGGATCTGAGAGCCGTTCCCTTAAAATACAATCATCAGGAAGGAAGGCTCTCTGTCCCCCAGACTCTGCGGGAGGGCAGTGGCCTAGCTGGGATTACTGCCAGCTGACAGACACAGCTGGCCTGGGTGGCATTTACATCATCCAACCCTTTGTAATTTTTCACTTCCCTGACTACATAAAATGCCCAGTCACCCTGTAAAAATCAAAGGTGAATCAGTCCATGTCACAACCTCTTTCTTATTGCAATTGTATATCCCTGATTAAAATCTATGCTCGCCACTTTAACTAGTGTCCAAATTTATCTTTGACACTTGCTCATTAGAGTGAGCCTAATCCCTAGCATGGGGTCTGGCACATAGTAGATGCTCAATAAATATTTCCTGTTGAAACATGTTGATTGAAATCACACATTTGTTGCAGTTTTCAACTGCTACATAACGAACCATTCCAGGACTTCATAGTGTAAAACAACAATCATGTTAATATGTTCATAGATTCTCGGATTAGGAATTTGGAAAGGGCACCTTTCTTCTCTGTCCCATAATATCTGAGCCACCACTGAGATGACTTGAGTGGCTGAGGTGACCCAAATGACTAGGGAGAGGCCACTTCCCAAATGGCCTTTTTACTAACCTGTCCGATGCCTGGGCTGGTGAGGCTGGTGGAAGCTCGGGTTCAGCTGGCACTGGTGATGGGGTGTCTGCCTGTGCTCTCTCCAGCACAATGGTCCCAGGAGGGTCGAATTTCTTCCCTGGCAGCTCCAAGAACAGTGACTCCATGAACAAGGAGGAAGCTTCTGGCTTTTTACATCTAGCCTGAGAGGTCACAGAGCTTCACTTCTTCCATATTCTCCTGATTGAAGCAGTTATAAATCTGCTGTGACTCAAGAGGAGGGAGTATGAAGGGATTTGCAGACTTATTTTCAAACCGCCATGTGATCTGATCCAGATTTGGGGAGAATTCTCTTTGTATCGATGAAGGTTAAATTTGGCTGCATAGGAGAGGAAACCCATAGAAACAGTGGCTTAAATGAGATAGAAGTTTCTCTCTCTCTCATACATAAACGAAGTCTAGAGACAGGATGTCAGGATTGGTTCAGTGTGCACAGTGTCAGGGAAATGGGCTCCACCTGCTGTGTTGTTTTATTATCCTCCGTGCATGACTTCTACCACATGACACAAGGTGGTTGCTGGAGCTCCAGTCTTCACATCTAAATCCAGCCAGCAGGAAGAAGGAAGGGTAAGGAAATTTCTTTTAAGCATGTTACTCAGACGCTCCCTCTGACACCACCACTTCTAGCCCATTGACAGCATGCGTAGTCACACGGCCATCTATGCCTAGCTGCAGGGGAGGCTGGGAAAAATAGTCTTTATTTTGGAAGGCCATGGGCTCAGAGAAACAAACACACGACAAAAATCAAGGGTTCTGCTGTTAAAAAAGAAAAGGAGAATGGATACTGGCAACATCCCTCAGTTTCTGCCCCACCTTTTCATTCCATTCCATTCCCTCTTCTGTTGCTGACCAGCTGTGGGCCTGGACAACACACTTCCTTTGTTCTCATTACCAGCTCCTCTGGCAATTAGGGAGCAGGGTGCTGCAATTTAAATGAGAAGTTCAAAGTGTTAAGCAGATAAACAGGTCAATGCTCTGGTTTCAGGAAAAACTGGAGCCCCACCCAGTACGCCTCCTCTCCACTTTCCTGGGTGGTCCCCTGGAACTGCTGGGAGCAGAGTTGGAAAACTCCCCGTTGGGTTATCACTGAGGCCTTTCCAGCAAGGAGACCAGAGGCATTGCTGTTTGTCCCATGTGGGGAACATGAACAGATACCTGCCCTTAATCAGATACCTGCCCACAGAGTTCAAGCACATGCATATAAAAGTGAGTGTGAGACGAAAGCCTGCCATCAACTGACCACTCACTGTGTGTCCCTTATATTTTTCATTGTGGTTGTGGTTGCAAGGACAGGGTGGATTTCAACACAATCCAAGGCACCAAATGCTGTAAAAAAGTATGCTGGTGGTATGGACTGCCCTGTGTCCCCTGCAAAGATATGTTGAAATCCTAATCTTTGGGACCCACGAATGTGGCCTCATGTGGAAACAGGGTCTTTCCAGATGTCATCAAGTTACGATAAGGCCATGAGCATAGGCCCAAACCCAACATGACCATTCCTTTGGAAGAAGGGTGGCAGGGGCACAGCAACAGACATGCACCAGAAGAACACCAATGGTGATGGAGGGAGGCATCTGTAAGCCAAGGGATGCTAAGGATTGCAGGCCACCTCAGAAACTCGAGGGAGAGGCATGGAACAGGTTCTCTCCCAGAGATTTTGGAGAGAATGTGGCCTTGTGGACAGGACTGATTAATTTTGGACTCCGGGACTGGGAAAGATAAAATTTCTGTTGTTTTTTGGCCACCTAGTATGTGGTAGTTTGTTTTGACAGCCCTAGGAAACTAATGGAGGTGGTCAGTTTGATGTGTCAGCTTGCTAGGCTGTAATCCCCAGTCATTCAATCAAACACTAAGATAGATGTTGCTGTAGAGGTATTTTGTGGATATGATGAATGTTTATAATCAGTTGACTTTAAGTGAAGGTGGGCCTGATTTAGTCAGTCAAAAGGTCTTAAGAGCGGAATTGAGGCTGTCTTAGAACATAGTAAATTCAGCCTGTGAAGTATGACTTCAGCTCACGCCAGAGGGTTCCAGCCTGCCCATTCTGACGGCCTGCCTTACAGATTTTGGATTTGCTTCACCAGCACCCACAAATAACACAAACCAATTCCTTGCAATAAATCTCTTAATCTATCTTCTACTGGTTCTATTTCTCCAGTGGAACCCTGACTAATACACAAAAGGCTGAGGCAATCTTGAAATACATTTGCCTAAAAGGCTGTGTTTGCTGCTGAAAGCTTCACAGAGGAGGTAGCTTTTGGCAGGGCTTCAAGGATGGGTAGGGGTTTGCCTGGTAGGGAAGGGCATTTCAATCAGAGGGAACAGCATGTGCAAAGACCTGGAGTGGTGGAGCTCTGCATCTCCTCCCTGGGTGGCTGGAGATAGGCTTTGCAGAATTTGGAGTCACATTCTGTGGTCTTCTCCTGTCAAGCTAAGGACTATAGCACTTGTCCTAGAAGCCAGGGGTTCTCATTTTTTAAAAATTTTCTTCACTCTTTTTATTTGTTTTCAATTTTTAATTGAACTATAACTTTCATAAGTTCATAGGTTTCAAAGAGGAACTTGATGAATTTTTACATCATCAAGTAAATTTTTACACCATCAAGTTTTGTAGGGGAGACCCCCCAAAAAACACCCCTGGAATTATCTTCTGGAGGGCAGGGCCCTTGTAGTACAGGCTTCCCTTGCAGGTGAGTGTTCTAGGAACTCATCTGTACCAGTGTATACCAGGTGGTGTTGTTGTGAGAGGCTGCATTTGGCTTTAGTGTTTTTATAATAATGTGTCTGCCCATTTCATGATCAGTGATTTAGGAGCACACCTGCACACACTGAGCTGAGTGTCCAGCAGTTTTTGACCAAAACTGAAATGACACCCTCTGCCCCACCCTCCCTATTCACCCCATCTCACCCTCGGTGAATTTTTTTTGTTTCCCCGGATGAAAAAAGTCCTCAAAGGGAACTGTTTTGCTGATGTGGAAGAGGTGAAACAAAAAATGGCAGAAGCACTAAAAGGCATCAAAATTGATGAGTTCACAAACTGTTCTGAGCAGTGGAAAAAACGCCTCCATAGGTGTATTGCATCAAATGGAGAGTACTCGGAAGGTGACTGGAGTTTAAACATGTAAGAATAAATACACAATTTTTATAAATAAATTCTGTTTTATTGGAGGTCCCCTCTCATATATATATATCCATTTGATCCCCATCGAGATCAAGATATAGAAATCAGGGCTGGGATTAGGGTGTGTAAGGTGGGTGAGATGAACTGTGTAAGCATAGGGTCAGATTCTGCCTTTATTGAAAATTTTGATATTTTGTTTCATCATGGATTTTTGGAATCATTTTGATTTTTAAAATATTAATAATTTTGACCACTGAGTTTTTTCCAGCCCACTCTTAAATTTTGCACCTCAGAGGGATCCTCATGTCTGATTCTTGTCTTGACCAATTAAATATTCCCAGCACCCCAGGGGCTCCTTCATTCCCTCAAAGCCCCCAAAGGAAACCTGGAGTCAAGGCCTGGGGGATTGAACATGAATGAATGACCTGGGGTGTGTGTGATAATATTATGGGTGTTTATGTATGTTTTTCTAAGGGAACAGTTCATTGCTTTGATCAGCTTCTTGGAGGCGTCTGTAAGGTGAAGATAAGAAACACAAATATCCACTAGCAGAGCGCCAGAGGAGGGCTTGTTGAATAACAAGAGATCGAAATAGCCGTCTTAGGTAGGGCTTGCAGGCCTCAGTGGACAGCCTGGTGTCCCTGAGTCTCGCTGTGCCGGTTTTCTCTTCAGTAAAAAAAAAAAAAGGAGTTTATAGACTTAGTACCCCTCTTACTCGACTATACGAGTCAGATATCGGAGATAATGTCAGTCAAATTCTTAGCACTCTGCAGCCCACATTTACTGAACGCTTACAATGTGCCAGTTGCTGAGCTAAAGGTTTTACGCTATTATATTTTTTTAAAAACTGATTCTAGAGAGAGGATAAGGGAGAAGAGAGGGAGAGAAATATCCATGTGGGGGGAAAACGTCAATCCGTTGCCTCTTGCATGCCCTGGGCTGGGCGAGGTGGGGGGTGAGGGGTTGGGGGGGGAGGTCGGACCAAACACTCAACCCAGGTATGAAGTCTGTGCCCTGACCCTAATGGAACCCAGCGACCTCATGGACAACGCCCAACCAACTGAACCAAACTGGCCACGGCTGCGCCGTTACCTTTTAAAGAATGCACATAGCCCAGCCAGCAAGGTACTAGTCTCGGCAAGCCCGAGCAGAAAACCTGGTAAGAAGAGCCTTCCTACTCGGCTTGGGGCGGCGCTCCCGCGGTCTGGCGGGCGGGCTGGGAGGGAAGGGGGCGGGGCGCAGGTGGGGCGGGCCGGGGCGGGGCGGGGCTGCGCGGGGCTGCGGTTCCGGGATCCGGGTCCCCGACTGCGCCGCCGCCTCGGGGCGCGCCGAGCGCTAGCAGTTGCTGGTGGGCGCATGTGGGGGCGCGCGGCGTGGCGGCGCTGCCCACGGGGGCTGCGGCGCGGCCGGGAGGTGCTACTGGTGCTGGTGGCGTTGCTGGCGTTGGTCGGGCTGCGGTCGGTTCTGCGGGCACATCGCGAAGCCAGGGCGGCGGAGCCGGGACTCCCACGAACACCGCGCTCCGGCCGGCGCGACCCGGTCCTGTCACGGCCACCGGTGCCTGAGGACGCTCTGGGCGCGCGGGGCGAGGCGGTGCGGCTGCAGCTGAAGGGCGAGGAGCTGCAGCTGCAAGAGGAGAGCGTGCGGCTGCATCAGATCAACACCTACCTTAGCGACCGCATCTCCCTGCACCGCCGCCTACCCGAGCGCTGGAACCCTCTGTGAGTCCTCAGGTGGCGGGAGGAGCCCTGTCCAGGGAGTCCCGAGGCCTCAGTTTTTGCATCTGTGAAGTGGTGGGGTGTTAAAATACCTGGGAATCGCGCGTCTTACTGAGTCTTTCTCGGGAGTTGGCAGCGTAAGGGTTATATGGGGGGAGGGGCACAAGAAAGTTTTTTTAAAAGAAAATAGAAAAATGTCAGAAATTGAGAAATCTGTTCCTAGGTGGTCTCTTGGCTCCCTCCCCGTTGAGAAGGGCTGTCATTTGGTTCTGGGAAGTGGGAGTCTGGGCTAAGTAGACAGGTTTAAGATGAGACCGGTTTTGGGTCCCCTTTCTGGCTCCCACGGCACCCTCAGTCCCGCTCTGCCGGTATTGTCCGCTCCATTCACTTAAGTGTGCACCTGTGTCTGTGAGTGAACTGGAGGGGTGTGCACCCCGGGCAGGTGAGGTGAAAGGTGGCCAGAAGGCCACGTCAGAGGCAGTAAGCCACCTTCTTTCTCACCTGAGCTTTGGGAGGAGGGAGGCAGGAAGGAGTGGCTGGTGGGAAGGGCTCCTTCTGCCTGTGGTCTAGCCCACTTCACTCCTGTGGGTGGTGCAGGCTCAGAGTCTGTGTAGTCAAACGCCTAGTTCCTGTCGGAGCTGCTGGCTGGGCTCGTTGCCCCCACTGCCCAAGTTTCAAGAAGGAAGCAAGTTGGCAGGAAGATGACGGCGGCCCTTCTGGCTTTCTCCTCCTTTCCTTCATTGGTGGGAATCTTCCATGTCCCTGTTTGAGCAAGCCCCTCAAAGACCTTAAGGAAAAGCGGGGTCTCTGGGAGCATCTAGCTGGGCAGCCTGCTGTGTGCAGCAGGCACCTGCCTGCCATCCCTCCCTGGTCCTTGTCTTTCCTAATTTACAAGTGTGGAAACAGGCTCAGAGAGGACAGGTGACAGCTAGAGAGTGGGGGAACTTGAGGGACTGTGATCCTCCTGGTCCCCTTGGCACTGTGCTGATTTCAAGATTTAAGGGACCTGCTCTGTGGATCCTTGGCCAGAGAGCAAGAGTGTCTGCATGAGGTGGCCCTACCTCTGCAAAATTTGGATGGACTTGCCCCTACCTTTTTTCCCCCTTGCACCTGCTCATCTCTAGCCTCATGCTTTTGCCCGAAGCATTTCCCATTAATCTTTTTGAGAAGTTTGTTTGCTGGGGTGGGTAGCAGTTCCCCCAACTCCAGCCAAATGGCTGAATGCATGCTTATTTCCTTAAAACTCCAAGGGTGCTCACTGAGTGACCATTGGGAAGCTTTCAGGTCAGACCCAGGGTTCAGGCCCAGCCCACGGGAGATAAAATTCTGACTCTCTTGCTTATAAGCTCTGTGACCTTAAGCCAGCTAACTAGTTAGTGTCTTCGAGCCTGTTTCATTACCTGCAAAACAGGGAATGAGTAGAAATAAAGCACCAAACACCTGGGAACACACTACGTGTTCAATTCTTGTTAGTTTTTCTTGTCTTTCCTGTTGCTAACAATATACACAGGAGGTCACTTTTTAATTATCCAGGGATTGGTTATAAAGTTTTTCTTTTCTGGGTTCCAACTTCCTTTATTGTCCCATGTTGTGAAATCTCTTTCAAACACTGTGGATGACCTATGGGGCTTATGGTATCCCATCTCCATGGTGACCCAGCTGCTCTGTGGCCTATCAGAATTTGCTCATAGATCCTGCTGTGGCATTGACCCTGGGGCATTAATCCAAACCCAGCGTGATAAGGAGTATGAATGCCTCCTGCCTTTAATTCCTGCAGCAAGGCCTGTTGGGTTATTCTTGCCTAGCTGGAGAGAGGGCATGTTTATCTGTGTTGGGCTCAGCCAGGCCAGAGCTTGAGGCAGCGCTTCAGCGTGGCCGGTAGCGGCAGGGCCTTTCAGGGAGACTCGCTTTTATTATAGTTCAATACAGGGGCGGGGACCCTTTCAGGCTCTTAAGATTTAGCCTGAGGATTGGCAGATTATGAGTTGAGTTCGTGGTGGGGATGGGAGGGATGGTCCCCTGGGCATCAAATTAGTAAACCGAGGGGTGGCGAAGGTCCTTGAACTGTGCAGCAGGCAAGGCCCGAGGTAGCATCCACTCTCAACTCAGAGAAAAAGCCACAGGAACAGCCAGATGTGGACATGGCTGATCTAGCACCCAGATCTTTTATTCCCTCCTCCCTTTTAGGGTGCAGGCATTTATTTCTCTATTTTAATTATGAAAACCTTACATGTTCACTCTAGACATTTGAGCATATGCAGAGAAGCAAAAACTAAGAATAAAAACCACCCATAAACCTACCACCCCAGGGAGAACCACTGGTAACATTTTGCTGTGTATTCTCCTAGACTTTTCCAGGCATAGAAATAGATTTCGAAAAATATGCATATGGGTAAGTGGGTAAGAACGCATTCAAACCCGAGTATTTTGTAGGCCCACCCGCGTTTTTAACTGGTGTTTACGCTACAGCAGGTCCTCGAATAGCATCGTTTCATTCAAAGTTGTTTCGTTCTGATGTTGATGAGAGGGCGCAGGAACTCAGCTTCTATTTATATTGATTAACCCACAGTAAAGTTGGTTTCATTATACGTTGTTTCGCTTCAAGTCAGAGAATCTATGGCTGTTAAGTGAGGACTTGCTGTACAGTGGGTAAACCTGTTAGCACAGGCCGGGAGCTGGGAACTCCCAAGGGACGAGTTGGCTTGGCTCTCCCTGGCGTCTGCCAGCCTTGGGTCTGTGTGTGCTGCCTTGGACAGAGCCAGGCTGATAGGGAACCTCAGGAAAGCTGGTTCTAATTTCTTGAGACTGGGTGCAGCCCCCAACCCTCCTGAGTCTAATACTTTGCAGGCCAGGGCATTAGAGCACAGCTTTCCCTCTGTTAGCTATAGTATTGAATCAAGGAGTTGGGGGGAGGCCGACGAGGAATCCTCGCATGGTGATACAGTAAGTACAGGGTTTGCAATACTCTTTAGCAAACACCATCTCATTTGAGGTTAGGAGGGAACTTTCACGCTGAGATGACAGCAGGCCAAAGCAGGGAGCCAGATAAGCTGCGTTTGGGGCCTTTGGAGACTTGTAAAACTATTGATGCTAAGGACCTTCCCCAGAGCAAATAAATAGAAGTTCTGTGGGTAGAGCCTGCGCTAAGGCTGATGTCAGCTGGGGTTGAAAGCTGCTGGCTGAGAGCCTGAAGCTTTCTCATGGGGAAGATTAAGGGCGGGAGCTTTTCAGGGTGTGGGAGAATACCAGAATTAGACCACTTGGGGGTTAAGGTCAGACCAAGTGCAGTTGAAGTTAGTGGTGACATCACAGTGAGTTGTGTAAGGTGTGTCACAAGTAAGAGGTTGCTAACAAGTTTGTACTACTATTTGCAAAAGGTTTTGGTTTTCACAGATCAGAGAAACCTCAAGATAATCACTAGAATGCCATTCTCGTTTGCATTCTGACTTATGTAGACAGAGATCAAGGCGGAGTGAGCGCGTTTCCAGGGGCACCTGGGTGAGGATCTGCTCATGTGAACAGCCATTCCTGCTGTGGCAGAGGGGTTGTGCAGCCCCGGGTAGGGGATTGTGTAATTACACACAGGTTTTACGTTTCTAAGAGGCGTGCTTTTAGTCTCATTCATGCTGCAGTTGCCGATGGGTTTAAGTTCAGGGATCGGGATGTGCAGGCTGGGATGATGGTCTGGAAATGGCTCCGAAGAGGTAGTTTAGCAGAAGTGTTTGGCGTCTTCCGAGGGTTGAGAAGAGGGAGTTGGTTGGGTAGGATTTCTCTTTTTGCAGAGAGGTAGCCTGCTTGTATGTTCTGATAACATTCATCTTTGGAAAAACATAACCTGGTGTGGAGACTAGAATGGTGTTTCTTTTGCTTCTCCAACAAGGCTGTAAACTGCAAGATAGTTTATTAATTCTCACTAGACTCGTCTTGTGGCCGTCTGCATGGCACTCTTTCTTCAACTCGGTTCACGTTTAAAACATGTTTAGTTTTTTTAGTATTTTCATACCTTTTCTCACTTGCTCCATGCCCTCGTGTTTTAGGTGTGTCTCCAGCATGTTGCTAGATTTGTGTTTCTTTTAAATCCAGACTGATAGTCTTTGACTTTAACTAGATGGTTATGTTCATTTATATTTATTGCGCTTATTGACACTTTGGGATTTCATTATGCCATCTTATTTTATGCTTTCTATTTGTTAAGCTTTTTTCTTTCTTAGTCACAGTTCTTTGGGTTGAAAGTGACTGAAAACCCAATGGAAACTGACTTAAATATAAAAGAAAATATATTTACTTCTATCACAGAATATCTGGTGTGAGAGCTGGGTCCAGATTATTTCAGGCCCTGGATTCAGGAATTCGATTGATGTCATCAGGAAGAGGTTGACTGGTGAGGCCTGGGCATTCAGCCTTCCTGGAGGGCCGTGTGTATGTAAATGTACATGTGTATGTATCCGTGTGTGTGTGTTTAACCCTGCACAGACCACACAGACGAGAGGTCTCTGAGAGAGAAATCCCAGTGCAGTGAGGTGAGAAAGGAGAAGGTGTGTTTCTGGGCCGGTGAAACACACAAATGGAGGTTGTGACCTTCCTGGCCTGTTCTATGAAGGCCAGGAAATATGAATTTTCATTTTTTAAAGACATTTATGTGATAACCCTGAATACAAAGCTAAAAGATTGGAGGCATCTACTGCAGCCATTTCATTCACATCCATGGACTACATGGACATGTCCTGTGCCAGTAGAGAATGGAGTGGTCCCCACCCAACAGGGCATTGTGAAGGGTAAACAGAATAACACAAGCAAAGTGTTCAGCGCACTGCCTAGCATGTAGTAACCACCCATAAATGTTACTGTTACCACCAGGCACAGTACGGGCATGCTGAATAGCCAGGGGAAAATGCAGTTTGGCCCCCGCCCTCCGAAAGTTCATGGATTATATGTACTTTCTTATAATCCATGGGAGAGTCAAGGAAAGGATGGCTGGCTGGGATTTGGCAGTCAGTTTGGCTGCTAAACTCAGGGCGGGGGTGGAGCCCTGAGTGATGCAGACCAAGCCTCTTCTGATCGAAGGGTGCACAGCTTCCTGTATAAAACCCTAACTCCCCTTTTCCTGACTAACCCTATCAGTCCGGAAAAGGGGAGACCGTAAGGGATGTTTTAGAGAAAGGAGGAGAAGCTCCCAGACCAAGAAAGAAAGAAGTCAGGATATTACATCGTTGTTCAATGAAGGCATTTGCTGTGGGGAGCTAAAGAAATATGATCCCGCTTTAAAAAAATTATCTTCCTTTGTGATTATCAAAACAATGCATATTCATTGTAGGACAGTTTTGGCATGCAAGAAGATACAAAGACCTAAATAAGACTCTGCGATAATCCACTACTCAGAGATCAGAATTGTGAACACGTTGGCATATTTCTCTGTATTGTGTACTGTTTACGTGTGAGCGCGTGTGCACACGTATCGTCATGTATAGAAGTGGCATTGTGCCGCACAGATCTGAACCCTGCTTTTCTGACTTCACGTTGTGCTGTGGCCATTGTCTTTTACTGTTATATGTCCTCTGAAATGTGATTTGGATGGCCGTGCAGCATGGCCACACGCAGTCAGTCATGCTGCGCCTTAGCTACTTCTTGTTGGATATTGAAGTTGTTGCCAGATTTTTGCTACTCTCAGTGATATTACAAAGAAAAATTCTTGCTGCAAGCCTCCTTCAGGGTATCTCTGATTATTGCCTCAGGTGAGGAATTCCTAGAATGCTAGTAGGGGATCAAAGAGAAGAGGAACATTTGAAAGCTCTGAGTGTGTGCTGCCGAAGTGACACCCAGCTTCCTTGTGATTTAAGAGGGCACAAACAGAGCAGCCACCTGGACCCTGGAGAAAAGTGGCCTTGGGCTTTGGGCTGTCACAGACCAGTGGAGACGGAAGAACACCGAGTAGGGACGGACACGAGGACCCGACTCTGTCCAGCGAAGCAGAGCGTTTTCTTCCCTCCTGCTTACGGTCGTGAGGGGAAATGAATTTTAATCCCAAACCACAGAGACATGATTTCAGACTAAAGTACAGTTATTTAGGTTGAATAAACTTTATTTTTCAAGACCTCACTTCATTATCCTTATTTCTACTCATTTTGCTTTGGATCTATGTATATTTGAATATAAATTTTAACTTTACCTTTTTTTTTTTAAGGTAAAAAGCTTTATTTTTAGGTTTCACAAAAAAACACACTTTCCATGTAGTGTAAACAATTCTTCATGATCCTTCCAGTGGGCGAACATAGCTTTTCTGTGCACCCTGCCCAGCACGCAGGGGCTTATTAAACCCAGACATACTTACTCATATTTTCATACATGTACATGTCTCCCTGCGCTAGAATGTCTGTCTGCAGGAGGACAGCTGCTGTGGTGGGAGTGGAAAAGAAGGAGAGAGGACGGGGCCTTCATCGCGTCCATTAACCAGCTTGCTCTCCCCTTGGCAACATTGCACTTTTCCTTTTTGCATTAAACTTTTAATTTTGAAAAATTGAAACCTAGAGAAAATTTGCAAGAATAGCACAACAAACTCCTATATATCCTTCACTTAGGTCCACCGATAATGTACTTTGCCCCGTTTACTTAATTTTTCTCTTTCTATTAGTGTATTATATTATTACACACTTCTGAGAGTAAGTTACAGAAATAACCATCCTTTTATCTTTTGCTACTTCTGGGTATATTTTCTAAGAACCAGGACATTCTCTCATGATACTGTGGTGTAGTTATCAAATTCAGGAAATGTGTGCAATATTGGAATGTTCCACCTGTCCCAGCGTTTTTCTTTCTGATCTGGTACCTAGTTAGAAATCAGGTAACTCACAGGCACTCTGTGACCTGCCCACGTCACTCACCTTTCTGAGCCTTGCCTTGAAAATGAGAACTATAAATACTCACCTAGGAAGCGGTTGTGAGCGTTAAATATAAGTACTGCAGTTCATTGATCCCAGGGCACTTTCTTATTTTTAAACGTTTCTGAAATGAGGATATGTATTAAAATCCATGTACCCTACAATTGTCTACCTTAGTGGTTCAAAAAGAGGGACATGTCTCCCAATCCTCGGGTTCTTCACTTGAATGAAAAATTGTAGACCGGAGATAGGATAGCATTAAGGAATGACTGATTTTTAAGGTGTTACAGTGATATTGTATTTATTATACAAAAGAGTCCTTATCTCTCAGAGATGTATATTGAAATGTTGTGGACATTGTGATATGCTGAATATTGCTTAAAATAGTCTGGGATGAGGGTGAGTGGGTGAGGAATATTGGCCAGGCTGTACTTACCTGGCCAAGGAGGTACCTCGATCACGGAGACTGACCAGGCTAGGTGACATGGAGTTTCTTGCAGTATCTCTCTACTTTTTATATGTTTGAAAATTTTAAAAATAAGATAAAAGACAAAAACACAAAAGAAAAAAGTTGCATACATAAAGGACTCTTCTGTGGCTTTTTGTGGAACTGAGTCCGTCATCATTCAGGTCTCATCCTAAGTGCCGCTTCCTCTCAGAGGCCCTCCTTGATTACCTGTCCTGCGGTTGCTCGCCTTCTCCCTTCCCTCTCCCCTCTGTGTCGCTCTGTGTCATCGCCCTTCTTCCGGTCATTGTCTGGTCACTTTTGGAAACCATTGTTATGTTTGCTGTCTTTATTATTGCCCCCCTGGAGGTAAGCTTCGTGACAGCAGGGGTTTTGCCTCTCGGTCACATAGTAGGCCATCAGGAACGAGCCGATGACGGGCCTCGCAGGGGGCAGATCATCAGCAGATGTCAGCTGCACCCCTCGTCCTGCTTGGTTCTCCATCTCTTTGATTGGCCACTCGGCGTGTTGGTAAGGCCATCCCTTCCTGCCTGTGGCCTGGCTGGTTGTCAGCACTTCCCCCTTTCTAGAAGTCCCAGCCCAGCGTCCAGTCCACCTTCAAACCTTGGTCCTTCTGGTATCCCTCTTAGGTTTTTGTCCCCTCCATCTTGCTGCCAGCCATGGCCTGCTGGTGATTTCCAGGCACTGCCCAGTCCCTGGGGTGACACTGGGAGTTTGTCGTGGGTCACTCTAAGGAGAGAATTTTGTTTCAACCAGTACCATCCTTACACAGGAGTAGCAAACCCTACCAAACGAAGAGGGAGCCTACTGGTTCCTGTCACTGCCAGTCAAGGGCCACCCCCAGAGAGGGTGGGCTCAGCCTCCCCACCACCAAGACACTGCCACAGAACAGAGTAGGGATGACATGGGGACAGGGAGGGGGGTGGTGGGCAGTCACTGTCCTCTCTCGAGCCCTCCCTGGAGCGTTTGTATGTCCTGGCCCTGGTTCTGGCTGATGCACTCAGTGCAACACCGTTGTTAAGTGTAGGCAGACTCTGCTTGGACGAAGTGTGGGGACGATGCTGGGAACAGGCAGAGGGAGACGCAGATGGGGCGTGAGTGACCTGAGTACTGTGAGTGACACACAGGGAGACACAGGTGAGGGGTGGGCAGAGCGGGGAGGTTCCAGGCAGAGGGCACGGTCTGAGCAAAGGCCCAGCAGGGGGATGGAGAGGAGTGGACAGAGGGGAGAGCCGCGGGGCAGGGAGAAGTGGCAGAAGTCTCCCTGCCTTCTGATTCGCTTAGTGTGCACATCACTCAAGCCTGAATGTTGCTTTAAAGCGTAAAACCAGCATCCCACAGTTCAAGTCTGTGGGGTGTCATTTTAGAACCTTTCTTAGAATCTGTTTGGCCTCCTAGTGGAACGTGGGGGGATCTGCAAGATCCCAGAAGATTATTTCCCATTCCCCAGAGGGAGGCTTAAGATGGGGACCTATGTTCCGTGCACCACCCCATCCCCAGCACCCGCCTGGGCTGGGTTCACGCCCGGTCAACAGCAGGTTCTTCATTCCTGAAGCTCTGTTGTATTTGCAGGTGCAAAGAAAAGAAATATGATTACGATCTTTTGCCCACGACATCTGTTATCATAGCATTTTATAATGAAGCCTGGTCAACTCTCCTTCGGACAGTCTACAGTGTCCTCGAGACGTCCCCGGACATCCTGCTGGAAGAAGTTATTCTTGTAGATGACTACAGTGATAGAGGTAAGCCCCCGATGTGGCCTCTTGGAGGAGCCCAGCTTTCCGTGGCAGTGCCTGGGAGATGACAGTGTGACATGAGGCATGTGGGAGAGGCCCAGTGAGGACAGGCTCCCTGCATGCCCCCGTGTCCACCAGAGCCTGGTGGAGGGACACACTTGTCCTGACAGAGGGCTCCTCCACATGGGAAGCTGGAGAGGGATCTACTCTGCCCGCGTGCCCAGGATGGGGCAGTTGGCCTTACTCTCGAAGGTCGAATAGTTTGTGGACAGCAAAGGAGGAAAGAGGGTGTTTCAAGTGGAGGCACCGTTGTGGGAAGGCGTGGAGGCGCTGCGTGGATCGTGTAGGATCTGCCAGTAGTTCAGAAAGGACGGAGGGCCCGCTGCTGCGGGGAGTAGTAGCAAGAGAATGGGGAGGGGGGCTGGAGATGGAGGCAGGCATTAGACACAGGCCAGGGAGCTGGGACTTTGTTCGAAGGGCGGGGAGAGCCAAGGCAGGGTTTAAGGCAGGAGGGCTGTTTGGGAGAGTCCCTCTGGCTGGAGTGAGGAGAGGAGTGTACCCAGGAGCTCGGTGAGGGGGACAGGGGGCTGTCGGGGTGGCCCAGGTGAGAGATGGAGGCTAGGAGTCAGGCGGTGGCAGAGGGAGGGGAGAGGGCGGATGAGAGATTTTCGAGAGGCGGTGTCCGCAGAGATGAAGACTGGCCAAGGTGCAGGGAGGACTGTGAGCTTCTGGCCTGGGTCCCTGGGTGAATGGCAAGGTCATCTTAGGGCTGGATGAGCCACCCAGGACAGGAGGGCTGGTTTGGGAGAGGAACGCGGATGTTTGGTTTTTGGATGTGTTGAGTTTGAGATGAGATCAGAGGGGCGGCCCAGACAGAAGAGCTGAAGCCAGGGAGGGGCAAGCCAATGAGAGGGTGGTCTCGTGCCTGCAGGCCTGGCCAGTGACCGGGTCCAGCAAGTCACGCACAGTCCGGGGCAGCCCTTTGTTATTCGGTGAACGGTTTTTGAGTTTTAAGGTGTGCAGCACACTGGTCTAGGCACTGGGGACTTCCTGGGGAGCAAGGCAAGTCCCTGTTCATTTGTCTTCTCGCTCGTGACCGGGTTTGTCCACACCCGTCTCAGAGAGTTGCAGTCAGGGGTAAGTGAGATCCTGCGCACACAGACACGTATATGGAACAGAACCTCGTGGCCCCAGCGCGCAGCAGGCACTCGTCTCTGTTCCCTTTGTCCTTTCCTCCCCTGGTTGTTTTAAACCTGTCTGGGTGGACTCTGGTTCTGGGTGGGACTACATAGGCTTGGGTCCGGCCCCAGCTCCTCATAGCCGTACCACCTCGGGCAAGGAGCATGGCCTGTTTCAACCTCGGCCCTAGCCCGTCCGTGTTTTATAATAGATTAATATAATCAATTAGCATAAATTAAATAATAACAGTTCCTTCCTTGTAGGGTCATTGTGAATATTAAATGAGGTAAAGCAAGGCCAGTGCCTGGCATATTGTTAGCACTTGTTAAATGATAACTTCTACTTTTATGAAATATTAAACCATAAAATGCTGAAAATATCAGAAATATCTTCATTCAGAAGCAGATATTAGATTTAAAGTTTTATCTTTAGGGAATTAAGCAGGATTTTTGGGATCCTGTGGCTGGCGGGAACACGGTCTGGACCCTCCGGCACAGCGCGGTTCCCTCGTAAACGTGCAGCAGGGCCGTGGTCCCCCCAGCCCCCTGCAGGTGACCTGTAAAGCAGGCGAGGTGCCCGCCCAGCCTGTCCTGCCTCCTCCCGCCCTTTCTGCGCTGCCAGGCCGAGCTCCAAGACGGTGGGTCAGCCCCTCCCCGGTGTGGGAAGACAGTTCAGGCAGACAGAAGGTGAAGGCCGACCGAATCTCTGCTGCGTGTGTGCGGGGAGGCCGCAGGTGCGCTTCTGTGGGCGTTGGCTGAGCATCATGGTGACGCCTGTGTGTGGGAAGTGGCCGGTCTGACTCCTGCTTTAGGCTTATTTACAGTTATGTTTAGGATTGAAACAAACCAATTCATGTGATGAATCTTTTCTTTTCTTTTTGAGTGGCAAGAATACTTAGGGAAACATTTTCACTAATTGTGAAGCAACCTGGAACAGTTTATAAACTTTTCCGCTTCCTGATGATTGAAGACTTTGAGACAAAGCCCATGTGGGTGTGAGGAAATTCATTCACACTTTTGCCCGAGTGGGTGCCCACTCACCTGACTCACAGAGGCCTGTGAGTGGGGGCCTCCATCGTGGGGCCTGAGTGTGGGGTCGGGCGTCCTGGAGCCAGCCCTCACTGCGGGTGCTTCCTTTGAACTTTGAAGGACTCATTTCGTTTTCTGCAAAATGGGATGTTCTCCCCACAAGTTTTGGGTTTGTTAACAAGGATGAGAAGGAGCATGCTCTGTGGACTCAAGAAGGCAGGGTCTCTGGGTTTAAATGACAGGTCCTCAGCACACTTGGTCTGTGACCTTGACCCTGACAAGTTACTTAGCCTCTCTGGCCTTAGTGTTCACCTCTGTAAAATGGGGATGATAGTGGCACCTCCCTCACAGGATCTCTATGAGAACTGCGTGAGTTGTGTGCCACTCACTCAGGCAGCGATGAGCTCGGCAGGCCCTCGCAGGTCAGCTGTCATCGTTACTGGGTCACTGGGCCACCTGATGTGTGCTCCCGAGAAAATGCACAGTAGCATAACTGTGATCACATGATACTGTCAGATTTTCACTAACGTAACTGTAGTAGTGTAACTATAATGACACAAAGTTTGTGTTAACATAATTTCGTGTAAATCAAAAGTTTGTAGCATATGGTATCATTAATTAATGTAACAAGTTTATGTTAACACAACTTTTTAGAAAGATGGTGGTTGGGTGGTTCCTGTGCTTTTTATTTTTGAGTGTTCACAAGTCAATGTATAATGTATTCTGGGGGCTCATGCCTCTATGTATTCAGCTATATCCACATACCATATCATGCATGTCAAACATCCCGAGATTCTGGAATTCCTCCGCCCCAGCCCCCTGGCCTGCGGGGTGCGGCCAGCCTTGGCTCGCATGGGGGCCAGTGTGTCCCAGGTGGCACAGCGAAGGAGGCTTTTGTCTATCTGGCCTTCTTTTGGGGACACGGAGGCCCTGGAAGGACCTGGCTGGGGATATGTGGGGGTGACCCTCGTTGTTCCGCTTGCCTCCCCAGAGCACCTGAAGGAACGCCTAGCCAACGAGCTGTCGGGGCTGCCCAAGGTGCGCCTGATCCGTGCCAACAAGAGAGAGGGCCTGGTGCGAGCCCGGCTGCTGGGGGCTTCCGTGGCCAAGGGCCACGTGCTGACCTTCCTGGACTGCCACTGCGAGTGCCACGAGGGCTGGCTGGAGCCGCTGCTGCAGAGGTGCGCCAGCCGTCCGCGGGGGGCGGGGCCTTCACATTGCGTAACCGCTATTCGGAGTCCTCTCCTCCCGTTCTGGTTCCCGGCTTTCCCTTCTTGGCTTTCCCTTCTTGTAAAAATTAGGCTACCCATGCTTCCAGCCAGCTTGTTACAAGTCTCGTGTTCTCGGGGTCTTTGCCAGGGGCCACACAGCACCTTCGAACTGGCTGGCTGGTCTGCTGTTGTCCCTCTCACCCTTTTAATAATGTCCTTTGTTTATCCAAAGACCTGGGCGTTGGCAGAGAGTGAAGGCAACTTCCCCAATTTAGTGAGCTCACAGTTTGGATTCTCTGGCTTACATAATCTGTCCTGAACAGTGCAGTTTCCCATAAAACTGTAATTCTTACCTCAGGGTCATATTCATCATACCTCCTTAACTTTCTGGTGTTATGCTAAAAACACGTACAGCTCAAGTTTGGCTGATCTCTGTTTTTCACACCATTTTGTGTCTATGTGTGTGTGTGACTTCTATGATTTTTTAGGGTCAAATTCCAGATAAAAGCCCCTAAAATGTAACCCAGAGAAATCTAGTGTTCACCCATGGTCCAGTCTCAGATCATCTTTCCTGGTGTGCTGTCAGATGCCAGAAAACAGTTGGGAAGCCGTGCCGACGGATGGCTGGGCTTGCGGTAACCGCTGTGGGGGGACCAGTGAAAGCAGGCACACTGGCTGGTGCCTGCCACAGAAAACCACAGTGTTTCCCTCTGTGTGAGATAGTTCACAATGACAAAGATTAAAGGAAAAGAATAGCAATAGTTCCAGGTTCTCTGCCAGCCATCCTACGTGTATTCTCTGGGCGTCTTCATCTTAACCCTGTGGGAATATACAGGGTGGGGCAAAAGCAGGTTTACAGTTTATTTTGCATTGTTCTTTAGTAAGTATTGTATTATTTTCCCTGCAAACCACCTGCTTTTGCGCGAGCCTGTTCCAGTGTTACCCGTGAGGCAGCTGGCCCTGAGAGCTGAGGTGACTCAGCTAAGGTCACATGGCAAACAAGGGGCAGGAGTCAAATAGATACTTTTACTGACCTGACCCTTTGGTCTGGGGACGTCTCTGCACAGGGAGATAATTATTTCTTCACTTTTTGAGATTCGTTGTGATTCAATGAAGAAGCCTTCTGCGATCTTGAGAAGTCAAAAATCTGCTTTCTGTTTGAAAAGTTACCTTTGATTTTTCACGTCTTGACTTTCGTAGAGGGAGGCACGTTGAGCCGGAATATCCACAGGTCCAATCAGAGTGTCAGAGCCGTGGGGCGTTTCATATGAAAGTTGGGATCCTTGCTCCCCCCTTTCCCCCAGGAGTCCCCCAAGATGCTCACCTGCCTGACACGGCCGCAGACCTGGAACAGAGAAGCAGGTCTTCCTCGTGCGGGGGCTCCTCCCTCCTGGGGGAAGGGCGAGGCCAGTTCACCCCCAAATCTCCGCATTGTCCTCCCGCGCCTGTCCACACAGAGAGACGGGGTGTCCTGGGTGTTTGCAGGATCTGGGAGGAGGAGTCGGCGGTGGTGTGCCCGGTGATCGACGTGATCGACTGGAACACCTTCGAGTACATGGGGAACTCCGGGGAGCCCCAGGTCGGCGGTTTCGACTGGAGGCTGGTGTTCACCTGGCACGTGGTCCCCCGGAGAGAGCGGGCGCGGATGCGATCCCCCGTCGATGTCATCAGGTCAGGAGCGATTATTTGTCATTCTGCTCACTAACGCGTCATCGGTAGAGTCTTTGGTCGAGCCTCTGCATCCGGCTGACATGTCGGTGAAGGCCATCGGCAGGGACATGCTGCCGGGCCCCCACCTTCCTCCAGGGTATTTGTTTGTTATTTTTATTAAAAATCTTCTCTCTGTACATGGATTTTATCTTGGTGTTTGAGTATATTTTAAAAATCATGGTAAAATATACATAGCCCCAAATTTACCATTTTTAAGCATGCAGTTTCGTGACACCAAGCACATCCACAGTCTCCAGCGGCCGTCACCTCTGCGTATTTCCGGAGCTTCTTTGTCACCCTGTACAGAGACTCTCTGCCCTTGAAGCAGAGACTGCCCTTCCTTCCCTTCTCCGGATCCTCGTAACTTCTCTTCTGCTTCTGTTCCTGTGAATTTCCCTGTTCCAGATACCTCGTATAAGTGCAGTCACTCAATATTTGTTGTTTTTGTAGATGAGGGGGAGAGAGAGAGAGATTAATTTGTTATTCTGCTTATTTATGCACTCATTGGTTGATTCTTGCCTGATTGGGGATTGAACCTGTGACCTCGGTGGATTGGGACGATGCTCTAACCAACTTAGTTACCCAACCAGGGCCCAGCTTCATTCTTTTTTATGGCTAAAGGGTATTCCATTGTCTATACATCCACAGTTTGTTTATTCATTCATCCATGGATGGACACTTGGGTTGTTTCCACCGTTTGGTTATTGTAAATAGTGCTGTTGTGGACGTGGTGTGCTATTATTTGCTTTGAGTCCCTACTTTCAGTTCTTCGGGTACATACCTAGGAGAGAATGGCTGGGTTCACGGTGGTTCACGTTTGACATCTTGAGGACATACTGTCAGGCACCTTTTGGACTGGGGAGGTGAGTGGACCTGGGGGTGACGAGCCTGGGTCTGAGTACAGTGACTCGAGGGATGCTAGTGCTCCTCCTTGAGGTGTTGAAGGAACAGATCGTTGTTCCTCCCCTTCCAAGTTCAGGACCTGTTGGGAGACAGAGGTAAGAGTCAGGCAGATAGAGATCGGACTTCAGCTTCATTGCTGGCGTTTTGAGCTAGAAATGGTCTCTGCACCCACATTTGGGCTTTTGAATCCTTCCACTTGAGTTCTGACCTTGCGATGACCCACTGCTGTCTGAAGTGGACTGAGTATAGAGATGGTATTGAGGGGTCGGGCGGAGAGGTCAGTGGGGTCAAGTGAGGTGCAGCCTTGAAGGCCACGGAAAGGGTGTGGGCTTCACCTCGAGAGGGTAGAAGCTATGAAGGGACTTTAGCTGGAAGTGACCTTGGCCTGTTAAATTCTTTAAAGATTGTGCTGGGTGCCAGTGGTGAGGGGCCTGGAGGGAGCAGGCTGCAGGCAGGGGCATCACTGGGAGGCACTGCAGTGTTGCAGGGCAGGAGGAGATGGTGCAGGAGAAGGTGGAGGGAAGCAGTGGGCTCAGAGGTGTTGTGGCGGGAGAACTGGGGGGACCGACTGGGAGTACGGCAGGGAAGAATCAAAGGTAACTCCCAGGCTTCTGGGGGACCCCTGAGGGAGCATCTTGCCTAACCTCACATTGTACAGGTTTGGAGACGGAGGCACAAAGCAGGAAGGGTCTTAACCAGGGTCACATATCCAGCCTGTGATGCTGACATGTACTCTTGTTGCCTGACCCCCCCACTGCCACCCTACACACATGCTTAGGGACGCTGTGGCCAGCTACCCCACCCCCATAATACCCTAGGCCTCAGTTTTCTCACCTGTGCAGTAGGTACGAGCATATCCACCCTGTCTATTTCCTAGACTTTGAGGATGAACACGTGTGAAAGTGTCATGTAGTCTAGGACCTTCCTTCCCACAGGGAATCTGGCTGTCCGTTCCTCAGCTGGCCTAGAGTTTGGGGCGCAGGGAAAGTCGGTACTTTGTCAAGGCCTGGATGTGCGGCTGGAGGATCGAAAACTTAAACTTGGGTTCTTTGTATTACACAGTTCCCCGTTTCCGAATTTATTCTTTTCATTTGTTTGTCTGCGGTGTGCTTACAGCTTTCTGCTGTGGTGGGGTGGAAGCCTTGGGCTATTTCTGAGGCCAGTGTTATCTTCCAGAGGAACCCGGTAGAGAGAAAATGGGGCCAGCTGAGGACACAGGCCAAAGCCGGCGTCCGGATCCTGCAGGGGGCAGTGCTCGACCTGGAGAGGAGCAGGCAGGCCCTCCAGGAGCCGTTAGAGGCCGGTGCCTGTTATGATCTCCTACTCACCAGCTTCTTGGGGGCCTCTGTGAGTGCCACCACTATGACTGGGTGCCCCAGGTCGCCACCACCTGGTACCTGCCATTCTCTGGGGGAACGTGGTCTTATCTCCTGGTCCTCTGTGCTTCTAAAAGTACAGGGTTTCTCTCCATCTCATGCCTTTGCTTCTGATGGCATCTTCTTGGAGAACCACTCCATTTCTTTTCTCGGCTAACTCCCCTTTGTTGTTCTGCATACCCTGCCTCTTCCAGGAAACTGAGCTCCCCGCCTCTGGCCGCCCCCCATGACCTCTTCTGTGTTCACACAGGCTCAGGGCAACTTAGTTAACACATTTGTCCTACACCCAGTTCTGTCCCTGCCTGTTGAGCTGCCTGTGCAGCCCCCAGGTCTCGCTCGGTGCCGGCCGGAGTGTGAGCTCGGGGTACTCTTTAGAGATGGATGACTGGACTGGCGGGCATGTGGTGGGCGGGGAGGTCAGCTAACTGGTGGTTTCCTGCTGCTTGCGCTGCAGTGTGGGTCTCATATGCTTCCAGGTCTCCGACAATGGCTGGCGGGCTGTTTGCTGTGAGTAAGAAATATTTTGAATATCTGGGGTCTTATGACACAGGAATGGAAGTTTGGGGCGGAGAAAACCTCGAATTCTCCTTCAGGGTAAGTATTCCAGCTTTCTCTTTGGACTCATTCTTAACCTGTCTCTCTCTCTCTCTCTCTCTCTCTCTCTCTTCGGGAAGGATGGAATTTTATGAGAGCCTGGTAGACTTTTCCTCCATATTGTCAGCTTATCCAGCAGTGCTGAAAGATGGCAGTGGCATACGAATCCTGTAACCATGCTTGCCTGCTTGTTTGAACTTTTAAAAATATCTACTTTTAAATAGACTTGGGGTAGGAAAAGGCCTCGCAAGTCACCCAGTTCTTTCCTCTCACTACAGCGGGGAGGGACTGAGGCCCAGGCCTGAGGGGGAGTGGCTTCGCTCAAGGAGTGGGTGTCAGAGACTAGACTGGAAGTGAGGTCCCTACCTGCTGATCCCATCTTTTGGAGACTTGTTTCGTAGAACTATTTATGAAGTGGCCTCTTTATTTACCGTACTGACTTCCAAACTTTGACCCACATAGAATTGTTGGGGAAACGTCTTAAAAAGGCCGATTTACGGGCACCATCCCCAGAAAGTCAGACTCGGTGGGTTTACGGTAGGGACCAGGAATCTGCCTTCTGTGATAAAGCCCACCCAGCAGTCCCACTGGCCGTGACTCACGGATGACACCCCTTTAAGAAGCTTTGAGCATCTCTGTGGGGTCTCCGGTTAACCAAACCTTGTATTTTAAGTATCAGAACCTTAGGTCAATGTTAGTGCTTTTCAATAGAAAATTTAAAACTTTAGTAATATTTGATATGGTTTCCTGCTTAAAAAGTATGATTTAATAAATAAGAATTTGGCCCTTTGCCCCAGCAGGAAGCAGCCCGGACACCTCAGCCCGCTGAGTTTCCGTGTGCTCTTAATGGTCTTTCTGCCTTCTCCCCAGGTGTCAGGCCGCCCTGCCTGCCTCTAGAAGCTCCTCCTTTCCCCCTTCCACACTTCTCTTCCTACTTGCTGCTTTCCTATCTTCTGTGGCTAGGATACCAGGTAATTAGCCTGTATTTTACGCACTGAGTAGCTGGGTTCCCAGCGAGGTCAGCTATGGGCACAGCCAGGAGTCAAGCGCGTGAGCTTTAGTGCATGGACGTGGGGTCTAGGTTCCAGGGCTCGTTTGCCTTCAGGGCTGCCTTCTTACTCTGACTGCTTTCTGTGTTCCAAGTGTGCTGGGGGAGCCACCTGCTGTCCCACGGGGGGAGGGCTTGGCAGTGGTCGTCATGACGTCTGTGTCCAGCCACCTGGCTGTGGGCACTCTGGCCAGCACCTCATTCCCTTCCTGCCCCCCCCGCCCAGCCTCTTCTCTGCTCTGTGTGCAGATCTGGCAGTGCGGTGGGACCCTGGAGATACACCCGTGTTCTCACGTTGGCCATGTTTTCCCCAAGCAAGCTCCCTACTCCCGCAAAAAGGCTCTGGCCAACAGTGTCCGTGCCGCCGAAGTGTGGATGGATGAGTACAAAGAGCTGTACTACCATCGCAACCCCCACGCCCGCCTGGTGAGTCCCTGGGCCCCTGCACCCGGTCTGGCCTCCTCTGAACAGGAGGAGCTGACTCTGGCCTCGGTGCCGTAGCAGACTTGGTTCCAGAAACAGAAAATTAGTTGGGTGCTCTTGATGCAGTATGGGAAAATGTTATTCCTTTATTTATAATTTACAGTTGATTCTTATTATCTGCAGTAGCTCTGTTCTATATAGTCACTGCAAACACTGCATTTGGGAGTCCTGACCCCCTGCTCTTGAAGGAAATAAAGTCAGGGTTAGGTTCCCAGAAGCCTCTAGCAGGTTGACATTTTTGTCAGCCGATCAACACGTAACCCTGTTTTATGTGTTTCTGTTTAAAGATACCTTATTTACCATGTGTTGTTGGTTCACTACATTGGGCTCGCGGCCTCCAGTACTGCCACTCATGCCTGAAAGAAGTTGATCAAACACTGTCTCTCTGCATCAGGCACGTCACAGCCTTCTCCATCTGAGGCTGTGCTCCGGCGCTCTGCTGGGGGGCCACTCCATAGAGCGGAGTCCCCATCGTGAAGCACAAAAATCTGAAATGTGCAGCACTAGACAGACCGCAAAAAGGCACTCGTGTACAGTGTGCGAACGGCACACTGGGTGACTCAGATTTTTGCCCCCCTGTGCATGTCCTCACATTGCAGAATACAGAGAACAGCCCAAGTGTTGGTCTGAGGGTTACAACCACACTTTTTTCTTACTTTTAAAAAGATTTTATGTATTTATTTTTAGGGAGAGGGGAAGGGAGGGAGAAAGAGAGGGAGAGAAGCATCAGTGTGTGGTTGCCTCTCACGCATTCCCCACTGAGGACCCGGCCTGCCACCCAGGCACAGGCCAGCATTCAGTCCACTGAGCCACACCAGCCAGGGCCAGTTACAAACAAATTTTGACAAATAGGTCCACTGCCCCTGCACGGGCCAGCTCTGCATGCCCCAGGACCTGTGTTCCCGTAGCTAAGAGGGCTACTCGGCAAGACGAGGTCTGCTCCAAGATTTGCTGGCCACTTGATGAAAATCTCTCCTGATTCCTAATAGCAGCCCTTCCTTTAGGCCAGCTCTGAATTTTTTATTTAAGAGATGGGAAAACTGACGTGAGCAGAACTGGGCCTGGGGTGTGCACACTCCAGTGGACCCCCGTGCTCTGCAGAGCCCTGGGGACCCTCCCCCTGACCTCCTTCCTGGCCTCTCTCTGCCTCTGAGTTCCAGGGTCATTGTTTCTTCTGCCTGCCTCCAGGCTGTGGGGCGGAAACATCCGCTCTTCCCAGTCACCTGGTCTGGGACCCCCAGCTCTTTCTTCCTGAGAATTCTCAAAGAACAGGGTGTGAGAGGGGGCACTGTGTACACCTTTTGCCTGAGTGCCTGGTGGCCTTGAAATGGACATTGGGTTGCAGATGAAGGTACAATGACTCTGATCAAAAACGAACTGGAAGGGCAGATAAAGTGCTTCTCAGATAAGGTCAAGTTCAAGGAGGTCATCATCACCAAGCCCTTATTATATGAAATGTTAAAGGGACTTATCTAAGAAAAAGAAGATAAAAAAGACGAACAGTGAAAGGATAGCAAACTCACAGTTATTAACAACCACACCTAAAACAAAAGCAAACTAAGAGGACAGCTAGATCAGGAGCAAAACCATAGAAATGAAGATCACATGGAGGGTTAGCAACAGGGGAGTGGGAGGAGAAGAAGGGGGGAGAAGGTACAGAGAATAAGTAGCATAGATGGTAGGTAGAAAATGGGGGGGGCAAGAATAGTATGGGAAAGATAGAATCTAAAGAACTTGAGACACGTGGCCATAAACTAAAGGGGGAATGGTGGGGGAGAGGGTGTGCAGGGTGGTGGGGAATGAAGGGGGGAAATGGGACAACTGTAATGGCATAATCAATAAAATATATTAAAAAAATAAACTGGAAAATAAGCAGAAATGTCAAATTCTCGTCAAATGTATCATACCATTCGGTTAAGTATTTAACTTAGCAAACTTTATCAGTTTGACGTCACAGTGCCGGGATGGCAGTGTCCAAACTCAGCACCGTTGGTGTGGCTTTCGTGCTAAACGGGCGCTTCCTTTGTTTAGCCGTTTGGAAGTTTTGTACCCACCCTCTGCCCAGAGCACTGAATGTCCGCTCATCTCCGTTGTTGCAGCGTTTTGCTCTCACGTTGTCAGTGCACATTTTGACTTAAGTACGTGGGGCACATCAGGTTTGCATGCACCATCATGTCTAGAAAACTTACCTGTGTTAGAAAGCGAGTGTCAGACATCAGCAGTAAATCAGAGTGTCATTGTACCTGTGCGCTGTGCTGCCGACATTTGCTGGTCTGTGGTCGTGCGTGCATCCATGGGGCGCAGGCCCACAGGTCCAGCACAGCCCCGGCATCTGGATCCCTCATTCCATCAGCGGGCGCCCCACACCCTTCCCTCGTGACCTGCTTGCACCTCCCTGCGCGAGAGCGCCTGGGAATGTGACTGTGGGACGGTCTCACCGGCCCGAGCGCTGCCACTGTGTCTGAGGCTGTCGTTTGCACTCTGGGTCCTGCCCAGGGCCTGGCACACATTTGGTGCTCCATAAAAGCTTATTGCAGGAGTGAGCAACAGTGGAGAGAGGGCTTTGCTAAGAAGTGCCATGACCTGCAGGGGCTCACTGTTTCGTCGTTTTGTCAGGAGCCCTTTGGGGATGTGACAGAGAGGAAGCAGCTCCGTGCCAAGCTTCAGTGTAAGGACTTCAAGTGGTTCTTGGAGACCGTGTACCCAGAACTGCACGTGCCTGAAGACAGGCCCGGCTTCTTCGGGATGGTGAGTAAGGCGGGCCCGTGCTGGGCAGGGAGTCCCAGGCCCCCAGGTCCGGTCAGCAAACCCTGGGCAAGAAAGACCTCTCAGTGGGGACCACGGGCGCCCCCAATCCCAAACTCCTCTCCCTTTTCATCCACTGTTCTTCCTTCTCCCTGCCAGTGTTTGGGGATCAGGTCCAGAGTGTCAGTCCTGGGAGCCAACTTGAAATTGGCGAGTGTAAACTGGAACATGGGTGTTTCCAGGTGCTGGTTTTTACTGTCGCCTTACAACTTTACCTCAAATCTCAGTGGCTGGACAAGTTTGTTTCCAACTCAGGGAGCCCCAAAGCCAGCAGTGAGGAAAGGAGAGTTCTGTTATTTCAAAAACCTAAAAGGAGTGCTTTTGGAATGAGGCCGGCTCCTGGCCATCATCCGAAAGTGCACCAAGTCGGCAGGGGCGGCCTCCTGTGTCTTTTTGGCCAGAAGTGCTGGTGTTTCTGGGAAAGTCTTTGGTTTCCCACCAATTCAGCGTTACTGTGAAAGTGTTCAAATGTATGGAAACCCAGTGGCGTACTGAATCCTGCCCCCGAGGTCCTAGAATTATCAAGCTTTGGCCTCTCTTGCTTTGCCTCTCCTCTGCTCCACCCTCCCCCATGTTCCCTTTTTCAAGCAAACCCCGGACACTGTGTCGTTTTACTCCTGTGCCTTTCAGCACGTATCGCGGTGAAATTCGGATATCCTCCCACAAAACCACAGGCCATTGTCACCCCGGTCAAAGGAACAATGATTTCTTGGTATCATTTACTGTCCAGCCCCTGTTCAGAGTCCCCAGATTTTCACGTCTCTCTTGGTTATCTGTGCGTTCCCTTGGGGTCCCAACAAGGCCTGCATGGCGTGTGTGGTCACCGCCTCTCCTGTCCTCTGTCTCTCATGGCGTGTGTGGTCACCGCCTCTCCTCTCCTCTGTCTCGCTAATCGAAGGCAGCCCTTTCCCTCCTTTGCTCCCCCCTTTGCTACCACATTCGTTGCCCCATACAGTGCCTTACTCTTGGGACTATCCGATTGTTTCTTTGTGATGACTTTTAAATCGTGCCTCTCTGCCTTCATATTCTTTACGATGGGAGTGAGGTCTAAAGGTTCGATGGGAGTTGGCGAAACCTTTTTGGCCAGGACACTTCATGGGTGTGCTTTGTCTTTACGTGTGTCGTAAAGGAAGCACAAAATGCCTGGTCCTCCCGCCTTTAGTGACAAGATCAGTCAGTGGGTTCATGGAGGGTCCCCGGGACGTGCCCTGTTCCCAGGTTCCTTCACAAAGCACAGGGATCTCAGGGACGCGGAGGGCTGTGCGTTATGAGCTGGTGGGCGGCAGCATCCTTCTTCCTGTACGACCGAGTCTTATCATCAGAGCCAGGCTGGTGGAGAGTGGACAGGGCAGGGCAGCGGTTGGGTTCAGGGGGACTATCGAGGGTACTCCGAACGCACCAGGTAGCAATGTGAGTTTTCCCCTGGAGGCTTTGGAAGGGAGGAGGGAGCACGGAGCTTCCGAGGTGCTTTGCTCTTGCGGCTATTGAAGGGTTTTAGAGCCAAGCGATACGTCAGAGATGACACTAGATTAGACAGTGTGGAGTGACAGAGAGCACCGGGCTTGGAGTCAGAGTCCTGGATTTGAGACTCAGGTATCCCCACTTGTCCAGGTACCCCGGGCAGCTCGCTGGCTTTTGGTATTATGCTGTCACTATTCTAGTCTAGAGTGGTGGACTTGTGACCCGGGGAATGCTGAGCCTCTAGATAGGGGTGTCCTTTGCTGACGCTGTGGCAGGAGCTCTGTGGTGTACCTGTGAGGCGACATCCCAGCCGCGTCCCGCCCAGCGCAGTGATAAGGCTGCACTCACGAGCAGCGAGGAGGCATCGGGCTTTCAGGCCCTAACCAGTCGGTCTCGTTGATGCCCAGGTTTCCCATCTGAGAGCGGGGGTTGCGATTCCCGCCCATGGGGTAGGGCAGGAAGGCACTTTCAAAGCCAGAGATGTACGGGCCCTTGCCATGGAGTCCAGGTCCTGAGGCAGGCCCGTCTCTCACCCCATTTTGCTCCCTGGGAGCCTTGGGTGACCTCCGTCATTGCGTCCAAATCTGGACCAAAACGCCACCTTGTGTTTTGTTCAGCTCCAGAACACTGGACTGAAAGGTTACTGCTTCGACTACAACCCTCCCAGCGAGCACGACCTCACGGGGCACCAGGTCCTCCTGTACCAGTGTCACGGGATGGGGCAGAACCAGGTGGGTGCGTGCTGTTCCCTGGGCCTGGCAGGTGTGTGTGTGGGGGCTGCTGGAGGTTCTTCGATCCGGGGGTCATCGGTGTGGGCCCCGAGAGGGGAAAATGAGGGCCGGTGAACGTGTTTTTAAAAATTAATGTTTGCTATTTTTTCTATTATAAAAGTAACACATGCTCATTACAGAACATTTGGGAAATCTAAGAAGAAGAAGTGAATAGCAAAGGACAGCACCCAAAGCAGCCACCGTTACAATTAAGACATGCTTGCTTCCCATGTTGGTTTCCACGCACGGCCTTCGGATACGTGCTTTAAATGCTTGTTATCCAACGTCTGTGTGTTTTCTCTTCCATGTTGCCATTTACTTCATCCTACTTTGCTTGTATTACTAGACATCCTGTGAGAATGTCATTCCTAATGGCCACTTGTACCTTTGTGTGGTTATGTTACTGTTCAGTAACCGAGTCCCTGCCTCCCTGTTTTTGTGCATGTCAGTAACCCTGCTGCTAACACCTTTGGTTAGGGGAAAAAAAAGAAAGGAAACAAACAACAGATCCGGATTTGGGATGGCCTCCTTCGAATCGATTCTTCACCGCAGTCCTAGGTTTTGAAGGAGATGCCACACTGCAGATCAGGGCTCCACTGGTTACCTCGGCGGGGGCCCTGGGCGGATTTGTTAAGTGCTGTCCTCCAGGGTGGGCATGGGGGCAAGGCCTGGATGGTCTGAGGACCAGAACCGGACCCCAGCCCAGGAAAGCAGACGGACCCACCAGGGCGGGGCCGGCGGAGGGGTCAGGAGAGGAGGGGAGGGTTGGTTCCGGACCTTCAAAGCCTGACTGTCCTAGGTGGTATCAGACACTAGAGATGAAAAAGTGGGGATTCAGGTTTTCTTCCAACCCGGGACTCCCACAATTCCACTTGAATGTGAAGCCCCCTTGGGGTCCATAGCCAACTTTCATAACTCAGACCCCGACAGCCTTAAGTTACTCAGGTTCTCCAGCGCTTTTTAGAACAGTGCTCCTCAACGGCGGTCCTCCCAGAGGTGACAGCAGCATCACCCAAGAGCTTAGAAATGCAGATTCTTAGGCCCGCCCCTCTGGAGTCCCAGTCTGTTGTTTCAGCCAGCTTCCTGGGAGTGTCCTCTGAGAGGCACTGCTCCGTGAGACTGGAGAAGAGCCAGCCACCTGCGTCAGAACCTCCTGGAAGGGAGGCAGTGGGCGGTGTGGGTGGGCAGCTGAGTGTCTGGTTAAAAATGTGAAAACATAGCCCCCTGGGGTCTCAGACTGAAGGAGTCCACATCCCACCCTGGGCGGGTCGGAATCAGCATTTTCCTGGTCACACTAGAGGAGATCATTGCCCTGAAGAGCCCAGCCCTCCCATCAGCAGTCCCATTGTCTGCTTGAGCACAGCACTGTACAGTTTCCAAGGCCCGGTCGCACTTGTTGTTCTTCGGAGGGGGGAGGCCGAAAGGACTGAAGAAAAGGAGAGGTGCCCGCACTGGGCAGCTGTGCATTTTCTTCCCCGCTAGTCAGCACTGGCACAGGGTGGGCTTAGGCTCTGGGGGCGTGAGGAGCCCAGGCACCTGCAAGTCAGACCTGACAAAGGGCCCCTCCATCCCCACTTGGTGAGCACCACACTGGGCTGCGTGGAGTGCCAGGGGACACGCAGGAGGCTGACTGATCAGACAGGCTCGTGTTCCTGGGTGAGGGGAGAGTGGGGGACCCTGACTCCCACACTCTTGTGACCCCCAGCTCTCATCCAGCAGTTCTCCGCTTTCCCCCTCAGAGGGTGACTGATGCCTGGTGGCTTCTCTGATTTTAGTTTTTTGAGTATACGTCCCAGAATGAAATTCGCTACAACACCCGCCAGCCGGAGGCCTGCATAGCCGTGGAGGCAGGAGCAGACACTCTGGTCATGCATCTCTGCGAGGAACGGGCCCCGGAGGACCAGAAGTTCATCCTGCAGGGGGTGAGTGAGCTGTCTCCTCCATCCTTGCTGCCGTCTGTGGGTGGCAGAGGGAAACGTAGAGGTCAGGTCCGCTCTCCGGGGCAGTCCTGGTGAGTCCGTGTAGGAGACCGGGAGTGTCACAGCCACCCTGAGCCCGTGGCCCCACGGTTAGAGTCCCAGTGTCCGGTGTCAGCTGTGCTTTCCCTCTCCCTTCACTGTGGACTCCCCCCAGTCTCTCCATCTGCCTCCACCTTGAGCTGCAGCAGCTGAAATGGGAAGAGGACCTGTCACAGACATGTTCTGAGATGCAACGGGGTTTAAACAAGCAAAACCAGTCGCCAGCGTGTGAGGATGGTGGGTTAGATCCAGGTAGAAGTCGCTGCACTTCTCTCAGCCTCCTTTTTCCTGGCTCTAAAACAGGGGCGGGCAGAGCAGCCTCGTCTTAACTGTAGTGAGGATTTGATGAATGGCCTGGAATGTATATGTTCAGTGGAAGCTGGGGAGCTCTATCGAGAGGATTTGTTACTTGCAGTGGAGTCAACAAGATCTCTCGGAGGGAGGTGGCTGTCCATCAGGATAGTCACCGAGAAGGGACTGCGTGTTAGTTCAGGCATGGAGGCTGCGAGCGCCACCCTATTCGCGGTGAGCCTGGGATGCGACTCATAAATCCGTCATATCCTTTGACTCACAAAAAAGTACTTGAAGAAATAAAGCCAAAGAAAGTAATTCGAAAGAAGAAAATTAGTTCTCTTTTATCTCTATGGGAAGTTGTCATTCCCAGCCTGGCCCCAGGGGTGGAAAGATTTATTGTGACTGCTTATAAATAGGTTAATTCCAAGAATGAATAGAAGTTGGAGTGTGGTTTCCTGTAGGAAATGTTATGATTAGCAACGTAATTTGCAGGCTCCTTGGAAAAGCCGTGTACCGTAGTTAGTATTGTCTATTTTGTGTAAAAAAATGAGGGAAGTATTTCTGCAAACCCCAATGTCTGTGACCCCCCAGTTTGAACTCTCCCTTCTTTCTTTCTACTGGAAGCCATTCTAAGCCCTCAAAGAATAGCAATGCAAGATAGAGATGATAAAATTGGTTTGAAATGTCATTAAAATTTTATCTTAAATTTCAGTGACCATTTCAGGAAAAGTCCGTCTCTTCAGAAGGCTGGGAGGAGGGCTGCTTTGTTTAGTTACAGGCAAGTCTCAGAGATGTTGCAGGTCCTGTTCCAGATCACCACGATAAAGCCAGTTTTGCAAGGCGGGGAGTCATGTTAATTTTCTGTTTTCTCAGTGCCTGTAAAAGTGATGTTTACCCTATATTAAGTGTGCGGTAGCATTATGTCTAAAAGACAATGTCCATACCATAGTTTTACAAATACTTCATTGCCAAAAGATGCCAACTGTCCCCTGAGCCTTCAGTAAGTCGTGATTTTTTTGCTGGCGGAGGCTCTTGCCTTCAATTTGTAAAAATATATTATCTGCAAAGTGTGGTAAAGCGAAGCACAGGAAAGTGAGGAAGGCCTGGGTTTACCTTCACATTATTCTGAGGGCAACTTGAGAGCACTTTTTAGGGTTTTCAGGGTTAACCCTGGGAGACTATTTCGCAACAAATTTTATTTCTCAGGTCACTTCTCACCCTGGAATGGGGAGGCCGCTGTTCTGCCCATGCGTGGCTGGACCACGATTGAGTTCCTTGGGGCGCCCTGCAGCTTTCAACAGAGGGAGTTGGGAGAGGAGCCAAAGAGAAACTCCAGGGCTGGGGGAGGGGCTGCTGCGGTTAACTCAGCACAGTTTGGGGAAAGAGGAGAAGGGGGGCGGCATTAAAGAGGATCGTGGCCTTTCGGAGTTTGGGAATTGGCAGGGTCTTGGAACCCACTTCCGCTCTGGTGACTTGCTGGTCTGTAGCTGAGCTGGGACTGAAGCCAATTTTCCTGACTCTCCATTTTAATACATCAGAGAGAGATCCCCAGGGATGAAATTAACTGACCTAAGTGGAAGAGATTCATAAAGGGTCTTTGGTCTTGGCTTCCCTAAAGGAAAAGCAGTGGGGATGAGACAGTGTCCGACGATCCCTAGAGCAGCCAGCAGGTGGCACCATTGGCCCTCTCTGTGCCCCTGACAGTCCTGGATGGCCTTCCAACCTGCAGACCCTGCTCAGCCAATAATTCTGAAATGATAAAGTCACCCTGGGCCCTTAAGAACACAGGTTAAGGAGAAAGAGACTTGCCGAGGGATGGCCTGTAATTCTCTTGACCAAGCAGTGTCTGTTATCTTTTGCAGGATGGCACTTTACTTCACATGCAATCCAGAAAATGTGTTCAGGCCGAGAGGATGGCTGTCGGCGACGGTTTTGTGCCGCTCCTACGGGACTGTGCCAACTCGGAGCATCAGAAATGGTTCTTTAAAGAACGCGTGTCATAGAGTGTCACTGTACCCAGGAGACCAGCAGAGGAGATGGGGGGCCCCTGGATTCAGCGCAGCGGAGACTCAGCTACGTGCAGGGGCAGACCCACTGAAACCGGGCTGCCCTGTTTTCACAGGGAAATCACTGTGCAATGTGTGAAGGGGATGCGGGCGTGGTGAGGGTGTCAGTGAGCTTTGTACTGATTCTGAAAACTTTAAAATTGTTCCCAAATACTCTATTTTTCACAGGATCACAAAATGTTAACGTTTGGTTGTCAGAGAATTAAAAACCTTCAACTATTTTTCTATCAAGAGGTAGTCTTCTACTGTCGTGTATTTTAATTCTCCCCAGCAGAAAAGTACATGTTTTCTGCAAGGTTTTCCAGCACAAAGGTGTTTGCGTGTGTGGACGTTAGACTCTTGGTCGCGTACTTGGATTAAACTGGTGATGCCTCGGATGCCTCAGACTTTTCTCCCTGTGGACTGATGGATGGCGGGAGTGCCGTGCCGGTTCCTTCAGGTCGCCGAGATAACCCAGGTTTGTTTAATAAAGTGTGATTTGATTCCACGTTGCTGCCTTGGTCAAACCTGCAGTTAAAATTTGTGTTGGCCAGAGAAAACCCGTCAAAGCGCAGAGCTCAAAGGAGCAACTCAGTGCCGGTGTACACCGGTTACACCGATTACACCAATACAGACGCCCACCGCACGGAGCGTGCTTCCACTCCACCTCCTGGTGGTGTGTTGGTGCGGTGGGCTGCTTTTGGTAGTTACCACGGGGGCTTGAAAACGTTTTTTATGTCATTTTTAGTGTTTATCACACATTCATGTCAGGGAGAAATTTAATGGTCTCTGCGAAGCTCCAGTCTCAAGTTTGTTCGTTAATAATATCTGGTCATTTAAATCGTTTTTTGCCTCGGCAGCAGCAGCTGTGCAGGTTTCTCAGCGATTCCGGTTTGCGGGAGATCCCACATCCTCTCCTGAGATCTTGTCAGGGTGATGAAGTCGGTGTAAGCGATTTAAATGCATGGGGGAGGGCGCTGCGGGTCTTTGTGTTCACAGCCAGCCAGGTGTGAGCAGTGAAGACACACGCGCAGTAGATTAAAAAACTCTCAACTTGTGTCTCAGGCTCTTGGGCCCCTCATTATGCACATTCCCCTCTTAGAGGGTCCCTGTTCATAATTACCCAGGAAAAACCCCAGCCGGTCTGGCTTGGGTCAGTCTGCGGTATTTCCACCACTCTGAACTTCAGCTTCTTCATCTGCAGAATGGGAATAATGAAGCCAAGCTTGCGGGACAGGTGCCGTGTTTTGCCGGGTACAGTGTGCTCCTGTGTGTAATGCACATCTGTGTTTCTGACCCAAGCTCTCAGGAAAAAGTTTTAACTTTTAATTCAATTATGTATTTATTTATATTTAGATACTTGTTTTTTATATTATAAAGGAATTTCAGCATTTATTTTTGAATATGTTATAGTACAGGAAAGTTTATGTAACAAATAATTATGAAGCACGAGAACAGATACAAGTTATGTCCAGCAATACCCATGTACAATGTGCATCCTTTTCCCTCAAAAATTTGGGCAAAAAAAATGCATTATACACGGCAAAATATGGTGTTAGGATAAACAGAGCAAGGTGACGGCTTGGCCTCGTACCTGACATAGAGTGTGGGTTTGTTAAATTTGTTTTCACAAATGCACTTTATAAGATACGACACTGCTAACTTTGGTAGGTGTTTATTCAAAAATAAATATTAAATAATTTAGTGATTTTGTGTTTATGGGATTAAGTAGTTCCTGAGCAGACAGGCACATCGTCTGGACCCTCCGGCACAGCGCGGTTCCCTCGTAAACGTGCAGCAGGGCCGTGGTCCCCCCCAGTCCCCTGCAGGTGACCTGTAAAGCAGGCGAGGTGCCTGCCCAGCCTGTCCTGCCTCCTCCCGCCCTTTCTGCGCTGCCAGGCCGAGCTCCAAGATGGGGGGTCATCCCCTCCCCGGTGTGGGAAGATGGTTCAGGCAGACAAAAGGTGAAGGCCGACCGAATCTCTGCTGCGTGTGTGCGGGGAGGCCGCAGGTGCGCTTCTGTGGGCGTTGGCTGAGCATCACGGTGACACCTGTGCGTGGGAAGTGGCCGGTCTGACTCCTGACGTCAGCATATTGTATTTGCAGTAATTTTTAGAGTGGGGGAAAAAAACAATAAAAATAATATTTTGGGGGTGTCAAGGGAAATATTTTCAGAGACTGGGAGGCAATTTGCAATATTTTGAAGCTTTCCCCTCACTGATGGGTGAGGGGGCCGAGCCTGGCAGGACCCCACCTGCCCACGGGAAGGTGTGAACCGGCCCTCAGTTCTGGTCATCAGTGCGATCATTATGACAACTGCAGGTGCCTTTGAAACTCAGGTTCAGGGGTGCCCGTGCCTGTCATCAGACGCCCACTTACCATTTGAGAGGATTCCTTTTTGAAAACGTGTGTAAAGCTTCCTGTGTGTTAGTTGGGGATGATTTGTTTTATTTATATGGCTCAATCCCAGATTTATTTATGGCTTGAGTGCATATTAAAACTTAAATTTTCTGCACCGACTACCTTCCTTTTTCTCAGACTGGCGTAATGCTTTTCACACTCTCACGTGTGTGGAATCACCTGGCGTTTTGTTTAAAAGGCGGATTCGGCTTCAGGAGCTCCAGCTCGGGGCTCGGGACCCTGCGTCTCTCACAAGCTGCCGTCTGGCACCATCGCTGCTGGTCTGAGGACGGTATTTTGAGTAGCGAGACATTCAGGGGAGAGAAGAAAGCTCCTGCTTGGCTGGCGGCTAGTGTCTTGCTCTCACACACGCACACCAGAGGGTGTTGTCCCCGCAGGAAACAGGACCGCGCTGCAGTTGAGGCCAAGTCCGTTGGTCAAAAAGAATCTCCAAACCGTAGGCCCACGGGGTGCAGGCCCGAAGGTGCCCAGAGATCATGGTCTGCCCAGTGTGGCCGATGGGGGACGGAGGCCCCACAGCCAGTCAGGGACGCGTCCTCCGACGATGACCGCTCATCCCAGGTGGTGCTCAGTGTTCTGAATTTGGCCTGGGTGTGACCTTTTTCTTAAAGTGCTCAGTGGGCACTCTTTTTAAAGATTGTGTCTTCGACCATGGACTTTGCTTTATTGCAGTAAATTACAAAATAAAATAACTAATTTTATTTTGCTAAGTAACTAACTTAGCAAAAAGTTCTAAAGACCGTGCCCATGGCGGTTGCATCGTAGCCACAAGGTTAGCCTAACGGGTCGGGCGGCACCGGCCTCGTGGGTGAGGTTGGATGCGCCACAGGCCCAAGTCCTCCCACTTACACTCGACTTTAGTTTTGCTGTGGGGTGCACCGTTCGACCCTGTAAGGCAGGGGTGTCGGGCTCGTGTTCACCGGGGGCCACATCAGCCTCGCAGTTGCCTTGCAGGCCAAATGTAATTGTAGGACTGTGTACACGTAACTAGTCCTTAACGAGGGGCAAGGAGCTCCGTGCTGCCTCGGGGTAGAAACTAGGTGCTGGTTCTGGTAAAACAAGGTGGAGGCCTGGACTTGGCCTGAGAGCCTTGTGTTTGCCACCTGTGCTCTAAGGTCAGCTGTGGGAGAAGTGCTGGGTCCCGTTTGCAGTTGCTGATGACCCTAATGCTAATCATTCCATGAATTAGGCACTGCTCTAAGCACTTCAGGTAAATGAGCTAATTTAATTCTCAGCTGCAGTGATTTAATTCTTGAAGACAAGACACTGATGCTCAGAGAAGGCAGGGTCATATGGCTCATCAGTGGCTGTGCTGGGATTCGAACCCAGAGAGTCTCGCTCCAGAGCTCACTGGTAACTGCTCTGTCCTCCTGCCTCCAGGGAGGGAGGGAGGTGACTAGCCCCAGTCACACACTCACAAACCGTGACCCCGGGTCCTCCCTTCACTCTCGGCCCAGTTACGCCACACTGCCAGTTACGCAGGAGAACTGGGGAGCCTGCCCTGCTTGGAGAGCACGGGAGGTCCCAGCAGGCTCACGTCTGGGCAAGCACATCTCTTTCAAAAGTGCCGAGGCTGGGAGCACTGTGGGGACAGCCCTGGGGGCTCCGACCGCTCCTTTAGACACGGGTGTTGGGGCGCAGTTCCAACGAGTTGCCCTCTTTCTCTTTCACGGGGGGCGGGACGGGGCGGGCGGGTTGGGAGGGTGTTTCTTCAATCTCCCTTTCGAAACCCGAAACCCTCGTGGGGAAGCCGGGGAGGCTCCCGACCCGCGGCCGCAGTCGCTCCGTCCAGCTCTTACCCCTCCTCAGAGTGCTTCCGCCCCTCGGGACCGGCCGTGCTGTCCCATCGGCCGTGTCATGATTCCTCCCGGAATTTTGAACCTTCTTTTACAAGGCAAGGGTCAGTGGGACTGATTGCTCATCAGAACTTGAGCTGGTTATTTCGGGATCCTAAAAAGAAATCGCCAGATGGGTGTGCCTATGGGGCAGCTCCGGTCATTAACTCCAGAGCAATTGCAAAGCACCACTGGACCCTAATTGCCAACTGTTACCAAAGGAAGCAAATTATCGGGTTCCAGAATGTGAAGGGACTTTAAAGTCGAGGACTCAGCTCCCTCCTCATGCAGGAATCCCTCCTTGTCCCCAGCACGTGGTCAGCTGACCCTGGCTTGCCCATTGCTAGTCAGGGCTACTGCTCCCTTTCCCGGCCATCCTGTCCTGTCCTCAGATGGCTTCGTACAAAGCTCAACCCCCTTGACCTGGAGCTTCCCTCACTGCTCTGGGGGCCCCTCACAGGCCGCCCGGCTGGTTCGTTCTCTCTGCCGCTCAGAGAGCCAGCGAGGGGCCTTCTGCTCCTGAACCTGCTCTGCTGCAGGCTGGCCAGCCCGGGTTCTCCACTCCATCCGCACAGCAGGTGGTTTTCACGGGTGTTCTGGGAGGGCAGGCTACATAGATGTTTGCGTTAAATCTGCTATGTTTAACCAAAGGCCAAGACTCTGTTTTCCATCCTGCAGGGCACCCAGGCTCACTCCGGTTTGCCCAGGGCAGTAAAACGGCCTCAGTAGGCTATCTGGTGGTGTGTGTGTGTGTGTCCACAAGAGTGAGGGGGTGTAAGAGAACCTTTATTTTCCATAGGAGGAAGTCAACAATAATGGTCCAAAACTGAAAAGTCATGAGAAAGCAGGGCTAATGATTTTCGAAATATGGAGGCAAATGCTGGGAGACCAGCTGGAAATGCTGGGAGTGGAGGCCTCTGGGGAGCCAGACCGAGTGGGGGGGGTGGGGAGGGGCTGGGGGGCCCCTGGGGAGGTGTGGGGGCGGGGCCAGGGGGCAGGGGACTGCTCGCTTTAGTGTCAGCCTTGAGTATTACTAGGCTTTTTGAGCTAAGTATGTGTCCTTAAGCTAAAGTACATTTGGTAAAAATTATCTTTAAAAATTCTCCTAAATGGAGTCTTGAGTTCAAACTCTTGTTAGTAGGGAAATAATTAAGGGCCTGGGTTTGGCTTTATTTGTCAGAATACATCGAAAAGAGGTAGGATTTTGTAGGAGGGTGGACCTGGATATAGATTCCCTTTGGTCACTTGCTAGCTGTGTGACTTTGGGCAAGTTACTTAACCTCTCTGAGCCACAATTTCCTATCAGTAAAACAGACCATGCTAGTACTTAACTTCAAGAGGGCGGTGAGGATTAAATGTATGAAGTGGGCAAAGCTGGGAGCACAGAACATTCAGCCTGAAGAGGTGCTCAGGTCATTGACTGACCAGAGAGTCTGAGGTGCTCCCCCCCTCCACCCAGGAATATCCTGGGGACTATAACAGCCTCAGAAGCCACAGGGCTATGTTCTGGATTCTGTGCTGCCTGGGCCAGAGCAAGCAAACAAAGAAAGTTCTGGAGGTTTCCCCAGTCCTCCTCCTCCCTCAGCAGGGAAGCTAATTTTTTAACTATTCCCTCAGAATTAGTTCATCCCTGGGAAAACTTTGAACCCAAGAGCTGCAAGAAGTTTTCAGGGTCATTTCAGTCCAATCTTTTCTCTGTCAAGAGAGGGGAAGGGGGCCCTGGGCCCCTTCATCCTCTGTGCCTGGGGGTCAGACACGACCCCAGACATGAAGTGGGAGCTTCGGATGCCTCTCAAAACCCCAGCGGCCACAGGACCCCGAGGACTCAGGGAGTTTGTCCTGAAGTGGACTGGGCTCAGCTCACTCCTTTTGGAACCAGAAGCTAAAGGGAAATAAACTGCCTTTTCTGGGTAAAATTCTAGACAATTCTGGGAACTTGCGCGCAGAACGAATTGATTTATGGGGACCCAGCTGTGCAGAACTGTACAAAACAGGGATCGGAGAAGATACACTCCAGATGTGGCTTCATTAAAGGCAGGGGTGCACCACTGGGGTTAAAAGGCTTCTGAGGTTCGCTGGTCCACGGAGGCTTTGAGAAAGTGTGGCCAAGGGCCTGTGGTTTCCAGCTGCTGAGTCTGAGCTGGAGAGCAGCTTCAGAACTAGCTCATTCCACCCAACTCTTAAACTACGGAAGGGGACCCTGCGGCTCAGAGAGGGAAGGGGCTTACCCGGCATCACACAGCAACAGGACTCGAGGCTGGGACCAGAACCCACACCTGCTGCTGCCAGTTCCAACATCTGTCCCATCACCTGCCTTGACCGCTTACCCCTGCCTTCTCAAATCCAACTCAAGGCTGTTTTCTTAATTAAAAGTTGAGGGGGACCTGGCTGAAAGACCCCCTCCCCGCCTCATGGGCTCCTGAGACCCTTAGTGACATCTCCCATGGGAGCAGTGGTCCCTGCACTCCCAGAACTGAACTCAGTGGTACTTTGTCAGGTGCCTATTCTCTGTCCCCCAAGGGCGAGGTCAGGTATGGCCCAAGAGAGGGCAGGGGGACACCCTTCTGCTGCATTACCTCTGTCGGAAACGGATTTCAGTTGTGAGAGTTCTAAAAATGAGCTTGGTAGGTCTCCGACTACAACGTTCCTGACATATGCCTTTTTTTTTCTTTAACACTTTTTATTTTCCAGATTGCTCAAAACAAAATGCTCAGCTGAAAGGTTAGTTGAAAAAGCACACAAGAATATGCAGAAATCACTAAAGTTCTCACGACCCAAAGAGAGCTCCACTGGGAAGTGCAGTTGGCCCTTGAACAGCACGGTGTGAACTGGGTGAGACCACTTATGTGGGTTTTTGCAATGAATGCAGACCGTGCCGTACATGTGTTTTCTCTTCCTGATGATTTTCTGAATAACATTTTCTTGTTCTAGCTTCCTTTATGGTAAGAATGCAGCACATAACACTTATCACATGCAAATCTGTGTCAGTCGACTGGTACTGCTAAGGCTCCCCGTCAGCAGCGGGCTGTGAGTAGTTAAGTTTGGGGAGTCAAAGTCAGACACAAATTTTGGACTGCGCAGCGTGGGGGTGTTGGCACCTCTAACCCTATACAGTCAAAGGCCAACTGTATTTTCTCTTCAGTCTTTTTATGTGGCTGAAATGGGCTCAGTATCGGTTTTCGCCAAATGAACGTGGTTCCGTCCTCTAGGAAATGCAGAATAAGTCTCCTTTCTCCACCCACGACGGGGGTTCAGAGGTGCAGAGAAGATAGGCATCCCTAGATTTTTCCCAGCTCTGGGAGGAAACCTGAGCTCCATTCCAAATGCCGGCGTTTCAACGGCAGTTACTCTCATTGCCATTTGTTAAGAGTGCGCTACTTACAGGCCACTGAACTAATTAGCTTTTCATACGTAACCTTGTCTCATCTTCACAGCAGTGTTAACAGAATGGTATTTTCTAGCTCCAACTTATAGGGGAAGGAACTGAGGCTCAGTGAAACGGGTCCCGTGTAGGCTGCCGGGAACTGAGTTCGGTGAGTTGTCCCCTTCAACCCGGACCCTTTCTGAGCACAGCCACATGACACGCGGCTTTCCCGACAGCCTCACTAAGACTGCCTCTTGAAGGTGTTTACATTGTTCCTGGAGAATTCCTCTCCGTCACTCTGGCCCACAAAACACTTCCCCTACCCTTATGATAATTTCTCTGAGGCAACATGACTCAGGGAGAATTCCTGGCAATGGTTTACCAAAAACAACAACAACATCCTTCTAGCACAGCTCCAGGCACGTAGTACTCACCGAGTACCTGGTTGCTATTATTATATAAAGTGGGAGACACTGTTTGGTGCCCTGTGTTTCCCTCTGTTCCCCACAGAACACAGCCGAACACTGTGCTAAAAGTAGTGTCTTGCTTAGGAGGGGCCCATCCACCGTGGCTGGGCTCTAAGGTAGCTTCCAGAAGCACCCTTCCTCTCCAGCTATTGGTAGAAACAAGAAACCAAGGAGGTGCTTCCTTGAATTTGGTTGGGTTCATCTGCCCCAGGCCTGGCCCACCCCTCCCTGGGGTCTCATCACTCCCCCTCTTTGCTGGTGTGGTGTGTCTGTCTGTCTGTCTCTGGTGCATCCCACCCCCCGCCGGCCTCAGAAACTGGGACAGCGAAGCGGGCCTTGCTACCGCTTCCGCTCCTGGTGCCTCAGGCACGGTGCTCGGAACAGACATTCCTCAAAGCGGGTGGAGCTGTCAAAATGGATTTTAAAATATAGGTTGTATTTTATTTTAATTTTTGGTGGCTTTCTAAATTTGGTCACAATTGCGTCTTGTTCTAAAACAAGAGAAAGGAAGCAGCTGCCCTCTGGGAGTTTCCAGAGAGAAGGGAGGAAAGCCCTCGGCTTCTCTGCCGATTGTTCTGCTTCCTTCCTGACCGCCGACAGCAGCCCTGTGGGCGAGGGAGGGGACAGATGTGGACCCGAAGATGCCCAGGAGGTCTCCCCGACCTGGGAGCTTCCGGTCGGGCCTACTGTCACCAGTCCATGACAACTGGCCAAGGCTAGGGGCCCCCTGTGTGTGTGAGAAACATGGGCACTCCTCACTCCTGCACCCGGGCACGCGAAAACCACTTGCATGCAGACAATTATGACTCAAGGTTGGCGCAGGGACGTGGGAGGAACCCCAAAAGGGCTGATCTTGTCTTCACCATAGAGAAGTGCCTTTTGTGCCACCTGATGGCTGGGCATCTGAAATGCTGGGCAGGCTGTGGACAGGCAGGGGAAGGCGGTCAAAGGGGAGGGCAGCTTGGCCAGGAGCGGAGGGTAGGGGTGTGGTTGCAATGTGGGAAGAGAGGCTGGGGAGGTGTGGCCTGGTCCTAGCTGGTCCACACCTTGAGGGGGTTGGATGCCAAGCCGAGGAGTCGAGACTTCAGCTTGGAGGCCAGGAGGAGAATTAGAGCTGGCCCAGGAGTGGTTTCCTCCCCTTGCATCATCCTTCCCCGAGTGTCCAGCTCCCACAAGTGAGCTGCAGAGGGCTGGGATTCTATCACACTGCGTGGTTTGGCTTCTGTCCCCAACCCCGCCAAGGTCAAGGATGTCTTGTTTGCAAAATCCCTTGAAAAGTTTCCTTCCTCGTGTTTCTGCCTCGGACCGTTGCCTTGGGCCTCTCCGTGCCCGTCTCCCGCTGGCGCTCTGTCCTCGGTGGCTCTGGTCTCCACATTTCTTAGCTCCCCACTCACCACGGACTCCTCTCAGCCACTTCTGTGGGCTTCCTCTGCCTCATGCTTGAGCCCCCTTCCCCGGGATGCTGCGGATCCTCTCGTGGCCTCTCACCTTCTCTCTGGGCAACCTCAGACGTAGATACGGCTTTACTGCCAACTGGATCCGTGTCTATCAGGTAGGAACTGTATTCAGCTGCAAGCATCTGAAACCTGAAAAACAGTGGCTTATGGATTGGAGGCTTTATTTTCCTGACCTAAGAAGGCATCCTGAGTTAGGCATTTTAGGGCCGATGTGGTGGCTTCGTGGTGCTGTGAGGGATGGAGGTTTCTTCTGTCTTTCGTCAGCCATACTTAGCATGTTCCTGTCACCCTGTGGTGATAAGATGGTGCAGCCCCTCCTGGCACTGAGTTTGTCCCATTCTGGGAGAAGAGTAAAGGGCAAAGACCTCAGCTGAGTCTGTCCCTCATTAAAGACCTTTCCCATCTCGATATCAGTCAGGTATTGGCACAGTAATGCTCAGTAACAAGCACACCTCAACTCAGTGTAACGGGTCAGTTCAGGCCAGGCTCCGCTGGGCAGCGCTCCAGACTTGGATTAGCTGTCTCTGCTCTAGGTCAGCTCCAAGGGCACTAGTTCCAGGACAAGGCTGGACAAGCCACCATTTCCCAGGGCAGGCTCTTCTAACAGCAAGTGATCAGGGCAAGCAGCAAGCCAAACCGCAAACAAATCTAAGGTCTCTGCTTATTCCCTCTGCTAGCTTTCCATGCTAAGTCACACAGCCAAGCCCATCAATGGGTAAGCTCTCACACTCAGTTCTTGGTAGGGGAAGAGGAGAATGCATATTTGTTCTGTAAAAATCTTCATGACATGATCTCACCATTCAGTCCCGTGTCATGTCCTCCCTTCGCTGCAAAGGAGCTGAGAGTATGTTTTTCTAGGTGGAGTGTTGCCGTCCTAGACCAGTCTGGAGGTTCTGATAGGAGGGAAGGAGAGGGGGAAGGAAACCAGGTAGGCACACTTTGACAGGAGGCCCCAGGTAACAATGAAGTTAGAGTCCATACCGGTTTGCAGTGACGCTAAAGACCTTACTTTCGTGAAGCCACCAGGACAGAGAGACAGGCCACGTTACAAGACCTAGGTGGCCACCTCGTCCCTTCTCCCACTGTGACATTTCACAAAACCCCCTCCCAGTGCTGTCCTAGGTCCCCCTGCCCAGTGGCCCAGGGAGAGCATGATCAGGAGGGCTGGGAGGGTCATCAGTAGTGTCCCCATTTGGAGTTGCTTGTCCTCTGTTTCCTAGTGAGATGTCAGCCTGTGTGATTCCTGGCACCTGCTCGTCAGCCCTGGAGGGCCCGGCTCTGTCATGTAGCCTGGCACTGTGGCCTGGCACCTCCTTTGCAGCATCAATGACTCAGGCCACTGTCAAACACACTCAGGTCCTGTGCCAACTACTGAAGAGGAAGGTGCAGAATAACGGAGAGAGAGTGTGGGAAGATGGGTGCTCCACCGCTTCACCCTAAGAGCACAGGGAGGGGCAGGCTCTCACTAGACCAGGCTTGCCGTTCCTGAGGCAGGGAGTCCCCAGTGGCTCCCAGAGTCCATGGCGTCCTTAAGTCTCTCACTCACCACCTACCCACTGGCGACCCACAGATGTCTCTGCACACCGGGTTTTTCCTTAGCCTGCTGCCCGCTGAACCCCTCCCTCTGCTTCTCCCGTCGACTCTGCAAATAACATGTTCTGATCTGGACTGTGAACCCTGACACTAAGAAGGGCTCCTGGTGGCCAAGTGGGCTAAAATTTAAAAACAAAATAAAGTGAGCTTAGGAGCCATTTCTACACAGGGGCCTCTCACGCAAACTGCACTTCACAGAGAAGCCTTTGCACTATCCCGCCTGCCTCTGTGCCATCAAACTACCTGCCAGTAGTGTGCCTGCCATCTGAGCTAGCCCTTATAGAGAAGTTCTTAGAGTCCTATTTCAACCAATAGGACTGAGATTTTCCCCATCCAATTGGAGCTGCACACTTCTGACCAATCAGAGTGGCTCTATTCTGACCAATCAGAGACCAGGGGTAGGGACTTCTGTCAGCCAGCTCCTCCCTGGCCCTAGCATCCTTTGCACTGAAGGCTGAAGATTATGTGTCCCGCCTGGGACTGAAACACCAGAGCGGAGTGGAGCTGCCTGGCTGAAGACGCTGTTTTCATGGCCGTGATGCAGCACCATTGAGCTGTCCATAGCAGTGCCATTTTCACAGCCGTGCCATATTATTGTTGAGCTGTTGGCACTCGATAAAGTTTCCTTCTTCACCACGCCCCAAGCTGGGGATTCCTGTTGGCACCAATTGAATTGGCACCAATTGCCATCAGTTGACAGGATTCATTGTCTCATTCTCCCCTAACCTGCTATTTTCCCTCCCATGCTGCCCACAAAGGTGGAAATATGTGATTCATCTCCCTGGCTTCTGTTTCCCTTTACTCTGTCAAGAGCTCCAGTGTTTCCTCAGGAACTACCCCTTCCCCTCTTAGTCTCTGTGGTTTGTATGGCTCCACCAAAGCTCATGGATCAGGTCCAAGTCAACTTGCCCGAGCACAGTGATTGGTTCCAATTAGAGAGAATCTCAGAACTTTCATGGAAACGCTAAGGCACAAGCTCTTGTTTATTTTTACTGAATTTAAACCTAGAAGGATATAGCTCATGGAGGTGTTGGCAGCCATTTTGTGACCATGAGGCTGGCAGTTATCTTGTGCTTTGTGAAAAGATCTGTCATGAACAGAGTCAGCACAGGGCACCTGCATCAAGGATGGAGAGAGAATAAGCCGATGATGTGGTTTGAACCTCCGGATCCAGGTGTGCTGAAAGCGAATGAGACAGACTCTTGCACTGTTCAGTCAGAGGAACCAGTACAATCCCCCTTTCCTTTTTTCTAAGAGGTCTGTCTGATTAGGTTTTCACCCAGTGTGACCAAGTGTTCTGCTACACCTCTGGCAGTGAACGGCAGCACCGTTTATTCATCTGGTGAGCCAGAAACATGGAGCTCTCCTTTAGACCCCCACATCCACGGAGAACCGAGAAGCTCTTGGTCCTGGGCCAGCTTTTTAGCCATTCCCCTCCCTGCCATCCCCACTACTCTTGTCTCAGTTCAAACCATGTCCTTTCTTTCCTGAGCCTTGGAATAACCAATAAAGTGGCCTCCAGGTCAGACTAGCTGTCTCAACTTCTCCTTCCTTCTACTCAGTAGTGTAGTATTTCTAAAAGCAAACTTGGCCGTGGCACAGTGATCAATCATCCCGCACACTCTCATGGTTCATGTCAGGAATGACCGTGCTCCAAGTACTGCACGGGCCCGGGCAGAGTGGGTGTGAAATCGAGAGGTTGTTGGAACCTGTCCTTGGGGGCTCTTTCCCCCTTCTGGGTACTGTCTCCCACCCCTGCTGAGCATGGCTGGGAGCTGCCCAGATGGGCTGGGCCCACAGATTTAGAGGGCCATGCACTTCTGGAAAAGCAGCCAGGAGTTCAGGGTTCCCTTGCCTAGCTTGGCAAAACCAGAGACTTGGGGTGGAAGGAGCCTGCCAGGCCCTCACCTCCCTTCTCTCCCCTGGCCCTCTGCTGCCTGGCTGTGGCTTGATCTCCAGAGTCAGCCAAGCTCAGCAGGTAAGAGTGAGGTAGTGGCATAGAAGGAGGACCAGGTGGGGCTTGGGCCTGACGTTTATAGGCTGTTCAGCCTGCCTCAAGCTTCCCACTTGCTGAGGGACCATCTCTGAATTGGTCAGACCACCTTCAGGGGCATTTAGCCTGTCCACTAGGCCCCACACCTAGATGGGCCCATGCTTGGTTCAACGCTCTACCATTACCACCTTAAAGTCCTTAATACTTTTGAACAAGGGGCTCTGTGTTTTCATTTGGCGCTGAGCCCCACAAACTATGCGGCCTGTCTTGGTCTTGGTCTCGGTCTCCCCATCTGTGTAAGAAGGTGCTGGACGAAAGGACCAGAGGAGCTCAGAGGTCCCTTCCAGCTGATGGCAGGAGGAGGTGGCCCTCCAGAGGGGCCGTTCAGGGGCCTGCACATGGTGATTTCCCCTCAGGAGGTCACCCACAAGCTGCCGGATGTCAACACCTCCAGCCGAAGTAGCCTGTCCTCTGAGGTGGCCTGTGCCCAGGATTTAGGGGACACCAGACGTTCCCTCTTCACTCACCCATCAGCTTTACCACCTGTTTGTCCCTTTGCTGTTCAATGTGTGGGCCGTGGGCCAGCAGCCTGGGCATCACCTGGGAGCTCGTTAGAAATGCAGACTCTTGGGCCTCACTCCCGACCTGGGGAACCACGTGCGTTTTCACAGGCTCTCGGGGTGATTCTTAGGCACGTTAAAGTCTAAGAAGCTCTGTGGAATGCTCCTTAAGAGTCCCAGGGTCATGCCTGGGGTCCAGGCCTGGGACAGAACAGCCAAGAGGTACAGACAAAGGCATGAAGCTGGAGAAAGCGCAGTGGATTAGTTGGCTCGAGCTGCCACACAAAGGACCACAGACGTTTTTTCTCACAACCCTGGAGGCTACAAGTCTAAGATCAAGGTGTTGGCAGGGTGGGCTGGTTCTGAGGCCTCTCTCCTTGGCCTGTAGATGGATGTCTTCTGGGCTCAGGTGGTCTTCCCTCTCTGCTGCTCTGGGCCCCCACAGCTTCTTATCAGGACGCGGTCATTGGATTAGGACCCATCCCGAAGAACTCAGCTTTAATGACGTCCTACAGAGCTGTCTCCACACACAGTCACATTCTGACATACCGAGGGCTTCAACCCCTGAATTCCAGGGGACACAGCTGAGCCCGGAACACAGGGTGGACCCAGGAGGACGGGGAACAGGAGCCACCGAGCTCCTTCTCTGTGCCAGGCGTGGAGCAGGGGGCTGTGTGTGGTTTTCTCGCCGAACTCCCCAAGCAACCCGAAGAGGCACGAGGTGAGCCACAAACACTGTTCAGATTCTTCTGGTGTCAACACCAGGCCACGCACGTTGGACACCGTCCCCCCGAGTCCCCACAGACACTCTCCTTCTCACACTCACAGTGGAAACTGAGGACCAGAGAGGACAGGGGACGTGCTCAAGGCCACTCAGGGCACTGGTGCCAGATCCAGGACCAGGACCCGGTGTCTGTTCTCCATCCTCGCCCTTCCCTTTCTGCTGCGCTGCACGATTCCTTGGGGACAGTCACTTTACAAGTCGCTTTATACCGACGTTATATCCAATATAAAGGGTAGGTCTCTTGTGGAAGACAAAAAGCAGTAGTAAGAAACATAAAAAGAAATCTTCTAGCTGCTGGGGTGCCTCAGAGAAAAGGTGGCAACCATCCCCGGCATTGGGTCCAGAGTGTGACAAGTGGGGGGTCCTGGATTCTTTGAAGTTGGGGGTGGGGTGCCGAGACACTGGGGTGCTGGGACGTTCAGCTGCAGGGAGGGGAGGTGCGTCTGCATTGACCTTGCCAAGTGGGAGGCTGGTGTAGTTGGGTTTCATGGCCCTCACAGTGCCCCTCAGCCCCAGACAGCCCTCACCTCCTTCTGTCACTCTCCTGCGCTTAGTCCCATGGGTGACAGACTGAGTAGATAAGAAGTCACACCCCCAGATTTTGCCTGTCTCCCCAAGGTTCAGCTGCGCTCCTTTCCTCACTGGGGAAGGCATCCAGACCCTCCCAGCCGTCTCAGCCCCAGACATCCTTTCATTCTGCAGCTTCTCAGCATCCCCACTGGGCTGGCCCCCGGACACAGCATTCAGGAGCGGCCTGTCCAGCCCCAGGAAAGCCCACCACTCACCGTTTGGTCTGGACGTTAGTCTCGATGTGTGTAGCTTTGGGGACGGATGTGGAAAAAAGCAGAAACAGTGGGGTCAACTCAGACCCCAATTCTTCTCCCTATAAATAGCTGCCTGGTCAGCTTCCTGTTGGATTTCAGAAGTTTTAAACTTGAAACCCAGCCCTGGCTGGTGTGGCTCAGTGGATTGAATGCCAGCCTTTGAACCAAAGGGTTGCCAGTTCAACTCCCAGTCAGGGCACATGCCTGGGTTGCTGGCCAGGTCCCCAGTTGGGGGAGTGCAAGAGGCAACCACACATTGATGTTTTTCTCCCTCTCTTTCTCCCTCCCTCCCTCTCTCTCTAAAAATAAATAAATAAAATCTTTAAAAAATAAACCAAAATCCTCAGTTAGACCACGGACTCAGGTTTCTGTCCCATCCTTTTGTGGCCTGTGGTGTCCTCGCCCAAAGACTTTTCCATTCCCGAGCCTCAGTTTCCTCATGGGTTTGTTGGGATGGCCAGATAGACAATAAAAATGCTAGAGCATTGAAATGTGTAAAAAACAAAACAAAACAAAAAGAACAAACAAAAACGCTTTCTGTTATGTGTTATTTTGGAAAGGTTTTTGGTTGTTCCCCCAAATCCATTTGCCCCTTTTAACAAGAAGCAAACGTTCGCCTTGGCACGTGTGTGCTCAGGGTAAGGCCGCAAATCCCAGCGTGCCTGGCCCCAGGTGTGACCCTGGCAAGTGGGGTGGGGGGGGTGGCGATGCGCTCAAAGTCCAGTCATACCCTTAGAAGAAGGGGTGAGCAGGGGCCCTCCAAGTCCATGTAACCAGGTCACTGTGGGGTGTTTACTGGGTGGTAGGTGAATGCAGAAGGGCAGCCACCACCACGGCTTGGGTAGGGAGCGGGGGAGTCCAAGGGTTGTTGTTGTTTGAGTTGGTTCCTGAGGGCTGAGTAGAGGTTCCCAGAAGGAAAAGGTAAGGAGGGGCATGACGACCACAGGAAACAGCTTGTGCAAAGGCGCCAGGAGTGGGGAACCCCAGGCTCACTGCTCTGAGGGTGGGGGCCGAGGGTGGGGGTGGGGGCGGAAGACGGGGCTGCTCCAGGACTTGCTTGGCTGCCAAGCAAGTCAACCACGAGTTGACTTCCCTCTGACGAGCTCCGAGCGATGAAGAAACAACTGCTTTGCAAACAAACACTTCCAGTGTTTATTTCCTCTGCTTTCCTCACATATCTCATCTCCTCCCTTGAAGGAGATGCCTCCTGGTTTCACTTAATTTCCACAGGAAACTGGCAAGAGCAAATCTATCTAAATGTCCCCTAATTCACTCCAGATTTTCAACATCAGAATGTGGACCTTGGGATGCATGGTCTCCGTGGGGTCAGAGGGGACAGCCCCAGAAATGGTGGACTCTCTTGGAGCCCCTGGTGGCAGCCAGCCCCTACTCCGGTTCCCTGAACAATACAGATGTTCGGCAAGAATTTCTCTGGGAGCAAAATCAGTGGCTGAGGCGGCCCCTGGAGAGGGGAGCGCAGGACTGGTTCCCATGGGCTCCTGCCCAATGTGCGTTCCTGAGTTAATGTTCCTGGGAGAGGGGCCACCAGCAAACGCTCCAGCTCCCACACCAGCTGGTCCGCTTTCCTCACATGGCCTGGGCCACACCCAGCCATAGGGACATGGTTTTATTCACAGCCGTCTGGTCGCAGCTTTCATTTAGGGGACGCTTTCTCTTCTGCCACCCACGAGGAGCAGCTTGGTGCAGGAGAAGGAGCAGAGATGGGCCTCTAGGGTTGGCGGCTCAGCCCTCAGGAAAGCTGTGGGAGGACCAGGTGGCATCCAAGGGTGGTGCGTGGATGAGGTGTGGACTTTGGAGACAGGCAGGTGAGGTGTGAGTCCTACCTGAGCCCCTTGCTGGTGGGATGGTCTGGCCTGAGAGGTCCCTCACCTCACAGCCTCGGTTCCTCATTTGTGACTGAGGGAGCAGGACCAGGCCACCTCTGAAGGCCCCATGGGCTTCATGGTGACAGGTCGGGCCCCCTGCACTCTACAAGGAAGCTGAAGAAAAGTGTTGTATTCCTTCTTTCATGACAAAATATTTTGCCTGTTGAACTTAAGCAGGGTCAGCACAAACTAACCGGCCTTCCTGAGTTGCCCTTCTTCCCCACCCTTTCCCAAGTCTCCACAGATCAAGAGAATATTTTTTTCCTAAAGCCTTGGATGAGTCCTTGGGGTGTCTTCTGGGGCCTTGTAGAATCCAGCCCCTCCTGACACCCTCTTCTCCAACTGCTCCACTTTCTGACTCGCTCTGGGCCCTTTCAGGCCCTTGAATGGAACAGCTATGGCCTCCTGTGGACCTGGTCCCAGTGGCAGTGCCAAGGGGTGACTAGGAGGTTAGCTCCACAGTCTCCATCTGCTTCCCCAAGGACACTCTAAAGACCTCGATCTAGGTAAAAGCATGGTGCCATTGGTCTATAGCAATGCCAAGGTCCCTGGGTCCCCCTTTCAAGCTTCTGCCCCCCAACAGGTCTCCGTAGGGGTATTTCCTGGGCCTGGAAGGCTCCAACCCTCTCTACTCGCTTCTGCTGGCTTCTTCTCATCTTTCAGATTTGGTGTCAACATCACTGTCCTCCATGGCACTTGCTGACAACCTGTGGGTCCCCCTTGTTTGTACCTCTCACCTGGTACTTTTCTTCAGAAAACTCATCACAGCTGCAGTTATAAATGCATTGTTTCTGAGAGGTGAAGGGAGGAAGCGAGGGTCTTGTTGACCTGGCCACAGAGGGTTATGGTGACTTCCACAAGAAGAGTTTCAAAGGGCTGGGGAGTCAGCACCTAGGCTGCAGGGCAGTGAGCAGGACGTGGGGGATGCGGAGACTGGGAGGCTTAGGGGCTGTTTTTAGACTCTAGAACAGGAAGGAGAGGAGAGACGACCTTTGCCACTTCTTGGCACACGGATCACATCAAAATTAATTCGGAAAGGTTTTTGAATAATAAAAGTGATTCATCTATTGGATGGATAGCAAAATAAGATGTCTCATCTTCCTGTCTTACTTCTCATAGAAAAATAGGATGTCAGAGTTGAAGGGATCTCAAAGGCCACAGGTTCCAGTGCAACTCTGTCATTTGGTAGATGAGGTCCCTGAGGCCCAGAGAGGGGCAGGGACTTGCCCAAGGTCACACAGCACGTGAGGGCCAGAGCCAGAGCCAGGTTTTGAAGCCAGGCTTCTGTATGCCCAGCCCGGGGTTCTTTTCCATGTCTTTCTTTTTCCTGTCCCTTTCACATCGCCTTCGTTGGCTCCAGGAAATGGGGGAGGATAGTTATTTTTAGTTTATTTTAAATGAGTAATGCTTTCCCCCCATATATTAGATCCAAAGTATGTCTGGGTAAGAGCTACATGGGATAAGAAATGGCTTCACAATGAAAACAAAGATTCCTTTGAATATTGAAAGCTCCAGGGTGAATCTTGAATGGACCCCAGTGAGGAGTGATGAGGGCCCGCTCCCCTCGCCTCTCTGGCCAGAGAAGGCTGGGAAGGCTGTGCGTGTGTGCATGCGTGTACGCGTGCGTGTGTGTGTGTGACAGGCTTCCTCTGTAGGGTGATTCCCTGAGCACCAGGCCAAGCAGCACAAACCCCAGGACCTCCCTTCTTCCTCTCCTCCTCTTCCTTCTTTTTGTCCTCCTTCTCCATCTCCCTCTTTTTCTTCCAAAAATATTTTATTTTAGAGCAGTTTTAGGCTCACAGAAAAATTGAGCAGGAGGTTCAGAGATTTCCCAGGCCCCTCCTGCCGAGGCACACGCACAGCCTCCCTGACGGTCCCACATGTCTGTTTCCAGTTGGGAAACTGACTGACACATCCTCACCCAAGTCACCATTCACACTAGGCTATCCTCTTGGTGTTGTATGTTTTATAGTTTTATAAGTTTTATAAGTTTTGTAAGTTTTATAAGTTTTGTTTTATGTTTTATAAGTTTTGACAAACTTATAATGATGTGACACTGAACCTCCTCGATACCTTATTAGTATTATTGTGAAATACACATAAAATTTCTCATCTTAACCGTTTACGTGTATACGGTTGTATAGATATTTATGTTGTTGTGCAAACATAACCACCATCCATCTCCAAAGCTCTTCCCATTTTGAAAAATAGAAACTCTGTCCCCCTTAAAACCTCTCCATCAGCCCCACCCCAGCCCCGGCAACTACCATTCTTCCTTCTGTCTAGATGAAGCATACAGCCTCGTGACCAACCTACTTCACCCTCAGCACCTCTCTGCGTGAGCTCCTTGTCCTCCAAGTCTGCCCTCGGGAATCCCTGCTTTTGTCAAAGGCCTTGATTATCTGCTGAAGAGGAAAAATTACCTCTGGGAAGAAAACCCTTCAGGATTTATTGGCATTGGGTAGATGCCAAATCTACCAAAGATTAGCTCTTTTTAATGCTAATCAGTGGGTGATCTCCTGAGATCAGGTTTTGATGGGGGTAGGGGTGACCCAGGCTGGGTAGGAGTGAGAAGAGGGAGAGACATTAATGACAGAGAAATTTTTTTTTCTCCTCGAAACAACGTTGTTGGGACGATTGTAAGTGAATCTGTGTTGTTAGTGTTATAACATGGCCACGTCCTCAATTCGTGTGTCTGGGTCTCTTGACCTCATGTCTTGTTGAACTTGACTCCTTAGTGCATCATGGCTGAGAGGACCTCTAAGGACTGCTAGTGATAATCACAACAATGCTCTTGTGTTTGGGTTAAATTTTACACTTTTGGAACAGGCCTTACCTCTATTTTTGAATGGGCAAACTGAGGCTCCGCTGAGTGAAGGTTCTAGAATCACTCGTTGGTAGAGCCGGATCTAGAACCCAAGTCTCTAGTTCATGGCTCTGTCCATGAACTTCCATGTTTTGCTGGAATTTATTAGCTTAAAACATGAAGGGTAATGTTTATTTAGGAACCCATGGTCCTCACTCCCTGCCCACCCAACCCCACATCCCACTTGAGGTCAGACCCAATTTTTCCCCAAGAATGATGCGTCACCACCCAGATGCCCAAATTAGAAACCCAGGAGTCAGCTGTCCTTGATATTTCCCTTTCTCTTGTTCCATATCCAATTTCCAATTAAGTGCTGTGGTTTCAATTCCTGAATATGTTTCCAATTCCCCCCCCACTTCTTTGCCATTCTGGACCCCTTGTAGTCCAGGCCTCTGACTCTTACCTGGAGTTGACCCTTTACATTGTTCTTCTGTCCTTTCCATTCCTCTGTGATTTCTTGGGAAATGTGGATTTGAACAAAGCTAATCAAGTTCTACATTGTAAGATTTCTCAGAGTCTTTGGCATGTTAACTGTTGTCACAGTGACTCCTGAAGGTGGGGGTTGTATATTTTTCATGTGCTAAACCTACTCAATCATTCCGAGGCTCCTGCAGCCCATCTCTGCCCTCTCCTGTGTCCAGACCGACCTCTACTGACTGCCAAGCTGATCGTGCTGCCCTCCCCACAATCCCGCTGCCACACTGCCGTTCAGGTTCTTGGGCATGTGTAGGACATGCCATTGGTGCGCCCCCACCCAGCTCCCCTTCACCAGGCTTCTGCACCCACCTCCAGCTGCAGCGGTGCTGACTGCTGATGCTCTCAGCTGCCTCTTCTGGGAAGCCACCTACCAGGGAGGCTGCTCCCCTCCACTCTCCACAACCAGTGATGACTTGGTGGGTGGCTCACAGAAGGATGTGCACCCTCGCCTGGAGGTGAGACCCCGGCTGTTCACTGTCTGCTCCCCAGCCAGCTGTGGGTCAGGGTGCAGTTGGACTTTATGGAAGAGTACACGCACGACAGGCCCTTTCCCCATCCTTTCTGCTTTCCTCACTCCCTGTGGGCTTCCCTGAAGATCCTTTCCTGGGTACCTTCCCGTGTCAGCTGCTCTTCAGAACCCTCTCCAAGGCATTTGCCCAGCTCTCAGCCACCAGAGGGATGCTTACACGCTGTGTTTGACATGTTGGCCTTATTTTCTCATAAGTAGGTCTGTCTGCCCCGCGGCGGGGCTGCCAGCTCCACGAGGCACCACGTCTGTTTCTGTCCACTGCTCCATCCCACACACCTGGTACGTGTTCAAGATTTGCCAAATGAAAGTTAGAAAGCACTGTAAATAAACAGAGTGCAAATGAGACATATTTGTAAAGTATGGCAGGCAGCAAGTTACCATCTAGAACATACTCAAAGCTTTTGCCAGTAAGAAGAGGCAAACATCTTAATACAAAAAAGAACATGAGCAGACAATTCGCACATATAAATAGAGATAATTGCTAACGTTTATGGGAAAGTATGTTAATCAAACACTAGCAGCCTTGGCTGGTGTGGCTCAGTGGATTGGGTGCCGGCCTGTGAAACAAAGGGTTGCTGGTTTGATTCCCAGTCAGGGGCACATGCCTGGGTTGCAGGCCAGGTCCCCAGCAAAGGATGTGTGAGAGGCAACCACACACTGATGTTTCTCTCCCCTTATTTTTTCCTCCCTTCCCCTCTCTAAAAATAAACAAATAAAGTCTTTAAAAATATTTAAAAACTAGCAAATTAAAATAATAATTGAAAGTATGTTTTTGACTATGAGCTTACCTGATGTTTATTCTTAAAAGATCATCACGCGGGCAAAGGCATAAGAATCAGGCCTCCTCATACGTGGCTGCTGGGATGGCAGGTCGGGACCGCCATCAGAATATAGCTCCCAGGGCACACCGTGTGCCAGGACGACGCCTGGCATTTGGGCATCTGATTATGTGTGTTGAACAAATGGAAAGCAACTTGGCAATATCTATCAAGAAACTTAAGTTTTTCATATCCCTTGGTTTAGTAATCCTACTTCCTAAAGAAACCCTAAAGAGAGTGGGGCAAAGATATCTCTCCAAGGTCATTCATTCATAAAATCAGAAGACTGGAGACAAGCTGTGTCCCCCATCCGTGGACCATGTAATTTGATTATGGCACAACCACACTGAGCAACCTAAGTGATAAAAATGACATGCGTGAAGAACACTGGGTATATAGGATGAGGTTACTGATAAATGCCGAATGAAAGAAAAGACAAGATTATATGTATGATACCACTTCATTTTTTGTTACAAAAGTTGTTCATGGTGGGTTACAGTGATTTTTTATTTGTTTACCTCTTTATCTTCCAAAAGATCAACAATGCATATGTATTACTTTTATATTTAGAGAAAAAAACTTTGAAACAGATAGCATGGTTAATAACAAAGTTGTGGGCAACCAAGAAAAGTAGGAATAACTTACAATAGTGCTTTTCCCATTCATACTCTTAACAGATCATTTAACAGTGGGTTGAGGAACATAGTCCTGTGCTTTGACAGGACTGTTTTTTTATTTAAATATTTTATTTATTTATCTTTAGAGGGGAAGGGAAGGAGAGAGGGAGAGAAATATCAATGTATGGTTTGTATGGTTGCCTGTCTTGCATCCCCTGCTGGGAACTGGCCTGCAAACCCAGGCATGTGCCCTGACTGGGAATTGAACCGCAATCCTTTGGTTCACAGGCCCGTACTCAATGCACTGAGCTATACCACCCAGAGCTCGACTGCCCTGTTTTTATTTAAACAACGATGAGAAGTAAATTTTGTGCCACTGGAGGCACTTTGCATTGTTTTCGTGTTCTTGGTGTATATTTCTTCCATGACCTGAAGAATCTTTAACAATTTCACAACTCCTTTGACTGGAACTGATTTCTCCTGTGGCTCCTGGGGTCTGTAGAAGTCATCAGGATGCAACATGACATTGACCTTTATTCTTTGCCTTGCCCAGAGAATTTCCCTGTGGTTGGCTCAAGGTTTCCAAGAGGAAAGCAATCAAGTGACCTAGTACAATTGCATGGATTCTTGGCCCTGGGCTTATCGTGATTAGGAGGAAGTAGATACAAATTTAGAGCACAGAAAGACCCAGATGTTGAAGACTCTCACACAGAGACAGCCTTAGCACATCAGGGGGTTTGTCCTGCTCGCCACTTTTCATATATCTGGTTATATCTACCTTGACACAGAGCAAAGGGGCTTTGGGTTCTAGCTTCCTCTTCCCGAGGGGTTCTGTCCACTCTTCTAAGTCCACACAAAGCTCGTTTCCCTGCAAAGTACTGAAAGGACCCAGGGCACATTTGTTGGCGCACGTTAAACCTTCCATTGTCTATCTATAAGGCGGAGCCCAGGATCCCAAGTCTGGTGGCTGAGGCTCTTCACCACCAGACCCTGCCTCCCTTTCCCGCTGTGCATCCCACTGCAGTGAGAGAACAGCATTTCAGAGAGCAAACTCCGGGACTAAGGACAGACCTGGGCCGAGGGGAGGCAGGAAGCCGTCACTGAGCACACCTCTGCCTGGGATCTGGGTTTGAAGACTGGATAGACTCTTACTGGCTGCGTAGTGATGTTGGAGAAGGTGTTTCATGCCTCTGTGCCCTACTCATTTCCTTTGTTAAAGGGGCATATAATAAGAATACCAAATTCATATGGCCTATGTGAGCTTTACATTGTTTGATATGTATAAAGCACTTAGTACAATGCCTGCCCGTATAGTTAGTGCCTAAAACCCGCGGGCTCTTCTGTTCACTTATTCATTTGCTCGGAAAAATTCTGTAGAGTTCTGACCAGGCTCTGGGCACTATGCCAGGTGCTGAAAACTTAAAAGGGGATAATGCACAGTCCCTGGCTTGACCCCAAGCAACCTACAGTTCAGTGATGGGGACTCAGTGGGAACAGGCCAACATAACAGCTCCAGGTTCCATGTTCCAGGAACCCCGGTGCCTTCCCCTTTCCCAAACACACCGTGCAGATTCATGCTTTGTGTCTTTGCGCCTTTGCTCATGTGTTCCTATGTCAGAAAAGCTTTTCTTCCTCCTCTGACACATGAAGACTTTCCATAGGCAGCTTAAATGTCGTCAACATTGTGGAGGTTTCCCTGACTCCCAGACCAGGATCCTGACCTTGCCTATGCCTCCAAGGTACTTGGTACAAATGATTGGGGCTGGTTGTATGGTGGTGTCTTGATCTTGGGTTTATTTATACTTGACCCATGTTTATGTCCCAGTGTCTGACTCAGGGCCAGGAACATGGTAGGTGTTTAGAAAGTATGTGTTGGTTGAACAAATACATAAATGAAAGGGCATCTGATAACCATGATTGAACCTTCTGCATTTACAGGGGAGGGGAAGACAAAAGATGCTTAGTTTCTGCTACAGTCCCTCCTGTTAACTCCACCTACAGCTACGAACAAGGCTCAGTTTACATAGTTTTAGGGAACTTGGAGAAGGTGCTTTCTCCTGGCAGCATCTGCCAGAGGGGCCTGTTCTGAGCATGGCTTTCAGATTGCAAACCGTTGAGACCCTTGTCCTGGTGCTGGTCTTGTTCCATGCCATCTGCGTTTCACTGTGTGGGTGACTATTGAGTTGGAAGTGGAGTTACTCTGGCCCTTAATTGCAACAGAAACAATTGGAGGTACCATGTATGGGTTTTGTGGGCTGGGACACAGAGACTTAACTTAGTTCTGTTTGCACACTTATTTGTTGGGTCATCTAGGATGCTCCCTCTCCTCTCTGGACCCCATCCATTAAATAGTGATTGCAGGAAGTGGGAGTTAGGCCAGTGGGACTGATTAAACTCCCAAGTTCCTTCCAGTTCTGATAAGTCACATCTGTAAGTTACATGTCAAATGGACAGAAGGCCCATTGACACAGAGTTGCTGGAAAGGGATGTCAGTGGCGCTCTGGGAGATGACCCTAGTGTTCGTGAGTTCAAGGCCATGGTTTAGGAACCAAAAATTTAGAAATACTCTGAAGCCACGGATGGCCAAATCCACCCACTGGAGGTTCAGCACGTACTTACTCAACTTTGTAAACTAAAAGCAGACTTTTTTTTAGTTGCTTGGAGCCTGCATGGCAAGATGGAACTTGGTAGTGGGTGTGTGGGTGGCTCATCCAAGTGGGAGAGGCCCTGTGCTGAGCCCTCATCATGAAGTGAGGAGGCGTGTCCTTGGCGACCCCGCCCTGGCCATCAGGTTGGTCAAAGACCCTTGGAGTAAGTCTTCCCCAGGCACCACACTGGAATGATGCCCTAAGGGAGTTTTAAACTCACTGTGTTCTAGCAACAACAGCAGGCTCAACCAAGAAGAACTGCACCCACCAAAAAACTGAGATATGTCACATACTGTGAAATTTGCCTTCTTAAAGTGTATAAGTCAATGGTTTTTAGTGTAGTAACAAAGTTAGGCAACCATCACCATGAATTCCAAACCATTTTTATCACATGCAAATGAGAATCTTGCATACATTAGCAATCATTCTCCACTCTCCTCTCCCATAGGTCCCCACCAACCATTAATCTGCTTCTGTGGATTTGCTCATTCCATTTGCTAGAGACTTTCCATAATGAAGAACTCATAGGACCCGTGGCCTATCCGTCTGACTTGTTTCACTCAGCATACTATTTTTGAGGTCCATCCACATTGACCATATGATTTCTGAACAATTATAAATTATGTATTTGTATCACCTTGCAGCTAGCATAAAGGCAAAACTGTAGTGTGAGTTTGATTTGCTCTAAAACCTTTTTTAGTGGACTTGATGAAGGACTAGGTTAGTCTAATTATCTCTGTTCCAGGTCCTCTTCACTTCATTATTGCAGTTAGATCATGGCCCTTTAAAAGTACTGTACAGATCTTTAAAATTAAAATTGACTGATGTTTTAATTTTTTTGTTCCATCTCTGCTGGCAGGTTTAAAAATCTTTTCTCAGTCCAAGATTATTTAAATAGACATGCAGATTTTTTGGTCAGACTTTCATTTTTACATTTATAGCTTTAATTTATCTGGAATTTGTGAGTGGTGGGAGGTAGGCATCCAAATTTATTCTTTTCCATGGGTTAGTAAGTTGCACCACTGTACGCCCTCTTCTCACTGATTTAGAAACAATAGCATTAGAACTTACTTTATATTCATGGTCAGGCTATTTCTGAACTCTCTTTTGTGCATTAAACTGTCTTCTCTTTAGCGGCTAGCATAATGTTAAATTCCTTGCCTCTTTATAATACCATTTAATATTTGTCAGGATTAGTTTATATTAACACTCATTTCAAAAATTCCCTAGTTGCTATCATGTTAATTTTCCTCATTCGGCTTTATTTGCAAAGGCGATGCTATTGGTTTAAGTACTCTGTATCGCCGTATTGTTTAAACATTGAAATTCTGCCTGAGAGAACAGTAAAAGAAAGTGGCCCTGTGGCACATTATAGGGAACTTCAGTAGCATGTACGTGGGCTGGACACAGGTGGGAAGGGATGGAAGGACAAAAGAAGCACGAAATGCTTGGGAGGCCTGGGACATGGAGTCTGCGTGGCAGGGTGGGCACAGTGGCAGCAGGAGAGCCACCCCCGAGCTGCCTGAGCAGAGAACCTCCAAGTCCTGGGGCTCCGGAGCCCTGCAGTGGCCGCTGTGCCAGCTGATCCGCTCCCTCCAGCCTAGGGGAGAGTGGAGGACGCTGGATGATGTGAAACCGAACGTAACCCTCGCTGCCACCACCCCAATTTCATTTTTGCATTTGGTTGTCTGGATGAGAATTTGCAGAGCAGTGTGGATAACACTGATGGGAGTGGACATCTTTCTGGTTAGGGGTGTGAACGGGAATGGCTCTCGTATTTCATTGTTAAGTGTCCTGCGGGGTTTTATCTTACCTGAGTACATTTGTCACTTGCAGAAAGTAAAAGTCTTCTCTCTCTTGATGAGGATGATGAGGATGATGAACTGTTGAATCTTCTCCAATTGTTTTTGTCATCTATCTAAATTATGTGGTATTCCTGCTTTACTACGTTGATAAGATGAATTAGATTCAAAAGTCTTTCTAAAGTTGAAACATACATGCAACTTTCTTTTTTTTCTATCTCCTCATTCTCTTCTCCTATATGTAGAAGCTCTGTTGTAACTCTTGGCTCACTCTTCAACTCTCCTTTCAGCATTTGTATCTCCTTAACCGTTTCCTTTGAGTTCTGAGAGAATTGCTCATGTTTGTCTTCTGACTTGCTCCTCAGTGTGCAAGTCAGTGTGCAAGGGACCAGCAGTATCAGCCTCACCTGAGAGTTGGTTCGGAGTTCAAGTTCTTGCCCTGGCTGGTGTGTCTCAGTTGGTTGGAGTGTTGTCCTATAACTGAAAGTCTGCTGGTTTGATTCCTGGTCAGGGCACGGACCTAGGTTGTGGGTTCACTCTCTAGTCTGGGCATTTACGATCCTCGTCCTGGGCATATGGGAGGCAACCAATCCACGTTTCTTCCTCACACTGATATTTCTCTCTCTCCCTTCCTCTCTCTCTAAAAGTAGTGAAAAAAATGTCCTTGGGTGAGGATGAAAGAATTAAAATTAAAATAAAAAAGAGAAGAAATGTGAGTTCTTGGGCCCCATTCCAGACATACCAAATCAGAATCCGAATTTTAACAAGATTCCCAATGATCCATGTGCACATTATAATGTGAGCAGTGCTATGAAATTCTGGCCGAAGAGGGAACTCTTTCCAAGTGCCCACAGCAATGCAGTGTTCCCCATTATCATAGCAGTTTAATTGTTTTAGTGAAAATTTGGAAGGAAAAGCAGTTTAGTGCAGGCTCTGGATCACCATCTGGGGCCAGAACCCCCAGGGTTTTCGTGGCAGGACATGGGGGAGGGCAGTTGGCTGTGTGATGACATGACATGGAGACGGTGGCCCAAATGTCATCAGAATCACCACCAGGCATCATTAGACCAACAAGAAAGAGTCCTTCTGTTGCATCCAGTGTGGATCTCCCAGAGGGCTTTGTCCACACAAATGTATAAATGCCGACTGGTACCCACATGAAAGCCTCTTGACCTCAGCTGGTGGAGGGGTTCTGGTAGACTGGTTTGGGTCAGGCACGCATTTGCCTCTTTGCTTGGTAAGTACAATAGAAGAAACAAAACTCTGAGTTCAGGAGGAAGTACACACTCTCTGGGGTCCAGCGTCGTGCCTGGGGGCTGTCTTGGAGGAGGGGGTGTTCCCACATCTAAATTACAGGAGTCTTAGCACGTGGAAAGATAAATTCTTTTCAGGAAAAAAAAATCAACTGAGTAATACCCATTCCTCATCAGTCACAGCAGGATTGGCAGGAAAAATCTTGGGAAGGCACAAAAAATTATTGAGCTGATGTTAAAAAGTACGAAAGTCTTTAGGACAAGTTGGCTCATTCTTTCTTGCTACCAAACCCTTTATTCTCTGGAGACTGTTGAAACAATACCGGCACATAACTCTCCTTGTGGAATCGACAAACATCCTATCTTTCTTAATAGTTTTGTGAAGTTGTTGTCTCAACAGGAAATTCTGGTCATTGTTACACATTCTTCTTGTTTATTATTAGTTAATAATAACCCTTTGCATCACGGTTGTGCTCTGAACCTCACAAGACTTTTTCACACTAAGTAGGCCATTCGGGCTTTCCTGAAAATCCCATGAGAGAGCAGGGAGAGCGGGCATTAATGTGCTCATTCCATAGACGGGGAAACTGAGGAGGGAAAGGACTCTCTCAGGGGCACAGTGTGCGGTAAGTAAATGTCAGCCCCAGACTCCTGTTTTCTGGCTGCGGAAAGATAGGTTTCTAAGACGCATTTTTGGCTGAGTGCCTTTGATCCTTAAGCTTTCCAGTCCACTCAGTAACCTGACCTTCCTGCTGTGCCTGTGCACATGGGAAATAATGAGAACGATCACATTCCGAAGGGAAGATTCCTCTCCACAATTTGGTGCTAAAATGCAAGATTTTGTAACCTCAGTGAGGTTACAAGCTCCAGGTGAGATTCAAATGGTCGGACATCTCTGGCTCCCTCACTGTAATGACAGAGCTGTGTTAAACTTCTGCTGGGGATCTACTCTGGCACCATATAAGGTGAGGTTCATTAAAAATCAGTGGAAAATACTTATGTTATTTTTATTTCCTAAATACGAGTTATCTTACTTAACGGGGAGGATGCAGGCATCTTATTTCTGCTCTTTCGTAAACTACTACTTCTCCTCACCTTTGTTCCACAGGACTCCCCAAATTTCCCCTAATGTTCTACTTATTCTCCTTTGCATGTGTTCTGTTTGCTTAGGACCCCCTTCCCTTCTGTACCCCCTCATCTTCTTCACCCTTCTTATCCTTTTTTAAAATTAATTAATTTATTTTTAAATTATTTTTCAACTACAGTATTCTTTCTTTTACTTCCCTTCTTATCCTTAATGGGACCCAACTCAAAAGCTATTCCTTTGTGACCCAAAGTTCGAAGTACCCATAATCCTAAAAGTGCTTTGAATATGTCTCTGCCTTACCATGAACCTACCTATCACAGTCTGAAATGCATTTCATTTACATCCATATATACAGGGATTTTAACTAGATTGATTGGGCACTACTTTGGGGTCAAAATCACATCTTGCTCTTTTTCACACCTTTTGGGTTTGGAACCTGACAACTGATTGGAATTCACCAAGATTTGATTTAATTTCTTCCACCTAATGACTTTAGTGCATCAGGAATTCTTTTTGACCAGATAGCTATCATTTTATTTTCTGCGGTGTGGGGGTTAGGAAGGTCTTAAGGGGACTACTCAAACAGAGCCAGAGAAAACTGTCATAGCTGATCATTTTAAAGGGCAGGGAGTAGATTAAACTTGACTCACTGAGTTATCTAATATTCTGTTCCTTTATGTCCCCCCAGGTTAGAGCCCTTTTAGAGTAGAGTTCCTTTATCAACATCCTTCATGACTTTGTCCAGGACCAGTCAGTCTTGAGGGGCTCTGCATTTTCTTTGGTACCAGGAATTTTCCTCCTAGCTCCTTCACAATCAGGAAACGAATGCTTAATACCTTTCAACATAGATGTACTTTGGAAACACTTAAGGAGTTCTGAAAATATTTATGCAAAATGTTCATGGAATCTCCTTAAGCCTTTTGGTGAGTAGTAGATGCACACACACAGGGAGACTGTGAGAGGCCTGGCAGGAAACAGCTACTGGGAGGCTGTAAGCTCACCATGGATTTAAAGGATGAGATCAGTATAATAATTGAACAGATTAGGAAATAGCAACAGAAAAGTGGAAACAACAGAAAAAGAACCAACTAGCAACTCTAGAACCAAAAAATGATGATATTTGAAAATTTAAAAATGAACAGATTGGATAATAGCAGACTAGACACTGCACAGGGAAGAGTGAGCCATAGAAAAGGTAACTGAATAGGTGGGCTCATTGAAAGACTGTTTTTCCTCAGGACTTACGCCAGGTGATTGAAGTGGTCATCAACAGGCGTAAGTCATGTTCCTAGTACAGACCCTTGATATAATGTGCAGAGAATTACACTTCAACTCTGTGCTCTTCCTCCCCCAAATCCTTAACTCCAATCTAATCTTGAGAAAAACATCAGACCAATTCCCACTGATGACGTCTGAGAAAATGACCAATGATCCTCAAAACTGTCAAGGTCATCAGAAACAAGGGAAGTCTGTCACAGCCAAGAGCAGGCCAAGAAGACATAATGGCAAGGTGGACTGTGGCATTGTGGGTAGAACCCTGGGACAGAAGAAGGACATTAGGTAACAACTAAAGAAATCTGAGTGAAGAATGGACCTCAGTTAATAATAACGTACCGTCAGCGTGTCACCACTTTTAACGCATGTCCCGCACTCTACCGTGTTAATGATAACTAGGCGCAGGAATACAAGAGCTCTCTTCACTACTTTTGCAATTTTTCTGTAAATAAAAATTTCATTAAAAAAGTAAACCAACAATAACTAATGCTGGAAAGGATGTGGAGTAACTGGAACTCTCATCCACTGTTGGTAGGAACATAAAAATGTTATACAGTATGAAAACCAGTTTAGAACTTTCTTATACAGTTAACCCTATACTCATGAAGGAACAGAGCAACCTCACTCCTGGGCATTCAACCGACGGAAATAAAACTGTATGTCCTCACAAAGACTAGTAGGTGACTGCTTACAGAGCCTTTATTCAGCATTTCCGCTAACAGAAAACAACCCAAACCAACTGCTGAATGGAGAGATGTGTGGAACACATCTGTAAAGTGCAGCACAACTAAGCTATGAAACAGGAGCAGAACACTGCCACACACGAGACATGGATGAATCTCAAAAGCATTATGCTAAGTAAAAGAAGCCAGACACGAAATAATTCATAGTGTGCCATTCTATTTATATGCAGTCTAGAACAAGTAAGACTGATTTAAGGTAAAAAAAAAAAAAAGGTAGAACAATGGTTTATCCTGAGCTCTGGAGTCTGAGGATGGCATTGATGAGAAAGGGCAGGAGGGTGTGTCCTGAGACGATGGAGATGCTCTGTGTCTCGACTGGGGTACAGGCTACATGGGTGCGCACATTTAAATAAACACATTCCCATGTGTAGTTAAGCTCTAGAAGTTTCAGAGGTATGTAAAGTATACCTATTTTTTAAAAGTAAAAATGCTAATGTCTGTGTCCCACCCCAGAGATTCTGATATTAAGGGTTTTAGGTGTAGGCTCTGGGTTTTTCGAAGTGCCACAGCCAAAGCTAAAACCACAGCTATAGATATTTGTCTAGTGAGAGCATCCTTTGTCATTTCTGTTTGCTGTGCAAGTGCTTCTCTGGCTTTGATGTGTGGATCCTGGGAGCTGGCTGAATGGGTTTACGTACAGACTCAATGGCAGGTCCAGCTGGAGGTGGCTCCCTGACAAGCTCTGAGATGCCAAAAGGCCCGAGAAGAAGATAGGAGCAGGATGGGGCCCCCAAAGAACCGCACCAGCTTTTCCCTTCCTGCCTGTTCTGAGATTGGCCCTGCGTATTCAAGGAGTAGATTGTCAGGATGATGGGAGAAGTAAACTGGAAGGGGACCGGGGGAGGTATTGTTATGGAGCGGGGGAATTCTTCTTGCACACAGTACAGTTAGGAGTGTTGCTTATCCCTCTCAGTCAGCTGGCATCACCCAGACAACAAGGTCCACTGGATTTTGCAAACTGTTTGAGTCTTCCTCATGATTTTGTCCCTTTGGTGACTTTGGGCATGCTATACAAACAGAGCGAGCAGGACGCATGCCTATCCTGAGCGCACACCACGTACTCGGCTGGAACTTGGCTTCTCTTTCCACTTCCGCATTAAGTCTGTAGCTACACCATTTTCTTGTTTGCAATTTTTCTTTCTTTGAAGCTGACAGGCAGCCCATTAATATTTTAAGGCAAAAAAGCTTTTCTTAAAACCTTATCCAACATTAATAAAACTGTGTAATAAAAACTGAAATTATAAATCATAACAGTTGTCCCATGAATGCTCTTTGTCTGATATTTATTTCAGAACACAGGGCCAAGGTTTCCGAGAGGTCTCATTAATAACTAGAACTTGGACTAACAATTTCATCTAGGGCACACCAACAAACGAAAGCGTGAAGTTAGACATTCCCAGTTGAAAGGAATTTTGAGTCTCATTTAGGCCAACCCCCACATCCAGTGCCTAGATAACTAAGTGGTGCCCACTCTCTGCTTGAACACCTCCCCTAACAGGGAACCTTGTAAGACAACCAACCCGGTGTATCTATGAGCAGTTCCAACAGAAGGTTTTCCTGGTATGAAGCCACCCCTGCTTCTCTGACTCTAACCCACAGAAAACATCAGATCCCTTTTCTTATTTGTTGCCTACAAGCCTTTTCTGTAATAAGTTGAACATCTGTAATTGCTTAAAACACGCCTCCTATGATTTGGCTTTGTCTGCACCCTCAGGCTTGCTTTCTCTTTCCCTCATGAGTCCTGGCCCATTTCCATTCCAATCCAACACAATTTACTTAAATCCATGTTACCCAAGCACCTCCTCAGTGCCAGGCTCTAGACTAAGTTCTGTGGGAATGGCAGGAGCAAGTCAGACTTGATCTTACAAAAGAGAGAAGGCTTGTCCACGAAGTCCCTACAAGGTGGGCTGTGGTACCTTGGGCAGGAGAGAGTGCACTGATCTGTTTCTTCCCCAGCCCTAGCCCTAACTTCCCAGACTGAATTGTAGCACACTTGCTAGAATACAAGCTGTGCAAGCTCAGAGCCTGGTTAGAGTAGGCTGTTCACCAAATGTCTGATGAATGCAAGTCAGTTGACTAGGTCTCTGTATTCCAGATTCCTGAGAGAGACAGTCCGATTGGCCCAGCTTGGGTCAGAGGTGCACCAGGCTCCATCAGCCATCTGCCAAAGGGACGGGGTCACCTGGTATTAAAAGCCACACTTTATGGGCTGAGAACAAGGAAAGTGCTATGAAAGATAAACTGGTTGGCGAGAAACAATAGGCATCTTAGAGATATATAATGGATATAACCTCCATAATATAGAATGTCTATAGGTATATATCAATAATAATATCTATAAGCACTACTCATGACACATGGGTGCTCTCTCCATTTTATAGCTAGGAAAACAGATTCAGAGGGATGAGGTAACTTTCCCAAGGTTACTACCTGCTAATGGCAAAGTGATGGTTTGAATTCAGCCAGGGCTGCCACATTGTCTTTCTGCATTTTCTCAATAATTCTTTCTGGAACTCACTTAGTCATCTGCTTATTTATTTATCTATTCATTGAACTAGAATTTCTCCTGCAGCAACCACGTGTCTGGCATTCTGTGAGGCACCAGGACAGAGCAATTATCCAGAGAGATGTGGCTGGAGGGACACCCGCCAAGAGCCTGAGAGGATTCCTGCCTTGCACAAACACGGATTTACTGAAGAGATGAGACAGACAGACACCATGAGTTCAGACATGGTTGCGTGGAATGACTCCAGGGGTGACTGCTATTGCAGGGGCAACGGGATGTGAGAAAAGTAGGACCTCAGAGGACTGGAGTAGTTGAAGAAGCCTCCTTGGAGGTGCAACTTGGATCAGGAACCTGAGATAGAGAGAAGAGGAAGGAAGACATCCAGCAGGCAGAGAGTGGTGTTGATCCTACCATCTGAGTATCATTCACTGACATCCACTCTGCAGGGCCCTCCCCTGGTCTGGGTCACAGCGCCCCTCACGAGGACATAGCCTAAGCCTCCCCAGCATATCTGTACCCACCTTGCCCTGTTCTCCACTGATGCATTTTAAATTAGTTGCAAAATACTTTAAACATATCATGCATGACAAATAATTCAAGAGCCATCAAGACCTCCACCATTTTGACTCAACAGATATTAACACATCACCATGCTCGCTTCAGTTCTCTCTGTTTTGCAGAAATATAATTGTAGCTAAATTCCTATCCTATCTCTTAACCCTCCATTCACAGAGTAAACACTTTTCTAAAGTTGATATGATTTGTTCCCAAGTTTTTCTACCTTTTCTACCTATGATCCACAAACCCTATGGTAATTTAGTTGGTATTATACATATGCATAAAGTTCATATCCTTTTGCAAGTTGCTTCCCCTGCTCATTGTTTTTTGGATTTGTCCTTGATACATGCAGATAGATCTCATTCATTTAACCACCGTGTAGTATTCTGTTGTATAAATAAATTGAAGTTTACAGAGCTGTTCTGCTATAGATGCCTGTTTAGGTTATTTCTACTTTTCACTGTTATAAATGGCACTGAGGTGAATATCCTCACACATGTCTTTTACAGTACAAACCAAGAAATGGAGTTGCTGGGTCAAGTATGCATAAATCTTTGACTTTTCTAGACATCACCCAATGTTTCTTTCAAATGGCAGTGCCAGGTTACATGTGCACTTCCCATTGTATGTGAGCACGGGAGTTTCGGTGGCTCCATATCCTCAGACACGCTTGGTATTGTCCATCTTTTAAATTTAATTAATTAATTTATTTAGTCATTTTTAATGTACTTTATTGATTATGTTATTACAGTTGACCCATTTTCCCCCTTCATTCCCCTCCACCCTGCATACCCTCTCCCACCCACATTCTCCCCCTTTAGTTCATGTCCATGTGTCTTAAGTTCTTTAGCTTCTACATTTCCCATACTATTCTTGCCCTCCCCCTGTCTGTTTTCTTCCTGCCACCTATGCTACTTATTCTCTGTACCTTTCCCCCCGGCCCCTCCTCCCACTCCCCTGTTGCTAACCCACCATGTGATCTCCATTTCTGTGGTTCTGTTCCTGTTCTAGTTGTTTCCTTAGTTTGTTTTTATTTTAGTTGTGGTTGTTAGTAATTGTGAGTTTGCTGTCATTTTACTATACATGTTTTTTATCTTCTTTTTCTTTGATAAGTTCATTTAACATTTCATATAATAAGGGCTTGGTGATAATGAACTCCTTGAACTTGACCTTATCTGAGAAGCACTTTCTCTGTCCTTTCATTCTAAATGAAAGCTTTTCTGGATAGAGCAATCTTGGATGTAGGTCCTTGGCTTTCATGACTTGGCATACTTCTTTCCAGCCCCTTCTTGCCTGTAAGGTCTCTTTTGAGAAATCAGCTGATAGTCTGATGGGAACTCCTTTGTAGGTTACTGTCTCCTTATCTCTTGCTGCTTCTAGGATTCTCTCCTTCATTGTAATCTTGGCTAATGTAATTATGATGTGCCTTGGTGTATTCCTCTTTGGGTCTAACTTCTTTGGGACTGTCTGAGCTTCCTGGACTTCCTGAAAGTCTATTGCCTTTGCCAGATTGGGGAAGTCCTTCTTTATTATTTATTCAAATAAGTTTTCCACTTGTTGCTCTTCCTCTTCCCCTTCTGGTACCCCTATATTTCAGATGTTGGAATGTTTAAAGATGTTGTGGAGGTTTCTAAGCCTCTCCTCATTTTTTTGAATTCTTGTTTCTTCATTCTGTTCTGGTTGAATGTTTCTTTCTTACTTCTGGCCCACTCCATTGATTTGAGTCCCAGTTTCCTTCCCATCATTATTGGTTCCTTGTGCATTTCCCTTCATTTTACTTAGTGTAGCCTTCATTTGTTCATCTAGTTTGTGACTAAAATTAACCAGTTCTGTGAGCATCCTGATCACCAATGTTTTGAACTATGCATCTGATAGGTTGGCTATCTCTTGGTTGCTTAGAAGTATTGGCTCTGGGGCTTTGAGTTCTTTTTCTGCTTGAGCCATAATGTTTTGGTCTGTTTGCACCTATTATGTATGAGGGGCAGAGCCTTAGGTATTCACTAGGGTGGGGCAACCCAAGTCGCTCAGTTGAGACTCTATATATGGGGGTGGGGTCCGAGAGGGAAAAAAATGGCACTTTGCTCCGCTCTCTGTTGTACCTCAGTTCCTTCCGCCGCTTCCCCCAAGCAAACTGGGCCTTTCTGGTGCTGATTTCCATGTGGGTGGGCCTGTGTGCATTCTAGGGTCCTGTGGGTTTCTCCAATGAACTTTCCTGTGGGGGTTGGAGTCTCTCCCTGAGCCTCAACCCCTACAAATGTTTTCAATCAGTGTTTTGAGGCTTTATTTCCCAGTGCTAGGACCCTGGGTTGTGTGATCTGTCTCTCACTCCCCAGTTATCTGCGCACAAATGTGGGACCGCTACCCGGTCAGCCAGTCACCTTGCACACGGTGCCCGCTTCTCAGTCACCGCCTCACTGGGTCTGCCTGTTGCCACCCCACGCCCGGGATCTGCCAGCCACCACCTGGGTGCCCAGGGTCTGCCTGGTGCTGATTTGCACGCCTGGGGTGCCTTGCACACCTGGTGCCACTGCTTCCTGTGCTGCAACCTCTCTCCGCTCATCTGCCCGACTCTGCCCCGCGTACTGGTCTGGATGAATGTGTCTATTTTAACTCCTTGGTTGTTGGACTTCCATACAGTTCAATTTTCTTTCCGTTTTGGTTGTTACTTTGTTTTTGGATTGTTGTTGTCCTTATTCTGGTTGTTCGAGGAGGTACAGTGTGTCTACTTACGACTCCATCTTGGCTGAAAATCCAATCTTTTTTTTTTTTTTAAATCAGATCCTCACTTCTCATGGCAGAAAGATGGATCTGATTGTGCCCCTTCCCTGCTTAAACCCCCTACAAGGAGCTCCCACTGTTCTCTGCATAACACCCAGAGTCTACTTTGGCCCGCCTGCTTTGTATGAGCCAACCCATGGCCACTTCTCCAAGTTTATCTCTCTGTTCTCTCCTACTTCAACGTGCAAGTATGCAGACACAAACATATGCACTCATGCACACGTACATGAACACACATTATGGTCCAACCAAACCAAACCAGATTCACGTCCCCTACCCTGCCAGCCCTCTCTTGTCTGGGCCTCAGTATAAGCTTTTCCCTCTCAGTTGGATGTCCCCTCCTCTGGTGCATCCTCTGTAGGCACGCCAGAGTTAGATGCCCAGCCTCACGTTGCCCCAGCACAGTCATCAGGAGGTTGTCTGGTCATCGCCTGATTATTGTCTCCCTGCCCCACTAGACTGCAGACTGCTGGACAGCAGGGCTGTGTGGAACTTCTCACAGGACGGTGTTCTGTGCCCAGCCCATCTGTTGAATGAATTTGTTAAATAATCCACGGGCAGGAGACAGGTCTGGCTGGAGCTGAGGTAACAAGATGAAGAGTTAGAAACCAGACCGAAGAAAAAGTGCTATTCATCACCTTCAGATCCCCAATTTCCAGGTAAGAAAACCGAGGCTCATCAGGTGTCTGACCCTGTCTAGAGTCAGGCATTTGGTAAGTGACAGAACCAGATCTGATTCCCAGTGTCCTGACTCCATGTCGGGCCTCTCTCTGCTGCACTTCAGCTGCAGTTGATGGGAGGGAGCTGGAGAGAGGGAGGGAGGGGCCACCAGGGAGGGAAGGCTGTGTGGGGGAGGGAGCCCTTGGGATCTAGGACTCGGGTGGGGAGACTGATCCCCAGCAGACATGATGCCAGATCCCTGAGCTGGTGAGGAAGGAAGAACACCGGGCCAAGTTTCTAGAAGAGGCACTCCTTCAGGATGTGGGGAGACTTGGGCGAGCCAGCCCTCCTCTGGGGAGGAGCAGGCTTGTGGAAGGGAACTCAGCATCTCCCTCAGCACCCAGCTCACCCAAGTGGCTTCTTCCTGCTGCCTGAGGAAGATAATTTCTCAAGGTTCCATTCTGGTAGGAGGGACATGAGAGCCAAGGTCAGTTGGGAAGAAATAGGGCCCCTAGAAGGGCGTTTCTGTGGACTGGCTTGTGTGTGGCTAGGCAAGGGGACATCCGTAAAACAGGGATAATAATACATGCACCTCACGTGATTATGGTGAGGATCATGCAGGATGAAACATGTAAAGGGCTTAGAATAGTAATGCTAAGCACATAATATCACTCAGTCCAATGTAGTTATTATTTTTAAAAATGCAGTTATTATTTTCTTACAGGGATGGTGGGACGAGTGAATAGGATAGTGGGACAGACAGACCCTATAAAACTGCGTAAGTGCTGGTGCTCAGTCATTTTTCTAGGAACTCAATAAATGAGTGTGGACAATGACGGACAATTCAGTGGACAGAGAGGACAGTGAGTGACCAGTCGCCCTCCTCCACTGCTTGAGTTTCTTCACTTGACAGCTGCATCAGACACTGTACGAGCCCGTTTCTGGAAAGGTGCTTAGAGATGGCACCAACCAATCTTCCAGCTTCACTCAAGGAGAAACTGAGGCCTGCAGGGTGGAAGTGACTTGTCCAGGACTGTGAGCATGGCATCATCAGTTGGGCGAACTTCCTCAACTCGGATCCAATGCTCGACCCTCTGCCCCCTCAGTTCAGCCCAAGCTCAGGACCTGACTCTTCCAGACAGCTCGGCAGTTGGCTTTTCTTCTCACGGTGGTCCACTCCCATCCCCAAAGTCAGTGGGCTCCCACCAGCTCTGAGAATCTCAGACTCTGAGAGCTCCCTGCCCTGAAAACTCTCTTCCTATTTTCCCACAGAAGGCAATTGAACAGGTCATTGAAAGTCACTTTCAGCTTCGGTTTCCCTTCCAGAGCCTTCCTTCCCTGAGCCTCTCTTGGAGAGGTCAGGAGCAGGCCAGCAGCAGGCACAGACACGCTAACCTTCACCAACGCTTCTTCAGCATCAGGTGAGTGAGAGCATTCCCCTTCCCCTCAAAAGAGCTCCCCACCTCCAGATCCCTTCTTCCTCCTCCTTTTTTATTTTTATTTTGCTCCAAATTAATGTTTATTTCACCTTTGTGTCATATTCCCAGAACCTTCCCCAATGTGACCATACATCAGGAAAAAGTCAAAAGCAAAACACATGAAAAAGTGAAATCAGAATCACTAATGCTATTAAGTAGGGAAACAAATAAATTAATATCTAGCCGCCATCCTCAAGAGTACAGCAAAGACAGTGCTGTAAGAAGATACAAAGACAATTGCTAGAGCCCTGACTGGTGTGGCTCAGTTGGTTGTGTCCTTTCACAAGGCAAAAGGCCCCAGGTTAGATTCCCAGTCGGTGCACATACCTGGCTTGTGCGGGAACTTGGCCGACAACCCAGGTATGCGCACTGACCAAGTCCCTGGTTGGGGGCATGCGAGAGGCAACCAATCAATGTTCCTTTCACACATGGATGTTTCCCTCCCTCTCTTTCTCCCTCTGTTTTCCTCTCTCTAAAAATAAATTTAAAACAGAAAATTGCTAGGAAACTGTATGCAGTATACCATTTTGAACCGGCAAAGTATGCTCCTGCACACTGTGGAACACAGGCAGAGTTCTTATCCTGTAAGGTAGAGAGATGCAAGTTCTTTTTTTTGACACCATGGGTGGGTAAATATGTTTGTAATGGTGATTCTTCTATATTCTTACAGAGGGGGCCAGGAACACGTTTATGGATTCTGGGGATGATGTATACTGTAATGCTTTGATTGGGATAAATGGGTACTCTCCCAAAAATTTTTTGAAAAATGAACACAGATGTATAAGACAAAGGCGAATGAGACTTCTCTTATATCTTAGCAACTTATTTATTTATTTATTTATTTATTTATTTATTTATTTATTTAAATCCTGCCCAAGGACATGCTCATGGATTTTAGAGAGAGGGGAAGGGAGGGAGAGAGGGAGAGAAACATAGATGTGAGAGAGGAACATCGATTGGTTGCCTCTCCTATATGCCCAGACTTGGGACTGAACTTGTAACCTAGGCATGTGCCCTGACCCGGAATTGAATCGGCCCACCTTTCACTCTGTGACATACCAACTATGCTCCAATCAAGTGAATCTCGCCGGCCAGGACATATCTTGGCAACATTTAGGTGGAAAATAAACCTGACAGTTTTCCTTTACAAAAAAAAACGTAATTTAAATGTAGTCCACTATGCTTTTGAAGAGGCTTGCTTCTGCTCCCAAGTCTTGATTGCTTGATGTAGTTTCCTATGAGAATACTCAGAAAGTGTCTTCCTAAACAGTAAACCTATTTTTAGTCTGGAGCCACTTTTAGAAGATGGGTCTGCCCGGGACTGATAACCAACCACCACCTCTGGAGGAAGTTCTAATCTTTCCTTGCACACCCTCCCTATACGAGAACGGCTCCTCTGTCTCCACATGCAGTCGTCCATACTGCTGCCTTATCACCTTTAGCACTAGCATCAACCTCAGCTCCACCTACATAGGCACTGTTGTCATCAAAAGATTCTCCAACAAGGCACAGGTGTCTCTAGCCAAAGGCCATCAAGGGCACTTCATTGCTGCTGTTTATTCAATGGAATTAGCCATTGTCCTCTGCCTTTGGTTTTTGCATCTTCCCACACAGGCTTAACCTTTAACGCCATCCTAAACAGTGAGTAGTCACAGCTCAGTGTTAAATGACCTGACACTTGGATACGCACAGAGTGCAGAAGGTATCAATCTCAGGGACTGGCAGAAGGCCTGCTTGCCAAGTTTTGTTTTTATCATTAAAGAAAAAAAACAGACCACCCCTCTGTTCTGTAAAGGTTGTGTAACATAGTGTTCTGGGTTAGCAACCTCACGGTTAGAGTCTGTTTTCTTTTGTAGGTGGGGGATTAGGAGGTTGCCAGTTTAGGTCGATCCCTTCCTTTAAAAAAAAAATGACGTGCAAAAATGCACACTCCTGGCCATTGAACTCACCCATCGGGGTCACGCAGAAGCTCATTCCTAGGAGCCTAAGTGTGTGTCCTTATTGTACAGGTGGGATTTCTTCACTGAAAAGCAGTCGCAGGAGAAATCAGATCAGAAATGCCAGGCCTGGCCCTGGCTGGTGTGGCTCAGTGGATTGAGTGCTGGACTGTGAACCAAAGGGTCACCAGTTCAATTCCCATTCAGGGCACATGCCTGGGTTGCAGGCCAGGTCCCCAGTAGGGGGTGCTTGAGAGACAACCCCACATTGAGGTTACTCTCCCTCTCTTCTCCTCTCTAAAAATAAATAAATAATTTTTTTACAAAATAAATAAATAAATGCTAGGTTTGGAAGTGGCTCATTTATAAGGCACGTGTTGACCAACAAACCTGGGCATCATAGCCGTGCACAGAGGGGGACATGAAGACGGGTTTTTTCCCATAGCTACCCTGATTTCTTGGGGAGCTGCTGGGTCGGCCCCCGGGGAGGCCTTGCTGTGGTGCCAAAGTCTCACATGGGCAGGGGGGCTTCCCACCCATGAAGCAGGTCCACACTCACTGTTTGCACCGGAGCCGTGCAGCTGCCCTGCGGGCTGCTAGGAGGGATTGTTTTCTCTGCTTTTCTGATGTGGAACCTGAAGTCCAGAGAAGTCGGTGTTTCTCTGAAAGACTGGGAGCTGCAAGTTTTCAACCAAGGTCTTCTGACTGCACCCAGGGCTCCCTTACTAACCAGTCTGCTGGGGGAAATCCAGAGTCTCTCATGTAGGACAAGATTCTGCCTTGGATTTTCAGTTCGGAGGTAAAAACCAAATGAATCAGAAGTCAGCAGCCGCAAAAGGGACAAATCATGTTAAAGATAGACATGACCATTGAATCATTAAAAATTGACTGTCCCGCTCTGGTCTCCTCCGGTTCTGCCTTTAAACTCCAAGTCAGACAATATTTTCTCCCCACAGCCTCCCGGGACTTCCTTCCCAGGCCCTTGGATTGGGTGGATTCTTGTCCTCTGGGACAATCTTTCCATGTCCTGTGTTTCTCTACGGTAGTTCTCACACTGTATTGGTGTTTGCTCATCCACACAATTCTTTCGTCCTGTGTTCAGTGGGTTCCTCAAAGGCAGGGCCCACATCCCAGCAGTGTGGCGCTGCTGCAAGTGAGCCAGGGTGGTCCAGTTCAGCTGTACAGCGAAGGCACCCTTCTGGGGTTGGGCTCAAAGCAGCGGCAACTGCAGACGTAGGCAGGGGCCTGCAGCAGCTAGAGCAGTGGCCAGAAGCTGAGCAGTGGGCAGTGTGGGAGCTTTTAGGGCAGGGGGTAGTTTTCGAAGAAGTTTGAGAGCCATAGGCCTAAGGTTTGGGATCAGGATTCGAGTCTTTGGGGTTAGGGTTTAGGGACTTCAGTCATCTGAGGGAACAGAACCGCTGCAAGGTTGGAACTGGTACCAAGGAGTTGAAGCCCTTCCCTGCAGGTCCAGCTGCTAGGTGCTGTCCTCTGACCACCCTCAGGGAAGGCGGCCGTGAAGATCAGGGGCTACCTCAGCTGTTGGAACAAGAGAAGAGAAGAGGGGAGGGGAGGGGAGGGGGGAGGGGAGGGAGGGGGGGGGAGGGGGGGGGGGGGGAGGGGGGGGGAGGGGAGGAATGAAGCAGAGTGAAGACAAGAGAAGTAAAAAGTCAGGCAAGACATTAAGAATTCCCCATTTTCCTCACTTCCAAAAGGTGAAAGTGAAGTTTGGAGAAGTTAAAATACAAAGAATAGAGGGCAATGTCTGGTTTGGAAATTGCTGTAGCCCAGATGCTCAGGTGAGCGGGTGCCTGGCTTTCACATGGAGTTTTGTGCGATTCCTGCACTAGGAAGACTGTCTCCTTCCTCATGTACAGCAACCTCCACTCTGCTCCTGCCCAGCTGCCCTCGACCATCACTCTGACCCCAAGACAGGCTGGCGTCCAGAAGGCATATTGAGCAACCAAGCTCACATCTTACCAAACCATCTGGATTTTACTTTCTAGGTAAAAAGTTATCAGTCATGGCCACTGCAGTTAACTTGGAAGACATGGGCCATTGTTGTCGCCTCTGGAAGGAAAGCACCCAGTCCTTGCGTCCTGTCCCCAAGTGCTGGGAACACCAGCCCTCTTACTTGTCTTGGAGCCAGGGGAGCAGAAAGGCTAGTGCAGCACATACTTGAAGCAATAAAAGAAGCAAACGAGTAGTATTTACTGAGAACCTGCAACGCACAGACATGGTCCTAGGCCCTTCACATATGTTATTATACACATATGCATTTGCACATGGCTGCCTGGGGACATTAGCTTTACTCTCCCTGGTCACTGGAGGAAGAAATGGAGGCTCAGTTGCACAAGCAAGAGTAACGGAGTTTGGAGATGAACCCTCAACTCAGGCCTCTTCGAGATCTTTTTATCTTCTGCACGGTGGAGATACCCAGAAAAGGTTGGCCCTGCCTTTTTGGAGCTGGGATGACAATGCCAAAGGCCACTGGAGCTGCTGTCCCAGATGCCTCCACGTCAGTCCAGTCTCTATGGGTGACGTCAGCTGGCACATTTGGTGGGCCCGCCCAGGCATCCAGCGCGGAGTCCCTGTCCTGGCCCAGGGGCCACATGCTGACAAGGATGATGTTCCTGGTTCCCTGAGAGAGGAACGGTGAACCCAGCTGAGAAGATGTGCTGTCTGCACAGGTTTGCTGCTAAGGAAGCAGTGTCTGTCAGTGGTGGCAGGGAACTGATGAAAATAATCAGCTGCAAACTCCTAAAAAACAAACAGACCACGGCCCAGAGGTCTGAATACCAGCCCCCTCAGCCAGATGGCTGCAGGAGCCCTGCCAGGGAGAAAACACGATCTCCCTCCCTGAATTTCCTCTTTGTTCTGGACCCCGCGCTCTTTTGGACGTCACTGGTCCCCCCAGCCCTCATGCGCGCCAGCCGCCTGGAGTCTTGTGTTCAGGGAGCTTAAGGCAGCTTTCCCCAGATTAACATTTGGGGACAGGGAATCCAGGCAAAGAAGCAGCTCTCTTGTCCCAGCATGAGTCACCACAGGCTGGAGGAAGCACACAGCTGCCTGCATCTGGGTCTGGAATGCTGCTTCCTCCTTGGAGGACACTCCTGAGGAGCCTGGGGCCCTGTGGGTGCCGAGCAGGAAGTCATAGACGGCACCACCCTGTGTGGGGCAGACCCTCTGGACACCTCTGTCCTCGCCAAGAGACTTTCATGTCCCAGCTATTGGGCAACTGCATGCGAGCTTGTTGCCATGCTAAATTGCGATCGTTCCTAGAGCAAGTGGTGGCTAGCGTGTCCTGCCAGCCTCAGCCTCCTCATGGCTCCAGTAAGAGTCAAGAGCAAGGCCAGCCTGGGTTTGAGTTCTCGCTCTGTTGCCACGTGAACTCAGGCAACTTATTTGTCCTCTCTGAGCCTCAGCGTCTACTCCACTGAGTTTCAGTAAAACCAGCACAGAAGGACATTGTATTTCCAAGGCATGTAGCACAGTATCTGGCACACAGCAGGCGTCCAGTAAACACTGGTTTCCTCCCTCCCAGCCCTCTGCTCCAGAGCCTTTTGGTACTAATTCCTTCTGTTATTCACTCCTAATGCTTTCACTGATTCACGGTTCAATATTTCATTCCCAGTTTTTGGCAAAACTATCCTCTCCAGTTTTGGCTTTGTCTCTCCTCCATCATTATGTTAGCTACTCTGTTTGCTAGTATGTATTTGACTTGCTAAGCTACTTACTACAAACTCTGTTTGGAAGGAAACTAGGCAGCATATAATCATTGTACAGTTGTATTGGGCTCATTTAACTTCCCAGCTTACTTAGAACTGCCTCCCCCTATAAGATGTAATGTCACTTTAAAAAATCTTTGTAACAACAAATGAATCTGTTAATAGATAAAGCACATTAGTCAGAATAGGCTGGGTTTTGCTGCAGTAACACGCAACTCCCAAATTGGCTTAAAACAGCAAAAGTTAATTTCCTACTCGTGCTATACATGCATTGCATATTGGTGGGGTCTGTGCTCTTCACTGGCTTCTCTTACACACTCAGCGTTCACCATCTGGAATGCCGTTGGTCACTGCAGCAGGGAGGAGAAGACATAGAATTTCTTACCAGCACTTTAATGCTTCTGCTCAGTAGTAACACATATCACTTCATGTCTCATTGGCTAAAGCAAGTCAGATGGTTTCCCAACTTCATGGAACCAGGGGCATCCAGTGCTATTGTGTCTGAAGGTAGAAAATAACCAGACACATTAATGGACAACACCAATGCCAACTACACAGAAACTCAATTTCTTTTTTTTAATAGAGGAAACCCTGCAGACAAGCAGAAACTCTGGGATTCTTTGTCCCCCCACCCCCACTCACCACTAGGGATTTGACAGTCATTTTAAAAGCACATTGTGCCCAGACATTCGCACAGAGAAGCTCCTTTTGCTCCTGCCTCTTCTACTTCGGTGGTCCTTCATGTCCAGTGTGCATAGAACTGTTATCTGACATTGCACAATCCTTAAGGGTTTCAAAAGCTTTTGGACATATGCTTTTCCCCCTGTGTGTGCTGAATTTAGAGCCTAAGCTGTTTAAGATATGACTCTACAGTATTTAATTGATGCTAATGTCTGACTTTATGGTTTTTAAAACATGTTATTAGGTATGATTGACAAATAAAGAGCTGTCCATATTTAATGTATGCAATCTGATGAGCTGGGAGGTAAGTACACATCCATGAGACCATCACTGCAGTCTGCACCATTAATATAATCAGTACTTCTTTTTTTTAAATTAAAACATTTTATTTATTTATCTTTAGAGGGAAAGGGAAGGAGAGAGGGAGAGAAATATCAGTGTATGGTTGCCTCTCGTGCATCCCCTGCTGGGAACTGGCCTGCAACCCAGGCATGTGCCCTGACTGGGAATCGAACTGCGATCTCTTGATTCATAGAGCCATGCTCAATCCACTGAGCTACACCAGCCAGGGCTCAGCACTTCTAAAAGATTCCTCCTACCCTCTTTAACTTCTTGAATTTAATACTATGAAAGTTTGTATCACCTTCTCCTCTGTGCTTCCCTTACAACCTGAGAGGCCATTCCATCTCTGAATCCAATCGCAATTAATATTTGTTTGATTTTGTGTATGTACTTGCCAATAAGAGTTCATAACTAATTTTTATCCCAAACCCTAAAAAGGTGAGGGGATTAGCCAAAGATCATATATGCATAACCGATAGACACAGACAACAGTGTGGAGATGGCCATAGAGAAGAGGGGCAAGGGTGGGGGAGATTGGCACCTATAATAGTGTAAACAATAAAAATAAAATAAAATAAATAAGGAAATAAAAAAGGTCTTCTACATACATTATGTCTTTTAGTAATTTTCACCATAATCCTAAGGAGTTGGTTTATTGATGGAATATTTCCATTATATCGATGAGCTAATGGAGACTCAGAAAGGGTAAGTGACTTGCCTAAAGACACACAGTACTGAAGTCAGGTATTTGGCCTTCCCATAGTCCTTAGACCACCCTCTGATCTGTACAAGGGGGTCCTGTCTGGAAGGGGAGTTTAGAGGCACTGAACTTCACTCTGGAAATCTGGGGAAAGCACAAGTGGGAAGGAGAGGCTCAGGACCCACAAACCCCTCTCCACGCCGTCATCCTACCAGGCAGGGCGTGGTGCTCAATGGAAGCCCGGCCTCCTCAGGGACTACTCCGAGCGCACCACATCCCAGAAGCTGCGTGGCCAGGAGTTCCTGCCAGTCAGGCCTTTATTCTTAGAATAAACGTTTCCCTGAAGAGCTCTCCACAATGGCCAATGTCATGGGCCTGCCACGGTTCAGTCCCAGGTGGCAAGATGCCCATTGACCTTGGGGCCATGACAGTATGAATCACACATTCACACGTGAATTGAACTGTAAGTGTGTAATATGTGTGAATGTGCAAGCTGTTTTCTGCGTAGGGTCAGTGCCTGTATAAGCCTTTCTTGTCTTGTAGGGTCACCAGACAAAAGACGGGATGACTGGTTAAATTTGAATTTCAAATGAGCAACAAATTATTTTTTTAGTCAAACTATGCCTTACATTATTATTTGCTAAATCTGGCCACTACATCTATCTGTAGGGATGTAAATATAAATGGGCTGTCTTGTTTGCGTCTCAGGGAGTACCTGAGTGTGTGAGTGTCTGCATGTGTTTCTGGGTGTGTCCCGGGGTCTGTGTACATGTTGAGACCTGCCTGATAAGGACGCAGCGGGTGGTCGGGAACAAGCGGCCCCACCACCCACAGCTCATCTCCCGCCAGGACAATCCTGCTGGAGCAAGAGAGGACAGCATGGGCCTTGAATGCCAGGCCAGGAACGTGGGCTTTCTCACGAGGAGCCATGGAAAGCTCCAGCCTGAGGAGGGGGCAGATCTAGACGTGTGCTAGAGATGTCCCTCTGGCTGCTTTGCAGAGGAAGAACTGGAGAGGGCCACACAGGAGGGAGGCTGAGGAGGCTGACGGATGCCTAGATGAGTGAGGATGAGTGTCTGGGCTCGGGCCTTGGCAGGGGAGATGGTGGGAAAGAGGCAGATTGCAGGACTTGTTCTGTGTTCCTGCAGGGGTGAGGGAGGGAGGAGATGGAGGGGATGTTCAGTTTCTAGCTTTGGGCACCTGATGGATTGTAAGCTCTTTGAGGATGTATCTTGCTCCTTTCTTCCTCCTCCTCAATGCCACGCACAGTGCCTGGCATGTAATACCTGCTTTATAGGTGTTTATGATGTGAATACATGCATGCATGATTGAGGTAAATGGGGGATTCAGGAGGAAGGGGAAGGAGAGGTCTGGGGAAGTTTACCTCAGTTATTTGAGGAGACCTTGAGCTTGAAGTTGGCAGCAGGACTTCCCAGGGAGATATCAAGCAGGCAGGCAGCTGGCCCTCTGGCCAGTTCAGGAGAGAGGTACAGGCTGGAGAGACACCTTCAGGGGGTGAGAGGGGATAGGGAAAGTGTGCAACCACCAGGTGGGGCGGATTGCAACAGGAGGCAGTGAGGAATGAGAGAGGGCAGTGGCGGAGGTAGGCTTTGGGGCAGTGGAAGGAGGAGTGTGAGACGGTCAATAATTACTCCCCAAAGGGGTACCCACTGGCCTGGGAGCTCCAAGAGGGCCAGGCAAGGGCTGATACGCAGAACATCTAACAGGCACTGGCCAATCAGACCAGGCTGGGCCATGATGGGAGCCAGGTGTGGTGAGTTCTCAACTTTGCTGGGTCATAGAGGAGTCCGGGGAAGGACAGGCAGAGGGTCTGGGGCTGCTGGGGCTGGGAACAGGGCACTTGGGGCTCTGGGCAGCTGCTTTGTAGCAGCTAATGTAAATATATTTTAACAAGCGGGACAATTATATAGAGACAATCTGGCTGCAGGTCAGCCCTGGGGACTGACAGCATCTGTGTATTTCATTCCTGGCTGTGGCCTTGCATTAGAACAGAGCCCAGCAGTAAGTAAATCACAGTTTACACCCAAATCCTAGCACAGGGCCTGGCATATATATAGTAGGCTATCAATACATGTGCTTTTTTAATCTTTTCAGGGAATAAAGATGCCTGCTTCCATAGTTCCAAGGAATTTCCTCTCCTGAGCAGTTTTTCTATTTTAGGGAATCACATTTCCTTTCACTTAGGCAGACCCGTCCTTTCTGCCATTGAACTCCTGGGAATTTCAAAGGCACAGGGGCTTGCAAGCTTGCTGCGGGTCACCGGATAGTGGGAGCCCGGGCGAACAATGGCCCGATCTCGAGGGACGGGGGACGGCTGCAGTCGGGGTCGCCCCTCTCACAGGCCCCGCTTCCTGCCGACACAGCCCCGTCATCGGTCAGGACCCAGGGGCTTCTCCAAGGCCTGGCGCACCGTCTGTGCCATGTATGTTCAACGTGATTATTTTTGTCATTGCTGTCCCTGGGACCAGTGTTTTCTCCGACTGAATCACCTCTGTGACTCTGAAGTTCGATTTAGTTTATTTTATCCAAACTTCAGACTAATACCTCGATAAGGACTTTGGCTCTCCCGAGCAGGAATGTCTTGCAAAAACCAATGCCAACACAATCCTTTCCGGTGATTATGTAAACACTCACACCACAGAGGCAGGGAGGCTTCCTTCAAGAGCTCACTTATTTTAGATAAATATTTGCCTTTGTGGATATACAAACAGGAGCTCCCACACCTTTTCATAGGTGTATGGTCTTAAAAAGAGTTTTCAGGGTTCACTGTATATTCACGTAGTCATTGATTTGTCCTCCTAAAAGTTCCCTCTAGAATGAAGGTCAGTGAGGGTTTGGCCTGCTTTGTTCTCTGTTGTAAACCCAGAGGCAGAAACATGCCTACACTGTGAAGGTGCTCAGTGCGAATTTGTTGAATGAATGAATGAATGAGAATCTCTTCTACGCCAGGGAAGACAGAGCAGGACACTGCTGTCACTGAGCTTGTGGTTTAGTGGGAGAACTCCCCGACTCCCCTCAATGTCTACCTCGAATTCCAAGTATTGGGAGATGAGCACAGCTGCCCCTGAGACCTGGCTGCAGTCTTGGGAGCCGGCAGAGGGGGTGGCTGCCGATGGGAATGCCAGAGGAGGTGTCCCAGAAGGGGCGGCATTTGAGTTAGGTTTGGTTCCAGCGTGAGGAGCTGGCAGAAGAGAAAGAGAGGGGCTAAGATCCAGCATGGGACAGCTTGGTTTAGTAGCGGAAGGTCCAGGAAGGCCCCCCCAGGATTGGGCAGGTCCCTGGAATCTATGCTTCAGGAGGGCAGGGGCTGGGTCTGTCTGGTCCATCGTTATGTGACATAGGACCTGGTGCATAGCAGCTTGTCAGTACAATGTAGCTGAGGAGAAGTAGTAAGTGACCGGGGAGTAGGAAGAAAAGTCAGGACCCTGAAATCTTACTGGAGCAACCACAGTGAGTGTCACTGTCTCCTTCTGTCCCACAGTGCATGTCTAATCTCCAACCCTCTCACCCCCCACCAAGTGGTTATGTGTATTTTGGGTCAGGATGCCCCTCAGTAATGGGGTGCTCACTCCCTCCCATGCAGCTGGGCCTTCTTTTGAGTAGATGTGATCTTTAGAATAGCTGTCCTCACGTTGATCATGCAGAAGTAGAAAGGTGACGGGGAAAGAGCTTTGAACTTGGCTTGGCTCCCAGTCCTGCCATTGGCTCGTGTGGTTCTTGGACAGGGCTGGGGTGGCCGGTGATCACAAGTGTGGGCTCAGTGAGCGACAGAACTCGAGTTACTGGACATCTCTGTGCTTTCATCTCCTTAACTGTAAGGTGGGGATAGTAATAGGTGGATGGGCCTCATAGGATGTTTGTATGGATTAAATGGGTAATCCATGCAAGGTTATTAGTACCTTCTGGACCAATTAACAAATGCTCAGTAGAAGGTAGCTGTGATTTACAGCGTCACCACCTTCTCTCTGGCCTTCAGTTTCCTCCTCTGTATAATGGGAACAAGTGTATAACCCCGCCCCTTGGATGACATCAGGGGACTGGTGTGAGGAGCTGAGAGAGACTGAATGTGAGGGGAGGGTGACGGGTCATTTCCATAAGTGTGGCATTTGTCTAGCGAGACCTCACTGGCATGGATGAACCCCCATCACTGCTACCCACCCCCAGCTCCTGGGTTCTATCCCTACCTCTGGAGGCTGGGTTTCTGCTCCTCGCCATCCTGTATCTTGACCCCTAAGATGTATATTTAGGACAGGCCTGCAAGGAGAGGAAGGGGAAAAGGAAGAAAGGAAACAGGCAAAGTGTGCTCTCTAAGCAGGTCTGGCCCCTTGCGGGGGCCCAGGTCCAAGGCTCTCCGACCTTTTTGTAAAGGGAGCTCCCCCAGCCTTTGAAATAACCACTTCCTTCTCTCCCGGACTTTTCAGATCAGAGAGGTATGAGGGGGTGTTTAGGTTCCGTTCCCGGAGAAGCTGAATAGCAGGCTGCCAGCCTTCCTTGATGAGAGACACCTCCTCCGGGCCGGCGCTGGGAGGGGTGACTCTGGGCTGCAGTACTCCTCCTGGGGTCCGCCTTGGACGTGCTGCAGGCCCAGCTGCTACTGACCACGTGGATTTCTTTTAAGAGGTCTGGCTGACCTTCAGCATAACTGAGGCGCTGTCAGAGCTAGAAGAAACGATGACTCCCTCAGTTAGTGGTTCCCAGGCTGGGGGCCCCGGGTGCTGGGAGTCCTCAGACTATTTCTGGTTTTTCCACAAGCCTGAGAGAAATAGTCTATAACTCCAGTGTGAGGGCTCACAGGCTCATAACAGTGTCAGGCGTACCTGCTTTTCCTCGAAATCAACTCAGGGAGGGCCCTTCGTACCCGAGATAATGATTGCAGGTTCCCACTGAGCTTATCTCCTGCCAAGAGCTGGGAAGGGCCCTTTACGCAAGTCCTCCTCTAATCTTCGACCTGGGAAGCTGTGTACGGTTCTGATCCCTACATTGCGCAAGCAGAAACTGAGGGTCAAAGGAGTTAAGGAAGTTGCTTGAGGCCACGCAGCCAGCCAGGATTCCCATCCAGAAGCCTGGTTCCCCAGCTCCAAATCTCAGTCTCTGGGAAATAGTCTCCTGGAAGCTCAGTCATGTGCATTTGAAAAGTGCAAAAGGGCAAACATATTCGTCATTATTCCAAGAGAGTCTCGGTAGGGAAAATTTTCAGATGCAAGCACGAGATGTAGGAGAGATAATAAAAGGGGTGGTGGAATAGTTGGAAGCAGCCACCTTGTGTTGTTGAACCGAGACCCTAGAAGTAAAGTTCTTGCCCAAGGTCATCTTGTGAACTGGCAGCTGGGCCACTAACTTGTTCCACTTCAAGTGGACCCTCCCCGGCCTCACTCCAGAGCACCTCTGGCCAGGAAGCAGGGTTCTTCTGAGCTGATGGCTCACACCTGCCTGTGACTCTGCCTGGTGGGAGCTCTGAGCTCCCCCTGTCCTACAGGCCACTCCCGACAAGGGTCAGACCACACATCCTGACTAATTCTCCGCCAGACCCCACCTACTCACACCAGCTGCACAGAGTTCTGGCCCTGCCAGACCGCAGGGCTGTGGAGTGCTGGCAGGGGCTGGTGGTATTTGTCTTCAGCGAACTCTTCCTTCACCCTCTCTGCCACTTCTGCCTCCCTACGTACGGCGCGCACACTTTTTCAGTTTGCAAAGTGCTTCTGTGTCTATTTCACTTGAGACCCAAGGCTGCTCTGGGAGGTAGAGAGGATAGAAATGATACTCCATCTTCCAGGAGAGGAAAAAGAAGTTCCCGAGGGTCAGGTGCCTTGTTCAAGGTCATGTGCTCAGCTAAGAAAGGTTAGAGCCAGAAGCTGGAGCTGAGTCAGCCTGTTCCACCTCACAAAACGGCCTCTCCCCTTTAGGAAGTGAGGACCCTCTGGGAGCAGTGATGAGTAAGGTGCTAAGCCAGGTCCTGCAAAGAACCGATACATAACTGACACCGTCATCACCGACCCCACAACCCGGTAGTGAACTATAGATACCTGAGTTGAAACTGTTAAACCCGTGTCAACTACGGTTGCAGGCCAACAGTCTGAGAACTCATGATCTGGTGAATAGACATGGATGTTCAAGGGAGACATGATTTATGTCTTAGAGCCATAACTTTTTTACTGTGACCCCAGAATGACAGCGCTCCATCCGGGCCTTTGTTTCTGTACGTGGTCAGTAAAAAATGATAATACCTCCCTTGCTTCTTATAAAAATGAGTATGGCCATTATGCACAAATATCTTTGGGGAATTTTAAGAAGTTTTATACAACTATTATGCATAACCATGAATTTTTATAAACAAGAAAGGCAAGGTAAATTCATGTTTATAAACTAATAATTATGAAGTGCCTCCTAAGCAATTTAGTTTACATGGATTGTCCCATTAATTTAAACAACAGCTTTCAGGAGGCTGATACCATTATCTTCTCCATTGTACAGATAAGAAGCCTGAGACCCAGAGATTTTAAGTAACAGGTAGCACAGTGGCAGAAGCAGGACAGAAAATGGTGGTGATTTAGCACCAGCAATTTGTGGATAAAACACCGTTGCTGGGCCCCGCCCCGAGTTTCTGATTCAGTGGGTGTGGGGCAATTTTGATTTCTAACAAGTTCCCAGATGACCCTGATGCTGCTGGACTGGGGACCACCCTGTCAGAACCCCGTGCTTCCCAGCAAGTTCCCGGCACCTCCTGCCCTCTGATGGCCGAATCCAGGCCCTTGGAAGCCTATTTGCACAGATTAGCTGGACATCTGTGTGCACTAGATACTAGATTTATGTCATGTCGACAAATGTATGTTAACAGAAAAAGTGGAAAGAGATGCTCAGGAGGCCCTCACTCCTTCAGAAACCAAGTGAGAGAAATTGCTTGATGGCCCTGCAGGTGCCGGAATCCTTGTAGCCGCGCAGGCCTGACCTCAGCGCTGGCCTGACCTCAGCGCTGGCCGGGGGAAGGGGAGGCCCTTTGTCTGGGGAAGGCACAGAGGACGGATTCAAAAGCTGCCTCCTTGGCTCCCATCAGTTTTTTCCCTTGTAGCTGCTCACACTCGCGAGTTTCAGAAATAGTCCATAAATGGACAGATAAGGCACAGCCTGTGAAAAGAGAAAGCACAGATCTAGACGCTTTCAATTTAATCAGACTTAATTAAATTTATGTGTTTGAGGAAAAAAAGAAGAAAATGACTTCTAGAAGAATAGAAGCATTTCAGAAACCAGTGGTCAAGCTAAAATCAGCGGTTACAGGCAGAAAAGAGTAAACAACAACAACAACAACAACAAAATCACAGACATGTGAATATCCAACTGTTCCAGAACTCTGTTTGTTGAAAAGACTCTGCTTTGTCAATTAAACTACTTTTAGATCTTTGTCAAAAATCAGTTGTGCAAATCTAGAATGGACGAAAGAATCTCGACAAAGGAGAATAAAATATGAAGTCATACTTCATGATTTCAAAATTCACTGCAAATGTATCGTGATCAAGACTGTGTGGTACTGCCATCGAGAGAGACATGTATGTAAGGGATGGACTTGGAGAGTCCAGAGAGAGACCCCCACATTTATGATCAACTGATTTTCTGCAGTGGTGCCAAGACCATTCAATAGAGGCAAAAACAGCATCATCCACAAATGATGGGATATCCACATGCAAAAGAATGCAGTTGGGCTCCTGCCTCGCACCATATACAGAAACTGACTAAAAATGAATAATTCTGAGACGAATGCATAGGGTTAAATCTTTGTGACCTTGGACAGGAAATGGGCTCTCTCTCCATTTATTTCAGTCATCTTCAATTTCTCTCAGCCATGTTTCATAGTTCTCAGTACAGGTCTTTAATATCTTTTGCCAGATTTATACCTAAGCATTTTATGCTATTGTAAATGGCATTGGTTTTTAATTTCAGTTTCTAAGTTTTTGTTGCTAGTGTATAGAAATAAAATTGATTTTTGCCTATTGATTTGGTAATCCTGCAACCTTACCAAACTGGTTTATTAGTTCTGGTAGCTTTTCTGCAGGTCCCATCGGTTTTCTCCACAAACATGCCATCCAAGTGTAAGTCAGTTTTACTTCTTTCTTCCAATCTGGATGCCTTTTTTTTTTCTTGCCTTAATACCCTAACTAGACTCTCTGGGACCACACAGAGTAGCAGTGGGAGTGGCCACGCTAAACTTGTTCCTGATTCTACCGTTAGTGAGGCGTTAGCAGTGGGTTTTGTGGCTGCCCTTAGGCAGGTGAAATGGGTCCCCTCTTAGCGTCTTTCTATTCTAGTTTGTGGGGGCTTTTAATCAGAAAGGGATGTTGGATCTTGTCAAATGCTTTTTTGGTATCTACTGATGCAAAAAATACAGCGATTGTGGAGGGAAGAGCCCAACCTCAAGAGTGGCCTCTTTTTCCACTCAGAACAAAAGGAGAGGGGGAAGGAGGAGCTCTGTGCAGTAAAGGAGCCTGTCCTGGGGAGCTGGGCTCGCCCTGCCTCTGCTCCGGGCCCCTCTCCTGGGCTGGCACTCCTAGAGCCCAGGTCCTGGCCTGTGGACTCCAAAGCCAGTGCTCCTTCCTCTACATCACACTGTCCAAAGACTTGGATGCCAGGACTCTGCCTGGACAAGTCCCCAGAGATGAATTGTAAGCAATTCACCTGCCTCAACCTCTTCCCAGCCCTGCAAAGAGCAGTGCCAAACATTCCCTTCATCCTCGGACAACCCTAGAACAGCAGATGCTGTTATCATTCTTTTTCTGAAGACGAGGGGGCAAAGGATCAGAGAAGTGAAATGACTTACCCAAGTAATAAGTGGCAGAGCGGGCATTTGAAGTGAAGCATGTTCATGTTTGGCCTGTGCTCCTAATCAGTGGGCCTCAACTCCAGTGGGTCAGACTCTCCTAGAAGTTTGGTTAAAACGCTGGTGTCTGGGCCTCACCCCAGAATTTCTGATTCAGTAGGCCTGCTGTGTGGGTGGGAGAATTTACATTTCTCACACTTTCCCAGGTGACAGCGATGCTGCTGGTCCCTGGATATAGTTGGAGAACCACTGCTCTACATCATACTTCCTGCCCTGTAACCTACCCTTGCTCAGCACAACTCAGAGGCACGGAGATTCCAAGAGTAAAAGGGAGAAGTCTGAGAAAACACTGCCAGATCCATCTGGCTTGTGAAAGGAAAGAAAGCATCAATTTCTCAAGAGTGGACTGAGAGTTTCCATGTCACCCCTGCATGGACTGGAGTCCCAATGCCATTGCAGAGCACCTCACACAGAATCAATGAGCAGTTATGAGTCCAATGGGGGGGATGAACTGACTTGTCGCTATGGGAACTCTGTGGGGACTTACTCATTCAAAAAGAATGCCTGACATTTATTCTGAAAGGCTTCTTTCTATAGACCCTCAACCCTTGTAGTACAAAATGGCATTTCCCCCTAAATTATTTCAATATATTTCAAATGTTTTCCAATTTATTCTTGGAGGGACAGGGGACATCAAATTTTTCAAGCCTTTGAACAAAAGGTCATTGCAAAATAACAGAAGGGTGGGGGGAAAGTAACTGAACACAGAACTATTCACCACATTATGTTTTAAAAAAGCAAACTTAAATTAGGCTTGACAATTTCTCCAAGCTCTAAGCATGTGACAGAATTCCAGAGTTGACTCTAGTGTCAGAGGGGTTCGATTTTTCTTTAATGTTCCAAAACTTCAGACCCTAAGACCCCTTCAACCAGCTGCGCTTGGCACTAAAGCACAAGAAAGAACAAGCTGGTCTAACTTGATCTGTATGGGGAGGCTCACAAGCCCCATGGCAGGAATTCTCAGCCCTTGCTGCACATTGGAGTTACTGGGAAGCTTCGAAAAATCCCTCTGCCCCTGGACACACCCTGGTCGACACACATCAGACTCTTGTGAGCTGGAATGAGGCCCGCAGATTCCTCTCTCAGGTTATGAGATTCGTCAACAAATCTCACCAATCCAGGCAGGCACTCTTCCTGGGCTATGCCCACGATGGTCAGTGATCACGGAAAAGAAGCGAGAGTCTCACTTCCCCTAGAGTTTCTTCCCTGTGTGGGTGGGAGCTCTAGCATCTGTTTCTGCTGCTTTGACTCCAAGGGCTTCTTCAAAACCGCTTCCCCAGAATTTATCCGGCACTCCAGCCGCTCTTGAAAGTTATCCAGAATGAAGAGACATTCTGAGATTTCATCATCTTCGTGTCCATCCAGAGACACACTTTGTTTTCCCATAAGAATCAAGATTTCAAATAAAGATTTTAAGTGTTGTTTCCTTTTCTTGAAGGGTCAAAGGTGAAATGTCTTCATCTTGTTCCTCACCCTCTTCTGCACTGGGGCTCTGAGTATTGCTGTTTTAGATTTTTTTATGGTTTTATTCTTGTTCAGAAGTTTCATCAATTTTTTTTTTTCTGTTTCAGTGTCCTGATTTCATCCTCGCTCAATTCTCTCGTTCGTTTTCTGTGTCTATCGTACGGATCGTTGAAATGACTGGTAAGATCAGATCCTGTTGGTATTGCATTTTCTCGGAGAACTGTCCCGAGGACTCCCCCAGTGACTTCATAAGCATCTGCTTCAGTTAATTTTGAGAAAGAAACTAAACCAATCATCCTTTAGTTTTCTGATGCCTCTACAAAATGTACAGTTCTACAGATCATAGCAGTCTCCAAGTAGTTGGCACACAATTGATAATGTTTATTTGTTAATAGGGAGGAGTTTCATTTCCTAAGTCTGCTGTCCTAGAATTTTCACCTACTTCTGGTGGGATCCCTATGGAACCTGAAGAAGGCCAGGTCGGACTGTGTGCTTTTGCGCATGCGTGCAGTTGGGGGCGTAGCCGAAGTTCAGCGTCGTCCCCCCGTCCCGTAGGGCTGGAGTGTTGTGGAGAGCGGAGGCCTGTATTTTTACTCTTGTCTGTTCCTTTCAGCTCCTTGTTCACATACATATAACTTTTTGTATTTTTTAACACCATATGGTAAATATTTTCCACGTTTCTATGTAAAATGTCATTAAAAATTTTCACAATTAATTCTTAATAGCTGCTTACTGATCCAGAGTGATAGTAAGCTTTAACCATTCTCTTACTATTGAATCTTTGGGTTTTGTCTGTTTTTGTCGCTCAGCTAGATAACAGTAAATTTTTCATGTCTCTGGTATAATTATTTCTTTAGGATAAAGAGATGCCCAGGAATGAGACTCGGGGACAAAAACTGAATGAATAATTTGATGTATTCTGCACATACGAACAGATTGACTTCTCACGTGTCGTACCGATGTATACCAGCACCAGCAATGTGTGCATGAACTCCACGCCTTCATCTGCACTGCTCCCTCCCTAAGTGTTCTTCCCAATTTAATGTGGGTAAAATAATGCTGTGGTCGACTGGTGATGACCACAAATTCTTCGCTCTCTCTCCCATTGAGAGACCGAGTCTAATTCCTGGCCCTTGAACCAGGACTGGCCTTAGTGACTATTTGACCGATTCTATGTGGCAGAAGCCATGTTCTGGGACTCACTCCTGAGCTCCTCTGTAGGGAGCCTTGCAGCTTTAGTCTAGATCTCTTTGAATGCTTGCTCTGGCTTAGGGCCAGCTTCCACATAGAAACTCCAACGCTACCTAGAGACTGCCGTGCTAGAGAGGCCAGGCGAATCAGTAGTGGTCACCAGATCCAGCCCAGCCCAGCCTGCTGGCGTCCCCAGGCATGGGAAAGTGAGGGAATCCTTGGATGCTCTAGACTCTGCCAGCTGAGTACCAAGTGCCCTCAGGGGCCATGAAGAGCAACTAAATTCCTCAGTCAAGCTCTGCCTATGGCCTTGCAGTATATTGTGATATCAGGCAGCAAGATATTTCCAATTTTGTTCTTTTTTACAAATTGCTGTGGCTATTCAGGGTCTTTGTGGTTCCATGTAAATTTTTGGAATATTTGTTCTAATTCTGTGAAATACAGCATTGGTATCTTGATAGAAATTGTGTTGAATCTATAGCTTGCTTTGGGTGGTATGGACAATTTAAATAATGTTAATTTTTCTATTCATTAACATGGTATATGCTTTCACTTATTGGCATCTTCATCAATTTCTTTCTTCAGTGTCTTCTGAGGATAGGTCTTTTATATCCTTGGTTAAATTTATTACTAAGTATTTTTTAATGCAATTGTAAATGTGATTATTTCCTCCTCTGTTAATTCATTATTAGTATATGGAAATTCAACTGATTTGGGGGTATTTATTTTGTATCCTACCACTTCACCGAAATTATTGATCAGTTCTAGTAGTTTTTTGGTGGGATCTTTAGATTTCTCTGTATACAGTATCATGTCATCTTCAAAAATTGACAGTTTTACTTCTTCTCCAATTCAGATGTCTTTTATTTCTTCTTCTTCTTGTCTGATTGCTGCAGCTAGGGCTTCCCAGTGCGATGCTGAATAAGAGTGGTGGAAGTGGACATCCCTGTCTTGTTCCCAATGTTGATGGAAATGCTTTTAGTTTTTTCCACTGAGGATGATGTTGTCAGTGGGTTTATCATAATAAGGCCTTTATTGTTGAGGTATGTTTCCTCTATTTTCACTTTGCTAAGAATTTTATCATAAGTGGGTGCTGGGTTTTATCAAGTGCTTTTTCCACATCTACTGATATGATTGTGTATTTTAATCCTTCATTTTGTTTATGTGGCATATCACATTTATTGATCTGTGGATATTGTACCAACCTTGCATACCAGAAATAAATTCCATTTCATCATGGTGTATGCTCTTTTTACTGTATTGTTGGATCTGACTTGCTAATACATTGTTGAGAATTTTTGCCCCAATATTCATCATGGATGTTGGCCTATAGTTTCCTTTCTTTGTAGTGTCTTCATCTGGTTTTGGAATTAGGATAGTACTGGCCTTGTAAAATGAGCTCGGGAGCCTTGAATTTTTTGGAATAGTTTGAGAAGGATAGGTGTGAGTTCTTCTTTGAAAGTTTGATAAAACTCACCCACGAAGCCCTCCAGCCCTGGACTTTTGCTTGTTGGGAGTTTTTGGGTTACTGCTTCAGTTTTGCTAGTTGTAACCTGTCCATGCAGGGTCTCTGATTCTTCCTCATTCAGCTTTGGGAGAGTGCGTGTTTCTAGGAATTTACCCATTCCGTCCAGGCTGTCCAGTGTGTTGGCATATTGTTGTTTGTGGCATTTTTTTACAATCCCTTGTATTTCTGTGGAGTCAGTTGTGACTTAGCTTTCATTTATGATTTTATTTATTTGGGTCTTCTCCTTTATTCTTGATGAGTCTGGTTAAAGTTTTGTCAACTTTATTAATCTTTTATTTGTCTTTTTATTTATCTTTATTTTGTCTTATTTATCTTTTCAAAAAAAGAGCTCTTGGTTCATTAATCTTTTGCATTGCTTTTAAAACTGTATTTCATTTATGTCTACTCTGATCTTTATTATTTACTTCTACTCACTTTGGGCTTTTTTATTCCTTTTTCTAGTTCCTTTAAGGGTAAAGTTAGATTATTTATTTGAGATTTTTCTTGTATCTCGAGACAGACCTGTAATGCTACGACTTTCTCTCGTAGGACTGCTTTCACTGGGTCCCCAAGATTTGGGTTGTGTTCTCATTTTCGTTTGTTCACGGTATCTCTTGATATCTTCCTGGATCTCGTTGTTAACCTATTTATTGTTTAGTAACATGGTATTTAGCCTCCATGTCTTTGTGTGTTTTTCAGATTTTTTTCTTGTGATTGATTTCTAATATCACACCATTATGGTCAAGGAGGTGCTTGATATAATTTTATTCTTCTTAAATTTATTGAGACTTGTTTTGTGTCCTAATATGGGTCTAGCCTAGAAAATGTTCCATGTGCACTTGAAAAAATGTATATTCTGCTGCTTTGGGATGAAATGTTTTGAAGATGTCAGTTAAATCCATTTGATCTATTGAGACATTTAAGGGCATTTTTCCCTTGTTGATTTTCTGTCTGAAATATCTAGCTATTGATGTCAATGGGCTGTGTTAAAGTTCCCTACTATGACTGTATTACTGTCGATCTCTCCCTTTATGTCCATCAAGATTTACTTTATGTATTTAGGTGACCCTAAATATGGATAAAGAAATGTTAGATTGATCTCTTTATCATTATATAGTGTCCATCTTTGTCTCTTTTTACAGCCTTTATCTTAAAGTTTATTTTTTTCTGATATAGATATTGCTACCCTAGTTTTCTAAAATTTCTATTTGCATAAAATATTTTTTTCATTCCTTTACTTCTAATCTGTGTGTATCATTCTAAAGTGGGTCTCTTGTAGACAGCATATATGAGTTTTGTTTTCTTACCATTCAGTCACCCTGTGTCTTTTGAGTGGAGCATTTAAGCCTTTTATATTTAAAGTGATTATTGATAGGTACTTATTTGTTGCCATTTTATTTTTTTAACTATGTACCTCTGGGTTTTAAAATTTCTTCTTCTTCTTTCCCTCCTCCTCCTCCTCCTCCTCCTCCTCCTCCTCCTCCTCCTCCTCCTCCTCCTCCTCCTCCTCCTCCTCCTCCTCCTTCTTCTTCTTCTTCTCCGTCTTCTAGATGGTCCTTTAACATTTCTTGCAATACCAGTTTGGTGGTAACAAACTCCTTTACTTATTTATTTGTTGTTTGTCTGTGAAGCTCTTCATTTTGCCTTCAATTTTAAATGATAGCCTAATTAGATAGAGTAGTCCCAGTTCCAGGCCCTTGCTTTTCATCACTTTGAAAATTTCATACTAATTCCTTCTAGCCTAAAGTTTTTCTGTTGAGAAGTCAGCTAACAGCCTTATGGGAGCACCCTTGTAGGTAACTGTCACCCTTTTGGTGCTTTTAAGTTTCTCTCTTTGTGTTTAACCTTTGCCATTTTAATTATGATGTATCTTGGCGTGGGCCTCTTTGGGGTCATCTGATTTGGGACTCTCTGCACTTCCTGTACTTGTGTGTTGTTTTACCTTCATCAGGTTAAAGAAGTTTTCAGTCTTCATTCTTTACACACAAGTTCTTATTTGTTCTTTTCTCCTTCTGGTACCCCTATGATGAGGATATTGGTTTGCTTTACATTATTCCAAATGTTTCTTAAACTATCCTCATTTTTTAAATTATTTTTTTCTTTTTGCTGCTCTGATTAAGTATTTTTTCTACCTTGTCTTCCAATTGCTTATTCAATCATCTGCTTTATCCAACCTACAGTTTATTCTTTCTAGTGTATTTTTTGGTTTTAGATATTGTATCCTTCATTTCTGACTGGTTCTTTCTTACATTTTCTATGTTCTTTTTAATGCTTACCATTTTATTGTTTAAGTTTTGAGATCATACACTCTTCCCCTAAAGTCCTTGAGCATCCTTATAACCGTTTTAAAATCTGCATCTGGTATCTTGGTTGCTTCCATTTCATTTAATTCTCTAGGGGTTTTCCTTGTTCTTTCATTTGGGGCAGATTTCTTTGTCTGTCCATTTTGTTTGCCTTTTTGTGTTTGTCTCTGTGGATAAGGTAGATCTGCTATGACTCTCAAACTTGTAGGTGTCTTGTTAGGCTCAGTGGTACAATTTCCAGGTTACCTGAGCTCAGTGTTTCAGGAATGTTTCTTGTGAGTATGTGTACTTTCCTGTTGTAGTTGAGTCTTGAATGTTGTTGGCTCTTTTGGGGGTGGAGTTAATCCCTCAGGTAGCTAACTCTAAGGATAAACCTCAATCACTCTGTATGAGTCACTCTACAGGGGCTTCCCCTGTTGGTAGACTTGTTTCCAGCAGGCTCTGGTGCCTGCGAGGACCCCCCTTTGGGTGTGCCACTTGTGTGGCTAGTTGGATTGAGCTCTGGTGTTGTGTGATGCCAACCACTGGTTGTACTGGTTTTGGGTCCACTTAGGTGGTGTTCTGGTACAGGCTGATGTCAGACACTAACCAGTCTTGGGCTACCTGTCTGGAGCTACCACACTATTCACTGTCTGTGGATGCATCTACTGGGTCTGAGTGTGCATGGAAGGGACCAGGCTAGGAGCAGATCTATAAAAGGTCTGAGCTCCATTAGGTCAGCTTCCCTCTGTCAACTATACCACCTCCTCCTGAGGTTGCTTGGTCTTCCTCAGAGCTTCAGAAGAAAAACTGTAGAGTGGGCCCCAACTGGCCATGACCCGAAGACCCTTCCACAGGGCATGAGCTCATAGGGCAGGGTAACCAGGGTCAGGAGGATGGGGCTGATAGGCCTCCTACTTGGGATCCATGCAGTCAGGTACTCAATGAGTGGAAAGTGGCCCCTACTCCAGAGCTATACCTCTCAGTCTCTTCCAGAGTCTCCAACTCTAGTTGCCCCTGGAGGAGGGCATGGCAGGTTCAGGTTGGGTGCTGCCAGTGTTCCCTCTGCAGGAGCAAGCTCAGTGGGGTGGAGCCACCAGGGCTCTGGGAGGACAGATCAAAAGAGTCTCTCCACTGGCGATGGAGCCAGCCAACTCTGCAGTAGGGGGGTAACACTTTGCCTTTCTCCTACCCCACAGCCAGCCACACAACCCAGCACCTGTTGGAGACAAAAACCTCCAAAGAAGACACCTTCCAAAGGCCCCAGATCCAAGTAGCGCTCCCTTTTCCTCATGGAGCTGAGCTCAGCAGGGCGAGGTCATCAGGATTTAGGAGGGAAGATTCAGGTTCTCACTGCAGGTGCAGCCAGCAAGCCTGTAGGAGGTGGGCAGACACTTCTTCCTCTTCCTGGGCAAGAACCTCTGAGGGAGACAGACTCTGAAGTTCCAGCTCTGAGCAGTCTCTTCTCCTGCTATGAGACTGAGCTCAGCAGGGTGGGTTGGAGAACCCAGCTGCTGGAAAGGGAGGTCAAATACGTCTCCCATTGGGGAAACAACACAAGCTGAACTTGCATGGGAGATAGGAGTGCACCTCCCTTCCCAGCGAAGTAGTCACACATCCCAACACCCACCTATCTGATTCCCAGACAAATACCTCCCAGGGAGACATGCTACCAAGGTTTCAGCTCTGTGCAGCACTAGAATTCCCTTGTGGGACTGAACTCAGCAGGGCAAGGCCACAGAGAATGGAAAGGCAGGCTGATTCAACAGGAGTGGGAGGAGGCACCAGCTGTGTGCTTGAAATGGGGAAGAGTGATCATCTTTCCAAAGCTGTACCGTTTATTTCCTGAGTCTCTTCCAAGAGCTTCTCTAGAAAAAGAGCATCCTAAAGATCTGGGTGAAGCCAACAGGTGCCCTTGCAGAACTCAAGCACAGAAGACTGGTGTCACCAATAGTTTGAGGATGGGTTAGTGAGCTCCCTGGGCTGGTGCTATTATAACAGGAGTGCTTGACCCTGGGAAGATGGCATTCAGGTCTCTAACAGACTCCCTTCCCTCCAAAGTGGACTGAATCCCCATTGATTTCCACCACTTAGTTGCTATGCAGGCTCCACTTCCCATATCTAGTTCTGGGTTGGGGAACCCCTATGTGGGGTTGAGCCCCAAGGTTCTTGGGGAGGGAGAGAGTTTTGCAGCTGAGATATCCCTCTGGCTTCTCAGCTGCCACACATGTGTATGGGGGGGAAGGGGCAGCCCTTTCCACATTTCTGCTCTTCTTACCAGTCTTTATGTGGCTTCTCATGTAAATCCTTGGTTATAATATTTTGGTTCAGATAGCCTTCAGTTGATTATTCAGGTTGATTGCTCTATAATTTAGCTGTAAATCTGGTTTGGCATTGGGACGTGAGTGTCGCTTTCATCTGCTCTGCATCTGTTACTGGATGGATACTGGGTCCAGAACAGGTCTACCTAGCGCTGGCCAGTAGTGTGTGGGTTCTTGACCTCATACAGAAAAAAAATCACAGTGTAAGTCCAGGTGATTTTTGAGTACATGTATTAGAGCTGGGGACAGTGAAACAAGAAAGATCCTAGGATAGAAGAGAGACTAGGCAAGGCTGCTCTGGCTCACTAGAAACGTTATGGGAAAAAAGTGAGCCACGGTGGGGCTGTCATCAGCTCACTGGAGAATCAGAGGAAAGGGGGCCCTGGAGACAGATTCAGGGAATTAGACCAGGACAAGCTGCTGCTGACCATTGCTCCCCTGGTTGAAAGTCTTGTGGGAACTCTTACAGTTTAAGAGAGGCCTGTAGGGGGAAGAAGAGGGTGAAGGGAAAAGCATGGATGTGCTCCTGGGAGGGAAAGTGTGCACTGGGACCTTAGTTTTGGAGGAATTTTTTAAGCTTTATTTTTGTTGTTGACACTATTACAAAAAGTCCCTGTTTCCCCACCTCACCCCCACTCCCCAGCCCCCACCCCCCTTGCCTCTGGCCATCACCACACTGTTGTCTTTGTCTATGGGTTATGCATATATGTTCTTTGGATAACCCCTTTGCCTTTCATCTAGTCCCCCCTCTCCCCTCCCCTCTGACAGCTGTTGGTATGATCCATGTATCCACGCCTCTGTTTCTGTTTTCTCATCAGTTTATTTTGTTCATTAGATTCCACATGTAAGAGAAATCATATGATATTTGTCTTATTCTGACTGGCTTATTTTACTTAGCATAATAATTCCCAGGTCTATCCATGCTGTTGCAAAAGGTAAGAGTTCCTTCTTTTTTATGGCCATGTAGTATTCCATTGCATAAATGTACCACAGCTTTTTTATCCACTCATCTACTGGGCATCTGATGGGCATTTGGGCTGTAAGGGGAATAGCAATATTCCTAATAACACTGCTATGAATGTAGGGGTGCATGTATTCTTTCAAATTGGTTTTCATTTTGAAGGTTTTTAAGGCTGGGAGTTCAGATGAGGCAAGGATCCTTAGGCAAGGATCTCAGTGGGGTATTCATCAGCTTTTCCAGGTGCCCTTTCAGGGTCGTGGTCTCTTCTGATTAGTGAGTGCCAGAGCCGGGGGTCATTAGTCATCACGGCTGGTCCTGGCATCACCCAATGGGTTTTGCTGCTTTCCTGGGCCTGGAGCTGAAGTACAATTGAGGCCTAGATGTCATCTCTAGGAAAGGTCAGGGAGTCTAAACTGTATGACCAGTGATATGTCAGGGGAGGAAAGGCCACCCTGGGGACAAAGTATGACACCAGTGTTGCCCATTGCTAGACACCTGGGCTTTCTACCCTGTCCACCTTTTGTATCTGAGTGTAAACTGCTGGGCCAGTTTGTTCAGCTGTTGGTCTCAGTTTCCCCATTCCACTTGCCGAGGAATTTTCCTGGCTTCTCATTATCCTGTGTCACAGTCTTCTTGGAATCCGAGACTGAACTTTTCTTTTTAAAGGAGAGATATAATAATCTTAGAGAAATTGGAAAACAAGGTAAAACTCCAAAAGCCTACCTCTTTGACAGTGTGACAACTGTATTTTTATGTTCCCTTCCTGTTTTTATAGATCACGTATGTGCAACTATTTTTCCAGACGTTTTTCACCCAATATTTTATCACAAGTATTTTCTGTGCTCCTTCATAAACTTCATACCCACAATTTTAAATGGTTATAGAATATTGCCTCAAGGCTTATACCATAATTTATCTTACCATCCTCCCTCCCCTTTTTGAATATTTGGGCTGCTTCCAGTTTTTCACTGAGCAACTCTTTGATGACTGTTTTTTTGCATATGGCTTTTTCCATATTTTGGGGGTATTTTCTTAGGCTAGCTTCCCAGAAGTGGATTATTGAGTCAAAGTGTATGAACATTTTTATGGCCTCAAAGTATCTTTTGAAGAAGGTAGGTGTTCCATTTCATGAGGCCCACAGACATGAAAGAGGAAATTTGGCTCCAGAAAAAGCCCTTGTAACACATGTATGTAACAATTTGGACAAAGAGCTGTTCTGATAATTTTCGAAGTCATTAAAGCTTCACATTTTGAATGAAAAAACATAAAGTTACTTTTTATTTTATTTTGATGAGACTCTTTCCTGAGATGCTTTTCTAAAGAGAATCCACAAAGCACAAAAAAACAATGTAAGCTTGTCTTGATGATTCATGTAATCAACATAGCCATCGGCCATTTCCCTGAGCTTTCAGGAATTTCTGACACGGAGGGCCTACCTGCTCCTTCACAGAAGAGCCACAGGCTGGCAGCTCTTCTGAGGGTCTATCCGACCTCTGGTTTCATGGCTCTGCATCTGAAGTCTCGTCTGCTGAAGACACCCATGCCGGCTCACATCTTTCTTCTTGATTCCCAGACCACAGGCAGCTGCCGGAACTGGGGGTCTGAAGGAGGGCTGACCCCAACCAAACAGCAAGGCACACACATCAGCGAGTCCTTCTTGCTTTGCATCACAAACATTGAGGTGGTGAAAATGCTTATTAGGATTTCCCTAAACTCTCCTTAAACTTTCACCTCCTGCAGAAGTCCCATAATAGTCCTGTGGCTTCTCATGTGAAGGTGAAAGCTCTCAGTTGTCACTTCGTGTATCACCTGGATAGTGAGGCAGGTGACGCAGTCCCAAACACCGCCCGGGCGCCTCGCTGAGGTGCTGGGACGAAATGGGAAGCAGTGGAATACGACCGTGAGACCAGAGGACCCGAGTCCAAGTTCCAGCTCTGCCCTTTGTTAACCTACTGCCCTTGAGAAAGTGACCGGCCTAACCCTCTCAGCCTCAGTTTTCCCCTCTCTATTTGGAGATAAGAAGACGTGTCCTGACGTCTCTAGAATTGCCAAGATGCCAACGGGAGATAAGTGGTGAGGAAGCCAGTAAGGCCCTCACATGTGTAGATTGTCTCAGTCTTGTTTAGATTGGATGAATGCAGACCAGCTCAGGCCAGGGCAAGCCACGGTTGTATTTCATCAGCTTTTCAGTGGGGAAACGCCTGAAATCTCATGGGTTATTAAGAGTGGGAGCCCTGGCAGAACTGGCACGCTTGAGGGGTCTCCGAGTCAAAGGAGGCTCTGGGGTCCTGCAGGCACAGTGTGTGGGGCTTTACTTGGGGGCTCTGCCTGAGAGAGCCGAGTCACAGAGCCCAGGAAGCAGGAGAGGCATCAACCAAGATAGGAATGAACTGCCCACGAAAGTGGGGTCCTTTCAACCATTTAAAGGAACATGTTGATGTGGTGGTTATTGAGTCCGGTAGAAATATTAGAGGAAGAAGGGATCAGATTATTCAGTTTGTGGCTGACTTTAGTAGCCCAAAGGTGGCTGGTTGTCCCACCAACCAGTGTCACAGATCCTGCCCCTTATACCTGGCCCTGCCCTTGGCTTCCTGGGTGTCACCTATTCTCACTCTTCTGCTACATTAGAACCTGGCCCGCTCGCACATGGTGAGAAGGAAGTTTGGATTGGTTTGAAGAACCAAGCTGCCCCTTTGACATAGGTGCCAGGCTGCGTTTCACAGAAGATGAGAAATATTTGTTTAAGGCCTTTTGGTTTAATCCAGGGTCCTCACCCTACTCCCACTGAGTCCCATTGTCCACTGTGATGCAAGAGCCTTTAAATGGGTTGCATGCCTCTGTTCCCACTGTGGATGAACACAAAGTATGCAACTGGCCTGCCCCCGAGCAGGGCCCTGTAAAAACTACAGGCCTCAGCAATGGACAATTCTCTCTGGACTTCTGGTTTGGGGAGACAGAGCAAGGCTAGTTCAGCTCATCAGAAGTCACTGGGGCCTTCCCTTTAGCCCTGAGATTTTTTTAAGTCAAGTAGTGTGGGTGAGAGCAGACAAGTGATTCTTACAGTGAGATTCACTTCATATTCCCACCCACTGGTGCTGATTAAGAGTTTTGAAATTATCACACCTCCTATAGGTTCTGGGCTGCTTTCTCTCCAAAATCTTGGCTCCTAAAGACCTTAACTCAATAGAGCGCATGACCTCTTGTTCTTTCCAGGGTGTGGTGAATGGGAAAACCCATCTAAGAGAGGTCTGGGCAGTCTTCTCTGAGTCTGAAACTGCAAATGCATCAGCGTGGGGGTTTATATCTGAACAGGGAAGTATCCTAATGCAAGAAGTGTCAAGCTGGAGTTTAGGGGCCAGGTACCATGAAAAACACATGTGGAACTTTAGGTCAATGGCAGTGGAAATTCAGTGGCATAAGATGGACCAAAGCAGCTTCGTAAATTCCAGTTCCCAAGTTCTACCTGCAGACATTCTGACTTGGTAAGTGTTGGGCAGAGGCAAGGAATCTGTGCTTTTAATGCTCTCCCCACAAAGTGATTCTGGTGCATATGGGCAACAGGCTAAAACACACTAATCTGGACTGTGGCTCTCTAACACCGATTGGCAGAGTGACACTCCTCAGCGGCACTTAGCGAGGTGTGCAGAGGCTTTGGGACATTTCATAAACATGAAACATTCATCTCCTATTGCCTTTCCGATTTGCAGCGGTCTTGACTCTGGATGTATGGGGAAGGAGGGCAGGAGTCCCAACCAACGGAGAAAAGAGCACGGGCCAGGCAGAAGGGCATTTGGCTTACGTGGCTCTGGGAAAGCCCCTTCCTCTCCCTGGGCATGACAGGAAGCTGGCTTGAAGATCTTTCGGCACTCTTCCGGATCTGACACTTTAGGGCTATAAATCCAGGCCTTTTATTTATATTGGATGGGCGAAAGCACCAAATAATAAATTTAAAAAATGCTTAGTGAGCTGTGTGTCTGAGTCATTTAATTTGATGCATTCAGCAACTTTGTATTATAACTATTTTTCATTCATGACGCTTGAGGCACAGGAAGGTTAAGTAACTTTCCTAAGGTCACACAGCCAGTAAGGGACAGTCATGGATGTAAACAGATTGTATAGGTTTGCTTTTGGGTGCTGTATACTGCTCATAGGCCAGGCATTGGATGAAATTCCCTCTGACACTTGGAAATGACCTTTGCCTCCCCCAGTTCTGTGAATTTGGGAAGCCCAAGGGCATCTTCATTATCTACCTAGATTCCGAGAAACCTAACGAGCTTATGCTTACCTCTGATGCTGTGCTCCTGTGTGCACTACGTTCTGGCTGTAGCTCATTACAACATCCCCTGTGGGCAGCCTTTGTTCTGTCCTGTTGGCCAAGACACAGAATTCATCTCTCAGCTGATATCTGCAAGACCCCACTTTCACGAAGCATTCGTGTGTTTGGGACACTTAATTGAAGGCTTCTGTTATTGTTGTTGCTGAGGAAAGGGGAATTGTGGGAGTGATTTCATTCCTGGAATACAAGCAGCTCCAAACCAGACTTTGGATTTATTCTCAGATCAATGATTTCAGAAATCGTAAAGTTGCCACACCCATGCTGGAAACTTTTCACTGACTGCTTCGTCAGACAGGGCTTCTGGCTTCTATCTTGATGGTGTCTATAAGCTGTTCTCTCTTCTTCACCTGGGTTTCAGAAGGCAGAGCTTGAGGCAAACACTTCTGTGCTATTTTTTTAAAAGAGTACAACGCCAGGCATGGGAGAAGAGGGACTGAGCCAAGAAAGAAAGGAGAAAGAGCAAATAGATTTCAAATGTAAATAAGTTCTTGTTCTTGTGGGATTTTCTTTTGAGAAGCAGCTTTTTTTTTTAAGGTGGTTCAGCTGGGGAGGAAGGGAGAAAAGTCTCCTCACTGGTTTCCACCTCTCGTTGTTCAGAAGCTTGCCACCTACTATTTTCTTTGCATTTCCAAGTTGCCCCTTTGCAGGTGCTAGAGGAATCCTGCAGCATCCCTGGCCTCAGGATCAACAGCGCAGTTCGAAAGCAGGAGGGGAGAAGAACTCGGTATGGGCGTAAGTTCAGGTGGGCCAGGTTGTGCCCATGGTTGGATGGGCTCCGTCCTGGGTTGATCTCTGCAGCGATGGTGAGGCTGGAGCAAACAGTCACCTGGAGGCAGGTCATGCTGAGAGGCTTTGACGTGGTAAATTAGAGCTATCTCCTACAGTCCGCCCCCTGGGCCCCTTAGCTCTGCTCAAGCCCTCTCAATAGATCCAGTTCCTATACAATGATATAGGGCCTTTAATTTTGTGAGAACAAGATGTTTATAGGAGAAGAGGTACAAGTCCAACTAGCCAGAGAGTCGTTTTCAAGAGCATACCAAGTGAAATCTCCAGTAAGATTTTGGGCAAGATTTAGGGATACACGCTACTATTTCCCAGCTGTCGCCAGTCCTGTTTTCCTCCTCCATTGCCCACTCTAGATTTCCTGGGTACGTGCTCACACATGCACTCATGATGGTCTGAGCTGTTTACCTGGTGCAGGGGGCGACCTGGACCTCGGCCCTTTAAGAGTCTGTTTTCTTAGTTGCCTTGCTTGTTTCATTTGCCCATTTACCATCAGTATGAAATACAGAGGCACCAAGCAGTTACCTCAGTCCTTTTCTATCCCTGTAAGGTGGTTGCTGTTATATTTCTTGGGTAATCAGTTTTCTTATCCCTGCTTACGTAGCCCCCCTTTTTTGTCTGCTGGCTTACTGTCGTGAGCAGCTCCAAGAGACCAGGTGGGAGCCGCAGCTTCAAGTTCAGTGGCCTTACTGTGTCCTCTGGAAGAACTCTTCCCCTGGAAACCAGAATCTCTACCCAGAAGAGCCAGGGTTTCAGTGGGTCCCTGGGAGAGGGAGTGAAAGGGCTCGATCCTGCTTCCCTTTGGCTCCCAGACCCAAGTATTCTAGCTGTTGGGACACAATACCACATCTGACCATGGGCCCACGGTCTGGAGGAGAGTATCACAGCCCTGCCCGCGTTCCACCTAAGCTGCTGCTCAAGCTGAGCCTTTAACAGGCCCTTTCTTCATTGTATAAAGTCAGCTGCTTCTGGGTGGTGCAGTACATACTAAACCCAGTATGTTCCTGGTCACTTACCTATCTATGGTCACAACTCTTTTGTCATAAAGTGGGTCCCTTCATCTGAGACAATGTTGTGGGCTGCCATACTGGTACATCAAGCATTCTGCAGGCCTTGAATGGTGGCGTGGCAAAGGCACGTGATCGGGGCAGGCAGACCCATGCCAGATAGGTATCCATGCTAGTGAGGAAGAATTGAACTGCTCAGGAAGAGGTGTGTCAGCGTCAGCTCGTCACCATGTGGCTGGCTGGTCTCTATGAGGAATAGGGCCATACTGAGGGCTCAGTGTCAGCCTCTGCAGCTGGCAGGCCGGGCATGGAAAGTGGGTGCTAGGTCCGTGTTGGGGGTTGGGCTCACGCTGTTGGCCTTTTCTTACCACTTACCCCTGCCATCGTCCGTCATCACTCTTTTTAAGGCCCCACCATGTTGGCTCTGGAGCAGCCAAAGGGAGGGGCTGGTTGACATCCACAGGATGAGTCGTGTACCCATCTGGTCACTGAATGTCCCCTCTGTGGTGGACAGTGTCCAGTGAGCACTCTGAGATACAAAGACCCACACATTTTGCGCACATTCTCATAGGTCAATAAACACAACACTTCCCTGGATCTCCTGTCCCCAGTCATCCCCGTTCGTATCTTTCAGGGCCATGGCGAGCATCCAAGACACTTGTCCATGGCTCAGGCATCCACGTATATCTGTACCTCAGACCATGTGTCCCTCCTTCAAGGTGGTTGGCCAAGTACTGCTCATAGTTCTACCCACTGGGGGGGCGGTTCTCTTCATGGTTGTCTTTTAGGGCCCTCCCCGAATTGGCTGCAACATGACAGTCTGTTTCCAACCAGCACCAGTGTATCACACTGACTGATCTGTGAAGCAGCCAAGGTCTTTCCTTCTCTGCTTGTTGGCTGTAGGAAGCCACCACGGAGGCAGAAGCGTGACTTGAAGAGGAGTATTGGTGCCAAGTGCTAGGTGACATGGGCGTCTGGGCTACCTGCTCGCGTAATGTGTCTTCTAGATCTGTTTCGGCCTTTTCTCAAGTGTAAAATCAGGATAGATTTATTTAGCTTCTGGCAGAACCTTTATATTAGCTACTTGACTTGTGGAGTCTGGTAGAGAGGTCAAGTGGAAGTCCTTGAAACCACCTCCCTTCCTCCATCTCCAAGAGTAAATAGAAAGCACTACACCTCCCAGGAAGCACTGCGGAGATTAGAGCCGCTGTTAAGACTTAAATGGTGCGAGGTGATGGGTCCTGTTACATTTCTACTGATGCACTAGCATGGACTTTGCAAAAGCCAAGTGGATCGTGGTGAATCATAGCGATTGCCATAAAGTTGCCCAGATGGCAGCCTCAACTGCGGTTCCATGCCAGATGTGGTGTCTTCACCGGCGCATAGCAACACGACCTGTGGCACGTGGGATGCAATGTGATCTGGCGAACACAGCCACAAGCCCTATCAGTGGGGAAAATCAAAAGCAATTTGCTTTCTCATGGCAAGGAAAATAGTGTATATTTATCTTTTTTTTGCCTCAGGGCTATGTCAACTCTCCTAGTCTGTAGGGACCTTGTCATCTTGACATGCAACAGATCATAGTGCTGGCCCCTTATACTGGTGACATCAGGCTAATTTCCCAGCTGGTGAAATGAGAATGGCAGCTACCTGTGCACTCCCAGTGAATCTGGGAGAAGTAGAAAGAAAGATGTATTTGGGGGCTCCTGTTGGCTAAAAATTTGCTTCTCAGGTTTATTTCCACTGCACTTTTAGGCCGGTTGCACTGCGTAGATGTGTGGGGTGTCGGCGTCAACATGGGTGCCCTGGGGCTGGAAGCAAGAGGGACTCAGTGCGGGCACTGAGCAAGGGGCCGTAAGGGGTACAGGGGACTCTGGGTACCTGGGAGTTCCCACCACCTTGGGTGCCCAGGAGTTCCCACCACCTGGGAAGGAGGCTAATGTTCTTATCCACTAGCTCCTGTCCATCCTTGGTTGGCAGCGGCTGGGGTCAGCGTTAACTCCCCAGCAAGGCAGGCCCGCTGAGCTATAGGCAGCACAGGCTCCAGCTGCCAGAGAAAGTACTCAGGTAACAGGAGGCAAGTGCTGGCAGTTGGAAGGTCACGTCTACAGGGCACACAATTGGTCAGTGCAGCGGTTATAGGCAGGGGCCCTGGGAGTAGCACCTGAGAGTGTCTGACACTCCCTCCCCCCTTTTTCCTTGTCTTCTTCCCTCTAGTATCGTCAGAGTTTCAAATTCATCTTTCTGTCTTCTGCAGAAAACAAGCCCCCGCTCTGCTGAGCCCTCCCTCCCCTTTGCGCACCCGAACCCATCAAGGTGCTGATGAGAACGAGAGGCTCCTTCCTGGAACGCAGGTGTGGCTTTCAATTGCTACTGTGTTTTCCTGATTACCCAAAGGCAGCCCTCTTCTCTGGTCATCCCAGTGCATTCTTTTGTTGTCAGCTAGTTATGTCTGTTCTGCTTTTTCTGCTCTTGAAGTCAGATGAGCATCCAAGCTTCGGGGGCCTCCTGAGAATTTCTCATCTCGAGTCCAAACTGGAGGTATTGTCCTCATGTAAGAAAGCAACAGGTTCAGAAAGATGTGCACTGCGTGCCTGGTAAACTTCGCCCCCAACCAAAGTTTGGACTGCCCCTCACTGGTTTTGTGTCTCTTCCCGCTGCTTGAGACGGTCTGGAGAACGCTTTTGGAGACTTTTTCTGGGACACTTGGATGGGTTATAGGAAAATGGAACAGCCTACGAATTTAGCTGAGCCCTGGAAGAGGACGGAGCTCCGTGTCTCCACACGTCCTCATCTCTCCAACCGTGCCGAAGCCACGGGAAACAGTTTGGACCAGCTCGGCTATGACATGAAGCTTCCTCTTGGCTATTTCTACAGCTTCACATTGAATGGAAGGAAATCGCTTAAACCCTCAAAAACACAGCCTGGCTGGAGGCAAAATGCCTGGATTGGCGTCCTGCCCCCATCCTTCCCACACGTATGCTAGGGCCATTTGGACCCCCTCCACTTACTGGCTGGCCACCCTCCCTGGCCTGCATGAGTCTGAGGTTGGTCACAGTTGTCACCTCCAGGCCCAACTCCAAAACGAGCACCCCACTGCCTGTGAACACGGCCTTCCTTCCCAGGTGAGATAGGTACAAAATGAATGATAACACTGTGCATCTATTTCCAGTCATTTGTAGGGGAGAACTGTGCTTTGGGGGCTTTCATCTTTAGAGTTCAGTGAGTTGGCTATTATCAGATACTTACAGAGAAGCGATGGAATAGGAAATGTGCACACAGGGTCTCCCTGCCTGTGCGGTAAAGGCACCTGCTGCCTTCTGCAGACATATCTCGGACTGATGAACTAGACCTTCGTCCTTCAGATAACATACATAACTAAGGGGGACCAGGTTTGCTGTACAATAGCATCTTAGTTTCATTTTTTCAAGGTAGATATGCTTTATTTGGATATTAAACATGTAGAAATATGTTCTTCCTCCTCTTTCTTAAAACATGGCTCTTTCATCTATCTATCTACCTGTCTATATTTTATTCATTTTTAACAGAGATATGAGCACTCAATCTATTCCAACTTTCTCTTTTTTCTAAAAACAGTCAGAATGTATGTGCAATAATAGATGGCAAGTGATTCTTAGTTGTGGTGTTGGGGACATTGAGGAGTGGTGGGGACCATGGCAGGGTGGAGGCCATTGCCTTAACTGAAGGCAGCAGCCCCTTTTCAGTGCCAATCAATCACTGCTGCAGGGAACATAGGTCCTGTGTTGCCAAGTTTTCCAAAAGTTTAAAAAGCCAGAAATCTGGATTTTGATGTGAAATTACCTTATTCTCAAACATTGCTGGCTATTTTAATTTGGAGCTTGTCACCAGGCAAGCTAAAAAAACCCTGTCTGCAGGCCAAAGTGAATCCATGAGCACCAGCTCACAATCCCTGGTTTTAATTGTCAAACCCAATCACAGAACTATTATATGATCACAGTGGATGTGGTTCTTTCTAAGCAACATAGAAATACAGTTCTAAGAAAGTCAATTATATTCCCAGTTGGTAGGGTACTTTATAAACAACAAATGTAGAACTAAGAAGGCAAATTGCCTAAGATTAGTAATTCATAATAAAGTAAGGTATGTCCCACACAGAACAGCTGCCAGTGGGAGAGAATTCACATTCACAGAGAGTATGAACACACTAACAAGCATGTCTGAAGTGGACGATTCCGTCGGAATGTCCTTTGCCTGCTCTACGGCTGCTTTGGCTGCTGGTGCCTCACCTCCTTGAGGTCTGGCACAAGGGTCTTGCCTCTTTCTTGCCAGTCACGTCCCCTGCCAGAGTATCACCACCGCCGATGACAGAAGTGAACATCCGTTGGGCATTGTCCAGCACCAGATGCCCTGATAAACGCGTTCCGTCTCAGTCACACCTTGCGTCCTCCCAACAACCTGGAGGAAGGAACCATTGTTGCCTTTGTATAGCTAGCTCCTAAGGATTCACCAAGGGTAGTGTGACCCCAGAGCCCACACTCATAATCCCTCCCTTCTCTACCACCATTGTTCGTTCAAGGGCCTGTCTCTGCAACAACAAGGAATTCACCATCTTGAGGATCTTCTTGCTTCATGTGAATTCTGCAACGTCTGAAGACCTTGCCCATTCCCTCCTTCCATTATGTGTCTCCCTCCTTGGCTCTGGGGCTTGTCAATCTGTCACTCATCGGGTACATGACTTGGTAAATTACATGTTCTCTCTGGGTCTGTTTCTTCATCCATATAATAAGGACAGAAGGGAGATGGCTGGAGCAGATTTCTCAGGGCTTTTCCATACCAAATGTTCTGGGATTCCCAAATGCCAGGAAACACTAATGATCACACATGGCCTTCACAGCCACGAGCGCACCCGTCAGTCAGTTCAGCATCTCCCTGCCCACCGGTCTCCTCTTCAGCCCAAGGAGTTCTTACCCATTTACTACTTGGGCATGTGTATCCCTGCTATTGCCTCCTCCTTCCCCTCTTTGCCCCGCAAACTCTCTGCAGACCCCAGAGCCTGGATTAACTTCGTCCCCATCTCGTCCCCGCCTCTCCTGCCTTCCCCAGGCCACATTGATTTCTTCCTTTTCCAAAGATGGCTTCATTAATTCCAGACACGGCCTCTCACACTGGCACAGCACTTCACAGGGGACAGAGCACGGTGGCACGCAGTATCTCAGAGAGACTCGCAACCACCGGCCACACCAGGATCATCACATCCGTTATGTAAATGGAAAAGTGAAAAAACAGACGAGGGCAGAATTTTCCCAACTTCACTCTACAGCCAGGGCCAGAACTGGGCTGGAATCAAGACTTCTGACCCCCCGGCCAGAGCTCCTTTCCAGTCCGCACTGCCTGGGTTGGCATTAACTGGATCAGGCCTGAGTGTTCTGCGTCTCCAGTACAATTTTGTTCTCGGGGGCGGGGAGTGGGTCTAATCCTCTTGCTCATGGATGGGCAGTGTGAGTAGCCAAGAGCATGGGAGCTGACCCTTGTTGTGCACTAATCTGAGCACGTTTTAAACCTCGGCTTCCTCATCTATGAAATGAGGATCGCTCCAGTACCACCTGCCAGGGCTGTTGGGATTAAATGAGACAACACAGGCCAAGTATCCCCCGCACGGGCCGAGACATAATCAGCACTCAATAATTGTCAGCTGCCAGCTCTGTGCCCGCCCCCCAGTCCCCATCTCCTCTGCGGGGCTAATTCAAATTACCTTTCACTTGGCAGGTGGTGATTCTCCCTCCAGGAACTGACCACTGAGCCACACACAGCCCAGGGGGGCTGCTCCTGCATTCAGGAAGAAAGGCCCCTGCGGCTTGCCTGACTTCAGAACAGTCCAGGTCCCAGCCCACCTCAGTGGTAGTTCCTCTCACTCAGAGATCTTGCACTACTGAGCTTGGTGCTAGTCATCGGAATGAGGAGCCCCCATTCCAGGGTTTCACCAGGCCTTGCTTGTGCTGAGCTTCGTACAAGTGGGATAGTCTGCCCTGTGCACCCCGCTCCCAGCCACACACCGTGGAGGGCTCCGGGAGGCCGGGCCTGGTTCATCTCTCCAGCATCTCATCACAGAGCCTGGAGCCATGTCTCACTTGAGACCGTGTCCCTGCTTCACGCAACTATTGGCACCTCCTACAACCTGGGGCTATTCAAGCAGAGAAGGAGCCAAATATAAACCCTTGTCTCCTGTGAGGTTACGCTTGGGGGTTGGGGTACAGGCAAGGGATGGAGAGAAAAATCCTGGAATATCAGCTACATTTACAATTTTTATTAGGATTAGTTTTACTGCATTTAATTATACGTATCACTTATACCGCCCAAACTGGATCACTCTGAGGCATTCGAGTAGGTTCCCGGGTCCTGCACACAGGGCGGGGCGCCGCAGCCCACAGCTCGGTCCAGCTGTGTGATCTCGGGACTTGGGCATCACTTCTCTGACCCCGTTTCCCCGGACAAAATCACAGTGATTCCAGCCACCCTGGGCCGTTGAGACGATCCTCCTGGCGGGTGAACGGAGAGTGCTTTGTCCGCGGAGCAACCCGGACAGAAGTGGCGGCTGGAGAGACCCGCGTCGGCTCGGGGTGGAATTGGCGGCTGGAGAGAGCGAGTCAGTCGAAGGGGAAAGGGGCGTGGGGAGATCCCAGGGTGGGAGTGCGCCACCGCTGCCCGAGGTGGGGCGCGGCGCGAGGGGAAGCGCAGGGCGCGGCGGAGTCGGGTTTCAGAGCGCGGGTGACTCAGGGCGCGGGCCGGGAGCCGCGAGCCTGCCCGCCGTGGCCGCTGCCCAGCACAGCCTTTGTTTCCTGAAGGAAGGGCGAGAGGCGGCCAGCGCGCAGCGCCCCTTCGCCTCCGCGGAGCTGGGCGGCTCAGAGCCTTCGAGACTCGGCGGACCCGGGAGATGGCGCCAAGGTAGGACCCGCACGCCCATGCCCTGGCCCCCTCAGCCCCTCCCGCCCGCCTCACCTTGTCTCACTGGCCACTTCTTACAGGAGAAGCGAGCAGTGTTGGAGCGTGCTGTGGCTGCGTTGGTTCTGCGCGCTTCTCTTCGCTGCAGTCGCGACCCACGCCGTGACAGGTAAGCGACCCGCCGTGAGGATGGAACCGGCTGCCTCTGCACCCTGGGGAAGTTGGTTTTGGCGGCCGGCGCGGCTGCGGTGCGCGCCTCATTCCTGGACATAAAAGGGAGTCCTCGCCTCTCCGTGCGCATTGGCGGCTCTGCCGCGGCTTCTGTGGTCAGTGCAGGGGTTTCCAGGGGTGCACGAGAGTCCCGGGCACCCAGGGCGGGTGGAGCGCCATCAGGGCACCCAAGATATCTCAGCTGGGCGCGGCCTCTCCAATCTTGGGCAGAGCGGGAGTTTGGAAGCACAGCGACAGCATCAGAGAGGTTCCGCGGGGACGCCCAGGTCGTGCGTGCTGCTTAGTTCATTGTAAGGACAGGTCTGGTGCCCTCCCTGCACGCAGGTGCGGAGCAGCGCCGCCAGCAGAGACACCTGGATCCTTTGCCTCGAAAGAAATAACGGGACTGAATTGCTCTGGTGACTACCTTAGTTCTGATCCTCTCCCGGGGGCAGTGGCGCCCAGGGTTTGGGGAAGAGCTCTGGGCTTGGGAGCCAGGGAATCTGGCCCCTTCTGTTCCCTGAGACTAGTTTTCCCCACCAGGACCCCGAGGCTGTTGGATGGATGATGGGGTATTAGTTAAAATAGATTTTGGTTGAGTTGTGTCAGGCTGCGTGGGTTCCAATTGTGCCCATGGTTAGGTGACCTTGGGCAATGAATTTCAGCTCTCTGGGCCTCAGTTTCTTCATTTGAAAAAGGAGGATAATGGAACCCCCTTACCTCCTAGGGAGGCTGTGAAGATTAGTTAAGAGAGAGATTAGAAATAATATACTTTCCACATACTGGCACATACTAGGCAGAAAGTGAGTGCTAGAAATTATGGCTTGACCCTTGCAATAGCTGTTGAAAAGCAGTGCAGGCGTTTCTACAGTGAGGACACTGAGGGCGGGAGAGGCTTAGGAAGTGGCCCGTCCACAGGCAGGACCTGAGTGGGATCTGTGGGCTCCAGTCCTTCCTTGCTCATCCTTTCTCCGTGCAGTTCTGTGGAAGGACTGTGCTCTCCAGACGGTAGTCTCTGCCCCTTTGTGGGTTTAGGTTAGTGCACAGCCTCAGTAGAGGTGTGGGGAGGAACAACCGTCCCCATGAAGGAAATCGGGGATAGAGTGGGTGGCCTTGGTTAACTCTTTGTGCGCTGGAGGAAGCCTGCGACAGCCAGACCATTGTCTTCTTGGGAGGGAGACCCAAACACGATGACAGCTTTTTCTGCCAGAGCGCGTCCAGCCTGGCATTTCTTGCAGATCAAAGGGCAGCTGGAGCACAGTTTTGGCTTCTCAGCACCATGGCCCATGTGGGAACGCAGCAATTTTGCATGTGATATAGGTTACTGCCAGCTCAGCAGCAGAGGGCAGCTCCAGGTTGTGCAGTCTTCGCCGAGCTTTGCTGCAGCCCTCACCCCCAAAAGGAGGAAGGTTCTGGGGAGAGGCACTGTTGTTTCTTTCCTCCTCCGGTGCTTATCGGCTGGATCCCTGGATGTCAGGTCAGGGCTGCGGTTTCTCGGACAGAGGAAGTCCTGTTCCCATCTATAATGTAAAGAGGCTGTGCTGGGAAACCCCCGGGGGTTAAAAGGGCCTGGGGAGGGCCGTTCGCAACTGATGGGTACACAGCGTCTCTTTGGGTTTCTGAAGAGGGTCTTCCTAGACACGGGACACATGATCCTGGAAACCAAATGTTTTCTGCAGTTTAATTAGGTTAACAGTTACGACCCATTCCATAGGGTGAGGTGGAGGTGTGAACACTTTCATGTGTCATTCACCCAGTCTTCCCAATTACTCAGGAAGGTGGGGACAGGGACTGGAATTGTCTCCGTCCTTCAGATGAGGAACGTGAGTCCCAAAGTCCCAAGGCTTCTCAGCCCCGCAGGGTTTCCTGGCCTGCCTTGTTTAAAGAGACCCCTGTTAAAGGGACCCTTGCCCCTCACATCGATCCTTGTGTCCCTAAGGGGCCACGGCTGTGTAATAAAGTTATAGTGTCATTCTGTATGACACTGTAATGCCTTTACAGTGGTCACCTTCTCTATTTTAGAAGATGATGTTGTTTGGGGGACAGAGACAGTAGTGTCACAAGTAATTTGGTCCAGACCATAAAATAGTGGTGATATGTGCAAATTACTTGCTTTTCTATAAAGTGTTTGTGAACTATAACATCCATTCATAAAAGTACACACAGAAAATACAGTCCAGTGGTTTCTCCCAATACAAACATCCACATAACCTGGGTCAAGAACAAGCGTCGCCCCTGGGGCTCCTTGGTGCCCTTTGGCTGTGGTATCCCCTCCGTCACCTTGACTTTCATGGTGATCACTCCCTTACCATTTAAAAATAACTTTAATACCTAAGCATGTATCCCTGAATTCTAAAAAATTCCATTTTACTTGATTTTGAAGTTTATACATAGAACATGTCTTCTTTGGTGTGTGGCTTTTTTCACAGAATAGTAAGTTTTTGATATTCATTAATACTGTTGCATGTGGCTGTAGTTAATCCATCTTCTTTGCTGTATAATATTTCACTTGATTAATATCATGTGCCTTATTTATCCATTTTTCTCCACCAATATTTGTTTCTTCTCCATTTTGAGCTAACATGGTAGTGTGTCTGTGAACATTCTTGCACACGTCCCTGGGTGCACACGCACACACATTTCTGTTGGTCCTGTGCCTAAGAGTGGAGTGTGGGGTGACAGACTTGGAAATCGTCCAACTGAACAGACAACGTGCGAGCACCCAGCACGTCTTCCACTGCGGTCGTTCGAAGGGACACAGGCACCAACCCAGGACGCGAGTCCTCGGTTTTTAGCGTCCTCACCAGCACTTGGTCTCAGCACTTGGCCTTTCTAATGGGCACCTATGAGAATCTTACTGTCGTCCTAATTTATATTTTCCTGATTATTAAATTGATTGCCTTTCATATGTTTATTGGACATTTGGATATCCTGACTCACTTTTTTTTGAGGTAAGCTTCACATAACATAAAACTAGCCATCTTCACGTGCCCAGTTCAGTGGGATTCAGCACATTCCCAATGCTTTGCAGCTGTGTTTTTATCTACTTCTAAAACATTGTATTACCTTAAAAGAAAACCTTAATTATTCCATTAAGCAGTCACGCTCCATTCCCTCATTCGTACCTCACCAAGCCCTGGCAACCGCTAACCTGCTTTCTACCTATGGATTTGCCTGTTCTGGACATCACACACACACACGGACGTATGCAATACCTGACCTTCCATGTCTGGCCTCTTTTACTTAGCATAACGTTTTTGAGATTCATCATGGTGTAGCATGTGTTAGTATTTCATTCTTTTTTATGGCCAAATAACATTCTGTTGTATGGATATACTACAATTGTTTTGTTCATTTTCCCACTCATGCGGATATTTGGGTTGTTTTCACCTTTTGACTATTATGAGTAACGTTATTATGAATATCTATATTCAAGGATTTGTTTGAGTACTTATTTTCATTTATTTTGGGTATGTAGCTAGAAGGAGAATTTCTGGGTCATAAGGTAATTCCACGCTTAAGTTTTTGAGGAACTCCCAAGCTCTTTTCCACAGTGGCCTCACCATTTCACAGTCACGCCAGCAGTGCACAAGGGTTCCGATTTTTCCATATTCTTGCCAACACTTGTAATTTTCCATTTTTTAAATTATACCCATTTTAGATTTCGTATCACTGGCCTTCTGCCTCGCCTATGCCCTGGCCTGTAATGAGCTACTGTTGCTAACATATCATTGGAATTTGTAATGAATATAGATGATTGTAGTGTTTTGATTACTGGCTAAGTTTTTTGGTTTTGTCTGAAGTTGGAGGTGCCTGTGGTAGCCCCAGGTCCCACTTGCGTGTTTTACAGCAGAGTGAAGGCTGGGAATCCCTGGCACACAGGACCCCTCACAGCTCCCTGCGTATAGCTGGGATTTTGCGGTCCCCTTGACTTGGCACAGGTGTGAGCTGATCTCCCTGTCTAGAGCACACTTTCTCATACTGTATTCCCTTTCTCTCTCTAAGCTCTAATCCTACCTATCAGTTAAATAGCCACTTTTCCAGGATCCTTCCCTGGATATCTCCAATGGAGCTTTCTTGGCACTAAACCCCTATAGTCCTTCATCTCTCTCCCCAGGCCCCCACCATTGTCCCACTCTGTATCATCAATATTTTACTCATCTCTATTTCCCATGGGAGCAGCCTGAGGGTTGGGGTCATGTCTCATTTGTCTGGAGTTAGTCACTTGGACTTTGGTCACTTTGTTAATTTGATAAACTATACTGCTGGGAACATCTTCAGACAAATGGCCTTTGTTTTCTTTTGGGGTTATTTCCTTGGACTAGTTTCTCCCAGACAGACTTGTCCATCCCAGATAGACCTAGCTGGATAGTTCTTATGGATTTAGATGGATTTGTTTTAGAAGCACGTTCAGTCATGCCATTCCCACTTTAATTGCTCTGGCTGGGCTCTCAGTGTCCCTGGGATGGAGTCATGCCCCTCACCCCTGCAGGCCCTCTGTGGTCTGTCCTTGGCCTGCCTCCTGGTCTCTACTCACACGCAGCCCCTCTTAACTTGGGCTCACACCAAACTACCAGTAGGTTTCTGAATGAGGTATGCGACGTCCCACCTGTGTCTTTGCACAGACCGGTTCCTTTAGGAGAATGCCTTTCTCCTTGTCCATGGGCCAACCTTATTCATCCTATAAGATTCCTTTCTGGGAAGCCCTCCTGCTCTGCCAGGCATATTGGGCTTCCTTCTGGGCTAGTACAGCATTTCCCCATGCCTTAGTCACAGGGCTTTTCAGACTAGACCATGACCTTTGATTACTTGCCTGTCTCCCCTGCTATAGAGGAAGTTCTGGGAGGCACGGACTGGGCCTTGTCCAACTCTGAATCCCAGGACCTAGTACAGAGCCTGGCACAGAGTGGGTGCTCAGCAGACTTTCCCAGCGAATCCCGGGGGGAATGAATGTACAGTTCTGAACTGTGGTCTAGAGTGGTGCTCCAGTTTACCACGTCCTCCGTGGTATGTAAGCCATCCTGGTCCTTTCTGCAGTTCTGCCAGCTGTGGGGTGACCATGACTGAGTAGTCAGGGTACATTATTGAGCTTTTAGTTTATCTTTCCTTTAATAACCTTCATAACCAGTTAGACTGGAGTTTACACTACTGTTACTTTACTCTTTTTCTGTTCCATCTAATTGTATAAACAAGTTTTCTAGCTTATCCCTGCTTATCTTACTCCTGATAGCCTCTGTTTTGTCCAAAGTTGTATATTTATATTTTCTCTGCTAGCTAAATAGATGAGCTTATTCTTTCATTTTCTTTTAATGTCTACAGCTTGATCCATTTAAAATGGATCATAAATTAGGGTGTGATCTGAAGTCAGTTCTTTTCTAAAGTGGTACACTGGTTTCCTCAACATATTAATTAAAATTTGAGCTGTTTCCTCATCATTTTGTTTCTTCTGGTTATCATATAATTTTTTTTCTTTTAATGATAGGATTTCTTTTTCCTGGAACCTCTACTCTACTGGTTACTTTCTTTACATATGTGTTTTTTTTAACCCACATGGTCTTGATAATTATAATATGTTTTATAATATGTTTAAAATCTGGTAAGGAACTCACCCCTGCTTCCTTCGTTAAGCCATAAATTCTTTAGTACAGGTTGGTTTATCACTAATCTCCTTGTGACAAGCTGGACCCTAGTGGTAGTGGGCAGGTGAAGATTATAGAAAGAAGGCAATCTGACAATAAGTCTCAGTTGAAGACATTAATGTGCAGTAAATAGAACAAACAAGCAACTAAGGCTTCACAGTCAGAGCAGCAGACGGGGGTGCCGAGCTGCTGCTGCAGACACAGGGCAGCTGAGATGAGTCAGATGTGTTGGGTGGGGCCATGTTCGCTGACTGATCACCTTCCTCTGCTCCCCCCACCCCAAATAGAAAGAGAAAAAAATGCAAGGTTAGAAAAGAACTTGGGAGAAGGTCCAGCATCTTTCTGGGCAAGATCTAATGAGGGAGGCATGAGTCCTAGGTCACCTAGTGAGTGCGGTCCAACCCTTATCCCCAACAGAACTAACCCAACCAACCCAGTTGAATCCAATCCAAATCATTTCTCACTTGTTGTAGGTCCATGGAATAGATAGGGCAGAAAACTGTTGAGAGGGTCCTGATGTTGCTCTCAAGTGACCAGGACTCCTGACTTCAAGTACTGGGGGAGTCTCTTTGAGTCCGGCTTGTAGGGAGCAGCCCTGCCCCAGGTCTCTCCAGGAGTCACTCATCCCATCACTGAGAGACCCAAACGGGTCCCGGTGTAAAAGTCCCTTCTACCACCAGGAGGCCTTATGCAAGTAGCTTCCTCCCAAAGGGCTCATCTGTTGAAATCTTCAAAACTGTCTGCCATGTGTGTTTTGGCTACTATTTCAGATTTTTGTCTTTTTTCTGTATTTTCCGGCTGCCTACACTCTCTGAGGCCCCCTGGGGTAGGTGGTGCGATGGCTTAAGAGTTGCATTGGACCCAGTGCCCATCCAGGAGGGACTCACCACCAGTAGTACAGATCGGTGTGCAGTGGCTGGCTTGAATGCTAAGGAGCATCTCCTGAGTGTCCTAATGCAGGTGCAGGCAAGCTTCCGCACTACCAAAGTAGAGACGCCCATTTCCACGGGAAGATGGGCGTGTCACCGGGCAGGGGCATGGTAAGCAAGCTTTGAAAGAGGAGATGTATTTTTTCAACCATGTTTAAAAATTTTGGTAATAATAGTCATTGTAAAAAATCTAGGAGGTGAAAAGAAGTTTATAAAGATCACATGTCATTTCGTGACTCAAGATAAACTCCGCCTACATCTGGTGGGCTCTCTCAAGTTCTTCTCCATGCTTACCCATGCATGTGTGTTATGAACAGATCATCCTGTACATTGTATGTTGCTGCTTGGCTTCTTCTCTCCTTTAACAACCATCTAGGCACTTCCCCTGGAACATAAATACTCTTCTCCATTGTAATTGAAATAGAATTTCATTATGTGGATGGTTATGTAGAAAAACCTCCTTTTTCTTTCCTGAAAAAGGAGGTTTTTCAGGAAATTAGAATGCAAGAGCTCAGGTCACAAGGACCTTGGTGCTTCTCAACCCTGACTGCACCTTAGAATCACTCTGGGGATTCAAAAGGAACTTGATGTTCAGTTTCTGCCGCTTTCAGGGTCTTAATTAACCCATGTGGGGCGAGGGCAGGCTTTTAAAGCTCTTGGTGCACTTCTCAAGGTGCAGCCAGGGATGAGGGCAACCAGTGTAGGCCAATAGCTTCCCCAAGAAAGTCCTTGCCACGGTTGCAACACAGGTGAGTGGCGGAGCTGGCGCTGGACCCCAGAGGGAGCTCCAGGGGGCACGTATAGCTCAAACAAATGAGCTCTGGGATCCCAGGTCTCCTGGGCTCAAATCTCAGCTCTGCTACTTCCCTTTGAGTGACTTGGGGCCAATTACCTTTCTTTTTCTTAACGTCTTTAGCTGGAATAGGACAATAATCTCTACTGTGAGGAGTAATGAGATAAGCCTCAGGCTTGTATTTGGTGACCCGTTCAATACCTCCACCCTTCCCTGCTCCCACATCACTGTGGGTTCCTTGAGGGCAGGAACCCTGTTTTATTTATCCATGCTTCCCAACATCTGACCTGGTATTAAATGGACACAATGAGCATTTGAATACATTAATGAATGAATCATTCAAAGCCCGAGACTGTGGAGATCTTAGTGAAAACCCAGCATTATGAGCCCTTGACCAGAGCAAAGTCTGTGTGTTCCTGCAGCCCTGCTGGAAGACCACCCGCAGCCATCCGCTGCGACGGATGATGGAGGGGTCAGAGCAGGGGCGAGAGCAGGGGCTGGACGGTTACACGTCAGGGATAGAATACACGTCATGGAAGAAAAAGGAAGGCATGCTTTTCAGTGTTGGAAAGTTACAATCATTCCATCCCATAGAACAGGGGTGTGGAGTGTTCAAAAGCTATGACAAACTGAAGCTAAATTCGTGCAGTTTCAACAATGTCACACGCAGAACCCCATCTGAACTTGGATCAGCCAGGGGCTTCTCCCCTTCCAGCCACACAATCTGAGCGGTTCTGCCTATGTTCAGCGCACAGGTCAGTCTCCTGGCCTCCCTTCTCACCCTTCCCCCCTAGTGCAGCCGCAGTCATCTGCCAGCAACATCAGCACCACCTGGGAAGGCAGTAAAAGTGAAACATCTCCGGTCCCTCCCACAGGCTCAATAAATCAGAATCTGCATTTTAATAAGATCCCCGGTGATTCACATGCACATTAAAGTTTGAGCAGAGCCGTAAAACCAACTCTGGTGATGTCGCCTCTTCTTAGACCTCTTGGTCATCTTCCCGTGCTCACCACCTGTAGTCAGCAGAGAAGTGGACCTCCAGAGTGTCCACATCCTGACCCTCAGAAACTGTGTCTGTGCTAGGTTACCTGGGAAGAGGGAACTAGGGTTCAGATGGAGTCGACATTGATAATCAGCTCAGTTTAAAAGAGGACAAAGATCCCAGATGACTCAGGCGGGCCCAGTGTAGTCCCAGGAGCCTTTAAAAGTGGAATCGGGAGACAGAAGAAGTCAGGGTGATGCAGTATGAGAAGGATTTGAGCAGCCTCTTTCCTGGTGTTGGAGATGGAGGAAGGGGCCACAAGCCAAAAAAATGTGGGCAGCCTCTGGAAGCTGGAAAAAGCAAGGAAATGGATTTTCCCTTCGAGCTTCCAGAAAGGAGCACGGTAAGACCTGTGTTGGAGTTCTAACCAGCAGAACTATAAGGTAATAAATGTGTGCTAATGGACGTCACTGAATTCGTGGCCATTTGTTATAGCAGCCTTAGAAAATGATTATAACACTCCTTAGAGTGATGTTTGAGACCCTCTGAGGACCATCTCCCAGAATATTTCTCCTGGAGGCCTGATCTCAAACCACGCAGCCTCCAAGTGGCTGAGCTATGGGGAGGGCCACCCCGAGAGTGCAGAATGCGCTTATTTTTTCATGTAGCCCCAGTATCTAGCACCGTGCCTGGCCCCTGGCGGGTACTCGAGCCATGCTTGTTGAATGGATAACCAGGTAGAGGTTCCCCTGTTGTTTTCTCTGTCTGGGACAAATCTCTGTCTCTCTTTGGGCCTCAGGTTTCCCATCTGGGAAGGGAAGAGGTTGGACCAGGTGAACTCTAAAAGCACTGTCAGCATGAACATTCTAGGACACTTGAGTTCAGTTTGCCAAACTTGGGTGCAGTTGGGAGAAGTGATTCACTTCAGCAACACTGAGCCCTGTTTAGATCCTTCACTGACATCCCAGCCCACGGGACACAGTCAGGATCCAACAACTGTGTGTGTTTGGGATGAAACAGAGACCAGGGAGGCCCTCTCCCTCTGTCCAGTGGCAGTGCCAGATTGCTTGCTCTCCCACAGAAAGAAAAAGGAGGGAAAGAAAACCGTTTCTCACTGCAGAGTTTTTCCATGTGACACATTTTCTAATTTTACTCCAGCCTTAACTGTCTGGAGTAGATGGCTCCATTTCAGGGTCTACCCCGCCCCTTTTAGAATATGAGCTTCTAGTTTAAGAAGTAGAGCAGTTTAAAAAAAGAATTATAACAGTTTGGTTTGTTTAGTGTTTGCAAGTGTGGGCTGATATTAGATTATAGCTGATGTCTTCATTTTCTACCCTGGGGGCAGTTCTCTACAACATAGAGCACTAACCTGGGTCCATGTGCCTGTAGATAGGATTCCTTGGTTCTGGGCTCAGCCGTGGGAGCTTGACCAAGTCCCTTCCTCTCTTGGGCTCAGATACTTAGTCTGCAAAGAAAGGAAATGCTGCCTCACCATGGAGACTGTGCCCGGGTTGGGAGAAGTGGTGGGTGGGGCCCCATTTCTCAGAGTCCATAGTTCTATTTGAGATGCCATTGGAGTTGCACGTACCCATGTTTCTACCTGCCATCAGTGTTTATAGTCTCTGCACTGGTGGTCAGCCATGTGGAGTGGCTGAGAGATGTTAAGCACCTAGAAGAGTGCTGTAGCTGTGTTTCGAAGAAATCGGTTCTGCCCCTGCTGTGTCTATAGCAGCCAGTGTGTCCCTTCCATCCCTTCGCCCTGCCTGGGTCGTACTCACTAATGGATTGTCACAGCAACCCCTTGCCATTAGGGCCTTCCCTCTGTCCATCTCTAGCACAGCTCCTCACTGCAGAGAGTTTGCCAAAACATGAGCCCCCTCATGTCATGTCATGTCATGTCATGTCATGTCATGTCATGTCATGTCCCTTCTTAAAATGCTTGTATGCTTCCCATTCCAGCTCAGTAAAGCCCACTCTCTCTGGGCTGGATCTTGAGGCTTCTTTTCCCCTCACATTACTCCGCATGCTCTGGCTTTAGCCACACCGATTCCTTGCTGGTGTCTGAATTGAATGAGTATGTTCCCTTCTCCCAGCCTTTGTTACTGACGTCCTACAGTCTGGAATACTCTCCTTTCTCTCTTGAAATCCTCTTTCACCTTTTCTCCCTTAGAGACTTGCTGCATAAATTATGGTCCCTGCACCAGTAGCATCAGCATCACTCAGGAGCTTGCTAGGCATGCAGGATTCATTCCAGTGCCTGCCCCAGACCTGTGCTTCGGAATCTGCACCTTTCCCGGGTTCCTGGTGAGCATGCTCACACAGAACAGGGAAACACGGGCCTTTGTGGCCTGGAGGTGGAGTGCTGGGGCTTAGGGTCAGACAGAGCTGGTTTGATTGATGCCTTGCATCTATTAGCTGGTGACCTTGAAAAATTTACTAGTCCTCTTCTTGCCTCTGTTTTCTCATCTGTAGAGATGATAATAGTAGCTATGTCAGAGTTCTTGTGATGAGTACATAAAAGCATGTCCCCAAAGCTCTTAGCACAGTGCCTGGCACATGGTGGACCCTCAATAAAGGGTCATGGCACAGTAACAAGGTTCGACTTCAATGCTAATGGATGTGGTCCCTAAACCCTCCCATGGCCTCTCTCAGCATTGTGCTGGGTTCATTCCATCAGGGGCAGAATTCAAGTGCATCTTGCCTTGGACAGGGAGGGTGGCACAATGCCATGCCATTCATTTTTGGAGTTTAGAATCATTGAACTTCTAGGCAATGACCTGTGATATCAGAATCTGTACCTTACCCTGCCTCCTGGTGCTGTGTTTACACTCGGAACTGGGAGATGCAGGCCCCTGAGGCATGTGGTTAGTGCTGGGGTCAGACAGAGCTGGAGAGAGATAAGCAGGCAGAGTCTGATGCGGCAAAAGTGAGATACGGCTAAACCAGGACTTTGTAAATGTGGGTGGGTAGGACAAGATTAATCCCAAAGTTTCTGGCTCGAAAACATGGCCACCTTGCCTGTCATAGCCTGATAGGTTTTTCATATGTTCACTTGTTCACTCACTTTCACTCATATATTTATTTAATCCCTACTCTGTACAAGGCAATGCAGTATGTGCTGGGCGTGCAGAGATGAACCGATAGGCGTGGTCCCCACCCTTGTGGAGCCTGCAGTCTAATGCGGGACATAGACACTAAATAAAGGGTTGTACGAAAACTTTAAATATTTATAAATAGTAAAAAGTGTTATAAAGAAGCGCAGGGAGTCAAGAAACCTGGCCACTCAAATCTGTCCTGGGGTGTCAGGAACGTGTCTCCGAGGGTGACGTTTGAGGATGAGACGTGGAGGATGAATAGATTCAGCTGGGAAAGGGGGCGGGGCTGATGGGCTGGAAGGGCAGTGGAATGTTCCTGGTAGATGTGCAGAATGAGAGGATGGAAGCAACAGCCTGTGTGTGGCCTGAGCGTGGTGGGGGTGGGGGCGATGCGGGGTTGGGGAGGTTCTCGAGGATGGAAGCCACCCTTTGTTCGGGAGCTGCTTTCCTGAGCCTGGCCCTGGGCAAGCATTTTGGCTCCATGGTCCCTTGGGTCCAGCACCGTGCTCATAGCCCAGGGGTCACTGGCTGAGGGCTCTGGGTCCTGCTTCCTGTCCCTGGGCAAGCAGGGTCTCCAGCTTTGTGTTGCACAGAAAAGGGCATTTAAGAGACTTGCAGGGACACGTTAGGGAAGTGAGCCAGCACTGAGTCCCCCGTCCTGCCTCGGCCATCCGGAGCCTCCCAGGCCATCACAGCTGCCTGGCTGAGAGATCTTGAGGGTCACGTGGGGTAAGGATTCTAAGAATTGCCCTCTGCAGTTAGACTCCAGTTAGCCTTGGCTTTGAAAAGCTTCTTCCTGTCTGTGCAGCGAAGAGGTTGGGCCAGCTCTAAGGCTTGTCCAGATCTGATGTTATCTCTTCAGATGTTTGATTCTCTGGATCTCTCTTCCAGGGAGCCTGTGTGTCCATAAACAATGCAAAATTCTCTCACCACGGAACACAAACGAGGTCTTGGCGGGGGCAGGGAGAACAACTCAAGTGGGAAGTTTTTAGATGTGTCTGCACAGGGGAGCAACTCCTTAAGGATGGTGGGATATGGGCGGCATGTCACCCCTGTACATAACGTGGCACGTGAAGCTCCATTGTTTATTTCCTGTATCCATTTTACTCAGCAGTTGGTACCGGGGGTGGGGGCATGGGGCATCCTGTAACAACGGGGGGATGATTTAGAACTTTTGTGTTAAAAGAAACAGCACCCATGTGTTATAGAGTGGAGTGCACAACTTGAGTGCCTTTAAAGATAAAGCAGGGGGCTTGAACTTCATTCCCAGGTTCTGAGGAACTCCGGCTAGACTCAAGCCCTTGGATACAGGGTCCCCTCTCTCGGATGGTAGGCTGCTTTAGTGAAGATGATGTTATGTATAAATTTGAGGTCCTGAACTTGTAGGGAAGGCTCAAAATCATTGCAATGTGTTCCAGAACCCATTCTTGTATAAGCATTTTCTCTGTCTACAAATACAGAGTATACTTGTGTGTCAAAAGTGATTTTAATTTTTTTTTTTTGCCATTGACGAGATGGAGATTGCTCTCCAAAGCCCCTGTACTGGAACTGTCCACTTTATGAGGAGAAGACCTCAACAGTGCCTTCCATACAGCAGATGCTCAGTAAATGCTAGTTGAGCGAACAGTGTGTGCGCTCATGGCTACAGGGAGCACTCCTCTCCCAATCTGTGTTCACCTTTCAGGAATAAGTGTGTGTGGCTGCATTAGCATGGGAAGTTGGGTGGAATGTGAAAAATGCTGCTCATGCATATGCATGTGGGAGACTGGCTGGTCCCACTCAAGTTCAAGGTTTCTAAGAATTGCCCTTTGGAGGCAGCCTCCTACCCAGTGTGGTCCGTGTCATAGTGGCTCCTTATGGGAGAAGGCACAGTTCACCATTCACGCTCCTTGGACAGCTGGGGATCCTAGGGCTCCCTGTGACAAGGCCCAGAGATCCCCCAAATACCTCACTTCCCTCAAAGCCCACTGGGAAACTTGAGGATCCAGAAAATGTTGGACTTCCGGGATCATCTATTCTGGCTCTCCTCAATTACAGATGTGAAGGCAGAGGCTCAGGCACAACAGGGACACAAGGACAGTCACACAGCTGGAATAGAGGGGAGCTGGGTCTAGAACAGGGTCTTCTGATGTCCAGGTGGGTGGCATCGTACCAACGTGAAGTTCCCAAGTGCTGCTTGACCATAGATGAGCTGCCAGTCTTTTCCACCCTCAGGGCTGTGGGAGGAAGGACGGGGGAAGGAATTCACTTATGCTGAGGGTTTCTTATGTGTGTTTAGTGCTGACTTTTGGAAACATCAGATGAACTTCAAATTCCAGTTCCTCCATTTACCGGCCATTCCTCCATTTACCTGGGAAAATTGCCCCTGAAGAGCACTTAGTTTCCTCCTCTGGATGGAGGTAGGAGAGGTCCTACCTCCTGGCTGTGTGATGCTGGAGGGCCCAGAGCAGAGAAGAGACAGCAGGAATTCGGGGGCTGAGGCTCACCCCTAGCCCACGAACCCCATCCTGCTGCACAGGTGCATCATTGCTAAGGCCCAGAGACTCTGGTTGGGCTGGGAGCCAAGCATCAGTATCACCCCCGGGTGATTCTTCAGCCCAGCCAGGGATTCTCAGTATTGACCATGCATTTCACGAAGGCAGGGGACAGGCCAGCCCTGTTCTCCCATGAATCTCCAACACTAACTGTGCCCAGCACGTGGTGGTTGGTACTTGGTAAGATTTGTGAATGAATTCTTAAAAAAAATTTTTACATTTAATTTTATTTATTTTCATTGTTGTTCAAGTACAGTTTTCTGTCTTTTACTCCCATTCCATCCCCAGGTCATCACTAGTAAGCGGTAGAGGAAGGACTTGCATGCAGGTCTGTCTAATGATGAATCCCACATCTTTCCCCTGCACCTGCTGGTCAAGGCTTGTCCTCCTTGGGTCCCCCCAAAGTCACTCACCCTCAGTGCCAGGTCTCCAGTTAGAGCTGTCTGCTGGGTACTCATTCTGGAAGGTCCACCTTCCCCTGCACCACCCATGGAGACACAAAGGCCCTTCCTCTGGCAGACATTTGGAGACCATCAAGTACTTTCATCTAGATTAAACAAGAGTTAGCCTGTTTCAAAATATGACTTCAGGGTCACCATCTGTCCTGGCTGTTCCTTAAACTCAAATCCCATTTCAGGGCCAAACAGGGCTCCCACATCCTGCGGAGAGCAGGTCTCTATGCAACAGAGTAGGGAACTGGTAGAAAGAAGCCATGTGTTTTGTAACAGCTGTAGGACAAATTTTTTATGGCATCTGTCCCCCTGCTCAACAGCATCCAAGTCATTACACAGGGTGGGGCAAAAGTGGGTTTACAGTTGTTCATATGAAAAGTGACACAAGAATTAATAAACAATACAGGAACAAACTGTGTTTTGCATACTGGTGGCCGTAAACCTACCCGTGCCCCACCCTGTATGTGCAGCCCATAGAGACTCCAGTGCGTTCATTCCCATGCTGGGCCCTTGCTGTGTACCGAGCACGTTCCCACGCCTCGACTTCTTCAGGGGATGGGTGAGGGTGGTTTGCATAGTAGATGACTATGGGAACATGACATAATGTAGGCACTTGAACAGGTCACAACATCAGGCTGGGCCTCAGTTTTCTTACCTTGGGGACATTGGACTGGGTACTTTCCCGAGGTCCTTCCCAGTTCTGAAGGGCACCCGACTCCCCAGGCCTCTGTCAGCTGTGGTCAGTGTGGGCGAGATTTCACCGCGCCGGCTGAAGCCGTGAGCTCATTCTGTCCCAGGGCTGCTCCTCTGCCCCAACCGAAGTCACACACGCTCCTCTGTTGGGACGCCCTGGGCCGTTTCCAGGGCAGCTTGACTCTGCCCTGGGCATCACATGCCAAGTGCTGAGAGTCTGCAGGAAAGTATGTCTCCTGCTGATGCCAAACTACTGCCTTCGCTCCACATTCCAGATCACTCAATCCCACCCTCTCCTTGGCACGGGAAAGGAAGGGGGCCTGACTGCCAGGGGCAGCAGCTCAAGGTGAAGTGGTGATGCCTCCTAAAATGGTCGGTTGCAGCCTTCCTCAGAAACTTGCTGAGGTGCCCCATTGTCTGTTGGGTAAATTTTACCCTCCTTGGCTTGGCATTCAAGGCTTTCCACAATCTGACTCCAGTGTCCTAAGTGAAAAAGTGGTTAAAAGTAAAAAGAGCCGGGAAGGATATCAAATGGCCCACATATGAGTCCCACACATCTCAGTTGCCAGATCTTTGGCCTTGATCTCCTTCAGCATCAGTCTTCTCATCTGCAAAATGGGACCGATAGTCCCCAGCTTATCAAACTGTCCCGAGATTAAATGAGCTAATGCATTAACACTCCCAAATCTGTATCTACCTAGATTCATCCTTCTTCCTGCTCTAATTCTGGAAGTTATCTTAGGGTCCCATTGCTCTGTCTCCTGGAACCACACATCTACCCCTAGTTTTCCTACCCCGCCTCCCCCCAACCCTGTGGGTTCGCTTGTGTTTTGCTGGTTCCACGTTGTTCACCTGTGCAGTGCCTTGCAGGCCTATCTCATGGGCCCAGTCCTTCAGTTCAGGGCTGTATGTGTTGTTGTCCTGTTCTAATCTACTAAGCTGATTGCTACTCAGGGACCAGAGTCTGAGTCCTCTTGACCTCACAGAGTCCAGCCCAGGGTCAAGTCTGGATAAGGTCTACCTCTGGACGCTGGTTGTGGGCCAGGCCAGACCCTCATCTGGGACCAGGATGGTGTGGAAGGTGGAGACGCCCACTCTGCCTTCCCTTTGAGGATCCTGTAAACTGCAAGTGAATGAGGCATGTGGTCAGCAACTCTTTAAGAGATTTTATTGACCATGTGGTTGTCAACCCTGCCAGAGAATTCAAGAAACACCCAAGGACATGCCTCACTTAGAGAGACTTAAAAATCACCGGCGTTACTCTTCCAAGCTCCTGCCCCATGATGGCCCTCCCACCCTGTGGGCTGGTGGTGAGGATGGGGGTGACGTGAACCAGGAGCAGGCATCTCATTGTTCTGTTCCTAGAACCTCAAGCACTGGCCTGTCCCGTCCCATCCTGTCTTGCCCTGTGTTCCCAGCTCAACTCCGACACCCAGATAGTCTATGAGAGTCTGCCTGAAGGCCTCCAGCCAAACCTCAAGTGCTCCAGCGGTGTAAATGAAGAAGGGGAAGCTTATGTTGTTCCTCACCCAGATCCTTGTTTCAGGGACGGGGGAGGGGGAGGCAGCTGGAATTTAGTCTGAAGTCTAGGAGGCCGATGTGTTTATGAGCGATGCTCCTAACTCCATCGAGGGGTGAGAGCCAAGGGCAGGCATTTTGCAGAAGGCTGGTCATCCAATCTGATTTAGGAGCGGCCAAAATGAGAAATATTTCAGCCTCAGGGAAGTTAGCATCAAGCCTCCGTGAGGTTACAAAGACAGGTTTGCCCCGCTCTCTGAAGCAGAGCGTTCCTACGAAGCCTTTCGTAAGCCGAAACAGCGTAAAGTGAAGAAGCAATTACCTTAGGACACATCTTGCGAATGGAGGTATGAAATAAATCGAGATAAAGCACGGAGGCCCTCAGACGCACTCCAAAGCTACAGAGGCTTGCTGCCGAGATGCTGAGTGTAGCTTCCGGGGAGGGGCTCAGGGGGGGCCACTCTTGCTGCTTCTGTAAGGCTTGCTGCAAAACAAATGCTGGGTGCTATTTTCACCACTTTTCATAAAAGCAAAATCCTGTTTGGAGTTCTCTCAGTTAGTGTAAATAGGTACTAATGTGTTTCATAACAGCGAAGCGGCATAAAGCGAACTTTAGAAAGGCGGAATACCCGTATTACCTCACACCAGAGTGGGGCTAATTCGTGCACGTTGAGCTAAATGGTGCTGGTGGGATCACTGCGACAATCGCTGGTGTTCATTGGAATTCTTTGTGATTGAGGATAATAGATGCTGGGTGCTAAGACGAGCGTACAATCACTCTTGTCCAGAATCCAATAAGCTCATTCATTTATTCATGTGAGCATTAGACATTCATTTATTCACCCATCGATGCTCCAGTTTTGCTCACTTCGGGCAAGTCCCCGTGCTGGGGGTGGGTAGTGGAGAAGTTGGGACATAGAGAAGGTGAAATGGGAGGCGCTGCCTCCTCACTGGAGGGCTCAAGGCCCACGGGAGACACAAACAAGTAAGCAGATAACAACAGAGTCGGGGGGACTTGGGACATCCTGGGAAACTCAGCCAGGGAGGGTTTCTTGGCAAGATGGTGACTCATTTGTAGTCATCTTGACAGAGTCGCCCTGAGGCCCAGCTTCCCGGTGTGGCTGGAGTGGACTTTCCTGGATGTCTTTAAGTACCTTAAGCTCAGTGCAGGGCAGCGGAGCTGGGGAGACAGGGGAAGTCACTGGAAGACATGGGCTCCTCCTGGTCAGGACAGGCTCTCCCCGGGACCAGCTCCCTCAAGACCACAAGCTTCCTCCTACTTCAGATCCCTCACCCAATGTGTGCAGACTGTGGGCTGGAGCTCCTAAGCCCCTCTGTATCCTCCAGCTTGGGGCTACTTGGCTGCCTCACCCCAGGAATCTACTCACTAGGTGGCTCAGCCTCCCATCAGCCTGGCAGGGATGTCGCTCATTTGCTGTGCTATGAGCAGAAGGACGCCCCACCTTGGCTGGGGCCCTGCGTAGGTCTGTCCCCCAGAAGAGGCGTCTGGAGTCCTGCCCAATCCTATGCATGGGCCTTAGCCCTGCTGCTCTCTGCCCGTCCATGTTCCCTGCTCCGTGACTCCCCACAGCTGGCCTCCCCATTCCAGCATTAGGCTACCAACTTACCCTCCACCACACAGGTAGGGCAGTGGGTCTCAAACCTGAGTGTGCCTCGTCTCCTGGAGGCCTGGTTGAAGCACAGGGTGCCCGCCTCGCTGCAGTTTCTTATTCAGTAGGTCGGGAGCAGAGCCCATGAATTTCTATCTCTGATCACTTCCCAGGCTGTAACCAAACTCGGGTCCGGCTGCCTGCCGCTTTGAGAGACACTACTCCAGAGGCAGGTGCTGATGTAAAGAAAAAGTGGTTTTATTCGGGTGCCAGCACCCTGGAAGATGAGGGACTCTTGCCTGAAAGCCCATCCCCTCCTCTCAGTGCAGGAAGAGGGAGAGGGGAACAGAACAAAGAAGTCAAGGGAAGGCATTTGAAAATTTCTCTACGTGCAGACAAGCGCAGTCCATTCCAACAAGGCAAGAGATGGTCTGGTGGGCTTCTTTCCGGTTTAGTCATCTGGGCTCCACATCATCCCATCTTCCCGTCATCCTGGCTCATGGATGAAGATCCGCAAACCTCCCGGAGCTGGGATGCCTGAAGGTCAGAGTCTGTATCTTTTGAAACTAGTTCCTAGGAATCTTACATAAGCAAGCTGCTTATCTACCCGCTACACATTAGTCAGAGTCAGCATTTCAACACTGCTTACAGGAGCAGTGTTGAAAGAATGGTGGGGTGTTACAGCTCCTCACTGGTACAACTTCCCGCTATTCCAAGGTGATGCTGCGGCTGCTGGTCCAGGAACGACACTTGGAGAACCGTCGGTGCCCTGGTTGAGCAGATGGGCTATGCACCTGGAACCCAGGCTCTTGGTTCATTTCGTCTCCACCACTTACCGGCTGCGTGACTGAATCCCTCCACAGCCCAGTCTCCTCATCTATAACAGGGAGATAACAACTCCTTCCTCACTGGGTCCCTGAGAGTATTAAATGACTCAGCCTAGTCCATGCTGAGCAGACAGTAAGCTCTCAGTGGACATATTAGATTTTTGGCGGCTGCAACAAGTTACCATAAATTAGTGGTCTAAAACAACAGAAATTTACTGTTGCCAAGTTCCGGAGGCCAGAAGTCCACGATCCAGGTGTCGGCAGGCTCTCGGGGAGAGCCCTGACTGCCCCTTCTGGGTTCTGGGGGCTGTTGGCATTCCTGGGCTCCGGGCTGGGTCGCTGCAGCCCCGGCCTCCGTGGTCACAGGGTCTCCTCCTCTTCTGTCAAATCTCCCCTGTGTCTCTTACAAAGACACTTGTCATTGGATTACCCACCTGGACAATCCGGGATGATCCCTTCGCCTCAAGATCCTTAATTTAATTGTATCTGCAGACTACTCTTCTTCCAAATAGGGTCACATGAACAGCTGCCAAGATTAGGAGGACATGGACATATTTTTTGAAGGGCCATCATCCTACCCACTGCAGTCAACATGGGCCATTGTCATTATTGTCTAGTTGTTGCTTCTCCCAGAAGCTGTGCTTAGGCCTGAGCCTAGCTTCTTGCCTTGAATTGGGGGAGGGGGTGGGGCGGCAAACTAATTTCCAGGTGTGGGCTCCTCTGGGTGGTGCCATTTGGCTAAAGCCATTCCGAGGCTGGGGCAGGAAACTCTGCTTCTGAAGTTACGCTGGCCCCAGTGTGGCATTTCAGTCTGTTCGCACTTCACTAATCTGAGGAAAACAGCCCTCTCAGCCCCGAGACACCTGTTCAGAGCCCTCTATCCATGTTGTTTCTCACACCTGAGCTGGATACATCTGAGGGAGCATTTTCAAGTAAGAACCACATTTGACCTCCATTGCAACCGAGTGAAGGAGGCTGGGTCACCCTATTTTCAGGCAAGAAAAGCAGGGAGGGAAAATTACCCAAAGCTACCTTTTGTGGCAATCATAGACAACAGTTTAGGGGAGAGAAAAGTAGTGTGTCATTGGCGATAATCACAATAATCATTGTACTTGATGAAATGCGTGCCGTGGGTAGGCCCTCTGCTCGGTATTCCATGTCTGCCATCTCAGGTCATTGTCAAAACTCTCCCGAAGTAGGTGGCATTATTTCTGTTACAGATGGAAAAACTCAGGCATGGAGAGGTGAAGCGTCTTATCCAACACTGCGCAGCTTTTAAATGCTGAGCGGGAATTGGAAACCAGAACTGGCTGAGTCTTTCCCCGCAATGCCATGAGGCTTGGAAATCCTGTTCCCAGCTCTGAAAATATGTCTGGTCCACCAAAATAAGAGCTGTGGCTGCCTGGTGGTCAGCACGACCAGAGTCTCCAGTGCTTCCGGGTCTGCTCAGAAGGTGAAGGCCATGAGAGACGATCTCTCGCTGGTAGTAAAGCCCCGAGAGCTAATGGGAGGTGCTGATGTTGACCCTAAGAGTGAGGGGGAGGGGTGGTCAAGGCAATGGGAATAGAGAGGCAGATGCGCTCAAGGACACTGAGGGCTGGGACGGTCAGGGTGTGTTCCCTGGAGTGGGTCAGCCCTGGGCTGAAGTGACAACCCTGGAGGTGAGCAGAGGAAGACGCAACTTTTTGCATCGGACAGATGAGGGTTTGAATTGTCGGTCTGGGACCTCGTGGGCAAGTTATTCAACCTCTCTGTGCTTCTGTTCCCTCTTCCGCAGAGTGGGAACAGTAAGACCAGGGTTGTTGTAAAGAACGAAGGCAGGCTGTGAATTAGCATCACCGGGAAGCAATGCAAACTTGCCGTGCCCAGGCCAGTACTGGACCAGCAGCATCAGCATCTCTCGGGGTGGGCCTGGGCATTAGTATTTTTTTAAAAAAACCTCCTGATCCTGCGCAGTCAGGGTTGAGAACCACAGCTCTGCAGGTAAAGAAATTGGGTGTCCAGGACACCGTAAGGGTTCACTACACAGGAGCTCTTATCACGCATTCACTCGCGCATTCATAGAACTAACATTTATTGGGCGCCTCCTGGTGCCAGGCTCTGTACCAGGCCCCAGGGGTCGCCTGTACAGGTCAGCTGCTCACGTTTACTGACCACCCATTTCTAGCATTGCTCCCCAGAAAATGGGCTCATTGGGTTCATCCCTTTGTGAAGACATGACCCAAATTTGATATTCTGAGGTTTCATTGCCAAGAGGAAAACATAGAAAAGGCACCCACATCAGAGGAACCCTTTGTGCAGGAAGTGCGATCGAAGCTCTGCAGCCCTTCAGGGAGGCGTCTAGGGAAGGAAGAGCGGCCCCGGCCTCCATGGGCCCCAGGCAGGCACCCGCCCCCCTGGTGCCCCAAATCCAGCATCAGCTGTGTGGAAGCGTTTCGTGGGAGCGTTTTTGCTCGTTGGTTTCTCTTAGCTGCAGATTTGTTTCTCCACACGAGGCTGTAATCGGAACCCAGGATATTAAACAAGTAAAGCCTGAGTAGCTTTGGTGTTAGTGTGTGTGTGAGGGTAGGTAGGTGTGTGTGAGTGTGCGAGAGCATGAGAAAGCACCGTGAGTGCATGTGTGAGTACACGTGAGTAGGTGTGAGGGTGAGCACATGCAGGTGTCAGTGTGCATGAGTGTGGGATGAGTGTGGGTGAAGGTGTGTGCTTCTGTGTGTGTGTGTGACTGTGTATCAGTGTGTGTGACTGTGTTCACGGGTGTGCTGTGAATAGGTGAGACTATTGTATGAGTGTCTTTACACATGTGAATCTGTGTGTGAGTGTATGTGTGATGATCTGTGCATGCGAGTGTACATGTGACTTGTGTGTGTGCATGTGTGTTGGGGGCTGAGGGGCCTTCTTAGCCTCCCCCCCCATGTCAGTGGCCCCCTCTCTGCCACACCAGCTCCCTGACCCTGGGGAATGCCGTTCGAAACCCTCTGGTCCAGCTGTCTGTACCGGCGAGCCTGCCCTGCCAGCTTCTGAGTCCCTGCCCCTTCCGGCGCTGAGCCTGGCAGTGTGTGGGAGCTGCGAGTGGTCAGGTGCCCCCTTCCAGAAGGTCGTCTGCGTTCCTACCTGGTGCCCTTCATGGGCCGCCCCCCTCCCCGCGCCCACTTTCCATGCGTTCTCCCCCCTGAGCCCCGGCGGAGCCCTCCAGAGCTGCCGGCTGGCGTGATGACTCACTCCTGCTGATGTCATTGTCGGGACTCCAGGCCCTCATCGCACTCAAAGAGTCTTTGTTCCCCAGATGGAAAAGGAAGGTCCATAAACGGAGAGCAGTTGACCACAAAGCTCTTCCCAGATGCCTGCAGCTGCGCACGCCCGCTCACACCTGCCGGCTTTGACCTGCCACGTGGTGCACGTGGTTCCCGAGGTGGTTCCGAGCCCCGGCGTCTGGACCAGAGGTTTGGGCCGGCGGCAAAGCAGGGGTCTCCAGGCCTCACTGCAGGAGGACAGCAAGACCCACCTGGGCTTGTGTGACTCGCACTGAAGCCAGTTTCTGTCCAAGGGGTTCGTGTGTGCATATGTGTGTGAATGTTTAGGGGATGGTGGTGAGCAGACCTGGGTCTCAGAATGAGGGAGTCACACCATGCTCTCTCAGTTCCCTAGTCACCGGGACTCCTTATTCAATGATATTATTCATTGTTCAAAGGCTAAGAGTTGGAGGGTGGCTGTGAGGGAAGCTGACAAGAGATGAGTGCCTGGCCCAGGGTCAGCCCGGGTCCGGTTATCAGGGACTCGCCGGGCCCTGGGTACTCACACTGTGCAGCGCCCTGCACTAGGCACAGCCTCACTGTGTTGTGAGCCCGCCAGGCAGGTTAATCTACAGCTCAGAGAAGTGAAGTGACTTGCCCAAGGTCACACACCAGTTAGTGGCAGACCCTAGACTCAAGCCCAGGTCTGTCTGACACCAGTGCCCAAGGGGTTAACCTTTACCTGTGGCTTCCAGCTAGGAGAAGGCCTCAGACTGACCCAGGCCAGGCCCTGGAAGACTCTGGGTCCATGGGTCCATGGGGCCAGGGGCGAGGGGCAAGGGGCGGACCTCTGTCTTTTCAAAAGCTCCCCAGGTGACTCTGATGTGTGGCCAGGACTGGAACGTTCACACTGCGCTATACCACCTCTTCAGATTTGAATCCCAATTCCAATCGCTTATTATCCTCATGGCCTTGGAGCCGTGAGTAACCTCTCCAAGCCTCAATTTTCTAACCTGTAAAATGGGGACAATAAAATTACCTCATAGAGAAGCAGCTGTGAAGACGAAATGATTGGCAGAAAGCTCTTTGAACAGTGCCTGGCATGCAGCAAGCCCACAGTGAACCTTAGCTGCCGATGCTACTCTTTCTTGTCACTCATCCACAGGTCACCCTTGGCTGGGGACTGAGAGACGGGTCTGCGAGGTCCATGCCCAGGGGCTCATCTCTCATCCTATCAGAGAAGGAAGGGAACTAACCTCCAGAATGAAGCAAGATGAGAGTGTTTGGATGGAGGGACGGACAGGAATGATGGGGACCCGGAGGCATGTCACCTCTTCCCTCCCAGGTCTCAAGGGAAGCCTGGAGGCCATGGGCTGTAATGGGCAGAGCCCAGCATCAGGTCCTCAGTGCCGGCTCTTGTCTTGGGACCCCAAGTGAGTTACTTCCCCTCTCTGGGGCCCGGTTCTTTCCTCTGGAAATGAGAGAATAGTCCCTGCCTTACCTTCCTCTTGGAGGAGGGAACAGGTGAAAGGATGCTTTGGACAACAAGAGGGTGCTGGGTGGGTGCCTTCCTGCTGGGGCTCTCAGCTGGGCCCGGCTCCTTCCAGCTGCTGGGCAGGGCAGCCAAGCTGCAGGGCCCACACCTTGCCAGTCTCTGCCCACCTCCTGCTCCCTTCAAAACCATCCTTTTCTCAGTTTAGGCCAAAGTCCTAAGAGACAGAGAGAGAGAGAGAAGCTCACACAGTAAGTTCATTGAGCAGAAAAATTCTTATGCTATATATGAAAACCGGAAAAGGGAAGTAGGCGGTCTAAGTTTACATGTAGAAAAATGCTCTTCTGTAGTTCAGAAAAATGAGGTCTTTCATTGTCGGCAAGCCCAGGTCTCCCTTCTAAGTTGATCCAGGATTTTTTCCCTGGCAGGAGAACAGTTCTTTTTCTAAGAAATGCATTGGTGGTAGGTTTTTCTAAGAACCTCCTGCAGCTTTATGGGGTGCAGATGGACCCTGTGCAGCAGGGATTCTGCTGGGTCCACTTTCCTGAAGGGAGTCAGGTAGAGCCTGGGGCCTTTGGGGACTCCAGCCTGCATGGAGTGATGTTTCCTTCTAAGCAGAGCTGTGACATTTTCCCGGGCACATCACTCCCAGCCTCTGGCCAGGCTGCTCTGTCCAAAGAAGAGTGGGAAGGTCTGGGTTTGTCCTGATCCCTGTTGCAGTCATTCCTTCCACGCCTGAAGGCTGTGGGCTGAAGAAACCACAGTTAAGGGTGGTTAGAAAGACCAGAAAACAGACAGCAGATGAGGAAAATGCAGAACTGGAGACTCTCAGGCCTGGCAAGGGCTTTTGGAAACCATCTAGTCCAAGCCTCTGGTTTCACAGTCGAGGAGTCTGAGGCTCAGAGAGGAGCGGGACTGCCCAACATTACACACTCAGCAGGTGGCCCTTTCCACCGCTCTGCGCAGTATCTGAGAGATCACGATGTGGAAGTCGAGGCCGATTTGTACATGGTCCCAGAGGCCAGAAGCAGGCCCAGCCATGGAGGTGGGAGCTTCAGGGAGATATGCCTAAGCTGACCAGGATAAAGAGCTCTAAAGGCAGAATTGTCCCACCGAGGTCAGGGCTGCTGTGGGGGGAGTGAGCTCCCCAGCAGTGGAGATGTGCAAGCATATACCAGATGGCCTTTTGGTGGGTGTATGGCAGAGGAAATGCCTTCTCCAGATGGTCAGCTGCTCTTTGTCTATGGAGTCTGGGCTCACTGAACTCCCGGCTTCCTGTCTCTCCAGGGAGGTAAGAGGAAGGGAACACACCAGCCAGTAGGTTTGATTTGGGGGCCACCTCCCTGTTGGGGATACAAAGGGAAAGGAGAGACAGTCCTGAGAAGATGCCAGAATGTCCCCCTCCCAGGCAGGACAGCTGGAGATGGAGCAAGGAGGAGGGTCACGGGGTCTCTGAGGCTGCCCAGCTCACGCCACAGGTGGCAAAGGAAGTAGCAGGGACCCCCTCTCTCCCCAGAGGCTGAGGGCAGGGAAATCCAGGCCAGAGGGGCCCTGCTGCGGTCCCCAGGGCAGTCACTCCAACTTTATCAGTAAATCTATGGCCTGTTGGCTTCAGCCCCTAGCCATAGCAGCATGGGGTCCTCTGGACCTCCTGAGCCCTGTCCCCAGCGGGAACACACCGGCCACTTGAAGCAGTCCTCGTGTCTCCTTAAAGCTGGTTGAAGTGTTCTGTGGGTCTTCAAAGCCACAGGTGGGGGAATGAGAGATGCGGGGAGGGGCACCTTTTATTTTCCCAGGCAGCTAGTCAAGGAAAAGGACAGAGGATAGGAGGCGGCATCTGGATTCTGGGATTGTAGTCCTGGTTGGCCACAGTGCCCTGCGTGACCTCAGACCTGCTCTCCTGGGTTCCTTCCAGACTTCTGTTTCTGATTCTCCCGCAGGGATCCTGGTCTCCCGGTTTTCCCAGGTACAGTCCTGCGCCCCTGCAACCAGAGAAGTCTTCCTTGGGTTTGGTGGAGGTGCACTTCTCCGTATGGCCGCCAGGGGCCGCTGCCGCGCATGAACCTGTGGTGTCCTCAGCCTCCCTTGTTCTGCCTCTGGCTTCTCGCAGTTCTGTTGACCCGGAGCCAGAGGAACGCTTCTTAGCCCCTTCTGGCTTTAAACGCTAACAAGCATGAGCACTGGGCTTGGGTCCCAGATGTCATCTGTGAGATAGAGCTTTGCAAAGCCAGATACAGTTCCCTGGGGAGGCAAGGCCCCAAAGCCCAGGCTAGTCCCTGGTACTCTGCAGGATGCCGCAGGTGGAAGGGCTGAAACAACCCAATGCACAGAAGGGGAAACTGAGGCCCAACTGGGGAGGAGAGGCATTAGATGTCCTGGAGTCCATAGCTGAGAGGAGGAACAGAGGGAGCTGTTCCACCAGTTAGCCACCTCCTCCAGGCAGGTTGCTCTCATCTTTGTGGAAGGAAAACCTGAACCCTGCCATGTTTGTTTCTTTGTTTCTGGGATTCTGTCCTAGTTTCCATGGAAACTGGCTTTGGACCCCTGGGAGGAAAGTCGCACCCTGCGGTGACTGCTCAGATTTTCCCCTTCCCAGTCCATCTCTAAAGCTGTCTGATTTCTCTCCTCGTGCCCTGGGGCGGAGCCGCCCCAGACACGTGCTCTGGAGCCTGAACCAGAGACTCCAGAGGAGTGAAGCCCAGAGGCATCCGTCTGTCCCCTTTCCTCAGGCCACGTTGCTGAGAGCCTGCTGTGTGGGGCTCCAGCATCTTGGGGTGTAGCTGACTGAGCCCGGAAATGTCCCACTGCCAGACTATGGGGAAGGCTGTTGCTAATAGAAGGAACAGCAGGAGCACAGACAGACAAGGAAGGGGAGGGTGAGGAGACGGAGCAGGGAGCGTCTTGACTGGAACTTCTGAAGGCACTAGGGAGCCAGGGAGGCTTTGGAACTGGGGGGCTGCATGAACAGGTGACCGCAGAGATGCCTGGACCCTGGGTTCCTCGGAACCTGCCTTCTAGGTTCAGCTCCAATATCCCGGCACCACACGAGGCATGGGGTGGGGGCTTTGTATGTGTTTGCACAGTCGTGAGCTGGAAACGTGTGTTGAAGAACCCCCGTTGTGAATAAAGTCATCCGGGTGCGTGAGTGAAATGGGAGGTGGAGACCGAGGTCAGATTCGGCCCCAGGAGGGGTTTGGAAGGCAGTGAGGATACACCGACCATGTCAGAGTGGGTGTGGTCTATGAGTCTGTCTCGTCTAATGCCCTGGTACACAGATGGGGAAACTGAGGTCAGCGAGGGAGAGCAGTTTGCCCAGAGCATAGTTAATGGCAGAGCTGGGCCTCCCCTCCAGAGCCCTGCCATCTCTGCCTGTGTCCTCTTGTTGCCCTGGGGCTGTGTGCATCCTTGGGGGCCTCCTGGGCCCATGGGCCCAGCATCATGGAGGTGGCAGGGAGCGTGGACCTCCGGGGGATGGATGAACATGCAGTGAGTTCCCTGTTGGATGTGGGCCAGACCAGGATGAGGTCTGGTCTGGGGCCAGACCTCAGGAACCTCTACCTGCGTGCTGCGTGTTTTAGGGGTATTATTTTATTCAACTTACACAATATCCAGTGAGACAGGTCCTATCATCTGAGAAGTGTGGTGCCTTCCCATGAAGGGCCCTGACATCCCTGAGGCCAGGGCTGCAGGATCAGCCCCCCATCAGCATGCCCCCTCCAGTCCGCCCCTCCTGGATGGTAGGATGTCTTCCCACCAGCTGCGATCTCCATCCCTCCAGCCCCACCCCTTCCTGCCCAGCACAGAGCCATTCCAGGACAAGCCTATGGACCAAATTGCTAGGCCTGTTTGTCTTGGCTCCCTGTCTTCTCTTCTCTCCCCTCCCTGGTGGCTGCCTGAGCAGGTGGCCCTCCTGCCAGAGGCCAAGGGGAAATGGTCCAGCCGGCCCAGATGCAGCCCTGAGCACGGGTCACTCCAGGCCAGGGGTCACTCCCCGCCACACTACACCATGCCACGGGACATGTGTGTGGAGGGAGGTGGGGGCTGCCGAGCGCAGGGCTGGGCCGACTTGAGCTTCCTCTGGATTTGTGGTTTGGCTCCCTCTGTGGCCAACCCAGTGGAAACAAGATCTGTCAACTGGTGCCTGCACTCTTGTCCTCCCTCGAATTGTCTGAGGCAGGGGCCGTGAGAAGGGGCACTGAGACCTGTGATTCCAAGTCACCCCAAGGCAGAATCGCACCTCCCCTCTGTCCCTACTTGCTCCGTGCTCCGTCTGCTTCTTCCTGGCTGTGTCCCCTGGTGATGGAATGTTCTTCCTCACCCATCTCCCTGTCTGTCACACAAGGAGATTGGGTAGATTTGTGATTTTATTTTATTTTTAAGCAGAATCTCTCTGGGACTAAGAATTCCCAGAATTGCCATGTGGAAGCCTGGACTAGGCTGATTAAGCAGGTGTCCTGGTGGGGAATGTTTCAGCTCCTGCCCCCCTCTGTCCCTGCCCCCCCCACACCACATCCCTGGAGGGGGGTCTCTGGCCCATTTGTTCCCTGTGGAACCACATGTTCTCCAAACCTGGAACACCCCCTGCAAAGGAACCCCCCTCCTGTTCTGGGCGGGGGAGAGAGGGAGGTGGGGAAACTGGAGGAAAAGCTTTGCGCTGCATTAAAGGGAGAGAAAGCTGGGCTGTCGGCAGGGCGCTCAGTTTTGTTTAGTTTTTATCTTTCAACTGTGGAGGGGAGAAAAGAAGTCTCAGTGGGGTGTTTGCTTTTATTTCTATTTCTTTTCACTCTTTTTTCCCTCCTATACAAAGATGGGCTATATCTGAGTAAGGAAAAGCAAGAAGAAAATGTTTTATAATGTCTAAAGGGGGGTCGAAGGAGTGCCTGTCTTTAAAAATATGTGAATGCCTGTACTTTTACACCATATACATGGTGTGAGATTCGAAAAGTAGAAAAGAGTATTCGGCGAAAAGAAAAGTCTCTTGTCTCCCCCTTCCTTGGAGATAATCTCTGCTCTTGGTTTCTTGTGTATCCTTCTGGAGACATTCGAACCTATGCTTTAAAATGCACTGTACGTATTTAATATGTACTAATATTTGTATTTCCAATGGACAATGATGCTATTCTGCACCTTGTTCTTTTGTCTGTTTTTATCTAATACATCTTGTGCATTGTTTCATACTAACAACTAAGGAATCACACCGTTTAAAAGCCTGCATTGCATTTCACTGTACAGATACATCAAAAATTTATTATTTATTGACGCTTTCCAAAGAGGGATATTTTGCTACATCCGAATCCAAGCTGCAGTGCATATTCTTGAACATGTTTTCCATTTCACATGTGTAGCTGTTAAAGCAATCCATGGAGGTGTCATTACTGGATGGAAGAGAACCTGCGCACTTGTCATTTGGATCAAACGTTGGCGAAGTGCCGCCCTCTGCTGTCCCACCAATTTTTCTCCCTCCCTCCCACGGCGCGGCGGCAGGAGGGGTCCAGTGTCCTCAAATCCTCACCAGTGCCATATATTATCTGATCTTTACCAAACTGATGGGGACACGGTGTATCTTTGTGGCCTTAACTTCCACTTCTCTCATTCTGGGGGAGGTTGGCTGTGTTTTTCCTGTGTTTCGGAGCCATCTTTATTTCTCTTGCTGTGGAAAGAATGTCTTTCTCTTTGCCCATTTTCGCCCTTGGGTTGTGTCCTCTGCGTATCCCTTTGCTGTGTGCGTCTGGGTAATTACTCTGTAGTCTGTAGTATATGGAGCAAATACTTTTGTCCAGTTTGGGGGGTTTTATTTGATACTGTGGGGATTTTTATTTTGCCCTTCAGAGCTTTTAACGTTCTATATAGTTAAATTTAGCCAGATTCATCTAGGATTTCATTTATGTCTTCTGGAGTTTGTTGTACTGAAAATTATTTTCTGCTTTAATACATGTTACAAACTGGAGAGAAAGGCATTGGATTGAGAATCAGATCTGAGTTCACAGCCAGCAAACCCCTCCCATCTTTTAACCTCATTTATGCCGTCTGTCCAAGGAGGGGATGGGACTTCATCCATTCATTCATCCATCCATTCATTGGCACTGGGTCGGGTGGTGGGATCACAGACATGAATGGCGTGGTCCTTGTCTTTGTGGTCCAATAGTAAGACAGGCCTGGTACCCAAGAGCACAAGGCAGCGTGTTGAGGGCTGTGGTGGAGGCCCTGGTGTGGATTGAGGGGACCGGAAGGGGAGGAGGAGGGTGTGAGGGTGTGGGAGGTGAAACAAGGGATTTCAAGGACGGGTGGGGCCGGGCTGAGTCCTGATGAGGAGGAGTTATTCTGGCAAAATAACCAGGTGGTGTGAGGCCGGGCAGGGTAGGTGACAGGGGAGAGCGTTCGGGGTGAAGGAGGAGGACCTGTGGCTGCACCAGGCCCTGGCCGACTGTGTGGGGAGTAGAGGGCCGGAAACAAACCCTGTCACTGGGTTGAAAAGCCCCACAGACCTCTCCCGAATCACCTCTCCCCTGCCTTCCCTCAGTGTCGGCAAGAACACCCGCTGGTGGGCGTGTGAAATGGCACCGTGGCATCTTACACGTCCTCCCCACAAAAGAGGGGTGATAATTACCTGGCATGATGGAGGTGTTAGCTCCAGCTAAGGAATATAAAAGATCAAATCAAGACATCGTACCCCTCAAAGGTACAAAATGCTTCCTGTCAATTATGTCTTGGTTTGAAAAACAGCCCAGTTGCTTCAGGCATCTGAGCAGCATTCAGTGAAGCTGTGGGCGCACAGCCCCTATCGCCCCATAAGTGCGCCCTCGGACGGTGGCGCGACCTGCACAGGGAGCCACGAGGAGACGGGTGTCCGAAAGCACGTAGCGGTGGTGTTTGTGGCGCGGGGGGGTCTTCGCTTTCCACCGACAGGGAGGTGAACCCATCTCTTACGGCTTATTTGCACCATAGAGTCTGGTTGTGAAAATAAGACCCCGAACCACGTGCCTCAACAAAGACAAATGTCAAAAACGATGTAGACTGGGGAAAAAAGTGCTTGTCAACATTTATATGAGGTTGAGAGACGTGCGCAGCGGCCCCACGGTGTGTTAGAGACACCCCCTCCCCTCACGCTGTGACCCTACGAGAGAGACATGCTCCGGAATGACACACACCACGCCCCCCAGTGGCTGCCTCCGGGACGCAGCCGGCGAGGCACTGGTCCATGACGGCCTCTGCTAAATCGATGTTTTCTTTCTGAGGCAGAGTGGGGGACACAGGCTTGTTCCTCATGTTGTTCTCTTTTTTAAGATTTTATTTATTTATTTTTAGAGAGAGGGGAAGGGAGGAAGAAAGAGGGGGAGAGAAACATTAATATGCAAGAGAAACATCAATTGGTTGCCTCTCGCCTGTCCCCAACCGGGGACCCGGGCATGGCCCTGACTGGGAATCAAACCAGTGACGTTACAGTTTGCTGGATGACGCCCATCCCACTGAGCTGCACTGGTCAGGGGCCTCATGCTACTCTTTCAAAAATTTTACATACTATATCTAACCCAGTATTTCCCCCAATTATTATTTCAATATGTAATCAATGTAAACATTACTAAGGATATATTTTACATTCCTTTTGCCAAACTAAGTATTGGGAATTTGCATTTTCTACTTATGGCCCACCTCAGTGGGGACGACCCGCATTCCAGGTGCTCACGAGCCACCTTGGCTAAAGGCTGTTATCCCGTCCGGGCAGGGTTAACACACGTCGGGCAGAGGCTGCGTCAGCTGACCTCTGAGGTGTCGCATTCCCAAGCAGAGTAGAATACGTGTGTGAAGCACGGCCTCTCTCTCCCTCCCTGCAGGACTGCCTTCCCAGGGCCCCGTGGACCTCACGGAGCTCATCGGCGTCCCGCTGCCCGCATCCGTGTCCTTCGTCACAGGCTATGGCGGCTTCCCAGCCTACAGCTTCGGGCCCGGCGCCAACGTGGGCCGCCCGGCCAGGGTCCTCATCCCCCCCACCTTCTTCCGGGATTTCGCCATCAGTGTCACGGTGAAGCCCGGCAGCGCCCGAGGCGGCGTGCTCTTCGCCATCACGGACGCCTTCCAGAAGGTCATCTACCTGGGCCTGCGGCTCTCGGGCGAGGAGGACGGCCACCAGAGGCTCATCCTCTACTACACGGAGCCCGGCTCCCACGTGTCCCAGGAGGCTGCTGCCTTCTCGGTGCCCGTGATGACCCACAGGTGGAACCGTTTTGCCGTGATCGTCCAGGGGGAGGAAGTGGCCCTCCTGCTGGACTGCGAGGAGCACAGCCACGTCACCCTCCAGCGCTCCTCCCGGGCCTTGGCTTTTGAGGCCAGCGCAGGGCTCTTCGTGGGCAGCGCGGGAGCCACGGGGCTGGAGAGATTCACCGTGAGTGCAAGCCCTGCAGGTCGGGGAGGCCGCTGGACACCGCAGCTCAGACATGAGCAGCTGCACTTGTCATCGTTTGACCCTCACGTCCTCACAGGGGCATGCGCACAGGGTGGGAGAAACACTGGGCTGGAACCCGGCACCTGGATTCCGGTCCTGAGTCCTCAGTGTCGCCCAAGGGCTTAGACAGTCCCTGGGTCTTCTGGGCCTCTTTGTGCTTTCTAATCTGAAAGTGGGGAGGGCAAAACTATGCCACGGGGTCGAGGAGGCAAGTGAGAGAACCTGGTGGAAGCACTTCGTTCATTCTACGGCGCTGTAAAGAGAGCAGGTTTGTTAGATCCCCCGTGACTTCTCCCTTCGAACAGGGGTGGCACGTGCAGTAACTTCTGCAGGGCTGCCATCGGCCAGGACGCCTGCGTGGGAGAGTTTCTCTCTCTCCTTTTGGACAGCGGGCCCTGAAAAAACATCCGAACCCTGACTTTACAGTCAGAACGGGCTTGTGTGTAGGAGCCGTTCTAAAGAAAATCGCTAAGCTACTGCGGTTATTCATTGAGTCAGCACGAGTAACGACTTTGGGCTTACCGACACCAGACAGCACCGTGGGGCAGGGTTTGGGTTTATTTGTAGCGTGCGGGAAGACAGAACTTAAAGACGTTAAAATCCAATTGGCAATTTTTAAACACTCACTCTGGGCGGGTCGTGGAGAATGAGTTGTCAGGTGCGGGGAGAGGAGGTAAGCAAGGAGGGAGGGAAGCCAGCAGGCAGTTCTTCTTGACACAAGACCTTCCAGCCAAGAAGCGCCCAGCTGCAGGAGAAAGACACTCTGTTCCGGGAGAAGGGAAACCCGGGGAGGGGAGACGGCCCTTCGGGGCCAGCCCCTGACCAGTTGGAGGCCTGGGGCGCAGTCAGGAGGCTGCTGTGGTAGCCTGTGCTTTGAACACAATGCTCCCCAAGGGCTCTCCAGCGAGTGGGGTTCAAATTACCTCGGCTCCAGCAGAGAACCCCCTCAATGAGAACAGGCCAAGGATTGGCTTGGCTTCCTTGTCACGGCCACCAGGCAGCACATTCTCACACCATCCTGTCCCTGGTTCTCCTCTGTCAACCGCACCATCGTGTTTTGGCTGGTAGTTGTGCTAAAGACAGGCAGGCCGTGGCTTCAGACCCCTCTGCTTCCCCCCAGGGCTCCATACAGCAGCTCACCATCCACCCGGACCCCAGGTCTCCGGAGGAGCTGTGTGAAGCCGAAGAGTCCTCGGTGAGCCCCCGCCTCCCCTGCCCTCCACAGTGCGCTCTGCAGCCAGCCCGCGGCCGTCTGCTGGGAAGGGCTGGGTGCCCAGGCAGTTCCTCATCCCCAGCGTCACGGGGCCTCTACGTTCTCTCATCAAGTTCTATTTGGGGCTTTTGGGCTTTATTTCATTATTTTTAAGAGCTCGGTGGTCGGCGAGGGAGGTGGGCATGGTGGTGTTTCTTCTAAGGTGTTAGTTTTTTTTCCACCGCCGCAGCAGCCAATGGCCTGGCTTGCAGACTTCCTGCCAGGAAAGGGTGTCAGGGTTCTAAAATCAAAGCCAAAATTCTCAGACACCCTGAATGTACATTCTTATAAAAGTGAACCTAAATTTAGCCTTATGCTTGGCAAATGAGTCCGTTCCTGAGTTGGAAGTGGGGTTGTTTTTTGTTTGTCTGAGCAATAAAATGTGGAAGGAAGCAAAAAGAATAACCAAGCGTGTGCACCACCTCAATTTCACAGTGTGTGTCTGTCTGTCTGTCTCTTTCTGAGAGACACACACACACACACACACACACACGTGCAGTCCTCCACGGGAGGCCGTTCTCTGGCGTCCCCGGCATACTCTGCTCCCCCTTTACCTGGCACCACTTGCCTCCACACAGGCATCCGGAGAGGCCAGCGGGCTCCTGGAGACGGCTGGAGTCGCCGAGATCTTAGAAGCCGACACCTACACTCAGGCCCCGGTGAGTTCTGGGGAGGCGCGCTGTGTCACCTGGGCCAGCTGGGAGGGGGCTGAGAGTCACTGGAGAGTCCCAGAGCCCGGGTCTGACGTGTCTGTTCTCAGATCTGTGACGTCAGTCGTCCTGCGGACGTTTTTTGGGGTCCCCGGTGCTCAGGAACACAGGTCCCCTGAGAGGCCCCCTGTGCTGCGGCCAGCGGGTGGGAAGGCTGCCCAGAGACAAGTCTCGTGCTCAATTGCCCCCCAGCTCTGTGACCTTGGGTGACTTGCTCAGCCACTCTGGGCCTCAGCTCCTCTTCACCATAAAACAGTAATCAGAGCCCTATCTCGGGGTCACTGAGAGGGTTACACGAGGTGGCGCTGGGCCAGGCGCCGGACCCATGCCTGGCATGGGGGGTGTGGCCCCGAGCGGTGGCTCCTGAAACATTTGCTCGGACTCTGGCTGTGACACGGAGGTCAGGGCCCCCACTCCCGGAAGGTGCCCAGTCCTCCCAAGAGCTAACTCCTGACCCCCCGGGAAGGCCAGCCCCCCTCCAGGGCCCCAGGCCTCCTCCCTGCTGGGAATGTGCCCTGTGTCTGAGATAGGACAGTGGTGTCAAGAGCACTGAGTCAGACTCTGGAGACACTGAGGAGCCTGCTGCGATGGAAATAGCCAGAGGCGTCTGAGTCACCGCAGGCGGAAGCCCGGATCTTCTGAGCTGGTCTGGCTCACTCTACAAACTCACGTCTGAGAGTGGAGCAGACACATGTCAGAGTACTCTGGGAAAGCAGAGTCCTCCGGGAAGTAGGCAGAGGCCATCAATTATAGACCTCTGGCAACAGCTGTGTGGGTGGGCAAGGACAGGACCATGGTCTCTTAGTGCTGGAAGGACTGAACGGTCACCTTTTTCTGTACAAGGTGTGAAAAGGAGCCCTTTGTACAGACAGGCAAGCTGGGGCCCCGTGAGGAGAAGACACTGGTTAGAGCTGGGGCAAGAGCACAGGTCCCTTGATGTCCCATTCAGGGGCCAGGCCATGACTCTGAGCTGCTGTCCTGGCAGGCATTGCAGGAGTCCATCCCCAGGGCAGCAGCCAGTTCACGGGCAGTGTGGACGCAGGAAGTTGAGAGCTGGCTGCCTCCGCAGTGACTGATGTGGGCAGTGTGGCAATCTTGTGTACCCATCAACCCTTGGCCACTTCATTGGCATGTCCAGGGCACAGAGTGGTGGTCACTTGGGCCTCCTAGCCCAGTGCTACCCGCCTGGTGCACCAGTTCGCAGCTAGGAGTGAGGCTGACTCGGGCAGAGATGCCCAAGGTGGACCTGGGAGCAGGACAGGAGAGGGGAGCGGGGTTTGAGAGGGAGAGGTGATTGCAGGGGTGGAGCCCGTCAGGGAAGGCTTTCTGATGGTCGGGTCATTGCAGCTGGCAGCTTTGGACAGAGGTACAGAAATGGTAGGGAAGGAAGAGGACTGGTCTGCTGGCCCTCAGTACCCATTGTGTGGCTGGTGCTTTGTACATATGACCTAATGCCATCCTTGCAACAACCCTGCAAGGGAGATGGACTCTTAAGAAGGACAGGGTGGCTGTGTCAGGGTCACACAGTGCTGGCATCGGGACCCTCGCCTGGCCTCCTCTCCCCGGCCAGGGTCCTGCAGTACAGGGCAGATGTGGGTGCGTGTTGCCGCTGGGAGTGGGTACAGCATAAATCCCCAAAGTGTCTCAAGAAGTGAAAAAGGGATCTGATGGACTGTGGCCCCCAGGGCACCCCGAACCCTCTCCTTCCTAGATCCTCCAGCTCCCCTCTCCTCGGTGGCTTCGAGAGAACTGGTATAGACCAGAGTCCCACCGAGCGTGAGTCCAGCTCTGCCTCTCATTGCTGTCCACCTGGAGGCTGACCCATCTGTTCAGGATGTCAGAGTCCCTCTGCTTCTGCAGAACCCTTGCTTCCTCTGGCTGCCTGTGCAGGGCCATGGTTTTTCATTCATTCCCCAGAGGATGCACTGACGCGTAGAACACTGCAGAGTTTTGTCCAAGGCTGCCCAGCGAGTAGGTGGTGGGGCCAGGTCCCCAGGGAGAGGACCAGGGTGTCCTCAGTCATGTCACCCTGGACCTGGGACTTCCCCTTCCACCGTCTCCTGGAGGGGCTCCCTGGCTGCCCTCCCTGGCCACCCCTCCAAGGCGGGGGGGATTTCCCACTTACTCTCAGACATCCCCCCACCCCACCCCCTTCCGGCTTCTCTCTTGGAATGAATATTACTTCCCTGTCCTCACCCTCTCCAGCTGCCACCCTTCAAGACACAAGCCATGACCAGCACACTGAATCAGGGACTGAAAGAGCCAGCCAGCCCCTCCTCTCCTCCTTCCCCATTTAGGGCAGAAGGCTCTGCTGCTGCCCTCTTCCCCCTGCTAAGTCGGCCTCTGCTGACACACCACTCCACTTCTGGAAAGTTCCATCTGATGCTGTGGTACAATTACTATCCCTATAGTTCTCAGTTCTGGCTGTGCACCAAAGTTGTGTGTGGGGGGTGGCGGGGACAGAGGAAGGCAGGGCTGAGAGCAGCGAAGGGGACTCGTGACTGGGCTGCACCACAGGTGTTCAGGCTCAGGTCTGGAGAGAGGTCGAGAATCTGCACTTGGGAACGGTTTTGCAGGCGATTCTCATCCACAGGCAGGATCTCTCTTCCAGCCACACCTCCATTCTCGCCGGCCCTCAGATGCACCCCGCACTTTCACCCTCGTCTGTGCCTTTGCTCCGGGGTTCTGTTTGCGAAGGGGGACCTTTCCTGCCCCCTCTCTGCCTGGCCAGGGTCTCCTTCTCCTTCAGGATCCAGTCCGCAGGCCCCCATTGGAGGCCATTGCCGACCTCCCTCCCCGCACTTGGCTCTCACTTCTGCTATCCCACGTGTCACTCACATTCGGTCACAGCTCGTTGTGTCTGGGTCTGGGTTTGTGTCTCCCGTAGTTCAGCCATTTGAGAACAGTCACCCTGTCTTATTTATTCATTTCCCTATCTGCAGGGATTAGCCAAGGACCTGCACGCAGTAGGGCCTCAGGAAAGCTGTGTTGAATGTGAATATGGGCTCAGCAAACCACCACACTTTTAACAACTAAGTCGTAAGACTCCACATTTCTATTTTGTCACAGGCCACACGGGTCCTCCATCCACACTAACCCCTGAGAGCCATTTACAGCTGCTTGTCAGGGGCAGGGTACTTGACTTTGACCCTGACCACCAAGAGTCAGCTCACCAGATTCACACTCTGCCCTTGACCGGGGATTTGTGGCTGCCTTGTTAGGAGTTTTCCAAAAGCGGTTTGGGGCTGATGGACTAAGATTTTTGGTTAAGTTATGGGGCCTGTAAGAACCCTCCTCGTTCTGATGGACCAGAGGTTCCTTGTTTATACACAAGGTTCTGACACTGAGGAAATAACTTTCTGCTGCTAGGCAAACAAGTGAGTGATCACTGCAACCACAAATGAACCCTGAAGTCTCTGTGTCTTAGTTGTTTCTTGTTCATTCACATCACAGGCCCAACCCTGGTCAGCAGGACCCTTCCATTCACACCCAGCCCTTGAACTCAGAGAGGGCTGGGGCGGTTTGCACAGTGGCCCTGGGGCTCAGGGGCTGCTGCCTGGGGGTGATGCCCCAGCCCCTGCTGCCTACCACGCCCATCAGAATTTCTACCTGGATCGCTGAACTGCTCTATGCTTCCAGCTGTGGGGGGTTTTGTTTGTTTCCTTTTTCCTAGTTGGTAAAGTTAGTTGAGCTACAGACTGGCTTCAGAAAAGCTACAGAAGAGCTGAAGTGTCCTAGAAAGGAAAGCGTATCCACCTTTTATTTCCAGAGGAATTCATGCCCAGTGCCCACCTAGGATCGGTTTACACAGCACCCACTGAGTGCAGCCTGCTTCATTCATTTCTTCACTCGTCTCTCATGAAACAGATCTTTACTGAGCACCCCTCTCCCAGCCTGGGAGGCGGGCATGTGGCCTCTGTGCTCAGAGAGCTCGGACAAGCCCAGCAGAGTCTCACTGTAAACCGAGCAGAATTAAATTGCCCTTGCATGCACCTCTTGCAGGCCCTGGCTGGCTCAGTCATTGCCCAGGTACACAAAGACGGGTCTGAGCTTTCTCCTGGGTTCATTCAGAAGACAAAATCTAGTCACTTTGTGGCTGGATTACTTTCTCCAGGGATATTCACTGCCATTTTTTTCCTGCTTTCCTGGCAAGTAAATCCTTTTGGGTCTCGTTTTTTTCTCCCTTCAGCCTGAAGAAGCAGAAGTGGAACCCATAAACACACCTCCAACTCCGTCGCCTCCCTCTGAGGATGTGGAGCTTTCTGGTGAGCCGACGCCGGAGGTGACCCCGGGAACCGCCAACCTGAGTGCCGTCCTGCACAGTGGCCCCGAGCAAGGCAAGTCCTGGGTGCACCTTCGCGGAGGGCGGTTTTTTTGTTTGTTTGTTTTTGTACTGAGGATGACTGTGTGTCCAGCCTGGGCGACATATGGAATATAGAGCATCTCACTTAACCTTGTGCATTAGACAAACAGGTGGGGAAATCGAGTCACCCAGCTGCGGCTCCATGGCTTGTGAATGGCAGAGCTGGTTTTTAATCTTGGATAGCTGGCCTTTCACTCCCCAAAGTCCAGCCCTCCTGAAGTGCCTGAGGTTTAACAGAAAAGTTTGTAATGATTGTTGCTGCTCCTTAAATACCTACTATGTGCCAAGTGTTTGCACACTGCGTCTGCAAACTCAACCATACGTCTCCTGGTTGCTTTTATTCAATATTAGCCAGTATTTTACGGATGGAGATACCAGTGCTGGGAAGGCTAAGTGACCTGCTCACAGTCACACGGCCAGTGAGGGTGGGACAGAGCCAGTGGTGCCCGGGCCTGACTTCCAGAATCCCCAGCCTTCCCGGCCGTGGCCGCACGCTCTGATTCTCAGGGCCAGGCCATCTAAACCACTGTGGGGCACACGAGGGGAAGCCAACTCATGACTGGGGAGGGGCAGGCACCCAGGAGGCCAGTGGCAGGCCCCGGGTGTGGTCTGGCCCCTCGACTCCCCGTCCAGGGCTCTGCTCCCTGCCCAGCCACATGGAGGAGCACCGGCAAAAACCCGCGATCTGACATCATCCCTCGGACGGCAGCTTGACAGGTGCCCAAGGCTGAGATAGGCCTGAACTTTCTGCCCTTCATCAGAGGGGTGACCATTTCAGACTGAAGTTACAGCCAACATCAGGGCCCCGAGATTTAGGTACGGGGTCAAAACACAGCCCAGACGCCCACCAGAGGGGCCGGCTGAGCAAACGGTACTTCATTCCTGTGCGTAGCCCTGAAACTGCTGATGTAGCAGACGGAGGGCCCCAGGGACACGCTCGTGCTGTGCTCCCTCACAGGAGGCCTCTCCAAACTGTACGTGTGCTGTGACCCTCATTTCAAATACATGTTATTTATACTTACACCTGCCCTGTAGAGTAATGTGTGTGTGCTAGAATAGTATACAACAAGAGGGCTAGGAGCAGTGATGTTTTCTGGGTGGTGGAAGTGTGGGTGGTTTTAATTTTCTTTTTCTGTGGTTCTGTAGCTTACATATCTTTTACAGTCTTACGTATTCTTTTTACTTCTGCCATCAGTAAATGAATGTTATTTTAATAACGGAACTTGGGAAGTCTGTGGGTAAGAGAAATATGTAGAACTGAATAGAAAAACAATTGCATGATAATTTAATAAAGTCACAATCCGGCCGAGGAGCCAGGGTGTTGCAGTGGAAAGACGGGCGGGCCGGCCAGGCGCAGACGGCTTGGACAGAAGCCCTGCTGAGCCACCTATCCGCTGCCGGGCCTGGGACAAGCTGCTTAACTTTTCCAAGCTTTAGCTTCTTTAACTGTCCACTGGGGGTGTTCACAATTTCCCCTGTGGACGGGAGGATGTGGACGTGGATTATGAATTGCAATGCTGTTCTCCTGGGTGGAATTGGGATTTCTGAGACGGGCAAGGAGGGGCAGAGGCTGCAGGGCCCTGGGTGAGGGCCTCTCCCAGGCGGAGGGGTGAGTTGAAAGGAGGTGGGAGCCAAACTGGGCCTGGGACCCAGATCCACACACAGCTTGCCTGTTCCCTGGGTTCAGCCAGACTCCTCTGGCAAACAAAAGACCAAATGAAAACAATGGAGCTGGCCAGAATGTTCTTGTTCTTCTTGTTGGGTAGAAAGTCTAGATGGTGAGGGAAATAGTTTTGAACCCTGAGAGCCCTGTCTCTGGCTAGGGAAAGCTGAGTAATAGTTTTATTCTCATTCCCCTGACACCATCTTGCCCCAGGGCACATACTACCCCCAACTCCATCCTCCAAGGAGTGGGGACTCAAGAGGCCTGGAGTCTGACCAGCTGCTTGCACAGCTCCCCCTGGTGGTGGGAACAGGGAGGATGCAAGACAGTGACCAGATGCGCACTTGCAGAGTCCCTTGAATGAGGCAGTGCCTCCACCGCCCTCCCCACAAACTGTTCATAGCAGGAGGCAAGCGTGAAAACAGCACATGTAGAAATGTCTGGGCGTGGGGACAGGTCCACCTGGCTTCACGGGCTTCTCCTAGCCACTTGTTCTCTGTGGGTCTGTTTCTCCTCTGTGGAATGGGGTTAATAAATAAATTAATAAGGCGCTAATGTGCAGATCAGAGCAGGACACACATGGCAGGCTGTGATAGTACGACCAGAAACGTGAGGTTCTGTCCCAGCTCTGCTCACCCGCTGCGAGGGGGCGGGAGGGCCCTTGCAGGTAGGTCAGATGGGCCAGCAGGAAGATGAAGCCAGGGGAGAGATGAGGCAATGCTCAGCCTGGAGCCCAGCCTGCAACAGACTTTCACTCATGTTAGTATAATTTCTTTTTCCCTGCTTTAGGACTCCATGTGTTTTTTAAATCGCAAAAGAAGTATGTACTTGTGGTAACAGTTTAATCAATGCAGAGTTGTAGAAACCAAAATAAGAGTAGTTTCCTCTTCTGTCCTCCGGAGGAAATCAATGTTAAGTATTGTGGTTTAGCCAAGAGCATGCTGTTTATTTGCATACATACATATTTCCATATATGTAGCTATATGTTATGTGTGCTCTGCAACTATGCTAATTATATAATGTTGATAGAACGTCTACGCTCATACATAGCTCTCCACCCCTCACAAACACAGAACCGCACTGCCAATGAGCAGGCACCGATTGCTAGCTCTACGCCAGGGGCTGTCCTTGAGGCTCTTCTTGTTGTCATTCATTTGATCCTTGTAGCATGCAACCTTCAAAACGAGCCTACAAGATCGGATTTTCCCCACTTTACAGATGAGGAACCTGAGGCATTGGTTAAATGACTTGCCACAGGTCACCAAGTGCCAAAGTGGGCGTCCAGCCCTGCAGCTGGTGACAGAAACTGTGATTGAAACCATGTGTCATGTGGCCTTCAGTTTGCTCAGCTGGTCCCCACAGTGGGCATCTGGGGTGTTTTTTGACCTTGCATCTAAATCTCGCTGCTCTGGTGTTGGCTATGACTTTGGACCGCAATGGTTCCCCCCAGTGAAAAAGGGCAGAAGCAGAGCAGGCTGATCTCAAGCCTTGGGCACTTGGGTTTGTTTGTTTTAATTTTCTCTTAATCCTGTATCCTGGGCATCACTTCAGGTCGGTCAGGGAAGAGGTACCTCTTCCTTCTCAGGACTGCAAAGCAGTTATTAATCCCAGGGTTCCCGCTTCCTTAGGGTCTGGGGAGATCCTGAACGTCACACTGGAGGGGGCTGATGCTGTGGACAGGGTGCCCCTTACGGACGTGGGCTCGGGGGATGGGGCCTTCCTTCACGTCACTGAAGAGGTGAGTGGATGGCAAATTCCCCTTGATCAGTCAGTGGTAAATTTGTTTGCGTATTTCAGACTTGGTGGTGACTTGTGCTGGGCACCGTGGAGACACCAGAGGGTTTTAGGTGGATGTGGTGGAGACTGCCTCCCTCCTGCTGGGACAGAGGAGGCAGGAGTCCCAGAGCCCCAGAGGCTCTCGGGGAGGCCCCAGGACGTGGGGAGGAGACGCAGCTGGTCCTCATGCCTGCCTGGGGGTGAATGCTGGGTCCTCACCATGGCGCCCGCCTCCTGCCCAACCATCCAATTGTGAAGATGCACGGCCTCTTCTGCTCTCGAAGCCCCATCAGGACAGAATCAGACCAACTGCGTGTGTGTCCACTCTGTGGTTGGGTAATTGGCTTTTGTAACCACAGAACCAATTGTTTTTATCGTCACCCGAGGACATTTTTTCATTGCTTTTAGAGAAAGTGGGGGAAGTGGGGAGAGAGAGAGAAAAAAAACATTGATGTGACAGAGAAATGTTGATGTGAGTGAGAAACACCAATTGTTGCCTTCTTATACATGCCCTGACCGGGAATTGAACCCGTGACCTTTTGGTGGATGGGATGATGCTCCAACCGACTGAGACACACGGTCAGGGCTGCAAAACCAAATTTTAAAGTGCTGGACACAGTTGGGTACCAAAGTAAAGCAAATGTGTTTTTCTCACAATGGCCTCTGCTAAAACTCACAGGGTCAGCTCATTCTTCCCACCATCCTGCTATGAAAACACAGACATTCTCATACTCTTCCTCCCTGTCACTATGTGATAACAGCCTATTTTTACAGGTATTTTCAAAGTCCAGTCTAGCATAATATAAAAAATTCAGTTCCTTTGTCTCTTGAATTCTAAGGAATACATATCCAGCTCACCAAATGGTTTGTAGTGAGAAGGGAGGGGCAAAGCCACAGCACACTTAAAATTGCCTGCAAAGGAATTCTTACTCTCTCAGAATGAATTCTGTTCTTTTCCTTATACAGCCCAGAGGCAGGTGATGGGCTAATGCTGGTGGAACTGATTTCACTTTACTGTCTCTTAGCATGTCCAACATAACTGGCCTGGTTCCTTCACGTAGCAAGTGGAAGGTAGCTGATGACTGTGGAATTGTACTTAATTTGTACAATCAATTAATTAGTTATACTTCATTATGAAGCCCCTTGGGACTTTAGCTAAAGTTGCATCCGAAAGAGTCTCATTTTAAAATCTGTGACATCATCTTCTCTGTGTGTGGGGGGGCAGTACTCTGCAAGGACTTAGTACGTTACATGAGAAAAGGGCAGTTGTCAGATAAGTCTGGGAAACGCTCCACTTTACACCTTTCCCCACAGCTCCGAGAGGTCCTGCAGCAAGGAAATCTGTCCAGTTTTCATCAGCTTTCGGTATCCAGACAAACTTGTGTTTGCAAACCAAAACAACCCCAAAGTTAAAAAACAGCCACCACCACCTTGGAAACTGAGATAAACATAGTCAGTTTGCTGGCACCAGCAGCCAAAGCTGCCCCCTGTCCTGCACCTGCTGTGTGACCTTTGGAGAAGGCTGTGCGCCCTGAAGGAAACAGCCACAGGGAGAGAGAGGAAGCAGGTGTCTAGCCTGAGAAGGTTAAGGGCAGCGAGGCTGCTGCCTGTGCACCTCGAAGCTCTGTCGTGGGCAAAAGACATTCAGCCTGCTCTTTGGTCTTCGGGACCTGCAGGTGGGAGAGGTCACAGGGAGGCAGACCCACCTAGATAGATGTCCCAGAGCTGGAGCAGGCTGACACAGGAGGCAGTGACCTCCTGGTCACCGGTGTGTGCAAACAGGTGCCCTGCACCTGCTGCTGTCCCAGGATGCTGTGATTCTGGGATGGTCCTAGGGCTGGGGTGAAGTCCAGGTGAGAAATGTGCATTGAGGGAAAGAAGCTGCAGAAATGCAAGTTGACAGACAGTCTGTTCTCCCTGGTACAGGCCTGTGGATTAGGGCTGTGGTTCCAGCGACACTGCCCCTCCTGATGCCTTTGTTTCAGGGTCCACGCACTGAAGCAGGTTTGGCATCAACAGCAGCAGCCGGACAAGCCGAGGTGGCTGTCAGCACTACAGCGGAAGCCGAGGTGACCGTCAGCACTGCAGTGGAAGTAGAGGCCAGCAGTGTGCCCACTGCGGGGCTGGCCCTTTCTATGTCCACCCAGGAACCTGGGGAAGGGGTCTCTTCAGTAAGTAGCTTGGAGCGCACACTCCACTTTACCTCCTTCTGGGAGATGGTGGGCATCTCATGTGGTAGCAGTCACTGGCCTTGCTCATCTGTTTGCAAAACGCAGAGCTACAGCCTAGTGGGGCCAAGTTCGAGTGGACAGTGATTTGGAGGCTGAGTTGTCCCCTGACTCATTCAGCAGATGTCGGTGGGGGGCTGCACTGTGCTGAGCACCAGGTAAATGAGGCAGATCGCCTCCTGGCGACAGAGGGCAAGAAGTGCAATAGGAGACTCTGGCCTGCACCTCTGGTGCTCTGGCGGCACCAAAAATGGGGCCAGGACCCACAGTCATGGACCCAGGAAGCCTTCCTGGGGAACGGTAGCTAAAGGTGAGACCAAGGGATGTGTAGAAGTGGCCTAGCGGATGACAGTGAGACCGGTGATCCGGGAGGTGGACCAGCAGGAGCTGAGGCCCGGAGGCACCAACAGGAGCCGGGCAAGACCTAACATCCTGCCCGGCCGTGGAGGGAGGAGAGAGTGACAGCAGGCGGGGAAGCATGGCCGGGGGGCCTCTGCGTCCGAGGAAGTCAGAAGAAAGAACCTGAGAGAGTTCAGCAGAAATAAGGAGCTGCTGAGGGTGTTAAAGAAGGAATGACGTAGTCGAAGTAGGTTCTAGGAAGGTCGCCTGACCCTGAGTGGAGGCAGGTTGGGGGCCGGCAGCCTGGAGCAGGGTGTGGCTCGGAGGCTGCGTCTTGTTCCGGGTGAGGGTGGTGTTGGCTCGCTCTGGGTTGGGGTGACGCTGGCAGGTCCTGCCGGGATTCCCGGTGAGTAAAGGCTAGAAGAGCAGGGCAGGAGTTGGATCTGTCGCCGTGACCACTGGTGACCTCGGGGAGGGCAGGCAGAGGCACTGGGCTAGGAGAGTGAGGCGAGCTTCACTTCTAGAAAGCTGTGCGTCCCAGGACCTGGGCTCCCAGCACCACGACTCGGGCGCTCAGGGGAAGCTTCCCTCTCAGGAGTGGTGGAAGGTGGATGGCAGGGACCGTGACGAGTGCCAGCCGCTGATGTCGGCAGGGGGGAATAGGGTGAACATGCAGCCACCGTACTGGCCGGGTGCTCAACCTTGGGTGGTGCGTAAGGTCAAGGCCTCTGTGTAGGTGGCCCAGTCAGGGCAGTGGTATAAGGTGAGACCTTGGATGTGCACATGCTTTGAAGGCGAGGGAGCGACAGGATGCAAGTGTAGGAGGGGCCGCCTGTCTCCTGCCTCCAGGCACTGGCTGTCGATCACTGAGCTGGTCCCCGTGATGTCTTCCTGTGCAGGGTCCAGATACTGAAGAAGGTTCCGCAGCGACAGCAGTGGAGGAGGCCGAGATGCCCACCAGCACCGATGGGGAAGCCGAGGCCAGCAGTGTGCCCACTGGGGGGACAGCCTTCTTCGTGTCCACCCAGGGGCCTGGGGAAGGGGTCTCTCTGGTAAGGTTGAAGTCGCGGCTGGGAGCAGACCCAGCCTTGTCAAGGGGCCAGTCTGCATTCTGCTCAGCAAATCCAGAGGAGCCCAAGTGGGGTGGGGGGGCACCTTCCTGACCAGATACTCCCCCTGAGGGAGCATGTGGTGAAGCCCCTGCTGGCCAGGGGGAGCCTGCTGCAGGGGTGGGTGAGTCAGCAAGATCGGGGTGAGTCCCAGGGCTGGTGCAGGGGCCACCGCCTCTACCAGCAGGGGTCAGGCCCGAGGAGGAGGCTAGCGAGCTGCGAGTGGAAGGGATGATGGAGGGCTCTGCCATGGCCTGCTTCTGGGAGCGAGCACAGGTCGTCAGAGGGCAGCGGAGGGTCAGGGTGCAGCCCGCAGGGTCCCGGGGCACAGCCAGGACTTGTCAGCCCTCTCCTTAAGCATCGCGAGAACACTGTTCCCAGCTCCTGAAGGCAGGACACATGTGTTCTGGGACACTTGGCATGTCTGTCCCTATCATGTCACTGGAATGGGTGTCCTCCCATAATGTCACTAGGATGGGTGTCCTGCAAGTTCTTCGCGCTCAGCAGACTTCAACCTAGACTCCTCATTTCCGTTCCTCCCGGGTTCCCACCTCAAATGAATAGCACCGTCATCCCCAGTCCTAATCCAGGATTCTCTTCCCTCTTCCTTCCTTCCCACATCCCATCAACCATCAAGTCTTGTTGGCAGCACCAAGCCCTGGACTGAGCCACCATTCCCAGCCCAGGTGCTGGTGAGGGTTTGTGCCTGGCCAACCCCAGTGTCGGCCCTGACTCCTGCTGGTGGGGGCAGCGGTCCCACAGACCCTGCTACCCAACCTGGCCTACAAGGAATACTTGCAGGGTCTGGCCTGGCCAGCCTCGCTCGCTGACTGGGTCTTGGGTCCCAGCGAGGCCCAAGCTCCCAGCTCTCAGCCCTTCAGTCTCATTGACCTTGCAGTTTTCTAACACGCCTCTTCTTGCCTCAGAATTTCCCCAAACCACCTCCTCCTGGCCCAGAAGCTTTTCTTCCCTGCTCCCCTCCTTAGCTCCTGCTTCACCCTCAGAGTGCAGCTCAAACACCATTTTGTCTGGGAGATGCCAGCCCAGACTGGGGGGTCCCCCACAGGCACGTTCACGGCACCCGCACTTCTCCTGGGAACTCCTCACATAACCGTAACCAATGGGAAACTTGGTCAGTAGTTCATGTCCGGCTCCCTCCCAGACTGTAAGCCCTGTGAGGCGGGGATCACACACGTCTTGTTCATCCATCCATCTTCATCCCTGCGAATGCTGGGCACTCGATGTGTGTTTGCTGAGGGAAGGACAGGAGGGCGTTGTCAGGCCATCATCACACACCAGTGGCACTGGCCTTTGGGGTCGTCCCACACATTGGCTCCCAGCCTTTCACCCCTGGCCGAACATTGTCCACCCCGAGAAGCTTTGTGGTGAGGAGGGGACGTCTTCACCAGCGGACAGCCCTCCCACCCACTGGGCAGTCGTGTGGAGTATTTCAATGAACCAAAGTGTCACTACCCCCTTCTTTCCTCCCTCTCCTTCACCCCTCATCCCTCATCTTCATTTCAGTCACTTCCTCCCCCACTTCTTCCTTAAAGGCAAAGCCCTCGGCACAGGCTGAGGACACTAGGCACCAGTTGTGGCTCAGTAGAGACCGAAACTTAACCCGCAGGGCTGTCTGGGAACAGGGACGCCTCCTGCGGAGGTGGAGAGCATCCAGTCAGTGCAGATGTGCAGGCTTAGGTGTGCCGGGGGGGGCCCTGGGGCCGGGGGGACGGCCGGGGAAGTCTTAGATGGGCAAGGGAAGGGGCGCTGTGGCCATGCCAGCATTCCAATGGCCGCAGGAATTTCCTCCCTGTGGGCACCATCCAGGGGCGTGGACCGAGTGGCACGGTCCCTCACGCCAGTCTTGTTCCAGGGTCCAGGCAGTGAGGGCACCTTGACAACGGCAGCAACTACGGCAGAGATGCCCCTCAGCACTTTCGAGGATGAAGATGAGGAGGCCAGCGGGGCTCTCACCAGTGGCCCTCCTCTGGTCATAACCTCAGCAGCCCCTGAGCAAGGGGAGGTCAGTTTTGTAAGTGTGTCCTGGCATTCTCTGCTGCTCACCAGGGGTCAGAGGTATCAGCAGTGTGAGAGGGAGCAGTTACCACCTTCCCAGAGGCAAATGCCCATTGGGCCTGGAGTGGGGGAGGGGCAGGGCGGTGGGTGCTCTAACTGCAGGGAGGCGGGATGCAATGGAGGGAGCGTAACAGCGAGGGCCAGGGAGGTGGATGTTTGTCCTGACCCTGCTTCTCCCTAGCTTTCTCCAGGAAGAACTTTCTCAGAGGGAATGAATGGCCAAAGTAGGAAGGGGTGCTGGGAGGAAGGGGTCAGTGAATGCCCTGTCACTGGGCACAGGGGCTTAGGGGACACACGTACTGCAGAAGCAAATATGAGTCTGTGTTTCTGTGAATGTGCTGGGGCTAATGGCAGCTGTAGGTAAGACTGTGTTTTGAAATTGGGCTAGTGCCAGAGAAATGACAGTCACCAAACCCACTGGCAGGCAGCTGTGAGCACATAGCATCATGGGGGAGGTGATGTGATTTCTCGTGTTGGCGTTGCCTTCAGGGGCCCAGCGAGGAGGAAGACTCAGCAGCAGCCACAACTGAGGAGCCCTGTACCACCACTGAGGCAGAGGAGTCGGGCAGCGCTCCCCCCGAGGGGCCCCCACTCCCCGAGCCCACGGTGACCACTCCCGAAACAACTGTGACCCCTGAAACAGCAGTGACCACGTCGGTAAGTAGCGCAGTAGAGGCGTGAAGCTTTGACTTGGCCAGTTTCACAGAGGAGAGAAGCAAAGGCTGAAGTCCTGGGAGGAGCCTGTCACTGGCCTTCTCAGAGGTGGCTTTTCCTTTTGGTTTGCAAATTGCCCCCATTTGGGCACTGGAGGGGCCTCCAGCCTGGGAACATATGCGGAAGCTGAAGTTTGCAGAGGAAAAAGCAAGAGGAAAAATCCAGGGCACTTGGCTCTGTGTCCCACGTGGCCTTTACAATGAAATGAGAATTTTCTGACAGGCAGAGCTGACCAGAGATGGAAAGACCTATCTCCAAGGTCAGGAGACTCCCATTTGCAGGTGGGAGACCTGATAGGGGGGCAGGGAGTGCGGAGGGTGCGAAGCATCAAAGGTGTGCGTGAGGGGCGGTGACCGAGTCCCTTCTGACCCGGGTTTCTGTGACCCTGGCCTGCACCTGTGCAACCTCACACACGTCCCTTCTTCTCTTTGGGCCTCGTTTCCTGTCTGTAAAAGTGGGTGGCTGGGCAGTCAAGTCATTATACCAATTGCGCTTCACACGGTCCACCTCCTACCGCCATATTCTTAGCGCAGAGCAGAGAGGCAGGCCGGGGTATTTTAAAACCAATCCCAGACCCTGCATCCTTTAACTCACACATACTCTAGTGGGTGTCTCGAATCAGTTGGCCTGGACCCTTTTTTGCCCTTCTATCCACAATGTCATCATCTCTCTGACAAAATGAACAATGGCTCTTTCCCATTGTGTGATATCATAGTTTAAAAATCTTTTCACTAACATGTTCTTTTACATACTGGGTGATTGTTTAGATAGAGGATGGGGGAGAGAGAGACACTGATTTGTTTTTTGCACTTATTTACAACGGTTGCATGTGCCCTCACTGGGATCAAACCGGCAACCCTGGTGCACCTGGGCAGCGCTACTTGGCCAGCACTTTACTAGCACTGGGTTGAATCTGGGTCCGAACAAGGTCTATGCGTTTCATATGGTTAATGTGCGTCTTAAGGCTTTTATAATCTATGGTCGTCTCCCACCTTCTTCTGTTAGCCATCGATTTGTGGAAGAAACTGGGTCAGTCGTCCTTCCTGCTTTCTGCTTGTCCAAGCTGGCTCTGGGCAAGGGCGCAGCTGGTGGGAGTGTCAGTGGGTTTATCACTTCTGGGATGTTCTGTGTCAACACATATTAACGACCATGAAACTGCACATTGTTGACCCAGAAACTTCTAAGAACTCATCGTAAAGGAGAGTCCAATGTGTAAACAGGCTTGTACACCAGGATTTTAATCTGTGCTGTCTATCCGTAGTAGTGAAAGAAATTGGACGTGGTTTAATTAGTGAATGGGGGTTAATCGAATTAAAGTATGTTCAAATAATGGAACTTAAGCAGCTATGAAAATTATACTTATTCAGAGTATTTCATGATGGAGGGGGAATGCCATACAATGTTAAGTGAAAAAAGCTGGTTATAAACTTGAGCATGTCGTGTGGTCTAGCTATGTTAAAACAGACAAGTGCAAACCCCCTGGAAGGAAATACCCTCCCTAAATGTCAGTGGTTGTTGCCTCAGAGTGTCAGAACTGTGAAGGTCGCTAGGGTCCTAACACACATGGGTGTTTCCACCGTCCCCTCGAGACTTTTACGATGGGATTTTTAAAGCTCTAAGAAGAGGAGTGTGGGGAGGGGTGGTTGTGGGGGGGAGTGAGAAAGGAGAGTAGGAGGCATGAGTATGCAGTACTTTACCCTGGGACATCACTAGTGCAGACTGATTGCCCTTGACTCTCAGGAGTGTTCGAGAAACGGGAATGGATGCCCTGAGTCCTGAGCTAGGGGTTTCAAAGCACCGCAGGGACAGGGGAGAGAGTATCCACTCTGGAGAGTCTTCGGGATCATTTTAAATCTGAGCCCCTCAAGACAGTGGGTGGAAGGGGCATCCGACCTGCTGTGCCATGTTTTCATCCCTCTCTCTGTTTGCTCATGAGTAGAGTGGGCATCGCAGTACCTGCACCTTGGATTGTCATGAGGATTAAATGAGTTAACACATTATCTTGCATATAGTACATGCTTGATCAATTAGGTATGTAGAGTTATTTTGCAGAAGAGGCTCAGAGAGGTTAAGGGATTGCTCAAGGTCACACAGCTCCCAGGAGTCAAGTTGGGGGAGTCTTACCGTGTGGACTTTCCACTTTTGTTTTCTGCACTCTCCACAACCAGCCGTTTTCAGACATGATCCAGAAGTTGGATAGCAAACCCACAGGGGTCCCAATGAGGTCATTTTGTTTCTCAGGTCATTTGATACATAATTTCCGAGAGCCTATCATCTGCTGGGTGCAGGTGACATGGCAACAGTCGGGTATTCGGTAGATACTAAGGGTGTTTGGGGAAGTATCTTTTGTTCTTGGGGGAATTGATGGCATTCGGCAAGTGTGCGCTGAGTGTCTTCTCGGTGCCAGGTCTCGTGCTGGACACAGGGCACCCAGAGGTGTCTCAGGATGGGGCTGACCCTGGAGTGGTCCTAGTCTAGAGTGGCCGAGGAACTGCATGCAACTGAGCTTCAAGTCAGGTGGTCCTGGCACCAAATCAAGACCTTAACAGAGGCCAGTAGAAATACAAGAGAAAGAGAGATGAATTCCATCTGAAAAATGCAGTGAGGGAGGGCTTCATGGAGGAGGTGACCATGGAACTGGGCCTTGAAGGCTATGTAGGGATTTGAAGAGCAGGAAAGGAGGCTGGGGAGAAGATGTAAAAGCATGTAGTATGTTTGAGGATGGGCTGCATGTTAGCTGCACAGCTGGGGGGTGGGGAGGGCGGGGGTAGCTCTGGACTGGGGGAAAAGGCGCTGGAAGGGCCAAGGAGGCCAGATCGCAGCGCAGGCTGATAGAGCTATGGAATGTGGGAAAGTTCCCAGTGACATGCTGTCCCTGGGGAGCTGCGGCTGAAACCAAGTGGTGAGACTGTTTTCTCTGCAGGTGGTAGTGGAGGCTGAGGGCTCTGGCCTGGGCTGGGGCTCGGACGTCAACTCTGGCTCTGGTGACCAGGGCTGCGATGAGGAGCTGGTAAAAGTAAGTGTGAAGGCTGACCTGGCCTGGTGTCTGCATGGCCCTGACAGTGACACCAGATGAAACCAGACTGGCTGCTGTCCGTCATTGTTGAGGCTGAGGGTGGGCTCCTGGGAGTTCATCATATTTTTCCTTCGTCACATATTTTTGTATATATTTTTCTATGTCGATTGCTTTTGTTTCGTTTAAAGTGAGTATAAGCCTGATTTTACATTCAGGCCCTCCACTTTGCCACCTGCCTCGTTTCTGGACAGCCTTCTCCAGGAGATGTGTCTGTGGCCTTCGCCTCTACCAACAGGCTTCTACCCCTAACCCCTTACCCATTACAGAGACCTACTGGCCTCTTGTCTAGGGGGCATTTCGCTTTGGCCTCCAGGCTCTTGAAACCCACCCCGCCCTGAGGTGACCCCCCGACTACTGGGCCACACCACTCCGCCCTCCGGTGTTCCTCCTCCAGCCTCCTGCCCAAGGCCAGGCCCCCACTGGTCTGCCCCCCAGGGAACACCTCCCTCCTCCAGCTGCAGCTGGTCCATTCCCCCGAGCCGAAGCCTCACCTCCATCTCTTCCTCTGCACCCCTGTGCTGAGCGCCCCCATAAACGGCTCCACTTAGCTGCCCCTCTGCCCACTGGTCGGGCAGGATTGGACGGGTTTAGGGTTCACTGCTCAGGTTCTCCAGGCTGATGGGATCCGCCAACCCGGACAGAGTCTAGAGAGACCAGTACAGTGCCGGGAGCTATCTGACAACAAGAGTCAGCACAAAAGCCAGTTTTTGACTGACTTCTCGATTACTCAGAAAACTAAATTAACCAGAGCATCTCCGAGAATTCCAGGGAATTGAGTTTGTATTGTATGCATGCACCTAAGGACACACCATGATCTAATGGGCTCAGAAAGACCCGGATTCAAATGCCAGCTTTTCTGCTACGTGGGAACACCATTCTGTACTTGTAGGGTTGTCGTTAGCAGTGGAAAGAATGCATAGAACATATATGCTCAGTGTATACTTGCATTTATCACTTCCCCTGTTGTTTTTTAACAGACTCTCTTTTTTTAGGGTCCCCCGGGGCTCCCAGGCCCCACAGGCCCACCTGGCTTACCTGGGATTCCAGGAAAACCAGGAACTGCTGTTTTCACGGGACCCCCTGGGTCTCCTGGAGAAGATGGAGCTGCTGGCGAACCTGGGCCCCCGGTAAGCCACCGAAGTCATGTCTCCTCTCTGTGGCCACAGGTCCTCCTTTAGGCAGGGAGGGACACGCTGACTGCAGTGCCCAGCACCAACCTAAGCTTACAACAGGGAATGAGCAGCTAGCTATGTTTGTAAACAAAAATCCTCGGCCAAGTCATTGCTATGAGTCTTCTGAGAGACAGCAGAAGAAAACCATCACCCTACACATCGTTCTGCTGCTTTATCTCAGTCACAAGAGGAAATGCAGACTCACGTGGGACCTTAGCATCGCAGGATGTCCGCGTGGGGCCTGGGGTGGGAGCCCCTCCAAGGCTGTCTCATCCAACGCTGCCCCTGATCCTTCTACAGAAGAGAAAACGTGCCCCTGGTCTACAGGGGGTCAGCATCTGCTGGCCCAGGACTGGCTTTCCACTGTGCACCTGGCCCAAGGACCTCACCTGTGGGGTCCTCCCAGTCCTGGCCTCTTTTTCCGGGAAGGGTTTGCATGATATTTGATTCTCATCAAGGACTTCGTGAGCTGATTGTCACTGATGTTCCCCAGGGCCCCGAGGGACAACCTGGACTTGATGGAGCCTCCGGCCTTCCTGGGATGAAAGGGGAGAAGGTATGAGGAAGGTGGGGGGCTCCACGTGTGTGAGCCCCCAGGCCCACCCTGCCCCTCTCTGACCTCTAAGTCTGACCTTGCCTCTGCTGTGAATGACCCTCTTTAATCCCCTCCTGGTCCTCTCTGCCGAGGGGCCAATCCCGACTCAGCATCTTCCCTGCGTACTCCTGCAAGTCCCTAGCCTCAGTGAATGGCGTACCCCCTACCCAGTCACCTGGATTCAGAAACAGACTGTTCCGACTGCCCATCCTCTCCTTGTCCGGCCATGATCTGCCCATTGCCAAGACAGGCCAACCTGACGTTCACGTCTCTCGCCTCTCTGTCCATCCTGGTCTGACATTCATCTCTCCTTACCCACACTTCGGCACCAGGCTCCTTCCCTGTACCCTGTGCTCCCACCTGCAATCCAGCCTCCACCCGCCTGCCCAGGCCACTTTCCACAGCGGGTTCTCATCCCTCTCTCTGAGGAGAAATATCCATGTCTTTCCACAGCCTCCAGGACAAAACCCTCACTGCACACAGACCCTCAGGGCCCTTTTTGACCCGCCTTTCTAGCTGCATCTCCCACATGGCCTCTGGCCCTACTGAAATGCTCTGGGCACGCTCTCCCTCCATAGCCTCCTGGCCTTTGTGCACCATTGTCTCTGTCTCAAACGCCCTTTCCCGCTGCTCATCTCGAAGGCTCCTTTGAGCTATGTTCCCTGGGAAGCTCTCCCGGATTCCCTCTGAGCACGAAGCACGCCTCCTTCCTCCACTTCCCATCAGCGCAGCATTTGTTCTGCAGGGACCCTGCCTAGTCAACAAAGCTAAAGCCATTAGCAGACCTTTCCACTCCCCACTGCCACCCTGACAAACACAAAGCGACGTCATCGCCTGTGAGTCCCGAAAACCTAGCACAGGCCCTCACCTTTGGTGAATGAACGCAATTCTGTCGCGCACCATTTGTCTCCCATTCTTGGAGGCCTGCGTGCCTTCACTCTCCTCCTCCTCTCTCTGCAAGTCTGCCTGTCTCCTGTCCGTGCGCCTTTGGTGGCTCTGGGGCGGGGGGGGGGGGGGGGGGGGGGGGCGCTCCTGCCTCCCCAGGTTCCCAGCCTGGTTGAGGAGATGAGCCACGTCCTGGGAAGGAGGACGATAAAGATAAGGTCAGCCCCCTGGTCATGCGGGCTTGAGTTCCACTGGGGGTTCAGAGGAAGGGGAGTCTCTCGCAGCTGGGATGGGGGGCAGGGACTCCTGTCTACCCTACCTGGGTGAAGCTGTGGAAAATCCCTAGGTACCACCATCCTCACTGAACTGAACTTCCAGTTTCCGTCAGCATTTTAAATGAAGCAGTAACTGAATTTTCGTGGAAAGCTCATTTCTCAGGAAAAAAAGAAAGAAACAACTGTCAGCTTTATAGAACTCACTTTACAAGTACCAGCTCTTTCATAAGAAATTAAATTTTGCAGGAAACACCATAGACCTACACTCCTCTTCCCTGTTCTTACCAGCTTCTGCCACCCCCGCCCCTCCCCAATCCCCTCCCCCCACTCATCTGGCACTTAAAAACACCCACGCCCATATCCGCGCACATGCGCCCGCACAGGCACATGTGGCTGCTGGGAGAGGTCCCCATGCTTGCCCAGGGGAACCGTGGGAGACAAGTCACATTTTCCCCCCCGGAGTTTGCTATCAGTTTGCTGTTTGTTGCACTATGTATGTATATGATGTTTTCTGGTGAGGTAAAAGCAGAAGCGAGCTCTACAAGAACTTGGAAATTTGCATCTGGAGAGCTCAAGGGGAACCTCGCACATGACATTTACACCTCCACCCCCCAAAAAAGGGGGTAAACCAAGGAGCATGGAACATGATCTATATGTAAAATAATAAAATTGTGCTAAAGAAAAGGAAGCATCTCAGGGATATAATTTAATAAAAGATTCAAGTTCTTTTGTCTTGAGGACATCTGATCCTCGAGTTCTCTCCACAATATCTGTTCTTCAGCTTGCACACCTCCATGGACAAGGGACTCATCCCCTGCCCAGGCAGTGCCTTCTGTGGACACTTGTAGGGAGGTCTTTCCTCATGCTGTGAGGAAATCGGCCTCTGTTCTCACCTGCAGGGCATACAGACCAGTTTAGGTGGTCTTCTGAAAATAGGGTTTTCCCCCAAAGTCCAGCTTATTGGGCTGGTATAAAACACTGTTATATGTAACCGTTCTTACAAATGTGGGATTGCCATCAAATGTGGTTGGGCAGTGAGAATTTACCAAACAGATAATTCCCTGGTGAGTTCCATGACACACATGTTCCTTACTTTATTTTCCCCAAATTAAGATGAGAAACTACCTAATTCTGAGATCTTTAGCACGCAAGGGATGGGTGAGGCGTAGCCCACTTTCTCAGACACAGAATGCTTCTGGAAGGTGCGCCGAAGGACCTGCTGGAGACAGACCTTGGGAAAATTCCTGTCTGCTTTTCGTACCGCAGATTCTGCGGTTCGGGTCTGCAGTACCTGCCTAGGACTAACTGTGTCATTCTTTTCCTTCTTTTGTGATCCGAATCATTCCTTGTCTTCTTCAGTCTCAACAGGCACCAGGGCATCCAGGTAGAAAAGAGTTCCTGCTTTGAAGTTTCCTTCAGTGCCCAGAATTGCTGGGCTTTGAGTCACCTCACCTAGCTGCTGAAAGGTCATTGTTTGCCTTGTAAAAACTAGCCACATGAGAGGAATGCAAGTAAATCATTATCTTCGTCCCTTTCTTCCAGTAATTCCAGCTTGGCTTTTGGGCAGTTCTCTAAACCTTGTGTAACAAAGAACAGCAGTCAGCTGCTCTTAACGAGGATCCAGCCATGGGGTTAGAGCTTGTAACAATTGATTCCAAGCAAACCTTCTAGTCGTTGGCCTGATTTCTCATTTTACATCTTATTTCGACATCAGATATGTTTGGTATGAAACCTGGATTATAGGCCTCCATAAAACTGAATAAACTATGGTCGCTTGCAATTGTAACATATTGAAGTTATTGGTATAAGAAACACCAGGAGCAAAACTAATAGGCAGCCACAGGCGATTATTTGTGCTGTCTCAGAAACCACAACGGGGGAAAAATCTATGTATTAATATTTATTAACTTTTCTGATGTTCCTGTATGACGAATTCTGATAGTGTCCCTAGCAAACCCAGCTACCACAATGAGCTGAAATCTCGAACGGATTCTAAACCGTGACTTTGCGGTGCGCAGGGTCACTGCTTCCTGCTCCTGCTCCTTCCCAGGCGTCTCTGTCACGTGACTGGTCTCTCCACACCTCGTCCTCACAGACAGGCGAGCAGCTGTGCCGGTCTGAGACTGTGCGCAGTCTCAGCCCACGGTTCCCTCACTGAGCCACGCAGGACGGCTCTACCACCACCCACCCTTCTGGGATTTCGGTGTCTTTGCCGAGCCTTTTGACTGGGGTTTCCATTGCTCACTCTCCCTGTTCGCGTAAATTCCAATAAGAAGAAATCTTCCATCCCCGAGCTGACCTGCTCATGTTCCAAAACGGCAGCCTCGGAATCTGTGAGCCGTGGGAGAGGGCCCGTATTCTGTCTCTCTGTGCACTTCCCCTCTCCAGGTGCATCTCTTCTGTTATTCAGTCCTTCTGCAGAGGTCTTTCCTCCTACAATTGTGTATTTTTATTGCTAAGATCTCTGCTTGATTCTTTTCCATAACCTCTGGTCTAATTTCATAGGAGTGTACCCTGGTTTCATGAGTGTAATACGCGCCCCCCTTTCCTCCCTGAGAATGTGTATCATATCCTTCAGGTACAGCTTGGACTGTGCCCCGAATCATATATTTCAGGTACAGCTGCTTCCTCAGGCCTGCGTTCCATTGCTGATGTTGTTGCTTGTCTCTCATAGTGTTGTCTTCCCACAGGTGTGTGGTGCTTCTTGCTTGTGCATTTGCTCCCAAAATTGGGGTTCCTCATTGCTCTGTGTTCTGCGTGTGTTTTTACAGATTGGTGGGAGTTGGGCAGTAGCTACTTCTAGGACATGCGGGTTCTGGGAAGAGGATGGGCGCATAGGACGTGCTATCAGGCAGGCAGCTCAACAGCTGATCAGCTGGTCTTGTGGGGTTTTGGGTACCCCTAGGCCTCCCAGGGTTCCCTGGCCCCTGGGGCTCTGCCCCACTCTTTTGCTCCAGGGAAGAACAACTACTGCCCTTGTACCAGCTGTGGGAGTGGGGGGAGGGGAGATGGGCAGGGCTCCGTGGCTGTGCCCCGCTCCCGAATTTCATCCCATCTTCCCATCTGAGCCACACCCTACTCTAGGCTTCCACCGCTGCTTTGTCTGATACTTTCCTCCCCTGGTTTCTCTCCACGACTGCAGCCTCTGGCTTCAGCTTCCCATCTGCTTTCCTTTCACATTCTTCACCACTCCAGGTTCAACATGACGCTCCCTCCGAACGTGACTGTTTTGGAACTACGCACTCTGTCATTTCTATGGAACGTGTGTAGGAGAGGGAGCCTCACCCCGGGAAATGGGACTGGGGAGAAGGCCACGGACGTCGATGGCGGGCACCTCGCAGTCAGGTGTCGGGGCCTTCTGTGTGGCCCTGCAGCCTCTGACTCGTTCCCTCGAGGGTGCTTTCCAGGTTTTCCCATCGATTCCCCAGCTGGGGGCCCCTGGCTGATGTCCCCTGATGTAGGACAGTGTCTCTCCTGTGGCTATTTCTGACCACCAGCCCCTCTTGGTCCTCCCCGCTGTCCAGAGCTCACAAGTGGCTCCTTTCTGTGGGACCCACATCTAACCTGACCTGTGGTTCCCGCTGGGGAGGAACATGCAACCCGCTTTAATGCAACGCATTGCCGCCCCCACCCCATTCTGGGGCCACTTGGTCTTTAGGTTTTTCTCAGAAGAGTCAGTCATCACTCTACATATCTCCAAAAGTCCAGTGGATACATATGAAGTGCAGGAAGCCCATTCCTTTGGCTTTGAGTAGGGGATGCACCCCTTTGCTTCCATGTTGGGAGGGGCAGGGACAGGGGCCGCCCATTACCCTGTCACTCCTCCAAGGGAGTTCTTCCTCTATGATCTCCCCTTGGTTAGTTACTCTTCAACTTTCCCTTTTTACTCTCCAAGTAGGTGATGAGCTAAGAGCTGAAAAATGGGTTTCACAAGCTTTCAGTCCGACTTGCCCAGAAAACTGACAGTCCCTGTAATGCACTGGGCTTTGAGACATCAGTCAAAACCAAGGCAGGAAGAGTCCCATTTGAATACCCTGTTGCTTAAGAGTCCATAATTCTACATTTCCTTCTGCACATACCTAATGAGATATGTTAATTAGCCTTTGTTTGTTTGTTTGTTTGTTTTTCAGGGAGCAAGAGGGCCTAATGGTTCAGCTGGTGAAAAGGTAAAAAGAAAAAGCAAAGCTTTTTCCTCCTCCCTCCACTCTCTCTGGCTTTCCTATCATTGGACTGTTGAATGGAGTTCAGTGTATGGAGCAGAGAGGAGGGCTGAACAGCTGAAGTTTCCTCCTTCCTCCCCCCTCCACACAAATGCCCTCAAATGACTGCCTCAGCCTATCAATGCAATGTCAATGAATGATTTCTGTACCATGAAGCAGTACCGGTCAGAGAATTCATCAATCTAATTAAACTCCAATGATTTTCAGACTCGGGGTATGTGGTGTTCTTTCCATGAGTGAACCCAGGCCTGGGTGGTCATCTTGTCCTCTTCCCTACAGGGTGACCCTGGCAACAGAGGCGCACCAGGACCCCCTGGGAAAAACGGACAAGCTGGCACTCCTGGGACCATGGGACCCCCAGGGCCTCCTGGCCCCCCAGGCCCCCCAGGCCCCGGATGTACACTGGAACCCGAATCTGAGGTACTTTTATTCTTTAGGTGGTTGAAGGACAGTGTGCCCCAAGGGTTGCTGGGAAGGCCAGGACAGCGAACGCCAGTCTGAGGGCCAGGGCCGCGCCGATTCCCGCCAAGCCCCAGATCCCCAGACCACCCCTGGCATAAGCAGGCGCCTAGGAATTGGATATGAAATTCTCCTTCTTCCTCCTTCCCTAGGACACTGAAGGCTCCGGGAACCTCAGGCTCCAGACTGGACCCAGACTCTCTGGAACAATAGCTTCAGTTGTAGGTTGACTTCCGAAACCTTCATTCTGAGGCGTGTCGTGCTGTCACGCTGGAGTGAGGAGACAGCGGGGCCACCCCCGGCTCTACCACTTACAATGTCACCCTCTCTGTGCCTCCGCGCCGGGCTGTGCCGTGGGAGGCGAGGCGCTCTTTACAATGTGTCTCTTTGAGGAGCAGTGCAGAAGTCTTGCACAAAACATCCTGTGAGAAAAGTTGAAGATGGTCTTTCTCTCTCTCTCTGTAGCCCCTCGCCACCCAGCATCTCTGCTCCATGGCCTCCTGCTTGCTGCCCCATTCCACACTCACAGTGTGACCCCTGTCAAAGCCCATGCTCCTGATGGGTGGCCCTCCCCACTGCGTCCAGCCCCAGGGAGGTCGGACACGCTGTCTTCTGCTGTGATACCTGGACCTCATTATCTCTGTCATGTGGCAGCCAGAGCTGAGCGCCTAGTCCAGGAGGAGCCTCGCCTTGCACAGGGGAGCACACAACCCCTCCATGACTGACTAGGAAGAGCTTCCCCATCCCCCAGAGGCAGAGGACTCAGAGACCCAGGGTCAAGAGGACAGTCACCCTGCGCTGGGAGAGGACCTCTGGTGCCCTCGCTCACTCATGGGTGTTCCTGCTGATGCTGGGAGGGGAATTTACCCCTCATCTCTTGCTTCCCTTGCCTGGCGCAAAATTCATGTGAGAGTGTATGGAGAGATGGAGAGATCCAAGGAGAGGTAGAGAGTGAGCAAAGCGAACAGCAAGAAAACGAAGTTATCTGTGTCTTTTTCCAGGGTCCCAAAGGAGAAAAAGGAGAGCCGGGACTCAAGGTGAGGTCACAGGTCTGAGGTGGGGGCGCGGACGTGCAGCCTGGTTCTGGGGGCCGTTGTCCATGTGCAGTGAATTGTTTCTCCACTCTCGCTCTTGTTTCCAGGGTGAAAGAGGGATGGATGGAGCCAGCACTAGGGGACCCCCCGGGCCCAGGGGACCCCCCGGGCGCATCGAGGTCTTGTCTAGTGTGAGTATCATCTGGGTCAGAATGGGGCTATTTCTTTCCTGCCTTTGCTAAAGGGGAAAGAAGACTGTCCACAGCTTCAGGGCCTTTGGGGCTGGTGGTTCTGCAAGAGACGTGCAGCCGGCGTCTGGCTGTGGAGTCCCATCCGCCGGCGTGCCCACCTGCCTGTTTCTCCTTGGTACCACTGTTCTCTCACACGGCGCTTCCAGAACCCTCTCTTCATGTTGGCAGCATTTGTAGTCACCAGAACGCCTGGAACAGAGAAACAAAGGAACATAAATGGGGATACGAGGGAGGAGAGACTATCTGGGATGTGACAAATCATGGAAGACTTTCTGGAGGAAGTGACTTTGAGCAGGCACTTGAACGTCAGGAATGACTTCCCCACATAAGCACGGAGGATAGGGCTTTCGGAATTCAGGTGGCAGAGGCACTCTGAGGCGAAATGCAGAATAAAAAAGGGTGTTTGTCCAATGCGCAGGGAGCTAATGGGCATGGAGCTGGGTGGAGAGTGATGGACATTCGGAGAGAAGACTGGGACCGGGCTGGAACCAGGCCACGGTCCACTTAATATTAGGGCGTCACAGTTGTGAAAAACTGCGGCCCTGAGAGCAATGATCTCATACGGTAGACAACAGACAGTCCAAACATCCCAAATGATTTTTTAAAAGATAGCCAGGGTCAAAAATATTTTATATATACGATTAGAAATATCATGCATGGATGAAGGTGTGTCGAAATGGATACCCTGATACCCTTCGGTGGAAATGTAAAATGCACGAGCCCTTTAGACAGTTTTCTGGCCATCTGTTAAAACCAAAACCGCCTGTGCCCTCACATCCCACATGGGAAGATTTCCATTCTGCAGGGTTGAGTGCAAAAAGCAAAGTGAAGAATAACACACACAGCCTGACGCCATTTATGGGCAATAACCACATGAAGTACAGCATAGGGAACACGGTCAATGATATTGTAGTGTCTGGTGTCAGGTGGGCACGAGGCTTCTTGGGGTGTCACTTTGTAAGTTATATAAATGTCTAACCACTATACTGCACACCTGAAGCTGCTATAGTATTGTGTGTTAATTGTCATTTAAAAATTAAAAAAATTACAATAACTACATGAACTCACACATGCATGCCCACACACCAACACTACAAGCTTTCTGTGAACATATATATACATATACATACATATGTATATATGCATAATTTTTCAAGAGAAGGCATTCACGTACTAGGCAATGTTTAAGACTGATTGAAAGAAGAAGGCAGTAAGGCAGCTCTGAGTTACTTCCCAGGCCGTGGGAGCAATGGGTGTGGTCTGGCCGGGAGTCAGGGTGGTATCAGCCTGCCTGCGTTCTGCCACACTGACTGACTTTCATGAAAGTCTCGCTGCCAGGAACATGGTGGGACACGTGCCACCCTCTGTCTCCTAGTCTGATTTTTCCCTTTTCAGTCTCTGATCGACAACATCACTCATGGATTCGTGAACCTCTCGGACATTCCTGAGCTCATTGGGCCTCCAGTAAGTATCCCAGCTGCCCTAGACTGCGGTTCCCACCCAGATGCCCCTGGTGAAACTGGACTGGGTTGGTTTGCAGTCCTTCTAGCTTCTGAAACATAGGGCTAGACAACATCACAGTAGAGTGCAAAGAGACCTTTGCATTTCTGAGAAGTTGCTATCACATTCACTTGATCACACAGGGAGTTTTGTCCAATGCCGTGGAAGCTTCCAGTCCATGCATCAGAAATGTGAGCAATGGAAATCAGAGAATTAGAAGTAATAAGCTGATGGACGTCTGTGCAGTGCTTTTGGCCTGCTTTTACCTACATGATCTCATTTCACAGAATAGTGAGAGCCTAGAGGGACCTGCCCTCGTGCTAATGGACAAACTGGCACTTGAGGAGGCAGCGCGGCTTGCTTCAGCCTTTCTAGCCCCACTGTAGACATCAGGAACACACAAAGAGACTGCCTTGTTTCTGCAAGTCCACACAGTCAGTCCCTGGCACAAAAAGACCTAAGAGGAAGGAAGCTTTATCCTGCAGCCTGTGCAATCAACCCCATTGCATCTCCCAGCACCTGCCCATGACAGCGGGGGGGGAGGGAAGAGCTCTAGCTGCAGGGGTCTTGGGGTTGCAGCCCCATCTCTGCCACATACCACTGAGCCCTTGACCCTCTTCTCTGACAATACCTCACCAGTTTGGGGCAGCTTATATATAAAGAAGTGGATGTGAAACAGCTTTGTAAACTGTGGCACTGTATACAGGCCAATGGGGAGATTAAGGCTTATAATTTTACAGTGGTGTAGTCCAGATGTCTGCTGGGGCCACCCACTCCTGTAGTCCCAGTTACGTTGGCCTGGACCCCCAGTGTCTTCATTGGGGTTTCTGCAAATAGCCCTGGGGGGTCCTCTAGAGCTGGTTCCTCCTGCTGTGACCTCTGTTGGCAGGTCATCATACTGTCTTCTGTACTATATTTCATGGGGGCCCCTTTCCTTGATTTCTACTAAAATCGCCTCCAGTAGTGAAACCCTACAGCAAACCAGCTAACAAGAAAGTTCATTCACAGAGGGTCTTGGTTTTGCCCAAACTATGAGAGGGTTGGGGTGTTAGTGGGTCGATACTAAAGCAAAACACAGACAGCCCACAGTTGGAGATTCGGCACCTCATTCTAAGAGTCCCCAGGCCTTGTCTGCCTGCATTGCTGTGCCCCACCTCTAGAATCCTCCTTCCTCCCCAACACCTTCCTCTTCAGCCAATCCAGGCCCCTTATTCTACCCAGAGAAAAGACCCGAGTCTCACCCACATGCCCCCACTTCCACCCTCAAACACTCCAGAACACCCTTTGTCCCCATTCCTCAGAGTTTAGGGACCTGTTTTCTGAGAGTATTTGTTGAAGTCTCATCGCCCCCCGAGGTTTCAGATGCTGAGTGATTTCATGGAGGGGGAGGAGGCAGTGGCCACTTACAGTGCAGACAGTTCTGGCTCTGGGGGATGGGGGCTCTGGGCGCCTGGGCACAGACAATGCACAGTTCTGTCCTCTCCCAGGCCTCCACGTCCTATTCTGCAGAATGGATCATGAGCCCCACGGTGTGGGAACATGCTTCAGCCTATGGAAGGTGCTGGGAGGGGTGGGCCCCCGAGGCGCAGCGCTCCTGCCAGGTCTGGAATTGCTCCTGAGCCACCTGCTTTGTCTTTCTTGTGTCACAGGGCCCGGAGGGCGAGCCTGGGCTGCCCGGGTTTCCAGTAAGTACCACAGCGGCCGCCTTCCCCCCCGTGCCCCACGGCCGTGCTCATTCTGTTTCCTACGCCTGCAATGCTGCTCCCCATCCCCGTGACCAAGCTCTAGCACCGCGTTGTCCATGCAGCCCTTCCTCACTGTCCCCTACCTGGAATGGTCCCTCCCTCTGCTTCGGCCCACACGGCTTTACTTTCACCTCTGCTGCGGCTCTTTTCTGTCTTTAATAACAGTTGTTTGTGTCCTTGCCTTTTTTCCTTGACTGCACTGTGACCACCTTGTGGAGGGTTGGGTCTTACTCACTTCTCTCCATCCAAGGGCCAGCCAGGGGTTGGCTTCCTATCAGTGGGGGTGGGTAAGTCAAGCGTTTCAAGTAGATACAGTGGTAAGATCCTGCAGAGCGAGGGTGGCGGCAGTGGAGGCTGGGGGGAGGGGAAGCACAGACTAGACATCCAATAACTAACAATCTGTGTGCCCCACAGTGGGGCTTCCACCATGGAGGGGAAAGTGGGTTTCTGTATGGAAAGTGCTCTGAGGTACCTCACCCTTTAGCCCAGAAGACAAGACAGGGACTTGTGAGAAGCCAAACAGCCGTAGTGTCGGAATGCCTTTCGGGGCAGATACCTGGCTACTCGAGTCACACATAGTGTCTGCTGGAGTTGTGAAGAGGTCGCTCGCCCTCATCTGGGAGTGCAGAGTTGGGCTGTCCGAGGGGGTGGGTGGGAATTCATGCAGGAGGAATGGCGTGAACAGAAGTGCAAAGGCAGTGGGGAGTGCAGAGAGGGCACGGGAAAAGGCACACCCCCGGGGGTGTGGTGGGGAGTGAGAGGCGAGGTGCTGAGGCTGGCGGGATGGGTCCGGGTACCAAGCTGGGATGTTTGGATACCATCCCACAGGTAGTGGGGAGCCAGAGCAGGGGCGAGGGTCATGGAAGGTGGGCGGTGGGGGGAGGTGGGCTGCGGGGTGGCCCAGGAGACCCGCGGGGAGGCAGAGGCGGCCGGACCAGGTTGTTTCCCTCGTGCCCATAGGAGGAAACCCAAGTTCAAAGGGGCGCGGGGTTCAGTGCTGTCTTCTTTCCCTCGACACGGTCTCTAGACCATTTAAATCTGGAAGCATCACGACTCTCTGTGACTTGCCCTCCCAGGACAATGGCACTCTCCATTCTTCTACTTTTGGGGGGAAAAATACTTCTCTCGGGATAAAGCACTTAAATTTTAACAACAAAATGCTCCCCAACAATTCCTTCTAGGGCCCGAGAGGACCGAAAGGCGACACTGGTGTACCTGGATTTCCGGGACTGAAAGGAGAACAGGTAGGAGGGGCCCATATTTCCTGGTGGGGTCACGCTCCCAAGTTTACTGAACATTTCAAATGGGCTGAAAGTAGCTATTAACTTTAAAAAATTTTTGAGACATAATTCACATACCATAAAATCCACCCCATTAAATTATAAAATTCACTGATTTTTTTAGTATATTCACAAGGTTGCACAACCATCACCACTACTTCATTACAGAACGTTTTCGTCTTGCCCAAAAGAAACCCCCTTTTCTGTTAGCCGTCACCCTTCAGCCGTTCGCTTTCGTGATCCCAAGGTTCCTCCAGATGGGGGCAGGTTGCGGGTGGAGAAACTGAGTTTCATCATAGTTTGAGAAAGAGCTCATCCGACACCCCCTTGAACGCTGCCGCCACACCGGTCGTGCTTTGTCGAGCTGCCCGTGGGGCACCCCCGTGAGCGTCCCTGTTCCCTGAGGGCAGACTCAGCCTGTTCCTTTTTCGCCACTCCAGTGCTTAGCACAGGGCCTGGCACATAATCAGTGCTCCGACTCCGGTCTGTTGGATGGAAAAAGGTATAGGTAATGGCCGTCTTGGTCCAGAATCTTTGGGATTAATATCTGGTACGCAGAGCACATCCTGGGAATGTCTAGAGCACTGAACTGACCCTTGAACCCTGCACATGTGCCCGTAGAACTAACTCACTGGCTGGTTCATAGATAAGGGAGAGAAGTGGCTTCCAGAAGCAGATTGTGGAGACGCTGCCGTGCACGCATTTACTCCTCCATCCGTTTGTGGAGTCGTCCTTCTTCTATCCATTCCCTAAGATGTACCAGCCAGATTCCCATACTGGGCTCCAGGGATCTAGAAATGAGATAAAGGAATAGACACACAAAGAGCCAGCAGAAGGTGTGGTCACTGCTGTAATGGAAGTCTGTGCAAAGCCAGAGGAAGCAACCACTGAGCTTGCCTTGGGGAGTCAAGGAGGGAGGGGTGTCTCTGAGAGGAGGGAGGGATATGGAATGTTAGGCTTCTCTTGTTCCTTCTTCCCCCCAACATTCTGCACTAGCCCCAAGACAGAGAAGCATAGGGAATAAAATCCGGTGTCTCTAGGACCACAGTTCCAGGAGGTAGAGGGTTCAGTGTGCAGGGCAAAGGGGTCGAAGTTTGGCACCATGTGGGGTGATGTCTTGAGATATTTTTTTTGCTGCCAGGGGCTTATGAGAGGGCCTGGGAGGGGGCCTGGTCAATCAAGAGTGGCTCTTGCTTCAAGCGCTTTATTTTCTATGCGGTAAGGTCAGATGGATCTAAAGGGACCTTTGCGCCATCCCCTCCCCTAATCCCCTGCCACCTTGAAAACTGGGTCGGGCATCCAGGCAGCTCTGCTCCAGTCCTAACAGAAAACTCGCTTTCTCCTGCTCTGCCTCTAATGCTTTTGTACTCACTTCTTCTTGCTGCTGGCGTTCTCAGGACTGCCTTTCCTCACCAGCTGAGTGGTAAGATCCTAATACCAGGTGTGGGCTTAGAGGGGTGGAGAGAAGAGGCTGCTGTGCTTGCTTTGGCTGCTGCTGGCCCCCACTGAAGGGAGATGGGAGCATGGTCCAGCCCGGTTCCCCAGTGGTCAGCATGGAACTCTGGGGCCCCAGAGTGATATAGAATGTTCCTCTACCTGGCCTTTTCTGTATCTTCCTGGAAGCGTTCTGGTTTAGTAGATGACTGAGGACAGGATCCTGTGTCCCTGCCACCAGGTTGCCCATCTGCCCTGTGCCCCAACAACTGAGAAACTTTGCCTGGTCAAGTTTGCACAGGAGCCTGGAGTTGGGAGGCAAAGTTCACATGGAGACATGGGTTCCTTTGTTGAGAGAGGCCTCCAGTGTTCCCACCATCATCTCTTTCCCAATTTCAGATGTTTTAACAAGAATAAAGTATTTTGGTGGGAGCAGATCTCGAGTTGAGTTGTTAGGAAACCAAATCACCAAATACGTTAGGAGTCAGAGGTTCCTGGAGGGGTGCTGTGCAACGAGAGGTGGGGAGGACCTTGTCGGGCTGGTCTCTGGAGCGAGAGGATGGTGCTCCAGCAGCAGTGGGGGCCCTGGAGGAGCTGGTGTGGAGGGGGGCAGGATCCCAGCCTGTGACAGTGCATGGAAGGAGCCGCCCAGAGAACGTTCAGTCACCTGGGAGGCTGTTATTCTAGCACGGGTCATGTCTGAGCCAAGCTGTGGGGTTGGAGGGGTGGGGTACAGACGACGGAAGTCACAGCAGTGGGACCGAGGGGCCTCAGTGAGCCTCTGGATATGGTGGCCAGAAGGGGCCCGACCTCACCGGGAGGTTCTCTGAATTGCAGGGCGAGAAGGGAGAGCCAGGCGCCATCCTGACGGGGGATGTTCCTCTGGAAAGACTGAGGGGGCAAAAGGTAATTACGTCACTGGACCCTGAAGGCACACGTCCTCGTCAGTATCCCATCTGTTTCTGCCATGAATTGTGTTCCTCTGAGTGACAGATCTGCATCTCCTTGTTTTAGGGTGAACCTGGAATGCACGGAGCGCCAGGACCCATGGTGAGCAGAGCATCTACCTGCTGGGCTGGGCTGGGGTTTGAAGCGTTTCTCATACTTCGGTTCAGTGGGACTGGGTTGTCCCAGTTGTGAAAATAAAAAGGATGTGGCAAAATGGGTGTGTCATGGGGTACGCTAAGTGCAATGAAATAAAAATCTCAGTTGCTAACACAATAGCAGCTTAGTGCTCACTCATAGAGTCCACTGTGGATGCTCCTGGTGGGGCATGTTCCCTCCGAGAAGTGACTCAGGGGTCCAGGATGCTGGTGGCCTGTGATTCCACCATCTTTTAAAAAAGATTTTATTGATTTTTAGAGAGAGGGGAAGGGAGGGAGAGAGGAAGAAAAACGTTGAGGTGAGAGTGAAGCCTAAGTTGCCTCTTGCGCACCTGAGTGGGGACTGGCCCAAAACCCTGGCATGTGCCCTGACCGAGATTAAACCAGTGATTTTTTGCTTTGCGGATGATACCCACACCAGTCAGGGCTGACTCTTCCATCCTGTGGAGTTAGGGCCACACTGGCATCTTCTAGCTGGTGGACCAAGACTGAGGAGGGGGGAAGAGATCATAGAAAGTGATGAATATCACTTCTAGCACATTCTGCTGGCCAGAACTCTGATGCCTGGGTGGGTAGGGCCTCAGAAATATGGTTTAGGTGTGTGTCCAGAAAGGAGAGGAGAACCGGATGGTGGGGAGCATTGACAGTTATATCACAGGTCTTGGCAACTAATGGTCGCCACTGCCCAGGGAACCCCTCAAAGGAACCCCAGAGAGTCACTTGGGGCTTTGTGGGTTCTGGATGTGGATTCGCTGCTCACTGGCTGTGAGGCCTTGGGCAAGTCCTCTTCCCCGTCTCAGCTTCTTTCCTGTCTGCAAGTGAGCGTGTTGAGTTAGTGCCAGATGACATGGTATGGCATGCTTCTTGCCTTACTTCTCAAAAATCTATAACTCATCTGGCTGCTGAACAGTTTTTAACCTCCTAGCTCTCCCCAGGATGAACCTTGAACTTCCCTGTCATGTATTTCCCCCACAAAGAACACAGAAAATTCAGGTGTGGAACATCCACTCTGTGTTAGACACTGCACTGATGTTTCACACAGCTTGTTCATCTACCCTCCTCACCCTCAGGGTCGAATATCAGACCAGGAAACTGAGGCCGATGAGATTAAGTAACCTGCCCATTGTTTCACACTCCGTGAGTGGCCCAGCGGGGATTTAAACCCAGCCTGTCAGCCTCTGCCAGTCAGTCCAGGTTCTCCCTGCCACACCCCCTGGCCTCCAATAAGCATCTTCATTCTAAAACATTTTAGGCTGCAGCACTGCCCATAGGTTTGTTTGGCTGAAGCTGGATCTCAGGCCTGGAGAGAAAGGGCCTCACAGTGCTCTATCCAACACCTGTTCTTGAGGAATGGCCCGTAACATCCAAGGGTCTTTCCTTCACAGGACCTGCGAAGACCTTTGGTCTCTTAAGTCAGGCATAATGGATGCCCTGGAGAGGGGCCTGCTGAGGGCTAAGGCAGACTGGGAGAGTCTTGTGTTACTCATTAACCACTTAACTAACGTCCCGTACCATGGGAAACACCGATAGTTAGCAATGCTGGCCACGGTCTGATACAGATGGCCATGGAGGTTGTTCCCCCTACAGCCCGGCTGTGCACAGTTTGCCAAGCGCAGACTGTAGGGCACACCTTCTTTAATTTGCATAAAGGTGCCTTATTGGCCAGCTGTGGCCCTCCTGACTCGTGTAGCTTATAATTCCCTTACAAACTCCCTAGAGCCCTGTTATCCATGGCCCATGGACCAGCATCTATATCAGCTGGGAGCTTGTAAGACGTGAAGAGCTTTAGGCCCTACCACCTGACCTACAGAACTACATTTTGACAAGTCCCAGGTGACACCGATGCACATTGATGTTTAAGAAGCTCTGCACTAGAACGTACCACCGAGTAGCCTGTGTCCTGTTAACTCCTTCAGTCCTTGCTTTTCTTTACCTAAGAGGGACATAGTCTGGGTACTTTACACACAGGGCCTGTTTCAACTCAGTCTTCAATTGCCATTTCCCAGGGCACGACTATCTCTGTTAATGGCAGCAGGAAGAAGGGCCCCAGGCTTCAGCCAGTCATTCCCCAGGAGACAGGGCAGACTGGCTACAGGAGGGAAGGTAGAGCTGGCTCTGTAAGCAGCGTGCATTGCACACATCCCAGGTGCCAGAAGACTTGAGGGTTCCTGTGAGAGATCAGAACAAGCCAGCCCTGGAAGGACTAAGATCCTGGGGTCAGGGACTTCTATGGAGAACTTGGTGCCAGGCCAAGATTCCGGTCCTTAGGGACAGGTAGGAACAAGGCAGAAACCAGATCCTGGAGCAGGTAGTCAGGACACGCTGGCATGAGGGGCGAGGCAAGGTTGCTTCAACGTCACCACCACCCACAAAGGCAGATGCGGCGCCCCCATCTCCCTGGCCCTTGAGTTTCTGTTCTCTTCTGATCTGGTTGGTATTTATTTTGCCTCCAGGGGCCCAAAGGACCACCAGGACACAAAGGAGAATTTGGCTTCCCTGGACGACCTGTAGGTGTTGGTGCTCCTCGGATTGGATGTAAGAGAGGACATGTGGGCCAGGCTGGCTGGTGGGCAGTGGGTTTACTAAGGCATCTTCTGTGAATTTCAGGGTCGCCCAGGACTGAATGGCCTCAAAGGTGCCAAGGGAGATCGAGGGGTCATGATGCCGGTGAGTACCACAACCCCTGCCCTGGCCCTACACCACCCTGGGGACAGAGCCGAGAGGCCAGTGTCCAGAGGAGGGGTGAGAGAGTGCCAGGCGGGACAGAATGCTCAGGAACGCTCTTCTTCTTCCCCCATTGCCACTTCCCAGTGTCCTCCAGCCCAGCCCTGTCCCCCAGCTCACTCTCGGGAGGGTGCCTGCCACCAAAAGCACCTTAGTGGAGTGGAGCTTAAGCCCCCTCATCCAGACCCCTGAGGAGGGTGGGAGACCACCAGGTGCGCATACTCAGGAAACCTGGTTTCCAATCCCAGGTCTTCCGACTCGGGTGACAGCCCTCCGTGACACAGGCCCAGGGGTTTTGCACATCACCAGGGGCTTAGTAAATGCTTGTGAGTGAAGAGCAAAGGTCGATCAGCTACGTAGCTGGGGCCTCACAGGATGGCAGACAACTGGGGCACCAGCAGGGGCCAGCCACTGTACAAAGTGCTTTTAAGGACAGTATTTCAGTCTTGAGAACAAGCACTGTGAGAGACCCTCAGAGGGCCCCTTGTTTTGTTCAAGAGGAAACAGGGGCCTATAGACATTAAGTGACCCACTGAAGGTCACCAAGCTGAGATGCAAATGCAGCTCCAAGTCTGCGGTTGCTTTGACTCACACCACACTAGACATATATTTGCATGTCCAGGAACCAGAAAAGCAATTTTACTGAAGCTTTAGGGAACTAACTCACAGTCATCAAGTCTGCTGCAGCTGCTAGGAAGAGCAGGCAGTGCTGCCTTCACTTAGAATGGTCAGTGAGTCTGTGGTGTGGGCTAGACTCCTCACACCTGCGGCCAGAGCCCCACCCCTCCGCTGCAACAATCCTGCTCGGGATCCAGGCATAGAGGAGCAAATGTTGCCGTGGTATTAAGGCCAGACTGACCTGGCTTTGAAAATGACTCTGCTACCTAGCAAGAGTTGTGCATTTACTTTTGCATTTAGGAGCAATCTTCAAGGTACCCTATTGCCCAAAGGACCCTGCCTCACTTGCCGCACTGTGCTGGGGATGTGCTGATAGAGAGCGAGGTGGTGGGCTCAGTTCCGGCCTAGCTCTGCCCTTGTAGTCAGAATCTGGGTTCCAATCTCTGTTCTGCCACAAATTGCTGTGTGGCCTTCAGCAGGTCACTTCCCCTCTCTGGGCCTCACCATCACCATTTGTAAAGCAGAGATGACACTGGTTGCTCTGCTGTCTTCCACGTGGCTTGTTGAGGGGCTACAATGAGGTCATACATGGGGTCTGTCTGGAAACAGTCCCACCGTTGTTAATATAAAGAGGATGGTTTGTGCAGTATCAATGTCAATGTAACCTGGCAGCCGAGGAGAGGGGACTGGGATGCACATGCGTGAACAATGACGACTCCCCTGTACTAGTCAGTGGGGGCAGTAGATGCCACAGATTGAGCATGTGTGCTGTGTGTTCATCACATTCAAAACGACTGAGTGAGTATAGCACCAAATCTGCATCCAATTTTGCATTAAGCTTGAACATTCCTCCATGGAAACTGTTAGAATGATCCAGAAGGCCACAGCTATGGGCAACTGGTGATTGGCAGCTTCATCACGCCAATGCACCTGCTCATGCCTCAGGTTTTGTGCAGAATTTTTTGGTTAAATATCAAATCACCCAGGTGACTCAGCACCCCCCTCCAGTTCAGATTTGGTGCCCTGTGACTTCTGGCTTTTCTCAGAACTAAAATCTTTGAAAGGGAAGAGATTTCAGACTGTTGATGAGATTCAGGAGAATACGACAGGGCGGCTGATGGTGACTGGGAGAACTGTGTGAGGTCCCCTTTGAAGGAGACTGGGGCGTAAATATACAGTGTTTCTTATACTTTATATCTTCTTCAATAAAGGCCTCTATTTTTCTTATTACATGGCTAGATACATTCTGGACAGACCTCATATGTAGACAAACTCTATGGAAAGGACTGGCTTGCCCATTTAAGAAATTAGTTGGCTTTAGAGGATCCTCTTTTCCATGATGTGTCCCCAAAACCTGGGGAAAGTATCTTCCTGCTGCCTCTGCGTTTACCACCACCTGGACTCAGGAATGGCCTTTCTTTACTCCTTTCAGGGCCCACCTGGCTTACCTGGTCCTCCAGGCCCCCCTGGACCACCTGGAGCTGTGGTTAACATCAAAGGTGTAAGTGTGGGGAGGGGAGGGGGACAGAGGCCTTTGTGGGGGAGCGGCACCAGACTGACCTAAGCCCGAGTCAGACGTCCTGATGGCCTCACTTCTCTCGTTCTCACTTCCCATTTCCCACAGGCCGTCTTCCCCATACCAGCCCGACCACACTGCAAAACACCCGTAAGTAACATGCAGGCACCGCTGTAGAGAGCAGGTTTGGGCACAGAGAACAAGTTTGAGAAGACGATCGGTTTTTTTCTTGAGCCCTTTCTGTCCATCAGTGTCCTCTTTGATGTCTTCTATCACTTACATGTAGGCCCTTAAGTGGCTAGAAGCTTCTAGATAACAGACAACGACAATAAAACATACTGGATCTTCTAAGGGGGCACAGAATGAAAGTGTTTTCTTTAAGGAAATCAAAAAGCAGTATCTTTTGTTATTGTAACCATATTAGGTTCATGCTTGGAACAGTATAAGGGAAAATAGACATCTTTAAAATATAGAGGAGGCCCCCCCCCAAAAAAGCCATTCTAACCAATGCTCTTTGTGTTGGGAACTTTGGGCTAAAATCTGTAACTGTGTGCTGGCCTTTGCCAGCTGTCATCACTGCCCAGCACACAGCTGGAGAGGCAGATTCTCTCCCCCTCCCATAAGAAAGAGGCAAACTGTGATGCACACAAGCTCACTGGCTGGTCCAAGGTCACGGGACCAACTGAGCTGGGACTATTACTTGGGTCCCCTGACCACCAGGAAGCAGGTGACTGCGATGAGGCTCAGGTTAGAGATTCTACAGTGACACTGTTTGGCTGTGCGTTTGTCTAGACATCTGTCCATGTCTAAATATTGAGGCACCCAAGTCTGCCACCCAGGCCCTGGGAACTCTGGCCAGGAAGGCAGAGGACAGGACCCACCTATATAAGGTGAGCAAGGGGCCTGCTGGTTCCCAGATCTATGTGAGGACAACAGCCACCCAGGTCTCATTTCTGTCCGTGGCCTGGAGGTAAACAAAGTACCAGTGCTGGAGGGCCCCTCCGGAGGGGCAGCCGCATCCCACCTCCTACGGTGCGGAAGGGGAGACTGCAGCCCTGAGCAGCAAAGGCCCCTCCAGGTCCCACCATGAGGTAAAGCCCAGAGGGCCTCCCCAGTAAATACCATGGCAGATTTCTGATGCACTGACCTTGGGACAGCACTGGACGAACTTGGGAGTACTGTAAAGAGTGAGACCGCAATTGCCATGACTTGGACTCAGACCCTTCGTGAGTCAGGAGGTTATTTAAAAGAAGCCAAAGATGAGATCAGAGCATTTTTGCTGAGTTTTTGATTTCATGCTGCTGGACACCATGGAGGCTGGGCCCTCCACATTTCTTGACCAGCTCTCAGAATGGACACTTGAAAACGAAATGCTTCCTTCCACATCCAGCATTTCACAAGCCCCTTTGAATTTGAGCTTCTTTCCTGCCATCACGATTTACAGCGCCTGCCTGGAGTGGCAGGACTTTACCAGCAGAGCTGCAAGATAGCGGTCTGGCACTGCTGCCTTCATCCGTAACTTAGAAATATTCTCCCTGGAAGATCCCCACCCTCTGTGACCCATGAGCAGCTTGTGATTCTCCACCCAAAACCACAGGGGAATCCTGGCACCAGAGGGATCATTCTAACTCCACATATGAACTGGGAAAAGGGGGCAGGTGGACTATTAAAAGCACAGTTGCAGGTGGATCTGTTTTAATAGGTAGAGAAAGGCAGGAATCTGGGAGTGAGCTGGAAAGGAACATTATCTAGAACAGCCTAGACTCCAGACCCCTGGCACTTAGTATGAAGTCCAGAACAGCCCTCCCCCCACCTGATGAAAAGCACCCCTGCCCCATTCATTATACTCATCCCTGCCAGTACATAGACCCCAGACTCATGGCAGCCCAGCTTACTGCTGGTACATCTCTAGCCTGAACACTTGACCTCTCACATGAATCAGTCCCAATTGATGAGAAAGGGGACCAACGATACCCACAGTTGGGCTCCCCCTTTGCAGAGCTGCTTGGCCAGGAGGCCTCAGGTGGTCCACCCCAGCCTGGCTGCCTGATAGGCACCCCAGTGGAAGATGTGGGGTTCCTGTGCATTGAGAGCCACTGGGGAGCTCTGGGCTGCTGGGACCCCAGAGCCAAAGGAAAGCCTGACTCCATGACATTGCTCCTCTAGCCACATGGTCCCCAGGACAGGGGACAGTTGCTCCCTGTGCATGCAAACACTAGGACAGGGTTTACAGTGTATGGCCTTGCCTTTCTCTCTTTCCAGGTTGGCACTGCTCATCCTGGGAACTCAGAACTCATCACCTTTCACGGTACACACTCCCTTCTTCATCTTATGTTTTTCTGGAATAGTTCCAGACCCTCGTGATCCTTCTGGGGTGGTTTCTACTTGTGCGTGGGCAGAGACTGGGTAGTCGGGAAGACCTGGCTGCATGTGTCAGGAGGGGGGCTCACAGCTGAGCGAAGGCTGTGGGACTGGGCCTTTCTGTTTGGATTCATCGCCCATCTGTCTGTTCTGCATGTCTTGGCTCAACCTCCTAGTCAGCAAGAAGCACTCCATTTGTCCATTCATTGGTTGTTTTGTCCATAAAATACCCACCGATAAGCTTCTCCTTGCTTGGCGCTGTCCCACGCACCGGGCTGACACAGTGAATCCTCCACCATTCCTGCCGCCCAGGCCCTTAGGCTGTGGTAGGTGAAAATATTTTAAAAACCACTACACGGCTGCCAAGAACTAGAGGGCAGGGCAGGGCCTGGGAGCTCAGAAGATCTTTGCTGCAAAGTGTTTCTGGGCCAGCAGCATCTTCATCTCCTAGAAGCTTGTTAGAGATGCAGACCCCTCAGCCTCACTGTGGCCCTGCAGCCTTTGAACAAGCTTGCTGCAGCAGAGTCAGAGGAGCCTGGGCTCCGAGCATTTGATCAGTAAATGCCAAAGAGGCCGAGGCCTGTAGCAACTTATCTACCACACATCAGAGAGTGGGAAAGGCCAGGGAGCTGACTGAGCGTGCAGTGGTGAGCACTCACTCCAATCTCTGTCCCCACACACCCTTTTGTCTCTCTCCCCCTGTTTTTTTTTAAATCCTCACCCAAGGATGCGTTTATTGATTTTAGAGAGAGAGGAAGTGGGGAGAGAGACAGACAGACAGACAGACAGAGACATCGATGTGAGAGAGAAACATTGATTGGTTGCCTCCAGCACACGCGCCCTAATGGAGGATGGAAACCCACAACCGTTTGGTGCAAGGGATGGGACGACGCTCCAGCCAACCGAGCCGCCCAACCTGGGCTGTCCCCTTTTTGCTGGAGAAGCCTGCACACTTGCAGTTTAAACAGGGGGAGACTTTTTTTTCTCTCTCCAGTACTGACCTCTGGCTGGGCTCTGTCACCCCTGGCCTGCCAGGTGGTGGTCTCCCTGATAATATCTGGCCCCATGGTTTTTCCGTCACTTTAGTTAAAAAGCGACAGGCTGTTTTCACAGAGCCAGTGCTCAGAGCCAGTGCAAGGCTTTCCCTTCCTCCTGCTGCAAGGTGGGCCTTGGGGAGGAAGGGTGGTTGTGGCTTTGCTTTCTCAGGCCCCCAGTGGTTCTGTTCCCTAATGGGGTTCTTCTGGGAGGAGGGGAAGGGAATAGACCTTTCTAGATGCAGGCCCTGGTGAGCCAGTGGTCCTACATACTCGTGGATCTAGTCCTGCTCCCTAGCAGCAGCCACACGGGCAGTGGTGAGCTCACTGTCCTCTTCTCTGAGCACATCGCTGTCTGTGGTGTCGCTGTGGGTGGGTGGAGGCCCCGAGAGCCCTGCTCTCCACGTCCAGGCTTCAGCAGCTCCCCCAAGTCAGTGAGGCCTTGCCAGGCGTGATTGCATCTCCCACTGAGCCCCTGCCAGCAGCTTCATGCCTCTGCTACATCCCTTCTCCCTCGCAGGGAAGCCTGAGCCCCAAACTTCATCTACGCTGTGTGTAGTCACTGTCTCTCGGTGCGAGAGCCTTGATCGGTTGGTCTCTCATGCTGCCTGGGAACCAGGAATTCAAAGATCTGTCTCTATCACTCATCAAGGCAGGGAAAGGGAATGAGCGCTTATCCTAAATGCCGAGCTCCGAGAAGGAGTTCATGCCTCTCTCCCTTATAAAGAGTCAGGGAAGAGGGACACCTGTGGTGTCAATTCTGCTTCTGTGAGAAGAAAGGGTGCTTCCCACAAGCCCTGTGGGGAATGGGGTGTCGCACAGCTGGCATTCTCCCAACTTTGTCTGCGGAATGCTCAGCCCCCTGCGCTGTCCTCTGTGGGCACTCCTGGGAGATCCCCTCCCCTCCTGACACCGCCATGCTGCACGGGCACAGCTGAGAGGGGACTGGAAGCCTGACATGGTGTGGAGCCTCGGGCATGTGGGTGAAGCCGGGAGAGAGAGTTCCCATGAGGCACAGCTGGCATCTTCATGGTGGTGCTAATTCCATCCTGCCCCCCATTATCTGTCGCTGTGTCTCTCTCCCCCATGAGACTGAGCCTTTCAAGCTCAATGTTATGTCTGCTGCATCAGCCTCTGTCTTCCCCATCAGTATTCATTAGCAAAAGATTTAACACCTGCAAACAGGCCTTTGTTTGTTGAGAGGACTTTGCTGAAAGGGCTCAGCTTGGAAAACTTGTCTTGGAAATGTTTTATACAGGACGGATGTGATTTTCCACTTTTTTTTTTCTTTAAATGTGTGTGTATTTGGCTGCAGGTGTTAAAGGAGAAAAAGGATCCTGGGGTCTTCCTGGCTCAAAAGGAGAAAAAGGCGACCAGGGGGTCCAGGGACCACCAGGTATTTGAAACCTTGGGCTAGATGCTGCCTTTGATTATCGATCCTGAGAAATCCAACTGAGGCAGAAAGGAAGACTGATTATATAAGCACCCTGACCACAAGCTCCACAGAATTTAAGAGAGACCCAGGCACAGGTGATGTGTGTCCAAGATGGAACACTGTCGAGAGAGACCAGAAGCTCCAATTATTCATGCTTCATGTGCAAAAGGAGGCCTAATGAGAGTCGGGGATGTGCCCAGGGCCCCACACTGTCTGGGATGGGGGTCCGGGTCAGGACTGCTTCCTGCCTCCACACCCAGTGCCAGCTCTGTGAGCCAAACCAATGTGGGGCCACTTCCACTGAGAAAGGGTCGCAGTTGCCAACTTGGAGACTTTTCTTTTTAAATTTCTGAGGTTGTGATCACGAATTTTACAAAGCCTTCCTTTTTCAGGCCCTCCAGTGGATCCAGCTTACCTGAGACATTTTCTGAACCACTTGAGGGTAAGTGTTTCTCTTCTAAATTTGAGCCTGTGTTTCCAAGTTCTTGGGCTTATCTCAAAGACTGGCGCATTGGACCCTGACTCCATGTTCTTTGAATGTTCTCTGCTTCCAGGGGGAGAATGGAGACAGGGGGCTCCAAGGAGAAAAAGGAGACTCTGTCGGCGATTTCTCTGTGTCAGGGCCTCCAGGCCTGCCGGGAAGTCCAGGCCTGGTTGTGAGTAGTGACCCCTCCCTGTCACTGTCCCGAAGTCCCCCTATGTGATCAGGCAGTGGGAGAGTCAAGGGTCAGTCGTAGCACCACAGGCCGAGGGCAGGACTTGGGTGTCGGCCTCTTGTTGGCTGACGGGGAGCATGGCTGAGGCCCACGGAGCACAGGGAGCTGGCCAAGGTCATGGGCACTCAGGTAACTTCTCAGTCATTAACTCTGGTGCCTTATTCATGTTCATGGTGGGAAAATCTCTGACCACGAAGAGGTATCAGTGATGACCACATCAGATGATGGAGGCAGACTGCAAAGTGAGGGAGCTGTTTCAGAGGGGCTGTTCGATTCTTTTGAAATTCCATCCAAGAGGGAGCTCTGAGATGGGCTTGGTCCCCTCAGGCTGACATGCTTCTCCAGACCACGAAAGAGAAAATGGAGCTAAACAACAAAACAAACAAGCAAGCGAAATAAAAACACAGACGCTGAAGTAGAGAACAAGGGGACAGTGACCAGAGGGGAGAGGGGAGGGAATTTCAGGGGGGAAAGGGGAAGGATTTACAGGAACTAGTATAAAGGACACATGGACAACAACTAAGGGGGTGGAAATGGGAGGGAGGTGGGGACCACTGCGGGGGTGGGCTGGGATGGGAGTAAAAGACAGAAAACTGTACTTGAACAATAATTAAATAAGTAATTAATTAAAATTAAAATTAAAAAAAGAGAAAATGGAGTGATGCCTCTAACGAGATCACTGTGATCAATGTGATCATTGACTCTCAGGGCTTGAAAGCCAGCTCTGGTCCCAGAACTTGCCATGAGCATAGACCCAGCAAAGCCAGGAGACTGGGATTCCGCTTCTAGCTCTGCTGCTAACCGGCTTTGAGGCCTTGGTCAAGTCTGGTCCTCGGTCTAGGTCTCAGGTTCTTTATCTGTGAACTGCAAAGGCTGGACAAGGCGATCTCTCCTGAGTTCGGGGCTCCCTGGGGTCCCCTGGAGTGTCATTCAGCATAATGACTGGGTCGCTTCTCTTTAAGTCGTACCCCACTCACACTGTGCCCAAGATTGAGGCTAACGATGGCAACAGCAGGCATTTTACTGACTTCTTACCAATGTCCTCATGAAGAGAATAGATGGGACTTCTAGTGATCAGCGGTGCTCTCTCACTCCTGTTCCTGTGCACTTTCCTTGACAGGGCCAGAAAGGGGAGGCCGTTGTTGGGCCCCAGGGTCCCCCAGGTGCTCCTGGCCTGCCTGGGCCCCCTGGCTTTGGAAGACCTGGTGCTCCTGGGCCACCGGGACCCCCAGGGCCACCAGGACCCCCAGCTATCCTAGGAGCAGGTTAGTACTGTGAGTGGTGTCTTCGTCTATGCTGCTGTTGTGCTCAGGGTCACCTCATCCGGTGGCATATCAGCCACACTGACAAAGGGTTGTTTCCTGGATGAAGCCAGCTCTCTCTTTCTTGAAAAATTGAGATAATTCACATGCCATAAAATTCACCCACTTAAAGCGTACAATTCAATGGTTCAATCTACTCACAAGGTTATATACCCATCATCGTTTCGGTCCAGAACATTTTCATCGCCTCAGAAAGAAACCCTGTGCCAATTAGCAGACACTCCTCTTTTCCTCCTCTCCCCAGATCCTGGTAACCAATGATCTACTTTCTGTATCTGTAGATTTGCCTATTCTGGACACTTCATATAAATGGAATCATGTATTCTGTGGCCTTTTGTGTTTGGCTTCTTTCACTTAGCACAGTGTTTTCAAGGTTCATCACATTGTATCACTTTTTATGGCCACTCAATATTCCATTGCAACATTCTGTTTATCCATTCATCAGCTGACATTTGAGGTGTTCCCACTCTTTGGCTGTTATGAGTAATGCTGCTCTGAACATCCGTGCACAAGTTTGCGTGTGGACACACGTCTTCACTCCTCTTGGGTGTGCCCCTCTTGAGGGGCAGAATTGCTGGGTCCCACATGTTTAACTCTTTGAGGAACCTTATCACACTCTTTTCTAAAGTGTCTGCAACAGTGTGCATTCCCACCAGCAGTGTGAAAAAGTTCAATTTCTTCTCATCTTCATCAACACTTGTTATTATTATATTTGTTTTACGTTCTAGCCATCCTAGTGCATGTGATATGATATCTCACTGTGGTTTTGATTTGCATTACCCTGGAAACTAAAGATGTTAGTACCTTTTCATGTGGGTGGAAACTTCTTGACTGCTTTGCCTATGCCTGGGCCTTAAGGAACTTAAGGACCAGCATTGATTCTAATTCTCTGTGTACGAGTTCTTTCCCCCATTGGTATCTTACTTCCTCAAGTGACAAATGAGTGAAACAGAAGAAAATCTCCATTTACCAAGTGCCAGGAACTCTGCTAGCCACTCTACGACACTATTCTATTGAATTCTCACAAAGCCCTTCAAGGAAATGTATCACACACATCCCCATTTCGCAGATGAGGAAAATGAGATCCAGAGACATTTGAGAACCTTCCCAAGGGGAATAACTAGTAACTGGTCCTGGCACGTTTGGGACCCAGGTCGGGGTAGCCCTGAAGCCTGTGTTCCTCCCACTGTGCCACAGTAGGAGGTGATGCTACGAGCACCAACAACAGCATGACTGCATCATTTTTTGTTGTCTGGGTTGGCGTGAACCAGGTGTGGTGGAAGCACACCTGGGAAGATACCTGAAATGTCTGGGGCACCAGGGAGAACTTTGCATAGGACATGCCTTTGGGGCTGGGGCTTTGACTTCATCTTGGGTCTTTTGGCTGCAAGGGACAGAAATGTAACTTGGACTAGATGAAGCCAGAGGGGAAATGTATTGGATGTGAAGGAAGGGTGACCAGTCCATTTGCAAGAGGGGTAGACATGCAGCAGGACCTCAGCTACAGCCAGAACTGGAGCTTCAAGCACCTCAAGAATCCTCTGGCCATCTCTTGTCTCAGCTCCTCTGTGTGTGTGAGCTTCATGTTCCTTTACCACAGACCACATCCTCTGCATGGTGGGAAGTAAGGTTATTGATGATTTACAGCTTCTAGTGTCAACTACAAATCTTGGTCTTCCTTCTCAGTTTTAGTTTGAAAAGACCTGGGATGGGGCAAGTCCTGGGGAAGGATTTTGATTGGCCTGACTTGGGCCAGGTGCCCAACCTTGGACCAGTCACCTGAGGCCAGGAGGTAGGATCACATGAGAATATGGCAGCTCCTTCTGGAACCAAATGGTTGTAGAGGTGAAGGGGAGGACCCCAAGAGAAAGTAAGGATACAGGTCCTGCAGACAGAAGGTGCTGGGTGGCTAACACCATCGGCGCCCGCCCACTTAGCCTTGAGGGTCAGCAGGGATTACAGGAGGTAAAGGGGCAGTGCAGGGTGAGTACAGGGTGGAGACAATCTGTTGCCCATCGTAGCCCCTCGCTGGGGGTCCCCAGGACTCCTTGCTCAATAGAACAAAGATTGCCTCTCATGCTAGGTACAGCAATTCACAGTTTACAAGATACTCTCATATTCATGATCCCATGTTAGCTTCACAGCAGCCTTGGGAAGGAGATGGAAAGGGTGCTATTGATGCTGTAAAACTCACTTCAGGCATGAAGACACTGAAACTCAGAGAGCTTAAGAGACTTGCTCAAGGTCACAAATGCTAGTAAGAGGCATGGCTGGCCTCCAAATCCCAGTCCTCTGGCTGGTTCTCCACTGGACATTCATCACCTACGTATAGATGGTCAAGCCCCATGTTGGAACTGCAGATTTACTTGCAATGACCTGAAACATCTGAAGCAGTAGTTTTCCTGGGACTTGTAGACGCATCCTCAACCCAGCAAGAGCCTCACAGATTTTTGGAGGGGTCAGAGGTAGGAACAGGAGATTAGAGAGGGAGAAGGGGAAGAAAAGCTGTAACGATATTTCTTTATGTTTGCTTTTTGTTGGGGACCACCTTGAGAATTCAAGGGCATGCCCCAGGGAGCTGTTGTCCCACCGGCATTCTAGGTAGAGCTGTGTGTGTGCAAATGCCTTTTTCTAGGGAAGAGGGCAGTGGCGTTGACCTGATTAGTTGGGGCACTGTGACCCTTCAAAAGCTAAGCACTTCTGACTGAATGCTGTATAATTTGCGAAGCACATTCCTAGTTTGTCTTTTTCTTAGTTCTCACCACAGCCCAGTGAAGAAGAGCCGCCTGTTTCCATTTCACAGATGAGGAAACTAGGCTTCGGAGAGCTCGCTGTTTCCCCAACATTACGTAGCTGAAACCTGACCAGTCAGGGGACTTGAGCCCATGACTCCTGGCCTCAAAGTCGGGGCACCGTCGCCTCACTGCCTCACTCTCCTTCTGAAGCCTGGCACCTTCTCTTCCTCTTTCTGAGTCTGCTGTCTCTGTTCTGTGGTTACCTGCTTGTCCCCTGGGTGAAGTAAGTTGTAGGAGTCGGAGCACGTTTGGATATGAGTGACAGAAAACTCAACTCAGACTGACTTAGACAAACAGCAGCAGCAAGGGGGATTTATTCACTTGTAGAACTGAAAAGTCCTGGGCAGGGCTTCATCCAGTGCTTTGTAATCAAGAAGCCCAGCTCGGCCCTGGCCGGGTGGCTCAGCTGGTTGGAGCATCGTCCTGTACAGCTGAAGGCTGAGGGTTTGATTCCTGGTCAGGGCGCACATGGGAGGCAACCAATGTATCTCTCTTACATCAATGTTTCTCTCTCTCTCTCTTTCTCTCTCATCAATAAACTTACCCTCAGGTGAGGATTTTTTTAAAAATAAAATTGTTTTTAAAAAAGAAGAAGTCCAGCTCTTCCCCAGACTGGTCCAGGTTGCTGAGTCCTATGCTGGGTCCACGGGACCCAAGAGTCTGATGCGAGCGCCCACCCCTTGCAGCGCGTTGACTGGGTGGCACACGCTTCCCTCAGTGGCCAGCTAACGCCCAAGGCGGTTTTCAGAGTGTGTGCCTTTTCCTAACTTCTCTTTTCTGCTTTGTCTCAGCTGTGGCCCTGCCAGGCCCACCCGGCCCTCCAGGACAGCCCGGGCTTCCCGGATCCAGGAACCTGGTCAGTGCAGTGGTCAGTGTGTGTCCACCCTCTGCTTTAGAAGCGTTTCCTTAGCACTTCAGCTGCAGGACAGTAGCACAGGTGCACTTCCACATACAGAGGACATTTATCGCCTCTTTGGATGACTTATTAAGTAAAAGGATACAGAACACAAAATCACTTATGATTTAAGTAGGGTCCTTTTAATCCTTAATTCACTGAACTCTCACTGGAGCCGATCATGTTACATCCAAACACATAAGCACTAGAATATAAACAGCATCACAACAGGCCTCCTCTGCTCTGCCCAAGAATGTATGGTCCCTTCCCTGCAGGGCCCTGGACCAGGGTGGAGCACCCAGAGGTTATTAAGAGGCACCAGCAGAGGGACAGAGACCTCACAAGGGTGTCAGGAGTCCCAGGGATGTTATGTGATCTTTGAGGGCTTTTAGTTGGGAAATTGGGCCGCTGCATGAAAGAACAAACAACCCAACTGATGATGGAATTTTGATATTTGGTGCCTTTGGGAGAGTTCTAAGCCATTCAGAGGCACATAGTCATTATCCTCAAGGCTAGGTAAAAAATAAATTTTTTATAATCCTCCTCAGTCGAAAGGAAAAATAAAAGCTCTCTCAGCTGTTATGCCTCGGAGACATGATGCTTTTTGATGGCTTTTTGCAGCTTTTATGTCTGGGTGTGCCAAGGTGGCTCCCTAACCTTTGGCAGCTTTCTAGAGGCAAGTGACGGACCCTCATTTTCCAGTGGGTCTTTGATATGGTAACTTCCCAGCAAGGCCAAGAAGATTCCAGGCCCAAGTAGCATTGTTCTCTTGCTTCATTTCTTATTCCAAGTGAAAACAAACGTGGAACTCTTTAAGGCGTAGCATGAAGTAACCACTGAGCAGTTCACAGAGATGGAAGTGGCAAGACTCACCGATTATTTTGCTCTAACCAGCACCCGACAGCGGCAACTCTGTCCTCAGCCTCTCTGTGTCTTTATGCTCACAGAATAGTATCTCGGTGTCTTCACATATCTATTCTAATTCAGAGTTGTGTTCCAAAGAAACCCATGTCTTTATCAAAAAGGTCCGTCCTTCGGTTACCAGTGGAGTTCCACGGGGCACGATCAGCCTTTTCATTAGCTGTGGGGGGACGGCTCCCACTGGGCTGGACAGAGGGGCCTGTTACTCAGGGTGCCGCCACCTTATGGTAACCTCAGGGTTTGGGTGTTAAATTACCTGTTAGGTGACGGCCTTTAGCGACATGGACGACATGCTGCAGAAAGCGCACTTGGTGATAGAAGGGACCTTCATCTACCTGAGGGACAGCTCGGAGTTTTTCATTCGTGTCAGGGATGGTTGGAAGAAGTTACAGGTAATTTTCAAACGTTCTTTCACAAACTGCCTCCAAATACCCTGGAAAAATAATAATATACTCCTGTAAGCGCTACTTTTCTGTTTTGAAAGTAAGCGAAGAGTTTCTGGTTGTTTCCTTTTCAATGTACTGTTTGCTTTTTTTGTTTGTTTTTTTCTTAAAGCTGGGAGAACTGATCCCCATCCCTGCCGACAGCCCTCCACCTCCTGCGCTCTCCGGCAATGTGAGTCCCTTTCCTGCCTTACAGCTTGCTCCTTCCTCCATCAGCATTTGCTGAGTCCCCCTTGGGGCCCCGTGCCAGGCTCCCCAAACTCTGGACAGCCAGCTCTGCATGCTGAGGTATCTGCTGGAAGCCCAGGAATGACCCGGTGCTGACCGAATGTTCTTACTGTCCAGTGGAGGGAGGACTGGACCCAGAGGCGGGAGATTGTTCCCGTGTCGTAGCTGCATCCTCCTGGGCAAGGAGTTCTCCCTCTCTTGGCCTCAGTGTATTCACCTGTGAGCAATTTAAAGGAGCCATTTCATATCTGACACTTGTGAACAACTTACACTGGCCGTTTTGTAACCCTGCAGCAATGCTTTGAGGCGAGTACTATCACCCCCATTTTGCAGATGAGGAAGCAGGCCCTGGAGAGATGACTTGCTCTGTTCAATGAGTGAGTCTTCTGCTTCCCCAATTCAGTGCTTTTTATAAAACACTTGAGACTGTTCCCTCCCTTTCTGAGGATTATTTTTTCACTGGAGCATGCAAGTCTTCCCAGTTAAAGTGGCCCAAAGACCACGACACACCAGTTAAAGTAACTTCTCAAGAATCATTGCACTTGCACCTCAGTGTATGCTGAAGACCAGACTGAATGAAAGGAAAACATTCAGAACCCTTTCTTTTCCCTTTTTTACATCACAGCCGCATCCGCTTCAGCCTCCGCTGACGCCTGTTTCCAATGTCCATTACGAGAGGCCTGCAGTGAGTACAAGTCATGTCTTTACTCTGCAAATGCTGGATGTGTCTCTGCTATGTGCTGGGCCCCACGCTGGGCACACAGTTCCTACCCTCAGGGTGCATGTAGACTAGCAGGAGAGGCAAACAGAAAGCAGGTGACCGCACTACAGTGCGGCAAGTCGTCGGGGTGAGGCAAACCCAGGATCCTGGGGGTGTGAGGAAGGTCAAAGACGTCTGCCTTCTTCAGAGGAGGTGACCTCTAAACTAAGGCCTAACAGGTGGTTGAGAGCAAGAGAGAGTCAGACGGAAGGAAGAGAGTGGGAATTCCAGGCGGCGGGCATATGGATCAGAGGGAGGCAAAGAGGAGTGCTGTGCGTTTCTGTAATTCTGAGGATTTCAGTCTGGCTGAAGGAGTCGAGTTCAAGGCAGAAGGGAGGTAGGTGTTCAGTCTGCAAAGGGCACAGACTAGTCATCAAGAGCCTGTAAGGCCAGCGAAGGACTTTGACCTTCACCAGTGGGCAATGAGGAGTGATGAAAGGTCTTAAGGAAGAAAAATGTGTTATAGGATTGGCATTGCAGAAATCACCTTGTGCACAGTACTCAGAGGGACTGGAGGGGACCGGACCAGGGGCACAAAGAACGGTTAGGCAGCTGCTGCACTCTCTGGACAGTGACCACAGCAGGGACATGTGGACAGGTGGACAGATTAGAGAGAAATTAAGGAGACGGGATGAATAAATTTGGTTATTGACCATATATAGGGAGGTGTGGGTGAGGGAGCTTGAGAATGATGCCCCAGTTTCTGCTTCAGTAACTGAGTGGGGAGAGTTTCCCTTCCAGGGCCATTTGCATGGAGTACAACTCTTGTCCCTGCTGTTAGTCTGCTCTGCCAGCTCCACAGATCAGCCTGCTCAAAGGTCTTTCTTCCTGCCCCCCTTCCACCTCCGCCCCAACACACAGACGTAGGCGCTATCTACAAACCTCACACACGCCTTTGGGCTGCCACGGCACTGATTCTGGCCCCCACTCAATGTGATCTTACCGCTGCAGAGCCCAGTCCTGCCTGACTCAATTCAGAGTTGTGAGAGATAATCTATCTGTGTCGTCTTGGGTCCACCGCCCACTCCCAGATGAATCAAAAGTAGCCAGGATTGCCTGGCCTGAGAGCACCCTTTTCAACAAGTGTCATGGAGGCATTTTAGCAAAGAACAAGGCACTGGCTTGGCAGACACCAGGAGCATGTTTCCTACAGGGCTGTCACTCAGCAGGCAGGAGCCCGTGTGGGGCCCAGCGCGTCTGAGGCACCCACCTGCAGGGTGTCTGAGTGCAGACGTCCAGGGGGGAGCAGGATATGAAGATCCGAATGACTTGGTGGGTCTGGTCTGGAGATACAGACTTAGAGTCTGCAGCTGAGGCACAGCAGTGGTGACGGGGCAGCAGGGTTCCCAGTGGGAACCTCTACAGTGAGAAGAGATGGGACCATGAGGAGCACCCCCCCCCAAAGGAACTGATGAAACATGATAAAGAGAAGGAAACTGAGATGCCATGGCCAGAGGGGAGGAAAGAATGCCAAGCAAGGTAGATGCCAACAGTGTCAAATGCTGCCGAGAGGTCCCCTGAAAGGACCAAAAGGTGTCTTTCAGCCCCAGTCAATGTGTCTCTGTTGGTCGGAGTATCATCCCATAAACCACAGGGTTGCAGGTTCGACTCCTGGTGGTCAGGGCACGTACCCAGGCTGCCGGTCCAATCCCCGGTGTGGGCACATGTGAGAAGCAACCGATCGATGTTTCTTTCTCACATCAGTGTTACTTTCCCTCTCTCTTTCCCTCCCTTCCTGCCTCTCTAAAATCCATAAGCGTATCTTTGAGTGAAAATGTTAAAAAAAAAAAAAGTAGAACTAAAAGGTGTCCTTCAAATTTAGAAGCCAGAGAAAAGCATTCTCTTAGCCCAGAGAGATGCCAACAAGAGCGTAGTTGGCTGAGCAGTACAGGCAGGTGAGGAGAGGAGAGAGAGACGCACACGTAGGGAACCCTTCAAAAAGGTCAGCCGTGAAGGGAGAAGTTAGGGCAGAGCTAAAGGGATTTTTAAATAATATTTTATAAATTCTAATATATAAATTCTATATATTCATTGTAGAAAGTTTGGGCAATCAATAGCAATATGAAGACTGAAGAAGAAAACAGTAAATCACCTATACCTTTACCAGAACTACAACCATCCACAGAATCACCACTTAAACATTTTAATTACTGTAACATTATTGCCTTCATAAAAATGACACATCTTCATCATAAAAACATCTTAGCAGTTAGAGTAATACAGACCTACATGAGCGCGCGGAAGCCCCTGATCCCACCGTTCACAGACAGCTGTCGCTCCAGACATTTGTCTGTGTCCGTCCCTAATGAAGGAGAGCTGCAGGTGGGTGCAGTCAGAGGCATGAAAGGAGGCCCTGGACAATCGCACCTTTCCCAGGTGGCCCCGGAATCAGAGAAGCCAAATGCCCTCCAGGCTTCTTGTGACTGCCCTTTGGTGTAGGCACCAGAGAGTGAGTCACTGGTTGGACGGTGATGAGAGTACAGGGCCTCTTCCCTCGGGGGCCACTGTGCAGATACGTGAGAGGGGCAGAGACGGGGAAGGGGCAGTATAGCCAGGTGGCAGGGGCTTGGGAGGACCAGGGTTTGTACACGGGGCTGAAGTCTGGTGGCCCGGAAGTCGCCATGGTGAGTGAGCATCGTGCAGAGGCCTCCTCCCCACCCTGAGGTGGGAGCATAAAATGCTGCTACCCAGAGGGCCGCGGGGGGAGCCTCATTTCTGTGTGTGTAAGGGAGGGGGTGCGGGGGGTCGTGCTGGACTTCTCCCTAGCATGGTGGTAAAGGCAGACACAGGGACAGATACAAAGAAAGAAACTGGGGAAGTAGCAGGCCTGGAGTTTGTGCTTTTTGAAATGGGGAAGGAAAGGGGTGGTGAAATGGAGAGAGATGTACGAAGGGGCTCAGGGATGCATGCGCAGTCTGGACATTGTAGTTCATGGCTGGCTGTGGGCCAGTGGCCGCGGGCAAGTGGCTGCGCCCCTGATGAGCAGAAGGGTACCAACAGGGTGCACTTGGTACTGAGAACATTCAGACCCAAGAGGCAAAGCAGAAACGAAGAGAGATGCACTGACCACCTCCTGCCTCTCCACGTGGGGTCATTGGTTTAAAATGTTTTAAAGTATTTTTCTTTTCTGGAGACTTGGGCCTGGGTCTGCACCAGCCCTCCCCAGCCCTGTGCTGCTGAGATAACAGTTGTTCCAGAGATGAGATCGAGGAGGGAGGTGACCACCGCTTGACCGTGGAGTATTCCAGTGGGCACACTAGGAAGGGCTGGGAGGGAAGGCTGGGTTTGGGAAGCAAAAATGTGGGTGAAAACAGACCGTGGAATGGCTTTTATTTGGGCTGCTGACCACGCGGCAGGGACGTGAGACTAGAATGACTGTACGATGCCGTGTTTCCAAAAGGGCCTCTCCCAGCAATCTTAGTAAAAACTGTCACGGCCTTCTCCTTTGGACGTCTTTTCACTCTGGCCCCTCGGGGCCAGCCCCAGGCCTACTCAGGAGGTAAAAAGAAGGACAGGGGGCAGGCGGCTTCTAGTTCTGGGGCCCAAGACCAGAGCCAGCCTGAAACCTCCTAGAAACTGAATGAGACCCAGGGGTCTCCAACAAATGGTAGGCAGGCGGACTCAGATTTCCTAAGGGCTTTATTCTAGTTCGTCTTCCTCATATAAGGGCGAATTTCCCACTATTTGGAATTCTTCAGAGAGCTGACACAGGCCAAGCGGGAGACCCGGGCTCTCCTTCACTGGAGAGGGCGAAGATGGGGCTGGGATTCCATGGGCAGATAGAGGTGCAATAAGACACCTCCCGGTCTGCCTTCCACTGTAAGAAAGAAATCTGGGGTCTCATGAGGAACATGAGACGGTTACGAGACGTGGGGTTTGCCCTTCACTCTTCAACAGCACTGCCTTCCCTTATTTTTTTCAGCTGCACTTGGTTGCTCTAAACATGCCATTCTCTGGAGACGTTCGTGCGGATTTTCAGTGCTTCCAGCAGGCCAGAGCAGCGGGCCTGTGGGCCACCTACCGAGCGTTCTTATCCTCCCATCTGCAAGACCTCTCCACCGTTGTGAGGAAGGCGGAGCGATACAGTCTTCCCATAGTGAACCTCAAGGTAAAAAGAAATACTGTCCCTACCGCCTCCTGGATGCAACGTCTCCCCAGGGACCACAGACAGTTTCTGCTTTCTGACAGCATCAGAAGTAGCTGGTGGAAGGCCCAGCCTGTTCCTGATTGGCTCTGTGACTTTGGTGGATCGCTTTCCCTCTCGGGAATTTAGTTTTCTAATAATTCACAGTATTATTTCTAATAATTCACATCCCTCCTGCTTGGATGGTGCGACCTGTGGAACAGAGAGGAGGAAGGAACAATAACCTCTGTGGTGTACCTTAGCTTTTATTAAATGTTTACAAGGTACTTTACAGTCATTACCGTATTTTTTGAACCATAAGATGCACCTAGGTTTTAGAGGAGGAAAATAGGAAAAAAAATTTTGAAGCAAAAAAATGTGGTAAAATATTTAATAACATGAATAACAATATTTCACCAATGTAAATGTAAACAGAACTCAACAACGGCATTAACAACCAAATTCCTCCCAAATTTGGAGGGGAGGGTGGAAATGTGCATCTAATAGTCTGAAAAATATGGTAGCTTAATAGAAATACTTCATAGAAATACAGTATCTTTAATACTTCCAATGAAAATGGGAGTTATTCTTTTGTCAGATGAGGAAACTGAGGCTCAGAAAAAGAAAGGTATTTGCTCAAAGCCACTAAAATCTAGACTCAGTTTCCTTGCCTCCCCTATCTGGGGCATGCACCTGGTTCCCCCGGAGGATGCAGGATGCCTTCTGTAGCACCTGAGCAGAGGGGCACCAGGGAACAGCTGATAGGCATGGGTCCCAGAGCAGAGACACTTTGTCCTGCACCCTGGTTGGGCATCCTTGGCACATCTGAGCTGCCAAAGCCTAGAAAATATTTCTCTGCCCCCATCTGGGGTCAAGACAAGGCCTCATAGGGTCCCTCACTGGTATAATTACACCGTGGGAGCAGCCGACTCCTTTTTAAGCTTCAGGGCATCGGCTGTGTTATTGCTCACACGGTCCCAGAGCCCTGACCTCCCGCTCAATCTCCAAGGCACTCTGAGACCGGCTGGTGTCTGGGAGCCTGCATTCCAGTTCGGGACCTCGAGGCTAACACGTTCCTTCCTGACCCTCCCTACACCCAGAGCTTCCCATCTCTTCCCAGGTCTGCCCCACCACATCCTGCCACCCAGATTATTTGTATGCTTAGAATACAAATAACAGAAGGAAACCAGGCTCCCTCAGAACAAGGAGTAAGAGATTTATCTCCACATCACCCATAATGTGGACTGGCACAGATTGAAGCTCAGTGCATGCATATAATTTTTTTAACTATAACAATAAAATAAAGACCTAAAACATACTTTTGATGGAGACAAGACTTTCTATACATATCATGAAAGAAATTATCCCGAGAAATAAGACAGTAAAACCAAAAGAATTCAAGAGTGAATGATAAAATCAGACCACAAACATTTCCTGATTTCCCACTCTGTCCAGACTCTATGATTGGGGTTGGTGGCTTCAGTGTGAGGTGACATGTGGCCTTAAAGAATGAGTAAATAGCTAGTCTCTTTGCAGGCAGATGTTATGATGCTTCTAATGTGGCAGTTTTGTCTCCATAGGGCCAAGTGCTCTTCAATAATTGGGACTCGATTTTTTCCGGGCATGGAGGTCAGTTCAGTACACATGTTCCGATTTACTCCTTTGATGGCCGAGATGTGATGACCGACCCTTCATGGTAAGTGGGGGTGGAAGCCTCAAAGTATATGGTATGATAGACAGTTCTGGAGACATTCTAATCATGGGAAGCTTTTGTCTGCAGCCCCTCTGGGGTGTTGTCAGCGGTGAGGCCGCGGAGGACCATGGAGAGAGCCCTGGCTTTGGAGCCAGGAGACCTGGCTTCAAAAGGTTTCTGTAGATGCCAGAACCTTCAACAAGGCACTTCTGCTGTCTGAGCCTCAGCTGCCTCACCTGTCAAGTGGGCAAGATAATCGTATCTATCCCACAAAGTTGTGAAAACAGAATAAGTAAGAACATTTAGAATGCAGTAGGCACATCATAAGCGGTAAATAATGCTACTCTTGGTGATCCTTGAACCCTATACGGTGAGCTACACTCAAGTCCTTTGAAAACTATGTATGCTGTTAAGAATAGAACAACTCAGCAAACCTTTCCCCAGCATCTACTCTGTGTCATGCCTGATGCCAGGCCTGGAAGGCACAGTGATAAACCTACATGGTCCCTACCTTTATGGGGCTTGCAACCTACAGGGGAAGACAGACACAGACTGACCGTGATGCTAGACAGAATGCCGTAAGTGTAACATGGGGAAGCAGAGAAGATGATAAGAGCTCAGAGAAAATATTCACTGAAGGCTTCCTGTAAGAGGAAGCATTAAATGGACTTTGAAAGATGAGAAAGAGTCACTGGTCAGAAAATGAAAGAGAGGCGGTTCCAGACTAAGGGGCCTCAGGAGCAAAAGTTCAGATTCCCACAGCACAGAGTCTGATGTGATAACAAGGACAGGCCGGCTGTGGTTGGGACACAGCGTGTTCAGCTAAGTGGTGTCTCACCATGGAGGGTTTGGGGGTTTGACTTGGTTCATTCACTAGACTTAATGCCGATTCACTCACTGAGATACGCCACAAAGAAGAAAAAGTAACACGACAACTTACTTTTCAGGCCCCAGAAGGTCGTTTGGCACGGCTCCAACACCCACGGGGTGCGCCTGGAGGGTAACTACTGTGAAGCCTGGCGAACGGCCGACGCGGCAGTCACGGGGTTGGCCTCCCTGCTGAGCACGGGGAAGATTCTGGACCAGAAAGCGTATAGCTGCGCTAGCAGGCTCATTGTGCTCTGTATTGAAAACAGTTTTATGACAGACGCTAGGAAGTAATGACCTGCCCGTGATCCTGAGGAGTTTCCCAATTTTTCTCATGTGAAGAGTTGACACTGAAATCTAAAAGGTTTAAATGTTGTAAATATTAGTTTTTTTAAATTACGCGTTCATCACAACAACAACCAAAGAGAACATACCTCAGTACACTCCAAACTGAAGACATCGAGGACTCAGATCAAAGATAAACATCTGATCCATATATTGGTGCTAGATTCTGCAGGAACCCCACGTAGGGTGAACACATCTCGGACACGGTTAGCAGCAAGTTGAAAGCCAAGGTCTTGGCATTCTGCCTCCTGCATCCTTCGGAGAGTAGCGTCTTCCTTCAACCATTGTTGTTAAATGTAAGATGTCCTTCATGTCTTCTTACAAAGTCAGTGTTTAGAAATTTTACCCCTTTTTAAGTTATGTGCAGACCCCGTGCTTTATTCTTTAACACACATCTGTCATTTGCAACTGCTGTTCATATAAAGATACAGAACTGCTCAAATGATCCTATTTGTAGCTTCTGATATTATCAAACTTTAATGCGTTTTCTATTTTCCCTAAACTACAGTCATTGTGCTTTAGGAGTTTTATATTTTTGCTACAATCATATTTTAGTGTGGCATCTGTTTATATCACTCTGACTTGCTGGAAAAGGTTAAACTCTCGAGTTATCTGAAATTAGAAAAGAAATAATACATAATTACTACCTTTCCCTCAGTGGCCTTTCCGCTCCCTCCCCCTCTCCCCGCCCCCGGTTACATGACTTCCAATTGGCAACTCTTGAATCCTAACTGCGATTGAACAAACAGGTTCGTGAGGATGGATTTTTCCGAGATACCTCTATCTTCATGCTGTATACTTTGACTTTTTTCCATGTAAGTGAACATAAAAACATCTCTTACTTCTTTTGTTGGACTCCCCTTCCCCCCACCCAGTTCCCCGATTCTCCACCACTGGTGTGGATGTGGCCCTTGGGCAGGTTGACTAACCACGTCACTGCCACTTGTGTTGTCCTCGGGCGATGATGAAAACCCAGAAAGATTTTCCCATCATGCTCATCTGTTCCTGCTTGTTCTCGCCCACTTTGGGGTCGGGCCACGTGGGGCGGGCCAGTGTGGGAAACAGAGTGAGCTGTGACTCTCAACACACAACTTTGGACAAGTCTGCTTATTTCTCTCCAGAAGGTTGGGAGAAAATGAGCATAATATCAGCGTCCAGTTATTACATATCACACTCGTTATAAGCCCCATTTACCTTTCCTCGTAACTTTGCAAGGTGGGTATTTCTATCTCTACTTTAGAAATAAAAAAAAGTTGAGGCTCAGGAAGTCACTTGTTCCAGGTCACGCAGCTCCTGCGTGATGGGGCTTTAGACTCAAGGCCCGTCTCATTCCAGGGCCCAGGATCTTTTCAAAGAGCCACTGTGCGAGGCTGCCTCCTCCCCGCCCCCCCTACCCCCTAGTCTTGGCTTGACCCTGCAGGAGAAACAGCCTCACAGGCGCAGGGCAATGCTGGAATGCTTCCTCTTATTCAGCTGCGCCCAGTAAGTCGGCAAAGTGAATCCGCACAATTAGTCCTTGAAGTAGGAAGAAAACTGACCGCCCCCCATCCCCCGCAAAAAAAAAATCCAGAACCTCCACTTAGGGACTTCCTAAATAGAGGAGCGATGAGACTCTCTCTAATGAGTCATGGGATGAAGACAGTTATAGGCTGGAAATTCCCAGAAGGGGAATGTCGAGGACTGGGGAGTCAATGGGGAAGGTTGGGGGTGCCTGGCCCAGACAGCAGCTCTGGAGGGAGGGGACTGTGAGGCTCCTGAGGCTCCTGTGGCCATGGAGTGAAATGCCGTCCATCTGGTCAGAGCCCGCCATGGCCCTGCATCACAGAGGGATAGGGTGGGGTGCAGGCTCTGGGAGAGCCAAGAGGAGGAGGGACCCCACTTGCTAACCCCAGGAAGTGGGGTTGAGGTCCACGTCCTGATTCTCAGTCTTCTTTGTGCACCAGAGGAGGGTGTAACCACCCCGCTGCCACCTCCCCCAGGAGAGACTCTGAGTCAACCCCAGCCCCATGCAGACTCTGAAAATGACAGGTAAAATCCTGGGCCTGGCATTCAAGACCCTTCCCTGGACCAGCTTCCCGGTCACCTGCCAAGCCTCCTAGGTCCCTTTGCCAGGCTGGCTGTTCATGCCCAGCTCCATCCTGGGAGCACCTCACCCACTATAGGTCCAGGTTGGCTCTCTTGCTAGTAGCCAGTGCAGACTCCGCTTCATGTGGGACATCACACCTTCCCCTGAACCTGCCCACCTTTTGTCACGCTCTCTTCTCTGAACACCTGGTGTGTTTAACACCTGGACCTTGTCACACGATTGGAACACAATGATTGCAAGTTCTCTAAGACCCACCCTGCTCCTGGATGGACCTCAAGGCTGGGAAATAGACTGATGCTCTCAGACGTAATAAGGGAGGGAAAATACGCCATGAGGAATTCATCTTCAGGGGGTGAGAAGTCTTTGAGTCCTTGCTGAGTCCATATTGTAGGCATGCAAGGTTGAAGCCTGCAGCGCTCAAGGTACCCTGTCCAGAGCAGAACCAGAAGGCCAGAGGTGGCTGTCCTATATTAACCCACGTCAGGGCCACACCTCATGAGGAAGCAGACTTTGAAGGGCACAAGGAAGCAAAGGGACTGAGGAGAAATGGGGGAGGGGGAGACGGAGCATGAAGGGAAAGGTGCAGTGGAAAGCTCTTGGCCACCTGCAGGTGGCCACGTGCTGGTGCCTGAAGAGAAATGACAAGAGCCACCCTCAGATTCCTCACACCCCCTGGACTTTGTACGGCTTGCACCGTGCTGCTGGAGCCTGCAGGGAGTGCAAGCAGGAGACTGTGGAATTCGGCGACTGTCAGCAATCCAGTAAAGCTGGACATTAGTCAATAAGGGACACACATGTCAAATTTGTGAGCAAAAAAAAAGGAAATGTGTTGGCTCATGAAACCAAGTAGAAGGACAGAGGATGCAAGAAATGCAAACAACCTCGTCACTTTCTCTCTCTCCCTGCCCCCACGTGTGTGTGTGTGTGTGTGTGTGTGTGTGTGTGTGTGTGTATCTTGCTTCTACTTTTCTCTGTATGTGGCTTCCTTCCCTCCAAACAAGGACAAGATTCCCTCATGTGGCAGGGGCCATTCACAGACAGCTTCAGGCTTGCATAACTCCACCACCCAGAGAGTGGCTACAAAGGAAAGAGAAAGCTTCCTTTCCCCTCTGGGATTATATTAACTCCGGGGAAGGACTCTGATTAGTCTCACATGTGTTATGTGCCCATGACGTGATTGGCACGCCCTCCCAAGACAAGCTGTGCAGAGGGAATAATTTCTCCACCCAAAACACGAGAAAGTTTTCAATGACCAGAAAATGGGGGCTGAGGAGGTAGTGAAAACTAGGCAACCAAAAAAGGAAAGAAAAGGATTCCAGCCCTGGCTGGTGTGGCTCAGAGGACTGAGTGCTGACCTATAAACCAAAGAGTCCCCAGTTCAATTCCCAGTCAGGGCACATGCCTGGGTTTTGGGCCAGGTCCCCAGTAGGGGGCATGAAAGAGGCAACCACACATTGATGTTTCTCTCCTTCTCTTTCTCCCTCCCTTCCCCTCTCTAAAAATAAATAAATAAACAATCTTTAAAAAAAAAAAAAAAAAAGGATTCCAGGACATACAGCAGCAAGAAGGGGCTGAGTGTGGGGGTTTGGCGGGGAATGATACACAGAGGGCAGAGCACACTGGCCTTGAATTCTAGAATAAAGTGCTTGGACTTTATTCTGCAACTGGTGTGGCTTCCTGGGGAGATTTTAAAAGGTAAGGGATGGTGTTTCTGGACAGAAGCCCAGCCCAGAGCAGGTCTGCCTCAGGCCAGCTGGTAGCATGTGGATTCTTGACTCTGTGCAGCAAAGATTTCACAACCGGAGTCCAGGTGATTTTGAGATTACGTGTATTACAGCTGGGACAGTGAAACAAGGAAGGGCCCAGGGTGGAAGCGGCAACAGAAGAGTCCAGGCGTGGCTACTTTGACTCACTGGGAACATTACAGGGAAGAAGTGAGCCTAGGTGGGACTGCTTGTCAGCTCACAGGAGAGTCCGAGAAAAGGGGGTCTTGGGGACAGGTTCAGGGGCTTAGCCCAGCACAGGATAAGCTGCTGTTGGCCATTTCTCCCCTGGTTGCAAGTCCCACAGAGTTCCTTAGGGTTCAGAAGCTACATGACTGTTGCTGGGACGAAGGGAAAGGTGAGGGCGTGCTCCTGGGAGGGAGAGTGTGTACTGGATCCTTCAGCTTGAGGGTTTTAAAGGCTGGGAGTTTAGGGGAGGTCTTAGGGGAGGATTCAATAGAATATTCACCAGTTTTCCAGGTGTGGCCTTTCAGGGTCATGGTCTCCACTGATTGGTAGGTCCTGGGTGCAGTGGCAGGTGGAGTTAGGGGGCTGGGGATAGGATGGGTCTTTAGTCATCACAGCTATTCCTGGCATCCCCTGGTTTTGCTGCTTTTCTGGGTCTGGAGCTGAAATACAACGGAGGCTTAGACATTATCTCTGGAGTGGAAAGGCTGGGGGGATCTAAACCGCGTGGCCAGCAATAGGCTCCTGGGAGGAAAAGCCATTCCAGGGGCCAGGTCCAGCACCAGTTTTGCCTGTTGCTAGGCACCAGGGGCTTTCCACCTTTGTGACCTTCTGTGTCTGGCTGTAAGTCAGTCGACCTGTTTGCCCAGCTGTCTCAGTTTCCCCATTCCACCTGCTGAGGAATTTTCCTAGCTTCTCTCTCGGTACCCTGCCTCAATGGGATCAGGTCGCCTGTGGCCCACGGGGCTGCGCCAGCCGGGACTGGAGCCAAACACATGCTGGGAGCTGCTCGGGGAGCCTCGAGGTGGCTTATGCAATTGCTGACAGTACCTTAAAGAGCTATCAGGCCTTTTCAGTGTAAACTTTCATATGCACAAATGTCGACAAACGTTTGATTTGCCAAACCTCCTCAGTCATCTGAAGAGATAAAACACTCTCAAAAAGGGACCCAGCAGATTGATCAGGACAAATGGTTTCTGTTTAAAAGAATTATGACAGAAAACAGGAGCTAACTTTTTCAAAATTCAAATCTGTGTTTTGGTGAAGTGTCAAAGGGTGAGAGAGGTGTGAAGTTTAACACTGGAAGAAAAAGAAACAGTTCTTGAAAATACAATACGTGATTGTATGCACCTCCAAATAAAATCAATGCCACACATCTGTCATGATACCGAGTTTTGTCTGCACACTGAGATTTATTAGAATAACAGTTCATATCTCAGCCTTTTTCATATACAACCCTTGAAAACCCTTGACTTCATTTTAAGATAACTCTCACCCCTTATTATTGCTTGTTTTTAAGTACCAATTCAGGAAATGAGAAAAAGTTACTATAATAATATTTTATGTCCTTAAGAAAATAAAACTCTAGATTTTATAAAAGAGAAGAATAAAGGTATTTCAGAAAAGAAAAATAAATAAATAAGTACAATGGAACTGCAACGTATACACTGTTGCAAACTGCTTTAGGGAATTACCGGGTAAACTTGTAAGAATTAACGTGATCCTCTGAGAACACAGACAAAAAGACAGGTTCAGAGACTTCCACCAAGATGGAGGCGTAGGTGGAAGCACTGCACCTTCTCACACAATCAGGTTTTAAAACAACAAAGTTTTTTACCAACAAAAACGCAGCCGAACCACAAAAAATTGAACTACGTGGAAGTCTGACAACGATGAACCCTTCAGCCAAACTGGTAAGAGGGGCAGAGCCAGCAGCAGAGCGGGGTCGGGCAGCCATGGGCGGATCCCAGGTGTGGAGAAGCAGGCGGACCCACTGAGGGTACAAGGCGGTGGACCCACTGAGGGCTGACCACAGTCACACATTCAGGCACAAATAAACCGGTGAAGGAGTGAAGCAGTGAGACAGACCCTCCCTGCAGGCCCCAGTGGAGTAAAGTGGCAAAGGGGACTGCCATTGTCCCTCTCTAACCCCGCCCCCACATAAGCGTCACAAACCAGCGACCTGGGTGGCCCCACCCTGGTAAACACCTCCTCGTACGTAACAGGCACAAACAGATCAAAACATGGCTCAAGAACAACTCAGAGCCCCAGAGCCGATAAATCTAAGCGATGAAGAAATAGCCAAACTTTCAGATGCACAGTTCAAAACACTGGTGATCAGAATGCTCACAGAACTGGTTGATTTTTGTCACAAATTAGAGGAACATATGAAGGCTAAACTAATTGAAATGAATGGAAATGCACAGGAAACCAACAGTAATGGAAAGGAAACTGGGACTCAAATCAAGGGAGTGGACTTGAAGGAGGAAAAAAATGACCAAACAGAAAAGGATGAAGAAACAAGAATTCAAAAAAATGAGGAGAGGCTCAGGAACCTCCAGGACATCTTTAAACGTTCCAAAATCCGAATTATAGGGGTACCAGAAGAGGAAGAAGAACAGCCACCAGTGGAACACTTATTTGAACAAATAATAAAGGAGAATTTCCCCAATCTGGCAAAGGAAATAGACTTCCAGGAAATCCAGCAAGCTCAGAGAGTCCCAAAGAAATTGGACCCAAGAAGGAACACACCAAGGCACATCATCATTACATTAGCCAAAATTAAAATGAAGGAGAGAATCCTAGAAGCATCAAGAGCTAAGGGGACAGTCACCTACAAAGGAGTTCCCATCAGACTGTCAGCCGATTTCTCAAAAGAGACCTTACAGGCAAGAAGGGGCTGGAAAGAAGTATTCCAAGTCATGAAATCCAAAGACCTACATCCAAAATTGCTCTATCCAGCAAAGCTTTCATTTAGAATGGAAGGACAGTTAAAGTGCTTCTCAGATAAGACCAAATTCAAGGAGTTTATCATCAGCAAGCCCTTATTATATGAAATGTTAAAGGGACTTACCTAAGAAAAAGAAGATAAAAAAGATGAACAGTGAAAGGACAGCAAACTCAGTTACTAAGAACCACACCTAAAACAAAAACAAACTAAGAGGACAGCTCATCAGGAGCAGAACCATAGAAATGAAGATCACATGGAGGGTTAGCAACAGGGGAGTGGGAAAAGGAGAAGCGGGGAGAAGGTACAGAAAATAAGTAGCATAGATGGTAGGTAGAAAATAGATAGGGGGAGGGCAAGAATAGTACGGGCATATAGAATCTAAATAACTTGAGACACATGGTCATAAACTAAAGGGGGGATGGTGGGGGAAGGGCGTGCAGGGTGGAGGGGAATGAAGGGAGGAAATAGAACTGTAATTGCATAATCAATAAAATATATTTTTAAAAAAAGACAGGTTCATGAGATCAGAAAAAAGCCAGAGAGGAAGAGGGCAGTGGATACAATGTCCCCTGTACAATAGGAGTCACAGAATAAGAAAAAAGAACGAATGGAAATGAGCAATCAGTTAACAAAATAATGAAAGAAAATTTCCTGAGCTAAGAGAGAATGATCTATGGATTGAAGTGGTTCACTGAGTCGTGGGCAGAATTGTTATAAAAATCCACCTGAGGGTGTACCTGGTAAAATTTCTGCACCTCGAAGGATGATGCAAGAATCCTATCAACGTATACATAGAAGGAGATTCAGACAGGTGCTGGAGTTCCCATTTGCAATATTAACAATTAGAAGGTAATATAACAATATGTAAATAATCCTGTGGATTAAGAACTATGATCTTAGAATCCTGCAGCCAGCCAAACTGAGAACAAAAGAAAGATGCTTTCAGAAATGTCAAGACTTGAACTTGCAGCATCAGGCACCCTTTTTGAGAAACAAACTTTGTGGAATAATTATAACCAAATAAAAATGAACAGAGAATTAAAATCTCACTGGGTAGAGGGCATGAACATACACTAGAAATATCATGAGAAATTAAGTCTGGATAATTTATAGTTACATCTAACTGGTGTTTCCTAATGTGGAATATATCAGCCACACATATGAATTGAGGTGACTTTTCTTTCATAGTTATATACTTCTTTTCATGTATGTGAGAAATATACAGGTACAGGTTGCACCCAAACCATAACTTCACATTTATTTTTATTCAGTCTGAGTAGGTATTTAAGTTTTTAAAAGTGCGTTGGTTTAAAGAAGAATATGAGATAACTAATTGTACAAATGGCATGTGGTTAAGGTAGTAAGCAAACGAATGAGTCCGGGAAACGCTTGACTGAGTGACTATTGATGATGTAGTTGTAAAATACGATGTTTCAGGCTTTACCCACTTGTGATGATAAAATAGGTTCACATTTCTTTCAGAACCTAAACGACAGGCCTCATCTCCTAGATGTGAAGTTGGCACAGAGTCCAGTCCTTTTCTTCATCAAAAGTCCTTCATTAATTCTGCCTTCACATCTTCCAGGGTTGCTTATATTTTCCTAGACATCCGATTCTACTCATTTAACTCACACGCAATAACAATGCACTCAGCCCCCCTTCTTGAGATTCGACAATCAAAGTGACATCCAACTGCTGGAAGCTGAGGGTCTCTGGGTGGTGCACGTTCCATCCCCCACAGGCCTGACGCTGGTCAGTCAGTCACTAATTATTTAGCGAACATACAAGGATACCAGAAAAGGACAGAGTAAATGCCCTCAAGGATCTTATATTCCAGGAAAAAGGGAGAAAGATAATAAACATGCAAACAAATAGATATCATGAATTCGGGTATTGAAAATTGCTAAAAGAAGGCAAAATAAGGTAAGAAGTTTGTCTGGGGGAGGGGGATGCTGAGATACCCTTCCTTCTGACAAGATGACATTTGGGTTGAGATGTTTGAAACTCTTGTAGTGAGATGTCTTGATTAATGCAAATATGTTATACAATACAAATGTTAGTGTCAAACAACTTGCTTACAAGGGCCATTTCTAGCTATGCTGCAGCATAGTCTCACAGCATAGACCCTTACGATGCTGTGGGAAGTGTATTAGTCAAGGTGCGTGCAAAAGACGAAAAGCACTTTGAGTATTCCAAACAGAGGGAATTGGATGGAGGCTATTTGTTCCACATGTGACAGAAAAGCTGAGAAACTGAACAGGGCACAGTAAGTCTCTCCAGATGTTATCGAAAGAGGGGCAAGTGAAAGAGGACGCTACCTGAGCCCAGGGGCCAGGCTCAGACAGCAGAAATCCGATGGACCATGCCGGGCCCGCAGGCATGAAGGAGGAAGGCCCCACAGCCAGGAGCTGCGCTGGAGACAGGGAAACAAACTCGAAGGAAAGAGAAATGCCTGGATTTGTGTATTCCTCCTGCCTCCCAATCCCTCACCTGCCAGAGGCACAGAAGTCAGCCGGCCCAGCAGCCTGGGCAGGAGGCCTGCAGGATCAGGTCCCACTGGAAATATGGAGCAGGAAGGGTGAGCAAGGGGGAGAAAGGTACCGTGAGGCAAACAGGCCAGGGACAGACACTGGAAGACGCCACCGCTTCCTAGCTACTTAAGAGTCCAGCCTACTTTCTGATTTCTATCTCAAACTCTGATTAAATCTCTTTTCCCTTTCCCCTGCCCTCACACGGAACATTCCTGAGCTGAGGTCCTGACCACAGAAATGCAGATGGGAAAGGAGCTGACCATGTTCTGAGACATCCACCCCGGCCCCTGCCTTCTTCAAGGCCCAGATCTTCAGGGTGTCTGGGGGGTGGGCAAGAGGAGAGGAAACTGGACAAGCATTTCTTTACTCACCTGGCCACAGCTGCCATCCTCTCTCGGCTGGCTGTTTCTTCTTCTTGGGCTAACAGTGGCCACCGATGCCCTCTCTGTGACAGACACTCCAATGTGAGCGACTCACCTAGAGGCCCTTGGGCCTCAAGCCTCGCTGCCTTCCGTAATGTCCATTTAGCCCGACTGAAAATTCTTCTGTTCTGGCCAAAGCAACTCAGGAGTTTACAGAGCTCCCCTTCCACCCCACCCCCATCTTATAACAATGCCAATCTTCATCTGTCTTCCTCAGGTCATCCGAGGGCAGATTAGAAAGTGACAGCCAACTTGGGGACAGCATACCAACTTCCCTTTCCTTCAGGGACCCCTCTCTGTCTGAATCTTTGGAGCCTCCCCAGTATTTGACTTAGGGGAAGGGTTACCTCTCACCACAAACTGCACTCCCCACCAGGCAAATGATTCTAACTCCCTCTTTCTCTTTTCCTTAGTCATCTAGTGAAAATTAGGAAGGAGAGGTAGGGGATGGCTAGTAGCGACATTTTGACACTTTTTTTTTTAAGTAAGCCCCATGAGGGGACTCTGGTGTCATGGTGGACAACTCTTCTTGAGAAGGTGGCGTGCTCATGCCTCTTTGTCTTCATCTCTAAGCTTCAGCTGGAATTCCTAAACTACAGGAAGAGTCCCATTGAACGTCCTGTTACCTGGGAGCAATGAAAATCAGGCAGGCTTGCAAAGGTCTGGGGGAAGAGTGTCCCAAGCAGGAGGAACAGCAGATGTAAAGGCCTCAAAACGCAAAGTTACCTGGTGAGTCTACACAGCTGGAAGGAGTAAGAGTGAAGGAGGGGGATGGGGGAGAAGGGAGCAAAACCAGGAAGTCCAGGTAGAGCTGCACAGCACCGGCCTCTTGTAGACCGAGCGAAGGGGCTGGAATGGTACGTCTGCTTGCTCCGAGAAGCTACTGGAGGACTTCAAGCGGGAAAGGAACATAAACTATTTTAGTTTTGTGGCAGCAAATTATATAATTAGATGTATCATTATGACATGTTTCACTGTCAGAAAACAGAAAGCCAGCATTAACTCTTTACATTCACGAAGAGAGCTTCACAAACGCTCGCCTCCTGCTGCTGGTGTTCACTTCATTAGTGAGACAGCGGCAACTGTCTAGACTTTTGTTCTCACCAGATCTGTTACGTTAAAAAGTAGAGAACCTGGTTATTGCTTTGGAAAGAACACTGTGAGGTCTGTGTGCTGAACAGAGTGTGGGGGCAACACTGGGGGAAGCAGACCAGCCAATGAAGTATCGTGGTGATTTACTGTTGTCCTAGGCAACGGCTGAAGCAGAGGAGATGGTGAGAAGTGGGCAGACTGGGATAAATTTAGGAGGAGCCCTCCTGGAAAGACACAGTTGTGGAAGGGTGAGTCCTGGGCTTTTGGGCCTGACCAGTTGCCTGGATGGAGGTCCTATTTCTTGGCATGGAAATGAGTCCATAAGTCATAAGTCATTTCTGATGGTTGATTTTATTCATTATTGTATCCTCAGGGTCTAGATGAGAATCTGCTATGTAGTAGGTGCTCAATAAATATGGGTCGAATCATTGAAACAGCAACAGTTTGACCGGGTTACAGATAAGATGCCTATTGAACATACTTCTGCTCTGACCACATATGACTAGACAGCAACAGAGAAAACTCACTTCTCTGCCTGAGGAGCAGATTCCTCTGTCCTTCTAAGTGGCCCTCCTCAGGGGGCACCTAGGAGAATTCCACCGAGGAGTGGCAAACTGGACCCCGGAGTGAAGGGATTTCTGATTTTCACTACAGGCCTGGAGAAGGGCCCATTTTCTGGGGACTGAGGTGTAGCTGGCTTGAAGCACTGAGTGATGAGGAAGGTACACACAGGCCCTGGGCTGTTCCAGTCAATGTTGCTGCGAGATGAGATGCTCCCTCTTTACTCCAGCTCTCCCAACCCCAGGGTAGCATCCTCTCCGAACACAGGATTCTGCTTTTGCAACTCTCAATGGAAGAAGATCATCAAATTCTCAATGTGGTTGGAATCCTGCTTCAAGGGAGGGAGCCTCTCCTTCACTGCCTGCTGTTCCCTCCTGCGTTCAAACAGCCCAGGTTCAATGGAAGCACCCTTTCTAGAAGCACACAGAGCCAAACACTGGGACAAGCTGACATCTTATGACTTAGACTTCTGGGAACAGCTGCCAAAGGTTTGCTGGAATGTGGTGCCTTCCCCCAGGAAGAGGAAAGAGGAACCCTCCTGGCTCTTCCCGCCACTTGGCCAGAGCCATTCCACTTTTGAGGGTCTGTTACCTTCATACTTACAAGTCCCCATTTGCAGGTATCACCTGTTTTATTTGAGCTTCTTTAGTTATGGGACAGAAATCTGAGCAAAATTAGCTTAATTTTAAAAAGGAGAGTCATTGGCTTCTTGTAAAAAGGGTGGGCCTGGCACCAGGATCGCTGGGTCCGGAGAAATAACATTGTGAAGTCTTTCTCCCTCCTACTCCCATCCCTTTCCCTCTTCGCTCATCTTGACTTTCCTCTGGGCTCTGGCCTCATTTTCTCTCACTTGGAATGGCTTTGCCCTGGCGAAGACAGAACCTGAGAGGCAGGGCCATCAGAAGCTCCTGTCTTGTATTATTTAGCTCACCTATGCCAAAGCAACGAGGAGGCTTCTCTATCCTCCCTCTGTTTTACTGGATTTAAGTATCAGCTGATTGGCCCAGCTTTTGTCAATCTCCTCATTCAGTCTCCAAGGCTGGGTGATTGGTCAGATCTAGGTGGGCATCAACTTTGTGGTCACAGGTCAGGAATCTGTGATTGGCAGCCCCACCAGAATCAACCCCTACAAAAGGGGAGGGGGAGATTTCTATAAGAAGAAGGTAATGGGCTGAACCTGTTAAGAAAGGAGGAGAGAGGACCTGGATAGGCACACAAAACAGATTCCTCTTACAAGAAGTCAGATTTAATGCCAGGGAACGAAGAAGGGGTGTGCATTCAGAGGTGTGTTTTATTTCCTCTTCTAACCTAAACAAGAAGTGAACTCTGTGGGCAGGAATTTTAAGGAGGAAGTGAGCCCACCAGCTTCCTCCGTGGAGAAATGTACTAAAAGGGGAAGTGTGAGAGGAGGCTCTACCTTCGCCCAGGCCCGCAGGGGGCTCGTGAAGGAGCCAGCCATTCCAAGTCATGACTCAGTGCTGTGGATCACGCCTTCCTCAGCCCCGGTCTGTCCAGTTCTCCAAAGCCAAATAAATAGGAAGTGTGGCAGACTGGATTCTTTTAGCAGCAGTACGCTGGGGTTTGTTTTCCTGGGCGTGAGTCCACTGGAAAGCAATGATTTTCTCCTGCCTCTTTGCTGCATCAGAGAAATGGAGCCATTTAAAAAAAGAATCTAAAGAAACAATTTTGTAGCTTACAAAATGGAATCACAGAGCGTGACTGCCAGGTTGGCTGTGCTACTATGTCATGGGTAGTATTTTTAACCCAAAAGTCATATATGTACTTGAGGTGTAAAACATATCTTGGTGTATGTTGTGAAATGGTTACTAGAGTCAAGCCAATTAACGTCGTCTGTCTGTATAGAGTGTGTGTCTGCCGTGTGTGTGCTGAGAGCACCTGAGATCTACTTTCAGCAAATGTCCAGTATACGCTATTTCCAATATACAGTATTATTAACTGTAGTTACCACGTTGCACATAGGTCTCTAAAACTTATTCATGCTACAGAACTGTGACCACGACCACCACCTCCCCATTTCTCCTACCTCTCTATCCCAGTAACTATCATTCTACTCTGATTTTTATGAATTCCACTTCTTTAGATTCTAAATATGCATGAGGTCCATGCAGTATTTTTCCACTCAGCACAGTGTTCTTCAGGTTCATCCGTGTTGTTGCAAATGGCAGGATCTGCACTCCTCTGTAAAGACTGAGTAATATTCCATTGTGTGATTGTGCTTTCTCTGTCCCCTCCTCCATCCTTGGACACTCGGGTTGTTTCCAGGTCTTGGCCATTGTGAATGATGCTGCGGTGAACGTGTGAACACAGCTCTCCCCTGAAGGTACTGATTTCGTTTATTTGGGGGATAGACCCAGATAAGGGATTGCTGGGTCCTGTGGTAGTTCTGTTTTCGGTTTTTAAGAAATCTCCATACTAGTTTAATGACACTATCAATTTACATTCCCACTGACAGTGTACATGGGTTCCCTTTTCTTCAAATCCTCTCTAAAACTAGTTAACCTCTGTCTTTTTATAATAGCTATTCTAATAGTTATGAGGCGACAAGGTGGCTTTAATTTGCATTTTTCTGATGACCAGTGATGCTGAGCATCTCTTCACGTCCTTGTGGGCCATTTGTCTTCTTCGGAAAAACAGCTCTTCAGGTCCTTTGCCCATTTTTAAATTTGGGTTTTTGTTTTTCCTATGGAGTTGAGTTCCGTATGTATTGTGGATATTAATCCCTTATCAGATATGTGATTTGCAAACATTTTCTTTTATTCTGTAAGTTGCCTTTTCATTTTGTTGATTGTTTCCTCTGCCGTCCAGACATTTTTTAGTTTGATGTTGTCCTGATTGTTTATTTCTGCTTTTGTTGCCTGGTTTCCTATCCAAAAAAAAATCATTGCCAAGACCAATGTGTCATTATTTTTTTTGATCACATTGTTTATATGAAAATGTTAGCATGTCAGTATTGGAAGGGATCTTAGAGACCACAGCCAACCCTCCCATCCTACAGAGGAGACACTCAAGGTCCGCAGAGAAGGGACGGGAGTGACTCGAAGGACCCAGTGAGTGAGAGGCAGAGTGAGGTCTAACCCTGAGGTCTTCTGATTGTTGCACAAGGGTCTTTCCATTAAGTCCCTCAAGGATGCTCTATAAAATAAATAAGTAATGGAGTGTCTGCTACAACTTCACTCCTAAATGTCCTTGCCAGTAGTTGATGTGAAATTTCAACCTGCTGCTGCAAGTGAAGTGCTTAAATGAATCTGAGTCTGGCATGCCAAAAATATCTCTGCCAAGATGTGACTTTGTCCTGCACAGGACATTTGAATTCCGTCATCAGAGACATGATCTCACCTCCCAATGGCTGGCTCTGAATCCCTGCGGTCTGAAGGTCGTCTTCCTAAATCCTCTGCTCAACAGCATCTTTACCATCGCTGGTACCTCCTGCTTTTCCCATTTGACTGTCAGGCTGTGCTGCTCAGGACTGGCCCCCATCAGCCTGTTTCTCACTTTCACAGAGAAAGTTGCTCACAGAGTTGCTCACAGAGAAAGTTGCTGCGTGGCTCAGTTGCTCCTTCAGTGCCTCTGCCTTTGCACCCTGCCACCTAATCAGTCTGGATGCAGCACTGGTTTCCTCGCCCATTGGCTCCTGATGAGGTTAGGCCACCTGGCTAGAGATGGGAGGGAGAGTGAGAGTGAGAGCAGGGTGCCTCTCTGCGGGGTTCCCTACCTGTGGGATCGCCAAGGTCTGGCTGCATCCCTGCATTCAAAAGCTTAGCTCCTGTCAATCAGCTCTCTTCACAGAACTCTCTCTCCAGGTGCCCATAGCTCCTCTGGGGTTCTGCCTTCTCTCTTCTGATTTCTCCAAGCCCTGCATCTCTTTAAAAACAATCCTTTTATTAAAGGCTCCTTGACTTTTTTTTCAACCTGGGCCCATCATAGTGGCTCCCGCAAAGAAGGGTGGCAAGAAGAAGAAGGGCCGTTCTGCCATCAACGAGGTAGTAACCAGGGATACACCATCAACATCCACAAGCGCATCCATGGAGTGGGTTTCAAGAAGCGTGCCCCTCGAGCACTTAAAGAGATCTGGAAATTTGCCATGAAGGAGATGGGGACTCCAGATGTGCGCATTGACACCAGGCTCAACAAAGCTGTCTGGGCCAAAGGAATAAGGAACGTCCCATACCGTATCCAGGTGTGGTTGTTCAGAAAATGTAATGAGGATGAAGATTCACCAAACAAGCTCTATACTTTGGTTACCTATGTACCTGTCACCACTTTCAAAAATCTATAAACAGTTAATGTGGATGAGTACTAACTGCTGATTGTCGAATAAAGTTATAAAACTGCAAAAGTAAATAAATAAATAAAGGCTCCTTGAATTACCCCATTTCAGTGTTCAGCTGGGAACTGATTGTTGACCACCTGGCTCCAACCTGTCTCGATCTCCCCTCATCTCTGGGACCTACGCTTTCCCAAGAGAGACAATGCTTAGAGCCCAAGTTCAGGAGTCAGTTTATGTGCAGGGTCCTTGAGCCTTAATAGCTAGTTCTCACCTCATTCCTGAGAATAAGCCTCCAGGACCTTTAGGAGGAACTCTTCATGTGGAGATGGCAAGGAGTCTGAAATCAGGACCATGAGCAAAGAGCCAGCAGAGCTGGGCTGGCTGTTTGGGAAGGAGTCGTGTGTCTGATAGTGAATGATAATTCTGAAGGAGGGCCGACTCTGGCAGCATCAGAAGCCAGAGTGTCCCTGTGCTTTCTTAGGCTGATGGGAGCGGGAGGAAGGGATCTCTGCCCACTTAGGCCAGGATACTGGGGGGTAACAGCCCCTGCCAGGGCACAGTGTGAGGGTGGCAGTGGTAGTCTGCTAACTGGACCAAAAGAGCCCCTAAGGAAGGCAAGGCATGCTACTCTCCACTCAGCACTGACGACCTCCCTCCCCAATAGCCCATTAGTTCAAAGTCCTTCTGCCTTCCCCCTCCCCAGCCAGCCATCCCATGGGTCTCTGAAGCTGTGAGTCCCTGTTCTGGCAATCACATGTTCTTCAGTAGTAGCCGGTGTCATCTTTATTTGTGTCTGTCATTGTGCTAGACACAGAAGATGTTAGACTGAGAATAATTTACAGTCACTTACAACCTGCTTCCTTGAGACTGTCACTTGAGCACAAAACTGTGTGAGATGGCAGTTTCACAGAGGAAATAGTTGCAAAGACAGGCAAAGTGATATTATCTCATATTTTTGACAGTTCATCAGACATTTTCTCATGTATTTCATATCAATCGATTCCCACAATAAACCTGTGATATATGTGTGTGTGTCTATCTTTCTATCATCTGAAATGTATCTGAATGGGGCTGGTGTAGCTCAGTGGATTGAGCACAGGCTTGTGAACCAAAGGATCGTGGTTCAATTCCCAGTCAGGGCACAGGCCTGGGTTGCAGGCCAGTTCCCAGAAGGGAATGCACAAGAGGCAACCATACATTGATATTTCTCTCCCTCTCTCCTTCCCTTCCCCCTCTAAAGATAAATAAATCAAATCTTTTAAAAATGTATCTAAATGGAAAAAGTACAATAAAAATAAACTATTAAAAAGAGTAAAAATCAAATGTATCTGAAGAGCCTCAGCCTTCAAGAAATAAAATGATTTACCCAAGGTCATATAACTAGCAAGTAAATTGCTTCTTTATATTTCTGATGATCTCATCGTATAATATATTATTTATAATTATGTCTGTCTTCCACTTGAGTCTGTGAGCTGACTAAGCGTGGATCTGTGGCCTATTATATTTTTGTTATACATACCAGTAAGCATGTATACATGTATATGTGTGCATACACTATATCTTTAATGTTTAATGAATAATAAAACATTAGTAATCTAAGTATCTCCCACTTAGATTAGGAAATGAAATGTTCCCATAACTGTGTCTCTTCCTTGTCACTCTCCCTCTCAGTCCCCTATTCACTACACTGAATTTTGTCTTTATCATGTCAATGTATCCTTAAAAACCTTATTTACCTACACGTGTCATTTAGCTTCATATAAATGGACACATGGCCTGTTTATCCTCACGCCTCCCACACATACCTTACACATACATAGACACTGTTCTGCACACAGTAGGTGCTTGGGCTAGCCTGGCCCTAGCCTGACCAAAAAGCATCAGTCTGCTCATTGTGATTGGCCAGGGGTAGAAAAACCTGGTCAGAGGCAGCAGTTGGATTCTGGGTAACAAAAATCACAGGACGAAACATCTCAGGACACCCAGCTGATTCGCATGTCCATCGTGGCCCTTGAGGGGAGTCCTTGGTAGCCACAAATCTCATCTGTTTGGGGGGCAAGGCTCAGAGGACTGCCTCACTGCCCGAAGCTGGATCCCCGCACTGGAGCTCGAAAATCTCTCCTCTCGAGGCCTTTCTCCCAAGTTGCAATTGGCAAGCACCATGCCTACCTCCATTAACCCCATCCCACTTCCTTCTTACACTTCCCTCTTGTATTTCTGGAGAACTTATGATACATTTTAGTAACTATTGAAACAGTTTATATAAGCAGTTTATGCAGACCTTAGAGTGGCATTTTTCAAACCGAAGGTCATGACCCATTAGTGAGTGGTGAAGTTGAGCTAGTGGGTTCAGACCAGGATTTAAAAAAATGAAAGCAGAATTGGGTATTACCAGGTTAAGAAGCCAGATGAGAAAATATCAGAGTTTGTTCCCAGGAGCAAGGGGTGAGTATTATTTTGTGCAAGTGTTGCTCCAAGGGGGTGTGGGGTATGTGTACTGGGTCACAGTGTAAAATGCATTTCCTACTATGGATCGTGTTCCAAAAATGTTTGCAAGCTACTGCTCAGGAGATACTTGCCGAGGACATTGGTTGCTTCCTCACCTCCCATCTCTCTCTCTCTGTCTCGTGTAGTTGGATGGCCTCAGGGCTTGGATGGGCTCTAGGAGTGTCTATGATAGACCTAAACCAATTGTCATAATTCCACCTAAGTGGGCACTAGGACTGGTTCGGGAATGGGCAGTAATCCTAGGCCTAGGCTAACCAGGACGTGTGGGGCAAATGTGACCCGATTAATTCAGGACTCTGTCTGTTAGAAAATTCAACCAAATCCTGGTAAGGTCTGCAAGCCTTGCTGATGAATGCTTTGGAGAGCCCCACGCTGGTACGAAACACAAAAAGACTATTCACTGTCCACCCCGCCCCCACCCCAGACCAGAGCTTGCTGGGGAGGAAGAGGGAAAGACCGAAAAACAAACAAATAGACACAGGGTAATTTCCAAGTTACATCATCAATAACCTACTTATAAAAGTCATGGTTTTGCTGCCCTAAAAAGAGCTTTGTAGGTGACCACAGGTTCCTCTCAAGCTCTAGGTTCTCCAAGGAGTAGCTCACACATTGAAAGACTGGGGCACTCAGGAGGCTGCATTCCTGGGGAAATAGGGAGTAGGGAGTCACCCGCATGCCTGTGGCAGGGCAGGACAGGGAAGCACTTGAGGTTGTCCAGAAAGAGGTGTGGACTGAGTCAAAGGGAGAAGATCTGGGACTGATCCCGAGCAGCAGCAGTGCTTGGGGACCCACACAGGAAAGAGTGACAAAAGAGAGCACCACCACCTCACTTGTTCTGTCGCTTGTGGAGAGAGGAACAGGAGCAGCTGGCCCTCCTGCCCTCGCCGGCACCCTGCCGGGACAGCCCGCATTCTCCCGCCAGACTCCCGGGGTTTGGGGCTGGAGACCTGGGCAGGGGGAGAGTTAGAGGGAGAAGGCTGGTGGGTGTACTGAGAATGGACAGAGGGCCTCTCGGTGGGAGGGGAGAGGATGAGGCGGCACAAGCCTCGTTTTGAGAGATTTAAATGTAATCTTTGTGGCACCATTCAAAACTGCCTTTTCAGTAAAAACATTTAAGGCTTTTTTGTGATTTGGAGGAAGTCAGATGATTGTTTGTTTTGATGAAACATTACAGTGAGGGACTTGCAAGGTGATCCAGCTATTTTGGGGTCACCATACTGACACCCTATGACAGGTATGCAGCCAGCTCCCTTGCTAAATGGTGAGCTCCTAGAAGACAAAAGAGCTGAGTTGAGCTGAGAGGCCGTGACCTACCCAGGTTTGAGGAAGGAAATAAGAACAGTTGAGTGGAAAGGTCTCACATGCCGCAGCCTTGCCCCTCCAGGGGCACCTGCCCTTCCCCGCCCAACCCTGCCCACGAGGGCGAGACAGGGCAAGGAGCGTGTGCAGGGACGCGAGAGCACACCGGCTTCTCGCGGGAGTTGGGAGGAAGGAACCCACCTCAGAGACGGTGTGGAATCGCGCCTGAACCGAACTCTCCTATAGAGCGTGGAGCAGAATCCTCCAGAAGCAGAAACTTCCAGACACAGATTCTGTAAGTTTAGAGGACTTTCAGCGTTTTCTTTTTTTTTTTTTTAATTTTCCTTAGCTTCACAGTTAAATTCCTTTGGAAAGTACCCAATTGTCTTAACTATTTTACTGAAAAGGAAAAAGGAGGTTGGGCTATGTTCTGGGGCCTGAGGAGTCCAGCGGTGCCCTCTGGGGCGCTGGGTGGGACCACTCGGGGTGCAGGGGTGCCCTCTCTGAGCAGGGCCCACCCACTGCTCAGGCTCTCTGAAGTCCCTCCGAAAAGTGGGTCCTGTGACTTGCTTTTAAGTCACGAGATGCTTCCCAGAACCTGACTCCTGCAGCTTCAGCTCAGCTCAGCTCAGCAAATGGAGCTAGGAAATCACCAGGCTTCTAGAAATAGCACTGCCTTCCATTTTTCTCTGAACTTCAAAGATGGCTGGGCCATGGGCCTCTCTGCTCTTTCCTGGAAACACCGTGAGGCCTAGTTCTGACATGCTCATGAGTGGAAAACGGCACCTTCCCTGGGTGTGATTGGTTCACAAAACCTCCCTCTCTGGCTCTTGTCTGTTCTAGCAAGTTTAGTCCACCCGACTATTGGTGCTGACTGGGGACATAGGGTGCCTTGACCTTCTTGGGGGGTCAAAGTTCAGGGTGCATGTGGGGAGGTCAAAAACCTAAGGAATTAGGAGGGCCTTGTTGCCAGCTTAACGAGGATCATTTTCTGAGCTGAAGGCCTGAGGCTTATGATGCTGAGTGGCTGAGGCGTGGAGGCTGGCTGGCGGGAGGAGGCCGGTCATCCCTCCCCTTGGGAGCATTCACTGCTCCCCAGGGACAGAGGCGGAGGCCTGCGGTCAACAGCTGTTGGGCTTTGCACAGCATCCCTTCTGGTCACAGGAACTTGGTGACAGTTCCTCTGGGAAATGACTCTTCCTCAACCACTGGCACCATATACATCTGGTGGGGTTGCCAAACATGGTGTCTTCTCCATCCTGACAGGCGAATACAGGTGACCCAGGTTGAGCCAGTCACAGTGCCCCAGCACCCTGGTGTGAGCAGCTGCTACAAGGCAGTGGTTCTCCCCATGAGGTGGTACTGAACCCCACACCACTGTTCTAGAAATGGGGGTTCAGGTACAGTTTTGTTGTTGTTACCAAAATGATTGGGGAGCACTCTGGCATTTAAAGTTCAGGGGTCTCACACATCAGCAATGCCCTGGAAAGTGCCCCACTACATAGAATGGTCCTACTCAAAAGGCCAGTAGCTTCTCTGTTGAGAAACCCTGACTCAAAGGATGGACACCTGACCCAGGCTGGGCCAATCAGAGTCTATCCCTAGGATTTTGTTTAAGAATGTCTGGCAAGAGAAGGTATTGCCATTTCCTCTGCCCCCTATTACATGCAAAAAAATGTCTGAAGGAGAGAACAGGACTACACAGAGGAAAGACTGAGGTGGAGAGAGATGCAAGAGAGCTAATGACATCATCTTCCCTGTCCTTCCGTAATGGCAACCAACTCCTTCCTTTCTTCCTCTCTCCCTCCCCTCCCCTCCTTCATTCCTTCCTCCCTTCCTCCCTCCCTGCCTCCTCTTTCTTCTTTCTTCCTTTCTTCCTTCCTTTCTTCCTTCCTTTCTTCCTTCCTTTCTTTCTTTCTTTCTTTTCTTCCTTTCTTCCTTCCTCCTCTTCCTCCTCCTCCTTCTCCTCTTCCTTCTCCTTCTTTTGCTTAAGCTCTTTTGAGCTGAGTTCTTTCTCTTGTAACACAAAGAATTCTGACCACTGTGAGGGTGCAAGAGACCATGTCTCTTGAACATTTAGAAAGCAACTTTAACCCTCTTTTTCTGTTCTTCCCAAACACCTCTCCACATTTTCTGCAAATAAGGAAACAGGTTCAGAGAAGGACCACAAAAACAACTTAGTGACAGAGACCAGACTAGAAGTCAAGTCTCCTGCCTTGAAGCTCAGAATGAATAGCCTGCTCTCATTTAATAAGATCAAATGTTAGTTCTTGTCTTTGAGGTGGAGGTGTTATTATGGGAATGGTGAGGGGAATTCTGAGATCCACAAAGGGGAGGTTCAGGTCCTCTGGAAACTTTGAAGCTGGGTAGGACCATGCTGGATCCTACTGGTTTGGCTTAAAGAGTGGTACGTGCAGATGGAGCTGGGGACACAGGCAGCCAAGTTAAGGGGCAGAGAATGTCAGTCCTGCTAAGGCGCATCCTCCTTCCTGTTTTTTTCCAGTTTAGGTGAGACAACTGTGCTCTAGGATCTCCCATTTCCTCCAGCGAAGATGATCAGGAGGCAGTCGCCATCTCTCTTTGGCCCAGAGAATTGAATTGTTAGAGGCTCCCCGTGGCCAAGACACTACAATTAGATGAAGATGGGATCCTCTGCCCTTCCCCTGTAGGTGGGAAGGATCTGTGCAGGGCTGGTGCTCGCCTGACTTAGGTGGGTGGAGGCTGCACCGGGGCAGTGGGCAGCTGGCCTGCTTTAAGTGCAGTCCTTGATCCTGAGCTGTTGGGAATCTGATCCTCTGGGATGTCCACGGTCCACCCTGCCCACCACCTGGCCACTGTCCACCTCCGTGCCTGTGGGACAGACAACCTGAAAAGGCACTGTCAGTTTTTTCTTGCAGTAGAATATCTGCCATGGTTATCAAAGGGAATTCAAACAAAAGTTATTGGCAATGCAGTACAAGAGAAACTCAGCTTCTGGTGTTATCTCAACTTCTCCAACTGTGAGAATATGCTCACAGGCTGTCTCTCTTCCTCTTGAAAGCTGATTTTTTCCAAGTGCTTGGGTTGCTTTAGGAATTTTTTAAAAGAATTTATTTGTTTATGTTTAGAGAGAGGGGAAGGGAGGGAGAAACAGAAACATCAATGTGAGGGAGAAACGCGGACCAGTTGTCTCTTGTAGCACACCGACCAGGGCACCAAATCTGCCACCCAGGCACGTGCCCTGACCGGGAATCAAACCAGCGACCTTTCACTGTTCAGGGAGAATAAAAGAATTTTCAAGCATTTTTCAATATTTTCTTTTGTTTTTACTTGAACTTCTGTTAGGCATGTCCAATTTCAAACACACTGGGGACACAGGATTTACTCTCTCCTCTTTCTCCTCTGGAGGAAATTCTTCAGGTTTCCTGCTTTATGATCCATTTTGTGAATGTCCTGGGGACACTGGACAACAGAAGTGGGCTCTGCGGCTTGTGCATGTGAACCTGCGTGTGAGTGTGTGTGTGAGCACACGCATGCTTAGTCTTGGAGGTTATCCTTGCTTGTTTTTCGACGGCCGGATGTGTATTGTTGTCCTAAGCTCTCCCCAGAGCTGCTGGGCTTGTTTGAATTCTCACACCAAATGTGGACACCGTTGTTTTGGCTGTATAATTCTAAATGTGAGTGTGAACTTGTGTGTGTGTGTGTAAAAGTAAACTCGTGCAAGGCTCCTATATACAGACCACATTGGCATGCCTTTGATGTTGTCTGATCTTTTTTCCCTTTTGTACTTTTTCAGAGCATGTGATTAAAGGAAAATTTGAGCCAAAGAGAAGGAGTAGTGGCTACGTATTGAAAACCATCAATTTGTCTTGACCACAGGGGATCTTCCTGGCTGGTCCCGGGAAAGCCAGGCGCCCCCTGAGACAATGCAACTGGATAGGGCCGACCAGCAGGAGGAAGGTCTGGGACCACAGTGAGCCGATGAGACGGTCAGGCTGCAGCTAAAGAAAGAGTGACGGATGACAGGCAGGCAGACAGCTCCAGAGTTCTAACAAAGAACAAGATCTTTAGACAGAGAACAGCAAAGGGCACTGCAAAAGCAGAGACAACTACATTGGGAATTTGGTCTGGGCTCGGTTTGGGCCAGAGATTCCCATCTTGTGAGGGGGAATGATAAAAGGAAGGCTGGGCCAGAGGGAGCAACTGGAGGCCACACCTGAGACAGTACCACAACCTGGACATGGGAACAGAGCAGATACCTCTTAGCCAGCCCCTGGAGGTTGAGTCCCAGAGAGCAAGGCTGGGACTAGTTAAGGCCAACTGTCTGAGGGCGGGACTGGTGGAAACAGAGCCGCAGTCTGTAGCTGTGGGACCACTTCTCAGGGTCAGAGAGAAGGTGGTCCAGCCTGCTGGCCCTGACCTACAGGACCAGGAAGTCGGCGGTAATTTTTAGTCCTATGATGATGTGAGGAGGGTGGTGAAGGCCACAGGATGTGTCTCTGGGGCAACAGGGAAAAGCAGAGGGGAGAGCTTAGGCCACCTCTCTCTGTCTTGGTCATCAAGCTGTCGAAATTAAGCAGATTAACTACGAAGATCAACTACGAAGAACAAATACACACACGCACACTCACTCACAAGTTTGCACACATGAAAAGGAGTCCACTTCTGGTTTCCAATATCTGTGGGACATAAATAAAATTAATCAAAAATTAGTGAATAAATGAAGTCCCCAAAGCAGAGAAAGTATGTGTCCACAGTGTGTTGAAAATTAAACAATCATAACAAAAGTCTAAGAGAAAACAAAAACAATACAAAGTACAAAACATTTTTTAAAGTCACCCTAGCATTTGGGGAAACCAGCTTGGCAGAGGCAGGTGGGGACAGACAGCCTGCGAGCATGTTTTAGCATTTGGGAAGCAGCAGAGACAATGCCAGCAGCTGAATTTCTCTTGTATCGTGTTGGCAAAATAGCTTTTGTTTGAATTCCTTTTGACACCTATACCAGTTACAGTGTTCTACTGTAATAGAAAATCTGACAGCAGTTTTGAAGATGTCTGTGGATGGAGGAGGTTGGGGGGGTAGAAGGTTCATTCCTGGTAATTGGTGGATTGGACTTCCCATGGGAAAAAACTAAAAATGCTTGGAAATACATCTTCCTAAATGTGCTTATAAGCTGGCAAGAAAGTAAGAGATTCTCAGGCCAAAATATTAAGTCAAAGAAGGAGCTCGGCGGGGGTGACAGGAGCGCCACAGCTGGCTGTTGCTCTAGGGACATTTATTGAACAGATGAATCTGAGCGACTGTCATCTGGCCTCACAGAGGACAAGGAGTCACAGAGTACAAAGACCAGGGGCCATCCAAGGCCTCTGAACTCCTCCCCCATAAAAATGAGACTCTGGTGAAAGGTTTACTCCCAGTGAAAGGGTGAACCAGAAACAAGTACTAATGAACCGCCTCACCCACCAGGGGGCTGCAAGAGTCTAGGTGCTGAGTAAAGAAGAAAAAATAACGTCACCACTAAAAATCTAGAGCCACAAGCTATCCCTCATGTAGGTTCAAGCCTAAATTTATGTCCCTTGTGTGTTCTAAACAATAAACTAATAAATCAAAAACCAAAAAAACTCAAGCCAATAATTTAAGTTAGAGTAATCTGAGGATGGTAGTGGTACCGGTTTCAAGAACAAATGCAAATCCTCAATAGAGAGCCCTACCATTATCTCAGACCTTAAAGAATTTCCACAAATAAAACTTCAATGAAGAGGCACAGCTTTTGATAAGAAGTTACTCGACTTACAAAGAGGCACAGTAAGAGAGAAACAACAAAGAGTAGAAATTGACCCCCAGGAATTCAAAATTCAAATGCTGGAATTTTTATGTACAAACATGACTATGGAATACCTGATTGCTATGTTTCTTTTTTCCCTAAAAAAGACCAAGTAAAATAATAGGTTAGAAACAAAAAACACTAAAGGGAGACCAAGCAGATCTGGAAAAGATCCAAATAGAACTTCTACAAATGAAAATTAAAATAATTAAAATTAAGATGTAATGGAAACAACAAATAATTTGAGTAAAATTTAAAAGTTAATGTCAATTATAATAACATAAAATTCTACCCAGAAATAAATGAACAAATGTTATGAAAGACTTTTATCAATAAAAACTACAAAGCATTGTTGAGAGAAATTAAAGACCTGAATAAATGGACAAATATACCATGCTCATGGATTAGGAAAATAAATATTATAATGTTTTCAATTTTCCCCAAGTTCTTATAGATATTGAGAAACTATCAATAAAATCTACTGGGACCTGTAAAGGTCTTAGATCAAGCAAAATGATGTTGAAGAAGAACAAATTTGGAGGGCTCACGCTACCTGATTTTAAGACTTAGCATGAAGTACAGTAATCAGGACAGGAATATGGGCATTAACATGGACAAATAGACCAATGTAAAGAAAAAGACAGCCCAGAAATAACCCCACAAATATGCAGTCAACCATTTTTGACAAAGGTACCAATGTAGTTTAATGGAGATAGAAAAGTTTTTTCAACCTATCATGCTAGATCCACCGAACGTCAGTATGTAAAAAATTGAACCTTGATTCATATCTCACATCTAACACAAGATGTGAGTTAATTCAAGGTCACTTTAAGGCTTAAATGTAAAAGCTGAAACTATAGAGCGGCTAGAAGGCCATGTAGGAGAATATCTTTGTGATGGAGGGTAGGCAAAAATTCTCTGGACAGAACACAAAAAGAACTAACTGTTACATGAAACATAAAACTACTGCTCTTTGAAAATAATGAAACAAAAATATTTACCATACACACATCTGCAAGGGACTCATATACAGAGTATATAAATTACTCCTATAAATTGTTAATAAAAGACTACAGCAAAACACTTGAATGGACACTCACAAAAGATGGTATGCAAATGAATAACAATGCTCAATATTTCATCCAATCTGAGGTGGTGGAAATCTGTGCTCTGGAAACCTGCGGCTGCAAGCATTTGCAAGGCAGAGATTTGGAGAGGAAGGAGCTACCCGACTTTTAGAAATCTGCACAGGAGTCCCTTTGAGCCTTTGGCTGAATACTGACGTATGCATGCACAGAGTGAAACCACATAAAGCCAACAAGAACAACTTCGGAGGAAGGAAAAGTTACTGAGAAGCTATAAAATAGACCATTTTCAGAGTTCAGACTGAGTCAGGAATCATTTGAGCCAGAGTAGAGAGGCCTTGTTAAATATATGGAGCATTTAACAGAGATGCCAGAAAAAGCCATACCTTATAAGTGAGGCAAAATTAGTCCTAGGATAATGACTACTTTGGACTTGTCCTAAGGTAATTTTAAGATAAGCCTCAAAAGGAATGAACTAACCTGAAATACTAACTCACTGCCAGAAGAAGTTCAAGACTCCTGAAAGGAATACAACAAAATTAAGCATTCCACACCCTGAAATTTACAATGTCTGGCATCCAATAAAAAATGATCAGGTAAGAAGTAGTAGGAAAATGAGAGCCCAAAATATCAGTGAACAGAAGCGGACCCAGAAGTCACAAAGATGATGGAATTATCTAAAAATGACATTGAAATGGCTGTTATATATATACTTCATGTGCTTAAGGATGTAAAGAAAATTGTGAACCTAATGAGAGGAGAGAAAGAAGAATTTTTAAAGAACCAAATAAACCTTCTAGAAATGAAAAATTTAGTAGGTAAAAGTGGTCAGATATGGAGCAACAGGGGCCCTCATTTATTGCTGGTGGGAATGCAAAATGATGCAGCCATTTTGGAAGATAGTTTTATAGTTTCTTATAAAACTAAACATACTCTTATCAGATGATCCACAATTTGTACTTCTTGGTATTCACCCAAGTGGGAAACTTATGTCCATACAAACACCTGAACATGCACGTTTATAGCAGTTTTATCCAGAATGAAAATGTGGAAGTAACCAAGTGGGACTACGGAAAGTGAATGGATAAACTGTAGTAAATCTGTACAATGGAATATTACTGAGTGTTAAAAAGAAATGAGCTATCAAGCCATGAAAAAACATCGAGGAAACTTAAATTCATATTATTACGTGAAAGGAGCCAATCTTACAAGCCTGTATACTGTATGATTCCAACTATATGACATTTTGGAAAAGGCAGAACTATGGAGATGGTAAAAAAAAAACCCAGTGGTTTACAAGGGTTAGAGAGGGAGGGATGAGTAGGCTGAGGACACAGAATTTTTAGGGCAGTGAAACTACTGTATGTGATGCTATCGAGGTAGATACATGTCATACACTTGTCTGGGCTCATAGAATGTGCGACACCATGTGTGAATTTTAATGTAAACTACGGACTTTGAGTGACAATGGTGTGTTGATGCAGGTTCATCAATTTTAACGAATGTACCACTCTGGTCAGGGAGACTGATGGGGCGGGGAGGCTGTGCATGCAGGGGCAGGGGCTACATGGGAACTCTAATTTCTGCTCAATTTTGCTGTGAACCTAACACACAAATATTTTTATTTATTATTTATCATTTTAACTTATTTATTTATATTTCATTTCTTTTAAAAAAAGTCTACTTTAAAAAAGCAGAGAAAAAACAGATTGCCTACAAAGCAGAAATCGATTAATATCTGATTTCACATTAACAGTAATGGAAGCCAGAGACAGTGGAATGACATCTTCAGTATTTGAGAGAAAGTAATGATCAACCCAGAATTCTAAGTCCAGTGGAAACACTGGCCAAAAATAAGGACTAAATAAAAAAACTAGGATTGTTTGCCAGTGGGTGGCTTTCACTGAAGCCAATTCAAAAGGGTATACTTCAGGCAGAATGAAAGTGATTTGAGATGGAAAGCCTAAAGGTTAAAAAAAATCAGAAAAAGTGGTAAAAATTGTTTGCAAAAATGGCCATGGCCACACTTACTAACTCTCCTAGTCTCTGTGCCCCTTTGCAATGTGATTTTGTCAGGAGATGAACTCTATAGCCCTACTCTTTGGCCTTGACCCAGTTTGGCCTTGACCCAATTCATGCCCAAACCAATGGGATGTGGCAGAAATGATGCTGTGCCAGTTGTGAACTTCCATTCATTATTACCTTGGTCTCCCCCTAAACTGTCATGGTCACAAGCCCAGGTTAGCCAGCTGGAGGATGAAAAATCACATAGAGGAACTAACAGCTGTAGGCCATCACAGATCTGTTCAGCTCTCAGGTGACCTGCTATCTGACTGACTATAGACTCATGTGTGAGCTCAGCTGACATTAATGTAAACTGCCCTAGACCAGAAAAACTATGCAGCCTACCCACGGTCTCATGAGAAATAATACACGGTTACTTCTTCAAGCCACTAAATTTTGAGGTGATTTGTCATTCAGTTAGGAGCATCAAGAGTTAGCAATAGATAATAATGGTATAAATCAATAATATCTGTGGATTAAAAAATAAGATAGAAATAAAATATACAATAATTGTTAGCATATGACTAGAATCGAAGAGTCTAAAGTTTAAAGAAAAGACATTTATTTTTCTCATATAATAAGAACTCCAGGGGTAAGCATTTTAGGGTTGGTACAGTTGCTCAAGGAATTCGTCAAGGACTTTCTCCATTTTTCTCAATAATATTTCTAGTTATGGACATCATTATCCTTAAGTTAACAAGATAGCTGCTGTGTCTCCAAGAATTGCAGTTGTGTCCCAGGTGGAAAGAAGGTGAGAAGGAGATGAGTCTCTCTTCTTTATGGGGAAAAGGATATCTTTCCAATAAGCTCAACCTGATAGATTTCTCTGTATGTTTCACTAACCAGAACTTGGTCACATAGTCATATCTAGGTGCCTGAAGCCTGGGAAATTGAGATTTTTAGAGAGGTGAACTGCTTTCCAAAGGAAATGAAAATTCTGTTATAAAATGAATGTAGGAATAGACATAGGTTAGGCCCCGGCAGTCAGTCTCTGCCCTCTGTTTGGAAGAAAACATTTTACTTAATGGAATATTCCAAAAGGAGAAGGAAGCAATGTAGTCGGCATAAAGACTGAGAAGTAGTATTGGGCAGGGAGCAAGGCACTGGCGTGAGGGCCTCCTAATCCTGGCTCTGCAGCTGATGAGCTGGGGACTGGTTCTCAGTTTCTTCCCCTTAAAATCAAGATGTTGGAGTAAATACCTGTAAGCCTTTTGCAGAGACTGTAAAGGGAATTAACATTTATGATAGAGTCTTCATGTGCAATAGCTGATTTAGTTCTTACAACAAAATGTGAGTCATTATCCCACTTTACACCAGGGGACGAGACATTTCAGAAAGATGGAGTAGTGCGTGCAGATCCCAGGTCTAGTAAATGGCAGAGTTCCAAGTGGGGTCGGCAGGCCTCCAAAGCCAGAAGCTTCTTCCATTCCCCACCCTCTCTCACAAGGAGAGAACTTTAGTTAGTGAACTTTAAAGTCACTCTTTCTAAACTGTGCTTTCGAAGTGTGGCCTGGTGACACCTGCAGCAGAATCATCTGGGGACTTTATTACAAAAGCAGACTCCTGGACCTGCTTCAGATGAACTGAAGCAGACTCTCCAGGGCTGGCTCCCAGATGTCCACATTTTTAAAAGCTCCCCAGGTAATTTGAAGACATTTAATAGTTTGAGGATCATGATTTTAAACTTATAATTTATTGTTCCATTTTAACATAGTTTATTTATGGATCTGTGGCTCATGGAAATTTCCTAATATCAGGAAAATGAAATTTAAAAATAGTTCATTTCTTTTTCCTGTTCCTCAGTTCCCTAACAAACACACTCAATTCCATGGAAACTGTTAAGGAACTGAAAGTGTGTCATAGGAGATATCCTAACACTGAGGAACTGAGGCTCTGTAAGGAAATGGCACAGATTACCATGAACATGAATGCTGATTAAAATCATACAGAGCTGGACGGAGATGGGCAAAGGAAATGACATTAAGTAAATATTTGCTATGTTCCAGATACTGTTCCAGACGCATTACATCACTTAAGTGTCCCAAGACATGTGATTCAATTTTTTTATTTATAAATGGGGTAGGTACTATTATACTTTCATTTTAGAGATGAAGAACCTAATGATGACAGAAACACAGTCACTTGCCGGAGCTGAATCACATTCATTCATACAACAAATATCTGTTATGCATGGTACTGAGAACAGAACAGTGGAAAAGCAGTCTAGAGACTTCAGCTGTCACCAGGCCCTGACTTGCTCACCAAGTCTCCACTGAAGAAACTGGATATGAGACAGCAGGTTGGGACTGGAGCCTTCCAGAAGGGGTCTCTCCAGGCACGGTCTGCCTGCTGGCAGGGAGCAAGAGGAGAGCTTGCTGCTGGTGGTCTCCAGCAGCCCCAGAGAGGGGGTGGTTCTTGTTTTGAGCAGTAGCTGTATGCCTTGTTAGGTCGTTCAGTGCATTCTAGGCCCTTACCAGTCCAGAAGAGAGGAGCAAGTCAGGAGTCTGGAGGAACCCCCATACCTTACATTCTTTCACTAAACTTGGGTGGTAGATATTATTTCCATTTTATAGATGAAGAAATGGAAGCTCAGAAAAGTTCACGGACTTGCTCAAGTATGTGTCCTAGCCAGGAAGGGAATAGGGCAGGTGGCAGATCCAGCTCCAACACCTCCAACCCTGCCCCTCTGCAGTTCACGGGGGAAGTCTTCAGCGGCAGGTAGAAGTAGTTTACAAACAAGTACTGGAGGCTGGTTCTGATTCCTGCTACCAACATTTCTTTCATTCCGTCTTCAAATCGCACAGAAAATAAAGTTTTCTCCTTAAAAGGTTCTGTGGGGAAAAAAAAAATGTTCTCTGAGCGACGTTACAGCCTCCTAGGCTGTGTTTGTGTCTGAAGAGAGGACTAGTCTGACAGGCGGAATTACAAATCTGGAGCTCATTTTGGCGTCCCAGAGGGAAGGTGGGTGGAGCGTCTCACAGTCTCACAGTAAATTAGAAATTCAGAATGGAAACGTAGTCGAGTTTATTTGGGTTTCTAGTGACACCTCAGAATTATTGTGCAGGCTTGTCAGAGGCAGCTCAAAGTAATGACTGCTTCCCTTCCGCCCCAGGGTGCTGCGTTCTAAGAAGGGGAGTCCTCCTATTCTGGAGGTGGAGGTGGGGACCTTCCCTGTCCCACCTGAATCTTAAAGGGATTAGAGGGCCGGAGTGCGGTTTGAAGTCCTGTTCTGGGTCTGCTCCGAGTTACCGAGCGAGGCGGGAGGCCATTCAGGGATGTGTCTGATCTCAGGATCTGAAGCCTGAGGCTGGTATCTGAGGCCAAGTTTTGGAAAATTGCTGGGCCTGGAATTTGGCGGGGGGTGGTGCCTAGGTTGGGAGTACTCGCTGACGGAGGAAGGAAACAGGAGACTGAGTTGTATATGAAGGGCACTGAGGAAGGATCTTGGCAGAGACGTAGAAAGTTGAGGCATGGATCCGGGGAGAGGAAGCTGAAGCCTGCCTGATACTGCGGATCTGGGTGAATGTGTCGGGGTTGTGTCTGGATCAGATCTTAAGTACCTAGAGGAGGCAAGAAGAAAAGAGCGTCCAGTGGTCACAGCCTTTTTTCGAACGCGACTCACACCGGGACACATCCATCCATCAGCCCTGGCCCTCTGGGACTATTGGGACGACAACGCCCGGGCTAGTTTAGACTCTGGCCCTATACAATCTCCAGCAATCCCGAAGCTGCTCCGGCTGGGGCAGGGGTCTGGCTGCAAGAACTCTGGGGAGTCTGTGGGCGTGGCCAGCGGCCAGGCGCCAGCGGCTCTGGATTGGCTTCCCAGCAGACCCGCAGGCGGGGCTCCGGGCTGTGTCTCACTCAGCGGCTCACACTCGGCCAGGAGGCGGGGCCGGCGGGAGCAAGACAGCCAATGGACGCGCGCCCCCGAGCAGTTACAAAGGGCCGGAGCGAGGCCGCCGCGGCGGCGGGGGAGGTGGGGCGAGGCGAGGCTTGCTAAGGCGAGGCGGCAGCCGGGCCGGGCCACAGGCGGTGGCGGCGGGACCATGGACGCGGCTGCCGCTGCTCCGCGTCCCGGACTGTTCCCCCTCGTGCTGGCGGCGGCGGTGACGCTGGTCCCGGGGGCAACGGGTGAGCGTCGGGGCCGGCAGGCGGCTGCGGGGCGCGCGGGAGGCTGCGGGGCGCGCGGGCTGGGCCCGGCCTCTGGCTCACTCCTCTTTCTCAAACATGGCGCGGGGCCGGGGGCGCAGGTGGCGGCGCCCGGTCCGGGGCCGGTCTTTTCTGACTGGGCTGTCGCCACGCGATCGGCGGGCAGGGAGGGAGGGCGGGGCGGGGGCGTGTGTCCCAGCGCGGGTGGACGTGCCCGTGCCCGGCACTAGGCTGCCGACCCCGCAGTCGACTCCGCGGGGAAGGCGTCACCGGAGCAGTCCGTGATCGGTGGCTGCCCTTTGGGGAGGGAGTGAGTGAGGGCTGAGGCTGGCCGGGACTGGCCTCAGCCAGAGCGCTGCGTGGCGGTGTTCCGGGCATCCCACCCACAGTGGGTTGGTGCGCGATGCTCCCGGGGCCCGGGGCAGAGGAGGCTTCCCGCGCAGGGTGTGAGCTTTGAGACTCCAGGGCTTCCCCGGGGGGTGGAGGGGGTGATGTGTGGTTGAGACCCCTGGGTCAGCAGGGCCGACCCCGCCGAGACGGACTGCTTCTCCAGCCAGCGGTAGCTTTGGAAGAGGAGCTGAGAAGCTTTGTGTGGGGAGCAGGAGGTACGAAGACGAGCGGAATGTTTCTCTCGTGCGTCTGGGAAGTGTTGAAGTGAATCCAGTAACCAGAAGGCTACAGATTGTTTTCGTAGTGGAAACTTGAACTTTTGTTCACTCTACGGGGTTTGGAATGTTTGAATGGGAATGGCTGTGTAAGTTGATGAAATGCTTTTATTTCCTAGAAGGAACATCGCTAGTGAAGTTCTTTATCTTGAGTGACAGTTTGAATCCGTCGTCTGTGTAGCTGGTTTTCAAGGGAGAATGTTTGCTTTTTTGCCAAAATATTAAATCAGAACTGAGGTACTTGGTCACTGCATACCACCGAGGAGTGAAAAACTTTGTTATCATCCAAACTAAAATACTAAACACTAAACCAAGAAGCCCTAGTGTTAGCAACTAAAATATAGCAAAAGTACATTTCTGTTTCTGAAATTAAATACTAGATGTTTTCAAAAACAAAAACTCAGGCCTGAGGGTGCCAATTAGTACTAAGAGCTACACTTGACTAAGAACTTACTATGATGTACAGGTATAAAAAGTATACTAAAGTACATTATCTGATCCTCATAACCAAATCCTCAGGGCCGGTAGCATTTGCCCCATTTCATACATGAAGAAACTGAGGTGTGGAGAGGGTTTTTTTTTTTTTTTTTTCACTTAATTACTAAGAGCTGGAGTTAGGATTTGCACCCAGGGCTGTGTTTCCAAAGCCTTTACACCTTTAATATTACACCTAACTGTCTGGCTTAGCCTATTTGGCTTTTTCTGTCCTCTCGTGAGCAATTGATCTTTATTATTCACTTTTAGATCTTGCCCTCAGTTTGAAAATCAGATTGGCTTTCTGACTTCTAGTACTTTCCTGGAGTCCCCTCACCTTGGGTGTATATTAGGGACAACAGTAGATCTTTGACATTGGTCTAAGGAGGAGGGAGGACAGGATAGATGTGAGGACAGATGGGAGAATCGATGCAGTTCTGCCTCAAGCAAAAATTACATTTTCACACCACTATTAACTCGAGTAACAGTTCCTTCTTTTCCACCAAGCCTGCCACACAAAGTTTCCATGGATTTAAATAACAGTATTGGAGTAATTGATGTACAGAATGTTGCTCAGTCCAGGCTTTGGAGGAGCTTACGGACTTTGCATCCCATGCATGGGATGCAAAGCTGATTCGGGTGCTAGTACACTTAAGTATAGACAACCTCAACTGGTTTGCTTGCCCTTGATGGTTATGTTGATGTTCCAGGCCATCCTTTCATATGTTCTGAAGAAGCCCAGTGCTTTTTCTAAGTTTATAATTTGGCTTTGTTTTCAAGAGCTTGCAGTTCCTTATTGTCTGGGTATCGGTTTTGTATTTCTCTGCCCAGTTTCTGCTCTCTTCAACATAGATTTCTCTAGGGAAATTGGTTCCCTGTCTGTAGTGCACAGTTTAGTACCACCAAGTTTACATGTATATCTCATGTGAGGACACTGTTTGCTTCCTCTCTGCCGTGTCATAACTTTTTTCTTTGACAATATGACTAAACCCAACTCTTCTTTATATTAGTACCTCTTGAATGTCTGTCTCATCCTTCTTTTGTATGCATCCATCAGTTTTGCCCTGCCTGTATTATCCTTAAAATCTAGTTGTTCTCCAATGTTTCTCTCTCCTAGAATTTTCTGTAGGCTACTGCCAACCTAATCTTCCTCAGTCATCCCTACAAAGGTTTTGTGCGATTATCCATTTGTATTCAGCACTTAGAGCAGCATTTGAGGCTTATGATTAGGGTCATCCTTGAGTATCCAGCACTTCTCACTGTTGCAAACCCTCAGTTCCAGTGGTTTCTGTTTTCCTACTTCTGACTTCGCAGCCTTTTCACTCCATACTTAATTTCCCCCCCTTTGGGAATATGAAGAGAGATGTTCTCAGTCCTGACTGCCTGTGCTCTATTCCCCTGAACTGTATAGCACTTCAGTTTCTGTTGCCTATTTCTGCCATCCTGCACTGTTACGTAGCTGTACTCTTGAACATGACATGGTTAAGTTACCCAGAGGGCCAGGGTTATGCCTTTTTGCACTAGGAACCTAGCACTGTGTTTATATTCTGTTCCACTTAGGTAAATAGTTGTTGATTAAATAAATTCCACTTGACTGAGCATTCATGTAATACACTGTTATATGTAAGTATAATTTATGCAGTATTAGTTGATAACACAGCGTATATTCAGGACAAGTCATACGATGTGGTGAAAGAAGCAGGTGGTTATTAGGTTTGGTTATTATCAACTTCACGTCTAGTTATGCAGAAAATGGGGTGATACCTGTTTTTTCTAATTCATGAGATTGTGAAGTTCAGATGAGAAAGTCGTATTGGGGTTTGAGGTTGCTGTTTGGTATTGGTAGTAGTAGGTAGGTCTGATGTTCATCCAGCAATCCCCATTGGCCATGTGTGTTTTGATTGGTCAGACATCCTTTCTGATTGGTTGGTCCCATTGTAGCACCAGTTGTTAAATATTTTTGGCATCACCCCGCCCCTACACACACATGCATATACAGGAGCATCAGTATTCAAAGAGGGAAATTATTAATGTAGGCTGAAGTGATTGGAGATGCTTCCTGGACACTTTAGGACTTAAACTGACTCTGCAAGGTGTCTAAAATCCTGATGGGTAAAGAGGGGGATTCAATGAGTGTTAAGCTGTCTTTGCAAACTGTGCACCCCAACTGTCCCTGAGTCTACCCTTCAGCACAGAAACCAAAGCATTTATTGATTGGTTGCCAAGTTACTTTTTAAGTTCCTTATTCTATACTGTGATTTGGATGTATTCACCATTATTATTTTCTTTGCAATTCTAAAGCCTCCATAATATGTGATTGGAAACAAATAAGAAAGGCATTCTAAGTGGGATAAGGGAGGGAGAATAGTATAGGGTACCCATCGGGACTGGTTATTCCGAGGTGAAAGTCATGAGTCACTTCAGTTTACAAATGGAAAAACAGGGCTGAGAAGGGTAAGGTGACTATCTCAGGGTCAGGCAGGACCGAGACAGGAACTTTGATTTTCTGATTCCAAATCTTGTGCCCTCTAGGGCTCTTTAAAATAGGAAGGACTCAAAGGGGAGGAGGGATAGGCTTAGTGGAGTTGTTGGCTATGAAAACAGCACCAGGCGTTAGACCAGTGGAGTCAGACTGGATCTTGGTTCAGCAACCTCTGTACTTTGACATAGATACCAGCCTGCAGTGTCCGAGATGTTGTGGATGAGACGAGATGAATTCACAGGACTACTGAGTCCCGTGGAGGAAAAGGGTTGGCACGGCTACTCTCTCAAGGGGAGAGCACCGACCCTTGCGTTGACAAGCTTTTATTGGCTTTCTAATAGCATACATCAAAGAAAGTTTTCATTCATTATACTTAGGTTTGCTTTAGGTAATTACTTTTTATGGATAGCAATGGAAGGGATATTACAGATTACTTTTTACAGATTAACAAGGAAAAAAATGTTGCAACTGCAAGGGAACGATAAGAGTAACAGGTCTGGTTACACTTCAATCCTTGGGAGAATTAGCACAGACTTCAGGAAGTTACTTTAAAGATATGCAGTAAGCATTGGCTACCTGAACTCAGGGTGAGAGAGTTTTAGCAAGAGCAAGTCACAGAGCAGCCTATGTATAATGTAGTCCTGATTTCCCACGGGAGAACTTCTTCACAGGCATGGTGCTGCGTGCCGTCTCACTCCCCACTGGTTTTCCACATGGTGTTGAGCTACCTTTGCACGCCTCGTGAAGCAGTTCCCTACAGTACTCGAGTTCTGGCTAAGAAAGAATTCAGGGCCAAGATTCAAACCATAAGAAAAAGTTTATTTAGAAAGTCACTGAGGCAGAAGTAGTGAGCTATAAGGAATGGGCTCAGGAAACCAATTACATAGGTGAGAGAAGGGTGAAGGTAATGCACCTGGGAGAGGAAAAGGGAGGGGGAGACAGAGAGGGAGAGCTCTCTGGGTTCTCTGTCCTAAGGGCTTTTAAGGGTAGAGATTTCAGGGGAGGTCCTAAGAGGGGGTCTCGATAGAATATTCACCTGCTTTCCAGGTGTGTCCTTTCAGGGCCCTGGTCTCCACTGATTGGTGAACACCAGGGTGTTAGCTATAGCATCGCTTTGGGTTTTGCTGCTTTTCTGGGCCTGGAGCTGGAACATAACCAAGGCCCAGATGGATTTGATGCAGGTCAGAACCTCATTGTCCTGGGGACTTAATGCTTAAGGACTATTCTCCAGCCCATTGTTCATTCCCCCTTTAAGGAGGAATGAACCCCTTGGCTAGCAACAGGCAAAAGGAGGAAAAGTCAGGGAGGGCCTGCACTGCATGACCTGTGATATGAAAGACCAGGGGTCTAAACAGAATGACCAGCAGTACACTAGGGGAGGAGAGATGACGTGGGTGGGGGGAGTCCTTGTTTTCCCAGTTTGCCCGTTGCTAGGCACCCCGGGCTTTCAGCTGTGGAGACTGTCTGTACTTGACCTATCATTCTTGCTCTGCTCATGTGTGTCTATAACTGCGTACCACAGAGTGACCTACCTAGGTGATCTTGATTTCAAAGAACCTCAGAAAAGTGACTTTTGTAGGTGGGAGGGAGGGGGAAGTTATTGAGTCCTCAAGAGAAGGTCAGTATCTTTTTTATATTGCTTATGAAAGGATCTGGTATAGTATTTATTGGTTGAGAAAATTAGGCTTATCTTACTTCGGAAGATGGTGAAACAGTTTTGAGATACATTGAAATGGGATGTAATTGAAAGGCCTTGCAGCTCATGGTTAGGTTTAGAATTTTAGATGATCTACTTTGTTGTTGAAATTAAATGGAGAAGAAGAAGAATCTTGTTCCTGTGTGGAGGGCCTTTTGTGAAAGGTTCTTCTAGGCCTAGTTGAAACAGTTACCTGAACTCAACACCATTCTTAAATCATGAGGTTGCATCCGATATGTTCATTTCTAATGAAATGGGTTTTGAAATTGCCATTGCCTTTTTGACCTAAGAAAGAAGGTATCTCTCCAAAGCACAGAGCCCTCCTGCATATGTTGACAAACCTCCTGTGTTTTGCTGTTCTTTCTTGGTAGTGGCTTACATAATGCAAGTTCTCAGAACAGATGGACTGTGGTTGGGTATCACGTGATTGGGTCACATCTTTGCTTCCTGCTTCTGGAATTGAGGGCAGATGCTGGCATGTTTCTCAGGGATTTTCATGCTTTGACCCACAGAACTGGCTCAAGAAAACTTGGAATCTTCTCAGAATTTCTGGTCTATCTTACCAGGCCTAACTTGAATACTTAGGATAACATTTAACACCTTTCTTCACTGAGTTTTCTCAAATCCAAGTAGTCTCCATAAACATTAAGATTTGCTGCTGCTCTGAGTTCAATCCAGTATGGTTTTGGACCAGATAATGCAAATAGGTTTCTTATGGTTACCCCTTTTTGGTGTGAATCCGTGACAGTTGCAGGTGTTTGCCTTGGATAAACATGTTCTCAAACACTAGTGAGTGAAATAAGTTTGATTGGTTTTATGGGTCCAGTGTTACAGATCAGATCTGGCCTTTTGTAAAGGTTCTTTCTCATTTTGGCAGTCTGAGAGCATTGCACAGTATAAAGAATGATGTCTAACTTTAAAAAAAAGTTATGACTTCCTAGGTATACTCACAGGTTGCTTTGACATTTCTTGAAGGTTCACTTGCACTATTTTATCAATCTGAAAGGAATATACTGGCTCCAGCACAATAACGCCCCTTTTCGTATTACAAAACCATAAGCATGTGATTCTATAATATAACATAGCACACTCAAGCACACTGTATGACAGTTTAGGTGAAATGTTCAAATTGCTGTCCATCTTGTGTGAGACGTTCATGTGCCCTCCCAACCACACCCAAGCAGGCCTTATTTCTGCCAGACTCTGTGTTATAAGAATGTGCCAGCCATTCCCTCTGCCTTGCCTTACTTAACTCTCAGAACTAACCCTGTATGATAGCTATATAATGATACAAAAGCTTCATTATGTTCTTACTTAACAGTGCAAGACTTTTTAGGTCTATTTGTTCCCAGGTTCAGGTGACTAATGCTTTGAAGATAATGTAGATTTTGAGGACACTGATTCTAACCCTAGATTCTTTTCAGCTCTTACATTATCTACAGATGTTAAATTTTGTCTTTCATCTTTTAATTATATATTCATAAAAGGAAAACACTGCTTCAAATCAAACAGATATAAGACTGGACCATGATTGGAACTGGGAGAGAACCTTAGGCCAAGAAGTAATTAGCATCATTTACCCTTCACCTCATTCTCTTTCTCTGGGATTCAGTACCTGGTCACCTTAACTGGAGTAGTATTTATTTTGACACTGAACTCCTAGCTTAGATAGGGAACCTTGCTCAGTTCACTGTGATATTCTTCCCTCCTGGATTTCAGGTCCATGCTTTGTCCCTCTGCCCCAACCCCCAACCCCCGACACCAAAGAAGTGCATACTCAGAATTATTATTTGTGATCATCTGGTTGCACTGGAATTAGCCTTTAGGCTGTGTTGCTTTCTCTGCAGTAATATGACTGACCTCTTGGGAATCTGCTCGGGTTCCTGGCCTGCGTTTACAGCACTGGCTTCAGGTTATGCTTGTGATTTCCTAGGTCTCACCTTTATTTTCTCCTGGAGCTCCCTGATGGCTGCCTTGTTAAATGCTTTTCATGTTGTTGTTTTTCTCCATGGACCAAACACTGGTACGGTTGTATTTCTAGACCATCTTTATTTTTCTCTTTGCATCGATCTGTTCTTCCAGTTTTGAAGGCACTCAAATCACGTGATTAGGTTTCCAGCAATTTAATAAAGCCTTTGACTGTGGGAGTAGATATAGAAGCCCCCCCTATTTGTCTGGAATTAGATTCTAATCAGCATGTCTCTCGGGACTCACTTTTAAAAGGAGGATAACACCTAACTCAAATGGCAGTTGTGGAGGTGGTGTATTGCAGTGTTTCTTAAGTACGCAGCACATGGCCTGATACCAGTAGATACTCAATAAGTGGAAATTATTATGTATATTTAAATAACCGAGGGGATGTCTTTTGGAAGAGGAAATTCGTCGTATATAATGAAGAACTGTGATTAATTGGTAGACTGACAGGCAGAGTTCACTCAATACTAAGGAATTACTTTCTGTCAGTGGGAACGGTCATAGTCGAGCATTATGAGGCACTGTCCCCCGTCACTGGGAGGATTCAGGCAGAGGCTGCATTGCCGTCTGTCTGAGAAGTTGTAGGAGGAATTTCTTGGAATTGATGAACTCAAGTTCCGTTTCTGCTCTAGATCCCTGTACTGCTAGCTTCTTTGCTCACTGTTTTTAGCTGGCGTACAGGCTTTCAACCTCCCTAGCTTTGAAGGCTTTGAGATGATCACTGTTTCGTAATTTTCTTATTGTATGGGGGAAGTGCATTCATTAACTGGCTTATGTACTCTGGCCATTTTTCAAAACAGGATTTAGGAAGCTTGAAATAAAAACATTAAGAACAAAGCTAGTGATCGGAAAGATAAGAATCAGTAAGTAAAAGGGGAAAAGAAAGAACGATTACCTATAACTTTTAGCAGAAGAAAGCTTTAGTGGTTGCGAGCACAATAGATAGCTTGGAGTTTTCTAACAGTGAGGAAGGGAACCTGATAGTCTGCATAGATCTCATTGCTTAAGGCAGAGAACTCGCCAGGAGGCTCCCATCCTCCTTAATAATACGGGAGGCGCACACAGGATGATCACAATGCAGGGAGAATCTCCAAGTGGTAAGGGGTCCTAGGACCTGGCAGCCCTGATTTCTCATTTTCCCAGGCTTCCTCTTTAACAGGGTTCAGTTTAGTGAACTGAACTGCCGCTACCATTTTTCTCCTGCGCTCTGAGGCTCTGATCCAAGTATGAACACGCTAGTCTTAACCTAGTGCCAAGGGAACAGCTGATGCAAGACTGGAACATTTAAATCAAGCTTTGCTAAAAGCTAGAGGATAATGAATAGAGAGAAACATGACACTCTTCAGCCTGGCTTACAAAGACGTTTTCCTCACGTCCTTATCTTTTGGCCTGTCTCCACTTGGCAGTCTTCGTCCGGGTACTGTAACCAAAGGTGAACAGCACCTTTCAGCACACAGGCACCAGACAGCAAGGTCCAGAGAGTGTCTGTGCTTGGGTTTCCTGTTTGAAAAGCTGCCTCCTGGGTAGTGGATGTTGGGAATGATGATTTTGTTTACTCAAAAAGAGTGCTCCTACCATATGTAGCTTGCATAGTAACCCCAATATTTATATAAGAGACACCCACATGTGTTACCATGAAGGGCATTCTTTGGTTAGAGATGGGCTGATTTCATTGGGAAAGTCAGGTTTCTCCCCGCTCTTGGGCAGAATCCATTGTAGAAGTCTTTGTGTCAGGAGCATTGGAAAATAAAGTGAAGAATTCGGGGTTATCACTCTCTGTGATTTGCGTGGATTCATTTTCCTTTCTTATTCCGCAGTTATGTAGTTACTTTAGGCCTGTTCCCATGCTTCTTTGTCCTAGCCAAAGGGCCAAACCTCCTTATTTTTGTTCACTTGCTTAAGGATAACCATTCCATCTAGATTTCCTAGGTGTGAACCTCGTCGATTACATAATAGTGTCCTATTTATAATTCTAGGACACCTTGTGCAGGCATCCTGTTACATTTCTACAATATAAGGTCTTTAAATATGCATCGAAACACAAATAGCTCCCATGGAAAAAAAAGCAAAAACAAATGAATGGCTTTTTCTACCAGACGTGAAGACTACTACACATATTCGGGATTACTGAACTTAGAAGAGATAGTTATTTTTTAGGAGGAATATAGAGATAGAAAAGCAGTAACTGTTCCTTTTCATCTGTACAAAAACACACAATATATGTGTGGAGTTTTTTTTTCTTTTTACTTGATGTATTCATTTCCAGATTGAACCATAATGTGCTCTAATTGAGTCTCTTTGTTTAGCACATGGCTGTTGATTTGAGTACTTTCTCCAGTTGAAAAACTGACATTTTAATTTTGTTATTCAGTCTGCAACAGATTTAAATAAAAACACCAAGATTGTGTATTGTAGATTTCCTTCAACAATAATTATATGTAATTATTTTACCAAAATAAACAAGTTAAAGTAGTTGTAGCTATTTTATCTCATTCCACATTTGGAAAAAATTACAAACCAGGAGCCAGAGTTTGTTCATGTTTCTCAATGAGGAAAGATCATTTCTTTCTTTTTTTAAAAGGATTTTATTTATTTTTAGAGAGAGGGGAAGGGAAGGAGAAAGAGGGAGAGAAACATCAATGTGTGGTTGCCTCTCATGCACCCCCTACTGGGGACTGGGTTTGCAACTCAGGCATGTGCCCTGACTGGGAATTGAACCAGCAATCCTTTGGTTCGCAGGCTGGAGCTCAATTCACTGAGCCATACCAGCCAGGTCAAGGAAAGATCATTTCCGATTGCTCATTCCATCAAGTTTCACCACAGCAATGTAAAATTTGATGCTAGTGAAGAGTACAGGACATGGAGAGAGGAAGCGCAACCAGAGAGTAGACCTGCTACTTAAAACAGTTGATGTTTTCATGAATGTGGCGTCTCAGAAAGTTTAAGGCACCTGTGAGGATTAAATGAGATCATGCACGTAAAACTTACGACATTCTTTGGCACACAGAAGACACCAAGTAAAAGATAGTTGTTAAGAAAAATAGTTTTTCATAGGATTACAGAATTTTTAGACTGGGAAGAATCATAACTAAGGGAATCATGATTATTATTTCACCTGGTTTTCTTTTATAAGTGAGGAAATTGGGGCTCAGTAGTTATGCGGTATTTCAGGATAATTCAGACTGAACAGGAACCTGGCCTCCTCCTCACTTTAGAACTTCACTTAGCATCCCTTTGTGACTCAAGCCTCTTTCAGGTGGAATGATTTTTTTTTTTAATCATCCAAATTTATGGGAGCATCTGTCAAATCAGACCCCTAACAGATAGATGCATAGGTGGATAAACAACAATAATGTTAATGTAGCTAAATAGTAATAATTATAGAATTTGGGTGGTAGGTAGGTGTTCCCACTTCTGTCCGTTTTCTGAATGTTTGAAATGTGCATAATAAAATATTGGAGGGAGGGGGAGTTGAAAAATCTGTTCGCCCCAGATGTGTTTGGTACTGACCTAAACACAGGCAAACCAGCAGTACTTGCTCCCAGCCAAGGAAGTGAAAGGACCCGGGAGCCTCAGCCTCTGGGAGTGCACATCCTGGGGCCTCTCCTGGGCATTCTCCCGGGCTTGAGAACTGCAGGTCTGCTTTGACTTTTTCTTTTGTTTCTTTTCCCTCTCATTTAAAAAAAATGACGAATGATAATTGTGCCTTGCAGATTTGAAATTCCCTAACCCACCAACAGACAAACAGGTTTGCATAATTAGCACTGTAGATCACGTTCTTATAAACAAATGCTTTCTTTTCCTCTTATTGTTTTGCTTTCTATTTTCCCGTGGTATATTTCACTTTCGTTCTTTTCCTTCTTATTTTTAATGCATTTCTGAGCTTGAGTTTTTCTGTTCTCCTATAATATTTCTCCCTAAGATCACAATGCTTTCTTCCATCTGATCCCCCCACCCCTGCTTTTTTAAGAAAACGGCCATATAAATATTCTTTTAGCTAGGGCTTTTCCACTCTTTCTTATTTAAGTTTGTCAGATCCAGCGTTCTCTTTCCTTATGGTGGGAAAAGGAGGAGAGAAGAGTTTTAATAAATTGGCTTTTAGGACTCAAGCAGGAATGCAGGGGATGCTCTTCAGGACCACCAGACTCAGAAGTAGCTGTGCGTTGCCAGCAGATGGTGTGCCCTAAGGAAATAGCTGCTCTGAGCCGTTGGGTGTTTGCATCTAATTTAGCATAGACATCCTGGGACTGGGAAAAAGGCTCATGCAGCAAATGGGTATAATCACCCATGAACCATTCTAAACCACAGCCAGGACCTGGTAATTATTGACTGTGTATAGATGTCATAATTCCATTCTGCACATACATACACTGCATAATTCTATGCTATATTTCTGGGTTTCTTAAGGATAAACACCAAGTCCTGGCATACCTTAATGTTTTAGTAACATCCCCTTCCCCCAGCTAGAGGCCTTCAGTGACCGGAGTGCCAGCATCAGTGCCACAAGTCTCTGAGGTTTCTAGCAGTATCATCCCTCTTTCGGCTAACTTCAGTGATTTGTTTGTACACCTGCTGCACCGGCGTAATTATTAAGGACACTCAGAGTCTTGGTTTGGATGACGAATTATATTGTTTCCCTGTTTATAACTCTGTCTCCTCACTCGACACTGGATAGGACCTCTCACTTTGGCAATATTGTTTTCTTTGTTCCACAAAGGGGTGGGAACCACATAAAGCTAAATACCAGGAGACTCAGTTAAGAGTAGAAATTGCAAAAAAAGAGCAGAAAATGCAGTTGCTTCTGTGGAGCAGGAAATACCAGTGTTGAGTAATGGTTTGAAACTTTCTCTGTGACGGGCTTAATATATCTAGTTAGATTTATTCCTAAGATGTGATGTTTTTCAATGCTTTTGTAAATGATACATTTTCGTTTTCTACTTATTGCTGGTTTAAGAAAAGCTGATGACTTTCTGGTGTAATGACTTTCTCATTCTATCATGAATAGGTGTTGAGTTTTGTCAGTGTTTCTTTTTGCTTACATGAAGATGATTATAAGATCTATTTATATTCCCTAAACTGTGTAACTCTGTTGTTGCTGAATCTGTGTACAATAGCTTTGTATATCATTGTCCTGGAATGAACTTCCGTTTTTCTCCAGCCTTCCTTACGTGTCGTTTAGGGTTAATCTTTGAGAGAAGTCTCCCTGTTCTGTGCTTTCTCTGTCTGCATTTGGTCTGTACTTCCCTTTAACGCAGCACGTTTGTTCTCTGCATTGTAGTGTGAGGTCCTTGAGAGCAAGAATTTCCACCTCATCATCTCTGTCCTCCTAAAGGCGTATTCTTCCTCTCCACAAAGGGCGCATACACTGTTCTTTTCTGGTAAAAGGTGTTCAGGCCTTGCTCGCTGCTTCTGAAAGTACCCCCTGCACAGCGCTGCCAGCTAATTTCTTCAACTGTGACTCCGGTGTTTCTTTTGCTCTTTGTTGGCCCAGGTAGAACTCTCCTCTGCAGCTGGGGGGTGGTTACTACTTCCTTTTCTTACCACAGTTTCTATTTCATTCCCCTAGCCAGAGTGATGTGCCACTTTCATTTAGGTTCATCAGTAGACCTCAGTATCTGCAACCGAGTCACACATCTATAGCCACTTGTGCTTTCCCAGAGGGATGGGGTGAGTCCTTTGTCTAGTCTTACTTGGGGGAGATCACCAGAGATCATCTAGTAGTCCTTTTTTTTCCTTCTGTGCTTTTAGAATAAATCTAGATTATGTTGATGTAACTCTTAGAGCACTTCTGTTTCCTTGTCTATAAAATAAGGGGTTAGGATCAGGTGGTTATCAGGTTCCTTCCAGCACGAACATTTTATGGTGGATGAGTTGTGACTCTTCATCAGCCGGGGTATCCCATATGAATGTGCACACTAGGTGCGTGCCAACATTTTATTAATTTGAGTTAGAACTGAATATCTACTTTCCCATAGGTACCTCTCATGCCTCTACAGTGAGGTTCTTGAGCTAACCCTGTTCTGTCATATTGCCAAAAAACTCCAAATGGGTGTCTGTGAATGGAGAAAGGGAAGAGCTGCCATGAATGTTTGCTGCTTCATTTGCACACTGTCTGCATTATATTCCATGGTGCCTCCTGGAGCTGTATGAAGGTTTACCCAGATTCTCTGTCCAGCACCTGAGTAAGGACTAGCACGTAGTAGGTGGTAAATAAAGACTCGTTGAATGAATACATAAATGAATATTTGAGTGTTCTGTTATGTGCCAGGCACTGTGCTAAGTGTTATGTTTGTGTTATTTAACCCTCAACCCTTCTGAGATTGCCACTGTTGGAGATTTAGGAAACAGGCTCAAAAAAGCTAAGCAATTTCCTCAGGATTACTTAGAAGCCCACTGACAGACAGTATTTGAACTTAAGCCTTTTTGTCTGTGAATTCCATGAGATCACCGTACTCTGTGACATCTGTTGGTCAATGTAAAATCTAATAAGGAACTGTGTCAAAATGTGTTTAGATTGGGGGAAAATAAGAAATTCAATGGATGTTTTAGCACTCACCACCAGAAATAAAAGCTTGTCCATTTATTTGCAGAGGCTGGGTTAAGTCAGAGCACACACATAGGCTCTGCATGGTAACATACACCCCTCTACTCAGAGTGGAACGAAAACAGGATCGCTGGCTAGGAGCGGAATTGTAATCACATTATACACACCTTCACAGCGTGACCGTTTTCCTGTTCCTAAACAGCCTTCTAAAGTATCACTTTCATGGCTCCAGTGTTGCACTTCTAATTGTTTTAATTTGTCGTTCATATAGATTGTTTTTCAACCATGCAGTAGTGTAATGAATATCTGTGTGCATCTATCTTTGATCTCATCTATTGTTTCCTTAGACAAAATTCTAGTCAGTAGAATTAATGGATTGAAAGATACAGGCTTTCTAAAGGCTCTCACTATATCTTGGTGAATTATTTTCCAGAAAGAACATTAAAGTTTTAAAATCAGCGTGAAGTGGCTCTACTCCACAGGGTAAAAATTCTGAGTTGGAGTTTTGAGGACAGTGTAGGGAAAAGGGAATGAGCACAAAGAGGCACTTAAAAATTCTTTTGTAACTTTGAATAGATAGAGTGCACTTACCTTTTTCAAAATTCAAAAAGTACAGATGAATGTATAGTGAAAGGTCTCCTACCCTTATCCTCTGGGTACACAGTTCCCTTCCTTGGAAGTCACTGTTGCCTTTTTTTTCTTAATATTCTTCCAGAAAATACTTTATAATATATACAAGAGAATATGCATATGCAGTTTTCCTTCCTTTCTTCCTCTTCTTACCTTCCCTTGCTTGCCTTTCTCTTCCTCTCCCTCTGTCCCTTAGCACAAATGTTACTGTATTAAATATGCTGTTCTGCACTATGCACTTTGATTTAAGACATCTCAAGAAGTCTACATTAGTACTTAGAAAATATCAACTTTTTTTAGTAGCTGGATGGTCTTGCATTTTATAGTGGTGCATCATATTCTTTTATCAGTTCTATTGTAGGTTAGATGCACAGGAAAGGTTAGGAACAAATCTAGCATGGAACACGAGGAGACTGATAACCATGTATATAAGCCACCTTGTCCACGTACAAGTGCGTATAGGCTACGTTCCTTCTGGGTCAGAGGGTGTGTTCATTTGTAATTTGGAAAGTGTCAGGTTGCCCTCTGTATGGAGCGAGCTAGGTTATTCCGGACAGTGGGATATTTTATATCAAATGGGCTTGAGGGATACCGAAGCTTGAATTTGGTAGGTTGAAAGGACTTTAAAAATGAAGGTAGTAAAGGGCAAAAGAAAAAAAACTTGCTTGCTTAGCCATTTTATTTGGGGATAGCAGTAAAATCTGGTAATAGCAACCCCTCACGTGCTAAAGAGGTATTTCTTGGATGTTCACTTAAACACATCACTGGACCTCCTGTATGCCAGGGCTGGGGCCTAGGGGTACAGAAGTGCTTATAACCCAGTCTCTGGCCTGAAGTTCACAGTTTGATGGAGGAAATAGATAAGTAAACAATTAGAAAATGAGGTGCTTTGCTCTCATTGTTGTACCTTGAAGATACTAAGTTGAATTTGTCAAAAAAAAATGGAAACATGGATGATTTAATATTTGAAGTAACTTGTAAAATAATAAAATCCTACTGTTTACAGGATTGTAGAGGTTCAGACCGACCTTTCATTTAGTGCCAGGAGGTCCTTGCTGACTTCATGAACTCGACTGGTCATTAGGCCTCTGCTTAAATACCTCTAATGACGAAGAAGCCATAACCTCTTGGGGCAGTCAGTTGGGTTGTGGGGACGAGCTGTAGTTAGGAGAGGATTTTTTATGAAGCAAAATTTACCACATCCCGACCCCATGATTCGATTTTACACAGGGTTAAGATCATTGACTCAGGGATTGTCCCCACTGCTAAGGGACCACTCAGATCCAACTTCGTAAGTTCTTTGAATCTCTGATTCATATTTATATGGCAGATTGATAGTCAAGTAACACTTACTGATCGCTTATTATATTGGACATTGTGGGATTTTGTGCTTGGTTCTCCCTCTGTTTCCCCCATCACCATGGCTACAATGAACATTAAAGGCTGTTGACTTTTTAAAAAATCTGTTGTTAAACAGATTCCCCAAATCTGCTAAGCAAATCTTACCCTGTACTTGTGCGTTTTATTAGATACTGAATCTAAGTGAAGGCCTTTGTAGGAATGGCCCCTGTGAAATCTCACCTTGCCACTCAGGCGGCCTGTTCCTGGTGTGCTTGACTCTGAAAACAGTGGTCATTGTACCAGCTAATTCCACGGAGCTGGATGGCCAACGCTTGGCCTGCGGGCGGCATGTGGCCCAGGGCGGCTCTGAACGCGGCCCAACACAAAGTCGTACATTTACTTAAGACGTTATAAAATGTTTTGTGGTTTTGTGTCACAGGGTATTAATGTGTAGCCCAAGACAATTCTTCTCTTTCCAGTGTGGCCCAGAGACACTAGAAGGCTGGACACCCGTGCCATATTGCTTAGGAGACTATTAAGTGGAGATATTGTGGAAAAACAAGTGGTTGAGACTTTAGGAGTGTCCCCCATTCTTCCCAGATGAAGGCGTGTGTTGAATTATAAATGATGCTTTTTAAGTATTTTGAAGGTAGAAAACGTAAATGAAATGTATTTGGAGAAAAGTCTGGATAAATCAGATTTTTGTTTGAAGCTCTAAATTTGGGAGTGAAATGTTATCCAGACTACCAGAGAATTTACTTTCACACCGTATGGTGCACAGTATTTTGACAGGCTCCCTATGACCTTGCCGCTGCAGGGTCCCCCAAGGGGGTGGAGTTGAGAAGACCCGGGGAGTCCTTTGAGGAACAAAACCCAGGGAGGTAGGCTGGAGGCAGTGGCTATCAGGGTTTTAGCCTTGTTTACAAAGGTTTTTTTTTTTTTTAAGGGACCCTACCCTATATAGTATACACACCTTTCCCAGCGGTGGCAGAGAGGATGGGCCTCCTTGAGATGGGACATGGTGCTGGGCGTGGAGAGAAGACAGAAGTGATAGTGTTTTGATGTGTGACCTCCAGACACAGGAGGCGACGATGGAGATTTCCTTTGTAGTTAGGACCAAGAGCCAGCATCTGGACTCGGAGTTTATTATTTGTTGCTCTGGTACTATAACGCAGTGAAGATAGCTGTCTCCTGGTACCGTTGTCACTTCCTTTGTAGCTAGATGTTTGTTTGGTTTCTGATAGTCCTTGACATTGCTCCGGCATCTTCAGACTTTGAGAATTCTGTGATTTATTCTGCAATATTTGGAAATTTTTACTGCTAGTAATTTTATTCCCTAGCGTGAGATTGATAATTCTGTGAACATAGTAGCTTTTCATTGCAGTGCTGAATCCTAATGAAATCTCTTGAAGACATGTTAATACAGATCAAGTTTAAGTTAAATTTTAGTTTCAGGAGAGGTACCAGTGCAAATTAATTAAAGTGATGAGTAAATGAATAACGACTTCCCTGAAGAGCAGAGTTTGCACATACATGGGTTGTAATAACTACATCATGTCTCACCTTTCTGTTTCAGTTTGTGTTGTACATTGTGTATAGTGATCTGTTCTTATTGGAAGACCTATGAAAAGCCCTTTCTCAAATTGCCATAATATTATTGACTACTTTGAAGGGAAAAGTACAGAGTATATCATAATGTTACTTAAATCATATGAACATGAAACTAGATGTAAACGCTTTATGTTTTTGGTTCATTTACAACTGTAAACCAAGTCTGCAGGTTAAATACAAAGACAACTACAAAACCAAGAAAATTCAGATTAATACAATTATTCAATATCACAGGTGAGGTTTAGGTTTCACAGGAGAACAAAATAGCCTTAGAGGCTTCTGGTCAAGATGGTGACGTAGGCAGACACGGCTCACTTCTTCATACAACCACATCAAAATTACAACTAAAATATAGAACAGCCATCACTAAGAATGTAAGAAATTGAGTTGAAAAGAAGTCTGACAATTACATAATTGAAGGAACACATCCATCCAGACTGGTAGGAGAGGCCGGATATGGAATGGGCTACACCCACACCCATGTGGATAAAAATTTGGGAGGGATGTCTCAGAAGCTAGGAGTCCCAGACCTACACCAGGACCTCAGCCCAGGCTTCCAGTGCCAGGCATAAAAGTCCCCACAACTTCTGACTGCAAAAACCAGCAGGGATTGCATTGGTGGAGGAGGCTGTTGGAGCTCTAAGCACTTCCTCTTGGTGAACCCACATATAGACTCACCTGCTCAGACTTGCACTCTCTGAGCTCCAGCACTGGGGTGGCAGCTTGAAGGGCACCAGTGGTATGCAGGGAGGAACTGAAGTGTCTGGCATCAAGGCTGTTGTCCCTTTGCTGAGCCCTCCCCGCACAGAGCCAAAAGGCTGGTGCTATATCTGAGACTCCCATCAACCTGGCTAACACTGTGTGATCCATTTTGGAGATCCATAGAGGCCCTTAACCCACCCAATTTAGGGGCCACCTAAGCTGCTTTTCCTCAAGAATGGCTCTTTTGGCTCCTAAATCCTATCAAGCAAGCATCAGCAGGCTTCAGTGAGCCCTAGTGGCAGCCAGATTATTTTATAGTCACAGCTTGGTGTCACGTGGGAATCTCCAAGCCCAGCACAAGTAGCAGCCGTCTCAGACTGCTTTACAGCTCAGGCAGGGTGCCCCAGGCAAAACACTGGTGGGGGCTGATCTTGACCTGCACCACCCACAAAACCCCAGAGCCAACACACCCAGTGGATAGTTCCAGACCACACTGGCACACTACCACCCTGCCCCTGCACAGCTGATTCTCCATGGAGGGTGGAGGTTGGTGGTAAGTGGTCACAGCCAGTCCTTACAGCTGATTGGCCTGGGAGATATCTGCCAATAGCAACCAATGCTCCAGCTACAACAGGAGGTTGTAGTCAGCCCAAACAAAAGGGTGCACCTTGAGTACCCAGCTTGGGTGATAGGGGAGGCTGTGCCACTGGACCCTACAGGACACCTACTACATTATGGCACACTACCAAGACATAGTCAAAGCAGTTTTACCTAATACGTAGAAACAGACATAGGGAAAGCTGCCAAAATGAGGAACCAAAGAATGTTTCCTCATTCTCATCTGTCCCAAATGAAAGAACAGATCAAAACTGCAGGAAAAGAGCTGAACAAAATAGAGATAAGCAATCGATCAGATGCAAACACTGGTTATAAGGATGCTCAAGGAACTTAGTGAGGACCTCAACAGCAGAAAAAAATCTGGTTAGAAACAAAGGATACATTAGTTGAAATAAAGAACAATTTACAGGGAAACAACAGTAGAGTGGATAAAGCTGAGAATCACCTCAATGATTTGGAACATAAGGAAGCAAAAAACACACACAAAACTGTCACACAGAACAAGAAGAAGGGAAAAAATAATGATAGTATAAGCTACCTCTGGGACAATTTTTAAGAGGTCCAACATTCGCCTCATAGGGGTTCCAGAAGGAGAAGAGAAAGAGCAAGAAATTGGAAATCTTTCTGAAAAAATGAAAGAAAACTTGCCTAATTTGATGAAGGAAATAGGCAAGTGTAGGAGGCTCAGAGAGTCCCAACTGTGATGGATGTAAAGAGGCCCAGTCCAAGACACATCATTTTTAAGAGGCCAAAGGTTAAAGGTAAAGAGAGGATCTTTAAAAAAAAAGAGAAAATAAGTTAGTTACTGGAAGGTTGCCAGTTGGGAGGGGAAGGGGGAGAATGGGTGCAGAGGTGAGGGGATTAAGAAGTACAAACAGGTAGCCAGAAGAGTAGTCATGGGGGTGTAAAGTACAGAATAGGAAATGGAGTAGCCCAAGAACTCATACGCACAACCTATGGACTTGAGCAATGGTGGGGGGATTGCCTGAGGGTATGGGGGGTGCTGGGTGGAGGGGGGACCACAGGGAGAAAGTTAGGACAACTGTAATAGCATAATCAATAAAATACAATGAAAAAATAGCTTTAGGTCTGATTCTGTTTGAAACCTGTATTTGTATTTCAGCTTAAGCGACACTAAAGCTGCAAGTGCCCAGTGTCATAAGTTATGTTGTGCAAGGTGGTGTCTGTGACTTCAAGGCTGTTTGTAAGCTTAGGATAGTCAGACCCCGCACCTGAGCAAAACACTGGCCAACAAGCATTCCTCAGATACCAGTTTTAATGAGCTGTCTGCTGTCTTAAAGATGAGGTTAACATTATGACATTAGTGAAATCTCTATTAAATGGTTCTCTAAACCAATTAATGGTGGAGTGAGAATGGAAAAATGTCATTTCATACTCACAACCACATTTACTGCTAATGAACTTCTGCAAATTGTGCTGCAAAGATGGGACTCACGCAATGCTTGTAGCATATAGATGGTATTGGCTGCTAGCTGTTGGCGTTTGAATGCACCATGCCTGTATTGCCGTATGCTCTGATGTTCACTCTTTTGATTACAATTACTACTAAACCCTTGCTCGTACAGTGTGCTCTGAGGATATTTGGCCTGAAGGAGATATTTGTACAACCGAAGAAGCAGCAGAGAAAGCCTACTGGCAGTACTCGTTTGGATGGTAGTTACTCGTGATCCAGAATGTTTATCTTATCTTTTAAATGAAATGTTAAAAAAATTTAGTGTAGAATTCTCAGGCTCCTATTTTTGTCCTGATATATCTGTGACCTCCTGTTGTGAAACACTGCTTGAGCAAATATTTTTCTGATCACTATCTAGGAATCCAGGATTCAAAGATAAGGAAAAAAACAAAAAAATTGGCCATTCTTAATGTAATGAGAGACACTTGAACAACAAACTTTAAATAGTTTGATTTGTGCTATCCTAAAGGTATGCTAAGAGGGCTGTGGGAACTTATCGGAAGGAGCTTCCCAGGTATCTTAAGGGTAGGAGGGGGTTTAGCACACAGCATGGGAAAGATCTTGTTGGAACAGGGGCTTAGAGGATGAGAGGGTGGGTTTAAACTAGGCAGAGAGACAGTGTGTGTTGAGACCAAGATCATGAAAGACACGATTATCATCATGATGAGACATGTGCGGCCCTGGGCAGCATTTGTAACATGAGTGGTAGGTTGGAACCCTAAAGTAAAATGTTTAATTGTTAGACCAAATGTTTAAGTATTACGTCATGTACTCTGAGGGAGCTGTAAAGATCTTAGAACTCGGAGAGTGTCTGTGGCAGAATTTTTACACGTAGCAATTACCACATTCTATTGTGATGTCTCTTTCACTAGTCTTTGGGGATCTTTAAGGGTCGTGACCATGAGTTACTGATCTTTGTATACTAAACTTTTGGCAGGGCAACCGATAAAAAAAAGCTAATGCTTGGAAAGCCTTGGTTGAATGACTACTTATGAGTAAAGAGGATTCATGAGAGAATGATGACAATCTCCTATGGTGGTGGTTTTAATCTTTCGTGGGTGACAGACCGCTTTGTAGTTCTGTTGAAAGCTATAAACCTTCTCCATGAAAATGCCAACATGGCCCTGACCTGTGTGGCTCAGTTGGTTCCGTGTTGTTCCCACAAACAAGGGGAGGGGTCACTGGTTCTATTCCCGGTCAAGGCAGATGCCCTGGTTGGGATTTGGTCCCCAGTAGGGGGCGTGCTAGAAGCAACCAATCAGTGTTTCTCTCTCACATCAGTGTTTCCCTCTTTCTCCCTCCCTTTTCCTATCTCAAAATAAATAAATAAAATCCTTGAAGAAAAGAAAATGCAGATACACACAACATTCGGCTATTGTTTTATGGAATTGATGGCCCTCTGAAGCCAGTCCACACCTTCCTGGCTCAGAATCGCCCCTTAGGTATTGTACTCAAGGAGCCCATGGTCATCACCAAACCGCACTGTGAAGAACTGCTGTATATTAACCTTCTTTCAGTTCTTATACTTTTATTGAGCTCTCTTCATTTGGGGGAAGAGATAATTCAAATAGCTGACTTGTCTATGAAGAAAGAACAAATTTTTTAATATGATTAAGGTATACGTTTTCTGATCTGTAAAGATAATAGGCACATGTGCTAATTAAACCAGCAGCCAAGGAGCGGCTGCCCTGCCCCCGAGAAGATCCTGACATTCCTAAATCTGGATTTAGCAAGTAAGTTGGGTGGTCACCAAGAACACCCTCAAGGCTTGATGGTTTGCTAGAAGGACTCACAGGATTAAGAAAAGCTGTTATAGTGCTGGTTGTGTTTATTTCAGTGGAAAGATTCATATTAAAATCAAAGGAAAAGGTGCATGGGGTGAAGTCTGGGCGTCCTCTCCTAGGGCAGGAGCGCAGGTGCATGCCATAGCTCAGCAGCGGCGTGACGGAGCTTGCCAGCCAAGGGAGCTCACCCAGGCCTTAGCAGCCAGGATTTTTGCTGGAGCTCAGTCAGGTCTGCAGCGTTCTTAAGGGAGAGTATTTCCGGGGTTCAGAGCTCAATTCCTCGGAACTGGTCAAGGGCCAGCCCTGAATGAAGACTATCCTTTCTCAGGAATGTGCAGGGTTTGAGCAACTCAAGCCTGTTGAGTTAACCCTTTCCTACACAGCAAATTAGCTTTCTTCGGCCCGCTCGTCCGCCTAGGCTCTCTTTCTAGATACAGTGGACTTCCTCGGTCCCATCATAGACGGCCATTCCACATACCTGGCCTCTTCCTTTCTTCTTGCCAACAAGTAATTGGAAAGTTTGATTGGTCTTGAGAAATGTGCTTCTCAGTTTCATGAGATTATACAGAAATATAAGTGTGTATTCTGTTCATTCGATGAGTATTTTTGAATGCTGCTGTAATCCTTATTAATGCTAAATAAGGATTTATAGAAGTGATTAACATGGGTCCCTGCCATCAAGGAGCCTATAGTTTCATAGGGGAGAGAAAAACCACAGTAGTGATTCTGGTAAGCATTGTATGCTTTGGGGAGCGGTTAACCGTTGGAGAGGGTGGTGGAAGGCATGTTTGTGTGTGTATGGAAAGGTGTCGGTGATGACTAGGAGATGCAGGTGGGCATGGAGCTGGCATTTCCCCGGTCATTTCTGTAGCCAGGTGCGTGTGTTGTTAGAGTGCATGTGTATATCGTTCATTATTTGTACACTCTCCTTGGCTTACGGAAGGAGTACCCTAATCCTGGCTGGAAGAGACATGTCTTTCTCAGGGTGTGTTCAAGAAAAAGGAGTGGCTTAATACAAATCTGTTGCCATTACTCCGATAACATAAATCTACCCAAATGACATTTCTGACCATTAGTGGCAGGTTGTAGTACTTTCACACGGTGCTTCCCAGTGGAGGAATATATGAATGAATAGATTTACACTGCTAATAAGAATAAGGATAACCAGTAAAAATTTAAATGTACTTTGTTTCAAGTGGGGGGGGCAGATCCTTGCCCTTTACCTCGAAATTGCATGTAACAATCTCTGTGTACTTGAGAGGCAAAAAGGTTTTAGAAAAAACATGGGTGGAAACATCATACTTGGCTCTAACATGTGTGCGCTTCTTAGCAGGATGTGGGACTTCTAAGAGTAAGTTTTGTTTTTTGAACAGTGCAAAGAAATTACTCTGATAGGATCAGGAATGTCTTATAGTGAATATGGGATAATTTCAGTATTAACCTTGAGAATGTTTTCTAATAAAATCTCGTTCTATTTTTCCAGCATTGCAGTGCTTCTGCCACCTTTGCACGAAAGACAATTTTACCTGTGTCACGGATGGGCTCTGCTTTGTCTCTGTCACAGAGACCACAGACAAGATTATACACAACAGCATGTGCATAGCTGAAATCGACCTGATCCCTCGAGACAGGCCGTTCGTGTGCGCTCCGTCCACAAAGACGGGGTCTGTCACAACGCCGTACTGCTGCAACCAGGACCATTGCAATAAGATAGAGCTTCCGACCGTGGGTGAGTTGTCGTGTGAGACATGTTCCTGGTACCAGGAGAACAGCCCCTCCACTCTGACTTCAACTCCAGGACTGGAAGGGGGTCTTAGAAATTGTCTGCCCTAGCTTGTGCTGTTTAGAGGCAAGAAGAAACTTGTTGGTAGTTAGAAGACTATGAGAGGGGCCAAGGTCCTGACTCCTGGGGTGTGTCGTTTGAGAAGGTGGGTCCATGATAGACTTTCTCTGGGGTCTGTTGTGCCTGAAATGGTGACCCATTCAAAGTGAGTTCTGACAAAGCCGCCTGCAGCGGCAAATCCTCAGAATGTCAGACTTCGTCCTCAGAGTGAATTTCTTCTTCCTGGTTTAACGCTCTAGCCTCTTATGGCGATCAGTAACAGATGGGGATGGAAAGCAGCACTGAACAGTGCAGCGCATTCATTTTGTGATTTTTTTTCCCTTGCCTTATGATCTTTATGTTTAAATTACTACATATGATATCTAGGGGTTTGGTCCTTCACTGCAGTTTACATTGAAAATGTCCTGGCAAAGCCAGGAATTTCCAGGATAAACTATTAGGCTTAGATTAATTTTAAGGTTCTGGTTTAAGATATCAGTCTGAGCACATTATTTAACCCTTTTGTCACTTTCCTTGAATTCCAAATTTCTTCTGTAATAATCAAAGAAATATAAAAATAGAGGGACCTATATCAATGCCAGCAGAATTAATGGAATAGTGCTACCCACAAGCCTACACTTGTGAGAAACTTTGCAATTTAGAGAGCAGACAACCTCAGATGAGTGAAGAGTTAACTATATAAGAAGTGAAAGGACCTTTTACAAAATCCACCAATACCATAAGCTGAGGGGCTGGAGCGAGGCTTTAGGGGCAAACTCTCTTAATCCTCCTTCAGGAAGCAACTACTGTCAGTGCTCTGAGGGGTAGGCCACAGTGCTCACATTCTGCTCCGAGTTGGTCCAGGCTTCATGCTGAGTAGCGTTGGAAGCACTGCTATAGCTCGGAGGAAAAGGGCCAGTCCTGCCAGTTAGAGAACCAAGGCCATCCTCACCTGATGGTGACAACAAAGTCAAACTGAGTCACAGCATGATAGGGAGTCTCTCTGTGGCCAGGCTCTGTCAGACCTACTTTCTGGCTTGTTTGGTGAGCTTCTGCAGTACTAGTATGACAAAAGGATAATCCCAAAGTTGCCCATTTTCATTGTTTGGACTTGAAATATTTGAATGGAAACTCACAAAACCTTTATTCCACTTTATTTCTAATGCTAAAAATACATAAATTCCTCATCCCCAAGTCGCTGATGCACAAACAACCAGAAAAATTACCAAATGAAAAGCTTCAATGGTTCAAAAGAAGTAAACTGAACTGGATAAATTGGGTAGATGTCACTCTTAAATAGACTTAACACGTGATGGGGAAGAACTTTCAGACAGACCAAGGTCTGTTTTCAGTGGTTCGCTGTGAAAGGAGAACACTTCACAGTTGGTAAAGATTGCTTTCAGATGAAAAGCTCGATTGATGAGTTCTTTTTTTTAAATACAATATTGAAAGTGAATACTAGACTGGATACTATAATTATATAGTCAAGTGTGAGACATGCTTAAGGCAAGACAAGCTTGAGAAGTTGTGTTACAATTCAGAGAAAAAGACAGTTGGTAACCAAACTAAGAGATACAGAGGACAGACGAGGTGATCCCATATGCTTAGCATAAAAACTCCAGAAAAAAGACAGAAGAGCAGACAAAAGAGATAAGAATACTATGCAAAATTAATTTTAAAATACCTACTCAAATACGTATAATGAAAGACACACCAACTTTTTTAAGATTGCATTTATTTATTTATTTATTTATTTATTTATTTATTTATTTATTTATTTCCAGGCAGAGGAGAAGGGAGGGAGAAAGAGAGGGAGAGAAACATCAGTGTGTGGTTGCCTCTCTCACGCCACCCCTACTGGGAACCTGGGAACCAGGCATGTGCCCTGACTGGGAACTGAGCTGGCAGACATTTGGTTTGCAGGCCCGTGCTCAATCCACTGAGCCACACCATCCAGGGCAGGATAACACCAAATTTAAGAGTAAAGAAAAAGCCCTGGCCAGGTGGCTCAGTTGGAGCTTCATTCCCTACACTAAAAGGTTGCAGGTTTGATTTTCAGTCAGGGCACATACCTAGGTCATGGGTTTGAGTCCTTGTCGCGTTGCGTATAGGAGGCAGCCGATTGATGTTTCTCTCTTTCTCTCTAAGATCAAAGAAAATATCCTCAGGTGAAGATAAAAAACAAAAAAGAATAAAGAAAAAAAGTATATACATTTAGCACAAGTTAACACTGATTCATTACAAAAGGAAAAAAGTTAAGATAGTTTCTGCTTTTTTAAAAATCCAGAAGGCAATGGAACACATAGTGATTGTCACTCAGAATTCTTTAGACAAGCCAAGATTTTTTTATATATAAAGGCAACAGGCACCTTGAGTTAATTAAGTCTTCAGTGTATAAGGATCCATGTTCTATTCCGGAAAGAGATTACTGGAATTAGAATTCTTTGTCGTAAGGGATCAATTCAAATAAGATGTCAGCAGTGGGGAAGAGGTGTTATCAAAGACATGGTGTGCAGTGAACCAGCAGGGTTCAGGGTGATGACAAAGTCATTGTCAGTAATGTCTTTCTGAAACAGTATAAAACAATCATTATCAAAGGATATTGTAAGAAAATAAATGCTCTTGAATTAAAAGCTGAAGTGATTAAAATAGACTAGAAAGTTTGCACATGCAAGCTCTGTTATAAAAATCAAAAGAATATATTTTGCCTAAACACAATTGATGGAGATATTCACACACATACATGCACTAAATGTGAATTGTCTGGAGCGGTGAGGCTGTAGGAATTGTTTTATGACTTTCACTCTTCTGTGTTTACACATTTCCCCCCTGCTGTGAGCATATGTATCCTGGCCTTAGAATAGGAACACATGGCAGAACTACTTAAAAAGAATAAAAGTTAAGAAGACGTTAACGGGAGTTGTTCCAGATTATTGGTTCTTTTATTGGTAACCTGAGAGCAGTGAATAGAGAGGTCCTACAGTGTTGGTGGTAGCTAGCCCTGTTATTTACTTAGATGGCTGGAAAATGCAGGAAGAATACGTGGATGTTGACTGAGTTCGTGATCATAAAAGGGGAGGGGCGGGGGGTGCATGATTCACTCACTCTGGTTTCGAGCCCTGTGAGCGGCTATAGTGAGGCTCCATGACTAATGGCAGTGGTGGCCAACGACAGGAAGTGTGGATGATTAGAAAATTGTGGGTGTCACTGACAGTGTGTTTGTTGTTGTTGATGTCTGTTGCCCTTGCCCTTTTTCAGGAAAGCCGTCCCCAGGCCTCGGTCCCGTTGAACTGGCGGCTGTCATTGCCGGGCCGGTCTGCTTTGTCTGCATCTCCCTCATGTTGATGGTCTACATCTGCCATAACCGCGCTGCCCTCCACCATCGAGTGCCGAATGAAGAGGACCCTTCCTTGGATCGCCCTTTTATTTCAGAGGGCACCACGTTGAAAGATTTAATTTATGATATGACGACATCGGGGTCTGGATCAGGTAATGTAATTGATTTTCCTTTTTCCTAAGCAGTCTTTAACAAATTAACTGAATTCTTAGTTGGCCGAGTCACTTGGCTTAGTTTGTTCAAACTTGAGATAGTATGAATGCAATTGCAGCTTTCAGCCTGAAGAAGGTCTTTAAGCTTGGCCCATATCTGACCAAGGCTAAGTTTAGGATAGACAGATCACAACTTATTTTTCCTGAAATAAGTCAGTGTGTCAGCTTCATGTGTGTGTAAATTCCAGAGCGTTCTCCCCTTCTCACGACTCCATGAGGCAGGAAGGTTAAGGGGAATTACCCTCACCTAGGCGAGGCTGTCTGCCCCTACCTGTTCGGTAGTGTTGGGCACCAGCTTTATTTTTGGTTTTGAAGGCAGGAGTGACAGAAAATGTGTTTCAGATTGTGAAGCTTGTTTACTTTGTCCACATATGACATAGTTTCCTTACCTCGGGCCTAATTTTTTACTAAAGTTATGAATTCTTAGTCATTTTCTCACTTCAGGAAAAAAGTCTGATGAGCTTGTTATTTAATGTAGCTTTATGGATCCATGGCCCCCGTGACCAATGTTCGCTTCTCTCAGGTCTGGTGACTTATGTGGGGTCAGAACTAGATTGGCAAATTGCCGCATTATCCCCTGAAGTGGATTTTGATGGAGCAGTGCTTTATGTCTCAACTGAAGGGGATTCATTTTGTACTCCTTCTTGCTTTGGAAGGATGCGTAAAGGGGAGGACCCCTGTCCCCCCTGTAATTTGACAGGTAGGAATCGGGAGGTCCGGATTCCGTGCAAGCGCTGTCAGTGATTGGCCCTCAGACCTGGGTTAAACCAGCTCTTCTCTGGGCTTCTGTTTCTACATTAGGAATGCGGAACAGTTACCATTGGTAACACGACTTAAGGTGGCTTGTTGGGACTTTTAAATGAGATATGCTATCTAGCCTTTGAAAAGTATAAATCAGCTTCAAATAAGGGCTACATTTATGGACAAATTGAAGATTTGAGAATTTCAGTAATTTTAAAATCAGGTGACTAAAGGAATGTTAAAGCAGAGGTTGTGACTGGGGAAGAATATGACTTTGAAGCACAAAATCACGTCTGATAAGGTTCACGTAATGACAGATGCCTATTTGTTTTAAGGAAATGAATATATATTGATGTATATGCCTGTCTGTTCATTTATTTAAGTATGAAGAAACTGATTTCATGACCTGAAGTCTTCCCCGTAGAATTTGGTGTATATATATATATATATATATATATCCCCCTATCCCCAGTAGTGAGTTCTGGCTGTAGCTTCTAGGACACAGGCAGGCATGCACTGGAGCCCGGGTCCCACAGGGTAGCCTTTGGGGACCCCTGAGACCACTGTGATGAAAGTCAGGAAGGCGTTGGAACGAGATGGAGCAGCCTCAGCACTGACGGCGGGACCGTCTCTGGGCAGGAGCGGTAGAGGAGTGGAGGCTGCTTTAGGGCTGCCTGGGCTTTCCCACTGATTCTGGGTTAGTCCAGATCCGAAAGGAGTTCTGGCTCTTACTAGAAGTAATTCTGGACCAAAATACTATGATAAGCAAGGGCCAAAAGTCACGGGAAATCAGGGTGTCTGCAAATCACTCGGAGTTAATTAATCTCTTGGTCCAGTTCTGTTGTTGACAGACTTACGCCCAGGTACTCAGAGCAGCTCAGGGCACTTGGCACAGGGGTGCGTGTCAGAGTGCAAGGTGAGCGGACCTGCCTAGAGGGTCAGCAGGAATCGCTGTCTGGAATCGCTGTCTGGATGGCAGCTAATTTTCCAATAAGAATACGTTTTATTTACCGTAAAGATACAGACAGGTAGTGAAGAGTGGAATTATTCTTTTTCCATTTCGTCCTTATTTCCAGAGCCATCAGAGATCAGAGCTCTGTTGTCTGAAAGCTTCTTGCTTCCCTCACCTGCCTTGCCCGCGGACACTTGTCTGCAGTGTTTGCTAGCTTGGTGGTTTGGGGCAGTTGGATGATGTCTCATGCCTGAGTTATTTTATCTTTAAAATGAAAGTAATTGGCTTGTTGTGAGTGTCAGATGAGACAAAGATGTTTGTGTGAAAGCACGTGGTAGGTGCTGAAAGTGTGTCCAAATGACCAGCTGAAAAGATGTTTAGAAGAAAAATCCGACGTACGATATCCATTTGCTGCATTGTACAAAAAAGCCTGGTTTAAGGCCTCCTTTCCCTGTCGAGTGCATTGTGTGCCTAGTGGCCTCCAGATTTATCCAGACAGACGCTTTCGTCTGTTGATTGATAGCAAAAAATGCTCTTTCCCTTCTGTTCATTGTGAAACCTTATGCACCTCATGCACCGGACTCATGCTTGTGAGTAAGTAAACTGTGTACATAACACCTTTTTTCGTTCTTCACATGTTGAGGAACAGGTAAAACTAAACGTTCAATGTTGTGAGTTCACATATTCATTACTTATACCTGACTATCACTGAGGGAAGGCCCTTCTATCACAAAGACTTCCTTTAACTTGGGAACTGCAGGGAAGACAGTGGACCTTAAAGCTGACCAAATCCGTGTTGCACTGGCTTGAATCACAGGTCGTGCCCGAGCCCGTTTTCAAGCTGTCGTTAGAGCACGAAGGGTGTGTGCACATGTGCATGCGTGTTGGTGTTCGACAGAGAGGAGTCTCGTACCAGTGTCCCCTGTGTCTCGGTCTGGCTTATGATCTCTCATGATGTGTGCTAGTCGGGTCTTCTGTTCACTGAGGTGGAGCTTTTCCCTATTTATGTCTCTCTCAAGCAGTTCTGAATGCATAGAAGAGTAAAGCAGGATATAGAGGTCTACGTTAGACCTGTTTGTTTTTGTCTTGGGAAGAAAATTGCTACTTTTTAAAAATGCGCAGGTACTCAAGTAGGTGATAGGAACCAACTGTAGATAGTATGATGAATCTAGACTTGGTTTTTAGTTTTAGGTCTGCATCTAGAATCCAGGGGTGCTGGAGCCGACAGGAACTTCCCTTGTCCCATTAGCCTTTCTTGATCACAGTTTACGTGAGTCCCGAGTTGTCAGGTGCTGCCGGACCTCCTGTTCACTGTTCCCTTTTCTTCTCTGTTCCTCGGTTTCCCAACTTCAGGTTAACCTCCTGAAGTCCACTCAAGTGCACTTTAAATCTTTACACATGTGGTGTGGCCCTGCTCAAAGGCTCTAAGAAAATTCAGTATTATATGTAGATACTAATGTAAATCAGTGTCTACATACTAATTTACATTAGTATCTGCAATACAGCATAATTAGGAGTTGATTTTTCCTAATACTAACAAGCTCCTTGATTTAAGTAAGGATTCTTCACAGATCTGTTTTTACCTAGCATGTAAATACAAACATAAAAACAGTTGTCGAGGTGGCGCACTTCTTTGTAGGAGGATAGAGTAGAGCACGGGAGGAAAGGGTCCATCTGAGAAACGTAGACGTGAAAAGAGAACTTCTGATGGTATTAAAGATTGGACGTTTGGATTTATAAACATTTTATTTACATCAGGGAACCAAAGATAGCAGAAGACTTCATTTACTATCATTGAGTCCATTTGATCTAGCAAGCAACTCTGAATGCAAGTTGTAACTGACTCAAATTTATATGTAATAGATTGTATAAATAAATCTAGTGTTCATCATGATATATACTGGTATTTTCATTGTCAGCATCAATATAATTTTAGATGACAGTTCCTTAGTCCATAGGGGATTGGATTTTTAAATGAGTTATAATAGTTCCAAATACAATGTTACTTAAATGTTGTAGGTAGTAAATTCTTTTCTATAATGAAATACGTGTGGCAGTATTTCAAATTATGTGTTTTAGAGTATCGCAGCTTCAGTTGGTAAAAAAAAATGCCAGTGTCCCATTAGCAAAGTAAAGTATAAGACACTGTTGTTTAAGGTGCTAGTGTGACCCAGGCAGCCAGTTCCTAGCAAGCTAATCACCCAGCTTGAAGTGGTTTCTGTGACAATTTTTACAGACTTATTAAAGGTTAGGCCAGCATATATGTCTGTGTCTTGTATTCAGTGCTTTTCTCCTCCCACAGTTATAACTGTTACCAGATTCATCTTTCCAAAGTCAGATTTTTAAATGATTTCTCCCCATGCATGGGCTCTTTTCAGAAATCTGTAAATGTTCTTCTTTTACCCACAGCTGTCATTGGTCATGTTGAGGTTGGCACCTAGTCCTCGTCATAGTCTGGTCACAGCTTACCTTCTGTCCCACCGCTGTACTCCATGCATCTCCTTTCCGGTTATCCACGCCGGTTCCTGGTCACGTCCTTCTGCTTGGGCTTGCGTATTCCTCCTACCCGATGACCTTACCTCCTTTTCTCCCTTTTGGTTCTATCTCTCTGTAGAGGCCAGTCTGGATTCAACTTACTTTACAAAGGCTACCTTGACCCTCTAGGCAGGAGTTCCTGGATTTGTTTATGGTCCCATCGCTTCTCGGCCTTTTGGCTAAGATCAAGTGTGTGGTCCTTATTATTTGCCTTTTAGTCGTGAGTTACTTCTTTTGCAAAACATAGCCTTTATCTTATTGAGACTGTAGGTTTCTTAAAAGTAGAGCTTAAAAAAGTTAAGGTCCACTTTCTTTTCCTGGTGCTGGAAACCCACAATATTGCTGATTTTTCTTTTTGTACTGAATAACTGTTTACGTTTATCTTCAGGCCTACCATTGCTTGTTCAGAGAACAATTGCCAGAACTATTGTATTACAAGAAAGTATTGGCAAAGGCCGATTTGGAGAAGTTTGGCGGGGAAAGTGGAGAGGAGAAGAAGTCGCCGTTAAAATCTTCTCCTCTAGAGAAGAACGTTCCTGGTTCCGAGAGGCAGAGATTTATCAGACCGTGATGTTACGTCATGAAAACATCTTGGGATTCATAGCAGCCGACAATAAAGGTCAGTGACGTTTCCTTCTCCTCTGCGTGTTACAGTCTACTTAATTAAGCCTTTTTACAGACATGACTTCTAAGCATTGTCACATTTAATGAGAAAAATAGATGTGTGTGATACAGGTTAGACCTACTAGGTCAAATGGAATATATTAGAAGCCTTTAGAACCAGGGAACTTCTTAAAGATTTCTTTTGACTCTTAATAACGTGTTGCTAAAGCTCTAATTGTTTTATAAAGTGTAAAGAGCCATTTGTTTAAAAAGCATCATGCTTTTGTTATTCTGCTTCTGGACAGTTAGTTATTAAGTACAGTCATAAGACAGAAAAATTATAAACTCAGGTTGCTCAAAATTTTGAGGTAGGATAGAACCCTGATACATGTTTCCATTTCACCTCTTCCTGACCATCAGGGCATTCTGATACCTGCTAACAATGTTGTTCACGGGGAGAATAAAAACAGCTCCTCCCGGTATTCTGTGTTTTAAGTTGCCAGGGGCTAAACAGATCAATCTTGTAAATAACCTCAGTGAAATAGAGACGTGGTTTCTCCAAAACCACCTTGACACGCCCTTGCTTGTTGCTCAGGGGCGTGGGCCTCATGGGTGCCAAGGGTCCAGGTCAGACCTGATGCTGAGGAGGCAAGGTGGCCGTGGCCGTGGGGGGTCAGCGTGAGTGGTGGCTGCGAGCCAGACTGCACACTGTACTTCACCCACTTGCTTGGCTTCAGTTACTGCCTTTTGTCACAGTTCCTGCCTTTATAGCCTGTGTCAGAGACTGGTGTTGCAACTCAAGCCTCATCATCCCCACCCTGAATCAGACGTTTCCCAATTTCCTGTTTTGTTAAAAATTCTATCATTATCTTTGAGATTGGTCAGAACCAGTCATCTTTTTCCTTCTGTCCCTTCCCATTTTCTTCACCAGTACCTAATTGTTTCAAACTGTGGACAGTGTTTAACCTCAGTTGGTAGCTATGAAAGATTTTATAGTTTTTCTGTTTGCTTCCCTGTATTTTCAAATGTATTTACAACAGGAATTCGTTCTTTATTTTTCTAACTTCTATTTAGGGAAAAATTTTAATATATAGAAAAGAATAATATAAGGAACTTCCATCATTCGTCTTCAATAATTATTAGCTCACTGCCAGTCATATGATCTCTGATTTCACCTACACTGCCCCTAACTAAATTATTTGAAGCCAATCCTAGATACCATATCTTTTCATCCATAAACATTCTCAGTTTGTATCTCTAGATTATGAAAGATCTTTTTATGAAACATAACCATACTACCATTGTCACTTTTTAAAATGTCTTCAAATATCTATTCAGTTTCAAATTTCCGCAGTTGTCTTCTTTTTTTTTTAACAATTGGCTACTCACTTTAGTATCTAAAGTCCACACATTGCATGTGGTTGGCATTTATCTTAAGTTCTTTATAATCTCTAGGCTTTTTCTTGTCGCAGTTTATTTGTTGAGAAACTGGATTGTTTGTTCTATAGGGCTTATCACATTCTGGGTTTTACTAATTGAAGGCCTATAGTGTCTCTGAACTTGCTCCTTGTATTATCTGAAAACTGGTAGTCAGCATTAAAGACTGAATCTGATTATGTTTTATTGGTTTCCTGAAAATATTTCCTATCTATTGTATATTTCCTGTTGAATATTTCCTGCATCAGGTCAGGAGACAGAATGTTGGATTATCTTTTTTTTGTGACCTAGAATCAGTGATGGATGTAGGCAGTGGTCATCAGTGGCTGCTACCAGTTCAATGTTACTTAATTTAAAAACAATACTAAACAAAACCAGGGACCCTAGTCTGACCAGGTCCTCAGTTTTCCTTTTCTTCTGCCTTGGACACCATTTAGCTTCTTCAGTTTGTAAAACAACCTTTATTATGTTCTGTGACTCTAGACTTTATTGATTTCTTAATAGTTGTCTTTGTTTTTTGAAACTCTTCTTACTGATTTCTATGAAGGATCTCATTCTACAAGTAGTAATTGCTCCTTTAAAGAACTAACCCACATTCGTGGCTTCAAACTCTATTGTAGTGGTGACTCTCAGATCTGCCTTTTGAGGCTCAAACCTCACCCAGGCCCAGCATATTTTAGGCACGTTCCAAGTCACACACACTGCCGTGAGTGTTTGCATTTACTCAGGCAGCAACCAAGCTGGTGCTGTCATCTGCTGGTCACCGTGGGAACTAACTGGCCTTGCTGGCTCTTCCCTGGCTCCTCCACCCCAGTTCCCTTCTCCTCCTTACTGAGTATCTTTGTCCTCCTGATTGAGTCCATTCTGCCCAGATAGCCCTTTGTACACGCACAGCCTCTTACGTGCCCTTTTTCCTTCTGCCTGTCTTGTCAGTTACCTCATAAAACACTTTCTTCCATCCACCTGTGGTCCTGTTTAATTTTTTTGTATTTGTGAGCCTTTCAGAATTCAAGCACACAGATAAAGCTAGTGATGTATCTGTAAAAGGAAAAAGAAAAGATGAAGAACAAGTCTATAAATAACTTGTATCATGAATCTCTAAATCCTTTTGAAAGGACTCAGAAATCCTCTCGAGAAGCTTCTGAAAACACCGTCCTTAATCTCTTCTAACCAGGGTTGCTTTCCTGCAGATAACAACCGTTAAAATATGGGAGCTGTTTTATGCCAACTTGGGTTTTTTCTTTTGTTTTATAACTCATGAGAAAAGAAGCAGTGCATTTTAAATCCTAATGTTCCGTGCATTTTACTACGTGTTTTAAAGAAACCTGTTACCTTCTTTTTTAAATGTTTGTAGTGGTCTTGCAAAGTAAGGTCTTCTTGTTGTATAAACGGAGCAGAGGCTCACTGGTTAAGAGACTTGTCTGAGGTCACCTGGTCAGTCGCAGCCCCTGGGTTTCAGCTCAGGTCGGTGTGACCTCGGGTTGCTCCCTTTTACTGAGCTGTGCTGCACCCTAGGATTGTGATACTTTTTTTTTTTTTCACAATTTCATGAAACATGGTTCTTCTTAATATTTCCAGCTACTTCTAGGTTAAATAGGCTTTTGTAGACCAGCCTGGCCAGAACCTTTACCTTAATTCTCATGGGAAAACACATTGCAAATTCATGGATCAGCTTACAAGTGAACTTTTGGCACACGCATTCCTAGTTCTTGAGGATCAGAATCACTTTATGTGTGTAACACCGGGTTCGGTCGCGCTTTTTCTCCTCCTGACATTTCAGTGCCTCTCAGCTTCCCCCGTGTTAGTGATACCGCTCTTTCTGTGTTTCTCTGGGCTGGAAACCTTGGAGTCTGGCTTCTTTGTGAATTAAAACATAGAGTCTGTCATTAAAGCTTGCACTTCTTCATTTAATCTCACCTCGAGTTTTGTTCCATTCTACTCCATCCCCACTGTGGCCACACTGGGGTCCTGACACTTCTCCTTCTCCTGCCTCCCTCCTTCATTGTTTCCCTCTGTCCTTCCAGAAACAACAGCTGAGCACCTGACCTGGACCAGCCATCTTTCTAGGCATTCAAGTTTCTAGCTCTGCCACTGTCTGTGTAGACTCCAGATCACTGCCTTCCAGCTATGCTTCCTTGTCTCTCAAATGGGATTAGTCATCCTGTCTTATCTCAAGAATAGGGGGCTTACTCTGAGGACCTAATGGTTACATGCATAAAAGTAGAAGACAAACTGAAAATATGAAAGAAATATATGCAGACTTAAGGTGCCATCATATTGCAGTTGTGGGATTTGGGCCAGAGAGTAAAGGGACAATATTTGAACAAGGAAATTGTAAATGTTCTACAGCCCACCTGAAATATTGTTGCTGTCCTTTGCAGACAATGGTACGTGGACTCAGCTCTGGTTGGTGTCAGATTATCATGAGCATGGATCCCTTTTTGATTATTTGAACAGATACACGGTTACCGTGGAAGGAATGATAAAACTCGCTCTGTCCACAGCAAGTGGACTTGCTCATCTTCATATGGAGATTGTCGGTACCCAAGGTAATGTGAAGCAGTCCTGTTATTTAGGCTCTGAAACCCCATGGATCTAGTGTCTGTTCACGATCCAATGTCAGTTTTGCAAGAAGGCAACCTAATTGGAGGTGTTATCTTTCTCTTGAACATCTTAGATGGAGTTAGGAATCAGAGTATTTTGAGAGATCCTGTGGTCATTGTAGTAGCACCGGTGTGTTTGTGAACTCAGTTAGTTCCCTACTTTGATTTTTGAGGATCTTGATTTTAGAATTCAAGTCTAAGAGACTATATATTTTTTTTATGTGTAGTGTCAAATGACATGTGAAGATGCTTTGTAAACATCAGCAGGCTGTATAAATGTTATCTGGCTAGCTAACAAAAATTATATTTGACTTTGAGATAAGGAGACTGCATGAGAGCATATGTATCATTGAAAAATTAAATACTCCGTTTTAGTTATGAAATTTTTATGCTATGATTTTTGTGCCGTGTAGGATCTCAGATACCAAAATACCTCTCTGCTCTAGTTATTATCCACTAATGACCTGGTTCACTCGAGGTTATTAAGTAATGAATGGCCCGGGTCTTGTGGGCAATGCGGGCTGATTGACGCTGGGACAGGAGAAGAGACTCGAATTTCAAAGAAAGAATTGTGATTGGTATTACCTTTTTAAAAAGCAATTCTGTTTTGTTTATTTGTTTGTCTTTAGGAAAACCAGCCATTGCTCACAGAGATTTGAAATCAAAAAACATCTTGGTAAAAAAGAATGGAACTTGCTGTATTGCAGACTTGGGGCTGGCAGTAAGGCATGATTCAGCCACAGACACAATTGATATCGCCCCAAACCACAGAGTGGGAACAAAAAGGTACGTGGGAATAAATAGTAGTATGTTCAGAGAGCAGTGCCTTTTCCTTCTCATCTGTACATATTTATCGCCTTTGAAACTCAGACTTTTGTTAGATTAGCCACAGGTGGAAAGAAGATCTTAAGGCTTTGCCCACCCTGAAACCAAGGTCACCTGGCTTACAGAGATGCCTGCTGATGAAAGGTGATCCTTCCAGAAGATATCATTGTTATGTTAATTACAGTAGCAATCAGAGCTAAGTTTCTAGGGTGCCTACTATGCGCCAGTCATTTTGAGTCTTTTTAATATATTATCTCATTTAATGCCCAACTCAAGTGCCGCCAGGTAGCTAGCCCAACTATTTTCAGTTCCAGAAAATATGCCTTTCTTCCTTAGAACTTTTGTGTGTGCTGTGCCCTAAAGCCTGCTTTTCCCTACTGTTTCCCTAACTTGTGTGCATCCTTTCTTTCTCCCGGGAAGGCTGTTCTGGCCTGTTAGGTATTCATGCCAAGAGTTCTCACAGCACACTGAACTTGGACCACTGAAACGCTTTACACATTATGGTGTAACTGTCCGTTTATTTGTGTGTTCCATTGGATTTCAGGCTGCTTGAAAGCAGTCTGTATTTCCAGCATCCATCACAGCACCTAATACATAGTAGGTCCTCAGTAAATATTTGTTGAACCCACAAGTCCTCAAAAGAATCTAACTAGGTCGGTGTGATTACTCAACTCCCAGAGGAACGTACTTCATGGAGGTTTTGTAATGTGGCTGACCTCTCTTATGGATAGATAGTAAGCTGAAGAGGTGAGATTTGAACCTGTGAACACAAGCTTGCCCTGTATCATAGCATGTTGCCAGAACATATTTTCAGACCACTGCCTTGGCCTTGGAGAGAGCCGAGCTTCGTTCTGTTCACGTCGTATTCAGGGTTTCTGGCCTCAACAGGGACTCAGAACTCTCAGCTCTGGGTTCTAGGCCAGGGGTTGTGCAGGGTCTGCCCCTCCCCACAAGCCTGCCCCCTGCAGGTCTTTGTAGGTCCCTATCTGTAACCTTAGTAGGGTTTTTAAAACTTAAGGGCCCTACAGTGCGGCATCAATAGGAGGACTGGCTCTCGTTTTAATCTATTATTTTCTTCCCCGAAATTTGTCCCTGCCCTGTCTTCCATTCTGTTTTAGTGAGGAGACTTCTAGAAATACATAGTCCCTGCAGAGTACATGACGAAGGAGGTGGTGAAGGTTAAGAAATTTAACAGTCAGAACTGTTCCCTGTGGCTCTCAGAGGAGACTGAGATCATAAGGCAGATCGCAGTGGGGGTTTAGCCGATGTTACGAGCTCAGTTGCACAGCGCTGCATCCGTGTGAACAGAGATGTCTGGAAGCATATTCGTCCAGTGTTAACAGTGTGCTAGTAATGGAATGATTTTTCACTTTGTACTTTATGTACTTTGGGAAAAGTTCTGTAAGAGGTATGAGTCATGAAAAAAAAAGAACTATGCCTAATGAGGATGAGAGTCTTACTATTGATTTTTTATTTTTAATTCTCAAGGGGTAAAAGAGTTTAGTAGTCACATGGCCACTATTCAGTAAAATAAAGTGCTGGCTTCCTTTTTAGGTACATGGCCCCTGAAGTTCTAGATGATTCCATAAACATGAAACACTTTGAATCCTTCAAGCGCGCCGACATCTATGCAATGGGCTTAGTATTCTGGGAAATAGCCCGAAGATGTTCCATTGGTGGTAAATCCCCCCCTTTCCTCAACAGTTTATCCTGAACAGAGATGTTACGCACGGTTGCGGTCCCTCGTATGGAAGAAAATTCCACGGGGCAGCAGACTGAGATTATGTCCACCCGGCACCCCTGGGGCGGGCCAAGGGAGGTGGAGGAGCCGGCACCGCAGGGAGGAAGCACCGCCACGTGCTTTACCTAGTGCACTGCCCTGCCTGGTGTGCTCTTTTCCTGTTTCCACCCGAATCTTGGAAAACATCAGAAACTGACCCTTTATCATCTTGAAACCTAGTTATTTAGAATGGGGAGCTGCTTCTGTGGCCACCCAGGAAGCTGTTTCGAACATGGACCTGGGTCAGGCTTGTTACCCCCACCCCCAACCCCCGGGACAGCAGTTATTTTCTCCAACTTGGAAATTAGATACACAGAGTACAGTACAGTCACACAGCCGTGACATTACTTTTTAAAGTAAGTTTGTTTTAACTTTTAAGTTTAGTTTCAGATTGAGCGCTTTGGGTGTTTCCTTGAGAAAGGCTCTTATTTGTTGGGGGCCCGCACTTGGCCAAGACTAGGGTCCCAGGTTTTTGAGGCTGTAGGGGGTAGAGTATGTCCCTATATTGTAGCAAAGAGGACGGGTTATTGACAGAGGCAGGCAGAGGAAGGTGTTTGCACCTCAGGCCTGCCTTGTAGGAGTCACAGCTCCGTGATGGAGGGTATAGCCCCGTTCCAAGTGAGAGGCTGTGCACCGGCAGGATGAAAACGCATTTCTTTCACATCACAGCTCTAGGGGAAAATGCCAATCTAGTCCTCACAGCTCCTGGTTCACTGTCATTAAAACCGCCCTTGTGATCCCACAGGACTGTTTACCTTCAAGGTATGGATGAGGCAGAGCAAGCTGCGGGCCCATCCCACTTACCTGGTTTAGTGATGGGGCCCGGTAGTCAGACGCTCAGTGTGTCTTTCCTGTCTGTTGGAAGAATGGTCTGGCATTATCTGAGTAAATTCTTTAAAATTGACTTTCTTTCTTTTTTTTTAAACCAATATAGGAATTCATGAAGATTACCAGCTGCCTTATTATGATCTTGTACCCTCCGATCCATCAGTTGAAGAAATGAGAAAGGTTGTTTGTGAACAGAAGTTGAGGCCAAATATTCCAAACAGATGGCAGAGCTGTGAAGTGAGTATTTCTTTCAGATACTGTGCAGCTTTCTAAACTGCTTCTGCCTAGGAAGCGGAAATTTGCTACTTTTCTTTAAGAATAACAGACACAAGAATTCCCTTTTCTTTCTTTTTCATGGCAATTAAACCAGTGAGAAAAAGCAGAACAAGTTCCTTTTCATGCTCACGTGTAAGCACATTGGAAGGGCCATGGAGTATTACTGGCAGCGGCCCTCAGAACAGTGCGCAGGTCTGCCCATCGCCAGAGCACCTGCGTTGTGAGTGAGCGCCCCCCTTCCGAAGGGGCCGCCTCGCGTGGGGGCGAGTGCTGGCGGGAACCGGCAGCCCTGTGTTCTAGGCCGAGCCTGGGCACTGTCTCACAGTGACATCCGGGTAACTCACTTCAGTTCTCTGACAGGACTTTCCGTGAAATAAGGAGCTTGAGTGAGATGATTGTGAAGACATTCAGATGGTTTTGTATCTTATTCATCCGCCTGCCTGTGTGATCAATCACCAGGAATTGGGGAAAATGCTTCCCAGCAGTGTCTGAGCTTCTCAACCCCAGCTCTTGCAAAAGCTTTTAGAAGTATTTTTGTAGTCGTAAATTTAAAGAATTTGTCAGACAAGTTTTATGTAGTCTCTCTCTAATTGTCAGCTGTTACTGATTATAATAATGTTGAGGCAAAGCATTCCCCTCCAGATTTGAAGTTTTGTACTTTAGGGGCAATAAAAAGCTAGTCACTAAGTAGTTGATTTTACATCTTAAAACAATGTGGGACTCAGCCCTGGCCAGTGTGGCTCAGTGGTTGGAGCATTGTCCTGCAACCAAAAGGTCGAGGGTTCTATTCCCAGTCAGGGCACATACCCAGGTTACAGGTTCGGGCCTCCATCCCCCTCCACCTCAGTCTGGGCGGGTACAGTCCTCAGTCGGGTCACGTGTGATCCCTGGTCCACGCATTTGCCTCAGGCAACCAGTTGATGCTTCTGTCTCAATGTTTTCCTCTTTCTCTAGAAGCAGTGAAGACATGTCCTTGGATGAGGATAAAATTAAAATTAAAATAAAGTAATAAAAATAACACAGGACTCAGTAGAACCTTTGACATCCAGAGAGCTCCTTAGCTCCCGCCAACAAAATCATATACGTAGGCCTAGATACAATACATCTCATGGATGCAAAGACTTGGCATGTTTCACAAATGACGTTGGGCTAGATTTTTGTCTTTTATAAATTTGATCTTAATGCTGCAGAGTACAAACTTGAGTATTTATGCACTCACTCAGTAATTAGAGCAGGTTATTCCTGAACAGATGGCTTTTGAAGTATAAGTAAAAGTCCACAGTTTACACTAAGACCACACATGCCACTTGCCGTCACTGTCACATTATTCTGAATTAATGCCGACACTGTCATTTTGGTTTTTCTCCATTTTGTTAGTTTTCTGTGTACTTATCACCGATTCAATTTTTCACTTTTCTAGGGTTTTATAACCCTCCACAGTTGAAACAGTCTGTAAAAATAGAACATGAACCTGACTACGGAAGTGCCTCACAGAACCTCCCGGCCTCCTCTAGTCAGACTGGCGCTCTCTGCCCATCTGTGCAGCCTTCCTCTGGGGGTGCCCCTCCCCTTTCATCCTGGGCTTCCCTTTGCCTCTTTTGTGCTGAGTCCTTCCTGGATCTCACGTCTGCCCACTTCTCGGTTTGCTAATCCCTCCCCTCCTTCAGGCCTCTGCCCAGATGTTACCTGGTCTCTGAGATGTTACCTCTCCGTCTATTTAAAATACCATCCTCTTGCCTAGCTCATTTTCTCTCCTTCCCTAAATGACATTTCTCATTAGCGCTCACCGCTGACAGTCTGTGTGGGTTGCTTCCTCATTCATTTTATGCTTTAGTCCTCTAGAACAGGGCTCCCGTCCCCACCCTGGGCCACAGACCGCTAGCAGCCTGTGGCCTGTTAGGACTGGGCCACACAGCAGGGTGGTGGGCAGTCCAGCAAAGCTTCGCTCACATTTCCGCCTGAGCTCTACCTGCTGCTCCCACCCCTGACCCCCCCCCCAGTCTGTGGGAAAACCGTCTTCCCCAAAATGGTCCCTGGTGCCAAAAAGGCTGGGGACTGCTGCTCTAGAATGTAAGCTGTATGAGGCCTGGGGTTTTGTCTGTTTGTTCACTGGTGTATCCCCAGCACCTGGGATGGTATCTTGACATGTGCTAGGCACTTGGAAAATGTTTGTTGAATGAATATATGCCTGTGATGGGCACTTTGTCCTTTTTAATCTGGAAGCAAATGTTCACTTCCAGGAAATGTTTCTGAAATATTTCTTTGATTTGTTCTCTCATTTTCCTCTGTTTTTTCAACTCTGATTATGATTATCAATGTTAGACCTCCTCCCAATTGGCATGTTTTCCCTCGTGTTACCCATTTCTTTGTTTTTTTTTTCTCCACTTTCTGAGAGGTTTATCAGCTTTTTAAAATCAGTTTTATCTCCCACTTCTGTAAAGTGACCTTTTCAAGGTCAAGAAAGATACAAAAAGCTATTACCATATTTTCTTTATTCTATTTGAGACTGTTAATTATATTTTTTCTCTGTGTACAGCTTCCATTTTCTCCAAGTTGCTTTTTGTCTGTTTCTGGCAGCTTCTCATTTTATGTGCTTTTCCCAAATGCCTGACCAAACTCATACTTTCTGTTTGAAAACAGGGCCCTGAAAGCTTGCAGGAAGCTTCATGCAGATGAGTGGAGCTGTCTGGCTAGTCTGGAAGGTGATCTGACAGGGTCGCTTCCTTGGGGAACCACTGAGGTCAGTCCCTTTAGGTCTTTCCTCCCGGGCGGCTCGCACTCCCCAGGGAAGACTCTGCCAGTTTCTTGCCTGGAGGAGGATGTGTGTGTTGCTGCCTGTGTTTTATGGAGAAAGCCTACGGCCTTAGCATTTAGTGCATTGCCAGTCTGGGACTTTCTCCTCTGTGTTCCCCGAGTCAGGAATTCCTATTGCACCCTCTCAGGTACAAACCTCCAGCTTATTGCTGGTATAGGGGAGGGGCAGGTTCTGGGGTTCCGATTCTTCCAACAGATGCTTCTATTTTTCGACTAAACTTCCCTCTAGAGGTACTTGACACAGTTAATTCCTCCGTTTAGGTTTAAGGTGGTAGTTCAGTGTGAGTCAAGTTCCTTCTTTCCCTGCACAGGTCGGGTGTGGGTTTGGCTTTTTCAGGTCTGCTGAGTAAGTCACCGTGTCTGTCTGCTTTCCGGCTGCTGGCACCAGCACTTCATTGACGGGAGCTTCGGTTATTTCTAGTCACGTGGTGTTACAGACAGCGCTCAAACAAACAAAAGACTTGTACACATGTCATTTAGAAAGCTTTTAGGTAAACAGTCTTATCCAGATCAGTGGAAAGTGGTACATGCATTAATTACAGTTTTTTATTTTTGTCTGTGTTTTCTTGCAGGCCTTGAGAGTCATGGCCAAAATTATGAGAGAATGTTGGTACGCCAACGGGGCAGCTCGGCTCACGGCCTTGCGGATTAAGAAAACTTTGTCACAACTCAGTCAACAGGAAGGCATCAAAATGTAACTGCGGCTTTGCCCGAACTCTGCTCTTCGTCAGATCTGCTCCTGGGTTCTGATTTGGGAGGTCAGTTGTTCTACCTCACCGAGAGGGAATAGAAGGATGCCGCTTCCTTTGGAAAGGTCGATTTACAACTCCCCAGGACTGCTGTGGACCCAGGAACCAGCCCTGTGGGTCCTCGCTGTGCACTATGAACTCTTCTTTCCCGGGACAGACACGGAGTGTTGTGTAGTCTACCTTTACTTTTTATTAACACAAGCCTTTTTTTACAGATGATTGCTGGTCTTAACTTTAGTGACCCTGCTGTGCTGAAGGTCATCTTAAGGGTAAAGGAGCTGGATTGCGAGTTACACGGAGCATTTCTTGTTTTTAAAGAAAGTGATTTACTCCTGGTTAGTACATTCTCAGAGGATTCTGAACCACTAAAGAGTTTCTTTGATTCAGACTTCGAATGTACGGTTCTATAAATTTCAGGATCTTAAAACTAACACTTAAAAAACTCTTATCTTGAGTCTAAAAATGACCTCATACAGTAGTGAGGAACATAATTTATGCAATTGTGTTTTGTATACTGTTATTGTTCTTTCACATATTCAGAACATTACATGCCTTCAAAATGAGATTGTACTACACCAGTAAGTGCCACTTCTGTGTCTTTCTAATGGAAACAAGCAGAATGGCTTAGAGCCTGTGCTTGTTAAAACCTGTAGTGTTTCGATCCAAAAAGTGTATTTATCTGGTAACATAGACCTTTTCTGTTCTGTTTTTTGGGAAGAGGTTTTGTGGTATGTCATTCGGTATCCCATTCTGAAAAATGCCTTTCTCCTGCCAAAATGTGCTTAAACCACTGAAGAGATGAAGCGGCATTCATTGTCAGTTGTTATCACGGTCACTTTCGAAGAATCTCACGTCAGGTTTTTGTGTTTCAGCAGTGTTGTCTGAGTGTGCTTCAAGAAACACGGGGTGGCACTCTAGACGCTTCTAGGGCTTTCATGTAAAGTTTGTAGCATCCAGACTAATTTTTCTAAAAGGGAGAATCTGTCTAGCTGCTTGTGAAAAGCTGTGTGGCGTTCTGTAAGCCATTTTGTTCCTTATCTGATCAAAGACAGTGTTATTTTTTTAAGAAATGAATTATGTTTCAAGTTAGCATATGGGTAATGTTAAGTGATAGGCCTTTTTCTAGGAGGGTAAAGGTAGTTAATAATTGGAGTAGGTACCAGGTGTGCAAGAGAGTCATGTTTGTCACGTAGGGGTCATTGTTCGGTGCAGTTTCTGTCTTTGTAACTAGGGTTAGATTTAGTGTGGCTTTGAGGTCTCACTACATTTTGAGGAAGGAAGCTTCTAATATTCTCTTTCCTTCTGTGCACAGATATTTTAACTGCCCAATTTCCATGGTTATGTAATAGATTCAGTGCACTCCGGATATTTGGGAGAGTGGTAGCTAAAGCATATTCTGAATTTAGGTTCTCCATTTACAGGTGTTTTTTGGTCAGAGTAAATGTTTCAAATAAACTGGTTATGGTCTTCTCACATGAACTGGAAACTAGCTTGTGGTAGCTGGCTGTTCCTTCCAGTGCTGGAACTCTTTGCAGGACTTGTTCAGTTTTTGGAGTTTTCTTTATCACTGTGATCTTACTCTGAGGGGGGCAGAGTGTCTTAGCTGTGCGGCGAAACTGGCTTCCCAGTGCCGCCAGTCCCCGGTGCGAGGGTCCGCATGACCTCGCCGGCACCAGGGTTAGGAGGAGAGAGCGGCCCTGGGTGCCGGCTGAGCTGCGTTCTGAAATGTCTTATCTCTTATTCATAGCATAAATCGGAAAGACTGTTTGGTCTTAAAACCAAAGTAATTTTAGGTAGAATAGATTACATAGGAATTTAGTGTTGATTTCATGTGTTTAAAACATCATGGGGAAAATGTGCTTAGAGGTTACTATTTTGACTCCAAATTTGAGGGTTTTTTTCTATAGTTACTGTGATTTCATCAAAGCAAATATATGAGTTTGAGAGGTTTGTTCTTATAATTGTGTTATATTTCCTGTTTCATAATCTCTAGCTCTGTGATTAGGCACTCTTTTTTTTCCTTTGCCATTTCTAAGCCTACCAGATCTTCTTTATGAAATCCAGGGGACCAATGCATTTTATCACTAAAACTATTTTTATATAATTTTATTAAGAACATACCAAAAGTTCTTGTCTCATTTAAAGTTGTGATACATGGTTTCTCAGTTTCATACAAGGTAATCAATTTTTGCTGAAGATGTTCTTTACTAAATCAAAGGTTGAGTTACAGTTGTACTTTTCCTAAGTGAATAAAATGCACTTTTGATGAATCAGGGAATTTTTTAAAGTTGGAATTTAATTCTAAATTGGGTTTACATATTACTGCAGCTGATTCCTTTTTTGGCGAATGATGGTTTGATAAGACTCAATTGGCTAATACTGACAATGAAAGTGATTTAAAAGATGAAGTAGATCAACCACAGGTAAATTTGACTAGAGTACTAACTTTGTCATTTAGAAACTCAGAAACTCAGGCTTTTTTTTATACTGCCTGTCTGTCTTCAGATGCTCACCTTCCAAGATTCAACTTGGCTAAAGTAACCTTCAGGCAAATGACCTGTCCACTTCCTTTTGGTCAGTACACCGGAGGGGTGGGGACGGGGGGGGTCTGGCCTAGGGGGGCACAGACATCCCTGGTCCTTCCTCTACTGACTTCAGCCCTGTCTCTCCTGCCCTGCCTTCCTGCTGATTCCTGACTCAGAGACCATGGCCTTGACAACCGTCCCCTCTCTCCAGCACCCTTCCCCCAGCAGTCTTTTGACTGCATAGCTGCCTTTGATATCTGGAGCAAAGTGGTCATTGGAAGTTGTGGGACATACTTTCATTTCCTTGATTCATTGAATGTCGCTGGGAGGGGTCTCCACGTTTAGAGATTGGGCAGATGATGGCCCTGCTGGCTGCCCTTCAGCAGCTTCAGCCTTGGCTGAGCACTGGCAGCTGTGGCAGTGGGGGATGTGCCAGCAGCAGCGGCCAGCTGTGCCCTGTCTAGGACAGGGTAAGGCCCAAAGCGCTGAGCCTGAAATTCTGCTGTAGTAGTAGTGCTCAAGAAGTGCCTTGAGTCGGTGTACGTGCCATGGCCGTCGAGAATTCCAAACGTCGGTTCTTATTACAAACTCTGAGTGGTCCTGTGGCCATTTTGCAGTTTATGCATGAACTACCATTTTTTTCTCTACGCCTGAGAACTGTCACAGGTAGAATGTTTGTAAAACAACATGGCAAAGTGCTCATTGAAATGCATAACAAAATCGGTATCCCGTTAGGCATGTCATATCAAAAGTTTACTCGTGTCCTTGCACTGAAAGAGCGGCGGTGAGTCGGCTGGTTTTTGGTTTCTTGACTGTGGTGTGGTGTATTGGCTCCAAGATGCTGCAGATTCCAAATTATGGTTCTGTTACCATTTGGCAAAAAATGTCGATTCTCACAGTTTTGAGATCCTTAGGAGTCGCTCTGGACATGCACCGCAGCTCCTTGTGTCTGATTCAGAACGCTGGGACGCCCGCGCGCCTCTGCCCGGGGCTGTGAGGCTTCTGGGACCTTCTGAGGACTGTCACCCCGTTAAACTTGTCAGTCCCGTGATGCAGTCGTATTTGTAACTGTAAACTTTGAAAAGGTGATTCATAACACTCAGCCTGTTTCTTTAAAGCTTACCAAGAACTTCAGTGAATTCGTTCTTATTTCCTAACAAGATTGGCAAGTGGATGCCATGAACCCTGTTTGATACCCTTCTTTCACACGTGCCAACGGGACGGGCGTTTGGTGTCTCTTCATATGTCAAGGAGATGCTTCAAAATATCAATTGCTTTAAACTGAAATTACCTCTCAAGAGACCAAGGTACATTTACCTCACTGTATATATATGTTTAATATTTGTCAGCGTGTTCTCCAGGTTTGCCGTTTTATTTCTGTAAAGTAGGAGTACTGAGTTGCTGCGTCACTCACATGGTACTGTACTGTGTATATTTGTGCCCAGGTAACATCATCTGTACTTTGTTTTCTGTGTCGTGTTGTATTTGTGCAAAATCCTTCGGCTTTATCCATGTAGTCTCTGCCTTTTTAGATGTGTACAGAAAATGTCCATATAAATTTTCCTTTAAGTTGAATGATTTTGAAAAGCCTGTAAAGAGGAGAGAGAAACAAAAACTGCAGTTCCCCGTAAGTTTTTAAAATATGTATATTGTGTTTGTAGTCATATTCTGAATGAACTGTAAATAGGAAGTAGAAGAGTGATACTTATGTCGAGTCCTAACACTACAGTAGAAAAATGAAAGCAATGCAAATAAATTACTTTCCCCCCCCCAGTGCTAGTGGCATAATTTAAAATGAAGTGTATACGTCAGAGTGGGCCATGCTTTTACCAAATGTAGTTGCTATAGCCCTGACTGGTGCGGCTCTGTGGGTTGGGCGTCATCCCACAAAGAGAAAGCTCGCCGGTTCAATTCCCAGTCAGGGCACACGCCTGGATTGTGGGTTTGGTTCCCCGGTCAGGGTGCATACGAGAGGCAACAGATCAGCGCTTCTCTCTCACATTGATGTTTCTCTCCAAAGAAAACAATGGACGGAAGATGAAAATAGGAGATAAAAGGGGGTGCTGGTGCAGATCAGTAATGAAATGTGCACATGTTGTGAGGAGCAGCTCTTACACACTTGGCATCTTAACATTGGGATAGATGCTGTGCAGGGAGGTCTATGTTTAAAGGGAGGCGTGAGTTGACAGACTGCCTGGTAATGTTAGACGCTTTCAAAGGGAAAAGCAGGTGGGAAAGGTTATGGACATCGACACTGAAGTGAGAACGGCTGCGTGGCACTCCTGAGACCCTCGAGAACTTGGTGGCTCCAGGACTCACAGGCTGGACTGGATGGATGCTTGATGGGTTTGGGATTAAAGGCACTACCCCAGCATTTGAGTTTTTGTCCAAGAGCTTTTATTTGCATATCTCACCTGATTTTTGCAATTGGATGGATGTTGACCAATTGGGAGGTGTCCTAAGGATTGAACCAGGATACCCAGGACAGAGGAATGTGGCAGCCCTTCAGGGGATGCCTGGAGGTGGCCTGGGTGTGGATTTGACCGAGGGTGGGGCCAGAAAGGGCAGGTTTTGCACGTGAGGCTCAGGGGCGGCCTCTTCTCCCTCGATGGCCATTCTAGCTGTGAGCTTTCACGGGAAGTCGGAGCTCAGCATGTGCCCCAGGGAATTCCAGTTTGGGAGGCTGTGTAGCTTGGGAGACCAGTGGCAGCTGGCCAAGCCCCAGCGTCAGTCTTAGTGTTCACCTCTGTCTCGAGGACAGTGAGATCAGACATCTCGTGGTGGGGGTGGGGAGCTGAACAACCCAGGTGTTGTCAGTATGTAGCCGACCTACCTAGATCTGAAATGGGCCAGGGCAGTGACAAGCACTACCGGTAGAATACACTGTGGGTGACCCGCAGGAGCCCTTTTCTCTGGTTCCCAAACAGGGAGGGTACCTGGGTGCGTTCATAGCAGATGCTTCTGTGCCAAATTCAGGTCTTTCCTTCCTTTTCCAACTGTTGGTCTCACAGGAGTGTGCCGGAAGCTCCTTCGACTTAGAGAGGCTGAGCACCCTGAGGTTAGACTGCGGGCCTGCAAGCTCTGGAGTGAGTTTCCTATCTCTGCAGTGGACCCTGGTGCATCTGATATTCCTACATCTAATCTTAAAGCCTGCTTGGGATCTCTGACTCAAGACCAGTGAAAAGACTGGGTCCTAAAGGGCTATTCCTACACCTTCAGGAAGCTTCAGGGGCTGGGGTGGGAGCAGGACAAGATTTGGATACAACTGGCTTTCAGAAACAAAGGCAAAAAGTGAAAGGAGAATGTGGCAAAAAAAAAAAAGGGGGGGGTGGTCTTCATGACCTTGGGTTGGGCAAAGGCTTCAGTGTGACACAAAGCCAAATCCATTTAGAAAGTTGCTAAGTCGGACTTCATCAAAATTAAAGTCTGGGCTTTAAAAATAACTGTTCAGAGATGAGCTAGAGGCAGAATTCCCACATCATGCATCTGATAAGTGACTAGTCAGAGTGCATAACGCACACCTTAAGACAAATGATCCAATTTAAAAATGGCCAAAAGGCTTATATAGGCCTTTGTTTGAAGAAGACACCAATGGCTCAAAACAGTTTCTTAAAGATGATTGGTGAAATTAGCACGATGAAAACTTACTCCATATCCACCAGAATGGCCATAGTAAAAAACAAGCATTGGTGAAGATGAGAAGAAACCAATCTTCCTGTGTTGCTGAGGTGTGTGTCCCTTTGGGAAACAGGTGGGCAGTTCCCTAAATATAAACCTACCATGTGGCCCAGCAATTCCATTTCTACATACGTGCACACAGTAGGGCGGCCAGGTAAGACTCAGGGTGCCTGGTTAAATTTAGATTTCATATAAATAAGTTTTTAGTATATCTCAAATATTATATGAAATAGACAAAATTTTTATCTGAAAGTTAAATATAATCAGAGTCCTGCATTTTAACTTGCTAAATATGGCAACGTGCAAGAAAAATGAAAACATACATCCCCAAGGAGAATTGAGGGCGTGTGTTCACAGTAGCGTGGTACATCGGAGCCCCAAGTGGAAGCAGTCGTAGTGGCCACCCGCTGGTGACCTGATTTCTTAAAGGCATTACAGTTATTCATTCAGTGGTTTACTATTCAGCAATAAGAAGGGATGGGCTACTCACTAGTACGTGTTGCAGTGGGATGAACTTCCAGACCTTCATGCTAAAGCCAAATACGCATGATGAAAATACTGCAAAAGGGCACCCGGAACTTTGGGGGATGATGAAAATTTCCTAAAACTGGGTTTTTGGTGATGAATGCAAAACTGTCAATTTACTGAGTCATTCATTGTACACATGAAATGACTGAAATGCAGTGTGTAAATAAAAACGCCTCACTCGTGCCACTCCTTCCACCCAGCATACTTTTTGTGGTTGTTTTTGCCTCTCATTGAGTTGCTCTGGGTTCCCAGCACACCTCCGGCCCCTTCTCTGGGGCTCCGCTGGCTGCCGGACCTGCACTCCGCCCCCTACACCCTCCCCGCCCCTCCTGCTTACATGCGTCATCCCAAGGGTCCGCTCAGAGGGCATTTCTTCCACCCTGCACTCGTCCTGCCTGCTGGGTTCTCAGTCCCAGGCAGTGTTTCCAGATCCCTTCCGCACAGCCTCCAATTCCACTTCATTCCCCTTAGGACTCGCCCTCTTCACCTTGAAGGAAGCAGCTGGTTTCACACCTTTCCTTTTCCCAACACCTCCTGTAAGGACTAACAAAATAGGTTCCCAGAGTTACACCGTTGCTAATCCTGTTGGTCCCTTGTCTTCCAGGGAGCGTGGCCTGCCTGGGGTGCCCTGTCAGAAGCACGATGCCATCCATGTCTTAGTGGAGTCCTCTCTGCCCCCTGTGAAGCCGCGCCCTACCGTACGAACACTTCCCTGTAAGCCCGTACACAAACTCTGTGTCCCTGAATGGTTCCGAGGCCTGTCCTCTGCAGCTAGAAACGAATACCCCGAAATAGGGACCACCTCATTCACATAGGTGAACCTCTTGCCAAGCTCAGGGTTTGGCTCAGAGCAGGTCCCAAGAAGAGTTTGTTGAGTGAATGACCATCCAGTTACAGGAATCCTAAGTGAACATGAACTGGTCAGACAGATGAAGCTATGGAGCTGGATAATTCCTTTGTAGAAGCAAAGTCTTTCACCCTGGGCTCTCCACACGGAGGGTCTGTGAGCTCTCGACCCCAGCTTCCCTTCAGGTCTTAGAGACCTTTTCCTGTCTTTACTCCCCGCACCCTCCCCCCCCCCCCCCCCCCAGTCTCTGGCTTCAGTATTGATTCTCTGTTTACTTATTCCATCTACTACTTCTGTTGTCTTTTTAGTAGTTTGTACTTGTCTCATACTCAGTGTCATTTAAAAAAAAAAACAGTGGGTTCTCCTTAGAGCCCCGCACCTTTTATGGTTTCAATGTAATCTTTATTGTTTTTTCCATTACCATTTAGTCTCCTTATACCCTGCTCCCTCGTGTCCATGAGTCCTTTTCCTCTTTTCCTGGCACCTTTTAGTAAGATGGATGTTGGTGTCTTTAGGATTGGAATTATTTAATGTGAAAGAACATTGTTTACATTTTCAATAAATCTTTACTGAGCACTGACTATATAACCAATCCTGTCCATACCATTCATCTCTTTCTTGCAATGTCCTTCCAACTTAAAGCTGAGAGAGAGTTCTTAAATTCAGCTCTCCAGAGCTCAGCCCTGTTTGGGCTCTGTGAACCAGATGATTTTGGAAGTCTTTTCAGTTTTACTAAACTTGTAATTCTAATATATATATTTGTTGCTGTGTGTGTCTGTGTGTGTGTTTAACCCAGTGAGTGAATGGAGTCTGCTTTGATCTTACTGGGACGTTGCTATCTACAACCTTTACTGGAAAAAGGAACAAGAGTTTGATTGATTAGATTTCAGGGCCTGGGTTTTTAAGGCGTGTGTCCTAAGGGTGAAGTGTGATACGCGAATCTGTGCTTGCTAAAAGCAGGTTGGGTTTGGCAGGAGGGCACAGCAGATTCAGCTCCATTCGCCTTTGGCTCTGGTGCCTCGGGTACATTTGAGTTTCCCCAAAACATTAGTTGAATACCACGGCCCTCACGTGGTCTAACTCCTCAGAAACACGGAGGTTCTTTCTGTAACTTCCAGGGTAGAGGGTTGCACTGCCTGTGCCCCCATTTCCAGAGACCACGGATGTGTTCACTATTTCACAGGACAAGTTATTTTTGGAAAACAACACTTACTAAAAGGTTCTTCCTGGGACCCCGTCACCTCTTCTTTGGTCCCCACGCCCGCCCTTTGCCCTGTTGTCGGCCACTCTGCTTGGTTCTAGGAATTGTTGTCACTCGACCCCTTGTGGCTAAGGGCCTGCCATGACCTTTGGAATGCAAGCTGCAGGAGACAAAGCCTGTCTTTGATAGCAAACGCTGCCTCAGTTTCCTGTCCCTGCTGCCAAAGCTTGGTGGGAAGTCAATGACGGGTAAGACCCCTCACAGCAAGGGGGGGGGTGGCAACCTAAGCCAGACTCTGTCACTTGGAAGGACTGGGGGGGCTGCAACAAATGAAATGGGGACCCCCCCTCTGCCCCCCACTTTGACAAAGCTGAGTCCCCATGTTCTCTGGGAGAAGCACTTCCTGGCTCTAATCCCCTTAAGCCTGAATACCTGTTGGGGAGAGGTGCAGCTCCTTGCCTTGCTAGAGAATGTCCTGGAGAAAAATCTGGCATCACGAAAAATTTCTGATAAACCTGTGAAATCTGCTCTGCTAAGAGTGCTTTCATTCATATGTTAAGGGTTCGAGCAGGAAACCCTAAAACTCTGTTTTTGACCGACTCCGACTCATACTAAGCCCTCAGATTTCTTTGAAAGGTAATCTACTGTTTGATCCTTGCCGCCCTGTATTCCTGTGTATTACAACCCTTCCTCCCAATAAAAGTCCTTGGAGGAAGGGGCTCAACGCCATTTTCCCCTGAGAAACTGGCCACTGCTCAAGGCCTTTTTCCTTTGGGAAACTGGCCACCTCTCCTCCCCAAGCAGATCACGTCATGTCTCAGTCATGTTTACTCTCATTCGTGGCACACGGGGGGACTTTCGAGGAACGTCGCTCCCACATTGCCCCACTTCAGGCACATTGGAAATTTGAGACCATGTCCCTCGGGTCAGTTCTTGACTGGGGTAAACAAACTCCACGTCTTAAACTCTTGTCCGTGTGATCCTGATTTCTTGCCTATATTGCTAGTAACCCCTGCTGCTGGTGGAAGATAAAGCAGATTTGAGGTCTTAAAAGGCAATGTTATAAAACAAAACAAAAAAGCCTTCTCCACTCAGTCTGTTCTCCAAGAAATGCTCAGTAGATGGCAGTGTTGACCTTTCATTAACTTTTTCTGGTGTGTGTTGTCGGGGAGGTGTGCAGGGGAGCCTGGTGTTTTTTGTTGTTGTTTTGTTTTTATCAGATTTAGACAGCTGAGATTTTTGACTCTCGAGATGATGGATTTCACAAAATGTAAGCTCAATCAGTTTGCTGTTCAGGTTTTGCCGAAACCCTACCTCCCCACAGCAGGCTGGTGACTAAGTACATCTTTGAAGTGTAGTGCTCAAGTCAAAGTTCTCTAATTACCAAAGTGATCATGCTTGTAAAAGCAATAAAACTATATAGAAGTGTAGGAAGTAAAAGTGAATGAAAGTTTGCCAGCTGTTTCACTCTGTATGAAATATACATACAACATGGGAATGGGGTTGGGTCATCCATGTCATTCTGCACCTTCTCTGTGCTTCTTCACGTGCATTCCTCTGTGGCAACATATGTGATCTACATTCTTCCTGCTTGCACAGTTTACAATATCTACATTCTGTTCCGGAACCGTAGTCACATCTTCTAGGTGAACTCTGGACACCCAAACCTAATGAAAATATCATTTGCCATATTGTGGTTATGGAAATGCTAATCACGGCCAAACAAAATGTGGTCGGATCTGTAGCGAAATGAAGATAATCCCATGTGCTGAACCCCTACCCCGCAACTGTGGGGGTTCAAAGCTGCCTTTTCATTGCACTTTTATTTTCCTAGCTACTTCACTTTTCCATTTCACTTCTCCTCAGCTATCACTGTTTTTTATTAGTTTTTTAAAATTTCATGTTTCTTAAAATCTCATTCTTAGATTCCTTTTGCTCTGCTCAAGTACATTTGTAAATTTGAGAGGATCACTTTCTCTGCATAGCTGAAAATATCTACCCCTTTTCTGATTGCTGGTTTGGCCTGGAGTATCATTTAGGCTCAAATTCCTATTCCAGATTAGATGGTTGGAATTTTAAAGGCATGGTTTAAAAGCATTTCTGCTGGGAAGTCATGTCAGTCAGAATCTCATTACTTTGTAGTTGACCTGTTTTTTGTTTCCCTTTTTGGAAGCCTTCTAAGATTCTCACTGTTCCTGGGGTTCTGCATTCTCTGCAGATGTCTAGGTATGGCTCTTGTTTTTATGTAGCCCACCTGGTACCTGGTGGGCCTCTCTGCAGGTGTATGTTTTCCCCTCACTCAGAAAACTTTTCTCACCCCCTCTCTTTGTTCTTTCTCAAACTCCTGTTGCATGAATGGGTGCCGACCTCTTGGATCTTTCCTATGTCTCTGGACTTCCCTCTCGGACTTTCCTCTCATTCTTCATTGCCTTGTGGTTTCCCCGTGTTTAGGAGATTTCATCAATTTCTAGATAACAGGTCTGGTTTGGGGTCTTGGCCATTCCTTCTGTATGCTGAAATTTTTAAAAAATTTTTGATGGTCATTTTAAATTTCCAGACATGATTTCTTGAAATTAATTCATGATGCGTCCCTTTTTAATGGCAGCTAGCCCTTGTTTCAGGGGCTTCACATCCTCTCACATCTCTCCAAAGATACTCCGAGTTTTCTCCTTGAGTATTCCCCATGGTGTCTTGCTTTTCCGGGATGGCTCTTTTTATTTATTCATCTTTCTGTGCCTCTTTCATACTTCTGGTTTTCCTTAAATGTGGGGCCACCCGGGGCTTCACTTTGATAAATGAAGGACTAGGTTAATATGTCTAGATAGTCAGTAAAGCCTATTTTCCGGAGAGGTGTCCCCGAGGAGGGGAGGGCTGTTGGGCCGTGTTGTCAGCCGACTCACCTCTGGACCGCAGCCTGAGCATGTGCACACTGGCCACCTGAGGATGCGAGGAGAACCCTGAATAATGGACTGGAGCACCTGACGACACCTTCCATGGGAGCAGAGCTGCTTCCTCTCCCCTTGCTGTGCGTGTCTGCTGCGAATAGAGCAATTTTAAGTTCTAATGGACTTCTCTCTTGAGTTTCAACACCCATATGAGGATCTCTTCCTAGATTGATAACCCATATTTTTTGAAGAATAATTTTTGAGTCCTGGGCAAAGTTGCTCCTGATGGGTTGAAGGTATATTAAGGGCTAGGAGGAGGGGGAAAGTGGTTGCCCCACTGGCCCAGTCACTGAATATATGGATATTTTTTGCTCCGTGATTCTGATGGTTGCCCTGTGGCTGCTTGGCTCCGAGTTTGGAGTTTTCCTGAAGTGACCTAGAGAAAGGAAGTCCTTAGTGCTGGTGTTTGGGGCTGTGGTTGCGCTTTGGTATTTCTCAGTCTGATCCCACCTACTTTCTAGCTTCCTGTATTTTCTCAGATTTTCTTTCACTTTTTCCTTTTTTTTTTTTAAGGATTGTATTTCTTTATTTTTAGAGAGAGAGGAAGGGAGGGAAAAAGAAAAGGAAGAGAAACATCAGTGTGTGGTTACCTCTCACGCACTCCCCTACTGGGGACCTGGCCCACAACCCAGGCGTGTGCTGTGACTGGGAATTGAACCTGTGACCCTTTAGTTCTCAGGCCGGCACTCAATCCACTGAGCCACACCAGCCAGGGCTATTTTCTCAGACTTTCTGGTCTACTGGCTCCTTCTCTTGTTTTCTACCACTGCTATGATTTAATTATGTTTTTTAAAAAAACCTTGTATTTTATTCTATATTTAATTCTAATGGGCCGGTGGTCTAGTGGAAAGGATGTGTGTCCTCAATTTGTGACTTCTAGTACAGTATGTTTTTAAATTTTTTCTTAATTTATGTGGTTCAAAAGGTATAAGACAGATCAATAAAGTGAAAATATCTGTTTCCTCTTCTTCCAGATAGAGACTACTAGTTGTCCCTTTATATCCATTCTCTTGCTCTTCCTTTTAAAAAGAAAGCCCCAGATTTTAACTGGGCTCTTGACTGCTCAGCTAAGGAGGACCTTTCCTAGGTGTGGCCAGGTGATTGAATTCTGGCTGGAGGGCACGGATGAGCCTCCGCTTCCTGGGTGTCCCCTTTCCTATTGGCTGGAGTGCAGTGGCAGGAGTCGGGGAGAAGGGGAGCCACCCCTGTCTATCCTGAGGAGCGGAACACTGTAGGGTGGCTGATAACAACACAGAAGCCGCCTGGGTCCCTGACACTCCGTTGCCGTTATACCAGCCTTGTACGTGAGAGAGAGATGAAATGCTGCCTTGTTGCAGCCTTGTAATCTGGGGTCACTGCTTAGAGCAGCCTGTCCTGTCTCCACCGGGTGTGATCCCTGGGCTACTCAGTTCTCTCCCCTGGAGGGGAAGTAATGAGAGCATGTGACTGGGCCCTCCCAGGGCTCTCTCCTGCATAGATGAACACATGCATAGGTACATACGTGAGTGCATGCAGATAGACATACACATGAACGCACACAAATGCATGTGTGTAGCCCCTACTCTGTTTTTACCTGAATGCTGCTGTGCCAAACAGCTATTCCCTAAAGGCGAGGCTCCGTTTGAGGAGGGTTGCTGGTGGCAGCCCTCCTTCCGCCCGGCTTCTCCTCTTCTGTGCTGCCGAGCTGAGCTCTGCCTCCAAATGTGTGTGCTGCCCCCGCGTGAAAACAAAACTCAGCCCACTCCACCCTGAGACAGTGTCTTCCTCAAGCCAAGTCCCTCAGAGGATTCAATTCTCCTTCACCCCTAAAAGATTTACTGAAATGTCACAGCCACACAGCATAATAATCTGCTTGTGAGAAGTTCCAGTAGAGTCATTCTTTTTACATCTTGTATCTTTCTGGAGTCTCTACACGCCAGGAGTTGGTGCTTGGGGTGGATGAGCAGTGCGCCCCGACCCTGGCGCTAACTCCGGACTCCCCGAATGTGGGTACCACAGCTGAGGAAAGCAGCTGGTTGGCGAAGGCCTTCTGCAGTGGTCTCTTCTCTCCGCCCGTCTTCCCCTCCCCCACCGCCCTGTCCCCACGGTGGGCTCCCGTGCCTCGGACTGATCTTGTGAGAGGCAGCCAGCAGTGGAGGCGGCGCAGCCTCCCCTCCAGACCTCCTGCCCTTCCTCAAAAGAAGGGAGAAGCCAGGAACCCGCCTAGGTTGGGGGGGGGGGCGGTGCAAAGGGAGGTTGGTGAGTAAGAGATGGATGGGACCCGTCTCAGAGCAAATAGGAACAAGCAGAGGGCGTGGAGGGCTGCTTCCTGTGCGGCCGTGGCCACCCGAGGCCTGCGAAGTCTGCGTCTTCCCAGTGATCCTCACGGTGGAGTTTTTTCCACTCTTACAGCCTTTCGATTTACCTGAGCCAGCCCCACTCAGATCACCTAGGATAATCTCCCTTAGGCAACGTTGACTGATTATAAACTTTAACCGGCTCAGTCTAAGAAAGCAGTGTTTGGAGAGCCAGGAAACAGCCAGGGAGCCAAAGAGCTTTGGGAAATCGAATAAAAATTTGGGACTTCCGCCAAGATGGAGACGTAGATGGAGGATCCACCTCGCCTCTGTGCACAACCAAATCTAAGAACAACTTTTTAACAGCAGTCACAACCAAGCCACACGGAAAATCGACAATATGGAGTCCAAAGGACAACTAGATACTCGGCTGGACCGGTACGAGGAGCGAGGCCAGCAGCGGAGCAGGTTAGCAAGAAAAATTCCCGGGGCGGTGCGCGGTGCGCGCAGGCAACCGAGGGCGCTGATCGCCAGCGAGCTGGCTGCCCGAGCGCACAGGGAAGAGGCGCGGTGGGTCGGTCGGTCGCGCACCTGCGTGCGGAGAAACCAGTGAGAAGGGAAACCCGCGCGGTGCAGCAGGCTCGCACAATTAGGATCGGATAAACAAGCCCCAGGCGTGTGAGTGACTGGATGCGCTGGGCTAGCGGAGAGGAACGCCATTGCTCCCTCTCTGACCCCGCCCCCCACACACAGCGTCACAAACCAGCGACCTGGGTCGCCCAGTCCTGGTAAACAACTAAGGCTTCGCTCCGCTCACTTAACAGCACGAATAGACCAAAAATGGCTCTAGGACAACTCAGAGCCCCAGAACCGATAGACCTAAGTGATGAAGAAATAGCCAGTCTTTCAGATGCACAGTTCAAAACACTGGTTATAAGGATCCTTACAGAACTGGTTGATTTTAGTCACAAATTAGAGAAACATATGGAAGCTAAATTAATTGAAATGAATGGTGATACAAAAGATACCAATAGTAATGGAAAGAAAATTGGGACTCAAATCAAGGGAGAGGACCAGAAGGAAGAAAAAAATGATCAAACAGAAAGGAATGAAGAAATAAGAATTCAGAAAAATGAGGAGAAGCTTAGGAACCTCCAGGACATCTTTAAACGTTCCAACATCCGAATTATAGGGGTACCAGAAGGGGGAAAGGCACAACCACCAGTTGAAAAATTATTTGAACAAATAATAAAGGAGAATTTCCCCAAGATGGCAAAGGAAATAGACTTCCGAGAAATCCAGGAAGCTCAGAGAGTCCCAAAGAAGTTGGACTCAAGAAGGAACACACCAAGGCACATCATAATTACATTAGCCAAGATTAAAATGAAGGAGAGAATCCTAGAAGCAGCAAGAGCTAAGGGGACAGTCACCTACAAAGGAGTTCCCATCAGACTGTCAGCTGATTTCTCAAAAGAGACCTTACAGGCAAGAAGAGGCTGGAAAGAGGTATTCCAAGTCATGAAAACCAAAGATTTACAACCAAGATTGCTCTACCCAGCAAAACTTTCATTTAGAATGGAAGGACAGATAAAGTGCTTCTCAGATAAGACCAAATTCAAGGAGTTCATCATCACCAAGCCCTTATTATATGAAATGTTAAAGGGACTTACCTAAGAAAAAGAAGATAAAAAAGATGAACAGTGAAAGGACAGCAAACTTACAGTTATTAAGAACCACACCTAAAACAAAAGCAAACTAAGAGGACAGCTAGATCAGGAGCAGAACCATAGAAATGAAGATCTCATGGAGGGTTAGCAACAGGGGAGTGGGAGGAGGGGAAGGGGGGGAGAAGGTACAGAAAATAAGTAGCATAGACAGTAGATAGAAAATACATAGGGGGGAGGGTAAGAATAGTAGGGGAAATACAGAATCTAAAGAATTTGAGACACATGTTCATGAACTAAAGGGGGAAATGGTGGGGGAGGGGTATGCAGGGTGGAGGGGAAGGGAGGGGGGAATAGAGCAAATGTAATGGCATAATCAATAAAAAAAATAAATTAAAAAAAAAACTTTAACCGATCTACGAAATACCTGCACAGCAATGCTTAGGTTAGCATTTGGGTAACGGGGGGACTGTAACCTAGCTCAGTGGACACCTCCAACGGACCCGCTCGGGCTGAAAGTGACTGAGCCCAAAGAGACTGACAGGTGGAGAGCAGACAGCCACTGGTCCGGGTAGCTAGTCTCCGTATCCGTGGAAGGGAGCGGTTTCGCCAACATCATCCTGATGGATACCTGACTCTCAACACTCCGCAGGAAGAGATCCCACCGGCCCGTTTCACAGGGGAGGAGCCAGCCCGAGCCCCGCTCCCAGGTCCAGGAAGACCGCTGTGATTTTTCTCCACCCTCATCTCAGTCACCAAGGGGTTAAACCTGCCGAGGCCTCCGCTATTCCTCAGGGGTTTCAGCCTGGACGCCAGGGCCATTAATCATTGGCGAGCAGGGCTGTGGGAACAACACTTACTAGCAATTAACCTGCAGTTGGAGGGATCATTGTTTTCCCCTGCCTGCACTTCCCTCTTCGGAACGCCCAATTACTCTAAATTAACATTTACCAAGCAAAGTGCCTGTTAATTGGAGGGGCAGTAGAAAGAAAGGCCACACACCTATCCAGTCTAACTTAATAGCTTCAAAAGAAGCCATTAATTAAGAGGAAACGCTGTGCGTTCAGATCTTGCCCAGACGCTGGCTGTCAAGGGTGCCGTTTGTGTTACTCAGCTCCGCCCCCGTCCCGCCCCCATCTTGCCCCAGCGCTTCAGGTTATAAAAAGCTCACTCACTCAAAAGTAAAACTGCACTTTGAAGAAGTCCTCAATGACTGGGGTCCTTAGAGACTCCTGGAAATAATCTTATGGTCTATGAGGGGAAACTGAAGCTGAGGGAAAGGAAGAGAAGTGCCCCGGGTCACAGGGTCCGGAGGCTCCGCCCACCTGGCTGTCCTTCCTCGTGGTCCAGGTCTGCTCTCTGTCTTCCATTCCTGTGACTGTTACACAAGCTCTTCACTTGCCTTAAGGCCCTAACTCCTCCCTCCTTGTCCTGATCACCTCGCTCCCCAAGAAAACGGAGACCATCAGTGGGCTTTGCTTAGCTCCCCTTCCTCCCTGCTGAGGCTCAGCACCCCCATCCCCCGCTCCCCTTTAATTATAGAGGTGCCCCGAGTGCCCCAACCCGGCTCCGAGTCTGTGCCTAGCCTCCTGGAGGATCTTGCTCCTCTCTCTCCCCAATTTCCAACTCGGCCCTTCGCTCCCTCCTGGATTCTTCCCACATGCTGGAATACCCTCCTGTGACTCCCGCCCTGAAATGGTCCTGCCTTCCCTCCCTCCCTCTCTCTTCCCTTTTGGTGGCCAGCTTCTCCAGATGGCCATCTTCTACGCTCATTGCATACCCTCAGCTCTCACCTACTCTCACGTGCTCCTAAGTTCAAAATCACCTGTTAAAAATCCAGGAATGATGTTTTTGTTTAGGGGGGTTTAAAATATAATTTTTGCAGAATTTTTCTTTTTTAAAAAATATATATTTTAAAGATTTTATTTATTTATCTTTAGAGGGGAAGGGAAAGAGAGAGGGAGAAAAATATCAATGTGTGGTTGCCTCTTGTGTGTCCCCTGCTGGGAACGGGCCTGCAACCCAGGCATGTACCCTGCCTGGGAACGGAACCTTGATCTTTTGGTTTGCAGGCCTGTGCTCAATCCACTGAGCTACACCAGCCAGGGCTAAAAAAATATATTGTTATTACAGTTGCCCCATTTCCCCCCTTTATTCCCCTCTGTCTTGTACCCACTCCTACCTGCATCCCTCCCCCTGCCTCCAGCACTTAGTTCATGTCCATGGGTTGTACATATAAATTCTTTGGCTTCAACATTTCCTGTACTATTCTTAACCTCCCCCTGTCTATTTTGTACCTACTATTTATGCCTTTTATTCCTTGTACCTTTCCCCCATTTCCCCCTCCCCCTCCCCATTGATAACCCTTCATGTGATCTCCATTTCTGTGATTCTGTTCCTGTTCTAGTTGTTTGCTTAGTTTGTTTTTGTTTTTTAGGCTCAGTTGTTGATAGTTGTGAGTTTGTTGTCATTTTACTGTTCATAGTTTTGATGTTCTTCTTTTTCTTAGGTAAGCCCCTTTAACATTTCATATAATAAGGGCTTGGTGATGATGAACTCCTTTAACTTGACCTTATCTGAGAAGCACTTCATCTGCCCTTCCATTCTAAAAGATAGCTTTGCTGGGTAGAGTAATCTTGGATGTAGGTCCTTGCCTTTCATGACTTGGAATACTTCTTTCTAGCCCCTTCTTGCCTGCAAGGTTTCTTTTGAGAAATAAGCTGACAGTGTTATGGGAACTCCTTTGTAGGCAACTCTCTCCTTTTTACTTGCTGCTTTTAAGATTCTCTCCTTACCTTTAACCTTGGATAATGTAATTATGATGTGCCTTATTGTGTGCTTCCTTGGGTCCAATTGTTTGGGACTCTCTGAGCTTCCTAGAAGTCTGTTTTCTTTGCCAGATTGGGGAAGTTCTCCTTCATTATTTTTTTAAATGAGTGTTCAATGTCTTATTCTTCCTCTTCTCCTTCTGGGACCCCTATGATTCAGATGCTGGAACATTTAAAGTTGTCCAAGAGGTTCCTAAGGCTTTATTTATTTATTTATTTATTTATAATTTATTTGAATTCTCATTTCTTCATTCTGTTCTGGTTAAATGTTTATTTCTTCCTTTTGCTCCAAACCATTGATTTGAGTCCTGGTTTCCTTCCAATCATTGTTGGTTCCCTGTACATTTTTCTTCATTTCACTTAGCATAGCCTTCACTTTTTCCTCTATTTTGCAACCATATTCAACCAATTCTGTGACCATCCTGATCACCAGTGTTTTGAATTCTGCATATGATAGGTTGGCTATTTCTTCATCACTTAATTGTATTTTTCTGGAGCTTTGATCTGTTTCTTTGTTTGGGCCTTTTTTTTTTTTTTTGTCTCGGCATGCCTGTTATGTATGAGGGGTGGAGCCTTAGATGTTCACCAGGGTGGGTCAACCAGGTTCCTGGGTCATGATGCTATATGTGGGGGAGGGGTCTGAGAGGGAACAATGGCACTTGCTCCACTCTCTGCGGGATTTCAGTCACTTTCTCCACTTCCCACAAACAGAGTGGGCCCTTCTGGCACTGATTCCCGGGTTTGTGTACCTTCCAGGACCCTGTGGGTCTCTCCAATGAACTCTCCTGCAAGGTTTGGTGTTTCTCTTGCTGCCACTTCAACCCCCACAGGTGTCAGTGGTTTGAGGCTTTATTTCACCACACTGGAACTCTGGGTTTCCAGGTCTGTCTTGCTCCCCAGCTGTTCCTCCTGGTTAATCTGCACATGAATGTAGGACCACCCAGTCCTCAATCCGCTGCTTCAGTGGGTTCACCAGCTGCCGCCTTACCTGCCCTGGTCCTCCAGCTGCTGTGCCATGAGTCCTCTCCACCTGGCTGTCTGTCTCCACTCCTCCTACTGGTCTGGATGAATGTTTCTTTAACTCCTTGGTTGTCAGACTTCCATACAGTTCATTTTTCTGTCAATTCTGGTTGTTTTTTTTTAATTTGTTTTTGTCCTTCTTTTGGTTGTACGAGGAGGCACAGTGTGTCTATCTACGCCTCCATCTTGCCGGAAGTCCAGAATTTTCTATTGATCACTCTCTCTCTCTTTCCTGGGACTCACTCTCCTGCAGCCCCCAAGAAACCTGTCCTTCTTGCCTGTTTTCTCAGGACCCTTCTCTTGTACTCATGACTCCTCCATAAGCAGCCCCAGCCACTCTGGCGGCTTCTATTACCAACTAGATGATGATGATGAAGATGAAGAAGATGGCTCCTGCCTCTGTGTTGAGTCCAGATCTGACCCCTGAGCATCGGGTTCCCAGCCAGCCCCCAGGCCGACACCTCACTTGGGAGTTTTATAGGCATCTCCCAGTCACTGCATTCAAATCAAGCTCATTATCCTCTCCTTGTCTGCGTCTCCCCTAGGACTTTCCATTTCGTTGAAAGTATTGCCTTGCTCACAGGAGTCATCCCTCCCCCATCTCTCATGTCCAATCAATCAATCAATTAATCATTCAGCCCTACACTTTCAATCTCCAAGGAGCCTCTGTCTTCCCACTGCCATTACATTAGCTGTGACAAATTGCAGTCCTACCTCCCTACAGCCAGAGCGATCTTGCTAAACTCATATTTTATCAAGTCACACCCTTCAGTGGCTCAGCATTGCCCACGTGCTAAAGGTCACACTTTTCAGACCATCCTACAAGTCAGATTTCTCAAGACCCCCAGCTGGCATTAGATTATACCTCAGAAAAATTCATGGACTAGGACAAGAGTTCTCATCTTGGCCTCCATTTTCTCATTTAAAAATAATCAGACAAATATCCCTTCAACAATATTGGTTCTTAGAACTTTGGTAAACATTTCCGGATTTGTCTTTAAACACTTCCATGAAGTAGGTGTTATTGTCCCCATTTTACAGATGAGAAAAATTGAGTCTCCCATAGTCCAAGGCCACAGAATCATAAAGGCAGGATTTGAGCTTCAGTCTGATATTTCTTTTGCTCTGTCCATAATTCCACAGCTGAAGAATGCACGAGAGCAGAGGTGGGGGATCTAGGGACCCAGGGACCACGCTGACCACACCACAGATCTAAGAGACTTTCTCACGTTGCAGACATCTCTTCCTGTGTGCCACTGTGCCTGGAGCCTGAGCCCCCACCTGGAGTTCTGGGTCAGAGGGAACTTGCTCCCACACCTAGTCTCAGATGGAATAGGGATGACAGACAGCAGAGGATCAATAGCCATCTGTCCAGGCTCCAGTGACAAGCTAATCTTTTCAGTAAACATTTCATTAGCCCCTGCCAGGCTGCTCACACCTGCTGTCCGCAGAGGCAGAATGGGTTGGGAGAGAGGGCCCTCAGTGCCACAGTGGGCTCAGGTGGCAGCCGGGGTCTCCGGGCCCCAGAGATCCAGCTAAGCTCGGCTATCACACCAGTGTTGCGCACTGGCAGAGTCCAAATCATCCCCAAGGTTTTTGTAAAGTCCTGGAGACTTACGTGTTTTGGCGTTTCCATTAGCTCTTCCCCAGAGAAGCTTTCATGATCTACCTCTCCCACCCCCACCCCACTGTGAGTCCTTACCACTTTTGTTTTCCCTTCATCCTATTCTTACTATTCTGCTGCTGTGGCTAATGTCAGCTGTATTCATAGCAACAATAGCAAATGCCCAGGGAGGTCCTTCTTTGTGCCAGGCATTGTGCTAAGTACTTGCCTGCAGTGCCTTTGGTAAACCCCACAGCAGCCCCTCTGCATTCGGCAGATTCACAAAGAGTCTCCCTGAGGAACAGGGGCTAGATCCTGGGCTTATCTACCTCCCAAATCCCAGCTCTTACCCGCCACATCCCCTCTGCAAATTGTGGCGAAATTTGGCTATTTCCTGGCGTCCTACCCAACTGTGGGATCTGCAGAGGCAGGAGGCATGTCTGCAAGCTCCACCACTACGTCCCCAGCACAATGGTTTTCTTATAAAGATGATACAAGGTATTGTACGTGGTAAGTTTGGCCTTTGGGGCTCCCAAGCCAGTGAGAAGCTGGTTTTCATTTGATGTTTTGCAGGGGAGGTGCTTGTTTTTGCCATGCAATTTCATGCTCTTCGGTTTCTTCAGAGGAAGACTGCTTCCTGAAAATATGGCTAACCTGGGTGATTTCTCATTTAGCACCACCTCTGCTTGCTTCTTAAAACCAAAGTGTCCAGAAAATGTCCTCATGCTGGCCCATAGTCCTCCTTTCCCACTGCCTAAACCAGCGGCTCCAGTTTTGCGCATGATGGGGTGGCCCTCAGTTTTCAGAGTCACATTTGGGGGCTTAGCCTCCCAACTTCCTCTCCTGCCTCCCCTGTCCAGGCTCCTGCTTTACTCCCACTGCTCTGGGCAGCCCTTCCAACAAAAATTGTTACTTTGGCGTGATTTCCAGGGAAAGAAAAGGGAACTATTGACATCGTGCTGTCAGGTGACTTTACGGGGTTTGAGGCTAACAAAGGGGGCAGCCCCAGATGCGCCGTGGCAGGTGGGAATACAGGCTCCCTGGTACCAAAGCTTTCTGTTTACGTGTTCCTGGAAAGGACAGAGTCAGAACACTCGGTGTCTGATTAGTCTTTACAAGGCCCCTGTTAGCCCCGCTGCTGGAAGGGAAATAGAAAACACCGCTAAGCTAAAAATTAATTAACATCACCTATCATGTTTCCACCTGAAGAAAGTCACTGTCAAATATGTGACACGGCGGTTCGAAGTGTTCAGACTTTTTTCTATACAAACTGGCACACAAAAAACCCTATCTCGTTAGGCACGTGATTCTGAAACCGGACACTCCTATCACCACGTGATGAATGCATTTCCTCGTCAAGAAACATGGATTTGTGTAATTTTTAGTGGCTTGACAGTATTCTGCTTTAGGGTGGAGTGGGATTTACTTAACTAGTCCCCTGTTGATGAGCGCCGTTCTGACCACTGTAGCCTTGGTGCAATGCTGCCCTGAATGTCTTCCCATCTCTAGCCCTGTGACTTGCCTGGCATCCTCCCCAAAGGCAGGTTCCCTCAACAGTGACACTATGGATGATTCGGACCAGTACCATTCTTACTTTGGAGGGAGAGCTGTCCCGCAACCCAGTAGCGCACCCCTCCCCCCAGTGTCCTGTCAGTCATTATCCCCAAATTGCCAAGTGTCCCCTGGGTGGCGATGTGCCCTGGCTTGAGAACCACTTCCCTGAGGATAAAGTTCTCAAGTCAAAACGTTAAAAGATATGCATATATTCAGACTTCTGTTATCTTTCATGGTTGCCTTCTGAAAGTTGTCTTATCTACTTCAACCAATAGTGTATAAAAGGGCCCAATTCACCATCCTTATGAATACAAGTGTTACCATTAACAGAAGAAACTATCCATCTTGTGAGACAAAAAGTTCTCTCGTTGTTTGCTTTTTTTTTTTTATTACTAGAGTGAGGTTGAACATTTCAAAAACCATGTTGTGTTGACTGGTTGTTGTTTCTGTGGCAAACTATCTTTCCTTAAAATTTACTTTTTTCTTTTGGAGTATTCATTTTTCCCCCTTATCTTTCCATGTCATCTTTTAATATGTTAAGTCAAACATAGCTTTCATAACTTGCTGGTGTCTTTATGTATTGATATCTGTGGTTGTATTTGTTTCAAAGTCCTTAAGAATCCTGGGAGCTGGTTTCGGGAAAGCAGCCCTGCACACTCGCGTGACTGGGGCCCCAACTCGGAATCTCTGGCACTTCCGTCTTTGCCTGGTAGAGGATGCCATTCGAGGGAGGCTCTTTTATGTTAAAATCTGCTGAATGTTTCTTTAGTGTTTGAGTGAAAAGCTGTTGCTCTGAAAACCTGCTTGTCAGGAGGCAGCCTTGATCTGGGGAGGCTAACCTGGGGCTTGGCCATAATTAGTTCAGGTTAATTATTGCCCATCTGCAGATTCACAGCATGGGGGGAGGGGTGCCTCTTCCTCTAAGCAGGGGCCTCTGGAGGTTTCTTTTATGAGCTCTGAACCCTAAGGGAGGACTTCAAGTAATGAATTTTCCTGTAATCAGATTTGAGGGTTTGTTCCCTGAGCCATCCAGTCAATTGGAGAATCGAGCACGGGCTGGTGTGTTTGGCCAAAGGCTGCAGAAGATGAAACACCAGGCATCCGGTCAGCAGCCCAGGGAGTTTATCGAAAAACTGACTTGACATTTTACAGACACCCACCTCTTCTATTTCAGGAAGTTTTCAGGGGAACAGTTTTCTTTACGAGGAGAGGATATCATCTGGGAGCTATTCAGGAAAGAATAGTGCCGTTTTTGTTTAGAGTATCAGGGAGTAAGAGTCCAATTATTCTCCAGTGAAACCCTGTTTCACCTTAAACTCTTTCCCTAGGGGAGTAACACAGTTTGCACATGTTATAACTATTAAATTTGTTCAATGTTGATTCAGCATTCATTCATTTGTTCACTCTGTCACCGGGAGGCACTGGGGATGGACAGGGCATGGCACGTGGCTTCTGCTCCTATTAAGACATATACACGCCGCCTGTATTATTGGAAAAACAGACGCTTTGAGCAGGTTTGTTATTCCGCATGTCAGTGAAACCCACGGAGGTCTCGCAGCCCCATTGGCGTGGCCAGCTCAGAGGGCAAGAAGATGAGGAGAAGGGGCCGAACTGAAGAGAATGGTGAGGAGTCCGCACCATTTGCGGGGAGGCATTCAGTGGGCGCTGGTTCCTTCTCCCAGGAGAATCTCCCATTCGAATTTCTCAGAAAATGCAACAGCCTCACTAGGTTCGAACTTGGAAAAACCTTCCTTGCAAAGAAAAAGAAAAAGAAAGAAAGAAAAAAGCTCCCTGTCAAAGAACCAGATGGGTAAAGGTCAAAGACCTTCGTGTTGCTTCTGAGACCACAGGGCCAGAAGCAGAAACAACTGGTGGGTCTGTTTCTCTTTGGCAGATACCTGAGTGACAAAGTGAGGGCCTGCTACCGGCCATGTGAGAGAGTGGAGTGTCTCAGACCGAATCCCCAAGGCCCCTTGGAGCTGGGAAGCAGCCAAGTGGGAGGGGGGACTTGGCTGCAGAGGAGACCTGTCTGCCCTTTGACCCATCACTGCAGCGAGTCACATGGATCCTTCTGACTCTGATGGTGCTCATTTCTTGCTTTTCTTTGCCATCGCATGATTTTTCCTTTCTTTCCAGTAAGTCTTGTCAGTGATTTAGAGGGAGTTCTTGAGTTGGAGTTTGCTTTCAACACACTTCTCAGGAGCCACTCACTGGTTTCCGACAAGAATGGAGATTGTAGAACTCTAGAGAAAAAATGGTCTAAAGATGTAGATCTCAAAAGAGAAGTTCATTCTAGAGGGATGTAACGCTCTCGAAAAAGCCATTCTGAGTTCATTTCATTCTGTAGTTCATTCCAATAAAAGGAAAGAGATTAAGAGGCAGGCAGAGACCCAGGCGTGGTAACATGGGAACTGGGCTGGGCTCAAGTGACGTAACTGCCTTACGCCCAGGAGGGAATAAGAGGACGCATGCACGCACGCACGCACGCATGCGCATGCACTCACGCACATGCGCGCGCACACACACAGGCAGGAAGCACAGCAAGGACATGTAGGGGCGTGATTAGGATGCGAGCCCAGCGCGGCTGAGATTTGTGGAAGAATAACAAAAAGGCTTTGCTGGTTTTGCTCTGTATGAGCTCAAAATTGCGTCAAACAGCTGATGACAGAGACTTGAAGAAACAATGGCTTCATCCAAAGAGGCATGTACATCTTCTTTCAGGCAGTGCAGGGTTGCTCTGATGGCTTAATGCTCAGAATCTTCCTGCTGTGCCCTCCTCAGTGAATAGTTCCCATCTGCAGTTCACCTTCTGGCCCGACATGGCTGCGGAGCTCCTACTAAGAAGAAGGAAACAGGGAAGAGCGAAAAAGGGTGCCTTTGGAATGTGTTAGCCCCCTTCAGAGTAATTCCCCAGAAATCCCCAATGACTCCCATGTACTTCTGACTTTCTACCTCATCTGCAAAGGAGGCTGAGAAGTGAGGTTTTGTAATGGGGCCCAGGGCCACATTCAACAACATAGGGAGGGGATTCTGTTACTGTATTACTAAGGGAGAGGAGAAAACAGACAATGGGGAGGCAAGGAAGAATGAGCAAAGAAGGAAAAGCAGTCTCTCTGCCCTCCCCAACCTGGGATACACGGTGCACTGTTGCCAGGCAAAAGAAAAACCTAAGTCTGGAAGCTCAAGCTAATTTGCTTCCACCTTTTCTTTACATGTTAGAGGGAAGTTCAGACCCAGGGAAGCCAAGGAGACAGAGCAGCATTTAAGATGATTTCAAGTTCCAGCCCCCTGGATGAGTTTGAACACGAGTCAGTGGGAAGACTGAGAACTCCTGGAGCATTTGCGGAGAAAGGGGGTCATGTGGAATCACAGTTTCCGAAGTGTGTTCCACAAGACGCTGCTGGATGTTACATGGAGAAATGGATCCCTGGGCAACAAATTTGGGATTAAGATATTTATTTCATGGCAGAAAAGGTTGGAGTCATGAATATGCTCACTTTCCTTATAATTTTCTTTTGTTTTTCAGCAACGGAGCATTCCTCAGCTTATTTGACCGTAGAACTCATTCTTGCATAGCGTCCCATGGGATAGCATTCCAGGGCAAACATTTGGGAAACAGCAGTGTGGTCAGAGGCTGCTTCATAATCTGTTAGGTGCTTAGATCTCTCAAAGCACTGCCCTTTCCAGATCGACTGAATCGCAATCTTGGGCCTGTGGCCTGGGTGTATGAATTTTGCCAAGCTCTCTGGGTTATTCTTACACTCACTGGAGTTTGGGATCTATCACTCACCAGGTGATAGAGCTGAGCCTCCACTTTACAAATACTTAATGAATTTACATCCAGGTAGCTCCTCCCAACCTCCTCAAAGCTCATTCTTCTCATCACCATTTGGAAGATGCGTAATTTGCTTGGCCCTGTTCAGAGCAGCTTGCATTTATCTCTATTGCCACTCTCTTTATTGATTTAGGTCCATCTCTACAATTCGTCAAGCTTGGATTGTATTTTATTCTTGTCCTCCAAAGGAGCTAAGATCCCTTCCAGCCCTGTATCACACAGAGATCTGATTATCTGGGTCTCCATTCAATCCTTCAAGTCATTAATGAAAATATTAAATGGTCCTGGGTTGGCACGAAGGTCCTCAGGGCTCTCAGCAGATGCATGGCTCCCGTCTGGGCCACTGGCCTCTGCTTAGCGCAGTCCGGGGCTGGAGATCTGGCCTAGCATTTCTATTGTATGTTATTGCTCCCTCATTTACAAAATTATGCACAGTGTGCAAATCTATGCAGAATACAACCTGTTAAGTAATTCAATAAACATTAGAGCAACAGATGTCTTTATGGCATATTGTGTGGTATGACCACAGGGTAAAGAACTTTATACCAAACATGTGCATTAGAGAGAGAAATCAATTCTTATGTAAACAACAGCTCAGTTGCGTCTTTGAGATACACCCTTCCAGGCCAAGCCAACCTCCTGATAAGCAGCTTCTACGTAATAATGCAGGAAGGGCTCACTTTTCTGTTTCCTAAGAGCTAGTCACTGTTCTCCTGTCTTCACATGCATTCAGTGGTCACCATTCACCACACTCCTTTGATGGGAATGCCGCTGTCATTCACTTTTCCAGATGCGCTGTCCGGACACAGAGAAATTAGATAAGATGCGTGAGGTGCCAACATTGGTGAGCATCAGAGCAAGAGCTCAAACTCAGGCCGTCTGGCTCCAGCACCAAGACTCCGGCCACTATCCCATATTGTTGCTGCAGTGACTCAATGAATGACTTGGTAGAAAATGCCTACCCAGGGGGCTCAGAACCCAGAAGTGACTAGAAAGACTGACTGGTGCAAACAGGATTATATCAATTGTGTGATTTTATGTTTGAAAATGGTTCCTCAATATTGCTTGCTCCTATTGTATAGATGATAAAGTAGAGGCGCTGAGATGACTGCCCAGAATTAGTCCCAGGTCCGCTGACTCCCTCCTCCCCAAGCTTGCCTGGCCTGCGGACACACTGCAGACAGGCGCCGCCTGGAGGACTCCTGGGAGAAGTGCAGGCTGCAAAAGAGTGAGGAGACAGCATTGCAGGTCCGATGTTCACTCTGCCCTGCTGCCCAGAAGTGCTTTCTCTGGCCTCATCCTTGAACCCGTAGCCAAGCACTGATGGGTACAAGATATACAAAGCCTGCATTTCCCACTGTGGGCCTGCGAGATGATGGCTGAGCTGAAATTTTCTCTAACACAACAAACTCACTCACTCACTCACTCACTGGACCTGGGCTGGGCCAGGCCTGGCCTTACTTTGGGACCTGAACAGACTGGTCCCTGCTTTTAGAAATGTAAAAGTCAAGCAAACATCCCCCACAATCCTGGCTTGTTTGGACACAGGGCCTCACGCTAGGGCATTCGGTGGTCACCAGCTTCAGGAGGGCGGCAGGGAGCAGGCAAGGCTTCCTACAGGAGGGCGTGAGTTGGGCCTTGAGGCTGGATTTCAGCGGCAGCTGCAGGCTGGGCTGGGGTGGGTTCTGCAGGGGAACCAATACTCATGCGTCACCTTCATGGGCACTTGTGAAACTCAAACACCTGCCAGCACAACAGACCAAGTTAGATTTTCAGCTCAGACCCTCAGATCCAGCCACTCCACCAAGCTCTCAGTAGCTCTTTCTGGAGCTAATGTACATCTCATTAGTCAGTTGAGCCAGTCAGTCCAGGTTCCCAGAGTAAAGAACACTGTCACTATCTCAGCCAGTGGTGACTGGGAGCTGGGAGACCTGGGTCTTTGTTCTGGATGTGAAGACTGTAGGGCACTTTGCTTATTGGCCACCAGAGGGCGATGGTCGTCCACACATTGGATATTCCTGTAGCGACAGCCTGGACACGTCTGGCAGATCTGGGAAGTGGTAAAAGGCAACTTTTTAAAAGAATGATGATAAGGATTCCCTTCACTTCAGAGCTTTTAAAGCCTTTAAAGTGTCATCTTCCAGTCCTACAGGTGGCTGCTTAGGTACCAGGACACTTGATCTGGGATGCCAAGAGAACTGTGCTTTGACTCCAGCTGGGATGCTCAGAAGCTGTGTGCACCCCCACCCTTAGCCCCCCATCCCCTATAAAAGGCAATAATACTGCTCCAGTCCTGTCTCGTGTGTGGAGGTTTAAATGAGACAAGGAAGTGAAGGAACTCTAAAGGACATGGTGTGTAAAGACAAGAGCTTTTAAAAAACTAAATGTATTAGGGGACAGAGTGCATGAAGACGAGAGGTTTTGATCAAAGCTGCTTCTGCGCCGTTTGTTGCCAGCACCCTCCCTGTCTGGCCCGGGGGCGGGCAGAGACTGAGGAGCCCACAGTGTGTTCGGGGTGGAGTTGCCTCTCGTCATGGAGGGTGGCCGCGCTGGGGTCCAGGCAGAGAGCAGCGTCCCTACGTCTGAGAACCTGAGGACAAGAGGGAGGCCAGGTGGGGAAGCTGGGAGAGGGCTGGTGGCCATTCACAGACTAAGGGCTCCAGCCCTGGTTCCCATGCCACCTCGCTGTGTGACCCAGGGTGTGTCTTGCTGTCTGTACAATGGACAGGAGAAGGGATCTCTCCATGCCCTTCCAGCTTCTCTGCCATTCCAGAATCTTCCAGCCTTCAGAGTCCTCTGAGCTGTTTCGACATGAGAGAGAAAGATCACTGACGTGGGGAGCCGGAGGGACGGGAAAAGGTGAAGAGTAGCCCCCGATCCACAGGGGACTGCGGGACATGCCTCTGGCTCTGTGAGTCTGGCTTTTCTCACCGGTGGCACGGGCAGGTGGTCTCTAACCACTGTCTCCTCCACCCTCATCTCAATCAGCACCCACAGAGCCCATGTGGGAACTACAATTTCCTGATCCTGATTCTATTAAACAAGGAAATGCTCTGCCCTTTGTTCCTGACCTCTATGGTGTCCCCAAAATGTCCAGCTGTACCGTGGTTGGAGAACATGACTTTGAATGCCCACGTGGCCCTGCCCCCACTGTGCATCAGGTGGAAATGATAAATTCTGCAACCCTGCAGATGTCAGGTGAACACGGGCTGGCAGTGGGGTCTAGGATCTGGTTGCCTCCCCGGCCCTGGCTCCAGGGCCCCTTGTCCAGCCTCTGGTGTCCTCAGTCTCCAGCAGCCGGGGCCCGGGCAGCTCCTTGGTGCCACTCGGTCCTGCTGCAGCTGCCATGAGCAGTGGGACACTGGTCCCCTGCGCAGCTCATGTTTACCTTGCAGAGCTTCCACCGATTTTTACATCGTGGTACAAGTTTAAAACAAACTGAGGTTTCTGGAGTGTAGGAAAGGAGAACCCATCCAAAAATGCCCCACGTGGAACCGTGATCACCACCCCTCACCCGCACCACTCTCCCAAGATCTCTATTTCCACCTCCCTCCTCTGCTTTATACAGGTGCAGTTCTTCCCCCCTTTAAACAAGCCTTCCTCAGCCGCTGTGCCTGCTCAGGATGTGACCCTGCTGCGCTGCCCCAGCCAGGACACCAGCCTACCCGCCTGCAGGCCCCTCTACAATGAAGACCGCCGCCCATCTCTCCGTTTCCTGAAGATGCCATGGCTCCTCCGGGCCTGCGAGTGAACCTCACATCCATGCCCTCGGGCGGTTCCCTCAGGATGAAAGCGAAGACCAACACTCACTGGGCATCCCTCTTTGCCAGGCTCTTCGCTAAGTGCCGTGCGTTTGCTATCCTGTGCCATCCTCGTCGCAAGTGGAGGGTCAGAGTTTTCCTTATTATTCCTAATTTTTTATTGAATTTGTTGGGATAACCTTGATTAATAAAATTATGTGGGTTTCAGGTGTACCTGTAACACACCAGCTGTACACTGTATTGTGTGTTCACCACCCCAAGTCAAGCCTCCTTCCATCACCATTTATCCCCCCTTTACCCCCTTCTACCTCCCACTGCCCCCTGGTAATCGCCATACTGTTGTCTGTGAGGCTTTTTTTTTTTCTTTGTTTAATTCCCTCACCTTCTTCACCCAGCCCTGCAACCCCACCCCCTCCTAACAGCTGTTAGTCTGTTCTCTATCTACGAGTCTGCTTCTATCTTGTTACATATGAGTGAAATCCTATGGTGCTTGTCTTTCTCTGACTGGCTTATTTCATTTAGCAGAATGCTGCCCAGGACCATCCGTGCTGCCGTGAAAGATAAGATATTCTAATTTTTTCTATGCAGCCGAGTACTATTCCATTGTGTGAATGTCCCATAGTTGTTTTATCCACTCACCTGCTTATGGGCACTTGGGCTGCTTCCAGATCTTGGCTGCTATAAACAATGCTGCAATGAAGGTAGGGGTGCATATACCCTTTCAAATTAGTGTTTCAGGTTTCTTCGGGTATATTCCCAGAGGTGGAATTTCTGGGCCCTAATTTTTGCAGGTAACTCCATACTGCTTTCCACAGTGGCTGCACCAGTCTGCGTTCCCAAGGGGGCTGGTCACATTATCTGCACTTTGCAGACTGGGGAACGGAAGCACAGAGAGGACACCCGGGTCCACAAGTCACCTCGTCAGGAAGGGGAGTGCTGGGATTTCAACCCTGGTTTCAAAGGCTGTCCCTAAATGCCTTATCATTTTGAGAAACTGTCAGACATCTCCCAAGGGACAGGATTCAAGGTTTCTTCATGTTTGCCGCCAGGTTTTCTTACAAAGGTCCCCCCAGAAGACACTTTGCTCTGTGCCTCTCTGCTCTGTTACTCGAATGGAAGCAACTCAAGCACAGGATCAAGGTAGAGACATTCACAGAAAAGGTTGGTTGCACTGAACCATCCTCCACCCCGGTAGCTTCCCCGAATCGCACGCCTCTTTTCCTACCCTCTTCCTCATCCTCTCTGCCTGTGGGCTCTGTGCGTGCCTCCGCTGGCCAAGTCTTCAAGGACGGACATCTCTATGGCCACATCCAGCATGAGCCCTGGACCCCGCTGGTTCCCCTTCTTCTTGCCACAGCTCTCTCCACTCTGGTCTCCCACACTCTGCCCACGACTGGTCATTTTGCCTCTGACAGCTTCTTCCCTTCTATCTCCGTCCACATCCCTCCTACCTCAAGTCAGGCAGCTGTCCACAGCTTTGTCCTCACTAGTCCCCAGTCCCCATATACATGCCACCCGTGGCCCACACCGGGCATGGGAGCCGTTCCATAAACAGGAGCTGGATGAATATTTAAAGGGAAGAAGTAAGTAGTGTATTAGCAGCGTACACGGATGTTGTAATGATCCACAGTGAAATATTCCCTCACCTCTGTGCCAAATTATCATTCCAAACCACGGAATACATTAGGTTTTATGATCTCCTCGCTTCTTTGGGGAAACATAAATCTTGAAATATCATCTTCATGAGACAGGGCAAAGAGTCCCCTGGGATGCAAGATGTTTAAGAGTGTTAACCAAGAATCAGAAAGAGTTCGCGATTAATACCGTTTTTGTTTATGGGCACAAATAAATCCCTGGTCGAAGGCTGACCTGTACAAATCTGTCTGTGATGGAAGCTCCGATTGCAAACGATGGAATGGGAAAACAATCTGAATTTAAAGAGGTGATTTGGGGACAGGGTTGCAGTGTTTAGGAGCTAATATTTTCTGACCGTTAATTTGCATGCTGCCCAAACGTTCCTAGTCACCCTCTACAATAAATGGGGAGGACTGGCGTTTGCAGCGATGGTCTTCAGCCGTCAAAGTCTGTAAGTAGGTCACGTGCAGTGGAGCAGGTCCTTTTTCCAGGGTCATTGAAAGTGGCCTCTCCTCCCTTATTCTTGCCCCATTAAGGTGAGGAACTAGGGGGGATGCCTGACGTGGGGGGCGGCAGCGCGGAGACGTGTTGGTATTTGGAGCCTCACGTGGCTGCAGGTCGGGCGGGGGTCCTCAGGGGAAGAGCGTTGCTTTCCAGGTGCGAAGGCCCACGTTGGCCTCCTGCTCGCCGGCCCCGTGCAGAGGTGGTCAGGCCTCCGTCATGGACTCCCCCCGACTCCCCGGCTTCCGGAACAAGGTCCAGCCCTCAGAGTCCAGAGCCCGGCTTCTAAAATTCCCCGGGATTTGCCTCTGCCCCTCTCTCCAGGCTCATTTCCAACCACACCAGGCTTTTGTGACTCCACACACACCCTCTACTTCTTGGTCCCTTAACCTGCAGCTTCTGCCTGGAAAGTCCCTCCTGTTTGAGCCATTTGGTAAACAACTGCTATTTTTAAAAAACAGCGATTAAAGCCACTTCATCTGTGAAAACTTCTCAAGCCTCCTGGGAAGAGAAGTTCTCCTTCCTCTGATTTCCTCGTACACCCTGAACGTCCCTCTCTCCTTTTGTCTTAGGACCTCAGAGAACACAGAATGAGAGAAACTCTGTCCTGCCTCACTGGCCTTGGCCAGTGGGATGTGAATGGAAGAGCCAAGGTCGTGAGAGGCAATGTTTCTTTTTTAAACACTGATTTTTAAAAGATTTTATTTATTTATCTCTAGAGGGGAAGGGAAGGAGAGAGGGAGAGAAATATCAATGTATGGTTCCCTCTTGTGCGTCTCCTGCTGGGAACTGGCCTGCAACCCAGGCATGTGCCCTGACTGGGAATTGAACCACGATCCCTTGGTTCACAGGCCCCTGATCAATCCACTGAGCTACACCAGCCAGGATGGCAATGTGTTTTGTTTTTTTTTAAATATTTTATTTATTTATCTTTAGAGGGAAAGGGAAGGAGAGAGGGAGAGAAACATCAATGTATGGTTGCCTTTTGTGCATCCCCTGCTGGGAACTGGCCTGCAGGGAACTGGCCTGCAACCCAGGAATGTGCCCTGACTGGGAATCGAACCTCGATTGTCTGGTTCGCAGGCCCGCGCTCAATCCACTGAACTACACCGGGCCAGGGCCCGCAATGTGTTTTTTATAGTCTCTGGTGTTGCTTTGATTTTCCAGAGAAGAATGTGTCTCTGACTGCTGCCATTCCGAGGACAATGTGGAGTCACATGGAGCAAATCTGAATTGAACCCACACCTGGGAACCAACCCCAGCTGCCCTTCAGCAGAAGCAGAGCCGCCTCAGCCAGAGCACAGAACTGGAAGTGAAAAAAAAAAAAAATAAGTGCTTGTTGTTGGAAAGCACAGGATTTTGAGGTGGTTTGTTATGCAGCCTCAGTGTGACAGTAGCTGACAAACACACCATCCCACTCTGGGGTTCAGCCTCAGAGAGGAACTGTGTGTAGAGGGAGCCACTTGCTAAGTTTGGAGGAATTGAAGACTGTAACGCCTCTCGGAGAATCTGCCTTTGGCTCCGCCCCACGTCTCAGGGGGTGCGGAAGGGGTGGGGCAGCACCTGACAGACCAGTGGGCCAGGGACCAGGCAGAGAGAGTGCTCCTGGGGGCACGTCTGATTCCTGCACACAGACCCAGGTCTCTCGCGTGCCGGGTGGGGGGCAAAGCTGCTCTGGGGGAATTATGGGCCTTATGTTGGCTAGAGATCAGCACAGGGAAGCTGCAACATTCAGGCCTTTGGGATCTCAGACCGGGGAAGGTCTTCAGTTATCAGCCTGACATCCCCAGACAAGACAGGACCCGCCACCCCTAGGGAGACCCCAACCCAGGATGCCCTGCAGTGGTGAGGACGTGGTCTTGGAGAGGAAACGTGTGCTGTTTTGAGGCACTAATTTTGAGGTCATTTGTTCAGCAGCAGTAGAAAATGAACACCAGCTGAAAGCAATATAATGATACACTGGGGGACTGTGTGTTAGACTCTTGATTTTATAAAAAATGACAAACTTGTGGAAGAGGGTATAGAGCCATGGTTGTAAGTTTGAGGGTGAACAGGCCTGGGGGCCCGACTCTGATGGACACTCACCAGCTGTGTGACCCCGGGCTGGGGCCATGCCCTCCCTGAGCCCCGATTTCTTCCTCTGTATCTTATATTCTTGCTGCGAGGGCTACAGTGTGCCTGGTACAGAGTGAGCACCCACTGAATGGCAGTATCTATTACTTTTAATTATTGTTATTATTGTTTAATACAAAAGGGCCTACAGTGATATGGCGGTCATCTCAGGGGGAGGAGGACTTCATTTTTCATATCCTCATTTTCTGATTTTTCTACGATGGACAAAATTTCCTCTGGAATAAGAAAAGTGACTTTTTAAATATCTAACTGGGCCATGGCTAGCGTGGCTCAACTGGTTGGTGCGTCATGCCCTAGCGGTTCGACTCGCCGCGGTCAGGGCCGGTGCCTGGGCTGCGAGTTCCTTCCCCAGCCCGGGCACGTAGGAGAGGGCGGCTGGTCCGTGTTTCTCTCTCACGTGGATGTTTCTTTCTCTCTTCCTTCCTCTTTCTCTAAAAGCAATGAAAAAACGTCCTTGGGGAGGATAAAAAGACTGTCTAATTCGTTTTTAAACAGTGAGCTAGAGTTCATTGCTTCTTCGTTAATGTTTTCATTATTTTTTACAAGCTAGTTGCAAAGGCATGGTTTCTATTGCCAGTTTTTTTAGAATGGACAATGTAGGTACTGTTTTCCATCACATTGCCGCTGGCCATCACATGGTTTGCTACCAAGGTGTGGATGTGGAGGGACTCCGAGGGGGTGGGGAGCAGCAGGAACACAGCCCTGGGGGAGGGGGTGCAGTGTGCAGGGTACGGGGGTCTGATCTTCTGAGGGTGGGAGTTCAGGTTGGAGCGTCCTGGGACAGAGGATGGGTAGGCTCTTGCTTGCTCCTAGACTCCGGGAGCAAAAATCTGTGTTCAGTGGTGGTTTTAAGCAGGTTACGTTTACTTAAGAAAGCAATTAGTTGTGGATATTTCTTTGAGGATGGCTGGAAACCACATCTTTACTTAGTTACACAGGTGCTAGCCGAAGTGCATTTTATTTCTTAATGTTAATTCACCAAATAGATTGAATGTCCCCAGGTGCCAGGCAGACTAGAGAGTGGGTTTGGGTGAGGGGCAGTGAGTGGTTGAAGGGAAAACAAAAATGGATAAATCCAGGTCACCGATTTTGATAAGTTTATGATGTACTTTAACATTTTCCCACACCTGCTTTGTTTGTTTTCCATTTCTTTTAACATTATCTTGCAAAACCATGTGAAAGGACTTTCCAGCCATGACTCTGCATCCCCGTCTACTTCAGCATAAACCTCCTGGGCATAGGAACACACTCTGACATCTCCACACACCGTGGGTACTGAGAAAAGTAATAAAAAGTCTATGATGTCGGATACTGTCTGTATTCAAGTGCCTCCCACACGGACATTTTAAAGCCGGTTTGCGTTCGTCTGCTCTGCTTTGGTGGGTGGTGTTGTGTCCGCACCTCGGACCAGTGCCGCCTTGGCTCCTCTGTTCCTCGCAGGGTTCCCTTGCCCTGCAGGGTCCTTTCGACAGCCAGCCGCCGGGCTCTGCAGGGCTTGCCCCGCACCTTCTCCGTAAGTGACACCAAGCCACCTCTTGTAAGGAAAGCTGGCCCCTTTGGGGTCCTCCTTCCCACAGCGGGAGCGCAGGGGCTCATCTCATGGGCCGTATCCATGCAGGTAGGAGGAAGCAGGCTGCAGCCAATCAGGTCCCTTGGACCCTTCCTTCTGCCGCTGCCAGTTTCAAACTGAAATGATTCGATTCAGCAAACATTTACTAAGGGTCCACCATGCACTGGGTCCTTTCCCGTTAATTATAGAGTTACATGTTCACAGAAATTCTGAAGAGCAATACAGTGGTTACGGGTCTCAGTCCAGAAATCCAGGTGCACAAGGCACAGTACTGTTCTTTATTTCCTTTCAATCAACTTCAGACTCTGTGAGTTCTCTTATTGTGATTATTTTATCTTTCTGCTTCAGTTATTAGTAGGGTTCCCCTTCTCTTCTTCCCTCCTTTCCTTCTCTCCCCACCCCCTCTTTTTCTCTCCTTTTTCCTCTCTCATTCCCCCTCTGTTGTGCAGTTCTGTGCTTGCCCACCTCCCCACTACCTCCTCTGTGCCCTCCCTCTTCTCTCTGCTCTTCCCTCCCTCACCTCTTCCTCCTCACCCTCTCCCTCTGTCTTAACTGCACTGAGCTACCTAACAACAGAGCTATCACCCACAGTCAGAACAGTGAATTTCTACTCATTGAGTGCTCACCGCATGCCAGGCACATGGAGGGTTCTAGTCAGTCCTCACAGGGACTGTACGAGGCGAGTTGATCGGTTACGATGCTCTAGGCTGCAAGTAATAAGAAACCCAAACCACAGTGGTGTGAACCACTAGGACCTTCGCCCTTCCCTTAGCAGGATTTCTGCAGGAGGGTGCTACTGTTTTTATGCATCTGTTTGATGGTTGTATCAAGGATCCAGCCTTCTACTCTTTGGTACCTCTTTGGACTTACTCCTTCATGATGGCAAGATGGCTATTGGTTCCTCAGTTTCTGTTCAAAGGCAGGAAGCAGGACAGGGGCTGGGTGGTGAGAGCCTTTCTTTTCCTGTGCTTATCTTTAGGGTAAAGGTGTCTTTCCAAAGAGCTCACTTGCAAACTTACCCCTCTCAACTTCTTGGCCTAAGAGGAGTTATGTGGCCACTACTACCACAAAGCAGGCTGGGAAACTGAGTGTTTAGCTTTTTTAGCCTCTGCCATGATAAGAAGAGAAAAGGGAGTTGGTAACATCCATTGGACAGCCATTTAACAGTGTCTGCTTTGGTATCTGCCCCACTTTTACAAAAGAAAATTGAGACTTTGCATAGCTAATGCTTGCTCAAGGGTCATCCTGCTAAATGGCAGAGAAGGGTTTGTATCCATATCTTTTTGGCTTCAAGTTCACAACAGTTTTTTAAATGAGCAATTCTTATTAACTGCGGGCACTTGATAAGGCACAAGCTGTGACCATCCATCCCCATGCACACACGTATCCAAACATCTCTGAGTGCTTGCTGTGTGCGGGCCAGGGGCCCAGAGATGAATGAGGAGGACACAGTCCCCTGGGCTCATGGACGCAGTGACAGATGCAGAGTGGAAAGCACTCCGTAGAGCTGGCATGTGAGAGCAGAAGAGGAGCACGAACAACTGAGGCTCAGAAATGTCTCCTTGCCCAACGTCTCCACCTAGAAAGTGGCACAGCAGAGACTCGAAGTCTGAGTTGCCTGATTGCAAAGCTGGAAGTCTGCCCCTCTTCCCCTGCACCTTCTGCCACATGCAGCCACCACCAGGTGAGTGACTCTGACACCTAAGCAAGAAATGGGCCCTGCTCAAGGTAGGTGGTTTCTGAATGCCGATGACTTTCCTCACAGATCCCACAGACACCATGACAAGCACCTAAAGAATAACTCCCCGAAAACCTGTTGCATTAGTCAGCTCTGGATGCCATTACAAAGTGCCACAGACCCAGGGACTTAAACAGCAGGCATTTACTGTCTCCAGTGGCTGGAAATCCAAGGTGGAGATGCTCTCAGGGGTGGTTTCTTGTGTTCTTCCTGTGCCATCCCAGACGCAGCCATTTCCCCAGGAAGCCTTGGTTCCTTTCACTGGAGCATCGTATCAGAAACCAAGATTTGGGTGCTGGGTGTGCTTGCTGCCACTGAAGTGTTGTTGCCATTTTCTAGGCTCTGCCAGCCAGGAAGGTGAGGAAATATGTGTGTGCACTAATCTGTGTATATACACATGGCTATAATTATTTCTATGGGAGACCATCCAAGTTTATATTAAGTTCAACATGGATTCGTACTGCAATCTCCGACTTAATCCATTCCCACACTAATCTCTCTAAGCCTTACCCCCTTGCTTGCCTATAAACTCCCACTTCAACAAGGAGAAAGCTGCCTTCCGCTGTCTGCTCTCTGCATACATTTAATCACTCAATTCCGGTATACATGCAGAGTGGCTTCAGAATGGTTAGCCCTCAGCCCCATGGGAAACAACTTGTCAACTAGAATAAAGTGTTATGTGCCATTCCTTTGCCTTTAGTTTGACAGACGCCAATTTGCACAATTACTTAGGGCGGCACCTTTTTCTTCCTTTCTGTGGGGCTGTTTCATAGATTCAGACCAAATTCTTTTTTTCCCATTAGGTGGATTTCAGACCATGTAGAGTCAGCCTCAGGCAGGCTCTGCAGCCCCCTCTTGCTCCCCGCTGCCCTTCCGATTTTTCACTCTTCCACTCTCTTTCTGAAACCCTGGCTTCATCCTGCTTCCCTTCACCAGGTGGAGGCCAAGAGTATGTGTTTGGTCTTCATCCTGAAGGAGCAAAGGTGAGTCCTTACAATCAGGGGGTGATGCTCATAGATGTCCGGGGGATAAGGCCCAAGTCCCCAGGCCTTCCAGAGACCACAAAATACGGAATGAGAAATCCTTTCTCTTTCTAGTATGCCTGGCTTTCCAGCGTTACTTCAGTGTATCACTATCTAACTTCACCGCCACCCACAGACATGAGGGTGGACAGGAAGAAAGGGCGTGATGGGGTCAGAGGATGACGGGCTGCAAGCCCAGATGGGACTCAGTCGAGCCACAGCCATGCCAGGATTCCACAGGATATAGGTTTTCCCAGATGGAGTCATCCATGGAGACAAAATGTCATTCTCCTTTTAAACATTATTTTCTTCAAATTGCTCTATGGTGTTTATTTTTTAAAAAATCATCAGAGTATTAGAATACTTTGAAAAACATCACTCACTCCTCCCCACAAGTGATCTAAATTACATTCTCATAGTTACGATAATCCTTGTGGCTCTGGGGTGGGAAGGGGCCTGAAGTTTGAAGTGACATCTGCCATCAGTTCTGTCCCTGGGGATGAGGAGGGAACCTGACAGCTGATCACTTCTTGCCTTTGATAAGCACCTTTCTTATTCTAATTACACCTTTCCCTAAAGTAACTTTTCTAGCTCCACCACCCCCTCACCCGACCTCTTACATCCGTGTTTAAAAGGAGCCTATTCAGACAGCTTGCGAACAATGATGCTTCAGGATGGTTTAATTGGGGAAAGGAAACCTGTAGAGGGTCTTATCTGGGGTGAGCGCCTCGAGCATCCAAGATTATCTCCCTGTCACCTCATGACCCATCTCCTTCATGCCACCTTTTAATTTTGGTAGCAATTACGGTGTATATGGATAATGCCCATTAGCATATTCATGGTCATCTCCTCATATTTATTGTCCGCACAACTCATTAATCTTCATCTACTTTGTGTGCTTGACAGCTCAATCTATTTTGCAATCTCTGGGAAGCAGCCATAGCTCCCCAAAGCCTTTGTTTTCCTGTAAATAAACTGTGTTGGGTACCAGAGGACAATGGTGCACCTCGTGGTGATTGACATCAGCCAGGGCTACTAATCAGGATGGGACTTCATTGCCAGCTGAGTCGAGTGCATTATGGGGCCATTGTTCCAACGCTGCCAGGGCAAGAACACACAGAGCCAGTCACCTTCGAAAGATGGGTTGATTGTTCTTCAAGATTGGACCGAGTTGCCTTATTATCTGTCCCAGACAACGAGGCATCTCACCCAAACAGACGCATTTTCAGGAACTGCCCGCACACAGGCCAGATTTGAATTGCTAATGTATAATCTGTCCAGCACAGATGTGCAATGAATATTTGGATTTTTTTTTTTGCCCGTCAGCCCAGGAGGCTGCATTGACGGGGTGATGAGCCTTCGGTGATGGGTCCTGGAACTCGGCCAACGGCAGGGTTTGAGCACTGGCGCTGGCGATAATCCGATGACCCCCCGGAGTGCCTCTGCCCTAATTCTGTGGTGGATGCTGTTACAGGGACCTGTTGGGTGGAAAGTTCCCCTTTCTTTTTGGTGCAGTAAGATGTCTTATGGTTTTCATTCTTGGGAAAGGCACAGAAGTTGCCTTTAGGGCACTGCTACCTGCCAACTTCTGAGGCTCTGAGTCCTGTGGAGCTGACTCCTTGGGTTTGAAGTCGCCGTTTTCCAGCTTGTTCTCTGAAGGTCTTTGTGTTTTGGTTTTCTCATGTGTTAAAATGTGCTGAAAACTTTAACAATCACACCAAGCTGCCGTGAGGGTCCGATGAGTTGATAGAAAAGAATAAGTTGCAGAAGAATGCCTGCCTTATATAAATGCTCGGCGAATGCTAACTCTTACCATATTATTGGCCATTTGCTTTCTTTCAATATTATTGTGGTCAAATAGCTCGGATACACAGGAAGTAAAATTAAAGCATCTTCATTACCTCAGGATGTCTCGTGTATGGCTTTTCCTACGCTACTGTGCCTGGTCCCTTTCTGGTTGTATGGAACATTTCCTGTAGTTATCTGACTACAGAAGTCTTTTTCCTACAGCATCTTTTACAGCTTATTTCCCCAGAACATACTATCAGAAAAGCTGCTCTAGAAGGTGATACACAACACACATTTGCAAAGCTTTGAAAGAAAAACATAGGATTCAAGAATGATATATAGGATACATTCACGCTATTTGTATGTAAAGGCAGTGGGGATGAAATTATGCAAATGCATGCATTCTCTCGGAAAGAATGTTGCTCAGAGGTATGTCCCACATAAAGAGAACAATGATTCTAAAGCAGGAACTTGCAAAGGGCAGCTAAGAACTTGTAGGAAGCAGTGGAACCAGTTGATCGTATTGAAATAAGTCTAAAAAGTTGCAGCAAATGCATTGTTTAAATTGAAACCAGAAGATTAAAGTATCTGAAGTTATTTATATACATTTTTTTAATTTTTAAATTTATTTTTAGAAAGAGGGGAAGGGAAGGCGAAAGAGAGGGACAGAAACATCAATTGTCTCTCGGATGCACCCCCAGGGACAGAACCCGCAACTTGGGCCTGTGCCCTGACTGGGAACGCCCAGCCAACTGAGCCACAGTGGCCAGGGTGAAGTTATTTATATTGAAACAATGGGATAATAGCATCAGTGCAGACCAAAAGAATAAAGAGGGAAGAGAAAGTGTCTTTTTTAACAAAAAAAAGGAAGGTATGTAGAAAAGATTATCTATCTATCTATCTATCTGAAGATATAAGCGCAACCCCAGTAATCTTTATTAATGTCTAATAAAGCATTAATGGCCAATACTAAGCAGTTTCATTTCTTTAGCCCCAGTCAGGCCCTAGACAGATACAGCAAGAATTAATGCAGAAGGGGAAGCCAGGGGCAAAAGGTGTGTGAGAAGGGACAGCTCGTCTGCCAGGGCCCCTCGGTGTAAGTTTTGAAGAAAGCTTTACTTCGAGTGCTGGAGAGGACACACACTGCATCTGCCTAACTCACCTTCTCCTGGGGCTGCTTCCTTTTCCCCCCTCTGTGCACCCCTGGCTCCTTTCTCCCCGCTCCATGTGATCCTGGATCCTGGCCATGGCTGACGGCAGCCGACCTGAGCCAGGGAAACCAAGGTACCTGGCCCCTTGGCTTGCTTCATTAATTTAAGGGGAAACATCTGAATTTTCACTGCTGCCTTTTCAAACTCAGAAAGAAGGCTGGCTCCCCTTACAAACAGTGGGATGGAGGTCTTGGTTGCTATTGGAGGTCATGTTCCTGGCAAGAGAAAGACACTAGTATACAAAATGAACTCTTATATTTACAAAAGAAATGCTGTTCTGGTGGCTTTCGAGCCCCTGGTTCAACTCAAACCTCTGGTCTCACCGTATCCCTGCACTTCCCAGGCTCGGTCGTGGTACAGCTTTTCCTTGAATGATACGACCTATTCCTGTAGCTTCTGAAGCATTTTCTTTTTCTGCTTCTTAACCTTTTACAGTTATAAACTGTATCAGTCAGAAACCCAGCTGTAGCTTGCAACCAAGAGTCCTGACCAATACAGTTACCTTGTTAAAAATTTTAATTAAGGGTACATACATCCTGACGTATGATATTATCTTTACTCTATTGAAGTATTAAGTCAGGTTTCTGGGCTCTACAGTGCAAAGGGTATACAATTTACATGAAAACAAGCTGACCAACATGGTGATTTGGTTTGAAAATAAACATCATCAGTGATTTTTAAAAAATCAGTATATATACATATACATATATATACATATATACATACATATATATATATTGCTAGGCAATTTGCAACCTTTACATATGTCTACTTATTTTCTTATTTTTTTTTAGATTTTATTTATTTATTTTTAGAGAGGGAAAGGGAAGGAGAAAGAGGAGAAAAACATGGATGGGTGGTTGCCCCGCACGCCCCCTACTGGGTACGGGGCCCTAGCACATGCCCTAGACTGGGAATCGAAGCAGTGACTCTTAGGTTTGCTGGCTGGCGCCAGCCAGGGCTTTTGTATGTTTTTTTAAATTTGCTTTTTAAAATGCCAAATATTTGCTTTTAGAATTTAAAGTCATTTATTTTTCATCTAGGCTTCTATAGTACCAAAAATTTGGAGTAATCTAAATATATTAGTTAGAACAAACTATATATCCCCAACAAATATGGCAAGAGCTGGAAACACAAATGTCCAAAACTATGTTGTAAAAAGTGTATGTGACCAACAGGATTACTTTATACTTCCTTTTATGTTCAATTTTTTTTTCTTATGAGAAATTCTACTACTGGAATGTAAAAAAAACTACAAGCAAACAAAAGAAAAATTTAATCCATACTGATAATCGCACTCAGCTTTTAAGACTTAAAAGACTTTTACCCCTGGGTATATATTCTTACAAACTTTTATAGTTATAGAGTCACATATATATCTTGACATTTATTCATTTAAAAAATCTTTGGTTTCCCATATAAATGAGAGTGTGCCACATGTGATTTTTAAAAAGACCCTCAGCTTTATGAGGTATAACCTACATACAATACTGTGCACTCATTTTAAGCATACATTTCATTAGTTCCGACAAGTTTTGCACCGTTTAACCACCACCACGACAGATGAGCATCATGTCCCCTCACTTCGCTGACTCAAGGCTGTACTTTTGAATTTCATCAAGCACCAAAGAACATTTATGCTACTAAAGGGGTGCAGGCTGAGAAATTCCAGTACTTGCGGTCCTGGACGGGTGAGGTGGAACCCTGGCCCACTCATGTTTTGGTTGTGTGCTCTTGGGCAAGACTTTCATCTCGGAGCTTCTTTCTTCATGTATAAAATGAGGAACAGTCATACCCACCTCCCAGTATTGCTGCGAAGATGAAAAGGGACAACAAACAGCAAAGCCTTTCTCTAAACCTGCAGACCTGAAAGGTGCAGCTTCAGTGCTGTGGACAGGGTTTCCCCAAAGAAACACCACACAGGAGATTGAACCCATGCAAAGTGAAGGAAGGAAAAGTGGACGGACATTTGAATCGGAGCACCTTCAGACTGCCCACCTCCCAAGGCTGTGTGACAGAGGCAAGGTGCTCAACCACGCTCATGTGTGCAGGGAAGACCTCCGCCCTCATGCAAATGCTAGGATTCAGTGAGTTGCCTGCTACGCATCTTCCATCACGCCCAGCAGTTAAGTGCTAGAAGAATTACCATGGATAAGGTCCAAACAACTCACTTCAGTGTTCCATATTTCCATTTTTTCTAATTTCGGCTTCATTTTGGCAGCTATAGACACCTCCTGTGGACAAGGTTCCTTCCTGGGTCCAAGAACTGGGGGTCAGTGCACACCAGAGGCTGGAAGCTCCCGGCAGGCAGGGCTCTGCATCTCTCCCAGATCTGTGGTCTTATTGTCATGGGCTAGGGCTTAAGACAGTGACGGGGAAGTTGAACTTAGGGCCCATGGACCCAGGTAGCCTGTTTTGGAAGGATCTGCAGAAAATGGTCAAACAGGCCAATATTTTGGTGCTTGCAATGGGTAAGCACTAGCTACGGGTCGGAGCATGATCAGTTATGGATCAGAACAGTCTGTCTGTCCTATATCCAGCGGTCGGAGCCACCAGGCCTTTCTCAGGCTTTGGTTCCCTGAGAATCACAGGCGCCACTCCACAGAACGGGGGTGGCCTACTCTAATGGATGGTAAGGCTTCACAACACCAGAGGGAAAAAACTCAACATATTCCATGAGACTCAATGTATCTGACACTCATTTTAAAGAACATCTGACGCTATCATTTTAAATAACTCCTTTTTGGTATTGTAATCTGCCACAAGCACCTTATGAGAAAAGTAAACTAGTAGTTACCCCACTTTACAGATGAAGCAGCGGAGGCAGAGATTAAATAATTTGACCAAGGCTCTCAGGCCTGTGCTCTTAAGAGCGGCTTAATGTAGAACCGTTGGCTGGTGATCTTTGCTAAATTTTTAAAAATGAATTTAGTTTTAAAGGTTTGTGGAAAAGTGCTTTATGTTCACTTGTACTCAGACGGACAGGTAAATAATGGACTGCAAGACTGGTCATTGCCATGAAAGGGTCAACTGTGGAAGGGGAAGTTCATGTCCACTTTGGGAGGTGAGGTCAGGGTCGGAAAGCTCCACAGCAGTGGGGTGAGGCAGGCCTCGAAGGGTAAAAAGCATTTGTGCCCTATACTTAGTAGGATCTTACTTTATACAACACAAATGTTACCAAAGCCGACAAATCAGATGACATTATAAAATAAACCCTAAGCAATAAACACACTGCAAGTGTGACTTCAACAGCCAGGTTACTCCTAGTTTCTGACTTCAGGCTTGGCTGCCTAATCTATGTATGGATCACGGAAGCCAAAATTTAATATTTTGTTGCCTTTTCCTATGACACAGTAAAATCATTTAAAAAAAACAACAACCCCCAAACAACCCAGAACATCCTTGCTGTGGACCCAGGCAAAGGTTAAGACTAATCAGAACTTCCCAGCAGAGGACAAGGAACATCAGGGGCACTGATTCCGGGAACGAGAGTGAGCCTGTTCACAGTCTGCTACGAAGCCAAATTCTTCAACTCTGACGATGAAGCACAAATTGTCGAAACCTATTAAGGCACAATGACTCATTTTTATAGGTAGAGCAGCAATAATCTAGAGAAAGTAAATTAACACATGGAATTATATATCTTTTTTAAAAAATATTGTATTTATTTTCAGAGAGAGGGGAAGGGAGGGAGAAAAACATTGATCAGTTGCCTCTCAGGGACCTGGCCCTCAACCCAGGAACATGTTCCAAACAGGAATCGAACCAGCGACCTTTCAGTTCACTGGCTGGCGCTCAATCCACTGAGCCACACCAGCCAGGGCTATGGATTATATCTTAATCAACACTGATAACAGTCAGAATTATTATAGCATAAGATATTGCTTTTCTGAAAAGTAGACAGAAAGGAGTCATATATAAGAAGGTGGCTCAGGTTCAAGAATTAAGTTCATTTTTTAAATACTCTTCGGCACTAGATTCCAGGCTTCTTTTATGGTTTCAAAATTGAGTATACAATCTATAGAAATGATATTAATGAATGCGGCATAAAGACCTTAAAAAGTCTGATTAAACCAACAGTTTGGTGACATACTGGTAGAGCTGTTCTGTAAATGCTTCAGAGGAAAACTTTTCCTCCACCCTGGCTCTGCCCGCCAGCCCCATTGTGGCTTTTAAGGAAGGTTCATGGATGAACTTTTCTATTGCTTCTGAGAAGCATGCTGGGTCGGGCTCACACAGAAACCCCGTGACACTGTGGACAATGGACTCCAAGGGCCCGCCTGAATTAACAGCAACGACTGGGCACCGCATGTACATGGCCTCCAAAGGGACGATGCCGAAGTGTTCATTGCTTGGTGTGTAAATCACACATGTGCAGCCGTGGAGGAGGGAGATTTTCTGTTTGTCTGAGAAAGACCGCAGGAAGGTTACAGACTGCTCAAGGTCAAACTGCTGGACCATTTTCTTCAATTCCTGATAGTGTTCCACATTCTCCAGGACTCTCTCGTCATACCCACCAGCCATGATCAGATGAACCTTGTCCCAGTCTTGGGATGTCAATCTTTCACGCAGCTTTACCAGGGCCTCCAGTGCCAAAGTCAGATTTTTCTTCCTTTCATATCTGTTGATGGAGAGGAACAGAAACTTTTTTCCCTTGGGGACTAGATCATCAAGCTTTTCAGGGACAGCTGAATCAAAGCTGGTAACATTCAGAGACGGGTAGAGAACGTCGGGCTCTCTGTGAGACAGGGACGTAAATGTTTCCTTAAATATGGCTGCCGTGAACCGGCTGTTGACCAAGATGCAGTCGGCCATGCCCGTGGTGTATTCTTCTAGCCAGTCGATTGGGGCCCTGTATAGGCGTTTGAGAAAAGAATCCCTCTTGGTAAGCAGCAGATCTGGGAAGTGACAATAAAACAAGATCTTCTTACGCCGTCTGGCCAGCTTGAACACTGGGATACAAGCAGACACCTAGCCAAAGCAAAAATCAACAACAGAGATAGTGACTGGTCACCTAACCTTCAACTAAGTCAGAAGAACCGACACCTACCCTGCCCACTGGTCTGTGGGCTCCTCACGGGCAATGCCTCATCCTGCTCTGTGCTCCTGGACTCTCACCCGATATGGAAGGCCGGCAGATGTTTCTCGGGATGTGTGCTACACCTTTAAAGCTGCAAGTGCAGTGTTTCCTCTACAATAGTACTGTCCAATGGAAACAAGAGTCTGGTAACCACATGAAAAATTATTTAAAGCCAGGTGTGTATTTTATACCTACAGCACATCAGTGCAGACTAGCTACGTGTCAAGTGCTCAACAGCCACGTGTGGCCAGTGGCTACCATGCTAGACACAGCAGTTCCAGTGTATTTCTCCTGAGGGACTGAATGAACTACATAGTTTGAGTGCAGGCTCTGGAATCCAGATTGCCAGGGTCTGAACCTTAGCTGTGTGACCATGATCAAGTAATCCACCTCTCTGGGCCTCAATTTCCTTTTCTGTAACGTGGTGACAATCATAGTACCAAAAACCCATATGCTTTTTGTGATTATCAAATGCAATGGGGTATGTCAAAGGCTTAGGAATTTGGCATGTAGTATGTGCTCAGTAAATATTAATCATAATCATTAGTGGGCATGAACTACATGCTGGCATTACTCGACTTTCCCGTTAGGTATTGTACAAATCACTTAATCTCCAGCTCATTTAACACCAAAGGTGAGCTTTAGGGATATCGAGGCATTTATCTACAGGTACTTAGTGAGAAAGTAGCAGCTAAACAGAATTTGAATCCAGGTCTCCCCTACTTCCAAGCTCAGTTTTTCTCTACCTGCTGCAATCTTAGCTGCCTCATGTTTATGAACTAGTCGGACACGCAGGGTGTTCGGAAAATGAAGTATCTCCACACAAGCAAGGATGTTCAAAAGTAACTCAGAGGTCACAGTTAAAGGAATACAAACACAAATGTGATGTCATTTCCCCCTGCAGCATGGCAAAGATCAGAGTGGTCAGTAATGTTCAATGTGCACAAGAGCACGGAGGCTCCGCCCTGAGTATGGGAAAGTGGAGCGACACACATCTCCAGAAGGCAAACCTGGGAACAGCTACAGACGTTTAAAACGAACCACTCTTGGACCTACTGATTTTATTTCTGGGGAGTTACCTAACTCTGGGGAGTTACCAGGACATACTGGTACTTGCAGAGGTACAAAAAAAAAAAAAAAGGTACAAGGATGTTCATTACAAAACTCATCTATTCACAAAACACTGGTCAAAATGTGTCAAAGAATAGATAAATTATGGTACCTTAAAAAAAAAAAGCAGACTATCCAGACATTAAGAAGGAAGCTAATCTCTAATACTGATATATAAGGATGTCCAAAACAAATTTTTGGTGGGGAAACCGCCTCCGGCAAGTTGTTCAATTGTTGTCTATGCTGGCGTAGCCATAGACAATTTCTGCAAGGGTACAGGAGAAACTGTTAACTGTGGCTATCTTTAAGGAGAGGAACTGGGATGGCGCTTTTACATTGTACTTTCATACTATTTGTCTTTTTAGTCCTAATAAATGTTACTTTTTAAAATAAAAATGTTTTTGTGGGGAAGAGCTACAGCCCAGATCTGGGTGGGGATTCTTTAGCAAGCAAAAGAATTTGAACTTCTCAACAGGGATTAATAAAGAGCCGTGTAAAGTTTTAATGGGGACATGACATGTTTAGCTTGATATTTTAACACCTGACACTGCTGGGGGTCGGGGGTGACCTGGCTACAAAGGCTATAGACAGCGTGATGCACGTGGCCTAGTAGTGTCAACAGAAATAATTCAATAAAGGCAGACAGATGAGTTACTCAGAAGTAAAAGGTGACTGACTGATGGCTGACTTCTAACGCCTGTGTTTCTTAGCGCAAGCCTCAAGGCCCATCTGTTTCAGAATCACCCCATATGCCAGTGAAAAGTGCAGATTTCGGGCCCTATCTCAGGCTCCCGGATGAAAGGATGAAAACTTCTCAGGGTGGGGCCCTGTAACGTGTGACTTAAATGTGTCCACACTAAAGCTGGAAAACTACAATAATTTCCAGCTCCGATCTCTCCAGATCAGCTCCAATCTTTCCGAACCGCAGACCGGAAGAGGTCATCTGAGGTCAAGCAGTGCGCCCTCCGCAGTGAAAAACCGAGGCGCGGAGACGGACCCGTCGTGTCACCTCACCTGGTCGCACACTACCACGTCGAACTCCTCGTCGCCGAGGAACAGCACGTAGAGCGCCAGGAAGATCATGCGCACGTAGGCACAGACCGCGGCGCCGCGGCCGCCCCAGCCCAAGCTGCGAGGCAGCCAGTCCCCGGCGCAGCACACCGGCAGTTGGCGGCTTTCAGCGAAGCAGTGGCCCGGGTCGTAGTGGGCGGTCCAGATCTTCACACCACAGCCCCGCGCCCGCAGCGCCAGCGCCGCGTCCAGCACCAGCCGCTCGGCGCCGCCCACGCCCAGGTCTGGGTGCAGGAACAGCACCGACGGGCGGCAACCCCCTTTATCCTGAACGTTGTGGTCCCCCATGGTCCGGATTTCTCACCGGCTCCCCAGGCCCTTAGGCCCTTGCGCTCAGGATCCTCCCTCGGCTCCCAGCTGGCCCCCACCTGACCACGCCCCGTGGTGCCCGCGTTGCCCCGGCCACATCATCACAAATCCATGGGCGTCTAGTAAGTGCCGGAGAAAAGTTCTTGTCTGACCGTGGACATACATATCCTCCCTTTGGTAGAAATTGGAATCTATGAAGGCCGCTGTGATCTAAAGGAGAAGATGGAAGGTCCGCACTTCCCACACAGCCGCTGACCAAGTCGCCGGTAGCTAACTTGTACAGGCATATAGTAGGACAACCCAGGCGTCCTTCGAGTCGGAGACGTGGCCAGCGGGCCTGAGGGCGGGGCCTGAAACCTATCCTGCACCAGAATCTCCAGGAGCTGGTCCTTTGAGTGCTCCCTTGCTTTCCAGCCGTCTGTTTCGGTGCCTTGCTATCCTCCCGTTTCCAGCATGGTATGGCGACCTCAGCGGTTCTTCCTTAGTCCCCGTCTCTCCCAGGCACCCTGACTTCTCCCCTACGCCTTGCCTTTCTTCTGAGGCTCCCTCGCTTTCCCACCCTCCCGTGCAGGTGCCCATCTTTGCTGTCAGGGCCTGGGGTCTGGGGGCCGGCGGGCGGCGCTCACCCGTCTGTCTCCTTATCTCCCTCCACAGCCTGGTCCGACTCCCAGTGGCACTAACGTGGGCTCCTCAGGACGCTCTCCCAGTAAAGCAGTGGCCGCCCGGGCGGCGGGTTCCACGGTCCGGCAGAGGTAAGGATCCCTGCGACCCTCTTGGCTGTGGGCCGGGAGAGATGGGGTCCAAGAATCCCCTGGTTCTGAGAAGGAGACACCGGGATGTTAAGATTTGTAAGGACAGAACAAGCCTTGAGTGACGTAGTCCTGGGAGTAATGGCTACCACTTAAAAAAAGACTAGAAGTGAAATTGGGTCAGAGACAACTCTGAGCAAACTGATGCCATTGAACTGGTGTCTCTGGCCCTGAACTTTGCATTGACATTTCTACCTGGAGGTCCCATACACGCTCAAGTTAAGAAGACTTGTCCCATCATCCCTGCCCCTGCTCCCAGTGACTTTTCTTTACTTCCATATGGCGCTGCTCAGCACTCAGTCACCCAAAGCCAAGACTTGAGCGGCATCTTGAGTTTTTCCTTATGCCCTCTCTCTGTCCAGCTATTTGTCAAACTTTAAGTTATACAGAAAAACCTGCTCGTCATTTCTTTGTCTTCATTGCTGCTGCCCCAGTTTAGCCGTCAGATTCTCTCATTTAGACCTTGGCGTTTTGTCCCTAACTCTTCTCTCCTGGTCATTTCCACGCCACTCCATCCTGTGGTTATGTCACTCATCTGCAAAGTTTCTGTTAGTTTCTTTTTAATAACAAAGGGATAGCAAGGCTCTTGATCATTTTTTTCAGCCTAACAGCGTCTTTTCTCTCTCCTGTGATCCAGTAATAGTGAACTTATTACTGTTTTATGAATATCCTCCCCCCACACTCATATAATTTCTATTTATTTTCTCTCGAGGTTATTTCCTCTTGAGGCCTGCCCTGTCTCCAAAAGTAGCAGTAGCTACTTTTCCCTTTTGCTCTCAAAGCATTTCATTCATATCATGGTAACAGCATTTATTTCTGTATTAGACTTTGATAGAAACTGCCCAAGTCCACCTCTGTGCTGCTTTGAGGCTTGGCACAATAAATGATGTAGAAAGGAAGGAGTCAAGCAACCCTGCTATCTTGGGACTTTTGGAGGAACAAGTGGGGTTTTATCCTGAGAGGGTAAGACCTTGAGGGGATACATGAAAACTGTTCATAAGGATGTGAAGAATGGTGAGATTCTTGTTGGCTACAGTAGGTAGATATAAAACTTACAATTTGAACTTGCAGGAAACAGATTTCTGCTCAGAGGAAAGCAATTCTGATATAACTCTGAGAAATGGTAGGGTTATCCTGAACAATTGAGAGTTCCTTGTCACCAAGATGTTCAGGGCAAGGCTGGGATGGACCCGCTGGAAAGTGTGCCAAGCTGTGGTTTGGGTTGCTGTCCCCTTCCACCCCAAATTCCACGGGTCCTTTGTGCTGGGATGGAAAACACGTCCTGAAGGCAGAGCTCCTTGGAAGTGGGTCTGGTTAATAAGAACTGGTAGTACCAAGGCAGGGAAGTCTGGCCATCTCAGAATTTTTAAAGAAGAAAAAAAGAAACCACATATTTACCAAATGTAAAGATAATGAAGTAACACATTTACTAGATAAAAGTGAAATTGCTGCTGCGCAGATGAAGTGGAGAAATGTAAACATTTGAGGACAGACTCAGCCTTCAGGTTGTGGGTGTTGACGGCACTTAGGGTCCAGTCTGGCTGGGACTGATGTAACTACACACATCCTGGGTGTGTGTGTTGAGAGAGATGGTGGCGTTCCCTTCTACCGTTTTGGCACTCTTTAAGTATTACGTAATGCTTGTGACGTAATAGGTGTTGGCCAGCTAAGATACATCCCTGCTTTGTAAGTCTCTGAAAAAGTTGAAGCTGATGGTTTAAAAAGTTGAAGATGATGCTTTGGATTATGAAGTGTACAGTTTCGCATCCTCTCTCCGTGCTCCATGATGCAGTAGAGGCAGTACCTTGGAGGAGACACGGTGAGGGAGTTCACGTCAGGTCAGGGGTGGAGAAGCCCTTGCTCTTAGTGGAGCATGGAAGAAGATTGCTATTGCTATGAGGAGCAAAAGGAGCAGTAGCGCATTGTTAACTGTAAAGCTGTATAAAGCTCCATGGCGTTGGAGGAGGATTAATGGGAATCAGGGCTATGAAAATGAGAGAATAGCCAGGGATATTAAGATAGACATCAAATAGTTATTGAGGGAACATGCCGGGCACTTTTCCAGCTCAGAGGGTATGTCTGTGAGCAGCTAGTCAGGGTTTGACCTAATGAACTTTAGATTCCAGTGTGGGAGACTGGCAAAGAAAGAAATCGTGTAATTTCAGGCAAGAAGCGCTATGAAGAAAAGTAAGGCTGGGTGGCGGGTAGAGAGCGGTGGGGTTAGAGGGTGGGGGCGTAGCTGTTTTGGCTAGGGTGTTCAGAGTAGGTAGCCTTTAAGTGGAGACATAAAGAAGCCAGGGAGGAAGTCGTGCAGTGGTCAGGGGAGGAGTAGGCTCCCGCCTAGAGACAAGGAAAGGTTAAGTGTAAAGACCCTGAGGTGGGAATGAGCTTGGCTTTGAGGAACAGCCAGGAGGCCGTCATGTTAATATAAAGTACGTAAAAGGTCAGTTATGAAAACCATTGTGTTAAGGTATAGGAAGAGGGAGGCAGTTACCCAGGGACAGAAAAAAAGGGTAAAATGAGCCCCAAATAGAGATTAAAATGGGTTCAGTTAGCCTCAGCCTACTTCCCAGTGGGTGGGCGGGGGCGGGGCGTGGTATGGGAGGTATTTTGAGTACTTTCAGTACTTCTAGGGATCCTGAATTTCAAGTTCTCTTTGTGTTCCATGTGTTAGTAGATACAAGAAATCTTTAAAGAGGCCAGACTAACCCTTTCGACCTCCCGTAGTTTCCGGGAGACTTTGCAGACAGGACCTGGGGTTGGGAGGTTGCGAGAAAGCGGGCAGCACACAGGTCCCAGTCCTCCTGGTTCCGCCGTGACTTAGCAGCCCAAATTCCCTTTCATGAACAGGGAGGAAGGTTTCGGGGACCTCCCCACACACTAAACGACGTGTGTATCTCTGTGTGAAAGCTCTTCCCGGTGTGCAGATTCCTCTGTAAACCCCTGTGCAGTATGTTTGCTGAAGTTTACAGTCAGTCTTCCCATTCTATGACAATCAGTCATGCAGGTGAGTCACACGTTTCCAGGCCACCACACAACCTATAATTAATGTAACTGAAATAGGATCTTTGTAGAGCAGTAGCCCTGAATCACTGTGTGACACCGGTTGCTCCCAGGGTTCTAGCATGAACTCAGACAGGCCTTTTCCTGGAACCCGAGGTGCAGCCACGACTCCATTCTTCCACCCTGTGCAGCAGGGCAAACTGCCCCGGCTCTGGACTGGTGCTTCTTGCGTTAGGGTGTGGGCTAAAGGCCAGGGCAAGGCCAGGTGGGGGTTGGGATCCGATTTGGGAGGGCGGGGAGAGGAGATGGTAGGGATGGGGTTTCCCCTTCCGTTTTCTCCCTGTACGCCCTTCTCATTTTAAACTCCAGAATCAGTAGCCCACAGATAAGAGGAATGGGATTGTCAGAGCGGGCGCACTGGGGTTTGGGAAATGAGGAGGGGCAGTGATGGGACAGGGTTGCCCCCATCCCCTTGCCCAGGGTTTCTGACGGTGCCGGATGAGCCGAGGAAGCTTTCTTCTGACTCGTGTTGTGGCGCTGGAGCACCAAGGCGAGAGGAGCGGGTCCGAGCAGCGCTCGGCTCGGTGGAAGAGCGGCTGTCGGCTGGGCCCCTGCAGGGACTGAGGAGAGGAGGGAAGGGCTCCCCAGGTCTGTCCAGGCCGGCGGTGCGGGGCCATCCACTGCATCTGGGCGCCAGGACTGGCTGTGTCCTGCAGCCCATGTCCCCGGCCGTGGTCCCTGGTGAGGGACAGGTTCTGGAGGGGTGTGTACCACGTTTTTCACCCCGACCTCTCTGTCCAAGACCTGTGGCCTATCACCACAGTGAAAACAGATTATTATCGAATAAGGCTTTGTAAAACGTGTTCCATTTCAGGACCTGAGTTACAGTTAAAACTTAGTATTTTTTGTCTCTTTTATAGTAAATACATTAATTTCAAACATTTTAGAATAATGTAAAGATCAGATTACAGTGGATCCTTGAACAACATGGAGGTTAGGGGCAGTCAAAAACCCACAAGTAGCCCTGGCTGGCATAGCTCAGTGGATTGAGCGCGGGCCTGCGAACCACATGACCGCGGTTCAATTCCCAATCAGGGCACATGCCTGGGTTGCAGGCCAGTTCCCGGCAGGGGACTCATGAGAGGCAACCATACATTGATCTTTCTCTCCTTCTCTCCTTCCCTTCCTCTCTAAAGATAAATAAATAAAATCTTTTAAAAAAATCCACAAGTAACTTCTGACTCCCCTAAAACCTTAACTGCTACTAACCTACGGTTGGCCAGAAGCCTTGCCAACACCAGAGGTGATTAACACGTATTATATATTGTATTCTTACAGTAAAGCAAGCTAGAGAAACGACATCATAAAGAGAAAAAATGCATTTATGGTCTGGGGGAGACAGAACTCCATGGAAGGGGGGACCTACACAGCTGAAACCAACCCCATGTCGTCCAAAGGCCGGCTGTACGTAGATTCAGGGCCTTTTAAAGCAGGGTTTGTTACTTGACTTCACAGAAGTTCACGTGAAGAGAAATGGAAACACGTGGTTCAAGTGCATTGCCCATGTGTTTGGGCAGCCAAATGGGCTCTGGAGTCAGAAGTGGGGCCTCAGCCCAGCCTGGCCACCTGTTGGCCATGGGGCCTTAGGGCACTTTGTTTAACCTTTTCTGGGCCTCATTTTCCTCTTTTATAAAAACAGAAATGGCGACTGTTTTCCAGGGTTATTGCATGCCCTAGCACGTGGCAGGTGCTCAGTTTATGGTAGCGTGAAGACAGTTCCGGGCGTACTAATCAAAGGAAAAGTTTTCTCTTGTTCTTTACCAATGTGATGGTAGCCTGTTATAATGGCAGTATAAGGGTTTCCAAAAAGGGCCATTTGTAACATTTTTTTTCCTCCACAGGAAAAATGCCAGCTGTGGGACGAGGAGTGCGGGCCGCACGACCTCCGCCGGCACCGGGGGGATGTGGCGCTTCTACACGGAGGATTCGCCAGGCCTCAAAGTGTAAGTCTCGGAGCGGACCTTGTGTTCTGTCCCGCACTGCAGGGCCGCATGGGGGCGCTGCCGCCCTCCTCCGCCCGTGGTGCTGGCCGTGCTGAAGTTCCCTCTGCACGGCGGCTCCGTTCACGCCAGGTGCGCTGGGCTTGGTCTGTCCATTCGTCACCTGAGTAAGGGGCCTGCCATGGCATCTCTTAGGGGGCGGAGAGAAAGCAAGGGAAGGGCGTCATGCAGCTGTGCCAAGGTAACTGATGGGAGCACAGGGCACTGGAGGAAAGACCGCCTCATTTGATGAAATTGCTCTTTGTCAGTGGGGAGGTTCTTGTCCCACACTGAGAAACAGGAGTAACCATTTGAATAGGAGTCACGTGGATTTTCAAAACTCTCCTGGAAGCATAAGCTGACACTGTTACAGCCTGATGGAAGTTTCTGCATTGCATTGTGTTTCCAAAAGTTCTCTGTTCTTGTTGCCTTTTGTGGTTGGTGAGTCGGCCCTGGAGGGCGAGTGTATCACCTTGCAAGTTCTTGGGTCTCGGAGTGCTCATTAGGTGGTGGGAGACGAGCACCTGCGGGACGCCTGTGCCCGCGCCCGGTTCACCTCACTTTTCAGGGTTTCTAGTACTGTGTGGCACCCTAACCCCACAGGATTCTGGTCGAGCAGGGCCCTAGGACTCCGCCCGCAGCTGCTTCCCGACCCAGCCTGGCGGGTGGGGAGGAGTGGCCACAGCTCCTCCTTGCATCACACTGAAGACTGAGAAGCTTGGGTTTCGAGAGGCAAAGCTCTGTCGCAGATAAGCTAGCAAGGGCTGGAATCAGATATTCCGACGTTTAGTCCTGTTTTCCATCTGTCTGTCTGGTAGAAGAGAAACAAAATTAGATTAATTCCGATTAGTTTAATTAACTTGACCAATAGCTTGGCTTGGACCACAAATTAAAGACTTGTGTGGGGAGGTGAGAATGCCTTTGGGAAGTAGTTCTTGGCATCGGATTTATGAGTCGTCCGCATCTGGACGACCTCTTGGTCTTTGTGATTTTTTTGAGTATTCAGAGAGAAGTCCTTTCAAACCCTTCTCGAGAAGCTGGTAAAAGCTGTTGTCCTGTGGGTGAGCCTGGCTGGCGCTGCCTGCTCGGGGCCGCTGCTGGAGCTGTCCCAGGAATCGCTCGAGACTGTTCCCGGAAGTGTCACAAAGCGCGGTGTCGGCACACCAGAGAGATGCTAAAAGGACACAGTTGGGGATTTGTATCCACAAATCCACGTTGTGGAGCAGTCAAGTAACATCTCAGAGTTTGTTCTTCGCTCTTTGTAGGAGTTTAGAATTTTTCTCAGTCTGAAAATAGTAGCATTTCCTGAGAGCTTATTATAAACCTGCATTGGTTGTGTTTTGATTTATTTAGTACCTTAGTAACCTTAGGAGAGAAGTACTGTGACTATTCGTACTTTACTGATGAGGAAACTGAGGCTTGGAGAAGGTAGGAAACGGGCCACAGTCACTCATGCGTGGCAGGGTTGGTTTGCACACTCCGGCCTTTGGGCCCTGAGAGCTGCCCCTCAGCTTTGGGCTCTGTGGCTGACGTCGCTCTGATGCCACTGTAACGTAGGGGCTTTGACTAAGTGCAGCATGGTACAGATCTGTGTAGTTTTAAATTTGCTTACTCCTGTAATTGTGCAGATTTTTGAAAGAACAAGACAGAGTTGCAAGGACATTGATTTCTGGGCATTGTCTGTTGTCCACTAGTGGCCTCCTACCCCACTGTGCCGCTGGGTTCATCCACTGCCTTGGTTGCAAAGATTTCTGAAGCCTTTTCCACTGTGTGTGCCCCAGTTGTGCCTGGGAGGTCAAGTGACATCTCCAATTCCCAAAACTGGTGTTGGTGGGAAGAGTCAGGAAGGCGGGGCCCGTGGGCCAGAGAAGAAAATCTATTTCCTTCCTGTAATAAACTCATAAGTGTGAATCAGGCTTAACATGTTGCCTGAAATGTCTGGTCTTTGAAGATGGGCATCTTAAAGCAGTAACAGGAGAAATACATGAAATCAGGAAACCTGAGTTCAGATTCCTTCTTTCCTTCTGGCTGTTTGTCCTCAGGCAAGTTATAATCTTTCTGGCCTCAGCTTTACTCATTTATGAGATAAATGTTTGTTTTGCCTATGTCATAAGTTTACCAATGGGATCACGTATTTGAAAATACTTCGTAACTTACTGCTCTCATCTTTGCAGGCCTCGTATATGGAAGCTAGACATTGAAGGCTGTCTTTAAATAAATCTTACTTTGAAATAGTTTTGCAATTGGATCATTTGCACTTAAAGAGTTTTGGGAAATTTTTCTAATTTTTATTATGGAAAGTACTGAATATGTGAAATTAGAGAGACCGTGTCTTCAAGACATCAGGTCATTTTATTTGTGTAATTTTAGTTACGTTTTACTGATAGGTAAAGGAGAGTCCTCCTGTCTAAACAACCTCAGTGCTGTCTTCACACCTTCAAAATGTCCACAGTGGTAATTTTGGAAGTATTTTAAATGAGGCGAATAATATTCTTGAATGCTCTTCTTCCTCCCCCCACCAGGCCCTGTTGCGTATTAGGAGCACAGTAATGTATATTATTAAAAGTAAGCATGCCTTTTCTTCTTATTTTCAGTGGCCCTGTTCCAGTATTGGTTATGAGTCTTCTGTTCATCGCTTCTGTATTTATGTTGCACATTTGGGGCAAGTACACTCGTTCGTAGATCTGGCTACATCCATCTGTCATCTGAAGAAGAAAAAAAAATCCCAATGTATCTTGGACCAAAAGCATAGTGGTTTTCTGTTCATGAGAAAGAAATATTCTGTAAGTTTACTGTTTTACAGGGAACTTAACGAGAATTGATTTTAAGGAATCAGTTTTTTTTGTATGGCTAATAAACTTTTTAATTCATTTATACCAAGTCTGGTTGTTGATGCCTGTTAGGGCCCTTAATCTCTGCCTCCCAATGATTACAAGGAAGTGTGCTCAAGACACGTTTCGTGGGGGTCGTTTACTTTGGTGGGCTGGCACTTCTTTATGTGACCGTGTAGTCATTCAAATCCAAGGCACCGCCATTGGCCTTGGCCCGTTTTCTTCTAGGTCTTTCTGTCCTGGTGATTGTCTTTTCGGGCGCCGTGTGGTCTTCAAGGAGCGTGCCTTTGACTCCAGCAGGCAGAGCTGTATTCCGAGGCAGCTGGTACCCAGGTACCTAGAAGTCATAGATCAGAAATCTCGGGTGAAATGTTTGCTCATTCTGTTCTTTGTGTCTAATACCATAGATAATAATTTTGCCTTTTCTCTCTCGGTTTTTAATTCTGTGAGCGTAGACCCGGGGTTTCTGTTGTATTTATCACTTGTTGCCAAACCTATTTTGAAAGAATTCATTTCATAAGTTGGATTTTTCAAATACAGTTTTATTTCATTTTGAAAATTAAGGGCTGTTCTGATCAGAGTGAGATACCAGCATTTCTAAACTGATTGATTGATGTAGTTCCATCCAAAAAATAAAAAATGTTGAGGTTTCACTTAGCTTATGCTTGCCATTTCGGGCATAAGCGTTCAGTTTCTGGTAGACCCTAGGAAACGCCAGGCATAGCTTACAGGTGCAGACGTCAGGAGTGTGGGGCTCCAAGTCAGGTTTTCCGAGGGGTGAGAGATCCGTGTGACGTCCCCTTGGTTGTCCAGCGGAATCACAACATGATAAAGGTATATTAGTGAAAAAACAGGTAATTCTGGAAATGGCTTTCTTGTAAACAAAAAAAAAAATCCTAGAACAGTTAAGCAGTTTTGTTGTGTTTTCCGTAAGTCCAGGCTGTAAAGTAAATTAGGTCCAGGGTATCAAATTTAAATGGTGAAAGTATGTATCTTTAAAAAGATTTCTTAGGCCCTGGCTGGTGTAGCTCAGTGGATTGAGCACAGGCCTGTGAAGCAGGGGGTCACCGGTTCAATTCCTGGTCAGGGCACATGCCTGGGTTGCAGGCCGGATCCCCAGTTGGGGACACATGAGAGGCAACCACACATTAATGTTTCTCTCCCACTCTTTCTCCTTCCCCTCGCCTCTCTCTAAAGATAAATAAAAGTAAATAAATAAAATGACAACATAAAAAAAGATTTCTTAGGGCAATATATGGGTGAGTGTGCTCTTATAAATCTTAACAAGTGGGGTACTGGGAAAAATAATGAAAAATTGGTTCCTTTGGATCCTGGGAATTGCTTATTGTATGAGATAGGTATCTTCATTTTGAAATTCAGGGGAGAATGTCTCCATTTTATTTGGAAGAAATTAAAGATGATAGATAGCTTCTATAATGATCTCGCTCCCCTCCTCTCCCCCCCCCCCCCAATATTCAGGTCGGTGCTACAAAAAACAGCTGAAATTTATGCTCTCAATTTGGAAAAGAAATCTGTCCCGCTGACCAGAGCGCTCTGTTTCTGCCCAGGGAGCTGCTGAAGCCACTTGGGGGAGCTGTTGGGTCGTCAGGGTGCATTCTCTTCCCCGCCTAGTGCTGCTGCAAGCCCCGTCTGCCTGGCGCTGGTCTCTTGTGGACCGAGAGTGGAAAGTCGCCGAATTTTCTAAGCTCGTGATTTATGAGAAAATGCTATTTAGTAGTGGCAGAGCAAGGAGATGCTTCATTCAGCAGAAGGCAAACTGGGGGTTGGGCAGAAATGTACTTTTGGCTCTGCTGATAGCGTGCTAATACAGTCTTTGTGTTCAAGCTGTTCCTTTCTTTTTCAATTTTTGAAAGTCATAAAATACATGACTTTCAAAAATTGAAAAAGAAAGGAACGTGACATAAAATGCGCCATCTTGCCCATTTTGTGTGCTCGCACCCGTGGTGTCAGGCACATTCTCGTGGCCCCTGCAGCTGTCACCACCGCCCTCTCCGGCACTTTTCCGTCGTACCAACTGGAGCCAGACCCGCCCGACAGCAACCTCTCCGCGTGCCCCCCAGCTCCTGGCACCACCATTTCACCGTTTCTCTATAAACGTCACTCTCAGTACCTCATGTAAGTGGAATCATGCAGTACTTTGTCTCTTGGTGACTGACTCATGCCACTTCACATCATGTCCCCAAGGTTCATGCTGTAGCAGGTGTCAGAATTTCCTTCCTTTTAAAGGCTGAATAATATTCCACTGTCTGTGTGGACCACATTTTCTGTCACTTTCTAAGTAGGGGTTACTAGAATGTTGTTTCTTGAGTCATGTGTAGTAAGTCTGAAAGCCTGACCAATCAGATGAAGGCTGCCTTAGCCCAGGGCATCCTCCGGGCCCTTTGACACAGGCTGTAACTCCAGCCACCTCTGAGTGGCGGACACAGCCAGCACGCACTGAGCGAGGCTCTAAGTGGTAAAACTGGGAAATGAATGACATTGTAATGCAGCTTATGCTGAGCCTTTTAAGTTATTGGGGAGCAGCCAGCATAGGGAAGGGGCAAGTTCCTGAGATCGTTGGGGGAGGAGAGACCAGGGTCTCGGCACAGAAGTGCCTTGAGCACTCTTCTGGTGAAAGCGTGGTCGAGAGGTATGTTCCTGGCCGAGGCGAAACGCACCACAGCTGCTTTTCTCTCCTGCCCTGGTCTAGACTCCAGTTTTTCTTCTAGGTGCTAATGTCCTCATAGGAGGAATTGCAGAAGACATTCTGAAATCATGCAGTGCCGGCATTGAGGTAAATGGAGGAACAGGCCTACAAAGTTGGCTTCATTCAACAGCAGACACAGTGTGTGGAGTTGCTCCGTGCATGGTGCTGAGAAGCTCTTTGATGCCCTCCAGCTGCCCTTGGGGAGCTTCAGCGCTGCCTCAGCCCTCTGCTGGATGCTGCAGGAGTGGGGAGGAGCCAGGACCAAGTGTGTCGGACTCTTCCGGGGCACTACCAGGACTTCTGGACTTCCTGCACTTCCTACCCATCTTCCAGGCTGGGAGGGGCGCCTGACCTGGGTTCAGCTGTTGGTCCAGCAATTCCCCAGTTGTGAGAATGGGGTGAGGGGCTACTCAATTTCTCTGGGTTTCGTTTTTCTTACATGTAAATGACTATGAGTTTGATAATTCCCGCCAAATAGAAGGATTAAATGAGAAGAGTGATCCAACAGTGCTTTGTTGATTAGCTAACAGTTAGCAAGTTGCTTATTCTCAATAATTTTAGAGATATGGGTTCCTTATGTAATCGACCATCTAACGAGGAATTTACTCTGCCCCATTGACAGAGCAGGAAACTGGAGCTTAAATCACTGGGCTTGTAGGTGAAGGAGCTGGGATTTGCCGCCTCCTTTCTGACTTCCCCACGAGCGCCGCATCGGCTGACCGGTGGTGTCCGGTATGAGGGCGAGGGAAGGGTGTCACAGCATTGGCGGTTCCACGACGCACCCTTGAAAAATAACACAGTTCCAAGGCAGTGCCACCCAATCGTTTGGTGCCTGCAGGCGTGACACAGCTTTAGTTTGAGCTTTGAGGTTCTACAGAAGAAATTGGTTTCTCTATTTCAGTGCTTCCGAGCTTTGTTCATCATGCGAGACTCCTTTGGTTGTAGAAAAAGCTTAATGTTTATTCATTCAACAAACGTTTGCTGATCACTGGGTGCCTGGTGGGGTTACAGGTGACCCAGTGTGGTCTCTTGCAGCTTTAAAGGGCTGGACATTTGGATACTGGGATCCTAATCCCACCTGGGCCTGCAAGTTCTAACTAGCCATGCGATTAAGGAGAAGCCAGACAGGAGAGCTTCTTACGCCCCCCCCCTTTCAGTGCAGTCGATAGCTGGGAGCCACAGTGTAAGAGCTGGTGTGTTCATGTTGTGTGGGCAGTGGTGCCGGGGGTTGTAAAACTGGCCCTGCCCCCAGGAAGGCCATCCTGTATGATCTCTTATGCAACTGCAAAGCCAGGGAACCCTGGGATGCCCTTGTGGAGTGGCTGAGAGTTCAGTGTGTCCTTCCCTTGAGCAATGGAGGAGACTGGGCCCCAGAGAGAAGAAGGGACTTGCCGAAGGCTGCCTTCTTAGCAGAGGGGAGGCCAGAACCAGGCTTCCTGTTGCCAGGCCAGGGCTGCTTTCCAGAACTGCGCTGTGCGCCCTATTTTGGGTTTGGGCCTGTGTATGAGCCAGCCCACCTCCCTCTGGAGACAAGGCTCTGGAATTAGACAAACTGAGTGGTGGGCTTTGATGAGTGGGCTGTGTCAGTCAAAGGGGGGGAGTACAGGCAGCAAGGTCAGCTAGTAGAAGTCACGTGAATTATGTTAGCACGTCCAGGAAAAGGCCAACAGGTTTGGGAGACTCAAATGGAGAGACAAAACGGAGAAGCAGCCAGTGAACGGCACTGCTCAGCACCCTTGTGATCGCAGATGGTGGGTGAGCCAAGAACAGCGAGACCGACCAAGTAGGGTTAAGGTAAAAGGATTCACTGTTTAAATACTTCTCCTGGTCACTCTGGGAACTCAGTCTGTTTGCCATGCTAAAGACATGAAAAGAAACTAAAACATGCAAATGAACTGAATGGGACTCAAAGGTGTAGTCATAGATAGTTTGGGTCACTTCATTTTGGGGAATGATCTAGAAGTGTGTACTCAGAAAGCAAATGAACTCATAAGGGGAAGAACTAGCATCACATGTAAAAGGGTCAAATGGGCCTGCAGACACACCTGCTTTCCTTCCCACTGACTCTGTCGTGAGCGGTATGGAGAATAAATCCCACGGAGTGTGACCCTATCGTCTTCTCTGTTCTACTCAATAATACGGCTTCTGCTGAGAAAGCAAGCTCATTCTCCTAGGACCCCGTCTCATTTGGTTTGGGTTGTAGAATCTAATCATTGGTTCTTGATGCTGTCCTGCACCGTCGGAGGAACTGGGCTGTTGCTGCTGCGTAGCCGAGTTGGCCAGATCTGGGCTGGGGGTCCCGCTTTCCAAAACAGCCGTCACAATTTGGGGCCACAGCTGCCTGGCCTGTAGTTTAATCCAGGCCCACCACCTGAACAAGTGTGTTCATTTTGTGTACTTTGCTCCTCTTTGAAGCTTAAACCATGGTGCTGTTTTGCTTCACCTGCCTACTGTGATTTGGCATTGTGTGTATTCATAGCGGGCGGTGTGCTCTGTCAGCTGGCCGAGGAGCCGGAAGGCCCTGGGAGGCTGCAGAGCCCAGATCCTCCCTCCACTTCTCTCCCTTTGACTCAGCAATGCCTCTTTTTAGGGAGGATGTGCTGCCTGAATGAACACAACGGGCTCTTGTCACACTTCCTTTTGTAGCAGGCTCACTGCACCGAGACCTCCAGTAGGCTCCAGGAGGCGGGGAGAAATGAAAGACGCAAGTCCGTAATGATGGAACTGGGCAACGGGTGGACTGGTGTGGCATCCCCCAGGGAGCCAGGGCTCTTCGCTCCTCCGCCCCCAGATGCCTCACTGCGAAGACCTGCGGAATCTCCCAGACTTGGGGTACACCTCCCTGAGACACCAGGGAGCTGTGAGTGGTCGTACTAATGCCGAGCACATCTCGTACTGCTTTAGTGGGTTTAGTAGTGAACCAAACTTCAAGCGAACTTAGGCGAAAATGGTGTAGGTTTGGTGGTCTGGTGTAGCTCACCGCTCTTCCTCTTTCTTTTCCTCCTTCCCCTTTTCCTCCTTCTCTTCTCCTTTGCATCTAGCTTTTCTTCCTCCTGACCCTCCCCTCTTTCCACCCTCCCATTGCTCTCTTTTGTTTCTTACATCTCGAATATTCCTGGACATTCGTGTGTGCAAATAGAGTGTGCAAAGAAATGCAACCCCGCAATAAAAGTTATTAGAAAGGAATTCTGATTTTCACCTATTCTTCCAAGTTGTTGTGGTTTGAATGGTGTCCCCCATATTCATATGTTGAAATCCCTAACCTCTAGCATCTCAAAATATGACTTTACTTGAAGATAGGATCTTTACAGAGGTGATCAAGTTAAATTGAGGTCAATAGCATGGTCCCTCATCTCACATGACTCATGTCCTTATAAAATGGAGAAATTTGGACACAGCACCTTGTCAACTTGAAGACATTCATTTGCAAATCAAGGAATGTTGCCTGGAACAGTTCTTTTCCTGACAGTTCTCAGAAGGAACCAAACCCGCCAGCACCTTGACTTTGGACGTCTAGCCTCCAGAACTGAGAGGTGAAACTGCCCCATGTGTGCTACTAGGTCGGCCACAGAGTTCATTTAGTTTTTTCAGAATGATGGCTCTAGTAGTGCTTAGTTGTCTTTAACTTCATTCGAAATGATTTTGTTAGATTGTATTGTGACAGCTCTCATATCAGTGTGCATTAAAAAACTTAATCAAAATTGCTGAATTTTTGTGCAGCCATTTGAATCTTGAAGATGGAAGAAAATATGCAACATTTTTGGCGTATTATGCTTTATTATTTCAGCAAAGGTAAAGATGCACCCGAAACACAAAAAAGATCAGTGCGGTATATGGAGAAGGGGCTGTGACTAATCAAATGTGTCAAAAGTGGTTTGTAAAGTTCCTTGGGACTATTGACATTTTGGCCAGTAATTCTTCACTGTGGGGCTGTCTTATGCACTGGAAGGTGGTTAGCAGCACCCCTGGCCTCTACCCACTAGAAGCCAATAGCAGGACATAGCGGACATACCCAAAATATCCAAATCAATCAACTTATTGGTGAAAATAAAACACGTGTCTTTGTTTTATGGAACAAACCAAACGGATTTTTTGGCCAACCCAACACATTACCACGGGAGCCATAGCAAGCCAGTACACAAATACATTAAAGGGGAAGCCAACGCTAACTCTCAGCAATGCTTCTAGAAATCCACCTTTCTGTCTTCCTTAGTTTGTTCGTATTTGCAGGACTGGAACTTCGTGATCTCTGAACTCCAGAAACCCTTCGCGGCTACTAGCCCGAATGATTTTTATTGTTTTATTACCTCCCCTTGGGGAACGAGACGTCAGCAGGCTCTGATTCATTGCTCTGGTATCTTAATCTTGAGAAAGAAGGGTCCCCACCTATGAAACAAGCAGTTTGGGTGACTGGAAGTGGGTGCCCCCACTGTGCATACAATGTGGGCCTCTGTTTATGGACAAGGTTAGTGCCATTTGCCTCTAGGTTGCTGAGGTTGAAGACTCCTTCATCTCGTGGCAAACTGATAAACACCCCATGTTTGACTGGAGAGGCCAAGTAGAAGACCTTGGTTGGTGGTGAAATCTTGGGAGGGAATTCGGTGGTGACCAGAGTTTGTTGAGCCGGGGCCAGCAAAGGGGATTGGATGGTATTCAGAGCAACTTGGGGATCCAGGTTCAAACAATCACTGATGCATAGTATCCTTCCGTACCTAGAATGAACTCCACTGGGTCATTTGTGATGAAAAAAGACTTAGCATAGCAGACCGGACACTGCTGTTTTCAGAAAGGTCTGTTTGCTAGGTCGGCCCTTGGATGGTGGTCTGGAGACTCGGCATTTGAACTGTTACGTAACTGATAAGGATGTTAGACAACGTGATCTATTCTATACACCAGCTTTCCTTCCAAAAGTCAGGAATTTTGGTAGTTACCGGCCAGAAGATGCCTGTGCAACCATGAGCAATGAAATCCTCGGGCACTGTCTTTACGGGGCCTCCTGGGCAGCAACAGCGCACACATCGCCGCGCTCTTCGCTGCTGGAGACGGGAGTGTGCTGGTGTGCTCCTCCAGACTGCACCGTGTCTTCCCCTGGTGATCCTATTGTGTTTCATCTCATTTCACAGCAACAAACCTTAGCTGTGAGTACAGCTGTGTGCTGGATTCTCTGTCATTCCAGAAAATCGCTGAACGTGTGGTGGTCTTGTGGACCCCTGAAATAGTCACAATGGAGCATTTTTAAGCTGCTGTTACATTGTGTTAACTAATATTTTATGTTCTTTTAATTATAGTTCAATTACAGTTGTCCCACCTTTACCCACGCTGCTCTCCCCCACCCCCGCTCCCACAGTCAGTCCCCACCCCATAGTCCGTGCCCACACGTCTTCATGTTCCTTGATGGCCCTTCCCCTTCTATCCCATTTTTCCCCTCCCACCTCCCCTCTGCTCACTGTCAGTTTGTTCTTCATTTCCATGTCTCTGGTTCTATTTTGCTCGTTTGTTTGTTTGTTAATTGATTTTTTTATTGTTCAAGTACAGTTGTCTCCATCCCCCCCCCCCATTCTCCCCAACCCCAGCCATCCCCACCTCCCACCCTTGATCCCACCCCCTCTGGTTTTGTCCATGTGTCCTTTATAGTTGTTCCGGAAAACCCTTCCCACTTTCCCCCATTATCCCCTCCCACCTCCCCTCTGGTTACTGTCTGTTTGTTCTTCATTTCAATGTCTCTGGTTATATTTTGCTTGCTTGTTTGTTTTATTGATTAGGTTCCACTTATAGGTGAGATCATATGGTATTTGTCTTTCACCACCTGGCTTATTTCACTCAGCATCATGCTCTCCAGTTTTCTTTATCAGTATAGCTCCACTCCCATTTAGCAAGCCTTCACTCCATGACACTGCTCTAGATGTCTTGGCATACAGCAACTCCTTTCCTCTTTTGAGGTACTTGTGACAGCTCATTTCACAGGCGAGGAAACTGAGGCCCACTGAAAGGGACTGACCCATCCCAAGTCATCGAGCTCCTGACTGAACAGCAGAGCAGGGCACCGGGGTCGTCTGCCTACTGTTAGTTGACCGACCATCTCCATTTGCCCTTGACCAAGGGCTTTCCTGGGACGTGGCACTTCGAGTGCTAAAACCCAGATGATCAGGGCAAACCGGGACAGTTGGTTGTGTACTTCAAGTCTAAGCCTTTTTTTTTTTATATACTTCATCTGACTGGATACTTCTGTTTTCCTAAAGGAGAGCTTGTCCCCATGAGGAGTTGGGCCTATTTAGACCCAAGTTGGAAAAGCCCTGACACCTGGTCTCAAGGAGAACAGTTTCCCGATGATTTTCCCTGGTGCAGACGCTCTGCCTCCCAGCCCGCTTTGCCCGGTCTGCTCTTCCCTCCGCCAAGCCCTCTCCACCGCCAGCTGTGCTCATCACATTTTTCAGCATTACTGGTTTTAATTTCCTTTACCATCCCCTTTGCAAAAACTTCTTTCTTGATGTAATTACTATTTCTCTTAATGCAATTTCATTCTCTTGATTGTCGTTAAACTCCTAAAGTTGTTTCTTCAAAGAATTTAATGGCCGGGCCCTGTGCTTAGAGATTAATTGTCGTCATTTTACCTTTGAACACAGGTACTTTCTTACTTCTCTTTAATTATCTCTGGGAGGAAGGAAAGTAACCATCCTTCTTCCCAGGGCCTCTCTGAGAAGGAGCACTGCTGGGGGCAGTCTTTTGAGAGAGACAGAGAGAAAGCCAAGTCTCTTAAATGTTTCTTTCACCTTCCACAGACTTTAATCTCAGAATCTGAGAGCAGCCAGACAACACCAGGCCCTCAGGAGAGCTCAGGCCATGAACAGGGTGGGGGGTTGAGGGGCAGCAGCCCAGGCTTGAGAGACCATGGTCCTCTGCCAGGAAGGGTTTTGGGATGGTCAGGAGCGGGGCACGGGGCTGGCTCTGATTTCAAGCATCCCACCCAGCCCAGGTTTCCCAGAGGAACTAAGGCAGCGGCTCAAAGGACAGAAACGCTGTGGCCTAGAATTTCCCCTTCCTGGAATGTCCGTTTTTGTAAACCAAAGCTCCAGGGTCCTACCCTCTCACGGTCTTTGCTGAACGCTCAGTACAGCTGCCCTTTGACCTTTCAGCGATCACTCCCCTCCCACGCCCCACCAGTCTTCAAACTCTATTTTCCCCAGTTCTGTTACCTCTGAATCTCTGTGCTTGCATGCAAACCTTGAAATGTGAACGGATGCCGGAGGAGGAGGGACAGCCCCAGGTGGGGCTTGGCCAGGTTCCTTCCTGTCTGATCCAGCCGCTGCGCCCCCTGCCCCTGGGTGCGCAAAGTGCCCGGGAGAGCGGAAAGCACCTTTGCAGTTCTGTGATACCCTCGCTCAGGCCCTTCATCAGCGTTCACTCGGATACATGCCATGTGAAAGGGGTGCAGAGCTGACTTATTTGTCAGCACAGTGCCTATCACGTAATCAGCCTTAAATCACAAGTGGTAGTATTCATGACAAGGGAATGAAGCATTTGGTCCTCGATGTCGCAGAAGGCCCAACCGTTAGGACTGAAGAGAAAACTGAAGTCCTTTAGGCCCCCCTCTTCACCCCACCCACACCATATGAATATGAAATCCGTCATCCAGTCTCTGACTCTGCTTGGATACCTCCTGTGACAGGGAGCTCACTGCTCTTTGGAAATCTCTGCCCTTTTCCAGCCACCCTGTAGATGTCCAGTAGGATCTCTGTCTACAGGCCTTGTGTGTATAAACTGCGTTTTACTTGCAGGGAACGGGAAACCTTTCCCAAGTCAACTGCAGTCACGTAGGCTGTCAGAGCAGGCCAAGTGACCGTTTGCAGGGCAATTCAGCAAATAACTCGATGCGAACTTGCAGGGAGGGTTCCAGTCTCAAGACTGTCTCCTTACCCAGTTCTGGGGAGTCTAATCCAGCTGAAGACAAGGTCCTGGGAACGAGAAGGAGCCCCACTAACCCAGGTGTATTTTATAGACACGGACTCCATGATCCCAAAGGAACCTTTGAAATCACCCTTTTCTTGGGTGCACGCAGACTCACAGATGATCCCATCTAACAGGGTTTTGGACGATCAGGAGGGGGAATGGGCACTGGCTCCGATGTCAAGCATCCCACCCCGCCTATACCAGGATCACTTACAAGTGCACCCAGACCCTCCGGTGATCCCACCTATCCCTGGTTATTCATGCTCATAAAGAGCTTAGCGCTCACCAGGGGCTCCATCCCCATTACTCCAGATCACTTGGCTGCATTTATGATGAAAAGACCCTCGAGTGTTTAGTAAATAACCTGATTTGTCTAATAAAACCCTCTCCCAGCCTGTTGATGTTACCGGCTTCACGTCACACACTCCTGTGCTGTCGAGAAAACACCAGAATGTATTTTAAATTCCCATTGTATCTGTTTCATTTTTTATTTAAAGGAAATCATTTTCAAGGTTTAAAGCAGCTTTGTTAATGCACACGTACCTTTGTGTCTACACGTGAGGAGCTAAAAATGTTGCTGTCACATGTATCCAAACAGTGAGACAATGACTTGGCAGAGTTCAGGGTCAGCATGAGCACGGTGCATCCACGGTTCGTCTCCTTGCAGGTCTGCGCCGTTCTGCCAAGAGCTGGGATTGATGAAATAGTGGATTCTCACAGTCACATTGCACACATTTATGTGAAGCTGAGTTTATTTCTAGTTAGTGCTTAGTAGAGTTAATCTTACTTTAATGATATTTTTATATAGGTTCATAGAAGGTAAGAGCCGAATTGGGCCTCACAATTTAATGTGGCCAATTCTTCCTGTGACAGGTCAAAAAAAAAAAAAAAAAAAGAGGCTCAGAGAGGTTAAAGGATTTGTCCACGGTCACACTGGTAGTAAGCTCAGGGCTGAGATTCAACTTTATGTTTTTAAAATTCAAATGTGGTGCTCCTTGTACCATAATAAGAATCCCCTGATAAACAGCCGTATGTACCTGGCTTTCATATGCACACTTCCATAGGAGTGGGCAGTGGAATTGGGCGGTATTATTTGTCATCACTGTCCACCTTGATGCGCATGGCTGGTCTGGTGCTCAGGTGACTGTCCCTCACTGCTCTTCCTGAATCCCGGGTCTAGCTCTGGTATAATAAAAAACAGACAAACCCTGAATTGGAACAGCCATTTGCAAGCCAGCTGTCACTTCACCTGCGTGGTCCAAGGCTTCCTACTTTGTAAAATCCGGTTACTTCTTCCTGTAATCCTAATACTGTCTAATGGGATGCAGATCGTACTGGTCAAAACTCACCCTGCATGTAGTGAGCCCAGGTTCTCTAGCAGTCTTTTTGGTATAAAAGGAAAATGGTAATGTTTCCTCCTTCTCCAGCTTCCAGATCCTGTTTATTCTGCGCTGATTTGGTGGATGGGTCAACTTGCTGTCTCACAGGTGCTGTCCCTGCCTCACGCCAGAGGGATGAGAAACCACAACCCGCTCTCCTTGATTTCCCTGCACATGCGCACAATGCGTCTGCATGTGCAGACTTCACAGAGGGCAGAGGAACCAGAGAGGTTTGATCACTTTGTTGCTGTGTCTGCTTCTTTTTATAGAGCCCTGCTGTAGGGCCTAGCCCAGAGACTCTCTGTCTTTCTTTTCAAAGCACAGAATAACTTAATTCACCAATTCTTTATTATTTGGGGACTATGTTTTGCTGTAACAGAGACTTGTAAAACAATGAATTAAATAAGCTTTAACTTTTTTCCTTCCATGTAAAAGAAGTGTGGAGTTAGGCATTCTAGGGCCTATATGATCATGCTATGATCTCATCAATGTCCTCACCTCCTCTTGTCTTTCTGTTTTGCTACCCTTAGCATAAACCTATTGCCTTTGATCAATTTCACCTCAGGACTGCAAAGTGGCTGCTGCAGCACCAGTCATTGCATTCATGTTTCAGGCAGAGAAAGAGGGAAGGCCAACAATGGGACTGCCAACTGAGTCAGTCCCCTTTTCAGGGAGCATTTCCAGAAGCTGTATATTAAGTTTATTCCTTCATTCCATTGGCCAGAAGTTAGCCACATGGCCACTCCTACTTGGGAGGGAGGCTGGGAAGTGTAATTTTTCATCTGGGCAGATTGCCACCTCCAACAAAATCAGGGCCCTTGGTAAGTAAGAAGAGAAGAATATGTTTTGGATAGGCAACCAGGTGTCTGTCAGCACCCCCAGCTCAGCTCTGGGCCTATCCTTTGTTTAGCCACTGACTCATTTCATTAAAACAAGCTACCACACTGCTGTACAGGGGGAGTTTGAGTGAAAAAAAAAAAGGGGGTTAAATCTTTCATCTGCTGTCCTCACTATCAGTGCCTGGAAGTGGAAGGGGCAGCAAAGAGATTGGTTTTCCCACTGATATGGCATTTACCACCTTCCTTAGAAGGCAGGGGCAGTTATAGTTGCCTTTGATTTTCCTATTACTACACCCAGGGATTGTTGTGAGAACCAACAGAGATGAGAAAGCACGTCCTACACTATAAAATGCTATTCATGACAGAAATGATTGTTTCTCATCATGATGAGTGTTGTCATGTCTCCTAAAGTCTGCCTGCAGAGAGAAAGAGTGAGAGCCAGAGAGAAGAGGAGCGGGGGGGGGGAGAGAGAGAAGGAGAGAGAGGAGAAAAGAGGGAAGGGAGAAGAGTGGAGGCCCTTGTAGCATCGAAGGCAGAAAGGAGTTACATGCTGCAACTGAATGCCGCGACGGACCTCGGGATGCACGCAGCCCTCTGGGGCCAGCATCCCTGTTCTTTTCTCAGGTTCTTTACTCGGGTAGATTTCTCAGTTAAAAATGTCTACCTCCCTCATTTCAAAGCAATTTATAAAGTACACTGAAGACGATGTAAAACACGTAAAAGGCACAAGGAAGTTAAAAAAAAACGGCTTTATCCATGTATAATTGACATACTGTAAACTCCCACATTTAAAGTCACAAAGACAGACCCACGGTGACAGAAGCGCACTCCTGCAAAACTGCCACTCACATACACATGCCCTCCCAGCCCCACCCACCCAGAGTCCCAAACTGCTTTCTGCCACCAGAGGTTAGTGCATATTTTCTTGAATTTCATACAAATGAAATACAAAATTTTACACGTCACATATGCTCTCTTTCTTGCCTGGCTCCTCTCCCTCAGCATCATTTGGGAAAGAGACCCCGGTCACAGGGCAGGATAATTACTGACGCACGCAGGCCTGCCAGGACAGGGAACAGTTCATACTCAGTCAGCCTGTGGCGGCTCAGCCTTTCTCCTTTTTTCTTCAGTGATGTGATTTACACAAAGAGAAAAATTTTTTAATGATGCATTTTAATGACTAATTATAAAGCAAACCTTGTGCAACCACCTCCCAGGCCAAGCAGTGGGGCCTGGAAAACCCCGGCCGTTGTGTCCTTGGGCCCCGCCCTGCCTGTTCCCCCTGCCGTCCCTGTGCCTGGTCGTCATGGCCCTCACTCTGGGGACAATCATTTCTTGCTTTTCTTTTTAGTTTTACGACCTGTGTACTCATCCCCTGGGTGGAGCTCAGTCACCTGGGTGTAGATTTTCCAGGAACGAAGTCATGCTGTGCGTCTTCCTCTGTGAACAGTGTGTTTTACTGTCACGGGTGTGAGGTCAACCCCGGTGGGCTGTGCGGCTGCGGCCGGTCCCTTCTAACCGTGGAGGAGGGTTTGCCTGTGTGAATACACTGGGGCGTGGCACAGCCCGCAGCCCTAGAGAGAAGGCTTCCCAGTGCAATCGTGCAGTTTGGACTGTGCTGGCCCCCAAGCCTTGCGGTTACCCGGCAGTTTCTGTCGCAGGATAGAAACCGCAAAATGCCACCCACCCTTACTGCCAGCTCCCCAACCCACACCCTGTGTCCACACAAAGTTAATCCCATAAATACTCACTCGTGCAAATCATAAACACTGATAAAAGTATCACCTGCCCTCACATAGTGTTCTTTCTCAAAGTAGCTGTTAAAAAAAAAGTCATGAACTTTATGCCATTATAGTGGCTTGGGCTACCACAGCAATGTGACACAGACCAGGTGGCTTAAACAACAGAAATGTATATTTTCCCCATAACTCTGGAGGGTTGGAAGTCCAAGGTCAAAGCGTCGGTAGGTTTGGTTTCTTCTCTCCTTGGTCTGCAGACGGCTGCCCTCCCCCCCCCCGTGTCCTCACAGGATGGTCCCTGTGCCCTTCACTGTCTTCTCTCTCTGCTTTTCTGTGACCTAATCTCTTTTTATAAACACCTTTGTCGGATGGGAATAGATCCCACCCTAGTGACAGGGAGACACCGTTCAGCCCAGCCGTGATGCTGATTTTAATACAGCCAGTGATGCTCTCTGTGGGCAGAAGAAAAAAGTGGAGGATGTTAGACAATGCCTTTTGGAAGAGGGTTCCCCTTGCACTCTTTTCTTCAGGCCTTTGATCCAGAGTATCCTGGCTCGCTGCTTCTAGAAGGCACTATTCACAAGCTACTTTAAAAGAGGGTCTCCCTGTCGATGGTAGAGGACGCATAAGAAATCAAAACCTAGTCTGATGTTTCTTCATGTATAAAAAACATTACAGTAAGAATGATCGAAGTCACTGCTTACAGTCTTGAGACTTAAAAAAAAAAAAGCATTATTTGTGTTTGGAAAATGATTTCAACCTGGATTTAGTCTCTAGCAGGTGGGCCATGTTGAATTATTCAGAAGTATTTTTAATTCTAAAAATTTAATGTCCACTTATTTGTCCAAATATTTTCTCCTTTCTGTTTTTGTTTCCTTCTCCCTTGTTAGAATTATTATTCAGATGTTGAAAAACTCTACTTTAAATTTATTTTTTAAGTTTTTTTTTTCCTGTTGCCTTCTGGGAGACTTCCTCAACCTGATCTTTTAGTTCCTAATACACTCTTTAGCTGACTCTGCCCTATCAGTTTTCGGATCTAATGTGAATATTCCCACTAGCTTTTAAAAATTAATTTGTTGCCCTTATCTCATATCGCAGATATTTATCCCATTTATTTTAAATTCTCGGTCTATGTTTCTGCTTCATACAGCATACAGTGCTCCGGTTCTATTTCGTTGGTAGTTTTACTTTTCGTGCACGTCGTTTTCCATTTTCCCAGCGCGTTCCTGCTGCTCTGAAAACGTGCATCGGGGGCCTCCACTGGAGAGCTCTGGCGGGTGCCTGTCCCGGCGGGTGCCTGTCCTGATGTGCGTCTGTCCCAGCGGGTGTCTGTGCTGTTGCGTGTCTGTCCCGGCCGGTGTACGGTGTGCGCAGTGAGCGGCGGCGCCCCCTCGGGGGCGCACTGTTCATCACCGCCGACTGTGGACGTCTCTTCAGGAGCTCCTCTGGGGTTCAGGAATGGATACCATGTGATATTCAGACTGGGTCCTGGAACGGATAAGGACACTCATGGAAAAACTGGTAAAATCCGAGTCCGGTTGGCAGTGTCACTAACAGCCACGTACCGATCCATTCCGGACAAACACCGCAGTTACATAAGAGGCCCCGAGTCCGCGGAACTGGGTGCACAGGAGACCTCCGCACGATCTCCTTTCCTGAAAATCTAACAGTTCTCCGAAATGAAAAGTTTTAATAAATGTTTTTGAAAATGAGTGAGCTGTACACTCATGATAGGTGTGCTTATGTTTATTTCATTTTAACAAAACATGAAAAATATGAAACACCCCCCCTAAAACCTTTTTAAGTAAGACCCCACTGGGAGGACAGAGCCACCCTTAGCCGCGACCCGCCAGCCTCGCAGGGTCTAAAGGGGAAGTTTGCAAGAGCGCATGGTCAAGCAAAACTGGTCCATCTTTATTTTCCTTTTCTTTTTAAAAGTTCTTTTTTCTCTGTGTGTTTCAGTTTTCATAGGTTGTATTGCCATGCCTTCAAGTTCACGAATCTTTTTTTTTTCTGCACTCTCTAAGCTACCATTAACCGGATCAGTGTGTTTTTCTTCTCCGATGGTGTAGCTTTCATCTCTGGAAGTCTGCTCTGGGCCTTGCGTGCGTTCTCCATGTCTCCTCACCTGAACGCTGAGAGTACAGTTACAATAACTGATTACGGCCCTTCTCTTCTGATTCTAACACCTGTGTTTGCTCTGAGTTGGTTTTGTTGGTGGGCCTCATTATGGGTCAAGTTTTCCTGATTTTTTTTTGCACACCTGCTGTGGATTGGGTAGCCTTTTGGGCACTTCCTTCCTTCTTCCTCAGGTAGTTCCTTCATACATTGTGTGGTTGGTGCCCAGCTGGTGCCCAGGGTTCCATGCAGGTTTTTGAGTTTTTCTCTTTGTCCAGAGCTCTCCTCTCTGGTGCTCCATGTTATGAACTCTGGGGGGATGGTCCCACTGGACCCTCAGATCTATCACTTCAGCTCAGGAGTCTGCTGGGCTCTGCCTCAGTTCCCCTCATGGGCCGTGGCCAGAGAACTCTGAGAAGGCAGTGAGTTGGGGCAATCATAGGGCTCACCTTGTACCAGTGGAAAATTTTAACAATGGGAAATTGTAACTCACCCCACCATTCTTTTGACATTGTTGCTGCAAGCGTGAACTCGACTAATACATAGCTTGGAGATGAACAGCATGTTTGCGTAAGATTCCTAGGAACTAACTTCAAAAGATGCAGACCCCAACCTTCAGGCATCCCGGGAGATTTGCTGACTTCATCCGTGGAGCCGGGATGATGATGGGAAGCCGGATGACTTGGGCCCAACATGACTACACCGAGATGCTGCACACACGCCGGACGGTCGCGGGCCGTATCGGAATGGCTGTGCTCGTCTGCAGGTAGAGCACCTTTCCACCCCTCCCCCCATCTTTCCCTTCTATTTCCCTCCTGATAAATAAACACCTCTGCCTCCACTGAGAGGTGGAGACGGGCTTTGTGACTAGAGTCTCCCAACTGCCAGGTGGCCGGCATCTGCAAGTAAACCACTTCCCTTCGCATCAGCACCTGCCTCTCGAGTACTGGCTTTTGTCGAGGCAGCAGTGGGACCCACTTTCAGTTCCAGCCCCTTTGTTTCTGGTCTCTCAGGCTTGTGTCAGCGCACATGTCCCATAAACCATTGTTTCCCCTCCCTCCCTCCCTCCCTCCCTCCCTCCCTCCCTCCCTCCCTCCCTCCCTTCCTCCCTTCCTCCCTTCCTCCCTTCCTTCCTCCCTTCCTCCCTTCCTTCCTTCCTTCCTTCCTTCCTTCCTTCCTTCCTTCCTTCCTTCCTTCCTTCCTTCCTTCCTTCCTCTGCTGCTGTTGTAGCTGTCTCAGGCAGGAGGGTAAATCAGTCCCTCTTACTCCATCTTGGCTGGAAGCAGAAGTCCCTGCCTCCTTTCCCTGGCTCCAAATTTGAATGGTCTGTGTCAGGAGGTTTCTGTGGTGGGGGGCAAAGAGGGCCCAGGACAGCTTTCCTAGTTTCAGAACGCAGGGGCTCCCTCTTCCTCTGTTACCACAAAGAACTCAAAGTGTGGCCTCTCTCTGTAGTCACTTGGTCTCTTTGGCTGAGCTTTCTGCCTCCAGTACGTGTCTCCTAGAGTTCTCTGGGCCTTCCTGTCCCAGGCGGTTGGGGTGCAGCTCTTCAAAAAGAGAGGCAACAGGGGCCTGTGTTGAAGGGGAAGCCCATTCATGAAACAGCAAGGCCAAGGGCGACACCAGGGCAGACGCAGAGGCGTGTTGGAAACACAGGCTGGGGCCGAGCAGAAGGCCACGGGCAAGCCGTGGTTGAGGAAAAGTCCGTGTCTGGGGCAGACAGTGACATGATGTACGTCTGCTGGAACAGAGGAGTCAGCACGTGTAAGCGAAGGCCCACGCCTGTCTGTGGGGATGGAGTGTTTGAGAAAAGCGTGGCGCCTCAAACACACGCATGGCAGAGAAGGCTGCCTGCCCCCTGAACATGTGCGCTTCCTTGGCAGGGCTTGTTGCTCCCCAGAGCTGTCACAGGGGAGAGGCCGCCGGTGCAGGGACTACATCCCAGTCCCTTTCATAGGCAGGTGGAGACTGAGAGCCAGGCCATGGAACGTGAGTGGCGGTGATGTTCACCTCCAACATGGGCTAATCCACGCGCTCCTTCCCTTCCAGCTGGCTGGAGTGGCGACACCCTCCCCGGGAAATCCTGGAAGTCAGTTGTCGACTGGGAGACCCTTCTCGGTCTTGGGCGTAGCCCGCCCGATGAGGTGTGAACAGTTTGGCTACCGTGTGGTGAGGCTACAAGTCGTGTGAGGAGCTTTCTCAGCAAGGCAGCGAGTCTATCGTTTGTCTCATTCACTCTTGACAACCTGGGTTTTAGCAGATTCTTCTTTGTGGAGACACACACACACACACACACACACACACACACTCGGCTTCCTTCCTTTGGGAAGAGCAAGTGGTGTTTGGAGTAGACTGACACACCCATTTCAGCAAGGAGGCAGCTGAGTTTACTCACAGGTCTGTGCTGTGGATTTTTTTGCCCTGTGGTTATGATAGGGGACTCAAGACTGAAAATTTTAGCTTAAGGTAAAAAGTTATAAGCCTAGCAAGTAATGTGTATGTTAAAGCTTTTGTTTCAGAAACTACAGATAAGGCCTGTCCTGGCTCCTGGGAAAACAGCCGACCTCCTGGGGCCCTGCTAGAGATGACCACCAGGGGACAAACTGGGGACACCTGGGCTCTGTGTTCCAGAGAGAGACAGACACCACCCTCCCTGGGAACAGCTAACTCTCCAGGACAGGAGCGTTGCAGCTTCTGAATCTCAAAGCCCTCACCGCACCTTGTGTACTCCCCTGCCCCCACCGTTGTGAAAGGTCTGGCCTGGAAAGAAAAGACAAGATGGTCTGTTAGGGCGTGAACCTGCCATCTTCTCCATCTTCCGATCACCAGTCATCTGAATAAAGTGCCCATCAAGATTCAATCACTGTCATTGCTTATTGGGTTTGGTAGTGACAGGTGGTCCAAACGCTGGTGTCTTTTCCAGTTACAGTTAAATGGGGAGATCTTGCCTTCATTTTTCTCCTTCTATCTGTAGGATGCCAAGCTCCCTGTGTTGCTCCCCCCACTCATAAGAGGAAGAAAATTTAAGGGGGAAAAACAAGGGAACTAGAGAGAGGGGAAGAGAGAAGGTAGGTCACAGAGGTGGCATTCACCGAAGGTTGGCAGAGCTAGACTAAACTCGGACCAAAGAGTTCAAGGGCAAGAGCAGAGCACTGGGCCCCATCTGTGTGTAGGTGTGCTGGAGTGTCCAATTATTAAGCGCCCTCTGTTCCGTGTGAGCCCTGGGCCCTGTTTCCCTTCCTCCTTTGAGGTGGTTCTTTCAGTTGCCTCTGGTAATGTCCTGCCCTTCTTCACGTTAGGGGCACAACAAGGAGTCATAGGTCTGACTCCTTCATTTTACAGATGAGCAACCTGAGACTCGTGGAGAGACACGGTGCAGCCCACGGTCACCGCTTATGAGTTACAGAGTCGGGATTTCCCACGCTGACTTGATTCAGAGGCTTCGCAGAGGCGCCCTCCCACTCCTCATGTCTATTTGCATATTGGAGCAGTTGAACTTGTCTTCCTGTGAGTTGGTGGAAACCGCAGGGCAGGTCTGCAGGGATACAAGCCCCCTCACCATGGCTCAGGTGTCATCCAGACAGACAGCGCCGTGCAGGGAGAACCACAGAGAGCTGCTTCTTGCACAGGGGCCCCACCAACGCATCTGGTCCTGGTTTCATTTTCAGGGGAATCAGCCTGCCATCAGCTGGTGGCCCTGTGAGGCAAATGGCTTGAGTCACTCTCACCACAGCCCTGGGGTGGTGACAGCAGGCAGCGAGCTGGGCTGGGCTGGAAAGCAGCTTCCCTCTTGACGTGTGTCTGGACCTGGTGTTGCTCTCTTCATACATCTCTTCCGCCTGTCTGTCTGTCTGTCCTCCCCAGACTCTGCCCAGTGAGATTGTTCCAGCCATGCTGTGACTCTCTCCTTCCCTGGAGCCCACAGAGTGGCCTGCAAACTCCACAGCAGGGCATTTGGGGACCTTCTCCAGCCCACTGTGGCTCCCTGTTCTTCTGTGTCTTACACACTGGGGACGCCCTGGCTGTTCCTTCTGCTTCTGTACCTCTGTGCTTTTGCACAACCTAGTCTTTGTCTGGACTTTTCTCTCCCACCTGGGGGGAGACTACTCCCTCTTCATTCTTTTATTTTAAAAAAAAATGATTCCTTTTTCTCTCTTTATTTTTTAAATGAAATCTGTTGGGGTGACATTGGTTCCTAGGGTCATATAGGTTTCATATGTACATTTCTATGATACACGACCGGTACGTGACATTGTGCCACCGCCCAAAGTCACGTGGTCTTCCGGTACCATATCATTGGCCCCTTTCCCAGCCCGCCCCCACCCCCTCCCCTCCGGTAACCGCCGTGCTGTGTCTGTGTCTGCGAGCTTCGGTTTGATAGCCCGCGTGGGAGGGAAATCGTATGGTTCTTAGCTTTTTCTGACCGACGTGCTTTGCCTGGCATCATATTCCCAAGGTCCAGCCAGGTTGTCGCAAATGGCAGTCTTTCATCTTTTCTTATGGCCGAGTAAAAACGATTTCTTTTTAAAAATTGTGGTAAAACACACAGAACAGAAAATTTAACATTTTCACCATTTATTTAGTGTACACTCAGTACATTTATTTGGTCGTCCTACCATCTCCACCATCCCAGTTAGAACTTTTCTGTCTTCCCAAACTGACACTGGCTGGGTCTGAGTGACAGGGAGGGCGGCCGCCTGACAGGCACCCCTGGCGGCAGGAGGAAGGACTGCAGAGGCCTCTAACCTCGGCTTCCTCGGCTGACTGTGGGTGGGGAGCAGGAAGGAAGGGGGCAGGGACAGGGAGGAGCGGGAGGGGGAAACGAACCCCCAGCAGGGCGCCTGTGCCGGCACAAACACGGAGGAGCCGGACTTACTGTGGGCCAAGCTTCTTCCCAGCATGTGCTCTCCAGGGGGCCCTGGCTCAGCTGGGCCCACCTGACCCCGTGTTGGTCATAGGTGGCCGTGCCCCTTGGTGGCTGGAGAGGGCTTTCGAATGGCGTTTAGTGGAAGGTCCGTATCATGGTCCTGAAATTCTGCTTACGGGTGGCCCCTCCCCCTCTGGGGCTTCACCACTCCACTGACTGGCCTTGACAGTGAGGGGAAAACAGAGACAAGGGACGCCTAGTGAGGGTCCAATAAGGGCCTTCGGGTTCATTTATGTGATAATGATTGCATTTATAGGCATGCTGATTGTATTTAAAAAGGCAGTGTATCTGAGTGTTTTGTGCAATGACCAAGGCTGTAAAATGCAGGATTGTAACTGCACTTGATACCCTTTGAGGGCTCTGGGTGGCTCCTAGAGATGTTTCCCCGGCGACACTTCAGGGGCCTGATGGAGGTCTGTCACCTCCATGCTCCGAAAGCTCTTGTGGGCTAAGACCTGGACTGGAGAGCAGGATGAGATTTCGGTCCTGGCTCTTAAATTGTTGTGTGACTCCTGGCAAGCTCCTTTCCCTCTCTGGGCCTCTATTTTCTCTTCTAGACCGTGAAGGACTTGGGCTAGATCTTTAAGACCTTTCAGTCCACAGAAGTTGGGGGATCCGGGACAGAGCAGGGTGTTACTTTCTGATGCCCTTGGCTCTTTCTTGGGGAAGACATACCCCTCCACCCCACCTTTTGCTGAGCTGGTCTGCTGGTTCCCTAGATAGGCCCCCCCAACAAGGGCATGCTGGAGACGAGTCTGGAAATGGGGGTCCTGGGGCCAAGACCGTCAACACGAGATGGGACCGGTGCCTTCCTCTGCCTGCCCTGAAGACACCCCCCGCAGGGGCCCTGCCCCGCCTGCCTAACCCATGTCCTCAAGTCACAGGGACAGTTCAGCATGTTCTGCCATGACACATGGCTAGAGGGCAGTAAACCCCAGCCCTCCTGGCGGGCAGGTGATCCCCACGGAGCGGGCCAGGCCTGTCGCAGAGCCTCAGCCTGCCAGCCCCGGCACCAGCTGTTCCCAGGCCGCCACACAGAAGCCACGTTGTGGGGGGGTGGCCTGGGGCTCCGAGGAAGCGTGCGCCTGGCTCTGAGGCCCAGGAACGAAATACGATATCAGCCTGGCGCCGAGCGGCCTTACAGAGCAGCTGACTCTCTGTAGGGAAAGCTGAGATGGAGCCCCAAGTTCAAGACTGGCTGGTAGCCTCAGAACAAGGAAAGAGCTGGGCTGGACTCTCGGAGTCCAAGCCCCTAATGCCACCCTCCACCTGACTGTGAGTGACCTTCCCCTCACAGTCCTCGGCTCCCCCCACTGGTCTGAACATGAAGGTGTTAAGAGAACAAATTTTGTGGTTTCTTTACTAAAAATGTGAAGACCCTGTTCCTTCAGCCTCTAATGAAGTGTTACTCTGAAGGGTAAGTATACGACACGTAACTCTTTCCTGTGTTGGGACACTCCCCTCCTTCCCTGTAGCCTTCCCGTTCCTCACTGAGTCCTACATCGGACCTGGTACTTCTTCTCCCACTTTCTAGAAGGAAAACTACCTTGACTCTGTGTTATGGTGAATGGCAATCTGGACGTTTCAGTGTATAGTTGCAGAGGTTTGGACTAACCAACGCGGCCTTATTTCTAGATTCAGCCCTTCCACTGGGGTCTTGACCAATTCTCTTCCTCCTCCTGGGCCTCAGTTTCCCTCTTTGCAGCATGAGGTGGTTAGGCCAGGTTAATCTCAAACTTTCTTTCTGATTTTGCCTCAGGGTCTCTAATTTCCCCTTAGAAATTTAACAATGCCGCCCCCCCTCTTGGTCTAGGAAATGGCTTAAATGGGAGTGACTGAGAATGGAAGCAGCCTGGTTGCAGACCAGCTCAGAAGGACAAAAAACTTCTAACCTCTGCAGCAGAGTTGGGCCAGAAAAATGCTGCCCCTGCTTCTGCTTACAGAGAAGATGGGCTGCTCTGTGTCCCTAGCTCAGCCATGGTGGAGGGTTTTCACGAGTGGTCACACACACACACACACACACACACACTCTCTCTCTCTCTCTCTCCAAGGCTTGCTGAGCAGGGCTCATGGAGAATGTTTGTCCCTGAATGAAAGTCAGGCAGAAAAGTGTGCTTGGCGCCAGGCCTTGCTGGGATTATCTTCATGGTAGAGCTATAATTTCTTCTAAGTGGATTCCAGAAGCTTCATGTGAGCAACGAGTCCCCAGTATCCTGGGGCTCTGCCACCACCTGCTGATTGGGGGCTGGCCGCGGCCACCAGGGCCCTCGTGGCAGCCCGGGTCATGTGAGAGGCCGGTCAGCAAGCCGCTGCTCACCCCTCTGGCATCTGGGAGAGGATCCCCGCCACAGAGCTGTCAGCGCGCCCGTCAGGCGGCCGCACCTGCATGTGCCTGTGGGCGTGCCACACTCCAGGCAGCCTGCCTGGCACTCCCGCCGCCACGCTCTGGGGCTGACAGAGGTCCTCACAGCCTTGTCACTCATCCACTCTGCCAAGAGGCTGGACGCCGGTCTGAGCAGCTGGGCCTGTAGGTTGGAGCCAGAGGGAACCCTACACTCCTGCCCCTTCCCGGCTGGGCTTTGAACAGTGGGCAGGAGAGGAGGAGGAGGCACTTTCCATGTGCAGAACTGCACAGGAAGATTCATGCCATATTTGGGGCACACAGAGTGAACCAGCCCGCCCAGGCGAGTGTCCCAGTTCCTAGTGCCTGACCGCAAACCTAGATGACTCGCGAATGTTCGCAGCAAGATGGGAAAAGTCACGCAATAGAATGAATTTCCTAAAGCTAATGTCACTTGAGGAATTTTTTCATTTTTAGAGCTATCCTTTTTAATGTTATGTTTTCCTCCTTATAAAATAATAGTGATATAGATGGTAGTTGGTTTTTCAAAATGTGCCTACCTAACAACTCCATGTAAATCTTCTATCATTAAAAAACCCCACTATTTTCACTGATAGATGAATTCCAGGAATCTGGGAAGTGGTGCGGTCTCAAGGTCTCACGGGTGGAGGCAGGTGGGAGAGAAGGCAGGGGCGGTGGGCCAGGGCGCAGGCCTCGGTCTGTAACAGCACGGGGTTGTGCTTGCTCACCGCGGCGCTCTCAGCTTCCAGCACCTGGGGCAGTAGGGTTGTTTTTCTTTTCTTTTCTGTGAGGGACTCGGTAGTAAATGTCTGAGGCTTTTTGGGCCATCCTGCCCCTTTCACAACTACCTGACTCTGCCTTCCAGCACAAAAGCTGCGCTAGGTCGTATGGAAATGAGTGAGTGGGGATGCATCCCAATAACATTGTATCTGCAACAACGAGCAGTGGGCTGACTTCAGTTCAGCACAGTGCCTCCCACCTAGCAGACACACCTTCTCTGAGCCGATGTCAGTTGTTTCTGGAGGGCCTGGTTGAGACTTGGAGGGGTCTGGGGTAGGATTTCAGAAAGAGTGCAGTGGGCTGTGTAAGGTGGCCGGGGTGGGGGTGGGGGAGAACCAGGTAGAGCTGGTGTTCAGGTAAGGCTCCCTTGCAATAGCCCAGGCCTGCGGTGGGGAGGGCTCTGGGGAGGCCTCAAAGGGGAGCAGGCAGTGGGAGGGAGTGAAGACGAGGGTGTGGCTGAGCCGTGTGATGAGCATGCTTTTAAAGGGAGAAGGAAAAGCAGGAGTGGCTGGAACTGAAGCCTTAGTTCCTTAGACTCCGCTTTTCGTGCCCAAACCATGCTTCTAGAACTCATAGCCCTGTTCTATCTAAAAAGGTCTGGCTCTCCCGTGCCAGAATCTTGGCTCTCGAAACTCTTTTTGCTACGGATTTCAAAAGCCCACCTCAGAAGCCAAGAATTTGATTCTTTGCTTTCCTGTTACATTTCAGCTATGCCAGCTTTGCTCAGAGGCAGTGAGTCCTGGATGTCTTAGCCTCCTGATTTTGTTTTATTGTGAGAAGAGCTGTGCATAGAGAGAGAGAGAGAAAGAGAGGAAATGTGCTTGTTAACTTATCAAAATATTTTTCTGCCATATTTGGTATAATAACAGGCAGGCAAGTCCGGGGAGGGCGCTGCTCTTGGTAAGCGCAGAGGCGAGTCTGGTTGAGCAGCTGCAGTGACAGGAGGGCGGCCCGCTGAGGCGTCTGGGCGCTTGGAGTTGCCACCCAAGAGCACCCGAGTGGGGAGTCTGGCTGGAGAGTCCTGGAGTGAGCGGACAGCGGAGGAATTCTCTAAGACTGGGCAGGGCCAGAAAATATGAAGTTTAATATTCAAAAATGCAATCAGTCATGGGGCAGAAGGTGGCTGAAGGCAACAGAGGGGTCCCAGAAATGTGCAAAGCATCGAGCTACGCTCATGTCACTGAAACCCGAGAAAAAGAAACTCTCAACGGGTAGGGCTTGGTTAGAGGCACCCAACGCTATGGTTTCCCTCTGCTTCACTCACTCCTTTGCCCAACTTTCAGAACTTTTGGCTGTGACTGACTGTATTTCAGGAGGTAGGAATAAATATCAGGCCCAGCCCCTGCCCTTAGAAGCACTTGCTGTGTGGTGAGGGAGAAACTCAGACACAGTCTCAGCTCCTTTAAAGGCCCAAGACAGAGGTCTGGCCGAAGAACGCCCCAGAGGCCTGCCTCTGTACAGAGAAAGCTAAAGGGAGATGGGATCGGTTACCGGTTACTGTGAGGCTGCTCCAGGATGGAACACGGACATTTAGGAGGCACCAAGTTCGCCGTCTCCAAGAGGTTCAGACGCTGCTGGATGACCTTCTGGTGGGGACACTACAGAGGGATGTGCCCCTTGCTTGCGGCCTCTCTCCCACCCTTGCAGTTCCGCAACAAGCCTCCTCATTCCCCTTCTCTTTTCCCTGTTCCTCCAAGTAGACTCTCGGGCAGTGTGGCTGTGAATCCTACCCGAGGGGTCTGTTTCCAGGAAAAGCAACGTGGACAGCGCCGTGGGAGGGAGGGCCGCCAGCCTGTAGGCAGAGTGGTGTGTTCTCGGCCCACCTCTGCTGTTGACTCACTAGACAACACCCCCCTTTTCCGGGCCTTGCCTGCCCTTTGTGCTCTGAGGGTGTCAGACGAGGCCCCCTCTGTGGTCTACCCCACTGCCTCTCACACTGGCTCTGGGGAAAGGCCACTCAAAAAGAGTATAGATTTATTCAGACGCAGTTCACACAGCACACCATTCACTCATTTAAAGTGTACAGTTGATGGTGTTTAGTGTGTGAAGAGACTGTGCAACCTTCACCATAATCGCTTTTATCACAGAAGGCTTTCATCACCATCCCCCCAAGAAACCCCACACCCTCTAGCCGTCGCTCCTAACCCTCCCACAGGCCCCTGGGCCTGGCCAGCCACCAGTCTGTCTGTCTCTATGGACTTGCCTATTCTGGGCCTTTTGTGTCAATGGAATCATATAACACGTATCTTTTGTGTGTGGCTTCTTTCATTTAGCACGTTTCCAAGGGTCACCGGGGTTGTAGCACGCATTAGTGCTTCACTCCTTTTTATTGCCAAATGCTGACCGAAACTTCATTTTGTAGAGAGACTACATTTTATTTACCCACTCATCGGCTGAGGGACGTTAGGCTGCTTCCACTTTGGCTATTGGGAAATGCAGCCGTGCGCATGGGGGTGCAGGTTTTGGGGCGGAGGCGTGTCTCCCAGTCTCCTGGGTACACCCCCGGGGGTGGAGTTGCTGGACGGTCACTTCTCTGACCTTATACCGCACGCCACCCCTCACAGCCCTGTGCACGGGTTGGTCACTGTGGGGCCCCCCCCAACCACCCCCATCACCACCGCACTCCCTCCCCCACCCCCAGCTCACACTGTCAGGCTCCCACGCTTTTGCCCACATGGCTATTTCCCCCCAGAAGGTCTTTCCTGCTCTCATTTTGGGTCCATATCTGGTGTGTCACCAAAGGCCCAAGTCAACTGGCACCTTTTCCCTCAAAACCTTCCCCCCGCGCCGCTGCCTTTGGGAGTCGTGAAGCCCTTGTGCCTGTCACCTAACACCAGGACTTTTGGCTTTGGACTGCAGCTACTCGGTGCCTGTGTCTTCTTCTTTTCTTTTTAACTATTTTATTTATTTATTTTTAGGGAGAGAGGAGGGAGAAAGAGAGGGGAAGAAATACCAATGTGCAGGAAATGTGAGAGAGAAACACTGATCTGTTACTTCTCACATGCCCCCCACTGGGAACCTGGCCCACAACCCAGGCAAGTGCCCTGACTGGGAATTGAACTAGTGGCCTTTTGGTTCACAGGCCAGCATTCGATCCACTGAGCCACCCCAGCCAGGGCTGTGCCCATGTCTTCCTACCTTCCTAGACTATACTCCTCACTTCATCTGGACTCGGGTTTTTGAAGTTACTTTAATATTCCAAGTGCATTGCATACAGCGGACCTTAAATGAATGCTTGAATAGGGAGGATTCAATGAATTCTGTTATTTACCGATTTTAAGATGAGACCCCTAAACCCCTTGTGGCCATGAGGACAGCAACAGCCCTTGCCCTCTCAGAGTGACGCCTTCTCCAGGTGGCACGTGGGGAGCAAAGCTGAGCTGCCCACTGTCCCTCCAGCCCATTCGCCTCGTCTCCAGTCTGACATGGGCATCGCAGCCTCTTCCTCACATTTCCAGCTAAAATCTAATGAATTACTCTGAAAAACAAGGTTATGCGTTTTGGATCCTGACTTCTTTGAGCATTGCTCATGACTTTGAAATTTATAAACAGACAGTTGGCTTCCCAGATGACCGACCAAATCATATTTCCCTGGAAAGCAGAGCTCAGTTAGAGGGTTGAGGCATCAGATAGTGTGATGGACTAGATGACTTCCTACCCTGTGCAAGGTGGGGCGCCACCCTGGCAAATGGTCCTCTGGTCTCACAGCGGACGTTTCCAAAAATAAGCAAACACCTTCCTCCCCAGCTGCCCAAGGAAGGGGTAGGGAAGTTCTTCACAGTGGAGTGGCACCTGCCATCCCTCAGCTCTCGACCACTGTGCCTGGCGTGGCTTCCTGGGACCCCTCAGACCTCCTCCGCTTCTTCTGTCTCTGCAAGTTCTGAGAACAGGCCTGGGGCTGCTGGGTTCGCTCTGACCCAGGCAGCATGGCCGCCGTGGCCTCAGTGAGCTCTCAACGCTTAGGAAACAGTGGAACTAGTAAATCATAAATAACCAATTAATAATGACAAGTAATTCTGAGTAAGAGAAATAGCAGTAATATTATTTTTTAACAAGTGACAATTTTTATCATTAAAATTGAGTGCAAGGTCTGACTTTTCTGTGCACAGCCTGAATCGCTGGGCCTTAGCAGGCAACAATGACTTTTTCCAAAGAGCTGGTGGCAGACCTGTCCCCCTGGGGATCAGTGGAAGGAGCACTGGGTCAGAAGTCAGGAGATGTGATGTGACTCTGCATGAAGTCCCCTCCCTGCCTCAAAACCAAGGAGTTAAACTAGCTGACTCTGGAAGGTTGCTATGAGCTTGTGGTTTGAACCTTCCAGCCTTCCCTGAATGCATTAAACTCGTTCAGATTGCTAGGCCTTTGAGTTTCCAGTCCCATTTCCTGGAAGTCCCTTCCACCTTTCCCTGCTTGACAAATAATTACTCATCTTTTGAGACCTAGCTTGAATATTGCTTCTTCTGTAGCCTTGCCCCTCAACCCCAGTGAAGGTCGGCCTCGCTCCTTCCTGTTCCCTGAAAATTGCGTAAATCTCCTCTAGAACCTGTGATTGTCTCTTCATGTGGACGGTGAACTTCTCAAGGACAGAGACGAGTTTGTTCATGGTGACCTCAGCGCTTAGCACAGTGAGTGCCTGTCTTGAAGGACTCCAGGATGGCCCAAGTGGTCCTGGTGCCATTTCTCCATCACACCAGCTAGATGGCGCTGCAGCCCATATGACTGTGGCTCCCAGGTCTGCAAACTTCCCGACTGCCTGTGCCGCAGTAACCTCGGGCTGAGCTGGATCATCCCTTGGCCAGAAGCCCAGGAAAAGTACAAGTTTCCACTTCCTCCTCCTCATCTGCCCAGTGTTGAATGCTGCTAGGATGGAGCCCTTTCTTTATAGTTCCCATTCCTTGAGGTCTAGGAAGACAGAGGCCTCTCCCTTCTTCCCGCCTCTGCTGCCTCATAGCAGGAGAATTTAAACCATTCCATTCCTCTGCCTTTAGACTGTTCCAGGTTTATTGTCCAATCTCTGTATGACCTGCTGACTTTTGCCACATGTGGTCCTCACCGACTCCTATAAAAAAAAGGAGAGAAAAATACAGTTCAGCCCCTCATGTTGATATTCCTGATCCAAATGAACTCCTTCCATTTCTGATTCTTTCACTGCTTGCTTGAATCCATAGTTTTCAGTTTTCCTGTAGCTTCTTTCCACCCCTTTGGGTATCTCAGCACTCCCTGCACTTCTCCCCTCCACCCGGGGAAGGCAGGGTGGTGGTGGTTAAGGGCACTGGGGCCACATTGCCCAGGGTTTGGATCTTGTCGTTGCCACTTGCCTGTTGTATGACCTTGGGCAAGGTACTTGACCTTTTGGTGACTCAGTTTCCACACCAGTAGAATGGAGGCAACGGCACCTCTCTGAAAGGTGGTTGTGAGGATTAAATGAGTTCTTACTGCTTTACTTTCAAAGGGGCTGCCAGGCACCGAGTGCTGCCAAGTGCTCACCACAGAACTTACAGCTGGAGCTCGCCGACAAGGGGCTGGATGTGCCCCTAGTGCTAGGGTGTGAGTCCCAAGGTGGCAGGAGCTGGCTTGACCTGCTCACTGTCCCACCCTTGCTGAATTGAACATTTTGGGGAAGACCAGTTTGTTTAGTTTCTCCTATATGATAAAATGAACTAAAATTATGATTCATGATTGTTTACCCATTTAAACTGGTTAGGACTTGAAATTAAGAATAGTGTTGGTGAGGGCATAACATGGGTGCTTTCGTTTATTGCCAGTGGTGTGGAACATGGTAGAACCTTCCTGGGAAGCAATTTGACAATAAGCAGAAAGAGTCTGAAAAATGTCGACTTGGTAATTCCATTGTTATTTTAAAAAATCAAATGCTTGCATACACACAAAGATTTAAGTACAAGGGTGTTCATAACGGCAGTATCTGTCCTATTGAAAACCACTAGCGGCTGAACAGAAATTCTGACGTGGTTACCAAACAAAGGATGACAAGCCAGGGTGATGGGATATCATGCAGCTATGCAGCGATCTTGTCTGTGGAATGGCTAATGATGCGGGAAAACATTCCCGATAGAGGTTTAGGGGATTCACAGTGATCTACAAAACTGAGTATACAGAATGGGTACATTTTTAAGCCTCCCTAGTCCTAACTTCCTTACCTGTAAAATTAAAACAGAAATGCCCCAGACAACAGTGTGGTGGTTGCCGGAGGGGAAGGGGGTGGTGCAGGGTGAAGGGGGTCAGATATACGGTGACAGAAGAATGACTTGGGTGGTAGACACACCATACGGTACACAGATGCTGTGTCATAGAATTGTGCACTTGAAACCTGTATACTTTTACTAACCAATGCCATCCCAATCAATTTAATATAACTTTAAAAAATAATAGTGCCTATATTTAGGATCGTTAGAAGATATAAAAAAACTTTTTAAAAGGTCGAAATAAAGTACTTCATTAGTTCTGGGTTTGGGAGTGAGGACTCAGTAAATCTTATCTGCAGTCATATAATGTATCAGAAGAACAAGACCGGAAGGAACTCAGCAGTGTTGATGGTGGTTTTATGATCCCAGATGGTGGGATTACAGTTGTATTTTATTCTTTATAAAATGACATACATGCAAGGCAGCTAATAAAGTGCTGGACTGTAGTAGACACTCAGTAGAAGGTAGCTAGCATTGTTCTATTCTTCTCCATATTCTCTCTCTTTTTAATAATGAATGTGTATAGCCACAATGACACTCTTTATATCTGTTAGTTAATTAACAAACCGCGGCCTAACCTGAGTTCTACACGAGGCTCTGTGGCAGCCGCTTCACCACAGGGAAGGAGTCGGACCTTCACCCTTCAGCGGGGGCCCCGTACAACCAACGCAACTGTTTGCCTCATTTCCTTTCCAAGACCCTCCCGGATATTCCTTCTCTGGGACCATCATTTTTTAATAACATATTCCTTCTATGACTCAGTCGTTTTCTCTTTTGCTCTTTCTTCCTCTGACTTTCTTTTTTCACAACAAATCCCATGATTTTCTTCATGCCTCCCCCTGATTTTATCCCACTTCACTCTGCTCTCCCATCCAAAACAAATACCACTTCATCTCACCCCTGCAAACCAAGTCAAGATTGTTGATAATAATCATTTCTACCTCTTTTAAGTCCAGATAAAAAATGTGAGTAAGTTGGGATTACAAACCAGAGAGGAAAAGATGACTAATTCAATGAGAGACACTGGAAAATGTGAGCAACTATGTTGGAAACAAGAAGGGAAATGCCCACGGGGCACCGTGCACCCCAGTGAACTCCAGACCAGATGCATCGAAGACTCGCGGCCAGGTGCTAACTGTTCATCGCAGTGAGGAGGTGACTACCTCTCTCACAGTGGGGAAGGTCTTTTTAAAGACTTATACAAAAGGATATGTGTCTACATAAACATAAAATCTCCTTTAGCTCAACAGAAGCCCAAAACAAAATGGAAAACACAAACATATTTTCAAGGCTGATGACAAAGGTGGATATCCTCAGGGTAGAAAGAGGCTTTACCAATCGGTGGGAAAATCGGAATAATAAGGCAACGGAAAAGTGGGCAAAGATAGGCAGCTAAAGGACAGTGACAGGCCAGGGGGAAAATCTGGTAGGGTATAAAACAGATAAAGTATTAATAAAGCATTGACTCTATAGTGTCCCCAAATCAATACAAAAAAGATGAATGACACCAAAGAAAAATAGCAAAGGCTCTGAGCTGGCAAATCACTGAAGAAGAAATAAAAATATAAACAAAGGTATAAAAAGATGCTCAACCTCAACAGTAACCAGGGAACTGTAGTTCTTTTTTTTTTTTTTTAAGAGTCCCTTTTCCACTCAGCGAATTGGCAGAAATGAGAAAGCTTGAAGAACGCTGAACACAAGCAGGAGGCAGGTCCCCTCCTCTTCTCGTGGGTGAGAAGGAGTGAGCCAGGAAGGTCTTCAGGAGGACCATCTGACTGCGAGGGCTCGAAGTGCTGGTCCCCTTCGGCTCAGCAATTCTGCTTCTGGGGACAGGCCACGGGCACGCGAGACATATGCAAAGAGGTGCTAAGTGTGTATGAGAGAAAGAAGTGGAGGGAAAGGTATTCACATATTCTGGAAAATGCCAAACAAAAATGCACACACATGAATGTATAAGAATTGTCACTGCAGCTTTGGAAGAACTTGCGAATAGCTCAGGTGTTCCGTAAGAGCAGATCGTGTAACGAAGCTGTGTGCATCCGCTAAAGGAAATGGTACTTGGTCTGGGCAACGCGTGAAGCAGATCTCTATGTGAGGACATGGAAAGATGTTCATAATGACAAAAATGAATACTGTTCATAATCATTATTTAAAATAGCAGGTCGCAAGGCTTTAGGCGAAGTCTGGTCCCGTTTACGTAAATGAAACCATGACCCCTGCATCCAGCGTGACCCCCGGCTCTGGTGGACAGGAGCTGAGCTGTGACTGCAGGTGAAGCTGAGAGGCAGGGCCTGTCCCCAGCATCCTCCGCTGTTAACCAGTCACTGTCAGGGGAGGGCCCTTGCCTAAGCATTCTTTCTCTCTTTAGTCTTCCAGGTGCACTTGAGTCTCCACCTCTTAGACCACTCCTCCCTGAGGCCTGCAAAGCTCTTGGATAGCGCGAGGCCAGCTTCTAACCCAAGCCCCTTTTAAGAGAGGCCCGCGTTCCTCTCAGCTGCCAGGTTCTTCAGGCAACATCCAGTTCAGACGCGAAAGCTGAGGTCCAGAGAGGAGAGCAGAGACTTGCCCCAGGTTGAGCGGAGAGTGGGAGCAGGGCTGGGACCCAGCCTCCTGCCTCCTGATGCTTTTTTATCTTCTCATTACTCCCGGCTGCCCCGATCAGTCCACTGGCCTCATTTAGAGCTGGCGAGTAATCATTTGCACCAGACTCTGTCAGATGATAAATTGCACCTCTCAAGTAGGAAGGATGCTTTGGGCTAGGGTGTCAAAAGGCAAGAGCTATTTGTCTGAGACACAAACAAGGAGACTGGAGACAGAGTGACGACGAGGGGACAAGGTCCCCGTGAATGCCTTATTTGTCCATCCTCATACCCAAGGACTATTAAGTCCAGGTCCGTAGCTGCTTTTCAACTTCAGAAGCAAAAATACACCAAAACAGAACCAGAGCAATCGCTACCACCACCAATAAAACCTGTGTTCGTCAGCTGGGATTTTGACTTGCATAACTTCATTCTAATCACTAATTGTCAGGTTTGGCTGAAGAGGAGTCAGAGGCCGGGTTGAGAATATTTGGCTCCGTGGTAGAAAAGAGAGCAAGTGTAAGCCACGGTGAAATGCTCGGATGCAGCCGTGTGACCCACCTCTGCTGGCAGTCTGTAGGCTTCCCCTGTTGCCCAGCGTTCCAAAATCCCTTTGATCTCTTCCGTTGTTTGCGAGAAATCTTTCATAATCAGAGGTCGTAAGAAAAAGCACAGAGACAGAAAACAAGGTGGTTGAAAGTGGAGAAAACTCTTCCAGGCCGGACTGGATCCAGAGGTTCCTCCACCCACAAAGAGTTTGGTTTTTGCAAAACTGTTGAAAGCCTATTTGCTGAGTCTAAAGTGACCCCCCTACCAGTTGTTAATGTGCATTTGCTGATGTAAAATTAGAGTCTATGAGAACTAAAGATCCAAGTGGCATTTCTGACTTATTCCAAGCAGCTCCAAGGTGAAACATTCATCATTCTCTTACCACTTTCAATTTTTGAAATCATCTCTGATTTTATTCCCCTAATAACAACATGTAAAACAGCCATGTCCTGATGCTAATACCCTTAGGTGGTGGGCAGAGTGGGTGTGAACTTACTCTGATGCATCCTTGTTATCCACATTTAAAGAGTGTCATCTATGAGAGTGTCGTTCCTCTCAAAAGTTATGGAGATTTATGAAATCCTTTGCTTCTAGGACATGTCACTCTGAGGAGTTTCCCTGTAGGTCACTTCAGGGCCCCTGTAACATATCACCTGTGGATTCTGTAATTTATAGGTTTGTGCAGTAGCTGCTGTAGTTCTCAGAAAACAAGGGGTGGGGAGAATGGCGATGTCTCCTGGGGAGGGAAATATGAGAATATTAGAATCTGTGGATTGAGAGGCATATAGTTTGAAAAAAACCTATTTGATATTGTCACATCGTTTTCTGCCCAGAAAACTGTGAGGTGTGATGCTCAGTGACATCTTTATGGTTGATAAGGTCACATAAAAGATATAGTAAGAAAGCACTTGCGATTAAATCAGTCCTGGAGAGACCTGGAGATGTGGCCACCAACTCTGTCTCTCTGAAACAGTAAGGAACACGAGAGAGAAATAAAGCAAACCCCAAAATCCATCTCCTCGGTATGATCTGAAGAAGGAAAAGAATGCCTTTTTCTCTTTATAGGAGTGTAAGTTTCGTACTTATGTATTAATTTGAATTGTTGGTGTAGATTTTTTATTGTAATTGCACGTAGTAGGTCTTGTCTTTTTGTTGTTGTTGTTATGTGTTGTTTCATTTAGTCCAAGGTCTATCAGTTCTGAAAATGCCATTTTAAAATCTCCCACAGAAGTTGTATATTTTTTAATCAAATCCTCTTACTGTTTCTAGGAGATTTTGCCTTATATTTAGTGGCAACATTTTGTGGGAGCAGAAAGTTTTATTACTTCTCATCTTTAAAAAAAATCTTGTTCAATGTTTTGACTTTAAATGCATTTTGTGTGACGCAGCCTGCTGACTCTTGCTAATGTTTTATGTGAATTGGACTGGTGCCCCTCTATTTTAACTCTTTCCCTCTCTCTTTGTTTTAAGTGTGTTTCTTGGTTTTTAGTCTAGTAGATTCCTCTGTTAAGAGGAATTCAGCCTATTTCCATTTGGGGTAATAAATACACTTTCGTGTAGTTTTATGTTTTCTAAGTGTTTTACTCTATTACTCTTTTCTCTTTTTTACCTTCCTTTCATGCATTAATGAATTAATTAGCTTGCTTGAGAAAGTTATTATTCATCCCCTTCCCCCCTTTTTTGGTACTTTTGATGCATTTCTCTGCTTTTTGATTCTGCAAGTGGTTACTTTATTCATCCCATAAGTCATCATTGAACATATATTATATTTGAATGTGATAGTTATGATCAATTTGCTTCTGTCAAATTGCTTGATTGATCTGTCCCTCTTCCTCATAGCAACACGAAAGGAACTCTTTAGAAAGGTTTTGTTGCTTTACTCTCAATTTTTCTCTTTATTTTTCATTTTTAGATTTCACTCGAGTAGTTTAAAATATTTAGGATGTTGTTTGCTCAGATTTGCCCTTTTCTGTCCTTCTTATTCCGAACTTTCAGTAACCGCCCCCCCCCCCATTATTTACACACACACGCATGTTCAGGTGTAAATACGGGCCTTTTACAAAACGCGCTACAGACTGTCCGCGTGCACACCAGCCGCGATCATGCGCGGTGCCCAGCTTTCTCACCGGCGCGCGCGGTCATCTGGGCAGCCTCAGCACCGTGCCCATCGGCAGTTGTCTTCCGTCACCTGGGCGGTGTGATTCTGTAGCTCGTTGCATTACCATTGAAAAGTCCGATGCTGCTGTGGCTCGGGTTCTCCTCCCTTTTAAAATCTAACTTCTCCTCTCTCTTACTTGCAGGTGAAAAACAGTAGTTAATACAGTGGAGAAGTTGGAACTCAGGATTTCTTTTAAACTAAGTTATACCAAGGCTTCCATTTCTCTCTTTAATCGGTTGTGCCAGGGGCTGGGGCTGGGGGGATGGGCAGATGTTGGTCCAAGGGGCAAAATGGTAGTTTTTCAGGACGAGTAAGTTCTGAAGATCTAATCTATGGCATGCTAACTACAGTTAATAACACTTGAAATTTGCTCAGAGGGTAGCTCTTAAGGGTTCTCCCCACGAAAGAAACTGTCACTACGTGAAGTGAAGGATAGTTTGATTGTGGCATTCATTTCACAATGTATGTGTGTATATCAAAACATCCCACTTCAATTATCCCTTAATAAAACTGGGAAAAGAATTGCGTCTGGGATGAACAGCCCTTCTAATCTTGATGTTTATCGTTCTTGAGACAAAATGCTATCATTCCTTTAGTTTTTGCAGTGATTTCCTTTCCCTTTATCTCCTCCCGGGACTCCCGGTCCTTGCACAGGCGGGATCCTGAGTCTGCCCTCCTGGTGCCCGCGTGCTTTCCAGGGTTTTCCTCTTCTTGAATTTGCTGCTCTGTTGCGAGATATTTCTTGCCCAGGCTACTAAATCCATTTTCAGAAGCAGTTACTTTCCCTTTCTGTTCGTGTATTAGAAGTTTCCACCAGAAGGCTGTGTTGTTTAGACCCAGAAACTCTTTGTTCTCTAATTGGATCTTCTTCCGAGTTCCTCCCAGGGCTGCTTCGCTCCGCCTCTGATTCCGCCCTCCTCCCGCTCCCCTGGGCTCCTGCGCTCCGTGCTCCGCTTTGTCTGCTTCCCTCGGGTTATCGAGCACTGGTTAAAATAGTCATTTTTTTTCTTTAGCTTGTTTGTGATTTTGTCAGGTCAACTGCAGGGTAAAATCAGTGGGATCTCCCTGGTGCTGGCAAGGCCTTGGAAGGTCTGGTCCTATGGGGCAGTGGCCAGCAAAGGGGCCAGCCTTTGCCCTTCTCCTGAGCAGAGGAAGGCAGCTTCTGACCAAGCTTCTCCCCAGGTCCACCGAGCAGCCTCTCTATCCCAGGGGCCAGGAGTCTTGCTGCCTGCTCCCCTGCAGGTCCTCTGACCTTGGAAGGTCCCGGCCGCACCCCCAGGACCACACCGGCTGGGCTCTTCCAGGTATACAGGCCCTCTTCCACCTGCGAGCTGGTGGCCTTAAACGCTCCCCCCAGGTTACTTCTGAGCCTGATTCTGGAGCCTCAAGTCATCAGGGTGGGCACTGGGGAAAGAATAGTGGGCGGGAAGCGGGGAACCAAGGATACATTGGAGTCTTGAATGGATGGGCTGGAATCTGCTTGGTATCTCACTTCCTCCAAGAGTCAACTTTGATGATGGGGACAAGTTACAGGAAAACTGTTGTCTTTCCTTGTGGAGCAAGATGCCGCCCCAGGGAGCAGAGAAGCTGAAGAGAGAGGACCAGGAGGCGCTGGGGGTCTGTGGGTCCAGACGCTCTGCATGCCACCCAGGTGAGCAGCAGGCAAGCTACAAGGTGCGTGAGGCCCTGCACCCCACCCTGCTCTTCTGAGTGGAAGAAAGCGTGTGGCTGCTGCTTCCTTTCCACTTCCTAAATTTCATGCAAGATATTCCTGTGGCCAAAGCTAACCTGGGACTACACAGAGAAGCGGGTTCGGGGAAGCTCACCCCAGCTCAGATAAATGAACATATAAAGCTCTCACTTCGCTTGAGGCTGCAGTCTAGTCACTGACCTGGGACCATGGGCTGCCTGGTGGCCTCAGAGCTCACCTGTGGCTCATCACCTGGCCCCTGAGTATGCCCGCATTCATGGAAGCCTCTTCCCCATAGGTGCCAGGTGTTTTTCCCAGCTTGGCCCTCCTTCCCAGGGCTTGTGAAACTCTGCTCTCAGGGTCTTGGCTCGGCTCTCAGAAACCAGACCTGATTCCAGCTGGAAGTCAGGGGAGTTTGACTTCCCCGTGAAAATCCCTAGTAGTACCTGGGTGTCCCGGAGTGAGGCTTTCCTCTGTTCTCCATGCACCAGCAGCTTTAGGAAGCCAATACCATGTGTGAAGATACACACACTTAACTTGTTTACCTCGATTTCCTCATCCATAAAATGGGGGAAAACAACAGAATCTACCTCATTGGACTATTATGCAGATTAACTGAAAGTTGTTAGGTCCCTGGCACCTAAGTACTCAATAAAATGTATTATTATATCTAGGCAAGTTCCCCAGGAGAGAGCCTGCGAATCAAGGGGCGCAGGGTATGGGGAACTGTCTCCAGTCCCAGGTGGTCTGCATCTCAGCCCCCGCTGCAAACTCACAGCTGACTGTCACCTACCTTCTCCAACCAACACTGGCATTATTTCGCCTTGCACTTGAGTTACTTGCTGGCTTGTCTGTCTTCTCACTGAGCTGGGATCCCACTGAGGGTTACCAGGAGCTGGGCTTACTTCATCTCTCCCCAGCACGCAGCCTGGCATGGACATGCCCTTCAAAATAACCTTACAGAAAAGGGATGTTTTTATTTCCAGAATTTCTGATTTGCAGGGACTTGGAGGTTGTCTAACCCAATCGCCCACCGAATTTCAGGAATTCCTCTTTAGGCCATTTAGCAGATACTGTTTCAGTCTCTACTTGCATACCTCCAGGGTCGGGAGGCTCACTGTCGCTCAGAGGAGTCCATTCAAATTTTTAAACACACCTCTGTTCTTATAGCTAATAATTTTAGTCAACAGGATTAACTTCGTTCACCATTTGCATCAAGTTTTCAGGTGAAAGCTGCAGAAGCATGCAGGGAGAGAGCTGGTGAACAAGAATTGTTCTGGGCATGTGGTTGAGGTTACAAAACAGTAGGAAGGGGGACAGAACATATAACTTTTATAAGCTTCCCTCGGTTGGTCAGGAACAGGCTCTCGAGGATGGCTATGCATTTCTGCCTCCACTGTTTACTGGAAAACCCTACAAACCCAGACAGGTGTTTACCAAGGGCTTAAAGATAGAAGTTTGCGGAGGGTTTGAAGACAGAAGTTTATAGAGAGTCTGATGCATTTGTTCGCATGCTGATCTTCTAAACGTTCTTTTTCTGCTCCACAATTTTAGGGGGCAGAGTTGTTCAAGTTCTGAAGGTGCGTTTGACAGCCCCAGGAAGACAGGGGTTGGACTCTCATCTCCCGGGATAGTTTTGATGCCTTCTGGAAGGGATGCTGAGAACTTAGGACTGATGCCTCCCAGTCTGCACCCAGAGTGCTCGCTGGAGGTTAGCCAGGGCCTCAGCCCCCATGGATTAGCTTGGAATTCACTCAAAGAATCATTTCCAAAGGCCTACACTACGCAGGAACTGCCCTGAAGCCTGTCCCCACTGGAAAGGGGCGGCCAGAGGCAGGTAGGCACTAGCTCTGTCTAGTTCTGGCCAAAAAGTTCTTTGAGCCTCCCCGTGACCAAGCCATCTCAAGTGGGTTGAGGCTTCCCAGAAAACTGCAGAACTGCTGAGGAGTCGACCCCTGACCCTGCATCTAGGGCAGGCAGATGAGACGGGAGAGTGGGCCGGGTAACAGAAAGCCCCAGAAAGGGGAGTGGGCTGCCCTGGGGCTACATGTCTATCTGCTGCTAACACAGTTTTTCTACTGAAACGTGAAGAATCTAAGATGCCCTGGCTCTGACATGCTGAAAATTTAAAACTAACCAAGCAGCCACCGTCCTCCCTGAATGCACAGAACTTCGTGATTCCCTTCCCACCTGCATTGGAATCGAATCTTCCCAGGACCTCTGAGAACACACAGGATGAGGATGTGATTTCCACCCTACAGATGAAGAAGCTGAGATGTGCCCAGGTCATGCAGTTGGGGAGTGGCGGGGCCTGGGGTTTGCACGTTTCCCCACACGAGGGTTGTCACCAGCCTTGACTCTGACGATCCATAATTCTGCAGTCAGCATTGGCACCGCAAAACATCTCTTGGGGGAGGTGAATAGTTAGATGGCAAGTGAGGGTTTTATGTGAAAGATATCTCAATACAAAAGCGTTGGTATAAAGGAGACACAGAATAGGGGCTCAGACTGTCTCTGGGATAGCGATCTTTTGTCAGTTTATTAAATTCAGATTTATTGCCAACTCCCTGACCAAAACCATAGCTGTTAGCAGTCCATAACATGGTGCAGAAATATGAGTTCTCAGTGACTCCAAGAAAAAAAAAAAAAAGAAGACACCTTAATGACCTGTCGCATGGAATAAATCTTACTGGTCACATAAACCAGGATGACAGCAGTTTATATTGCTCCTCAGCACTTGAATGACTAATGTGGTCGGAGTGAGGAAACGCAGAAATGATTTCTCTTAACAAGCCAGCACCTGTTCGCAGACTCTCGGACCTTCCTCGGTCCTGCTCTTGGTGAGCCGCCACCTTTCCACACAGCTTGAGACACAGGCAACATTTCATCGCTGCCCTGAGACCCTTCACCTGGCTGTTCCCCGGGGCCCTTGAAGGCTCGGAGTCGGAGGAGTACTTCCGAGGGGCTCAAGGAAGTCATCGGAAAGACGTGGACGCTGGCAGGGCAGGAGCTGCCAAGAAGGGCTCAGGCTGGTTGTACGTCTCAACTAGCCCTGTGCCCCCATCCTGGGACCCTGCATTCTGCGGCATCACGGTCACTGTGTCAGAGCCTAAAGAGTCCCCAGAGATCAGTCAGTTCCATTTCTTCAGATGAGAAGACGGAGGCTTACAGGGTGAAGTGGCCGGCTCAGAGTCACAGGGCCAGAGAGTGGCGGAGGCAGAACGAGGGCTCAGATGGCCAGACTCTCATAAGGCACCGTGCAGCCTGTGTGGGGTGGCTACAGTCCTTCCTTATTTGGGCCTAAATGAATAAATGAATAAATGAATATAATCCTGCTTGGCATGGTAGCTACTGGATGGTCCACGTCCAGAGCTGGGAATGAAATCTCCAACCCAAACACCCCTGAGATGCTCCCCATGCACTTGATGACTGGCCTCCCCCGGGCCCCTCACCGATACAGTGTGTTACCACCTCCACCGTGGTTCTCCATTCTCCTTCTAACTTGACCTCACGACCACCCTGAACAGACAGATCGGATGGGCGCCTTTATTACTGTGCAGGTGAGGAAATGGGGGTCCTGGGTCAGGGCTGACCAGGCTGCACTTCCTTTGTCTCAAGCACGAGCCTGAGGAGTCAGTGACATCCTAAATGAATCGAAATGGGTCAACAACACTGCTGTGTACCGAAAGGAAAAAGAGACCCCCCAGCTGTATCTTGGGGTACCCCCCTGTACCCCAAGATATTGCAGTCAGCTGCAGGAAGAAGAGGCCACCAGAGCTACCGGACCACGCCCGCCAGGGCGAGGGCTGTTGAGCCGCCCAGGGCCCACGAGACCGGTTCCTGGAGGTTCCAGTTAATTAAACTAAAGTCAATCCCTTCTTCCCCTACAAATGGCATCTAAACCATAATCTTTTAAAAGGGTTCCTGTGTTTGATTTTGAAAGAATAGGTGCCCTATTCTTTCTCTTCATTAAAAAAAAATCATCTTAACTATTTTAAAACCTATTCTTCTCAGAGTACTTCTGGCTAAATTTTATGCTTCTTTTCATTTATCGTATTTGCAAAATTTTGTGAAGATGGTATTTCTTATCTATGCAGGTGTCTTTTCTATTAACAGGGACAGAGCAAACTTTCTTCAAAATGATATGTATCTAGCAATAAATACTTGGATTAAAAACTTGAGTCCCAGTCGATTATTATGCATAGGCACTCCTGATCTTGTCTTTGTAACTGTGGATGCTACGCACCAATGTGGGGTATTTTTTATCTTGTGCTTCATGATCAGCTACTAATTTCTGAGCTAAAATATGAAGCCTATAAGCCAGGTAACCCAGAGTGAGCTGCCGCAGTTTGATTTATTGTGACCTAAGAATGGGCATTAGAGGTTATTCACGTAACACACCGAGAACACGGGGATGCCATAGAAATGGTGGGGAGGGGAGAGGCCTCTGAACTTGGTGTTGACAGGAGTTCTAGGGCCTGGCATTTGAGCCTGTCGAAATCCTAAAAGCTTTAGAAGTGATGACTTTACCAGTCATTTTGTTCGTTTATTCATTCTATCATTTAGCACACATTTATAGAGCATCCACTGTGTGCCAGGGGCTAGGCTTGATTCTGGGGACACAACTGTGGTCATAAACACGCATGCTCTGTGACCTCTGGAGCCTCCTCTTGAGTGAGGGAGACACATCGTGAGTCACAGTCACACATTTGTGTCACTTATTTCCTGTTAGTGAAATCCTGATACTGTTTGGGGCGGTAGGTAACATGCCCAAATGAACAACATTTCCCAGGTTCCCATGCAGCCAAGGGCAGCCGTGTGACACACCCTGGTCCTCGAAATGGAAGCGGAAGTCTGTCGGGCACTGCAGGAAAGTTGTGTTTCCCGGTGGCAGCATTACCCCTTCCATCTCGTCGCTTCCCCCCCCCCTTTCCTCCTGGAATGTGAATGTGAGACTGGAGATGAGTAGCCATCTTTCAACTAAGAAGTGGCCACTCGACTTCGTTAAGGGAGAAAAAAAATAAGCCCCTTCTATTTGGTTAAACACACAGTAACTGTATTTCTCTTACATGCAGTCCCTACTGATAAAGTCATGGTATCTTGGATGCGTGAGTATGAGGCCAGCATTCTCTGAAGGGAAGGTAGGAGCCTGGAAAAGTGTTCATCGGCCAGGACTTCAGAATTATGCCTGCAGGCCTGACCAGATACATAAGGTCTAGTCTCCCTTGTGTCAGTGCAGACAGCCTGCGAGGGTGGGTTGTAAACACCCCTCCCGTCTGCATCTGCCGGCATCGGTATCATCACGGCGCTGCCACGTAGGAGGAGGTGGGAGAGGGTGGGTGCAGACCTGTAAAACTAAGGTGCTGCGTGGAAGGTGAGTTACCTTTCTTTCAATACCAGGCAGTCTGAAAGGGAACAAGACAAGAAACACATATAATGAAAGCCCCAGGAAGAGGTGGATTTTGAAGTGGCCCTGAAGGTTGGCACTGATGGTGATGGACAGAGAAGGCTGGATACACAGGGAACAGAGCTGGGGGACCGAGCGGGGCGAAGGCCTGGCAACAGGAAAGGCTGAGGACCAGCTGAGAACCAGTGCAGCAAAGAGCCGGGCCAGGGCCCAAGTGCTTCCACATGATAAAGAACGGATTGGAAACCAGAGTACCGATTACGGCTCAGTGCGAATGGTGTCAGGTGTGTGTGTGTGTGTGTGTGTGTGTGTGTGTGTGTGAGTTCATGTCCATGGTGATGTGAGGGAAAAGGAGGCACCAGGTGGGGTCTTCTCCAGTCATCAACTCCACGGAAGGGATGTGGAGCTCAGAGTGAATTTTTTGAAGCAGAATTTCAAAGGCCTGGGGGCCCACAGCTAGAACTTCCTCTGCAGCACAGGCTGGGAAGAAACCCAGGGCCAGGGCCGCCTCCCCTTCCTTCTCGGAGCCGCCCAGTGACGGTCTGACTGCCCAAACTGAGGACCTCTTTCCACACCTTGTGGCAGAGCCGTGGAGAGACCGCTCCTGGATAATGAGACAATTAGCTCCTTGCATTCTTCCTGCAGGAACAAATCTAGGCTCCCATGGCATCTGTCCCCTCCTGCTCCTCCAGCTGGCCTCCTTGCCACATGCACACCCTCCTGGGGAGCGAGGAGCGGGGCCCCAGCTGCCTGCCTCTGCCCTGCCCTGCCCATCTCCGCTTCCACCGGGGTCTGGGGCAGGCCGGGGGAGCAGGGAAGGAAGGGAGGCTCCAGCCCGCTGAGTGATTGACAACAGTGCGCGCGCGCCCCTGAACTCCTTCCCCTCAAAGTTCTCCTGTGGGGCTGGCAGCCCCATGTTGAAAGCTGCTCCGTAGCTGAGGCGGCATATGGACTGTTGACAGAGCAGCTGCTGGGGAAGAAGATGCTGAAAGGAAGCCTCGAGGGATAAACAGAGAAACCGTGTCACCACGTGGCACCCAAGGCACAGAGCTCAGCGCTCCAGTTCCCTGTCATCTCCTTCCTGGAGAGGAAATTGGTTCAGGGCTACTGTGCTAGATTGTGTGCTCTTAAAGTAATGACCAGCATCACCACGTTTGTGGAGCACTTGCTATGTGCCAGCTGGTTCTGTGCACTGCTTTAGGTGCATTATTCCACGTGCTCCTTCCCACAGTCCTCTGTGGAAACAACTAGTACTGCTGCTGTCTTATGGATGGAAGCTGAGGCCAGCGAGCCCGCCACCCAGCTGGTAGGTGGCCCAGGCCTAACAACAACCGAACAACTGAACATTAGGGTGACTTCATGTCGCGAGCATTCTGAGTGTGAGATCACTGGACGAACGGTAACTGAGATGCACGGTGGTGTAATTCACAGGGAAATAGGACATTCAGTCCCTTGTTGGAGCCCAGAGCCCAGGGGCAGGTTGGTCATCTGTGTCCTTCTGGCCTCTAGAACAGGGTCTTGCAGGGAGGCACGCAGTGACTTAGATGAAACTTGCAAGAACAAATCGATCAACCCCGGGGGAGGTGCTTTCAGGTCCATTTTGCAGGCAGGAAAGCAGGCTCCTTGGGCAGCGTAGCCAATGGCCTTATAGTAAAATTGGCGGAGAGGAGATTTGAACTTGGACCTTCAGGCCACAGTTCCCAACCTGTTTCTGTGTTACCTGCAGTGACTCAGGTTCAGTGGGGAGAGGCTGGCTGGGCTGGGTGAGGGGCGGAATGGAGAAAGAGTGAGTGAGGACAGACAGCCCTGAGTGTGGTCGATTTCTGGCTCAGATGCCGGCATCTTAATAAATCCCTGATCGAGAGAATGGAGAGAATATTATTTCAAGAGCAATCTAGCTTGCACAAAAAGATGTTGATTTTTTTTCCTGTTGTCAAAGCTCTGTCTGCACCCTGATCCCTGACAGCTAGGGGTCAGTGTCTGCCCCTCGTGTCCGTCAAGTGCCATTTTCCCCAGGTGGATCCGTCACCGTGGCTGGGAATCTAGACCTTCCAGACGTGAAGACAGAAACCAAGAGCCCATTCATCACACTGAAAGCCGACACTTGACAGAGATTCGATCCCGTCTTGAGGCTGGAAACTTGAAGAGAAATGGAGTGGACTAATTTTCTCAGACTCCGCTGGGAGAAGTTCCCAAGTGTTAAGGCAGCACCAGAAGCCCCATGAATAGCACTGCCAGAGAGTTCTGCTTTGGATGTGGCACACCAGGGCCCAGAATCGGGCAGTCTCTTGCTTCCAGCATGTGATTCTAGAAGATTCTTCAGATGCATGTTGCACAGGAATATTCCAAACATGAACTGACTATGTTATTTGAGACAGGGAGAAGAATATACACAAATTCTCTGCTTCCTTTTAAATGGAGGATGGGCCAAGAACCTAGAAGAAAAATTTCCCAGGATGGATCTTTGCTAAACAGAGTAACAGGGTTAGGATGCAAAGTGGATTAGCCAAGAGAAAATTACATTGCTAACATTGTGTGAGGTTAAACTCAAGAACTTCTGAGTCCTGCAGAGTCCATGGACATGAGGGCAGGAACAGAAGCCTGCTGCTTCTGGGTACTAAACATTTTTAAAGGTCCACTGAGATCATAGGCACTTCTTCAGCCCTCCTCTAACCTCAGCGGGTCCTTGAAGATGGAGGGAGAGGACCAAATTCCTGGGTCCTTCCTGATTTACCACTTCCCTGCTTTTCCAGCCTCCCACAGCTCCTCTCTTCCCAGCCTCATCTGATGCCCTTTCACCTCTGGGTATCACGGGATGCCTGGAGTGGGCATCCCTCTTTTTCTGCCCACCGGACTTTTGTTTGTCCTGAGAAGCCTGGCTGCAGTCATACTCCCCTGGACTCCCTCTGGCAGAGTTGCTGCTGGAAATTCCTGTAGACAGCCCTTTGCATATTCTTCTCACATTCTTCCCCTCCCCCCCGCCCCGTTCTAAGGGTCTGTTTCCAATACTAGGCAGAGAAGGGAGTTGCCAGCCCTAGCCTCTTCCAGAGGTCCAAGGACCTGGTAGATTCTGGCGCTTGGTTGATGCTCCCTTTTGAATGAACAGTAAGGCAGGACGCCTAACCTGTTGACAACCTCAGGCTGATATTCCTTTGTCTTACTCATTTTGCACAAATTCCCCAGGGATTTGGAGAGCCCAGTGGCGAGCAGCTTGGAGGCCTCCTGAGAGGCAGAGGCTCCCGGGATTCGCCCATGCTGACCGTCTCCCCAAGCAGCAGTGTGCACTCAGAGAAAAAAATCTTCCCAGGCCAAACCTGGTTCAGAGGGAGGGAGGGCTGGGCGGAGACAGATTTCAGCCCCAAAGACCTCCATGGGGCCTCTGGCACCGCGACTGCTCTCTCTCCCCAGTCCTTCCAAGCAGTTCACGTCCTTATCACCCGCGTTGAAGTGCGACCCCAGAAACTCATGCCAGTTGGTCCCATCATCCCAGTCATTCTACTCACCCGCCCTGGGTCTAGGGGAGCTGCCCAGCCTCAGGTGCCTCCACTGTGGATAACAAAGGTGCTGCTGACTTTGCAGGCAGATTACCAGGATGGAATGAAATGTTATTTATTTGTCTACTTATTATGTATTTATAGTTTCTTACTGCCATATAACTAACATAGAATGAATCACCCGAATCTTAACCGTAAGTTTGATAATTTTTGTTTACATACACATATACTCTGGTCACTCATTTTTAAATGAGATTTTAAAAACTGACATAAACCCTTACAAACTGTAAAGTGCTGAAAAAATGGTGGTTTTGAATATTACCAGGAGGTGGAGCCTCTTTCCCATTCAATTATTCTCCTCCCACAACATCTAGGTTTCTAGAAATCATTAGCATCAGTTGCAACCGCCCCAGCAAACCCTGGCAGGTGCAGGACGTCGGAGCCCCAGCTGTGCAGAGTGGCCAGGAAGACCCAGCCCCGAGGCTCCCAGAGCCGAGGCTCTGAGCTTGCAGCCCCTGTACCCACCTGCCAGGCCCCAGGCTGTCCTCACAAAATGGGGCCGGTGACAATACAGCCATTGTGGAGTTTTCATTCAATGCAGCTTGATTCAGAATATGCGCTCTGTTTGCCAGGCCTGGGCAGGGAAGGGGGGAGGGAGCTTCCTGGGCTGAGCAGCTTTCACAGGTCACCGTCACAGGGTGCGGGACAGTGGACATTAACAAGCACCCACCCCGGAGGTGAGGCCCACAGAGGCAAGGGCTCTGTCACCCTTTGGACTTTTTTCCCAAGGGTCCCTGAGCTCTCTCCAGTGTTTGACCACCTCTCTGGGCTTTTGCCAACTTCTCTACTTTATCTGCTGGGTGTGTCTCCACCTGGCTGCCCCGTGACCCTTCAGCCTCAATGTGTCCCTAGGAAAACCCATCTTGTTAATTGCTAACCCTGCTTCTTTCTCCCAGCTTCCTGCTTCCTTCATTCCAGCACCGCTGACCCTCCATCATCCCATCAGAGCCACATCCCACGGTCAGTATCGCCCTTGCCATGGTTCCTCCTTCTGGTTCTCCTGTGCTCCCACCTCTGCAGTTACCTCTGGAGACCCTCCTTCTGCCGGGAGCCTGCTAGCTGGCTTCCCCTCACCCCCCAAAGCTGGAGTCCACTGCCTGTGCCTGGCCAAACCTTACCCTCTTGCAAGACCTAGAAAAATGCCTCTGCTCCAGAAGTCCTCCTAAAACTTCAGGTACATGGTGTTGACCTCTTCTGCCTGTGGACTGCGGATGGCTGCCTTTATCTGAGCCTCGTTATAGGCTCTGGGCAATGTCTACTTCGTCCCACTCTTTCGTCTCCCTGTCCCCTGGTCCCTAACATGGTGTCTGGCCCTCGGTGCTGGTGCATGGAAGGATGAAGTCTGCGCTAATGACTAGGCAGCATAAGTAAAGTCAAACTCACTGAGCTATTAATCATACTTTCAGAGACCCAAGCCTTTTGGAAAAGGCCAGGATATGCTAATTCAAGTGCGGGCTGTGAGTGTCTTCCTTCCTCTTTTGCATCCCTGACCCTTGGGCCTCCCAGAAAAGGGCAGGTGCCTGACACCTCACAGTCCTCGGTGTTTGGAAATGCTGAAGCTAGAGAAACTTCGTCATAATTACCTACCTGCTTGAAAGTACAAACTATGTAATTTGCCTTTAAGTGATCTTAAATTAATATAAATAATGAAGTATGCTCAGAATGCTCAAGTACTGGTACATCCAATTGAACACAATTAAAATTAAGATGGATTTATTAGTATCGTGACTATTATTGATTAAAATGGTAATGATAAATAAGGAGAAATGTTAAGTACAACAGGGAGTTGGTAATATTTCTTCAAAGTAATCATTTTGCTGTGACTATCCAATTATTAGTACATTGAATGTGTTATTCAGTGCAATTAATTACCCACTTTGCTTCTGGGAAGACAGTAGGGAAAAAATTGCTTTCTGCCTGGAGTGGCGGTTGCCTCGGGAGAGGGACTGAGGGACCGGGAAAAGCCACTGCTGCCTGGAGCCTCTGGGGCCTCTGTGACGGAGACCACGCTGTCCACTGGGGCTGTGGTGCCGGCAGCTCTGATGGAAGCTGCCAGTGCCCTAGGGGAAGGAGACCGGACACTGCGGGGGCCAGGGGCTCCATCCCACGGGGTCTCACGGTCTGGTGCTTCGGTAGCTGTGGGAGGAGATGGTCAGCAGGCTGGGAGGGGAATCAGAAAACCTGTCTTGAGTCTTGCCTCAGTCACCTACCTGTGGGACCCGAGTTCACCTGCAGTGCCTCCCAGCGGCTCACTGATCTCATCTGTGAAATGGGACGAACACAGCTTGCCTGCCAAGATCTGTGCGTGAAGGGGATCTGCCAGCGGGGCGAACGTGCCAGCGGGCCATGGGGATTGCTTGTCAGGGGACCCAGGATGTCCCCTAGGCTCAGTCCGACTTGCGCATTTGCTTCCGGTTCCTGTAACCCACCTCTGGGAGTCACCTCAGGCGGCCTGTCATAGGTCCCCACGTCTTAATGTGACATGAGCGTGGAGTGTTCCACTCTTGTCCTTCAGCCCCGCTTCGCCCCGCGTCCCCTGACCCAGGTCACACTGTCCACGAACCACGTCCCCCTCCTCAATGAGAAAGATATAAATGGGTGAGATGATGAAATAGTAATTATTGGACGCTTTTACAAAGCTCTCACCTGTTAATTGCCTTATATGTCTGTACAACCATCCTACTAGGTAAAGTACTGTCTTTAACCCTTATTTTAAAAACAGGACACTGGGGTCTGGAGAGGGAAAGCAACTTGCTTAAGGTCACAGAGCTACAAGGTGGTAGCTTGGGGACTTCAACTCCCATCCTCTGATACAAAGAAATATGCCCCCTGCCTCTTCAGCCTTCCTCAATTATCACAACATTTCCTCGTCCCTGGAGGCCCCTTGCTCCCTCCCGGCCCCAATGCCAAGGATTTACCGTATTGCTTCCTAAAGCTAATTGCTAGTTTTTACATAAAGGCTTTATTTTATGAGCTCCAAATTGCCCAAATTAGATTTTATTAAGCTCGCATGTATGATTTTCCTTGTTTTTATTAAAATTAAGTTCACTCATTTGCCATTTGCAAGGGAGTTTGAAATTAGGATCGCTTTGTATCCACGGAAACACAGGGAGATTCTTACATGTGATCAGACTTTTACCCACAGAATGGGGGGAAAGGCAGCTGGTAATTAGGTGCGTAATTCACAGGCAAGCTCCTGCAGCACAGTGCTCCGCGGCTCTGCTTCATGGCTGACGGTCAGGGACAGCACTTTCCGGCATGTCGGTGAGGAAGGCTGGGCAGGGGGGTGGGGCGGTGGGAGGAGTTGGCACCCGTCCCAGGTCTGCCCTCATTCATTCTGTGGCTTGGGAAAGGCATGCCTCTGGTTCTGGGCCTCAGTTTTCCCATCTGTAAGATGGGGGATTAAGGAAGTTAGGCATAGCCAAAAGATTTTATCCCGTGCCTCAATTCTGATAATTGGGAGCTAATGACTATCATGGTGTGATAGGGGGGATTTTAATGTCAGGCCTGGACTCAGCAGGAAAAAAATGCCTCTTGATTAACTGGCTCATTCAGCAATTACTCAGTGAGCAACTACTAAGGACCAGGGACTCTTCTAGACACTAGGGATGGATGACTAGAAGAGTTATCTATTCTGCCCTAGCTGGTGTAGCTCAGTGGATTGAGCTTGGGCCTGTGAACCAAAGGATCATGGTTCGATTCCCAGTCAGGGCACATGCCTGGGTTGCGGCCAGTTCGCAGCAGGGGACCCATGAGAGGCAAGCGTACATTGATATTTCTCTCCTTCTCTCCTTCCCTTCCCCAAGATAAATAAATAATTTTTTTAAAAAAGTTAGGTGCCGGTTCCCTGAGCAGTTCAGCAGGGGGAGGATACATTGATATTTCTCTCCTTCTCTCCTTCCCTTCCCCTCTAAAGATAAATAAATAAAATTTTTAAAAAAAGAGTTATCTATTCTTAGGAAACAGCAATGATGATGAGGATGATGATAACAAAAACAGACAACTAAATAAATTACATTTAAAAGATAATGATAAGATGATATAAAAGAAGACAAATCAGGGAGGATGATGCTATTTTTAGATTTGGTTGGAGGGAGGGTGGTCAGAAAAGTCCTCTCTGAGGGGGAATCTGTAAGCTAAGACCTGAATGACAAAAAAGGCCCAATCGTGGGAGATCTGGTTGCAGCAGATGTGCAGGTTGCAAGGTAAGGTGGTAGGTGGTAGTTTGTGTGTCTGTGGAACAGAAGAAGCAAGGCCGGTGAGGCAGAGGAGGTGGAGATGAACTCAGAGCGGTAGATGATGGTTGATTAGTTATGTCTGCATTGACATGGGATTGGAGAGCATCACTAGTGTGTGCTCCCTGCTTGCAATCCCAGCAATGAATGATATTCCAGGATTCTGCAGACAAGAGCCACCTCCTGGTAGCATGGCCCCACTTGGGTGGATGGGGGTGAGTTGCTTGAGCAAGGGGGTGACATTTGACCTGGGCTTTGATGGATGCTCATTTCCATACCAAGGAGTGACATGTTCCTTTCCATGGTGTCCAGTTTTTGTCCTGCACTGTCTGGGATGTACTTCTTGAGTAATTCAGGAAAGGTGTAGACTGACTTGGGTAAGGAGGACGGTGTGTGGTGGCAGAGAACCTGGGCCCAAGTCCACACTCTGCTGTTCTTTAACCATGAGGCTCAACTGGTCTCTTCAGTTTTTCTGATTCTCAGTTTTCTCATCTTTAAAATGGAACAGTAATAAAGTCTACCTCTCAGAGTTTGGTGAGATTTAAATAATAAATCAGCACAAACTTTAGAAAGTGTGTTATCAGCATTTTAATATTTATAATTTATATGGCAGTTATAGTATGATAATCATACTACAAAATATCATTACTAGGGTTTAAAAATTGTTATTACTAGGATGACTCCTGATACTTATCCCTCAAAAAAGTTTTGATGTTTTTTTCCTTGAGTATAAATTGTCACAGCTCTTATAAAAAAATTAGCAGTGTTCATCAATAGCCTAAAAAATGTTTCTCTTTGCCCAGTAATTCTACTTCTTAGAATTTCACAAAAAGAAGTCAGTCACCCTGGTTGGGTGGTCAGTTGGTTGGAATGTCAGCCTGCACACCGAAAGGTTGTGGGTTCGATTCCCAGTCAGGGTGTGAATGGGGGGCAACTGATCGATGTTTCTCTCTCACATCCATGGTTTTTCTCTCTCTCTCTCTTCCTTCCTCACTCTCTAAAATCAATAAACTTACCCTTGGGTGAGGATTAACAGCAACAACAAAAAAAGAAGTGGACTTTTGTTCTTGGTATTATGGAGTACCTTATAATAGCCTAATTAATTCTTTTGCTAAGAGCTAGAAATGCTGAACGAAATACAAAAGTTGTATTTATTCATCAATTGCATGAATAAATAGAAATAAATACACTATTGCTACAAGCAAAAAATATGGATGAATCTCACAAACATAATGTTAGGCAAAAGGAACTAGATGCAAGATATGCACAATTTTATATTTGAATTTGACATAAATTCAAATATAAAACAATTTTTTATTTAAATTTGACATAAAGTCAAATATACATTTATATACAGATGATATATATGAGATATATAAAATGTTCTGATAGTAATATACATAAGATATATAAGTATAAAATATATAAGTGAATATATAAAACAATATGAATAAGCACATATATAAAATATGTTTTAATAGTATACATAGTATGATCTATATTTGAATTTATATAAAATTCTACCTCTTGGCGTTCACGTTCAGGAGGACGTCTCCCTGCGGGGAGGTGCAGAGGCTGGGTCCTGACTCGAGGGGGCGGGGCTCCGATGATCACGTGTTTCCCTGTCAGGGCGTAGGTTCTACGGAGTGCACACTTTTTGAAAAGTCATTAAACTGGACATTTTTGATTTGGGCACTTTTTTATAGGTATGGTTCACTTTGATTAAAAAAAAGTTACCTGAAAAAAAAAAAGGGAATGATTGGGTATATGAATAAAGAGGCTTATCACAGCATTATGTACCAATAGTGAGAAATAGAAAAATTTTCCAGCCCACAAATGGGAAATACTTAAATGAAATGTGGTAATGATACTGTCTTTGAAATGATGCTTCCAAAGAATTGAATCACGTGGAAGAATTTGCATACCATTTTGTTAACTGAGTAATGTGCTACAGCCCTTGTGTGCCGGGGTCCCATAACGCAGCTACTTCCTTAGCTCTGAAGGTTGGAGAGGGTGGGAGAGGCCCGGGGTGTGGGCGGAACCAGCCACCTTTTGCTCAGCACCTGCTTTTCACCATTTTCAAGGGAAGATGAACAGATCCTTACCCCTGTCTCTGTTATCTCTAAACTGGCTCATCCTTCGGCCACTCCCTTCAAATCTCCACCCCTGGGAACTCCCCCCAGGGGCTTGTTCCCCACCCTTGCCCCCCGCAGAGTCACAGCGGGCTGAGCTTTCGGTCTGGATGACTCCCCAAGGCTCCCCCAGAGCCCTCATCTCTAGTTCTCGGAGTCAGCCCAGAGGAAAGTCTCCGGGAGAAGACAGGCATTTTCCTACCTGCCCGCAAAGCCGTGACTGCTGCCTGTTAGGATTCCGAGTTGTATTAGCAGCTCCCTCCACCCCTCTCCCACTTTGCCACCTGCCCCACCTCAGGGCCAGTCATAGCAGACTGAGGGTGGTGACTCCCTTAACACACAAAGGTCTGGAGAGGTTTTGCCATCACCATGTGCTAGAGCCTCCTCCCTGCCCCCTCTTTTCTGGGGGACTCCAAATCTCTTACAATGACTTTATTATTTTTATAATCAGGAAGTATTAAATAATCTCTATGAGCGCTCTAGGCTGGTGCTTCTCCAATGCTTTAACATGCCATGCCTACGAATCACCTGAGAGCTTGTGAAAATGCAGCTCGTGATTCAGGAGGCCTCCGTGCAGCCGAGCTTCTTCTCATCTAAGGCTCTCCCAGGTGATGCTGGTCCAGACCATGCTCTGAAGAAAAAGTGATGGGGAATGAACTGCTGCCTGTCTCCTTACTCCTCACTGCGCTCTACCCTCCACGTTTCACACTCTTCACATCACATTTTCATGTAATGTTGGCCAAGTCAGAAGTTTTTCAAGATTTCTGGAATTGACTTCCGTACCTGGGGTAATGGAAGTACTTTGCAGGTTACTTCTTTAGAGAACAGATTCCTAGATTGGAGCCTCTTTACTTCCTAGGCTGATATATAACAAGCAGAGTTCATGAAAAGGGGCTTAGATAAAAGTAACAAGGCCGGGACTTTAGCTCCCCCAATCTAGTGACCTAGTCCTCCTCAGTGTAGTTGAGGGGGATTAGTACAAGTTGTTGGTAAGGGTAACCATCTCCGTTGTCCTGTGACAGGGTGGTAACAGAGTCAGAGAGTCCTGACTGGAGGCTGGATTGCAGCTTCTTGGGGGGATTGGAAAGGGGATTTGAATTTCAGAGGGGAAGGTAGCTAAGAGACCTCTACTATGATTACAGTGAATCTCAACGAGCCTCCCAGTTCCACTGCACATTAAAAAGTCTATGTAACGTGTTCTTGGAAAGATGAATAGGAGTATATTGAAGCTACATTTGTGATCTATTTTTTATTATTCAGAATGACAGAATCAAGTAGTGTTAGGGTGGAAAGAACACTTAAAGGCCTCCAGTCCCACCCGATTATGTAAATGCCATGCTGATCCTGGGCTGGGTGAGAGAGGGCGCCCATGATCAAAGGGGCCCAGAGCCCTGGGTTGCATTGGTGTCCGGGAGGCTGTGCTTATCTGGCCTTCAGACAAAGGCTTCCCAGGGCGGGGGATGGGTCGCTTTGCTAGAAGCTTTTCCACCACTAGGTGGATCTGACTGTTGAGGAATTCTCTCAGGTGAGTGGAAATCGGACTCCCTGTGGCCTTGTGCCACTTGTTTACTATCAAATTATTATTAATAAACAAGGGTCTAACTAAGCAAGGTTTTCAAACTTCTCTGATGCCAAGGATCGCCTGGGAAGCTTATTTAAAACTCAACCCAACCCCAGCTCACATGAGACAGATTCACAGGAGGCCCTTCCTGGAGATTTCGATCCAATGGGGCTGAGACGGGGCCTGGACCTTTCTTTTTGTTTAGCAGCTTACTCCTTTTAAGGGAGTAAGGATATAAAATCAGTAGAGGACACATTTGGATACAAAGATTCATTCCTTTGACTCAAGAGAAAACTCTGCTATGGAATGTGGGAGATACAGGCTGACTTCTTTACCATGGAGCTAGTAGGTGATATATTTTTTTCATCTGAACTTAAATAAGTATTAGAGTATTGGAAGAGAACGTGGAAAAACTTCACTTTTGTTAAATAATTATTCGCTTAACAAATACATATTTTAAAAAGTGTCATTAATACAATATGACAACGAAGCCAATGGAAAACCCCAGCTGGGAAAAGCAGAGGGTCAGTCAGGTCTGTGATACCGTCCATTGGAACGGAGGCCTCTGCCTTCCCGGGCCCTGGGGCCTCTGAGGTGCTGAGGGCAGGCCCTTCCTCAGTCACAGGCGCTTCAGCCTCCTCAGCCTTGTAAGGACATTTATTTTAGTGGCCTTGGCATAGGATACCCTGCACTCTCCAGACTTCTGGAACTGGTGAACAGCCTGAGAAGTTTTCCTCCAAGTTCGTGTCTACCTTTGGGAGAGACCCAGTGGAGGGGGCGGGGTGTGAGAGGCAGATGCTCGAAAGTGCAGCTAGGAAAGCCAGACTTCCCAGCTCACATTTTGTTGTTGTTGTTGTTGTTTTTCAGACCAAAATTCTTTTGTTCAGAACAGATTGGCACCAACTTCTCAAAATTTGCATCATAGAACAAAGATTCCTGTTTGAGTAAAAACAATGAGAATCGCACAGCTTGTTTCTCTAATGTTCCTCTTGCCTGTACTGCCCCAGCCCTGCTTAGAATTTCTATTTCTAATCTGCTGGGGGCAGAGAAGTCCACTGGGTCAGATCAGGAACAATGAGGTGAGGGCCTCTGGAACAAGGGATGGGCCTGGGGCAAGGGCTCTGAGACAGCTGGTCTGGGGCCTGGCTCCGAGACATTAGGAGTCCTTGTTTCTGGATGGGGGTCAATGCTCCTGAGCATTAAACTGACCGGGATAGAGTCTGGGTACCGGTGATGGTGCTGATCACTTTGGAATGAGCTGGATTTCGGGAGAATGAGCTTGTGTTGAAGAGTCAGAAAGCCCGTGTGCAGACTCGGCTGAGCCTCTTGCTAATGACAGGATTTTGTGCAATCGCATCCCTGTTGTGGGCCTCGGCTTCCTTACTTAGGAAGTAGAAAAAGAATCCCCGTCTTGTACTACTCACAGGGTTACTGTAAATATCATGTAACTATCTGAAGTATTTGATTACTGCAAAGTACTAAGCATGCCAACAATAATCATGGTAACAGTGACACTGTGATGCTGAATTTTATACTAGGGTCTTCAGTGTTGATTCTTATAGCCCTATAATTATTTAAGGGATGATTTATAGGCTGCCATGTACTGAGGTGGTAGTATAAGTTAAATTATTTTCATCTGTGCTGGTGGGGTGGGGTGGTAAGCCAGGCAGCCAAAGTATCTAAGGAAGACCCTTGCCTTGAGGAAGTCTGACCAGACACTTAGTCTTTGCCTGTTCTAAAGCCTTGAGATGATCAATCTGTCATCTATCATCTATCTATCTATCTATCTATCTATCTATCTATCTATCTATCTATCTATCTATCTATCTATCTATCTATCTATCTATCTAGGGAGGCAGTATATGAGCCAATATCACAAACGACAAAGACATCTCGAAGTCTCTTGCAAGAATGATGTTGTGAAGGTGTCCGAGGGGGCTCTGGTTGGGACGGCTCATTGACCAGTGGAATGTAGTGATTGAGAGAGTGGGGAGCCTTCCTTCCGAGGTTCTCAAGGCCACCCACGCCCTTTCCTCCCTTCCTTGCCATTCCCAGGTCTGAATGTCAAGACCAGAGACCCGAAACCCTGAGAGATCGGCGCACCTCACTGCGCCCTCTTTCCCTTTACCCCGCCCTGCAGCTACCCCGTTACAGTGGTAACACATAGTGCGTATTCAAGGCATTCTTTATTACTCAAGTGATGTGACGATTGAATTCTCTTTTTTTGTAAAAGAGCTAAACAAGACAGATGGGGCATCTAAAGAGAGGCAAGCGCTCCTCTCCCCACTCCTCCCCCACCTCAGCGGAAGTGTGGTGTGCACTCCCCTCCCCTCCTGATGCATTTCCACACATGCCCGTGTGAATCACATGCAGTTTTACTGCCTGCTTTTTTCACTAAGTGACATATTTTGGAGATCTTCCTGTTGCCATATCTCTAATGCACTCTGCTTTCTGAGGAACAACGATTTCCCGAACTATTCCACTCCCTATTGGTGGTAAGTCAGGCGTTTATTTTTTTGCTTCCATACGCAATATTGGGCTGAGCATTCTTGGATCCATGTCCGTAAACTTGCACAACGAGTTGTGTGGGCCACACAAACAAGAATTTCCTTTGGAGAGAGTCTCGAGAGTGGACTAGCCAGGACCATTAATCTGCGCACTTGAAATTTTGATGGGTGCTTTCAAATAGCCTTTGTCCTGTGGCTTCGCCAGTTTACACACAAGGTGCGCGACACATGAGAATTCGCTTCTCTGCGTTTTGCTAGTATGTCGTCTGTATCTTTTTTACTATTTTGTCAAGTAATTCTGCTTTCCCTGACTAATGAAGCCTTGCATAATTATTCATTTTGTGTGAATTATTAGCTTTCTGTGAATTGCCTGTCTTTTTTCTTGACAGAATTTTTACAATTGAGTTGCCTTTTTCTCTTTGCCTTGTTAGAAACTCTACGTTTTGGATATCAACCCTTTACTTGTTAGCGTGTTGTAAATAATCACTCCCAGTCTTTTTAACCTGGCTTGTCTTTGAACTTGGCTTAGTGTGTATGTTGACTGACAGAATTGTATAACTTATATAAGCTTAAGTCTCGGAAATTGTTATGGTTTCTGGATTTTTTTGTCTCTACTATGAAGGCTTTAGTATCCTAAATTCATAAAAGTATTCATGTATATTTTTATACTTTAGGTCTTTAACTCATCTGAAGGTTATTTTCTGAAGATAGATGGTGTGAATTAGGAGTCTATTTTTTTCTTTCCCTAAATGTTTAGCTAATTGGTTCAATCTCACTTGTGAAATAGGCCACTGTTTCTTTTTCGAACTACTACCTTAATTGCCTAATTCATTTTCATATGCACTGGGTTTGTTTCCAGGTTTATGATGCTGTTCCATTGAGCTGTTTGTCAATATCTGTACCCCTCCAGACCATGTTAATTACTATAGCTACAGAGTGCTTGACATCTAGTAGGATAAAACCTGCATGAAAATGCTGTTGAACTCAGACTGGAGCTGTGTTGGTGGACAGATGTGGGGGTGTCACAATAATTGTATCCTCACACTAAGTGTCCCAAACAAGGAGTGTCACTTAATTCATTTAGGTTTTCACGTTATTTTATCTTTGAATAGATCTTGTACATTTAAACATTATATTTGTTTTCTAGGCATTTTGTGTTTTTTATTATAAGTTGAGTCCTTTTAAAGTTCTTATTTAATTAATACTAGTATATAGGAAAGCTATCGGGTTAAGTAAATGGATGCATCTGTCCATAGTTTTGAATTTTCTTATTTGTTCTAATAGTTTTCAGTTGATTCCTTGAATTTTTTTAGATGGGTAATAATATTGTTTACAAAAAGTGAAAGATTTTTTTTCTGTTTCCAAGCTGTATGTTTCTATTTTTCTTGACCTCTGAGGCAATAATGACTAATATCGATCATAGCAGTGAATTTTTTCTGGCTCTACTCTTTTGTGGGGTCTTATAAGATCTCACCATTAAGTATTTAATTGCTAATAATTTCCAATATCTTTTTTTATGTTGAACTTATATTCCATTTTGAGTTTGAGATTTAAAAAATTAATTTCAAATGTTGAATTTTATTGAATGCTTCTTTATTTATTAAGATAATTAATATTACTTTATGGTTAAAAGATTTTATTTATTTTTAGAGAAAGGGAAAGTAAAGGAGAAAGAGAAGGAGAGAAACATCAACATGTGGTTACCTCTCATGTAACCCATGTGGGTTACCTAGCCCACAACCCAGGCATGTGTCCTGACTGGGAACCGAACCAGTGACTCTTTGGTTCACAGGCCAGCACTCAATCCACTGAGCCACACCAGCCAGGGCTAATATTACTTAATTTTAAGGCAAATTACAGGATGCATTTCTCTAATGTTGAATTGTCCTTTATACCTTGGATAATCTTTCCTTGGACAAAATGTATTATTTTGGATGTGATATGTTACTGTTTACAATTTAGGATGTTTACACCTACATTCTTGCATCACGGTTGGTCATATTTTCCTGGGATCCTTACTCTCCGTGTGCTCATCTCTGGGGTCATTCTATTGTTAACTACAGTCTGTGGCCATTCCATCCAGGTTTCCTACCCATCGTCAAACACACCCATCTTTGTCATATCTCAAAGCCAAGACACTGGCCTCGTCCTTCACTGGGATGGGATGGCTTCCTCAAGAGGCTTGTGTGGCTGAAGGCTGGCTTCTCATTCAGACCCACCACCTTAACTAACCAGCCCCCCAACCCCAGTCATTCTCTGTCATTTAGTCTGCATTATGTCCTCCGCAGCACTATTTCTACTGGATATTATTTACCAGTTCGTTTCCTTGTTTAATATCTGTGTTTTCCTGCCGAGTTTTCACCCGTGAGAGCTGGGCCGATTTCTGCCTGGGCGTGGCTGCCTGTCAGAGAGGAGATGCTCAGAAAACACCTGTTGAATGGACGGGTGGCTTTGTTTTTGTTTTGTTTTGTTTTTTCCAGACAAGGGGCATGAGAAACAGAACTTCCAGTCTCTCATGGTTTGAAACACGTATTAATTGTCTTCTTCATAATATGCTGGTTGGTTGGCACAAGATCAGATGTTTAAGGGCCAGTCCCTGCATGGACAAAATGGGGATAATAAGCGCATTCATCCCATGGAATTTTTAAGGGCATTTGATGAACAATGCAACCTTCCAGGCAGGTAGGTAGCTGGTGTTCAGGAAACACTTGCTGTCGTTATTATTGTTGTAGTTCCTGACTCCCTCGCACAATAAGGAGAGGCCTCCCTGAACTTCATTTTCACCTCACTGGCCAATGAGGATCAAGTGAGAGCATGGAATTTGAAAATGGCTGGTATGTGACTATTGTGATTCTTTCCTGCCATGTCCAAGAAAGAGGCCCATAAGTGAACCTGGGCCGCAGGGAGACCTGTGGGCCGAGGATACACTTGGAGCTTCACAGACCTGGGCTCAAATCCTGACTCTGCTACTTACCAGCTGTGCAACTCTGGGAGAATTATAAGCCCCTCTCATCCTCATGAGGTTGCTATTCATTCTGTAAAATAGGTGTTAACACCTATTTCACGGGGTTACTGTAGGAATTAGATAAAAGTGAATATATGAAAAACCCAGTTTAACGTTTTCCACAGAAGTGGGTATTTAATAAATGATATCTATTAATATTAGCTTTGCCTATGAAAAGGATTGGCAAGCCATGATTTAGAACATTCTCTTTCCAATTTCCCATCAGCAAATTAATCACACTTCGCACACCCTCACCGACAGATTTCACAGCTAGTGCATTCAGGGAAAGTTATTAGTTTGAATAACAAAATCTTTGCCCGATTTGCCAAACTGCACATCAGAGCAGAGATTGTTACAGGTTTACAGGGTGGGGTGGATGGAGGAGGCATGGTGATGGTGGTCACAGAGCTGCTGTGTTTCAGCCACTGTGCGGAGGGCTTCACAGGAACACTTGTGTTCTTCCTCATCTTACATATTAGAGGGTAGAGGCCTAGTGAGACTAGATAACTGTCCCAAGGCCACAGAGTTATCAGAGGCAGAGGGCAGCTCTGGGTCAGCAGTCTGACATTGGAATCTTTGCTCTGCACTGTAATAGAGCAGCGGCTTCTGGGCAAAGCGGGGCAGCTTGCTTCTCAGAGCTTGCAGAACAAAGAGAGAGGCCCAGGCTTCCAAAGTGTCACTTTTTATGGGTACAGTTACTTGTTCATAATGTGTGCTTGACAAGTACTTTTTCGAATGAATGAAGAGTCAACGGATAAATGCATAAACAAGTATATTCTTCCTCTGAAGACTTCTGAAAACATGACCATGAGGAGTGTGTTGTGATATCATGTGCTTGTAAGACTACAAGGGTGTGCTGTAAACATGACTCTTAAGAGATCACAAAGGGAACCAGATCATTCACTGTTAGCTCAGAATGACAGGTAATTCTCAACCTCAGCGTGGATTCTTGGCGTATGTTTCTTTCTATTAATTATATTAATATATGTGGCTAGGTGGTCACCAAATCTAGACTGTTTCCCAGCTTCTTTCCCAAGGAGGTGTGCTGTGCTCCTATGTCTAAAATCCATTGTCAATGGATCCTTGACAATGGATGTGAGTAGAATCGATGAGTGTCACTTTCTGGATGTGGATGGAGGTTAAGAAGTAGCAGGTGTGTGCCTTCCCTTTCCTTTCATTTTCTTCATCTGCTTGCTGAATGCAGAGGCTTCTGAAGTCCTGGAGGACGTGGATGGAGCCACAATATGGAAGGAGCCTGGGTCCCTTGGAAAACTACCCACCAGCCTGCAGCACCTGTGTTGGATGGTCACAAGAGCAACAAAACTTTTTATGTGCTGGGTCACTGAAATTTGGGGGTTTGTTCCAGCTCATAGCAGAAGTTCACTCAAAATTTTGATTCCTCTTGAATGACCAAATCTCTCTCTCCACACATATACACACATACAGACACATATTCTGTTGTCGATAGCTTGTAAAAGTATAATGAACAAAAATTAGGGGCATAGCCCTGGCTGATGTAGCTCAGTGGATTGAGTGTGGGCCTGTGAACCAAAGGATCATGGTTCGAGTCTCAGTCAGGGCACATGCCTGGGTTGCAGCAGGGGACACACGAGAAGCAACCACACATTGATACTTCTCTCCTTCCCTTCCCCTGTAACAATAAATGAATAAAATCTTTTTAAAAATTAGGGGCATAAAAATGCCTTAGAAGCTCCTTCCCCCTCTCTACTCAAGGCACAGAAATGGTCTTCATAGTTTACAAAGCAATTTTACATAATTGTTTAACCTTTGTAGTTTAGTGTTGTATTGATTGTTATACAGAGGAGGAGATTGAAATTCACTTAAGGGATTTCTCCCAGGTCATGCAGCTGGCCGTTAAGAGGGTGTGTGGGGACTTAAACCACATTTGTCTGGCCTTCCATTCTCTGCTTTTTCGTCCCAGCAAAGTAGTAAATGTGAGGTTCTATGTGGACCAGTTCCCTTTCTGTAAGATGGCTCTGATGAGTGCCCGCTCCCTTTTTTTTTTCACACCTTTGTCTCTGCCAGGGTTTCTTGGGTATGCAGTGCCCAAAGCCTGTGATTAATAACAGCTGCAGAAACAAGAGAAAAACATCTCCTAAAAATAAGTGATACCTTGGAACACAGTGTGTGTGGACTTGTAGGAGGTGGATGAGTCTGCATGATGTAGAGTGGCCACGGGGACAGCTTTGAGTCCCCACAAAAGACGTCTCTATTATCCGTTGCCCCCACCACCCGGAGGCTCCACAAACTTGATCTCAGAACCAAGGGCAGAAAAACTGGACTCGTCTTTCCACTAAGCAATGAGAAGACTTCCCTCAGGAGTTCAATCTGCTTGCAAGGTAGAGCCTTATTATCCCCTGCAGATTATGTTATTCAATTATATGGTTCGGTCACTTCTCAGCCTTTTGGCTAAGATCAAGAGCAATTATGTGGTTTGTTCAAAAGTGTTTAATGAAATAGAAAAACTCTCACCTAAAAATATCAGGTGGTAAAATAATATGAGGCAAAGTAATATAATCAAAAATTTTAAATTTAAAATTTTATAGTCACACACATTTGGCAAAAAGACTAAAAGAGAATATACCTCAGTGTAGCAGGAGTTATTTCTAGATGATGAGAGATCAAAGTTGAAAATTATTAATTTTTAAATTTGTTCTGCCACTTTTAATTTCTGTTTAATAGATGTTGTTTTAATAATAAAAATGGTAAGAAGGAAGTAGAGGTTTTTCTTGAATTGATTTAATGTTAAGGTTTTTGCTCATTTTCTAAGTATAGTTTTGTCAAGAGAAAAAATTGAGCTACAGAAAATTTGCCACAAATAATAGCTTTTATTAATGTGATAAATTATATAATAAATTATGAGATTAAAATTTAGAGCTACTATAACATGTAATTTATACAACATTCTACTTCAAATTTTTTAAATTTATTCTGAATTGCCCAGTTTACTTCATAGAATTTAGAACATATAAGTTGTTTCATTTTGTTGTTGACGTTTTGGTTGGGTTTAGTTCTCCTCAAAAGTATACAGACAAACAAATCTAACCCTCCATAGCTAAAATTTAAAAGCAAACTAGAAGACAAAACACATATAAATTAGATAGAAAGTGAAGAATTACTTTTTCTAAAGAGCATTTTAATGAAAAGAAGATTTCTATTTCTATTCATCTCTATAGATGAAGAAAAATCTTCCAAATATGAGACTCTGAAATTTGGATGAATTTAATTCTGATTTAGAAATTTAAAGAAGATTAAAAATTATTACAATTGGCTAATTAGACAAATATTTTTGAGCTTCACATTTCTTTTCCATGACAGATGTAACAAATTACTACAAACTGAGTGGCTTAGAACAACACGTTTATTCCCTTATGGCTCTGTAGGTCAGATGTCAGACACAGGTCTCACTGGACCAGGTCAAGGTGTCTTCTTTCTGGGATCTCAAGGGGAGAGCCTGTTTTGTTGCCCTTTCCAGTTTCTCGAGGCCACTTGCATATCTTGGCTCATGGCCCCTTTCTCCAGTTTCAAAGCCAGCCATGGCAGCTTGTGTCCTTCTCAAATTACATCACCCTGACCCTCTCTTCTGCCTCTTCTTCCACTTTTAGGGACTCCTGTGAGTAGACTAGGTCCAGTGGGCTAGTCTGTCTCTATCAAGGCCAGCTGATCAGCAACTTTCATTGCATCTAAGACCTCAATTCCCTTTTGCTAATTAAGTAACCTATGAATCATTATTCTGCTACCACAAGCTTCTAATCTGTGTTAGGTGTGATGCTTGGAGATGCTGGGGAAGGGGGCAGGTGGGTCCAGAAGTGAAGTTCATGGTTAGAAGCTGAGAGCAGCCATGTAGAATACCTTCAAGACAATGTGGACAGTGATTAGGATCATGATAAATTAACATGCAGAGACTTGGGAGGGGACCATGGTTCTTTTTAGCTGGGAGGCACAAGGGAGGTTCATGGTGGACTGGCCTTTGGAGTGGGCCCTAAAGGATAAGTGGGATCAGATAAAAAATGGTGGCAGGGAAGCCAGTGGTATTTCTACTAATAGATATAAATCAAAGCTAGTGAAATAGCCATTTCTGTACGAGAATAATTGTCAAATACTGACTTTTTCATTCAACCTCATGCATCAGAGCGAAAGGCATGGAGGCAAAGGCAGTGATAACTTTCAGGAGACATTTAGGAAGTCTCTTGTTCCTCCTTTGTAGCTTGGTCAGGACGTCTCTTTGTTTTATCTACTGTTTATATTCTTACTTTTTTCCTTACACAGCTTCTAAGGTGCCAGTTACACTCTTCCCTTATGAGAAAAGTAGCTTCTTAGCAATTCTTTGTGGCTTATAAAGATTTATACTTTGAGCAGAATAAATTCTTCTGTTTTAATTGGGCCAGATGGAGCTTAAGGCTGTCTGATAGAGAAACTCCTACCGCTTGCCCATCATCCAGCCCTATAAGATTGTGTCTGCTTAGGGCAGTTGAACAGGAGGCCAAGGGCAAGCAGAAAGTCCAGGAAAGAGGGAGGAAGAGAGGGAGGGAGAGAGAGAGAGAGAGAGAGAGAGAGAGAGAGAGATTAGTGAGCTTTGGCCAAGAGCTGCTATTGCATCTTTTCAATAAACTCCAGTTAGTGCAGGTTTCCTGAACATGGATCTTGAAGTCAATGGCATGTGTTAAGGGCAAATCATGAGACCTCACCAAACCTTTGAGTCTCCTGTGCCTGGAGTTAATGTGGTTATTAGGATTTTGATATTGATTTGATTACTCACAAGCTGCGAGCTGGAAGCAGTTCCTCTGGCAGTCAGGTGCTCCTCTTTTGTACCTTATCACACTCAATTCCTATTTACTGATTTTCAATAAATCCCCCATGGAAATTTTTCCCTCCAAGACCATGGAATCTGTATCATATCACGTGACTGGTCTGATTCACAAGAGTGAACTCCTGTGTCTAAAATCCAGGGAGGGTAGCACCTGGTAGATGGCGTTGCCATGGACTCTGTCTCAAAAATGAACTTTCAATGGCAGAAATGGAAAGATGTGGTTAGAATGAATTAGAAGCTTTTACATTCAAATTTGTGGGTTTTTTGTCTCCTGCAAAAATAGATCTCTATTAAAACTCCAAGCAGGGGAGGAGTCAGGAGGGCTGCTGAGTTACAGGCGGGCAAACCCCTAAAGAAAGAAAATATACTAGTTAGTAAATTGACTCAGGAAAGAAGAAAAAAGGTGTCTAAATGAAAGAAGATACCTCTGAATGGTATTGTTAGTAATTACTATCATAAGATGAAATAAAATGGAAGCAGGCAGGGAGGACAGAGAAAAGAAATGGTTCACAAAGCATTTCTCAGAAATTCAGAAATGGGAAGATTTTGAATCAACCCTTTTTTTATAATCCCAAGCTTCAAGGAATCATAAAAAAGGACATTAAAAACAATGACCAGAAAACTGGAAATCATTAGCAGCTGATGGGAAGGAATAGAAAACAGTCTCACAGATGAGAAGGGTAAAGAGAGCCAAAGCCAAAGAATTCCATACATTGGTCTTTAAAACAAGAGTAGGCCTTGAGGATTGGCAGAGGAGAAATGTTCCCCAAAGTACAGGGAAATGTGAAGAAAGTAGAAAAGGGAAAAGGAAGAAAATAAAGAAGAATTCTTGTAGCAATGTGATTCCCAAAGAACTGTGGAGAAGATAGCGCAAGAACACCTGCAAAAAGAAACTCAGATAAAGGTGTACCTGAGAAATTAGTGGCCAACATCTTTTGAAGTCCATGTGCAAAGAAGAGATCTTAACAACATATGGAGGGGAAAAAAAGTTATCTTGCACAGCTCAATATAATAAAAATAGTACCATATTTAACAACAACCACTCTAGGAAAAAGCAAAATTTATAGTCCCTGAGTTTAATAGACCAACCAAACCCAGCCCCAGGTTTCCAGCCAAAATATATCTTTTCATTCAAGGGAAAGATGTTTGCACAGTCAGAATAGCCACACAAATTAAATTAATCAATTTTGGTGCTGTAAAAAAAAAAAACATTGAGGACAGGCAGATTCGTTATTCTCTTATCCCAGGTGGGTTAAGCCAAGGATTGTGCTGGGTGGGGAGACCAACCATCTCAGTTTGGTTGGGACCAAAGGGTTTGCTAGGATGCAAGATTTTCAGTGCTAAAGCCAAGACAGCCCTGAGAGAATGGGGGTGGTTGGTAACAACCCAGGCAAGCTAACTAGGCTCAGCAGTCAGTAAAATTAAAGTAGAGAATTCTCTAACCTCTCCAGGTACTACACTTTCAAGTTTGTTGTTTTATTCTGTCTTCTAGAAAAGCATTCCCCAAACAGTCGGCATTTGGTCATTTTGCTCATCCAGTTAAATATTGATTGCAAGCTTTTTAATGCCTTGGGCTGGGTGTGTGGTTACAATGGCAAATATCCCCGTGTCTTCAGGGGCCTTGGAGGTGAAATGGGAGAGCAGGGTATGAAACACACACGAATGTGCAAATAGCTGGAAATGTGATAGGTGATGTGAAGGGAAAGGATAGGACGATATGACTGAGAGTGACATAGAAGGTGTCATTTAGACTTGCATTGGGGTGGGGGGGGGACTTCTGGCCAGAAAATTGTCTCTGAGAACATGACATGAGACCAGAGCCCTGAGGATGAAAGGAGAGAGGAGCCGGAGGAAGAGTCAGACTGAGGTCCCAGACAGAGGGCAGCATGTGCAAAGGCCCTGAGGCAAGAGGGAGCTTGGTAAATTAAAGGAGTTGAGGGAATCCAATATCTGTCTTAAATTAAGATCCCCTTAAATTAAGGGGAAAGAGAAATGGCTCTACCCTTCGGCTAGAAAGCCAGAGTGCAGGAGTGTTGGTGGTAATAGTGGTCTAGGCAGAGTTGGGGCGGGGGTGGGGGGGGAGGGGTAGAACCAAGAACAAAGGCTGCAGGTCAGTGGTGGAAAATGATCTTTTTTGCCTGAACTGTTCTGATAGTATCAAAGGAAATCAATACAGCTGCCCTGGGGTCTTTCTGATGAAGACACATTATGGAAAGGCTTTGGAACACAGGTGGGAGCAGAAGCTCTGAGACAAAGCTTCTCAGACAAAGCTTGTTCTGGCAACAAGAGAAGGACAGAGACCTAGAAGAATGCGTTGTGGAGGATAAACACGACTGAGGCCGAGATTTGCAAAAACAAAGGGAGAAACTGTGAAGGGTGCTTCTGGCTCCGCTATGCACAGAATAGGCAAGGAGGCATTAAAATACGGGTAAAACTGTGGTGGTAGCGGAGAGTCTCATGTCCAGAAGACCCAGAGATGCCTGAATATTGCTTAACAGTCACCTTCGGTGGTCCCCCAAAGAGACTCTGAGAGACTCTGGCACAAGGAAGCAACATAGTTTTGCTAAAGTATTTTTTCCCCAGCACCCATGAATCCATAAGCTGTGACTTAGGCTAAACCTGCAGGGAAAAATTTTCTACGCTTCTAAACTCCATCGTTGGATCTGTTTAATATGGTAAGTAAATCTATGTGAAGATGTTGAAAATGTGTTTTACGGTTTTGGAGGTGAAACTGAAGTGGGAGTTGTAGTGGAGATAGCGGGTTATGGAAAGGCGCGGTCACAGGGACAGGGTGGCATGGTTGGTCTGGAACAAGAGGACAGACTCTGGAGATGCAGGGAGTCCAATGCTCAGCCAGGAGGAGCCTCAGTGCTGACGAAGAAGGGCTGGAATAGGCTTTTCTGTTCAAGAACCCTGGCTCTGGCTGGTCACGAGATGCAAAGGACCAAAGGAGGGGCCAGGACGGTGGCGCAGACATGTCATGACCTCTGTGGGGGACACTGCAGCGCGGTGGCCATTTCCATACAGTCCTCTAGCAACTGCTCTTATATCGGGGGCTTGCATGTGTCCTCCCTGGTGGCATGCATCCAGGGATCGGTACACATGTGTTACTTGAGGTTCTTGCCATGTTTTCCTTTGCTTCCAAAAGGTGGGACACAGGCTTCCATCAAACAATGACAAGGAACTCTCTCACTCTCTATGGTTAACTAGATCTCCAGGCACCTACATGTCAAACAGCACAGGGAAACATTTAAAGGAGAGCCAAATACATCTCCTAAAAAAACTTCAGAAATGATTTTAAACCTAGGAAGTCATATATGGTGCGGATTCCAAAATATAGTTCAAGTGACAGTGTGACCTGGAACTATGACTGTTTATTTCAATTCTTGCCATAAAATTCCCGCCAGGTTATTTATTTTTATGTGCTTCAAAGAAATGTTGGGAGGTTCTATATGGCAAAACCCAGTCCACAGACGATCAGGAATGAAGTCAAAGACCAGAGAGAAGGAGTGTTATTGAAAAGCAGCTGTGTCACATGGTGCGAATGTTAAATATAGCAGAGCACAGACTTGGGAGTCAGAAAGACCTGGGTTGAAATCACACTCTGGCACTTAGTGTCTGGGTTAGTGTTGTCATATGATAAATGGGTTAGTGATACTTATTTTGGGAGGATTAAATGAGATAATGTATGCAAGAGCATTTAGCTCAGGGCTAGGAACATAATGAGTACTCAAATTTATTATCATTGCAGTTATGGTTATTATTATCATCGTTATTGTCACAGGACATGTGAAATCATGTTGAGAATCCTCACTATCAACTGATTAAAAATCACTTTAATAATAGACTCAAGAGACATCTAATCCTTTAGATTCACAGGCCTGCTAAATAGCCTGAGAAGCTAGCCAAGTAAATAGCATTCAGTGAAATCACTGTAAGTCAAGAGAGGATTTCCACACCACGCTTAAGTGTTATGGCTGGAGTGTTGCTTTTGCCCTCCTCCCCATTCATAGGTTGAAAGCCTAACCCCCATGGGATGGTATTGGGAGGTCATTTGAGTGGTCCCTCCGACCTCCCACCTTCACGAATAGGATTAGTGCCCTTATTAAGAAGAGACGACACAGAGATGGCGTCCGCCCTCTGCTCTCTGCCAAGTGGGAATATAACAAGATGAAAGCCATCTGCAAACCTGGAAGCTGCCTCTCATCAGACACCAGATCTGCCGGCACCTTGATCTTGGACTTCCCAGCCTCCAGCACTGTGTGCAATGAATGTCTGTTGTTTAAGCTCCCGGCCTATGATAATTTGTTATAGCAGCCTGAACTAGGAAGCTATGATAATAGGAGTCTAAAAAATAAGAAAACAATGATATTGGCCTACTTGCTTAGAGGTGATAAATTTATGCAGTATTTAAGCGTGTGAGAAATAATACTAGATAATATCACTTACTTAGAATATGCAAAAATAAAATGTCTCTGCCAAAAGGCAGACAACGATGAGGGGTTTAATGAAAAGAAAACATGGGGTAAGATGACAACCAGGAAAGGGGAAAATCTAATAATAGATTAGGAATCAGTCACAAAAATTATTTCACATAAAAATAAGCGGAAAGTGTATGCTATTTTCACAACCAGAGAAATTAAAATAATTTATTAAAATAATCTAGAGCATCTACAATTCCCCCATGCCAGCAGAAGACATGCACAGAAACATTGACAAAATTATGCTATTGAGAGATTTTTTTAAGCAATTAAAAATTAATAATGAACACAAAACAATAGAGCTAATAAAAATAGCCACGTCAAACATGTGGAGACAGGTCAGAAAGGAAGACGGATATAGCTAGAAGACATAATACATCACACATCTTCATTTCTCAAGAAGTAGTTTTGTTTAGCAGGAATTATGAATCCAGAAATGCAAGAGGGAAATAGGAAGCCAAGAAGACAAGTAATGTTTGCAACGAGTTGAGTGGTGGTCTCTTTAGATACATGACAATATATTGCAGGAACTTTTGGTTGGTTGGTTTTATATTGTTTAAACTATAGAGAACAATGCCAAAGAGATCTAAATATAGAAATTATGTTGAGAAACTTATTAATTCTTCAAGCATGACCAGAGTGATCTTCCCAAATTGTATATTATTTCCATCTTAAAGAAATCTGAAAGCTTCCCGTGAATGTAGAATAAGGTTTAGGCTCTGTGGCCCACTGCTGAAGTCTCTGGTTAGGAGCAGCTGCCCTGAACCAGGCTACCTGCATTGAAATCCAGGCTCCGCTACTTATTGGTACGAGCTGTGAGAAGTGGCACAAGTTACTCTTAATCCTTAGTCTATTCATCTGGGACATGAGGATAACACTGTGCCATAGCACTGCACCGGTGTATGGCAAGCATCGTCATTGCTGATGTTATTATAGGACCTCTCTCTCTCTGCACTTTTAGTCTTCTCTTCCATGTATTCTTCTTCTAGAAGAATCACCATCCCCTGCATGCGGGGGTGGTGATTCAACTCCAATATCTGTGTCTTTAATATGATGTTTTTTAAATATTTTATTTATTTTAGAGAGAGGTGAAGGAAGGGAGGAAGAAAGAGAGGGAGAGAAACATCGATGTGCGGTTGCCTCTCATGTCTCTACTACTGGGAACCGGGCCTGCAACCCAAGCCTATGCTCTGATTGGGAATCAAACTGGTGACCCTTTGGTTCACAGGCCAGCACTCAATTCACTGAGCCACACCAGTCAGGGCTAATATGATGTTTTTAAAGGAAACTGAAGCTTGCCAAGGTCACGAAGAGAGTAAGCAGCAAGTAGAGCCAAACCTGAACTCAGCTTCATTAGGTACCAGACTCCTGCCTTACCACCTCTCTGCTGTCCATCTCACACTCACTCACCTCCACTTTGATAGATAAGCTTCTATCAGATCAATCTCCTTCCAGAAAGACTAGTGGGAAATATCTGTTTGAAACTGTTGATGAGCTACCAAGCAGTGAGGACTCGGAGGATCCTTGGAAGAAGTAAATTCATTAAGATGAGCCTGCAATTCTGCTCACTTTTTCTCTTGGAGCATTTGCTGTTTCAAAAGAGGAACTAAGCGAGGGGAAAACTATTCCACATTCATGAATTAGAAGACCCAATATTATCACTTCTTCCCAAATTAGTTTATTGTAAACCTAATCAAAATGTCAGTGTATGTGTGTGTGTGTGTAAAAATAAGCTGTTTCCAAAATTTATATGGAGACACAGAGGGCCAAGACTACCTAAGGCAACCTTGGAGAATGGAACTGGAAGATTTACACTGCCCCATAAAGCTATAGTAATTACAAGAGTGCAGTATTGGTAAGAGGTAGATAAATAAACCACTGGTATCGAATAGAAAGTCCAGGTACAGACCAACAATTGTACAGTCACCTATTTTATGACAAAGGGGTCATTGCATTACAGTGAGAACACTTTTGTCTTTCCAATAAATGGTTCTGGTCGGCAGGATATCCATAAGCGAAAAAAATAAATCTTGTCACCTACTTCACAATTTCTGCAAAAATCAACTCCAGGTGGACAGCTATAAATGTTAAAAAGTTAAAATTATAAAGCACCCTGGCTGGTTTGGTTCAGTTGGTTGGACTGTTGTCCCATAACCGAAAGGTTGAAGGTTTGATTCCCAGTCAGGGCATATGCCTGGGTCATGGGTTCAACCCCTGGGTCAGGTGTGTATGGGAAACTATCAATAGCTGCTTCTCTCTTGCATCAATGTTTCCCTCCCTTCCTTTCTCTCTAAAAATATCCTCTGGTGAGGATAAAAAGAATTATAAAACTTCTAGAGGATGCGATAGGAGAGTATGTTAATGACTTTGGGGTAGACAAAGTTCTTAAACATTAGGGTAAACGGACGGAACATTAGGGTGGGAGGAGCACTAAACGAAAAAGAAACCATGAAAACATTGCACTGTATAAAAATGAAGAACTCCTGTTCCTCAAATATACTATTAAGAGAAGAAAAAGCATACTACCAAGTGGGAGAAGATATTTTCAAAACCTGTATTTGAAAATGAACGTGTGTCTGGAATATAAAAGGAACCTGTCCAAGCAATCAAAAAAAGATAGATAATCCAATGTTATAAAAATGCAAGAAACCGTGAACAGAACTTCAGAAGAGGACAGCCCATGGCCAATAAGGATATGAAAAAGGCTGAGGATCATTAGTCATGGGAATGGGAATTAGAGTCACAGAGAGATAACACTGCGCGCTCACTGCAAGGGCTACACCTAAAACCCTGATGCTGTCACAGGCTGGTGAGGATGTGGAGCACCTGGAACTCTCACGTGGCGCTGATAAAAGTGGTAGTTGGGGTTCTGTAAAACTACTGAAATTACAGATACTCAACTATTTTGACTGCAAAATAATTTCCCAAGATTCAAACTAACACAATTACTAAAGATGAATATACATATCGTTTATGACCCAGTAGTAACTCACTCAGGCATAAGTGCAATATAAATGCATCTGCGTGCGCAACGTACAACATGATCCACAAAGTCCGTAGCAGCGTTGTTTGTAATGGCCCCAAATGGTCACCCACTCCAATATCTAACATCAGTTGAGTGCAAAAATAAAGAAATTGTGTCATTTATTTAACAGGATATTCTGCACGAATGAAAATGAATACACTATAGGTATAGGTGATAACAGAGATGACTAACAACACATAATGTCGTGGGAAAGAAAGAAGACACTAAAGAATGCACACTGTATAAAATTTTTTAAAAAGCCAAGATAACTATGGTGATAGCGAACAAAACGGCAGTTACCTTCGGGAAGGGGTATTACCGATTGGGGGCGGGGCGAGGAGGGGTTCTGGGGCGCTATCAATGGTCTGTTTCCTGATCTGCCCGGATGTGAAAGTCCGTCCAACTGGACAGTCGTGCTTTGTGCACTTCTAAAATGTACACATGCTTAAATTTGTTGACATTATGTAATGAAAAATTGGGGGTCATAGAGAGCCCCAGATAAGTTTGTATTTGTTGTGTATTTCACACAGCAGTGCACGCACGGGGAAAACAACGGTAAGACCCAAGATTCCTGGCCTCGTTGGCATTCTCCAGGTGCGGGGATCATGTCCTTCGCCTTCCTCTTTCTTTGTTTTGAGCTCGTTTCTGGTTTCCCCTCATTATCGGCTCGTAAGAAATGAGTGGAGGCTCAGGTTCCCATTCTGTCCAAGGCACATACATTGGGTAGGACTAGCCATGTGTCTCCATTGGCACATATATCTTTTGTCAAGAAAGGATATGTTATGTCTTTAACAGAGATTTTTTTTAAAAAATGGGTGCAGTTTTTATTCTATTACACAATGGCAATATTTCTAAAGTTCATTAGTGAAAATTAACACAGGGCAGTGACACTGAGTTGGGGCACAGGGATGTCAGATGCAATTCAGTGTTTGGGACATTCACCCTAAAAACTGTTGCTCACCTGAAATTCAAATGTAACTGGGCATTAGGTTTTTTTCTGGAATCTACCACTCTTATTTGGGTCTCATAAATTTATAAAGTGGGCCAATTTTATAAAGTAGAAGCCGGTGTCAACCAGGATGGTGTATAAAAGTGGTCCGGAGACCCTTAAGTACCACAGAGAATTCTACCCTGACCTTACCAAAAAGACACCAAGATTATCAGTCAGGATGTTCAGGGCCCTTAAATAAACAGTCACACAGGCACTAGGAAGAGTGCAGAACATCCGAGAACCAGGGGCTTTCCTGTAGTCCATCCAGAATGAAAGCCACACCTGTGAAAGCACTCTGTAGGGGGCGCGGTAGTGCTTCAGGTGAGTCTCTGAGGTCACACTCCTTTACATAATGTTTGTCTCGGAGAGAGAGCGGTTCTAAAAGAACTTTTCCCACTTGCCAAAAAAAAGACCTATTTTTAAAAACCCTTATTACAAAAAAAAACCCCTCTATTTAAATATCATGGCAATAATCCCTGAGGAAAGGTGTAGTATTATCGAGAAGATTGTAAGATAAACAGATTTAGAAAGGAACTCTTGGGGAAAATTCTCTTTCCAGCGGAGGCTTTCTGAACTCATATACCCAAATAACTACTCAGTGTTTTTGAGTATTTGTACATGAATATTTTACAGTGGTTTTAAAGAACAGATGTTCCCATATTTTCCCCTTTTGCAAATTTTGAAAACAATCTTTTCAAATGTCTTCAGTATTCCAAAGTGCTTAACCTTTGCTCTGAGGTAATTACAGGTAAACATCTCCTTACGTACTAGGCAGGTTTTTCAAGGATGTGCCTAAATCATCTACAAGGCTTATTCAAATGTTTCTGGCAGCTGGTAGAGTCTGCCAAACAGTAAGGCATTTACTCCACACAAATGCCCAGGAATATCGTGAAGAGTGGTTGATGCTTCATTCAAATCTCCCTTATGTAGACCCCGCTTCACACCAGAAATAAATGGCAGAGTTGGGACCGGCTGCAGATGACAGAGTAGTGGGAGACTCTGGGGATGACTAGGGTGCCAAAGAGAGACAGAAAGAAGGCAGGAGAGTTTGCATCCAAACTCTGAAACGCCATCGAGAGAGAAAGGGTTGGGATGGTGGAGTGTGGACAGAATGGCAGTGGCTCTTGCTTTTCTGGTCTACTGAACAGCATCGAAGTGTCAGCAGGAGAATTGGTCTAGACCAGGGGTGTCAGACTTATTTTCACTGGGGGCCACGTCAACCTCATGGTTGCCTTCAAAGGGCCGAATGTAATTTTAGGGCTGTGTAAGTGTAACTACTCACTAACTAGGGGCAAGGAGCTCAGTGCTGCCACCGAGTAGAAACAAGATGCCAGGCTGAATAAAACAAGGTTGGGGGCCAGATGCAGCCCGCGGGCCTTGTGTTTGCCTCCTGTGGTCTAGACAAAGCTGGGCCTTTCAACTTGATAACTCTGTGCTGCACAAAAGTCAGCCAGAGAAGGTGCTATTTCACACCCTGGACACTGGGGCTTCCTGTTTGAATTTGAAGCCCGGCTCTAGCGGAGTGACCTTGGGGAAGCTGATTAGGTTCTGTATCCACAGCAGAACGTTGTTGTGAGGATTGAACAGCACATGACTAATGCCTGGCATATACCAGGCACCACCGCATACATGTCCATTTAAAAAAAAACAATAAAGAAAACTTTTGGGCTGGCCAAAAAGTCCAGAATATGTTTTTTTTTTGTAAAACAAAAGACACGTATTTCATTTTCACCAATAACTTGATTGATTTGGATATTTTGAATATGTTGGCTCTCTCTTGCTATTGGCTTCTCGTGGGTAGAGGCCAGGGGTGCTGCTAAGCATCTTCCAGTGCATAAGGCAGCCCCACAGCAAAGAATTATTGGACCAAAATGTCAATAGTATCAAGAAACTTCGTAAACCACCTTTGACACATGTTCAGTAAGTCACAGCCCCTTCTCCATACACCGCACAAATCTTTTTCATGTTTCAGTTGTGTTTTTACCTTTCTTTTAAAAATTTAATCTTTATTGTCTTTTCTTCCCATTATCATTTAGTTGCCTTATACCCATCCCACTGCAATCTCCACACTGTCGTTCATGTCCATGAGCACTTTTTCCTTTTTGTTCAATCCCTCCACCCGCTAACCTCCCTCTCCCACTAGCTGTCATTTGCTCTCATGTATGAGTCTGTCCTAATTTTCTTTGTTAGTTCAGTGTGTTCATTAGATTCCACTTATGAGTGAAGTCATATGGTATTTGTCTTCCTCCTACTGGCTTATTTCGCTTAGCATAATGTTCTCCAGGTCCGTTCATATTGCCTCAAAGGGCAAAATGTTCTTCTTTTTTATGGCTGAGTAGTATTCCATTGTGTAAATATTCCATAGTTATTTTATCCACTCATCTACTGATGGACACTTGGGCTGCTTCCATATCTTGGTGATTGTAAATAATGCTGATATTTTTGCCTTTCTTAAAATATAAAGCATAATAATGTACTGAAAATATTGTATATCTTCTTCCATCGTCAATACTAAAATGGCTGCACAAAAATTCACCAATTTTGGTAAGTTTTTTTTAATACATGCTGATATGACAGTTGTCAAAATACAATCTCACAAAATTGTTTTGAATGAAGTTAAAGACAACTAAGTACTACTAGAGTCATTTTATGGAGAAGACTAAACAACCATTTTGACCAACCCAATATTTCACCTGGGCTGGGCTTTGTTTTTCTGAGCTCTGGGCCTTCTTTGACGAACTCCCAAACATACCTGTGGAAGAAGAATAGAATGTCCCCCAGGGTTTAGTGGGGTTGAAGAGGGCAGTAGCCTGACCCCTGGTGCATTCCTCAGAAGGTGGTTGCGGATTTCACTCTGGGTGGATGCCTGAACCAGACCTGGCTTTGTACCTCTGAGGCTATGGGACGTTGGAGGGTATGTGAAAGGACTGGGTACTAAAAGTCATGACTGCCCTTTGACGGTCCATTTGGGGTACTGGGCAAACAAGACCTCATTGCAGGAAACAGTACTAGACAGAAGGTGCAGAACAATGGATGGATAGAAGGGATACTGTTTAGATGGAGGACATTGGATGGATAGTGGGAGGTTAGCACCAGTGTACATGCAAGAGAGACACAGGGGCTCTTCCTTACTCAACAAGTTTCAAAATGTGTAGGCCCTTGGAATTTTCCAAAGATCTAGGGGAGGGGAGGGTGAGGGAGATGTGAGGGTAAGAGTGGACCTCCCATTTTGGGTGCATGGAGCCGTGGAAGAGTTCTCATTTAATTCACAAAATAAATGTGGGTCTGCCCTGCACCCCTAGATGACGGAGCATCTCTGCTCTTCCTTGGCACCTTCCCATGCCTGTCCCTCGTCGGTCCTGCGTCGATGCCCTCCTGTGGGCCTTTTCCACTCAGCCTCTGTTCTCTCAGGACACTTCCTCTTTCTCCTTCCTCCCTCTGACCTCGGGTGTCTGTCCTAGAGCTGATGGATGTACTGTTTCCCTTCAGTCTTCAATATTCGAGGGGGTGATGAAAGCATCAGGGAGGAGATTTACTTTATTTTAATACTGACTTTTAGTCCTTATGTGGTTCAAAATAATAATAATGAACTGAATAAAGTACCTTATCTGCTTAGGCCTCAGTTGTCCTCTCTTGGAAATGCGGGGGATGGAATCTCTAAGATTCTTTGCAGTTCAGAAGTCCTGGGCTCTTTGATAGAGTTGGGAAGTACTCTTTAGTCTTATTTGCAGTACCAGTGACAAAAACGTAACTGCCTTGATGTGTCTGGGTATCTCAGCCTGTGTCCGTGACCCTCTGTGTCAACAGCAGGCCTTGGGGAGAGGGCATGTGAGCCTGGGAGAGACACAGGCTTTATTCCCAGTCAAAAATGCCTGAGGATAGACTGGTCTTGAACCTCAAATTGCTTAAAGACCTAAGTTCAGGGTCATCTCTCACCTCTCAATTTTCAGTTTCATGGGATATTGAGTCAAAGCCAAGTATTAAAACATTTTTGCTTTGACAGGTAGTCGTCAGCAGGGTAATCACTCTTTAAAAAAATACTCCTATGGTTCCTTCCACTCCCTACCAGAGTCCTCAATGTCTCTATGCTTAAAACAGAAGTATTAGCTTGAAGGATTATTGGGAGGGCAGGATGGGATAGGGTGCCTGTCCTGGGAGCTTGAAGAGGAGGTTCTTAGTCAACAGCAGCCTTAGTAGAAGTTTTTGCCCATAGATCTGGGCTTTTGCACCTGCTGTTCTGTTCCCGCCAGAGAGAGGTCATGACGTTCTCCTTCTTCCTGTTCTTCTGGATCCTGAAAGAACCTTTTTTTGCAGGGGTGGGGGGAGGACAAGATTTCCCCACTGTGAACAATGAATCTGGAGGGATTATCAATCCAGTGATCCATTTCTTTGGAACTTGCATGATTTTCCATATTTAATGACATTCCACCAGCAGGATAAACACACAGGCAAGGTTGAATCATCTTCTTTCCCCTTGGATCGGGAACTCACAAAACAGGTGCAGGAAGCAGGTGGGAACTCTGGTGGGCAGAATGCTGCTTATTCCATGCTTATACTGCTCAACGCCCCCCTGCCCCTGGGGTGTGCGTGGAAGGAATGAGGGGGTTCTTCCACTGAATAGTGGCTCATATCTGTAATATACGCACAGCGGGCCTGCAGAGAGAGGCAGGAGGGGTGCAGTGCCTAAAAGCAGTTCTCCCAGGAGCTCTTTCAATCATGACCAGAAAGAGGCAGTTTCCATGGCAGTGCTTGAGAGAGCTTCGAGGGGAACCACGTCTCTCCGGTGGCTTGTTTAGAGATTCAGAGATATGGCTTGATCTAAAAGGGAGAGGACTCATAGCTCCAACAAGTGCAGTTTGCTCTTCTGGTCAGAGGAGAAGAGGAGTGACCTTAAAGAATATCTGTTTGAGTTCTTTAGAAGAAAAAAAGAGTTTCCGGGTGTGAGAGACATGCCAGATAGACAGGAAAGTCCCTGTGGAGGAGCAATGCATCCTGAGAGTAACTGAAAAGCTGGTGCTAAAGGCAAAATCACACAGGTCCACCATTTCCATGGTCTGAGACTGACTCCTGGTCAAGGGCACCTGTCCACAGTGGGATGGATGGAAAGAGGCTGAGGTGGCAGCATCTGCATTTGCCAGAGAGCCTGTGAGGTAAAAGGCTTTGCTCTGAACAGCATGGGCCAAGAGTCCAAAAGGAAGCAAGCAACCACCTGCAAAGGAAATCATGGATTTGATGAAAGGGGGGTTGAGACAAGAAAACTGATCCAAGGTTCTAGACTGCCTCCTCCAGCACTTCTCCTTCCCCACCTGCCCTCCCCACCCCCACCCTCACCCTCCACCTGGGCCCAGATGAAACTTTGATAAACAGCTGATTTTATTAAAGGTCATAAGGGACACAAAAGAACCTACCCAAGACTTAGGTATAGATTCCAAAGGAAAGGAGGCATATGACTATTTAAAAAACCAAAAGCAAAGGAGACATCTTGGTTATGTTTGAAATATCCAAGAGGCTTTATTCTCGGGTGTCTGGTGATGCCAAATTAAGGCATTATTTCTGTTGCAAAAAAAATAGACTTGGTCGTGGACTTGAGTTCTCCAAGTAAATATTTTCTTGGCAGTGCACAGCATCAGTGCAAAATGCCTATTAGGCATCAACTATAATTATAGCGTTCAATTAACATTCTCAAGTGATTATCATGTCAGGCCTGGTGGTGGTTGTGACTTGGGAGGTCTGAGCTCTGCCTAATGTCTTTTCCAGGAAACCACTGACTGATATTTGAGTTTGGTGATTTGATGTGGTCATCCTAGTGTGGAGGATGGAGGGGAAGTGTGAGGTGTAGCAAATTCACATAACGACTCATGGCAGTTTGTTGCCCAATCTTTTCGGTAAACATGATCTTACTAAGATTTTTTTAAAGTCCAGTTTCCAATCCAATAGACACAATTGACTAGACTTATTTCTGCCATACGTGGGATTTTGACCATTCTTCCTTCTGCTCCAGAATATTAGAGAAGAAGTATACAAGGGAAGATATGTGCAGGGAATACATGAAGCTTCTCCTAAAGACAGGAGGGCAATAATTTATTGAGTGCCTATTATGAGCCATTTGTAATTATTTCTTGAGCTTACAACTACCCATTTGAAAATGGTGGCATTATTTCCATTTTCCATATGAGAAAACTGACTCAGAGAGGTTAAGTAATTGGTTTAAAACCACAAAGATAGTAATTGGAGGAGCTGAGGTTTAAACCCCATGATAAAAGAATGAGCCAATCTGCATTGAAAGGGTCATGGTGTTGAGCATTCATTATTCAAAAATGTTTCTTAGAAGGAAGCTGCCTACTTAAAAACTTTGGTGGGGTCCGAGGTAGAAATACGAATTTATGCATTTTACTCTGTTCCTGTGCAAAATATTGGGTTGGCCAAAAAGTTTGTGTTTTTTCATATGTTGGCCTCTAGTAGTGCTGTTGTCTTTAACTTCATTTGAAACAATTTTGTTAGATTGTTTGGTGACAGCTGTCATATCAGTGTGAATTAAAAAAAACTTATCAAAATTGGTGAATTTTTGTGTAGCCATTTTAATATTGAAGATGGAAGAAAATAAGCAACATTTTTGGCATATTATGCTTTACTATTTCAGGGAAGATAAAAATGCACCTGAAACACCAAGATGTTCCATGGTCGGGAAGACCCGTTGAAGTTGATAGCAATCAAATTGAGACATTAATTGAGGACAATCGACGTTGTGCTACGTGGAAGGTTGCTGACATACTCAAAAATATCCAAATCAATAAAGTTATTGGTGAAAATGAAAAATGTGTCTTTTATTTTACAGAAAAAACTAAATGGACTTTTTGGCCAACTCAATATCATTAAAATGGCAGAAAACATAAAAGGAGAAACATACATAAATAGGCAAAAAATCAGGGAAGACTGTTTTCCACTCATAAGAAACAATAAGGGCTTTCTGCTGGATGCAGTGGAGGCTTATACACCTGGGGGCTGAGCACCTGGTCACATTCCATAGCATCTTCTGGCTCAGTCCTGGGCTGCACATGAAGGTGAGCCATGGGACCTCCAGAAGCTTATTAGAGCAAGAAGGCTACTCAGGTGCCCCGCCTGCCTCATGCTGACCTGCTTGGTGACCAGGTGAAACAAGGACCTGTTTTTTAACCAGCTGCTAATGCAGGCTGTGTCTGGCCTTGGGAAGTGGCAGAGTCAGAACTGAATATTCTCTGGGACTCAGCCCATTTGTGCCTGGGAGACCAACTGCTCCACTGGTGCTGAGGACCCTTGAGATGAATCCAAAAGAGTCCTCATTTTCCTTGAGTCCCAGTCTTTGGTGGGATGCAGGAATAGCTGAGCTCTGCAAATAGCAGGGGAGCCCCCAAGGGCAGGGAAAGCCTAGAGAAGGGAGTGACTGTGTGTGAGGAGAAAAAGGTGACACTGAACTAGACTTTAGTCTGAGGAAGAAACTGTTAATTTAAGGGGAGGGCAGCTCTGAATGAATGGAAGTACCTGGGGAAGACAAGAGTGGACAGAATCATGGGAGTAAATACTCAGAAAATGGGAGGCTGGACAAATTACCCATGCTCCTGTACACCTCTAGGGGGCACACCTCCAGAACTCAGGGGAAAATTTGTTGAGAGGAACTTGCGGTGCCTGAGCAGGAGAGTGGGCAAGGCAGTGTTCCCCATGCTTTGGGAGGTTCTGGGATAGCCCTGTATGCTCCAGCAGGACTCACTAGATGAAGGAAGAGGTGGGATTTCTGCTCTTTAGGGCAGAAGGAAGCTCCTTGCCAAGAGAGGAACAACATGAACTTGTAGGATATCTAAGGTGGTGGATCCAATTATTCCACATCCTTGCATCTCAACAAGTAGGACCAAGAAGCAAAACAGTAATGCTTGTGCTGGCTGGTGCTCACTGAGCACCAGTTTCCCCACCTGTACATGGGGGGATGCAATAAATTCTCCATCCTGCCGTGACTGTGGGACTGAGCCTGGCACGTACAGCAAGTATAAATAGAATCATTATTTTTTCAAGCTATCCCTGTTCCAAGTGCAATACTTCTTCTTCAATTCAACAATGACCTCTTCTGGAAAAGCAAACACACAGAGAGGCAAACAAATTAAAATTTCATTTGTACAACATCTTAAAAGGTGCCAGTTTCATTCTTCCTATGTCTTTGGCGATGCATCCTCATGCCATCTCATTCCATGTTTCCCACACATTGTTCCTTTTGTCTGACACACCCTTCCTTGTTATTTCCCCAACTCCAACAGACAGCTCAGCTGTCACCTCTGCCCCTGCCTCTGGTCTGTGTGTCCCTCCTATGATACATGTTCCTGGCATACTTTTATCCCAGATTACAACCACCAGGACATCTCTCTCTTTCCGTGGACTGTGAACCCATGAGGACAGGACTGGTGCTTTAGTTCTTTTTACCTAGCACCTCGTATGTAGTACACCTGACTAAATGTTTGTTGAAGGTGATTTTGAAGCAGAAGCCATGAAATATTGGAAGAAGATGCATTTTTAACCGTTCTTGGCATTGAGTTATTGTGCTTAAAAGAAAAAAGGAGAAAATTTAAGATTAGAGAAACTCTCCTGATTCACTCCTTGCAACAGTCCTCCCCTCCCCCTAAGGACTCCTCTGTCTGGCATTGTTCCAGGCTCTGGGGCACCAGGGTGAGTAAGGGAGTCTGCCTCTGCGCTCATGTCGAATGACTGTGACGTCAGAGCCTCACGTCCGGTATCCAGGGGATGAAGCCACAGACAGTTCACTCACAGTGAGGTGCTGGGATTGTCCCCTAGTACCTGTTGCCTGTACCTGTCCTCTGATGCCTGCATTATAAAGAGTTGGTCTAGCGATTGGATAGGAAAGTCCAGAGCTGTTGGATTCTGGCCACCCTAATATGTGCAGAAATCATGTAGAAAGAGCATCAGAGGTCTAGGGGTCCTGTGTGGGTTTTGCCATAAAAAATTATGTGACTTTGGGCAAGTCGCCTCCTCTCCTTTGACAGAGATTTCAAACTTTTATAAGTTTCTGTTTATACGAAAAAAAAAAGTGGGATGAGATCATGTCCAAGGCTCCTTCCAGGAAGCTTGGTTCTGTGACAGCTTGAAGTAGGCCCTGAAATCCATCAGCAGGGGCACTTCGATTGGGAAGATACCCCACAGCCCACAAATTGGGTCTCCTGTCTTCCCGGCTGTGTGACTGGCATCTCACCAATCCAGTCATAGCTTCTGGTTGAGAGAACCGGTGCCCTACCTCGGAACTGTTGGAACCTTATTGCCGATCGATCAAAGCCATCTTAAGTCTAAATGAAAGTCCATGAAGTAGACCAGCCAAGGGACACCGAGAAGGATGGGGTGGAATTCTGAGCACAGTGACCAGAGTCTGTTTGTTTCCTAATTCTAATTAGAAAAAGGAAGAGGGTCAGAAGTCTTTAGTGAGTCACATCTTAATAGCCTGGTTATAATTTATTAATCTCTTTCATCAAATTTTCAGCATCCCTGTCCCCAGGAGTCTAAGACTCACTCAAATGTATTTATTGTTTCTAGGTGGGGTGTCATTAAATATTTGGCATCTCCCGAAGCTGCTTGGGAAACTGGATTATATACCATGTGAAGGTACACAGTTTCTGCAGGGAAAGGATGAACTGATAGAACACAGAGCAGAATGAGGGATGTATGCAAATACATAAATGTTTGTTTTTTAAAATATTAATGACCTCATCTTTATTTCCAATACTCACAATGCAGGTCTGCTCTTTCACGCTCTCTTGTCACTTCCCCCACCAGCCAAGCTGGTAGTTTTCCTGAAAGTGGAATATCAGCATAAATAGTAAATGTGTCATGCTTTAAAAACTTTTTGATATATGTATATATTGTGAAAAGATTACCACAATAAAGTCAGTTAGCATATCCATCACCTCAGAGAGTTAGCCAATTTTTTTGCAGTGAGAGCATTTAAGATCTCATCAAATTGCAAGTATGTGCTGTATAGTATTGTTACCTATAGATCTTCAACATGTATTTGTCTTATAACTAAAATCTGCACACTTTGACCGACACCACTTTACTCCTCCTTTCTCTCCAGCCCCTGGAAGCCACCGCTCTGCTGCCTGTGTTTCTGTGAGTTCAACGTTTCTAGGTTCCACTTCTAACTGAGATCACACAGTATTTGTCTTTCTCTGTATGGCATTTGACTTGCATGATGCCCTCAAGTGTCATCCCTGTTACCACAAATGGTAGGATTTTCTTATTTTTAATAACCAAACAATATATATACCAAATTTTCTCTATTCGTTCATTCACTGCAGATGCTTGCTTGCACGTCAGGGCTATTGTGGATAATGATGCAATGAACGGAGGGTGCAGATATCCCTTGGAGATAGTGATTTCTTTTCCTTTGGATAAATACCCAAAACTGGGATTGCTGGGTTGTATGGGAGCTCTATAATTAATTTTTTAAGGAACCCCCATGCTGTTTTCCATAATGGGATGAAATCCACTCTACGGGCAGTGCACAAGGGTGCCCTTTTCTCCATATCCTCGCCAACACTTGCCATGTCTTGTCTTTTTGGTGACAGCCATCCCAACAGGTGTAAGATGGCATCTCACCGTGCTTTTGATTTACATTTCCCTGATGATTAATGTGTTGAGAACCTTGGGGCTAACTTCTACCAACTTTAGGCTTTCTTCTAACTTTATTACTTCCTTCCTTCTACTAACTTGGGTTTAAAGTGAGACTTCTTTTTCTGCTTCCTTAAAGTATAAAGTTAGATTGTTTATTTGATTTTTTATTTTTTATTTTTTTAATTTTTTAAATTTATTTATTTTTAGAGGGGAAGGGTAGGAGAGGGGGAGAGAAATATCAATGTATGGTTGCCTCTCATGTGTCCCCTGCTGGGAACTGGCCTGCAACCCAGGGATGTGCCCTGACTGGGAATCGAACTGTGATCCTCTGGTTCATAGGCCCGTGCTCAATCCACTGAACTACACCAGCCAGGGCTAATGATTTTTTAAAAATCATATTTTATTGATTATGCTATTATAGTTTTCTCAGTTTTTCTTCCTTTGCCCCCCTCCACCCAACCCTCCGACTCCCTCAGTTGGTATATTTCTTTCTTAATGTGGTTCTAGTTATAATTTTTTCTCTTAGAACTGCTTTTGCTGAATCTCCTAAGTTTTGCTACACTGTATCCCTACTTCATTTGCTTCAAGATATTTTTTGGTTTATATTTTTATTTCTTTTTTGACCCATTGGCTGTTCAGGAGTATGTTATTTAATTTCCACGTATTTGTCAATTTTCCAATTTTTCTCCTGTTACTGGTTTCTAGTTTCATACCATTGTTATATGGTTTTAACCTTTCTGAATTTGTTAAATCTGTTTTGTGGCCTAACACATGAGCTATGCTGGAGAATGTTCCGCATTCTGCTGCTGTTGGATGGAATGTGATGTATATGTCTGTCAGGACCTTTTGGTCTACACCGTTGTTCAAACAGGATCTTTCTGTACTGACTTTCTGTCTGGTTGATCTGTGTGTGAATAGGATAGACAAGTCCTGTCCTCCTGTTGCACTGATGTTTATTTCTTCTTTCAGTTCTTTTAATACTTGCTTTATATATTTAATGGCTTTGATATTGGGTGAATAAAACTTTATAATTGTTATATTCTCTTGATGGATTGATTCCTTTGTCATTAGATAATAATCTTTTTTGTTTCTCAGGACCATTTTTGACTTAAAGCTTCTTTGTTTCATATAAGTATTGCCACCCAGGCTCTATTTTGGTTTCTGTTTGATTGGAATATCTTTTCACATTTCCTTTGCTTTCAGCTGGTATGTGTTCTTAAAGCTTGAGTAAATAAATCTTTTGTAGGCAGCAGGTAACTGGGTCTTGTTTTTCCAATCATTCAGCCAGTCTGTCTTTTGATTGGATACTATAATCCATTTATTTTTTAAAGTCATTATTGATAGGTATGGACTTACTATTACCATTTTGTTTTTAGTTTTCAAGCTTTTTTGTAGTTTCCTAACTTTTCTGTAGTTTATTTCTCTTTTTCTAATTTCATGACTTTTTGTGGTGGTGTGTTTTGATTTCTTTCTCTTAATCTTTTGTGTATTTACTACAGGTTTTTCCTTTATGGTTACAATGAGATATATAAAATATCTTACAGTTATAACATTCTCTTTCAAGCTGATAACAACTTAACTTTGCATACAAAAATTCTGTACTTTTACCTCTTCCTCCCCCTCAGATTTTAGGTTATTGAATGCTACAATTTATACCTTTTTTAAAAATATATTTTATTTATTTATCTTTAGAGAGGAAGGGAAGGAGAGAAATATCAATGTATGGTTGCTTCTCATGATCCCCTGCTGGGAACTGGCCTGCAACCTAGGCATGTGCCCTGACTGGGAATCGAATCGCGATTGTGTGGTTCGCAGGCCTGCGCTCAATCCACTGAGCTATACCACCCAGGGCTACCTTTTTTGATATTATGTATCTAATAACAAATTATTATAGTTAATAATTTATTTTTAATACAGTTGTTTTCTTAATTTTTATACCAGAGTTAAAAGTGACTTATATACCACCATTACAATATTAGAGAATTCTGATTTTGACTACATACTTATTTCTACCAGTGAGTAGAAATAAGTCATTATTCCATGCATACATTCATATGCATTTACATTATTAATTACTATCCTTACATTTTAGAATGAATAACAACCTTCTAACATTTCTTGTGAGGCAGGACTTTTCATGAATTCCCTCAGCTTGTGTTTGTCATGCTTTTATTCATTCTGTTCTTTTTACCAATAATGCACCAAAATATGTGGCAATATTATATCAAAGTGCAGGAAAGGTCCTCAGTAGTCATTTTAAAGATCAGGAAACCGAGGCCTGGAGTGGTGAAGAGACTCAAAATCATAAATTCTAAATATGGACAGAGACCTAATCGGTTTATCTTCTTTTGAGACTGTAAACTCTTTTACAGCATTTCCACTAACAGTTCACCTGTTTTGGCTAGTAGCCATCCAGAGACAGAGTGCTTACAATCTCTAGAGGCAGCCTTTTCATTATGGAGACTCTAACCACTGGAAATTCCTTCCTCAACAAGCTAAAATATCCCTCCCTTTACCTTCTCCTCTGCAGTCATCGTTTGTCCTGAAGACATCTTTTGCCCATGGTGAGCAAGAACAGGGCTGAGTGCTGGGTGGACCAAGAGTGGCCAGAAGCCTGAGAGGGAGACAGCCAAGTTTGATACAAACACCAGCAACTTGGGGTTGTCTAGATATTTTCTCAAGGAAATTACCTCCAGTCATCGCCGTATATATTATTTTGGTCCACAATCAAATCTAATGAGGAGAAATTTGGTCTTGAAGTGACATTGGTCATTGTTACAATGATAACAATCACAGCGGCCTGTGTAAGAACTACCTGAGTGTTAGGCACTCCATATACATAGTCTATAACCCTTACATTGCCAGGAAAATATGTATTATTGGTAGTAGTGGTAAGATGGCAAGAAAGTTGGCTGAGATCTCAACATTCTGAGTCCTTCATCAGCTGTGCTCCTTGTCTGACAACATTGCTGCCAGCTGTGTGCAAGGTACAAATGAACAAAACTAGTAAGAGGAAACTTTTTAACTACAGAGAGAGCTTTGGTACCAACTCTTCCCATCCCGGTGAGGTAGGCTAGGCTACATGTGAATCATTAGGACTGACTTTGTGCTCCAGGTTGGACTAAGGCCTACATGAAAAACCATCCTAACTCACTGTGAAAGCTGTCAGTCCTATGGGGAGAACCAAGGAAGGACACACCCAAGGGAAGGAGTGTTTTCCTAAGATCTAATGACATTGGCTTAAATCTCTCACCCTACGTACTCTTACACAGTTAATGGCAGGAGAGAGTGGTCTCATAAGGTAGAGCAGGCCCTTCTTAGCCAACTAGACTTACAGACAATCAATCCGAAAGGGAAAAGGATGCAATAGGACAGGCCATGTGGAAGGAAGAGTTTTTAGAGTTCTTTTTTCTTCCTGTTGAAAGTTCTTTCTGTCAGCACAGAAATGGCACATTACCGAGATGCGTGCAATTGCTATGTACTCCTGAATCATAGCCACCATCTCAAATCAAGGGGGGCTCTCATTCTTGCCAAACCTAGGATCTTTCTCAGCGTGGTGCCCTACGCAGCTATGTTAGATTGGAGCTGGCGAGTGTTTAAAATCCTTTCACTGTCTTTATCTTAGCACCTTAGCAGAGCAGTGCCTATCACCCATGTCAGAAAACTCCTGCTTGTGAGTAGACTGTGTGAGAAGGTACTTAGCTTTCCTCTTAAAGTTGAAGCCTGCAACCAACATGCCCACATATTTTGATCTTCTTTCTTTGACTCAGCAATGTAGCGTTGAGCCCGAAAAATCAAGAGTATCAGCAAAGTCCTGCTCAACTTTTCATGAGACCTCTTGTCTAATCCTTGCTTCTCCTCTTGTGGCTAGACCTAGAACCAGTGAATGGGCAGCTCATCCCATTTTTCCTCATGGTTCCTCATTAGTTAAGCTGTGTAGTCTCCCCTGTTCTAACTTCTGTCTAGAAATATGCTCAGTCACTTTGTACAGCAAAGCTCCCTGGACAGATTTATACAGTATGCATGACAGAATGAAGTAACCCCCCAATGAAAATAATATATATCATCGATAAATGCTAAACCAGATATAAAGTCAGGACGACAAATATAAACTGAGGTTTTCCAGAGCACACCTGGATATAAAATCGTTTTTGTCAATAGCATCTCTAAGAAATCCACAAGATCAGTGCCATATCTACAAAATATAGAAATCATAAGCATAGCTCAGGATCAATGGGACTTCATATTTACCCCCCAGCCTAATACCTAGACCAGAAGCAGACAAAGTAGCTCTCTGGCCCCATTTCCCTACTTCCCAAATGAGGAATGCCTGGGGACCCTTTTAAAAAAATACCCAAGGCATGTGACCCCCAAAATATAAACTAGGACAGCTCCAGAAATGGATATAAGATGAAGCCCATTCCTGCCATTTGGATGCTCTTCAATCCCTAGAGATGGTCACTAAGGAGGAGTCTTTTAATCCATTTAATCCCACATCTTTAGCTCCTGAAAGCTGGCATATGTGGTTGGCATTTGGCTTTGAGATTAGCTTGTGTTTTCCAGGTGCCACAAGTGAGTCCTGGTACTGCAATTTGTCTTGTTGACCCTTTGGACCTTTGGAGAAGTGGGACATGTGAGAGAGCAAGTGATGAATGGACCCAGCTTGGGATAAGTGATAATTGTTGCAATGGAAGATGCCTGGTTCAGCTACAGAAAAAGAGGTTTGGTTTTCTTCCTGGCTTCCATGGCTTCCACCACTCTTGTGGCTGGAAGAATAAGAAGAAATAAAGGTAGAAAGGGAATTTTTATCTCTGTGGCAAAGGGAGAGTCATTAAAATAAGATGGAATACACTTATGATAACTTGATGGTGTGGTGGCAAATGTGGGTGTTTCTTTTGCAACCATGGTTTATTGCTCTTGGAAATCCATTATGTTGTCTTCAGACTTGTTGGCCACATGGTTAAGATGAGAGAGCTTGACTTCTCACTTTAGTGCAGGGAGTGCAGTAAGCACCTAAGAGGCATTTGTAAAGACCTTGGGAGTGTGAACGTCCTATCTCAGTAATCTCGTGGGGGACTGAGTAGGACACAGAAGCAGTGGAAAGGATTAGAGAAATAATGCTGCTAAGATACTACCAAGATTGTTCTGATAAGTCATGCTTTCTTTTTTCTTATGGGGGATATCTATGCCTCTGGTGGACTTGGTCATTGAGGAGCCCACTGATCTAACTGGAGTTCAACAAAAAGGCTGGCCTCTAGAGGGTGCACTATATCTCACCTCTGGTAGGGATCAAGTCAAGGGGCACGTCTGAACTACAGTTCTCCAAGATGAGGGGCAGGTTGAAAAGTTCTGGGCTCTGCTTAGACCCTCCTTCCTTTGCATCTTTGGAGCATCCAACCTTGAGCCTTCCTCTCATCTCCTAAGTGAGGCGTGGCTAAGAGGCCACTGTCAGCATCCCAAAGGCCAGTGGAAACAGAAGTTTGGCACACAGTTGGAAAACAGGCGTGGGTAGGTGGCTGAGGCAGGCTGTCCTAAACTTTAGGGCATGAAGAAAGGGTACCAAATGAGCTAGTGTTACCTGCTTCTGGCCAATTATTCAAGCCAGAGGTCAAATAGAATTCCAGGCTCACATATCAGCCAACTCAAACTGCCAAGACATTCTATGAGTTAGGAGCCATGACTCATAATGAAAAGTGTGGGCATCTGCTTTCAAGGACCCTGTAGGTATGTCTACAGAAAACAGCTGCACAAGATCCAGAAGTCTTGATCCTGGCTTCTTATAGACAAAAACTAACCTTTAGCATTTTTAGTATATAGACGAGGTCCTATGGCTTAGGAGTAGCAGAACCAGGGTTGACCCATTCCTTCTGCTCTCTTCCCCACTCACCCCTGGTCTGGGAGTCAGGATGCATGCATTTTAGCTCTGCCTCTGCCACCTCTCATGGGACACCAGGAAAGCCCTCTCTCTGAGTCTCAGTTTCCTCATCTGACAAATACGTGGCCCACACTAGGTCTGCTTCACACCTGACATTTGATAATTCAATACATTATCATAGCTCTTAATGTTTTCATTAAATGAGTTGGTATTTTAATCTTCTTTTTTCTTTTTTAAAGGCATCAAATTAGGAATTCAAGCCTGCAGCCAATGAACTTTTCGCCCTGGTTATGAGAAACAATCCCCAGAATCCCAAGGACTTCCCTGGGGGAGGATTCTGCGTGTGCATAACTCATTTTGTCTTAAGAAAACAAAACTCTTGTGACGTCCTTCCCCCCACCAGTAAAGTCAATGACTTTCAACTTCCTTTTCCTTCCCAAGTCCTCACAGAATTTCAGGCAAATTAAAGCAGGAACATTTGATCTTCTCCCCAGATGTTTTGATCACAGAAGGGCCACATATGTGCACACATTCCTGGATATTTTTAGATTTTTACAGGCTCCGAAGTTCTAACTGCTTTCTCACTCTGTGCTTTGTGGCCGCCGTTGGGAGATGCTTGGCCAAGGTAGCTGCGGCAGAGGTTGACGGAAGAGGGCCTGGCAAAGGGACGCTCCCAAAGCAGCCTCACTCAGTGACGCTCCCAGACGCGGGTCTAAGCATTCCTTGCAGGCCAAAAGGCTGCAGTCCCTGAGGCCTCTTTGGCCACTAAAAGGAAACAACTGCTGCCACTTAAGAATTATGTGTTATGTATAAAGAACTCACACAACTCCACTCCAGGAAGACAAACAATCCAATAAAAAAATGGGCAAAGGACCTCAACAGACACTTCTCCAAGGAGGACATACAGAGGGCCCAGAGACATATGAAAGGATACTCAGCATCACTAGTCACCAGACAGATGCAAATTAAAACCACAGTGAGATACAACTTCACACCAGTCAGAATGGCCATCATTAAAAAATCAACAAACAGCAAGTGCTGGAGAGGTTGTAGAGAAAAGGGAACCCTAGTGCACTGTTGGTGGGAATGCAGACTGGTGCAGCCACTATGAAAAACAGTATGAAACTTCCCCAAAAAACTAAAAATAGGACTGTTTCTTGATCTGGCAATTCCACTGCTGGGGTTGTAACCTTAGACTCCTGAGACAACAATTCAAAAGAACCTATGGACCCTAATGTTCAGAGCAGCACAATTTACAATAGCCAAGGGCTGGAAGCAACCTAAGTGCCCATCAGTAAATGAGGGGATCAAAAAACTATTGTACTCTATGGAATACTATTCAGCAGAAAGAAAGAAGGAGCTCCTACCCTTCATGATAGCATGGATGGAACTGGAGAGCATGATGCTAAGTGAAGTAAGCCAGGCGGTAAAAGGCAAATATCATATGATCTCACCTATAGGTGGAACCTAATCAACAAAACAAACAAGCAAGCAAAATATAACCAGAGACATTGAAATAAAGAGCAAACTGACAGTAGCCAGAGGGGAGGGGCATAACAGGGGAAAGAAGGAGAAGGGTCATCAAGGAACATGTATGAAGGACCCATGGACAAAGCCAAAGGGGGTAGGATTGAGGGTGGGAGGTGGGGGAGAGTGGTGGAGGAAATGGAGACAACTGTACTTGAAAAATAACTTAAAAATTAAAATAAAAAGAATTATGGATCATGTGAACACCCCCTGGAAGAGTTCTGGCTGCCAGTTCCCTAAAGACCATCCCAATATAGACGTAGCAGGTAGGGTAGAGGGACTATTGGGCAGAAAGTCAGACGTGCCTGTGGCTGGCTATATGACCAGTTACTTTTCTCTACTGGGCCTTGTTTCTCTCTCTGCAAAATGGGTTGCATTACATACATAGCCCAGGGACCTGCAAACTACAGCCTACAGGTTGGCAGGCTGTTTTGTAAATAAAAGTTGTATTTGGACAAAGCCAGTTCTGTTTGTTTACATGTTTTCTGTGGCTGAGGTACCATAACAGAATCAAGTAGTTGCGTCAGAAAACACATCGTCTGCAAGTTTACTCTCTGGCCCTTTAAGAAAAAAATCTGCTGACTCCTGATGAACCAGATACTGCATTTACCATTCCAGGATGTGCCACAGGCACCTACTGCCCCACTGGGACTCTCCTCCTTCCTCTTGGAGGCAGGTCATTGAAGTTAACACTTCTAGGAGCGGCCCTCAGCCAGTGACCAATGGAAATTGGGGGTCACTCTCCAGCTTCCTCACCTTGCAGATAGGAATATCCTGAAATGTTTTTCATATTGTCTTCTAGATGACCCCAGATACCCCAAGGTCAAGGAGAGACATGAAGGAGAGCAGCTCTCATTAGTCAAGTTCTCCCGGGCACTAGGGAGATGGACCTAGAGTTCAGGGAACCCACAGTCTGGTGGGAGAGACAGACATCCAGACCTGCCATCCCAGCACCTACCCTGTATGCTGTTCAGTGGCAGAGGTGCCACGTGCCGTCCCAGGGACCAGGGAGTGCGGGGCTTCTTAGATGAGGAAGTGGCATTGGTAGACCCAGAAAGATGGGTGAGTACCTGGGAGACGGAAGCAGAGAGCGTCTGACCGAGGACAGGGGATCCCCTTAAGGGCAAATGCGTTGGGGTGCTTGGATACCGTGATTGGTGTGGTGTGACTGAAGTTCACCAGGAGGGGAGACTGAAGGGTAAGCCAGAACCAGGTCATAGAAGGAAGGCTTGCAAGGTTCCAAGCCTGGAGTGACAGTCACAGCTCACTCTGGTGGGACTGGAGTGTTCATTTATGGGGCCCTGATCGCATCTTCCCCAGGAAGGTCATTTTCTTTCCAGAGCAGAGCTTCTTAACAATGGCACTACTGACATGTGGGGCTGGGTGATCCCGTGTTACGGGCGCTGGCCTGCGCCCTGTAGGGTGCTGCTTAGCAACAGCTTCCCTGGCCTCTCCCTGCTGGATGCCAGTGGTGCCACTTTGGTTGCGACCACCGAAACTGTCTCCAGACATATTTCCCGGGGTGGCAAAAATCACTCTCAGTTGAGAACCACTGGTCTGAAGGTTTATTTATTTATTTACTTTGATTATGTGTACAGATGGCCCTGCCTGTGTTTGGCCCCTTCCCTCCTTCCGAAGCCTGGCACCTCCTGGCATCCAGCCTTTCCACAAGGTACACGGCTGGACAGTGCCCTTGGCTCCCTGCACAGCCTGTGTCGGCGTCTCTGGCTGAAGCTCCCGGCTCATGGCCCCTGGCTGCACAGAGCCAGCTGGCAGCAGCTCTGTCCACCTCTGTGTCAGGCCAGCAGGGCGCCTACCTATGGAGAACACCACGTGGTATCGAGGAGACTCCTGGACAGGGTTCCACCTCGAGGTCGGCTGGGACCCAAACATTTCAAGCTTGCTGGCCCCCACCCTCTGTCACTCAGTCCTGCCGCCTGCCAAGCTCACAGCCTAGAGGGATGAGTCAGCTCAGGAAGCCTGCCAGGGAGAGGGCACTGGGCTGGGGACAGAGGGCAGGTGGTGGCAGCTGGAGGCCATGTGATCGCTGGAGGCCCTGTGTGTCACAGGGCTGAGCGGGCCTTGGGCTTGCTCCTGCGCCCCATCTGAGAAGGCCTCACATGACTGCTCTGCGGGAGCCCGCCAGTCAGTGGGCAGGAGAGGGGGGCGGGACGGAGGGGCAACTGGTTTTAGGATCCGGGTGGAAATACAAAATACATGTGTGAATCAAAAACAGATATTCATCACTCGACCCCACTGGCTTTGCCAATGCAGATACCAGGTTGGGGCACAAAAATGTCTCCCACCCCTTGCTCCGCGCAGGCGGTGGGAGCCGAGAGGAGCACTGGAATGGGAACAGGTGGCAAGGAGCCAGCCATGCCACCGTCCTCCATCTCCCCAAACGCCGGCAAAACCAGAACACAAACCCAGCCCCCAATTCCGGCACTTTCCATAATGCTCATTCATATGCTATTCTCACAACAGCCCCATTCCCTGGTGAGAAAATTGAGGCCCTGAGCCATTCCTCCGAGTTTCCTTTTCTTCCTTCCTTAGGGTTTCCAGGGTTTAGTCAGGTTTTGTGTTTGTTTTAATATTACCACCCTCAGCTCCTTGGACCTTACAGTGGCTCCAAATGACCCACACTGGCAGGTCCTTCTTGCTGACGGGATGAAGGAGGGGGTCCTAAAGTCACCCTGCTTCGACAGAGAGGCCTGGTGCTGTTGCGGGGTGGGATCCCCAGCCCCGAAGACCACAAATGCAGGAGACTGGAGCCAGGCAAGCTCTCGGCTGCCCGCATGGGAATGGGCCTGGCAGGGCTTCCAAATGCCCGGGAGGCTCCTAACCCCCAGGAATGAGAGGAAAGCCCCAGGGTTCCTCCAGCGGCCCCACCTCGCAGCTCTCAGAGGGCCAGGAGCTTTATTTAGCTGAAACCCAAGAGACCTGGACCAGGGCTCCTACACCCATGTGCTCCCCATTCGACAGGCCAAATCTCCTCAGCAGGCCCTGTCCCTGTGGGAAGAGAGCCACTTGCCTCGTGCTTGTCGAATGTTTCTCTTCTAAGGTTATTACCTTCAAAATAGCCCTCGACATATTTAATCTCATTACATAAGCAAAATATATTTAGTGTAGAATAGTCGAGAAATTCAGAAAAATATAAAGGAGATGAACAATTTGCCCTTATCGCACCAGTCGGAGACATCCACTACAAAAATTCTGCTATGCAGCTTTCTTACCTATTCTTGAGTCATGGATATGTGTCTAGCTCTAAAAAGTAGAACCTGAGGAATACTTTATATACACTTAAAAGTTATTGTGGCATAACCCACAGTAAAGAGCACAAATCTCAAGCATGCAACTCAGTATATTTTTATACGTTGTTGTAGCCACAAGACATCACTCAGATCAAGAGACAGAACACTTCCGGGTCAGGACCACCCCCCCCCCCCTGCCCTTTCTCAGTCCATCACCAAGAAGTAGCCAGGATGCTGACTTCCATCATTCTAGATTGGACTCGCCTATTCTTGAGAGTCGCATAAATGAATTCCTACGGTATTTACTCTTTTGTGTCTGGCTTTGCTCACCCAAGCCGTAGCCCCTATGATGAGGCTTGGCCTACAAAAGGCACCCATATTGGCACGTTATTCGTACGCAGGATGCCTGTTGGTGATTGGATGAACGGGTGGGTGAACGAATGAGTGAATCGGCTTCGGTTATGGGGTGGTCTCTGGTGTTTTTCAGTTACCATCTGGTGGTCCGTGTGGAGAAGGGAGAGCAGCTGGTGGCTTGTATGATAATCTGGGTGAGAGTAGATGAACCTGAGCTGGAGGGGAGGCAGGGGGGAGAGTGAGGAGGGAGCAGAGCAGGCTATGAGGCCTGTCTGCTTGGCACTCACGAGGTTGGGTTGGTGCCCCGTGAGCAGCAGGACCAGGGATATTTTTAGAAACCCTATCAGAGCAGCCATTTGACACAGTGGCTGCCTCACTGTCATAGTGTCCCATGGTTAGATACAGAGCCCCTCTCTGGGTCAAACCCCTGGGCTCTGAGCCTACCACCTCCTGCTGAGCAGGTGGTTTGGGGTGATGACCAAGCAGGTCTCGAGAGGACCTGGTGCCTCTGGAGAACACACCATTGGGAAATGCAAGCACCTGGCTCCTGGAGAAATGGGTGCTGCCGTCCTGCACCCCAGGAAAGGGATGCGTGCTCTCTGGGATCAGGATCATGGCACAGCCCTCAGCAATGTAGCCCCCTTTCTTATATAAAGGTCTCAAGGTCAGAAAGGACTCCTCTCCTGCCCCTCACCCCATCTGGGGCTTGAGCCCTGTTGACATTCTTTTGAACACAGGCTCAGTTTTTGTACCTTCACTTCCCCCTTTTCTGTAATCACAGCCTTAGTCCCAGCCACCATCACCTCTCACCTGCCTTGCCTTAGCCACCTCTTTTCTGCATCTGCCCTTGTTTCCTCTTGTCCATCCCGCTCTGCAGCCAGGGGTCAGGTGCCGTCCACCACTGTAGTAGTGACAAAGTGGCTGGACAGTGCAGGAGAAGGGACCATATTACTGGAGAGGGAGAGAGCCACGGTCAGTGAGAGAGAACCACCGAGCCACACTGGTGGCAGGAAGAGCCACGGAGGGGACAGTGGGCAGCCACCCTGAGATGCTGCTGCAAGTAAGAGGTTTGATGGGGTGGGACTAGGTGGGCCTGCTACCAGGCCGGATCTTGTCATTTTATGAAGATTCATTGCCCTTAATGGGCAGAGGACACAAAAAGGCATTTTTCTAAAGAAGACATACAGGTGGCCAATAGACATATAAAAAGATGCTCAGCATCACTAATCATCAAGGAAACACAAATCAAAACCACAATGAGATACCACCTCATACCTGTCAGAGTGGCTATTATGAAAAGTCAACAAAAAAAACATGCATTAGCAAGAATATGGAGAAAAGGTGACTCTTGTGCACTGTTGGGACTTTGAATTGGTGCAGCCATTATGGAAAACAACATGAAAATTCCTCAAAAAACATAGATCCACCATATGATCCGGCAATTCCACTTCTGGGCATTTAACCAAAGAAAACAAAAACACTAATTCAAAAAGGTACATGTACCCCCCGCCCCGTGTTCATTGTGGTGTTATTTCTAATAGCCGAGATATGGAAGAAAACTGGGTGTCCCTCCATAGATAACTGAATAAAGAAAACACGCTTTTCACATACCATGGGATACTATCCAGCAACCAAAACCAGTGAAACCTTGCCATTTGCAGCAGCATCGATGGACCTGGGGGTGCTACGCACAGTGAGACAAGTCAGACAGAGGAAGACAAATACCGTGTATGGTTTCAGTTATGTGTGGACTCTTAGAAAAACAAAACCAGTGAACAGATAAAACAAAACAAACACACACTCATAGAAACAGAAACCAGAGACAAAAAGGGGTCGGGGTGGAAAAGGGGAAGGGGAATACTGTCAATAATAGTGAGCGCAGCGACCGGCGATCGCTAAAATCAGCGGGATGGCCAGAGTGCAAGGTGTGAAAATGTCACTGTATTGTACGCCTGAGACTAACGTAATGAACATAACATTTATACCATCTACACCTAAATAAGCACAAGCAAGCAAATACTTCATTGCCCTTGATTCTTCTCCTTGGGCTTACAATCAATGGGTTGTGAAAGATGAAAGGAGGGGAAGACCGTAGGTTCTTTTTCTTTGTCACTGGGGAGGCGGCAGGGGCTCTGGGAATGTAGGACACCAGTTCTCAATGAGCGTACAAGCTATGGGAGCAGAAGACTGTCATGTTATAAATTTCCGAACCACAGACGAGCGGGCGTCGAACAAGCCGTTCGAACAGTAAGTGCCGACCCCTGAGAGTGCTTGCGCAGCATGTGACCCAGCGCAGTTGGTTCGGTGACGCTGTCCTGGAGGACAACCGCATATCATCAGGTCAGCGGTGTTTAGGGGTTCCACTGGGAAAAGTCCCCCCACGCAGCTGACTGGTGCCATCCTCTGCTCTCAGTCAAGGGGGAGCAGCGTCACCACACAGGACTTGTGCCCATCTGTCAGTTCAGATGAAGGGCCACATCACAGGGTCAGTAATGCCTCCTGGGCAGAGACATGAGCTGAGCAGCTGTCCCTGCCATGTCAGCCAGGGCAGGTCCTCTTACCAAGGTTGCCAGGTCACCATGGGGAGTGTGAGGCCCCCTGTGGTTGAAAGGGTATGTGGGTGTCACGGCTACGGTCAGAGGGAAGCAGGGAACCTGCTCTTGGCCCCTCACATAGATACGAATCCAGGAAGCTAGAAAGGAAGCCATTCAAGTCAGCATGGAGGATACTCCCAGTATCTTCTGTGGCCAGAGGATGGATCCTCGGTGCACTCAGGGACCAGCTGGGAGAAGAGATAGGAGCCGAACTGGTTGCAGTCAAACAAATCCTAGATTGCAGAACATCTCTGAGCCTCATTTACCTCTTTTGCAGGGAGAATAAAAGGAGACGAGGCATCAAGATGCCCTGTAAATTAAGTGATGTTACATGCACCTCAGGCATTATTTGCCTGAGAAATTTTTGTGTTTAATGTATTTATCAGCAAGTTGAAGAAAATACTGGTTGCAGGCTTATCAGATGTGTGCAGAAAAAAACAGCTGAGAGGGCTGGTGGAGACCCAGGCGAGGGGGATCGCAGATGACAGGATCTGAAAACCTCACGATGCCCTGGGCTGGGGGCTTCTCGGCACGACTCTCAGAAAGTACCCTGAAAGGAGCCCCATCTCTCAGGATAGAAGTGGCTGCTGTCTCGCTGGGGCACCGGCTCAGAGCCCCTCCGTCTGGGCACTGTTGACACGAAGGAGCAGATAACAGTGGCAGGGCTGCCCAGGGTCGGGCAGGTTGCTCAGCAGGTCTCTGGCTCTGCCGGCCCCCTAATGCCGGTAGTGGCCACCCCTCCTCCCCTTGTGACAAACAAATGCCCCTGGGGGACAAAATCACCCCTGGGTGAAACCAGTTCTCCAGCTTCCCTCCGGGCAATTGTCTGTCTGCTTCATAAGTGGCTCTGGTCATGTTGAAGCACAGGGGCTCCTTAAACAAGCAAAGCTTTTCCCCATCCTTTCCACACCTTCGCATACATAGACCGCCCCCCACCCTCCCCAGGCCTTCCCAGCTCCAGAAAATCCTGCTGGTCTTTGAAAACACATCTCAAGCATCTGTTCCATGAGGTCATCGCCTCTGAGGCTCCCAGACGCTAGTGTCCTCACTGCATGGTAGTTTTTGTTGTTGTTGTTTTGTTTTTGGCTTATGATTGTCTCTCTCACTGGACTATAAGCTTCCTGAGGGAAAACCCTGGATCTCACTCATCTTTGCTCCCCAGTGCCCAGTACTCAGCCTGGCTCAGAGGTGGGCCCAGTAAACCCTTGTCAAGCAATGCCATTGCAGGACTATCCACTGGCTGGTCACAGGACCTTACATGCTCTAGTCCGAATGAGAACACTTTTTGGATCTTAATGAAGCAGAGAGCCTAGGACTCCGTCCTCACGCAGCACAGCACCGTGGCGTCTCCTATGCAGAGAAAAGCCGAATTCATATTATTTTAATCTCCTGGGCACTTGAGAGATGCAGGGCAGTTTCCTCCCAGGAGAACCCTTGCAGACTCTGTCCCTGAGAAAACACTTGGGTGGCTGCCATAGGTAGCACTTCCTCCTGGAGAGATGCTGGGGAAGGGCTAGGAGCCCAGCCAGCCTTCCCCTGTGTCCCTCTGGAGCGTCAGTGCAAATGCGATCCCTCCCGTCCAGGAGCAAAGCCTGGCCCTGCAGCTCCCAGCACCCTTGGCGACGGGACTTTCTCCAGCTTTCCCCTCTGCATTGTCAAAACGGGAACAGACTGCGCGGAAGGAACATGTTTGGTGCTGAGCCCGGAGTCAGGGCAATATGCGGCAGATCCAGACAATCTGCTCTGCTCCTCCCAAGGAGAGGGGAAAGGCTTTTATGACTTGGTGGCGACCAAGTCAGCTATGGGAAAATCTCTGGGTGACCAAAGCTGAGCAAAGCAAGAGATGCACGCCCTGCAATGATGCACCTTGGGAAAGACAATAAAGAGCCTCTTTCATGAGATGCCCAGGCTTCATTTTGTCTGTGTGTGTGCGCATTGGTAGTGATATGCATGCATTAAAAGAAAACTTGTGGACTCTTGATAACAAGCCCTCAAGTCCAGTTTCCGCCTAGTGCTTGAACTGCATTGATGGTCCGGTCCACACGGGACCCCCTCCCTGCCCCTGTCTCTCCTGGGTGCCTTCAATGACAGGGACCTCTCACAGTTGGTAGCTCTGCCTGGTAGAAAGCTTTTGGTTACTCTGATGACTTAGCCTTTTGTCTTGAGTCCAATTGTTCGTTCCACCTGGCATTCGTCCAGTCCTTCTTCCCCAGGAAAGACTTTCAGAGACAATCACTTTACCACCCGAATCTATTCTTCTGGCCAAACAGACCCTCTCCTTTCAACTGTCCTCCCTGTGACACAGTTTTGTGTCTGCTCCCTTCCTGATCACCCTTTTCTTGTCACCACAATAGGTAACTCGACACCCCAGTTGTCTGGAGCTCTCAGAGAGCGTGTGCTATTGGGGTTTGGAGAGTGTTCCAGAGGGTGGAGGAGCTACCCCTTCAGCAGGGCAGTTTGAAAAAGTGCGGCAGGGAGAGTTGGAGCAGGATGCAGGCGGCTTTCAGAGTGTGCACATCTCCACCGATTCCCTCTGACATTTCTCATCACCTCTGACTTCATCTCGACACTTCTCCCCACCTGCTTCCTGGCACCTCTTGGCTATTCCACCTTGGTCGTCTTGACTTTCTGTGCCATCCCCGAAAGAGCCAGGACCAAGGAGAGGAAGCCACGGATGTTAGGTCACCTGTGGACACGAGACGCACTAACGAATGGCTGAGTAGTTCAACAAAGGGAAGGGTGACCTTCCCTGGGAGCCAGCCCTCCACCCTGACAGCGTCAAGCACAGGCGCGTGGCAGGAGTGTCCTCGAGGTGACAGCACACAGGAATCTGCTAGAGTTGGGACCTGGTGTGCCCACTCTCTCCCAGTCTTGTGATTTCACAATTGTGGCCAAGATCGCACAACGGGGTTTTGTGTGAAGAGGGGACCCCTGGGTGTCCTTGTGACAGTCATGGGGGAGGGGACAGAAAGCTGGTTCCTTCGGTCAGACAGCTGTGGGGCCAGAGACTGAGTGCACAGCAGCTAGAGTCCGGGGCTGAGTCCAGCCCCCGGAGAGGAGGGAACAGCCCGCACAGCGTGGTGATGGGGGAGAAGAGGAAGGGCACAGCTCTGCCTCCTGTGTCTGGAGGATGTGGAAGGCGTGGGGCTGGAGTGTCCGCAGACTGGCCTTCTCTCTCAGGAGGGCAGCTGGCCCTGCGGTGGGTCTGGGAGTGTTTGCAGTTCTGGAAGGTGTAGCCGTACAGTCTGGGGCATTGTCCTGGGACCGTGTGCCACCTTCCCACACTGAGTGGTCACCGGGCTTATCCCAGATGTGGAATGTCAGGGTCCACACAGAATCTTGAACTCAGACCTGGGAGGGCCACATCTCTCCAGGGCAGCCCCGCAGAGGCAGGTGTTCCCCACCCCACGCTGCCCCTCGGCCCCTTCCAGAATGCCCCTGTGTTTGATCAAAGGACTTGAGAGATGGAAATTACCTCCACCGTCAGGTGGATAAGTGCTTCCTTCTGTCCCCACCCCACTGCTTCCCTTTGAATGACAGGATGCCCACCATCTTCTGAGACAGTTCATCCCACCTCTGAATGGCTTTGACCTGAAATTTGCTTATCTGGGTGCCCCATAGAACATCTTCTGCTTCATCCCGCATCCCACATTATCGAGGAATCAGATGTTACTTATTGTTATTGTTAATGATAAAGACCAATAGCGACAGTTTGGTCAGTACTACCCTGGGCACTGGGTAGAGTACCTTATAAACTAAACACAGACATTGGGCTCACAAAAACCCCAGCTCCCCCTGAATCACAGCTGAAATGTCTAGTCTTCCTGTTTCAGTGTGTCGAGTCCAGACTCAGGTCTTAAGCCACCAACCCCAGCTGTGTCCTTGAGTGATGAGGACAGAGTCTCCCTGCAGAAGGCCATGGTCACAAGGACTGTGTGTCTTCCTGAGGCTTTTCTGGAAGTCAGTCCTGTGGGAATGACGTTAAAGGTCCTGGCTTCCCCCAGGGGCACCACAGAGCATCCTTAGAACTTCCCGCTCATCTAGTGCCAAGGGGCTGGTCCAAAGACGGGTGCTCTGGGGAGTCCGGGAGCAATGGAGACCCTTCTCTGGCCGCCATGGACAGCAGGGAGAAGCAGTGAGAGTCAGAGGTCAGGGTCCCTGGAAGCAGAGTCTGAAACGTGCTTTAGGTACTTGTGGTTTGTGGAGGGAGTGCTTCTCAGGAGAAACCTCCCGTGGAGGGAGTTGGGCAGGCAGGGTAAAGAAGAAAAAAGGTGAACGCAGATGTGATCGAGGAAAGGCTAGCATACAAAATAGAAGGGTCTGGTTATATTTGCATTTCAAATAACATGAGGAATATTTTCACTGCAAGTATGTTCAAAATTTTGCATGGGACATACTTACAACAAATAGGTGTGCTTTGTTTATCTGAAATGTAAATTTATCTGGATACCCTGTATTTTTATTTTCTAAGTCAGGCAACCCAGCCTAGGTTGACCAATCAGCTCTGTTTGCCTAAAAACTGAGGGATTTTCTAGAATGTGGAACTTTCTGTGCTAAAACCAGAGTAGGCAAAGGGCATGGTTGGTCACCTAAATGGAGATCTCAGGTAAAGCCTAGCCTTGGCCTGATCTTTGGGGAGGGGGTGGAAGTGAGCCTGATGTTCTGAAGCCTAAAGCACTCTGCAGCACTGTCCCCCCTTGTATGTCCCTGTGTCACCTGGTCATTGCCTAGACTGGTGGTACTCGGGTGGTGGGTGAGCGGAGAAAGCGGTCAACTCCCGAAGAGGCCGCAGCTGTCTCACAAGAGCAATTCCCCTGAGAAAGGGGCAGGTGTAAGTCATTAATGAGCAAACAGCTCACACTGACAGCAGCAGGGGGCAGGGGGCGTGGGTCCCCCGAAGGGGACTAGAGCGGGGCACTGAGAAGGAATGAGAAGTAAGCCTGATTCCACTCGTATTGATCAACCATGTAGCCCCTCTGTTCTCGGCTGGGCGTACAGGCAATTCAGCACCAGCCAGCCTGGGACGTGATCACAAAGTGCCCTGAGAGTCTAGAGAAGGAGGGACATTACTCCTGGCTGGGAAAAAGAGGACCAGAACGGATTTCCCAGAGGGAGTAATGTCTGTACGAGGTCTTGAAAACAAATGGGAATTTGACAAGAGTCAAGGGTGGGGAGGCCAGGTGGTAGTGGTGGGAAAGGTGTGGCCAAGGGCATGAAGGTCAAAGTCGTAGAGGTCATGGTATAGATGTATAGCAGTGTAACACGGTCTCCTCATCCAGTCCTCTAAGAAGCAGTTCCGTGGGGCTTGAATTCCTTTCTCACAAGTCCCTAAGCTGGTAAGCCCAGGCCATGCCAGGTTACTGATTCTAGGGCAGGTTTTGTCTGAACTGACAAAGCATCTGGCGCATGCAAAGGGTTGAATGATTTATTTTATGCCCCAAGCTAATGCTCTGGAAAAGCACTGGCGGCCCTCCTGACCTGGGGATGCCTGGGCACCTGGGGAACGTCCCAGCCCCTGGCGGGGGAGGCCCTGCCACCCGGCCCTGGCCCAGGTCCATGGGAAGACAAGCTTCCTTCTCACCTTTCCAGTATATCCTGAAACCAGAAGCCCCACGACACTGGCTCCTCTGTCACTGCTCTGGGATTTCGGCTCTGGCTGCAGCAGGACACCCACAGTGCCGAGAAGCCTGAGAAGCTACTGGGACAAAGGTGCAGGGAGGGTCAGCCGGGGAGAGCGATGGGATCCAGCCCAGATCAGTGTCCCCATTTCTGGGCTGAGCTGGGCCTGGCGTTGGTTGAGTTCAGCATCTGAGCCTCCCACTGGCTCTGCAGTTTCTTTTCAGTCCTTTGCTGAGGGAAACAGGACCCTCGGGTCCTTATTTCAACCACTTACTTGCAGTGTGACCATGAACATGTCACTTGGTCTTGGGAACCCCCCTTTTACATCTATACTCATGATGCAACCGACAGTCTTGCAGCATTTGCCAGCTTGGAAAGCAGCACAGTCACCTAAATTCTCTCCCTTACACTTTGTTGCAGATTATGAAGTGGTGAGTGGGCAAGGTGGTATTGTCTCTGTCTTAAGGAGGAATAAATTAACTATAAGCAGTGTGACTTGCCCTGATGTTACAGCTGCTCGACCCCTGGGCTTTTAAGGCCCCCGACTCTGGGACAGCAAGGATACAGTAATTAGAGAGAGTCTCCAGGAAATGTCTGAGACAGAGTCAGCAACTCAAAACCCTGAGGGGGGGGCCTGTGGGGCATTTGCTCTCCATGAGTTTCCTGACGCTCGCAGAAGCGTGGCTAGGGGGGGGGGCGTCCTACCAATGGCCCTGTGTCCGTTCCTACTATAGTCGGATGCAAATTCAAATCTCAGCCACCTTTCCCCTTAGACGTCCAATAAAAATATTTCACTCTGAAGCCACAGTCCACATTGGCTGTTGGGAGAAACAAAATAAGATCCGGTGACATGGGTTCTCTGGGACCCTCAGGAGGTGAGAAGGAAGCAGCAGGGGAAGTGTGGGATTGGGGCCAGCGTGCCATTTGTGGCCAGACTCGTAGCTCTAAGTCCCAGTAAAGCCACTCACCAGCCCAGAGAGTTTAGGGTGGTCACTTCTCTGGGCCTCCATGTCTTCAACCTGTAAACTGGGAGCTCGTAGGATCCCCCCCACCGGCACCCTTGTTGGGCTCCGGGTTTCCACAGAGTCTGCACAGTGCTTGGCCACAGTGAGCACTTATTACCTGTCGTTTACATTGGTTTGATTTTTTTCACTCCCTTTCCCTTAAGTGGATCATGAATCTATAAGGTATGAAACCCCCTTTCATCAAAGTAAATCTGATAAGGTTAATCTGATAGAATTAACTTCTAAGCTAAAAAATAAAAAGACTCTGTATCACACACACACACACACACACACACACACACAACTAGAATGCCAAGGAGAAGGAGGGCCAGGCTGTGAGAGTCCCAGGTCCCACCCAGACAAACTTGGCCATATGGAGCTTCCGGAACTGCGCTCTGTGTTTGCCACTGCCGCTCCACCCCCACCCCACACCCCCGCCAGCAGGCACTGAAAACAGTCCACAAGCCCAGGTGGCCACCCTGCCCACTCCACTCTACGAGGACGAGGCCCTGGGTGTCCCCAGAACAACCCCGAAAACACAGCCGCCAAAGACCTCTCATTCCGATTTCCTCTTGGGAAAAGAAAGGAAGGAAATCAGAGAAAGGAATGAAAAAGAAACAAGAAAGGAAAACGATGGAAGGCAGGAGGAAAGGGGAGAGAGACCTGGTGGAAGTGTGAAATCAAAATAATAGACTCAGGATGGTGAGATGCATGTGAACAGAGTGTGACGTGGGCAACCCCCACAAATAGACCTTCTGTTAAAAATAGCCTTTGTCTAAATGTGGAAAGGGTGTAAATATAGTAGCGGTTTCGGCTTACTACGGAGCGCCCCAGCTCCGAGTAACAGAGGCTTATTATAGGACGCGTGCGTCAGCAGCAGGAGAGCGCGAGGGCAGATACACAGCCCCGGGGTGTGGGTACAGTACCCTCCACGCCAGATGTCCAGGGGGGTCAGCCCCCCGGCATCTCCCTGCGGTAAAGCGGGAGGTGGATTGCTCTGAAATGCTGTCACAGAACTCTGCTGGGCGGAAAACTCGAGCCTGAGCTGGGGGGGGGGGAGGAAGGAAGGAAGGAAGGGAGGGAGGGAGGGAGGGAGGGAGGGAGGGAGGGAAGGAAGGAAGGAAGGAAGGAAGGAAGGAAGGAAGGAAGGAAGGAAGGAAGGAAGGAAGGAAGGAAGGAAGGAAGGAAGGAAGGAATCGCAGTGCTGTAAAGGATCTGGGGAGGATTGTCTTGGAAACCCTGCTCGTTTTCATGCGGAGTCTCACTGGGCAGCGGCAGGGTGGTTCTCAGGCCAGTGGGCTGCCACTCCTGGACACAGCAGGAGGTTTTCAAAGGAAGCCCCTGGAACAGCCACCAGCATGTAGACAAACCAGTTTCCTCAGCCCCGAGCTCAAGGCACAAAGCCCCTAGAAACCTCTGAAAAGTGCCAGGAAGAAATTTGATGCAAGTCATTAAAAAAAAAGGCCTGGGTTTTTAGCTCTATGTCTCTGACATCATTTAGCAGGTCTGCAGGGCACGGAGGCTGGGTGGTGGCTGGGCAGCAGGTGTGGCTGAGGGTGCTGCCTTCCTGGTCTGAAGCACAATGGAGGGGAACAGAATTGTTCTGTGGGAGGTGCGTCCAAGGGCTGACTGTCTGAGTCAGTAACTTGCTCTGGTTGTGAGTCGCTTGTCTCACCCCTTTAGGAGATTCTCACCCCTTTAACCCAAGTCATCTCTCCTCCCTGCTCACCACCTGACCCTGAATAGATCACACTGTATCACAAACAACTCACCACACACACACACACACACACACACACCCAGTATTCAGTCAGAAGTCGCCTCCTCATTTCCAGCAATAGCCCTGGCACTTTTGCCCCTGCCCTGGCCCCTTGCTCCCATAGCCATCTGGCTCCTTCTTTTCACTCCCTCACCTTCAGCTTGCCCCTTGGACTAAACCAGACCTGGCTTTCTGTCCCAGGGGGATCTTCAGCTTCTTCTTAGACATGGTCGGGCCTTGCTTTCTGGTTCTGCCATCTTGGGTGGCCACGCCACTGATTGAGCTGTTGCCCCAGGAGAATGCCCTTATCATCTCTCACCTATATCACCATTCAAGACTTGTCCCTCTTGCCTCTTCCCCAAATCATCCCTGGAAACCACCTTTCCAAAATGAAGGCCCAACAGTGCCATTGTCCCACTCAAAATGTGGACAGTGGGTCCCCATGACCTATAAGACCACACCTTGTAAAGCCCTGACTTGCCTGCCCATTGGCTTTTCTAGCTGTGTCTCCTGCTACCCTACCCCCTGCAGTCCGTCCATAGGCTCTGGAGATGAGCTCTTGTCCTCTGGGCAGGTCCCCTCTTTGTACCTTTGCTGGGGACCAGGCCATTTCCTTAGGCTGCTATGCTTCTCCTCCAAATCCTTACACTTCAAAATCCTACCCACCTTTCAAGGCTCCAGCTCTGGAAAGCTTTACCTCTTCTGGGACGTCCTACTGGGCCTCTTCTCCCACAACCGCCACCTCCTTTTTCACTCCTACCCCAAATCCCAAGTCACTTTCGTATACTTGGGAAATGAGTTAAAATACCCAGTGTCATGTCTGGGTGAGGTGCCCTTTCATGCGTTCCAACAGAGCCACATGTCTCCCTCCCAGAATGCTTAGCATTCTGGGTCGGAGCTGCCTGGGTAACCACTGACCTCCCCCACTGGTCTATGACTGTCTCGGGGCAGCAGGGTCTGGGTGACCTTGTTCATGCTGTACCCCCAGTGCCTACCATACAGTGCCTGGTTTTTGCACTAAATGAAACAGGCCTCTAGGGCTCTCTACTTCTGCTATGGACTGAGTGTGTACGTCCACTGCATCCCCACTCTCCAATTCATATGTTGAAGCCCTAATCCCCAATGTGATGGTATTTGGAGATGGAGCCTTTGAGAGGTAATTATGATGGAGCCTATAGGATTAGCGTTCTTATGAGACCAGAGAGAGCTTTCTCTCTCTGCTTTCTCTCCCAGCCACATGAGGACACAGTAAGAAGATACCAAATTAGGAAGAGGGCTTTTACCAGAACCTAACCATGCTGGGACCCTGATCTGGGCCTTCTAGCCTCCAGGCTGTGAGAAAAAAAAAGACTGTTGTGTGAGTCACCCAGTCTATAGTATTGGCTATAGCGAGTGAAGACAACTTCCTGACCTTGTACAGATGTTCCCATCCATTTCTTGGGCCTGCTATTTACCCCAGACTCTACCATTTGGCCCCTGATATAAAGATGAGGACCACCCAGATACAACCTTGAGATGCTGGGCCTGGAGTCAGAAGAACTGGGTTGGAGTCTCCCCTCCACAGCTTCTTAGCTATCTGTCTAGGGGCAAGTCACTTTACCTCTCTGAGTGGCTTCCTCTGCTGTGAAAAAAGGTAACACCACTCCCTGTGTGGGGTTGCTGTGAGAATTCAGTGAGAGAGTAGAGCTGAAAGCATCTGGCAAATTGTTCAGGGCTCTCCAAACATCGAGGCCATCCACACAGCCCTCACCCACTCAGGGCGGTGCTTTGGAAACCTGCCCAGATGCTGGCGATGTTGACTCCAGCTGCCATTTGGGCCCATAAGAATATCCTAGAAAGTACTTTTGCCACCTCTCTGCATTAACAGCTTGAGATCTCCAGACACGTCTGATTACCAGAACCCCTTTGAGTACGCGATAGTTTTCTTTCTCAAAATTCTTAAAAAGAAAACAGGCTTTTGAATGGCAGTCAGAACTGGCAGGAGCTGGATTCTCATTGTGAACCGAGGAAGGAGGCTGTGAAAGGAAATGGGAAGAAAGTGGATATGCTGATAGCCAGGCTGGTGCTCTTCCAGGTAAGTCTACCTGCCCTGGCCCCAAGTGGCCCTCCTGGGCCGGGCTGGTCCTGCAGGCTCCCAGGGTACAGCAGAACTAACAGCAGAACAGCCCGGAACACCCAGTAGTTGGGCAGATCCCATCTTCTGCCCAGAGAGCATTAGTACAGTGGAAAGAGCCTGGCACTGGGTTCAGCAGGGCCCAGCTCCTGTCTCTGTTCTGGCCCCTTCTTACCGGAGTCAACTCAACCGAGGTCCTACCCTGTTAGAACCTCAGTTCTTCATCTGTAAAATGGGATCACTCTGGTAAGAACCCAAACAAAAGGTGAATCTTTGTGAAATCCCAAGCTCCGTACCTGTGCTCATATGGTAATTCAGACTAATTTTAAATCAATTTCTCCAGACTAGTGTTTCATACTGCCAGGAAACAAAGACAAATGATTCAGTAGAGTGTTGGAGAAGATTAAAAAAAAACAACAACAAACCTCCCAAATAGGAGAAAACAAGCTCCACAGGGCAGGCTAAGAAACTTGCCATGGTAACCAAAATTTGGGGGAAGGACAAGGAAAGGATCTCCTGTAGGGTTGGACCAGAAGAATCAGAGCTGTCAATGGCACAGAATCTTCAGCATTTGCGTCATTGTCTATTAGTCAGAAATTCTTACAGTTAGCATGCAATGTATGTTTCCAGATGACATATACTAATAGAAGTATATTGGGGGTGCTTCTGGAAGCATCTTTTTTCATCAGCCATTGATCTATAATCAATCTATGTACAACATATGTCCCTCCTTTGTCTTAATTTTTCTTGTATATGCACACACACGAGGTTCCATGCAACAAATAGTCAAATGAATAAGTGGGGAGCGTGGTGTGGTGGAGAGAATGAGAGCTCAGATTTTGAAGAAAAATATTCCTGGTTTAACACATTGTTCTGCCTTGTATTATGTATTATCCGAGTGGCATGGTGGGAGAAGCATAAAAGCCAAAAAGAAGATAGTATCTGGACATCTATTTATCCACCTCAAAGTTGGTTGCAAAGATGACAGATATTGTATGTTAAATGCTTAGCATGGTGCTAATGGCATCACTGTATAAATTGACATACACATGAATATAAGTGCTAATGCAAACATGCAGATATATACATGCAAACTGCTCATATACATGCACACTGACAAATAAACATGCATCCCTACACATGTGTGCATTCAAGCAGAGAGAGACACAGAGCACATGGACTTTCGCTATGCAATGTAATGAAGAGGTGGGAAATAATGTATGGTCCTGAGCAGTCACTGAGCCGGAGTTCCTGCACTGTTCTGGGTGAGGAGACCATGGGGGTGGGGTACAAGGCTCCTGGAGTGTTGAGACCACGCACCTGATGTGGGTACCCAAGTGAAAGATGTCAGGACTGGGTAGTTGTGACAATGCATCTTGCAGGCAGGGAGCCACTTTGAGCAAGGAGCCCAGCTGCTGCGCGTTCATATATGAGGCCACACTTCCTTAGGGCTGTTTCCAGCCGACCAGTGACAGGGATGTTAAGGCACACTTCTCTTCAAGGGACATGGGGCTTCCCTGACAGGAGACTTTGGCTTGAGGACTTTCCTGACAGCCTTGCTGAGCCATCCTAGAGCACAAGATGGCCCAGGACGCTTCTGCTCAACCACCCGTCTCTCTGCATTGGAGTTGGATTGATTTGTGTGGTGTGACGGCTCTCCCGGCTTCTTCCAGCTCACTCATTTTCTCTCAGGTGTTTCCCTGAGTGTAAATCCACGTGTGTTTAGTCTTGTTTTGGTGTCTGCTTCTAACACCGTAGGGGAAGGTGAAATCCCAGATCACAGAGAAGTGACCCTCTGGATCCTGGGAGCCTGAGGAGAGAGCACAGACTGGTGTCTCCAGTCAGGCATGCTGTGCTCCATTTAACCTGTGCCACCACAATGCCTGGTGTGTCTGTAAGGTGAGGAACCTGAGGTCTGGGAAAATCTATGACTTGCCCAAGGTCATAGGATCTGAAAGTAGCAGAGCCTGGTCAGGAACCCGGACTTCCAACCCCTAAACCCCTACTCTTTTGCTCTTTGCTGCCCACTGAATACCCTACAGAGAGCACCCACAAGCGTGATAGCATAGCCTCTATTTCCCCTGTGATAAGGCACAAATTCCCCTGTGAATACATTCCCCCCCCCGCCCCGCCCCTGCTTCCTTTCTCAAATGAGCCCCTAAGACTCAGAAAGGCCAGATCAATTGCCCAAGGTCAGCAGATGCCAGGGCAGGAATTATAACCCAGGTCTCCTGACTCCTAGCTCAGGGCCATATCCCTATTGTCCCCCTTCCAAGACACTTTAGTCCCTGCAAAAAAAAAAAAAAAAAAAAAACACCCTGGGAGTTGCCTGCTGTACCTGCCACTGCCCATAAATTCTCATTTCGCCTCTCTCCCTGGGAGCACAGCACCAGGGCGAGGGAGGGCCCGACTGGGCCTACCCTACAGCAGCCCGGGCCGGCCTGGGTGTGCGGAGAAGCTCCTGCTCCCACCGTTGGAAGTGCGCCCGCTCAGCCGCCTTCCTTCTTGCTTGAAAGTGCTCTAGAGTTTCTGTGCTCACAATGCATTTCTTTGGAAGTCTGCCCTCTGAGGGTTGCCATGGTGACTATTTTGATACTGCATGCTAGAAAAAGCCGAGGCACCTGCTGGTCACACCACCAAAACTTGTCTCTCTGAAAAATCAGCAGATGGCATTTGTCAGAAATTCCTACTTCTTGATTAATTTGGGAAAAAGAAGGGTGTGCGGCAGGGCTGATATCCTTTAACCTGGATGGGCTGTGCTGGGGTTCGGGGGAAGAAGTGAAATTGCTGTGCACACCCCCTCAAGCTTCCTTTGAAGTGGTGGGTTATTTAGTTTTCCCAGAGAGGCTAAGAAGTTTGGTGATTTGAATTCTAGTAGATGAAAACAAGAGGAAGACCATGATGTTGCTTTCCTGTTGAGAAGGGCTGATATTTTAGGGCCAGTTCCGGAAAAGCCCATAGCTCCCTTCTAGTAACTTTCATGAATTCGCAAATATCCCTCCGGTGGAGTCCAGATTTTAATTAGCATGAAGTGAAAAAAAATCCTGAGTTTGACTCGAATCCCATCCCTACTGCCTATGAACTGTTTGATCTTTGACCAGTCCCTTAGACCATCTAAACCTCCGTTTTCTCAATTGTAAGACAGTGATGACAATACTATTATTATTATCGTTTTTATTTACTAGAATTCTATGTAGACATGGAGGGATTGACCAATCCATATGCTGGTGTATTTTTTTACATGTAACTGTGCTCATGAAAATAAACCAGTTAATTTCACTGTTTCAGTCTGGGCAGTGATGTTACAGTTGATGTAGCATAAAAAAAATCACCTTAAACATCTGGGTCCATGTTGTATGGTGTGTCTCTTATTTAATTGTTATCTTGCTCTGCTTTTCTAGGCACTTGTCTCTCTCAGTCTTACATCCTGGCCTGCTCAGTTTGCTATACTATTTGTTCCCAGAGTTACTTAGCAAACTTTGTGGTTGTGAGCCTGTTCCGTAAGCATATATTGAGATGAGAATACTACGTCATAATTTGGGGCTAGGCAGTTTGAAAATCAGTTCTGTAGTTTTCCACCCTTCTGTCACCTATTGGGTCTCTATGGAGAATGAGCCTCGGGTTCTGTAAGGAGGCCTGATAAGTCGGGGTTGGCAAAACCTAGGCGACCATCCTCCTATGGCCATTTCAGATATGGCTCATCAATGGTAGCATTCTTCCACTGAGGTCCTGAAGGGCATGGGAAAGTTCCTGAATGTAGTGATGAAGGAGCTACCGAGAGTTCACCCGAGTTAGTTAGCACAGGAAAGGGGGAAAATCTGTTCATCAGCCAAGGCATAGGGGAAAGAACCCATGAGTGGAAAGCAGGAAAGCTAAGACTAATCTCAGTTCTGCCTTTAACTAGCTATGTGAACTTGGACTAATCATTGCTTCTCTGAGGCTCAGTTTCCGTATTTGAAATGGGCTGGGGAGAGAGAGAGAGAGACTGAATAGTCATTTACTTCCTTCCAGTTCTAAAAGTCTCCACACTCTCACCACCTGTTCCCACACCTCTTACCACATACACACATCCTCCCACTAGGTGGGCTTCCGACCCCCAGTCCAGGCTCTGATCTGTTCCTTTCCTGGAACTTGTCCAAATGATCAGAGTTTATCAAACAGCCTGGGGTGGCTGAGTGTGAAATAAAACATTATCAGACACTTAGAATTACCAAATCATAGCATTTCTGAGCTGCAAGTCAACTTGAAGCACACTGAGCTGAATCCTTCATGTTGAAGATGAGGAAACTAGAACAAGAGGTTTGGTGACTTCCCTGAGGTCACTCAGCATGTTACCAAGTGAATCCGGTCTCCATTTGGGAGTCCATCAGGTCTGAGACCAGGCGGTCTCTGGATCATGTGACCTGGGCTCCACCAATCAGATGTGCCTGTGGAAGAATCCGGAAGTGAACTAGGAGGAAGGGGGGCTGCTCAGAACCCATGCCTTCACCAGATTGGCAGTGGAGGTGTGCAGCCTTGGGGGTGTCAGAGCCTGAGGTTCTGGTGTTTTCCAATGCTCACTGTGTTTGGTGAGAGCCATGGTGTCAGTGACCAGGGATGCTGTCAGTGGGGAGATGGTCTTCGATGATACAATCTCATTTCATGGTCTGGGCATTTTTCCTGGGTGGCTACCTTTATACTAGACTCTTTGACTGTCTTGGAGATTTTGTGGACTAGCTAATATTCTTTAATAAAAGAATAAATTCTCTTTCCACTGAAATAAGCTAGGTCGGGTTCTGCTGTTTATACCGAGGGTCCTGACTGGTGCACCAATCCTTGAAAGGAAAGGAAATTCTAAATATAAATGCCACTTTGCAGACACTTGTTAATCCTCTCTCTTCTCCTCCGCCCTCCTGCCTTTCCTCTGTCAAGCTTGTCAGACTCATCAAGGCAGCTCATCACTGAAGCATTGTGGGACCTGTGGAAAAGGATGTGTTGGATCTAAATCCCCACAAAATGACACCGATTGTTTGAAAACGCTTACAAAGAGGCATGCTCCTCAATGGGGAGGGACTCTCAAGGGTTTGTGAAGGCTGCCAGGGGTTGGGTCAAGGAGGGTACAGATGTCCTTTTAACACCTCCCATCTGCCCTGTTTGAGACTGTAAAATATTAGCAAGAATAACATAGGAGAATTTTCCCTGGCTCATGTATGAACTTGAATCAGAGTTGATTTCCAGGTTGACTATCCTGTTCTTTCCCTAGACCCTTCATTGGAAGGATTCGTGCTTTGCAGCAAGAGGTACCTACAGACTCATTTGCTTGGAAGGGCCTCCTACGCAATGACAAAGCAATAACAGACAATCCAAAAACAAAGGAAAAACAAACAGGAGAGGAAATAAAGCATAGCACAGAAAAGGAGGGGTTGAAAACTTCTGGTTTGGGTTCTCCTTACCCAAACTCCACAAACGGCAATTGTTCATACAACTCTTTTGGCCACGAATCCCAATGGGCAGAGGGTGGTAGTAGGTAGAGCAAGTCCCAAGTTCAAGCATCAACTCCCCCATTTATGAGATGTATGGTCTTGGGCTATTTGGGCAAATACCCTAGCCTTCAGAGGTTTTCTGTATTTTATAAATTGTGTTGAACATATGTAACATTTAATTATGTATCCATATATATACAATCGGCCCTATATTCTCATTATGTGTGATGGTTGTGTTCTAGAGCATTGCTGGGAATGCTGTTTTAGCAAATCCCAAACTGCTGCTTCTGGGGGAAATACGAGGCTAGGTTCAAGTGCACCTCATCAGACTCAATCTGGTTACAACATGGTTGTCACCTGTAAAACGCAACCTTGTTTCATGTACGTGTCTGTTTAGCGACACCTTACTTAGTATTACTGTTGATTCACTTACTCATGAACTCCCAGCCAATAGCACTATTACTCGTGTCTGGAAGAAGTTCGTCTACTACACATATTTTCTCTGTAAGGCACATCGCAGCCTCCTTGTGTACTGTGCTTGGGGACGTTGTAAACAGCAAAATCACTAACAAAAAAGGCACCACAATGAATGACACTAAATAGATTGTGAAAAGGACACTCATTTATAGTATGAGTGTTGAGACAAGGAGGCAGAGTGTCGCTTTGTTTGACCTCAGCTGTGAACGTGCAACTGGTAACTTACATTCTCACCTCTCTGTCCATTTCTGCAAAGACCATGAAAGTGCTGTGAATTTGATCTTGGGTTACCAATACATTTTAGGAAGTAGGTAAATTAGCACATATGGTATCTGTGAATAATGAGGATCAATGACTTTAATACTTATCTATTGCTACGTTGCCTCCTTTTATTTTTGTCAGGACACAATGCATAGAATATGGAACAAACCTTCGGGCACTGGAAAAATGAGTGCAAAGGTTGAAGAACACCATGCCTGCTGGGTCCCAGCTCACCCTTCAGGCATCAGCGGAGGTGCCGCCTCTCTCAGGAAGTCTTGCGTCAGAGGTGAGGACCTAGCCGTAAATGCCTGTAAGAATGAGTTCCTGAGATGCCTGGATAGGATGGAAGCAAGAGAAGGTCAAGAGAAAAACTTGTTTGCCTCAGTCAATTTCTCCCCTTGTCCAGAAATCTAGATGCGAGGGCACATATCACCAAGTGGCAAAACCAAAATTTGCATCCAGAATCATCCAGAGTTAGCAGCCTTAACCTCTAGAATATACTAATACCAAATTTTGTCACATCGTCATTGACACAAAAGCATGTCACTTAAAAATTCCTGTAGAGAACTCATGGACCCTTGAGGGCACATCTCTGCACCTCCCCCATCACCCCAGGTGGAGAAACAGTGATTTATTAGAGTCCCTCTGAAGTACACTAAAGGCTGTACACCCCTTTTCCTGCTGCCTTCACACCATCATCCCCAGGTCTAGAAGAAGGTGACATGATGGCTCCAAGATGAGACAAGATGACAACAGCATGGGGTGAAGGCTTCTCACTGTGGGATCGTGTGAGCCTGGAATGAGCTGGCTCCCTGGAACGTTAGGGGTAAAGATGCAAGCCAGGAACTGGACAAGCACCAGCTGAGAGCACCAAAGAGGCTGCCGAGAAGGGGACACTCCCTGGTGGCCTCACCCCAGCCCTGTTTCCCCTCCACTGGCTGTGAATTTGTGGGGACCTGGAGTCCCTGGGCCACACCAGTGTCCCCTGCAACTGGTAACCCGTGGAACTCATTCACTCCTCAGACATTCATTGACCACCCACTGTCTTCCAGAATTTCTATGAATGGTTGGGCACACTGGCATTAGTATTAGCATCTAATAATATCCTACTTATCATAAGAGAAGAGACTGGGTCCCAGTGGTTAAGAGTGCATCCTGGAGTCCAGCTAGCTGACCACATGAGTTCCAGTCCCTGTGTTAGTTGGGCACGTTGCTTAACCACTATGTGCCTCAGTTTTCTCATGAGTAAAATAGAGAAAATCTTAGTTCTTACCACACAGAATTGATATGAACTTCAATAGGTTGATACATGTAAAGGTTTAGACGGGTGCCTGCCATGTAATAAGTTCTCATGAAATATTAGCTGTTATTAATGTACGTGGGCCAACCCTAGGAGAAAGGGAGAGAGATTGTTTGTTGGCAGCTACGTAAGCCATCCCTTTTTAAGTGCATACGTTTCTGAGGTTGTGTAAGGTGGGATTTTGAAGTATCATATTGGTTATGTATCAATTTGTCCGTATGAACATACTGTGGAAACTAACCCCCATATAAGAACAACCCCTTTCTATTATTATCACTGGCAGTAGAAGGAATAGTAGAAGCAGCAGCCAACATTTACTGAACACACACATTATCTGGCCTTAGGGCTACATGGTTTAAAGGGAAGTGTTACTGAACTGAGTTAATCTAATTCACACAATAATCACTACTATAGTTATTCCCATTCTCAGATGAAGAAACTGTTGTATACAGCAGTAAAACAATATGGTCTAAGTTAGAGCCAACACATGGCCAGGTCAGGAGGTAAACTCAGATCTTAAAAGTGCAAATTCTGTACCTTAGGCAAGAAGCTGTACTGTCCTTGGGGAACTAACAGGGAGCAGCTGGCAATTTCAAACAAATCATCACAATGGATTGGAAAAGTGCTGTAAGAAGTGACAGTGTAAGTAAGCTTTTCACAAACCTGTTCTCTCCCTCCATTCTCTTATTGATGCCTAGATGGCAGGAAGCAGATCTTAAACTCTTAAGTTGCCTTGCACCAGTGAGATGCTCTGTAAATATTGCTGGTTAGCTTGAGTCGAGTGAGATCTAAAAACTCTTTCAGATGGGCCTCTGTGTCTGAGCTAATAATTTTCCTAGTGAGGATTACAAACCCTCAGGTTATGTTACTCTTTCTGAAACTGGAGCCAGAAACCACGGTCTCTGGTTAAGGGTGTAAGAAGGCTCAAAACTGGAACCATGTTTACTGTAAACAAATTTGCTTAATGTGGATTCCTCTGGTTTCCACGTCACTTGCAACTGGCTACCTTGGGCTCCTAAATGTTCCAAAAAGCTTGTGGCTGTTCTGTTTCCCTGAGTCATGACTTGGAAATGCAAAAAAAAAAAAAGAAAGAAAGAGAGAGAGAAGGCAGATTGTATCTTTGCAATGAAAACCTCATGGGCATCATTTTGTACGTAACAGTGAGCTCTGCACCCACATGCAATCCCCACGTTCCTCCTGCCTCTGTCTGGACACATGCATGGGAAGCAAGATCCCTACCATTCATACCATCTTTGGGAATTTCTAAGCCACAGGTCCTCTTACAGTGAAACTGCCTGACTGGACTTTTCCTTCACTCATCCTGCCTCTCTAACTCAGGGCCATGCAGGCAGGCCCTATTCCTTCGCCTCATAAGAGCCCTTTAGAGATTAGATATTCACCATTGCCATACTCATGGTTCCTTTAACCATCTGTCATTGAGTATTATTTCCAGTCTACTCGAAACCTGTTTGGCTGAAGTGGATGTGAGTGTGAGGCCCAGAAGAGGTCACGGTACTCTAGATAAGGTTTATCCAGCACAGGAGACCTGGACCATGCTCTTTAAAACAGCTGCCTTGTTTCTGCAGCCATGCCTCCTCTCGGATGTAGCTTGAATGTACAGGGAACGGGATACCACAGTTCCTCCGCTTACTATTGCTGTCAAGACAGTTGTTGTGCCCACGGGAAGTGAGCATTGATCCCAGGACTCTGAGAGCCAGAGAGAAACTGCTCCGGAAGCAGAGCCTCCTGTCCATGCACAGGTTGCTGGGGGTACAGACTGGATTCATGGGACGAGAAACAGAGCCCAGGGGACAGGCAGGCGAAGACAGCCTTGAGAAAGGGCAGTGACCCAGGGGTGGGAGACTTGGGTTGGGAGCACACTGTTCCACTTACGAAGTAAAGGTGCCAATGCTTCATCTCCAAGGGAGGGGACAAGGCAGGGCCAAGCAGCACAGAGCCTCAATGCGCTGGGTGACTGAGGAGCACCAGCCTGGTCACCTAGAAAATGAAGTCAACCTGTTTACATTGAACCCAGGTCTCTCTTCTTTAATTTTATTTTTAATTACAGTTTATACTTAATATTATGGTATATTAGTTTCAGGTGAACAGCACAGTGATTAGACAACCATACACTTTACAAAGTGATCCCCCTGATAGTTCAAGAACCCACCGGACACCATACATAGGACTTACAATATTATTAACTCTGTTCCCTATGCTGTACTTTACCCGAGGTCTCTTTTAAGTGGGAAAAATAAAGAGATTTCATTGAGTCAATCACAGCAAAATCCTTCTGTGCCTTCGTATCTCCCTAAAGTTGGGCATGCTTTGATAGCTACTCCACCTCCCCCGTCTGGAAGCTCCCTCTTCCCCCTTCTCTCCTTCCAGATCTGTAAGCCAAGCCTCAGAGCGGGAGGCGGGCCAGCAGGAGAAAACCAAACCCTTGTTTCCCTGTCGCCTTTCTTACCTCCGCCGTTAACTGTGTTGCTCACATTTACTCCCTCCTCCTGGAGATGCTTAAATAGTTTTCAAAGGAATGTAAGATGCATGTTTTGGTGGTAAAAGACTGCTTATAAAGCACTGTTCGCTCACCAAAGCAAGTTAGTACATCTACCTCCTCCTACCCCTCAATTCATACTGCAGGAGCCTGAAGGGGCTTGGGGTGGGGCGTGGGGGGGGGGAAGAAAACAACAAAGCCTGGGTTCAAATTCAGTTCAGCCACTTGTTACCTGCGTGATCCTAGACAAGGGATTTAATCTGTGAGCCTCGGTTTCATAATCTGCAAAATGGGATGACATACCTACCAAGGAAAACCTCAGGGGGATAATGAATGCAAGGCATCTGGTGTGTGGCTGAAAATAAGAGTCCTGTTTCATAGCAAGTCACATCCAGTCAATGACATTGTGCAGGGGCCTAGGGGATGTGCTCGCATGTTCCGGACTGAGTCTGTTTCCTGGGGAAATTCCTGGTACAGCAGGAGGGATAAGACAGGCAAAGCAATGCTCTCATAGAAAATAGAGCCTGCTGAGAAGGCAGCACAGGACTGTGAGAGACACAGTTACAGGCAGAGCCCAGAAGGCTCCCTGAAAAGGTGAGATTTGAATGGCTCCTTTTGGAATGGTCAGATTTGGCCATAAAGGGAAACAAAGGAAAGGAAGGCGTGGTGCCTGTATGGGGGGAGAGAGCTGTAACCAAGAAGAAGTAGGTGGTAGGGCTGGAAAACGGATGGAAGGTGGGTATAGTCTGACTAAGGACTAACTTTCTTGTCCCAGAGTTAGAGTTACACACAGATCCTTGAAATGAACTTTCCAGAAAGACTTAATGCTTCCATTCCCCCAAGGCTAAGGGGGAAGAAAGAGAAGGATCATAAGGCACAGGGGATCATGGTTTCCCACTCCTCCACACAGGTTTGGTGTCGATGACCTCAGTGGAGGATAGAGACATTCAGGCAGCCTGTGGTCCCCAAGGAAACCGGGTCCTTTCTGCATCCTCTCACTCATGTAACAGCAAGGTCTGGCGTGGGCATCATTGCCTCAGCCTGTCTCAGAGGGATGGTCATCAGCTCTTTTCTCTTACAAAGCTGGCTGGTATAGCTCTAACTTTTATTGACAGTCACCTTCAAGCCCGGACTGTTGGGACAAGAGTGGCCATCAGTTCATTGAGAATGCATACCTAAGAGCCTGTCACACTTTCGCCATTTCAAGCACAGCATTGGCTCCTACATAGAAACTGCTGATGGTATCTGCCATCTTTATATCTAAAGCTTCAACCACTTTAGGATAATGTTATCTGTGTATGGATTCCAGGTCCGCGAGAAAGGATTTCCCCAGAACTCTTACTAAGATGTATGCACAAAGGCCAGGTTCAGATAGCCGGAGGGTCTTTCTGTAGGTTGAAGGGAAGGTATGAGATGTGGGGTGGGAAAGAAAAGGCCCAGGAAGGAGAAGAGATCAGTAAGTAGCACAATGACCATTGAAGAGAGGCCTGGGGCATGTTGTAATTACCCAGAGGAAAGGCGAGGCCTGGACCAGGCAGGGCACAGAGGAGAAGATAGACTCAAGGAATAAAGTCAAAGACAGACCACAAATCTAAAGAGGTGAGAGAGGTGCCAGCCACAGCCACAGGGAAAGTCCTTAGGGGAGAGGAAGGCCACCTCTCCCATGACAGGAAGATGAGGGGGTTCCTTTCCAGTCCATTCTGATTTCTCGTGCAAGAGGAGAGGTCATTCTTAGGGGTAAGATGCTGGGATGGAGGTGCCCTAGGGCCCCAGGTGACACACCTGGTGAGGGGATGGGGGCTGGGACCACAGGGCAGGAGCTGTCACTAGCAACTCTGGCAGGAGAGACTGTCCCTCTTCACACACCCACAGACAAAAAGTAAAAGTGCTAAGTACAGACAACCAACTCAACTACAGGGGAAGAGCCTGGGTTGCTCTGGGGTCTCCAGAAGACATAAGTGATTTAAGTGATCACTGCCCCCTGAAAACTGGCAGGTCAGCTTCAGAAGGCTGCTGGAAAAGGATGGGTATGAAATACTCAGCAAAGGAGCAGGCGTGTGCTTAGTGTCACTTCACTGTGTCCTACTTTTTCCCCACTTTGGAGGCATTTCCCACTTTAGAATGTTCGAGCTGGGCAGGATCATGTTGTCAAATGCCCACATTTGCCCCTGGGAAAAGAAGCAAGTACATTATGAATGATGGGTTCTCCAGCAGAATGAGCAGGGGCATATGGGAACAGGAGCAAAGGATGCAGTCCTGGAGGGGGCCAGGGGTGACCTCCTCAGGGAGGAGCCCTAACCTGGAGGCAGGAAGGAGAGAGATCCAGGAGTTCTGAGGACTCTCATCACAGGCTGGAGCAGCCACTGGACTTGGTGGATCAGCGTCAGCCACTGCCCACGCAGCCTGCCTCACCCAGCGCATCACTGCCTCCCTCCCTCCTTCATCCCCAGGCCCTGGCTCTCTTCTAGGCTTCTCCCACACGCGCAGACACACACCCACACTGGCTTTGAGCCCTTGGCTGCCCCTGGGAATGGTCTTACAGGGTGGAAAGCTCTTAGGATACTTTCCTAGGATGAAAATTTCATTGTGGAAAATCTCCCCAGGCTCCAACCGCTGACTCATCCCTTGAGCCTTGTCCAGGAAATCAGTTTCCAAGATTGCACAAACTCACATGCAGAAAAGCTATCAATATGTTCACATTTGTATCCATGTCAATCTCCTTTCCTTATTCCTTGATATAATGAGTTATCTAATTATGGTGACATCTGTTGAGGAGGAATCTTGCTTCCCGCTCCCCACTCAGAATCCAGTACAGGGCTCTTTTGGGGGAGATCACATGCTTTGGGGTTTGTGTGGGAGAGGCAGGACCCCAACGGGAATCAGCAGTGGCTGCCACATGGCTTTTGTTACGCCCAGCAGCCAGCTACTTGGTATCGCCATCACTGTCTCAGAGATGGGCAGACTCACAGACTGGGCTGGTAGTAGAGGTATAGACTCACTCACTGTCCATGGGTCTCTGTATTTCCAGCCCAGGCGGATGGAAAAGCCAATACAGAAGGTGCTGATGGCTTCACCTCTGTGTAATAATTGACATACATGCTTTATTTTAACCCAGAAATGAACTTACATTGGTTAAACACCGTGTGACCTGGAAATTAATATCAACAAATCCTCCTCTCTCGTGTCAGCCTTCCTCAAAGCTAGATTTTGAGGCTTAGTCAATATTCATTCATTCGTTCTCTCAACAAATATTTATTGAGCACCTACCAGGCACTAGGGAGATAAATAAACCCAATCTTTCAAGAATTTAACATCCAGTGATGCAGATGACAGCCACATAGAATGAAGATGCCCAAGTCTTGAAGAGGGTGCTGAGGAAGACTTGGAAGACTGTGCTATTTGGACCAGGGGTCCCTTTTGCCATAGACCCAAGGTGTCTTTAGAAATCACAGAGCCTTCCCTTCTTCTGCTGAACCACCAAAGACTCACAGTGGCAGAGCTCCATATGCCAAAGCACTGATTTAGCTGGGTGGTGACTTCCCGGGGAACTTGGATTCATGTTGCTGGTGCTTCCTATTGTTCTTTCTCCGAGGGGAATTCTGATCAGGTTTGCCTCATGTTAGTAAGCTTCCGGTGTGGTTTTTTTTTTTTTTTTTTTTTTTTGATGTGGCTTCTGTACATACTTCTGATAGAATTTCTCTTCTGGCTGTGTCAGTTCTCGCTAATGTGAGGAGACGGCAGACCCGCCTCTCACACAAGCCCTCACTACATTCGATATGATCTTTCTCTCCGCCCTAGCACTGTGTCCTTTGGAAGCATTTTTTCAATTAAAAAAATTCTTCCACTCATTTTTTTTCTAGGAAATTCCTAGTGGTGTAGTCACTATAAACCAAGTCTCTCGAGAACCCAAGGATCCTAATAATAGAACTGTAGGGCTAGATAGGACCTTCAAGATCATTTAATCAAATTTCTTCATCTTTTAGATGGGAAGATTAAGGCGTAGTTGGGTTTGCAATTCTGCAATTTCAAAATGCTGCAGAGTTTGCTCATGTTCCTTCTGTACTCAGATTCTTAGGTTCCTACTAATATCCTCACAGTTTTTTTTTTCCTTAAAGCTGAAAGTATCCTTGAATATAATCAATACTTTGTTTATAGCATCATAGTTAAATTCAATTATACAAGGTGTATTTATTCATTCATTTATTCACTCAATCATTTACTGATTCATTCAACAAATATACTATGTGAATGCATCTTATTACTCACTGAGAAAAACACAAAAATGAATAAGACACAGTCAGTGTTTCCAAAAGGCTCAAATTTATTGTAGGAAATAAGACGTGGACACAAATAACTTTAATACGTCATCATCATCATAAACAATGGTCATTGGTCATACAGAGCTCATTTTATTCCAGGTACTGTTCTAAGCCTATCACATATAGGCGTTAATTTATTCAGTCCTTACAGTGACTTCAGGAGAAAGGTATTCTTATCCCTGTTTTTATCAACGAGGAAATAGAGGCACAGGGAGGCGAAGGGAAGTACCTGAAGATACTGCGCTAGCAAGGGGTGGAGCTGCGGCTCAAACCCAGTCTGGTGCTAAGATCAAAAAGCAATCATTTAAAAAAAATTAACCTTTGTTGTATTTTTTCCCTCGCATTTAGTGCCCTTATACTCCCCAGCCCCCAGCAACCATCACCCTGTTGTCCACAGGGGAATATTTGAAGAGGTATGACAGGTCTGAGGAGAGGCGCTCCCTTCCAGGTGCAGAGACTGGGGAAGGCTCCATGGAGGAAGTGGCACCTGAGTGGAGACACCACATTTAGCAAATAAACATACTGGGTCCTCTTGGTGACCCTTGGTGTGGAGGTGGATACGGGAGGTTAACCGTATCAGGACGATGTGACCACGTGACCACATGTGCAAAAGAGGGACACTCTCAGAAACATCAGTCCAGCTGCTCTCCCTACCTGAAGACTCCCCCTCCTTCCAATCCCCTGGACCAGCTTCACCTGGAGAGAGAGATGATAACATCACTCTCTACTTAAAACCTTTAACTGCTCTGTCCTGCCTCGGGACTTGCTCCCTCCCTCATTTAATCGCATTCATTTACTCATTCATTCTATTTCTCGACCTTACTGCAGATGAACTTCCATCACCATAACAACTGACTCCTCCAGAACCTTCAGGGCTTTCCTTTGCCAAAGGTACCTATTCTCCAGACTGGCTTTCAAGGCTGTCCACAGTCCAGACCCTCATATCCAGCCCCCTTTCCCCAAAGAAACAACTTCTCTAACTGGATTCTTCAGAATTCAGGAGCACATCCTGCTCCTGACCAGCCTTGTGCCTTCGCCCATCACATCTTAGAAAACGACAGCCATTCTTCTTTCTGCCTCTACCTCTTCCCTTCAGCCTAACCTCAGCCAGCCTCCCTGCTCCACAACTCTTTCAGCCTTTGCTGACCTCTCAAGCTCTTCCACACCCAGCACCGTGGTGGGTCCTGGATTCCGTTCCCTGCAGAGCTGCAGCAGGCCCCTTCAATTCCATAGAGGCGCCTGGAGTGTCATCCCTAGGCCTTTGCTTGCGAGGATGATTATTTTCTTTTGATGTGTTTCTGTTGGCAGCGGTCTGATGCATCACACATCCAACTCAATGTGCGATGTGCATCACACAGAGCACTTACGAGAGGAGTAAACAGTGAGACGAGCAAGCGGCTGTCATTTGTCTCAAAATGTCTCCATTCTGAGAATTGCAGACTGCAGAGAGGATCTGTCAATCAACCGTCATGCACATCGTGAAAACTGGCAAAGACACTTTCTTAACTTTTTAAAAGAAGAAAGTCCAAACTCTTTAGCCAGGCCCCTAATATCAAAGTCCCCTAAGAGCTCAGTAATCAGCCAGTGAATCAATAAATTAATTCAGTAAATATTTATGGACTGGCTATCACATGCCAGGTGCTTTGGCAGGTGTCTCAGAGAGCACTGCACACAAAGGACAAGAGCTTGCTCTCCTGGAGCTGGCGTTTTGCTGGGGAGCACACAGCAAGTGCCTAAACCAGGGATCAGCAGACTATGGTCCAGAGATCAAATCCAGCTTGTTGCCTATTTTTGTAAATAAAGTTTTATTGGAACACGGCCATGCTCATTTATTTATGTACTGTCTATGGCTGCTTTCGCACTACACCGGCAGAGTTGAGTGGTTGTGATGGAGACCGTATGGCCTGCAAAGCCGAAGATATTCACCATCTGGGCCTTCATAGAAAAAGTTTGCCAACTTGTGGCCTAGAAATCAAAGTATGTAATACGCCAGGTGACAATTCATGTCATAGAGGAAAACAGACAGGTATGGAGACAGGAATGACGGAAAGGAGTGTGCGTGGATGCACACTTTGGGAGTGTGACCATCGAGGGAAGACCCGATGAGGGGACGGAGCCACAGGAAACAGTTGACTGAGGGCAGGGTCAGAGGGAGAGGACAGCACGTGCAGAGGTCATGCCAGAGGCGTGCTTGATGTGTTCAGAAATATCGAGAAGGCTGGGGGCTTGAGGTTGGTGAGAGAGGAGAGGAGAAATAGCGGTGGGGTAGGAGAGGTGGGGAGGGCCAGGTCACGATGGACATGAAGGTCATGGCACAGACCTTGGTTTATCTGGAGTGAGTTGTAAAGCTGTTATAGGTTTGGAGCAGAGAGTGGTCAACTTTGAATTTTGAAGGATCTCTTTTACTGCTGTATAGAGAAAAAGATGATAAGGTAGAAGCAGAGAGCCCAGTTAAGAAGCCACAGTAGTCCCGGTAAGAGATGCTAGTGTCTTGGACCAGGTTCAAAGCCATGGGGTGGCACAAGTGGTCTGATCCAAGGGGCATTTTGAAGGCAGCACAGTAGGGTTCCCTGGTGGATTTGATGTTGGGTAGAAGAGACTCCACAGTGTTTGGCCTGAGCATCTTAGAATTGGCGTTTATGAGATGAAAGAGTTGAGGCAGGGGGTTGGGGTGTGGTGATGAGTGAGCAAACAAGATTTCTGTTTTGCATGTGTCGATCTGAGGGTTTATTAAGTGACGATGTGGGATCAGCAGCTTCAGCTACTACTGTTCTCTTCTCATCTCCTTAGGACCTGCAGGACCCTGGGCGATCAGGTCCTGCTGACCTCTGAAGTGGGCCCCCTCCTGTTATTCTCTCCCTCCACCCCCACTGTGCATTTGCTTGTCTTTTGTCTGCCCTCTTGGCCCTTCTGTGTCTGCAAAACTGGGAACCATAGGCAGTTTGTTAATAAATGAGAGGTCTGTGTCTGTCTTGTTTGCCATTGTGTCCCCGGGGCTTCACAAAGTCTCTGACACATAACTTTTAACTTCTCTTTCAACTCTATGCATAATGCTGCAGTCCTGTACAGAGGCGCTGCATACTCATTCATTTATTTACTACACAGATAAAGTATGTGTGACTCTGGTGAATCAGGCCCAGGGGGCCCCGGTTGTGGCCCCTGACGTATGAATAGCTGTTCTGCTCACACTGGACGCCTCCCACAGGCCAGGCACTAGAGAGTCAGTCAGGAGAGTCAAGGGCCTATATTTCCTGGGGCAGTTAAATGTCAACAACAAAACAAACAAACAAACAAAGGAATACAAACACAAGATTGGCAATATTTCCTTTTGCTAAATAATGACGTGAAAAAAATAAACAGGCCCTGGCTGGTGTAGCTCAGTGGATTGAGCACTGGACCGTGCAAACCAGAGGGTCGCTAGTTCAATTCTCAGTCAGGGCACAGGCCTGGGTGGCAGGCCAGGTTCCCAGTTGGGGGCGCTGGGGGCACGAGCAAGAGGCAACCACACATTGATGTTTCTCTCCCTCTCTTTCTCTTTCCCTTCCCCTTTCTCTAAAAATAAATGAAAAAAGTAAACAGCTCCACTATTAGTCAGACTGTGCTGTAGGAATAAGTAATGCCCCATGCCTCACAGCTTGGTACAGCAGAACTCTGTCTGTCTGTCTTTCACTTACACTGTGAGCCCGGTGAGGCTGGCAGGTGGTGGTCACAGGGGAAGCCAGGCTGACAGAGGCGGCATCGTGACACGTGCCCGTCATCTCTGAGGTGAGACAGTGGGATCATGGTGGATTGCCCTCTGACTCTCAGAAATCCTGCCTGGCAGCAACGTGTTCTTTCTACTCACCTGTCGTCGGTGAAAACAAGCCACCTGTCCAGGCCTAACTGAACTGGGGCCAGGACGAGTGGTTCTCCCAGGTGCTGGGAGAGTGAGGGGCCAGAACAGTGATGGCCAGCACCCGTGACATTGATGACCAGAGGACTGGCACTTTAGTGCCCAAAACATAAGAGGGACATCCTATCAGAATTGTAAAACAACTTCAAGTTGAATGAAGTAGCATTCTTTAAATGCTCTTTGTCCTTATGTTTCTCGCCGTCACTGTGGATGGGAGGAAAATGATCCTGGATTGGCTGATGCTGGTCCACAGGCCAGTACTGGTTCACTGGCCGTGAAGGAGAAGGTAGGAGCTGGTTATAAGAAAACAGGTCCTTACCTGGTGACCAGATGTGGCAGGCGTCATGTGGGTGGGAGGCATCATTCACCTAAGTGACATATGCTGGAGATGGATCCAGTTTTGGAGGAAAGGTGAGGCCGGTTGGGGCCTGTTGACTGTGATGTTTATGTGGAATTGACCCTCAAGGGAGGGGAGGATCAAGGGGTCGGGAGGGTGGCTTGGGCCACAGCTAGAGACTGGGGCATTGCCAGTGAATAGGTGGTCATTGACTCCGTGGATCTGGTGAGATCACTCAAGGAGAGTGAGGAGTATGAGAAGAGAGGGGGGCCAGCGATGAACCCCCCCCGCACCCCAGGGAACCAGTAACAGGAGCAGCCAGAGGAGGAGGACTTAGAGAGGGAGACTGAGAAGCAACTAGGCAGGGGGTGAACCAGACAAAGGGGGAGGGAGCAGAGAAGGAGGGAGAAGGCTGGAAATTTCAAAAAGTGACTGGAGCGTGAGTAAGTGAGACATGTCATTCCGTTTGGGAATTCAGAATCCATCAGTGGCCTTCAGGGGAGAGCTGTTTCCATGGAGAGGAGGGTAAAAGCCAGATTGCACCGGGCTAAGGAAGGAAAGAGTGGGGAGGACACCTGGATGGCAAGTTATAGACATGTTCTATGTCACCTGGAGAAAGGTGTGCCTTAAAGGTCATACAAACCACACAAACAACAGCCTGGAACATTTTCAAACAACTAGCTAGGGGAAAATAATCCCCTAATAAAATGACAAAGACTACTCAAAAGATTGACAGTAACTCCAGGCAGCAGTCAAAATAAGAGGTGGCAGTATGAAGGGGATGGGGATTCAGCTGTCTGGCCACCCTCACCCTGGGCTGCCCCCCACACAACTGCTGTCCAAAGGGCCACGAGTTCTGCAGGGCAACATTCAGATCGTGTTTTCCACCAGCCTTAGGTCCCTGCTGGGAATTCTGAGCACTTCCTTTTACTTTGGTCAGACACTGGCTCCTTGAATTCCTTAACTCTCTGCATTATCTGGGCTCCGTAAGATCCCTGGACCTCAGATACTCCAGTGTCCACAGGAGGTGAAGACTACGGGCTCAAGGTCCAGGAGCAGGCACAGCTGATGCCCCAGGCCCAGTCCCTCCTCTTTGGCACTTTAGTGCCTGCAGCCTGACTTCACTTGCCGTCACCTGCTGACCATCACATGGTGGGGTGGGGGTGGTTCTCTGGCTCCCAGAGCCTGCTCTTCTGCACACGTGCGTGTGCAGAAGAATGATTTCATTCCACTGTCTGCCTCCCTGGAAAACCCTCTTAAAGGCTGCAGGGAACTGGTGTCTCCACACCCCTTGGGTAGGTTAGCTCAGAGGTGAGGTTCTTCATTTTCACCCATGGATCCCAACAGGATTGAGCTCCAACTGTCTACAGTGGTAACTAGCTTGGTAACAGCCTTTATTGGCTTCCTTACCTTCCCTGTCTTACTTTCCCACCTCCCCATTTCCTGGGATCACCTCCCATATAAACTGCTTGCACTGCAATCATTTTCTCAGGCTCTGCTTTTGGGGCAGAGGGATGGTCTGACCCACTGTGGAGTGGAGCTCCCTGAATGTTCATGGAGGCCGGTTTCTGACCATTGTGAAACTGGCCAGTCAGTCTGTGTCAGCTGGACACAGTATGATCAGCATCAGCATCAGTATGGATTGTGCTCCAGCTCTGGGCTAAGTGCTTTGCAAGTCTTGTCTCATCTGGTTCCACATGCCTTTCACCTTTCGCAAGACCTCACTGCTTCTGGGCTTAGCAACTCTTGTGATTGCAACTGTCCAGGCAAGAACTTGGTCTCAAGTCCCTTTATCCTTTGCTGCCTCTGTCTGACCTGTTTTGTTCAACCACTCTCCTTTCTGAGTTGGTCACCAGCTCGGATCGGAGGTGACTAGAAAATACTGTGCTATGTGTCACCTGCTCAAAGGGCAGTGGGCTGGGTGGGGAGCGGGGGAGCATCACCCACATTTTAGGAAGGAAGACACTGGGGTTCAGAGAGGCTGGAGGGCTTTCCCAGGTCAATGGGCCGTTGAAGGATAGAGCTGAGACAGAAGGAGGGTCTCCTAACTCCTGGTTCTGAGCCTCTCCTGCTCTCAAATCCTAAAGACTCCTGCTAATTACCTGCTGTTCAAATCCCAGCCAGTGAGAACTGCCATTGATTTAATGCTCAGTTAGGAGAATGTGATACAAATTCTGCGTAGGTGGTCAGTAGCATGTACACATTTTATTTCTGTTAATATTGCTTTAATACGGTATCACTTGGGTAAATACTTTGATTAGCAGATGTTTATGCTTTGTGGATTTAATAAAGTTAGACTTTTCCAGTGACTGGAAAAATCCCAAGTGCTGTGATTTTTTGATTTTCATGGAGCATCCAATGGAAACCCAGGCTTCCCTGTGAGGGTTTGGCGTCCTAGGCTGAACCCAGCGGGAGGAGCCTGCGTCATTGACATTCCCAGTGACAGCGGACAAATTCCTTCCCCTCTCCGGGCCCCAGCAACTTGCTTCGGGAAATGAAGGGTCTGGACTAGATAATCCCTAAGATTCCTTTGTAAAGAGAGGTTTTGACAACTGGTCTTCCCTGCCCCTCGCCCTAAGGGTTCCTAGGAGCACAGGGATTCTCTCCCTGCCTGTGTGTGGGTTGTCTTCCTGGATTCTCAGTACACAGGGAGGGCTGCTGGTGCCCGGGGTCCAATCTGCAGCAGTGTCCTGCCAGCCTGGCTGAAGTCGAAGACTTTGCTCTCTGATGTCATAGGGAGGCTGCCCTGCCTCAAGCCGCAGCTCTTCCAGCCCTGAGCTTCGCCTGGAGCAGCTGGGACCCTTCTCCTCTGCAAGGCAGAGACCAGAGAAGAACGCAGGTCCTGCGTGGGTCCCTGGCTCTGCCTGTTTCAAGAGCCTCCACAGAGGGGGCGCCCCAGCATGGTTGAGGGCAAACTGGTTGCAGTTTGCAGCCAGTAAATGGCCAGAATGGCCTAATAAATCCATTCACTGCCTTTTGAAAAATTTTTGCCTCCCCTCCCCAATCTCCCAGTATGGTTCTGGTGTTTGGTTTTGTTTTATTTTAAAGATGACCCTTTCCTTACTTTAAAAATTAGCCGTTTTCAACTTATTTTGTATTTCCCATATTATTTGCCCAGTGTGCAGCATTCTTTAACATATGAGGTCATTTTATGTTTTTGAGGTTGGGGGGTCTCAGAACTCAAATGTGCTCAGGCCTCAGCAGGTTGGGGATGCAAGTGAAGTTCTGGTGACATTAATGCCCAAGTCTCTCGGCCATCAGCCCCAACAGGGATGACCATAGGACACCAGCAGCCCCCTTCCCAGCTGCTCCCCAGGGCCACCTCACGTGTGCTCCACAGCTTGTCTGGCTGTGTTCCCCTCTGTCCTCTCTCCCCATAGCTGCCCTGCTCCATGCACCTTGGTGCGGCACTAAAGCCCCACTCCGCCTCTGGTGCAGCGGGCGGATGTGAGTGGCCTCATCTCAGACCTGGGGTGGGCTCCTCGTGTGCACAAAGCCTTTCAGTCCTTTGCAATGCGACCCCTCCACTTCAGTCCGCATCCTCCCCACCGCCTGATCCACCTCTTAGGTCTGCGGAGGGGCAGACAGGGCCCTATCTCAAGGTTCATCCTCTTTGCACACTCCCTCCAAATACAACCCCTCCTTTTTTTTTTTTTTTAAAGAATTTTATTTATTTACCTTTAGAGGGGAGGGGAAGGAGAGAGGGAGAGAAATATCAATGTATGGTTGCTTCTGGTGCACCCCTTGCTGGGAACTGGCCTGCAACCCACGAATGTGCCCTGACTGGGAATCGAACCGCGATCGTCTGGTTCGCAGGCCTGCACTCAATCCACTGAGCTACACCAGCCAGGGCGCAACCCCTCCTTGACCAACAATAAAGGTCCCCATGCCAACAGAATTGCAAAAGACATTGAAAGGTGCACCCCGCCCCCACCCACCGCAGTTCCACAAATTCCGGTCTTCACACCTCAGTTTGGTGTGTACACTTAATTTTTAAAAATATTTTACATCTTAAATGCTATAGAAGGAGTTCTAAGATGAATTTATTATAAAAAGAAATCTTTCAATGCCAAGGCCCTGAGGTCTAAACCGAGTTCTGAAGGATGAGGAAGGGTAAGTGGGGATAGGGGCATGGGCAAAGAATGCTTCAGGGAGGGGGAACGGCAAATGGATTGGTCAGAGAGGAGAGGGGCCTGTTCAGAATTCAGCTCTCAGTGCCTTCAGCGGCCATGGGCTCCTGGGAGGTGGGGCAGGCACCACCTGGGATTTCACTGCTGGGCGTGGAGTGTCCATCACCACACTGGCTTATACATAACCCAGCTGCACCGGGAAGTAGGTCTGAAGCACTGGGACTGCCCTTCTGAAAATTCACCACCAGAAACCCTGGAAAATCACACAGCTCCTGCCCCTGTCAAAGTGAGCAGGTCCTGGAAGGTGGGGCAGAGAAATGAGGATGTTCTAAGGGTTGATGGCAAAGCAGAGATGCCATCCTATTCAGAGTCAACAGAAATAAGAGGAAGTGGGTAGATTAGGTCATGGAGCCTCAGGGAGATTCTGAGAGACAGCAGGAGGCACGAGGGCCTTTGGTGGGGGCTGTGGCCAGATCCCCCTGTAGGAAGGAGCTGTGAAGGATGCCAGCCTATTTGGAATATGGGCCCCAGAGTAGCCAAAAAGCTAGAAATAGAGCAAGCAACCCAGGCAAGTAAGACAGCTGGATATAATGATCCTTTTCTGATGGAACATTAGAACTTCATTCTCATCAACAAGGGCAATTGGCTGACGGGTACCACAGGGATGTGCCCAAAATCTTGAGATACCACCTCAGAGCTCAGCACAGCAAAAGGAGAGGGATTCTTGGCAGAGTCAGTCTTCAGAGACCTCCTTATATTTGGATAACGCAAAAAGAACATATGCCAGCACTTCATAGATATCACCCCGGCCTTGGAGGCCTGCAGAGGGAAGGGCAGATGCCCCAGGGGGTAGGTAAGAATAGTGAGGGTCACAGGGCCACCCGGCTAGTGGGAGGAAGAACCAGGTTCAAACTGCCATGTTGTCTGCCCTGATCCTTGCCATCTCCAAATACAGTTCCCACACGCTGCCACGCTGCAGATTCCACAGCAGATTGCATAGGTTTAGAAACCTTCCTTGTGTGATCCCACAGGAAGGCTTGCACTGCACCACACTTTGCTATGTGAACAAGGCGGGTTACAAAACACAATTGCTGCGTGATTACATCTTTGTAAAAGAAAAGTATGTCAACACACACTCTTTGCATGACCATTGGATAATGTCTCGCAGCAGTTGGCTCTGGGTGATGAAATTTCCAGGAACTTTTAAAGCATTCTGGCTTATCTGCATTGTCTCATTTTTCTACGATCAATGTAAATTACTTCTTTAAAACAGGACAGTCAAGGTGGGGGTGGGGTGGGGGGAGGTTCCACAGCTAACAGTGACAGTTTCTCAAAGAAACACTATCCACGAAGGTTCGATTTTTCTAAGATAGAGGTTTGTTCAGAAACTGGCAAGAAAGCCCATGCCACGTGCCAAAGTGTATCAGAGGGTCTGCTCAGGGTCTCTCTGAGTGTGCAGCCTTTATAGGCCATGGAGGGGTCGTTTCCGATGGAGACGGCCTGGCTGCCCAGGGGTGAGGAAGGCTGTCTGCTACCCTTGTCAAAAGCACAGCGTTCCGCCAACTTGAGGCTCTTCCACTCTCCCCACTGGCACTTCCATACCGAATTATTATTATTCGGGTGTACGCCCGTTTGTCCCCAGGCTGAGCAGGGCCATGCCTTGAGATAAAGTAGAATGTTCTCTAGAGGACTGGTCAAGAGCTCAGGCTTTAAAGCAGATTACCAGGGCTTAAATCCTAGCTCTGTCCACCACTAACAAGCTCTGTGAACCAGGGTGAAGGACTGAAATCCTCTTAACCTCAGTTTGCCTGTTTGTACAAAGGGGATGATACTAGTACCTACTTCATAGGGCTGGAAAAAGTGGGATCATGCTTATACATCCTCAGTGTAGTATCTGATACTGCATAAGTGGTGGAGGGGGTATTACTGGCATTAGTAATAATCATAGGAGTAGCAGTGGTAAGTTCAGAGTCCCCATGGAGTGTCTGGTAGGCAGTCTATGAATGTTTACTTAATGGAGAGGTGGATCAATGAGTTTCTACACAGTCTCCCTATTCTCTGCCCTGCCCAGCACAGCCCAGCAAAGCCCCTTCTCAGACAACAGGCACAGGCAGGACTGGCTTCTGTCTCTGGTCCTTAGCCTGACAAGTTCTCCTTGATACCAAGGTCATACTTTTTGAAGCTCAGTCTTTTCTATTTGAATCTCTTAGATCGTAAAGTCAAAGTGATTCACAAAGGAATCTTTCAAGTTCACCCTGGATCCCCGTGAACCAATGTTTGGTTGGGGAGAGTACCGGGATAGCTACCTCTACAAAGTGGAAGCCAACAGAGAAGGCCTTGTCTGTCTGGCAACCTCTGGATCTAATTCTCATGGTTCAGAATCAAGCGGCAGCAGCTGAAACTTGCCATGGGTGGCTGAAGCAGGGCCGTGGCCTGAGGGCCCAGGATGGCACAGGATGCCCTGGGGGTCTGTTATGGTGGAGAAGCAAAAATCCCAGACTCTGAAGTCAGAAAGACCTGAGTTAAAATTCTGTCTCTGCTCACTGTCCAGAGATTTGACTGAACAAATTATTAAGCTCTCTAAGCCTCAGTCTCCCATATCTTTGTGAGAAGATACATGAAACAACAGAAATTAATGTCTGACCTTCAGTAGCTGTTTAATGGATATTAATCTCCTCCTGGTCACCATCCTCGTCATCATCTCACTTGAGCCCTATTGGGGAATTAGATATCTCCCCAACTCTGAGGACCCCAAAACTTTGTAGAGAGGAAGGAGATAGTATTTCAGCTTGATCTGGAAAAAGTGGGTAGAGTATGGAAGTACCAAAATGGGGGAAAACATTCTACACAGAATGAAGATAATGAACAAAAGTCCAGAAGCGACAAATACATACCATGGTCAGGGTGAAATGAATCAGTTATGTTTGGCCTCTACTTAATGATGCAGTTTAGACAGAGCTTTGTTTCTCTTTTTTCTTTTCTTCTTTATTCCTCCCGTCCCCCCACCCCTTTTTCTTCTTCACTTCTTAGCTATCTGTGAGAGGTTAAAGCAATCTGAATTAAGTTAGTTAAATTGACTTTTATTATTGAATTATAATCATTTGTGCAATTATGAAACCAGGTGTTCCTGATTGAGATCAATTATTCCTTCACCTGATCACTATAGAGCTAATAAGGACTTAGAGTTGCTGTTCAAGTATACTTCCAGCCGGGTTGAAGCCTTCTGGAAAGGCATTTATTAAGCCAATGAGTGGTGGAAAAAAAATCCTGGGGAGAACAAGGACAGAGATTAAAATCCTTTAGGAAAAGGCCTAGCAAGGCTGATTTGATCATTAAGCAGCCTTGATGGGTGGCTGGCTGTTGAGGTGTTCCTTGGGAGCTCTCTGGGGGTGGGCAGAGTGGGGGGTGGCCCTGGCTGAGGTGGGGAAGAAAACTGAGCACACAGACACTCTGGATGAGCTGCAGGTTAAGGCTCATTTTCTGCTGTGCTCCTCTGCTCGGCTAGAGTCGCCCTCTCTCCCTCCTGAGGCTTCCTTCCCGACCCCTGGAAAGATACGAAGACACCACGGTGTCCCCGTCCACTGTATGAGGAGTGTGTGAAGTGGACACAAAGTCTGTATTCTAGGAAATGGTTGTAGGTTCCTTCACATCTGGTCCCTGTGAGACCTCGGGGAGGATGACACAGTGATAGTTATTATTTCCATCTTACAGGTAGGGCCTGAGGCTTGGTTAACAGACTCACCTGCAGTCACAGAGTCAGTGACTAAGACAGGGCTCGGACAAGCCCTTCAGATGCCAAGACCCGGTCTTTCCGTCACAGCCTTATTGCCACATATCTCATTCATGGCAGGAATGCTGAGTTCATCATCTCTGCAGTGGTTTGCAAGCCTAGATACGTACAGGGTCTGGCAGAAATAATGCTCCCCTTTTTTAGATATTCTTTTATTACAGAATCATAAGCATGTAATTCTGTAGCATACCAATATCACACTCAAGCATACCATATGACATTTTAGGTGAAAGGTTCAAATTGCTGTGAGACATTGTTGTGTGAGATATTCATGTGTCCTACCAACCACACTCAAGCAAGCCTTACTTCTGTATTAAAACCAGCTTGGGAGATTAAAAACACACATGTTGCTTGGGCTGTTTTCTAGATCAGTTAAGTGAGAGTCTCTGAAGTGGGCTGGGTACCATTGAGCTTTAAAAACAAACAAACAAATGGAGGTAATTCTAATGTGAGCCAGGGCTGCAAGCCACGGGTCTAACAAGTGACTAAAGTGGAGCCTGGGCTGGCCTTGGGGAGTCTGGCAGCTACATTGGCCTTTGGTTTGCAAATGACAGACAGTTAATTCAGCTACATTAGCCTGGTTCTTTGCAAGGGGATTTATTGGAAGGGTCATTTCATCAAGTGGCATGTAGGGGATACAGTGAGATCTCAAGGAAAAATGGTGTGAATAGAAAACCCGATCTCACCCACACCCCCATTCCTCATGCCCAGTGCTCTCTGTGTGGCCACTTCATTCTCTCTCTGAAGGCTGTTTTGTCCACAGTACGAGGGGACCTGGTCACCAACAATTCTAGATATATCCACCATTGGAGGAGATCTGAGCCTTTTTTCTTTATCGCACCCTTGGGGAGGTGCCCACTCCAGGTCAGTCACTTTGGTCATATGGCTGTGTCACTAAGATTCTGGCAGTCACCATTCAAACCACATGGCTAGAGTGGGGGAAGGGGTTACTTTTTAGAAGTAAGAGGTGTTACCATTCAAGAAGGATGTACAGCAGACTCCCTAACTATCATCTGTGATCCTCACACAGGATTCCCGCAGCTGGACCACTTAGTAGAAAGGAAACCCTTCAGGGGTTTCCCTGAAAGTCCTGCTGGTCTGGAACCTTGCACCACCAAGAAGCAAATAGTGACATTTCATGAATATTGAGCAGCAGGACCCATAGGAGGAGGAGCTAGATGCGGAGGCAGTGTGGACACCGTTCCCGCACCCCCACAGTCTGCCAAAGACTCAGAGCCTAGGATGTGGATGGGACTTTGTATGAGTTAAAGGTCTTTGGATCGCAACTCAAATTAGTTTACACACATAAGAAAAGGAATCTCTTGGCTCACATGACTGTAAAACTCAAGGTATCTGCTTTCAGCAGTGGCTGGATTCACAGCCCAGACAATATCCTGAGGACTGAGTCTCCTCCTTTCCATCACGTCTCAGCTTGGCCCTCTTCTGGTGGGCCCCCTCAGGAAGGTTCCCCCTCCCGGAAGCTAGATGGTCATCAGCATCTCAGATACCCCCATGGAAAGACCAGAACCTGTGGTATAGGCATGAATTGGGAGTGGGAAAGGGGAAAGCGTAGTGGGGGTGGGGAACAGTTGCAAGGCAGGACAGGACAACAGATGACCTTTAAGGACTCTGAAAGGAATCTACTCTGACATGCCCCAGCATGGAGAAGCTCCCAGCCTGCCCAGCCAGGATATTTCGAGAAGCCTCAGAGCAACAGCCTGACTGTGGTAACACTCGCTCCTTGTCCATCTCTCATTTTATATATAGGAAATACGCAAAAATTAGTCTGGAAGTGGACCTTCTGAGAGCTTGGGCATGAATCTTGGTACACTTAAAACCCAGCAATGGGCTGTGCAGCAAAACCTGTTAGAGTTCTGTTGAATCACAGGAGTTCCAAGAGCCATCAAGTTGGGTAGGAAAGGGGCCTCTGAGGGAGGTGGGCAGAGTTCGGAAGCAGGACCCTGGTGCTCCTGGTTCACCATGCCCTTCAGACAAACCCTTCTCAAATCTGGGCTTTGTCCCCAGGGTCTTGCCCACCCGTCTGTCAGGATTACTCAGAGGTTTGTATTAAAACATGTGGGAACAAGTTGCAATTGTTTCTTGCTGGTAGTAAAATCAAGGTCTAATTTCAGAAAATACTGTGTTATGAAAAACCATTTAAAGGTGGAGAGATCATGCAATGCTGGAACTGCCATACAGCATAAGAAAAAAAGGCCAGAGAGGAATGATTTTTAATACAAAACATGGGCTTTGAGGAAAATAACAGAGTGGAGGATGGAGGCGAGCAGAGGCTGGGGTTCCGTGGAGCCCAACCAAAGAGGGCGGCCATGCTGGAAAGGAACCTTGAGTGCAGGTGGCAGCTGAAGTATCAGCTGGAAAAGCCACTGGGTGTGGTCTTTGCAGGCCTGGCTATGAAGGGGTGCTGGTATCGAAGGCCCTTCTCAGGCTTTCTGCTCTGTTTCCAGTTTCCATGAGGAGAGCCAAGGAGTCGGGTGAGCCTTGCAGGCAGATTACGACCAGATCTGATTCTGTCTTCTGACACCATGGCTGCTCCCTTCCCCGACAGCAAAGGGCGTCTGGCTTTCCTCACTTTGTCATCCTAGACTGTAAGTAACCCACTTAAGTCACCATTGGACGGGGAGAAGCTCACAGCCTGCTTTTTTGCCGCTCTCCTTCCATCCGAGCCATTAGTATGTTTAATAGCTCTAGCCCCATGCTGATTTCTGACATGTGGTAATTAATTTCCTTCCACTCGGAGATATAGCCATTCACAGGTCTTGATTCAAAAATGTCTCTGCTCTGTTCCTTTTGAAAAATACTTAAAATGTTGACTAGAAAAACCATTTGCCCTTTTGGGAAAAGCCACTTGTCTCTATCCCATCTTTAGATGAAATTAAATTTCAGATGTATTGATGATTTCAGTGTAAAATGTGAAACTATAAAAATACTCTCAGGTAAATATTTATATAATCTTAGGGTGGGAAATATCTCTCTAAGCATGCAACTAAAGGCAAAAACATAAAGAGCACGAGTTTATTCACATCAAAAATGTAAACTTCTGTGTGTCCTAAATTAATAAAATAAAATTGAATTAAAGTAAAAGAAAATGACAAATTTGGGGAAGCTATCTGGAATGTACAATGGCTACTACCTATAAGGATGATGACGATGAAGATGCTAATATTTATTTCTATATGTCAGACTATATGTTAATATATACCAAATACTAACAGTTTAATTCACGATAGAAAAATATCAGTGGCAAACGTAAGAGAAAGTATTCTCTCTTATTTATAATCAGATTAAAACAGCAATAAAAGGCTACTTGCAAAATTAACCAAGAGAATAAAAGCAGTAACCAGATCACGTTCACTTTTACACATTGTTGTTTGAAGTCTACATTTTTATGACCTTGCTGGAAGGGAAATTTATCAAAATCAAAATTATAAATTTATTTCTACATCAAGGAATCTATCTTGAAGAAACACTGATATGAATAAAAATATAGCTATACAATGCTATTTTTATTAGTGAAGGTCGAAATTCAAATGCCCAACAATGCAAGATTTGCTAAAAAAGTTATTCTATAGCCATACTATGCAAACATTAAAAATGACATTGAAGATGTATATTTGCTAGTGTAGAAAGAGGTTCACTGTCTATTGTTTGTGAAAATAAAAATAGGTTATAAGAACATACACTTAGCATACAAAAATCTCATTTTTTCCCCTCAAAAAATTGTAGAAAGCATCTGTTGAAAAAATACCAAATATTAACAGTAGTAAAATTATCTCTGGGTAACTTCAGAAAGGACTTCAATTTTCTTCCTTTTGTTTACATGTATTTTTCTAAAATAAATGCATATTATTATAAAATAGAAATAATAAAATACTTATCTGGAACGATTATTGTGAAGATTAAATAATGTCATGGAGAGTGGTTTAGGTATCCTAGATTGGTAACTGAGATTTCCAAAAAGAGAGCCCCAGGCAGAAGATCAGAGAAGTTGGGGAGGATAAACCAAAGGAGGAGTGGGACTTGAATAAGCTCATGCAGAGAAGTTGGGGTGCATGGGTTCTGAAGTGCGGGTAGGCAGAAAATATAGCCACAGACTTCCTTTACAGAGAGTTTGATAAGAGTACAGGAAGAAAAGAGGATAAATAAAGCTGAGATGGGCAGAGGGTTAAAAGAAGGACACTAGGTGTTTTCTCTTTTTATTTTTGCGAACTATGAAGCTCTGGGAATGTTTGCAAGGGAAAGGGGCTGTGAAGACTCTTGCAGAAGTGTGCATATAATCAGTTTGATTCATAGCTCAGAAACTTCTCCTGGACTCATGGCACCTGATGTGTCCCTCTTATGGGCTGTCTCTGTCTCCCCTGGAGCTCCTGAAGATGACCCCTACCTTCCTGCGAGTGTTAAACAGTAAGTGGTGTTATTTACCTCAGGGCAGTAGGTGACCCAGCAACCTTGTGCAAGATTCCCAAGGCTACACAAAGAGAAGTCAAGCTAAAAAGCATCCCAAAGGCCCCGGCCAATGCTATCCTGTTCTTAGAAAAAATGGCGTCTGTAGTAGAAGGATACTTGAGGATGACCAGTCTAATTCTTAGCCAGTGCTAGACTCTGCTTTGCAATGACCCTGCTAACTTAGTTGTCTAGGTTTGTTCATACACTTTTAATCACAGGTAGCTCACTACCCCAAGCCAGTCACCCACAAATAGGTAAGATCTAGGAATTATGCTAAATATTTAGGTCTAGAATTCCTATGGTTCTTTTCAAATCTGTTATTAATTATTAGAGGTTCCTATTCATTGCAGACAACTTCAAGTCTGTTTTTATTTTATGATTCCCTTCACACATAGCTGTTGTGAACGTAAAATATTGCTTCACAGAAACATTTACAGGAATTATCAGACCTGATGATTCCACCATGCAAAGTCTCTGTAGTTGTGTTTCTGCTGGTTCTCTCTTATGGAGCCTAATTTCCTTTTGTGACTTGTGATCTCTGACTTTTTACTAGTTGTATTAGAAAAAAATCATTTTCAGGAATAATTTGAGGCCTACAATGAAAGAACATTTCCTCTGAGAGAATTTGGATTTGCTTTTACCAAGGATTTTGTTAAAGAATAGATTCTGATGTACTTGGTCTGGAGTGAGGCCCAAGAATTTGAGTTTCTAATAAGCTCCCTGTTGCTGCTGATGTTGTGGATCCACGATCCACACTCTGAGTAGCAAGGAACTAGAAGACGACCCAGAGGATTGGAACCAGGGTCTATCTAATTCCATGGGGGTTGTGTCTCTTCTGGGTCACTCTCATCCTGGGGGTTAAGCCCTTGGGGTTGCAGCTGGTTGTGGGAAAAATCTCCTGGGAAATGCTTCATGGAAAGGGCCTGGCCTTTGACTCCCCCCCCCCCCCACACACACCTTTCAAGAATGCCAGAACAAAGCTTTAATTCTGAGGGATCTGCAGATAGTTTCAGATCCAGGACAGTTTCTGCGTTGACTCATCGCACTAGGTTTTCATCTTCCCTTTATTTTTAACCCAGTAATTTCCTATTTTCTTCTCATATGCTTGATGGTTTTAAAAAATCTATATTTTTAGTTGCTTTCAGTAGGAGGATTGAGCTAAATAACCTACTCCACTGTTCCTAGAAGCAAGAAGGTCCATGCCAAGCACTTCACATCTGCACATGCACCAGCTTCTCCCGAAATAGTAATTACTCAAAGAACCTCCTGGAAGTCTCTTCTTCATCAAGGTAAATCTTCGCATATGTCTACAATAATTTGTTTAGAACAAATTTGTAACGTTCTCTCCTTTCACCTGTATTTGTCCTTCCTTTAAGTCCCTGCTCAGCATCGCCATCCATCAGAAGGTCTTTCTTTGCTGCCCTTGTCTTGCCCAAACACTCTCTTTGGACAGCCTTCTTGCCCACAGGTCCCAGGATTTCAGAATGGAGCCCCTGAAAGGAAACGTAAAGATCCCCTTCTCATTCTATAGATGAGGAGTTAGAAGCCCAGTGGAGGGAAACAAGTTGCCCAAGGCCCCGCAAAGAATTACTGCTGTGCCCGAGACTAACACCCAAACGCTCCTCACCCAGCCAGCCTGGCAGGGTTTCCGCAATCACATGCGAGCCCTTCGTTCTGTGGAGCCAAGCTTGCCTTTCAGCAACTTCCATGTAGCAATTAATCAAGAAATGGCAGGATGTGTGTCTTCTAAATCTGGGAAAAACACCAAAGGAACTTGGTACATTTTTTTATGTAATTTATATCTGTCTTGTTCTGGGGATAAAGGTCTTCATCCTCAACAGCTGAAGGGGAAGGAAGCTGTCAATGGGCACTCTTGGAGAAAGTGGCCGTTCACAGGGTTTCATTTTAACTGTCCCTTCTTTTATTTAAGTTCTATCTGTAAGATCCCTGAAATCCAAGGAGCCCTAAAATGCCATAGAAATACACCCACTGTCCTCCTGGAAGGATTCCAGTGAAAACAGCTTCTAATTAAATAAGCGAGCTCTGCCGTGTTCGCTTCAGATAGCAGAATAAGGCTTCCGATGACAAGCTCGTTTGACTGCAGTTTATTACTTGTTAAATCATCACTGAGTCTTGCTGTTCCTATCCATCTTACAGCCTTTCACTAACTGAACACAGAAGAATTGTAAAGCAAGCAAACAAGCAAACAAACAAACTAATTATAATACGAGAAAAGCGGCAATGCTGAGGGGAACTTGAATGTCTGTAATGAAATCCATTAAGAAAGGAAGCAAAATGACTAATTCAGGAACTGGGTAGTAACTCATTCAATCTAATTTCTTAAACTCCTGAACTCCTGGCCCCCAAACACTTCCCTGACCATATGTCCTCTTGAGTGCCACCCTGTGCAGTCACATACTCTCTCTCTCTCTCTCTCTCTCTCTCTCTCTCTCTGAAGCCCTAGCCTTCATTGCCTTCTCCATGGTTGTGAAACAGCAAATTCTCCCATGTTCTCTGCCTTGGAGCTAGATTGCCACACTGTATGTGCTGTTTCCCCACCTATCAAAATCCTCTTCAGCCTCAGGGCTCACACCAGCTTCCCTGAAGATTTCTCAGGGATGAGGCTCGGGTCTCTACTTGTGGGAATCTGTTCTCAGAGGACCATAGAGGTCCAGCCTGTCTGGACAGAACTCAGGCTCCTACAGTGTAACCAGAGTCCAGGGGACCCTCTGCCTATACTTGGATTTTTGTGAGCATAAGTATGTCCCATACAGTAGTTGGGGTGTAGTTATACTAAAGATTTATTCATTGTTTATCTGAAATTTAAATTTATTTGTATTTTATTTGCTAACCTTACTCAGGGGGCTTGGCATGCCTGTGACTGTGGTCCATCATTTACAGGCCCCGCTTACTGCCCAGGACATGACCAAGGCTATGTACAACTTGCTGGATAATGGCTCTCTTCCACCTTGATCTCCGACATTCAATAGAGCAAGTGGGTGTGAAATATACACATAAGCTTGCATCTCTTCAAATGTATGTGGGTATGACTTCTCAAACTCTTGTAGAAATAGCAAGAAAACAATAGCAATAGTAATGTTAATAATGATATCTATATTGCTAAGCACTCTTCCAAGTATTTTACACATACCACCACTGAATCCTCATAACACCCTTATGAGCTAGGCACCATTATTATATCTGTTTGGCAGATTAAGAAACCAAAGCACTGAGTGCCCAGGGGAGAGCAGGGGGCTGTGGTTGGTGAGTGGAGGAGCTGAATCCTGAGGTCTGGCTCCAGGGCCTGTCCTCTCCTGGATCTGTAATGCTGAGCACGAATACATTCCTCCCAGGAACCCCTCACGACTGATCGATCGTGACCCACCAGGGTGCTGTGGCCTTGGGCTTGTGAACAACAGCCTACAGAATCAGTTCCAAAGTCATTGCCTGGAGTCATGACTTGCAGTAAGCTTTTACAGACCCAGCCCCGATATTCCCCATCTCCAGGGGTGTTCCTGTCAACTTCCCCATGGGAGGAGGAGTCAAGTCTGCAGTGGGAACATCTCATGGGCTCTCTGGGAGAGATGAGTGGATGAAAATTTGCCTTTTGCTCCTCCCACTTTGGCACACACCCTTTGTGACACATTTCCATACCTTCCTTCTTACTACTGTTCTTTATTTCCTAAAAAAAATTTCTTCTCATTCTTCAAGGTCTAAGTCAAATGTTACCTCCTTCGGAAGGCTTCCTTGATCTTCCCTGGTCATGCTAGTTATTCCTCTGTGCACTCTCAGTGTCGGGATCGTGGCTCAAACCCTGATCTCTGGGTTCCCTAGTCAGATCTCTTTCAGACTCCACTCCATCTGAATGAAAAGTTTCCTCCTTGACTAGCACACCAAATCAGCCAAGGAGCTTTGTAATGTACAAATACCTGGCCCCTACTCCCCAAAATTCTGACCTGGCAAGTCAAATGTGGGACCCAGACATGAATATTAGAAAAAAGAAACCCACAGATGGCTTTGAGCCTCAGTGATGAGCCATGGTTCCGAATAGGTAGGGGCACTCCAGATAAGCCTGCTGAAGTCAAGCCGTATTCTTGGGACCCAGTGAACCTACGTGTCTCCATTAGCTGTGCCCTTAGCTTCTGAGGGTGGGCGTGACTGACAGTCTGAAAGAGCCTTGGGAGAGTTCTTCAGGTCACTTCCAATCCAACCTTCTATTATCCTGATGACATTTTCTGACATGAGATTCAACTTCATGCACCAAAGTTATGCCATCTCCTATACTAATATCAGAAAAAGGGAAAGGTGGCCATTTCAGATATAAATAGAATTTGTTTAGAGGAGAGAGGTGTTAAAATCAGCTAGTATAATATCTCAGGCGGGAAAACTGAGGTTCAGAAAAGTGAAGGCAGCTACCCAAGTCCCAGTTTTCTTGCCTTCACACAACTTGTCATCCTCCCCCAAGGCCAAGTCCCCACAGGGTGGGTAAGGAAACGAAAAAGGCCTTGACCCATGCCCTCATGGTATATCCAAGCAAAGAACCCACACTCTCCTCCCAAAATAGAATTTTAAATGAGACCCAGCCTCATAAAACACACACACCCCCTGCAAAATACCACACCGTTTAACAAAACCAGTGTAAAGTAGCTGTGTTTTAGAAAACAAAATTAATATTGAATTCTGCGGCATAATTCAAGAGATAAAAGTAGGGAAAAAACCCAGCCAATATGTGATGATTGAGAATGCGCGACCACAGCCTTTAATCTCTGCCATCCTCTGCAGTGTAAACAAATCTGCTGATTGTTGATGATATTGCTGAAAACATCACTAATCAAACCTTAAATACCAAATACATTTAAGCAAATAACACTCCAGCTACAGTCATTCTAGCTAATCGTGAAGGAAATCCAAATCGGAGGCCAGTCTGAAAACGGCCAGAGCGCGACTGTAGCTTTGCATTAATGGACCAACATCCTGGAGGCAGTGCTTTCCCTTCAGTGCAGAAGGCCTGAAATCTGAAAGGAAATAAGGAAGAAGTCCAGGAGGCAAGCGCTAATGCAATTGCAAACTGGAATTACATCAGCAGCTTTAAACAGATGGCAGAATGGGAATAAATGTGTTAGCTCCTTTCTCTTACTTGGGCTTTCATTGTTTATACCATTAAAAATAAGGAGAGTTTAAAATAACATATATCGTCATGTCACAGAGACACGCAAAACTAGTTTGAAGAGAAGACTGAATTTGGTCATACTCCTGGTTGTTTTGAAAACAACTGGGCGAATTCAATTAAGTCACCAGCTGGCTATTTACAAAAGAGAATAAAACCTTGTAAAAGTACACTGGTTATGACTGAGCTGGTCGGAGAAAACTCTGGATCATCCGGAGATTGGTTTCAGGGCATTTCTCCTGTGTGTGAGAGGCGTCAGTGGGTTACGGAGTCTTATACTCCTGAAGTTTGATAGACCTAACTGATTGTCTACTCCAGGGATAGCAAAGAAATGCGTGTGTCCCCACTCTGTGTTCCCAGACCTCAGCAGACATACTAAGCTGTTATGGCATCATTCCTGCCGCCAGTCTCACGGTTCTTCTCAAAACAACCCATGTAGCTTTTCCAGGGCAGAGTGGGTACAGAAAAGCCTATTTCCATCCGCAATCCTGTCCAATCATTCATTTTTCACATGAAGAAACTAAGATTCAAGGACAGTGAAGGGTCCAATAATATCAATGATAATGCTTTGTTTTACAAATGTTTCTTGATTGCTCATTAAATATTTATTTCTTTACTGTGCCTGACCTATGTGCCTGGCATTGTGGTAAACACCTTGAGCGAATCATCTCATTTGACCTCACAAGTATCCTACAAACGCAATCTTTGTTTCTATTTTTAAAACGAGGAACCAGAGTTAGAGGTCAAATGCCGCTCTTCTCGTCAGCAGGGTGGAGGAAGCACTCATAAACGCCTTATCTTCTTTGAATGCCTAAGAATGTCAATACATTTTTAAAATGCTTAAAACACACCAAGAATAAAGGGAATATCTTTGTGGAGCAGCACGAAGGAGAAAAACCTCTTTAGCTATTCAGTGGTATATAGGAGCTGAAGCGGAGCCCTGGAAGTAATAGTCAGATATGGTCTCCACCCCAAATGTTTGGGGGCTCCAAAGGATTGCATTCTAACCTACATATACCCACCTTCTCTGTTGAAAGGTTAGAACAGGGCCACAGGGAAGAGTGAGTCCGTCCTGCACTCAGATCTCCTGGGCCCCCTTTTACGAGGTGTGACAGACAACCTAACTCAGAGGACCTGGGCTCATGTCCAATTCTTGCCTCTGGGATGAAAAGGTTTCTTCAAAACTTCAAATCTTCAAAGCTGACTTCTAAAGCATTTTCTGTCTGTTCACAGGTTCTTAAAGAAGTTATGGTATGCAGGTCACCCCTCCCCCAACCCCGTGGTCCCCAGTGACTAGCCTTCACACCCTTGCACAGCTCCTTGCACACTGAAGAGGATTTTTTTGTTGAACCAATGGAGTAGTGCAATAACTGGGGTATGTGTCTTCTGAGGCTAGGTCATAAAAGGGAATGTGACTTTTAAAAAATTGTTTCTTTTACTAAAAATTACTTTATCTTTTTGGGAGAGGGAAAGGGGGAGGGAGAGAGGGAGAGAAACATCAATGTTTTGATTGGTTGCCTCTCACATGCCCCCAACTGGGGACCTGGCCTGCAACCGAGACCTGACTGGGAATTGAACTGGCAAACTCATGGTTCACAGTCCGGCGCTCAGTCTATTAAGCCACACCAGCCAGGGCAGGTACTGTGACTTTGTCTTGTTCTCTCTTGCATCACTGGTTCCGGGAAGCTGGAGCTATGCTGTGAGATAAGCAGGGTTATGGAGAGGTCTGCATGGTGAGGAACTGAGTCCTCTTGCCAATGGCTAGCACTCACTTGCCATCGAGATGAGTAAGCCCCCTTGAGAGCAGATCTCTAGCCTGAGTCATGCCTTTGGGTAACAGCAGCTCTAGTCAATATCTTGACAGCAACCCCACGAGAGACACTAAGCCAGAACCACCCAGTTAAGCTTCTTCTGAGTTCCAGACCCACAGTGACTGTGAGATCATAAAGGTTTATTGTTTTAAGCCACAAAATTTGGGGGGTAATTTGTTACACGGTGCTAGAGAACTAAAGACAATGACTATAAATGGCTATTTCTTTATATCCCAGGGATAATTTTGATAGGCTCGGAAAATCCCAATTTCAGGTCACTACATTTTTTACTTCATTTGTATAAATCATTTGACCTTTCCCCTGACTTCTCCTGGAAGCAAGGGGCAGCAGAATTAATCCAGCTCTGGATTAATTACCAACAGAAGGTATGAGATCTCCAGACCCAGGAATGAAATGCAAAGGGCTTAAACCAGCACTAGTTCCCCACCCCTGCTATATGGAAATCAGGGTTCAAGGATGGCGTACTCCAAGATGACACCCCCAAGACCCTATCGCCTCATATTAGCATCCAGACCGGTCAGCTTCTTGCTAACATTTCACCCTAAGCCTTCTGAATGCCCCGGGTGACTTTTCCACATGCTAGTTGAAGGCTTTACTTTAGAAGAAAAAAATAACAGATAAAAACGTTTTTTCACCTGCTTCAGGTATTACCAAAACAATTATGATCAATGTTCATCAATATTTTACATAATTAGTCATATTGAACAAAATAACATGTCTTATATCTCTTGTTAGTTTTTTTAATCTTTCCTTTCCTTCCAAACCAGATGTGGATATCTCTGGATAACACTTTGTAAATTAATTGCATTCATATTCATTTGGGAATGTTTTGAATATTCTGTTTTAAGGATTCAAAACTTTTCAAACCCCCTCATCCTCAGGTCAGAACGAGATTATTAAAAAATCCCATTGGGACTCCCAAGTATTTGCTAGTTAATTAAATCATAATATTTTTTTTCTATATTTGTAGGTATTTAAAAAAATTCTCACCTGAGCATATGGTCACTGATTTGAGACAGAGAAAGAGAAGCATCAATATGAGAGAAACATTGACAGGCTGCTCCCCGTACATGCCCTCACTGGGAATTGAACCCGCGACCGTTTCAGAGGTGTATGAGATGATGCTCTAACCAACTGAGGAAACTGGCCAGGCTGTAGGCATGTTTTTATTCACCTATTTGAATGTTGAACTGAACAGATATATTAGTTGGACCTTTTATTTAAAATAAATACCTTGGGCATGAAAACATATTCTAGGTAATGCATTACTTAGGAACTTGTTGTAAGACTAAGGTATCGGTAGTATCACAGTTTTAAAATATTTTTGTATTCTTATGTTTAAAATAGCAAATCCTAATTATTCTCACCTTTTGCCTTATTTTGTAAAATTAAACTTTTTTGGCTGTTTCTCACATATTTGGTCTGTCCTGAAAAACTCCAGCCATTGTTAGTATAACAAGAATGGTTTGTGCAACATCAGTGACAGCCAGGTGCAGTGGACCAAAATGTACATGTGTGAACAATGACAACTTCACTGTACTAATCAGTGGGGGTGGTAGACACCATTGAATGAACATGTGAGATGCTACTGCATCCAAAATGACTGAGTGAGTAGAACAATGAATCTGCACCAAATTTTGCATTAAGCATGAACATTCCTCTGCCTGAACTATTCACATGATTCAGAAGTCCACAACTATGGGCAAATGGTGATTGGCAGCTTCATCATGGCAATGAACCCACTCAGGTGTCGTGTCTGGTGCAGAGTTATTTGGTAAAACATCAAATCACCCAGGTGACTCAGTCCCCTTACAACCAAGATTTGTCGTGTGACATCTGGCTTTTCCCAAAACTAAAATCACCTTTGAAAGCAAAGAGATTTCTGACCATCACTGAGATTCAAGAAAATATGTTGGGGAAGCTGATGGTGATTGGGAGAACTGTGTGGGGTCCGAGGTGCCTACTTTGCAGAGGACTGAGGCATCATTGTCCTATGTATAGTGTTTCTTGTAGCTTGTATCTTCTTCAGTAAATGTCTCTATTTTTCACATTACATGGCTGGATACCTTCTGGACAGACCTGATACGTATTGATATTGGAAACTGCCCCCCAAAACACTATCACCCAGGTGCAAATGAGCACTAGAGAAGGCAAGCACAGCTTCTTGAAGCCCAAGGACATTAGGCCTAGGCTGACTCCGTCACTGGGTGATTGCGAGAGCCTATCCTGTTACAATGACTCTTAGGAACTCAGTGTCCTCGTCTGTGAAATACAGTGTCTGGAGAATGATCTCTAGAGCCCTTGCAGGTCTAACATTCTAGGTTTACCACAAAGCATTGCAGGCTTGCCGCCTTGTGATAACATCACAAGTCCCCTGTTTCCTGATATAACACAATGGACTTATATTACCTCTGACCACTAAGGACCCCAAAGTACAGCTTCACCTCCTTTGACTTCAAACAGGTGCAGAGTTGCCATTCCCAATTTAATACTAGGCACAAAGTGAGTGAGGTCTCTAACCATGAGACATTTGAGGCCTGCCTGGGTAAGTACATACGGAAATCACCTCTGGGAATTTGGGGGTGAAGGTCAAAGAGGGCTTAGCCTTACCAGTAATGGTTTCAATGTCTTGCAAGTAGATAAAAGTAAATTGAAAAGAATTTTTATATGTCTAAACTATGAGTACAATACATTAAAGCAATCCAAATATAGAAAAGAAAAAATCATAATCTAACCAACAAAAAAGTTATTAAAAATTTTTTGGTCTATTTCTTTCTTGTTATTTACATATGTGTGTGTGTGTGTGTGTGTGTGTGTATGTATTATCTCCTTTTCTCCTCTTTTTACACAAAATAGGAATTACTACATGCTGCATTATCCCTTTAAAGTTTGTAGAGATTTTCTCCTTGGATGCTCCGGAAGCTTGTGCAGAAATCCCTGACTCTGAGGCCACATTGCATTCTGCCCCATGCCTCCATGACAGCCAGGCTGGGGTGCGGATCTGGGGTGTGGGCCAGGCTGGGGGTGGGGTGGGGGCTATATCACGTGGGCCGTCACTGTTGGATGTTTGCAGGTTCCACCCAACCCTGCGATACAGCCTAGTGTTCCAGATACGGGATATAAAGTTTTAGGAAGTGGAAACCACTCCTTTTTAGCATATGACTTTGCCCCTTGACTTTCAGGGACACATTTTCAATCTATATGAAAGTAGGGAATCAGTTAGAATTGATTTCATCCCAAGAGATGGGACCAAACTATGCAAAAGGATAAGCACTGGGTTGCGTGGTTTAAAAGCGAAGCATCTGACACTTCTAACCCTCCAAATGGACGTGCCTGTGTCTTCCAGTCTGCATGCCTATATCATTACCCAACTGGCGGCCTTGCAGAGTGTCCGTTCCCGTGCTATTTCCAACCCCACACGTATCTGTGAAGCACTGGCACTCGGATGGGCACTGGATGGAGAAAACATACCAAAGGCCTGGTTGCTGCACCGTGGCATTTGTGGTTCAGAAGGGAAGGACACAAACACACAGACAGCCCTGGTTTAAGGCAGAAGTGATGCACTGTAACTAGCAGGGCCCTAACCAATCTGTCACCTATGGGTGTAATAATGGGGAAAATGGGGTGAAATTCTACTATTTCTTATATGCATATTCCTGGGGAGAAGGGAGTGGTTTTCCTAACTGCCTCTCATTAGTTCATTCTCGAACTCATAAACTTGAACCCTGCTGTGGTTAGAATGCCATCCCCCTGTTCATGGATTTTTGCTGCCTAGAGAAGGATGGCTGCAAATTGTTAACATTAAATGTGCCCAGTGCGTTAGTACCTGGGAGGCAGTGTGAGCCTGCACCTTTCTGGGCTCCACTTCCTCACCCGTAAGATGAGGATCATTTGTTTACATCCCTCTCACTGACCTCCTCCCACCACCCCCTCCCCAACACAAATTAAATGATTTAATAGATGTGAAACAGCTATCACATTTTAAACAGCTATAGAAACCTAAGGCCATTGTGTCGATTTTTATCGGAGCTGCAGGCTTATCAAATGTTTATATCTCATCCTCAGAGAGCCTTGCTTTTATTTGAAATGCAGGATTCCTCTCCTCATTTTTTTGTGAGACTAATCTTTTTACCCAATATCCCGAGTCTGTTTACTAGAAAGCTGCCTAGGTGACAATGTTGATATTCAAAAGCCAATTTGAAAACACTTTCCATCTAGGAAGTGTCAAATATCGCAAATGTGTATCTTTTTAAAAATTGACTTTACCCACAGTTTTACAACCCCCGTGAGAATATTGTCAGTATTCGGTGTCTGTCTGCTCTGAATATTTCTGGTATGCTTCATGGACCTGAATGTGGTTCTTGATTTATGCCTTTTAAGCAATCTGGTTATCCCAGGGGGAAGATCACAGTCCATAAGTATCACTATTTACAACAAGATGGATTTTCCCATATTGCTAATTACAGTATTAATTTCCATTTACAAGTTGGTAATTCCTAGCATCAATCCTTTTCCTGTCATTGGGGTGGGGCCATTGTTTTCAGAGAAAACCCCAGGAGCATCTTTTTTATTCCTATCTTCAGTTGTGCTGCCCACAACAGGAAATGAGGGGAAAGAAAGGATAATTTTCTTGATGGTGGACTAAGCAGGCAGAAATCGTGCAAGTTTCTTAATATCCTCTCCTCAGAGAACTCCACCATTCTGGGTTTCACCACACCTCAGAATCAGTCCCTTCATATTTCCTGACTAACCCTTCTACGACCAAAGCAAATCTCATGCTTGGTGTGAAAGCGTTGCCAACATTATTGCAATATTTACGTTCCCGTTCTAATCTTCCTTGCATAGGTCATTCCATTGCCAGGTATAAGGAGAAGTTCATGCAATAAAAACATTTCCCCCACACCCCCTCTTTCTCTGCTTTGAACCCCCATTCCCAGCTCTCCGCAGGAGCTCCTCAAGGGCTTTCAGAAATTCAATCAGTTCCTAGATAAGAGCACGAGACATTAACTTTCATGCTGTTTTCCTCTATGACTTGAATTTTCTACTTTTTCAGTCAGGTCTAATAATTTTGCTTCTAATGGGACAAAGGAGTGATAAGAAGTATGGAGATGCTGGTAGGGCCAGAGTTTGGGAATTTAGCTTGACACTTACCCCTCTTCTTTTATTATTAACTCTAGGACAATAGATATCAGAAGATAATCAAGATCTGGAAAGCAACAAAGAGGAGAAGTCAAGGTAAGGGGTCAGAACCTGAGATGAGCCAGGAAGGACCTGCCCCCAGTGGTCCATCTGGAGTGAAGAAGCAGCCTTGGCCGAAGGGCATGGTGCACAACCAGTCCTTGCAACTTATTAATCTCTGGCTTTCTGCTAATGCCTCATCCCTGTATCAAAATTCCAGAATAGAGAACAGGCACTTCAGAAGTCAACCAATCTTTTCCCTCTTCTTGACTGATCACCTGCAGCTTTCAAGGAGTAGAAATCCAAGACGTAAATAGGCCTAGAAGGTGACCTGCTCAAATAGGAACGAGAGGACTGAGGGCCAACAAGGGATGTTTCTGAGAACAGAGGGGAACCAACAAAGGCTTTGGTGTGTCTGAATGTTTGAGGGGAGTTTTATAGCTCATTCAGAGATCTTGGGGAAAAAAATTAATAATGGTTACCCAGAAAGCTAAGCAAATGAAAAACAGGAGGCATTTACTCACTGTCAGAAAACAATGCACAAGAAGGAAAATGAAACTTTAGTCCCTTCCTTAGCTCAGCTGTACCACATTTGCAGGATCGTGGTGATGTGAACACTGCATGTGAGGGAGAGAAGTCTGTCGAACTTCCTCATATGTGAGTGTAATAGATGGTAGTTAACATGGAAACAGCAGGAAATAGATCTATACCCATGTTATTTAGGAACTTGGAGGTAAATTCTAGAAGAAATTACTAACCTAATTTAAAGTGGTTGTTACTTGGGAGCAGTCCTTTGGTGTGCAGCAGGGGTCTGCAATTTTTCATGATAAATTCCGTAGTTCTATGGTGGAGTTTTTAAAGATGTTTGTGTATTTTAAGGGGAGTCACTAGGCCTGTCCATAGATATCCAATGTGCCATTGAACTTAGATGTGGCCAAGTGATGTGCTTTGGCTAGTGAAATGCAGCTGGAAGTGAAGCTTCAGGAATGAGTGCACAATCCACCACATTTCCTTCCCCAACTCAGCATTTGTGAATCATGGAGCTGGATTTTCCTTCCACTGAGTAAGGACAGCATGGAGCAGAGCTGTGTGTGTGTGTGTGTGTGTGTGTGTGTGTGAGCTCACATTCACTGTGTAAATACAGAAATTTAAAGACACAAGTTATATAATATTTCTTTAATACATATACATAACAAATGTGTGTTGTATATCTATAAAATATGCACTATATTAATATCATATATAGCGATAGGTAGAATAATGGCCCTAGAAGGTATCCCATCCTAATCTGTACAACCTGTGGATATGTTATCCTACACGACAAAAAGGACTTTGCAGATCTAATTAAAGTTAAGGACCTCGAGATGGGAAGATTGTCCTGGATTGTTCAAGTGGGTCTAATCTGATTGCAAGGGTTCTTAAAAGCAGAGAATCACTCATGGCTAGAAAGGTGTCAGCACGAGAAGGACTTGGCCTGCTTCTGTTGACTCTGAAGATGAAGGAAGGCGCCATAAACTAAGGAATGCGAGTGATCTCTAGAAGGTGGAAAGACAAGGGAATGAATCTCCCCCAGAGCCTGGAGAAGGAAATGCAGCTCTGCCAACACTGCAGTGTTGCACTTCTGACCTACAGAACTCCAAAATAATAAATTCGTGTTCTTAAAGCCACCAACTTTGTGGTAATTTTTTATAGTGAAGTGGAAAACACATAGCCACACACACAGAAATTTTTAAGGAAAATAGAATTTTGATTTTAAAAAGTTAAATGTCATTTTTCTAAAGTTGTAAACGTGGTTATATGTTGAAAGGGAATGTTTAGAATAGTTCCTAAAAGTAAAAAATACATGAAGCAAAAAAGTGAGAAAACAATAAACTCCCCCAAAATGGACAGGTTAAAATATAGTGTCTAAGTCTAGACTGTTATTGGCAATGTGACTTTGGGCGATTTACCTAAGTTCTCTGGACCTCAGTGTTCTCAACTGTAAACCATCTACCTTACAGAGTTGTAGTGAAATTAGAATAAAGATTGAGTATGTGCCTGTTCTGTTACTACTTGTTTAGGACAAACCACCCATATGTAGTAGGTGATCATTTAATATCCAAAACCAACAACAATAACAACCTACAGAGGTTAGGTTTGAGTACAAGTTATGTGACTTATGAGTTGTGACAGTCACTATTTTATGATTCTCGATTTCTTCATCTGTTTATTGAGGTAATAAAACCTTTTATATTTGCTGTGAAAGTCAAATGAAATATGTTTTAATAAATGTACATAAAGAAATTATCTTTTTAGCCAATGTAATAATGACACGGAGGGGGCAAGAGTGAAACCTGGGAGACCAGTTAGAAGGCTAAGGTCATATCAAAAGGAATGATGATATTAACTTTGTAAAAGATATAAACCTAGAAAGCCAGCATGTTCATTATCTGGAGACATTGATCAAAATATTTAAAATCTTATTTCACTTAGCATAATGTTCTCCATGTCCATCCATGCTATCACAAAAGGTAAGAGTTTTTTGTTTTTACTGCTATGTAGTATTCCACTGTGTATATTGTGCTAAGTGAGGTAAGCCAGTCAGTGAAGGACAAATACCACATGATCTCACTTATATGTAGAATCTAATGAACACAACAAACTAAGGAACATAATAGAAACGGAAGCATAAGTACATGGAACAGATTGACAGCTGACAGAGTTGGGGGGTGGGGCCGAATGAAGAGGGTAATGGGATTAACCAAAAAACATGACCCATGGACACAGACAATGATATGGGGATTGATGGAGGTAGGGGAGAGAGAAGGGCAGGGTGGAGGTGGGCAAAGGGGAAAAACAAGTGGGAACAACTGTAATAGCAGAAACAAAAATAAAAAATTAAAATCCACGTGACCGTTATCATATAGACCTATTGGAAAAGTCACGCTAACCAGAATATCACTTGATGAGTATGGATTAGGGCAAGGGGGTCAGCATGAAGAAGCAGATACTTAACATCCCAATGCCGAACAGGTCTGACTCACTCCTTCAACATTGGGGATAAATGTGCCAGGAGAACAAGGGTATTCTATTAGCCACAATGTGTGGTCTTCATATGATAAACTCTTTGCGCTGACACTGTTGACCAAGGTTCTCTTGTTCCCAGACAGCTATGGATGGACATTGGCAGGGTAAATCCCTGTATTTCTCTTCTACTGGCTTCCATGGCTGGCCCACTGCTGATTGGCACATTTTTGTTTCACTAGGTTCATACATTTAATCACATGATGGTCAAGCCTGGCCCAAGAAGGGAAAAGTCTTTTATACTTTTATACTTTTTACCCTAGCTCAATAAATAAGGCAAAAGTCCCCAAAAATCACTTACCCTTATCCCTTTCTATTTCCCAGTAGATAAAGAACATCATAATAAAAAATCTAAGAGAAACAAAATCATATTCGAATTATATCAATGCAGCAGGGTCAGGGGGTACCTGGTGAGTCCTCATCTCATGGACTTATGTTTTCTGTTTTGAGTGGGAGGATCCCATTTCTCAGCTGACAAGGAATATGACAAGGCCACTGACTGTGGCCTTACCTGACAACCTCAGACCAAGTGGACTCCCTCGATCTGACTTTGAGGAAGATGAAGGCTCTCTCCCTCATCCCCACTGAGCAGAAGCCATTCTCACAGAAGGTGAACGTGCTGTGTATGGGAGCTGGGGGCTGGCACAGGGCTGGGGCAGAGGTCACCCACTGCTGGAGGGCCCTGAGGTGTGGTTTGGGCACTGTGACCTCCTCCAAAGCCATGAGCCTGATTCCCTCACCTCCTGACACTTTTCAGTCCCCACTCCTCCCAACCCTGGCAACTCCTCCTGATGTGCTTTCTGTCTCTGTTCCTTACCTATTCTGGATGTTTCCTATACATGGACTCTTTCAATAGGTGCCTTGTTGTGCCCACTCATGTATGTTGTTTGTTTTCATATGAAATAACATTTTTTGTGTTTGAAAGGAAAATCCCAGATGGATTAGAGGTTAGATGTAAAAAAGAAGCCCTTTTAGTAAGTGTGTGCACCATCTTCGGGTAGAAACCACTGTGCTAAGTGTGAACCCAGGGCCAGAAGCCAGTAAGGACTATTCCAAAAAGTTCAAGGGGAGGGAAGACTGCTGAGCTCATTTTACCAGGCCAGCATTATCCTAATCCTAAAACCAGATAAATACACTACAAAAAAAAAAGAGAAAATTTTAAGCCAATATCCCTGATGAACATAGAAACAAACAAAATATTAGCACCAGATTCAGCAATATATTAAAAACATATACACCATGATCAAGTGGGATTTATTCTGGAGATGTAAGGTTTGTACAACATCCACAAATAAAATGAAGGCTAAAAATCATATGATCATATCAATAGATGCAGAAAAAGCTTTTGACAAAATCCAGCACCTATTTATGATGAAAATTTTTCAACAAAGTGGGAATATGGAGAATATACCTTAGGATAATAAAGGCCATACATCACAAACCTATAGCCAACATCATACTCAATGAGCAAAAACTAAAAGTATTTGCCTTAAGATCAGAACAAGACAGGGATGTCTGCTTTTACCACTCCTATTCAGCATAGCACTGGAAGTCCCAGCCACAGCAGTCAGAGAAGAAGAAGAAATCAAAGTCATCCAAATTGGGAGGAAAGAGGTAAAACTGTCTTTATTTTTAGATGACATGATACTGTATATAGAGAACCCTAAAGATTCCACCAAAAAACTACTAGAACTGATAAGTGAATTCAGTAAAGTTACAAGATAAAAAATTACTACCCAGAATTTAGTTGCATTTTTATTGACTAATAATGAACTATCAGGAAGGGAAACTAAGAAAATAATCCCATTCACTGTTGCATAGAAAATACTTGAGAATAAATTTAACCACGGATATAAAAGGCCTGTACTTGAAAATTATAAGACATCAAAGAAGGAAATTGAAGAAGAAACAAATAAGTGGAAGCCAACACAATGCACATGGACAGGAAGAATTAACATCATTAAAATGTCCACACTACCCAAAGCAATTTATGGTTCAATGCAACTTCTATCAAGATACCAATGGCATATTTCACAGAACTGTAACAAATATTCCAAAAATGTGTACGAACCACAAAAGACCTTGAATAGCTACAGCAATTTGAAAAAGAAGAACAAAGTGGGAAGTGTCATGCTAGTTGATATCAAACTGTACTACAAGACCATAGTAATCAAAATAGCATGGTACTGGCATAAAAGCAGGCATATAGAACAATGGAACAGAAGAGAGTCCAGAAATAAACCCACACCTTTATGGTTAATTAATATTTGACAGAGGAGACAAGAATATATATAATGAGGTAAAGACAGCCTATTCAATAAATGGTGTTGGGAAAATTATACAGGTACATGGAAAAATGAAACTAGACCACCTTCTTATACCATACACAAGAATAAACTCAAAATGGGTTAAAGATTTAAATATGAGACCTAAAACCATAAAAATCTTAGAAGAAAATTTAGATAGTAAAATATCGAATACTTCTTGCAGCAATATTTTTTTCTGATATATCTCCTTGGGCAAGGGAAACAAAATAAAAAAAAATGAGACTATACCAAACTAAAAAGTTTTTGCACAGCAAAGGAAATGATCAACCAAATGAAAAGACAACCTCCTGAATGGGAGAACATAGTCATCAATGATACTTCTGATAAGGGTTTAATATCCAAAATTTACAAAGAACTCATATAACTCAATACCACCCCCCAAAAAAAAACAATGAAAAAGTGGGCAGAGGACCTGAGTAGAAGCTCCTCCAAAGAGGACACACAGATGGCCAATAGACATATGAAATAATGCTCAATGACACTAATCATGAGAGAGATGCAAATTAAAACCATAATGAGGTATCACCTCACACCTGTCAAAATGGCTATCATTAGTAAATCAACAAACAACAAGAGTTGGTGATGGGGAGAAAGGGAACCTTTGGGCACTATTGGTGGAAATGCAGATTTGTGCAGCCACTGTGATAAACAAATAGTATAGTGTTTTTTCAAAATTAAAAATGGAACTGCCTTATCACCCAGACATCCCAATTCTGAGAATACTCATATATTCAAAGAAACCTAAAACACTGATTTGAACGAATATATGCAACCCTATGTTCCTTGCAGTGTTATTTACAACAGCCAAATCTGGAAGAAGCCCAAGTGGCTAACAGTAGATGAGTGGATAAAAGAGCTGTGGTACATTTACACCATGGAATACTACTCAGCCATTAAAAAGAAGGAAATCTTACCTTTTGCAACAGCAATGGATGGACCTGGAAATTATTATGTTAAGTCAAATAAGCCGGTCAGAGAAAGACAATACAATATGATTTCACCTACATGTGGAATCCAATGAACAAAATAAACTTACAAGCAGAATAGAAACAGACTCATAGTTACAGCGAACAGACTGGCAACTGTCAGAAAGGAAGGAGGTTGGAGGGCTAAGTGAAGAGATTAAGCAAAAAAAGAAGAAACTCAAACACACAGACAACAGTATGGTGATTAACAGAGGGAAAAGGGGGTGGGGAGGGGTAGAAAAGGATAAAGGGTAAAAGGGTAAATGGTGACGGAAGGAGACTTGACTTTGGGTAGGGAACAGATAATGTGATACAAAATTGTACACTTGAAACCTATATAATTTTATTAACCAATCTCACCCCAATAAGTTCAGTAAGAATAATAATTAAAAAAAGAATCAGGATGAGACCCCAAGGTTTTAGCACCCCGCCGAGTTCTCCTTTCAAAGAGCTGAAATTTTTTCTCAACCTTCCCTGGCCCATTTCCCACCTATTATCGGAAGAGCACATTTCTCCTTCTCCTGATAATATCTTAACAGATTCCACCAAAACTTAGAGGTTTAAAGCAACGAATATTTTTCTCACAGTTTCTAAGGGTCAGGCACCTGGGAGGGGCTCGGTTGCAGACATCATGCCTCCAGGGCTTCCGTCGCCTTAAGGCTCAACTGGGCTGGACCACCTGTGGCTGGTGGCTGGAGGCTGGAGGCTGGAGGCCTTGGTGTGTGACCACATGGGCCTCTCCATAGGGCCACTTGTGACGTGGCTCATGGTCAGAGAGAGAAGGGGAGGGAGAGACACGTGAATACCAAACCAAAGAGCCTGAATTTTATTTCCCATAAAACAGGGAGCCAAAAGTAATTGACGGGAACTGCCGAGAATCTTTCCCAAGCCTTTTTGGGATTCATCACTGATATCAGAATATTGTTGTATTATTTGGGCTGACACCATTCCGTGCTGACTAAAATGCTGCAACTAAGAGCTGACATAGCCTCAGGAAAACCAAGTTTAGTAGCAAGAACACTTGCTACTAAAGGTTCTTGTTTTACTAGAAGCAAGAACCTTCTGCTAAAGGTTCTTGAACAGCACTGCACAAAGGGAAGCAGGAGAAAACCAAGTATCTCATTAGAATATGCCAGGGCAAGAAGAGAGATTGATTTTTCAAACCTTTTCTTTCACAAAGCTTGGAACCACAGACCTATGACTGTAGATTCAGAAGGGAGCTCTGAAAGTATGTAGCTCAGTGGAGGCTGATGACACCCAGATCTCCCCCTCCAGCTTCAACCGCTCCTCTGAGCACTAGAGCTGCTTACCTGGCTATCTGCCAGCCAAGTCAGTTGGTTTAACTGTGGCTACTTTCATGTCAGCACGTCAGAAAGTGGATTTGTCAGTTTTCCACTCGATGTGTTGTATTTAATTAAATCATCATCTGCCCAGTCACCCAAGGGAGGACCCAGTCGGCCACCCTCTGTCGAATGTGGGGAGCCCCAGTCCAGTGGGCACCACGGCCTGATTTGCCACCTAACAACCATCTAAAACACCCCTAGCTTGCTCCACACTCCCATGCTCTCAAGTCGATTGCTTCTCCCACGCACTGACCTCAGCCAACCTCTCCTCCCTCTCCTGCCTCCAGTCCTTTAGAGATGTGTGACCCTTGCCCAGAATATTCTTTTGCCCAACTGGAAAACTCTTAGAGCTTTCTTGGGACCTGGTTCAAACGTCACTTCTCCACGGAATGAATCTCTGCTTTGTCTGCGCTCCACACATTACCACTGACTTCTAACATCATCCTTGTTTACACGCCCCGCCTGTTCCACGAAACAATTATTTCCTAGTTAGGAAAGCTCTGGCTCCTAGGGACTAAGTGACTTAGTCAACTTCCAGTTTACCCAGTTTATCAATAGCAGAGCCAGAACTAGAAGGTATTTTGAAAACAGGCCTCATGCCCAGGAGTCCCCTAGGACAAAATGTGCACTGCTGTTCTGACCACAGAGAAGTATCTGCTGGCCTAAATCCATGGCTGTCTTGAGGTTCAGGCTGCACCTCCAAAGACATGTCCTGTGTTGGTGGTGGCAGGGCTGATACTCCAGTCAGTGGGCCTGGAAGGGTCTGCATCCAGGGGCTGGGTTGGGGGTGCTCAGGCCTTACTCACAGAACAGCCCATGGAGGGGAAATGCCACTCCGATTTGTACCACCCATTTCTACCCCACAGAGGCCTTGTCAAGTAGGAGCCTGTCAGCTTTCATCCCCATCTCTTTTGCCCCTGGGGCCCAAAGTCAAGTTCAGTTTCTGCTCACTTGTTTGATTTTTAGTGGCTCCTCTGGCATCTCCAGTTCCAGACACTTTTGCAAATGGCTTCTTTGGAAAGTTTAAGGTGGAAATCTCTGAGCTGGGCCTGTGCTTCTCCTGACAAGTGTGTGATCGATGGGAATGCTCTCACTGGGGCCACCCAGGCCTGAGTCTTGCTAAAAGGCACTTCCAGAGAAGAGAAAGGCTCTTAGAGACCTTTACAATGGACTGAGTGGTCCTCAAATCGCCACCTTTTTCCTCTTGGGTGCCCTTCACTATGAAAACCTCTCTGGCGATCAGGAAGTGAGGATACAGATAAAAAGGAAATCACTCCCTAAATGCATAATACATACACACAGGACAGAAAGACCATGGAGGCAGACAGAAAAGCAGGGACTCAGAAAAAACGGCGAAGGGGGTTGAATACTAGGGGTTGGGGTGGGCTGCACCTTTAGGCTGTGGTTCTACCCTTCCAAGTAGCCTGTCTTTGGTTTCTTGCCTTTGATTCCTGTAACCATCACCACATCTGGCCCATCCCTACCAGCCCCTCAGTAACACAAACCCTTTTCCTATTTCTCTTGGACATGTTTGAAATGGGCTAATACTTTCCAAAGGGGCTTCACTAACAGACTAAATACTACAAATATAGAAAACATCAACTGCATTAAAAACAATCTAGTTTACTCAGGATCACATGTTGATCATAAGAATCCAAGAAGCAAGCATAAGAGACTCTCATCAAGCTTCCCCCAGGGCCCTATCCAGTTCTACCCCTTGTAGTTCTCTGCCCTTCTCTTAACCATAAGGCCTCTGGGTACCATTTTGTTTTCTGGCACCTGGTTGTACGGGTGTCCAACTCACAGCCCACGGGCCTCATGTGACCCAGGATGGCTATGAATGTGGCCCAACACAAAATAATGAATCTACTTAAAGCTTTTTCTCGGCTCATCAGTTTTCATTAGTGTTTGTGTATTTAGTGCTTGGCCCAAGACAACTCTTCTTCCAGTTTTGCCCAGAGATGCCAATAGGTTGGATATCCCTGATGGTGTGGAAGATTCTTTTGTTCAAATGAAATCAAAGCAGGAAGGAGACCAGTTGGGAGATCACTGGAAGCTAAAGTAAGGCAGTGAAGGTAAAGCTAGGCAGCGGTATCAAGATGCAAGAGATATTTAGGAATCAGAATAAGTACAATTTGAGGATCCATTAGGTATGGAGTAGAAGGGATGAATCTTCCCTTTCTTGTTATTGAAGATATTTGTTGAACTCAAGCTGGAATCCTTATACAATTGGCGTGTTGGAAATAATAGTACTTAACATTTTTTTTGAAAAGAGGGGGCACAGAGGAAGCACGCAAGCGGTAGAGAAGGACTTTGGTTATCCATGAAGATATGTGTAATGGCATGTCACTAAAATTTCCAATTTTTGGAGGTATAATTTGCATACAATAAAGTGTCCACATTTTAAGTGTACAGTTTATTGAGTTTTGACAAACATATATAGCCATATAACTACCCCTCAGTCCGTTCGTTCCCTTGTGTCCTTGTCCAGTCAGTAGCTCCACTCCCATCTCTAGGCAACCACTGAGCAGCTTTCTGTTCCTATAAATTCAGGCATGTTCTAGAATTTCATGTAAATAGACAGCTCATAATCTTTTGTGCCTGGTCTTCTTTGACTCAGCATTATTGTTTTTGAGACTCATCCCCATGTATCAGTAGTTAGTTTCATTCTATTGCTGAGTAATATTTTATTGTTTGGGCATACCACAATTTGTTTACCCATTCATCTGCTGATGAATGTGGGGTTGTTTCAGTTTTTAGTTATTACAAACAAAGCTGCTCTGAACATTTGTATGCAAGTCTTTGGGTGAGGAAATACCCAAGAGTGGACTTATTAGATCATATGATAAATACGAGTGCATTTAACTTTATAAGAAAGCAGCAGCTCATTTTTTAACGAACAAAACACTTATCACTATTCACCATAATTCAAGAATGAGGAAAAATTAATTTAGCTCAATCCTACTTGAATTAGCATAATATTGAAATTAGTGGGATCGGAATTAATGAGATTAAGCTATTATAAAATGTTAAATTAATCCAAACATAGATTGGATTTTTAATTCATATGGAAAAAGTATTTCTAAAGGAATATCACATGCACAAAAAGGGGAGACCTTTTGTGAATGTTGTATATTCTCTCCCAGAAAAGGACAGCAATCCGCTGTCACTTTATCAATGGGATTTGATTAGGCAATACAAAACTGTGACGTACTCTATGAACATACAGAGGATATTATTGTTTTGCTTCAATTGAAGCTGTCAGAGAACTTGTAGCACTCTTCCGCTTAGAAAATCATTCGGATCCAGTAGATGTCATGGTATCCCTCTGAGTGGACTCAGCCTGGAAGCTGGGACACACACGTTGCCAGGTAAGTCAGCAACTTGGAAAATTATAGCTCCATTGTGCCTAAGCATTCCCCTGTGATTAGGAGCCTTAACCTTGCCCCTAGGGGCATACTATCTCCAGGAGTAGCCTAATCATTGGCTCAGAAATTTCTTTAGAAGCTGATTGACAGCAGCTGCCAATCTAGATAATCACCAGAGAGCTCCAATTAAAGCTCTGATCATCGATCTCACCACCAGGAATTGAGACTTTAATATAAATCCACAAGTGGAAAAAAAATTACCCCCTGAGAAAAAAGCAGCAATTTTTATAGGAGGCACCAAATTAGACAGCCATATTATACATTATTTATAATTTCATAGATGCATTTTAACTGATCTTCTAAAACGTTGTTTCATTAGTCTCATAAGGTTGGTATTCAGAACTTTTCTTTTGCAATTCTTTACATTGGAAAGGGCCATAGTAAATCTGGAAGAGAATGGAAACGAAAGAGTATTTTTAGCACTGACAAAAATAGGAACTATTTTAAAGTAATTTGTACTATTGTCATTGCCGGGCCTTCATTAGCCACCTAAGGAGGAAGTGCCCAGTGTTTTCACTAATCCTCCAGATGGGGCCAAGTTTAAAACACACACTCTCTAGAGGGATTATGTGAAGATGTTAAAACTTGGCCAGAAAGGTGACAAGGTATTAGATAATTGAGACGACCCTGAAAGTCGGCTGGTCTATCCAGCCGCTATAAACTAAGGTCATCAAACACTGCGGGTCTGCACATACACTGGCAAATGCCGAATGGCTTCCTTTAGGTGTGGAACTCAGCTTAATTAGTTATAGAGAAGGAGCAGGCACATTTAAAGTCATCCAAGAAATCATTATTGTTCAAGTGGCTTACATACAAACATAAAAATTGTTATGTAACAGACAAGGTAGTCAACTGACCTTTAGATAAAGGGACTGTCAGAGGATGAATTCTCTCCAATATTTCTCTTTTTAGTTCCTATATCCCAGGCTTATTTCTCAGTGGCTCTATTTCACCCAGGAGATGATAAATGTATGGGGCACACAAACTCAAGAGTGTTTACTGACATGAAATATCAACAGACTTTTGAAGTTGGATAGTTTTATGGGTGAAGAGTTGCAAGTACTGCTGGGAAAGGGTGATGGAGAAACAACTATCGAAGTGGGGCCTCCTACAGCTGTCTCTGGGGATCTTCGCTGGCAGCTAGTACAGGATTGGCAGTGGGGGTTTTCCTGTTGCCCCAGAATTGCAGCTAAGACTCTGAATGGTAAGCAAAGGGCACTTGTGTCCCACTGTCTGAGTCCTAATCTCTCCAAAAGGGCCTCGGTGGTTGGGCCTAGACATAGAAACATGGTCTTAAATACGGAGAGTTGATTCCGGTCTCAGCCCTAGCACCCAACTCCACCCATCACCCATATCCCAACCTTATAGGAGAAAAGTTCTGCAGGTGAGAGAGGGTCAGCCTTTGGGTAGTGCTGCATTTGCAGAGGGAGGCTGTTCCCTTCCCCGAGGAAGATGAGGGGGGCTGCTTCCTCCCACTGGACTGCCCAGAAGTGATGTACTTCTCCTCTACAATTATTGACAAAGATAGGAGGTGTCTACAAGAAGAGGAGCTGGCATTTCATGTCTTTGTCACTACTCAGGCTGTGACAAAGACAGAGTCAATCTCCCAGTTTGTGTATATGCAGTTGGGGGCTACAGGCTTGGCCACCCCTGCAGAGAGGGCAAAGAATTCATCTGCCACAGAGGAATACGGTAGGAGGGCCACCCCGTGGAGCTCAGTTGGAATTTTCTGTGATATCTTTCAGGAGATCTTTAATGGACAAGCTTGGGGCTTGGGCACAAGTTCCTTGTCAATGGCCATGCTGGAGCCACCACATCAAAACCACAGAAAATGGAGAGTAGCAGGCAGACAGCCCAGAAGGCCACGACCATACGCAATAGAATAGAGTAACATCTGCCCTTTTCATTCTCCCCCCATCCTGGCTCACACCAAAATCTCAGCGCCCAGAAGGTGGAAGGCAAGCTGGTGTTCAAACCATACCCCACCTCCTTCCACCTCGTCCCAAGCACTCAGGGCCAAGGTGCTGGCTGTGTTGGAAGAGCTCAGTCCTCCTCTGTCCCTGGATGAAAGTCTAGGCCAGTCCCTCAACCTTTCTCAGCACTTTTAGGTAACAGCAAAAAGTCCTGGCATTTTCAGTTACACAGACAGACTCCTTTTGGTACATAAAATGACCTGTCGAAATGTAATTGTCAAAACTCCATTAGAAGTTAAAGCTTGCCATGCCCCCGGTAGTGGTCTGTCTTGGCTTGGAGAGCTGGGTGGGGAGTGGGGGTGGGGAAGGGGAGAGCTTCTTTTCTGTTCTTCCCTTGCCTTGGTGTTCTATGTCTTGCTCCTTCACTGGATTGTCTCTGGCTTCCGTGGGGTTGAAAATGAGAAGGGGGAAGCTGGAGGGGGGTTAGAGAGAGAAGAGGTCAGGGACAGCAAAGGTGCTCTGTCACTGGTGTAGATGCAATCAGGCCACGGTGCCCTTCAGGCAGGGCGAAGTTCCATTGCCGATCCTGTTTCCTGAGTGATGCTTTCATGGTGACTCAGAGGCATCCCCTCTGCAGCTTCTGACTCCAGCTCCTGGTTGAGAATGAAGCCTAGTTTTTCCTCTGGGTATCCTATCTGGAGGCCCTTCCTGCTATCTTTGCAGGCAGTCCTCCCTAGGGGAATCCAAGATGACCCCAGGCTAACTCCTCCTCCACCCTTCCTTCCCTAACACGGCCATATCTGGTTCCCGAAATACCCTTCTGCACCAGTGCCCCAACCTTTCCTGGAAGTGCAACTTCCTCCCAAAGTGGTCTCCTTCTTTTGCCACAGACCCTTTCTGCAGCATCTTGCTTGTGGATTTTTTTCCAGGCCTACATATAGCATTCAATTCTGTCGCCAGAACTTCAGGTGTCACAGGTCAAATTGCCTGTGTGGTTCCTTTCAGGACCCTGCTCTCAGTGAATGGGAAAATGAAAAGCCCCATTCCTCCTCTTTTGGATAATGGTGGGGGGGCGGGGCGGAATACCACAGCACAAAACCAGCTCTTTCCCAAGAGGTTCCCTCTCAGCCTCTCCAACTTCAATGACCTTATGCCTTCAGGGTGGATGAGGAGCTAAGAATTTGAAAACTGGTTTTCCAACACCACTTCGCAAGACCTACTCAGTCTGTTCAACAGTTTGCCTTAGGGCTCAGAGATATTTGAAACAATTGCTTCATTCTTCACCAGTCATTGTGAACTCAAAACAACCCAGAAATCCAGTCCTATTCTCACCTTCTGTTATACATTGCTGGGACTTGAATCTTTTCCCTCCCCTCACCTTACTTAGTAAAGTCTCCTTTACCAGGTAGACTAAGTAGGAGGAAAAGGAACAGGTGAAATATGTGTGAGAATAAGATGCCAGTGGGGAAGGAATCAGAGCTAGAAGTGGCCCCGGAGCATAAGCTGTCATTCACAGACATCTTAGGGGAAGGAGAGGAAATCAAATTGGACCACAGACAGTGGGCAGAGACCCTGGCCAACATTACATATGTTAAATCTTAAAGAACAGAATGACTTCCATAGGCACAGGGGATTTTGATGGCAAGCTCCAGTGAAGCTTTGGGAAGATCTTCTTATCAAATAGTGACCTACTGATAGACTCTGCAACTCGGAAAATTCTTAAGTGTTCCCGGGCCCCGTGAGTTGCTTATTATGTTTCTTCCGGGCCCTCAATTTCCAATTCATTTTCTCCCCCCATTTATTTATATCAACCTCTTCCAGTGCATTTATGTCTCAAGTATCTGTCTCTTCTAGGAAACACTGATAGGCTTATGTTGGTTGACATTTATCTTCCATATCCCTGATTTTTCCTTCTAACAATTTAGGAACATTTTTTTTCCATTTTCCTTAATCTACTCGTGCTCCAGATTCCAGCTATTGCAGCTCCTCTTTCTGGGGGGTGGTTTATTGTTATTTCCACTTTCTTTCTCTGACATTGGCAGCTCACGGTTTTGGCCGTGGTTTGGCCGTCTGAGAATCTCTTCCTGGAGCATGTCTCTCTTCTTTCTCCAAGCAGCCATGGCCTTCAAACTTCTCTGAGGGTTGAAAATTTATCTGAGAAAATTTTCTATCTCCTGGAACAATTCTATCTCCTAGCTTGGAATAATTCTGTTTTCACGTCTTCACTTTCCTCCTTCTCCTTTCTGTACTGTGCATATACAGGACCCGAGTGGGTCTTTCTAAATGATCTCTCCTTGGAGAAGGGTGTCCTTCTCCTTGAATTTGCTCTTTGCTCAGGAATGGTGTGTGTGGCTGGTGCAGGGAAGTGATCTGGAGCTGCTGACAGCTGTAGTCCAAACACTTGTTTCAGAAAATACTCAGAAAGAACTTTTTTCTTTGTTTTTATTGTTTGCCCATTTCAGCGGAGCACATCACCTGCATAGGAGGTATGGCTGGCTCACAGTAAATCCCTAACTTACAATCCACATCCACTTAATACTAGAGAAGGCTGGACCATGCTGAGGTTCAGAAGGTTATATGTCATCACTAAGTATCCTTCAACTTGATCCCCAGTTCACTGATTTGGCAGATACTCTCTTTAGCCTGTGAGTTGGAAGTTGCAGTTCTAACTACACTTGTTGGAGAGGCAGTTAGTTCTCTTCTCTATTTTGTTCTTTGGATTATTTTAATAGGTTACAAATGGGAAGCTAGAGCAAACAGGCTTTTTACCAGAAGTCCAATGTAGTCTTTTTAAAATAAAAATCTGATGACGTCTCCCCCTCATTCTGCTGCCCTGCTATGATCTGCTTCCCAGCTTCTCCAGCCCCTTCTGGTACTTTTTTCTCCTTCACTCTTCTGCTTCATGGGATGTTGTTTACTTGTTCTCTCTCTGAAATCTGTCCTCTTGTACCTTTTGTTCCCTCTGCCTGGACTGCTTTCTCCTCCACTCCTTTGGCACGGCCAACTCCTCGTACTCTCCAGGCTCAGTTTAAACATTACTTGTCAATGCTTTTTCTGAACACTACATTTATACCCACGTCACATCCCCACACTTGCTCTGTCAAACCTCCCCTTACATCCGGTCCCACGATAACATCTCGATTTCTCTTAATATTGTCATAATGTGGTTTGGGCGATGCATGATGAATTCAGATTTTAAACTATAGTTTTAAAGAGGATATTCTCTGATGTAGACTGGATATAATAGTAGCAAACTGCAAACAGACTGTGAGTTGATTTTGAAGGATTGTGTGTCTGCTGCAGATACACATACCAACCAAGTGTAACATAATGAGGGTGCGTAATAAGAATGGGTGTTTCAGAAAGCTGCATTGTAAAGTCCACCAGAGAGTGCATAGGTCAGTGCCTGGCACCGAAGACACTCAATAAATATTTTGCTGAACAAATGAATGATTGGTGTATCCTGGAGATTGAAGCCCCTACCAAACACATAGTACATCCAGATGCAAAGACAAGGTAATTTGTAGACACAAGGTTCTGTTGGGGTGGAAGAGAGAACGGTTCCTCAAGATAAACCAGGGTGTTGATTTAAGTTGTTCGGCCAGGTTGTCTTACTTTGTTTCCGCATTTCCTGTTCACAGGTAAGCCTGGATACAAAGTGAAAGGCCCGTGGCCTGCGCACTAACACCTGTGTCTGGCATCCTCCGTGTTTCTCTAGGCCATCAGATGGCCTAGATCCAGTGTTCTCACCGTTGCCCAAGCTCTCCTCAGCCAAGTTTGCTGCTGGCTTTTACAACTGCCAGGAACTGGGCTGCCATGAGTTCCAAACCTGGCAGGTGTGTGGAGCTGTCGGCAGGTCCAATTCGGATCGGCCAGGGAGGAAGAGTTGTGCTGGGGTCAGCAGGAGTTTGTAAGCTCCAGGCTCCTGCTAAACCAGGGGACTTTTGGACAAAGGGCTCAGCTAGAGACTTTGGCCAAGAAGCACCTGGCTTCCCAGCTGCACGTAGGCCCTGGGGTCCTGTCCTATGAGATGCCACATGGGATTCCAAGGCAAGGTTGACCCTGGAAGCCACCACTGCCCACAGCCCATGGACTGCACCGGATTAATTCTGATGTCTGGGTACTGCTTAAAATGTGGTTTATGGTGATAGTGAATCTGTTTCACCTGGAATTTAATGACCTTTTCCTGTTTTTTTCATTTTCTCTTTTCAGCTCTCTGTGGTATTGAAAGTCAGCTATTTTATGATCAGGGAAGATTTCCTTTGTTTTGTAGCTCTCAGGTTGTGGCTCGGTATCAGTTTTTCTGCATGCAGTGTGTTTTTCAACTAATTACTTTTTAAATGTGTTGATTTGCTTTTTTTTTTTTTTTAGCTTTAATCTACCTCAGAGTGATATTACCATTTCATCTTTTAAATTTTATTAACTTTTATTCGGGTGGTTTTAAGACTTTTCTTGGTGTTGGAATTTCATTCCATTACCTAGAATCGTAGACTTCCAGAGCTGGGAAGACCCCTGACATCTTTTCTAAATCTGTTCTTTTAGAGGTGAAGAAACCGAGGTAAAGGTGTTAAGAGACTTGCTCAGATTTTCACAGTCATTGGTGGAGTCAGGATGGGGAAAATCAGGTTTTCTAACCCTTAGACAAAAGGTAGTTTTTACTATAGCAGCTTATCTTTCTAAGGCATTTTTTACCGGCTGCATTTCACATGTTATTTGAAGAATCATCAGCACCACCTTTGATGAAAATGCATATGCTCCCTTGTGTGAAAAAGGACAAGTCAGTGAATTATAACTACAGTGAATGCGATTTTGTCAATTCCTTCCCAAGTGCCAAGAAATGTCAATACCCATGTCAAATAGTCAATCAATGGGTAATTAGTATTAAGTGCCTCTACATGTCAGTTATAACTGCTAAAATGTGGAGCCTTTGGTTCTTGTGATAGGGTCACAGGAGACAGGAAGTGTGACATCCTGGGAAGCATAATCAATAATATTAGTAAACTAGATTTAACGGTTGATACTGGGAGATTGGTGCTTAGAGGCCAGACATATTCAAAGTATAGGTTAAGGATAGAAGAAAAATCAAATGCTCTTTTAATTAGTAATACTAATAGAATAATCTGATTTAGTAAGCCCTTATGTTTTTATTATAATAGTAATATTTTCATGGCACCTTCCAGAATGCAAAGCTCTTTCACATTTACTGTCTCATTTGTCACAATAGATATTTTAGATAAGTATCTTCCTTCTCAAAAGATGACACTGAGACTCTAAATTGCACGGCAGTTCCTGGGAGAAATTTGCTTCCAACCCAGCTTCTTCCTATTCAAAATCTCACGGTCTGTTCATTGTCATTTCTTTCTTCTCCCTCCTTCACGGAACAGTATTTAAATGCCAGAGACTGTGGAAAGGAATGGATCCATTGGAAGTGCAAAACTGGTTCAACACAAGGAAAATTATTAGCCTAATCTATCACTTCAATAGACAAAACAGTGCAAATTAAGTTTCGCAGCTACACTAGAACATTAAGAAACAGTTCTCTTTGGATTAGCTCATTCAAATTCACATTCTACAGATGAGGAAAATCTGGCATGAATTTAGGAAGCAGCTCAAATATCCAGTGAGACAGAGGCAGCTGTAAACCAAAAGGGGCATTTCTAGTAGCTTCTCAGGAGACACACAATGCAGGCACTTGGTGAAAACCTTTGTGCATCTGTGAAGAGTAGGAGTGGGTATACACACACACAAACACGAACAAATACATACATGATAAGTTAATGTCATCTCAGTGGAGATATTGCAGAATTCATGCCCCCAGAAAGAATAGGAGATGATAGTTTTTTTTATGTAGACTAGAGATACTCTGTAATTAGAGATGCTTACAAAAGGAACTCACATAGAAAAAGGAAAAGGGAAAAATATCACCTAAAAACCCAAGGGAATCAACCCAAAATCTAAGTAAGGGCAACCAAATCGCAGAACATCAAGTAGATGTATAATAACCAATTCCTGAGAACATGAGATAAATAGCCAGAAAATATCATAAAAAGAAAGCCAACTTATAATAGCAACACACATTAAACATTTTATTTATTAATTCAAGGGGTGTTTATTGAGTGCCTACTATATGTCAAACAAGGTTCTGGGCCCTTGGGTCACAGCAGAGAGCAAGTAGGCAAAGACCCCACCCTAAGGCAGCTTTTGTTCCTAATGCAGTAGACAAAATGCAAGTAAACTGCATAATAGCTTCAAGACTAAGTGTTATGGGAACAAGTGAGCAGGGTAAAGCAAATCAGGACTACAGGCAGTGAGCATGGGGTTACGCTTTTAAATAGGTAGCCAAGGTCATTGAGAAGGTGAAATTTGTGACAAGACCTGAAGAAGGTGAATGAATTAGCAACACAAATGTTTGAGAGGAGAGTGGTAAGGCAGAGAGATCGGCCAGTGCCAAGGCCATGGGGTGGCCTCTTTGGTGTGTTAAAGAAACAGCATAGTGCAGCTATGCTAGACTGACATTAGGGTGAGGACAGGGACCATCATGCCTTGAAGATCCCTTGCCAATTACTCTAAGAACATGGGATTTTACTCTGAGTGAAATATGGAGCCCTTGGGAGTGTCATGATGTGACTCGAGCTTTAAGTAGATCACTCTGGTGACAGTGTTGAAGCAATGTCTACTTGATTACCACCCTACTCTTTCTCCTACCCTGGCTCAAACCTCCATCATCTCTCACTCCAGTTAGTGGTTTGGGCCCCAGTAAGGGCAGTGCAGGGGATAACAAGAAGCCAAATTATAGATACATTTGAAAGTAGAGTCAAGATTTCCTGAGATGAAATGTAAGCAGAAAAGGATAATGCTAAGGATTTTGGCCTAGATCCACTGGAAGGATATTTAGTAATTAACAGGATATGAAACACAAGAGAACCACTAAAAGATAACACTAAAATCCTCATAGAAGACTACTCGAGCTAGGACTTTATCCTTCTTGTTCTCTGTACTTGTACGGCCTGGAACAATGTCTGGCACACAATAGTTACACATTAAATATCTGTTAAGTAAACTGATGAATGAATGAATGAATGAATGAATGAATGAATGAATGAATGAATGAATAGCAACAACTGGAATCTCCTCTCGGGTGCAGCTTAAACCAACATTTCTCAAACTCTCACACGCAACAGAATCACCTTGTTAAAATACAGGTTTTGGGCCTCATCCCCAGAGTTTCTGATTCAGCTGGTCTGGGATGAAACCCAAGAATAGGTGTTCACAACACATTCCCAGGGGATGCAGATGCTGCTGGCATGGGGACCACATTTTGAGAATCATTAATTTGAACACTGTGCAGACGTGTTTTGACAGTGAGCACATCCGGTCACGCCCAAGGCCAATTTAACTCCTGTCTCCCCACGTACTTTGACACTCCAGCCCCTCATCAGCTTCCATGGGCTGCATAGCTTCAGTCCTTTCTGACCATGGTAGGTGCCTCCTCATTCCTGCTTCTTAGAACCTTGCAGCTTTCAGTATAGCCATGTATTTTTTAAATTTAAAAATAACTTTATCTGTTATTTTGTTGTTGTTGTTTGGAGCAGACGTTTTCTTGCCACTGGTTATCAGTTGCCTCTCATCTCTTGCGGGTTGCTTCCTTCTTTAGTTCTGTCTTGACCAAATGAGAAAACAGTACCTTTTCCTTGAGTTTGTCAAAGCACCATTCCACTCTCCTTCACCCCCGGCAAGAGACAGTTCTGTGGAGTAGGTGTTTATTGAGGATTCTAGCACAGCTCAGCTGCTAACTTAAACTTCTACAAAAGACACCACATCTCTGCCACCAAATTTCATAATCTGTTCCCACAGAGGCCAAATTTCTTCCCTTTCCTCTCCCCGTGACTCTCATTCTTCGGTCTTTTATATCCCACTCCCTTCAGACCCTCACTGCCCCCTAAACTCTAAGTCCTTCCCACTGCACCTTGTATGCCGGGGGATCCATTTCTTTCTCTCACCCAGGCCCATCAGGCCATGTCCTGGGCTTCCCTTCCTACCAAAGTGATTTATTCTTCCAGCAAAGATGGCTTTCCCACTTCAGAGATTTCAGCCCCCACCTTTAAAATGATAACATTTCTCTCTGCCATAGCACACACATACACACACACCCACACACAATTAACTTTTTTAATAAGCAAAGACCATACCTCATTATGTTTGAATTTGCATTTCTTTGTTCATTTAGTACTGAAGTCACTCTACTGCTTTTTTCTGTTGTACTTCCCATGTGTTTTACAGCTAAATGCTAACTTTCTATCCTATGTGATAGTTTGCCTTTTTTTTTTAAATGCCAAAAGTGTTTTAATTTTTATGTAGTCAAACCTGCTGGTCTTTATTCTTTGTGGCTGCTTCAATCATTTGTAAATTTCCTTCCTTTCCTTTGAACTCGGGAAGTTTTATGTTTGTAGGTGGCCTTTCTGTTATATTTGGTCACTTATTATGCCTGAGATAATTCACCTGTGATATGAAATACAGTTTAAATGAATTTTTTCTCCCAACTGTTAATCAATCTTTTTTAAAGTTCTATCACCTAGCACAAGCTGTGACACACAGTCTGCTCTCACTTAATGTTTTTTTATAATCAATGAACACATCCCTGTACTTTGTACCAAATAATCATTCCCTCCCCTCCTTGAACCCTGTTCTATTTGGGGATTTGATGAGCACACCATTCACCATCCCACCACCACCGCTTACCCACATGCACACACTTTGGGAAAAGCACATTCCTCTAGGAAATGTGCAGTCGTTCCCAAGAAGTGAGCCTGCAGCCAGTCAGCAGTGCTCAGGAAAGATGGAAACATTTTCCAGAGGGCAAGGTCCAGATGCTTTTCTGAGTATCTCACAACACAGCCCTGAGAATGGGAAAGGAAGAGATAAAATCACCTGTACATGCAGCTGGTCTAATTCTGAAAAACCAGAGTTCAGGAAAAAAACTCCCATAAACAGTAGGAGAATGTGGTGCAGTAGCAGATTAAAAAAAATCAATGTATGAAAATCAATAGTTTCCTCCAAATCCGATTATGAATAAACTGCCTATTCATTCAAACTGAGGCATGTCTTATAAAGTAACTGGCCTGTAGTCTTCAAAAATGTCAAGGTCAAGAAAGGAAAAAAATACCAAGAAACTGTTCCAGAATAAATATTGAAGAAGCAGAACAACTGGATGGATTGTGCGATCCTGGACTAGATCCTGGATGGGCAGGAGAGGGAAGGTGGGGGGGGAGGGGCAAAAATATAAAGGGCAGTGTTGGGTCAATTGATTAAAGTTAAATGTCAGCTGTAGATTAAATTGTAGTATTGCGGTGCTAAACTTCCTGAACTTGACACTGTGCTGTGGTTATGAAAGCAAATGTCCTTGCTCTTGGAAAACCCTGAATATTTCAGGGTAAAGAGCATGATTTCTCCAACCTTCAGAATTACTTGGGGAAAACAAAAACACAAATGTATCTGTCTTTGCGTGTGCGTGTGAGTTTGTATATAGAAAGAGTGATAAAGCAAATGGGTAAAAATGTAAATAATGAATGAATCTGAGGAAAGGGTACATGGAATTTTCTTGTACTATTCTTTCACCTTTTCTACAAGTTTAAAATTATATCATTGTAAAATTATTATATAAAAAGCCCCCATTTTTATTTTCTTAAATATATTATCTTTATTATATTTATTTTAACTATCAATTAGTCCCCTTACACTCCCTTCCCCCCCAGCAATCACCACACTGTTGTCCATGTCCATGAGTCTTTTCTCCTTTTTGCTTAATCCCTCCACTCCCTTACCTCCCCCACCCTCACTAGTTGTCATCTGTTCTCCATCTATGAGTCTATCTCTGTTTTGCTTGTTAGTGCAGTTTGTTAGATTCTATATATGAGTGAAATCGTATGGTACTTGTCATTCTCTGACTGGCTTATTTCACTTAGAACAATGTTCTCTAGGTCTGTCCATACTGTTGAAAAGAGTAAAATTTTCTTCTTTTTTATGGCGAAGTATAATTCCATTGTAGAAATGTCTTATAGTTGTTTCGTCCATTTACTGATGGACACTTGGGCCACTTCTATATCTTGGTGATTGTAAATAGCACTGCAATGAACATCGAGTGCGTATGTTCTTTAGAATTGGTGTTTTGGGTCCCTTTCAATGTGTTCCCAAAAGTGGGATTGCTGGATCAAAAGGCAGACCCATTTTTAATTTTTTGAGGTATCTCCACACCGCTTTCCACAGTGGCTGTTCCAGTCCGCATGCCCACCAACAGTGTAAAAGGGTTCCCCTTTCTCCACATCCTTGCCAACACTTGTTGTTTTTTGATTTATTGACGATGGCCATTCTGACAAGTGTGAGATGGCATCTCATTGTGTTTTTTATTTGCATTTCTCTGATGATTTTCAGCATGAAGAAAAAAAAGAATAAAAAAAAAAACTCAACCAAGGATAGGCTAAGGAGCCTCTGGGACAACTTCAAACATACCAACATTCACATCACAAGGGTGCTAGAAGGAGAAGAGAAAGAGCATGAAATTGGAAATTTATGTAAAAAAATAATGAAAAAAAACTTTCCTAATTTGTTGAAGGAAACAGACATGCAAGCCCAGGAAGCACAGAGAGTCCCAAACGAGATGGAAACAAAGAGGACCACATAAAGACACATCATAATTGAAATGCCAAAGGTTAAAGATAAAGAGAATCTTAAAAGCAGAAAGGAAAATTCAGATAGTTACCTACAAAGGAGTTCCCACAAGACCATCAGCTGATTTCTCAAAAGAAACTTTGCAGGCTAGATGGGATTGGCAAGAAGTATTCAAAGTAATGAAAAGCAAGAACCTGCAACTTAGATTACTCTATCCAGCAAAGCTATCATTTAGAATCAAAGGAAAGATAAAGTGCTTCCTAGACAAGGTAAAGCTAAAGGAGTTCATCATTACCAAGCTATTGTGATATGAGATATTAAAGGGACTATTTTAAAAATTTTTATTTAGTTATTTTTCAAGTACAGTTTTCTATTTCTCCCATCCCAGCCCACCCCGTCCCATGCTCCCCACCTCCCTCCCATTTCCACCCCCCTTAGTTCTTGTCCTTGTGTCCTTCATACTTGTTCCTCCAAATCCCTCCCCCTTTTTCCCCTTAAATTCCCTTCCCTCTCCCCTCTGGTCACTGTCCCCTTGTTCTCTATTTCAGTGTCTTGGTTTTTATTCTGCTTGCTTGTTTGTTTTATTGTTTAGCTTCCTGTTAAAGGTGAGATCATATGGTATTTGTCTTTCAGCACCTGGCCTATTTCACTCAGCATAATGCTTTCCAGTTCCATCCATGTCGTTGCAAAGGGTAGTAACTCTTTCTTTTTCTCTGCTGCATAGAATTCCATTGTGTATATGTACCACAGTTTTTTGATCCATTCATTTACTGATGGGCACCTAGGTTGCTTCCAACTCTTGGCTATTGTAAATTGTGCTGCTATGAACATTGTGGTGCATAGGTTCTTTGAAATTGATGTTTTAGGATTCTTAGGATATAATCCTAGCAGTGGAATTGCTGGGTCAAACGGCAGGTCGATTTTTATTTTTCTGAGAAAATTCCATACTGTTTTCCATAATGGTTGTACCAGTCTGCAATCCCACCAACAGTGAACTAGGGTCCCCTTTTCCCCACAACCTCTCCAACATTTGTTTTTGTTGCTTTATTTATGTTGGCCATTCTGAGCAGTGTAAAGTGGTATCTCATTGTGGTTTTAATTTGCATTTCTCTGATGACTAGCGATACTGAGCATCTTTTCATGTGTCTCTGGATCCTCTGTATGTCCTCCTTGGAGAAATGCCTGTTCAAGTCCTTTGCCCATTTTTTAATTGGGTTATTTGTCTTCTTAGTGTGGAGTCATGTAAGTTCCTTGTATATTTTGGAGATTAAACCTTTGTCTGTGGTATCACTGACAAATATATTTTCCCATACAGTTGGTTGTCTTGTTAATTTAATACTGTTTTCTTTAGCCACGCAGAAGCTTTTTATTTTGATGAAATCCCATTTGTTTATTCTTTCCTTTATATTCCTTGCTCTAGGGGACATAGCAGTAAATATGTTGCTGCGTGAAATATCTGAGATTTTCCTGCCTATGTTCTCCTCTAGGACTTTAATGGTGTCATGGCTTATATTTAAGTCTTTTATCCACCTTGAATTTATTTTGGTGTGTGGTGTAAGTTGGTGCTCAAGTTTCATTTTTTTTTGCACGTAGCTGTCCAGTTCTCCCAACACCATTTGTTAAAGAGGCTATCTTTACTCCATTTTATGTTACTGCCCCCTTTGTCGAATATTAATTGACTGTAGAGAGTTGGGTTGATTTCTGGGCTCTCTGTTCTGTTCCATTGGTCTATGTACCTGTTTTTATGCCAGTACCAGGCTGTTTTGATTACAGTGGCCTTGTAATACAGTTTGATATCAGGTATTGTGATCCCTTTAAAGGGACTTATTTAAGAAAAAGAAGATTGAAACTATGAACATAAAAATAGCAATAAATCCCCAATTATCAATGATTGAATCTAAAAAAACCAAACTAAGCAAACAAGCAGAACAGAAAAAGAATCATAGATATTGAGATCATTTGGAGGGTTATCAGTTGGGAGGGGGAAATGGGAGAAAAGGTGCAGGGATTAAGAAGTACAAATTGGTAGGCATGGAATTGACAAGGGGGAAGTTAAGAACTGTATAGGAAATGAAGTAGTCAAATAACTTATATGCACAACCTATGGACATGAGCTAAGGAGGAGGTTTGCTGCAGAAGATGTGGTGTACTGGATGCAGGGGTGCAAAGGGGGGAAATTGGGATGACTGTAATAGAATAATCAGTAAGATATATTTTTTTAGAAAAGAAGATAAAATGGAATATAAGGCTTATTCACACAAACTGATAAGTATCTAGCATAAACCCAATAAGAAATATCTAAAACTCTATAGGGAAAATGAAAAAAAAAATTCCCCAAAGACATAAAAATGTGTTCTGATAAATAGAGAGATGCCCTTGTATAGAAAGATTCAATTCGTAAAAGTCAGTTCCCCCTAAGTTAAACTACAAATTTATTGTGATTTTAATAACAATATCATCAGGTATTTTCCTTTTTTTCTGAGGACTTTGACAAGTTGATTATAAAGTTCATTTCAAAAACAAGCAGGCAAAAATAAGTAGAAAAATCTCTGGAAAAGAAGAACTATTGGGGAGTGAGTGGGGTTAACCATACTGGGTATTAAATGTATTTTAAAGGTTCTACAATTAAATGTGTGGTATTGGCATATAAACAGACCAATAGAATAGAAAAATCTAAAAATAGGTCCAACTTAGAAGAAAATTTAAAGTATGCCGAATTAAATCAGCAGAGAAAAGATGATCTGGAATAACTGGATAACCAGATGGAAAAAGATAAAATTTGGTCCATTTTTCACATTATAAACTAGGATAAATTCTGATTGGACTGAAGATTTAAATGTTGAAAAAAAAGAGGGAGAGAAAGAAGAAAGAAACCACATAGGTACTAGATGAAAGCATGGGTCAATTCTTCTATGAAATAGGAATGGAAACAAGTTTTGACCAGAGTTCAGAATCTAGAGGCCATAGGAAATGATGGATAGATTTGCCTCTATAACATTCTTATAAATAAATGTTTATGCAACAAAATCATACCAAAAATAGTCAAAGACAAATAATAAGCGGAAAAATATTAACTAATGTCATAGACAGGTCAATATTCTCATACACAAATAACTAAAAATAAAAAGAAATGATCTATAGAAAAATGTGCAAAACTGGCATGGAAAAGGAAATGCAAAAGGCTCTTCATCAGATGAAACATGGTCAGTATAACTCACAGTGAGAGAAATGTAAATGAAAAGGACATTGAGCTACCACTCCAAAATTTGACTCTTAGCAAGATTCAGGAAACAGACATTGTCATGCATTGCTGGTGTAAAATGGTATCATCTCTGTAGAGGGGGATTTGTCAATATCTATAAAAATCATGTATGCGTGTCCCCTCTGACCTAGCCACCCCTATTCTAGAAATCTAGCACAGAGACACATTGGCAAAAATAGAAGATATATGTACAAAGCTACTCCTTGAAATATAACGTATATTGTTTTGCCCAACAACTGATTAAATAAGTAACACAGTTACACAATTGAGACCCAAAAAGAAAGAAATGTCTGTCCAGAAAGTATCCAGCCATGCAATATGAAAAATAGAGACATGTATTGGAAGATGCCAGAAAATTTGTACGTAGGACAATGACACCTCAGTCCCCTTCCAAGTAGTCCCTTTGGAATGTCAGACAGCTCTCCCAGCATCTCTTCCACTGTTCAAACACTCTGCAAAATCCTTTGTTGGAATCGCCATCAGCTGCCCAGTCACATTTTTCTGAATCTTGTTGATGGTCTGAAATCTCTTCCCTTTCAAATGTGATTTTAGTTTTGGGAAAAGCCAGAAGTTGCAGGGCACCAAATCTGGTTCATTGGTAGCAGTTTAAGTCAAGTCACTAGCAACTGCAGCACAATGTTCCTTCTGCTCTGGTAGCAGAAGCCTCAGAACATATTTTGCCATGGCACATTTCATGCCAAGATCCTATATCAAGATCTCAGACACAGGAGTTTTTGGAATCCTTGGGTCAGCTTCTAGTTCTCCCACTACCAGTTGTTGATCTTTGTTGGTTGCAGCCTGGACATGTTCAACCTTCTCAGGTGTTCTGCTTGTTGCAGACCTTCCAAAACATCGATCACTTTCAACAGATTCTCAACCATCTTTGAAGTGTTTGTGTCACACTTTTATTTGCACTGCTCTCATTGCCCCCAAAACACTTCTGAATCATCTGAATATTTTCCATGGAGGAATGTGCAAGCTTAACTCAAAATCTGATGTAGAATCGTTGCTCTACTTTGAATCTGATGGCCACACAGTACACATGCTCACTCAGTGGCGTTTACCACTTCCACTGACTAGTACAGTGAAGTCATCATTGTTCATGCATGCTCATTTCAGTCCATTCTCCTTGGCTGCCAGGTTAAATTGCTGTCCGCATACCATTCTCATTATATTAACAATGGCTGGACTTTTCCCAGACAGATCTTGTGTGTATGTATGTGTATACATGTATATTCCTAATAATGTATATGTATAACCCTAAGATATATATATATATATACTCTTTGTCTTAGCCATTCTATTTCTAGAAATTTATCCCATAGAAATAATTAAAGATATATTAAAATTTGACTACATGGACATTCATTCTAGTATTATTAATCACGTTGAGCACTTAGAAACAATCTCAGTGTTCAGCAAAGTGGTTGGTTAAGTGTGTGTACTGAACACAGAATAACCAGATAAACCCTCTGTCCAAGAAGTCTTCCTTAAGGTCCCACATTTACACAGATCACTACCTTATACCTCTCTCATCACCTTATACCTCTCTTCTCAAGAATCTGTGTATGGATGTGTTTCTCCCCTAGGTTATAGCTTCCTAGATCCAGGGGGCCATGTGTTGCCCATCTCCATATATGTTCCACACTAACTCTCACCTTTGCCCCTCTACACTGACCTCCACCTTACATACACAAGGCCAAAAACAGCAAGTAGATTTCAAGAGCAAAATTAGTCCCAAGCATTTGATGATGTTTCTTGGAGAACTGTGTTGAGAATGATTCCGAGGCTGAGAGCAAGCTTAGTTAGAAACAGTGCTTATAATCAATTCTACCTGTCATACACATGGGTGAGGAGAGTAGAGGCCCATATGCCATGCCTTGTATGGGAAACTACACTGGCCACACCAACCTTGAGTACTGATCATGCTAACAACTCATTGACTCATCTGGTAATCCCTGGTCATATAAAAACCAAACACACTCACGAATAACCACAGTACAGAGCAGACTATGTGAAAGGCATTTAAGAATAAATATGTTACTGCAGTTTTTATTCCAAAGGAAAGGATATTACAACTAGCTGGGGAGACCAGAGTCAACTTTAAGGAGGATGCATCTTGAGTCAGGCTATGAAAGATAAATAAAATATTCGAATGTAAACAAGAAGAATTAGAAAGAAGGGCATTTGGGCTGAAGAACCAGTGTGAACAAATACATGAGACAGGAAATAATGGGTCAGTTGGACAGACTGGCTACACAGCATATTCCACTTCTTCCTAACTAAACCCCTGATTTCTTTTAGATATCTGCCTCTCACTCACGCATCAGGGAAGACTGACTCCTCTCCCAGTTCTAAGCATGGCCCTGACTGGTTGAAGAGTAATTCCACTCATGATGTCAGTGAGCTGTTTGGAAACAGTGTGCATTCCATTTCTGGTTGATGAGATATGAGGGTGAGTTTCTAGGAGGGCTTCTTGGAGTAGTCTCCTTATGCCTTGGAATAAGAAAACCACAGGAAAGAGACTATCCCTTTGTCTTCAAGAAGTTGCCATGTCTGGACATGATGCTTGGAACTGCAGGAGCCAGTTGCTTCTGGCCTGATGTTGAATCCAATGCTAAGAATGGCAGAGCAGAGGGGTGGGGTCCTCAATGACATCATTGAGCTGTTCAGTCAGTCGTCCCCAAAGCCTACCCAGTCTCTGGAATCCCTGTTATGTGATAGAATACCTTTCCTTTCTCTGAAAGTCAGTTTGGGTGTCTGGTCATGGCAGCTGAAAGCACTGAGTCATTAGAAAGTGGTGAGCCATCCCGGATGGTTACGGGTGGAAGGCACCTGAAAGGAACACAAGGGGGAGATGGCTGAGGCAGTAGCTGGGGCAGACCTCACAAGACCCTGCACACCAGGCCAAAGGATTTGTAAATAATGGGGAGCCACTGACAGTTTTGGTAGGGAATGGGGAGCAGACTCTCGGAACAGATGGGATAAATATTGGTACAAATGCATGGTGTAGCTAGCAAAGGACCCAATTTGACTCTGACTTCTTTCTCTTGAACAAAATATGCATCTTCTGAGCAGCATCTTAACCAGACTGGGAACAATATGGAAAGATGGAAAGGATGTGGGCGTGAGTGATGATCAAGTTCTCAGGCATTGGTCTCAATGGTCACACTCATACACAAATGCTGCCCTTGGCTGCAGTCTCACCAGCATCATGTGTGAAACCAAACAGTTGGTTCCTCCGCTTTCCTTGGCAATGGCAGCGCCCCAGTTGGAGCCCCATGTTTGTGCTAAACTCCAGGCGGCACAATTCTGATTTATAACTTTTTAAATTATTATAAATGTGATTTCTTTCCATTGTAGAAAAATTGGAAAATACATGTAACAAAAAGAAAATTAAAATGCTTTTCAACCTATCTCCCAAAGATAAATAACATTTTATCATATCCATTTCAGACTTTATATCTCTCTATGCATATACATTCAGTACACAAAATTATATCATTTTATATATATATAATCATCTTTTTTTACTCAGCAATATATTATGAAAGACTTCTCATGTCAATAAATATCTTTCCACAACATTATTTTTAATGGCTCCATGAATTTTGTTCTAAGGAAATAGTACCATTTATATGACCAGTGCCTATGGTTGGCTCTTCATATAACTTTCAGTCTTTGTTACTATATCCATAGATGTTCCTGCAGTAACATCCTGATGTATATATACTACACAATTTACATACACTGACCAGCTCTTATCTTAGAATAGAATCTCAGAAATAAAATTGCTAAACAAATGCAGACTAACATAAAAAATAAAGTAGAAGAATTATTTCAAATTCTCTTCCTCTCTTTGTTAAGATTTTATTTATTTTTAAAAGAGGAGAAGGGAGGGGAAAAGAGAAGGAGAGAAACAGCGATGTGAGAGAGAAACATCAGTCATCCCAACTGGGGACCACGCCTGCAACCCAGGCACTTGTCTTGACCGGGAATCAAACCAATGACCTCTTGCTTTGTGGAAAATGCCCAACCAACCAAGTCACACTGGTCAGGGCTCCAATTCTCTTCTTAACAAAGTGTGTAAATAAGTGAAAGTGTCCCCTCCATTAAGTGCTCCAATCTACCTTTTCTGTACTTTTAAAATATTTATTTAAAATATATTTAGATCTGTCTAGATGTACAAATAGACCTATTTATATAATTCAATAGGTATATGTTTATATACATGGAAAGTATATATTTATTACGTAATTTATTTTTTACAAAACAGTAATTCTGCTGGGCTCATAGGAAGATTCATGAGCAGGGCACATCACCTTGTCTCACCAACACTCTCATCTGCCTCCTGAAAGTGGATGGGATTTCATGCTTTCAAAGCTGGGCAACCGACCCAACTGATGCCGACAGGGATAGCAACATAGATAATTAAAATTAGTGCCAGAGGAAGGTGACTTCAAACACCTTTAGTTCCCTGCTCCTCCATTGTGAATTACTCTCTAAAACCTTTCAGTTTTCTTATTCTTCCTACCTCAGAACAACAGGGCGCCACCTTCCCCTTTCTGCATGTTGCTATGATACATATACACACATGTAGTGTCCAGCGACTTGGCTGTACTTCTGACTTTTTCAGTGTCGTCATCCACCCTCTCTGGTACTCAGTTGTGCAACCTATGAAATGGGACTGGAAGGTGTGGCATAGTGTGATGGAAACTTGGAGTTCTAGTTACACAATAGCAATGCACAAATAGCATTCTGAGAGGCCAGCCTGGGGTGGCGGGGTCAAGTCAAAGCAGTGTTCTAGAGTCACAATGGACAATGCCAAGAGTGGAGTCAAGCACAGAGTCCACGTCATTGCAGAGGCAAGGCGGGGAATGAGCACTGGAGGATTTGCATGGCCAAACAAATCATCCTTCTGGGTTGTGATTCCTGGCATGAGGCCCCTTTGTGGAGCCAAGCACACAGCTCCCTGATTATTCTGCGGAATATCTTAAAGGCACCATTCACCACTTGCTAAGGGTTAAACCAACCACCTGCAAGCTGAACCAGAACACGGGAGTCACTTTGCACAATGGTTAGCACCTAGACATGAAATCACTGAGTGCCAACATATTCATAATATGCAACCACATTCATTTAAAAATACTGAATGTTTACTATATTCAAGTCCCGTGCCAGTCTCTGAGGATTCAGAGGTGAATAGGCATAGTCTCTGCCCCCAGGGAGGTGACATTCTAGGGAGACTGAGACACATGCACACAGACTGTTTCAGTAGATTTTGTTCATCGTAGCAATAGGGGGGCCAGAAAAATTGTTCTGAAGTGCTTTTGAGTAGTAGCACGTGAAAGACTTCATGGGAGAAGTGGCATTCAAGCAAAGAAATTCAAACATGCAGAAGCGAATTAGATAAAGATAGAATGGCAGAAGCTTGTTGAGGTAGGAGTGGCAGCTCAAACAAAAGTGAGAGCTTAATAGATTATATGGGGAACTGCTTGGAATTTGGACTGATCAAAGCAGAGGAAGCGAGGGGGAAGGCAGGGTGGGTGGTGACAGCTAAAGCCAAGAGAGGTAATCAAGGGCCATGCAGGACCTTGTAGACCATGCTAAGGGGTGAGGACCTCATCATAAGGACAGGGGAGCCACTGGAATGTTTTAAGCAGAGAGATGGCCAGATTGACATTTTACAGAGATCATCACAGTAAATGGACTGGAGAGAGCAAGGCTGGAAGATATTCTTTTTCTACTTATCACCTCTTCTTTATTCATTAACATTTGTTGAGTGTCTACTAAGTATCAGACCCTGTATTAGGTACTAGAGACAGAAAGAAAGAACATTCACCTTGCTAAGAGGTGGTTGACCGCCCTGGGTGGCTATGAGCTTGTTTGATGATTTGTTCAGGATGTGTGTCAGTAGAACCTAAGCACATTGCATTCTCTAGGAAAAGCACCATAAAACCACCCCCTAGCTTTGGTTTCTATAAGAAGGCAGCACTCCCCATCCCCCTTAATCCAATTAAAGCAGCTCTCCGTGGCTGCGAACACCAGCCTGGCCATGCAGAAAGCTCCTGGCCATGGAAGATGTCCCATTCCTCGAGCTCGACCGGGGCTCTTGGGTCCTTGTGCCTCCCCTGAGTTGTTTCCATGGGCTGCTGGCCATACTCTGAAAAATGCACAGGTTGCCAAACTGTCAGCAAAAGCTTTAATGAATGGTTCTAATTACATTCAAGTAGCAGAGCCCACTGCCATTTTAATCAAATCTGGGCCTGGCAAGCTCTTTGGCAGGAATACAAGAGAAAGCCTCCTGAAAATCCTGCCAAAACACTAATCACCTTTTATCCGAAATTTGCCTGATGGAGGCCTGGATGTAAAATGCTTGGAGAAGGAAGAAAAAACCCAACAACAACAACAACAACAACGGTTTGGATATTTTAAGGAGATTATTTTGGGGCTTACCATAAATTATTCCATGTGGGGAGGGGAGAAAATTCCAAATGAGGAGTTGCCTGGTGACTTCCCTTCAGGAACACAGTCCTCTGGGAGGGGGAGGGGCACGCTCCCACAGGATGGGAGACAGGCCTGCTCAGCCAGGTCCAAACTCACCTTACCCACTGACAGAGACAGGACCTCTGGGCCTCGTTCAAGACCTTGTCAGCATCCAGCTCTGGGATGCAAAAGAGCCCCAGCCCTGCTCTGCGTCTGCACCATCTCAAAAACCTGTATCTTGTCCCTAACTGGAGTTCTTCCAAACTGAGCCAGGGTGGTAATTCATGATTGTAAAACCACCACCACCACCACCAACAACAACAACAAAAACAGCTTTCATATTAACTACTGCAATTCTCAAAAGCTGAAAGGAGAGGACTTCTTCTGCTGAGTTACTTGAGGCAAGGACACGGGCAACAGAGAATTAAAACCCAGACAACTGGCCACTATATTCTCGCCAGTGTGGAACAGAAAGGAGAAGTGTGATGACAAACCAGGTTCCTCTCCCCTGGGGCAGAACAGGAGGAGAAGGGTTCAGATTGCAGTAGGAGGGGATTCTTTACAAATTAAAAAAAAGTGTTTCCTGACAATGAGGAGAGATAGTGAATAGGGAACAGAGGTAAAGGGTAAAACCTCCTCCACTCCTAGACTCTATCTCTGGAATGCTACACTGTTCCACACACCTTCCCATCACCCTCAGTTGACAAAAGGCAGGTCTCCAACTTTTAGTTCTAATAGCTTGAACGCCTCAGGCAGTAGCTACCCTCACCTTGTCAGATGAGTTTTTTCCTAAGTTTGAACAACTTAGAATCTCTTATCCACGATTTTGTGTTTTGCACCCTATCATGAATCCTCCAAGTCCCTTGGGATGCAAGGGAGTCTGGAATCTCCCACAGAGTTTGGCTCATGAATTCAAAGCTCTGTTTTCAAATCCAGTCTCTGCCATTGACTAGTTATATGACCTGAGCCTCAGGTTTTTGTTACTTATAAAACGAGAATTAAAGTACTTGATCTGCCCACACTACAGAATACTTGCAAGGATTAGGTATGGTCATGTATATAAAAATGCATTGCAAACATAAAAGCCTTTTACAAATATCTGACCATTTAAAAAAAACTTTATGTAAATGTGGCTATGGAAGAAGGGTCTAAAGATCTGAAGTTGAGTCTCAAATGTCACTTGTTCACTGGCCACATGAATTCTTGCTTTTGTTTCCTCATCTGTATAAATGGGTACAGTACTACCTCATCGAGCTGTTGGAAGAACTGGATATGGTAATGAAAGTGTAAGCACTGTGACCAATTTGACAATAGATGAATTTAATTTAATTGTGGGACCTAAATTATAATGACTGGATGCTGGAGATATGCCAAAATTGAAAGACTGTTCAAAGCCTGCAGCTTACTTTGAGGAGATGAAGCATTTCAATGGACATGGGGTTCCAACAGAAGGAATGCCTATCCAAGCAAAATTTCACTGACCCCATTCAGGGGATGGCGTCTAGCTCAAGCTACTACATTGCTAGACCACCAGGTTTGCTGTCCTGGCCTCCAGGATCAGCCCTTCCAGAAGACAGAGCATCTTCCCAAGCATAAAGTATAATTCCTCCAGGGCTTAGGGAAGGCCAGTGGTAGGCAAATTGTCGATTGACTGACAACTTTTTCTTACTCCTTATCTGTGAAATATCTAAGGTGATGAAAGAAGCCTCCCTTTTATTTTTTAAAAACTTGGATTTCAAAAAATGTCCACAGGATAGAAATATGGTCACAAAACCAAAGAGGAATATAAAAGTATGGTGGGGACACTTAAGAACAGTAACAATAGACCCGAACCCTTGAGATGTCAAGTGTTCTCCAACAAGGACCTATAATAAGGAAAGACAAAGAGGCAGATGGGAAGAGGAACTTTCAAGAATAGAGTCAGGAATGCAGAGACCAAAAACTGAGACAAAACATAAAAAAGAAGGATGAGAAGGGGAGGAAGAGGAAGAAGAGAAGGGAAAGAAGAAGAAGAGAAAGAAGGAGAGGGAGAAGGAAAAGAAGAAAAAGAAGAGGAAGAAAGAAAAGAGTCCAACAAGCTCAGAGAAAAAATAAGGTGTTTTCCAAGACTGAGAGCAACCTTTACCAACATGAGTTCCTGAATATTAATTTTGTGGAATGTTGTTAAATAGTACAACAAGAAAAGGCACAACTCCAATGCCTGTGCTCTTTTAGAATTGCCAGGATGTACAACTGATTAATGAAGTTCCTTCATCAAGGGACTTCTCAGAGACTTTAATAGCTAATATGCACTGAACATCTCGAAGAAGATACAGTGAGTATACTTCCCAGATTGATTTGACTGCAGGATTTTTTTCAAAGCATCTTTCAGAAATAGCTCTCCAAAGAACAGTTTCGTTTACAGAACACTGGCTTAAAAGATCCAAAAGAGAATAGTATGATTCCACACCAAAAGAGTCTCTGGAACTTTAGAAATTCTGCCATTCCATGAATTCACTAGTTTATTTATTCAACAACTGTTTATCAGGCCCAGTGGTGAACCAGACACATGAGACCTCAGACACATGAGACCTTTGCAGTTATGGAGGATCTATTTTACTGAGGATAGAAAGGAGAACAAAAACATAAGCAGGTAAACAAATAAAATAGACAAGATTGTGGCAGGCTCAATAATGGCCCCAAATGATATTCACATTCTAATTCCCGGGAACCAGTGCATGTTATCTTAGATGGCAAAAGGGATTGTGCCCATGTGATTGAGTTAAGAATTTTGAGATGTGGAGATTAGCCTGGATTACGCAGGTGAGCCCTGAATGTAAACACAAGTCTCCAGACAAGAGGGATAAAGGAATTTCAGATGGAAGAGCAGGTGATGGGATGATGGAAGCAGAGAGAAAGACTATGCAATGCGGGAACACGAACCAAGGAAGCTGGGCAGCTGAGAAAGGCAAGGAGCTGATTCTCCCCTAGAGCCTCCAGTAAGAACTGGTCCTGCCGACCTCCCCTGACTCATTTCAGACTTCTGACATCCAAAATTGTAAGAGAATAAATATAAATATGTGTGGTTTTAAGCCACTAAGTTTGTGGTAATTTGTTATGGTAATAATACGAAATGAATACAAAGATTATATTAGCTGATGATAAGTTTGACTAAGAAAATACAAGTGCACCTGATGGTGTGACTGGCTGGGTGTGGGGACAGGCTTCTGCTTTCAAGGAGGTGGTCAGGGCAGGCTGCTGTGCAGGGGTGTCGGTTAACAGTGAGCTCAGGACAGGGCAGGCCAGCATCTCTGTTGCCTTGCACTCTTCTGCAAGGAAGGGGGGCTCACTGGCCCTGCACAGTTTACCACTGTCAATATGAAGAATAAAGACTCTCTCAGGTCACTTCAAGGGATGGATTTCTGGAAGAAATGGATTTACACAAGGAAGTAAAGAAACCAAGATCCTCACCCTGGGAAAACTTCCGAGGAAATAGAGGGAAAATATCCTCCTAGCTGGACTCCCAGACAAAAGAGAAATTTCCTTGTAGACACTGGAACAGAATTGTTCAGAAATGGGAAGCTGCTCAGAATCTCAGTGCCCGACACCGTTAATAATAAAAATAGAAAAGCCTTAGCCTGTGCCTCCCCATTCAGTTGACTTTTGTCCCTGTCTCTGCTTTCCGTATGTCTTTCTGCCTGGGCTCCAAATATCAATGGCTGAGTATGGGAAACTCGTTCATTAAAGGCCTCAAGAGAAAAAATTGGATTTGTCTAATTCTTCACCATCATCCTTCATTTTTAATTGGCTGTCTGAGGGTCAAGTGCTCATTCCTGATCCAATCAGCTATGACCATAGTAGCCAGGTTGCTTGGTCACTAGCACATGCTGAACTGCCCAGGACCATGGCAGAGAGGAGGGGGGTCAGGTCTGCTGCTTCTTCCCAAAGACGCCGTGGGTGGGGCTGGAACACAGCACAAGGACTCATCTCAGTCAGTCCAAATTCCTGGAGGGTGAGGCCTGTTTCCCTTCTATGTTATCTCAACAGTGTCTTACTGCTACTCTTAAATTAAGACACAAATAATGCAAAATCACAGTACCAAACCTTGTGCACATTTTGTGTCATTTGAGGCATTGGAGCAGCCGTGTTACTAAGATGACGCAGAGAGGATTTCTTGGCCCCAGTGTCTGACCTCACCAGGATTTCCCAGGCTGTCAGATATGTGGGAAGATCATCTGAATGTGCACATGGTAAATGCAAGGGCAGCTGGTCCAGCTGACCTCTAGGTGACCCCTGCTAAAAGGCGTACTTCTCTGACAGGTCAGACCAATTCCTGTAGGATGGAGCAGAAATAGAGCAAGGAGGAACGAGAGGTCAAGAAAAGGCAAGAGAGGCCAGTTCCTCTTCTTTCACCAGAGCCCAGAGCTGATCGCAGCAGGCGTTTCACAGGGTCGGGGAAAGCAGACCCTCTCTTCCTTTCAGCAGAACCTTGGGGCCAGGGGGGAAGTTCCTACTGGGTCCTGAATTCCATGAAGGGTGAGAAGGCAGGTCTCAATCATTTTAGGGACCCCATGTATGAAGATCCTTTCAATACTTCATCTTTTTAAATCCTTACAATGGACCACAATGGTAAGGAGATCTTTATTAGCCCATTTCCCTGATGAGGAAATGGGAAGCTGTGAAGGTGAACGTGCAGAATGCCCAGAGGTCACTGACCTTTCTGTTAAAGCATCACCCCACCTGGGCAGCCAATCCTGCAATAAGCTTCCGATCTCACCTCCTTTCTGCCAGCTCCCTGCCTCTCCCATCATCCCTACCACTCTGTGCGAGTGGACCTTCTTCATCTAATGACCACTATCATGCTGCAGAGAAGCCTAGAACATGGACAAGATCTGACCTGGGACTGATTACTACCAGCCATAGCTCAGAGAGGAGGAGGAAGAGGGAACCCAGGCTCCTCGGCTTAGAGCAGAGAGCCCTTGTGAAAGCCACTCCACCTCCCAGCCTCTGTGTGCTCAACTGCAAAACATTTACAACCGACCTGCCATATTACAGAGTCAAGGGCAGGAGTAATGTGAAGATAGTTTGTGAAAGTGCTTTGCATACATTATTATAGCCAGAAAAAAAGGTAACTTGGCCTGTCTAGACTATTTCTCCAGGAAGCCGAATTCTCTCATCTACTCATTCACTGTCCCGCGGCTCTCTCACTTCCAATTCCAGCTGCAATCAGCAGTACAGTAAGGTAGAGGCTTTTCTCAGAGCATCTTTATATCCTCATCAGCCCAATAAATCAGAGCTGAATGAATGGTTGTGTGATGTTTTTCATCCTATACATATTTTCATGTAAAACACTTTCTTCCTCACAAAACCCCAGTCGTCATCATAATCCTATTAAGTGAGCACTAACTGTGGGTGGAGCACTGCTATTAGCACCTCTGAGTGCACCATCTCATTTTATCATCACAACTCAATAAGACAGGTGTGCTATTATTATCTCCCTATTTCAGATGGGGAAGCTGGAGCACAGAGAAGCCAGGTAACTTGCCCAAGGCCACACAGTAAAGAAGTAGCAGAGTTGTGATACGCTCCCAAGGTGGCTGGCACCAAACAAAGACTATGCTTTTTACAATGTGCTTGCATTTATTTCATTTTACTTTATATATTCCATGTCATTCAACCATCACAATAGCTCTATGAGGCAGGTAATTCCATTACACTAAAAAGGAGCAATAAAGCGATTTCTATGAATCTTCATAGTAACAGAGTGGAATTCACATCAGGTCTTCTAAGTCTGGTTCTTTTTTCATCACACATACCTCTCCGATTTAAAAAAAAAAGGTAAAAACAAGCTCTTTTCAAGGTGCTCTGGAGATAATTGAGATAACAAAGGGCAAGTGGTTTGATTTTCTTGGGAAGAAAGGTTCTTGAGAAACTTAACATTTGATTATTGTTCCTGCATTTTCAGTGAGGAGCAGCAGTGTGGGGGTTATGCCAAATATCAATCAGCCGACGAACAAATCAGTCATCTTCTGGGTAAGTGCGCGCATCAAATTAGCATTTTAGGAGTGAGGGGGAGAATGAGATGGCTGAAAAGTCTCTCTCCAGAACCTACACCAGCCTTCAGCGACTCTCTTTCACTATTTCTGACAGCCAACACTCATAGGACTTTCACAAGAAGGTTAGTAATCCTACAGCTCTCCCATACAATTAGCATCTCTGCTTCAAAATTGTAACAATAATAATTCTCAAGAAAGCAGTAAATTCTACTTCCTTATTTTCCAATTTCACATACCCCACAGTGGTCAGATGTGGGATGTTGTTGATTTCTAAAGAAATCACTAGATTTACCCAGTGGAATTTCTTTGCAAGGGTGGAAACTCATAAAAGGTGAATGTTTAGTCAAGTAAATAAGCCATCATTAAACAGTACACATAAGAAAGCAAGGGATAATCTTTTACCTTGAATAGCTTGAAATCACCTACAAGCATGGAAGGACATAAGGTAGCAATAGAAACCTTTTTTTTTTTTTTTGTCAATTCCACTTTTATTCTTCTGCTGAGGTTAGTGTAAAAATTCTGATTATTTTTATGGTCCTTAATATCCTCCATTAACTCTTTTTCACAGCTTTATTGAGATCTAATTGACCTAATATTGTATAAGGTTACAAAATGTGATGATTTGATACACACACATATTATAAAATGATTATAACAATAAGGTTAGTTAACACATCCTTTATTTTACATAATAAATTTTGTGTGTGCTGAGAACATTTAATATCTACTCAGCAACTTTCAAGTATACATAATAATCATTAACTACAGTCACTATGCTGAATATTAGATCCCTAGAACTTCCATTTCATAACCGAAAGTTTGTACTTTTTGACTAATGACATCTCCTCATCTCCCTCACCCCAGCACCTGGCAATTATCATTTTACATTCAGTTTCTATGAGTTCAGTTTTTTCAGATTCTACATGTACAAGTGAGATCACATAGCATTTGCCTTTCTCTCTCTGACTTATTTCCCCTAGCATAATGCTAGTAGAGGTCATTTTGGAGTGTGCATCCCAGCTTTGACACGTACTAGCTCTGTACTTTTAGGCAAGATGTTCTCTTTAACTCTTAAGCCTCGATTGCCTTATCTATAAAATGGGAACAGTGGTAAAATACCAACTGGATCATACTTAGCATTGATTGGGCAGCTACCCTCTATCAGATACTAGTAGAAAGCCAAAGATACAGCATGTAACAAGACAGACTAGGCCCTCAATCCTATGAAGCTTGTGTGATAGCAGTACTCAGTAAATTGTAACCATAGCATATAAATATTATTGATTTTTGTGTTGATAGGAATTTGGCCCTTTCTTTTTACAGTTATTTCAATAGAGATTATTTTTTTCATACTTGGAGATTTTTTTTTACTGTTGTTAAAAGTAATGGTGTATGAATTGCCTCATAGACAAAAAATAAAATAAATAAAAGATGAAATTTGCTAGGCAGGCCAGGCCTAGCAATGTCCTATAAATCTAAGAATCCTGGAGAGATACAGGTTTTCTCACAACAGTCTCTGAAGAACGCAGCCTCAACTGATTGCCTTTTCTGACAGCCCCTCAGTGGGGTGGGACCCATCGCCTATACAGCCTTGCCCAGACAAACCCACCTGAGGACTTCTCTTTGGGAACCCAGCAGCTCCTCTGGACAGTTTTCTTCTGGAAGCCCCTCCATGGCTCCAGGACCTCCTTCTGTAAGTGTGCCTGTCACCTCAGTGCAGTCTGCTTTACTGCTGGAAGCAAAGATTTGAAACAAAGGACACAGGGATGAAGATTGGACGCCCCCCATTCACCTCTGCTTTTATTTATTAACAAAGACACTCCTAAGTCATCTTCTTTTTTCTGAAATGGGTAACCATTCTAATAGTTTATAATGGTTTTTTTTGAAGGGGATAAACATTTCTAAAAATTCAGAACAATAAAATATTAGAGATGGAAGGACATTCGAGCCACTGAATCCAACTTCCTTGGCTCCGAGCTGACGGGAAGGGGGTTTGGAGAGGGGAAGGTCTTAGAACTGATATCTGGGAAACCCGGGACTACAAACCAGGTCTACTGACTCCCAATCTAGTGCTCCCTCCTTGCCTTTATCAATTTACAACCTGGAGCAGGAAATCTGACTATCCTTCTAATCTCCTCCCAACTTGCACAGCACAAAAATAGACACAATCTGGAAGCCCAGCCCTGCCAGATATTGTGGCAGACTTCCCAGCCTCACTCTCCTCCTCCCCCAGCCGATGGGAAGCTAAGGCTCCATAACGCTCTTGCTAGAAATATCAAAATTATTTCTTTTTTATTCTTCCTTAGTTCTAAATCCCACTGTCCAGCCAGGTTCAGTGGCCACTCAGGGTGCTCTCTCCAGAGAGGAAGGATTGTAGGTTATCAGATAAAGAGTTCCCTGTTTTAGATTCCACAAATTGGAAAACAGGACACAATTGTGATTATTTGTATCCTAAAAAAAAAAGACCCAGATCAGTGATGAAAAATGTGACAAGGGAACTCGTTTTTCTTCGTGGCTTTGGGGAGTCTTTCTACAAAGAGGAAATGCTGAAAAGAGTGACAGAAAAAAAGGTTGGGTTCATTAAAAGACTAATTTCCAAATGGTGGCTGGACCCTATGAAAGAAGTATGATAGAAGCAAAAGACAAGAGCATTTGAACATAGAAGTTGAATTCAAGAAATTGGTTTTCTTTGTGCTGATACTTGGCAGCATAGTGGAAAGAATATATGGAGATATACACCCAAAAGATGCTCACTGCAGCATTATTTGTAATAAAAAGAAACACAAATAATCTAAATCTCCTTCCATAGGAGACTAGTTAGACTAAATTGCTGTGCATCTATGCTGTGGAATATCATACAGCTGTTTAAAAACAGGTGGTTAAGCTATATATCCTGACACAGAATGGTATCCAACATATATTAAGATCCTAAGTAGTCAAGAAAAAAAAGCAAGTCAAAGTATTCATAATATGATCCCATTACAGCTAATAGAAAATGTATGCATTTGTATATACACAGAAAATTCTAGGAGAATATGCAAGAAAATCAATTCCTGGGAACTATTAATAGGGAGAGAGAATTAAAAGACTTTTATTTATTGCCTTTCATCCTTCTGATATGAAGGTTTTACCATGAGAATACATTACTTCTAATATATTTTTTAAAAACCACAAAAATTGAATTTTTAAAGAAGCACAAAAATCACCCAGGACTTTTGTCAAAAAATTTAGTAATAAATATTTTAAAACATAAACAACATATGTAAGAAAATAAGGCCAAGAGGTCTTCACCAAATAAATCCCTTTTCTTCCTTCTCAGAGATTTCAGCCTTTGGGTTAAACTTTTACCCCCCACCCTGCCATCACCCTCCATACTGCTCACACCACGTGACACTCCCCGGTCACAGGCTCCAGATTCATCACACACTGGCTACCAGCCTTTGGCGAGTTGTTGAGCCCCATCACGATGCCTAAAGCTAAAACTTGGAACTTCCTCTGGTCAGCCTAGAAAGCTATGACCACAAAGACATGGCACAGATGCCTCAGGGTGTCCAACCAGACTGTCTTAATTTTCCTTGTGGTAAAAGGACAGATCGGGGAGTGTCCTTCATGGATACCAGTGAGCTGCTTCAAGACACTTGCCCAAGTCTCTGCGATGTATTTGTGAAACCGCATTGAGGAAAACCAACTGGAGGGCTCGGAGGGTGTAGCTCCATCTTCAACAAGTCTGTTCACAAAATCTAGTCACCAGTTATGGGGGCAGGAAAGGTCTGCAAAAGGGTCCGGATTGGGGCCCTCGCTCACTCACCCTAGCTGTGGATGTGTTGGAACTGGACTGGAAAGCCACGTTTTCAGTGTTCACTGACTTATCACTCATAAAACCGATTTTCTTTTCCCTCCCACTCTGTGAAAGCATCCCGGCCTCTGAACTTCCAAATAGGGTCATTTCTATGTTAACAACGTGCCTATTTACATACTGTGTGATTCCATTTACATACATGACGTTCTAAAAAAGGCAAAGCTGCAGCAATAGGGAACAAGGATTGGGGTGGGAGTGGGGATTGACTGGAAAAGGGAAGCATGAGTGACTATATTTTGAAGATGAAACTATCTTGTGTCATGATTATGGCAGTGAATACATGTCTCTAAGCATGTCAAACCCTAAAACTATATACCATAAATGCAGGAATTTTACTGTCTGTAAATTTAAAAATAAATACGAAAAAATCTTACCTTATCCTAATATCTAAAATAATCATAACAATAATGGTAGTTATAAATAATAATACAACATACAAAAACGAATGCTTGCTCCTCAGTTTAATAGCTTGTAATTGCAAAGGGGAAATCTCCCTGATTTTTTTAGAGTGGGAATTAAAATATCTGGATGGACACACTCCTCCTATTTTCTCTGGGCCCTGCCTGCCTCCCCAATTTCATCTCCAGTCACTGCTCTTCCCTCTCATTTCTGACTCCCAGTCCTAAATATACCAGGTTGTTTCTTTCTTTTGTGCCTTTGCACAAATGCTTAACTGATAATGCCTTTGCCCCACCATCCTCCTACACCAAACTTGGAAACCTTTCAGCCTCCAGACCCAGCTCCGCCATCGTCAGTCGGGAAAGGCTTCCCCGACTCCTTACAGGGATTACACTCATTTCTGTTGCCATTCTCATGAGGCTGGACTGTGATTATGTGCTAATGTGTCATATACCCCATTAAACTGAGCTCCTAAAGGATGGACGCTGGGTCTTTTCACTCATTTCTGAATCCCCAAAACTCAGCACAATTCAGGTACCTAACCAAGTCGGTATATAATCAATACATATTTGTGGGATTTAAACAATTTTAAATGACTGTATTTTATACTGATTGGGCAAACTCATCAAGTGTTTGAAGAAGGGTGCATTTTTTCCTCCAAAATTTTTCCTAACAATATGTTTTCCTTTTCCCAGCATTTTGTTATTCCTGGGAAGCAATTTCATATAAAAGCAATCAGCAGTAACGCATTTTATACTGTGTTTTACAAGAAGCATTCTCAGTATCTCATGTTAGCCCATTTCCCTCCAGTTTCCAGGTATTGCTGTAAATAAGCTTGTGACACATTTGTGCAGCGTGCGATTCCTAATTCTTCCCCGCAGCCCCTTATACTTAAGATAAGAAGTCTGAAGTGCACTTGACTTCAGCTGGGGCTTATCTGGATGCATCCGAAAGCAAAGGGAGAAATTTTGGCAGGCCACGCATATTCTTTGAAAGGACTGTGATGCATTGCGGCAGGAATCTTAGACTATTGCTTACAGTAACACCCATGTGCCTTCCTCAAATACTAAGGGATCTGAAGGATTTGGAGGAAAGGATTTCCCACCCCTGTATGCTGTGTTCACCCAAACTGATCTCATTTCCTGGCTCTGCTAATGGAATAGGTCAAAGACATCTGGCTGTTTTAGGCTGGGATTTTGGCGATGGCTGGGATGAGCCCTAGCTTCTGGTGAGATGGCAGCCGGATGGGTCTACAAGGAGAGCTGCCAGCCTTGTCACATTTGCTTGAGTCAAGGCCAGCCAAGGGTCTGACTGCAGGTGGGGGTGCAGTCAGAACTATTAGAGTTCTATGAGAATGTGAGTTATGGCAAGGTCAAGGCCAAGGGCTTGGGAACACAGCCCAAGAGCCTTGGCAACACCAATCACCAACACAATACCTTAGTGGAAGGGTGGGTCATCCCTCTAATCCTCAGTTTCCCTACTTGTCAAAGATTGAACTAGTGATTTCTAAAGCTGCCTTCTCGACGCCACCTTAGGTAAGTGGCTTGGTGACAAACAAGGCCAGGCTGGAGGCAAGGGCAAAGCAGCTCAGAGCTCATACTGAGCTGGGGCTTCAGGCTGACCGATAGAGGACACAAGGTAAGAGTAGCCCCAGGAATCCTGGATGGTTCTGGAGGCTCCCAGCAGACCCTGAGAAGGCCGTCTGCTAGACTGGCCAGATTTTCCAAACCAACTGACAAGCTATTTGCTCAGAGGATATTTGACCTTGGGCAGTCCCTGAGGGCCCAGAATCCCAAGGCTGACATTTCTTAGCCCAACTTCCCCACTCCCATGCTGGCCCCAGATTTGGCACAACCTCTCCAGCACTCCCATTTTCTTTTAAGCACCTTCCCTCCTGCTCCTCATCTACCTGCAATGTATACTTCATTAGGAAGCAGTGTATTTGGGGGGAAATTCAGCCACTTTAGAGTCTGAAGCTCTGGATTTGGGTCTTAGCCCTGACAATTATGTACTTATATGACCGGGGGTAGATTATTTTTCCCTACCTCTACCTCAAGTGTTCTTTATCTATAAAACGGAAGTTATATCACCCACCTCCAGTGATGTTTCCATGATTCAGATCAAATCACTAAGTAGCTGTGCTTTGTCAACTGAAATACTTGATAAACCTAAGCCATTACTTACATCAAATTATTTTGGGAAGTTGTTGGGGTCTAAATGATGCATAAATAAAAACAGAGCTGGAGAGAAAGCCTCTCTACACCCTAAGCAGACTTGCTGTCTCCTATCCGTCATCTGGCGTTCCCCGCCAACCCTCCCTTCCAGCCTTCCGGGCTTGGCTGCAGGGCCAGCCAGCCACTAACAGGACGGCTCACTGCTCAAACCAGACAGTCCCCAGGGCTGGAGGCTTGTGCCTGTCAGCCCATCAGCTGGCACATTGACAGACAAGGAAGCTGGCCAATAACTGTCTAATCAGGATGGTACCAATTCTCAAACCTGGCAATTCAGCATAGTGATTCCAAAGGAGTAGCAGACCATACTAAAAGCCAGAGCTCTGGTGGGCCACACACCTTAGAAGTTCAGGTCCACAGGGTATTATGGGAGGGTGAAGGGTCTGGAAAAACACATACCTGCATTCCATGGGCAGGAGACAATGTGTAGCAATGGAATACGCCTAAACTTTCCCCAGATCCTGAAATATCGAGCTCTGCAGTTTACTGTCTCTATATCCTTGGCCAGATCACTTAATGTCTCATTGTACAGTGGGTATAATAATAATAATAATAATAATAACAATAATAATAAAATTCTAACAGCTAATATCGTGTGTCAGGCACTGTTCCATGTCTTCTGTTATTATAACACATGAAACCTACTTCTGAGGCAACTACATAAAGTACCTGATAGGCTGATAGGCACTGTATGAAAAAGAATGAGCTTTTTCCCTGCACCCTTATGTCCCATAAAATCTGACTGCTCTGGTGTGGCCATTTCTTCATCCTTTATCCACTTACCAGCTGTGTAGCTTTGAGTGAGTTACTTAACCATTCTGAGCCTTACTTTTTTTTCATAAGGTAAGACAAATGAGTAATGACCTCACAGTATTGTGGGAATAAAATGAGATAAAGACAAAGTACGTAGTGCAATGGGTAGCACATAGCAAATTCTCAATGAGTATTAGTTGCTTTAATGGTTAGTTATAATCTCTCAAACTGGTGTCACATTTTTCCCCTTATGAAGCACTTCTACATCCTTTAATTCATTGAATTTATATTCTGACTGAAACAAGGCAAGAATTGTGATTTCCTTTGGACGGACATGGAAATGGAGGCTCAGAATGGTGGAGTGACTTCGTTTAGGTCACATGGTGAATGAGAAGCAAAGATGAAACTTAACCTCAGGTCTTCCTCTCCAAAGCCCAGTGCTTTTTCCCTTTTGAGGAGCTGCTGAGAGTCACAGGCAACTGTTGAAGCCTACCCCCTTAGGCTGCCCTTTGGCCTGGAAAGGAGTCCCATTTGTGAGGCCAGTGGCAGTAACAGTGGGTGAAAGTCAGGGACCCTGAATGAGCCCAGAGTTTCCACGGCTGCTCTACAATAGATGGAAAGGCCCAGTCAACCAGAGGCATTTGAGGATAATTTTTAGTAAGGCCATTTATGAGTTAGGGAGAAGAAGGTCATGGCTCTGCGTGAAAACAATTCCTACTGAAGTCCTCAGACATTACATGGTCCCACAAAATTGAACACTAAATTGTAAGCACAAATGTGCCAGGTATTTTTCTGGGGAGGAGGTCCCAAAGATTTTATCCGATTCTCAGAATTATCCCTGAGCCACGGAAAGAAAAGAGAAGTTATTCTAAGCTGCCATGTGACTTCTGTGCCCTGTGACCTGAATCACTCTCTTCCAAGTCCTGTTCCCTGGAAGTGGTTTCTATGGACCATGACCATGACCAAGACCATGATCGTGACCATGATCATGACCACCGGAAATAGCCATCAGCCTGTATCTGCCTTGCCTGATATGATTTTTTTCTTTTTTATTCATATTTATATTTGTCAAAGTTTCTTTAGTGAATAAAGAATACTTATATAGTTACTCAAAACAAAAAATACATATACATTTTAAGTCCATTATTTAATCCAGGAAACACAAGTTAACATTAGCAGGGTTTACCACTTTGCCTCAGCAAATACAATTTAGATGTGCTGTTTCTAATGAAAACCAAAACAGAGCAAATAATTACATTAAAAACAACAGCATCAATTTAGTGGTTTACCAATTAGCAATTCACTCCAACATGTATTCGGTAAACGCCAAGCTCACAGAAAACCATGCTCGATGCTCCTGCATAACAGACCTCCGTGCAACACTGGGCATATCTGGCCTCTGTCACCTCACCACCACCTTCCCTTGGTCTTGGCGGAACACCCTTCTCTGCCTCTCTGCGACTCCTTGTACATATTCTCATGCGTGCTCCTCTTCCTCTGCCCTCTGCTTAGATATTGCCTCTGCTCACAGGCCCCTTATTGTCTGGCTGCTATCTCCCTGATGGTTTCATTTGCTTCCATGACTTTAGTTAACATCTCTACCTTAATGATTCCCAAATCAGTAACTCAAGATTAAGTATCAACCTTAAGTATCGGTAACTCCAGTCAAGATTTCTCAGAAGAATAAGGCCAACCTCCCACTGGACAACTCCATATGAAGGTCCCATAGGCATTCAGACTTCATGTGTCAGAAGCTCCAAGATCAACCTGCCTCGGCGCCATGATCTTGCTCTCATGCCTCCAATTGGAGAATCCAGGCAAGAACCATGGAGGTTCGATTTCCTCTTTTCCACTGCCACATGCAGTGATGCTAAACACACTGGTTCTTCCTCAGTACCTTCAGACACTGTCAGACACCTTAGTTGCTTGTCTAACTTCACTCACTGGATGATGGCAACAGCCTTCTACAGGTGTCTTTGCCTCCATTCTTGCCTCCTTTGTCTTATTCTTTATGTAGCAGCCAGAGCAATTTTCCTAAAATGCAAACTACATCATGTCAACTCTCCTGTCTCCAAGTCTTCAATGGCTTACCAATGCCCTCAGAAGAAGGTTCAAACATCTGAGAATGTCTTACAAAGTTCCTCTGTGTCTTCCCCCGCTACCACCCTGCCTACTTCTTTGGACTCCATCTACTACCATCTGTATGAGTTAGGATGAGGCTCCAGCTGCTATAACAAAAACACGAATAACATAGTGGCTTTAAAACAAGGTGGATGATTTTTTCTCTCTCTTTTGTACAGCAATCCAAGTGGAAGCCGTACAGGTCTGATATAGAAACCCGATCCCTTCTATCCTGATATTCTACTACCCTCACAGCACAGCTTCCACCGAAGGTGGTCGAAAGTGATTGCTCTCATCATCCCTTTCCTCTCCACCCTAAAGAGGCAAGGGAAGAATCCAGAAGAGAAAATACACCTGACCACATCCCACGGCTCATAATTTAGTTGCTTGCCCACTCTTGGCTTCTAGGATAGCTATGAAATGTAGTGTTTTGCTGAGCAGATATGAGCTAATTCATATTTGTTTTGACTTAGTTGTGATCACCAAGAAGCCTTTCTGCCCCCACAGGATGGTGAGCCTCCCCTCCCAAAGAACTTACTACACTCAACTTTAATTGTCTGCTACTTATCTGTTTTCCCATCTAAGCTGTGAGATTCTTTAGAGCTAAGACTGTATCTTATACATCTTTGTTTCCTTAATGTCTAACAAAATGTTTCATGCATAGTAAGTTATAAATAAACATTTGTTGGTTGGATTAATAAAAAAATAACTAAAACCGGACCCCAAATTATACATACATGCTATGAACTTAACTGTGAAAAAACAAGCAAATAACAATAACGAACCAACATAAAAAGAATCTTGAGTGGAAACATGTCAATATGTTAACAGAGATTTGCTTGTAAACACTGAGATCCCGGATGGTGTCTTGCTGCTTCTAACGGCATTATTTTAATTGCTGTTAGAAGCAGTTGTGTGGGGGTAAATAACAGTAAAACCAAGTAGGGAGATTTTGTTCCTTCTAATTCATATTAATATCTTTAAAAGTTTCACTTAAGAATTGACCATTACATTGTTTTTGAGCTTTTGTTTTTTCAAAACACCAAGGAGCTAACTGGAACCAACATTTTTTAGGTTAACATTTAGAGCAATTACCAGGTGTGGCCTGGTTATGTTATGTTTGGGAAAACTGAGGCCCAGAGAGAAGGCAGAACCCCATGTTTAATCACTATTATAATTATTATTGAGGTAAGCACAGGTAATAGGAGATCTACTCTCTTTCTTCTGGGCTCTCTGTTTTGTCCCATTGGTCTATGTGTATGTTTTTTACTGTTTTAATTACTTTGTTATATAACTTGAAATCAGGAACTGTGATGCCTCTAGCTTTGTTCTTTTTCACACAATTGCTTTAGTTATTTGGCGTCTTTCATGGTTCCATGTGAATTTTAGGATATTTTCTCTATATCTGAAAAAAAATCTGTCACCAGAATTTTGATAGGATTATATTAAATCTATAGGTCACTTTGATTAGTATGGACATTTCAACAATAACGAGTATCCAAACCATGAATATGGCATGTCTTTTCATTCATTTGTGGCTTCTTTCATTTCTTTCATTGGTGTTTTGTAGTTTTCAGACTATAAGTTTTTCAATTCCTTGGTTACATTTATTCCTAAGTATTTTATTCATTTTTATTGCTACAGTAAATGGGATTGTTTTCTAAATTTTCTTTTCACGTAATTCACTGTTAGTGTATGAAAATGAAACTAATTTTTGTATGTTGATTTTGTATCCTATAACTTTATTGAATTCATTTATTAGTTTGAACCAATTAGCTTGTAGCTCTGGATATATTAGGCTTGGTTTTATTTTTTAAGGAATGCCTTTGATTAATATTTTTAAATTTTAATTGTTGTCATTTCAGTCATGATGAACTGTCAATCCAGAAACAACTCATCCCATTGGGTGCACAGCTCAGTTTGCTGCACTGGCCATGCATTGGACATAAATGATAAAATCAGTTCTAGTGGCCCCTTGTAGATGCCCTCAGAGCATAGCATCTTGAGACAAGGCCATTTTTTTGGAGCTTTTCTAGGAAGAGGACTCCAGCAAAGCCCATCAAAATAAAAAGTGAGACAGCCAAATGTGTTTCTTTTTCTTGACATGCTTATGGAGGCCATTTTGTACCGATTAAAAATATATATGAGTGCCCTGGCTGGTATAGCTCAGTGGATTGAGCGTGGGCTGAGGACCAAAGGGTCACTGGTTCAATTCCCAGTCAGGGCATATGCCTGGTGTGCAGGCCAGGTCCACGTGCCTGTCACGGGGGCCATGTGACAGGCAACCATGCATTGATATTTCTCTTGCCCTCTTTCTCCTTCCCTTCTCCTCTCTCTAAAAATAAATAAAATAAAATAATATATATGAGTTTACTCTTCTTTCCATTTAGCTCTTTACTGATTGGTTATGTGGGCATGAGAGGGCGTCAGAGGGGTGAGTTTAAAAAGACTTTGGAATCAAACAAAATCAAGGGGGACTGGAGGCTTGTCTTTCCATCTTTCCTTGGCGTGCCATGCTCTGAGAAATGAGACTCCTTCCTTGGCGTAAACACATGAGCTTGCCTAGCATGGCATCTTTACTCACAGCTTCTCCTGTTCCCTGGATATCACCCCAACCCCCATATCCAGTGGTTCTGCCTCCTCCAGGAAGCTGCCCTGATCTTCCTAGCCCTCTGGTCTCACCTGCCTCAGAACTCCTGTACTAATTCTTTGGCACTTCCCATATATGCCTAAGGTTGTGATAAAACTTATCATGTGAATCTGCTGTATTTTCCCACATCATAGCTTTCCCGAAGGCAAGGGCCATGTCTAATTCGTGTCGCTTTCTTCAGTGACTTGCACTCACTAAGCACTTGGAAATTCTAGTTGAATCAATAAGATCATCCAAGAGTCAACTCTTGAGGGCAGCTTTACTCTGGGGTTTGAGCCAAGATTCCTTTCCCAGCCAATCCAGAGCTTCCAGCTTTCATCCGTGGAGCTGTTGAACCACGTTGCCCTTCTAGGCCTTCAGCTTGAGGGAAAGGAGAAAAAAGAGTGTGGGCCTGGTGAGGAGGAGTCCTGGGTGCATGTCCAATTTCATCCATTCCTCACTGAATGAGTCATTTCATGTCTTCCAAAAATAGGGGTTTTTTTTTCCAATTGCAAAATGGTTGTTGTACTTCACATGTTGTTGTAAGGATTCAATGTGGTAGCACAGGCAAGAAAAGCTTGCCAGCAGGTTAAAACACAAAAAGGCAACTTTGTGCTTCTGTGAAAGTTATCTTTTTCCTTCTCTACTTATAGGCATCCCTATTTTTCTGTTTCCTTTCCATCCGTGTCTGACGTATTCATGACATTGCTTATTCACCCTCGCCCAAGATGCTCTTGCCACAGCAAACAGTAGTCCCCAAAAGTTCAAATTTTGTAAATGCAGATGGAGTCATTCAAGAACACTAGGCCCAAGTGTCCACTTCCCGAGTCTAGGGACAGTAATAAAAATTAAATGACCCCTCCATTACTATTGAGAGTCTATAGACCCTGGAAAGATTCATTTTAGTAGTAGGAATGTCTAGATGGTGGTGATAAAATGGATATGTAGATGGAATTGTTACAAATTGGACTGGGCATTCTGTGTAAAGGTCCAAGTTTAACTCCCTTTGTTTACAATGCTGCCAGCACGCCAGCATCCTACACCTGCCTATGGCTGAGGCTACTGCAGGGAACCTCGGAGCATTTCTGCAGCCGAGTGTGTGTGTGTGTGTGTGTGTGTGTGTGTGTGTGTGTGTGTGTGTGTGTGAATAGGGCCTGGTCCTATAAATACAGCATGGATCCTCCAGCTTCCTGCTCTTTGATATGTAAAATTTATATAATGTGAATGTTATCTTGATTTTAGGCACATATATGAATCAAAGTTCATATATGAATCAAAGAGAAATAAATACCCTTGTTGGCAAGACGTCAGGAGGGCCAGATCCATACGGGGCTTTTGGGACTCTTGTGTAATGCAGTATCCCCAAAGACTGGAAGAAGAAAGTACTGTTGGTGAGATCTTAGAAGATAAACACCTCTGGATTGGGGGCAAAGGTCAGCAACAGGACGTTTCTCCTGTCTCTCCTAGAAATACCATGTCTCATGGGATGTGGCTGTCACCGTGATGGCAGTGGGGTGGCACTGCTCTAGAAGGAAATAGGAAATTTTGCTATTGGCCATGGCCTCTCTGCTGTCCTGCCCTGTGTCGCTCACTTCTCCGTTCCCAATCATAGTCAAGTCGACCCTAAGCAGCCATGAGGCTTCTACCTTAAAGTCATTGCAAAGCTTTCCCCATACATTCTGTCCAGCTGTAGCCCACTTCCAGGTGCTCCTTCTCTAACCTGTTCCTTTCAGACTGATAACTTCTTAGGATTATCCACAGATTTTCGATTTGACTTCTTGCCTCTACCAAAATTAAGCACTAGAGGAGGCCCAATGCAAGGGAGGCACCCAGGTTCTGGGGACACTGCCTTTGCCAAGATGTCTGAACATCCAGGTCCTCCTTTCTCAAAGAGAAAACTGGACACGTAAACATATGCTCTATGATATGCTCATAATGCCCTGTAAGACTCTCTCACTGGATGAGAGCTCAGTCTGACACTTTGGAAGAATATACTTTTTCGTCCCTAAATGAGGAGCTCATGCGTCTTAGACAAGGGTTAAATCACACATTGTTCACTCAGCGAGGAGACACCTTTGTGAGAAAGAGCTTGGAGCTGCAATTGGCTGTGTGCTCAGCATGGGAGTCCAGTGCAACATGACTTGACAATTTGCTTAGCAAGCACCTTGGGCAGCCTGGGTAAATGGAAGGAGCTCCAATGAATGGGAGGAAAATGGGAAGCCCTGTTCTACCCTGGGCCGGTCAGTCCATAGCTGGATTACCATGTTCCTGATTACAAATCCTGTCATAGAAGACACTTAATCTGAGTCCACAAAGGGAAGAGGAGCTGTGTAAAGGGTTGGACATATAACAGACCTGAAGGAACTGGGAATTTTTTGCTAGTGGAGAAGAAGGCATCCAAGGTCCTCTAATAGCTGCCTCCAAGTGCCTGAAAGGCTATAATTTAGAAATGAGATCAACCACATTCTACATGAAAACTAAAACCAATGACTGAAGAGAATTTCATTTAGGCTTAATGTTAAGTACATCTTTTCTAACAGAGCTGGCTGCCAGTGGAAGAGGCTGCCTTGTGAATGTGGGAGCCCCCCACCCATGGCAGTGTTCAAACAGAGGGTCAAAAACCAACCATTAAGAGCACGGTCTAAGAGATTCTACATTTTGGTACTCACATCTGATGACCTCTGATGGCCTTCTAACTTCCACAAAGTTTTGATGACAAAAGGAGTCCAGTACCTAAGTCCAAAGAGCCACAATTTCCCCACCTCCCTTTCTGTTCCAGAACACGAATTTTCTCTTCATTGGTGCTGGTAGGAAGCAGGACTCCATGAGAGCTGGTAAGTGAGACAAGGCTCTGCCCAGCCCTCTCAGCGTGATTAGCAATTAGCTGGACTCCAGCCTTCCAGGACTCGCAAGCTCTCAGCAGGCAGCAATACTCCACCAGAGCTTATTCAGAACCCAGGGAAGGAGGCAGCCACAGGTAGCAGGGGCTTCATTCTGAACCCATGCTAACCAAACATTAACATTTGCATTTAAAATCAGGAGCAGAAAAAAGAGCAGTGAAAAATCTACTCAATTAAAGCTGTTTGCAAATGCAAATATGTCTGACACAGAAGAGAAAGGGGCTCTGGAGTAGCCACACCTCTCTGCTGACATTTGTGACCAGACAGAAGAGGGGACAGGATGCACAAGCAGGAAGAAGGAACTGGGGTGGGTGGGGGAGTGGAGGATGAAGAGGGACAGAAACATAATTTTGTTCTATACCATGAAACCTATAATTTCACTCTGACATGAAAATTGGCTCTGGAGCTAATTAGCTTTCTGATATCATTTGCTGCCATAGAAAGGATAAAAGTTTATGAATTTATGAACCTACCTGGAAAAAAAAGGACTACAAGTTCACAAGAGGGTGTTAGCTCATTCAGATCGCAGAGGCCACTTCAGGGGATCAGGCCTGTCCTGCCTTTGAACCCTGCAGAGCCCCCAGAGGGAGGCCTCCTGGGTGTCTGTGCACACTTCATCCCTGTGGCTGGCTTGGCCTCACTGAACAGCCTTCTGGTATTTGAAAACCCTGCTGGAAAGGGTGTCATCATACTGTGTTGGACTCTGTCCTCCATAGCTCCCACCACTGGTCCCAACTGTGCCCTCTTGAGCCACTGAGCACGCTTTCCCATCCCCTACCCAAGAGAAGCCCACTGTGACCTGAAACAATTTATGAATGAGTCCACTTGGCAGTTGGCCAGGTCACCCTATTGAATGAATGTCTTCCTTTCTCTCTGAGCTGCTTCCGTCCCCTTGGCCTTCCTTCCCCGGCTCAATGTGATCTACTTGGAATCGGAGCCTTCTGTGAGCATCCAGAGCTCAGCCTGGCCTTGGGCAATTTTTCTTTTATTTTCTTTAAACTATAACTGTAGGATGTCAGCAAGGTGGCAGAATATGAGGTTCTAACCCTCACAGCTCCCACAGAAACATTGATTTTAACAACCACTCGTGGATGAGAGTACCTTTAGTGAAGTCCTTTATTGAGAGGTTCCAGGTGGAGCGACCTATCTAAGAATAGATGCACTGGAGAGTGTAAGAAGAGCAGTTTCACTTTACCTGCGCCAACCCTCCCCCAAGGTGGGACAATGGCGTGATGCCTGCAGCTTTGTTCTCATTCAGATTTGCTTTGGTTTTCCTAGTCTCTTGCAGCTCCTCAGTTACCGCCTTCATTAGCTCTGTAGAAGCTCCCATTCTGTAGGGTGTGAGTGAGGACTGTCAGCCTCCCAGACGTGGAGTGACCTGCCGCCCATCCACAGCTGGCTCTGGGGTTGGAACCCAGACTCAGTTCCATGCTCTCTGCACCAAAGCACACTGACACACACCTGCCTGCTCACTAGTTTGTCCTATTGTCACTAAAATTGTTTGCTTTGGATTAGCCAACTGTCAGGACTATTATGATTTCCACAAAATACAACCAAAAAGATTAGTTGGTGAGATGAACACAGGGCAGAGGTTTAATGCCTGCGTGTAATTAAACTTTTTTAAGTTTAAGGCCCCTTAAGTTTTTAAGGCCCCTCTACACGGGCCCCTAAATGTGATGTAATTGAATTCCAAGGCTTCCTACACACAGATAGGTATCAGCTCCCAACCGCATTCGACCACCAAGGACTCTGGGTCCAGACCATCACAACCCAAGGTCCCGGGGTTGGGAGTCCTTCAAAGGTGGCCAAGAGGTCCCAGAGTCCTACACAGCTCTCCATCCATCCACAAAAAGCAACCCCCTTCCTGTTCCTTGTCTCCTCATGGGTCCTGCCCAGCTTTGAGGATGACTTTGCCCAGTGACTTCAACCCCCACACTGAGCCCCAAATTCCCAGATCTGTTAACCACTGGGCTGGAACCCACTAATGGCTCCTCTTCCATCTTCCCAACCATGTTTGGCTTCAAACCCTACTTCTTCCTGGATTTCTTGATATCCACAGTTTGTAGTGAATTCAAACCCAGATTGGACACTTTAAAATAAAGAATGATATCTTTATCTGGTAAAGTCCACAATTCATAGAATCCAATAATTAGAAGTGTGCCCTGCATAAAAATCATTAATTAAACCGAATTAAAAAAACCCATCTATGTCAAGGTACCACCCTTCTTCCACAAGTCATCATGAGTTAGAGGTCCTTAAATAATTACAGCCACTGATTGTAACAAGTTTATTTGGGGATGTCTTAAAAGACAAATGTGAAGAAGAATCAACTAATATTTCTGATGCTGAAATCACTTGCATTTCACAGAATATGAAAAGTAAATTTACTTGTAAAACACCTTCTTCCACACTATGAAGCTTAGGGGGCTGGTGGCAACTGTTAGTTGGCTATGTCTATAAACAGTTTGTGGTACTCAGTAATAGTATTCTTAAAGAAAAATTAGCATCTTTAGAATAGGGTTCATAACTTGTTAACCCAATAACCTGATACCCAAGTGCTAAGACTTCCTGGGGCCACTGATCCATTCATAGGCCCCAGGAGGGAAACCCTTCACAGGCCCCCCAATGGCCTGCATTTCTCTAGGACATCTTCCAAGATAATCCCATTTCTCATACCATGCACCTTATCTCCAGAAAATAGAAATAATAAAAGCATAACTCTTGGATTAATTCCAAGCTGAACCACTCACTGTTCCAAGTGAACCCCTCATATTCTCGCCCAAATCCTGCCCTGAGTCCAAGTCTCACACCCTCTGCTTTCCATGGCATTCAGAGTTCATGGCTAACATGTCTCTTTGCCTCTGCCCTGGTACCTGCTGGAGGGCAGAGATCCTGCTCCCATCTCACTGGGGGAGCTCAGAGGGGGTGCTTCCAGGGTAAGGGGGGTAGGGAGGGTGGCAGAATGACCAATACAAGAAGAAGAAAGATAAATTACTGAAATCAGGGAAAATCTTAATAGGAGGGTCACCCCATGTTCGGACAGGATTTTCATGAAGGAAAGTGCAGTGTTGTGTAAGAAACCAAATGAGAGAAGAGCTCTGGGGAGTCTTTGCTGCAGAGAGATGTGAAACATCGCCTCAGGCCTTTCACTAGGTAATGTTCTAGAGGCCATGATTAAAACCCACACCTCACGAGAAGCTAGATGTGGATGTAGAATACACACTAGTGTTCAACCAGTGCAGAGATGATCATCAATTAGGCCAGCTGGAGAGTCGAGGAACAGCAGGGGCGTTCACACCGTGCTGGCGGGCCCTCCTCTTCTGGGCAGTTTCGGTGTGTTTAACATTCCTTCCCTCCCCCTGAAGTACCCTGCGTATTATCACTGTCCTCTGATGGGGTTCCTCAGGGGCAAAGGCAAGGTTGATTCCTGCCTGTGTTCTTGGGGCCCAGCAGAGGATCAGCTACGGAGCCCTTGGCCCAGGGTGCTGGACCATGCCTCTCCCCCATGTGTCCTCACACATGAGTGAGCCCACCACCCTCCATAGTTCTGATTCTGAGACCAGCATCCTTCCAAGGCAACACACCCTCCATGCTGAGAGGCCTCTGTGAACACGGAGACCTGCCCACCTCCTGACCCCTCGCCTGTCTAACCTGGGCAGGAACTATCTCCCCAACCCCACCGGTGGGCTCAGCCTGACCCAGTGCTGGACCCTATCCTGCCCCAGGGCAAGGGGGAACCTTGATATAAGTAACGCAGCAACTCGGCCAGCTCAGAACTACCCCCATCTTGTCTGCACTCCGACGGCAGTGGGTTTAGAGCACTGTCTTCTTAAGGACTCACCTATTTTCATTTCATTTATCCTTGTTCCAATGTAGACATGACTTTTGCATAAGCAAAATCACAGAAAAATTACAATATTTATTCTTTTACTTTTGCTTTAGATTATAAAAAATGTTTCTAACCTATTGTCTAGTCTCCAGTGGTCTAGTGGCTACATAATATTCCAACAGGCTGATATGCTGCAGTTTATTTAACCATCTCCCTACTTTGGAATGCTTAGTTTGTTCCAAATTGATGCAAACTGCCATGAATATCTTTTCTGCAGATTTAGAGTTGTTTTCAAGGATAGATTTCTAAGAAATGGAATCAATGAATCAAAAAATAGGCATTTCAAAGTCTCTTAATACATAGTGCCAGTTAAAGTTAGTCAGGTATTTTTAACTAATTCACATTGCTATGAGCAATAAATATCTGAGTATTCGTTTTACCACATCACCTATGTAAGGTACCATGATGACTGATCACTTCTTCTCATTTAGAACATATAATGACATGTCATTTAAAACATAGAAATGAAGATCTCAAGGACGGTTAGCAACAGGGGAGTGGGAGGAGGAGAAGAGGGGAGAAGGTACAGAAAATAAGTAGCATAGACAGTAGATAGAAAATAGAAGGGGGGGTAAGAATAGCATGGGAAATATAGAATCTAAAGGACTTGAGACACATGGTCATAAACTAAAGGGGGGGTAATGGTGGGGATAGGGGGGTGGGGGGGAGGGAAATGAAAGGGGGAATAGAACAACTGTAACAGCATAATCAATAAAAAATTAAAAAAAAAATTTTTGCTTTTCTTGAATCACTGGTGAGGTTGTTAGTTTCCCTTTATGTTGATTACTAAGCACATTTTCTCTCATCTGTTTCGGCAGTGCCCGAATCCTGCTCTGTGGTCCAGCTGTCCGAAGTTTGGGCTCCTGCCTGTGTAACTTGCGTCCCTGGCTCTGGCTTTGTAACCTGTTTGCTGGTCTCCCTGACAGCCCTCTGCCCACATTTGTCTGCCATTCACCCACTTCTGTAAATTTGCATAGAGATTTATGATCGTGGGTTTAGAGACTGTCCCTTGCAGTTAGAAGTCTGGGTTTCAGCACAAACTTGGTTGTTTTTTGTTTTTGTTTTTTAAATTGTGTGGCATTCATTGATTCACTTTTCCTCTCAGATCCTCTTTTTTTCCTCACTGTCAAAAAGAGTAATGCCATTTATCTTTTTGCCCCACTGTGTTATGGGAGCCATTCGAGCCTATGAAAGTGGGGTCAGCCACCTTTTTCTGTAAATGGCCAGACAGTAAATATTTTAGGCTCACGGCCAGATGGTCTCCTTGTAACTACTCACCTCTGTTACTGAAGCATGGATGTAGTGGAGACAGTAATGTCAAATAAATGAGTATGACTGCAGTCTCATGGAGCTTTCTTGGGGATGCTAAAATCTAATTTCATGTCTGTATATGTTAGTATGTGCAATATACCTCATCTATAATAACATATAGTTATATGCTATAATCACATATGATATATATATAAATATTTAATTTCATTTTATAATTTTTATATATCACTAGATATTGGTCTTCTCTTGATTTTGTTCAACCATTTAAAATTGGAGAATGTGAAACCCTTCTTTGCACATGGGCCATATAAAGACAGGCAGTTGGCTGGATTTGGTGTGCCACCCTCACTTGCGGTGCCTTGTGATAAAGCCCTGTGTAGCATGAGGTCTCCTGGGACAGGCAAAGTGAACGTGTACACAGAATAGGCACCAGTTTCATCTCTAAGTTTTCGTTGTGAAACCAAGGGTACAAAGAAGGTGAAGTGACCTGCCCAAGGCCACACAACCAGGATAGGCAGAAGTGTGATTCAGATCAGATCTGCCTGCCTTTAACCCCCCTCTATGTCTGCTTACAGCTGGTTCCTCCCCAGACACTGAGCCCGGCCCTGGGCCAATGCTCTTCTGCCTGTCCTATCCCCACCTCCTCTTCCTGACCCAGGATCAGGTCCCTGCCTCTGGTCCACTCCACACCACCCCTACCCAAGGCCAGATGCCAGCATTAACAGAAAAAGAGCAAAACCATCGTCTCTGACTGCTACAAAGAGGCCCTTGGCTCTCCAACCACAAAGCTACACATTTACACATTTGCAGGATCAAGCACCAATTTTCCACATTCATGGAGATGTTTAGTGGTACCCAGGGCTCAGATCAGCCTGCTACAAACACTCTGCGAACACTCAGTTATCAGGCACCTCCAATTATAAATCCATCACATTATGTGTGACCACAATACCACCACTTAAAATCTGGGTTTGAGGAATTTTTTTCTCTTAGAGGACAAGGCCAGCAACAATAACAAAATGACCACTGTAGAGAAGAGGAAACCTTGCCACGACAGAGCCCAAGCCATCCAGAGCAAAGAGAACACAGTTTGGAAAATGATGACCACGAGTTCAAGAGTTGACTCTGCCACCAATGACCTGACTCCCCTGAGGTTTGGTTTCTCAGCTGGAAATGAGGATAAGTAGCTTCCAATGAGAGGATAAATGTAAATGTGCTTTGAAAACTGTTGAATCCTAGACAGACACTAGTCAACATGCTACCATCAGGCTGTACTATTCCAAACAAACACTCCAACTTGTATTATGACTTTCTCAGCTCTACTCAAAACATAACATTCGTCATCTTCTACAAAAACTCTACGGCAACATTTTCAGATGTTGCGCAGAGAAATTAAGTGACTTGCAAGGTCACACAGCTAAGAAGGGGTACTTTCTGGTTCCAAATATTGTATTTCCTCTATCAGTACATGCTGCTCAAATTCCTCAGTACTGAAACAGAATTAGAACTTGTTTGCAAGGCACATAGGACATATGTGAAGAAGTATGCTGGGACTAAAAACTGACCAAAACAACACATCCATAAATACAACAGTTTTATTTTTTTAAATCACAAACATAAAAACTATTCAACCATCAAGTCCCAACACTTTGAAAATGAGGATCTATATGATTTACCTGTAACTGAAGAATAAACTACCGCAAACCTTGTAGCTGGAATGATGAACATTTGTGTTCTCCTAGAGTTTCAAAGGGTCGGGAATATGGGAGCCACCTGGCCAGGAGGCTGGTCCCAAGTCTGTCTCACCAAGTTGCCAGGGAGCTCTCAGCCAGGGCTGCAGTCACCTCAAGGTTAGGCTGGGACTGGTGACCTCCTCCAGGATCTCCCGTTGTCGGTGAGAGGCCTTGGGCCCTCCCTCACTGCTCCTGGAGGTTCTTGTTTCTCCCCATGGGCTAACCCAGTGGCCTCCCGATGGGCCAGCTGGCTTCCCACAGGCTGAGTGATCCAAGAGACAGAGAGAAAGTGCACCCAGAATGGGAACAGCGGCCTTTTTACAACCAAATTTTAAGAGCAACATGACACCACTATAGTATTCATTAGACACATGTCTCTAAGTTCATCCCACACTCAAGGGCAGAGGATCACACATAGACACGAACATCATGAGATCATGAGGGCCATTTAAAAAATCCTCACCCAAGGATATGTTTATTGACTTTACAGAGAGAGGAAGTGGGGAGAGAGAGAAACATCGATGTGAGAGTGAAACATCATCTGGTTGCCTCCTCCAAGCAACCCGGCCAGGGATCAGACCCGCAATTTTTGGTGTAAAGGAGATGATGCTCCAACCACGAGCCACCTGGCCAGGACAGGAGAGTCGTTTTTCAGGCTGGCTACTATAGGATTAACTCCAAAATCTTTTTGACTCCCATAAGATCCAGGTATCATGGGTTTTATTGAGAAAATATGAGATCAAATTGTATGAAATTTCACAGATTTGACTATCTGTGACTCAAAAAAATGGTAATTTCACATGGCTCAACCTAAGTCATATCCTCTGGAAGTTCTCGGATAGTCACTAACACTTGTTGATTAAATGGTGTATTGTTAATCATAATAGCATATGTGTTCATTGGGAAAGTGTTAATATGTATGGTTGAAGGGATGCTATTTATTTAACCTTCAGATAGTACTGGGTGGAAAATAGATTCATGCCTACCCCTGCCTCTCTAGAATTAGCTACACAGACCCACAGGAGTCCAGAACTTAGAGACTCAGTCGCTGCACAAGGCAGGTGTGAGCTACAGAAGACTCGAGTAAGATGCCAACTGTCCCTTCTGTTATAGCACATTGCCTTCCATAGGTCTTATTACCAGGCATCGAAACAGCCCCTTCTGATAAAATGAACAATTCCAAGGAATCAGTTCTCATTGACCACCAGTGCTTGGAAAACTCATTGCTGCCCCAGATCAGTCAGAGGCTTTTGTCACACTTAGCACTGCTGAGGCAATGGACCCGAAAGAATAGTGTTTTAAGTTTATTTTATCAGTTTAGTCCCACAACTTTTGATAGACTGTGCTTGACACCATTGACCTACTATATCCTTACTAATTTATGTAGTTAATGCTATTATTATTGATACTACTCTATAAAAAGTACTTGATACCAATGATTCAGTTCAGTTCAGATCTCTGCTGTCATGGCTTGACATTCTAATGTTCTAAAACCAGGCTTTCTAGAACTAGTGAATCCTTGGGACTCACCCTAAACCTACTGAATCAGAAAATGCAGGGTACCTGCCAGGGTATGTTTCCTAATGCTCCACATGTGACTCTGATGCAGCTGAGCCCAGCACCCAGCATTTGGAAACCACTGGAATGTATTCTAGCTGTCAGCTGCTTCACCTGCCATTTACTCCCTGACCTGCAGCTGTGGTTTCCCCCACACCATTCCACAGAAATGGGTCTTGCTCACATTGCCAATGAACCCATGAGGGCTCAGTTCATGGATTAGCCCACACTTCATCTTACTTTCTCCCTGTGGCGTGATACTGCTGGCCTCACCCTACTCTCTACTTCTTGGAATCCATCTCCCTTGGCTTTCGACAATGTTCTCTTCCTATCTTCACTCTGGTCGCTCCTTCTTGGTGTCCCAGTGTTAATCCTCTTCCTTTCCCATTTGATAAATGGTGACGTTGCTCAGCATTCTGTCTTCAGTCATCCCTTCACACTCTCCCGAGTGCTCCTGAGTGACTTTCTCCACAAGCCTGGGTTAAGTAGTTGATGCCAGTGACTTGGTACCCTGGTAGCACTCTTCAGCACATAGCACTCAGGAGACCCAAAGATGTAACCCATTTACTCCTGAAGGATATATTCATTAAGCTGTGGACCACCATCTGGGATTGCCGCTGATTCTAATTAAACCCATGAAGTAATTTAATTCAAAATACATGGCGAATGTCTTATTTATTTCTATGCCCTCACATAATTGAGGATGCTTTATTGAGAATATAATACAAAATAACCTATCAAAAAACTGACTTGTGTCTTGTTTCTCACTACCCAGATGCATTGGGAAAAGATAGAAAAGTCCAAGTTCCTGCCCCAGGAAGTTAGCCAGACTTTTGTTTTCGAGAAGTCACCAGATGAGAGTGGGCTCCTTTGAAGATGAGTGCTAAACAATATTTTTGTGTTTTAAATTCTGAGCCTGGGAGGAAAGTGGGGATGAGAGCTATTTATCGAAGGCTGAAGGGAAGAGAAGAACAGGGACAATGATAAGGGTGGCACTCATGTGACATTGTCTTACATATGTGTGTGCATACGTATATATATTATACATACATAATATATATGGAGATTGTATATAGAAAATGAAGTAGTAGTACCTACCCCATGTGAGTATTATGAAAAGCAAATTAACTAATGTAAATAAAACACTGAGCACATACCTGCTGCTTAGTAAGTGTGCGTTAATGTTACTGTTTTTCCACATGCTCCAAAATCTTACTTGCTTAAACAAATGCAAAAAATTTCCATTTCAGACCTGATTGTTAAGTATAAACTTAGGCCATAGGATGGGTGACTGCACTCTCAAAAATTATATGCACAACTATTGTATAAATATGCATATGTTTGTTTTTCTGAGGATAGAAGCCATCATTTTCATGATAGTCTCAGAGGAGTCCTTGTCCCTAAAAATGTCCAGAATGCCTGGGTATCAGCCGCTGCTCAACATTTCAACAACCATTCCCATTCCCTCTGGTTCTTAAACATATTACTTTCCAATCAGGACATGCACCAGTGACAAAGATGCTCCTCTGCAAGGAGGTTAGTGGAGTGTTTATTCATTCACTCACGTACTCATGCGTTCACTCACTCATTCATTCATTTATGCATGTATTCATTCACTTGTGCAATAGGCAGTTATTTGTACTGACTCTTTATCTTGTCCATAATTCTTTCCTCACCTGAGGATATGTTTATTGATTTTTAGAAAGAGGAAAGGAGAGAAAAAGAGAAACATTAGTCAGTTGCTTTCACTATGTTCCCCAACTGGGGACTGAACCCTAAGCCTGTGCCCTGAACCAGGGTTTGAAGCCACAACCTTTAGATGTACAGAACAAAACACCTACCAGCTGAGCCATGCAGCCGGGGCTGGTCTGTAAATTTACAAAGAGATTCTAGGGTACTAATGGTCTATCCAGCTTCTATTCTGGCCAAAAGGACATTAAGCTTCTGTGACTCTAGGAAGATGGATTCTTCCTGAAAATGGCCGACAAGTTGGTGCTGTGTCACAAGCATTATTTACATCAGCCTTAGGTAGCAGCTGAGTCTGCGGTCAGGGTGCCAGGGAACATAGGAGAAAATCAGGCAGCCTTAATCTCTGCAGCACGTGGGAAGAAATAAAGACCACTTTGACTGATGGTTGACTTGATATGTCTGAAGAGGATTAAGTCTGGATGCCACAGAAACAGCTGGGGAACCAAAGTGAAGAGAGCTCGGTGAGGTGTGGCCTTCAAACTTTAAACTTCTAATCTCCAAGGACCAGAGTGACTTCGTAAGGAATTCAAGAAGAACGCAATTCACTCAACATATAATAGGATCCTGAAATCCTAAGAATGTTTTCCTGAGGCCAGAACAAGTTAGGTGGCCTGGTGCCCACCGTGGGGTGACTGCGGCCTCAGGCACGCTGCAAGTGCGACTTTGATAACTCAGCGCCACAAAGGTATTAGAGGACTGGTGACATTTGCAGGGGTTCACGCCTGCCCAAACTCATCCTCTAAAGGCAGAGCTTAATAGATAGAAGCAAATGGCTAAGCATATCCATGCACTCACCCAAACTAGCAAAATGGCAAAGTCAAGCGCAGAAATAAATAGAGTTTAATTTCTGGGGTTTAAACACCGTCGTCGGATTTTTGAGGCGATTCTCTGACCTCCCCCCACTCCCCACCCACTGTGTTTCTTCCTCTGGGGCAAAAGAAGCTCTACTTTCATTTGCAAAATATAAAATGTGAACTTCCAGATTGACTTCTCAAAGTGCAAACATGAGGGAAACAAGAAATCCAAAAGTCAAAGGCGAGTGGGAGGCTTTCTTCTCCCCACAGTCTCTGGGGAGTCCAGCTCATTCAACATGCTTGCATTCTGGTTTCATTTCCATTTTCTATAATAAGAGATGAAGATGTAATATGTCAATGTTGATGTATCAGAGAGATGATGAATTCCAGGCTAAAACACGGCGACATCTGCTTGGAAACGAGGTGGAAGAAATTAAGATGCTTACCATGATTATTTTCCTCCCGAGCAAATTTATAGTATCTTTGGTCTCAAGGGCAGAAATTCCAGACAGATTATCTTCTCATCTCCTAGGTAACTCTCTGAACTGCATGGCTATAGAAATTCATTGCTTTAACGCTGGGTGTGCTTATTAGGGAAATATCTTAAATTCTGTGCCAACAAAGAATCTCATTGACTACTAAGCAAGAGTCATGAAAATGTTTATGACATGGATTACAAACAGGTGCTCCAAGTAGAACAAAAGATGGGATTATTCACCACTTAGGCTGACTGGGAAAAATTATTTACACCTACCACAATGGATTTTATGCTTTTAGTAAACATTTTTTTCTAGGTTATATGCCCTTCTATTCTAGGAATGGCAAGTTTGTTTGAGTGCCAGAGGAAATTGGTAAATGAGAACAGAGCTACATAAATAATAGGTGCTAGAACTATAGAATTGCCTATACTATACCTATTTCTAAATTTTTTACCAGTCTCTATTACCTGGCCTGTGTTCAGCAGTGGGCAAATAAAGCTAAATACAGTATGACCCTACCTAGTTTAAAATTTGCTTTATTTATTCTTTTAATTTATTTTTATTTTTTATTTTTAGAGAGAGGGGTAAGGAAGGAGAACGAGAGTTAGACAAACACCGATGTGAGAGAGAAACACTGATCGTTACAGGCCCCAACTGTGCACTGAACCCACAACCCAGGCATGTGCCCTGACTGGGAATCGAACTGGCAACCATTCAGTTTGCAGGGTGATGCCCAACCCATGGAGCCACACCAGCTGGTTGCTTTATTTATTCTTTATAAACACCTGAGGAAACTGTGCTGGCATAAGTACCTCCACTTTATAGATGAGGAAGCTAAGGCTGGGCATCAGGAAGTGCCAAAGTCAAGACCTGCATCCCAAACTTCTTTCTTCAAGTCCCGCACTCCACCTCATACACTGACGTGATTGGGATGAGATGTCCCTGAGGGGGTTTGGATGAGCCAAGGGCACAATGGATGAGCCATTCACTGTACCTGAGGACACCAAGGCTAGTGTTCAACCCAGTATTAACATGCCAGGGCACCCCATCTAGTTTCCATCCAGCTGTGTAGCGCCGTGGAGACACAGCTTTGGTGATACTTTTCAGGAATTACTGAAATGCTCCCGGAAAAACTGTTCTCTTCTAACTGTGTTTTGAAATGATCCAATGAGGGAAAAGGTTTGGGGCCTTTTTGAAGCAGCTTTCACTTCTCTTAGAACTTCAGCAACAGGATATGTAAAATGTTCCCCAAAATATTGCTTGCCATGAAAACCTCTCTCAATGCAAAGGAGTAACTGATAAAAAAAAATTCATTGGGACAGGAGTTGGGGGTAAAGCTCATTAGCCATTTAGTTGTCAAGGAAGCAAAGCTGCCTGAAAAGCCAGGATTGGAGCGGAAGTCCCCTGGGTTGGGGCGGGGGAGTCAGGGCTAAGCACATGGGCTATTTGCAGTTAATAAGGGACAAAGAGGACATTTTAACCCCATATTAGATACTATTGATTTGATGTTTTTATATTACCATAAATATTATGTGACTACTCCAAAATAACCATGACAAAATGGAAACAACATAATAAAATGAAAATGTTTTTAGGATCAAAAACTTAGATTTGAGGATTCCCTCACCTGTTAGTTGTGTGACCTTGGATAAGTCATTGAACTTCTCTGAATTTCCATTTCCTTGTCTCTAAAATGAAGATGATACTTCCTCCCTTATAGGATGATGGCTTGAAAAACATTTATTAAATGTTTTCCCTTTCTATTTACACAAAAATCCAAATCCAAATACAGTGTTGAACATCCTTCCCTGCTCAAATACTGTTCATCACTAATTCAATGTAACTTTTAGCGGCCCCAGCCTTGATCACACTCACTCTGCATCTTTCCTAAGAATGAGCATTCAGAGTGCCCTTGGTGGGTCCTCCCCAAGATTTCAGTTCTGTGACCACAGACTTGGGAGTGTTTGCCGCAGCCCTGACTTGGGAGATCAAGGCATTCAATGAGTTTTCCAAGCACTCTCACGTACACAAGGCCACACAGCAACTAATTCACATGTCTGACCGCCATCTCGAAGCTGACTTTGGATTTCAAATTTCTGCAGCCTATTCCTAAATCAGTTTCAGTAAATAGCAACCTCATTCATCCAGTTGCCCAAATCATAAGAGTGGGAGTCATCTTTGACTCTTCTATTCCATTCACTCCCCTTTCATATCCAACCCATCCCCTAGTACTCTCCCCTTTACCTCCAAAACACATCATGCATACCATCACTCCTTATTTTCCCCACCAAGGCCACCCAACTCCAACCCACAAACATCCCTCTTCTGGAACTCTGCCAGAGTCCTCATCCAGTCTTCCTTTTCCTGCCCTGACCCCTTTAAGTCTATTATCTTTCTGTGGCAACCAGAGCAACACTTTAAAGATGTAAGTTAGGCCAATCATGAAGACCTTCAATAGTTTCTGGTCTCATTCAGAATAGAGGTCAAAGTCTTTACCATGGCCTACAAGAAGCGCCTCCCCACTCCCACCAGTGAACCGATTTGGCTTCCCACTACCTCTCAGCTTCATTTCCTTTCATCTGTGCACTCGACTTCAGCCACTGTGGTGTTCTCACCCAACCATTACCCTTCTCCTTCGAGAAATGTGCACTTGTCATTCCCCTGCCTGGATCATTTTTACTCCAGATATTCTCATGCTTCACCTTTTCACTTTATCCAAGAATCTGCATAAATGTCAGTTCCTTGAAGAGGACTTTCCCGATTTCCACTGCTGCTTATTTTTCTCAGCACTGATTCATATTATGTTATATTGTAGTATATATTATACCATGTTATATTATGTGATTTATATTATATTATGTCACACCATTTGTATTGTACTGTATTATATCATGTCATATTATATATTTTCTATTATATTATATATTATTCCACACCATATGATACTATATCCTATCATATCATATCATACCACAGTATATGATATGGTATCATATTATATCACATTATTTTATACATTGTATTCTTGTTTATTGTCTGACTCCCCACTGGAATGTGAGCCCCACAAGGATAGGCGTTTGTTCTTCATTTATTGCCATATCCTCGGCATTACATTACATTGCCATATTGTAGATGCTATAAGAGGCTGTGAGATGCATCCTTGAGCTCATTCAGAGACCAGAGCTGCCCCTCAGCTGGGGTCATACTGAATCCAGTTTAGTCAAGGGTATAATCAAGGGTTTAGAGAGAACCACGTATCAATCAAAAAGGTGCTGTCCCTGCAGCTGAGGAATACCAAGGAGTGACGAAAGAGCATGAAGATCCTGTGGATTCCAGCACAGTCAGGACAGAGTTACCTTGACCTCCAGCACTCAGGGGCCTGACAGGAACTTCCTCAGAGAAACAAAGGGCCCTGACCTCAGTGGTCCCTCTGAGGGACCTCTCTAAGCCCAGTTCTCTTGGATCTGATTCCCCAAGGAACTCCGTGATCTGGCACAGTCTTCTATTTGTCCTAAGCCCAAGGGAGAGAGGGCCAGTCCCTAAACCAGCAATTTTCAACCTTTTTCATCTCATGGCACACATGAACTAATTACTAAGATTCTGTAGCACACCAAAAATATTTTATATTTTTTGGCATTATGACAAAAAATAGGTATAATTTTGATTCATTCACACTGATGGCTATTGGTTGTGTTGGCTATTGTCATCTTTTTATTTTGACAGTCTGAGGGGAAAGATGTCAGTGACCCTGACTAAATAGTTAAGTGTTGCATGTTTTAAAAATTCCTGAGGCACATGGTTGAAAATTTTTGCCCTCTGTAAATGAGCAGACCAAGGAGAAACTTCTACTTCCACCTCTTCTTTTGCTAACATATTTTAAATCTATCATTTATTGAGGGCCTACTTCAAGCTCAGCCTGATGCTAAACAATGTACACGTGTTATACATTTGCATTTTAAAGAAATAAGATATAGTCTCCATTTGACAGGTGAGAAAACCGAAGTGCACAGGAGTTAACCTGCCTGACATTATACAAATGGAAAATAGAAAAACAGAGATTCGAACTGAAGGGGCTCAGAATATGTCACCCCCAAACACACCACTCTGGCATTCTGATTCTTTTGAACTGAAAGCACTTAAGAATCAGCAGATGCAGAAAGAGCTCTCTGACCTTCTTCTTTCAACCCCAAAACAGGTTATAAAATTTCCCATGAGAAAGGCAGGAAGAGAGGAATGTTTTTACCGCTGGGGAGAGTGCACGCCAAAACGGACCTGTATAAACAAACCTACTACCGTAATCCTCATCACCTGTTAGCTGGCCCACACGTTTCCTCATCCCTTTCCCACTACTTCCTGCCCCTGGATGTCTGCCTTTTCCTTTGTCTTGTTACTTTTCTACAAATGTATCATTCTTTGTTTAAAAAAGATAGACAAGCTCTCAGTCCTAAGCACTTCTCGGGGTCTTCATTCTTGTTAAGATGGCTTCTAGGTACATGTAAAAATATTAGATGAAAGTTGCATGCTTTTCTCTTGTTCACCTGTCCTGTGTCCATTTAATTCTCAGGTCCAGCCACAGAACCTAAGAGGGGAAAGGAAACGTTTTTTTGTCTTATTCTATAGAACCACATGCTGTACTCTATGGAACAATGCCCCCTCCCTAATGCATTCCATCGGAATTGAACGTCCCTGCAGTATCCCCGAGATGCAGGTGAGCTGGACCTCCGAGTTAGTGCCTGCAGAGTAAATGGGTACCATAGAATTTCTAGAGCAGGTAAGCAGAGACATGAAGCCTGGACCACAATGACTGCTCCAAGGACTTGTGGCAGCTGCTGCCTCTAACACCCAGGAGGCTGTTAGGGTACAGCCTCTTCTCAGGCCCTGGGAGTATATGAGAGTTCAGCCTATTGGCCCAGCCCAAGCTGGTATCATGGGATTTGCCCACAGAGAGGGTGAACTTTAGTTAACGATTGTGAAACCATAGGTTTCAGTTCCTAGGGACTGCCTCTTTCTCTAATTCTCTTGAAACCTCTCAGCTATGGAAACGGGTGACCAGAAAAGTGTTTTTAAATATTCTTCAAGGGGCTTATTCTCTTGGAGATGACCTCTTGACCTCAGAGGCTTACCAGATCCTTTGAAGTTGGCAGAGGGGATGGGCCAATGCTTGTCCACGCATCCGAGGAAGGAGGCGTTTTCAACCGGGTACCACTCAGCCTTGATAGAGACACTTCTCTGCTGTCCTGTGAGAGGCTGGGTCCTGTTCCTTCTCCCAAATCCTAGTGCACTCTGAAGTGAATTGTCTTACCAAGGATGGGCTAAGTGAAAGTCCTCAGCAGCAAGCTCCGATCTTGCACAAATACCGGTACTTATGGTGCCTCTCCCTAGGCTCAGTAACCACAGTGTTCTTCTCTCCAGAGCGTGCTGAGAGAGAAAGCTATTTCACTGAAGATTGTTTCTTTGACATTCACACACCAATGAGGATAGTCTCTTACGGGCTTAATTTGACTTCTTTGTGTGCCAAGAGGAAACTTTCTATCTGAAGGGCAGGCATACAGATTTCTGAAGAGGTCTTTAGGAGGCACTTTATAATTTCCTTGAATTTCCTCGAATGTTTGGAGAATGTGTATTGATTAACTGTCTCTTTCAAAATGCTTAAAGTTCTCCTCTCATTTTGTAAGGGAATTAACAGTGAAGAAAAAATACATAGTGACTCGCCTATGTCTTCTAAGTAAAAGGAGTGTGACCTAAAATTCCATGAAGTGTGATGGAGTGCACCTGAGGACGGTGGAAGCCGCGCAGCTATTCCTGGTGCACTTGGAATTGGAGCCACGGAAATAACAGAAGTGGCAGTGACTCCTCGAGATTGTGCCATAATCGGAACCTGGCACCATAGTGGCCTACATGGCTGCACCGCGACTCAGGGCCCTCGGTTGAGATTAGGGACAGATGACCTTCAGCTGCCAGAACACCACAGGGAAATGGAGACCTGACCATACCACAGACAAAGCAGTCTGTGTCATTTGATGTGGAAAGCAGGGGACACTCCTAGCCCAAGGCTCTGAGACAGAATTCTGCTTCCAACCAATAGCACGGCACAAACCGATAACAAAATTTAAAGCTATGGACAATGATGTTACATAATATCAAAACTAGCACATCTGAGGTTGACTTTTGTTTGTTTATTGTTTATTTGCTTTTAACTCTATGCCCCATATGCAGGGCTTCTGAACCTTTTTCCTCACAGCCCAGGCCTTCCGTGGTCACCCCAGGGTATCGACACATCATCGGTAAGCCGTGGCACGCAGGCTGAAGTTTCGCTAGTGGAAAGAGCACTGGACTTAGAGACAGAGGACCGGGCTGCACTCATTGTTGCTACTAGCTGCATAACTTTGCACAAATCACCTAATTTTCTGAGTCTTGTTGCTACATGTATAGAATGCAGAAAGTGGAAAATTCAAGAGACTCATGAAGTAGACATTATCATCCATGAGTACAGGTGAAGAAACTGTGGCTGAGGAGTTAATAAGAAAAAGAATAAAGTCAGATGTTTCAGATTACATTTCTAATATCTGTGCACACTACGATCCCCTGGGACAGCCTTAAGGAGAAGGAAAGGAGGGGCAGGGGGTGCACTTCACCCCTCCACCCCTGGGATACACCCTCATGCTCCTCAGGTGAGCAAAAGGCCGGCTCCTAAATCTCTGAGGACCGTGCGAGGGGATGTGCCTCGCAATTGCGAACAAAGTCCTGGTGTCTGTCTATTCAAGGCATCAGATGATTCTGAAGCCTTTGCTTATACATTAAATGACTTTTACATTCAATTAATTAATTAACCCACCACATGTTAAGAGTTTCACATTAAACTTCCTCCATTTGGTCCAGTTTTAAGTTTGAGGAGGCAAAAAATACCAGGTCCTAAAACCATTCTCTCTTTTTTTCAAGGTGCCCTTTGAGGAAGTTTGCGTTACTATAAAGGAAGTAAAACAGGACCTTTGTTTTGGTCTTTTTTCCAGCTTTCCGGTAACTCTTGGGCCCACCCTCAGTGCCAGCATAAGCCCCTCCCCTTTCCTCTGATGGGTCTCAGCCGCAGCCTCACTTCCCCAGGGAAGCCTTCCCTGGTTTCCCCCAGTCTCGGGAAACCTCCCCACCTTTCCCACGCACATCACCTGGAACCTCCCCTCTGTACACATCATGCTCTGGGGCTTGTCATCCAACTTTGGTACTCGTTGGTTAACTACATGTCTTCCTGAGAGACTCCAAGCTCCAGGAGGATAGTGAACATGATTGTTTGTTCACTGCCGAGTCTGCAGAGCCCAGGGCAGTGTCTGGCACTTGTTAGCAGGTGCTGGATAAAGATGTGTTGGCTGAACCACACAGCCTGTTCAGTAGTTTCTCCTTCCTCCTCAAGGTCTGAATCATCCACCACCAAGAGCCACTCGCAGATCATGCCAGTGTGTGGCATTGTGTTGGGTGACATGGAGCCCAGGAACTTGTCTCCACTCCCAGGGTGAGCTGGCACTGAGCTGAGAGGCAGTGCCATTGTGGTACCTGGGAAATCACACTGTTTGCAGTCGGAACACCCTGCTTTGAACCTCAGTTTCTCCATCTCTAAAATGGAAAGACAAATACCTAATGCATTTACCTTCTCAGATCTAACTTCCTAACTTTGACTTGTGGGGACCACAAGAAGCCCCCCAAAAAATCAGGAATCTTTAGTTAGCTAGAAATACTGTCTTGATCTCATAAGAGAAAATTCAACTACATTTGAAAAAGTAGAGTGCAGTCAGCTTGCTGTTTGGCTTTGAATGTGAAAACACTTCAAGTAAAGTGGTTTCTCCTAGTCATTAATTCTCTTAAAGAGAAATTTACCTAAAAGTCATCTCCCTTAAAGTGTTTTGCAAATGATATGAGATTAAAATAAGGATTTTCAAATGAAATTAAGCAATTCTTTTAGGTGACGAGATTTTACATTATTGACCTAGGGCTCTGAATGTTAAGCTGAATCATGCTAACTATTCCAGAAGCTATTGGAGAAATCACCAAAGGGCCGTGAGCCAGGAGTGACGTGCTCTCTAGAAAGGCTAAGCCGTGAGGAGGATGGATTAGGGAAGAGACTGGAAGACCATTTGAGGAGGTGGAGGTAAAAATCCAAAGGAGAGAGCTAAGGCCACAGCAGGGCCAGGAGTAACTGAGTGAAAGGGATGGACAGAGAGATGGCAAATGGACAACGGCATTTGCTCCTGGCTGGTTGTGGGGAAGCAGAAGGGATAAAGCCTGGATTTTCACAGTCAGACAAAAGTGAAAGGAAGAGAAAGAGAGAAGGCAGGCAGGAAGATGAGCGGGGTGTTCGCAACACCAAGGTAGCTGTGACCATGGGAAGCCCAGCCCGTCGTCGGAATCCTGGTCTGCTCTTCTCTGGACTTTGTCTTAGAGACAGAAATATAAACTTCCATCTTGTTCAAATCACTGATATTTTGGTTTTTCTGTCCCTTGAAATCAAGCGTAAGCCTAACTAATTCCAATATCGGGGCTCTTCACTCTCCTCCCAACTCTAATCTCCTTTGAAGAAATAACTACTTCGTCCACAATTTTTAAAACAGCTGCTTCTCCCTGTTGGAGTCCCCATGTTCAGTCTGTATCCAGAACTTGCAGCTGCTTCCTTAAACATAAGTCTTAGACTTGCCTTTCCAGGACAGCATCCCTGGCGATGCCCCTGGGGCAGCCCCTCTCCTCTCCATCTCACCAATGCTCACACTGCTCACTGCCTGCCGTGCCCTGCCCTGATTAGCAGCCTTACAACCTGCCCCACAGTTCCTAACGCCCACCTGATTGTCAAGATCCTACCAAATCTGGACTCAGATCTTTGGCTGATCTGACATTATTTCCCTCCTTTTTCCCCATGTGAATTTCAGTTCTAATCAGGCCAATCCTCTTTCCAAAATACCAGCTCCACAATTCACTCCATTGATTCTTTAATACATGGAATATCTCCTTACCCTTCACTTGGCTATAGTATGTATTTAGTTATCTCCGCTGTTCAAGGACTTGAGCAAACTAGTAAGCACCAGGTAGGAGCCAGCAGGACTTGAACCAAGTGAACCAAAGTCCAGCAAGACTATAAGCAAACTCCCAGCTAGAGGACATAGCAACTTGAAAGTAAAGATACCGTCTATTACCTACTCAACATCAACCTCCTCCCCATAGTTCTGAGTCATCAATACTGAATCTTAGGAGATTCTCCAAAGGAGGGAAGAAATATAATGCAAAATGAAATAAAAAATTCAGACAAACAGTTAAAACCATGTGATAAAATAGACTCCCATGTAAAAATATAATTGAATTAAAAATTAGAATCTGCAACCTCACACTCATTAAAATAGATGTTAGCAAAAAACAGAAAATAAACAAGTGTTGGTGAGGATATGGAAAAATTAGAATCTTTCTGCACTGTGGGAAATGTAAAATGGTGCAGCTGCTGTGGAAAACAGTTTGGTAGTTCCTCCAATAATTAAAAATAGAAGAAGTACCAGCATACGGTCCAGCAATTCCTCTTCTGGGTATATATACAAAAGAAGAAAAAGCAAGGTCTTGAACAGGCATTTGTCCACGCATGTTCACAGCAGCATTATTTACAATAGCCAAGAGTGGGGAGCATCCACTGGAGGATGAACGGATCAACAAAATGTGAAATAGACGTATCATAGAATATTATTCAGTCTCAAAAAGGAAGGAAAAACATGCTACAACATGAACAAAACTTTAGGATATATGGTAAATAAATAAGTCAGTGACAAAAAAGACAAATACTGTATGATCCCACCTATACGAGGTACCTAGAATAGGCAAATTCACAGAGACAGGAAGGAGAACGGTGGTTGCTAGGGGCTGGAGGAGGGGGAAATGTTCATTATTGGTTGATAGGGTCAGAGCTTCTGTTTGGGAAGATAGAAAAGGATCCTGGGGACCTGAATGTTCTTAACACTAATAAACTGTACATTTGAAATGGTTAAGATAGTAGGTTTTATATTATATGTATTTTCCCACAATTAGAAATAATTTTTTTTAAGTTAGAGTTTACAGGATTAGGTGTTTACTTCTGTCAACACATTTGAATCACCTGGGGATTAAAACAAGACTCTGAGTCCTCCTCCCCCTGCCTTCCCCTCTTCCCCCAGAGACACATACCTAATTAATTGCTTTGAAATAGAGTCTTGGATGATTCTAATTTGTAACCAGGGTAATCACTGGGGTAGGAATTAGAGAAAAATGTCAGCTACCTCACACATATTTTATAGACATTCAATCTTAGGAGCAATGCGTGAGAGGAAGAAGAGTTTGGACTCAGCTGAACACACCTGAGGTTGGTTCTCACCTGAGGTTGATTCTCACCCTGGTATTTGCTGACTTTGTGACATCAGATAACACGTGCCCCAGAGTCCTGCAAAGCACTCAGTGTCCAGCACACACTAAGCCATTACAGTCAGTATTGAATAAATGAATCAATAACACATCTCTTGGGGAGCAGTATAACTAATTGTCACGTTGTTCTGAGAACTAGCTACCAGAAACAGTAAAGGGTGGGGTCCAAGACAGTGCTTGTCACACGAGAGGCACGTGGTAAGTGAAGGGTATTACTAACATTACAGAAGGATCTTCAAAGATCATCTAATCTGCAGTTCTCCTTTAGCAGGTGAGAATACTGGGAACCAGTGAAGAGAAAAGATTCTTTACCCAGTGGTTTTTTTTAAAATTATATAATAGCCTTTCACATTCTTCTTGTGTCTGAAGTGTTTTCGTATAAATGCCTACATTAAGCCCTGGCTGGCATAGCTCAGTGGGTTGAGCATGGGCCTGGGAACCAAAGGATCAAGGTTCGATTCCCACTCAGGGCACATGCCTGGGTTGCAGGCTAGTTCCCAGCAGGGGACACACAAGAGGCAACCATACATTGATATTTCTCTCCCTCTCTCCTTCCCTTCCCCTCTAAAGATAAATAAATAAATAATTTAAATGCTTACATTAAGACTTCCAAAGATCAATGCTGGTGTTCAGATCATCACTTATAGCAGGAACTGGGGTGTGTTCACATAAGCCTGCAGGCAACTCACTCAGTGATGTCCCAGGGCAGAATGTGGGTCATCAAATCCGAGACGATGACTTTGGGACTCCACAAGCCTGAGTCACTCTATACATTAAAAGCAATATCCTGGGGTTCCCCAAGGAGGAAATCACTTTTTGCTGATTTTCAAGAATTTCCTCTAAAATTGTCCACCCATGTTCACAGCAGCATTATTTACGACAGCCAAGAGTGGGAAGCTTCCAAACTGTCGAGACCTCACAGACCTACCGCCTCTCCCTGGCAGCCCCTTCAGAAAATGGCTGGAAAAAAGTGCACAGGCCACCTGTGGGGCCTGTTAAAAACAAAGGTGGCAGGAACTGAGACCTCGTTCTCCCGGATGTCCTGGTGATCTTGCACGCCCACTAAAATCAAGAAGCATCTTCATTCTAGGAACCATCTGGCAGTTCGTTCATTGTGGTGTTTGATGTTTTACTGAGCAGGTAGTCCAGACATGCCCTGTCCTTGGCATTGTAGTTATGAAGTCAGAGAAGACATCATTCTTATCCTGAAGGGGCTCAGAATCTCGCTGCAGGACCAACAGCAGATGATGTGGTACAGCGTGCTCTTTCATTTATTTCATTTAATCATCCAATAAATAATTATCTAGAGCCCACCATATTCTAGGCATAGATTCACATGCAGAAATGTTACACAGTATAGTGGTTTAACTACGAATACAGCGCCAACACTACCTGCGTTCGCATCCTGGCTCCTCTACTCGCTAACTGAATGACCTTGGGCAGGTGGCTTAACTTCTGTATGCCTCAGTTTCCTCATCTGTAAAGATGAGATATTAATGGCACTTTTCTTACAGGGTGATTGTAATGATTTGATGAGTTGACAAATGTAAATCCTAGACTAGTCTCTGGTACATAGTAAGTCTGAGCATGTTTCCACAGGAATCCAAGCTTCATGAAAGCAAGGATTTTTTGTCTGTTTTATCCCTAACACCTAGAGAGATATCTGCCACATAGTAGGCAATCACTAAATGTTTGTTGAGTGGATAAATTAATTTCTATGAGCAATTGCCAATTATATGACAGGGGTTATTTGTATTATATTTATATTAACTGATTCTCTTCCCCTCTTCCAACACATACAAGTGGGGCTATTTATAAGTAAATATTTTAAATAATATGTACCTGGGCTAAAAAAAAAATTCCCAGGTGCTAAAGTGTCAAAGTAAGAAATCACAGGCAGAGCTTTAGGTAGAAGCTGGCACATTAGGAGTCTTAAAAATTTCCAATTTTTTTAATGATGGTGGTGGTGAGGATGATAATGACGGTGATGAAGATGATGGCTAGATAAATGAAGATAAATCTCAAGAAGAATTACAGGGGAACAGTCTTTCTAGATCAACTCCTTGGATAGTCACTCCTTCTCCCAATTTTGCCTGTGATATCCAAAGGCAAAAGCTATCTGGAAAAAAAAGGCACCACCTAATTATCAAATTAATTGTGACCTCCATGAAGATGGAACTACCTAGCTTATCTCTGTATCTCAAGTTTAGGTTCATTGCATGAACATTGCACGATCATTGCACTTCATAAACTGAACTAGACTTAGAGATTTTCCTGAGGCACTTTCTTCTGGTCTTAGAGCATCTGTACACAGAGACGGAGCCTCACAGACCCTAACATTTAGGAGAGACATAATATGTCAATCACCCAGTGTTCCACTTCACTGCTCCCCATAGCCACCAAAGTCGTCTGCCAGCCTACTGATTATTTCTGAGGAAAGGATTCAAACTTCCATGAGTCTATTAGAAGAGATTAATGTTGAGACTCCTTACAACCTGCCATGTATAACCTGTTCTAGCTCTAGTTGCTTGGGATTCCAATCTATAGGGGATGATAAAACTTATTGGGATAAATAAGAATATGGTCCCAGCTAACTTAGGTTTCCATGCAAGTCTTCTAAATAACTGACAAAATATAAATGGGACCTGTTGAAACCAATATAGGCAGCACATTGGAATAAAAAATTCAAAACTATTCTTAGTTGGCACCTACAAATCCAAGATGAGTATTTTGGTTCTTTGCACATGCAAAGTGTACAGTACAACTATGAGATGCACCACCAACTCGGAGGCCAGCTAGCCAATATTCTAAAACCAAATAGTATACAGTGTAGAGTTGGTCATTGAGAGTGAGTGATTCATTTTATTATTCAAATTTTAAACCCTTTAACATACCTCCCAAAATGCTATATGATTTAAAATATTAAGATTCCTAGACAATTCTAAATAAAGTATTATGCTATAATACGTTGCAGCATAATAAGTAGACATAATATCTTATTTTTTTAATGTAAAGAGATACACAACTTTTATTACTAGAAAATCAGTTTCTCCTCAAACTTGCTGAACTATTAAATAAATATTTAGATATTCTCCTTTGCAAAGGTGCCCACATGTCTCAGTCTAGCGCTGGGCCTGTCACTGCAAACACCTTCCCATCACCTGCCCCTGGTCCTCCAAACCCCCCTGTTTGTGCTCAAACAGCCTCTGAAAGCCAGGTTTGCATCTGGACAGTCAGGCATTCCTGGGGCACAGGTAACTGTTGGAGACATCCATTTCCTTTCCCGCTGTCAGAGGCAGCATGGTACACTGATTAAGGTCTCAGGGTCAAACTACCTGGGTTTGCTTTCTGGCTCTAGAATGACCATACGACCACTCAATAACCATCTGACCTTGGCCAAAGTACTCAACTTCTCTGAGTCTATAAGCTCATCTATGTAACAAGGATGACGATAATGTCATATGCGGAGTGTACCTGTTAGCTAAAAAGAGTAAACACATGGATAGTGTGGAGAAAAATGCTTGGCACATAGTAAGTCCCTGATACACACTAGCTATTATTATTGTTGTCACTGTGCCCTCTCTAGTTCTAGATCACTCCTTCCTTCCTCTCCATTCTGGCTCAGGTTTATGTCATCTCACACACAAATTTCTGCCAAGATTTGGGGCTGGGGTATGGGAATGTAGTATTAGACATTAGGGAAGATTGCATGAAGGCAATGAACATTGAAGTTGTGCCATAAAATTTATTTCTCCCCTACTTGGGTGCCTATCAGAAAATTAGGAAAGAAAAAATTGAGGACTGAATAATCCCCAATCAGATTACACAACTCTTTATAGGCCAATCAGAGCCCCCTCAACTTCCTTCTGTTCTCAGACTGGTATATTTCTCTCTCTCTCTCTTTCTCTCTCTGTTTTTCTCTCTTTCCTTCTATGTAACATCTTTCTAATCTTGTTGTTACTCTTTCTGTCCCTCAGAGCTTTTCTCCTAATTTTATATATTTTAAACTTTCTGAGCCCAAAGGCATGCCATGTGCCAGCTGCAGTAACACCAGGCCTTGGCAGAGCAGGGTAAGACGTCCAAGTTTTCCTTGTGCTCTCTAGTCCTAAAAGTATGATTAACTTTGAAGATGTCACATACAAGGGGAGTGCTCCTAACCACTTCTGTTGCTGCCTGATTTGAATAGATTTTTTGCTCAAATAAATTCTTAATGTTTTTTTTTTAAAGAAATTACACACGAGACTTTGGTTGAGCAAAAATAAAATGAAATGGCTTACTGGTCTCAAATTGCTGTATATTTGTGCCATTGATATCAGTGTCACACTTGAATTTTAATTATGCTAAAACAAGAAGTAAGTGCTAACTGTCAGGAGCACAGACTCTGGACATGAGAGGGCGGCCGCAGGTTATGAATGTCCTTTAGTGCACAGAGGTGCCAACTGAGGGGTTGGGACCTGAAGTCCAGCCACACACTCCAAATGCTACTTATCTCTATCGAGGGGTGAATTTACTCAGAAGAGGCTCTTTTTCTATTTTGCACAGATACCATATAGTATTGCTTACATGCAGGAGTGATTGATTAAATATGTAAATATGTTGAGGATAACTCAACAGATTATCCTCCCAGATTTCTCATAGCATGAGGATTGAAATTGCGCATACCAATGTGAGTTAATGGTTTTTAATATAGGTAGATAGAATGTATGTGGATGCTTGGAGGTGTGTACGTGAATATATTTCCTGGTTCTTCCCAACAAGAGGCATAGAATCTTTGATACATGAGTAGCAGTGACCACAGTCATGCTCATGCCTTAGTTTCTAAGATACTGTTCTCTACTGAAAGAAATCAGAGCCCTTTGGAAAGAAGGATTCCAGGGCTGGGGCAGTGAAAATATAAGATGAGCCAGGAACATCCCGTGGGTTCTAAAAAGTAAGACAGTGCTCAAAAATCTGAAGATGTGTCAAAAGTCCACAAGGCCAACCTGAAAGGGCTCCCTCCTACCTGTGTCTGGTCTCCCAATCAACCATACTCATGCTTGACCAAATTGGAGAGAATCTGAGCAGCAAAATAAACAATGATAGTTGTAGATTATAACCCACTGAATACAATTATAACCTATGAATCCATACTAACACAAATGAATAAATAAAAATAAATTAGTGAGAAAGAAAGTAAGCTGTACCTTAAAACAGAATACAAACTAATAAAAGTAGATGAATGATAAAATTTGAAAATTGTCATTTGGTAACCATCTCAGTCACATCTGATTCAGGAAAAATCATCAGTGGATGCTAAAAATAAATGGGTGAAAGTTTGGGGAACAGGATATTTACAGAGTCCCAAAGTATCATCCCATAAAATACTGATTAATTAGTAAATACGCAATACATATTCATTACTTAATACAAAATAGTTACTTAGCAGTCTGATTGGATAACCTAACAGACACAACTGTAACCAAGTGACAAAACTTAACGTTGCCAATAATGGGCAAGTTGGCATTAGGTGCCATCTGATACAATGCACTGAGAAGAACAGGCCATTGCTTCCATGGTTTTTATGACAAATATACATAATCTGAATCCAATTATCAGGAAACATTAGACAAATGCAAATCGGGAGACATTCTACAAAGTAATGGGACTATACTCTTCAAAAATGTCAAGGTCATGAAAGATAGGAGCAAAGAACTATGGCAGAGTGAAGTGGCACCATGACTAAACACAACACATGACCCTGCCTTAGGAGGTTGTCTGGAAAACCCAGGTCTGAATTCTGTGAATATGTCTTCCCTCTGCTGGAAAAAAATCTTTAAGTTCCTTAGTGTTGTCCGAGTCCTGGCCACTCACCCCCGGGCTGGGGCATAAGCACACTCTAGAAGAGGCCGGACTCGCTACACCAGCCCCAACCTCCTGGACACCCTCCCCACTCCCTCTGGCTGTCCCAGGGTGGGTCCGCTGCTGCCTCACTGCCTGACCCTTTGAGTGGCGGGCCTCCTCATACTGCAGGTCCAGGCCTGGTCCTGCCTTCACATCCCGGAAGCACTCTGTGGACCCTCTGCCTCTTCACTCCACACCTGTGGACAAGCCATCACCCAGCCCTCACTGCCAGACCCCCTGCAATGGCCAGGCTCTGGGTATCCACCTGCCTCGGGGGAGAATGTGGGTAAAAATCATATATTAAACTAGTAATAATCTGGCCACAGGTCAGCTTCCTGCCTCAGCCATCAGAAAACCTGTATTTCACCCACCTGAGAATATTTGCCAGTCCTTAGATGCATAGGGTTCTTTAACGTAGGGTCTTCCTGCTGCCTTAAACACCTCATCCCCTCCTCACACACAACCACCTTCACCCACCCCATCCGTCTGTGGAACTAAGGCCCAGCTCAACCTTCATCTTCTCTCTTTCTGCATCCCAGTCAGAATTAAATACGGTTTTGGTGGTTACTCCAACACCAATCCCACTTTACTCTGACAAGGGTCCGTGTGTGTCTCTGCCTGCAGATGAAGAGCTTCAGGAAGATGGGGACCTTATCCTGTTCAGTGTTACCCACCTGAAGACTAGCTCCCGTAATTAAAAGCAGGAATTGTGCCATCACCGAATGCACAAAGCTAATAGGTGATGCATTCTGTCTTTTAATAAATGAATAGCCCTGGCTGGTGTAGCTCAGTGGATTGAGCATGGGCCTGGGAACAAAAGAATCATGGTTCCATTCCCAGTCAGGGCACATGCCTGGGTTGCAGGCCAGTTCCCAGCAGGGAACACACAAGAGGCAAGCATACATTGATATTTCTCTCCCTCTCTCCTTCCATTCCCCTCTAAAAATAAATAAATAAAATCTTAAAAAGATAAAATAAATGAATAAATGTTTTAGAGGTAGCTTCTACTTATTACACTCTTTTACACTAATACCCCTTAGCCCTGTCTTCATCAGCATGAGAGTGTACATCGAATTCATTGACTCATTCATCTCCTGAATCCCTAATACTGCAACACCATGGGCTAGATGTTGGGGACTTGGAGGCAAATGAAATGTAAGCTGCCTTCAAGGAGCTCAGATTCCCACAGTCAACTGTAAAACAATGTCAAAGTGTATTAATAGGCAGAAGCTTAGGGTTAATACATTTTAAAGAAATATATTATTCCTTTAAAATAATATGAAGCCCATGTGCTTGCAAAAAATGTTATTTAGGGGATGATAACACTGTAGAAATTTGGAAATGGTTTCATCACCAGCCATTTAATTATCTGGGTGACTGTCACCAAGATCATCAAGAAAGCTTTTAAAGAATATTTATTTAAAGCTGAAATAATGAATGTGTTTCTACCTGAAAGAAATGATGAATCCTTTTTAAAAAAAAAAGAGAGAGAGAGAGAGAATTGTTAGCAATTTCAGAAGGTGAACTAGTAAAGGATTCATTCTCATATCGTTCTCCTCTGTCTGATGAAGATGGAAGGTTTACATAGGCTTGACTCATCCCCATGGCAACAGCCTTTCTCCTGGGTTACCATAGGAATTGTGAAGGCCTTTATAAACCTTCCATTAGCGGATCCTAGGCCAGCAGCAGTCAGAAACATCTGCCGGGAAAGACACTGCAAAGTGTCAGCAAGGGCATCTGGGAATTAATTTTACCCAGAGTAGCTGCGCCAGTCCATTCAGCCTCCGCGTCCACATCCATGAAGACTAGATAACACCAGACTCAGTCCGATGGCGTGAACACTTCACACAAAGGGGTTTTCAAAATCCTGCCACAGATATAACCCTATTTCAAAAGATTTTGAGACACCAGGAAGGAGGAGTCTGTCCTTAGAAGGGACACCCCGGGACAGGGTATTAAAGCCACATTGGTAAGAAATATAGTGATGAATGGTGGTGATTTCTCAAAATCACTTCACTGGACACTTTAAAAATGGTTAAGATGATAAATTTTACATTATGTATATTTCATAATTAAAATAAAAAATTAAAAGAGTCGTAATGATGATAGTGCCCTTATTGGGCATCAGCTACATCCCACCTGTTAATACTGGGAGCTTCAGGTCATCTATGTCCACCATCCCACAGACAGTAATTATCCCAACATTGAAGATTATTATTATCCCTACTTTGAAGATGAGGAAACTGAGGCTTACAGAAATAAGTTGCTCCAGGGGACACACTAGAAGGTGGAGACAGCAGTCAAACTCAGGTCCCTCTGGCTTTGGAATCTTGGCCCTTAACCACCAGCTTCACATCGATGTCACATATCCTACAGTGGCTCGTTGACATAGCAAAGATACATTCTGTTGACCTGGTATCTGCAGGCCCTTGTTGATTTCGGTTTAAATGTTTGTTGTTTTCTTTTTTTAAGACATGAAAGATAACCTCTTAGGATGCCAATGCAGAAGGACTTTCACTTATAAGGGGGGACCCAGAACAACTTGAGATTTACTTATAAAAAATTGTGTATTTATTTTTACATGTTTAAACTTCAGGCACCTTCAAAGTACTCTCCATTTGATGAAATACATCTATCAAGATATTTTTTCCACAGTTCAAAACAGTTTTTTGAACTCATTAATTTTGATGTCTTTTAGTGTTTCTACCATTTTTTGTTTCACTTCTTCCACCTCAGCAAAATGTTTCTCTTTGAGGACTTTTTCATCCAGGGAAACAGAAAATAAAGAAGTCACTTGGGGTGAGATCAGGTGAATAGGCAGGGTGGGGGTATGGGTCATGCTGTTTTGGTCAAAAACTGCTGAACACTCAGCACAGTGTGGGCAGGTGCGCTTATAAATCACCCATCACGAAATGGGTAAACACGAAAGAGTCTTCAAAAAATTCACTGAAACCAAACGCTGTCTCTCACAGCAGCACCACTGGTACAGATATAGATGGGTTCCTAGAACACTCACCTAGAGGGAGAAGCCAGTACTACAAGGGGCCTGCCCTCCAGAAGATAATTCCAGTTATTTTGGGGGTCCCTACCTTGTATATTCTAACCATTGAATTTTTCTTACAACAATCATGTGTAATACAAAAATATTTCCATCTTTTAAAAGTTGCATGGAATAAAAATAGCTCCTGTGTTGGAGCTTTCCAATAGCAATCTGTATTTTTAAAAAACAACCACTAAAATCTACAGGAAAGTTCTGTATACGGAGAAATTGCTTAGTAAATAAACTGGAAAATTGCAGGTAATTTTTACATACTGGAAAGCCATGTCTCATCAGGGCAAAGAAAATGACCATGTGCCATGATAGAACATGTGGAACGCACATGGTAGTAATCTCTTTGGGCTTTGGTCAGGCCATATGGAAGAAATATAAAAAAGGGTACTCTGGGGGAAAGGAATTCTAAAACCCTAGGTAATTTCTTCAGTAGCAAGAAGGAAGGCAACACTAGGAATTGATTCTTTAAAAACAAGTCTTTAGGGCATGCCACCAGAGAGGAGACACACCAGGTCCCCTGGGAGTTTTCTCCTGCAGGCCAATCATAGCAGCGAAGGACACTAAGTGAGATCCTTCTACCAAGAGCCAAAACTCTGGGTCCTAGTCACTGAAGCTCTCAACCCTCAAGTGAATGGCAAATGGAAGAAGAAATTACATTTTCTCTCTTTAAACTCTTATGTGGAAAAGAGGATACTAATTAGCAAATAATGAAAAGAGACCAAAATTGCACCTACTTTTCTTTTTTTTTTTTTAATTTTGCTTTTGAAGTACAGTTTCTTAAATATCTGGCAATGTTTCTATTTAGTTACCTTAATATTTTTTCCTTTCCAATTGAAAGGAAATAGGGAGCTGTGTTTAACATGTTTAGAGTATCAGTTTTGAAAGATGAAATAGATCTGAAGATCCGTCACACAACAATGTGAACGAACTTAATACTACTGAACTGCACCCTTAAAAGTGGTTAAGATGGTAAATTCTGTTGTGTGTTTTATACCACGATTTTTTAAAAGGTAAAATTGATGACCTCTGTCTTCATCAGCTCAGGCTGCTGTAACAAAATGCTAAAGGCTGGGCAACTTGAGCATCAGACATTTATTCCTCACAGTTCTGGGGGTTAGTGAGTCCAGAATCAAGGTCCCTCTTCCTGGCTTGTAGATGGTCACCTTCTTGCTGTACCCTCACAAGGCAGAGAGCGTAAACTCTGGCCTCTTCTTCTTCCTATAAAGATATGAATCCCTTCATGGAGCCCCGCCCTCAGGAATTCATCTAAACCTAATTACCTCTTGTGTGATTGGCATCCAGAAAGAGAGGACTTTGGGCGCTCTTGTCACTTGAAGAGAAAAAGTCCAGAATTCTCTTGCTTTGCTTTCCTGTTCGCTTCACTTCCAGTCCTACTTTTGCATTCACTCCCCCTGATCTCTTATGTTTGTCCATTGAAATTATGATGGATGACTTCTTGGTCCTTAATGTTTTCCTGAGTCCTTGTGTTGAACTTGCCCTCAGATTAGATCTACCTCTCATTTTGAGCTGCTATCTGGGCCCAGGTCTCTGAATCCCCACCATGAGGGCCCACCCTGGTCCTCTTCAAAAGCAAGATGCGCTGGACATCGAACCAAAGTCATTATCAACACACTGGACAAAAAAAACCCTATTAAACAATAAACAAAATTTTATCAACAATAATTTAACACCTTGCTCTTCGAGTCATTAAATCAATTGTTTCAATCTAGGATTTCAGATGTGGCTTGGTAGTAACTTATGTAATATAGATTTGGGGGCTTTATTGACCAGTACTAGCAAATCCAATATTAATCAACAGTGTGATAATGTCACTAAGATGATTAACATGTTTAGCTACATGAGAAAGTTGGCAAACTGTTTTTGTGAAGGAAGAGACACTAAATATTGTAGACTTTGCAGGCCATACAGTCTGTCCTGATTGCTCAACTCTTGTCATTGTCTTTCAAAAGCAGTCAGAGTCACTGTGTAAAAAATTGGGAGTGGCTATGTTCCAATAAAATTTTAGATATATATCCTGGGTCAGTTTGCTGACCCCTGGGCTATAACACATAGAGCCATGATCAAGAAGTTGCTATTTTTACTGCATCCTGCAGGCATCAAGCCATAAGCCGATTCTTGAGTTCATTTCTGGGCTCTAAAAGTTTAATTGGTGAGAAACTAGAACATACAGACTTTCCTATTGGCTAATATTGATTTATTAATTCATCAGCCTTGAGTGCAGTCTTTCAGATCGCCAAGAATCTACCTAGAAGTACTGACATTCCATTTAAACTTTCCATCTGGTCCCCAAGGAGAATGTGACCATCCTTATCAAAGTCTTGCTAGATCAGACTGCCTACATCTACCATGGCACTGACAATCAAAGAAGAAAGGGGCATTAGTGTGTGGCATGTTTGTCCTTCCTGAATCCACGTAGCTCCTCAGGACCAACTGTTCCTTTAAAGTGCTCACCTGGTGATCTTTCAGGAGACTGTACTAGCTTCTTTGTTGCAGTGACAGATTTATGGACAGAAGTCACAAACTTGTCACCTTATGACCCTATCTGTCTTCAGACTTGTTTAATTCAGCCTGCAAAACATTTTTAAATTTTCAATAGTTATCCCCACTGGAAAATAATAAAATTTAACATAAAAAATGTTGCAGTTCTAGCAATTTTGGGCATGGCTGCAGCCAACTGGAGCTAAATAACAGCTGTCCCTTCGAAAGGGAGCCCGCTCTTCCCAGCTCACTGGGGTCTCCAACCACGCTATTTTACCTCACTGAAGTTGTATTTTGGTCTCGTGAACATCCCTGTTTGGAAGCCCTCTATATAACCCACCTTTCCCTCTTTTAGAAAATCATGATTATGCTTAGCTGATTCCAGCCCTCTGACACATCCCCCACTTTTCACAGCTCGCTCCGAGTTACCCAAAAGTGGCTCGGTAATCTCATCTGCAAGGTCTCGTAGTTCCCCAGAATACAATGTTCCTGGGCAGGAGGCTTGAAGCTTTGGATTCACTCACAGTCTCTCCACCAGTTTGGCCTTCGGTGATCTTTTTTATGTTCCCATTGGTTTTACCCTTTCCATTCATAAGGTTGTTCTCCTTGGCAGAGCACACAAAAGCCAAGAGTTTTTGAACAGTTTTGAAAGCATTTACCCAAGGCACTTGCTTTTTTGCCTTTTTCACTCTTCAGCTTGCTTGAAACAGAATTTTGTGTCTTTTATGATGTCCTGAGCATTGTCCACAAGTCACAATTTATCCTTAACTTTTGCTTTCCTGACGTCATTGGCACAAATCTTTATCATCTTTTATCTTTTATATTCTTGCTTTGGTTTCTGGCCATGTCCTTTGATGATCTCAGCTCACAAAGAGTGGAGGATTCTTTCTATTTAGAGACCACTCTGCTTCTTCTTCATCAGGATTGTGTACAGTTTCATAGACAAACTATCCACATGGGGACCTTCCCAACCCTGTGAGACATCTACCACTTCAGAATGTCAAGCTAGCTGAAGCTCTTCTCTGGATTTCTCCCCCGCCCCCATGGTTAATAGACATTCTTTCAGATTTCTCTCCTTTTTTAAAAATCAAAATTAAATACAGGAAGGATCTCATCACTTCATCTACCTGCAGGGAGGAAAAAACTTGGGGGCAAGGAAGGATTTATTAGAAGCTGGGTAGAATCTGAGATTTGATTAGGCCTGACACCCCTTGGTTTCCGTCCTTGTCCCTTGAATTAATGGCAGTTGAGAGCCTCCTGGGAAAAGAAACAGATACTCATGGCATGTCAGAGTAAGTCAGGTAGGGGAATGCAACAGGAAGCAAACTGCAAAAGGGCTTGTGGGATCTCTTAGAGATGATTTACTTCAAAATAAGAGAAGCATGCATGGCTAGTCAGACTCAGTGATGAAGTCTGAGGGTCCGTGGGGAGAGAGGCTCCTAGTGACAAGATGGGGAGATTTACTTGAACCCACCCTGACCTCACCAACCAGGCACGTGGCTGAACCCTAAAAAGATGGGAGCCATGAGTCCACTAAAAGAGCTTTCCACCAAAATCAGTTGTGGGCTCCTCCAAGAGACTGAGATGTGGAGGAGGGAAAGGACCAGCCAACCAGAGCAGCAGTGGGCATCGAGTGATGCTATAAAAACAGGCTGGGGACAATCAAGACACCACACCTACACACCTTGCTTCCTCACCAGACCTGTGATCTGGGCTGGGAATATGTTCCTTCCATCTGGCTAGGTGATCCTCAGGAGGCCTCCGTGTTAATAATAGCTTCTTTTCTTTTATACTTTTGCCTTTTTCAAGGTTTGACTCACAGATCAATGTCGCACTAGCCTACCTCTCCTTCTGAAAATCTGCTCCCTTCTAACAGGCTGAACACTTTCGTTGCCATATTTAGGTGTGAGGATCCTCCTGTCAAGTCTCTGAGGACCCTGAAGCTATATACTTCTTCTTGTATTAAGATATCAAAACAATTCTATTGCTCGATACTAATAAGTCTTTCTAATCCCTGCTTAGATTTCATCTTTCATTCCCTGAGCTGCTTCCCCTCAGTTTTATGCTTCTGGGTAAGTAGTAACCAGCTCTGCAATTTTATCTGAAACATCTCTTGAAGATGCCATTGGCGGTCCTCATGTCATAATACTTACTAATAATGCTGATGACCCCTTACCAGGTAGCTACTATGTGCTTTTTACATATACAGTATTATCTCTTATCCTTGCATGGGATATTTTCATCTCCACTTTATAGATGAAACTCAGGGGCCTGAATACCATTCTCAAAGTCCCAAAGTTACTAAGTGGATAGGCTCATCTAACAAGTGAAAGATGATTGGAGAGTTTAGTGAAGGGACCCTGTTAAGGTATGGCAGAGTTTATGGAATACCTGCAAGGAGGTATAAAGCAACCCATGGATAGAAATAGCAGAAAGCTTTTACTAACCTTGGGTAAGAATGGGCAAGAGGGCCAGTGGTTACTAGGGCCTGGAGAGAAAACTGTAGGAGGAAGACACCTGTCAGGAGTAGCCACTGCCAAACTGTAGCCTAGTAGAGAGAGAGCGAGCTGGAAAATAAGTATCCTGACCTCATTTCCCACCCTCTGATTACCAGCCAGTACTTCCCATTGGCTAAACCAAACAAGATGCAAGAGAGCAAACCTTCAGTCAGCCTCCCAGCAAAGAGAACAAGGCGTAGAAGGGTAGGAAAATGGAGAATATCTTTTAGAGCTGAAATTTGAACCTTGGTTTACCTAACTCCATGACGCATTTATCTCAAACTAAGAGCTCATGATTTCGGTTTCTAATTTTTTTAAATTTATTTATCTTTAGAGGGGAAGGGAAGGAGAGAGGGAGAGAAATATCAATGTATGGCTGCCTCTCATTTATCCCCTGCTGGGAACTGGCCTACAACCCAGGCATGTGCCCTGACTGGGAATCAAACTGTGATCCTTTAATTTACAGACCCACACTCAATCCACTGAGCTATGCCAGCCAGGGCTGGTTTCTAATTTTTTGATCTCCAAATCCAAATTTGATACCCAGATATGTGTCCTAGGCAGTGAATACTTCCCAGATGACTCTATTCCTTCTGAGTTATCCTTCCAAATAATGGCCCAAAAAAGCAGAGAAGAAAGCCATCCCAGTACCCACAGTGCTGCTGTGTTTTTTTCAGCACAGAAGAATATCCCTGGAGATATTGATGATAACATTTGCCCACATAAATGATTCATTAGGAGAGGCTTATCTTAGCAGGCTCTGCCACAGCCCAGACACATGTTTCAAGGAGTCAGAACTCTCCTAATTCGATGACTGGCCCAACCCACACTTCCTTCAAAGCTCTTATTTCTTGATTTTCTCATAGCTCATCTACCTCTTTCTTAAGAAGGAACACCAAGGGGCGCTCATCAAGTTCTTTTACATTCTCCTCATTTGGAGAAATCTGAAGACTCCCAGTGACTGTTGGTCCCTGATTCACTGCCCTCATCTGTGCAGGCATTGTCCATGACTTTCCCAAAGGTGAGGAATCATAACAGCATGTTGGCCAGTTCCCAAGACAAGAATGGAGCTATTTTTCAAACAGGCAGTATCATTGCTTTAGAAAGTTGTGTGAAATAAAATACAATTATGTAAGCAGAAATACCTAAATCTACAAAAAATTTTAAAAACGCTGCTAAAACTAACAAATGAATTTAGCAAGGTCATGGGTCACAAGGTAAATATATAAAATTGATTGTATTTTTATAGACTATCAGTGAGACTTTAAAAACAAAAAGAAACAATACCAATTATAATAATAAAAAATGAAATACTTGGGAATACGTTTAACACATGTAAATGTAAAACCTTTACCCTGAAAACTATGTTGCTCATAAATTAAGAATATCTAAATAAATTAAGAGATATACATTTGTTTATGAACTGCTAGTCTCAGGACTATTAAAGTATCAATTCTCTCCAAATTGAATCTCTTTGGTAGAGATTCAAAATCCCCTCTATCAAAACCTCAGCAGTCTTTTCCAGTAAAAATTGATGTCCTGACTCTAAAATGTATATGGAATTACAAATGATCTAGACTATCCAAAATCATGTTGAAATAGAAGCACAAAGTTGGAGGACTTACCCATCTGAATTCCAGACTTACTACAAAACTGTAGTCATCAAGACAGTGTGATATTGGTGTAATAACAGACAAATGGATTGATGAAACAGATTAAAGAGTTCACATATACATGTTTCCAACACAGGTGCCAAGGTAATTCAGTGGGAAAGGGCAGTCAGTCTTCTACCGGTGTTGCGGTAATGACTGGATGTGTGTATGGAGAAAGATGAGCATCACCCCTTACCTCACATCACACACACAAAATTAACCTGAAATAGATCACGGAACAAAGCACAAGACTACAACTATAAAACACCTACAGGAAAACATAAGAGGAAATCTTTGAGACCTTAAAATAGACAAAGATATTTTTAAATTCAGGATATAAAAGGCAGGAGACATAAAATGAAAAACTGATGAATTTAAAAGCAATCATCCTGAGGCTACTGCCCGGGCAGTTCAGGGCACTTTGGCACCCAGATGAATCTCTCTCTGCTTATTTCTGTCCTTGTGTTAATGAGCATGTTAAATTGACCCTTGGCTGAAGCTACACAGTTGAGGGAAAGCACTTTGGCCCAGCCTGTCAAAGTTCTCTGCATTGGAAGTGGTCTCAATCCCAGTTGACAATCAAATGTCAATTTGCCTTTGTTCTTTGTAAATATGTATCTTTGTAAATACATAAGGAAAAGAAGAGGCTGAGCCGAGATTGAATTTATGTTTTCTGGGGACCTAGGCCAAAATTACACCTCACACTGCCCATGCTCTATGACTAGCACAGGCTTCATGTGCTGTTGTCCTGCTGTTTCACTCCATGGTTTAAGAGCAAATGTCCCCTACATGTTAAATTAGAATCCTTAAACTTAATTAATTAGAGGACACATTTTCTGAACCTGTCCTAAAGAAGGTAAATTCTTCCCAAGAGGATGTTTCAACCATAATCTACATGGCCACCTTCAGTATACAGTTTACCAGATGGCTGTGGCCACTGTCCCCATTACTGAAACTAAAGTCCCACTAAAGGACCCAGCCCTGGCTTAACTAAGGACATGGACATTGGTAAAGGTGTATCTCCACTTAGAGGACTCCAAGATGTTTTAACCACTTGAAGGCCCTGAAAGTTCCCCTCAGGGTTAGGATAATGAGATGGAGACAATAGGAATTTAAAGATAAAAGCAGTTGAGTCTGCTTTGGCTGTTGTAGCTCAGGTGGTTGGAACCTTGTTCTGTATAATGAAAGGCTGTGGGTTCAATTCTTTGTCAGGGCGCAGGAACTAGGTTACAGGTTCAGTCCCCAGCTGGGGAGCCTATGAGAGGCAAACAATTGATGGTTTTACATGGATGTTTTTCTCTCTTTCTTTTCTCCCTCCTTCTCTCTCTCTCTCTTCCCCTCTCTGTAAAAGCAATAAAAACAAAATGTCCTCAGGTGAGGATTGAAAAAAAAAGAAAAAAGAAATTAAAAAGCAGCACAGCCTGAAGATATCCTTTATAAGAAAAAGCACACATCAGAAATCTCATAGCTATGAACCCATTGATGCTTTCCTTGGAGTTCATCCCCTTCTAGTCCTGGACCTACGGACTTGAGTCTTTACTCTTCTGCATGAACCCAGTAATGTCTGAATTTCTGATCACGCTGAAACCTGTCAGCATCGTAGGGTCGTAGTGATGTCTCCAGTTCCAGTATGTAGTCCTAGCTGACCCGCTTTACCCTAACACTGATCACTATTCTGTTCTGTAATAAGAGTACAGAACTGAGGAAGGCTTTTGAGGTTTTGCTGCAGCTCTTTCTCAGTTTCTTCAGTTCACTTCTTTTCTGGTCTGTGGTGACACAAAATGGTCCTTGACTTCCAGAAAATTACCCTCTGGTCAAGGAGAAACTAGAGCAAGTCCCTTAATTTTTTTCAGCTAAGATCTGCCCTGTTTACGCACACAATAATTTCAATAATACATTCTGTACACAAGGAACATTACATAAAATGTTTCTTCCATTAGAGCTTGCATTAATGGAAAACAAAGTCCAACAAATTAACTAATTAGCAGAAACCTTACTTGAGTTCTAGATAGAGATCCAAAACATAATTACTTAAGCAATGTGCGGTCTTGATCTCCTTTTTATATCATTAGAGACGGTATTCCAGCTACTTTTAAAAAATGTGTTTACTGTTTTCACTTAAACAAAATGGTCCCTTCGACTAGACCTCTGGGCCACTCTTTTAGCTAAAAAGGACACTCTACACTTAATAGGCCTCAGGGACAACACCAAAATGAGTCCTCTGCCTGTCCCCAGAGGCTTCTTAGACTCTACCATCAGTCATTCTTCAGAGACAGGGCTTATAAGTACCCTACTCCCAATATAAAAATACAAAATTAAAGCCTTGTAGCTGAGAAGTTGCAGATTCAATGTGCGCTCGCTATTTTTCCCGCTTCCTCCTCAGCCACCCCTACTCAGTCTCACTTGTCTCATCTGTTGACATGTCCATCTCCACATTGGATCCTAATCCCACGTGAAAAAAAATTTGTATCTCTTTCTGCTTGAGGCAGCTTCCAGCACTGTCTGGTTCAATGTTTTGCACACAGTACATCCAAACACACATTTTAAAATACATTGATTAGTACAGTAAAGCTTCTCTCAAAACATTTTATCCTTGGCAGCTAGACACGACCAGCAAGGACGGGGGGACCCTTGCTCTCTTGTCTGGGCTTTAGACAAATGCAGAATGTGAAAGGGTCAACAGAGAAACAGGATTACAAAAGGCAATGCTGTCAGGAGTTGGAAAGTTGTTAATGTGGGCCCAGTCTTTCTCAGAGCACCCCTGGGAACTTGGGAATTACAGACCATTAAGCCTCACCTTGGTATCAGGACAACAGATAGAGACTTAAAGAAGGACAGACTAGTACAACACAGATAAGGTGGCTGTGACACTAGGTCTCAGCGTGGTTTTCCCTGGGGAGGCTGAGCCTCTGCAATCAGGGAGAGTTCTTTGATAAAGAGAATGAAGAAACAGACCTTTCAATGTGGTTGTACTCAGCTCAGATTTGCTCACGCTTTCAGCCAGCTTGGGCCAGGAGTAGAACACAGCTACTCTAGGAAGAAGAGATAGAGGAGTCTGCATGGGATCTTCCCTGAGTTCAAACATCTTCCTAGCAGCAAACAAGTGGGATTAAACTGGGTAGCAGTGGGCTGGGAATTTCTACAGTCCCTTAATGGAAGAGATGCACTCTTGCCAGATTTCTCTAGAGGGAGTTTCTGTTGGGGAATCCTATATTTCTACTGTTTGCATTTAAAAAAATCATAGAGGTTGGAACAACTGTAACAGCTTAAACAATAAAAAAAAAGAAAAAATCGAATAGAGGTCCTTTTAAGATAGAGATCATTAGCTCAACACAGTATACCAAAATATTAATTATAGAGAAGGTGCTAGATGCAAATGGCTGCTGTCTCTTCCTGTCTTGAAGCTTACCAGCATCTGAATTACCTGGATCCTGCACTAAATCATGGATCCTCCCAAACCCACTTCCCTACGTAAGCTTTCTGTTTCTGAAATAAAGAAGACCATTGTTCTCCCAGGCACAAAATGGGAAAGGAGCCACCTTTTACGTCTCCCTCTTGGCAGTTCTATCCCTCTTCTTCTTCATCCCCATGACCTGTGCCCTGCGTCAGACTTCATCAGGTCTCACTAGACTAAAATGAGAGCTTCCTAGCTGGTTCTTCTGCCTCTGATCTTTCCCTCTAAGTTCATTCTGTGCAGTGCTTCCATCTCAGTCTTCAAAAAGCATCTATCATTGTGTCATATGCCTGCTCGAAACTTTCAAAGGCTTCCCGTTGTCTAAACAAAATCTAAACTTTGTAACCTGGAATTCAAGACCTGCACAATCTGGACCCAACATATTTTCCCATTTTTTCCTTGTTCTTCTGCATTTTCACACTTCTTCAAAAATTAACTTTAATAAAAACACCTGCCATATTGAATATAGGCCGTTTTCTCCCCCCTGTCTTTATCTCTTTCCCCCTCAACCACTTTATGAGATACAGTATATTATGATTGATCCCCACATGACATACGCAGAAACTGAAGTCCAAACTGATCAAATAACCCACCAAAGGCCATCTGATCAGTAGTGGAAGTCACTGTCTCCAAAGCCCAGGTTTTGGCCACCGCCTCCCCCCCCCCATCATTTCCCTGCTCAGGCAGTACTTGCACAGCCCCCTCCTCCCTATGGAGGTGAATGGTTATGTTCCTCCTGCCTGATGATTTTAGTTTTTTGAAGTTTTGCACAACCTAGATTTAGAAGTTTTCCAGCTTCAGTTTTCTATAAAGATTGGACTCATTGTTAGAGCAGATTACTTCTAATGATTACTTGGTCATTTATTTCTGAATTATGAGTTGTTCTTACAGCGTGGAACTGTTTTTCCTCCTCCCTTGCCAAGCAATAGAGAAAGAACAGGACAAGTGGCATGCATTCACTTAAGGTAAATCAGGCTGGCTTGTGAAATCTCATCTGAGTTATCCCTTGTCCGTGGCATGATTTTCACAGAATCGAGAAGTGTACAGAATGTACCATTGAACAGTCGGACAACCTGAAGGCACAGAGGAAAGAAGATGTGACATTATAAATTCTTTAAAATTCTCTGGAGATTCTTAATGCTGCCAATGCTGAAGCTAAATTAGTACTCTTGTCATGGCTATTAAGTAATATTAGCTGATTATTTTTGTAAGTCCAACTCTCGTGCCTCAAACCAACTGACTAGGGTTTTAAAACAAAGAGATAATTCTCTCACTGCACTTTGCAGACTACCACCCTGATACAAAAAATGCTTCTGTAGATTTCTGTAAAATGTTGTACAGGATGTGTAACATGGTGACAGATCTTTTTATTTTTCTATATGTTTCTGCATATCCCATATAACAAAACATTTTCATAGTACCTTTCAGTTTACAAGGAATGTTTATGTTATCTCATTTGATGTTCAAATTTCCTTGAAAGGTAAATAGAATAATAAAAGATAATGAAGCATGGCTCCAACAGGAAAAGCAGCTTATCTATGTCATAGGGATAATGCATGGAAGAGAAAGAATTTGAACCCTAGTTCTTAATTACAAATCCAGAGCTTTTTCTATGCTCCTTCTGCATACCTGGCCCTGGATTGGGCAAGAGGGCAGCACACTGAATGAGACCTCAAGGATATTACAATGTAGTGGAAAGACAAACAGAGAAGACTGTATAAAGCAGTGCGATGAAGGCATACACAGGGTGTTATGGAAGCTCTGCAGAGAAGCTCATTGGTCAGCCAAGAGAGGTTTTGTGAGCTGAGCTTTTGTTTTGATTTTTACTGAATTTATTGGGGTTACATTGGTTAATAAAACTATATAGTTTTCAGGTATACAATTCTATAATACATTATCTGTATATTGTGTTATATGTTCACTACCCCAAGTCAAGTCTCCTTCCATCACCCTTTACCCCTGCTTTACCCTCTTTTACCTCCCACATACCCTTTTCTCTCTGGCAATCACCCTACTGTTGTTTGTGTCTATGAATTTTAGCTGAGTTTTAAAGAATGAGTGAGATTCCTCTAGGCAAGGAAAGAACACTAACAAAGCCACAGAGGCCTGCATGGTTGGGGGGGAGGGGGCGGGTCAGGTGTGGCCCTTGAGCAGTTAATTGTTGCTGAAGCAGAGGGATTAGGCAGAGAGTACTGATTGTTGAGGCTGAGACAACTGCAGATAGTAGACCATGGAAACCCTTGTATGGGAAGAGCCCAAATGTGTCCCTATAGATCCCATGGAATTTTAAGTATGAGCTTTACCTGGTAAGATTTACATTTCCATGACATTGTGTTGAGGATATATTGGAAGCGAACAGGAATGGGAGCAGAGAGCCCTGTATAAAGGTCATTGGAGCAATCCAGGAGACAGAGGAGAAGCTGACAATAGAGCAGGGTTTGACAGTAGATAGGATGTTGCTGGCAAAGAAAGAAGAAAGATTGAGGGTGACTTCTGAGTCTTAGCTTGGTGCTTAGGCAAGGGTGATTGAATGGCAAAATTCAGGAGGAGGAAGAGGTGGTTTGGGGACCTGTTATGTTTGAGGGGTCAGCTAGGGCTGCCTAGAAGGAAGTTGAATTCTTGACTCAGGGGAGATGTAAGTGAAAGGGAGCTACTTCGGGGTTAGTGCCTTGCTGGTGTTAATAGAAGTCATGGGGTTGAAAGAGGTCACTCAGGAGCGTGTGAAACCACAGGCACCTCTGGCGATTTCCAATATGTAAAAGGAAGAGCAGCCTATAAGAACAAGAGAGAGAATTGCCAGCTACTCTGAATATTAGAAGAATGAGGGTCCTGGATGCAAGAAAATATAGTTTCAAGAAGGAAAAAAAATGAGGAACAATAGTAGATACTGGTAAGCAGTTCAGTAGGATCAGGACTGAAAAACTTCTATTGGAGTTGGTGGGCAGCTGTTTCAGTGGCATGATTGGGTCAAGAAGCCAGACTGAGGCAGGTTGAGGGGTGAATGGCAGGTGGAAACCTGGAGGCAGGGAGTGCGGGTAACTTTTTTGAGATAGTTCGATAAGATGTTACCTATTTAGAGGTAAACATGGGATAAATGAAGTTACGTTTTTGCTTGTTGTTTGTTTTCTGAATGAGAAAAACTTGACCATTTTTATACCCTGAGGGAAAAGACTTCATGGTAAGAAATAGGACTTGTAGAGAGTTGATGACTGATAGAACAAGGTACAGGAGGAGACAAGAAAGTAGCACATGTCCTCTGAGGATACATATCCTCTGAGGCCGGGGGAAGAAGAGACAATAAATTGTAAGATGCTGAAAGTTGGGAGAGAGAGCAGTTGATATGGGATGGATAGTTTCTCAACTGAGTAAGACTCTGTACCCTGGTAGAGATGCGGAGCATGGGGTATGGGACTGTGTATGGGACTCATGGAGAGTGGTAAATATTTAGAGTTGCTGAGAAGAATAATTTGATTGATTGTGGACTCCAGAGAAAAAATAAAGAAGAAATAAAGGTCGGAAGAAGGCCAATTGATGGAGAGAAAATGGAAGTACCAAGAGTCTAGAGCAAGCAAAGACATGAGGCTACTAGAAGGGAGTTGAAGACTTCAAAGAAAACTCTTCCAGGAGATGGTCCTTGAGTACATGACTGAAATTAAGGCAAAGTGATGGTCTCTAGAAATCATTTCCAGAATCATAAGACTAGGATGTTGGATGGTCCAATTTTTGTCACTGAAATCTCCTAGGGTGATGATGGCAGTGGTTGCGATAGAGAGAAAGGTCATGAGTCAGGGGCCAAATCTGTGATAAATGACCAGCCATGGCTGGCAGGCTAGTAGATGATAATGCTATAGAAGAGAGAGTGCTTTTTATAGCCAAATAAAATGAAACTCAAAATAAATAGTAATTTTTAACTAGGGTGAAAGTATAATATCTATGAACATAAAAGAAGATTTGGGAGAATATGAACCCCCTTCCCAGGTCCATGGTGCATGGGAAGTGGAAGAATGAGTAGCTTCCACTAGGGAAGTCCACATAGGGCAATCCCAATTTCAAGAGTGAGAGGTGAGTGGGGACTGGTTGACCATGGAGGAGGGACTCAGGGGCACAGTGGACTGGGGTGGGGAAGTCAAGAGTGAAACAAAGCTTGGATCAGTCAAGAAATGAGTGGAAGACCAACCAGAGGGAAAACAGTCAGCTGTGGCCTTGCACAATGAAATAGAGAATTTCTGAATTGAGATGCCTGGTTAGAAGCTACCCACCTCCAAACAAATATCCTAACTGTGGTCCATGAATGGTCCAGGGTCTCAAGCAGGGTCTGCCTGGCCTCAAGGAGGTTGTAAGGGCTGCTGGAGACCTGCTAACAGATCTCAAGAACTTTCTTCTTGTCTCCCAATACTCAAAGGGAGTATTCTTAGCTCATCCGAAATTAATTTTTTATCCAAAATAAATCTTCCAATTAAAAAAGTCAACTCTCAATCTTTTTAAATATGCTAAATTAAAATGTGCAAAATGACTATTAGTTTCTTTCTTTAAGGAGAAACAGAGAAGCTTTTACATCTGCTTTTTCACATTTCATAGGAGGAAAAAATGGAGCAAATGATGTGATTGAAGCCAAGGTTGTCTATAAAGTGTGAAAGCACTTCCTTTCCTTTCCCAGGAGCCAGGGCTAACACTGGGAGGGAGAGGAAATTAGCATGAAAGTTTTACTTAAATTACAAGACGGGTGAAGACCTAGCCCAAAGATGATATCTTCTGGCTCCTGTGACAGACAATGAATGGCTTTCAAGACCAAGGTCGTTGTCTTTGTTATGGAAATAGCTTGCAAGAAGCTCGTAGAGTGCTCTATTGGAATGAGTGCCACCCTGCTGGAAGCATGATCACCCAGGAGTTTAGAGGCTGCTGGGTACTTACTCCCCACTCTGCTACCCAGCATCTTGTAACTTTTAGTTTGATCCTCTGTTTCCCCATTTACCAACAACAACAAAAAAAGCAGAACAAATGCCACAGAACAAATGAGATGATGGTAGGAAAATTGCTTTATAAGGTGACAGACACAAGATGCATGTTTGCACAGATCCAAGGGTAACCTAGAATTGATGCCTCTGCATCCACAGCCTAACTCTTGGCAGGGGTAGTAACAACAGTAAGGGCAGAAGAGCGTGTCCTCAGGGAGCAGAAGGCAGTGGGACAGAGACTTTGGGCAGGCCCTGAATGCTTAAACCATGCTGGATGGGAAACTCTTTCCTCATCTGACTATAACTGACCCCCCCTTCATGTATTTGAAAAATTTTCTGACTGTGAATAAGAAAACACACTGTTGTCTATGGCCATACCACCCTGAACGTGCCCAATCTCGTCAGAAAACACACTGTTGTTACAATTTCTTTACAATACAATCAAGAAACAAAAGAACTTTTTTCTTAATCACATAAAAGGCACATAATTTTATATATACATATATAAAAGTCATAGGCCATTCCCAACTTTTTCGGAAATACATACATATATACACATGCATGTGTATGTACACAGATACATGTAATCATACATACATATATAAATATGTATACATGCATGCATGTGTGTATGTGAAGGAAAGATAATATACTCCATTCCTGTTGTGCATCTCCAGCTGGATGCCTACCAGTTTCTTAAACTCAAAGCCCAATGTGGAGAAAGCAACTTCGTGGTTTAAAACAGTTTGTTGTTTTTCACAACCCTGTGGCTTGGCTGGGTGGCTCTTCTTGCCTGAGATTACTGGTGTGGTTACATTCAGCTAGTAGATCTTCCTGGGACTGCGCTCAGCGGGGGCTGCTGACCGAAGGGCGCTGCTTCCCTGCACAGGAACTTGGGCTTTCTCACAGCATCATGGTCTCAAGATAACTTTTCTGAAAAGAGGCATTGAGAGAGTATGAAAACAGAAGGCTTTTTTTTTTACATTAAAAAAAAAAATCCTCACCCAAGGATATTTTTTCATTGATTTTAGAGTGAGAGGAAGGGAGAGAGAGAAACATCAATGCTAGAGAGAGACACACATTGATCAGTTGCCTCCCATAAGTAAGCACCTGGGACTGGGGATCAAACCCACAACTTACATATGTATTCTGACCAGAAATCAACCCACAACATTTTGGTTACAGGAGAGCACTCCAATCAGCTGAGCCACACACCAGCTAGGGCAGAAGCCACAAGGCTTATTAAAGCCCAAACTCCAAAGCCATACAGTATCATTTCAGCTACATTCTACAGGTCAAAGCAAATCACTGGGCCAGCCCATGTTCAGAAGAGAGAAAACAGACTCCACCTGCTAAGATGAGCTGCAAGTCTCATTGCAAAAGGCATGCAAGAGGAGAGATATTATTGCAGCTGTTTTTGGAAATAATCTGCCACCTCTGATTTCAGCCCTTCCTCCCTATATCCTTTCCTCCCTCCCTCCCTTCCTATTCATTAAACTTCTGACTAAGCTTCTGCTATGAGCCAAGCCCTGTCCTAAGTGCCAGGGATATACTCAACTGAGACAGACAAGACCCCTACCCACGTGGGTCTGAACTCCAGTAGAAGTAAGAGAATAAATGAATAAGCTCATTTCAGCTAGAGGTAAAGAATGAGGTGAATAAAAGCCTGAGATGGAAGATGAGTAGGGCAGTGAGAGATACCTTTTGACTAACTGATCAAAGAAGCCTCTTGAAAGAGGTGACATGTGAGCCAAGTGCAAAAGCCCTGCAGCAGGAACAGATTTGGGCATGGCTGCAACATCAGCAGCGAGGAAAGAATGGCAGGGAAGGTGTTTTCTGTATCAGCCACAGACAAAACTGTACATCAGCCTTTCAAGCTAGAAATGTCAGAATCCTCAACCCCTCCCTCTCTCTCATCCCCAGATTCACTGGGGACAAAGTCCAGTTGATTCTTCTAAAACTTCCCTGATGTGTCTCTTCCTTTTCTTCTCTCCCGTTGTCACTCTTCTTGGTCTCTCTCACTTAGATCCTGCATTCTTTCTCCTGCCTTCCTCTGCTTTCTTCAAAGGCTGCCTGAGTCATCTCTTGAAGATACAGCTCAGCTACAGCTCAAAACCTTCAGTGGCTCCCTGTGACCATTGGGTGACCAAACCTCTCAGTTTCTCCTTGGAAGCTTCCATTATCTGATCCCCATCTACTTTTTTGAACCTGTCTCCCTACTCTGTGTTTCAACTCTACTGTGAGGAAGTCGTTCTTTTGAGGTTGAAATATTGCTCCTCTCCTGAAATGCAAGTGAAATGAAAACTGAAGCCATAATCTGCCATGAATTTTTCAGAAAGCATTAGGAAAGCAGATGTTACTACAGCCAGCTCTTCAAGATGGCAGAAAACTGGATCAGAATGGCATCAAATGAAGAGGGAGGAGGAAAGAGTTGGGCTAAGAGCTAGAGGTATGGATCATGTTGAAGTATGAACCCGAAGTGAACAGCTCTTGGGGACAAGTAAAGTACATGAAGAGGAGGCATTAAAGGGAAGATCAAAGGTCACTGACAGAAAGTCATATGGTAATTCATAAATAATTCATAATTTACAGAAGGCCCGAGCTGGAAATGACCTTGGAGGTCATCAAATCCCACCTCTTCACATAAAGTAGGCTAACCAACTCAGAGAGGGAAAGTGCCTTGCTCAATGTCACACAGCAAGTCCATAGGAGACCCTGCTTGGCCCTCAGCCCCTAGACTCTCAGGCAGGGCTGCCTCATGTCACTTCCCACTAATCCATCCTCCCACCTCTCCAGGGTAGAATGACTTCATGGCATCGAGCCCAGAAACAGGGAACCTGATGTTTTAGAATGCAGCAAAAAGCCAAGGGGAAGGGGGTTTTCTCCAGCATACATACTTTCCCTGGTTTACAATGGAGGCAACCAAGTCCCAGTGTCTGGGTCAGACAGAGGGTCCTTATCTTCAGCTGTGCTGATGTGAAACATTGAGGAGCTGACAGGAAAACAACCAAGTTCGTTTATTTGACTTCCATGATAAGTGAATTGGATCAGCTATGCAGTCGGGCCAAGGAATTGCTTAGAAAGATGTCATTAGGGTGGCCAAGAGAAAGGAATCAGCCCTTGGCAGCCAACCTAGTAGGCTTTTAGCGCTAAAAATAGCCATAGCATCATAATATTTCCAAAGAGCTTTCACATCCATTATATCAAATTCTCCATCCAACACGTCTATGAGGTAGGTACTATTTTCACTATTTAAGGATGAGGAAATGAGAAGCTGGGGGCGCACTCGAGGTCACATGAGCTCATAAGTAGAAGAGGTGGAATCTGGGCACAGGTCTTGTGATTCATTCCCACATGACTAATATTAGATAGCCTTAAAAAGGAATGAAGTTCTGACACAAGCTGCAATATGGATGAACCTTGGAGACAGTCAGCTAAGTGAAAGAAGGCAGTCACAAGAGGACAAATACTATATGGGGGCACCTAGAGTGGTCAGAGTCATAGAGCCAGAAAATCAAATGACGGTTGCCAGGGGTTGGGAGGAGGAGGGGCGTAATTACTGCCCAATGGGTACAGAATTTCAGTTGGGAACTGCAGTACTGGAGATAGTAGTAAAAATGACAAAATTGATGTTATGTATACTTTGCCAATGTAAAATATTTTAAATGTTTTTTAAAATCTACTTGAATGCAGTGATACACGTTTTCTAACAGTGCCTCTCTAAATCATACTTTGCCAAGCACTAGAACTGAAAGCACCCTCTGGTTTTCAAAAAAGGAAACTGAGGCTCAGAAAGGGCAAAGTATCTTTCTTAGATGTCTATCTTAGACAGTGTGGGCTGCCGTAACCACAGACTGGGTAGCTTAAACCTAAACAATTCTGGAGGCCAGAAGTCCAACATCAGGGTGCCAGCCAATTCAGTTCCTGGTGAGAACCCATCTCCTCCCTCGCTGATGGCCACCACCAGACTCAGAAGGCCTACGGGGCAGAGATCTGGCTTTGCCTATTTGCAACCCCAAAGCTCATCCCAGCACCTGGCAGAGAGCAACCACAATAGTAACAGTAGAATTTACTGAACACTTGACATGTGCCAAGCACTGTCACAGGCACTTTACCTGCACCCCAAAACATCTATTGAGTGAATATGAATAATAAATGAAGCTATCTTTTCTCACTCTCTCTAGAATGTAGCAATAGCCACATTTTCAGTCCTGACACTCAAGTTCTAGACCAAATGGGAAAATTAAGTCATATTAAATTGGAGAGGATCTAAAATGTCATCAAGAGGCTGGTCCAATGGTAGTGGATTATCAGAACTCAACTAAAGTTAGTGTCACTAAAATGTCATCAAGAGTAGGTTTATTTCTGTTCTCTGGTCTGAATCCAGGATCCCAACTCATCATCAACCAGTCCGTCTAATGAATGAACATTCACTGTGAATAGATGTACTCATTCTAGGTTAAGACTTCGATTTGACAAACTGCAAAATAATGACTAGGATATACAGAGGTCCTCCTAGTTCTTTAATCACTCTCACATATACATTTAATTCCCCGAATAGCCTTGTACAAAGGGAAAAGGAACATCATTGCTCCCACTTAAGGACAGGAAAGCTCAGACTCAGAAAACCTCAACAGCTTGCTCACGGTCACCTAAAGAGCAGGGACTACAGTCTAGATTTCCTGTCTTCTAATTCGATACTTCTCTACTTGGTTGTGCTGCCAAATAGAGCATCATATGCCTTTTAGAGAGGAGACTGTCCATGTGGACCAGTGAAGTTCAGCTTCGATGTGGATCTGCCATCTCTGCCAGCTCCTCGAGCCTGCCTCGCCCGCTCTTTCAGATCACCCAGCTCTCCCGATTATGAGGTTTATAATTTCTCAGTGTGCACAATGAAAGAGAGGCCCTCAGGATTCAAACCACTCCATCAAGTCTACAGAAAATAAAAACAGAAAAAGGAGAGGGAATCATGGTCATTAGGATGGTTTTCTATTTGTCCTGAAAAAATATTCTTGCTGAATATAAATTCTGCATGACATGGGATTCAGGGAAAGACTGGCAAGTCTAGGAGATTTCTATTTTGTTACCTTTTTATCCAGTTTTCTAAGCATCCTTTCTATTTCCACTGTGCTTTAAAAAGAATTCAAGAGAACTGAGGCTCTGGGATAAAGAGAGAAAGAAGAATCCTCGAGTTACGGAGCCTGGCTAACCCCTTTTCTGTGAAGATCTGTGTACGCTTTTGTGCAGTAATGAAGAGGTGGAAAGAAAAGAATTGTCCCCACATTATGCACCACGAGGCCAGCCAAAGGGACCTCTGACTCGAGGAGCAAGTACACCCCACTGCAGGCTCATTCCCCCTCGCTTCCTTGCTGCCAAACAATGCTCTCAGAGGGTGACTCTGTCCCCACAGCAATTGTCCATGATTTTTGGGTCAGGAGCTGCCACAGGAAAAGTATCTAATTCCACTTTCACACACTTGTGGTGTCAGCAACTCAAATACAGAAATCTATTTTGGCCACATTTTAACTACTCAGGTTAAAGGCACAGGAAAAGAAACTCACCTGTTGGAATCAGTGAAGAAATCTCCTAAAGCCTTTTGAGGCTATAATCATACAAAACTTGCCTCACGAAACATCCTATGAGGTTTGGTTTTCCAAGAGACTGTAGTGTTTCTAAGTTCAATCCACACTGTACGCTCTAGCCAGAGAGAACTTTCTAAAGCACAGATTTCCTCCCTCCAAATCCATTATCTAAATTGTCACCAGAGTGGTTTTTTCCTGAGACATACATTCATTTACTCCACAAATATATGTTCAGCTGCTGTCAGGTGCCAAGCACTTTTCTAAGTATGGTAAGTGTTCAAAGAAGACAAGTGTCTGTGATTGTCTAGAGAGAGGAGATGTTACGTAAGTAAACAAACAAAATTACTTCAAATAACTGATTAATAGTAGAAAAAAATCAAAATGGGTCTTGGGATAGAAAGTGACCTGGGGGAGGGGTACTTGAGGTGGTAAGTCACATTTTAACCAAGATCTTAGAGAGAAGGAAATCATGCAAGATCTGGGAGGAAGAGCATTCTAGGTGAAGAAAACAGGAGACCCAGGAGGCAGAAATGAGTGTGGCTGTTTGGAGAACACAAAGAAGGCCCAGAGGGCCCGGAGACAGGGAGTAGAGGAAAGAGGGGAGGGTGAGGCAGGGGAAGTGAGGCAGAAGCTGGGATGACAGTGGTAGAAAAGAAAATACACAGGGGGCGATCAAGGTGTGTTTTAAAGGTAGAGTTCACAGTATTTTCTGATAGATTTGAGATGGGGAGATGGGGGAAAACTAATTAAGAATGAGTCTGGATTTTGGACTCGAGCAACTGAGTGGATGGCAGAGTAGGGACCATGAAGGGAACTAAGTTGGGTGAAAAAAGTAAGTGTTTTGCTTTGACTGTGTTACATTTTAAGTATCTATTGGACATTCAAGTGAAAATGTCTGGTCTGTAGCTAAATACACAGATGCACGGGTAAACAGAAAGTTTGGGCTAAATATATAAATTTAAGTGTCGTTGGCCTCTGTACCTGTTACTTGAAGACATGGAATTCCAAGGCAGAGGGACGGAGAGGGAAGAGAAGAGCCCCGAGATGCTCCAGTGTCCGTGGGGGCAGCAGTAGAGGAGGGACCAGACAGCGGCCTTCTCAGGAGAAGGAAGACGGGGGGTGTGTGCATAATGAACGGAAGAAGAAAGTGATCAAGAAGCAGGGAGCAATAAACTGTCAAATGATGATAAATAGTTTAGTTTAAAAAAAAGGAAGAGAAGTGACCAGCGGATTTGGCAAAATGGAAGTCACTGTCAGCCTTGAAAGGAGCAGTTTCAGTGGAATGGGGAGATAAAAAAAGGGAGTAAGAGCTTGTCTCATCAGTACCATTTCCCATTTAAAACCCATCAATGATTCTTGTCCTTCACATAAAAGAATAAAGGCCACCTTTTTTTTTTTTTTACCATAAAAGTAACTTCCCACCATCAAACTCTATAAAGTGTATCAGTAATTGTCAGTGTTTTTAGTTGCAAACAGAATTCACTTCAACTTAGGTAAGCAGAAAGGGATTTGTGAAAGGATATTAGGTATCTCCAGAAGGGGATACCTAAGAACCAGATTTGGATGCTCATAGAGTCAGAAAGAACCAATACAGGAGCAGTGCTATCAAGAGAAACTCCCAAACACTTCGCAGGACAGTGCCAGCACGCTGGGCCTAGAAAGCTACCGTAGCCTCAGAAGAAGCAGATGCCACCAACACCATGCCTGGCAGAAGAACCAATCTGTCTACACAGTTAGCACTGTGCACTGTTCGCTTCATCTTCCAGAGACTGACATGTAGATCTCTTAAATGCTAAGGAGGCTATGGAATCTACAATATCTACCACCTATTTCTCTTTGTCTTGGTAACTAGTCTGATTTTTGTGAAGCTGGTAGTACACACTGGATTTGGAGGAAGTTGACTCTAGCTTTAACCTATGAGTCATGCTTGTGACTTGGTCCAGGGCAGTGAGCATAGGCCCTGTGGCTGGTTACCTATGTTCAGGGATAAACATATGACCTAATTCAGGTTAACGAAATGAGAGTAGATATTTGCTTGAGGTTTTGGTGAAAGACACTACCTTAATCTTCCAAGAGAGCTCCCAGAAGCAATTGTCTCTTCTACTTCTGGACTAAAGCCTTGTCGGGAAGGAAGTTAAGGAAAAACATAGCCCTGGGGGTAACCGGCAGCCATCTTTTGCCTGGAGGGGTAAAATACCAGCCTAGAATAAAGCTCTGACTTCAAAGAAGGCAGAGAAGACTGAAAGAAGACAGACTTTAATAACATTATTAAACCACTGAAATAAACCCATTCTGAAATCTGCCCTACTCCTGGACAGTTCCCCAAACCAATAAGCCCCTTGGAATGGTTAAGCAAGTTTGAACTGATTTTAATGAACAGAAATGAAGTGCATGATAATTGACTTAGGCCCCAAACCTACCTCCCTGGGCTCATTTTTTAGCATCACCCCTATCCAGACACATCAGCCCATTTACTGTAAACCACCAAGTGCTATGTTAAGACTGACCACTCTGCCTGAATGCCCTTTCTTCTTTTTCTCCTTTGCTGCCTGCCTACTAGGCCCAGCTACAATGTCACCTCCTCTCTAAAGACTTCTTGAGTCCTGTTGTCAACTTGCTTTATCGTGGCACGCATCACTATCTGATCTGAATTATGGTAACATCTAAAGCTACAGGCCTCCTACTTTAGATCATAAGCCCTATGAGAGCCAGGATGGTCTCTGTGTTTGAGTGTCTTTCTGAGTCTGGCATTGTCCTCAAATCACCAAGTGTTTATTAATTTTCCAGTGATTCCAAAAAAATATGTGGACAGTGGAGATTTCCTCTACCTTGATCATATGGAGTTGTGTAATGAGACAGCCTTGGATAAACATTCTAGCCAGTCCCTGAAAAACTAAATGGTCCTTGATAACAGCTATTCCTAGAACCACTGAGTTCTCAGAGCTCACCTAATCCACCATCACATTTTACTAGAGAGGAAAGTGAAGCCCAGAGAAGGAAATGTCATGGGCCATTAGGACAGAGGTCAGTCTTGAAACTGATGTTTTCTAATTCACTGTCTACTCTATAATGGTAAGTTGCCTCTTTCCTGTTGGCCCTGAGAATTGAGGGTAAGCAGGACTGACCTTCACCCCTGACATCTTTGGTGTCAGTGGTGTGTCCCTTTGCTGCCTATGTCTTTCAGGAACCCTCCTGTGCTCTGCCTCCCTCATGGCTAACTGAAGAAGGCAGAGATGGAAACTGTGTACAGAGCAGATGAATCTCTCTCCCTTGTTACCTTGGGTGGTAAGGAAAAAACCTTATTACTCTTAAAGGACTTTTTTCCTGTTCTATTTGAGGTATAACTGGCAAATAAAAACTGTATGTCTTTAAGGGGTACAACATGATGTTTTGATATATCAAATGTATCCATTGTGAAATGATTACCTCAGTCAAGCTAATTAACACATCCATCACCTCACACAGTTGCCGTTTTACTATGTGTGGTGAGAACACTGAAGATCTACTCTCTTTGCAATTTCCTGTGTGCAATACAGTGTCATTAACTATAGTCACCATGCTGTACACTAAAAACCCAGAACTTATTCATCTTATACCCACAAGTTTGCACCCTTTGGCTATTGGAGGAGGTCATTGAGAGGAGGTCATGTGACTGCCAACTGACCCATGAGCTGAACCCAGGCAACTGGAGGCGCCTCATCTGTCCTTGGAATGTATGCACTGCCCACAGTTCCCACACTAGGAGCCATTTTCAAGGACATGGTCGTAAGAGAGCAATGTGTTATTGGGATCATCTGGACAATATACATGACTGAACCTATTAAGGCCTTTATATAAACTTAAGATTCTGGTGGACGGATGCAGAGCACTACTTGTCTTGGGGTCCCCCAGGACAAGCCTCCTGTGTAAGTTCCCTTGGTCATTAAAACCACCTCCTATCAACCTACAGTGGCCTGCCTCTTTCTTCAGTGTCTTCTTGCCCTCTGTATATGGGGGCCAGCTTCAGATTTTACCTGGGGAACTCCCGAGGTTGTGAGCTAACATTGGCAAACACATCCCCATTGCTCCCACCCCCCAGCCCCTAGCAATCACCATTCTACTCTCTGCTTCTGTCAATGTGACATCTTAAAATCCCATGTATAAGTGAGATTCTACATTATTTGTCTCTCTGCCTGGCTCATTTCACTTAGGATAATGTCTTCCAGGTTCATCCCTGTTGTCCCAGATGGCAGGATTTCTTTCTTTATTACTGCGGAATAATATTCCAAATATATATATGATACACACACACAAACACAAGGTCTGTCTGGAAACAGCCAAGCCATTGTTAATATAATGATAATGGTTTGGGGGACATTGATGTAACCTGGCAGCCAAGGAGAGTGGACTGGAATGAGCATGCGTGAACAATGATAACTTCACTGTACTAATCAGTTGAACGGTAGAAGCTATTGAGTGAGCATGTGTACTGTTTGGTCATTGCATTCAAAATGGCTGAGCACATAGAACAACTAATCTGCACCACATTTTGTGTTAAGCTTGAACATTCCTCTTCAGAAACTATTCGGATTATTCAGAAGGCCTTGTAGCTATGGGAAACTGATGGTTGGCAGCTTCATCAGGGCAACACGCCCGCTCATATATCATGTCTTATATAGAGCTTTTTGGTAAAACATCAAATTACCCAGGTGACTCAGGTCCCCTGTAGCCTAGATTTGGTGCCCTGCGATGTCTGGCTTTCCCCCAAACCAAAATCACATGACCTGATTTGGGCTATTTGAAAGGGAAGAGATTTCGGACCATTGAAGAGATCAGGAAAACACAATGGAGCAGCTGATGGCTATTGGGAGAACTGTGTAAGGTCCCAAGGTACCTACTTTGAAGGAGACTGAGGTATCATTGTTTCACGTACAATGTTTCTTATATCTTTTATCTTTTTCAAGAAATGTCTCTGTTTTTCATATCACATTGACTGGATACCTTATGGACAGACCTCATATATCACAGTTTTCTGGATATTTAGTTCGTTTCCATGTCGGGAATTTCTGAATTTTGTAAAAAGGAGGAGAGATTTAGTGAAGGTAGGAGGATTCTCTCATAACCTCTGCAACTTCAGCAGCTTCCTTCTTCTCTGGTCCCTTCCACTTTTGATCCCTTTAAGGAGCAGCCACTGATGGATACACAGAACAGACTGACAGATGTCAGAGAAGCAGCAGGCATCAGTGGGTAAGGGGGTGGGGTGGGGACTGGATAAAAGAAGGTGAAGGGATTAGCTAAAGAACGTGTATGCATAGCCCAAGGACACTGACAATAGTGTGATGAAGGCCAGGGGAAGAGCGGGGCAGGAGATGGGTGGAGGTGGGCACAGTGGTGGAAAATGAGAGATAATTGTAATAGTGTCAACAACAAAAAATTTAAAAAGGAGAGAAGCAGACACTGGCTGGGGTTAAAAATTGGAGGTGAACATATCCATAGAGTAAGTTTCTTGGATGCCCTTTGCACCCTTTTCCAAAATGCGGCTCCTTCTGCCCAGCACTGTGTGCTCACCTGTCTGACGGGTTCCATTTCCCAGACTCAGGTTAGCGGCTGCCTTCCAGGCAAGTGAGCAACGTGCCACGGGACCTGGAGGAGGAAACAGGTAACGGTGCCTCCAGGAGTCAGGAAAGGCTTTACGCACAGGGGATGTTTCAACTTGTCCTTTATGCATGAGACAAGTGTGCAGAGGGAAGGAAACATGCTGATGGTGGACGGGGGGGAGACGGTGAAGGACATCAAGGGCAGAGAGAAGAGCATCTGTGTCACGGCACGTCTGTGAAGGGACTTGGTATGTCTTGGAATGGTGTAGTGGTTGAACGGTACACACCCCCTCCAAAAAATTTGTCCCTGTCCTACCACCTGGAAACTGTGAATGTGACCTCATTTGGAAAAGGGGTCTTCGTTGATATAATTAAGTTAAGGATCTTGAGATGAGTTTGTTCTGGGTTAATCTGGATTATTATGAATAGAATCCTTGTAATAGAAAGGGGAAGGGAGATTCAAGACAGAAGGAGAAGATGCACAAAGGAGAAGGCCGCGGGAGGGTGGGGGCGAGATCAGACGGCTGCTGCCACAACCAAGGAACACCTGGGGCCCCCAGAAGCTGACGGAGGGCCAGAAGATTCTGCAAAAGGTGGCCCTGCCAACCCTGATGTCAGACTTTTGGCTTCCAAAGCAGCGAGAGACTACATTCCTGTTGTTTTAAGCCACCACATATGTGATAACTTGTCACAGCAGCCCTAGGAAACCAATACAGGTGGCCAGAAGTTCCTTGTGGCAGGAATTCAGGGTGTTCTGCTGGGTGCACCAGCGGTGCCCCCCGCTCTGTTAGGCCTTTCTATCAGGTGTAGATCTGAGCTGTGCTATCCTTTCCTGGGGAGCGAAGAAAGCAGCCACACAGAGCTAGCCTGGCTCCTTTACAAGGAGAGCCAGGCTTGCAAGTCAAAGCCAGACACAATAGTTAAGGACACCCAGGTTTCTAACATGTGGCCAAAGTATGCTAATAGAAGGGAAAATCCTTTCCTCCCTAAGACTTGAAATGGGATTGACTCATTTAGAAAACAGACCAAAAAACCCACTACCGTCTGGGTGAGGCCTATTTACCTCGGCTAGCCGTGTAAGAAATCAGCCACCACCCTCAGCGGGAGGAATCTGAACTGAGCTGTGGACTCAGTCACCCCAGGAGCTAGAGCCACCCTCACCTCTCACTCTGGGACCTGCTGAAACCCAAGTTGTCACTCACATTTGCAAGATCAGAGAGCGGTACAACTGCCCCTCAGCCATCGATGTGCAGAGGGGACACCACACTGAAGAACTAAAGAGGAAACCATGTGGGGAAAGGGGTTCGGTAGGGAGAGGAAAGTATTGGCAGAAAGGCCGACATCTACTTTAGGAGACTCTAAGGCCTTTCTTATGTGGTGTAAAAGAACAATGATTAAGTATCCGGATTTTGCATCTTGATACTATTATGTCCCTTCCTAGACCTGGGAAAGAACCTCATATAATGACACCATTGTCCAGTGGATGGGTCTGGTGAATGCTGGCAGGCCAGGGAGCGGGAGGGGGACACCAGGAAGGGACTGGCCTGATGCGCAGGCACTGCTGTGTGAGAGAAGTCACCATGGACTATGACAGCGGCAAAGACCCACACCCCACTAAGCTGGGAGTGAAACCAAGGCACCCAGGTTTTTCAGCCAGGGAGGGGCATGATTGGATTTGCTTTTTATAGCGCCCACTCGAAGAGCAGTGTGGAAAGCGGAGTGCAGGGAAGGAAACTGGTAACAGGAGGATCACGTTCCAGAATGTTTAAATAACAGTCCAAGAGAAGGATGAAGAAGACCAGATGAAGGCAGTGGCCGTGTGGGCAGCAGCACTGCCTGGAAGAGGGGGTTCTAACTTGGGAGACTGAGCTGAGAGCTGTTCTGCTAACCAGGATCTGGACAGGAGACAAGCGGCAGAATCTTCCATCTGATTCCTGTGCCCCGAGAACTGGGGTCCTCAGGGGCAAAGAGAAATCCTGGGCATTTCCGTGTTTGAGACTTTGGTCCTTAAATAAAAAGAAAGAAATGTGAAAAAAAAAAAAACAGGCCCAAACCATGGTTTCTCTGAAATACTTGCTTTAAAAAAATGATGGCTTGTAAACCACACACACAGTGCCATGGATGTTTGTTTTTCTCTTCAAAGACGATTATAGAATTTTTGAATTTATTTATTACCCCACCAGAGCTCAGGCCTCCTACAGAGGCTCCATTGTCAGTTGTATGCTGAAAGTCTCCTCCAGGCATGGCAGGGCCCTGCTGTGATTGTGCATAACCCTGGCTGGAGGTCACAAACAGACACGGGGGCTTGTCACAACTGTGAGCGTGCGGCCCTCTGGATAGACACTGAAGTCCGGCTCTGGATGCTCTGAGGGTTGGACCCTGAAAAACTGCCCAAAGAAATAACTAATTCAAAGGTGCTGGCTGGAAAGATCTAGAAGCTAGAGATACCAAGAAACTAGGCTGAGAGTAAAACCTAGAAGCAAAGGGGGTGGAGCCGGAAGCATTCCCAAGCCCACATTCCTGCAGCCCCATGTGTGGGGACTTGCTCTGAGGGTTTAAGGAGGTAGCCTGGAGCTGAGTCACTCTTAGTGCCTCTGGCCAACTCGGCAAGAATGAAGGCACATTCCATGGGAGCCAGGTTGCCACTGGGTGGGAATCTGTCTCCTTCCCATAGTGCTCTTCTGAGCCCTGAGTCCACTATAGTGACTTTTCCTGGTTGGGATTCTGACCTACATTTTCTTACTCTTACGCTTCTCTCTCTAACACCTGGCACACGTACTATGGGGACGTATAGAACAGGGAGAAAAGCACAGATTTCCAGGTCCCACAGAGTTAGCTTAAAATTCTTGGGCACAGCAGTGCATGCTGAGCCTCGAGTTCTCTCCCTGTGAAATGAGGGTGATATTATACTAACCACATTGGATTTGCTGTGAAGATGAATGGATTATGGTTGGGGGAACGTGCCTGGTGGTCTCAAAGCACCCCAGGCATCCACATTATCTTAGATGTGGGGGGCTCCTCCTGGCCCAGGGACCAGAGTCAGGGGCTGCAGCCACAGCATTATGACTTGCAACCCAAGGTTCCACACAGCCACAGCCTCCTCCCTGTGACTCAGGGCCATGGGACAGCTTTCACCCCCACTTCTCTTTCTCTGCTGCCCGTAGCTACCTGTCTCACTTCAGCTGGCCCTGGCCTGGCCTAATTTGGATCTCTCCTACCATAGGCCTTGAACACCAGCCTGAGCCCAGGCCCACAAGGACCCTTTCCCATCACACTGGCTCTGTAAGGGCTCTCACTTGGGCACTGACTGCCGACATACCTGGTCTCTCATGTTGGAGGAGCAAAATGGGAAGAGCAAACATGCTCACACTGAGCTTCCAACAAGCATGCCTCCCCCAGCCTCAAGGACAAGGCTTCCTAGCTGGTCTGCAAAGCCCAGATAACATGTAACCTCTTCCAGAAAGTTCCTTGATGTTCCAGATGTTTTGAATTCTGAGTCCCATCTGCCTCTTCTAACTGTCCTAAGCATTCTGGGCCTTTCATGATAATGATGTGAATTCATACAGATACATCCTTCACCACACCACAAGCTCTGTGATTTATCTATGGGTGTTGTTCAGTGCCGGACAGATAGCAAATGCTCAGAAATATTTATTGAGTTTATAACAAGCCCCCCCCATTAAGACTTTCTATTTACCCAAGTACTTCTCCCCACCCTCCCCCACAACAATCAGTGCTTCATAACAGAGATTAGAAAACTATGGGCCACCATCTGTTTCTGTAAATAACGTTATATTCAAACGCAGCCAGGTCTACTTCTTTATTCAGAGTCTATCTCTGCTTTTGTGCTATAAAGACAGAGCAGGGAGTCATGACGGAGACTTTAAAACCCTCAAAGCCTAAAACATTTACTATCTGACCCTCTACAAAAATTTGGGTCAACCATATTTTATAGCAAGGAAATCTAAGATTTTTTCGAGAAACATGAGGATGATAACCACAACAGAGCTGTTGTGAAGATCAGAAATAGATAGTGGATTTCAAGTTGTCCCATAGACAGCATCCACTCTGCCTGCTACTCGGGGACAAGTGCAGACATGAGGAGTGTCAAAGTTCACATGGGGGACAGCTTGCCCCATCAGAGGAGACACCTGGTAAACATAGTACCACACAAACACAGAACTCAAATATCTGACCGAAAGGAATCAAAATCCCCCGTCCTCTGGGGTAGGTGCTCCCAACTCAGATGGGGCTATGGCTCCTGGAGACAGTAAAACAGGCCCCTGAATGTTTCTGTTCCTCATTTGTGATAAATACTCTGACAAGTAAGGAAGTCCTTTAATTAATGCCATTGGCAGATTTGTGTAACTACTGGTTTGGGTAGATAAGAATGATTTTTTTACTAGACTTGACAGAGCTACCATGCACACCCCCAAGTATTTTCCATTAGCCTCCCAGCTACTGAGCAGCACGGTTCTCGCACGCCCTAAGGTGGTCCTGTGGGGCTGGAGGAAGTGGCATGTTCTAAGATGCAAGGGAAGTGAGGGGACAGGCAGGCCCAGGCAGAGCCCCAGGTTTGTATGGAAGGAGACACTTTGTTGTGACTGAACTGGAAGAAGTGTTTTGTCACGAGGGCAGGACTGGGGCTGGGATGTGAAGGCAACTCTGCTTCTGACTGCGGGCTGCCTGCGGGCTGGGACAGTGGGATAGGAGCTGTTCTCCTGGTAGGGAGGTGACGTGCAGCTGCCTTTGTCAGGCTGAGTTGTGTCATTGACCTTAACGAGATATGAAGTCTTCCCAGAAGGGGGAAGTTGTGTCAGTGGTGAGCGAGTCAGTGATGGGGATAAGCTAGACCCCAGGCTCTTTGAGATCACTTGGACACCCTGTCCCCACCTCACTCTGCCTTCGCTGCCATCGTCACACTGAACCTGGCTGGAATGGAGATGGGGGACCACTGGTGCTCGGCTGTGCAGAGGAGGAGGCTGAGGCCCAGAGACAAAACACTGCCTGTGGCCTCCCACTGGTGGCACACACAGATGGCGGCCCTGACCCCAGCGCTATGGTCTTCCTCTCCACCCTGCTGTCCACGGTGGAAATGGCCTCTTGGCTCTGCGATCCTGACCACAAATCTCTGGCCCAGTCCTATGATCCTACTGCTGACAATGAGGCTGGACCTCTGCTTGGACCAGACTTTCCATCTGAGATTCCCCCACCACGTGCCCCTAAATCCTGCTCTCTATGTCATCGACATGCAAGTTGTGCCCAGGCTGGGACTCGGGTGAGGAGGGGGAGGCAGCAGGGTGCAAAATTTAAGAAGGTGCTCCCTCTCAGGGTCATGCACGTGCCATTGTCTCATTGTGAAGACTACATGAAATAATAAAGTGCTCAGAAACAGAGCTTGATATACAGGAAGTGTTATAAAAATACTATTTTTATTACCAACAGTAGTAGTGCTAGTAGGAATAGTTTTGAAAGAATTTCAGATTCTTCCTTTTTTAACTGGACATGAAGTTCATTTTTGCCAGTGCATAGACCATGAATGTTGTAAAGTCATATAAATGTGAGCTATTGTTCCAGAAGGCCTTACACTACTTTTAGGAGCTCAGGTGTCCCCGAGTGAGGGACGGTTAGCTTTGTCTTATTCAGTGGCCGCAGTGACCCCTATTCTGCCCTACCCAGCCCATTTTGCATGCTAAGAGGCTTGGATTCCATGTTGGAGCTAACGGGAGCCATGGAAGGATTTCAAGCTGGAAGTGATATGGCAAATCTGTGCCTGACAAAGATCGTTTTGGCAGTGTAGTCTTAGACCAGAGAGGACCAGAACTGAGACAGTGAGGCCACGTAGAAGCAAGTAGATAGTCCTGCCAAGAGGCAATGAGGTCTGAAGTAGGACAGTGGTAGTGGGGTTGAGAAAGGACCAAGCAAGAGAGTAGATGAGGAAGTAAAATCTGTTCATCAGTCCTGGAAAAACAACTGTGAATCAGTGATACCATCTTTATCCCCCAAAGCAAACAGATCCTTCATTAGTGCTAGCAATTGAGAGCCGTGTGAGGTTTGGTGCTCACTAGCTGCTAAACATGCATATAAAAGGAAGCATACCATATGCTGTGATGAGTTAATGCCAATTGGCCCCACTCAGATATATACTACTTTAATTTTAACACTTTACTTGAACAAAAGTCTACTTCTAATGAAGCTCAGGATTCCCGGTGTTTCTCCTGCTGGCCAATTTGACTTGATTTTCTTTCTCAGTGATGAAATGCCTCTTTCTATAAGTATGGCTAGGATTTGGATGTCAACTCCATAGAAAACAAGAAACTTCATGGACAGATAAAATGAGATGCCTTTGAAGTAGTGAGCTCTCTGTCACTGGAGCATTCAAAAAGAATCTTGATGGCCACTTGATGGAGTTGTTGCAGAGACGATTCAAACATCAGAAGGTGAGTGGGATGAGGATGTTAAACTTGATGACCTTTAAGGTCTTTAAGAACCATGAAATTCTAAGAGGTTGAATCACAAATGTTCTTGGCTGATCAGGGGAACTCCACAATCACTGCAGAGTCACAACAAGAAGCTAGGATTTTTCAGGCAAATTCAGAAGTTATAACCACCTTAGGGAAGAAATTTGGACAACTTATCAGCTAATATGGCCTCAGGGCCTAAGAATGGAGATCATCAGAAGATAAAGTTTGCTTTCATTGGCCTTCTGAAGAGCATGGCACAAATGAGAAACTTCCAGGGTGAAATACTTTGGTCTTCTCTTTTATATAACTGACCATGGGCCTTTTCACCTTGGCCATTAGGAAACTCAGGACTTGATTTTTGCATAAAAATAACAACTGTATAAAAACGCAGCTGCTTGGACCCTGCTGTCATCCGTGCTCTCTCCTGCCCTACCTTATTTTACTTTAATGTACACCATTCCTAGTCCCAATTTTGCTTTGACCCACAGCTTGTCCTCTATTGCTTCTTATAAATTATGAAAAATAAGGTGGGGAATAAGTAAATAAGAAAAGAAATAATCAAATACCAGTTATTGGCTCCCACAGATAAGCTAAGAGGAAACAGCAGGGAGAGCATTAGGCTGGGGTGGCTGGGGTTGCCAGGACAGGAGCCTGGGGCAGATGCTCCCTGAACTCAGTCTCCCCTCTGTAAGACAAGGCTGGAGCTCCGGCCCGGATTGGGCTTTGGCTCCCAAGAACTCCTTGCTTCCAGTTGTCCTATCCAGGTTCCCAAGCGCATCTGCAAATGCTGTCCCTCTTCCAAGTTCAGACCTCCCCTGGACTTTGAGGTCTCCTGACTAGAGACAACACTCTAGGCTTTTTATTTATTTTCCTAAACACGTGTACATAGTACTCACTAGGTTCCTTGCCCTGTTCTGAATATTTCTATATAGTGATTAATGTAAATTTCAGAAAGATTGTATGAGAGAGGTACTCTTATTATGTCCATTTTACAGATAAGAAAACCAGGGCCTTTAGGCATTAAGTAAATCACAAATAACTGGCAGAGCCAAATTCAAAACCCAGGCAACCAAACTCTGAATTCATGCTCTTAACTAGATGTTCTTTGAAATCCAGCCATGACTTTGGCTCAGCTCCCTGGTGTTATTATAATGTTCCTATAATCTGTAACCTGGATTATTAACTCTCCTGGATTGATGCCCCACCCCCCCGCCAGCCAAACAAGCAGCCTTGTCTAGGTGCTGACTCTGGGTCAAGCCCGACGCTGGACTGGGGAAAGGCATGAATCCAATATGGTCTTACCCATCACGAGCTGTCTGTTTGAAGGAGTCAAACATACCCCACTCACCAGAATCCAAAGCTAAATCATGTAAGTGCTATGTGGAAGTTCAAGCAATGGGATATGTCAATGGGACTTCCACTGGGGAAATGGTGATGGAAGGGGCTAGAGAAAAACATCGTAGGCATAGGGAAAGGTGTAAGTTAGGTCCCAGAGGCATGAAAGTACGCAGTAGGTGTCACAGGGTCTGACTCTTGCCTTTTTCTCCAGTCTTGGTTTGTATTAGTCTTCCCATTCAATTGTTATTAAGACACATTTGTTGAGTGCCAACTACGAGTCAGGTGCTATTCCAGGGGCTGAGGATGCAGCCATCAAGGAAGTAGCTTTATTCATGACCCTTACAAGGTAATGGAGAAATCCAGTTCATTACCAAATAAAAATGATATGCCAAGGGGTGGTGAGTGTGAGAACGAAACAACGTGCAGAGTGATGGGACAGGAAGCAGGAGCAGGTCACTGTCATAAGAAGAGCAGTCAGGGAAGGCCCCTTTGGAAAGATAACATTTTACCACAAATCCAAATGGAGTAAGGGAGTGAGCTATGACAATATCTAAAATGAGGCTGAAGGAAGAAAACTGCAAGTGCCCAGAAAATGAACTGCATTGGTCATTTGAGAGGACTAACAAAAGGAGGACGGCAGGAGAGAGGAAGGGTGAGAAAATGAGATCTAAGCTATGGTAGGGCTCTGGGCTGTGGGAGGCTTGTTTACTACAATGAGGACTTGGGATTTGCTCTCAGTACAATAGGTAGCCATGCAGGCTCTGGCGGAGGCAAGCCATTACAGCAATATCAGCCTTTTAAATCTCCTTGGGAAGATGAAGTCAAGTTCTGTCCTACCTCAGGGCCTTGGGAAGGTCAAGTTCTGACCTACCTCAGGGCCTTTACCTGTGCTGTGCCTTATGCCAGAAATGCCCTCCCTCATCTCTTTTCTGAGCCATTTCCTGTTTCCCTAAATGCAGGAAAGTGGGTTCTGACTCTCTTAAACAAATCAGATTTCCCTGCTAAACGACCTCAGCAGTCTACACTTCCCTTTTGTGGTATTTATTAAAACTACAATTACATAATATAAACCATTACAAAATGTAACTTTCATTTTTTACTGTTTGTTCCCCTAAACAGTGAGCTCCATGAGGTGAAACTGTGTGTCTCTCCTCTTTACTCCTGAATCTTCAGTACCCAGTACAGGGTCCGGGTCTTCAGAAGTGCTCAGTAAATATTGTCAAACAAACGCAAGGACAAACGAAGGGAAAGATAAGGGTGAGACAGCAGGTTGGAACCTCCCACCCTGCTCTGGGGAAGCACCCTTGGCCTGTAGACCATAGAAGGCCACATGGACAGCCTGTGAGGGGTGTGGTTCGAGGTGCACTTAGGCCAAATCCCTGATGACATGAGAAATTGAAAGGCGTAGAGGCTGGAAGAAGAGAAAGCAATTAAAAAAACTCTTTTGGTGGACAAAATTATCATGTTAAGAAAAATGTATATTAGAGATGTTTTCATGAATTTGGGGATTCATAAGGGCCTCAAGGTTTATCCCTTGAGATGTTGCTGTGGTTGGTGATAAAAATCAGCGATTGCTGGTAGTATGACCAAATGGTAGGAAGTGCCAATTAGGAGAAATCATATGACATGGGAGCCAGGAGAACTGAGTTTGTTCACTCCCTTATTCATTCATTCATTTATTCATCCATTGTTTGTATAGTAAATATTGGTTATTGACCACAAACTAGGGGCTAGGCCCTTGAGAGACATTGGGTTTAGATTTTGTTTGTCACCTACTAAGTATAGAAACTTGGACAAGTCATTTAAGCTCTCTGTGTGAGAAGGAAAAGAGCCCTCATTTGTAAGAGAATGGCCTTCCCTATGAAAGGGAAACACACTCCCAACCCCACCCCACTACCCAAGCTAGTTCTCCACAGGAGAAGTGATGATGAGAAGTCCTTAAGGTAGTCCCCTTGAGTTTCCTTTTCCCCTGGGAGTTCTCACTTTAATTCTGGCTGGCACACCCAGGAAGTCTAGAATGTTTGTCATCACCTGCCTCACAGCCTGGCAGAATCCCTTTTTATTCCTCAAAGCCCGTATCTAACACCAGGGCTCCTGAAACCTTCCCTGGGTCCCTACTCTGTAGAGCAAAATGAATCCCTCTCATCCTGTCGTGCTTTGAACACTAAGCTCATGAACTGCTATATAGCTGACCACTTCATGTGACTGGTAGTTGGGTTCATCTGAGAACTGTGCTTTCTCCCCTCTGTTTCCCCAGCCTTGGGAAGACTGGCCCAGAGTGCATCCTGTGTGGATAAAAATGGATAAAAAGTCGCCAGGTCAACAGAACAGCCAGCAAACTACACCGTGTTAGGAGGAATTCCAAACAGATGACTATGACCCAGAAATGAGAGATCAACTAAACCAGCCAAGAACATTAATAACTACTCATTGAGAGCCCATGGGACACTGTGGGGGACTGGGGTCAATACAAACTGCCCATTGGAGAAGGCACAATGGCAGCTGAGTATTTATTTTCTTCAATAAAATTATATTATAGCTCATAACTTTGTAATTTAGTGGCTGATGTAAATATAGGGAAGTCATTTAAACTCTCTGTATGAGGAAGAAAAGAAGATGATGTTGTATTGAGCTGTCTGTGCAGGGATGTTTCCAGGTCCCCAGATGGGAGTTTGAGCCTGAAGTGACACACCTTTGATGCCTTTTATGCCTTGGGCTCCTCTGGTTCAGGAGTGCCAAGATGTACTTTTCCTTGCAGAATGTTAATAATTAAGGGACAAATATAAGACATAAATTGCTAAGTAGAAGAGTTGCCCCATATTATGTGTATGTGCAAGGTCTGTCCAGAAAAAGTCCAGCCCTTGTTAATATAACAAAAACAGTTTGTGGGACATCAATGTAGCCTGGCAGCCAAGGAGAGAGGACTGGAATGTGCATGTGAGAACAATGACGACTTCACTGTACTAGTCAGTGAGGACAGTAGACACTGAATGAGCATGTGTACTGTGTGGCCATCACATTAAAAATGACTAAGCCTGTAGAGCAATAAATCTGCAATCAAATTTTGTGTTAAACTTGAACATTCCTCCACAGAAACTATTTGGATGATTCAGAAGGCCCTGAAGCTATGGACAACTGGTGATTGGCAGATTCATCACAAAAATGCTTCCATTCATGCATAGTTTTTTGGTGAAAGATCAAATCACCCAGGTGACTCAACCCCCATACAGCCCAGATTTGGCACCCTGTAACTTCCTGCTTTTCCCAAAACTAAAATCACCTTTGAAAGGGAAGAGATTTCAGACCATTGATAAGATTCAGGAAAATATGACGGGAAAGCTTATGGTGAGTGGGAGAAATATGAGGTCCCAACATATGTACTTTGAAGGGGCCTGAGGTGTCATTGTCCTATGTACAATGTTTCTCATATCTTTTATTTTCTTTAATAACTGTCTCTATTTTTCATATTACATGGCTGGATATCTCCCAGACAAATCTCATATATGTACATACATTTATATATGCATATATACACACATATATGTGCACATCTATCTCAAAGCTACATATCTCACTACTGCTTTCACTTTACTAAAAAATAAACTTTGGTTTGTTGAGTTTTACTTTATACAAACATTGTGCTAAGCTTTTCTATGTATTATGTAATATAAAACTAGTGTAGTAAAATGAAAGACTTTATTTTTGTATTTTCTGTTAGAATATCTCTTAGGAAGAAAACAGATATCATTGCAAGCCATATCTTGATAGACCATTTGAGTGTGTAATGAGACCCCAACTGACATGCTAATGAGTGCTAAAGCCTTTGGATAGATAGCTCCACATTCACTTCACAGCAGGGCTTTTGAATTGCTGAGAAGTGAGATGACTGGACCTTGCAATGGTGTGCAAGTTTGGGGCAGAACTGAACTGCTCAGAAATGACAGAGGAGAGGCTAAGGACAGAGATCAGCAGGGGTCTTGGGGACTGTGAAAATCCCACTGTGGGACATGTGATGAAACCTTCTTCTACGTATCCCCTAGAAAATCACAAGAAAATTCTTTCTCATTCCCCAGTCCTCTTGCCAAGAGAGAAAGAAAATCTGAGGTCAGGAAGGCAGCAGATATAAGAGGACAGACATAAATCTGGATTACACGGAACCCACACTCTTACAAGGCAAAAGGTACTACCTTCATTTTACAGGTGAGGAAACTGAAGTTTATACAAGTTGAAAAACTTGTCCAACGCCCATAAGTAAAAGTAGCTGGGCAGTCATTCAAAACATGTCTCCTTGATTCCAAAGCCTATTACAAGTATAATTCTAAGAGATTCTTCCCTCTTTGGGATAATGTGACTGTTTATTGATGATCAAAAGTTTGATAAGTTTGATTATATCTTGCACCAACCTTATTTTAAGCCATATTAATAACAAGAGAAATAGTTGTACATAGAATGGAAGGAGAGGAATCCTCCCTGCCATGCAATATAAATAGCCTACTGGTCTCCCATCTTCAGAAAGGGAAGAAGTGTAATTTCAGCAGGCGGAGTGATTGCATGTGAGGAGGGGAGCAGCCTCTTTGCACACATGGGCACACGCTGCCGAAAACGAAGTTTGAGTTATCACTGCCATAATCTCGACAAACGCCCACCGTGGAATGACATCACTGCCAAAGCCCAATTAGCTCAGAGCGCACCCTGGCACCGGATGATGTTCCTTCAAGATGGCATAAAATTCCAAATATAAATTGGGTCCGCACTGGGCGATGATTCAAGGAATCATATTGGCCAGTTCACAGGAGAGCTTGGCAACTAGAAATCCTTCACACAGGCTTTTGAAACTCTAACACCTCCTAAAAAGACAGAGGTGTAATTGCACCCCAGGTACTTCAGTAAACATCTAGAAAAAGAAATACGAAAGTTCTCTGTGATGGTGTTACCATACCATAATTTATACTTACAGAAAATGGAGGAAAAATCTATCAAAATGCATCATCTTCTGGAGTTACTTTGTCTTTTCAGGAAAACAATTGACAAACATTTAAAATAGCAAAAGCTCCTCACATTTTATCACTCTTTACCATTTAATGCATGCTTTCAGGTACTTTATCTGATCTTGCCCTTTACAACAACCCAGTGAGAGGGATGCAATTACTGTTGCTATATTATAGATTAAAACCTAAAATTTGAAGAGATATATTAAAAACTATTTGAGCGCAGGGATTTTGTGTCACTCTTCTTTGTGCTGTCAGCATATTTCCTAAGGCCTGACATACGACAGGGATACTATTCATGGGAATGGAATGGAATGGAATGGAGTGGAGTGGAATGGGATGGGATGAAATGGGATGGGATGAGATGGGATGGGATGGGATGGGATGGGATGGGATGGGATGGGATGGGATGGGATGGGATGGGATGGGATGGGATGAAATGGGATGGGATGGGATGAAATGGGATGGAATGGGATGGAATATACTGGAATAGAACTGAGCAACTTGCCCAAGCCAGAAAGCAACAGAACTCATATCATAGCTCAGTGTTCATTTCTACCTGATATGCTGCTACATTATTTGATCAGATGTTGTCCACATGCCTATTTTGTGTCTGGGCATGATAGGAGGGACAGAGGGACCAGAAGAGCATGAAGGAAGGCCTGGTGAATTAGTAGACGCATAAAACATGGTCCCTGTGAAAGACTAAATGTATGGCCAGACCATATATAAAGAGAATTCTAACCCACCATCCGCAGCCATCAATCTGGAAAGCCAACCCACTATCACAATGAACACTCAAGGAGGCCAAACAACCACTTCTAAAGAAATCAGCCCAACATGGTGACAAATGATTAATTACTGATACCTTTTTTTTTCTGGCTTCCCATTTAGAACCAACCAAGGAAAGCCAAATATGCACCCTTAACCAATCACATGGATGCCCCACTGCTGGCTGGCCTGTGTGCACCTTCCCCATGCCAACAGCCTCCAATAAGGGCACACCTGAAGTTTTCACTTTTCTCTGCTGTAAAGCCTTCCCACTCTTTTGCCTGCCTTTGAATCTTTGCCAAATCCAGGTTGTAGTGGCCAACTCTCTTGTTATGGCAAAGGCTGAAAAAAAAACCTTTGCTTAGTTTCATTTGGTTGGTTTTTGCTTATTTCTATATGCATATTTAAGGAAATTATACTATAGTGAGGAGAGAAAAAAGAACAAGATATATAAGAACATAGGAAATAATAGGTGGGCAATAAAAAACAGTGCCAAAATGAGCAGTCCACTGTGTGGGGGGGGGGAAAGAAAAAGATTCTGTAGTGTTAGCAGTGCAAAGAAATCCATTATACCTGCCTGGAGGGAGCATTCCATGGTCAAGGTTATACTTGCAATAATTTGTCAGTGTCATTAGCCCACTTAACAGATGCAGAATTTGATGCTAGAGGTCAAATGACTTACTACATTCACAGTTGATTACTGGAAGAGCAGGACTTGAATGCTGATCTTCGGATTTATGCAGACTCTAAAGAAACAGGCTGCCAGGGCCAGAGAGGGCAGAAAAGGGGATAAATACTGAAGTTGCTAACAATACAGTCAGCATTCATGGGATAAGTAAGGGAATTTTCATGAGAATTAAGATAGGCCATGAAGATCAAATTCAGTATAATCAGGATATATGTCATGCCTGTTAAAGAGAAGGTAGAATGGGCTAAAAGAATAACCACAAAATTAAAAAAAAGAAAAAGTCAAGTGAATTCAACAGAATGGGCCCTACAATCTTACCAGGAGATTCCAAAATAGCAGACTAGTCTCTAAAGTAAGAACCAAGTCTAATTTTTCTCTTATTCCAAGTACCTAGAATAAGACCCGGCACTACAGACAGATTCTAGACATGTTGAATTAATGAAAGAATGGAAGAATGTGCTACTAAGAAGCACAATTAATTTTTAGCTTTCCTGTAACCGTTCTTCCTCAGTCACTTGACCCTTTCAGTTTAAGAGGACTGTATATCGATTTCCTCGTGTTTAGTAATTCAGATCCTTAAGCACTTCTCTATCACTCAAAACTCAAACAAAATATTCATTTGTTTTAGCCAGTCAACAGGCATTTGGGTAATAAGCTGAGTTTATTGTAGAATGTGTTACACCTGCTCTATATTTTATACTATCCCTAACATTTGAAACACACACAGTGACTGATTTGAAACACACACAAAAAGATCCTCCTGCCCAAATGTCACAGAGATGAAGAACAGAAAATCTACAAAGCAAGAAACCTTGACCCAACATAGAGAAATGGCTCTGATGAAACTAACAGGAATATGGAACAAAAAGACGCCAATGAAAAACTCAAGGGCTTTTAAAACCACCGCCATGGAACACCAGTGGCCATCCACTTTATAAGTAGATGGCAGAAAAACACAGTTTTAGAAAATTAGTCATTGAACAAATCAGCCTTTAGCAAATTCATTTTTTGCAAATTAATTCTTGGAGAATTGACCTTGAGCCAAGGCAGGATACTGACATGAGGCATTGTGGGGCATTTTACAGCCTGGTCCGTTGAGGCAATCCATAGTCCTTAACTAACTGTGGTTCTAGGGTTCATGTTGGGCAAAGGACAAGTCTAGTTTTAGATAAATTGACTAAGAGGCAGTGTTTGCAATAAGAAAGGATTTAAAGGACGTGCCAAGAGGTGCCTATCCTAGAATGGGCTAAGGATCTTGCCCCAACTGCCTCCTCTCTATGCCTCATGCATTATTGTGTAGGCAGAGGAAGGGGGATATAGACAGAAATCCCACTCAAAGCACTAGGGCTGGATTATCTGTATGATAAATCCTATGTGCATCAACTCCGATAGACTCTGCCATCCCCTAAACCAAACCTCATTTGTTCACCTTCTCTTTTCATAAATACTTACCAAGTGTCTATACTCTTCTCTGGGGGCTGGAAATACTGTAGTGAACAAGACAGGCAAGGTCTGGGTTCTCAACAAGTTTACATTCTAAAGGGAGGAAACAATAATAAAAAAATACCAGGGATTGAGGAAGTGGAAATTTCCCCCAAAGTCTTTGCTACTGGAGTCAACAAGGTGTTGAGTCTTTGTTCCATCTCCCAGTGACATTCAACAAACACATTCCATTAAACTGCAGGCCAGACAGCAGACCTACTCAGATGTTCAGTGGTCCCCAGGAGAATTTGATTATGGGGGGTGGAGAGTAGAGAATTTCTAAATGGGAACTCACAGTGTTTGATGGATAATGAATGTGAATAATGAATGCATTTGAGAAGGGAAAATTTCTTACCTGTCAGTTACTTATCTTGGAGATTACACATCCATCACTCCTCCCCCGAGGGGCTAGACTCATCTCCATAGAAACTGGGGGCAACCCAGAATGTTAATTATGCCTCAGTGACAGATTTCCCCACTCAGAACGTGACTCACCAGAAGACCTTCTAGGGCTAACTTGTTCTGAAAAGTAGAAAATTTAATTTATCTGACATATTTTTTTAAAGCCCCTTCATAAGCCTAAGAAACTATCAAAAGACTGACTCTTTGTGCACACAGCTGGGAAAGGACTGTAGAGAAGCACATGCGTCCTCTGGGAAAAAGGTTGAATGGAAGAAATGGACACTCGATCCATTCATGACGTAAGTGGCAGCACCTAGAACAAAGATAAGCACACAGCAGCTGCTCATTGAACATTATTGTTATTGTTTAATATTGTTGAATGAACTACCAATTCTGTGCTGTGAGGATATAAGTCTTCATTTTTATGGGGACATTGTACACAATGTCTGCCTGATATACCTTATTTAATTTATTCTTTTTAACAACCTGAAAAATAGTACAGGTATACAATATATAACCCATAATTTTTAAAACTCCACAAATCAAAAGTTTTCGGAAAATTCATATGATTGCAAAGCCTAATGTGATCTGAAATGAGCCTCTTTGTAGTCTTTATCCTGAATACTTAACTATCAGTACATTTTGCTGCAGAAATATTAATGTGTTTGCTTTCAGAGGGTGGCCCAGGTCCAACTGGGTTTGTTTTGCTCTCTATACATTGTATGCAACACATTACCTTCCTAGTGTCTGAAAAATTCTGAATTCCAAACCATCTCTTAACTCAAGAATTTTGGTTGCAAAGGTCATGGACTTACATTGTCATCCCAATTTTATAACTGAGATTCTTTGGTTCAGGAAAGTTAGGCAATTTAACTAAGATCATAGGCTGGTAATAGATAGTAACACCCAAATCCTCTGATGCTAACTCTTTGTGGGGGTTTTTGCCCACTCTCCTCTCTCCATTACCTTAAAACTTCAAACGATTAATCTGAAATTGACTATTCAGATAGCTGTCTTATTAATATAGAAGAGGTAAATTGATCAGAGACAGCAGCAACTTGGTCATTGTAGCAGAAACTGAGGAAAAACAAATGGCATAGGGTCTGGGGCCAGGAGAGGGATGTCTCGTGTAGAGAGACCTCTGCTCCCTGAAAAACCTGACCTCTGAAACCGAACCTCATTCTCCAGGGCTGGAAGTGCACAGAAGACAGAAGCTGACCAATGACTGTCCAGCTACTAAATACCACAACCATTTTTAAAAAAAATTATTAGTCTTTCATTTGAAAGTAAATGATACCAGATCTCTCTCTTAGGGAGAGAGAATAAGAAGATGTAATTATCTGACTGGTACTTGTATCAGTCAGGATAGTCTAGGTTATGCTGCAGAAAAAAAAATCCACAAGGCTTTGTGACCTAAAATAACAAAGGTGTGCTTCTTGCTCATATTACAGACCCATCACAAGAAATCAGGAGAGGAACCATTCATTGTAATCACTCTGGGATCCAGGACAACAATATAGCCACTATTTCAAACATTGCTGTTTGCCTGATGGAAGGAACGAGAAGACAACAGAGCATGCACTGTCTCTTTAAGCTTCTACCCAAGAGTGTTAAGTCCCTTCCATTTACACAGTTCATTGGTCAAAGTCAGTACTTTAGTCACATCTAATATCAAATGTGCAGAAATGCAAAATTCATGACTTTCAAGATTTTCAGTAAATTTTCCTATCCAATAAATGTTCTTGAGTACCTGTTAGTGCTAAGCACTGTCCTATGAACTGATTACTGAGTGCTATGAAGAAAAATAAAGTAGAGTAAGAGGTGGTGAGTGACAGGGTTGGGGACGCAAAGGTGAAAAGTGAGTCCAGGGAAGGAGAGTCTGAATATAAGACCTGGAAAAACTGAGGGAAGGAGTGGGGTAAGGGACATTCTACCTTTGAGGCCAAAACAAGACACAAAGAACTCAAATTCCAGAAAATCCCAAATGAATCCTAAAATAAGTACAGAGAGGTGAGACATAGCCAGTTTGTATGTGTGGGGCTGAGATAGTTGAGCTGTTTTTTCCCATAACACACCTTCCCACTTCCTTTTTTTTTCCCCTGACCAAAGCAACACAATGCAAAAGAACACTTCCTTTTTCCCCCTGGTTAAGCCACATGCAAAAGCATTTTATTTCAGGAGAGAATAAAAATCATCAAGTGTTCTAGAAACAAATAAAATTATCCATCATTTACTGAGCAAAATCTATACTTCTGGAAGTGTCCTACGTGTTTTAGAAGCTTTATTTCATTGAATAAGGCTGTTGTAAACACAGTGAGATACAGTGGGTCAGTATTACCAATATACAAATGAAAAGGCTAGAAAGAGAAGTACCCGACTTTCTGGAAATGTGTGCAGATTTTTTATAGCGAAGACCAAATCTAATTATCAAGCCTGTGCTCAAAATTACCATGAAACACAGGAAACCTTAAACTTTGGGGAGGAAGATTATGAAAATCCATGTCCATGTGAATTCTTGGTTGGTAATATAAAGGAGGACTTGTCCCTGTAACAGACAAAGGAACATTATCTAAACCTCTTTGCTAAGGTGTCTTCTGCAAGAGTCATCAGGTCTCCCCACAGGTAAAACAACCCATGGCTCCATCTTCACACCTTCAAATATTCCTCTGAAGTTTACCTTCTTGTTGAAGCTTTCCAATTGCCTCTTTAGAACTGCAATGCCTCTTCCTCAGCCCTTTCTACTCCCTCTCTTCTGGCTTTGTTTCTCTTCCAGGGCCTTTACATAAACCACTCGATTTATTTTTTCACTGCTAGTCATCCATCACTAGAAGGTAAACTCCATGGGTTAAGGAAATTCTTGTCTGCTTCTTTTTATCACTTTTATTTCCCCCAAAGAATAGAAAAACGCCTTACACTCAGTTAGTAGTGATAGATGAATTGTCAGAATGAATGAAAGTATTCAGAGAATGGTCTCTTACTTAAGTAAGAGTTCTTAATCTGGGCTTCATTAATGAGCTTGGGGGTATCTGCTAATGCCTTATAGTTGCATGCCATGGTTGGAGGGATAAGAGTGGATCTGTGTGTATGGTCAGAGTCTCAAAGAAGGCACTACCCCAAAGGTTCAAAACCATTCCATGTGGGCCTTGCCTGGTGTGGTTTCATGGATTGGGTGCCAGCCTGCAAACCAAATGTCACCAGCTCAATTCCTGGTCAGGGCATGTGCCAGGGCACGTGCCTGGGTCATGGGCCAGGTCCCCAGTTGGGGGTATGTGAGAAGCAACTGATTAATGTTTCTCTCCTTCTCTTTCTCCTTCTCTTCTTCCCCTCCCCTCTCTCTGAAAGTAAATAAACAAAATCTTAAAAAAAAAAAACAATTTATGTGTGCTATAGCCACACAATGGAATATTATTCGGCCATAAAAAGAAATGAAGTACTGATCTATGCTATAACATGGACAAAACTTGGAAATATTACGCTAAGTGAAAGAAGCCAGACATAAAGGCCACTTATTGTAGGATTTCTATTTACATGAAACATCCAGAACAGACATGCCTGTTTTGACAGAAAGTTGAGCAGTTGCCAGGGGCTGGAGGGTAAGGGAAGAATGCATGGTGAGTGACTGCTTGATGGGTGTGGGGGTTTTTTGGAGGTGATGAAAACATTCTAGAATTAGATAAGTATAATGATTGTACAACATCGTAAATATATTAAATCCACTGAATTGCATACCCTAAAATGGTACATTTTATGCTATGTAAATTTTACACTATGTAAATTTTACCCGATGTAAATTTTATGCTATGTAAAGTTTTTTTTTAAACTTTGTGCATAAAGTAAAGAAACAGATGACAATGGTGAGGTAAATGATCTCATACACCTGACAGGATGGAGGGTGGAATCTAAGTCTGAAAAGTTGTCAGTTACAATCAAACATTCTATTAATATATAAAATTGGAATACACTAGGAATAACAGCTTCTATTCGTATCAGGTTTTGAACAAATTCCCAAGTGTCTTATTTCATTTACCTTCTAGAAAAAATCTTTGGAGGTAGGCAGGTTTGACACAATTCATGATTATCTCTGTTTTATAAATGAGAATAATGAGGTTCAAATAATAACTTTCCCAAAGTCACATAGTTACTGAATGGTAAAATGAAGATCTAAATGCAGATGTCTTTATGCTCTTAGCAATTTGATTCCTTCAGCTCTCTCAGCCTTTCAACAAGTTTTTCTGTGATAAGGTTCCCCATGCAGGCCAAAGGCCAAGCTTCTTCTATGGCAGCTGGAATTATATTGTCTCGGTGCAGTCACACTTGATGCTCATTGTGACTGGAAGTTCTGAGTAGAAATCATATACATCTATGATAAATGAAAGCACTAGGAAAAATAGATTATTATTTATATAAAATTTTGAAAGTAAGATGTTTCAAACTGTGGGGTCAATAGTAAGGAAAATGTAATCAAAGCGAATAAACTCAACTTCCTCATCTTACCAAAGAGAAAACTCAGGCACAGATGGGTAGCTTGTCTAAGATAGTACCGAGAGTTAGCATCAGAGGCATGACTGAAACATAAGGCTTCTAAATGCTCTGTGAAGACACAGGGCTCCTAGGAAACTAGCCTTCTAGCAGAATACCTGGGTAGAGATAATTTAATTTGTGTATTTAGCAGTCCAAGAATAAATTGATATTTATTAGAAACACAGAAAGGAAGACTAAGGGATTCAGTGGTAATACATGGCCCAAATGCTTGAATTTAGCCTCCAGGGAATTTTTTCCCCACATTTTCTCATATCCACTGGGATGAAGCACAATGACATGGTGATTTTCTATTTCACCTGGAAGTGGTCAGTTATCCAGCATTTACAAGTCATGTTTTGGACACACCATCTGTGGCTGGGCGGATCACGCAGACCCACAGTGTCACTTCCATCCTTGAAGATATGGGTAGTCAGAGCTGAAGGGGCCTTAGCGATCTTCCAGGCTGGGGTTTCCCAGCCTCAGTCAGCTGATCTCAGGGAGGGGCTGGCACTGCCTGGAGCTAGTGTCTAACTCTACCTTCCTTTTCAGAGACAGCTTATGATTGGCTCCCCTTGCCCCATCTTTATGTTCCCTCTTCTGAAGTAGGTTGAGGGTTTGCAATACATGCTCCTAAGGAAGAGCATTAGCCATCTTAGGGAAGATGTGGAGAAGAAAACTTGAAAGAGAAGAAAGAACCTGTGAGAACAAAATAAATTTAGCAAATCTCAGTGTATGCTTTGAGCTGGAAGGAAGACAGTCAAAATCATTTAAACTAAGTCTCACTCCTTCCATAAAGAAACACAGACCCAAAAAATGGGTGCGACTTGTCCAAAGTTACAAAGTCAGGAAGTAGCCAAATCAAGATCCTCCAATTTACAGTTGAGTGCCTTGTCATGATATTTTTTCTAAGTCTCCATTGTTCCCCGTTAGGTAGGATAACCATGATTCATTACACACCAGGGCCACATCAGGCCCCAACCTCACTACATATCTTTCACAAATTTCACAGGGTATGTTTGGCCCATGACATGAGTGAAGTCATGGATTTTTGTGTTATGTACCTATATTTCTTTGTGACCAGTACAGGGCCCATCTCATAGAAAGTGTACATGATTTGTTTGATGGAATGGATGCTATAGATGAGACAGGTAAAGCAGGTAAGGTTCTATCGGAGTTCTCTCAAAACACACCACCCTTTCCTCAAGGTGACAGCCTTCTTTTCATGCCCCACCCTGCTTTTTTCCACCTATTGAAATGTTTTCAAGCCACAATCAAATGCTGCCTTTTGTTGTCTCCAGCAGAGAGGCACCAACTCTCTGGTACCAAATGGCCTTGGGGCTGGATGCCAACCTGATGAATGCTGACTGTATGGCATGGTGAGTTACTTAACCTCTTTGAGATTCAACTTAACCAATTATAAAATAATCAGTAATACAGGCCTCATTTGATTTTTCTGTGGAAGAAATAACATAAAATATATAAAATTCCTTGTACAACACACACCACAGGGAGATTGCTCCTTCCTCGGTATCCCATGACACTCTGCTTGGTCTTCACCTGTTCATTTGCATTATTTTACAGATTTACTGGTGACTTTAGAACACTTCCGTCTTCCCACTAGATCATAAACTTCCTTTGAAGGCATGACTCTGTCAGAGAAATCTTTGTATTTCCCCCAATGTGACTTCCCATAGCTTCTAGAATGCTGCCTAGCACAAATGTAGTACACAGAATTTATTTTTGTAGGATTGAGTTGAAGCACCTGTGTAGGGTGGTGGTGGGGGGAGCTAATAATGTACGAGAACTTTTAGAGAATTTGTCTGAAAAGTAATCGCCTTTATGTTGGTGTCTTATGTATTCATCTTACGTTTGTTTTCCCACTGAGAGCAGGTAGATGGGGCTCGGCAATGGCAGCCTTCCACAGCAGCCTTCCATACAGAATGAGCATCTGAAGAGCTGACACACGTTCCATGAGTGACTGATCTGTGTTTCTGCGTTTGGTCCTCATGCCACCACAAAGGGGAAGTGGATTTCAGGGACAGCAGATGACAACATGACATCACCCATCTCCGTCAATGCTCATTTCATTTCTTCAATTTCAACAAAGAAACGGTAGAATGAGTTGTTTCTTTATCATATGAGAGGCTTCTCTTTATTATTTATTGTAAAAATAGGGAAGGTTTACCCAGGCTGCCACTACAGAGCTTCCCATTTCTGTTCTTACCTCTCGTCCTAACTTTCTAGAAGAAGTAAATTCCAGTAACTGAAACTAAATGATGAAGTCACGGAACACATCCATCCATATTATAATCGAATGGGATAAAAGAACCAAAAGTTTTTAAAGAATTAGAGTATTGATACCTATGCCTTTCTAATATAATAATTCAAATGAACAAAATCTATAAATTATTATTACCAGACAGCATTTATTAAGCCCTAGTTATGATCAAGTCACTATGCTTTATGTTCAACCACTTCACCTACTCCTCAACCAGCCCTAGATGGAGGGTATTATTAGCAGAGAAGTAAGTAATCTGTCCAAGATCCTACATACAGCTAGCAAGAGGCAGGGCTGGGATGTGAACTCATATTTGTCTGAGAGAATGTATTCAAAGTCATTACCTATCCTGTCTGTGTGCCTGGGATTGTAGTCATGAGCTGGTATGTGGGAGTTAAGGATACACAGCCTTCTCCCTCAAGGAAAAGCTAACAATGTGCATATAAATATACACAATAAAATACTTATATACACACGTACATACATGTACATAGAGAGCAAATAAATATAATTATCTGATTATAGTATAGAGTGATTACTGCTGTATTAACACTATTAAAAAGGGCTATGGAAGTTCCCAAGAGGCAGTTGAAGTCTGGGTAATGAAGAGAGCTGAACATCAGATTTGTGCCAGAGGTAGTTCTAGGTGCTTTCACGCAGGTGATCTTATATTGTTTAATTACATATAATTATCCACTTATCCTCTGTGATAAGTGGGTAATACTAACTCATTTTACAGATGTGGAAAGCAGGTTTCATATGACAATAGCAAACACCTATCTAGCACTTACTACGTAACGGGTGCTGTTCTAAGAACTGTATGTGTGTCAGTTCATGTAATCCTCACAACAACGTAACCATATAGGTGCAAAGCCCCTTTTAAGTCATTTGCCCAGGGTTTACCATCAGTGACAGGTGGAGCCCGGTGGAGGGGCTTCCCAGTCCTTATTCTCAGCCTTCATGTTACCACTCTGTGGCGTTCAAGCAATGTGCCCAAAGTTACCACCTAAATATGGGCAGAGCCAGAATTTGGCTCATGTCTGCCTTTCTGTAATATTTCTAATAGTGCTCTTTAAAAAATTTACTTCAAAATATTTTATACCAGGAAAAGGGGTGGGAAATTTGGGTTGGAGCAAAATGCCCTAAATGCCATCGTAAAGAGTGAGAATTCTATTCTGTAATGAAGGGAAAACCTTCAAAGGATTTTGAGCAGAAAATTAAAAAATCAATGTGATTAAATCCGCTACTGAGAAGCAGGAAAAAACTCACTAGAATGTAAAGAATGAATGAGAAGTGGGAGGAGGATGCTGTAAAAGCCCCAGAGATACAGGTCTGAGAGAGGACAGGGTCACAGTTAATAGAGGAAGGACTTAAGAGAGTTTCCAGAGATGGCACTGGTGGGACCTATCCAATGTGGAGGGAGAGGGACATGTCCAAGAGGAACCCAAAGTGTGTAGCTTGAATGACTAAGACAGTTGTGCTCTTAAATGATCTGGGAATGTAGAGGGAAAGGAACATTTGGGCATGTTGAGTTTCTGGTGCCTCGGTGAAGCTACCCAGGAGAGAGTCATTTCGGGAAGTAGGAACTAGTCTCCCGGCCTCGGGCAGAGACCTTCCTGAGTAGCCTTCGGGGCTGAAAAACCAATCTACACTTTGTAAGCTGTTCTAGCCAATAAAGCAGCAATTACATGGGGAGGGAGGGTGCCGTTCATGGGCAGCATCCCCTTGGCCACACCCAAGACATCTTAGAACCTTCAAGTTAAAGCAGATGGTACATTGGGGACAATTCCTAGAGTACCAGATATCATTCCAAAACACAACCTTTTTTTCTTAAGAATTTCTAATGATGGGGAAATGTTTAGGTCATAATCAGGTTAAGTGGGGAAAAGGCAGAGAACAAAAAATATATACTATGTATGCTAAAAATATACTATACATATATATTATGCATAGAAAAAAACACTGGAGGGAAATATATCAACAGAGGTCCTTCATTAAGCAAGTATTTACTGAGTACCTATAACATGCCAGGCATCGTGCTGGGTGTGGTGAGAAAAAAAATGAACCTTTATGATGCCCACATATAGTACACAGTTAAAGTATTAGGATTTAATCTTTTAAAATCTTTTTTAAAATATTTATTTATTCACTTATTTTTAGAGAGGGGAAGGGAGGAAGAGAGGGAGAGAAACATCAATGTGTGGTTGCCTCTTGTGTGCCCCGTACTGGGGACTTAGCCTGCAACCCAGGCATGTGCTCTGACTGGGAATTGAACCAGTGACCCTTATGGTTCACAGGCCAGCACTCAACCCACTGAACCACACTAGCCAGGGCACTAAGCTAAGAATTTAAAGGCACCTGTGAAGTAATCAGTGTCTTTAAAGTACAGAACCCTCCCCCTCTTACATCCGGCAGGGTCCTTGCTTTCACTCATCATGTTACTGCTTGGTAGGGGTACAGCAAGGGGCTAGAATGGGGCAGAGCCACAAGCTGGACCATGTCTGTCTCTCCCCCACAGTGACACCAAGTCTCTCAGCGACCCATCATTATCAAGTGTTTCTAAAACATTCAGTTTAGTTCTCACAGAAACAATTCTCTTTCATACCCAGCTTTCATTGATTTTCATAATGTGTAAGTCCTATAATTACAATACCAAGTAGAAATGACATTTCCACAGTTGTGAACAAACACAAGTGACTCTTGGTGAGCATGGACCCACCCGGTGGCAGCACAAGTTCCTGAACACGCTAGAGAACAGGCCACTGGCCAGCAGCCTTCAGCACGCCATGGGCATTGGTCCATATAATTCACAGAAGTAACCAGGAGAGTGCATCAGTTGAATGAGTCAATTAAATGGAAACTGATTAAGAAAACATATATCATGTTATATTTCTAGTCACACAGCTTGAGGTTGCCATAACATTAGACAGCCAGTGAAATCATATTGACCTCCCTGTCATCTGAAATCTTATTTGCATTATTATACCTGCCTCTAAAGTCACAACTTTGTGCTTGTTGTGAGCAGAATTGTGTCTCCCTCACCAAATCCCTGTGTTGAAGTCCTAACCCTCCAGGAGCTCAGAATGAGTCTGTAGTTGAGGATACGGCCTTTAAAGAAGGAACTGAGTTACAAAATGAGGTCATATGGGTGGGCCCTGGTCCAATATGACTGGCGTCTCTATAAGAAGAGGTGATTAGGACAGACAACAAACACATGTGGACACAAAGTAAGAAGGTGGCTGTCTGCAAGCCAAGAAGCGAGTCCTCAGAAGAAGCCATCCCTGATGACGGCACCTTGCTCTTAGACTTCCAGCTTCCAGAACTATGAGAAAATAAGTTCTGTTGCTTAAGCCGCTCAGCCTGTGGTACTTTGTTACGGCAACCCTAGAAAATTAATACAGTGCTTATCTCAATGACTGGTACATGGTCAGCCCTTAAATATTGATGAAATAAATGCGTGAATGAAGAACACATTTTGTGGTTAATTATTTTGGAGTATTTATCACAGATTCATTTTTAATTTAATAAGCAGAGGTGTGTTCTAGTTATCTACCAACAAAAAGGTTTTCATATAAAAGACTAAGCCTTTCCTTTCATTGATTTCTACCTCTTGATCCCAGGACTGGGGAAAGGAGTTCCTATAAACTCCAATTTAGGAACATATCAAATGATCAGAGCTGAAACCCCAGCACTATTAGAACAGAGCCAGTCCTCAACTGCTTCTTGAAAGCATTTAGCTCCCTTGTGCTGGGCACTGATGTCTCCTGGGGCTTCGCCGAGGCCCCTGGTGCACACAGATAAGGCTAAGATGTGAAAGGGCCAAGAAAATTGGCAGGAAGCCAAGAAAATCTCCCAGGCATTTGATTGATAGATAGTCTAAGAGGCCATGGGAACCAAGGCTGAACTTTCTCACTCCCTTCTCCCTAAGGACAAGAATTAAGGTACTTGAACCTGACACACTACCTGGATGTGCTCTTAGCAACATGACCTCAAAACCGGAATGGTAAATTACCTGGATTGTTAGCATTAGCACAGAACGCCAGAACCTCCCAGAACTTTGAAGGTGTGTGGCCCAGCCCACCCATTTGGAAAGGAAGGAAAATGAGGCTCTGAAAGGAGAAAGGTCCACCCCTGCTCTTGTCATCGTCATTTCTTGAGCCTTTGCCACAGAAGACAAAGACAAAGTGGGACACATCAGTCTTTCATACTGTGCTTTGTAAAGGAGGACTTCTTCCCCAGCATTCGTAGTGAGTGCCCACTAGACTTTGCTCACACACTTCTAGGAATGGGGACTCACTGTTTGCTGAGGGGACGAGGAGATCTTCGAACAGATTCCGCTATAGGTGATTCCTTTTATGGAGCCCAAATCTGATCGCTTACATCTTCCAGCCATTGGTTCTCATCATGTCTTCCAAAGTATCGTGGGATCAATCTAACGCCTCCTCTCCAGGGTAGACTTCAGATATCTGAAGACAAAAGAAAAGCCTTTTAATATTCAACAGTATATCATAGGTCATGGTTTTGAGCTATCTACTCATCCTTGTCACTGTTGCCACCTGCCTTACATCCTCATGAACACTAGTCAGTGACATATCAAGAGAAATAGAACCTTCTAATAAGTGAGCCCTAGTTCCTTGACCTGGAATGGGATTATCTGTGAATCACCCTTAAATGAGTGAGAAAAGTGAAATAGGATTGCTTACAATAAAGAGAAGAATGGTCCCCCCCAGAACTAGTTGTCTTACCTGAAACCCATAATTTCCCTAATAACCCCAAGGCCTATTTCAACATGCTCAGCCTGAAGTCTTCCCTGGCCTCCTCCCTGTGCCTTGATCACTGCTCTCCTGCCCCCTGCTATGCTCAGCCCCCAAATCTGTAGCTGGTCTTGGACTGGATGTATGAAAGGACAATCCATGAAGCCTCAAGCATCTGCCCAATTCCCTCCAAGGGAAGCAACCCCATTTTCCTGCCTTCTCTTGCTATTCTTTTCCCAATATACATTTCTAAGTGAAGCCAGTACTGCTGCCCTCATCACAGTGGACTGGAATAAAGACCAGTGCCTATGCTGAGGCTCTTACACAGTAGGGCCCAGAAAGACTAGCTCCTTGTGGGGTACTCTTTACTGAGCAAGTCATGGGAAGCTGACCCAACCAAATCTGCTTTATTGGGAAGCAAAATGAGTCAAGTAAACAGAAAGGGCCACCAGTTCTCTTGAACTGCTTGAGAGTAGATGGGAAATGTATATTGAAGAAGTGGAAACCTGGGTGACTGAGTGGTTGATAAAGGGACATTCCCATATTTGCTTATAATAAGCCTACATGTCTAATATGAAAACTCAAGAGTGGAAGGTTTTAAAGTCCGTATGTTCCTGCTTCTCACCCCAGTCCTCACCAAAGTTGAAGGGCAAGCTACTTACGTAATGGCTTTTCTTTGTTTTTGTTGCTTTAGCATCCTTCCTCTGTGTTTAGGACATTCTTTACAGGGACTTGGTTTTACCTCGTCTGCTAAGTGAAACTCACATAGATTGGACATGGGGAGGGTATAAAAAAATTTAGAATTCTTTGGAGTGCAGGAAAATCCTAGTGATTAGAGATGTCTGCAGAACAAAACGACTTGGTTGGGGGTTTCTTCAAGGGGGAAGATACTCCCTCCACAGGGACTTAAGATCTGGGCTTCTTCCCCTTTGCTTCTTTTGTTTTGTTCATGTTGGGATGTGACAAGGAGGATAAGGTTAGTACGTGGAGAAAAATAAAAGACCCCCGCTAACCCCAAACTCCAGAAGCTTCTGCCTCATCAGAAATGAATACCTTGCTTTCCCTTTCTACACACAAGACCCATGTGAGGTGCACTCAGGTGAGATCAGGTTTAGACAAAAGGACTCATGTAACAAATTAATTCATCGACTGTTCAAACTGTCAAAGATATACACTGCAGATATAGGAATAAACAGAGCATACATAGTTCTTGCCTTCATGTAGTTTATAATCAAATGATCCTTGCAGCTCCTCCGATTGCTTTCACAAATAGAAGTCTTTACAAACTGTAGTGGTTGGGGAGGAAAACAATCATACCCTAAACATCTTGCTATAAATTAAATGCTTGTATTGCCCCAAAGTTCATATATTAAAATTCTAACACCATGTGCTGGTGTTTGGAGACGGGGCCTTTGGGAAATAATTAGGTCCTGAGAGCAGATCCCTTGTGATGGCTTAGTGCCCTTTTAAGAAGAGACATGAGAAAACTTGCTTCCTCCCTCTGCTTTCTACCAGGTAAGTATCCAACAAAAAGATGGCCATCTGCAAACCAGCAAGCAGGCCCTCACGAGGAACTGAATAGACCAACACCTTGATCTGGGGCCTTCCAGCCTCTAGAACTGTGTGAAATAAATTTCTGTTGTTTAAGCTCCCCAGGCTGTGGTCATTTTAACAGCCTGAACAAGACATATCTGCATGTGCCTAGCTGTAAGAACACACCATCAGGGAGGGAGTGATGTACAAAAGACATAAAATGTGGACTCTGTCCACGATGAGCTAAAAAATCTAATTGGGAAAATAAGACACACATGTAAAACTGTTGGCCAACAGAGTAGTTTATAATAAAGTGCTAGATTGAACAGTACAGATGGTTGATAACTAGAAAATGTACAATAAAATGTTAAGTATATGGTCTTGGCAACATATTTTAAAGTAGTTTAATTTAAGGAAGAGCTATAGAATAGAATAGAGACATCAGAAAAGGTTTTACCAGGAAAGTGGTTCCAGAGTTAAGTCTTCAAGGCTGGGCAGGAGGGGCTGGGCATCGTGGGCAGGAGTAAAGACACCACATCAGAAAAAGAACCGGCAGTCACTGGGTAGGGGGAGAACCAATTAAATAACCACAAATTGTGAATGTTATAAAACAAAGCCAAACAATTCAGATCACACCTAACAAACAAAATTATAATAGAAATACCATGTCTGCTCCCCAAACACATGCACATTCTAACACATTCTTGGAAAGAGTGTTGTAAAGTTGATTTACATCTGACAGTCCAAGTAAAAAGGAAAGAGCTGCCAAATCTGCCTATATAAATCCCAGTGATTTCACTTGTTTTTATCCTATGAACTGAAAGCAGAAAAAGAGATTTAAGCCTTTGAGACAACCTACAATAAGATGGTACCCTAGTGAAGCTTCTCAAGGGAGCCATATTGATCATCTCCAAGACTCACATTAATTCTAATGTGTAGACACTCCCCAGCATTGAAATACACAATATTAAATAACTCTAACAGGTGAATTTAGCAGGTTAGGCAGGGATGCATTGAGTCGTACAGAGGGACCACACAACCTCAATAGTACGTAGAGTCACTGGGGCCACATTAAACTTCTGTCAATAGCCAGATAACCAAGAGGACTTTAATCCAAAATATTTCTGGTTTGAAGATATTCTCTTTTTCCTTGTGTCCAACCTTTGGGCTGAAAATGCCTTGAACAATCGATGAGAACCAAAACTGCTTCCTAAATACAAGAAGTCTGGGCCATGCTTTGATAATTCTGACAGGGAGGAGTAATCCTCTGTCTCAGCCAGGATATAAATCTACACCTGTCAGATTAAAACATCACTGATGTTGCTTCCTTGCTCCTATAAAGTATGCCTACCTTCCTGACCTCCTTAGAGAGTCCCAAGTATTAGTTAACAAGGTACTTACTACCCTAATCAAAAGCCCAGCCAGGAGGTAAGAATCCCAGGCACAGGGCTCTCTGGGGCAGAGCCAGAAATCTGCGTTGCTAACAAGCATCCCCAGGTAGCAGGTCCCTAATTTAGTTGAAGACCAGGAGGATCTGGGAGCAGTTTCAAAGTATGGATTTTCAAAACACAGGAAAGACCTCTTGAATGGAATCTCTAACAGTCTGTACATTGTGACTGTAGTCATGGATGTTATTACGCTGTTCAGAGTTGTTTACATGCTGATAAAAGCAAGAGATTCCCGTTGGTGTAGGAGTCACTTCTCTCTAATTGTTTGCTTCCTTTTGTAAGAAGAGTTAGGTAGCCCTCTGTTTCCATTCTTACCTTGGAAATCAGGAAACTGAAAGTTGATAGTAATTCTTTCTGACTTAGATTTCTAGGTATAGTTGTTTCCCTTTCTATTCTTAGCTTCTTTAAATATTCTTTGAAAATGTAAGTTTGAATTAAGTCACCTAAAAGCTAGTCAGAGCATAAATTACAAATTAGTGCAATTTAAAGAATTCCAGTTCATGCTTTACTTTAAATTTCACAAAGTCACCTTTCCTATCCAGCCTGTCACCGTGGGTGAATCTTGCATCTTTTACAGTTGTACCAGTGATGGGGGTCCCTCCCTTCCACCTGCCTCATTGGACAAATGAGAGAAGATGAAGGTCCCACCACTAAACAGACTAGAGGAACAGAGGTCTTGTTCAGTTTCTCCAGAAGCTCAGCTGTTGCCTCTCAAACCAATTTTCTGCTAAGAAGATCCAGCTATAGTATAGTGAAAAACAAGGCATTCTTTAAGTCATTATCTTTATAGGTCTAGTTTCCTCATTTGTGAAATGGGAGTAACAACCTTCACCTTGCCTGTCTCTTGGAGTTATTGTAAAAGCTTTTTGTGAAATGAAATGTTTTACAAGACTCAAATTATTTCACGAATAATGGAAATAGTTCAGCAATGCTCAGTAAAATGTACTCAAATGTGACCATGATGATGCTTCTCTGACCAGCTTAGAGAGAAACGGGATTGTCACTAACAAGAGGGACAGTTTCTTTCAGCGTGGGTGCCATGAAGTTCGAAAGCTGCTGGAGACCAGATGTTGATTCAGAGAAGACAAATTTCAGAACAGAGCATGTTAACAAAGTGAGATGGTGACTCCTGCAACATCAGTTTTCAGATGTTTTAAAAGGGATTCTCGTCCTTGGTGAGAAGTGGTAATAGATCATCTTAGTCATGTCCCGATCATAAGAAGCTCAAAGCCAGTCCCTTCACCACTGGCAGACACAGAGTTTCCCATCCCTGGGGATGAACTAAAATCCTTCTGCAAAAGAACCTAAGCCTGACTTTGAGTTGTAGAGGTTGGGAGTTATCACTGAGAAAGCCTTGACTTGTGGATGCTAAGCCCATCCCATGCGTCAATTGGGGCTTTTCAGCATCGTTTCTGTTTACTGCTTTGCTTAGACTGCTAGGCTCCTCGAATCGAAGCTGGAGGCCGAACCATCCCCCCACCCCATGGAGCTCCCTTGGCACCAAGCCAGAAATCCACGGCTGCCATTTGTGTTTTCATTTAGTAAATAAAGATCAGAAATGGCTGCTGCTTTAATAGATTGAGAACGCTGGTCTGCAAATAAATATCTTAGGGGAATTAGAGAAGATTTGGAGAACAACAGTCAATCTCGATATAATTAAAAATAAGCTCTCACCTGCTACTAATTTCCTTCTTGTTTCTTTGCTAACAGAAGTCTTTGTTTGAACAAAGAGGTAAAAGGCACAGTTAGAAGCTGTTTACACAGTACAAATGAGAGTGCTAATTGTAGGGAGCCTGCATGTTAATGAGAAAGAGGTTATTTATCAGTGTGAAATAATGAGTGCAATAAGTTGCAGGTGATATTTCAGGAAACATTCATTTGCGAATGATTTCTCTTCAACTACAACAGTGGCCCCAAATCCGAGTGTGGTCTGTGGTGATGACACACGGGTTGGTTTGGAAGCGAGGGGGGGATTCGGTCGTGCTCCCCAGCTAGCTGTGTGCCCCGGGAGAAGCTGCTTTCTCCCTCTGAGTCTGAAGAAATTAGATTGTCTCCAAGTTTCCTTCCAGAAGTACCAGGAGCATACCTAGTGTTTCTACTGAGCAATAAATAGGTTTCTCTTTCTTGGGATAAGCTTGGCTGTTCTGGAACCAACTTAAAAAGTACATTCTAGGAAAGGGCCTGGCTCCCAAGCGCCTAGGTTTTCCCCTGCCCTGGCTGCCACAGCTCTGCCCAGCTCTTTTTGAGGAACTCATCGAAGATCCCTGGAAGTGGACCTCCCTGCAGCACCACAGTATCACATGCCTCCCACCGCCCCCTCAGCCCCTCTCAGAGACCTCTGGAGAGACTCCAGGCCCCCCAACATCCCAATGATTCATTCATTTGCCAAAGACTCTCTGAGCACCCGCTGTGTATAAAGCACCGTGCTAAACACTAGGAACACAGGATTTGGCAAGGCAGGCGTGGGCCATGCCTGCGTGGAACTGTCTGATGGGGAAGTCAGAGACAAAACAAATAATTGTCCAAAGTAAAATTTGTGATGTGTTTAAGAGTTACTTTCATGACCAGCCCAGACAACTGGCCCTCCTTTCTCCGCGGCTCTCTCACCCTCTACAGCTTTCTACCCACTGTTGTATATATGACACTTCGTTGCACTCAGTAGACCTGGCTAGATTGAGAGCACAGGCTAAAGAAGTAGCCTCTAGAATTCCCACCTTCTATGGGGCATTGATAGAAATTTCCTCCACATGCTAAGGCATAACTCACCTGGGCAGCCCACTCCTTTGTGACCCGCCTGGTGACTGTTTCACCACAAAATCATTGGCAAAAGGAGAAAATGCTGGCTTCTGATCAACAAGCTTCCCCTGCCTTGCCAGTAAGGGCATGCCTGTGGAGCAAAATGCCACCCAGTGGAGTTTCATGATCTTGGACTGGGAGCCAGGCCTGCCTCTGAGACCCTGCCCTCCCTCTGTGTGACATCTCTGAATAGTGGGTCCACCTGGTAAGCCAAGCATGCACACAGGTAGTAGGAAATTGAGCAGAGCCCAGCACCCCACTAGGGCCAAGTTCAATTAAGGACAGGCACTTAGAGAAGGTTTGATGAGTGAGTGAGTGAATGAATGAAGGCCTTTTTCTTTCAAATATTCTACAGGTGAAGTTTTGCACCAATCGCAATTTCTCGGGGTAAACAGATACACAGGAGTGCGTGTTACAGTAAACACCAAGGGCGAGCACTATCCACTGATGAGCGTGTCACATGCTCCTCAGGAATCTCTGCTACAATCCTGGGGGGCAAGAATCACGCAGGTCTGACACACTCTTCCCTGCTCCCACCTGCTCCCCTGTCCCAGCCTTTTGTCCTTCTCAATTCGTTCTTCAGCTCAAAGGTCAGTTCTCCTGGAATGCCTTTTAGAAGGAGGATCTGTTCTTCCGACAGCACAGCGGCCACCACAAAGGTCTACAGTGGAGGAAGAGGCCAAACTGTGAGACTTACACTAGGTATTCACATTTACCAAGGTGGGGAAGCTGAGGACTCACTGAGCTTCTCCGTAAGGCCGGGGCCTGAACTGTCAAACAGTTTTCTGTGGCAACAAGCAGGGATATTTCGGGGGGCGGGGCACAGAAGCTAGCTCAGGGTGCAGCCAGAAAAGAAGGTCTCTCTTGTGGTCCCATGTCCCTTCCTACTACTGGAGGTAGAGAACCATACATACGACAAATGGTTCCCCGAGAAGCCACAGTGGAGGCTCTCAGAGAAATATCTTTTGAAGTATTTAACTTGTGAGGGGAACCATACTCAAGAACACATCTGAGAATGAAACAAATAAGGAAATTATTCTAAAGAGGCAGGAATTTAAAACCAATGTCAGTAACCTAAAAAGTGGTGAAGAAAGGAATGAAACTCTTCCACCAGTTCTTACTATGATAGGAATGTCCCTTTTCTAAAAATTTCCTTAAAAAGCAATGACTTAATATTCCTCGTAACAAATTCAGTGAACCTGGGGCACTAGGAAGTAGGAATAATCTTGTTACCAACCACCCACACACATACACACACCCCTCCCAGGAGAAAGAAAGAAGAACATCCTGTATCGTAACTGGAACAGTAACTTTGGGGGTACCATCTTCCAGATGTAGACTCATGTTCTCAGTCTCCACATCTTGCTGTGGAAGAAGGGCACCACTGCCTGCTAGGCCTGGATGGGAATCACCTTCAGGTCATGAAATCAGAAGCCTGATACCTGACCTTGCTGAGCCGTGAAGTGGGAAAAGGTATGTGTGACTCATGTAAAGGACTTGGCATAATGCCTGTGAAATAGTAGTGCCTCATAAAATGTTCTGAGTTCCCCCCACCCCACCCAGATGTATAGATTTACTCAAGCACAAAGATGTCAGAAGTCTGGAAGACTTCTCTGTTAGGTGAAGGAAACTAAAAAATGTGGGAAGTCATTTTGTCCTCTAATTAAAGGCTATACATATTGAATGCCTTCTCTGACCCACCAAAAGGAGGTCAAGGTCCCTCCTAGGTGCCACGACAGTACCTTCATAGCATCCCCAGCATTCAGGCCACTAGCTGAAATATTATGATCACTTACTTGTCTCCATAACCTGCTATATTTTCAAGTTCAGAAGATGATCAAGGGCAGCGTGTATCTTCTTCATAGATGTTTATTCAGTCCTTGGTGCTAGGCCTAAATATTTGTTGGATTAATTAATCTACATTTTAAAATTCTCTATTATTATTATCATTATCATTATTAATAGGAGAAATACATAGTGTTAAAATACCCTGCAGTAAAATATGGATAAAAACCTGAAATAACAGCAATAATAAGATTAGAGAACGCAAGACAGAAATAAAGATGAGTCTAGGGGTGCAAAATTTCTTGACTTAAGGAGGAAAGACTCAAAAGATATTATTACTTTATTCCCTTCTCTAAAATTAGACAAAATCATTTAGAAAATACTTTTTACTACAAAAGCAATGATTTCTGAAATTTAAAATACCATATTTTGGCCCTGGCTGGTGTAGCTCAGTGGATTGAGCGCAGGCCTGCAAACCAGAGCATTGTTGTTCGACTCCCAGTCAGGGCACATGCCTGGGTTGCAGGCCAGTTCCCAGCAGGGGACGCAAGAGAGGCAACCAGACATTGATGTTTTTCTCCCTCTCTCCTTCCCTTCCCCTCTAAAAATAAATAAATGAAATCTTTAAAAAAAATACCATATTTTGCAGCATATAATGTGCACTCCCATTTTTGGTCACATTATACACAGGATTATTATGCCCATTATTATGCCCATAGTATGTAATCATTATACTCACGTTTAATGCATTATTATTTTTCCCTCAAAAATCTGGGCAAAAAAGTGCACATTATACATGGCAAAATATGGTAGACTATATACTTCTCAAAACAGTGTAGAAATTAAAGGAAAAAAACAATATACACTTATAGAAAATGACTCACTTAAAGAAAAGAAGGAAGTATAAAAAAGTTAATGAAAAAAGATAACAAAATATATATAACATAAATCTGTTTAAATAAAAACATGTAAATGAACTTCAACACTGTATGCAAAACAATTCTCAGATTGGATCAAATAACAAAATCTAACTATATGTCATTTACCAAGCACGCTTTAAAGTAAATCAGCATAAAAACATGAAGAATCGGTAAAGGGATATTATGTAAATGCACAAACACAAAGCATGACTATAATGTCACTATCAGTTAACACTGAATACCAGGCAAGTACAAGAGAGACCATCATTTTGTATTGATAAAGGGTCCAATTTACAATGAAAATATAATTGTCATGCATATTTATCTGCCAAATAATATAGCATTAACACATGTAAAATAAAAATTGTTAGAAGTACAAAGAGAAAAAGGACAGAAATGTGATCAAATTCAGAAATGTTAACACATCTGTCTGTGACAGCTAACATAAATGAAAGAGTAAGTCAGGGTATAAAGATGCTGAATAATCTATTGAAATTTATTTAACATACATACTTATAAAATTATATAATTTGATATTGTACAAATAAAAAATAAACTTTATTTTCTAAGACCTATAGACTATATATAATAATTTTTCATATTAGGATATAGAGAAAATTTCAATATCCCAAAACCAGCACTCACAAGCTATGTCTCTCACCATGATTTAACAAAATTATAAACTAACGAGAAAAGTTTAAGGAGAAGGCTATGCCCTTAGAAATAAAAAAAATTCTGCTAAACAATTGTTAAAGAGGAAATATAAATTATAATTGAAGGTAATTTTAAAAATAAAAGTGAGAAAGCTATATATATAAATTTATTTAAAATACCAAAACTATTCCCAGAAAGAGTCTGTTGTCCTGGGTATTTAAATATAAGACAAAAAAAGATGGAAAAATAACATTTTATTTAAAGTCTAGAAAAAAACAGAATAACTTTTCAAAATAAGAGAAAGGAATAAATAAACAAAAAAAGAGCATAAAAGCTAAAGAAATAAAGGAGATTCATTAAAGAGCCAACACTCAGAATTGGTTAAAAAAGCAAACAAACATACCATGAAAATAAATAAACCCAAGAACTAGTCTTTGAACATGGCCATAATGGAAATGAGTGTCTAACATGTAAGTAAGACAGAAAGGGACGGTTCCGGGAAGATGGAGGCAACCGTGGCAGGATGGCTTTCACAGGGTCTCAAATGTCCACATCAACACAGAGTGACCGGAAAGCAAAACCAACATTCACAGTCAATGTTTACAACAAAACTAGGTGACCAGGGACCTCCTTAAGCCCCTAAATATAAATCAAATATATACATCACATATGATCACTGAATGTTTACTATGGCCAGTTTTAGAGGCAATTGCTGATATATAATTGTCTATATGGAGATGATATTTAAATGCTCTTTGGAGATGATGGTAAAGATAAATATTGTAAATGCTTTTTAGAATCAAATTTATACAGGGGTGGGAAAAAGTAGGTTTACAATAGTGAGTATGTGAAACAGTTTCTTCTTGTTATTAATTACTATATTATTTATTTGTATCATAACTGGAAAACTAATTTCGTCTACCCCTATTACTTCATTTCTAAGCATATTTCAATAAAAACAATAGGTAACACCAATGTAAATTTGCTCTCAGTCCATGAAACATGATGGTTAATGCAGTCTGAATTAGTGAGATCTCACTGTGTTCTTAACAATGTTAATAAGATTATTCTTGGTAAGTCTGAAAAAAAAGTCTACAGAGGCATCAGAGAGTAAGAGAGAGCGAGAAAAGTTAGAAAGAAACAAAAAAGGGAAAGTGGAGGAGAAGGCACAGAAGAGGACGGCCATGCGACGCTGCTGGCTGGGACGGAGCCACAGGCCAAGGACACAGCAGCCACTGGAGAGCTGGAGAAGGCGAGAAGATGACCTCTCCCTTAGAGGCTCAGGAGGAAGAATGGCCTTGCTGACACCTTGATTTCAGCCCGTGTAACTGATTTGCATACTTTCTGACCTCCAGAACCATACAAATTTAGCGTTGTTCGTATGTTGTTCTGAGTCGCCAGGCTTGTGGTAACTTGTTACAGCAGGAACAGAAGACCAATACACTTACAAAATCCCCTTTGATTAAAAAGCGAGTCAGGAGAAATTGCATAGACATTGGTCTTGAACATTCAAAAAGCACAGTATAGGCCCTGGCTGGTGTGGCTCAGTGGATTGAGCGCGGGCCTGGGAATCAAGCAACCATGGTTCGATTCCCAGTCAGGGCACAGGCCTAGGTTGCAGGCCAGTTCCCAGCTGGGGACACACGAGAGGCAACCACACATTGATATTTCTCTCCTTCCTTATCTCCCTCCCTTCCCCTCTCTCTGAAAATAAATAAATGAAAAATTTTTTTAAAAAAGCAAAAAACAAAACTTCACCCCCAGCCCCAAATAAAAGGTGTGTTCCCATGGCAAATGGAATTTTTAAAAAAACTTATTTAATTATTGTTCAAGTACAGTTTTCTGTTTTTTACTCCCATCCCAGCCTACCCCCCAGTGCTTCCCACCTCCCTCCCATTTCCACGCCCCAGTTGTTGTCCATGTGTCCTTTATACTAGTTCCTATAAATCCTTCCCCTTTTTCCTCTGAAATTCCCTTCCCTCTCCCTTCTGGTCACTGTCCCCTTGTTCTCTATTTCAGTGTCTTTGTTTTTATTTGCTTGCTTGTTTGTTTTGTTGTTTAGCTTCCTGTTAAAGGTGAGATCATATGGTATTTGTTTTCAACACCTGGCTTATTTCACTCAGCATAATGCTTCCCAGTTCCATCCATGTTGTTGCAAAGGGTAGTAGCTCCTTCTTTCTTTCTACAGCATAGAATTCCATTGTGTATATGTACCATAATTTTTTGATCCATTCATTTACTGACGGGCACCTAGGTTGCTTCCAATTCTTGGCAATTGTAAATTGTGCTGCTATGAACATTGTGGTGCATAGGTTCTTTTGGATTGGTATTTTAGGGTTCTTAAGATATAATCCCAGCAGTAGAATTGCTGGATCAAAAGGCAGGTCCATTTTTAGTTTTTTTTAGAAAATTCCATACTGTTTTTCACAGTGGTTGTACCAGCCTGCAATCCCACCAACAATGGATTAGAGTCCCCTCTTCTCCACACCCTCTCCAACACTTGTTTGTTGCTTCGTTTATGATGGCCATTCTGACTAGTGTAAAGTGGTTTCTCATTGTGGTTACAAATGGAATTTAAACTCTAGGCACTAAAGAATTTTGAACAACTTTCAGGAAAGAAATTGGGGCATTTTATTTTTTTAACAAACTTATAATAATTTCTGTATATAAAAGAAAGGATAAAGAAGGCAGGTAGCATAAACCCATGATTAACACAAAGAAGACTAGATCAGTAAAAATAACTGTCAGAAAGAACGAGACCCTGAAATGAGACAAGGGAAAAGGTGAAGTGAACAGTTCTAGGCAACAAGGTGTGCTCCAGGTAACAGATTGCAAGAGGCAGTCACAAAGCAACATTTACACTTTGTTTATATACAAAGTCATCATCAGCTAATATGGTATTTGTTTACATTTACTCACTGACTTGTACAGTTTTACAGGTCACAACAACATTGTATGGCAATGTAGGGTTTGCAGTATTTTTCTGTTATTATGTTATTTAATCCTAACACAACCATGTGTCATTGTACTGGGGAAAAGGGACAAGAAATCAGAGAATTTTAAAAAGATTTTATTTACTTATTTTTAGGGAGAGGGGAAGGAAAGAGAGAAAGAGAGGGAGAGAAACGTCAGTGTGCGGTTGTCTCTCGTGGCCCCTTACTGGGGACCTGGCCTGCAACCCAGGCATGTGCCCTGACTGGGAATCAAATCAGTGACCTTTTGATTCACAGTCTGGCATTCAGTCCACTGAGCCACATCAGCCAAGACAGAAATAAAAAATTTGATGGGAGCACCAGAGCACTTGATATCACCTCATTTTAATTAAATGACATACATATAACCCTCATTCATAGAAATTTTTTCAAATATACATTGAGATTTCTAAAAACAGAGGGAAGAAAATATTTCTATGCTGATTAGCACAAATTAACATAGAATAGTTACTAATAGTTTGGGGTTTTTTACCCCCTGCCAGTGTTCAAACAAAAGCCTTGGTAACTAAAGAGGAGGTTAAAAATAGGTCAAATCTCATTTTTAATGATATATAAGTTAAAATGTTCCTTCAGATAAAGTGAACAGTATTTGCAATCATGTTTACTCTTATCGAGAGTACAGTTATATTTACTCCTGTGGAGCAGGGAAGAGTGGAAATCTTTGTCTGGATGCTGTATTTGTGAGCTAAGAACACCTGTTTCATCTCTGTCACCATCCCTCCATCACCGACTGTTGAAGTGCTTAGACGTTTTTGACAAGGGTGTTATTTCACTACGAAATCTTACAAAAGAGGAAGAATCTTTCAAAAATATAATGGAAACATCCAAGGTCATTATGTTCCTCACTTCTTCGCACTGAATTTATTTCCTTTTGCTATTTTGCTGTGCACACAAAAAATTTCAATGTAGAAGAAATTCAAAAGCCCCCCTCTCCCCCACAGATAAAATCTTTTAAAATTATATCTTTCCCCCAGTGATTTGATTTGTTTTAAGAAAAACAGAATCAAACGTTAACTCAGTGTAGAGTATCAGTCAAATAAGTTCTCTTTCGTAAAAATTATGTATGACAAATACAACACCTGCATATAAGAAGATAAAGTCTAGCCAGTACAGGATAGCCACCATGTTTTTAAAAACGTATTACTACATTTGCAGATCATCTCACTAATAACTATACTCTGGAGGGGGAGGGGCTCAGTATATCAGGCCGTATTTGCATTACACACATACACATAATTCTTAATAGTTGCCTTCTGAAAGGTCCTGCTGACTAAGGCTTGAGCAGGGAAGTAGTGAGGGATTGCCTAATGAGAGTGACCCCTGAGAACAGAGAGTTAGACATGGGGATTTCAGAATCAGTACTCTACAGGAAAACCATGCCAAAAGGGAGTATGCTCTTTGTTCATTGGGAAACAAAACAGATGGACCAAGACCCTCAAAACTTAAATTTAAGTGGTTTGCCAAAATAGTGTAAATGGAAAGACAAAGAAATGAGCAGGTATCAAAACAGAATAACATAACGTAAGATCAAGAATGAAATGAGAATGGAAGTCTGACAGCTACAGAATTAAAGAAACCACATCCACCCAGACTGATAGGAGGGACAGAGATGCAGAATAAGCTGGTCCCACATTTATGTGTGGTGGTTAAAAATTAGGAGGAATTGTAGCTCAGTGGATTGAGCGCGGGCCTGGGAATCAAGCAACCACGGTTTGATTCCCAGTCAGGGCACATGCCTAGGTTGCAGGCCAGTTCCCAGCAGGGGACACACGAGAGGCAACCATACATTGATATTTCTCTCCCTCTCTCCTTCTCTTCCCCTCTGAAGATAAATAAATAAAATTTAAAAAATTAGGAGGAATATCTCAGAAGCAAGGAGTCCCAGCCCCACTCTAGTCCCCCCAGCCCAGGGTTCCAGTGTCGGGAAGATAAGACACCACAGCCTCTGGCTACAAAAACCAGTGGACATTGAATCAGAGGAAGAAACTTCTGGAGTCCCAACCAGTTCCTCTTAAAAAACTCACACACAGACTTACTCATGCTCCTTCTGAGCTCTAGCACTGAGGTAACAGCTTAAAAGACACCAGTGTCATACAGGGAGAAAATGAAGTATTTAGCATCAAGGCAGAAGCTGAGGGACAAAAAGGTGGGCAGAGGCCATTGTCCTTTTTCTGAACCCTCCTCAACAAAGCCACAGAGCAACAGAGCCAGCAGACAGGGGCCATATCTGAGACTCCATCAACCTGGCTAACACTGTTTGGCCTGCTCTGGAGATCCCCAGAGACTCCATTCCACCCAACTTACAGGCCCACCCAAGCTGCTTTTCCCCATGAATGGCTGGTCTTGGCTCATGCTTCACAACTTCCTAAACCCTCTCTAAAGAGCAACAGCTAGCGTTAGTGAGTACCTAGCCCCTGTACCCCTTGCTAAGTGGGCAGGCCTGGAACTAATAGCTACCAGCCTACATTCTCAGATTGTTTTCACATGGAAATCTCCAAGGCCAGCACAAGTAGGAATCATCTTAGATTTCTTTATAATTCAGGCATGGGGGCCTGGGACAAAAATCAGGTGGGGATTAACATTGGCCTGCACCACTTTGGAAACCCCAGAGCTTATATACCCAGTAGACAGCCTGTCCCTGCAGACTGATCCTCCACAGAGGACAGAGTTTGGTAGTCAGTGGTCATAGCCAGCCCTTGCACCTGACTGGCCTGGGTAAATCCCTCCCATTGACCTGCCAACAGCAATCAAGATTCAACTACAAGATGAGGGTGTACTCAGCCCACACAAAGGGTGTACCTCAAGTACCCAGCTTGGGTCATAGGGCTATGCCACTGGACCCTACAGGACACCTTCCACATTAGGTCATGCTACCAAGAAAGGGAGTCATAGCAGCTCTATCTAATAATAGAATCCAACACAGGGAGCCTGCCAAAACAGGGAGAAAAAGAAACATTGCCAAAATGAAAGAACAGATCAAAACTTCAGAAAAAGAGCTAAATGAAATGGAGATAAGCAATCTATAAGATTCAGATTCAAAACAATGGTTATAAGCATGCTCAAGGAACTTAGTGAGAACCTCAACAGCATAGAAAAGATCCAGTCAGAAATTAAGGATACACTAATTGAAATAAAGAACAATTTATAGGGAAACAACAGTAAGTGGAGGAAGCTGAGAATGAAATCAAGATTTGGAACATAAGGAAGCAAAAACAACCAATCAGAACAACAGGAAGAAAAAAATAATTTTTTAAAAATGAGGATAGCATAAACACCCTCTGAGACAACTTCAAGCAATCCAACATTTGTATCATAGGAGTGCCAGAAGGAGAAGAAAGAGCAAGAAAGTGGAAATCTATTTGAAAAAATAATGAAAGAAAACATCCCTCATGGATGAAGGAAATAGACATGCCAGTCCAGGAAGCACAGAGAGTCCCAAACAAAATGGATGCAAAGAGGCCTAGTTCAAGACACATCATAATTAAAATGCTAAAGGTTAAAAAGAAAGAGAAAATCTTAAAAGCAGCAAGAGAAAAGCAGTGGATTAGTTACAGTGAAATTCTCATAAGACTGTCAGTTGATTTCTCAAAAAAACTTTGCAGGCCAGAAGGGACTGGCAAGAAATATTCAAAGTTGTGAAAGGCAGGGACTTATAGCCAAGATTGCTCTACTCAGCAAAGCTATCATTTAAAATTGAAGGGCAGATAAAGAGCTTCCCAGACAAGAAAAAAGTAAATGAGTTCATCATCACCAAACCATTATTATATGAAATGTTATAGGGATTTATTTAAGAAAAAGGAGATCAAAACTATGGACAATAAAATAGCAATAAATCTATATATCAACAATTGAATCTAGAAAACAAACTAAGCAAACAAGAAGAACAGAGACAGAATCATAGATATGGAGAGTGTTTTGATGGTTGTCAGATGAAAGGGGGTATAGAGGAGTGGGTGAAGAAGTGAGGGCATTAAGAAATACAAATTGGCAGTTACAAAATAGCCATTGAGATGTAAAGTACCTTATAGGAAGTGAAATAGCCAAAGAACTTATACTCATGACCCATGGACATGAATAATGGTGTGGGGATTGTCTGAGGGAGGGGGGATGCTGGATGGAGGGGAGTAAAGGGGGCAAACTGGGACAACTGTAGTAGCATAATCAATAAAATATAATTAAAATAAATAAATAAATAGATTTGAAAATAAAAAAAGAACAAAGAGTTCATGATAGCCAGTATAGGAACTAATCTGGCAAGCACAGGCAGTCTGCCAATGTGTCCTTTAGGCATGGCTTATCACTGGGGTGGACTGAGAGCATGTTTGTTAGAGCAGCATTTTCCAAACTTTACTGTGCATAGATTTTGATTCAGTAGGTCTAGGGTCATGTGATTCTGCATTTCTAAAAAGCTCCCAGATGCTGGTCTAAGGGACACATTTTTAGTAGCTAAAAGACAAAAAAAGAATTGCAATAGTGACACCTTTTGTGACATCTTTATTCTATATAACTCTCATGGCTTAAAAATAACTTTTCAATCAACACTTTTTTAGAATCATACATAGGTAGAGAATGGGCCAAGACTGTACTTGAACAAGTAGCAGGATCTCTGCCAGGCAAGAAATACTCTGTGTCCTCAAGATCATGATCTATAGAAAAAGTACAAGGACCTCTTTGAACTTTTCTGTTTCAGAAGTGACCTAGAGTAGAAGATAGTGATATAAAAATGGACAAAGATAAAGCCTGGTAAGTCTTGAAAATGACAGGAGAAATTCAACTCTTTTAAGTGGCTTGGCTCTGAGTTTCTGCTTAACAGCAACTCCAAGAAGAAAGTGAAACAAGAACGAAAAAAATTCCAGGGGCAATGGTAGTCAGGGAGGCTGAGTTAAAGCACCCAAATCCAACACCAACATTAAGCCCAAGTTCATAGAACTGAAAACTTTTACTGCAAATGTTAGACAACAAAAGAAACAAACAACACCAATGATGCTAAGTTTGCCTTGTAAGCTAAAAAGACCTTAGGAAATAATGTTGGGGGTCTAGTCCCCTGTGGTCATGAAATCATCAAAAATAATACCTATTTTAATTTAACATTTCTCTGATTCAGGCACAGTAAGTCCTCTAGAAGCATTACCTTATTTACTCCTCAAACAAGTCTGTATAGTAGATTCCACTGTCAATGTCATTTTACATTTCAGGGAGATTAAGTGACCTGATGCAGGTCATTCAGCTGGTAGGAAATAAACTAGCATTCTAAACCAAGTCTGGTTAGAATGTTTTCATAACAAAAAAGATTTTATGAAGTTAAGAGATAATTTAATTATAGAGCCAAAATGTAATTTAAAATGATCATAACCATATCTACCCAAGCTACTTCATAAGGTATTTATGAAGCTCCAATGAAATTATTAGAAATTTGAATGGGCTTGGAAAACATCTGTGACAAAACAAGAAAGGAAGACAGAAAGACAGAGAGAAGCTGGCAAACTTGTAAATTTAGAGGGTGAATTTGGTTGTTGATGTGATTTATCATTATTAGGTTCCAAGATTATGGAGCCAAGTCAAGGCTGCAAACATAAATCAATGCTTCATCCAACTTCAGAAGATAAAAGAACCTCTTTGAACTCTAAATTCCAACTTCTCTTGGCCTTGGTATCACCCTTGCTAATTTATATAAATGAAGCTTAATTATGCGGAAGATTATTTCTCTTTCCCCGTGAAAATACCAATAGAATTCTCTCTCCCTCCCTCTCTCTCTCTCTCTTACACACACACACACACACATATACACACACACAATTACATATAAAGCTTAACTTCCTCTTCTTATGAAAGCAAAAAACTGAGACCCAGAACATAGTGATAAGCCCAAGGTCTAACTAGATAATAGAGAGGTCAACATTTTAACCGTCATTTGACTCCATACTGCCTCTACTTTGAAGAGAAACTAGAAGCAGGGTGAACTCTACCTTCCTTCATGGAAATACTGTGGTGCCTCAATAATTGTTGTTAATTCATTTCAGAACTCATGATGAGTGCCAAAACCAATGAGTACCAAAGGATAAAGCATTTTTTTTTGGTGGTGGTGCCATGAGTCATACAAGTTCTAGCAAGTGCAATGAGTTCCAAGCAAGCACTGAGTGCTGAAACATTTGTTTTCTCATCCAGATGTGACCAGCATAGAGTTTGACAAAGTTCTGAAGCCAATGAGTACCAATGTTTGACTGTACATTGTTTTTTATTCATTCATAACTCAACACATGTTTATCAGAGCTAGAAGCAGTGTGAGTGCTGGGATCACAAAGGTGAATGGGAAAGTCTATAACCCCATGAAGTCAGAGGCTAGGACTTTCTCTGTGCCAGGTACTGTCTTAGCCACTTGGGAAATATAAAAATATAATTCAGACTCTGTTTCTACCATGAAGGAGCTACTACCTAATGGGGAAAGCAAACATATGAACAACTGAATTTTAATTGACATGATGATGTAGGATCTTAAAAAATAGATAAAATTTTGAAACAAAAGAACAAGAGTAAAGGGACAAATTATAAAAGATTTTGCACACTATTCTAATGAGCTTAGAACTTACCTTGTAAGCAATGGAGAACCACTAAAAGTTATTGCGCATGGAAATGCAATCATGAACATAGGGCTTAGGAGTGATGCTTTGGAGAAAGGAGGGAAAGGAGAGAAAAACCAGTTAGAAAAAAGTAAATATCACATCCATGTGTGCAGTTCTAGCAAATAGGACCTCGCAGTTACAGAAAGTGGTGAAGAAATAGGACATGAACCTGGACCTGAAAATGCTTGGATGGGAGGAAATTGTGAGAAGAACTCAAAGAGGAACAAGATTTGGGCTTGTTGTTGGGGAAAATAGCAATTCTATAAACATAATAGAGTTGAGGAAAATGACCTTGGTAGAAGATGTGACTGTGGTAGAGACTCCTGAAAAGACAAAACTGATGATTGGGAGAAATTTTACAAACCTAGTCCAAAGTGGAGCATCCTACCAGCAAAGTCCATTTTCTTGGATAGGGGATTTTTCAAGGCATATTCTGAGAAGTTTCAGGGGTTAAGACCTTAATCATTATACTATAACTGGGTTGTTATTCTGGTGCTTTTAATATTCATCCCCCCAACATTTAAGAGAGCACACATGCAGCGAGCTCTCTCTTCCAAGTAGAATCAAGCTTCCTACTCATTCTTGGAAGGCCTCTAGAACCACTGAAGCCATGATTTTTGACTTGGTAGAAATTCCTGCTCTGAACTGGACTACTTTCCTAGAGATAATAGTAAAGCAAGAAGAAAGTTCTTCTAATTCCCCCACTTCTGCTCATCTATCCATACCCATATCTCCAAAGCCTACCTTAAAAACTTTAATGAAAGATACAATAGCCAAGTGCTGGAAACTGCCCACGTGCCCATCAATAAATGAGTGGATCAAAAACCTATGTATATTTATACCTACATATACATAGGTATATTTACACAATGGAATACTATGCAGCAGAAAGAAAGAAAGAGCTCCTATCCTAAACAACAGCATGAATGGAACTGGAGAGCATTATGCTAAGTGAAATAAGCCAGGTGGTAAAAGACAAATACCATATGATCTCACTTATAAGTGGGACCTAATCAACAACAAAAACAAGTGAGCAAAATAGAATCAGAGACCTTGAAATAAAGAACAAACTGACAGTAACCAGAGAGGAGGGAAGAAGGGGGAAATGGGATAGAAGGGGAAGGGCCATCAAGGAAGATGCATAAAGGACTCATGGACAAAGCCAAAGGGAAGAAGGATTAAGGGTGGGAGGTGGGGACAGTGGTGGGTAGAAAATGGAGGCAACTGTACTTGAACAACAATAAAAAATTTTTTAAATCTTTAACAAAAGAAATCCCAATATTCTCTAGTATAGTATTCTAGATTAAACAGGTTCCAGAGCTTCAATTTTGTTGACACAAAATCTCTCCCCTATGATTTAAGCTCCCTCCCTCTTCACAAGGATTCAGTGAAGACAACTAACACCAATCCATCTCTAAATGATTATAAGCAAAACCAACACTATGTTCCAGGGAAGGTCTGACCTGCTCCTCTCTTCCATATTTCTTCATCAGTGTTCACCACTTCCGAATCTTTCCTGTGTGTCAGGATCTGGGTCAGAGACTGGGGCAGATACAAACAGAATCAGACATGGTTCCTGTTTGAATATCTTAGCTTCTAACATAGAAACCATGTAGTAAAATGACTACAGGAACAGGGAGAAAATGCTCAGAGACATAAGAAAGAAGTATAAAATGGTAACAAACTTGAAAAAGAAGAGATTACTTTCTAATGGGAGACAAGAAGTCTCCTGAGAGGCTTTGTGGATAAAGCGCTTAGCTGGACGGGGAAAGATAAGATTGTGGATATGTGCGAACTTGGGGAGGAGCAAGAATAGCCAAACCCTGGAAGGGCCAAAAGGCAGAACACAAGACTAGCTTGGCTGAGGAAGTGTGAGGACAGGGTGGACCACTGAAAAGTGGTAAGTTCATGGGATCTACATAATAGGGCAAAAACTAGGTTTCCAGTCAATGCAGCAGAGGTTCTGTGCTAACCCATGAGTTTTTTTTCTGTCATTCAGTCAAATGGACCTGGATTGAGAAGAAAGGTACATAAGGGTTTGAATTTTAGTCTCAGAAAAAGAAAATAAAAAGGCTTAACATGATAAGGTAGGACAAGGCAAGAGGCTTGCTCTTATATCAAGAGTGGTATGTGGCAAGGATTCTCAGGTTTCATTTACATAGCTACATCAAGAAGGTGTTTGGATGAAATGTCATCTTTTAGAATAAAGTCTTTCTTAGATGTTAGACTATTTAGCAACACATGGGGAGAATGTCAACATAGTCTCTCATACAGGGAAACAAGCAAACACCCCTACAAAGTGAATGTCAGGATATAGTCATCCCCCCACCAGTTAGCCAGGCTGAGTAATGTGCTGTAAGTTTTACCCAAAAGTATCCTCAACTAGAGAAAAACACAGAACACTGAAATTGGGGAAAGATCTAACAACCGGATTAAAGACTCACAGGGGGAAAAGTCCCCAAAATAAATGTGTTGGAAAGCCCACTTGCCAATCATGCCAAGAGCTAAGCCCCACTTGAACTATTGGGGATGTGTGAACTCCCCTTAACACTATTTTCCAGAGAGGGCACCTCACAAATACAAGTTTCCCTGGGAGAATCACAGTTGTGCAGTGGCATTTTTGTTTGGTTAAAAAGCCTCTTCTGTATGTCCTTTATTTGCCTTCTGCTTCTTTTTAGCAAGATACTGCTGGATCCTTGTCCACTGCATGCAACTCTGTAGGTACAGTGGGAAAAGAAAACATTTATCTGGGGATGGAATTAAGAACAAAAAGCTTAGTCCTGAACTTGGGTAAATTTGATGGTGAAAATTTTAAAGCACAGTAGAGTTTATTAAGAAATATGAATCAATGGTTCTTATAAAAGTAAATCATCTTCGGGAAACTAATAGACTGTTTATGACAAAACAACCCTATTTGGGAAATACTGGTGATCCTCACTAAAGTCCACACAGCAAAAGAGGGGCATCCAGGTCATGCTTTCCCGGTGGCTGAGAGGTCGTCTGAGCCAGTAGGACTTTTCTCTGCCCTAATTTCCTCTGATTTAATTTCTCTGGTGAGAAAGGATGGTCACAATAGCAGGTATCTTATCTTCAGGAAGGCAATGAACACACCTATACAAGGCCACACAAGTTATAAACTTTGACATCTGCCTTCCTATAAGGAAATGCAGACAGAAAATAAAGCCTTTTCATCCTGTGAACTAGCAAAAATGGAAAAGGGAAGAGAAACTGAATAAAGGTAGCCAGCTCTCACAAAGGATCATAACGTATGTTTTTGTTTGAAAGTACTAGAAAAGAAAGGTGTGACCACCAACAACCAGTATGAGTTCCATAGAAGTTGGAAGGCATGTTTAAAATGCCAGCACAACCCCAGCCAACCTGGCACGACTGCCAAGCAAGGGTGCGTGGGGCACAGGACCAGGACCGGTGCTGCACACGGCTACTCTTCAACAGGACAACAGCCTTGGCCGCCTCCGGCAGGAGCTGCTGACCAGGGTCTCCAGTTGTCTTATTTTTGAACATTTGGAAGTCAGACAAATTCTGCCCTGGGGGTTCCAGATGAGGCAGAGAAAGGGGTTTGCTGCGAGGCCTCAAAAGGGACACCCTGAGCTTCTGGCTAAGATGGTCTGTAAGTGCTTCAGTGATCCTTTGGGGGTAATTAGAGCCAAATAACCACTTCTGTGTCCTGAATAAGTAAAGCAGGCCATACAGATTATTTTAATTGTTAAATAAATGTACATTGAAATAAAAAATAAAACAAAACACTAGCACATACATATGTCATACACACACGTGGCAATTTAGCATTTTGAATGTCCTTGCTGACATGCCCACCTTACCCTTTTCCCTAGTAAACTAGCGTAGGTAACCGCAAAAAGCGTAGATCTGAATCCAAAAATATAATTGGGTAAAGGAGTCTAAGAAAAAAACAAAGAAAAATGACGTCCTGATTCCTTAAACCTTTCACTCACAGGCATCTCAGCTACCCCTCACTTTCTGCACCCACTCGTGACCCCAGCGAATGTTGTAGGCACAGCGGTGGGTGGCCACTCTCTCTGCTGTCCGAGGCCAGCCTACGGTCCCCTTTCTCCCCTTCTCTGCCATTTGAACAATTGGAGGAACCACTGTATGTTAAGCCACTTGGAATGACAACCTTCCAGATCTGAAGAAACTATAAAACTGACTCGCATAAAGAAATGGGTGACTTTTCTGGCTCTGGGGAATATGAATCCACTAACCACTCCATCATCAAAGCACAGCACCATCCCCGGTGTCCTCATACTACCTGCGTTCTGCTGTCCACCTGCTCCTGTGGTTTATGAGAAAGGAAGATGGCGTCCTCAGAGACCCTGCCCATCATCTTCTGAGATGTCGCTGAAACCTTACTTTACCTTGTGTAGCATTCCTCAACTCTGAGGCAAGTGTCCTTTTGATTAAAAGGGCTACATCTCCCTTGGTTTATATAATTGTTTTGTGGTGTTTTTTTTTAAATCTTGAAAGTCACAGAAGATAAAACGCTAGCCAAGTGGTCCTGGAGAAGAATAGATTGGCCAAATACTATGACTAGGACTTAGTCACTCAGCAGCCAGGGAAGAGTTAGAAGATGGCAATTGTTTTTTGAACAGAGCCCCCTCTATGGAACACAAACATGCATAAATTCACCAACAAGATGAAACGAATATCATCTACTTTTCTGAGAGGACCACGGGTAGAAAGTACTATGTCTCACTCAGTACTATATCTGACCAAGTGTCTCATGATACACTTATGTATGAGAATGAGAAATGTGGATTGAATCATCATAGTGTTGCCCAATAGTCTTGTTTAATGTACCAAGGTCAACCAGAAGGAATATTTCCATTGATGTCAACACTTGGGTAACAAATTTCAACTCATTACAGCTCTCTCAGACCCTAAGTGTGGTATTAACCCAGAGGAACAGGGGCCTATGCTTACAGAATCACTACATAATGTCTTTCTAGGTTACTATGTTAGTTACACACTTTCTGTGCATTGGTAAGGGCATATTTGAGTACCTGACCCATTGTTTTTCCTGAGAATTTCTGAGCACTGTCTCCACTGGCTTCTTCTAGATCCTACCTACTGGAATCCAGGTTGCTTATGTAGCAATTTTAGTCTCACCTCAATGTTCAGTTAAAATCACTCCTGGTAGGTAAGTCTCCTATCAAAAAATGTATTTCCTCCTAGTCTTTAGAAGAAATACTCTGATATATTAGTATGTACCTTTTTGTGTAAGTCAAAATAATTGATCAAACAGTAATTTCATATACGTAGTTCAACACAGGAAACCAGATCCAAATGCTAGTAATTCATTGGAGATCATCACAATCTCTGGGGGAAACTTTAGTTTACAGAAGTATACAAAGATGAGAAAAGAAAGCATTTGAAGAAGTAGGTATTACACTAATGTTTGCTCATGAAAAGCATGAATTGGACAAAGTGCAACAAGCTTCAAGCTTAGTGTCCTCCTCTTCCAGTTCCATTCCTAGAGACAAAAATTTTCTCTTTCTGCTTGACACCGCAGAGGTTACTATTTCCAGAAAACTTAAGAATTTACCATGCTGAACTCTGATGTTAGTGATTTTCTCTGTCCTCAGTCTTTTAAGGTTTCCTATAAACAGGCTAAAACAAAGAAATACTCTCTTCTTAGAATTCAACAGCTGGAAATTCCATTGAGAGCAAAATCAAAAACACATAAAAGTACATTTTCATTCTACTTGAAATTATTAATAAATATTTTACAAAAATATATCAAATAATCTGATAAGTGAAGTTATGTACAAAAGATTTCCTATTTGCAAAAAAACACTTATAATCTGGAAAGAGCGTTTTATTTATCCAGCCCATTTTCTGAAACTAGAACTGCTTTTTTCCAAAGGAAAGTATTTTTGTAATTTTTAAAAAAAAAGTATATCTTATGTCTAGACTTAAGGTGTTATTCCAGCTCACAAATCTGAATTATAATTCATAGCAATCCATCAATGAGCTCTCAAAAGACAGACTTGAATTATTTTAGAATGTGCCTTACCATTAAATATCTCAAATATAATTTGCTTTCATCTCTTTAAAAAAGGAATCATTATGACCAGATTGAACGAAATGCAAATATCCACAGTGCCAACCTATTTATATGACCAGTTAGAAAGACAGGAAAGGGGAACTGAGACAATGTCGCCAAAAAGAAAATGACTGAAGGGAGATTTTGATAATTTTTGCTAAGTCTCTGCATTTGATCATTTTTATCATTTCTGAAATATGAAAGCCCAATTTAATGAATCTGTAGAAAACTTAGGAGTGAAGAGATGAAAGGGATATCTATTTTATTTTTAGAGTGTCCAATTTTCATAGTTTTTAAGATAGAAAAATATCTTATGTATATATTATTAGCAGCATCGGACTTAAAATCCTTGAGCCTAGATTGCAAAGATGATTTCTCCAAGCCTGAATTACTTTTTCACTGTCTTTTCTCTTCTTTATATCTAAGAATCTATGACTTAAGAACAGCAGTTTATTGTGAAACAGAAAAATGAATGTGAAAATACTTGAGATTATTACATTGTTAACCTCCAACCACATATTCATTTTTAGGCAGGTATTATTTCATCTAGCCAAGTTCTGTAAAACTCTCTCATAAAAGTCCCTGACTCTCACCAAAACAGTTGGAACATGATGGAAGAACTACTTTTTTGAGTTTATGACTCAAAAAAAATTTCACTTGCAGTATCAGAGTTTCAGTTTAAGTTCCCTTTATTATTCCCTCTGAGGATGTAGAAACTTAGAAGTTATCTAAACAATTCAGGTAGAAGAAATAGATACTGAATAAAATAATCAGCATTAGCTAGGGGTAGAAATAGAAAGTACCCTATAAATTACATATCTGCCTGGTTGAATTAGTCTGCACTTAACAAGCCAGCTATGGGCAAGACACAATGCTAGATGATTCTGAAAATTTAGAAAAACACATATTTACCTATTTGTCTGTTTTATTCTCACCTCATTTCATAATACAAATACAAAGAAATATTTATAATAAAATTGAAAAATATAAATTAAAAATAAAAGTGCAGGACAATGTAAAATATAAATAAAAGGTAGAGGCCAGGAAAAAAAAAAAAACAAGCTCAAATAGGGAACCTGGTGCCCTTGCACAGTTATGGACTATAGAGTGTACCCTGGTCTCCCAGAGAGCTGCAGCCAGTGAGCCACTGTTCTTAGTGTTCATGATGCTGAATTACAGGATCCCTCTAGGGAAGGAGAACTTTCTAAAAATCACTTACCTCTAAAATAAATATTTTTCAGTCGGATTCAGGAATGTGGTATAATGCCCTTAACCACAGTGCTCCTTATTTTCCATTTGCTCCTACACCCCCAAATTCACTCTCTGCCTTCCTCTGTTCTGTGCCACAGGGAGCTCACCCCACACAGACTGTCTCTCTCAGGATCCTTGCTGATCAGCTTGAGGTTGGGTTTGGCTGCAGAATGGAGTTCAGGAGAAGAGAGGGGTTGGAGAGTCCCCTCCCGTTCCTCTCTGCTTTGCCCACAATTCTATTAAAGGCTGCATTCCTTCAGGACCACAGCTTTGTTAGGGGGCACTTCCCAAGACTCCAATAGCCCTTTAGTCTGACATGGTAACAGCTTCCTCAGTTGCTGAACTCTGGTCATCTCAGCGTTTTTTGTTACTTCTCTTAACTCTCCGTATACTTGTTGTCCTTAAAGCCTCTTCCTTTGAAGGCATGGTGTGCCTTTCCTACCAGGACCCTGATTGATAGGGATGAAGTCCGACAGCAGGGCTTACTTTGAAAGCTTGCCCCTCCAAGGGAAAGTCAGAACATAGCAATTGGCCTCAAATGCGTCTCGATAGAAAACACTTCTGCAAAAGTCAAGAGATCACTGTCCAAGTAGACAGAACTAACAACCTAGCAAAACTAGCCATCTAGAGCAGTGTTACCCAATAGAACTTTCAGAGATGATAAAAATGTTTTAGACCTGTGATGCCCAATAGAGTAGCCATTAACTACATGTAGCTCTTGGACACCCGAAATGTGGCTAGTGAGACTAAGAAACTGAACTTCTAATTTAATTTTATTTTACTTTGCATTTAAGCAGCCACATGTGGCTAGTGCTACATTCTTGCACAGCACAGGTCTATATTAAGAAAGCACAAAACCTGGAGACTATAAAACATGGTACAAAAATGAGTGCAGTGCCTGCTGATCAGCAGTCTACGGTCAATAGAGTTAAGCAACGGGCACCAATTACTATAATAAAACAAAAATTAAGGTAAGTACAATATAAAGTTTACAAAGTCCAAAGGAGGAAAAGTGCATAACAAATCACAGAAAATCTTCACTGAGAATTTTGAGTTTAAGACGAGCCTGAATTATTGAACAGATTTCCTATTAGTTTTCCATTTCTACTAATAAACTGCCACACTCTCTAGTGGCTTAAAAACAACACAAACTTATTATCTTACAGCTGTGTGGCTTAGCAGTCTGAAGCATGAGTCTCCCTGCCCTAAAATCCAGGTGTCAGCAGGACTGCATTCCCTTCTGGAGGCTGTAGGGGAAAATCCATTTCCTTGCCTTTCCAGCTTGTAGACACCATTAACATTCCTTGGCTCATGGCCCTCCGCATCCACCTTCAACGCCAGCAATATTGCATTTCTTTGTGCCTTCCTCCCATAGACGCATGTCCCTCCGACCAGAAGCAGGAAATATTCTCTGTGATTACAATGGACCCACCCAGCTAATCTAGGATAATCTCCCCATCTCAAGATCTTTAACTTAATCACATCTGCAAAGTCCCCTTTGCCAAGCAAGGTAACACAGTCACAAGTTCCAGAGGTTAGGATGTGGATGTCTTTGGGGGCCAGTATGCTGCCTACCAACAATTTGCTACAGCAAGAGCTTAGAGATGAAAAGGAAAGGATTCAGGGAGGTCAGGCCCAGAGTGAGGCAGACCAACAGCAATTTACAGGACAATTACTAGAACCCATTAACCAGCTCACCCGATCAGACAGGTTATCCAGTCCCTCTCTCGCACCTATGGTAAGGCACGCTGAACACTGGGGGCTGGTAGGCGACTCTTGGACACCTGCTCACATGTACTTCCACCAAATGAGTCAGATGCTTGCCAAGCGGTATTTCCTGCCAAACCTACCTAGGCCAGTTGTATCTGTCACTGTAACACAGACTTTCAGTAAACAGCACCTAAACCAGTGTGAGTGTGAAAAGAAAGTAGTTTCCATGCAAATTGAGTGGAATTCTTTGGAAGGACTCCTTAAAGGTAAGAGGTACTAAAAACTTTTGCTAACAATTTAGATGTGGTCATGAAAAAACAAAGATTTTGCAGGAGATAGTAAAAATCTAAGAGGGTCTATAATCAGATTTCTTTTAAATATGGTTAATGTATACCATGTATTATGAATTAGGTTTATGCAAGAAGTGTTATGAAAATTTCAGTTAGATGACCCATGCTTAAAGAAATACCCTTATCCCTTCCTCTAATAAAAGTACAGTATGTCTTTTAAGTTTTAACATATTTAAGGTGTGTATACGTTTTATACATTTTTATAATGTCCTTCTTTCAGTGCCTTGTTTTCAACAACTTGGTCAACTAAATATGTGGCAAAAGAATAATTCTGCTGTATTTAAAAAACAGAGGTGGTACAATTACAGGTGGGGGAGAGGGAAGGAGAACACACCATCTATATAAGTTCATTGGCACGAAGACAAACCTTCAATGTCTCAGTGAGGAATTTGAACACTGCAATGGCAATAAAGGAATAGTAAAATGTTGTTATTGCTGTTGTTGCTATTTGATAGTAAAGGGTTTATATACATATGTATGCTTAGTTTACTTTGTAAATTTTTATTGTTGTTCAATTACAGTTGTCCTCATTATCCCCAATAACTGTACCCTACCCTACCCACCCCCACCTCCCATATTCAATCCTCCCCCTTGTTGTCTTTGTCCATGGATCCTTTTTTTAAAAAATATATTTTATTGATTATGCTATTACAGTTGCCCCATTTTCCCCTTATGGGTGCTTTATACATGTTCCTTGACAACTCTCCCCCATCTTTCCCCAGTTATCCCCCTTCCCCCTCCCCTCTGGTCGCTGTCATTTTGTTCTCTATTTCCATGTCTCCAGTTCCACTTTTTTCACTTGTTTGTTTTTTTTATTAGGTTCCAACTACAGGTGAGATCATACGGTATTTTTCTTTCACCACCTGGCTTATTTCATTAGCATAATGTTCTCCAGTTCCATCCATGCTATCAAGAAGGGTAGAAGTTCCTTCCTTCTTTCTGCTGCATAGTATTCCACTGTATAAATGTACCACAGTTTTTTGATCCACTCACTTACTGATGGGCACTTGGGCTGTTTACAGCACTTGGCTATTGTGAATTGTGCTGCTATGAATACTGGGGTGCATAGGTTCTTAGTGTTCCAGGGTTCTTAGAATATAATCTCAGCAGTGGAATTGCCAAATCAAAAGGCAGATTCATTTTTAGTTTTCTGAGGAAACTCCATACTGTTTTCCACAGTGGCTGCACCAGTCTGCATTTCCCCCAACAGCGTACTGTGGTTCCCCTTCCTCCACATCCTTGCCAGCACTTATTGTTTGTTGATTTATGATGGCCATTCTGATCCGTGTGAATTGATGATAGTAAAGGTTTTTGAGGATATCAACGGACTGGACTTTATGAAATTACTCTGGCAGGTAGCAGCCTTACTGCTTCCAGTCTCTATAGTCCAAGTCATCCTCCTGCCCCCATAGCAAAGGCTTCTGGGCTCTCACCCACAGGCTGAGTCTTACCTCTTGGGCCCTAGACCTGTGTTGTCCAATATGGTAACCGTTAGCTACATGTGGCTCTTGAGCTGAAATGTGGCTAGTTCTAACTGAGATGCACAATAATTGCAAAATAAACCCAGATTTCAGAGACTTAATATGAGAAAAAAGAATGTTAAATATCTCATTTACATAGTTTTATTGATTAGATGTTGTGCAAAACAACATTGAGTATATACTGGGTTAAATAAAATGTGTTACTAAATTTCATGTCACTTGTTTCTTTTTTACTGCCTTCATTGTGGCTACCACACATTTAAAGACTATATGTGTAGCTCACTCGCCTCTGAGGCTCAAATTATACTTTACTTCTGGACAGCAATGCCCTAGCTAGTCTAGGTCACCCTTGACACAGGACAGCAGGGTCAGGCTGCCCCATGCCCCCACCCACCACTGGGACTCACACTCCTCTCCCTGGGTGTCTGATTTTAAATAAGGGGCCTTTGTCACACTCTTTTTCCTCCACCTTGGGACTAGGTCTCATTTCCCTGATTTCTGCTTTATGATGTGTAAGGCTGAGATTGCCGGCTCCTTAAAGGTTTGCCTTCCTTCTCACTTTCCAGGATTCCTAAACCCATGTTTACTCTTAAAGTGACTGTTGGCTGCCTCTGGAGAAGCAGAGACTTCCAGGAGGCTGGAGATCAAGAACAGGGCATTGAATTTGGTGACTGAGGGATCGATCATTCCTGACCTTCCAGGAAATGACCGCATCCCTGTTTGAGTGGACAACAGAGCAGGGGTCAGGACTGTTATATCAATGATCTCACCGGCACAGAGACCAGAAGAAGAACACCATGGCATCTAATTCGACTGCAGAAAAATGATGACCAAAGCCCTTGCACGTCCCTGGCCCACCTCCCATATCCCAGTCCTCATCTACTGGAGTGACTCAGACTTAGAGAATGGAGGGCCTCCTCCCTGTCATTTATTATTCTGAAGTAGAGTGTTACCAAGTGTACACTGCAAAAAAGCACCCAGCCAGACAGTTGGGGAACCCAGGAAGGTTTAAAAGAAAAGAAATAACATTGCCACAGTAGGACTGTATTCAGAAGTGAGAAAAATGCCCCCGCAAATCACTTCAAACGCAGGCAAACAAAGCTGAGTATGCCCTGATTTATTGGCCCGCCCAGGGAACTAGCCAGATTTTTTTCTAAAACTCTGGAGGGCAGGCTTTGTGCTCACGTTGCCTATGGACATGGCCTGGGAGACAAGCATCTGATTCTGTTTTAGAGGCAGTTCTCACTCTTTTGGGCTGCTGGGGAATCTCAAGAGAAAATGTTTAGTACACATGAGCGCATGCATGTCTGGGCCTATGTGTATGTGCACATGTACATACAACACATCCCTCTCATGTCTGTACATGGGTTTATGCACACAGATATGTGAGCTGATATAATGCAATAGATACCTAAGAACACGGCACAAAACATCAAAGCAGACTATTCACTATCAAAATAAAGTCAGGTAGGTATATGTGTTTTGTTTTGCTTTTTAAGCCCCTGCACCAAACTATATAACCTCTTACATTTTCATCCTAAGGTATTTCATGACATCTTGGAAAAAACTGCTTCCTTCTCTTCTTCTGTCTGGTAAAAGGCTCAGTGACTTTGCTGTTAGGGTCTGGAACAGCTGAAAACATTAGCATTGCAGTTATCAAAGAGATCTCCCTCCTGACCACACTGAGACAGTATGAAATGGTACAAAGCATCCTGAATAAGCCACAGGAGATGGGTTTAAGCCAGAACTTCATTGGTTATGAATTTAGGCAGGAACCACCCCCAGGTTGATTCCCTCATTTGTAAAATCGATAGCCCTTGACCTGTCTTTCTCATAGGGGTTTAAAAAGAGTATCTGGGAATGGGCTTTGTAAACTTTGCAGTACTAGATAGAGGAAGATAGGCATTATTATTACTGCAGTTGTTTGAGTAGGTCTCCTGACCAAGAAGAAGCTCCAGTGATGAAGTGACACGCTCTTTGCTGAAGTGAGACAGGAAGGAAGTACAGGATGCCAGCACACACCTGTCTTGTGACTCCCATCATGAAATTCAGGGTGGAAAATTGAAGTGCTTCCTTGGAATCACACTGGCTTAAAGGAGGTAAAAGTCAAGATGTAACAGAGATTTTTATTTTAATTTGTTCTGAAATGTGGGTTTTCAATTATCATGTTTCCTTAAATTAGAATGGATCTGCAAAAATAGATACATGCAAATATTTTTTCCTAAAACTTTTTCACATAAGAGTATGCAGCCTGCTATGTAATGTCACACTTTAAAATAACATTGGCAAGGAATGGGAGTAAAATCCTTTCTCTGGAAATAAGCATATGTTATTAAAATGATATATCATCTGTAGCCAACTACTAGAAAAGAATCCTCACTGCGGTGTTTAAGTTTAGGGTTGATTTGAAGCACTGTGACACTGTGCAATAAGCACGGGACCGTGAAGCAGAAGAACCAGGTTCTACTTCCAGATATTCCAGTAATTAACCTGATAACTTGAGCAAAGTGTTGACTTCCACAAGCCTTAATTTCTTCATGTGCAAAATGGATTAACACCACACACACCTACTTGCCTTTTCATAGGGTTCTGTGGGGATCAAATAAAAGTATAAATGAAAATGGCTCTGTAAACTGTGAAATGGTATAGAGAAATAAAGGATTAAGAAAATGAGCTTTATGTCCAAGTATTTATAGCATTATATAGCTGTTTACCACAGTTTCTTTATTATATATGTAACCCATAGAGATATGTTGGTAATTCTGTTTTTCATATGTTAGCCCTAATAAAGGTTATAATAACCTTGACCTTAATAAACCAGCTAAAGAAAAGCTAAATATGCTCTTTCTCCATCATTGCTCTTCAGAATTTTAGAAAACAGCTCACCATCCCCCAAGTCATACAAACTTTAGAAGCTCTTACAAAGTTGTATATAGAATGAGCCACAAAAATTACTATTATAAAAATAATAATAAGAATATAAACAAGACCTTTGAATGTTAAAAACATCCTATAAACAAAATGTATTTACAGAACAATAATTAAGAATACAATTGCATGGATGAACCTAGAGGGTATAAAGGTGAGTGAAATAAGTCAGTTAGATAAAGACAAATACCATATGGTTTCACTTAGATGTGGAATCTAATGAACAAACAAAACAGAAACAGACTCGTAGACACAGAGAACAGACTGATGGTTGCCCAAGGGAAGGAGGGTGGGGGGACAGTGAAAAACGTGATGGGACTGAGAAGTACACATTGGTAGTTACAGAATAGTCACGGGGATGCAAAGTACAGCATAGGGAATATAGTTGATAATATTATAATAACTACATATGGTGTACGGGTACTGGAAGTATCAGGGAGGATACTTTGTAAAGTATATGATTGTCCAACTACTATGCTACACACCTGAAACTAATATAAAATAATATGGAATGTATATAGTAATTAAAAAATGAAAATTAATCAGATAATATAGCAAATGATATCCTTGAAAACTCAGTGTGTCTGCCAAATGCAACAGTAACTCTTATAGAAAGAAATAATGATGTTATTCATCTCACTCTTTAAAAATTAAAGAGTATCAGCTGAATATTTTAGAGTGTAAGAAGAAAACCCAAACAAAAATGAAAAAGGGGAAAATAAAATTAAATAAGCATATTGGAAAAATTAATAGAAGTGTAAGTGAAAAACAAAACCATGATCTGATTTGCTAAAAACAGGAAGACCAACAGCAGATAATTTACCCAGGAGTAAAATGCAAATAAATAGAAGTGAGAAAAAAATGTAATCAAAATACAAAATCAAATGAGTGAATACGCAGTTGTTTGAAAATGACTTTCATTTAGAGAATAATTTCTTTCCACAAAAAAATGGTACACAAAAACTGAAAAACAAATTTGAGACAATATCAAAGAAAGCAGAGGGATTATATGAGTTAATAGATAAATTATCTTAAATGATCAGAAAATAATATCAATGTGTCACAACCAATTTTGAATATACCAAAAATGGTAAAACTATAAGTAAATGATGATCTTGACACTAAAACCTGATAAACATAATACAAAAAACTAAAGGCCGATTTTATTTATGAGGGGAGACCAAAAAAATGGAATTATCTTCTGGAGGGTGGGCCCCTTGTAGTACAGGCCTCCCCCACTAGGTGAGGGTTCTAGGAACCCATCTGTATTTGTGTGCCAACTGGTGTTGTTGTGAGAGGCTGCTTTTGGTTTCAGTGAATTTTTTTTTCAGACTCCTTCAAAGTATTTGCCCATTTCATGATGGGTGATTTACAAGCACACCTACCCACACTGCACTGAGTGTTCAGCAGTTTTTGACCAAAAACAGCACGATGCCCCTGCCTCAGCCTCCCTCCCTATTCACTCCATCTTGTCCTGCTTGACTTTTTTGTCTCCCCAGATGAAAAAAGTACTCAAAGGGGAAAGTTTTGCCTGCATGGAAGAGATGAAACAAAAAGAACAGCAGAAACTCTAAAAGGTATCAAAATTGACACATTCAAAAACCGTTTTGAGGAGTGGAAAAAAGCCTTGATAGGAGTATTGCATCAAATGGAGAGTTCTTTGAAGGTGACTGAAGTTTAAACATGTAAGAATAAATACACAAATTTTTATAAATAAATTCCATTTTGGGGGTCCACCCTCAAATACATACAAAACTACCAAAGAAAATATTAGCAGACAGAATCCAGTACTTAGTAAAAAATAATATAACATGAACAAATGGTATTTGTCACAGGAACTTAAGAAATATTCAGTATAAGAAAACTTACCAAAAAACAAAACAAACAAGTTATAGTTTGCCTTATACCACTTCCATACATTAAAAGTAGCCAGATATTAAAATAAAAACAATTTATTTATATCAACACCAAAAATGTAAAATAGAGATGTCTTAAAGGTGGCAAAATTTATGTTAAATTATGAATAAAAATTCTGGAAAAGAAAGAATAAATATTATAAAAATGGATCTCCTTCACAGGTTAATCTGTAAATTAAAGCAACTCAAAAGCGAACCTCAACTATTTTTAACATAACTTGAAAAATCCTTTTAAAATTTATTTGTAATATGATTCCTTTTTTAAATGGAATTAAACTAGCAACCTCTGATGCAGTTCCTTCCCGCAGCCCGGTAAAATTACCAAGAGAGTGGAGAAGTCCAAAATTAAGAGCAACTCTGAAAACTGAGACCTTCCGAGAACGTGGTTGTCAGGACCTGAGAGGAATTTCCACTGTATCTACGAGACTTACTGAGCTGGACTGAGAAAAACAACGGGTGGCTCCCTCTGCATCACAACATCAATGATAGTAAGTGAAGAGTCCTAACATCGTGCAATAAAATACGAAGACATCGGCCTCTCATTCATAGTTTCTCCTCTGGCTCAGAGAAACTAGGATCAGAGCCAGTCACATTGGGGAACACCCACCCGTCTCATAATATGATTTTCCTTCTTTAGGACTTTTGTTTCAACCCTCTCTTCTTTTAACATTCATTCAGAAAAGGTACTTATTTAAAAATATTGTTAAACTAGGGGAAGGTGTTTCACTAAAAAAGCAAATCTAACAGGATAGTAGCTGGAATGGAAATTCTTTTCAAGAAAAGGACTGTGATAGGTGCCCAAAAGAAAGAAATTTTGTTTCTATTATTAATGAGAACATCTTTAATGTTTTTGTCAGCTACATAGATGCTAGTTATGTTTTTTCTTGAATTTATTCTGGGAATATAGCTGAAGAAAACTGAAACACTAATTTGAAAGAATATATGCACCCCTATGTTTATTGTAGCATTATTTAGAGTGGCCAAGATCCAGAAACAGCCCAAATGCCCATCAGTAGAGAAGTGGATAAAAAAGCTATGGTACATTTACACAATGGAATACTACATGGCCATAAAAAAGAAGGAACTCTTACCTTTCACAACAGCATGGATAGACCAGGAAATTATTATGCTAAGTGAAATAAGCCAGTCAGAGAAAAACAAATACCATATGATCTCATTTATATGTAGAATCTAATGGACAAGATAAACTGAAAAACAAAATAGAAACAGTGGCATGGACACAGGGAACAGACTGACAGCTGTCAGAGGGGAGAGGGGAGGGGAGGTAGGGGGACTGAAAGAAAGAAGGTGAAGGGATTAAGCAAAAAATTATATATGTATGTATGTATATATATGTAATGTGTATGTGTATAAAATAGCCCAAGGGAATGGGGGAAGAAAGTAGGTGGAGGTGGGCAAAAGAGGGGCAAATGGGGATGGAAAAGACTTCGCTTGCAGCAATGGGTGCACAATGGAGTGTGCAGATGACGTTTTGTTGAGCTGTGCACTTGAAATCTGTATGACTTTAGAATGCTAGTTATGGTTTTAAGTAGACACTTCTCTGTATTGAACATCTTTCCACATAGTAAAGAGTTAATAACGATTTTGTACAGATCACTAAGGACACTATAGTTTGTCGTTTATTCCATTGTTTCAGAGCATCTCCTTTGAAACCAGAAAGAGAAGATAGGAACTCTGGCAAGCAGAGCCACAGTACATAAATGTTGGACAAATACTTAAAATTGGTCCCATAAGCACATGCAACCAGTCGCAGATTGAAGAAGGAGTTTTCCGTAGAAGACAGTGTTGAGAGGGAGAAGCCATGCAATCTCTCTTGGTTAAGGCCTCTGTATGGGTAACTCATTTGAAAATGAGTAAATAACACACACACACACATACACAGGGCCCATAAAAATGCAGAAAAGGGAGAAAAGTCCATCAACCTAAAAATTGTTTAAGAAAGTAATTTTCAACAGACTCAGAGAAACAGAGACCAAAGGGGTGGTTACCAGAAAAGAGAGGGTGGCAGAGGGGGTGCAGAAGGAAGGGACATATGGTCACAATATTGTGATAAGTTCACACCGTGGCAGATAATTGCTAGAATCAGTGAGGCGATCACATTATGATATACAAAAATGCTGAATCATTTCGTTGTACACCTGAAGCTAATATAACCAATATAAGATTGTATACAAACTACAGTTAAATAAAAAATAAATTTTAAAAAAGGAAGAAGAAAGCCCTGGCTGGTGTAGCTCAGTGGATTGAGCGCAGGCCTGCGAACAGACTATGTGGATTTAAGGGGTGGCTGTTTTTCTCTTATTCTTCCTCTGTTTGAAGAAGAATTTTCTGCAAACAATCTTCTACGGGAAGCTGAAGACAACCTGAGAAACATGTGTGATATTTTGCTGAGCTGCAAAATTTAGGTTTTCATGCAAAGAGAATTAGGGAGCAATAAAGAAGAGAGGGAAAAAGTAAAGCATGACAAGGAATGAGAAATAAACTTAAACATCACCGAAAGCATTAAGGAAATTGACCTACCTCCCCAAATATTACCCAGCCCAGATGACTTTATGGGTGCATTTTGTCAAACTTTTAAGGAACAGACCATCTCTATTTATATAGGCATTTTCAGAAATATAGAAAATGTGATAAAGCAGCCCAACTCATTTTCTAAGACTAATATAATCAAATGTTCAAAACTGAAAAAGATTAGAAGAAAATGAAAGTGTTGGACCAGTACTTGTACAGACATAGATGCAAAAATTCTAAGTAAAATATTAAGTAACTGAATTCAAAATTACATTTTAAAACTATACTTCATGATTATATGGATTTTCCCTAGAAATGCAAAGCAAATCTCTCATGTAAATCAAAATACTAAATAGCTACAAGAGAAATATCATGACTATTTCAATGGATTATTTTTAAAGCAATTGGAAGAGATTGACTTCTGAGATAATGAGTAGGGACTTCTGAAAATCTGATCCTCCATAATAGCAACAAGAAAACCAGCAAAAGAAAATGTCAAAATCAACTTTTTCAGAACTCTGAAGGTTAACCAAAGACTTTCAACAATCTGAGGATCATTTACTCAAGAAAAATTGCTGAATCTTAATACAAACAGTGAGTTTTGTGAGGTACTTTGCCCTATTATCATCTACCTCTTCCATCTCTATGATAGCCTTGAAAATCATCAGCCTCACAATCGCTGTAGCTGTGAAAACCAGTAGCTTTGCACTACTGGAGCTCCCTACATGTTTGGAGCTGCCCAAGGGCCCCTACTCCAAAGAACTGTTGCTCTTGGACTTGGTTGGCAGTTTCCCTGGTAACCCCCATTTGTAAAGCTTGTCTTCATAAACCTAACTCACAGCTTGTTCGATGAGCCTCTTCTCTGAGTCATTTATCAAAAAATGATAGTGACCACCATGTAACATTTGGGCTGCCTGTAGTGTTGACAGGAGTTGGGACCAACAAAAAAACTGATCTTAAAACCATAAAAGTAGAACCTGTGGAATGAGATGCCCATAAGGGACTTTGAAATGTTCCACCATACTTCTGAAATTCACAAGCCCACATGCATTTACAGAGCAATGCATAAACCCAGAAAGACCTAAGAAAGCCCTAAATGATCACCTCTGAACTTGAGGCTCTGTACAAACAGGAGGTGAAGGCTAAGGAAGAGTAGTTAACAGCTTTTCTGAGCATTGCAGGTATGCCCAACACATAAACAGAGTCTTTCAGCAAATGCCTGAAAAATTATTAAGCTTTTTAAGCTAAGCTTTTAAGGAAGTATCTGTGCAAAAAAATCAGCTGATCATTAAGCTAGCTAAGCAGAGACTTCAGTGGCCATGTACAACAGAATACAGACTTTACCAAATTAGTTCAGGAGAGTCACTGAAATAGTAAACAGCAGCAATTAAAAAAAAAACCCTGGGGAGAAAGGATTTGATTTCCAGAGTTGTAACATTATTACTTTAAATGTTCATTTTCTAACAAAAAATAATATGTGCAAAGAAAGTATGATCCATACACAGAAAAAAAGCAGTCAAAACACTGTCCTGAGGAAGATTTGGTCTTTCTGGATTACTAAGACTTCACATTTTCAACTATGAGTATGTTCAAAGAACTAAAGGACTCTGTGTTTAAGGAAGCAAAGTAAAGTGTGAAAACACATCCCAACAAATAGAAAATATAAATAAACACAGATTATTTTTAAAACAAAATTCTGGCATTAAAAAGTAAATAAATGAAATGCAAAATTTACTGAAGAGGCTCAACAGCACATTTGAAGTAGCAGAAGAAATAATCAGTGGACTGAAGTTCTGTTGATTGAAATTACCTGCTCTGAAAAAGTGAATGAGAAAGAATAAAGAAAATGAGTAGAATTTCAGAGACCTGTGGGACTCATCAAGCATACCAACATACACATAATGAGAGTCTTGGACAGAGAAGAGAGAGAAAGAAAAAAGAGCAAAAAGTGTATTTGAAGAAATAGCCAAAGATAATAATCTGCACATCCAAGAAGCTCAATGAACTCTAAGTGTGATAAAGAAATCCATGCAAGACACATCATAATCAAACTGTCAAGTGAAAGTCAAAAACTAAGAAAAAATCTTGAAAGCAGCAAGAGAGAAAAGACCTATTACATTCAAGTTGTCCTCGGACTAGGAGCTGCTTTCCCATGAGAAGCCAGGCAGGACAGGAGGCATTGGGGTGACATGTTCAAGGGCCGCAAGACTGTCAAGAATTCCATACTCAGCAAAACTGTTCATCAAAAATGAAGATGTTAAGATACTCCCAGAGAAACAAAAATGGAGAACTGGTCACTGGCAGACCTACCTTATAGGAAATGCTAAAGAGTCAATCCTTCACACCAAAATTAAAGGACAAAAATAAAATCAAAAAGTTAAATTAAATTGAAGGATATTAGATTACTTGAATCCATAAGAAGAAATAAGGTAAAGGTAACTCCATAGGTAAAGATAACACAGGTAAAGATAGATATAAAAGACACTATAAATGTATTTTGTTTGTAATGCTTTTCTTCCCCTATCTTCTTTAAAAAAAAACTCCATGAAGCAATAATTGTAAAACTGTGCTGACTAGTGTATAAAGATATAATTTGTATAATAATAATAATAATAACAGCACAAAGAGGAAGATGAAGCTATATAGGAGAGAAATTTGTATATGATTGAAATTAAGTTGGTATTAATCTGAAATGGATTGTTATAAAATGTTAATCACCAGGGCAACTGCTAGGAAAATAAATAAATATAGGGTGTTACCAGTCAGGATGGCTATCATAAACAAAGCAACTAACAACAAATATTGGAGAGGTTGTGGGGAAAAGGGGTCCTTAGTTCACTGTTGGTGGGATTGCAGACTGGTACAACCATTAAGGAAAACAGTATGGAATTTTCTCAGAAAAATAAAAATCGACCTGCCTTTTGACCCAGCAACTCCACTGCTAGGATTATATCCCAAGAATCCTAAAACATCAATTTCAAAGAACCTATGCACCACAATGTTCATAGAAGCACAATTTACAATAGCCAAGAGTTGGAAGCAACCTAGGTGCCCATCAGTAAATGAATGGATCAAAAAATTGTGGTACATATACACAATGGAATTCTATGCAGCAGAGAGAAAGAAGGAGCTACTACCCTTTGCAACAACATGGATGGAACTGGAAAGCATTATGCTGAGTGAAATAGGCCAGGCATTTAAGGACAAATACCATATGATCTCACCTTTAACAGGAAGCTAAACAACAAAACAAACAAGCAAACAGAATAAAAACAAAGACACTGAAATAGAGAACAAGTGGGCAGCGACCAGCGGGGAGAAGGAAGGGAAGTTAAGGGGAAAAATAGGGAGGGATTTTGAGGAACAAGTATGAAAGACACAGGGATGAGGACTGGGGTGGGGGGGTGAAATGGGGAGGGGGAGATGGGGCAGGGGGGACTGGGATGGGAGAAATAGACAAAAAAACTGTACTTGAAAAATAACTAAATAAAAAATATATTTAAAAAATATATATAGGGTGTTAATTCCAATGACAAAGGAATTAAATGGTCACTAGAAAATCCTTAACAGAAAAGAAGGCAGTAACTGAAGAGTAAAGAAACAAAAAAAGACAAGTCATAAAGAACACAAATAGCAGACATAAAGCAGCAGAAATAAATCTTACTTTATGAGTAATTACATTAATTATAAAAACATTAGATGCTCCAATCAAAAGACAGAGATTGTCAGAATAGTTAAAATGAAAACACAGGCCTACTGCACATGCTCTCTACGAGGTGCACTCAAATACGCACAGACAGATAGATGGAAAGGACTCGGGTAGGAAGTGACATGCTGCGTGTATACAACCGAACTAGAGTGTCTACGCTAGTAACAGAAAACAAAACAACTAAAACTAAGTTAAAAATAGCTAATAAAGATATAAGACCTTTTTCAAATGGGGAAAGTGTCAATTCATCGGGAAGATGTAATAGTTATAAATGTATATAAACCTAACAATAAAATACATGAAGTAATAACTGAAAAAAATGAAGAAAATGATAGACAGTTCAATGATGTCTGTTGGAGAATTCAGTACCTCAATTGCAATAACAGTTACAACAACCAGACATAAGCTCAGAAAGGAAAGAGAAGACTGGAAGAACACTGTCAACCAACCAGGCCTAACAGACATAACAGAATGCTCCGCCCAAGAACAGCAGAATACACATTCTTCCCGTGCATATTGAACATTTTTCAGGAGAGTCCATATGTGAGACCACAAAAAAGTCTCTATAAATGCAAAGGACTGAGGTAATGTAAAGTGTGTTCTCTGACCACAATGGAATAAAATAGATGAATGGAACCTAAAAGAGAACAAGATTGTCAAAAACAAGACTATCTGATAAAAATCAATAGCAGTCTAATACCATTAAGAAACAGTATTATGAAATAATGTAGTTGCAACAAGAAAGCCAAAAGTTATCTAGCAGTACCCAACAAACAGCAAAGGAAAATGCCAATAAAAGACATCATAAGATTTGAGTGTGTAGAGTGCTGTATCAGCTTCATAGAGAGATGATTAACTTAGTCAATTCTCTTTTTTTTTCTATTTTGTTTGTTAATGTATTGTGTTCATTAGATTCCACACATAAGTGAGATCATGTGGTATTTGTCTTTCTATGACTTACTTATTTGATTTAGCAAAATATTTGCCAGGTCCATTCATACTGTCACAAAAGGTAAGAATTCCTTCTTTTATAGTGCTGTGTAGGTATTCCATCAGGTAAATTACCACAGCTTTTTTATCCACTCATCTACTGATGGGCATTTGGACTGTTTCCAGATCTTGGCTATAAAAAAATATCACTGCTGTGAACATAGGGCTGAATGAATATATTTATATTATATAAATATAAATAAATAAATAAGTAAATTTATTTATTTATATAATTGGTGTTTTGTGATCCTTAGGATATATTCCCAGAAACAGAATTGCTGAGTCAAAAGGCAGTTTCATTTTTAATTTTCTGATGATACTCTGTACTGTTTTCCACAGTGGCTGCACCAGTCTGCATTCCCACAACTTAATCAGTTCTTCCTACTTAATCTACAAAGTCAATGCAATCACAAGGAAAATTTCAACTTTCCAAAAACATTCAAACAATAATCCAAACTTTAGGTGCAGTTATAAAAGTCCCCAAATAGCTTGTAAAACTTTGAAGAAGAGAAAGGAGGGAGTGATTTCCTCTGCCCAGATATTATGACAAACTAAAAACTACGGTGGTTAAAACAGTATGGTAAAGGTCAAAGAGGTCAATGGAACCAAATGGAGAACTCAGAAATAAACCCATGTATGTATAAAAGCTCATATATAATAGTGTTCCATTTTAAAACAAGGGAGAAATCATTGTCTAGATGGTATTGAAAAGACTGGCTCACTTGAATAGAAATTGAGTTGTACCTCTGCCTTATACCATATACAAAGGTGAACTCCAGATGCATTAAAGGCCTTTCTGTATAAGATAATACTGTAAAGCTAATACAATAAAATATGAGACTATCTTTGTGACCTAGGGAGATATACATATATATGTATATATATACACATATATATGTATACACATATAAAACTTAAAAGTAAAAACTTTAGAGAAGAAAAGATTGAAGAAAATTTTTGTGACCTTGGGTTAGGCAAAATTTCTTATATAGGAAAATAAAAGCACAATTCAGAGAAGGAAAATTATAACTTACACTTCATTAAAATTTAAAATTTCTGCTACTTAAAAGATGTTGTTAAAAGAATTAAAAGATAAATTATAGACTAAAAAATATACTTACAAAGTACTTGTACTTAAAATAGAAATATAAGCATATAAATACAAGTATGTGTAGGGTTTATAAATACAAGTAGTTATATAGATACAATATATAATATAGGACTTGAACCTAGATTACATAAAGAATACTCAAAGTTAATAAGACAATAAACAACCCCATTTTAAAATGGGCAAAATATTTAAACAATTAAAGAAGAGAGAGTGAAAATAAGCAGATAAAAAGATACCCCACACAATTAATTAGTCATTAGAGAAATGCTCATCAAAACCACAATGAACATGGTCATGAACTAAAGGGGGGGAGTGGTGGGGGGAGGGGGTGTGCAGGGGGGAGGGGAATGAAGGGGGGAAATAGAACAACTGTAATGGCATAATCAATAAAATATATTTTAAAAAACCACAATGAAATACCATTCCTTCCTATTAAAATGACTACACTAAAATAAACTGACCAATCATATCAAGTGCTGGTGAGCATGTGGAGGAACTGGAACTCTCACACATGCAGCCAACTGAAATATAAAATGGCCCAAACGCTGGAAAACAGTTTGGCAGCTTCTCATTCAACACCATGTATTGTGTGCATGTGCGTGTGTGTGTAATCTATGTCTCTGCTGTATATGTTAAGGTTTATTGATTTTTATTACCACATAGTGTTCCATGATAGCTCTCTTGTGTATCTCACTTACCCACTCTTGGCAGAAAGAAAGCCAAGTTTACCTCCAGCATCCCACCACATACTTACACATACTTACACATCATCACACTTTATCTTTGTAGGAATTTATACCCAAAAGTAAGATTGCTGGGCCACCGGACATAGGCACACTAAGCACATTAGTTCGCTTTCTGGAATGGCCGGCAAGGATAAATTCCAACTGGTAGTGCACAAGAGTTTCCATTCCCTTCTTTTTGATAATTGCCAAATGGTGATCTTTTAATTACATATTTCTTTCTACATTTCTTACTGGCATAGAAGGGAGAGAATTTTTATCTCCACTCATTTATTGATTTATTCATTTGTTTATTTAATTAGTAGGGGCTCAGATTTCTATTTTGTTCAAGGGATTATAACTCATCAAAGTCATTATTTTGATGCTCACATTGTCCTAGAATGAGAGTCCATGCAACCTGACACGCACATCCTTTTGATAAATGCTCATTATTTTTAATATGCTTTTTAAGAGCAGCTTTAAATTTACAGAAAAACTGCACAGAAAGTATAGAGAGTTCCCATAAACCCTTCCCCACACAGTTTCCCCCTTGAAGTCAGGTCATGAATTAAATTCACCCTCAAACCCCCAGCATCTAGCATCGTGGTTGGCAAATAGGAAGTACTCACTATATATTTGACAAGTGAAGAAATCATCAATGAATAAATACAATCTGAGATAAGATAGCAGTCGTCAAGTTTTAGGGATTCTGAATGTCCTATTAAACCATGAAGGTATTGAGCACATTCTCAAAGACAGAATTTTCCCGGTGCTTTGTTGCCAAAATGCTGCCTCATCGAGACTTTATATCTAAACAACAACCTTCATCCTCTGTGCATGGAGGTACCCTCACAGCCTGACACCCTTCCCATGAACCTTCTCATTACTCACAGAGAACAAGATAATGTTCCGAGCCATTTCCCCATTCCCTGAAAACATACCCCTGGTAGGCCCTCCCTAATTTCTACATATCACCAAAGCAATTGGTCACAGAGCCTCAGCTAGAATTTTCAGAATTTTTTTCCACTCATCGTTTTATAAATGGAACAACTGAGACCTAAAACGTGGCATTTCTTCCCCAAGGCCATAAAGCAAATTAGCAGTAGGGCAAACCCAAGTCTGTTGACTCCTAGTCATCTTACCAAACATTCCTTCAGGGATAACAATGAATCTCCCACACATAAGCCAGGCAACCACTGGTTCACTTACAAATTGTGCCAGAGTCATTGTTGATAATTATTATAAAGTAGGAGTAGGTTTGGATGCTAAGTTGTAAAATAACAGACAAACCCCTACACACACACAATTACTGCTACCAGTCTAAAACTAAGTGACGTGATTGACCAGTGTCCAACCTAACCAATAGGTTCCTCTGGTTTGTTTTTGTTGTACGTATGTGTTTGATTTTTTTCCCTTCAACTTCTATTAGCATTACGCAAAAAGGGAAGTTGAAATGTGAAGGCTCTTGTTACACAGACATGTGACTTGTCTAAATGGCATTAAGACTGTCCAGACGTTGAAATGAAAGCAAACGTGTGTGTACCTATCATTCCACGTAAGAAAAACAACGTAGGCTGAGTTGCATGTCACCAAATGCCCCACACGCGACATACAGGGAAAATGATACAATGCACGTATTCGGCAAAAGCAGCCCACAGTAATGAATGCATCATTTCTGAAGAGGAAGAGAGAGCAGATGGCTCAGCAAGCAATTGTACAGCCAGCTTCCCCCTCCACACCTCCAAAACCAAACCGCCTCTCGTGTCTCATCTTAGGCCCTAGGGAAACTCAGAGGCTAAGCACTCAAGTACCACAGTAGCAGCAGCCATGGCAGGAGGCCTAGGTCATCATGCCCTGGGTTCAGACCCAAAGGATCTGAGTTCACAGCAAGATTCTGCTTCTTACCTTCCATGGCACCTTAAATATGCCACTTAATTCCTTTAAATTTTATGTCCTCATCTATACTGGATTCGTACAACTCTGTAATGTTAAAGGACATATCAGAATGAAAGTTGCCTCACAAACTACAAATGTACTGAACAGATGTTAAAGGTCTTTAATTAAAAATAACAGATTAGTTGAAACTAATAGTTAGAAGTCAACCTGAAACCCAATAGCATGTATTGTACACAGTGTTCAGAGAGCTCCCGCCCGAGCTGATCACAGCTTCGGGCTCCCTGTCCAGAATGGTCAGTCAGTTTTGGTTGTCTCTGTGTTCAAGTCACCATAACTTTATTCTTAACACAAAAGTGGGGTAGATCTATTTCTTTCATTCATTCATTACTCAATTCAATAAACATTTGTTTAGCATCCATTCTAAGCCCTGCATTAGCTAAGTGACAAGCGACATAGTAGCCGAGGCTCTTTGGCTGCTAATTTTTAAGATCCTTATCTCTTTTTCTTTGTTGTTATTACGCAAAGGGCCGGGATGAAAACTACATCAAGAAAGCTATAGACAGATATGTCTGGATGATTTGTGGATGCGTGTTAAAATTAATAATGACTTACATCCCTAGCATTTTCTTAAAAAAATGATCTCATAGATGCTACCTGATTTAATCCTCATACAAACCCTATGAAGTAGGAGTTCTTTTCCACTCTTTGGAGACTCAGTGCAAACGCTACAATTCTGATTCCAAGTCCAAAACACTCTTCACTATTCCACATTGTCTTTCACTTTAATGCCCAGGGACACTAGGGTAAGAAGAGGAAAGCATCCACTTTCCAGACAAATCATATATACTTTCAACAGGCTACTGCGTTTGTTGAGACAGAGTTCCGAGACTCGACTATCCTCAAACCCTGTAAGTGGCAGAAAGGCAGCTAAAACAGGCATTAGGAAAACCATACAAATGATACAAAGTAATTTCAATGATCCCTTTTGCTACTGTTCTAATCCTATACAATACATTTGCTTCTTCACGGACATTCTGCTAACTACAGAAGAAACTCCAAAATGCTGAAAGTTAGACCAAAATAGAACACTACTAATTGGCGGATCAATAAAGTCTTCACTTGTTCACATAAATAGACATTTTGATGACAATCCTTTGCTTTGATAGCAACCAAAACAGATTAACTGGATCTTTAGTAGATGTATATAATAAGAACTGCAGGCAACATGCCCTGAAGATCGCCATGCGTGTATTCAGGCAGATGGTAGGAAAGGAAGAAGGGAGTGAAGGAGGGAGAGAACATTCCTGGAGCTGCTGTTGCGTGTGGGCACCATGCTGGCCACTTTATACATGTCGACACTTTGAAGTTCCATACTAACCCTTAGTTCAATTTTGCAAATGAGGAAACAGAGGCTCAGATAAGAGCCAGTCTCATCTCGTTGCCCAACACCTCACATTGTCTCTGAAAATGGTCTGATGTGGAAGGGCCAGGGCACATATGTGTTACAGAGGAGCCCCTTGGCTGCTGGTACTCCTCAGCGAGGCCAGATCTCGAGTGTCATGATTCAGGAATCGGATGTGCTGCCAAGGCCACAGATGGTACACTTGAGATCCTCTGGCCTGTGGATGTAGGAGTCCCAGAGAGAGGTAAGGGCTGAGGGCAGAGCTTTAAAAACACAGATCCGGAGGTGAGGGAGGAACACAGAGAAATGCAAGATAGGGAAGAATTAGAAAAGGACAAATCCACAGAGGGCAAGTATGTGTTAAGACAGAATGGGTGATCAAAAGCCATGACAACCAATAAAAATAAAGGCTAAGGAATGACCTCAGGGCTTGGGATAAAATCTTAAGGGAAGAATGCCTATAAAATGGGTGGGATTAACTTCACTCTTTAAGTGACTATAAATTGTGGTGAGACATTACGACAGAAAATTGGTAAATGCAAAAATGTATAAAGTGGGGCTGCAGGAGCAGAGGTGTCACCAGGATTCCACCCTAATGTGATTAACTTAAAAAAAATTTTTTTCAGCATTCAGCACATTTTTTCCTAATCTTCTGGGAACCTTACAGAGTTGAAATCATATCGAATGTGTCACTTGGTGTGCCATTTATTTCATTTAACATGATCATAAACACTTGTCCAAGACTTTAAAAACTCCTATAGCTGCTTAATCTTGCACTCCGCTGAACCACAGACACCAACGGCAAGGTCAATGTTTGATTCTTTTTTGTCTGTTTCCATAGAACACAGCACAGTCAGTTGTTTGCAGAGTATAGATATTCAAAAAATGTTTATTGAGTGGAATGTGAAAAACAGGGCACTCTTATCGCCCCTTAATTTATCAGTCCTCTGAAGCCTTGTGTCTGTGGCTTATTTTATGGTACATTGTGTCTGCTCTCAAAATGTTTTATTTTATCTGTTCCAGGTATGCTCCCCTAACTAAACAATGTGTTTTTATGAGAAATAAGTCCATATCTTCAATACCTCTCATATTCTTTGTTTTTCATCTTAAATAACAGTGCCCACCATAGTGTCCCTTCCACAGAAGACAATCTCATTAAAGTAAGATAAAGTACAGCTATAAAAATACAAAGAACCAGAACTTACTTTATTTATGTTGGTGCTACTTCTCCTAGCACCAAGAGAGCATTTATTTGTCCCTAAGTTTCAGTCCCTTGTATCGAATCCTCTTTATGCCTTCTCTCCCCTTCTCTTCCCCTTACAGTAGACTGAAACTGTGTGTATGAGAGAGAGAGACACCCATACAAAAAGAGGAAGAACAAGAGAGAAATGGAAAATCCTCACTGCCATGAACAGCATATAAATAAGAAAGTGGAATGTGATCTTTCTTTCCTTGAACTCTTGACAAGTCATCAAGCAAGATACTTCAAACACAGGCTGAATTAAAAGAAGTAAAATACCCAGAATAAAGCAGGAAACACCATGCTCTGCTCGGTGATGTTCAGTAATCCCAGGAATACTGTGTTCAGCTCAAAAGACAAACAACATAAAGAAAATTAAGAGGAAAAGAATGCCCAAAGTGAAACACCCAGCAAGATGGTCTCAAAAACATTAGCAATTTTTAAGGGAGCTGGTTTTCATGTAGGAGATGGATTAAATGCCATTGGCCTCTGTCAGTCAAACAAAGTGTTGGGCTTTTCTCTGACAGAGCTGGGAAGTGGGCTTTGCCTTGGTTGACTTGGGTGTTTGGAGAATCACTTTGTTGAAAGCAGGTTGTAAAGCAGTGAGAGTGGAAGTAGGAAGTTCAAGGAGGAGGCTATGGCAACAACCCAGAATCTATGGATCCAATGGGCAGAGCCCCCATTGTGTGGAAGTCACGGGTGGGCATGTGCTGTGGGTTGGCTCAGAAGGCTGAGCTTTCTGTCATCAGAGGTGGACAAGTAAAAACCCCTTGGTAAGGATATTGAAGAGGTGGGCCTTATAACCAATAAGGCATGGCCAATGTTGAGACCCCATGATCCTTGCCTACAATCTACCCACACTCTCATATAGCCTAATAATTCCACAACCATGTTCACAATTGATGTTTCTTATAAAAGCACAGTGTGCTCACTGTAGAAAATTAGAAAGTTGAGCCCTGGCTGGTGTGGCTCAGTGGACTGAGTTCCAGCCTGCAGCCTACAGCCTGCAGACCAAAGGGTCACCAGTTCAATTCCCAGTCAGGGCACACGCCTGGGTTATGGGCCAGGTTCCCAATGTGGGCCATGCGAGAGGCAAGCAAACATTGATGTTCCCTTCCCTCTCTTTTTTTCTCTCTCCCATCCCCCTCTCTAAAAATAAATAAATAAAATCTTTTTTAAAAAGAGGAAAATTAAAAATTAGAGATCTTGTTAAGCCAAAATAAAAATACAGTTCTAACAGCCAGAGGTACTCACTGATAGGACCTTGATATATATGTAGTCTTCCATTCTGTTTGCTTGGCACATGTATCATGACACAGATAATAAAAAGCATGGGTTCCCCCCCCACCCTTCACTAAAGGATTGTTATCTTTGCGGTGTTTTACAATCTTTTAAAATTCAATCTATGGTGAATATATTTCACTGTCAATTTATATTACGATCCTGAGTCAGAAACCCCTTGTAAGAGCCCCTTAACAGCTGTGTGGTAGTGGACAAAGCAAGTGACACAGAAGACACAGACGGGATACACAGAGTTTTGGGAGACCGAAACCGTTCGATGATGTCTTCCTCGTGAAGCGCTCCCACCTTGCTTTAAAAGAGAGATTTGGAACCATTTCCCATTTCAACATTTCACACTCCCCTCCCGGTTCCAGCACCCTTCCCTCCATCATTATAACAAGCTACGTCCCACGTCAGGTGACAGAAAAATAATTAAGAGGGAGTGAAGGAACACCCATCATCCTAATTGAGCCTCAGAGGCCTCATCTTACTTTTACTTGTGACCTCTGGGCATCTCGTGCCGACGCAGCAGTCATTCATCTCAGGAGCACTTAAAAGTTTCCAAGTGGCTGTGAGTTTTATTCATCACCTTAGCACCGCGGGGAACACCTTGCTATTTCCTTGGATACAACCTCTGTAGATTCATCCAACAGCAAACATTTACTGACTTTCTACTATATACCAGGCACCCTTCTCAATATTTGGGGGAAAGCAGTGAATGAAAGAAGAACAATCTCTGTTCTGGTAGAGCTTCTATTCTTGTTGGAGAAATCAGACAATTCAAAACTGATGAAGCATGTTTGACGGTGGTAGGTTCTATGGAGGGAAAGAAAGCAAGCAAGAGGCATAAATAGCAACATGAAGAAGGAAGGGCATTGTGGTTTTAAATAGCATTGTCAGAAAAGTCCTTGACTCCAAAGGTGGCTTTAGAAGGAAGGCTGAAGTAGGGAAGGAACCATGAGGAGGGGGAGAGAAAATTCCAGGAAGCAGCCTGAGGCGGGGAAGTACCTGGGCGTGTGCTAGGGACAGCATGGAGGTCAATGTGGGTGGAATGGAGTGAGGAGAGAAATAATAAAAGATGAGGTCACAAAAGGTAGCCACAGGCAAGATCCCATAGGGCCTTGCATATCACGGAAAGCCTTGAACTTTTCTCTGAGGGAGATGGAAACCAATGGTGAGTGCTGAACAGGAATGAGGGACCTGACCTACCTGGGATTTGGGGAGGATAACCTAGTGGAGAATAGACTGTACAGAACACAAGTAGAAGCAGGAAGTCCCAGTTAGGAAACTGGAACAAATCAGGAGACAGTGACTAGGAGAAGTGTGGGTGGGAAGAGGCACTCAGATTCTGCACAGGTTTTGAGACGCAGCCTCAGGATGTGGGGCCTGTGTTGATATGAGCTGTGAGAAAAAGAGAAGAGTCAAGGATGCCACCAAAGATGTTGTCCCTGGAAACTGAAAGAACAGAGTTATCCTTTACTTAAAAGGGGGTACTATGGAAAGAGCAGGTCTGCCGTGGGGGTAATGAGGAATTCAGCTTTGGACACTGGAGTCGGTCAGCCATCAAAGTGCAGATGTTAACCAAATAGCTGACCACGTTAGTTAATCTGAGTCTCGGGGAGATGTCCAGGTTACAAATTAGGGAGTGAGGAGCAGGTAAGTGATATGGAGACCAGAAGAGGTTACCAAGGCAGTAAAGGTAGAGAGAAGGTAAATAAATCCAAGAACTGAACGCTGGGCCATGCCAATATTTAGTCACAGAGCCCTTGCCACAGAAACAGCAAGGGGGGGAACATCATGCAAATATTAACATGCATGAAGTCTTTATGCAAATGCCAGGAAAGACATAGGTGAAAAGTTCTATATAAAAAGAAATTAGACATGATCAGCTTTGTGACCGTGAGATCTTATACAAGATAATACAGGACCGTAACAGTGCCTGATTCTGGAGAATAAAAGAAATATTGACCAGAGCAGACTTGATCCCTACCACTTAACAGTGACTTCAGAACAAGTCCATTAGTTCCAATTAAAGCCACTTTCCAAAATGTTCAACTACAGTGTGATTTTAATGATCACGTGCTATTACATTATATTAATATAAATGTATTTATTTAAATAATTTTCTATTTCTGGGCTTTTATGTTTTACATCTCTTAGTTATTTTAAATAAAGCTTTAATGAATGTTCTTTTAACTACTTCTTGGCAGACATAATTATTTTCTTAGAATACATTTCTATAAGTTTAATTACTAAGTGAAAGGTGGTCCACATTTGTTAAAGACTTTTAATATGCATTTCCAGATCGACCTCCATAAAGCCTGCACCAGTCTGTGTTCCCACTGACAGGGAACAAGAGTCCTGTGAGGGAGGTATAATAAAGCTGGACTGTGAAGTCAGCAATTCTTTCAGCAAAATCTCTGGGGACAGCCTTCATCTGATTTTTTTCTAGCTTCTCATATCTAGACACCCCATTGGTTCTTATTCTGGCTTTAGACCTTGGATTTGGTCTCATAGGGTCTCCTCCCCGCACTGCCCCTGATTAAATTGCCCAGGGTCTCATCCAGCCTCACCCTGCTTAACTTTGCTGACCCAATCCCCACTCCAGACTCAGTACAATCATAGTCCTGCTATCAACCCAGCACTCCCCGGGGGTGTGCCTCGTCCAAGCCCCAGGAGCACCAAGAAAGAAAACCCACCCATCTAAACACCCTCACCCTGGGAAGGGGGACAGGTCACTGGGGACCGTCTGTCCTGTGAGCTTATCTTCCAAAGACCCCTTCTGAGAGCTTGTCCACCGCTGAACCCTTCCTTTGTTCTGGCCTCAGAAGAGACTTGTTTCCTCACTCTCACGATCCTGCTCAACCTCGGTGACCTCAGACAGAAATAAGAAGAAGGTGTGGAACCTCAATAATGGCCTCACCTGGGATGCACAATGTCCCTGTGTGCGGTACATATTTCTACAATCATATCGTGTGCACTGGAGAACCAAGAAAAGCTTCCACTTTTAGATAACATGTCTTACTCCCCCGAAAAGAACAGTGCTTATTGAGATAAATGAAAAGAGGGGTGGCTGTTTTAAATCTGGATGACTAATGTTAAAAAACAGCTGGTAAGGAATACAAGGTAATCACATACACACAAGCTACCAGCTGGGAACATCACAGCCCTATGCCTACCATAATTTAGTCCTCCCTCCCCACGTAGTCACTTGGAGTGGCAGCTGTGATCTTGGGCTTTGCACATTAGAGACCATTAGGAAAAGCAGCGTGATTCATCATCTTCTGCTGCTGTTATTTTAACTTAGTCATCTGGGGGCAGCTCTTCTGAGGTGCTAACAATAGTCTGAGACTAGATTGATTTTCTTCCTTAAATAACTGGTGAATTTTTCTAAACTGTTGCTGGTTTTTTTTTTTTTGCTATTTCAGATAAAGATACTTAAAATCTTAAGAGCTGGAAGGAGACTTAAAAGGTCACCTAAAACAATCTCTCATTCTCATCAGGCTCTTCTCTATAACATTCTGGCAATCATCCCGACTCTCCTTGAGTTCTTCCGGTGATGGGAAGCTCACTACTTATAATAAAGAGCATTGGGTTTTGCAGGTGGCTCTCATTTTCGGAATATTTTCTTTCATGTATTCCTATCAACATTGTCTCGTATTTCCTTCTAGATTAGCCCAGAAATAAATGATTTTCTTATCCACATAATACCTCTTCAACTGAGGCAGAGTTTATTTTGTTTTGTCTTCTCATTTACAGGATAAACATCTGCAGTTTCCCTCAATGTTCCTTTAGGGCTCTCAGGATCCCCAACACTCTCCTTTGAGTAGATTTCTCTCTTAGGAATATGGCGTAACACTTGAACATGGGGCTCCAGGCATGATCTGGCCAGAGCAGGGTATGATGGGACTCTAGAGCTGAGAATTTACCTGTCGTGGGAGCCACGTCACACTGTCAGCACACCTGAGTCACAGTCACAGATGCTCCTGGGGCCCTTTCAAATAGTCTGCTTTGCTTTCTGGGTATCTCTGGTTCTATAACACAAGGATTTGCACTATTTTACAAATTAACAGCTACCCAATGTTAGCTTGTGGGCTTTGATCCAACACTTCTGGTATTAAGACATTTAACTATAGCCACTGTCCCTCCCAAATTCACTCTCCAAAAATGTAAGGAGTGTCTTCAATGGCTTTCTCTGTGATGATAGTCCTGGGTATCCAAGGTTAGAAGCAGAGCAGTAGAGACAGCAATCCTGTAATCAATGACCTTTAATAAATTAGGTGTCAAACTAGAGCCTAATGGGAAGAGCGTTCTCCTGACTACCAGAGAGTCGCTCATGTTGAAGGCGTTCTCAGGAGCCCTAACCTCCAACTTCCCAGAGAACGTTTTTTACAGGATCATGCTGTTGCTACACCAAGGTACTTCTTAGGACGCAACCTTTGAAACTCACCACTGCATTTCATGTAATGATGTGCTGAGAAGATTGTTTTCTGTGTGACGTATGTCCTCTCTGCAAGAACCCACAGACGTTTCTCTCTGTCCTCAGTACTGCTTTTCTTTCTTATAGACACGTTTATTTACGATGTTTCCTCTTTGCTTGGACTGTTAAAAAGCCCACAGGAAAATTTGTAAACCACCTTTAGAAAGTGTACAGGGCACAAAATAATGAATCTCATGGAACAAATTTTATGGATCAACCTTTGTCTGAAAGTCCTCACTTCTCTTTTTGCCTCATCTTATTGAATTTTATCTGTTGTTAAAGCCACCAAAAATCTTTTTAGAACAAAGAGAAAGATGAGAGGGAGGTAGATAATCCAGGCCACATTTCTCAAAGTATTTTACCCACGGGGATATCATAAGAATTTTGTTAAATGCTTTGCTGCATCAAAACACACTATGTCTACAAAATTACTGTGTCACACAGGCTTTGCAATCATTGAAAAGAAAAAAACAGGAAATGTCCTGGTCCTCATGAATTCACACCAGCTTCTAACAAACACAGCTTTCTTTCCTAAATGCTTGGAAATCATTAAGCAGCATAGCTGCATTTTTAGAATTTTTCCAGGGATTGTTATCAAGCTGGCTACTCTCTAATTTGGTGGGGTGGGGGTGGGATACATATTTTGTTCTTCCTTTAGAAATTTGGAAAATTTGCTTATTCCAAGTTTCCTGGAATCCCTCCTGTCCGCCATGTCTTTTCAAAGATCACTGATGATAACTGTGAATTCTTAACTGCCAGTTCTCTCAGTATTGCAGGGCAAATAATAAAGGCAGTGAACTTCATATTTAAGTCCAAGAAAAATTAGGCATCATTCTTCTCAGAATAAGGTTTCAAGTATGTTGCAAGCTGTTAGAATTTTTAAATTATAATAATTAGTATTTTGTACAAACAAATTTACCCTGATCATAAACCTCAAAAGAGAGAAATAAGAGCTATTAAGGATTAAACATGCAGCGAGCACTCACTATGCACAGGTAGTATTGTGCTAGGTGGCTTACATATTATTTCACACTCATAATAATGCTATGATTTTAATTATTGTCCAATTTACAGATGAGCAAAGGTTTTGAGAGAGGGTAAGCAGCTGCCTAAGATCACAGAAATTAATTGCAAAGCAGGGTCTTAAACTCAAAGTTCATACCTTCCCCCACCCCATACAAGACATGTGATATTGGGAAGAGTCTCACAAAAGTGGTCAGCCAGTTGTAACCTGTATCTGATTGGAAAATGACAGCCATAAGGTTTGTGCCTTCCTTGGTCATCTTGTTCCTTTGCCACAAAAGTCATGCCTAGAGCTGAGAAAACCTACATGAAAGAAGAATCTTGTGTCCCTAAGGGAAAAAAAATTCTTTCACCAAGGTACTAAAATCTGGCAAAGTGGTTCATGCCAAAGACTGAGGAAGAAACTCTCTTAGTTAAAGAGTTAAGCCCACATGCCAAAGTGTGAGAAAAGAAGACAATGCCCTTGAGCAGAGTGAAGAAAAGGAAAAAACTATATGAAATTAGACCAAGCAATGACAGATTATAGTTAAAGGTGATTTAAGAAAAAGCTATCTAGACTCAGCTGCTTATATTTAAATTGTGGCAACAGCCACACAGTAGGGTGCATAGGAGAGGATGATGCAGGAGGCAGGGTGAGGTCCAGAGAGCTCTCCTTCCACGGCTCTCACTAATTCCAGTGCCCAACTCCAGGTGAGAAGTTTGGGCCATTGATTCTGTACAGCATGCTGTCCCAGCATGTAGGAATAAAGCAAAGAACTGATGTCTTCTAACACTGACATGAGCTAATAATTAGCCTCCGATAGGTTATGTAACCTTCTGTAGCAGAAACCCATCCTAAGAAAAAGTTTATAAATGTGTTGCTAAGGAGAATAGTGTGGTTCTTGGGGCTCTATCAACAGCAGAGTATTCCCCAAATTTTTTCAAGGCAACTAAAATGCATTTCGAGGAGGACATGACTGCAATGCAATAGAGGTCAAGATAGTAGAGATATATCTGATTGTATTTTTACTCACCTTGCTCAAGGTTACTTCTGATAAGTGATAAGGAGTGAGTTGTGCAGCAAACCTGTATCAATTTTTATCCAGCAGTGAACAAGGAAGAGGGTGTTTGCATTATATGAGAGCATCATTGATTCCTCACGCCACACCATACTTACAACAAAAAAGGGCAGTCCAACCAAACAATTCTACCGAATGGAAACAACCCTTTAAAGCATACAACTTTCCGTTCCATTTTTGTCCCTTCTTTCCTATTCCAACTATATTCATTCTCATGTTTGCACCCAATCAGATCCAGGCCTGGTGTGACTTCAGGAGCCCCATCCCATTGGCTATAGTCCCTATTGAACCCTATCACATGTCATTCAGCTCTGACCATAGAGCCTGGTACTTTTCACCACCATGTACCCGGTAGCAGCTACCACTACAAAAGAAACAGCCTTGTACTTTGAGTATTTACAATGTACCAGCAGGCACTGGGCTTGGCCAGTTTCATAATTAGTCTCAAACTTCATCACATCACATCAGTGTCATTAATACCCTCGATTTAAAGGTGAGGAAATGAGGTTAGAGAGCCAGTCTGTGCAGAACTAGACTTGAAACCCAGGTGTGCTCTACTCTAAAGGCCATACTCTTTCCAATGTCACATTGTCCCTCAAACCACAAACAGAGGACCCTCTTTCTCTGATCTTTTCTGAGTGGCAGCCTTGAATCGACCACAACACATCTCTTCCATCAGGTAGGATGCTTTACTATTACACTGCAGTTCCAAGCCGAAGTAAACCTAACTCAGACTGGCTTAAACAATCAGACGGGTGTGTCTGGTTCAGGTATCTAGTAAGTCCAGAGATAGGAAAGCACAAGTGTGCCTTGTCCAGAGCTCCAGGGCTAGTCCTGTGCCACTCTGTTGGCTATGTTTGACTCTATGGCTTGGTATACAATGGTGATTTTAAACCTTTTTCATCTCATGGCACATATAAACTAATTACTAAAATTCTGCAGCACACCAAAAATATGTATATTTTTTCCAATCTGACAAAAAATAAGGTATCATTCTGATTCATTCACACTGGATAGCTATTGCTGTGTTGGCTGTTGTCATTGTTCAATGTAACCATCTAAGGGGAAAAGGGACAGTGCTCCTGACTGAATAGTCAGGTATCGCATACTTTAAAAATTCTGAAGGCCCACCAGCGTGCCTCTCACAGCACACCAGTTGAAAATCACTGGTTTATGACGTGGTTACAAGCAACCGTTTCATTGCTTACGTCTGGGGCAAAGAAAGTGCCACTCTGGAGAAACACCAAACAGAAATATGAAGGTTCACTGTGATGAACCCCCACTAAACCAGTCTCAACGGCTCCGGGCAACGATGTGCTGTAGCTCCTTAAAACCTATGGCCTTCAACTCAAGAACATTTCCTAAATAAACCATTTAGCAGGAAGGCTAAGACTACCCAGCCTGGTTAGACCAGTGGATCTGAGCCTCAGCTGCACATTAGCATCACCTCTTGAGCTGTGTGTACACTACCAGTCCCCAGATCCATTAACCTGTAAGGGTGGTGCCCGGGTGCCTCTAATTTTATTAAATCCCCCATGTATTGGAATGTGCATCAGAATTAGAAAGAACTGCCTTGCATAAGTCAGACCCCCCTTCTGGAGTCAGGCGTTGAGTCAGTCCTACCCATTCCACTGGCTCTTTGAGGGTGACATGGGTGAGAAGAATGGGGAAGAGATGGTCTCCGTGTCCTCTGCAGCATTTACCATGCCTTTTTGTAGCTGCTGCTTTTCATTGTGTGTTTTCCCTTACAGACCATAAACTCCATGAAGGCATAGCTGCTCATTGAAACACTGTAATGAGTGAGTGATGCTCAGGCCCTTTAGGGCTGGTGTACAAAGCAGCCCCAATCTCCTTTAACTGATGCAGGCATCTCCTGCAGATGCCCCTCCCAAGGCTCACTGCCACTCCCCAGCTCGAAGCTCTCGGTGGCTCTCCCCTGCCATTATCATAATCTTCAGTAACGTTGCCAAGTGTCAAAGGACCTCTACAGTTTATCCGTCATCTGCCCCTCCAGTCTCATCCCTGAGGATTACCTGCACTTAGAAGACCTCTTCTTTACTGAGTTCCTCTCAAAAGCATCCTCTCTGCCGGAGGCTCTCCTTAATTTTTCTTTCTGCCAACATAGAGAGAATGGCTATAAAATAACCCTGTTTTCATTTAAAAACTAAACTGGTATTCTCCACAGAGCAGTGTCTTCAACACCATGAAGGGTAATGATAACAATAAAAGTAATAATACAATTAACATTTTTCCAGCTCCTGGATAAGCAAGGTTCTGCTCTTAGCACTTGATATGTTACATATTAACTCATTGAATCATCCCAATAATCTTAGGAGATGGGTCTGACTTTGATCCCCAGTTTCCCAGGTGAGAAAACTGGGGCACAGGGAGACTGCGACTTACTCAAAGCCACACCTAAGTCCGAGTCATCCAGCTCCAAATATAAGCATGTAACCACTACAACTTGGACAGACATTGAGAGAGCAAGCAAGGTGTTACAAGGAGCTAAGATGATGGCAGGGGAAATGGGGAGAAAGGGTCCCCTGCGTATTCACAGAGAGATGCTACAAAGGAGAGCAGTGAACCCCCAACAGTACCATCTATAGGTCACAGCAGTACTGAAAATGAGCCCCAAATGCCATATGACAGGACGAGAGAGAAATCTGGGCAGAGTATAGGAACCCTTAAAGAAATAAACTTTTAAGCAGAAATTTTATTTGATCTTAAGATTAATAATATCCAGGGGACTACCTAGAAAGGTTTTGAAAGTGAAAGTAACCAGGGTCAGAGTCATGGGAGAAATTCAGAGTCCCAGAGTCATTGTCTCATACCTGAGTCAGAGACTCGAAAATAAAAAAATTGACGTCAGAATCGAGGTCTCAGCGGCCCAGCCCCTGTAGCATGTGGCCTCTCAAAAGAGGCCCCTGGATCTCAGAAGTCTAGAAATGTGTATAGAGAAATAAGGCAAAACACAGCAGGTGATGCCAGCTGGAACCTTCTCTGTTTTATTCATGCCTCACTGGCAGACGGCTCATTCCCAGGAGGTGGCTGAATCTCACAAGGTTCAGATGTTAGAGGAAACAAATAACTAATTGTGCTGAACCTCAGCTTGGATTCATTCTGGGTGTGGACGAGTGTTTGTGTCTCCAGAGCTTGCAGTGAAGTGGAAAGCGTGTATTAGCCAGCTTGGTGATCTGAATTGAACAGAATGCTTGAACTCTTGCCAAATCTGTGGGTGACTAGATGTCCCATGTGAGTCCGGACAGTCCTGAGGAATTGGGGTAATTGTCAACCACGGCCTGAACTTGAAAAGTAAGGCATGTCCCAGTAACACATCATACAGCTCTCCAAACTTAAATTTCAGTTTGGTTAAATTCTTATAGAACCTACCTCCATTTCATTTTTTATATTCTTCTAGCTGGATGAGTAAGAAGTTTATTCCCTGCTATAAAAAAAAATAACTCCCCTTTATTTGCTTTAAAAATACCTATTTGAGACATCAAGTCCTGCCCTCCTCTTCTAGTTTAACTTAGAACGAGAACAGTTCCTGAGTGCTCCCCTACCTGCGAGATCTTGTGCTCAGAATCGGACAGGTAACAGGAGGAGGATGAAAGGATGGGGCGTGGCCTTCATGTAGCCTCCAAATCACAGGGGATACAGACACAACTTTTTGTAGTAGAAATCTATGACCATCATATAATTAAAAGGGTGTAAGATCTCAAGTGATGATTCATGACATTACAGGAATATGGGGAGGTTTCCTAGCAGAGGCAACTCTCACTTATTAACCTAGAGGACGGAGTAAGATTTCTACAGGAAGTGAAAATTAATCCTCTGAGATTCCTTTTGAAATGGGATGTGATGTGAATGCAAAAGAAAATAAACATTCAAATTGTTGTATTTGCAGGTGTCTATATGAAGACACCTAGGAGGTAGTTAGCCATTCAGGATTGTAAGTGCAGATGTAAGCCAGGATTGTACAGCACAGAATTGGAAGCCAAACTCCTGCGGAGGCAGGTGTGACCAAAGCAAGTCAAAAGAGAAACCTGAGATTGGAATACCTGAGTCTGAGGCCGAGACCAAAGGGGAGCCAGCAACATGGGCCAAGGAGCAGTGGTCAGAAGGAAGAGAAAATTATCAGAATATTGACATACAAGGTCTTCTGAAAAAGAATCACATAGGATCAAGACTGAGAAGGCATAAGATTTGACATTTAAAAGCCATTGTCGAGTTCATAAGGGTAGTTTCAGTAGAGCAATGAGGGGGGAAAGTCTGATTGAAATGCACCAAGAAATGAAAGGAAGATGAGGGCACGTTGAGAGTTTGTTTGGTTTGGTTTGGTTTTTGGTAAGTGGGGTGAAAAGGAGATGACATCTTGAATAAAAAACTGGGTCAAGAAAAGGATTTTGCTGATAGCTGTGGTTAGGCACTGTGTAAACTAGTCAAACTGAGGGATTAGGGTTTATAGTCCGAGAGACAGTGACCACAGAGTGTCAGGATGGGCAAGTTGTAAAGTCCGTAAGCTATTTATGGACATTTGTGTGTGTCACAGCTCTATCATTTTAGTAGGTATTGTTTTAGATTCTTTAAAAAGAGCTCTTTAATTTTTTTGAAGAATTCAATAGTTTTTCTATTTTACAACTCATTACTGCTACTTTGAACTTTTAAATTTTCTAAAATTTGAAAACATCTTTCAATGGATGTCAAAGACATTGACAGTGGTCTGGTAGAGGAGTGAGCTGAGGCGTGGTCATTGTTGATATATATATGTGACCTTTGCCATGCATGGAAGGTATGTTCATCCAGTTGTCACGATGGGTGACTTATTTGCATGGATAGCTCAACAAAGCATTAAAATTTAGCTTAAAAATGACTTCTGCATTTCACTTAAAATGTAATCTAACAGCATACTATGTAGCAGCATTGAAATTAAAAATTTGTGTGTGCAAATGATTTTCTGTCTCATACAAGGCAACACAATTAAAGGTAGTAGGAAACGACAAATTTCTCAGACAGAAAACAGAACTCCTAAAGCTAGGAACAGGAGTGTGACCGAGCTGAATGACTTTCTGAAGATGCCCATTGTCATCCAGCTATGTGCACACCAGTTAAGAAAACAAATTATTTCAACACAGTTGGAAACAGTTTAACCCAATAGAAAAAGCAAGTGAACCCCTTTCAGTATGCTTTAAAATTAAACTATCAACTCTAAAGGTGGGGAGTGGTCATGTTCAGAAGAACAGAAATGAAAATCAGTGCATCACCATGATGTCAGATGAAACTGGCGACTGCAAAAAGAAATGCAGTCACTTCATATTTTGAGTGTGAAGAAGGCTCAAACTAAAAATTTGATTGTATATTGAAAAAGAAGAAAGTAATATATAAGCATATTAGTGAATACATACTATATTGCATTTATTTAGAGATGATATGATTATATATTAGAAAATTCTAAGAAATCTATCCAAAAACTACTGATACCAGTAAGTGAATTTAGCAAGGTCACAGTATACTACATAAATACACATAGATTGATTGCATTTCTGTATGATAGCAATTGAAAAATATTTTATAAAAACAAGATACAAGGTAAATATGCAAAATGGATTATATTTCTATATACTAGCAATTGAAAATGAAGTTAAAATAATAACTTTTACAATGGTGTCAAAACCATATAATATACATAAGAGCTAAAAGTACAGAAAGGTAAATCATGTGTATGGTTTGGAAGATTCAATATTGTCAAGATGTCAGTTCTCTCCGAACTGATACCCATGTTTAATGCACTTCCCATCCAAATCCAGCAGGCATTTTGTTCTTTGTTTGTTTTTAAAAGTAAACTGACAAGCTGATTCTGAAGCTTACATGAAATTGCAATAAACCTAGAAGAGTCAAAATTATCATGAAAAAGTAGAATAAAGTAAGAGAAGTCATAATATCCAATATCAAGATTTACTATAAAACTACCATAAGACTGTGTGTAACATTGGTACAAAGACAGGCAAAAAGATCAGTGATGCAAAAAAGAGAACCCGTAAACAGACCCATGTATGTGCAGCCAGTTGATTTTCAACAAAGGTGCTGAGGCAAATACTAGGAAAAGGAAAATCTTTTCAATGAGTGGTGGCAGCACAACTAGACATCTGTAATGAAAAAAAAAAAGAACTTTTATCCCTACCTCACGCCAAATACTGAAAAAAAATTATGTAAAATAGACAATACACCTAAAAGTGAAAGGGAAAATAATAAACTTTCTAAAAGAAAATGTAGAAAAATATCTTCATCACTTTGGCACAGATGAACACTCAGGACACAAAAGCACTAACCATAGATCAATAAATTGGACTTTATCAAAATAAAATTTCTGCTTATCACAATATGCCATTGAATAAAAATTTAAGCTATAGACTAAGAGAAAATATTTATAACACATATAGCTGGAAAAGGATTTATATCCAAAATATGTAATAAATCTATTTTTAAACTCCTATAAATCAGTAACAAAATATATAAATAAAAATTGTAACCTAAAGGTATATAGGTAGCTAATCAGCATGTGGAAAGGTGCTCAACATCACTCATCATCTGGGAAATGTGAACTAAAACCATAAAGTGATACCAGGTCACACCCACTAGAATTAACAGTTTTTTTAAGTTAGTAGCAAATGTTGGCAAGGATGGAGGAGCTGAAACTCTCACTCACTGCTGGTGCAGTTTAATAACTACTTTTGAATAACTACTCTGTCCATTATTTTATAAAGTTAAATCTATACCACAAGTATATTGTCAATATACATTAAATTATACTTAATCTCTGTATACTTTATTGTATGAATAGTCTATCTCAATTAAAAATTATTAAATAAAACTCGGCTAAATCCTTGTAACTGAGTAGGGCTAAGTTTGTAAACCTCAGAAACTTGTTCTAAACAGTTTGCTATCTGAAGTTACACTCTTAATTTCTTTTTTGCCACAACGATTATTTAGGAAACTATAGTTTTTAATTGACCTCAAATGGTTGAATTTTTGTTATTCAAATGGAATTATTAATTTCTAGGTTTAGAATTTGTGGTAAAGAATGTAATTTTATAATTTCTACTATTGCTAATTCTAAAGGGTTTTCCTTCAGTGGAAACTTATGATAAACTTCTGTAAAAAATTTTATTAGCAATTTTAAAAAGGAAGCCTAAAATATCCAAATAGATACATAAGATATAGAAGTTCATAAAAGAATAAAATTAAGCTGAGTGAAATAGGCCAGGAGTTGAAAGACAAATACCATATGATCTCACCTTTAACAGGAAGTTAAACAACAAAACAAACGAGCAAGCCAAATAAAAACAAAGACACTGAAATAGAGAACAAGTGGGCAGTGACCAGAGGGGAGAGGGAAGGGAATTTAAGGGGGAAAAAGGGGGAGGGTTTTTGAGGAACAAGTATGAAGGACACAGGGATGAGGACTAGGGGGGAGGAAATGGGAGGGAGGTGGGGAGCACCGGGCGGGGGGGGGGGGGGCTGGGATGGGAAAAATAGACAAAAAACTGTACTTGAAAAATAACTAAATAAAATTTAAAAAAGAAAAAAAAGAATAAAATTAAAATAGAAAGATTCTATTTTCCCAGCTTCAAACACAATCCATCAACTAATTTTTCTTTATATTTTGAAAAAATTTTGTACTACATATTTCAAGAACATTATATGGTCTGCCTAAATATATTTTATTTGAAATTCTGCCCTTTACTGAAATACTTTGTTTATTTTAAACTTCTTATATCACATAGCTTTAGATATATTTCCTACAAACAGAATTTAGTTGAATTTCATAGAATTTTTAAAGCAATCTGAGAATTCAAATCTTCTAATATGTAAATTATTCTCAGTTACTTACAGCTTTGACTGCTATATTGGATCTTCATTCTTTCATCTGGTTTTCTGTTTTCATTTTTCCTTACTGTTTTACAGGGGCTTCATTTAGATAGACTATGTTCTGTTTCAAGTTATTCTAATAAATGCTTTGCTTTTTCAATGCCTCTATTTTCTAACTGCCAGAGTCAAAGACAAGATGGCGTCTTTTATTTTTCCCTCCTCTATGCACACCGTCCCGAGTATTCTCAACACACCTGTCAGTTCATAAATTTCTTTACTATTGACTGGATTATTAACAAATTAATTTATCCATTGTAAATCTCTTTGGATCATCATTTATGATATCTGAACTCAGCTCTATAAAGAGATTCACAATAACTATTTTTAAGCAGTTTTCAGGCTTTGTTCCACAGAGTCCCTGGGTTTGGAAGTGGTACCGCACAGGTTTCGCGTGGGTGGGTTCCTTCCTTCTGCAGACCTTCTTCAACCAGAGAATGACAATTGTACCAGTTTTATATTTTTAGCTTTCAAAAAAATTTTGTAGTTACAAAATTTAGTGACTAAAAGAAATTTGATAAACACTGATTTGGACATACCCCTATTTTAGTTGGTCTCAGACCTAAGACAAAGTTCTCCAATCTTAGAGTACAAATTTTAAGACCCTGCACACCTGAAATGTCTTTTTGTTATTGCACAAATTAAAGGTTGAATAGGCTGAGGATAAAAGTACAATAGTAAGTTACAAACGTTGGTTCTCAAAACTTCATTTTCTTCTAAACTTAAGCTTTCAGAGTCAAAGCCAGAATTTTGTCATTTTTTAGGGGCGGTCAGTTTCTTCTGCTCATACCCTTATAAATGAACACTGTTGCCGAATACAGCCCTGGGGGTTGTGGTCTTGGTGCATTCCCTTGTCCAGAACACACTGATTTTTTTTTTCAATATGGGTCTTACTTGTGCTCATGGATTTTCTTCTGATTCATGAACCTAAGAGGCTTTACCTGTGAGAGATTTTCCCCTGAAAACGCAGTGTACCTCTCTCTACCAGTCCTCCAAAAGTTCACTCAGTCCTACTAGTTCACGAAAACTGACCTGTTTTCTGAGAATCCAAGTTCTCTCCTAAGACTTTACATTTCTCTGGCTATAGAATAATGTGACAATCCTCTCAACCTCACCTATCAGTGCACATGGATGAAAACCTACCTGCCCGCGTTCCCTGATAAAGGAGAGACTGTGGGGAGGACACAGGGCCTGCCCTCCTCGTTTCAAAGGGCTCCGTGTCCTGCAGTGAAGCTGACTTGTGTGCCGCAGAAAAAGGCTTAAGTAGGTGTAACTCAGCCTTGCTTTATAGTCAGTATAGGTCTTTCCCCAATTTTGACATTATGCAGTCCATTGTTTTTTTGTTTTTGTGTTTAAACTATTATATATTTTTCTTTGTCTTTATAGGAATTCTAGTAGGAACGTTGGGAATGACTTCCCCAGGGATTTCTAGCCGGCTTCACGTTTAGCTGGAACTCCTGTCCCTGTTTAGTGAATAATTCAAACATGACTGCGGAAGGCATGGAGCAACTACATCAACACTAGAGACTGTTCACGAAAGATGTGAAATCTGGCTATCTCAATGTGAAGAGAGAGAAAACACTATTTTTCGGGAGCAAAATAACATTCCTAATAACTGACTAAGATTCCTTATAGAAATGATGACAATGAGCGGCACTCCCAAAATAAAAGGCTCCTGCTGACACGGCTCTCCACCCGAGCAGAATTAAGAGTGCCAGCCTGCAGATTGGGGATTAATGTCACCACATCGAGTCCTAGCTGTAATGCAGGCAAGAGTGTGTGGCAAAGAAGAACACCGTGTGGCGGCCTTGCTAATCTTCTGGACAAGGATCAGTTGGAAGCTGGCAACACATATTGACAGGCCTTGGACTACAGGGAGTTCTTAACATGACACTGCAGTTTTCAGGGCTGTTCAGAATTAATAAGAGATGTGTGGTAAAATATACTGTGGACTGTGGGCAAGTAGGAAACAGTAAAGTGCTAAGCACCTAAGCCAAGTGACATTTTTTAAATTCAGACCAGTTCAAACAAAACCCTAGAGGTGCTTGGAGACCACAGTTAGTAGCTGATATCTGAGTGGGAGGAAAAGGGGGAGGGGTTTTCAGCAACACGTATAAAGGACACATGGACAAAAAAACCAGCGGGGGTGAGGGGTAGGGTCAGGGGAGGGTCAGATGGATGGGGGGGGGGGAGTGATGGAGGGAAAATGGTAACAACTGTACTTGAGCAACAATTAAAAAAAGAATTTATTAAGCAAAAAAAAAACCCTGCTGCTGGATAGGAGTCCATTTAAGGTTGAACCCTGCCATTATTTTTAGAACAAATTAGGTTAAGCTCTTTAGTTAAAAGTTAAAAAAAAAACAAAACCTTAAACAAAGGAATGGGTAGATGGCTCACTCTGAGAGTTGAAACTGCTTCCACCAAGAATAAAATGTTCCCCCGTGAGAAATATGAGCTCCCCATGTCTGGGCCCTAAATAAAGGAGGCCCAGTCACTTTTCAGAGGTCTATGTTAATATCCCCAACCTTCCAAGAGTTGAACAGCTCCAAGTTCTTCACCAGCCAAAGGAGCAGAATTTACCAAGGAGGAGCCTGCCTTTGCCATGCTAAAGAAAGGCTACAACAGCACCCTGTTTACAGGGTGAGCAAGAAGTGCTATAAAGCGAGATGGGAACAGGGATACAGAAAGGGGGTGGGAACTGAGCAGCTGAGACTGGGACAGAATCAGAAAGTGGGCAAAACATCTTTAAAAGCAGAACCTCCATATTCTGGCAACACATGACAGGGCGACACCTTATTTGAACTTGTCTGTCCTGTCCTTTCAGTAGGAGGGGCCCTGCTAATCTGAGGGTAAAATTATTTTAGAGCTGAAAGAGAATTTAGAGATTACCTGGTCCGGCCCCCTCACTGGAGGACACTTAGGCCCCAAGAGATTAAAAGACTTGCCGGGCTCAGCAGTAAATTAGTTACGGGAGCAGAGCTATAACCTAAAACCTCCTGAGGCTCATTGTGATGTTCTTTCCACTACAGCACCAGTCTCCTCGTGGCCCTTCTCGTGCAAACTGATACAGTAGAAAGAGAACCAGAGCAACTGTAAATTCTGGGTTTTAGTCTCCACTCTCCTAGTTTGACAGGCTCCTAAAGTCAAGACTTCATTTAGTTCAACTTGCCACCCAGAGTGAGAAACCCACGAGCACCCGGGCTGCCGTGACCCCTCTCAGGGGTCGATCTCCGACTATTTTGGAGGAAGCTGCTACTACGCCATGACCTGAAAACTGCTTCTCTGAAATTTCTGTCCCCATCTCCAAGAAGGGGCTTTCATCTCTTGTACACGACAACACTGCTCATTGAGCTCAGCAAGCATTCACTCACAGCCCCACGCGGGCTAGGTTCTGGAGCTGTAAATTTAAGATTATAAACTTGACATTGAGGAATACAGAATCTAGTCAGGGAAGTGATCCTTAATCTCTATTAAATATGATAATGCTTGCCTACAAGTGCCAAGCACAGGTAAACACTCAATAAATATTAGACACCATTCTTATTAACTATTACATAACTCTTTTATCACCTTCTGTTCAGATGAAGTTTCTACCTATTCAAGCGTGCAGCATGGAACGTGGCCTGGGGATCAGAGGTCAGAAATGTTTTTGTTAAAGGGCCAGACATTAAATGTTTTAGGTGTTGCAAGCCACACATCTCTGTCACAACTACTCAACTCTGCACTTCTCACATGAAGGCAGCCTTAGAGAATGTGTAAGTGAATGGGCATGGCTAGGTTCCAACAAAACTCGACTTATCAAAAACAGAGATTTGGCTTGATGGGACTCAGAGGCCACAGTTTGCCAACTTCTGCACTAGATGTTTCCCCATCCTTACCACCTCCTTCAGTGTGTCACCATCCCTTTTTAAATGTGTCACTGAAAGCTAAACACTGCTCTAATGATGGCAGAACCAGTCTGAAGTACAACCAGATCATCAGATACCGTGAAAAGGACACTGTAAGTCCATTGCTGTGGCTCAAGGTGGTCACTTTTTTAAATAAGCCGAGTACGGACATTCGTTTTTACAATGTGCTTTCAGACATACTCTCATTTAATTGTACTTGCCTCATCCCATTACTGGCTTCTATTCATTTTGAGATCAACTAGAAATCCTGAGAGTAAGGATGGCAAGCCTGGTGGAAATGAAGAAGTAAGTGGAAGTCGGCATTCTGAATGTTGAGGAACCTGCAGCCCCCTCCCCTCACCGATCAGCTCCCGAAACTCTAAGAGGGAGACTTAAACCTCCTACCCTACACCAGGGGCAAGAGATTAAAGGATTCTGCTCTGGAAAAAAGGCCTAAAAAAAAGAGATACTGGTATTTGAGAATCTCTAACTAACACACTGGGTTTTCTCTGAGTGGATACTGAAGTTTACTCCAGCCATTACCAAGATCAGCCCATGAATATATAGTTTTCAATCAGCTTTTTAGTGTTTCACTGTTAAATATGAACAGAAAACAGAGATCGCCAGTCATTTCAGAAAAAATATCCTATCAGTTTTTAAGACAGAGATTACTATAAACATGTAGAAAAGGTCCAAATAAACTATAAATAATACATGAAATTTTAAAAGAAACCTTCCCCCCCTTTGTAACTAATATCTTCAGAGAAATTTTTAAAATGCCTGATGATTCTGATGAATAGGGTACCATGAAAAAAATTTCAGATATTCAGAGAATAAGAAAAAAGGCTCTTAATATTTAAAAATGTGACAAAAAAGTAAATATAAATATTAAAAGATAAAATTGAGCAAATCATCTAGAAACAGAACAAAAAGGAAAAGAGTATTGATAGAGAAGATCTAACATGTAACTAATGGAAATCGAGAATAAATAGAGATCACAGAGGAGAGGACACTATCTAAGAAATAACACAGGCAAATTCCCTAGAACTGAAGGGAATTGGGTTCCCAGCGGAAATGGTCCCTAAGAACTCAGCACCAGGTGCTCGGCACCTTAGCCAGTTACAACCCAAGTGCTAGAAGTTACTCAGACAACTAATCTTTATTGACCTGGGCTGGGCACTTTATTGACCCTGACCTGGGCAAATAGAAAAGACACAGCCCTTGACTTTGGAAGCTTATAGACTAATATCGGGTCTGTCCCTTTTGCATATCCCCCCAAATATTCCACTAAAAGAAGTATTTTCTCCAGACTAGAAAGTGTTTGGCTCTCAGTAGGTCATAACATTAGCCTGCCCAGGTAATCCACCTGCCCCATCCTGACTAACAGACCCGTTCCTTGTCCCCAATGGCAGGTAAAAACTTAACTTTTCTACCCAAGGGGCTTCCCCTTCCCTTGGTTCTCTGAAATGGTGGTATGTGGATATTTACACTTTCTGGCTGCAATCCACCCTGACAGCAGATTTTCCAGAATTGGCCTAAGAGCAGAAGCCATGTCAACAACTGTAACAGTGATAGACATAGGCCTTCTCAAATTCTTCCGAAAAAAAAAGGAGGGGGATGGATTTAAACAAGAAATGAGAATAAATAGATACATAAAATTCAGTTGAGCATGTTACTTCATTGCTTTTCTCACACCTTAATTCTCTTTACAACCCTATGTAATCCCCTTTACAATTTTGCAAAATAGATATTTTTGACCATTTATGTGCAAAGTTCAGAAGGGTTTAAGTAACTGACCCAGGGGCCCACAGCTAGGGAATGGTACTTCTGGGGTTACATCTGGGTCCTCTGACCCAAATCACAAGTTCTTCCTAGTGTACAGACTTATTTGTATATTGAATACCCCTCTTAAATGCTCCTCAAATATATATGGCAATATCATAAAAATTGTCTACAAAATTAATCATTTGTAATTATGAGTCACAAATTAATCTGTAAACTGATACAACAGAACACCTGATATTGCCAGGAAGTATATATGAGATGCCAAGACCCTAACATGAGAGACAGCAAAGTTCAGTGGCCTGGGTGGAGAGGTGGGTGAAGGAGGTCAGTTACCAGCCATAATTGAACTCTGTCTTCTATTTGGGCAAATAACCTCCCTGGATTTACTGGGTATTGTTATAAAATAAGAAAGTGAGACTAAAAGTGAGACTAAAATTCCCTTTCAGATGTAATATTACTTTTGAAAGAAGAGGGCTTGAATTTAGTCCTTATTAAGCTATACTTTATTAAGGAATTAATAAACATGACATTTTGTTTAAACTCACTAGTAATCAAAAACATAAATTAAATCAAGAGGCCAATTTGCCCATCAAATTAGCAAATATTTTTTAACTTTTAACATTTCTTTAAAATCTAAGTCTCACTTGTTTATTGGGGGAAACTAGAAATGGAGATATGGTAAACATCATCACCCATAATCTTTTCAGTCAAAAATAGCTACTGTTAACAACATTAATGTATATCTTTCAAAAAAACACCATGCTCTCATTTTGGTTTCATAACCAATGTACTCCCTAAAACACCTATTGTGAATATTTTCCCATTTCAACATAAGAATAAGTCTACATCATCTTTATACGTGGTCGTATCATCATTTATTTAAACAATTTCCTAGCACGTGACATGATTCATTGCTATTTTGTTACTATAACAAGGAGATGAACATCCTTGTATTACAGCCTGTCTGATTATTTTCTCAGGCTAAATTCCTGTAAGTAGAATTTCTAGCATGCCCATATTTAAAGCTTGTGGCAATTTTGCCAGACCATCTTCAAAAATATACTTTACTGCCCAGCAGTCCCGTATGAGGCTGCCTGTTCCCCATAGATTCATCAACACTGGGTATAATCATCTTAACTTTGCCAAACTGATAAATATCCAGTTTAACTAAAGTTCTCTGCTTACTAGTGAGTTAAAACTTTGTATGCATAGCTATCGCATATTTTTAATTATTTACTTTTTAGGATGGTTACATCCTTTGTCCAATTTTCTGTTGAAAAGTTCATGGCTGGTGAAGTGGAATGTATCATGTGCCCTTGGAATTCTTCCCATGAGAAATAATTGAGGGAAAAGAAGTATGTTTACCCTGAGGAAAGGATGACTCAGGTGAGATATGATTATAGACTACTGACATTTGAAGAACTTCCCTTGATGCAAGAGCCTGTATAGGATGAAGAATGTAGACTATTACATCATGTGTTAAAATAGGATAATTGAAATTTGTACAAACCAAATAGCCTAAGACAGGTCTTGAGCAAGTCTGGGTGTCATTTGAAGGTGGTCTCCCATACATCCCCCTTGTGTATGGAGAGACATGGAATTCATGCCACCTTACCACAGCAGGGGCCCAGGGGTCCATTGTCCATGTTCATTAATATGCAGCCCTTCACAACTGGTCCCTAAAATCAGGGTTGAGTAGAAGTGAATTCTAGTCTTGAAGGATTACTGCATTGAGGAGATGTTAGTCATGGAAAGATTGTGCTCATCCCACTTCTTATCACAGAATCCCTGAAGATGATATGAGACAAAGAAACCTTAATCACAAATTTTTGTCAATGTGTTTTCAGAGGCTTCAGGCTCTAGTTTTAAAAGGAAGTATACCCCCTTAGGTTATAATTCAATTCTAAGTACAATGGTAATTTCACATACTCTGATAATGGCAGGCAACTCCATGCTGGTCTTTTTGCTCTGAGAACTCCAAAAGTCCACCTCCTTGAAAAGCAGATTGTGTGGTGGCCTTCAAGAGCTACTATTAGTTCTGAAGGAAATATAACCACCCCCCAGGCAAGGGTCCTCAAGGTAGCCTGGACACAATCTTCAAGGTTACATGAGAAGTTGGGAATTCAGATATGAACAGTTCCATTTGACCTTCTGCCTGCACACCCAGGAGGAAGGTCGTCTACATGTCAAATTCCCCCAGCAGTAGCTTCCTATTGATGGGTCACTACTTACCACAGTGGAACTTCAGCCATGTTAGGAGTTGCACTGGTAAAAAGAGAGCATAGTCTTTTACATCTGCCCAGTGTTCTACAGTCCATTATAACCATGGTCAGCAGCCTAGCAGCAGAGTCTCATCATTCTAAAGCCAATGGAAACACTCTAGAGTAGGTTGACAACCATAGAAGAACAGAGGGCACAGAGCTGGGTCTGGTCAGTGGCTCCTTTAGAGGACAGCTGAAAAATTACCCAGCAACTGTAGGTAGGTCATTGAGGAGTGTTGGATTACTGCAGCATAGACAGAGCATCTCTCTAGCTGCCCCATCATTAAGCATGCAAGTAGGAGAGGACCCCTCACACTGCCTGGATTCTTACTCATACAAGGGCAGAGACTGCCAGGGCCCCAGCCCATCTCATGAGCTGGTATGGGTAGTGGTCAATCTATCTTTTCACTAATAACCATACACAAGGAGTCAAACTTGGACATATGAGGTCTGTCCAAAAGGTATTCAGCTATGTAATATGAAAAATAGAGACTTTTATTAAAGAAGATACAAGAAACATTGTACCTAGGACAATGATGCCTCAGTCCCCTTCAAAGCAGGCACCTGGGGACCTCACACAAGTTCTCCCAATTGCCATCAGCTGCCCCATCATATTTTCCTGTATCTCATCAGCACTCTGAAATCTCTTCACTTTCAAAGGTGATTTTAGTTTTGGGAAAAGGCCAAAGTCACAGGGTGCCAAATCTGGGCTGTGGCGGGGCTCAGTCACCTGGGTAATTTGATGTTTTGCCAAAAACCTCTGTACAAGAGGTGATGCATGGTCAGGCACGTTGTCATGGTGAAGCTGCCAATCACCAGTTGCCCAGAGCTGTGGCCTTCTGAATCATCCGAACACTTTCTGCAGAGGAATGTTCAAGTTTAACACAAAATTTGATGCAGATCCGTTGCTGTATTCGCTCAGTTGTTTTGATTGTGACAGCCGCGCAATACACATGCTCACTCAACAGCTTCTACCACCCCCACTGATAGTACAGTGCAGTCATCAGTGTTCTCACATGCGCATTCTAATCCACTCTCCTTGGCTACCAGGTTACACTGATGTTGTGCAAATATTCTGGTTATATTAACAATGGCTGGCCCTTTTCCCAGACAAACCTTGTACATCCATGCCAGCTTATTTAAGAAGGATCTAACAAAGCCCTCAGAGAACTTGACATCTAAAGTAATTGGACGCAATCCTTTCTCATCCTTTTACTCTACTTTCCCCAGCCAGAGACGGCAGATTATTCATGTCGGGATGCTCTACATTCACTACAGCACACCTAAAACATCAAAAATTCCCCTACACAGGAAGTGTCTTTAGCCTGCAGGTTAGCATGACATTCTCCACCTTCTCGTTTAAGCAACACTAACAGATCTGACTACTTGATATTTTTGAATTCTATAAATAAAACCGTAGCCAAAATAAAAATGCAAACAACAAACTGGGAAAAATATTTACAGCTAAAATGAAAGATAAACAGTTCATGTCTTTGTTGTATGAGAAACTAATTGATAAAAAATAAGTCATAAAAAGACAGCTAACTAAAGAGAAAAATACAACCATTATATACTATATACATACTGGCCATCAAAAATGTTTGTTCATACAAGGCATAATATTTCATTTACCATTTAAATCTTTCAACAAAATGTTATTAATGTCTCGAAGCTTCAGAACTGTAATTTTAATGGTCCCAAACATTACCATGGGAGTTTCTAAAAAACCCCAGAACACCTAGGATTTATTTATATATTTTTTATTATTGTTTTATTATTGTTCAGTTACAGTTGTCTCCATTTTTCTCCCATTGCTCTCCCCTGCCCTACCCCCATCTTTGTCCATGGGCCCTTTATACATGTTCCTTGACTTGATCCTTCCTCTTTTCCCCCATTACCCTCCTCTCCCATCCCCTCTGGTCACTGTCAGTTTATTCTTTATTTCTGTGTCTCTGGTGTATTCCTTTAGAACAGATTGGTGGCTAAATGGCAACTGGAAACCCCTGGAGATTCCCCACCTACTACTCTAGACCACAATCTCTTCTACTCTGTCCTGCTGGGCCACCAGCCCTTCCCACACTCTGGAAGGAGGCTGACTAGAGCTCCTGAGAGCCCAGGGGTCCCAGTATGACACTTCAGGTTTATCAGCTTCATTTCATCACTGAATGGCTCCTGTCTCTTTCTCTGGAATTCTTTCCTTATGAGCAGAGCAAGGGAGAAACAAGTCATGAGATCAGGAACCTTGTAACTGAAAACGTATCAGTTCTTTCATAAGGAAAAGTCATTCTAACTCTTTAGCAGAAAGCAAATGCATGATAGATTGGATCTGTGTGAACTGGTTTACTAAGCATACAACTTGATTTACATGACTAACTCACACAGTGTAAGAGACATCATTGAGCATTGCTGAAAGCAACCCTCAGTGTAGAGAACTGATCTCAGCAAAGTGATCAGTGCTGTGATATGAGCGTTTCAGTCTTTTTCTCACCTAATCTTCTCTCTTGCAATGACTCTGTTGACTTCTCCATCTTTCTCAGAACATCTTCCTCAATCAGCTTCTTTGATCCCAGTCTCTTATAGCTCCTGTCCAACTTCTCTTTCTTCTGCTCCAGAGTTTTCCATTTCTCTGCCCAGCTTAACCTCATAGAAGTGAGATCAGTGCAGCTACACAAAACCCAATGTGCAGAAGGGCCCCTTCTTGGGGTTTAATGTACTGTAATCACTGTCTTGAATTCTTAATGTTCTTCTTACATTTTTGTGGGTGAGGTCCAGTGGGACAATAAAATATGCACAGAGCTTGGAGTCTCAGCTCATGCTCGTCCTCCTCTTGCTACCTCCCAGAGACAGGTTCTCACTGCCCACTGCCATGCCTCCTTGGATCCCAGGTCCTGCCTGGCCTCCCCAATCCATCTCCATCCTGTGACTGTTGCCACTCTCTGTCCCTGCAAAGGGCCTTGGCCTGGTACTGGAAGGATCGGGGTTAGGCACACACTCCATTCCTGTGCCACACTAGCAGCACCGTGGCCCACCAACCTCTTGTCCACACCTATTCAGGTACTCAGTGTGTACCGTGGCACAGAGGTTCAAAGATCCTTGGGAGCAAACGGTCTGCCATGAATTGGTAGCAGACTGTGGACAGAGAAAATGACTAGTTCAACTTCCCCAAACCCCCCTTTGACCAGGGCTTGGTGTGGAAATTCCACTTTGATAGAAGGGACAACTGTGGGGCCAGGCCTGCACTTGCCCAGCAAGCATCCCCTTGCCAGGAAGTACTCCCAGCCAGCTGTATGGGAGGGCAGGAGAGGGAAGGAGACTCCTCTCTCTTCCTTTTATAAAAATTTTGTTTATTTACTTTCAGAGAAATGGAAAGGGAGGGAGAGAAAAAGGGAAAAAGACATCGATGTGCAAGAGATACATCAATCAGTTGCCTTTCACATGCCTCCAGATGGGGACCTGGCCTGCAACCCAGGAGTGCGCCCTCACCGGGAATCAAACCAGCAACCTTTCGATTCCCAGGCCTGCACTTAATCCACTGGGCCAAACCAGCTAAGGCACCTACTTCTCCTTCTTTCAGCCTTCCTGAGTTTGGCTTAAATTTGTCTCCTGTCCGGCTCAAGGCACCATCCAGAAATGAAATGTGTTATTTCAATAATTCCACATACAAGTTAAGTGTTCTGATATTTGCATTTAAAATTGGCATTGCTGAAAGAAGCCAGTCCCAAAGAATACCTATTTTATTATTCCATTTATATTAAATATCCAGAATAGATAATACTATAGGACAGAAAGTAGATTACTAGGGCTGGAGAAGGGGTTAATTGAAACTGGTAATGAGTAGGGGGGATTTCTTTCTGGGATGGTAAACATCATCTAAAATTAGATTGTGGTGATGGTTGCATAACTCTGTAGTGTACTGAAAAACCACTGAACTACGTACTTTAAATGGGTGAATTTATTGTATGCAAATTATATCTCGAAGCAGTTTACAACACTGGCATTGCACAATATAAAGATTAATGATAAAACTCATGTTAATAATTTAAAGTTTTAATTATTCTTTATTGAAATGACCTTAAATAGCAAATAAAATCCACCATGATGTCAAGAGAGAGAACACAGAAAAATGGAAAAAGCTTTGTAATATAACTTTAATAGCACTTGTCTCCTCATTTTGAACAATAGGTCCTGTATTTTCATTTACATTGGCTGTTTCTAAGCTCTTAAATATTGGTGTTTCCCATGGCTTTACCCTAAGCCTTTTTTTCTCACAACCTCCCCTGGCTGTCGCATTCAAGATCTGAATTTTAACTACTGTGCATTCCTTCATAACACCAAATCTTTATCTCCAGGCAAGACCACTCCAGTTACAAATATCCAAAGACCCAGTGAATATCTCCACGGACACTTAAAACTCAACATGCATGCACATGTACCCATATCTGCTCCTTCTTTGTATTTCCTATGTTGGTGAAGGACTTTACTATCCACTAAACTGCTCAGGCCGGAAACACTGAAGTCTTCTTGTCATATCTCCCCTGATTCTGGGCTTACCTACAGTATTCAAATAGCTTTCTTATGAATCTCTGTCGTTTTAACTCAACCACCTGAAATTTATCCTTGCACTCTTTCTAAAATGCAAATCTGACCAGGTGATTCAACATAGGCATACATGTCATCATAACCTACATGATAAAATAAAAATTCATCATGGCATATAAAACCTGTAGATACAAAAGTATTTTAAGATTCATCTTAATACTTCATAGTGGAAAAACACTGGAAACAGGAAAATGCCCAGTGAAAGGGGAATGGTTAAGGAAGTTGTGGTACACCAACCTGATGAATGAGTGTATTGGAAATGTCCAAGTATTAATTATGAGATAAATGGTGAGATTTTTGCATGGTACTTTATTACATTATGCAGTCATTTAAAATCAGGTTTTGAATAATCATTTCCAGTAGGATGGTGGACTAAGTACCAAAACTACCCACCAGTTTAAAAAGGAAACTAAAACATAAAAATTTTTAGATCTTCTTAAATTAATTTATGATAAGAAAATAAGACACCCGATCCAAAAACTAAATAAAGACAAAAACTCAGAGGAGAAAAGAGACCACTGAAGCTGGCTTTCACCATATCGGCCAGATCAATTCAGTTCAAGTTTAAGTTTTCACAACTTCTTGAGAATTGCTCAAGATGGGAAATCCAATGGACAACTCTTCCATAAAGTTGAGCTCTCAAAGGGATATGCCCCCAGAGTCAGGATGAACCAGAAATAAACAGACGTCTGCCCTCAGAAAACTATAAAGAAGTTTTCCCATGTGGGTTCTGCATTCTGAGTAGAAAAAAAGTTAAATCTTCCCCAAGAACAGTTAAAAACAACTGGCACTTATTCGGGTTTGCACCCAAAACTTACATTAGGTTACATAAGTTTCAAAGAAATACATTTTTAAAACTTCAACCTGAGAATTTAGCTTAAAATGTCCCTGTCACACACTGATGTTACCTGACAGCACCTGAGAGAAACAAGTGAAAATTCTCTCCGAAAGAAACCACTTTCATCTAGTCTCACAGAATTTACCCAAACTTCCAAGATATAAATCACAATCGAGATCCACAAAATGTCCAATAAAAGAAGATGAAAAACAGACAGCTGAATTAGATGTACAAATAACTTAAACATCAGAATTAGCAGGCCCAAATCTAGAACTAGGAACATCTACTATTTTCAGGAAATAAATGACTTTGAAAATATGAGCCAAGAACAGTCACATTCAAAAAACAGTAAAAATAACATCTAGGGATTAAAAATATAATCTTTGACATTAAAATTTCAGTGAAGGGGTTTGACACCAGACTAGACACGGTGGAAAAGAGAATCAATTCATTAAAGGACAGACGTGAAGGAAGGATGCAAAATGCAGTGCAGAGGAGCGAGCACAGGAAAATGGGAAAGAAAGGTTAAAAAATACCGTGTATGTACAAGTCTAGCACATTTGTATTTGGAGTTCTAGAATAACTTTATCATCTTTTAAAATAGGAATAGTCTTACAATTAGAGCAATTGAATCAGAGATAAATTTCCATATCTAGAGAAAACTTCAGGTACAGGTGGCTTCACTAGAAAGTTCTACCAAACATAAGGAAATACATTATAGTTCATTTTGTTTTCATTTTAGAAGTCTAGCATAGCATTGATTCAAAAACCTGGCAAGGACCTATGACAAAGGGAGAGCACAAGCCAACCACAGTCGAGAACACAGCTGCAATAATCCTATCCAATACACAAATACGATTAACAATGCACAACAGCTACCATTATACAGAAAGGATAAACTACCCAGTTAGGTGTATGCCAGAAATACTAGTTTAACACTAGAAAATCAATGTATTTCTTCACATTAATAAAAGAGAAAATAATGTGATTACTGTATAAAGAAAAAAATTAATATCTGTAAATAATTTTTTAAAGCTCATAGTAACATAAAAATAGAAGTGAATTTTTAAACCTAATAAATGATATTAACAATAACAAATCAAACCTACAGAAATCATCACAATTAATAGGGAAACTGAAAGCTTTCCCTTGGCCATAGGGAAGAAGATGCATTGTCTCCACTTTTACAAAGTATTTTACTGGGAATCCAAACCAGTGTACTAAGGGAAGAAAAAAAAAGGATATAATGGGTAAGAAAGGAGAAATGGAATTGTCACTTTTTGCCCACAACAGAATCCAAAACAATTTACAGATTAATAATTAGAATTGAAAAGGAAATAAAGGTATTTTTCTGGATATTAAGTCAATTTTTAAAATAAAGTATATTTTAATTACAGAAGTAGAGAACTAGAATATGATTTTTTTACTGTTAAATGTAATATACTTTTTCAATGTATTTAAAAGATGCCATTTTTGGTAGCATTAAAAAAGTTAACAAAAGTTGCCCAAGTCCTCCATGGAAAAATATTTTTAAAAATTATAAAAAGCATCCAAGAAGATCTAATAAATAAAACAGTGTTGCACATTCACTGGACTAGGAGACTCAGTACTGCAGAGACGTGCATTCCCCTAATTTAATCTATAAATTCAATAACATTCTAAATAAAATCTCAACGGGTTTTCTTCGTTGACTCTGCCAAGCTGTTTCTAAAATTTGTATGAAATAATGAAGGACCAAGACTAGCCAACACATTCCTGGAGAAAAACAAGGAGTTTTATTTTATCAGATATCAAAACTTCACATATAAGTAACGTAATTAAGACAATGTAGTATTGACATAATGACAAATTAACCAAAGAAACAAATTACAGAGCCCAGGGACTGACCCACACATATATGGAAACTTGGTTTAACACAGGGCTAGGATGATAGGCAAATCAGTGGGGGAAAAATGAATTTTTAAGAAATTGTGCTGAGACTCTTAGTTCTCCTTATTTAAAAGATGAAAGGAATAAAAAAGATGCTTTGACCTCACATCATGCACACAGTCACTTCCAGGTGGGTTCAAAACATAACTGTAGACCTTCTAGGGATTTCCTGAAAGAAACCCCAAACACTAACTCGAAAGAATATAAGCACCCCTATGTTCACTGCAGCGTTATGTACAACAGCCAAGATATGGAAGCAGCCCGAGTGTACATCAATGGACAAGTAGATCAAAAAGCTGTGGTACATATGTACAATGGAATACTACTTAGCCATCAAAAGAATAAAATCTTACCATTTGTGATAACATAGATGGTCCTAGAGGATATTGTGAAAGAGGCAAAGGGATTAAGATATACAAATTGGTAGTTAGAAAATAGTCAGCAGGGATGTGAAGTACAGCATAAGGAATATAGTCAATAATGCTGTACCTGCTGCCAGGTGAGTACTGGGAAAACCTGGGGAGGGGACACTTTGTAAAGTACATGATTGTCTAACCACTATGCTGTATACCTGAAACTGATGTTGGTATACAGCATATTTATTTACAGCATAAATATACAGCATGTGTATTTATTGAGATGATTATTATAAACTATACTATGTAGCAACATAGAAACATGCTTTTGATGTTATTTAAAAATTAGAATAGAAATTGTGTATCAAAATCTATTATTACCACTACATATAAATTAGAGTTGCAAATGGATGCAAAATAAATATAAGTGAGGGAAAAGAAAAGACACTTAATTTTTTAGTTTACTTTTTCTTCTTTATTTTTATTTCCATTAATGTGGTCCCAGTTCTGTGCCAATAATAAAATGGTAGTATTTTCCTCTGAACAGGGAAATAACATGGAATGTAAACTCTAATAGAAAAATAAAATTCGAATTAAAAAAAGAAGCTCCTGAACAATTGTAATAGGGAGTATACATTTACACTACCACTTATAATAGGGAAATAAAACTAGAACAAGCCCCAGTGTCCATCATGGACACCAGGTTGTGGTCACATTCATATATGTAATGGAATACTTCACAGCCATGCTAATCAATCCAATATAACACACAATGACATGAAAGAACATAGGTGCTTAATATTAGCTGAAAAAAATCACAGAAAAACGCATCTGGTATGAGTCCATTTAAATATAGATTAAAATATTTGTCAAACTATATGTTGTTTAGGGATACAGCCACATACCTGATAAAACTATAAAGGAAAACAAGGGTGTAATAAACATAAGTTTAGGGTGGTGATCGTGTGACCTTCAGGAGATTAAAAAAAAATAGGATGAGATAGAAAAGAGGCAGACAGATAACTTCAAAGTTATTGGTAATGTTCTTTACCTCAAATTGAATGATATGCTCATGGGTGTTGATTATGTGTTGACTTTTTACAACACATAATTTATAATTTTTTTTGTATATCAACATTGAATGAATACTTACTAATGTAAGATGTGTATTTATTGAGATGATTATTACAAACTATACCAAGTAGCAACATAGAAACATGCCATCAATGTTATTTAAAAATTAGAATAGAAATTGTATATCAAAATCTATTATTACAACTACATACAAATTATAGTTGCAAATGTATGCAAACCAAATATAAGTGAGGGAAAAGACACTTGATTTTTTTAGTTTACTTTTTTTTCTTTATTTTTACTTCCATTAGTGTAGTCCTAATTATGTGCCAATAACAAAATGATAGTATTAAAACAGAAAACTGATGCTCTGAATAGGTGTCCTCTCAAGTTATTTGGACCATATGCCAGATAACCAAGAAACCACAATTCGCCTGGCGGCAGCTTATCTCAATTGCAAAGTATCCAAAGGAAAAAAAATCAATTTCATGATTGCTGCACTTGTGAATCTTGCTTTATATAACAACCAAAACACACCTCATCAGACTTTTCCATCCATGTTACCTTTGACCATAATATTGGCAGCCACCGAAACATGGTGCCCAGACAGCTGAGGAAGGACACTGCCACGGGATCCTTCCGAAGGGAAACTCTGCAACTCATTTTGTAAAAGACATAAGAGAAAGATTATGACCAATTTACTCCTTGTTACTAGAGGACTAAGAAAATGGAGTACGATTTAAGGAAACTGCATCAGTTTCTATTTGGTTTGCAATCAAAACTATTCTTATTATTCTGCATTTAAACATCATGAGTAATTCAAGGTCATCAGAGATTTTCATCTCAATCATACTAAGAAATAATCTAAATGTTTCTCAAAGTGGCATAAAAAGAAAACTTGAGGAGCAGTCATACTCAGTTGTACCTGTCCAAATATCTGAAGCTTGAAAAAGGCTAGGAAGTAAAGTACAAATTAGTGATGGTGTTAAAATGACTTTAAATCACAACTAAAGTGTTCATACCATCACTCAGAAGAAAAAAAATCAATAGTGCTATATTGAAGTTAAGAATAAATTAGAGGCATGTAAAAGTCTGGAATAACAATATGCTATAAAAATTACTGATATAAAAATATGCCATTTAGCAAATTTGATACTACAGAGACACAAAATTCTACATAGAGTCTGGAAGCAACCATGTGAACATAAGGAGGGAGCTGGGGTAATGCCAACGTGGTTAATTCAGAATGAAACTCAAATTTATAACTGGTTAGGTTTCATTTCTGTTTTGAAGATCAAATACAATGCCAGAAACTTAGATGCTTCAGAAATGTTTCTACTGGTATTTAAAGGTAAAAACTGGACAATGTAAAAATATATTTTCAGTAAATGTCTTCCCTCTGTTCTCTCCCACATCTCACAGATACCTGTTTACTCACAAGTATGCACACACTCACACACATATTCATATGCATGCTCCCCGAACTTGATTTTCAGTCATGAACAACTCTAGGTTACCAACTATACTGTAATCTATAGATATGCAACACTGCAATTGTTTAAAAACTAGTTGTATAATTTTGATGTACAGAGATTTGTTTTTCAAAGAAATTGATTTAGAAGAAGTTGGAAATGAAGCCCAAATTGATTGACAGTCTAGAGTGTGTGTTTCCACCATCTGATCCTAGCCAAGATGCAAATGTGATGAAGTTCTGAGAGACAGGAATCTGTGGAGTGTCTGCAGCTTACCAGAATCCTTCCTCTAGGTACCATCCAGCCAGGGCATCAGGGTGCCTAGCTGGTTGCCTCAGGAATCCTTCGGATTAGGAAAGGCGAAATAATATTTGTTCCATGTACCAAATCCGATATGTTGGTGGAGTTGTTGTTGGAAGGTAGGGTGTTGAGTTTGTGTCTGGGATCACAGGAAAATGAACCAAAATGGATTGCTTGCCATGAGCACACAAGGAGAAAATGGTGGCAGGGGTGCCATGAGGTTGCCACCTTGGCCCTAAGCAACTTCTGCAATTACCTATGTCATTCAGAGGTAAAACATACACACACACGTGCATACCCTACAAGTGAATTTCTTTATTCTATTAATCGTTTAAATAAAAGTTGCATACAGCTAAACCCATTTGGAATAATTATTCAACAGTCATTCAGCAGTTCATTTAGAAAACCCATTTTTTTATGTATCCACTCATAAACTGAGTCATAATTATACGTACTACACATTGTTCTAGATACTTGAAGTCTGGAATAAGAAGAACTGGTTCATGCTCCTAACAAACTCCTAAGCTAGACTAACAGATGTAAAAATCCTCATCATACACGATGCCAGTGGAAGAATGGACAAAGTATTCGGGAAACACAGAAAGGGAGCATCTAACTCCTCCAAAGGGAACTCACAAAATTCTCAGAGGAGGTGACATTGCTCTTGGTCTTGAAAGGCAGATAGGCATTTGTCACATGAGATTGGCCAAGGCATTCCATTCATCAGTTAATCAACAAATGGTGTTCTAGTGGCCCCAGGACCTTTGCAAGTTACTGGGAAGAGAAATAAACTCCAGGTCATACCCTCTGGGAGCTGTGGTCTAGAGGTTTAGAGGCAGATGAGCAAGATGCAGTAAAGGCACTGACTTGAGTAGTAACATGAGTTGGAATGGTAATAGGGATTGCATTCAAAGGAACCATATAAAAAGTTATTTTACAAAGTGAAGAACACCTTCATAAATCACCCTCTTGCGAGTTCTGTCTCCATCTAGGATATAAAAGGCTAGTAAGAGCTCAGTCCTACCCTAACGACAATAAAAGGCTGGATAAATTACAAATTACAACTTCTTCCAAACTATTAGAACATTGCAGTTCCAAGACAACCAGGGGACCTAAATTCTAAGGAAAGATGGGCCCTTCCCAGGAGAGACAGGACAATGGACAGAACAACACTGGGTGCCATACCAGTAGCTAAGAAAAATTCAGCTAAAATTTTTAACCAATTACAAAAGGTCAGTCATGGGCAAGCTTTTACTTTTCTCAATTCATGGCAGCAACACCATAACTATTTCAAAGAATAAGTTTGAATAGAAAGTCAACAGTTTATTTGGGTTCAGGAATAGTTGGTTGTTTCAAATCTGACAAGTCCTACATTCCTAGACTCTCTCTATTCCCTCTTGTTTCTGCTCTCAAACCAGCTAATTCTTGCCTGAGCTCATCTCATTCTTGAACGATGTTGCTGTAAGCAGCAAGTAAAAGCCAATACACGTCAACACTCTGGCTCTTTATAACAACCTCCCCTGGAGTACCCACATGAGAATCAGACAAGTGATCTCATGTTCACTGAACACACAAAAATAGTCTTCAAGTAGTGAAAGATGCTTGCTATGGAACTCCTACACTCCAGGAACCTCTGGATACCTAAGAATCTTAATCCCTTTCTATTTCAAAATCATTACAAGACTTAGAAAAAAGACTAGAAACAGAATAGAATCCAGAAATAGACCCATATACATACAGTCAAATGACTTTTGACAAGGCACCGAAGCAACAACCATAAAAGAAAAACACTGGTAAATTGTTCCACATTGAACTATCAAGTACCTGCTTATCTAAAGACACCATCAATAAAGTGTGCAGGCAAGTTACAAACTGGGGGAAACTATTCACAATACATATATCTGACCAAATGTCCAGACCATACCAAGAAAACCTGTCACTCAATTAAAAAAAAGACAAAGTACTCACCTTTTTAAATGAGCATAGGACTTGAACAGGCAGCTCACAAAGACGATGCACAAATGGCCAGTAAGTGCATGTACAAATATCCAGCATCATTAGTCATCAGGTTAATGCAGAGTAGAACGCAAGACACAGCACAGGCACATGCACACACAGTAATAGATAAAATACTAACAACACCCAATGTTGGATGGATGTGGAATAATTCAAATTTCCATTGGTTCTGGTGGGAGTGTTAAATGGTACAACTACTTTGGAAAAATGTTCAGCAGATCCTTACAGAGTTAAACAGACATCTAACCTATGACCTAGAAATTCTATTCACAGATATTTTCCCAAGAGAAGTGAAAATGTATGTTTATATAAAGCTTTATATAAGAATGTTTGTAGCAATTTCATCCATAATAGCCAAAGTCTGGAAACAATCCAAATGTGCACCACAGGGAAAGGGAGTTTTCAAAACTGTGGTCCATTCAAAGAATGGAATACTAACTCCTCAGCAATCAACACAGATGAACTACTGATACTCAAAAAATAAATGACTCTCAAAAATATAATATTCAATAAAAGAAAAGCACAAAGAGCACATACTATATAATTCCATTTATGAGAAATTCTAGAATGGAAACAACTAATGTATGATGATACAAAGCTGATCGGTAGTTGAGGGTAAGTGCAAGAGTTGACCGGGGACATGAGGGAACATAACAGCCCTATGAAAATATTTCATCTTGATATGCAGTGGTCAGAACTGATGGACTTAAAGATCTGAGCATTTCACCATACAGCAGTTCCTGCTTCTCCACAGCATCACTTTCTGTGCTTTCAGTTACCCTCAGTCAACCAAGGTCTGAAAATATTAAATGGAAATTTCTAGAAATAACCAACTCATAAGTTTTTAATTGTGTGCCACTCTGAGTAGCATGATGAAATCTCTCACCATCCTGATCAGCCCCCCTTACACATGGTTTGTTTATCCATCTTTTCAGCATATCCACACCATACAGGTGAGCTGCCCGTTGGTCACTTGGTAGCCATCTGGGTGGGTTATCAGACCGACTGTCATAGCATCACAGTGCTTGTGCTCATCCTTATTTTACTTACTAATGGCCCCAGAGCACAAAAGTAGTGATGCTGGCAATTCAAATATACCAAAGAGAGCCGTAAAGTACTTCCTTTAAGTAAAAGGGCATGTCTGTATAGAAAAAAAACATAGTGTGTACACAGGGTTTACTAGTACCTGCAGCTTCAGGCATCCACTGGGGGTCTTGGAAAGTATTCCTGTGGCTATAAATACCAATTGTATTTATTGCATAGACCTATTGTATTTAATTGCAATTATATACTGTATAGACATTACACCTCAATCTTTTACAAAGGTTAATAAATGTTGTTAAAGACTTGAACTTCAGGCAGCATCTCTCTAGATGTAATTTATAAAAATACAGACTTTTCCTAAAGCCTTGGCTCTGCACTGACTTCCAACATGCATAGCTCAGTTCTCCGTGTACTTCCATGAACCTCCTGTACTTGGGCTGCGGTGTGGTCTCTGGGGTGCGGTCTCCCCTACCCATTTGAAATGTTGGCCCCAGATCCTCAACAGGAGGGAGGAAGTAGCATTTCAGAATAAACTCTGAGAACAGAGTGGGACAAATGCAAGAGACACAAGGAAGACAGGAGCTTTACCGCCCGTCTATGGGACCAGTGATCAGAGCTGACTCACCAGGTACAAAACCACATGCGGAGGTTATCGGGAAGTGATTCTTCACGGCCACCGCTCCGTGCAAAGACACAGAGAGGCCAGGAGACCTTCTTGCCTTATGTTTCCCACTAGCCATAACCTGAACAAATAACCCAATTCAGTGACTGGAACTTTTCCATTGTGCCTTTAAAGTGCTCAACCTCGAATATAATCTTGGCTGGATGAAGCCACTTGAGATTCGCTCTCACAAAAGACTTTCCGAAGAAGAGAACACAATTGACTTTCACTTCAATGCCTTGTTTTCCAGGTGCATTAAGTCACTGGTGCCCATCTCAGGCTGGTTGCACATCCAAAAATAAGAAGTTTGGCCCACAACTCCTGACAACAGCTGGCACAATTCACCATGCCGCAAGTCTTCAGAACCAGTCTTTGGGCATACCTGTAAGTGGACCAGAACCTTTCAGCAGAGAAAGTTGACCACTTCATTTTTAATGTGCTTATTCAATGCTGAGACAAGTGTTAATGGATTCTAGAGACAGCTGGAATAAGAATGACAGTGTAATATACTTTGGAAAGTTTGGTCACAGGAATGCACTTTGACTTCTCAAATGGAACAGATTACTTATTAATATTTTAGGGGAAAAGGCATCTTGTTGATTTTACATCCTCCATCTATTTCTTTACAAACAGATGAGTCTTACAGAATCTGATTCTGGACCACAGTATTCTCTAGCAAAAGCTATAACCTAAATGGTAGTTTCTCTGCCTGTGACCAGTAAATACAGGGATAGGGAGGCCTTGGTCTGAAGCTTCATTTGTACGCATCCCTAAACCAGTAGACTCGAAAAGCAAGCCCATTATGCTGACAACAGCATTGTGGGCCACAGAGTAATTTTGTCCTGGTAGATGTCTGTTGTTATTTAATTCAGGGAAGTATTGTATATATGAGGTTGTCATAAAAACTCTGGTTAGTGGCTACATTTCTGATTTTCCTGTAATAACGCCCCTCCACCTCTGTGACCACTTCTTCGCAGGTTCACCCCGCTTCCTCAGTTCACCTTACCCAGTGCGAACTGCACCGTTCTACACAGCTCAGCTTCTGATCCCTCCATGACTTTTCTCCACTACCCCCACTCACATTTTAATGATCACAACTTTATCAACAGTTCCCAGTCTTACCCCTATAATCTTTTTGTCTGTTTCACATTTCAATCCTACTGCTTACTTTCCACTTGGCTAACCCATCGTGTCCCTGAACTCCGCATATCACCCCCCAACCCTCTGCCCTGGACTTTCCACAATATCCCTTAATAGTACCAGCTGGGTTGCAAGACTTTCATATTAGAAACTTTGACTTCCTCCCCTTTAACAGGAATATAATCAACAAAACAAACAAACAAGCAAAATATAATCAAAGACACTGAAATAGAGAACAGGCTGACAGTGACCGGAGGGGAGAGAGGAGGGAATTTCAGGGGAAGGGGGAAGGGTTTGCAGGAACTAGTATAAAGGACACATGGACAACATCGAGGGGTGGGGTGGAGATGGGAGGTAGGTGGGGAGGGCTGGCGGGGTGGGCTGGGATGGGGTAAAGGGCAGAAAACTGTATTTGAACAACAATTAAAATAAAACAAAACAACTTTGACTTTCTCTCATTAACATTAACCTCATGTTTAATTTTTCTCTTTCTTCATTCACATCCTATTGGTCAAGTCCTGGCAAGTGCTCTTTCATAAGATTCTTTCTCCACTGCCATCTCCATTATCCAATCCACCAAGATCTCTCTCTCTCTCTCTCTCTCTAGGACTGCTGCAGTAGACAGCAATTTTTGTTTTCCTGAGCACCCACCTCCCATCTATTCTCCACACAGCAGCAAGAATATCCATTCCAAAAGGCAGGATTGAACATGTCACTTTCAGGTTAAAATGTTTCATTGCCTCTTTATTGTCCTTGGTATAACAAAGAGCCCTTTACTCTTTACTACAGTCAAATCTATGGCGACAGAAAAAGATTTGACTCTGGGTGGTGGGCACACAATGAAATGTACAGATGTAGTATCATAGAATTGTACACTTAAAACCTATACAATTTGATTAACTAATGTCACCCCAATAAAATTAATAAAAAAATAATTAATAATTAATAAAAATCTATCATCAAAAAAAGAACCCAGTGAAATCTGGCCCCTGCCTTTCTTTGCAGTCTCAAATCAACACTCTGCACTTTGCTTGCCAGAGACTAACCTTACTAGTCACCTCCACTTTTTTTAATGTGTGCTCCCTGACACCACAGGGCCTTTGCACATGCTGTTCCCATTGTCTAGAATGTCTTTCTCCCTTTCCTCACCTCCCTTTGCATAGTTCACTCCTATTCACCCTCAGTTCAATCATGTGTTTCTTGATTTTCAGAGAAAACACCCCTGATTTCTGTATACCCAAACTAGGTCAGACACCATCCTGTTGTACATTTTCATATTACCTTGTACTTTTCCTTTACGACATTATCATAGTTTGTTATTAATCTTTACATGAGTATTTGATGAATGTCTGATACCCTTCCTGGTATAGAAACTCTAGAGTGGCAAGACTCGTGGCTATTTGCATCACTAGTAAATCACTGGCACGCAGTGCATTGCCTCACACCTACTAAAAATTCAAAGAACACTTGTGGAATTAACGAAAGAAGGTCATCCTTGTTTGTCCTTCTCCTTGACTTCCCGCTGCCACCACCACTATTCAGGTGCTTCCTAACCTGATGGGTAGGTGACCAAAATATTGTCTGATCTATCCCCAACCTCTCCCCTTTCAAATTTAATCTGCACATCTTCAGATCAATCATCCCAAAACATTGCTTTCACTGTGATTCTTTTCTGGTTAAAAGTTATTCAATGCTCATAGGTAAAAATGGGAAATCACATTCTTACCTGCCCTTCTCTTCATGACCAGCCCCTTGCCCATCTTTCCAGATTCCTATGTCACTTCTCTACTAACCTCTTCAAGTCCTACTATGTACCCATTCAGGGCTGCCCCTGGACTACTGTGCAGGCTGTGCACTCAGTAACACCTTGGTGCCACTCATATCAGAGTCATCTCCGGCATCTCTGGAGTTAGGCAGGCACAGATGATGCAGCCAAACATGACAGCCCCACGATCATCTCCTTAAAGTTCTGCTTTCTTGCACCCCACCTTAAATAAAGCATTTGCTTTGTCTGGAATGCCCTCCCTTGGGCTCCACCTATCAAATCGTAACCCGTCTCTGTAGTCCTACCTGCCTTCTGTGCCAGCCACAAGAATCTGCATTCCTAGATTACTATAACACATCTTATCTGTGCAATTCCCTTGCTGTACACTATAAGCCAGGGGTACCCAACCTGCAGGCCTTGAACTGGTACTGGTCCAGGCCTGTTAAGAACTGGGCCACACAGCAGGAGGTGAGCTTGAATGTAATGCACTTGAGTCATCCTGAAAATGTCCCCCACCCCCACCCCCATCCCAGGCCTGTGGAAAACTTGTGTTCCACAAAAGCAGTCCCTGGTGCCAAAAAGGTTGGGGACCACTGCTATAAGCTATATATTGGTCTTTAACTTTTCTCATTAGTGTGGTGTAGTGGAAAGAGCACTGGAGTTGGAGTTAGAGATATGCCTAGGTCTACATCAACAATAGCAAGGGCATTGCAGACAATATAAATGGGTGATCTCAGATTAAGCTGCTTAACTTTCAAAGCCAGAGTTTCCTGTCTAAAAAGTAAGAATAACAGTACCTCACAGGTTATCAGGAGGGTACTTAAAGGCTCTCAACACACAGACTGTTGAGAGCAGAATGACTTGCCTGAAGGTGCTTTGCGGACAATGAAGTACTATACAAAGTATTTGCTGCTAGCTGGTACCTATCTTCCAACCCGACTAGAAACTTCTTGCCAGAAAGGGGCAGTATGTGACGCTCCTGGGTGTCCCTCAGAGTGCCCTGTAGAGTGTCCTCCACACGATAAGTGGTCAATAAATATTTGCTGTATAAAGAATGAAGTCAGCCTGGCAGCTGCAGGCAACAGATGATGGCGTCCCACAGCTCTGCTGCTTGTGGCTGCCATCCAGTCTGCCATTGCTGCACTCAGCCCCTCCCGCTCCTGCTGTACCCACCGCCCAGCCTGCATAGCCCAGCCTCCTCTGACATCAAAGTTTCAGTGCTCAGCCATGAATGTAGGGCCGTGTGTCATGGAGTCAGGGGCTTAGGGGTCCTTTTCACTTTTTCCACTTTCCGGACAAAGAATGGAAGCAATGAGACTACACTAGCGCTAGAAATTCTGCTGTGATACTTTAGGCACCAAGGGAATTCTTACAAGAGAGCTCTTTCAGGAGGGCATTCAATTCTCTGTGAGTCTGATGCCCCAGGGAATGTGAATAGGGTGGAAATCACACCTCAGTCTCCTTAACAGAGAATGTAATTATTTAAGAGTCTATATCTCCATGAGAAAGCACAGCAAAGGGGACAGGGAAGGGCAGAGGGATGGGTAGGTCATCTAAATAAGGATGTTACAGCTCAAGGGTTGTTGCTGTCTAATTTCTAGATCAAATGACAGAACCCAGCGCCCAGCAAGCTATCGCTTTGTGCTCACCATGTTTTACCTTAAACCACAAGATCCCCATTGTGCTTGTAGTTGGAAAACAAAAGTAGGCGGCCATTCCTTGCGTTACAGCAGATTGCGGCAGCACTCCCTACACCCCGTATTTCACTACTTTTTGTAATTTCTGAAAATGTACCGTTTTCCATTTCTGAAATAAATAAATAAACAATTTTTTTTCCCTACAGTCTTAGAATTAAAAGAGATCTTTGAGGCTTCCAGTCAAGATGGCTTCATAGACAGACATGGCTCACCTCTTCGTACAACCACATCAAAAGTACAACTAAAATATGGAACAACCATCACTCAGAACCATCAGAAATGGAGCTGAATGGGAGTCTGACAACTAAGGAATTAAAGAAACCACATTCACCCAGACTGGTGGGAGGGGCACAGGCAGGGACCTAATGGGTACGACACCCACATGGATAAAAATCTGGGGGGATATCTCTGGATCGAGGAGTCCCGGACTCACACCAGGACTCTAGCCCAGGGTTCCAGTGCCAGGAAGATAAGCCCCCACAACTTCTGGCTGCAAAAAACAGCAAGGATTGAGTCAGTGGGAGAAACTTCCGGAGCCCCAAGCTGTTCCTCTTAAAGAATCCACATATAGACTTACCTCAGACTCACTCCCTCTGAGCTCCAGCACTGGGGTGGCACCTTGAAAGGCACCAGTGGTTTGCAGGGAGAAACTGAAGTGTCTGCTATGTAGGTGAGCAGAGGCCACTGTCTTTTCTAAACCCTCCCCCTACAGAGCCAGAAAGCCGGTACCATATCTGAGACTCATCAACCTAGCTAACACTGTTTGACCTGCCTTGGAGATCTCCAGAGACTCTGCCCCACCCAATTTATGGGCTGACCCAAGCTGCCTTTCAATATGAATGGCTGGTCTTGGCTCCTTAATCCCATCAAACAAGCAACAGATGGCCTCAGTGAGCCCTAGTGGCAGCCAGATTAGGTTCACAGCTTGGCTTCACCTGGGAATCTCCAAGCCCAGCACAAGTAGCAGCCATCTCAGATTGCTTTATAGCTCGGGCATGGTGGCCCAGGGCAAAACACAGGTGGGTGGTGATCTTGGCCTGCACCACCTGGGAAACTCCAGGCCCAATGTACCCAGTGGACAGCCACAGACCATATCAGAGCACTACCACCTTACTCTGCACAGCTGATCCTCCATGGAGGGCAGAGGTTGGTGGTCAGTGATCACAGCCAGATCCTGCACTGGCCTGGGTAAATCCCTCCCATTGACCTGCCAACAGCAACCAAGGCTCAACTGCAAGAGGAGGGTATATTCAGACCACCTGAAGAGCACACCTCAAGTACCCAGCTTGAATGATAGGGGAGGCTGTGCCAGTGGACCCTACAGGACACCTACTACATTAGGCCCCACTACCAAGACACAGAGTCAAAGTGGTTCTACCTAATACATAGAAACAAACATGGGGCAGCTGCCAAAACAGGAGAAAAAGAAACATGGCCCAAATGAAAGAACACATCAAAACTCCTGAAAAAGAGCTAAACCAAATGGAGATGAACAATCTATCAGATGCAGGGTTCAAAACACTGTTTATAAGGATGCTCAAGGAACTTAGTGAGGACCTCAGCAGCATAGGAAAGACCCAGTCAGAAATGAAGGATACAGTGATTGAAATAAAAAATAATAATTTTTTTATTTTTGCTTGTTTCTCTGTAAATAATAATTTACAGAGAAACAACAGTACAGTGGATGCAGCCAAGAATCAAATCAATGATTTGGAACATAAGAAAGCAAAAAACAACCATGCAGAACAAGAAGAAGAAAAAAGAATCCAAAAAAATGAGGACAGTGTAAACAGCCTCCGGGACAACTTCAAGCATTCACATCAAGCTTCCAACATTCACACCATAGGGGTGCCAGAAGGAGAAGAGAAAGAACAAGAAAGTGGAAATCTATCTGAAAAAATAGTGAGAGAAAACTTCCCTAACTTGGTGAAGGAAATAGACATACACATCCAGGAAGCACAGAGAATCCCAGTTATGATGGATGCAAAGGGGCCCAATCCAAGACACATCATAATTAAAAGGCCAAAGCTTAAAGATAAAGAGAGACTCTTAAATGTAGCAAGAGAAAAAAAGGTAGTTACCAGATGGTTGCCAGATGAGAGGTAAGAGGGGGAGAATAGGTGGAGAGGTGAGGGGGTTATGAAGTACATACAGGTAGTTAGAGAATAACCGTGGGGATGTAAAGTACAATATAGGAAATGGAGTAGCCAAAGTCCATATATGCATGACCCATGGACATGAACAATGGTGGAGGGATTGCCTGAGGGAGTAAGGGACAGTGGGTAGAGGGGTGCAAAAGAGGAAAAATCAGGACAGCTGTAAGAGCATAACCAATAAACTATAACTTAAAAAAAGAGATTTTTGATGTCATTTAGATCAAATGAATTCTAATCAAATACATAATGTCTGCTGTAATATGTCTCGACTTAAAGATTTTCAGTGATAGGAAACCCACCATCTAGGAAGACAGCCCATTGGTAGACCAACTATAGTTTCCACTTTAGATACATAATAATCCAAGCCCTGACTTCACAGATTATGACAGCGGGGCCTGTAGAGTGGGGAGACCTGGCATCCTGCACAGTAATTTAGAGGCAGAGCTACACCAAGCTTCTGTCCTTCTCTGCACACAGCAGAAAGTTAAAACACTTCGCCCCTCTCTGCCCCCTTTTATTCCCACTCTTTTCTTCCAGTTCTGTCTCCCAAGCGACAGGGACTCTGCCTAATCCCTTTTCCACATGACAGCCCTTCAGAATTTTCAAGAAAGCTTTATCTCATCTCCCGAGTCTTTTTGGAAAAAAAGAAGTCATTCTCTCTATCCCGGTTCTTTCATTTTTTCTTCATTTGGCATGAGTCTCTGTACCCTTCACCACCTCCAGCACTCAATTCCCCACAGGTTGAAGAGACTCCTTTAATTAGGGACACCCAGAACAGAATACAATCCCAGCAGTAAAGAGCCCAGTGGGCCATGAGTTTCCCTTGATCTTGACACCTCACTTCTACAATTGTACTCCGTGATTGTTTTACCTTTCTAGCAACCAGATCACACTGTTGAACCTGTTATAATGATTTCCTTGAGCATGTCTATGTTCCAGCATTGTCCTAAATACTTCACATAAGTTTAATTCTTACAACAAGTGCAACAATATTAGTTGGAACTATGATCATCCTCATCTTCCAGGTAACAAAAATAAAACACAGATTTTAAGAAACACGCCCTGCATTCGTACAGTCAGTGAGCGGCAGAGCCAGTTTTCTAACCCAGGCAGATGGCTCCGAAGACTGCAGTCTTAACTTCTTGCCACAAATGACAATGAAAAATTTAAAAAGTGTTTTTACTGTTCACTGCTGGGAAGGGACATCTCTCGCAACCTGCGAAATGTGATATTTTGCTATATTTTGCATCTGTCCCTATTAAATTTAAAATTGTGGGTTTTGGTTGCTCCTTCTTTTAAACCTGCATTTTATAATTCAATATATGTATTAGCTACTTTTCCCCAGGTTGTGGCATCTTTAAATTTGATAATAAGCTTTCCAGATTTTCATTTATATTGTTGATTAAAAATTATGACTAGCAAAGAGCTTAGAGATGTAAAAACTTGTCTGGCAGCAAAAAGATAACCTGAAGGTTGACCCTTCTTTGCTCTTATTGTTTAGCAAATTGGAAAGCTACATCACTATTCTATATTCTGGCCCGCATTTCTTCATTTCATCAGAAGGTTATGATAACAAAATTTAACAAATACTGTATAAAAGTCAAGATATACTAAGACAGAGTTTCCCCAAACCTCTGTGCCTAAAATACTTTCAGAAATAGAGATGAAGTTAGTATAGTCCAATTTGTTCTTTGGCAAGCCATGTTACCTCTAAATTATGACAGTTTTTGGTAAACTACTGAAAACTTATCTGTTTAATGGTCTGTTTTAGAAATGGCGCCTGAAGTTGTCATCCAGCTTACTGACCTATGGCCTCCAATATTGACCTTTGCCCTTTTTGAGGTTTATTAGAACTAATTATGGCTTTGTCACTCCACATCCACTCTGAGAACCCCAAGAAAAGTTTCCAACAGTGCTACCTCAAGGACACATGCACATTCTTTTAGTATCTAGAGCAGTTGGTCATCGGAACCCAGGAACTGAAATGTCTTTTCACAACTTCAGACTCTTACATGTAATGCCTCTTTTACATCTTCATTTAGACGTCTTATTTCCAATTCAATATGTTTCCAGTGGACTTTCTACTTTTCACCTCATCCTAAAACCTGCTCCTTCGCCAGCATCTCCCATCTCAATAAATGGCGAGGTCACAAATCTGGAAGTCACCCTAGATTCTTCTCCTTCTCTCATATTCTATAAGCAACCCATTAGCTAATCTTGTGGGCTTTACCTTATAAATTTTTCCAGAATCCAACCACTTCTCAACTCGTCTGCTGCTACATTCTAGTCCAAGCCACCTCATCTTCCTTTTGAAATATTGCACTTTCCTTCTAATTGGTGTCTCTACTTCCACCCTTATTCCATGTAGAAGATGCTATCAGCTCACTCAGACCCTCTAGAATCCCATTTTTAAAAAAAGATTTTATTTATTGATTGATTTTTAGAGAGAGGGGAAGGGAAGGAGAAAGAGAGGGAAAAATATCAATGTGTGGTTGCCTCTCATGCACCCCCTACTAAGAACCTGGCCCACAACCCAGGCATGTGCCCTGACTAGGAACCGAATCAGCGACCCTTTGGTTCACAGGCCCATGCTCAATCCACTGAGCTACACCAGCCAGAGCTGGAATCCCTTTTATCAGTGGGTTGGTGAGCCCTTCCCTGGCTGCTGTAAGTACATAGGTGAGAATTGCACTTGGGCAACAGAAGCCACTACACCTGGGATTTGCACCATCCATCTGTTTCCCCAGAGTCTTTTTCCAATAACTAGGGTCACAGTAAAGCCCCTCTCTCTCCTGTAAAGTGAGAAAACCCTACAGTTTTCTTTGTGCTCCAGAGCCCCCTGGAAGATCAGGCTGCAACACACCCCAAACCACATTGTGTTCCTCCACTTCTCCTCTGCTACCCTGCTTCTTTCACCCACCCCCGACCAGTGTGTCCATAAATCACACACACACCCCCAACTCAGGCTCCACTTCTGGAAACTCAGCCTAACACTCTCCCCTTATGGCAGCCACAGTGCTCCTGTTAAAATGTTCACATCATTCCTTTCCTCAAATCCCCACAGTGGTTTCCCATTCTGCCAAGATAAAACTTCTGTTTCTTCACCATAGCCAAAAAGACCACCCAACACAATCTTTCCTAGCTCACTCTCTGACTCCATCTCCTTTCCCTCTCACCCACTTCCGGTCCACTCCCCTCTCACCGGTCTCTTTGATGTTCCTCCAAATCCTATGCAATCTCCTCTTTCAAGACCTTTGTACCCAAGATTCCTCCACCAACAAAGCTCTGCCCCAGAGACCCACTAAGCTTGCTCACTTTCTTCAGGTCTCTGTTCAAATGCCACTCTTCAAGGAGGCCTTCTCTCACTGTCCTACCATAAAATAGCACACTTCCTGTCACTCCCTTTGGCATCCGTCTCCTACCACAAGAATGTAAGTTCCCTGAGAATGGGAGCAGTGCTTTGTACAGTCTCATGCCCCCGGCACGCACATCGTGTCTGGCATATATCAGGCATTAAAAAAATTACTGAATCATTTAAGTAAACTATATGTCAACTTCCTACACACAAACCACACAGATGTATACACACATCCAACAACCGTAATTGACTTCAAAGTCCCATTAACACTGTTTGTTCTATTTTTTATAGCCTGACAACCATCACCTGCGATAGTCACAACAGAAGCAAAATAAAGCTTGAGTCGTATATTAATGTTGTTCCACTAAGAAAAAAAATGGATAATACATGGAAGTCAAAAAACAATAGAGCTTCGCCATCCAGAAAGCCTGAGAATTGAACTGTTAGCATGACTCTTAGTCAACTCCAACAAAGCAGTTAACTCCAACAAATGGAGCACAGTTGCTACCATTAGTAAAACTTAAAGTAGTGAAATGTAAACTTAATAAAAACTCATGTAGCAGAGATTATTAATATTTAAAAGCAAAGAAATCCCAATAATTATCCAATCCTATTGGACAAATTTCTCTTGTTACAGGATAGCTTTTGTGGTAGTTCCTTGGAAGGGACAAAAAAGTAACACAGAAGACTTGGATGTGTAGCACTAAGTTAGAAATTGATCGTGGAAACAAAACTGATGTGCTTGCACTATAATTTTTTAAACGTATGAAACTGACCCAGTGGCAGAAGTACTAATGGAAAGAGAGGCATCAGTTGGTCTATGAAGGAACATCACACTTCACTTAGCTCAAACTGCAACTCGAAAATCTAGAAAAACACTCCTTACCCCACAGCCTGAGACACCTCCCTCCCCTATCTCAAGCACTCTTAATATTCCCTTAGTTTTACAGAAACATGAATTAATCAGATATGTCATTAGAAGTCTGTCTCCACTGTGCATGTATTAGCTAAGTGACCTAGAAGGAATATTCAAGCTTGTTGGCAATTATCGGAGGCAGGGGTGAGTTCCGAGCTTCTCCCTACACCAAGCCCCACGAGCTTCTCCTTCCTCAGGCTGCGCTCACTTCGCACCCTCTGGGACACGCCCACTCTACTCTGCCACTCCCCTCCAGTGAGGCTCCTCCAGAAGCTGCCCAGGTCCCATGTCCCTCTGGCACAATGCCTACCCCCACAGTCTGCTCGTTCACACATGTCCTCAGTTGCTCCCAGCTCTCTGTCATCAGGTTCAACGTCCATCCCTGCCTACCCTCTTCTCTCTCAGCTACCAGGTCCCTTGCTCTGTTTATTCATTGATCCTAGTGGGGAGACCACTCTCTACGACAGAGTCTTCACTGTTCCCAGAAGAAATCATTATTTATTCCCCAAAGGGGACTTCTATTATTTCGCCTTCCCCCAGTAGCTCCCTCCGTAATCTATTACAAAGCGTAGTTCCAGACCCCCTGAGTCAAGGTCTTGGGTCTGGGCCAGAAGTTCTCAGTGCCTCGTATGTCATTTCTAACAAGCTACCCAGGAGATTTTGCTGCACATGTACGTTGAAGAACCATGGCATTCACCCACTGTGAGGGAATGGCTGTGCGAATCCCTCCAGGGCAATTGCTCTTCCTCTTCCCTTACCGAAGCCAGATGCTGCCCCTGGGTGGACAGCATCTCGGGTGGACACTCTGGTCAGGGCCCCTCAGAGGCCAGACCACTTCCAGTTTCTGAGGATGGCAGTATTTTAGAAAGCGAAGAAATGCCAAAACAGGACCACACAAATCGTGATATGTCCTCAAGGTGTACACCCAATGAGGATATATAGTGCAATATAATTGTACTAGTCACAGGTTTGCAAAACATAAAATTGATAGTGCCCAGTAGCCAACGTGATCCGGTCGTGGAGCACAAGTTTAAAGTCTTTTGTGATGTCCGTCCCCACCCCTCCCCCTTAGATCAGTGTGTGTCAGTAGCTGTATGTTTAACCTCATTTGAAAAATAACACCAAACGTCCACATTTGATGCTGTTCGTAAATGCGAGGCCTTGGCGAGGTGGCCCTCCCCAGCCGCGCAGTGACTGACCCCCTATGTAATTACTTCAAAGGTGGTGAGAACCCCCTTCCTGGGGCATGTTCCTAGATCTGTTGTGTATTAAAAACAAACAAACAAACAAACAACAAAGACCGCTCTCTGGGAAGGGGGCGTGTGCCCAACCTGGAAGGGGCGCACTTGGGAGTGCTCGCCTTGTGAATGTCCCCCAGCCCCACCCCCAAGCTTGCTCTTTTGTTCAAGGCCAAACTCTGCAGATGCTATTGACCAGCCTGGGCAGAGAAACTGCCAGATCAGTGTGCACTTGTCACTCCCTACGACATAAGCACCTCTTTGTCCTTCCCATTCTCTTCCCCATCCCAACCCTGCAGTCGAGTCTTGATTGAACCTCCCAGCCAGGTCTCCATTGTGTTGCAGGAAATTAAAGAAAAATGTGATTGACGCCCATTTGGGCCAGGGTGACCCTACTGGTGGCTGTGCTAACAACAAAGAAGAGATTCCCAAAGAGGAGGTGGATGGCAAGATCACATGACCCCCTCACCAGGCCCAGGGTCACCTGGAGGGCTGGGAGTTGGTTTCAGGAAGGGAGTGAGTGGGGTTTATTGGGTTTATTCTAGTTACGTACATAAAATTTTTTCTCCATGCTCACCTTGTTTTAAACAATACAGTCCGAATCGTTACAATCACTGACACTCACTGGCACAAAAGGAGCTGTGTAAGGAAGAGGGTTCAACCTCTTCCACTGGGCCTCGTTTCCACCTCACCCGGAAAATCCAGGAGTGAAATTCTCAATACCTGGCAGACATTTTTAGGTAGGGTTGTGCTGTTCATTTTCTCCCCAGGGAAAAATAAAAGTACTTTCCACACCTGAAAGCTTTCTGCTTTCCTACAATTGCACCCAAGTAAAGCAGCATCTCCTTGGCAACTTGCGACCAGCATAAGAATGGAGTAAACACAGGACGGACGCACCCAGCTGCCTGTCTGGAAGCAGAGGGGTCTTCAAACTCACTTTTTCCTCCCCCCCCCCCCGCACAGACGTTCTGGTGCTACATTCTATCATAACTATGTGGATTTATTTAGCTACAATGTTATCATCCCCATTAAGCCACAAGTAAGAGACAATTCTCTGCTTTTATTTATAACCTGAAGGGATTATTTTTGAGTTAAGGCTTTAAGAATTCAGATCTATCAGGAAAGAACAGCTTGTGTAATGAACTTCCTGTTTTCATCATACTTGGACACCGAGCCTCCTTGTTGCCTGTTATTATTACCCAGTTAATATGAACTGCCTGAGGTTTATTTTTAGCTGCTCTGACTCTATTGTAAGGACTACATAACTGCTTTCAAAAATGGGAAAATGTAATTACGGGATCTAACACTAAGTTGGCGATATTCTTAGGTCCTTTCACAAGGCAATAGCTTTAAAAAAATGAAAATAGACCATTTTAGATGGTTAAAGAAAACACAGTTATTTGATCCAAAATAGCCCATTGATCCTTTTACAAACTAAACATTTACTTCACAGAATAAAGTCTCATTTTTGTTTAAGTGACCTAAACCCATGAATTTATTTCCCAGTTCAGAGTAGGGGGAGGAGAGAAATTGGTAGAGAACAGAGGCAGGAAGGGCATAAGCATCATTTACCAAAAGGGCAGAAGGGCAAACCTGAGCTGGAAGTACCGAAACACCTGATGGGTTTAACAGCCCAGGGCCGGGGGTGTGGGTCTCAGTGCGCCATGAGCCCCTCTGTGGGCACCAAACCTCATTCATGGGTATGAAAGGAGTCGGGGTTCAGCGGGCCACATGGGATCGTCCCTTCGCATTTGGTGGCCTTGAGGCGGTCACTCCCACAGGCCACTGCCTCGAGGCCCACATCCTCCATGACCCCCGGCCCTTGTCCCCTCCGTTGTGCATTCATTCAACAGAAAGGTATTGAGCACTAAAAGTGTGCTAGACTCCAGGAGTGTGTGGGACATAAAACACCGTCTTTGCTCTCTAAGTGTGACAAGTGCATTGGTAAAGAGAGGTTCAGGGGATTCTAGAAGCACAAAAAAAGAGGATACCTAACCCAGCCCAGAGGAATAGAATCCTGAGGAACAAGCTGGGCTTATCTTTAAAAAAAGAGGGGGTGTTATAAGCCCAGGAAGCAGCTGGGGCAGACGTGGAAAAGACCAGAGCAAGATCGAGCACCCTGACTGAAGTAGAGAGGGTGAGGGCCCGTAAACAGAATGGAGGCAGCAGGGGGAGCTTTTAGTTTTATACTGAGAGTGAAGGAAACAAGTGACTGCACATTTCTAAGAGCGATAACATTTAACAAATAACACTGCGGTTCCATCCATGTAGAATACAGTCAGCCTGATAAAGGACAACAATTCACGAGATGGGTGAATCCGGAGAACGTTATACTTATGTGAAATAAGCCAGTCATATCCAGTATACGGTAACTCCATTCTTTGTCTTCCTTGAAGTACTGGCTCCAACCAAACACTTATCTTTCTTTTACACTATCCTGACAGTCAGCAACCCCATGGCTCTGCCTTTGAAATCCAGAATCTGCCCGCTTCTCCCCACTTTCCCCATGACAGTGCAAGTCGCCCAGCTAGGTTTCCTGCTCCCACTTCCCCTCATCTCCTCGCTGCAGGGTGTTCTCCACAAAGCAACCAGATCTCACTTTTAAAACACCTCACGTCATGTTACTGCTCTGCCCGAAAGCCTCCAGGTTTCCCCATCTCGTTTTTAAAGCCCTTTAAAATGGCCCAAATGACCTGGCTCCCTGCTCCCTCCCCAGCCTCCTGCTGCCACGCTGCTCCCACACTGCACTCCTCAGGCACGCCAAGCATACACCTACTTTGGGGCTTTTGCACAAACTGTTCTCTCTGCATGGAAGCTCTTCCCAGAGCGACTCACACAGCTCCCTCCTTCCGATCTCTGCTCACATGCCACCTGGTCACACTATTTAAAATAGCAAATTCCACCCCCATACCCAGTGCACCTTATCACTCCCTTACCCACTTGACTTTTTTTCCAAAGCATTTAACACCAACTGTCACACTATGCATTTTTATTTGTATATTATTGACTGTCACCCCCATACACATTAGAATATAAATTCTGTAAAGTCAAGGAGTTCTGTCTGTTCTGCTTACTGATAAATCCTCGACACCTAAAATGGTCCCTGGAACATACTAGGCTCACATGATGAATGATGGAAAGAATAAATGAGCAGCTGAATGCATAGGTTCCCAACTAGATAAACTGGTATGAAATATGCAAAAGCAATGTCACTCCATTTCCTGTACCTTTCCTAATAGGACATCATCATTTTACCCACCCATCTTCACTGAATTCTTCCTAGGATTTAGGCAAAGGTATTGACTTAATTAAATTATGAACCTTATGTCATAATTTCCTTAAATAGTAGAGCTGTAAATGCTATAATAAAATGGATCTCTTTGAGGCTTAAAACAAATCTATGAAGAACATGCTCATCTCATTTTGAATTTTTATGAATAGTTATAATGATCAGTAATTAATTTTGATATTTATAGAAAATGAAACACATTCCTCCCTTTATGAAAATCTAGCACTTCGGGAACAACCAATTCTTGGAGAAAAACAATGCTAATGGGATCAGTAAATGGGGAGCACTGAACTTCCCTGAGCCAGGACAGACACAGCGACTGGATGGGCACCAGACGGCACCCTTCTTGCTGTGCCCGGCTCTGCTCTCTGAGCTCATCCCTTCCTCTGATCTGTACGAACGACCAGGGGGTGAGTGCTAGAGGTAAACCGTGAGTATCCTGGTACCTGAGGCACAAAGAGAGACACCCAGTTTCTACCCTGTGTTACAAGCAAAGAAAAGCTAATATCCAGAAGGAATTTATCATGTATTTTTAATAACAGATTTTAGATAACATAAGGCACAACATCCTCAGCAAAGATCTTTGCAAAAAAAATTGTTCCAATGGTCTATTCTGATATTGAACCTCATAAAGGCTCAAAGCATAACATTAAATATTTAACTCAGTGAGAGCATTTCTATCAGGAACAGAGGTGATCCAGCCCAGGTATTTGCTCCCTGATACTACGACAAATCACAGGATGAGAGACTGGAGCTCCCAGAAGAGGAATGGAGAGGCCGCCCGTCTATCGAACTTGTCTCCCTCCGATATCTTGTGTCTCAGGTGAGCCTTTGGCAAGAGCACAGTTACAAGTCACTTCAGCACTGAATTCGCTGACAAGTGCCTGAAGTGCCAATAGTCTGTGATGTTGATTACCCATATGCTTCAAACACCAGATGTGCAGGAAGTGAAGCTTACATTCTGTTGTCAAATTTTTAAGAACCTGACTTGTATTCTTGCCATTCCCTTTCTGCACAAAGATAAGCCGCAGGGGTTCCTGCAGGTTCCAAGGAGTTGGCACCCACTTAGACCAACACTCTTTAAGGACCCTGTTTCATAAAAGATGACTCGGTCCGAGAATTGTCTTAGGGCAGGTGTAACCCATGAAACATTTCAATTATTTTTTGAAAGACAAATACCATATGATCTCTCACCTTTAACAGGAACTTAAACAACAAAATAAACAAGCAAGAAAAATATAACCAAAGACACTGAAATAGAGAACAGGCGGACAGGGACCAGAGGGAAGAGGAGAGGGAATTTCAGGGGAAAAGGGGGAAGGGTTTACAGGAACAAGTATAAAGGACACATGGACAACAACTAACATGGGTGGAGATGGGAGGGAGGTGGGGAGCACTAGGGGGGGTGGGCTGGAATGGGAATAAAAGACGGAAAACTGTACTTAAACAACAATTAAAATAAATTAATTTAAAAAATAATAAAACAAACAAACAAAACACTGTCCCCATGGCCCCAGTTGAACAAATATCTGGTGTGCCTGCCACGCGACTCAGCTGAGGGGGAAAAAATGTCCCTGTGCAGCAGAAAGGGGTGACTCCTTGGTGAAGGTTCTCTGATGTTATCAACCTAAACGTTGGAGACCATCTGCCAAAAGTGGCAATTTGTGCTCTGACAGAGTCAATGCTGAGCTGCTCTTTCCACCAACAATTAGTCAGCAGGTTCAGCTGCTTTTTTGTGGCATTGTTTATTATAAAACATTACAAAAACGTTGACAAAGCTCAAAATACAAGAAAGAAAATGCTACCCAGAATTCTGCCATCCTACAAACCAAACTGTTTGTATTTCGTTCTTGCTCCCTTCCAGTCCCTGTCCATATGCAGACAGGTTTTTACAGTTGTAATCATAGCGCAGACCCAGTTTTGCAGTTAGGTTTAAACCATTAGGGGTTTTAAGGCACTTTTCTAGGTGACTAGTGTGCTCCTCTCCACCTCTCTGAACACTTCCCCCAACCGTGCTCAGTGACCTCCCGTGGGACCCTAAGTGGTGGGAAAGGATTAAAAAGAACAACAATCAACAGAATTAGGGGGAAAAGTTATTTTAAATACCCCATTTATAAGGATGAGTTCTCTGGAACTAAACATATATAAAAAGGATTCTTTTCACTCCTTGTTTCATAGCCGGAAACCTTTATGAAAATAGCTACATTTCCCTCCCATCAGGCATATTTTTATTATCTGAAGAAAGAGCCCTTGCAGGTATTTCCTCTTTACCTAGTTTGTTTTTAAGACCTGCTTAGTATTTAGGACATGGGCACATGGAGACATCTTTCCTTCCATCTGCTGTAAGGATTTATGTAACTCGGAATTTTTTAAGTTGTGGGTACTGCATGCTGAATCCACATGAATATGAAGTGGCAAACTCAGCTGTCAAAATGTTGGGTACCTGGATGCATATTTTCACATTTTTATTTGCAGCTCTTTAGTCACTGGCATTCACACCAGACCGGACGTCAGGTTCATCTTGGGAGGGGAGAAGGGAACTGATCAAAAATACATACATAGATTCCAGGACTCACCCTTGATCTTGCGAAGCAGAATCTCTGAGGCTGGTGGATCGACGGATGTTTATAGCATCGTCCCTCACAAAACATCAACCGTCTCTCTTTCTTGAGAACAGCTCTGATTACTATTATGGTCTGTGGGTTTTCGTGCAAATGGGAGAAGAACCGTAAGGATTTGGGGAAGGTGTGGAACACACGGCCTCAAGAGGCATTGCTGAAATGTCTTTCTTCGAGTTTGGTAGGCCTGTAAAGTGACCACCTGCTTCAAAAACCCCAGCAGGCATCCTGAAGGGAATCGTTTCCTGCCGTAGGTGGCCAACCCTAACTTCAATCTATATACAACCCTGGGTCCCCCAGGGGCTATGGTCACAAAGGGGAAGGATGTCTAAGGGTGACGATGTTGGAGCGTTATTTATCAGAACAAAGGTTTTTAATTAGAACGCTTTGACCCTGGAAAGCTTTCCACTTTTAATTTTATGTTCTATTTTATTTAAATTTTTATAAGCACAGATTCGCATATTATTAATTGGTTGATTTTTTCGTAAATTTTTTTGAAGAGTGGGTCATACCCATATGTGATTCTTTCAAAGAAATGATCTTGCCCATGGTCCAATCAGTGTCCTGGCACTTAACCAATCAGATCGATAGTCCCTCCTCTTCTGAGGGGACCAAGAAGGGTGAGGACAGAGGGACAGTCTCTTTTCCTCTGTTCCTACATTAGGCAAAGAATAGGAAAGGCTTTCCTGGAACAAAAAAAAATGCAACAGAAACAAAGGAGTAGAGGCGCTTCGTAGCCTGGTATTCATGAAGAGCTGTGACTCATCACCCAGCTCCTATTTACCACCCAGGGACGCCGCCTGCCAGGGGGCACCGGCCAGTGTCTGGAGTTATTGTTGGTTGTCACAACTGGCATCTAGTGGGTAGAGATGAGGGATGCTGCTACACACCTTACAGCGGCACCGGGCAGCCTCCCCCCACCCCAGCCAGGACTCATCCAGCCCAAATGTCTGTAGTGCCCGAGAGGAAGGGACTGTGTTAGACAGTGAGTGGCAGGTAGAAAATATACCTATGAGTTTCATTTCAGCCAAGTCATGGGAGGCCTTCATGCCAAGGAGCTTAATTCCTTTTTGGCTTTGGTTTTGGTTTTGTTTTATGATGGGTGATAAAGGACCACTGAAAAGAAATGAACTGATCAAATTTGGATTTTCAATATATCACTCAGAAGGAGAAATCAGAGGAGGTCATTACTGGTGGCAGAGAAAGCCCTACGGATACTGTTGTAAAAGCCCAGAGAAAAGTGTGAGGGTTGGGGCCAGCACAGCGTCAGGAGGGATGGAAAGAGACAATGGGGTCAGCCCACGTTTAGGATGGAAGAGTCAGCCAGGGTTGGAAATGGAATGGATATAGGGAGGGCAGGGAGGATTTCGGGATAACTTCCAGGTTTCTCTTTCAGATTCTTGAATGGGTGATAGATAGAGGAAGAGAAGGTTTATGTGGGGGAAATAATGTATCTAAAGTTTCACCAAGGGCTCAGTGAGTCTTTGGAGGAGATAAAGTAAATAACGGAAACTTCTCATCCGACAAATATTTTAATAGCTGTTATCTGTAGTAAATAGTCTATACCTAAAACTGGCTCACTCCTATGCAAGCAAGCAATTAGATTGAAACCTAGTCTTTCAATATAAGGAGAGGTGTAATATTTTGAGGAAGACTCTGACATCTGACAGCCTTAATGGCTAAACAGTTTCAGGAGATGGATGGTTTCCCTTTTCTAATCCAGAGTCGACTACACTTCGTGTCCATCCTGAGAGAACCACACCTGTGGAGTTAAGGTCAATAGGTTTTGAGGACTTCCGTCAACTATTCAAGCAAGATCAAAATAATTCCGGCAGCAGGGATTTTTTTTTCTGCTGTTCTTTTCAGCCTTAAAGAACTGGATGATTTTTTTTTGAGTTGATGAAAATAACAGATTCTGGCTACAGATAACACTGGAGACAACAAAATAGAGGCAGAGTGGAAATTGAGATGACTTGTTCCGTTATCGACCTGTGCTCCCGATTTGAAGTTCCTCGTGCTGAAGTGATGATGCAAAAGAAGATAAAAAGTCCCCAAATCTGCAGTGATATTTGTCCCCACGGTCGAGCCCAAAATATTCCTGCATATTTTCTGTAATTGAATTTTTGGAAAGGAGAAGCTGTTTTTAAAAGAATTGTAACTTAATGAGTCTCCGGATGACTTGTTCTCAGTTCTATTTAAGATACTATCTTGATAACATGGTCTGGAATTCCTTTCTGATCTCTTTTATGAAGCGAGAGGTAAAAGTACTTGTTCTCGCATAGTCCAGCAACATGGCAGCATCACACAGTTTGTTAATACTGTAAATAATTATTGATGAAGACTTCCAGAATAAAATGTGTGCCATAAATCATTTGTTATCATAGATTCATTTGTTCATTTCAGTTTAACCCTATTTCTAAAACCTCCCTGGTCATGTGTAGGAACAGAGACAAGGACAGTTTTAAAAGTTCAAATGAAGTTTAAGAGGAAAATATTTACTGTCGACTAGTCTAAAATATCCAGCTCAGGGCTGCAGATAAGCTCCAAGGAGCTGATTCTTCCGTCATCAATAATACTGCCTCTGGTTGGGAATGTAAGTGGATGTCCACAGCTTTCTCCCACCACCTGCCATTTCCCATTATTGGACTATGATTATAAATGAGTTTGACCAGATATTTTCCTCTTTGATTCAGACAGTTATTCCTGGAGAAGTTGCCTTAAAAGGAAGAATCTGACAACGGCAGGTTTCTGATGGATGTAGCTCTGGTGGAACCGCTGCCAATCCTGGCATTCAAGTCCCCTGAAATTATGTCAGCTAATGAATACTTAGAAAACATAGAGTTCAGAAGGCTGTCAAATTACCGTACAATTTGAAGTATCAGTACGTGCACTGTCGAGAAAAAAAAACATATATGTTAAAGTCTAGATCAGGAGCTGGTTTAGTTCATAAATTCCATAAAATCTGTAAAGTTGATTTTTACTCTGTACGTGCCACCACGTGCTGGCCACCTTGTGCGTCTTCACGGGGTCTCTTTATTCATCTATAAACCAGCCCTTTGAAGTGGTCGTTGTCCTCTCCCGTTCGGAGACGAAGAAGAGCTACAGTCCAAAGTCATCTTTCTACTAATTGCTGGAGCCAGGGTGTAGTCCAGGTCTTCTGATAGATCTATCGTTTTGGCATGACACCGTTCTACCCCCTAAAACTCCAAATTCAGGACATTGAGCTCAGCATGTCAATCTGAGTTCAGTGTTTTCCATCCCAGTCTACCTGCTTCTACAGGAAACTCACCACCCCTCTGTCTTCTCTTCACCCCCACAGATAATCAATTGTCAACTCCTCCCATTTTGAGGGCTCCAGTCCTGCCCTAAAAACACCGTTACTGGGTTGCGAGGGGTAGTTGTAACCAGCGTCATTTGCACCACGCGGAATGGTGTTATAAACCCAGCCTCCCAGGCCCCACCCAGACCTACTGAACCAGAACCTGCACTTGCACAAGATCCCCTGCTGACTCATGTGCACAGCTGAGTTTAAAAAGCACATCTCTAGCCTAAGTGACCGACTCCTCTCTGGTCCTGCTGCCGTCATTATCCATCAGGCTCTCTGTCTCCCATCCAGAGCATCTGCCGATCTCCCAATAAATCTCCCCAACTTCTGGCCTCTCCCCAGTCCCTCTTAAAGCACCAACACCTTCACTTTTCTAAAGAAAAGACTGAGGCACTCTCCCCCACACCCTGACTCAAAATCTCCCAGCTGTCCCTCAGGGCCTGGGAACGATAATAAGTTTATACTATGTGCCACATATTTTATAGGCCCTTTACTGAACTAGCTTGTTTATTCCTTACACCAGCCCTATGAACTTGGTACTATTATCATCTCCATTTTAGAGACGAGAGCACTGAGAACGAGCAAGGTTGCCCAGCTGGTCAGTGGCAGAGCCAGGATTAAGGTGCCAGCGACCTGTGCCTGGCCTCTGACGTTCTCCTCATTTACATGAAAAAAGGAAGGGAGGGTCTTTGTCCAAGCACCCACGTGTTGCAGGAACTGTGCTATATGAATTGCCAGTCCATTACCCCATTAAACCTCACAGCAACCCGGCAGCAAAGTTGTGATGTCATTATTCCAATGTTTACAAAGAAGACTAGGAATTAGAGAAAATTGAACCGAAGTTCAGTTAACTCCCAGCCAATATACTTTCCTAACTATACCTGTCCAGAGCTACTACTCTTTTCACCTAGAGAGTGTCCCCTACATCTCTGAGTGCCTTAATTTGACTATTTTTTAAAGCCAGTATAAATCCTAAGCACAGATGTTGCCCTTTTCTTCCAGTTTGGAAGTGGATTTCTTTCCCTCCTTAGAAATCTTAATAGCTCTTTACCTCCAATTTTCTTTTGGCACTACTTTGTGTTTTCTTTTATAGTTATTTTTGTATGAGTATATAGATGCATGAACACTTTCCGAATACTGGACTCTACTTCCTTTTTGTAACTGCAATTGTTTTTCCTGAAATTTTAGAAGATTCATTGAAGGAGATGCAAAATTAGAACCATGCTATTAAGAAAATTTAATATGAACTAATGAACAGGAAAAAAAATGCAAGTGTGATCCTTGGGGGCAGAAACAAAAATTATTATCCTAAATAAGACAACGTCTGAGAAACAGATAAAAAGTTACCATTTGCTCTTTAGTTTCTCCCCACAAAATGGAGCGAACCCTCCTCATGCACTGATGTTCATGCCAGCTGATTCCTGGATTGTCCACCAGCTCGTCTACTTTCTGCAGCTTTGCTCACTTCTTTCCTTCTATTTTATTTTTTCCTGTCAGGCACTATTTGTTATGGACAACCCTTTCAGGTGGCTCCATTCTGATGATAATAGTTCCCAAATCACCTCAATGTACCCCAACCCTTTCTCACTGTCCCCGCACATCATCCCCGCAAAGAGCCCACTTTAAATTGAATGGAACATGAAGGGACAGGAGGAGAAGCCTGGGCTTCAACAGCCTCTTACAGACTCCTGCTTGATAGTTCCTGTAACACTAACAACCCACCAACACGTAAGTTTAAAAGTTCACCAGCCCATTATTTTTCCAAGGCATGTCACTTACTATATCATCAGCCAAATAATAAATTTACATTTTTACCATTATTATTCATTATTAGTTTACTAATCACCAGTGAAGAGCTCTCTCATCTACAAATAAAGACAAATTTATGACTCAGTAAGTCTTTTCATACTGACAGCAACAAGAAAACTTTGATTTTCTCTTCCACGGATGCTGACTCCTATGTCTAAATAACGGTCAGTGGAAATTATTCCAGTAATTCTTTTCTAAATGTGCTTCTAAATGTGCTTCTGTTGGATACAGCTTTTGACCTAAATCCTTTTGATTATAGAACATCTCACACTGGTCTCCACAGAACACCTGGGAAGACAAACTGTAAGGTATTTATTTTAAGTTTATTTAAGGAATAAATAAATAAGGTATTTCTTTAGGGGATCCCCAAAGGCCAAACAAAATCTCGTCCATATTACATTTTTCCCTATCCTGTTCAAAAGGGTTTTGGAACTACTTGGAAGTACCGTTTATTATACAGGGTGGGAAAGAAGCAGGTTTGCAGTCGTTCCTGTGAAAAATGACACAATAATGAATAAGTAACGATGCAAGAGTACCCTCTCTGTTCTGTGTGCTCACAACTGTACACCTACTTTGGCTGCCCCCTCTACATACAGGGCCATCAAGCCAAAAGGGCCTTGGAATTTGTGCGCTTTCAGACTAGAAATGCACGTTCCAGGGAGAGAGGCACCGTGGCTTTTGTTTGCTGCAGACTTTTTAACTCCCGGTAGGATGCCTGCCATATAGACTTGGTGCCTAATAAGTAGTCACTGAATAAGTGCATAAAATCCCCTAATTTCACAGATGAGGAAATTGGAGGCCAAGCAGATGAGCAACCTAACCAGGTCACACAGAACTTCAGTCTACAATTCCTCATTGGGGGCCCTTCTCGCCGACTTTAACACACGCGAACACAGGTGTCGGGATGGGAAGAGAAGTGAGTGAGAGGCAAAAACAAGTCTGGAGACTTTTTCAAACACCTTATCAGAAGTCCAAGATAAAGTTGTATATAGACTGAGAAGGGAGTCCCACAAAATTTTTTTTTAATTAAAAACTCTTCCAAGAATAAATGAGCAAGCAAACCAAAACCTCACCTGTCTAACTGATGGCCATAAAAAGCAACTACAGAGACTTAAAAAAATTAGTTTTTAATAATGGAAAATTAGCCCATATAAGGAAAACAAAGAAGCCCACAAAACATAGCAGGTTAGCTATAAACTGAAAACAAGACCAAATATAACTTGAGAAATACTTTGAAAAGGACTCCAAAGGCAATAAAACACTTTTTATTATAACACATTTTTTTAAGAAGTGGGCTGAAGAATCTGAATAACAATTTAATGATCAGGGTCTAAAAGAGGTACACTCAGGGAAAAGATCAGATAGCAAATTGGGTAAATGAATCATTTTTCCTCGGTCTTCACGGGGGAAAATGCTAGAGGGGAGATTCACGCATCATAAATGTCTTGAAACATACGAGTCGGGCCTGCTACATCAAATACTGGCCAATGCCCACGAGTGATCAGGAAAAGGGAGAAAAGGCTTCACTGTGTGTAAAGTACATATTTATGCAACTGAGGAGAGGAAAAATACTCTCATTCCTGTGTCAGGACATCACTCTGACCCAGAGACAAGGCAGAAGCCCCCTGGAAGACACTGCCCCAACTCGAGCCTGCAGCCCAAATGCCACTAAAAATGCTGCTAAACCGCATCAAGCAGAGAAAACCCAGCAAAAAACACTGACTATGTCTCTTTAAAACTGGTTTATTCAAGTCGGAAGAAGACATACATTTCTGACTAGTGGTGTTAAAAAATACAACAGAACTGGACTAGGGAAAAAGGCAAAAAAAAAAAACCCAAAAAAGAGGGACTAATGGTCAAGGAGATTATAGAACTCAAATAAACTATCAAGGAAAAGTTTACCCTCTTGAGAGCTATACTTAACCTAGAGATGACACAACCCCTCCGGAAAGTCCGTTCCAGTGCACATGCTACCATGTTGCTAAGTGCTGACTCATGTACCAAGCATTGTGTTAATTGCTTTATATCCATTACCTCATTTTCAGTTTCAAAATAATATGAGGATGTAGGCATTATTGTTGTCACTTTGCAGATAAAAGGGCTGAGGTTTAGAGAGGTTAAGAAATTTGTCCTACTTCACACACCAGATGAGAGCCCGCCTAGGAACCAAGGCTGGTCAAACGTCTCGATCGAGACTTTTAACCACCACGTGACGCCGCCTTCCCCACCCTCGCTGCTACCCACTCGGGGGGCTGTTTTGTCTCCTTTGTGTGTGGCTGAATCGGCTCGCCCCCGTCTCACCGTGGTATAACAAATGAAAGAGCTGTAACTCTAAATATGGGCGGCACAGACCATGTCTGACATGCCTTTGCACCTGCAGAGCCTACTCATCACCTCAAACAAGGTAAAATGTGCCGTAGGTGTTTGGAAAACTGAAATGAGTTGAACAAACATAATGCACATGGTAGTAACATAGCAAATTTGTGATAAGAAACACAGTTGATTATGTCTGGGTACACAACCCTGTCCTTTAAAATTTGAAATTTAAATGAGTACAACAGACAAAGGCTAGACATTTCTACAGTCAATGTATTTGCTCAGACGTGAAGACTGGCGGCAGGTATAGAGCAGGATCAGCTGGTCACAGGAAAGCCGTGCCCCTAGGCACAGTGTCGGATTGGAGAAAATAAAACCAATCCCTGACTAACCACTGAGAAAAGGGAAAGCTACTGGGTAATCCATAGAATAGACACAAAGACTCTAGAGCTGGGCTTTAAAAATAAGCAGAAACCGAGAAAAGGTAGGTAACCAGAACCCCTGCCAAGGCCACGAGACAGGAAGAGTGGGGCTGATGCTGAGTCATCACCATGGAGCTTTGGATGCTCCGGCCAGACGGCTACCACCTGCCCGAGAAAAGTCTGCTACAGCTGCTGACGTGACAACCCCTGGATGCTGGATGTCACCACCACTGCCACCAGAATTCTGTACTGTCCCTGCTTCTTCAGGTAACTCACCTCAGACTCAGATTCTTCAGTGGAAGCCTCGAGAGGTGCAGAAATCTAAACTCAAGCCGCCAGGGAGGAGAAGATACCTGGCTCTTTTGGCCTCCACTGTGGAGTGGGCCCTGTTTGTCCCCAAGTCTCACGCTAGATTCCACAAACAGAGGAAGCGACTGCGAATAGTAGGTGACCACAATTAATACATACACGCACTTACATAAATAAACTTTATATATGTAACATATATTTTATGTATGTGTATATATGTATTTACTGTAAAATTACAGTCTGAGATAAACGTCCAGAACTGAATTAGGACTGACCTTCCGATGAAAGAGGTCTCCGAAATCTAAAAAGGGGGATGACGCCTCAAGGTTTAGCATGGGGACTGCACTCTTGAGAAATGGAGCATGAACTGCATCTGCACTGCACAGGGACATGACCACAGGGTCCCTGTGAAGACATGTCTCCACGTCACAGCTTGGCAATTATGGCTGCCTCCTTGTCAAAGCCCCTGAAGTCACGATGTCCCTGTGGCCACAACTTCTTACCACCCCTGTTTAGACATTCCTGGCCTGCTCCCTCCCAGGCTGCAGCGATGCCCCTGAGGCCTGCACAGTCACAATGACAAGGGTTACGTGTCCTGAGTCCTCACCAAGTGCCCAGAGCCCTGGAAAGGACTTCCCATGTGCTGAGTCATTTTATTCTCACAGCAAACTTTGGAAGTAAGAACCAGAGTTACACTCATTTTATGGATGCGGAAAAGGAGGCAGAGAGGTTACTTAACTTGCCCGAGGACACACAGCAGGTAAGCAGCAGCATCAAGGCTGGAACCAGGCAGTCTGGCTGCAGAACCTGTCCTCTTGACCGCCTCCCTTTTGAGAGGATTTCTAGCCAGGATTTCCAGTAGGGACTGGACTGCTGGGTTTTCCCATTTACTTCCTTAACGAGATCACCCACTACAGAAAATTAGCATTGTACACATCTAGCATAATAGTTTAGTAGCACCTTCAATACTTCCACTTGCACAGCTTTATTGGCCGTTATGGACCAAACCCATTGGCCAGAATGAAACAGTGGAAACAATGTTGGAAAGAGCAAGAGATAAGGGGACAGTCACCTACAAAGGAGTTCCCATCAGACTGTCAGTGGATTTCTCAAAAGAGACCTTGCAGGCAAGAAGGGGCTGGAAAGAAGTATTCCAAGTCATGAAATCCAAAGACCTACATCCAAGATTGCTCTATCCAGCAAAGCTTTCATTTAGAATGGAAGGGCACATAAAGGGCTTCTCATATAAGGTCAAGTTCAAGGAGTTCATCATCACCAAGCCTTTATTATATGAGATGTTAAAGGGACTTATCTAAGAAAAAGAAGATAAAAAAGATGAACAGTGAAAGGACAGCAAACTCACAGTTACTAACAACCATACCTAAAACAAAAGCAAACTAAGAGGACAGCTAGATCAGGAGCAGAACCATCGAAATGAAGATCACATGGAGGGTAGCAACAGGGGAGTGGGAGGAGGAGAAGGGGGGAGAAGGTACAGAAAATAAATAGCATAGATGGTAGGTAGAAAATAGATGGGGAGGGCAAGAATAGTATGGGAAATATAGAATCCAAAGAACTTGAGACATGTGGTCATAAACTAAAGAGGGGAATGGTGGGGGGTGCAGGGCGGAGGGGAATGAAGGGGGGAATAGAACAACTGTAATGGCACAATCAATCAAATTTTTTTTAATGTTGGAAAGAGAAACCACAGCAGAAAGAGCAAGCAAATTGGGTGGTGAGTCCCATTCCCCACTTCTGGCTGACTGAGCTTTGAATGGATCTCATCTGTTACTCTTGCTTGGAGTTGGAATGAAGGTATATACATATGTATTTCTAATAAATATTTCTGAGATAATCATCACTATTTCAAATCAGCATTGTTTGGGGTGTGCCTATATATTATTTGTAATGTATTACGTGGTGGCAATATATTTAAGTTTAAGCTAGCTGTTTAATGAACTGTATATAATCCCTGTGTTAATATATAATCAGTTCTCATTAACTAATACATTTGATGTCTTTTTTCCATTTCGCTATTTATTTTTCCCATTATCTTATAATGAAACATTTCAGAGAAAAGGTGAAAGAACTCTCCAGCAAAATCCATACACCTACCAAGTGAATTTCATAATTAGCAACTTGCCATGTCTTCACCACATAAAAATCCATGAGTCCTTCCACTCACTCAGCCTGTCCGTCTCATTTCTAAGGCATTTCAAAGTAATTTACAACATCAGGACACTTTCTCCAAAACACTTTGATAAGTTTAATATTTATTTACAGCTTTTAACACTATACTTCCAGGGATCATTTCTACAGTTTGTTAATATTTATTTACAGCTCTTTTTAGGTAAAATATATGTACAGAGAAATGCAAAAATCTTAAGTGCAATAGTTGAAGAGTTTGACAAATTCGAACCGGAGTAACCCCAACCCCTGTGAAGCTACAGAACATCAGCCTTAACCCAGAAAGTTCCCTCCCATTCTCCCCATTGCTCCCTTCCCACATCCCCCAGAAGCAGCCACTGTTCTGATTTTTTATCATAGATTAATTTTGTTTATTCTAGAACTTCATATGTATAGAATTATAAAATATTTACCCTTTTATACTTCTTTCACTCAGTATAGTTTTGAGGGCTTTTTTTTTTAGATTTTATTCATGCTGTTATGTACATAAGTCATTTGTCATTTTTATTGTAATTTTATTAGTCATTTTTATTAGTATTCATTGCTTGTGAATACCATAGTATCTTTATCCATTTTCTTATAGGTGGATACCTCAGTTGTTTCCAGTTTGTATTTATTATGAAAAATGATGTGTTGAGGGGACTTTCAGCCCAGATGGAGGCGTAGGTGGAAATACTCTACCTCCTTGAACAACCAAATTTAAGGACAACAAAGTTTTAGTAACAAAATACAACCAAAACAGACAGAAAATTGAACTGTACCGAAGTCCAGCAACAATGAACCATTTACCCAGACCGGTAAGAGGAGTGGAGTTGGCGGCCCTCGGAGAGGGGTCGAGGCAGGAAGAGGCAGTGGTTGGCAGACCTGGGCGCAGGAAGAAAATGAGCAAACCCAGTAAGGCTCGCAAGGCAGCTGACTGATCGCAGACGCACATTCGTGAGCAGATAAACCAGGCAGAAAAACGGGCAGTGAGACAGACCGTGCAACCCAGGGCCCCAGTGACAGGGGATAAAGCCTAAAAGCACCAGCTGGAAAAACTTTCGGTGGTCAAGGTGCCGGGAGAGGCTCCCAGCCTAATGGGAGAATTCGCTGGAAAGACCCACAAGGTTCTAGAAAGTACACAAGTCCACCCACCTGGGAGCCAGCACCAGAAGAGCCCAATTTGCTTATGGGAAGCGGCAGAGGGGACTGAAATCCGACAGAGAGAGGAGCAAGTGCCATCACTCCCTCTCTGACCCCGCCCCCAGAGACTGGGTTGACCTGCACTGGTGAACACCTCAGCCTTCGCCCCTCATATGTAACAGGTACAAACAGACCAAACATTATAGCTCAAGCAGAAGAACAGCTCAAAGCCTCAGAGCCAATACTTCTAAGCAACCAAGAGATAGCCAATCTATTGGATGCACAGTTCAAAACACTGGTGATCAGGATGCTCACAGAACTGGTTGAATTTAGTCATAAATTAGAGGAACAAATGAAGGCTAAACTAAGTGAAATTAAGGGAAATGCACAGGGAACCAATAGTGATGGAAAGGAAACTGGGACTCAAATCAATGGAGTGGACTAGAAGGAAGAAAGAAACAACCAAACAAACAGAAAAGAATGAAGAAACAATAATTCAAAAAAATGAGGAGAGGCTTAGGAACCTCCAGGACATATTTAAACGTTCCAATATCTGAATTATAGGGGTACCAGAAGGGGAAGGGGAAGAGCAAGTGGAAAACTTATTTGAACAAATAATAAAGGAGAACTTCCCCAATCTGGCAAAGGTAATAGACTTTCAGAAGTCCAAGAAGCTCAGAGAGTCCCAAAGAAGGTGGACCCAAGGAAGAACACACCAAGGCATATCGTAATTATGTTAGCCAAGATTAAAATGAAGGAGAGAATCCTAGAAGCAGCAAGAGATAAGGGGACAGTCACCTACAAAGGTGTTCCCATCAGACTGTCAGTGGATTTCTCAAAAGAGACCTTGCAGGCAAGAAGGGGCTGGAAAGAAGTATTCCAAGTCATGAAATCCAAAGACCTACATCCAAGATTGCTCTATCCAGCAAAGCTTTCATTTAGAATGGAAGGGCACATAAAGGGCTTCTCAGATAAGGTCAAGTTCAAGGAGTTCATCATCACCAAGCCCTTATTATATGAGATGTTAAAGGGACTTATCTAAGAAAAAGAAGATAAAAAAGATGAACAGTGAAAGGACAGCAAACTCACAGTTATTAACAACCATACCTAAAACAAAAGCAAACTTAAGAGGACAGCTAGATCAGGAGCAGAACCATCGAAATGAAGATCTCATGGAGGGTTAGCAACAGGGGAGTGGGAGGAGGAGAAGGAGGGAGAAGGTACAGAAAATAAGAAGCATAGACAGTAGATAGGAAATAGATGGGGGGTAAGAATAGTATGGGAAATGTAGAAGCTAAAGAACTTGTGACACATGGACATGAACGAGGGCATGGGGGCATGGCGAGGAGGGGGTGTGCAAAATGGAGAGGAGTGAAGAGGGGGACATGGGAAAACTGTAATGGCAACCATCAATAAAATATATTTTTAAAAAATGATGTGTTGAACTTTTAAGTACGAGTGTTTTTGTGGACATATTTCCCAGTTTGGGGCGCAGGGGGTAAACACCTAGGAGTGGAATTGCTGAGTCATGAGAAGTTGTGCACTTAACTGTTTAAGAAACTTCCAGACTGTGTTCCAAAGCGGTTAAACTGTTTTAACCACCCACCAACAGTGAATAAGTGTTCTGCTTGCTCTGCATCCTCTCCAACATTTGTTGATATCAGACCTTTTAATTGTATCCATTCTAGTGGCTGTTCGATGTTAGCTTACTGTGGTTTTAAATCGCATTTCCCTGATGACTAACAATGCTGAACATGTTTTTCATGTCCTTGTTATTGGCCATTTGTATGTTTTCCTTTGTGAAGTATCTGTTCACATCTTTTGCTCATTTTTATTAGGTTGTGTTTCTTTTTATTATGATAATGTTTTTATAAGGCCCAAGTTAAAAAGAACTCTTTTAAGTCCACAAAGCAAGAATATGAACTAAGCTGCCGTGGGTCACATTTTTAATCATTATATTAGTGTCTGGATTAATAAAAACTTTAATTTTTTATTTAAAAGACTAAAACCCAATTTTTCACCACATTCTTTTAAAAATAAATTCAAATCCCCTCCTCCTCATACTGAACCTGTATATACAGGTATATACACAGTGGGTATATACTTATGTTGAACGCCTAGGCAAACATCCAACTCCCTGGCCTACGTGGGCATCTCTGTGAAACAGTATAGACCACTTCCTCCCATTCTAAATCAGTGCCTAAAGTAAGTCAAGTCATTATGCCTTACACCTTAAACTTATAGGATGCTGAATGTCGATTCTATCTCAATAAAAGTGGAAAAATAAATCAGTGCTTATAATTTTCTGACAATCTTTACTTTCTAGGTTCTCTGGACTTCCAAGTTCAAACCTCAGGCCTTCCTGTCCTTTTCTAGATAAGATTTTGGTCTCTAGAACGCTGGTCTTCTAGAGAACAATGTTGACTAACCTTAGTTACAGATCAGCCCTCCCGACTAATCTTCTCAGTAGCCTTAAGTCAGCTCGGTTGTTCTGCCTGCTTTCCTAATGACGTTGCTTACTTAAACACCCGGTATGTGCTCAGCAAAAGTGTTATTGATGCAAGCCACCTAATATCATAAGGACACTAATAAAATAATATTAAGAAAATGTGTGGAACAGATTATACAGAAGAAGAGATAAGGGAATAGGGCTGCTTGAGACTGTAGGTTGCAAGGTAATGGAACTTCAGCCTGAATGAATTAGGCAAAAGGAAGAAATGTATTGGTTTGAGCGCTGCCAGAAGGGTAGGGCTACCGCTGGGCCCCAAAGATGGACACTTTAATATCAGTGACGTTGGAACCAGAAACCTGAATTCCACCGGAATTTTCTGTCCCATAATTGCTTTTCTCTGCAAGTTTATTTTATTCTTTGAAACCAGCCGCAAGCATCTGATGAAGAAACAGTTGCCAGCAGCTACCACATCTTCATCTCAGTTCTACCACAGAAGTGCAGGCCATGCTTTCACTGGTCCCTAGGTCAAAAGTCCAAGTGATGACTTCTGACCACCCATCAGCCATCAGCTGTGGCCATAACGAATTTCCTGTGGTAGGTCCAGGAGAAGCTGCCTGGGAGGCAGTTGAAATTGTATGTCCGTCATCTGAGGTCTGAGCGACAGACAGACATTTGAACCCACAATCCAGAAGGTGGTGATCGAGCCATGCAATTGGGCGAAATGACCTAGGGGAGTGTGTAGAACAAGAAAGAGAAGACCCAAGAATAGAAACCTGGATTTGCATCATTGTAGCCTGTTGTACTTTAGCCTGTTTCTCAATTATAAAATGTACTTGTTTATAAAAATGCAAAATACAAGAAAAATTGCACATCAGTTGAAAAACTGGCATAGGACACCTAAGGGAGAATTTCTTACATGAAAAACACACACACAGAGTATGAAGGTGTGTGTGGGTGACTCACTGGGAGGGGTGTAACGACATTTGACTGAGCCTCCCCCTCAGGGCACCTTGAGTGGAAACATTCTGCTTTTACCTCAAGTGGGAAGTAGGTATAGAAAAAGACAGATGGCATAACCCACACAGATATTTTCTCTGAAAGCCAAGAGCTAACGCAAGCCCTTCTTGTACTAGTTGTTTGGTAGAGAGTGTCCCGCAGGCCCTTCTGAACGGCCTGTGTGTTTCCCAGGTCATGGGAGACATCCCGATGTCAGAGAGACGCAGTGAGCGGAAGAGAGGCAGCGGGCTGCAGATAGTAGCAGCCGCGGGACCGAATGCTGTAGGAGAATAAGAAAGGTGGGTCCCCAGACTTCCCGTGGACTGCTCTCAATGGCTCGAACGACAGAGAGAATCGTTTACATGGCTCAGTTTTAACACCTGGGCATCGACATAAAGCCAACCACCTTTTACTGACAGAAGGGGCTTCTCTGACTTGGCAAATCTATGAAGGGAAAACGAATCTTAAGTTCACAGATACACATTTTCAGAGTTGACCTACAGATACTGCAGGGCACTTGTAAAAACGGTCCCAAGCAGGGAACCTATGTGACAGTAAGTCATAGAAGTATAACATGTCACCCAAGATGTTATTTCCCAAGTGCTGGAAGATGGCCAAGAAGTACAGATGCCAAACAGCCTCACATTGTATAGGGTGGGGCCAAAGTAGGTTTACAGTTGTGAGTACATGAAACACAGAGTGGATTCTCCTGTTATTATTTATTAATTATTGTATTGTTTTCCATGTTAAAATAATACTGGTATTATTCAGACTCATCAAAATACACCTGGAAGGATGTGGTTTACTTGCCAGTTTTCCAAGAACAAAGATGTAACTGTTCTGGTGGTCAAATCTCATACAGACTTATGCCCAAGTTCAGGAAGATCAGTGATAATAGCTACCGTGCACTGTGTACTCTCAGGTGTTGGGCCCTATGCTAAGAATGGTACGGGTAGTAGTTTAAATCTCCCAGAAGTCTCAGGGGGATAAAGAACGCTTACAGCAACTTCTACCAGGTCACATAATTACAAAGTAGTAGAGTGAGAAGTCAAACCCAGATCGTACTGGTTCCATGCTTATGTCTTTGCTTTATGCCATATTGCATCTTCTACTGAAAGCTGGTACAGGTTGTATATGATGAACTTGCTGAGGTCACAGATGTCTTTTGTTAGAAAAGGCAAACACCATTCTTTTTCTGATTGAAGGGAACCAAGGTAGCCCTGCAGGAGATGCGGAAAACTGATACATCCTTCACCATAGATGCTGTCATACTCGAAAAGGACTTCAGCCTTGGGTTGAAGAGAAAGAACAGCTTTGGTTCTGTGGCAGTAGAAACACCAGGTTCCAGCAGCGTCGTGGGCCATCCTGGTGATGGGCACAGGACATGAGTGCGAGGGACGTTCGTCTGCTTTCCCATTTGAGAATTCTTACCTTGTACACAGTAGAGTTTTTTCAGAATTCCTGGCACAGAGGTAGCAAAAAGGATGGCACATAGCCAGGTACCAAGCAAATACTGGTGGCAGAAAACTGAAGGGAACTAAAAGGTGTCTGGAGCAGACGTCACTGTTTGCTTGAGCCTACAGTGAACAGTAGATTCCGGTACTCTAGACCTACTCCTCAGACACAGTGTAAGGGGGGGCATTGTTTGTACAAGGTGGCGTCACAAGCAGGGATATCCACCATGTCCAAGCTTTGAGTCAGGGAGTCTGGTTTGCCATACCAAGCCTTCCTCTACAAGGCCACCCAACAACACTTGACCATGGAAGCTGGATTCCTTGCTTAGGAACACCTATGAAATTCAAAGCACCCCTTCCTAACTGAGGCCTGAGAGACAGTCAGGGTCAGAAAGCAGCTGTTCCCTTGTGGGATCCTGAGTGTGGACTGCCAGCAGCAGTGAACCATACACACTCACATACACACACCCAGTAGAGACAGGTAATGTCACTAGCATTACCTGTCCTCGAGGACAAGTTCTACCAATTAAAAAAGTGTTAAAGGTTTCAGTATGGGCTCAGTGTGAAGGGCTCTCCCGCGGGCTCCTTGGAGTTCAACCAAGAACACTGACTCACTCCATTCCATCTCCTGGGCAAGAGGCCAGAACGACCACTGACCCCCACCCAGCGTTGGAGCCCACTGGCATCGCTGACGCCATTCCCATCTGCTGCCACAGCGGGATAAAATATAACCAACGATCACAACTTGAAAACACAAAATGTCTAATAAAACTTTCATCGTTTTCTGAAATCATTTTCTATTTATCTTCAACAACCAAAAAAATCATGTCTAGGGAGTTTGCTGGCCAAGAGTAATGATAATATTCTGCCTGTTAGTGGGACAGGTCTGGCACCTCTGTTTGTGGCTCCTAAAATTCCACGTGAAAATGACACAGAAGAGCTAGATCATTTTATTTGGCCCTAATGGTCACCCCTGAAATCCAATGTAAAGTTTTTATTTGATTCTGTCCACAAATGCAAATAAGAATATTACTTCCCTATGACCTCTAAGGAAAATTCAACTTTTCTTGGAGCTCTGCTGAAAAATGAGTTCTCAGAAATTCAGTCTAATCTTTAAAATGATTTATAGAAACTTAAGGGACTAAGTCTTGAGATCTTGGAATAAATTAAATAATGTTAAAGACATTTAAAAATAATTTTCTCATTCCACTGCTAAAAATGATGGATTACTTCTGAATGTGTAGTCATTTTCAGACTGTCTTCTGCAACTATAACATTCATGCTGAAAACTAGCTTTGCATTATAGACCAGACACTGTGACAACTAAGTTTCTTTTAGATAGTAAAGTTAACTGGCCATCTTCTTGTATAAATCAGACATTTTAATATTTATATGCAAAGTAAGAATTGTTCAAAAATCTGAAAAAAAATGCTTACTCAGTACATACACTACAGTTCATAGAATGTTTCTGAATCATTTACTGTGACTCTCCAACCAGCTATAACATTTGTTCAACGAACATTGGCCCAGATCTTTTGGTTGGGTCAATTCTCTATTTTCCAGATTTAGTCATATTTCAGATGTGACCAATTCCCTAAATTAACCCTCTAATCAATTGCCACATCTCTTTTTATGCAGAAAGAGGGTAGGGGGTTGGAACTCCGACAGATACATGAGTAAGTAGCTTGGAACTAAACTCTTTCTGTGCAAAATAGTGTGGGTGACATTCTGTGAGGAGTACTACTGTCAATGGTTCTAGTTTTCTTGATTCATCTCTCAGCTTCTCATCTTTATTTGTCACTTCATTGTGGCTCAACACCCTTCTCACTCACCTCTTATTAATTCCCTATTCCATTCCCTTTAGTTAGTGCCCTTTCAAAACTTTCTCTTCCTCTATGTTCCTAAAATCCCCAATCACAAGACTCCTACTTCTAGCCTGCTACTATTCTGAGAAACTAGAAGCTGTGTGAGGTATTTTTCTTTTTACTTCCTTTCTCTTCCCCTCTGAATTCCTCTGTGCTGTAAACTGTATTTCTCATCTCAGTCACTGGCTCCAGAGTGCAATGGCTGACCTGTTCTCCTCTCCATCTTGACACTTCTCATAAATCCTCTCATCTCCTTAAATCCTGCTCTGCCAGTTCCCTTCCTGAATGTCTTTCTTATCTCTCCTGACCAATCATCTCTTCTTCTGCCTACTGAGCTAGACCCAGTTTTTAAAAAGGCACACACAAAAGTTTGTTGACCTTGTCCCTTCCCACAAGTCTCTTCCTCTTACCATCCCCTCAACAACCCAAATTATTAGAAGAGTGGTCTACACTTGTTTCCTACATTTCTTACTAGCCCTTTACTCAAAACTCCCTTCTAAGGGCGCAGGTGACCTCCTACATGTGAAATCCAACTTCATCCTCTCAAGCTTTCACAGTATTTAACACTGTGGATGATCTTGTGTCTCCTGAAGCCCTCCTCTCCCTTGGTCTCCTGATCCTGTGCTATCCTGTTTTGATGGGAGATGTCCTGGCCATGTGTCCCCTTGTTCTTCCTTCTCTTGCCCTATGACACCAGGCATTCCCTGAATTTTACCCTCGGTTCTCTTTACACCACTGCACCCTTTAAAAGTCCGGTGCCCTGGGGCTTTGTTGAGATCTCCTCTGGATCATCGGTCCAAACATTCTCTCTAAGCTGCTCCACAAGTATGTCTCGACCCGACAGATGACTTCACCCAAGACACTCTAGACTCATCATAGAAATAGTGTTTTATTCATCATTGTACTTCAGTTCCCAACTTCCATTGTCCAGGGCCAGGAACAGGGCAGAAGGACTTCAGTGAAAGTTACTGAAGCTACTAAACGTTATTTCCCACAACACCTGAAACTGAACAGAAACAAAACTAAACAGCTGTCTCGCCCTCCACAACCCCAAACAACCCAGCCTCCTAACTTCCCCATTTCTCTTAATATATTTCTAACTTCTAACTTTAAGCCTTAAAAACCTCAGCTCCAACTCTGGTGTGTTCTTTTTCTTTATCCTTTGTATTTAATAAATTAACACGTGTTATTGGTTCTTCCTTTGTTACATTTTACATTTACTACTCATTTAATTTCTGTCATACCCTCAATTCGAGGCCTTGATTACCTCCTGTGTATCTCATTTAATAGCTTCCCAACTCAGTTTCTCCATCTCTCCTGCATACTACTTCTAATTTACTCTTCATTTTGTACACTTCTAATCATATTACTCTGCATCTCAAGTATAGTTCATATTTATCCCTTGCCTAGCAAATTATCAACATCTTGCCCTACCATAGACGGTTCTTCATTATATGCCCCCCGAAAATACCTATATGCTAGAAAGGACTTAAGTTGATTCAAGAAAAGAAAACATTTAAAAGGCCACTTACTGATAGCTGTCAGAAAACAGGAAAGCCCTGAAACTCACCGCTGTCTCTTTCTATCAGTGTGTCTGCTTCTCTTTTCGGTTTCCCTTCTCTCTGTTGCCCGGCTTCCTCCGGTTATCGTTTCCATTCCCTCATAGTTTCAGCTAGTGTGTAGCACACAGTGTGACCACTCCCAATACCTTCTAAACCTCGGCAACCCCCAACACTGCTTTGCAATTTCTGCCCCCAACTGCGTTAGTTGATCTCCCAGTTCCAAATTCTAAAGAGTTCAAATGCCCTCATCTGCCTTTTCACTCTAGATCACAGAAATGCCACGCCACAGCCTACGGATTGCCTGCACTTGGGTGGGACGCCCAATGACCCGTGATCCAATCACACGGGGAGCAGGCAGGATCACAGTTTCAGAGAATTAGACCCTTGGGAAACAGGGCTGTGGGTAGAAAAAAAGGTCCCTAGAAGGAATTCCTTTAGAAGGAATCCTGGCCATCTCTAAGGCCAGGTTACCTTCTCCTGCCTTATTCTCCCACATGTACATGACAATCTTGTCCAACAGGAATCGCTACCTCAAAAACACAACCTACAATTTCATAATTCTATGCCTTTGCTCATGCTGTTCTCTCTGCTTAGAATAATCTCTTCCACAATCTTACTATCTAGAAATCTACCATCCAAAGGACATGAATAGACAGACATAAAGAGAATTCCAAAGCAGTCAGTGCGCAACAAGAAAAGAAAGCCATGAAAAATCATTTGAAAGCAATCAAAGACACAAAACACAAACTAAGGTGAACTTTTTGTCAATTAAATAGCAAAAATAAATTTAGAATGATTAATCTACCTGATGATGACAGTTTCTTGCCTTCCTATAAAACATAGCTAAAAGGAAATTCATTTAATGCCTGTCAAAATTTCACAAAAATGTCTAAATACATTATTTTCCAGTACTATCAACTAGAGAACACTGCTTTTAACATTTTGGTACATAGTGTTCCATACCTTCTTATTATGCACATTCTTCCTTTTCCTTTTTCTTTAAAAAAATATTGGCTTGAACTAGGTGTACTGTCAACTGGTTTATTAGCATCTTTTTTATTCATTGTGTCATAAACCTTTGCTATGCTAATAAAGGTGTTCTAAAATATTATTTTTAATGATTCAAAAACATTAATTTTAACAGTCTATCATATGAATAGGTAATAATATATTCTTAGCAAAAAAAAAAAACAAACAAACAAACTCCTGATGCTAGACTTCAGATTTTGTCAACTTTTTCATAATTACTGAAGGATTGTAAGGAACATCCTAGTATATAAACCTTTTGAGCACACCTTTGACATTCTCTTAAAATAAATGCCCAGAAGTATACTTGATAAGGCAATGAGTACAACCATTAAAAGGAATTTTTAACAAAAATAGGGGAAGGGTTGTCAAGGAACTTGTATAAAGGACACATGGACAAAGCCAAAGGGGGGTAGGATCGAGGATGAGAGGTGGGGATGGATGAGGTGGGGGGGGGTGTGGGGAGGAAATGGAGACAACTGTACTTGAACAACAATTAAAAAAAAGAACTTCTAAATATTGATTTAGCCAAAACTCTTATATGACTGCACTAGGAGAATGAGGGGGGCAAAAAGCAGAGGGAAAGAATGGATGATATGAGAGAGCTAAAGCTCTATCATTTATAGCAGAAATTCATTAGTGCATAAAATTAAAAATTTTAAGTTAGTGTAAGAGTGTTATTTAGGAAAAAAGGAGGTAAAACAGCTAATAATGAGTAGTAGACAGGAATCAGGTATAAAAAAATATGTCACAGTATATTGCTGCTTTTCATTGTAAGTCTTATTCTGTTTGACTTTTTAGCCATGCATTTATATCAGTTTGATAAAAATATAAGCTTTATTAAAAAGATAAAACCAGCAGTTTGGTTCAGATATAAAATGTAACAGATGTACAAGTTGGCTTAAGAGCACACAGTTCTCATTAATTCTTTAGGTAGAAAAAATCTTATATATATAAGGTCTTTATAGGCAATGATATATATATGATATAGACAGTGGTATATATATCATTGCCTATAAAGACCTTATCATTCCTAATTTCGTGAATTATTGTGAGAACACTCTGTAAACAAAGCATGGGACCAGGTGCTGTGGGAGACACTAAGAAAGGCTCCATCTTTCTATTCTCTCCAGAGAAGACAGTTATTGTGAGCACTAAAAAATATTCTCATCACATGACTCACCTATGAAATGTTAGAAAACAGCCTATGCAGAAAATCTTCAACTTTCCTCTCAAAAAAATTTTTAATAGAGAAATATTAAGACACCAATTTCTCTAAGTAAATTTAAGAAAGAGCAGTAAATGTATCTTAAGGAAAATCCTTCCATTTGTCCACATTCCAAAGAAAGTGCTTACCAAACATGTCAGAAAACTGGAAAGTAAAAGGGAAATTAGAATAGTGAGAATAAATGAAATGTTAGGACCTTAATTCTCAGGCAAGATCTCTCAAAGATCTTGCCATGTGTTCTTGATAAATGCTTACTTCTTCCTTAGTCCACTTCATGGTAGACACAAGAATTTTTTTTTGATCCACTGACCAATTTAATTTTTTTATTTTTTAATATATTTTATTGATTATGCCATTACAGTTGTTCTATTTCCCCTTTTCATTCCCCTCCACCCTGCACACCCCCTCCCCCACCATTCCCACCTTTAGTTTATGACCATGTGTCTCAAGTCCTTTAGATTCTATATTTCCCATGCTATTCTTGCCCTCCCTCTATTTTCTACCTACCATCTATGCTACTTATTTTCTGTACCTTCTCCCCCCTTCTCCTCCTCCCACTCCCCTGTTGCTAACCTTCCACGTGATCTTCATTTCTATGGTTCTGCTCCTGATCTTGCTGTCCTCTTAATTTGCTTTTGTTTTAGGTATGGTTGTTAATAACTGTGAGTTTGCTGTCCTTTCACTGTTCATCTTTTTTACCTTCTTTTTCTTGGATAAGTCCCTTTAACATTTCATATAATAAGGGCTTGGTGATGATGAACTCCTTGAATTTTATCTTATCTGAGAAGCACTTTATCTGTCCTTCCATTCTAAATGAAGCTTTGCTGGATAGAGCAATCTTGGATGTAGGTCTTTGAATTTCATGACTTGGAATACCTCTTTCCAGCCCCTTCTTGCCTGTGAAGTCTCTTTTGAGAAATCAGCTGACAGTCTGATGGGAACTCCTTTATAGGTGACTGTCCCCTTATCTCTTGCTGCTTCTAGGATTCTCTCCTTCATTTTAATCTTGGCTAATGTAATTATGATGTGCCTTGGTGTGTTAGTATATTTTTCTCAAGAATTTTCTCAAAACTCAGAATATCCGTCCCTTCCGAAGGAATCATCATAGTGGCACCAGGTCTGAATTATTTCCCCTCTTTATGCAACTCATTTGCAGGACACTTGTACAGTAAGTAACCAGTCTCCGTTGACAACGCTTGTTGAGTCTGTCTGCATCACACCACCTGCAGCTCACGCACACAATGAAGCAATCAGACCCATGCCCCTCACTACCTTTCTGCCCTCGTCCTCCTCTCCACTCCACATTTCTCCTTTAATCTCTCCCTCTCGCCTCCTCCCCTTCTTCAAATACAGTTTCAGAGTTTTTCCTTTCGCTGTCTCCTACCACTGTCCCACCCTCACCCTGCCCACATCAAACTGAGGCGAGGAAGGAAAACCTTTCTTGTTCTTTCCCTACTTCCCTACACAACGAAGAACCATAATTTCTAACTTGTAGGTAGTAGAAGTCTGGTAACAAAGACATGCAACAAAATGCCAGCTAACGTTTTAAGTATAATTCAGACAAAACTATTTGAATGTTTATCAGAGTTTCATGGATAATTTTCTCTTTGCACTTGAATGACTACCATTTGGGCATATTTATTTTGATTTTCAAGGGTAAACTAAATGTATAATTGTGTCCTCCATTCCTACATTTACTGCACTTCCTTTAAAATGTTTTGTCTAATGGCTACTACATAACTTCAGCATTCACTTAGAGAGTGCTTCCTTCCCCAACCTTCACCAAAATCCAGCTCTCTCCCCCAAATAGTGGGTATTGGGAAGAGAAAAGTGCATGTTCCCTCTCCTCATCCAAGCCTCTGTACTGATCAATATAATGTTTATTCTTTGGGAGCACATACATCCAAATGTCCTATTGAATAAAGTTCATGAACACAGTACATGAACCTCTGAACTCTGAAAAATGTAGCTTAGAATTCCCCAAAATCTGGCTTTTGGAAAGGGACTTTTCTATCTTTCCATCAGAATGGAGACATTACAATAAAATTCTGGAAGGGGAGGCTGAGGTTGGTTTATCTGAAAAATATATCAACTAAGAAATGGGTCAGTACTCCAGAAATAACTGGCTAAAAAGTAGTATGTCAAGCATTCAGATACGACAAGCAAGTCTTTGCAGACCATCTAAATTTCAAAAAAAAGAATGTTCAAATTTATTCCTAAAATATAATAAATCCCCCAAATACCACCTTAAAACAACCATAAAAATTAGGATGGTGCCCATGAGTCTAGGACTAAGGCAGAACCCATTGTCAATATTTGTTGGTGCACCAACTACAGAATAATTTTTTATATGTATTCATGTCTTTTTTATATGTATGCATGTCCTGTATATGTATTCATGTCCACAAATTGTAGACAAGTATACAAGTACCAGAACAGCTAGGTTTCCCTAATTCTTCTGCAGTATCATGGGCTAATGAATTCATAATCAATGAAAAAACTTATTACAAGCCAAATATAGCCAAGCTTTGTGCTAGGGAATTCAGGGCACTTCTCTGCCCTACGTGATGAACAAAATACCAAAATTCTAAGTGAAGACAGGACTAGCACGGCCTCAGGCTCCAGTTTGGCTTGGCAGGGTGCTATCACTGATTTTCCCTTTGCTGAAAATTTTGTTATTTTTGTTCATTATGGATGCTTCGCGTTATTTGTAAATATTAAAATTCCACTTAATCTTGAGTTTTTTGGTACCACCTTTTAAATTCTTCACCTTAGCCGAGTGTCTCCCTCTCCTCATCCTAGTCCTGGTCCGGCTCAGAGATACAACCCACCTTCCGAAAAGGGCTGGATAGTAAACATTTTGGTCATTGGGGCCAGGTGGTCTCTGTTGCAACAACTCGTCTCTGCCTTTGTGGAGCTAAACCACCACTGACAATATTTACACAAACGAATGTGGCTGTGTCCCAATAAAATTTTACTTACAAAAACAGGCTGTAAGCCACATGCCCCACAGGCTGTAGTTTGTCAGCCCCTCACCTACACTAAATCCTCATTCGGTTGGCAGTGTGAGAGAGCAAAGTAATTCATGTTAATTGTCTCTAAATAGCTAAAGCTCATCCTTTAAAAATCAATGATTCTAACTTAACCAGTTTTGATCAAAAAAAATTTTTAATGAACTAAACACATCACTACCTCCCTTAAAAAAATTTTACACAGAAAAAAATCTAGAGAAAATGAAAGGCACCCATAATCACACTATCTAATAATAACCACTTACAACTTCAGTGAGTTGTCTTCAAGTCCTTTTGTACGTATTTTAGTAAAGGTTAGGGTCTTGCGCAGGGTAGGCCTGATTACGCTGTGGTGACGAATTAACCCCTAAATCATGGTGGCCTAACCCAAGGCTTGTTTCTCACTCACACTACTTGTCTGTGCGTGTGTCAGCGGGGGCTTTCGTCCATCGAGAAGCCAGGCTGACTTGAAAGCCCCACCAACCCTGCAGCTGCATCCGGAACACAGGGCCCCTTCAGTCATCTTCGGAGAGGACACAACGGCTGGAGGGTCTTGCACCAGCTCTTTTATGCTTACAGCCTACAGTCCGTAACTGGTTACAGAACTGCAGGTGGGAAGAATGGAAACGCCAAGGAGATAAAATGGAAAGTTTGGTGACCATCAGCCTCCTTGTCACGTTAAAAATTGTGTTTTATATATATGATTTAAATTCCTCTGCTCTTAAACTGTATCATAAGTATTTCCTGACATCACTAAATCTCTTCATAAACATGTAGCTATAACCCTTGGTTATTGAGTCACTGTGTTGCCATTATAAATATTGCCATGTGCCGGGCATTTCCCTAAGTATTTATAGTTGGTATGCATTTCTCATTTGATCCTTACAACTAGTCTATGAGGAAGATAACAATACCAATTTTACAGTTCTGAAAATAGAGGCCTAGTGAGCTTAAGAGGGTTTTCCAAGGCTACTTACAGCTAGCCAGTGCAGATCTGGAGCTCAAACACAGGACTGTCAGACTTTTAAAAGCCAGCGCTCTTAACCGATGCATATCAACTAAAGAACTACGGTCCAAGTGTGAAACACAACACTGCTGACCTGGGTGATGCACCAGAAAGTGCATCGTCACGGGGGTGGAAAGGATGCATCAGACCTTGAGGGGCTGTCATGACTACTAACTTGTGGACAGGGGAAACGTGAGACGAGAAATGGAACCCAACAGTAGACTGACGAAAGTTTCCAATTCTTCCTCTTTCCTTCACTGTGAGGCGTTCAGAAAGATGACTGGCCTTCATGAGCTCGTTAAGGTCCTTGGACTCGCAGTTCATTTCAGAGGGAGGGGGAATCCTAAAGCAACAATGGACCCCTGCTACCTCGGAAATTTAGTTTAGCAACGCTCCAACTGAGAAAATGCAAGAGTAGGAAACACAAGGGTCTTCTTCAAAAAACTTAACTATAGCTAATCTATCTTTATGTAATATGTGTTCTTTCTCTCCTGGAGGCACGGTTTCACATGTACAGGTTTCTGTTGTAAATAATCTTCAGTATTTCTCATATATTCATGTCTTGTCACAGTAATATTACAAATTATAATATTTGGAAGAAAGAGGGGGAGAGAGCTCTCTGGGGGCGGTAGATAAGGGCATCAGTCCCATCATGGGGGCTCCATCCTCATGATCTGTCTCCTGAAGGCCCCACCTCCTAATACCATTACATTGGAGGTTATGATTTCAACACGAGCTTTTTGGAGACATAAGCATTCAGTCCATAACACAAATCAAGTTTCGTTGTAACGAATCCTTTCTCAGAGTAATCGTGGAGCATATAGACATACAAGGAATTCCTAATGGTCGAATTTTGTTTATGTAGGAGGTGTGTTAATTTCCTAGGGCTACCACACCAAACTACCACAAAGCTGCACGGCTCAAAACAACAGAAATTCCCTGCCTCACAGGTCGGGAGAAGTCCGAATCAGGGTGGCAGGGGGCCATGCTTCCTCCGAAGGCTCCGGGGAAGGCAACTTGCTTGCCTCCTCTCAGTGGCTGCTGGCTTCCTTGCCATTCCCTGGTTCACAGATGCTTCCTCTGCCTCCACAGTCACATGGCTGACTCTGTATCCAAATTTCCTTCTGCTTATAAGGACACCAGTCACTGGACTAGAGCCCATCCTAACCCAATACTTCATCTTAAATTAATTACACCTGGTCATGTATTTTCAAGGTCATGTAAGGTCATATACACAGATAAGGATATACACAGATACACAGATAACTGGGATAAGGACTTTTTTAAATTTATTGGGGTGACATTGGTTAATAAGATTACATACATTTCTAGTGTACATGTCTATGATACATGATCTGTATATTGCTTGTGTACCTATCACTTGAAGTCAGATTCCAACAGTATCTTTTGGGGGGGACATGATTCAAAATGCATCAGAGGACATAAATATGTCTTCAGGTTTTCCTTGGTGTAGGTGAAGACAACAGAAAAAGAATGACTCCCTGCCAAATCTAATGGAAGGCTCTGTGTTGAGTCCTGATACATTTTTACTAATACATTCAAATATTCTGTTGACAGGGTTAAACACAGTTTCAACCCTTGAATCATACACCCCATACAAAACATTGTTTACCAATCTACCAATAAAAAGGGTTTCAATTTTTTAAAAAACTACCTACAAACAAAATTTGGCAACCATCCCATTTGAAAATAAGGAACTGCTTATAATTTTGACCATTACTCATTTTTTCTCTCTTTTTTCTAAAGACTCTGTTTTTTGACATATACTATTTGTAAATGCTCTTGGAACTTACAATAATCCTCCAACTAACTGGTTAGTAACTGATATTGACAGATGACCATGATGATAATTATGTTGCTGATAATGAGAATAAATCTAAATGGACATTTAAGATACACTAGCCTTTTGTTTTCATAAGAAGTAAATTTTCAAAAGTAGATCACTGCATTCAAGTATTTAATATCTCTTACATAATAAGTACAGATAGAGATCTGGAGTATATGTTAAAAATAAAAAATTAACCAAAGCTCAAAATAAATATATTCAGTAGGGAACAATGGTCTTATAACAATGCAGCCTTTCACAGAGCACCTTGGAATGATGAATCACTGCACTCGGTGATCTTAAGTCTACATATAATTAGAGAAGCGTGGAAGTTAGGGGCTGGCATTGTTATTTTACACAGAAACATAGCAGCAGACATCTACCAAACACTCAGAGGTTTGTATTCATATTATGTAAGAGTTACAACCACCCCAACAGAAAAAAATCTCTAGTCAAACTGTAAAATGATTTTTCACTTCCGTTTCTGAGTCACTCCCGGCAAACAGCAAGCCAAAAATAAAAAGTACACAATCAGGAAGAGAATCAAGCTAATTTTGTATTATAGATAGAGATGGATGATAGATATTTAGATAGATCTTGTCTCTTAACTGTATAATCCATATCTACTTATAATCTGAGAATTTTTTATAAGAATAGTCACAAATATATTGATACTGTAATTTTAGCTTTTAAACTATACTATTGAAACTTAAAATGTCTAGAGACCAAATTTCATTTCTAATGATCTAATACAAGAATCTTTGGAATTATGTTATTTACCACCTAACTACTCTGTTCTTTTAAAAAATTAAAACCTTGAAGAAGAGTCCTAGCTCCCAAAGTTCTTCCATCTTAACTGCTATTACCCTGTGCCTGCCCATTCAGCATGACCTTGCTTATTATGCTATTTGGCTGTCCCTCTTGAAATACTGGAATGCTTACTACTTTGAACCCTTAATTCTCCACGCTCTAACCCCCCTGTTCCCATCTCTACTGCTTCTCTTCTGGAATTTGACACTATTAAGGCCTGGTTCTCTCAGCTTCAACTGATCACTCTTCCAGTGCTGAGCACCAAGCCCTTAAAAAGGAGGAGTAAAACATCTCTTTACCAAATCATGTATAACTGAAGATTTGGACTTAGGGAGTGGCACTTCAGCTGCCTCCAACCCTCGTATTACTTGTTTGCCATCGCTTCTGGCCATTTCTTTACCAGGGCCCAGGAGCCCAGCTACAGTTACATCTCAAGCATTCTTCCTGGGTTGCTCGGACACTCCGGCTCACCCCCAGCCATTAGGCTGTACAACAGGCTTCCCTCCATCCTGTCCTAAGCGTACAAAAGGAAACTCTGATAATATAGACAAGGCTATAAAAACCTGTTTCCTCATAAACCCAAAAAAAAGTAGTCACAGCTCCAGAAAGATGTGCTGATTTCTCCTTAAATCCCTGAACATCAAACTGCTCTGTCTCAATTACCAATTCTGTCTGATTCCTGAACTCCCTAAAAATCTGCCTGCTTTCCACAGAAATCTTTGGTTGTTCTTCCAATAATCTCACCAAATCTGCAGGCACTGACTCCAGTAAAATATCTTCCTCCACAGAATCCACGCATCGATTCTTAGCCAGATTTCCAACCCACTGGGAATGGTATTCCTACTCTGTCTGGTGCTCTGCTTCTTTCACCGGAATGAAGGAGGAGGTAGAATGATTTGGTCAATTGGTCAAGTCCAAAAAATGTACTGCACACCACACCAGGAACCTAAGGAAGGCCAAAAATTTAAGGAACAATCACCTAACTTCTGATGCCCTACTCAGAAGCAAGAGAATTCACTATGTATCTCTGGATCCCTTACATATAAGAGGACAAGAATCCAAGTGCTGGAAGAAATGGCTAGACATCACTGTCGAGTCCTCCTTTGTGAGCCTGAATACCACCACCTCCTCCTCACACAAGACCTAACCTAACGGTTACAAAACTCAGATGAAGAACCACTGGACACGCAGAACCTTTGCCCAAAGACCAGCATACTCAAATGGACAAGCTCACTTCATAAATAATATACAGAGAATAATTCTAATTAAAGTATTCTAAAAAAGATCTAAAGCAGCTTCGTATTGAAAATATATACCCTCTAGGCCTGACCAGCATGGCTCAGTTGGCTAAGTGTCATCCTGTGATGTGAAAGGTTGCCACTTTGATTCCCAGTCAGGGTATATGTCTGGGTCGCGTGCGAGAGGCAACTGATGGATGTTTCTCAGATACTGGTGTTTCTCTCCCTTTCTCCCTCCCAATCCTCTAGAACTAAAACCTAATTTTATATATATATATATATATATATATATATATATATACACACACATATATATACACACACACATACATATACACACACATACACACACACACCCTTTAAACAGAATCCTATATGTAGATAGAACACATCACTATTAAAGTGAGAAACTAAAACCCATTAGTGAAACTAAGCGAGCAGAATCTTTACCAGTCTTTGCCACGTTCAATCGCACAGTTCTGGCCACTTGCCTTGGTGTGTGATGAATGAGGCCGAAAATGGAAGAATTATACCTGCCACCAGGCATTATATTCATGAGTTTGAGGCAAGGACAAGTTTTCTCACTTGGAAAATTGAATTTGCTGAATTAACAGCCACCAGCTCAGTTGGAAGGGTAAGTGTTACTACCTATAAGAATAAATGTGATACAGTAACAACCAGGGGCTCCACAAACAGCACAGAAGCAGGGCTCCTTCAGTCCACCTCTCCCGGCTGATGCAACTGAGTGTGACATGCACTGTTTCTTGTCAACACCAGCAGTGTTGAGCTTTGGCCATTATTTGGAAAGACTAGTATTTACAAATGCTATGAATTAGCTATAGCATCACTTGGAAATTACGTTCTAAAAACAATTAGTTCAGATTAACAAGGGACAGATATGATACCCAGAAGAGGTAGGCGCCTTAGGTAAGTATACATCCAGAAGTTTGGTGTCCACATTCCCATACCCCAAAGCACTATGAGGCAAAAAATAAAAATAAAATCCCTTTGAGAGATTTGAAATCAATAATGGAATTTACACATAATCTGGGAGCATTACACGTAAGTTTAATATGTGATAAAGAAAGATCACTAAACCCTGGCTGGTGTGGCTCAGTGGAATGAGCGCTGACCTGTGAACCAAAGGGTTGCCGGTTCGATTCCCAATCCAGGCACATGCCTGGGTTGCGGGCCAAGTCCCCATTTGGGGGCATGCCAGAAGCAACCACATATTCATGTTTCTCTTTCTCCTACCCTTCCCCTGTCTAAATATAGGTAAAAATCTTTTTTAAAAAATCATTAATCAATACAAACAGAATATACAAATGATCCCACAATATGTATCTATATTTCATAAATAAATTTTTAATTGGATAAGTTACATACAAAAATTGAGTTTTATAATGCCTAGAGGAAAATATAAAGAATTATATGTAAAAAGTTACATTGGAAAAAAGTCATGTAAGTCATCTTAAAAGTCATGAAAGAGCTTTTTAAGTAAAAACTCTTTTTAAAAAGTTTATTGTGGCAAAATATATATAACTTAAAACTAACAATTTTAACCATTTTTAAGTGTACAATTCAGCAGAATTAAGTACATTCACAATGCTGTATGTTCATCTCTATTTCCAGAACTTTTTCATACCAAACAGAAACTCTACTGAATAAGCAGCGATAACTTTCTCCTCTCTCCCGACACTGGTAACCTCTATTCTACTTTCTGTTTCTGTGAATTTACCTTACATGTGTGGAATCATATAGTATTTGTCCTTTTGTGTCTGGCTCATTTCGCTCAGCATGTATTCAAGGGCCATCCACGTTGTCTCAGCCTGTGTCGGAATTTCATTTTATGGCTGAGTAACATTACCCACCGTGTGTGCACATCGCCTCTGTTCACCTGGCTGTCTCCACCTTCGGGTACTGTGAGTAATGTTGCTGTGAACACTGGTGTACACACACACCCTTTCAAGTCCCTGTTTTTAATTATCTGTAGTATTTATGTAAGAGTGGAACTGCTGGATCGTAAGGCAATCCTATGTTTAACTTTTTGAGGAACTGCCAAACTGCTGTCCACCATACTACCCTATTGTTACCTGTTTAATCGCTGCAATGTCTAACTCTTATTTTTTCTTTTCTTATGTTTCAACATATTTTTTCCTATTATTTTCTTTTTTCAATTTTTTATTGTGGTAAAAGATATATAATATGAAGTGCATCTTAACCATTTTTAAGAGTACAGTTCAGTGGTTTTAAGCACATTCACACTGTCGTGCAATCGTCACCAGCATCCATTCTCAGAACTCTTCATCGGGAAAACCTGGAGCTCTGCACTCATAAAACAGGAACCCCCACAGCCCCTCTCCCCGCCCCCTGGCAAGCACCATTCTACTTTCTTTTCTTTTCTTTTTCATCTGCCCTTACTCCCCACACCTCAGCCTCTGGTAACCACCATCCTATTCTTTGTCTTAAATCAGCTTTTCGTGTTTGTGGCTTTAGATTCACATATAACTGAAATCATGAAATATTGGTCTTTCTGTGTCTGGCTTATTTCACTTAGCATAATGACCTCCAGGTTCATCCATACTGTTGCAATTGACAGGATTTCCCTCATCCTTAAAGCTGAACAATATTCCATTCCATCTGCATTTTCTTTATCCATTCAGTAGCAGACAAACATTCGGGCTGCGTCCACGTCTTGGCCGCCGTGAAGAACGCTGCAGAGCATCGTTCTGAGTGAGCGCAGAGATCTCTTCCAGATTCTGATTCCTGTCCTTTGGTTCTACACCCAGAGGTGGAAGTGCTGGATCATGTGGCAGTCCTGTTTCTAATTTGTTGAGTAAACTCCATACTGTTTTCCACAGTGGCTGCACCAGTTTACACTCCCACCAGCAGTGGACAAGTGCTCCCGCTACTCCACGTCCTTGGAAATATTCGCATGTTTTGGCTTTTTGAAAATAGCCACCCTAGTAGATCTGAAGTGATAGCTCATTGTAACTTTGATTCATGTTTCCCTGATGAGCATGTTTTCAGATACCTGTTGGCCATTGTTATGGCTTCTTTGGAAAAGTGTCTATTCAAGACCTCACCACATTTTTGAATTGGGTTATTTGTTTTCCTTTCGATACTGAGTTGCAAGAGTTCCTTATATCTTTTAGATATTAACCTTTTATTAGATAAGAGGCTTGCAAATATTTTCTCCCATTCCATAGGCTGCCTTTTCATTATGTTGATTCCGTATACCCTAAAAATGTAAAATCAAAAATTAAAAGGTAAATACAAGTGGAAAAAACTTAACAGCAAACATGACCGACAAAAATGTAATATATCAAGAGCATGCACAGGTTGATAAGAAAAACATTAAAGTTTCAATAAACAAGTAACAAATAGTATGAGTAGATAATTCACTCATAGGAGAAGTGCAGACAGCTAACATATATGGGGCTTCAATCCCACTTAGGATCAAAAAGTAAAAATTTGAGTAGCATTTTTTTGCCTATCCAATTAGCAATAATTTTTTGAAAAGTGCTCAATTCTACTTAATCCCGTGTTAACAGAAAAGAAACTAACAGAGGAAGTGACACCTGCTGATCACAAGGGAAAAATATTTAAGGATCCCCCTGACAAAAGGACAAATACCTCAGGGAATTACCTTCTCTCACATGCCAAGCAACACTGCCATCAGGGGTCCCAGTCTGTTCCAATCTATAATCGCAGGTATCCCACCCACTGAGATGTATTCTAGACTTTACTTTTCAAATCTGCACGCTTTATCCTTGCTGTGGTAGACCTAATCTTTAGTTATCCAAACTCACTGACCTTAATACCTGATCTTATACCTCCCAGTCTTTTAGATGGAGTCCCTAATCTCTGCTGTCTATTCTCCTGAACTTGATTCCCTTTCCCACTAACATCATAGATACTAAACCTTATTGCTAGAATTCCCAGTCTTGGCCTCCCCTGCCCAATATGATGTGATGTTATTCAAATCATAATGAAATCATACAATCCTATAGGTAACAGAGCATTACTATACCATAAAGACGGTAACAGCAGCTAACCTTATTACATACTTCCTACAATCCAAGCATCCTGTTAAATATTTTACATGCATTATTCAACTGTGTCCTCAAAACCCTTACAATCTTAGTAGTATTTTTCTTTGGCCTATGAGGAAACCGTTAACTTGCTCAGTCAGTCTCACACAGCTGCTGACTCCAGCCAAGGTGATTTGAGTCCAACACGCACTGTATTGCCTTGCCGGGCTTTCAACACACGGGACACATCTTGAAGACCATGACTTAACCTACAGAATGAATCCCTATTATAATGAACAATGTAAGCATAAAGCATCTAGCCAGAGAAAGTAAACATTTTCTGGGAAAAAAGTCAGCACTGAGGTAAACAGAGCCTTATTATTTTTTATAATTATTTCTTCTTTTTTACGGTTGCTCCATCACAGTTGTCCCCATGTTTCCCCCATTACTCTCCCCAGCCCTGCCCACGCCCACCTCCCACACTCAACCCTCCTCCCCCGTTGCCCTTGTCCACAGGCCCTTTATACATGTTCCTTGACTTGACCCTTCACCTTCCTCTTCTTACCCCCATTATCCTGCTCCACCCTCCCCTCTGGTCACTGTCAGTTTGTTCCATTTTTTACAGACCATTATTTATTTTCTGTGAACTTTCTAGAAACATAAATTGGCAGACACAAAACCAACACACACAAACTGCCTTACCTTCCCATAATGGTGAAAGGCTACTGACAGAACGGTCACGTATAAAAACCAGAGAGTAGTGAGCCAAGACGTTGAGCTGAACTTTTCCTGTGGCTCCAAACTGGCACTGGGGTCTTTAAATGAAAGCTACAGGAACTATCTCCATAGCTAAAGGGACAGGCACCTTCCCTCAAGGCTTACTAGTAGGTAAAGCCAATCCTATGACTGACAGCCAACGACCCAACCCTCACACCCCTTCCCAGTCCGCGTAAGAGGGTGGGAAGGAGGAGAGTGCTCAGCCTGGTGGAGAGTGCAGTGTTTATAGTGATGACGTTTTCTTTGCCCCACCCTACAAAGCCAAGTTCATTGGTGGGGGTAGGGGGTGCACTGCTCCCAGAGAACTCCTTGCAGAGCTGAGAGCAGCCACAAGAGAGGGAGCCTGGAGTGAGACTGGCGTCTCACTGTGCCGTGGTGAAGCAGAGTGGAGCCTGGTGAGAGAGTCGGGAGGAGGGCTTGGTCTGAAGATGGGTGTGTGCACTTGAACACTCACACCTTTTTCTCCCTGGGGACTTCTGAAGCAAGAGGCTTACTGGAGTTGCCCCGCCACAGCACAGCACATGAAGGAAGTGAACGGGAGTGATCCCAGGAAGAAAAGGGTGTGTGACACCTCCAGCCCGTTTCATGACACAAGGTACGGAAGAAAACTTAGTGGTTTCCAACAGTCCTCGGGGGAGACTAGGAAACAGAAGAGGGACAAGGAGACCAAAAGGGCTATCCAGACGGCCAGGACAAATGAGGTAACACCACACTCGAAAGGAGGTTGGAACCGTGGACCACACGGGGCTGCCCCTCTCTAAGAAGAGTCCTCACTGAGAGAGTGGGTCAGGCTGGCTGAACGAGAAACCATTACAGAGACACCATTTCATCAGCAGGTGCTGCTAACAGCAGATAGAACCAGAGAGACCTGAGTAAGACCACCTTCCCACAACCAGCAGGTGTCGAAGGTGTAAGACTGTCCTGGATGATGCACAGGCGGACGGAAGGGGGGAAGGTATCTCGGTCAGTGTCTCCCTCTACCCCTCGCCCTCTTTCAAACCCTCCCCTCCACTCTCACTCTTTAGGTCCCTAATTAAAGCAACAAATTAGAGGAAGAGTTACATTAGACATGATACTGAAGTTTTAAACAGCACTGAACTGAGCTTTACTCATCACAAATGATCAGGATGTTTTGATATTTACTTAAGATGAAATTAAAGGAAGGGAAAAGTGGATTCCTCAGTTTAGTTAAAAGTGACCAGAAAAAAAGTTATCCCAACTATCAAAAGATAGATTACATTCTACTACACTGTACTGGAATCTATACGTACTACACTGTATCAGAATCTTCCCAAAGGTAACCCATTTTAGAGAACAACACACAAGGATGACTGAGGTATGCTCAGGTATTTTTAAAAACCATTCAACACAATTTCCCTTCCATGCCATTCTATCAATAGAAATCAGGAGACTAGAAAGTTAAAAATCAAACTAACTTCCATAGACATAAGTCACATTTACGCACATCAGATCAACCTGCCGAGGAGACCTGCAGCCCCTTCTCTCTGAGTCATCTTGGTACCACAGAGAGCGTGACCGTGTGTTTCCAGCAGCACCAGTCATGCGGCTCTGCTATGCGGATGAGTCATAAGAAACCTGGCCGACCGTACTTGACATCCTCAACCACCTCTAGGGGACCTAGCCATTTTCCTTCCACTCACCCTTATTCTTTTATTTCCCTCAAGTTTCTTCCCAGAAGCCACCCTTAATTGAATTAGTATGACAAGAAAGGACAAGAAGACTTTCAAAAATCACTGCACTACAAAGCAATTCTACTCTATGATTCCTACTTACAAAAGTAAAGTAGGGTTTTTTTCCCCCTCCACCAGAAAACGGTCCAGATTCTCAACAGTCTCCAGTCTCAGTTTGGTACCATAACTGCCATAAATAAATTTCTTACGCACTAAAACCAGTTTTGCCCTTTTCCCAGGAGGCTTTTGTAAAGCTCCACATAAATTCAGCTATCTCATATGATGCAATTGTGATTTAGGAAAAGCCAAGACCATCATCAATACACAGCTCCATCCTCCCACACCAACAGCCCAATCTAACCACCGCCAAGTCCCCAAACCCTGAAACTCCCACCCACAAGCTGCCAAACCCTCTGGTTGCCCTATCACTGGCAGATGCTACAATGCTCTGTCAGTGAAAGGTTTGTAAGAAGCTAAAATGTACAAAATCAAACAGAATGCAAAGACATTTTTGCTAAATTCAGTATTTCAGGAATCTGGAATACTTAATGTTTAAGAATTAAGAGAGATTAGGGGATGCATAGTCCTATGCCTGTCTGGCCAACTTCAAAATGGCTATTCCCTGTCCACCCCCAAAACGAAGCAGAGATGGCAGTTTGTGCAGACTTTGAGCTTGTCCCGTGAAAAGCACTGTGTACATGCAAGTCTGCAAATGCAAACTATTTCAATTGCAGGGAGGCTCGTGTGTGCCATGGCCATCATTTCTATGCTGAGGCAACACGGCGGACACTCACAGTGCTACTAAGGAGGAAGCCACATTCTACTGTCATTTACAGGCACTGCACTGAGCGGTGTCCAGAGACACTGACTTAGTGACATAATGAATAAATGTTACAATCACAGTTAGCTTACTCCTAACCTGCTTACTGAGGTCCTTCACTGCATCGTATAACACTTGTTCCAGTCTGGAAAGCAATCTCCACACTGAGCCCTTCATCACATCAAGGGTGGGGGAAAAGCAGGTTTAAGTTGAGTAGGTGAAACACAGAGTTTATTCCCATATTACTGCTCATTAATTATTGTGTTGTTTTCCATATGAACAACTGTAAATCTACTTTTCCCCCATCCCGTATATGAAAAAAATGAGGCACTGGAAGCTTAAAGACTTCCAGAAAAATGACTAAAATCCAGACCTCTTGATTCCTAGTCCTGTGCTCTTTCCTCCCTTTTTCTGTTCCCCATCTTAACACAAACCCATTGTTCCAATACACATTTTCCCCATCCAAATCCCACCTCTCTACGCTGCTACCTCTGTACTCCAAATCCCCACAACTGCTCCTCCAACTGTATGAGCTGAACCTCTCTTTTATCCAGTGCCTCCTGGCATAACACTGCCCTTCTCCCAAAGGCCATGCCTCCTTAACCTTGGGCTTCTGGTCCTACCCAATCACCACTTCTGGCCTCAGACTGTTCCCAGCCCCAGGACTCTCTTCTCTGATTCCTGAGGCCAGGCCGCCTCCTTACCCTGAAGACCTTGTGTACTGGAAGAGAGTATTAGTTTTCTGTTATATCAGTAGTCTGTTGTGCTGTAACAAGTCTTCAAAACCAGCAGCACAGTATCTGTCTGATCCTGCTTCCACCACCATCACATCTTTCTCTGACTCTCCTTCCTGCCTCCTGCTTCTACTTTTAAGGATCAATGTGATTACATTGGGCCCACCAGAATAAGCCAGGACAGCTTCCCTCTTCAGGGTCAGCTGATCAGCAACCTGAATCCTGTCTGCAACCTTAAATCCCCGTTGCCATGTAACCTGCATTCACAGGTCCTGGGGATGAGGACACGGACAACTCCGGGGGCTGTTAATCTTTCCTCTTCCCTCCAATACCTATCTTCACCCCGTGACCCCTTCCACTGGGATCTAAAGAAGGAATTCTAGATTGACTGAATCCCTAAATGACCATGGGATAAGATGACCACATCTTATCCCATGTGCCCCAGTGGTCCCTTGGGGATTCATTCTCCCCTCAGAGGTTAGGGAGGGACAGTGGCCAGGACATTCCACAGGCCTCTGTATGCATAGAGCTTGGGAGGGGGGCTCTGAGCCTAGAATTGGAGAAGAGAAGGGGGTGCCCAGTGTGGAACCACGGGTCTGGAAAGACCAGCACACACAGTGCTACTGCGGAGGCTGGTCTCGTGCTGCCTGAACACAGCACGAACACACAGGTCGTCGAATGTGTGGGCTGAGGCTTCAACAGAAAATTCCATGAGAACAGACTTCATAGTTATATTATGAAAAGTCATTGCATTGTGAGGTTGTCTACATTTTGTTTTACAGGAAAAAAAAGCCTCAACTCAGACAATTGTGGGAGACCTTATGGAATCAACCCTACAGAGTCCCACTGACCACCTTGTAAAGACTTGAGTTTAAAATTTTTGAAATAACTGAAGATTCACAGTAAGTTACAAAGACACAACAGAGAGTCCCATGTACCCTTCACCCAGTCTCCCCGTGCCTGCACCTTGTATGACTACAGTCAGCTCTGCCTTACCTGCCTACAGTGTAATAGCAAAACCAAGAAATGGACATTTGCCCAACCTGTGGGTACAGTTCTGTGCCATGAGAACTATTATATGGCATAAAACCATTAGAACTTACATTCTAAAAAAATAACTAGACAAACGTGTATGTCTACATCCACCACTCAGAATCCTACAAGATGGCAACGGCATCCCGCTGAATATGTAAACTCACCTTCTACCAACGGGCCTGGGTTGGGTGGCCTCTGAGAATCCACACGACCCTAAGACAAAGCGCACAGTGAGCAGAGAACTCGACGGGCCCACAGCAGCGATGTGAAACCACAGGAACCCTCAGTCCTCAAAGCACACCTGCTAAAATGAGGAAATTTTTCATGCAGCTTTCCTCAGTGACAGGTACTATCTCAAAAACTTCAGAGATGCCAGACATCTGGGAGAAGACAGATAGGAGCTGCCTGAAATACCATCTCAGGGTATAGCTTCTCTCCATCCCAGGTGAGAACTCCAGAGAAAGCCTCTTACTCAGCCCCACAGGGTACTGCAGAATGCTGGACCTAGAATGGCCCTTAGAGACTCCCTGGCTGGGTCCGATCCTTTTACTCCCAGGTGAGGATGCTGAGACCGGGGAGGGTGGGGGTGAGGGACTTTGCGGTCACACAGTTAGCGGTTGTGCCAGCACTAGAACCTGAGCCCCAGGACTCCTACACTGGCACATTTGCTAGCATCCGCATTATCTACCTTCAAATACATGTTCCTGAATTTTCAACATGACTTTAAGAAATAACATGATCAGATGAGTAATGCTTTGTAGAATGATTTTGAGTGAGGTATAAGTTGACAGAAGGAGCCCAAAAGCAGCTATTAGAATATACTGAAGAATACACTTGGTATATCATGGCAGCTTCAGCTAAAGTGATGGCAATAAAACTAGAATGAAGGGAAAAAATTCATGATGTATTTTGGAAGTAGAGCCAGAATCAGCTGAACCCTCATCTGAGTCATCAGTACCAACTTCCCGCATCATTCAGGAAGGCCTAAGGATCCAGACTACGACCAGGGTAAAGGCTGAGTAACCTTATGGGGGTTACACCTACAAACCGGGCCTCACTGTCACTGTCGGCATTAGGATCCACTAACATCCACTTAGTTCAGACAGTTCCCCTTATCTCGGCAAGCAACACTTACCTGGTTCACACATTCACAGATCCAGCTTCCCCCATGCACTTACATAGCCTCTTGCCTAGAAAACTGACTCACGAACTATGCCAAAGATTAGGTTCAGTTGTACACTTGGGCTTGGGGTAGTGACGTCCCTGTCTGCATCAGCTCTGCCTTACCTGCCCTTAAGTTCATCTATGTGCAGTAGGTTCAAGTCAGCCCAGATTATTGGCACATCATGAGTTTCCTATCCCATGTGCCCAGAAGACAAGGTAACAACCCTGACGCTGGTATAAACATCAAATGAAGCCTGAACCATCTACACTGCCTTTCAATCCAGCGATCCCACTACTGGGACTATACCCTAAGAATCACAAATCACCCTTTCAAAAGAACCTATGCACCCCAATGTTCATAGCAGTGTTATTTACAATAGCCAAGTGCTGGAAACAGCTCAAGTGCCCATCAGTAGATGAGTGGATCAAAAAACTATGGTACAGCCCTGGCTGATGTAGCTCAGTGGATTGAGCAAGGGCCTGTAAACCAAAGGGTTGCGGTTCGATTCCCAGTCAGGGCACATGCCTGGGTTGCAGGCCAGGTCCGCACTAGGGGACACATGAGAGGCAACCACACATTGATGTTTCTCTCCCACTCTTTCTCCTTCCCTTCCCCTCTCTCTAAAAATAAAATAAATAAAATATTAAAAAATAAAACTATGGTACATTTGCACAATGGAATACTACACAGCAGAAAGAAAGGAGCTCCTACCCTTCATGACAGCATGGATGGAACTGGACAGTATTATGCTAAGTGAAGTAAGCCAGATGGTGAAAGACAAATACTGTGTGATCTCACCTATAAGAACCTAATCAACAAAGCAAAACAGAACCAGAAACTCAGAAATAAAGAACAAACTGACAGTGACCAGAGGAGAGGGCGGAGGGTGTAACAAGGGGAAAGGGGAAGGGGCAAGCAAAGGAACACAAACAGAGGATTCTTGGGCATGGACACCAGGTGGGGAATGACTGTGGGAGTGGGGGGTACAGGGGAGGGGCGAGCAAAGGGGAAAAAGGCGGGAAAACTGTAACTGAACAACAATAAAAAAAACAAACCTGAACCATCTAAGTAAGCATTCAGCATACGGCTGGTTTATGAATCTCTTCTATCCAAGATTCTCTGGTTCCCTGAAGGAGCTGAAATGCTAACCAGTTATCCAGAACTTGAATTCTTGTCTAATGTCTGTAGCCCTTTTCTGAGACTGGCTTTCCATAACCCGTACTCAGCCTCCTACACTCCTGGGCTTACAACCCAGAAACTCATGGACACTGATGACAACTGCTGAGCCAGGGACCTGTGGCTGGCATGCTTCTCCCGGAGTGGACCCTGGACAGGTAAGAGCTGGTTTTGCCACGACGCCCCAGGCTTAGTTTTGCTCTTCCCATGGGGGGAAGTCAGCCTTGTTTGTTTGCTTCACAGTGGTAGAAAAAAAGGGAATGGGCAACTCTCGAACACTGTTAAGTGAAATATAAATTCGTGCAACCACTTCGAAGAGAAATTTGGCAAAATTCTGAAAAATCAGAGATGCACGTATGCTGTAATCCTCCTCCTAAGTACGTGCCGAAGAGAAATGGACATGGCCACCAAGAGTGTTCGGAGTAAGCCCTTATTCCTAGTGAGCTCTTTATTCCTAGTAACAAAAACTGTACATCACCCAAATGTCCGACAAGGGGATAAACAAATTGTAATACTATCATAAAATGAAACATTACCTAGCAACTTAAAGAAAACTTATGAATAATATACACAATATGAATGAATCTCAGAAATACTATGCTGAACAAAATAATCCAGGCCCAAAGGTACATGCTGTATGATTTCATTTACAAGAAGTTTAAGAACAGGCAAAACCAAATCTAAATAGGTCAAAACAGTGGTTATCTCTGGTGGGACCCGGGAGTGGAGCTACTGACTTGAAAAGGGACATGGGAGAACTTTCTGGGGTGATAGAAATATTCTATAATTTGATCAAATTGTACACTTAAAATATGTGCATTTTACTGATCTAAATTATAGCTCAGAAGAATAAAATAAGAACAATAATTTGTTAACACTATAAAGTATTCTAAAGATAAGGAGTACATTCAAAAGGAGTAAATAAAGTTGTTTACTTCCCACCACTCAGATGTTACTGTTAACTGGGTTTTTTTGTAGCTATTTATTTTAATTTACAAATCATGCTACTTTTTAAATCAGTTATTTTCTACTAAACATACTTATCATATGACTGTTTTTATAAGGAGTGACCTTGAACTTTTTCAGTAGCAGTAAACTTCCCTGAAACAAAATTTTAGGTGGACCCTCCATATATCGTACTAATGTTGCTTTGGGTAAAGCATATTTAGGAAGTCATCCCCTGCCTGCTAGCCCTACTCTTTGTCCAACTCCGGAAGCCTCTGAGCCCTCTTAATAGTACCCCAGCAGTTTGAAAATCCCTGTCTGGTTTGATTTGTAATGACTGCCCTCCACTTCATTACTGACCCACCGTTTAACTCTGATGGTGACAAAAATAACACCTGTGTATTCACAGCCTCTTCTCTTTTAAACCCGCAAAGGAAATTCTGCAGTTATCTAATGAGAATTGACCCCATGCACCCCACAAAAAAGACTGTTTTGCCCAATCCAGCAATAAGGCCTTTTTAAGGTACATGAAGCCAAAAAGACTCGTGAGGGCTTACACTGGAAAGGTAGAGAGTCATCAGCTGGAAGACAGATACGGGAAAGGGAAAGGGAGGAAGGAGATAAACCTGGATCCGAAAGAGAATATGAAAGAAATTCTGGACAAAGAAGCAACGAAGTGAATTGAAAGCAGCTACAGAGGATGGGGAAAACACTGGAAGTTAGAAGAATTTGACATTGTGAAGAGCAACTGGAGCAGGAAAGTTCCAGAAGGATTTTTCTTAGATAAGTGAACTAGCCCCCCATTCAATGCTTTTTTAATAACACGTTCCCTGCTGATTTAAAATGAATTTATAACTTCATTATATGTAATGCCATACACACTTATGACTGCTCTGCATTTTTTATTCGGTTCCTGTGATCTGCCTACTTCTGAACCAGTTCAGTTTCATTATTATCTTAATTTATGGGGCAAGTCACCCTCTTCCATTATACTTAAAAATATTTTTCTTACATATCTTGAAATGTTTGTGATGTTACCTAAACTTTGGAATCATTTTGGAAAATTCCTAAAACCTGTCATTGGATTTGGTTAGAATTTAGAGAGTAATTTGGAGGAAATTCACATATTTATATTTTTGAGATTTTTCATCCAGAAATATAGTCTGTCTCTCCACTTATTCCTCTCTTGTCCCTCAGGGAATCTTGTAACTTTCTTCATGTAGTCCTGCATATCTCCCGCTAAATTAATTCCAAGGTCTCTGTATTTTCTTATTCCAACTGTGAAAGGGATTTTGTTTTCTATTATATTTTCTGGCTGGTTTTTGTTGGTCCATAAATGTATGTGAAACCAAAAGGCAGGTGTGTATGTGTGTATACAGACATATATAGTGTATGAGGGGATCGCATACGATATGGTATATAATGATACGTCATGTGATATGATGTGTATGTTTATGGGCACACACACTAACCAAACAGCCTACCAAAAATTCAAATTAGCTCTAAAAGGTTGTCATTCAATTAGCTCATATTTTTTAAGTATTTTCTAGGTAATGATTTTTGTCTCTTCCTTCCCAATATTTATCCTTATTTTTCCTGTTTACAACAATGGCTAGAAATCCCCATAATCACATAAAATATTTTCAGTAGCATTATTTTATCTTCATTATTCCATAATTTACACTTCTTTTGATGGATATTTGGGTTGTTTGTGGACATTGTGAATAAAGTTGCTGTGAACATCCTTATGCATGTCCTTCTGTGGGTATGTTTTTGTTTCTTTGGAATGAATACCTAGAAGCACAATTTCTGGGCCACAGCACTGGTATATAATTAATTTTATAAGAAACTGTCAAAAAACTTTCCAAATGACTGTATAATTTTATATTATCACCAGAAGTTTCTCCACAGTCTAATAATGTTGTCTATCTTCTCATTTTATTCATTCTAGTGGGTATGAAATGGTAACTCATTGTGATTTTAATTTGCATATCCTTGAATACTAATGATTCTGAGCAATTTCATGTGTTTATTGGCTGTTTGTACATCTTCCCTCATGACCTACTAAAGTCTTTTGCCCATTTTGTTTACCTATTACTGATTTTTAGGAAATGTGCATTACATTTCCTCCCAGTCTGTGTCTTCCCTTTTCTTTTTTGATAACTTTTGATGAGCAAAAGCTTTTAATTTCAATTTGTCATTTTCCTTTCTGGTTAGTGCTATTTATGCACTCTCTAGGAAATCTTCACATAACTCATGTTTTTTTATAGAAGCTTTATAGTTTTGCTTTTGTTTGGTTCTATGATCCACCTCTTGTGTTCTAATTTTTCATGTTTATAGAATATAGATAACAATGTAGAATTATATTCTTAATTGTGTTTTCCAATTGTTTGCCGCTGATCTATAAAAATACAATTGACCTTGTGGTGTCTGGTCTTTCTAAATTCACTTACTAAAATCACAGTGGCCTTGCTAAATTCACTTCCAATCTCTACTGTTTCCTTGCTTCCTTAAAATTTTCTTTGCAAAGAATCATGTCTGGGTGAGAGAAGGGATTTTACTTCTTCCTCTCCAAGCTTTACAGCTTTTACTTCTTACTCTTGCCTCACTGCTATGGCTGGGAGCTCCAATGCAATACCGAATAGAGGCAGTACGAGAGGTCATCCATACTTTGTTCTCAATCATGGGAAATGCTTTTTATATTTCAATATTAAATATGATGCTACTATAGGTGTTTTGTAGATGCTCCTGATCAGGTTAAAGAAATTTCTTTCTATTCCTCATTTACTGAGTCAAGAATTACTGAATTTTGTGAAATGCTTCTTCTGTATTTATTGAGAGGGTTATTTTTTCCTCCTTTATCATGTTAATATGTAAAATATATCAATATTGGGATTAAAAAATTGTATTCCTGGAATAAACCCACTTGTCCATGATGTATTAACCTTTTTATATATTGCTGGATTTAACATGCTAACATTTTGAGGATTTTTATTTGTCTTGGTCAGTTTGTGCTGCTATGACAGTAACATAACACTGGGTAACTTCAGACTTCCAGGCAAGATGGAGGCATTGGTAAAGATGCTTTGCCTTCTCACACAACTACAGAAAAAGTTACAACTAGACCTCAAAACAAACATTACCCAGAACCATCAGAAAACTGAGCTGTATGGAAGTCTGACAACCAAGGATTTAAAGAAGCCACATTCATCCAGACGGGTGAGAGAAGTAGAAACACAGACAGGCAGAGAGGCATGGAGACTAGTGTGGCAGGGGAGGCTATGGAATGGGCAGTCCCACATTCACATGCGGTGGGTAAAAATCGAGAGGCATACATCAGGAGTGAGGGATGCCAGCCACAGGCCAGATCACACAACCCAGGATTCCAACACCAGGAAGATAAATCCCCATAACCTCCAGCTATGAAAATGAGTGGGCGTTGGGACTGCAGAAAAAAACTGTTGCGTTTTCTTAAAGGGCCTGCATGGACTTAGAACTTACCAAGACCCCCCCCCTCTGGGATTAAGCACCAGGTCAACAGCTGGAAGGTCACCAGTCGCATGTGGGGAGAAAGTAAAGTGACTGGAAACAGTGCAAGTGCCAGGCAAACCTTCACAAGCCAGGCAGTGGTCCCCTCACCAACACCCCACCCCAAACAGAGCCACAAAGTGGTAAAGTGGATTAGCCCACTCTAGCAATTACCTAAGGCTCTGCCCTAAACAATTTACAGGTGCTTTTTCTACAAAAGGCCACGCTACTAAGACAGGAGTCAAAGCAGTTCTACCTAGTACACAGAAACAAACACAGGGAGGCTGCTAAATTGAGGGGACAAAGAAATATGGCCCAAATGAAAGAACAGAAACAAAACCCCAGAAAAAGAACTAAATGAAATGGAAATAACCAACCTATCAGATGCAGAGTTCAAAACACTGGTTATCAGGATGTTCAAAGAACTCATGATTACAGCAACTGCATAAAAAAGACCCAGGATGAAATGAAGGTTACATTAAGTGAAATAAAGAAAAATCTACAGGTAACCAACAGTTGAGGGGATGAAGCTGAGTTCAAATCGATGATTTGGAACATAAGGAAGAAAAAAGCATTCAAGCAGAACAGCAAGTAGAAAAAAAAAAATTCCAAAAAGTGAGGATAGAATAAGGAGCCTCTGGGACATTTCCGAACATACTAACATCTGAATTACAAGGATGCCAGAAGAGAAAGAGGAAGAAATTGAAAACTTATCTGAAAAAATAATACAGAAAACTTCCTTAATTTGGTGAAGGAAAGAGACATGTAAGTCCAGAAAGCACAGAAACTCCCAAACAAGTTGGAAACAAAGAGGACCACACCAAGACACATTATAATTAAAACGGCAAAGGTTAAAGATAAAGAGAGAATCTTAAAAGCAGAGTTACTTATCAAGGAGCTCCCTTAAGATTGTCAGCTGATTTCTCAAAAGAAACTTTGCAAGCTAGAAGGGGCTGGCAAGAATTATTCAAAGTGATGAAAAGCAAGGATCTACAACCTAAATTACTCCACGCAGCAAAGCTATCATTTATGATGGAAGGGCAGGTAAAGTGCTTCCCAGACAAGGTAAAGCTAAAGGGGTTCATCATCACTAAGCCATTATTACATGAAATGTTAAAGGGACTTCTTAAGAAAAAGAAGATCAAAACTATGAACAATAAAATAGTAACAAATTTCCAACTATTAACAACTGAATCTAAAATACAAACTAAGCAAACAACCAGAACAAGAACAGAACCATAGATATGGAGATCATTTGGAGGGCTATCAGCTGGGAGGGGGAAGGGTGAGAATGGGGGAAAAGGCACAGGGATTAGGAAGCATAATTGGTAGGTACAAAACAGATGGGGAGGTCAAGAATAGTATAGGAAATGCAGAAGCCAAAGAACTCATATGTATGATCCATGGACATGAACTAAGTGGGAGGGGAATGCTGGAGGGAATGGGGGTACCAGGCAGAGGGGGGAAAAGGAGGAAAAATTGGGACAACTGTAATAGCATATATCAATATATCAATAAAGTATATTTCAAAATAAAATTTTTAAAGTGCTAAAAAAACCAAGACTGGGTTAAACAACAAACATTTATTTCTCACAGTTCTGGTGGCTCTGAAGTGCAAGATCAAGGCACCAGCAAATTCAGTGTCATGTGAGGGCTGTCTTCAAGATGTGAACTGCTGACTTCTCCACCACATTTGGGTTTTACGATTTCAATGTATGAATTTTGGAGGGACACAAGCATTAACTCTATTACAGTGTCTACCATCATACAAAATATTGGTCAGCAATTTTCTTTTTTTGAAATGTTGTTCTCAGGTTTTGGTATCTGGAAATGCTTGCTTCATAAAATGAGTTAGGAAATGTTCCTCCTTCCCTATTTTTTAAATTTGTTTAACATTTACATTATTTCTTCTTTAAATGTTTGATAGTATTGACCAGAGACCATCTGGACCTATAGTTTTCCTCACAGGAAGGCTTTTTTTTAATCACGAATTCAAAATGTTAAATAGATAATAGGGCTATTCAGATTTTCTATTGCATCTTGGTTTAGCTTTGGTAAGTTGTTTTAAAAGAATTTGAAAATATCTAATTTGTTTCATTTACTGGCATAAAATTTCCATTAATATCCCTTTATTATTCTTTTAATGTCTGTATGATCTACAGTAATATTCCTTTAATTCCTAATGTTATAATTCCTGTTTTTTTCTCTTTATCAATCATGATAGAGGTCCATCAATTTTATTATACTTTCAAAGGACAAATTGGGCTTTGGTAATTTTCTCTATTGTATCTTCTATTTGGCTGATTTCTGCTCCAATGTTTATCTATTTGCTTTGGGCTTAATTTGGCCTTCTTTCTCTAATTTCTTAAGGAGGTTTGGGTACAGAGTAGGCAGTGAACAAGATTCATGTGTGAAGCACAGCAAATTCAAGCCTGAGTCATCACTCTCACTTGAAGTCTTGGAGGCTACCTCCAGGTTGTACACACACACACACACACACACACAACGATGGCTGGGCTTCAGGAGATGTTTGTCTTTGGACACACAGTGTTTCTACACACTGCAGTACACTGCATGGGACCCAGGGCCAAAGTCCTGAAGGACCAGGGTCACTGCTCTGAACACTTCTGGACAGTTTACTGGTACACTGTCACTGCCCAGACTAAACATGAGTCTGGACTTCAAGGCAAAGATAAGGTCCTCAAGTTCAAGCTTCTTTTTCACATTTCTAGAGGTTTTCCTAGGAAATCAGTGAGGGGGGGTGCTGTCTAAGCATCAACATCATTGTAAGTCTGAGTTCCTATAGATACCAGAGGTATGAACAATTACTACATGGGCCCAGATAACTATAATTTTGCAGGTTTCAACACAATGATCAATAAGTAATGTCCAACAATTTAAATTAAAAATTCTAAAAAGTTAATAGTGGGAGAAAAGGTGGATAGGAGGGCTGAGGTATCAAGACAATTATAAGGAACAATTACTAGAATTTCAAATGTAACATAAGCAACGAATTGGAAAACTGGAAACTAACAGAAACACTGTATTTTGCCATGTATAATGCATGCCCATGTTTCTGACCCAAACTTTCAGGGAAAAAAATCTTTCATTTAAATTTTTTAACTCAATTATTTATTTACTTATTTATACTTAGATACTTGCTTTTTGTATTATAAAGGAATTTTAGCATTTATTTTTGGACATATTATGGTATAAGAAATTTCATGTAACAAATAATTACAAATCACAAGAACAGATAGAAAGTATTTCAGGTACTACCCATGTATAATGCACATCCTTATTTTTCTCTCAAAAATTTGGGCAAACAAATGTGCATTACACATGGCAAAATACGGTAAGTCTGCTGCCCAGCCCCATCCCCTCAACACTGAAATCTATAGAAGCCAGTGAATTCCAAGGAGGTTTTAAACCTAGAAGGTGAGTTGAAAGAATGAACTTCAGTTTTCTGGGTATCTTCTACTTTCCACAGATTTTCTCCTGCCACTTTCTAACAGTAAGTAGTATGTCTCCAATGATTTATTAATTTCCTTTATGGGCTTAAATCTGTGGAAACATTTCCACTGTGAAGTCATGAAACTGCAAAGGAACCTGGAGAAAAACACACCATGAGACAGACCTGCCTCCAGCCTGGAGACTCCCTCCCACATTTGCTGAGGATCCTTTCAATCCCTTTACCACCAGAACTATACTGGGGGTAACCAAATAAATCTGGAAGCTGTGTGAGCTATAATGTGGCAGTGGAGGTGAAGGTGGGGTGCACTTGCTAAGAACAATCTGCTCTTATAAATTTAAATTAGGGCAATATTTTCACCCTGGATCTCATGCAATTTTTCTGTAATCGATTATCATTAAGGTACTCAATATATAATCCATCTAGCCTTTTATTCTTTCAACAACTATTTATTGAATGCCTACTATATACTAGACATTGTGGCAAAAGATAAAATGGTGAGTAAAGAAGCAGAGAAAAAGAGCTAAAAGACAGTTATGAGTGGGAAGAGTAGGAATAGAGAAGAAAAAGTGAACTGCTGGTAAGCTCCTTTATTACCAAAGACTATATGCTCTTTGGTCCTTGAATCAGAATAAATAGTTATTCTGGATTCCTCTAACAGGCATGGCAAAGAGTGTGAGAGTGTGAGAGTGTGAGTGTGTGTGTGTGTGTGTGTGTGTGTTGGTGGGTTTTGGAGAAGATGAGGGAGCATAAGGAGAATACCTCAATTTCTGCCCAATAGAAGTGGGAGGATGGAATCACTGATGTTCCAGAAGCTAAGAAAGGAAAAATGTAAATTATTTTCTTCACGCATGTGGTTTGCACAACATCCTCCAACATAAGACTCCCACTTGGGTCCTAAAGTTGGAAAAATCTAGGGAGTGTGAAGAAGGGGAACAGAGCCACAAGACGTGACACAGCGTGCCAGGTGTCAGCACGAGCAGACCAACTCTTACAGGGAGACCTTTGTAGCGTACTCTCCAGGTTCATTAGCCACGTGCACTGTGAATCTGGATTAATGTCATTCGCCTAAAACGTAGAGATGTATTTCTCACATAACTCCCTGATGTGCAGGGAGGGTAGCACGGGGTGAATTCTTCAGGTGGGGGCCGTTTGAAGAGCTCCTAAGAACTCCCTACTCCAAGCGGTATTTCCCATGTTGACAAATTCAGTTTCACTGCTTCAGAACCCATCTTATCTTCACATCTCACTAAAACCACAGACACAGTTATAACACAGTACGTGTAGTGATTAAAGATTCTGAAATGAGACTGTTCTGTTCACCTTGGGCTTCATCACTAATTGTTCTGTGAGTCTGGGGTCTGTTTCTTAATGATAGTTCAAAATAACACTTACTGAGCATGTAATCATATAGCAACTACACTATATAGCCAAGCACTTTACATATATTTACAAATATCATTAATTCTCAATATGAGGTGCCATTATTACCATTAACATTTCATGGATGAGGAAACTGAGGCACACATGTAACTTATAGGTCCAAAACTAGTAAGTGGAACAGCTAAAATTCAAACATAAGCAAACAATCTCTGCACTATAATCTCCTCTCAAACCCTCTAAGGCACTACATCTACCTCAAAGAGTAGGTGTAAGGATTAGGTTAAGATAATGCTTGTAGAGTTTTATTACTGTTATTATTTCATATAAATCAATCCTTTAAAAAAGAAGTGGCACCCAGCAAGTAACAATTCAATTTTACTGAGCTATTAGGTATTAAGCTATGTATTACATGCTAAGTGTTAAGAATTAATTCCTACCCTCAAGAAACTTGCAGAGTTCGAGGCTTACTTACATTGCTCCCCTATATAAAAACTGCAAAGGCTCTACAATGCTTTCAGAAAGCTCACATCCCTAACTCAGCACAAAGGTCCACCACACTTGACCCCTTCTTTCCTCTCTGGCCTCTGCTTCTGCCTCTGCCGCCCTCTACATCCAGCCTGAGCTACTTATTCTTCAAACACACAAGGCATTTCACATCTCCCTGACCTAAAACGTGCTGCTCCATCAGCCTGGGAAAATTCCCTTCCCCACCTCCATTTCTCCAACTTCAATATTTAACTCAAATCTTTCTAGAATTACCCTCCCCTGCTAGATTAGACGCTCCTTCTCTGTGCTCCCATGAAATCGCCCATTCACTGTACTTACTACATTGTACAGAAACTGTTCTGCTTACCTGCCTCCTCCACTGTTCTTTAAGCTCCTTGAGGAGACACTGTCATAGTAGTCTCTCTCTTAGCTCCCAGAACATATGAACAGGAGACACTTAATGAACATGTACAGAAATGAATGAATGAATTAATGAACAAACTTGAATTACTGTTCTTGCAGAATTATAATAATTTAATGGAAGAATGAATAAAGAATGAAACTGACAGAGAGGGTCTGTAATGACTTCTTTGAGGAGGTGGCATCTGAATTGACTCTCTCTGAGGGCCGTATTTGGGTCAATGGATATATGCAGAGGACCTCCCAGTAAGAAAAGGTCTGAAGAAAGGCCCTAGAAGGAACATTTAGGGTGTAAGTCAACCTCTGCTACTAGAACATAAGGAAGAAACAGAGGATACGGGCATACTGGCAATAACAAAATCATAGAGAATTCAGACCCCAGGAAATTTTCAATTTTAAAAAATCTTACTGGTACAAGTAATGTTATCAGCTTCTAATTCTTCTGTTTGTATTTTTCATTCATTCCTAACTGACCCCTGATGACCACATCAAAAACAGAGCTCTAACCTTGGCTCAGCTGATTGGAGCATCCTCCCACACACCAAAGGGTTACATGTTTGATTCCCAGTCAGGGCACACCCCTGGGCTGCAGGTTTGATCCCTGGGGCACATACAGGGTGCAACTCAAGGTTTCTCTCTCCCATCAATGTTTTTTTCCCCCTCTCTACCTTCCTCTCTCTCTAAAACCTATAAAAACATGTCCTCAGATGAGGATTAAAAAATACAGCTATATTTACAAGAAGTTATAGCAAAATGTAGAAATGGGGAAAGGAAAACAGTATGGAGAAAAAAATAGGTGGAAACTGCTCGAAACTAAAATACTAACCAGTGTCTCATCTATAACAGAGCAGGAACCATGTCATCAGCAGTTTGATTATTCTTGTTCATTTTCACTACACACATTTCTGTAACAGAACCACACTAACTAATTTAGGATATAGAGGCAAGAGGTCTCTGGAAGCAACCAATATCATTTTAGAAAGGAAACCCTTTGGCCCATGTACTTTGCACTGTACCTAATCAGCCACTGGCATTACTAAAGAGTTAGTGAATCTGGTACAGTATTGAATACATGTTACATTACACAAGAACAAAATGCACAACCACTTTACTCACTGTGCTCCCTGCTTTAAGCACCAACTCAATATTTACTGTACACCTGTTACAGGAAAGACTGTTCTTGGCTCAGACAGAAATAACTGGATAAATCTGGCATGATCCAGACCTTGAAAGAATGCACAGAGTAGGTAGGCCAAATGCATACATGATAATGCAATTCAGACTGTAATGAATGTATGAAAAATGTAGTATGCAAGTAAAAAAAAGAGTCATTCATTAATCTTAACAGGAGAAATGGAGGAAAATTTCATGGTATGTTGGGAACCACTCTGCCTGGTTTCAGCAGTTGTAACTGCCTCCCATGGCTAAGGATGAGTGAGCAACCTCTGGAATGCGAGCCACAAGGAGACAAAGCTTGTCTCTGGTAGCAAATGCTGCCTCTACTTCATCCCCTGTTCCCAATGCATGGTCGGATAGTCGATGACAGGTAAGCCCCACCAGAGGAGGGACAACCTAAGGCAGACATGATCACTTGGGAGGCACTCATGGAAGGACTCGGGAGGCTGCAACAAAGAGGGTGTGATGGACCCTCGCCCCCAGCTATTTTAACATAGCCCGAGTCCCCATGTCCTCTGGGAGAAGTGCTTCCTGGCTCTAATCCACTGAAGCCTGAAAACCTGTGATGGGGAGGCAGTGCAGCCCCTTGCCCAGCTAGAGCGGGATCCGGGGTGATCCAGCATAAGAAAGAATTCCTAAAAGTCCTGTGAAGCCTGCTTTGCTAAGAGTGCTTTCAGTCATATAAGGGTCCAAGCAGGAAATGAATATGTCTCCCAAAATTTCTGCAACCTTCTTTCCTGACAGACACTGACTCAGACTAAGCCCTCAGACTTCTTTGAAATGTTATCTACTGTTTGATCCTCACCACCTATATTTCTGTGTATTACAACCCAATAAAAGTCGTTGAGGAAGTGGCTCTTGGCCCTTCTCCTCTGAGAGACTGGCCACCTCTCCTCCCCAAGCAGATCATGTCTTGGTAGTGTTACTTTCATCCGTGGCGGATGGGGGACTTGCAGGCAAAGTTGACCCCACAATGGTAGGGTTTATTGGAACTCCTAGGGAAAGTTTTCACCATATTTCTTTTTTATTCTTATAATGTTTTAAATTATAAAGGTGATATATGTTCATTATCAAAATAAGAAAAATACAGATAATCATAAACTACTATATTTTTATATATGCCATCTTAAAGTTTTATTTATAAAAATCAGACAATGTACCTTATTTTCAGTAAGCAGCTTTTTTTAGGCAGCATCTTTTTAAGTTATTTACTATACTTCCACAACTGATTTTTATATTTAGTTAAATAGGTGTGTATGTCCTTAAGATCAGATGTCCTTCAAGAATGCATTACGTGTGCCATCAAGCCAGTGAATAGTGGGTAATATTGTGATGTACTCAGCTTCACACTTTCCACAAGTAGCAATTAAATCACTTCAAAGATGCAAATTAAACATTTGGTTTTCAGGATTGCCACTTAAAATTTCATACCAAAAATCATCCTTAGGAAATCCACAACCATTATTTCACATGAATATAATAGACAAATGTATGGCATTATCCGTAACTTTAAACACGGGCTTTATCCCTCTACAAATGGGTTTATAAAGGTACCTACTGTATCATCTCAGAAACAATAGGAAGTTTAGCAACAGCAGTCTCCTAATTTTCATGATCTCTAAATGGCCGGCAAAAAAGTAAACTGTGAACCTTTTCCAACCCTAACACTCTACATTTTCCAGACAATTGATTCAATGTGAGGGTGCCAAATTACTACTTGTTCTGTGAAATATATTAACACTCTTGATAAACAAAGCTGGAACTAAAGATCTTCCCTAATTATTCTAACTCCAGACTTTCAGGATTCTTCCTAAGAAGCCATCCACACCCCAGTCACCCCATCTTAGCAATCAGGTATAAAATCTGGCCCCTCGCCACTAGAGGGGGTATTTCTTCTATTGGTTTCCTTTTCCCCTAACTTGGCTCACCAGAATTTCTGGTTGAACTAGAAATAAGCCTCAATATCAACATCCTGACCTTTATTTCCCCTTCATATTGTGTGGCCCTTTCTTTTCATTTCAGGCTGGAAGTTGCCACAAAAACATCAGCTTCAATCCTAATTACTGTTGTTATTATGGCCCACATCCTATTCCATTGCCTTTTTACAAGCTACACAGAGCTTATTCTCCAGACTTTGACATCTGTTTACTGGAAAACAACCAGAAAATCCAACCAAGCTTGAGTATTCTTTTTTTTTTAAGTTTTTTCATTTCCATGTACACTTTATTTTATTTAAAGCATAATAATGCTATGAAAAAAATAGAAATTAGTAACAAATTTCAAACAAACTCAATGTCTTTAAGTGATCTGCCCAAGATTTTTCAAGTAGCAAATAGTGAAGCCATAATGAACGTTCAAGTGTCCTGACCCCAAGATCATTTCTGGTGCTACTTATTCTGTGCCATGAAATAAAAGGCCCTGGGTGAGAAAATGGACCAAGTAATTATTACCATACCAGTCTTGACCAAATATCTTATGATTACTTACTTAACTCACTATTAATTCTGGCAAAGATTACACATCTTCTTAGAACAGTTCCCACTAGCCACAAAGTAGTCACAAAGTGAGGAAGGAGTGAATAAGAGCGATCTGGAGAAAAGGGGGCAGAGGGGTGAAGGAAGAGAGGGTAATAAATTTATTAAACAATCTTGAAGCCAGACATAAGATGCAAAATATGCAAGAGAAGGAACTGAAATCAAAACAAGACATCAGAATCAGGAAATGGAATAAACAACAAACAGGAGCAGTCACACCACCAGATATCTGAACAATCCAAGACTCCAGAAAAGGTAGATGCTGACTGGTTCCTGCTGCTTTCTTTTAAAAAACTGGTCTAAGGCAGAGCCCCTGAGAGAAGATTGAGATTAGCCAGTCAGAATCTGTGTCCACTTTATGAAGCCAGAAGGCAGGGGAGGGAAGAACCTCTGATTTTATCAGAATAAAATCAAAGCCATCTGACGTGAATCTGCTTAGGACAAAGTAGGTATATAACTCAGAATGCTTTTGGCTGCAAGTGACAAAATCCCAGACCACACTGGCTTGCACAATAAGGAACTGTATTATCTCACAGAACTAGAAGTTCAGAGGGAAGGCAGACCAAGTACAATACAATCAGCAGTTCAGTAAGGTCATCAAGGGCTCAGGTTTCTTCTCTCTGTGTTCTGGCATCTTCTAGATCAGATTCATCCAAAACTAGTTTCTCCTAACATGACTTGGACAGTTCTAACCATCATTTTCAGAGGAGAAGAGGCACCATCTCTTTCTTTACCTCTTTTTAGGGATGAGAAACCCTTTCCCAAAAGCACCCTGGCTCTCCTCCAGACTCCTTTTCACATCTCATTGGGCAGGATAGGTTACGAGCCATTCATTCCTAACCCTTCATGGAATTAACCAACCCAAGGTGATGGAATTAACCAAGATTGCTTAGACTAATCATCTGGGGTGGAATAAATGCTGCAGAGTCCATCACTATGACCAAATCATGGGCAATTTATAATGATGAGTATTATTGTGACACTGTTTTCACTCCGTAACAAACCTGTAATTTAATTATGCTGCTTCCATAATCTTAACTATGAGGCATGTGCTCTGCCTTAAATTCAGATAATTATTCTTTACTCACATCCTATATTCATCACCATAAACTTTATAGTTATCAAATATAAAACATTTTAGAACTTTCTTGTTCAATCCAGTAATTTAAAAAAACTTGAATGCAACATTTAGAGCAAAAATAGTAAACACGTTTGTCTCCCATAGCAATTCCAATAGATAGTGCTACCTAGAATCCCAATGAAAGACCCAAAGCTCAGTTTGGACCCAGAAAGAAACAGTGTTAAGACTGATCAATGATATGTGCCATGCTCTGGAGTTTGGGCACAACGCAGGGCATATATTTGCTGATTCTGATTTACAGAAATCTCTTTAAATAATTTTCCTCCAATGATAATGAATTTCTCCTTACTTTTACTTTAGTGAGGACCCAATCAAATCCCTCCTCTCACTTAACTCTCCCCATCTAATTTACATATACATATATACACATAATATATATCAAGCATGAACCTAAAAAAGCATTTTATATATAATGGGAGGGTTCCACAGGCATTCTGGAACCAAGCCCCTTTTGTAAGTCCATAGAAAGACTTGGCAGAATGGCTTCATTGACAAACTGTCCCCCTTAAAGGAAGTAGGGTAGGTCTTTGGGACCCAGGCTGAATGTGGGCCTAGGCAGGACTAAGGAACAGAAGGAAAAATAGAATGGCAGTCCACTTCCGATTAAGGTGGACAGGCCCAGACTTGCAAGCAAAAGGCAGAAAGGAAGCAAAACCTAATCCTGGACAAAGGTGACTAATCAATAACTGGAGAATGCTTAAATAATGGCAGACTACCAACAGTATGCAGTTACTGTGCATAAAGTGTATTTGAAAAGACACTACTAAAGAACAACCGTGGTTATTCCTGGGTGAGTTAATTTATGGCTTTTTTTTCTTTTGTCCTTCTATTCCTTATCTACATTTTTCTGTGTGTCCTGTACTGCACATGCACTGCCTTTTTAATGAAGAGGAAAAAAATAAAGGAAACATGTTTTTATCTTATTGCTCAATGGTTTGGTTGTTCCAATTAACCTCTTAGTGCCTTGCAGTTGTGATCAGGCTTGTTCAAATGTTCTCCTATTGCTGGGCAGGTAGGTTATTTTAACTTTTGGTATCATAAGCAAAAAAGTGCTCTTGTAACTGAAAACTAATTTGAAATGTAAAAGAAGAAAAAAGAAAAACCCCAGGAAATGAATCAAAAGTGTTTAATCACTCTATAATACACCAGAATTACCACCACTCAAAAAACCTAGTAACTTAGGCCATTTGGGTTTTTTACCAAATCATTGTCTGAGCCAGTTTGTCCAGTTGACTCATTTGCTTTCAACTAAACTGTTATTTGGCCAAACGTGGTTTCAGCCAAAATAAACTCAGATTGGTGTTGGACAAACAATATACTACCAACATTGGGGAAAGTCTGAAAGTAGAGATAAGAAATATGATCCCCCAAAAAGAATTAATAAAAAGGATCAGGCAAGATGCCCTAGACTCTAGACAAATCTGACAGAGAAAGATTACCTGGGGCAATGGTTCAAAGTGGAAGAAAGTGTTTTATCAAGGAGCTGTAAAACTAGCCCAATTAGCTTTGAAAGTGCTAGCAAGGGTATCAAGTAAACTCCCTTTCATCTGCCTGCTTGGACACTTTCCCCTAGGTAGAAAAATGGCGGGGTTTCCCCTAAGTTCCCTAGAAGAAACTTCATCTTCTTGGGGTTCAAATGAAGGAACATGTTCCCCCAAATCATTCATCCATAATCACTTTCTCAAATGAATGAGGTTCTGGAGTGGCCAGTGCATCATGAAGAATCCAAACCACTTTTTTGCCATATTATGGTTCCCATTCCAAATTACAAAAGGTAATACCTCATACTGTCAGAGCAGAGGGGGCAAATGATATGAATTTGTACAGAGGAAAGCAATAAGAATTGAAGTGCCTCCGGAGTAAAGGACCCAGGCAATGGCAAAGCCAATTAACATGGCTACAGAGAGCTAGAAGACACCTCTGGTTTGAACGGTCTTCTAAGGAACCTGATTACAGTTAGGATTTCTTTTTAACCAGTCACTGCTCACTAAAAAATCCTGGACAGCTTTCTGAGCAGCCTCTATTCACTCAAATACGAAGTGTCTGCCAGGCTGCTGGTGTTGCTGAGGAAAGCAAGGAAGCAGCGTAATGCAAGACATCTCTGGCATTAGAGAAGTCATTCTATAGGAAGGGAAACAAGAGAACTGTATTCCTATTCGGTCACAACAAAGTATGTGGGGTGGGTAGATTTAAGTTTTGTCGTTTCTGGTAAGGAGCAAAACAACGTAGAGATGGACTGTTCACTAACGCTGTGGAACTGAGCAGCCTTTAGGAAAACACTTAATTGGACCTATTCCTTAGCCATACACCAGGAAAAATCGGTCAAAAATTTAATTGTAAAATAGAAACCACAAAAGTAATAGAGGACAACATGGGAAAATTCTTTGTAGTAGGAGAGGCTTTTCTAATTATGGCACAAAATCCAGAAGTCGTAGAAGACTGACGAATTCAACTACATTTTAGAAAAATATCTACAGAGCAAGAACATCCTAAAAGCACAGGACAAATGGGTAAACAGGCAACACAGCAAATTACATATTCCAAAGGGCCAATCTCCATAATGATAAAGTAGGCTCAAGGTTATTCTTAAAAGACCCCATCTCTCCCAAAACAGGCAAATAGTAACAGACATTTCTCAAAAAGGAAATATAAATGGCTCTTAAACATATGAAAAGATATTCAAACTTGCTCATAAGAAAAATAGAAATTAAAACTACACTAAGATAGCACTTTTCACCTACCAGATTGGAAAAAAATCCAAAAGTTCAGTAACACATTTTGCTGGCAAGAATATGGGAAACCACGCATTTTCAAACACTTCCCGTGGGGGTGTCAACTGTACAACCTCTCTGGAGGGGAATTTGGTTGTACCCATGGAGCTACCATGAGGTATATACTCTTTGGTCGGCAATTATACTTTTAGGAATGTACCCTACGAACATATGTCACAAGTGTGAAATAATCTATGTAACAAAAGTATTTACTGTAACATTGTTTGTAACAGCAAGAGATTGAAAATATCCCCAAAGTCCATCAATATGGGGCCAGTTAAACAAATGATGCTACAGCCACACAGTGATTGTAGAAGAGATCTCCAATTACACTGGTAAAGTGAAACATATCTTGGATATTTTTCCACTATTGTGGAAAGAACTCCACAATGTAAGTGGAGGGAAAAAGGCATAATAATACATATAAGTTTCCATTTGTACAAAAAAAGAGAGGAAAACAGAATTTGTATTTGTATTGACTCCAATATGCACTTTAAAACTCTGTAAGGATGGGAACTGAGTAGATTGGGGACAGGAGTAGAAGGGAAACTTTTCAGTGCTAAACGTTTTATATCGTCTGTTTGAATCATGTAAATGCATTGCCTTTACAAAAAATTAATCTTAGAATGTTTAATAAAGTAAATGTTTAGAAGGTATTCTAAAGCTCCCAATGTAAATACCTTCCCAAAAGGTATTTAAGCTCCCAAATAATATTCTACGTTTGGGCCCTCAGTCTATGGATAAGAAATAGTAGACAAGTGACTGTGCCTGGAAGCCATGAATAGTAGCACCTAGAACCCGAAGGCCAAGTCAGGGTTACAGCTGGAAATCCAATGACTGGAAGTGAAGAACTCCTGATTAACAGGTCTATGCCCAGAGAAGAGACAGTGAAGAAAAGAGGGAAGAACACAGTCTCATGAAAGTGTCATAGCAAAAGCGGCACATCGAAATATTTAAGAGATAAGCCAGAGATTAATCCCTGGGGTACTGTGTCTGGTATCCTATTCCTTAGGATACCTGAATTGGTTCTTGGTTCAAATAGAAATGTCACGGAGAGGTGTACGTACTACCCTCCGCATGGTGTATGTACTCTGGGGCACTACCCTCCACATGGGCAACTAGAAGACTAGTTGTAAATGGTGGGATGGGGAGGTGTGGTTGACAGCGGCACAACTGCGAGCAGCAGGCCTTCTCGGCCCCTGTCGCATGCCTAATCCCTGAGTAAAGCTCTCTCAGAAAAGTCAGTAAGGCCACAAGGCTGGTTAGGATAAAGGAAATAAGAGTATTCTGAATGAAGCTTCTAAAAGACTACTTTCATTCATTCATCGAATGTTTACAGAGCACCTACTCTGTGCCAAGAACCGCTCTAAGTGCCCAATAAATTCATCCCTCAGAATAAATATGGCCAAGATAGTTTAAACAAAAAAGACATTTTAAAAGATTCTGAAATAAATAAGAGCTTCTCTCAAAAAATTCTGAAATCTGAAAAGTCTCTAAAAAGTCAATTGACAACTATAAAGTGCCACAAAACTATGATAAATGGATTTCAAATTTTATTCAGTTTATTGTATTGTTTTTAAAAAGTGAAGATAGTAATTTAACATATGCATTTAAAGTAAGACATCATTTTCAGAAGTTAAAAATAATAAGGTAGTTTATTTCCATCTCAATTAAAATAGCATAAATCTTTAAAATATGGCTTCCTATTCTCATCACTACAATTGATAAAACAGGAAAACATAACTGGAAAAGGGAACTAATTCAGAACAGATGTTAGGGAGGAATTTTTCCAGTCGTGAACTATAAACATGCGGAATAAATACTGGAAAATGTATTATGGTTTAAAAAAATATCAGAATCAGTTACTAATTACATGATCTAAGCACGAAACCAAATACCTAAATATGTGGAACAGGCATTTTAAAAATAGCTCTAAATTAATGGACAAAACGTTTTTACTATCCAAACTGAGACAATACATTAACATGTAATGTGTTAAAACTCAGGTATTTCCCAATGCCTATGCAGTCAGCTCTTATTTATCCACAAAGAGGTACCCAACTGCAAATCTACCAAGTCTGCAAACAAAATTTATTCTTTCTGCTTGCTTTGCTGAACATTTTTTCAACTTAATAGCCAGCTGGTATTTTTCTTTTGACCTGTCTTCTCAATACTGCACTCTCTCCATTCATTCACCCTCTAAAAGAGGCACAAAGAATTGCAATCCCACCATCACCGGTCCTTCTCTAGGAAACATGCAGAAAGGACAGTTCTGCCTTGGCTGCAACACTTTAAGGGCCTATTCCTAGCACACAGTGAAGATCAGAAAACTGAAAAAGAACAAACAACAGAATCCATTCCAATAGAAGTTTATTAATTTGTATGAAGTCAATTTGTGACTCATTCATATTCAAATGATTGTACAAAAACAAATTTCAAAGCTAAAAATACAACACGACTTTTGGACTATCCAGGTTTCTACTTGTTTCCACTTCATGGGGAGGCAAAGGCTGTGATACTAGCAGTACATTAACTCTCTCAGGCCTCCAAGATCCCATTCAGTGGCTACAGTCAATTATCATGCAGGTCCGAGCAGCTCCATATAATATTACTACCAATGTTACTACTGTAAGCACGTGTGTTAAATACAAAAAGAGTTAAGGAGCCTCCTGACTACAGCAATCACGCAGTGACAGAACAGACCAGGATTGACTCATGATTCACAATCCTTCATGAACCTAAAAAAGCATTCAACTTTACGGCCTGAAAGATCCTTGAAAATCATATAATGAGACCAACACTATAATTTTACAGATGATGATATTAACACCCCCCCAAAGGTAAATTAATTTATGTATGGCTGGGCAACTTCACAGTAGCAAAGCCAAATCCAGGCCTCTGAGAAGCAATCTTCTTGGTCTCTGTGAAACACCGCATCCCACTCCTGGATAATATACTGTACACATGAGGCAATCGTTTTTTTGCTTTTCAGAATTAGGTGATGGGAAAGAGGTGAGCAGTTCTACATGGAAAGAGATACTTACTTCATCCATTAAATCTAGCCAAAATGTAAATCTTATTTCTCAGACATAAATAATATCCTGAACTGATTTATCACCCATGAGCAATAACTTTTCTCCCCAAACCATTATGGCCTTCCAGCATGTATAAGAGACTGGGGAAAGCATGACTAAGAAATAAATTACCCTTTTACTGGAATGCAAGCTTGTCCTTTTATTTACTAATAAACAGAAAAATACTATTTTATGAGAATTAAAAATATTATCATCAGATAATATTTTAAATGAGATAGTAAAATATTATACTAATCTTAGTATAAGATTACTTATACTAAGGATCTTTCCATCTTGGGTTTTTTCACTCTTTCCCCAAAATTTCTATAACACAAAAAGGGTTTCCTGATCTTTTGCTTTTTCTTTATTAAATTCTAATATTCTAAGTCACATGGGCCTGTTTCTAAAACTTCTAACAAATCATAATTTTGAAATCTGTTTGCCTAGTTTACTTCTGCATATAGAGTCATACAAATCTATTTAAATATATTTTGGAAAGGTTAAGAGTTTCAAGAATTTTTATATTTAATTGGCTATACATACATAGATGTCATGGATCTCAATTTTCTAAACCTCAAGAAATTTTCCCCCCAAAAAGTTATTAACATTTCCTAGCCTACAGCATCCAGTTTATCACTGACGATTTGGCCTAAAAGAAAATGCAAATAAAGGGGGAAAGAGAGTAGAATGAGAGTGAAACCAAAAGCCTACCAGGAAAAAAGAAATCAAAGGAAATCTTCCTACGCAGATATTACAGGTACAAGCCAAACTGCAATTTCCTTGTATCATCGTGGAGCTGTCTGGACTTGCGTGGGCACCTTAAGAACGTATGTTCAGTCAGGAGTATCGAAAGTTCAGGTAAGGAAAACTACTAATGTATGATCTCATGTATGTCCATTCATGCCAAGGCAATCCATTCATACAATTTGTTACTTCTATTATTACTTCCCATTTAAATGGGGGAATATTTTATGGATATTTACTATCTATATTAAACTTAGGGGCCAGAGGAATTTCAAAGATATGTGAGGCATGCTTCTGAAGCTTATAGTTCGACAGGGGAATAAGCACTGGACACCAAGACCAAAAACTAGGCAGTAAATTAAGAACTTTATGAAAGACTAAAGCACAACCTGAGTTCATTTCTTGAGCTAATTTTAGAGGAAGGGTAAAATTTCAATAAGCAGAGAAGGGGGAAAAGGAAATGCCATAAAAAGGAACACTATGAACAAATGTGGGAGGGCAGAAGGATGTTTGAAGAACCAGTGAGGATACCAGTTTGACTAGGACAGAGAAATCCTGTGGAAATTAAGAGGCCACCATGTAAAGGCTCTGGGGTTTTATTGTAGAGACAATAGGCAACTGCTGAAGAGTTTTGAGGCTGACAGTGATATAACAAAAGCCGTATTTTTAGGGAGATTAATCTGGAGGTGACAGAATTGATAAAGAAGGGATGGTTTGCAAGTAGGTCAGATAGAAAACTACCATAATCGTCCCATGTTCCTGAGCCCCATACACTTAAGTATATGTCGATGTAGCTCACTACTAAATTTTATATGCATGTCTTAAATATAGTATAGAACTTCTATACCAATTCTAGAAAACCTGAACTTACACACAATTTTTTTGGTTACTTTTACTTCCTATATTTACCTTAGTTAAACAATTTCTGGCTTGGAATCTTTTACCTTTCTTCACCCAATCTTTGCATTAATAAGACTCATCATCATTCTTTACAAATTAGCAAGATGAACAAAATTACATGTAATTGCTTAACAAGAAGAATATTAAAATAATTAAGTTCCACTTTGTTAAAGCAATTGCTTTATATCAGTTACAAATTTCCAAAAAAAAAAGTCCTATTTCCAAGAGAACGAGCACTTTCGTTCTTGCAGATTATACCTACAAAACCAAAACAACATGAAAGTTAATATATAGTGAATTGTAAGTTACTCCATAGAAAGTTTTTAACAGATTAGCTGTCATAAGTATCACGAGAACAGAAACTAACTGCATTCTTTGCTTTGTTTATATAAACTAGGCCACACATGTGTGTCCCTCTTCTAGCAATAGGGTCAAACCACGTAAGTTTTCAACATTTCGTAGATTAAGGTAGTCTTATGCTGCTTGGTTTCCTAAAAAGATAGATTTATGAGGTATGAACTTTCATTTAATAAAAAGTAGTCATCCAAAAGGTAACTCAGATTACTGCAATAGTCATACATATTCCTTACAGAATATTATACCTGATTTCTAGTAAATAAGACTTTTGAAAAGTTATAGAACAGATACTAATTTGAAAAAGAAAAGAGAATGATTCATCCCGTTTGAGGTTACCTAAAGAACTGCATATGTTTGAGGATTTAAAATTAAGAAGAGGATGGTGTCCCAGTTTGTTAAGAGAGCCTTGTCTCTGATTCCATGACTTCCCATTTGAGTGCAAAAATGTTGCCAGCTTATCAGTGACCACTGGAACCTCGCCAACAGTCAGTCCAGTTTCCTAGTCAGAAGCACTGCCAGCTGATTGGTTCAGGGCAATCAGACAACAGCCCTGAGCCTCACAGTCATAAAGGAACAAAGATTGGTGATCACACTCAGGAAGGGGAAGATGTGGGGGGCAGGGAAGCACAAAATTAACCAACACAGATGTCCAGAAAGATACACCTACCCAAAGAGAAAAATGCTTAAACTGGAGATACGCAGCAAAAAACGGAATTATTTTTAATTCACAGTAAACAAAGACGCAGGTTTAAAACTGAGAGAGCCCAATTCATAAGAACAAATTTGGTTAGTAGCTTTATAACTACCTTGAAGGGCAAGGACCTTTTACATATTAACATTTAGACAACGTAGCTTATTAAATAAATTCGTCGAAAGATGTCCTGTTTCCTAAAAAATCACCTAATTTTAGGGTTTCTGCTTTAGTGTGATTCCAATTCGGCATTAAGATTTCAAATTCAAGGAGGAATGGGTGGGGTGCAGAACACATGCAATTTTTACAGCATGGAAATAAAAGTATTTTTAAACCTTCCTGGGGGTAAAGAGTTAGGCAAGAATACGTGGAAATTGTCAAGTGCTTCTCTACACACCCACCCACCAGATACCATCGCAGCCGACTAGGGGAGTCTCCCTTCTTGCCTGACAGCTTCACTTTCTTTGAGGTCTGAAGCTGGTGATCACACTGGCCCGTCATGGTATTTTCAGTTAACAAAGCAGTTACTCAACAGGGGAAAAAGCCACAAGGGAGCAGAGCAGCTGCTGCTGCACCCGTGATGCAAGTGCAGGATGAGCCCCGGGCCTCCACCGCTGCCTCGGCTCCTCCGTGACGTCTGGGAGGGGTATCCCCGGCTCTCAGGAAGTGGTGGCCGCGGGCGGCTCCGCCCCCACGCGACTCCCGGCTGGCCAGGCCGCCCGGTGGCCAGACAGACGGGGCTGCCGGCCGGCGGGAATCACCGTCCGTCACGCGCGAACGCCAAGCCGGCCGCGCGCCCCGATCCCTCTCCCGAGCCACCCCTCGTGGCGGAGCCCCGTCCTCTCCCGTCCCGGCCCGCGCCGCCCTCTCTCCCACAGCTCAAACCACTCACCCCGACCCCCAGCGCCGCGCCCGGACCAGCGTCGCCGGTCACGAGGAGGGTTCGAGCGGAGTCCAAGATGGCTACCCCCACCCCCCTCCGCACTCCCGGCGGGGTCAGGGCGCCCCCTCACGCGCCGCGCTCGCGCCCGAGCCCCGGCTAAAAATAGCCAGGGCCGACTATATTTGGTGCGGCCGGATCCCGGCGCGGCCGCGCGCACCACGCCCCGCCGGGCCCCGCCCGGCGCGCCCCGCCGCGCCCCGCCCCGCCCCGCGTGGCGCTGAATGGAGAAGGGGCGGGGGTGACGGAGGGGGAACCTACTCCGCTATCTGCGGCGCGCGCCCGCGACTGGGCCGGGCCCACGGCCGAATTTAGTAACAGGGCCTGCGTCAATCACGCGCCTCGCGTGCGTCAGCGCCGCGCGGCTCCAGGTCCTGCTCCCCCCACCTCCCAGCCTTTGAATGGATACAATGCAGCAGCGCCCTCCTTCCTTCCCAGGCAGGATTGGAACCCGCGGCACTGCAGAGGCTCTGCTCAGTTCCTCTCCACCGGTTCAACTTTCGGTGCACCCACCCTCTCAAGTCTCCTCCACACCACCTTGTCTCAAGTGGACGTGGAAGCGAAGAAATAGACCTGTGTCATGTATATATAATATTAGTTTTGTTTTTAAGTTTCTGGTGCTAGCTAGAACCTTCCTGCATTCTGAAACGAGTGCTGTGGACCACGGGATCCTCTCCTCTCTCCCCTCCCCCCTCGCACAAAGATTGTGACGGGTCAAAGAAATAAAACGTCACATCTGATTCAAGCGGACACACGGGGACGATGTCTGTCTGCATTGTTTCACTCAAATATTTTCTTCTCAAAAATTCAGTTATTTGAAAGGGGTTGCTTCCATACTCTGGTTTCTCTTTGGATCGCATACTTCTTTCGCCTTTTCAAAAAGGATGCTTCCACTCCAACGTAACCTTTGGGACTAGGAGTCTTTAACTCGTAAATTTGTGTTTTTGTTTTCGGCAAGAAATTTACACTTAAATTCACTTCCAGTAAGAAATTGCTCTCCCTCACACAGTCGCCCAGGGTTTTGGCACACTATTTAATGACAAATGTGTCCCAGGAGGCCAAAGCAAATCCCTTAGGGAGGGACTGACTAATAAATCTTGCTGATTGATTTCAAAATGTTTAATTTGGGAGATGAGAAAGGAGGCCCGTGTACAGCCATTAAAAACTGAAAGTGCGAACGGAGAGTTCAATTTCTGATGAGGGAGGGGCGGGAGGGGGACACTTGTAACAGTCAGACCCGCTCAGCTGTTCAACACGTGTGTGTTTTACACACATTTGAATAGTTTCTGCTTTACGAAGCGCGTAGATGATGGACGTACATTTGCTGGATTGCAGTGGGTCCAGTTATGAAACACACACCTTAAGAATAAAGAAATAAAGCCTTATCGTCTCAGAGCAATCCGCATCCCTGTGTGAAACACGCACCCAGCAAATGATGCGAGCACAGGGATCAGCCTAGGCGCAGAGGGCCGAGCAGACGTAAACAGTTCTAGAACTGTGGCTGGAGGAAAACGCAGCTGCCCCCAGGGAGTCTGGTCTGGTGCCTGACTCCTTCTGCACCCGCTGCCAGGTCACTCGGAGAAGCTAGCTGGCGGAGCCTTCTCTTTCGGAAGAGCTGTCCTCTCCCTTACCCCCTCGCCCTGGCTCTTTGCCCCGGGGCAGCCTCGGAGGAGCGCCAGCAGCACTCCTCCAGCTCTACTCCACCCGATCCTGACAGCTGGGCGGTCCCTCCTGACCCGCGGGCGGGCCTCTGCTCTCTTTCGCAGACTCGTGCCCGGGCGAGCAGCGCCACCGCAGGGGGGTTGCCAGCGCGGGTCGGAAAGACCTCCAGGCTGGGGCTAGCTGCGCCGCATAGTTTCCATAGGGTCGCCCAGAGCGAACGGCCCGGTAATGCGCGCGCGCGCACATGCACACACACTCACACACACACCCTCGCACACGCGGAACCGGCTGGGCCAGGGGAGGGAGGAGGAGGGTGACGTAGCGTCCCATGGCGTCACATTGACGTCTTGCATTCCAGTCACTCTATGGAGAGGCCGCTAGGGCTCCTGTGGCATAAATGACGTGCCGAGAGAGCGAGCGAACGCGCAGCCGGGAGAGCAGAGTCTCCTGCCTCCCGCCCCCCACCCCTCCAGCTCCTGCTCCTCCTCCGCGCCCCACACACAGACGAGCTCACACCCGCTCCCTCACTCGCACACACAGACACGCGCGCTCACACGCTCCGCACACACACTCCACTCTCTCCCGCGCGCTCACACCCCTCTCGCCCTGCGCCCTCGCGGGTGCAGCGCCGCGCGGCAGCCGGACGCCCCTCCCGGGCTCACTTTGCAACGCTGACAGCGGCGGCCGTGGAGGTGGGAGCGGCGGCGGCATCCTTCCCCCAGCGGCGGCGCGAGCCTGGGCGCCCGCGGAACCCCTCGGCGGCGCCCTCCCATGAGTCCCGATCGCAGCATCCCCCGCCAGCCGCTCGCCGCCTCTGGGAGCCTCTGGACTTGGATCCCGCAGCCTTCCGGGACAGCAGCCGCGACTCCCCACCAAGTGCAGGTTTCGGGGCAGCTCTCTAGCAACTCGCTCTAAAGACGGAACCGCCACAGCATTCAAGTACGTATTTGAGACTCGCCCGGTTAATTGGGGGACTTGCTAAAAAGTTGGCGCGCGGAGAAGCGTCGCTCCCGAAATTGACAACTTTGTGTGTGGGGCTCCCCCCCCCCACGACACATACACACCTCCTCGCGGCGCCTGTGCTCCCGGAGCTGCGGGTGGGCTGATCGGAAACTTTTCCCTCGTAGCGGACCCGCGGGGAGCTCGGGAGCTCTCGGGATTCCTCCCCCAGCCCGAAGGGGCGAAAAGCCTCTAACAAAGAGGAGGACCGGGATCTGTGCCGTGGCAGCTCCAGCGACGTAATTCAGGGTATTTCGGCTCTAGTTGTCATGGTAATGATGCTCTCGGCGGCCGCGGCTGTGGCGGCAGGGAGTTACGGCGACGGTGATGAACGGCAGCAATTTTCCTGCCTTTTAACTAGGCTTGAAAATAGAGGCTCCGGTGGGTCCAAGTTAACACGCCTAAGAGTGACTTCGAGCCGGTTGGTTGACAGGTCGCCTGGGAGGGAAGGGGCCCGAGCAGCGGCGGCCGGAGTTTGCCCAGGCGCTCGGAGGGTCTCAGGGAAGAAGGCATAATTGTAGGAATGCGGCTGATTGTATTGAAATGAGCCCGGAGCTCCACTCAGCACGTCTGCCCGGCGTCGCCGACTTGCCCGTTTACACTCTCCCTTCCGAGGTAATCGGGTGTAATTGCGGGGTCCCGCGCTCCGACACGCGTGGGGACGGGGTTCCTCTCCTCCGGGCTTGGCTCGGTGTGGGAAAGGCCTGTCGTGCTCTTCACGGACAGAACTCGCGCCTTTGGAGAAGTTGCTCCGAGTGTCTTACTCCTAATAGAAATGAAAGTTCTCGGTCGTGGGAAGAGAGCGGCCGTGCCAACGCAGTCTGCAGGGACTGGCTTCCAAGGGCGCTTCTAGAACCTTTCGGAAGCTTTGGGCAGCTTTAAGCATTTAAAGCTTAAGTGAGGTTTAAGCATTTGCCCCTCGATTTTGAAAGAACGTTCTCGAAGTCTGCCTTTTATTTATGCCTCCGGGTGCTCCCCAGGGAAGAGCTGGCTGCAGGGAGTTTGGGAATCAGAAACCCCGGGCCGCTGGTTATCCCGGCGTCTTGGGGTGCGGGGAGAGGGGCACGGGGCTCCCGTTCAGTCGTTTCATCGCGACTTCAACCCTGAATCTTCTTTTCCCACGGCGAAAAGATGTTTTCTAGAACTAAGTTGGGGAAAGAGAAAGCTGCCCCGCGGGGCCGCTGGGCGCAATGAATGAAGTTAGAGTTTATTCGAGCTGCCTTGGCTAAAGGAGATGCTCCAACGCGAGCGCCACCGAGACCCGAGGCCACAGCGGCCTCCGCGGCCGCTCCCTCCCCCCACAGCCACCCACTCCCTTCCCTGGGACCCTGTGCTCGCAGGATTTCTCCTCGCGGTTTGTCTCCGCTCCCTGGGTCTTTCTGAGAATCTCTGTCTTTCCCTTTCTGTCGGTCTCTCCTCCACTCCTTCTGCCCCCGCCCAGCCTCCGCCCCCGCTCCCCAGGGTTGGAAACTCCGCGGAGGAGCCGGGGTCACAATGGTGCGTTTCACGGTTTCCTCCACACGCTTCACCACCGGGAGGGGAACACGGGGGTGTTCCTTTCGTCTGCCCACGAGAAAGAAAGGGGCTTTGACAGAGGTAGTTATTTCTTCCTAATTCACAACCCCGAGGCTCCGTGCTCCCGGCCCCGGCGCCCGCGAGCAGGAGCCACGGAGCGTGTTTCCAGGCGCGGAGGCTTTGCCTAGGTAACCCGACCTTTGGGAGGGGTGGGGAGAACCGCGGGGTCTCGGCTCAACCGTAGGAAATGCGGTGTGGCTCTTTCCCGCGAAGGCTGGTGCTCGAGGGGAGACCCTTCCTCAGAGAGACGCGACCCTCGCCCACCGGAGCCAAAGGCCGATCCTCGGAGAAAGGCTCCGACTGCAAGGCCCGTGGGAAGGGCGGGAATGCGGGCACCTCCTGGAGGCCCCCACTGAGGATGCGCGGGGTGGGGGACTGGAAGCGCGAGCTACCACCGTGGGAAGCTCCGTCAGTGCCTGCGCTAGAGCTCGCTCAAGCTTTCCGTAGGATCATCCGGGGCCGGGGAAGGGGCTGGGGCTGGGATTGGGGATGTCAAGGGAAGCCCCCATTCCCTGGCCTTCCGGGGCTTCCCGGACCCGAAGGCTCCGAGGACCTCTCTTTGCCTTCAGGGAAGCGGTAGGCTCCGGGGCTGCAGGAGACGACTCTTACAGGACCCTCCCAGACCGCGCACCCGCAGGGACTTGGCGGATTTTATTTTGGCTCCACGTTCCCTCCCCCAGGAGCTGTGAGCGGGGCCCGACAAAGGGGGCGCTATAGGCCGGAGATAGGGGCGGTGGGATCCTTCCTCGAGGCCCGCGGAGCCACGCTTTCAGCTACAAAGTTTCGCTGAAGCAATGCGCAGAGACGCTCGCCCTGGAGCCGTGCGGGCGCCCTCCGGAATGTGCCCCCTCGGGGCAGCCGGGTGGCCTCAAGCCTCCAAGTCGCCCACCCTCGAGGATGCGGCCCACTGGGTGCAGGGGGCCTCCCTCCGACCTCCCCACCAGCTGCGAACGCCATCCGCCTTGTCGCCTTGCTTTCAGCGTGGGCCTGTTTCCCCCGTGCCCTTTTGTTTGCTTGACCCCTGGCCCCCCGCAACTCGCAGCTAATAGAAGAGAAGCCCCATTAGCATTTAGAATGAAAAGCTCAGACTTTCTTAATTCTTCGGGGCATTCATGCATTCGTTCCGGACTTCGCACATTTCCTATGCAACGTGTAAAATTTGTGTTTGAGGGGTGGGGGCAGGGAGGATTGGAAAATGCCTATTTTCCGCTCGTGTACACTCACTGACCCCCCCCCCCTCCAATTCGGGCGGAACTCTTTCCTCAAGTGCTTTTCTTGAGTTCTTGAGCTGGAACCAACTGTGGGGGCAGATATATCAATTTCTGGGCGACGGCAGGCTTTGCGTTTTCAGCCTCCTTCGAGTGCCACAAAACGGCGGTGAGCGCGGCTGGTACACACAACTGTTCCCCGGTTACCCCAAGGTGGTGTGATGTGTCCTGTTTAGGGACTCCAGTCACCTTAAGCATTGCTTTCTTACCCTTAAAATTGTTTGTAATTAACGTAGCGTTTCTGAAGGCTCCCACCAACTCCCAGTACGCCCAGGCCCTGGTGACTCAGCCTGGACTTACTGTGACCTTTGTTCTTTCTCCTGGTGTCCGCAGAATCCACTGCGGAAGAGCGCAGCCCGGCAAGCCCCGGCCCTGAGACTGGACCCTCAGCTGAGCCTGGAAGCACCGCCGCCTCGCCTAGCCGGACGTCTCCGCCTCCTTCGCTCTCAGCCTCTGCTGGAGAGACCCACAGCCCCACCATTCAGCGCGCAAGATACCCTCCAGGTAGGTCTGAAGGCAGGACCCTTTCTTCCTCCCCAACTGAGAGAGGTGAGTGGGGAAGCCACACAACAAGTGAGTGGGCAAAGTGGTCGATGTGCCCAGTGCCAGGACAGTGACTGCTGAACAAGTATTTCACAGCACAGGTGGCTTCCTTGCAGGAAGCTCCTCTGGAGACCACACCCTGTTACTACCGAGTGGAGCAGCCAGATTAAATTAAGCATTGTATGTCTCAAAAAATATTTCTCCTAAGAAAAAAGGCAAATCCGCCATAGATTAGGATATGTCAATACATTTTAATATCTTCATTTCTGCTCTCCTTTTATGTGCAGTTCATGCATTTGAGAGTTATGAGGCCACTTAGAACGATACAGAACATGTTTTGTTTGTATAAGACCCCAATCACTCGGGCACAGAAGTGCGGGCTATTGAAGCTCAAAGGAGGCAAGAAAAGACATTTGACCTAAAAACCGAGGAGTAAATTCGAGTTGGCAAAAGAAAGGATTGCAAGCTTGGCTTGTAACACCTCTTTATGCATTTGTCAGAGGGATACCGGGTTGCAGGCCTGCGTAGGCACCAAAGATAGGCAGGTAAATAGAACTCAGTCCCAGAAAGCTCACTGTCTAGCTGGAAAGCACTTAAAGACACAAGAGCAATAGGTAGAGATTGGCAAGGAAGGAAGGCAGAAAGGACTCACAGAAAAACCCTAGAGCTCTAAAGGGAGAAGGACAATAGATAAAACATCAGGTAGTATTCTTTCTTTTAAATGGTCAGTCTTTCATTTCACCCCCAGCAACTGGTCAGGAGGCTATGTAAGCCTTTAACTTCAAACTAGTGAGTGTTTTTAAGGCCCTGCTTGAAAAATAAAGGCTTGAACTGGCCTCTCCTTATCACTGCTTCTTCCAACAGGCCCTCATCACCTTTTTTCAAGTCAAGATTTCATCCCATACACGCATGACTCAATCAGATTTGGAAATGTGGGTAAGAGAAAGATGCCAAAGGAAATGTGAAGTACTCACTCTTCTATTAGTCACACCTTTTACACCATACAAGCCAAACAGACGTTAGGCACCTGGTTTTCCTTTGGTTCAAAAAACCAACCACCAGAAATTGCCCATTTATACTTAGCCACACAGAAAGGGAAATAATTAGATAAGTCATTCACTAGACCCAGTCAGTCTGAGGGCCTTCTGATCCAGCTCAGCCTCTCTGACCCATAGTAAGCACCCTGGATACCAGTCACTTTGGGGGTTCAACACAGTCAAATTGGCAGAGAAATTAAACCTATTAAGAAACTGCTTTCGTTTTTTAGGGAGAGTGATTCTTCTGTCATGAGAAAATATGTAAATTAACTCACCTATTACGATAGCTGTAAGCTGTTGTTATAAAACAGCCAGTGATATATTTTATTAGTCAGAATTGGGGATACACACACACACACACACACACATACACACTGTACATGGCAGAGGGCAGGTTTGGTGGGTGTTTTGTTGCAGCTGCTGATTTTCTTTGCAGATGGTGCAAACTCCCTTCAGTCCATTTCCTGGGCTTACATTTCCACCTCATCACCTAACTGGCTGCAGTCATCAATAGGGGTCCAGTCTTTGAGGGCTGCCAGCCCTGCCTGGAGGCGTGGGGAGGGGGTGGGAGAAAGCGACCACAGGATGTGTAGGTAGCTTTAGTTGGCACTTATACAATGTTAGAATGTCACTGCTTCCCTCGGCCAGTAAGTCCCATGTAGGACACCTTTTATTGACTAATTCATAGGTTTATAAATCAATTTGTGTGACTTGGGGAACCATTGGCCTTTTCCCCTAAAAATAAACCAACAGAGCATTCACTGGCTTTCTTTTTGCCCTCCGAACTAGTGGCTGAAGTCTCTCCAATTAAACCCAAAACCACTCTTAAAAACATCGCTGGGCCTATGAGAGAAGACAGCAAATTTCCCAGATCTGGTGGAGGGCAGGGCAAGGGAAGAAAAGTGGGCCCAGAGGTCCCCAGGAGGCCGGTTTCGGCATCCTGTGGCCCCCTGGACAGTCTCTCAGGGATTCAGCTTTCTTTCCTGGGAAGAAAGGAAGTAAAGAAGCCTGGGGTTTTAGATGAATGCTGCCAGAAAGAGGAAAGGATGTCACTTCCTTTTCATTTCCTAGACCTAAATGAAAGAGCAATGAAGTCGGTGCTCCGCCATTAGCCAGGAAAGGGTGCTGACTTGCTGCTGAGAGACCCTTTTCCCTGTCGCTGCAGATATGCCCTGCGTGCAAGCCCAGTATAGTCCATCGCCTCCAGGTTCCAGTTATGCAGTGCAGACTTACAGCCCAGAGTACACCGCGGAGATCATGAACCCCGACTACGCCAAGCTGACCATGGACCTCGGCAGCACCGAGATCACGGCCACGGCCACCACATCCCTGCCCAGCTTCAGTACCTTCGTGGAGGGCTACTCCAGCAACTACGAATTCAAGTCCTGCCAGTACCAAATGCAGCCCCCTGGGCCCAGACCCTTGATCAAGGTGGAAGAGGGCCACGCTCATGGCTACCACCACCACCACCACCCCCACCACCCCCACCACCACCATCAGCAGCAGCCGCAGCAGCAGTCATCCATTCCACCCCCCTCCGGACCGGAGGACGAGGTGCTGCCCAGCACTTCCATGTACTTCAAGCCATCCCCGCCGTCCACCCCCACCACGCCGGGCTTCCCCCCGCAGGCGGGGGCGCTGTGGGACGACGCGTTGCCCTCCGCGCAGGGCTGCATCGCGCCGGGCCCCCTGCTCGACCCTGCGATGAAGGCGGTGCCCACGGTGGCAGGCGCGCGCTTCCCGCTCTTCCACTTCAAGCCCTCGCCGCCTCACCCGCCCGCGCCCAGCCCGGCCGGCGGCCACCACCTGGGCTACGACCCGACCGCCGCCGCGCTCAGCCTGCCTCTGGGAGCCGCCGCAGCAGGCAGCCAGGCCGCCGCGCTCGAGGGCCACCCGTACGGGCTGCCGCTGCCCAAGAGGGCTGCCACGCTGGCCTTCTCGCCGCTCGGCCTCACAGCCTCTCCCACCGCGTCCAGCCTGCTGGGCGAGAGCCCCGGCCTGCCGTCGCCGCCCATCCGGACCTCGTCCTCCGGCGAGGGCACGTGTGCTGTGTGCGGGGACAACGCTGCCTGCCAGCACTACGGCGTTCGCACCTGCGAGGGCTGCAAGGGCTTCTTCAAGGTGAGCGCACGCCTCCCCTTGGCGCCAGCCTTCTCAGCCACCCGCTCCAGTGAGCATCTGAGTGGGTCCTTCCCCGGTTTGAGAGATACAATCGTTACCTCTCTGCGCTCCTGTAGCACAGAGCCTTCACATCCCTTTTCTCAGGGTGGTCTAACTTGAAGTCCATTGTAGGAGGCCTCCCCAGATGGACTTCGGGGGCTTTGAACTTCCTGGCTTGGCATTATCTTATGATCATTTTTCTAGAGGGAGCTTTCAGCAGCTTCTCAAAGAGATCTCGAAAATGCAAAACCCCTATTCCATGTCTCCTCTGCCCGTTCGGAGGGGTAGGATCGGTGTGCCAGGCCATGGACATTTGCATCTCATTTAATCTTCATAGTAAGATCTAGAACTATTGAATCAGACAGACCTGAGATCACATTCTGGCCACTCACTAGCTACTTTTAAGTGTCTCGAAGGTAGATGTTTAGTATCTTTGTTTTCATAAATGAAATGGAGACCAGGAAAGGTTATTCAACTGCCTAGGACACACACTCAGAGAGTGAGGGGGAGACAGGATGCCAGCTCATGTTCGCGTGACCCCAAAGTGTACAGGTCTTCACACCTCTGCAGCTGCAGAACAAGCAACCGGCCTGATGGCTCCCTCTATAGAAAACAGAAGCTGGGGTCTTAGCAATGCACCCTACCTCAGTGCCACACACAGTGCCAGGCGCAGAAGGTGTTTGTGGTCTCATAGACCAAAGGAGAATGTTACAGTGGGAGGGTTTCAGCCTCAGCCATATTTTACCTGTGAGGAAGCTGAAGCTTAGAGAGTCAAAGCATCCTGTACCTCATTACCAGTGATTTATCAGCACTAGGGACGTTCCAGCTGGTTTCTCCTGACTGTAGAGTTGGGTGCTCTGTATACCACTCAGGGGAAAGAGGCCTTGTTCTTTTGCTGCTCTGCTTTTGTTATTGGCCCCAGACTACTTCGGACACTTAATTCCCTCCACTCCCCTGACTATCATCTCAGGCATTTGCAAACCCACAAATGTTCTCCCACAATAATCGATGCCTGTAGCCTGCAGTGCAGGGCAGAGTGGAGGGAGAGGGGAAGCTGGATGCTGATTGGGTAACTAGGATTTGGGGGGCCAATAGGATGTATCTGGGAGCAGGCTGGACCTGGAGAACACTGGGATAGGAGGTCTTGATCTGTCACCTAACAACTATACGACATTGGGTGTGACGCTTCTTTCTAGGCCTCAGTTTCCCTATCAGGTGAATAAAATTCAGAGAAGGGCTGTGAGTATTAAATGAAATAAAACAATTATGAAAACACTTTATAATCATAAAGGGCTATAAAATGATAGTTTACTATAAGTGCAAACTACAGAATATTTGTCAAAACTCACATGTTCCTGGATTGGTATACAAACCAACAAGCAACCATTATTTTTGATCTGGGCATAGAAACCATGTGATGAATTAAATTCTGCAGAAAGATGAGGAAACGCTGTGGAAAGACTTTGCAATGTAAGTGCCACATAGAAGGTATGCACAGGATTACAATGTTTTGAATGTAGAACCCTGAGGTAAACCACTTTTTTTTCATTCTTAACTACTCAGGCTTCACCAGGGTTACTTTCGAAGAAGTGCATTCCTTTCACAGATTGATTTTTACATAATTTCAGTGGAAATGCTGAATGAAGGGCAGTGAAACAGACAGCCAAAAGTGGGGGGAGGATTTAAAAACAATTAAGAGGTGGGTGAGTCACTTCAAATATAACCATCCCTGAATAATTGAGAATTGACGAAAATACAGGCATGGCAATACACTCCTGATCCAGAAATGTCAATTAAGTGTTCCCCAACAGCGTCCCTTTTCTGCCGCAATGCCTGGAAAACAAATCTATATTGGAAAGGGCGGGCAGTGGGATGGAGAGAACCACCCCACAGATCTGTTAATTAAGGGAACTGGAGCAGGTTTTACCCAGTGGCTTTCTACCATTAAATTGAATTTTTAAAAAAAATGTGACATGAAATGCAGTTAATGATGGAATTCAGTGATTGAACCATAACGATCTCTCCCTGTCCTTAAACTGTGCGGCCACACACAAGCGTGGGAAAGCTCTCAGGTTATCGGGGAAATGTATACCCGACGCAAAATGCCACCAGCACTGAAACTGGCATGTAGCCTGGAGGACAAGAACTACAGTTTTAGAAATTACCGCATATTCGGTGCAAGAGAGCTCTATTCAGGAAACACGAGTCTCCTCCTCTGAAAGACTGCTGACAATTTAAATGCCGGAAACTCAGAAGCATGTCTGTGTTTTGGAATTCTGCATTTTAAACTACAATGACCTACGAATGCAGGGAAAATATATCTGATTTTGTGAAATTTTAGTCTTATTTAAGCAGCTTAGCAATGATCTCCTAAAGTGAAATGAAAAGGTGATAGGATGAAAACTGAGAAATGGGAGCTGAGGGTGGCTGAAAGTAAAGCTTGAAAACCAGGCTAGAATTTGGGGCGAGAAATAGATCGCCAACCCCAAATTACCTGGATTTCTTCTTTTTTAGGCTTATCAGATAAATTCCAACTTTCTGCTATATTTGGAGTTGTATAGATTCAGGTAATTTCGGAATGATTTCATCCTAAGTGGTAAATACATATATTTATTTGCACAAATGTTTTTAAGTAAAAAATATATATATATATATCAAACCTCCCTTATATATGGAGCATAAAATTTTGCTCAGTTATTTCTCTATGTGTCGTTTTGAAATTATATGTGATTCTGAAGAATACATCATTATTTCATATCCAAGTTTCATGAGGTGTCTTTTACAATATGGCTATTTTGATGTCTATGCCTCTAGTCATTTATGAAATAACCTATATTAATGGGAGTTTTCATTGAAAATGTGTGGCTCTCATAATCCTTTCTTTCTCTCTCTCTCTCTTTTGGATGTGATCATGGTTTTTAGTGTCCAATTTTAAGATTTTGATTTTTAAATATCAAAAATAGCCATTTACCATCTATATTCTTTTAAGGATAAAATAAACTACACAGGCTGATTAAGTGATTTTTTTTGCCTTAAAACATTATTTCCTATATGTTTTAACTTGACAATTCCTGATGTGTGCTTTTCCTGGTTTCATCTCTATCGGGGAACAAAGCCAGTTACCGCGATATTTGACTTACAAAAGTGACAGCCAGCAAAGTACATCCCAGATCGTTTTTATTTTATTTTAATAAGGTCAGCAATAATCAGAGGAGTAGAACAAGTAGAAAATTGTTCCCAAAGGGATATTAAAAGTGGAGATAATCTAACCCTCCAAGGTATGATGTGTTGACCTGGTAATTTCAGATATGATTTTATCATTCAGACTTGGATGTCTCCTGAGATGTGCTTCAGAACAATCCGAGATGATTTCCATTGTCAGCAGCGAACACTAATAAAATTGTTTTTCCTGCAGGCTAGCGTGTTAGGAAATTAAATTTATCTAATTATACGAATTGCACTGTCGCTTTTCACATTGTAATTAAAATACATCTTGTCAGGTTCTACCTCTTTCCAGAAACTATTAGTTGACTATCCCCGTCTTGTATTTTCTCAGAGAACGGTGCAGAAAAATGCAAAATATGTTTGCCTGGCAAATAAAAACTGCCCCGTGGACAAGAGACGGCGAAATCGATGTCAGTACTGCCGATTCCAGAAGTGTCTCAGTGTCGGAATGGTTAAAGAAGGTATGGATATAATGCTTTTTATCCAACTTGCTAATATGTCTTCTTGGATATCACTGGAAAAGAAATGTTAACATTTACGTTGGGATGGTGAATTTTCCTTGTTTCCCTTTCCTTCCAACATTTCGTTTTTACAGTGTATGTTTACATTTAGAAATAGCTGAGGACTACTTATTCTAATTTCTCAAAATCAATAGAGAGCTTGTGTACACACATCCTCGTTCTATTTAAGAAGGAGACTTTCAGGGCTAACTCATTACCAAATGCAAGTATGGGTGGCTTTTACGCTGCTTGTTTCAACTCTCGTTAAGTCATTGTGTGAATATTATTCCAAACTTCCTGCCATTTTGCAATGGTTGGTCTATTAATGATTGCTCAACAGCGAGGTGTTTTTTATTTCTTTTTGCGATCTGTGGCTATTCACGAATATCTTTGAAGACATCTTTTCTCTCTTTCTCCCGGCACCAGTGGTCCGTACAGATAGTCTGAAGGGGAGGAGAGGTCGCCTGCCTTCAAAACCAAAGAGCCCGTTACAGCAGGAGCCTTCTCAGCCCTCTCCGCCTTCTCCGCCACTCTGTATGATGAACGCCCTTGTCCGAGCTTTAACAGACTCAACGCCCAGAGATCTCGATTATTCCAGAGTAAGTTTTCTGATGTCCTGCTTTTGAATGAATGATCAAGGTCTCTACTCATGACACTAGAAATAAGAGTTGACTGAATGACTTTGTGCCACTGTGCTAAACAGCTTTCATAACTTTTGTATATTTCTCACTTCATGTAGCAGTTCCAGGGCATCCATTGCACCAAATAATTGTTTGCCTTATTGGATCCCTGAACGCCTTAACCAATGGCCTGACAGTGCCGCACCTGTCATACCTATTGTTGCAGGGTTCCTGGTGGTCGTGCTGATGAAAATCTGCACAGGTGAAATACAATTTTTAGATTTCTTTTACAGCTTAGACAAAGTGACTGCTGGTTTTTTTTCATATTATGATCAAACCCTCTGGGTGAGCTTTAAGTTATCCTTAAGGAGTTTACCCAATTTCATCAGCATCGATTGACCTGCTGCTTATTCAGAGGGATTAGACTATTGATGGAGAGGAGCGAGCTCTGGCCTTGACATCAGGAGGACTGGGATGGACGGCTGCACATGCTGCTTCCTACCTGTGTCACCTGGCTCCTGCCCTTGGCTTTCTCATCCCTACAGGGGAGATGATTACAATATTTAACCTCAGAGGGATGTTCTGATCATCAGTCACACAGGAAGGATGGTTGGGAAAACATTTGAAATCTGTAAATGATTACCAATGTTGTTATTTAAGTCAACCAAAATGTATCAGCATTTTTATTTCATGTGAGATATAGTAAAATGTCATCAGCCTGAATTCGGCAAATTGTCAGAAATGTAGATAACAAAGAGAAGAATCACAAGAAAGGATTTTCGAAGCAAATGTGTAAACGTTACCCTAAGGCAGGTTTTAAAAAAACTTGGGAAAGCAAAGTTCCAGTAAGACAGGGTCTCGCCAGAGAGGGAAAGGAATAAAAAAGATTACAATTATTGGGCAATTTCTACATGCTAGACACTGTGGTAGATTGTCTCATTTAACCGTTTAAAGAGCCATGAACTATGGGGATAGCTACCCTCAATGTAAGACAAGAAAACTTAGAAACACAATTTGCACACAAATCAGAGAGCTATTAGTCAAGGGATCCCCAGTTGGTTGGTCTGGTTTGGCAGCTACTACCAGAGTTTCCTCCCCAGGTCTAATCAGTATTTCAGACTTGTTGTTGAACAGCTGGGAAAGAGTGTAAGTGTGCCTCCTTTTAGCTTACAGTGTTGTGATTGGTACATCCACTTCGATTCTCCTTCCCCCACCCCTATACTTATTATGGTTGTGAAGCCTCTTCTCATCACTTGATCACAGACTTCATAGGAGAAGGATAATAGATCTTTAGCACCAAAGGTTGAGGATTCTTATTCTGATTACAAGTAGTGTCTCTTGACTAAAGGCACATCTCAAATAACAGTCAAGCATAATAATGGAGTGGCTAAGGCCTTGGGCTTTGGAACCATGCAGGCCCCTCGATTAAAGTCCCAGAAGCATCATTTAGTAGCTGGGTAACTTTCAGCATCTGCTTAAACCTTTTAGTGCCTCAGTTTCCTCATCCATGTTATAGTGTAACAGGTATAATATCTACTTCCTGGGGTTTCTGAAGATGAAGTAAGATGACACTCGTCAAGTCTTTAGCACAGTGCCCTCCCTGTGTGTCATCTCTGTGACCAAACCTCATTCACCATCTGTCGAATGTTCTAATGAGTATGAACACTTCACATGCCTGGTGCCATGTAGCAATACCTTTAAGGTAAGTGTTATGATCTCTGTTTCAAAGATCTGGAGATTAAAACTGAGAAAGGCTAAAGGACTGAACAAATGCCCAAGATCATAAAGCTAGTGTGCACCAGAGATAGAATTAGACACCGAGTGTATTTGACCCCAAAGTCTGTGCTCAAATACTGAGCTTGTACCTGTCTGGTTTCAGTGTGAGAGCATGCTGGGAATGAAGACCTTCTCCCTGAAAGGACTCCAGCCTCCCCTCGGGCAATTTTTCTGACTTAATGAAGCTTTCTGGCACTGCCCATGCCAAGACTACATAGCACAATCTTCCATTATTCCAGGATATTTAAAATCACTTTTGGTGGTCTGGCCAGAGAATTGAGGCTCCAAAAGTGATTTTTTGGCCCCTAATAATTCAATTATCGGTCAACATGGACTACTCAGTTATTCAGGGGCAAATCCTTCCCAGCACTTTGAGTTGTCCCAGCTGGGAACTGTCTCCATGCCGAGAAATCAATCCAGCATGTTTGCTTGCCTCTGCACCATTCAGTGTGTTAGACCAGAGTCATCATCCTCATCAACAAACATTTATCCAATTTAATTGTTAACTTTGTCCGAAATAGCAGATTGACCATGATAGAGTCTGGGTCACATTGGTCTACCTTTGGGGCCTGGCTCAATTTTGTAAAGTGTATTTATTTTAATTGCATTGTTTTGGAATCAGGTTGAACCTCCCAGCTTGGATTCTCTTGCTTGTAAATGGCTTTACAACATTATCAAAAATTGGACCCAAATCAATTAACTTTGAGTTTTTATCAAAAACTTGGATGGAGGCAGAAAAGGCATGCTGATCACATTTGCAGATGACAGGAAGCTGGGAAGGATTGCTAATATGATGGATGTCATATCAACATTCAGAGTGATTTCGACAGGTTGGAACAGGATGGGCTGAAACCATCATGGAGGAAGCTAACAAAAATAAATGTGAAGCTAAGCATTTAGAATTTAAAAACATGGGAGGGCCTTGGCCTGTCAGTAGTCCATGTTAAGAAGATCTTGGGAGTCTGTTCCATACACTCTTGCAATGAAGCAACAGAGGATACGTGATGTGTGGTGGAAGAGAGAGATGCTAAATTACCCTGGGCAGCAGGAGTGTGGTACCAAAACCAAGTTGGGGATGGTCCCATGGACTCTGTCCTATATATATCAGACCACCTGTCAGGGTTGAGTCCAATTCTAAGCTGGGTTTAAGGGGGATGTGGACATACTGTTTCTGGAAACTTGTAAGGGATGATTGGAGGAAATGACCATATGTAGACAGGAAGGGAGAAGGTTTGGCAGGATTAGGGCCCTGTTTTGCCCTGTGGCAAAAAGGACTATAGCTCTCAAGGGCAGATCTGGAGGAAGAAGGAGGGAGCCTGTTTCAGATCACCCTGAAGACAAGGATGAGCTCTCTTAGCTACAAGAGCTAGCTACTGTGGAAGCTGTGATCATCAATAAAAGGAATGAATAAGCACATGTAACAGTATTTCTCACTAGCAGAGAGGCTATTTTGGATGATATTAAATTCTTTCCAGCTCCAAGATTTTATGATTCTGGGGTTTAGCTTATTATCCCCAAATGCAAGTGATTTTATGTATATATATATATATATATATATATATATATATATGTGTGTATATATATATACATTTTAAGTAACTTGTTATTTAATAAGATTGAACTTGCTTTGTTCTCTAAAAAAAAAAACAGCATAAAATAAATGAAGCAAGATGAATTTAAGTGCCTAGTACTTAAGCCCCAGCTTTCTGTGCTATAATTTATGGCTCTGGTAATTTTTTTAAGAATGTCATTCATTGAAACTCAATTTTCATAATACTTTCTCCTTAAAACTTTAAATTTATGAATGTATACAACTGGAGGCAACTTTGAGATCACCTAATCCAACCCCTGTATTTTCACAGGAATAAATAGAGGCTTCCAAAGGTTGAGTGACTGACCCAAGGTCAGTGGCAGAGTTCAGCCTAGCTCTAAATCTCGTCATTCAGGGCATTTGAATGTGTTTCCATTTCACCGTGCTGCCACTTCTATTATATGGCAATGTAACTAGGTTTTTAAAAATCACGATAATATTAATAAATATCCATTGCTTTTTGAAAAGGCAAACCATTTAGAAGGGGATAAAGTGAAAAATGTCACACTCCTCACTTGTTCCTGCCCATTAACAGCAGTGGTGTGTATCCATAATTTATTACATTTTAAAGAGGAATTCGCCCTGTCAGGTTGGAGTCAGACAGTTGGTTGGATGGAAACAATGTATAAAAGGTACTAGCTTCCCTCAGTGAATCAGGCAAATAGAGAAATGAAGACACATTTGCCAGACATGTGTGTACATTCCAATCGTCTTGTATCGGCATATGTGCCTTTAAGGTAGTGAAGCCGCTTTCCTCATTGGTGGGAAAGGAGATGGAAGAGTTTGGTTCCAAGTCACAGAGGGAATGAGCGTTTTCAGGGCCAGAAAGAGAGTGCTCGCTTTGTGAAGTGTTCCTGGCTCTGGGGCCTTCACGTTTCCTTTGGGCCAAACTCCTCTCCTTCAAAATTGAGCTCAGATCATTGTATATCAGTGCAGTCAAAACATGTCACATTTGATTTGTTTCTTCTTAAAATGTTGCTATTCCCTGCCCCACAGTTGCTTTTAATTTAGCAATACGAGTGTATATAGATACTGGGCTTGGTTTCAGAGCCTGCATAATTACTAATGAGAAAGTAAACTTAACCTCCTCATTAGTTGGTCATTTCAAGTATTTTTCAGCAAACTGGGATGTCTTCTGGTAATTGGTGTCAGTGTAGGAACAGACGCCAAACACAAGAGATACTGCCTAGATAAAACCAGGCACCAGCAAACGGCATCTAAGTATGTTAACAAGATAGCTTGAGAAATAACATGGCCAACACGTGTCAGACCTACAAAGTAAACAGCATGAAAACTCTGCGGACAGTGGTTTCATGAGGCTCCTCTGAGACGGCCACCAGTTCATTAGATGATTTCAGGCCAGTTCCTGCATCTGAATGGTGAGGAGATTGGACTAAGTGCACGCCCGTGACCCTTCCAGCCTTCTCATTCCCTGACTCTCTGATCCTTATGCCTGCTGTAACAGGTCAGCATTTCCCAAAGTGTGGCGCCCAGACTGCCTCTGTCAGAAAGAACCAGGGTGTTTGCTTAAAATGCAGATTCCCTGGCCATGCCCAGGCCTACTGTATCAGAATTGGGGGAAGGGAGAAGGCAGGCAGGAATCACTATTTTTACAAGCACCTCAGATGATCAGCACATTAAAATTTAAGAACCATCAATATACTTTAATAAGAACAACTCAATTTTACTTTGAATCTCCTATTTCCTAGCTTTTCTTGGGCTGACAAGAAATGAGTAGTAGGAATATAGATTTTTAAGAAAGCAGTTAGTTCATTTAATAAGTATATGGCCTGGCTGGTGTAGCTCAGTGGATTGAGTGCGGGCCTGTGAACCAGACGATCACAGTTCGATTTCCAGTCTGGGCACATCCCTGGGTTGCAGGCCAGTTCTCAACAGGGGATACGCAACAGGCAACCATACATTGACATTTCTCTCCCTATCTCCTTCCCTTCCCCTCTAGAGATGAATAAAATCTTTTTTTTAAGTATTTTATTTATTTATTTTTAGAGAAAGGGGAAAGCTCGAGAGAGAAAGAGAAGGAGAGAAACATCAATGTGTGGTTGCCTCTCATGTGTCCCCTGCTGGGGACCTGGCCTGCAACCCAGGCATGTGCCCTGACTGGGAATCGAACCAGCAACCCTTTGCTTCACAGGCCCATGCTCAATCCACTGAGCTACACCAGCCAGGGCAAGATAAATAAAATCTTTTAAAAATGTTTAATTTCACCCCCTTTAAAAAGTATATATGAAATGGCTCCTGGGTGTCAGGCACTGTTCTGGAGCAAGGGACACATTGTTGGATAAGAAAAGCACCTGCCTTCATAGAGCTTTACCTGCCACGAAGGAAGGAGAAAGCAAACCAGTAACTGCAGTGATGCTATTGGTGAGCAGAGGGGGGGGGGGGGGTTGTTTGTTTGCTTCTGGTTTTGTTTTCAAGGGGAGTTAATTAGGTAAGAAAAAAATACATGTGGGGAAAAATACATTCACTGCCAATTTTTAAAGTGTCGCTTTTTAAAGTATAGAAACGTAGGAATAGGTATATACGGTTTGGTTTACAGGATGGTCACATCTAAACTATATAAAGATGCAGGGGAAAGGAGCATTGTAAGAAAATGTTCTGAGGGTATTTTACATGCTTAGCCTGGACTGACAAGTGAGATAGAGTAAATACCAGATTCCATGCTGCTAGGAAAGTATCACATTGCTGAATTTTTTGCAGGGCTGGTGTTCCCATTCTCATCGTGTGTTTCAGGCCTGGGCTCTGCCTGCAGTCTGCCCTGTGCAGCCACCTCATTGCCATGTGAAATGTGTAGGCTCGTTTCAGTTTCATTAACTCGCACTGTTGTTTGTAGCTCCAGATTCTCATCCCAGGTGCTTTGGTGAAATCACCGTTAGACGTTGGGGGTCAGGAAATGTAATACTGTGTCTTTGACTGAAAATCAGGTTTTCGATGGATCAATTATCCATGAAAGCTAGAATGAAAAGTTAGCATAAACAGGAAAAAAAGATTCATTTCTAAGATCTTTCTCAATTTGGCCTAAGTTTGATTGGAATGACCAATAAACAAATATTTCCAGATTCTCCTTGGTGAACCCCAAACCTGCCCTGGGAGAGTAGCATAGGGGAACACACAAGCAGAGATGGGGGGCTGGTTCTTCCGAGTCCAGGTCCAGTATTGCTCAGTGAGGTCTTTATAAAGTGCTAGGCCAGGCAAAGAAAGGATCTAAAATGTGTTGTTATATTTATCTTTTTGCAACATTTAATATAGTTTTTATTGGTTTAGTTGTGTTTCTTTAAATCTTACGTTCAAGTAGAGGGGATACTTGGTTTGTCTTTTCCCTCAGCATTGGATGCTGACCCTCAATTCACCCTCAAGTTACTGGCGGCTCGGGGTGTGTCTAATCTGGCTCCAGAGTACTGGGACGTGGACTAGAATCACCGCAGGTGAAGCCCCGAGGGTCTGGCTGGAGCCCGCCAGGCCAGGCCTGCTGGCTTTCCTCCTTGCTGGGCTTCATCAGAGAAAACAGCACACGCAGAGCGGGCAGGGACGGCATTCCCCTGTGTGCAGGATGCGTGAAATGTGAGCCCAGCAGGGGCAGAGGCCTACAGAGGACCCTGGGTGAAAGCTAAGTGCTCTGGAGTATGGTGAGCAAATATTAGAAGCAGAGAGATTATTGAGTTGTGAGCCACGGTTTCAGGGAAGTCAGCGCAGAAGGGAGCCGTTGGGTCCCATTCCCAGGAAAAAGTCTACACCTTTAGTCTTTTTCTCTTCATGTAACGCACACTATTTTAAAACAAAATAATGCTGAATCAAGGTCAAATTCTAGGCAACAACATCACACCTGGTGTGATTAGCCACAGGGAGAATCGTTGCACGCAAGAGCCATCACATGGAGCATCACCAGGATTGCTGACACTCTGGGCCATACTGACTACACACCCTAGCGACTTTTTAAAAATGGAAATCATACAGTGTCTGCTGTCAAACCACAATGGACTTAAACTAGAAATCAATGACAGAAGATAGCTGAATGCAGGAGCCAAAAGGAATCTTAGGGATCAGCTCCTGCAGTCGAGTCCTACTTCCTACTTAGAGAACTAAGTGGCGTGTCTAGAGCCACCCAGCAAGTCAGTGACCCAGCCTGGAGGAGGGGGCCCCTGTGACCTGCTGCTGCCTCTGCTCCATGTCACTACTCATTGGAAGCCTCACGTGTAGTGCTGGCAGCTTTCCAAAGGGGCTTCTGCCCTGGTTTTCAGCTTGCCCTTCGAGAGTATATGGAATTAGATTCGTAGCAGAGGAGAAAGTTGAAAAAGTAAAATAAAATCCCCTTTTTCTATTCTCCAGACCCCGGGGTTGGCCTGCCATCCTTAACTAAGCACAGGACTTTGCTCTGTTACATCACAGAATCGTCCAGGGCTTCTTAGAATCTGGGCCCTGGGTGGGATTTTTGGGAACAGAGGACCCAGGGGTTTTTGAACCGGACCTGATGTTATAGGATGCTAGAAAGTTGGGGCTGAAAAGTAGAAACCTCCCCCTTCTCATAAATGTAGAGGCTGAGGGACAGTGAGAGTTTCGTCACTGTTATCAGTATCATCACTGTTATCAGTATCATCACTCTTGTCCGGGAAACGCGTTCTGTGTGTCAGGACCTTCACATACATTATCACATTTAATCATTGCAACAAAGTCCTGGAGAAGGTATTGTCCCGGTTTTACGGAGGAGAAAACCGAAGCTCAGAAACGTGAAGTCCTTCACCCCAGATAACTGAAGCAGCAGAGCTACATTATATCACAAATTAGGGGACTGGACAAATCTAGGATTAAAGTAGCTCGCCTCCTTGTCTGTTGTTTCTTTTGTTATTTTATGATGCCTCTTGGGAAAGCACAAAGAAGAAAAAAGACCCAATTACGATGAGTGCCTCATTTCCTCCTACCTAAGTAGGTCTCCAGTAAGGATCTGGCTGCTTATTGGCTGTTGCCTCTCCAGCCAGGTTAGGGCATTGGGTCAACCCTAGGCACTCTCGCCTCTTCATTCATTGAAGAATGTGCGACAACTTCTGATGGAGGGTTAATCATGGGCCAGTCACTGTGCTGCTGGCAAAACAGGGGGCCAAATGAATACATATCTGGAGACCTCCAATTAGGGTGAAGTCAAATGCTTTTGTAAAACTGTACCACAGGCTACCAGCTAATGACGTCAGGCGTCATTAATGACCAGGCGTGGTAGGCCAGAAACCACAGGCCACGTTTAAGTCTTGGCTGTACCGCTGTTGGTTACGTAACTCGGAAAAGTCTCGTAGCCCTCAGCACTGCTCCAAGCCTCAGTTACCTCGTTTATAACATAGGAATTAAGATTTATACCCCAGGAGATAAGGGATGGGAAAGCACATGCACCTCTTTGTGTGAGGGAGATGATGTGCGTATCTGCAGGAGTGTTGCTGCAGGTCTGTCTGTGCTGTTGGCTGTCTCTTCGTTACTACTTGCTGTCTCAATCTTTCTGCCTGAAGCAGGAAAGATTTTCTTCCTGTGATTCAGGCAAAACCCTGACTCTACCAGAATATCCAAAAGCTGGGGAGAGACTTTTTTCCTATTTGTGTCTTTCTTCTCCGGGGACCCTCTAGGTTGATTCTGTCCAATAGAATGTTCTGCAGTGACAGAAATGCTCTCTACACCACACATGGCTCTTAAGCTTGAACTATGGCTAATGTGACTGAGGAACTGAATCTTTAATTTAATTTTCATTAATTTAAGTAGCCACAAGTTCTGAGTCTGATGGTGCACAGCTCCCGGGGCCCTGCCAAGGGGACACCCTTTCCCCGTTCTCTTCCTGGTTTGTTTTGTCTCACAGAAATTCATCTACAAAAAGCAAAAATCCTTCTCTTCTCCTGTTCATTCATTCTGTCATTCCCAAACTTCAGTGTGCATGAGAATCACTGAGAGATCTTGATAATACAGTTTCTTGGGCCTACTCTCAGAGTTTCCAATTCTGTGGGTCTGGATCAGGGTTTGAGATGTTCCTTTCTAGTACATTCCCTGGTGTTGCTGATGCTGCTGGTGTGGGGACCACACTTGGAGAACCATGGGTTGATTAAGCATCTTATTTGGAGACAGCTGTGCTTTAGTGGAATCAGTAGATCCTGGAGGCTCACGTGGACACAAATCCCTGAGGTGTTCGTTCTCAGCACTGGCTGCCCTTTGGAATCACCTGGGGAGTTTTTAAAAGTCCCCACGACCAGTCCTCAACCCATACCAGTTAAATTAGAATCTCCATGGTGGTGATAAAGACATGAGCGTTTTTTTAAAGCTCCCCAGGCGATGGCAGTCGTCAAGATTGAAAACCACTGCACTGATGTGACTTCCACAGATTTCTTTGTCTATCAAGTGATAACAAAATTCACTCTGCATCATGGGCCATTGTGAGAACCAGAGACTGTGAATGCAAAAGGGCTTTGTAAACTGCGGGACCTGAAAGTAAAGATTCAGGCTCAGACAGTCTTGGAAGAGCCCATTAGCAAAGGCGCTGTCTTCCCCATTAAACTGAGATAACACGGCTGTCTGCGGTTTGCTTTCTAGTACTGTCCCACTGACCAGGCCGCCGCGGGCACGGATGCTGAGCACGTACAACAGTTCTACGACCTTCTGACAGCCTCCATTGACGTATCCAGAAGCTGGGCAGAAAAGATCCCCGGATTCACTGATCTCCCCAAAGAAGATCAGACATTACTTATAGAATCAGCCTTTTTGGAGCTGTTTGTTCTCAGACTGTCCATCAGGTAATTACTATTATTTTATCTTCCTCTAGTCCTCTCCTTCCTTTGAAGAAGTTTGAAACCTGCTATGTTTGCAGATGAGTCATCAGAGAGGAGTTTGCTCAAGAAAGAAATATAAAATATGATCAGCATTTAAAAAACTGAGTAGTAGGGGCCCTGGCTGGGTAGCTCAGTTGGTTAGAGTACCTCCCTGACATGCCAAGGCTGCAAGTTCCATCTCTGATCGGAGCACAGTCAACTGTGGAATGGCAGGTCGACGCTCTCTCTCTCTTTCTCTTTTCTCTCTTTCTCTAAAATCAAAAACTAAATTTAAAAGAACCGAGTAGTGGGTATTGAACTGGAAGCTGGGACTCCTGGGTTCTACCCTCAGTTCTACTGCAGGCTTGCTGTGAAACCCTGAGCAGGTCCCTTGCCTCATCGGAAGTTCACTTTCTTTCCCTGTAAATTGAGGAAGTTGGATCTGGTGACCTTTGAGGCCCCTTGCAACTCTAGCACTCTGTGATTCTAGAAAGAGTCGCATGGTGCATAAGGTATTTCCTGGGAGCAAGTGTTTGCTTTGAACATTGCATTTACCTCACTGGTTTCTATTTAAAAGTCACTGTTCTAGTGCACCAGATGTGGCTGTAAAGAGTTCCTGCCGCTTCTCAACCCCCAGTGTTTACTCCAAGAGAATAGCTCCTGGATCAAAAGATTTGGATCAGCCTGTCATACTCAATGATGCCAAACACAAAGTGGAAGTTCTTTTTCCAAAAACTGGAACCTGGGATCTCGGCCCATCTCATCAAGTCCACCTGTAGCATTTTAAATTCAATCTTCCATGCTTCCTTACAGTTATGTATTTTTAGGAGATGGTACCAACATTTCACCAAATATCATAGGAAAAAATCCCCTTTCCCCTTAGTTTCCTCCTTAACTGCCCCCTCCCCACAATTTCACACTATGTTACCAGAAACTCTTGTGTAAAGTGCTGATTCCCACGTGTCATTCCCCAGCTATTTCAGTTTGGCGCTCTCTTAGAAGAAGTCCAGAAATCTGCATTTTACCTCCTGCTCCAGTGATTCTGATGCCCGTGGTCTGAGGTCCAGGTTTTAAATTCTGAAGTTGACCCATTCCGTCCTTGCGCACCTCTGTGGAGGAGACGGAGGTGGAATTGCAACTAGAGGGCCAGTAATTGGCACCCTGACAGCTAATTCAGTGTACGCAGAAGCCAAACCAGTGATGTGACTGTTATCTATTAGGCAGGCAGCAAAGGATGAAGTAGATGGCTAGCTCCATGCGAGCAGGCACTATACTATATATGCTCTATTCACCAAGTTTTCCCCAGCACCTGGGTCTAGGAATGGCACGTGCATGGTGCTCAGGAAGTACTTGACGAGTGAATGAATGAATGAAGCTACTCCTCCAAGAGGCACAGTTACAGAGATATTAGGTTGTTAGTGCAGTAGACTGAAAGAGATAACTATGTGGAAAGAGAATTGAAACTTAAAGGGAGGCTGAGACTCGTGTTAGGATCCCATAGAATTCAGGATTGACTATACCTAATACTCCTCTTGTGTACCAAGCATATGCATGGGCTTTCAGATCCTGTATTTTATTGAATGTCCACAACAATCTTAGGAAGTAGCAGTTAGAACTCGTGTTTTAGACATAAGGAAAAGGCAACTTAGAGAAAGTAAAGGAGCACACAAGCCTGCCCTGGCTGAGAGGTGATGTCCACCTCCAAGTTCCAGGGTGCCTTTCATGAGAGAAGTATGGGATGTATATGGACATAATGTACATTATCGGCACAGGTTTAGGAATAGCCCTCCACAGCCCCACTGTTAAAAGCAGAGAAGGTAATACCAAATAAGGGGTTTTTTTTATTTTGAGCCACTTTTTAGTTTGTGATCGATTTCCAGCGCTTGCAGGGGCTTGCTGGTTTCAGAGTCCGAGCAGTGGAATCATAGTGTCTTGCCTCAGGCCTTATCGGTTTTTGACATTTAAGAAAAGGAGGGAACCGCCTTGGTTCACTGCAGAGAGAGGTGGAGCACTGAGCTTCACCTCCATAGTTCAGGAGCACCTGCTCCTCAGTGTCCTGTTCCAGGGTGAGTCTGCGACCACGTGTGGTGCTCACCTAGGAAGTTGGCATAGACAAGGGGTTGCGGTTGTGCATCCCAGGAGTGCAGTCTTGTCATCAAGGGTGTTCCGGCAGGTGTGACGGCACCGCGCTGGGTTCTGGACAGCGCCCCACAGCTGTCCAGGTCCCTGTGTGTTGTGATAGTTTCCCATTGGACAGACCAAATAGACCTATTTAATGTGTCTCTCCCCTCCACCCCATGACTTTTCTCCTGCAGGTCAAACACTGCTGAAGATAAGTTTGTGTTCTGCAATGGACTTGTCCTGCATCGACTTCAGTGCCTTCGTGGATTTGGGGAGTGGCTCGACTCCATTAAAGACTTTTCCTTAAGTTTGAAGAGCCTGAACCTTGATATCCAAGCCTTAGCATGCCTGTCAGCACTGAGCATGATCACAGGTAAGCACCGCCCTGCGGTCACCCCAAAGGAGCGCACCCCCTTCCTCTCCTTTCCTGTGTCAACGTGGACTGTGGCTTTGGCCGTCACACACACCAGAATATGAGGAAACTGATCACCACTTTTCTGAAATGTGCTATGTTTCACCCAGCTTAAACAAGCGACGTATCTGCAACTTATTGTCCTGCACTTCCAGGAACATCTCCTGTTGGGTTACCATTGTCAGCAAGCTCAGTATCTGAAAATGGGAATTTCCCCAGGCACCCTGCTGGCAGTTGAACCAGCTGCTTCAGGGTGATTTCCACATGAGGTTTCAAAGGAAGGTCACTCTACCCAGCCTGTTCCCGTGGGGCAGAGGGGCAAGTCTCCCCGGTCCCCAGTCCTGGGCTACTGACCCCGAGTAAAACCAAAGAATCGCACACACATACAACACACATTTATTTACTTATTTATTTATAACTTTATTTAACAGCTTTGGCAGAGGACCGAGGAAAATTTATAAACAACAGAAATGGCTCAACTTGATAATTTGAAAAAGCTTAGAAACAGCCCTGGCTGGTATATAGCTCAGTGGATTGAGCACAGGCCTGCGAACCAAAAGATTGCCGTTCGATTCCCCATCAGGGCATGTGCCAGGGTTGCAGGCCAGTTCCTAGCAGGGGCCAGTTCCCAGCAGGGGACACACAAGAGGCAACCATGCATTGATATTTCTCTCCCTCTCTCCTTCCCTTCCCGTCTAAAGATAAATAAATAAAGTATTAAAACATTTTAAAAACTTACCAAAAAAGTTTAGAAACAGAAGCATAAAACATATTCAATTTCTATATAATGCTGTTCTCTCCCTACACATCTCCCCCCTTCTATCTTTTGGGAGGTAAAAGATATCTTTTATCTTTTGGTCCCAAGATGGAATGAGGGAGAATGAGAGAAAGCATGAAAGAGAGCGAGAACTAGAAAGTCATGTCGGTAAGAGAGGAGATGGCACCTCCCTGTGGCTGCTCCCGAGGCCCGAGCTCCCTTTGTGCCTTGATGCTTTCAGAGTTTCCAGTTTGATCCCATCTTTCTCGGCCAGACTGGGGCCCGGGGAGGCGGTGACAGCTGGTGGCGGCTCCAGGGGAGGCTGGCCAGACTCAGGGCTCACCTCCCGTTCTTTTCATGAGACTGAAGCACAGCCTTGTGAGATCTATCTAAGTACCTTAAGAAGTTAAGCTGATTCATCAATGAATAACATACGTGCAGGCGAAGGAAATTAACCGGCACGTGCTAGAGTAGGAGTCACAGACCAACTTGTTCTTTCAGTGTTCCAAGTGGGACCTCACTTCTGCTCGGTCTTTGGTCCTGGCTCAGTAACTCCATTCCTCTTCTTTTTTTTTTAAATCCTCACCCAAAGATGTCTATTTATTGACCTGAGAAAAAGAGAGAGAGAGAGAAATATTGATGTGAGAGTGAAACATGGATTGGTTGCCTCCTGTATGTGTCCCGACTGGGAATCGAACTTGCAACCTTTTGGTGTAAGGGATGATGCTCCAACTAACTGAGCCACTTGGCCAGGGTAAAACTTCCTTCTTTTTGATGACAGCTGCCAAAGACTTCCAAGGGAGTCATTAATGAAACAAAAATAAAGGCAGACTCTAAGGGTATGGATTCTATTTAAAAGACTTTCCAACCGGGTACACCCGAAGAAAATAAGCGCACTACTCCAGCAGGACGGTAATGAAATGGGTTCAAAGGCTGCCTTTCAACTAAAGTGCTTCAGCTCAACTTCAACACCCTTCAGATCTTCCTAGGACAGTTAAACGTTCAAAACTAGGGAGCATGGCGTTTCGACCGCTGGAAGTACGGGTGGGGTGGGACGCGAAGAACCTCTCACACATAGGTGAGACGGTCAGAGCGGATCTTGAGGGGATCTGTGGGATTCCACACAAAGTTTTGACCAGAGGAGCATCAGGGTGAGGCTTGCCTTTTAGGAAGATCTACCGCGACAGCTGGTTTTGAGCACAAATTGTAGCAGAAGAGAGACTAAGAGGGGAAAGGCCCGTCCAGGTGTGAGAGCTGTAGTCTAAGAGGAGGGCCTGAGGTCCGTGTCTTTTTGTTGTTGTTGTCGTTCTGTTACTCTTTAAGTAAATATTAGTAGACAACGGTGAGGCCAGACAGTCCCAACTTGGAGTGATCGGACAGTAGGGATGAGAAGGCGGTGCCAGTCCTGTGCCGGCATTTGCCGTGTGTCCCGTGGTGTTGGCTGCTCAGCCCACCGGCCACGTGGAGACTTGCTCAGGGAGGAGGCCATGTGGCACAGTATAAATAGCGTGGACTGGGGAACCCAGCTCCCCCCCCAGGTTTTAACTTGGGGTCCCATATTTAATAAGGTAAGTGCCACTGGGTAAGGTACAGTTTTATTTCTCCGAATTTCTGTTTTCCCATTTTTTTTTGTTTTCCCATTTTTTAAAAGGGGGATAACAACATCTACTCTATGAGGCAGCAAAGATTACCTCAAATTAGGTTTGCGATGCAGCCAAACAGGACTCAGAAGAGGCACTCGATCACCTGTGTCCCATCCTGGAGGGATGGGGACAGGGACTCCCTCAAGTTAGGTGCATGCCCACGCCTTGCCCTTGGGAACCCTGCGTAGTCCAAAACCAGGCTCAGCGACACGAGGAAACAGGTGGTGATCTTGGAAGGCAGTATGTTTGCTGAATGTCTTCTCGGATGTTTGAGAGAGGCTCGGAGAAGGAAAATGATATTAAAGGAATTAAGCTGCACTTAAAATGCTCTAAGCCTTTTAGGCGGAGTTCAGTTCCTGCCCTCGGGCCTGCGGGCCTGTGCAGAGCCGGTTATGTGAGGTGCTGTGGTTACAACATACATAACCCCCTCTTCTCTCATTTCTGGACCTTACAGTACTCTTTTTGTGATTTGCTGCTTGGGAGGGGGTTTGAAATGTGTGAAGGCATCAGGAAGTGGCAGAAAAGGCAATGCCTGGGAAACAGCAGGGTGCATTGTTCTGGATATTAATGTTCATTTGAATATGGGCTCCCGTGAAATCCTGATTGCTGAATAAGCTCCATTGATCGGAAAGGGTGATTGTGGAATATCACTCGGGCTATTGGCATCAGAAAACACACAGCCCAAAAGTGTCTGCTCCGAAACCACAGAGAACTCATGAAAAGGAAACAGGGTCTTAGAAGGCTAACCAGTTTTGCTTCCAGGAAAATTAAGCATCTGGACAGCACTGATAGTTTGCAAAACATGGCTTTTTTTCTGATTCTTTCTTTTCTTCTTCCTCCACCTCTCTGTGAAAAACTGGGCGGTGAGGTGGGGCAGGAAATGGTTTCTTTCCGATCGCGGTCCTTCCCTCCAGTAAACGGGAGTTCCCCACAGTTGTGGTTGTTAAATGCTTTTCGGTCCCCTGTTCATCTGCCTTAACCATTCCTTTTTGCCAGTGCCGCATGCCTTACAGAGAGTAATAAAAATGCTTTGCTTCTGATGGGGTACCAATGAGGTGATATCTAGTTGCAGTTAAATAAGATTGATAAATAAGGAGCCCCCCCCCCAAAGTTCGTCTGGAATTACTATTTTACAAGTACCCATTCATTAAACAAATATTGAGGGCCATCAGGTGGGGTGTCTGTCTCCAGGGATGTATGTGTCCTGCTGTCAGAAAATAGACAGCCTATGAGGAAGTCATGTCTGATTGTGATGCAAGGGACTTGATGTATGGTGGTTAGTGCTCGGGTCCTTAAAGGGAGCAGATTTGGTGCAGAGGAAGTCCAGATTCGGTGCTGGCCTTTTAGGGGTGCAGAAAGACCAAGGTGCTGGTCATGAATGGGTTCCCAAGGAGGTGATATCTATACATAGCAAGATAAGAGGAAGGACATTGCAAATCAAGGAGACAGCATAGCAAGGTCATGACAGGGGAACACTTGAGTGCATTTTGAGCAAAAGCAGGTACAATGGAGTTGCATTAACCATTTGTTAAGTCACATATATAATCTCAGTAGCAAGAAGAGAAAAATTAAAAGAGTGCAGGCTCTTGTCCTCAATGACTATATGTCCTGAGTGAGTGAGCATCAGTGAATCCACGTGGGGCCTGGTCTCTCTGCTTCCGGTGTCTCTGCTGTGTAGGAGGCTTGGTGCTAGAGATACAACACTGAGCAGGTGTGGTCCCCGCCCCCACGGAGCTGACGTTTAAAGGAGGAGGCAGGCAATAGTCACATAGATATCTGATTTCAGAGAGAAAAAATAGAAAAAAGAATCTAGATTAGGAGTAAAAAATGAAAGCCTCCTTCAAGAAATATTCGATCTGTGATTTAAGAATGAGTAGATTTTAATTAGATGAAGAATGGAAAACATGAGCACAGGGCTAAGTAGCTCTGTTATTTCACTCAGTCTCTCTCCCTTTCCTCTCTCTCTCTCCTCTCTCTCATTCCTTCACTCTTGCTCCTCCCTCTCCCTCCCCTCTGCTCCTCTTCCCTGCCTCCCTTTCTCTCTCTCTTAGAGGAGATATTTATGGCATGGATAGCTAAAATGCACAGGAATCCAACAGTGTCTTTAGATGCTAATGCCATACAGGTTAGGAGTGCCATCGGTTGTTTGTTTGTTGTCTGCTTTAACCCCGGTGGTTATAACATGGCTTGGCACACAATAGGTACTCAATAAATATTTGTTAAAGGAAGTCATTAATCAATTAGTTTATTAGGTACACAGAAAGTAGGAGGGAGCTGAGTCATCTCAGAACAAGGAGGAACATTCTAACATAATGTCGAAGGCAGCCTGGTGTAATAGAAATATTTCTGAACTTGGAGTGAAAGAAATTAACAGCCTGTTAATTTTGACCATGGGCAAGTCACTTAATTCTCACAGCTTATCTATTAAATAAAGATTATCTTTGTCCTGCTTAATTCAAAGGATCGTAAGGTTGTGAGTACGCAAAACATATAATTTGTTCTTGTATTATTTTTTAGAAATTATTGCATGATTTTCCATTTGAACAACTGTAAACCTACTTTGCCCACACTTGTATTTTATTATCAGGTGAAATAATGAACTCCTAGTCCAGCTGGTTCTGCCTAAAACTTTAGGCAGACAGATATTCTCTGTAATACCTTGGCATACAGATATTCTCTGTAATACCTTGTACTGGAGATTCTTGTCTTAGGTGGGTGTTTGAACAATGTGACTCAAATTCTTTTTTATTTCTACGTACTATGCTTCTGACAGATAAATTCATTACTAGCCAATTCTATAAGTTGTAGTTTAAAGTTTTGAGTACATAAAGCTGAGTTAAAATACTGAAGTGCTGGGTAAAAATAAGGTAAATCAAAATGCAAAAAATAGAGAGAAGCTTGTTCTGTTTAATGGAGGACAAACATCTTAAACTAACATCTGTGTATAATTCTCTAAGAAGGGGGAAAATTCAAATGTCTGATTTCCGACAGAATTTGTGGACTCTCTGAATATCAGTTCTGCAGCCATGTTTACCAAGCTGCAAAAAGAAAGGGGGTTCCTTCCACTAAAGTGTCAGCAATCAGGGTTTTGAGGAATTCCAAATTACCAGGAAGCTCACAGACACTTGGTGACTCCCTAGTGATTGGAAAACCTTGCTGGCTGCTGGCAGTAGCTTGCATGGAGACTGAATTTTATCTAATCGGCCCTTTTGAAAAAGTAAAGAAGCCACAAATCCAGTAGCTGTTCAAAACAACAAAGAAGGTGCCTTTGGCTTCTAACAGGAGTGTCTCTGAATTCCTCAAGGAATTCTAGGCCTAGCGTTGATCCAGCTGGCAGGAGGTATCGATCTTCACTTGAATTCGCTGAATAAATAATGGTTGCCATAGTTATTGAGCAGTCACCACTGGTTGGAGAGCAGGGAAACCTCCCAGGCACCTTTTGTGAGTTTGGCCATGAGAAAGTCTGGTTGCAAGGCTCCATAATCAACCCCCTCCCGAAATCCAGCCAACAGCATTGCTCAGTTTCTTTATTCTGATAATGGATATGGGATCTCGAATATAATTCAAGACATGAGGCACAGAAAGGAAAGGAAAGCTTAAAACAATAGATTGGCATTTTATTCAGGAAGAAGAATCTCTCCCTGGGTTATGAACCTAATCTGGTAGATCGCAGTATTAATAGAATGTACAATCAACATGATGATTGTGTGATCATGTTATAGCTACGAGAGAGCTCCGCGAAGGGCCAAATCCTTGTTTGTGCTATTTTAACATTGTTTATTATACAAACAGCATTAGCCTGGAAATTTTAAAAGAAAGAGTTATCGGACAATCTCATAAAGTTTTTCACTTTTCTGTGTTCTTTCCTCTTTATTTGTATGCAGAAATAATTTTTACATAGATGTCATCACAGCTTAGATACATTTTATGTTCTATTCTCTACTTAATGTGATATTATGTATTTTTCCACGTTGCTTCTTAGCCTTAGTAGTGGTCCTTTCTGATGGCCGCAGAATCTTCCCTTATGTGGATATTACTATCTTTTACTTAATAGTTCCTCTATTCTTCCCCTCTTTTTCTTTGCTGTTTTTAAATTAGATAATGCTACCCAAAATGTCTTCATGCACACAGTTTTATTCTTCTGTTGAGTTTTTTCTTCAGATAAATTCCCATGAGTGGTATTACTTGGTCAGAGGTTATGAACATTTTATAGCTCTTAAAATATACTGCCAAGTTTGCAGTCTGCTGGTTTTTTTTCCTTTTTGCTTTGGGTGGGGGAATAAAACTTTAGGCAGAACACCACTGCAGGCTGGATTACTCTTCAAGTTCACTCCTGAGTGCATGTATTAAGTAAAGGTAAATGATAGAGGACAGATTTGCATCTGGGCTGATTAGCTAATAGTTTCCTGGGGAAAGCATAATTATACGCTGCATAGCTTAGGGGTGTTTCTTGCCTTTTTTTTTTTTTTTGACCCTGCAGTTGCCAACCATGGCCACGTGTCAGGCATTGTCTTAGGTGCTGACTGTACCACGAGTTGACAGAACACTGTCAGGCAGCGTCATCTCAGCTGGGCCTCACAAAACCTATGGCAGTGGGTTTTATTACAATCGCACTCTTTCTTTTGATTTATTGTGTGATACTTTAGACACACAGAAAGGAACGAAGAGCACAACAAAGACATATATCTACCCATTTTTCCTAGGACAACATCGAGGCTCAGAGAGATTAGGTCACACCACTGGGAAGTGATAGAATGGAAACTGGAACTCGGGTCTGGCTCCAAACCCAGCATCCTCTTCTCTGGGTTGCAAGGCTCCAAATGTAACTGGGTTACGTTGCATTGTTACGTTGCATGGAGACTAGATGCCTGCGTGTTACAATCTATTGAGATGCTGCTGGCAATTTTCATAGTTGGACTTGAATACAATGATAGCACCTCAAAGCCGGGAGGGATCTTAGGGGTCATTAAATCCACCTTCCTTCTCTAAGATGGACCCTAGAGAGGAAAAAACGCACCCAAGTCATACACAACGAGCCCCACTGGGGAAGGATGCAGATCTCCTGGTGTTTGGGCCTCCTTTAACTTGGGACAAGAAAAGGGAAAAATGTCTGGGTGGTTGCTTTGTTTTTCTGATGATTTTGGCTACAGGGAAGCAGCTTTTCTCACACAAATATCCCCAAGTAAAAAAATTTAAAGTGGGGAACATTAGGAACTAAAATATGATTTCCCATTGGATTTGTGTCTTTCATCTCTCATGAATTATTACTTTACGTCTAGGATACACTGAGAGAGGGAGACTCGAACTGAGATGACTGGGGCCAGGAAGAGGCATCACAAAAACCCTGAGATAGCAGGGGCCAAGGTCTCGTCTCAACAAAGGCTCTGACCTCTACATGCCGAGAGAGCAAAGTAACTGGCACTGGGTAGCGGGCTGCTGCCTCATTACAGGGAGAGGTAACGTCGCTCTGGAGCAAGAGGACAGAGTCTGCCTTAGAAGACAGGGTCCAAATCCCAGCTTTTAGCAGCTGTGTGACTTCAGGAAAATCACTTAACCTTCTGCATAAAACAAGAGATCATGATCGTTAACAAGGGGATCGTTTTATGTATTGTTCTTTAGAAAACAGCATACTGGTATTCGATAATGCATACTGCCTGCACTATAGAATGCCCACACTGCCTCCTCCTGGGCCTCCTCCCCCTTTGACTTTGCCGCCCCCATGGCAGGAGGACATGTGTGTTTTGTACAGACTGCCAGGTATAGGCCCATAGGTGTTTCAAGGGGGGAAACAAGGAAAAGGAAAACTGGATTCTTTTCAATGCTGGTCAGCGTGAAAGCACAAGAGTGCACTTCGGTTTGGGTCTTGCGGGCCAGCCCTTGCATTAGCCAGTGGAACTTACAGCCTCCCCCACCAAGTGGGTCTGTCAAGACAGGAACATTCATTTATTTGCCTGGATGTGATTCCCGGTCACTCTGAAAACGAGTTGCCTCCTGACAGGCTTTTGTAAGCCCTTGCTAGGACAAGCTGGACAAAATAATAACCATCCTGTCATTCATCCAGTGTGGCTGTGTGTGGGAAACCGTCCTCTTCCTCTGCGTTATTCCCCTAAGTTGGGCTCCCCAGAAACCCTGAACTGCATAGATAGTATCTTTATTTTATGAGGAAACCAAGGTTGAGAACTTAAGGGACTTACTCAAGGGCACACAGTGAGTGCCAGACTGTGATTTAAACCTTGGTGCTGTTTGATACCAAAGGGCATGACCTACCTCTAGGAGAGAGGGCACTTTGATTGTAAAATGCTATTCCAACTGGGCAGAATGGAAGACAGGCCTCGATGAGGGATTCAAAGTTTCTTAAGATGTAATTGCCTCCTAAACTTAACCTTTTCTATGCCTCTGCAGAACGACATGGGTTAAAAGAACCAAAGAGAGTGGAGGAGCTATGCAACAAGATCACAAGCAGCTTAAAGGATCACCAGAGTAAGGGACAGGCTTTGGAGCCCACCGAGCCCAAGGTCCGGGGTGCCCTGGAAGAACTGCGGAAGATCTGCACCCTGGGCCTCCAGCGCATCTTCTACCTGAAGCTGGAAGACCTGGTGTCTCCACCTTCCATCATCGACAGGCTCTTCCTGGACACCCTGCCTTTCTGAGCAGGGGCAGCCTGAGCAGGGAGCCGCCTGTCTGCTGGCACCTGCTTGCTCAGAGGCAGAGGGATGGGTCTGGACACCTCCCATGCCTGTCCGTCCTTAAGAGAAAAAAGCAGCTCCTGACAAAAAGAAAGACTTTTTTTTTGGTTTCTGGCGCTTTTCTTTACAACCTAAAGCCAGAAAACTTGCAGAGTATTGTGTTGGAGTTGTGTTTTATATTTAGGCTTTGGGGTCGGGGCGGGAGGGGGTTATAGTTCATGAGGGTTTTCTAAGAAATTGCTAGCAAAGCACTTTTGGACGATGCTATCCCAGCAGGGGGAAAAAAGGATTTTCAAACTGTTTCTGGGGAATACAATTATAGTTGCTTTGTATTTACAAACAAGAACAGCCAAGGGTTGTTCGCCAGGGTAGGACCTGTCTTGAGACGATCACTTTAGAACACACTTCCTGTATCAAGAGTACGTAGGTGATGCAAACAAGGCACAAATTCCCTGTTCTTAATTTCTTTCTTCCTCTATTTCAACTAATGGTGAAAGATGGAGGATAACCTATAAATGAGACATAGCAAAATGATAATGGCTGTTTGCTTCCATATACAAGTGCAATTTTTAAAGTGCTGTCTTACTAAGTCTTGTTTATGAACTCTCCTTTATTTTATATGGAAGTGAAAAGGAGGCGGTCAAGTTACAAATGACAGATGCTAATTTCCTAACGGAGGCTTTGTCCACCTGCCCCACAGAACCCTTCTGAGGTATGGGCCATCCAAGATTTCAGGCCATTCTTAGTGGATCCAGATACTTGCCCTGACTGTCCAGCTGTCCTGAAGGGGGCTCAGTTTCTGAGATGGGTTGCATACAACTGCTTTGGTTGTGTTCTATCCAGAGTTCCCTAAACTTGCTTCAGTTACAGCAACTGACCAACACATTCATTCAGAAGCCCAGGAGCATTTAATGAGTCTCAAGTGATTGATCCCTAGATAAGAACAGGCAAATAGATAGGAACTGGATCATACAGGGTAAACACCAGGGGTAATAAGGTTTTTAAAATATATGTAATTTAATTTTTGTTATCAGTTAAAGAGTCAATTTTGGAGAGCAAGCAAGTCTTATTTTTTAAAAAATAGTGTGAATGTGAGCACTAGAAAGGTTTAGTGGGCTGCGTTTCAACATTCCGTGTTCGTACTCCCTTTTGTATGTTTATACTGTTAATGCCATATTACTATGAGATAATTTGTTGCATAGTGTCCTTATTTGTATAAACATTTGTATGCACGTTATATTGTAATAGCTTTGCCTGTATTTATTGCAAGACCACCAGCTCCTGGAAGCTGAGTTACAGAGTACTGAAATTGGGTGTTCACAGTGGCTTGGATACGCCAATTAGAAATTAAATAAGCAAATATATATAAATATAGCAGGTTACATATATATTTATAATGTGTCTTTTTATTAACCATTTGTACAATAAATGTGACTTCCCATGCAGTTATTTTATGGTTCATTTGCAGTGACTTTTAAGGCAGTACTGTTTAGCACTTTGATATTAAAATTTTGCTTATGTTTTGCTAAATTCAAATAATGTTTGAAGATTTTTAGGCCTAAAAGTCTTTATATTATATATTCTGTATCAAGTCAAAATATCTTTGGCCATTTTTGCTAAGCCACAAACTTTGAATGTCAAACTGATGTCACAGTAGTTTTTGTTAGCTTTAAATCATTTTTGCGTTAGTTTTTTTAAAGGAAAAATAACAAAACTATGCTGTTTATATTGTCATGAAATTATCAGTCAAATGCCAAATGAATTACCTAATCACTGCAAAAAGTAACCCAGATAGCAAATCCTGTTTTTTCCGAGAGTCATTCTGATATTTGATCATATATTATGTTTGTGTGAACTTTTATGAAAGATTATTATTTTTATATCAAGATGATAGGATCTGGCATTTAGTCTCTAGGAAGTTAGACTTGGAAGGGGCCTGACTTGTCAACTGGTCCACTCCCACCCTGAAATTCATAGAGGAGAAAACCCGGGCCCATCAAAGGGTGAAGGGTAACTCAAGGGCAAGCAACTAGTACCAGAGTCAAGACTAGGACCTAAATCTCCTTTTCATCATCATCTTACTCTACTTACTGCATCTATAGGAAAACAGGCTTTTAAAAATAACCCATAAAGCTTACATTTTACCTGATAACCATGAGTAAAGTAGTACTTTTGCATTATTTTTTTCAGCTTATATGTGAACATAATAAACATTTTTAAATACCAGGAAAGCTAACATTTCAAGTAAGGTATCTATAGCTTCAGACAAAATTCAAGTTGAATTTGAATACATTAGAAGTGTTGTGCACACATAATCCTTTCGTGCACCATTCGTATTGGAAAGTCAGTCCTTGGTTTTTTGGTTTTGTTTTGTCATGTCTGAAAACAACAAAAAAAACCAGAGCCCCAGTGAAATGCTGTTACTTTTTATTTTTACACCCATTAGATTTAAGGAAAAGACTTTGTAACCATGATATTGATTGGTTGGAAGAAACAAAGAAGGTTTTCAGTCATTGGTCCAGACACGAGTGCTGAAAATACAGATGGTAGCCAGTGCTCTTCTGTCTTCCTAGTTGTTACAACTATGAGAGCCTCCCAAGTCATCTATCGGTCCAACTCTCTTTCTTTGTCTTAATATTGACACACAAGTTTATACAGTAGATGACCAAACCAGCGCAGAAGAGGACAGCGAGAATTAAAGCAGGTGATTCTTCCCTTGGGGGAGATCTCTCTCAGTGAGAACTTGCCTTCTGTGGGCGGAAATCAGGAATCCACCAGCTGTTAATGGAGAGTGCCTTGCTTTTATTTCAGACAGCAGAGTTTTCCAGAGTTTCTCTGCTCCTCAAACGGCATTGCTCTTTAGTATGTGTTAACCTGTGATTTGAAAGAAATGCTCTTGTATATTAACCATGTACATTTAAATGATTAAATTAAATTACATTTTATCAATGGCTGCTGGTGTGTTGAATAAGCATGCTTCATTTAACAGTGTTTTCTTAATCGTTTATTTAATAGTTTTTGCTGCGAACTCTTATACACATCCCCAAATGGATTTTTTAAAAAGCTTACTAATGCTGAAAAATTAATAGGCATTCCAATTGGAAATATATGAAACCTCACTGATTGGGAAGAAGGACATTCTAAATTCAATAACCATTCATTGACTACTTCCTGCTTGCAAAGCACTGCTGGGTGCTTTTAGGAGATACAAATGCACAGTGTATGAAGCTGCCTTTCTTTCAACTGTATGTAACTTAATAGAGCTAACAATTTGTTGTCCAAGTGTATTCTTTAGGGGTATGAAGGATTGAGTTCTACAAGATGATGGGATAGCAATTGTTTGTGAACCAGAATTCATAAGAATCAAGGTTAGAGTTCTCAGAGATGGCTCAGTACTCTGCTTTTTTGTGGAAGCCATTACAGCTACACTGCTAGACGCCCCTCTCTATGGGCAAGGTCAATGCAACCTTTATTCAACTCTACCCCAAACATCCTACAGTGAGTTAGTGCAAACACATCTTTGTGTGTGTGTTGATGGTTCAAAAAAAGATGTCGAGCTCTCGTGATTTACTTCATCAGTTTATGCATAAAGTATTTTCTGTGCCACCCAAGAGAGCCATGTGTGGTCTAAAAGCCAAACCTGTCTTCTTGTTCCTCAGCAGCACTTTAATTTCCTCAGCAATAAAATATGATTAGCAAGAAAAAAATGAGAAATAATGAGAGACCATCTTGCATATAAATTTAAACATAGGGGCTTGGCCAGAAAATAAAGTGGAGTAGGGGGAAAGAAAGGGTTAAGTTCCTTCTTTGGGGACACTAGGGTCTGGTTTGAATGGGTAGGGAGACAGGAAGTCATCAATAAAGTCAAATAAAGGGGAACTTGCCTGTAGTTGAATTGTCATAAGTTAAATGCACAAAGATAATATTTTAATGAGAAGCTATATGTTGACTTTTTTAAAATTTGTGGCAAAATGCACATAACACTTACTATCTTAACCATTTTTACATGTATGGTTCAGTGATGTCAAATAGATTCATGTCATTTAACCAGCCTTCAGAACTCTTCATCTTGCAAAACCTAGACACCTACAGGTCTTTTGCGCAAACATGTTTCCTTTCTCTGGAGTAAATATGTAGGTGGGGGATCGCTGGGTAGGTTTAACTTATGAGAAGCTGCCAAGCCTTTTTATATAGAAATAGAATGCTTAGCCAGGCACATGGCCACTCAGGATAAACATGTCTCAGACTGCTGTGCAGCTAGGGGTAGCCTTGGCAGTCTGTTCTGGTCAATGGGACTTAAGTGAAAGTGTCATCTGGGTACTATGTCCTATATGCCACTCTCTCCTTCCAGATGGCATCTGACAGCAACCTTCTAGAGACAACATTATTATTGTCAGACCCCAGAAAGTGTCTGTATGGGTGGAAAGTTCAACTTGGAAAAGAAGCAGGAGTAGTCGCATGATAGGTGATGTTCTCGGATGGCTTGTGTACAGGGCAGATCCTGGAATATGTCTGGTTTGTATTTTAACCCACATTAGCTGTGGCCTCTGTTCTTTAGCATCTAGAAGGCATTGTTTTGAACTTCCTATTCCACAGATAGGGAGGCCCAAAGACCTCCTCGAGATATCTACAGTCTGCCAATTTTTACATTAGCCCTGGCTTTAGGGTGCCACTTCTGTTTGCTTAGCTCTGTTAATGAACTGCCTCACTGTACTTCTTTCTGGTGTCATCCCTATTTTAGGAAGTACAACTTGGATCTTCTCCTTAATTTCCACTCCAAATCACATATAAGGCTTCCCAGGTTCTATAAACCTATGTTAAGCAACAGCTGGCGTCGTTCACCTCTTCGTGTTCATCCGTCTGTCCACCTTCTACCTGGAACATGAATGCTGCCTCAGACTGTGGAGATAAGGGCACCTCTTCAGAACTGTAGAAAAATAAATTGGAAGGAATCGAATGCTCTGAGAGTTTTGTGGAGAAGAGCCATCCTGTCAGTCCTAGGTTGCTTATATTAAACGATTCATGAGAAAGAAAGAACTCCTTGTTTAAACCGTTATTTTGAGTTTTTCCATGACTCAAAGCTGAACTATATCCCAGCTAAGACACACAAGATGCAAGAAAAAAGGCCCATCTGCAGCACAGGTTTAAAAAAAGGTGTCAGGAGTATTCAGGACAGTGACTCAGTATGAATCATGGTTTGAGGCTACCAAAAAACTCAGACATCTTCAGTCACAATTATTTATTCACTTATTAATTCCTCGATTTATTCAACTTTGCTTTAGGTCCTGTGTTTCTGCTTCTTCATAACCTCCTAGACCGGATGCAGCCTGCCCCCGCATGGTCGTAATTCTTTCAATCTCGCGGTTTCTCTTATCACCTTCTAATTTCACTTTCACCACTAACCGCCTTATTCAGTATTTTCCAATTCCTATTCCTGAGAGAGAAAATGTAAGAGGTCTAGCTCAACTGTTCATGCCAGGCCAAATTAGATGCCTGCGCAATCTGTGGATTAGGTGCCCTGTGGTTGAGGAAGAACATCCATCGACCTTTCAGAAAATACGGTAACGTGAATAGTTGCAGTCTGAAGGAGCTGTGATTATAGTGGTATTATGGCTGTCATATCCACTATAGTAGGGAGCCTGATGTGCTTCATGGGAGCAATTGTAGAGGGCAGTTTTGATAGAATCTTTCCTTCTTGATCTCTTTAGTGCCTAGCACAGTGCCTAGTTCCACAAAACCCTTAGAAAATGCTTGCTGAGTGAATTCAAGTTAGATATTCATTGATGAAAGTGGGAGATGGAAAACATATCAAATTCCCAAGAGATAGACTATGTCATGGTTTCCAAAGTTAGTATCTATCTACTTTCATAGTTTTCTTTCTTTTGTTTTGTTTTTAAGTCTATCATATTGATAATGTTATTATAGTTGTCCCATTTTTTCCTCCTCTTCATTCTCCTCTGCCCCGCACATCCCCCACTCTTTAGCATTTCCCCTCCTTAGTTCATGTCCTTGGGTCATACATATAAGTACTTTGGCTTCTCCATTTCCTATACTATTTCATATTTTTCTGAACTTCAATTTTAAAAAAGACAGAGAAAGAGTGAAAGGCATCACAACCCCAAGGAAGGTTTGTTTTTTTCCTTTCCTTTAGAAAGCAGCTGTCAGTTTAACTTATCCGAAAATACCGTCAGTGATGAGCATGACTGAAAATGCGTTTTATCTGTAATTAGAGAGATTACATTAAACACTATTATTTGCAGACACACATTGAATTAACCCTAATCGAGGCTAGCAAATAGTAGAGCCTGCCTGTTTTTTGCCTCAAAATTTTTAGAAAATTGTGACAGTTGACACACAAGGGACAATGCTGACGAGATTTCTTCCCATCAAATGCCAGACAGTAATTGTAATTGCGTTTAAAAATGTTTTAGGCAGTTTCTGTAGCAAATCAGAAGTTGCCACAAATTGTGCCGATAGTACCCAAACACGGAGGTTGTTGGCTGTGCATTCCAATAGGAGTTTAATGAATTGATTTTTTAAGGAATTCAATTCTGCATCTGTTTTCAGGTATAATTAATTCACTCTGATTAATGTGATTAGCATGGATATCAGTGGATTACACATGATCCCCTTTATTTATTCACTTATTTTTTAATCTGCCACACTGTCCATGGGGAAATTATATAAGTGTTTTTTTGGAAAACATCTTGCTGGTAGCTTTGATTGCACTGGATTTTCTGCAAAGCAGAATCCTGGCAGGAAGTCACTGATTATTCAGGGTGTGAAGCAATGTGCTTTTGTTCGAGGGACTACTGAAGGCTACACAGTCCCTAACTTTAAACAGTTTATAATCCAGAGGGGAAGAGGAGACCAACATTCCAATGAAAGTCACCTGTAGAAAAACAAGGCTGTCCTCGGATTCTCCTTTCCCTGAGCGCCTCTCCTGGGCTCTCCTCAATAATGCTATCACTAGAGCATGTCAATGGCTTGCCTCTTTCATCCTCCCGCTGTCCTGGGCAGTCTCATGCATGGCTTCAGCTACCACTCCTGAGTCTGCATCTCTAACTCAGCCCTTCCTCCTGAACCTTCAACCTGGAGGCTCCAGGTGCCTCCAGGTATCTTCACCTGTATATTCCACTGGTTCTTCAAATTTAACACACCAAACCCGAGTCTGTGGTCTCCATCCAGATTTGCCTCTGTTGTCTTCCCAGTCTGTGGAAATAGCTCCTCCATTCACTGAATCATCCAAGCCAGCTATTTCCAACTGGTGTTCCACGTTAAGCACACTGCTGTGCTGCAAGAATTTTTAAAACATGCAATACCTGACTATTTAGTCAGGGGCACTGACCTCTTTTCTCTTAGGTTGTCAAATAGAAAAATGACAACAGCCATCACAACATTCCAGTATGAGTGAATCAAAATTATACCTACTTTTTTTCTCAAATTGGCAAAAAATACATTTTGGGTGTCCTGCAAAATTTAGTAATTAGTTTCCATGTGCCACGAGATAAAAAAAGGCTAAAATTCATGGATCCATGCTAAACTATTGTTGTGAGTCTCAGAACAAGAAAGTACCCATTTATTTCCCTTGGTTCTCAAAACTTCATTTTTATTGTTCATTGGAATCATCTGGAAAGCTATTTAAAACGGTTTTCTGGCCCTGCCCAGTGTGACTGAGCTGGTTGAAGCATCATCCCATAATCAAAAAGTTGTGGGTTCGACTCCCAGTCAAGCCACATACCTAGGTTGCAGGTTCAATCGCCTGTCCAGGTTCATGCGATTCCTAGTCGGGGCACCTTCAGGAGGCAACCAACCAGTGTTTCTCTCTTGCATTGATGTTTCTCTCTCTCCCTTCCACTCTCTCTAAAAGCAATGGGGAAAAAAAAGGAAAATCATTTTCTGAGACTCATGTCCAGAAATTCTGTTTCGGCAGTCTGGAGTGGGGTCCATGAGTTTGCACTTCCAGGCAAGCTTATGAGTAACAGCAGTGGTCTTGGGCCAGGGGCCACATTTTGAGTACAATTGCCCTAGAAAATGAAAAGAACTCAAGCACATTTTTCTGACTCACCAACTCATTACTATTTGAGTGATCTCTGGCAAAGAATGAAAGCCGAGGAAGCTAATCTCCTCTGGGGGAAAGCATTTCTGCATCAGCCAGAGGAAGCATGAATTAATGAAACAGCATGTGACTTAAATATTTCTTGATCCATCAACAATGCATGGAGTGCCTACTCTCTGCTAGGCACAGTGCAAGGCACTTAGCTAGGATCTGAGATACAACGCTGAGTGCAACCATGGCACAATCCATGTTTTAATAGGTGAACTTGAGCAATTCATTGCAACTTAGATGTCTCATCTGTATAATGGGGGTAGTAACAGTACCGTGTAGACTTTATGTGATATCAAATAGAGGGCTATATTAAGTGCCTAGTTGAACACCTTGCACACTGATACTCAACAAGGGTACTTAATAAATAGTAATTAGTTATTTTTTGTGCTAGAATTAGCCACTTTAAAGTGCTATCAAATATTGCCGCTATTTTTAGCATTATTTCATAGATTGCCTCAATGAGCCTACCCAGGTAGTTGGCTAGGCTTTCATGATAAAAGACCCCAAGCAACTGAAGACATTGTGAAACATTCATAGTCGTAGAGCCCAGAGTATTTTTCTTAAGATTATTGGGGCTTAAGTGTTAATAATAGTTTCCAATTTTTCCCCAAAGGGACTCTTGCACATTCGTTTACTGTTTGATTAATTCTCTCAGGTAAATTGGAGTTGACTCAGAAGCCGAGAGAAACAAGAAAACCTGTTCTTTTTTTAAACTAGATTCTAGGATTTTGAGTGTCACTTTGCTTGAAAGGAAGTGGCTATGAAGATAAAAAGAAAACTTCTCTTTGTTATCATGGACAAAATGATAACAGCCAAACAACGGAATGGTAGGAAAGCCTTGGAAATGATATTGATTTGAATTTACTGATATATAAAAAAAATGGCAAAGAGAACAACAGTATGTGCCATTTTGATTTTTTAAAAAGATTATAGGCTTATTTATGTGTCTCTACGTGGAAAAAAACATCTGGAAAGCTACCCTCCTGTTTCTGCGAAATAATTATAATTCACCTGCAAATATGAGTCTATATTTTCTAGGTTTTATTCAGTGACTACATGTGGTGAAATAAGCATTTAGGAAAAAGAGAAGGAAAATGAATGAGCCCGCAGGTCCCATGAGGGAGGAACAAACGAACCTGTGGAAGCTCCCCTTAATGGTTCTCAATCTGGATGCATGTTAGTATCACCGGGGGAGTTTTAACAGCATCTCAATAGCCAGGGGGCACCCAAGACCAATTAAATTAAAATCCCTGGGGCTGGAAGCCAGGCTCCAATAGTGTGTTCATCTCCCTAGGTGCTTTCACGAGCAGCCAAGGCTGAGAGCCGGTGCCTCAGCAGACCTTCCGCGGCTCCTCGAGTGTTTTCGGTGGGCCAGGGGTCCCCACAATCACACTAGGCCCCAAGAGAAACGTCAGTGTTTGTTTGCCCCCAGTACCAGCATAATTTTATTCATATTTCAGAATGACTTAGAAATAGATTAGGGCTGGAAAGTACTTTGGCCCCTAGATGAATTTAAGCAGAAATGGTGGAGACGGGACACGAGGTGGAATACCTAGGTCCCTTGTGATCCCTGCCATCTGATGGCTGTGTGATTGTGGACAAGCTGCTGTTCTCTGAGCCTCAGGTTCCTCCTAGCTCTTGCCTCTCTGGGCTGCTGTTGGGATTAAATTCATTAAAATCCACGAAAAGAGTTTTGTAAAATGTAAAGTACTAAATAAGCATTCTTATTTTAGTAGTTTATAACCAATATTATGAAGAATATGCTCAGGGGAAGATGATATCTGAGGAAGACAGGAAAGGTTGACTTACTCCCCCAGAGGAGACCCGGGCCTCAGACTGAACAGGGAGACCGAAGCTCAACAAGAATGAAATAAGGGGCAAATCCATGGGCTGATATTAGAAGCAACCTGACAGGCCAAACATGAAGCACTTCTTTCTCAGAAATCCAGAGAAGAGACTCTGAGAAAGACCTTCCCTTTGCTTTTCTGATGGCTTCCAGGAATTTATACCAAAGTGGTGATGTCCCAGAATAAATATGTTTTCTTCTCATAATTAAGCCAGAGGTTCTGGGAATGGGCTGAACACAAGGCTGAATTCATTACTGAGATTGCTTGCAATTTAATTCAGGTTCCAAAGAAGTGGTCCCTGTGTGTCATCGAAGAAGAATTTTTGCATCTAGACAACAGACTACATATGCCTCTAGATTGACTTTCCCTTTTCCTCGGCACTTAATTTATTCTCTGAAAATCATGGGCTCTGGAGAGAATTTTAATGCCACACTATCTGTGGGAGGAGCTCTGCAGTAGATGGGACCGTCTGAGATGTCATTCCATGTGGGTAGTGACAGAAGAAAGTTGACAGCCCCTTAGGATCAGGGACCATGGCTTTTTGTCTTTGTACCCACTGCATGTCACCTAATGTTGGAGCCAAAAAAATACACATTGAATCAAATGCCTTAGAAGTGCCTCCTGCAGGCACAGCTCTTACCTCGTGGTAGGAAATTAGTAAATATTTGTGGAATAAAGAGCATTGGAACCAGGCCTAACACACTGAAGGTGTCCACTGTTGGGCAGGTGTGTTTCCCCTTTGCTCACGTTAGCGAGTTATTGGCTGCAACGTCTCACATACAATGGGCTTATTTTCCCATCTTCTCAGGGTCAATGTGGGTCCACACTGAGGATCAACTATAGCATTTTTATGGTACGTTCCAGTTGTGTTATTTCTCCTGGTTCCTCACAATTTCAGGAAGGATGGCTGCTGCAGTAATCCAGGCAAGAGAAAAGGAAACTGAAACAATAAGAGTGGCAGTGGGAGGGGAGAAACTTTCAACCCAGGATTTTGGTTGGGACACCTGAGTGAATGATGACCCTATTCACTGAGATCTGCAGGAGGTATAGTTTTGAGGCAAAATACGATGAGTTTAGTTAGGGACGTGCTGCACTGTAAGTGCCTGTCTATCATCTAGGTGGCAGTGTTGAGTAGAGCATTGGATACACAGGTACGAAACTCCGAGAAGACAACCGGTGAGATATTTTTGAACACCATCAGCATATAACAGTAATAGAAATCCAGAAAGATTTGAGTGTCCGGAGAACAGTTTCAGGGAGATGGATGTGACAGGAACCAGTACTAGAGGGTGCAGGAGGTGAAGATGGACAGAGCATGAAAGAAGAGAGGGTAATATGGAAGGGGACATGAGGACCAGTGAGAGATTTTACAGATGAGAAAGACATGTTTAAATGCAAATGGGAGGGGACAAGATGAACATGCTAGGCAGCTCTGTATCTGTACCCGACCTGGTCATACTTTTACTTCCATCTTCTAGATCTAGAACAAGTTTCTCTCTTGGCCAACTCTAACTCAGAAGCGTACAAAAGTGAAATTGTAGGAAATGTAGTTCTCTGTTTATCCAAGTTGACACAGCACAATCCAGGTGAGTTCACCCTTTGTTAACTGGTATCCACAAACACTTCTTTAGACATACTTAACTTCCAAATAAAAATACCCACAAGGCCATGCTTTTGTATAACATAATTCAACTATCCATACAACTCAAAACTGAAAAATGCAAATTTCCCCCAGTAAAAGAATATACAAAGTCCACTTCACCCATTCTAAAGAACAATATTTCACCATTTATCTGGCACTAAACTGAATCTTCAAAATGCTTTTACATGAGTGGACCTGGAGAACATTATGCTAAGTGAAATAAGCCAGTCAGAGAAAGACAAACACCATATGATTTCATTCATATATGGGATATAATGAACAAACTGAACTAACAAGCAAAATATAGACAGACTCATAGGAGGACAGCTAAGGGGTTGGTTAGGGGGTGGAGGGGTTGAGCAAAAAGGATTCATGGACAACAGTGTAGTGATTGTGGGGATACAGAGGGTATAAGGGGACTAAATGGTAATGGAAACAATACAATAAAAATAAATAAATTCTACAAATACTACTACATAATCAGGTCAGCTACTTCCAGGGGATGGAAAGACTGGTACTCAGCACTTATTCTCTGTAAAATGAGTTCTCTGGTAGGACAAGAAAAAGGCCATGTGGGTTGCCAGGATCGTGAATAATCCTTCTGTCAGTCTATAGATGGGGGAGGGGGTTGAAAATAACACCATGGGAAGGAGATGAATCTGTATCCAAAATAAATATCTGCTCCAGTAAGAACAATGCACTTTCACTTCCATGGTGGAAATGGCCCAATGTAATCAGCCAAATGACAGGTGGTCTGAGTTGTGTCCTATCTCCAGTTGGTGTTGGTCTTTGCTGTTGGCAGTTGGGGACTCGGCAGTGGAGGTAAACAGACTGGCTTTACTGAGAGGAAGTCCACGTTGACAAGATGACCTGTTTTGTGGTTATCAGTCAGCCTCCTTTTTCAGTCACTCTTGTCCTTGCTCTATCCACTTGTACATAAATGGCCACGGTCATCTTGTCCACCTGATGATTAAGATCCTTCTCTAGTAAAATTGCTCTATGGTGAGCATTCACCTAGGGCACAAATATTATCATATTCTGTGTTTATTCAGAGAGGTTTAGCTTCATATCTCCATATTTCATTACCTCCAATTCCCCAATCACCTTCCTTCTAAGTCTATAACCAATCAGCCAAATCTTTCGTCATTGCTCATTAATTAATGTAGGTCCCTACTTTTGGTCATCTCTCCTTCCAGGAAAATTAACTAACCAGGGGCTCTGCTTGGAGTTTTGCCCACTATGAAGATTTCTCTTTCACACTGTGACTCACAGCCACACTTGAGTGGGGGTATCATGCTGTAGGTATCCAATTTCAGCTTCTACCAACATTTTGTACAGAAATGCCTGTAAATCTGACCCATTTTTTTCTTTATTAATCAAATGATCATAAAGATTGCCCCATGAGGCCACAGGTTCAGATAGAGAGAGGAGAAGCAAAGTAGCAGAAATAGCATTAATGGCAATCTGAGCCACTCAGATTTATTTGTGTCTTCAGGACCTGCTTGAGCTTGACCTCTTACATAGCACTCCCACTTGACGATGAAGTGCTGCCATGCACACGCCCAAGCTTGGTGGGTCAGATATCACCCACTTTGCCATGGGCATCTCAGGCTGCCTGGCAACTTGGTGCAACACAGCCAAGGTTGTATAGTCTCTGTTAGGGCCCAGAAATGAGCCAGAAGCTGTTTCTCAAAAGAATAGCAATTGGAAAAGGATGACATAACTCTGCTCCAAAATCCGAAAAGGTCTGTGCTGATTCACTTACAAAAGCTTGTCCATGCCTGCGAACCAGACAATCGCGGTTCGATTCCCAGTCAGGGCACATGCCAGGGTTGCAGGCAGGTCCCCTGCAGGCCAGTTCCCAGCAGGGGACGCACGAAAGGCAACCATACATTGATGTTTCTCTCCCTCTCTCCTTCCCTTCCCCTCTAAAGATAAATAAATAAAATCTTTAAAAAAAAAAAAAAAAGCTTGTCCACGCTCTGTAATGCATCTCTGTCGAAACATTCTAAGAACCATTAGATCTGCTGAGTCAAACAACTGCTCTAGTGGATTTTCCCAATGGGCATTGAGGAAAAAAGCCTTTGCCGTATCAATACGTGTTGGTATTGAAATGTTGTTTTGCTTCAGTAAAGAAAGCACGTCTGGAGCAGTTGGGAAGAAAAGTGATGGACAAAGTGGAGAACAAGAGCAAGCTGGAACTTACTGGGCACCTGTGCATCTGTCCATCACCACATCTGACCACGACAACCTTCAAAGAATAACAGCTGCTGCTCTACTTCTACCTTCCATTCTGGCGCGAGTTTTCTTCTGGCCAACTCTAATTCTGAGCCACGGAGTAAAGGGAATACTGGGAAACACACTTCCCAGCTTAACCAAGCTGACCCAGCATAATCCAGTACACTAGGGTTTTTTTGTATCTTTATTTTTAATTCTTTAACAGATACATATACATTATGCTTATTCTTTTGCATGTATGATGTAGTCCTTAATTTTAAAAGAATATTTTAATACCAGTTTAAAAGTTGATGCACAGACACCCTTGCAACAGAAATATTTGTTAAAAATACATTATCTGTGACTGGGAAAGATTCCATTTTATATATACCATCCTCTTCCATCTTCTAAAGAGGGGATTTCTATTCCAAAGAGGGGATTCCTCTTCCGAGTGCTACGATGGGTATGAGGATGCAGATGGGAAGGGGAACTGTGAGTGGGGGTGAGGTGACAACTTGGGACGAGAGCCAGAAAAGGAGTGTGGGTTGGGAGAACAATCCTGGTGGGAAGCGGGAGAGTTTTGAAAAGAAAAAGAAGGTGCTGATCACACCGGAAAATTGGGAGAATGACAGAGAGAGTTAAAGGGGATTTTATTAAGGTTTAAAATACGGTTTTACAATATAAAACCTCTTCCCCTTGTCCCATGAAAGTTTCAGTAAAATATCAACTTCTCCCCCATGCAGAAAAGGGGTGGCCTGTATCAGGGATCTGCCAAAGTCCTGGGTGCAATCACAATAGCAGGCCTGGAAGCAAGAAGCCTGCTATGTCTGGGGACAGGGGAAGGCAAAACACTGTTATTAAATTGCCAATGTTACTGAACAAAAGTGGGATTCAGCTGCCTTCCGCCACCTATAAGCAAATTCCAGAGGTAGAGGTGAGGTGAGAAAAAGGAAAGAGGTCTTTTATCCAAAAACTGCGCTATCTGGGAGGATGGCAGTCTCTTGCCTCAGAGCCCATGCCCTCCGAAAAGCCCCACCACCCTCTGCTAAACCAGTCCAAGGCTGCACCCAGAGTTTCTTCTCCCATTTGAAAATACCATCCTTTGGCAATTGCAGGCAGCTGCTGTGCAGTCTTCCAGGTGGCTTAGCTTGTTCCTGGTGGTAGTCTGGCTTTGGGCTTCTTCCTGGGGTCTGCATGTGGGGCTGGTGCTGCCATCGGCCACGTGGCTTCCAGGGCCAAAAAAGATCCTGCAAACCTGGGCCCCCGCATTGAGCTGTGGGTCCAAGACAAGAGCCTGCGTTTCTCTCTTCCCTCAGTTTAAATCTCCTAGCCCAAACTTCTGCACACTCCAGAAAGGTCCAGATTACCCTTTCTTTCAAGGGGATAAAGCCCCAAATTGGTCCTGTGTTACACAAACATAAAACAAGTTTCCATCTATCATTCTTGGGAAGAGCTGCATTGGAGATACAGCTGAATGCAGACATTTTAGTCTAAAAAGTTAAGTGAGCATGGGCTAATATAAATTGTCCCAGCTAGGTTTTAACAACCATGATTATGTATCCACAGACTTCATTGTTTCTTTGGGAGAAATGTTTATCTTCTCTGAGTAGAACTCAACTGGATTTTCTTCACCTTCAAACATTTGCTTATTTCTGTGAAGGTGTACACATATGTGCCCTACTGCAGAAGTAGAAAGCTGTCGGGGAGTGAAAGGGGAAAGAAATGCACATGTGAGATCTTCACCTAGCCTTGAATAGTCTTTTAAAAAGCAGAGCTCTGTTTGCAGCATGCCAGCTGTTTAATGCCCTGTACCTGGGACATGTAGTTAGGAGCACGGGCTCTTGTGTTAGACCACTTTCCTCTGAATCCCCCTCCACTTATTGCCTTGAGCTATACTAACTTCTCTGCTCTTTGTTTTCCTTATTTTTAAATGGGAGGATGCTAGTTGTTACTCTATGAGGTTGCTCAGAGGATTCAAAGGGATATCTGGAGAGCTTAGCACAAGCTTGGCACATAGTAATGTCTCAATAATTTTTGTCGTTGTTATTATCTCAGGGAGAAGGCAGAATAATCTAGAAAATACTGATAATGGGCCACCAATGGTATAATTGTCTTCTAGAACCAGCAGGAGAGGCCACACTCCTGTGAGTAGGCTGCAGTCTCTTCAAAAGAAGTAAAATTCCCACTACACTTTTTTCAAGATGTGAATCTGAGGGGCAGATGATGGAATGAGAAGTCAGAGGTAGATAATGTGAGAAATGGGCCATAAATGAGTGAGACAGAAATATTTACAATGAAGTCCCAGCTCCCCTGGGAGCAATGGAAAACCAGTCTAAAATGAATGGTGAGGCTTCCGAGATGCCAGAAAGAAGAGCCTCAAAAACAGAAGAGATGAAGGCTGTTTCAGCTCAGGTTAAAGGAGATGTCTCAGAGTGGAAAAAAATATGTATGAGATAAAGGGGACCAGGGAATCTGCACCCACCAGCTGTGAGAAACACGCTGAACAGAATACTCTTTCTGTTAGTATTGCTGTATAACAAACCACTGCAAAATGTGCTAGCATAAGGCAATAATCTTATTATACTTAGAGTTTCTACGGGTCATGGATTTGCACAGAGCACAGCAGGGATGGATTGTTTTTACTCTCCGATGTCTGGGGCCCCAGCCAGGAGGGTTTGCAGGTTGGGGGAGACTTGAGGCCTGGAGTTGGAATCACCTGGAGGTGCCTTTGCAGTTGATGCTGGCTGTGGCTAGGACCTCATTTGGGCTGATGGCTGGAAAAAAACTACAAGTGACATCCGCGAGAGCTGTCTCTGCATCATATAGTTTGGACTTCTTCATCTTGGTGGCTGGGATTCAAAAGTGCGCACTCCAAGAGAACCAGAGGCCTGATCACTTTTTACAATCTTACCTTGAAAGTCACATGCAGGGTGGGGGGAAAGTAGGTTTACAGCCGTGAGTAGGCGAAACACAAGAGTTTACTCTTGCATCGTTTATTGTATTATTTTCCATTTGAACAACTGAAACCTGCTTTTGCCCCACCCTGTAGTGTTACTTCTTCTGTAGTCACAAACCGCCCCAGTTTCTGGGGAGGGAGCCACAGATTCCACTTCTCCACAGGAGAGCTGTCAAAGTCACACCGTGAAGAAGAGCGTGTGGGTGGGAGTCTCCTTTTGGTCGTCTTTGGAAAGTGCATTCTCCACAGATGGATGGCACTACTGAACAGCTCCCTGGCCTGGGGTTTGGGGATTCTTTTTATGTCCATCCATACCTGGGACTCAAAGGTTAAGCAAGCCAAGTATTGCTCTGTTTGGGAATCCAACAGGGCACAAGTCCTTTAAAAGTTGAATTAGGGGGGATTGAGCAAAAAAGGGAGGGGGGAAGAACTCATGAACACAGACAACAGTGTGGTGATTTGGGGATGGAGGGGGGTGGGTGAAGGTAGCAGAGGATATAGGGGGGATAAATGATGATGGAAAAAACGAAACTTTTTATAAATTTTGGATTCGGAAAAGTTGGCCGCATATGTTATCACCTGGAAGAAACAACCTCTTCCCACACAGTGAGTGGAGACACAGGGGGAAGCATTTGGAGAAGTCAGGAGCAGCGAAGGCAGATGCTGCCGGGAGAGACAGTGGGTAACAAGGGCGGCAGGATAAAGAAGGGGGAGAAGTGGCAGACCAGCGAGGACCATAAAGAGAAAGAATGATTTCTGCGATATGTAAACAAACCTTGAGCAAAATTCAACCTTAACTTATAAGGCGTAGGGAGCAAAGTGTTTTTAACTAGCAGGGCCATGAGCTGAGAGAAATTATTTGATGGACAAGTGTACTGTGTCACATTCAGGATTGACAGCCCAAATGGGGACCACACTTCTGAGAGAGGGTGATCTCTCAGAAGTACACAGTAATTTATGATCACTGCTTTTTATCAATTTATCACAGGTATCCCATGTTCATTCCCTATTGCATTAAGTCAATTTTATTTTTAATGTTATATATTTTATTTACTACCCTAAGTATCTAGTATCCCAATTTGTGTTATTTCTGAATTTAGGCCATGCTTTTTGGAGTTTGTTCAACTATTTAGTCATTACTACCTGGAATATTGTAGTACCAGGTGGTAGCAAAATCTGAGAGCTGAGATAAAATTCTTGGTAGGAAAGTAAACCACCTCATTAAGAATTTACCTCCAACCTCAGGATGGTTAATAAGGGGTAGCAATGTGTTCTTTCCCCACCCTACTTGTTTCTGTTTAGAAATTTCCCCACTCTCGTTTTAGGGAGTGAGTATACAAATTGTGCATATACCCTCCCTGTACCCCCATACACCCACATATACTCTTGCAAGCACAAAGAATACCCACCAGCTGGTCAAGTGGACTGCGCCACAGATTGCCTTCAGAAGGGCAAGAATAGAATAGCCCAGAGCATAGAAGGCCAACAGAATAAACCAAATTGGAATCTGTTAGGAAAATCCAGGATCTAAAGCAACAGAGACCAGGTTCAAACACCAATTCCAAAGGTCCAGAAGCACAACCTAAGTCTGGTAACCTAGACAAAGAAGAGATGTAAAGCAAGCGCAAGTAAGACATGTAACAGTAACTCACCGTTAGACATCAGCGAGGATGGGGGCTTACTTGGCCATTCTGAGCTGGCCTAGGGAGACAGAGAAGAACCTAGAGTCATGCTTTCTTCTAAAATAGACCCAACTGTTGACTCTTATCACCCCCACAAGATTCTCCATTCTATATGGGTTCAGCTAAAAACAGAGTTCTGGGCTTCTTCTCTGCTTTTATCCTGTACTAGCTGTGTGATCCAAACTGGCTGTTTCCAAGTATGAGGTGACTCCTTCATCAGATGAGCATCAGTGCTAATCCAATCTTGCCAGCAGAGACAGCAGTGATTTGGGATGGCAGTTTCAATGTGTTCTTATTCAAGAAGCACTACCTTAGGGCCTGGTACTCAAGCTGTCAAACTAAATAGAGATGCACACATTTTAAACACAAATACAAAATCATTTTAAAGTCCACTAAACAGAGATTTTAGTTGAGAAGTAACTCAAAGTTGTCAGGCAACTTGACTTTCAAATGTTTCTTAATCACAATATACTTCTAAATCGTGTTTTTCAATAATTATATTTTTGTAAGCATTAAAAAAATAGGTGTTAGAGCTTTTAGGCATTTTCACTGCTTTTTCCTATTTGTTATAAAGACCCACAATTCAATGCTTGGAACATGTATCAAATCTCAAATTAGACACCACCATTCAAAGAATCTCTAAAAAGTTCGAAAGGGGGATCCATTGTAATCTTTCTTTATTCCTGAAGCTCTCCACACAACTGCATTTTTCACTGTATGGATATAGAAATGAACATTCACGTCACATGTCTAAAGAAAAACAACAGCCTTTGATCTGTGAAGCATTTCAGAAGATCCACAGCTGTTAACAGGTGGGAGAATTCCAGCTTTGGCTCTGAGGAAGAAAGAACCCATTGTGTTCTATGAGGGCCTCTTGAGAAGTAGCTGTGGTAGTTTCTGGCCTGGCAAAGCAGGAGGTGGACTGTCTTCACAGAGCAGATGTTTGTGAAAAACCAGCAATGAGTTGGAATCAAAATAATCCAATGCTAAAGAGTTGCTAGTTGCCCAGAGAGGTCCCCAAGTGTCCTGGTGTGATTCTCATGTTCCTGAGGCTGCACCTCTGGAGTCTGACTCAGCAGCACAGTCAGAGTGGATTTCTCTCTCCCTCTCTCAGATGGACACCCACTAACACGCTCTGATGCATAACCGGGAAGCTTGTTTATTAGTTTATAACTAGGGACTTCAGTCCTCCAATAAGTATATTCTTCATTTGTAGACTCAACATAGAAAGCCTCATTATTATCAAAAGTTTGCTGCATATAACCACAGACTCAGAACAAAGGAATTAACACACGAGTCAGTATTTAATAGCAGTAGCTTTGAAATAGAGTCCCACACGCTTGTCTCCATAAGGAGAAATAAGACAGATTAAATTCTCACAGTTTCTTTATATGAACTTGACCTAATAGCTTTTCTAACTCTGACATTTTATACGCAATTTCCGCCTGATTTTTATTTTCTTCTGGTGGAAATGGAGGCATACTAGGAACTCAAAAGAATCAGACAAAATACAACCATAGAGAACTGTGGCTCAAGGTCTGTGAGGAGGAAGAAAGAATGTCCTTAATTCCTCTGCCTGACTTTAAATCTCGAGACCCAGATATGTTCCATCCCATAATATACAAGAAACAGACACTGCTTATTGTCTTCTGAGACATTGTGAGGCACCACAGAGTTGGGAAGAGGTGTTTGAACTCTAAAAACAAGCATTTGCACTGCTTTTCTAAATAAAGAAATGATCTGAGTCTGAAAATGACAGGGGAGATTGACGATAGACATAGATTTTTCTGCATCTTCCTTTCTTCTGATCTCACAATATAATCGAGCATTACCAGTATCTCTTAGTAACAGAACAGGTTTCACTCCATTTCAAACACGTTTTTATATGTATGGTTTGAAAAAATTGAGATAACAGATTTTATCTTCTAATGTTCTGATAGGCTATGAATCTTAGCTCTTCTATTTAAACTTAAATAGAATTTTTTAAACAAATAGGAACAAAGATTTAGGTAGTTTTAAGTTTGTATCTTTCCTTGAATTCTTTTAAAAACAAAATTCAAACTCTGACTGTAAATGCAAGTATATTCAGTTATCAATAGAGTCATATTATATTTGTATTGTTATACATGGCTTTAACCAAATTTTTAAAAGTCAGAAACTCAACCCTGGTTGGTGTGTCTTAGTGGACTGAGTGCTGGCCTGTGAACCAAAGGGTCGCCAGTTCTATTCTCAGTCAAGGCACGTGCCTGGGTTACAGGCCAAGTCCCCAGTGGGGTGGCGTGTGAGAGGCAACCACACACTGATGTTTCTCTCCCTCTCTTTCTCCCTCCCTTTCCCTCTCTAAAGATAAATAAATAAAATCTTTTTTTAAGAAGTTAGAAAATCAGCGGTAGTACCAGAAAGAAATGCATGCAATGTTCCTTTTCCACTATGCCTCATCCATGCAAATTTCCCAGGGGACATTTCAAATACTCTTCACTGGCAGTTAATTAAATAAGAAATTAAAAAATAAGCAATGATCTTTATTTATAATTTAACCTTATTCCAGAAGGATTAAAATGATTTACAAAACTACATATAATTCAACGAGATATTTTAAAAGTAAGGGAAGGATTAAAAAAGAAAATGAATGTGGGAAAAGTAAGCCAGGGCTGAAGTGAGTATTCAGTTTATGCTTTGATATTCTCTGACTTGCTAAATTTGACTTAGGCCTTCTAACAGTCATGGCAAAGAAGGGCACAATCAGTTCCGTGATTCATACAGTTTTAAAAAATAAAATCTGTTTAGAGTGGGCAGCATTCCAGGTTCTGAAGTCCAAGAGTGGAGAAGCTAAACCACCTGCTCACCTAAAATATTTCCCGGGTGTTAACTATAACACCTGAGAAATACAGCTCAAACCACTCCACTCTTCTGCTCTAAAAAGTTCGGGATCTCTCCACTGGCTATAAATTAACTATAAACTTCTTGGTCTGATATTTGAGGCAATTGTCAACACCAGATCCAAGTGAGCTCCCTGAAGGCAGGAGGCATTTTTTATTCAATAGCAGCACGGTCACAGGCCTTTGTGACAGAGTTGGTGTCAACCGATGTTCAAAGATGTTATATAAAGGGACTCTGGATCCAGTGAGAAGGTTCATGGGAACTTCTCCAGCCCTCTTCTCTCTACTTGTAAGGCCTTGCCTTGACAACTTTAGCTGTTGAATGGCGATCAGCGTCTTCAAAGTTGATAATGATGATGACATCTCCATCCCCAGTAACAGCTCTAATAACATCACTGCATTTGTAGAGTGCTCTGTAGTTAACACAAACATTTTAATCCATTCTCAAAACGAGCTTGCTTTGTGGTCCGAGCAGGGATCATGATTGTGCTTGACAGTGCAGGAGATGTCTTGTAGAAGGTACCTCCTTAGTAGGCGATTGAGGCCACATCCTCCCGATTTCCACAACGGGTTGTGGTCTCCTCCTCTCCTTCAAGCCCTTGTGGCATTTGGTTTACGCACTTCTTAAGGCACTCAGTAATAACTCCATACATTTTATGTAGTGTGTTACAGTTCACAAAACACTTTCTCATGCTAACTTCCTATTTCTTTTTCATTCTCACAACGGCTTCTTTTAAAGAAAGAAATGAATCCTTCCCTTACCCTGAGGACCCTGCTGCTCTCTCCACACTCTCTAAAAACATAAAAAGTGAAAGCTATTTCAGAGATTACACCACCCACAACTACTGTCACAGTCATTTCACCGCCCTCCAAGAACAGAAACTTAAATTTTTTTTAGATCCCTACTCTCTGCCCAGTGATAGGATTTTTTATATAGATAATACTACTTCATTTACCTCCTCTTTGCTCTTAGAATGTTAAATTTGATTCCCCCCACAAAAAAAAACCACCCCAGCCAAATTCTAGAAATAAAATATGCACTTTATTCTCTGTGGATACTTTGACTAATGAGGACAAAGGGTAGTGATGCTGAGAAGGAGCTGTCCCCCTTCCTGAAACTGCTGCAGTGACCGGTTTGGGGACCGGTGCTGCCTGGAGGTCAGCAGGGAAGAGCAACACATTGAGTGGATTAAGAATGTGTCGATGAGAGCTGTCAGTTGGGGGAATTTCTGATGAAGACATGACCACGTAGGAAAAGACCAGTAGAGATATTTTGAGGAGGAGGCTCTTCATTCCTCACCTTGGCTCAGAGGGACAGTGTTAAGCCAGAAGAAGGCTGTGGAATAGGACCAAGATGAAGACTGCCACCAGGAATCTCTTGGGTCTAAGGACAGGAAAATCCCTCAGCCGAGATGTGGCGTTACACAACCGCAGGGGACGCTCTTCACCTCGAAATACAATGTGCATAAGCCCTCGGGGTGGCGCCGCACAGGGCCTCCCCTAGGCCTCTGGTACTCTCCTTCCAGCCATACAGCATATCTACATTGGAGAACCTCAAGAGAACTGGAAATTCTTAGGCTTTCATAGCTCATTTAATGATTTAGTGCTTGGTGTTTTGCATCTCAGTTCATTTAATGGCTTCTTGGAACTTCCTGTTAAAGATGTCTGGGTAGGTGTGGGGAACAATGGGATTCTGCAGACACTGAGTGGGAATGGGATTCCTCCCCCAGCCTCACTCAAGTTCTGCAGCAAAGATTCACCTGAAAAAGGGTCAGCTTCATCCGGACTGTGGCCTCCATTCTTTGAGCTATGTTTTCCTGAGGAAAGCATCACCCATTGAGAAAGGTGTATTAGAATTGTTCTCATTACTCTCTGGGGCCTGGTGACTATATTTTCCACCTGCTCTTTAGGACCGTGATTCTTGAAACTGATTGCACTTTAGAATTATCTAGAGAACTTTAAAGAATATATTGATGCCTGATTTCTATTTCAGACCAATTAAACCATGATCTCTGAAGGTGGGGCCCAAAAGACTATATTTTTAAAAAGGTCCCCAAGTGGCTTTGTTGTGTCATCAGGGCTGTGAATCTGCGCCTCGGGTAGTTTTCTTATTCTTCCTCTGATCCACCCTCCGTGACGAACAGAGCTTCAGAAGGTTTGCTCAGCTGGAAGACTGCAGTTGTGAAACTGAAGAAGAGAACAACGAGATTACAAAGGCCACGAGACGTGTCATTTACAACAAATATTTATCAAGCACCACATTCCAGGTCATGACCTGGGAACGCACAATAAATAACACAAAGTGCCTACCCGACGGCAGTTTCTGCTTTCGTTGGAAAGGCGAATACATGAACCACGGTGCTGCAGAGCAAAATTAAATTGAGGTGCTGGGGGAGCGGGGGGGGGGGGGGGGGTGGCTGGGGAAATAAGGAAAGGGGAGGAGGGAGAGAAGGGGTTTGAGGTGGTTCTTTAGGAGTCAAATGTTGATCAATGGAAAGGAGGCGGAAACCATTGCAAAGAGAGGAGTAGCTTGAGCAAAGGTAGAGAAGCAAGGAAATGGGAGGAATCTTAGGAAATTGTAGGAACCTGGTGGAGCTTCAAAAAATAGAAGCTGTGAGGCTGGAACCTTAAATGAAAACTTGAAGGGCTTTAGAACCCCCCACAAAGAATCAATAGGTGGTATGTGAGTCTGAATAATGCATGTCTCAGATGGCAAGGGGCATGACAAAGGTTTAAAACCAAATAGTGCTGTGACCATGTCTGAACAGAATAGGAATGCAATCAACACAAACCTTGATAAATACACCTGAGGTAGTTACTCATCCCGTCCTCTGGCAACCTTCTCTCCACTTATCTGCCCCACCACCCTGGGGACCTGAACACACATCTGTTGCATTCTTAGTGCCTTTTCCAGAAGTTCTCTATGTTCAGAGTGCTCTTTCCTCCCTTCTTTGATGAATTCTACCTGTTGACCAAACTCTGAAAGTTTCTGTGCTTTTTGCTATAGCACCTTTGCAAGGACAACTAATGATAGTGTTTGTTAATTGTCCTGTATTTGCTGAGATGCCTGTCTTTTCCTCCAGACTTTGAGTGTCTAGTGGATAGGAGTTTATTAACTTGCAGTCACCAGGACTCAGCACGTGGCTGGCATGCTGGGCTTGTAGCCTTATTGACCGAATGAATAGGGAAGCATTTACCAGATGTTGGAAAAGTTCAAACTTAGCAATTATGTCCTTTAATGTTTGAGGCCAGAGATCCAGAAATTTTTTCCATATTTTACACCATTTGTTCAGGCTTGAGACATTTCTATTCTGAAGTGTTCACTTATACGAGGAAAGTTACAGTTGCTGAATCTATCGATTTATTTCCATATAGCAAGCAATATTTATTTCTTCAGTAATGATCTGCCCCAGTAAAGTTCATGTGTTTTGGGGTAGAGGGAATATGAGTGTCACTCAGAAAGCCCTTGCAACCCACTGAAGGGAGAAAATCCCTTCCATGGTGTGACAATAGGATTTGGGGGCCTTGCTGGGCTGAGAAGAGGGAGGGTGGGGCTCTCTGTGAATTTTGCTGATTTCTAATTCCTGAAATGGACTTCACTAGTTGGGGGATTAAAAGGTTTACTGGTGAGAGTGTCAATTGTCAAAGGATTGAGAGCAGACTCTATAATCCCATAAAAGAGAGCTCCGGCAGCTTCTCCAACAGGCGTCAAGGAATATTTGGTGTCTTGGAAATCATTTTGTATTACTGTTTTACTCACCTAGTCCTTCTATTACACTCTGGCTGTCCCTAGAAGAAAAGGCAACTTGTGTGAACTTGATTTTTGCACTGATGTTCCTATTTGCAAAGCACTTTGTTTCTCCTTGAGGGTCTGTTGGTTTTGCCACACTTACTTTGAGGTTCTGTTGTTAAGCTCATGCACATAAGAATTGCTGTGTATTATTGGAGAACTACGCCCTGTATCATGTAATGTGCCCCTCTTCATCCTTGATAATTTTTCTTGTTCTGAAGTCTGCTTTGTCTGAAATTACTATCTCTACTTCCACCTTCTTTTGATTAGTATTAGTACCGTATCCTTTTCTCCATCCCCTTACTTTTAAGCTTTCTGTTTAAAGTGTGTCTCTTGCAGAAAACATAACTGGGTCGTGTCTTTTGTTCACACTGACAATCACACTGTCAAAAAAATTGGTGTATTCCCAGCACTCATACTTAAAGTGGTTATTGATATAATTAGCCTAATATTTACCACGTTTTGCAACTGTTTTCTATTTATTATACTTGTTCTGTATTTCTCCCCTGCCCCTTGTCTGCCTTCTCCAGTATATCAATTATACTTCTTTTAAAACTTTTTTTAGTAATTACTCTAGAGTTTATAGTAGATGTTTACAACTAATCTAAGTCCACTTTCAAATGACACCTCCCACCCTATAGGAGACAGAAGTACCTTATAACAGTATTCGCAATCCCTCCCTCCTATGCCTTAAAGTACTGCTACTATTTATTTTACCCAGTGCATTGTTACTATTATTACTTTGAGCAGTAATCTAGTACATCGATTAAGAGTAAGAAATAAAATATTTTGTTTTGCCTTCATTTATTCCTTCTGGGCTGTTCTTTTCTTTATGTAGACCCAAATTTATGATTTATATTATTTTCCTTCTCTCTGAAAAACTCCTTTTAACATTTCTTGCAGAGCAGCTCTGCTCGAAATAAAATCCCCTCTCTTTCTTTTTTTTATTTTTTATTTTTATTTTTTTAAATTTATTGAGTTATTTTTCAAGTACAGTTTTCTTTTGTCAATTCCCTCTTTCTTTTTTTCTTAATTGTTCCTTGACTTTTAAAGATTATTTTTGCTAAATAATAAATTGCAGGTTTGTGGGGAAGGGTTGTTTTGTTTTGTTTTGTTTTTTATCAACACTTTTTTTCAATATGTATTTTTATTTTATTGATTATGCCATTACATTTGTTCTGTTCCCCCCCATTCCCCTCTACCCTGCACACCCCTCCCTTACTATCCCCCCCTTTAGTTCATGACTACTTGTCTCAAGTTCTTTAGATTCTATATTTCCCCTACTATTCTTGCCTTCCCCCTATCTATTTTCTATCTACCATCTATACTACTTATTTTCTGTACCTTCTCCCCCCTTCTCCTTCTCCCACTCCCCTGTTGCTAACCCTCCACATGATCTTCATTTCTATAGTTCGCTCCTGATCTACCTGTCCTCTTAATTTGCTTTTGTTTTAGGTGTGGTTGTTGATAACTGTGAGTTTGCTATCTTTTCACTGTTCATCTTTTTTATCTTCTTTTTCTTAGATAAGTCTCTTTAACATTTCACATAATAAGGGCTTGGTGATGATGAACTCCTTGAATTTGGTCTTATCCGAGAAGCACTTTATCTGCCCTTCCATTCTAAATGAAAGCTTTGCTGGATAGAGCAATCTTGGTTGTAGGTCTTTGGTTTTCATGACATGGAACACTTCTTTCCAGCCCCTTCTTGCCTGTAATTTTATCAACACTTTAGATATTTCACTCCACTCTTTCCTTGCTTGCACGGTCTTTGACACAAATTCTGATGTAATTCTTATCCTTCTTCCTCTACAAGCAAGGCAGTTTTTCCCCCTCTTGCTTCTTGCACAGTTTTCTCATTGTCTTTGTTTTTATTTTATTTTATTTGTTTGAATACAATATACCTATGTGTGAATTTTGGAGCATTTATCTTGCTTGGATTTCTCTGACCTTCCTGGCATCTGTGGTTTGGTGTCTGTCATTAATTTTGAAAAATTCTCAGACATTATTATTTAAAATATTTCTTTCACTCCATTCTCTTTTTCCCCTCCTTCTGGTATTCCAGTTACATACGTGTTACATCTTTTGAGATTGTCCTACACTTCTCACATATTCTGGTCTATTTCTTTTTCCCTTTGCATTTCAATTGGGGAATTTTCTATTGTATATGTCAAACTCACTGATTCTTTCTTTGGGACCATGTCCAGTCTACCGACAAATTCATCCAAGGCATTCTTCATCTTCATCTTCATTGCTGCATTTTTCATTCCTGACATTTCCTTTTGATTCTTTCTTAGAGTTTCCACCTCTCTGCTTATTTTACCCATTTGTTTTGCATGTTGTCAACTTTTCCCATTAGATTGCTTGCCATATAAATCACAGTTATTTAAAATCTCCTGTCTAATAATTACAAAATTTATGCCATTTCCAAGTCTGCTTCTTCTTGCCTGTTAATAGCTCTTGTAATTTTTTGTTGAAAACCAGGTATAATATATCTGGTAGTAGGAACTGAAGTGAATAGGCTTTTATAGTCAGGTTTTAGGTTAACCTGTTTGAGAGCCCGGCTGTGTTTAATGTTTGCCCTACAGGTAGATATCAGAGGCTTCCATTTGCTCCAGAGTCCTTGTGGTCTTTGGATTCTCCTAAAAACTTCCTAGGTAGAGACTGCACCTTGCCGCTTTTTCAACTGTAACCCAATCATTTTATTGGAGCTCTGTGGCTGTGGTGGTGAGGGGAAGGGGGCGGGGCAGCATCCATAACGTTACGATGAAGTTTCAGTCTTTAGTGGGCCCATGTCCTTGCATCTTGACTTTCAGGAGTGTTTCTTTTCCTTTCCTTCGTTAGGAGAGGCAGGAAGGCTAGGAGGGCCTGGAGGTGGGTAATGCCCCCTTCCCCACCCACCATGTCTCTGGCTAAGTCTTTTCCCCCACAGAAGAGGCCTTTCTTATGGAAGAAGACTCTGAGTATATACTTCAAAACAGTTTCTTTTCCCCTCCTCTGCCTGAAACATGAGGGTTTTTTCATTATCTCTTCACCTTCAGAATCTGGTGAGGTTCCTGGAGGTAAAGTCTATGGAAGCGTGGGGGTCCCCCTAAGACTGCAGCCCCCAGGAGTTTCTTACACATTCCACCTCTGATAGTTTGTACGAGTCACTGTTTAAATATTCTTAACAGCTTAAGGCTCCAGGGGCTTCAGTTTCAGGTAAGCTGATCTTGGCTGTAATTCTCTGTATTTGCCTGTCTCTCCAGATTCTGGGGGGAAGTTTGCCCAGCCATTTCAATTCTATGATGAGTCTGAGAAAGGTAACTGATTTTCAATTTGCTCAGCTTGTCTTTTTTTTGTAAGAATATGAGTAACAACTTCCAAGTTCTTTACATGTAAGAGCTGAAACTGGAAGCACATAGAAGTCTGTGAAAGCAGGCTTAAATAGCACTTTGTCACTTGAATTCAATGACAGTTGGCTCCCTGTATTCATGGCCTCTGCATCTGTGGAGTCAACTAACCATGTGGAGCAAATATATTCAGAGAAATATGTGAACTATGTAGTTTGACCTATGAGGTTATATTTGTATGAAACATGTACAGACTTTGTTTTCTTGTTATTATTCCCTAAACAATACAGAATGACAACAATTTACATAGCATTTATATTGTTTTAGAGATTATAAGTTATCTAGAGATGATTTAAAGTGCACAAAAGGATGTGCATAAGAAAATACTATGTCATTTTACATAAAGGACTTGAGCATCCTCAGATTTTGGTATCCATGGGGGGTCCTGGTCTCAGGGGACCATGGTCCTGATACCAAAGGGACAACTATACTCCCCTTCACACCACCTCTGCTCTAACCAAACTGAACTCCCCAGTATTCTCCATCTCAATCTTTTCTCCAATCCCACCCTGTGCCTTTCACTGGAATCTTCTCCACCAACTGCCCCTTCCTCTCCATAAGTCTAAATCCAGCTCATCCTTCTATGTCCACCCCAAACATGACCTCTCCTACTGTTTCTGAAATGTTTAGATTCGGTGCCTTCTTCCTCTAAACATCTACCTGATAATCCGATCATTTTTTGAGACATCACTGTCTACATGTTATTACAGTCATTTTTGTGTCTCATTGCCACCTCCAGAGTTCTCCGACCATGGTCCTGTCACGGCACAAACAGAAAATGGGATTTATAAAGCAGAACTAAAAGAGAAAGCTGCTTTCAGTCTCTGCCACTATCCCAGTAGCCCTGGGCACTAGGGAAGTTAATGTCTGCACACACCTGTAACACACTCAGGCACAGGGGTTGAGAAGCTGTCTTGTACTCATAGCTATGGAGGGCCAACCATCGTGAGAAATGAAATTAGAAAGCAAGGCTGAGCCCATGTGGAACACCTGTCAGTTTTCATGTCTGTCTACCTATCATGTGATATTTACATTTGTGACAATAATAACTAAGGTACTACAGAACTCAAGGTGCCTTGTGGTTGCCAACGTTTTAATAGCATTTGGTATGATTCTAGTGCTAAGCATGTTCACTGTGTTTTCATTGCAAGCAGAGTGTGAAGTGAAGTTGCATCTTTTGAGGGTGATTTGAATAGTGAGGGGTGTGGGTATGAGAATTAAATTCAGCGAATAAAGCAAAAAATATTTTAGCGTCTAAATGACCCTTAAAAACCACTCACATTGCCCATAAGGTCCATTAAACATGTTTTTATAAACACTACCTTATGCAATAATTCTTGGACACACTAAGTTTTGAGAATAAGGTAATTAAAAGAACAAAAGGGGGAAGTCTGTAGGCCGGTGTCTGGGCATGGAAGCCACTCTACATATAAAATTGACATAGTGGGCAGTCAGACAGACAGGAGTAGGGTAGGAACAATAGGCCAAGTACAGAAAGACACTGGAGCAGAAAGCCCTGGGTGCCTAGCAACATGTAAAACTAGAAAAACAAGTATTGTAGGGTGGGACCTTGCCCCCAAGGTGAGCCCGCCCCCCAGCATATCATTGGTCATGCAGTTTAGACCCCCTGACCTTTCATATTGCTGGTCATATGGTTCAGACCCTCCCCTGACCTTTCTGCCCCTGGCATGTCACTAGCCATGTGGTAGAGCCCTTTGGAGGAGGAACAAGGGGGCTGGAACAAGGGGGCTTCATATGACTCCCATATAAGCCCTCAAATGACCACCCCCCACCCTACCCTGGACAATGAGGTTCTGGTCGGTATCAAATAATCTTAGGATTATTGACCACAGAGTTTTGGTCAAACTAGAGATAACATTTAGGCCTCAGTTGTGTTTCAGCTCCAGGCCCAGAGAAGCACCAAATCAGAAGAAGTGACGCCACGGCTGACATCAGAAGCAGCTGAAATGACTAATGACCTCCTACCCTAGTGCTGACCAATCAGTTGAGAGCAAGACTCTGAAGGGACACACTTGGGGAGCTGATGAATATTCTATTGAGATGCTCTTCTGAGATCTCCACCAAAATTTCCACCTTTGGAATAGATAAAACCCCTTAAGACAAAGGACTCAGTGCACCTGCACACACATGCATGCCCCCCCCATCTCAGGCACGCCCATGCCTTCCCCCTTTCTTCCCTCAAGGCATGTACCTGTTGCTTTTTTTCTACTAAGCTCCAAGGACCCTTCTTGTCTCCTGAGTCCACATAGACCTGCTGGCTCACTTCTACCTCTTTGATTTTCTAGATTTTTGCTTGCATTTGAGTTCCTGGCTCTGAATACTTAATCAAACTGAAGGACTGAGGTCTAACTTTGCTGATAACATCTGATGCAATTCACCATTAACAAAATGATTATCAAATTCCTAAGTGGTGAATGGTTAATGAGTGGAGGATTTTCATGCTATTGATTATCTACAGAGTTTACTTTTCTTGGTTTGATAGAAGGTCTCTTTAAATTTATATGAACAGACTGTTTGGTCGTGTGTGTGTGTGTGTGTTGGCAGCAGGGGACAGCAAAGCAGAAAGTGGGGAGGATTAAGTACTAAAGTCAGTGAATACTACATGTAAGCTGAAGATATTATAAGACATTAAAAATAAATGGGATTCTGTGCCTACAACAGTCAGAACTCTCCTGTCTGGAAGTGATAGAAGTTCACCTGGCTAGTTTAAGCAGTTTTTGGAAAAGCAGGGTGGGAACTGAGGAAGTTTCAAAAGGTTTGGGGTATAACCAGATCCAAGTGTTGGGATGCAGTTAAGCCTCAGGAATAAACTGGAATGAGAAATTTGTGCTGCAAACTCTGTTTCTTTTCGAGCATCTAATCATCCTTGCCTCCCTCTTGTCTCTATCTCTTGCATGACTTCTTCTTATATGTTCAGAGGGGTGAGGGGCTGTAAAAAGGGTAGGGATTACTGCTTCTATTTCTCCACTATTTCAGAGAAAGAGGTAATAGAAAGAAATAATATTAAGGAAGTGTCTCTTCCTTGTTTACTAAGATGTTTTGTTTGTTTTCAATCAAGAATTGCTAGTTCTTTATGTCCTCTATTATTGTGGTATTACTTACATAAAGTACACATATTTTAGGTGTACAGCTTAATAAATTTTCACATGTGAAATCACACCAGATCAACATATGGAACATTTATAGCACCCCAGAAAGCGATTTCATGCCCTTTCCCAGTTAATCTCATCCCCAAAATAAGCATTATTATCACTTTATTTTGAGCCTTTCTTCAACTTGGTTTACAAGATGATTGGGAAGATTAAATGCGCAGCTAAATAGAATGTATTCAGAACCACAGTAGATATTTCAACAATTCATGACTAGAGAAAGAACCTAGAGAAGGCAGTGGCATTTAAAAGTTTTTGAACATGACCTACACTAAAGAAACAACTCCTTTTTAAAGCACCATTACCAGGATATACATATTTATCTCTCCATACTTATAAATAGGATGTATGAGCAGCATGGCTTTCTCTGATTCACCAGTGGATGAAGTGAAAAACATGGCTCCCAAGAGGGCTGCTGTGAGTATCTTTTCCATTCGAGAAACCAGCCAGACTAACGTTAGGATTCTAGTCCAGACTCCAGATTCCTGGGAAGGTATCTTATTGTTCCAGTTTGAGTCAGGTGTCTGCATCTGGACTGATTCACTGTGGTCTGCGGTGGGGGTTCATGCCTGTAAAAATAGCTGCCAGAAGCTCTTCAACTCATAGCATGTGGATCTGGTGGGGAGAAACAGTTCCCAGAAAAGAACTGAGCTGGGAAGATAACCTAGGAGTTCTATGTTATTGTGCCAAATTTGAATTTGATTCTCAGGTATTCCAGGTACTTGCTCTATGGTACTAGAAAGATTATTTCTTTTTTTAAAGGTGCTTCTCTCTCTCTCTTTTAAAGATTTTATTTATTTATCTTTAGAGAGGAAGGGAAGAAGAGAGGGAGAGAAATATCAATGTATGGTTGCCTCTCGTGCATCCCCTGCTGGGAACTGGCCTGCAACCCAGGCATGTGCCTTGACTGGGAATAGAACTGTGGTTGTTTGGTTCCCAGGCCCACACTTAATCCACTGAGCTACACCAGCCAGGGCTAGAAAGATTATTTCTTAATTTGTGGGGTTAATATATTGTTTTCTTATCTGTTCTAAGAAGTGTGTAGGCTCTAAGTCATAATGGGGGGGGGCAAAAGTAGGTTTACAGTTGTGAGTACATGAAACACAGAGTTTGCCCTGCTCTGTATATGCCATTCCTCAAGACACAGCTTTATTCAGGTACAACTGACATACAATAAACACATACATATATTTAAAGACTTGGTAAGTTTTGACATAAGTATACACCCATGTAACTAGTACCACAATTAAGATAATGAAAACATCCATCACCCCCAAAGTTTCCTCATACCCCTTTGTAATCCATCCCTCTGTATCCACCCATTTAGCTATTATTCTTAATTCTACAAATAGATCTTGTAATTCCCTATAAACACAAAGTTGATTCAGCTAGTTTTGAAAGTGATCTTTTCTCCCACATTTTAAAATTGGTAATTGTTGTTTACGAAAGGTATTTCTTTAGACACTTTATTGAATTTGTTTCAATCCATTTCTTGGGTTTTCCAAGTAAGTAGCAATGATACCTGAAAAGAATTACATATATATTTATGATTTGGCCTTCCTGGTTCAGTTAGAACCTCAGGAAAATGTTGCTAGCAGCAGGCCTGCTCCTAACAACTTCAGGGTCTAGAGCAAAAGTACAAAAGGAAGTCCGCACACCATATGTTTAAATATTGAAAGATTACAAATCAAGCTAACAAACTGTTAGGTTAAAAAGTTCTATCCTGCCACCTCAACACACCCAACTTATAGCAAACATACATGTAATAACCCAGAAGGCTTGGTTCAAACTTAGAATCCTTGAGTGCCATGCCTCCCTATTGTACTTGAGATAGCTTTTTCAGAACATACCTCACATGACTTTTACTTCAAAAGATGCTGTTTAACTGACCTTTACTTAAAAATTATTTTCTCATGATATTGCCTGATACTTTAATTTTCCTCCTAGGAATAAAATTGTATAAACACCTCATTTCTAGAATAAAACGAGCACCAGCATTTATAATACCCACAAAGAAAATCCAAATTGCTTAGATTTGGGGATTTGTTCTAGAAATTGCCTTTCAAGCCTTTCTTACAGGTCATCAATCTTCCTTAGTCCACAATTTCTACCTCTATGCCCACTCCACTGGAGGACCTGAAGAACTGAGGTTTTTTAGGCTTGAACATCCACATGACTTCTGAGGACAGTACCATGAGTGGATAGATTCTAAGCAAGTCATCCGAATATTCACAAATTCATATAAAAAGTCTGGGCTTGGAAGCTAGGCCATCACCTGTGACCTGTGCATGGCTTCAAAGCCAGCCATCTGCTTGTTTATAGATGGTAACTGGTATAACTGGAAGAACTTGAGAAGGAAATTAGCAAACCCAGTTGGAGTTCAAAGTCAGTCACTAACTGGCTGAAGCAGAGTGAGTCATTTAACAAACCTGTGTTGGGCCTCAGTGTCATTAGCTATAAACTTGGAATAAGGACATTGGTATTAAGGACTTCACCAGTTTGGGAGAAAATCACGACTTGTCTGAGCTTCTATTTCTGGGCCTGTTACAATGAAGACTTGTGCTCTCTTCACCACACAATTTTGCGTGTTTGTGTGGGGGGAGGGGAAACGAGAGACACCGGCAAGAGGGACACTGTACCTTTCTGAGCTTCAATATGTAAGGACACACGGCCAGCCTGCCAATAAAATTCCTGGAAGGACAGAGGGAAAGGAACAGAAAAATTCTGCAAAATGCAGAGGGCTATATTAATGTGAACACATAGGTAAAACACAACAAACTGACCTAAAAAACCGTCCATGCGTGTCCTTCCTCCTGGTTTGTAACCCCACTACAAAAAACAAGAGCACTCTTAAAAAAATTTTTCGCCAGCGTTTGTTTTCTCCGGCGTGCTGACCACGCCCCGAGAGGCTGGGACAGGGTGGATGGGGGCGTGGCCTAACCTTTGGGCCGATTGCGACGCCCCGCCCCGTCTTGCCCGCGCCTGCGCGTGCGCACCGACCGCCCCAGCTCCCCGGCAGGAGGTAAGGGACTCTTGGGAGGTCGCCTCAGGGGCGTCAGGCCCTGATCCGCATGGTGGGCTGGGTGTGCGGTACCGGCGACCCCCAGGGACTCGGGGCATCAGGTCGGAAATGCGAGTGACGTGGCATTTCCAAGAAGTGGCGGTTTCGTTTTCGGAAGCCACTGTTGGAAACTAGTGTAGGGAGGCGGTCGACTGGACCAGTGCGATGGTCTCCCACGGTCGCGGGGTGAAGAGGTGCCGGGCGTCTGCCCTGCTCTCATCGCATCGCACTGTGGGGCCCAGGTCGTGTGGGCCCCCGGCACCTCGGTCCGAGACCCGGACCGAGACCGGCCCGCCCATCGGCTGTTCGGTGGGGGGCGTTCAGTGTGTGTGGCCCGGGTGCGCGCTGGGCGCCGCCGCGAGGGGCGCGGCGAGGCTCTCGGGTGGTGAGGAGGGGGTGACCTGGAGCCAGAGGAGGAGCGTCCGAGCGGCCGGTTCGAGGAGGTCCCACGTCTGACTCCGTCCGGTTGCACACTCGGAATCCGAGGCTCTGCGAGGAGACTGTATGGCAGCACCGAAGGCCTCGACTTGACTTTCCAAACTCAGTGTCCGGTCTCCGAGTCAGATACCCGGGGCGGCGTGCCTGGGGGTGTGCTGAGCCGCCAGTGGGGAGATGTGGGGTCTCCAGGCTGATGGCAGGTGTGCATCACTTTGGGTGGTGGTGATGCGGGGCGGGGGGAGTTCCCGAGATTTTGGACCTTTTCTGAGAAACGGGGTCTTTCAGTGATAAATACTCTCTTAAGTAATCTACATTTTCCTCGTGGGAAACATGAGTATTACGGAACTCAGCGGGTGACAGTTTTAAGTACTAAACGATAAAGTTTGTAGCGCCCCGAACCCCGATTCCTCCCCCCACCCCCTGCACCAAGTTAGTGCAGTGAATACGATTCAAGTGCTTTGACATCTAAATGTTTGTCTTGTTTATGTAAAACACCAATTCACACGTTTTTTTAGAAAGACTATTTTGAAATAATTTTACAATTACAGAAAAGCTACAAAAGTAATAGAGTTCTCTATAGCTTACTTTAATGTTAACACCTAACTGGCAAACTTTTCAAAAGAAATCAACATAGCTATAATACTATACCAATTTTCTTTAGATTTCATCAGTTTTTTAATACTAAGGAACTTTTTCTGTTCCAAGAGCCCATCTAAGATCCCACATTGCATTTAGTTGGCCTGGAGCCAGTCTGTGGCAGCTCAGTCTTTTCTGTCCTTTGCCATCTTCATGCTGTTGAAGAGTCCTGGTTACTTATTTTGTAGAGTGCCCTTTCGTTGGGTTTTGTGTGAATTTTTCTCATGGTTTGATTAAGGTTGCGTGTTTTTGTTGATACCGTAGAAGCCTGTGTGTCCTTCTGTTAGAGTCATTTGAGAGGGTGTGTGATACACTGCATCTGATAATACCTTTGACCACTTAGTTAAGGTGTTGTATGCAGGGATTCTCTAATGTAAAGTTACTGTATTTCCCTTTGTAAATAGTTGACATCTTGGGAGAAAACTTGTAAACTATGCAAATATCCTGTCTCTCCTCAAATTTTCTCTTGCTGACTTGAGCATCCGTTGATGGATCTTGGCCTTCAGTAATTATTAATGTGATATTGTGATGGTGACTTTCTGTTTCCATTATTTCTTCATTTATTTATTGAAATTCTTCTGTAAAGAAAAGCTTCCCCCTCTTCCCATTTATTTATGTGTTCAGTTATTTGATCAGTATGGACTGGCTTATTTTCTATTGGTTATTATCCTACACTTTTGTTATTTATTTTACGTTCAAATTATACCAGCTTTGGCCATTGGGAATTTTCTCAGTAGCTTTTGACCCCCATCCTTTTGTGAGAACTTCCTTACTTTCAGACACCCTAAGATGCTTCATTCAGGCTTATCTTGTGTTGTCCCTGCCCCAGCCCTGGAAGGAACCACTTCTCCAAGGATCCCTGGCTTCTTCTTTTTGGGGGAAGTGATATTTGAACACCAAAATCCGTTCTCTCATTGCCACTGGGGTATAGTTACTTCTAGTGCCTGGCATACACACACACACACACACACACACACAGGTGGAGAGATATATGTAAATCTATATAGACACATATATCCATGGATATACAAATGTTTATATATATGTGTGTGTGTGTGTGTGTGTATACTGTCACACAGGGGTCTGGCACAAATAATGCCCCTTTTATTATAAAATCTTTTGTTACAGAATCATAAGCATGTAATTGTGTAACACAACAATATCACACTTAAGCACACCATATGACATTTTAGGTGAAATGTTCAAATTAAAGCTATAAATTATTACACACATATTATTACCCTATCAGCCACACTCAAGCAGGCATTACTTCTGTTGGACCCTATAATATTTTTTAAAAACCAAAAGTTTATTGTACCTCTTATTCTCTTTTTAAATTTAAATGATATATTTTATTAATTATGCTATTACAGTTATCCTAATTTTCCCCCTCTGCCCCCCTCCACCTAAAACCCCCTCCCTCCACTCTCTCAGGCAATCCCTACACTGTTGTCCATGTCCATGGGTCACACATATATGTTCTTTGGCTATTCTATTCCCTATGTTGTAATTTACATCCCCATGAATATTCTTTGACAACCGATTTGTACTTCTTAATCCTGCACCTTTTTTGTCCATCCTCCAACCCTCTCCCATCTGGCAACCATCAAAATGTTTTCTTGTATCCATTATTTAGTTTCTGTTCTGCTTGTTTATTTATTTTGGTTTTTAGATTCAACTACTGGTAGATATGTATTTATTGCCCTTTTATAATTTATAGTTTTGATCTTCTTCTTAAATAAGTCCCTTTAGCATTTCATCTAATAATGATTTGATTTAGCTTTTTTCTTGTTTGGGAAACTTTATCTGTCTTTTGATTTTAAATGATAGCTTTGCTGAGTAGAATAATCTTGGCTGTAGGTCCTTGCTTTTCATCACTTTGAATATTTCTTGCCAGTCCCTTCTAGCCTGCAAAGTGTCTTTTGAAAAAGCAGCTGACAGTCTTATGGAAGCTCCCTTGTAGGTAGCTAACTGCTTTTCTCTTACTGCTTTTAAAATTCTCTCTTTGTATTTAACTTTTGGCATTTTAATTATGATGTGTCTTGACATGGACCTCCTTGGGTTGATCCTGTTTAGGACTCTCTGAGCTTCCTGGACTGGCATGTCTATTTTCTTTACCAAGTTAAAGAAGTTTTCTGTCATTGTTTTTTCAAGTAGGTTTCCAATTTCTTGTTCTTTCTCTTCTCCTGACACCCTATGATGCTAGTGTTGGTATATAGGGGACTGTTCCACATGGCATGGGAAATGCAGCCCAGCCCCCACTCGGAAAGGCCAGTGGGGAGTGAGGTCTGGCACACAGGACCCACGCCCAGGAATAGGTTCTCCCATGGGGAATCAGGCCTGCCTCATAGCTAGGCTGCAATGAGACTTGCTTTTGCTAAAATTCCCTCACCCTGGATTGAGGCAGAAAATGTTTACTGCATATCTCTAAAGTAACTTCCTAAAATCTGTGCTAAACCTCCCAAGTATGGAGTGTAACAAGTTCAACCACTTTCCCTTTGATCTGTAACATTCTTCTCTTTGAAGTAATTAGCAACATTCTTCCTTTGTTATCTGTAAAAGATAATCACCTACAGCGAACCTGTGCATAGTAAATGAGAGCCATCCTCCATGTAATGTACCCAGAAAAGCAATAAAAGCCTCTTCAGGCAGGGGTTGGGGCCCTTTCTCTCACTTAGAGAGTGGCCACACGGTCCCTTTTTCTCCACAGGACTTCTGTAGTCTGTGTGAATTTGTCTGTCACATCCACAACACATGGACCCTGCTGGCCGGGGTCCACATCATTGGTATGCTTAAAGTTGTTCCAGAGGCTCCTACTATCATTTTTTTAAAGTCTTTTTTCTTCTTGGTGTTTTGATTGCCTGTTTTGTGCTTTCTTATATTCCAAATCACTGATTTGATTCTTGTCTTTGTCCACTCTACTGTTGATTCATTGTAAATTGTTCTTCATTTCAGTTAGTATAGCCTTCATTTCTGACTGGTCTTTTTTTTTTTATGGTTTCAATGTCCTCTTTTACGCTGTTGAAGTTCTCTCTGAGTTCATCCGCTCTTCCCCTAAGTTCATTGAGCATCCCTATAATCAGTGTTTTGAACTCTGCATCTAGTAAATTGTCTCCATTTTGGTTAGTTATGTTTCTGAAATTTTGTTTTGTTCTTTTATTTGGGCCGTGTTTCTTTGTCTCCTCATTTTGGCAGCCTCCTTGTGTTTGTTTCTATGTTTCTATGTATTAGTTAGAACTGCTATGACTCCCTGGCTTTGTAGAGTGACCTGATGTAGTAGGTGTCCTGTAGGGTCCAGTGGCACAGCCTCCCCTATAACCTAAGATGGATACTCAGGGTGCACCCACTGTGTAGGCTGTGTGCACCCCTCCTCTTGTAGTTGAGCCTTAACTGCTATTGGCAGGTCAATGGAAGTAATATACCTCCATGTCAATCAACTATACAGACTGGCTGTGATCACTGACCACCAACCTCAGACCACCATGGAGAATCAGCTGTTCAGGGGCTGGACTCCACCGAGCAGGACTTAAATTTTCAGGGCTCTAGTGCCCACTAAGTCTGCCCCTTGAGTGTGTCACTTGTGGAAGTGATTGGGTGGTGCTCCATTGTGTTCTGTAGCTGTCCATTGGGTGTGCCTGTTTTGGGGCCTCCCAGGAGGTGCAGACCAAGGTCAGCCACTGACTGTTCTGTCCGGGGCCACCCATCATAGGCTACTACTCCTGCTGGGCTTGGAGGTGCCCAGAAGAGGCCTAGCTGTGAACCAAGGCCAGCTGTCATGAGCGATATGCCTAGAACCAGAGACCACTAAGTGAGAGGTACGGTGCATGCTAAGGCCAGATGTTGCTTATTTGAGAGAGTTTAGGAAAGTCTGCAGCATGAACCAAGAGAAACCATTTGTGTGGAAAAGCCACTGGAAACAGTTTTTTGTGGGCCTGAAAGTTGCATGGGACAAAGTGAGAGCCAGGTTGATTGAGTCTCAGGTATGGTCCCCACATGCTGTCTCTCTGGGGGGAGGGCTCATCGAAGAAATACTGGCTACTGCCAACTTTCTGTCTGGGAGAAAGCTGCCCCCCGCTCTCACCCTGATGCTGGACATTTCAGTTCCTCACTGTTGGCCATGGGTGCCTTTCAAGCTGCTACCCTGGTGCTGGAGCTCAGAGGGAGCAAATCCAAGTCAGTCCATGTGCAGGCCCTTTAAGAGTAACAGCCTGGGACTCCAAAAGTTTCTGTCTTCTATAGCCTGAGTCCCCATTACAGCCAGAAGTTATGGGGACTTATCTTCCTGTTGCTGGAACCTTGGGCTGAGGGTTCTGGTATGGAACTGGGACCCCTCGCCCCCAAGATATCCCTCCTGATTTTTATCTGCCACTCGTGGGTGCGAGACCAGCCCTTTCCTCATCTCTGCCCCTCCTAGCAGTCTCAGTGCAGTTTCATCTTTAATTCTGTGGTTATAGAAGTTCTATTTACTCAGTTTCTGGTGTTCTGTGGTTTCGTTGTAAGTTGATGTGGTGGTGCAAGGAGGTGAGCCGTGTTTACCTGTGCTGCCATCTTGCCTTGGTGGTCTTATACCTCTGACTCTCATCTGATACCACAGGGTTCATTCTGTTCTTGCATCTTATTTGTATTTTTTTGACAGCAAGAAATCTGGTTTTCATGTTCTATATAATATTTTCTTACTTGTTCAATCCTACTACATAATTTCAGTCTTTCTAACCCATACTCCTGTGAGAACAGTTTTACTAACGAGTGTATAGTATTGTTGTGTGTGGTTCTTTTTGTCTTTAACTTTATGTTAGGCAGTGAAAGTACTGGGTAGCACTGTTTTATGAAGTTACCTAGATTAGTTATTTTCTTCCCCCACTTCTTTCAGTGGGGTTATCCTATGCTATTCATTTTTGGTGTAGTTAGTTTTGTTCCACAGGGTTTGTATTCCATTTGGGTTCCCCCACATACTGGTGTGAGGGTTTTTGGTTTGTTTTTATTTTATAAAAATTTATTTTGTCATATATAGTTCTATGAGTTTTGACAAATGCATATAATTGTGTATCCATCACAGTGTCAGGATGTCACAGACCAATTCTGTCACCCCAGATATTGTGTTACACTTTTAAAAAACTGTTAAAATAATATATTCCATTTACACTTTTTAAAAAATGTTAAAGTATTGGGTTGGCCAAAAGGTCCATTAGTTTTTTTGATAAAATAAGAGACACACTTTTCATTTTCACCAATAACTTTATTGATTTGGATATTTTGAGTATGTCAGCTATCTATCTCCCACTATTGGCTTCTAGTGGGTAGAGGCCAGGGTGCTGCTAACATCTTCCAATGCATAAGACAGTCCCATAGCTCAGAGTTATTGGGCCAACATGTCAGTAGTACCAAGGAACGTCATAAACCACTTTTGACACATTTTATCAGTCACAGCACCTTCTCCACACACTGTACCAATCTTTTCTTGTATTACAGTTGCATTTGTATCTTTATTGAAATAATAAAGCGTAATATAGCAAAACTGTTGTGTATTTTCTTCCATGTTCCATATGAAAATGGCTGCACAAAAATTCACCAATTTTTTGGTGAATTTTTTCCTATAAGTTTCCTAAAACTTCCTATAAGTTTTTTTAATGTACACTGACACTGGGAAACATGAATGTTAGATAAAGAGTCGATACTTTATAAGAGTCTAGTATATATTAAATACAACAAGAAAAGGATATACCTGATAGTAAAACAGACATTTTGCATGAGCTCGCAATTCTTGAAAGAAATGCAAATGGCTAATAAATCAATTTCATTAGTAATTTAAGAATTGAACAATAAACAATAATGAGGCACTATTTTATCACCAAATGTCCAAGAGAAGTAATCATACCAAGTATTGGTTGAACTATGGATAAATGGACACTTTGATGTGTTGCAAGAAGAAATGTAAATAGAAATGTAAATGTAAAAAAGTCCCTTTTTTTGGGACATTTGGTATCAGAAGTCCTAAAAAATGTATAAACCTACTAATTCTATTTCCAGGTATCTAAAGAAATAATTATAGATAATAGTTTGGTTTATGTGCAAGGAGGATAATTACACTGTGGTATTGTTTATAATGGTGGAAAATTAGAAACAACCAAAATAGCCAACAAAGATGATTAATTATATTATAGAACATCTATGCCAAGTAATACTATGAATTACTAAAAGATATGTTGTAGGAAAGTAACTTAAATTGAAATATTTTTGTTGTACTTAATCAGGTTATTCAAAATACATCCTTTCTTTGTTCATTCGTTCATTTATTCACCCAGTAGTAATACACTTTACTATACTGATTGCTTTTTGCCATTCTACTCCTTTGGGTTTATTGACTTCATTGTTAAAGTGTGCATTTTAGTAGTTCTTTTATTTTTTATTTTTTTTTTTAAAGATTTTATTTATTTATCTTTAGAGGGGAAAGAGGAGAGGGGGTGCGGTTGGGTGGGTGTGAATAATAGGCTTTGTAATAAACTCAGTCTTTGTATGTCTGAAAATTATTATTTGCCTTCACTTCTAAATAAGAATTTCCCTGGGTATATACCAACTCCTTCAACACTTTGAAGATATTCCTGTCTTGATATCTTGCTTTGATGAAAAGTTAGCTACTTTTATTGGTTTAGTTTGGTCAGCTACTCCTTTGGTTTGCTTTTTACAATTTTCTCTTTGTCTGTGATGTTCTACGATTTCCCTTCCATATGTTCAGGTAAATTTTTTTGAATGCCTCTCTAGCTTATGTGCGTTTTCAATTAGAGGTCCTACATCTTAAATCTGAGCACACTCTCTTTGAATGCCGCCTTTTCATCACTTTATTCTTTCCTTATGGGACTTCCATTTGTTACTGAGCTTCTCATTGTATCCTTTATGCACCTTATTTTCTTTTTATAGTTTGTACCTCTTTATTCCTCTGTGTTCTGACCGATATCTTCCAAACAACAATTCTCTCTTCAGCTATGGAGTTTACTGTTTAACCAATCTTGTAAGGTTTTTGAGTAGAATTTTTAAAGTAGACTTTTTACTTGGTTTATTTTAGATTGGCCTGTTTCTGTCTCCTAAAGTTATTTTTAAAAAAAGATTCTATTCCTTCCTTTATGTCTTAGAATATTTTAAAACGTACTCATTTTCATTTTCTTTTTAGATGACTTTATTATCTCTAGTCACTTAACTCTGAATTTTTTTGTTTTGTTGGGTCTGAGGACTAACTCTTGGCAGTTAGCTTCTCCATGTGTCTCCGATTCCCACTCAATACCAGAGGACTCATTTTTGGTGTCTGGAGGAGATTTTTTTCCTTTTTTGCTCTTGAGCTTAGATCAAACATAAAATTCAAGTTGCAAGCAAATAAGATTGTATGTATAGCCAACACTTCGAAATTTTCAACTGTGAAAAGAAAGAGAAACAGAACATTGTTTAGAGTGGTATCTCCTAATGTTTCTGGAGTGGTAGATCCCTTTGATAATCACACAAAAGCAATGGATTTGTCCTCCAGAATAAATCCAAGTGCATCCACAGTTTTTCACAGAGATTCAGTGACTCTGCAGAGTCTTGTTGTGAACCCCGATCTCTACGGACCCTGGCCTAAGACATCATGCCAATGGGATTAACATGACAAATTTATTTATTTATTTTTAAATATGGAACATGAGGTCACATGGAACCATGGTGGAGCTCTTTATTTACATAAAATCTTATAAACTCAAATTTGTGAAATAGACATAGATAAACATAGACATTTTTTCCCGTTGGAGTAGGTGTTGGAGTCCTGCAACCTGCTCACTCGCCAATCCCTGTTCTCACCTACTCTGGCCTACAGAGCGTGCCTTTGGACCTTCTGGGGCACTAGCAGGAAACTGGTGAATTAGAAAGAGCATTTGATTGGCGCTAAGGAGTCCTGGGTTGTTATTTCAGCTGTGTCACTGATTATTTGCATTGGTTGTAGACAATGCTAATTACTTTGTAAAAAAGGGAAGAGGCAATTTAAGGGACATCAATGAGAAGAGTTGCATGCTATGTTACATTTAAAGTATATAATTACATAGATACATTATGATGACATTAGAAATGAAGTTTGACACTTGCAGAAATGTTAAGAATTAATTTTTTTCCAATTTTACCATTTGACATCTTTTCAAAAAGTTTATTCAATGCCCAAGGTACACTGGAAATTAAAACTTGGGTACTCTACTCCTAGTTTTTAAAAAGGTGTGTATTTGAAAGACCTGGAAAGACACATCAAAATGGAAAGAGTAGGGATGGGTAATTAACTAGGGGTGAGCAGATGACTGTTGATTTTATTTTACCCTTTTTCATGTTTTCTAAACATTCTAAAGGAAATATACATTCTTTCTGGACAGAGAAAAGGGTTTAAAAATAAAAGGTTTCTTTAAAAAATCAGCCCCTGAAGTTCAGCATTAAGTTGAATATGTATTTAGAATGAGTTATAAAATTATACCTAGTGGCGGGCTTCTAAAAATAATAGGAACTTATTTTCAAACATTTTTTCAGATTCTCTCCTAGGTTTTCCTGCATGAGCAGAGAAGACAGTTGTTGCGAGTAGAAGTGACACAGCATTTACTAGGATGTCTGAGGACGAAGAAAAAGTGAAACTACGCCGCCTCGAACCAGCTATCCAGAAATTTATTAAAATAGTAATCCCCACAGACCTGGAGAGGTTAAGAAAGCACCAACTAAATATTGAGAAGGTAAGATTTTTCCATTTTATACCACAAAACACAGTTTCATATTCTGATTTATATTTGTTTCATACTTTAGGTAAATTCAGAATATTAAACAAGGGACTTTGCTAAAACATCCACCTTCTATTGATTTGGCAACATGAGTTATTCTTTCATCTGGTCTTATTTTTGTTCTGCAAGTACACCTCTTATTTGTTTTTTAGGAAGGGATACAAGGATAGGATCTGTATCTTTTTAGTTGTACTTACTGACGTATTAAGCATTAATTAAAGTACAGTTTGATAGCGCACTAGAATGCAAAGGCAGCAAACCTGGGCTGAGGGGCCTGCCTCACCTTCATTTACTTTGTGGCAAGTGTTCTGGGCCTCCAGTGTGTTTCGGTCAGTAACCCCTAACCTCTTCAGGGGCATGGAGATTAAAGAGGCAAATCACTGTGTGATACGAAGGAATTTCCCAACTTCATGGATTCCCTTTGAGCAAAGCCCCAAACTGAGAAATACTGCCTAGAGGTCAGTTTGGGAGATAGGCAGAGGGAAAAACTGGTCCCAAGGACTGCGGTGGAAGTTGCATGGAACCTGGACCGGCCAGGGTCTGGTGGGATGATTGTGACATTTATGGGAAGATCAAATTTCCTGAGTGCTGAGCATTGATTTTGGTAGGTGATGTTGCCCTATTTGCTCTGGGGCAGGTCAGTGGCATTTGGTCCTTCAGCAGAACCTCCCTCAGCATACATTTTAGGCTGTGTGGCCCTCCACTGATTTGAGGGGCGGGGCGGAAGTGGTCATTACACCTCTGTATAGAAACAGTACTTATCAGCTGTACCAACTATACTTTATACAAGTAAGAAAATTGTCAACTTTCTCTCCCATAGATATTATCTGTCCTCCAAGTATTTAAGTACTTTTAAAAAGTATAGAAATAAGTGCCAAGAATATGATGAAATTTTCCGTACAAATGTGAAGGGGTCTACAATTCAAGATTAAAATTTTGTCATCCCCCAAGTTCTTCCTTCACCCATAAACAATAAGTACTATAACTTTCAAGGATTGGGGGAAGTTGTTTGGTAAACTGGTTATTCTAGTCATGAGCAGAAACAAAGGAAAGAGTTCGATGCTTTAATTAATGAGGAAGGCTCATTCTTTTTGCACTGCAACAATATAGAAATAGTTGTTTACTTTTGATTGATCGCATCGGGTGGGAGGTGCCTTTCAGAGTCCTGAGCTCATTTTGAAGTGCTCAGTCCCAAAGATGACAAGAATTTGGCAGAATTAATACTGAAAGCCAGAAATATGTGAACCGTGGTCTACTGAGAGCATTTTTTTCTCTTTACCGTCCTGTTTTACATTTGAGGCTTGGCGTGTTTAAGATGTCCTTTTTCTTATGTTTATTCTACATGAAGGTGTCCACTGCCAGTACTTGCAGAGCTTACCCACCTGTGCCATTCTCCAGGTTCTGACTACAGTGATCAGTAGTCAGAACCTGGAGAGAAAGGTGAGTGAGGATAGGAGTGGCCTACTACTAAGTTGATTAATTGTAACAGACTTCATGAGAAAATTATTCTAGGGCTATATTGACCTTTCTTTGCCAGAACAGTTGTCTGTGAGCTTTTTGTGAAATTTTTACTTTGGAAATGGTAAAACAATGTGAGACTAATTATAAATTACAATATAGGTGATGTTGTGTGGAGCTGAGCAGTTAAACTCATACTGATCTGTGTTTTATTCCATATTCTTATCATTCTGTCTCTAGGATTTGTAGTTTAGTTATGAAAGTGATTTTGCCTCTATATGAGACTGAATAGCGTTTTTTAATAGCTAGTTTACAACAATGCAGAACTACTTAAAAGCAGCAGTGTTCACCGTAGACAAAAGAGCCAAGAACTAATTTTGGACTTCAGGTGTCTAATGGAGCCTCACTTTCAAAAAGGCATATTCTTCCTGGGGGGAGAGTGTAGACAGATAAACTATTTATTATGTGAGCCGTCAGTCATCCAATATGAATTTAAAAGAAGAAAGTCAGACTGAAGGGAAACTGAAGGGAAGCCGTGGTGGAGTGATTCTGCAGCATCTGCAGACAATGGGAGCAGTGTGCTGCGGACACCTGGGACTGCTCCCCGGGTCCCTCGGACTGCATTCTAGTGCACTTGGTAGGCTTGGTTAGAATGGGACCCTGAAATTTGTTTTTAGCATTCAGCTTTCTTGGCTAATGTAAGGTAGACTTAAGCATAATTGAGAGGAATAATAGGACAGTAAGCCTGGAACACAATTTCCTTCGTTTCATATGGTAGGGGTTTGAGGAAAAACTTACTGTGCAGCATGTGCTGGGTTGGAGTGCAAGTGGCAGGAGAGCCCCCAACTGTGTATGAAAGAAGAATTTTTGGTTTTTCTTTTAATCCTCACCTGAGGACATTTTTCCACTGCTTTTAGAGAGAGAGGAAGGGGGAGAGAAATATGAATGCGAGAGAGAAGCATGGGTTGGTGGCCTCCCACATGCACCCAGACTGGGCATCAAACCCGCAACCTTTTGCTTACAGGATGATGCTCCAACCAAGCCACACCAGCCAGAGTGGTTTTGTTTTTGTTTTTGCTTTTATTTTTAATGTCCTAGTTATGGAGATAGTCTAGGGCACAGGTGGCAGACACAAGGCCTGTGGGCCGAATCCCGCCCTCCACCTTGTTTTGTCCGGCCCAGCACCTTGTTTCTACCCAGTGGCAGCACCGAGCTCTTGCTTAACTGTTAAGGAGCAGTTACATGTACACAGTCCCAAAATTACATTCAGCCCTTGGAAGGCAGCCATGAGGCTGATGTGGCCCCCGGTGAGTGAAAATGAGTTTGACACCCCTGGTCTAGTGCTACTGTGGCAACTCAGAGATCATTCAAGACCCAGGCTCATTTTAACTTGCTGTTCGATCATCAGCCTGTTTCTATTTTACATGTAAAATGGCAGCTCCAGCTCTCACATCCACATTTCAGCAAAAATGAAATAATCAGAATCATAGTTTTCTTATGTTCTTTTTTTCTCTCAATATTCTCTCTTTCTCTCTTTCTCTCCCTCAGAGATTCCTCCTGTTCTTCCGTCATGGATGCAGTATCATATCATTTCTCTGTGGTGGCATTATTATATTTTTGTTCTGCTTCCTTGTCTGTTTTCCCTTTTTATTTTCTTTTCATTTATTTTACTTTTTTTTCTCTCCCTCCCTCCTCTCTCCCTTTCTTCCTTTTTTTTTTTTTTTTATAGTAACCTACAGAAGTCTAGGCTTTCTTGGCCAGCTGTTGTATCTAAGTGCTAATGGAAGGCTGTGTGCGTAGCAAGGTGCTGGTAGGAGCCCTGTGGCCTGAAGGGGTGTGCAGGCGAGGATCCATGTTAGTGGGGAACCACTCGATGCCGTTCTGGTGTGTGGTCTTCTGTGGTGGTAGAGGCAGTGCAGGTGCTTGGGCCTGTGGAGAGGGCTTCTGGTAGAGCCCGCTCCTCAGGTGGATGTTCAGCCAGTCCTTCAGCTTTTAGGCCCACTGTGTACACCGGCCCAGTCACCCGGTGGGTGCTACTTCCGGTTACTGAGTCTTTCTGGAGTGGCGCTCTACCCATCGGCTTGCTCTTGGCCTCTCTCCGCCCCAGGTCCACCCCTTCTGCAGCCTTAGGTTTCAGCTTTCTCTAGTCAGGTAAGTTAGTTGCAACCTGTTCATACTCTTTTCAGCTCCCAGAGTTTTGTCAGAACTTCTTGGTAACTGGTATCTTCCATTGTATTGTCACTATTCTTGTGAATTTATACCTTTGAAAGTTCTTTACTGTCGTTTTAGTTGGGTTTTGGGAAAAAAGGCAGAGATGAATGTGTTCAATCTGCCAGGTTTAATAAGGGACATTATTTATTACAGGAAATACATATATGTTAACTTTTCATTCGTTTTGGTGTTTGTTGTTTTATTGTATTGTTAGTACTGAAAATGACATAAAAATTAGGTTTCTAATCCTCAAGAATCCAATCAAGGAAATAAGATAAGAAATATTTAGAGAATGATAAGAGGCAATATATAATTAGACATGAAATGAGTGACAGGTATGAACTCTATGGTACAAAATCAGACATAATTAGCCTTATGGATTCGTTTGTTTTTATTGATTTGTTTTTGAACTTGTGATTACAGCGAAAACCTTTTCCAGTTCTCTTTTTAGTCCGAGAATGTTTATTTCAATATTTCAATCACATTTCCCCACCTCTTCCCTTTTTTCTGATTCAGTTTGCTTTTTCCTGTGTTCCAGGGCAGGAAAGCCTCAGCACAAGGGGTGGATGATAAAGGGCCTGATGGGGTACTTTGTGGTCAGTGGTCAAGGTGAGCAGTGAACAATTCAGCTGTCCTATAGCTCTGGCCAAGGAGGTTAAAAGGCTTGTGTGGGATATTCTGGAAATTTCTGAAAAAGAAATTTCTGGTATTTCTTTCTCACACATTTTAAATTTATTTCTCTCTCCAAAGATTTGTAATATTAGCCTTTAATAATATAGCCTAAGTTAGGTAGAACATTGTGTAGCAAGCAGTAGGAAGTTTGAACTATATTATCTTTATTTCTCCTTGAATTTCATTGGTATAAAAGACAAGGTCACCCAGTTCAACCTCCACCCAAGACACTAATCTCTTCTGTAGCTGACAAGTGAACAGATACTAACCACGAAGACTGGGTGCTGTGTCAGGGCTTTTTACATACACATCATATCATTTAATTCTCACAGCAGCCCTGTAGGTTAGTCTTAAGTTTTGTCTTCCTCTTTTAGGTTGGGGAGCAGACTTGGAGTAGTTAAATTGCTTTGTTGAGATCCCTGTGTTGGTACATGTGTTTAACTTGTAATGTTGGGCTCAAAACATAGTGTGCTCCTAATAAACCTTGCGTGGAATGAATGAACACGTGTGTACATGGATACAGCCTACGATTGCATCAGTAGTTTTAGGAGCCACTTTATATTTCTGCCTTTTTTATTGGTTTTGTAAACAACTAAGTAAATTGCATAGGACTTTTTTCATATGAACTTCAGCTGTTGAGGCAGAGCAGACCTATTTCTTATATGGAATTGGCCAAAAAACCTTGTTTAGTTGTTTTTGTTTTTTGGGTGTTTTTTTTTGTAAAATGAAAGACACAGTTTTCTTTGATTTGGAAGACACCAGTAACTTTATTGATTTGGATATTTTGAGTATGTCAGCTCTCTCCCATGTGGTACAACATTGATTGATCTCAATTAATGTATTGATTTGATCACCATCAACTTCAACTGGTCTGCCCAACTGTGGAGCATCTTACAGTAAGAAATCTCCAACATGAAACTTTGCAAACCACTTTTGACACGTTTGATCAGTCACAGCACCTTCTTTGTACACTGCACAAAATTTTTTTTTTGCTTTTCAGTTGTGTTTTTACCTTTCTTGAAATAATAAAGCAAAATATGCTAAAAATGTAGCTTATTTTCTTCCATCTTCAATATTAAAATGTTTTTGAATGCCTGTGATGTGACAGCTGTCACAGTACAATCTAACAAAATAGTTTCGAATGAGGTTAAAGACAACTAAGCGCTACTAGAGCCATTTTAGGGGGAAAAAAATGAACTTTTTGGCCAACCCAATACTTGTGCAGTTTTAATTTAAATGTTAGTCTTTACATTTATCATTACATTTATTCCTATGTGGAATTGTGATCTTTCATCAATGTGATTATTCCTTCTAGTTTGTTATCTGAAAATTTGGCATTTATGCACTGTTTATTTTCAGGGCATTGATGATAGATGTCAGACAGGAAAGAGAGAGTACTTGAATATACTGTTACCATTTCTGTAAATTCTCACCAGCCATCTCTGATAATCTGGTGTAGACTTGTCTCAGAGATTTGCAGTCTGCAGTGTTTCATAGATACTTCCTTTTGTGAAAATTGGGTCAATATTTGCTGGTCTGTGGAAGCCTTTTCAGTTCTTCCCAGTTCCTCAGAGATCAGCAAGTATCTCTGTGATTACATTTGCAAGGTCTTTCTGTTCACTCTGATGTAATTTCTCTGGGCCTGTTGACTTGGACTCTCGGTTTGTTCTTACTCTTCCTTGGTTTTCATTTTCCTCTTGATCATATTTATTATAGACTGTTCTCTTTTGAAGGTCATTATTCTCAGTGAAGAAGACGGAAAAAATACAGAGTTGAATAGTTTTGCTTTCTCTCCTACAGCTATTGGCAGTTCCCACCCCATTTTTCCACCTTTCAAAACATTGTTTTTTGTTAAAATCCCAATGTAGTTCCTTACTGTGGAATGCGTGTGCCCAGTTCTGCCCCAGTCAGACATAAACACAGCATCTTCGCACAGCGCCACGTGGTCAGGGGACCTTGAGGTGCACAGACATGCTGTGCACCAATTAACCGTTCAGGGAGAAGCTGCAAATGCCCATGATTTTTAGAGAGCTTTAAAGGTAAAATTAAAATCTTCATTGTGTTATTGTGAGAATTAAGATCTGTGAAGCACTCCTAACTATAAGGTTGACCAACTGGGTTACCGAAGTAAATTAGCCGACCCAGCTACCAGCAGGGGCACTGGACAGTTCAGTTTCTAAGGCATTAGGGGATTCACATCGTTCCTGGGACATCCTTAGTGTTGGTTTTGGGTTTTATATTTTTAATATTTCATAGGCTCTTCGAGGTGAATCACTTTAACTTGCATCGCGGGGTAGGTATTGTTCATCTTCATTACATGAGTAATCCTCAGCTTGTGGCTAGCAGTCAGTGGGCCATCTGTTAATACAATATAGCTTTGTTCTTTTTGATGTAGGAGATCAGGTCATCTCTGAAAACAAACTTTGTATTTTCCCTTTCCCTCCCTCCCTCTTTCCCACCTTTCTCTCTCTCTCTTCTTTCATTTCCCGTTCCTTTTCTCCCTCCCTCCCTTCCTTCCTTCCTCCCTCCCTCTCCCCTATCTTCCCCCTCTCCCCACTTCTCTCTCCCTCCCCCTCTTCCTCTGCCAGTCCCTCTCTCCCTTTCCCTTTCTCACCTTACTGCACTAGCTAGGGCCTCCAGTGTGATGTTTAATAGGAGTGGTGAAATCAGGCATTCTTACCTTGTTCCTAGTATTAAGGAATGGTCTTTCACTACTAAGCAGGGTTTTTGTAGCTGCCTCTATCACATTGAGCACATTAACTTCTATTTTTAGTTTGCCGAGAGTTTTTATAATGAATAGACAGACATTGATCAAATGGTTGTCTTTAAATCTACCATCTTCCTATTTCTCTAAAAGATTTTATTTATTTATATTTTCTTAGAGAGAGGGGAATGGAGAGAGAAAGAGAGGGAGAGAAACACTCATGCACGAGAAAAACATTGATCAGTTGCCTCTCACACGCACCCGGACTGGGGATTGAATCCAAAACCCAGGAACATGCCCTGAGCAGTGATCAAACCAGCAACCTTTCTGTTTGCTGGATGACACCTAACTCCCTGAGCCACACCAGTCAGGGCTACCATCTTCCTATTTTTATTTATTTGTCTCATCTTTTCTTTGTCTCCTTTTCCTTTGAGTTAATTGCATATTTTTTTAGAATTCTGTTTTTCTCTTGTGTTGACTATTAGTTATTCCTTTATTTTTTGTTTTTATTTTTTAGGGGTTGCTTCATAGTTCAGAGTATTCATCTTTGACATGTCATATTATACCATCCAGTAATGGTTTTATATATAACTTCATGTGTATTGTAAGAACCTTAGCCCTGCCTGTTGTGGCTCAGTTGGTTGGATGGTGTTCTACAAATTGAAAGGTCACAGGTTCAATTCCTGGTTAGAGCACAGCCCCCTGGGATGGGGGCTGGTCCCCAGTGAGGGCATGTGCCAGAGGCAGCCTATCCGTGTTTCTGTCCGTCTGTGTCTCCTGCCTTCTTGTCTCTCTAAAAATAAATAAAATCTTTCAAAGAAAGAACTTTATAACAATCTACTTCTATTTCCTTTCTCTCTGGGTCTTTGTAGTGTTATTTTCATATATTTTACTTCTATATAAGTTACTAACCCCACAGTACATTGTTATTTTTGTTTTAATCAGTGTTACCTTTCAAAAAGATTTTGAAAATAAGAAACAAACACATTTTATGTTTACCTGTATCTTTATCATTTTCAGCACTCCCTTTTTCTCCCCCACTATTTTTTAAAATCCTCATCTGAGGATATGTTTATTGATTTTAGAGAGAGAGGAAGGGGGGGGAGAGAGACAGAGAGAAGCATGGATGTGAGAAGCATCCATCAGCTGCCTCCCGTATATTCCCCAACCAGGACTTGGACTACAGCCTAGTATATCCTGTGACCGGGGATCAAACTCACAACCTTTTTGGTGTATGGGACGATGCTCCAACCGGGGTTGGACCCTGGACGATGAGCCACCCAGCCAAGGTTCAGTACTCCTTTCATTCCTCTGTGTAGAACCAGGTTTTCTAGCCGGTGTCATTTTTTTCTGTCAGCCTGAAGGACTTCCTTTAATACTTTTTATAGCACAAGTCCACTGGTGATGAACTCTGTAGGCTTGTTTATGTTTGCAAAAAAATATTTTGCCTCAAAAATTTTTCCTTTGGGTATTGAATTCTAGGTTGAGTTTTAGGTTTGTTTCAGTATTTTCAAGATGTTGCTCCCTGTTTTCTGGCTTACATCGTTTCTCACGAGAAATCCTCTGTCGTTCTTATCTTTGTTCCTCTGTACTTCATGTGTTTTTCTTTCCTCCAGCTACTTTTAAGATTTTTTCTATCACTTATTTTAAGTAATGTTATGATGATGTGCATTAGTATGGTTTTTTCATTTTTGTTGTTTGTGGTATTCCTGGAATTTCTTGGACTTGTGGGTTTATAGTATTTTTTTAAATCAGATTTGTAAAAGCTTTGTCCATTCGTTTTTCAAATATTTTTTTCTGTCCTCTCCTCTCCTTCAGGGAGTCCAATTCCATATGCATTATGTTGCTTTCTGTTGGCCTGCGGCTGAGTAATAGTGGATTTGCTGTCCATTTATTGTCCATCCTTTTTCTCTCTGTGTTTCATGTTGGATTATTTTTATTGCTAGGTCTCTAAATGTACTAATCTTTTCTTTCATTTCTCAGTATGCTCATGTTTTCTTTTACTTTCTTCAGTACATGGAATATATCATAATGTCTTGTAATGTCCTTTTCATTAATTCCCTTATTTGTATCATATCTGAGTCTGTTTTTGTTGATTAGTTTTTCTCATTACATGATATTTTCTGGGGTTTTTTACATGCATGGTAATGTTTATTGGATGATGAATATTGTGTACCTTACCTTGATGGATACTGAATATTTTAAAATACCCTTTGTATTTTTGAAACTTATTCTGAGATACATTTAAGTTTTTTGGGAATAGTTGGATCTTTTTGAGATTTTTGTTTAAGCTTTCTTGTATAGGATCAGAACAGCTTTTATTATAGGGCCAATTTTTCACCATAAAGGGCAATACTTTAGGGTATTGTGTCCACTACCTAGTGTCCAGTGTATTGCAAGGTTTCCATTCTGACTTGTGGTCTCATGAACTTATTCTGGCCTTGTATAATCTTTAGAGATGAGTTCACCAGTTCCTTTCCAATGCTTCTTTTTCTGACCTCAGGTAGTGTCTTCGTGTGCAGATGCTGATCTGTATTTGGTTGAGACTTGAAAAGAAAACCATAGTCTCTGGAGTGTTCTCTCAGTAGAGTCCTCCCCTCTCTGATGTTCTGCCGCATGAATCCCAGCAGCTTTGCCTCCCTGAATTCTCAACTCTGTTTCCATAATATTAGTTTTTCTTAAAATATTATGACAGATTAATATTAATAGCTTTAAAAATGATTTTTTAAACATTATTTTTGGCTTCCACTCTCATCTTTTTATTAATACCATAATGTTATCTAAAAGAGCATTTATACTGGATCTGATGATAATTTAATTTTTCTTATAAATTAAACTTTTTGATAGTGGTTTTAAATTTATATTTGGCAAATACATTTCTAATAGAGTTAAATTATTTTTAAGCTTAATAGTTATTTTTTAGTTCTTAGGTGATGTAAAAATATTTTGGAATATCAAGGGTTTTTTTGTTTGTTTGCTGCATTATTCACTGCCAAATTTAAAAAATATACAGAATAAGGAATATAAAAATGCCATAGAAGTTTATTGTAGAGCTCTACTTTTATAATCTATTATGCCTTCCATGCATTATGAGACAGTTCCATGTTTCTGTCTTTTCAAATATTTCTAGGTTAATTTTATTTACTTTATTGATGTGTAGTATACCAAAATGTTCTTAATGCCATTATTCACATCTGCTGACATGTTCATTATTTGGATTTTTTATCTCAACCAAAAGTAGAATGTGGTGTGTGGGGTTGATGTTTCTGTTCTGTATAGTATTCTGCTCTGATCTTACCTATCACATCTTGTTGTGGCTCCTGTCCAATGGAACATTCACCATTATCATGCTCGTAAGGTTTCTTAGATGAAAGTCTAAAAGCTAAACATTGCCTTGGTAAAAAAAAAAAAGAACATATATATTAAGTGTCCAGCCTCATTTTTATATACTTTCTACTTGCAATATCAATGTTACTTTTCCTCAAAATCAGATTTTAATGTTCAGTACTTCACACTATCATTGACAAAATTCTTCATGTGTAATAAGAATATCTGATGAGTGCTATTAATCTTATTTTTTACATTTTTTCACATTCTCATTGTTTATGTTGCTAAATCTTTGGAGATGAAAAATAGGCAAAGTTTATATTCTCTTTCAATAAAATAAATAGAGTCTAGTGATTTTTGTCAGTTTTTACCATTTACCATTTGCCAGAATGTTGCATGTAATGTGTTTGAAGAAGTCCTACCTGCATGGTCTCTGGCCAGTGCATGGGCATTGTTAAGTCAGTAACTTTTTCAGCTGGTATGTTTAAGTTTGGGTAGGTGACTGGGGGTTTGCGTGGTAACCAGAAATAATCACTTTAGTAATAAAAAAAAATCAGCACCTTTCCGCTCTCTTTTGTGTAGTATCAGAGATGCAGAGTCTGGGACAAGCTGCACGAAGAGCACATCAACGCGGGACGCACCGTGCAGGTGAGGCCATTTCTGGTGGGTCGGTGGCAAAAGGACTTCAGAGCCTTCGATAAAATGAATGCTCTCATAGCAGAATCCTTTTGTGCATATGTATAACTAATCTCTTAAAGATTAGTATAACTAATCTCTTAAGGGAATTACTGAATCAAATTCCATACATATTTTTAAGATTGTGGTTCCTATTACTAAAATTTCCTCAGAAATGATATATCAACTTACAGTCTCACAATCATGGCATTTTCCAAAAACCTTCCAACATTAATATTACCCATTTCTCCAATTTTTGCTAATTAGTAGAATAAAAGAATGTTGCTTTTATGGTTTTAATCTGGGTTTTTTTCTTTTATTGCTTTGACATGTGAAAGGCTTTTTTAATACAGGCTTTGGTTGATAATATTTCATTTGTAAATTTACAAAAATTTTCTGTTTGTGTCCCTTGCTTATATTATATTATATTATATTATATTATATTATATTAATATTATATTATCTTTTGCAAGAATTTTTTAAAATTTAAATATACTGATCTTCTCTCTGTAATATTTTATTTATCTTTTCAAAGCTCCTGGATTTATTGATCCTTAAAATTGTGCTTCTAGTCTCTATATCATTTAATTCTGCTCTGATCTCACTTATTTCCTTCCTTCTATGTGCTCTGGGCTGTCTTGTTTTTGTTCCTCGAATTCTTGTAGGTGTAGGGTTAGGTTGTTTGTTTGAAATGTTTCTATATTTTTTAGGTATGCCTTTATCACTATGAACTTCCCTCTCAGGACTGCCTTTGCTCTGTCCCATAAGTTTTAGGTTATTGTGAGTTTATTTTCATTTGTTTCCAGAAACTTTTTGATTTTTATCTTGATCTCATTTTTGACCCTTTCATTGTTTAATAGCATGCTATTCAATCTCCGTGAGTTTGAGTGTTTTTGAGTTTTTTCCTTGAGATCGGTTTCTAGTTTCAGTCCCTTATAGTCAGAGAAAATGTTTGATATGATTTTAATTTTCTTGAGTTTGTTGAAGCTTGTTTTGTGTCCTATTATGTGGTCTATCTTTGAAGATGTTTCCATTTGAAAAGAATGTGTATCTTGCTTTTTGGGGATGAAAGGCTCTGTATATATCAGTTAAATTCCTTTGATCTAGGACATTGTTCAATGCCGCGATATCTTTGTTGATATTTTGTTTGGAAATCTGCCCATTTTTGACAGCGTGGTGTTAAAATCCCCTACTCTAATTGTGTTGCTATCAGTATCTTTCTTGCAGTCCTCCAAGATTTTCTTTGTGTATTTGAGTGCTCCTGTGTTGGGTGCATAGGAGCACTCAAACATATTTTGAGTAAACATAAACATATTTACAATGTTTATGTCTTCTTGATGGATTCTTCCCTTGAGTATTATGAAGTGACCTTCTGGATCTCTTTTTATGACCCTTTTTTTAAAGACTATTTTGTCTGATATGAGTATTGCTACCCCGGCTTTTTTTTCTTGTCTGTTTGCTTGGAAAATTTGTTTCCAGCCCTTCACTTTCAGTCTGTGTAAGTCTTTTGTCCTGAGGTGGGTCTCTTGCAGGCAGCAAATGTGTGAGTCATGCTTTCTTATCCATTCACCTATTCTATGCCTTTTGATTGGAGCATTTAATCCATTCACATTTAAGGTTATTATTGATAAGTACTTATTCATTGCCATTTTTTCATACTTGTGTTCTCCTCTCTCTCTCTCAGTCTTCCTTCCTTTTCTTAAAGCAGTCCCTTTAGCATCTCTTGCAGAACTGGTTTGTTTTCTTTTAGACTTCTTTTGTCTGGGAAGCTTCTTATTTGGCCTTCCATCTTAAGTGAGAGTCTTGCTGGGTAAAGCAGCTTTGGTTGCAGGCCTCTGGTTCTCATTACTTGGAATATTTCTTGCCATTCTCTTCTGGCTTGGAGCGTTTCCATTGAGAAGTCAGCTGCTAGCCTTATCGTGGTTCTCTTGTATGTTACTTCCTGTTTCTCCCTTGTTGCCTTTAAGATTCTCTCTTTGTCTTGGAGTTTTGCCATTTTAATTATGATGTGTCTTAAAGTGGGCCTCTTTGGGTTCCTCTTGATTGGGACCCTCTGTGTTTCCTGGGTTTGTGCGACTTTTTCTCTTATCAAATTAGGGAAGTTTACCATCATTATTTTTTCAAATAGGTTTTTTATTTCTTGTTCTTCTTCTTCTGGTATCCCTATTATATGGATATTATTACATTTCACATTGTCTTGCAGCTCCCTTAGCACCACTTCATTCTTTCTGAGTCTTTTTTCCTTTCCTTTCTCCTTCTAGGTATTTTTTTCTACCTTGTTCTCCAACTCACTGATTCAATCTTCCACTTTATCCAGCCTGCTTGTAATTCCTTCCAGTGTGTTGTTTTTATTTCTTACATTTTATCATTCATTTCCTCATGGTTTTTGTTTATAGTTTCTACTTCCTTTTTCATGCTGATGTATTTCTCACTCAGTTGCTTGTAGTTGTCTGTGAGTTCCTTGAGCATATTTATAGCCATTATTTGAATTCTATATCTGATAGGTTGGTTACCTCCATTTCATTTAGCTCTTTTAGTGAGGAGTCTTCCATTCCTTTTAATTGCATGTTCATTTTTTATTCTTCCCATTTTAGGTGACTATTTTTGTTTGTTTCTGTGCTTCCTGATGTTTTGCTTTGCTAGCTGTCTTTGTAGGGTGAACTATGGTAGGAATTCTATGGGGTTCAGTGGTGTGGTCTCTTTGATCTCCTAGTCTGTCCTTTCTTCTGTTTGTGTGGGTTCTCTTGTACTTGGATTTTTACCTTTTGGTGGTTCCTTTGTTGGTGGTTTTTCTCCTCCAGCAGGTGTAGTGATTTTCACAGCTCCCACCTATTCTTTTATGGGATCAGTGGCAGGGGGTAGGCAAAATGGATTAAGACAGCGAGAGAGTATTTTATGGGATTTAAAATACCAGCAAGTAGAGAAGAGATAGGAGATTCTTTGGATAAGTACTGTATAGCGTTAACTGTGATACTTCACCCAACTAGCTACTATGTATAAAAGGTGAGAGATAAGACTCTTGTTAGAGGGGAAGGTGACTATGAACTGAATCCAGAAAATAGAGCACTTGTGCAAGGTTAGATGATGAGATATCGTGACAGTAAGGGATGAAAGGTAGGCGCAGTGTGAGAAAGAATAGAGTTAACCACAACAATAATAATGCTCAGGACTGAAGTGAGGTGGGCGAAGATCAGGGACGGTTGCTGTGTAGTATGTACAATTGTATGGAACAACAATTATTTACAATAGTACTGGAACAACAATAATATTATAAGAAATGGTGTGATTTGGATAACCAGAATAGAAAGTACCCAGTCAAGAGTTGTGTGTTATTGGAACATGGGTGAAGTGAAAGAAGGAAAATTAAAATACAATAGAGAGAATAAGGAAAATCAGTCAAATAATGAAATTAAACAGAAAAAATGAGGAAAACTAAACATATGGAAATTTAAAAATACTAATAAAAGTGGTAAAAATAATGAAAAGATAATAATAATACACATAAACAATAAAATGCCAGCTCTAAGAGATAGCAAAGTGACATTTGTCTCTTTCTCAGTTTTGGGGGGTTAGCCTTGTGCTACCCCTCTTGATCTGTCTCTGGACCCTTCCTAAGTCCACATCTTATAGTCTCACTTGGGGGAGGAAAAAAAAGAGAGAGATCCAAAAAGAAAAAAATAAGCCTCCTGCTGACTTGTTCAGAGAGTTCTGCTGCTCTTCCTAGATGCCACAGGAAGGAGGTGCTGGGCTTTGCTTTCCTTCCTATGGTTTTGAGAGGATGGGGAACAGGTCTGGGTCACAGTTTCCAGGCCTCTGCCGGCCCAGGTCCTCCATGAGCCGCCAGGTTCAAATCAGCCACTCAGTCTGTGAGTGCCCAGCATGATTGAGTCTTGGGCAGAGCTGGGGACAAGCCCAGCACATGCGGTTTTGCTCAGCTACTGTCTCTGTGCACGTGCAGCTGAAATCTCCCTGGGCCTGAGAGTTCCTTACAAAGCAGCTGCCCACCCATTCTTACCAAGGGCACGGCTTTTCACACGGCCCAGCTTTCCAGCCAGTCCGGAGACTGGCCGAGTCAGGGTCCTACACGGCCCAACTCCTCCCTTCTCCAGGTGTCAAACCGCACCTCAGTTTCTCTGGTACCAGCTTCCACAGTTTTAGTGGATTTGTACCGCCTCTGTTTGTCTCCCACTTCGTTTCTGTTCCCTTCAGTGACTTCCAGCATCCAGGGCCCTCCTGGTGCCGGGCTGCCCGCCTTGCTCTGGTAGGGGAGGGAGCTGGTGCTCTAACCTCCCTCCCTGTATCCTGCAGCAGGCACCAGCCAGGGGCTGCAGCAGCCTGGGTCCCCACGCAGATCCCAGGGACCTTACCATCCCAGCACATTCTCCTCACCATATGTTTTTCAATGTCCTCTGCAATTTTTTCCCTCCAAACTTCATATAAGCTGGGATTCTGTTCGCTGTTCACTGTGTTCATCGGAAGCTCTGCCAGGTGTTCCAACTGGGCCCAGGGAGAACTGGGCCCCGCTCCCACCTACCTCGCTGCCATCCTCTACCACTCTCTGTAATATTTTCAATTAATACAGTATAGCAGTTATTCTTTGCTACTTATTGGCTTTTTAGTAAATAAACTTTAATTATTTTAAATTAATTTTTGAAAATCATATATTTATATAGTTAAAAGCCAAATAAAATTAAAAAGCTTATAAAACGCTCCCCTAGCCATCTTCAAGTACTACCTGCAAGAAACCACTTTTGGTCATTTCCCCTGGATGTTAGAATAAATTCCTACATACCATGTGTACATAGGTGTGAGCATGATCTCTTCACATCTTGCCATAATAGGTGGAGACCTAGCTTTTCCACCTGGCTCTTTTACTTCCCTTCCCCTTATATAATTATGTATAACTTTTATTTAAATTAGTTATTAGTATCTCATTATTTGGTTATAAAGCTAAAGTGTGTTGCTAAGCCAGATGAGTGAAATATAGCACAGCATCTTTTTTTTTTTAAGTTATTAATTGCCTCACTTTTTATGCCTGGCTTTCTGTATATTTGTAGTTTTTCCCCCCTAAATGCTGCACATCTCTGCTACATATTATCAATAATTTATTTTTCACGTGCTCAAATATGTCACTTCTATGCTTTATCCTGAGGGCTCTTTTCTGAAGCCCTTCTTCCTCAGCTTCAGGCTGGACTTACTCTCTAGGCTTGTTGCACAGCTCATATTCTGGAATTTCCCAGGCCCTTTTGTGTTGGGTCCCTGTTTTCCTTGATATTATGTCTTTTTCCTTTTTGGTTTGCTCCATTGTTTTATTGGAGTACGTTTTCCAGTGGCTCTGTAAGTAAGGGAATCTTGAGATAAAATTTTCAGTTATGTGACTGAAAAATGCATTTTTTCTCTCCTCATATATGATTGCTAGTTTCAATCAGTATAGAATTATAATTGGAATTCTCTTTCAATTATGAAGACATTCTAGGCTTCCTAGTTTAGTGTTGTTTTAAAAATGTTTATATTGTCCTACAAGGCTATAGTAATCAAGCAGCATGGTATTGGTATAAAAACAAACATGTAAATCAATAGAACAGACTAGAGAGCCCCCAGATAAACCAATGCCTATATGGCCAATTAATATTTTGCAAAGTGGGCAAGAACATAAAATAGGTTAAAAACAGTCTATTCAATCAATGGTGTTGGGAAAAATGGGCAGATACATGCAACAAAAATTAAACTAAACAGCCTTGTTACACCATATAAAAAATAAACTCAAAACAGATGAAGTACTTTAATCGTAACACTTGAAACCTAAAACTCATAGTAAAACCTTTAACATTTCTCTTAGCAATATATATTTTCCAATACACTTGAACAAGGAAAACAAAATAAAAAGTTAATAAATGAGACTACATCAGACGAAAAAAATTTTGCACAGCAAAGGAAATAAACCATCAACATAACCAAAAGACAGCCTGCTTAATGGGAGAAGATATTTGTCAGTGATACATCAGACAAGCAATTACTATCAAAAATTTATACAGAACTCATACAACTCAACACACAAAAAACAAACAATCCAATTAAAAAATAGGCAGAGGATCTGAATAGACTGTTCTTTAAAGAAGACATACGGGTGGCCAATAGACATATGAAAGATGCTGAGCATCACTAATCATCAGAGAGATGCAAATTAAAACCACAATGATATATAACCTCATACCTGTAAGAATAACCATCATCAGTAAATCAACAAGCAAGTGCTGACAAGGTTGTGGAGAAAAGGGAACCCTCATGCAACTGTTGGGGGGAATGCATATTGGTGCAGCCACTGTGGAAAACAGTATAGAGAGTCCTTAAAAAATTAAAAATAGAACTGTCTTATGACCCAGAGATTACACTTTTGGGAATAAACTCAAAATGCTAATTTGAAAGAATTCATGTGCCCCTACATACCTTGCAGTGTGATTTACAATAGCCAAGATAAGAAAATAATCCAGGTGCCCATTAATAGACAAATGGGTAAAAAAGTAGTTGGACATTCATGCAATGGAATATTACTCAGCCATATAAAAGAATGGAGTCTTACCATTTGTGATAGTATGGATAGACTCAGAGGGTATTATGCTAAGTGAAATAAGCCAGTCAGAGAAAGACCAATACCATGTGATTTCACTTTCATGTGGAATCTAAAGAACCAGTAAATGAACGAACAAAATTGAAGCGGACATACAGAGGGAAAGAGGTTGGGGAAGTAAAAGAAGGGAAAGGGAGGATAAATGGTGGTGGGGGTGGTGAACACATACAGATGATGTATCATAGAATTGTATGCCTGAAACCTATATAATTTTTTAACCAATGTCACCCTGATAAATTCAATTTTAAAAAATAAGAGAAACAGACATACATACAGAGAACAGACTGATGGCTGCCAGAAGAGAGGGGGATTGGGGGACTGGGTGAAAGAGGTGAAGGAATGAAGCAGTACAAGTTGGTATTGACAAAACAGTCACGGGGATATAAAGCTCAGCATAGGAAATATAGTCAGTAATCTTGGAATAACTGTGTATGGTGCCAGGTGGGTACTGGAAATACCAGTGAAACACTTTGTAAGGTATATGATTATCTAACCACTATGCTATATACCTGTAACTAATGCAAAATAATACTAAATGTGAACTGTAACTGAAAAATAAAAAATTTTAAAAATGTTATCATCTGATTTCCCAGTCTTTGTTTAGGACCATTTTTCCCTCTTTAGAACATTGTGTGTTCTGTTTATCCCTGGTATTCTGAAATTTAATGATCATGTGTTTTTTTGTGTTGGATCCTTTCACTCTAAAAATCCTTTCATGTTATTTAGTTCTGGGAAATTTTCTTAAGGAATGTATTTGAGAGTTCATTCCTCAGTGTTTTCCTTTTGTTCTTTAAAATATTTTATTCCAAGAGTCAGCAAACTGTGGCTCCCAGGCCAACGCTGGCCTGCTATCTGCCCATTTGTTCACACGCTGTCTTTAGCCTGCTTTCACACTGCAGCAGCGGAGCTGAGTGGTGGCAGCAGAGACCATGTGGACTGCAAAGCCTAAACTATTGACTCTCTGGCCCTTGGCTGCAAAAGTTTGCAGATTCCTGTTCTGTTGGATCTTAGGATTCTTGGATTGCTAGTTTAATTTTCTCTTCTGCTTTCTGGGAGATTTTCTCAGCTTTATCTTTAATTCTAATGAATTCTTTATTTCTGATATTATATTTAATTTCCAAGAGCTTTTTCTTATTTCCTTTTTTTTCCATAAGATTTTATCTTTGTATATAATAACTTTGCTCTTCTGAGATACTAAAGAGCCAGTTGCTTGTCTGCTGGTGGACTTTACAAGTGCCCTGGTAGGCTAGCATTTACTTTGGAGGAACCTCCAAATATCACTGTCCAGAGTTTGTTTTAGTTTAGTTTTCTAAAGAAGAATTCTCATTCTCCCTGTAGGGCAAGTAAGTACTTGTTTTTCAGTTATTGAAGCCGGTTAGGTGAAGGCTATTGGGCTTTTATTGTTCAGTACTAGCTTTTATATAAATCCCCCCTTTTAGCCCTGTGCCTGGTATTTCTAAATCTAGTCTTTTTCTCCAAAGAATATATCTCTTGTTCTCTCACATTTCAAAAGGGTTACTATAGCTGCAGTATAGTTAATGGATGGGGATAGAATGAGTTGAATACAAGAGATCATTTAGGAGGGGTTACAGAGATGGTGGAGGTGGAGAAAAACAGAGATATAGATAGAAATTTGACTTTCTCCTCCTCTCTCTCTCTCTCTCTCTCTCTATATATATATATATACACACACATACATGTGTGTGTATTTATATATATACACACACACACATATAGGTGTGTGTGTAGGTATGTATACGTGTGTTTACCAGTGGACTTGTGTTCTGTGTTTGTAAAGAAATCAGATTATTATGTTAGCAGTTGTTTTCTGCTATATACACTTTGCTCTTGAAATTACATGTTGTCTTTCTGTCAAGATGGTGGCGTAGGCAGACTTGGCTTGCCTCTTCGCACAACCACATCAAAATTACAACTAACATATAGAACAACCATCCCTCAGAGACATCAGAAATCCAGTTGAATGGAAGTCTGACAACTATAGAATTAAAGAAACCACATCCATCCAGACTAGTAGGAGGACCAAAGATATGAAATAGGCTGGTCCCACTTCTACATGTGTTAGATACAAATTTAGGAGGTATATCTCAGGAGAAAGGAGTCCCAAACCCACATCAGGTCCCCAGCCCAGGGTTCCAGTGCCAGGAAAATAAGTCAAAACAGTTCTATCTAATACATAAACAAACACAGGGAAGCTGCCTAATGAGGAGACAAAGAAACATGGCTCTAATGAAAGGACAGATCAAAACCCCAGAAAAAGAGCTAAATGAAATGGAGATAAGCAATCTATCACATGCAGAGTTCAAATCACTGGTTGTAAAGATCCTCAAGGAACTTAAGGAGGACCTCAACAGCATAAAAAAGACCCAGCAGAAATGAAGGATACACTAATTGAAATAAAGAACAATTTACAGGGAAACAATAGTACAGCAGATGAAGTCAAGAATAAAATCAATAATTCAGATCATAAGGAAGCAAAAAACAACCAATTACAACAACAGGAAGAAAAGAGAATTAAAAAAAATAAGGATAGCGTAAGCATCCTATGGGATAACTTTAAGCAATCCAACATTCACATCATAAGGGTGCTAGAAGGAGAAGAGAAAAAAGCAAGAAATCGGAAGTGTATTTGAAAAAATAATTAAAGAAAACTTACCTAATTGGGTGAAGGAATCACAGAGAGTCCCAAACAAGATGGATGCAAAGAGTCTTATTCCAGGACACATCATAATTAAAATGACAAAAGTTAAAGACAAAGAGATGGGAGAGATGTGTGGGAGAACACACCTCACACACAGGTGAGAGGTGAGGGGATTAAGAAGTACAAATAAGTAGTTACAGAATAGCCATGGGGATGTAAAGTGCAGTACAGGTAAAGGAGTAGGCAAAGAACTTATATGCGTGACCCGTGGACATGAACAAGGATGCTGGATTACCTGAGGGAGTGTGCGGGGGGAGTACTGGGTAGAAGGGAGAAAAGGGGGGCACATTCAGGATAACTATAATAGCATAATCAATAAAATATAATTTTAAAAAAATAATGAAAGAAAACTTACCTAGTTTAGTGAAGGAAATAGACATCAAAGGCCAGGAAGTACAGAGAGTCCCAAATAAGATGGACACAAAGAGGACCACACCAAGACACATCATAACTAAAATGCCAAAGGTTGAAGATAAAGAGAGAATCTTAAAATCAGCAAAAGAAAAGCAGAGTTACCTGCAAAGGAGTTCCCATAAGACTATTGGCTGACTTCTCAAAAGAAACTTTGCAGGCGAGAAGGGACTGGCAAGAAGTATTCAAAGTGATGAAAAACAAGGACCTGCAACCTAGGTTTCTCTGTCCAGCAAAGCTATCATGTGGAATCAAAAGGCAGATACAGTGCTTCCTAGACAAAGTAAAGCTAAAGGAGTTCATCATCACCAAGCCATTATTATATGAAATGTTAAAGTGACTTATTTAAGAAAAAGAATATGAAAACTATGAACATTAAAAAAGCGGCAAATTCACAACTATCAGCAACTGAATCTAAAAAAACAAACCAAGCAAACAGCCAGAATAGGAATAGAATCAGAGACATGGAGATCATTTGGAGGGTTATCAGTTGAGAGGGGGAGAAAGGGGAAAAGTTATAGGGGTTAAGAAATACAAATTGGTATTGTTAAGAACAGTATAGGAAATGGAATAGCCAAAGAACTTATATGCATGATCCATGGACATGAACTACTGAGTGGGGTATTGCCAGAGGGAATTGTATATACCAGGTGGAGGGGGGCAAAGGGGGAAAAATTGGGACGACTGTAATAATCATTACATAATCAATAACATATTTAAAAAACAATTTAAAAGGAAGAAGCAGTAGAACTGAGAAGGAATCAGGAGGAAAGAGGGAAAAGTAAGGATAGTAGACAGAAGTTGAGAGAAAAGATTAGAGCAAAGCACAGCCAGGTAGAGAATGAAAGAGAAGATAAAACAGATTCCAAAGTGAATGTAGAAGGTACTCTTTTCAGGTTATTATAAGCTTCAGAGAAATTTAAACTTAAATTTGGTCTTTTAACATTCATGAGCTGATTAATCGGGATTTAGGATCCCTGACCTTTCCTCTGACTGTAGAACCTTAGGGAGGAAATAAAACACAAGGCACCATCGATTGTAAATGTACCATTATTCTTTAGTCCTCATCTGAAGATTTTTTTACACTGATGTTTTTGGAGAATGGAAAGAGAGAGGGGGAAACATCGATGTGAGATGGAAGCATTGATTGGTTACCTTCTACATGTACCCGACCAAGGCTCGGGCCCACAACCTAGACGTTCCTGACCAGGAGTCAAACCCACAGCTTTTCAGTGCATAGGATGATGCTCTAATCAACTCAGCCACCCAGCCAGGGCTGGAACATACACCGTTATTTTGAATACCTCTAAGAAGGAAAAAGTGGTGCCAGCTTAGAATGACAGAATATTTTTTATCATGTATTGTAAGATGAATTCCAGTTTCAGAGACATTAAAATGTTGAAAAGATACTGTGTCCTAACATTGATGAAATATAATACTCAGAAAGCTTCTACCCTTCTACTTTACTTCTATTTTTTCCTAGTCTATCCTTTCTATTTCGTAGGTTCTGTTTTCCCAGTATTATTCTTTAGGGACAGCTCAGATCTTACCCCCTTAATGAAGCCTGTCCAGATACCATAAGGCGTTCCACGTGTCCTCTGAGCACGTTTCTTATGCCCCTTTCAGTTTTGAATATTTCTCCTTAATATTTAAGGGAATCTCAAGTGAAACAGGCGTTAAGTGGTTCTACTTTCTCTGCATCATCTGCTACCATTATATTATCTGCCCCAAGCAGTGGGCCTAAAACGTCTTTCCTGTTCTTCTTGCTCTACGTGTATTCCTTAAATCCTTGTTATTGTTCTTAACGTGTTTCACCAGCCTCCGCTCATTCCGGGCCCTTACGTTACTTACACGATTCTCATTTCATGCCTCTCTTTCGTATTCATCCTCGTTCACATGCCTGCCTCTTCATTCCTTTTCTTTAAGTCTCTTAAAATTCTGAACTCGTCACAGCGTGCCTTACGCAGCTATATTGGATTTTTGAGATGCCACTTTCTCTTTCTTCTTATCAGATTAACATTTTTTCATTGTCATAATTTCAGTTTTTAGAAGCTATCTCTCTTTTAGAAAAGATCCTATCACAATATAATTTCTGCCATCAGCATCATACAACTGTTTTCTCTAAACTTGATTCAATTCCCTGAATTATCACTCTTCTCAGTATTCCTTGTTGTGTTATGAATTCCAGGATAACGTGATTGCTTTCTCTCATGGGTTTCATTCCCACTTCACTATTTTATGCTTGTATGTCAGAATTAATTCCTAAAAAGTCATTCCTCTTATTACTTTTCCAACTAATGGAAGATGAGATGTTTCATATGCTAGGACTTAAATTATGCTTTCCTAGGGAACAATTCTAGCTAGTTTCTTGACAGTTGGAGATCCCTATTCTTGGACCACTGCTTTGCCCCTTTGTGGAAAATAACCAGAAAGCATGCCTTCATTTACTATGTTTAATTAAATCAAACTATGTCAGGGATCAAACACGGCCTTGAGGGTACGACGGTGCAGAGAATAGGCATAGACCCCGTTCCTACAAACCTTCGAGTCTAGTCCAATGAATGAATAAGTATATTTCATCCAGCAAGGTGGCACCGAATATACTTCCACAAAGAGATAGCTACTCACTTCACCCCTACCCAGATGCTTTCAAACTTGTTTCTGTGCTGAGGTTAACAATTCATACAAGTGAGTATCATTTTATTTTCTAAAATTCTTGTTAACACTTTTTACTGTGAAATATAACATGTTAAAATATACGAAACATAAATATATACCTAAACAAATTATACTGTGAACTTTGTGTAACCGCTACTCAGATAAACAGACAATCACCAGCATTTAAGATGCCTTTCCCGGTTATAACTACCTCTCTCCCCTCAGAACTAATCATGAGTTTGATTTATATGGTAACTACTTCCTAGCTTTTCTGTATAGTTTTGCCATACAAATGTGTCATTAAAACTATAGTTCAGTTTATTTTTGAACATTACGTGCATTGAATTAAACAGAATTTATCTTTTGTTCCTGGCTTTTGTTGTCTATAGCAGTAGTTCATTCATTTTCTTTGCTGTATAAATCTCATTTTATGAGTTTATATCATAGTGTACCCATTCTATTGAGGGATATTTGGGTGTTTCCAGTTTCGTTAACATTCTTGGATATTTTTACTGGTACACATGTGCACACATTTCTGTTGAGTAGTATTCCTTGGACAGGAATTCCTGGTTCACCAGGCATCCTTATTTTCAACTTTAGTTAATGATGCCAACCTATTTTCCAAGGTAGTTGTACTAATTTTACAGTCCTTCCAATGAAGGTGAGTCCCTTTGGGTGCCAAATTCTTGCCAATATTTGATAAAGTTGAACTTTAATTTTAGCTGTTTATCACATAACTAATTTTGGTTTAATTTGCCCAATTAAGGAGTCACACAGCCAAGAGATAGTGGTGTGTGGGAAACAGTATTTTTTCAGGGTTTGACACCTGGGTTATAGTCCTGATTCTGCCACCGTGTTCATCTGGGCTCCAGTTTCCTTCTTGTGAAATCATGAGGTTGAGTTCGATGAGCAAGCGGGCTTCCCAAGGTTCTACACGCTGATGCTCGCGCTGATCGGCATTCAGTGATCTTCAGGTTTCCAGTGCACATTCAGATGGTGAGAGTGGACACGTGGTTAGAGGAGGCCGAGAGGCACGGTGGGGTAGAGGCACGTGCTTCTGGTTCACCCAGAAAGTCTTACAGGATACCTTAGGTTGTAGGTGAACTTTATTTTCAGAATTGGCTTTAATTTTACTAAAATAAAATGCATACTTTAGCTTGTATTAAGGTGCCATGTACACAGGAATTATGCTTATAGTTTAATGGAAAGAGTGCTGGACTTTTAAGAATACTTGGTCTTAACCCTGGCTTTGCTGCTATATAATTAAATAAATTCTGAACTCCTTTTTAACAATTTATCTATATGTAACAATGTGGAATGTAATAATACTGGATGTAACTCCTCACTGTAGAGTATGCTCTTCAGAAATTAAAGAAATTAATACTTCTCTCCTGTCTTCTATATAGCATTTGCATAAGTACCCTTGAAAAATACATTAAGGGAAAAGAATTTAAAATAATGTATGGATAGAGATCTATGATTTTTTAAATTATACTGAGATTATTCTTGTAAGTTAATTTTATTTGTCAAAGAATAGTTGGTTGTTATGTTTTTCAAAGCACAGACCATTGAAAAGACGGAAACCTCCTCAGGTGATGGAGCTAGCACACCTTGAACCCGTTCAAGTGAGTTTAAACCTATAACAGCAGCGTGGACACGTGTTGTTCATATAGCACACATGTGTGCACACACATGTATTCATCTGCTCACATTCCAAATAAAATACTAGCAACTGAATCCAACAGTGTATTAAAAGACTCTACACACACACCAGGAAAGGTTCATTTCAGAAATATAAAGATGGCTCTATTCATGAAACTTGCTCCTATGTCATTATATTAGCACATTAGAGGAAAGTGTATGGTTATGCTAATAGATGTTTTTTTAAAAGAGGGGACAATCATTTGGAAAAAATCCAGCAACTTTACTCAGAGACAAATGGGAAGTGAAAAACAATGCGATTCCATGTAGCACTGGCAGAATGTGGGAAAGTGGGTACTCGTCTTGGTGTAGTATGAACTGGTACAGCCTTTGGGGGGCAAAGCTGATAATAGCTATCGAAATAATTCACATTATTCTTTGAGTACTTTTGCTTTTGAGAATCATTTCTACAAAATATTGTATAATAGTATTTACTATAATACTATTATATACTGTTGTGGTATTAGGATTTATACTCAAGAACATTTGTTTCATGGTTTGTAATAACCCAAAACCAGAAACAGCATGACTGTTGATCACTGGGGGAGTGACTGAGCAAACTGTCTTCCATCCACATTATGGAATATGGTGCAGCTATTGACCAGGAGAGACACTCGGGGCTGTGTTGTGAAGTTGGGGTGGGGAATGACAAATCACAATTGATTATACTAATATAATCCATTTTTTGTGTGAAAAAATGGCTGGGTATGTGAGTCCTCACATGAACAATGAAAAATGTGGGTTAAGAGAGATGGCGGGATTGGTGAAGTGGGAAAATTATTAAATTTTTCTCAATATGTTTTCTCCATATGCAGTGTTTGATATGTTATGAAGAGCATTTGTTACTTTGTAATAATCATATTTAATGAAGGAAAAACATTAAATAAATCAAAGTATGAGGATGTGAGTTCTAAAGAAGTTAGTTGGTTTTGGCCAGAGACATGAAAAATAGAAAAGTATTATGCATACATTTTATTGTACAGATTACTTGTAATCATTTCCACTCATAACTATTGATCAGATTACCTCTGAAATAAAGATATTTTATACTAAGTTATATGGTGGCTTTAATGATTTTTCTTTTTTAACAGCAACTCCGCTCCAATATCCGAGAAATGGAGAAGCTTTGTTTGAAGGTCCGGAAGGATGACCTGGGACTTCTGAAGAGAATGATAGACCCTGTTAAAGAAGAAGCATCAGCAGCAACAACAGAATTTCTCCAACTCCACCTGGAATCTGTAGAAGAACTTAAGAAACAGTTTAATGATGAAGAAACTTTGTTACAGCCTTCTCTGACCAGATCTGTGACTGTTGGTGGTAATGTACTAGTCTTATTCTTGATCATAGTGACGCGGTTAATTAAAGTTCGCCTCCTTGCACAGATACTGCGGATAATATGCATCTCAAGGGGCCCCCTCCTACTCCAGGACACTGAGGTCTTGGGCCCCGAGTGGGCCTGGAGATGCATATCCTAGAAGTTTTGCAGTATAAAAATTTTGAGGCTGTGCTGTGTCAAGTGGAACTTCAGGCCTTTAAGTACCTATTGGTCTATATATTGAAAATAAATTTTAAAGTATTTACTAAGGAGCATATCATGCTTGTCATGTAATTGATAACTGTTCATTATATTATAGTAATGTCTTTATAAGGAACCCTGAAAAAATTCTTAGTTTAATGCATTTTCAGAGAAAATGACCTTTTTATTCCCCCCCTTTTAAATCTTATGGGTATTAACTGGCGACAGTGATAAGGTTTCTCTACTAGAAAGCTTAAATCCAATTTTTTTTACTACCAAAAGTAAAATTTTTAAACTATACTGGCTTTTTTCATAATTGCTGCCCTTTCTTGTTTTAGGGTTTTCCTTTTTTTTTGTTTTAGAGTTTCTTTTTAATTTTTAATTTATGCCGTCTTTTTACCTTTTATATATGTTCTAAGCTGCTTAAATCTTTATGGAAAAGGTGGTATATACATAAATTACAAGTTAGCATAGAATCTGACAGATGCTACAGCTGCCTAGTTTTCCTCTTTTCCTTTACCCGGGAGGCTCCTAATTATTTTTAACCTTATATTGTCAGTGCTAATAATCCAATATTTTACAAGGAAATAGAAAAAAATTAGAAGAAACATTTAGGCCATCATCTTGAGTTTCTGCAATCTTGCTTTTATTGTATCCTTAGTACCTAGCACATAGTACATAGTGCTTGCACATAGTGGACCACTGATAAATGTTTTCTAAATACTATATCTAAATACTGTTTCTAAATATAAATGAGTAACTGTCTTTTTAGAGACAGTTTTGTGATTTCAGATGTGCTAGAGTCATGTCGCAGTGCACAACCAGACCCTAACCTGTTGCTTTGGGAAGAAGGAAATGTTAACACTCAGCCCTTAGTTGAAGAGTGTTTGGGAAGAATGCTTTTGATAGTCCATGCTTTTGATAGTGACTGTTTACATTATTCTGTTCATTTATAATTATCACCACCATACTGATGGGGCTTAATGCTGTTTTTATCATTTAGTACAAATTGATACTTTCTGTGCATGTGTAGAGAAACTCGGTGTTAGAGTTCCATGTGACTAGGGGGCCATCTCACCCACCTGGACAGTTGTGGTGGCAGTACCCACAGTGAGGACGTGCTGGTTTTTCTGGAGAGCATTGCTGGCTTCAGTCTCTTGGGCTTTGCGACTTTGAATTGCCCATCACCAGCAAACAAAAAAATTTCAGTTCTATCTGTGACCTTTCTTACAATGTGATACTATTCTAATGCGTGCTTTAGTTTTTATTTTATTACTGTATTATTGGTGTTTCTAACAGCAGGACTGTTTGGGCTCAACAAACTAGGGCTCATGTATCATCTGAAGAACTGGGTGATTAGTATTAGGAGGCAGTGTACCCAGTCTGCTGGCAGTTAACTTTCTCCAGAGGAAGCGAACTGGGATTTAAAAATGTTGGCAAAATTTGGGAAGCATGTATATAGGGAGAATGAAAAAGAGAGGGGCAGAGCCAGAGGACGAAGGAGAAGAAATAACAGATGAAATTCATCTTCCAACTCTCTTGATTCTCAGACTTCTCAATTCATGGAACACCAAATTGGCCTCAGACCCGACCGCTTGAACCCTGGGAGAAACTATGGAATTAAATCTCTGCAGCCAGTGCTGCTTTCGTTGACAGTCATTCCATTTATAAAATCGAATACCTAAGTTACACCTGAAACAATGTTAGAATTTCAGATTCTGAACAGTCTGCTGGTCGGATTGCGCTTTGACTTTGAATCCATTGCCAACATTAAGCAGTTAAAATTAACTGGCTCACCAAGTGCCTGAGTTTTTTTGTTTTTGTTTTTTTTTCTTCTTTTTTTTTTACCAAATATGAGAGTTTCTACTAGGTTGCCTTAAATTCAGAAATATTATTTAAAAGTGATTGAGAGGGTGGGAGAAGAAGAATGTGAAATGAAAGCACTAATTTACATGAGAGTTTAGTAGTGGGGTAGGAATTGGATTTGCTCCACGTTGGTCTTCTTTTAGCTCTAGAATCTCTTCTGTCATTCTCCATGTTTTTATCCAGTGTTCTCTGGTTTTTCTTTATTTTTACTTCAGATACTCATTATAGTAGTGACAGCCTATACAGGAAAAAAAATGTGTTTGATTTGCATAGAAGTGCCTTAAAATACTTTTCCCTTCAAACATTCAGTCTGATTCTAAATAACTTGGTTGGAAACATCAGCAGAGATTCAGGAGCAATGTTGCCACATTTCCATGGGCGAGATCAAAATGCAAAAATAGCTTTTCATTTACAGAGAGAAGTGACAAGTAGAATACGGTGTTTTGTGTTTGCTGGAGAGGGAAAGAAGCTTATTAAGTTTAGGGGATCTGTGATGACTTTGCCGTTTCTTTCGTCCAGCTTCTGAGAGTTCCTAAAGCAAATGTCCGCCAGTCTTGCTTGATTTGAGAAACACCTTGTTTGTGTGTCATTTCACCTTTAGTCGATCGCTTCCCACTGAGGGAGGTGATGGGCCTGCAGATTCCATTTGTGTTTGGAAAGGTGTATATAGTCCCGCAGAGCGAGTCACCGCTCCTGTCCGTCTTTGTCTTTTCTCACCCCCCGTCCAGAAGACAACTTCATCCATGCAGTAGGAACAGAATCTTCTTACACTTTAAACAAATACACACAAAAGAAAAGAATCCAATGTTAAAACTTCTGGGACCTTCAGACCAGCATATTGAATTTGATGAAATATTAGATTTTATCACAGGAATATATATACACACATACATACATACATATATATATGCACTGAATCGTTTTGCAAAACATGTAGATGGTTTTCGTGTACTATTCAAAAGGTGTGTTTTCAGTTGGTCTTAATTTTCTTAAAAATCTTCCTTTGGCCCTGGCTGGTGTAGCTCAGTGGATTCAGCCCATTGATTTTCTCTCCCTCTTTGATAAATAAATCTTATCTTTGCCACTAAGTGAAGGCATTTCTTAGATATCATTTTATTTCATAGATGGGTTTATGTAGTTGATCGGTAAATTAATTTCACTATGTTTAAGCTGTCAGAACATGAAAAAAATTTCAGGAAATATTTTGGAATTAATTGAGATTTATAATGACACTTTTTCTAATGTAACAAAGTTTAGTGGAAATTCTTTATCTATTGTGTTGTAGTTCTCAGTAAAATGATTCTGCTCCCCATGAAGTATGGAGAAAGGAAGAAGGGGGGCTTGTAGAGAAGGAGACAGTGAGTGTTAATCAATGAGTGATGCAGGGATGTTTAGATATGTAGGGAGAAGGGAAAAGTCTTATGTCCGTGTTACTAAGCTTATTTCTCACTTCAACTAAAAATATCTTAATGCTTATTTGAGTTTATAAGTCAATAATAAGGTTTTAAAACTGGAGTTTGAAGAGCAGCGGTGAGATCTGTGCTCTTTACCCTCGCAGTTGTTTGCATGCAGCTAGAACTAGCTGAGGTTACTGTGTTGTATAAAACAAGAGCGATTTTGACAATTTTAACATATGTGGACAGAAGAGCTCTTTAGCCTTATTTCCTGCAGCTATAAATCTGTGGCAGTGTTTTGCCTTCTCATGTCTGTAGCAATCTGTAAAAGTTCAAAGTTGGTGAATGATCACAGATTTATAATACAAACTGGAACAAATGAGTTGTGGAAGTTGTAGAAATTAAAGGGTTTCATTTCTCAATTATTAGTCGTACCTTGAAATGACTAGTGATGTTCAGCCTTGTAAGCTTACAGCAGGATTTTCCATGGAAGAAAACAGATTTCTTTGCTCTAAGACTTCATTTTGAACTAAGATGCATACACAGTTTGGTTTCAGGTGAAATGCAAATGACTTAAAACATTTATTATTTTTCACTGAGGGAAATCTTCCATGTTTGCCTAAAATGTCAAACAGTTCCCATCCTTTCATTTTAGATTAATAATTTCTATATGATAGTTTCTTCTCATTTTGTTATATACCCTGGCATAAGAGTGGTAGCTGTGTTTATAAAGTTATGCTTTACATTTGGGCTGTTAATAACCAAGTTATTGTTATTCATCATGGAATTAAATAAGTTGAAGTTCTTACAATAGGAATGTTAACTAGAAGAAAGATGTTAGAGTAATTCATTTATCTTGATTGAAGTGAAAATGAAAGTGTCTTTAGTGACATTAGGGTATGGGGTAAATAACTGTTCAGCATTTATAAAGATCATAGAAAGCTTTTAACATACTGGATACTTGCCATAATGTTGTAATGTAAAACTTATTCTGTATGGCATATTTTTGCTGTTCCTTTGGGTAAAAAAATATATTCTGATAAGTTAAGATTAAAAATTAAAAGAACATAGTCAATTCCAATAAGCCCAGAAATTACTTTTTAGTCAGCTGACTATGCCCTTCCTAAACAATTTAAACAGCTTTTTTCCCTTGAGAGGTAAAACACTCATGAATTTAACTAGTGAACTAGTTATTGAAAGTAAACTAGTCATGCAGTTTTGTAAAATACCGCTTGTTTATAGGCCAGGATGGGAAAAGAAATTGAGAGAGAAGTTGGACTTAGTGTTTCAATGACTTACTTAGATCAGGTGTCACATGTCACTGTCATTTCCCTGCTTACAGCCTGTCAGGAGCTCTCCCCTGTCTGCCAGGTAAGGTCCAGTCTGATGGACGGGACTGCAAGGCCACTTCGAACCATCTACAACATCTTCTACTTGTAACCTGACATGCTTTACTTTATGGTTTGGCAAGACCAAACTGCTGATTTTATGTCAAGCTACGTTCTTTCTTGTTTCAGGGCCTTTTTCCTGCTGGTCTTTCTACCTAGAATTCATATTCCTGTCTTCTTTCCCTAGTAAGATCATCCGTTTTAGGGAGCTGTCCCCTAAACTGCACACCACACCACGCCGGGTCAGATGCCAGCCCAGCTTGGAGCTCCCACAAGGCACTTCCAGGCACTATCTTTGTCTATTTACTTAGGTCTTAATGAACTCTCTTACTGTTTTAGGATTGTCTCTTTGTGTGTCTAACTCTTCTAGAATATAACTTCCTAGAGAACAACTATTTTGCATTTCATTTTCATCCCTGGTACCCAACACAGTCCATAATGAGTGCCCAGAAAATTTTGAAGTGGCAAGTGTTGTTTTAAGCTTGAAGTAAGGGGGACAAAGGAAAGGACGCCTTCAGATGTCCTCTGTCCGTTTTCGCTGCCCCTGTCTTAGAGCCAACCCTCCTCATTTTTGCACCGGACATACTGAGAAGCCTCCCAACTGGCTTTTCACTCTCTGATTTTTTCATTTTTCAACTTCATCCTTAATCTGTTCTTCACCCCACAACTGTGGTCCCCTTTCTAAATCTGAAATCTGATATGGCGCCCTGCAGCCTCGCAGTGGTCTCCTACTCTGCTTACTCGTTCCACAGGGATCTCACAGGAAGACAAAACTCTTTAACAGTTTACGATGCCCCGAGTAACGTCACCCTCAATTTCCAACCTCAGCCTTGTTTTCCTCTTGTCACAGAGCGTGCTTCCGCTGTGCTGAACTCCCTTCAGTTCCCAGACCTGTGCACCATGCTGTTCTCCGAGATCTGAGCACTCTCTGCTTCGCCCTCCACTCGTGCTCCAGTTCACTTACATAATTCCTGTTCATCCTCAGGCTTTAGCTTCAGAACCTTCTCGGGCCACTCTCTCCTCCTCAAATCTGGGTCTCCTGTGCTCGAATAGCGTTCCATACTTACCCATATCACAGTTCTTATCAGACTATACTGAACTAGCCTGTTAACATGTCTGTTCCACACACTACATGGTAAGTTCCCTTAATAACAATAGCAATAGCAATGTCAGTAGGAATAACTATTAACAGCTTACATTGGGTTGGCCGAAAAGTCCAAATGGTTTTTTCCATAAAATGAGAGACACACTTTTCATTTTCACCAACTACTTTATTAATTTGGCTATTTTGAGTATGTTGGTTAGCTCCCATGTGGTACAATGTTAATTGTTTTGATTAATGTCTAGATTTGATCACTATCAACTTCAGCTGGTCTACCCAACCATAGAGCATTGTCCAGGGAGAAATCTCCAGCATTAAACTTCACAAACCACTCTTGACACATTCAATCAGTCACAGCACCTTCTCCATATACTGCACAAATCCTTTTTTGCATTTCAGTTGTGTTTTTACCTTTCTTGAAATAATAAAGCATATAATACTGAAAATGTTGCTTATTTTCTTCCATCTTTAATATTAAAATGCCTACAAAAATTCACAACTTTGTTAGAGTTTTTTTCAATTGTACACTGATGTGACAGCTGTCACAATACAATCTAACAAAATTGATTTAAATGAAGCTAAAGACAACCGAGTGCTACTGGGGCAAGTGTATGAAAAAAACCGAGTGAACTTTCTGGCCAACGCAATACTTGGTTTGTAAGTCAGGTGCAAAGTATCATCTTATTTTATAATTGAGGAAAATAAGTCAGAAAAACAAAACACTTTCCCAAGTCAAAGGGCTAGTAAATAGTTCAAACAGGATGCTTACCCAGGTCTTTCTGACGAGGCTCATACTCATAACCACTGCACTGTGTCGACTCCTTGGAACTGTTTTTCTGGTTTACCATTGTGTTCGCAGCATTTTAACACATTGACAGGAATTGTGTAAACATAAGTTTAATGAGTGAATGATTGGTAGAACCAATACAGGGAAATAAGAAAGACTTGAAGGTGGAGTTTGGAGCATGAATTAATTCACACCATAACAGTATTTAATAAGGAAAGCCTTAGTGGGTTGATAACTTTTTAAAACTCAGAAAAGAATTAGAAGCAATGGAGGCCTGGGTCAGAAAAATGACTTTGAAGAGAAGTGATAATCCATAGAGAAATATACGTATGGTAATAGGTATTTGTTTGATGACAAATTAGTTCCCAAAATTACTGCTTTTCATTGCTGACACATCACTTCCCTACTTTTAACAGCTCACTAAAATAACAACAACAACTAAAGTTAATGATTTAGGAATAAAAAATGTTAAACCTGGGTATCTCTTCATGGAACGTTGGCCGAATAGAATAGTTTTCTTTTGGTGCTTCTTCCACATCTCGCTTTAGTTATTCAGTTTGGGTAGATAGTATTTGTACCCATTTTTTAGATGATTTTGTAGACTAATTAAAGAAAAAACACATTTGTTAACACAGGAACAATCTGCCAATAGATAAATCTAGTTTTATAGAATAATCGATTTACTTTTAGCCGGAACTCAGTTAGTAAGCATTTTACATGACAGCTGTTTTATGGTATTGATTCATGCTATCACCTTTCTAAACAAAGCAAATAAACTCTAACCATGAGGCTGTATTCACCCAGGAGCATTCCATGCTGCTGAAGCTGAAGCTGGAGCTGACCCCCAGAGTCTGACTCAGATAATCGCATTGCCTGAAATTCCTCGAGATCAAAATGCTGCAGAATCATGGGAAACCTTAGAAGCGGTATGTTAAAAAAATTTTTTTTTTGCCTTTTGGTAACTGTGAGGCATAAAAATAAGTAACTTCCTTTTTTTTTCTCTCTTCTTTTTAAGGACTTAATTGAACTTAATGAACTGGTCACAGGATTCTCTCGCCTAGTGAATGTAAGTACATAACTGGTTTTGGCCCAAAAGCTAAAAGGCTTTTATTGATCACTAGGCTTTTGGTTAAAACTTTAATAGAAGTTACAGTTTTTAAGGCTGTTCCAAATCAGTTCAATAAACATTTATTAAGCACTTGTTAAACAAAAGTTTCTGTGTTAGATCCTAGGCATCGGGGGTCTGATCAGATATAGAAATAAATGAAACCTGCTCTCTGCCTTCAAGGATTTACAGTGGGGAGAGATAAGCTTGGACCCCAAAACTGAAACTTCAGGCATGACTGTTAAATGCAAAAATAAGATATGATGAGAAGTATTACAAGCTCCAAGAAGACGCATTTAATTCCAAGGGAGGGCAGCAGGGGTTATGGGGTGGAAGCAGTTAGCTTCACAAGATGAGTAGCATTTGCTTGAGTCTTGGAAATTGAGTGAAGTGTCCACAGGTGGAGTGAGGGGGTGCATTTGAAAACAGCTGAACAAAGCCATGGAGTTCAGCACCTTCCAGGAATGACAAGTACTGCAGTGGTCCCGTGGGCAAGCAAAGCGAGGAGGGTTCAGCTGAGACTGAGATGGCACAGGAGGCCATACCAAGGAATTTGAACTTCACTTTGTAGGAGCCAGTGTAGATTTTTGAGCAGGTGAGAGTGGTATGGTCCATCCTTTCTGGGTTCAGAAAGTTCACTATTAGCAGTGTGACTATGGCCTTGGGAAGGGGGTGATCACAGGCAGGATGACTAGTTAGGAATCAACTGCAAGAGTTTCACCAAGAGCAATGGCAATACAAGTGTAGTAGTTCCCCCTTACCTGTGGCTTTGCTTTCTGCACTTTCGCTTTCCATGTTTTCAGGTACTGTGGCCAAACATGATAATATTAAATGCAGAATTCCAAAATTAACTTATAAGTTTTAAATGTACATCATTCTGACTAGCCTGATGCAATCTGGCACCATCCTGCTCTGCCCGGCCCCAGACACGAACCATCCCTTTGTCCGCAGCATCCACACTATACGCGCTCCCCACCCTGAGGCACTTAACAGCTGTCTCGGTTTTATCAGGTTGACGGTCATGGTACTGCAATGCTTGTGTAGCAGTAACTATTATTTTACTTAATAATGGTCTCAACCTGTAAAAGTGGTGATGCTGGCAATTCGGACATGCCAAAGAAAGGCTGTCAAGTGTGTGTATGTGTAGGAAAAGACAGTATGTGTAGGGTTCAGTACTATCCACAGTTTCCGGCACCCACCGGATCATGGGACATATTCCCTGTGGCTAAGGGAGGACTACTGTGTAAAGGGAAGGGACAGCTGAGGTATTTCTGAGGTAGAAGTTAGAAGAAGATAGAAAAGTCAAAGAGAAACATTAAGGCTTTACTGTGCGTAATCTGGTAGCCAGTGGCACTGTTAACACAGATTAGGGAACTTCTAGTGTATTGGGTGGAAGAGATAGAATGGATTTCCTGTTATAATTTTTCTGCATTATTTTGTCATCCAAGGAATTATGGGAAGGTTGGCTGTATGAGTGTGAGTGTGTGTGTGTGTGTCTGTGTACACACATGCAGGTTAGCAGTGCTCCTGGCTAGGTTCACTTCTTTGTTCTTGATCAAACTGTTGTTTGGGGCTGTACATTTTTGAATTATGGTTTCCCTGACACCTGGCTTTAAATCAGAAGAGGTTCCTAGATCACACAATCTCAGGATTGGAGGTAACCAGGACTTCAGAGGACAACTAATCTGATCCTTCTGCTCGCCCCAGTTTCTTAAACAGATGGTCTCCTCCCTTCTTTTAGACGGTTACAGTACAGGGACACTTCATGTCTCAGCCCCCCCATCTGAACCTGTCTCTGGTGCTGTCCCCCCCTGGGCCCCACACTGAGCAGGTTCTGTCTCTTCCCCACACAAAAGTGTTTTGCCCTTTTTGGAATCAGCATTGTCCTTCCTCACTCTACCCTGCCTCGCCATGTTTCTTCTAAAAACCCCCGATTTTTCTGATGGATTCCTAGAATGTGATTGCTGGGCTTTTCAGTGCTGGTCCCTTGCTCTGCATGTTTTCAAGTTTGTGGGTTTTTTCTTGAAATATAATGCTTAACATTGAATATAGTAGATTGTTGAAAGCATTTTCCTTTTTTTGATGCCTCTAAGTCAGACGAATCAAAATGTTGGGAGTTTCTGGATTAGGTATCTGTACAATCTATTAATATATTTGTATATAGAAGAGAATGATATAAGAACCCTAAAATATTTGCTATTCTTAGAATCAGGATTTATTCAGTTGTAACACACAATCTCTGATCTAATGCAGCTTGTAAAATCTGTATATGTATGGTTTTACAAATATATACATTTGTCAAAAGTCATTGGTACATACTCATGAAATGTGTGAATTATAATATATGTGAATTATACTTCAATAAAGTTGATTTAAAAACAAACTAAACATGTAAAAAGTTATCATTCAAGACACATGCATTTCCCTTCTAATGCCATAGACACATGAAAGGAAAACTAAGGGTTTGTGGCCATTTAACAGTTATATGTACTGTTAGGTTATGTACGCCGTTGCCGGCCCTCATCTAATGAAGGCTTATGCAGGAAGAGTTTGACTGTAGCCATGGCTCTATACAAATGTTCTATTTATAACAATCTGCATAAGGACAGACTGTTATTAGGCAGACGCTCAAAGAAGAACCCCTGAGTACTGTTCCCAGGGTGACTGAGTTCTCATGACCACATGGTCATAGACTCACAGAAGCTCCATTTAGGCACCAAGTAGTTGGGAACATAACCGGAATGACCACATCCTCTCAGCATCACATGGACGTGGAGGTCTCTAGGCAAGCCACCCGTTTATTTACGGAGCGCTCTCTGTGTGCATCGTACTGTGCTAAGCTCCGTGAAGAATAGAGAAAAGGGTACCAAAGAACCTTCAGGATAGTTGTGATAGTCACACAACATTGTGAGTGTACTTAATGTTACTGAATCGTGCACTTACAAATGGCTAAAATTGTAAATTGTGTATGTTGATTTTTACCACAATAAAAAAAGAACCTACAAAGCCATGGAGAGATCCGGGTGTGGTCCAATAGATGTTAATAAGTTAACGTGCGCTAGGAACTGTGCTTCATCGTCCTTCAGCCTGTACTGCTCAAGGGCGCTCTGTGCTGGAACTGTGGGACCGGCCCCACATCTAGTCGAGGGGAACTTAAAGAACACTGGGCCAGTAACATGTCGTCCTAGCTGCAGGTCCAGTTTTGTCTCCACATTTTGCCTTATTCCCTGTCGCTTTTTAAATCCAGTTTTCCTCTGGATGCATAGAAACTGGGTTGTAAGGGATTAGATCAGATTCCGCCACGTGTCACCTGTATGACCTTTAGGATATCATTTGACAGCAGTGAGCTTTGTAAAATCGGCGGGAGGCTAAATGAGGTAACACCTATCACTCCTCATCCCCTTCCCTTCTGCCGCCCCAGCCGGATTCCTCCTGCTGCTCCTCTCTGACTGGGTGCCCCCAAGCTCCTTGCTCACAGTTTTACTCTCACTGCCAACATTACTGGAGTTTAGCACTACAGTTCCTGCAGTCCTTTTCCTGTTGCCGAATCCACTGATGTCAGTCAATGTCCTGCTTCACTTACTGTCTCCTCTGGTGAATGTAATCCTGTATTCTGCCTGTGTATCATAGCACTGGGGTGTTTGTTTCTCGGCTTTTCTGTGTATGTGCGATTGCATGTGATTCGGGGTAGAGATTGCGTACCTTTGGGGTTCAGAACCAGGATAGCTCAGTGTTATCTGGATTGGTCAAGACCTAAGATAGAGCTGTCCTTGAAAGCTGGGTGAAATTTAGAGTCAGTAATGAAGAGAAATACCTGGAGTTTTGGCACTCGCTTCTTAAAGCCACCTATAGTCTTTTCATTTTTTAATGGTATTCTAAGGACTCTTTTTTTTAATCCTCACCTGAGGATACAATTACTGGTTTGGGAGAGCAAGAGAGAAGTACTGATGTGAGAGAGAAACATCGATCAGTTGTCTCTCATACACACCCTGACTAGGGGTCAAATCTGCAACCCAGGTATGTGCCTTGACCAGGGATCGAACCCGTGGCCTTTTGGTGTGCAGGACAATGCTCCAACTAACCAAGCCACCTAGCCAGGGCAGAAACCTCTACCTTTTCAAGCACATAAATAAAACTGTACAGCAAGACTAGGGAGAGCATTTTTACTGATGTGAATGGGTTGAGGAGTGGATTTGTTGACTGTGTTACTATTACTCAATGTAGAAGATGCCAGCCCCGTAACTGTCCAAAACAGCATTCAACGCAAAAACAATTCTTCATCAGTTTTGAAGTTTGACCTCAAGTATGCAAATTGCATTCTTCTTGACAAATACTAACTTAATTAGTCATGTCTTCTTCCCAGCTAAGTATGATTCAGTTATTTATTATTTTTTGGAGGTAGGTATGGGACCTAATTCAGTGTTTCTTAGAATGAAATCCATAGACATATTCTTAGTCTTGAAAAATGTTTTTTCCTTTAGAAAGGGAAAAGGCTATGCATTATTCCAGTTTGAGAAACACCACAGTCACCATCATAAGTGATTTAATTCATTATTAAAGGGAAGCTGAGGACAGATGTGAACTGCCAAAGTATATAACGTCAGGAAGAGAGTCTGAAGATTGTCACATGTGGGCAGTTCAGGAAGATGAAAGCAAAATAACCAAATAAGAAGTACAAGTTGGGGGGTAGTGGCAGAGTTGAGGAGGCTTCTGAGCCCCTACTGCTGCTAGGGGCTCGGTTTCCTGTCCTGAAATAAGACCGTGTTATGTGTGGTCTGGCCCAACATGAAGAGCCAAGGACACAGTGGACGAGTGGTGACCAGATTTGGCTCTGAATGGAGTCTCGTTGGTCATTCTGTGGACAGTTAATTCACAACTCTGGCACCAAGCTGCCAAACTCAAATTGTTATCATTGAGTCCTCCTTACCCCAGAAGCAGAATTTGAAGAAATGGGCGAAGTGTGGGATCCCAAGTAAGCCAAACAGGAGAAGAAGGCACAGCCGAGAGGTGACTCGACCCCCGGCGGGGGGCTGGTCGCCCTCTGCCCCATTCCCTGCCCACACTTGACCGAGCTTCCCCACATCGGGCAGCGGTGCTCACAGGTGTGGGCTGCCCCCAGGTGGGGCAGGCCTCCTTCGGTCAGGCACTTGCAGTGGTGGTGAGCATCACAGTTCTCACCTTCAGGAATCTCAGGCTGTGTTTTGTCTGTGGTTCTTTATCCAATTATCCCAAAGTATTTTTGTGTAAAAATATTTAAATAGACTTTTTACTATATAAAAAAAAATCATAGAGCTTCGGTATCCAACCATGTAGGAAGGAGCATGAAAAGATATTTCGCTGAGGTCTCGAGACACTTTGGGTGTGAGCAATAGTGGCAATCCTGGTGGCTCCACCCCCGCGATGGAGTTCTTTTGGGGCTGAGACAGAGGGGGCCATTGGCTATTCTCCCTTTACCCCTCAATTCATTAGATATGAAGGTTGATAATAGCATTTTATACCTGTGATTTCTTGCATAGACTTTGAAGCCAGAATGGAAGTGTTGGGGATGTCCCAAACAGAAATGAGAATAGGGTGTCAGGAATACAGACAAGTGCTGGCACTTATGCTTCTGTGGGTTGAAGGGGGGAAAAGCTAACATTAAAGAAGTTTTATTGTCTGAGGGAAATAAAGACTGAATGAATGAAGGCTAGGAGAGAGCTAATGTTTTTGTGCTTTGGAATTTTCAAGCATCATAGGAAAAAGTTTAATATATTTTTTGATAGAAAAGAAAGATGGGAGTTAAGCTTTCTTGGGAAGATCAGGATGACTTTCTCTGTTTTTCCTGGTATACTCTATAGATTCCACCTTATTTATCCTCAGTTCAACTCCATGAAGTAAAAATATCATTATCCTCACCTGAGAAATGAGAGTACTGACACCTGGAGATCATGAGTCATTTGTCCACAGACACTGTAGGATTTGAACACAGGACACCTGACCAAAGTTTGTGCTGTTAATCCTGTCATCTACATACATTAGTGGTTTTTAAAGTGTGAGCATCATGGACTCACTGTGCAGCATCCACTTCCCCTAGGAACTCTTTAGAAACACAAAATCTCAGCCCCGACCGGGTAGCTCAGTGGGTTAGAGCATCACCCGATACGCCAAGATTGTGGGTTCTATCCTGGGCAGGGCATATACAAGAATCCACTAATGAGTGCATAAATAAAGACGGAACAATAAATTGATGTTTCTCTTTCTCTCTCTAAAAAACCAATCAATAAATTTTTTAAACGTAAATTCCCCGGCCTCACCCCAAGCCCTACTAAGTCGGAAATTCTGGGGGTGGGGCCCAGCAATCTATTTTGACAAGTCGTCCAGGTGGTTCCGGTGCACACTCAGGTGTGAGAATCACTGTTGAATTTGTCTCTGACCGAGATGTTAGAAGGGAACCTGTGAAAGGGCTTCTTCAGGGACGGTGGCAGGAATTTTGATAGATGGTGGCGGAGGGTGTGAGAACGAAGGGGCCCCATGAAAGGCCTGACAGCGAGCAAGCACGTACTTGTATGAAAAAGGAAGGAACGTCCATAGCGCCGATAAGAAGCACCTGGGGAGTGGAAATGAGCTCTGTTTGTGTTTCACGTTCTTGGATGAAGTGATTAGAATTAGAGTTTATATCTGCCTCAGTATAAGCGAAGAAGTCAGTTACATAAGGCAGTGAAATACTTCAGGGTTAAAGTAGAATTCTTTATTTCACAGTCGTTGTAGAAGTTGGCATTTAGCTGGGATCAAAGAGGGATTATTCTCTTTCTGTGAATTAAAAAACCTGAATAGTCAGTATATTGATGTGGTGGTGGTTAACATGAGCTTGTACCTTAGTCAGAACTCATACTGTGCCCTTAAAATGGGTGCGTGTGTGTAAATGAAACTGATTTAAAGATGGGAATGTGTTCTTGTGGCAGGTGATGAGTCCCATCCCCGGAGGTATGTGAGCAGAGGCCCAGTAACCGCTTGTCAGAGACGTAGCGGACTTCACACATGGAGGCAACACCACACTCCACACGCGAACACTCCTGCTACCCAGGGGGCGCATGAGTCCCAGTTTCGGTTGTGTCAGAAGGCTCTTAATATATTTGATCGGAAACGTATTAATTTGGCATGATTTGAAAACATATTAAGTTGTATAAGGGTAGAACACAGGACGGTAAACTCATTCTTATTGCATATGAAGAGTATTGATAGATTGCATGGTGGATCAAACCATGTTGTATTCTTATTTCTAAAACATAATAATTTGTATTTATTAGATCAGGGGTGTTTTACTCCCAAGTCAAATGTGCCTGTTTTAAACTGAACTTTCAAAGAGATAAGTTAGGGAGATAAAAAAGGCTTTGTTGGTTTCTTTTTTTCTCATCAAACCCATATGCCATGTAAATGCTTATTTGGATTTCTTTTCTCCTGGAAAACAGATTCATTTGGAGAATGTTTGTATGTCTGAATGAATTTTAGTGCGAGATGCTTTTTTTCTGTAGAGGTGCCACCCTTTTATTACCTAATAATTAAGGCACTCTCTTTTTCTCGTACAAGTGAATTTGTCTTTTTGACATGGTTTATCAGATGCTATTAATGAACCGCTATTAAGACGGCGAGGCTGCAGTACCCAGGGCCCTGATTACAGGAATTAAAATAGTGTGTACTGGCCCTCCGCTGCGCCCCAGCAGGAATGCCCCCTCATAATTCCTTTGCATCCAGTCTCAGCAGGAGAAGATTGACAGCATTGAAGACCATGTCAACACTGCCGCTGTGAATGTTGAGGAGGGAACCAAAAACTTGGGGAAGGTAAGACTCTGCTCCTGCTGACAAATCAATGTTCCTCTGGCTCCCAGGAATTTGTAGTATTAACCCAATTGATCTGCTCTCTTTAATCTTAAGGGAACCAGCAATTAAGGAAATAAGGAAAAAATGACACATAGGTAGTGCAAGAAATCAATGGCTGTAGTAATATTCTACTCCCAGATTCATTCTGTTAGGGGAGACAGTTTTTCAAAGAGGGAGTAAACGGCAGCCCCACTAATAAGGCATTTGGTGCTAGGTGGGCGCATCTGCAGAGGCTCAAGGGGGAGGAGCGGAGAGGCTTGCCTGGGTCCAGTAGGGGTGAGAATCTAAGGACATGACAGCATGTGGACGGTGGGCCCCTCTTTTTCCCATAGATTATTGCTTTTAACCCCAGGTACAGAGCATGGAATAATCTGCCTGCAGCATAAAAGCTTTGGGGGCATCTGTGACTGCTGAAACTGTTTAAATAAGCCAGCTAGGTAGTTACTTGGTTTTGGGGTTTTGGGGTTTTTTTTTGCAAGCAAAATCAATCTGTAGCAGTCCACTCTTTGCAGCGCATTGCTCGAAATTCTGCGATCTGGAGCAATGGTGGTAGTACCTGTGGAACACGTTCTCGGCCTCCTTCCCCCAGTGCAGTGTCGAAGGTTAATTATGTACCAAGAGTTAAAGAGGCATTGCCAGGAGTAATGAGAGGAAAATGCACATCACCACAGGCAGATATTCTCAACTCAATTTCTAAATTGAATTTTTTTTTTACAGGCTGCAAAATACAAGCTGGCAGCTCTGCCTGTGGCAGGTGCACTCATCGGAGGAGTGGTGGGGGGTCCGATTGGCCTCCTTGCAGGCATCAAAATGTTGGGGGTTGCAGCTGCACTTGGTGGTGGAGTGTTGGGCTTCACAGGTGGAAAATTGATACAAAGAAGGAAACAGAAAATGATGGAGAAGCTCACTTCCAGCTGTCCAAATCTTCCCAGCCAAACTGACAAAAAGTGCAGTTAAAGACCAAACTTCAGTCGTACTGGCGCCAACATGTCTATCCTGATGGGCCTTGGCTGCTGTGGGACATTGGTGTTTGGAACCTGGTTATGTCGAGATAGTGGCTGTAGATGCTCAAGCAGCGTTGAACTGTGATAAATGGCTCTATTTTTTTGTTTGCCGGGATGTTAATGGAGTGGACGAGTCTGGGCCGAGGGTGGATAATGCTTGTCAGGTAAAGTATAAAGACTGCTAGGGAGCAGATTTTCTGCCCGGAAATGTGAAAACCAAACCCGTAACTTTGATGAGCACATGCAGTGCATGGACGCATTGGGTCGCGGAAGAGTAGTCTCTTCCATACCCCTGATTTGGAGACCCTGCGGCTAAGCATATTACAAATATGCTTTTTATCTCCCGAATGTAGGAGATTATGTAGGCCCATCAGCAAAGAAAAGAATGGGAGTCGATGAGCCTTTCTTATCAAATGAAGAAATCAGGCCTGGCAGGGGTGAGGGTGAAGCGCACGGCAGAGGCCGTTTGGTGAACCCTGACACAGCTTGGTCCAACCACATTTTCTGCTGAAGGAAACTAATAGTAAAAGAAAATGCAAAGCAAGGCCAACTTCTCTATCCAATATTTTCATCTGTGACCCTGGCTCCTTCTCTGAACTCTGCCCTCCGCCTCTCATTAAAGACAGAAGCTCAAGCGTAGGGGACAGTGGTATTAGCCAGTCACTCAGCTGGCTCTGCTGGCTTGTCTCTTCACCCGAAAGACCTAGTGCCCTCTGCCCTCCTTCCCTCGTACTTTCCAAAGTTCTTTCACTTATAGGGTGAATTCTACCTATGTATAATGAGGGCTTTTTTCATAGCTTGCCTTTTTTTTTATTGTTTCTCATCCTTCCCTATAATTTCTAGGTAAGAGAGGGATGGAGAAAAAGAGAGATCTCCAAATAGCCAACATTGTTAGAGTTTGAGCTAAAAACTAAGCAGGCAGGAAATATGCCAGATCGTTTCTTGGGACATCCCCCAAGTTCAAGAGGCTGCTGTACCTGCCACACAGGGCGTCTCTGACCCCAGCAAAGCTAAGCGCTAGCCTTCTACCTCACCTCCCTCACCACCATCCTTTACCACAGGCTTTGCTCTCTCCTAAGCCTTCCTTCACTTTCCCCAGCTGCCATTTCTTCCTAAGGATGGCACTCATGTCTCCCTTTCCTCACATTCAGGGCGATGATGGACCGAGCCTGGGGCCAACACTCAGTCCCCGCCGGTGGATCTGCGGTGCTAATCCCAACACTTGACATTGAGAGCGAGCATGGCCCAGCCCAACCCAGTGTCTGTATCAAATGGCAAAGAGGTTTTAAAGTTAGAAAGAGAGAATTTAAGATTACAGGCAGCCTCATCCTACACCCCCAACCCCGAGATAGGAAAGAACCACCTTTTGCCTTACTCCACTCAACTGTGAGGGCTGGGGAGTGGGGGCCAGCGCCGCGCACGCCGGGCCCTTTCTCTGCTCGGGCGCCGGTCGTTGGGCAGCCAGATGCTTTGTGATTTCTCTCTAGCTGAGCTTCCTCTTCCTAACTGTTATTGATGGCTACTGTATTTTCATTTCTAATCCAGAGAGACCTTTCTCCTTCATACTTTTTGACTCTCACCAGTTCTCGTCCTTAAATACCATATTTTGCCATGCATAACACACTCACGTTTTGTGTGCATTATACGTGGGATTGTTATACCCATTATTATGCCCATGGTATGTAATCATTACACCCATGTATAATGTGCATCCTTATTTTTCCCTCAAAAATTTGGGCAAAAAGATACACATTATGCACAGCAAAATGCGGTAACTAGAAAATTTCCAGTACTGTATTGCTACCTGCTGACATGTGTCTTTTATGTAAGACCAAGAAGGAAGTGCTCTGAGTGAGTGTCAGATTCTGATCCGGTATTGGATATTGACTGATACCTGTAAGGTCAGCATGATTACTTTTGAACTCTACCTTTTTTTACTTAATGGTCCGTGCTGTCCCTTTCACACAGGGTGTTCCAACCAGAGTGGGGATTAGAATCATGCGGGTGTGTATTTAAAACAAGAGTCTCAAACTTCAGTCCCACAGGTGATTCCAGTAATGGTCGATCTGGCCTGGCCGGCTACGGTTTTAAATGTAAGACATGGCTACACCAAGATTCAGCTGTGGCACTGCAGGCTGTGACCTCCAGTTTTCTTCCCGTCAGCGTTGCCCAGTCCGCATCACTGCACATCATTCCCATTCTCCCGGCCCCAAATTGCCTACGCTTTTCGCCCAGGGTCCTAACACAGCCAGGGACTCGTTACACTGTCAGGCTGGTTGTGCGTCGTGACCTGCAGGAGAGAGGAGGCTGCAGCTGCAGCTCATTTTTACCGAGTGTGAGACACCCCTGTACGTGCCCATAAAGGCCCGGAAGGTTACTGCTCACTGGGGTTCGGAGGTTGCCCTGGCAGCCTTCAAGACTGGGCGAGTCACAAGCCTTTCACAAAGTCTTATTTTAAATGATTTTGAAATGGTATCTAATCTTCCCATAATAGATCCTAATAGCCAACTTTTGGTAGAAACATCTAGAAGCGTTTAATCAACTATGAATGATATACCTATAAACTATAGTGTGTATCAGTTATTATAACACAGAAACTGATCACAAAATGGAATTTAATGCCCAACAGTATCAGAGCAAATTCATCTGTTATTCAGGTCTTAGTTTTACTCCAACAAGTTAAAACATAAGGAACACTTTGCTTAAGTTCTTCAAATTTAGAGAGGCTTATTGATAGAGGCAAATTTAGAGAGGCATTGCCCTTGGATAAGGGCAATGCTCCTGAAGGCATTTTTGATGTAATAATCTGTAGGGCGGAGACTGAAACTTTTTATTGTAACCCTGCCCCCCACGGTAAACAATGCCCTTATATCGAACTCAGCATGTGTACAGTCAGTGGGACAACTCTTACCATTAAGTGCGGTGCATTCTGATGTTTTTGTCATTTTAGTTTGTGCAATAACGCTTGTTGCAACCTACTCAAGTGATTTCATAATCTGTCAGTAGGGCGAGACCCTTAGTTTGGGGGAAAAGAAACCCCACCACTGCTACAGGGGAACTGCTGGTCATCGAATAGCTTCTGTTTGCCAGGCCCTTCCCTAGGCATTAACAGGTAGGGAAACTGAGTCTCCGAGAAGTTCAATAATTTGCAGAGGTTTGTTCAAGTACAAATGGGTGAAGCTAGGAGGTTAACTAGGTCTATTGAACTACAAAAACTATTTGCTTCTTACTGTGCCACTTCTGTATGTGAAATTGAAGTGGGCCCTTTATTCTGCTCCATCCAAACACCCATATATTCTGTAAGCCAGGATTACTTTGAAGTTACATGTGCCATTCATTTGCACTTAAATAAAATGTTTTTTCCTCAGAGCAGCCCCAAAGTATTTAACATTGGCCAAGGCAGAAGTATGCGGTGCTGAGTTTCATCCCTAGACCATAAAATTAAAAGTGTTTCTAGTCCACACACACATCCTACAGATTTCCTTATGTTCTGGGCTATAAACATCACTTAAGCAATGATTTTTATATCTAATTAAAAATTAAAGTTATTAAGACAAATCTACCATAACTTACAGAATCAAATGATCGTTATGCTTTAAAATGGTGCTCTTAGGAATCTGTGCTCTCACTGTGGCGATGCTAGTATTAGAATGCTTTGAAAATTTTCTTTTAGAATTGCCTCCAAAGACATTGTGCAGATCGGTTACAGAAGGCTATCTCAGTGTTTTCTGGTCCCAGACTGTGCTCCCTGGTCCTTGTGACCTCTCCTCTCTCCCTTCCTCAGCTTTGCTCCTATTCTGCTGGCTTGGCTCTCCTACCCACCTCTGCCCCAGCCACTGACTAAGGGGGCCCAGAGGCCGGCTGTGCTGGCTGGAGTTGCTGGAGCAAGAGCGTGTAGACTGCAGCGAAGCTGTGCTGGAGGGGGGACCACTGCGAGTCCAAACCCTTCCTCTGGGGTCAGTCTGCCCGCCCATAAGTGCTGTGAGTAGTTTGCACACAGGTCAGACCTGAGTACTGGTCACAGCAGTCACGAGAGGTTGAGGAAATCTGAGAAATGTATGTATAACGTGCAGCATTTTTCTCCAGTGAAGGTACAGAAACCAAACCACGGCATACTTTTTAAAATAGGTCTTTCCCCTTCGCCTTTCACTGCTGCCATGTGAAATCTTTGAGAGGAAGGATGAGGAGAAGCCGGGGGAAGGTCCTCCTGTGAAATGGAGCGTTTTCTTGTCTGTAATAAAGTGCAATGTGACTGTGGCTCTCGGGTGCTTACGAATGTCGGACAATGACCGTTAAGTCGTCGCAGGCCTGCGGAGAGGCAGGGGGCTTCCCTGCTAGCCTACCCCAATGTGAGCAGCTCAGGCTCTGTCTGTGCTTTCATTAAAACTTTACTTGGTTTCTAACAGGTGGTTCTCACCGTTTATATTCATTAATTCGACATCATTTTACAGGGAAACTTCTGGGGTGTAGTACACAATCAATGGTAAATGACCCTGACGTTGCCATCGTACATCACTGCCCTCAGAGAAGTGGGGTCCACCACTGCGTGTGCCCACAAAGGCCTGGGACACGAGAAGTGCGTCTGCCCAACAGTAACAAAAATAAATGGGGAGAAGAGTGTAAAAGATGTCCAAGGCAGACGATTTGGCCCAGTTCAAAGCTGGTTAGCACAAAAGCTGGAATTAAAACCACAGTCTAAGAAAAAAACATCTTCAGTGTGAGTAAACTGAGCTTTCGTGGCACCCCGTCTGTCCAGTTGCCTGCGGGGGCTGGTGCCCTTCAGGCCAGTGTCCCCACTCGGATCAGGCAGTGGCTGCTGCAGAGGGGGGGTTGGAGGGGGGACCGGGGATCAGAGTTCCGGTCTGGGCTCGGTCTCCTGTAGTAAGCGTTTTCTCGGGGTGGCTGCCTGCTCCCATTCTGGCTGGAGATTCCCCAGCCACCAATTTCAGAAGCCACCCGCCTCTCACTGGGTCCCATCAATTCTACTCTGAATGTTGGCTGCCATCCATCACGCTAGGAAAAGACTCAGCCTTGGGCCCCTCCCTCATTTTCCCCAGCTTTCAGCCATTCCTCATCACTACCACAAGAATGAGAACCAGGTCTGGCTTTCACTTTGCCCCTGAAATCTTTTCAGCGGCTTCCACTGAATACCTGACAAAGTTCAAGTCCCTCAGGTTGGCATTTGCAGCCTTCCAAATTCTGGCCCCAGCTTTATCTCTGAGACTCGCTACTCCGCATCTGGTAATGCCACTGAAAACCAGACATTCCACGGGAAGGATTTTAAGGTGGTAAAAGTGTGATTCTCTGGAGTAAAGGTACAGACTGGTAACATGCTATGTTTACATTTTCCCGGACTAAAATAACTTTTGTAATGGTACGTTTCACAAAAGAAAGCCAGCTGAGATTTGTTTGAGCCCATAAACAAGCCTAAACGTTGTTTCCTAAGGAAGAGGAACCTTTTGTTCCCCACAAAAGAAATTACATCCAGTTTCTGAGCTTCCAGAACAACGTCGGTCCTGTCATCTGTGCATCTGACAGCCAAGCACGGACGGCTCTGCAGCCACATAGATGCCCAGCCTTGGACCGGCCGTTGTCCAGCCCCTGTGAGAAACCAGACGGGTACGTATGTGACAGAAACAGTCAAGTGCACCTGTTATTCATACGTTTCTCAAGTACTTGAGATTTTCTGTACTAAAGCTAATGACTAAGAAGATGTTTACCTGGGTTCCATTAATTGAACCTCTAAAGACATTTTCCATTTTATTGTTAAACCCTTGGTGTTAGTGAGGGTCAGCACAGGAAAAGGCCCAACGGTGAGAGTTCCTATAAACTCTGTGAAGCTTACTGAATGCGTTTGCTTTGCTGCTGAGCAGTGCTTGTAAGGAGACATGCAATAAATGCACTCATTCTACGACACGCAACTGAATGCTTTTTGTGTGTATTGGATGCCAGGGCCACGCATAGGAAAATATCAGACCCATAGAATCCACCCTTGTAAGCAATTCAGCCTCATGAATTCAGATGCCTGAAGCAAGTCAGTCACAATCAAACCTGGTAAGTGCCCTAAAAGAGGAGAGAACAAAGTAATACGAGAGCACACAGGATAGAGTGACTAGCTCTGCCTGGAGAAGCAGGGCAAGGCTTTGTGGCAGGTGGCGCTTGGGCAGTACCCCAGCGAAGACCAGGCCTGGCTGAAGACGGGGGTGCAGGCTGTCAGGAGGCAGAGGGGTTACGTGTCCAGTGAGTTCAAAGCATGAAAGATGATAGTGTGATTAGAGAAAAATCCGGGACGTGAGCGTGAGTGATGCAGCCCGGTCAGATGGGATTGCAGACTAGGGTGGTTGTATATGCTTTTTAATTTAATTCTTTGGTTAAAGGAGCTAATGTATTGCATTTGTTATAAAACTGTTATTACCCTCTTGAATTCTTCCTATGCTTTCATTGCCAGGGAAGTTAGTAGTAACCTCACACGTACCTGGATTGTAGGTATACTTGGCGTATTTGCCTTCCTTTCCCACACGTGAGAAATGACTTGCGCTTTCTTGTCTGTCTGCCATGAAATCCTGTTTCATATGTAATGACTGCTCTCTTCCTGTCCTGCTATGTGTTCTGTAAATATTTCTTGCAAACCCACTGGGAAAATAATCATGGAAGTGACCTCCGTGTCCAAGGCCTTCATGGTCCAGTCTCCCATCTGTGCGTGACTAGCTGTCGACCATCGCAGTGTTTCCCAGCTTCCTTTGTGCACACTCCTTTCATCTGTGGGGGTGTGATTTCCTCAGCTGGGCTGTGGCGGGGACCACGTCATCTGCCTCTTGGAGTATTTCTCGGTGTGAAGTGCAGTGACGAGAAGAGGGGAAGCAACTACGCTCCTGCTGTGACTCCCAGGTGAGGTCACAGTGTGCGCGTTCTACGGTCTTTCAGGGCTATGCACTCAAATGGGGAGAGGCTTTCTAAGACATATCAAGCCTTTGCTAGGTACTCACTTTTGTATATTAACATAAGCGTAAAGGATACAGCAGAAGAAATCAGGAGAACGTCTTTAGGACACGGAAGTCATGCATTGCAAATTTCAGAATTCGGAGGTAAAGATATTTCTCTTTCTCCAGTTAGAAGGCATGACTTGGAAGAGAGAGGGTAGAGGAACTGAGTCATTGAAGAAGTAAATGATGGTGTGGGAAACGGTTTACCGCCTGTTCTGTACGATGGGGGTGGTCAGGACAGTAAGGATCCTAGAGGCATTTATAGCCTGAGTACAGCATTGAAACAGTAGCAGCAGGAATTAAATTGCTCCTGTTGGGAAAGCAGAGATTGGAACTGGACAAAGGCAGAGCTGCAGAGAGAGGCAATTGGCAGGATTTGAACCGAGGCCTCTAACACTCAGGTTTGTGAACTAATTCCAGTAAGTAGCTTCTCAGTGTTCGGCACTTACTCATTTTCCATGCATTAGTTCCCTTTCTTTCTTCTCCAGCTTTTATTGTTCATACAGTTGCTGCCTCTTATCTGGGCTGGGACTGGGGTCAACAACTCAGGGCTTCCTCAGCCTTCCCTTGCACCGCGCCCCCATGGCCGCCTTGCCTGTCTTACAGGGTCAAGGTGATTAAAAGAATTAATACATGTTAGGTGCCTAGAATGGAGGCTGGTTTATAGTAACTGTGTAAATATTAGTTGCTACTGTTATTATCGGACCATGTACCTACAAGAAGAGTGTCAGACTGACACCAAAACTGAGTAGAGACTAGATTTAAAAAAATGTCAAGAATTCTTAAAGTGACTTTTTAAAAAGGTGCAGTTATTAAGGTTTGGTAATGATGACAGATGCCTGGTAGAAAATAGATCTTTCTCATTTCTTTTAAGAATAATATTCAAACATGAAAATGTGTAACATCTGGTTAGGAGCAGGAAGCTCATCTATCACGGTTTGGTAAAGTTCTGGTTTATATCTGTTGTCCTGGTGATGTTATTACCAGTGCTCCCTCTCACTCTTAAATGGCCTGGCCTGGATGAAAAAATTATATTGTCACCCTAGTGGTGAGGGCAGTGACAATAAGTGTGAAGTTATAAAAGGACCCAGGCTTTAAAGGACTTTTTATTTGTAGGCTCGGATTAAAGCACTCCGGGGTTAGCGGGAACGTGTAGCTGTGATCGTTGAGTCCCATTGGTCATCTCTAAGGAACCAGGAAACAGCAAGGTGCCAGAACACTGAGCTTGGGCAAAAGTCTAAAGGGTGAAGTTGGGGCCAGAAGCCACAGACCAGGGAATCCACCTTCTAAGCCTAGAAAATTTCTGAAACGAACTACTAATGTTTCAAGTCATAAAGCCACCCTGGCTGGTGTGGCTCAGTGGTTGAGGGCCAGCCTATGAACCAAAGGGTTGCTGGTTCAATTCCCAGTCAGGGCACATGCTTGGGTTGGGAACCAGGTCCCCACTGAGGGGGCATGTGAGTGGCAACCACACATTGATGTTTCTCTGCCTCTCTTTCTCCCTCCCTTCTCCTATTAAAAAAAAATTTTTTTTAATCAGAAAGCCACGCTCATTATGAAGACATGGATAACTGAGAATCTTGAAGAACTAGTGAGTGGAATCGATTCTCCTTCCTGCACAGTGCGCAGCCCGGATGCCCTCCCCCCCCACCCCATGCCCCTCTGGGCAGTGGTTAGGGCGCCAAGCCTGCAGCCCAATGTGACCCCACCTGGGTGAGCTGACACGGGAGTGTGCACACAGCCTCCTCCTTGGCACCCACCCCAGTGAGTAAAACACGTGAGGAACCGCACTGATAGGTGAGCCTGGGTGGGATCTTTGCCCTGGGAGGCCCCGAGTCGACAGGCCCCGTTGGGCAGAGATACCCAACGACACGTTGCTGTAACAGTACTGACCCAGGGTGACTAATGACCGCTTCTATGACCACAGTCTCCTGGGAGGGGAGAAGGAGCCTGGTGTGTTTAAGGAAACAGAGCTGGCCCTTTCCACTCCTAGCCAGGACCACTTCCCGTAGGAAGGCTCACCTGACTGCCAAGGCCGTGCCCACCCCTCCGTGTCCCCGCGTAACTCACAGCAGAGCGGTGGGCTTTTCGAGTCACCTTTCTGCCCGGCTCTTTTGCTCCTTCACTCGACTTTGAGCCCTGTGATGGCAGGGGCAGTCTCTGGTTCGCTCCTTCATCCTCAGCCTGGCAGCAGGTCACTGGTGCTTGCCGGATGGTAAATGTTTTACAAGCCGTCCATCGTATTTTGTCAACTCACTAGGGTCTGTCATTCCCCACGGCTGAGCGACTAAGCCAGGGGTCAGGTCTGCCTCACAGAAAATGTAGTGTCCGCAGGGCTTTCCAGCACTGCAGGACTCTCATGTTGCCCACTTGAGTGCCGTTCTCATAGTGTGAGATTTTAATCTAAACTAAAACTCAGGACCCCGTAGCCATTTTAGGATGAAAGGTGACTAGACAGCAGGTAGTTGGGATTCACAGATGCGCCAGCAGAGTGCGTTCCATTACGGTGATGCTTTCTTGTCTTTACTCATTCGTTTATATCTTATGTAATTTTTTTCATCAGATTTATTGATCACTTATAGTACTCAATAAACATAGGAGGCTGCTGAGAATACAAATACAGAGTTCTGCTTTCGGGGCATCCACACGGAGATAAGGAAGAGGGATACATGTACTTCCAACTTTGTATTCTCCTGGGTATTCGAAAAACAAAGGGCTGTGGGCCACAGGGGTGGTCACTGTCCCAGGCACTGAGGATGGATAGGAGGTGTTGACTAGGCAGGTTACAGGAGAAGAGAGGGAAAGGGCACTTTAGGGAGCAACTCGTGGGCTGCCCTGTTGCCCTCCTAGTGACTGGAAACCCAGTTGCCCAGGGGCAGGCCGGCCTCCCCAGGAAGTGCTGCAAAAGGGAGCTCTGGCACCTCCACCGAAGGCCGGGTTCGAGAGATCCGCACACGGGTTCGTACAGCTTCCCATTCTGACTCGGTCAAATCATCTAAACACTTCCAACTGGAAAAGCTTGTGACTCCGGTTTATCTGTACCCAGAGTAAAATGTTGACCGCGTGATATTTATTTATGACAAATTGAATTAGTAAAGTCTCAAATATAGAAATATTTTTATAAATATAGTTTTATTACTTAGGAGTACATACAAAAATTCAAACACAGCTAAAAAGAAAAAGAAACAGTTGCCGAGCAGAGGTGCTACCCAAACTGTTTTAATGAACACACAGACAGTTACAATCAGCACAAAACACTTTCAAGTCCTGGAACAGCACACTGTCCTCAGCATCTTTAAGTATCGGGCTTAAAAACTGATTTTTGTTTTGTTCTTTACACCATTTAAATCTTTTCCCTAAGTATAGAGTATTAACATTTAAATTTGGTTCATGAGATTTTGTTAGAAAAATAGGTAAAACCTTTTACTATAATTATTTTGAAAACTGAAATAGTTTGTCCATATACAGTCTTGTTGCCTTACACCCTCCGTGATTTCTCAAAAACTCCCAACAGTTCGTAACAGAAAAAGCACTTGTAACCCCCAGCAGCTCTCTGGAACACTGACATTTCCGCCCAAGAGCCCTGGAACTATCGAAGGCGGCAAGATTTTTCTTCACTTCTCGTCTTCATGGTTTCGTCACTTTATTTTTGATCACACTATGTCTCCTCGTCAGGGGGAAAAAAACTGGTTATTTTGCTTTTCTTAATTGTTAATCTATTACACTCCTTTATCCTTTTTTTTTTATGCTTTCTTGGCAACTTTAGCATTTTCTCCAAGTTTAAGTTGATGCTGAGCTTTAACATTTCAAGCAGTTATATATATATATATTTCACTTTCCTGTTGCTGGCCTGTCATGCGCTTTCCCTTCTTTTGCATCTGACTTTTGACAACTTCACCAGAGAGCTGAGATACTTTAGAGAGATGCCTGATCTCCAAATGTTCAGAATTCCATCTACGAAAAGTTCTCATCCTTTTATGATCCCCTCACTACTGGAACGAGTTCTGAAAAACCAGCAAAGGGCCTGCTCCCGCTTTGGGTTTGCACTCCACGGGGTGCTGCAGTCTAGTCTTTCATCCCTGTCTTCACAGTGAGGAAGGAGCCTGCGGCCCAAGGCGGACGACCAAAGACTTCCACCTGCAATACTCCCAGATTCATGGTTCAGGGGGGAAGAAGTCCACATTGTGAGTTCTAGACTTCTGGAAGTCTTCGCACACCCGGCTGGTGACAAATCCCTATAAAATCTGTATCTTTCCATCTCTTGTATCTGTCCCTCTCCACCTCTGCTGTCTCTTAGTTTTGGCCGTTACTTCTCCTCTGCTGGGCTCATCTTATACCCAGACCCGCTGCCATAGTATTCTTAAAAATAGGAACAGAGTTCCCTGCTTAAAATCTGTTGGTGGATCTCCCCTGCCTGGAAGGCACAGCACAAACCCTTCAGCTTGGTGTACAAGGCCCTCAGAAGCGGCTCACTTCCCTCCCCTCCCCACTCGCCACACTCCACAGGAACTTATTTTCTGTGATGCATTTTGCTGTTTTACACTTAAGGTTGTAAATGAATTTTTAGAAAATTGTTACAAAGCCCTGATGGGTGCCAAGTCCCCAGGGACACGGAAGTGACCGAAGGCCATTTTGCATCCCATTCACTCGGTAAACGTTGTGATGGTGACCAAGTGTCTAGAAATGCTAGGTACTGGACACAGGGACACAAAGTTCAGTGTCCTTGTCCTTGGTGGCTTCGGTCTAGAGGAGACTGTGGTCGTGGCATGAAGTCCTGATAGGCAGGTGTGCTACATGATGCAGCTGTAAGTCCACTCACTCTCTGAACGGCCACTCCGTCAGCCAGTGGAGACCAGGCGCTCTGCAACCTGACACCTGAGTGTTGTCTTGTTAGTTTTAAAAGACAATTATAGGATTACAAAAACACAAGTTAATTGCACGGGCTACTTACGGTTGTGTATGCTAGCTTGGTGAGTGCTTGTGAATTTTCGTTCTGACCGCTGCAGATTTTACTCACGCTCTGAGCTGAAGGCTACATCTCTGATTTCAAAGTTATTGATGAAAAGCAATGAAGGTCCAACCTTTAGGAAACTCTGTCCTGCTTTTCTGGTTAATCGGGTAAAAGATACTAAACATGCCCTTATCGCCTTATTAATAACACTTATTATTCTGAATGAAGTGATGGATAAATCATGCATAACTAAGATTTCTAGGCTGATTTTTAAAAATAACAATCATTAAGTATCCATTATAAATATTTACTTTATTTTGAAAGAATCGAAAGATGTTAACATATATTACATACTACATATAATGGCACATGTCAGCCTCTTAAGCTTAAAAATAATCTTTCCCCAAACTGGGATTGACTTAAATTCCAAATATAAAACAACTCTTGGCCTATAGCACCGACCCAGGCCCAGAGGAAAGCCGGTTTTGAGCCTGTCCGTCCTCTGGCACGGGGCTTCCTGATATGAAGCGGAGGGTCCTCTCCCTCTGGTTTGTTCCCTGGCAGCACTGAGGCCTGGCCCAGGCACCCCCAGGACCGGACACGCAGGCCCGGGACCTCGGAGAATGGAGGGGGGCAGGGTCCTCTGACAGTTTCACAACGGACAAAAGTCTGCGCCCACTGTCTCTGATCTACAGAACTAGAACGCCCACAAGACAGGAGGAGGTCAGGATGACTGAAGTACAATTCGTGTGCAGGTTCTTCTCTTTGGAAAAAGTGCCAAGATAGGAGGAGCCTTAGAAGTCATACAGTTCAGTACTGGTGACCTGCTCCACTAGCATTTTCCTTTCCGAGTTTCAGGTATAATTCAGAGTTTTAAATACCATCCATATGCCGCTTTGTTAGACACACACACAGAAATTCGATAACACCTTTCAATTTCTTAATTCATAAGGAGAATTCCTGCCCAATGTCCTGGCTTGTGGCTCTCCTCCTCTTCATAGTACATTCAAGTTCCACACGAAGCATCTAAAATACCCCCCTATGGAGTTTTCATAAGCAATATCCAACCAATCAGTAAAACACAGTACACAGGGTGAACGTCTTAATTTATTCCCCTCCCAAGAATCCAGAGTATGTACCCCCTTAGCTTTGAGAAATGTGATAAGGAAAATACCGACAGAAACGATCGTACGTAAAGAGGAAAGAAGAACACAGCGCACACAGAAAGCGCCCCTAGGCCCCGCCCCCTAACCTGGTTGTGCACGTCACGGTGCTTCCGCAATGCCTCCGCTCACTGGACTTCTGAAACTTTCACGGGACAGATTTAAAGCACACAGGCCTCTGATTTTTGTTTTTGTTTTTGAACCCTAAAAGATTTTTAAAAAGAGACTATTTTAAGTGACACTGCATTCTGAGTCGGGGGAGGAAAAAAATTTAAAACCCAAAACTTCTTTCAGTTTATTCAAAATAAAAATACACATAGAGTTATGAAAATATAGGTTTACTATTTCCACCATGTAAGTTGATGCTGCTGTCAGAAAGGCCTTCACATTGTTTTCAAGTGTTTAAAGCTCGTCGCGGTCTCTCAGTAGAGTGTACCTATACTCGCTGGGGGCCAGTTTCTGGAAGGAGCTCTCAGGGGGACTGCTTGCTACATCCTGGACTTCCTACAAGAGAGAGAACAGAACGTTTTTATAACGATATATTTTGCGGCGTTCTAAGGCTTCACTAAGAGTGTGAGATGAATGGCAGCTGCTCTACAGGTGCTGTGTGCTGAGCGAGACAAGGGTCCCGTTTGGAATCCTGCTGTCCCCATTCCCTGTGCCTGTACTCCGACCTCCCAGTGCAGGGCCGCCGCAGGGCCGTGAACTATGGATCTGTTGGCAGTTCCTGGGATGCAGTGGAAGGAAACAAAATACCTGACCCCTGGGCGCTCTCCTAGAATATTCTTTAGAGGCAGCCAACTACTAAGTCCTGAGTCCTCAGTATGTTGATTTAAGCCCTTCCCTCTACTCCAAATGACTGCTAAGAGAATTAAAGGCACCTATTCTGTAGCTAGAATTACACTTACTTGGATGCCAGAAATAATCACAACTAAATTGACACAAGGAGGAAAACAAGCACTCCAACGCCGCGAGGAGTTAATTTCTGCATTATTCCACGTGCAGACACAAATACACAGGGGACATAAGACAGACTTCTAAGAATTTCTAAGGAAAGGCAGTGTAGTCTACCCTTTCTCTCCACACTGTAAGCTCTTCAGCAGTAAACCTGGTGCCACTGTTTTAATGTCCGCTGAAATCAAGGTAGGCACACGGCACACGCACTTCGCCCTACACCCAACACGGCTTCCCCACGGCAACAGTAAGCAGGGCGCCTACAGCCTTCCCACACAACGTGGCCGTGCTCCCCTCGTCTTCCCCAAGACATTTTTAGTTTGTTGTTGAAATATATGTTTGGTTTAATTTTGCTGAAATTATATTACTATTAAACAAACATTATTGCAATACTTGGTGCCACTAGTACACAAAGATTAATAAAATGCAAGGAGTTCGACTACCTTGTGTGTAAGCCGAAAACAAACCAGGATAACACAGTAACGACAGACTACACTTTCCTTATCTATCAAATACTGAGCAGTCCTAGTCTTCTGATGGAAAGGATCACCTCTGGGTCGTTACCAACAATTTGCTGCTTCTATAGTTGCTTAATTATCAAAGAAAAACCTGACCTCAGATTTCAAGGAAAAAGCATGTCATCAGATTCCAAAGGGGAACTCTTGACTCTCAACTTAATTTGACTCAAAGTAAAAAAAAATTAACTTAGTCTTTATTTTTATTTTATATGTGGAGGTTCTTTGGATTGAAGTTCTAGGCATGTGAAATAGAGTTTGGTATATCTTCCCACTTGGTATAGTGGGAGAGAGAAACTGATAATGAATCAAAATGCAAATTTAGGGTATTTAACAAAGCATGAACATAGAAATAGGAAAATCCTCAGGTTAAAAAAAAAGAAAAAATACATATTAAACACAAAATGTCAAGCATTCTAAATCTTAAATGGAAAAGCTGCGGTAAACCTTAAATTTTGAGCATTATGAATACTGTACTGGTGAGAGCTGTTAGGACAGTTTAGTCAGAAAACCAAGCTATTGCTTTCTTCACAGTGGGGTGAGTCTCCCAGCCTCAGGGGACGCGCGAACAACCAACAGGACCCACTGATCTCACTGAGGGCCGGCCCTACCTCCGTTTGACTGAAGCCAGCTTTAACTCTCTTACAGACACGTTCCTCAGCAGGCATGCTCAGACCAAAACACTATGTTGTAACATTCTTGCAACTATATGGAAGATCTAAAATTTCAAAAATTACTTTAAAAGGAACATGGTTTGTGTATTATCCAGAGTCTGCTGGAAGAAAGGAAAGCTCCCACTGAAGAACAAGTCCCACCTGTCCTGGGGCTGTGTCGGTTGGGTCAGGGCCGTGGTGGAACTCTCGGTGAAGTTTCCCAGAGTGTAAGTCAGACACGAACTGCTTGAGTTTTCCAGGAATTCTAAAACCAAAGTCAAATAAAAATTTAGCTTAAAATGGCTAAAATGAACTTACCTCTAGTTTACCAGCTTCACTTAATTTTTTATGTGAATAATCCCACCGCCCTACCATGACTCTTACAGGCCAGACGTCTGTTGACATTTCTATACGTTTGACTTATCTAGGTGCTCAGATTTGTGTTCTGATTCCTGCACGCACTGCACAGAAGTTTTTCTATGTTTGTTGTTTTCACAGGCGAATGAGAGTCTACCAAGGTGCTACCCTAACTCTTATTAACCATCCCTTCTTGTTGGGCATTTATATATTTTCCTTAAATTAACATTCCTAAAAACACTTTCTGCAAAACAGGGTCCAAGGGAAAAATAATATTAAGCACTTTAAACTATGCAGCTTTATAACCAGAGTCCTGCAAAAAATCCTAGAACAAAAACAGTAGCACTGCTTAGCCTCCACCAGCATTTGAGCCTGTGTCAACCACAGGATGTATGTGGCCTTAACCTGGAGCTTAGCACAAGTCTTTTGAGAGGCAGGGCCTTGAGAACATTCATGGTTAGTAGAGCCAGTTTTATCAGATCATCTAAGGCGGGGGGAGAGAGGGTGTAGCATTTTCTTTTTCTTTTTTCTTAAACAAGGGGAAATTTCATCACAACTTCTTTAACCACAGGGGCAGCTTCACAGGATAGCTTAACATTATGAAAAGCAAAAGCACGTCTCAAGGCCATGAAACTGGCTTCTTGTTTTGTTTCGTTTTTTTGATGTCTTCATATACCACTGAGGCATGCTCCTTAATGGTGAAAAAGCTTTCTTTGATGGCTTCAAACCATTCTGAAGAAAATAACATGAACCAGCACAACTCACTGTATACTGACAGCTCTCCACTAATTACTAATCAGAGTATGTAGGAAAATTTGCAGTTCAGAGAATGCATTGTAGCAAAACAGACCATTAAAAGCTAAGGGAACGGACACACGCAAGCATGCACATGCGCACGCACTGGAAGACCGGGCTGGAGCCAGTGTGTGCAGGTGAGGAGAATGGGTGTGTCTACGCTGTCCCGGTGTGAGTGTGGACGCGTGAGAGTACACCCGGGATGGAAGAAGATTGTGTCCGGGGCAGGGTCCCACCTTGCACCCTGAGTCGCCACGTACCCCCCGGAACTGGAGCAGGCAGGTTCGAGTATCATTACTTGTTTTCATTCATCTTTCCTAACGTGTGTATAGCTCACATTACAAAGTGCAGACAAACTGTATCTATAAAACATTAGTTAGTTTTTGCTGCTACTTGTCTGCTTGTTTATTCTTTGAAATCATGACAGTACCTTTGTCCTTTTTTTATTATTAAAATTTGCTTTGCTAATTTGATAAGTAAAAGACACCTGTATTTTTCCATTGGTTTAATTTATATTTCTGCTCATAGGAATTGTCTTTTGCTGAGATTGTAGTATTTTAGAAATTCACTATATATATTTCAATAGAAATCCTTTATTTTCAAATCTGTTACGAGAATTATAATGAGGGTCAATAAACACTTTAATTCCTTCAGTAGAATTGACTGAGTTTTAAAATCATTTTTTGGAGCAAAGAATAGCTGGCTGGTTTAACATTAGCAGTTTCTCTTTGTATCCTTTCCTGGGGTTCTGCAAGCGCCGTTTCTGCTGTTTCTTCCCTTCGATAACTCCCGCTGAGCTGTACCAACCAATCACTTCGTTGTGCACCCCTCCTGGCTCCCCACCAGCTCCGATGCAACAGCGAACAGCAGGTGCCAAATGCACAGTTTACAAATACAAATGACTGTCAGGTAGCCAGCCGTATTGACAGAACACCCCTGAAAGGTTCTCTGGTGCTGAAGAGATTGCACATGCACCAGAGATGGACACTGTGAGGAGATCAATTTAAATTTAATCTGACATCATCGACTGTCACCACAGTAAAACACTAAAATGTAACCATTCGGTTCCAAGATTGCAAATGGTCCACCACGTGTAAGATGTTAAAGCACCCGTTAGTTTGTTGCTTTATAAGGTCCAGAGGTGACCACAACCAATGCAGTGTGATCTGCTGCTGCTAGTCAAGAAATGATTTACAATTAAATCTTAAATGTAACAAATTCATAGAAACACTCAGAACACATTTTTCAGTAATTTGATCCCCGCCCCCTCCCCCGCCTGTGAATAGATGAGAAGAAAGAAAGAATTGTGAGCAAGAGGCAAACTCGAGGGAGATAGGTTTCTGAACTGATGTGGAGAAAGATTACAAAAGAGCTCTTACCTAGCTCGCAGCCTGAAACTAACCATTGTTAGTAAGTAACAACCCGTGAAGCAACAATAAATTGTCAAGAAAACAGACAACACGGTTATCTGCTGAAAAGGAAAATAAATGGACCCTGGCTCTAATAAGTCCAATTATATTTTCACACTTTAGGGTACCACTTTAGGGTACATTTATCTCATTAGAACAGGTAGGTGTTTCCCATCCTCCCGACACTTTGTTAGTTTACAATCTTTATTTTTAGGCAATGCAAAATTTCCACACAGTAAATGCACAAATGTTAAGTTTAATGTATCATTTAACAAACTTTTTAGGCTTACAGTTCTGACCTTTCACATATGCATATAAGCATCCTGTCACCACCCCCAGAAACAGGCCACAGAACAACCCCTCCAACCCTTTTTCGGTCAGACTCTCCACTCCCCCGCCCCCCGACTCCTGCCAAACACTGATCTGCTCTCGGTTCCCACAGTTTGCCTTTCCCAGAAAGTCCCGTACGTGGACTCATACAGTATGTAATCATGAGAATGGCCTCTTTTACTTAGCATCCTGCATTTCAGATTCATCCATTTTACTGCATGTATAAAAATGTTTGTTCCTTTATTTATTGCTGAAGAATATCCTACTGAGTGTATATATACAATTAGTTTACAATTAGTTTATCCATACGCCCACTGAAGAATAGCTGGGTTCTTTCAAGATTTTGGTAATTTTGAACAATGCTATTAGAAACACTTATGCGCAGGTTTATGTGTGAAAGCGGTTTATTTCTCCAGGAAAAACATTGGGTTATATGCGAGGTATATAAGTTTAACTTTTTCAGAAACTGCCAAATTATTTTCCAGTATGTAGCTTTCTGGTTTGTGGATTTATGGGTGATTTTTAACCTATACTTTGGTAGTTTAACTTTCAGAATTATCTTCAAAGAACATCATCAGTTGCTTTTCTTGCTTATTCATTAATATGCTGAATTACATTGATTGGTTTTTGAACGCTGAACCAGCCTTGCATGCCTGGGATAAAACCCACTTCATTGTGATATGTTATTCTTTTATTACATATTTCTGGATTCAATTTCCTAATGTTGTAAACTACTTTTAACGGAACTTATACAGTAATGTGGTATAAATTTATTTAATGTTTTACACTGTAAGAAACAGTTTTGGCCATTTAAATTACTTAACCTCTTTGAGCATATCAGCTTTCTAATATGTAAAATGAGAACATCTACATTATTTAACTTGTACTGTTTCTATACAGACTTCTATTTGAAGCCAGATACATGACTGCACGTAACCACAGCAGCCTCATCATCGCACCTACCACATATCAGACACTGTCCTAGGAGCTATAGACACACATTTATTTAATGGTCAGGTTACGATGACCCTATGAAGTAGGAACAAGACACTATTGTTCCTACTTTACAGATAAGGAAACTGAGGCATGGGGATGGTAAGAAATCACCCCGAGCGATGTAACTACCAGGTAACAGAACAGGATTCAGATCTAAGCAGTCTGAACCTAGGGCTGAGCACTTGAACACCAAGTCACACTGCCTGTACTGACCTCTTGGAGCTTAACTTCTTTATTGTAAAATTGGAAACAATACCTATTTATAAGCTTTGTATTAACTGAGTCCACATATAAGTGGTAAAGTAGGGCGGGGACAGTGCCTGGCTGTGTCAAGGTGTGTTTTGCTGGAAGGACCACATACGGTGAAATACACTGGTATGATTTGTGAAACATACAGTACTTATGAGCAGACACTCAATGTCAGTTGTATGTTTATGTCCTTGAGAATAAAAACGGTGCTTAATGACTCAGGCCACTGTATGGCCCAGTAGCTGAGAAGAAAGGCATTGAGAAAATCAAGACCACTGAGATGAGTCGGAGCAGTGGGGCACAACAGAGCAAATGGGCAGCCGGTAAGTATTTGGATATGTTACAGAGGTGCAGATGTATACACTGAAAGTAGTTAAACACTTATAATAAGCAGATTAAACTACAAGTAATCAAAACATTTATCTAATGCTGTCACAAAGCAGTTGGTATAGCAAGAGACAATAAAAACTAATAAAATTTGCCTTTTAAGAAGCTTTCTCAATATATCAATTTTTCCCCCACTGAAGGAAAGCCTCATTTGGGTAAAAAAGAGGGACCACTGGAGATAATGATGAACAAAACCAGATTCTCAGAGTTCAAACAGACCTTAATGGCGATCTCATTAAAATGTTTTTCTTCCGCCCTGGCTAGTGTAGCTCAGTGGACTGAGTGCGGGGGGCCTGCGAACTAAAGAACTGCGGTTCAATTCCCAGTCAGGGCACATGCCTGGATTGCAGGCCAGTTCCCATCAGGGGATGCACCAGAGGCAACCATACATTGATATTTCTCTCCACCTCTCTCCTTCTCTTCTCCTCTCTCTAAAAATAAGTAAATAAATCTTTTAAAAAATGTTTGCTTCATCTCCCTCCCAGTTTTTCAATATTCCACCCATTTCCTGGTTTGCTCCCTCCAAACTCAAGGAGGCGGGCTAACTTGTCATGGCAGATGGCCGAGTTGCTGAATTAGTGAGACACCGGCCCCCGGTCCTCATTTCGCACCGCCTCTCTCATCTCCTCCCGGTAACCACCCCACTCTCACCCTGCCACTCATGCAGCCGATCAGTGGCTGCCAACCTTTCCAAACTGTGTAGGTAAAAAAATTATGATCATAATTCTCAGTGATTTAATGATTCGCAATGAATTACTTAAAGCCCCAAACTGGGGGACTCACTGGCATCAGAGGGGCCTATCACATTTTCCAGGGAGTAAGCTGAAGCCTGTCCTGCTTGCTTTCCCCCCCTCTCAAGGGGACTCTGGGGCAGGCAGGGCAGCTCTCTAGGAACTCCTTGGTAAGGCAGAGGTGGCAGGGGGTTGGCTGGCCAGTTTTTTAGAAGGTAAGTTTCCCTTCAAAGCCCGTCAGCAGTTTTCACCACACCCTGTCATTTCTTCTCTCGGGGCTACAGCGCATGTCCCAGACCTGTCCCCAGGTGCTCACAGGTTCTGAAACCGCTCTCTATTCTTTTCCTATCTCTGCCTAGAACCTATTCCTTTATTTATTAAATATTTTATTTATTTTTAGAGAGGGGAAGGAGAGAAGCATCAGTGTGTGGTTGCCTCTCACTTGCCCCCTACTGGGGATGTGGCCTGCAACCCAGGCCTGTGCCCTGACCAGGAATTGAATCAGCGACCCTTCGATTCGAAGGCGGGTGGGCACTCAATCCATTCCAGCCACACCAGCCAGGGCTAGAATCAATTCCTTTATATATGGCAAGAAATCAATCAGTGCAAAACTATTAAAAAAGCAAATGATTCATAGATCTGTGATTTAGTTTCAGGTACTAGAAAGTACTGTCTCTTCAAACATTTTTCACATTCATCCTTACAGTGCTTTTTATGTACTCAATCTAAATGTACCCTTATGTACTCTAAATCTAATTACTTTGGGATCAAGTGTTACAAACTTGGGACTTCAGGGTTCAATATACTCGGACATGAAGCCTAGCCCTGCCACTGATTAGTTATATGGCCTCTGTTGAGTATGTTACCTCCCTAAGCCTCGGTTTCTCTGGAAAGGAAGAGGGGTAAAGAACACTCCTAGGACCCCCCACCGCCAATGCCTACGTCTGGCGTGGGAGGAGATCCCACCGCACATCTGCTTTCTCTCTCCTCTCTACAACCTTGCTTCCTCTGTATGACCCCAGAAATGCTGAGTTACTACGTAAAAGTAATAGTAATTACAGTAATTTGTGGAAACGGCTTATCACTTAAGCCTTAATTACTGTGCAGCACAATAACAATTATGCAAGCCATTAAATTTGTCAGATTCACTTTGCTGCATGTTTTATTTGATTTTTAACACTAATGTCTATTCACATAGGCTCAGTCTGTAGTTCACACAGCATGTGCCTTCTTACAAGTAAAAAAATATTAGTGGGAACAGTGCCTAGAAGGGGAAATCAGACACCTAAGGGAGAACTTAGAGGAGTAATTTGTTTTAAAGAACTTCAACCAGTCACTTCTCTTCTCTCTGTCCCTACTGATAGGATAATTACTTGCAGGATGGGAGAGGAGTATTTCCCTTTTTCAGATTTCTTTAGAGAATCTCACTGGCTCAGTTTCTTTTCACACCAGGACTCAAGTACAGTGCTGCCAGCTGATACGTGAGCTTTTCATGGTCAAGTGTCCACTTCCTGGTCCAGTGAACTACAGCTGGACAGTAGGGGGACTGGGTCGTGTCTTAAAAATACAACCACTTTTTAGTTCGGCTTCTCTTACAGACACCAAAGTGGAATCAGAAGTGACAGAGAGAGATCAGATCCTGGGGGAGGAGGAGGAAGAGGCCCCAGGAGGACACTGACGGAGGCCATGGTAAACGGTCCAGGACGGGATTGGCCGAGAAGGTGAGTGCCTCCAGAGCGCATGGAATTATGGGCCAGAAGATTCAAAATAAAAGAAGGGCTCTTGGGCTCTCTTCTCTCTCTTCCTCGAGGATGCTTGGATGATGGTGCTGTAGCTGCTTGCACTTCCCAATGGACAGTATTTTGGATGAGAAGAAAACTCTGGGCACAGTCTAGGATTGGGCTGGCCTGGCAGAGGGAGGCAGGGTTCCCCTTCTTTGGGTGCGCTAGAGGGGCCAAGCTCCGAGGCAGAAGCCTGCCATTCTTCCAAAACTGTGCAGCTTTTGTATCTTATATTGTTATAGTTTGTAAACTAACCCTATAGAAAGAAATAAGATAATTAAAAACAGGGGGAATGCTAGAACTCAGATGTTAAAGATTTTGGCCTTAATTGACAGGCTTAAGTGATTAAAGCTGTTAAGTGACTAGTGTATGTGGATAACCATTATTTCAAAAATGTGTAGCTTCTGAATAAAGACTCCTTTATCAGCAAACCTTTGCTTCCGGAATTTCGCCTAGAGAGTGGCAGCGGGAAGCAGGACCCCATTTGCTGTTTGGTAACAAAAGTGCTAAAGTGTTTCTAAATCTGACTTCAAAACTGGAGGAGGAAACTTAAGACAGCCAAGACGGAATTCCTCATGGGCTTCCCCTGATGTGAAACACAACACTCCTAGGAATAAAGGCCAAAGTCCAGCATATACGGGGTGGGGCAAAAGCAGGCTCACAGCTGTTCATATGGAAAATAATAATGAGTAAATAATAATGCAAGAGTTTGCGAAAACCCACTTTTGCCCCACCCTGTAGTTCCGTTACATCACCAATTAGTAAACCTAATCATTTAGTCAGCATCCTGTTGACTTCCACTCAACTTTGTAAGTAGGGCTATAAGTTTCCAGTGACAGGGAAGAGGTGTGTAAACAGCCCAGCATTTATCCACTACTAACAACGGGGAAACGTGCTGATAAAATTTCATGCAACGATCCCCCAATCAGGCAGCACCTCTGCCAGCACAGTCCCTCTGCCCGGAGGCTCCTGCAGTGAGCCCAGCCCCTGACACCACCCTCTCTCAACTACCTTGATCTCTTAGCTTGAGGCTGCAGCTTCAGGAAGCAAGCCAAGGAAGAAGTGAGAGGAGGAGGACACCCAACCAGCTAGGACCTGTCCATCTAGTCCAGTAATCAATGTTCACACACTTACTAAGGCGACTATATGAGTTCCGTTTTTACATAAATGCCGGGGGATGTTAGGGATATCTGGATCTTTAGGGTGGATTTCTGGGAAGTTACTCTCCCTTTTTATACCCAGCACAGTTCTGCCCCTGTAGTTATTCCCCACACCCCCACTCGCAGCACACGATCCTGTTCCCCTCTTTACAAAAGAATCAGAACAGAACCTCAGCAGTCTGGCTGCTGTCACTTACCACCAAACCCTCCACAACCCAAAGAAATGTTGTACCCTTCCTTTCCTCTCTGCTCACTAGTGAGAAAGGTTACTTCCTTTTCTCTGCTTCTCATTTCCTCTGTGCTCCTTCCGGCTTTGCTTTATCAACCAGCCCCCTTTCCCCGTCTCTTCAATAAGCCTCACTCCGTTTGACTCCCACAAGAATGTAACCATGTTAATTTCTTGTGCCCTAAGGGGGAAATGAAAAGAAAAGCTAAAGATTCGCTTCATCCTATGTGTCTCTTGTATTCCCTTATTTTTTCTTTCCCTTTAAAGGCTAGCTTCTTGCAAGAATTTTCACATCGAATCTTCATTTCCTCACCAGTCACTCTCCAATTCTTTGCAAGACAGTGGGTTTTTCTGTTTGTTCCTTTCCTCCTTTGGGGGGGAAGAAACCTACCAGCCGCTTCACCCTTTTCTCCTGGCTGAGCACTCCTCCCGCCCGAAGTGCTCCTCCCTCAATGACCCTATCACTCTTTGCTGGTTTTTCTCTCCCTTTTTTGATTCCGGTTTCTCCTTAGCCTGTTGCTCACGTCCCTCCTTCTGTTCTCCCTTTAAATGTTCGTCTCATTCAGGGCTCCACTCTCAGCCCTGTTGTGGGTCATCTCACCTGTTTCTGTCCTCATGTGTTCAGGGCCAGCCAGCCCTTATCTTCTCAACTCACTGTCAAATCTCAGTCCCACGTAAACTCCCCACTGCACTCTCCTTTGTAACCCACAGACACCTCGCATTGAATACATCAAGAAAAGGAACTCATTAGCCTCTTTCTTTTTAAGTTATTTTTATGTATTGAGAGAGAGAGAAACATCAATTTGTTGCTCCGCCCATCCACGCACTCATTAGCCGTCTCCTGCGGGGGATTAAACCCACAGCCTTGGCTTATTGGGATGATGCTCTGAATCAACTGAGCGACCCACCTGGCCAGCGCCTGGAACTCATTATCTTTACCACAAGGTGCTCCTCCTCTGAGCTCCAGAGCTCCGTGAAGGCAACACAACTCAATTAACTGTCTGTGTCGAATTTCTGGCCATCATGGCCTCTCCTCCCCTATTCATTAACATACCACGGCTTCCTATTCTACCTACAAACTGTCTCAAAAGTCCTGCTTCTCTCTAGCTTTCATGCTCCTGCCAGGATTTATTTAGGTAATTTGTTCACTCAAGAATCATCTATGGTTATCTATCATCAACTCTTCCCTGGATTACTGAACAGTCTAGACCCTAGGTTCTCTTTTGACCCCACTAATCTATTCTCCAATTGCATCTTGAATGATCTTTAAAAAACGATCCCCTCGCCCAAACCCTTCATTGGCTCCTCAGTTCTCAAAACAATGCCAAACTTCTATAATAGAGCATGTAACAGTTTTCATGAGCTAGCCCCTGCGTACTTCCCTGGACCTCATCCCTCCGTACCTTCCCTCCTATCCACTCATCTCCTGCCACAGACCCTGTACTTGTTACTGCCAGGGCGCCCTTTCTCCACGCCCTGCTGCTTCTCACCTCCACGTTTAACTTCTACAGGCTTTCGGACCTAAGAAGACCTGGATAACTGTTTATGAGTTAACAGGCTAAAATGGTATTCTTTTGAGTGTAGGTAAAGTAATAACAACTGTTTGTCAGCACTTTATCATTTAGAAAACATTAACTCTCATAACAATGCCATTGGGTAGGCTGCGCCATCAACCATATTTTAAGTGTAAAGAAACAAGAACAGAGAAGCTAAGTACATGCCCAAGGCAGGACTCGATTCTAGGCCTCCTGTGTGTTAGGACTGAGAATCTTCTGCCAAACAACTGCAGCTCTGTTGAAATGTTTAGAAGTGAGAGAGATCATTTATTCTGCAATAGGGCTGCAAATCATGCCTTAAATATGCAATTTAATCTTTGGACATAAAAAAGCATAAATGAATTTTTAAAAGAAAGGGTCTAATTTGAATTAATACCACAGTATTGCTTACATTTTTCATATATGAAGAAACGTCTCCAATTTTTACTATTGTATTTAACATCTCAGAAATTGATAGACATTTATTGTTGTAGTTACAAGGTTTATGCTTATTAATACAATGAACAGCTGAAAACAAACAGAACACTTATCTGCTCTTTCGACGGTTCATATGCCCTTAGAAATGCCTAGTCATAGCCATTTTCTGGGTCTTAAATACCACTAATATACTTGCTCGACACAGTCACACATAAGCAGTAATATTTCCAATTTCCTTTAACCTGATTCTATTCTAGGATTACATTCTATTTACCTTGATGTGCTGACAAAGACCAAACTCAATTCAGAACTAATTTCTCAAAGGCCAAAAAATTCCTCTCAGAGATTAATTTCCACGCATTAGGATCACCTAATGCTAGCATTCCTATAGGAATATATAGTAATTCTCATTGTCAAGGATACCACAGTTTAGAATGAAAAAGAAAATAACATTTTCCATACAAATAATAAAGTATTACTATTCCATCATGAGATTATTTAAAATATCCAAACCATTGTTTTCCGTTCATTTTTGAGACATATATCAGTAATTTAAAAACCCAAAACGATTACTTACAATACATCCTTGAAGTCTCCAAACACGTACATGTGCCTAAAGCTGTCGATGGCTATCACGGGGCAGTCCGCGGGCGTTTTCTGTATGTGCAGAAGAGGGTGTCGGAATTTGTCGCAGTCGGCGTGTAAAAAGTTTATTGTACCTTTATGAGAAAAAGAATTGGGAGAGGGAGATCAGAATTTCCTTGGTTATATTCTTATTATATATTGCAAATTCATAAAGAGTATACACTAAAAAAAAAACCCCAAATGCTTTAGAGTCACAGAGGTCACAAAGACTGTAACTGAGTATTACAACACTTCAAAGAGGTAGATTTAAGTTCTTCGGGCAGACAGCATAATTTTCTTAAAAACTGTATGACCTCAACCTGAATTCAAATACTATAGTGAATGCTTTTTTTTTTCTTACATGAATACTCCTCCACTCTGCAGACTACCCAGGTCTGGGAAGCAAGTTCCCGAAACTGCTTATGACCTGTTCTCCTGGGACTGTCTTTATTTCATCAAGGACGTCCTTCGAGTCCCTGACAGGTTGACTTTTCATCTAATTCATCCCTCTAAATATTGGCTAAGTCACTAATATGGGTATGACTCTATACAATGCCTTCAGACATGGGTATGTCTGGCTTTCTTAACTACAAAGGGAAAGCCGGTGGCGCCTCAGGTTGGTTTTGGTGCTTTGGAGAAGTCCACAGAGAACTCGACTTTCTCTCAGCCATATGCCCGGACCACCTGTCACAAAAGGACCAGGCAAGTACCAAGGAGCTAGAAGACAGTGCCTAAAACTAATGGCGTCCCCCCGTGGCCCCACTTTTCATGCAATTTGATCTTTGGGAGCTAAAACAGACACGGTGTAACAAGAAGAGTAATCGCTTCCTGTTACCTCTCTACTCATGCCTCTCACCCCCATGTTTACTCTACGTGTAAATTCTGGGGTTGTCATGGGGAAGGGAATGGGGAGAAAGAAAGAAACAAAGAGAAAAGATGAAAATAAACACCTTAATCTGTCTACCTTTTTCACTTATTAATTGTCGGGCTACTTCATTCTGGAATATTTCTAAACTTTCTGTGTCTTCTTTCATATGGAAGAGTATTAGAAAAGGCAGTCCTTCTTCTGTCAATTCCTGTGTAGAGAAGTATTCAGTGAGAATTACCAGGCACCTCCATTTGGTCCTAGCGATTTTCTAGGCAGGAACAATTATGACTCCAACCCGTGTAACATGCAACATCCCGGGGGTGGGGGGCGGGTAGCGGAGGGAAGGCCCAATGGTACAGCGAACATAAAGGGAAGAAGGTGCGCACTCCCTCCCCCTGAAGTCCCAGGCACTCAGAGGGCCCTCATGTCCTGCTCGACTGCAGGAATTGACCTGCCTTAAAGTAACCACTGTGCTGGTCTGTTAACTAGTATTGGATGAAGACACGACATTTGAAAAAGGAGTTGGCCAAAGGAGAAACTAGGCTGGCTCTTTATCAAAATGTTGATTTTAGGGTGTGGTAAACATGGTCTGCCCCACAGACTTTACAGTGGGGTAAACTCTCTTCACATAGAACACTGAAAAACTGAGTGTACCAGCAGTAAATAAATCTGATTTGCAAACTTATGTTCATTCTAAGGTGTATGCAAAAACTTATATGAGATCTACCCAAAGCTGAAGAGTGTTTGAGTCAGAGCAAATCACAAACCCCCCATTACACAGCCAGTTCTTAACCAACACACAATTTCCAACATTAACAAAACCCATCACAATATATGTGTTTGCATACCTTGTGTGTGTATATATACGCACACACACATACATACATACAGTTTTATATATAAATACATAAAACTGACTTGAAAATTATACACTGCTTTAAAATGGTATATTATTGTTATTGGAGAATAATATAAGAGAAATGTGATGAGTAGACAGATTTTCATCATTTATTCTAACAGATAGATGCTAAGTTCTGATTCATAAGGAAAAGTCTAGAAAGGGCCTAATAATAAAATTATTTCCATCAACTATCCTTTTGTGTGTCTCTCTACAATTTGGACACTGCTACCGCAGAAAACTCGAATGTCTTGTATCCTATAAAAACTGAAACTGGGGCCCATCTGATACGGGAGTTTTCTTCTGGTTCCTAGCTCCATGCTTAAGCCTATTCTATCCATATACAGAATAAATCATGAAGCTTATTGTCACATTTACCTTTCAAAAGTTGATAGTCCACAAAATTCACCATTTTAATGTGTACAATTTGGTGGGCTTTATTATATTTACAAGGTCTGCAAACATCAACACCACCTAATGACACATCATTTTCATCAGTCCAAAAAGAAGCCCGTACTCATTAGCAGTCACTCCCCATCTTTCCTCCCCTAGCCCCTGGCATTATATTGATCTTTTTCTGGAAAGATTTTATTTTTTAGATGGAGGGGAAGGGAGGGAGAAAGAGAGGGAGAGAAACATCAATGTGAGAGAAAATCAGTGGCATCTCATACACATCCCAATTGGGGACCTGCCCGCAAGCCAGGCGTGTGTCCTGACCGGGAATCAAACCGGTGATCTTTCCATTTGCAGGACAACTCCCAACCAACTGAGCCACACCAATCAGGGCATCCTGATCTTCTGCAAGCTGATTTAAGGTTTCCTGTTCTCACTTTTTATCTCTTGGGCTCACAAACTCCCCACGGTTCTGTCTCTGGGCTTCTCTGCTCTAGCCTGGCAACTTCAAATAGTTCGGCAATCTCGATCAGCACTCCTGACGCCACTGGGGCCCTTATCTGTATGCCTCAGTGTCCAGTTCCCGTTGAGAATCCAAGTCCAGATTTCCAACTGCCTGCTGACTACCTCCGTTTCAAAGTCCAACCAACCTTCAACACTCAATATTAACGCAGTCTCCTCCTCTTACTTCCCTACTTCCATTAGTACTTCTGTTTCTCTTTTAGCCTTTTTGTTTCAGGACTGAAGCCTCTTCTGGAAAGGCATCCCTGATTCTGCCCCACTTCTGCTAAAGAAATGAATTCTGTCCTCTGAACTCCCAGGACATTTCTTCAGTGCACCTCGTGTGGCATGGGGCAAGCCTTTATATTGCATTCTCTGTGCATGTGAACTACTGGACTGGTAACCCTTTAAAGACAGAGAATCTTATTTCACTTCTCTTTTGCTCACAGATTTTTATATGCAATAATGCACGATTAACCTATGATGGAATAAACGAGGACACGTGTGTTGCTGAATAAATCACTAATTGGGAAAGAAGACTCAGCAGTCACCTTTTAGAAAACTTAAGAGCTCTGAAGTTAAAAGTAAAAACAAATGTAACATTATTTTATTAGACTAAACAAAAGTATGGGTTAATAGTTTGAAAAAATCTATTTGCTGAACTAATTTATATACATTAGCATAGTAGTTGGTAATTTGTTATTCTTGGGCTTGTAAGTTTTCCTGTGCACACATCAACATATTCTTTACCAACCAGGGAATAAAAGATTCAAGAGAGGTATTATCAAGATAACCATATACAGAAGTTTCCTCATAGTTTAAAAATCAGGGGTGTCCAGCCTTTTCGTTTTCTCTGGGCCACACTGAAAGAAGAGTTGTCTTGGGCCATACATTAAATGCATTACAACACATAATTACAAACAAACCTCACGTTTTAAGTAAATTTACGATTTTGTGTTGGGCCACATTTATAGCCATCTTGGGCCATGGGTTGGATGCCTACCCCTGGGGTTTAAGTGATTTAGGGGTAGTTAGAACTCCTGTCTTACTATTTAAAATTTTCCATTCTATACCTTTAAACTGTTTTTGAAAACTATTCCTGCAAAACCTGCCAAAGCAGGTATGTAATTGTGACAAGTTACTAAATCTTTCTGAGCCTCTGAGAACTAAATGAGCTAATACAATAAAAATGTAAGCAATTTAGCCCTGGTGGTGTAGCTCAGTGGATTGAGCATGGGCCTGCGAACCAGTGGTCTCTGGTTCACTTCCCAGTCGGGGCACATGCCTGGGCTGCAGGCCAGGTGCCTGGTAGGGGGCATGGGAGAGGCAACCACACATTGATATTTCTCTCCCTCTCTTTCTCCCTCCCTTCTCCTCTAGCCAAGCATACCTGAAGCCTAGAGAACTGAGAAAAGTAGCAGAGATGTACATATGATAAATAAACTAAGAAAGAACACAACCACACTTACTTACGCTTCTGCGCCACAGCTGCAAAGGTGAGTTGTTTCACAGAGACTACATGAACTGGAAAGCCTAAAATACGTACTGATTCCTTTACAGAACTGCCAGCTTCTGACTAGATGGTGACTTGGTGGGTGTGTTTACTATGTGGTAAGTTCTTGAACTGTACATTTAAAATCTGAACTATACACTTATTATAGTTCTTTGAAGTGTATATGCATATAAAAAGCTTTTTAAAATTGAATTTAAAATGCTTTAAAAATGCATTCTTAGGCCATGGGTTTTAAAAATGGAGTGAAATAAAAAGATATATTTTTAATATAGTACAAAATACAGAGACATGTCTCATAGACATAGCCCTTTGTACTGCTCCTGGACCTCTGAGGATTTTGTGCTTCATTTTTGTGGGATTGTATGTTTGCTTTGTTTTAGGCACATGAAGTCACTTAGGTCAATTACACGATAACTGATAATTGATTTCATAACTTCATTCTCTTAGGATAGACAGGAATCATAAAGACTTTTTTATGGCAAAAGATTATCACTCTATATAATTAATTGTAACTATAATCTGCAGAGCATTGCTTCTGAAGGAAATGCCCTAAACAAGGATCTTCAACCCAGGATTGTTATCAGGATCACCTGAGAGGCATTTTCAAATTCATTTTCAAGACTGAGATGAACCACTGACATTGCAGGAAATGTAATGAGGGGTCCTGGGACAACACAGGTGAGAACCATGGGCTCATATCACAGAAATAGCTATGATGTAGGTATGTTCAACTGTACCCTTTTTTTACTACAGATAAGTAGTAAAATAGTATAAGATGAGTGGACAAAGTTTGCTTTTTCAGAAATTTGAATTAAAAATAATGACCCACTTTACATAGCTCATACCTCTCCGTTTTCAAATGTTATTTCTCGGACAAGAGGAACACATTTATCTTGAATCCAATTGTATGTCCCGTCAAAATTTGTCATAGATCCCAAGTACACCATATCTGGAGCAGAATGCTGTTACAAAAGCAGAAAAAAAATAGTAAAGAAATCTAACTTGTGCTAGCAAAAATGCATTCTTAAAGCCATCTATGAGCCCAGAAAATCTATAGGGGATACAAAAAAAGCAAAAAACATGAAACATCTGAGAAAGAGAACTGTAAATGATAAAAATCGGATAATTCTGATTATCAGGTGACTAATTATCCAACCTGTGATGCCTAAGCCTTCTGCTTTTCTGTGGACTTGTGTCAATTAACTGTTTATCAGTCTCTTCACCAATGGCAGGCAGGCAGGCATTGTGAAAACGAAGATTTAGCCAAAGAATTAAGTTAGCTATCCCTAGAGCTGAAGATAATTAGAAAAAATTTTGGAGATTTCCCATGAAAAAGCCTTGAAAAATACAAGATGCTATATAAATCTAAGGCATAGCTATCTCTACTATTAATTATTTACACATAGGCTCAAAATCACTATTTATGAAGAACTTAAATGATAAAAATAACAGCTAACACTAACTAAGCTAACTAAGCTAACAGCTAACATTAACAAACCTACTGTATCCAAGCAGTATTGTAAATACCTTATACACACTGACTTATTTAATCCTTGAAATACTGCCTAAGTAGGACTGTTATCATGGCCAGCTATACCAATGAACAAACTGAAACGAGAGAAGCTAAGAAACTATCCCAGAGTTACACACCTGGGAAAGTGGCAGATCTGACATTAAAACTCAGTCTCACTCCAGAGCTCATGCTCTTAACACTGTGAGACACCATATTGGATTCTGATGATCTACTAGTTCACACTGTGGAAGCTACTCCTGAAGACATGCACTTGCAGAAAATACAGGCAAATTCTTATCTGAATTCAAAATAGAAAGTGATCTTTCTAAGCAAAAGTCTCATTCATGTGACTACAGAAAAATTAAAAAGTTTAAAGTGTCAAAAAACTGCAGACATTAAAATAAAAATTATGAATTGGAATAATATAGACTATTTTTGTATATATGAAAAAGTACAATGACAGACTATTAATAATTCATGTATTTAATTTATATTTAAAATCACATACACTACAACATAGCAACTTACCCCTGGTGGTTTATAGATAATGCTGTCTCCACTATATCTTTCTGGTTTTGAAACGGCCCTAATAGGAAGAGAGAAGTAATACTAATACTTACTAAGAAAAGTAATAGCAGTAATATATCTGAATGAAGCAGAATTGGCTAGCTGTTTTACAATGTAGGAATTATATATCTGAAATATATGCTTGCCCATCTTGCCCTACTTATGAGACTATGCAATACCAATGAAAGCACATATTTTAAAAAATTATTAAATGAAAATTTAATACAAGGCAGATTTTTTAAGAAGGGAAGTGTTAGCTAGTTGCTTTCTGACTTGGTATTTTATAAGTTTGGATTGGCAGTTTTCACACTAAAAAACTACTATTAAAACCAGATATTACCACTACTGGGGATCAAGGTCATGGATGTGGTCACACAGACCAATCACAAAACACACTGATTTGCTTGTAAGTCAGACTCATCCATGAATTTTTAGTTTTAGTATCTCAGCCAAACTGACCCACTTTCGCTAACACACTCTCAACTAAGATACTTACCCAAAAGCAGCAAAGAAGGCACAATCATCATGCAAGATACTTGCTACTCTTTCAAAAACTCTATAGTGGTCTGAATCCTTTTGCTCAAAATATCCAATGATATTTCTTTTGCTGCGCTGTAAAATAATGTGATTATTTTACAAACATATATAGTTTTATAAACATGTTATACCATTTACCCATCTTGTTCAATTATCTCAAAATGAGGTATGATTATAAACACATATTTGGCTTTTGTCCTAGCCCAAACCTAGTCCAAAACTATTAAAGATTACATTGGATTGAAAACGATCTTAACTCTAATGTAATTATAAATATTCCTTTCTAGCATATTATTTTAAAATTTTAATAGATAACTAGTTAATCAATGATAGTCCTTTCCTAAATAAGGTGACTAATTCTAAAATATTTTTAAATGGTACATCAATTCCTAACACATGGCTGATTGTAGGTAGACTCCTCCAGGGCCTGTCACACTGCTTCACATGTAGGCATCCACAAAATGCAAAGCCCGGACCACTCTTCACCCAGACCGTTTCTCGGGGTTGTGCCTCTCTCCAGGACAGAGAGCAGGCTTACTACCAGCACTGACACGGGGGTTGCCAGAACCCAGAGCTCTCTTTTAAGACAACTCACGGCACATGCAGACACCCAAGTGGGCCCTCTATGTCACCTACATAAGACCCAGGGGTCAAAGAAACAAATGCAAACATGCTCATATTGGTGGCTGTAATGTGAGCAATAAAGTCCTTTGTCACCGACCCATAAGCCTTATGTCTTTTGACAGCATCCGTGAAAACTATAATCAGTTAACTTATTAGCTTGTAAGTAGGGTAAGAATAAATCTCAAACCTGACAATGACAATCTAAAGCCCCAAGTCAATTGTTTTTGTGTTTTTAAAGCACTGTTTAGTGTACAAACAAAAGAGTTTGCTAAGTTTATTATTGAGGGGGGCTATTTTAATTTTTTATTGTTTATGCTACTACAGTTGTCCCAACTTTTCCCCCTTTGCCCCTGTGTCCCCAGCCTGTCCCCCACTCCCACAGGCAATCCCTACACTGCTGTTCATGTTCATGGATCATGCATATGTGTTCTTTGTCTAATCCCTTTGGGGGGGCTGTTTTAGAGACCAGAAAAACACTTATCAAAGAGCTGATTAAGGGGTAATTAGATCAGACACATGGAGGGTGTCCACTAAATAAAATATGAAAACTGTGGTTGTGTAGGCCTGACGTTGACATTTATTTTTTCATAATTCAAGCTACCCTTTGACCTCAATTAATTCAAATTAGTGCAACTTTACTGTGTGCTATACACTTTATCCAAAGGTTCAGTAAAACATTAGCATTTCCCTTGAGAAATAATTGAAGAAAAATTTAACTTGCTATGTAAGTATATGTCAAATCCATTGTAATGAACTATAAGAAAATGTACAGATTCTTTGATTGTGTAAGAATTTCTTTACATTAGTTAAACAGGCAATGTTCATTTGATCCAGCAAAAGTTAACAACTTACATCAAGAGTGGAGATTTCTGTTAAATCATGAAGTTCTTGAATAGGGTCACTTTTTTGTTGCCTGATGTAATCTGCGAGTGCTTTCACCGATCGCTGACCCCTGTATTCTCTCTTCATCATCATCCCATTACGAAATAATTTGAGAGTAGGGTATTTGCTTATCCTATATCGCTGGGCTATGTCAGCTAAAAGAATGGGAAAAAAATTAACTTCACCCTTGTACTTGGTCTAGGTAAGCCCATTAGCCAAATAGTCCAAAGCCTCATAATTACTTAATGAGAACGTTTTGATTCAATAATTCTTTCTCTGTGTTAGAGAAAAAAATTAATCACGAAAAGTTTGTACTGGTAAGAGGGCCAGCTCTGGACACAGATTACCTGGTTCCAAACACAAATTTGCAGTTTACTGGCTGTGGGAACTTTTAACTTGCATCATTTGTCCGTGCCTCAGTTTCTCATCTTTAAGAAAGGATACAATTCCTACCACATAGGATTGTTTTAAGGACTAAATGAGATAATACAAACTCTAAATAAATGTTAGTAAATATTATGATATATTCCAGAAAGGAATTAGAATACACAAAACTCCAATTCTGAAAAGTCATTCAAGTTGTCCTATACTATGAGGGTCTCTTAAAGCATTTAATAAAAGAAAACTAAATTTAAATAAAAATCACTTTCTACAGCTAAAGAGTAGTATTAGATATTTTTTGCTAGAATAATTTATAATCCCAAGTGTGCAAATTTTTACAAGCTAATAAAATAAAAACTCAGAAGTATACACTAAAAAAATAATCCCTTTATTATGACCTATGGGCATATTCTGAGGTAGTGAAGATTCTTTTTGAAAAATCATTAAAATTTGTGTTTATAAATAAAATGTATGCTGATCTCATTTTTTAGGAATCACAATTACTAAGATGCCTTATGTCATGTAGGAGAATGATAACAGATGCACTGAATTTTTAGAATAAAGGTGACCTGAGAGAGCGCCAAAGTGATTTAAACAGGTGCCCTTGTTTTTCTCAACTGAGCAAAAATGAGGACAGAATTCTAAAATGGTGGCATAAAAAAAACCATGAAAATGGTCTAATCTTGCCTTCCCTTCCAGTCGTTTTAAAACAGAAGCAAAACACAAGGGACAACTGCAATAAGTCTCTGTTGAGCACCTGAGCTTTCTAGATCTGAGGAAAACTCAGTGGTAGGAACCTGGAGTGGTAGGAACAACTGTACGAGGGAGACAAGTAAGGAGCTACTGCCATAGTCCTGGCAGAAATAACAAGTGTACGTACAAAATGAAACAATGTAACTTTTTTCCACTTATGGATAGAAAAAGATAAAATAATAACTGAAAATACTGAGTGGCAGAGGTTTAATCCTCAAACATCACACAGCAGGTGTGCTACACAATGAGGTGGCCTTTAATTATTAAAAAGCAAAGACTTACCCTGGCTGGTGTGGCTCAGTGGATTGAGTGCCGGCCTGGGAATCAAAGGGACACTGTTTTGATTCCCAGTCAGGGCACAGGCCTGGGTTGCGGGCCAATTCCCTAGTAGAGGGCGCTTAAGAGGCAACCATTCTTTGATGTTTCTCTCTCTCTCTTTCTCCCTCCCTTCCCCTCTCTAAAAATAAATAAATAAAATCTTTTTAAAAAAAGCAAATACCTTAAAATTACACTGATCAATAATCTAAGACATAAAGGTGACTTTTTACATGTTTGAGTCAAAAGTCATTTTAAGATAATTACAACATAACATTTTGACAATAAAACAAAAAATGACTGAAGGGGTATAATATTTTTTTTTACTAGGTGGGTGGATGAAATGTTAAAATGGATGTCAAAAGAATTATAAATTACAGAAGGTTAACAGCTCACCGATGGAAAATTAGCACGTACTTTTGCTTCGATGGTCACTTACTTTTCCTTAATGGGCCCTGCCTGCCTGACTGCCTGCCTAAAGCCCAGCAGGGCTCCACGTGGGGAAACTGTCTCGTGACCTTGTCCCAGCATGGTCTACCCTGCTACGATCCATGGCAGACAGTACGGAGGCAAATGATTTCAACAGACAGGGATTATTGTTCTTGTGGCTCTAGGATAAGAACCACCACTGACTATATAGCTTTTTTTCATTCCCAAACCATGCCCTCCCCTGAATGAGAAAAAACAAACAAAAGGCCAACAACAAAAGAAAACCCTACACAGAAAAATTACCAAGAAAGCCTTAGATGCTTACTCAGGACTCAGGGTAAGCCTGCCCATCCAAGTTGTTTTATGTTCATAAATTCTTTACTGTAGATTTCCTCGTTCTCCTTTTTTAACTGGTTTTATTGACATATATTGGACATAACACTGTGAGTGTAGGGTGTGCAGCATGTCAGTTTAATACATTTACACACTGCAGTGCTGCAATGTCACTGTCACTGTAGCGGTAGTTGGCACCTCTACCACTTCACATAACGGACATTTATATGGTGTGAATAATTAAGATCCAGTCTCTTAGCAAGTTTGATGTTTATAATACAATATTATTGTCCAAAATTATTTTATTATTCTTAATGCCTCATTTATGCATAGCTCCCATAAAGCGTCTCAATTTACAATGTGAAAGGTTAATGTTAGCCCTAGAAAGCAGACAGGTAAGAGTAATTCTGGTATTCTTAACATGAGCTTGACTAATTCAAGGACGATTACAAAGTACTTTCCTAAAACTGCTATAGTAGGGTTTTGCACTGACGGGCAAATCGCTTATGGACGTCTTCTGCCATATGGCCTATAGCCACTGGAGGTCAGCAGAGAACCTGGTCCCACCAGGGGCAGATTGACTAGACTGCCAACACCTGAGGCCGCATGACCACCCACCACTAGGGAGAGTGATTAATTCTACTCCCAAACTCCCCAAATGAGAAGCCGGCCGAAGATGAGATAAAGTGAGAGTATGATCAACAGCTGAAGCGAGGGTAAGGTTTAATTGTGTGTATATGTAGAAATTTTAGAAAACAAAGACAATTACAAAAAAGAAAACAAAAAGCATTTGTATCCAACCACCACTGGGGAAAACCACTATTAATGTTTTGGTTATATTTTGCTAACTTTGAATAAAAATTGCTTAACTAGCAGTGACATTTCAATTGAGAAAAAAAGAAACTCTTTAGCTGAATCTTCCCTATCAGCTTTCTCATCTAATGTGAATATTTCCACTTGGTTTTTTAAATTAATTTGCTGTCCATATCTCAAAATGCAAACACTTATTACATTTATTTTACATACACGGTCTATTTTTCTGCTTTATCCAGTTCAATAGGTCGCTGGTACAGAATAGAGAGACCAGAAATAGATTCACACACATGGTCAGTTGATTGTGACACAGGTGCAAAGTCAGTGCAGAAAGGACAGTTTTTTCAACAAATAAGGTCAGAGCAGCTTGATAATTATATGTAAAAAATAAACTCCAACCCACATACAATGCCACGTATAAAAATTAACTCCAAATAGATCACAGACTGAAATGTAGAACTTTATATCAGGGGTGGCAAACTCATTTTCACCGGGGGCCACATCAACCCCGTGATTGCCTTCAAAGGGCTCAATGTAATTTCAACTCCTTAACAGTTAAGGAGTAGTTACATGTATACAGTCCTAACATTATTTTGGCCCTTTGAAAGCAACCATGAGGCTGATGTGGCCCCCGGTGAAAATGAGTTTGACACCCCTGGTGTACTATAAAACTTAGGAAGTAAAACATGGTAGAAAGTCTTTGTGATCTTGAGTGACATAAATAAATATTTCTTAGATGCAGCACCATAATCATAATCCATTTTTAAAAAGGGTAAATTGGACTTCAAAAATTAAAAACTAGAAGTACTATATGATCCAACAATTCTACTTCGGTGTATATCTCCATAAGAATTGAAAGTAGGGTCTTGAGGAGGTATTTGAGTATACTCATATTCATATCAGCATTATTCACAATAGCCAAGAGGTAGAAGTAACCCAAGCATCCATAGGCAGAGATGAAGGGATAAACAAAATGTGGTACACAGATACGATGGGGTATTACGCAGGCTTAAAATGGAGGAGAATTCTGACACACGATACAACCTGGAGGAACCCTGAAGATATTAGGTAAGTGAAATAAGCCCATCACTAAAAGGCAAGTCCTGTATAATTTCACTTACATGAAGCATTGAGAGTAGTCAAGTTCATATCAACAGAAAGTAGAATGGTGGTTGCCAAGGAATGAGGAAGGAAGAAACAGGAAGTTTAATGAGTAGTGTTTCAACTTTGCAAGATGAACTTCTGGAGACTGGTGGTACAACAATGTGGACATACTTAATGCTATTGAATTGTGTATTTTAAAATAATAAAGATGTTAAATTTATGTTCTGTGTATTTTACCACAATTGAAGACACTTAGAATAGAATGGAAGAAAATATTGGCAAATTACACATCTGAAAAAGAATTTGTATTCATAATATATGAAGAGCTCTCAAAACCCAATAAGGAAATATTATAAATTATTATAGTGTTAATAACCTAACCAGATAGGTTCAATTAAATATACTGACCATACCAAGCATTTGCAAGAATATGGACACAACTGGAATGCTCATTGCTAGTGGAAATGTAAGAGTACAAATATTTTAGAAAACAGTTTGGCAATTTCTTCAAGTTAAACATACACCTACCCTATGACCCAGGTAATTCAGACTTAGGTTTATGCTCAGGATAAATGAAAGCACATGTACAGAGTTGTACCTGAATATTCACGGCAGCTTTATTTGTAATAGCCTGAAACTGGAAAACAACCCAAATGTCTGTCAACAGGTAAACAGTTAAACAAATTGTGGTATATAACCATAGAATGGAATGTCACTCAATGAATAAGAATCAATGACACATGCCAACAATCTCAAAATAACCATGCTGAGTCAAAAAACAAATATACACACACACAGCAGAATGTATGACTGCACTTACATAAAATCCTAGAAAGTGCAAACTAATCTACAGTAACAGAAAGCAGTTCCATGTCCCCTGACGACTGATGGAGGAGAGAAGGACCACTTTAAAGGACCACAGGAAAAATTGGGGGGATGTCACATATGTTGATTATCTTGATTGTGGTGATGGTTTTATGGATGCATACATGTGTCAAATGTTAAATTGTGTAAGCTGAACTTATACAATCTCTTATTAAAAACAAATCCTACCAAAGAACAATCTGCCTAACATCTCTGGACCACAGGGTTCTTAAAGTCCTCCCAGTTCAAAACTCTATAATCCAATTGGCATGTAAGGGGTCATCAAAAGTACAGTTTGTCTTCCAATCTCTAAGGAGAGAGTGGAACATGTAGGTAAATTATCAATAAGGATTTCATAATGTCACTTTTAGAAAGTGAAAAATTACACAGAAGGGAATAAAAATTTAGAGAAAATACACAATATCTGAGATATAACTTTCATTAGTAAAAAAACTAATTTTGGAGATCTCTTTGGTGGATTAAAAGATCTGAACTAAGGCTATTTATTCCCATTACAAGAGAACTTGATTACTAGCAATGATGTCATATTTATGTGAAAAGTAAATTAATCTTTTTAAAAGACAGAATAAATGATATTTAGGGTACAAAAATAGTCAGTTTTTCTTCCCAATGATTACAAGCGTGAAAGCATAATTTCAGATTTTAGGATGCAAATTCAGAGTTGTTTGCATTGCTACCTGTACTATAATGTTTAATTAAATATATAAAAAACCAGAAAGATCTGAAATGAGAGCCCACATCAAAAACATGTTCTCTGTCAGCGGGAGGTGGGAGAAAAGATCCAGAAAGCAGAGAGAACATGCAGTCCATGTATGTACCAACAACCTTTGATTGTTCCCTTCATCCTATGTGGTTACGAATCTCAGGAGACAGAAATGTGCAGTATCGCTGGTTAGATTTTGAAATGCTTTGCTATTATAGCCATTTCTATCTAGCATAGGACTTTCCTAGTAAGTCTCCAAAATGTTTATTGAAGTGAACAGAAAAAAAGCAAACATAGCAGATCCTTGAGTAACTTCGTTTTGTCCAAAGCTGTTGTACAATAACATCGATGACATGCCTTGGTAACTTTTATTTATATCAACTAGACTACGGTGAAGTTGATTTTGTCACAGTCCTTTCACTTCAAGCTGCTGAACCCATAGGTAACATTAAGTAAGAACTTACTGCAGGTCTGTGAAGGCAACCAGTCAGATATAAATTCTAACTCTGGCTTGATTGGGCATTGACCTGTGTGACACTGGTTAAGCCACCTTACTCCCATTTTCTCATCAGTAAAATAAAGTCAGTGCCCACGCACACACACTTCCTTATTGTCAAGGGCACAGGACAGGAAACATGCAGAGTGGGAGAGTTCTATACTCAGTCCAATTACCAATAATTCAATGCAACAAGCTTTTAACGAGCAGTCTCCCTCTCCCAGAAACTGTCAGATTCTTGAGATTCAGAGATTAATGAGTAGTTTAGTCTTCAGTTAAAAAAGATTAAAACAAAAACACTAAAAGCAGAAAAGACAAAGTGCCTGCTTTCGAAGAAATGACATTAAAACTGGTAAGACAACCAACACACAGGAATCAGAACTGCAAAATGTAATTTGTTTGGTTCTATGAGAGACGAAAGTTCAAGTACGATGGGGTGGCACTTGGGAGGAAACACTACTGCAAGCTCACTAGCTTGGGTTAGAGAAATCTGTCATGTGTACAGAAAACCAAGACGATTTTACAGAGAATGCCCCACTAGGACAGGTGAAATCCAAGAGGCTGGATTCTGAGAGCCTAACCCAGGCTTCCTCATATTCTCAATAATTATAAACAGTAACTACAGCTATTTATAACTCAAAGATAGTCTAAGCAGATCTGAAAAGAACCTTTTAAATAACAGAAACACATAAAAATCTGAGGTTATTTTATTTGGCATGACTACAAATGATATTTTTGCATGATTCGAAACCTAACAGAAATCATTTTTCCCCCTAAAACTATATTGCAATTTTATTTGATTTTGGTATTAGCTTTGGTAGAAAACATTGCTAGTTATGATTTGCTATTTATATACTTGTTCTACATTTTAATTAAAAAATAAAATTAAGAATTCTTAAACCCTTCACATAGCAAAATGGAAAGCTGTGTTATAAGTATAAAACATTAAATATTAACATTTTGAGCAAGGTCACTAGCACTTTTTTGATTTGTTCTCCACTTGAAGCACAGCATTTCTGAAAAAGTGTGTGTGTGTGTGCGTGTGCGTGTGTAAGAGAGGTGGGGATGGGAGAGTTTCTTCAACTTCCTCCTGAAGTACTTACAGTGCTGATCACAATCAACTCTGGCAAACACTACTTGATTTGCATTTGGATATTCTTCCTTAATAACATTGGAAGCTTCCTCAAAAATTGGATGCAACATCTGGCTGAAACGACACCTATGCACAGAGAAGGATACCAATTAAAACTGAAAAGCAGACTGAATAAAACCTTGTATAAGTTATTATCCATTGATGTTTAGCCATATACACAATAAATAGCTTTTGAGACAAGCACAGTTAATTTAGTGATGAATCTTGTCACTCATCAGAGAGGAAGATAATTTTGAATTCAAAGACTGTACAAATAATTAAAATATTTTGGGGTTTTTTTCACCTTGGGAAAATGGCCAAGATTATGGAATACACAGCTAAGGATCCCTCCTCGTAAAGGCCAGGAAACAAGCCTGCGATAAGCCCTCTAAGATGTATCCCCTTGGACTTGGAACCACTGAGACTTGGGCAGTTATTTCTTTAACAATTAGCTTTCTCTAATAATGAATATTTTTAGACTGCTGTTCAAAATTTTAAAATGGTAGGTTTATTGCAAACATTAGACCAATTTACCTGAGTAGTTTAATCAAATTTCATAGATAAGTTAGCATACTAAATAAATAAGTCACATAGAAAGGATATACAGTATATAACAACTGCTTCCCCTCACAATTTACCCCTGGTTAAAATGAGCTTTTGTATCTATAAACATGTTAATTACACCATTAGCCCTGGCTGGTGTAGCTCAGTGGAGTGAGCATGGGCCTGTGAACCACACGATTGCGGTTCAATTCCCAGTCAGGGCACATGCCTGGGTTGCAGGCCAGTTCCCAGCAGGGGACTCATGAGAGGCAACCATACATTGATATTTCTCTCCCTCCCTTCCTCTCTAAAAATAAATAAAATCTTTAAAAATAAATAACTAACTAAATAAATATATCAAGTCCAAGAGAAAAAAAATTCTAAATTCCTAAACGAGACTTCCTATCCACGATTCCCTTCTCATTTTGGTTTGTTCTATTTTTACTTTTAAAAATAGAGGGGGCACAAACCCCACAATATTCCAGAAACTCAACACCCCTAACTCTGACTGTCCCTGAATCAGGCCGACCGCCTCCCAAACACATGCTATGGGACCTGACAAAAAAAAAAAGAATCAGAACCAACACACCACCAGCTGGGTTTGAACGGTCGATTCTCATATGAAAAAGTAAATGAGAATTTGTTAATTTAAAAAAAAACAACTATAATTGATAGTATTGCTTTCAGAGTCATTTTCCACCAAGAAATGTACTTAAATGAAGCATGTGAACTAAAGAGTTAATCCATATGTGACGTCATACATATTAACTATAACTCAACAAAAATATTAAAGCCGCGAGAGGATGCGAACTTCATTCTTCCTCCCTATTGCTTTTCGTATATATCTCTTCTGGCCCACTCACCTGACTTCCTAAGGAGATGTCCTAGAATATATCAAGCAGACACAATCTGTATCTTCAATCGCTTGCTTTCAAGTGGCTCTTCCCTCTTTTAGCATTCTTAAATCCCATCTGGGATAGGTGGGTGGGGTCTGTGGACATCAGGGACCGTGTCTTATTTGACTACATATTCTAATAAGCATTCCAACAGATGTCTGTTAAATGAATAAAGTGACAGGATGGAGGAACTAGAGAGGCGAGGACCACAGGTTTGTGGGTTCTTACAGTTTGATAAAAAAAATAGGGTGCCAGAGGGCAGGGAAGTGGGTAGGCACTGACTAACGCCCTCTTCAAGAAGTGGATGTGGCCTAGTCAAGAATCAGCAGACAGGCTCCCTCCCGTCTCAGGTGAAGACGCACATTAAGGGCTCCTTTCTGCATTGTCCAGTTTGCTGCCCAGTAAGTATTTAAGTACAGGTTCTTGTTTAAAGTAGAATCTGTTTTAATGCCAAAAAGTGGGAGTGGAAGATGAAATAAAAGTTCAACTGCAGTATCACTGAACCTTCATACACACGCTCCCATACATATGTAAATTTACACTTGTAAAAGTAACATAACAAAAGCAATAAATCCATTAAAAGGACCTTAAGAGTTATCTGAATCCAACCTGAAGCTTGAATCGACCCTTTACAAAGCAACCAAGTGGGTAAAGTCTTTTTGCAGGGGCAATTTGGGGACACTTATTAGTACGACTCAGTGAAGAAAAATAGTAAGTTTTGGAGTCGAACAAACCTGAGTTTAAACCCCAGTTCCACCACTTACTAGCTAGCTGTATGACCTTTCTAATAAGCCTCAATGAAGTCCATCTAAAATGGAAGTTATAATACATACCTGCAGGGTAGTGCTGAGCATCAAACACAACGTGCACAAAGATCCTGGCACGTAACAGAATATTAAACGCCTACTGTGATTTATCACATCAGTATTTTCGGCGGCTCTGCTACAGAATTCGTCCTTAAACTGTGTCACATTCATATTTTCCAGAGGGAGCTCAGAGTTGAGCCTGTGAGGCTACACAGTGTATGTCTATGTCCTACAGCCAATTTCCTATGTTTTTTCAGCGGAATAAAAGAGCACTAATTCATGAACAACTCAAGGTATTTTGGGGGTAATATATTTTCTCAAATAACTGCAATTAGCCCACATTTCCATTTCAGTTTTTATAACAAGGTCAGTGGAACATTCTAATTCTCTTTCTTAAACACATAAAATCCCTTAATCAAGAGAACTTCGTTCTAGTTTTAACTCTGCCGACGTCTAGTCAGGTAACCTTGGGAAAATACTTTACTGTTTTAAATCTCAATTTTATTCTTAAAGGACTGGACTACATAAGCTTCCACCTAATTTACCCTGAAAATGCTACCTTTATTACACACTTTATAAATGGCACTTTCTCTGTGTGTCTTCAACATTTGTTCATTATACACCTATACATCATTCATTCAGTAACTTAATTACATACTTATCTGCCAAGTGTTATGCAAAGTGCTTGGGGATTACAGTTGAAAAAAGACAGATGTGATAACTTCTCACAAACCAACTAAACCACAACACAGGAGTGTGTTTTTATTTTTTTTACGTTTTTTTTTTTTTTTTTTTTTTTAACACATGAGTGTTAGGATCAGGTAAATACAGGGTGTTATGAGAGGATATAGAAAAGGTTCCTAATCTGACTTGAGAGGAGGAAGGTGATCTGCAGAAAGTGACATCTAATCTAAGGCTTGAAAGATAATTACAACTTAACTAGGTAAATAAGTAGATAAGACTGAGCCATTCAGGCAGAGAAAATACTATGACTAAAGGTGATGAAAGACAGAAATTACAGAAACTGAGAAACATTCAATATAACTAGAATAGAAATGTGGAAGTAGAGAAAGGCAAGAGATATAGCTGTTTACGTAAGAAGGGACCAGATTCCCTAAAGTCTGCTGAAAGAAAACCAATTAGGGTTTTCACAATGAGACACCACTCCACACCGGTCAGAATGGCCACCATAAACAAATAAGCAAACAAGTGTTAGAGAGGATGTGGAGAAAAGGGAACCCTAGTGCACTGTTGGTGGGAACGCAGACTGGTGTAGCCACTGTGGAAAACAGTATGGAGTTTCCTCAAAAAATAAAAAATGGAACTGCCTTTAGACCCAGTGATTCCACTGCTGGGAATATACCCTAAGAATCCTAAAACACTAATTCAAAAGAACCTATGAACCCCAATGTCCACAGCAGCACAATTTACAATAGCCAAGTGCTTAAAATAGCCTAAGTGCCCATCGGGAAATAGTGGATCAAAAAACTGTGGTACATTTACACAATGGAATACTAGGCAGCAGAAAGAAAGGAGCTCCTACCCTTTGCAACAGCATGGGTGGAACTAGAGAGTATTATGTTAAGTGAAGTAAGCCAGAGAGTAAAAGACAAATACCATATGATCTCACCTATAAGTGGAACCTAATCAACAAAACAAGCAAGCAAAATAGAACCAGAGACAAGGAAATAAAGAACAAACTGACAGTCACCAGATGGGGGTGGGGAGGGAGATAATGGGGGAAAGAAGGGTCAGGTCAAGGAACATGTATAAAGGACCCAGGGACAAGGACAACAGGTGGCAGGGGAGGGCTGAATGTGGGACGGGGTGTTGGGCAGGGCAGAGGAGAGCAACAGGTAAAAAATGGGGCAACAATAATTGAACAATAAAAAAAATTTTAACTAAATAAATAAAATCTTAAAAGAAAAAAAAACAATTAGGGTTTTAAGATGAAGGGAAAACTGATCCAATTTGCATTTTAGAAATGACCACTCTGGTTTACTTTGTAGAAAAGAGAATGGAAATACAGAAAACTAGAGGCACAGAAAATAAATTAGAGGGCTGCCCCAGGAATCTAGGTCAAGTACAGGACTACGGCCTGAAAAAGGGCAGTGCTAACTAGTAGGTAGTAAACCTAAGGGGGTCAAATAAGACATAGGTTGTTTAGGAATAAGGATTATTCTAGTGTTTCCAGATTCTCACTAGCTGAACTCCCTCCTTCCTGTCCCAATGCCATGTTGTTGAACATCTACTGCCTATTGTGCCCTTGTTCTAGGTGCTGGGAATACTGAGTAAGACATTATCTCTGCCCTCACAGTTGGTTTGCTAGGACACCAAGATAAAAGATAGAACAATGTGGTAAGAAAAAGAAAGTGGTACACAGGGTACTTGTAGGAACACAGAAGACAGAATCTGAGTCAGACAGGGAAGGAGGCTTCCTAGAACCAGTAATAGATGGTATACATTTTAAAATGTCAATATTATTTTCCTTCTAAACTTGCCATACCCATATCCTCACCTGCAGACATTGCCCTACCTCATCAGGAAAAATATAGAATTGCAATGTGCACTCTTGTGTGTGGTGTGTGTGTATGTGACACAGAGAGAGAGAGAGATTTCAGCCTTTATGTTACCTGTTTTTATTTTAAGATGTGGGATGATGGAATCAGGTATATTTCTCTCTTAAAACATAACACTCACCAAATTAAGCTCCTTTATTGTGCATGAACCTCAATTGATTTTGTGTATGGAATACTGCCTCACAAAAGAAAAAGGCTCCCCACTCACCCCTTTCTACCAAAGAAAAATTTCAGCTTTAGCAAGTTAAACCACAGACATAAGATTATTACTTACCAGTCAGCATAAAAATTTACTAAAGCAACATCAGCATTGTCTGAAATTGAAAAACAAAACCAAACAACCTAAGTTATTTGTGTCCACATAATTTTGACATAGTTAAAGATGTGGTTTTCATCATGGTCTTTTTCCACTGTAAGAGCCCACTAAAAACACATAATGACAAGTTACCTCTTGCTTAGAAATCCATGCACAGAGTTGTGCACAATTTAATAATTCATTTCTAACCTTCCATATTTACAATAACCAAGAATTAGTTCTGCAAGTGAAATCCCATTTCACAGAGCAGACTGTACAAAATAACCGAGCTCTGCCCCACCTGGTTGCAACACGTAATCTACTACTGACAGTATTGGGTAAAATGTATTCTTTCTGGTTCCTATCCACTTAACAGTTACTCTCTGTTGCAAAAATAACTTAGTATCATTTGCGTATCCAAATATAAATATATAAGAAAGATATATTCATTCCTTTCCCCTAAACCTAATACAGACAAAAACTCCTCAAGTACTCACACAAAAAAAAAAAACCCACAAACATATTCTAGAATTTGGAAGAATAAAGGAGTGAGTATATGTGAGTTTCAATTCTCTTCTTCCTTTTTTAGCTTTTGCTTATTCACTCTAAAACAGTGGTTCATAAACTGTGACCCCCTAACTAAGAAGCACGAGCTTCACACAGGAACATATAGAAGTGCAAATTGTCAGGTGGAGTCTAGCAGTTTCTCTCAGAAACTGGGGGCCTGGCCTGCAATACAGATAGTAATAAGTCTCCAGTGATTGTGATATATGTGAAAGTCGACAGAACCTCTGCTCTAACAAGATCCCATAACGTGGAGGTGGACTTTTAGCACTTAAAACCAGTTCCAAGAACATAAAACAATGTGCGGTGCTCAATAAATAAATCCCCTTTACTTCTATTTAATTTTGGGGTTTGTTCTGCTCAAACCAGTAGGTTGAAATGGAGTGCTTAAAAAAATCATCTATGCACACTGCAGATTTTCTACAATCTCCTAAATCGTGATTTTCCATCAACCACATTACCATCTTCCCTACTACTTTTAGGAACAAAAATGTTTTATCCAGAGTTAACTGTATATGCAGGCACACAGTCAGCGCACAAAGTATTCAGTGAAACACTGAATTTCATTGGACCAATGACAATAAAAGAGATCAGAGTAGGTGACTTAAAGTTAACAGTTTAAAGACACAAAAAAACTTAGCTGTGTCCTAAAGTCATTAACATTTAGTACTGCACAGTGAAGACTGCTGGCCTCTAAGTCGGCTTTAGCAAAACACTTTAGGGTTGTTAGGAGTGGTATTTATGACAAGGCAGAGAAATAAAACAGGACTCAAATTAACCTGCAACGCACCAAAAGAAATTTTACTAAAAATTAAAAGCAAAAGTGCTTTGTTAATTCAGTGAATCACAGAATTAATCAGAATGCCAGCTCAACTATCCCAGATAATTGAGATTTTATTTTTGTACATAAACTAATTCTATTTATAGAGAAGAAAGTGTACTTAAAAGATATCAAAGTACTTACTTAAAATGTCATCTATATTCTCTGTATCAAGACTTGTTATTTCAGTTGTTACAGGAGTAAAAACCCAAGTTACCTGGAAATTTCAGAAAAGTGAAATTAATGAATGTTCCCACAAAAGGCAAATAATGCAGAAAGTCTAAAAAGAAAATTTATAAATAAAGTTGGTTCCACTTCTTAGTTACAAAATCACCCATCAGTTGGTTTTACTCTGTATCACCACCTACGCTAACCCTTCGCTACAATCAATGAAATTGGAGAAGGACAACTTCTCAAGCCTGACAACTGGTCAAATAAGACTTCCTATACTTCCAAATATATAAAAGAGATTATTTCTAAGTAACTAAGTAAATTGAGAATTTACTCATTCTGTTAAATACTTTCAACAACTTTATTGCTACAGCGCCAAAAGGAAAAAATTGACACATGATTACCAGTTTGGAAAGAATATACAACCAAAGCTAAGTTTGCTGATTCTACTCTGCCATGTGTAAGACAAATCAAAATAATGAAGAGAACTCAAAAAGACTTCTAATTGTGATCCAAAAGCCCTTCTTGCCTCATCTTCATTTACTGGTGGTAACAATATATATTAAGTGAAAGACTATTAAAAAGAGAGTAAGAATGTTTTGCTTCCACTCTGATATGTCTGAAACATAAAGTTCATGGAAGAAAATCTCAGTTTGCCATCCACAAGACAAAGAAAAAATACAATGTTACACTAAATTTGCAATTGTTCACTTATTTTAAAAAGCAATATTTAGTGTATTTTATCTTTAGGCTCCACCTTTTATACACTGTGTTTGGATGCCTGGACAGCTTTTTGTCCAAACTATGGCTTGTATTTCAGTCACCGAGCCGTTGCTCTTTCCTCAGTGCCGGCTCATGGCAGGTCCCAATTAGGGCACCGAAGACTAGTCCTCTGCCCACCCATTTTATGGACACTTCAGAACTCACGACAGGTACAACTCAAAAGTTCTATAATTTACCTGCAACTCAATTTCTAAATGGTATAAAGACACATGCTGATGCTGTGAATAAGGCCAGCTAATTATCTGAAATATTGCTATACATGTATTCGTTTCTTAGAAAAAGCCTAAGAATAACGCTAGATGTATTTTTCAAGCTACCACAATAATGTAGCCAAAAGCTAACTAGTATTTCTGCTACCCACCAATAAATTATACCATCCTAAAAGTAAGGCAGGTCGTTTTAAATCCCTGAATATTTGACCCATATAACTAGTTTCATGATTTTCAACACCTCAGTAACTGTATAGATCCCACTTCCCTCTCTAGTCATTACTATCCACACCTCGATTATTAACAGACCCTTCCCTGATTGGTGTATGACAAGCTCTGGATAACTGTGTAACCTTTAAAAGATAAACTAAGGCATGGTAAAATTTGGGGGAGTTTATTTGAGCAAATATCAATTCAAATCAGTCAGTATCCAATGTAGCAGATTAAAAAAAAAAAAAAAAAAGAGATCCGAGGAGCTGTACAAAATAAAAGAATCATGGGCAGCAGGGGGTGGGAACAAGGAAGTTTTAACTAGGCAAAAAAAGTGAGCTGATGATCACAAAGTCACTTTCCTTTAGGGGACAGCAGGGGCCTAGCAGGTTCCCTAAGGAGTGCTTATCAGGCATTCCTGATGGGTTAAGATTCCATTTCTGAGAGCTGCAATTCTGTTTGGTGAGGTAAGACATTTGGTCCTGCTGTCTCACGATTTTTTTCGGTTGTGTTGTATTGTATCCTGTTTTTGTTTTGTTTTAATCTTCACCCGAGGCCATATTTTCATTGCTTTTTAGAGAAAGAGGGGGGGGGGAGAGAGACAGAGGGAGAGAAATACTGATGTGAGAGAAACCGCATTTGGTTGCCTCCCACATGCACATCAACTGAAGATGGAACCTGACACCTAAGTATGTGCCCTGACTGGGAATTGAACACACAACCTTTCCGTGTATGGGACAGCTCTCCAACCAACCAAGTCACCCAGTCAGGGTTGCCAATTGTATTGGTCAGCAAGACTGTATATTGAAAGATAAGTCAAGATGATGATGCAAAAATAGCATAAAGCAACAAAGTTGGTCATTACCAAAGTCAAGTCATTAGATAATGCAACAGTCATTCATATTTATAGGGTGTCTACTAGGTACTACTGAGGGCACAAATGCATCCGACAAGGTACAGGTACGCTCTACCTCTAGAAGCTCTCAAACTAGTGGTGTTGTAATGAGGGGAGAAAAATGTGGAAAATAAAGACATAACATCCAAGGCAGCCCATTTTTGACATTATCACCTATCAAAGTATGTGTTTACAGAGAACTATATTCTAAATTTAATTGCTTTTACAGGGTAGGTAGCGACCAAAATGATGAACCAATGATCAGTTTGGCTGTATGAATGGCGTGCTGATAAGCATGCAACTGATAAGACTACTCAGCTAACCATTGCAGTTACAGGGCCCAAAGCAAGAAAGCTCTCTGACCCAACAATCTTCGCTCCCTGTAGGGTGCGAAGGAGGCGCTTATCATTAACATTTCTATTACTGTGCAGTATTATGGGAAAGACAGGTTGTTTATTTGAATTGTTAGGAAGTTCCATTAGTCTGAAAAATTGCTTCTTTTCATATCAGCCCTGGGAAGAAACAAGGTTCTCCTGGGGAAACATCTTTATGTGTCAAATGCTATATAGCATTTATGTAAAATAAAGACAAGTAGCTTTAAACCAGGAAGGAATGAGGCATGTCATTAATTTAATTTTTAAATTTAGACTTGAAGTAAGATTTTAAGTTTATTTTTTAAAAAAGAAACAGCAGCCAAAGCTGGTGTAGCTCAGTGGATTGAGTGTAGACCTGTGAACCAAAGGGTCGCTGATTCGATTCCCAGTCAGGGCGCATGCCTGAGTTGCAGGGCAGGTCCCCAGTAGGGAGAGTGTGAGAGGCAACCACACACCGATGTTTCTTTCCCTCTCTTTCTCCCTCCCTTTCCCTCTGTCTATATAAATAAAATTTAAAAATCTTTTAAAAATAGAAAACAAACAGGAAAATTCTACACAGAAATTTTGAATGGAAGATCTTAGTAGTCATGGAGAATATAGCTCTAATAATGGAATATTTAGACAGCATATGTAAATATACATACATAAACATGAACTATTTTACAAATTAGTCATTCTCTTCAGTTCGTTAGCTCATCTGTTTGCCAAAAAAACTCAGAGGAATCTCTAATAATCTTCTATAAGTCATTAGCTAATTCTTTCCACATGCATTTCTTATACCAAATATTAAACATCCCAGTATGAGATATGTCTAGTGATATGATCTTATATGAAGACTCATCAATGAAATGGTGAACACTATACCCAAATTCATTTAAAAAAAAAAGTGACAGTCTAGCTTTTAAATAGGAGTTTCTTCAGCAAGTAAAGAATATTTTCTTCCATTATATGAACTTTAAACATTAGGTACCTTTGGGAACGAAAAACCTTTCCTTTTCTTAGATTTCCCAGTACCTGCCATGATCCCTACCTGGCCAGTAATGGCAGTACCCTGGGTGTGTTTCCAGAGCACTTCTGAAGCCATTTGGCAGCAGCTACTCTTCCCAAAACACGTGCCACAATTTTCCTGCTTCTGTCCTCTGTGTACATGGTTCCCTTTACCTGGAATGTCCTCTTCTCCACCACTGCTTAATTAGTCCTTCAATCACAGAGTCCCCTTTCCATGAAGCTCTGTGTGTGTTTCCTGGTAGAAAAAGCTTTTTTTCCCTCAAAAGCCTGACCTACTCCATGGGGGTTGGAAAAGGGAAAATGTAGGCTAGGGAAATAGGGGTTACTATGAACTTAAAATAGATTAGTCATCAAGTTGACACAAGATAAAATGAAAATATGATTACGTGATAAAAGGCAGTATTTTTAGAAATAAACTGCAGAAAGTTTTTTATTAAGCACTCTCAGTGTTCGGTCACACTCTGTTCCAGTACTAACAAATACACAGGCTACAACACGAGCACAATCAAACGCTCCAGCATGCGCTGCGAAGCTCCGGTGCTGTTCCTCTAGGAAAAACATTAACTGAGTAAGTCACTGACCCAACAGAATCTTCTCCAGAAGTACAAGCTAACATCATAATACATATCAGAAGTGAGTAATTCTTCTTCTCTGTTCATAATTTTATCAATCAATAAATTTCCCTAGTACATTAAGATCATTAAAGTTTTACCATTCAAATATACCCTTAATGGGAACTACTATGACACTCCCTTCAATCCAACCTGCCCACAGAGGCCCGACTAATCTTTTCGAATGCTGATTTTCATATTTCATTCCTCTGCCCAATAAAAACCTCCAAGGGTTTTTCACTGTCTACAATATAAAAGCCTAACTCCTTGGCCTGGCGTTTAGGACCACTCGCAAACTAGCTTCCCTAAGTCACATTTTACTGCTCCCCATCTAACTCCAACCAACAAATCTAGTTGGCCACATACTCTAGCTTGAGACAAACCCAGTTTATGCCTGTTGTGCCTGTGAAATATTATTAACAGCACCACCCCTTATCAAAAGGGCCCTGGTTTGGCAATAAGTTATATGGCCACTCTACTTGCAGCAGTCCCTCAGCTATTGAGAGGAATTGTAACAAGCTCTTCACAAGTCCTAAATTATTAATAAACATCCAATGTCTTCCCATATAACATACAATAAATTGAAAAATGGAATGAGAGTAAATAGAGAGGAATACATAGGGGCCGAGATACAATGTTAAACCAATCACCGGCTTCATTCATTGACTTTAAACGCTAGGCTCTTAGCAAGGGTATAAAATCAGTAACTCAGGAAAATTACTACATGACCCTTCAAAGGTAACTTGTAGATGGCCCAAATCCTATAGATTACAAATTCAAGCATGCAAGACATCTACTGTACCTGCAATTCCTAAAACATGTCTTCTTAATCGCTTGCCTTCATACTTGGCTCGTGCAGTTTCCTCTGCTTGGAACACCCAGGAAAGCTTACCTAGTTTTCAAGACCCAATTCAAAAGCTTCCTTTTCTCTAAAGACTTTCCTGCTTGTCCCAGACAACAGTGATTCATTTCTCTTTCCTCTGAACACTTAGAGCACTTTCTGTAGGATGTTGTTAATATTCCTTTCCACATGAGTTATTTGTGTTACCTTACCTCTGGTAGGTGACTCCAAATACCCTGAAAGTAGAGACTGTACCTGAATTTAATTTCGTGTCCCACAGATCACTTACTATAGTACCCTGTTTGTTTACAGTAAACACTCCAATACGTGCTAAGTGAATGAATGGGTAGAGTATGTGAATACACTAAGAATATAGGGGGGGCTGTTGGAGTTGAGAAAAGAGGGAAAGATGTTCAGAAATGGAAATAGCCAACAAACATTTTTACCATGTTTGAAGACAATAAGGTCATCAAATAGGAAGTCTACATTAAAATTTGTGTTCAGTAATGTAGTGGCAAAAAGCACAACACTAGGTTCATAGATTTAGAGGGGATCTCGGAAGCGACCCTCCTGCCCACTGCAGAGACCCCTCTACCTCCCTGTTTAAGAGCTGTCATGAACCCTAGGAGCACCCTCTGGTTCCCTGGGCGGTGCTCTGGCATGATTTCCAGATCCTTTAGCACATGGAGTACCCACATTTAGGAACAGCCATGCCACATTAGATAAAACTCCAATACTTTGTATAGTCCTTATTTTAAGGTTGTTAATTCAGTCATGAAAATACATGATTTGGGACTCTCAGGATCAGAAGCTAATAAAGTTATCAGGCTGAAGAGATTATGAAATATAATTTCTATTAGCAACATTTATAGTTACAAGAGTATTTGCTAGGTTTTATTAGAAAATCTTAGGAGATCAGTTTAGAAAACAAGGTAGTATTTCCAGTGAGTGAGTTTGTTTTAAAGCTCAATATCTTAAAACCTCGCTCTTCAAACAGTGGTCCCTGAGCCAGCAGCCCTGGCATCATGTGGGAGCTTGTGACAAATGCAGAGCATCAGGCCCCACCCCAGACCTACTGAATCCGAATCTCCATTGTGAGAAGATCCCCAAGAGATTCCTATGCCCATCTGAGTTCAAGAAACGGTGCGTACGAAAACACAGCTTCTGACTCTACAAACAAGCATGTGGTACATTAATTTTAAACACTGTCCAAGGTCTTCTGGTCCTCAAATATGAACATAAGAACAAGCAAGACTCATCTGTGAGAATTCTGTATCGACATGCAAATTAGTGAGATTTTTAGAAAATGTGGAACTTGTCATCTTATTGGAAACTTACACAGATGTTAATTTTTAAAAGTGTACTGCCTTTTGCTTAGATATTTCTGCATCAGTATCACTGACATGAAGTAGAAGTTTCAATAGAAAATGTTTCCTTCCCTGTGGCATTACTGTTCTCCACTGGCATTACGTCTGCTGGGCGTTTTGCATTAACAGCTTAGTGCACTTTCATGACATCTTTCATTTACATGCTTTCTGTTGGGAGCTTCTCAAAGTCCTTTACAAAACGATGCCTCTCCTGTAGCAAGAAGGAATGCACCAGCTCTCTTCCACTTCTAGTCCAGACTGACACAGCAGCCTCCCACCTGGTGCCCCAATGAGACCCAGACTGCTTGTCCTCCCTGAGGCCACTTCTCTCGCCCTGTTCTGGATTGAGCCGGGAGGCAGCGGAAGCCTAGAGGTTCGAGGCGGGAAGGAGCTCAGAGATAGGAAAGGCCCCAGGAGAACAGAAGCTGAGGCTGACAGGCACTGTAAGAGCCTGGGCGCTGAGTTATCAATCAAGGCACATTCCACTGTTAGTATTCCCAGAAGCATTATAATGCACTAGAAGTTCAGAGAGAGGAGAAAAATAGGACTAAGTATAGAATAACACGGGGAAGCTACTTTAACTCTTAAATTACTCACTGCTAACAACCAACCTTCCTATAATATCAGTGCAACCCATTTGGACAAGTGAGAACCAATTTGCTTTTATAAGGAAACAGAACAATTACAACATTCTTCATTAAATAACTTAAAATATGGCGGGTACAAACATGTTTGGAAAAAATTCTATGCAAAAAATAATAAATATAGATAATATAATCCTTAAACTCAAATTATACCAGTAAAAGCAACCATGGAAAAGAAAAGAGAAATTTGTTGTAATTCATACTTTTCCCTGCATATTAATTATTTCATTGTGCATGGATTTCCATTAAAAAACTAAAGTCGTCTGTGTTTTGCCCTTCACTGTATTCTAAAAATGGGATGAACTAATTTATCTGGAATAGACAGTGTTCTTCTCTGACCTTCAGAGAAGAATGGTCTTGTTATAAAAAGCTTTTCAGAATGAGGAATGAACTTCTCAATGTGTGGAAAGGATTTTTGTCTTAAATTCACTATATACTGTTCCTATAAAACCCAAACTTCTAGCAACGGTGGTTCTAACAAAGCATGGGAACTGGGAAAAAATTCAAGATGAGAATCATTTACTTCTTTTTCCATACACACGCTAGAACCCAGGGGGGTGGAGTGGGAGGGTATGCGTGTATGTGATATGGTTCCTTTCATCACTGTCTCCCAACTAGTACCTTGCACTGGATTTGGTAAGTAACAGTCCAGAACAAGTACTTGCAAACAGATGGTAACAGAAAAAAAAGTGACGGCTTTCTTTGTGTTACACTGTAATTCTTGTGCAGGATGCCTGATAAAAGAAAGTTCCCTTAAGAGAGCCTACATACATTCTTTCGTTAGTTACTCTCTCGTTCCACAAATAGCTCATTGGGTCATCTATCATGTGCTAGACACTGTACTAGGCACTGGGGATAGAGGTGCAAATAACGTCACATAGATGTTTGTATTACATTTATCAAGATTATCAAAAATTTCACTTTTGGATTAATTAAAAGAAAGGGGGGAGAGAGAGAGGTTCTCTCGCTCAAGTATTTTAAGAGTCATCCATAATCCCAGCAAAATTGTTCTCTGTCCTTAAAAGAAGACAACCACTGGCACTGAACTCTGAGAATGGCATAAAATGTCATACTCTTTTTGCCTACGCTTTCCAGAAGCTTTGAATTAATCTTAATGCCGAACTGCACTGACACTGTTATTGAACAATCTTAACTGCTGAAAGTGGGACAACCAGATGTTAATGCATCTTGATATGACACAATATAAAGAAACAAAAGTGTCTTTGTTTGCAGAGGACATGATAATCTAATGTTGAAAACCAAAAAGACTTGACCAAAAAAAAATTCCCAGAATTAGTAAACAATTTTGGTAAGGTTGCAAAAGTCAACATTAATATACAAAAGTCTACTGTTTTCCTATATACCAGCAATAAATAAGTAAAATTTGAAATTCAAAACACAGTATCATTTAAATTGGCACCCCCTCAAAATGAAGTACCTAGTATAAACTAACAAAATGTGTACAAGATCTCTATATGGAAAACTACAAAATCCCAATGAAGAAAATCAAAGAAGGACTAAATATATGGATAGTTGTTCCAGAAAAAAACTCAAAACTGTCAAGGTCACGTCTTTCCAACTTGATCTACAGATTCGACGCAATCCTAATAGAAATTCCAGGAAGTCATTTTGCGGCTACTGAGAAATGGACTACAGAGTATAGGGAGAGCCGTAAGACCTGGAATAGCCAACACAGTATTGAAGGACAAGAACAAAACTGGAGACAACACACTCAACTTCAAGACTCAGTATAATGCTATGGTAATAAAGATAATGTGCTATTGGCAAAAGAATACACAAACAGATCAGTGGGGAAAAACAGAGAATGCAGAATCAGACCCACATAAATAGAATCAACTGATCTTTGGCAGTAAAATGGAGGAAAAACAGCCTTTTTCTACAATGGTGCTGTAACAACTGAACATCCACATGAAAAAAAATGAATCTAGACACAGATCTTAACACCCTTCACAAAAATGTGTAGACCCAAATGTCAAAACACAAAATGATAAAACTCCTAGAAGGTAGCCTCTAAATGACCTTGGGTTTGATGATGACTTTTTGGATATAACGCCGAAAGTGTGATCCATGAAAAAGTGAACTGATGATCTGGACTTCATTAAATTAAAAAATTTCTACTCTGCAAAAAGACATTGTCAAGAGAGGAATATGACAAGACAAGGATGAGGAGAAAAGATTTACAAGAGACATATCAGATAAAGGACTGTTATCCAAAAATACACAAAGAACTCTTAAAACTCCACAATAAGAAAATGAACAACCTGATTTTAAAATGGGCCAAAAGACCTTTATCAACACCTCACCAAAGACACACGGATGGCAAATTAAGGATATGAAAAGATGCTCCACATTGTACGTCATCAGGGAAATGCAAATTAAAATGAGATACCACTGCACACCTGTTAGAATGGCCAAAATCCAGCACTCTGACACCACCATATGCTAATGAGTTGTGGAGTAACAGAGATGCTCATTCACGGCTGGTGGGAATGCAGAATGACACAGCCACTCAGGAAGACAGTTTGGCCGCTTCTTACAAAACGAAACATACGCCTACCACACAATCCAGCAATTTCACTCTTTGGTATCTACTCAGGAACTGAGAACTTACATCCATACAAAAACCTGCACATCAGTGTGTGGAGCAGCTTTATTCATAATTGCCAAAACTGGGAAGTAAGCAAGATGTCCTTCCTGAATTCAATGGACAAACAGATAAACTGTGGTACATCCATACAATGGAATGTTATTCAGCACTAAAAGGAGATAAGCTATCAAGCCATGAAAAGATACAGAGGAAACTGAAATGTCTATTACAAAGTGAAAGAAGTCAATCTATAAAGCTACATGCTATTTGTTTCTGACTATATGACATCATATGAGAACAAGGCAAAAAAAGACAAAACCATGGAGGTAATACAAAGATCAGAGTCCAGAGTGCAGAAAGCAGACTGATGAATCAGCAGAACACAGAGGATTTTTAGGCCAATGAAACTACTTTTTGTATGATATTATAATGGTAAATATACGTCATTATACATTTGTCTAAACTCACAGAATATACACCAAGAATGAACCCTAATGTAAACTACAGATTCTGGGTGATAACAATGTGTTAATGCAGGCTCCTTAACTGTAACAAACTGTACCCCTCTGGTTGGGAATGTTGGTAATGGGAGGCTGGCTGTGCCTGTGGACAGGCAGGGACTATATTGTAAGCATATGAAATCTCTGTACTTGCACTCAATAGTGTTGTGATCCTATAATTCTTCTAAGAAACAAAGTGTATTTTTTAAAAGTATTATTCCTTATCTCACTATCAATGCAAATAAAGCTATTTTCCTAAATACCTTTATGCAACAAAGTATTTAATTACTTTTTTTGTTTTCTAGTTTAAGGAATAACACTTAGATGTACACACATGAACACATATAGCTTATTTCTTTCTGCCCATGGTTCTATGAATATAGAGATCTGGAGTCAAAAGGAAGTGTATAGGCTGTAGTGGGTTGAACAGGGTCCCCCAAAATTCATGTCATCCAGAGCTTCAGAATGTAACCTTATTTGGAGATAGGTTTCTTACAAATGTAACCAGTTAACAATTTACAGGTGAAACCATCCTGGATTTAGGGTAGGTCCTAACTGCACTGACTGGTGCCCTAAAGCACAGGAAAGGACGCAGAAACACACAGGGGAGAGGATGATGTAGAGTCGGAGGCAGAGACTGAAACGATGTGACCGTAAGACAAAAACTGCCAGGAGCCTCCAGCAGCTGGAGGAGGACAGAGGGGTTCTCCCCTAGAGCCTTCAGGGGACAGTGGCCCGGCCAGCACCTTCATTTCTGATGTTTGGTTTCAGAACTGTGAGGCAATGAATTTGCATTAGTCCATCAAAGTCCTGTTATTGTTGCGACAACCCTAGAAAACTAATACAGGGAGGCAAATCAAACAGTACATACACAAGAAAAGTCATGACCATTTATGTATATATTTGCCAAAGCAAATATAAGACTGGCAAGAAATCTGGACCATTATAGCTCTTTTGTGTGATAATGACCTTGCATCTGAAAAAAACTAAGACTGGTATAAATGAATAAAAAAGTTATTTTACATGGAAATGTCTTTTTGCTTTATTTGATTTTACTTCTGCCAAGGAGGTGTAGGTTTCATATCATTTTATTCATCCTTAGTACCCAGTATTATGCTTGACATATGGTAGGAACTCCACAATGTTTGCCAAATGAGCAAACACACTGAACTGAATAACCTTCAAGCTCTTCCATTTTTAGACATGCTACAATTCTCTGAGACCACAGAAGAGGTCCACCTACTTAAAAGTGGGAGAGGCCATGAATGACATTTATTTTGCAGTTAGAATAGAAGGCATTTTCTCAATCTTTGCATGAGAACTAGAACTTGGATTATGACAGTAAAAGAGATCCATTTTATAGGAAAAAAACACATACAGGAAGAATTCTAAAGACCTCCCTCCACTCCCCCAGCAAAAAAAAAAAACAAAAAAAAACTTAAGAAAAATACTTGGCCTACCTAAGGACAAACTAGCAAGTAAAAAAGTGACAAATCAATTCACAAGTAAATTCAGAGAGTGAATACAAAAATACACCATTGGTTTCAATTTTAAAAAGGGAGGGAAAGAAAGCAAGTCTCAATCAACTGAAGTTCACATCCTTTATTGTTACGGGATGGGATGAGCATAATATTCCTATTTACCACCAAGTGAAATGAATGCAGCAGTTCCAATTAACTATTTATTTACAGTGACTCAAAACAATAAAGTTTTCAGATTAAGAGTCTATGAGGCTAGACAGTCTCCTAAATGGAACTGTCTCAGCAGTCTAATAAATAATCAAATGTGAAGGCCACAAAAATATATTTTATAATTTCAAATTTTGTTCTCAACATCATAAGCTCTATAGAAAGCACTGAAATACTAGACCATATACTATAAGATTACTCAGCTATAAATTATCAATATTACTGTTTATCATTACCCTAATTGATCCCTCAATTCCTATCAATCTCTCTGGCTTCTACTTTATTAGGTCAAAACAATAATTATGTAGAATTACAAAGTGGAGGAGGCCCTAGTTTATCTAGTAATCCTGTATTGTTTCCTTGTCTCCTCGTGCAGGACTCTTTCTGACCGCATCCCTGGCCGAATGGCCATTTAGCCCAACGGAACACTTCCTGTGATAGGGGGCTTGCAGGACCAACCAGCCCACTGTAAAAGCAGCGCCACTAGGAAGTTCTACCTTGTCAGGCTGAACATCCATCTGCTCACCTTTCCATGCTACACAGTCACCACAATCCTATCACGCACAAGAACATACCCTCCTACTCTTGTACAACTTATGGCAGTACCTGGGTAAGACCCTACAGGGATGGAAGCACTGAACCAGGTATGGCCTGCAGGGAGTTCAAAGGCACATTCTGTCCGTCAAGGGTTTCATGACCACGCATGAAAAATCAGTACACAAGATATATGATGCAAGTACTGTAAGACTTACAGAAAGTAGACTAGAAAAATTTTGAGAGAAGGAGGAAAAAGGCAAAGAGCACTGTCTGGGTTAGATAAGCAGAGTAGTTTCCGTGGATGAAGTGAGTCGCAAAGAGTGGCTACGGAAGTTCAAGTAGTGCAGCATTGGAAAATGAAGTTGGAAGGTTAAGCTGGAGCCAGATAGTTAATGAAAAAACTGAAGTGTTAGGAGAGTGAGTATAATACCCTTGAAAGCCGGACAGAGGGGTTGATACGTACCTGCGCAGAAAATAATAAGGGAGACTTCTCACTAAAGGAGGAGCACGATGACTTCAAGACTTAAGAAAGATCAGTGTTCCACGCTTTATGACAAAGACTGGGGAGAGTGTAACAACGAAGGAAAGCCGAGGCCTGGAATGAGGTGAAGATTTGGGGAAACTTTCAAAAGAAGGACAAGCAGGTCATGAGAGCCAACTGAAAGGCTGAAAAGTTCAAGGAGCCAGTTATAAACCTAGGTGACTGGCAGAACTGAAAGAGGAGTAAGACCATTTGGGAGAAAGAATTTCTTTATAGTCACTGATCTGTTGCAATTTCATTATTTATACACCTTGCCCAGTCAATTAGAAAACAGCTCACAGACGTGAGGGGCTTTCTACCAACTAGCATGAAGAATTTGGAAACTGTATTTGACTTCTTTTCACATACCCCAAACTACAGCACCAAGAGTCAGAGCCCACGGCACTAACCAAAGCATCAACAACTGCCAAGCTACTCCAATCTTCAGACAGGCAACAGAGAAAGCTGTGAGTTACAGTGACTGGATGACAAGATGTGATGGGAAGGGAGAAAAGAAGCTCTTAGTACATTAGATAATACCCACATTTACCTCCTCACTGTCACCTGTCTCTCAAATGTAGGCCTTTTCCCTTTCTGCAGCCAGAGAGGAACAAGAAAGGAAACACAGAGAAGAAACTACTGGAGCATAAAAGAAGCAGGAAGAATAGCATTTTAAGAAGAAATGGGTAGGTAACTATAAAATGCTATAAAAGTTATAAGCAGAAGACTCACCAAGGGCAGTATAATCCATAGCTAGGAGGCTACAATTACCTAGGGAACACATCACAATCACTGTTTTTAAAAGTTCAAGCGTATTTGGTAGCCTTCAGTAAGGTGGGTAACAGCTTCCTTTAATTACGAACTTTCAATCAACAAACTTAAAAGAGTCCAAGCATGCAGCTCAAACACAGCCAGGCAGTCTCCTGACGGGCAACAGGAGATGCAAGTAGCCGTCCCCTGTGACATGATGTGTCACTGTGGACTTAGGAACTAGGGCATTAACAAACATTATTTCAGAACCTACGCATAAAAGAAAAGTGCTTCTACTAACATACCCCATTTGGCTTAAATGAATAGTATTAGCTTTAATGACCTTTAAAAAACATACTGATATGCATTATCCCAGTCCTGAAAAGTGGATTATAAACTGTGATAACACAAGGACCCTGTGTTTCTCTTAGAAGAAAATGTGCCCTGGATACAGTCTCCCTCCTGAAACTAAAAACCAGTTAAACAACCTGAATAAAAGTGCATCTTCAGCCATTAGAAAATATCTTCTATCTTTACAATATTCAGGGATATTTGTTAACTTACTACAGTAAGTCCTCACTTAAAGTTGTGGGTAAATTCTGTGACTTTAAGGGAAATAACATATACCAAAACAAATTTTGCCATAAGCTAACTGAAATAAACAGGAGTTAAGTTCCTACAGCATCTCATCAACTTTATAACAAAACAGCAAATTAATAAAATGACATTATTTGAGGGCTTGCTGTACTTCAAATACTGTAATGTCCCAAAATAAATGTCAGACTCTTCAAAAGTCATGTCATGTAGGAATACAGATAAGCTCTTTGCCAATTTCCTGATATCACAATTCATTTTTTCCTAAGAAGTAACAGCTATAAACGATCAAGGGAAGTTAGCACTACAGTACAAAGCTGTACTCCCCAAATAAAGTAAGCTAAAAAAGACCTTTGCTGGGGCATCAAATACAACAGGCTCACATACAATTAACTACTTCAGTCATATCTAGCCAGGTGGTTTCTCTGGCCTCATGGGTCAAATGAGAAGGAGAAGACTGAAAATCTGATTATTTTGTTACAGAACATTAGATTCTCAAGCTGTTTCTTGAGGGCTCATCTAATTATATATCTTTTTTTTTTAAATGCTCACCGGAGAACATTTTTTTCATTGCTTTTAGAGAGAAAGGAAGGGAAAGGGAAGAAAAGAGAGAGAGAGAAACATCAATGTGAGAAACACTGACTGGTTGCCTCCTGTACTCGCCCTGACCAAGGATCTAACCTGCAACCTGGGTATGTTACCCGACCAGAAACTGAACCTACAGCCTTTCAGTGCACGGGACGACGTCCCTGCCATCCAAGCCACACCGGCCAGGGCTTGTTATATATCTTTAACCACTCTTTCCTTCAATAGAATAACCAGTGTATATCAAGGACGCCTTTATAACCTAGCGTTGTGGACTAGAAACCACAATGTAGCCTTTTTCTAACCAAGTACCCATCTTCCCAATGGGAGGGATTTGCAAATGCATTCATGAGATTGAAACAGCTAAACCACATATATAATGGCCTTTTCCTGATCCAAATTAAAATGCCCATCATGAACTATCTTATATACCAATTAAGTTCTCACCAAATACCTTCATCACGGTACCTAAATTCAAAAAGATTCGTCATATCCTCAGTTTTCATCAAATCTATAATCAGATTTAAATGGCCAAAACTGATTAAAGTAGTAGATATTACACATAGTTTGTGTAAATAACTTTACACCCCACTGGAAGTAATATTAAGGGCTAACTATGGTATGTGAGGCTTATAGAGAAAAATGAAATTGTATAGCCAGCAACTTGAAATTTTCCACACTTACACAAATAGGATTTTTATTTTTGCATCTTTTTTGGTGAACAGAAATCTGCTGTGATAATTTTCTCTTCCCTTACTACATAAATTCAACTAGAGTAAAATGATACATTTCTAAAGAATTGTCATCATTTTCCAAATATTTGACAATTACAACAGCCAATAACATATTTTTTAAATGACTTTTGAGGATACAAAGTAATAGAAATGATGCTTTCCTACGTGGAGCAAATGATACCTTTCAAATAATAGAGCTTAAAGCCTGTTTCACCACTTTCATTTATACCACTTACAGGAATTCATTTGCTTTTGTATTGAAAGCAGAAACTCACATCAAGTTAGTTATTTATTTCTATTAATCATAGTTATTTTTATCACTATTTCAAAACTTACCAGGGAAAGAGACAAGCTAATAAGCACTCTAAGAAACCACTAATATTTCGAAACAGACTTTAAAAATAAAACTTCTTATTCATTTACTCATTTCAGAGGGTCAAAAAGGCAGTGAAAGCACAGAAAGACGGTCAGCACAAGCACTCTCCTCCTCCAAGGTACTCTGTCGATTATGTAATGATGACTTTATCCATTTGACAAGGTTTCCGTCTCTATTCATTACCTTACAAAACAAAAATATGTCCTGAATACTGGGCGATACAAAGTACTTTATATCTCAACTTGACAACCATGCAAAACTATCTCCACTTTTAAAATAGAAAATTTGAAGATCAGAAAGATAAGGAAATCTGCTTCACAGATAGCTACAAAGAAGCAGACAAAGAATGAACTAGGCCTTTCCAGCTTTGAGGTCACTCTACCTTCTAGTATTGTCAGCTATCCTGGAAAACCAGATGTGGAGCTATTTCCATAAGGCACCAACTCTCCCCGAAAGGGATGTATATTGCATACCTAGACTTCCAGTGGAAAAATCCAAGTAACAAACATACCTTGTTTGAAGTATGCAACAATATTCCAAAGTAACTATTTGTATTTATTATTCACAAATAAATGTATCTATTACCTTTAAGTCATCATAGCAACTCTGAAGCTGAGGTAGAAATTACATTGTCTCTATTTTATAAATAAGGAAAAGGAAACTTTGTAATAACTGACATATGTTAAGTGCAAATATTTGTTAAGGGATAAGATTCAAACAGGCTAAAAGCAACTTGTTCAAACTAGTGGCTGAATGGGGTTCATCATTATATAATGAATATAAGTGCAACTAAGCAGAGTTATAAAACAGATGTAGGCAGATAACTTACTTAATAGCCACATTGTTAGGCAGTTTTTATGACAGTGCAATTATCACCATTAGAAGACCATAGGAGTTGGAAGCTAGTCATGCCAGCTCATTACCTGGGTGCACACAGTTTTAATACCAATGGATGGGCAATTTTAAAACTATAAAGAAGGGAAACAATTCATTCACTCACTCACTGATTTTTCTCATCTAAACATTTCCTGAATACCTAATATGCGGCAGAAATCAGCAGTTAAAGTGCCTACAATGTCCCATGGATACATTCAGAGTCTCATTTTGTCTTCTCAGAACTCTGTAGAAGAGGTTTTTATCCCCATTTGATAGGTGAGAAAATGGAAGCACAGAAGGGTTAAATACTTTTTAAAAGTTAAAGGTCAAGCTAGGTGTCATTTCCAAGTTATAAAAGTACGAGTACATGCACATGTGTGGACGTCTTTTCCTTCTCCAGTCCCACGTAACCAGTGGTCTGACATTCTATGCCAGAATCAAACAAGAGCAGGAGCCCAAGCCTCCCTTGTTCAAAATGCACTTGTCACTGTTAAAAGGTCTTTCAAACATACACAGAAAAAAATGGAAGGACACGCAGTTGACCCTTGAACAACAGGTCTGAACTGCATGGGTATACCTATACATGCTTTTTTCTTTCAAAAATATGTATTTCCATAAATGTATTTCTCTTCCTCATGATTTTTCTCTAGTGTATTTTAATGTGCAAATACAGTATCTAATAAAAATAACAAAATATGTGTTAATCAACTGCTTATGTTATTGGTAAGTCTTCTTGGTCAATGGTAGGCTATTTGTAGTTAAGTTTTTGGGGAGTAAAAAGTTATACAAACATCTTCAACTATGTGTGGGATGGGGGTTGGTGGTCCTTATCCTCACATTGCTCAAGGGTCTACTGTACATTAAAATGTTATCAGTGGTTGGGGTATGCACTTCTTTCTTCATTATGTTATTTTTAACCATGAAAGTATACTGCTTTCAGGAATCAAAAAATGTATCAGAAAACTGTATTAACATTTTAAGTTATTACAACTACAGGTTGTTATCCACCCTGTCAAACATCCAGAATATTTTAAATTTTGCATGCTGGGGTCATTCTGGGGTAAACAGTCAAAGTTACTCCCAGCAGAGGCATCTGGGCAAAGAGTTAAGGAGACAGGTATTACCAGCAACCCTGTTAGGAAGTTCTATCTTTTTGGGTTAGATTGGCAATTTCTTAAAAATAAAATAAAGCACAGAATAGGACAAAAAAGAGGAAAATATCAGGAATCAATGTACATAGTAAGAATAAGTATAGTTTTGCAAATACATGTTTTAGCTGTGTGACTTAAATCTTCTAATATGCTACAGTAGGAAAACCACACTGTTCTCAGAAAACGCCTGGGACGGCCCACACTAGGGCTAATGCCCCTCCCTGGAAGGCTATTCCCCCAAGAAATCTAAATGACTAACTGTCTCACCTATTTCCAGGCTGGCCTTCTCTGTGAGGCTTTCAAAATAAATTCCCCTATGCATTCCTGATCCTCCATACCATCCTACCTAGCTCTACTTTCTTTCTTTCTTTTTTTTTTTTTTTGGTACACATACCAAAATTATTATTGAGCACTTAACCTGTATAAGGTATTGTACTTAAGACTAAGATCTAAGAATAAGAAATTGAGATACATTTTTACCACTTTTTGTCCCACAAAATCATAGAGGCATGCAAATAATCCCTCTTATAATTCAGATAAAATACCTGCATTATTCCTCAGAAGTTAATGGGCAAGATAACAAAGGTGAAAAACAACATATTCAATATCTGAGCCCAAATCTGACCCCTAAACACAGTATCTTCTGAAAGTTTTCTTTTTAGTAGATATACTTGCAAGTTATCATTAAGGGAAAAATATCTCACATTACTTCTGGCAGATATCCTAAGAACAGAGTATAGGCATAATTAAATAAATAAACTGTATGATCACTGAAACAAGTAAATTATGCTTTAAAATGTAGCACAGTTTTTGTCATTATTTGCAGATGACATGATACTGTTTGTAGAGAACCCTAAAGATTCTATCAAAAAACGACCAGAACTGATAAATGAATTCAGTAAGTAGCAGGGTACAAATAAATATTCAGAAAATGGTTGCATTTTCAGCCATGGCTGGGTAGCTCAGTTGGTTAGAGCATTGTCCCAATATGCCAAGGTTGTAGGTTTGATCCCTGGTCAGGGCACATACAAGAAGCAAGCAATAAATGCATAAATAAGCGAAACATCAAACTGATGTTTCTCTCTCTCAAATCATTAAAATTTAAAAAATAAATAAAGTTGGTTGAATTTTTGTACACCGATAATGAACTATCAGAAAGAGAAAACAATCCCGTTTATAATGGCAGCAAATAAATCTTAATTTAATTTACATTTTTTATTGCAGTTTGCATTCAACTGCACACTTTTTTGTGTTAGTTACAAGTGTACAGCACAGCAGGTAGACACTCAGGTTCCCTCCAGTAATTCGGGTGCCCACCTGGCACCACAGATAGTTGTTACCGCATGGTTAACTGTGTTCCCAACGCTGTACTTTACATCCCCGTGCCTGTCCTGTCAATACCAATTAGCCATCCTGACCGCTCCTAATGCCATCCGTCTTCTTTACCTCGTCCCCTAACACCCCGCCCCCCTAACCTCCATCCGTGTATTCTCTCCGTCAGTCTATTCAATAAATGATGTTGGGAAAACTAAGCAGATACAAGCAAAAAATATGAAACTTGACCACATTCTTGTACTGTATACAAAAATAAACTCAAAACAGATTAAAGACTTAACTGTAAGACAAGAAACCATGAAAATCCTAGAAGAAAATATAGGCAGTACAATCTGTGATCTCTCTGAACATTATTTCTTCTGACATATTTTTGGGGGGCAAGGGACAAAAATAAAAAAATAAAACAAATGGAACTACATCAAGCAAAAAAGTTTTTGCACAGCAAGGGAAACCATCAACAAAATGAAAAGACAACCTGCTGAATGAAAGATAATTGTCAATGATACATCCAATAAAGGGTTAATATCCAAAATTTATAAAGAATTCAGACAACACCAGCAAAACAACCCAGTTAACAAGTGTGCAGAAGATCTGAATAGACATTTCTCCAAAGACGACATACAGATGGCCAATAGATTTATGAAAAGTTGCTCAACATCACTAATAAGCAGAGAAATGCAAATCAAAACCACAAAGAGATACTACCTCACACCCATAAGAAAAGCTATCATTAATAAACCAACACACAAGTGTTGGTGAAGACAGGGAGAAAAGAGAACCCTCATGCACTGTTGGTGGGAATGCAGACTGGTGCAGTCACTCTGGAAAACAGTGTGGAGCTGCCTCAAAACTTTAAAAATGGAACTGCTGTATGACCCACTGATTCCACTTCTGGGTATGTATTCAAAAAGACCCAAAGCACTAATTACAAAGAATATATGCACCCCTACGTTCCCTGCAGCGTGATATATATGCAGCCAAGGTTTGGAAGTAGGCCGTCAGCAGATGAGTGGATAAAAAAGGCAGCGGCCCAACAACACCAAGGAACACTCAGCCATGAAAAGAATGAAATCTTCCAACGTGTGACGGCACGGATGGACCTAGAGGGTATTAAGCTAAATGAAGTCCGTCAGTCAGAGAGAGACAAATACCGTATGATATAACATATGTGGACTCTAAACAAGAAAATAAATGAATAAAAAAGTAGAAACAGGTTTAGCGATACAGAGAACAAACTGACGGAGGCCAGAGGGGCGGGGGTGTCGGGGGACGAGGTAAAGAAGACCGATGGCATTAGGAGCGGTCAGGATGGCTAATTGGTATTGACAGGACAGGCACGGGGATGTAAAGTACAGCGTTGGGAACACAGTTAACCATGCGGTAACAACTATCTGTGGTGCCAGGTGGGCACCCGAATTACTGGAGGGAACCTGAGTGTCTACCTGCTGTGCTGTACACTTGTAACTAACACAAAAAAAACGTGCTCAATGCAAACTGCAACCAAAAAAATGTAAATTAAATTAAAGTCTCATAGGGAAAATGTAGCATAATTTTTATACCTCTAAAGCAAAATTAAGGTCTCTGAAACTGCTCAAAGATTAAGCAAAGAACAAAGTATTTTGCAACACAGTGGTAATTTTGTTAATTATAAACAGATCACAAGACTTTCTAAGAGAATTGGAATTCATTCTCATAGTAAAAACAGGTACTATCTCCAGAGCTTGAGGAATGAGTTGATTTGAATAGATGTTTTCTAAGAAATTACTCAGACTGCAAAAAGAAGAAGCTCTTCCTTATTCTTTCCTACCTCTTTCAGAATGTGAAGTCATCACAGAATTGTGAGCTTCTCACCAGCCAGCAGAGGTTTTACTGCAGTTGGGCCAGAACCACAGGAATGAAGTCAAAGGAATGGAGAATGTCTAAATTTCTTCTCTCAGGACAACTCCAAATCACATTTACCCTTGCAACTGTTCTTTCCGCAATAGAGATAGCCTTCAATTCTGTGTCAGTAATTTTTTAAAAGTTAAATTTTCCCCTACATTTCTCAAAACTTCAAATATAACAGAACAGCAGCAAAACAGCAGGCATGTAACTATGAGAGTATCTTGTTCTAAGGTCCGAGAAATTTTAACTGTTTAAGACTTATGCATGAGCTCTACTCCATCTCTAAATCACACTTTCTTCACATTTTAGAGTTGGCTCAAATTTCTTAGCAAATTGCTTTAAACATTAAATATTAGTCTGTCCCCATGAGCTCATATAACTTGTAGCCATTTTAAAATAGGCAGTAAGAGATGCACATTCATTTATGAGTTTAATCAAATTAAAAGATTAGCTCCTGGAAAGGGTAGCCTTCTGACACCCGAGGCAAAAAAACATATCTACAGGCCATCTTTTTACAGGTAATTTTCCAATTAAAATGTAGCTGTATTCCTATTCATAAAATTTCCTCTAAAGAAGCAATTTTCAACTTTTTTCATCCCATGGCACACATAAACCAATTACTAAAATTGTGCTGCACACCAAAAAAATATATTTTTTGCTGATCTGACAAAAATAAAGAAATATAATTTTCATTCATTCACACCAGATGGCTATTGTTGTGTTTGCCGTTGTCATTTTTAAAAAAATTTTGACAGTCTAAGGGAAAAGAGATCGGGTATTACATGTTTTAAAAATTCTTGCGGCACACCAGTTGAAAATCACTGCTCAAAATATCATTTCTAAAGATGTCGCCCTTAAAAGGGATTTTACTACAGAGACAAATTGCAAGCTCTCAAATCACAAAATCTCAGTCATATTCCATTCCACACACTCCCCAAACAGCCTATTCAATCGCATTCAATTTCTAGTTGAAAAACTTCGGTCTCAAGAAAGAAAGTGGCTTGCCCTTTTGGAAGAATCAATGCTAACACTCAAAACTTTTACTTTCTGATTTTAACTAGTATTCTCTGGTACTTCCCTAAATGTGCTGTCAGGCAACCAAAAGCCAAATCCCCACTCACTGATAAGGTACTGAGATTTTCCAGGTTACTGCCCTTGCACAGACAAGATATATGTTCAAGTTTTGAAACACTACTTGAGGTGTCTTCCACATTCTTTACCCCAACTTTGTGCTGCCTTCTGAGACAGAGCAAGAGTGAAGTTCTACATGAGCACTAGTGACAGCTGAATGGAAACGCACTGACAGAAATGTTCCATGCTCTGTGTGGTTTAGTACTCTAGCCACTAGCCACATGTGACTACTGGGCACTTAAAATGTGGTTACCGTAACCGAGAAATGCAATTTCATATTTTATTTCATTTTAATAAATTTAAATTTACAGCACAACTCTAGACAACTATAACTTCGGTCATTATAACTGCATGGTTTTCATACCCCTTCCCGCCTAATAAACTGAGCAAGACACTGATGGTAGGGTCCCTCAAAAATTAAAAGGCCCCAATTCCTTTTTGCCAGGGTCAAAAATTCTTTTGATTCCTAAACAAATTCTTTTGATTCCTTTTTCTAAGATCTCTTAAATCTAATTACCACAGGTCACACTACTAGGCTCTGATAATCTTTAGGAAAAAAATGTAAAAAGAACTGGGATTCTGCTATTACTCAACAGTTTTCCTTAGCTCAAATACTTCTAGAATGGTTTTTGAGATAATTTCTTCTTTCTTTTTATTGCTTTCATCTATTATATTAATAATGTTTGTGTCTACAAGTGCAGGTGACTAAAATTCAGAAGCATTAAATGTAATGCTCAAGGTTCTACATAATGAGAAAAATCACAGGGCTGGAAAAATCATAGAGATCTTATATCACAATATCACCAAGGGAATAAAGCAGTTAGAATTTGATTGCAATATTCTGAAGGACAGAACCAAGACCTGAGATCTAAGACACTACACAAGGACTTCCACAAAGTAGCACTTTTTCCTCCCCTCTCCAACAGAGTGATAGGAATGGTGAGAATCCGCTAAAGAACATGATCTTTATTTTGGTTAAGGTAATAATAAGCTGTTCTCATGTAAATAGGCCAAAGTGTTCTCTAGCTTCTTTAGGGACAATTCTGACAACTGTCCATGTCAGCAAGTCAGCCAGCAAGACTTCTTAGAAAAGCAAAACAAAACGAAACAAACAAACAAAAAAAGGTATTCATGTTAAAGATTTATTACGCTATTGAACCTTTTTTATTCAGTCCATTCAGGACCAAAAATTAATACATCAATTTAACCCTTCACACTCTACTCTCGTCTTTTTTCAAGAAGACTTCTCTGGTTCTCCCATCGAGAAGTACAATGTAATGCCTCTTTCAAACTCTACAGCTGTCCTTCTTTTTAATGGCTATGTTGTGAAAGTGCAGATTCTGACTCAGTAGACCTTGGGTGGGGATGCTGGGAGCCGCTCCCAGGTGACACAGAGGCCTAGGCTCACAACCACGCTTCTGGGTGGCAAGATGTTTTAATCCACTTGTACGAATACCTTAGGGCATCTATCATTTTCCTTTTGGAATTCTAATTATTTACATACACATCTTCTCTCTTCCCACCAGACTATAAATTTCATGGAAACATGATATGAATCTCAAGTATCTTGTTCTCTTTAATAGCAGATAGCAAACAGGCATCCAAGTAACAGGAAGAAAGGAAAGAATAATACCAATAAAATAAGGTTCCTATGTACATGGACAACAGTGTGGTCACTGCAGGGGAGATGGGGAGTATAAGGGGACTAAATGGTAATGAAAAAATATACAATAAAAAAAACCCCAAAATAATAATAAAATAAAAAGTAAAGTTCCTAGCCCTGGCTGGTGTAGCTCAGTGGATTGAGCAAGGGCCTGTGAAGCAAAAGCGTGCAGGTTCGATTCCCAGTCAGGGAACATGCCTGGGTTGGGGGCCAGGTCCCCAGTGGGGACACATGAGAGGCAACCACACACTGATGTTTCTTTCCTTCTCTTTCTCCTTCCTTTCCCTTCTCTCTAAAAATAAATATAAATAAAATCTTTTTTAAAAAGTAAAGTTGCTGTAGCCTGAGTCACAGTTCATCTCTGTGGAATGAAAGGTAAGCTAAAGATCAATAACTGCTGTGAAAAGTCCGACTGTTTTCAACCACTTAGTTGGTTAGATGGAACGGAGCACGCCACTGTCAGCCTTGGGAAGGCTGTGACCAAAGCGAGCTGCTCTCTGCACCGGATGCGTGACAGGGTGAGTGAGGGGGCTCAGGTCTGCAACCTGCTGAAAGGGTCGCAGATGTTTTTCAGGAAATACCCAATCAAATAATAAGTCTATTAATTAGGGGCGTTAGAGGAATATCCTTTTTGAAAAACAAGATAGACTACACAAAGAATCACTGAATCTCCAAATCCAATGTACTTACAAAATATTTAGTTTGGTGATTTACCCTCAGTTACAGTGTTAAGTACACGGAAGACTTGGAGCTTGTGGGTAGATGCCCCGACATTCAGGCCAGTATTGTTTGCTCTGTGCTGCCTCTTGAATGGACACTAAATGAATAGACAAAGTAATAACACTTTCCACTGCTCTTAAATTGTAACTTATCAGTATATCTATTCTGCATTACTGGAGGAAGTAAAAGTAAACATTTCTTAAGGGACGAATAAAGTGAACACTTACAACATTACATGTGCACAGAGAAAAAGAAATGGTTACTAAATATGAAATAATATTTAACTTTGGTTGTAATAAAAGAATGTAAATTTAAATCAGATACCATTTTGGTCTACTAAATTGGCACATATTACAAAAACACCCACACATTGGTGCAACTTTCCAGTAGAGAAACTTGGTACAATGTATCAGAAATACTAAAAAACAGATGTACCATAGGATCCGAGAAATATAATTCTAGAAAAGTTACCTGAGGATATATTTGGAGATTTGCAGTACCGTATTTTTTGGACTATAAGACACACTCCCCCCTCCAATTTGGGAGGAAAGGGGGTGTGTCCTATAGTCTGAATGTAGTTTACCTGGCTCCCTGGGGAAGGGGGGGGCTATGTCATTTATGTTATTAAATATTTTACCATATTTTTTGCTTCAAAAATTTTTTCCTATTTTTCTCCTCCAAAACCTAGATGCATCTTATGGTCCAGTGCGTCTTACAGTCTTAAAACTTTGGTAAATATTGTATATCTTCTGCACACTTTTTAATAATTTTGTATTTATGCCCAGGGAAAAATGATCACAATAAATTTTTTAGGCATAGAGTGATATTACAAAATGCCGTTGAGATCAGGGGAAACTACTTGCATATAAAAGTTTAGGATTATATATTTCAGCTGTTATCAACACCACTATGTCTGCATAGACCTAGTTCTTTAGGACTAAGGTAGTTTGCCTGAAAAAATTATTTAGTAAGAGAATATATGGCTATTTAGAACAAGACATTTAAGTATAAAATGATGACCTTGAATATTCAATGGCTGTACTTGGGAGGAAGTATACAAGTCTAGAGGGAAAGTGAGGGATGAAGAAGAAAATATACTGGGGAAGACAAAGAATGTATTTTCAGACAGGTAAGATACTGAGCTGGCAAGTTCCATCCCTAGGACAGAACTGGTTAGATAAGTAACTCAAATTATGATTAGGCAGATGTTTTATAAGTATCTGCTAACTGGTATATATTATTAAAATTACTTTAGCAAATACTGTGTTCAAATTGAATCTAGCTTGTCTGGATTATTAAACCTTTTCTTGGGCTTTATTTTTCTAGCCCATAAATTTTTACAGGTATCTCTAAAGTGTTTTTATTCCTCTACCTTTATTTAGAGAAATATACAAAATGTTAACTAGATTACAGAATTACCAGGAAAAAAAATCCTTTTTTTAATCAACTGGATTTGCAGGTTTTCTATAAAAAGTAGGAGTTATTTCAAGCAGCACAATTTACAATAGCCAAGTGCTAGAAGCAACCTAGGTGCCCATCAGTAAATGGATCAAAAAACTATGGTACATTTACACAGTGGAATTCTATGCAGCAGAAGGAAAGAAGAAGCTCCTACCCTTTGCGACAGCATGGATGGAACTGGAAAGCATTATGCTGAGTGAAATAAGCCAGGCGGGTTAAAGACAAACACCATATGACCTCACTTTTAACAGGAACCTAATCAACAAAACAAACAAACAAGCAAAATATTACCAAAGACACTGAAATTGAAAACAGGCTGACAGTGACCAGAGGGGAAAAGGGAGGGAATTTCAGGAGAAAAGAGGAAGGGTTTAAAGGAACAAGTATAAAGGACACATGGACAAAAACAAGGGTGGGGGGGGGACAGGAGGGAGGTGGGGAGGGTTGGGGGGGTAGACTGGGATGGGGGTAAAAGTCAGAACACTGTATTTGAACAACAATTAAAATAAAACAAAAGTTTTTTAAAAGTATGAGTTATTTCAAAATAAATTCTCCTTCTTAAACTTAGCTCTGTAATCAAACATACCATTTGAAAAAGGTGCACCTGATGTAACTTTCCTATTCACTGTGAACTATTCTTTCCACTGTTTTAAGATCCCCTTTGCATTTTTTTCCCCAGTAACGTAAAAGTAATTTCTGGCAGACAAGTCCTATTTCAGGCCATTTTATTGATGCAGAAAAGAACATTATCTAGTGTCCTTAACAAGAACGTGGTCTCTAATAACAATGAATATTAATCCAGTACTTCCAGAAGGGAAAGAGTAATAGTTTATAATGAAACTAGCAGAAACCAACTGTATACTGAATATTTTCCTATATACCAAAGGCATTCATTGCTGTATATAAGTGGCAGTACTTCCTTATTTATTACCATGTCTATATAAAACTTTAAGTTCTCAAAAATACTTAACACCCCCTTGGGGGTTTTTTAAATTGTTTTTTCCTATGAAGGTTCAAGTACTTATACAGTTTTTGAATGTGACTTGCAAATCACAGAGGGAAGAGAGAAGGGAGAAGTGGGAGGAGAGAGAGAAAGAGTGAAACCAGTTTAAATATATTAAAATTTTTATGTACTGTGGTGGAATAAGTACTGTAAGGCAAGTGACCTGATTCAAATCCTGGTTCTGCTGATAACCAGCTATATGACTTCCTCCAAGTCACTTAATCATGTTTCTTACATTGTAAAGAAAGTGATTTTGATTTAAATTTGGCTTTTAAGCCCTGAACTGGTGTGGTTCAGTGGATGGAGCGCAGGCCTGTGAAGCAAAGGGTCACTGGTTCGATTCCCAGTCAGGGCACATGCCTGGGCTGCAGGCCAGGTCCCCAGTAGGAGACACATGAGAGGCAACCACACATTGATGTTTCTCTCCCATTCTTCTTCCCTTCCCCTCTCTCTAAAAAAAATAAGTAAAATATTTTAAAAAATAAAATAAATTTGGCTTTTAAAAATCTACAATTAAAGTTTATTCAAACACTGTATTATAATAACAGCTCGATTAAAGGTATGTCATTTTTTTTCTATATGGAGTTAGTTCTTCGCTTTTGTCGCATCTTGACCTGCAGCCTGGATTACTTAGGTTGCATATTCAAGATACAGTTTGGAGAAAAAGGTAGCGGGGAAAGATTCTTTCATAAGATGAAATGGAGCTGAGCAGGTGAGGAAGTTAAGGAATGAGTGCACATGTATGCAAAAAATGCGATTATTCTCAAATCAGGAGCACTGAAGAAGAACTCTGCTTAAATTTGGGGGAGGGCGAGGTAACAAAAATTGAGGTGGGCCCTTAAACCGAGACGTTCAGGTATTAACAGACTCCACCTTTATACCTTCAGTGGACACCAAACCAGTCCCCAGTTCCGGGTTCCCAACCAATCATAACAAGCCACAACAGAGGGATCTGCCAAACCGGGCACCGTTTCAGGACTCCAGAGTGAGATTTCACGACCCCAGCACCTGTCGGTCTCACACAGTTTCCAAAAGGAGGTGATGAAAGAGAACAGTAGTAGGTCTATCCCCAGTCCTTTTCGATTCAGGCTACGACCAGGTCCAGGAGCCCTTGAGACCGCAACTACATCTATACTCCAGGGACAGGGGGAGCGCCTCGCTGTGACCCTCCCACATATCCTTTCTCCAGGGCCAATTCTCCTATTTAAAGGTCCCAAGCTCCAATCGTGGTTTCTCAGGCCTCGAGAACCCCGGGCCTGGAAAGGGGACAGAGGGATGCCGAGAGTGAAGGCAGAGGGGGAGGGTGCACTCCTCACCACCGGAGAAAAAGATAAAGCTGTGTTCCCCCTCGGCGACGGCGGGAGGCCGTCCCTGCGTCTGTCCAAGACTCTGTCATTCCTTCACTCACTCACCAGGAGCAGCAGGGAGCATCTCAGGTCGGGTAAGGATAGGAAGACGACAGGATTCATGATAACGCTGGGATCCTCGGCAGGGACAGGCGTTGGCTGCTGGGACTGGGTAGGGCTGGACTGGGTTAGGAAAGGGCTGGGCTCCGGGAGCCGGCGGCAGCGGAGGATTCTCCCGGCAGCTACACCCCGTCCTCTCGACCCGGAGCTCCAGTGGCGAACACCCCGGACAACTTCCAGAGAGGCCTCTCAACCCTCACTTCCGGGTCCTGCCCACCTCGGCGCACATTGGGAAATGTAGTCCTGCATCCTCCTAACTGAGCCCGTCATCGGGCACCCAAAACTCCTTTCCCATCAGGCTTTCGGCCCACGTCCACCGAGTTCTCTGCACGCGAGGCCCAGCGGGATAAAAAAAGCAAAGAACGGGTGTACCCCTGAATTTTGGAGGAATAGAAACTACAATTCCCAGAGGGCTGTGCGGTCCAGAGTCACCCGAGGCCCTCCGAGGGGCTCAGTTAGTTTCAGCGCTTTGGGGTCTGCCCCAGCCGGATGTAGTGTACTGCCCTGGCGGGATGGGCGGCCCAGTGGGGGTCGTGCCTCCTGGAGCCGCCCCTAGGACGTGAGTCCTGGAGGAGGCAAGGGTGAGTAGGAGGGTTCCTGGCTGGGGAAGCTCCAATCGATCTGCACTGGCTTGGCCCCTGCCTCAGACTCCAGGGCTTCTGGCCTGAGCTGTGGTCTGAGTCTCTTTCGTTGGTCTCCCCGCCTGCTGCCTTTTCTTTCTGCGGTAATTCCTGCATTATGAAGCCGGAGCCCCTTCTCAGGGTCCCGTGTGAATAAGTAAATGACTTATCCCTAATTGTCTCTGTGGGCTCGTATAAGGAGTACATGTAGGATAGGATGGGAAAGCACGTTGTAAACTGAAAAGCTCGAGTGCGAAAGTGATTGCCGGTAATGCACGGATCGCTTCCCACCAGACAGTTAAGGAATTCTCCAGCCAGGCTGTTGAGGCTCAGTTATCTCTCCAGGCCCAACTACAAACACCCAGCCGGGTCATTTGCCCCAAATGGAAGCCAAACAATTCCCACTAAGTACCAGGGAGGCAGTCTGCGTTTTTGTGGTTCTCCCTAAGCCTTGCCTTTGCCCCAGCTTTCCTGCTACTTGAAATGTCCTTAACCCCTTCTCTATCTGGAATTTCATCTTAAATAATAGTATCTGAGAACTTCCCAAGCAACCAGCCCTTTCGTCCGAATCAGAATTACTCTTCCTAGATCGTGACTGACTACAGCACCACTAGTTTTGTACAGTTATAATTATTACACCATTTATTGCACTGGCCTGTTTTATAGTTAGTAATGATGATGAGACCTTTGCATTTTATAGTATTTTATAATTAACAAAGTGGGATCTCCCAGTATTATTACAAAAAAAAACAATAGTGCTAAAAAATACATTTGATCAAAAAGAAAAGAAAGAAAACTAGGAATCACTTTCCCAGCCGACAAAACCAAGAACTTTTAGTTAGGTTTCCGGTCTCCTAGTCCAGTTCTCTAACCGATATACCACTGATCTGTCTCTGTAACAGAGGAGACAGAAATGGGGAGTTTAAAGAGAACAGGTACTCATGAGTATAAAGTCATTACCTTAAGAGATTAAACTTTGATCCTGTTCATGCTCTGGACTTAGCACCCAGACTGACTTTTCACTTCGAAAACATCTACTGAACACCAGCTATGTATCTGTTGATGAAATATAAATAAATACTTGTGAGATTAATTTTTAGTGTATTTTCAAAGAGTATGAAGAATTTGGGGAGGGTGATTCGGGCCTCCAACTCTGATCACTGAGAATCTAAAATGATACGTATCAGAGTTCAGAATAATACCTAGCACATAGCTGGTACTTGTTGAATGAATCAGCAAGGTCTACCTTTTCCATTTTCGTATTTTACAGAAAGTTGGAGAACTGAGGTAGCCAAAGGGCACACTGCTTGTTATCAATGGAACAGGGCCCCAGTGCAATTATTCATCTACAGTGTTTCTACCTCCACCCCTGTTTTGTAGCTTCTTTCAAGTCACTTCAGTATAAGCCTGCATATGACAGTGAATTTTCTTGTATGACAGACATGATTAGACATGACAGAAGTGTCTCACAATGCCTGTGTAAAAGAAGACATGAAGTGCTGACCTTTACCAAAATTAAGAAAACACTTTCACTGTAAGGCAGAATTGGAACCAGACATGTTTCTCAGTGACAACACAAGTGCTAGCTCATCAGCAGTGATAAATTTATCTTACTAAACTCCCAGATTCTCAGGAGTCACAGAGATTGGAGTAACGCTTCTTGGTAAAATCAGAAGAGGACTTTATCTTTCCAACAGCTATTCATGCACTGTAGCTGATCAACAGCTGCTCTCTTTAAATAGCCGTATGTGCTCCAGTTTGCCATGATCCCCACGATTCTCTGTGTTTCTTACACTTTTTAAACTCACTGCTCCTTGTAGACATTCAACTTTGTTAGAACATCTTATGTTCAGGAAGGAAGTTTAAGTTCATTGCTGCAACTACTCCTCTTCCCATCAGGTACTTGAATTTTTGTTGCATTTCTAATGTAATCCAGTCTCTGCTTAAGCACTCACTATTTTCCTATGCATAGAATGCATTTCTAGACAGTTCTAGCAAACATATCCGATGACCAATCAGAACAAAACTTTTTAAAATGAAATCTGGTGAATCCCAATGGTGTGGTGCTCCAAGTAAGATCCTAAGGTCAGGATCTCAAGCAAGGTGTATTGCCCTGGTAAACACAAGGAGACAGCACATAAAAATTCTGCCTTTTCTCTTCATGAAAGAAAGAACTAAGTGCTTTTGTTCCCCATCACTTTGAATACTTATCACCAGTCCCTTCTTGCCTGTAAAGTTTCTTTTGAGAATTCAGCTGATAGTCTTATGGGGACTCCTTTGTAAGTAACTCTCTGCTTTTTTCTTGCTGCTTTAAAAAAAAAGATTTTATTTATTTATATTTGGAAAAAGGGAGGGAGACGGTGAAAAACAGCAATTTGTGGTTGCCTCTCATGCACCACCAACTGGGGACCTGGCCTGCAACCCAGGTGTATCCCCTGACTAGGAATCAAACCAGCAACCAGCCACCCTTTGGTTTGCAGGCTGGTGCTCAATCCACTGAACCACACCAACCAGGGCAGATCTGCCTTAACAATGAGTTGACATCATACTTATTTTGTGGCTTGGTCATTACTTTTTTTTTCAATTCATTCATTTATTTTTTAGAGAGAAAGAGAAACATTTGTGTGTGGTTGCCTCTCATGCACCCCCAACTGAGGACCTGGCCCACAACCCAGGCATGTGCCCTGACCAGGAACCAGCAAACCTTTGGTTTGCAGGCTGGCACTCAATCCACTGAGCCACACCAGCCAGGTCAATTACTTTTATTCTCAATATCAGTTCTAATGTTTAGTATCATGTGGAATCAAATTACTTGTATTAACTTAAGAAATCAAATGTGGGTTTTGGGCCCTGTGCCCAATGTTAAATATCAAGTCTACCCCCATTTTTCCCCTCGATAGCCCCTGGGAAGGGTCTTGGGAGCATCTGACCCCTTCATTTTAAAGATGAGCAACTTATACAAAGGATCACCTAATTTGCCACATGATGGTAATTCTAAGATCAGGGCTGCAGATTTTTTTAATCCTAGTCACATATTCTAGTAAACTGTATTTATAACATACTCAATTACAACAGATGAGACCGGTTTCAGAAGTATTTCCTGTGTGTGCTCATGCCTTAAATCATTGTTTCAGGTTGCTTCAGTTGTTGTGAAGACTATGAACAGGTCAGAGAACTTGTTTTTTACTGGCTCCTCATTAGCATCCCAGGTTCATGCTGCTGCTATTAATGGAGATAAGAGTGCTCTTCACAGGCTCATCATAGGTAAGCAGTCCCTGTAACTACAGAACCTTTAAAGATAACTCTTTGTCCTAAGGAAGTTCATTAAACTTAGTTTTAATTTGCATTGTACTATACATTTTAGTTGAAATACATTAATTATTATTTGCATTTTGTCCCAAAACTTGAACAAGAAATAAAGTAAGTCCTGAGACTTTAAAATATGGATTAGAATTAGGGGGAAAGTACTCGAAAAATAACTGTGTATTTGGCATTGAATCTGGATATGTACACTAAGGTGCTAATTCATCTTTGTAATAACAGAGCTAGAATGAGATAGTAAATAATGATCTTTAACATTTAATATATACCAAAAGTATTAACATTTACAAACAATTTAAATTATAGTGATTTAAAATTGATTCAGTGTTCCCCCAGTCATTGATTCAGTGCCCTGCGTAGCACACGTAGAGAGGTAGGTCCAAAACAGGAGTTCTGGACAGAAAACCAGGTGAATAGGAGAGGCAGTATTAAAGGACCAGATGAGTGGGAATTTTTCAGAATTATAAAACCCACAAATTCACCTGTTCATAAATCATTAGTCTTATGACTAATTAATTAATCAGTCTTCCTAAATACAATTAAAATGTATATTATTTGTGATCATTTTACACATCATGATTGACAGCTTGAGTTTTTAAAATATCCATACCACTTGAACTTCATTCCTGTTCTTCCAGACTTTCTCTGTGCCCTACCTTTCCAGTTTCTCCAGGAACTTCTGCCCAGGTGCTCTAATCTCTGGCTAGGCTTTCTGTTCCCCAGTATGCCATGAATTTTGTCTTACTTTTCTCTATGCATGTTTCCTTTCCTCTTTTCTACCTTCTCTCACCTTACCTTCTTCTCTAGTAAATAAGCTTCTACTTATCTTTCAAGATGATTTTTTTTACCACATACTGTGAAGATTTCTTTTTTCTCTTAGGAATGTTACCACCTGATAGCTCGTCCTCCTACATTCACAGTTACTCTTTGGAACTTGACATCTTCACTACCTTCGAATCATTTATTAAAACATTCCGCCATTCAGCTCAGTAATGAGAACAATAGTCTTTCTCCCTTTTTTTAGGGTTTTCACATTTGTTTTTTTTTTTCTCTTACCATTCAGTTCCCTTATACTCCCCCCACCCGCAGCAGTCACCATACTGGTCTCCATGGCCATGAATCCTTTCTCCTTTTTGCTCCATCCTTCCACCTCCTGCCCTCCCCGACCCCTTAGCTCTCATCCTGCTCCCCACAAGTCTGTCTCTATTTTGCTTGTTAGTTCAGTCTGTTCATTAGATTCCCCATGAGAGTGAAATCATGTGGTATGTGTCTTTCTCTGTGTCTTTATGCTGAGTGCCTTACTTCACTCGGCATAGCGTTCTCCAGACCCATCCATGCTGTGCCAATGGGTAAATTTTCTTCCTTTTTACAGTTGAGTTCTATTCCATTATGCAAATGCCCTGTTGTTGTATCCACTCATCTACTGATGCACACTTGGGCTGCTTCCCTATGGTGGCGATTGTAATTATCGCTGCAATGAACATAGGCGTGCTTACGTTCTTCCAAATCAGCATTTTGGGTTCCTTCAGATATACTCTCATGTTCCCAGAAGAGGGATCTCTGGGTCAAAAGGCAGATTCATTTTTAATTTTTTGAGGTATCTCCATACTGCTTTCTACAGTGGCTGCACCAAGCTGTATTCCCACCAACAGTGCAGAAGGGTTCCCCTTTCCCCGCATCCTCGCCAGCACATGTTGCTTGTTGATTTATTGATGATGGCCATTCTGATGGGTGTAAGATACGTCACTGTGGTTTTAATTTGCATTTCTCTGATGAATAGAAAACAGTAGTTTTTCAAGGTCCCTGAGACTTCCACAGTCTATTACCTTTCCCAGTTTCAACTTTCAGTCTTCTGCTGTCCTTATCTTCCCCCATATATAGCCCTGATTCCATGGTCTATTATTAAAATCCTTCTCTTGGAAAAATTATCTTTTCTCCTCACCTTCTGTTGCATCTGGCTGTTGCAATCCCAGCTCTGGGTGGACCTAAATCATCTACCTCTGCCAAGCCCTGAGCAAGCCCCATCCTTCCTGGATGGTTGGGAACACCCTATACATTCATGATTACTCACCTCAAATAGTCACCCAACACTTTCTGCGTGTAACACCACATTGGTCTTAATGAGAGTCTCATACCTTCTCAGTCCACCAAACCTCAGACTGCCAGTTCTCCCTCCCTCATGCTCACCTCATGCTTTGTGCTTCCACAGAAAACAAAGACCTTAAGTAGGAACTCCCTCACCTTTCAGCAAGGTGTTTACAAATCAACCTATGTCTGCTGGCCTTTCCTTCTCTCTTCCTGCTAAAACAGAGCATCTTTCTGTCAAAGGTCCATTCTTCCACACATGCTGTGTGTTCTCTTCCTTCCCATCTTCTCAGGGATCTTGCCCCTTTTTAAAAAAATCTGATTACTGTATTTTCAACCTTTTCTTCTACTCTAATTCTTACTGTCAACATTTAAACATGTTCTCTTGTCTCCATTATTTAGAAATCCCTTCTCTGTTCCTTCATTCCCCCTCTAGGTATTGCTGTATCTCTCAACTTTCCTTCCTAACTATATCAGTGCACAGACTAAACTGCTATAACAGTGACTTAAATATATTTAAGCATATTAAGTGACTTAAGTGTATTTCATTCTCGTATGGTGCAAAGGTAATTGGGCAGTGTAGGGTGGTACACATTTACGCTTCACAAAATCATCCCAGGACACTGTTAGGGCTTGTCCCTGCCATTCTCAACATGTGGCCTCCACCTCTGGGTCAAGAGCAGCTCCATTGTAATAACAGCCCAGTCATGCAGGACGTAGACTGGATTTAGACACAGAGGCATACTTAGGACGAAAAGGTCAAAAGAAAAGTCCTTCCCTGGATGGCATCATACCAAACCTCAGGGTGCTCAATTTGTGAAAATACAAATCAGAACAGATACGGGGGCAACTGTCACTCCCTCCCCAAACCAGGCTTCTTGAGCTGTCTGTAACTGTTGTTGCCACTGCTTTACCACTCTTTTAGTAAAGAAGGAAACATACTTTCTTATTTTGAAATAATACACAAGAAGTATTATTTGTGTATTTGAGCATCCTGTATTTGTGTATTTGAGTATTTTGTGAGCATCCTGATCACCAGTGTTTTGAACTGTGCATCTGACAGGTTGGCTATCTCTTGGTCACTTAGAATTATTGGCTCTGGTGCTTTGAGCTGTTCTTGAGCCATAATGTTTTGGTCTGTTTGCACCTGTTACGTATGAGGGGCAGAGCCTTAAGTGTTCACCAGGGCAGGGCAACCCAGTTGATGGGTTGTGACGCTGTATGTGGGGGCAGGGTCAGAGAGAGGGGTAATGGCGCTTGTTCCGCTCACTCTCGGATTTTGGTCCCCTCTGCTGCTCCCTGCAAGCAAACCTGGCCCCCCTGGTGCCACCTCCCAGGTGTGTGGGCCTGTGCACCCTACAGGATCCTGTGGGTCTCTCCAACAAACTGAATTTGGGAGCTTCTCCCAGCTCCTCGGCCCGGAAAGTCTTTCCAATTGGTGCTTTCAGGCTTTAATTCCCATCGCTGGGGCCCTACCCTGAGCGGTCTGTCTCACTGCTTGCTCCTTTGCTTGGTTTATCTGCGAGAGAATGTGTGACCACAGTCTGCAGCCGCCTTGCGCCCTCACTGGGTCCGCCCATTGCCACCCCACGCCTGGAATCTGCCAACTGCCGCCTGCACTCCTGGGAGGGCAGATCTTTCCTGCCCAACCTGCTCCCTCGCTGACTCCGCCCCTCCTACTGGTCTGGCTGGATGGTTCGTTGTTGTCGGACTTTTGTACAGTTCAATTTTCTGTTTTGGCTGTGTTTTTATTACTAAAACTTTGTTGTCTTTAAACTCGGTTGTGCGAGGAGGTACAGTGTTTCCACCTACGCCTCCATCTTGGCCGGAAGTCCTGAGAATTCTTTCATTGCTTCTCATCATATTTGGAATAAAATTTAGTAGTGGACCTGTACCTTTTCCCCTCTCCAACCTCACCTTTCGCCACTCTCTTTCCAGAAAAACTTGCTTCGTTTCTACTTCTCAATTCTGCCAAGCCCTTTCCATCTCAGGACTTTTGCCTGAATTACTGCTCTTCCACTCTGACTAAGACTTAGTCATCTTTCAGATCTCAGCATTCCAGTCACTTCAGAGAGGCCTCCTCCAACCATCCAATCTCAGTGAATTTTTTCATTGTGTTCTCTCTTGGAGCTCTGTAGTTTTTTCTCATAGAACTTGTCTCAGATTGTAACCGTATATTTACATGTATAACTGTGTCCCTCCTCTCTAAGCCAGTAGCCTCCATGAGTATTGACAGTGTCTGTTTAATTTATCACTGCATCTGCAGAATTCGGCACAGTACTTGGCACATGGTAGGCACGTGAGAAATATTTGTTAAAGGAGTGAATAAATATTAGAATCATTCTCTTATGCATCTCACCTTCTAAGAAGTCTATAGTCATCTTGAGGGCTGGGATTAAATGTGCATTGAGTTGCACTGAATTGAATGAATTGAGAGGCAAGTTAGGACTAAATTCCAAAGGGGAAAAAAATTAAGTCAGAATACCTAAGAGAAAATATCTTATAAAATGAATCCTTTATTATTTTAACAAAAAGTATACTTTTGAAAGGAAACGGAATATGCATTATGTTGTAAATTAAAAATACGTAATAGAGGCTCAGTCATACAAAGTAACTAATGTGCTACATAATAAAACTTGAAATAGTTCCTATAATTTTATATCCTGAAAGGAAAGAATCCAACAAAAAACAAACAGAAAAAACGATGATGTGAACCAGTGTAAAGTTGATAAATTTACTTACTAATTGGTTCTCTATATTTTCTATTATCTTGTCTCATCAGTGACCTTGAGCCATGGCACAGCTCATCTTTAAGAATTCTACCACCGTGTCTTCTGTGCAAAAAAAAAAACACTAACGCCTTTGCTCTGTGTTCTTTCCCAACATTTGTATTCTCCTACTAAAATAATAAATATTTCTCAGGATGACAGCTGGGGCGGGGAGAGGTGAGAGGGTGGAGGGATGGAGCAAAAAGGAAAAGGGACTCATGGGCAACAGTGTGATGATTGCAGGGGGGATAAGGTATAGGGGACTAAATGGTAATGGGGAAAAAGGACAGTCAAGAGTAAATAAAAAATAACTGTTTTATCTTAAGCTTCAGTGTATCTTGCATAATACTCTTATGTAGCATGTTTCTTTTTTCTAAACTAGTAACGTAGTACTACAGATGAATTCTGTTTTTCTTGAGTCTTTGCTCACCAACTGTTCAGTGAATTCATTCACGTTAGCATTTTCTGTTTCCCCTTCTCTGTTTCCATGGAGAAGTATGTCAGTGATGTGTTTGCTTCCATAGAAACAGATGAGCATCTCTTTCTACATACACAGCTAATTAAATCGAACACTTTCTGTGCTGCCCAGTGTCCTGGAGGAGTATTGGAGAGGCTTTCCCTGAGTGAGACCTCATTTTAGTAGCAGTTTTTCATGTTTAACCTAATACAATAGATTAATGTTTTAACATAACTCATTACATCCTAGATTCAGATGAATTAGAGCTCCATCCTGGGCCCTAAAAGCATACACATATGTAGTAATATCCTTACATGCTGTGGTTATCATTTATAGATATGTAGCGTCCTCCCTTGACATCAAACTCATATAATTTGAATGAATACCAGACATAGAGTTGACAACAATATTTAGTAGATTCAATCTAATACTGTACAAGTAGAAAGGATACGGATTTTTGAGTCAGACAAACCTGAGTTTTGAGTTCCGAGTTCTGGCTTTGTCATTTATTAGTTGTATTACCTTGACCAAACCACTCAATCTTTTTGAACATAAGTTTCCTCATCTGTAAACTATAGATTATAATGCTCTGCTTATATGAGAATTAAATGAGTAATGACTGTAACACATCTGGGGTGACTTTATTACTGTATTCTATATTTGAAGGTTTCAAAGAGAGTAGATCTTAAAAGTCCTCATCACAGGAAAAAATAATTGTAACTAAGCTTAGCGATGCAACAAAGAATAATACCGCTCTCTTTGTGAGAAACAAACTGAATCATCTGTGAATGTGCACAGTGAATAAAGGTACGGTTGATGTCATCACCGTTGCTGACAGTGTTTGGGGTGGGTGGCAGTGGCTGAGGGACCGGGTGGCACCACTCTGATTCTGCCCCAGTGTTTTTCCCCCTGTCCAAGTTTGGAGCGGGTGTGTCTCTCAGACTCATTTTCTCTTTGTTTTGGACATTTCCCTTACACAGGAGTTAGGTATGGCAAGGAGCCTTATAAGTGGCAGAGCAGTGGCATTTTTCAGGATATTTCTTCCTTTACCCCAACCCTGACCCTAAATGTTTTATAAATGCTTCCTTAATACATATGTGTATGTCAGTATACTCACACATGTATGCATCCATACTAACAACAGTAATAAAATCAGGCAACATTTGCAGATGAATGTTATATGTGCCAGGCACGGTATTGAGTATTTTGCAACTTACTAACTCATTTAATAGCAAAGCACTACAGAGAGTTTCAAGTACTAGTATTACCCCCATTTCATATGTGAGGAAACTGAGGCTTAGAGAGATTAAGTAACTTCTCTAAGAAATAGCATCACTAAGGTTGAAGCCTGGCAGTCTAATTCCGAAACGCATGTTTTCAAGTACTAAGCCCTGAGCTAACACTATATTCCTAAAGACACATTCACATTCAGATGTATGAATGCACAGGGAATGAGACAAAGAAACCCCACTCAGGTCTAAGCCTGACTGGTGATCTTAATGGGTATCTGGATTGGACTTTTCTTAACTCTTCTTTTTTGAGCCTACAGGCCCTTTTGGCAATCTGGTAAAGCTTATGGCTTGTCTCGGAACTATGCTTTTAAGAGTTTAAATATAATATACAGGATTTCAAAGAAAATCAGTTATATTGAAATATAGTTATCAAAGTATTTTTAAATTATGATACAGCAATATATCTATAATCACTTTTTAACCATTAAATAGTGAGATCTAGTGGCAGATCTAACAACTGTGAACATTTCAAAACAGCCATAAGTGTAAATGATATATTAAGATACCACAGTCTTATATGTTATATGTTAAGATATAACAATTATAATGAGTTAATATGTAAAAATATTTTATAAATTCTCAGGGGTCTTCAAAATATATTTTATTCTCATTTTACATTTTAGGACACTGAAATTTAGAAGTTAAACGATTTAGTTGTAGAGCTTACAACTGCCAAATTGAGAGTCAAACCAAATCTCTTGGTTATGAACCCTGTCTTCCTCCCACTGTGCCTACGCTGCCTTCATAACAGTAAGCAGATTCTTTTTAAGTGACCACAGTTGCCTTCCCACGATTGTGACAGTACAAAGATGCGACATAAGAAATGGATAAGAGCAGATGGAGTGCATCTTTGATGCCACGCAAAGGTGACATTTTGGAGCAAACAAATAAGACGTCAGTAAAGAATGCTGGATTTACTTGTGTTGGAGCGTATGGCACCACAGTTATTGTATAGACTGGCACAGCTGTTATTACAAGTGACCGTCATTTCCTCTAACTGTTAGAGTTGGAGCTCTGGTGTCTGCACATGAGAGTCCATTAACCGTACAGACTCCCCTGCTCCAACTAGCCTTAAAATAACTGAATGCAGGGGGGAGGTGGCTTTCCCATCATGGTTCCAGCCCCTCTCTGAGCTGTGCTCCATCTGAGCACGTGCAGAATGCCAGCCCCAGTTAAGCAAGCACCAATTGGCCATGGACTAGAGGCTAGCTCTGCAGTTGCCAGAATAATTAAAATAGCACAGCACACCAGCCAGCTGCTTTTTATATTAGCTGCCCCTGAAGGAAATGCAAATTTACTGGTAAGTGCCTGCCACCTAGTACATATTAGTTTACATCAAAAACCCTGCATTTGTACAACATGTTGCAGTTACCAAACATGTCCAAACAAATCATTTCACTCAGACATCAAAATAAGCGATTGTGTGGGCTGGGCAGGTATTGGCTGAATCTTATAATTGAGGAAACTAAGAAGGTGATAGGGTAGGTAGGTAAAGGCACAGGCCTCTCTTGGCCAGGAAGCTCAGAGCCCAATGGGATCCTCATCACTCAGAATCAAACAGGATCGAAGTGAGGCTGAGTGCTGTTTGTTCTTTTCTTTTTTTAAATTTAATCTTTATTTTTTCTACACATGAATAGGAGATACATGCCTTCAATTTCCTCAAATACACAAATGTTTGCTTATCGGCACCACACATCAGATGGATGACATAACCCAGTAAATCTTTTCTGTTGGGAAGTGTAAATAACCAGTTGCACAGAAGCAAAGCATGCCAGGGATGGAAGAGAAGGTGGAAGTTTCCTGTATATTACATACAGCAGGCTTGGGAAGAGCATAGCAATTGACCTGAAATGCTGTCTTAGGTGGTGAAGTTAACTATTAACCCCATGGTGCTGACTTCAGTTTGGCCTTGAGAAGCTTAATCAGTTAGGATTATCCCAGTATGTGAAGATTACCTCCATCTCTCAACATCAGTACATGTGACCCCAGTTTCTGAATCTTCTCTCACTGAAGCATCCAAGGAGGAATCGCACACACTTCAGGGGAAAATTATACTGCGAAGTGCCGCCATCTTGCTAATACTAGGTACTGCTAATTGCTTAACACTAACAAATAAGATGCCAGTAGAGACAGTTGTTTAGTCATGAAAAACAACCAGACACTAGCCTTGTTGTCGCATATTTTCTGTAAGTATCATTTGAACTCCAGGAGGGCCCAAATGATAAAAGGAATATGCTCTACCAATAATACATTTTAGTTTTGGAAACAATCTCGGATTCAAATGAATCCTCCTCTATAAATGCAATGGTAAATGCAATGACAGAATCTCTGGAATCTTCCGGGTTTTGTATGGAGGCCCTTATGGACAAAATAACCACTAGCAGTTTTACCTCTCAGATGACTTGTGCACAGGGGCTCCTAATAGCACATATATTGAATCAAATGAAAATTGGCCATATATCTCAAAACCAACATGTTGAAAAGAACACTTGTCTCCTCCAGGAAGAAATCTGAATATATTTGTAAAGCTCTTTTAGATTTCAAGAGCTATGGCCTTCCTAGCTGTGTTACCAGTATACACATAAACATGGGTTAGCAAAGTGAGTTATCTGAAAAGCTACAAAGCACTTCTGGGTCCCAATATATCCAATATTGAAATATGTACTGAAATATTTAGAAGTAAAATAGTAACTTAATTACAGGCACAAAACAATTCAGACAGAAATGTGACACCTCCTTCTTCGTCTAACATTTCTATTTCCCCAAAGAACATATTTTATTTGGTCAGTTTTCTTCCCTCATTAGCAGTTTTTAGTCTTCCTAAAACATGCCAAAACGCCTTAAAAGTAACTGGCCTTCCTCTACATCCCTGCCAACACTGGTTTGTTGACTTATTGATGCTAGCCATTCTGACAGGTACGAGGTGATATCTCGCTGTGGTTTTGATTTGCACTTCTCTGCTTATTAGTGAAGTTTAGCAACTTTTCATATGTCTATTGGCCATCTTTATGTCTCCCTTGGAGAAGTATTTATTCAGGTCTTTTGTCCAATTTTTAATTGGGTGGTTTATTTTTGGGGTATTGAGTTGCCTGAATTCTTTGTAAATTTTGGATATTAACCCCTTATCTGATGTATCATTGGCAAATATGATATCTTCTCCCATTTAGTAGGTTGTCTTTTCATTTTGTTGATAGTTTCCCTTGATGTGCAAAAGTTTTTTATAAAGTACATAATTGTCTAACCACTATGCTGTATATCTGAAACTAATATAGAATACTATTGAATCTAAACTACAATTGAAAATGAAAGAAATTAAGATAAAATTATCATTGCCTTGTCTGAAAAATTATAACTGGCTTCCCTTATTCTCAGCTCTTATGAGATTGCCCTCAGCACGTATATGAATACCTGATCAATACCTGTGATGAAAGGAGCAAAAATTTTTCACTTAAAGTGCATGGCAGAAGCCATGCATCTTTTTTTGTTTTTCTTGTCAAGTAAAGTTTATTGAGCTGTATCACGGTAAATATTGTAAGCCTGGCCCTTGTAATGTATGATTATTTAATTTTAACAAATATGTAGTCATGTAATCTCCATCACCACGAAGAAGCAGAACAATTCCATCACACCCCCAAGTTCACATCTGAGCCACTGCTCTGTCTTGTCCCTGTAGTTTTACGTGTTCCAGAATGCCATGTCAGTGAGTCATACAATATGTAACTTGTGCAACTGAGTTATTTACTTAATGCATTTGAGATTTTTTTCCCCATGTTCTTGAGCGGATCAGTAGTAGTTCATTTGTTTTCATTGTTGAGCAGTATCCTATTGTGTGGATATACTAGAGTTTATTTTGTCATTTTTCAGGAACATCTGAGATGTTTCTAGTTTTTAGCAATTACAAGTGGAGCTTCCATAAACATCCACATACAGGTTTTTGTGTGAAAATAAATTTTCACGCTTCTATATGCCCTGTGCAAACACCTAGAAGAGGGATTGTTGGGTCACGTTGTAATGCAATAATAACTAACTTAATAAGAAACTGACATTTTTCCTTAGTGGCTGAACTGTTCTGTATTCCTGCCAGTGATGGCTGAGATTTCTAGTTGTTCTACATCCTCACCGGCATTTGGTGTTATCAGGTTTATTTTGATTTTGTTTTTTCCATTCTGATAAATGTTGTAATGGCATCACATTGTGGTTTGAATTTGTATTTCCCTGTGTATTATGACATGGAACATTTTTTTCTTATGCCTGTTTGGTGAAAAGTCTATTCAGACCTTTGGCCCATCTCTCAGTTACGTTATGTATCTTTTATTGTTCACTTCTAAGAATTCTTTATTCTAGATAGAAGGTTTTATGGGATATATGTTTTGCAAATATTTTCTCCCTATTTGTGGCTTATCCTTTAGTTTTCTTAACAATGTCTTCCAAAGAGTTTTTAATTTAGAGGAAATCTAATTTATCAGTTTTTAATGGATCATTCTTTGGTATCATGTCTAAGAAATCTTTGCCTAACCCAAGATCACATACATGATCTTTCACTCTCATTTGCTTCTAAAACTTTTATGTAGTAATAGAGGTTTTACATTGAAATTTAGGATTGATTTTGACATAATTTTTGTACGTGGTGAAACATTTAGGCTAAGAGTTTGGGGTTTGTTTCTTTTTTGTTTTTGCACATAGATGTCCAATTTTTCCAGCACCCTTTATTTAATACACTATCCTTTGGTTTGCCTTTGCACTTTTTCAAAAAACAGTTGCTCATATCTGCTGCTGTATTCTCAGTTCTATCTTTTTTTCATAGTGAACATTTTAATTTTTTATTGTGTTTTTTTCTATTACCATTTATCCTCCTTATAGCCCACCTACCTCCCACCCTGCAATCACCACACTATTGTCCATGCCCATGACTCCTTTTTCCTTTCTGCACTGTCCCTCCACCTCTGAACCACCCCTCCCCCACAGCTGTCATCCTGCTCTGTCTTACTGATCTCTGTGTCTGGTTTTTTGCCATTTCATTTAAATTGTGATTTTGTTTATTGTTTATAGCATTCCCTTATTTTCTTTTTAATGTCTGCAGGCTCCTTAGTGATGTCCCTTTTTCGTTCTTGATATCAGAAATTTCTCTGTGCTATGTTTTTAATGATCAATTTGATCAGAGATTTACTAATTTTGTTGGTATTTTCTAAGGAACAACTTTTAGCTGTGTTGGTTATTCTCTAGCATTTTTCTGATTTTAATTTCATTGATCTCTGCTCTTATTTTATTATGTACTTCCTCTGCTTCATTGGGTTAATAAATTCATTCTCTTTTTGTGTGTGAGTATATCAAAGTAAAAGGATAGGATATTGATACTTGTATTGATATTCTAATACAAGTATTCAATGCTGTGTATTTCCTTCTAAGCTCTCCACATGTGTAGGGTAGGAACCTTGCAACAGTGTTCTTACTTTCCATTATTTAATTTTTAAAAAATTTCCCTTGAGATTTTATCTTTAACCCATGGATTATCTATGTGTTGATTCCCAAATATTCAATGATTTCCCACTGTTTCTGTTACTGATTTCTAGTTTCATTGCATTATTATCAGAGAATATACTTTGTATGATTTCACCTCTTTAAATTTTAACATTTGTTTTATGACCTAATATATGTTCTATTTTGGAGGATATTACATAGGTGTTTTGAGAGACTGTCTGTCTGGCTATCATTGGGTGACATGTTCAGTAAATATCAGTTATATTCTGCTGCTCTATAGTAGTGTTTAGTTCTTTATCCTTGCTGATTTTTATTCAGTTATTTAAGCAGTTATTAAGAGAGGGGTATTGAAGGTACCAACTCTAATTATGAGCTTTTCCCGTTTTCTTTCAACTCTGTCAGTTTTTGCTGCCTATATTTTGGAGACTGTAGTTCGGTACACACACATCAGTATTGTTATGTATTCTTGATGAATTGGCCCTTTCATCATTGTATAATGTTTTTGTCTGTCTCTGCTGATTGTTTCTTCTCTGGTCTACTTTATCAGGTATTAATATAATCATTCCAGCTTTCTTTTGATTAGTGTTTGTTTACATGATACATTTGCTTAATCTTTTACTTTTAACCTACTTATATCATTATATTTCAGGTGAATTGCTTATAAATAGCATATAATTGGGTCCTTGTTTTGTTTTATTTTTAATCCTCACCTGAGGATATGTTTATTGATTTTAGAGAGAGAGGAAGGGAAGAGGGGGGATGGAGAGAGAGAGACATCGGTGTGAGAGAGAAATGTGGATCGGTTGCCTTTCACACACACCCCTGACTGGGGATCAAACCTGCAACCTAGGTAGTGCCCTCCCTGGGAACTGAACCTACAGTCTTTTGGTGTATACAACACCACTCCAGCCAACTGAGCCACAGCTGGCCAGGGCACTTAGGTCCTCGTTTTTAAACCTATCTCTCTTTTTATTATTGTGTTCATACCATTTACCTTTAATGTAATTATTAATGTTAGGATTTAAATTGTCTAATTTATTATGTTTACTGTTTGTTCCCTCTGCTTATTTTTCTTGTTTCTCTCTTTGTTCTCTGCATTTCTTGAATGTCATGGTATTCCATCTTACTTTATATTTAGTAGGGCTTTTTGTAACAGCTTTATTGAAATTCACCATACATACATACATACATACAATATAATTAACCAGTTTAAGGTGTATTTTTCGATGGTTTTCGTATATTCACAGAGTTGCACAAACATCACCACAGTTGATTTTAGAACAATTTCATTTCCTCCAAAAGAAAGAACTCCTACGTGCTTTAGCTATGACCCCCCAACCCCCAGCCCCAACCTCAGCGCCAGGCAAGCACTGGAAATAGAACTCTGGGTTGACAGCTCTTTCCTCTCCCCCCACCCCGCCCCGCCCACTTGGAAAATACTGTGCCATTGCTTTCTGGTTCCATAGATGCTCATGAGAAACATACTGTCATTGGAATTGTTGCTCTCCTGTAGGTAATGTGTTGTTTCTCTCTGGCTGCTTTCATGATTTTTTCCTTTATCTTTAGTTTTCAGAAATGATTCTGACTGAGTCATCATGGATTCCTTCGGGTTTATTTTGTTTGAACTTTTCTCAGCTTCTTAGGTCTTTAGGTTTGTGTGTTTCACCAAGTATGGGCCATTTCCAGCCATTATTCCTTCAAATACGTTTTCAGCCCTTACTTCTTTTTCCTCTTTTTCTGAGATGATATGAATGATAATACTTTGTTCTTGTCCCACAGAGGCCTGAGACTCTGTCAGTTCCCTCTGTTTCTATCTTTTCTATCGAGTGTTTAGATTGAATAATGTCTGTTGGTCTATAACAAGTTCAGTGGTTTTTTTTTCTGTCACTTCTATTCTACTACTGATCCTGTTCAATAAAGTTTTTATTTTTTTATTTGGTTATCTACTTAACTTATTAAATATTTACCATTCTAAACTTTTCATTTGGTTCATCTTTTATATTTTCTTTCTTTGATGAGACATTCTTCATTTTTCCATTTGTTTCAGTCAGATCATTTTTATCATAGTTGCTTTAAAAATCCTTGTCAGATAATTCTGATATCTCTATCATGACAGTGTTGGTGCCTGTCGATTATCTTTTCTTATCAAAGTAAATATTTTCCTGGCTCTTGGTTTATCTAGTAATTTTGGGTTATGTCTTGTATAGTTTGTATATTGTGTTATGAGACTCTAGATCCTACTTAAATCTCCTGTTTTAGCAGACTGACAACCTATTTCGGTTTGAATGAACATTTTGCTCCAATTTTGTGGACCGTGATTCAAATTTCAAGTTATTTTTTCTGAGCTTTGCAAGGCTTTTCACATCACTGCTGTTCTAACCATGCCATTTTAGAACCTGGCCAGTATTCCACCCAGAGTTCAAGTCTCGAAGTTTTTTTCCAGTTTGATTCTGGTTAATTTCACACATGGGCTGCTCAGAGTTGTCCACAACTTCATGCACCTATTTAAAGAATTTGGTTTCTTCAGCTTCCTCCTCTCCGCAGTACTCCTCCACATTCCAGTTTGGAAGGAATCAAATACCACCTCGTTGCCATCATTTGCTAATTTGGGGCACAATGTCCATGGAGCACAGTGGTTCACAGGGCCCCTCCCCACAGTCGCTGTAATTCTCAGCCAGGAGGAAGGGAATTGCGGTTTCTCTTGTATGTGCTTTGAGTGGAGCAGGTACAGTCAAAAGAGTTTACCCCTGCAGGGCTACCCTCCTCCCAATCTTTTGCCTGGGAGAATAGGCATCTCGGGGGATTTTGTGTCTGCGCCCATTAGTGTCTCTGGTGGACTACTTTTGCACTCAGACTGGATGTATAGAGGAGGCAAAAAAACAAAACCAAAAACCTTCAGGGAACTCACAATCAGGCTGTTCCCGGGGTTTCGTAGTTCTCTATAATCAGTCTCTCTTCTTTTCTCCACTTTTCATATCTTTTTCCCGGGTGTTTAGTTGTAAATAGCAGGAGGATCAGGGCAGTACACACTCGCTCCATATTGTCTAAAATGGAAAGCCAACCATGACTCGTTTTTGTATCTCTCAAAAACATACCACATCACCTACTGTATGGCCTGCACCAAGCATTTGTTGGCAAAAGAAAGGAGGGAGGAAAATTAGTTGCTTCACATCTCACAATGTTAATTTAGCATAACATGTTGTTAAGAATATGGCCTTTAGAGTCAACAGTCATTTTGAATTTTAGCTCTACCACCAATGTAATATAAACAAGCTCCTTTACTTCTCTGAGCATCAGTTTCCTGTAATATGGGGATGGTAATATTTATCTGATAGGGTCAGTAAAAATGAGGTACTGTATTTAATGCATTTAGCACAGTGCTTGATAAACACTCAGTAAATGTAGTTCATAATCATATTAGTAATAACAACAACAATTATCAAATGTCACCATCTGTTTCTTTTACTCGTAGGAAACGCTGCCCTTAAAGACAAAGAGGATCAGTTTGGGAGAACACCCCTTATGTACTGTGTGTTGGCTGACAGGCTGGACTGTGCAGATGCCCTCCTGAAGGCGGGCGCGGATGTTAATAAAACTGACCACAGCCGGAGAACAGCCCTGCATCTTGCAGCTCAAAAGGTGAGATGTAAAATTACTTTGAAGTATAAGCGTTTTGTGTGGTAGTTATTACTTGGTGCATGGAACTGTGCAATGGACAGATGATAAATCACAAGTGTATGAATCTTAGTTTCATATGTTTTCTCTACAGTTAGTCTCAAAACTGCAGATAGTAAGGCACGAATAAGCAGCAGTGGCTACTTTTACTAATTCTCGTTTCTCAAACAGTAGATTTTATTGTATGATCTAAGGTTAAGTCAGGGAAAAGGAGTAAAAATTGTATGTACAACTTTGTGATTGAACTATATTACAAATCAATTTGTGCATGGAAAAAAGCAGTTAACAAACATCACATGAGATGTTAATAGTGGTTGTGTTTAAATATCGGGAATATTGGGAATTTTTGTACTTTCCACTGTTTAAAATTTTTTGTTTAATGGGTACTACTTTTGCAATAAAAATCTATAGTCTCCCCTAAAATATGGGACAGTTTAGGGGCATCACAGAATTTTATTTTCTGAAAGTTTTCAATTTTTAAAAAATCTAAAGCTGTATTACCTATTTAAATGATTTCAAAAAATAAAAATGGGAAGTTTCAAATTTATTTAAAAATCTTTGTACCCTGAAAACTATCTTCCCACCATAAAATTTTGGTCTATAAAATCTATTTCTAGTGCCTGGTGTTTTTCTTTTTTTTTCTTTTTTTTATTTTAGACTTATGTTATTTTTTGTGTGTAAAAAGCAATAAAAATTAGGTAGTTCAAGCAGAAACTAATATTAGAGTTATTTCCTGTCTAAAAGTGAACCAGAATAGCATATTAATTGAAGGGTTAGAAAAATACCTTTTCATTAGTTGATTACATAAAAAGAGACTGACATTAAGATATACTGTTGGATATGCTAGTTATATGTTAGGTGTATGTCAGGTTATTTCCAAAGTTACTGCTTTTGAATTTGCTTTTCACTATAGTAATTTAAAAAAAAACTCTCTCATTTTCAGTCTCACTTTTAACTACTACTCAGGTACTTACAACCTTTCACCTAGGCTTGTCGGCTGTTAAAATTATTCATTCAGAAAGGGTGACTCCATTTAACTTCTTTTCATAAAGTAGACATTTCAGACTGGGAATAAGCCCAATATTAAGAATTTGATCTTTTAAAATTGTGATTCATTTAGATTTAAAAATCAACTTCAGAAATGCTAATGGGAGAAGACTAACATAATATCAGTGGATCATGTGGGGAAAAATGAGTATCTAAGCTGATGATCCTGCAGTAAGACATTTTAGCAGGGGTGTGAAATGAAAGAGAGAGTGCACACCCAGCCATGCCATTTAGCTGTACGTCTCTCCACAGGATGCAGTGCCTTGTTTCCTTTTGCTCTTCGTTTTGCCTTTATTTTCTTAATTGTGATTTTTTAATGTCAAGGAATAAATAGAACTATGATTTACATGTCACAATTTACATAGCTGACTTCATAAATAACAAGTCTCATGTTCTTTCGGCTATCTGGTAACTATGCATTTCCCAGCTCTGTGCTGCAATTTGTTTTTCTGTGTTGCCAAAAGCAGTGATATATCTTTAGGCTATCCTAGTATTGGTAGAGTTTCCAGAATAAGGTTGGTAATAATTCTTTAGTACTCTGTCTGTGCATGTCAAACCTGGGTATTGTGTTTGATCTTGTGCTTCATACAAAAAACACCATTATTAAGAAATCAAAGTTTGCATAGATCAGGAAGGAATAAGATGGTGCAGGGTCTAGAAATAATTTTTGCAGAGTAGTGGTAGATGACATACCTTCCAGGTCTGCAGCACACCCTGCCTCTGAGCAGACACAAGCACAAGCTCTCTTTAGAGAAAACTTCTTCACCTTAAATGTCTGGGACATTTTTAAACAGATCAAACATTATCCACAGTGAAACACATGAGGAAGCAATCTACCATGAATAAGAGCAAAAATGATAAGCAGGTTTATTCCATCAAAAACATTAGGTATTGCCATCATTAGAAACACAATATAAAATAACCATTGATGGAATGTCTAAAGATATAAGAGAAGAAATCAGAAAAATGAGCAACCCATAAGAAACTGTCATAACAAAGCATAAGATCTGACCATGACCACTTATTTTAGAATAACCCATCTGCCAAAAACATCTCTCAAAACTGAGCAAAATATATACAGTACATTGTTTAAAGGCACCGAGAGCAGTCAGCATAAGCAAGATCTAAGAAACTGCGCTCATTCAGAAAAGGGAAGCATGTGAAATTAGCTCCCTATTTATTCTGACTTTTTCCTTAAGGCATTTTCCAAATTGGATTTCAAAAGGCAACCCAAGCCGGAAGCTGTAATCTTTGTAGGCTGAGAAACCCAGATAGCGCTTGGAGCTGGCGGTGCCTGGGTCTTGCAGGGCAGAGTCCTGGAGAGAAGGCAACTGCAGGGAAGGAACTCAAAAATCTGGGTATAGACCCCTCACAAATTATTAGCAGATTCCTAAACTGCGCTGTTATGGGGTGAGGCTCTCAAACCCAGTAGTAAACAACAGCTGGGAAACTAAAGAGCTAAGCAGACATTGTTTTAAAATTATACTATATTCTCAAATATTTTGTGATATAACAAATAACTTTTGTGTAGGGGTCCATCCATTATCATTTTAAAACATACGAATAACCAATTTTCTCAGGACAACCTAGCTCATTAATTTTCAGCCATTTAGCATCCGATGTGGGCTCGTGCCAGGCTTTTGTACTATGTGCTCCATGTGCTTTTATTTTTTAATTTTTTAAATGAAGGGTCCTGACTACTAGGGGGCTACTTAGGAAATAAGAAAATTGAATTTACATGATCACAGTACTTTAGGGGGACTAATAGGGCAACTCAAGCTACTTTAGAAGAAGAGAGTAGAGTTATATAGAAAGCTATGCAGAGAGAAGAAGTTGGGTCCAAGAGACGTATTTGTGAAGGTAGAACTGTTCATTCAGTAAGTAGTTACCAAATGCCTATTGTGTAGTCATGCCATGTATCTAGAGAAATCATTAAAAAATGAATCACATATGTCTGCTATGATTAAGGACTGTCAGTACTGAACCTCTCTGATATATCAGATATCAATTATTCTTTCCAGGTATTGCCTTTCCACTAAATTCTGTTATCTGTGAACTCAGAAGTGTGCCATTTATGCAATCATCAATACTCCTGTATCTGTGCATGCATTCGTTCATCCTCCATGTTGAAACTGTTACTGTGTAACAGGTACTGTGCTAGGCCTTGGAATACAAAAAGGTGAAAGACATGGTTCCTGCTCTTAACGTGTTTGCAAAGATCATGGGTAAATATAAGTGATAATTAAAGTGGGTCTGTCTACCTTCCAATACCAAAGCATTTTATAAAATATCAATGGCCACAACATGTAAAGTCATTGTTATTATTATTGACCTGAAGAGCAACCATTCTCATATGTTTTTGCTTTTTTTTTTTTTGATAGCGAACTATATTATGTTATCTTTCTTGAGGGAAGAAAAATTCCCTCAAGAAAGTAGGGAAGATTTACGTTCCTGTAGAGTTCCGTTCACATCTCTGTCAGGGCCCCATAATCCTGTACTGTCTCTAGTGCTTGCTTGTCTCTTTCCCACTAGAGCTCCAGGCAAGAACCTCATTTTATTTATTTTCGAATCCCCCCAGAATCTTACAGTGTCTGACATATCTAGGTTGAATGAATGAATGTATATTATGTTACTTATATTGAAAGTTATTATTAATACAAATGCTAGACATTTTGTTTATTAGAAACATTCATCCACTTTCAAAATACATATATGGGAAAATCTTATTGAACTGTGGTGATTGGCTTAGTTATTTTGACACATATTCACTTCTCTGGAAACAAATTACTGTTAGTCCAAACAGCCAGGGAAATAGTACCCATGAGAATAAAATTAATCTCAATCTACTGAATATCTGCCTCTAATTTGTTTCTCGTTTAGTACCCTTGGTTTAATCCAAGAAAGCAATCAGTCATACCTTTTCTGGGTTTCTCACAAGAAATATCTAATTATTGGAAATGTTTTGCTCCAGGGAAGCTACTATTTCTCTGACTTCCACAGATACATTTATTGTTAATAAGGGTCAAAAAACTTTGGCAGTCTTACTAAATGCTCATAGTTATGCATTTTTAATTTGGCTTCAAGAAGATTAAGGTTACGCACATTGAAAAATTATATCATGTTAAACACAAAAATTAAAGAAGATTCAGGTTATAGTTTGGTTTTTTTCTTTTTTAAATCACAAACAGAATTCTCTATTCATCAGTGAAAACTTATTATTAATCAGTTTTCAAAATATGTTGTTTCCATGTTAATGATTTACCAAAATTAAAGGAGCAGAGTAGAAAAACTCTGAAACTCCCATTCTTTATTTTATCCTGAAGTTCCCAAACTAGCATCTAGTTTGTCCCCTCTGATCTATGAACCTGCCCTCTGGTTTTCCAGTTTAGAAACCGCTGTCAAATATTTATCATCTTACGTTCAAATGAGTGTCCCAACCAAAACTGGAGTTGGTCTATTTTAAAACAAATCTGAGAATTGAAATCAAAACCTCTCTGTCTTTTAGTACTTTGATTGTGCCTAATATTCTTCTACTTGCATGGAGGAAATTTATAGTCACAAGGAACAACATATCAACACATCTTGATTAAAATCATTACTTTGACATTTTCTAACATAGCTCTAGGAAGGAAGAAAATATTTACTTTCATTGTTGCCTCATAGCAGTTAGAATCGTTGAATTATCTTTTTATTTTTAATATATAAGTAAGCTGAGGTATAGTTTGAGTTCTTCAAGGCCATTTTGTCACTTGTAGAGTCAGGAATTAGCTTATTTTCCTGATTTCCAGCTCACTGCTCTTGATAAGGCTTCACTGACAGAGAAATTACATGCTCCTCTGAAGCTTTCTTTCTCAGACTCTGGTTCATTCTGACCTCAAGTAATTTCCAAATCCAGTTTCCCAGTCAAAACCCCAGATGCACCTGAAGGTTTCTTTCTCGTGGGCCAGGTTCAGAATTTGGGCTGAGAGCTTCTGCCTCTAGATTCAATGTGTCTCCTTTATGATGTAATACCTCTCAAACACAGTAGATCAGCCTTGCAGATTATATTTTAACGTCTACATGGCTTGCAGAATTTTGTTTTGAACATGATCGCATATGTTACAACCATATTCATGTTCTAATCATCTTTATCCCTTCACTGACCCCCCACTTTTACTAAGTCATAAAAATACAAGCATCTGCTCTCCATGAATAGGTTAGAGATCCTCACAAATCTAGATTCCCATGGAAACCAATCAGAAGCTAAAAGGAAAAGAAAGAGTATATATTGAATTTCTCTGAGACCTACAGCTTGTTTTTCATTAGAGTCATGCTGATCTCTTTCAAACTCTGGGCATGGGCCAGGAATATTTTTACAGCTGATAAAAAAGGGACTTCAGATTCATTTACTTTCATTTAAACTTTTAAACATTAATTTTGTACATAACATTATGAGGGAGGAACAAAATTTTCTCTACCCTTCCAGGTTGTGCTGCCTGGTCTAATTAAATTTACACGAGACAGATTAACAAGAGAAAATAACCAAACTTAATTACATATGTATGGGAACCCCACATTCTTGAGAGAGTCAGAGACAGAAAGTTAAAATGAGGTATACATGGCATTCTGAGCTAAGGATGACGAGAGGCATCTTGAGGCTTCAGAACGGAGGAAGGTCATTCTCAGGATGAGAGCAGATGTTCGGTGATTAGAAGTTTGCCCTGCCATATAGATAAATCATGAGAAGTTCCTTCTGCTAATAAATCTTATTATGGGCAAAGCCGCAAATTTAAATTCTTTAAGGCAAAGGTAAAAATTCTCATGAGCCCACAGCATCTTGATTGCCTTTAGCCCAATATAACTCACATAGAAAAATGGTACATGTTGGAGAGGCCTGTTCTGAACCCCTTCAACATCAATTCTAAAGAAAACCTAAGCATTAATTTGCTAATTACCTTCTTATGTCATAAGACCATATTTGTCCATATAATTTCCCCTTTTTTCCCTATTCCTACTTGTACGAAGAGAGAGAGGGAATCCAGGCCCACTATTCCTGTAGTGTGAATTTTGTCAGCCCCTGGGCGCGATGTTTCCCCTGATTAAGCATAAGGCCCCTATACCTCTTTTGGCTGTTAAGCTTTTACAAAGCTCAAATAATAATTTACTAATATGGTAACAGAACTATAACCAAAATACCAAAGTAAGGGAACTGAAGAAGCCAGGGAGGAGGCAACTGGGGAGAGCAGGTTGTTCATTTGAATAAGGCCATCAAAATCATCTTCATTGAAATGTTAACACTGGAAGGAAGAATTGAAGGAGATGAGGAAGTTAGCTGTGTAAGTGGCTGAGGGAAGAACTTTTTTTGTTCCAGGCGGAAGGAACAGTCAGCACAAACACCTTATAGTGGGAGCATGCCTGGAATGTTTGAGGAGTAACAAGGAGGCTAATGAGATGTCATGATTGAGCAAGAGAAGAGCAGTAGGTAGAGCAGTAGGTGATGAGGACATGAAAGAAATGGTCACCAGATCCCATAGGGCCTTTTGGCCACTGTTAGGAATATGTTTTTACTGTGAATGTGATGAGGCATTGGAAGATTCAGAGCAAGGGATATTCTGACATATATCTTAACATTGTAATTGTTCCGGCCAAGAAATGTTGCTCCAGTTTTATTTACTCTGACCTATTCATTCTTCACATAATAACTTCTTCCCTAGTCCCTTTTACCATATATGCACGCAGTTGCTTAAATTCTTCTGAAATAAGACACCTGGTGTAGAATAAAATGTCAGTTGGTCTGATGACCATTAACATTTTGGCAAGCAAACACAGTTGATTCATGTTTAAGGTTTTTCCAATAAAATCTCAAAGTCTGCTTTATGCTTAAGAATGCTTATACTAATCCTGTATTCATACTGTTGTGGTTTTGGACCCAAGTGTAGCATCTTATTATATCCATATTTAATCATTTCTTTGAACTTCCCAGACTTAGGTAGAGTTTACCATTACCTCCTGTGTTCCTCCAGTGCCTACGTACTCAACCACTGTTACGTCACCTACCACGCGGAACCATATTTATTTGTTTACACATTTGATTTTCCCACAGACAGTGAACATATTAATATCAGGACAAGTGTCAGAGTCGTCTCTTTATTTCAGTGCCTAGTGCATAACTAATATCCAGTTCATGCTCGGTGAATTGAATTGGGTACATCGTGCAAGCTGTCAAGGTCCTCTTGGTTCTCGACTCTGTCATTCAGTATAGCTGTCATTTATCTCATTGTGAGTCACCAGAATTTTCATCCTGGTCTTTGATATCAAAATAGATCCTGCCTGCAAAAAAGTGTAAGTACCGAAACACTGCTACTAAAATTAGCTTCACCAATTTAAAATACGATTTTATTCTTTCTTTCTTTATACTTGTCTAAACAATGTCATCAGTGGTAACTAGGTCTCTTGAAAATTGTTTCTAATCTATGAGAGTCCACTTGTTTGCCATTCCAATTCTGATGTATATAAAATTCATTTATTCATTTGTTCAACATTTTTAGTATTAACTATGTTTTGGGCATTATATTATTTATATGACAAGATCTGTCTGGAAAAATTCCAGCCATTGTTAATATAAGAAGAACAGTTTGCGTGAACTGATGTCCCCTGGCAGCCAAAGAGAGTGGACTGGAATGCACATGTGTGAATAATGACAACTTCACTGTACTAGTCAGTGGGAGTGGTAGATGCTGTTGAGTGAGCATGTGTACTGTGTGGCTGTCACATTCCAAATGACTAAGCAAGTAGAGCAATGAATCTGCATCAAATTTTGCATTAAGCGTGAACATTCCTCCACGGAAACTATTAGGATGATTCAGAAGGCCGCAGCTGTGGGCCTCTGGTGATTGGAGCTTCATCGTGACAGTGTGCTGGCTCGTGCATCACATCTTGTACAGAGCTTCTTGGTAAAACAAATCACCCAGGTGACTCAGCCCCACTATAGCCCAGATTTGGTGCCCTGCACAAAAGATTTTGGCTTTTCCCTAAACTAAAATCACCTTTGAAAAGGAAGAGATTTCAGACTGACAGTGAGATTGAGGTAAAGACAACAGGGCAGCTGATGGCAATTGGGAGAACCGTGTGAGGTCCTAAGGTGCCTACTTTGAAGGGTCTGAGGCATCACTGTCCTATGCACAATGTTTCTTGTATCTGGTATCTTCTTCAATAAATGTGTCTATTCATATTACATGGCTGGATACTTTCTGGAGAGACCTCGTGTGTCTTGAAATATTAAATCCAACCTGTGTATAAATATTTAAAGTCTTTCAGATTCTGAGTCATCATGAAATTAATATTTCACCAATAAAACTAGTCCTTTTCAAAAACTTTATTGAGAATAGTCAGTTGGTTGAGAATAGTCTCAACCAAACTTTATTGGTTGAGAATTGGTATCTCAACCAATTTTAAATTTCACAAGACATGGTATGTATCTTTTAAAAACTTTTATTCACATCCTTTCTATCTCTTTGTAATTCATCAGCCTAACTCTGCAAACCATTTGTTAGGAATTTGAGCTAAAACATCAGACTGTACTTACAAACTTCTAGCCATGTATGTAACTGTTTGGTGGTTTCAGTGTTTTGCAGATTGTAAGCTAATGCATCCTGTGTGTGTTTCTGTGTTGTGTGTACATGTGCACACAGGTGCATGCTTTAAATTGATATTTAATTGAATGGTAAGGTACATATATATCAAATGTTAAATATACCGTGAATGTTCATAATGCACAGTCTGAAACTGGGAAAAACCTTCAATCTGTAAATCAAAGCATAGAAGCAATAGGAGAAAGATTACTACATATGGCTATATAGAAGTAAGAAAGACTTTTCCCTCCCAGAAAACATCATAAGCAAATAAAAAGGAGACAAATTGGAAAACAATATTTGCAAGTTCTATAATTTAATTAACAAAGGGTTAATATGCCTAATAACTAAATGGAAAAGAAAAAGACCAATGACTAAAAAACGAGCAAGAGATAAGAACAGATAGTTGAAAAGAAAATGCAAGTGGTCCTTGCATATGTGAAAATATGCTCAACATTGTTTGGCATAAGAGAAATGCAAGTTAAAATTACGATGAGATCATGTTTTTCATCTGTCAGATTGGCAAAAGTCAAAAAGTTTGACAATGTGCTCTGATGATAAAACTGTTGCTGGAGGGAATGAAAAATAATACCACCTGTATGGGGAGGGAATCTTAACAATATCCAGCAAAATTAACTAGAATATGCATTTACCTTTGTCTCAATATTTTCTCTCCTAGGAATCTATGCCAAACATATAGTAATGAAAAATAAACGATGGATGCACAAGGCTCTTTAATTGCAGTGGAATTAAATAGCATTGTATTTAAATAGCATTGTATTTACACAGTGGAATACTATGTAGCTGTAAAAAGTAATGCAAAATATTTTTTATCTCCTAAACCACACTCCCATAGCTGTCCTCTTGCTCTCTGTCTATGAGCCTGTCTCTGTTCTGCTGGTTTGTTCATTTTGTTAATTAAGTCCACATATGAGTGAAATCATATGGTATTTGTGTTTCTTTGACTGGCTTCTTTCTTTTTCTTTTCTTTGTTTTTTGTTGTTGTCTTTTAAGTATGTTTTATTGGTTATGCTATTACTGCTTTCCCAATTTTCTCCTGCTTTATCCCCCCTCCACCCTGGCCCCCCACCCTCCAGCATTCTGTCCCCTGCTTTAGTTCATGTCCATGGGTTGTGCATATAAGCTCTTTGTCTGACTGGCTTATTTCACTTAGCAGAATGTTCTTCAGGCCCATCCATGCTGTAACAAAGGGTAAACTTCTCTTCTTTTTTGTGGCCGAGTTCTATTCCATTGTGTAAATGTCCCATAGTTGTTTTACCCACTCATCTACTGATGGAAGCCTGGGCTGTTTCCGTATCTTGGCAATTGTAAATAATGCTCAATGAATATAGGGTGCTTATGTTCTTTCGAACTAGTGTTTTGGGTCCCTCCGGATATATTCCCAGAAGTGGGATAGCTGGGTCAAAAGGCAGATCGATTTTTAATTTTTTGAGGTATCTGCATACTGCCTTCCATAGTGGCTGCTCCAATCTGTATTCCCACCAACAGTGCAAAAGGGTTTGCTTCTCCACATCCTCACCAGCACGTGGTGTTCGTTGATTCACTGATGATGGCCATTCTGACAGGTATGAGGTGATACCTCATTGGGTTTTAATTTGCATTGCTCTGATAATTAGTGACATTGAGCATCTTTTTTTTATGGCCATCTGTATGTTCTTCTTGGAGAAGTGTTTATTCATGTCCTTTGCCCTGATTTTTTTTTTCTGGTGATATTGCTAATCTTTTTTTTTCTTCTTCTTTTTCCATATTTTTTTATTTAGTTATTTTTCAAGTACAGTTTTTGTCTATTTCTCCCATCCCAGCCCCCCCGCCCCATGCTCCCCACCTCCCTCCCATTTCCACCCCCCCTTAGTTCTCGTCCCTGTGTCCTTCATATTTGTTCCTCCAAATCCCTCCCCTTTTCCCCCTTAAATTCCCTTCCCTCTCCCCTCTGGGATTGAGTTTTACAAGTTCTTTACAAATTTTTTATATTAACCCTGTATCAGATGTATCAGAGAATATGTTCTTCTATTTTGGAAACTAATATTATATCTTGCTACTTTGCTGAATCCATTTATTAGTTTCAGTGTTTCTAGGTAGAATCTTTAGTATCTGTATAGTATCGTGTCATCTGCAAATAATGACAGTTTTATTTCTTCCTTTCCAATTTGGATGCCTTTGATTTCCTTCTTTTCTCTGATTGCTGTGTCTAGGACTTCCTCTACTCTGTTGGATAAGAGTAATGAAAGTGGACATCCCTGCCTCTTTCCCTGTCTGAAGGGAAATGCTTATAGATTTTGCCCGTTGCATATGATGTTGGCTGTAGGTTTGTCATATGGGGCCTTTATTGTGTGCACGTATGTTCCCTCTATTTCCACTTTGCTGAGAGTTTTATCATAAATGGAGGCTAGATGTCATCAGATGCTCTTTCTGCATCTATTGATATGATCATATAATTTTTACCCTTCATTTTGTTTATGTTTATGTATCACAGTAACTGATTTGCAAGTATTATACCAACCCTGCATGCCAGGAATCAACCCCACGTGATCACTCTGCATGGTCTTTTTAATGTACTGCTGGGTTCAGTTTGCTAATATTTTGGTGAGGATATTTTGTTTGCATCCATGTTCATCAGGGATATTAGCTTATAATTTTCTTTCTCTGTAGTGTCTTTATTTGGTTTTAGAATTAGGATAATGCTGGCCTGGTAAAATGAGCTTGGGAGTCTTCCCTCCTCTTGAATTCTTTGGAGTAGTCCTGACTGGCTTATGGCCCTGGGGTCACACTTACCACAATGGTGTCTACCCTGAGATTATTGACACACTTATTAAAGGGCTTTTCCTCCCCTTAACCTGTGATCACTAATCCATCTGGAATTGCCCTTTGAAATAATCAGAATGCAATTTCAGATAAAAACAAACAAAATATGTGAGTGGACACAAAAAGGTATCTATTATAAGATTCCATTGATAGGAAACTTCCAGAATAGGTAAAGCAACAGAGACAGAAATCAGATCAAAGGTTGCCAAGGGCAAGAGGAGTGGTGGGTGTCTTCTTCTGGTGGACCACGTGATGCTGGTGCAACCTCATGAAAGTACGTCATGCTCAGGAATGGCACAGATTTAAAATACGGACAGTACCTTTTATTTATTATTGTAAATGATAAAAATAGAAAAGCAAAGGATAAAAATATAAGAAAAAAAGGAACCCCCAAAAGTAAAATTTTAAAAAATAGAAAACCGAATCATACCATGGAGAAAATAAAAGGTATGTCACACCATAACAATGAAAGCAAATAAAAGAAACATCAGAGAGTGAAGGAAAGCAAATTCAGAATGAAGGAAAGCAACGGGCAGCTCTAGAGCTGGCCCCGATTCATTTTCCAGGGGAGCCCCCTCTCTGTGGTGGGAACCAGGACAGGGTTGAGGGAGGGCTCTTCAGGCAGGGATGGCGGGGCCTCAGTCAGGTCAGGAGGTGCTGCACAGGCCAGCCCTGGCTTCAGGAGTGCAGCCAGAGTGGCCACTGGAGATGCCTCCACTGCCGGAGGCAAACACTCTTCCAGGTCCAGAGCAGCCTCCTGGGCTGGTGCTGGAGTCACGAGAGGAGAAAAGTTCACCAATGTGTCTGCATTTCTGTGTGCTCCCTAAAGACAGAACACAGACAGAGCCCAACACCCACCCAGGACATCCTTTCACACGGGCAGTCCAGCACATGGGCCGTCTGAGGCTGGTCTTTGCTCCTGGCCAGCTTCTCCGGGTCCTCCCTGTGTGTCTGGCACTGACCCCTCCCCATAAGCTTGTATGGGTCTCTACCCCGACGCCAACCCCACCCTCCACCTCCTTGGGCTCCTGGTCACCCAGCCCTGTGTGTTGAATGTGGGCACTGTGCCCCAGGCTGCAGTCTGAAGTGATGAGCTGGCTGTAGAGCCCAGGAGCCTGTGGGGGCGATGTCCTTCTCCAGCCATCCACTGGGCCTGGTAACCAGTCACCTTGGGTCTACCCTGGCCCTGAACGATGTGGCACACCTGCCTCTCGCTGGCAGACATGGGGCAACGGTCTTCAATGACCAGCTGTCATTCCTCAGTGACCTGGGTGGAACTCTGCAATGATAGTGACCGGCAGCCAGTCCAGTGGCCTTAAGCCCTGCCCTACCTGGTCATAGTCATTTAGTTGCTGTTGCTTCTTCCCACTGGACCTTCTGCTTCCAGATCCAGCCCAGCCCCATGTCTGCACAGACTTCCACACTAAGAAAATGCAATTCACCTCCAGGGCTTGGGATAAACCATGGCAGAGAGCACCGGCCACACTCAACATCTACCCAACCAGCCTTGACTTAGGGTGTGAACATGACCGGCCCACCAGGCTGCTAACTACCCTGTCCTGTTCCCACTTGGGCAGACTCCCCTGGTGAATTCCCTTACACACACATACACAGACACACACACAGGGAGGGGACATAGGGCTGTTTAGGTGAGATCAGAATGGTGGTCTGGCTCAAACAGAACTGTCCTGGGCCATTCTGTGTTACCTTTGGGTCCCACCGTGAAAACGGCCACAAACAGTGTCTGGGATGAGTGTGGACTCAGCAGCAGCCATGGTGGAACATACTATCACTGCTGCCTCCTTTGGGGCCACAGCCTCAGGACACACTGGCAAATGACAAGAAAACATCCTGTCAGGTGTCAAAGTGTCCAGTGAAATGAGCCAGGGAGAGGCAGATTTAGAATGTGGCTGCCTGGTTACCAGGGTTCCAAGTTTGTTGGGCTCTGTCGTCAGGGAGAGAGGTCACTGCACAGTGCAGCTCAGTGTAGTGAGGTCACTGCCTGGGTCCCCTACCCCGAGCATCTCCTCGGAAAAGACCACTGACTACACTTCTATTTTTCCTTTTTGCACAGTTTTTTTTTACATTACCATTCATCCCCTTAAGCCCCTCTCTCCCATAGTCAGCACTCTCTTGTCCACATCTATGAGTCCTTTTTCCTTTCTGCTCCAACTCTCCATCCCCAAGTGAATGAAAAATTGTGGAATATTGTTATGGTCTGTCAGAGAGGAACTTGCAATTCAATTGACGGTGGACAGGCTAGACTTGGTGTGCTTGGGACTGAAGCCACCTCTGGGATGGGGAGAAAATGTGTGAAATTGCAACCAGAAATAATAGGAGGTATCCCAGCAAGAGGAGCCAAAAGCATCCTAGAGTACAAGACATGCTGAGATGTGGAGATGAGTGGGTCATCCGTCAGCGAGACCTCAGCCACAAAGTTGAAAGAGCAGGTGAGGTATGAAAGGACACCATTCCCTAGAAATACTCACAAAGGAGAAGGGTCGAAGGAGTGTGAACAGTAGACTTGTTTTTAAATTAGTATATAAGGAGCATAATTAGATTCCCAGTGCCTAAGACCGTAATACTGCTGAGTCGATGAATGGATGGATACATAGGCATCTATTTGTCAGACCTTGAGGTACAAGATTGGGAGTATATGTATCTCAGGAGCAAGACAGAAAGTTGGGGCATGACCATAACAACATTAAGGCATCCAAGTTGACCCTCTCTGATTCCACCAATGAGCTAGACCTAAATTTTTCCTTAATTAGAGTCAGAGTAAGTCCAAAGCTGGAGGAAAGATAGAATGCAGACCACAGGATCTAGAAGCAGAAAAATTTAACAACCTTATCTTGTTCAAGTTTTGAGCAGCAAGAAGAACCTTCCCAGAACACTGTGGTAGACTTTCCTTCCATCCCTTTGGCTCCCAGACATAATCTACTGTCTTGTCTAGGAGGATGAAATTGCCATGATTGTTTTTAACAATCGAAGCCACTGTGTGGATTTAATGAGGGTCCAGCTTCCTCTGAAGGGCATAGCCATTTAAAGGAGGATCGACAAAAGTGAGGGAGCTGTTAGCCTGGAAGACGATGGACGTAGATGTTAGGCAGGCATCCTTGTAGTGTTGGCCACAGTTTCTGTGGACACTTACAGGGCTTTGTGGACCTAACTATTATGTAAAGCAGCAATTTACAACCTTTTTCATCACATGGCAGACATAAACTACTAAAATTCTGTGGCACATCCAAAAATACATTTTTTTGCTGACCTGACAAAAAATAGGTATAATTTTGATTTATTTACATCTAATAGCTAGATGGCTATTGTGTTGGCTGTTGTCATTTTTTTATTTGACGGGAAAAGGGGTCAGTACCCCTGACTAAATACTTGGGTATTATATGTTTTTAAAATTCTTGTGGCATGCTGTTGAAAATCCTTGATCTAAAGCAATGAACATAGGCCACCTTTGTGGAATTCCCTCCTGCATCTCTGCCCTTCAGCTCTAGGCTACAAAAAAGCAAGCTGTACCAGCTCTGTTTACAGTGGGAGTGGCTTAACACCCTGCCTTGAGGTCCTTTCTGTTGTTTAGCAGATGTGGATATCTTTGCCTGAATGCTCCTAAATAAGGGAATACTCAGATCACTTAGCTTTGCCAGCAGCAACTATGGACACCTAAGTTGTGGCTTCGACCCACAAGTTTGAGAAGTGTAGTTGTAAAGAGCACTGGTCTGAAAAGCAAAGAATTCATTTAGTTATCAGAGAATTAGTTTTTGTGCACCTATTACAAATCATAAGGTATTATTTTATATGTTTGGGATTCAGGAGTAAACAAAGCAAAACAGGTCCCTGCCTTCAAGGAACTTACATTTTGTTGGTGGGAAATAAATAAGGAAATAAGTGTTATAAAATATAAGATGGAAAAAATAAGACTGATGTAGATCAAGGAGCCTAGGGGTTGCAAATATAAATAGGAGGATCAGGATAAGCCTCACTTGGGAAAGTAACATTAAGCGAACATTTAAAGGTTATGAGAGAACAAACCTTGCAGGGAGAGTTGAATGCCAAGTGCAAAGACCCTGTTATGGGAAATTGTTATTTACAAGGAGTAGTCAGCAAGAAAGCCAGTGTGGCTCTGATGGAGTGAGGATGAGGTCAGAGGTCATGTAAGGCCTGTTTAAGGATTCTTAAGATATTTAAGGATTCTGCTTTTACTCTGCATTAGAGGGGAAGGTTACTGAAAGTTTTGAGCACAGAAAATATGCTCTAACTTATATTTTGAAAGGTTCATCCTAACTGCCGTGCTGAGGGTAGACTGTCCAAAGGCTAAGGATTGAAAAAGTGAGACCCATTTGGAAACCGAAAGATGATGCTGCCTTGGACCAGAGTGGTTATGGTGGAGATGGTAGGAAGGGTTCCAGTTTTAAATATATTTTGAATTTACTGATGAATTTTTGATTTAAGAGGAAGAGTCGATGATTTTGACACTAAGGTTTTTTTTAAGCCTCATATCTTCTTAAACATTTTATTAGGGAGAACTTCTCCCCTTCCCATGTCAAAGCAAATCCCAGATATTATGTGAATATTTATTGCTAAACAAAATAACTCTTTTTAAATATAACCATTGTAATACTAAAAATTCAACAAGAATTATTGAGTATCATTATACCATAATGTTCATCAATGTTCAATTTCTAAATTGTTTCATAAATGAGAAATGTTTTTATTTACATTTGTTTCAATCAGGATCCAAATAAGGACTATATCTTGTGATAGGTTTATATCTTTTAAGTTCTTTTTTAAAATTTATAGATTTCTCCTTCATCTCTCTCTTTTTTTCTTAAAGTTTTTTTGGTAATTGTGGCTTAACTCCTAACCTAACTAAAGTCTCAACCTAGACAGAGTCTCTCAGTCTAAATTATGTTCCTCTGTCTTGCGTATTCCTTGTGAACTAGTTATTGGATCTATAGGCTTGATCTGATTCCGATTCAGGTTTTTTTGGCTAAACAACTTCATTGTTATGATACCTTTCTCATCAGGAGATACATAATGGTTCATTATCTCTATGTAGTAGTTACTGATGTTCATTGCTTAAAGCCAGTTGTTTATTAGGAGCTGCAATAATGGTGATATTCTATCATTCCTTCTATAATTGTTAGCAGGAATAATTCATTAAAGAGAAAATTCATACAGAAAAAGAAAAATAAATCCTTGATTTTTTTTTTTTAGTTTTCAAATTAATGAGTTGGTTTCCTGCGTCCTTCTGTTACTGAACAGTAATGGGGTTCTACTGCCCACTGCCCATCAGCAAACTCCAGAGGCAGAGGTTTGATGAAAAAGGAAAGAGGTCGTTTATTCCCAACCTACACAATTTTGGAAGAATGGCAGGCTCCCCTCTAGAACACCCAAAGAATAACCTCGTGACCACCGTTTGCCAGATTAGTTCAAGGTTGTGCCTGGAGTTCCTTCCCCCGTTTAAAATGCCGTCCTTTGGGAAACGCAGGCAGGTGCAGTATGATCATCCAGGTGGTTTAGCCTGTTCCAGGTCACAGTCCAGTTCTAGGCATCTTTCTGGAGTCTGTGTGTGTGCAGCCTATGCAGCCACCACTTCCTGGGTCCTGGGCCTACGGCCACTGCCAGACCATGTGGTTTCTAGGGGCCCTGGACCATGAGTGCTCCAGCCCCCAGCAAGGTAGAGGGTAAGGAGAAGAGGCAAACACCTCTGCCCTCTTTTTGTTTAAATCTCCAGGTCCAAAATTCCATGTACTCCAGAAGCATCTAGCACCCCAGCCAATCCTATAGGCCAGACTGGCAGATCAGCACCTCTCCCAACCACCATGTTAACCTCTGTGGTACACGTGTTGCTGTGACCTCTTGTCATCTCTCCTACCAGGAATCGGAAGTTGGGTAGGAGAGCTAGCCTCTGTCAATCACTCTCAGTAGCTACCTGCAGCTTCTGTGCCCATGCGCATCAGGCACTGTTCTAGCTCAGTTGCTGTGGCAACACAATGCAGTCTCTCCAGCACTGCATGGGGTGTTTCCTGTGACCCCTCCCTTCTCCCCAGCAATCTCCCTGTATCAATTCCATGACGATCAATTAAATTTTTCCTTTTTAGCATCATCATATACAAGGCATGAGATTTTTTAATTATCATTTTAACATATTCTGTCAGCCCATTGTTATTTTACTTAATTGATATTCAAATTCATCTTTGGTTGGGAGAGGTCCTTCAAGTTGGTTCTTGGATTATTTTGACGTGATCCTATTATATGATAGCTTCCTTGCTATCTGATGACCAAATATTCCAGGTTCATTTCTGTATTTTTTGTTCCGGACTTAGAACCAGCTATTTCTTCTAGGAACTATGGTTCCTTCCTTACAGCAGGGAAAGGTGTTTAGAGACCACAGTCTACTCTCTAGCCCTGCTCGTCGTCTCTGTGCTAGTGATTGTTTCTAATCCTTTACAGGGGATGCTCCTTGGAAACTTTTTTGAATAAAAATATGATTCAGTCACTTCCTATTCTAATTCAGAACTAAGGTGTATATTTTTCACTTAACCTCTTCAATCTTACATCTCTGCTGCTTTTTCTCACCCCGGTGAGAATGAGAGAATATTACATAGTGTAGATGAAGAAACGAGACTCAAAGAGTTTGAGTAATTTTTCATTAAGTGGCAGAGTGCAGGATTCATAGATCTGACATCAAAGGCTTTGCTTAAATTCATCTTTCAAAAATTTGGCTTGGCACAGCTTCCTTGCTTCAAAGCATAGCATTTCTCATAGAATTGCTAGGTAGACAATTCAACTCAACGTGTACTGAGTGGCCACTTTCATGCAAAATTCTGTTCTCTCGTGTAAGACTGATGTCCACCAGCAAATCTGATGTCCCTCAGCTCTACATTCTAACAATTATCCAGAATTCAGCCTTTTCTCAACATCTCTCTACTACTACCCTGTTCATAGTGACCAGATATCTTGGATTGGGTTACCAACTATATTAGCCCTGCTTGGATTACTGTAGTGGCCTCCTTACTGGCCTTTGATTTCTGTTCCTGCCCCCTGCAGTCTGTGCCTGTCCCATCGGCCAGCATGACCTTTTAAAACCCTAATCAAATCATGTTACTTCAGGCTCCAGACCCTCCAAGGGTTGGTTTTTAGTCTCAGAGTAAAAGCCCAAGTACTTCCTAGTACTGGTAACATCCTAAATGTTAGAAATCCCTTGTTATCTCTATGACCTCATTTCTGACCCCCTTGTTTTCTCTGCATAAGCTACTCTTTCCTCAGTGCAGTTCCTCTTGGAAGCAAAGAATGCTCTTCATGCCTCACAGTTTTTGCATTTGCTCTTCTCTCTGATAGGAGAGCTATCCCAGTGGGGGTCTCGGTGTTTAACTCTCTCACTTTTGTTAGTTTTTTCCTCAAAAGTCAGTTTTAATGAAGCCTTCCCTGGCTATCCTAATAGCCCCTTACTTCACACATTGTACTCTCTCTACTCAGCTTTATTTCTTTTCCCCTATCACTTAACACTATCTAAAATACTATACTTTTACTTACCTTGTTTAGTGTCTTTTACCCTACTAGGTATGAACTCCATTGCCTAGAACAGTGTCTTGTACATGATTGGTGGTCAAACAATATTCATTGAGTGAATGAATATACTTCTAAAGTTAAAGCTTCATTAATTTTCCCAGGTGGTCCAGCATTTCCTTTGCTATGCATGTATTCTCAACTAAAAGTATATGATGATATTCCAGTTTTCTAATATCAGAATATTTTTAAAAGGAAGAATAGCTTTGCTTTGCCACCTCTTTTTCTGATATAATCCTCTGCCCTCAATCCAGTGACTCTTGCTTGTTCTTCATAGAATACTTCCTCTCTGGGGACCATATATTTCCTTTTCCTTATTTCTTCCTGGTTAAATAGGCACAGACTGTCCATTTGAGCTGATCCTCCTTGGAAAGTGAGTCAGTGCAGCCTAGTGGAGAGCAGCGGCCTGAGCATTTGCATCTCCAGAATGTTTGTATTGACAAATGGCAGTCAGTTATTGACATTTATGTCCCTTGGTGATACTGCAATTGGCTTATCTTTGCTGGTCAAATGCCTTAATTGTTCTGGCCTTTAATTCAGTCAAAGTTAGAGCTAGAGCAGAAAGGAAAGAGAAGGAATAAGTCTCACAGAACATTAAACCTGAGCTAGGAGGCTGCTGGCAACGATCAGCTTGTCATAATGTTATGATTTGTTCATTTTTATACCATTTATTAGCCTTTACTTGTTGTGCCATTTGGCCTCCAGGGCAGATAAAGTGCTGTCTAATTTGGTAGGTTTGCTCCTGTCAGAGCAGCCTCAACAGGGAAGGTGTTAGCTGCGGTGACAAATAATCAATAGCTGTCGTTGTCATGAGGAACGTGAGCAGTTGGGCCTTTCATCTGGAGGATTAGAGGTCTAATTGGATTGAGAATAGGGAGGGTGGGCTGTTGGGTAACCCTGTCAGCCTTGTGAAGCTGTCAAATGTCGGCCTTATTCATGGTGAAGGGAGTAAGGAACCTTGTGCTTTCAGAACTGAGGAGGAAGGTTTGCGAAAGCCCTTTATACAAAGGAGCAGATCCTGGGGTCGACTCCGCTAATGTATGCTCCTTGTTTTATTTAGTTGGATGTCCTTTTGGGTAATAAATCTACGTAACTTGAAATGATATCTTCATGCAAAACACACACACAATACAAATCCAATTGTAATTCTGCATTTGTTCTATAAAAATCAGTGCGACAGATGTGGTTGATAGTGGTATTCAAATCTTTTATGTCTGAATTGACTTCATTAAAATTTTTTAGAACATGTCATGCTTACAGAAAACCTGCAAGTACAGTACAACAAACATTTATTTTCCCCCTGAACCATTTGGGAGTGAATTGCTGACCTGGTGCATTAGAACTTCCAAAATTTTTAGTGTGTACTTTTCTAGAAACAATGACATTCCTTAACGTTAACATAATATGACCATCAAAATCAAATAATTAGCACAAATAATTAAAACTGCTGTCTAATCCTCAGACTGCATTATTATCCCAATAATATTCTTAAGAATTAACTTCAAAAATCACACATTGCATTTAGTTTTCAAATCTCCTTCATCTCCTGTAATCTGGAAAAATTTCTAATCTTTCCTCAATTTTAGTGGTGTTGACACATTTGAAGATTACAGGCTAGATAAAAGTCCCTCCATTTGGATTTGTTAGATATGGTCTCATAATTAGATTTGTGTTACTCATATTGACAGAGATATAGGAGCGATGCTATGTCCTCCTCATTGAATCCTATCAGATGTTACAGAATTTCGATTTGTCCCATTCCTGGTGATGTTCACTTGCTCAGCTGATTAAGGTAGTGTTTCCTTTTCTCTACTATACAGGTGCTCTTTCATCTTTGTGATTAATAAATATTTGTGGGGAGGTACTTTGAAACTCTGTAAATATATTATTGTCTATTTTATCTGATATTAATGTAGTCACTCCCTACTTTCTTAGGATTATCGTTTCAGGCATAAGTTTTTTATCCTATTACTTTCAACCTATCTGTGTCTTTATTTTTTAAGTACACCCTTTGTAGAAGCATAAAGTTGAATTTTGCTATTTTTTTAACCTAGTCTGACAATGTCTACATTTTAATTGGAATGTTAGTTCATTTCTATTTAATGAATTATTGATACGGTGGAGTTTCAGCCTTCCACTTTCTTTTCTGTTTGGCCATGTCTTTTTGTTCCTCTCTACTTGTTTGCCTGCTCTTTTTGGGATTAATCAAACATGGTTTAATATTTTATTTTACTTCCTCTAAAATTTTTAACTGTACCTATATATTACTTTGAAGAGGTTGCTTTAGGGTTCACAATATGCATCTTTTTACAGATCGCATTCAGTACTGTCCTGTTTCTCATAAAACATCAATCTGTCATCCCACTGCCTCCCGGCCTCTGCTGTTTCTGATGCACTGTAATTCCTGTTTTTCCTGTGCATGGAGTGGTTATTGTGGCAACTAGTTTCTGTCAGTACTTTATTCTTCAGCTTCAGTTTTCAGCATTGAAACCAAAAGTAAAAAGCCCGTTTCAAATAGTGTACTTTTCAGTTCTAAAATTGTGCTTGGATCTTTTTATAGTTTTGTTTTCTTTGCTGAGATGTCCTCATCTCTTTGGTCATTATAACCATCTTTTCTCCCATAGCTGCTCCAGAGTCTTGTGTGCTAATTGCAGCATCCAGATCATCTTTGAAATCTGTTTATATGAATTATTTTTTTCCCTTAACACTGAATCCTATTTTTTGGGTTTGTGTGTGTGTGTGTGTGTGTGTGTGTGTGTATATAGTAATTTTTTATTATACACTCAGAATTTTTTATGATAGATACATTGTAGGGGTTTTTCATTCTCTTATCCTCTAAAGAGCGTTGATTTTTTTGTTTGTTTGTTTTATTTTATCTGGCAGTTAAAAATGGCTAATCATACTGAATCTCTTGCATGTTTCTTTCTTTTTTTTTTTGTAGTCTTTAGTTGAATTTCTTGGACTTGTCCACTGTCCACAAAAAAAAAGTCTATACTTTAAAGGCCCGGCTCTTCTTTCAGTGAAAAACAAGAGATGTGTACCAAGCCCTCTAACTAGTTGGGACTCAAACTCCAAATTTGATCTGTTTTGTGTTGGGCAGTAGCTGACATCTCCAACAGCTTTTCCCACCTTCCGTTTGTTGGTTTCTGCAGACCCCATGCCTGTGCAGTTCAGGGGTCAGCCAAGAATGTATGAGGACAGATATGCATAAAAGAGATCTCCCTCTTTTTGGCTCATCTTTCCATCTCTGTTATTCCATCATTGTAATCCAGTATACCACACTCTATTTTCTAATCAACTTAAGTAGTCTATTAGTCCTCCTGATTTGTCTTTTTTTTCTTCAAACCACTCTCCATTCAGCAGCCGGGTTTCATTCACTCATTTACTTATTTGTCAAATAGTTGATGATCACCCAAAAGACAATACTCTCAAGCAGACAAGCTGTTTTAGCTGTTAGGTTGACTTGACACATAGATGCAGCTGGTAAAGAGATCACAAGACCAAATTTTTAAAGGTAGTATATTATTCATGGCACAGCAAGCATCCTGAGCTTTCCGTTTGCATGGGTTCTCCTTGCCCGCGAGTCCTGCAGGGGTGACATGGAGGCAGGTTCAGGTAGATGCTGTACAGGCAGTGGCTCTGTGTCACACCTGAGGAGTCTTGAGTTTAGAAAACCCCCAATCTTACTTTAGGACTTTGAGCAAACAGGCCCAACCTTTGTCCCCAAGTGAAGCATTATTTTTATCATTCTGGTCAACAAGTGAATCTACCCTCTGACTTGCAGGGAGATACTATCTCTAGCTTCCAAGGCCACTACTATGCAGATAGCCTTGAAAAGATTATCCAGTTCTCAGACATCTAGAAACACTGTGGAGAATGCCTCCCAAGAAGTGTAAGGACCAAAGTACAAAGCTTTGGTCAAGCTTTGAGGGTGATTCCAGAGATCACAGAATTGTGTCCGTCTGTATCCCCCAAGTCCTTTTATCCCTTCCCTTTCTATCTGCAAAGGAAATCTCAACTGCATGCTAAATGTAGGCTTAAATTTTAGATTTTTACATTTTCCATTCCACAACAAGATAGAAGACTGAAAACCAGAATTACCTGGAAAGTCTTGGACTTACATTCCTTTACACTAAACTAGAAAGGTCCACAGAGGCATTTTCTGTTCATCATTAGCTATTTATTAATACCCTGAGCAGCTAACCAAAGGGATTAATCAGAAGAAGGAGAGACTAGATATATATATATACCATGATTCTAGCTGCAAGGACCTTATACTCAAGATAAAGAGAATGGGCCTATACTTGAGTAATCTTATAAGACAGTGTTGGTATGCTTTGTCCTTACAAGAAAGCGAGGCTGTAATTGCTTCTTGGGTGGGAGCAGTCATCAAGGGAAGCATTTATGTGGGAGCATTTCAGTTTCCATTAATATTACTCTTCCTCTTAGGTGTTGAGAAGCAGTTATTACATCAGCTTTTTTATTCTGACTTCCTGGTAGAAGCCACAAATGTGCACTGAATTAGTGACAGTGAGGGCTTTGCCTTGTTCAGGAAGTCATTCCTCAAAGGCAAGCTGGAGTCTTCCAGGTATTTTACAGGCGCATAATTCCCTGCATTAAAACCCTTCCTGTCTAAAGTACTCAAAATAGCTACTTTTTTTTTATACTGAACCTGCCTAATACATGGTAGAATTGAAATTTCAAGTGGGCCTTAATGAAACAGTCAAACTTAGATAAGGAACGGGAATGGGGAACAGAATTGCAGGCAGCGGAAGGAGAGTGAACAAGGACCGAGAGGCAGAAACGGCTATGGCAGTCTTTAGGAACCGAGGAAGTTGATCATATAAGAGAATGAGAGGTGGCTTCGGGTTTTCTATCATAAAAATCTCTTTTTTCCCCTATAATTCCAATCATTTTCATTTCTCTTTTACTATTTCATACTTTCTTTCTTTCTCATTCTTCCCTGTTTTTTCTTTCCCTGTATCATTTGTCTATAGCTTACACCTTCCAGTTTCACAGAGGTATCTGTAGACATTACTTACTCATTTGGTGACCTTCAGGGCTAAAGAAGTTGCTACATCTCCCAAGTTTTGTCTTTTCCATTGAATATTCCACTATTATTAGCTCAACAGAGTTATTCTTGAACTTGGCTCTATTACTGAGCAGACTCATTCATAAATTTAGCCTCCTTGGCCTACCGGGATTTACTGTGGGCTACCAGAAAGCCTCCTCAGATGTGCATGACTGCCCTTGGAAGCTCTGAGCTTTACAGCCCTGTTTACTGTCATCTGATTCCAAGCAGAGCAATATCTCTTTTCCATTGGCAGTGGAGAGTTAAGGCTGTGATGGGGAGTTTGAGCATAAAAGTTATGTGAGGGACTGAAGAGGGTGAAGGCAAGGCCTGCCGGAGGTAATAAGGTAGGTATTTCACCAGAGCTATAGGCAAAGTAAATCTCGAGTACAAAACATAAAAAAAAATATATCTATTTTGGGGAGCCGTGGTGGAGGACCTGCGGTTACTTTTGATAATGTAGGTTGTAAGGAGGCTTGGTTAGAAAGAACCCCTGCTTTGGGTATTTGGGGGGGTGTAAATTTCATTTTCCTGCCACACTTTCTTGCATTTATTCTCAGTGTTTTATACTGCCCATTTCCCTGTAGTTGGGCTTGTTAACCATAGTCTGAAGTAACTTTCTCCTTGGCTTTGTGAGAATTTTTTTTTTTTTAGTTTCCCAAATTTAATCTGTCCAAGAAAAATAAGAATAGGTATTAAGCAGCTATATGTTTCTTATTTTCAAACACAATACATCTTAAGTTGTAAAAGTCCAAAAGAATCTTAAAAGTCATTCTGTGCAGCATTTCCCAAAGTTTCTTCCTTAGAACAATATTCTCATGAAATGTTGCGTGAAAAATGTGTCTCATGGTCAAATTAGTTTGGGAAATGCTGTGTGCTCCTTCCTGGAAACTCACTGTGCATGGTAGCAACTTAAAGACTCTGAGAAGTCATATAGTAAAGAAGCCTGTTTATTTTTTTAATCTGGGGTTTCTTTTAATCATTTGATCTCAATACAATTTCTTTAGCATAAGCTAATAGCATCTTAAGGAAATGGTGGTTTATGAAACCTTTTGCTAAATACTATTTATGACTTAATTGGATCGCTTTGTTTCACAGTTGAGGAGACTGAGGCTCAGAAAGTTGTCCTACGCAACACATCCAGAATCAGTGCCTTCATTACACAAGGTAGAAGCTGAACAATACTTACATCCCTAGCATTTGATGATGATAATACGGTTGCACTGGTGATAAATGAAAACATTTTATGATTGCTAGAAAAAGCATTACATGCTAACAAAAAGTTGTGTAGTTTGCTGATATTTTAAATAGTTGTAGACTACAGTTCTCTGTTTCATTGGCCTTATAACAATGTCTGATGTTGGTCTTTGGAAATTGGTCAGAGCACTGGGTTTTGCAAAACCAGTTCAAGTCTGTCCAAAGCCATGGGAAAGGGTGTTCTCTGAAGTTTTTCCTTTTCCTGTGACTCTCACAACATTCTTCAATTCCCTCTACCCTAGAAAGTAATAGATCTTCCTTAAAGAAATGCCCATCCTAAGGTGATCACAAGAAACAGGTTTTCCCACACCTGATTATATTTCTTCCTTCATTTTGCTATTTTAATAGCATGCTTCATATTTTATCCCCAAGATGTTTTATTTTCCAGAAAATATTATACTGTACATAAGAAACACCGTAGGAATTTTTTACTTTTCAGGACTTCATTTTGGATCATGTTTTTGGTCCTTACTGTACTTAGCTAAGTCAGACTTATTTCTCTACCATCAAAGAAAATATCCTAGAATTAAATTCTTGAATTGTGCTTGATCTTTCTGCCTGGCAGTCATTTAAATTAGATAGTACCTACCACTGTCTTAAAATACCTATCACTTGTTAGGAATGCTGCCATTTCTAGAAAAAAACTGGCAGTGGGAAAGGAATGTGGGATGAAGCAAATGCCCAGTATCTATAATTTTATCATCAAAACTCTGTGTGTAGTTTTTGTTGCTGGAAATAAACATGAATCATGATTAGTGTCGGGGGCTCACAGTAGTATCAGAAGTTTTTATGGGCACTCTGCTGGTTGCTTGATACAAGCTGGTATCTTGTGCTGTGTTTTCTCAACTGCCTTTGTAAACACTGTAGCCTTAATAGATCATTTTGAAAGAAGCTACCATCCTGCTGAATGCGTTGGTAGCCTCCTTTCAGGTTTCTGACATATCCTTAATCTGATGCTGAGCTTTGTCATTTGGATCAATAGTAAACCAGATAAGATGTCTTCTACTTGTAAGGCTATGGCTATAAAAGGTATTTGAAAAATAAATTCACTTTTTATGTCCATGCCACAAATTTGAGGAGTACTAATTTGTCATTTGTCTCTCCATCTGTCTGTAAACAGTCAGTTAAATTGGTTATTGATAAAGGTGAATTATACTTGAAACAAGAGTAATATAGAAATAAACTTCATAATAAGTGTCTTAGATTCCTACAAAAAGGTGACATCTCTTTAAAAAAAGATGGCATAACAACTTTAATCTTTATTTTAGAATAACTCATTTAGTGTTGTTTTCTATTCTAAATCATCATTAATAACAATATAATTATAAATTATATTTCACAAACTATTTTACATATATTATTTAATCTTCATAATCTTTATGACATATCTCTTTTATAACTTGTAATGCATTTGTTATTCATTCAAAAAGTATTTATTTAATGCCTGCTATATATAAGGCACAGTGTTAGGCACTATAGATTCTATATACAAAAAAACTTGGTGATAATAGATTAGAATTGTAGCATTCTAGTGTTAGAAGAAATTCTAGAATATCATCTTCAAATTTATCATTTTACAGAAACTAAATTCCAGCCAGTTTGCAACTCATGGTCAACCAGCTATTTAGTGGCATTATTTTTTTATCTTTAAATTTTTTGGGGGGGGGGAATTTGTGTTTCCTCATCTGTGAGATAGCAATAATTCTGGCTTTCATAACAGTGATATTTTGAATATTAATTAAGGTGTTATGTGACATTTCACAGTTTTAAGTGCCATCTGAGGATAAGACACGTCACTTGAAGATTAGAGGCAGGAAGAGAGTATATCAAAATGTAAACCATGGTTTGTGAGGTGCAGCCTGGTCACTGTTTTCTTCTTTATATTTCTCTTTAGTTTTTAAATGTCTTTAATAAATATGTTACATGAAAATTAAGGGTTTTTCCTGTTTTCTTTTAACTTTATGTCTTACCATGATTTCGGATTTACAGAAAAGTTGTACGAATATACAAAGAATTCTCATGTATCCTTTACCCAAATTCCCCATATATGCACACTTAACCATGCATACTTTACCCTTCTCTCTCAGAATATGTGAGTGTGTAGACACTGTCTTTTGAACCAATGGTCCCCAACCTTTTTGGCACCAGGAACCGGTTTCATGGAAGACAATTTTTTCATGGATGAGGGCGGTGCAAGGTGCTGGGAATGATTCGAGCACATTACATTCAAGTTCACCTTCTGCCGTGTGGCCCAGTTCCTAAGTTGGGGAACCCTGTTTTAAACCATATGGAGTAAGTCCCAGATGTGATACTCTTTTGCCCCCAAATCTTTAGTGCATATTTCCTAAAAGCCTGGATACTCTCTTATATAACTACAGTTCAATTATCAAAATCAGGCAATTAACATAAATATTGTAATCCATGAACCTAATTTAGATTTTGGCAATTTTCTCAGTGATAATGTCATCTAGGTAAAAGAAAATCCAGGATCAGGCATTGCATTTGATTGTTACATCTTTTAGTCTTCATTAGTCTGTACCAGTTCCTCAGTCTTGTGTGCATGTGTGTGTGTGCGTGTGCCACGTGCACAGTTGGGGACACTGACATTCTCTAAGAGTACAGGCAATTACATTGTGTTTCATTTTGGATTTAACTTATGTTTTCTGGTATTTAATTTGGGTTATGCACTTTTGGTAAGAATACCACAGGAGTCATGCTGTGTTCTTGGTACATCAGTCAGAAAGTGCTTGGTGATGCTAACTTTGGTCGCTTGGTACTGCACGGTAACATGACTGTTTTTCCTTTGTGAATAGCTAATTTGAAACCATGGAAATATCCTACTTCTCAAGCTTCTCAAGCACCCACTAGTCTTAGCATCCTTTGACCACTCCCACCTAAATCAGTTATTTATCATGATGGTTGCCAAGTGGCAAAAATTATTTTTAAAATTACTGCTTGTTATTCCACATCTAAAATTTGATGTCTAGTTTGATGGAAACAATAAAAATAACCTCTCACATTAAACAAAAAAGCCAAGAAGGAGTGGAAGACATTGCACCAAGATGCTAACAGAGCTTACGTTTGGCTTAGGGTAGTAGAACTGCACATGACCTTTCTTCATTTTCCCAATTTTCAATAATTTTCCAAATTTTGAATGCATATCTAGTATGTAATTCATAACTTTTGAATGGCTTTCTTTAAAAAAAAACTTACAAAGTCAGGATATTTTTTAAATATTTTATTTATTTATTTTTAGAGCGAGGGGAAGAGAGGGAGAGAACCATCAAATGTGTGGTTACCTCTCATGCGCCCCCTACTGGGGACCTGGCAACCCAGGCATGTGCCCTGACTGGAAATTGAACTGGCAGCCATTTGGTTTGCAGGCCAGCGCTCAATCCACTGAGCCACACCAGTCAGGTTGGATGGCTTTCTAAAATGCATGTTTGTTTATTTCCAGTTGGCACACAAAGAGCTTGAGGTAGATACTAAAATGTTGATTTAACAATTGTGATGTGCTTGAACTCCGACACCTGTTAGAGCAGAATTAAGACACAGCTGTGGCAAACAGGTTGGTACCTACCCTGGAATAAGTAACAAAATGACACAACAAAAATAGCATTTGATTTACACATCTTTCTTTCCCACTGCAACCACTAAACCTTCGCATTATTTTTTACTAACTCAGTTTCTTTTCTCTTCGCTTCAAAGGGAAAGGGACTAGAATGGTGGCAAGAAGATGAGAAGCAGTACAAAGTTCAGGGATTGATTTGTAGATGGAGGTAGGTTATGATACGATTTTTAAAAGAGGGTTCTATTTGAGACCAGAAGACTCAATTTGACTCAAGTATTACCACTGTGAGGACCTTGGCTACCATTCTGAAAACAGGTAATAATTATTAAGTCAGATTACTAGTTAGTGCTGAGCATTTAACGAAAATCTTTAATGCATGGTCTAAATGTGGTTCATTAGGAATTTCTGAGTTTAGTCAAATTTATTTATACATTTGTGTGCACATTTATCTTTTCCATTATCTAAGAAATCCCATCCATAGTGTGGAACTGAAGTAGAAAAGGCAACAGATGGAATCAGTCAGTTGTTTGAATAGTTCCCCCAAAGGCGTGTATCTTAGCAGAGTAGATGAATTGATTTTTTTTAAACTACATGTTAGTATCAATAAAACTAAGGTACATTGTTGAAAAACTAAAGATGGGGCCAACCACAAAATTTGGGGTACTATAAAGGAACCAGGGAATAAATAAGATTTGCTGCATTTAATTTCTGAATTTAACATTAAAACATGGCTTTTAAAATAACTGCTTGCAGTGTAACTCAGAAGGTGGGTGAGGATTGGTGAGGAGCACAGGCCAGGCAGGTCACAATGGACATGAGACATTGACAACAATGAAGAGCAAATTCTTTATTGTTCTGTATCTAAAACAAGCATGGTCAAATAAAAAATTGTTTTGTTTACAAAGACTACTTTTATGATGAGAGGAGAACCATAATAGTATCACAAAAAGAAGCCAGTATTTATTGAGCCATTTCTGTGGACCAGTCACTGTGGTTTTTTACCAGTGGGAAATCTGAGGCTTTGAGCAGTAACATGCTCCCAGTTAGTATAGCCAGCGAAGTACCCAGGTCTGAATGATTCCAAAATATATTCTCATTTAATTATACCATACTGCCTCCTCATCAGTTAACATTTCTGGTTCCACTAAAGCTTGAACTTCATTATGCTAGAGAAATGAATTTTCCTATCAGAAAAAAAGGAAAGAGATTCAAAAACTGTTACCTTGTGGTTATAAAGTAAAAAATAAACAAATGGGATTATATCAAAATAAAAAGCTTTCATATAGCAAAAGAAACCATCAACAAAATGAAAATGGAATTCACTGTATGGGAGAACACATTTGCTAATGATATATCTTATAAGGGGTTAATCTCCAAAATATATAAAGAATTTATATATCTTAATGCAAAGAAGACAAACAATTCAATTAAAAAATGGGCAAAGAACCTGAATAGACACTTCTCTGAAGAAGACATACAGATGGCCCCCCCCCCCAAAAAAAAAGAAAAAATGCTCAATGTCACTAATCATCAGAGAGGTACAAATTCAAACCACAATGAGATATTACCTCACACCTGTCAGAATGGCTCCAACCAATAAATCAACAAAGAAGTGCTGGCCATGGTGTGGAGAAAGGGGAACCCTAGTGCACTGTTGGTGGGAATGCAGACTGGTGCAGCCACTGTGGAAAGCAGTGTGGAGTTTCCTCAAAAAAGTAAAAATGGAACTGCCTTTTGACCCAGTGATCCCACTTCTGGGAATATATTCTAAAAATCCTGAAACACCAGTTCAAAGAATATATGCACTGCTATATTAATAGCAACATTACTCACAGTAACCAAGATCTGGAAACAACCCAAGTGACCATCAATAAGTGAATGGATTTAAAAAGCTGTGGTACATTTACACAATAGAATACTAAATGACTGTAAAAAGGGAAATATTAACCTTTGGTGACAGCATGGATGGACCTGGAGATTATTACGCTAAGTGAAATAAGCCAGTCAGAGAAAGACAAATCCCATATAATCTCAATTATATGTAGAATCTAAGGAACAAAAGAAACTGACAGACAAGATACAAACAGAAGCATAGATGCGTGGAACAGACTGACAGCTGTCAGAGGGGAGGGAGGAGGGGCTAGTGGATGAAAGAAGGGGAAGGGATCAGCCAAAGGACATACATGGACAACCCACGGACACAGACAACAGTGAGGTGATGGGGGAGGGAAGGGGGCAGCAGGGATGGGAGGAGAGTGAGCAGAGGGGGAAAACGGAGACATCTGCAGTGAGAGTGTCAACAATAAACACAATAAATAAATAAATATAACCTCTCAAGTTCCACAAACCCCAGCTGAGCAGCATCCGGCCTTGGCATGCCCTGTGCCTCTTGCTCAGCAGCCCCGAGCCTGGCACTGGTGGCAGCTGGCTTCTGTTCATGGCTTGGCCTTTCCCAGGCACCTCCAAGCCCAGCACACACACCAAAAGAAGTAAAAATGATTAGAAATGGTTGTTCTTGAGGCAGCTTTATTAAAAATACATTCAGCTTTGAAGTAGCTGTAAAGAGTGGGTCTGCTGCTTCTTTGAATCGTGGAGTCAAAGAACATGAAGCTGGATGAGTCATCAGATCACAATGCAACCTTCTCGTTTTTTCACGTGGTGGAAACCAGCTAGTGGAGATTCAGTGGGTGAGGGTCATCTGGCTACCTCTCTGGTGTCGCCGCCTTATTTAAATGTTTCAGTACTGCTTCAGAAACCTCAAGGAAGAGTCTACACTCCTTTCGTCATCATCTCCTCCTTGCTTACCTTTTGGCTTCTACTCTATCCTCCGGATAGAGTAGCTGATTATTTAAAAGCTGATTATTTAAAAGCTGATTATTTAAAGCTTTTTCTCTAGTCACGTCTTTCTCCCCATCGTTCCCCACGCACATTGCCCCAGCATATCCAGCCTCCTTCCCCCTGAAGCTGGCTTAATCATGTACGCACTTTAACGAGCAGCACAGGTGCTGTTTTCTCTGAGAACCCTTTATCAGACCCATTCAAGTCTGGGTTATATACTGCATCTTCAGAGTTTTTATCACCATGTGTGCTTTTATAGGATTTATCTCATTCATTGTGTTACAATAGGGAATGATACTTGCAAATGGCTTTACTCTCTATTATAGCCAAAGTGAGGCACAGTATGGGAAGTATTGCACTGTGTAATAAGTGGATACAAGAGACTCGATATACCCTACAAATGTCGGCTTTAGAATTTCTATACAAGAAGAACTTATGTGGGGACAAATAATTGGAAGGGGCAGAAATAAGACCCAAAGCTATCTTTGTTTAGCATTTTACATAAAATTCAGAAAACATCTATTGTCCATATCAAAGAAATGGGGAGGCAGAACAAGACAGAGACGCACAAGGGGGCTAAAGTATTCGTGATCCCAAATCGAGATCCAGAACAACTGCCATCCTCTCCGTGGATTCTTTCCTGATCTGACTTTTCCCCCCTCATTACTAAAGGCTGAAAGGACATCCTCTGTCCTTCCCGTCTCTGTGGTTGGTTTTTGTATTTGTTAATGCACTTTCCTTACCGCCCCATTGCTTATACTATATGTTTTATTGTGTATGAGTGTACATCTGTATTTCAATTATTTTTGTAAAGCTTCCAGACCTCTTAGCATATTGTCTGAGTTAGAGTAATTACGTAGCAAATAACTAGTGAATCTTGAATGAAGATTGAATTAGGTCCATACTTCTTCATTGTGACACCATTTTGAATCACCTACAGAGCATGAAAGAAATATTAACTCTAAGGTCTCAGAAATTCTAATTTCATTAACTTGGGATGGAACATGCATTTTTGGAGGTTTGTTGTTGTTGGTGGTGGTGGTGTTAATTGTTTCTTTAAGCTCTTCAGGGTTGAGAACTCTGACGTAAGGCTCTTTGTACAAACAGTGATTGTCGAAGTGTGGACTCCTGAACCTTGCAGCACCAGCATTTGCAGAGGCTTACTTGAAATGTAGATCTTCGGGCCCCACACCAGAGCTAGTGAGTGAAAAGCTCAGGGGAAGACTCAGCAGTCTGTGTTTTCGAGCCCTCCAGACGATTCTAAAGCGTGATAGAATTTGAGAATTACCGACTTAAGATAAATGTGTTCCTATCAATAAAATATCAACTATGAGAAACCAAATACATTTTATAACTATCTCCAAAGGTTGTGACAGTTTAAAGGACCATTCTAAATAAAAGAGGGTCCCTCACAAGCACAAGCATCACAACATTTTATAACTTTTTAAAATATTTACTTTTTTATGAAACATTCTCCTTGGTAGGGACTAATTTTCATAATACTCTAAATAAAATATGCTATATTAGGTAGGAAATGCCCATGAAGCCCTGGCTGGTGTGGCTCAGTGGATTGAGCACTGGCCTGCAAACCAAAGGGTTGCAGGTTCAATTCCCAGTCAGGGCACATGCCTGGGTTGCAGGCCAGGTTTCCAGTAGGGGGGTGTGTGAGAGGCAACCGATTGATGTTTCTCTCCCTCTTTTTTTCCCTCCTTTCCCCTCCGTCTAAAAATAAATAAATAAAATCTTTAAAAAAAAAAAAAAAAAAACAAGGAAAAGCACATGAAAAGTCTGGCATGGCGTAAGGAAGCTTCAGAGTCAAGGTTACCTTTCCATGGTTTCTTAGACAAAAGCCTGTCTACCTTTTTTTTGTGGACAGTAACATTTGCTCTTTCTGTTGTGCTGTTTGACTCTGCACCACTTGATAGCTCTGTCTATTCCTGTGAAAACCAAGTTAGTGGATAGAGCCAAGGCTTGGAGGAGGCATTGGGGAGAAATATTAGAAGAGTTCAGCCACAGAGCAACTAAAGATGTTGCCTTTCCTTCAGTCAAATCCTCTTTGAGAGCCAGAATCTGTTTTAAGCCAGAGAGATGTTCTTGGCTGATGCATTGTCTAGCTGCTCTGCCAGATGGATGAACATCTTAAACTTGGAAAATAACAAATAAAGCTCCTTTTCTGTCTTTGAAATGCCATTCTTAGCCTTTTTCTAGGGAATTATAAAATGGCTTTTTAAAAGTTTTTAAAGATTTGCTTAAGATGGCAGGTTAGTAATGTGATTACCGTCATAGGTTGAGAATAGGGAATTTTATCTGTGAACACAGCATATAGGCTTGACAAGCAGAAATTTAAGCAAAGAGAAAGGCTGTCTGTGACTGGGGAAAGCAGCGCAGATTCAGTTTCATTTCTACAGCCCAGTGAAGTCAATGTCATTCAAAAACTTGGTTTTGTAGCTATTTGCTTTTCTATAAAGATGTACATTAAATAAAAGTCCAAGAAACCCAAGCATAACTAGGCACCAATTTAGACAAGAAAATGATCCAAGTAGGTAAGAATAATGCCCTTCTCCTTTCCAATCCATTTATACTCTGTATTTGGTATGATAGTGGTACCTCATGGTCTAGATAAAAGAACAATAATAAAGTAACTAGATTGCAATGTGCTGAGCTATTTATGTGGATATTTAAATTATGTTTTTTATTTTAGTTAGGATGTGTAGGTGCACTTTTCCAGTTTTATATACTTTCATGTATGCCAGGAATTGCTGTCTTTGGGTAAAACAGTTGAAGCAGCTATTAATATCGATGACTCATAACCCTGTATCTTGAATCTAGCCATCTCTTCTAGTCTTCACATCCATACACATACTTTTTTTCTAGACATCTTTATATAGATTTCCCTCACATGCCCCAAACTCCACATCAAAAAAAAAAAAAACCTCATAAATCTTCATCTCCCATCCCTATTTTTTCTTCCATTTTTACAGTTGTTGGCACCATTTTCCATCTTCTACTCATTCAGGAGTCCTCTCATATATTTCACTAATCCGTCTCTTTATTTTCTCTCAGCTCTTCTGGATTGCTGTAACAACCCCCTAACGAGTCTCCCAGCCTAAAGATTGGCTCCCTTTAAACCAGTACTTCCCAAAGCCTCCATATATTTTCTAAAAACACAGATCCACTCATGTCATTTCCTTCTTAGGCTCTTCCTTGGCTTCCCACTACCCATAGATTAAATTTGAGACTTTACCGTGCTGTTTGAGATTCTCCATTTGCTAGCCCCTCTAGTCATATTTTTCACTTCTCCATACCCTGCATTTCATAATACAATAATAGAGAATTATTTTCAGGATCAGAGATTTGGTTTTACCCTACAAGCTAAGAAGTTAGTCCTCTTTCTGTTTTGTGGAAGCTGACAATAAACATGAGATCCAGAATCAGAGACTTCACAGGAGCAGTCTCTGTTTCTCACTCCTTTTATACTACTGTTAGCACAAAGCAAAAACCTATGTGTTTACATGGGTTTCCTTTGCCCCCAAGAACCACGGGGAAGGAACAGAAGGCCCAGACGGACACTGCACACACAGTGGGTTTTATCATAGCTGAGGAACATTGACCTTCAGGACTCTACTGCTTTTATAGTAAGCAGTAAGTCCAGAGGAAAGCATGACCTCACTCCCCAAGATGATGGTTGTAAACATAGCCTAGATGTTGCCCATGTAAAGAGTGGTTTCCATCCTTGGCCTAAGAACATGCAGGGATGATCAGGACCCATGGTGAATGCCTTTTCCAACAATCCATCCCTTAGCCCCACCAGGGGTGTCCCTCCTGCGGCCCATGGGCCGAATGCAGCTCAGGCTGGCTATGAGTGTGGCCCCACACAATATCGTAAATTTACTTAAAACATTATGAGAGTACTGTAGTGGTTACGTGTCACAGTATATTTAATGTGTGGCCCAGAGTTGTCAAAAGGCTGGACATCCCTGCGACATGTTCTTGACGTGATCATGCCATTTGGTCAGCTGTACTCTGATTAATCTGACAGAGGCTGGGAACAAATCGATTTAATATGTCTCATACAATGTTTAATTAATAGGACTCCAAGCAGTAGGATGAGAACAACCTGCTGCATTGACTTAACTGTGCTCCTTAGCATCCTGGACTAAATCACCTGTGAATAAGCACCATCGGAGATAGTATATTTTTACTATATACAATCAGGATGTACTCTAAGGCTAGTCTATGACTATTATGACTCATGCAAGGAAGTTTGACTGGCTTGCTGATCTTTGGTGTCATTGCCAATAATTACAGAAAATACTAGATGGGCTAAAAAGCAAGCCAGACCCAGGGAAGGAATGTTTCATGGCCCTCTCTCCACCACATACAAACATATAACCTGAGGAGGCACAGGGCACTTTAGTTTAGGTTGTGTTGTACTTGACCGCATTGCACTGATTTAGCTAAGCCACATGAGCAGTATCACCAAGTAGCTGCAGCTTCAGCTGTCATGCATCGCCTAACCCAAGGCTCCTCACACAGGAAGAGAAGCATATGAATCTGTACCCATCAGATTAAAATAAACTTGTGCTGGTACTTATGTTTCTACGTGTACAAGGGAGTCCACACTCAGGAGCTGCCACTAACGGCATCAAGCACAGCAGAGAGTTTGGGACCCTGGTGTCCACATTAATTTTTTGTTTTATAACCCATGGATGGGGATGTAGGGGATCGGATTGCCAGCCTCAGCTGTTCCTTGATTCAGGCATGGCTCCAGACAACAAAGAGAACATTAATTGTCATTTAACTCCCTATACCTACCTTCCGAATGTCTAAGGCAGTGATTTTCAACTAATGTGCCACAAGAATTTTTAAAATATGCAATACCTATTTAGTCAGGGGTACTCTTATTCCTTACATTGTAGGTAAAAAAAAAAAATGACAATAGCCAACACAACAATAGCCATCAGTGTGAATAAATCAAAATTATACCTATATTGTCAGACCAGCAGAAAATTATATTTTTGGTGTGCTGTGTAATTTTAGTAATTAGTCTACATGTGCCATGAATTGAGTTGAAAATTGCTAATCTAAGGGGCACCCTTACAGGGGCTGAAGTTATTGCTTTCTCTCCTTGGCCACAAAATCGGTGTGTCTCTAGTCATCCCGTAGATGAGATACCCGTATCTCTCATCTAGAAGGTAGGTGCCTGTAAGACAGATGTACAGAGACACTCATTATATCCCCCACCCTAGCCCACATGGACACTGGTCAGGGGGCATTTGGTGAGGAGTGTGCTCAATCAGGTGGTCATCATTGATGTTAATGATCTAGGACCATGCCAACTGAAAAAACAAATCCAGGTGACTGAACCAGATTAAGTTTGATCTCTAAGCCCCCTTTCGGCCAGGCTGCCAGGGAGGGGTGTATACCAACCAGGCCAGCTCAGATTTCTCTTAGGGAACAGAAAGAAACATTATAACCAAGGATGGGCAGGGCAGAACCCCAAATTTTAAAAATAGGTGTATATAATACCCTATTATCCTCTTGTCCTGATTATTTCCCAGGAGGCTGCCAAGACAAGATGAACTCACTCTGCGAGTTCATTAACCAAGCCGCCTCACTTATGGGTGTGGACCAAGGGGAGGTAACAGAGATAGAGTCAGAAATCTTCTTTAGCTTATTTCCATGGAGGCTGTGCCAGGTCTTGACAATTTCAGATGCCTGAGTATGGTTGGGGGCACAGAATGCCCATCAAATACCTTGACTCTTGACCCTTTGTTGGATAGTCTTTGTGACAAAGGCACACCATACTCAGACTGACAATCAGATGGGATAAAACCCCCAAAACATGAAACAGTTTCTTTTCGAGGGCTTCTGTGCTGTGGGTGACGCAGGGGTATCAGACTTCAGCAGCGACACTGTAACCTGAAAAATGTCTGCTCCGCTGAGGCCCAGATGCGCCCCAAGAGGGAAGGGGTCAGAAGTCCCTGCCAGAAAAAGGTGTGTCCTCCTTCGTCACAAGGAAAGTAGACCAACTTAGGAGAGTGCTTGAGTCTGATATGCATTTGGTATCTAAATATATATTTAAATAATTGTGTTTTAACATTAAATATAAAGTTGTATTTTAATTAAAATGTATACTTTATATTAAGTAATAGAAAATAAAATTGGGTTCTATATTAAAACGTATATTAAATGTGTAAATTTAATAAATATAAAAATATCGTATTGAATATTAATAGAATAAAAATACATTTTATGTTTAAAGGTACATTTTAATATTAAATAGAAATTAATATTAATTTATCTTAAAAACACTTACCTTTTACTTTGTGCTCAGTCTGTGATGATGCATTCATTGCCATGTTCAGTGCGGGGGTGGATCCAGGGAGCAGATGGCCAACACCCTGGGCAGTGCAGGCTTATTTAGCAACCTGATTCTAGTCAGTCTTACGAGAAAACAGACCCTTACTGTGGGCACCTACACGAGTGACCCAGACTATTCGATTTGCAGCTACAATTCGTGCCCACAGTTTTTTCCTCCAAAGAGGGGTATCTTTAATCCATTCTCTGTAGTCTTTCAAGTGACAGACCAGATGACTAGAGCATTGGCAACAGCCCAAGGGTTAGTAAAAGCAGGCCCTGTCCTTAGGACTAGTATTTAAGGCAAGAATGGTGGCTTTCATTCCAGGCCACTGACTGCCTTGCCTTGACCACAGGCAGTCTTCCGGAGTTGGACTCCCTCCAGGTGAGGTTTGACTATCTTCTAGTGGATACCATCAGGCTTTCACTTAGCCAAATAATCGGCTAACTAGGCCGAAGATTCCAGCAGAACCTCCATGCATCAAGGGCACCATTAAGCCAGCAGCTTTGCTTGAAGCAGTGGCTACCTCTACACCCTGTGCTTCATCCTCATTGCCAGACAGGTCAGGCTACATACAGCAGAGTCAGGTACACAGTGCAGTTGGCTTGTGGTAGGCTTTGCATTCACTTCTGCTTATGAGTGGCTGCTCACTCCTGTCTCAACCAAGTGAACACCTAATGCATTTTGTTCACTCAAAGTTCTATATCGAAGGGCAAGGTCCTCATTGCTCTCACCAAGTATTTCCACTTTGGAGATTCCTCTGCTCAGCAGTCTTTCAGCTTGCTGCCCCAGTGTCTTGCTAACATTCCTTGCTCTGCCTGCCCAGAGATACCATTCCACCATTCAAGCTGCTTTTTTAAATCCTACTCCTGGCCATTCAGACTCAGTAACTGATAGCACAGGGTGGGTGCTTTAGCTGCCCAATCTTGCCCACCACTTGGGCCTGATCTCAGGGGGCTTCTCAGGCCTGAACCTGACTTGCAGGGCCCATGTCCTTACTCTTCAAGAAAACTGTCTCTGCCAGCATCCCATCCTCATTGCCTGTACTGTCAGGTCTTGGATTTAATTTTACTCTACTTTTTCCTTTTGTATATAGTAACTTACTACAAGGCAATAAATTGGCTGTGGGTACTGGTAGAAGATGCAAGACTACACTACCATCAGAGACAAAATAAAAGCTTTCTCACTGATAGCACAGCAAGGAGCATGAGTATTTGCATATTTGCATCCATTTACCTTGCCCCCAAGAACCGTGCAGGCGATGCAGAGGGCCCAGAGGGACACCGAACGTACAGTGGGTTTACAGGACATCTGAGGAATGCATGAGCTTTTAGGAATCTCTTCAGACTTTAGTAAGTGGAAAGCAAGACTGCTCCTGTCTAAAGTCCAGGAGGGTGACATTACCTCATTCTTCAAGACTGCACTCTGCAAACCCAGCTCTAAGAAATGGCCCAGGTAGAGAGGAATCCCCACACTTTGTATTCTTGGTATACCCTGTAAGTACACGCAGGGACACTCAGGACTCAAGGCAGGTTGCCACCCCCAGCCCTGTTGTGGCATTTCTGAGACTCGGCTGCATCTGTAGCCATTACAGGAAAGTTCGATGCAATGAGATTACTGACATCTGTGGCCTGTGGACTTCCTAGGGATAGTGATCCTTTTTAAAAAATTAATATGGTAAATGCCGTGAAAGTTTATAAATATGTAATTTTAGAGCTATCATTAGAATTAATAATAACATCATGATTCTTTTATTTCTACTTCAGTTTTAAATAATGCATCTTTTGGTATACCTAATATGGCTAGGATTCAGAATGAACTATGACAGAATGCCCACCTTACATTTGTGTGTGTATGGCAATGCTATTGTATGGCATTATATATATATAGTTATAATACTCCAGAGCAAAATTACAAGCCTATAAATGAACAAAAAGTGTAGTGCACATTTGTGTATATAGTGAACAATTGTTTTCTCTCCAGCTGCAATGAGCGTAAATGTATGTGCTGAGGACACAGAGAGAATGCAAAGGTACTAACCGAAAGCACGGTGTTCCGGTGGGGAAAGGACTGCTGTAGCAGAGTGGGCCAAGTGGTGAGCGTTGGAGTCTGTTAAAGGAATCGTTTCCAGTGAAGAAGAAGCAAAGGCTCCTAGGAGCCAGATATAGAAACTGTGGTAGCCATTTGGGGAAGAAATGTAGAATTGAGGATCCAGAATGTTTTGACGATCAGCTGCCAGCTGTCTAGAAGTTAATGATTGAGGCACTTACAGGAACAGAAGGCAGTTTTGTAGAAGATGATTTCAGATATTGCCAGTTCAGAAAGACACTGCCTTTCTTCCCATTTCATGAGTGGTCATATTCACATTAAAGCCAAGAAAATTCTTAAAATTTGGGAGTATTCTTTTCATTAATATGAGGCCGTACATAGCCTACGAGGAAGCTTTTATATTTAGAGAAATAACAGGAACAGGACAAAGATCAAAGTCAGGACCAGGAAGCCACCCACTAGTTCAGTGATAGTAACTGTGATATCCTTCATGTCACTAGACGTAAGGCTGCAAAAGATCATTATAAGAACAGATTCTTTTCATGGATTGGAAGCTGGGTGTTATCAGCTGTAATGGTGAGCAAAGAGGAAAAAAATGAAAAATAACAGCAAACAATCTTCCATTTAAGATGAGCCTCAACAAAAAATTTTTAAATATATGAAGAAATCTAATGCTAAGAAAGCTGAAAACATCCTTACTCAGATCATGAATTCATTCCTAAGGGAAAAACACAGACAAGGCAAAAGGACAAGCCACACAGAGAGAGATGATATTTGCACAGCCAACTAAGAATTAGTACCCAGCTTGTGTAAATAACTTCCACAGATCAGTAAGAAAAAGACAAATAGCTAAAATGGAAAATCAGTGAAGAACACAAAAAGGCTATTCACACAAAGAAGATACAAATAGCCAACAAATATATAAAAACATTCCACCTCAGCCCTGGCTGGTGTAGCTCAGTGAATTGAGCGCAAGCTGCGGACCAAAGGGTCGCCATTTCGATTCCCAGTCAAGGCACATGCCTGATGCAGGCCAGGTCCCCAGTGGGGGCCACGTGAGAGGCAACCACACATTGATGTTTCTCTCTCCCTCCCTTACTCTCTCTTTAAAAAAGTAAATAACATTTTTTTAAAAATTCCATTACAATGAGGGAAATGAAAATTAAGGCCATGGTAAAACACAATTGTATGCTCATTTTATTGACAAAAGTTAGCAAACCTGACAAAACCAAGTGTGGCAAAGATGTGGAATGAAAAGAATCCTCATACCTCACTGGCGGAAGTGTGAGTTGGAGGAGCTACTTTAGAGAACAGTTTCAACCCAGAAGGTTCCAAAATTCTTGAAAGTTTACCAGGAGACATGTACAGGAAAATGTATTACAATATTGACTACAACAGTGAAAAAACAAGAAACATACTAAATGTTCCTCCAGGGAATAAATAAATGCAGTATATTATTTTCATATGACAGAATACTTTCTCCAGTGAAAATGTATGAACCAAAGCAACTTGGATCAATCTCAGAAATACCACTTTGAGTAAAAGGTGGCGAGTGATTCATACAGTACTATTTATATAAAGATTGGAAACATGTAAAACAATACCATGTAACTTACAGATGCGTATGCTGATGAGAAATAAAAGTACTAGAACATTCATTGGGATGATAAGCACATTTGAGAAAGTAGTGTCCAAAGAGGGAGAGGTGCCAGTGGAATTGGGGGGAGGGGCAAAAAGGGCCCGTTAACGCTTCCTGTTGTTATATTTCTTTAAAAATGAAGAGTCTGAAGTAGAATATCAAGGTATTTCATTTAAAACTTCTATATTGTTGTTATTAAGATTGAATGGCTTTGTTTTTTTCCTTAAGAAGGAGTTTATCTTAGAGAACTGGACAGACAGACAAAAGTTCTGTGAAAAGTTAAAAGTGGCATTTTGGGTTGATTATTTCCGATTCATTTCAAATTCTGATCTCCAGGTCAGAGAACTTTTTCATTCTCTTTAACCCTTTTAGATAGTATGCTCTTTCTCATGCATTTGGGGGAAAAACAAATGTTCTAAGCATTTGCATTACAAACAAAAGAAGCAGCTCTTGGGATGAATAATTAGAGCAAAATAAGGTGAGGATTGTGAGTGCGCAACAAAAACAAAGCATCCCGTGTTTCAGAGACATTAGGGCAATTTTCCCATTTCAGTGGCACTGTAGACTGGGTCACATCAGAGCTGGTGGGTTTTTTTGGTGATGAAATCAGGGCTTTTCTATATAAATTCAGCTCTCTCTTCTATCTTAACTGTCAGAGTTCCCTTAAGAATACACATTCTTTTGATCTTCACCCTTACACTGTTTTCTACCCAGTCAGAAATTGTAAAAGCAGATCCTAAAACAGTCCACACCTCAGCATTAAGAGGTTCTGAGTGGTCCTAAGAGATGATACTAAATGATTCACTTCCAGGTCCTCCCCAAAGTATTTGTATTATAAGAGTAAACCTGAAAACTTAAGTCCCAGTTTCAAGCAATAATGAAGAAATGTTTAGACATTTTGTTTGTTTCCTTTTGTATTGAGGGGGCTTTGCAGGAAGCAAAGTATCTGTCACATGGGTCCCCAACATCCTGTAGCCTTCAGAGAGTTATAAAATTAGCTTGCTACCTTGAACTGATGTCTTCCCATTTCCACTGACACTAAATACCCTGATTTGAGCTCTGCGCTCCGTCCCCCGTGCTCCTTCTTAGAATGGAGTTCGCACGCACTGGATATCTAAAAAATGCTTGTTCCTGGGACCCATGGAGTTGACCTTGGTCCAGCTGGATTATATTGTTTCTAGTTCCAGCATTCTGATGTGTTTCTGTCCTCAAATAAGAGAAGCTCCTGATCATATAGCTGGCCCCTCCCATGGAAGCAGCTAAATCCCTGTTGGGAATGCCCTTGTTGTTACTATATTTATCTGTAGGTAAAGTATAGACATCTTTCTCAATGTAAAAAAAAATCAGAAAAACCATTATTTATCTCATTCCAACTGTTTTTACTTTTACCTCTCCCCAAGCTTGGGCTTCGCCTCAGTCACCGGCTGAGCTAGGTTTACCGTGAGTGGTCATGTCTTCCTGCCTACACATGCGGGCCTACACTAATGTTGCGTGGGCCATTCCTGGTTTCCCCTGACCATCTATGTTTGTTGCCTCCTCTGCGCTGGAAAACTGTTCATAATGAAACTGCCAAACGTTTACTGAGCATTTGCTTTGTGCAGTGTTCTAAGTACTTTACAAATATTATCCTTTATCACTTCCTATGCATAATAATCTCAGGTACTATTATTATTGCAATGTGATAGATGAGCAGATAGAGGCACGGGATGATACTTTATTTAAACTGTAAAATTTTTCTGTGGTACTTCTGTGAGGAGCAAAGTTGAAATCTGCCAAAGACTGTGTAATAAGTGAAGTGCAAACATTTTGCTGCTGCCTGCTTCTGAACAAGGCTCAGTAACTCACTAGTCACCTCCTCCACGTAGTCTCATTTCCTTTTCCTTTCCTTTCCCTCTAAATTTCAGAATCAAAATGATTGTGTGATTGAGTATCTTTAAAAGGTCATGATGAATTATTCTCTAATATGTGAGGTGTTATGCTCAGAAAGGTCAGCCTTTATTTTTTGGTGTGAAGTACCATATAGATTTGTTTTTCCTGGGCACTTTTTCTTTTTTCAAAGAAAGGATGGCATGAGACTTAGAGCAGGGTGCCCTCTTGAGGAAATGTTAGTGCCTTCCTTTTTGAAAGTTGTCCCTGGGCAACAGGAAAAGTCGTGACAAACGATGTCCTTGGTGAATGAAGGTCAGATCCATGAAGAAACGTTAAAAAGTAAGAGGAACAAAACACAAGATATCTGAGAATTAAGATTCTTCATTGTTATGATCTAATGTAGCAACCGTAAGAATTTTTGAATAAAAACAAATGTCCCTAGAAGAGATTTTATTTCCTCTTACCCAACTCAGTCCTTCAAGTAATATTTACTAAAGACCTATGTTGTGCCAGGAACTGTGCCAAGCACAGCGGGCACTAAAACACAGTCTCTACAGCTTACAGCTTGTGAGGGCGATCACAGCGAGGGAAACAAACAGGCCACTGCAGATGGAGGAGAGTGCCATGAACGATGTGACAGGATGCTAGAGTAAAGAACAAAGTACGGGCGGTCAAGGACAAGCCTCTCTGAGAGGAAATAACCGAGCTGAGTCAGTTCGCCTTTCAGTCCATTCCAGGTCTGCCCATCCCTTTTCCTAGCCTTGTTCTCTCATTTCTGCCCCAGTTCTTGAGCTTGTCTTGAGCCTGTCTCTGCCCCTGTGGGCAAGGAGGCAGCTCTCAGTCATCCTTCTGCACCTCGTTGTTGCTCTAACCGGTCCCCTTTGCCTTAGAGCCTCACGGTCTTCGTTGTGGCGGGAGGCTGCTTACTTAATTAAGAGATGTTTTCCTTACCAGTCCTGGTGGCCCCTTGCAGGAAAACATCAATGCATTATAATCCTAAACTGCCAAATTTCCAATAAGGTTAAGGCTGGAGAGGATCTCAGAGGATGGAAAGGACAGATAACCCTGCCCACCGTGCTTTAAAGAGGGAGAGATAATAGGCATGAAGTAGGCAGAGAACTTGATCATGCAAATACAGTTTGGTCATCTTGACTTTGACACACCTGTGGTACTAAGCATCTCAGGAAAGACCTCAAAAGAACTATTTTTCGCACGTTTTGTTTCAAATCTTCTATATTACACAGATATACTATACTATACAGTAGTCCACCCTTATTTGTGGGGAGTACATTCCAAGACCCTGCATGGATGCCTTAAACTGAGACTGGCACTGCAACCTATATGTGTTATGTTTTCTCCTATATATACATACCTTTGATAAAGTGTAATTTATAATAATAAAGTAGAACAGTTATAACAACATACTATAATAAAGTTATGTGAATGCGCGCTCTCTCTCTCTCTCATAACCGAGATGGCTACTAAGTGACTGATGCTGAGGGCAGGTAGGGTGTGTGGCGTGGATACGCTGGACAAAGGGATGATTCTCATTCCAGGCGGGACAGAGCTGGATGGCACGAGATTTCATCACACTACTCAGAACTACCCACAATTTAAAACTTACGCATTGTTTATTTCTGCAGTTTTCCATGTAATGTTTTCAGACTGCCGCTCACCACTGGTGACGGAAACCATGGAGAGCACAACCTCGGATGAGGGGGCTCTTCTGCAATGACTGACCAAGACCCCCGCCGGTGTGTTGCTCTACCCTTGCAGTTGTTTTTTTTTTTCCAGGAGGGTGTAACTGACATGGAGAGTATTGCCTGCAAGTGGGTGGCCTGCAGTGACTCCTACTTTGTGTTTAGGTGACACATGAGTCAAGGACTTGGAGCTTGAACAAGCTGCTTTTTGCTTAGTCATACCTGTAAATAGCTGTGTTCAAGAAAACCAACCACCTCCTCCTTAACCTGATGATTGTGAACAAAACATTCAACCCCATCGAATCTCACTTCCCTCACCTCTAATTGGGGTTTAAAATCTCAGTTTATTTCACAGAGTTATCATATCTTGAATATAAATATGTACTACAATGGTCAGAATACGCTGAAATGAATATACTTATTGCTGCTCCTAGTTAGCAATTTGGAGAATACACCAAAGAAATGTAAAATGTGTAAACTCCTTTGACCCAGTAAGTTGGTTCCTGATAATTTATTATTTTTTTTAAAGATTTGATTTATTTATTTTCAGAGGGAGGTGAAGGGAGGGAGAAAGAGAGGGAGAGAAACATCAGTGTGTGAGAGAAGCATCAGTTGGTTGCCTCTTACATGCTCCATCTGGGGACCTGGCCCAAAACCCCAGCATGTGCCCTAAACCAGCGACCTCTTGGTTCGCAGGCTGGTGCACCATCCACTGAGCCACACTAGCTAAGATTATTCTTTTAAAAAACAAATAAGAAAAAATAAACTATGTGAGAAAAAGATGTATATTGTAGCAGTTTCTATAAAGAAAATATTGGACATAATATTAGGATGATTAAATAAAATATATTGATTTTACACAGTGAAATATTGACCAGCAACTATATAAACCATATGCACATGGAAGGAGGTTGGAAGGAAAACAAAAAAAATAAATAAAACAATTGATAGAGTAATAGAATTATAAGTATTTTTCTTCTTTTTTTTTGGGGGGGATACAATTTTTTTTCTGGTTTTATTTATTTTTTTAAGCTTTTTTTTTTAATTGATTATGCCATTACATTTGCTCTATTCCCCCCTCCTTTCCCCTCCACCCTGCATACCCCTTCCCCACCATTTCCCCCTTTAGTTCATGAACATGTGTCTCAAATTCTTTAGATTCTGTATTTCCCCCTACTATTCTTACCCTCCCCCCTATCTATTTTCTATCTACTGTCTATACTACTTATTTTCTGTACCTTCTCCCCCTTCCCCTCCTCCCCACTCCCCTGTTGCTAACCCTCCATGAGATCTTCATTTCTATGGTTCTGCTCCTGATCTAGCTATCCTCTTAGTTTGCTTTTGTTTTAGGTGTGGTTCTTAATAACTGTGAGTTTGCTGTCCTTTCACTGTTCATCTTTTTTATCTTCTTTTTCTTAGGTAAGTCCCTTTAACATTTCATATAGTAAGGGCTTGGTGATGATGAACTCCTTGAATTTGGTCTTATCTGAGAAGCACTTTATCTGTCCTTCCATTCTAAATGAAAGTTTTGCTGGGTAGAGCAATCTTGGTTGTAGTTCTTTGGTTTTCATGACTTGGAATACCTCTGCCCAGCCCCTTCTTGCCTGTAAGGTCTCTTTTGAGAAATCAGCTGACAGTCTGATGGGAACTCCTTTGTAGGTGACTGTCCCCTTAGCTCTTGCTGCTTCTAGGATTCTCTCCTTCATTTTAATCTTGGCTAATGTAATTATGATGTGCCTTGGTGTGTTCCTTCTTGGGTCCAACTTCTTTGGGACTCTCTGAGCTTCCTGGATTTCTCGGAAGTCTATTTCCTTTGCCATCTTGGGGAAATTCTCCTTTATTATTTGTTCAAATAATTTTTCAACTGGTGGTTTGCCTTTCCCCCTTCTGGTACCCCTATAATTCGGATGTTGGAACGTTTAAAGATGTCCTGGAGGTTCCTAAGCTTCTCCTCATTTTTCTGAATTCTCATTTCTTCATTCCTTTCTGTTTGGTCATTTTTTTCTTCCGTCTGGTTCTCTCCCTTGATTTGAATCCCAATTTTCTTTCCATTACTATTGATATCTTTTGTATCAGCATTCATTTCAATTAATTTAGCTTCCATATGTTTCTCTAATTTGTGACTAAAATCCACCAGTTCTGTAAGGATCTTTATAACCAGTGTTTTGAACTGTGCATCTGAAAGACTGGCTATTTCTTCATCACTTAGGTCTATCGGTTCTGGGGCTCTGAGTTGTCCTAGAGCCATTTTTGGTCTATTCGCGTGTTAAGTGAGCGGAGCGAAGCCTTAGTTGTTTACCAGGACGGGGCGACCCAGGTCGCTGGTTTGTGACGCTGTGTGTGGGGGCGGGGTCAGAGAGGGAGCAATGGCGTTCCTCTCCGCTAGCCCAGCGCAACCAGTCACTCAAACGCCTCGGGCTTGCTTATCCGATCCTAATTTTGCGAGCCTGCTGCACCGCCCGGTTTCCCCTTCTCACTGGTTTCTCCGCACGTAAATGCGCGCGACCGACCGACCCGCCGCGCCTCTTCCGTGTGCGCTCCGGCAGCCAGCTCACTGGCGATCAGCGCCCTCGGTTGCCTGCGCGCACCGCCCCGGGAATTTTTTCTTGCTAACCTGCTCCGCTGCTGGCCTCGCTCCTCGTACCGGTCCAGCCGAGTATCTAGTTGTCCTTTGGACTCCGTATTGTCGATTTTCCGTGGGGCTTGGTTGTGACTGCTGTTAAAAATAGTTGTTCTTAGATTTGGTTGTGCACAGAGGTGAGGTGGAACCTCCACCTACTTCTCCATCTTGGCGGAAGTCCTCAGTATTTTTCTTCTTATTAATTATTCTGAATGTTACTACTCTAGCAGAATAATTAAAATACTTGGCCTCCAAACTTATTTTCTTCTTACCATCTCTTTTTATTTAGGGAAATTATCGTTTCATGAAGCTCTTACTGACACGTAGAGCAAACTGGATGCAGAAGGATCTGGAGGAGATGACTCCTTTGCACTTGACCACCCGGCACAAGAGCCCTAAGTGTTTAGCACTTCTGCTGAAGTTCATGGCTCCAGGAGAAGTGGACACACAGGATAAAAACAAGGTAATGGACTGCCAAAATCCAAGACAAATAAGAAAAGAAAGCAAACACTTTCATGTACAATATGAAAACTCAAGGAAAAAGGCCAAAGGCATTTAATATAAAGGCATTTAATACATCCTTTGCCACTTGTACACACGGTAGAACACATGGTAGAACAATCCAAGTCTCCATATGCCCTCATAAAGCATTTCACTTAAATTCTATCGTTTTGTCCTCCCAGCAACCCCGTGTGGTCAGTAGCATCATCTCCTTTTTACAGGTGGGGAAAAAGAAGCTCAAAAGAGTAAAATTCTGTCCAGGATCCAAGTGGCAGGTCTGGAATTCAAACGGAAACCCATTACTTAACAGCTGGTTGTGATAGTGACTGTGGTGTAAGGTCTGTGGCAGCCAGTGCCTGGCACTGTTCTAAGTGCACAGTTGTTGAATGGCCTGGCTTTGGCATCAGACTATTTGGGTTTCAATGTAGAAGTTACAACTTGCTTGCTCTGTGTCCTTGGTCAAATGACTGCATTGCCTTTTCTCATGTGTGAAAAGGGGACAATCGGGTGTTGAAGAGAAAACAAGATAATACATATAAAGTGTTTAGCGCAATGCCCAGTGCAGAGTATGCTTTCAATAAATGTTAGCTATGGAATGTTACTAGTTTCACTTAGGTTCTAACATCCATTCTGGCATTTGTTGCTAGGATCCGTTATTTTCCCTGCTCTTGAATTGTAACATATTGTACACATTGGTCATTGTTTTGATCAACTGGGTATCGCTCTCATCATTTTTTTACAGGGAAAAAAATGTGGGCTTTAGACAAGGGCAATATTTCTCTTCATTTCCACTAGCATGTAATTATAGAGCCTTGTTAATAACTCTTATGCTCCCATGTAATTAAAACTCTTATGATTAAATCTACTGGGTTTATATGCAATAATCCTTTTACTCTCATACTGTTCTTTATGTAGTTTTCTGATTTTGTTCAGTAGTCACTCACATAGCCCAGAGTTCTGTAATCAACTTTATTTTACAGCTTACTGTTAACTAATATTATTCCTAACTCACAGCATGTAGAGAGTGCTAATATTTTGCTTAAAAAAGCACTTTGTTAAATCCACAAAGATCATTAATCACTTCCGCTGTGAATGTCTTTGGGCTTTATGATGTCGTCCCCAAATATTCTAGAAACATCCTCCTGTCTTCCAGTATCTGTATATTATTCTGTGTGGAGCAGGGGTGGGAGGCGATCCAGTGAAGGCAGATGGAAAATGGGTCCACGCAGTCCAGACAGGCCCCGAGCAGAGAGGAAGATAAAGGCCTAGAGCCGCGATTCTCAAAGTATCTGAGGGAAAGGATCAGTTTGTTTTTAATTTCCACTCTGTCACAGACCAATAATTTTATGACATACATTAAAAATAAACAACAACAAAAGAACCACCCAATTAAAAAGGGTCCAAGAACTTGAATAGACATTTCTCCAAAGTCATATGCAAGTGGCCAGCAAGCACATGAAAAGATGCTCAGCATCACTAATCATTAAGGAAAAGCAAATCAAAACTGCAATAAGATAGGACTTCATACCCTTTAGGTTGCTGTTATTACACACATACACACACACACAAATACCAAGTGTCAGTGAAGATATAGAGAAATTGGAATCCTGTGCAGTGCTGGTGTGAATGTAAATTGGTGTAGCCACTGGGAAAAACAATGTGGCAGTCCCTAAAAAAATGAAACAGAATTACCATATGACCCAGTAATACTCTTTCAGGGTATACACCCAAAAGAATTGAAATCAGGAACTAGGATGGATATTTGTACATCCATTTTCGTAGAAGCATTGTTCATAATAGCCAAGAAAATGGAAATAGCCCAAATGTCCATTGATGACAGATGGCTAAACAAAATGCAGTGTATACATATGGTGAGATATTAGCCAGCCTTAAAAAGGGATTAAATTTTGACACATGCTCCAACATTGATGAACTCTGAAGATATTAAGCTAAGTAAAATGTCATACACAAAAGGTAAAATATTGTATGATTCCACTTATGAGGTCCCTAGAGTCGTCAATTTCAGAGAGACAGAGTAGAACAGAGGTTGCCAGGGGCCGGGAGGAGTTGGGGAGTGAGGGTTGTTAAACGGGTGTGGGGTTTCAGTTTGGGAAGCTAAAAATATTGGGGATGGATGGTCTGGTGGTTATATGACAATGTGAATGTACTTAATGCCACTCAACTGTACACTTAAAACAGTAAAATAGTAAATTTTATGTTATGTATATTTTTTACCACAGTAAAAAAGAGAATTACTAGCCCTGGCTGGCGTAGCTCAGTGGATTGAGTGCGTGCCTGCAAACCAAAGGTTGGCGGTTTGATTCCCAGTCAGGGCACATGCGTGGGTTGCAGACCAATTCCCAGCAGGGAACGTACAAGAGGCAACCATACATTGATATTTCTCTCCCTCTCTCCTTCCCTTCCCCTCTAAAGATAAATTTAAAAAATACCTATTAAAAAAGAGGGAATTACTAGAAAAATTAAAAGAACAAAGACAGAAAAAATACAACCCCAAACTTTTTTACTCTTAGATTCAACAGACATCATATTACATTTCAATAACTATATTCACAACAACTATAACATGGGAAAAGAAAAGAGTTACAGACACCATATGTGTTGTTTATTGAAAATGTAGTTATGGGCAAATTAACTGCTATAGAATTTGTGACTTCGTTGTTCTGCCCTTATTACCGAATAAAAGGTAGTAAGTTAAAATGTGCCTCTTTGTGTTAAATGCCTATAGGTGCCCTTTGAATGGATACCGTGTGTATGTGAAGTGTTTATTGTGACAAATGAGCTCACGGTTCCTGCGGCTACATGATCCGATTGTAGATTGGACTGATAACAGTGCTGCTTGAGAGGAACAGTGTTTATCTAAACAGGTTCTCCTAGCCTCCTGAATAAAGTTCCCGGTAGAGGAAGCACCTGCTATGGGATGTCTCTAAGAACGCAGAAGAGGTTTCAAAGCAACGTCAGCACATTCGGGGTGTTCGTTTTTGACTTTTTTCTGAAATAAAGCAAATTTTGCTGTATTTTCAAAAGGTATCTTTGATTAGTAACTAGGGCTAAGAGTTTGTCACGTAAGATTATATTTCTTCTTTGATATAAAAAAATTCCAGATCTATGATTGTCCATGTATGGATCTTCTTTTTGATAGATAACATAATTAAAAACATTATATCAAATTCTTAAGGTGTTGGATGCAATATCAAAATCATCACCTATTTTGTTGATAATTATTCATAAATGATTGGGCTGCTTTTCTCCTTCTCAGTATTATCATTTCTTAGTACCTGGTGACCTAAATACCCACCATGGCTAAGAGGGCAGGTTCTGACGGCAGACTATCTGGGTTAAAATCTCAGTTTGGCCACTTACTACCTTTCCACCGTAGAGCAGGTTGCTTACCTTCCTTGTGCTCAGTTTCCTCATCAATCACATGCAAATTCAAAGGAACTTTCTCCCAGAATTGCCATGCTCAGTACATGAGATAAACATATAAAGCTCTTAGAACAGTAAGAGCCTGGGAAAAATTGTCGTTGTGCTGTTATTGTTGCTGTTGTTATTGTTGTCATTTCAAGAACCTCAATTTTACAGCAAACAGCTCTGCACTGGAGTGCCTACTACAACAACCCCGAGCATGTGAAGCTGCTCATCAAGCATGACTCCAACATCGGGATCCCCGATGTCGAAGGCAAAATCCCACTTCACTGGGCAGCCAACCACAAAGATCCGAGCGCTGTTCACACAGTGCGGTGCATTCTGGTGAGTGCAGTGGTGCCGCTGGACCTGGCTGGTCTTTCCAACAACATGTTTGTCTTATGAAATATCCAGTCACACAAAAGCATATCCTGCATATGACACATAAGCAAGTTACAAAACAGAAGACTATGACAAACATATGAACACATCACTCAAGAAATACCGTAGAACATTTTAATACCACTATTGAACACCACTATTTAAGACCATGTGGAAGTTTTCTCTGTGCCCTTTTCCAAATGCATTCTCCCCCGAGGCTGTGCTCATTCCTGTCCCCCATCAGCGAGTCTTGTAAATTTCTATTTCTCACTCCCTAACTTTGTTTTGTACTTGTTCTTATTAAACAATGAGTAGATATAAGTGAATATTTGTGAAATAGATGTAAGATATTAAGCATAAGGAGACGACAAATACTCAGGTACTTGTCACTGGGTTTTAGGAGCAGCACACTGCTGTTACCTTTCAGGTCGCCCGGGTACCTCCCAGTACCATTCTGTGCTCGCCTTCCTCAGAGGCAACCACTGTGCTCAGTTTGGGGTTTATCATTCCACTTACTTACCTTAGAGTTTCCGCACGTATGTTTGTGTCCCTAAACTACATGTTGCTTAGTTTTTAATGTTTTTTTAAATTTTATATATATATGGAATCATATTGTGTGTATTCTTTTGCAACATGACTTTCTTGCCCAACATTATGCTGGTGATGTTAGCTCTGTTGCTGTCTGTAGCTGTAATATGTTCATTTTTACTGCTATTTAGCGTCCCATTTTGTGACTAAACCACACAGTATTCATTCTGTTATTGACAGATTTGGAACTATTTCTAGTTTTTTGTTATTTACAAACAGTGACACTTTGAACATTTTAAAGCTTATCAATGGGTATATATTTCTATACATGTTATATATGTATAGAAATGCCATTGATATTTTTGTTCATTAATTATATATCTGAATAACTTGCTATACTTATTAATTTTGAATATTTAACACTAGATGTTTTTGAGGGTTTCTAATCACTCCTCCCCACATTCCAATTTACATGCTATGATAGTCTAATATTTCATGCTATTTTCATGCAACACGGAAATTAGACTTTAAAAGATACTATTTTGTACATACAATGATCATTTACTTCTACTTGAATGTGGACTAATTTTGCTGCTCTGCCTTTCTTCTTGAATCTTAAATTTTCCTTCTAGGGTTATTATCTTAATTCTTGGAATATAATTCTTAGAACTTCCTTTAGTGTAGATCTTTTGGTGATAAGCTATTTCTAATTTTTAAGAATGCCTGAATTTCTATGTTGCTCTTTAATATATAGTTTTCCTGTATACACAGTTCTAGATAGTTACTTTTTTCAACTCAGTCTCTATTATGTTTCTCAAACTGCCTTTCATTATTACTCTTGAGGAGTCTGTTATTGGTGGAATTGTCATTCCTTTATAGATGACTTACCTTTCTCCTCAGGCTGCTTTTAAACTCTTCTCAACAGGCTATTGACAGTTGTACTACAGTATGTCTAGGTGTAGCTTATTTCTTCCTGTTTGACATACATTCCGATTATAGCTTCTTAGTTCTGGAAAATATTTGGCCATTATCTCTTTAAATATTACCTCCTTTTCATTGTCTTTGTTCTTGCCTTTATGGCCTCCAATTATACATATTTTAGACCTTTTTATTGTATTCTCCATTCTCCATGTATCTTAACTCTTTTCATTTTCAACATCTTGTCTCTCTGCTGAGTTCTAGGTAATTACAGTGATCTCTCACCTATCACAGGAGTTATGTTCCAGAGACCCCCACGATTGGGGAAGATCCACGAAGTAGCGGCATTATACTTATTTTGTTATTTATATATATATTAAGGCTTTATAAACCCTTCCCACACTTCTATAAACCTTTCCCACTCTCTTATTAATCTTTCCCACACTCTTAATAAACACTTCATATGCTCTTAAACACTTTCTATACTCTTAAACCTACATAATTTTGTACAGTACAGTATTCATCTGCTGATGAAATACATACTGTATTTTATTTTGATTTAATATTCTTTTAATATGTTTGAATTAACATTTTTGTATTATTTAATTTTTAGACAAAAATAATTAAAATCATAAATATTATTTAAATACCTATATACCGCAAAATTCTACAATATAGCAAAAACTCTGCAATACAGAACTAGATATATCAAAAAAACCAAAACGCAATATAGTGAAGCCACAAGAAGTGAACCACGATATAGTGAGGGACGACTGCACATCAGATCTGTCTTCCACTTTCCTAGATCTTCTGAGTCCAGTCTCTTGTTTACTGTGTTCATTGACTCTTAATCCTAGTGATCACATTTTTACTTCTGAAAGTTCTATTGGTTTCTTTTTCAGATCTTTTTGGTCATGCTCACTTTTTATTTTATTTTTATTTTTTTACATGTTTCATAGATAGTTATTTTTATATTCTTTATGTGTTAATTCCAATATCTAAAGTCCTTGGGGGATAATTCTCACTCATACCTTATTTCTCACAGATCTTTTTTTCCTTAGAAATATATCTTAGTCCTTGGGAAACTCAAGTAAACTCTATAATACTATTGTGGTATTTTTGAAGTATTTGTAAGACCTTTCATGCTCTTCTTTGTAAAATAGACTGGCTATACAAGCAGGTCTAAATCCCAGATGGCCCTTCAGAGAGTTCTCACAGGGGACAAGAGGGCATGGCTTTTGATATGACCTAATCCAAGAAGGGACATGACCTTGGGGGAGGCAACTCTCTTTAGCCATAGCAATTTCAGAAGGCTGACTGTTGAGGGTCGTTGGCTAGTAGTACTTCCTGCAGCTGTGGAAACAAGTCCTTTAGTTCTGAAGGGGACCAAAGCAGTGCGTCCTAACACCTGCTACAAAGATCTGGTAGAAAAATGAGTAAATGTTGTGAACTGTTGATTTACAGAGAAATAAAGCCAAATAGTCAATAAACATGTGATTGAAAATCTCAACCTCATTTATAAAAGAAATAAAAATTAAAACATCAGTGAAATGCCTTTTATACTTACAAGCAGAAAAATGTAGTAAGCTTGATGATACCAAATGGTTAATTTATGCCAGCATTTGGGGGAACAACTACTTTTACACCTTGTCACAGATTTGAGCACTGGTACAACCATTTGGAGAACAGCCACAATACCTACTTGGGGGTGCAGCTATCCTTCAACCCAGAAACTCCCCTGCTAGAATTCTAGTCTAGAGGAAAATCTCACCAATGTGCTACAAGGGGACAGGTAAAGGAAGCATGTTCATTGCAGCATTATTGTTAATAGTGGGGAAATGTAAATAACCTAGGTGTCCCTCAGTAGGAGAAGGGGGAACTACCTTGTGCTTTAACAAATGAACTAGCATCAGCATAGGTATCCCAATGTCTACTGTTGAAAGAAAAATTGCCGAAGGACATACAGAGTATAATGTATAAGTGTAAATATTAAAAACCATACATACAAAATTTGAGTCATTTATGGATGTATGCATAGGTAGCAAAAGAACAAAATATACAGCATTTGCTCAATCTGTAAAAAGTACAAAAGCACAAAATCTGTGTTTTGATACCTATTTCATCTAGACAGTCAGTGCATGGTTTTTATTATATCTTGTCTGTACTCTTTACAGTTCAGTATGAAAATAAATTTAAAGACATCAACTGCTTTTTTCTGAATTTTATCACTTTGCTGTTCTGAGAGAGAACAGAGATTTAGAAAACTGCTCAGTTAAACGTATGTTGAATGCGATTGATTGAGGGTTCTGTGTGTGTCTGAAGTTTCCGGTTCCTTAAAAACAGGATGCTGCTCCAACGGAGTCCTTACTGAACTGGCAAGACTATGAGGGCCGAACACCTCTTCACTTTGCAGTCGCCGATGGGAACGTGACGGTGGTTGATGTCTTGACCTCGTATGAAAGCTGCAATATCACGTCTTACGATAACCTGTTTCGAACCCCACTTCACTGGGCGGCTTTACTAGGTGAGTTGAATGTGAACAAAAGATCAGCAGTAGGAGGAACTACATGAGTACAGAAACCTTTCTGTGCCTTTTCTTTCCCAGCCTCCCGTCTTCTATTTCATTATTTTAATTTTTAAGTATGTGGCATTATTTTACACCTAAATATCTCTATGCTTCAATTTTAGTATTATAAATGCGTTCTCTGTCATATTTCAATTTCAACATCATGTCTTTTCATTTTGATCATGTAAGTAATGCACATTTACGGACAAATATAAATGGAAAGTAATCCTCTTTTCACAACCAGTGTCTTTATTTTGGGGGAGGAGGGCTTTAATTTTATGTTTGTGCTAATATAATCATATTTGATTTTTTCTTTATATTTTTCTGATCTGTCTTTAACATTTGGGGGGATCATATTTTTAGATGAGGTAGTGTGTATATGTGTGTCTGATTTGGGGGAGGCAATCTGAGTCTTTCTATTTTAGTGAAGGAGTTTTACCCATTAATAGTCATTTTTATAAGGTGTATAATTTGTTACATTTTCTGCTCTTCTGCTCTTTGAATATTATTGGTGTTTTGGGTTTTTCAAAATTTTTTTTCTTTTTTCAAAAAATTTTTTCACTTTTGTTTTCCTTTTCCTTTTTTTTCTGCCTTTTGGTGTATGGATTAAGTTTGTTGTTATTTGGTTTGGAATTAGCTAATGTTTCAGGAGGTTATTTAAGTTTTACTAATGGTTACCTTTAAATGGATCAAAACTTTTTAAGCCTGAGTCAAAGTCAGGAGCAAAACTGCATCTGTTGATTCCCTCCTATTTAAACTGAAGAATTTAGTGCATTTTCACTTATCATTCTCTTAGTATTTGTTAGTGTAACCTGATGTTTTCTTTCCCAATTGTTATTCTGACTTTAGTTTTTAAATTATATATTGTCTGTTTTGAACATGAATTTTACATTTGCATTCAGTTTTATAATCAGATTTATTATTGTTATTGAGAAAGAGTTCATTTCAATGTGCAGCTTCATCCCTTTTTCCTTTCTTTCTGCATTCTGGGAGGATTTCATAAATTTGCCTCCACATCACCAAAGTGACTTTTTGTTCCCTACGTTCTGCATTCCTTCTGTCTCTTATAGATTACATTTTGATTTCCTTTTCTCATCCATCTCTCCTTTTATCTCTGTCTCCCTTTCTCCATCCTTTCATTATCTTTTCATTTCCATCCATTTTCTTCTTAGAATATTCTGTTTTGTTTTACAGAGGCCATCTCTTTGCACTTGGTCAAAGGTGCCAAACAGTGTCCTGATCTTCCTCCGGATCCTTCTCTAGATCACTTTCTGATATGTTCTTCATCTTTCTGATGGTGTTTTCCCCTTCAAACAAGATTAGACGTGTTTCAGTCGACCACGTGGCGTAGATCGCCTTTGACCCTACTTTTGTCCATTTGTGTTCTGGAGAACTCTATCCCAGACCATGGCTGGAGAGCAGGTCGATGAGCTCAACGGTCACTGAAGTCCTTTTCTTCTGCTTGGCTTTCATGCAGCATCTCCTCACCCTGCTAATGTGGCATCTCCTTCATTGCCTGGTTCCTCAGTATGCTGAAGCAAGAGAATTATGAAATTTAGGTTTCCCAAATATACTATCAGGTTTGTTCATTCTTTGATCCTTTTTTACAGTTCTCTGCTTGTGGAGATCACATTCTCCAGAACGCATTGCAGAATGTTTTCTCCACCAGCACCTTATCATTCCTGCCCACTTGTTTCCTGGGATTTCAGATTATTGCTTAGATGTTAAAAGATCAGGGGAGGGAAGTTAGAGGGATGGATAGGAGACATCAGAGATTCATGCAGAGTGTATTACAGTTTGTCCTCCCGGACAGTAGAAGTACAGCCATGCAGTTCAGACTGGTTGTGTAGCGGAGCCTGGAGACCAAAGACATGGGTGGCTGAGTGGGGCTGGCTTCTAATGCACCTTCCACCTTTCCTATGGGCAGGTGTACAAAGTGAAGCCAGGGAATGCAACAAGCTGGTACCTAGTACATGTTTTTCTCAATCTGATAGTAGTAATTAATGTCATTTCCTTCCTGATTGGAGATCTAAGTTTTTAGTGTTGTAAATGTTTACCTTTGTTTTACATCATCATAGTATTTTAATGAGAAGTCAGAGAAGAGGCTGAACTAGGGGCCACTACTCTGCAACCATTTTGAATGTTGTATTGTATGCTGGAAACTTTTCTTACCCCTCTCCTTTAAATCGATTATACATTAATTAACGTCCTTTGTATGTGACAGTTAACTTTGTCTGCTTTCAGGCCATGCACAGATTGTCCATCTCCTTTTAGAAAGAAATAAATCTGGAACCATCCCCTCTGACAGCCAAGGAGCGACTCCCTTGCACTATGCAGCGCAGAGTAACTTTGCTGTAAGTAAAACATGACAGTTACCTCTTTTCTGAATTAAATTTTAATTTTGATATGACTGTAATTCATATGCATTTGTAAGAAGTGAAACAGAGAGATCCTGTGTTCAGGTTCACACCATCTACCTCATGGTAACATCTTGCAAAAGTGTAACACAATGTCATAAACCAGAAATTGACATTGATACAATCCACTGACCTTATTCAAATTTCACCATTTTACATGTGCTCATTTGTGCGTGTTTGTACAATAGTTGTCTTTCAACAGTTGTTCATACTGTTGAAATGCAAGTGATAATCTGAGTTTTCATGAAATTCTTAGTCACATGTGAAGTATTAACTTTTATTTGAACTTTTCAGTGCAATGCTTTAATTGTTTTGTCTTAAAACAGTTAAAAGTGTACTTCATCTTCTGTAACTTCTGTAGCACTAAGGGCAGCTTAGTGCCCAGCAATCTACAATTGTCCTGAAAGCAGCGTGGCGAAGCATCGGAACTAGGCAAACCTTGGCTGGATTCCTGACTGTGCTATTTGCTAGCTGTGTGACCTTGCACAAGTTTCTTGACCTCTTTGAGTCTTAGTTTCTTCATATGTAAAGTGATGATAATTATACCTTTTCTTTTACGATTGTTGTAAGGATTAGAAAAAATTATGTAAGTGCCTCCTGTTGTCTTGGTATTGAGCAGGTACTCAAGAAATAGCAAGCATTCTTACCATTACCACTGCTAATAATAATGTACATCATATACCTGACAAAGCAAGCATGTGAATTATTGATATTTCCAAAGATACTGAATAATATTAACAGTTCTTCACTTTGTAAGCCACCCTTTGCAAACTTACAAAGCACTCTCTTGTCCAGTACGCCCCTCTAGTCTAGCTGTAACCTGATAGTGTCCAGCCCGCTTCAGCCTCCTGAGTGTGAGTAGCTACCAAGAACCAGAGACTCATCCAAGAGGCTTGCATTAAACCAGTCACAGTTGATTTTGGTGCCTTCTGGATGGTATGCATAGCACAACCCTTGCTTTCATTAAATTATAAGACTGCTATCATCAGCATAGTATAATTCTATCTTCATGCCCTTCCCAAAAGCTTCATCAAACACACTGAGTACTCGGATTGCTAAAATACGTTTTCCCACCCTTCTGACTCTCTGGTACACACAACAACTGTAGCTGTAGTCCTTCCTTCCTGGCATTCATAAAAATTTGTTTTATTTATCACCTACAGTGTTGGCAAACCATTATCTTCTTTTATCTTCCAAATCTCAGAAAAAATACAAAGTAGATTTTGGAGAGAATCTTTTTTCTTATTACAGGTAGATAAAATCAGTTGGCCCAGTCTAGCCAATAGATGAAAATCAGAATTCAATCCATGTTTCAACACCAGACTCTGGGATAGAACATGTTACAAGACAGGTCAGAGTATCCCTATTTATTAGAGAGGAAACCAGGGTTCCAAGAGATTAAGTGACTTGCCCAACACCTTGAACCCAAGTCTTACTCCCAATTTAACGTAGGTACAGACACCAGTAAGTCAGTGACTGGGCCAGTGGGACTGAGAAAGAACAGTCGAACGTTGTGGATGTTTAGTCAAAGAAATGCTCGTTTTAGATAACCTGCCAATCCCAGAAATGATTTTTTTCTAAGCTCAATTTCAAAGCCCTTGATATTTTTGTACCTTAGTAATTTATAAGAGGTTTCCGTTCTCTTTTTGAAAAACATCAACAATAACAAAAATCCTACAATAATTTCTTTTGATTCAAAAGCAGGGAAAAATACTTTGCTTCCCAGTAGAAGTCACATATAATAGTAGCTTTGTTACTGTAATAAATACTCCTTTCGGACTTCTAGTCAAGATAGTGGCATAGGCAGACATGGCTTGCCTCTTCACACAACCACATCAAAATTACAACTAAAATATAGAACAACCATCACTCAGAACCATCAGAAGTCGAGTTGAATGGAAGTCTGACAACTATGGAATTGAAGAAACGACATTCATCCGGACTGGTAGAAGGGGCACAAACATGGATCAAGCTGGTTCCACACCCACGTGTGGTAGATAAAAATTCAAAAGGGTTATTGTGGGAGCGAGGAGTCCCAGCCCCACGCCAGGCCCTCCATCCCAGTATTCCAGTGCCAGGAACATAAGTCCCCACATCTTCTGGCTGCAAAAACCAGGGGGATTGAGTCAGTGGAAAAAACTGCTGGAGCCCCAAGCAGTTCTTTAAAAACCCACACTTGGACTTAGTCCGACTCACTCCCTCTGAGTTCCAGCACCTGGGTAGCAGCTTAAAAGCCACCAGTGGTACAGAGGCAGAAACTGAAGTGTCTGGCATCCAGGTGAGCAGAGGCTATTGTTCCTTTTCTAAACACTCCCCTCACAGAGCTGGCAAGTTGGCGTCATAGCTGACTCCATCAACCTAGCTAACACTATTTGACCCACCTTGGAGATCCCCAAAGACTCTCCCCCACCCAACTTACTGCTTTTCTATATGAATGGCTGGTCTTAGCTCATGCTTCACTACTTCCTAAATGCTATTAAACAAACAACAGCTGGCCTCAGTGAACCCCAGGCCTGGCATTAGCAGCAGCCAGCCTAGATTCACAGCTTGGCTTTGCCTGGGAATCTCCAAGCCCAGCTAAGTAGCAGCCATCTTATATTGCTTTATAAGCAGGGTGGCCCAGGCAGGGTGGCCCAGGGCAAAACACAGGTGGGTGCTGATCTTGGCCTGCACCACCTGGGAAACTCCAGGCCCAATGTACTCAGTGGACAGCAACAGACCACACTGGAGCACCACCACCTTACTCTATACAGCTGATCCTCCATGGAGGGCAGAGGTTGGTGGTCAATGGTCACAGCCAGTCCTTGCAACTAACTGGTCTAGGTAAATCCCTCCCATTGATCTGCCAACAGCAACCAAGGCTCAACTACAAGAGGAAGGTGTACTCAGCCCACACAAAGGACATACCTCAAGTACCCAGCTTGGGTGGTAGGGGAGGCTGTGCCACTGCACCCTGCGGGGCACCTACTACAGTAGGCCACACTACCAAGACACAGAGTCAAAGCAGCTCTATCTAATACACAGAAACAAACACAGGGAGACTGCCAAAACAAGGAGACAAAGAAACATGGCCCAAATGAAAGAACTCATCAAAGCTCCAGAAAAAAATGTTAAATGAAATGGAGATAAGCAATCTATCAGATGTAGAAGTCAGTCAAAACACTGGTTATAAGGATGCTCAAGGAATTTTGTAACAACCTCAGCAACATAAAAAAGATTCAGTAAGAAACGAAGGATACACTAATTGAAATAAAGAATAATTTTCAGGTTAACAACAGTAGGGTAAATGAAGTCGAGAATCAGATCAGTGATATGGAGCATAATGACCAATAGAATAACAAGAAGAAAAAAGAACCCCCCAAAATGAGGACAGTATAAGCAGCCTCCAGGACAATTTCAAGAGGTTCAACATTCACATCATAGGGGTGCCAGAAGGAGAAGAGAAAGAGCAAGAAATTGGAAATGTACTTGAAAAAATAATGAAAGGAAAACTCCCCTAATTTAGTGAAGGGATCAGACATACAAATCCAGGAAGCACGGGGAATCCCAAACAAGATGGATGCAAAGAGGACCACTCCAAGACATATCATAAAGAAAATGCCAAAAGTTAAAGATAAAGAGAGATTCCTAAAAGCAGCAACAGAATAGAAATTAGTTAACTACAGGGGAGTTTCCATAACACTGTCAGGTGATTTCTCAAAAGAAACTTTGCAGACCGGAAGGGACTGGCATGAAATATTTAAAGTCATGAAAAGCAAGCAAGACTGCTCTACCCAGCAAAGTTACCATTTATAATTGAAGGGTAGATAAAGAGCTTCTCAGACTAGAAAAAACTAAAAGAGTTCATCATCACCAAACCATTATCATATGAAATGTTAAAGGGATTTATTTAAGAAAAAGAAGATGATCAAAACTATGAACAATAAAATGGCAAAAAATACAAATCTATCAACAACTGAATCTAAAAAACAAATTAAACAAACAAGAACAGAGATAGAATCATGGATATAGAAAGTTCTTTGATGGTTGCCAGATGGTTGGGGTTGTGGAGGAATGGGTAGAGGTGAGGGGACTAAGAAGTAAAATTAGGTAGATACAGAATAGCCATGGGGATGTGAAGTGCAGTATAGGAAATGGAGTAGCCAAAGAACTTAAACGCATGACCCATGGACATGAACAGTGGAGGGGGCATTGCCTGAAGGAGTGGTGGGTGCTGGGTGGAGGGAGGGCAAAGGGCGGAAAATCAGTACAAGTGTAATAGCGTAATCAGTAAAATGTAATTTCAAAAATACTACTACTGTAATGTCTCAAAGTTTTAAATGAAGTTTTCTTACAGGAAACGGTTAAAGTCTTTTTAGAACATCCTTCTGTGAAAGATGATTCAGACCTTGAAGGAAGAACATCCTTTATGTGGGCTGCTGGGAAAGGCAGTGATGACGTCCTTAGGACTATGCTGAGTTTAAAGTCTGACATTGACATCAACATGGCAGACAAATACGGAGGCACAGGTAAGAACTGGTAGACACGATTGATTTGCTTTCATCCAGGCTCCAAAATGTAGATGGCGCCATAAAACTGGTACAATAGTACTTTAAAATCATCCTCTCTAATTCAATGTTGTTTGACTTTCATCTTTACTTTTCAGTCTAGGTTGCCAGGATATCACTCATAGGCCTTATTTCCCCCGAGTATGACAGCTAAAATTAGCCTCTTTTTCTACCAGGCAAATGGTGGCATTTGGTTTAAAACCCTGGTTGCTCCTTAGACATGCTTACGGGAACTCTTCTGAGTATCTTCATGTAAAAAAGCAGAAACCTATACTTTAAAACTACAGATTTTAGTAATTCATTGTATTTCCAAAACTTGAGTGTTATTTTTAGGAATGCATTCATCTGAGTATATTCTCACCAGTCTCAATTTAATATGCTCTTTTCTCAGATTTGAATAGCTTTACCTCATCCTGCTATTTTAGAGATAACCCCCATGACTCTAGAAACTTTAAAGCTTCAGGTCAACTTTGCGTCAGCAGCTCTTACCAGATACTTCTTTCCATCTCTTTTTCTACTAAGAGAGACTGTTAACTACGTTTTCATTAGTAAGAGAGGTACAGGTTTTTTAGTCTTCATTGTCAGCTGGGGGTTTCTGTCTGATGTACTAGATCCTCATGACAAGTGGGAAAGAAAATCACACCAGAGCACAGTAACACGACAGGCTTCTCAATGTTATGTTCTCTTATTTGTGGAAACATACCAGAGCCATTTGCGGCTACGTATCGTACTGGAGAAGACCTTTCTGGGCCACAAAAGCTATTGATCCAGCACTGGGGGGAGGGTAGAGAGGGAAGTCACTGCACCTAATAATCTCTCCCTGTACCTACACTGCCACCCCCTCTAAATTATTTTTTAAAGAGTTTTTAGATAATGTGAATTTTGATGAAGGCTTTAACTTTCAAAGTCATTTCTTAACAAAGCCTCACAGTAGACCTTAAACTTCTCAAGAGGTATAACACAGATACATAGGATATCACTGAGTTTATAAATGGTTTAAACATTTAATTTTTTTTTTTACTTCCATTAGTATGCAGTCTTTCACTTTATCACCAGCCTTACTTCTAGTTTAACTTTTCATGTATTTTAATGAGGTATAGGTGAGAGTGCTTGCATCCTTTTGGCCAAAGTTGCCTTTCTGAGGTGCTCTGTGGTTGGAGTTCAGACGTAACTTTTTCTCAGATTCATTAACTCCCTGGGCTCTTTCTCCTAAGGGTTTTATTATATGTCAGAGATGCCCCTTGACATTTCTTGTCTGTGAAAGTTAGTTCCTCTCCATCATCCCTCTGTAGTGTTATTTTGTCCTCCCCATTGAAAAAAGGAGTTCTAAACTGTAATTGGAAACAAAAATAAAAAAGCAAAAAATAGTAGTAATCAGTAGATTTAAATTTGCTTTAAAAAAGTTCTTATCAACCATAATCTACAGACATTATTTGGATCTTGATTCAAAGAAATAAACTATAAAAAAAATGATACAGCCAGCCCTGGTTGGTGTGGCTCAGTGGATTGAGTGCCATCCTGTAAACCAAAATATCACAGGTTTGAGTCCCATTCAGGGCACATGTCTGGGTCGTGGGCCAGGGCCCCATTTGGGGGCGTGCAAGAGGCAGCTGGTCAATATATCTCTTGTACATTGATGTTTCTCTCTCCTCTTTCTCCCTGTCTTCCCTTGTCTCTAAGAATAAATATATAAAATCTTTTTAAAAAATGATAAAGCCATCAGGAAAATATAAGCACTATCTGGATATTTGCTATTACAGAATTTTTGTTAATATTTTTTAGGAATGATAATGGGACTATCTTTGGAATGCTGGGGCTGAAGCTCTGCAAACCACGTTTCTCCTTTGCCAGCTGATGCCCTGCTAGAATCAGCCCATAGGGGGCAGTAGAGCAAGACTGGAAATCTGGCTGAGCAACGAGGATTACATATTCCTGTGTGCTTACTATTCTTGTTTTTGTTTCCTGTCCTTCCTGTGTTCATCACTGTACTTTGTTCCAGTGGTAATGTTAATTTTACTTTCAGTTTTTCCATCACTCACAGTGCCTGCCTCAGAGCACCCTCGACACCCTCCTCAGAGACACCAGAACTAGCCAACCAAGCAGAGCCCCTCCTCAGAGGTCCGAGTTTCCATTCTGCAGGGCTCCTCATCCAGGCTTTTTTAATTTTAACATTTCCATCCTCTTGTTTTTGTTCCTCCGGGCCTAGAATTTGTAGATGTTTTCTGCATTTACTGCCTCTGTGATACCTTAGTCTTCCCTTTTGGCTTTTTTAGTTCTTCAGTACATAGCTAACAGTTCTTGTATTAATTTCTCTCTGTAAGTGTGTCTGGCGTGGTTTCTGTCTCCTAAATGGGCCCTAATTGATACAGTGGTTGTGTTTCTAAAAAAAACAAAAAACAAAAAACCCGTGTCTTTCAAATATGCTTACTAAAATATTTGCAAACGGAAGAATATGACTCTATAACTTTAATAAAAATAATCAGAAGTGAAGCGGATGGAAGGCGGCTGGAGGGAGCAAGGGCACCCACGTGCTGGGGATGGCTGGGGCTCGGCCATTCTCTTCATCCGGGCTACCAGACTACTGCCTTTCCTTTTGAATATGCTTAAAATTTTGCATAAGATAAATTTAACTTTTAAAAAAATAGCACTTCTGTGTAGACTTGCAGCATTTTTTCAAAGAGGAAGCAACAATATTTAAGTCTAAGGTTATTTTTAAATAAATAAATGCAAATACTCAGAAATGGGGAATTTCCTTTAATAAGATCATTTGTTCTATTTTTTGCTTAGTTGACATTGTGTCTGTTTCTTTTTATTTGACACTGATATTTATCTGAAGAGTATCTATCTGTTGTATCCTGATGCCCTATCACAGCATTATAGGATTTCAGAATTAGAAAATACCTTAAAATTAGATCTAGTCCAGGGTTTTCCAAGCCATGTTCTTCAGAGTGCCCGGTTTCTGTAGAGGTACCTGAAGTGAGCTGAGGGTGTGGGTGCTTAAATGGATAACTCTCCACTCCTGCTCTAGCAGAACAGCTCTTATCTGTTTAATGTGTTGAGTGTTTTGTAAGATTTCATTTGGGGAAAAAACATTCTTATTCTCTTAAAATGTGAAAACAGCGGAAGTAGCACAGGTGTTTCACGCCTGAACCTGCATTACAACATTCCTCAGTAGTGGTCTTTCAGCCTCTGAACAGCTCCAATGTAGGGAACGCACTGCTTCCCTGCTAACCTGACTCTCCTAGAATGTCCTTCCTCGTACTAAGCCAAAATTTGTCAACCTGAACGTTCCACGCTGTGGTCTCTTCCATGTGACAGTACTTCAGGCATGTGAAACCTCTCACACCTGTCTGGATCTTGTGTGGGCCAAACCAGAATTTGTCCATTTAGGTCAGAGTTCTCAAGCTCAAGTATGCATGAGAATTACCAGGGCTGTTCCTTGAAATGCACATTTCCAGAATATATGGACAAAGATCCTATTCACATCCTAGCAACAAGTTCTGTGGACTCCACCTCCAACATACATTCTACATCTTTCTGCTCCTCTCCATCACCACTCTAGCCACCCTAGTTCAAGCCATCATTTTTCACCCAGTCCACTGCCATAGTTTTAACTGGCCTCCCTGCTTTTATTCTAATCTACCACAATGCATTGTCACAGAACAGCTAGGGTGTTTTCTGTTTAATCCACAAATCGGAAAATGTCCCTCACCTATTTAAAGCCCTTCAGTGTCTTCCAGCGCTGACCTGCATGGCCATTTGTGGTCTGGACTTTTCTGCCTGTTGTGCTGCAGCTTCTTTCCCTTCCTTAAGCATGGATCCATTCCTGTCCTTGTACTAACTGTTTCCTTTGCCCAAGCTGCTCTGTCCAGATCGCCGCATTTCTCTCCGTTTCTTATCATTCAGGTCTCAAATGTCATCTCCTTAGAAAGGCTTTCCCTAACCCCAATCAGAAGTCACCCCAAATCGAGTGACCCAGTCACTCTGAAATCAAAATGTCTTTTATTACTCATTACTTTAATTATACCATTCGTCACTATCTAATAGTTTCTTGTTCACATATCTGGGGAAGGTTTTATTCCCCAACTAGAATGTAACCTTATCTGTTTTGTTCCCTCCTGAATTCTCATCAATTACATTAATACCCAGCCTGTAGTATGTTCTCAACAAATCTCCAGGAACCTGCAATTTTGTAGGAATCCTAGATTCTGATTCATGGGTGACACTTCATGAAAGAAACATTGTTCTGGGCACTCTGGAGCCATCATACTTAGAAAGAATTGGCCCAAGCCTCTGCAGAGTTACCCAGGCAAATTCCGCAGAATTTAAAGAGTAACCTAGAGAATGGTGGCACAAGACAAGCACTAGAATGGAGTGACGTAGGCAGGTGTCAGCCCAACGTGAGACTCACATGTAGTCACAATAGTTTTCCAAATCCCTTCCAAGAGCACCAGAGGAGAGATCGCATTCCACCTCCACATGCTCTCCAATGCTTCAGCGAATTGCTGTCCTAAATTGGGCCCTGCAGAAACTGCTGGAGCTGTGTTGTGTGAAGAATGCACTTGATGCAGTGAGTCGTGCCAACTCTCAGTAGCACGCGGTTTCACAGGCCAACCACAGGAAGCGCTCATGTGACCCACTGAAGAAACCAGTGATGTCACACCGTCCCTTGAGTGTATGCTTATTGAGTGCATTGGTGGGCAGAGTTGCCTGTCTCATTTAAATTATTTCTTTGTCATTTTTTGTTTTCTCTTGCTCTCTCAGAAAGGAAAAAATAGTAAAGTAGTAACTAAGAGAAAGGGACCATTTGGGATCAACAGGATGGAAAGGAAGCAAACAGTGAGATGAGATATGTAGAAGGAAAGGAGAAAAGTGTAATACGTACAAAGAGAAGGAAGAAGAGGAATCTAGAAAAGTGGAAAATACAAAATGCTTAAGATCAACTTGCATTTAGCCAAAATGATGGAGAAAATCAAAGAAGGAAAAGATACATAGTTAGAATAATAAAGAGGTAAAGTTGTTATTGAAGAGTTTACCACTTTCTCTTGCTCCTTTTTTAGCTTTACATGCTGCTGCCCTTTCTGGCCATGTCAGCACCGTGAAGTTGTTATTGGAAAATAACGCTCAAGTAGATGCTACTGATGTCATGAAACACACTCCACTTTTCCGAGCCTGTGAGATGGGACACAAAGATGTGATTCAGACACTTATTAAAGGTTCGTTATTAAGAATGCTCCTACTAAGTCACTCTCGAAGGTTGGAATTGTTGCATTCACCATCTGAAATATATAGCCTTACGTGGCAGAGAGCCACGGGGCTAGAAGGGTGAAGGGAAGAGCGCCCGCCTCGCATAAGGCAGCACGAGGGCCTAGCTCCACCTGTTGGTGGTTGTGTGATTCTGGCAAAGTCACTTCACCTGCCTGAGGTTGTTGCATTTTCTATAAAAGAGATACAATGCCTGTCCTGACCAATGTATAAGCTTATTGTCAAAATATGATGCAGATAATATACGTGGAAATACTTTGCTAAATGTAAAGCATTTCAGGGACTATTATGTATTTAAAATGTTGATTAATGCTCTCTGTATTAGTACTTTTCATTGTATTCTTGCTTTTTCAGGTGGCGCAAGGGTAGATCTAGTTGACCAAGATGGACATTCTCTTCTACACTGGGCAGCGCTGGGAGGAAATGCTGATGTGTGCCAGATATTGATAGAAAATAAGATCAACCCAAATGTGCAAGATTACGCAGGAAGAACCCCTTTGCAGTGCGCTGCGTATGGGGGATACATCAACTGCATGGCAGTGCTCATGGAGAATAATGCCGACCCTAACATTCAAGACAAAGAGGTAGAGGTTCTGGATCTTTTCTCTATTGTTTGCTCCAAAGTGTTTAAGAGTATTTTTTTTCCTTATTCACTGAAATGAAATAAAACGATAATGTGCCAAACGAAGAGATCCCCCACAAATCCGTTGATTAAAAATGATTCTTATTTGTACATGTTCTCTTCCAAGTCCTTGCTTATATATCTATATAATTTAACAAAGTCATTACATAAAGTGGGAATAATAGCTTTTGTAAAATATATATACATGGTATATAGATATGTATGTAAATATATATGATATGATTTTACAAGCCACATTTTGTTTTGTTCACTTAAAATTATCACCAGTATTGCCCTGACTGGTGTGGCTTAGTGGATTCAAGGCCATCCTGCAAACCGAAAGGTCACCGGGTCAATTCCCGGTCAGGGCACATGCCTGGGTTGCAGGCCAGGTCCCCAGTTGGGGGCATGTGAGGGGTGGGTGATGGTTACGCCTCTCACACATGAATGTTTCTCTCCCTTCCCCTCTCTCTAAAAATAAATAAAATCTTTTTAAAAATTATCACCATTATTATTAACTATTAAAATATTACATTTGTTTTATATTTTCATAATCGTGGATGTTTAATATTCCAAAGTTCTGATAGCTTTATGCTTAGCAACTCACTCAGTCCTCACAGCAACTCTATAAAGTTGCTACTATTATTATCCCCATTTTACAGATGAGGAAATTGAGGTTCACAGAGCTTAAATGATTATCCTAAGGGGATAACAGTGGCAGGTTGGAGGGAGTCAGGGTCCAAACTATGCCTGTCACCCAAATTTTAGAATTAAATAAGTAATTTTCTATCGCTAGACACATTTTATTACAGATCATGTTGCATTAATCATCTATATGCATTTAATTTTTATTTTGGATTATTCCCTTGGGATAATTTCCCCTTAGTGAGATTATTGAATCAAAGAACAAATGGTATATGACTGTGATTAGGCTTTGATATATACACTTGAACTGATTTCTAAAACATGTGGGTTAATCTGTGCTTCCCCCAGCTGTGTAGTAATATAGTGCTTTCTCCCAATTTAGCCAATATTGACCTTTTTTGGTACTTTCATTCTTAAAAAATCCTAGCATGTTATGTTTTTCCAAGTCAGAAAATATATTTCCTATTGATGCCTTCGATAACTATTTATGAAGGTTGTTACTAGATATAAATTTAACATAATGAAAATATATAAATATGGTCCTTGTACCTATGTTATTACAAATACATCTTTTATAATTTGCAATACCTTTTACATTTTTTACAAGTTGCCAGTGTCTTACCTTCCAGTTCTGCTTTTATATGTAGTGTTTTTATGTGTACTGTTTTGGATTAGCTGCATAAACAATTATACTATGTATGAATAATAACATTTTTCATTCTTCTTTTCCAATCTGTATGCCTTTCACTTCTTGTCATACCTTATTAAACTAACTAGGACCTCCAATACAGTGTTGAATAGAATTGGTTATAGTTGACATTCCTCATTCATTCTGGCTTCTCAAGGAGAAAGCTTTAAATATTTCACCATTGAATATGATATTTGCTATAGGTTCCCTTATATTTGTAGTTGCTCAGAGTTTTTTAAAATACAATTAGCTGTTTAACTTTTGTCATATTATTTCTGCATCAGTCAACATGATTGTATTATTTTTCTCCTCTTTGCTGTTAGTGTGATGAATTACATTGATTGGTTACCTTTTTTTTTTTTTTTTTTTTCAGAAATTAATCTATCCTTTTATTCCTGGAGTAAACCCCACATATGATATATTTTCAAATATATATTAGTGGATTTTATTAGCTAATATTTTGAGATTTTTGCATATATGTTCATCAGAGAGTTTGACCTATAATTGTTCTTCCTTTTATCATACTTACCAGGTTTCAGTAGCAGGGTTACACTGACCTTGCAGAAGCAGTACCTCTTTTCTTATTCTCCTAACAAGTTCATGTACATTGGTGTTACTTCCTCCTTAAATGTTAGGAGGATTTCCTGGTGAAGTCACCAGGTCTACATGTTTCCTTTGTGTAAACGTCATTAACAACTGATTTAGTTCCATTAATAATTATAAGAGTATTTATATTTTCTAATTATTTTCTTCTCCACTTTAAGTAAGTTGCATTTTTGAGAAATTTCTCTATTTTACTTAGAAAGACAAGTGTGTTCATTTTAATTGGTCACACAGGTTTTTATCTTTTTTATGTCTGTAGGACCATAGTGATGTTTCCTCGTTCGCTCATATGTTAGTAATGTGCATCGTCTCCTTTCTTTCTAAAATAACTTTTCCATTTTGCTTATTCATCTTTTCAAAGGACTTCTGTCTCTGTTGATTTTCTCTATTGTTTTTTTGTTTTTTTAACTATTTCATGGTATTTACTCTTACATCTATTATTTTCTACCATCTACTTTCCTCAGGTTTGACTTGCTATTTTTTAAAAAAATTCTTTTCAGTGCAAGTTTAAATCCTTGATTTTCTTTCTAGTTTAATTTAGTTTATTTCTAGTTTATTTCTAGTTTATTTCTAGTTTAAATCCCACTATTCTTTTATAATCTGTGTATATAAGCATACTTCTTCCTCCAAGCACTAACTGTATCCTACAAGTTTGGATGGGTTATACCATCACTATCTTTCCGTTCAAACATTTTCCCATTTCTGTTTTGATTTCTTATTTGACCCATGGAATATTCAGAAGTGTATTATTTAATTTCCAGGCAGTTAGGCATTTTTCTTACTATCCTTTCGTTATTTATTGCCTTAATTTCCTATCGCTGCTATAACAAATTACCACATACTTCGTGGTTTAGAACAACAGAAATTATTATCTTACTGTTACGGGTGTCAGAAACCCAAAATAGGCCTCATTGGTCGAAAAATCAAAATTAAGGTGTTGGCAGGACTCCCTCCCTTTCAGAGGCTCTAGGTGAGGGTCCAATTCTTGACTTTTCCAGCATCTAGATGCCGCCCTCATTCCTTGGCCTGGGCCCCTTCCTCCACCATGAAAGCTCACGGTAACTGGCTGCGTCTCTCTCACACTGCACCCCCGACACTCACCCTCCCGCCTCCCTTTTTCACTAATAAGGGCCCTGTGACTACATTGGGCCTACCCGGATAATTCAGGATAATCTCCTACCTCAAGGTCAGATGATTAGCAACCTTAGTCCCATCTGCATCCTAAATTTTCACTTTCCATGTAACATAACATAGTTACAGATTCCAGAAATTAGGATGTAGACGTCTTTACAAGGCAGTGCATTATTCCACTGTTACACTAATTTGTATCTTAAATTTTACTGTGGTCAGAAAATATACTCTGAATTATTTTAATCTTTCAATGTCTTTTGAGGCTTTCTCTGTGGCCCAGGTTATGGTTGATTTTGGTAAATGTTCTGTGTACACCTGAAAACTACTGATTTGTCAGTGTTGGATGCAGTGTTTTATGGATTTATGTGTATCACTCAGGTTAAATTTTTACATTGTATTGTTCACATCTCCCATATCTATCTGTACTGTTTGTTTTACCCAGTGTTGTAAAAGATGAGTTAAAAATCTCATCTTTTTAAACCACACCGTGATTATGGATGTGACTGTCTCTCCTGCTCATTTGTCAGGCGCAGCCTGTGTGTTTAGAAGCTGTGCTATTCGGTGCATGTGCACGTGGGATGGTGATGCCCTCTTTGCTTTCACGCTACGAAATGTCCCTCTTTACCTCTAGCAGTGCCTCAGGACCTGACTTTTATGGCGTTGACATTTTTGATAGTGCAGGTTATCTATTTTATTTTACTCTTTGGGTTTACCTTATGGCTCCTGATAATTAGATTCAGATTTTACACTTTGGTTGGGACCTCGTAGAAGTGACAGCGCCTCCTCTGATGTCACCTCTGGAGGCACTCAGTGCCCTCTACAGGAGTGCTAATCTCGATCGGTTGGTTGAGAGACTGGCTTTTTCTCCACTGTATAGGTAATATTTTCCCTTATTGTAAGTAAGTAATTTGGGGGGAGAATTGTTTATTTTTTGAGTTGGCACGAATACCTGTGTCCAAAAATACCTGCCCCAGGTGTACTCACTCCGGATTTTTGCTCATGCTTGCAGGGAAGAACAGCTTTGCACTGGTCCTGTAACAATGGGTACCTGGACGCCATCAAACTACTGCTAGACTTCGCTGCTTTTCCTAATCAGATGGAAAACAATGAAGAGAGGTAAGTAAGCTGTTGGTTTTTAAAAAATACTGTTCATATCACATCCTTTCTACCAGATTAAACATCTCAGCATTAGATACTGTTTCAGAAATAAGAATTATACTCATAAGGAAAGCATTACATTAAGAAATCCGGAACCAGCCCTGGCTGCTGTGGCTCAGTGGATTGAGCATGGGCTGTGAACTGAAAGCTCGCCAGTTCAATTCCCAGTCAGGGCACATGCCTGGGTTTTGGGCCAGGTCCCCAGTATGGGGTGCTTGAGAGGCAACCACACACTCATATTTCACTACCTCTCTTCCTCCTTCTCTTCCCCTCTGTCTAAAAATGAATAAATAAAATCTTTTTTTAAAAAAGAAAGAAAGAAATCCTGAGCCAGAAAAACAGATCAAAAGTTCCGTGCAGTGTTGACTTGGAATCTTGGGATGTTAAAGCTGTTCAGAACGTTAGGTATTACTTAGGGTAAGCTCACATCTTATAGATGAGGAAACTCCTATGCCTTCTTCCCACTGGTGGCCGTCATAAAGTCAGGGGGTCCCGACTGACCAGGATTAGCATTTGGTTAGGCCAGTGGCATGTGTTACATAGTTAAGAAGTTTTTGTTGGTGAAGAGGATATTATCAGTTAGTGGACAAAGGTCCCCAGCACATAGCATGAAAAAACGAGAAGCTAAGCTGGTCCAGGTTTTGGTCCCAGTACAGATTTCTTGAACAATATGAGATCCTCAGAGTTAAGCTGGCATTGTTCCTCAAGGCCCCGGGCCAATGAAAAGGACGAGACACAGTGTGAAGTCTAAGCAGAAGAGATGCTTAGTGGGGTTGGGTCTAGGAAGATTCTAGTAATTTATAGGTAACAGCTAAGTTTGTAATCAGACTTCCACACCTGAACTCCCCCTGGTCCTGGTCTGCACTCCAGCTTTCATGTCCATGGATTCTCTCACTAAGTGGCCCCTGCTCTGACACCGTCCCCACCCTCTTAGCCGCCACAGCCAGTTCTTTCCTTCTGTGGTGGAAGTTTTGAAAAGAAGAACATTCTCTAGGCAGCTGTCTCAGCGGAAGCATGCTCCTCCTGTCTGGGGCCAACCCCTTCACCTTCCCCACTTCTTTCAGAACCTTTCCTGTTAGTTATGTCCTCCATCCATTATTTTCCAATGCCTTGTTCTGAAGTTGGTCCTCTCTGTCTCTGAAGACTGCCTTCTCTCAGACTGTCTTCGTGGCCCCAGTTCTGCACGCTCGCCCTTCATGCCTGTGCAGTCTGGCTTCCATCCTCACATCTGTACTGAAATCTGGGTCTGAGTGGTCCCTGACGAATTCCCAATTGAAAAGCCTTATGTGGTCCTCTCCATCTACTCCCGCTGGCCTTTCTGCATCCTGGTTCTCTTGCTTCTTCTTTACCTTATTGTGACAATATCTTCTCTAAGCTTCTGTGGCAGTTTATCTTCCTGATTCTCTTCTAATCATGTCTCCTCCTTCTTTATTTCTTTTGGCTCCTCTTCTGGTTTTGTTTGTTTTTTCTCTTTTTTTTTAATAGAAACATTCCTGGAGGACTGGGTCCCGTCTCTCAGCCAGTCTCCTCTGGCAGTCTGACCTGCCGCTGAGGCTTCAGCAGTCACCCGGGCCCCGGCGACCTCTAAAACTGTGTTTCAGACTTGGTATCTCTCCTGGCTTCACTTCATCACCTGCATCAGTGTCTAGGTCCAGCCCTCTTCGACTCTTCCTGGGACTGTCGCAGTGTCCCCTTGCTGTTTTCGCACCTTTGATCTTTCCTCATTCAATTCATCTGCTTCTACAGTCGCCTAAACTGTATTCCTAGTGTGATTGTTACGCATGTCATTCCTCTGTTCAAATGCAGTCTCTTCTGAGGAGTTCGTTCTGGTCCCACGGTCATGTGTCCCACGCTTTGTCCCCCTACACTGTGTAATTGTCCTCCGCATTAGCAGAGAACTCCTGAAGACCATGGTCATCTCTGTATTGCTTACAGTGCTTTTTTGTTTTTTGAATTAAATAATCAGTAAACAACTATTGAATTGTCAAGTTCATGTTTTCAGGCTCTTAGTAAGCATCACCCCACTTCATACCTGCATTAGAAACTTCTGCAATTTTTAGAGCACATTGCAGAATTAGATGAATTCTGTGGCATATCTTACTTTAGGAGCAATTGTATAAAGAACTATCTCTATTATAGTCATATGACAACTGCAAAACAAAGACAACTTGAGGGTTTAGGGGGTTGGTTGGAAAGCCAAATGGAACCCTCCAGAGTGAGGTTTCGACATTAAAGCAGATATGTGAGAGAGCTGAAGATTTCTCCCTTATAAATCCTAAAACAACAAAAGGGAAAGTTTAAGCATCCTAAGAATTAGTGATGATTTATTTCTATAAAGCATTCATTCTACGATATTACAGTGTTTACAGCATGACTACTATTTTGGGGGAACAGTAAAAGAATATTTTGTTTGCAATTCAGTTCTCATTTATATGTTAAGCATTAAATTTCAGACCTAAGTGAGCCTGTGAATTAAGGCTTACTGCCTCCTGGAGTAAACATGTATTAATTACAGACCAAAAGGCCAGAGGAAAAATTCGCCTAACTGTACTTGCCAATCTATAGATGAAAAGAGACAGTGGCACTATTCCAGGTCCCTCTAATGTATCATCAGCAATGCACCTTGATGTACAAATGTCAGAACTTGGCGCTGCCTTTTATGTTTATTGACATTCCAGTTTAGGCATTCTGCTCACCCCATCAGACCATTCCCACATGGCAGGTCCAATTGTATCTCGTCGCTTGTCTTTATCTGCATTGCTTCTTGGCTGGTTACCATCACTGCGGTGCTAATTTTTACTTCTCATGAGCTGACACTGACCCTTGATGTGCCCTGCATAGACATAATTTTTGCCAGCTCCTGCTGGCTTTTCAGTCAATAACTTCCTGACAGCCACACTCTGACATCGAGGTGTATATTCACAGCATCTGAATGTTTCTAAATTGAATTGGGGGTGAAGAAAGACACAATAGTAATAATCACAATATGGTCAATTGCTTAAACTCCACAATCTTAAAACCTTGCTACACATTTGGATTGTGTTCCTTTGATCAAAAATTGACTGAGAATCCTAAATAAACCAGTTGTTTTAAAAAAAAAGACAATTTTGAGAAAATTGGGGGGACTTTGATCATGGGGTGGGTATTGGGTCTTACTAAGGAATTTTGTTAATACAATAATGACATGATTATGTTCATATTATTTATAGATTAACACTGAAATGCGGGGACAGGAGTTCTGGGGTTTGATTTTTAAAATGCTTTAGCAAAAGTAAAAAGAAAGGGCTTGGATGAAGCAAATGTGGCAAAAGTCTTGCAAAGTGTTAAATGTGGATGATGAGTGAGTACAGGAATATGTAACTACAAACTCCCTACCTTTGTTGATGTTTGAAATTTCTCCTAATAAAAGTACAATTTTTCATAATAAAGATATTAAAAACATTTGAAATGCAATTTTCATCTACAAATAGCCTGAGAGATCCATCCTTCCTTTTTGCCTGTTACAAGTAAGAACACAGAAGCTCAGAGAGGCGGAGAGAATGCCCACAGTCCCCCAGGTCTGCTGCTCCCAGTTCCACGTTCTTTAGCGTCTCTTACGCCACCTGTTACTCCTTTTTGTCGTATCTGTAAGAAAAGGCATGGGTCAGGCCTTCATTTCATAAACCAGATTCTGATAATCCTGCTTGTGTACTATGTAAAAGACACCTTATTTTAATTGTAGAAAAAATGATCAAGCTTACTAAATATAGGTTATTTGTGAGCTGATTTTAGAAGTTTCATTCTACGAGGTATAAGAGACTTATACTCAATAATTGATAGATGAGTTGTAGAAACATTATTGGACAGGGGAGTCAGTCGTTCGATCTTACTTCCAGTCTAGACTCTGCAGGTAACTAGTTACACAGCCTTCAGCGAGCTGCCCAATTTTTCTGGGTCCATTTATTCATTTAATACACTAAATTAGCTCTACTATTGTGTGATAATATTTTCCATTGAACGTGTAGTTATATTTTTAAAAGTTCTTCTGAATTTGTAAAACTCTATCCACTTATAAATAGTGTTTTTGAGATTACATAGGCATCTTTACTTATGGCCTTCTGGTCTCCGAACAGGAGTGGCAAATTGAGCTGTCCTTACACAGCGGTTCCTTAATTTTAGCATTTGGGGCTCTCTTCTGAATTCCGAGTTCCCATACTGAAGTGACCGAACCACACCCTTTGCTTAAACTGAGAACCTCATCTTTTTTTTTTTTTTTTTTTTTTTTTTTGCTTTGTGTTTGCCCGCGAAGACGCTTTGTGTTTGCCGCACCAATGATCCAGCCAGGCGAACTCATCTTTTTATGGCTTACTGTGGCTGTTAGGTGGATTTTGAAGAGAGAGCTTTCTTTTTCTATAATCACTGAATGATTTTCTGTGTCTGATGATTCATCCATATAGTCATTTATTCCTCCTCAGAAATCAGGTGATTATCTCCTCCTAGTATCTCTTAATGCATTGAATTAGTAACAGTCACTCAGGAAGAAGTCGGACCAGTGGCCACCATTAGGTAGTTAGAAATACCCGTTTGGGTCCAGTGGAAATAATCTGCCTGGTGAGTGACTGTGGCACAGATCACACCCGGTGCCGGTCCGGTGACGGGTCCGGTGACGGTAGCAGGAATGGCCGACGCTCCCGCGCCCCTTCCGTGCAGCCCGTGCAGTGCCGAGCCTCACAGTTGTTTCGTGTCGCCCGTCGCTCAGTCGGTGACGCCCAGTCGGTGACGAGGAGGCCTGTGGCTAGAAACAGCGCGTGGCTTGTTGACGAATGGCCGTTATCGTCGCCACGGTTAGATGGCGGAGTTGGGGCTTGGGTGCCTGCCTGCATTTTGGTTCCTTTTGGCATTTTCAGATGCTTAAATGTGGCATTTTTATGAAGCAGTCATTTTCCTTTAAAAAAGGAAAGCATGTCTGCCAAGATACTAACGGTGGGTAATTGTGAGGGAGGTGAGATAGGTGACTTATTTTCTTCTGTGTATTTATCTGATTTGTTTCATACTTCTAAAAATGAAAAATGTTTTTTGAAAAATTTTGCTTAAAATCACCCTGGCTGGTGTAGCTCAGTGGATTGAGCGCAGGTCTGTGAACCGAAGGATCATGGTTCGATTCTCAGTCAGAGCACATGCCTGGGTTACAGGCCAGTTCCCAGCAGGGGACTCACAAGAGGCAACCACACATTGATGTTTCTCTCCCTCTCTCCTTCCCTTCCCCTCTGAAGATAAATAAATAAAATCTTTTTTAAAAATTGCTTAAAATCACACAATTAGAAAGAGCCAGTTGAAATTTAAACGTGTAGCTACATGACAATAATACCCATCCTTTCTAAATAATACATTTGTCAAACAGGCGCTTGTGCCCACTGTAGGAGATTTAAAAGGCGCTGGGTGAAAACAGGGTGTCCCTCCAGCTGGCTCCCCTGAGGCAGCACCACTGGTACCAGTTTCTGGGGAAACATCTGGAGATATATTTTATATAGGTGAACATACAGGGACCTGTTCTTTTTGTACAAATGGAGCGTGCCATAACACTGTTCTGTTTCTTGCTTTTTTCATTTTCGTCATTTAACAAGACATCCTGGAGACTGTTCTTATTTATTCATAGGCCGCAGTAATGGCTGCATTATACAGATGTCTTCAATTGCCTAGACGGCCTGTGCTTTATTTAACCAGCCCTCTGTTAATGGATATTGAGGTTGTTCCCATTCTTTTACTATTTCAAGCTGTGCTTCTAAGAATGTCCATGTACATAAAACATTTCACAAATGAGAGCAGACCTGTCGGATGAATACGTCTAAGTGCAGTGGCTATGGTGAACGGCAGATGCACCGGTAATTCCGATGGCCCTACCCAGTTGTTCTCCCTGAAGTTTAAGGGAGGGTGCGAGGGGCTGCCTCTGTTCATCCTTGATGGCACAGTGTGTTCTTCAGCCGCCTGATCTTTGCTAATCTAATTATTAAAGTGCTCTCTCTCAAACGAGTCTTAATTTGGATTTCTCTTAAATGAGCGAGATTGGACATATGTTTAGGAACCATTAGTATTTGCTGTTTGGGAACTTTTTTACCCTCGTTTTTAGTGTTTTTGCCCTGAAAACTTTTTTAAAAATTTGTACATAGTTGCATTTATCAATCAGAAGGTTTCTGAGTTTTGTATCATTTTTTAAAAAGAGCTTTCCACTTCAATTTTTAAATAATCACCCACAATTTCTTCTAGTGCATTCATGGCTTTGTTTGTTTGTTTGTGTTATTTATTTATTTTAGGTCTTTGCTTCAATCCAGCATTTATTTTGGAGTAAGTGCGATGTAAAATTTTCCCCCCCAGATGGCTACTTAGTTGTTCCAGCCCTACTTAATAATTCATCCTTCCTTCAGTTAAAGGACCATGCTTATCATCTACTAAATCCCTCCATTTTTTTTATTGCATAGGCATTAACTATTGGTCATCATGGGCTCAGATTATGAATATCACAGAATATTATTTGCAGTGCCTTTTCAGATAGGAGCAAGGAATTATTTGGAACATGGGAAAGAGGAAGAATGCTCACGTTTTCCCAGCCCCCAGGGTGCAAGCCAGTGAGCACAGCTCAGGACTTGGTGGGGTCACCAGCGCAAAGCACCTGCCCCGGCCTCACCCCTGTTTTGTGCCCCTCGGAGCAGAAAAGGAGTAGCCCCGGAGGGCAGAAGAGAGCTTTGCCTGAGGAATGTTTCACCTCTTAGAATGACGTTTTTGTTGCCTACGTGTATATTGCCAGGGTAGCTGAGCCTTGAATTACATTCCAACACTTTCAAAAATCTTCCTGCTCCAGGTACACTCCCCTTGACTACGCCTTGCTCGGCGAGCGCCACGAGGTGATCCAGTTCCTGTTGGAGCGCGGCGCCCTGTCCATCGCGGCCATACAGGACATCGCCGCCTTCAAAATCCAGGCTGTCTACAAAGGCTACAAGGTCAGGAAAGCCTTCCGAGATCGGAAGAATCTCCTCATGAAGCACGAGCAGCTGAGAAAAGATGCTGCTGCCAAGTAAGGCCGAGCCGTTAGGCATTGTGTTCTCACAGCTCCGAATGGGGGCAGCGTGGCTGGGGGGAGCGGGGAGGGAATCGGGAGAGAATCTGAGCAGCTCTGGTCCCTGTCTGTGCCCACACCACCTTCCCCCTGCTGCTCACCGATCCTCAGAGCACTGAGCGACCATGAAGGGTGAAGGCCCAGTCTCTCTGCAGCAGCTGTTGCTCAGTTAGTCCTCCATATTCTCGCCCAGAGACAGAGCTGCCACACCCAGCCAGGGAAGGCATGGGAGGGGCTGCAGGGAGAAAACTGGTCTTCTTGCCTCCTGCCTTTTTCCCAAGGAAACTTCCACCTGTGCATGGTGCACATCCAGTAGACTAAGCTAGTTTTGATTTGATTAAGCAGCCCCCTTGCATAAATAACTTGCCTTCCCCAACCTATTCCATAACAAATTTATACTAAATAACGTAAATTGTTTCTTGCCTGGAGCCTACAGGGAAAATACTTGCCTCAAGGACCTCACACCTTTTTTGGATAATGATACAAAATGTGCAAAATAGTCATATGTGCCTGACTACACATCATGATTATTTTTCCGTAAATGATTGATTTTAGATTACTCTTTGGTGTGCTTTTCTTTGATACCTGTGTTGGGTGTTTTAAATAGCAAGAGTGTCGCATCAGCAGATATAGAGACCAGCACCTCTGAGGGCGAAGATGCGCACGACAGCCGGTTCCCAGGGGCAGCTTCCGGGCTGCGTCCTGAGTGTTTCCACACCGTGGGCCATTCCCGCTCTGGATTCCTTCCGTGTCTTGCCCACAAGGGGGAAGCATAAGTGTAACAAATAGCAATTGAAAATAATAATAGTCTACGGCCATACCACCCTGAATGCCCCCGATCTCGGAAAAATAATAATAAAAGGCAGGATAAACCATGTTATCAAGAAATTAAATACCACTGTGACTGGAATACTAACCATAATGTCAGCCTTCACTAGACAGGATTGACAGAAACACAGTATTTTCTGTGACTCCGAAGCTACCAAAGTAGGTGGCATCCAGGAAATACCAGTTTGCATTGTTCTCTTAATGAGGCTCTCTTCTCTTCACTTCTGCCAAAGAATCCAGCATTAACCTCTAGCCTCTACCTGCCTATTTTTCCAGCCTTCTTATCAGAGTTGTCTGCATGTGATTAACAACTGGAGGTAGGTAATACACATGACGAATTACCCTGACTTGCCAGTGGATATTCTCTGCGAGGGAGGGAGTATTGTATTTTCTTCTACTGTTGTTTTCTGTAAACTCCAGCGTAATGTGTGAGAATCTAGTTTCAGAATTTGAAGTCGCAGCTGCCTGAGGATGAGGTGTGACTCTACAAAAGCGATATGACTGACTTTGTATGTCCCCCAAAAGGAGCGCATGGATCCAAACACAGTTCACTTCATTTTTGGAGAGGGGTGTCCTGGGGCCCTCCTTCCCCGAAACTCCCTTTCCAGCAGAATAGAAGAGTTGTGGTCGAGCGGAGAGAAGACCTGGGTTCACATCCAGCCTCTGATGTTTACTGGCGACCCACTGAACACAGCATTTCTCCCTCCCGGTCTCAGCCTTTTCATCTGTACACGTGACAAATTAGGCCAGTTGACTTGCAGGCACTCTCCGGTTCGGTGGAAACCCCGTCTTCACTGTTACTGATCTCCACTGCCTCCTCCCCTTCTTCGCCTGAGATGCTATGCCTGGGGCCAAGAGTTTGGATTCAGTGCAGAGCTGGGACATTTGTCGGATCTTTGGTACAGAGGGAGGGGTTTCAAATATTGATGCTTAAATAAAGTAGGTAGTGGCTGACACTGCTTTTAAGGTGGCCTTTTGTAACTTCTAGCCCAGACGGAGATCCAGCAGGGAGATTTAGGGAACAGCTGATTCTCCACCAGCACTTCCACCCTCTTGCCATCCTCATTAGTTTCACTGTTGGAGAAGACAGGTCCTCTTTGTTCTTACTTCTTAGTTTCTGAAGTTCAGAACTATGCTCACTGTGATAATATTTGAAGCTGCCAAAACTGAAAAATTACAATCTCCTTTACTTTTCCTCAATCACAATTTTTCCATTATTATCGTTATTGGAAGTAAATAAGTGTTTTCACACTTTACCATTACCTCCTCCAGTGATTGTAGCACAGACCCCCCAAGAGAAATACTTACATGGAGAAGAAACTGATTGCATTTTATTTCCCAAGAGTTGTTTTTTTTTAATCGGAGTTGGTGTTTAGTTTTGTGTCCAATTCTTTCTTAATCCAGGACAGGCTTTCTTAATCCGGGACAGGCTCAGGGGCTCTAAGAATGCCCTGAAACTGCACGTAGCACGTCCTGTGTTGTGAACGTATGTGAACTTGGAGGGGGAGGATCTATACATTTTTATCACATTCTCAAAGAGGGTCCCGGAGTCACAGAGAGATGCTTAAAAACTGGACCAAATGATATTTCAGGTCCCTCCCAGCGCTAACACTCTATGAGCCATAGGTTCTAAAACACACAACACTTTCCTGTTCCCCTGAGAGGCAGTCAAAGACTGAATATTCCTAGTCCTGCTCTTCAGTGGCAGCAAAGAGACAGACTCTGACGGGTCCTCTGCATCGAGTGCAGCACCAGCTGAAAAGGTTAGAACTAAACCTTTCTGCCTGATGAGATAATCAGCTTCCGCTCACTGGAAATGTTCCGGCAGAAACAGAATTATCAGCTGTCCAGGGTGATACATAAGGAAGTTTTAAGTCATGTGAAGAGCTGGCTCTGAGATCTCTTCTGAGTCAAAGATGCTGCGGGAGGCGGGCTGCGTGTCTAGCTGATGCTCTTCCCTCCGCCTGCAGTAACCTTCTCTCGTGTCCCACCTTTCTCACTTTATCGTTCCACGGAGCCTCTTTTCCCTCTTCCAGTTTAACCAGCTTCCCAGGTCCTCCCATAGCTCTGTGTGGATTCCTCTATGGCAGGATTCGTCGCATCCCAAACTCACCATCTGCAGACGTGTATGCGTCTGACTCCCCACTAGACTAGCAGTTCCTTGAGAGCGGGCACTGCGTTATTTGTCTCCACATCTCCAGCGCCTAGAGTACTTGGTATGTGATCAGCCTTTAATAATAAATACTCAGTAACTGCCCCACCCTGGGTCTAAGACCCCACATAAGTCATTCATCATTCCAGTCCATAGTTTTCCCCTCTGTCACATGGGAGGGTTGGGCCGGGTACTCGCTCAGGGCTCCTTCAGTTTCCACACAGCAAATCCTTGTAAGTGAACTGCTTTCACTTGTTCTCCTTACGAGGCAGTAAACACATTTATGTACCATTTATCCTCATAGTGCACACTAGCACTTACGTGTTTATGCATTTGGTTTTCCAGCGCCCTCACGTTTATCATGAGCAGATTGCCATTTGACAGGTTCATAGTTTTAAAAAGGAACATGAGAACAAAGGGGTTCACCACTGCATATACTTGGTCAGTAGACCCCACCCTGTGGCTTCCACAGAGAGTTGTATTTGCCCAGCTTTGGCAAGAAGAAATCAATTTGATCAGGTACTAAATCCATGAATATTCAAGTCTCCACTGCCATGAGTGTAGGACCTGGGAGAGGTTTCAGAGGTGTGATTACAGTGGCCTCATGGAGCAGGGTCTCACCAAGGAGCACTTTCTAAAAATATCTTCATGCCTAGCCCTGCAGCTCTTCCCAAAAGTAATCATCGTCGCTTACATTTATATACTGCTCTACAGCTTACAAAATTCTTATCAGTTCATTAAAGCCGTACAATAACCCAATAAAGAGGATGGGACAAATAACAGAGAGGCCAAATTGCCTGAAATCACACCGCTAGTAAGGGAGAGATATGGCACATGGGTCCCCGTGCTACCCTGAGCCACCGACGTGTGGTTCCGGGGAATCATCCTACCAGCCATGCTTATACTCGAGACTGTGTCCAAATCCTAGCACCTGTCTGGTAGGCCAGCTCCAGCCTCTTTTCTCCGACTTCCCCCCACCGTAAGTGTAACCGCTGGTGGCAGAACCAGGCCCCCGAGTCAGCTTTCCTTCCGACCCAGTGCTTAGTCCGTTGTGCCAGTGTTCCAGGGACCGAGAGAGGGGCGCCGTTCACCATCATCAGTTCTGCAACATAGCTCAGTAAAAATCTGCCTGCCACTCTCACAGCTCATGTAAGAGAGCACGCCAGTATCCTCTTAAGTCCTTAGGAAAGTTGAGGCAATGAGCTGGCTCCAAGCCCCCACCAGGACTATGAATAAAAATGACGTCAGGGCAAAGCCTGGTTAAATCGGCACAAGACACGCTAACTAGATCTCCCTTATCTGTGGAAACCATTTTAATCACACCTCTCAGACTTCTCGAAGGTCCTATAGTCGGAAACTTGAATACACATTGAATGAGAAAAAGCCTGCCCATTTCTGCAGTGCCTGATGTAATTTAATTTCTTCTGGCAAAACTGGGCAAACAGCACTCTGCGGAAGCCCTGTGGTGCGGGGTGGGGAAAGATGCCCCCCCTCCAGGACTCAGACCTCAGGCCCAGAGGCAGTCTGCAGTCGCGCCCAGCGCCGAGACGCTGCTGTCCTTGGGCAGCCAGGTCATTTAGGTCGTTGCCCTTGACGCGGTTCTCTGCACATCAAGCAGTCTTTTGATTCCTTAGTTTCTTGTTGCCTCCCCCTTTTTTGGGTGTTGTCATCTCGGCCACTAATTTGTGTAAATCCCCATCTGTGGGTCTCAGATCTGGTTGGGGGTTTCGGGGTCCCAGGAGGCCTCTGGGCTCCACAGTAGCCGTCAGGGGTTTGCAGCAGCAGCGTGTTCCTGAAACCTTTCCTCTTCCGGGCGGAGCCACTCCAGGTCCGCCAGCCCGTCGGCACCTGGAGACCCTCTTTGCCCTGTGTTGCTGGGACCCGAAGCGGATGTTGTCAAGGCTCTGTCCCCAGTGGACTTTCTCACCTCGTCACACCGAGAGCCGCTGGGGAGCTGCAGAAATTGCTCCAGAAAAGAGTACAAACCAGACTAGTTGGCAGCCCATCAAGCACTGTTGTCTGGCCATTTCCCCTTATAACAATAGGAAACTGTGGGACCCTTTTATACACTAGGATTCTGCTCTGTTGATAAATTCCCTGCTAAAGTGGTGCTTGCTGCGTCAGGGACAGGATCCCTTTTTTCCTCTTCAGTATTCATATGAACTAGAGTAATATTGGTTTTTTTCTGGTATTTGTTTCCTAAACTTTACACAAATAGGTCAAGTTTGTAGTATAGCCCACCGTGAAGATGAGAGGACCTTGGTATTCTGTGATAAAGAATCTGGAGGAAAAACACTTACACTTCAGGACTGCCATGGAGCCTGAGAGGTCAGGGCCAACAGCCACACCGGAAGCAAAGTTCCTTGGATGCGATCTGACCAGTTTCTTCATTTGACCCAATTCATTTTTTAGATGATGGGAAACAACTGAGTGAAATTAAAAAAAAACAATTTTGTCACTGAGACAAGTTTTGCAGGGAGAAGTGAAGCCGCTGAGCTCTCGGCTCTGTGTGTTGCCGGTGTAGCTTTGGTGAGTCACTCATCCCCAACCAAATCGGAGTATCGTTCTCCACACTCCACGCTCCCTTCAGGCTTTTAAACCTTGGGCGGTGGTCCTGGCCTTTGTTCGCCAGATAGACGGACACATACATGCAGGATCGTGGTCCACCCCCAGCAGCTGTGTCGTGTGTGTGTGTGTGTGTGTGTGTGTGTGTTGCTGCTGCTGCTTTCCTTTTCCGGTAGCAGAACACATACAACAGGATGTAGCTGATGCGCAATTCCCGGTTGTAATCGCCCCCTTCACCCCAGTGATTACACTTCTACAGCTCTGAGGGGACCTACCTGCATGACTGTGGGCTGCATGCCACCGGGAATATTTTTTTTAATTTAAAGTGCATCCGTTTTTTTTTTTTTTAAGCATTAACATACTTCTGTTCATAAGCTGCTGGGAGTATTTAAATTATATATTCTGATAAGTATGTTCTTTCTCCAAAATCTGCTTCTGTAATTTAACCAAAATGGAAAAACAGCCCCATACACCGCCCCCCCTTCAAGAATTCTTCAGAAAGCAGAGCCCCTTGCTCGCTGGACATCCTGATGACTCCAAAAAGCCCTGTTTGTCCTGTGGCTGCCTTAGGTGCGGGCCCAGAAGGGTCTGCGGTGACAAGGTTTGCCCAGGGGCTGATTGTGTGTGACTTCTTGGAAAGGAAAATGGTTTGCATTCCCAAGAGAAAGAGATGACCGCTCACGTAATGAAGTCCAATTTGTCACCTCACAGCCCCCTTAATGGCAGTGAGATCCATGTAGACGCCAAGCCAGACAGCCGCGTGCCTGTGTCTGTCTAAAGGACCAAATCCTCTCAGGGCAGTTCTTCCGGTCAGTGCAGGTAAAAAGAGCAGCTCTCCTTCTGCCTGTCGGGAACGAGGCTGTTAGATCAGGTAGCAACGCGTCACCCCCCAGATGCCTCCACCTTCCTGTCCCAGACCGATCCCACCAAAATGGCACCTGCGGGCAGCAGCGCGAGTCTCAGGCTCCCGTGGTGACGGGCTGCCCAGCTCGCCCGCCGACTGTGGTGCGCACATGGAGTGTGAGCAGCCGACAAAGCACGCAGTGAACCAGAATCAAATAAACACGGGACCATCCGGCCGCTTGCTCTGGGAGGGGACTCGGTGGAAACTAGTAGATAATCAGGCTTGGACCCCAGATCGGGGGCTTTGCCGCAGGAAGAAGGACCTTCTAGCAGGGCAAGTTCAGTTGACAGGCTTTCTGTCAAAGACCCAGAGAGCTACCATCTGGGTCTTCCCTGTGCCTTGAGATCTGAGTAAGCTTGGCTTCAAATTCCAGTCTGTGGAAATCTGAATCCTAGGACTTCTTGGGGGCGTGGGGTCTGTTCTACAGCTCTTGCTCTGTGTCTGGTTACCTTCCCTCTGCAGTTTATCGGGGGCTTATGAAAAGCAGGTGTGAACATGGTGACCCTTACCAAAGTCGGTGCCATTGAGGAGAATGACACTTCCCATCCCATAATGGTTGACAGACCGTATGAGACGTCTGTGTGATACTAGCCTTGTGCTCCAGGTGTGGTCAGAGGGACTGTGGTTCTGGTTAGAAATGCAGAACCGTGAGCCCCAGCCCAGGCTTGCTAAGTCCGAATCTAGATGGTGGCCACAGAGCGGGAGGTTCGGTTCAGTAGAGTGTGAGGAGCACAGGTCCAAAGTCCCTTTCTGTCACCTCACTGTGGGCAGCATGTCTGTGCCCTGGTCCCTGCTCTCTGCATCCCCAGCTTCTCTTCTCCTCTGTCTCCCTCCTCCCTTCTCTCTCTCTCATTATCTCATCACCTCCCTCCCTGTCAGGAGCTACAGACAAATTCTTTGTGTCGTGACGGAGCAGCCCTCTCCTCTGGAGCCTTGGAGCCAGTCACCCTGGGGCCCTGAGGATCCCACCTCCACCAGCCCTCAGTCCTGACCCCAGCCTTACTAACGTGTCTAAACAAGTCCCCTTTCTGAGAGGGACTCTGATACCAGCCACTTGGATCAAAGAAATCTCTCCCTCTCATTGCAGAAGTTGTCCCTGCTTTTACAGAGATGTCTGAGTCCCCAATAGACCCCTGAATCAGTTCAGGATCACAGGCTGTCGTGTGGGTGTTAGACTTGGGGCGGTGGGGACCAAGCCTTCTACGGGAAAGTGACTCACTCAAGGGCATTTTGCAGTCATTGGCAGAGGCAGGACCAGGAGAGTTCTCAGACTTCCCAGTGCTGGCTTCTCTGCACCCCACCCCTAATCATCCTCTTTAACTGACCCTTTATGTGGCTACCAGATTTCCCCACCCCGTGCAGTGACTGAACCAGCTGGGCGTGTTGTGTGTTTTGAATGCCTGCCGTTCAGAAACCAGAAAAGGCAAAGCAGGGCCCAGTTCTTCCACACTGGACATTGTCTGGGATGTTTGTGAATTTTACTCCAAAGACTTAAGAATCATCCTGCCCTCAGGACCTCACCCACAAAAAGAGTAGGTTTGACTAATGAGAGACCTCAACGAAGGGTTGCAACTCAGGAATGTGTTATAATCAGCTCTGAGGTCTCTGTAATGTTTTCATATAATCATTAAGTTCTGCCAGTGATCTTTTGTAAGACATTTTTTTTTTTTTAATTTAGAAAGAGGGGAAGGGAGGGAGAGAAACATCAATGATTGAGACAAACATAGATCGGTTGCTTCTCACACACCCCCAACCTGAACCCAGGCAGGTGCCCTGGCTGGGAATTGAACTGGCGCCAATGGTCTTTTTAGTAGAAAACGAAAGGTTTCCTTGCGATCGCCATTCGCAGTTGTATCGCCATTCTCCGATGCGCTCTCTGGGATGGGAGAGAGGGCCTGGGACACACACCTGGCGGCCGTGCTGTGTCTCCCACGGAGCTCACAGATTCCTCCCTCCGTCATGGTGCCTCGCAGACCCTGGAAGGGTCTTTTGGCTTTGTAGTCTTACGAGCTGTAAAGCCTGAGAAAAGACTGCTCTCAAAAATGTGAATTTCCAGATCCCTCCCGTGACGTGGCAGCTCCTCTTAGAGTTTAAGTCTCACTCAGGAATGCTTGAGTGGGTAACGCCCCTTCAATTTTTTCCTCTTCCTCCTTGGCTTTGCTTCAGGAAGCGAGAGGAAGAAAACAAGCGAAGAGAAGCAGAACAGCAGAAGGGAAGGCTGAGTCCCGACTCCTGCAGGCCCCGAGCCCTTCCCTGTCTGCCCAGCACCCAGGCCAAGCCCTACGGGCAGAATGGGGGCCCCAGCACCCCGCCTCCCACCGGTGACGCAGCCCAGAGCCCTGAGCAGAGAACCTGCAGAGGGTCTCCAGGCAGAGGGTCTTCAAGCAAAGCCCCCCAGAAGGAGCAGCATCTTTCCCCAGGCTTGCAGGGACCAGACCCCAGAAAGCCAAACGGTAGGTGTGTTCCCTTTGTTACCCAGTGCCAGCCCATGGACGGCAGGCCCTTCTGATTTAGACCATTTACGTTTAAGGTAACTGTGTCAGCACTCAAGTCTGCCATTTTATTATTATTTATTTTCTATTTCTTTCCTCTGATTCTCATTCCTGTTCCTCTCTTCTTCCCTTCTTGCAGGTTACTCACGCATCTTTTAGGGTTCCGTCTTGATTGATTTATAGGGATTTTGAGTACATCTGTAGGTTCTGTAGTGGTTGCTCTGAGTATCAGCAGTCATCGGTGACTTACAAGAGTCTAGTGGCGTCAGCATCTTACCACCGTGACATGCAGAACCCTCACTTCCGTTCAGGCACCTTTACCTTCCCCACTTCTAAACATCTTTGCTTGGTGTCAGATGGCTTTATAATTTTTGTTTCAACCACCAAATTATAAAACTCACGAGGAAAAGGATAGACCATTTTGTGTACCCATATTTTTTCTGTTGTTTTTGTCTTTCTTCCTGATGCTCCAAATTCCTTCTCTTAACATTTCCTTTCTGTTTGAAGAACTTTCTTTAGCCTATTTAAAGGTAGGTCTACTTGCCACAAAATCTTTAAGAATACTTTTATTTTCATTTTTGTTATTTTTAAATAGAGAGTCTTTACCTTTTTCCCATCACCATTTGGTCCCCTCCAGCCCCCAGCAGTCACCACGCTGTTGCCCAGGCCCATGAGGCCTTTTCCCTTCGGGCTCTATCCCTTCACCCCCAGCCCCACGCTGCCCACCAGCTGTCATCTGTTCTCCATCTGGGAGTCGGTCTCCGTTTGGCGTGCTGGTTCAGTTTTTATTTCACTCCTGAGGACTGGTTAACCCAGACGCGGACTGCAGGATTGGCAGCTCCTTAGCACTTGGAAATGACTGAGCCGCTTCCTTCTGCCGCTCATGGTTTCAGATGAGAAACTCACTGCCATTCAAACGGGCGTAGCCTGGCACCGTTTCTAGGTAACATTTCATTGCTCTCCAGCTGCTTTCGAGATTTTTTTCTTTATCTTTAGTTTTCAGAAGGTTACTGTGATGTGTCCCGGCATGGATCTTGGAGTGTCTTCCATCTGGAGTTTGTTGAGTGTGGGGGGTGCGCAAAAGCACCCAGGCTCAGTGATCTGCCAGGAGGACACGCAAGGTGCAGCACACGGTTGTACGTGTGGCCGTGATTCATTGTGACATGCAGGTACAGAGCAAGGTCAGCCAAGGGAAAAGGCACATGGAGGAAAGTCTGGGGGACCCAGGGGCAAACTCCCAGGGGTCCTCTCTTAGTGGAGTCACACAGGACACCAGGTGGTTTTCACAACCACTTTGACACGTTTCCACCAGAACGGCCACCTCAACCTAGGACTCCAGGGTTTTTATCAGGGGTCAGTCATGGAGGCACCCTCTGCTTAGCATGCGCGTAGACCAGGACTCCAGACTCCCACAAAGAAGGCAGGTATTCAACATAAACGACCGTGTGCACAAAGCAGTTTGAGTGCACGGAGCCATTCTCACCAGTTAGGCAGTGGTGACCACCCGCCAGAGTCGAGTGCAGATGCCAACAACGTGAAAAGGATGAATCTTGTCTTAGTGTTATTATGAAAGTAGTTTTGGCCTCGTGGACCTCCAGAAAGGGTCTCTGGAATCTCCGGTCACCTAATTCAGGGTTGGGACAATTCAGTCTATCTCTGTAACCCTCATTTTTCTTAGCTATGAAATGGAGGTCTACTCTCCACCCTGCAGAGCAGTTACTAATGGAAATTTTAAAATGTAGCGTACATGTTGCAGACCATGAGCTGTAACACTAACTACTGTTATTAAACCACACTGCTGATCTAGGCAAGAATGATCACAGCAAAGTACACGTGAATGACCACAGACCTGTCCAGACTCTGCCACGTAACCCACTTTCAGTGACAGTGTGTCAGGATGCGTGGTGTTTGTTATATGTGCAGTTAGTCATTCAGCACGAATTCACTAAACTCCTGTGATGTGATGGCCACGTTGAATTTCAGCCAGTTCAGCTCTTCTAACACATAACCTCCCGTGGTCCCAGCCAAAGAGAATGCTTCTCGGAGTCTCTGGTCCTCCAAACCTCAGGGGGCTGATTCCTCTGGGGATGCATGCGTACCTCCAAACGCCTTACTCGGCTGTTGGGTCTGGATTCTCCTGGATCTCGGCCTCCTTTTTTCCTGCCTTGCTAGCCCTCGATGCCTCCAAACAGGTGGTTTGTAAGTGTCGGTGAGGACGTGGAGAGAAGGGGACTCTTCTGCAGTGTTGGTGGGACTGTACGTTAGTGCGGCCACGGTGGAGAACAGCATGGAGGGTCCTCAAAAAACTAATAGTAGAACGACTCTGTGACCCAGCAATTCCACCTCTGGGTATTTATCCAGAGAAATCCAAAACACTAATTCAAAAACACATATGCACCCCGAAGTTCACCGCAGTGTTATTTACAGTGGCCAAGATATGGAAGCAACCTAAGTGTCCAGTGAGAGACGAATGGATAAGACACAGTACATGTATACAATGGAACATTCCTCTGTCATAAAAAATAAAGAAATCTTGCCTTTGCATGAGTGGACCTAGAGGGCATTATGTTCAGTGAAATACATCAGTCAGAGAAAGGCGAATATATGATCTCACTTATATGGAGAATCTAAAAACACAATAAATAAACAACACATAAACTCATAAATACAGAGAACATTTTCACAGTTCCCAGAGGGGAGGGGGTTGGATGAACATGGGAAAGGAAGGGAGAGGTGCGCATGGCAGCTCTCAGTCACGGGGACGTGGAGCACGGCGCGGGGAGCACGGGCAGAGCCACGGTGACAGGTGTCTGCTGCCACGGGCCCTCGGGTGCATGGGGGCGCGGACTTCGCAAGCTACATGGATAGCGAATCGCTACATGCCACACCTGAAACTAATGAAACTAATGTGATACGGGATGTCAGCTGTCGTTGCAAATGCTTACGAACTGTTTTTAAAAACAGGTGGCGTGTAGTATTTTGTTGGACTCTCCTGTTCTCCTCCACGGTGAGCATGCCTCAGTCCTGCCACTGTGGGAACAGAAGCTCCGTCACTGCTTTTTACATTCAGAGAAATTTTTCATTTTAGAAGTCCTGTTTGGGAAATAGCTGTTCTTTCCTCATACTTTAAGTTTCTTCCGTTTAATCACTGGGGTGTGCAGGCGCACACGGCGTTCTATTAGCCGTGGTTCTTACTGATCTAAGTTTGCCATCGTAACTGTTCACTGTCACCCGCAGTAGGCTGCCCCTCCTGCGTGGTGCAGTTCTAAACTGTGGCGCTGTTTCCAGAAGGCCCCTCTGTGCGGCCAGAGCAAGGGCAGCCGCACTAAAGCAGCTTTGTGTTCGCTTCCATGAATCATTTGCCTCTGGGATATCACATCCCGAGCCCAGTTTTTATATCAGTTTTTTCTGTAGTTGAAAATCAGGGAACGCCAAACTCGTGTGAGACAAATGTCCTTGTCACCTCCCAGGGCTGGCAAGCAGATCTTTTATCTGGACTATTATTTCCCAGTGGCACCCCACCACAGAACCCCAGCGTCACGCAGGGGCTCGGTCTTAGTTCCTTTTCTACCTGCAAGTCCTCGCCCTCTGTTCTTGTCTGGACGTCAGACCACAGCCAGGTGTTTAGTGAGACCAGCCGATGGCCACTGCACCCCCACCACCTGCCTAGGTCAGCTCGCACGTGCACCGCTCTGATTTCGGTTTGCCCTTTCTTTGGGCCCCCGGAGATTGCCTTTATTTTCTTGAAGGCACTCTGGAGCTTTTAAACGGATGTTTACTGTATTTTAACCAGCATTTCTAGGTACTTGTAGTTGGAAGGCTCTCTGGTTATAAAACCTACTCTTGCTAGAAATAGAAGTCGAAATGTTTTTCTAATAGTCACCACTAGCATGATAATGCTGTGGGATGGGACTGAATCTTTTATGTGCATAATAAACAGGCAGGCTCGCCCTATCATGCAAGTTTTGAACAGTAATATTCTCCCCACTTTTCCTTGTTTCCCCAAGAAACATCCAGAGAGCATCCTAAAGGCCGATCCGCTGGTGTCCACTTCAGCCCCAGTGAAGGCGCTGATGGAAACAGGTGCCTGGGAGTCCCCTCTGTTGACAAGTCCAGAGGCGAGACTGTCGGCCCCCAGCGCTGTGACAGGGGGAAGAGCTTCTCCAAGCAGCCCCCCTGCATCACGGTGGCTGGGCCTGATGGGAAAGGAGAGGACCCCGGCTGGGCAGCCACAGGCCTTCCACAGCAGGACGGTCACCGGAAGTCCAGCAGGTGGCACGACGCAGCACCCAAGGCCAAATGTACCTCCCAGCAAAGGCGCATGCAAGAGCTCAGAGGAGGAAGGTGCTCGCCAGCCGGTTCCAGCCGGCCTGGCAGCGCCAAGGGGGAGGTGCTCTATGCTGGGCAGAGTCCCCTCCACCATCGGACACCAAGAAACAAGGTCACTCAGGACAAGCTTGAAGGAGACAGCCTCTCCGATTTGCCACAGGGGACGGAGGTGCTGAGGTCAGGGGTCAGGAAGTTGGGCATATCCACCCCGTCTGAGGCTGCTCAGACGTCTAAGGAGACTCATCCAGCCCCCGGCGCCCTTGCTGGGCAGAGCGTGAATATTGACCTGCTCCCCGTAGAGCTGCGGCTCCAGATAATCCAGAGAGAAAGAAGCAGGAAAGAGCTGTTCCGGAAAAAGAACAGGGCGGCGGCAGTCATCCAGCGGGCCTGGAGAAGGTGAGGAGTCGGGGTGCCTCCGCACGACACCCCCTAACACGACACCCCCTGTGCTCTCCTGTGTTTTCCAGCGAATCCTGTGTGCTGGCGTGACAGGGCAGTGTAAGTGAGCCTACCCACAAACTTCACACCCGCAGATCCTAGTAACGTACACTGGGTAAACTGCTTTAAAGGTGCTTTTGCCAAGAAAGATGGGCTGGCACCCGGGATCGCCTGGGATAAAGAAAAAAGCCCTCGGTGTGGAAACAGGAAGCCTGAGGTTCAGGTGAAGCTCTAACAGGTCGTCCGGGCAAATCACGTGGCCTCGCTGACCCTCAGGTTCCTCACCTGGAAAATGGGATTTGAGTGTCTGCCCCTGTCCTGTTTATATGACAGGCCGTACGTAGAACGAGATAGTGTGCGCTTCATAAACTCTAAAGCCCTACGCACACACGCTATTTTATTTTTCTTCTTTACGATCCAGGAATTAGTCATACCCCAAATACCTAAAGCAGGGTCTGGACGGGGTGGACTGAGTGACTGAAATTAATTACAAAAACCTGTGTGAGCTTCACTCACGCTCCGAATGTGGGGGGTGCTGGGAGGAGAGGTGGAAGCTTCCTGAAATGCTGAGCCAGATACCTCCAGGGAGCACTTGTGGGGGGCCCGGGGGAGTCCTTGGCTGCAACTTCTTCGTATCTCATACTCTCCTTCACACTGCAGGCCTCACTGCAGCGCTGGCCAGTGCCCAGGGGCAGGCTGCACGGGGCCCACAGGTGGGAGTCACATGGCCTCTGTCTTCAGAGAGAGAAAGGTTGATGGGGGAACAAAGCCAGCCAGTCACTGTGCGCACAGGTGCGCCACATATCAACGCCCCCGTCCAGAGATAAAAGGGCTGGAGAGCACCTACCATCAGCAGAGGACGGAGGGGGGTGGGAGAGGGCAGTTCTTGTGAGGTCCAGGCAGGGGGTGGTCTCGGGGGTTGCTTTGCCCATGACGGCCCAGCCCAGAGCCCTTGCTTGCACACACGGCCTCTGATGTGTCCTCAATGTCTGTCCCAGCGCTTAGCCACTGACAAGGTTGTCTCATACCTGGTGGCCGTCATGATAGGGATGAGCGTCCCCATTTCTCAGATGAACATGTGGTTTTGGGGAGGACACTGTCCTAGTGGTGCAGATCTAGCCCTTGAAGCTGTGTCTGACTCCGGTCCAAGGGCCTTCCCCCAGGCTTCCAGTAAAGGCAGTGTGTGCTGTGGTCAAGATCACAGAGGCGGAGGCAGGCCTGGGGCTCGTGGCCTCAGAGCGGGCGGGAGAGGGAGGGCCGCCTGGAGGGCGCTGTCACTCTGTCTACACGGGACACTGTGCTTGCTGTTGGTGCCAGTAGTTGGCACTCACGGGGCTCTCGTGCTGGACACTGCACCCAAGTAGTTTAACACATAGAATTAACTCCTTCAGCCCACACACTAACCCTGAGGGCCACGTCCTCTTCTTGCCCCCATTACTCAGACGAGGAGACTGAAGCAAAGCGAGGCTCATCCACCCAGCAAGTTAGAGCTTGTAAGCACCAGCACTGGCCTTGAGCTGAGAGGTCCGCGTCTGAAGCCGCAGACGGGATGGGTCCTTGCTCCCCTCCCCGGGGCGCCCTGCCAGGGCCTGCGCTGGCTGCCGTCCCAGAGCAACTTCTGATGAGGCATTTCAGCTGAGGCCCGGGGTCTCGGCAAGCTGTGTGCTTCACCACGGCAGGCCCGCAGCTGCTCCCTGCTGAAAGGCCTTCCGTCAGTGTTCTTTGACTCCTTTGAAGAGTCAGGAGCTGACGGGCCCTGTCAGTAAGTGTCCATAGCAGCAAATGAGCTCTCAGTCATTGTCCCCAAGAACAGTGGGCTCATAGTCTGCGTGCCCACCTGGAGAGGCCCCCTCTGGCCATACCCTTGTGCGGTGCTGAGACCTGGGACACCGACTCCCAAAAGGCTTCTGGGAAGCTGCACCTTGTGCGAAGTCGCAGTGTCTGGTGACAGTGAAAATACTTTTAACGATTCTCCGTAGCCCTGTACATCTTCCGTACTAAGCAGAGGAACCCACAGTGCTGTCCTGGACCAGTGTGTGGTGTCTGAGGCCAGACCTGAGGCGCACCAAGGGGCGGCTCGGGAACAGGGTGCACCGCCTGGGCGGACTGTTGCTCTCGGGGAGACTCGTGGAGGAGGGAGAATGGCAGACGGGAAGGTGTGCGGGGCCCAGAGCAGATGAAGCTTAGTCCCAAAGCGGGAGTTTGATTGCCAGTTAGCACTTGACTGTTGGAAAGGCTGAAACCAGACACTGGGTAAGCTAAAGTGGGCTGGAAGGCTGCTGTGGCCGAGCAGTCGCCGTATAAAAGGGTTCCCGCTCACCAGACTCCTGTCAGCCACCTTCCCTGCCAACACTTGTCCTCCCCCACTCCCACCGGTGCTGAGGGGAGTAAGGAGGACAGGCTGCACCGTGAGCCCAGAGGGCCAGTGGGCAGGTTGGGTTTCTCAACACACCAGGAGTGCAAGGTCTCCTGGGGAATGGGGACCCCGAGGACCACCAGACATGGACTCAGTCTCTGTACCGGAGTAGAGTCCGCGGGAGCTGTGCCCCCCAGAGCTGGCGCAGTTGCGGCTTCAGCCAACACCTGGCCTTCCCAGCGAGCTCTCTGCCGGGAGAGCAGAGGGGGTGGGAGACACTGGGCATCTCAAACGGAAACGGCTGTGGAGCAGTGCTGCCCTTAACTCGGGCTTTTCTCTGCGGTCAGGTCTTTGGGAGCGCGGTACAGCTTCTGTGGCAGGATGCACGGTTTGTCCCTCCAGGTGAAGAAAGGAAGAATCTTGTAGTTTTGTTTCCGAACAGGAGGTCCGAGGGAGGGGCAATATTTGGCCCACCCGGGGACACCAAAAACTGCTGCAGAACAGGGGCCCCTCCCAAGGATGGTATACTAATATCTACCGGGCTCCTCTGCCCGCCGCCAATTGGAAAGACGTCTCTCAATGCCAGAGATTTGTAAAAAGGAAACAAAATGTTTATTTAATGCTATTCAGGCCTAACGCCTCCACTAAAATATCAAAGTCCTTTAGGTTGTACACCTACACCCACACAGCGCTCCCTTGTCCCACTGTCCCAACTCCGGGTACCGTAAATCAGGAAAAGAGCACACGTCTGTGTTGCAGGCCGCTGGCACCGTCAGCTGTGTCACCATGCAGACAGGATCTCTCTCTCTAGTTGATCCAAAGTACTGTGGTACCCTCTCGTGTCCACTGGCAAGAGTTCTTTGTATCCAGTTCCAGCCAAAGTCTCTCTTGCTTTCCAGGCCACGCGGCCAAACGGGGCACCCCAAAGCCGCATGGGCCTCTTCTACCAAAGCTGCAGGAGTCCGTACTCCACCAAAAGCATGTGGCTTTCTTCACCTGGCTGCAGGGATCTCCATTCTGGCAAAGCTGTGTGTTTTTCCCTTTCACCTGGGGAAGAGGGGGTCCGCACTCTGCCAAAACCACATGGCTCCCTCTTTCACCTCACCAAGAGGGGGTCCTCACTCTGCTGAAACCGCGTGGCTCTCCTTCACATGGCTGCAGGGGTCTACATTCTCCCAAAACCGCGTGGCTCTCTCCTCACCTGGGCAGTTCTCCCCTCATGTCCTGGAGCTCATCTTTTCTAAGCTCTCACACAGGGACTCTCACTCAGGGGTGCAGCCCCTACTTCCATCCTGGGTAGAAGCCACTCCCTTCTCCCTGGCTCAAAACTTGGCCACAGCTATTTAACATATCTATGCAACCAGTTAAAGGTTATAGATATGTTAAATGACCATTCCAGAGGTTAGCTTCAAAACTGTTGCTATGCAAAACAGCTCTCAATGGCCCTGTTTCATTCGTCCCTTGGGGGGGGGAGGACATCTTATATGTCTCTCCAATATTCCTATACACTTTGAATTCCAGACACCATTCCAAATCTTTTTTTGCTGCCCCCCCCCCCCCCCGTCTTGGCTGCACCCTGTATCAGTTTGATTGAAATCAGCCTTTTAGGGCAGGAGGGAGGGGCTGCACCAGGTGCAGCAAGGAGCTTTTGGCAGACCTAGGAAGGCGACTCCCCGTTTGGTGCACCATAAAGTCGGGCGTGGGGCCTGCTGCCCTCCGCGGCACCCCGTGGGCACAGCTGAGTAGTCAGTCAGCTACACACAGTGAAAACTGGTGCAGCTTTCCTCGCACGGCCAGCAACAGCTGTGTTCCTTAAGATGCGTGGGAGCGCACGTGGGATGAACACCGTCAACAACGTAAATGCAGCCATTGCCCACGTGCCCTGGCCTGGCCCACCCCAGGCTCCACCCTCCAGCAGAACGATCTCTGAGTAAAGCACAGCTCCTATGTTTGCAACTTTTTTTGAATTCTTGAGCAAGAATATGCCTATTGATTTTAGAGAGAGGGGAATGGAGCGGGAGAGAGAGAAACAAACATTGATTGGTTGTCTCCCATAAGGCCCCAAGCACGGATCAAACCTGCTACCTAGGTATGTGCCCTCACCAGGGATTGAACCCAAAACCTTTTGGTGTGCGGGATGGTGCTCCAACCAACTGAGCCACCCTGCCAAGGCCCCTTTGCCGCTCTTCATAAGAAGCAGTATGGGTACTCAACAAGAACAGAGTACAGAGCCATGTCCTTAGGTACATTGGGCTTTTCGACCAGACAGCACTGAGTTTGAATGTTGGTCTCTCCTGACTCTAGCTGTGTGGTCTTCTACAAGTTACGCAGCCTCCCTCAGCCCAGTTTTACTGACACATGATTGACATACTGCACTGCGTGAGTTCAAGGTACACACCATGACTTGACTTACGTATATTGTAAAATGATTACCACAGTAATTTTAGTTACATCCATCATCTCATAGATTTTTTAAATGGGAAAAGGATTTATTTCTTTGTGATGAGAACTCTGCAGATTTACTCTCTTAACTTTCATATAGACCAGAAAGCATTGTTCATTGTAGTTGTCACGTATTACATCCTTACTACTTATTTATCTTATAAGTGGAAGTCCGTACATGTTGACCACCTTCACCCAGTTTCCTTCCCATCCCTCTGCACCCCGCCTCTGATAGCCACAGGTCTGATCTCTTTTTCTGTGAGTTTGGCTTTTTTTAACATTTCACATGGGAGACATTATTTATCTTTCTCTACTTTATTTCACTTAGCATAATGTCCTTAAGTTTCATCCACGTTGTCACAAATGGCAGGATTTCCTTCTTTTTTATAGCTGAATAATGTCTCATTGTCTGTATCACAATTTTTTCTCTATTCATGTGTTGGTGGACACTTTGGTGATCTCCATCACTTGGCTATTGTAATGCTGCTTTGAACTTTTGGGTGTACATAATCTCTTCAACGTGGTTTTAATTTCTTCAGTTACATACCCAGACATGGAAATGTTGGATCGTATGGTACTTCTATTTTTAATTTTTTGAGGAACCTCTGTACTGTTTTCTATAGCAGCTGCATCAACTTACACAATCCCACCGACAGTGAACGGGGGTTCCATTTTCTCCGTGTTCTCCCCAACACTTGTTACCTCGTCTTTTTGGCGACCATTTTCTCAGAGGTGTGAACTGGTAGTTTTGATTTGTGTTTTCACGACTAATGATGTTGAGCATATTTTCGTATACCTGTTGTCCATTTATATATCTTCTTTGGAAAAATGTTTACTCAGCCATGGCCAGTGTGGCTCAGTTAGTTGGAGTGTCGTCCTATAACCGAAAGGTTGTGGGTTCAATTCTCAGTCAGGGGACATACCTAGGTTGCAGGTTCAGTCTCCGGTCTAGGAGCCACCTGATGGATGTTTTTCTCTCTCCCTTCCTCTCTGTCTAAAACAAATTTAAAAATGTCTATGTCGGTTCTTTGCCCATTTTTTCATTGGATTATTTGTGGGTGGTCTTTTTTCTCTTTAAACATCTTCACATGTTTTGGATATTATCCCCTTGTCAAACATGTGGTTTGCAAATATTTTTTCCCCTGCCGGAGGCTGCTCTTTCACTTGGTTGATTGCTTCGTTTGCTGTGCAGCAGTGCTGTGGTCTGATGGGGTCCCAACTTGCTTATTTTTAATTTTGTTGCTGGTACTTTAGGTATCATATCCAAAAAATCATCACCAAGACCCATGTCAAGGAGTTTTTTTTTCCTGTATTTTCTTCTAGGAGTTTTGTGGTTTCCAGCCTTACATTTAGGTCTTTAATCCATTTCAAGTTAATTTTTGTGAGTGGTATAAAATAAGGATCTAATTTCATTCTTTTACATGTGAATATCCAACTTTCCCAACACTGTTTATCAAAGAGACTGACTTTCTCCATTGAGTATTTTTGACTCCTTTGTTAAATATTGGTTGACCGTACATGCATGGTTTCTGGGCTTTCCATTCTTGTTCCATTGGTCTGTGTGTTTATATTACCAGTACCATACTGTTTTGATTACTGTAGCTTTATAATATTTCTTGAGGTTAGGAAGTATCATGCCTCCCATTTTGTTGTTCTTTCTCAGGATTATTTTGGCTATCCAGGGTCTTTTGTGGTTTATACATATTTTAGGATGTGTTCTATTTCTGTAAAAAAATGCCATTGGGATCTTGATAGGGATTGCCCTGAATCTATTGCTTTGGATAGTGTGGACATTGTAATAATAATTCCTCCAGTCCATGAACACAGGATAGAAATCTTTCCAGTTATTTGTGTCTTCTTTGATTTTTTTTCACCAATGTCTTGGGGATTCTTCACCTCCTTGGTTAATTTATAAGTATTCATCAGTATTTTACTGTTGAATGTTTTTGAAGCTATTGTAAGTGGGATCCTCTTCTTTTTCAGATTTGTTATTAATGTATAAAAGAATAATTTTAAGATTGATTTTTCTGTTTTGTACCCTGCAAATTTACTAAATTTGCAGATTAGATCTAAGGTTTTTTTGTGGCATCTTTAGGACTTTCTGTACATAAAATCATGTCACCTGCAGAGACAGGTTTACACCTCCCTTTCCAGTTTTGATGCCATTGATTCATTGGTCGATTGTCTGGTAGGACTTCCAGTACTGTGTCGAGTAGAAGGGATGAAAGTGAGCATCCTTGTCTTTTCCTGATCTTAAAGGGAAATGTTTCAACCTTTCAACATTGAATATGATGTTAACTGTGGACTTCTCATATATGGCCTTATTATGTTGAGGTACATTCCGTGTATACCTAATTTGTTAAGGGGTTTTATCATGAACAGATGTTGGATTTTGTCAAATGGTTTTTCTGCATCTTTTGAGACGATCGTGATTTTCCCCCTTCATTCTATTAATGTGGTACTTCACATTGTTTGACTTATGTAGAACCATCCTTGAATCCCAGGGATAAATCCCACTTGATCATGGGAAATTACCCCTTTAATGTGCGGAATTTGGTTTGCTAGTATTTCACTGAGAATTTTTGCATCTATATTCATCAGGGGTACTGGCTGATAGATTTCTTGTACTGTCCTTTTCTGGATTTGGTATCAGGGTAATGCTGGCCCCATGAAGTGAGTTTAGAGCAGATCCTTCCTCTGTGAATTTCTGTAAGAATTTCAGGACTAGAATTAATTCTTCTTTAAATATTTGATAAAATTTATCAATGAAGCCATTTGGTCCAGGGCTTTTCTTCATTGGGAGATTTTTTTATTACTGATTCAATATCTTATCCACTATTGGTCCTTTTAGATTCTCTTTCTTCCTAATTTAGTCTTGATAAGTTGTACACTTCTAAGAAGTTTTCTGTTTCTTCCTGGTTGTCCAGATTGTTAGCATATGGTTGTTTATAGTAACCTCTTAAGATTCTTTGTATTTCTGTGGTATTAGTTGTAGTGTCTGCTTTTCATTTATAATTTTGTTGATTTGGATCTTCTCTTTTTTCCCTGGTTAGTCTAGTCAATGGTTTATCAGTTTTATCTTTTCAAAGAAGCAACTCTTCATTTTGTTAATCGTCTCTATTATTTTCTTGTTCCCTATTTCATTTATTTCTGCTCTAATCTTTATTATTTTCTTCCTTCTGCTAATTTTGAGATCACTTTATTTTTTTTTCTAGTTCATTAAGTTATACGGTTAGGTTGTTTGAGATTTTTCTTGTTCCTTAATGCAGGCATTTATTGCTATAAACTTCACCCCCAGAATTGCTTTCACTGGGCCCTGGCTGGGTAGCTCAGTTGGTTACAGCATCATCCCAGCAGGCCACATTTGCCAGTTTGAATACCCAGTCAGGGCACACAAAATAATCAACCAATGAATACAGAAATAAGTGGAACAACAAATCAATGTTTCGCTTTCTTCCTCTCTCTAAAAAATTAATAATTTGTCTTAAAATTGCTGCATTTCGGAACTTTGGGTATGTCATTTCTTTCTCAAGATACTTTTAAAATTTGCCCTTTAATTTCTTCTTTGATGCATTGATTGTTCAGGAAACTGTTGTTTAACTCCCATTGATTTCTAGTGTCATACCATTTGGTCAGAGAAGATACCAGGTAAGATTTCAGTCTTCTTGGATTTGGCAATACTTTTGTGGCCTAACACAGGGCGTATGCTAGAAAATGTTCCATGCATGCTTGAGAATGTATCTACTGCTGTAGTCAGATAGAATGTTGTGTATATCTTTTAGGTCCATGAGGTCTATAGTGTTGTGCAGTGACGGATTCTGTGTCTGGATGATCGATCCAGTTGAGAATAGAGCATTAAAATCCCCAGCTGTTATTGTATTGCTGTTTATTTCCTCTGTTAACACTGTTAATTATTGTTTTTTATATATTTAGATGCTGTCATGTTGAGTGCATATTTTAAATTGTTATGTCTTCTTCATAGCCTAACACTGTGATGGATGAAGGAGTTAATTTTTACTAACATTATAGTCTGTTTTATCTGCTGTAAGTGTATAAACTACCACTAATATTTTTGAGGGGTTGCCATTTGCTTGAAATATCTTTTTCCACCCCTTTATTTTCAGCCCACAAGGGAGGACCCCCCAAAAAACTGGAATTATCTTCTGGAGGGTGGGCTTCCCGTAGTACAGGCTCCCCCTGCTAGGTGAGTCTTCTAGGAACCCATCTGTATCAGTGTACAGCTGGCCTCATTGTAAGAAGCTGAATTCAGCTTCAGTCAATTCTTTTTGAAGACACAAAATACGTTTGCTCATTTCATGACAGGCAATTTATGAGCCCACTCTCCACTCTGTGCTGAGTGTTCAGCAGTCTTTGACCAAAAATGCTATGGCCCCCATGCCCCACCCTCCCTATTCACCCCATCTCACCCTGAGCAACTTTCCGTTGCCCTGGATTAAAAAAGCCCTCACAGGGAAATGTCTTGCTGATGATGTGGAAGAGGTGAAACAAACAAACAAAATAACAGCAGAAGCACTAAAAGGCATCAAAATCAATGAGTTCAAAAACTGGTCTGAGCAGTGGTGGAAAAAAGTCTCCATAGGTATATTGCATTAAATGGAGGGTACTTTGAAGTTATTTAAGGTTTAAACCTGTAAGAGTAAATACACTTTTTTAAATAAATAAAGGGTTTTTTGGGGGTCCCCCTATGTTTTTTTTTTAATCCAATCAGCCATTCTGTGTGTCTTTTGGTTGGAGAATTTAATCCACTTATGTTTAAGGTAATAATTGATAGGCAAGGACTCATTGCCATTTTGTTAACTGTTTTTCTTTCACGCTTTTTGTTATTAGTGTGCGTTGATGTCTTTATGTTCTTTTGTATAACTTGGACAGGTTTTTCCCTTCTGTTTACCATGGGGCATACAGAAAATATCTTAAGATTATAACGCCCTACTTTGAACTGGGAGCAATTTAACTTTGAGAGGCGTTCCTGACTTCACACTTTCACCTCTCCCCCTGCTTCTTCACATTTTAAGTTATTGATATTACAGCTTAGACATTCTTATACTATATATCCAATAACAGATTATTGTCATTAGTTATTTTCCTACCTTAATTTTTAAACTAGAGTTGTAAGTGAATTACATACCACCATTACTATACTACAGAATCTAACTTTGACAATATGTTCATTATAACCAGTTAATTTCACATGACCTTATGTTTTTATGATGTTAATAAGCATCCTTTTACTTCCACTTAAAGAACTCCCTTCTTGTAAGGCAGGTGTAGTGGTGATGAACTCCCTGCACTCTCCTTTGTTCGGGGAAGTCTGTCTTCCTCCTTAATTTCTGAAGAACAGCTTCGCCTGGTACAGAATTTTTGGTTGACAGCCTTTTTTTTTTTTTTTCTTTCTATACTTCAAATATACTGTCTCATTCTGGTTTCTGAAGTTTCTTTTGAGAGACCTGCCAGCAGTCCGTTTTGTTAACTTCTCTTTTTTCTTGCTGCTTTCAAAATTGTCTGATTTTTTGACAATTTAATGACAATGTGTCTCAGTGTAACCCTATTCAGGTCCAACCCATCTGAGGTTCTTTGAGCCTCATGAATCTGGATGTCCATTTCTCTTCCCAGGTTTGGGAAATTTGCAGCCATTTGTTTTAAGTATATTTTTTATTCCTTTCTTTTTCTTCCCTTTCAGGAATTCCCAAGTGTTGATATTGTGTCTATTAATTGTGTCCCTTAAGTCCTGCGGGCTCCTTTTTACTTTTTTATTCTTTTTGGTCCTCTGAATGGGTATTTTCAAATGTCCTGTCTTCTAGGTCACTGATTCTTTTGTCTGTATGGTCAAGTCTGCTTTTGAATTCTTCAGTTTCAATTCAATACTCCATTGAATTCTTTGGTTCAGTCATATTTTTTTAGCTCTAGGATTTGTTCGGTGCTTTTCTTCTAGTTGTGTCTGTTTCTTTGTTGAATTACTTCTCATTTGTTCATGCATGCATTGTTTTCCTAATTTGTTTAGTTGTCTGTATTCTTTGTAACTCACTGAACTTCTTTAAGAAAATTATTCTGAATTTCCTTCTGACAGCTCATAGATCTCCATTTCTTGAAGGTCGGTTATCAGAACTTCTTTAGTTTCTTTTGATGGTGTCATATTTACCTGATTTTTCATGATTCTTGATTCCTTAAGTTGGTATCAGCACATTTGGGTAAGCAGTTTCCTGCAGATTTGCTTTGGCGGAGACACTTCTTCACCAGTCAGCTTAGTTGGGTTTCTGGACATGTCTACTGGTTAAGTTCTTGGCAGGGGAGGCTTGCTGTCTGTTTTTGGACAGGGCTACTGCCCAAGTTCTGAGGGTGGGGGTGGGGTGCCACCGGCTAAGAAGAGTGGAGAGGACAACTGGCTCAGTTCCCTGTGCAGTCACGACTGTAGGATGAGCTCTGCACTTACACTGGTTGTCTGATCAGGCTTACAGACAGTTGAGGCTGGGTTCTATTAGCAGTAGGCAGGGCTATGAATTAGCTTTCCTGCCCTGGCAGGGAAGCAGGACAGGCCCCACAGCCCGCAGAGCTCACCACTGGGGTACTCAAATCAGGCAAGACTATGCATTGAATAACCCTGGCCAGACAAAGCCACCGGCTGTGCTCTTTGTTCAAGTACCACTGTAAGAAGGGCTGTTGGATGGGCTGTGCAGGTCCCTCTGTGCTGTAGTTACACTGTATTCAGCAACTGCTGGGGCTATAAATTACTTTCCCTGCCCAGGCAGAGTGAGAGAACTGATCTCCAAGGGCAGCAAGGCTCTTTGCAGTCCCAATTCAAGCCAACCTGCTCCCCAAGTTCCCTGGCCAAATGGCATTATTGGCCTTGCTCTGCAGATGATCAGCTCAGCCTGCCATACTGTCTGCCTGAGTGTTGCAGGGCTATGCAGCTTCCAGGTGGTCTGGCCAGGATCTCTAGCCAGGCAGGGGCCAGGAGCAGTATGTAATCAGCAGAGTTGAGCTATCATTACTTGGGTGAGGTCAGACTAAGCTCCAAGGTCGGCAAGACTCTAAGGACTGAATCAGGTACACCTACATCCTGCTGAGTTCCCTGATCAGACTGTGCCACTATCTTGGCTCTACAGGTGAGTAAAGCTACTGGCGGGGACTACTGCTTGGATGCTGCAGGAAGGAACTCGGTCTACAAGGACCCATGTGCTGGTTGTTACAAGCCCCTCCCCTCTTCTGTGTCACAATCAGATTCCCAGTACAGGCCCCATGGGGCAAGACTGGAGCAGGGGTTCCCAAAAAGCAACTTGCAATGCTGGGGAGCTGGACGTGTGCTGTGGGTTCTCTTTTCCTAATGGAGGAGCTGAAGGCCCGAGGCAGACCTCCCAGTGTGGTGCTGTGCTGGCCTGGGGGGCAGGCAATGCTGTTATCACGTACCCACTCCTCGTACCCTTTCAGTGTCATCTGTCTTGGTCTCTGTGGTCCAGGGGGTTCTTCAGCCTCTAGACCCTAGAAATCCTGTTTTCTAGGACTTCCTCAGTGGGGTCTTATCTACAGTTACTGGTTCTTTTGGTGAAGGAGAGTGAAGTCAGCAGTGACCTGTCACCATTTTGGTGATGTCACCACAACTCAGCTTTTATCAGACTCGTAACAGGCTTAGTTTAAGGATTGATGATGGGGAAAGTGCCTGGAATACAGCAGGTCCTGAGCACTTGGTAGCTTCTTCCAGTGCAGCTCAGCATTCCAACCACCTTCCCCTGGCACATAGACAGGCTTCATACACATCTGGTTACTGACTTTCTGTACGAATTCCCATACCTCTGACTGTTAAGTGCTTACTCAGCCGTTGAAAACCAGCACAAATATCAGCTTTGTGAAGTCTCAGCAAACCACTGCAAATTATCAGTCCCACATCTGTCTCTTGCCACCTGGCTCCTTGCTCAGTACTTCCTAGACTGTGTTTACACACTGGCTTGTCCCGTTTTGAGGGTAAGGACTTATCTTATCAATTCCTGATTCAGGAACTGTTGGGTGGAAAACACAGAAGTCAGCATTCAGTGTACTGCCACTCAAAGCAGGAATGGGAGCTTGAAATGCGCCTCCCAAGTTCAACAGACACTATTCCTATACCTTCTAGGAACCTTAAGGACACTTTGTTTCCTCACTGCTGTGATCTTAAAGCTTCTCCCCTTGTCTGATCCCACCAGCTACCAGCTCAGGAAGCACCTGTCCCACCTTCTGCACATGAAGCAGCACGGAGCCAGAAATGTGGACAGATGGGGCCGAGAGTGCATGGCACTGCTCCTCCAGGTTTGGAGGAAGGAACTGCAACTAAAACCCCCCAAGACCATTGCAGTAAGCAGGGCCGCCAAGAACCCATCCAAGAGCAGCTCAGGCACAAGGTCCACCAGACACTCGGTGCTCAAGCAAATCTACGGTAACTGTCCTTCTGGGCCCTTTGTAGTTTGCAGGCTCCCCCAGCACGTTGAATCAGAATCTGAAACAGAATTTCATTGCCCTGGGCAAACCTCCATTCAGGTGGACACTGTATTATACTTCCAGTCATCAGGAGAACCTCAGCACTATGTTTGGGAAATTCTGGGTCAGATTTGGTTTGAGTGAGGCAATCTGGCATCTCCACCCAGAGGGCCTTCTAGCCAAGAGATTTTCTGCTGGGCTTCATACCCGAGACTCACCATTGCTGCAACCTCGTCAGGCCCCTAGTTGGCCTCCTCCATCCATTACCAGTTCTGAGCACAGGCCAGCGCTGCCTGCCTCACTTTGACCTTTCCTGTGCTCAGACTTCACAGGGCTGCCTATCTGTTGAATGCCCCTCACCCAAGCACTGCAGTAAGTACTTGTTTAGCAGATGAAGTGCTGCAAATTAAACCATTTTCTGCTCGGGAAAGAGGCCATCAAAATAAACTCAGCAGAGAACAAGCCTGACTAGCTGCACAACAAAAAAAAGGTTGAGCCAAGGCATCTCGAGCTTCTATAGGCAGCAAAGCCTCAGCACTTGCCCCGGGCCTACAGGGCATTTCCACACCATACCTAATTCATCTTGGCTGACACTTACTTGCAAGCCCAAGCCTTTATTTAATTCAAGGAATTCAGCACTTGGGCAGGCCATGGCTGCCACTGGTCATTGATTAATCAACCAAATATGATTAATATTTAATCTATTATCATTGGTTGATTTCAGGTTGCTCTCAAGAAGGCAAAGTCCGTCATCCCACAAGACCTTCAAAAGCCCAGTCCGTGCTGCATCTCAACTCAGGTGAGGCAGCCGCGCGTTGGCAGCGCGTTCATTTGGGAAGGCACTGTGGACAGCACTTTCCGCTCCTGTTTTGTCCCCCCAAACAAGGCTAACTGTCAGGGGTTTCCAGTGGTCGTGATTGCAGGTATAGGCTTGTTTTTCATGCCCCTTTCAAGGAATTATTACTGCAGTCAACATCTGTCTCGGTAAGAGGCAAGTTATCACCAAGGTTATTATTAAAATTACCTCCAGCAGAAACAATAAATGGTAGCTGCTATTGATCTCCTGAACGTACTTGTTCACATAAAGGAAGGGGGAAGTGAAAAGACTGTTATTCTTCCAAGCCATGCCTTGGGAGTTCTTGTTCCATTTTGGTTTCACATTAAGATCCTCCAGCTCCTTCCTAATGGCTGGAAGGTTCTTAACCACGAATCTGGCTTTTGCCTTTCTAGGGCCTCACAGGGAAGACATTAATATTTAATGACTTATCTTGCTCAGGCTCAACTGTGCAGTTTCACTCATACAGCACAGCTCAGGGGACTTTCTTTTCAGCTGCAAAACAAAGGTGTTTTACTGAGGGCCCTTCGTTCACACCAGCATTAAACTTGGGTGATAAGTTCAGTGCTGTCAGCAGTTAATGCCAGGTCCAGTGATTCCCGTGGGTGCTGTGACAACGCCCCCCTCCCCCCCAGCTCCAGTCGTCCTGCAGGATCAGAGTGCAGCTGCGGAGGTGAACGGTGACTGTCAGCACGAACTTTAACATTCATTTAGTTTTTGATGGGGGAAGACTTGAAGGGGGAGAGTAATTCCTGCCAAGTCTTTAATAAGTCAGGCAACGCACGTAATATAGACAGGTTGATCAAGGAATGGTGGGTGCAGGAGCTGGAAACTTTTAAAGGAATCAAGACCCATGGTTCTAGTAAAAAAAAACCAACAAAAAAACACTTATACTTAAGTGAATTAAGAAGTTTCAAAAGAACTGTCAGACGTAACTACCAGAGGAGCATTTAGACAAATATTAATCATTTTTAAACCTTGTCTCAAGAAAACTCCAGTACTACCAGAAATCTTAAAAGATGGTGGTTAGCAGTATAAGAGGTTTTGAAAGGACTCACAGTTAAAGAACAGAATAAAAAATTTTGAAAGAAATGCCTGTTTCTTAGGACTTCATATGTGCAGAAGTATAATTCATACTGGCTTCAAAGAGGATAAGGACTGAAGAGGATCTTTTCCAAAGCCTCAACTCGGAGGAACACAGGTTTTATTAGGCTCACTCATCCCCATTAACCATTAACCAGTGAATAAGGCGGATGGTCAGATAGAGCCGCTTAGCTAGTTTAGCTCACAGGTAGCAAACCCAAGGCCTGTGGGCTGAATCCGGCCCTGCACCTTGTCTCTGTCTTGTGGCAGCACTGAGCCCCTTGTCCCTATTTACGGGGTAGTTACATTTATACGGTCCCACAACTATATTTGGCCCTTTGAAGGCTGATGCGGCTCCTGGTGAAATTAGTTTGACACTCCTGGTTTAGCTGCATCCTGTGTTTCATCCAGAAAACATGTCTATAAATAATTTCCTTATTTTGTTTTTTTTTTTTCTTTTGTTCTTTTGTGTTACTCTTTTTCTCTTCTATGTTTGTCCGCACACAACAATTTTTATTTAAGGCCCATCGTGGGGAGTGGCTGTGTTAGCCGTTTCCTCTTGTGAGGGGGCAGAAAGCAAGCTGGACACAGGAAAAGTAACAGCACCCGCAGGCTTCTTCTCTACTCATATTCCAAAGAATTTAATAATCCCTGGTCTCTTTAGTCTTCCCCATCACCCCTACTAACCACACAAAGAACAGGAGCATAGCAATGACCTGTGTGTACAAGCACACAGAATAACCTCTCCTAAACCTGGGGGTCCAGGTCTTTAAAAGAGCTCCTCTTTAAAAATCCATTCTGATTGATGCAGTTACCATGGCTTAAGTGATTACCAGTAACGGTACCCTCTTATATGAATGCAGAATATTCCAGCCCACGTACAGTGGGGTAGGCAAATGAAAACAAGACTTGACACAGTAAAGGCAGCCAAAAAATGTGCAAGTTACAAAACAGTTCACTTTAAAGTAATTTTATTGAAGTAACAGTATTAAAACCAGGAGAAAAAAAGATACATTTGTAACTTTTAAAACTACTCACCTTTCACATTCTCCTTTGCTCCACAGGAAGTTATTAGCAGCACGTAACAGAACAGCAGAACAGTCTCCGCAAGGTCTCTAAACTGTTTGGGGCCTCAACATCCTGACTTGTTAAATCAGAGGGTTGGGTGCACCACTAATTTTTGCAACTGTGGCGTCCTCTAATTTTATAATTTCTAAATCACGAAGAGGCCTAAAAAATCCATTTCAAGTTCGGTATGTCTATGAGCCTATCATCTGAATAGTTTTGGAACAAATCTATTTTCCAAAATGGACTATAGACATGTGTGTGGTATGTGGAGTTGAGATATGTGCGTATGTGTTAGTACTGTTGTACTGGAGAGATGCACAGAAAGATATGCCAGCTGTTCTAGGCCAGCGGGAGGCCTAGATTTGTACCCACCCCTCCCACTCAAGGTTCTTCCTTGAGAGGTGCCATGTATCTTTAAGATGATGGAACATGCATGGCTGATAAACCCTCCTGTCACTATAGTACACTGGCCGTCTCCTTGTTTAATGCCAGGTATAGTCCAACACTAAACTCCGTTTCCGTACCACCAATAAACTCTCAGCTTCAGCATTTAAAATTAACCTAAACTCCCCCTGGGTATTTGTTTTTAACAGTGAGCAGCTTGCAGTGTATACAGCTCCTTGAGAACAGTGGAAGATCTAAGAATTTTTCTTACAACTTGCAACCAGCCACTCAATCAAAAAAGAAGACAAAGCCCCGACTGCCTGGGGAGGAAGACCGCGTCCGGGGTAACTGGAACCGCTAGCAGGGGGTTCTAATTCTCTGCTGATTACCCTTCACATCTGGGGTAAACTGCAGTACCCATGCCCAGAGCCTCGTTAGCCTGGAAACGTGGTAACAACGGAAAGAAAATGTCAGAATGATTTCTTTCTATTCTTACACTACATTGTTTGGAAATCATTTTAACCTGTGCTATTAAGACAAGGGTAGACTACATTTACGCAAAACCGCCTAGATGTCTGCCTTCACCTCAGTCAGGATAGCTAGAAAAAACTTAAAACCACAGTAAAACCTAACGAAAACTAAGAGCACGAAGGCCGCTGGGCTGGGGTTTCTGCCAGCCAGCTGGTGCAGGCCTGGAGTTTTTGCCTCAGTGAAGAACCTAAATGAGAGGGGGAGGAGCCTATTCTACAGTGGCCCTTCAGGTCACTTTTTTTCTGGAATCTAACACAACAAATTCATTACAGACACCACAACCCATTATTCCAACATTACGGTTTTAAGAGTTAGACCCAGCATATGTGTTTAGAAATTAACTATAAGACCACAACAGGTGTTCTGTTCACCTGTTGATTTCTCACATATCACAGTTCACATGAGCCCCTGAAGGCCACAGGCTGGGGCCACATCCTCTGAACGGCAGTTCTGCTGTCACACGACACCAGGGAAAGCAGTCAGGCAGGTGCACAGACCACACGGTTTACACACAAGGTATCAGTTCAGGCCTTAACACTCCACTTGTACTTTCTGTCTGACCTGTAGAGGGGAGCAATCTTATCAAAATGCCCTTCCTACTGACAGGAAAATGCTGTAACTACACACATTCCAGCTCTCTAAGAATACCTGGTTTAAATGAAAACTAGTGATTGAGGGTTTCGGGGGCTTATGGATTTTTGCACATTTTTAAGGACAAAGCTAATGTAGGAATATAGACAGGCACAAACAGTGACATAGTAGGCTCACAAGCACTTCCAGGGCTGCTCCCATTTTCTTAAGATTACTGACACCCTGGTCTTGACAGCAAGAGATAGGAAGCAATAAAGTGTTAACCCCCTGGATTTTTTAGTCTGCTAGTTAAAATTATTTCATACTTAGGAAAATGAATATATCAGAAATCATGACATATAGCCAGTTATCTTTTAAGAACTATGATGGGTTAGAAAATCACTTTCGAGAGCAGTTACCTCAATCAAACCAGCCACCACGCAGGCATAGGAAATCCCAAACCACTGTAGCACTGTCTTCACATTGTGCCCCTAATCTGAGGGCTACAAAACCTCTGTAAATACCACCCCCACAGGGAGAAGTTCAATGTCATCATGGATCAAACCGACCACTCACAAACGAAACAAAACAAAAAACTGCGTCCTGCTATCCGAATGACCTGGAGCTAAGAACATAAAGAATGAGGTTTGCTTTGATAGGATCACAAAGATTTAGCCTATTTTTTGTAAATGGTACTACCCCGTTATCACTCTGAATTTTGTAAATATTCAGCTCCTATGAAATGTAAAACATACTACCACATATCACGCGCCAGTCCAGGAAGCCAGCCTGCATGCATTATTCTCCTACTTTAGTGCAAAGGAAGGTTCATAAACAACTTCTTTAAAAGTTCAGCTTTAATGACATTTATTACATCAGTCTCTCTTCAAAATTAGAGGTGAATAAACAATTTTAAACAGGAAGTGCCGTGGTGCCTCTTTAATAAACTGCATTCAACATGCTGGGCCCCTGAGGATGCCCAGTAATGTACACGTTAAAGCAATAATGTAAGTCCGTGAGCCACTGCTCCTGAACACCTCCACTCTTCAGTGTCTGCAGAGAGAAACAAGAGTGATTGAGAATTCCACTCAACTTGCCATTCCTGAAATGATTTTCACATCCAAACATCTCAGAGCCACTGCAACAGTATCCCATGTGTAAATCACCACGGGAAACCTTACTGGAATTACTACAGGCAGTGAAAATTCCTAGTGAAATCTGTAAGTACAAGTGATGATGGTTTTCTGTTTGGCTTTGATCCCTCCCACAAATGCTAGGGATTGATGCGATTTACCACCCACTCCAAAATTCCTCCTCCGGCATTCTAGTCTCCACCTTTGCACAGGGTCAACTGACTTCTGTCACTGTCTTCCTTACGGAGGAGGTAGGATGCTTGTCCAGTCTGAGTAATCCAGATTCTTAACTGCCCTTCCTTCTACTATTTCTGAATTACAATTACATATACCAATGAATAGCCCCCAAATCAAAAAGCTATACAAAAAACACCCTGATCCTTCCAAAGTAAAAACACCAATGGAGTCATAACTGCCCCCACCAAAAAAAAAAAATGCAACTGAAAACAGAGAACCAACCACTAGACAAAGCTGAAGCCCGCAACTTCCTTTCTCCAACTTCGTGCTCTCCAGGGACTAACGAGAAATTGGCCTCAACTTTATTCCTGCTAAATTTCCTAATTTGTTGAATAACTGAGAAATGTCAGCTACACTAAAAACTTTACTTGGCTGATCTCATTAATGGTCACCCAAACCCAACAGAGTTACTGTCAGTCCCATTTCTATGCCTAGGAAACCAAGCTTGGATAAAGTTAAAAAAAAAAAAAAACTTTGCTGCCCTGGCTGGTGTAGGTCAGTGGATTGAGCACAGGCCTGCAAACCAAAGGGTAGCGGCTCAATTCCCAGTCAGGGCACATGCCTGGGTTGCAGGCCAGTTCCCAGCAGGGGTGTGCAAGAGGCAACCACACATTGATGTTTCTCTCCCTCTCCCCTTCCAAAAATTTTTTAAGAATCTTAAAAAAAAAAAAAAAACCTGCCTAACTATCACAGTTACTAGTCTCTCTCAGAATCCAGGTAGCAGTGAATGCCTGCCACCTTAATGAGTTTGAGTATTTTAAGGTTTTATGGATGACCCCGGGATGAGAGAAATACCCCAGGTGAAGTGACAGTCAGGGACTAGACTACAGGAGAAACCCTGGAAACCACCACACTGGGCTTAATTCCAGCAGTTTGGTGAATGTTCAGGAACCCTGTGCACCCGCATGCCTTTCCCCTGAATCCTTCCTAGTCCTCACAGTACGAAACCCTCGTTCCGTGCTTCTTACCGTGATATTCTTGATGATCTGCTGCACCAAGATGGCATTGGTCAACATGTGAGTCCTGAGGGGTGCGTGCTGCAGCAGCAGGCGGAGCAGCTGGCCCACCACGGGCAGCTCCTCAGGAGCAGCTCTGTTCACCCGCAGGCTCTGCAGCATCAACCTGAGGACTCGAGGCAGCAGAGCCAGGATGGAGACACAGACCCCCCAGAGCTTGTCCCTATAGTAACAGTGACAAAAATGAGTCCGTGAGCCAACACGTACAGGAAGAGTACCCTCTTCACATTTCCCAAACTGAAAACGTCCTTTTAAGAAACACTGTTTCACCCTGGCTAGTGTAGCTCAGTGGATTGAGCATGGGCCTGCGAACCACATGATCGCAGTTCAATTCCCAGTCAGGGCACATGCCTGGGTTGCAGGCCAGTTCCCAGCAGGGGACTAATGAGAGGCAACCATACACTGATATTTCTATATTTCTCTCCCTCTCTCCTTCCCTTCCTCTCTAAAGATAAATAAATAAAATATTTTTTAAAAAAAGGGTGTTTCCTCCTTCTTACACCATACAAGAATAAACTGAAAATGGATGAAAGACTTAAATGTGAGACTCAAAAACCATAAAACTCCAAGAAAGCACAGGCAGTAAAATCTTACATTTCTCTCAGCAGTATTTTTTCCTAATGTATATCCTCAGGTGAGGGAAACAAAAAATAAATACAAATACATCAAAAAGTTTTGCACAGCAAAGGAAACCATCAACAAACTGAAAAGACAACTTACTGAATGGGAAAATATATTCACCAATGATATATCAGATAAGGGGTTAATATCCAAAATCTCTATAAACTACTCATACAACTCAACACCAAAAAAACAAACAATCTGGTTAAAAAAAGGCAGAAGACCTGAACAGACATGTCTACAAAGACATTTTGGCCAATTAAATACTGGATGGCCAAAATGTCGGTATGGTTTTTTCCCCATAAAAAACACATTGTTCATTTTCACCAATAACGTTCTTGATTTGGATATTTTGAGTATGTTGGCCATCTCCTGCTATTAGCTCTTAGTGGGTAGAGGCCAGGATGCTGCTAAACATCTTCCAACACATGAGACAGCCCCACAGCAAGGAATTATTTGGCAAAATGTCTATAGTACCAAGAAATTTCACAAACCACTTTTGACATGTTCGTCAGTCACAGCCCCTTCTCCATACACAAGTTTTTTGGTTTTTGTTTTTTTTTTGCATTTCAGGTGTGTTTTACCTTTATTGAAATAATAAAGCATAATACACCAAAAATGTTACATATCTTCTATCTTCAATATTAAAATGACTAGCTACACAAAAATTCACCAATTTTAAGGTTTTTTTAAGTGCACACTGTTATGACAGCTGTCACAATGCAATTTAACAACACTGTTTTGAATGAAGTTAAAGACAACTAATCACCATCACAGCCATCATACAGGAAAAACTAAACAAACTTTTTGGCCAACCCAATATGAAAAATTGCTCAATGTCACTAGTATCGGAAAAAACTAAAATCACAATGAGGTATCACCTCACACCTGTCAGAATGGCAATCATCAACAAATTAATAAACAAGTGTTGGTGAGAATGTGGAGAAAAAGGGAACCCTTGTGCACTGTTGGTGGAAATACAGATTGGTGCAGCCACTGTGGAAAACAGTATAGAAGATCCTCAAAAACTAGGAACTGCCTTATGACCCAATGATTTCACTTCTGGGTATATATCTGAAGAAACCCAACACACTAATACAAAAAAAAATATTATGCATCCCTATGTTCATTGCAGCATTATTTACAACAGCCAAGATATGGAAGCAACCCAAGTCCCCATCCATTTAGTCCCCAAATGGATTAAAAAGTTGTGGTGCAGTCCTGGCTGGTGTGGCTCAGTTGGTTGGAGTGTCTCCCATACACCAAGAGGTTGCAGGTTTGATTCCCAGTCAGAGCACACAGCTATGATATGGGTATGATCCCTAGTTCAGGCACATACAGCAAGCAACCAATCGATGTCTGTCCGTCTCCAAAAGCAATGAAAATGCCCTCAGCTGAGGACCCCCCCAAAAAACTTTGTGGTACATATATAAATTGTAGTAGTGCTTAACCATAAAAAAGAATGAAACCCTACCATTTGTAACAGCAAGGATGGACCTAACGAATATTATACTAAATTAAATAAAAACAAATACCGTATGATTTCGCTTAAATGTGGACTCTTAAAAAATAAACAAACAAAATAGAAATGCACTCAGAGAGACAGAAAGCAGACTAATGGTTGCCAGAGAGAAGGGGACTGGGGGACTTTGGTGCACAGCAGGCTAGGATAGTCACGCACGGGAAGGAAAGAGAATGCCAGTCTGCAGACACAGATAATACTGAGGCAATGGTAGAGAGAAAGACTACACAATCTATAAGAAAAAGAATAGAGAAAGCCACTTTGGTTCCTGCTGCATTTCAAATTCCTACTTCCATAATTCCTAGCTCTTAAGTTCTGTAAGTTACCCTTGAAATGTTCCAACATATTTATTTTCTTCATTAGCCAGCACTGTGCTGAAAAGACTTACGGACTCTACGTCACACCAAATGTAAGTACACGGAATAGATAAGCGAACTTTAAAAGTCTACCTTGACACACCGCAACTACAGAAAACCATGAAGCCAAAAAGAAATACAAGAGTCCTGGGTACTAACAGGTGACAGAACAGGTTTTATTTTCTTCTATTTGCTTATCTGTTAAGAGTTTTTAAAAATTTTCCTGCAATGACTTTTATAGGCATACCAATGAGACCATAAGAACACTTTTTAAAAATAAAACTGAAATGTTCCAAATTATCCCAGAAGCTTTATTCTGAAATTTCATATAGGAACAAAAGTACTGAGTATTAAAACAACAGCATCTTATAACTATTTCCTTAAGTCCAAGAATTTAAAATTCTATTCTGGCTAAATCTAATGAAGCCCAAAACGAAATATAAAGACTTGTACACTAATAAACCCATCCTTCTAAAGGTAAAAATTTTTCCTACTAAACCTAGAACAATATTAATAAGGAATGCTCTCAAAAAATTCTAGAATGCCATCTAACTTTTCAGATTCTCGCAGCACAAAGGGGATTCATGAAAGAACAAAGCAACAGCTCTGGAGATGGAAGGAGTTTTGACCTGAGATGGTAAACACACAATACAATATACAGATGATGTTCTATAGAGCTGTACACCTAAAACCTGTAAGTTTATAAACCAATATTAGTCAATAAAAAAGAAGAAAAGAGCTAGCTGGGTTTATACAAACTCTGAAAGAGAATTTAAAATATTTCTAAGTCTATTTAACTCTTTCAATCTTAATTTTTTTAAATGATTGATGGGGAAGGAATGTAACAGGTAGGGAAAAATGAAGATGAAGAATGCAAAAATTATTACCTCTTTCTTAGATGTTCTGCTTCTCCTCTCTCTAGAGTGAGCAGAAAGTACAGAAGGCTGTAGCAACACGAAGCCAGAAACGGCAGTAGAGTCTCACTGAGCACACACGTGTGGTCCAGGAGCCTACAGATAACACCCAAAACACAGCCAGCCGTGCTGTCAGGAATTACAGTGAACCCAGCCTAGGCAGAGAAACATGAGATTAATGACATCTACACACTGGTTCCCCTCTCCTCCCCGGGGGGGTGGGGGGGGGGTGGGAACCAAATCCTATTAACTAGCAAGTTAAGAGCAGGACAATTCTGAAAACTAGTATATACAGAATGTATGTCACCTGCCACACGCTGAGGTCTTGTTTGCCTCCAAGAATTTAATCTCTACATTAAATGACTTTAAAAACATGCAAACTCAAGAAGTACTATTAATCCAAATCCACTGCTTCCCCTTCCTGACAGTCTTCTAAAACTTTCTAGATATTACAATTTCTATTAATGGTTAGAAATACTATGTAAAAAGATTATTTCGTGCACCTAAAGAAAATCTTGATACAAACAATCACACTTACATGATCTCTAGACTATTTAAACTGGAAAAACTAGTATCTGGCACCACCGCCATCCCAGTAATTAAATACACAGAACAGAATTTATTTTGCACTTATCTCTCCCTGTCCTCTGATTCAGCCAGCCATTCAGACGACTAAGCACTGGAGTCGAGAAGCTATTACTTACCACCTGATTGCTTCACTGCCCTAAAACCCAGATCAGGGACATCTGGGAATACTAACTCATCTAGACTCTACTATGGAAGTTGTAGAGTGGATTCTAAGTTGTAACTGTTTGTATCCATGGTTTAAATATTCAAGAACTACCACTGAATGAATAATCATAAAAACTCTACAGGCTCTGAGGTCTCAATCGTTCCATCAGGTTTTCTGAAAATAACTAACTGCCTAGACTAACTGGCATGTTGAGCTCCTACTAAATCATGAAAGTAGCCAAAGAAGGGCATGCATTTCTGGACTAGAGGGTAAAAAACAGGTGGGGGGCTTAGAGACAAAAAAGATAAGGATTAGAAGTTGATGTCAGGGAGAAAAAAAGTAAAAGGAATTCATAGCACTATTCTTCCAACTCAAGGGAAATAACATTTTAAAGGAGGAAAGGTGTGAATGTGCTTATAAAATTACGCAAACAAAGAGAAGTCTTCGGTAGATAAAGTTTCAGCTCTCTCCTTCGCACTATATTATTATAATAAAAAGCCGAAGGTCAAAAGTGTAAATGTTAGAGGAAATTAAAAGCAAAATCCAGGCATGCCTAATGTGAATTTAATACCAGTGGGAAGGAGAGGTGCTGGCCGGAAGACAAGTCCTTCTCATGACTGACTCACTGCCTCCACAGTGAGTAGCCTCAAGCCAGTTAGTGATGTCCCTGTACTTTAGACCCCAAATCTTCTGCGTGGGAATTAGACCCCACTCTGGATGCTGGCTTCCCAATACACTAATACCAGGCACGTGTTAATTAGCCCATTCCAAATCAGAAGGAACAGAGGCATAATTTAAGGTCTTTGTACAGATGTAGAAAGTAAGGGCCTGGCATAAGAGGGGATTTCCCCAAACTCAAAAATTAACTGCCAACAGCCAGGAAAAACACCAGGATTTCTCAGTTCTCATCACAGCATCATGCTGTGAGAGGTTATCAAGCTTAGGACTCTGGATTCTCATTCTCTCCTAGGCTATGACAAACTAATCATAAGCAATGAATCTATATGCTTTTTTGTGTAACAGAAAAAAAGTTTAAGTATATTTACCAAATGCTTACTGATGGCGCTTTGCAGGATGTCAAAGCTCTGGCTTCGGGCAGGGATGACCAATAAACTGTGACAAACTGTCTGCCAGAAAAGGAGAAAACCAGTAACCAAACTGGGACATTTTTAGGTCAGAAACAAGCACAAAAGATTTTTTAAAAAATCTACTTGCTGTACATATTAACAGGAAACTTAACAAAAATTGAATCTGAAGATGCAAATGTCAAAGTTTAATCACATTTCACATATGGGCTAATTTTCCAAGTAATTTATTATTAAATAGTTAGCACTGAGCTAGTCCTATTAGCTGCCATGCACAAGAATGAAAGAATTGAGAAACTCTTCCCTCTCACAGCCCTGAAGTACTTCACAATTTACCAAGGTAGAGACTGTATTTCTATTAAGTGCTAAAAAAAAAGACCTGAGTGATGGAAAGGGCTGACGAGCCCTTCCTCCATTTGGTGAAGACATCATACAAAAAATAGTTATGCTCCAGATATTAAGACCCCATTTGAATTAATTGTAACACTATGTCCTATTCCACAAAAGTAAAAGAGAATATAGGAAAAGTATGAGGAAGGTAGGAATCAAATCCCTAATATTTTTAATTTTCTAAGTTCTCAAGAAAATGGGAAAGGGAAAGATAGCATTGAGTTCTCAGAGACACTGTAAGAAAACTTCAGAAGCTGATGGAATATGGTGCCAAAAATGAAATATGCAGAAAAACTGCAAGGGGAGAGAAAGGAAGACTGGTGGAAAGAAGAACACTCTAGGAAGAGGACAATCAAGCTACGTTCTAGAGAGCTGTCAATCAACCCTTGAAAATCAACAGCTCTAGGCATTTTTTCTCTATAAAATTTGTTGTAGTAGATTAGTAACACTCAGTTTTCAAGTGGCAATTTTTCACGCCATCTTTCTGAACACAGGGAATATTTTCATGTCGAAAGGTGAATTGTGTTGAGAAGGCCTATTCAACAGTAAATGAGGACATAATCCCTTTTCTTCTGCCTTCCCTTTCCTTCCCTTCCAGAACTGTTCAGTTCTAAAGCCGCTGGGTGGGGCCGAGCTGGGTGACCATCAGCACTGGAGTGCGCAGGAGCCCAGTGTCCCAGACAGCGAGAAAAGACAAGACGGAGGCCGGCTATCTCAGAGAGTTGGAAGTGCAGATGGGGTGAGAGAGACACCTGTATGGGAGAGGAGTGGCGCCAAAAGCAGACTGATCAGAGACAAAGAAGTTGAAATCTTATGTACACACAAAAAACTACACATGGATGCTTCTTATAGCAGCTTTATTCGTAACTGCCAAAATCTGGAAGCAACCAAGATGTCCTACAGTAGATGAATGGCTAAAAATCGTGTATTTCCAGACAACGGAATATTACTCAGCACTAAAAAGAAATGAGCTATATTAAGCCATTAGAAAAAAAAGAGAGGAACTTTAAATGAACATCACCAGGTGAAAGAATATAATCTGCCCTGGCCAGTGTGGCTCAGTTGGTTGGAGTGTTGTTACTCTAAAGAGAGATGGGAAAGGCGCATAGGGGTTTCAAAAATAATGAAAAATGTTCCTTCTTAAACTGGAGTTATGTTTTATTACTGTCCTTCAGGACCTAACCATTCCATATTTTATAATTGACAATTATTAATCTTAAAACCTTTAACTGGCTCTGGAATAGAAAGCGCCATTCGGGAAAGGTATCTCTGCCCAGAGACGCCTCTTCCCTCTGTGGTCCTTCCCTGTTAACTACTGTTCCCATCATTAACAGCAAGGTCCAGATCAGTGTACGGAGTATGTTATTTCTATAAAAGGAGAAAAGCAAATGAATATATGTAGTCATTTGTGAAGACAGAAGCCATGTGAAAGAATACATGTAGAAACTGGGGAGGAAGAATGGATGGCTGAGAAAAAAATGGAAGAAAACTTTTTACTACTATCCTTTTGTTCTTCTGAATACCTACTCAAAAAAGTCTATTTTTAAAAAAATAACCTTAGCCTAGGCAGATAACAACTAAGAAATCCCACTCTACCAATTAATAACTCTTTCAAATAATGTAATCAGAAAAATAAATGTTCACACCAAGGGTGTCAAAAAACTGTATTTCTAACACGTACTTTCAAATGAAAAGGCCAGCTTAAATGTAACAGTTTATCCAAAAGAAAATTGAAATTTTCGCTTAAGAACTTCAAAACCAAAACTGAGACTTTTTGATTTTTCCTAATTTATGCCTTAACATTTCAGAGATAGCAGCCTTGAAATTTAGTTCATGTCCTTGACAAATGTTCAGAAATATAACATCACCTCCTCATGACAATGGTGTCTTGGCTTTACACAAATGATGGGCTTATGAAAAATTTAATTTATCAGGTAAAGGTTCTATGAGTTGTCTGGGTTACCACGCTAGACACTGGCAAATCTGTGCCTGGAGTCGGGGCACACTGATCCCCATACAGTGCTTCCTCCAGGCCACAGGGCTAGTTCAGACACACGATGAACTGTGTGTGCTTTACAACAACTCGTCGTACCACTGCTGGGAAACCCAAACTTCCAAATCTAGTATCCAAGACCTTAACTCCAGTCTACCTTTCTTAGTTCTTTCCATTTACCATGGAATAAGATAAAATTTTAGATATCAAATAAATACATTGGTTACCCAATTCATTATTTCTTCTCACTTTTTAAAATCCAGTCCTTTTGGAGAACCTACATATAAACACAGTACCAGGCACTGGGATCATAAAGAGAAGATAAATGTCAGTGGTATGACTTAAATATTGTGATTAGAGTCAAAGCCATGAGAAAAAATGGCTTTTATAGATATTTTTTAAAATATCTACAAAAGGTAGAGCCCTAAGGTATGGGAAGAACATGAGGAATATTCAGAATAGAATGGAAGAAGAAATCAATTGAATAAAATCAACTGGTATAGCAACAAAACAAAAGATGTAACTTGAACACTGACAAAAGGGTAAAAAAAAAAAAAAAAAAAAGAGCTGGCCAAGCAATTAGCAATTACGAGTTACAAGGAAAGAATACAGCCCGTGTCCTGGCCAGAGGCCTTCTGAATCATTAAAATAAAATTAGCCAGCAGAGCAGATTACCTCATGATTTGTAAGAAAGGTTGGAACCAAAATAATTTGAGGATGAAATAATTGTATTCTTACTAATAAGCCAAGTACCTTTCAATGCAAGGAAAGAAATTGCAGAAATAATAGGAATTAACTACTACCAAAATGTTTCAGAGAATCAATCATTAGCATTTATGTTTATGTTTCAGTATATTTAATTTACATATCTGAAACATGTCAGACAGTTATACCCATTAGGGTAAAAGATCAGCCCCATGATTCCAACCTAAAACATATCAGTAATTAAACTAGTGATTTTAATTTGAATTTCACTATCTATAGTACCAAAACTTAAAATATTAAGATTTATCATATTTAACTGTACTTGAAAAATAGTGACTATTATCATATTCAACTGAACTACTTGAAAAATAGTGACTATATTATCATATTTAACTGAACTACTTGAAAAATAGTGACTATATTAGAAGTTATTTAAAGAGTTTAAAATTTTAACCATAAAAGGGATAAAATACAGTATTTTGCTGACTGCTTAAATTTACGATACTTACCTAAAGTAAGATCTGTAAGCTAAACATTAAAGCTTGAGTAAAAATTAGGGTTTTAAATTTAACTTCAATAAACTACATATAAACTCAAAAGGAACTGCTCAGCCATCTCTTTTGTTTAAAAACACCACCTTCAAGGATACCAAATCCTCCTTACATCTTAATTATCCTATCTGTCCTAAGCCAAATAAAAGAAAACAAATTTATCTCTATCATTCCAATTGCTAATTTATTGTACTCTAGTGGCCTAACTTAGAAAGGAAAACACTTTTCTTTAAGAAACATACATCTCCCAGACAAGATTATAAACACTTTGAGAACATGGATCATGTCTTATACGACATTGTACCCCTGAGTATCTCTAATAAGATAATCCTAATATACACTAACCACTGGTTGATGAACTGAATTTTAATAGCCAGAAATTTCCTTTTAGACGCACGATTACCTCCGTCACCTCCCAGTGGTGTACAAACTGATCCCAGTCTGTCAGGTAGAGCAGCACAGGGGAGAGCTGCGTCTGGATGACATGGGGAACACCTCGGAGGCTCTGAAGCCAAGTCAGCTCCTCCTTCGAAAACCCTAGTTTGGGTACAAACAAAGTAATATTTAAAAAATGAATAACAAAAACAAGTGCCATTCTTTATATATTTTTTAAAAATAGAGATGACATGTACCTTTAAGTTAAATTCTTCTTTAAACTACCTTGTTTTCTCTGAAATTCTGCATTTCATGTAGTACTTTTTAAAATGAATAGCTAGTAATGGAGGCAGTAAAATTCACGTATTTATGTACACAAATGTGTGCTCTGACCGAATCTATAATACAGCAAGAAACAGGTTTTATGACTTACCAAAAAAAATAAAAAATAAAAAGGCATAACCTTTCTAAATAATGGTAGGTTTAAAAAGCAAATGAACAAGTAAAAATAATATGCTCCACACACATACTAAACTCTGTATTCTTTTACATAATAGCCCTTTCAAACTGCCATCTAATTCTCTTACCACCCTATTATACTTGGCCTGAGCTATAGAGACAACTGGCCAAAGTCCCTCCTGAAGACAGCTCTCAGAGTGATCAGGACACCAGCAATGTCGTCAGTCTGACCCTAGCTTTCTGCTTTGATGCCTAGATCACTGTATTTCCATGAACATATAGCCTGAAGAGGCCTCATCCAGTTTGACAGCCACAAACATTACTGACTCCTCCTAGAAAGCTTTCTAAAACCGCTAAATCTTTGGACAGGTACTACTACTGAAACATAAAGTCCTCCACCTCCATCTCAAGTGTACATCTAGAACTATCAAATAAATATGGAGAAATCTACATTTATTTCTTACATAAAATTTGTCTTGCTGGATTCAGCTCATTATCAAAATCTGTGAAATTCTCTTTGGATTCTGACTTAACATAGTAATTATAAAACTCCTAATTACAAGTCTTCAAAAAAAATTTTAAAGAATCTCATCTAGACTTGCTGGTTCCACTCCCAGTCAGGGCACATGCCTGGACTGCAGGCCAGGTCCCCAGTAGGGGGCATGTGAGAGGTAACCACACACTGATGTTTCTCTCCCTCTCTTTCTCCCTCCCTTCCTCCTCTCTAAAAATAAATATTAAAAATTAAAAAATAATAATCTCATTACCATCATCCAAGTGTAAAACCGAAATGTTGAATGAGTACAATCATTTAAATAATATTAATAAGTATTATTATAATACACATTTTACACATCTAACTTGACATTTCTAGGTTTATTTTTACTAATTTTGTGTTGAGGGCAAATAGGATGCAGAAAACAGCTAATCAAAATCTGATGCCCTTCCTGGCAAATTGAACCTAAAAAAATGTATGTTCTGTTCATCAATTTTTAAAGGTATGCAATGGAGCTTCTCTGGCTATCTGAATAAGAGGTAGGTCCAATTCGCTATAAACAAAGACAAGAAGAAAGTCGAGAAATAAGACTAAAGAGAAAGTAAAAAGAACAATCATGATATTCAATTAATTCTCAAGGTTCTGGTATTCAATACTTACTATGAGAGATTTAAAGATCAATCACGTGTCTCCCTGCCTAAAGAGCTGGACAATAAAGGGTACAAATATTCCTTCAAAGATTTCCACTTATTAACCAAGAGAAATCATTCTAAGATAAGACACTTTATTTATCATCCTCAAAACTTAGAACCAAACATATAAAACAGTACATTTTAGGATAATCTTCATACTAAGTTTTTTCCTTTCCTTAACTTGGCAGGTGAATGTGGTTACCTGTAAGTGTTGAAAATAAGAAGCTGAAATAATCCACATCAGTCATCAAACTGTCTTTAACTGAATACTTCCATCCAGCAAATGATGATCTATAATAAACAATGGGAGAACTATTACCAGAAGTGACCAACTGGAAGACTCAAGAATAATAACACAGTATATAACCATTTTTCTTCATTGAAAACAAGTCAGATTTAGTAGTGTAAACAAAACCTACGTACGGTATGTACTGATTTAATATGCAAGGGCTCAACATGACATGGAAATTTTAACTTCCACTTATATTTATGTAAAGTTTCATTAATTAAAAAGTATAACTGGTCCACACAGTATATAATTCAGAAAATTTCCACACCATTTGAAAATCATGCTGTAAGGAGCCAAGATTACATTTTGCTTTTCAGTAGTTGCAGCTGTGATATATTCACTTGATTTTTAAGAAGTCTTGACTTGCTTACTTTAAACAAGCTCCAGCTTCCTATCTAAGTATCTTAATTAGGCAATGAATACTTCCATTTATAGCCATGCTGAGATTACATGCCCCGATCCTTTGCAAAGCTGTAACTCAGGGGTGTCAAACTCATTTTCACCAGGGCCCACATCAGCCTCACAGTTGCCTTCAAAGGGCCAAATTAATTTTAGGACTGTGTAAATGTAACTGCTCCTTAACTGTTAAAGAGCTGAAATTACATTCAGCCCTTCGAAGGCAACTGTGAGGCTGGTGAGGCTACTGTGGCCCCTGCTGAAAATGAGTTTGATGCCCCATGTTGTAACTGGTCCTACTTATTAACAATAGTGCAGATAAAGAAGCAGCTTCTCATTAGATAAAACTTATCTGGTTCCTGCTATGAGTTCAGTTTCCAGTGACTTCTTTAAAAAGTCTCTTCACAGAAAACTGTACTTGGACAATAAATAAATTTTTTTTAAAAAAAGTCTCTTCAACATACAGCTAAGAATGAAGAGAACGAATGTCAACCAGGAATATAGCAAAAGGCTGAGAACGATCAGACACAATAATCTAAGACTACAAATTTTATCAAAGATATATGAATAAATGCAGAAAAAATCAGGAGCTTCTAATTCAACTGAAAGCACTTTTTTTTTTTTTAACTGACAACCGTCTTTAACCCAGTGCAACTAGAAACCAACTGTGCCCTCCAGTGGCTAACATGAGTACAAACCATTTAGGAATCTATTTTGGACCAATGACAAGTAATAGATGACACTGTCCTTAAAATTGCAAGGCCCACATATACTGTCCAAGCCAGACCACTTCAAGAGTGAAGGGATGTGACTGCTGATTGTGCTTGGGCAGAAGTAACTGGAAGTGCTCACTGAAGACCAGATCATACATTTGCCCTACTTGAAACCAAGCCAAACTGTTCAGTCCCAAGAATTTCTCCCTCTTCCTAGAGATTTTTACCAAGCATTTACCCATTATGTTCCCCAGTCCAGCTATAAATAAACTAGGGGCCAGGACAGGACTGAGCAGAGGCCAGTGGAACAACACGAGTATCATGCTGTGAGGGGAAAATCCAACTCTAAACACTCTGAACAGGTAGGGGAAAAGGCAGCGGCAACAACTCTTAAGTACATTTTTTAATGTAACAGACAAAATCAGAAATGACTAAAGGAATACTTCAGAAAAATTAATCAGGCAACAGTGAACAAAACAATGGGACTGAAAAGCAAGGTTATTATAACAGTACAGGTGAGAGATAAGGAAAACATTGTCTAGTTTATACTCATGGACAAGGAGAGAAGGGTTTATTCTGGAGAGAAAACCAAAGATATATACCCCAGTATATGTTGAAAAAAAACTAAACATTATTCTTAAATTCTAAATCTAGGAAAAGTGATACAATGATAGTGCCATAGGCCTGAGAAAGCTGAAGTGTCCTAATTGTGTATTATTCCTTAAAAGAGAGATTAGCTTGGGAACAAGACATCAATAGAGAAAGAGAGAGGGTGTGCGAGAGAAGTGTAGTAATAGACACTGTGCCAATACTAAAAGGCAAAATTTAACTTGGTGGATTTTTTAACTACAAAGACAACCTACCTTTTAATTTAGTTATTATGTACTCCATTATCATTTTCTATAAATTAATGTATTTTCTCAACAATCACATTTCCACAAAAGAAAAAAACTTTTGAAAACATTTTTGACACAAGTTAACCATAAGCATAACTGATATTTATAAAGATAATATACTTTCCAAAGAGAATCAATTTCAAAGGGAAGTATTCAGAAGATGATTTTAACTGAATATTAAAACAAATCCTCCCTTAGTTATATCAAAGGAACAGAGTGCCCTCTACTGGAAGTTAATGAACAAAACCCCTTACATTAAAAAAGTAACATTTAATTGTTTTTTAAGGCCTAGCATTAAATAATTGCTTACACTAGACAAAGAGCAGGGGTTTCTAAATTTCTAACAAAGATAAACAAGGGAAACTAATGAATGCTTAAAATACTTAAAAATAAGACCAAGTCTCTCGCTAATGCACAAAGAAACCTTAAATTTTTACATATAAACATGTTGCAAATATCTCTCCTCTGCTAAAAGGAAAGGTCATCATCAGTTATGCACAAACTTTGGGTGACTGGATTCAAATGTATGTCCTGAACTGGTATGAGAAGACTGGCAAACAAATATAAAGAGAGTTTACTAATAAAGTAAGCTACTATTTAACTGGGATAGGGACTCTGTACAAGAAGTGAAAAGGAGCTAGTTGTTAAAATTTACAGCTACAGCCTAGATTTCAATTTCCATCTAAAACCATATCAGACCCTGACAATGAGTCACAATCAGTAATAAATATCGAATACTAAAATACTATACAAACATAAGGTGTTTAAAAATTCTATGAACACGTGCAACATGACACATTAGTTATAAAACCTTTCAGAGTAAAATGTAAAGCCACCGTGAAAACCAGCATGGCAGATTCTTGAAAAATTAAACAATTACCACATGACCTAGCAATTCCACTTCTGAGTATATAGCTAAAAGAATTAAAAGCAAGAACTAAAACAGGTATCTATACTTCAGTGTTTATAGCAGCATTATTCACAATAGCTAAAAAGGTGGAAAAAAACAAGTGTCCACCAACAAAGATAAACAAAATGTACAATAGTATTTACATTCGATGGAGCATTACTTCACCTTAAAAAGGAAATTCTGACAATTGAAGAATTATGCTCAGTGAAATAGGAAAGACACAAAGAGACAAAAAATCTTGTACGATTCTACTTACATGAGCAACCCAGAATAATCAACATCATGAAAACAGTTACTGTGGCAGGGAAGGGCAGGGTGAATGAGGAGTTACTGCACAATGGGCAGTTTCAGTTTAGGGAGATGGAGAAGTTCAGGAAGACAGTGGTGCTGGTTACACAGCAACCTAAACGTACTCCATACTACTCTACTGTTTTATGCATTCGGTTAAAACATATTTTAACATATATGTGCGAGATTTCAAGTGATTCCTTATCTGAGTGCATAAACTTCATCTGACCAGCTACATTAAATTCTAAGCTCCCTGAAAAGGTCTGTGTCACAATTCCATAACACCAAAGTTTTAAGCATAGTACCCTCACTTGCCATTGAATCCTTACTATATGCATTTGATAATTTCAACCCTTATTCCAATCTATATATATAAATCACTAAACAAATAATACAACAATCTTACCCTAGTAAACTTTATCTAGCAATAATATACACGGTTCTATTATTGCATTAAGAGCAAATGAAGGTAGTAGCAATGTGTGATTTTAAAAGCCAACACTGCAAATTACTATTGAAGGAGTAAAGGGCTATACATTTCGTACACTTAAAATACAGCTCGCATGAGTATGCTACCTCATGTGCAGTATCCCAATAAGCATGGCAGCCAAACTTGAACTAAGTCTTCCCATGATACAGCACCGACTTAACCGAGAAAGCAAATCAGCAGGTAGACTGGGTAGAAAATATATAAGCTGGACCAAACACTGCTGAGACTCTGCTGGGAGAACCACCACAGTGCCTTCTTGTGGATCTAGGGGGAGAGACAGACACAGTAAATTTAATTATAAAAGATATACAAAGCAGAGATTAAATTAATAGAGCACACTGAGTGATGTTCACTGTGTTATGTTAAAGTCCGTCATATAAATTATACGAAAAAGTTTTTATCATAAAACAAGTATGTATGGCTTAAGCTACTTTCTAAAATAAAATTAATATTGAACATAACCACTACTTATTTAAAGATACATTTATTGGGTTGGCCAAAAAGTCCACGTTTTTTCCCCATAAAAGACATTTTTCATTTTTACCAAAAATTTAACCGATCTGGACATTTTCAACACGTCAGCTATCTCCTGCTATTGGTTTCTACAGGGTAGAAGCCAGGGGTGCTACTGAACATCTTCCAAAGCATAAGACAGCCCCACAGCACAGAATTATTTGGCAAAATGTCAGTAGTCCCAAGAAACTTTGCAAATCACTTTTGACTCATTCAATCAGTCACAGAACCCTCTCCATACACTGCACAAATCTTTTTCTGCATTTCGTTTGCATTTTTACCTTTCTTGAAATAATAAAGCATAATATGCTGAAAATGTGTATCTTCTTCCATCTTCAATATTAAAATGGCTTCACAAAAATTCACCAATTTTGGTTTTTTTAAATGCACATTGATATGACAGCTGTCACAATACAATCTAACAAAACTGTTTTGAACAAAACTGAAGACAACTAAGTGCTACTAGAGCCATCGTATGGAAAAAACAGACACTTCTACTAAACAGTGACAATTACAATACCAACTTAAAGCAAAAAACTTGTTTGTGTCTATGTACACTTATACACCCACACACAACACACACACAGCTCTATATATAAGCAATGCTGAAAACATTAAAAAATATACCCACAAAAGGTGGAAGCAAATCAAGTGTCCATTACTTAATGAATGGATAAATATAAGTAGTATATATCCATTAAATGAAATACTGCTTAACAATAAAAAAATAAATACTGTTATATGTTTCAACACGGATAAATCCTGAAAACACTGTAAGTGAAAGAAGCCAGACTCAAAAGGCCCCATATTGCATAATTCAATTTGTGAGAAATGTCCAGAATAAGCAAATGCAGACATAGAAATAGATTAGTGGTTGCCAAGAGCTGGGAAAAGCAAGAATGGGGAGGGCCCACCAACAGGTAGTTTCTTTTGGGGGTAATAAAAATATTCTGAAATTAAGACAGTGATAATGATCGCAAGACCTTGGGAATGTGCTTTAAAAAATCACCAAACTGTACCTTGTAACACAGCAAATTTTATGGTATGTGAATTATATCTCAATAATAAATGTAAATTATATATACCTGTATAGCCCAGAAAGCTTTTAATTGCTATTTCTGCTTAAAATATGAAACAGTTCCAGGGATGAGTTAGAAACATTTAACATATGGAATTCCTGTAAGATATCCGTTATGATTAAATAAGTCATTTCCCACCAAAGCTTCAAAGGAACTTTTTAAAAATACTTGATCAGTTTTGAATTTTTAAAGAGCAAGTGGTTTAAAAGGCAATTTAAGAATGCAAGAAGCACCTATCATTAATCTTCTAAAACTATTCTAGCAAAGAATACTTACCACTGAAAATCAATTTACTATTTGATGGTAAACTTTTGTTTTGGTAATTTTATCACAGCACAACTAATTTATAATAATTTAAAGGAAAGGTAAAACCTTAGAAACTTCCTTTCCAAATCAGGATACAGCAATGATTACCTGTACAGGTAAGCAAACTCTTACCATAGATTCGAAGAGCAGTAGCTTGTAAGCTTTTTAGTAATTCTTTATTTGCTCGTGCTGCAGCCGTTTGGATGATATCAATAAGTTGTGTTGAGAGCTCAGGGTTTCGGGAGCCAAGATGAGCAAGCTGCAATGGTAAACCAGCCAGCCAACGGGATAACACTTTGCTACGATATCTAAGAAAGGCCAAGGAGGAACCCGATGAAGTATAATTTGGAAGACAAGAAGCATAAATTTAAGCAAAATTTTTTTTCAATTTAAATACGCCATAAAGTGACAAATTATGTACGAGTAACACATGTATTCATTTAAACATGTGAGAGCCTATGAGACTGCCAGCATCACTTCCTTAGTTGTAGCATTTTCTAAGTTTTCCCCACTAAGTTTGGGGGGACTACATTATATTTTTATCTTGAAGGACACAGATACCGCTTAACTTTTTATGTACTATTTATCCTATTTAGTGTCAGTTACTGCACTATATTAATTTATTGATGCATTCAACCAGGGTGCCCTAGAACTTGTGTTATTTCAATTCTTTGGTATACTTGCTAAAGCTCTAAGGTCCCTATACTTGTGTAGCAGGAATCACTTTTGCTGTCCCCCAAAAACTTACTGGTTTTAAGCATGACCTTTGTCGTCAGACATGAATATAAAATCTCAGCTACCTCTGTGACCCATTAGTTGGATGACACCCAAGCTTGTTTCCTTCTGTAAAATGAGAGTAACACTATCTACTCTTCATAGTTTCAGAAAAATTATAAAAAGCATCTGGCTTATAATAAAGACTCAAATATACTCCAGCAACTCCCTACATATGCCAAGGTTATTTCCCAGCCAAAGATATATTCCCAGCTGTCCCAAATAAACCTCAAACTCACTAATTCCTAATACTCTTTGTGCTGTCTGTCTCACCTGAGTGCCATCAAACTAAGCCAGAAACACTCTCATGTCTATTGCCCTCATTCTTACAGCACATGCCACAATATGTCAGTAAGCACTAGTGGTTCCATCTCCATTTTTATGGAAGCAAAAGAAAAGGCTGAGGCTGCTGTCGTTTGTTCCAACTATCCTTTAGCGCTACGTGGGCAAGTGGATATATGCACAAAGAGGCTTTTTTATCTGCTCGTTTATGTGCACAAAGATTACTGGTACTATTATGTATGCTTCTACATAAAATTTTGTATCTTTTCTTAAATGTAACTCTTAGGTACCACTGACAGCAAACAAAAGCAGGGAGGAGGAGCAGTACATGTCCCACCCATTGACTAAGGAGTCCCTGAAATTCTATGTAACTTTTCCATTATCTGGGAAAGGAAGCCTTTGAAACTGTGCTTTCATTCCAAGCCCTGAAAGGCCTAGGTCCACAGTGCCTGAAGGAAAAAGACTATTAATACCTTTAGGTATTCAAGCCCCATACTGAAAAGCCAGCACCACCTGTACCTGTCAATCAATATGTAACTTCCTCACCTTTCCCCCATCCCACCAACTATACAAGTCCTCAGAACAAAGGATATCTGTCTTGCTCTCGTGTCCTTGCCACTCTTGCCACCCCTGGCCTTGCCTTTCTCCTCTACCTTGGCAAGGCCCATTCTCTTCCATGAGAACTTATCACCAATAAACCCTGCTTGAATGATAATAGACTCATTAATCTGTAATTCTTTACTTCACTGGCGAGAAGGAGAACAGTTTCTGGAAGTTTCTCCCACAATATAACCACCTAGGACAAAAAAAAGAGTGAACTTCTCCAGAGATTTAACCACCCAATCATCTTATTTTAAAGACCACAAAATAGCAAGAAAAAGAAAGGTAAAATAAATAAAATGTTACCTGAATCTGCAAGATCTCAATTCTTCTTTTTGGTAGATTTTACTGAAAAATTTCAGTAACAAAGTCCGAACCGGAAGGATAAGGCCTCTCTGCTGATACAAAGTATAAACTGCCTTGATGAGAGACTCTGTAGCCTCTAAAAACAGAGAAAAAAACCAACTACATATGAAGCAAAAATATTTCATCGCCAGCCCCCAAATTCCTCTAAAAACAGAGGTAGTGTTCTTTGTTCCATAACAAAGCAGATCTCAGTCACACTCTATCATCCAGGTCCTACAGCAACAGCCTAATTAATATAAAGGTAAAACCAACCAGAGATTACATTATATATTTTCCTAAGGGACAGCAAACCTGAGTAGGGATAAATAAAACCAGGATATTACAAAGGTGAGAAAGATGGAAACCAAACAGAAAAGCTTTGTTACTGAAAGAGAAAAATTAGCAAGTCACACTAAAACTGACTTAGTGCAACATAACTTCCAGCTGAAAGAAATGCAGGATTCAGTCTATAAGGATGAAAGGGAAAAACTCTCAAATTCTAGCCAAACTAGATCAGAAGAGGGAATTTCATCATTAGGCCCAATGGATAGATTTAAAATTTCCTCTTAATAGCATCTACCCCTTTTTACACCAATTCTGTAATCTACTAGAAATCTTATCGATTTGCTTTAGAAAGGGACCTATCCATTGAGAAAGGGATACGCTGAGCCATAAACAATTTCAGTGTTCAAACAGATAGTCCTTTATGATTATGCTAGCTACCTTTTATAACTTGAATGTAATTAATCTGACTACAGGGAAAGTTTAAAAGTTACCAATTGGAAGCTATATCCTAAATAGCATGCATAAGAGCTCCCATCTTAAATGAAGATAAAGCAGCACCACCTACCTCGGTTTGGTTGTATCTGCATTAACCTCCACGATACCCCAAGCAATCTGTTCAGCTGCTTACTATTTAGCCTAGAGCCATCTTCAAGGGTATCTGTCACAAATTTTCTTATCCTTTCTATCCAATTGGAATCCTTCTGCAAAGTTGAGGCATTTGCCAGGGAGACCATGATATCAGACAGTGTTAAATTCAGTAAGAGATGGTCTACATTATTGGAGAGAATCGTGCAATGCTTGATGCTAAAAACAAAGATAAACATATCTATATAAAATGTGGTATCTACCATGTCTACCTCACTTAGAATATTTAAAACAATCTGTCAATGAGTCAAAAACTGTTTCCTTCTAGAATAAATGGCCAAGAAAACCGGTATGAAGGCAAGGTTTAGGGCACTGTTTTGTAAATAAACCATTCATTATGGAATGAGGGTTGTTAAGAAGTCATGAATTAAACAGTATACTAAGTTGATTACTCAAGTTGTTTACAAGAAGTAAAGGACCCTGTAACTGCTTGGTAATCTTAAGAAGTATTTGGAGATAAGAAGACTTGAAAACCCCAACACCCAATGGGTTGGTTTTTTTTTTTAAAAGCAGATACTTACATTTGATGCAGGTCACAGTAGACTTTGACTGCTTTTAACTAATCATGACTTAACAGAGTCACTAATTTCTCCTGGCTCACAGTTTCTTTATGTGGAAATGAGACTGGCACAGATGAGCAATGTTCTGAAGTGACTTAATTTTACAATTCACATAAAAATCAAGGGTTTTTTGGTCATTTTTAAATAGATTTTATTTATTTATTTTTAGAGAGGAAGGGTAGGAGAGAAGGAGAGAAATATCGATGTGTGGTTGCCTCTCGTGAGTCCCCTGCTGGGAACTGGCCTGCAACCCAGGCATGTGCCCTGACTGAAAATCGAACTGCAATCACGTGGTTCGCAGGCCCGTGCAAAAATCAAGTTTTTCTAGCCAAATAAAACACATTTTCTTCAAAATTGTAAGACACTTCAAAAACCCTCAAATAACAAAACACCTTAGTAAAAACAAAATTCACAACTTGGACTACAAATACCCATTTCAGACTATTCAGCAGCAGAGCCTGTTTCATATTTTTAAAAATATAAAAATAATTAAAATTAAAAATCTCAACTAAACAATTTTAAAGGAAAATGTTAATTCTGCCTGTGAAACACGTGCAAGACAGTATTCAGGGACCACAAACACATGGGAAAGAAAAGACATTTGGTGCCATCAGAGCTTCAAATGTAGGGCTAGGAATGACAAATGAGCCTGGAAAAATAAAATGGGACCAGATTTTGAGGCTAAAGACACTAAAATTAATTCTGCAGGCACAGGAGTAAAAGTTGAAAAGTCTCTTGAGGTGGATGGAAAGGGAAAAATGAGAATTGAAAGAATATAAACAGAGAATATGGTTACTGTAGCGATCCACGCAAAAGATGACACAGGCAAGACCAGGGTCAAATGCTGGCATGGACTAGAAAAGGAGGGGACGTTCAGGAAAAATAAAAATTAGCTGAATCTGAAGTTTGCTTAAATGTGTACGTGTATGTGAATTTCGAGACGGTGGAGAATGGAGGAACTAAGGGTTATATACCTGCACTACTGACTTTGTCAATGGAGATAATACAGCACAGAGGGGCAGAAATACAGCAAACCTACTTTTGATATGTTGAGCTTAACCTGTCTGTGGTTTAAATCCAGACAGAGGTGGCCAACAAACAACTCAATGCACAAGTCTTACACTGGAGGGAGAAAGTCTGAGGTATTCAATAGAAATTACCCACATGACCACTCCTAGCTGCAAATGCAGTTATGAAATCTTCCCGTGTCCAGCTGAGGACTGGGCATTTTACCATTAAGAAATGAAGAGCAAAAAGGGAGAAAATACATGGGTAGGACTTCAGGTGGAAAATACACATTCCCCAAAATATTAGTTTTTGTTTAAAGACTCAAATTTTATCAATGGCACAAATATTGTCAGCTGTTTTCCTGAAACTGATAGGCTCACTTTCTTCATTTTTGAGAAAATATCTACCAAATACCCAAGGGTGAATAACCATAGTTTGTCTGTTATTCTTTCAAGTTAAAATCGTATGCATCACGTGAAAAAACTCACAAGCAGAATAGTCACATACCTATTTTCTTTAGCCAACCACCATTTTTTGGTATGCTGTTGAAATATTTTATGCACACTTCTCATTTCATCACACAGAATACTAAAAATGTGTTCTCAATGGCTGACTTAATAAAATTAGTAATTTTCACTGCTTTATTAAGGACATTTTGAAGTGAAAGTGGCATACTTTTAAACTGTGAGTGCATGGTGATAGAGTGTCTACTAGTACTGTTTGGTGCAACTGCCTTAATTTGTGCTAAGATAGCAGCAGTTTTACCCACCATTGTTTTTGTATCATCGAACTTCAGATTCTCGATCTTCAATGGGGTCCTTATTTAAATTAGTCAATAAAACTTTCTAGATATAATATATCCTATAAATCTCTTTTTAACAAGTAACCTTTTATTTTGTTCCAGGTGACCTTTTCTTTGATCCTTTAACAGACGTTGCTGTTCCATTGAGTTATATGGTGATATGGAGCTCAGGTTTCTTCTAGATCAAAGTGTAAGCCAACCCCTTTTGATTTCTACTTCCTCAAGTACTCAGTTCTCTGGAGCTTACTCTGTTCTCAGATTCCCAGAAAGAAATCTATTTATTAGTACATTTTTCTAAAATGTAACCATTCGCATCTGTCTGAACCAGTATTTACTCCCTATGTTTAATATAGCTCACTTTTTAAAAACCAAATATTTATAAAAGAAACTCTCTAACACTATCAGAATAAAAAAGCAGTCTTTTCTAATACACTTTGCAATCAATTCCCAACCACTCAACTACCACTTAATCTCAATTTGCTAAATCAAAGCTCTCCAGTCACTCTGAAAAAAATAATAAACTAATTTTCCTGCATACTGGGAAGTTTTCCCAACTAGTAAATCTTTCTACTCAGCAGTGAACTTCTGATTTGCAGGTAAAAGGCAAGATGTAGCCGTATCTGTTCCCAGTACATAATTACCTCATTAGAATGATCACCACATAAACTAATAAATTGGGAGTGCAAAAATGAAGTTTTCAGAGACCATTCTACTGAACTGAATTTTTTAAATGTCACTATTTGCAATAATGCCAAAATTCTATCCTTTGATACACACAAACGAGCTGAAAGCAGGTACTCGAACAGATATTTGGAGACCAATGTTCATACAGTTTTATTCACAATAGCCCAAAAGTAAAAAGTACTTAAATGTCCACCAACAGACAAATGGATAAACGAAACAAGGTATATACATACAGTGGAATTTTACTTAACCTTAAAATCAAAATATAGAAGCAACCAAGAGGTCCTTCAGTAGGTAAATAAACAGCAATACATAATTGAATAGAAATATGGGTTATTTATTCCTGAATTTGGAAAACTAAAGCTTTTAAGTAAATATGACTTCCTTGATAAAAAAGGTTTTAATATGTGTTTAAAGATTTAAGTTAGATTAGCTTTCTCCCTAAATACTGAAGAATAAAAAGAAATGGGCTATCAAAACCATGAAAGAATTAGGTGGGCGGGAAGGATGAATAGGCAGAGCACAGAGCATTTTTAGGACAGTGAAACTATCCTCTATGATACTATCATGGTGGATACATGTCATCACATACATGTCAAAACTCATAGAATGCAGGAGACTCCCAACCAAAATAGAGGCAGAGGGTAGATACACTCTGCCTCCTCCCACAACCAAAAGAAGTACAACAAATTAAAAAAACACAAAAAACCCAAACTGCCAGGAAATCAAACTGTATGGAAGTCCAACTAAGGAGTTAAAGAAGAAACATTCATCCAGGTCAGTAGGAGGCAGCGAGACAGGCAGCCTGGGTGGAGAAGACACACAGCAAGGCAGCAGCTGGCAGACCCACCTGTCCCACATTTGTGTGCAGATAAACCTAGAGGAGCAACTGGGGAGCAAGACGGATTACGAAACCCAGGGTTCCAGCACACACAAAAAAGAAAGCCTCAAAACCTCTGGCTGGAAAATTGGTGGGAATTGCAGCAGTGGGAAAAACTCCCAGCCTCACAGGTGAGTTCACTGGCAAGACCCATGGGATCCCTGAATGTACACAAAACCACCCTCCCAGGAAATCGGCATCAGAAGGGCCCAATTTGCCAGTTGGTGGCAGAGGAAGTGATTGAAAGCCAGCTGAGAACTGAGCAAGCAGCACTGTTCCCTCTCTGACCACTCCCCCACACGCAGCACAATGCAGTGATGTGAGGTGTTCCATCCTGGCGAATACCTAAGGCTCTGCCCCTTACAATATAACAGGTGCATCAGGACAAAGAAATATGACTCAACTGAAAGAACAGATCAAAACTCCAAAAACAGAACTAAGCAATGAAGATACAGCCAACCTATCAGATGCACAGTTCAAAACACTGGTAATCAGGATGCTCACAGAAATTAAGTATAATCACAAAATAAAGAAAAAAGTGAAGGCTATGAAAAGTGAGAAAAAGGGAAGGGTGAAGGGAAGGAAACCAGGACTCCAATCTGTCTGAACAGAAAGAAGAAATAAACATTCAACCAGAGCAAAAAAAAACAAGAATTCAAAAAAAGGAGGAAAAGCTCAGGAAGCTCCAGGACAACTTTAAACGTTCCAACATCCGAATCATAGGGATGCCAGAAAGAAGAAAGGAAGAACAAGAAACAGAAAATTTATTTGAAACCATAATAGAGAACTTCCCCAATCTGGCGAATGAAATAGACTTCTAGGAAGTCCAGGAAGCTCAGAGAGTCCTAAAGAAGTTGGACCCAAGGAAGCACATACCAAAGTACATCATCATTATATGACCTAAGATGAAAGAGAAGGAGAGAATCTTAATAGCAGCAAGAGAAAAAGAGACAGTCACCTACAAAGGAGTTCCCATAAGACTGTCAGCTGATTTCTCAAAAGAAACCTTGCAGGCAAGAAGGGGCTAAAAAAAAGTATTCAAAATTATGAAAGGCAAGGACCTACACATAAAATGACTATCCAGCAAAGCTTTCATTTAGAATGGAAGGGCCAATAAAGTGCTTCTCAGATAAGGTCAAGTTAAAGGAGTTCATCATCACTAAGCCCTTATTATATGAAATGTTAATGGGACTTATCTAAGAAAAAGAAGATGATCAAAAATATGAACAGTAAAATGACAACAAACTCACAACTATCAATAACTGAACCTAAAAAAAAACCAACAACAAAACACCTAAGCAAACAACTGGAACAGAAACAGAATCACAAAAATGGAGATCACATGGAGACTTATTAGCAGGAAGGGAGAGGGGAGAATAGGGGAAAAGGTACAGGGAATAAAAAGCATAAATGGTTAGGTACAAAATAGACAGGGGGAGTTAAGAATAGTATGGGAAATGGAGAAACCAAAGAACTGATATGCATGGCCCATGGACATGACCTAAGGGAATGCAGGGGGAATGTTGGTGGGAGGGGGCAATGTAGGGCAGAGGAAAATACACGGGAGAAAAAAAATGGGACAACTGTAATAGCATAATCAATAAAATATACTTAAAAAAAAAACAAACCTCACAGAATGTACACCAAGAGTGAACCCTAACATAAACTCTGAACTCCTAGTGATAAAGACATGTCTGTGTAACAAATGTGCAACTCCAGTGCCCTGGGGTGGTGTGCTGACAGTGAGGAAGGCTTGCTGTACATTTAGGGGGCAGGAGTATACAGGCACTCTGCTCAATCTGACTGGACATAAAACTGCTCTAAATACTGGTATGTACTACAATGTGAATGAACCTTGAAGACATTATAAGTGCAACTAAGCCAGACATGAAAGGACAAATATTATATGATTTTACTTACATGAGGTACCTACAAGTTAAATTGAGAGAAAGAAAGTACAACAGTGGTTCCCAGGAGCTGGGAAGAGGAAAGCAAGTGGAGTTATTGTTTAATAAGTAGAGTTTTGGTTTGGGAAAATGAAAAAGTTCTGAAAATAGAGAGGGGTGATGGTTGCACAAGAATGGACTGAATACCACTGAACTGTACACTTAGAAATGGTTAAAATAGTAAATTCTGTTATGTATATTTTACCAAAATAAAAACAAATAATATCCTTTGTAACTCTGTATTTCAACATAATATGAAAAAATTTAGACATCGGGTCAAAATTAATTGGGTAGACATCAAGTGTGAAGGCCACTGGCCTAAACCATTATTGCCTCCCTAATTTGAACTTGTGTTGCCCTCCATAGGCTATCTGCTAAGTATTCAATGTACTTCCTTGTGAAGTAAAAGAACAGCCTGTAGTCCCCAGAAACAATTCACAGAGAAACCTGATGAAGAGTAAGTTTGTTACACTGACAGTACACCTTTGCTAAAAATTCCATAATTTCACCATCTCAGGCTCTTCATTGAGTTAACTCCTTTTTCATCCTTTGAATCTTATCTTAGCACAAACTACTTCATCAGGGCAGCCTTCCCTAGGACTCGACTCCCCTCATGAAGATTAGGACCAGATCCTTATTATATAATCTTATATTAACCTAAACCCTTCTTTCATTAACTTGATCACAGGTAGTCACTGATTAAAGAATCACAGAAATAAACATCTCCATCATTAGACTGTATGCTATCTATCTCCTTTACCACTAAATGCTCAGCACATAGTATATGGACCATAGTAAGCGCTTTGCACATATTAAATGTCCAACAAATTTGCTGAATGACAGCACACTCATATACTCTTAGGTAATTTACTTATGTTTAATGACCTACTAAATTCCAAACATCTTAACCATGATTTAATTTTATTTTGATGAAAATTACATATAAAATCTCTTTAAAAAACAAACAAAAACAAAACCCACATACAATTCTATCCAAGAATTTAAGATTTTCTGAAACTTATCCATGAACTGGGTTAAAAATTTTTTACTCTAGTCCTGGCTGGCTGGGGGGCTCAGCTGGTTGGAGCATCATCCCATACACTACAAGGTTGCTGGTTCAATCCCCAGTCAGGGCACATACCTAGGTTGCAGGTTTGATCCCAGGCTGGGGCACCTACTGAAGGCAACCAATGTTTCTCTCTCTCTCCCCCTTTAAACACAATAAATCTATCCTAGAGTGATGATTTAAAAAACAAAAACAGCCCTTCCTGGTGTGGTTCAGTGGATTGAGTGCCAGCCTGCAAACCAAAGGGTCGTGTCACCTGTTAGATTCCCAGTCAGGGCATATGCCTGGGTTTTGGGCCAGGTGCCCAGTTGGAGGAGCACAAGAGGCAACCACACACTGATGCTTCTCTCTTTCTCCCTCCTTTCCCCTTTCTCTAAAAATAAATAAAATCTAAAAAAAGAAATTAAAAAACAAAAACAAGCAACTTTTACTTCAGTAAGAAAACTGTGAGGGGGAGGGCGCTAACATCTTGCTTAAGGAAGTATCTATTTAACTCCCTAGCCCCTCTAGACACTCCTTAAATCAGCAGTTTTCAACCAGTGTGCTGCAAGAATTTTTAAAACATATAATACTTGACTATTTAGCGAGGCACACTGACTTCTTTTTCCTTAAATTGTCAAGTAAAAATATGACAACAGCCAACATAAGGGCTATCTGGTATGAATGAATCAAAATTATACCTTTTTTAGTTTTTTTGTCAGATCGGCAAAAAGTGTATTTTTTGGTATATTGCAGAATTTTAGTAATTAATTTATGTGTGCCATGAAATAAAAAAGGCTGAACACTACTGCCCTAAATCAATCTTCTAAATCATAGTTTTGATCCAACCAAAAGTCTTCAATGCTAAATGGATCAACTCTAAAAGATAAATGAACTATAGAGATAAGGAATGACTTTCAGGATCAAGGGTGGTGAAAAGCAGAAAACAGACTTGACCCAGATTTGTCACAAGCTCTTCCTTACCTAATCCTGCAGCTTTCTTGTACACCACCTCCTCCAGGTAGTACAGTCTCTCATCCATTTCTGCCTGCTAAAATCATATTCATGCCTATATATGTACTTTTCAATGTAACTGTATAGTTCCAATGACAGTTATGTTAGTTACATATGTAAATTCCCTTTTCCACCTGCTAGTTTTTGAACTACTGTTTCTCAGCTCCAAAACCACCCTTCTACAATCCACTTTGTGATCCTGGGACCGGGACTCTGTCAGCCACATTTTTTCTTTTACAGCTGGCTTCCTGTTAGGCTCCACCAATAAAGGGGTACTAGAAAAGACTGAAAGACATGGAGGAAGAAGGGACCTCTCTTTTCTGTTTGCTTCCTAGTCCTGTTTTTGCTTCCTTTTGCTGCCAGTGCAACCCAACAACCCAGCTGCAGTTCATGCTGGTAACCATAGCTGATTCTAGTTGGCAGTTTTTCTGACACACACAACCAGCATCACCATGCCCCTAAGAAAATACCAGTCCCAGGCAGCCAGAACCTTCTTTGTAGCTGTGGAGTTCTGGAACCCAGCCCCACGGCGCTCCTCTTCTGATCTCAAAAACATTAGCACTAGCTGAGCCCTATCCCCTGCCCAGAGGTCTGAGTTTTGGCTCCACGTACGTAGCTTCTCCTCCATGCTCTTCCCCCTCTTCTCTGCTCTCCCTGTCCTAGAGAAGGTAGCCGCTTCCTACAGTTGCTACCTCCATAACACCTTACTCTTCCCTTTTGTTTTTTCAGTTCAATACCTAGTTAGCAGCTTTTATATTAAATTCTCTTGTAAAATCACTGATATGGTTTCTGTCTCCTTAATAAACACAGACACACCCTTTGACCAATTTTAGCAATTTAATGAAATCACTTAGGAGAACAAGAACCATACCTTAAAGACATCTGATTATCTCTATTATGAAACTTTGTTTATAGTAAGCAACTAAATTAAATATTTGGTAAATGAAAGAAAAGCTAATCTGCCTGCAATAGACTTACCGCTTCTGAGCATATCCTTTGAACCCTGCTCATGGAGCCTCAGATTCTTCAGGCAGTTTCTTTCTTTGGTAAATTTAAGTTTTTGAAAGACTTTAAGATCCCTTCAGTGTTGCTTATTTGAGGGAACTGTACTTTAAATGTTCTACCTCGTACCTGCTTGTCAAATTTTATTAACTGGTTTATTCAGTTATCTGCTGTCGCTTAAGGTAAACATTTTAAATATTTTTGAGGCTTACATTTTTTAAATCTCTATCTTCTAATCTATAACCCTTTACTTTAGAAAACTTGTTTTTCTCCATTTGTCAGTCTTCCTTCAGGCTACTGTTACTGATAACATACTAATATTGATATAGCTTCATTACCAGTTTCCTCATGTATAAATGAGAGCAGAACTACATGATCTTTAAACTATTTTCTTGCTTTGAAATAATTACATTATGCCTCTCCCAAATAAACCTCCCACCTCAACAAATTTTATTAAATTCATATGCATATCATCTGATACTTTACACTCAGCACAAAACATTCACTTAGATTTCAAAAATAAAAGTAAAAAAAAACTTGAAGTCCCAAGGCTTAAGTGACTTAAGATCAGCCAAACTTCTGCTAATTTTATTTCACAAAATCTAGATCTAAATACCTCACAATGTAGAAAGTTCCAGTTTAAGGCTAATTACTTTCTGATAATTTCAGGTTAAACAACTTTTCAAGTCTGTACAGTAACAAAGAATCACAATACCTTTTATTGGTCTCTTTTCTTCTGTGCTTGGTTATTTCTTTTAAGGCATACGGAAAATGACTCATAAAATGGTGTCTGAAATCAATAAGATAATTCTTTCGAAGCCATGACTCCTATTAAAATAAACAAAGATTAGCAAATCTACTAAAAACAGTAATTTAAAATAACCAATAAAACTTTAAGCAGAAATTTGACAACTTGTCAATATTCGACTATAAATTTCTCCTTGTAATACACCTTCTGCTCATGATATAATACATAAATAAACTTAAAAGTCAGAATAAACTGTTAGGGCATCCAATTTTCCCCCACAGACATTTTTGGCACTTAATTATTTTTACTTGTATTTTATCTACTGTTTAAGAAGAAAAAAAGGGAGAGAGTAACTCTGACATTTATAAAATATAGAAGTCCACTACCTGGTATTCTACTATAACATTATTATTCCCTAGCAATTTATTATTTCCAACTGAAGGTATTCAACACTTTCTTAGAGCAACGTACTTCTCTAAAATTCCTCAAATTTTCTAAAATTCTTGAGCAGTATTTGTGAATGTATCATCCTCTCTTACTTGAAAACACCTTCTAATTCCAGATTACAACACTCTTACTTCCTCCTCTCCAGAGGACCAACCATGCTATTTTGTCAAAGACTGAGGAGTTTCTTGGGATATGGGACTTAAGGTGCTAAAAGCTGGTGACCATACAGCTCCTTAGTATCCTGTACGGATTCTTCTTTTCTTCCTGGCCTATAAATGTAGTCCCAACATATCCTCTTAAACTTCTAACAGGCACCTTAAAGTTAACATGAATAAGCTGAACTTTCTCCCAAAGCAGCCACACTGCTATTTGGACCATAACACAGGCATCATCCTTTCTTGGACAATTGGATAACTGTCATCATCCAATTATTATGGCAAACATAATAATTTGCCAAGGTGTAAATTAGAGAATTCTACCAGTGGCTGCTTTTAAATATCATTCCTATTTAAGTTAACCCCCCTCACTTTATTGCAATTTCATACCTACATAGTCTCCAACAATCTGTGCAAAACAATCTTCTGAACCTAGTATCCTAGTCAATGAACCCTAACGAATAGTCATGTTATAACAGTACGGCATAGTCAAAAGCATACTTTAAATATCCATAAAATTAAGGTAGTGTTTACATCTGGTCAGTGTTATCTGAATGACTTGCATAATTAGTAAATTTGCATTTGGTCCTACCATTCTATCCAATTACAACTACTTATTACTAAAGCAATAACACAAATTCATCAGTACCATATGCAACCAAACACCAAAATGCTTGCAATTTTTATTTCTCAGCTTTTTAAAAATGAAAGACTAGATCCATTTTGAATATCATTAACTTTTCATTTTATCTTAGCCTTTCAGATGAAAACAGATCTGTTCAAGATTGCAAATCATATATAGTTTTCTACAAAGCTCTTTATATTATTACTGTCACTAGCCCACATCAGAGATTAACTGCCATAAAGGAGAGCAAGGTAAAATCATACATTATACCCCTAACCATGATCTATCACTATTTCTTGCCAATGTATGCAAGGAATTATATGACAAGCTCCAAACTATAATCGAAATGCCATCCTATTTGAAAAAACAATTCTTCAAACATCCCTACAGATGATGGGTAAACTGGTAATAGCAAAAGAGCAAGCTCCTAAACACACACCACAGTACAACTACATAATGTCTATCAAGATTATCAAATAAATCTATCCTTAGTCTTACTTTATGTGGCATACTAACTCATTGTAAGCTACAGCGTGAATAAAAAGAATTCAACAATACCAAATAACTGCCTTGTCAGTTTTGTACGTGTAAGTAGGCAACTTCAAGGTTTCACATGCAGTCCAAAGTCCTTGCAGTAATTCTATAAACCAGATAGTTCAAGCTTTAAAGTATTCTTCCTGCAGTTGCCTTTTTTAAAAGTGTGCTACCATATTAATTTATCACCAATTAATCTTAGAACTTGTTCTTCCTTACTTGCATCATGCACTTACATGTTGTATTCACTGTAAGGACACTTTTAAAAAGCTACCAACATTCAATTCTCCCCCAAACAGTAATATTTAACTTTTAAAAGTTAAACTTTTTAAAAGATTTAACTTTTCCTTATCAAGAAACATGTCTTTACAATTAGCTTTCTACAAAGAAACTCCTATCTGACCTGGAATTCACTTAATTTCATTCACAGTATATCTACAACTAGTTTACCCATAGTAAAGGCAACTCTTAGAAGTGTTTTCTGACCTTAAATCCTTTATCAAGATCAAAGAGCATACACGCAGCAAGTCTGTGTGTAGCTTCTCTAAAATGTAGTAGTTTCTACCAAACTTGGCAATGTGGCACAAACTGGAAAAGACCACTTAATAAGCAACTTTCTTAATCCCAGAAGAGGCCTGCAAATACTAGAATGTTCCTACATAACCTGCCACAAAACAGTAAATTGTAACCCTACTGCAAATTATAGCTAATGAAAATAGTACATTAATTTATGTATTTCACTTTAAAAATTTTTAATATTCAGATAACAATCTCACAAAATTTTTTAAATTTGTAGTTTGAGGCAAAAATAAGAAACTAGCTTACAGTTAAACCCTGGCAATTTTTTGGAAAATACATAACCAATTGACAGTAATATGCTGGTATCTAATCTGCCCATTAATGGTAAAAGGCATTCTTAAGTAAATAAAGGCCCTGACTGATGTAGCTCAGTGGACTAAGCGTGGGCCTGCGAACCAAAGGATCACAGTTCAATTCCCAGCCAGGGCACATGCCTGGGTTGCAGGCCAGTTCCCGGTGGGGGATGCATGAGAGGCAACCACACATTGATGTTTCTCTTGCTCTCTTCTTCCCTTCCCCTCTAAAGATAAATAAATAAAATCTGAAAAGAAAAGAAAAGAAAAGAAAAGAAAAGAAAAGAAAAGAAAAGAAAAGAAAAGAAAAGAAAAGAAAAGAAAAGAAAACTCAGTGCTCACCAATTTATGGTTTTCATCATGCTGTTTGGAGAGTTTCCACAGAAGGGAAATAATATTAAGAACTTGCTGCATGACCTGCAGTGGTTCTCGCTCTACACCATTTCCAACAGAAGCAGCTACTTGTGGAGGCACAGCTTCAATCCAGCACTCGACTAGCAGTGGAATTATTATCTCGATAAATCCTTTCAAGTTTTCAGTAGATGCCAAGCCTTCATCCACACTGCCTAGTCCTCCAGTCAGGTATCTAATGAAGGGTAAAAATGAAAAAAAAATTAATGATTAAAAAATAGTATTCCTTGCTTAATACAAATCTTAAATATAGAATACCATTAAAAGAACCATAAATTGATAATTACATTGATCAGAACTAATTAAGACAAATAAAATTCTAAGAAAAAGCCAAGAGGCTATCAAGTTTTACTTCTCATTAGGCTTTGCTAGAAATAAGTTAATATACTTTCAAATGACTCCTCCCATCGACAAATAAAACCAAATCATGAGTAACTATATGAAAACTATGAAAGACGACTGTACGTCTTCCCACCATTAGCCATCAATGGTCAGCAGTTATAATTCAATATAGGAAAACTGAGCGTGGACATAACTGAAATCCTTCTTACCGTAGCCTGAACTGTGAACTGACATTGGGCTGGGAACCCCCATTTTCATAAACCTGGATGTGTTGCTGGTCGTTGGCATGTTCCTTCCAGTTGATAAAAATGGAGTTGCTAGTGGCATGGGGATTTTCTTTTTGTTCCTGAAGTCCTTCACTTTCTCTCAACCTACTGGATCCATCTGCCAAGGCCTGAAGGAATTTACTGAGTCTCACTAAGACTTTCAGCCTCCACTGCTGAGAAGTGAGTCTCCGATTAGGGTTTACAGAAAGTATCCAGGACTGGGATCTGTCTCTATTTACCAATCCTTTGGACAGCTGCTGATGAGAAATAAGTTCTACAAAATTCTTAAGCAATATACTGCTACGGCCAGTAATCAGAGCTGGGTACTCTTCCAGCAGAATGTCCAAAACTTTCAAAGAGTCCTCCTGAATTCCTTCAGTAATGTGAGTCATGGCACTAGAGAGATGGGCACTTACCAAAGGAAAAAATGGAGAAATTTGTTCAGCTCGTATTTTGGGGGCCAGGAATTGAAGAAGTTGAACTGCTGCTAATCGTACATTAGCATCTTTATCTGTAAACACAGCAGTCACTTCACTTAATATGTTTGAAAGGTGTGCATCAATTATAAATGGGTACTGAGACAAAAGATCTTTAAGTCCAAGAAGAGCACTCTGTTTAACCCCAGCATTGTAGTGATGCATCTGTGATAGCAAATCCTACAAATAAAAACAAACACAGGTTTTAGTTATACACATATACAAGAATACAGACATTATATAATTTTCAAACATGCTAACTAAAACCAAGAAACTGAAACTTCTTGGGAAAACTGCTTCAATAAGTATTTCTAAATGTCACCTAACTTTTATTAATATTAGAAACAGAGTTCTATCTTTAAGAGTTTTAGCTTAATAAAAATACTACGTAATTTTCGGTAAAATTTTCTTTTTGAAAATAAAACTTGGGGTGGTGAACACATAATACAGTACACAGATGATGTGTTACAGACTATGCACCTGAAACCTGTACAATTTTGTTAACATGTCACCCCAATAAATTCAACAAAAAGGAAAAAAAATAACACACATGTAGGCTTAGGCACACTATCATTTAAAGTGACAGCAATCATCACCACTATTTAAATACCTATTACATACTACACATTTTGCTGGGTGCATTTATATATTCTTAATTTAATGAGACCCTTCTGTCTATTTTAAATGGTTTTTCCAGGTGTACATTTATTTCATTCAGAGTACAACATTTGCCATTTTCTCTGTGGAATAACTTATTTAATCTGTGAACAAAATCATGACTTTGAATATCTTTCTGATATTATTTATACTTTGGGGCTTAAAAGCAAAACTAGAAAGTGTGTATCCTCAAAAAACTAGTTCACAAATATTCCTAACAGCATTACTCATAACAGAAAGTGGGAACAATCAAATGTCCACCAACCGATAAGTAATAAAATGTGACATAACCATGCACTGGAATACTACTGCACAACACAAAGGAGTTAAGAACTGCTCTGACACATGCTCTAACATGGATGAACCTCAAAAACATGCTAAGTGAAAGTCGAGTAACAAAATACTTGGTGTTACATGTTTCCGACTCCTATGAAATGTCCAGAAGGGGCAAATCTATGCAAATACAAAGTAGATTAGTGGCTGCCTAGGGCTGGGGGGAAGGAACAGAAGAGACTTCTAATAGGTACAGCATTTCTTTCTGAAGTGATTTTTAAAAAAGCTCTAAAATTAGATTATGATAATGGCATAACTATATTTTTAAAAGCACTGAATTGTACACTTTAAATGAGTGAATCTTATGTGTAAATTTCATTTTAATAAAGCCATTCAATTTTTAAGCAAAGCTACTGTTCAAACTTCAGTTACTGTAACTTCACACATTTACCATGAACCTATAAGCTATGCGCTATAAGAATTCAAAAACAAGACAGGATCTTATCTCAATGTGCTATAAAAACAGCTTCAAAACAGAAACACCAAGAATTTGACACATCAAACACATCAAAAAGTTAAACACAAGATATTTCTAGATGATATATTAAATCAGCAACTAAGTATAGAAGGGAGAAATCGCTGCAGACTTAGCTGAACAAGGCTTTCTGGAGGTGGAAAAGCTACAGTGGCAATATCAGATTTGGGTAACAGGTGAACTACAAACTACAGCCATCAATAAACCGTTAAGAATTAAAAACTTTTCACAAAAATATAATATTCTAAGTGATTTTTAAAAATTATAATTTTATCAAAATGGTATTTATGATTTACCTTTATGTTAAGTTTTCTATTGTTCGTTGGAAGTGTTACATCCTCTTTGAGTTGCTCAGGCAGATGTATAGTCTTCGTTTTAAAGTTTGTAACAGTAGCATTTTCTAATTTGGGCTTCTTTTTACCAACCTTTAGTTTTACTTTCTGAAAATCATCTTGGCGTTTTCTTTTTTTGGTCATTCTTGAGTGCTATAATGAAAAGAATTTTAAAACAATGGATAAACACAAAAAAAATTCTGAAAGAGTAAACAAGGCACTGGCTGGTGTGGCTCAGGAGACTGAGCTCAAACCAAAGGGTTACCAGTTTGATTCCCAATCTAGGGCATGTGCCTGGGTTGCAGGCCAGGTCCCCAGTAGGGGGTAGTGCAAGAGGCAACCACACACTGATGTTTCTCTCCCTCTTTCTCCCTACCTTTCCCTCTCTAAAAGAAATAAACACTTAAAAAAATAAAAAAGGTATTTTTCAATATTTACACTACCATTTATTCCAAAAATAATCAAGAATCAAGGCCAACGCTGATTATGCTGAAGAATCAAAATACTAAATGGAAACTACCTTTAAAAAGCGAAGTACAAAAAAAAAATCAATTTAGCCAGGACGTTTGTAAAGAGACGTCATTAACAATAAGGCACCAGGCTTGCCACTGATCTGTCAAGGATTTTTGTTAAGCAGTGGGCTAAATAGAAACTTTTGGAAAATTTTTTGGCGTGGGGAGTGCATGCTGCGAGGGTGGACTGGAAAGCAGCACAGAACTGCTAGAGATACATCTCTACCTACTGAGAACCTCTAACAAACCAAAGCCAAGTCTGGAAACCAATGCTACTAGTTAATGAAGCCTGTAATAGGAAGTTTCATGAATCTACGTTGAATGCTTTAAATATGGGTAAGGTACAGATATGCAGCGAGGAGAGTTAATGAGCATTTCACAAGCAAGGAAAGCTGTATATAGATCAGGAAAATGGGATAAGCATGGTAAAGGCAAAAATGAAGATACCAACATTTTGAACACCAGGGAAAGTTCAGCCTAGATATGAACAGGAAATAGTATTAAAAAAAAAAACAGGATGAAAAACAGAAAAAGGAAATAAAGTGTTAACAGGTATAAGGAACATCATTAGGCCACTATTATAAATAACTCAAGCATAACCATGTCACCCTGCACTTTCCCCTGTTCACTACCTTCTTCCAACTTATATCCAAATCTTACCGCTTACACACAAAATCTTTGATCTGTGCCTCCTACCTATTCCCCCACAGTGTCTTAAATTCTTGATTTTTACCCTAGACTGTTCAATAGTTTTCCCACAGGTATTCTTGCCTTGTCTCTAGTGCCTACTCCCTAGTCCATTTTAGAGAAGCACCAGGGTGCAATTTCTAAACCCCCATTTCAGGGGTTCCTTTACTCCCTTTACAGCGAACGCCTCACCTGGACATATTAGGTCCTTCCTAACTTCCTCTCCAGTTTTATCTTCCTACAAGGTAACTTCCATCTAAAAAATAGTCTCCTATACCTAGAACCAGTTCAATTCTTTTCAAAGCCTTCCATGTTCTGCAAAAATAATGAATTCTACCTTTCACTACATACCCTACTGGAATAGTACCTCCAAAATAAATAAAACTCCTATATTTATCCTATGCCCGCTATTTCTTTTTAAGTCAACGCTACACAAGAGTCCAAAAAATTTGAGTAGATCGAAGGCCTGCATTATTGTGAGAGTAATAAAATGGCTGGTGCTAGTCTGGCAGCTAAAGTTCCAGGAATCTGTAAGCCAATGACCATGACCCATAGTCTAGGATTTGGCTACACAGGTAAGGAACAGATTCTGGAGCCAAACTGATTATGTTCTTATCAAGACTGTCACTTGCTAGCGGTAGTTAGCTAGCTGTAGTCTACCACAGTTACCACTATGCCTCAGTTTTTATCTACAAAACAGGAATAATAATAATACATACATATATCATCATACAGTTGTTATGAGGTAAGATGAATGAGGAGAAATAAGTTCATTATTAGCTTCATTATTTGAACCTAATAATGTTCATTAGGTTCATTGTAAAATGCTATGTAGTTCGAATAGGTTCATTGTAAAACACTATGAACCATTCCTGGCACAATTATGAACACATGTGCTATAAGCACAAATATGTGTATTTTCTTTAATTCTCAGGACTAGTACCTACCAGGTACAACATGAGATGCATTATGTACATTAGCATTCAATTCTCACAAAACTATGAGGGAAGGTGAAACTAAACCCATTTTTAAGACGTGGCTCAGAAAGGTTTTGTCAGTCCTTTACTAAGACGTTGAAGAGGGTTTCATATTCAAGACAGCTCTGCATAACCAGTTTTATGTTATATATACTGGAACTAAGGTGAAAACTGGAAAACTGAGTAGCAAAACAGCTCATCTTATTTCACTTATCCTACTCCCAAGTATTCATTCTACCCACACCTCTAGCTACTCCAGTCTAAAAAAATGGGTAAGTAAAACCTAAAATAAAATCCCGAATACTTTACTGGTCTCTTTTACTACAAAGAAAATAATGGTTTTCCTTAATTAAGCAAGCACACTTTGTACTCTTTGCCTACAATGTTATTAACTAGTTCCAGAGATGAAAATGGTACAAAACGTTCAGAAAATCTGAATGAATTAACCCTCCACCCCCCCCCACCAATCTTCTGTGCTAACACAGTCTGCTGTCAAGTTTATGCCATATTATCCATCACTTTTGTAGCCGTCTTACTAATAATGTTTTCCCTCCGTTAGGAAAATTAAGAGGGCTGACCGTCCTTCCTGGACTTTTATGACTGGTAAGGTTATTTTTATGATACACGGAGAACATTCTACTAGCAATTTCAGTTACTTTCACTTAAAATAAAAAATTCCCAACACAGCAATTCAAATAATAGTCTGACTAAGCAACTTTTATGTAATCAGGTACTGAGCAGAAGTTAAGCACTCCTGCCTTAGGGGCTGAGCTCTCCCATCACTGGAGCTCCTACGTACGTGAGCCCCCAAAGCTTTAAAACTGAACTTCGCATATTCCAACTGCAGGTCGTGTCACTGGAACGAAAAGGAGGTATCGGCCCATCGGGATCCCCACCAAACCAGATTCCAGCTAATGTGTCTGCTACTTCGTTATCCCCCTAATTTCCAAGTTCTCCCCCCTCCCCCCCCCAAATATCAAGAAGCAAGCATACTGCGCTCGGCCTTTGAAAATTTCCTTTCCAACCTTTTACGCTCACGAGTTCCCCCAAACTCGACTGAGGGGTCCAATCGGGATTACCAGACTTCGGTTAACGAAAATGCCGTACAAGGGCAACCCGATACAGCCGGTGGCCCGGTTCTGCCCCGCACGGAACACTTAACCCGCTACACTTGGACGGCGAGAGGGCAGATGAGACCACTGCGCGTCCCCACTCCAAGTCTTCGGCCCCGCATGCCAGGAAGTTTAGACGCCTTGGGTTTTCACAAACTATCGTTTCTTCTTCTCCGGTGGACCGCAGTCAGGACCACAGTCCGGGAGGTGGGGCCCAATCCACGCACACCGGGCCGAAAGTCTCTCGAACCGAAACCGCGGGAACCCGCCCAGTCACTTGAGGCGCTCCAAGCCCTCAGGCACCCGCCCCCGCACCGCTCGGCTTCGCACTCAAGCCAAGCTCCGCAGAGGAGCCACAGCCGGGGCCCCAGGGATCGCAGACCAAACCCAGCCGGCCCTGCCCGCCTGGGCCGCGGACAGGGGGGCGCCGGCCCGGCGCAGCGTCCCGCGCCCCGGGAGGGCCTGGTCTGATGGGCGCGGGCCACGCACCTGAGAGTCCAGCCGGGACCCGGGGACAGAAGCAGAGAGGAAGAGTGTCTGAGCAGAAGCCCCCGCAGCGACAGCGTGCGCCGCTAGCCTCAGCCTCTTGCTCCCGGAGCGTGTTTTCAAATCCCCTAGTCCTCACGCGGCCGCGTCTCCTTCCGCCGCCCGGAAATCAGGGCCCCTCCCCCGTCGCGCCGCGCTCACGTGACCACGACCCGCAGCCGCGCGCAGCCGGGGAGGCGGGAGCGGGAGCCGTAGGCCCCGCCCACGGGAGGATGGGGGCCGCCTCCGCAAGCCCATTTCGGAATCCCTCTTCGGAAGCCCCCTTCGCTTCTGGAGGCAGAGGTACAGGACCGCGGCACCAGGGGACGAAGCTGGTTCCTAGGTCCAGTTTCCTAGGTCCTAACTTCTCGGACTAGCTCGGGTGTGTTGTCCAGGTTCCAGCTGATTGACGGCATGCCTTTTCTTCCTGTGCTAGAACACGGTTCCTGAGACTTACAGGCACATTTGGAAAAGAATATGTGCTGAACTGAATTAAGGAAGAAAAGTTTGGGACTGTGGGGGCGACACAATAGAATCCCTGGGGACATTAAACTGGATGGAGCAATTTTGAGTTACTTGACAGAGGACAAAATACACCTAGTAGCTGGAGTCTTAGTCAGAGATTTTCCCTAACTCAGTTAATCAGCACTGAGATTCCCGTGGCTGAAATTAAGTGGGCACAGGGAAATTAAGGGGGAGATTTAAATGCCTGGGAAAAAAGATGAGAAAGCAAGGAGAACGGGTCTTTGGAAGATACACTTACTAAGGATTGGTGGGTATGTGGAGGAAAGAGCTCCAGGTATGAATTTTAGACCGTGATTCAAATTTGCCTTTAAAGTTTACAAGATGTCCGACTTAGTCGGGGTGAACCTCAGTTTGCCTTGTGGGGATTCAGAGCAGTGATGTCTGAGGTAAAGGGAGACCCAAGCTCTGGGTCCAAGACCGTGCCTATTACATGATCAGAGATAAAGAAGCAGACTAAAATGTTTACCTCTCTCTTTAGTGGCAACACAGCTATACAACCATAAGCTGCTTGAATCCACCAAAAACAAACATTTGGTAGTCACTATTGATGGCATTAGATGGTATCAGAAATTATGAGACTGGATCATAAGATGGATGGTCTATTGCCATCCAAATGTGTCCCCTGAATTCCAGACTTGTATTTAACAGCATATTCAACATTTCCTTTGGATAGCACTACATGTCTCCAGGTCAACATGTCCAAAATGGAACTCCCCATTTCCCCCCTGAAATCTAAAACTTCTTCCAGCTTCTTCATGTCAAATAGCAACTCCATCCTTCCAGTCACTTGGCTTGGATTCTTTCTTTCACATCTCACATTTAGTCCATCAGGAGATTCTGTTGACTTCACCTTCAAGCACATCCTGATTTTCCCACTCTCCATCTCCCTGGCTGATCCAAGCCATCTCATAATCACTGTAAAAAGCTTCTGAACAGGTGTCCCTATTTCCACCATTGCAGCCTAGAGTCTTCCCCCTAAAAATCTAAGTCAGGCCCTGCAGGTATGGCTCAGTTAGTTGGAGTGTTAACCCTGTAACCGAAAGGTTGCAAATTCCATTCTCAGTGTGTATCATATACTCAGGTTCAGGGTTCAATTCCCAGTATGTGGTTGGAGGGTGGTCCAAGTCTGGGGACGAACAATCCCTGGTCGGGGCACATATGGGAGACAACTAATTATCACTAGTTCCTAAAGATAACAGGTGAATAAACATGAGACCCACCAAATAGCTCAATAGTTCTACACAATTTTGAAATTCTAAGATTAATTTTTAATTTTCTCACATGGGAACAATTGTTTCATTTGTATACATTCTACGAAATAAAATGAGCCTTGAATTTTCTTACTGTGTTTATAATAGATGCATACCCAATTCAGTTGTTACCATTTACATTTAATATAAAACATGGAATACAAACACACTAAGTGTGTAAGAATGGGAAAGATATATAAGGAAACAGGCTCTCTCACTGGGGTTGGGTATAAGTTGGTGCTTTTCAGAAAGACACTCTTTAATATGCAAGAAGAAACTACAGAACTCTTTATACCTTGGACTTCCACTCCTAGGAATCTATTCTAAAAAAATAACTAGATACATAAACAGACTTAGGTACAAAAAAAAGTACCATAATGTTGATTCCATCAATTTTTAGAGTGAAAAATCAGACACAGTCTAAATGTCCAGGAGCTAGGGAATGGGTATATAAAGTACAGCAAATCCTTCAGAAAAAAATACACTAAGACCTTTAAAAATAGTATTTTTAAAGAATATTTAAGGATACAGAAAACTTCAGTGGAAAAATTAGAAAAAAATTGATCAGAGGAATCTCTTCTTTGTAAAAATATATGAAGAAGTAATGAGAGAATGAAAACATCACCATTTTGCAACTTTCAGTAATGAAATGGATCTAGGCAATGATTATTGTATTGATAGCTGTTAAATCACAGAACCATGAAATAGGCATTATGCACTTTGTTATTAAAGTGCACAATACTATCTTTTAAAAAGTCTTGCCAAAAAATTCAAAACTGAATCTGGTCAAGGCTAGACCAATTTATGGAAATTAAGAGCAGAGGAGTATATCACTACATCATAGCAATGCAATCAGTCCAATCTGGATGTAGGAAACCCAACAAGACAACTTGGTTTCTTTAAAAATTTGTTTTGAAAGAATAGAAAGAAACAGAATAGGAAGCTATAGATTAAGAAAATCTTAAATCATATGTCAACCAATTGTAGTATATGAACTTTCCAAGTAATCTGATTCAAACAAACAAACAAAAAAACCCTAAAACTATATACAGGGACTGGCAAAAGTAGGTTTGTAGTTGTGAGTACACAAAACAAAGTTTATTCTTGTATTATTATTTATTAATGTATTATTTGTTTTATAACTGTAAACCTATTTTATATGACAATCGGAAATATGAACACTAGGTATTTGATAACATTAAGAAATTATGTACAGTGGTGAAGAAACTATATTTTAAAAGAGTTCCTATCTTTAATAAACATATGAATCATTTATGAATGAAATGATGATAATGGAATTCCCTGTTCACTACTTTTTGGTATTGTAACTCCAGAAAACTTACTTAACCTCTCTAGATCCTAGGTGTCTCATCTGTGAATAAGAACTATTGGAAAGACCAAGTTTGAGACGTGAAGAGAGCATTTGGAATTACCATTGCTCTGCCAAGGAAGCTTCCAACAAATTTCTCTTCCTCTAGTAAACAAATCCATTGGAAGGTCTCATACAGAGTATGATTTCTCATACCAAACTCAGATTTTGATACTATCCTTTGGGATATTTAAAATAATATCTATTTTTATTTTATTTTGAAAGCTTTTATTTACTTATTTTTAGAGAACAGGGAAGGGAGGGAGAGAGGGAGAGAAATGTTATTACATTCATTGATCGGTTGTCTCTTGCACACCCCCAACTGGGGACCTGGCCTGCAACCCAGGCATGTGCCCTCACTAGGAATCAAACCAGTGACCTTTCAGTTCATAGGCTGGCACTCAATTTACTGAGCCACACCAGCCAGGGCTAAAATATATATATTTTAAAATAAATTTTCTACACAGCAATTGCAAAATAGTTTGATTTTATTGTTTCTCATCTGTTCATTTAAATAGTTGTTGAAACTTGTCTCCTAATTGATTTCATTGTGGGTTTTTTAAAAAATAGTCTTCAATTTCATCAATCTTATCTTCATCTCATTTTTTAAGCTATTTTGGATATATATATGGTTTTCCTTTTCATCATTAGAGGTCATGCCATCTGCAAGACAGAACAGTACTCATGCTGCTATTAATTTGATTCCGAAAATTAACAAATGATAATCTGTTTTTCTTTTCTAGGAGAAGAAAACTCACTATAAATATTATTTCATGATATAGCAATGGATTCTTGGAATGATGTTTTGAAAGAAAACTGTGCAACTGTGCTCATTAATGCAGAGATCTTCTGGAGTAAAATGCCGGTAATCTGTATTGTTACCTCGATAACTTTACTAAAGTTACTGAAGTCTTGGAGGTTAGTCTAGGCAGGCTTACAGTGAAATCACATTAACCAAGCTCAAAGGGCCCAGTGCACAAAGGCTGAGTGCCAATATTTAGATTTATAAAAAAAAAAAATACGCTTTGTTACAGAGGCCAGAACACTCAAGTTAACAAGCCTAGCATATTCTCTCTCAGTGGACACACCTCCATGAGAATAGAGAAAAACTTCAACCACAAGATTGAATAGTGGACATGGAAATGGAACAAAGGATCTAAGTAACTTAAATGATTACTTGTAAGAGAGCGGATGCACCTGCTTTCAGTTGGGTTAGATCTGCCACTGGGAAAGTGATTTCTCAGGTTTTCCAAGTAAGTTCCTTCCCCTGAGCAGTGCCGAATAAGTAGAGCCAAAATTTCTTCAGTGGTTTTTCTTTTCCTGTATTCAAAAGGCCCATCAATGTTCTCTTCTGATGGATACATTCTGTAGCTATGAACAACAAATTCAATGTAGCTTTACTCTTATAGTCCTAGAAACCTGTCTTTCTTTTTAAGTGACATATCTCTGCTCAAAACCTATATTGTTTTCGTACTTTAACTCTAAAAAGTGGAATTTTATTTCCCTTATTTATAATTTCTATTTGGGCCTCCCACATCACTGTCACCTGCTATGCACACAGAAATCTGTCCATATAATATTATCATCACCATTAATTATACAGTTATAAAAAACCAGAACTGGGCATGAAAAGGTTTCCTTTTCAACAGTCAGGACAAAATTGATTCTTTTGTGAGATAAAAGATTGTCTTAGAACTTGTGAGGCCTTGTGAGAACATCATCTTTTTAACTTATAAATTCCAATAGATTTTTATTTTACTATCACTAGATCTAAACTTTAAATTTTTATTCTATTTTCAGTGTGGACTTCAGATGGAAAACACAAATGCTGTCATTTGTGTTCAGTGAGTATAAGAAATGACAAAAAATCATTGCACAAAATGTATTTTTGAATGAATAAACACACACCTTCATACACTCACAAATATTTACACATTTGTATTTATATCAGTTATAATCTGAAATCAGAAAAAATATTTTAAACTCGTGTTCTTTTTCAGCACCACTTGTTTATTCTTTTTGTATTAAATATAATTATATGTGTGTTTACATTACATGATTATATATGTAATTACTAGGCACTTGTAAATTACTAATTCAGAAAACTACCTGTCTGTAGCAAATGGTTCATAGATATTTCCTATTTATACAGCAGCTACTTTCTTTGTGAAAGAGTAAATCAGATGTTTGGAGCTGAGAGACCTAAGAATATTGTCCCCCCCACCCTGACACGGCAGCTCTCCATCAGTCCCCCTTCCTCCTTCCTCCTTCCTCCTTCCTCCTTCCTCCTTCCTCCTTCCTCCTTCCTCCTTCCTCCTTCCTCCTTTAGAATCGTCTCCATGTCCCAGGGTAGAAAATTGCACCTCAGCATTCAAAGCTTTGAAAAATAACCAGGAAGTTTAGAAAAAGCAAAGGGCACAAGTACCAAATTTATAAGATCACCTATTCAGACCAATTCTATTTGTATGTACAGTGAAGTAACCGGATTACGTAAAGTATATATAAAATAGAATATAAAATATGGTAACAATATACATATTATAGCTCTCTTTTTATACAAGCTATACCTGGAGAGGCAGTGTGTAATGAGGGAAGGCCAGCTACCAGGTAAAATTCTCTGCACCACACTTCGAAAGTTGTTTAACCTGGGGAAAATTATTTCATATTTCTGTGCTTCAGTTTTCTCATCTATAAAATTTGGGTGATATTAGTACTTGTTTTATTGAGTCATTGTGAGGATGAAATGCATGTATTTATATAAATCATGTTAATTGGAGTTCACTGTTACATGTACTTTTTAAATATTTTTTAATTTTTAAAGATTTTGCCCTGACTGATGTAGCTCAGTTGGTTGGGTGCCATCCTGCAAAGTGAAACATCACTGGTTTGATTCCCAGGAGGGGCACAAGCCTGGGCTGCAAGTTCTGTCCCTACGTGGTTCTCATACTGACATTTCTCCCCCTTTCTTTCTCCCTCCCCTCCACTCTCTGTACATAAATAAATAGATACAATCTTTAAAAATAATTGAAAATTTTGACATAATTTCAGACTTCTTGTCTACAGAACCATGAGGTAATAAATGGGTATTGTTTTAAGCCACTACATTTATGGCTTAAATGTACTGATATTGGTTTACTTAACTTATTAAACTTAAATTTGTTACAGCAGTGATATAAAAATACTACAGATGTTTTGTTCTTCTTTTACTTAAGTATATTGTATTACCGTTTTCCCAATTTTTTTCACTTTATCCCCCCTCCACCCTGCACCCCCCCCAACCCTCCAGCATTTTCCATCCCTTAGTTCATGTCCATGGGTTGTACATATGCTTCTTGAGTTCTGTTTCCCACACCATTTTTTACCTTTCCCCATCTATTTAATGCCTACCAATTATGCTTCTTCTTCCCTGTACCTTTTCCCCCCATTACTCCCTTTTCCCTTCCCACTGAAAACCCTCTGTGTGATGTCCATTTCTCTGATTCTGTTCCTGTTCTAGTTGTTTGCATAGTTTTTTTGCTGTTGTTTTTCTTTCTTTTATTTTTTTAGGTTCATTTGTTGATAGTTGTGCACTTGTACTCATTTTACTATTCATATTTTTGATATACCTTTTCTTAGATAGGTCCCTTTAACATTTCATATAATAATCAGCCCTGGCTGATATACCTCAGTGGATTGAGCGTGGGCCTTTGAACCAAAGGGTTGACAGTTTGATTCCCAGTCAGGGCACATGCCTGGGTTGCAGGCCAGGTCCCCGGTTTGGCGCATATGAGAAGCAACCACCCATGATGTTTCTCTCCCACTCTTTCTCCTTCCCTTCCCCTCTCTAAAAATAAATAAATAATTAATTTAATAATAATAATAATAATAATAATAATAATAATAATGGCTTGGTGATGATGAATTCTTTTAACTTGACCTTATGTGGGAAATACTTTATCTGCCCTTCCATTCTTTTTTTTTAGTATATTTTATTGATTATGCCATTACAGTTGTTCTATTCCCCCCTTCATTCCCCTCCACCCTGCACGCCCCGTCCCCCACCATTCCCCCCCTTTAGTTTATGACCATGTGTCTCAAGTTCTTTAGATTCTATATTTCCCATACTGTTCTTGCCCTCCCCCCTGTCTATTTTCTACCTACTGTTTGTGCTACTTATTTTCTGTACCTTCTTCTCTTCCCACTCCCCTGTTGCTAACCCTCCTTCTGATCTTCATTTCTATGGTTCACTCCTGATCTAGCTGTCCACTTAGTTTGCTTTTGTTTTAGGTGTGGTCGTTAATAACTATGAGTTTGCTGTCCTTTCACTGTTCATATTTTTTCTCTTCTTTTTCTTAGATAAGTCCCTTTAACATTTCATATAATAAGGGCTTGGTGATGATGAACTCCTTGAATTTGATCTTATCTGAGAAGCACTTCTTTTTTTAAAATTTTTATTTATTTTACAGGGGAAGGAGGGAGAAAAACATCAATGTATGGTTGCCTTTCGTGCGCCCCCTGCTGGAAACTGGCCTGCAGGGAACCAGCCTGCAACCCAGGCATGTGCCCTGACTGGGAATTGAACCGAGATCCTCTGGTTTGCAGGCCTGTGCTCAATCCACTGAGCTACACCAGCCAGGGTAGAGAAGCACTTTTGTCTGTCCTTCCATTCTAAATGAAAGTTTTGCTGGTTAGATCAATCTTGGATGCAGGTCTTTGGATTTCATGACTTGGAATACTTCTTTCCAGCCCCTTCTTGCCTGTAAGGTCTATTTTGAGAAATCTGCTGACAGTCTGATGGGAACTCCTTTGTAGGTGACTGTCCCCTTATCTCTTGCTGCTTCTAGGATTCTCTCCTTCATTTTAATCTTGGCTAATGTAATGATGATGTGCCTTGGTGTGTTGTTTCTTGGGCCCAACTTCTTTGGGACTCTCTGAGCTTCCTGGGTTTCCTGAAAGTCTATTTCCTTTGCCATATTGGGGAAGTTCTCCTTAATTACTTGTTCAAATAAGTTTTCCACTTGTTGCTGTTCCTCTTCCCCTTCTGTTACCCCTATAATTCGGATGTTGGAGTGTTTAAAGATGTCCTGAAGGTTCCTAAGCCTCTCATTTTTTTTTGAATTCTTGTTCCTTCATATGTTTCTGTTTGGTCATTTTTTTCTTCCCTCTGGTCCACTCCATTGATTTGAGTCCCAGTTTCCTTTCCATCACTATTGGTTTCCTGTGCATTTCCATTCATTTCAATTAGTTTAGCCTTCATTTGTTCCTCTAATTTGTAACTAAAATCAACCAGTTCTGTGAGCATCCTGATCACTAGTGTTTTGAACTGTGCATCTGACAGGTTGGCTATTTCTTGGTCGCTTAGAGTTATGGGCTCTGGGGCTTTGAGTTCTTCTTGAGTCATAATGTTCTGGTCTGTTCGCGCCTGTTACGTATTAGGGGTGGAGCCTTAGGTGTTCACCAGGGTGGGGTGACCCAGTCCCTGGGTTGTGATGCTGTATGTGGGGGCGGGGCCAGAGAGGGGCAATGGAGGTCCCCTCTGCTGCTTCCCGCTGCTGGGGCCTGCTTGGTCTGTCTCACTGCTCGCTCTTTCGCTGGTTTATCTGCAAGTGAATGTGTGACGTGGTCAGCCTGCCGCCTTGTGCCCTCACTGGGTCCGCTCATTTCTACCCCACACCTGGGATCTGCCTGTGGCTGCCTGTGCACCTGGGTAGGGGGATCTTTCCTACCCGACCTACTCCACTGCTGGCTCCGCCCCCTTACCGGTCTGGCTGAATGGTTTGTTATTGTCAGACTTTCGTATAGTTCAATTTTCTGTGTTTTGACTGCATTTTTGTTACTAAAACTTTATTGTCTCTAAACTTGGTTGTGCGAGAAGATATAGTATTTCCACCTACGCCTCCATCTTGGTGGAAGTCCCTGCCCTTCGATTCTAAATGAAAGCTTTGCTGGATAGAGTAGTCTTGGATGTAGGTCCTTGCCTTTCATGACTTCAGATACTACTTTCCAGCCACTTCTTGCCTATACAGTTTCTTTTGAGAAGTCAGCTGATAGCCTTATGGGCACTCCTTTGTAGGTAACTCTTTCCTTTCCTCTTGCTGCTTTTAAGATTCTCTCCTTATCTTTAATCTTGGGTAACTTAATGATGCTGTGCCTTAGTGTGTTCCTCTTTAGGTCCAACTTCTTTGGGACTCTATGGCTTCCTAGACTTCCTGGAAATCTATTTTCTTCACCAGTATTGGGGAAGTTTTTCTTTATTATATGTTCAAATAAGTTTTCAATTTTTTGCTTTTGTTCTTTTTTTTTCTGGCACTCCTATAATTCGGGTATCGGAACATTTAAAGTTGTTCCAGAGGTTCCTAAGCCTCTCCTCATTTTTTTTGAATTCTTGTTTCTTCATACTTTTCTGGTTGGATGTTTATTTCTTCCTTTTGTTCCAAATCGTTGCGTTGAGTCCTGGTTACCTTCCTGTCATTGTTGATTCCCTGAATATTTTGCTTTATTTCACTTTTGGTGTCTTCCATTTGTTCTTTCATTTTTTGACCAAGCTCAATCAGTTCTGTGAGCATTTCGATTACAGGGCTTTAAATTCTCTATCAGATAGGTTGGCTATCTTCTCATCATTTAGCTCTCTTCCTGAGGTTTTGCTCTATTCTTTCATTTTCTTTGTCTCAGTGCACCTGTTAAGTTGTAAGGGGGCGGGGCCTTAGGTAGTCACCAGGGTGGGGCAACCCTCTTTGCTGCCTGCTGCACTGCCTGTCGGGGAGGGGCCAGAGGGGGAACACTGCAGCTCACCTGTACTTTCCACTGGACTCTCATGTGAGACTGGGAGTTTCTCCCACCATGGCAACTTCCATAGTCCACAGTCAGATCTGAATCTCAGTTTCTTCTTAAGTCAGCCCTGCCTGCGTGGTCCACCACCTCACTGTGCTTTCTCTCCGTCCGCCACCTTACTGGTCTGATTGTTCTGTTTGACTGTTTCTTTAATTCTGTGGTTGTTGGAGTTTCATGCAGTTTGATCTTCTGGCACTTCTGGTTGTTTATTGATTTTAGATTGGTTGTTATCCTCATTTTGGTTTTGCGAGGAAGCAAAGGATTTCTACCTACGCCTCCATCTTGGCCGGAACTCTGTTGTTTTGTTCTTCTTTAAACAGGGTGCAAACATGCCAAAGCCGTTAGCATAAGGATAATACCGTAGCCCTCAAACATCTAGCACCACCAATACCACCACTAGATGCTAAATATACTTTTCAAAAAAATGAAAAAATGTTTTACTGAAGAATCCTTTGGTGGCTAGGAGCAGAAAGCCTCTCAAGCTACTCAAATTAAAGGGAGTTTGTTGTACAAAGAGAGGAGCAAACCTCAGGGACCACAAGCATAGATAAAGAACCTGGGCACACCACAAAAGAAGGGGACTCTGATAACATTCCTGGAAAAGTTCCCTCACACCTTCAAGCAAGAGTAGAATGAGAATAAACATAAATGTTGGGAATTGCCCTGCCTGGTTTCAGAAGCTGTAACCTCCCCATAGCTAAGGCTGAGTGAGTGACCTTCAGACCATAAGCAACTAAGGAGACAAATCTTAGCTCCCTGGCAGGGAGCACCTCTACCCCTTTTACTTCACCCCGCCTGGCCCCCAATGCATGATCCGTTAGCCAGTGACAGACAGGTAAGATCCCTTAAGGGAGGGGCAACCTAAGACAGGCATGATCACTGGGGGCCCCCAGGGAGGACTTGGGCGGCTACAGCAAAAGGGGGTGATAGACCCTCGCCCCTTGGCCTTGACATAGCCTGAGTTCTCATTCTGTCTGCAAGAAGTCTCCTGGCTGCCTTACTCCACTTGCCTGACTTAAGCCAGAAACAATTTCAGAGGGCAGTGCAGCCCTGTGCTGGAAAGGGCGGGTTCCCAGGGCAATCAGGCCTAAGAAAGAATGCATAAAATCCTCTGAAACCTGCTTTGATAAGAATGCTCTTAGTTTTCTGGTAAGGGTCCGAGCAGGAAATGCGTTTGTTTCCCAAAGTTTTGTAGCTCTTTAGCTAACAGATCCTGACTCAGAATAAACCCTTGTAGTTCTTCATCTGTTATCTATTGTTTGATTCTTATTGCCTGACAATGATCGATGAGCTTTACCTGTATTCCTGTACTAATTGAACCCAATAAAAGCCTGTCCGGGCAAAGGCTGAGGTGCTCTCCCCTTGAGAGAGTGGCTAGGCCGCTCCAAGGCACTCCCCCCTTGAGGGAGCAGCCGTGCCATCCCTTTTCCTCCATAGGACTCAGTAGTCCATGTGAATTTGTCTCATATCTCATCCATAACGCCACAGACACTGCGGGCCGGTGTCCACATCAAAGGTGATTTTCTTTTTCTCATTTTTATTTAGATAAAAATTTTCTGTCCTTCTAAATTAACATGTACTAATTGAGTAATTAAAATGGCAAATCAGAAGTGCTCAATACCACTAATCATTAGAGAAATGCAAACCAAAACCACAGTGAGGTATCATTTCACACTGATAGCATGGCTACTGTTTAAAAAAACAAACCAACATAGAAATTAACAAGTGCTGGTAAGGATGTAGAGAAATCAGGATGGGATGTAAAATGGTTCAGCCCCTGTAAGAAACAGAATGATGGTTCCTCAAAAAGTTAAAAATAGAATTAACATATGATTCAGCTATTCTACTTCTGGATAAATAACCAAGAGAATTGAAAGGAGGGTCCTGAAGAGATATTTGTACACCTGCATTCTTAGCAGCGTTGTTCACAGTAGCCACAGGTGGAAGCAACCCGAGTGTCCTTTAATGGATGAGTGATTAAACACAATGAGATTATTTAGCTTTAAAATGGAAGGAAATTCTGACGCATGCTACAATGTGGGTGAACCTTAAGGACATTATGTTACTTGAAATAAGACAGTCACAAAATGGCAAATATTGTATGACTCCATGTATAAGGTAGCTAGAGTAATCAAATTTGTAAAAACAGAAAGTAGAAGGGTGGTTGGCAAGGGAGGAGAGAGGGGGGAATGAAATTGTTCAATGGCTATAGAGTTCAGTTTTGCAAGATGAACTCGTTCTCAAAGTCAGTCACATAACAATGTGGATGTACTTAACACTACCGAACTGAACACTTAAACATACTTATAATGGTAAAATTTACGTTATGTGTATTTAACAAAATTTTTAAAAATGCAATGAAAAACAAACACAAATAAAGGAGTTCTCCCAAGGCAAGTACGTATATGAGAAAATGACTCACAAGTGTCACTTCAGAAACCCTCCCTGACCAAGCCAGCTCTTCTGTGGTCACTCTATTGTGTGCCTTATCTATTTGTTTTGTATTTAATTACTTTGATCTTTTGGACACACAACTTTGATCTCTTTTTTATGCTTTTGCATGAAATTATATTATAAAAGCCTTCTGAATGGGCATCCTTTTCTACTTTTTTCTCTATAAATAGTAAATATTTATTATCTTGGAGTGAAGGAAATTTTGGAAACTCAAAGCTTTTCTTGTGACTTGCTAGTAAGAATGATTAAAGAGAAAAAACTAATGATACACCAACTTCAAGTTCTGGATTTTTACGTTCTCTAGTCTAAGGCATTCTTCTAAGTTCTGTTCAGTTGTTATTCAGGAACACAGTAAACAACACAAAAGATACAATTGAAAAGTAAAATCTTAACTATACAAGGTGGGGCAAAAGTAGGTTCACAGTTGTTTGTGTGGAAAATAATACAATAATTAGTAAATAATAGTGCAAGAATGAGCTCTGTGTTTGTAAACCTACTTTTGCCCTACCCTGCATTTTTCTTCCTTCCTTACACAATCAACTGGTGTGAATGATAAAATTACATTACAATGGAGCTGGAGAAAAGGTTTAAATCTCTTCTCTTTTGCCTTTCATTTGCCTGAGGCTTGGTTGGAACAGTTGCCTGAACCTGTTACTGTGGTTCATTTCTTCTCTTTTCCCAGTAGTCAATTGTGTGCCCTTCAACCTGAATTTCCAGGGCAGTTGAAAGACTGGGTGCTCATCAAATGTGTGCTCAATACTTGCTGGAAATTTTACTTCTTTAGATCAACCAAAAATACTCTATTTAATGAGAAAAACATAATGTAATACAGAGGAAAGAAGAAGAAAGGAATGAAATTAACTTTTGTACTTTATAACAAACTCCACGTGAGAGTCTGCTTTAATATTGAGTTATTTGTTATGTAACTGTTAACCTTAAGATTATAATGCTTATTTCCTTGGTTGGTATAGGGAATTTTATCTATGCATTGTATGTGTGTTAAGGGAAATTAAACTTAAATTTACTCATCAGTCTTGTAAAATATTTACTTAGCTTTTAGGACTTTATAGATCTTGTCATAATTAACTCGATTAATATAAAAGACTATTTAGGCTCTCTTCAGTTAAGGAATAAAACACTTATAGTCCCTTTTAAATCAATTATGATACATAAAAAATGAATGGGGATTATAGGAGTTATATTTTTAAAACACATTATGAAATTAGTTTTTCTGTTACTGGTTCCTCAACCCACAATCCTCCCCAACATGAAAAACTTACCTATTAACTCATTTAAAATTTATCTAATTATTTTATCATAGAATACTTGTAGAAAGCATGTTAATGAAGTAAGAATATTGCCTTTCAATGATATTTATGTGTCAATTAGGTATTATCTAGGGTATGCTAATGCAAATGAAGCCTATTTTTTGTCACGATTAAATATTCACCATAATGAGGTTTAAAATGTAGCTTGAAAAAAACCCCACTGCTAAATGTAAACTATTCCTGCAATAATTTTCTAGTACCTCCCTCCTCAGACTGATAGCTACATTAGCACTTGTCGAAGATAGCAACATCCCAAGTTCTTTCTGGTTACTCTTGGGAAAAACAGTTTCATTTTTCACTTAGAAACCCCATTTACCCAAGTATATTACAGCGTTTTCACATTGTCACCATTATTTTAAGTCATTTGCACACTGTACCAACATGTTTACAAAAAAAACCAGAGTAACCATCTTAAATCATATGCTTGTGAACCCTGAGCAGAAGTGTATCTGTCAAAATGGGCTTCTCGTGGTTAGCTGGGCCCAAATTCAAAAGCAGGGTGCAGCTACCATTTTTGACAGAGGCCTCTCACACAGTCCGTGTTTTGGGGAAGCCACCAGCTGAACTTTCAGCCTCCTGGACTATGCCCCTGCCTGTTTGCTCTCTCTGAGTCAACAAGCACTTCAGGGAAGCCCTGATTTTGTCTCTCCCCCAATGGACCGAGGCGTACCCCCACAATCAGAACTACACAAATTGCATCCTCATTTGCATCTATACTGGCCAATCAGTACTGCACAATTTGGAATCCTCATTTGCCTGAAACAGATCAAATTTGGAACATGGATGGGAACTTCATAAAAGATGGCCTCCTGTTTGTCTCAGCGGAGCACAATTTAAGGTGCTACTTGAATCTGTGTCTCCTGGGCTACAGCCCCTTTTGTCCAAATAAGTGCTTTTTATTCTTTACTACAGTCTCAAGTTAATTTCAGTTTACAGGCTTTTGATTTTCACAAAGAATTCATATGTGGTATATTTCCCGATACCTAAAATTAAGGCATTTAGGAAATAGTTTATGATGAATAGATAGTGTTCAAATGGTAGTCAAAAATAGTGAATCATATCAATCAACATTCAAAATAACTTCCAAAGGTAAAAAAAGAACCTTCATTAAAAAGTTCTTTCTTCTAATCAATATTTCTAAGAGCTTCAATCTCTAATTATAAAATCTCTTTCAGTTTGACTTGCTCCTTCACTGCCTTCCCCAAGGTCATTAGCATTTATAGCAGCAGAAGGAATCAAGTTCCCTAACCTTAACCTGACCAATCATAGATAATGAAGTCAATCATCAGTCTTATTGAACAGTTTATTCCTATAAAAGTTTAAGTTGTATTTCATTGCCTTGGAATGATAATTCTAGAGTATAAAGATCTTTTCTTAAATTAGCGTGAATAACCAGTTATCTAATGTTTTTTAAAAACACATTTTAAGTAGAGAATATTCACTCACTGATTTTCACAAAGCATTCTCAAAGTGGAGCATCAATTTGTGCTCCATGAGACAAATGGGAGACCATTTTTTACAGAGGAATTTCCCACCCAAGCATGACTTGACACCTTTGAAATCATTAAATACAATAATAAAAGCTTATAGTCATCAAGTCCTTAATAGGTACCAGGCACTGCTCTAAGAATTTTACATGAGGGACTTCCGCCAAGATGGAGAAGTAGGTGGAGGGTCCACCTCGCCTCTGTGCACAACCAAATCTAAGAACAACTATTTTTAACAGCAGTCACAACCAAGCCACACGGAAAATCGACAATACGGAGTCCAAAGGACAACTAGATACTCGGCTGGACCGGTACGAGGAGCCAGGCCAGCAGCGGAGCAGGTTAGCAAGAAAAAATTCCCGGGGCGGTGCGCGGTTCGCGCAGGGAACCGAGGGCGCGATTGCGAGCGAGCTGGCTGCTGGAGCGCACAAAGAAGGGGCGCGGTGGGTCGCTCAGTCGCGCGCATTTACGTGCGGAGAAGCCAGTGAGAAGGGAAGCCGGCGCAATACCGATCGGATAAACCCCATGCGTGCGGAGTGACTGGAAACGCTGGGCTAGCGGAGGGGACCGCCATTGCTCCCTCTCTGACCCCGCCCCCACACACAGCGTCACAAACCAGCGACCTGGGTCGCCCCGTCCTGGTAAACAACTAAGGCTTTGCTCCGCTCACTTAACAGCGCGAACAGACCAAAAATGGCTCTAGGACAACTCAGAGCCCCAGAACCGATAGATCTAAGCGATGAAGAAATAGCCAGTCTTTCAGATGCACAGTTCAAAACACTGGTTATAAAGATCCTTACAGAACTGGTTGACTTTAGCCACAAATTAGAGAAACATATGGAAGCTAAATTAATTGAAATGAATGGGGATACAAAAGATTCCAATAGTAATGGAAAGAAAATTGGGACTCAAATCAAGGGAGAGAACCAGAAGGAAGAAAAAAATGGTCAAACAGAAAGGAATGAAGAAATAAGAATTCAGAAAAATGAGGAGAAGATTAGGAACCTCCAGGACATCTTTAAACGTTCCAACATCCGAATTATAGCGGTACCAGAAGGGGGAAAGGCACAACCACCAGTTGAAAAATTATTTGAACAAATAATAAAGGAGAATTTCCCCCAAGATGGCAAAGGAAATAGACTTCCGAGAAATCCAGGAAGCTCAGAGAGTCCCAAAGAAGTTGGACTCAAGAAGGAACACACCAAGGCACATCATAATTACATTAGCCAAGATTAAAATGAAGGAGAGAATCTTAGAAGCAGCAAGAGCTAAGGGGACAATCACCTACAAAGGAGTTCCCATCAGACTGTCAGCTGATTTCTCAAAAGAGACCTTACAGGCAAGAAGGGGCTGGAAAGAGGTATTCCAAGTTATGAAATCCAAAGACCTACATCCAAGATTGCTCTATCCAGCAAAACTTTCATTTAGAATGGAAGGACAGATAAAGTGCTTCTCAGATAAGACCAAATTCAAGGAGTTCATCATCACCAAACCCTTATTATATGAAATGTTAAAGGGACTTACCTAAGAAAAAGAAGATAAAAAAGACGAACAGTGAAAGGACAGCAAACTCACAGTTATTAAGAACCACACCTAAAACAAAAGCAAACTAAGAGGATAGCTAGATCAGGAGCAGAACCAGAGAAATGAAGATCTCAGGGAGGGTTAGCAATAGGGGAGTGGGAGGAGGGGAAGGGGGGGAGAAGGTACAGAAAATAAGTAGCATAGATAGTAGATAGAAAATACATAGGGGGAGGGTAAGAATAGTAGGGGGAAATACAGAATCTAAAGAAATTGAGACACATGTTCATGAACTAAAGGGGGAAATGGTGGGGGGAGGGGTATGCAGGGTGGAGGGGAAGGGAGGGGGGAATAGAGCAAATGTAATGGCATAATCAATAAAAAAATTATATTAAAAAAAAAGAATTTTACATGAGTCAATTTATTTAATTCTCATTAAAATTCTATAAGAAAGCTGCTATTATTGTAGTTTCACAGACTCAGGAACCAAGGTCAAGTAACTTGTTCAAGATCACATCATTTGTAAGTAAAGGAGCCAGAATTCTATCCCAGCCCCTTTGTCTTTGTTAGGCACCAAAAATATGATTGAACATGTTAGTAACATTAAGAGAAGAGAATTTCTTTTAACAGCAGAACTATATCAAAATGACCCCTTGCCATCTCTTTTAGTACACCTCTATTTCTTGCCTAAAGCAAATGGCACACATCAATCAGCACTCTTTCATATGAAGTCCAGGCTAGGCCTCAGAATCCCTCCCCACTCAGCATACCTGATAGTTGGCATGCAAGAGGACACCTGTGCACCATGCCTGGCGATGCACAGAAACATGCAGTTTAATACAGCTATGCGTATGCAGTGTTTCAGTCTTTTTCCTTTCTTTTTACAGCGCAGTTTAGAGAGAACTTCCCAGGCCAAAGCAAGTTGAAAGGTTACTGCTTCCATTACTAACAACTCCATTTCACTGTGTATTTATTTCAGGTCAAATTCTCTGGAAGCAGTCTAAAGTAGGAAGTAGCATGCATGGAGTTCAATGAGGAAGTGCTTCCAGGAGAAAGGGAATGAGGAAAGCAGGGGAAGGAAAGATTTATTGATCAAGAAGGAGCCAGCTGAGAAGATGGGAGCCATAGTGGTATCTCAAATCCATCTCATGAAAGTATGGAGATCAGGCCTCTTTCATGTCAAGGAAAGGGAAAATGGGGAGGGCGAGCGGTGATGGACCACCGCAGACATGTGAGCCCCAGCAGAGGTCCGAGGAAGGTCATGCTGGTTGATGTCAGTCTGGTCAGGCAGTTTCTGCAGATCTTTGGTAAACAAAACATACTTCCCTTATCTCCTGAGTCAGAATTTCTCAAATGATTAGCATGTCTGTACGCAAGACTAAGGAGAAGCTATTAGCCTGAAGGTCATGGGAACACGGCAGGCTTGAACAAGATGAAGTCAGATACCAAACATTTCATTCTGTTACAAAGACAGAGAAAGCAGACATTGGCAAAGAAAAGGCAAATCGGTCCAAGAGGAAAGTGGCTAGAATGAAAAACAGATTCCAGTTTTAGTTTCTTTTCTAAAACCATCACATACCATGAAATTCTTAACCATTCTTTTCTCAGTGTTTCTTGTGAAATGTGAAGAATATGTAACAAGTAGGTTTATGCAAAATGGGTGGTAAAACATGTTCTAGGTGAAATCCTTGCTCCGTGGCCTTTTTCCTCACAAGAGCCCGTATTAGTTAGTACCCCTGGCTTCCTCAGCCCGTGAGGTTGCTTCATGTAAGTACAGTCTTTCTCACCGGCCACTTTCCACATGGGTTCTCTGCCTCTATAAAGCCCTCTGGCAACACCCATGTTTAACATGACTCAGTCAGTCAGTGCTCATGGCATTCGCTTCATTTCCCAGTTGAACTGCTATTGACAAATACAGGATACTTTTCTATGCTTTAAGAAATGAATTATTTTCTTTCATTCTATTTTTATCCGCTAATTTTCTTTTTAATGTATTACCAATAGTAGCTGCTATTAGTGGTCAAAGTAATTTAAAAAGTCATTTATTAAATTAGAAACAAGTTTAGGAGGAAAAACATCTCCTGAAACTGGAGGCAGTAAAATTCGTGTAGCCTAAAAAGAGTTTAGCTATTTGCAGACAAACCCTCTTTTGCTGCCAAGGAAACTGAGGCTTAGAGTGTAAGGTGCGAGTCAAACTCATGTTCAGGGTCCCATCAAGTACACTAGACTGTTTCACAGAGAGGTGTAATCATACACACACACACACACACAAAAGAAAACAAAAATAACAAGACTCTAGCTAATGTAGAAGAAAGTTGAAACCAAATTGTATATGAGAAGTTCCACGGGAGCACAAGAGAAGAAAACATGACCTTAAAGGGTATTTCTGTCATGTGCAGTCACAATTCAATGAATTGTCTCCTTTCTTTTTTAGGGATAACTCTTTCTTGCTTGCTTGCATTTTTGCTTTCTTTGCTTTCTTTCTTTGCTTTCCTTCCTTCTTTTTTCCTTCCCCTGCCTCTGCCTTCTTCTTTTTCTCTCTTTTAACAGCTTTATTTAGATTTGATTCACATACAATTCACTCATTTACAGTGTATAATCCAATGGTTTTTGGATGTTCAGAGTTTTGCAACCATTACCACAATCCATCTTAGAACACTTTCATTCCCCCCAAAGATACCCCACACCAATTTGCTGTCACCCTCAATTTCCCCATCCCCTCGTCCCCAGGCACCCACTAATCTGTCTGTCTTTGTAGAATTATGTGCTCTGAACATTGTATGTAAAGGGGATAATATAATGTGGCCTTTTGTAACTGACTTGTTTCACTTAAAATTTTTTAAAGATTCATCCATGTTGTAGCGTGTATCAAAACTTAATTCCTTTTTATGGCTGAATAATGTGGATATTATCCACTCCATTCATTAGTTGATGGACATTGGGTTATTTACACCTTCTGACTATTAGAAAAACTATCACTCTGAGTACCCGTGTACTCACCAGGTACTCTGGGGGACATGCTCGGGAGTGGAATGCTAGTCAGATGGTAAGTCCATGTTTGACTTTTGAGGAAGTGCCAAACTATTTTCCTAGGAAACTGCATCATCCCCACTGGGAGTGTTTGAAAGTTCCACTTTCTCCGCTTCCTTACACAGGCTTGTTATTGTCGGTCTTTTTTTTTTTTTTTAACAGCTATCCTAGTGGATGTGAAGTAGTATCTCACTGTAGTTTTGAGTTGTATTTCCCTGATGACTAATAATGTTGAGCACCATATGCTTACTGGGTATTTGTGTATCTTCTTTGAAAAAAATCTCTATTCAGAAATTTGCCCTTTTAAAAATTGAGTTATTTGTCATTTCATACGATAGTTCTGTTTTGAGATCTGCATAAAATTTTGGAGATGTACCTATGAATTATTACCACCTGTCATATAAAATTCTCTTTAATTTGCTTTTAATTTTTTCATCACGACTAATATATATCCACTGCAGTTAAACTAGAACTCAGATAAGTAAAAAGAACATTAAATTAATTATAACCTTGCCACCAAGAGAATACTTGTTATCATTATATATATATCATCCCAGTCTTTTTTGTTATGTAAATAAACAAATATTTGTAAGAACTATAGCAGCCTCTACATATTGCTTTGTGATCTGCATTATTTCTCAATAATATATAGTGATGTGGACACTGGCCCGCAGTGCCCACAGCGTCATGGATGATATACGAGACAAATTTACACGGACTACCGAGTCCTGTGGAGAAAAAGGGACCACACGGCTGCTCCCTCAAGGGGGGAGCACCTGAGAGCGCCCTGGCTACTCTCTCAAGAGGACAGTGCCTGGGCCCTTGCTCGGACAGGCTTCTATTGGGTTCACTTAGCACAGGGATACAGGTAAAGTTCATTAATTATTATCAGGCAATAAGGATCAAACCATAGATAGTATACAATGAACTAGGAGGGCTTATTCTGAGTCAGGATCTGTTAGCTAAAGGGCTACAAAACTTTGGGAAACAAACTCATTTCCTGCTTGGGCCTTTATTATTTAACTAAAAGCATTCTTAGCAAAGCAGGTTTCACAGGATTTTACATATCCTTTCTCAGGCCTGATCACCTGGGGAGCCCACTCTTTCCAGCACAAGGCTGCACTGCCCTCTGTCATTGTTTCAGGTTGAAGTCAGGCAGAGGAAGCAACATAGCCAAAAAATTAGGAGAAATGAGGACTCAGCCTTCATCAAAGCTAAGGGCTGAGGGTCCATCACCCCCTTTCTCCATGGCCCCCCAAGTCCTTCCCTGGGCCTCCGCGTGATCATGCCTGTCTTAGGTCATTTCCCCCTTGGGGAATCTTACCCATCTTTGGCTAACTGATCAAGCGTTGGAGGCCAGTTATGAAAAAAGGAGCAGAAGCGATGCTCCTGCCAGGGAGATAAGCTTTGTCTCCTTAGTGGCTTATGGTCCGAAGGTTGCTCCCTCAGCCTTAGCCACGGGGGGTTTACAGCTCCTGAAACCAGGCAGGGCGGTTCCCAACAATATAGTAACCCTTACATGTCGTAAAATACAACATTATTATTCTTTAAGGCCTCATTATATTCTTTTGTCTAGATGAACAATAATATATTTAATTAACCATTATCAGTTAACATCTAGTGATCTTGGCAAAGAAAAGTACTATTATAAATATAATTGTAGCTAAAATTTTGCCCAATCCTTAATCATCTTCTTGAATAAATTTCTAGAAGTGAAAAAAATTAGTGGGTCAAAGAATGTGTATATTTTAAGGTCCACCTAGTAACACTGGATGTATTTGCACTTTCATCAGCAATAACGAGAGTGTTACAGAACAACAGGTCCAAGGAGGGGCAATATTTGGCCCACCTAGGGATGCCAAAAACTGCTACAGAACAAGGGCCCCTCCCAAGGACAGAATACTAATATCTACTGGGCTCTTCTGTCCGCCGCCAATTGGAAAGACATCTCTCAATGCCAGAGATTTGTGAAAAGGAAACGAAATGTTTATTTAATGCTATTTAGGCTTAATGCCTCCACTAAAATATCGAAGTCCTTTAGGGTATACACCTACACCCACACAGCTCTCGCTTCTCCCACTGTCCCAACTCTGGGTACCATAAATCAGGAAAGGAACACACGTTTGTTTTTCAGGCCGCTGGCACCATCAGCTGTGTCACTGTGTGGGCAGGATCTCTCTCTAGTTAATCCAAAGTACTGTGGTACCCTCTGACTGTCCACTGGCAAGAGTTCTTTGTACCCAGTTCCAGTCAAAGTCTCTCCTGCTTTCCAGGCCACGTGGCCAAAGGGGGCACCCCTAAGCTGTGTGGGCCTCTTCTACCAAAGCTGTAGGGGTGCGCACTCCACCAAAAGCATGTGGCTTTCTTCTTCACCTGGCCGCAGGGGTCTCCATTCTGGCAAAGCCGAGTGGTTTTCCCTTTTACCTCACCAAGAGGGGGTCTGCACTCTGCCGAAACCGCGTGGCTCTCCCTCTCCTACAATGGCTGCCATACTTCTGGACTTAAATCTCCACATCCATCCTCCTTTGTGGCCCCATTTCCAACTCCTCCTACAATCAGTTACACTTGCTAGGACTCTCATACCCTCCTAGCTTTACTGGGCTGCCATCATTAGTCTGGGCAGGTATCGCCCCATGTCCTGGAGCGAATCAACTCCAAGTTCTCACACTGGTGCTGTAACTCGCTGTAACTCGGGACCAGCCCACAGTTACATCCTGGGTAGAAGCCACTCCCTTCTTCCTGGCTGAAAGCTTGGCCACAGCTATTTAACATATCTATGAAACCAGTTAAAGGTTTTAGATATGTTAAATGACCATTCCAGAGGTTAGCTGCGAAACTGTTTCTAGGCAAAACAGCTCTCAATGACTCTGCTCCATTTTTTCCTTCCCACCCCCACCCCGGGATGGGATAGGGTGAGGATATCTTAATATTTCTTGGACACCCTGAGCTCTGGACCCCATTCCAAATCCTTTTCTGGGGCCCCCCTCTTGGCTGCACCCTGTTACAAGAGTGCCTCCTTCTCGGTGCCCTTGCCAACACTGGCCATTATCTTTTAAAAATCCTTTCTCAGCTAGTGAGATAAAAAAATATATATTATCATTGGTTTAATTTCTATTTACTTGATTTTTCAAGATGGTACGTTTTTGTCTATATATTTGTTGGCTATGTCAGAGATAGCTGGTTGCTACCCAGTATCCATTCTTCTTTCTTCCTCATTAACAGAGATCCCAATTTTCTTAGGGACAGTAATATGTCTAGCCAGAAGAGTACACTTCCTTTGTATTCTTCCTTTCTAGTCACCTTTGTAGGTAAGGGTCACTGTCTGTCACAGTGCTGGACAGTGAGATGAAAGCAAGTGTTGGGACTTCCAGGAAGGCCTTTAAAAAGGGAATCAGACACAGCTGGTATGTTTTCCCCCTACTTCATCCGAAACAGGCATGGTGGCTGCTGGTTTTGCCACAAAACTCTAAGACTAACGTGGGAACAAACATGGAACATTTGTCAGCTTGGGCTGACATGACAAAATACTGAAGACTAGTGGGCTTAAACAATAGAAATTAATTTTCTCACAGTTCTAGTGGCTGGAAGTCCAAGATCAGGGTAGCAGCATGGTCCCTTCCTGGGGAGCGCTCTCTTCCCAGCTTGGAGATGGCCACCTTCTCACAGTGTCTTCTTCACATGACAGACAGAAAGAGAAATCTCTTTTTTCATTTTCTCAGAAGACCATATAGTCCTATTGGACTAGGACCCCACCCTTATGACCTCATTTGCTTTAACATATCAATTTGGAGGAGAGACAGTCCCTTATATAGCACAGGGAAGCTTTTGCTCAAGGAGCTAAAAAGACCTTGGCCTTGAAACCCCTGAGCTAGCTCAGTAGCCCAAATGCAAATCGTTTCTAGAAGATCTTATTTAAGTGACCATTACTTGAGTTTTCTGTTACATGAAACAATAATACAAAACTCAGCTCCTAATTGGTAGTCTGCCATTCATAATTCCTTAATGAATTGCTTGTTCAGTCCAGACTGCTCTCTCTGCCACCGGCTCTCAGCCTCTCCAAAGCCATGTCAAATTAAGTTCATGTGAAGCACTACTTTTGTAGAAGCCAGTATTTTCAAAAAAACTTTTTAAATCTTTTCTTAAAATATATGCAATATTTATTTTATTTTTTAAAGTGTAGTTTATTGGTTATGCTATTACAGCTGTCCATTTTTTTCTCCCCGTTATTCCCTTTGTCCTGCACTACCCCTCCGACCGGCATTCCCACCCCCTTACTTCATGTTCATGAATCGTACGTATGAGTTCTTTGGCTTCTCCATTTCCTATACTGTTCTTAACCTCCCCTGTCTATTTTGTACCCACTATTTATACTTCTTATTCCCTGTACCTTTTCTCTCATTCTCCCTCCATTCCTCTCCGCCGATAACTCTGTGTGATCTCTATTTCTGTGACTCTGTTCCTGTTCTAGTTGTTTGCTTAGTTTATTTTTGTTGTTATTATTTTGGTTCAGTTGTTGATAGTTGTGAGTTTGTTGTCATTTTACTGTTCATAGTTTTAATCTTCTTCTTTTTCTTAGATAAGGCCCTTTAACATTTCATATAGTATGAGGGCTTGGTGATGATGAACTCCTTTAATTTTACTTTATCTGGGAAGCACTTTACCTGCCCTTTCATTCTAAATGAAAGCTTTGCTGGATAGAGTAATCTTGGATGTAGGTCCTTGTCTTTCATGACTTTGAATACTTCTTTCCAGACCCTTCTTGCCTGCAAGGTTTCTTTTGAGAAATCAGCTGATAGTCTTATGAGAACTCTTTTATAGGTAACTGTCTTCTTTTCTTTTGCTGCTGTTAAGATTCTCTCCTTATCTTTAATCTTGGCTAATGTAATTATGATGCGCCTTGGTGTGTGCTTCCTTGGGTCTAACTACTTTGGGACTCTCTGAGCTTCCTGGACTTCCTGGAAGTCTATTTCCTTTGCCAGATTGGAGAAGTTCTTCTCCATTATGTTTTCAAATAAGTTTTAAATTTCTTGCTCTTCCTCTTCTCCTTCTGGCACCCCTATAATTCAGATGGAACATTTAAAATTGTCCCAGAGGTTCCTGAGCCTCTCCTCATTTTTTTGAATTCTGTTTCTTCATTCTGTTCTGCTTGAATGTTTATTTCTTCCTTTTGCTCCAAACAGATTTGAGTCCCAGTTTTTTCCCCTAACTGTTGGTTCCCTGTATATATTTTTTAATTTCACTTTGCATAGCCTTCACTTTTTCTTCTATTTTGTGACCACACTTGACCAGTTCTGTGAGCATCCCTATTACCAGTGTTTTGAACTGTGCATCTGATTGGTTGGCTATCTCTTGGTTGCTTAGTTCTATTTTTGGAGTTTTCATCTGTTCTTTCATTGGGACCATATTTCTTTGTCTCAGCATACCAGTCTGAATGATGTTTCTTCTTTAATTCCCTGGTTGTTAGACTTCGTGCAGTTTGATTTTCTGGCAGTTCTGGTTATTTTTTGTTTTTAAAGTTGTTATTGTCCTTTTGGTTGTGTGAGGAGGCAAAGTGTATCTACGTACATCTCAATCTTGGCTGGAAGTCCCTCTCTGTAATCAAATTTTTAAATATTTCATTACTTTCATCTGTCAACCAAATAAGGTAAACTGGTTCAATCCACTGATTCAACTGACTTCTCTTTTACTAATTTTATCTTTGATGTCATAATGTGATTTTGCACTTTGCTACCTGCCTTGCCCAGAATATTTCTCACCTTCTATACTACACTTGAGACCTACCCATCCTCCATGATCATGTTCAGACATTAATTCTTGAAGAAACCTTCCTCAGTTACTCCTGCTTATAGCATTCTCCTTCTTCTTTGAACTCTGTGGCATTTATTTTGAATATGTTTACTTTTCCCTTTTGCATCATATTTACCTCTAATGTGTTTGGCACTTGAAAAAAAGGGAAGAAAATATCCTAAAACTTTTATCTGAGTGTTATATACGAAGCAGGTGCCCAGTAAGTGTTTGCTGGTGGTTACAATCATGAAAGTCTTACTGTAGCTGTCCGTAATGCACACTTACAGGGTAAGGGGAACTCACTCTGCTCTTTCATGGGTTTCCACTAACTGGACAATAAAGTCCAACGTACGTAGCATACTAACAACACCTCTCTTACCACTGCCTCTGCCACCAACTAGGACAAAGGGCCGTCATCATATAATCACGCCCCATCCATCAATGCTTTGCTCCTTCTACTTCCAGTCTTTCTGAACTTTTAACAATTTCTCAATCGAAGGAGGCTGTCTTTTTCCTCTTGGTCCTCATGTATATGCTGTTTGCTCTATCTTAGGTGCTCTTAACTTACAGCAATCAACTGAAAAACTATTAGAACTATAAGAAAGATTAGATAGGAGACTCCATATGGGAATTGCATGTGGAAATTAAGAGTTTCCTGAAAATCAAAAAAACACTAGTAAGAAAATGTTATATGAGGAAATTTCCATTTACAATATTGGGAAAACAAAACAAAAGTTAGGAAAACATTTAATAGAAGAGCAAGACCTATTTATAAAAACTATAAAACTTGGCCAAAGGATATTAAAGTTTGTCTTTCTAACTAAATGGAAAGAAAGACAAACTGGGTGACCTGATTGGGAAGACCCAAACATAGTGATCAAATTAAATCTATAAATTTCGAGGCTACTCTGTATAAAATCTCAATGGGATTTTTAAAAATATTACTTCACAAGATATTTCTGAAGTTCTTTGATTCTCTGTAGCATTGTTTGTTATAGCAAAGGACTGGGAATTTTTAAAAAAGATTTTATTTATTTTTATAGACAGAGGGAAGGGAGGGAGAAAGAGAGGGAGTGAAAGATCAATGTATAGTTGCCTCTTCTGCGCCCCCCACTGGGGACCTGGCCTGCAACCCAGGCATGTGCCCTGACTGGGAATTGAACCAGTGACCTTTTGGTTTGCAGGCCTGTGCTCAATCCAGCCAGGGCAGGACTAGGAATTACTTAAGTGTGCATTGGGAAGGAATAGTAGAATGCTAGGTAGTTATTACAAAGAATGAGTCAGAACTATAAATATTGACATTGAAAGCTCTTCAAGATCTATTTTTAAGTGAAAAAGCAAAGTACAGAACAGGGTGCACAATATGCTAACAGGTCCAGGAATGAAGAGATGGATGTATGGATAGAGGGGTAGATGGACACACACACACACGTGTGTATATATATATATATATATATATATATATATATATATATATAGAGAGAGAGAGAGAGAGAGAGAGAGAATGCTTCTGGAATGCTACAGAAAGATTTAGGAAAGGTCTCTTCCTCTGGGAAGAGAACCTCAGGAACCAAGGGTCCCAGATGGGAGGGAAACATACTTTTCATATATTTTTTGTCATCATGTGCACACATTAATTAAAAAGAAAAAACTCCCCTGGCTGGGGAGCTCAGTTGGTTAGAGTGTCGTCCTGATACACCAAGGTTGTGGGTTTGATCCCCAGTCAGGGCACATACAAGAAGCAAGCAATGAATGCATAAATAAGTGGAACAACAAATTGATGTTTCTCTCTCTTCCACTTACTGTCTCTCTCTCAAAATCAATTTTTATCCCTGGCTGGTGTGGCTCAGTGGATTGAGTGCTGGCCTGTGAACTGAAAGGTTGCAGGTTTGATTCCCTATAAGGGCACATGCCTGGGTTGTGGGTCAGGTCTCCAGTTGGGGGTATGTGAGAGGCAACTGATTGATGTTTCTCTTGTACATCAATTTTCTCTTCCTCTCTTTCTCCCTCTCTTCTCCTCTCTCTAAAAATAAATAAATGAAATCTTAAAAATTTTTTTAAATATCAATTAAAAAAATCTTTTTATCAAACAAGTTCAGCTGGAAGTATATGTACAAGGTGGGTCCCACCCTTGCACGGTAGGTCATTTTGCAGTGTATCTCCGTGACTGACCAGGATACCCTGGCAACAGACAGAACCTAGTCCCTGGTTTATCCCACTTCTGATCCTGCCTCAGAAACAGCAGCCAACCCTGAGCTGGTCCCCACTTCCATTTTTTCATCCTTGCAAACTTCAGTGGCAACTACAACCTTATTAAAAATGCTGCCTTCCTGCCCTGGATGGTGTAGCTCAGTGGATTGAGCACGGGCCTGCGAACCACACGATCGCGGTTCGATTCCCAGTCAGGGCACATGCCTGGGTTGCAGGCCGGTTCCCTGCAGGCCAGTTCCCAGCAGGGGACGCACAAAAGGCAACCATACATTGATGTTTCTCTCCCTCTCTCCTTCCCCCCCTTCCCCTCTAAAGATAAATAATAAAAATATTTTAAAAAAAAAAAACGCTGCCTTCCTCCCTCTTGTTGGGTGGCATTCCAGGCTCCCCTAGGGTGTCCCTTCTCCCACACCTTGCTGCAATAATTAATAATCAGAGTATAGTCCTTAGTTCATTAGCATTTAACAGCCGTGCAGTCTTCTGTAGCACAGTCTTGGGCTTTTTTAGGCGTTGGGCTCCCTGAGACAGAACCTTCCACTTTCTTACTTCTATTGTGTATCTTAGGTCTAATGACTTTGGGACCACAGAGATCCTCTCCAGGACTACGAGGAGAATTAATGGTCTTATCTTTTGTAGGCTCATTCCCAGTTATTTATCCCTCATTCTGTGCTCCCTCCCTCTATTATTATTATGGGAAAATCATCTTTCACTCTCACTAAAATGTAAACTCCCAGAAGGCAGGCCTGAAGTCTCATCTTCTTTACATGCTGCACATTACTTTGCTCAAAGGATATAGTCATTCACCATATTTTTTGGAGGTGGGAGTTACTTTTTGCCTGGAACTGTGTTAGAGCTAAGAATGTAATTATGGGCGAGACCCAGTCTCTGCTCTCAAAGAGCTTGCAGTCTGATGAAGATTACTGACAACCAAACTGGAAGGTACAGAACACTGTCAGAGCTGATGGGCTTAGTGCAGAATGCTGTTGAACTTGGTGGAAGGAATCAAAGACTGGTGGGAGCTTCCAGGATGGAGAACACGTGGAGATTCAGGGAGGGCGGCTTGCTCAGAGAGCATGGGGACTCGTCACCCTTATCCCCCATACCTTGCCCTGTGCATCTCATCTGTCTGACTGTTCCTGAGCTACATCCTGTTATTGGAAACCAGTAATCTAATATGAAGGCAGAAAAATATAATAAAAAGGAGAAAGAAAGAAATGTCACCAGACAGGTCATCAGTGAATGAAATTAAATGAATGTTAAAATATATATCAGAGCAAAGAAAATATCGATTAATCAATAAAAGAGAAAATATCAAGAAAACAGAAGAATTAATGTAAATTAAGAATAAAAAATTCAAAATAAAGTTCTTTCAGATGTGATTGGGTGCATTCAGGGTGGTATGGCTATAGACCAAAATAAAGCTCTTTCAAAAAAAAAAAGATTTGTGGATTCAAAGGACATTGCTTAGAGGCTGCCCTGAATACCATTTCCCTGGGCATTTGCATATTTGGTCCTTGACCTATGCCATCTCATCCTGTAATTCCCCTTGCCCTTCTTCCATCCTCACCCTGACTCTCCACTCAAATTTTTGCTGTTTTTGTACTCATTGAAGTACATTGCAGTGTTTGTCCCTTTTACACCTACCAATGGGGAGACACATGGAAGGTAACCCTCTTTCCTGGTGGGACCCTGCATTTTGTAGACACTAATACATCTTCTTGAATGATGTATTTTTAAAAGGAAATATTTGGAACTGATGCTTTACGCCATTCCTTCAACACAGAAACTGGTCCCCACCATTCCACAAGCCAAAAGCCCCTCTGCAGTCAAGCCAGACCCTGCCCACTTCCTGGGGCTCCCTCCTTGCCCCTAGAGTTTGATGCACATCAGCCAGAATTCACCTGTGCATCAGAACCTGAGAATGGGTGTTAGGGGCTTGGTGGAAAATCCCGGAAATTATAATAGGGGGTCACTTTTTAAAGGAATTCTGTGTCACTGTTACCAGAGAAACCCTAGTTCTTCTCTCCAATGCAGTAAGGAATTATAGGTCAGTAAGCCTATTAGCATGCAAGCAAAGTTTATTAGTGAATGGGAGAGCAAAAGCAAGCGTGTGCAGAGCAACGGTGACAAAAGCAAGGGTGGCCAGCACCCAGGTGGCCAGAGGCCAGCTGGACAAAAAGGGGTGGCCAGGGCCTCACCCTGCTCCCCTGCCCCCCCCAAACTGTGTGGCAAGAGAGCCTCAGCCAAGAGAAGAGACCAAATGAAAACGCAAGTCCTTTGTTCTGAGGACTTAAATAGTTGGTGGGATGGGGTTGAGGGTGTTACATTTTGATTCATGGGTAAAGATGGTGCCAGCTTCCCGTGGAGACCTGACTGCCTAAAATGTATGGGTGAGGGTCTGTTAGCCCGAATCCTTATCTTGCTCCAGACGCTGTTTGCTCATTTTGTACAAGACGGGCGGCAGGCAGTTGTTTATGGGCTGCTGCTTTTGGGCATTGTGATCCTCCTCCCCTTCTCCCTCCGGGCCTTGGGATGAAGACACAGTCTCAAGGTTTTCCTTTTCCCAGTGAGTGGAGATGGTACACACAGACTTTCAAGGGCTCCCCACCCCCACACTCTCATCGTTTCACTGGTTCAGAAACCTGGCAGCCTTGTCCGACCAGGCTCAGGATTACTGGGTCAATGTATGAGCTTAGCTTCCTGCATTAAGTTTTATATATATATATATATTTTTTGTTATTGATCATGCCATTACAGTTGTCCTATTCCCCCCCTCCATTCCCCTCCACCTTGCATACCTCTCCCCCACTATCCCCCCCTTTAGTTTATGACCATGTGTCTCAAGTTCTTTAGATTCTATATTTCCCATACTATTCTTGCCCTCCCCTATCTATTTTCTACCTACTGTCTATGCTACTTATTTTCTGTACCTTCTCCCCCCTTCTCCTTCTCCCACTCCCCTTTTGCTAACCCTTCATGTGATCTTCCTTTCTATGGTTCACTCCTGATCTAGCTGTCCTCTTAGTTTGCTTTTGTTTTAGGTGTGGTTGTTGATAACTGTGAGTTTGCTGTCCTTTCACTGTTCATCTTTTTTGTCTTCTTTTTCTTAGATAAGTCCCTTTAACATTTCATATAATAAGGGCTTGGTGATGATGAACTCCTTGAATTTGAGCTTATCTGAGAAGCACTTTTATCTGCCCTTCCATTCTAAATGAAAGCTTTGCTGGATAGAGCAATCTTGGTTTTAGGTCTTTGGATTTCATGACTTGGAATACTTCTTTCCAGCCCCTTCCTGCCTGTAAGGTCTCTTTTGAGAAATCAGCTGACAGTCTGATGGGAACTCCTTTGTAGGTGACTGTCCTCTTATCTCTTGCTGCTTCTAGGATTCTCTCCTTCATTTTAATCTTGGCTAATGTAATGATGATGTGCCTTGGTGTGTTCCTTCTTGGGTCCAACTTCTTTGGGACTCTCTGAGCTTCCTGGATTTCCTGGAAGTCTATTTCCTTTGCCAGATTGGGGAAGTTCTCCTTTATTATTTGTTCAAATAAGTTTTTCACTCACGGCTGTTCCTCTTCCCCTTCTGGTACCCCTATAATTCGGATGTTGGAATGTTTAAAGATGTCCTGGAGGTTCCTAAGTCTCTCCTCATTTTTTTGAATTTTTGTTTCTTCATATTTTTCTGTTTGGTCATTTTTTTTCTTCCTTCTGGTCCACTCCCTTGATTTGAGTCCCAGTTTCCTTTCCATCACTATTGGTTTCCTGTGCCTTTCCATTCATTTCAACTAGTTTAGCCTTCATTTGTTCCTCTAATTTGTGACTAAAATCAACCAGTTCTGTGAGCATCCTGATCACCAGTGTTTTGAACTGTGCATCTGATAGGTTGGCTATTTCTTGGTCGCTTAGAGTTATTGGCTCCAGGGGTTTGAGTTCTTCTTGAGCCATGTTTTGGTCTGTTTGCGCCTGTTACGTATGAGGAGCAGAACCTTAGGTGTTCTCCAGGGCGGGGCCACCCAGGTCGCTGGGTTGTGACGCTATATGTGGGGGCGGGGTCAGAGAGGGACAATAGCTGTCCCCTCTGCTGCTTCCCTCCACTGGGGCCTGCGTGGGCCATCTCACTGCTCGCTCCTTCACCTGGTTTATCTGCACACGAATGTTTGACCGTGATCAGCCTGCCGCCTTGGGCCCTCACTGGATCCGCCCCAGCTGCCTGCGCGCCTGGGTAGGGGGATCTTTCCTGCCTGACCTCACTCTGCCAGTGGCTGGCTCTGCCTCTCTTACCAATCTGGCTGAATGGTTCATTGTTGTCGGACTTCAGTATAGTTCAATTTTCTGTGTTTTGGCTGCATTTTTTTTGTTTTGTTAATAAAACTTTGTTGTCTTTAAACTTGGTTGTGCGAGAAGGCACAATGTTTCCACCTACACCTCCATCTTGGCTGGAAGTGAGCTTCCTGTATTAAGTTCTTTCGTTAGATCGTAATGGTGAGGGCCCTGCCTTTATTTCCCTTCTGGCCACTTGTTCCCCCATGACATCACCACATTTTGAGTGGCACACAGGACTGGGTGAGGAAAAGCATGTCACTGATGACTCTGGGTCAGAACTGACACCAAAGAGTCAGACCCTCAGTATGAAGTTGTTTTAAGAATTATTTAACCTATTTATTTCCTTTTTTATGAGTGCACAAAAGCAATGTATGACTTACAAATCTAGGGTCAGATAAGTTCTAAAAGATCTCTTTCACTAACTAAAATATAAACTCTGTAATAAGAAAGCATTGTCATGGTTTGATTGTCAGCCTTATATTTTTAAATCACAAAAAATACACAAATAACAATGGTTCTTACAATTAAATGTCATATTCGGTTCAACATGATACATTATTACATAATATACTTTATAGCTTTTCAATATTTATCAATATTAATGCTCTACTGAACTGCTCACATCTGCCTTTTGATGCACGTGTGTAGGTGTTACTCTAGAATAGATACATAGGAGTGGAACTTCTAGACTGAAAGGATTACACATTTAAAATAGTAACTAACAGACATTGTTCTCCAAAAGGTTGTATCAGTGTAAATGGGCACTAGCAATGTGCCAGAGTATCTGTTTTATCACTCAGTGGGTGCACTTTTATTAATACATTTTTGCTAATCTGATTCTGAAAAAATGGTATATCATTGTTTTAGTTTCCTTTAATTTTGATTATAGTCTCATGAAGAAGACAATTTTGGCATAGCTATTTGTCATTCTTTTGTATTTGTGCAAGGTGTTCAACAAGATTATAAACAAATTTCTTACACTTGCTTTTATTATTTGTATAATTTCTTATTGTTAAGTTCCATGACCCAGCTGGAATTTACTTTTGTGTTAGTGTATGGTAAGGATTTTCTTTCTTTTCAAAGAGATAGCTGTTTTAATACCATCTATGGACTTGCATATTCTTTAACCTGTGCTTAATACTCCTATTTATACTTGATGTCCATTGTGTTTATTTGTTAACATTATCTGTTTCTCCATAGTAATGTACATCGTATTACATATCTTTGTGGAATGTTTTAGTATCTGATAGAGCAAACCCCAACAATTTGTCCTTTGTAAAAGTCTACGGACCATTCTTGAAAATTTTTCATTTCAGACAAATATTAGAAACATCTAGTCTAATTGCATGTGAGGATAAAAAGGTGGAGAAAGGTGACAGGGGACACTTATTTGTGTGATTTCTGAAGGGGAGTGCAAGACATGTTAATAGGCTTGAAGGGTTGATCTCATTAATCCTTTACGAAATTTAATTTTACTCTGAAACTTTTGGATTGCCTTTCCCTGTATTCTATCAGTAGTACTCATTTCACCCAATTAGTTCAACTTCCAGAATCAAAATATAACCAAGAGAGAGAGAGAGAAGAAAAAATTGTATGTGATTACTGTGATAAAAAAAGAAATAGACTTAATCACTTAATGAAAAAGCCTGTAATAGGATTAACAAATAGGATTACCTAAATTGTAGGTAGAGACAAATACAGGAAAAGAGGTGTTCTCCAGAGGGAAGGAAGGATCACTTGGAGGACGTCTTTAGAGAGAAAAGGTGAGCTGAGGGCACTAATTAGCTGTAAACGACATGGAGGAGGTCACTTAATCTCTTCGGGGATGATTCCACTTTAGAGATTTTCTTGTGTGCAGAGCCAAACACTGAAGGCTGAGTTTTGCAGAGGAGAAATTAAGGCACTTTCTTGGCAGAGCATCAGGCCAGGAGAACAGCCGGCCAGTGCTCAGAACCTGAACTGCCCAGTGGTCTGTAATGAAGGGTTTTTGAAGGCAAAGTTTGAGGGGCTTAGGGTGTATGGGTCATGGGAGGAGCTGGTGGTCAGTTCTTTTTCCCCCTTTTTCACAGAATTTATTTATTTATTTTTTAAAAGACTTTATTTATTTATCTTTAGTGGGGAAGGGAAGGAGAGAGGGAGAGAAACATCAGTGTGTGGTTGCCTCTTGTGCATTTGCTGCTGGGAACTGGCCTGCAACCCAGGCATGTGCCCTGACTGGGAATTGAACCACGATTCTTTGGTTTGCAGACCCGCGCTCAATCCACTAAGCTACACCAGCCAGGGCCACAAAACTTATTTTATACCTATTATGCTGAACAGCATTTTAAACACTGACGTAGATACTCTCTGATAAGATAAAGCAAAGACAAAAGCATTATCTTATGAGAAACCAGATATACCATCGCTTACAGTCTTCAAGCATTATTGTGATGTGATTTAACTTTCTTGTACCTTCTCCCAGCGACACAGCAAGACCCCCAATAGCGTGGTGGACTTGTGGCCCTTTTCAAGGCCACAGCTCTTGTGGCCTGTAGGTGTCATCACTCATATCTCCCTGTGCTGGTGGACTGGTTTGGTGATCCCTCGGGGGTCAGGAGTCCTTCTGATGGCCTTATGGAATGGATCAGTGAGGATAACCTCAACGAATCTGCACGTGGAATCCTCACCAACCCAGTTAGAATTCAGGACCCTTGGAGCCCCACAGTGTGTCCCGCTTGCTCTTCAGCCATGGACTGAAAGCTGGGGCAAACTTTCAGCTGGTTAACAGCACGATGACAGGCTTGCCATAGGTCACACCCTTAGGAGCCAGGCATTTGCAGCCACCATGTTGCACTTGAACCCCATATATGACATAACCTTGCTTGGCCTTATACTTCAGCCTGCTGCTTTATCTGGCCAGGTAGTGTGGGGGGCCTGTGTAATATACAGGGCAGGTACTGCTGGGAACATGCACTGAGAAGGAAGGGTATTCCATCAATTGCTTCTAACTCCATAGCTCCTGGATGTACTTGTACATGGTAAGTGCCCATCTTTGGCTTACCGGATGGCTGTGGCCAGATGGAGAAGTGATGGTTAGGTCTTGAGCAAGCTTCAGTGATTTTCCTTGGTCTGATTAATTCAGGTCCTGACACCATCTTGTCTGGTGCCTTTGTCACTGTGGTTGGGTGATTGAACTGGGTTGAAGACCCAAGATTCTGCAAACAATTCAAAATTGTGCTTCAATGATGTTATCTTTAAAGCAAAAAGCAGAAGCTGTGTATCTTGTGACCTTTGTTATTGCTTAAGCTCTCATTGTTTTAACTTTAACTAAGTATATTTTTCTATAGTCTCAAGCAAAGTGTACTCTGAAACCACCCCCCAGAACTTTATTTATAGCAGGCCTTTAACATATGACTAACATATCTTCTTAATCTTTGACTATAAAATATGTGACAAGCAAAGCAATTGAAACATTTAGTTAAAACCTATACCTGTCTATATCTCTAAAGACCTACTACCTAAACACATTTACCGCTCACTGCCGGCTTCAATAGGATTGAACTGAGTTCAGAGCATCATGCTATGAAGTAAAATATAATAATTCATATTCTCATCATCCAGAAAAGGCTAATTTCTACTCTTTCTATTTTGTTTTGTAAGGTAGAAAAGTATGTGGGGGAGGAACAAATTTTCCTCTACCCGCAAAGTCCTTCAGGTTGGTCTAATAATTAAATAGACATGAGACAGATTAGCAAGAGAAAATAACCACATTTAATGCATACGTCTGCATACAGGGATCCCACCTACACGAGAGAGTGAGAGACCCCACATGCAGGAGAAGTGTAGAGGCAGAAAAGGGGGATTGAGTTATACAAGATATTCTGAGCTAAGGATGAGGTATTGCACGTTGGGGGCTTCAGAGGGTCCTTGCAGGATGATAAGAACTGACTTTTTGTAGGTAGTGTTCTCTGCCCTACACATAAGTCAAAAGAAATGATCTGTGTTCATCTTTCTGGACAAGACCTCTAATTGAGATTCTTCTAGGTAGTGAAAGGGAGGAGCAGAAATTTTTCTCTCTTTGTCTTTTTTAATATATCTATTGATTCCAGACAGAGAGAGAGAGAGAAGGAAAGGAGGGAAGGAGGAAGAGAGAAAGGGAGAGAGAGACACACAGAGAGAAATATCAATCAGTTATATCCACATGCCCCAATGGAGAGAAACCACAACCTAAGTGTGTGCCCTGGTTGAGAGCCGGACCTGCAGCCTTTCAGTTGATGGGATGACACTCCAACCAACTGGGCCATACCAGCAGGGCCAGAAATTTCTCCGGAGCCTGTGCCTGAAGTACTCAAAGTGGCCTGCAAACCACCGAGGCGTATCTTGAGGTGGCTCATTCTGAACCCCCACAATATCAAATACTGATTTGTGAACAATAAATTATTATTGACATATTGAATGCCTACTCAGTCACAAGTAATGTCCTAGGCAATATACTTTCTTTGTCTTATTTAACTTATACTTTAATTAACTATGATTTTATAATTTGTATAATTGGATCAAATAAAAAGCTTTAAAATAGCATTACATATGTGTTTTTTCCCTTTTAGTAACAATGTAGGATTATTGCAGAAAACGAGGAAAACATAGACAATCATAAAGAAAACGTATCACTCCAGGAGCGACTAGAACCACACTGGAGCATTATCTATTCAATCTTTTATGCACACACACATTTGTTTTATTTTGCTTTGTTTTATAAAAGTGAGACCAAAGCCAACGTATTCTTTATATTCTTTCTTGATTTCTTAAAAACGGGATTTTCCAATAACCAAATAGCATTCAATTTTGCAAATATAAAGAACTGCAGAATCCCTTGTGTTGGTTGTTAGGAAAAGTTCTGGCACCAGGGATGTAGATTGTAGTTACAGGAAAAAGTCCCCGGGGCGATGTTTCAGTCAGGGTCCCCGGGGGAAAGCAGATGGCACACTTTAAGAGAATAATTTGAGGACTGTCTAACACAGGGGCTGTTTAAGAAGATCCTTCAGCAGGCAGGGATTAGGGGAACCACAAGTAATAATGCGGTATGTGACCCACTGCATTGTTGGTGACACCCATTAGTCTGTGACCACATTGCTCGTGGCACCTATTAGCCTAAGGGCATGAGGAAGAAGGAGAGGGTAGTCATTTAAATCTGAAAACAAAGACAATTTGGTAGAGACCTCTGCTCGATAGAAGCAGTAGCAGGCACTTGGTGGAGGGGGCAGCCAGCCAAAATAGAACTGTCGTTATTATCATCCTGCAGTCCTGATTCCGGATACATAGCTGAAGGAATAAAAATCAGTGCCTCAGAGAGATACGTGTATACCCATGTTCGCTGTAGCACTAGGCAGTATGGCCAAGACATGGAGGCAGCCCAAATGTCTGTTGATGGATGAGTGGACAATGTGCTATACAAACTCACACACACACAAATAGGCTATATACATATATGTGTGTATATGTATGCATACATATATACATATATAATAAAATATTATTCAGCCATAAAAAAAGGAATTTTTTCATATGCAACAAAATGGGTGAAATTGGAGGACATTATGCTAAGTAAAACAAGCCAGAGTAAGGGAAATAATGTGTGGCAGCACTCAACTGTAGAGTCTTTAAAAATTTTTAAAAATCTGATGTTATAGAATCAGGCAATGGAATGGCGGTTCCCGGGTCTGGGGGAGAGAGAAATGGGAGATGTAGATAGAAGGGTACGAACTTGCAGTTATGAAAAGTTCCGAGGATCTAATGCACAGCATGGTGACTGTAGTCAACAATACTGTCTGCGTACTTGAAAGTTGCTACAGGTGCATCTTAGCATCTCAACACACACACACACACACACACACACACACACACACACAGAGCTAAACTTGTGGGGTGATAGATGTGTTGATTATCTTGATCCTAGTCATCATTCCACAATGTTTATATGCATCAAATCATCATTTTAAACATATATGCATATATTTGTCAATTATTCCTCAATAAAATTGGGATTTTTTTAAATTAAAAAAAGAATCTAATAAATAAGAAACAGAAAACACCAGGCTGAAGGAACAGTGTGTGCAAAGTCCCTGAGGTGAGAGGGAGTATTTAAGGAGCTGAAGGGGCAGTGGGTCAAATGGAAAGACAAAGAGGAGACTAAGTAGGAAGATTTGGGCAGGGCCACATTGTAGGTCCCATCAAAGGTTTCAATTTTTATCCTTAAAACAAAGGTAGGTCATGGATAGGTATCAGGCATCCAATGACAGATTAGGTCTGTGTATTAAGAGAATCACTCTACCCGGGAGAACAGATTGGCGGGGAGGCAGAAGTGAAACAGGGTGAGTACAGCAGTAACCCAGGTGAGAGCTTGGAGTAAGGTGGTGGGTGGGGATGGTGAGACAAAGAAAAGTGTGAGAACTTTTGGGGACCTTGAACTGACAAGACTTGGTACCTATCAGATATGGTGGTGTGGGAGTGGGCACAGTGTCCGGGAATCTGCTCGATTACTTGCTTGTGAGACTGGATGGATAGAAAGTTTTTGGAATTTGGAAATTATAAAATAGTCAATAAAATAAAAAAAAAAGAATCAGGAAGTGGAGAAGGAGAAGGAGAAGGAAGGGAAGGGAAGAAGGAAGAAGAGGAGGAGGAGGAGGAGAAAGTTTGGCTGCTTTTTTCTATTTTTTATTTTCTGGTTTCTTTTTTTTTTTTTTGGCTGTTTTATTTTTAACTGAATTAAAAAGACTATTTCAGAGATAAAGTAAGTTGTTTTCAAAGCTAAACAATGTGGGCAGAAGCCCTGTCTACAATTTAGGATTTGTTAAACGATGATAGGGGAAGGTGACAGGCGTGGGGAGAAGGACCGGAGGGGGTGGGTGGAAGGGTGACATGAAAAGTAGGCACTGAGAAAAGAGGAATCTATGCAGAAAGGGTCCGGGCTGCTGCAGATTTGAGAAACTATTCAACTTGCGGGAAATGGAACTGTAAGAAAAATAATTTGCCACAAAAACACAAATTAACAAGCAAAACACAATACTTTCCTAATCATTATTTATTTATTTTGCTTGCTCCTCATTAATAGCACAATCTATTCTTTTTACTCTTTAATTTTTAAAAAAATATGAGCTTTCTGAAGGAGAACACTTACTTTTCTCATATTCTGAATATGTTGGGTATATCAATACCTACTTACTTTGAGCTAGTGATAATCCTGGGGACAGACACGAGGCTTAATTGTCCGCCTTCTGCAGACCCATCCCCTGGCTGTTTGCCCCTGTTGAGTGCCCTCTTTACTCATCTTACACTGTGGCGGAGCGTTCTAACCCCACCAGAGTGTACGCTTCTCGAAGGTAGGACTGGCCTGACCCTGACACAAATGCAGATGGGGTAAGGACAGGTGCCCTGGAGAACAGAAGGGAATGGGACAGCAAGCCTCGAGACAACCTGAGTGCCACTTCCCTGGCAGGTACAGACATGACTCAGTCTTCCTCTGCATTACCTGTTCTGGTGTGTGGATGTGGGGGACGGGAGCAAGGTTTCAGGTAACATTCTCACCTCTCCCGGTCCATCATTCCCTCAAGCTCTGTTGTATCTATCAAGCAAGGACCCCAGGGAAGCGGATCTTCAAGCCAGGTGGGTGGGCCCCCACACGGAGTCACTAACACACATTTCTGGAATAAATGCATGGGTGACGAAACACTCGTGCAGGGGAAACTTCTTGCCGCTCATGCACAAAAATTCTACTTCCCACTATTCATCCCACAAGCACAATAGGTGTTTGTTTTTTTAAATAAAGCTTCAGTAAAATTCACACTCTTTTTTCCATATGTGTAACACTTCTCTAGTACATGTACCTAGAATTGCAGATTAAAAGATACTCATAGCTACTTGCTCCCCCAACTCCATAAACTTAGTCACATGTAAGAACTGAGGGACATTCAGTAAAACGCCTGACCGATAACACTTCTCAAAACTGTCAAGGCCAGCCCTGGTCGATGTGGCGGTTCGGACAGGGCGCACGCCTGGGCGGCAGGTTGGGTCCACCCACCAGGTACAGGAGAGGCATCTGCGGGGTGTTTCGCTCTTTCTCCCTCTAAAATTCAATCAGCATGTCCTCCCTGAGGATTAAAAAAACTGTCAAGGTCACACTGAACTACACTGTTCACATAGACCCCCGCCCCGCACCCAATTTCTCCTATTGTTAACCTCTGATATTAGTGCGGAGCCTTTGTCACAACTAATGAACACATATGGATACATTATTATGCATTTTATAAATATTGATTTATTTTTATTATTTTACCTAATGTATTGTCCATCCTGTAGTCTGTACTTTTCTTTTTTCCTCCCTCCCTCCCTCCCTCCCTCCCTCCCTCCCTCCCTCCCTCCCTCCCTTTCTTCCTTTTTTCTATCTCCAGTTCGGGGCTGGGGAGAGGAGCACTAATACATGATTGACTAAAGCTCCTACGGTATTCCGATTTCCTTAGGTTTAGTAGTCCCTGCCCTACGGAGCTCACAGTCTAGCGGAAGACACATCCATCCCGCAAATTACAAAACAAAATAAAACTCTGGGATGAGCCCGGCAGCAGAGGCTGGGCTGTTCCAGTAGCGGGTAGTCGCAAAAGAAAAGGAGCCCGTTTCAGACAGGCGCTCGGACGGAGCTAACTCGTGCTCGTCGTCGCCAATCTCTTGTACAAATGAATTCTTTTGTTGTTCGTGGAAATGAAACAGTTTTTCAGGCCCTTCGGGAGCTCCTCCGCAAAGGTGGCAAAGGGAACTCAATCAGCACAGGGATGTCAGCACAGAGCGAAAGGGGGGCATAGGTGGGGGACACCCCGCGACCCGCCCCAGCCTCCCGGGAGGCCCGCGGCCGCAGCTCGGGGAGGTGGCGACTGCGCCGGCCGCGCTCCCGCCCTCCTCGGCGCGGACGACCCGCAGCGGCCCGCGGCCCGCGAGGGGGCGGCGGCTCCCGGGCTTTGTGGCCGCTGCGCGCGCGGTGGGGCCTGGCCGTCCGGGGGCGCGCCGCCACCTCCCGGCGCTCCCCGAGCCCGCGGCCCTCCCGGCGGCCCAGCCTGCGATCGGAGCCCAGGGCGCCCGCGCTCCTCGCCGACCCTCCCCAAGTCTCCGCGGCCGCCGCGCCGCCGCTGCAGGTAGGAGGCTCCCGCGCTGGGAGGGCCGCGGCGGGGAGGGTGGCGCGGGTGCGGGGCGCGGGGCGCGGGCCGGGCGTGAGGGGACGGCGGGCAGGCATGGCGGGCTTCCGGGCCGAGCCGCAGCGACCCCTGTCCTGCAGGCCGGGCGGCCGCCTCTGCGCTCTGCGAAGGGACTCGGTGAGTGGGGCCGACTTGCGGCGTACAAAGCCCCGGGGCGCGGACCTCGAGGGGGTTCAGTGGCGCGCTCGGGGTAGGGGACCTGGAGCCCTGGGCCTGGGGAGCCGCTTGGGAGGAATCCATGTGACCCTCAGTGCCTCGATCTTACCGTCATTCCGGGCTCCCCACTATACGCTGGGCACTGTGCTCGTTTTTCCACACTTATTTCCTTGAAGACCCCTTGTGTTCCATCCAGGATGCAGTGGGAGGGGTCCCTCATTCGGTGGCCAAGGGCCGAGTATCACAACTGTGCCCGGTGCCCGCCTGACCTTGGGAGAGCTCCCTGACTCCGAGCCTTGGCTCTGCTTTTGTAAAGGGGGTGCGGTGGGGTGGGAGTGCGGGGTGTAATGCCCCAGGTGTTATTGTGGGAGAGAACGTATGCAAAGAATGTGTATAAAGGATAATAACTAAATTTGAGCACTTTCTGTGTTCCAGGCCCTAGTACTAAACAGTTGGAATGAGTTCTCTAATTAAATCATCACATGGCGCTATGATGTAGCTACTGTAAATTACATGAATAATCTTCATTTAGGAGTAGGACTGAAGAATGTAGTCTCCCTATTCTGGTTCAGAAGGTGGGCTGTTCCTTAGGTGTGGTAACGTTTAAGATGTCGAATGCCCCTGCAGTACCAGGAGAGTGGTTATGGGAGGTAGGGATATATTTGTCACACATTAAAACCAGAGGCAAGGTAGTATCAGGGTCAGGAGTGTGCATTTCAGCATGTCCGAGAAGTCTGTTGTGTCACCAAGGACATTGCTGAATGGTAATTCAAAAACATAGTTCCTGAGTTAGGACTGAGGGCTGCTGTGCGAGTTGGGGGCCAGAAAGAGGCAAGGCGTGGGGTGGGGGGAGGGGGGAGGGAAGGATTCTGAAGTTCTGAAGCGCAGGAAGGGCCCCGGGTCCACCACCTCAGCAACATTCTGGACCAGGATTCCATCCAGCCTGCTTTGGGGGAGGCGAGGTGGGGGGCATGCTGGGGTGAAAACACAGGTTTTTTTCTCTTTTCTCTCCCAGGCCACCCCAACAGTGTTCAGATAGGTTGAAAGCAAGTGATCGGGCCTCCTGCAACATCATTGTCTCTTCTCGTGTCATTTCTGCAATACTTTGAATGTATTTGAGGAGATTGGGAGGCTCATCAATCCTAAAGTTTGATAGGACATGTTCAAAAATAATGACAGAGACCTAACAGATGTAATGAATGAGCGTGTTTTGAACACCGCCCACCTGGTTAGAGACGAGTAGGCCTGAGGAGATGATTTGGGGATTCAGTCTGGAACGGGGGGAAAAGCTGAAGAAGGAAAAGAAAGGCGGGTAGGCCTAGTTCTGCGCTGGGGAGTAGAGGGAGAAGCCAAGGGCTTCAAGACACTGTCTGCAGAAGACACTGTCTGCAGAAGACACTGTCTGCAGAAGACACTGTCTGCAGAAGACACTGTCTGCAGAAGACACTGTCTGCAGAAGACACTGTCTGCAGAAGACACTGTCTGCAGAAGACACTGTCTGCAGAAGACACTGTCTGCAGAAGACACTGTCTGCAGAACGTCTAAGCAGCCTGCTCAGCTCCCATCTCCCGGGGAGGCACCCTTTCCTCTCCCCGTTTGTGACACGTTTCTCACTTGAGTGTTGGCAGAGGTTGGAGTTGGGCGGGCTCAGTTTTCTCCTGAATGATCAGGAAAGGTTTCTTAGAGAAGGGCGGTTTTATTTACTTATTTGTAATCCTCACCTGAGGATATGTTTATTGATTATTGAGAAAGAGGAAGGGGGGAGAGATAGAAACATAGTAGAGAAACATCGATCAGTTGCCTCCCACAAGTGACCAGGGGTCAAACCTGCAACCTAGGCATGTGCCCTGAGCAGAAATCAAATCTACAACCTTATGGTGTACAGGACCATGCTCCAACCAACTGAGCGCCCCCGGCTCAGCAAAAGGGTGATTTTAAAACCAGGCTTGAAAAGGGGGACATTTGGATGCACGATGATGGTAAAGTTGAGAAGCAGCACGCACAGTGGGAAGAGCCGGTGCTTTGGAGAGACAGTCAGGGGCTCAAATCTAGCTCTGCCACTTCTCAGCCATGTAATGTTTTTGTGAGGCTAAAACATTTTTTTTTTTCCAATTGCTTGGTAGGAAGTTCCATAAGCACTACTAACTACCCTTTTCTCTGTCCATGGTGACACTCATTCCATGAATGTCTGCCGAGCCCCAACTGTGTGCGGAGTCACGTGCTTCACACTAGGGTCACAAAGATGAGTCAGGAGTCCTGTGTTCCCTTAGAAATTTGCCAGTCCAGTGAGAGCAGCGGACGCAAGAGCAAATCACAAGAAATGTGGGAAGTGCTGCTGCAGCCGAGTACAGCCAGCACCCAGCTCACGGAGCAGTCACTGACACATTCTGGGTGGAAAACTCGGGGCTAGTCTCCCACCAACGAGATGAGCATAAGACCTTATGAGAGAGGTTCTGATCACTGCGCTACTCCTGGCTTCTGTCGCTTTTCACCCGTGTCTTGTCTCTGCTTTGATATTCTCTCCCTTAAGAAATATCTAGTTGCACTGTCTGACACAATTTGAGCTTGCTATAGCAACAGAGTCTAACCTATCCGGCGCTCTCTCCTCCATGAGACAAGCTGTTGTATAGACTTAGACAGTGTTAAAAAAAAAAAAATATATATATATATATAGTTGCAGTGTGGGCATAGTTTGTAAGCTGCCTCAAAGTTACTTCAGAAGGAAGGTGTTATAAATAGAGTAAACATAACAGTTCGAGCATTCGTTGAAGAAGGTTTCACAAAAATTACACAGGGGTTGGACTTTGAGGGATGAATACGAGCCCTTGGTGGGCCTTAGAATAAAGGGTTCCAGCCAGAGGAAGCTCATATTTGGAGGCAGGAAAACACAGCAGGTTCAAAGGCATGAGGGTGAGTTGGGTCTGGCAGGGTTGAAAAGTGTAGGAGGAGGGTGGGGTGGGATGTGAAGAGCGTGCAGTGCTGGGGGGGTGGGGGGCGGAGCTGGGGAGGTCTGGAGGGTCATGTGGGGAGTTTGGACTTTATCCCTTAGGCAGTCGGGGAGGTGTCAGAGGTTTACAGCCTGGACCGTGGCGTGATCACTGTGTTTTAGGAAGATCTCTTTGGTAGCTGCATGGAAGAGGGGCTGGAAGTTTGGGAGGTCAGACACGGGTGGTGAGAATGTGGGAGAAGAGATAGGTGTTGAACTAAAACATAGTAGATGTTGATGATGGGTTACATGTGAATAAAGAGCGTGTTGTGGTTTCTGCTTTGAGAAGCTAAGTTGATGTGGCTAAAATCAGAAGTCAGGATCTTTGGAGGTCAAGTAACAATTTTCTTTTAGCTATGAAGACTTGGAGCTTTCTGCTGTGCCCATGATGGCTGGTTAGAGAGAGGTGGCTGGTTGACAACTGCAGATGTGGGTGGCGCTGAAGACAGAGGAGGAGCCTGGCACCCTCACTTCCTTTGAACCCACGCTGAGGATCTACTGAGGGCAAAAGATACTAGTAAGACGTAGTGCAGGCCTCAGGAGCTCGCTCACAGAGGATGCGAAGAGGTTGCAGTGAGGGTAACTCTGAGTGCTGCAGGAAGAGGTCGGCCCCTGGGGCCCTTGGCCGAGAGATGTGAGGGCTGACCCACGGTCGCTGCTGAAGTGGTGGGAGTAGCAGAGCGAGTCCTCGGAGAAGAGGCACAGGCTGGAGTGGGAACACCTACACAGGGGACTTTCTGTGTTACAAAAGTACTTTCAGGGGAGGGTACTTCAATCAAGATGCCCTGGGAATTTCAGAGAAGCCGGGGTGGGGGTGGGGAGATGCTTCCCAGGATGGAGCCGTGGGGGAGGGGAAGGAAGGGGTCAGAACTTCTACGAACCCTCATTGGGCTTGTAGAGGGGAGCTGTGGGGGTAGAAGGACGGGAGGTGGGAGCCCTTGACTTAAACACAGGCTGGTTCTGCTCACAGTCACACTCAGACACAGATGGTAAAAATAAACACTGCCAAGTTACAGGGCCGCCTGGAGTGGGTGGTGAAGGGGAAGAGGAGGCGGCTCGGTAGAGGAAGCAAGTTCTGTGCTAGGGGTTCAGACGAGCGCCCTCTGAAGGAAAGAAGACGCGAGGCCTAGGTGAGCCCGTCCTGGGGAGCCAGGGCTGAACATTCGGGGGCAGGCGCAGGCAGGTGCGTGCACAGGAACAGTCGTGTCTGATTTCTCTTCTGCACAAAATGACATTGCGAAGGCAGCCGAGTGGTAGTGGAGCTCTTAAAACTTGGCACACGCTGTAATCGTATTTACAAGAAGAAGCCAGGAACTTTTTGTTACGATAAACCCTTTATGAAAGGAGACATTTAAGTCTACGGCCCTACCACCCTGAGCACGCCCAATCTCTTCTTTTCTCGGGTGTGAAGCAGGGTCGGGCCTGGTTAGTTCGTGAATGGGAGGAGACATTTGAGATAGCAGAACATCTACATATAATTGGTTAAAAAAATGCAAATGACCATCAGGTTCGTTTTAACATATATCCCAGAAATATTTGTTGAGTGCCTATGGTGTACCAGGCACTCTTCAGGGGGCTGGGGCGATGGTAGTGAACAGGAGACCTCATCACTTGCTTTAGAGATTTCACCTGGAACTACTTAACCTACAGAGTTAAACCTGGGTGCGGGCCTTAAATCGTCTGAAGTGCTGAGGTCGGTCACTTTATTCAGTTGCAGTGTTCTCCTTCCTTGGCTGGTAGTTCCACTAACCTCAGAAATCATCAGAAAATGCCATCTATGCTTATTTGGCATAGAAGTGGAAATTGGGTAGCAGAAAAACTGGGCCTGCACTGGGGCTAACATGGACTGCCAGCCGTAGCTGGGACTTTAGAGAACATTCCCTTTACCTTGACAGTTTAGAGATGAGAAATTGACAGGGAGGCAAGAGGACTTGTTTGCCATCACGAAATGAATGTCAGAGTTGAGAGCGGTGCCCTTGAGTTTTCCAGTGGGATGGTGGGCAAGGGCGAAGGCAGGAGGTTCACTAGCAAAAGGGCGTCTCGACAGTGAGAAGCCTCCAAAGAGGAGATGGGAGGCCAGGGTTAAACTGAATGATGTCGTTTCACTTTTAGGCCCCTCCTCTGTTACGAGGGCCCCAGGGAGACTCCTGTCTTGCTCTGAGCCTCAGTTTCCTCATCTGTGAAGTGAGAGGATTGGACTGAAGTTTCTTTTTAGTTTTAGCACGTCAGGATCTGTGCTGCTCCCAGAAAAGGTCACTGGGGGGTGCTGAGCCAGGAGACCGAGTCAACGAGTCCAGGACAGGAAGTGTCTTTCATCCCTTTTGAGCAAATTGATCGCCCTCGACCTCTGCCAGGTTTCCTTCAGGGAATGGGCCCCACATTTCCTGCCACTCACCCACTATTTTTGTACGCTTTCCTTTTTCAGTCTTTTCCCAACTCGTGGCCCCGCTCTGGGCTAGTGCTAATCCTAACGCCAATCTATTCTAACAGGAATTAAGGTTCTTCTTCTCGATTCTCGGGATCCTGGGTTAGTGGCCTTGGGCATATCTCTGTCACTGTGCTCATCACACTGCCTTGTCACCAGCCTGTCCACAGTCTGCTGTGTTCTGTTTGCCTTCATTGGACCTGGAGCTCCTTGGTCTTAAGGAATACTCCTCTCTCTGGCGTCGCACATTTGGTGCTCGGCTCATCCTCCAGTATCCTCTCTGCCTCTGCTTTCTCTTGACCCCTCACCCTCGTGTGGACACACACGTCCCGGTCGTTTCTTGCTTTGAAACGGTCTCTGGTCTGCACCGCCTCCTTTCCATTAACATCCTTGCCACTCAGAGTCCAGGCCCGTTGTCATCAATTATTTACCTTAATGATCTCCTTCAACCCTCTCTCTTCATATCCTATACACTCTTAAAGGTCTAGCTCAAATGTCCTCTTGTCATCAAGAACGCAAATAACCTCTTCTCCCCTCTGAACACCCAACACGCTTCGTCCTCCATTATGACGGCTCTTTCAGCGTGCCTGTTGTTTCAGTGACTAGTTCATGCACGCCAGCGCTGCTTCCAGACTGCGGGGTTCCGCCTGTCTTTGTATCTCCCACATATTTTAGGAACACCCTGAGCCTCTGGCAGGGGTTTATTACATATTCGTTGAATTGTGTGCTTATGAAATAAAAGAGCCGGTAAGTATTTGCATCTACAGTTGGTTCCTGACTTAAAAGGTTCAACTTAGGATTTTTTTTTTTACTTTATGATGGTGAAAAAGCAGTGTTCACTTAGTAGAAACCATATTTGCAATTTTGAATTTTGCTCTTTTCCTGGGCCTAGTGGTCTGCACTGCGTTACTGTCTTTCGGCACTGGGCAGGGGTAGCAGGCAGCGGCAGCTCCTGTCAGCCACGCAGTCACGATGGGAAACGACCGATAGTCTATGCAGTGCATGGCGTCGCCAGCGGGTTTTTCTGGATATTGCGTTTTGTGGTTTCACATCCCATCACGTCTAAAGAAATGCCCATCTGTGTCTCCTGCTTCTGGTGAGAAGAGGAAGGCAATTATTTTTGAGACGAAACTCAAGACAATTGCCCAACTGTAGGCAGTTTAATATGGATGGGAGGGGTGGAAAGAACTATGTTTTTTGAAGCTCTAGTCTATGCTTATTCTTTGCCCTCCACTGCAGGACATTGGTGCAGAGGGAATAAGGCAGAGCAGTGGTATTAATCTCATTTTGCTGATGAAGAGTTTCAGGTTAATTGGCTTGCCCAGAGTAACACGGCTAGGTGAGTGTTGACCTTGGGACTTGAGCCCAGGTTTTCTGCATCTGGTTCTTTGGTTCATTTCACTTCAGCTTAAAAGCAGCAGCTCATGAAAGTCCTGACATCTCTCCAAGGTCTCAACATCACGGATCTTCAATCCTGGTTTCCCTTCTCAGTGTTGACTTCGAAGGACTCCCTTTTCCAGGAAGGGAAGTAGAAGTAAAATCTGGCCAAATTTCTCTAGTCTTTGTTTAAATTTTGGGACTTAGTTTGACCCTTCATGGACTTAAAATATCATGGGATGGCGTATGAGTCAGCTTGGGCTGCCATAACAAAATTCTGTGGACTAGTTGGCTTCAACTGCAACAAAAATGCAACAGAAATGCATTTCTCCCCCTTTTGGAGGCTGGGAAGTCCATGATCAAGGTGCCTGCAAGGTAGGTTTTATTCTGAGGCCTCTGCTCTCGGCTTGTAGGTGGCTGCCATCTCTCTGTGTGTTCACATGCTCTCTTTCTGAGCCCTGGGGAGGGTTGAGGGGAGAGCAAGCTCTCTGGGGTCCCTTTTTATAAGGTCACTAATCTCCAACCAGCCTTATGACCTCATTTAACCTTAATTACTTTCTTAGAGGTCCAATCTCCCAAGACAGCTGCTATGGATGGGAATTAAAGCTTCAACATACAAATTTTTTTTGGGGGGGGGGGGGTAACGAACGTTTTTTTGTATTAGATGGATGTTAAAGTTAAATGAACTTATTACAATCTTCTGGTGGTTTAGTCAATGTTAGTGTTTAGGCATTGTGCTTATTCTTCCCTTTCGGTGCTTCTATCATACTGGAATTGTGCTTTTTTATTTTGTCCTGTCTATGGGTCTTTGCCTAGCCCATGGGGGAGCTTCATTGCATTCAGATTTTGCTATTTTATTTGACCATTTTTACTTTAATGCAGTTTTTCGTGCACTGACTGCTTTATCGTGCATGATCCTCATTTTGTGCCTAGCAGGCAGTTTTACGCCTGTATCAGAATGTATTCATTCATTGAATGCTTGCCGGAGGCCCACGGGATGGGGATCACTGGGCCGCTTGCTGGAGTACAACTATGTGGGGAGCGGTGGCACTGTGTGTGGCAGAACTGCAGACGAAAAAGATGATCTGTACTGAGCGGGGTTGGGGGGCAGGTAAGGCCAGTCTCCCTTATAAAAGCTGATGCAGCAGGGAAGGCTTCTTATGTTGTCGTCTATAACCCATCACGGACAATGCTGAATCGTTTTCAGCTAGAATGTGCTTTCTAGCCTCGAATTGAGCTCTTACTGGGGATCCCTTTGGGACATGCTTGTTTTCTTAAGGCTGTCAGCCAAGTGCTCAAGCACAATGTCAGCATTCCCTTCAAGGGGGGCGGGGGGACCATTTTAAAGCTCCAGATTATCTTTACAGTTACTTTTCAAACGTCCATTCTTATCAGATCAACATCGGAAATCATTTCAGAGCCCTGATTGGAGTGAGGGAGGTACACTGGGGTGGGGGTGGGGGGTGGGGGACTAAGAGCCCCGGGTTGAAGACTCAGAGGGAGGAGGTGATGGGGAAGAGAGGGGAGAGGAAGAGCCACAGAACACAGTGAGACAGAAGCGGGCACAGCTCTCCCCAAGCTGCTCTATCCTGGGACCTTTCCCTGATGACAGTTAGATTGCTCTGGAATTTGACATGTAATTTGAGCAAAGGCACTAGAGGCTGCCACTAGCTCTGAAAAGAGAGGGCAAAGCAGAGCGGAGGGCAGCAGGGCATTGGAGTAAGGCCTGGGTTGGAATCCTGGTCCTTCTACTTAATATTTGAGTGACCACCGGCAAGTCCCTGAGCCTCACTTTTCTGACCTGGGAAATAGGAATAATAATTGGCTAGTGGAGATAAACAGCCTACTTTTGAGGTTTGTGGGAATCCACGGGGGCCTTTGGGGCACACGGGCTCACACCAGAATCCCTTTATAGCCCCGCAGAGTGCAAACACGTGGCCCAGGGAGGCCTGCTGTTCTACAAAATTAAGCAAAGTAAATTGGTAACTCTGGATTTACTTAGCTGGTGATTAAATAACTGTTTAGTTAATAGGCTATTAATGGCCCCCAGGTGTTGGTAAATCTGAGCATTTGCTTTTGAGAACAGTTGTATAATTTCTTCTGGTACCTTAATAAAGGTTGTTTTTTTTTTTTAAACAAAATATTGTAGTGTAACAAATGGTGCTCTCAGGAGCTATTTGGGGAAGGATTAAATGATATACTGTATATTAAACACTTAGTGTAGTGCCTGACCCACTATGTACGGCTCAGTAAAAGTTATCTGCTGTTGCTCTGGCCAGCAGGGTTCATTTGGCTGCCTCGCTGTTGCGGGTTTGGCTGTTGCGGGTTTGGTTCCCCATCAGGGCACATGCCTGGTTGCTGGCTAGATCCATGGTTGGGGAGTGTTTTAGCAGGCAGCATCCGTGTTTCTTTTTCTCTCTCTCTCCCTCTCTCTTGAATAAGAATAAATTAAACCTTAAAAAAAGTTATCTGCTGTTATTATCGCAGTTATTAGAGACTCAACTGGCCACACTTAAGGCAAGATCTCTTGCGAATTTCGACTCCCCATGAGCCCACCACCACCTGGTGGCAGCTAGTGGTACTGCACACATTGTGAGGAAGAAATACTAAATTGCTTGGAACTAATTACCGCCATTTGAATTTCACCAAGTACAGCAAGGACTTGGTTCAGTCAGAGTGTGGCTTATTTTCCTGAGAGTTGGAATTCATATATCATTAAACAAAAAAGTGACATTTTTCACCTCCACGGTTGGCACAGATTTTTAAAAATGTTAACAGCAAGGGGTAAGTGAAGTGGGGAAATAGACAGGCTGGTATGCTATTAGTAGCAATGTAAATTGGTACCCATTTCTGGAAGACAGATGGTGATGTAGCAAAAGTCTTTAGTGTTTGCATCTTTTGTGTCAGCCCTTCCTCCTCTAGGAATTTATCTTAAAGAAATGATCAAAGGAAAAAATTACATATATAAAATATAAATGTATAACATTATAAACATGTTACATATTTATGAAATATATAAAATTGCATTATCTATAATAGAAGAAAACAAGGCACAATATCTTTTTCATTTGTGTATCAGATTCTCAAACCTTATAGCAGTGATTTTTAAAAAGAGTTGAGGTGCCCTGGCTGGTGTGGCTCAGTGGACTGACCACCAGACTGGAAATCAAAGGATTGCTGGTTCAATTCCCAGCCAGGGCACATGCCTGGGTTGCTGGCCGGGTCCCAGTCTGGGAGTGTTTGAGAAGCAACCAATCTATGTTTCTCTAACACATAAATGTTTCTCTCCCTCTCTGCTTTCCCCTCTCTCTAAAAATAAATAAATAAAAAATTTTTTTGAAGAATGGGGACAGAAGGAAAGGTAGGCATATTGACATGTCCTGGGCCAGAGGAGTTTGGATGGAAGGTCAGCTCAGAGTCTGCTGTGGGGACTGTGTAGCTTAAGACCATTCAGTATACCTATTGATTTCATAATAAAAATTATGGAAAGTGACTTTAGTCATAAACATCTTGGTAGATAGAGACAATACAGAAGAGATACAGTGTAGGGGATATGTGTTAATAAGTTGTAGTTTGGGGAATACTGCAATTCCAGCCAGCTTCTGCTGCCCTCAGGTAAAACCCACACTGCTTGGCCTCAATCTCAAGGCTTTCTGGCCTGGCCAATGCCCCTCCGGCCTCACGTCTGCAGCTATTCAGGAATTCACATCCACAGTAACCCCTCCCCAGGCACAGTATGTGCATAGCTGGCTTGTAAAAGTGTGATTTTAAACTAGTGTACTGTAAATTTAAAGGCCACAGCCATTTTTCATCCCTGACTTTTTGTTATGGAACTTTTCAAACACACAGGAAGATCAAGAGAATAATTTATTGCATCTGTGTGTTCTCCTCACCCTTGTTGGTGTTCAGGCGTCCCATCTTTGGCCCACGGGACTCCTTTCAAGTTAGTTCCTGATTCTTTTGATATGGGTTTTCTGGTTTTAAATGGACTGTGCTGTCGCTGTCTTGATGCTTTTCTGTTACTCTGAGAAATCAGAGGCTCAGTGAACAGAAGGGCCGGGGCTTGCTGGCCCTTTCCACGAACGGGAACATGCAGCGGCTGCTTTTATTGCTGCATTCACTGCTGCTGGGTGACATTCTTGCCATAATGTGTTTGAGAGAGTACTTTCGTAGGGAGCTTCCTGTGGTTAAAAGACGTGAGAAAAGTGTGAGGTCCAAAAACACGCAGAATTTCAGCAGGATAAGACATTTATTAAGCACCTATTGTGTGGAAGATGCTGACTCTGCACTGGGAGGAGAGGGCATGATGACCTAAGGGAGCCATGCTTGTATGGAGTCACCCGAGGTGAGAGTCCAAGTGAAGGGACACTAACAACGCCAGACTCTTTGAACTCATAGAAGCAGAGAAGAGAAGAGTGTGTGTACCAGGGACAGGGCGTGGGGGCAGATGTTGGTCCAAGGGAACAAAAGTGCAGTTACGTAGGATGGATAAGTTTAGAGAGCTGGATGCAGGCATGATGACGGTAGTTAGCAACACCGTGTTCAATATTGGACATGTGTTAAGAGAGCGGACCTTCAGGTGTTCCCAACACATGGGAAAGTTAACCGTGTGAGGCAATGTGTTAATTATCCTGAATGTAGTAATCATTTTACTATTATATGTTTATCAAATTGGATTTAGGTACGTTAAATATATATAATTTTTATTAAAATGAAAAGGTATGTAGACTTCAATAATAACAATGGAGAAAATGCCCTGACTGGTGTGGCTTGGTGGATTGAGTGCTGGCCTGTGACTCAAAGGGTCGCTGGTTCGATTCCCAGTCAGGGCACAAGCCTGGGTTGCAGGCCAGGTTCCCAATGGGGGGGGCACATGAGAGGCAACCACACATTGATGTTTCTCTCCCGATCTTTCTCCTTCCCTTCCCCTCTCTTTATTTAAAAATAAATAAAATCTTTAAAAAACTCTTTTAAAAGTGATAAAGAAAATGTAATATTATTTTAAAATTTTAAAAAGTATATAATTGATAACTCCTAATATATTAACAAAGACTTTAAAGGATTATGCAGAATAAAAAATAGCTATATGCTATGTTAAGAGAAAAAAGGATACCAGGCTATTAGGACAGTCCAAGCTCCTGACTTTTCCAGTAGCCATCTTTGTGATGTTCGGCAATACAGTTCACTTTACTGGCCCCTGGTTTCCTCGATTGAAAAGAGGGATAAAGAAAATGTGATACATATAATATATGCGAGGTTTGTCCAGAAGGTATCCAGCCAACATAATATGAAAAATAGAGACATTTATTGAAGAAGATACAAGAAACATTGTACATAGGACAATGATGCCTCAGTCCCATTCAAAGTAGGCACCTTTGGGAACTCACACAGTTCTCCCAATTGCCATCAGTTGCCCTGTTGTACACTCCTGAATCTCATCGACAGTCTGAAATCTCTTCCCTTTCAAAGGTGATTTTAGTTTTGGGAAAAGCCGGAAGTTGTGGGGTGCCATGTCTGGGCTCTAGAGGGGGCTGAGTCACCTGGGTGATTTGATGTTTTGACAAAAAACCCTGCACGAGATGTGATACATGAGTCGGCACCTTGTTGTGATGAAGCTGCCAATCACCAGTTGCCCATAGCTATGGCCTCCCGAATTGTCCGAATAGTTTCCATGGAGGAATGTTTAAGCTTAAGAGAAAATTTGATGCAGATTCGTTGCTCTACTTGCGCAGTCATTTTGAATGTAACAGCCACACAGTACACAAGGTCACTCAACAGCATCTACTGCCCCTACTGACTAGTACAGTGAAGTCGTCATTGTTCATGCATACTCATTCCAGTCCACTCTCCTTGGCTGCCAGGTTACGTCGATGTCACACAAACTGATCTCATTATATTAACAACGGCTGGCCTTTTTTCCAGACAGACCTCATATATATCACACACACATATACAATATATATAACATATGTGATGCATAAAAAATAAAATATTATTCATCCACAAAAAAGAAGGAAATTCTGCCATTTGTAGCAACATGGATAGACCTTAAAGACATTACACTAAGTGAAATAAGTCAGAGAAATACCATATGATCTCACTTGTATGTGGGATTATAAAAACAAAAACAACTCATAGATACAGAGAATGGACTTGCCAGAGGCAGGAGGTGGAGGGTGGGCAAAATGGGTGAAGACTGTCAAAGGTACAAACTTCCAATTAGAAAATAGATAAGACCTAGGCATGTAACGTACAGCATGGTGACTATAATTAATAAATACTATACAGGTTATTTGAAATTTGCTAAGATTGTAGATCTTTAAAGTTCTCATTATAAGAAAAAATTGTTGCTGTGTGGTTTGATGGATGTTAGCTAGACTTATAGTGGTGATTCACTATATATAAATATATATGTGTGTGTATATATACATATATATATGTATATATACACACACATATAGGGCTGGCCAAAATGTTCATGTAATTTTTCCATAAAATGAAAGACACATTTTTCATTTCCACCAATAACTGTATTGATTTGGATATTTCGAATATGTGGGCCGTCTCCTGCTATTGGCTTCTAGTGGGTAGAAACCGGGTGCTGCTAACATCTTCCAATGCATAAGGCAGCCCCACAGCAAAGAGTTATTTGGTCAAAATATCAATAGAACCAAGAAATGTCGTAAACCACTTTTGACATGTTTGTTCAGTCACAGCATCTTCTCCATATACTGCACAAATCAAATATTTTCTTGGTGTTTCAGTTGCATTTTTACCTTTCTTGAAATAATAAAGCATCATATGCCAAAAAAGTTGCATATTTCCTTCTATCTTCAACATTAAAATGGCTACAAGAAAAATTCACCGATTTTGATATTTCTATAAAATGCATGCTGATGTGACAGCTGTCACAATACAATCTAACAAAATTGTTTCAAATGAAGTTAAAGACAGCTAAGTGCTACAAGAGCCATCGTCCGGAAAAAAACCAAACGAACTTTTTGGCCAACCCAATATTGAATCATTATGCTGTACATCTGAAACTGATATAATGTTACACATCAATTTTATCTTAATAAAAAATCATTAATGGATAAATGTAGAATGTGCTGCCTCCATAAAATGGAATATCATTGGGTAATAAAAAGGAATGAAGTGTTGATACATGCTACAGGGTAGACAGACCACGAATACATTATTCTAGGTGCAAGAAGCCAGGCACGAGAGACGTCATACTGTACTATTCCATTTCTATGAAATGCCCAGCAAAAAGAAAGCAAGAAAAGCAAGGTGTTGAACTCAATCTATAAGTGCCCAGGCCCTTTCACCTCTGAAACGATATAACTTATTTACACAGGATTGCACACTTTTAAAAGTGGCTTTTACATTTTAAGGGTCACAGACTCCAAACCCTCATTTTAAAGATGGAGAAACTGAGGCTCCCTCAGGAGCGTGGTTACACCACGGTCACACACATAGTGATGGAGATGTCAGACGTTTGGGGGTGATTCCGAAGTCTTGATAGTGTTTACATTATCTGTTACATTTGGTTACACAGTGGCTTCTCTGTCTTCAGCTGTGACAAAGCTCTGAGGAAGCTTCGTAGTTGAAAAGCCGTGTAACATTCTGAATGCAGGGAATAATCAGTCTCCTAGCACGAACCAAATAAACAAATGAGAGTTCCACATTGAAGTCCCACGAAAGATGTTTAACTTTTTTTTTTTTGCTGATATTCTCAGAATGGCCAAGACTTACAACAAAGGACCTACTTGAACATCTTTGAAGTAAAACCCTGTTGCTAGTAAACTTCTGAATGTTCTCCTGGGACTCTCCTAAGTCAACATTCACAGAAAAGAAAGTACTACTGTATTTTCAGACACGGGAATCAAGATTCGCTGACATTTTTATCGCTGGAGTTCCTAATTATTGTTTCAAATTTCCTTTTACAGGATCGCTAACGGCCGGGAGAAATAGAGTGGAAAATGCAAAACAACGAAATTATAAAACCTGCCAAATACTTCTCAGAATTGGAAAAGAGCATCCTGCTTGCTTTAGTGGAAAAGTACAAGTATGTGCTGGAATGTAAGAAAAGCGATGCACGAACTATTGCGCTCAAGCAGCGGACCTGGCAGGCGCTGGCCCACGAGTACAACTCTCAGCCAAGCGTGTCGCTCCGGGATTTCAAACAGCTGAAGAAGTGCTGGGAGAACATCAAGGCTCGGACCAAAAAAATCATGGCCCATGAGAGGAGAGAGAAGGTGAAGCGCAGCGTGAGCCCCCTGCTGAGCACACACGGCCTGGGGAAGGAGAAGATCGCGGGCGTGCTGCCGGAGCAGCTCTACTTCCTGCAGGGCCCTCCGGAGGAGGAGGCCGAGTACCACCCGGACGCTGCCGCCCCAGGTATCGCTCCTGAGCCCGGCCTGTGTGTTCTCGCTGGTACCTGTTCCACCTTTGAATTTTAATACCCTTAATTCTAAGGGGCTCCATTAAAAAGAAACTTTCATGTCAAACTTGACTTTCCCAATTCAAAATCTCCAGATTGCATAGGACATGCAAGTCACATAGTACATAAAAACAAAAGCACTTGTTAATGTCTTTGTGCTGTCTCTCTTGGGGAGAGCTTCCTTAGCTCCATTATCACTGAAGAATAAGGAAAACTAAGGGGCTACGTTAATATAGTTGTCGTTAATGAAGTACCTTAGTTGCTTATCTTGAGCTATCTCAAATATGTTAAAGTGGGTTTGTTTGAAGATGTGTTTCATTCACTCATGCTTTTTTTTTAATGTTTTTTGAGGACCCATAATGTGCATTCAAAAGGCCACATTAAGAAAGTGAACTATTTCAGACTTAAGGAAAGTTGTGAGACTAACAGAACAAACAGCTATTTAGCATTTGCCCAGATTAAATACCAGCATTTCCTGCCATTATAAAATTGTGAAGTAGTTTTGGTTTGTAGCACCTTTGGGAACTTAAGAAATTCTGGAAAAAATCATTTTAGTTTTAATATACTTTCACTGAAAAGAGAAAAATGTTATATAGGATTCTTAGAGAAGGAAAAGATTGTCATATAATCGAGGAGGTAATGCTAGTATGTCATAGCTTTAAAAGGTTGGATTTAAAGGGCTCTTGAAATGTCTCCAGTCCCAAGGAGGGTGGGAAAATGCATATAGATAAATTGCCAATAATTCCTGCCTCTTTTATGATAAGAATGGCCAGTTTATATAAAGATTCATTGTAGTTTGCAGGAGACACATTTAATAATTCTTGAGAAGGCCAGAAGTCTGTTCGGAAGGTTCTCTAAGGACCCAGCAAGCGTTTGCCTAGGAAAGTCTGATTTTTGGTTTGCAGGATGAGAAATTCACTGATTAGTGTCCCCAGAAAAGATTGAGCTCTAGGGGGGCTGGCTAATTAAAAGTCATAGATGTTACCTGTGTAGAGTGAAAAAGCTAAATAGCCTAATGAACTGAGTAACATTTTGGTTAGCACATTTTTTTTTTCCTGTAGGCAGATTATCCTGCGAATCTAAATTACCATAAAAAGTTTGCTTGTTGATCATTTGACTAAGGCTAAGTCTAGGGAGCCTACTGGGCGCTCACAGTGGTTAAGGTCATAACATGCATTGTTTTCCAGGGTAGCAGCCCTGTGTCTGAATTTTGATTCTTGAGTCTCAAGTCACAGTACCTCCTACCAAACAGTGCTTGTATGGACACTGACAACTCTGTCTTGCCCTTTCTCATTGCTGCTTCTATGGGGATGGGGCCCGCTGCTAATAGACAGTGCTCTTGTTTTGGAGATATCTGTAGCTTCAGCCCGTTACTCTCTATCATACTGGCTTTGGAGCCGTTCAGTCCCTGTGAGGTAGTGAAGGGACTGGTCCTGGAGGACGGAGCGAGGGCTGAATCAGCAGGGCTGCCTTTCAAGTTGTTCCGTTCTAAGACACATTCATTGCCAAGGAAGATGCTGGTGTGGGCTGCTGTCAGTTCACTTTGCAAATCTTTCATCTCTGTGGTGGGGTATTGATTTCATAGGGTTATTCTTTTTTAAAAAACATTTTATTTATTTATTTTTAGAGGGAGGAGAGGGAGAAGGAGAAGGAGAGAAACATCAATGTGCGACAGATACCTTGATCGGTTGCCTCTCACAGGCCCCCAATCACATGCTTATTCTAAGGGGGCAGTCTGATTTCCCCATTTTCAAATTCTAGGGTAGGATCTAGAAAGTTCATCCCATAAGTGTTTTTCTCTTTCTTTTTGGAGGAAATGGTATAATTAATTCATATAGTCATCAACAGTTTATAAATTTCCAGTTAAAAGGGAATAAATATGGATTCACAGTGTCCTTTCTGTAGTGATGTTTGCTAGACACTAACTTGTAAAAGAGACTGATATGAACTTGGATGCTTGTACACATGACACATGAAACTTCTCTTTTTGCTGGTGATCACTGAAGTACAGCCAGAGGCTACCTGTTCTGTCTCTAGATCAACTCTGGAGGGTGGCGGAGAGCCAGGGGGCTTTGTCAGTTAGGGAGTGTGTCCAAAGGAATCTATTAACACTAGTAGATAAGGTACTAGAACTCCTTCTATGCATTAAGGCAGCTTTGGGGTTACCCCACTCATTTTGTATTTAACTTACTTTTAGGAAATGAAAATAAAGCTAGAATTGTCCATCATTCCTTCTGGGTCCTGCTGGGGAAAAGGTTGAAAACCTGCATTAGGCTTGTGGCTCTTATTAAATCGGGTGTATTTTGACACATGGAGTCACTATGTGTGTGTGTTTTACTCTCATTAGTATCTCTAACACTGCTGCCCGATACAGTGGCCACACGCCACATGTGGCTAGTAAGCCCTTGATATGGAGGCAGGCCAACTAAATACACACACTGAATCTTGAAGACTTAGTACCTAAAGAAATGCAAAATCTCTTACTAATAATTTTTATATTGATTACACGTAGAACTGATAATGTGTTAAGACACATGGGATTTAAAACTATTTTACTTCAACCAGTGTCACCTCTTTCACTTCTCTGATGTGGCATGTGAAAATGAAAATGGCACCCGGAGCTCGTATTCCACTTCTGTGGGACAGCACCCTTCTAACCCGTCACAGGGCACGTGCCACACGGAGGTGCTCAGAGAACGGCTGGGATCCGGTAACCGGTGTTCCACTAGAGGCCTCCCTCCAACCAGTTTTCTCTGTGAGATGATTCCAACTTCATCTGCTGTGTCCTGGGTGTTATTAGCTTTGTCAGCGACTTCCTTGAAATGCACATCTGCATTTGAACACAGTAGTTTTAAATTAAAATGACAGTTTAACACTTAGGAATGTACTTTTGGACTTCCCATCCAAAAAGCCCCAATATTTACCCCTTAAATATATTAAAGCACTCTATATTCTGCAGATTTATGATGTGCGATGATTTGGCTTTGACACTTATCTTCCATTTTAAGACAAGTGAGGTTGTCCTTGGGGGCAGTTTCCCAGAACAAATTCAGGGGAACCACAAAATTTGCTGGAAAGGGTCAGGGCGGGGTAGGATAACTAAATGTCAACTCTGTTTAAGCAAACTAAGCTTTCAGGTAGTATTTAAACATCGTAGGAGAACTTATATTTAATTTCCTATGCTGTTATTTACTATAAAGCTATATTTGAATCATGTAAACATGGGTACTCAAAGCTATAGTTAAGTAACACAAACGTTCCTTTATAAATCCCACTACTGCCACTATTTAATCCAACCCTACTCTTTTGGGGCGAGAACTCAAGTGCAGGGGACCAGCTCTACTGCCAGTGATGGCATCACCGGCCCTTGAAAAGCCCCCTTTTTGTGTTGCTTGTATAGTTATTTCCTCTTTATCCCCACTCAGCACCTCCGTCTTCTCCTCAGTCCCCTACTCATTCCAATGTGGTTGTGTTTTCTCTCCCATGTTCTCAAAAGCATGCACTGCTCTTTTGTGTACATATATTTTTAATTTACATAGATTAAAATCTTGCTATAGCTACCATTTTCTTGCTTTTTTCCACTTAGAGTGATGTTTGTAGGATCTGTTCCCATTGCAGCGTGCAAGTCTGATCTGTTTCTTTTGGTGGGTGCACAGTATTCCATGGAGCGCGTCCACCACCTCTCGTTTAACTCCTTCTCCCAGTCAGTCCCGCTCCTTCTGTCCCGTTGAGAAGAGCTGCATTCGGGTGGAACACAGTTTCCTTCCCCTTCTGTTGCTGCCACAGTAGGTTTTTCCTGCTGATATTAAATTTGCTCGAATTGCCCAAATGGAAGAACACTCCCCTGACTGTGTTCTCCCGTCCCAGGAAAGCCCTTAGGCTCTCATATCCATTTTGCACAAGATTGCATTGGTTTCTGCTGCAGGTGGCTTAGTTCTTCCTGGGAGAGAGATCATGTGCTGTGTGTTTGCAGCAGGCTGCCATTCCCAGGCCAGTCTTTCTCCAGTTAAGAGAAGATTCTCCCCACCCAAACACTAGCTTCCATTCATTGGAGCTCATATTTGTGTGAAAGTTAATGCATACTCTGTCTGGCTTCTCTAGGTGTAAGCCCCAGCTTCTGCCAGAGCTTCTCAAGACGCCTGGCTTTTTTTCCTTCTCCTTTAAGATATGCATGTTACCACACATTTAAACTAAAAAGAGTAGTTTTAAAATATAGTCATTTCTGTGCTCCTGGACATGAACATACTGTATTTATGTTCATAGCTCTAGAGAAAAATTCGGAGATCAAAATTCAGAATCTGTATCTATATTCTTAATAATAGATGGTCTTGTAGTGGATACAACCTGGAGGCTGTATTTTAAGATACAGAGGTGATCAGCTGAGCAGGCGAAGCAGCGAGAGGCTAGGTGTTGTAATAGTTGAGCTTGGATTTTGAGAGGATGAAGACTTGGATTGGAATCCTGGTTCTCTGAACTAGCCAAATGACTTTGGATGCTGCGCTTGGTCTTCTATAATAATACATCCTTCAGAGGTTCATTGTACGGTTACATGAGGTAATGCCTGTAAAATAGTAGCTGTTGTCGTCAATCATTATCATCATCGTCAGGTCCCCAAAGCCTAGAATCGTTGAGATAAAAATGAGCATTTAAATATTGGGAGAGAGGAGCCATTGTCAGGGCATGAACCCAGGCATAGCCTCTGGAATGGAGTCAAAGCAAACAGAGGCTAAAGGTACCAAAAAATACCTAACGTGTCCAGTCTTCAGAGAAGGCACTTTCGGGTCTCAGAGTAGAAAGGAGACAGACGAGGTAATCCGCTTTACAATTGATGCTCACATCGGAGGGACCCTATTCTTAGTGTTAAGTGCTTCCCATTCCTTGGTCCCGAGCCCCAGCTAGCCGCTCAGAACACACTGCTCTTTCTCCCTGGCTGTGCTGTGTTGGGAGGGGTACGGCCCACTGCAGCCAGTGCAGCCCCTGTGCCTTTCCTACGTGCCCAGCAGGGTACCAGGCCCTCTGCTGGCTTCCTTATGGGGAGGAATGCAAGCTGGTCTCTGCCTTCAAAGTATTCGGGGGCCCGAATGGGAGGTAGTTAAACCTCCTGCTTTAACAAGTGCTCTGCCAGACGTAGGCTGGTAGGCGCAGGAGGTGGCGGCAGCATGAAGAAGGGACATCGAGTCGAGGCCAGAGCCCTTGGAGGTGGGAAGGATTCGTAGGGAGACACTTCATTATCTCTGGATGGCACAGAAGTACTCTTTGTTCACCTTCTCTTTGAAAAGTAAGATTTTTACTTTTTCTTTAACCTCAGGGAGGGACTAGTTAGTTATGCTTGTTCTCTGACCCCTTGGAATGAAATCGTCTCAACAGTAGCCACTTTCCTTTCGTTAACAGAGGATTAGGAGTTAGGTTCCCCCACTAGCCATTAACATTCCCAGCATCCCATCTTCTGGAATAAAGGAGTGGACACAATATTGTAGCCAACTCTTGTGAATAAAGTGATGGCATTTTTCTCCAAGGAGACGACTCTCATTATTGAAGTTATAAAACTTCCCAAGAAAGCCTTGGAGTCACAGGAAGGAGGCTCCATGGGTTAGAGGAGTTGGTGGTTTCCTTACTGAAACTCCCCAATTGATATTAATCTCCTTGTCCTATAAAAACAATGGTGCAAACGTGGCACCACCGAAAATGGCATCATTTTGTATCCGTTTGCTCTTTTCCGTGTTTGTTCAAGGCTTCAGCCAGGAAATATTTACAAGGCATCCACTGTGTACCAGGCAAAGTCAGCAGTCCCAAGGATAAAAGAAATGAATCCGGGATGGTCCCAAAATAATACTAGTACAGGGTGCAGAAGTAGGTTTACAGGTATGCGTACACAAAACATAGTGTTTACTCTTGTATTATTTCTTATTAGTCATTGTATTATTTTCCACATGAACCACTGTGAACCTACATTTCCCCCACCCTGTATGTGTTAAGTACAGTAATAGGAGAGTCAGTACAGAGAAAGGGGGGGGGGGAGCTGAGGTTCCACAGAGCAAGTGGCATTGATCCCGAGTGAAGCAGGAGTTAGGGGAGGGGCAGAAGGGAGACTGGAGTAGGGCTGTGTGTTTGGGTGAGCTGTGGGGACAGGTAGGTAAGCCCAACTGCAGGCCGATGGAGCAGGGAGTCAGAATTATGGAGAAAAGCATGGCCTTTAAGAATGACTAGTTTGTGGTAGGACTGAAGGGTGCACAGGGTATTTTGAAGAGTAAGGCAAGAAAGATGAAGGAGGGTTAGAACCGGATTATGAGGGTTACTTAGGGTGGACTGAAAACAGTCAAATAGAAGTAACTTGGGGGAATACGAAAAAGTTAGAGGCTGGTGGAACAAGAGTCTGAGTCCCCAAAAGGACATTAAAAAAGATGCAGTCAGAGAGGAAGCTGCAGGAAATTCAGGGGAGGGCGATGGTTCAGAAACTAATAGAGGGACAAAAAATTCAAAAAGTATCGGTCAGTGCTAGGGACAGGTAACATAACAGGGACATTCACAAGTGTCTTTGGATCTGAATACTTCACAGCCAGAGGTGGGAGGCTGAAGAGAAATGGTGTGCTGGGTAAGTTAAGCCAGGGAGGGTAGACTCACATCTCAAGGAGATACTCACATCTCAGGGAGAAACATTTATGAGATAATTATCCAGGGCGAGGGAAGTGACCAGGAAACAGAGCAATGGCCCCCTGGGGGTGTGGAACGCACCCTCACGGCTGGGCAAGAGTGGGAAAAGGGGGTCGGACGGAGGGAGAACCGAATCTGTTGGCCTTGCACTGTGGTCTTCAGCCCTTTCAGAGCTGCGCACACTGCAGTTCAGAACCTAACATCAATGTAGCAAGGTCATTGGTTCTTGATACGCGTTGTTGCTGACCACTGTTCCTGTAGTCTGCAGTTTTAGCAATGACACGATGAAACACTTTGTCATTACGTCTTCAGGGAAACTTACTTTGGATTTGTGGGTTTTTAAAAAGTCAGGTGTGGCAAGGGCCCTTGTCCACATGCAGGCCAAAGCAGATGCTATTTCAGATGCACCCAGTAGTGGGGGACCCTGTCGTTGAAATAGGATGATTTACTCTCTGCCTGCAAAATCTTTGAACATTTGTTTTCTGCTACTGTTTTTCAGAATCATTTGCTGTTTCAAATAGAGAACTGTGCGATGATGAGAAAGAGTTCATACATTTTCCAGTGTGTGAGGGGACCTCTCAACCTGAACCCTCGTGTTCAGCTGTCAGAATAACAGCCAATAAAAACTACAGGAGCAAAACCTCTCAGGAAGGTGCTTTAAAAAAGATGCATGAGGAAGAACACCATCAACAAATGTCCATCTTACAACTGCAGCTGATACAAATGAATGAGGTGCATGTGGCCAAAATCCAGCAGATAGAGCGGGAGTGTGAGATGGCAGAGGAGGAACACAGGATAAAAATGGAAGTTCTCAATAAAAAGAAGATGTATTGGGAAAGAAAACTACAAACTTTTACCAAGGAGTGGCCTGTCTCCTCATTTAACCGGCCCTTTCCCAATTCACCCTAAGACTGTGGGGGTGGCTTCCTTGTGATGAATCTGTGTTGGCAAAGAATGTCTGGAACACGGACTTGCGGTCAGTAACCCGTGAAAGAGCTACAAGTAGGACACTTAGCGTGGTAGTAGTCACTTATTTAAGAAAACATTCAGGTAAACAGTTGCACCTTCTTACATGGCCAAGAAGCTGTTATAGTCTTCTGAAAATGATCACCAAGAGTGCTATGATTCTGAATGTCATGTCTCCCAATTAGAATTCACACAAGAACCATGTGTGAGTGTCGTTGTTGTATTTTTTTTTTATCAAATGCAAGTGTGACTATAAAGGAGTGTGACTGATTTTTTTTTTTTTAAACAGACAGTAGAACTTTTCTGCCCAAACGAATGCCCTCCCATGGAACGTGGCCGCCCCGGGAGGCCCCGCCACGCTTCTCTGGCTGTCGCGCACGCAGCAGAGGTCTTTAGGAACCTCCACGAGAGCCGCGGCGCCTTGTTCATTTACTCAGTGGCATCCTCTGAGTGTGGACTTTCTGATTTGAAACAGCCCGACATTTGGAAGGATATTTTCTGATGTGGCTCCTAAACTTCCTTTTTAAGGTTTTTCTCCAAAGAGGAGTTCAAATAATGTTGCCCACAAAGGTAGCTTTGTTGAAACTGAGAATGTAGCTACTCGGAGGGAGAAATGTTCATTTAGATTTCTACATTCTGTCATGTTTGTTTTATTAAAAGAAAAGACTTGCAATTTTATAGTCACACTGTGTATGTTCTTTGAAGGTGCTGCCTTCCCACTGTGCTCCCCTTTGGGCCTTCCCTCTGTAGTTTTTTCCCTACTTGGTGCTACTGACTGAACAGCTGCCCTTGTTTTTAACCTTTAGCCACCTAGGGATCCTTCCCTTACCGTGCTTCTGGTGCTAGCTAATAGTACTGCTATGTAGTGTACATCACGCAGTTAGCATTGGGCTTTTTAAAGAATCCATTACCAATACATTTGGAAATAGGGATTGATTCATGGGTGTTTTGGTTGAGCTGTGATGTAGCTTCTCCTGTAGCCTAGTGTTAAAAACAGCCCTGGAAATTGGGCCTAGCGGTATCTGGCAGAAGCAAAGGGGACACTTAAGTGCCAAGGCCGGTCAGCAATTGCTGAGAATGAAATTTCAAGGCCACGTGCCAGGGAAGGAGGAATAGGTATGGCAGAGGCTATCCAGGGAGTGTAGGACTAAAAGTCAGGGCTTGAATTCTGAGTTTGGTTCTGCCTCCAGCGCTCTCTGACCTCAGGTACCTTTTAATCCTTGGCTGTGTTCTTTCCTCTCCAGAAAATGAGGGAGTTGGTCAAGATAATGTTCAGAATTTGCTACAACTCCCTGACTGTAGTGTGGTCTGCATAGTCTTGAAGGAGTGCCGCTTACATCATCATTATCCAAGGCCTCGGGTCCATAGTTCACAGCACTGGCCAAGCTTCCCTCCTTCATCATTTTGAAATTTGGGTCTTAGGGACTGTACGTTCAGTAAGATACACATACACTCATTATTGAAGCACTGCATAAAACAAATGGGCATCAATTTATTTGTACATTATCATATTTTAAGTCTCATAGAGGAACTGGTTATTTATAGGAACGCTGTGAAGACTAGGCTTCTTTGAAAGTAGGGATCCTGCTGTAAGGATTTGTGTTCTTCCCGTAGTTTTTACCAAATGGACCTTTTAGTGAAGAAGCATCTGGATAAAGTCCTAAACTTTAATGGCTTATGGGAGACAAACTAGACCTTCTGTGCCGTCCCACCGCCTTGGGGACACGGGCGTGAACTGAGAAAAGTTTGCCTTTGCTTCACCTATTGCTCCATCTGGAGATACCGGGAAGAGGCAGATTCTGGAGACGCACTTGAGATTTTACGTTTCTTACAAGCTCCCAGGTTATGCCAGTTCTGCTTGTCCAGTCGCCACACTTCCGGGTAGCAAGGTTGGAGAGGACCCTCAGATGTTTTCTCAAAAACAAAATCAACTTTGTTTTTAGGTAATTTGGGTCCCTTTTTTTGTGCAGCATTGTGCTGGGTGTTTTTCGCTCAGAATTGACCTCTTAAGCATACAAACAACAATGTAGAACACAAAAAGGACTCACCCACATAATGGAACTATAAAAGCATCAAACTAATTCTTAACTGAACAAATCGAGGATCATTAAGCCAGAGACCTAAAATGCCTTGTTCTACTGTAGTGGCATTTATAAGTTTCTAACGGCAATTTCCCACCTTGGCTATGCGGTAGAAACAGTGTTTAATAAGTAACCCCACTGGGTCCTGCTCCCAGGGGGTTCTGATTCATTTGACCTGGGTTGGGGCCTGGTCCAAAATAGTTTTTGGCAGCTTTTCAGGGGATTATGATACCTAATTGGGATTGATAGCCACTGGGGGAGATTTCCCAAATATTTCTCATTTGAACCTTAATTGTGGGAGGTCACGCAGAAGTGAGGAAATAATGCTGAGAGAAGAACCACCTGACTAGGAAATGGCAAAGTAGAACCTCAGTCCCAGGTCTCTTGACACGAAAAAAAATAGTTTCACCTGACTCCTCCATCCCTCAGGGCGCACGGTGCATTTGTCACATCCTGAGAGCCAGATCAGTGTCTCCATTCAAGAGCAGGTCTATCTCAATTCATTTCACTTTTAAGCAGTTACTTACCTGAGAAGGAAATGCAGTAATTATTTCTTGGTAGGTGCTCTGGAGAATTGACATGAGTATTGACCCAGTTCACCATCCTCCATCCTGCCAAATCATGGACACAGCCCAGTGGGAAAGGGAAGACTTGGGCACAGCTGTTATGCACTTGATTAGTGCATGCCTTCAAGTGCCTTGGTAGCTCAGAGCAACTTGAAGGAAGGCTTCCCAGAGGAGGTGACGTTTAAGCTAAATCTTCAGAGCTGGCATTTTGGGCAGGTGGAGATTTGTAAAGCAGAGAAAAATTCACTAGATGCCAAGTCCCATTGAAGAGTCAAGATGATGAGATAATTGGGAGGCAGTGAGAACATGGGGACTTTCCATATTGGGCAGTAACCTGACCAAAACTGTGCTCCAGGAGGCAGATTAGAAGACAGAACTGAGTTTAGAGAAGACTGAGGTCTGGGAGATGAGGTAGGAAGGCTTGGCCCTGGTTAGGATGAGATGATAGGAGGACCGAGAGGAGGCTGCAGTCAAAACCAAGGACATCAAGGTGAAGGGCTTCGCAGAAATGGAATCAGTCAGACTTGGCAGCTGATCATTTTTTTGTCGGAGAGAAGTGGTCAAGTTTAAAGTTAGACACCTGAAAGAATGATCCTGCCTCTTGACATAATGGAAGAAAGGATGCATTTCTGGCTCTGACCCGTCTTAAGGGAGATCTACACACACAGAGTAGTGCAGTTGCCTCCCACTCGGCCTCAAACACACTGGCACCTCCGCTCATTTCCTCTTCTGCTGTCACCTCTTCGCTCTGACTCCTGCCTCTTCAGCTGCCTGTGCTGCCTCTTTCACCTGTTCATCTGACTTCAGCCCCTCCCTGCTGGGTCCTTGTCACCCCACTCATTTGGTACTGCCTCTGCCATCATCACCTCGATTGCAGCTGGTGCTGTGTCAGTCAGCATCTCTTATAATGACTTCACACTAGAAAGAGCTGAAAAGGTTATTTCTTTACCTTGCACTTCAGCTCTTTTCTAGACAGTTGGCATCTACAAATTTCATTTTTTAAAATATCTGATGTTGTCTAAAGGAGGATGGGCTGCGAGGGGTTGTTAAGCCCCATGGATACCCAGGATGCCCCCTGACACAAATCAGACATGGGATCCTACCCTGCGAAGCCTCAAAAATTAAGGAAATGTTTTGGGAGTTTTTCAGGCATGCAGAATCTTAAAATGCATTTTGTTTTTAAAGATGAAAGAGGAAGCGAGGCAGCCTGGCGGATGTGTGCATTTGAGCTGTCAGCAGCCTCTGCAGTGTCAGATCAATCACGTCAACACTCAGTCTGGACCAGGAGAAAGGAATGGTTCTACCTCCTGGGAATGTCTGAAGGACCTGATAATTATATCTGGCAAAGCCATAAAGAGTGGCTCAGTAATGTCATTGCTAAGAATTACCCTTTAATAGCATTTCTGGATGTCTGAGCTTTTCAAAGGGAATGACACTCAGTTTCTGCTGCCACTGTCCTTTCTGTTGGGCTGCTTCCCAGGTGGTCCTCCTGTTCTTTCCTGCCCCCACTTTGATATCGGGTTGGTTTCCCTTCTATCGTCCTCCTTCACAGGCCTGTTTCTCCGCCCCTTCCGTCTGTACCTACAATGATCCCCCTCTTCCCTGTTTCAGAGATGTAGTCCCGTGAGAACGTGTGTGAGCGAAATACTTGCCAAGGGACAGCAGATTCAATATCTGGTATCAGCAAGGAGAGGTGTAGCCTTAGACCGGCAGAATTACTGATGACTTGTGTTGGTGGGATTCAGCAGTCATGGGAAAGGTTGCCAGTGATCTGTGGCTACGACATGTTCTTTTCCTAATTGTGCCATCGATTATGCCCGTCAACAAAACTTACTAATCTCTGCCTCAGTTTCTCCATCTGTGAAAGTGGTGTAATACTTATCTACCTCCCTTGAATGTTGTGAAGATTAGTCTGTTAGCAAAGCACTTTTGAAATAAAGTGATGGAAAGCATTTTAACATTATCGTTGTCCTTGTCATATGGATGCCCTCCCGTAGAGATACTGCCCTGCAGGGAAGTACCCGGGTACACCATGGTTTGGGAACACCCAGTATTGAAAAAAAGTCCACGTAGGTACAAGGGGGTGAATATTTGTGAAAAATGTCAACATGGCCTTTCCTTAAATAGCCCTTTGGTGCGTTTAACTTGAGATTCAATGTACAGAAGGGTGATTTACATAAGATAGTTAAAGAATACATCTATTGAACTTGTATTAGCCACTGTAATTACTGGATTTACAAACTAGGTATTAACCTAACAGCACAATGTATCATCAGTAGATGGGAAACTCCCATTTCTCTCAGAATTGTGTGTGAAGATTCTCTCACGGTTGCCACTGATTGGAATGGGTTTCTTGGGGAAAAAATTTCAAGTTTCATTGTTATATCTGCTTATATCTCCTTGGCCAAGGTGAGTCTTATGGTTGAGCCCAAAGTCAAGGGGAGAGAAGTAGACTCCTCCTAAGAGGGTGAGGGGAGAAGGTGAATATTTTCACATAGTGACTGAATCTTCCACAATATCACAAGTGGGAAGGGAAGTAGCAGGATCCAAAGAATTGAGACTATGTTATAAATCAAGAGACAGGGAATCGCGGGGAGGGCGTTCCTTATTTTCTACTGAGACACACCCTTACTTCTTTTTTTCTTTTTTTTGGGGGGGGGTGCTTTAAAATAGTGATAATAATAGAATATACCATGTTTTGCCATGTATAATGTACGTCCACGTTTTTGGTCCAAACTTTAAGGAAAAAAATCTTTTGTTTTAATTTTTTAATTCAATTATTTATTTATTTATATTTAGAAACAAAACTGATGATCATATTCCAGGGTATCATTTTGCATATGGATATCATTATTGCTTTCTAGAGTTTTACTTTTAACACATAAGCATAAATAAAAGAATTAAAAACATTTCCATAGATACAGAATTAATACTGCCAATATATAATATGCATCCTTATTTTTCCCTAAAAAATTTGGGCAAAAAACTACATTATACATGGCAAAATATGGTATGCCATAGAGATGTTGGATTAAATGAGTAATATGTATTTATTTCTATGTATTTATAACAGACCCTGATGTATAAACACTAAGTGTTGGCCATTATTTTTTTTTTCTCAAAGTCTTATGGTTTCTAAATGGGGCCAGAAAGATTTGAATCCAGTTTGCCCATCTCCAAATTTAAAATTCAGGCTTTTGAGAATCAGACTATACAGCCTTTCCATTCAGAGCCTGAGCTCAAATCTTTGCTTTGCAAAGAACAAGATCTCTGAATATCAGACCACCGTCTATAAAACACCTACTCCCTGAGGTTGCTGTGAAGACAACAAGAGAATACAAAGATGGAAGAGCCATAGAAACTATAAAGTCAAGTCCCTCCCACCCCGTAAAACTCCTAAACCTCTCCTGTAACATATTCTATGTTACAAGAGAGAATCCAAGCCTCTCTTCCCCCATCACCAACCTTCCTCTTCGTTGCTCCTTCCAGCCTCCCCACTCTGTGACACTCCGGAATAGGCCATTGGTTTCTTGGTTTTAGAGCCAGGCTCTATGAAATTCTGCTGATCTCTCTACCTGGAGTACTCTCCCTCTCCCTATAACTACTTTGTCATCACCTACACTGCTGAAGTGTCACCCACTCTTCAAGGTCACGTGACACGAGACACAGGTCTGGAACCTGGGCTCTGGTCCCAGCTTTGCCAGTAACTCACCACAAGATTGAGGGCAACTTACTAGGTCTCTGGATATAAACTGAACTTCCTTGTTTGTAAAATAAGAGGGCTGGAGGAGAGGATCTTTAAATTCCCTTCCCCTGTTCTAATACTCTAATTCTGAAGCTAAACTAATCTTTTCGGTTTATCTCATGTAACCCGTTTTCAATTTCACATCCTCCTTAAAAGATAATCTGTACACGAATGGAATTCAAATGCTTCATCCAACTTCACGAGCCCCAAGGTTGCAAGCACCATTTGTGAAAGCTATCAATACGAGCATAATGATTGTACTTCAACCGCTTATAAAATAATCTAAATACAGTCAATGCAAGAATTTCTAAATGATGGACACAAAAGGGTGGTTGCTTTCCAAAAATATAATTTCTCCAACAAAATGTAATTGGCTGCTGTTGACTCGAGCTGTTTCAAATTGCCTGATTCTGTAGAATATAGAATACTTCTACTTATAAATTGCCCTGTTCTAAGGCAATGATGTGCCCGGAATATGTAGATTTTTATATATGCTTTTAAGATTCTTATCAGTTGATTTCCGTAGATGTTATTTGTTACACACATCCAGGGCTGTCTGAAAACCTACTTCAAATATAAGAAAGGAAGGAAATTAGCATTTATTGAACATTGTCTATGGGTCCTAGGCATGTTTATATATTATTTTACTCCACAGGAGTAGGTAATGTTATCCATATATTAAAGATAATGAAATGAAGCTTGGAGAGGCTAAGTGACTTATTCAACATCATACACCAAAAGTTCTGGATGTATTCAATGTCACTGAACTGTACACTTAAAAATGAGTAAAACGGTAACTTTTATGTTACTTCACCACGATAAAAAATAAAAAGAAATCACATGCTTACCTTAATTAGATTTAGATCCCAAGTCAGTATGCTTTGGTTAGTGTGTTAATGGCATAGATTATATTTTAATTGCCTGGTTATATTTATCAAGATCTGTTAGGACTATGGAGCCATAAGCAAAGAGAAGCAGAGAGAAGAGTAAAGTGAGGTTAAAGGTGTCAGCAATGGCAAAGGTGCTACCCCAATTCCATCTGAGAGCAGGCAGAGAATCAGTGACCAAGGGCAAAAAAAAAAAAAAAAAAGAGATCACCAATAAGTCTTGCCCTTTGGATTCATGGTTCTCAAATATTAATGTGCAAAGGAGTCATCTGGGTGTCTTGTTACAAATGCAGACTGTGATTCACTAGATCTGGGGTGGGGCCAGAGTGTGCATTTTCAAGCTCCTGGGCGCATGCTCGTGATGTTGCTGGGCCATCATGGGCATTGAGTAGCAAGGCTTTTAGATCACAGTAACCTCCACAGCAGCTAAGTGTGGTTTTCAGATCCCTTGCCCCCGGTAATCTGGGGTGCTTTTACAAAGTAAATTCTGGGCCCCAGCCCGGACCTACTGAATCAGAATCTCTGAGGGCAGGACTGGAAGCTATACTTTTACCCAAACTTCCCTGTTGCTTGTTAGGTATAATAAAGTTTGAGAGCCACTGTTCATAGAACATCACCATGGCCTGATAACAAAAATTGCTCCACTCGCATCCCGGTTTCCAGGCTACAAAGCCTTTCACATCCTGTTTCTCCTGAACCTGCACAGCAGGCTAATGAAGGGGATACCATTAGCCCCACGCTGCAGACCAGGAAACTTACATTCCAGTGGCTAAGTGCTGGATGAAAAGATTTTCTGACTTCCAGGAAAATTCTTTTTATTATTGCATGGCTTTCTCTCCCACTTTACCATATCTTCACTTCTACTTCTGCTCAAATTAGAAGTTCTCTTATGTTAAAGAGCTCTGTAGAGCAATTTTCTTCCTATGATGCTTTTAAAAATTTCAATCTAATTTAGCACATTAAGGAGTGCAGTGTATGCTTATAAGCATAAAGTGATCCAAGGTCATGGCAAAAGAAAAATGTTTGAAGTAATGAAGAAATAGACTGCATCAAGTTCTTTTTCAATCTTTTTTAAAACTTGGATGTACCAATTGTTAATGGTTTGCTTTTTTCTCTCAACTACTTGAAAGAAAGTTGCAGATATGACACTTGACCTCTAAATTCTTCATCATGCATGTACTAAAAATAAGGACATTCTTCTGCATTACTGCACCCCCCCAAATTAATATTAACAATAATATCATCTATATGTAGTTTACATTCAGATTTCTTCAGTTGCCTTAAGAATACCTTTATTTCTGTTTATTTCCTTGGATTCAATCCAGGTTTATTGCATTTGGTTGTTTTGTCTCTTTAATTTAATCTAGGATAAGTCTCTCTTATTTATTGTTTTTCATGACATTCAATTTCTTTTAACCCAGGCCTGGTCAATGTGCTCTACATTCTAGATTTATTTGATTACTTCATCATGATTAGCTTCTGGTTAAACTCCTTTGGAAAGACTATCATGTAAATACCACCTACTTCTCATTACATTATTTCAGGAGCCACAGGATGAAAAGCTGCCCCACCACTGGGGAGGCTAAATTTGATCACCTGATGAAGGCGATATCTGCTAGATCTCTCCATTATAAAGTTAACTTCTTTCACTCATAGTTAACAGGTTGTCTGCAGAGGGACACTTTAAGACTTTGTAAATATCCTTGTCCCCAACAACCTTTCATATAATGATTTTAGCATCTGTTGATGGTCCTTCATTACTCAGTTATTTCATGGGGATTGCAAAATGTGATTGGGTCAGTCTTTGCCATTTGCTAGGATTCATACGGAAACATGGTATGCTGGATTTGAGAAAATTCAGGTCACCTCGAGTTACCCTGGCTACTCCGAAAGCAAAGTGCCCACTTGGCCCCAACTTTCTTAGAAGACCAAGCCCTTTAGAACTCCATTGCTGGAAGTGAGTAGTAGGCAGGGTAGTTTTCTCTCCAATGGGGATAAATGCCTACCTGAGAGAAAGGCTCCTAACTTTCTTCTCTCAGCACCCCTGCTCAAGGTCGCTTCTGGTGTCCATCTCTGGTTGTATCCACCTCTCCTGAGCTCTGCTGGGGAAAATCACATGCTTTCTCTCCCCTGATCATCGAGGACCATTCCATTCCTGACTGGCATGGCTCAGTTGTTTGAGTGTTGTCCTGCAAGGCAAAAGGTCGCCGGTTCGACTCCCAGTCAGGGCACAGGCCTGGGCTGCGAGCCAGGTTTCCAGTTGGGGCATGCGACAGGCCACCGACTGGTGTTTCCTTCCCTCTCTTTCTCCTTTCCTTCCCCTCTCTCTAGAATAAATAAATAAAATCTTTTTTAAAAAAAGGACCCATTCAAATTTTTTCTATGCTTCTCTGTTGAGAAAAACTGGTCACCTTTCCTCCCCAAGCAGATCACGTCTTGGTAGTGTTTTTACTTTCATCTGTGGTGGACGAGGGTACTTGAGGGCAATGTCGCCCCCACACTTCTCAAATGTAATCCAAAATTTCTGTTAAGTAGGGACTTGGGGCAGTAATCTGGTTGAAAGTGGTATCTGATATGTACATTGCATGTTATAAATCAGTTTTCAGAAAGTGATTTTTTAAGCATAAGGTCGACAAGGCAATTCCCCACATCAAAGATGAAGATGAAGATTGGGGTGGAAAGGCTAAGAGGGAGCTGATGGAGATTATAAGTGGCATCAAAGCTGCCTTAAGCTACCTTTTGATGCAGCCGCATTCCCTGACCCCACACTGCCCTCACTCCACCCTCCCTCCCTTTCTCTAGAACACAGAAGCCAGGATCCAGGAATTTCATTACTATCTCACTACCATATCCACAGGACCACCTGCCTCAGCCTTCATTCTCTCTACTTCCCTCTGGCTCCAATGAAGAAAGCATCTTTTCTCAGAAATCAATCCCTTCATCTGGGCTTTGAATTTCATCCCTTCCTGTCTTCTCAAGAATCTACTACTGATTAGTAGCTTTTTGTCCTGTATTGTGTATTCAACCCCTCCCCCTACCAACCAGACTGGATCTTTATCACCAGCCTTTAAATATCTTATAGTTTCATCTGAAAAAGTGCCCCCTCCTGTCCTGACCTGTGTGGCTCAGTAGGTTGGGCATCATCCGGCAAAGTGAAAAGGCCCCGGTTAGACTTCTGGTCAGGGCACATGCCTGGGTTGTGGGCCAGGTCCCCAACTGAAGACATGAGAGAGGCAATCAATGGATGTTTCTCTTACACACCAATGTTTCTCCCCCTCTCTTCCTCCCTCCCTTCTTCTCTTTCTAGAAATAAATAAATAAAATCTTTAACAAAATTAAAAAGTCCCCTTCCACCCACAGTCACCTCCAGGTTTGTTTCTCTTCTCTTCACAGCCAAGCTTTGTAAACGCTCTTCCCCCAATTCCGACTTCCTACTCATATCTTAATAAACTCGTATCTGGATTCTGCCCCTACCACTTCGCCTAGTGGCTCTTGCTAAGATCACCAATGACTTCAAGTGATCATGTTCATTGGACACTATTTGGTAGTTATCTTGCTTGACATCTTAGTAGGATTTGACCAGTTGGCCACGTCCTGGTTTTTGAAACACTTCTGTTCCTTGGCTTTCCTTCTCTTTTCCAGTAGTTCTTTCATACTCCCCTCCACTGGAGGTCCCCAAGGCTCCAGTTTAGATCCTCTTCACGTCTAATTTTATGCTACCTTGTGAAGTCATCATACCTGCTTTCATCACTTCCATTGATTTATCCTCTGATGATGTCCACACTTACATGTTCACCAGACTTAAAATTCAACCGCTACTGGACGGATCAGTACAGATGCCTCACTGGCCACTCACACTCAATATGCCTGCAACTGAACTCATCATCCTCTCGCCAAGCCTGCTTTTCTCTCCAAAAAAGGATATTCAGTAAATGCCACTGAACCTGGGGATAGCCCTGGCTTTACACTTTCTCTCCCTCACCTCCCACATCTAGTCAGTCACTAAGTTCTATTGATTTTACCTTCTTAATCTAATTAATTTGTTTGTCCCCATGCTCCCTAGTCAGGGCCACAGTCCTCACTTGCCTAGACCACTGCAATAGCTCTCCCACACTGCAGCCCAAGTGATTTTTTTTTAACAGCTTCATTGAGATATAATTAACATAGTTTATAGTTCACACATTTAACCAAGTGATATCTTTAAAGCACAGTTCTCAGCAGGTTATTCCCTGTTTATAGTCTTAGGATCAAGTCTGAATCTGTGTTCTGGTTTGAAAGGCCCTGTATGATCAGCCCTTGCTTCCTGGTGTCTCCAGCTTCATTATTTGTGTGTTTTGCCTCCTTACTCTCCAGGATTCAGCCGCAGCTGCCTTTCCTCTGTTTCTTGCCATGTCCTTTATTTCATTTTCACAGGTGGAACTTTGTTTTTAGAATACTGTGCCCCCTCTATCCCCTTCTAACTCTTCATCAGCCTCCAGGCTTAACATAAATATCACTACTTTGGGGAAAATTTCCTTAATACCTCCGGCCCCTGGTACATTCAGGGGTCCCTGTCTGATGCTTTGACATCCTTCTTAACACCTTCACAATTGTACTTCCTGTTAGACTGCGGGACAGAGATTATGTCTGTATTGTTCACTTCTGCATCCTCACCGCCTAACACGGTTGGTGCATGAAGCATACATAGATACTGGCAGATGAATGCTGGGTGAATGGCGGTGCTGCTGTCCCCGCTCTCCGAGCCCTGCCCTGCCCCCTGCTCCCATTGTTGTTGGAGCCACCGCTGCTGGAGCCGCCCTAGGTCTCACCACTATGGTTCTGTGTTGAGAGGAACAGCTTTGGAATGTGGTCTCACTGCTTCGCCTTTCCAACATATTTAATTAGGAACCCAGACTATAAGTGCCGTGTCTAATGGTACTGACCCGGATGTTGAGTTCTGAGACCACCAGACTGTAGGGAACAATTTTCAACTGGGAGACGAGGGGGAAGAGTTAGAAAGCAGCTGACACAATTCAAGTTCATGTGTTTTGTGCAGATGAGTTGCTATATACAGCAATGTGTGCATGGATACACGCATGTAAGTGTGCATGTACAGAGGGCCTGACTGTCACACTCAAACATGCATGCGTACCCACTCTCACAGAGGCAACTCGATATATATTCTTTCTTCACATATGCACACGCAGTGTAAAATGACATATGTTTGGCACTTATGCATATGTACAGAGACAAGCTGATACGCTCATTACATATATATACACACAGGCAAATGACATATGTTCTATACATATGTATATACATACAGAGGCAAGCTGACATGCTTAAATACATGCAGTGGTAAAATATAATTATTTAGCTTCATTTGACTTGCTCTAATTCCTCCATGTGCTGAACTCCTTACTTTATCTCTCTTTCATAATTCTTAGCTCAGTGGATGCCGTTCTCAAGCTTCCAGACTCTCGGCTGTGACCTGGTGTCCTTCCCTTGGGCCCACCTGGCTGTTTTCCTCCCAGCACTTTGGCTGTCCCTGCTAGCACCAGGCTGCCCTCCTGCCTCTGCAGCAGCCAGGTAGCTCAGCTGAGCTCTTTTGACCACTGACTTTCACTCCTTGAGTTTTGTTTCCTACCATAGGCTTGGAGGCAGAAAGACCTCATCTTGAGTCCCAGTCCTGCTTCCCGCTCACTGTGTAATCTCTGGCAAATTCCCTAACCTCTCCCAGCCTCAGTTTTCTCATCAACAGAATGAGGATAATAATTGCACCTTCCCCACTAGGTTTTTGGGAGCATTCGTTAGATAATTCATGTGGAGCTCTTAGCTTAGCATATACATGCAGTTAATAGCTACTGCTACTAATAATAGCTAATACTTATAATGTACTTACTATGCCACTATTACTTCTAGCTGATTATTTATGGAGTACTTATAATGTACTAAACATGGTTCTGAGCACTTTACCTATATGAGCCCATTTTATCCTTACGACAACCCTATAAAGAAGATAATTTTTTTTCTCTGTGTTATAGATCATGAAGCTGAGGCATAGAGAAGTTAAGTAACTTGCCCAAGGTCAAAGAGCTAGCATGTGGCAGGGGTCAGATGGTTTAGCTGCAGAGCTTACCTTCTTAGTTACCGGGCTATACCTCTTACTATTTATATGTGATTGTCTTTGTCAGAGAAGCTATTTCTTTCATACAATCCTTTATGAGTTGGAGAAATTTTTGAATTGCAGCTGAAAATTTCCATTTGCTGAAAGATGGAGAAACATCTTTATTCTGTATTCATAGCAACACTGAACAGTCAAATGACAAGAACTGCAGGAAATACCCAGACGTGCCTCCTTGGTCTCTCTACCCACTCACAGGAACTGTTTGGGTGAGAAGCCTTTCAAATTGACAGACTCTCCTCCAGGCAGAGTGAGGCTACCTCTCTGGATTCCCACAGCACTTTTTGTTCAGATATGAGTAATCCCTGGCTCCTTGGCTTCTGTGCATCTAGGTAATTGAGGACCATTAAGGGGATGTGGGTAGCGATAATAGTGCTTTCAACTGGAGTTGTAATTACAAGCAATGTGATCACAGTAATCCCCGCATGCAATCACAAGAAGCCTCCACAAAAAGTCTCCTGCTATGTTGGCAGGGGACTCGGGATGGCTTGTGCACACTCCTCGGTGCTGCAGTCTCAGTGGGGCCAGTCTTCGCTCCATCCTGTATCAGGTGATGATGCTTCTCCAGCTGTTCCGGCAAGCGGTGTGGTGGGGCTCGGGGGTCAGTGGAGGCCGGTAACTCTCCACTTCCTAGCTTGGTGGATTGGTTAACCTTAACCTTACAAGTCTCAGTCCTCTCCTCTACAACACGGAAACAATACCTACCAACAGGGTGGGTAGGAAGATTGAAGACAACAAATGCGAAGGGTCTGGCAGCACCTGGGATGTGGCAAGTCTTCAATAATTTATAGTGTATATTGCCACGGCTTGGTCCAACTATTACTCTTTCCCACCAATGTTATGGGGTCTCTCCTACTAGACTAGAAGATTCTAGGAGAAGCAGGGGCTTTGTTTTGTTCACTGGTATTTCTTGGCATCTAGAACAGTGCCTCAATCGTAGTAGGTGCTTGGTAGGGATTTGTTGAGTCAATGAATGAAGTTTCACTCAGTCCCTTATATATAGTCACCGGCCCTTTGCTGAGGATGTTCCCTCTGCCGGAACACTTCCCTTGGCTAACTTCTACTCACCCTTCCGATCTGGTCTTAGTGTTGATGTCACTCTAACAAATAAACCCTCTGACCTTCCCCTTCAGAGCATTCATCAACATTGTTCCAATTTTACTTTTATTTGTATAATTGTTTGATTAATATTTGACTGTAAACTTCATAAGGACCATGGATCGGTCTGTTATACTCATCATTGTATTTTCAGGGACTAGGAGGCCTTCAATAAACACTACTGAACGAATGAGTCTTCGTACATTCTTTCCATTTTTTGAAAGACCCCTCTCTCTAGGAAGCGGGATATCTCACGCTGGGTCAGAGGTCCGCCCCAGGCTTGCACCAGTGCTGCACCATGAATCGTGCCCGTGGTCCTGGACTGTGCTCAAGTGCTGTGACTCTCTCCTACCTGGGCCAATGTGTCAGTCCCAAGTTGTCTCATTACTGTTTACCAGGGCTCTGTCATGCAGCTAGAGCCTCCGCAGGAGGTCCAGAAGATCCAGACTTTTGTCCGTGCTGGGAGTGATACGTAGGATTTGCCATGTACTCCTCCTTCTATCCCCCAAACACACGCTCGTGCATGCCGCATTTTGAGTTAGCATTTATCACACTGAGTGGTAGTTATTAATTTTCAGATGTTTTCCCCGCCTCAACCCTAGACACTGGGGAAGGACTCTCTTTTGTTCCCTAGCATACAGGGGATGCTCACAGGATTTCTGGAAGGAATCCAATGTTTTCCATGAGCTTTATTGAGGACAAAACCCAACTCATAGGGGAGGGCACTACCTCTGGCTTTTTTTTTAAAATTCATTTATTTTTAGAGAGAGGGGACAGGAAGGAGAAAGAGTGAGAGGGAAACATTAATGTGTGGTTGCCTCTCATGTGTCCCCCACTGGGGACCTGGCCTGCAACCCAGGCATGTGCCCTGACTGGGAATCGAACCGGCGACCCTTTGCTTCACAGGCCTGCGCTCAATCCACTGAGCCAGGGCTTTTCTTTTTTAAAGTTGAGCCAATTTCTTGTTTAGCTTGGTTCAGGTTTTCTGTTACTGAGAACTGAAAACAATTGGCACGGCATAGTGTTCAATTATAAGATTTCTTTCTTATAGATTATTGTTCAAAAATATTTATTGTGTATTCACTCTCTCTCACTCACCTCCTTAGGAAGAATAGACTTCCTTACCCCTTATCTTTGAGCTCAGCTATGAGACTTGCTTTAGCCAGTGGGATGTTGGCGTGTACAGCAGGGATGTGAAAAGTCCTTGTACAGTGGGCATGACCCCTTGGACCAGTGCCATCTCCATAAGAAGAGTTTCCCTTAATGAACCTAGAAGGTATTATGCTAAATGGAATAAGTCTAACGGAGAAAGACAACTGCCATACAATTTCACTTTTATGTGGAATCTAAAGAATAAAATAAATAAAATAGAAATACTCATAGATGCAGAGAACAGACTGATGGTTGCCAGAGGAATGGGGGTTGGGAGGCTGGGTGAAGAAGATGAAGGGAGATTGGTAGTTACAAAATAGTCATAGGGCGATAAAAATACAGCAGAGGGAACATAGTCAATAACATTGTAATAACTATGTAAGGTGCCAGATGGGTATTTGAAATATTGCAGGGGGGGATGCTCTGAAAAGTACATGATCGTCTAACCACTATGCTGTATACCTGAAACTAATACATAACAATACTGAAAATACTGAATGTTAACTGTAATTGGAAAATTTAAAAAAAAAAGAATTCTCCCTAGATGGTTGCTGCCTTTTCAGCCAGGCCCCCAAAATGAGCAATACTGGAGCAGATCGGAGTTCAACCTGCACACAGAAGTCAAGCCCAGCTTGAAGCAGAGCTATTCAGCCAAACCTAGGCTAGATTAGTGAATGCCCAGACCTATAAGAAATGAATGTTTGTTGTGGCATGTGGCTGACGTTTTGTGGTTATTTGTTAAGAAGCAATAATCGACTGAGCAAGGTTTCCAAACTGGCAGTACATCTGAGTTACTTACAGAACTTTAAACATCAATAAGAGATACTTGAATTTCTTCCAGAAGGCCTGGAGTAGGGCTCAGAAATCTGTATTCTTTAAAAACCCGCTGGGCAGCTTTATGTAGCAAGTCCCACACTCCTCACTCTCTGACACTTTGGGGGTGGCCAGTATTAGCGCATGTGATGAGATCCTTTTAATTCTTCGATGAGAGGTCTGAAGTTAGAGGAATCCTGTTTCTGAAGTAGAGTCCTTCCTTTTCAGTTTGAAAACGTTTGAGAAATTTGTGTTGAGTTTTTCTTACCTAATCTGGAGAAAGATGCAGATGTCAATTAATTTGCAATTTATGGTCACAGGGTTTTTCCTTTTTATTTAAGAGTCATCTCCTCTTAGTATTTCTGCCTGGGCAGTGGTTAGCAGTCAAATGAAGGAAGCAGAATACCGAAGATGGGACATCCAAGACCCAGGGCAGGAAGGCAGCACCGGGGAGGTCAAGCTGACCAGAGGAGCTGCAGAAGGGGCGGCCTGACGAGGGGCACTCAGCTGCCGCTCTGCAGTCAGGAACCTGGGACCACACCGGGTTCAATATCCGGAAATTAAATTTTAGTTGTAACAACTACCAAGCCACTGGCTCTAGGTTAGAGGTTTGGTGTAAATCTTAACAAAATGTTAAATATGAATTTATATAAGAATGATGATAAAAGTATAATTTAAAAGGAAAGAGCTTTTTAAAAATATGACAATAAAAACTTCCAGTGAAAAAAGTTCAGACAAAACAGAAAAATATAAAAGACAAGTACGTATTAGTCATAAGCCCACCTTTCAGAAGTAATCACTATTAATGTACTGCTGTATATTCTCCTTGACTTTATTCCTATGGCTACATACACACACATAGATATTTTAGAAAAATAGGATTCTCTTGTACCTGCTCATTGGTATCCTGCTTTTTCTCTATATCCATAAACACTAACCCAATCATCTTCATCACAGCTACATAATATCCCAATGTACAAAGAGGCACCATATTTTATTTCCCATGGATGGACATTTAGAATATATTTCCTATGATAAAAAGGCTCTGATAAGCACTTATATATGCCTTTTATGTTCATGTCCCATTATTTCTTTAGGATAAATTACAATATGTGGAATTGCTAGATTAAAGATTAAATGTATTTTAAAGGTTTTTCTTACATGGTTGAATTGTCCTCCCTAAAATGTGTAAATTAATAGTGTTATATTTTGTCAACTCTTTTAACTATTGTTAATCATCTATACAATAAACCATTTGTGGTTTTAATTTGCTTTTTATCGCTAGAGAGTTTAAATATCTCTTTATATACTTCTTGTTTGTTTATACGATAAGGCATAAAGTACAGACGGCCTCCCATTTTTTCTCTTATGTCAACATTTTCTTCTTGGTTTATATTCGTTCTTTATATTAAGTATATTGCCTATTATTTACATTGAGAGGAATTTCCCTAATGTGGCTTTGCTTCTTGTGGATTTTTGCACATATAAAAAATTTTTATGAGTAATATTTATCAGTTTTTCAATGAGATTTAAAAATTCCTTCTCAGGTGAGAGGCAGCATAATTGAATGAAAAAGTCATTTAGTTGAAAAATGAACGAAGAGGTCTTTTAACCAATTCAGCCCATAATCACTGTGGCCTATAGCTGAGGAAGAGCACTGTGCGGGGAGTCAGATCACTTTGCCCTTCTGGGTCCCAACTTCCTCATCCGCAACACTGGGTGGGGAATGAAAACTCCCCTGTACGGATTTAAAAACAAACTGGAGAGAATGCGCTAGAATGTGCGTGAAGAGCTTTGCCTGGGTCTGGTACACAGCAAATCCTCTCTCTCTCTAGCTGTCATTAGTGAGAGAGGGAATATAGACTCTTCTGTTGACAGGGAGTAAATGAAAACAGGAGGCTTTGGCTAGAAATAAATGAGAAAGAGTTATTCAAGTGTTTTAGGGTTTGCAAACCACAGATACAACAGGCAATATCAGATTAGTCGAGAGAAGAAAGAAAAGCTGAGGGTTCTTGCAGTGAAAAGGACATTCTGCAGAAGAATCAGTGCTGGGTGGGTCTTAGATGATAATCCTGTAGATCGGCGATTTTTAACCTTTTTCATCTCAGGCCATACATAAACTAATTACTAAAATTCTGTGGCGCACCAAAAAATATATTATGTTTTTTTGCCACTCTGACAAAAAATGTATAATTTTGATTCATTCAAACCACATGGCTATTGTTGTGTTGGCTGTTGTCACTTTAAAAAAAATTGACAATCTAAGGGGAAAGAGGTCAATGCCTCTGACTAAATAGTCACATATTGCATGTTTAAAAAATTCTTGCAGCACACTGATTGAAAATCGATGTTCTAGATGACCAGTGGTCTGGATAATGGATGTCAGGTGATGGGACATTCTGGGTACGTGAACATTCTCTCCTTGGTCCTTCAGGGGGTTATCAGAGGGTTACCTGGCGGTTTGATGCATACTATATCCCCATGCAGGACTAGAAAGTTCATAAAAGTTCAAGTTCCCAGGCTGGTTAAAACAAGAATAGAATTGTTTCCTCAATCTTCTTGCTTTTAGTAATTTGGCAGCTTGACTACGGTGACTCCCTTTACCCCTTACTTTAAAACAGTATTTTAAATTCAGCTGGTGTATGTGGAAATGGGGTGGGGGTGAGGATCCTAGAATTTAGCAATTTACTCCCATCTCTAAAAACTATACATAGCTTAGTCGGAACTTGGGTTCCAATTCTGTTCCTGCCCATTTCTTGCTCTGCGACCTTGGACAAGTCACCTTCACCTCTCCAGGGCTCAGTTTCTTTACCTAGAAAAAAAAAAAGATAATAGAACACTTGCCCTCCTCTCCCATCCAGCTGCTGGCCGAAGGAAAGGCTTCAAAGCGCCCACGATGGACGGCAACAGTGTCTGTTAGGGTAATGCCTACGGTGCACCCCGGCTTGGCCAGCCCACGGAGGCCGGACCGCGGGGTGGCCGCGACCCCCGCCCTCCGCGCTCCCGCCCGCCGCCGGAACAATAGCTCCCCTGGAGGCGGCGCCGGCCACGGGCGGAGGCGGAGCTGCCAGCGCGGGCGCTGGGGGTGTGCGCGGGGCGGGGTCGCAGCCACCCCTCCCGCCCGCGGCTCTGTCACGCGCCCCTCACCGGGCCGGCTGGGGTCTTTGTGAAGCGCTGGCGTCGGCCTCGGACACAAAGGGAAGGCGAGGAGGCGAGTCGGGGGCTGGGCCCGCCCCCGCGACCCCTACCCGCCGCGCGCGCCTGCTCGCTGCCCGAGCCTCGGTCTCCCCTACGTGGGCTCGCACCCTCGCGCGCACCCTCGCGCGCCCACGACCCTCGCACGCGCCCCGACCCTCCGACTGTGTACGGAGTGCGGCTGGCCGGGGCCTAGCGGACGCTGCGGGTGGGACGGGGATGCTGAAGGACTGCACCCGGGCGCAGCGGCGCGGCTGCTGAGAGTCGCGGTGGCAGCGGCGGGGCTCTCGGCGCGCGGCTGGATGCCCCGGGCCTGCAGCTCCCTGCGCTTCCCGCCGTCCAGGGGCGCCAGCCATGGGCGCCGCGGCCACTGAGGCGCCTCTCCGGCTGCCTGCCGCGCCCCCACTCGCCTTCTGCTGCTACACTTCGGTGCTTTTGCTCTTCGCCTTCTCGCTGCCCGGGACCCGTGCGTCCAACCAGCCTGCGGGTGGCGGCAGCGGCAGCGGCGGGGAGTGTCCCGGCGGCAAAGGCAAGAGCATCAACTGTTCAGGTAGGACCGGCCGGAGCCTGTCCCGGAGGCCCCTCCTTCCTCCGTTGTCTAAACCCCTCTCTCCCAGTCCCGGAGGCCAGTCTGGGAAAGGCCCGGCGTGGAGGTCCCGGGGAGCGGGGCCGGAGGACGATTGAGGGCGTTCGAGGGTGGAGGACCGGGCTCGAGCTCGCCGTGCGGACTTGGGGACCGGCGTTGGGAATGGGGAGTGGCCGTGTGTGAGCCCGTGTGTGTCGAGTGGCCGGGCGAGGGTGGCGGGGCGTGTTGGGAGGTGGTGAGGCCCGGACCCAGCGAGGCGCAGGCAGCTGGCCGGGGCTCGCGGTGTGATCGTGGGTGTGCACGCGGGAGCGCGTGTTTGTGTTGTGAAGGCTCAGGGGAGGGAGTGCAGCCCCAGGCAATGATTGTGTGTGTGTGTGTGTGTGTGTGTGTATGTGTGTACGTGTCTGTGGGTGTCGGTGAGGGGTGGGGGCAGAGGCTGAGGGCTGGAGGAGTGACCAAGTGCTGGGGAGGTTCTGCCTCAGGGCACTGGGGTCTGGAACGGCTGGTGTGAGTGAAGGGAACCAGAGGCCCAGAGGACGAAGATTGGCGATGTAGAGTCACTACGTGTGTGTGTATGTATGTATGTACGTACGTATGCATGTGTATGTATGTCCTTTGGGTGCATAGGTGAGCGCGCTGGGGGGTTGGGTGACTTCGGGTCTGTGGGTCTGAGCATCGAATAGTTCTGGGGCCCAGGAAGTGACCCTGTGTGTTTTCGTGTGTTGTACGTGGGTGAAACCTGGGGCTCGAGGACATGCCCTAGGATATGAGTTTGAGTTTGAAGGATGCGGGTCCTGGAGTGAACCCCGTTGTGTCCACTTAGAGGGAGGAAACTAGGGAGTCATCCTGTGTAGGGTTTGGGTAATAGAAAGAGGTAGTTAGGTCTCAGGCAGTGCTTCCAGTAGCAAGGTGCGACCCTGGGTTTTTAAGGTGGTGTGAAAGGAGGGAATGATCCTGTGTGTGTATTTGTGTGTTTTGCTGGAGGGCCTGGAGATTGGCAGCAACGGGAGCTAGGGAGTGACCTCTCCCCTTACTCTGAGGCCGCTTGCACCCCCCCCCCCCCCCCCCGCAGCTGTTAGAAACAAAGAGCTTGCTGGGGCTCTAATGGATGGATGAGAGGGGAGGAGGGTATTCAGGCCGTGAAGTCCCCTCTTCCTTTCAAAAGGGGTCCCAGAGGAGCCCTGGGGTTAGGAGACGCTTCCAGGTCTCATTTAGGGGTGGGTGGGTCCTCCTGGAGCTGGCCCAGCAGATGCTAGTGATCATAAGCCACAGCCTTGCTAACTTCCCCTTTTATCAATTCTCAATTCTCCATTTGTCTTCTTTAAACTATGGGGATGGGACAAGAGACTGGGCAGGAGGGAGGGGGAGAGGCAGGGGGAGGGGAAAGGGGAGGATGAACATCAGGTCTCTGGGGACCCACTGGCTGGCCTGCCAGGAAACCTTTGTACCTTTGGGCCGTGGAAGGGGCTTTGTTTCTCGGGAAGTGGGGAGGAAGCAAGTGGCCTTAGCACAGACTCTTGCGCTACCCTAAATGCAAAAAACCTTTGGCCAGCAGTTTAGGTTTGGAGGTCTCAGGTCTTTTAATGATTTTCATAATGGTATGTTTTATGATGGGGACAAGGTTTTGAGCACACTCCACAATGGGATGTCCATTAAAAGCTTTTCCATCCATGTAATAACTTTTACTTTATTTTTCTAATGTTAAATGGAATAATGTTTTAATAAGTAATCACACACTAATGGTTGAGAATAAAAACCATTTGTATTTAGAGTGCCTTTTGGTAACATGTTGGTTATCAAACTTGTAAGTGATCACACCATGTCAAAATATTTTATGGGCTAATGTGCTGTAGTCATTTGTTCTTGCTAAGCTATTTTTTCCTTAGCAAAATGTAGTGTTGATGGATGTGTTTGTGTATGCTTTCTAACTCAAGTACACAGTACAAATTTTAAGAAAGGACATCAAGGTCCAGAAACCATGTGGTGTGGGAAAAGGGGACTGATTTGAGGATCATGGCCCTTGCTAAGCAGCTGTGTTATTTGGAGCAAATTACTTAATTTCCTTAGTTTTCTCTTCTGTTAAAAGAAGGACTTGGATTTAATAATATCTGAGCCTTCTTAAAGGATTTATTGATATAAATGTCAACGAATTAGGCTGGTCAAATAAAATGTTTTCTGATGCTAAGAGACATCTGAGTAACTCTGAGCCTAAACTAGAGTTTTAACTAAATTACATTTGTAGATTCTTATTAGATTCTTGTTAGGATGAAGACCTGGGAATGATTCATATGGGGAAAAAAATTCAAGTTGATTAATTAGAGAATTAGAGTAATTGGGTCTGGACATACACATCTATTAATGCATCTTGATTATGTAGATATTTTTGTGTAACTTCTATTGCCCGGGTGTTTTCTACATTTACTCCTTTATATATTTGAATTTTAAAATCTCAGTGCTGGCCCTGGCGCCCTGTTGGTTTTCAGTTTTGGTTTTGGACCCTAATTTCAGCCTACCCACCTTTCTGGAGGCTGATCCTCTTAGGCCGTGTGTGGTGGGTCACTCACAGCTGTGTGGCCCTGGCAAATGCGAACAGCTTGTCTGTGGCTCTACTAAATTAATGGAAGTCGTCTAGATCATGGAGAAGGATGGAATTCTGTGGCATTTTACTGGAAACATCCTTCCAAAGTGCTCGATGTTGATGTGTTAATCAACCTGACATTCTCCCAGCCAGCTACCCATCTTCCTAGAAGAGTTTAACAGATTTTCGAGCCTCTGTGCTCAACATTGTTCATTTTTTCCAGCAGCCTATCATGAACGATTCTGTTAGATTGATTGCCTTGTTGGAATCAGTCATGGATATGTATGTATTGTCCTCCCTTTTTTTCATTTTAGTAATCTTATTTAAAAAGCAAATGTCGTGTACCCTGCCTTACTAAAGACCTCATGGTGGTTTTTTCTCATCGTTGTGTTCAGAAATTTATGTACCCATTCTATGCAGTTTAGGGATTATGTTGCAAGTTTACCTATAAATGTTTTTCTGGGTTTGCATTTCTCCCTTTTTGAAAATTGAGAATGCACTCTCTTGTTCCTGGTGTTTTTGGCGCCCGGTCAAGGTGGCTTAGATAATCAGCAGTCAGATCTAAAAGTTTTTCAGTATCATGAGGTGTGATTTGTTTGGATCATAAAGCCAATTCTTTTGAGCTAGCTCTGTATTCCATTACTGTCCATTCTCCATGACACTTACTTTACATGGTGGCATAGAGAATGGTTAGTTAGCTCCCTTTTTTATCAGAACTCTGCTTCCCAGTTTGAAGATCGTACTTCTAGATGAAGAGAAACACAGCGAAGAAGAAGCTGAATGGGTCTGCATTTGTCCCTGTCATCTCTTGATATTACATCATCCTCCCTAAGCAGGGAGCCCTTTGTTTAGCTCCTCTTATTCTAAACAAGCTTTACTTATTTATTTTTTAAAATTTTCCTCTTGCCTCAGCTCTCTGATCATCATTCTGGACTTTATAGTTACTGCTCTACTTGTGTTTATTCTTAAAAATATAACTTAGTAGAAAGTTCCCTGATCATCTAAAGAGAAGAGTTGAGAAATGCGTGATTTATGTGAAGAAAGATGAACATTGAAGAAAGGTGACCTTAGACATTGACATTTTTTCTTATTTATAACATGAAGATAATGATAATGGTCCTTTTTGGCTCTAGAGTGAGAAGGGAGGAGGAAGCTAAATACGTGAGATATTTCTGTCTTAGGGAATGTGGTTAAAGAGGTAGAAAAACATACTGAGAGGCTATTAAGTCACATTGGGTGATAGACAAGGTAGAGAGTTTGAAGTAGGTTTTAAAAACGTCGGGAGAGTTAGAAGTGTGTGCTCTCCATTGTGGTACAGTGGTAAAGCTGGTATAAATGCATAGCATATACTTTAGATTAAGAGAGGTGCCTTCTCTTAGATTAGTGGCAGTGCAGGATTCGGGGATAAAAAGTGAGTTTTCCCTGATTAGCGTGGAATCTTGGTAGGGGCACTTCTCTATCCCTGGTGGGTATTTATTAATTTATTTAGTGAACCTTGATTGAATACCGATTTAGTGTAATCAGATATAGTAGATGTTAAGGGAATACTGTTTCTGATAAGCCATCCCTGCTTTTGAGGGCCATATCTTCCCGAAAGAGGTGGTTATTCGTCTCTTGTAAATACATACACTGGGAATTCCCGTTCGACACATCTGGGCTTTCTCCCCTCATCAGTAAGCATTTACTGAACCCTGACAGCACCGACATTTTTTTAAGGTATGCAATTAAGTGTTTTCAGAATATTCACAAAAGTGATGCAACCATCGCCAGCATCTAATTCCAGAACGTTTTCATCACTCCCAGTGCCCCAAAGAAACCCCCATATACATTGATAGTCATTATGTGTTCTCTCCCCCCAGCCCCTGACCACTTACTCTTTTTTCTGTCGCTATGGCTTTGTCTGTTTTGGACATTGCGTATAAATGGAGTAATGCAATATATGGCCTTTTGTGATTGGCTTCTTTCACTTAGTATGTTGTTTTCAAGGTTTGTCATGCTTACGTGGATCAGGACTTCGTTCCTTTCTATGGATGAGTAATATTTCATTGTATGGACAGATACATTTCATTTATCCATTCATCAGCTGATGGACATTTGAGTTGTTTCCACTCTGGCTATTATGAACAATGCTGCTCCGAACATTCATATACAAGTTTGCGTGTGGACATGTTTTTAGTTCTCTTGGGTGTGCACCTAGGGACGGAATTGCTGGGTCCCATGGTAACTCTGTGTTTAACATTTGGAGGAATGGCCACACTTTTCCCCCAAGTGGCTGCACCATTTTACGTGTTTAACTAGCAATGTCTGAGGGTTCCAGTCTCTTCACATCCTCTTCAACTCTCGCAGTTGTCCTTTTGATTATAGTCATGATAGTGAGTGTGAAGTTGTGTGTCGATGTGGCCTTGATTGGCATTTCCCTAACGACTAAGGATGTTGAGCACATTTTCATGCACATACAGGCCAGGTAAATGGCCGTATGAATTACTTACTGGGAGAAACGTCTATTAGATTTTCCACTGGGCGTGATTTTAACAATCTGAATTAAACCAGACTAACCCAGTTCCACAGTGCATAGATGCTCAGGCTGGTAGTGAGCTCTGGTTTGCCTATTATTTGATTTCTCTGCTTACTGAGAAAGAGTCAGTTGTGTTTCTTCTCCAACTTATTTGTACCATGGGTATTTGTGAGTGTAAATAAATAAGTATTACTCAAATTGATTAAATATGAATGTAGAAAGAGTTGTTTTTATGAAATGCTTTGGAAAGACTTGTCAAAGCCAAGAGGCTGAATGAATTGCCTTTCGCTGAATTAGGTTGTGGTAAGACAACTGAGACAAATTAGAGAAACCTTGTAAATCTCTGGAAGGATTCTGCTCCTAGAAAACTTTGCAAGTGTTTTTTTTTCAAGTCTCTATTCCACTTTAAAGGAAAAGAAAATGGACATTGTAGCTAATGGATTATGGGTGTGCTTTAGCCAAGAAAGTAATCCCTGTACTCAAATTTTGGTGCAACATGGGGAAAAGAATGTACATTTATTTATGTGTTTGAAGTTAAAAGTGGCTAAAATAGGTACATACCATTTCTACATGATTTCCCACTTTATCTTACTTTTTTTCTTTTTTTTATTGATTATGCCATTACATTTGCTCTATTCCCCCCTCCCTTCCCCTCCACCCTGCATACCCCTCCCCCACCATTTCCCCCTTTAGTTCATGAACATGTGTCTCAAATTCTTTAGATTCTGTATTTCCCCCTACTATTCTTACCCCTCCCCCTATCTATTTTCTATCTACTGTCTATACTACTTATTTTCTGTACCTTCTCCCCCCTTCCCCTCCTCCCACTCCCCTGTTGCTAACCCTCCATGAGATCTTCATTTCTATGGTTCTGCTCCTGATCTAGCTATCCTCTTAGTTTGCTTTTGTTTTAGGTGTGGTTCTTAATAACTGTGAGTTTGCTGTCCTTTCACTGTTCATCTTTTTTATCTTCTTTTTCTTAGGTAAGTCCCTTTAACATTTCATATAGTAAGGGCTTGGTGATGATGAACTCCTTGAATTTGGTCTTATCTGAGAAGCACTTTATCTGTCCTTCCATTCTAAATGAAAGTTTTGCTGGGTAGAGCAATCTTGGTTGTAGATCTTTGGTTTTCATGACTTGGAATACCTCTTTCCAGCCCCTTCTTGCCTGTAAGGTCTCTTTTGAGAAATCAGCTGACAGTCTGATGGGAACTCCTTTGTAGGTGACTGTCCCCTTAGCTCTTGCTGCTTCTAGGATTCTCTCCTTCATTTTAATCTTGGCTAATGTAATTATGATGTGCCTTGGTGTGTTCCTTCTTGGGTCCAACTTCTTTGGGACTCTCTGAGCTTCCTGGATTTCTTGGAAGTCTATTTCCTTTGCCATCTTGGGGAAATTCTCCTTTATTATTTGTTCAAATAATTTTTCAACTGGTGGTTGTGCCTTTCCCCCTTCTGGTACCCCTATAATTCGGATGTTGGAACGTTTAAAGATGTCCTGGAGGTTCCTAAGCTTCTCCCTCATTTTTCTGAATTCTTATTTCTTCATTCCTTTCTGTTTGATCATTTTTTTCTTCCGTCTGGTCCTCTCCCTTGATTTGAATCCCAATTTTCTTTCCATTACTATTGGTATCTTTTGTATCAGCATTCATTTCAATTAATTTAGCTTCCATATGTTTCTCTAATTTGTGACTAAAATCCACCAGTTCTGTAAGGATCTTTATAACCAGTGTTTTGAACTGTGCATCTGAAAGACTGGCTATTTCTTCATCACTTAGGTCTATCGGTTCTGGGGCTCTAAGTTGTCCTAGAGCCATTTTTTGGTCTATTCGTGCTGTTTAGTGAGCGGAGCGAAGACTTAGTTGTTTACCAGGACGGGGCGACCCAGGTCGCTGGTTTGTGACGCTGTGTGTGGGGGCGGGGTCAGAGAGGGAGCGATGGTGTTCCTCTCCGCTAGCCCAGCGCATCCAGTCACTCAAACGCCTCGGGCTTGCTTATCCGATCCTAATTTTGTGAGCCTGCTGCACCGCGCGGGTTTCCCTTCTCACTGGTTTCTCCACACGTAAATGCGCGCGACTGACCGACCCACTGCGCCTCTTCCCTGTGCGCTCCGGCAGCCAGCTCGCTGGCGATCAGCGCCCTCGGTTGCCTGCGCGCACCACCCCGGGAATGTTTTCTTGCTAACCTGCTCGCTCCTCGTACCGGTCCAGCCGAGTATCTAGTTGTCCTTTGGACTCCGTATTGTTGATTTTCCGTGTGGCTTGGTTGTGACTGCTGTTAAAAATAGTTGTTCTTAGATTTGGTTGTGCACAGAGGTGAGGTGGAACCTCCACCTACTTCTCCATCTTGGCGGAAGTCCCCTATCTTACTTTTTTGATTAATTGGTCAGCGATTACTTTCGTATGTGTTTGAAAAGATGGTTTCCGCTGTACATGGTGGTACCCCAAGGAAGATACGGATACAGTGTCAAGAGAATGAGTAATTGTGATTTGCAGGAATCAAAAATGCTTTCCTGCTCTGGCTGGTGTGGCTCAATGGATTGAGTGCTGGCCTGTGAACCAAAGGGTGGCTGGTTCGATTCCCAAGCAGAAGACATGCCTGGGTCGTGGGCCATGTCCCTAGTTAGGGGTGTGCAAGAGGCAACCACACATTGATGTTTCTTTCCCTCTCTTTCTCCCTCCCTTCCCTGCTCTCTAAAAATAAGTAAAAAATTTAAAAAAACACCAAAACTCAGGGGAGTACAGGGCACTTGAGCTGGGCTTCACAGGCAGAAGGGACTGTCATCTCGGAATACCAGGCACGCCTGCCTTTGCTGTTGATGTTCTTTGGCCTGGAACCGTTTGGTCCCAATTAATTACCTCTCAGCTCTTTCAGGTTTTTAATGGCACTTCCAAAATGATGCCTTAAAATTGCAGCCTTTTCCACCTTCCGTCCCCTCTGCCCCTCTTCCACCCTCATCTTCCTTATCCTTTCTTCCTGCTCCTAAGCACCTTTTCCTGTGTGATGATAAGTTACTTATGTCTCCTCCATGTAGCTCAAGGGCAGGGGTTTGTGTCTGTTTTGTTACCTGCTGTATCCACTGTCCTGAGAATGGTATCTGGCACATACTAAATGGTGTCCCTGCCATACCTAATGTGTGTGGAATGAACTAATGACTGAATGAACAGAGAAACTGAATAGAGTTGGGAAGGGTATTCTGGGCGGAGCTAATGGTATTAGAAAAGGTGCAGACAGGGGGCAGTGAAGGGAATGTTTTGGGATACTGAGCTGTGAGGATTTAGGCAGGAGATGAGTCACACATTGTCACCACATTAGCGGAAGGCCTGGGAGGCTCATCTGAAGGTTTGGCACTTGCTCGGAAGACAAAGGGACACTTTTAAAGGATTTGAGCAACTTCATGGTTTTAGAGAGAGGAGTCTGAATGGCTGAAGATGAAAAGAAGGGAAGAGACTGGGAGCATTGGGAAAGATTACAGTGGAAGTCGGGGGAGCCCAGAGGACTTATTTGGCTCCCACAGAGTTTTTAAAAATTGCACTGGTTATTAACCATTAAAAAGCTGGAGGTTTCACTTGAAAAAGTGAATTTGGATTTTGGTCTTTCCTTCTGAAGTTGGAGGTATTGGCAACCCTGGGGTCTCATTTCTATGTGGCAAAAATCAGCCAGAGAGTTGTCCCATGAGGCCTGAGCTCTTTGTTAGCTTTCCATTGATCTCTTTCTGCCTTGGCTTTGGCTCTCCTGTTGCAGGAGGCAGGGTGAATTGTGATGCTCTTATTCTGGCATGGAGAGCCTCTTTGGAAGAGAGTCAGATCGGTGGTGTATATTTCTTCCCTCATTCCTTTTACTCACAAGCACCAAGGTGGATGGAAATCCTTACCTCCGAGGCGCCCACCCTCCTGGTGGGAGCACCCCTCCTGCCTGTAGTCCGTGCACCTTCCACTGTGCTCTGTTCTTTTCAACTCTTTCCTCCAATCCACTTCCTGCCTCTTTGTATTTGAGAGCCACCCGCAACCTCTCATTAATACCATCTTCTCGAAATTCTTTCTAATGATGTTTTGGATCATATCTATTTTCCTTTATTGTTTTTGTATTTTAGTTTTAGTACTTCCTTTCCTTTTTTCAACTTTACCTCTTTTTTTTGTTTTTCTAAATTCTTTAGGTAGAAATAGCCATCACGTTTCATTTTCCTTTACATTACTGGTTTCTGGTAAAATTCCTCTCATCATTGTTATAAAACATGCATTTAGATATGTTAACAATTCGTTTTGCATTATGGTCTAAGAATGCACCATGGAATTTCTAGCTTTTGTGTTAAAACTATGTGTGTCTCTGGGTCCTAGTATGAGATTATGTGAAAGATCCTTGTACCCTAGAAAAGAAAGTGTTATTTCCTTAGCTTCTGAGTCCCTTATTATATAACTTAATTTTACTTAAAACTTTTTATTTTGAATTAATTTCAAACTTAGAGGAAAGTTACAGGTTTCCCAGTTGTTAAGATTTTACCACATTTGCCTTATTGTCTCTTTGCATATTTATCTGAATCGATCTTTTTCTGAACCTGACTCTGCCAGGTTGGCCCCTGCCCAGGGGAATAGCTTAAAATATGCTTTATGTCAGTTCTGTACCTCTCTTTGTTTTGTTATCTCCTGTTCATGACCTATTGAGGCCTCAAATACAATGATACAAGTTTATTTTTCACAGTTTTCCAGTTTATCATCTTTTTGTTACTCTATTTGGGACATACCCATTTTCCCCAAATTCACATAAGCAAATAAACACAGAATTTTATTTTGTTTCATTTTGTGTTGTATTTTTTAATGTTCGGGTAGGGTGGATTGAAGATATCTTTTGAAGTCATAATGATACCCATCTTCTTCTGGGCTAGTGTTTGTCTTTTACTTTGTAAGCGTTAGGATTTGTTCCTCACACAGATGTAGACCATTCTGCTTTCACAGGCATGTACCCATGTACATTAAGTGAAGTAATTGTGATATTTGTGCTACTGTCCTCCATCATCATCATCAGTCATCATCATCATCGTCGTCTTCATCATTTTTTAAAAGTGTACAACCAAGGGTTTTTTGGTATAGCCATAAGGTTGTGTAGTTATCTCTACAATCCATTTTAGAACATGAATTTCTTTCTCCCTAAAAGGAACTTCATATTGTTTAGCAGTCACTCCCCAAAACCCACTTCCCCAGCCCTAGACAGCCACTAACCTGCTGTCTTTTGCTGTGTTTGCCTGTTCTGGGCATTTCCTGTGAATGGAGTCACACAATATGTGGCCTTTTGTGATTGGCTTCTTTCACTTAGTATCATGTTTTCTAGGTTTATTTGTGTTGTGGTATGTATTAGAATTTCATTCCTTTGTGTGTCTGATGGACATTTGGGGTGTTCCTACTTTTTGGCTGTTGTGAATAATGCTGCTCTGAACATTCAGGTACAAATTTTCACATGGACATATGTTTTCAATTCTCTTGGGTAAGTACCTAGGGGTAGAATTACTGGATCACATGGTAACTCTGTGTTTAACATTAAAAAATACTTTATTGATTATGCCATTATAGTTGTCCAATTTCTCTCCCCTTCATTCCCCTCCAACCTGCACACCCTTTCCCCACCATTTCCCCCCTTTAGTTTATGGCCATGTGTCACAAGTTCTTTAGATTCTATATTGCCCATACTATTCTTGCCCTCCCCCCTATCTATTTTCTATCTACTGTCTATGCTACTTATTCTCTGCACCTTCTCCCCTCTTCTCCTCCTCCCACTCCCCTGTTGCTAACCCTCCATGTGATCTGCATTTCTATGGTTCTACTCCTGATCTAGCTGTCCTCTTAGTTTGCTTTTGATTTAGGTGTGGTTGTTGATAACTGTGAGTTTGCTGTCCTTTCACTGTTCATCTTTTTTGTCTTCTTTTTCTTAGATAAGTCCCTTTAACATTTCATATAATAAGGGCTTGGTGATGATGAATTCCTTGAAATTGACTTTATCTGAGAAGCACTTTATCTGCCCTTCCATTCTAAATGAAAGCTTTGCTGGATAGAGCAATCTTGGATGTAGGTCTTTGGATTTCATGACTTGGAATACTTCTTTCCAGCCCCTTCTTGCCTGTAAGGTCTCTTTTGAGAAATCCGCTGACAGTATGATGGGAACTCCTTTGTAGGTGACAGTCCCCTTATCTCTTGCTGCTTCTAGGATTCTCTGCTTCATTTTAATCTTGGCTAATATAATGATGATGTGCCTTGGTATGTTCCTTCTTGGGTCCAAGTTCTTTCGGACTCTCTGAGCTTCCTGGATTTCCTGGAAGTCTATTCCCTTTGCCAGACTGGGGAAATTCTCCTTTATTATTTGTTCAAATAAGTGTTCCACTCGTGGGTGTTCCTCTTCCCCTTCTGGTACCCCTATAATTCGGATGTTGGAACATTTAAAGATGTCCTGGAGGTTCCTAAGCCTCTCCTCATTTTTTTGAATTCTTGTTTCTTCATTCTTTTCTGTTTGGTCATTTGTTCCTTCTGGTCCACTCCCTTGATTTGAGTCCCAGTTTCCTTTCCATCACTATTGGTTTCCTGTGCATTTCCCTTCATTTCACTTAGTTTAGCCTTCATTTGTTCCTCTAATTTGTGACTAAAATTAGCCAGTTCTGTGAGGATCCTGATCACCAGTGTTTTGAACTGTGCATCTGATAGGTTGGCTGTCTCTTGGTCGCTTAAAAGTATTGGCTCTGTGGCTTTGATCTGTCCTTCTGTTTGAGCCATAATATTTTGGTCTGTTTGTGCCTGTTACCTATAAGGGGCGGAGCCTTAGGTGTTCACCAGGGTGGGGTGACTCAGTAACTGGGTTGTGATGGTGTATGGGAGGCGGGGTCAGAGAGGAGCAGTGTCATTTGTTCTGCTGTCTCTCAGATTTCTGTCCCCTCTGCTGCTTCCCACAAGCAAATTGGGCCCTTCTGGTGCTGGTTCCCAGGTGTGTGGGCTTGTGCACCCTCCAGGACCCTGTAGGTCTCTCCAACAAACTCTGTGAGCCTGGGAGCTTCTCCAGGCACCTTGACCCCCAAAGTTTCTCCAATTGGTGTTTTTAGGCTTTATTTCCTGGTGCTGGGGCCCTAGCCTGTGCAGTCAGTGTCACTGCTCGCTCCTTCACCTGGTTTATCTGCACACAAATGTGTGACTGTGGTCAGCCAGCTGTCTTGCACCCTCACTGGGTCTGCCCATTGCCACCCCATGCCTGGGAGCTGCCAGCTGCCGCCTGTGCACTTGGGTCTGTCTGGCCGCTTTTTCCTGCTTGACCCACTCTGTCTGCCGCTGACTCCGCCCCTCTTACCGGTCTGGCTGAATGGTTCCATGTTGTCGGACTTCCGTACAGTTCAATTTTCTGTGTTTTGGTTGCGTTTTTGTTACTAAAACTTTGTTGTCTTTAAACTTGGTTGTGCGAGAAGGTACAGTGTTTCTTCCACCTATGCCTCCATCTTGGCCGGAAGTCCTTTGGGTTTAATGATTTGGCCAGTGGCCAAACTGTTTCCAAAGTTCCTGTATCATTTTATATTTTCATCAGCAATGTCTGATGGTTCCAATTTTTCCATATCCTGGCCATTAATTATTATCATCTTGTTTTTTTGTTATAACCACACTTGTCCTTTTAAGTTTATCTTTTTTATTGCTCATTTTCCATATATATATGGAAACCATATATATATATATATATATATATGGTTTCTTTAATGAAATTTGAATTCTCAATGTCTTTTAAGCTGGTTTAGGAGATAATGTCATCCTGTTTACTTCCTCTTTCTTTCTTGTTCATTGTAAGAAAAATTGTTTCAACAAAATTATTTTCATTATTCCTACTACTAGTTTCATTATTAGCCCCTCTCTTTGGAGAAATGAGGCATTTAGGAGTTGGCCTACTTCTTAGGCACTTTGAAATTCTTTTTAAATCTTAAAATTCCCTGAGCATTTGCTTTTAGTTTATCAGGGGATTTTAATCCTTTGCTACTATTTGAACATATTTCTGTTTTTATTAGTGTCATGTATTTTTCCATGGCTCAGTTGTTCTCATCATTTTTTGAAAAGTCACTTCAAGGTTCTAAGTTCTGAACATATTCTTTTGACTTCAAAAACATTGGCAGGTGTTGGTTCAGCCTCAGCTCCATGTCTTTCTTTCGTGTAAGTATTCGGAACCTTTCTTTTCCATGGTTTAAAGAAAAAAGAAAGAAAAGGAACAACCACACCTTTTTCTTTGTTATAAAGGCAGTGTTTGTTCGTTGTAAAAAATTTGAGGACTATAGAAAAATATAAAGAAATAGGATGATTGCCAGTCGTCTCTGTAAAAACTGAAGGTTTATGCTGAAGTTGCTTCATTTTATACCAGAAACATTTGAACCTCTTTCTTGATTATTAGTGTCTGCTTTGGCATTTTTTTTGTGTAACCTGGAGTCACTATTGTCCACAGGTCAGATTTCCTTTAAGGTTTTCCAATTCAGTTTATTTTGCCTCGTCAGCTTTCATCTAATACTGTTTTGCAGGTGAGTCTAGACTGCTGTTGTTTATCAGTTGTGTTGTTTACAGCCTAACATATTTAGATTCTCTGTTGTTCACAAGTCAGCTCAGTTGTTTGGTGTTCTGTGTTCATTTTTCATAGTGTTTTTCCTCTTCAAAATATTTTGAGATTTTTTTAGGTGGTGCAGTTGTACGTACCATTATTGTTTCCTTTTTCTAGTTCAGCCCAAAAGTGCTTCCTGATTACCATTTAATTAGACTTCAGGGTTTTCGTTTTTGTTTTTAAAGTTCTTCACTATTTTTCAACAATTTGCTGGGGTTTAAGGCTGTAGTTGTTTTAAAGTTTTGGTTTTGGTTGTTTGAACCAAATAGGAGAAGTGTCATTTATAGTTTCTGCTGCTCTTTTGTTCAAGATCTCACTGAGTCCTTGCTCTCCTAGGAGGGATTATTATTGCAGCCGGCTTTACTCCAGGGAACCGGGATTGGCCAAGATTGTATCATTGGAACTGTAACTCGGGGGCTCTTTCAAATCAGAGTTTTGTGACGTCGTTTTAAAATTCTCTTTTAAAATAGTTAATATCAGGTTCTCCAGGGCCCACCTGCAGGTTGTTTTTCAGGTTTGTGTCTTTTTGGGTGACTTCTCTGGATTCAGGCTACCTTCTGTTCCACTTAGTGTTTAAGACACTAAGGAATAGTGGTTATAAGTAGAGCCAGCGGGCAATATTCTTGTGTTTATATTTATTTCTTGACATTTAAAAAATTTTGATGGCGGAAATGTGTTGAGCGTACTCACCAAATTTTAAAATATATATGTAAATGTGTAAGTGTTACAGAGTATAAGTGGGATTATAACTCTATATCTTTATAACTTTTTTTCACATCACAGTGGATCTTGATCTTAATGTATCAATCAGTATGTATTTCTACCGTATTCTTTAATTTTAATGGCCACATGGTATTCCATCAATAATTTATTAATTAATTCCTAACGGACACTCAGGTTATTTTAAACACTTCGCTGTTGTAAAAAATGTTGATGTTGACAATTTTGCACATACATTCTTGTATGCTTATCTCCCTATCATAATTTCCTAGAAATAGAATTGTTGGGTTAAAGGGTAAACACAATTAAGTATACTGCCACGTTATTCCGTGAGCGGTTCTATCAGTTTATACCCTCATTGTTGGCTTGAGTACTCACTTTCCCAGACCTTCTTCAGCACTGGTAACGACTGAAGAAGTAGTAACTAACTCTCAATATGGCACTTATGATGTGTCCTGTGCCGCTCTGAGTGCTTCCTGTATCTTTTTCTAGTCCCCCGCCAGCACTGTGAGGTAGGTACTATTGTTCTCGTCTTGCGTGGGGGTTGGGGGGTGGGGGGCGAAGGTGTGGGGCACACAGTGGTGAATCACCCCCCCACCCCCCATGCCCCCCCGCAAAACACAGCTGGCGAGGGGCCGAGCCAGGACGCTGGTCTAGGTGGTCTGTTTCCAGGGTCTGCCCTTAAAACCCCCCATCGTAATGCCTGTTTATGCTTGTTAAAATTTAATAGGATTTAGCTGATTTTTAAAATTATTTTTATTGAGGTACCTAATTCACTAACATAAAATTTACCAGTTTAAAGTACACATTCTGGGGGGTTTGAATACATTTGCTGTGTTGTGCAACTATCACGACTATGTACCATATCTAATTACAGAACATTTTCATTCCTCCAAAAAGAATTTCTGTACCTATTCACGGTTTGCCCCCAGCCCTCCTCTGCCCCCATCCCCTGGCGACCGTATTGAGTCTCAGGGTCTTGGTGGATTTACCTACTCTGGACATTTCCTGTGAATGGAATCTTACAGCATGTGGTCTTTTATGTCTGGCTTCTTTCACTGAACATATTTTTCAAGATTCTTACATGTTATAGTATGTAATTGTTTGATTTTAAAATACAAGTTTATTGTAAAACTCAAACAATTCAGAAGAATACAGAATTAAAGAAGAAAGTTTAAATTCTACCAGGACATAAGCATGGTTTGTATTTCTGCATATATATCTTCCAGATTTTTAAAGTAGGCATTAAAAAATAAGTTGTGTTATACATATTTTTTTTAAAAAAAACTGCCTTTAAAAATGTAGTATGTCAGGAAATGTACAGATTCTTCATTGTTCTTTTAAATCTCTCTGCTGTAACAGTTTTAGTTTCAGTGTCTGTGCGCAGGAAGCACACAGGTTTGGTGAGCTCGTCAGAAGTTAGGAGTAAGAGAGAGATGTATCTCAACTCATGACCTTGGCTTAGGGCTGGACGGGGCTGGAAAGACCCTGAGCACCACTCATACCCCGCCAAGGGTCTAGGTCTTTTTTCCTTTCCGATTCTGCAGCAGGTCGTCCTCCTCGTCTCCTCGGCTGAGCATCCTGACACAGAGGCATTTAGACCTGGAGGAGGCAGCAGGGAATGGTGGCAGGTTTCGGTTTGGAGGATTGACGCCCTCCCAGTGGGTGTTGAACAAAGGGTAGTTTGGCAGCAGCGGTATGTAGAATGGGGTGAAAAATACTGGAGTCAGATGAATTGTGGGGCATGTGTGGAAGTTCTGTGGTTAAATATAGCTTAGAGAAGTTTTAGTCATCTCTGCTGTTAGTGCTTTTTAACATTAATATAAACCACTTTTGGTTTTGTGTTGTGAAATACTGAGTACAGTTTACTTTAACTACTGTTATATGGTTAATTTAGTGAGCAAGCACAAGTGGAAGAGAATTTCAATTTCCAATTCATCTAATTTCCTGGGACTGGAGTCATCATTTACCGAATCTGTAACAGTCCAACCTCGGTTCGCCAATGTCTCCCATCTCAAACAGTTCGGTTCTCGCCCAGCCTTCCAGGAGGAACTGGGTTCAAGAGCCGAGGTCCCACTATTTGGCTTTACCTGAAGTGTGTTTTCAGCCATTCATGTCATTGGTGGTGTCCCTCACACTGGTCTGGGGGGAGGAAAGAGGTGAATTTTTGCTTAATACCGACTTGTTCTGGGGACTGGTGTCTTTCTGTGTGTGTCTGGCCATTACAGTCATTCTGAAAGGTGAAGAACTGTCTTGTGAACCTGGTCCTCTTGACCCCCAAACAGCTCCTTTGTCCATTATATAGCAGATTGCCTCTGGGGTTGTGTCGGAAATCGCACCCCCTCCCTCCTTCATTGAGTATGACCGTATGGAATAGAGGGAGGAATCACCCATTGTTCAACTGGTGTACACATGGCCCCTGTTGCCATTTTTGGGTGTTCCTGGCTGCATTTTCCTACATGTGTTTTTTATGCACAGTCATAGTGCATGTATGAAGTTTTGTCTTCTTCTAAACTTGACATTCATCAGCATATTTTCATATTGTGACAGAAAATATACACAGCCTTCTCAATGGCTGTATAATATTCCATGGCTGGACCGCACCATTTCCTGCTGTGGCATAGCTCGAATGTTTAAATATTGTGAGTGTGTTTTCAGTGTAGAAATTGTGGAATTGTCTCCTAGACAGATGCAGGGTCAGGAACAAGCTGGCCTCGTTTGGGAGTGGAACCATTCAGCAGGGGTCCCGTCAGATTGGATTGGTGTGCTTTTCTGAAAAACGGAAGGGTTTTCCAAATACTGTTAACATCTAGATAGTGATTGTAAACCCATTGAAATTGGGTTATTCTTAAGAACAAGGTAAAAAGTGTGAACATGTCCTGTGGGGAGTCAGTAAGGGACTTCCTAGAGGCGAACTAAAGATTTCCACATGTTGATAAGTACTCCGAGAGCACGAGTTTGTAGGACTTACCCCTGCAGTGCTCTGCAGACTGGAGGTAGCACTGGCAAAGCAGACGAGGTGGATTTAACGAGGTTGGGGAAGCCAGGTTTGAAGACTGGAGCGGTGGGAGTGGGTGAGACAGCGGAGGAAACGAGGTGACACCGCGGGGTGGCTGCAGGCAGAACGTTTTTACCTACAGGGTGGGGCAGGGGGAGGGTTACGGTTGTTTGTATGGAAAGTAATAAGTAATAACATATTATAAGAATATTATATAATACAATAATTAGTAGGTAATAATAGAAGAATAAACTGTTTCATATTCTCAAAACTGTAAACCTCTTTTTGCCCCACCCTATATAGTGTGGGTCAAAGACTTGCTGCCTTAAGATTCTGATAGTTGTTTCTGACTGCTGTGGCACAGTGGATTAAGAGCTGGACTGCAAAGCAAAGGATCTCAGGTTTGATTCCCAGTCAGGGCACATGCCTGGGTTGTGGGCCAGGTCCCCAGTAGAGGGCGCACAAGAGGCAATCACACATTAATGTTTCTTTCTCTCTCTTTCTTCCTTGCCCCTCTCTAAAAATAAATACAATCTTTTTTTTTTAAGATTCTGATGGTTAAGAAAGCTATTTAAAGTGGGGAGTCACAAAAATGACCCAGAAATGCATTTTACTTTAACTTAAAAACATAATAAACTTACTGAACAACATTTTGAATGACGGCCAGTGATTTTTCTTTGAGAATAGTTGGAACTTCCCCTTTCTTGAATAAATCACTTTCATCGTACATTGATTGCAAATTCCAGTTTTAATCTCTTTAAAAAGGAACTGAAAGACTTGTGGATGCAGAAGTCTAGATTTTTATCTTGCCTACACCTAATGCAATAGCAATTTTTAAAGAACACCTCGACTTTTTAAAGTCTGTCATAGCATCCAATTTTGTTTTCATAGAAACTGTTTTCACTTTTATGAAATGTTGGCACCACATACTTGGAGTAACAAATGCAGTTGGCACATACAGGCCGGATGGCATCCCTAAGTGCCTCCTGGAGCAGAAGAACAGCTCCCCTGGTTGGAGCTAAGGTATCCTGACCTTTCCAGAGAGCCACCTTGAGGAAGAGCATAGCCTCGAGGATTCATTGTGCCATAGTTGGGGTGTTTTACAGGGACTAGCACACTTTGGTTAATTTGGGGAGTTGGAGAAGTTGGAGGTAAGTTCCAAGGGTGCTGTGGACGTGGGCTGGGCAGCAGGAGGCGAAAGGACGTAAACGAGAGGCCATCAGAGAGTTGGAGGGACACTTCTCAGGTTGGAAGGAGGGGGCAGGAGTACTAACTGCTGTAGAAGGGCTGGGAAAAGGGTTGGAAGACTAAGAAAAAAGCCATGGATCTTTAGATTTAAGGTCACGTTGACCTTGAAAATAGTTTTGACAGGAAGGGGGAGGAAGCCAGGCTTGCTGGAGGTAAGGAATTAATAAAAAAAGGGGATACGGCTACTGGTAAAGATGGTGGAGCAGGGCAGTGGTACTTTTATCCTACCATGACCCCGTCAAAATTACAGCTAAGCCACAGAATCACAGTAATTGACAACCACCTAGAGTCTAGTGGAACAGAAGTTCTATGACTCAGGATATACAGAAGAAGCCACATCAAACTAGTAGGAAGGGCAGAGACTCAGGATGGGCTGGTCCCACACCCATGTGTTGGAAATCATGGCTGTGGAGATTCCCCTTAAGGAGTGAAGAGTTCCAGTCCTACACCAGGCTCCCCAGTTCAGGGTTCCAGTGCCTGGAAGAGACGCCCATATAACTCCTGGCTATAAAAACCAGTGGGGGTTATGGCTGAGTGAGACTGAGAGCTTCTGGAGTCTCAGGGATTTGTCATAAAGGGCCCAAGCATGCACTTACTCACAGCCACTTGCTCTGAGCTCCATGCTGGGGCAGCAGCTCGAAAGGCATCAGAGACATAGGGGGAGGAACTGAATTGTCAGGCTTCAGGGAAAGAGCTAGAGGGGCAGCTTTCTCCCAGACAGAAGTGCTGGCAGAGACCATTGTTCCTTTGCTGAGCCCTTCCCCTGCAGGTACAGGTGTGTGTCTTATCTGAGTCTTTTTAAAAAAAATTTATTTAGTTATTTTTCAAGTATATTTTTTTGTCTATTTCTCCCATCCCAGCCCCCCCCTCCCGCCCCGTGCTCCCCACCTCCCTTCCATTTCCTTCCCTAGTCCTCATCCTTATCTGAGTCTTCATTAGCCTGGCTAACACTGTTCTCTCTGCCCTGGTGATTCTCTGAGACCCTGATCTACCCAACTTGTGGGCTCATCCAAGCTGCTTTTAGTGGCTTTTTCATACAAATGGCCTGTTTTGCCTCATTCTTCAGACTTTCCTAAGATCTCTCAAAAGGTCCACAAATCCCAGACAAGCAGCATTTGGCCTGAGCAGCCCCAAGCCTGGACACCTCCAAGTCCAGCAAAGTGGCAACCATCTGCAGATCACTTTGTAGCTTATGCTGGGTGGCCCTGGGCAGGACACAGGCAGCAGCTGACCTTGGCCTGCACTTCCAGGGTGGCCCTAGAGCCAGTATACCAAGTGGACAGCTTCAGGCTACACCGGAGCACCACCCAACCACCTCTATGAGGAACACACTCAAGGGGCGGACTCAGCGGGCACAGAGCCCTGGTGAGGTGAGTCCTGCTCCATGGGGCAGACCCTGCACAGCAGCTCCTTTGCTGCAGTCTCGGCTGCTATTCGCAGCTGGTATTCACCCGGCTGGTATTCTTGATCCTCTGGAGGGCCAGTGTGTCTCATTTTCAACTGCAGCCTGAACCCAGTTAGTGCTGCTAGAAGTTGGGGGTTTTGGCACCTCAGGTTCATAGGTAAGTAGTATGTATTCTTTCCTCTAGTGTGTCTTGTTTCCTGCTTTGAAATGTTAATGAAAATTGAGACGAGTCTCACCTGAAGAGAATTGTGTGAACAGCAGATCTGCAACCAGAGCAAAATATTTTTGTTTTGGGCCTCTCTTCTGAGTGCTTCTTTGTGTAGAATATTTCTGTTTAGAGAGCTGATTTTTGAGTGCCTCGGTAATGGCTCATCTATTTTGCTGAATTTCCATCTTGGGCTCAGGAAGGCAGGTATGTAATCATCATCCTTATTGACAGGTCATAGAGTACCCTCTTGATGCCTGGTGCTGTACAGGATACTTTGAAATAGCTGTCAGAAGGTGATCCCAAAACAGAATTCCTCCTGTTCCCAGTTTCAGCTCGGGCAGTGGTTCTCATGTTTGTGAGCAGTCAGAGCGCCAGGAAGTCATGATGCCCTCGATAAATCAATTTTGTTATATGATGTAGCAGAAGCTTATTTAAGAGTTCTGCTCAGAAAACTCATGTTAAGTTTACATGCAATCATTATATCAGGATTGTGTTTTAATTACATGTATCAATGACCTGACTAGTGACTTAAATGAGGGCTTTATGTATAAGAGTACGTTGTTTATTTCTTATAACAGTACGTCTGTAGGGATGCATTCTTGCTCCTACCTTTCTAGTCTATCATCTTTAGCTTGTAGCTTTCCTCTCTGTGCATGTAAGAAGCTGCTTCAACCTAGGGCACAGGTTTACTCTCCAGGCAGGAAAAAGAATGGAAGAACGAAGGAGGAAGGGACAGTGCTTATTTGCGAACTATGGCACAGAGTGAGGGAGTCTGGGAAATACAGATTATTTAGCTGAGTACCGTCTTTCCCCTGGACAAAACTGGAGTTCTCTTATTAAGTAAGAAGGGGAGAATAGACTCAAAGTAGGCCTATCACAAAGTGACTGTCACAATAATCACTGATTATTGTGATAGTCAGTGATCAGCACTGGCTGATTTAAAATGATACAAAACAATTTAAAATGATACATTCATGGGATTGTGATATTCCTGATGATGTGTTCTCGTAAAACACTGTTGGAATTTTTCTATTAACATTCTTTTTTTTTTTTCTAAAGATTTTATTTATTTATCTTTAGAGGGGAAGGGAAGGAGAGAGGGAGAGAAACATCAATATATGGTTGCCTTTCATGCATCCCCTGCTGGGAACTGGCCTGCAGGGAACCGGCTTGCAACCGGGTATGTGCCCTGACTGGGAATCGAACCGCGATTGTCTGGTTCGCAGGCCCGCACTCAATCCACTGAGCTACACCAGCCAGGGCTCTAGTAACATTCTTTACTTACTTGTTGAACATTAGTTTTTGTTGATAGCTAGCAATCTCAGATATTGACAGTTTAGAAATATAAGTGAAGAAAACTCTTAAATAAATGAGAAAATTTTCTCTATTGCCTTTTTTCTGGCAAATAAGGAAATGAAATTTTTATTTTTTAAATGAAGGCCCACTCCAGTGTATGACACATTGGTTTCCCTAGACCATTAGTCTTCCTAATGTCAGTGGTGAACCACTGATGCTAATATTGACGTGTGATGTTAAATGACGTGTATCTCCTTTACTAATGCTGTTTTCCTAGACAAGAGCACCCTAACTTTTTTCCCTTTTGATATGACTCATGTTAAGGGCAATTAAAATATCCTTTATTTTTAAATGCCTTTTCTAAATTCTTTATAATGATCCTACATTCGTTTTATAATCAGAAAAAAGATCTCACTCGTTTTTTGAGTTTAGTACAAGTCTTGCCTCCTCTGACCTTGTACCCTCTGCTTCAAATGTGTTTCTTACTTCCTACTTCTTGAAACTTCAAGAGCAGGCGCAGCCTGTGCAACACAATTCTTCCCTCGATTCCAGGCGCAGTATATTGACTTCATCACCAGTTGCTGATGATCATAAGTGCCCTCTTACGTCTATTTTCTGTTTTCCCAAATTCTTAGCATAGGATTAGATACATAGCAGACACTTAATTGCTTCTGATCCAAATACATAATCACATTTAACACATTAAAACAGGAAAATAACATGGACTCGATAGCAAGGTAGGCATAAAGTGAACCATGACTAATAATCAGGTAATCAGAGTTCCGTGACTTTCACCCTTTCCTGTTGACGTAGGGCCCCTAGCTCCTCTAGAATGTTCCCCCCTAGGGTTTGTTTATTCTAGGGCTCACCAAAGGGTGTTTTATGTGGGCTCACTAATGTGTTCTGGCCACTGCCACGCGGCATGTGCTTTTTTTCTGTGAGGTTCACTGTCCCCGCAAGTTGCGTGGTGGTGCCTCACTCCAGATTTCGGGGGTATGTACCTGACACTGTTACCTTCTTGTCCTGCCTGGGGTGCTCCTGATACGCTAGGGCCGTTGAGGTGTTCCAGCCCTTCTTCTCTCCTCTTGTCACGTCGGCATCAAAGCAGAACTCTGTATCTCTGTTGCTTCCGAGCTTTTAGTGAAAGCCATTCTTTAGTCTTAGTCTCATTGTGGCCCCTCTGTCTGTCACCGTGGGCCTTTGCGGCTGGGCTGTGGGAGCAGTTCAAGTGATAGACACCACCCTGTGTTTCGGACACCCCTCCTGTCCAAGGCTTTGCTCATTGGGCCAAACTTTTCTGCCTCACTTAGAAAGGACAGGTAGCCCTCATGCAGACAGATACCTGAACAACTCTAGTTCTGCTGGCATTCGTGAGTCTTAGTGGCAGGAATGGTTTAGGTTCTAGACTGAATCCTGTTGCGTTTTTAAAATAGAGCCAGTGAACCATGTTACAGCTCAAAGACTCTCAAGCCAAGACAGTGAGTCGTAACTCAGCGTGACCTTGACCCACAGACAAAATGAAAACTTTACTTATTCTTATGTTATATATCTGATTGTATTGGAACCCGGTGAGAACTTTAAGGCTACAAAAAAAAAGGAAAAGGAGAAATACACTACATTTTATTTATGAAATTGTTTAATTATCTTTATTCCCTGAAATTGGTTAAGCTTGTGTTTCAGCAAAGATGCAATAGATTCTTATCCTCTTTTCCAGAGCAGTTTGGTATTAACATTTAGTTATTTTCCTTGGGTTTCAGTATGTACACTAGATAGTAATTGGAGTTAGACCTTGTGCAAATCCCCAGTAGGACTGTAGGTAGGAAGGAAAAAAGCAAACCCCACTTAGTATGGAGTCTCAAGAGCTAATGCAAGTGGTCAAAGGGGAAGGGGAGGAATGAGCAAAAACTGGGATATGGGGAGAGACAGGAACATGAAACCGCCATAGCCCAAGTAAATGGAATGAAAAGCTGGCCATCTGTGTGCCTGGAATAGTTTGTGAAACAGTGAGAACATCAAAACAGCTGTATTCATGTCCCATGATGTTTTCCCTCATGTCTTTAAATTTTTTTTTACATATATGTTTGAACTTTAGAGTAGTCTAATTTTGTGTAAGTAAAAAAAATTTTTTGGTAACCTGTATCTGCATAGACGTATGCTTGCCCTTGGTTCAGAGTGGCTGCTCAGATAAGTGCCATCGACTGTCAGCGCCTTGGGTATTTAGGTCCTTGACTGCCAGCATCTTGGAGGGTCAGCTAGGACCCAAGACACCATTGTAGAGCAGTAGAGCAAATGGGGCAGAGAGAGGCAATGAAATGCCACCAGGACAGACGTCACTCAGGTGTAGAACTTCCTTGACTCAGTCTGCCAAGTCCTGCTTTGACATCTAGAAGTTGCAGACCATCCGGGATGAGGGATCGCTGGACAGTTGTTCCCTGAGACCTGCTTGTGGGGACCTCGTCTTGATCTAAAGCTGCGAGGAAACCTTGTGCTCTTTCTTCCCAGGCTCAGCTATTGAGTGTCAGTCACAGGCTGCTCTGCTCCTGGACCCCCGTGTTCCCCGCTGTGCTGGGATGAGTGTGTTGAACAATCATTTGTTTATTGTTTGCTTAAAAGAATTTAGTGGCCCTCCCTCCCCGTATGGAAAACGTGAACATTGCTTTGTAGTGATTTTTACCCACTTCCAGCCTGGCAGCTTTGCTTAGCACAACCTTGAAGCAATTTCTCAGGTGTTCTGGAAAGCTTAATATAATGCGTTCAGAGCAAGACTGATAGTCTTGTAGCAGGAGCAAGATGACCACCGAATGGCTTGTATTGGCTGTGCTTCCTGTGGTGGAATGAAATTAAACCGGTCATTTAAACACTTCAAGTCTAACAAGATTTTGAATTGCTTTAATTTTGTACATGTAAATGCTCCATATATATATATTCTAAAATTCAAGTTCTTTTGTGATTAAAATGGTTTGTCTAGAGAGAATAATGATTATCCTAAATTTATTCTGGATACCAAAAGAATTATGATTCCTTTTTCTTTTTTATCTTGTTTTGACTTCTGAAATGATGAATGAAAGTACTTAAAATCTTTTATCATGTAATATTTCACACATACAAAATAATACTCCTAAACAAAACATTGTTTAATTTCTCATGGTTTTGAGCTTCATCTAAATGGCGTTGTTCTGGATGTGACTTGCCTTTTTCTTTCTTTTTAGTTTTTTCATCAGGACCTGATTAACATCACATTATATTAGTTTTCTGTGTACAACATAATGACTCCATATTTGTATACCTTGTGTGGTTATTTGTTGTCCTTAAAGTAGCAATCACTGGACAAATAATCTAAAATATTAAAACAATACTAAGAAGATTATTTTAAGATCTGGGGATGCCAAAATAGATTGGATTACTTTTAGGCATATTATGATGCCAGATTCTCACCGGGGAATTGGACGTTTTGTGTCCTATACAACTTGCTTTTTGTATGTTTTCTTCTTATTATTATACTTATGAATGAGACGCTCTACAGATCTTAAGCATTTTTTCATTTATTTACATATGTGTATTTGGGTACAAAAAGACAACTAACTACATGAGACAAGTTTCTCCTCTCTTACAGAGTTAAGTGTGAGGGAGTCCGATGCAAGAGTTTGCGACGAATCGTCATGTAAATACGGAGGCGTCTGCAGGGAAGATGGAGATGGTTTGAAATGTGTGTGTCAGTTCCAGGTGAGAAAACTCAACCTGTTATGAAATATTTTACATTCCTCGTATTTTAGCATTCTACTGTCTTCAAATTACAGAGCTTAAAACACCTTGAACCCCACGAGGAAGTAGGGGTCACAGCCCACAGATGCTTTTCGATCGGGTGAAGTGCTGTTATTTGTACCTCCCACGCCCCTTTCCTTGAACTAAGAGGACAGACTGGCAATAATAGATATAAACATGCATTGAAAACAAATTCGTTCTATTTAAATGTAAGGTATAATTGTCACCCAAGGGAAATAAGGTGCAGGTTGCAGTTGAGTCTCATTTAAAATGTTGACATTTTCCCCCTTTGCTTTCCTGTCTAGTCTGTCTCTTCCCTTTCTCTTCTTACTTGCTGCTTTGCTGTCTCATCTTTTCAGTCTAAAGAACATCACTGACTTGGAGCCTCAGCGTAGGTCAGGGCTAGAGCTGGACTAGAAAGGGTAACCTCAAACGAAGATCTTTGCTTTTCAAGTACTGTGGGAGTTGTGATTTCACTGTGTATAAAGAAGGGCCGTAAAGCGTGTTACACTCGGTGTTTTTATTTATTTTTCCTGTGATTGACTTGCAGTCTGGTTTTAGGATGTTGCTCCCAAGATGGTCCCTGATTCAGGATTTCAGATGAGAGCAAGAAGGAACTAGAATTTTTTTTGCCACTCGTGATCTTGCTCTAATCATACCCATCATTTCAGATATTGAGGGGAGGAAAGGGTGCGGCCATCAGGGATGAAAGCAGGGGAAAGTCAGTGTTTGCAGAAACTGTCACCTCAGGCAGGTTTCCGTGCGCTCCATCTGAAAGGAGAGGGCCAGTTTCCTCTTAGGATGTCGTGATGAGAGTCAAAATCAGAAAGAGAGCTTGTATATAAAACCTCTCTGAAAACTATAAACTATCATCATGTAGTTTATTTTCATTAAAAGAAACAGAGAGTGGGTATATGCTGATTATCCAGTCAGAGAGGTTCTTCGTGGTCAAAAGAGACTTAATAATCTGCATTTATTCACAACAGGTATTTTTCACAGGGCTTAGCTCGTCTTGGGCTCACCTCTCCACGGTTATTCATGCAATAATCTGGCCAGTGTGCTGTGTGTCTGGCTGTCCTGCCTCCTCCCCCAAACCCTCCTAAAATGGGCTTCATTCCTTAAGAGAAGGTATCGGTGTTCACAGTGTATATCCTAAGCTCTGGCGAACTTCTGCTTCCTTCAGTTCTTTTGCATTAGACAATTTTTATTGACCTACCTCCAGTTTCACAAAATCCTTTTTTCTGTCATATTCGTTCTTTTCATTCTGTGAGCTTTTAATTTCAGACGTTTTATTCCTAAAATGTAGTTTCTATGAAAGTACTTTTAGTAGTTAAAATATTTAATATTTAAAATAGTTTCTATTCATCTGTTGAGATTTTCTGTCTTTTCATTCATTGCAGACGTAATTTGTGTGTTACAAATATTATTGTTGCTTTAAAATCTTTGCTAATTTTAACATCCGAGGCATCTCAGAAATCACCTTTGTGGATGGTCTTTTCATTCTAGAATGGACCGTGCTGTTCTATTTGTTTTCAGTATTAGAGTAACTTTGTGTTTATCCTATACACTGTGAATGATGTGTTCTAGAGCTTTGAATTCTTTTCTGTTGCTCTGAGGACTATTGTTATTTTTGAAACAGTTGACTTGAACTCAAGGCAAACTCTGTTTTCCCTAATAGGGCAACAACACAAAAATGTTCACTTTTTTAAGCCTTAGCTAGGCTACTTGGAATATGCCTCATGGATAAATGGTTCAGAAGAAGCCAACCAGAGTTTGCACACAGAAGTTTTGACTCTCCTCTGATTCTCTTTTTGGGGGTTTTCTTGCTCACTTTCCAGTGGGCCTGGTCACCCTAAACTCTGTCCTCTGGTTCTGCAACCCAGAAAGACTGGAGGAATTTTTTTATTAGTGTGTCAGGCGCCTTGCACCAGGACGAGTGGAACCGTTCCCCTCTTCCACCTGTCTTACAGTTTCCTGAGACTGAATCATTCGATGTGGAATCGTTGGGTCAGTAGGATGCTCCTGTGCAGACGAACACTCTCACCAATAGACCTACATTAGACTGCTTATTTCTCCTCAGCTCGTGGGTAGTCGGCTTTGAAATCCTTTTAAAGTTTATAAATCTTAAAGGCAAAAAACATTTTAAATCTGTGCTTGATTAGCAGGGATATTAAAAAGGTTCCATATATTTATTTTGTGAATCTCTCTCATTCTTTGCCTATTTTTGGTGGTACTTCTCCCTCCTGGTGATTTGTAAGGGTGTGGGTAAGCACACGAGATACAGCGTATTATTTAAGTACTTGTGTATTGTTTACTGTGCTGAGCGGTTTCTATTCATTACCTGTCTAAACATTTTATACATAGTATATATGGAAGTTTCTATGGAAGAAACTCTGATGAGACTCTGATGTAGGTAATTTAAAGAGTAATATATGCTCATGGTAAACAACTAGAACAATATATAAAAATATAATGAAACATGTCTTCCTTCCTTCTAGACTACCACTTGTTCTTCTCGGAGGCAACATTGGTTACTATTTCCTTCTAGAAATACGCTCTGTCTAATACATATATGTATTTAATTTCTCCTCAAAGTACTAGATCACTTAATAGTATCTACCCAAGAGATAGTTCCTTTTCAGTTTATATGGATTACAGAAAGAGACATCTGTATTTTAAAGAAGTTATCTTAGTGTGATTTTCATTAAATTTTTTCTTTTTATTGATTCTAAAGAGAGAGGGAAAGGGAGGGAAAAAAGAAAGGGAGAGAGACATCCATGTGAGAGGGAAACATCAATTGGTTGCCTCTTGCATGTGCCCCAATTGGGGACCTAACCCGCAACCCAGGCACGTGCCCTGACTGGGAGTTGAACCGGCAACCTTTTGCTTTGCAGGGCTCATTTTCACTTTTTGATACAGTTTTAAATGTAACATCATATTTACCTTTGTCTTTATGATCCCGATTTTCATTCTCTGAATGTCTTTTCCCTGCAACTCTTAAGATTATAAATAAACTGTGTTTTGACCTTTTGAACATGCTTGAATAGCCAGAAAATCCTCTCATCATCTATCTGAATCCCTTGCATTCTTACCTTGTGGAAAAGCAGGAGAGGCAAATAAAAGTTAGGAGCTGAGATCTGTAGACATTTATCCAGTGCTTAATTTGTGCTACATGCCAGGCTAGATGCTGAGGATATAAAGATGTTTCAAGTCAAGTTCCTTGCCTGGTAGGAGCAAACAGCCTAAGGGCTGACAGTGTGATTGGATCCTGCTGCTGAGCAAACCTGCCTTTGACTACTCTGCCTTCTTATAAGCTTATAAATCTGCTCGAGTTAGACTTAGGTTCTTGCCAGTTTAAGAACAATGACCTCATAAGCCCATTAAACAGAGGAGGATGCTTTAGCAATATCTTTCAATTCGTTTAAAAAACTTCATTATGATTCAGCATGCTTTCAAGTGTTAATAAAAGCTTCCAGAGATATAGTTGTAACACATTTTATCAAATAATAACAGGATTTTAAATAAAGTCTGAAACTTTTTAAAATTTATGAATAAGAATTATGTTATCTTGCCACATTGTGTAAACAAAGCTACTTTTATTAATGTCGTGCAAAGAAAAACGATCAGCATTGCATCTTTCCATTAAAACTTGGATAGCATACAAAGAGGAGTGCTTATGATGTTTTCCTGTTTTCTTTCTTCCTCTTTGATTCAGTCCAAGTCTGCAGGTCTGAGGATCTGGCGAGCTGGTGACATAAGTCAGTCTGAGTCTAAAGGCCCGAGAGCCTGCAGGAGACCCGTGCTCCCCCTTCAGCAATCAGGCAGAGAGCAGACTCTTTCTTCTTCCACTTACTTCATTCTGTTCAGGCCCTCAGTGGGTTGGCTGATCCCACCTGTACTGGGGAGAGCACTTAGTTTGCTGATTCCAGTGCTCAACTCATCCAACAACACCCGTATAAGCATATCCAGAAATAATGTTTAATTTGGGTACCCTGGGGCCCAGTCAAATTGGTACATTAAATTAACCATCACAGCCTTTTTTTTTTTTTTATTGACTATATTCAGCACCATTCCTGGTACACAGTAGGTGCACATTAAATGCTTGAATAGATGTGGCTCTGGAATCGTACACTGCTGTACCTTTCTGAACTAGTTCAAATCACTTTCTTTCTGCTACGGAGACGGTCCAGTGCAGCGTTCTTCCCCCAGCAAGCCAGGCAGCATCGAGGAGGCAGACCTCAGGTGAGAGTCTCTGCCTGGGTCAGGAATCGCCAGTTAAAATTGCCCAGATCCCTTCCTTTGCTCATAGCATGAGGAGAGGTTCCTCAGAGGGACCCTTGGAAACAGACTGGCCAGGGGTTAGCAGGTCTGCTCCTCCTGCTCCGTGCTCGCTCGTAGGTCTGTGCTTGTTCGGCTGAATCTGAGGGACATCGCCTAGACTACGCTGAGCGCTCTGTCACTACCACCAGGTGACGTGAAACTGGAGTGTGTAGTGGTTAGAGGACGACAATTCTGAGAAACTGAGGTCTTCCGCTTATGAACTATGGCTCCGGGCCTGCTTAAGCCTCACAAGTGATAATAGCAATCAATCCCAGAACCAGCTAATGTTGTTCTGAGGATTTACTATGGCTAGATATAAACGGTAAAGATGAATTTCTCTTAGTCTTCGTAACAACTTTATTAGAGAATACTACAATATTATTTATAATTAGGACTTTACCGATGTGGAAAATGGCACCGGTGCTAGCCCACAGGCCCATGGATGGTGGACCCAGGATTTGAACTCAACATGTACTTCAGAGTGCCAGCTCTAAGTACCCAGTCACGTGCCTCACAGGGTTGTTGTGGTACTTAAGTTGGACGGGACATTTAAAGTTGTAGCCAGTGTTTACTAGATAGAAGCTCGGGAACAAATGTTTGTTATTCCCTTACAGATTCTCAGCCTGCTCAGACTTAATGACCCTTTTTTATAACCAATAATTTGTATTCTGTTTCTTAATGAAACTTGTTGGTAAAGTAACCTACATAAATGCATAATTAAAGAAATCAATATAATGCATAATTGCAATGTAAAGGAGAAATAAAAATACTTGCAGTAAAATAATTATCTTACTATAAATTATTCAGAATGTTAATGCTTGGGCGCGATTACACTAGAAGACAGTACGGTAGTCAGATGCTTATAGCTACTTATAGTGTATGTTTGGATTTAATAAAGATGAGAGCATTTTTATACCAGAAATATCTGACAACAAAAACGTAGAGGTATGGTGGGTGCTAGAATAAAAGCTAGTATTAGAACAAGTTATAACAGAGCAGCCTTATTTCTACTTGGTAAGTCTTACCATAGTTCCCATGTGAATGGCTGGAGAAGCGTTCAGAAATTGTATGGTGTCTATGCATGTATGTCTTTGTTGGGGGAACTGTTCTTTCCTTTGCATTCATTATATACGACGTCTGTCCAGAAGGTATTCAGTCATGTAACATGAAAGGTAGAGACATTTATTGAAGAAGATACAAGATACAAGAAACATATACATAGGGCAGTGATGCTACCTCAGTCCCCTTCAAAGTAGGCACCTTTGGCACCTCACACAGTTCTTCTAATTGCCATCAGCTGTCCCATGGTATTTTTGTGAATCTCATCAACAGTCTGAAATCTCTTCCCTTTCAAAGGTGACTTTAGTTTTGGGAAAAGCCAAAAGTTGCAGGGCGCCAAATCTGGGCTGTAGGGGGGCTGAGTCACTTGGGTGATTTGATGTTTTGACAAAAAAACTCTGCATGAGACGTGATGCATGAGTGGGTGTGTTGTCATCATGAAGCTGCCAATCACCAGTTGCCCAGAGCTGTGGCCTTCTGAATCATCTGAATAGTTTCCACAGAGGAATGTTCAAGCTCAAGCAAAATTTCATGCAGATTCATTGCTCTACTTGCTCAGTCATTTTGAATGTAACAGCCACACAGTACACATGCTCACTCAATGGTGTCTACCACCCCCACTGACTAGTACAGTGAAGTCATCATTGTTCTCACATGCATATTCCAGTCCACTCTCCTTGGTTGCCAGGTCACATTGATGTCATGCAAACTGTTCTCATTATATTAAAAATGGCTGGATTTTTTCTGGATGGACCTTGTACGTCTAGCATCCATGGAATCCATCTGCTAAATTACAGTAATGTCCTTTATCACTGTAGCAATAAAAAAAACCTACATAGGGGCATCTCTGCCTAGGAGGTGATGTTAGTACCTTTGAGACCACGCCATTAGAAAGTCGTTAAACATTTGTTGAGCAAAGAGTTGGTAGAAAAGTTCATAGACTTAGCACTTGACATGTTGGAGTTTATGGCCTCTTTTGCTAAGTATACACTGTATAATTACAAAGTAACATTGACTCCTACAGACATCACACAAGTTATTGTATACATTTTAGGGAAAGAGAATAAAAGGATGTGATCCATGAATAACTGCAGTGATATAGGAAGGCTTCCTAAAGTAAAAATTTAATTTTAATTGAAGTTGATGTAGGAGGCTGCTGGTAATGTATAGCAAGTCAGCTTGAAATATTTTATTAGAGATTGTCTTCATCAGTGCTTGACCTGTGGTAGCATGTCACATTTACGGCTCATAAAGTAAATGGATCACTTTTTAAGAGTAAGTGGGGTCAGACGCACAGATGGAGAGCAGGATGCCAGCAGGGGCCCAGGAGGCTCGGGGGTGGCGGGGTTGAGCAAAAAGGGAAAAGGACTCATGGACCTGGACAGCAGTGTGGAGGCTGCAGGGGGAGGCGGGTTTATAAGGGGACTAAATGGTGATGAAAAAATATACCATCAAGATTAACTTTAAAAAGATAAGAAACAGAGTAAGTAAACAATGAAAGTAAACCGTGTTCACTGGAGAGAAATTGAGAAATTCAGAAAATCATGAAAACAAAAAACTGTGACAAGTAATGTGAAAAATTTATTGATGTTTTCTTCCAGGATTTACTTTATGAATATTTATTTTTTCTGAATAATTGAGATTATAGCTGTATAATTTACTTTCTGTCTTTACTTTTATTTATATCCTTTTAAAATTTGCATTCTGCCTTGTGGTGCAAAATTCTCAGACGTTATATATGTGGCATTACTTTACTTGCTTTCCACCTAATGTTATTTATCTTTTCCTGTTGCACAGTATTCTTTTATAAGGTAATTCTCAGTGACTGTAATATTAATTACTTGAACAGATATAACATGCTTTAGGTTGTTTTTATATTTTTTTTAAAAAATATTTTATTTATTTATTTTTAGAGAGAGGAGAAGGGAAGGAGAAAGAGAGGGAGAGAAACATCATTCTCTCCATGTGTGGTTGCAGTCCATTTCTGGGGACCTGGCCTGCAACCCAGGCATGTGCCCTGACGGGGAATCGAACCAGCAATGCCTTGGCTGGCAGGCCCCCGCTCAATCCACTGAGCTATACCAGCCAGGGCTGTTTTTATATTCTTTATATTAATAAATTTTTGTTTGAAACTGAAACAGATACAGAGAAGAGATGGATGGTTGTTAGGGGTGGCAGTTGGGGGTCGGGGCAAAAGAGGTGAAGGGACTAATAAGGACAGATGGACAGTTATAAACTAGTCACAGGAATGTAAAGTACAGCATAAGAAATATAGTCAGTAGCATTGTAACAACTATGCGTGGTGCCAGGTGGATACAGGAAATATCAGGGGACACTTTGTAAAGTGGGTGATTGTCTAACGACTGTCCTGTACACCTGAAACTAATACAGGATAATATTGACTGCAATTGAAAAATAAAGAAAAGTGGAACTCTCTGTAATAATTTTCTGTCTGTAATAGTTTCCTTCAGATAGATCCCTAAACATGCAGTTCTGGACTGAAAACCGCATTCCTTTTTCAAGACTCTTGAAATGGGCTGTGAAGTCCTGTCCTCATAAGGCTGGACCAGTTCAGTTACCACAAATAGGCCTATTGGTATGCCTGGCAGATGGACGTTCTTTTGTTGAATGGCCAGTTTTATAAGCTAAAGGTAGCATCTCATTTTACTGATTGCTAGTGAAGGTCAGCATGTTTTGTATATTAATTGACCGTTTGTAACTGTTCTGTCCATTTGTCCTTTGTCCATTTTAAATTCGTGTTGCCTCTTTTTTAGTAATGATAGTAACTTGTGTCATATTATATTTTCTCCAGATTTTAAAACTTTAGTTGTTTGTGATATTTTTGACATTTAGAGGCTTTGAAGTTTTTTAAACGTGTAGGTCCTGTGTCTTTTCTTAAATCTGGTTTCTTCTTCATCTGTCTCATCCTTCAAATCCCAGTTCACATTTTACTTTTTCTAAGAAGGTTTTTCTTGAACACCCTAGCTTACAGTGGTAGGTATTAGATATGCTTATTGTCTACACTTCTGATTTAGTACATGATCTGTCTTTACTATATATATACCTACATATATATAATACATTTTCTGTTTATATGGTGCTCTAACAAGATTAAGATTGTAAGGTCTCTGAGAACAGACCTCATAGCATTTGTGTCTTCTATGGCATTGGCCTTGGGACAGCATATTGAATAAGTGCATTTGATCATAATAAAGAGACTTTTTTTTAGTGCTCACCACAAACATTGCCAGGAATCTTCCTTTGAATTATCTCAATGGGTCTTTATAGCAAGCAAAGTGAAGTAGATAGGAAAGGGGTTTTTATTCTCACATCTATGGATAGCTAATAGTTGTTTTCATTATAAGTGTGAAAAAAGGTAAGAGAGAGTAGTATAGTTCTTCTTTTTTTAACCGAATAAAAGAACAAACTACTCTATAGTTAGAAGTATGCCATAATGCTATGGTAATGCATTCATGAATATGAAATAAACTATGCATATTCATGCCTGTCTCTGAGAATTTGTTTTTGTTTCTTTTGCAGTGCCATACCAATTACATTCCCGTCTGTGCATCCAATGGAGACACGTATCAAAACGAGTGCTTTCTCAGAAGGGCTGCTTGTAAGCACCAGAAAGAGATAACGGTAGTAGCAAGAGGACCATGCTACTCTGGTATGTTGTCATGTTCTTCCGAATGAATGCTGGAAGTGGTTCTGCCACATTTTCTCAAAGGAAGTTTGCAGCCACAGGTGTACCCCCAGAAGTGCTGTTCGCACTGGTGGTGATTGTGTGGGGAGTAGGGGGCTCTTTCCCCGCCCCCATTTTGTGCTGTTTTTTAGCCCCAAGTGGTCTTCTATCAACTGTGTTACTTCTCAGCACACTTTTAATGCCCAGTGCCTTGTTTTGTGGGGACTTTGCATTTCTTTTGCCTGTGGTTTGACTATTGGAGTAGGATTTGAGATGGGAAATGATATGAGGCCCAGTTTTTTATTGTTATTTTTCGGTTGGTGGGAAGGAGTGGGGGGTACCCGTGGAAATCATTGCTGGTCCCCCAGGATGTGTCTCTTCCCCAGCTCTTTTCCTGTCTCCTTTCTGTCCGCCAACCCTTACCACCCACCTCCCCCTCATTGTTTATACTTACTTCTCCTTTTCTTCCTGAATTGGTAGTGAGTTTGGAAGGAATTAATATAAGTTTGTCATTTGCACTTGTATTTGAGGGCAGTGATGAACAAGAGGTATGACAATTAGAACCAGTGTAGGAAGGGTAGCAGGAAAGGTGGAGACTACTTTTCTGTGAAATGTTCATTTTCTTTCTTTCCCACATATTACAGGGCCTGTGTTTACAGTTTTTATTAGGGCTCCATTACCTAAGCATGATTGATCAGTTGTCCATGTGGTTGATCTCAGACTTCATGGTCATTAATACCACATGACTCAAAGCGCCCACATTAAGTTACGTGGTTGGTCTTTCACTCTAAGGCTGTTGAGTGTGGTTCGCCCCACTCTTAAGATCTGATGTGGTCAGCACCCTCCCTAAACAAGACGTTCCTATCAGATATGACATAGATGACCTCCCAGAAGCTGAGGACAAAGACCAGACCTTTCTTTGGGCAAGTCCAAATTCTTTTCCATGTGCTTAATAATTAGGCGGTCGGTGAAATTCTGTCCTCAGGCCGATTGATTGTCATTTGGTGTGGTTCTTACACACTTCCTTGTGTTTCATTGTGTACATCGTGTTTCAGAGACTTGATTGAGAGACTAAGAAGGAATGTGGAGTTCTTTGCAATCCCCAATTAACTGTGCATTACTTATGAGTGGTATGTGTTTATGACACCAGCTGCTTTGATAGGCAGTGAGGGTGGAATGGAAGATTGGAAAGAGCACCACACTACGCTTGAAAGACCTGTGTTTAAAGTGACTCTAGTTCTTATTTACTGCATGACCTTGGATAAGTCACTTAACCCTTCGGAGCCCCAAGTACCCAAATTGTTAAATGGGTATCATCTCCTGGGGTAGTTAAATGAAGATCGAATGAGCTCCGCTATAAGGTGGTAGCCCTGTCAATTTTGTTGTCTGCTGGGTGGGTCAGTGTGGGTCAGTGGTGCTCATGGCATTTGGTCTTTGATTGCTCCTATTCCCAGCATTAAAAATAACATTCTCTTTAGTTTACTTGAAAACTCCGAATGCTTTAAGCCTTTGCTCCTCCGTGAAAGCTTTCTCCCATGCCGTCTCCTGGCAGGGTTTGTTCATATTTTGTGCATATCTCTTTGTATGTAACTCACTTTATTTCATTTCCACCCAGATCAGTTTTTTCTCAACTGGAAGGCAGCATCCCTGCCTAGGGAGGCACATGGTCATCCCGGGGTTGGTGTGGAGTTATGTGGGCTGGGGAGGGTGTGGGTACAGTGAAAATACAGTTTCCAAGAAGAATTCCACCTTGCGATCAGAGTAGTCACACTGTACTAAGCAGTGGCTTGCTGCCCAGTACAATGGGGGGTGGGGCGGTCTGTGAAGCTTTGGTTCTTGATGTTACCGAAGATCAGAATTCTCTCCTGCACATGCGTTGGATGCATGACTTACAGTTCTGTTCTGTTGTTTCTGAAAAACAATTCAGTATCTGGTTAGAAACAGGGTAAGACCGGTTTGAGCTGGTTCTGCAATTATAATAATATATCATTTATTTGGTAATTTTAAATAACACTAAAGGGAGGTGTTAGGATTGTGTTTTGAAAAATTGGACATGGGTCGAAAAAAAATTGGTCATTGAGTAAGTATCTCATGCCTTAGGACTGTCTTAGTAATTCATCCCCAGCATTTGCCAGGTGGCCTAGTACATCTGTATGCAATCAGTGTGGGGCAGAAGGGACAGGGGGATGTTCTTCTAAAAAATTTTGGTCATAAAAGTAATTTTACATTGAGTTCCCCTCTTCATCCTCTTTTTTTCCTGCTTTCCCTCCTTCTTTTCCTCCTTCTTTAGAGAAAATGTAGTTTTTTTAATGACCGATTAATCAAAATTGAAGGCAATTTAAGACTTTTTATGAAACCCCATAAAGATTTTGCAGTGGGTACTACCCGAAATAATGCTCCAGTTCTTCCTGTCTCTGCCACAGCTGAAGTTGGGTTATTGCCTGGAGGAGCTGGAAGGCGAGGGAGCGGCACTGTCGGGGGTGTTGTCTCCCACTCCCGCGAACTGTGAGAAGCACTGGAGGGGCTTCCCCAGGGCGTCCCCCCACCAGAGTGCTGCCTGGAGTGTCGCGATCCTCACTCGCCACCTCTGCTGTTTCTCTGCTGTGTGCCGCAGAACCACTCTCTTCTCAGCGAGCCCCGTGCCATATGTTGGCTCTTTTGGGATTAGAGAATAAATATTTTACATTCGTTACATTTTAGGCTGGCTCCTTGCTGGAAGCTTTGAGGGAGGCTCTTTAATTTCACTAGTAACAAGTCTCCCACCTACCTCTTGGTGAGCTTCCTTCTGGTTAGGTTTTCCAAGTTAATTTCATCAGTAATATGAAAACCCTGCCCGTGAAGTTGTTTTTCCCTTCTACACCCTGGGGCTTTTCTTACCTTTTGGCTTTGGGTTTTTATGTACAGATTTTTTTTTAAAGATTTTTAGAGCAAGACCCAAAGCCCTTTCCCTCCCTTTCTAATAAAAACAGCTTGTTCATTATTTCTCTCGAGTGTAACAAAATTAAAATTTTCTTCCACCTTTTAAGAGAGTTAATTAACATATTTTTCTATTTAGCCATTTACTTCACAATATTTATTGGTCTTTGCTCTGTGCGAGGCACCTGGCTGTTTCCTGAATGGAGCTGCAAAAATGCACGAGGTATGGGAATTAGTGTGGCCAAGGAATTTATATTTAGAGAAAGGCACACGATAGGGTTATGAGAATAAACCAGTATATATTAAAAAAAACAACTTGGAAAAGGGCCACATGAGAATGGATATCCCAAGTTTGATTTTTCGATAAGAAACTTCCTGTCTGATAAGATGAAATTTCCAGGAAGAGTGTTCATCTTTACTCTGTTTTTTTTCCTCAGATAATGGCTCTGGCTCTGGAGAAGGCGGTAAGTTTCAAGTACCCTGTAAAGGGCATCCGTTTTCTTTCTCTTTTTACTGATCTAAAAGTCACAGACCATACAGTCTACCTGTGTGAAGTGTGCAGTTCCGTGGCCTTTAGTGCATTCAAAGAGTTGTATATTCATTACTACCAATTTTAGAGCATTTTCATTATCCCAGGAAGAAGCCCCACCCTTAGCCATCACTCCGACCCCCGTGTCCCCCTCAGCCTGGCATCTTTGGCTCATGAAGTTATTTTCACTAAAGGTTCGTTGTCAGATGAAGGGGAAATGCAGCTCCTGTTAGACTGAGGCCACACCGGAGTGCGCTCTCCGTAGGGTCGTCCCCACAAGCGACTGTAGCTCGTAAGGAACGTTCAGGGCACAGCACGAAAAAGTCTAGAGTGAGTCGCGCACTGCGCAGAGGGAAGATGTGCAGAGCGGCCCTGCTGGAATCTAGAGTTTACACTATTAACGTTTTCCTGTTTGTTTTAATTTCATTTTACAAATACATGAATTATTTCTGCGGTCTAAAACTAATACTTGGGAATAGCATGGAACAAAGTCCATTCTAAATTTTCAGAATTAAGAATGACTGCCTCCTGGTTTAATGAGGCTGTACATAATTTTTAATGAGTATCTATCGTATGCAAAATAATGCCCGAGGTACTGTGGGGCTACAGAAAGGGAAAACTTGCAGACAAATGAAAACTACGGTGGTGATACTGTCAACACTATTCGAAACCTTAGTCCAGGCTTCCACATTTCCTGGCATCCTAAAATTTCATATTAGGTAGGGATTTTATTTTTATTTATTTTTATTTTTTTGTTGTTATTCTGTTACAGTTGTCCCATTTTTTCCCCCTTTGCCCTCCTCCACCCAGCCCACTCCCCACTCCCACAGTCAGTCCCCGCACCGTGGTCCATGCCCATGGGCCATTTGTACATGTCCTTTGACTTTTCCCTTCCCCTTCTTTCCACCAGTATCCCGGTTCCCTCTCCTCTCTGGTCACTGTCAGTCTGTCCCCTGTTTCCATGTCTCTGGTTCTGTTTTGCTGGTTAGTTTATTTTGTTCATTGGACTCCTACATTTGGAAGGGATTTTAAAGGTCACCTAGGGACTGGAGGACATGTCCTGAGGAAGAAGTTCATGGATGACTGTTTCAGCTTAAAAAAAGGATTGAAGCTTGGTGCGTAGGTTAGAGGGCTAATTTGCCAGCACCAACACTTGTTTTCCCCACAGAATGTGTTGTACTCAGTATTGGCAACATTTTTTGGACTCAATCATTGATGTATTTTGGAAGTAATTGTTTTTCAAGAGCCGGGATACATTTTCCCCAGAAATAGAATAATCGCTGTTGGAAACATGAAGCATATCTGGGATGCATCCCAACTCTTGGTTGAAAATTTAATTTTTTCTCTCTAAACAGAAGAGGAAGGGTCAGGGGCAGAAGTTCACAGAAAGCACTCCAAGTGTGGGCCTTGCAAATATAAAGCCGAGTGTGATGAAGATGCAGAAAATGTTGGGTGAGTTGGTTGAGGTATTTTTATTGTTACATAAAGGTATCATTTAACCTGCTTCTGTATGTTTTATGTACGCCTTCTGTTTTTTGTTGTTGTTTACGGCTAGTGTACTGACTTCTCTCAAGTTGGTATAATGCTGTAGCTATTTAAGTCAATCTAAGTGTTATATTTTAGAACAAAAGTCTGTTTGTAATGTTTTTTGGTTTTTACCTCTGTTATTTTTTCACTGATAGTTTTATGTATTTTATACCAAAGCCTAATTTTATTCATCAGAAATACTCCTATTCTGATTTACCCTAGTATTAGACTTCCAATTAGTATCAATAATAAATAGTTTCGTCTTGAGTTTTCACATAAAAATTTACATATGTTTTCATGTATTAAACACTCCAGAACTGTTTCAAAAGTTAAGAGTATAGTAAGTAAATATTATATAAGTAAAATTTATTGATAGAAATCCCAGCCGCACAGGCTGACATTATATTGCTTTATTTTTCCTTGGTGAAGGTGGGTTTGTAGCTGGGCAGCATTGCTTGCTCAGTTTTCCATTTCACTCCCTGTAAGAAATGGTGTCGTTTGGTAGAATAGTAACAGTAGATCATCACACAGTCGTGTTTGTTTCTTCCTTTCATTAGGTTTCTGTTTATTTATTACCAGTCTCAACCTTTTTTCATTTCCCTTGGTGCTTGCCTTTTATGTGGTTGATTCTAAGAGCTTGACTGCAGGGGCCTAGTGAACAAATGGATCTTTACTTTGATTTACCTCTAGCGCATATTTGAAGATATTTATTTTATAGAGACTTATTCTTTCTTACACATATTTTCGCTGTGTATTTTCCAGCCCTGTGTTTTATTTAGGCTTCAGTGCCTATGTGAGCCTTTCACTTACTGACTAGTAGTAATACGCTTTAATTCGCATTAATGCCCACAGCGAGTTTTGCAAATTAGGATCACGCCATTTTCGTTCTTATATAATGTTCAAAATCAGGTATTTGGATGGCACTCTGTAAAAATTAATGTCTGGTAATTTTCTTAGTATGTATTTCCAAGTAGGAGAGAATTGGCAAAAGACCAGCAAGCTCAGTAGAAAGTGAATTCAGCCAAGCCCAAATTTGCTCTGTTTCTGCGTGTTGGTCACATGGATTGACATGTGTCTGTCCCTTTCAGGCGGAGTGGTTTGGTTTGGAAAAACATGTGTTCCAAAGTAGGTATTAGTCTGTAGGAGAAGGGAGAAATAAATAATAAGGACTTGCAGAGAGAACAGATAATAGGTGTTGCACGCTCTTCTTACTTTCTCACTTTGTCCTAATAATACGGTGTGATGAAACACCATTTTGTGTGTGTGTGTTGGTAGAGACTTAGTTCTTGTCAATGTGTTTTCCCAGGTCTGTTTTATAATAGTGTTCAGAGTCAAAATAGTTGTCCGTGATTGATTGGCTAGGTCTATTGATCTGTTTTTATGCCTTTGACAGCATCTCTACTCAGCCCTATTTTACACATCTTTCTGCTCTCATTTTTCATCCCTAAACTGAAAGAGATCATGGGCTTAGAAATAGAATACATTCTATCTAGTCTCAGAGGTGGCCCCAGAGGTGACATCTACATGGTGAATGAAACACAGATCTGTCTGTGAACACTTCCTCATGATATAACAGGTAGTCTGTGCCCAATCAGGGCAGCTCTGTTGCATGTACTAAATTAATTTTGCATGTACCTGTGTATTGAGAGCTTGCAATCACCGTTTCTGCAGATACAGGTTCTAAGCAAAAGGAAGTGGGCACAGACCAGGGGATGGCTTACCAATAATAGGGAACGTGCAGACGAAGGAGCACAGACACTGGGATAGGCAGCCAAGCCCAGGCCAGGAAATTGATGCCGCCATGAACATTAAGAAACAACTGGTGCCTTTACCTGGACGATAAATGATGAAGCTAAAGTGGTGGTTCCTCCTACGGAAGGAGACCAAAGGAAATTTTAGGAACATCTAATCTTTCAGTCTATAAAACATTTATTATTGATTGCAATTTAAATGTATTCATTGCAATTTAAATTGATTGCAATTGCTAGTTGGGTTTAGCAATTTAAGTGTATCTCTGTGGTTATTGTAATAAAAAAAACTTTTAAATGAGCCATGGTACCAAGAAAGCTATATCAAGGTTATATAAATACTTCAAGGCATCTTCTAGGTGCTTTTCATGGTTGCCACCAGGTGACAGTAACATCTGTCTAAGGTAGTTGTGACCCAGCCGTCTAGACCTGTTCGGTAGAGAAAACTGGGAGATGCTGAAGTACGGCATTGGTCATTAAGCCTTGATTTTTATGGAAAAACCTGCCATTTATTAAAAAGTTGTTTTATTATTTTTTATTAAAAGATACAATTTTAGTTATTAAATACAAAAGGTCTTAGTTACAAACCAAGTCCTCACAGCATGACTTAATTATTACAAATTCTACTAGAACCAGAGAATGTTAAGCTTAACTAGAATCTTAAAATGTATCTTCTAATCTAAGCTGTTCACTTTACAAATGAAAGAAATTATCAAGGACTGAAGTCAGAGGGTTTTGTGGGATGGATTCTCCTAAGTTCTAGAATAGTATTTATTTTTTAGTTTTTACATCTGCCTGCCTGTATTTGTCGGTTTCATTCCTAGAGGGACTGCTGTGACCTTCTTCCCACTGTGTGGACTGCCGCTTGATGCCTCTTTAAAAAGCAGCGCCCTCTTCTTCAGCCTGGTCCCAGCTCTGAGTTCTTGACTTCCTTATCATCTCCTTGTTCCTCTGAATACTGGCAGCTTTAAAATTTTTTGTGTCGATATTACCTAGACCACCAGCCACATGCCAATTTTTCAGTTTTCTAATCAGTGACTTTCAGATGCTTTTGGCTACGAGTCCATGTAAGAAATACGTTTACGCTGTGACCCAGCACTCATGTACATATATGGGGGGGGCCTCAAACTCCCCAGAATTTATTTATAAAAATTTGTGTATTTATTCCTGTTTAAACTTGAGTAACCTTCGAAGTACACTCCATTTGATGAAATGCACCTGTTGAGATGTTTTTTCCACACTGCTCAAAACAGCTTTTGAACTTGTCAGTATTGATGCCTTTTAGTGCTTGTACCGTTTTTTGTTTGGCCTTTTCCACATTGGCAAAACGTTTCCCCTTGAGGACTTTTTTCTTCTGGGAAAACCAAAAGAAGTTGCTTGGGGCAAGATCGGATGAATAGGCAGGGGTGGCAGGAGGGTTATGCTGTTTTTGGTCAAAGACTGCCGGACATTCAGCGCAAAGTGGGAAGGTGTTCCGTAAACCACCCATCATGAAATGGGCAAATGTGTTGAATGCGTCTTCTAAAAAAATTCTCTGAAGCCAAATGCAGCCTCTCACAACAACACCAGCTGGAACACTGATACAGATGTTTTCCTAGAACACTCACCTAGTGGGGGAAGCCTGTACTACACGGGTCCTGCCCTCCAGAAGATAATCCTGTTTCTTTTTAGGTCCCCTCTCATACACATGGTAATAATACATAAAAAGTAAAGCAAAATTTTTGTGAAGTATTAAATTCAGTGTTCTATAATATTTTCTATCCTGTTTTCTTAAATATAGCTGGTAGTGAGTGATTCACTAAATTGACTTCATAATCCACTAGCGATGATGACTTATAGCTTGAAAAATATTGCTCTATAGTATCGCTATAATAGATAGGGTATTTCATGTCACACTTTTAGTATGGGTTTAAATTTTAAAGTATTTTATATATTCTCATTTTGAAATGTCTTTCCTGTCAGGAGAGATGTTATATAACCTATGTAGTTTCCCAAGGACAGCTGAACTCTTTCTCTTGCTTTAAAAAGCTTTTTCTCTTTATCTTGATAATAGTGTTAAAATGCCTGGCATTTGAGGGGAGGGAATAAGTGGTACCTACTGTAGGTCGATTTTCCGGCTAGTAAGAGAAGTGCCAATTTTTATTTAGCCATTCAAATGGAAATTGATTTAGACATATTGTTTTCTTAAATAGAGTACACAGAACATATTTTAACAATATCAGTGCTACAGTTTTTAGACATTGTTAACATGCATTATTTTTAGCTCTTTATAGTGGGTGGAAGTATTATCCTGATTTTACAGGTGAAGCCGAGGTCAGAAGAGGCTGAATGGCTTGCAGTTAGGCAGTGGGACCAGAACAAGGGGTTTATTCCCTCTCGTGCCCACGTGCGTACACCATGCTGTTCTCTGGGGCCACTGGTGTTCTCAGTGGCCTTTGTTTCACCCTTCTGCTTAAGGATCCATTCTGCTTTGTGTTTTGGGTTCTTTATATCATTTTTTAAAAATATTTTTTCTTCACCCAGAGCCGCTGCCTCTGGGTGCTGTTGCTGTGCCTTGTCTGTGAGCCTGACTGCATGGCCCCACCTTTGAACTTGCTTCTCTGCTTCCCTGGCATAGGAAACAAAGTGCCCATAGGAACTGTAGCTAATGTGAGAATAAATTCTAAATGTAACATCAGAGTACATAGGTTCAGGGGTGAAATTGCACGGACCTCATTAATAAGCATGTATTTTTATCTCTCTTGTCTGCTCAGTGGCTGTTTTAAATTTTTGTAACTTGAATTATTTTTGTTTCTCAGAGGCTTTTCCCCTTTCTGCCCGAAGCACTGTCTGTCCAGTGGCATTATGGGCTTTGCATGGGTTTCTGATGGCTGTCCTCATTAACGCTCCTCTTATGAATTACATGTCGGGCGAGGTGATTGAGGTTCCCAGAAATTCATCTCCTCTGTGGGTGAGGTTTCAGTATCCCATTGTGACCTTTGTGAAATGCAGCAGGTAGACTTTCTGCTTGGTCTTAAAAGTGGGAAACAGTACCTGTTTTACACGAGGTTATATTTCTAACCTGAAGTTACTGCTGCAAGAGAACCGTCCAGCATGTGCCTGGACCATGGACCAGATAATCATAGAACTCCTTCACACTGGTATCTTTTAAATACCCCGTTCACGAATGGCTTGAGCAGCCTGTAGATTCATCAGGCACAATGTCAGTGCGGGTGATTTATAAAAATCCTCCAGTTCCTTCTTTTGAACTTTGTGATGCACTTCATGGAAGTGGTTTCTGCTCCTCTGCATCCTGGATGGCAGTCTCTTTGGAGAGGCTGCGTCTGTTTTTTGCCCTTGAGTGACAGATGTCACAGTTGCTCAGAGAACCATGTATGTGTGCAGGGTGACGGACAGCGCAGCCTCTTTATTCCCTTTAGGTCACTTTATTCCATGTTCCTCCTTGGTCTTGAGAAAAAAAACCCTCTGCATAGCACTTATGATACTTTGTCTTGCTGATTTCTGTATTGGATGAATTTGGTGGGGCAAGGTGGGGTAGGCTTAGCGGCCCTCCATAGGTCTTTAGTGAACTTGTGACAGTTCACGCAGTAGGGCTTTGTCATTCACATAGAGCTGCACACAGGGCCATTCTGAGAATGAAATATGTGTGAAAGGGACTCGTATTGTGCTGAACCCGTTGTAGGCTTCACTGGGTGTTGGTTAAATCTGAATAGCTTCCCATGAATTACTTTAAGCCATTGTTTTGTAACTTTCTAAATAAACTTACCATATCGAGAAGGAATGGCACTTTTGTGTAGAGTAAGGAGAAAGGAAGGGAAAAGACGGACATTTCTCAATAATAATAATACCTTTCACATGTACACAGTAATTGATGATTTCAGAGGGCTTTTAAGAAAAGCTTATTTGATTCTTTTCACCTGCGTTATGCAGCATTGTCTCTATTTTAAAGGCTCAGTGTTGTGACTTGCCAAAATCATTGAGCTAAGTCATAGAAGTAATTGAATCAGTGATTTATGTATACATTCATGCCTTTGAAATATGCAGCGTTAGACATTCAACAACTTTAAGAAGCATTACAGGAAAAGGTCTGTTTTCCACCCTGGTCCCCAGCCTCCCAGTTGTCTGTGCTGGAGGCAGTCACTGTGATCTTTTTCTTTTTTCAATCTCGCAGAGATATTTTATGCATGTACAAGCAAGTATGAACACGTATTCTCCTTCCTTTTTTCAAGCTTAATGACAGCGCACTCACTACACATACCAGCCTATAATTTATTTAAAACCTTTATTCTCAAATGTACATTGCACACAGAGGTGTTTAAAATGTATACAGGCCATTTAAAGAATATGACACCTTAGTACCTAACGCCTTGGGTACAAAATAGAATGTTGCCATATTACCAGTGGCCAGCATTAACCCAGCCATGGAAAGAAAGGGCAGTATTGCTACTCTTTCGTGAAGGCTTACGGAATATACATTGAACAGTTCTTGGGTCAGAGACTGGGTTCTAGCTTCCCAGAGAGTTTACAAGGTTCCCTTCTGGGGAAGTCAGTGGGGAGGACCGTGAGTGAGCCATGGGGAACCTAGGGCTCACTGCAGTTAGACACCTGTCAAGATTCTGGTGTCACCAGGTATGGATGACAGGCAGAAAGGTCTTCAGAGAGTGGACTGTTGTGTGTTGCAGCTGTTGTGTGTACCTGCAGCTGTCGGACACATGTCAGTTAAATGAGTGTGCTCTTTTGGTTCGGGCAGTAGGGCACAGAGGGGAGACGAGGAACTTCATCACTTCCTGGTCAAGACAAGTTAAATACAGGCCAGAACCCGGGCCAGGCTTACCGGGGCATTCTGTCCTCTGGCTGAAAAGAGGATGCAGTGGCGTTAGGTGTCTTGGTGATGGCAGTCAGCAATGCAACTGTTTACAGAGTGAAACTCTTTCAGGGTGGACTGGTTGCCCTTTTCATCTTGTATATAGCTGTCTTCCCAGGGTCTTCCTTAAATGTGTGTTTTTTCCTACAACAGTTGATTCTCCAATTCTGTACAAACTGGATGTCCTATCATTAATTTCATGTCAATTCTGACATTCATCTTCTTGGAGTTAGCATAGACCCCAGAGGGATCTGCGCTCAGACCCATAAGACTGTCTCCGCTTTAGAAGCTAGCCACAGATGAGGTCCCTTGCACTTCTGCCCAGGATACTATTGTTTTGCAGGTTCCCAAGACCTTCCCTGTGCTTGGTAATTTGCTAAAATGACTCAAGTGAGTCTCAGAACCCAGTCATCTCTTCAACATGCAAGATACTCTGCTACCACTGAAGAAGGGTGTTTAGGACCTCTGAGCCAGCAACAGGGAGCAAAGACCAAATACACTTTTTGTTGTACCACAAGTATCACTTGTGAATTCCTTTACCTCACTCCTCCATTGGATACTATGTTTCTTGTAATTTTTGCCTTTAACTGTTTGGTTTTGCTCTCCCATTTTAGTATATCTTTTTGTATCTTCTTGACAAAGCATTCAAGGTGTTTGGAAATGTTTGAACTACAGCTAATACTGTGACTTGGCAAGTGCATAGTTCTAGCTGCAGGATCGATTTCCCTCAGCCCTGTGAAAGCATTGTTCTGTTGTCTTCTGGCTTCTGGTGTTGCTGTTGAAGTCTGAGTCATTCCAATTCTTGGCCCTTTGTATACGGTTCGTTTTCTCTCTCACAGCCTCTTCCTTTGGTCTTCAGTGTAATGAAATTTCACAGCGTTATGCACTTTCCTGGATACTCAGTGACTTCTGATTTGAGAAATCTTTGAGTTAGTACCTTGATGATTTCCTTTCCTCTCTTTTCTGTTGCTGGTGCTTCTGTTATTTGGATGTTGGACCTCCTCAATTAGTCCTTTAATTGTCTTTTCTCTCCTGCTTTCTATTTTTAAAAATTAAAAAAAAAATTCCAGTCAAGATGGAGGTATAGGTAAACACGCACAGCTATAGAAAAATTACAACCAGGCTACAAAACAACTGTCACCCAGAACCACCAGAAAATTGAGCTGTCTGGAAGCCTGACAACCAAGGATTTAGAGAAGCCACATTCATCCAGACGGGTAGGAGGGGCAGAGATGCAGAAAGAGGTGGAGAGGTGCAGAGAGGCACGGGGCCACGGGAGTGGCCCAGAGTGGTGTCGGAATGGGCAGTCACATGTTCATGTGTAGTGGATAAAAATCCCTCGCTCCCGAGGGATCCCAGTCTCAAACCAGACCACCCAGCAGCCTAGGATTCCAGCCCCAGGAAGGTAAATCCCCATAACTTCTGGCCGTGAAAACCAGTGGAGGTTGGGGAGGTGAAAGAAACTGCTGGATTATCAGGAGACTCCTCTTAAAGGGCCCACACAGACTTAGGAATTATGAAGACCAGCCCCCTCGGAGATTCAGCACCAGGGAAACAGCTCGAAGGTCACAAGTGGCTTAACTGGGGAGAAAGTGAAATGCCTGGGAACCGGGTGAGTGCTGGGAGACTTCTTCCTCCTGGGCAGACCTCCAGAAGCTAGGCTGCAACATTGTCCCTCTCTGAGTCCTCCCCCAACACCCGAGTGTGAACTGGGTTGCCCCGCCCTGGCGATCACCTAAGTCTCTGCCCCACATAATGTACAGGTGCTTTTTCTACAAAAAAAAAGACCATGCTACTAAGACAGGGAGAGAAAGCAGCTGTAGTTAATATACAGAAACAAACACAGGGAGGCCGCCAAATTGAGGAGACAAAGAAGTATGTCCCAGCTGAAAGAACAGAACAAAGCTCCAGAAAAAGAACCAAGCAAAATGGAGATACCCAACCTGTCAGATGCAGAGTTTAAAACACTGGTGATCAGGATGCTCAAAGAACTTCACTGAGTACTGCAACAGCATAAAAAAGACCCAGGCAGAAATGAAGGCTACATTAAGTGAAATAAAGAAAAATCTACAGAGAACCAACAGTGGAGGAGATGAAACATACAGACCAACAATTTGGAACATAAGGAAGAAAAAAGCATTCAGTCAGATCAGCAAGAAGGACAAAGAATTTAAGAAAATGAGGATAAAATAAGAAGCCTCTGGGACATCTCCAGATGTATCAACATCTGAATCATGGGATTGCCAGGACAGGAGGAAGAGCAAGAAATTGAAAACTTATTTGAAAAAATAGTGAAAGAAGACTTACCTAATTTGGTGAAATAGACATACAAGTCCAGGAAGCAGAGAGTCCTAGACAAGTTGAACCCAAAGAGGACCACACCAAGACACATCATAATTAAAATACCAAAGGTTAAAGATTAAGAATCTTAAAAGCAGCAAAAGCAGAGTTACTTGCAAAGGAATTTCCATAAGACTGTCACCTGATTTCTCAAAAGAAACTTTGCAGTCTAGAAAAGACTGGCAAGAAGTATTCAAAGTGATGAAAAGCGAGGACCTACAACCTAGATTGCTCTATCCATCAAAGGTATCATTTAGAAATGAAGGGCACATAAAGTGCTTCCCAGACAAGGTAAAGCTAAAGGAGTTCATCATCACCAAGCCATCATTATATAAAATGTTAAGGGGACTTATTTAAGAAAAAGAAGAAGATGAAAACTATGAACATTAAAAAGGCACAAATTCACAACTATCAGTAATGGAACCTTAACCAAGCAATGAACCAGAACAAGAACAGAATCAGACATGGAGATCACTTGGAGGGTTATCAATTGGGAGGAGGAGAGGGGAGAATGAGGGAAAAGGTTCAGGGATTAAGAAGCATAAATTGGCAGGTACAAAATAGACAGGGAAATGTTAATAATAGTATAGGAATTGTGAAGCCAAAGAACTCGTATGCATGACCCATGGACATGAACTAAGGGGCTATTGGAAGGAATGGGGGTACTGAGCAGAGCAGGGGGAAGGGGGGAAAATCGGGACAACAGTAATAGCATAATAAAATATATTTCAATTTTTTTGCTGTGCTTTTCTTCTTTTTTTCCCAGCACTTTCTTTAGTTTTTCATTTCTGCCACAATTTTTAATTTCCAAAAGCTCATTTTTGTTCTCCATGGTATACCTTTTTAATACTATCTTATTGTTCCTTTATGATTACAGTATCTTTTTTATGGATGTGCATTATTAGTTGGTCTTCTGTCTGTTCCAAAGATGAAATTTTTTTTGTACTCATTTTTATTCAGTGAGTTATAATCTGCACTTTCATTTCAGGAAATAAACTAGGGAGTCTGTCTGTTCTCTTGTTGACCTGGTGTAATAATAGAATTACATCTGTATTGATTGAGTGGAATGAGTGTATTCATGAATTTTCTTTTGAAAAGCACCTGGGTCTGATGCTGTCTGTGAAGGATTTTTGAAAAAAACAACAAAAATTCTACTGATTTAAATTTTTAATGATTATAGTACCATTCATCTTCTGTTTCTTTTCTGGTGAAATTTGATAGTTAATATTTTAAAAATTAGTAATTTTACCTGTTTTAAAACTTGCTAACATAGTTGTTTATAGTAACTTTCTGTCTTTTAATTCATAATCTGCATTGAACCTACATGGTTTTTTTTTCCATTCCTTATATATATTTTTTCTCTTTCTTTTCTTCCCCATCCTGCTTTGTCAATTTGAAAGTCTTTTCAAAAGATCAACTTTTGGCTTTATTGCTGTTCTCCATTATAACTTTGCTTTCTGTTTCTGCTACGATAAATCTGTGGTTCTATATTTGTGTGTATATATCCATATCTATATTTCTCCCCTTTTTGTTTTCATTGGATTTATTCCATTACCTTTTTCTAACTTCTTAAATGGACACTTTGTGATTTAATTTTTAGCTGTTCTTTTGGGATTCCAGAGAAATCTTGAAGCAAGTGAAGGATGGAGCCAGGTGGACGTCTGAGGGGGAAGTATTCCAGGAAAGGGGGAAGTCCTGGAGCAGGAGTGTCCTTGGTGTGCTTGAGAGCAGGGGAGGCCAGTTCCGTGAAGATATTTTTCATGGTAGAAATGTGTAAAACAACTGCCTCCCTCCTTTCACTTGTCAGTTCCTGCGCCGAGATGTCTATCGTATGCAACAGCTGTAGCTAGGAGAGAGAATGCCGTCTCGGCCACTCATTTGTTCATGATCTCAGGCTTCTTCACTTCCTTCATCTTCAGTTTTTCTATTCATAATTGGGTGTAGTCAGGATTAAATAAGGCAAATACGATTATACCCTCACAGTAGGTGCAGAGTAAATGGCCGTTAAATGTTTTGAATTTGTCATATTTACGAAAGTGCTTTCTTTCCACTTAGTGCATACGCCTGTGCTTCGGGCACTGTGCCCTCTGCTGCTGTGGCGTCTGCAGACACCGTAATTGCTGTGATCAGTTGTATCAGTGGCCTCTGGAGGCCAACGTCTTCCTTCTCTGCTCTTGTTTCACTGAGCGGGACTCTCCTTGAGCTGGAAATGTAATTATCTCTTATCGTGTGCCGTTGAACACAGTGGCGATGGTTTGTCCTCACAGTTCCTGGCCTCCCATGCGGTGGTGCCGTCCTGCCTGGACGGGGGTGGCGGCTTGCCTTTGTTGCTGCCACCTTTCCTGTTCCTAAAATGGTTCTGTCATACTTTCTCCCATTAGCCACCATTTCTACTTTACTGCCATCTCGGTTTTGCCCTTCATCCTGGGGTCAGCAACGTTTTTCTTTGATTTGCAGGCCCGCAACTCAACCACTGAGCAACATCAGCCAGGGCAGCACCGTTCTTCTACAAAAGGCCAGGTGGTGACAATTTACACCTCGCGGGTGGTGCAAAGTGTTGTTTCATTCTCCCCTCCCCACCCTTTAAAAATATGAAAGCCATTTTTTATTTAAGTTAGTGAATGTTCTTCCTATGCATTTTACTTGTTTTCTGGTGCTTTCATTTTAAAATTGCAAAGGAGAGCATATAGTCAAGTGTATAAAAACACACACATTTGGAGTCGTGAGTGAGCGATCAGGGGCTGTTGGGAAGCAGGAGCGGAGCAATGTCTAAATCAGAGGAACTTGTTTCTTTGAGCTCTTCTGACAGTGATTCTGACAGTGATGTTGACAAAAAGTTACAGAGGAAAAAGCAAGTTACTTCAGAAAAACCTGCAAAGAAGCAGAAGACTGGTGAAACCTCCTCCAAGCAGAGCGGCAGCAGCCGAGATGGTAACATGGTTCAGGTTGGAAAAATGGGGTCCGTCAGTGTTTGGGACTTTGAAGGAAAAGTCCTTATTGACATTAGAGAATATTGGGTGGATCCAGAAGGTGAAATGAAACCAGGGAGAAAAGTTATTTCTTTAATCCTGGCCGTGGAGCCCGCTGAAGGAACAGATTTCTGACATGGATGATGCAGTAGGAAAATTGTAAAATCAGAGCCATATAAAACTTGGGACTGGTCTAGTTGTCTTAATCCGTCTTTTTATGGTGGCTTTTGTTTTCTAAATGTTTTTTCCTCCCAAGCTATTGTATATTTGGAGTGCAGAACAATTTGCAAGAATATGTTTTTTTAATGCGTATTATTAAAAATGATCTGAATGAAGTTCATTGTCAACTTCACTGAGGAGGATTGCTTTGTGCCCATTGCCTAGTGTAAAATAAAATCAAGTAATACACATTACTAGAAAAAAAAAGTACACATTTGGTTTAATGCACAAAATTGAAAGAAACTTTTGTGAATCCTGTCACCCAAGCCAGAAGTAGAATGTTACCAGTACTTCAGAGCTGGTCCACCCCCCCCCCCATGTCCCTCCCCAGCTGTATCCTGTGGAGTCATGACTTTGTCTTCTTTATAGTTAGTTTTACCACATGTGGTAAGTCTCATAATAATGTATTCTTTGGCTTTTGATTGATTTTGAACTTTTTTTTTAAATTTTTTATTGATTATGCTGTTACAGTTGTTCTATTCCCCCCTTCATTCCCCTCCACCCTACCCCCCATCCCCACCATTACCCCCCCCTTTAGTTTATGACCATGTGTCTCAATTCCTTTAGATTCTATATTTCCCATGCTATTCTTGCCCCCCCATCTATCTTCTATCTACTTCTATTTTCTATGCTACTTATTTTCAGTACCTTCTCCCCCCTTCTCTTCCTCCCACTCCCCTGTTGCTAACCCTCCTTGAGATCTTCATTTCTATGTTTCCACTCCTGATCTAGCTGTCCTTTTAGTTTGCTTTCGTTTTAGGTGTGGTTGTTAATAACTGTGAGTTTATTGTCCTTTCACTGTTCATGTTTCTTTAACTTCTTTTTCTTAGATAAGTCCCTTTAACATTTCATATAATAAGGGCTTGGTGATGATGAACTCCTTGAATTTGATCTTATCTGAGAAGCACTTTATCTGTCCTTCCATTTTAAATGAAAGTTTTGCTGGATAGAGCAATCTTGGATGTAGGTCTTTAGATTTCATGACTTGGAATACCTCTTTCCAGGCCCTTCTTGCCTGTAAGGTCTCTTTTGAGAAATCTGCTGACAGTCTGATGGGGACTCCTTTATAGGTGATTGTCCTCTTAGCTCTTGCTGCTTCTAGGATTCTCTCCTTCATTTTAATTTTGGCTAATGTAATTATGATGTGCCTTGGTGTGTTCCTTCTTGGGTCCAACTTCTTTGGTACTCTCTGAGCTTCCTGGATTTCCTGGAAGTCTATTTCCTTTGCCAGATTGGGGAAATTCTCCTTTATTATTTGTTCAAATAATTTTTCCACTGGTGGCTGTGCCTTTCCCCCTTCTGGTACCCCTATAATTCGGATGTTGGAACATTTAAAGATGTCCTGTAGGTTCCTAAGACTCTCCTCATTTCTTTGAATTCTTGCTTCTTGACTCTTTTCTGTTTGGCCATTATTTGCTTTCTTCTGGTCCACTCCATTGATCTGAGTCCCAGTTTCCTTTTCATTGCTATTGGTATCCTGTGCAATTCCATTCATTTCAATTAGTTTCGCCTTCATATATTTGTCTAATTTGTCGGTATAATCAACCAGTTCTGTGAGGATCCTGATCACCAATGTTTTAAACTGTGTGTCTGTGAGTTTTGCTATTTCTTCGTCGCTTAGATTTATCTCTGGGGCTTTGAGGTCTTCCTGCGACATTTTTGGTCTGTTCTGGCCCTTTAAGTGTGAGAAGCGGCGCCTTGGACTCCCAGGTTGCTGGGTTGTGACGCTGTATGTGGGGGCGTGGTCAGACGAGGGAAATGGCGACCCCCTCTGCTGTTTCTCACAGCTGGGTGCGGAGGAGCCGCGCCTTAGGTGGTTCACCTGGGCCGGGCCACTCAGAGTCGCTGGGTTATGACGCTGTATGTGGAGGTGGGGTCAGAGCAGGGAAATGGCGGCGCCCTCCACTGCCGCTTGCCGTGGGGACCTGCCGGCCAGGTCCAACCGCCCACTCCCTCACCTGTCCACCCGCGCACAAATGCGCAACCTCAGTCAACACGCAGCCCTGCTGCCCCGCTGTCTCCCCCGCGGTCGCTCGCCTGGTTGCTCGCTCGGTCGCTCACTAGGTCCAACCCTGCGCCTGGATTCCCTGTTCCTGAGTCTGTCTGACCGAGTTTTCCTGTGCAATCCCGCTTCACCAGCCGCTGGTTTCGCCCCTTACCGGTCAGGCTGAAGAATTTGTTGTTAACGGACTTCCGAAAAGTTCAATTTTCCGTGTTCTGGCTATGTTTTCTGTTGCTAATATTTAGTTGTCTCTAAACTTGGTTGTGTGAGAAGGCACGGCACATCCACCTATGCCTCCATCTTGGCGGAAGTCTGATTTTGAACTTTTTATACCTGGAATCATACTACCTGTACTTTTATTCAGCGTTATGTTTTTGGGGTGCATTGATGTTAATACACACAACAGTTTGTTCAGTTTCGCTGCTTAATGAACTTAGTTGTTGGACTTCACCACATCCTTTTGTAGTTGTCTTACTGTCAGTGGACATCTGGGTTGTTTCTGGTATTTGTTCTCATGAATAATGCTGCTGTGGTCATTCTTACTCATGTCTGCTGATGCACACGTGAGAGATTTTCCTAGTAGTGACATTCTGGGGCTTCTGCAACTTCAGCTTTCCGTGGTGGTGCCTGTTTTCCAAAGTGGTTGTATCAGTGAGCTCTCTCCCCCACGAGCAGAGGGAGCGAATTTCCTTTGCTCTCCATCCTTGCCAACACACGGCATTGTCCTTGTTCTCAGGTTCGGCTCCTTCAGCGAATGTGATAGTATCTCTCTTATGGTGCTTTTAACTCATTTTTCTGATTATTGAGCAGTTGAACATCTTTACACATATGTTCTTTCTATAAGCTTCTTTTACTCTTGTTTATTTCTGTTTTCCATTTATGGCTTTGCCTATTTCTTACCCATTAAGTTATATCAATATATCTTTTTAAAATAGATTTTTATTTCTATATTATAGATACAGATTATTCATTAATTATTGGGCTATACTTATTTTCTTTTGTTTGTAGTTGTCTTTTGTTCTCTTTATGGGACATTCTTCATTTCAAAGTTAAAAGTATTGGTCTTTCATGTTTGATCCTCTATGTCTTTCGTAATTTTGCCTTTCAAATATAGGTCTTTAATTCACCAGGGATTAAGGAAATCTTCAAACATATAGAAAAGGAGAAAAAAAAATAAAGCATAACCCCTTCCCATATATCCATCACTTAACTTCAAAAAGTCCAATTTTGTTCCATCTATTTTTACCTCCCCACATATTTGGAGGAAGTATTTTAAAGAAAATCTCAGTATCATGTCATTTCTCTTATAACTATTTCAGTTTTATTTTTGTTTTATCAGCTTGATGTATGACTACAGAGAGAGGCATGTTAAAATCTGTGATAGATTTGGCTATTTTTTATTATGGCTTTATCAGTTTTTGCTTTATATATTTTGAGGCTATCTTAAAATATTTAGAATTGCTGTATTTCCTGGTAAATGGAATTTTTTATCATTATGAAGAGACCTTCTTTCTCCCTCTTAACCAGTCTCATCCTGTATCAGACAGAACCATGCCAAGCTTTTGCCTTTCCCAGGTGTTAGTCTCTTGCTCTGCTTTTATTTTCAAATTTTTGTATCATTAAATTTTTTTCCTATTTGTTGTATTGTGGTAAAATACACAGAACATACAGTTCGCCATCTTAACTGTTTTTAAGTGCACGGTTCAGTGCTGTTAAGTACATTCAGAATGTTGTGGCCCCGAACCACTGTCCACCTCCAAAACTCTCCTCCTGTTGTAAAACCGAAACTCTACCCATTAAAAACAACTCCCCGCCCTCCCCTCCCCCGCCCATGCAACTACGCAGGTCATCACATTTTCCCCACGTATCTAACACGCAGCACATACCTGGCTTTTGTATGTTTACCCAGTCTAGCTTTTGTATTTTTATCCAGTCTGTCTGGTTATTTTAGCTGGAAAGTCAGTTTATATAAATATAGTATAAGTACTGATGTATTCTGATTTTTTTCTATCTTATTTTGGAATTTGGTGTTGCCTTTCCTTTGCTTCTTCTTCTTTGCCCTGTTTTGAATTTTTTTCTCTCTTAGTTTCATGTTATGGGTGCTCCTGCTTTTAGTGATAACCTTAGTCATTTTAAGATGCATATTCAACTTACCACAGTCCAAAATTCATCAGTATCTCTCAGTGTTCTTAACACCGTCTTTTCAGTTCAGCCCGATTTGCCTGCTGTCAATCATTATGATGTATTTTAATTTCCTGTTTGAAAACATTCAACCACACAGAGCACTGTCTTATGTGGTCCGTATTCCGTTAACGTTACCTACATGTTTGTACTTTTCTTCTTTTGTGTTTGCATTTTAGCTTTTGTTCTAGGATCATTCTCCTGCTGCCTTTAGCATTTCTTTTACTGACAGCAGGTGGCAAACTCAAGTTTTTCCTTCTTCCAAATTACTTTTATTTTACCCTCATTCACAAAAGATAGTTCTCTTTTTTTAAATTTTATTTATTTATTTATTTATTTATTTTTAGAGAGAGGGGAAGTGAGGGTGAAAGGGAGAGAAACATCTCTCAGTGTATGAGAGACACATAGATTGGGTGTCTCTCACATGTCCGCATCTGGGTACCTGGCCTGGGACCAGAGCATGTGCCCAGGCTGGGAACTGAGCCAGGAACTTTTTGGTTTGGAGGCCAGTGTCTGTCCACCGAATTACAATGGCCAGGGCAAAAGGTGTTTCTCTTTATGTAGAATTCTCTTCTGTCTCAGAACATTGTAGGTATTATTTCACTGTCTTTTGGGTATGAATAAATGTCTGGCTTCAGTTTTGCTTTTGAAGATATTTCCCCCTTTTATTCTTGCTTCTTTGAAGATAATCTTTCTCTTCTCTCTGGCTGCCTTTGAAATATTCTTTTTTGTTGTTGTTATATTCTTTTTTGTTGTTGTGAAATAGCACAAAATATCATTGTGCTATTTCAGTGTCTAGATTCCTTTTTAATAATCCTGTTTGGAATTTACTAGGCTTTCTGGATACGCTGATGATCTTCTTCAGCTTTATAAAGTTTGATGGGAAATTGTTGAGCGTATTGCCACGGCCTCAGTCCTTTAACTCCTTCCGTTCAGATTTTCATTAGGTCTTGTGACTTGGTCATCCGTGTCACTTACTGTCCCCTGTGTTCCGTCTCCGACTCTGCTGTGGTCTGGGTAATTTCCCCTGACCTCCCTTCCAGTTTACTTCATTCACCCATTCACCTTTAGGTTATGTAACCTGCTGTTAAATCTGACCACCAAATATTTTTATTTCTACTAATCCATTATTGATTCTAAGTTCTGTTTGGGTCTTTTTAAATCACCTTGCTCTGCCTGTTGTGTTTTAATTCCTTTTTGTTGTGATTATGGGAGGAAATGTGTATGAGCTGCATGTTTTTCTCAGACTGTGTCTTAGAAAATGTTTGAGGTCTAGTGTAACACAGTTGGGGTTCTCCGGAGGGGACTGCATTTGCTCTGTCTGTTGCCTCGGGCCCCTTGCGTTCCTGGACTCTCAAAAGAAGTTCTGGGTTTGAGGTTTTCTAGAACACTGAAATAATATTTTAAGCTGTAATGACCCATGTGAGGGCTGGCTTGTGGTTTTGAATTCTCAGGGGAGATGTTTTTCTTCCCTCTCTTCAGTGCCTTGGCTCAGGGCAGCGCTTTTTTGCTCCTTTAAACAGTCCCCTTGGAATATGGCAACTCACTTCTACTTCACCCTTATGCAGTGGGTTGCAGCTTTTTGAGGTGCAAGCTTTTCTGGGGACTTCAGACTCCCCACCCTAGGTAGGTCACTCTTCTTCATCTCTTGTTCCCAGAGGTTACAAAGGGAAAAAAGTCAGTAATTGAATTGACTTGGCGTGGCAGATACCTTCAAGCTGCAAATCAGCTTTAGCAAAACTCACTTGACCTTTTTCTCTGTTTCTGTCTTTATGTAACTTTAGTCCTGCTAAGTCCTTGCTGACTTTTGAATGTACTTATTTTCGTTTAAAAATATTTTACCCAGTATTTTAAAAAAGATTTTACTTATTTATTTTTTAGAGAGAGGGGAAGGGAAGGAGAAAGAGAGGGAGAGAAAGCTCAATGTGTGGTTGCCTCTCTCACAGCTCCCACTGGGGACCTGGCCCGCAATCCAGGCATGTTCCCGGACTGAGAATCGAACCTTGACCCTTTGGTTTGCAGGCCTGCTCTTAGTCCACTGAGCCGCACCAGCCAGGGTTTACCCAGTATTTTTACTGTTTGTAGCAGGAGAGTGAGTCTAGACTGCTTGTCCACCAAATGGCTAAAAAGCAGTGTCTGCGTTTTAAGTGCCATATTCCCAACCAGACTTCCCTGTTCTCTTGAGGGGTGGTTGTGGCATCCACCAACGTGAGCAACAAATGGTCCGAAGCTTTCAGGAGTTTAAGATGGAACTTTATTGGCCAAAGCTTTACCTGCGCAGGGGCAAACTCTCGAGGTGTCCGGAGACACGGTGCCAAGAGGCTGCAGATGAGAGTTGCGCCTGGCGCTTACAGCCTGGGGTTTTTATTGGGGTGAGCAAGCAAGCAAATACAGAAGCAGACGTAGCTGTTAGCAATTGGCTATCTCTAGGGAACACACATGGCTATGTTCTCTGCTTGCAACAATGGATACTTTTCTGCAAAGACAAGGTCATGCACAGGCGGTTATCTTGTTCAGTACTCTTTGTACTTTCTGTCTTCCTCGCTGAGTCAGTATGGAGCCTGCCTTGGGTTCCTCTTGGCTACTTTTATCTAATTCCGGGCCTGGCGTGGTCTGCCTCAGACTCCCGTGGCCTTGTCTGTAACACAGTCGGGGGCCCAGGGCACTCTTGGTGATGTGGGTGTACAGTTTTTGAGGCCTTCCATTTTACCTGTTTCGTGTCCATCATTTTTTTAGTTGTCTCAGTTATTGGGTGGGGCAGGTAATACTATTACTGCTTCTTTTTTACAGACCAGTAAATGAAAACTTAGAGGAAGAATTTGGACACAAATCTGGTCATTAGTGGGGCTGGGATTTAGGTTCCTGACTTTTGACTCATAAGTCTGTGTCATCTCTTGATTATTGTATCTTGATATGGAAATTCTAGATAGAACTGGATGAATAATATCTGGATGAAATTATATCTGCATTCTTACCTGAAAGAAATTGTTTGCGGAGGATTCACTTCGCTTAAACTCATCAGTGGCCTAAAACACACGGACGCCTCTTCCAGAAAGGAGAAAAGAAAGACTTTCTCTCCGCGGTTGCAGCATCGCGGAGCACATTTGTTGTGAAATATGGGTGATTCTTGTCTTTTCCTACAGGTGTGTATGTAATATAGATTGCAGCGGATATAGTTTCAACCCCGTGTGTGCTTCCGATGGGAGTTCCTATAACAATCCCTGTTTTGTTCGAGAAGCATCTTGTATAAAGCAAGAACAGATCGATATAAGGCATCTTGGTCATTGCACAGGTAAAATTTGTTCTACTTATCCAGAGTTCTTTCTTGAAAATTACATGTCTTATTTGTACATTTTTGTAGTGTTCCAAATTTGTAAATGAGAAATCTTTGATGCTTTATTTTTTTAATTAGATTTTAGAATTTCTTTGTTCTGTGACTATTTTAGATTTTTTCTCACCTATTTTCATCTTCTCAAGACACAAACCATGCGTTTGGTTATTTATTTACTTATGAATCTGACCTTAACGTGGATTTCTAGATGCAAGCATGGTTCTTAAAGGGTGTCTTAAATTTGTAATGATAATAGCTGTTTCAGATTTAGTCAACTTATTTTAAATATAGTAGCATTATAAATACTGGGTATATATTATATATTTTAAAGGTTTTATTTATTTATTTTCAGGGAGGGGGAAAGGGAGGGAGAAAGACAGGGAGAGAAACATCAATATGTGGCTGTCCCTCACATGGCCCCCACCAGGGACCCAACCTGCAACCCAGGCAAATGCCCTGACTGGGAATCAAACCGGTGACCCTTTGATTCCCAGCCCGAGCCCGAACTCAATCCACTGAGCTGCACCAGCCAGGGCAATACTGGATATATTTCTTCACCTTTTTTTTTTTTAGAACATTCTAGTTTGTCTCCATGTTCTCTCCCTAGTTTTTGCCCCTACATATTAGAGCTGTTGGTGTCAAGTTCTAGAATGTGAGGAAAATCATTACCTTCAGTTAAAAATTCTTTTTGCTCTTTTTGCTTTTTGTCATAGTTTAGAAGCCATGATCCCAACTAAGAATGTGTCTTTGTTTTCCATTCCTACCAGAAGTATTCAGCCACTAAAGACAGAGGTTTTCAAGCCTTCTTTCCTCATCAGGATGCACATGGGCTAGGGTAGTGGGTTAGTTCCGAGCAACACATGAGGTCCACACACAGGCCCATGTGCCGGGTGGTACACTGTTCTTGCTTACTAGGTCTAATCACCTCCCCCAACCCCTCCCTTTTTGGATTTATTAAAGGGATATGTTTTTGTCTGAGCTCAGGGGGAAGAGTTGTAAGCCAAAGTATGTACTTTATGGTGGTAACAAGTTATTCGTGAAATACACAACTATTTGCAATACTTCTAGTCTAAGCTACCAAAAAATACCCAAGAAACTCATCTGAGGGTTTCTGGGTGCCGGTTAGGAGTGTGCCTGGAAGGGGAAACCACTGGCTGATAGGTAGACAGTCCTCTTAGCTTTGATCTTGAGAAAGTGCTACTTTCTTGTATGGTTTGTTCTTCATTCGTGGGGTGGAAGTTAGAGCCTAGGTTGAAAGAGGAGTTTAGAGAAAGAATGTTTTTCTTAGAGGAACTGGAGCATGATCGAATGGTATTACCTAGGATCTCAAAGTCGGAGCAGCTGGCCAAGCTTAAGGATTCTGTTAATTGAAATTTATACAGATTTAGAATCCTTTGGAGTTGTTTGTCCTTAACTTTTATTTTGCTCCCCTGCATAGTGTTTCCATCCACACCTAACTGCATCTTCCCTTCCTCCCCCACTGTGTGCAGGAAGCTTCCCCACAGGTGTCTGTGGTTCAGTTATAGTCTTCCCAGTCTAAATACAACGCACCAGTCAGGGGTCATTTTTATAGCGAAATTGTCTGATAACACAGCTGAGATTCCATATTTAGCTTATTTGATATGTTTCCAGGGGAACCGTGGTAGAAGGTGCATCTCGAGACCATTGTTCTTTGGTGAAAGGATTAATCCTTTCTGTTAGGGTAGTCATTATTTTAGTTTGCACAGGGAAGACTTTCTAAGGCAATGACATGTGAGGTGAAATCTAAATGAAATAGGACTGTTCATCACACAGAACGTATGTGTGGCAGGCCTTGAGGCCCGAGGTAGAAATGCATGCCAGATGTAGAGAAAGGTGGAAAGTGTGAGCGGCTAGTGGGGAGAGCTGGGGAGGACCCTGAGCATTTGGGATATTCGAGAGTTTCATCGTATGACTTAAATCTCGTGTGTATCTTAATTTGAAAACTCTTTTTCTCCCACAGACACAGATGACACTAGTTTGTTGGGAAAGAAAGATGATGGGATACAATATCGACCAGATGTGAAAGGTACTGAATCATGATTTTTTGAATACTGGCTAATTATTGAAATGTTGTCACTAGCTGTCCTTGGTAATTCTATTTCTGTTATAACGACCTTTCCAACTTTGCTCTCTGTAGCAATATACATTATGCAGCAATTATTAATAATAATATTAACTGAAATTGCTGAAGTGCTTCTCAATTTACAGAATACACATTTTTATTGTTTTTTAACTTTTTAAGAAAGATTTTATTTATTTATTTTTAGAGAGGTGAGAAAGAGAGGGAGAGAAACATCCATGTGTGAGAGATACCTTGATCAGCCACCTCTCGCACACGGGCACTCGGCCGGCAACCCAGGCTTGTGCCCTGACTGGGAATCAAACTGCTGACCTTTTGGTTTGCACGCTGGTGCTCAATCTGCTGAGCCATACCAGCCAGGGTAGAATGTGCTTTTTTTAAATTGAAATTTTTATTGAGATAATTGTAGAGTCACATGCAATTGTAGGAAATTACATAGAAAGATCCCTCATATTTGCTCTTTACATCCTATTTCCTTCTGCAGAACCTGCTGTTAACACTGGCCCTCTGTGCACAGGTCTTTCGCCCTTGTTCCCTGTGCCTGGACCTCTTCTTTGCCATATTATTATTCATCGTTTCAGGCTCAGTTTAAATCATTTCCTTTTGGGAAGTATTCCTTGACCCTTAAATCTAGATTAGGTGCCTCTGTTCTGTACTCCCCTATCCAAGCACTAAACGTGCTGTAATTATGATTGGCCTTTTGTTTACTCAGCTGTGTCCTGCTCTAGGCTGTGGGTTCAGTGAGGACAGGAGACTGACCCATGTTCACGTGTGTGTCCTTGACATGTGGTAGAATGCCTGGTACACATGTAGGTGTTCATACTTGTCAAAGAACGGGTGAAGCTCAAAGCACTTGTAGGGTTTATTTGTACAAAGCCTTCCATGTAGTTAAAGGTCTGAGTAGAGACTGGATTCCAGGTCCTGACTTCTCATGTCCAGTGCTCTTTCACTTCTCATTTTCATATCCATTCTTTCTTTTGATTCTTACAGCTGCTCTCGGGAAAGGACCGATAGGAACATTGGGGCTGAATGAGGTTATGTCTAGGAACCACAGCAGGGCTAGGTCTGGGAGCTCCCAGTCCAGAAGACTGGATGTCTGTGTAATGGCTCTTCACCGGGCATCTTCTAGTCATTTGTTCAGTTGTACTAATGGACAGGTTTTTTTAGATGTGTGATTGACCTTTTAAAACTACTTTATAACAAATGTATAGCATGCAAATAGTGATAGTACCTGTTTCATAAAAACTAAATGAGATAATGCATGTTAGATGCTTAGAACAGTGCCCGTAAGTACTTAATAAATTGTGGCTGTTATTATCGCTGAATCATTCTCTCACTTGAATCACACTGAACCTGCATCAGTTATATCTAATGAGCCCCTAAGATATCCCTCCCTTATGTCGATACAAAGTGCTGTATTTAAAATAGGAAGTCTCCTGAATTTCCACGTGAGACGTGGTAGATCAGCCCAGCTCTATTCTTTACACTGTAGTAGGAGAGCTATGTTTTAGTAGGTAGAAACTCACACTTTAGGCAATTTGGGGGGTTGTGTCTGCCTGAAATACTTTTCTGCCTTTGATAACATCACGGGGATAATTTAGTGCGTAGGCTACTTTTGTGATCCTGAAAAGCTCTTTACACATAGGAATTGATCTACAAGGTATAATTTATAATGTGCCTACTTTATATTGTTCATTTTACCAAACACTGTTGGTGGATAGAAAGATAGCTAATACATGACATCTATCTTTAAAGAGCTTGTGACATAATAAGAAATTATTATAGCCTTCATATAACAAAGTAGAAATTGGTTATTGTCATAAACATAATGTGGTTAAAAAGTGCAATGGGGAGTCAGAAAAGGAGAGATTACCGTTTGGTGGGGGATAGTGAGAATCTGAGAAACATCATGGTAGAGGTGGAATCTGAGCCAAGCACTGAAGGGTGGTTAGGATTTGAACAGAGGTCAAAAGGATACTTCAGGAGGATGGAAAAGCATGAACAGAATTGTGGATGCAAATATAATAGGACGTATTGGAGACTGGTAAGGGGTCCTTTTTTCGTCTGGTTAGTAGGTGTCTTAAGAGGTAGAAGCAGAAGGTAAGACTAGAAAGATAACTTGGGGTCATGTTGTATAGGGTCTTGAATATTATGTTATCCTAGGGATTTTAAACCTTACTGTAGGCAGTGAAGAATGATTGATATATTTGAAAAAGGCAAAGCAACAAAATTAAGCAATTGAATGAATGATACCTAATACATTGGATTGGAGGTGAGGAGACCAGTTAGTAGACTTGAAAGGAATAGACATCTACTGAGATATGAGGGATAGAGAATTCAAGCTCAGATGACTTGAATGGTGGACTCTGCTTGTTGAACTAAGGGTGTCGAGAGGGGAAAGGTGTTCGGGGTAAGGTAAGGGAGGAGTTGATTGTGGAGGTGATTAGTTTTATTTTAGAGTTTGAGTTGCTTATGGAACTCATCCAGGTGACTGTTCAGCATAAATTTATGAGTCAGTAGGATATAGAGGTGATAACTGAAGTCATGAGAATGGATGAGAGAGATTATAGGGCTGTGCTGGCTAAAGCAGTGAGTGATTAAATTTAAATTAATTAAAATGAAATGAAGTGAAAGATTCCATTTTCCCATCACACTAGCGCTATTGGAAGTGTTGAAGAGCCACATGGGACCAGTCACTGCCCTGTTGGACAGCACAGATATCGATCATGTCTAGAGTTATAGATCGTTCTATTGGACAGCACTGTCACTTAGAAATGAGAGGATGTTTGACTTAGGATGAAGCAGAAAGAGGATCCAGAGGAAGAAACCAAGAACACAGTGGCACAGAAGCCAAAGAAAGATAGCCATGTGGTTTAAAATGCTGCATACAGGTGTTAGAGGATGAGCATTGCATTGGGGATCCCTGGTAATCTTGGACCAAGAACTTTCGGTAGAGTTATGAAGGTGAAACCCAAAACGTGAGTTCTGAAATGTTCTAGCAGTAAGGAGTAGAGTCACAGGTAGCTCTGTTTTGTATTTTACTTCATTAACATGTGTTTTTTTTGTTCTCGTGGCATTTACAGGAGGCCTCCAGTAAATGTTATTGCCCTTAGCATTCAACAAAGACTACATAGGTAGGCAGGGACCTGGGGGTGGAGGCTGCAAAGTAAGAGCAGGAACACAGCATCAGCAAGCAGCTGGAAAAAGCATATGATAGTGCTCAGCCAGAAAGCTTTTAGAGCTGAGCTCCCTGAGAAGAGAGCTGGTGAAATGGGGCATTTGACTGTCCAGCACAGAGGCCAAGGGAGTGTTTGCCTTGGGCTATCGGAAAACCATTGGCAGCTATTGATATTGCAGCGTTAGAAGCTTTGTCTTAGATGTTGGAGGCACAAAGGATGTGCTGGTTGAGCATGAGGTACGGGGGAAGATGGGTACGTGACATTTTGAAAATTGATTATAGAGCATTTCAAACCTATAAACATAAAATAGTATAACGAACCCTGTGTACCCAGTACTCAATGTTCAGCAGTTAATCAGCATTGGCATTCCTGTTTTGCCTTTATACGCCCATCTACTTGATTACCATTATTCTTATTTTCTAGGTGTTTTCTGAGGTGTAATTTACATACACGGAAATGCACAAATGTTAGCTATCGATTTTGACAAGTGAATACACCCCATGTGCACTGTACCTTACCACAGTCTATAGTATTTCCATCAACTCGGGGAGTTCCTTTGTGGCACATGACACTTTAATGAGGCCATTTTTTATCAGAGGATATTTTCATACAGCCTAAAATTTAACCATAACAGCTTTTCATTGCCAAGACATTTTTGCTTCTTTCCTGAGCTTTACCTCAGCCCAGTCCTCACCTCACTATGACCTCTGTCTCTCAGTGGCCTCTATTCCTGCAAACCAGTGATTCCAGAGACACTGAAATATCCCACTGTTGGTGACTGTTGGTTATATACTTTAATACAGCTTTTCAGATATGTCCTTTTAAAAGTGGTCTTGAAAAACTTTGCCTCACCAAAAGGTAAGACTGAGTCAGTTGCTAAACCACTGAAGGCAGTGTGAGGGGGTGTGTCGTGGGGCGTGGTGGAGTGTCAGGATGAGGATGGTCAGAAGGATGTGCAGGCGGGCGGCTCAGAGCGCTAAGAGAGGAAGGGTGTTGGAGGGAGAGTGGAACGCTGATCGGGGGGTGACAGGTGGCGAGACAGCAGGGAAAGGTGGAAGGAGAGGTGTTGTGGGAAGTGATGTGATCTTGACGTATGAGGGAGAGGAAAGGAGTGCTTTCTGAGGGAACACCCAAGGAGGCGGGTGAGTTTATTCACGTTAGGAAAGGTGTTTCACTGGGCACAGTGAAAAGGCCAGGAAAGGGGGAGTTAGGGTTCACGTGGGAAACAGTGGCTTTAGACATTATGATAGAGTGAAGATGTCGGAAGGGTAAGTAGGAGTTTTTACCCAGGTAGAAAATACTTGATGGGGTCCAAGAGGACTAGGGTTAGGAAGGATAAATGGAGGGGTACGTTAGTGATGAAGTTTGGGGTGCAAAGTAGTGCAGAGCAAGAAAGAGAGTATATTGAATTTCTTAATTGGGGATTTGCGGAAATAACAAGCCCTAGACTTATTGATACAGCGTTGATGTAGTTGTTGTGGGGTCAGCAGCTGACCTTTAAAATGCTTATTGTGATTGTTAGTACAATTCCTCATGCCTTATTTGGGTCGTGCATGGGTGGGCCAGGACAGATAGCTGGTGGGACGTGCCTTTGCAGATACGCCACCTGGCGCTCGGTTTTCTTACCACATCACCATTGAGAATCATGCTCGCCTCTGTTTTTTAAAAAGCTGCTGCTGCTGCTGCTGCTGGATCTGTTTCTGGGCGGAAGGAGCTGTTGAGGGACCAGGCCCACTTGGTGTGTTGCAGACACACAAAACACTGTTCAGAGACCAGCGGTTGCAGCTGTTGCTCCTGGAGCCTGCCGTCACCACTCGGCCTGAGGGCATTGTCCAGCCGGGACCGGTCTCTGCCCATTTCTTGCTGTGGGAGGCTCTGCCTTTGCCCCTGCTTTATGACATCTTTAAAGTCTTTTTGTCTTTTCCTTTTTGAAGTTACTAATTTACGTGGAGTGCAGAGCAGGTGCTTGGACATTGGGCTTTTGTCCTATTCCTACGTGCGTCCCAGGGTAACTTGGTGAAATAATAGTGATGGTTAAGAGCTTGTGCTCAGTTGGACATGTTCCACACTTAAAGGCCATGTGGCCTGATCAGGAGTTTCAGTCGTCACATCTACAAAGTGGGGCAGTACCTTCTACTGCCTAGGATTTCTCTGAATCTTTAATGCTGTACTGCTGAGTTGCTTATCGATGTTGTTATGGCGATTGTCAGTTCTTTTGTTTTTTAGTTTCCTTGTTGGTAGCCTGGCTGTGCTCAGAGGTCTTCCTCTCTATAGCATATGTATTTAATATAATTCAAGGGAAACATCAGTGGGGTAGTCACCCATTCAACAATTATCAGTTGAATGCCCTACTGTGTGCCAGGTGCTTTCACATGTTTGTATTACTGTTTAATCTTCACCACAGCCTTGTTATCTTCATTCTGCAGACAGAAAAGCTGAACGTGAGATTTGGTGGTGCACGTTGACTGGCAGAGCAAGGACTTTCTAAGCCTAAACGCTGATGCTCTTTCTCTTGTATTGCAGCTGCACCAGAATTCTGTCCTGCTCCCCTTGCTTCCTTTCTTACTTTCCTTCTGAATAGTTAATCTACTCCCAGCTGTCATGTTGGCAAAATTTGTTCTCTGACCTTGACCTTTCTTTAAGCACTAGTTTCTTACGTTCATTTGCCTAGTGGGTTTTTGTACATACCTTTTGTTTGGGTTGATATTGCCTGAAACTCCAGGAATGACCGCAATGCCTAGAAAGTAATTGGTGGTTAATAAATACTTCTGGGATGAATGGAGGTCTAAATTTGAATTCGGCTACATTCTCTCTACCTAACCTCCTGTCATTAGGCTTACTTTTTGAGGGTTTTTTTTTTTCCAGTTTTTAAAACTGTGGTGAAATATACATAACAAAATGTACCATCTAACCATTTTTAAGTGCACAGCTGAGTGGTATTGAGTACATTCAGATGTTGTACAGCCATCACCACTGTCCATCTCTAGGGCTCTTTTCATCTCAGAAAACAGGAATGATGGCCGTTACACAGCCACTCTCACTCCCCCCACCCCACAGCCCTGGCAGCCACCATTCTGGTTTTTGCTTCTCTGATTTCGACTACTCTGCGTACTTCACGTACGTGGAATCATGCAGTGTTTGTCTTTTGCGACTGGCTTATTTCAGTTGACATAATGTCCTCAAGGCTCACCCATGTTGTAACTTGTATCAGAATTTCATTCCTTTTTAAGGGCGAATCATATTTCGTCCTGATTTCACCTCATTTTTCCAACTTGGATTTGTATCCTTCCCAGTCTGTACAGCTCTTGGTAGGTTCATCTGCCACTTGTTTCTGAGAACGTTGTGTGCGTCTCACCTTCTCTTTGGTAACCACTGTTCCTCTGTAAATCTGTCTCTGTGCTCTGGGGCCTAACTTAAGTCCTAGCCTCTGTGAATTCTTTCCTGAGTGATGTCTCCTGTAGGGAATTATCTTTTGAATTTGAATTTTCATAGCACCATGTATTGTAAAACCTTTTGACATTTAATTATAAACTGCCATGTGGGCCCCCTTCCCTTGTATTGTTCAGCATTTGGTGTGTATACGTTGATTCTCTAGATTGATTATAAGCTTTTGCAGGGCAGGCATCATGTCTACTTTTAAAAATACCTTCTGTAGCTTGGCTGAGCATATGGCTGTGCACAGGAATAGTGTGGAAGTACGGACGATGGACCGTCTAGTGTTGGTGTTGAGCACAACGCTGAATTTGGATTCTGTGACAGCCACGGACTTCAGTCTTACTAGACACGTCTGTGTCTTATCTGGCTTTGCTTTGCCTAGAACTCGGTGTCACATTGTTTTTTTAAAAATTCGTTTAATTTTAGAGAGAGGGGAAGGGAGGGAGAAAGGGAGAGGGACAGAAACAGCAAACCGACAACCCCAGCCTGTGCCCTGACTGGGACTGGACACGGCCGCCCTTCGCTTTGCCGGGTGACTGAACCGAGGCACACCGGTTGGGGCGACGCCACATTCTCTTACTGATTCACTCGGTAAATGCTGTTGGTACCATTCTTCATCTGTTAATTTCCCAAAACTGTACTCTTAAATCCGTTAACTTTTTCTCGTTGCTGTCGTGTAGCTGAATTCTGATGGCTTTCAGCCTCACATTGTTCTTGATGGGACTTTCGGCTGTTGTTGGGACTTTTTGGTAGCACATTATTACATTACTGCAGCCTCTCTAGACTTACGTGATCCCGTTGTCATACACCATGTAGGGCTGGCTGTATTACTGTAGGTCGGTACATACCCCCAGTCTCTGTAGTCCCAGGATTATGTACTTCATCATGTGTCACACCACGGACGTACCATGTTCTGAGGAACTGCAGGATGACAAGAGCCATGGGAGACAGTGCTTGCTCCCTTGAGTCACCTGTGGCTTGATTTCCAACATAGAATGGCACTCTCAGTTTTAAACTAGAGCAAGAAAAGTACTCTGTTCCAAGGGTGAGGAGTTATACAGAATAACACGAACGTGTAGATTTTTTGGAGGAGCTCACAGCCTCATGGTAGAGACTGATTTAAAACCCCCAGTAGTGCCCTGGCTGGTGTGGCTCAGTGGATTGAGCGCAGGCCTGCAAACCAAGTGGTTACTGGTTCAGTTCCCAGTCAGGATGCATGCCTGGATTACAGGCCAGGTCGCCAGTAGGGGGTACATGAGAGGCAACCACACACTGACTGATGTTTCTCTCCCTCTCTTTCTCCTTCCCTTCTCCGCTGTCTGGAAATAAATAAATAAAATTAAAAACCGCCAAATAGTTATACGACAATATCACGAGTATTGTAGTAGACAAGTGGGCGCTTAGGATTTCAGCAGCCTGAAGGAGGGCATGGTTTCGTTCGTCACAGCAGAGGCAGAGTTTGGAAGCTGGAGGAGACCTTGTAAGCCATTTGAGGGCAGGATATGTCTTATTTTTCTATCCCAAGCACCTAGCAGAGTGCCTGACAAATGGAACATGATCAGTAAATGACAGGTGAATAAGTCATCTGTCCTCTGCTGCCCAACGTGGTAGCTGCCAGCCACGTGTGGCTGCTGTCATACTTGGAATGTGGTGGTTGGGATTGAGATGTGGCAGGAGTGTGAAGTGCTTACCGGATTTCGAAGACTTATTTAAGGAAAAAGGAGTGGAAAAATACCACCGCTTTAAATAAATATGGACTGTATGTTGAAATATTTATTTGATATATTGGGTTAAATAAAATATGATTAAAATTAATTTACCTATTTTTACCTTTTAAAATATGGCAACTAGAAAACAAAATTTACATATGTCTCGTATTCCACTCATGTTGGACAATGCTGATGTCATTTAACTCTATTAGAAGGGTTTGACCAAGGTCACAAAATAGCATGAGTTTACTGGTTGTACTTGAATTCTAGTGTACGTAGTTCGTTTTCTAGGCATAATTTAGTACAATATAAATACATAGATTTTGAGGTTAAAAGGTACCAATTTGGTCTTTTAGAGCTGACGTAACCTCACTGCTTTAGTTATCCTGTCATGGAGGGTAAGTAAACTATTTTACCTATTAAGCTTAGTAATCATTGGAAGTTTTTCTTTTTATGTGTAAATTTTGATCTCCAGCAAAATCTGCAGTTTTAGTTGTCGGCTTTTCTCCTTCAGTCGGCACCTCTGTTCCCACGTCGCCCTTGCTCTTCTCCTTCTCATGCACATACCTGTATCTATATATATGCACACAGCCTCCCATTTTATTCCTTTTTTCTTGGTTTTTATTAACATTCTTCAAATTTTACCAGCACCTTTATTTGTTCTGGGGAGAGATAAGCCTTCGCTGCTTTGTTGCTAGCTGCACAAGGCGCTTGCTGGTTGACTTACTGTCTCACGTGCATTAATTATCCCATGTGGTCCTCTCACAGCCCCACTGCGTGTAGGTCCTGTTATGATCTTGACTGCACAGTTCTGAAACGCCAGGCTTAGAGAGAGCAGTCTGTTCAAGGTCACACAGCTCGTAACACACCGAGTCTGGAAGCTGGCGCTGTCAGCAGAAACGGCAGGAAACCCGGGAAACTGACAGGCCGCACACATTGGGGCACCCTGGGTCCACAGAGTCGAGGATTCATGCATTTGTGTAGATGCCAGGAAAAAAAGTATGAAAAATCCATTGCAAATTGTGCGGCTCTGTGAATGAGTGTACGTGCGTAAGTCTGAGGGAGTGCTGACAGGGACAGATGGGGCTGGAGAGAGCAGGAATGAGCGGATGTGACTGGTTCGGGAGACTGGGTCCCTATGTCTTCGTCTGTCCGGCCTCTTTCTGTTTTTTCTTCCGGACTCTTCCCATTTCTGACGGTGGAATTACTCACCATACTTCCACTTTCTTCACATCAGCTCATTTCAGTTCAGATCAGTACACCTAAGTCTGAACAGGTATTCCTCAGCGTGTTCACGGTGGTTTGCTTTGGCTAGAGGGATCTCCGGTGATTAAAGAATTTTTGTTCTCTATGGTATTTTAATTTTTTTTACATACACTAAAAAAAGTTGTATTAAAATAGCACTATTTTCATTTGGAAAAAGAGTGAATATGCATGTTCGTGTTCATTCTAAAAATAAACCTTTCACCCTAAAATTTCAGAATTCCAGAAATTTCAGAATACCCTCTGCCTTTCCACTGTGCTTTGGGCTCAACTGCATAGCCCCCAGGTAAATGGTCAGAATAAGCTGAATTTCCAGAAGCCAGTGCTATCTATATACAGCGTCTCTCTGTCACGGAGGTGACCTTTCTTGTAGAAGTTGTATTTGTGCCTTTAACAAAGATGTTTAGGGTATTTCTTTGGCAGACTGTTTTTAAGTAACAGTAGCTCATAGTCACATCCTTGCAAACATTTTCAAATGCTTTGAGTCTATAAAAGTCTACCTGCTGTGTTCGTGGCCTTATGGGACCTTGATTCTTATCTAGCCACCTGTTTGATAAATTTCCTTTCCCAATCACCCAGCAAGGGGTGAATTTATTTGTTGTCTCAGAACCTTTGAAAAGTCCATATTTCTCAATTTGCTTTCCATTATTTATTGACCTGGTTTATGTTCTTTTAAGATGCTAGCGATCAAAGAGAAGATGTTTATATTGGAAACCACATGCCTTGCCCTGAAAACCTCAGTGGTTACTGCATCCACGGGAAGTGCGAATTCATCTATGCTACTCAGAAGGCTTCTTGTAGGTAAGTCGGTACTCCCGGTCAGAGATGAGACATTTCTCCATCAGTGGCTGCTGCTCTGGAGGAAGCGTGAGATGTGGATGAGCTAGTACCAAAAGTACTGTTTATTTTCAGTAGAGCTATTATAAAAATCACATCATTGCAGAGAAATTGGCAGATAATATGCACCACCAATGTTATGTTAGGGTTTTGAGATTTGGCATTTTAAATATAATGTATATTTTAATATAAAAATAAATATGTCACATTTCAACACTACTTTGGTTTTTTTAGGCAGTCTGTTAGAAGGTGGCTGAGGGACTAAAGAATGTGTTAAAAACAGGGAACATGTAGCCCAGAGTATGCCAAAATAGATTTCTAAAAATAAGAGGATGAGGATGTAGAACCAGGTGTGATGTGAGAAATCGAAAAGGAAAGGGTGTAAACCTGTCTGATTTCAGAGAGGATACGAGACTTGTTCAAGGTCAGCAGCAAGTGAGAAATAGAGTCGGGCCGAAACCTGAGCTCGATTTCCTGATACTCAGCCTGGGTTAGTGCTTTTTGCTGCCGTGTCTGTCCGCCGGCAGTGCGCTGCTGCTGGGGACCCATCCTGCCCCTCAGGTCGGTCTAATTAGCCAGGTGCTGTTTCCAAGACAAGGGGAGATGCTGTTGTTCTCCTCACTCCTGCTTCTGGAAGTTTGGCCAGAGTCTTTTTTTCCTTTCTTTGTTACAACATCAGAATATGGAGAAATGGTATTCTTTCTTTTGTTCCGTCAACCTACAAGCCAGTGAATCTTTCCCTCTAAGAAGGAAAAGAGGCCATTTGAAATTGGGTCTCTTAGTTTCTCCACTCCTCAAGCTCCCTTCTCCTGACTCTCATTTTCCTTCTGCTCTAAAAACAACGACAACAACAACAACAAAATCTATAAACTGTTAATGGTAAAATAATTTTTGTTGTTAAGCTTTTGCCTTTTTTCCAACTTAAAGTTCTTGTCTTTAAAGGAATTAGTTCTCCCAACCTCCTTTTCCCAGAACATTTAAATGACACAGTTGTGCAAAAGAGAACAGGCCAGTTTTTAAGTAGTTAATTAATTTAAAACATAGAGACGTAACTGATGCATAACATGACATTGAAGCCAGTCTTACAGTCACACAGTGGGTTCCTGGTCTGTCTCACAGGGACATATGTACTTAGATGGCAGTTCAGATGGTGTTGTCCTCTTAGGACGGGCATCTTTTGAGACACCTGAGTGAGGGATGAGAGCAGATGATGTCCTCGATGAAGAAGTAAAACCAGCTCACGCCACAGGGTTTTGGTAGCTGACAGTAAGCAGGTCGAGTGGGATAGTGGTTGAAAGTTTTGGAGTCAGACACACCAGATGGGCCAGTTATTGGCTGTGCCCTTTGGAAGTTACTTAAAATTTCTAAGCCTTGTTTTTCTCATTTCTAAAATTGTAATAATAACATTTAAAAATAGTACCTATCTCTTAGCATTGTTAAAATTAAATGTCAAGCGGTTAGGATAACACTTGGGACACAGTATATATTTAATACATAGTGATTGATGTGATTAGACTGTAAATGCCTTCAGGTTGGGGGCTGTGTTTTCCCAGCCTCTCTCTTCCCAGTGCCTCACATAGAACCTACCCCAGCAGCTTCTCAGTCAATAATTTCTGAATGACATGTGATGGTGATCAACTTTTCCCTTTTCTCCTGACCAGAGCTGTTTCCCACATGCTAGAGAATCTCTTTCTGCACACTTAAAAGCAGTCGATCTTTTTCTTTTGTTGAAGTATTTGCGGTGTTTACAAGAACCTGGCCTCAGTGTCGCCTGTGGCTGCTGGGTGGGTGTGTTTGGGCAGCAGGTGGGGACGAGCAGTCGTGGCCACAGTCCCGTTATCACGTCCAGACCTTCTGGTCCTGTCCCACCATTAGTTTGCCAGTTTGCGTAGTGCTGATTTTGTCCCCAATTTTCCCCAGCACTGGGGTTTCAAATTCAACAGTGACAGGGATCCAGGGTCTTACCTTCCAAAACGCATACAACCTGGTGGGTGAGACTGACAGATAGTAAGCAATTAAAATATCATGTGAAAAATGCTAGCGGACGTAGGTATGCTGGAGGGGGTCGGAGGGCATGTGGGATTAGGGGAGAGTTTTACAGGAACATTTGTGCCATCTCAGGATCCTATCCTTTATTTTAAGGCAGCAAGAAGCCATTTAAGGATTTGAGAAAGATGTGATCCAGTCTAATTAGAAATGGGCTAGAAAACTGAAAGTTAGGGGACTGTGTGTGTATTAGCAGAGAGTGGGAGCCTGAACTCGTTAAAGGAATCCGACTGGGCCTGAGCTGAGCAGGTGAATGACCGAGAGACAATAAGGTGGTTGAATCCCTCCTTTTTGGTGACCGGTCAGACATGAGGATGGGGGTGTGGGGGTTGGCGGAGAGTAGTGAGAAGGATGATTCAAGGGAGTTTCCTGGACTAAGGCAAAATTCAGTGGGGAAATACAGTGGGAAGAGGCTTGAAGGGGAAATGGTGCATTCAGTTTAATATGCTTGGTCTCAGGTGCTCGGATGGCTGTCTAGTTGGATGCTGCTTTAAGAACTCACGAGACAGATATAGTTGTAGACGGACAATCAGGAGTCGTCCCATGTGCAGTACACCCTTTGTAGCTCCTACCCAGCAGTGCTTCCATCCCACCAGACCTGCAGCTTACTGCCCCTGCTCCTGTGAGGGTCCTCACCCTCTGCTTGTCCTCCTCCCCTCTGGACTCAGCTTACATTCTGTGGTCAGTCATCGTAGTCCCTACCTTGCTTCATCATCCTCACTTGACAAAACTGTAATCCTGGTCCATTGGCCCTCCCACCTGTACTGTGTACCTCTGTCCACACAGCTGGACACGGCTGTTGTTTTAGAAGTGTACCATCAGGTCGACTTGCCGCACACTCAAAGCAGGCCCTGCACGCTGCCAGGCAGTCATTCTGTCACTGTGCTCATCCGTTCTCCTCCACGGGACGTGTGCTTTATGCTGTCACCCCTGTCCTCAGACTGTCAGTGTCTCCTCTCCCGCCCTCACGCTTGGCCGATGACCTTGTTTCCAGTGCACTGAGAAACCCGAAGCAACACGAAGAGAAATCCCACACACTTCTCACTATTACCTATCATCAGTTCTCCCCCCTTTCTCCATATCATATGTTCTTGTATCAGTGTATTTATGTATATATTTGTTTCTTCTGTCTTCATTCTCAATTCCACCAGCTACCATCCCATTTCTCTCCTCAGTAGAACTCGAAAGACTTGGTGACTCGGTCTCCAGTTCCTCACTTCCCATCTCCCTTGAAGCCACCTCATAAGCTTTTGCCGCCAACACTTCACGAGACTGTTCTTGCTGCTAAATTCAGTGGTCGGGTCTTAGCCTTAAATCTCAGTTGACACGATTGGTCCCCCTGTGTGATACACATTCTTCGCTGGGCTTCTGGGTTGTATGAATTCTGTCTTGGTTTTCTTCAACCTCGTTGGCCATTGCTTTCGGTCTTCCTGGCTGGCTCCTCTTTTGCTTCTTGACCATTTAGGGTTGGTGTGCACCAGGCTGCGGTCCTCTTCCTCCGTGATTCCTTCAGTCCAAGGGGGTCACGTGAGAAATGCGGATGGCTCTTAATTTACGTGAGTTGCAAACCTTAACGGGAGACTCATGGATCCCTGTCCCTCCTTGACATTTTCACCTGGATGTGTGACACCTCAAACTTAGCAGGACCTGAGCCAATCTTCTGATCTTCCTTCCCTCCCCTAAACCTGCTCCACCTGTAGCCTTCCTTCCTCTCAGCTCAGCCAGCGCCATCTGAGTTTACTCAGACAAGACACCTTCAGTACATCTTTGACTTCTCCCTCTCTCTCATACTCCATACCCCCTCAGCTGGGATGTCCTGTTAGCTCTGTTTCAGAATATATCCAGAATTGAATTACTTCTCACCATTGCCCCTGCTCTTCCCAGAGGCCAGGCTGGCATTCTTTTTCTCTCTGTCATCACTGCGGTAGACTGCCCCCCGCTCATTGTATCCCGCAGCAGCCAGAGTGAGAATTGAAAAGCGGAAATCAGTTCATGCCATTGCTCTGTGAAAACCCTTCCAGTGGCTCCTCCATCTCGCTGAGCGCAGAAGCCCTGCACAGTCTGTCCCCTTCACTGTGTCTTGGTCCCCAGCCTCCCTCCTCATTGCCCACTCTCCTCCAGACAGACTTGCTGTTCTTGGGACATGACATGCTCCCATACTCCTGCCTCAGGGCCTTTGCACCGGCTCTTTCTTTGCCTGGTGTGCTCTTCTTCCACTTGTTCACGTGACAGACTCCTTCATGTCTTACATGTTACCTTCTTAATGAAGCCTACCTGCCCGCCTTATTTAAAATCGCATTTGTCCCTTCCTGTCTCATACCTGGCACTTGTAATTTCCTTTAACTCTCTCTCTCCAATACATATCACCTTCTAAAATAACCACTTAATTTACCTAACATGTTTATTGCCCCTCCCTCCCTCAGCTAGGGGGCAAACAGGCCAGGGATCTTTATTTCTGTTGCTCATTGATGTGTCCCAAATGCCTACTACAGTACCTGCCACATGTCAGGTGCTTAATAAACATGTTAATCAGGTGACTCATCACTTGAGGCCTTGGGAGTGAATGAGATTACTGTGGAGGGTGTGCGGGATGAAGGAATAGAGGGTAGGGTACCAAATGCCTGGCTCTGCCTTTAATGAATAACTGATGAAAGAGTAATAACCTAGAAGTTAACACTTGAGATATTTAGAGAGTAGAGCTCAAAGGCAGTGGCAGAAAATAGGGTAACTCCCAGGGAGGGTTGCTTGCACGATATATGGCCTGTACATTTGTTTTGATGTTCTGATTTTAATCTTCGGAATAAGCTTGACTGTCAGCTGCACTGTTACAGCTCCCTATGGGATTGTTTTTATTTTACTGAGTTTTGACTTTCGGCCATTAGCTTACCGTGAAGGACATTTAAAAACTCCGGTGGGACTTTGTTATATTGTTGAATTCATTGCAGCTGCATGTTGAAGATGATGTCCTCTGTACCGAAGGTGCCCTCTTGAACGAGGACCAATGAGGCCACGTTACTTTGAATTTAATAACAACAGCAACTGTGGTTCTTTTGAACAATTGCTTTGATTTGGTTTTGTGAAGGTTGTATTTTATGTCAGTGACTTACTGCTTTCTTTTGTCTCATTTTTAAAAAAGCAATCCATTGTTTTTTAGTATATTTGCATAGTGTTGCAATCAGCACCGTCAGTTTTAGAGCATTTCGTCACCCCAAGAAGAAACTGCATACCCATTAGCTATTAACTTCCACATCTCCTCATTCTCTTCAGCCTTAGACAACCACTTGTGTATTTTGTCTCTCTAGATTGACCTATTCTGGATTTTTCATTTAAGGGGACTCATATAATACGTAGTCTGCTGTGTCTGGTTTCTTTCAGTTAGCATAGTGTTTCCAAGGTTTATCCATGTTGTAGCACGGATTAGTACTTTGTTCCTTTTTATGGCTGAATGAGTTCCACTGAATGGATAATAGCACATTTTTTAATCCGTGCACCAGTTGATGAATATTTGGATTGTTTCCACTTTCTGGCTGCTTATGGATAATGCTGCCCTGAATAATTATTTGCAGGTTTTGAGGGGACGTATGTTTCAATTTCACTTAGGTAAATGCCTGGGAGTGGTATTGCTGAGCCAAATGCTAACTCTGTATGTAACTTTTTGAGGAAATTGTCCAGTTTTCAAAAGCATCTGTAACATTTTACATTTTCTACAGTATCCTTGCCAACTCTGCTATTATATGAGTTTTTGATTCTGGCCATTCTAATGGGTATGAAGGCGTATCTCTTTGTGGTTTTGAGATCCATTTCTTTGAAGACTAATGTGTTTATTTCCCATTTGTATATCTTGGAGAAATGTGTATTCAGATCTTTGGCCCATTTTGAAATTTTTGTCTTTTTGTTAATGAATTGTTAAAGTTTTGAAAATATATTCTAGGTGTAAGTCTCTTATCAGATAAATAATTTGCAAAGATTTTCTCCCATTCTGCTGGATATCTTTTACTTTCTTGATAGTGTCCATATGTGCACAAAAGATTTCAATTTTCATTTAATCTAATCTAACTTTTTTGTTGCTGTTGAAATTTGTGGTCCTGCTGTCACATCTAAGAAACATTGCCTAATATAAAGGCATAAAGATTTACTTCCTTTCTTTCCCTAAGAGCCTTATAGCTTTAGCTCATAGATTTCTGTGATCCATTTTGAGTTAATTTTTCTGAATGTCGTGAGGAAGAGGTTCAGCTTCCCTTGTTTGTGTGTGGATGTCCGGTTGTCCCAGCATCATTTGTCGAAGCGACTGTTCTTTCCCCATTGAGTGGTCTCAGCACCACTGTCAAAACCTGCCGACCATAGATGTTGGGTGTGTTTCTGGACTCTCAATCCCACGGTCTGTCTGTCTACCTCACTACTTTTGTCTGCTGGGAAGCTTAGAGCCCCATGTGACACCTTCTGGCAGGTGACTAGGAACCTCAGGGGTGGGGATTGTGGACTTACATCACCCCCGGCTTCCCCTGTTTTATCCCTGCCCCCCAGGTTTCTTTTTGTTGTTATATGTGCTCTATTTAAAAAGCTTTTGTTTTGGTCATGAAGTATGGGACATTAATAAGTAATGCTCTTTTTAATTCAGATGTTTTATTAATCAGTTCCAACTGAAGACTACCTAATTCATATGGTTTATTTCTATCAGCTAACATGGTGAATTTTCTGTTAACTATGTTGAATGCTTACTTCTGTCATATTATTATCATCGTGACATTGTTGCCTTTCCATTTACTTTTAATTGAAATTAGATAATTTCCAAGATTAGCACCTGCTTAACTACTTGTCTTCATTCCTGTCATTAGAACTTATTTTCATCTCTTGCCTGTATCTTAAATGATTAGATTCTGTGCACCGAAAAGTGTCATGACTGTGATCTGGTGCTGTGTTCAAGCACTGTAAATGTTCATATCCATTTATTCAGCAGTCCCATTTTAGGTACGTGGCCTCAGGAATAGCACTAATAGAAAAGTACTCATTCACCAAGATGTCACCACACTTAATTTATAATTGTGAAAAATGAAATATAACTGATATGTCTTAGAACAAGGAATCAATAAGTTACCTATATTATCATCATCACTGAATGAAATATTATGTACATTTTTAAATGAAGGTAACAAAGACTACTTAGCAACTTTCAAAATGAATGTGACATAGTGATAGGAAAAAAGCACCATGTAAAATAGACATAAAAAAATGTTTAAGGAAATCCACAAATGGCAATTTTTTTCAGATGGAAGGAGAGTGCCCGATTTTTCTATTCCTGTTGAAATTTGTCATTTTTTGCATGTTTTAATTTTGAAAACTGAAACTGCGGCAGTTTGTGATTCTCATAGGAATCTTTCTCCCCCTTTTCAGATGCGAGTCTGGCTACACTGGACAGCACTGTGAAAAGACAGATTTTAGTATTCTCTATGTAGTGCCAAGCAGGCAAAAGCTCACTCACGTTCTCATCGCAGCGATTATTGGAGCTGTGCAGATCGCCATTATTGTGGCCATTGTCATGTGCATAACAAGGTAGGTGGTGGCCTGAGAAGTACCAACTTTAACTACAGGTGGGTGGCTGTGAAATTAAAGAAGAACCTTGAAGCACCCCGAAAACGATAGGGACTTTAAGTCTGCCAGCCTACCAGGGAAAAAATCCTAGGATCAGCTCACCGACGTTCCCACGTGGGTCTGACCTCTCCCTGTCTTTTTTCTCTAGAAGATGGGCCAGAACTCGTTCCCAGGGTTTTTCAGGTCTGTCTGGACTGCAGATAGAGAGGAGCATGAGACGATTCAATGGTATAAAGGGTTCAGGGATCGTAGGACTGTGTGTTGGTGCTGATAACTGCTTTCAGGGACAGCAATGGGAGCAGTAGACTTTTAGAATGGTCAGCACGTGCACAGAAGAGCCAGGCCGGAAGTGTTCAAGCCCTGCCAAACTGCAAGGTGTCTTACGCCCTGAGGATATAATTTATTCACAGTAAATACAACCAGAAAGGAAGAAAACAGAGGTTCAAGAAAATTCCTTTTCTTATTATCATTGTCTTAATGTAACTTCACTTTCTGGGATATAGTCATAACTACTAAAGTTTAAAGTTCTGTATTATAACTGAAACGATTGGAATTTATTGTAACTAAACTCCAAATTAAAGGACTCTTGAGAATGAAAGCAGTTGGCATAAAATGGGTGTTTCTGCACTGAGTGGGAATATATAAGTGAGAACCGAACTGGACCTGAGAATAGTCAGCAGATCAAGTTCACGGTGTCTGTGTGCTTCCCAGGCTCGTGTGTCTTCTTGCTTGCCTCTTCCTTGCTTCCTTTAAGATTTGGTTCAGAAGTTTATACATGTCATCTGCATACTTTCCTGCATTATTCTGGGCAGGGGATTGGAGCATATCAAGTACAGATATTGGCAGGCCATGAAGGATTTATGGCTCTTCTAGCCAAGGTCTGGATGGAGGCCAGACCTTCAGGAGGCTCAGCCATCTGGAGCTGAAACGATACATCTAGAGATGATTTGTTAAAAAGTGTTCTCTGAGTAACAGATATTTTTCATGAAATCCAGGCATTAAAGTCACTGGGACTTTATTCTGTAGAACAGATGATCTGTCCTTAGGCAAGACTACTGAGTATAAAATTGGGCAGTAGATTAAAGTAGGGACATATTGACATAAAAAGTAATGACAGCAGAAAGATTAAAAAAAACCCCATGCAACAGCAGGCCTGCCTGTGGCCATTTAATATAGGCTCCAAGGGGAAGGCATTTCCCGGTGGTCACCCAGGCCAGCAGGTGGGAGGGCCTGGGCTGACGGAGTGCTGCCTATCCGCAAACCACTCCCCCTGCCATGGAACCCTCCAGAGGAGGGTTCACGTTGAGTCCTCTTGGGAGATACACTCGCCAAGTATGACCACTGCATGGGAGCAAGGCTCCAACTTGACTTTGTAACAGTTCAGGGTTTTGGATAGGGGAGAGATTTGGCATAAAACATTTTCAGAGAATTAATCTGAGTGTCTTCTGCACCATTCACTGGAGGAGAGAAAATGTGAGGTCAGGGGAGACCATTTAGGACATTATTAGAGGCAAGAACGGGTAGAGTAATAAATGATTTGGAAGGTGAAAGAAAGACGTAAGGTAAAGGTGAGGGAAGATTTTGAGGCCTTGCGATAGTGCGATCTTTAAGAAGATCAAAGCATGTCAGAGTCAGTGGGAAGCAACTTTGAGTTCAACCCCTTCATTCTCAAGGAATGAGGAGATGAAAGCCCTGGGGTGGGGAGTTCCTTACCCAAGATCAGAGAGGTAGTTAAGCCCTTGTGCAAATCCTAGTTCAGCTTATATTGAGCTCTGTGCTTCTGTTCTGAGTGTGCTGTAACCCTCAAGTGCTACAGTAAAATTATCTGGCAGGTAGTCTTCAAGTTCATGCCCTCCAGTTTATACCCCAGACCCATTTCCTGTCTTCACAGACACTGGGACACCACGGTACGTTTTTAACCATGTCAGCATATCTTTGCCTCCCACGGTCTCCGTGACCAGAGGGTCATCTTCACTGGCTTTATCCTAGATCCGTCCTTGAGGCCTCTCTTTTTTATTGTGGTGTTTTCTGTCCTACAGGGCCTTGCTCTCTTGGATTTAGAACATTGTAATTACTTGGACGTGTCTCCTTTGAATTTTTAAGGGCTGCCTCTCCCACGCAGTCCATTGTGGGCCAGCCGTTCCCTTTCCCATGGGGGCTGTCCCCCCCCCCGAGGAGTCTTCCTTTAGAAGGATGTTCCCGCTGACCCCGCTTATCAAGCCCGCAGGAGTAAAATTCTCTTTTTTTATGTTTGAAATCTTTTTTCTTTTTTTCTTGTTTTTAGACTCGTAGGATGACAGAATGGCAGGGACCTTGGAACTCATCGTAGCCAAACCCCCTTATTTTATAGATAAAAAAGCCACGGCCCCCAGGAAGTTGGACCTTTTCCAAGGTCACGGTGAATTAGTGACAGGTAAAAGAGGGGGTGCTTGACAGCTCAACCCGTGTCCCCATTTATGAAATAGAGATGATTCCAGCACCACCTCAGAATATTTTTTATGGGGATCAGTAGGATAAAACTTGTGAAAATACATAAAATGGAAGTGTCACTGTCAAGACTTTTAAATTAACGCAAAGTGGTGCTCTTGAAATTGACTAAAAACATGGAACTTTAGGGTGGGAGACCTTGTGGCTGCAAGACTTTCCATTGGAGTATAAATTTTTTGCTGGCAGAGATTTCAGAGGTTAGTCTAACTCCTAAAATTTTACATAGAGGAATAGGAGGCCACACAGCGAGTGTTTAGCGGAGCCCAAGCTCAGAACTACCAGAATTCATCCCGGTCCTTTATTCCACCTTGTGTAGTACTGTGCTCTGTGCGTAGTAAGAGCTCATACGTTTGCATTCGAGGGGACAGGTGGAAACACAGTCACAGCGCGGTGAGATTTGCTCCACTGTGGAGAAACCAGCATGGTGACGTGAGAGCGGAGGCAGCAACACCCCTCACCCCCAGCACGGCTGTTCTTTAGTGGGTTCTGTGGTCTGCCCAAGCAGGGTGTGGGGCGACCTCTTTTGAGTCATCGCCTAAAATCTCTAGGCATTTCCTGTGTATGCCTATCCTAGGTTAAATAAGCATATTTCTTCCTGAATGTTCTTGTCATCTTGGTGGGGGTGCCGTCAGTGTTCAGGGAAGGTACATGGGCCAGGATCCTTTCTGCTGTCATGGGTTTGTATGTTACCAGTCACTGTGGCGGGGGTGTTGCCAACCAGAGGAAGGGTGTGGGTTCCCCTGGGGGATGCCAGTCGGCAGTAGAGACCCTGGCAATGAATTTTGCTTGTGTGCACACCTGTGTCATGTGTCTAGCCCTCTTACCTCCCAACTTTGTCAGGAAGATAGCAGTCTGGGGCGTCGGTCCTCACCTTGTGTTGCATCGAATGGCACCCTGTTCCTCTCCCGTGTGACGTCATGCAATATGGCTTTCTGTGTGAAATGTGCATTACTCTGGAAACACCTGAAATATCCTAAACAAAATGACACTTTTCTTTTTCTTTTTTTTTTTTTAACTCAACAGAAAATGCCCTAAAAACAATAGAGGACGACGACAGAAGCAGAACCTAGGTCATTTCACTTCAGATACGTCATCTAGGATGGTTTAAAGTGACTTTTATATGTACACTGACCATGTGATGTACATTTATTATGTCTTTTTTTAAAGAATGGAAATATTTATTTCAGAGGCCTTATTTTTGGACATTTTTAGTGTAGTACAGTTGGCTCGTATTTAGAATATTCAGCTACAGCAGTTTTGGACTGTTTAGAAGTCTTTGTTTTATGTTTCTAAATATAAAAATTGATTTCATATATTTGTACCACATGGTGACTCTAAGACTTGTTCTCTGCCCATGGAATGTAATATTTTTGCAAAGGTGGACCATTCACAAATGGTTCTAAAGCCACACCCACTTCTTCCACAGTGACCACAGCAAATGACCAAGCATGAACTAAAGGTAAAGATGTTTACAGATTACTTTTCTTACAAAAAAAAATTTTAGAAGACACTGTGTTTAAATAGGCATTTAAATGTTTTGAGATTTAGTAACTGATTTTTTTAGACACTGCCAGTCGCATGAACTGTAAAGCTGTGTGTGTTAGATGTAAAATATTTATGAGATGTATGGGCTGGAATTTGATTATTCCTGTCTTGGAAAAAATAATTCTGATAATTCAAAAAAGTATCTGGTAGCGATGATGGAACAGATCACTGAAAAGTAGATTTAGATATTGTGAAAATAGTCTGTTTAACAAACAGATTGGAATAAAGCCTATTCTATCAGTTAAACTACTTTAATACTCATTAATTTTTAAAGAAAATATTTGTTTTAACAAATTGTCTCAGTGTTTGTGAATAAAATGCAAAAATACTTGTTAATGATTGGTGCTCTTAAAGTGAGCTTAAAAATTACCTAAGACCTCTCTATCCAAATTTGTCCTGTAGTAATAGATATATTAATAGATTGTTGGTGTTTCAAGACCTGAAGTGTGAGTAGAATGTTGTATTTAGCTGTTTAAACATGTAATTTAGATATTCAGAAGTATGCATGTATAGAATTTAAAAAATGTTCAAAATTGAATATTAATTTTAATATTTGATTTGGAAAAGCATGTTATAATATAATGTTTTCACTATATGCCTCTGTTTGGTGTGTTTATTCACTGCATTCTTTGATATTGCTATGCCAGTGCAATGAATATGTGAAATTAATAGACAAATTTTAGCCCCAAAGTTCCCCTCTGCTTTTACAAATGCTGCTGGAGAGTATGTAATGGCAAACGCCTTGTCCAGCATTTGGAGTTCGCTTTTTTGGTCATTCGGCTTCTAGGCTTAATGTTAGTAACATGGTGGCTTTGGTGAACTTCTTTGAGAAAAGCTGTCCTCTTCTCTCCCCACGGTCTTATTTGAGCCCCTTCGTCAGTCAGTAAGCATGTTTGGAACAGTCCCCAGCGCTTTGCAAGGGCTCATATTGCAGACAGTCACGTATGGGTATTTGTAGTTATAAATACTTGACCAGTCTCCAGGGGTGGGGCTTCCAACCCTTTAAACAGCCCTTGTTGCCTGTTATCAAGCGAACTCTTTGCTCTGAGTGCCAGAATTGATTGTGGTAAGCTCTCTTTGAGAAATTAAAAAAAAAAATGGAACACAATAGGTCTGCTTCAAATGCTGATAAGATCCACCAGAACCGCCTGTCCAGTGTGACAGAAGATGACCAAGATGCCGCTCTTACCATCGTGACCGTGCTGGACAAAGTCGCCACCATCGTGGACAATGTGCAGGCGAGCCAGAAGAGAATAGAAGAGAGACACAGGGGAATGGAGAACGCCATCAAGTCCGTCCAGATCGACCTGCTGAAGTTTTCACAGTCGCACACCAATACGGGCTACATCATCAACAAGTTGTTTGAGAAAACCCGGAAGGTCAGCGCTCACATTAAAGACGTGAAGGCCCGGGTGGAGAAGCAACAAGTCCACGTTACAAAAGTGGAAACTAAGCAAGAGGAAATAATGAAGAAAAACAAATTCCGTGTGGTCATATTCCAGGTAAGCTTGCACTTGGGTTTACGTTGGTTACTACTGTAATCTCTCACCCCCTTGCATGGCCAAAAAATCCTACCAGAACCTTCCAGTGTTGCCTGTTTAACTATTGTATATGTTCGTGCAGCGGGATCCTGTGTCAGCGGGTGTCTCAGGATAAAGCCGTTTCTGTGTTAACTAACGTACTATCAGGTCAGTATTTCGAGCCTCCTAACCGTTGTGTGTAATATGAGCTGTGGACCAGAGCTGAAGCTATTTCTTGCCTTTGAAACTTAATATTGGTAAAGCTCTTTCAGCGTATTAGCCATACTAGCATGATGCCTTCTCATCCACTTTAGAATGTTAGACCTGGGAGAGACCTAAGGAGCTTCTAGTATAAAATGCCTCTGTATTACAGAGAAACAAACTGGGGACCTGTAGCCTCACAATATGTTTTCTTTCCTTATTATTATGGAGAGCTAGGAAAGTCCTAAACAATAAAATGTAAGCTCTTCAGAATATTGGAAATTGGAATCTTTTGGAGTTTTTATATATAAGTCACAGTAATAAGAACCTGTATTTTGTAATGAGCCAGGCTGTTTTTCTTATTTTTCTTACTGTTATTACAGTTATACAAAGATAGGAGTCACATGCTGATTCCTACTATTTAATTACAAAGTCTTTTCTCTTAGTGTTTTTCATGTAATAGTTTTCATGAGGCATAACGTACTGCACAGTTGAACTTACACTTTTTAAAATAGGACCCTATTCATGGCAAGCACATTATTTATAATGTATTTTAAAACTCTTACAAATCAAAAGGAAAACGTGAACTCTTCCTCCCACTGTAGAGAAGTGGGGAAGTCATTATCAGACAGTTCACAAAAGACAGAATACATGGGCAGAATTCCACCCCCACTTATTTAAATATTTGCAGTTGCTAAAGCGTAACATACTCAGAGTTTAAGGGTAGGAAAAAAAAACAACCAAGCATGTCAGTATTTTGCTGGCAGGAGCACCGATTGGTGCAACACTATTCTAGAGGACAGTTTTGTTGGTATATATTAAGAACTTTAAAAATTCACAAACCTTTTGGCTCTAGAAATTCATGTCAAAGAATTTGTTTGAAGTGTAAAATCAGTAATACATGCAGGCCTGCTCGTGTGTGTGTGTGTGTGTATAGTTACCATATTTTTTAAGTGGATGGATGCCCATATGCTTAGGGGAAAAACCTAGAAGAATCAACACAAAGTGAAGGAGGAACACAGTTGGATTATGTAGGCAGGTATTTGTACCACAGGAGGGATGCGGGCCATAACCCAGCACAGTGTTCTGTACACGTTAGTCAGTTCTCCATAGCCCTCTGTGGACTGATAAAGTCACAGGGGAGTATTCTGACTCTGTTTTTAAGAGCCTGGTGGTTGTTTAGGAAGAAGAATCAGAAGGAGAGAGAAGTGTTGCTTATTTCGGAAGTTGGTAGTAGGGCTGTGTCATTTCCCTTTCCTTCCAGGTCCCTGGCGGTTCTTCCCCAGGCTTAAAAATTTGAAAAAACCAGCCACCTCAGTCTCAACAGCCAGTTCCAGCATGAGTGTGCGTAATGGGGATCTAGATTTGGTCTTGGAGAGTATGGGAGCTGTTCTTCAGTTCACTTTCCAAAGGCATTAGCAGTAAGGGGTCCATATCACCCTCTGCTTGCCTGGGGCGTGCCTCACGCATTCTTAGTATCCAGCATTTCTCCTGAGAAGCTTTGTGCCTAGAATGGACCAGGTACCAGTCAAGATTTACGGAGGTGAGAGCAAAGAAGTTTCTGACAAGTTCTAATTGACTCATTTGCCTATTGACATGGTGGTTCTTTTAAAAAAGTTAAGATGTTTCTATATTCACCTACTTCCTGCCTGAAACTTGCTATTTGTCCCCCGCTTTTGGGCCCCCATAGTTACTTGAGCAAATAGAAGATAGTATGAAAAAGCAGTTGAGAGGCGCCAGTTAGGTCAGATCTCTTTCCTTGTAAGATAAGATAGAGTGCTATGAAGATTACAGGAAATTAAGTTATTCAGAATAAGCAGCAGTTTGTCAATAGGCAGTCAGCTACAATGGGAGACCTGGTAGAAAAAAGACAAAGGCAAATAATAATAGACATAGGACATGGATTTGATGATTTGTTAGATGTTAGAACACTATATTATAGTCACACATTCACACGATTATTATTAAAGTTCTTATACTTCATTCTCATAGTTTTTATATATGAGTGGTTATACTGAGGATGCCCCTGCTACTGAAATTAACTTGAAGCTGAGTAATTCAGCTACAGGATATGGGCATTTCCATTAGGGTCTTTCATCAAAAAGTTTTCCCTGGATATATCTTTCTGGTGGCAATCTTTCTTGGTATTTCATCTCCCACCGTTGGGTGCGACTGACCTTTCAACTGATCCTGGACATCGTCATTAAAAAAAAAATCTGCTATTTCTCATACAATTATCATTCCTCTTTGAACATACTTTCACTTTGATGGCTTTCTTATCACACAAGCCAGGGGTCCCAGTGTATCTTCTACCAGTCTGGCCCAGTAACTGAGACACATGGTCACCTGACGAGGGATCGGGCCATCCCTAATGATGCTTCTTAGACTTGTCTGTATTCCAAACTCCCCAGGCTGTGTTACTGTGATCCTCAGGCATGGTCCAGAGTACTTGTTTTATTTATAAAGATCATCTTTTTCTTTAACCTTGGCTTTGACATAGGTATATTATGATTGTGTTTGGAAATCAACTCTAATTCAACCGTACAACCTTCAATTATTATTACAGTATATTCACTGCTGACTCCCGGTACCTCTAACTCACAGGAGTTACCACAGAGAGAACCATGTAACAAGTGCTTTCCCCGACTCTACCTCTCTTTTCTTTGGTTTTTAAGTCTGCTTTTATGTAGTTTGTTGTGCTATTGAAGGAAGGGTATGTGATCCCTGAGTTAAGTCATATCTGATTTCACAGCAGGATTGTGAGGGGTTTTGCCCCTAATGAGCAGTAGTTATTTGGGGGGCTCTTTTCTCTTCTAATTATGCCTTCTCAGGCCACACCAGCCCGCTCAGTGTGGCGGAAGCCGCTCCCTGCAGCAGGTGTCAGGAAGGCGGAGGAGTCATTTTGCTCCCTCTGATTCATCAGAGAGCCTGTGAGACGCCCACCCTGCCTTTATTTTCCCTAAGCTCCTAGACTCTCCAATACTGGAGCCAAAGAATTTAATTTTAAATAAGTATCCAAAGAAATAAGGTTCCAGGGATACCTTCTGGACTATCAGGCTGGTAGGTTTTTGGAATACTTGCAAATATGTTTCTTACCTGCTTATTCATATTCTTTTGAACTGGTTTAATCTGGATATCAAGCAGGTTTGCTTTAGAAATTTTAACCTCAAGAATTCAGTTAAAAGTCTTGTGATGTTTAAAGTTTTGCCTGTTAAATTTTAGATACAATCCCTTAATAGGGATTTGGGTTTCTTTTGCAGCCGTGTTCCTGGGCTGGTTCTCAGGGTCACCAGTGTCTGCCATGTTCCCAAACCCAGTTCCCATTCTTTCTTTCCCTCTTGACACATTTGACAGTTGGTCCTTCCCTGTCTTGGAACTTCTTCTCTTTTTCTTTAGCTGTGGGAGGTGCTACTCTCTCTTAGACTTCTTCCAGCCTCATTGGCTGATATTTCTCTTTTTGGTTTTCTCATCTTTTTTGATCCAAAAAAAGATGGACATCTACTTGTCCAAAATCCATTTATCTATAACACTAAAATCCAAAAAAATCTGATTTTTTTTCACAACTTATTTTGGCAGCAAGACCCAGCTAGACCTGAACTCATTTGATGGCAAAACCTGACCTGAAATAGCCTGAGGCTGTTTAGTCTTTAGCCCACCTTAGGGTCAATATTCATATTTTTGCCATGAAAATGTTTCCTCCGAAGATCTCACTTGAAATAGTATGCAATGCATCATATTATTTTCTCCAAATCTGAAATATTCTGAATTCTGAAACACATCATGGCCCCAGGGAGTCTGAATAATAGAATGTAGAGTCATTCACTCAATGTGATCTCGTTAATCCCATGACTTCTAATTTAATCTTTATGTTAATGACTCCTAAATTTGCATCTGTAGTCCAGACCTCCCTCCTGAACTCCAAACTGACATACTCAGCTGCCCATTCATCGTCTCTGCTTGGATTTCCAGGGGGCATCTCAGCATTTTTATGTTTGGATCCCATCCTTCCCCTCCAGTCTCTTCCTCCTGCCGACTTTGTCATCTCATTTAATGACAAAGCTACCCTTCAGCTGCTTAGACCATGTACATGAGAATTATCACTGACCCTCTCTAACACTCCACATCCCAATCTTGCAGCAGGTCCTGTTGGCTCCTACCTTCAGATCGGATCAGGAGTCAGACTGCTTCTTACCACCACCCCCGATCCAGCCCCCTGATCCATCTCTCACCTCACTCATCCCATGGCCTCCAACCGTTCTCCCTGCTTCTTATCTGGCCTCCATAGCCTATTTTCAACAGAGTGGTCCGTTTATAGCCTGGGTCAAATCATGTCACTACTCTCCTCAAAGCTCTTTCAGAGCCTTCCTCTCACACTCAAAGTAAGAGCCAGGGGCCTTGGTACTGGTCACGGAGCCCTACACAGTCTGGCCCTCCCGCTGCCTCTCTTGCCCTCGCCCCTCTTCCTCTTGGCCCGTGATCACTCTGCCCCAGCCACTCTGCCCTCCTCGCTGTTTCTCCTTCCCTCCCAGATGGACGCAGTGCCTGCCCGTCTAGGCTCGGGTGTCACCGCATTAGTGAGGGCTTTCCGAGCACCCTCCCCGGCACTGTATTTCCCCCTTCCCTGCTTTATTCTCACCTCTTAACTCTTATCACCATCCAACATCCTTTGTATGTATTTAACTTGCTTATTTCTCTCTGCAATGATAAGCTCTACGCTGGTGCTTTTTCCCCATAGGAGGTTCTCAGTTCCCAGCACATTCACGGTGCAGGGCAGGTGCTTAGTTACTGTTTGTTGGATGAAGACACAAACCTCTGGTTTGATCCACCAGTCACACGGGGCATAAAACATAAGACACATCTTTGCTTCATGAACTTACCATCAAGTGAAAGCCTCGGGGAGCCATTCATAAATAAGTAGAGCTCCAGTTCAACTCACACTGTGATGAATAAGTAGAGGTATACGCGTGCCCTTTTGATGTAAAGTGGAGACGTAACTAGCCTCCTGGGGAAGGTGGGGACATAGTAATCTATTCTTAAAGGAAGATGTCTTTTACAAGGCTGGAAAGAGGTGAAGGGGCATTTAAGGCAGCAAGAACCATGTATGCAGCGTTGCCCTGTGTGTTTGGGGATTGAGGGCGGCTGGGTGGTGCTGGACTGGGAGTGTGTTAAAGGGGCTTAGCTCAGACTGAAGAGCCTTCTCATCACACTGGAGGGTTCGAATGCTGTCCCTTGAGTGTTGATGAGCTCTGAAAAGTTTTAAAGCAGAGAAAGGATGTGGTCAGAGCTATGCTTTCAGAAATATTTCTCAGGAAATGCCTAGGTGACATTTTGGAGGTAGAAGTATCACACAAATCCAGGCCTCAGGTGACAAGGACCTGAATTAAGACCGTGGTGGAGGCAAGGAGGAAGGAGGAGGGGTGGGCTGTTGGCGAGTATTGTTGACAGTGCGCAGAGAGCGGTGGGTGGGGTGTGGGGTGAGCAGGAGAGGAAAGATTTGGGACTGTGGTTCTGGGGTTTGTAGCCGGCACCTGGGTGGGGAGTGGCCCAGGAAGGGTAGTAGCTGTGGAGAGGAAGACGGGCGGGCCTGGAGTTTGGGACATGTAATGTTACGTCTAGGTGCAGAAGTCTGTCCGTTATTTAAAAATGTGTCTTCATCTTCAGGTAAGGGGAGAGGGAAAGAGAAAGTATTTGTGAATGTGCTTATAATTGGGTCTGAAGGTGGAGGAGTGGATAAGGTTGTTCAGGGTGAGCTTGGGAGATGAAGAAGAAACAAGGGCCAAGGGAAGAGAAACCCGGAGAAATGCCAGCACGGAAGGAGTGGCCAGAGGATCAGCCCCCTGCGGAGGAGGTTTGAAGGCGCGGCCGAAGGGGTAGGAACTGGTCTCTAACACGCTTTCTCTTTCTGTCCTTCAGGAGGACGTCCAGTGTCCAACCTCCCTGTCTGTCGTTAAAGACAAAACCCTGACCGACAATCAAGAGGAAGACACTGAAGACATCTTCGACCCCCCAGTAGATCTGTCTTCTGATGAAGAATATTACATTGAAGAAAGCAAATCCACCAAGCTTAAAAAGTCAGGCAAGGAACACATTGACAATATCAAGAAGGCGTTTTCCAAAGAAAACATGCAGAGGACGCGGCAGAACATTGACACGAAGGTCAACAGAATTAGAACTAGAATAGTGACCCCGGAGAGGAGAGAGAGGCTGCGGCAGTCGGGGGAGAGGCTGAGACAGTCGGGGGAGAGGCTGAAGCAGTCGGGGGAGAGGCTGAAGCAGTCGGGGGAAAGATTTAAGAAATCTATTTCTAACGCAGCTCCCTCCAAGGAAGCTTTTAAGATACGTAGCCTTCGGAAAGCTAAAGGTCGAACGGGGACTGAAGGTCCCGAAGAGGTCAGGGAGATGGGCGTGGACATCATTGCCAGGGGCGCGTCTCTGGGCCCCGGCGGGGAGCTATACACTGAGGAGCTCAGTGAAACAGACCGAGAGGAGGCCGGGGTGGGGGGTCCTGCCCACGACGGAGGGGAAATGCCGACCCCCGAGCCTTTAAAAGTTACCTTTAAACCCCAGGTGCAAGTAGAGGATGACGAGTCTCTGTTGCTAGATTTAAAGCAGTCTTCCTAAAGAGGAATTAAGTTTAAGTATAAGTCACCTTAATCTTTCAGTGCCAGTTTAATTAGTATAGTCACTTAACGTTTAACAGGCTATTTAGGGAAAAATAAATGTTATGATTTTTATTTTTTATGTTTAAAATCTTAAAGGTAATACAAATATTATGCGCATTTCCCAGGCACTTCCTTGGGGGTTCTTTCATTTTTCCCTGGGCTTCTGAGGTTCTAGCAGCTTCTCCTGCTGCTCTCACAGCAGCTGCAGATTTTTAAGTGCCTTTCTCTTGCGCACCAGAGAAAGAGGTTCCTCGAGAGGGTCGGTGAGGTTGTTCCATAGTTTAAAACAAGTGGAGGGCCAGTTTGTGGCCACTGTCTGCAAGTGATCTCTCAGTTTTGGTCTAGATTTGATGTGGTGGCCAGTTTCCAAGGGGATCATCTCACCCATATGTGCACATCAACAGTTTTCTTAGTAAATTAGTGGTCACACATCTTTTTGATGCTTCTGCCTAAGAAATTGAAGTTCTGGACTCGAGCACGTGGTTCTGGCATCACAGCTGTACTTCAGTGAGCACTTGGCACCGGCTCACACGCTCATCAGTGAAGGAGAGGGTTTGCCTGTGTAGCCCAACTCTGAGAACGGGCGTGAAGGTCAAAGGGAACGGTGCACATTCTGGGGGAACAAGAAACACAGTGGGGGAATGAGCCCCACCGATTCCTCAAAAAACAAATCGAATTAATTACACCTCCCGAAAAAGCCCTGAGCACCAAGTGATGAGGATATGGCTTGGACACATGCCAGCGCTGGCCTTCTGAAGCCTTTTCACAGAATCAGGAATGAAAAATAAGTGTTTGGGTGACATCTTTTTTTTTCTTTTTAAATCAAAGACTGAAACGCAACCTTGGGTTTGAGTTGGCTTTTAGAAGTTCCCTTGAAAAGTCTTTTTCCCGACTTTCCTTTGACTGGGTCTGTGGGGGAGGGACTGCAGCAGCATGTGTCTGAGCAGCGTGAAGCGCAAGCCCGTGGCCGTGTCTTGAGCAGCCCTCTCTGCAGTCAGCCCTGCCGGGGTGGGTTCGGGATTGGCCTCAGATGTTTCTGTTTTACAGCGTGAGCCCCGCGGGGTGCGTCTGTCCAAACCAGTGTTCACAGGGGTTCACACAGCCGCTTTGGGACGAAGCCAGGTTCCACCCTTGGCTTCAGACCTGGCCAAACTGGAAGCAGATGTCACTGCTAAGGAATAACAGGGACGGCCCTACTGGGTCTGCACTTCTGGTGATGTTTAAGTCTTCTGGTTTCGTAATGGAAGAAATGATGGAACTGCTGAGTTTGAAGAATTCAGACAACACTCAGCTTTCAGATCTGTTTTGGATGTGCACGTGTTAATTGTAATAAACGTACATAAAGAGACAGGCACATACCAAGTCAACTTAAAAACATTTGACTCAGTTACCCTGATATTTGGGTTTGGGAGTTTGATTCAGCATAATTCTTCTTCACTCTGCATGAATACATAAAATCATAAACTGTTCATCTCATGTTTTTATATTGAAAACCAAAATGTGTACAACATTGAACAATATATTGAAATAAATAACTTAAAAACTTATCATTTAAGAAGAGCTTGGATGCCTAATCACATATCTCCTTAAAGCCATGACAAATTTGAGTTAAAAAAAAAGGCATATTACAAAGTCTGTCAGTGTCCTGTTTATACATATTTTTACTAATAATGAATGCAAACAGCATGGTATGAATTTGATATAACAACCCTTCTTATATTAGATATGTTTCTAAGTTGAGAAGAATGTAAACTGATAAGCTTGTTCTTCTAGCCCTATGCAGAATAAATGATCAACTGGCCTAAACTGTTTTTCGTCAGATATTACTGTGAGGGAATTTTTGTCACATCTGTTTCCTCCTGCCCCTTTATATACCAGACGCGATGTCATGGGGCATCTCCGGGTGGATGCATCTGAATTCTGATGAGGAGGGATTCCAACCCGGTTGGCCTTTCATCATGGCAGACCTTGTGCAAACCCAGAAACACTAAAACGGTCATGCCCCCAAACACTCACTGTGACCTTGAACTGATTCTTGGACGAGGACTTTTCCTTCCACGTCGCTCTGTCTCTCGAATTGCTCCCCATATTTAGAATATTCCTTATTTCTGTAGCGCCATTTTTTCTTCTTTCCCCTGTTTTCTTGATGTAAAGAATGTCTATTTATAAAGGGCTGCAAAATCACACATCCTCACTTAATCCTCGTCAATGTACCTTATTTTAAACGTTTGAAACAGCACAACAGATTTTCTGCTTATTTTACTGCTCTCTTTGTTTTTGAGATTATACGCTACATTTTAAAGAACGTATTCAACTATGAGCAGCAGCTGGATTTGTCCCCCTTTCTTTGTGTGCGGCGGAACAGTGCAGCCTCGGTGGGCCCCTAGTGCGAGGAGCCCTCTTTCAGGCTAAGCCCTTCCACAGAGTGGACAGCAGGGAGGTCCAGCCCACTCTCCTGCACAGGAGGGTCCAGGGCCTTGTTCTGAGACCGTCTGCTGGCCTGGCTCTACCTTGTAGTTTAGAGAAACGAGACCGAATCTGAACTAGTAATAAGAGGCTCGTGAAAATTCAGCTTGCTGAGATTGTATTGTGGTGTGTGTAAACTCCCTGGAGCAGGTTTCCCTAAATTAAAAATACACCCCAAAATACAGCATTTTCATTTCGGCTTCATTCTTTGCCTTCCATGCACATTTAAGGGTTTGCTTAGAACGAGGCCTGAAGTTCATTGTGATTCTGTCACCTGGAAGGCGTGGGTCCTGTCACATCAAATATTCTACAGAGTCACTGTTAACTGCAGTTCCATTACGTGAAATTACTGGGCTGCTTTTTCTGAGACATATTTTTTATAGCTTTTTAAAAATTGAAACCTGATATAAAAAATTACAGACTATGCTCCCCAAATCAGTTGCATGGCACACTTGAATCAAGACTGGGGGGCTGATTGCTAGGGTCTCATCCTCAATCCTGTTGGGATTTGGGCCAGCGCCAGTACCTGGTTTGCAGTGAGTGAGAAAGGACGATGTCTCAGTGCTGAATTTTGTGTGTCTTTGTTGTGACCACTTTTCACTCACGTGACTTCCGAGGATTTACACCCGCTCCTGCCGGGTCAGAACCCCTCGGTGTTTGGTGAGTGGACAGGAGATCTTGGATAACCACTTCCTCACCGTTTAGTCTCTTGGGACAGCCAGGGATTCCCCAGAGGATAGCAGAACGTCCTCAGGCTTTGGGTGTGCTTTGGGTGTCCTCCTCAAATCAGCTGTGCTGGTCAAGGGCCCTCGCCAGACTGCCCCGCCACTGGGTGCCTTTGCTCCGATGCCGTTGGTTTGTTTCCCTTTCATTCTGGGAGATGACTTTCAAGTTCAGTGATAATGTCCATCTTCTTGTCTTAGTTCTCCTTGATAACTTCCCAATCCCCTAGGAAGGGTGGTTAATTACTCCATATAGTCAATATCTATATTCTTTACACGCCAGAGTCTATGGTTGGCACTGAAGATTCGAAGATGAACAGCACACCCTCTCTGCCTCTCTCCCAATCGTTGTCTGTGGCCCAGCGTTCTGACAGATAGTCAAGCAGAAATTCAACGGTGTGACGAGTGCTGTGTACACGATGATGGAAGTGGAGAGAGGACGATGTTTCAGTAGAATTGGGATCACACATCTGTCAGGTACAAGCTACAAGTAGCACTTGCCCTGGATTCTAGGTTGAGTAATGTCTTCTAGAGTGGACTGTGCTTCTCAGGGGCAAGGACTGTGTTTTACTCATGTTTTGGGGCCACCGGCCCTCGGAGAGCCACCCTTAGGTGTCGTGAATCCAGAGATGGAGGACGTGGTCTGTGCACTTCAGGAGCTTTTCCGCCAGGGGAGGAGATAGACACCTAACCCGACGCCATTGTGCTGTGTGATAAGGGCTTCACATTAAGAAAGGAGAATGGGAGCAAAGTGGAAGAGTGTGTAGCAGACTGGGCTGTCGGGTAGTTAGAGAAAAGGATGTGTATGCTGGCGTTGGAAGACCAGTCAGCTAAATAACATAGAATTCGAGGCAAGATGCAGCTAGAGATGTTCTGTGATGGTGTTTTGGGTTTTACACCGAAAGCCATCGAGGAGTTTTAAACTGAGGAGAACAAGATGGATGTTTTCGAAAGGTTGCTCTGTTGACTCACCAGGGGCAGGGAGACCGTTTACTTGGGCCCTTGCATTTCCAGCTGAGAGAGTGGGGCCCAGCCTACAGCACTGACAGCTGCGAACGGGGTAAATTTGGATGTGGGTTGTGCTGGGCAGCAAATGACAGCTGGGTTTCTGACTTGGGCAGGTGGCCACGCTGCTAGCCACAATGGGGATTCTAAGATAACCGTCCTGGTGCTCTGACAGCCTTGGCCCATAGCCCCGGGCTGTAGCCGGAGAAGGAAAGGGGAGCAGTGACTTTGCTCCAGAAGCTCCCACCCCAGAGGCCTGCCTGCTGGGGCCGTTGTGGCTCCCCGCTAGGCTTGAAGAAAAGCCGGCTTCGCAGTGACCTGTCCTGGGCCTCTCCACCAGGACTGCAGAGCCCAGGAGAAGCAGAACTGCCCTTCAGGTCTGGGGCCACTGTGAGAGCTTCCCTCCCGTCTCTCACTTTGCTCAAGGCCAAGTTTCTGCTTGCTCATTGTGTGCACCAAAGAAGAACTACTCTTGATTTTTAGCATGGATTTTTTCCCCTCTAATGTCATTTGTTTGGCACCTGAGGGTTCCAGCCAGTGCTGTGCTGCTCCTGCAGCGATCACTGCAGTGAGAGCTGTTGCGACCTGTTATGGTGGCCGGCCAGTTCCTGTTCAGTAGCCACTCCTGTCAAAACAGGAGCTGCCACCTCCTTGTGGGTACCCGGGTGGCTGTCCTGTTACATCTGAGTCATGTCACCATAAATGTATGAGGGGTGTAAGGTGGGGTTTGGGGCAACCCATCCCTCTCCTTAAAGGGTCTGGCTGGTGGCAGAGTTCATAGAAGGGTTGCCAGCAAAATGGAGACCCAAGTGTCATCTTTATTCCTGGCTGGGCCCATGTCTAGTAAGTCCCTCAGGTGCAGAGCATCTGGTGAACTCTGTTGGAGAATGTGGCTTAGCCTGAAGACACCAGACAGGCCCTCCTCTCCCTGCTGCATGCCCTGGGGGCGCCGTGGAAGGCAGGGTCATTGTCTTAGCTGGCAGAGAAGCCACAAGCCTGCCTCACGCACGGGCCCCTCCTCCGGGGGCGCAGAGGGAATGGAGGCCTCCGCTCTGAGCAGCCCAGCTCAGGTGGGCAGGCAGCAGGGAGACTGGAGGCAGAGCGGCCACAGCAGAACGTAGGGGCCACCTGGAAGCCACAGCCTGGCGTGTGCTGTCGAGGCCCGAGGTGCAGTTAGATGTAGCCCAGTGCGGTGGCTGCTACTCCTGAGGCCTGTTTTGGGCACATGGACTGAGGTGCTAAACCTCGGTGATCCCTTATTATATGAAATGTTAAAGGGACTTATCTAAGAAAAAGAAGTTAAAAAAAACATGAACAGTGAAAGGACAGCAAACTCACAGTTATTAACAACCACACCTAAAACAAAAGCAAACTAAGAGGACAGCTAGATCAGGAGTGAACCATAGAAATGAAGATCTCATGGAGAGTTAGCAACAGAGGAGTGGGAGGAGGAGAAGGGGGGAGAAGGTACAGAAAATAAGTAGCATAGACAGTAGGTAGAAAATAGATGGGGGGCAAGAATAGTATGGGAAATACAGAATCTAAAGAACTTGTGACACATGGTCATAAACTAAAGGGGGGGTAATGGTGGGGACGAGGGGGTAGGGTGGAGGGGAATGAAGGGGGGAATAGAACAACTGTAACAGCATAATCAATAAAAAATAAATTTAAAAAAAAACCCTCGGTGATCAACAAGGGGAGGGAAGGCACGCTGGATGTTACAGGTCACAGCCCGCAGGAGAGGGCTGGAGAAGCACACCTGTTAGATGGAGGTCGGCTAAGTGAAATCGTGGGTTTTTATGAGGCAGTTCAGGCCGTTTGACCTGGAAGGAGTGGATATAGATCATGAAGGAAGGAGCGAGTAAGGAAGTTGGCTAACTTCCAACATAGGCTATTCTTCTAAACAATTCTGAATTTTCTCCCGCTCACTTTGCTGCCATTATTATCCTTGGAAGGGTAAGGATTCTGTCCTCAGTTACTGGTTTCCAAACCTCCCTGGTACAATTGGCTTTAAGATGAGAAACGTATACTGTTCTAAGCTCAAATTTAGAATACAGTGAACACCACAGTCTGGATGGTTTGGTTCGATGTCTTGCTCCGCCTTTAGACAGGTACTGCTCCTGGCTGCAGTTTGTCCTCAGCATAATGTTGGAGAGCAGCCAAGTTATCCCGGGAGTCTCATGGGCTAATATTAATAACTTCAGTATCGGAGTCTCGGTGGGCCTTCTGTCTGAATAAGCTTTAAACTCTCAACACACTGTCCATGTAGATGTGTTGTTTTAGGGTAAAATAAAACCTGTTGAAATGGGTTTGTCACTCTCATTGTATTAGCACCTTTCAAGTGGCCACGTTTATTTAGACTGTTTCCATAAAGAGAAGAAATGAGTTAACAGAATTATGCATGGGATGTGCTTGGCTCTAATTCAAAGCGATGGAGGAGATTTCAGAGGAGAACAGGCTCTATGCTTGTCAGCTGAAAGCAAATAGGACTAAATTTTCTTCAACAGGAGAGGATATATTCAAACAAAGCACAGGTTGTAAATCCATGAGGGAAGTGCACCAAAATGTTCTCTACTTGAAACTCATACGTCTTTCTCACGTAAAAAGAGATCACTAGCGTTACAGACAACCTGTATTAGAGAGTAAAATCACTTAAGGTTTACGAGGCATTCTCCCATATTCCTAACAGGTCATCGCCGTTCAGCCTTGCCGAGTGGCTCGGTTGTCTGGAGCGTCATCCTGTGCACCAAAGTGTTGCAGGTTTGAGCCCCAGTCAGGGCACACACCCAGGTTGCAGGTTCGGTCCTGGTCAGGGCACATGTGGAGGCAGCTGACCAGTGTTGCTCTTACACTGATGTTTCCCTCTCTTAAAAAAAATCAATAAACTTATCCTCGGGTGAGGATTTTTTTTAAAGTTACCACTGTCCGATGATAAAGATTTCTTTTTTCCTCTCCAGAATGACGGCTTCTGGGAGTAGGCAGGGCTGGAAAGAGGCTAAGTAATTGGTTGGGGTCCAAAGGGACCTGTAATTATTCTTACGGTTTGATGGAAACCAGGCCATATGCATTAGGTGGGTTATTTTCCTTGACTTTTGAAATTTTGTGCAGAAAGGATGATTACTTTTCCCCCACCCTGGGGGAAGGTAATTCACATAGGAATAGTAAAACTTAATTATGAGTCTTCTAGGCCCAAAACCAACTCTCTCAACTGAGTTAAAGATCAAAGCTAGGAGCATCTTTAAATAGTACAGTGGGGGGATCTGGAGAAGGGTTATTGGTGGTCTGTGTTGTTCCGCAGGAGAAAGCCAAAGAAAGTGGGTTTCTAACGGGAAGGGGCTCGGGTTACCCACAAAGAGAGCCTTCCACTCTGCAGACATCTTCTTCCAGAGGGGGTTTAAGAATCAACAGTCTTCTGTTGGGGGGCAGGGTGGCACACCGGGCACCCAGCGGCGAATGCGTGCATCTCGTTTTTGTCCCATCATTTTTGTAAGGAGCAGCCACGAGTGGCATAGTCACATAGCTCTTCTTGTAGAAACTTTTCTCATGGCCGTGCCTTCTTTCTGAGATTCTGTATCAACAGCAAGCAACTTAACTGTGGTTCCCATCAATAAAATAATGTCTCTGTACCTCCCCTAACACTGTCTCTTCTTTATATTAAGTATTTAACAAGCATTTACCTAATGAAAACAAACGAATGACTCTGAACTATGACATCCTCTGTGAAGATCTTTGAGTTCAGGCCATTTTATTTGGTATTTATTGAGCACATCCTATAACCCTGGCAGTCAAGGCTCTGGGAATATTGCACCTAACGAGACAAAGTCCCTGCTCTCAGAGAGCCGACATTCCAGAGACTAACAGTAAGTCAACACAATGTCAGGCAGTGATAAGTATCCTGAAGAAGAGTCCTGGCTGGTGCAGCTCAGCGGACTGAGTGCTGGCCTGCAAATCAAAGGGTTGACAGTTCGATTCCCACCCAGGGCACACGCCTGGGTTGTGGGCCAGACCCCTGGTAGGGGGCGTGCAAGAGGCAACCACACATTAATGTTTCTTTCCCTCTTTCTCTCTCCTTTCCCCTCTGTCTAAAAATAAATAAATAAAATCTTAAGAAATAAAAATATTGTTAAATAAAAAAGAAGTCAGGGTTGGAGGAGGGCATTATGGGCGGGGTGGTGTAGGCTGGGTTTCACCTTAGAAAAGGTGCCTAGTGAAGCCTCTTGGATAAGGGGCCACAGTGCCCTGAATTTAATGCAGGTGTTCCTGGGGAAGAAGTTTCAGCGTGATCGGGGACAGCGGCTGACGTGGGTGGGGATGGAAGAGTGGGGGGAGGCGGTGGTAGAGGCTGTGGCACAGACTTTGTCCTCTGAACAAGGACAGGACCTTGTTGAGCACTGACATGATCTAATTTACCCATGGAGTTATTTATATTCACTGGAAAATCAAAACAGTGTTCATGCAAAAGGCTGACTACAATTGCTGTCTTAGTTCCCACTGCAAAGGAAATCACCCAGATTCCAAACCTTTGCTCCTTAATAGCTTACTCCTCCATGTCCCAGCAAAACCCACTGTGGCTCAAGGCTGACATCTAGTGGATATTTTCATAATTGTTTATAAACCTGCAGTTTGGAACACACCAGCTCTTAGGAATGGAGGGTGAACTTGAACATCACAAACAGGATGATAGAACGGTAACATTATTAGAACATTACAGTGGATTTGCCTCATTTTTCTTTGAGTCATATTCAGGAAAGGTTGCATTTTTCTAGGATATATCCATTAGAACTGGTAAATTTAGCTGCTGGAAGACTGTAGCATCAAAATGATAGGCTGATGTAGGGAGAACAGGTCAGGAGCTGGTGGGATCAACCTGCAGCCAGTTCTCTTGACCTCAGGGGTGACCCTCAGGAGGTGGCCTGTGGTTCACTGTGTGTCATCAAAGGACAAGTGTGTTCCAAACCTGGGCTTGAGACAGGTGGCAGGTTGGCACTGATTTATATAGAAGGTGTGTGAGCTGGTGAGTAGGGCCTGGTGGGAGGAAGTTCAAGGCAGTGTGGAAACACTCCGGCTCAGGTGTAATTGGGTGCTTCCCCAAACCTGGCTGGGGCGTTTCAGTGTAGCCGTCATGAGCTTTAGTTTTGTGATTGGACACCTGGCTCCGTGCCTCATTTTGCCATTTCCCGACTATGAGAACTTGGGCCAGTTGTACCGTGTTTCTCAGTTTCTAAATAGTGCCCGTTTTGTAAAAATGTTTCATGAAGTCAGGTAATTTATGCAAAGCGCTTAACACACTAGCGTTTCGAAACAGTAACAGTGAGGCCTAGAGAAACCATAAGTAGCCATTAGGGGCAGAGAAACAGGCTATTGTGGTCTAATAAAATCTGCATTAAAAACGGTTTTCTGCCCTCAGCACTTAACACTCACAGCGCTTAGCTCTCACCCATTTTGTATATTTCTATGATCCATTTAATCTGCAGTGACTGGGGATAGTTGAACATTCTGCTTAATTAAGGTACATAATTTATACAAATAGAGATCGAAATTGCTCAGTGGCTTTCATTTCGTTTAGGAAAAAAGACCCAGATACTTAGCTCCACCGGATCTGGCTCCTGACTGCCTCCTTGTTCTCGTCAGTTACTACTTTTCCCTTCAGCGTCTGCATTCCTGACACACAGGCCTTCTGTATGGCCTCCACTCCCTTGTCCCACCCGTCTCAGGACCTTGGCCAGCCTGTCCCTGCCTCTCCCACCCCATCCCAACAGCCAAGCACACACTGGTTAACACTCGCTCATCTTCCAGATTCCGGCTTAAGTGACACCCCTTCCAGGAAGCTCTCCCTGCCTCCACTCGCTCCCCACTGGGCAGCCGTCCCTTGTTAAATGATCTCATAGCTTTCTGCACTTTTAATATTTCTTCAGAACACTTGTCATAGTTTCAGAGTGTGTATTTGGATGATGATTCATCTGCTGGACCCCCTGCTCTGTCCCTGCCATACTGCCTGGTGCATTTCGACTTCCATGTATTTTTTTTTTTGAAGAGTAAAGAGAGTGACCTGAAGAGAGAGAGAGAGATCTGGTCTGAAAACTGAAAAGTAGACATAGGTAAAGACACTAGTGAGAACTCTGAGTAGGAAGGGGTGTAGTGGGTTCCATGGTGTGACGTCCAGGTTCCCTCTGGCAGACTCGGGGCTCATCCCCCCAGAGCTGGGAGTTTTAATGGTGGATGCCTCCCAGCCTAGTTTTGCTGCAGGAATTGCCCTCAGCAAAGACATCTGCCTCACCCACAGGCATGCCCCCTCCTGCGGACACAGCCCGCTGCCAGGTTGATTGGAGAGCATGGGTCCCACCCCTTGCCTCAGCCTGGGGCTGTTCCAAGGGGCCATCCCAGCTCCAGGGCTCATCAGAGCACTGGTGGAGGCCACTGTTACAAATAAATCAACGGTTCAGCTCCCCCCTGCCCCCATCCTTCCTCCCTCTGTCCTCAGAGGGCTGTTCCTGAGAGCACCTGCCCTCCAGGATTCCCAGGGTGTGTTTCCTAGGGGACGGGCCCACAGCTGGGCGTGAGCGAGAGGAGTCTAAGGTAGCGCCTCAATTTCTGGCTTCTCCCAGAGTCGAGGAGACCTGAGCAGAATGGCCCTCGAGCAGCACTGTCAGATGCAGAAGTTAAGGGGGTGCTGTCGGCAACTTGCTGGAGGAGAGGCATCGAAGGAGGGCGTCCTGAAAATGCCCCACTAGGAAGAGTTAGCCCCGAGAATTTGCCGCCCCTGGAAGGCCCCCCCTGTTCTCCAGATTTCCAAGTTGGGAGCTGGACAGCAACCCGCCATGACTCCTGAACCACAAGCCCTCTGTGTGGCCCCGCGGAGGTCGCCCGTCGCCAAGCTTGCAGTCAGAGTGGGGGGGGGGGGCCCTTCCTCTTCTGGTGTGAGGACCAGCAGATCTGCCCAAAAAACTTCTCCCCACCCCCTTCCCATCTCTGCTCTTACTCTTTCATATCTGGTATGGGCGGGGTGATGGAGTCGAGATGTTTTTAGCCAAGTTTCTGGCAAATGTACCAGGATGGTCTTTTTCACTATCCTTTTGAAATATAGAGGTGGGCAAAAGTAGTTGTGGTTCACAGTAGTTGTGACTTCTCGAAACAGAGTTTATTCTTGTGTTATTATTTATTATTATTATTCACCTATGTTTGTCTGCCCCTGTATTGAGTCCCACGCAGGAAGCATTTGGGTTTGAAACTTCCGCTTTTATCAAATGTCAACCTGTAAGAAGTGAGCAAATCTTACATGGACTAAAAGAGCTTGCTCTACGCCACCTCAGGAACCAGGGCTACCTCTTGCTCCAGACTCGTCCAGATCCTGGTCCCACCGAGCGGGCAGAGCCAAATTCCAGGCAGTTCTTTCTCATCGCACGTCCTGTGGATGCCGGCACACAGAGAGGGCTGGAATCACAGGAGGAAACTGTGCTGTTTCCCCACCGATTGCCGCAGGTGGTCCCACGACTGCAGTCACTCAGAAAATACCAAGTCCTCCTGTCACTTTCAGACCCAGGAGTGGTCTTGGAGTGATTAAAATTCCAGTCTGGTGTCATAATGATATAACGGCTTTACCTCATCCATTTGCAAGTCTCTCAGCACCTACACTTCACTGATGAAAAAAAAAATCAAGCCGCCCAGCAGGGTTTATGAAAGCGCACTGGTCACCCACGGCATCCCCTCCCCATCTCAATCTCACTGCCCAGGGGGAGTCACTATAACAAACCCTTGCTTGGTGTTGTGTGTAGCTGGTTTTAGTTTAATTTACTCCAAACCTGTCTTCTCAGCGGGTACTCCAGTCCTACCCTCTGGGGGTGTGAGTGTTTTAGAGAAATTCAGCAGACTCTTATGGACTTGCAGTAGGGGGACTTGACCCCCCTCGCCTGGACCTCACCCCGCTGATGACCTTGAGGCAGCAGGTACATGGAAGGCCTGTAGGAAGCACCAGAAGTCCAAGTTTGCTGGATGTTTTCTTATTCAAAGCCATTGATTTAAAAGCTTTCTGAAAATTGGAGTGATGGTTTGCCACAAGTGCTGCTCACTTTCCTCCAGTAACTTTGTAGACCCAGAGGCCTGCAAGCCTGGCGCTGGCAGCGTGTGTGTGGGTCGGCCATGTCTCTCACTGCACAGGATGTCTTCCGAGAGCAATGCTACTCCTGAGCCTTCTGTGGACCAAGAATGGACTCAGTACAGCTGTGCTACCGATCCTTTGTCTTAGGCCCAAGGACAACTGACCCTCTTTAGCCACGTCTTCTTAGACAGCTCTCCGTAAAGTCCAGTGAGCCTAGGGACATAAACCATGATCTTTAGTGTCCTTCCCATAACCCACAGGGCAATTGCTAGTTTGTTTTCTGCAGCATCTCATAGGTTATTACCATTTTCCCCTCTCTTTCTTAGATTATTTAAGAATCTCCTAGCTGGTCTATTTTCATCCACTCTTCCTCCTCTTCTAGAAGACACTCCGCTCAGAAGCCAATGTGTGCTGGTTATCAATCTGTGGCCTCTCACCTTCAAGTACACAGCGGGTACATTGCTGTGTCCTTTGAATATGTTTCCTTTGCCACCTGCACGATACTGTAGTTTGTCAGTAGAGGGCACTGGAGCAACACGAGGAGGGGGGTTTCTCTCCTGGTTGCGGTATGTTGCTCTCCGCAGGCCCCTCAGTGTGCAGGGCTTCTCCAGCACTGGGTTGCCCAGCCCAGCACCTGCAGTGCACCCGGCCGGCAGCAGGCAGCTGCCAGAGCTTCCTGTGGTGCCCCTGGCAGGTGGCTTCATAGCAGAGAGGCTCCAGACGGTTACCTGCCTTTGAATGGCGTCCCTGGCACCCAGCAGGAGGGATATTCAGCAATTCCACCACTGTGACGTCTCTGCCATGCAGGGAGCCACACACTACTCCCTGTCCAAAAAGGTCTGGGGCTCAGCCTTGGGAGTGGGGGGCTCTTCCTCGGGAAGTGGTTAACCGCTGTTTATATTTGCTGTGCTTATGCAAGGTGGGCAAAAGTAGGCTTATAGTTGTTTGTAATAGATAATAATACAAGAATAAACTCTGAATAAACTGTGTTTCTCATACAACTGTAAACATACTGTTGCCCTGCTAGTTTTAGAGATCTCTTTATTTCTTACCAGCCAGTCCCCCCCGTTACGCCAGTCTCCTGTTGAATAATTAATACTGCTTGATATGAAACTTCCCCAGATTGCCGTGTAGTTTCTGTTTTCTCATTAGACCTTGACTGGTACACAGTGTGAGCATTTTGAAATGTAAATCTGATTTTTCACTCCTACTGCTTAACATCTTTTTATGGTTTCACTCTGCTTATGGAATAAGGAACAGCGACCCGCCCCTTGTTTTCCTGGTTTCTGGGCGCAGACACAGCCTCTTATTCCAGAGTCTTCCCGGGGTTCTTCAGATGCAGAGTTTCAACAGACCCTGCTCCCTCACCTTTTCACCTGGTAAGTCCCTACTCATCTTCAGGCCTCAGTTTAATCATCTCATTCTCCACCTTGCCTGTGTAGGTTGAATGTCTTTTATTCACTTTCAGAACGCCCTGTAAGAGTATATTTCTATGGTTGCAATTTTATATGTTTGTGTGGTTCTTTTGCATTAATATCTGCCTCCTCCCCTGCAGATTGTGAACTCCTTGAGTACAAGAGACTTGCTTTTTCGGCTCCTTGTAGAGCCTGTAGCCCCAGAGTCTACAGTGCCTGTCAGAGCAGACATTCCAGCTCGTTCCTGTTGTTTTGGTCCAAAGATTTCCCTGTCCATACTCCAATTCGCCACAAGGTGGCAGGCTAAGACACTCTGATAAGTGATTTTTTTGTTTTTTATTTTATTTTTGAGAAAGAAGTAGTGCGTCAGGTTAAAACGACTTTCTTTGAACCAGGAAAGGATGCCGTTGAAGTGAGATTGAATCACGTACTGTTACAGAAGATTTCTCTGAAAATGTCCTCTGCCCCTTCACTTCTTCACCGAGTCTGAGGAACAATCTGTCACACTTGTAACAAGCAAGACCAAGAAGAGATTCTCACAGGCTATTGGATGATGTAGAAATTACCAGAACTCCGAGCTCTGATTCAGGGACAGGGTGGAGGGGAGTATTCACTGCCCCCTCCTCACACCTTGTTTTGCATTAACTGTGAGCTGGAGAAGAAGGGTTTGGAGTGATGGGTCTGCACCCAGTAGTCCTAGAGCCAAGCTTGGTTCTCTGAGTGTTTTTGCAAGTAAATTTCTTTGAAACAGCCACACCCATTTGTTGGCATATTGTTAGTCTTTTGTACAACTATGAATATTTGTGACGGAAGTCATATGTTCTGCAAAGCCAAAAATACTTAGTATCTGGCCCTTTAAGACAAAATTTGGGACATCTGGTCTAGAGAGTTGTAAACTTTTCTGAAGCTTTACTATCTGGTTAACATTCAGCTGACTTCTCATGAAGAGTAGTGATTTGACCTTTCTGGGAAAAGACCTGTCTTTCCAAGAAGCAAAGAGAGGATGTGAGATGATACAAATATTTTGGAAATTGTGGCCACATAAGTCAGAATTATATTTATTAGTTCATTTCAGGAATTAGTTGTTTAAGTGTGTTATAGCTCTTCCTTTTTAAAGTGGAAAATATGGGCATGCGTGATGTAAATTACTTGTAGTTTCCTAGCATGCTTTCCCACAGCGGGACTATAATGTCATTGTTACACTAATTATTTCATTTGTCAAGATACCAACCAAAAGTTCAGTAGCCATTTACCTTTCATTCAAGAAAATTTTTTGGCAGGGTTGTTTTGGATTATTTATGAGTTGGTAAGTACTCGGACATTGCCAAGTCAGACTGATGTTAAATTAATTTTGTAAGTTTTAAGCCGTAAAATACATTTTCTTTTCTTTTTTTAAAATTTAAATTATTTTATTGTTGTTCAATTATGTAAAATACATTTTCTACAGATCACCTTCCTGAAAAAACATTTTGGGTAAAAAGCAGTGAATATTCCTTACAGTTGCTCAGTGTTCTTATAAAAACAGACAAATCAGAAGTGAGCCAATCACTTTAGAGATGAGAGATTGGCTGGCCCCTGCTGGATCCCGTTAGTGTGGTCAGTTGATTGCTGTGGCCAGTGGCCAGGTTCATTTTGGGGAAGGAGGGAAGAAAGGAGGAGCCTGAGGGGGAAATTCTTAGCTGGTCACTATTGGTGGAGAGCAAAGCAGATGGGCTGTCCACCCTCCTCTGAACTGTACCTTTTTTGCAGAAAGTTTTTCAGGCAGGTGGTTCCTTATGTTCCAAGGTAATTGTGGACAGGGATTTCGCCATCTCCCTAAGAAGGGACATGGGGGTGGGGTCTCTGAGGGTCATGCACATGCATCACATCTTTTTAGAATCCTTTCCAGGTTATTGTACGTAAACTTGTCTCTAAAATATTATTTCTTCTTTTCCAAACATTCTATTCCCCTATTTACAGCCTCTAGCTGTAATGATTCATATGACTTCTATTTAAAGAATTTCAGTGTTTAACTTTAGTTTTGTTATTCTAGAGTTTTTAGTGTTGCTTTATGCTTCAGTATATATATATTTATATTGCAAAATGAATTTTGGAGAAGTCGAGCCAAACTACTAAATAAACCACATACACACAAAACCCATTTGTTTATAGTATGAGAGCTACAACAAAAAGCCAGGATGTTGCCTTGTTCACTTGAGCTGAGACCATGAGGCAGCTCAGAATTTTCCCCGCTTTTCACATGTCAGCAGATGACTGTGAGAGAGTCTTGAGTATTAATCTTGAGGCTATGAATAAATTTTAGCAAATGGACAACTTTGCAGACATAGAATCTAAGATGAATGAAGATCAACTGCATGTGTATATGAAAACAAAAAATATGTAAATAAATTTTACATTATATATACTTATATGTACACATACATACAAATAATATATAAAATATATAATAACACACTGGTTACTAATTGTGCATAAGTAGTGTTGTACTACTTGGCAATATGTTTATGCATGTCAATCAACATACTTTCACAAAATATATTTCAAACAGTGTTTCCCGGACAAATGTTAAATGTATCCTGGGTATAAGGATTCTATGGGAAGTCAGTTTGGAAAGTGCTAATGTCGAGAAACCCTCTATGTCTATGACATGTGACAAAACCCAGAGCCTCAGATTGTCATAGTCATGCTCTGACAGGAGCAGGGTCACTTGTGACAAAATAGAAGCTAGAGTCAGCATTCCTATGAATCAGATCTTTTGCTCACCTTTTTTCACTTGGCTTTTCCAAGCTCTCATAGCTCATTTTACTGTATCTCGTTGGGTGGGGCACGATTTGATTTTTTTGATATGCTGTATATCTACTACTAATTATAAACACAGTTAAGCAAAATTTGGGTTGCTAATTTATCCCAAATACTGCACAAATTCTTTACATGTAGCTTAAATCTGAAAAGGTGCAATGTGAAAGTTTAACAAAGCCCTGGCCTGGTAGCTGAGTTGGTTGGAGGATTGTCCTGATACACCAAGGTTGTGGGTTTGATCCCCAGTCAGGGCACATACAAGAATCAACCAATGAATATGCATAAATAGTGGAACAACAAACTGATGTTTTTCTCTCTCTTTCCCTTCCTCTCTCCCTCTAAAATCAGCCAATAATTTTTTTTTAAGTTTAGTAAACATGGTGGTTCAATCAGTGCCTCAGCATCGGTTCATTATATCTTGTATCTCTATAGGTCTTGTTCTGGGCTCCCTCATGATCCATCTCTCTAGGCGCTTAATAGGAGCTTATTTTGACAGGAAGCCATGGGCTGCCCTCAATTCAAATAATTTCAAAATCTCTGATCAGATGGCTCTTTTGGAAATGTCAACAATTTCTAAACTGTCAACACTACAATATAAACAATGCTGCATACATGGTTAGTCGTGAAGTAATTTCTCGTCCCAGGGAAACGGACCCCAGGCGGTTTGTAGTGGTGACATGCTTTTCACATGAGCTCACTAAAGACTCAGCTACAGCTGGTGCCTGTCCACAGCCTGGCACTGGAATCCCCTCATTTTGTGAGACCTCAGCATCATAGGTTTCATCTGGTAAGTGAAAACATTATTCCACAACGGGTACAATATTGTCTCAACTGCATGTAACTTCCGACAGTGAGTGTGTGTCATTTTTGCCTTTTAGAATTGATATCCTCTCGCTAGTGCCATATTTTTTCTCTAACCTTCACATTGGGAAAAACCCTGACTGCTCTAGCTGAGAATATCGTCATGGTTTGGTTTTTATGTGCTTTGTTTCATGTTCTATAATTATTTAAGAATCTAAACCTAATGCGATGTGAGTTGGTAATTGTGCAGTCCTGATTTTTTATTTATTTTACAATTATGTACTAAATCCAGATACTATGAAAAACAAATTGCAGATAGAAAAATTAAAATAATGAGAAAACTCCCTGGAGGGACCCGTAGGCTATGACGAAAACTGCCACCAGAGGCAAACGCATTGACTTACTACTCTCAGTATTAAATGGTGGTGAATGTAAATACACCCAAGCAGCACGAAAAGGTAAAAAACTCTACAAATCAGAGGTCTTTTAAATCAATGTGAAAAAATACAAGTGTCCCAGGAGAAAAATGGATGAAGGAAAGCCCCAACAATGGATGTCCTGAAAGGGAAGACTCGCTACAACATTGTCACGTGGTACTGTTGGAGAAGGGAAGGGAGTGGCCGTGACCTCCCGTTGACCTGGGAGCCAAATCCAGGCTCTGGGAGGCTGCTCCCCTGTCTTTGGAATGACGCTTCCGCCCCTCGTTCCCCGGGGGAGCCGTTTTCAAGAACGCAGCCCGGAGAGGCGGGTGTTGCTCCCGAGGTGCCCAACTTACGGCCTGCGGACCTCACGCAGCCCAGGATGGCTATGAATGCGGCTCAACATGAAACTGTAAATTTACTTAAAGCATCATGAGATTGTTCTTGTGATTACATGTCACAGCGTATTTAATATGTGGCCCAAGAGCTCTTCATCTTCTGGTGTGGCTCAGAGACACCGAAAGTTTGGACACGCCTGGTAGACCGTCTGGACCGGATAGGTGACTGAACCCCGATGAGGCCTCTATATACGTTTTTAAGGTTCTGGTGAGCAGCTGCGGCTGCAGAAGACGAGCCTTGTGTGTAAGTTCCCTCGCTTTTTAAACCCGCCCCCGACCAGCCTGGAGAGGTCTGCCTCTTTCTCCGTCTCCCCTTGCCCTCTACGCCAGGGGGGCTTGACCAGCAGGACTTTGCGATCTGCATCAGTTTTCCCTCTCTCTTCTGCTCTGGCAAAAGATCTGAAAAGATATAAAAGGTACGAAAAGTTTATGAAAGGATGCCAAGAGATCTAATACATTTATCATTTAGCGTTTATTAATGTGAAATAATAAATAAAAAGCAAAATAAATGTAATAGTGATCTGCCAGTCTGTCCTACCAAATTAACAAAGAAGAAAGAAAGAAAGAAAGAATGAAAGAAAAAGGAAGGAAGGAAGGAAAGAAGGGGAAAAGATAATACCCAGGTGGACAGGGTTAGAAGAAAATGAGAACTTGAATGCTATTTGTGGAGGTGTAAGTGGATTCAGTTTTCCTGAAAGAAAACTGGGCCCTGTGCCTCATGAGTCTCCTTGATCCATCAATTTCACTTCCAGGATTTTATCCTGAGGAAATTAGAGATATGTGTAAAGGGAGATAAGCAAGGATTTTCTTTTTTATCTACCTTTCTAATTTCTTAAGATGGGTTCTAAGATAAGTAATAGTTTTTCTCATTTTTCCGATTTGCACATTTAAGGCCATAAATGTTCTTAAGTGCAGTTTAGATCTTCATTTAAAAAAATCGATATGTAGGGGTTTTTTTTTGGAAGGTCATTCGTTTCAAGTATTTCTCACTTTCATTATCTTCTTTCATCCATGAGCTATTTAGAAGGGTATGGATTGCTTTCCAAACAGAAGAGGGTTTGTACTTATCTTTTTGGTATTAATTACTAGCTTAATTCCATTGTAGTTAGTCAGGCCATAGCATGTATTATTTAAACTTCTGAAATTTCTCGGAACTTGACTTTTTCCTCAGATTTTGGATGATTTGATAGATATTTGGTGGTGTTTGAAAAGAATGTGTATTTGACGCTAGCTGGGCACACTGTCCGTTATATCTGCCCATTGAGTCCTTTGTTAATCTTGTTCAAATCTGTCCTTACCGATGGGCTATTCGCTTTTTCTATCAGTTACAGAGAAGGACATGTTAAAGTCTCTAACTAATTATGATGTGGACTTTTCTGTTTCTTATTTTATTTCTGCCACATTTTTGCTTTACATATTTTGAGATAATGTTCTTAGATTCATACAGGTTTAGACTTACTGCTATTTTCTTTTTAGGGCCACTCTTTTATTATAAAATGTCCCTCTTTATGTCTGTCTCATAGTGCTTCTTGCCTTAAGTCTGCTTTGTCTTATGGCAGTAAATATACACCAGCTTTTCTTCAGTTAGTGTTTGCATGGCATATACAATTTTACCATTCTTTATTCTCAATCTCATTTATTTATGATGTACTCTATTTTATGCGATTGAGTTTCTTATGTTTAATCTGGCAGTCTGATAACCTTTTCTTTTAATTATGTATTTGATCGATTCACACAGAATGTATTATTGATATATTTGGGTGTAAATTAATCATCTTACTACTCATTTGTCCTACTAATTTATGCTCTTTTTTCTCCCTTCTCGCCTTCTTTTGATTAACCAATACTTGTGACATATACATATATATGTATATAGTTTTACCAGTTCCAGATAATGCAAAAATGGTAGAGCAGCCCCCCTTTGCCTTATGTGCTACCAATGGCAGGCTATGCATGCTATATTTTAAGCTCCACACAACATTATTACTATGATTTTGTAGTCAACATTTACTGAGATGTGCTGACATACTTAACCATTTCCATTGTTCAGCATCGTGCCCTGCATCTGGGTGCTTTTCCTGGGATTCTTTTCATTTCTGTTGAAGAACTGTGTTTTGCATTTCTGTTAGTGTATTTGTGCTGACCACAAATCCTCTCAGTTTCTGTATTAGATGTATATTGCCTTAAATGTTGAAGAATACTTCTGGCGGATATGGAAGTCTTTGTTGGGAGGTATTTTCTCTGATCACTGTGACGATATTCCACTGTCTTCTTGCCTTTTTTCCCCTTTCCTCTCGGTTTTAGTGTTGTTCTTTTAAAGATGATGTATCTTTTCCTCTGGTTGATTTGAAGATTTTCTCTTGGTCATTGTTTTTCAGCAGTGTGATTATGAGGCACTTAGGGTATGGTTTTCTTTGTATTTGTTCTTCCTGGAGTTTCTAGCACCTTTTGATGTTTTTGTCATTTGTGGAACACTTCTGCCATTATTTTTGCAATTATTGTGACTGCTTTATTCTCTCTTATTTTGGACCCTTTCACCACATTCCATGTGTCTCTCATGTTCATATCTGTGTTTTTGTGTGTCCAGCTTGCATATTTCCTTTTGACGTCCTCGTTTACTGTCTTTTCAGTTGTGTGTAATCTCTTGTTGACAGTTTGCAATGTTTTATTTTTCAGCTCTAGCCTTTCTGTTTGATTTATGTCCTTCTTCCCAGTTCTCTATTGAAATTCTCCATCTTCTCATTTTGTGGATTTAACTTAATAATATCTGTGTTGATACTTCAATATTGGTATCACATGTCAGTTTACCTCCTTTCCTTTCTTGATTTTTCAAATAAATCTTACCTTCTCCTATGCCTGCATTTTCTTTTTGAATGAGAGCCAGGTGTTGATTGTTTTTGAAAAATTTGAGATAAGTTGAGGCTCTGGGTGATGTTTTTTCCTCCAGGGAAGATTTCCTTTGGCTCTTGGAGACAGTTCATCTGGTCAGAGCAACTTAATTCCATCAGAAACTGAGACCAGATTCAACTCTGAGCTTCAGCTCTGGAGAGGGCTAGTCTGTTTGTATTTCCTTCGCCCTCATACTCTTTCAGAATCTCACCAGAAGTGCAGAGCCCCTTCTCCTGGCACGCCTGGAACTCAAATTTTTATTCCCTTCAGCCGTGAGGCTGAAGAGAATTGTGCTCACCTCTCAGCTTCTCATTTGTTGTTTTTATTTTCGGGACTGGCACTTGGCCTTGAGGAGAAAGGTGGCCTAAATTCTGGAATTACCTCTCTTGGTTTTGCCCTCTTCTCTAAAGTCTTGGTTTCACAACTTCTCACTGCCCTGCTAGTTATTTGGGGGTGGTATATATTTCAAATATAGATTTAAAAACTGCGTGCCCGTCTTTTAGTTGTCCTCAGTAGGAGGACTATTCTGAAATTATGCATCATCCATTCCTGGAAGTGGGACTCCATTTTTATTTTATCCTTTTAAAAAAATCATTACTTTTTATTTTATAGTCATAGTGATGAAACTGCATTATTTTCCCTCTATTCATATAACTGTGTAAAGACAAAAGACTTACTTTAGAGTTTTTGTAGGATTGTGGATGCTTTCATTTTCCATTTTACTGTCTTGTGTGCTTTGTTTTTAAAGATTTTATTTATTTATTATTGAAGAGAGGGGAAGGGAAGGAGGAAGAGAGGGAGAAAAACATCACTGTGTGGTTGTCTCTCATACGCCCTGCACTGGAGACCTGGCCCACAACCCAGGCATGTGCCCTGACTGGGAATTGAACCTGGGACCTTTTGGACCTCAGGCTGGCACTTAATCCACTGAGCCACGCCAGCCAGAGCCCTCGTGCTCTTGATGTACATGTTTACTGAAAAAAGAGCATGATCACTTAGATTTATTAAAATTAAGGTGTATAAATGGAACATTAACAATATCTATATATTAGTAGCAACATTTATATGTAATTGTTTAAAGTTATTATTATAACAAATAAAAGATGTATCAACAAAAACAGCACCAAAAATCACCTGATCTAACTTACCGTTTATGTTTTTCAGTCAGTGCCTATATTTCATATGCAGATGTAACAGTACACATACTAAATGAGTGTTCCTGGCATTGAATTTTAATGATGTACATTGGAAAAAATAGCCTGCTTATATTTTTGCTAATATCCTGTTCCTCATTCTGTCCCAACATCCTTTTTTGCCCAGTATTAAAAAGATGGGCATGTTTATAGATATCTTGTTTTGCCCAATAGGCATAGAGTTAATGCTGAATAAAATGGTTAGAAATATTCACGTCACTCAGAGATGTTTATGGTCTCTTCCTACAGATGCGTCTCCTTCCACATCGGGAGGGGTGTAGGAGAATTCAGCTTCAGAATATTGTATTTGACTTTGCCGGCCTTTAAAAGAGCTTTCTTTCAGCCTGAATAGATTATTTCCAGTATTTGAAATCCATTTGTCAAATTCTAGATGTATTTTCCTTCTCAGAACAATGTCCAAGTATTATTAATGATGATGGTATTGATCTTTAATAATACTAGACTCTGATGACTTGAAATCTCTTAACAATATTTCTTATCAGTTATAAACTTTTGGAAAAGACAAATTAGTAGTTAGATTCACATTTATATCATTATACTTCTAGGCGTCTTAATGACATTCATGGGCATATAAGAGGAAGCTAAATTTTAATTAAAGATTGCCCTTAAAAATGGAAGAATTCCAAGATTTTTGGTAGTTAGATAACATGAAATGGGTGAAAATAGGAAATAAAGATGGGTTTGTTTTCTGAAATTAAAAAAATTCAAACATTAGTGAATTAGAAGAAAGTCCCCTTTGAAAATTGCACTAATAATTCTTGGTACATTTAAAACGCTAGCATATTATTTAGAAAACATGGGGATTAATCTAGGCCAGCTATCCACTCCCTTAAAAAAGCAGTCACTATAAATTATAGTCAGTATAAATTATAGTCACTATAAATTGTATTATGAATCTCTCTCTCTCTCTCTCTAATTTTTTCTCTTAATGTAAAAGGCTCCCATAAAGAACTCATGTGGAATGTGACTGTGAAAGCTTACAGATTATCGAACCCAAGCCCCTCATTTTGTAGATGAGATCAAGAGGTTATTTCAGACATCCAGTTGGTGGGCAATTTCATGAAAACTCCTAGAACAGGAGTTGGCCTTGAGCAAATTTTCTGTAAATGTTCATTTCTTTCCCCCTTTTCCTAGAACACAGATATCTTGTTTCCCCAATCTTGGGATGAGTGCACTGTAATTTGTTTGTTGGATTAGCAATCTAATTTGTGATAAAAAGCAACCCCCAACTATCAGTGGCAATTAACGGCAGAGATTGATTTCTCCATCTCCTTGCCTGCCCTCTGCGGATGGGCTGACGCTCGCCCCTGCTGGGGCAGGTGCCTGTGGTCGCAGCTGTGGCCAGGGCTCTGGCGCTTTTCCATGAGTCTTCCTTTTGGAATCCAGGTTAATGGAGCAGCCCATCTAGGGTGTGCTGCTTGTCGTTCAGGCAGAGGTTAAAAAGCAAGAGCAGGCCTCTTAAGCCTCTGATTGGAAGGAGCACACTGCCATTTCTGCTGACAGGCATTGGCCAGTCAAGTCCGTGGCCCGGCTTGACCACAGGCATGGAGATGTGCTCCAGTTTGCAGGAATTAGGGCAAACAAGGCAGATGCATGATTCTCTCTCAAGGTAGGGAGCAAATAGTGGTCAGCTATAATATCAGCAAAATGACAAATATTTCAGTGCGATGCCTTTATTTAATCTACTGTCTTTTCCTCAGTTCCAGCTCTGCAGAAATGAAAGCTATTGGCTCTTGCTACATTTTCTATGGCTGGGCTGAGTTCTCATTTTTTCACATTTGACTAGCAATTTCTGGTTGCTTGGGAAGAACGTTTCCAAATCTGCAACAGAAGTTGAGGGCCATCTGTAACAATCAATTCTCCTTTGAATCAAATTGTTTTTTTTCTAAACTTGAGGATGTTAATTTTCTTTAGAACAATGCTTGATGGAAGGGAACATTATGTGAAGGAGACTGTTGTCTTTTATCAAAAGACTTGCAAGGCCTTCAATTTAATTTTCAGAGAACATTTAAACTTTAGGTGGTTAGTTATTCCTGGTGGCACTCAAATAAAGATGGAGAGCGCCAGGAGCATGGGGCGTGTTTCCACAAAGTCTTTAAAAATGTTTGAAAGCTCAATTTAACAATCCACACGGTATTAAACGTCTCTCAAGAGCTTTCTTCAAAACTCACTTTTAAGAAGAGGAAGGCTCCGTGTAAAGTGAGGGCAGAGGGGAGGAGAGAGATGGGGAAGAGCAGGGAAGTAGGCATTTAGAGTCTACTGCATTTTTTCTTATACTTCAAGAAGGCATTTCAGCTTCACGGCAGCCCTTCAAAGGAGGGATGGGTGAAGACAGGCGTGACGGGGAGGAAGGGAGAGCATCATCTTTTTCATGCCAGAGAATTGCATGATCTCTTCAGATTCTTACCATTAAAACATGTCCATCATATATTTATTCACATCTATGGAGAGGTGAGTATGTTCACATGTGAAGAGGCCATGAGGGGAAAGAATATAACTGGAAAAGATATAAAAAGGATAGAGAGAAGTTTTCTTGCCAAGAGACCCCTCCAGCCATGCGGGTCCCTTCTCTTTGTAGTGTTTCACTCTAGGGGTAGCTTAGACATTTATAAATAAATACGTTTAACTGTATTTTCTCCTTAAAAAAAACACAAAATGCATCTGTTCTATACTTAGTTTTCACTTAGTAAATGTACAAGTCCTCTCTCCATTCCTTCATCTTCTTTTTTTAAGGCAGCTTGGTCTTCCTTTAAACAGTTATACCACAAGCTACTAATTGGTGGAGTATTCTTTCTGGAAACACATATTGAATCTTCTCTTATCTCCAGAACTGTGCTTCCCACAGGACAATTACTGGGGGACCTGAGTAGTCTTATCAGTTCATAACTTATGTGTATCTGTTATGGTGGTTAACACCTGTTTGTTTCCCCATTGTGATAAACAGCAATACCCTCAAGTTTGCTCTGGTGCTTACTTTGGGGGATTGTGCTTAGGGGAACCGAGTCTTGTACCTGCAGCAAAAAGGGGGAGAGTCACTGTGAAATGGCTCAGGTGGCAGTAGCTCTGAAGTGGAAAGGAAAGCAGGCAATGGCCCTGGGAAGGGGTGAAATGGGCTCATACAGGCGAAGAGGGCCGAGGGGGGTGGCGTGAAAATATGACGGGCAGTTAAGTACACAGGTCTGCATACGGTTTCCTGGTATACTCACCTCCACATTCCTCATCCTTTAGCTGAGCAATACTGCTGAAAGGAGAAATTGCTGTCATTTCGAATGTCAATGGGAAACGTGCATCTGTCTAGTGTGCTTTTAAAAGGAGAGTCACCTGAAATTACAGGGTATGAAATGGTAAGTCATTTGACTGAAGTACCTATTAAATGTAGGCTATGACCCAACCACACGGTTTCCTTTTCATGCGAGGGCAGCACCACTCCTGTGCTGTCAGGAGGGCTATTTCCTCCTCTGTCTGGCTTTGTCCTCCTTGCCACCAGCTGGGGTGGTGGAAATCACGAAGAACAGTGACGCTGAAGAGCCTTCCTAGGAACTGACCCCTGGCCACAGCTTCATTAACGAGAGCCCTGTCGGGTGTTCTCCAGAGATTAATCAGCCTCGGGCAAGAATCTGAACGTTTAATAATTACACAGTGTTTGTATCCATAATGTGGGAGAGTGTGGGTTATTTTGAAAAAAACGTATACAGTTTTTTCTTTTTATTGCTCCAGGTAGAATTTTTATAGACGGCAAACAGTGGTATAAAGTTAAAAGATTTTCAAGGCTGTATAATGTATTCCATTGAGATGTAAGAATTTTACCATATTTCATTTAGTCTGACTTTTTGCAAATACCTTTTCTTTAGAAGAGGTAGCATCTGCCAGTAAGTGGGCACAAGCATCCTTGATGTTCTCGGTACTGATCACCTCCCTATCTTATGACTTAAAGTACTGTTTAGAAGCTCATTCCCCACTTTACCCTGAGCTCCTCATGTTTTCAGCTCAACTAATCTCCTTTTGAACTTGTTTTCTGTTTAAAATTCAGAAAACATAAATGTTGCAGAACTGTGTCCTCCAGACCCTTTCAGCAGTGTTTTCAAATATGACAGCATGTTATGAAAATCCTGATTTCTTCATCTCAATAAAATGTGTGTGCTGGGTGGGGGGCTTCCACCTATCAGTCAGCTTTGGTATGACCACACTTCTTGGCTTTCACATCTGTCTCTCCTACAGAATCTCCACTTTATTTTCTCCCTCCAACTCCCTGCAGCTGGACTCCTGAAAACCCAGGACCCTTCTGATGCGGGTGTGGGAAGCAGCGGCCTCGGTCAGCCTGTTTTGTGAGACTTGAAATTAAACCTTGCTTCAGACCAGACCTGGGCTGTGGTGTCCCTGAGGCTGGCTTCTGCACAGGTTATTTACTCTCAGCCCATGTTTTACACCCAAATGAATGAGGACCCTCTGGGTCCCAGCCCAGTCCCTCTCCTGTTGGCCTTATGTCGTTGCCTTTGCTTCGCGCCTGAGGCTGAGTACTTTGAAATTTACATGTGATAAGATAGCCTCCAATATAGGATGACATGAGTTTAAATACTGGCTCTACAATTTACTAGGAGTGATGGTGGAAAAGTTCTCAAACTCTCTATAAGCCTCTGCTTTTCTCATCTGTAAAATGGGGATAATAACTGTACCTCGCTTAAAGTGTTGTTGAAGGATTACTATAATGCATATCAAATACTTGGCACCCAATGACTGCTTAGTAATGGTTGGCTGTTAATGTGGTGAGTAGGATGTTGACTACCTGACCCAAACAGTACAGGTAGGTCCAACTCTAAAGCTCCCAATGGGTAGAGACTATGAATAGGTCTACCTGGCCTATGAATATTCATTAAGGTATAAATGATGAGAACACCTTTGTTAGGCAGTTAGCTTTCAAATGACAGGCTCCAGTAAACATGACTCACAATCTAAAAGTACAAAACACACATGAAAACAGTTCATCTTGAGTGAGAGTCACCAGGAACAAGCAGCAGAATTAGAACTTCAAGAATTTTGAATGAAAGAGTATTGGGTACAACATTTAAAAAGTATGTAAAAATGCTTTTTTATTAAAAAGGGTGGAAAAGAGAACATGAGAAGGAAATAGGTACTATCCTACAATGGTAATTTTCTACAACCTTTTGTTTTTCCCCTAAAGACTTTTTGAGAACCATTATGTCATCCTCAGAGAGCACATGGCTGGACATGGGTCACCTTTTCACTTTAGCATCATGTAGCGAAGAGAAACAAGAGAGGAAGCATGCTCATATGCTGACCCTTTTTTTAAAAAAAACTTTTTTCTTTTTTTAATCTTTACCTGAGGATGTGTTTTTTTTTTTAGGAAATTGATTTTAGAGAGAGAGGAAGGGAGAGAGAGAAACATTGATTGGTTGCCTCCTGTACACACACAGACCCAGGATGGAACCACAACCTGAGGATGCGCCCTGACTGGGAATCGAACCTGCAACCTTTTGGTATATGGGATGGGGCTCCAACCAACCGAACCACCCGGCCAGATGTGTGCTGACCCTTTTATGCATGGTGACTCCACCCATTGGCAAATGGGGTGTGAACTGTGCGCTGGAATGTGACTTTAGAACTTCCCCTTTGGGCAGAGAATGGGGTGGGGGTAGGGTTCAGAGCAGGGGTGTGAGGAGAGCAGAGGCGATAAGAGAGAAAGCTGAGGAAGCATGTCTTCTCATGAAGGACTGCAACATCAGACAATCTGTTCAGGAAGAAAAAAGTGACTCCATTGAGTTAATTAATTTTAATGAATTTACTCTTGCTGTTTATATTGTAATTATGTTAATTAAAAACAATTTCAAAGTACATTTGAGTGATGAAAACCCTCACCTGTTTCAGTGATGATTAAGAATAATTATCTATAAGGTCCCATGTACAGAAGTCCATAGGATTGCTCAGTCTGAGAACCAGTAATGAGCACTGGCCATCTTGTGGCAACACAATAAAACCCCACGTGTGAACACTATACAGCATTGGCCGCCGTGTGTTCCTTTCAGGCCTAGGACTTCCGTTCCCCTGCCCCATGTTGGTCTTTGCTTCCTCAGAAGAGAGGAGGCACTGTTCTGCTGACAAGGTCCTTTCTATTCTGAAGTGAGGCTCAGGAAAGCTCCCTCACCCTCGGGAGCTCAGAAGTATCCTGCTTATTCCTGTCAAGGTCTTTCTGTGCCTCTGGGTGCCTTTCTTGGACTTGACCTAAGAAGACATGCTAGCTCTCTTGTGTGTGGTCCCCATTTGGTCCACAGGACACAGTCACATCTCCCCTTTGTGTCACACACTCTGGGAATGCACACTGCCCGAGGCAGCTGCCTCTCATTTGCTTTTCTATCAAAGCCTCTTGCTGGCTGGTTTCTTGCCCTTTAGGTTTTTCAGATGAGGGTGAGTTTATATGTTCCCATCTCTGGAGGCCAAGTATCAAACTCCCCAAGTGGTCTTCTTAAAGCCCCTCTGTTTTGATTTGTACGGATGGAGGAAACATTCCCTTAGTTTATTGCCTTGGGGGGTATATTGGGCCTCTTGGTACACTGATAACTAATAGCTTTCTCCAAAATTTTCTAACCTCTGCCTTCTGACCTTTTACGTCCTGATAGAACTGTTCCTGGTTTTTTTTTTTAAATTTTGATGTAGTTATACACTTACACAGTTGTGAGAAATAATTTAGAGGAGTCCTGTGTGCCCTTTACTTAGTTTCCTCCAATGATAACGTCACAGTTGGGACACTGGCATCGGCACAGTCACGAAACAGAACAGTCCCGTCCTCACCAGGTCATTTGGACGGAGAGTTTGGGCTCTGGGGGGCGGTTTATTTAAACAACACTCTCTGCTGTTTTGAGTTGCTGGCTTCTTCAGCTTCCACTCTACTCTGGGATTTACGAGGCAGAGTTAAAGTCATGGAAACTCACCAGTGTTATTCGCTAGCTGGCCTCTGTCTTCTCTCCACCTGTCTTCTGTTCGTTGTGTTTATAATGTCCAAGTTTTTAGATGTGCTTAGTGGGATGGGGGGGAAGGACACCATCCCCCCAGAAGTGGGAGTCTGTGCCCCATTTTTTCATCAGCTCTTCTGCAAGTTGTCAGCACAGCTGTGCACCTCACTCAGAATGTGCGGCGTTGCCTTGGTGCCTCGGCCAAAGTGTCCTGTTGGCCTCTAGTTACACACGCGTGAAGAGGAAGAAAGGGTTATAAGATACATTCTCAACATCGGTTTTCATTGTTTAAGTGACAGTGTATGAACATGTTCCTAGATTATACATTTTTCTGGCTTGAGGGAGATCATTGTAGAAAGGTAGGTCTTGGGAAGGTTAGTAAAGAAATGACCAGATCCTGTTGTTGAAAAACATGAATGTTGTTCTTATGCATTCCCTCTCACTTGTTATAACTAGAGGGCTACTTACCACTTCCAGTAATGGGGTAGCAAGAGCATAGTGGAGACAGTGGTGGGCTGGAGTCAGCTGTGGAGAGGGTTGTCTTCAGGAATTCTGCACGTCCTACTGTCTGTGTGGTGGAAATGCTGTTTAATGGCACCGTACTGTGCATCCTTCTCCAGCTCTGTGTTCCACGATGTCACATTGGTCGCCCGACATCAGCCGCGGTAGAGATATTCACACCACAGACATGGGAAAATGTTCCAAATAAGGGCTTTCTCCATGGAGACCGTGCTGTGAAACATTTTCCAAAATAACACTGAGTATAAGCTGTCTTCCCAGGTTCTCTCCCTCCCTAAGGCAATTTTTCTCATTCTTCAAAAACTTGCCCTATCTCAGGAGCGTTTGAATTTCCAGGCCTAAATTACTTGCGTTTTATATAATGCAATAGTAAGATAAGAGCAAGTATTTCTTCAGCCCTCACAATCCGCAGTGGGAAGCAGATATATGTTTCCTATTATTCTGCCGTTTGAAGAAGTGTTGACGATTGGAGCCGATGCTGTGTTCAGATTAACTACTTGAGCAGAAGAGGTGGGGGAAGGGGAAGACAAACGACTTGTTTTTTCAATACGGCTGCTCTGGCTATTGTCTTTAATTACACTCCTGCTGGACTGATAAGAACACTGGCTTCTGACAGCTGTGGGAAGCTGCCACACCACGAAGCCCTAATATTTCTTTCTGGGTATAAGCGATGCCTTGTGCCTAAGCAAGATAGACAAATTATTTTTGATAGTTGTGATCAGCGGTTTCTACTATGTTCAGGGCCTTAATATTCTTAAAGCTACATGGCCTCTGTTTGGAACGTACCTATTGCATTTAGTGAGGTAGGAGATTTTAGCAGTTAAAATGCAGATAGATTTTTTTTGAGTTTTTCAATGTACTCCTATTCATATGCCTTTTTATTCAGCATTTAAAAGCTATGCTGATGATAACTGTTTGGAAACATGACTGATGACTATCTTGGTGCCTTTTCCTTTTCCAATTTGGCTGGAATTCTCCCAGGCTCTTTGCATATCCCCGTAATGTGAACTCCAAGCAAAGACATATGATGTGGAAATCATGTGCCTTTTAAATTTGTTGGGGGGGGGATAGGAAAAAAGTAGTGGAACTACATATTTCCATCTTTTATCCCTGTTAGCCTCACATCCTTTGTGGTAAATGGCCAAATGCCAAAGCAAGATGCATTATAGAAAGACACGTGTACCGCTCGCTGTACGGCTCATGCCAAAGACCGACGCTCCTGCTGTGGGTGCTGCAGGGTGGGAATGCCGAACATATGAACGTACCTGGCGATGGCGCTTATTAAAGTGTTTTCAACTGGGAATCGACCCGTGTGATGAAAAAGCTCTGTTCCCTGCCAGTGTAGTCCAGAATAACCTACCCCAAACCGGGCATGAAGTAATTAAGCGTTTTTTTTACGTGGGGTTGTTCAGTGGTGTTTCACAGGGAATGTTACTGCTTCCATGTTGCTGCCCCGTGTTAAAGGGAGCCATTTTAACTTGCCACTTCCAGCAGATGTGTTGCTTTTATGTCAGAGGCACTGCAATATGCAAATCCCGCTGCCAGGGCTCCGCCACAGAGCAGGGAACATCAGGGCCAAGGGAGCCAGCTGCAGAGCACCCAGACGGGACAGATGGGGAGCTCCGGCACCAGGCCGCCATGCACATGGAGTATGTGGGAGGGGAGCCAAGCCAGATGTTTAGGGATTTAGGATATGATAAAATCAGTCTTTGAGTAAGCACTTAACCAGAGACCCAAGTCTTTGTAACAAGAGACCCGAAATAAACATAAGACATCCAGACAGCCCAGCAGAGGACAGGCTGGATGGGATGGGAGCCACATTTTGGAAGCCATTTGGAAGAGGGTCCAGTGAAAACCATCTGAGGAAGGCCAGCCAGTCCCGGGCTCTGCTCGTTAATTCAGGGCAGTGCGTGGGCGGGCTCCGGAGTCGGAGCACCCGGTTTATGTCCCGGATCTGCTATGTGTTCCCTACTTGACCTTGTGTTTCTCAAACTCAGTTACATTGTCTGTAAAATAAGAGTAATGATAGCAGGCTCCATGTGAAGCTCCGAACAAAATTTCTGGAGCCTACTAAATTTTCAGTAAGTGTTAGCTGTACAAATGATAATGTAACGATACTATTATTAGTTCCATGGTGAAATGAGACTGATAGAATCTACTCAACATTGTCAGGGCTTTTAGTATAGTGAGTGAGCTATATCTATTCTCATTACAAAAATGAGGGTTTAGGAACTCCCCACAAGTCCTTTTGTATTCTTCAGAGTGTGCCTACCAGAGAATCCTTAGGGTGTTAGTCTACACTGATACGTCATTCAGGTAGATCTTACCTGACTAGTGCACCCACCGAGTTGAAAACTAGAGCCATATCAGCAGCCCCCTTACAGAACGCAGGCTCAGTTTAGTTTACTTTTGTGTGAATTTTCTAACACACAAATTATTAATTTAGCTTGCATCTTTATGTGCCTCTCATATGTGGTGAGAAACATGAGGATACATGTGGCAGAGCAGGGAACTGTCCTCTTTTTCTCATTAGTTCATTCATTGATTCATTCACTAATTCATTCAAATACGGTGGTTGACTGCCTTGAATATATCAGTCACCACATCAGTTTCATGATTCTCATTTTCAAGTACTTCCCATCCAGTAGAGAAGACAGAGGAAGAAACAAGGAAATCACATAGAGTGCTACTTGGAAAGAATAATGGTGGTGAAGATATCTTGTAACAATGAGTAGATGAGGGCAGCTCATAATTGTCAAGACAGGTCTCAGGAAAAAGGTTTACTCATACAACAAATATTTGTTGATCACCTACTATGTGCCACATAATTTTCAAAGATCAGAGCACACACCAGTGAAAAAGAGAAGGCCATGGCTGTCATGACTTCTATACTCTCCTGGGTGGAGACAGAGTAAGCTAATAGGAAAAATATTAGATAGAGGTGTATGTTATGCAAAGAATTAAAATAGGTATTTTGGGAATAACAGGCTATTATATACAGGGTAGTCAGGAAAGACACACTGAGAAGGTGACCTAAAGGTTGAGAAAGAAAATTAGGGAAGAACATTTGGAGCAGAGAGAAAAGCTAGTGGAAGTGTCCTAATGCAACGTGGAGACTGGCATGTTCTAAAGGAGGCAGTGTGGCTGGCAGATGGCAGTTCAGGTCTGAAGAAAGGTGCAGAGTTGGGAACAGGCAGGGACGTCTCTGAAAGCCTGTGCAGAGGAGGTGGATTGTCACTGTAAGTGCATTGAGATGTCATAGGTGGTATTAAGAAGGGGAGTGATGTTGTCTAACTTCCATGAGAAAATGTACCACTTCTGGCTGCTGCGTGGGTGGGGACGAGGTCACTGAGGTGGTCGCAACATTCCATGGGATAGAGGTGGAGCCCTGGATGCAGAGGGAGCAATGTACATGGACTTGGGGTGTGTTTTGAAGACAGTGGGCAGGATTTGCCTATAGGCTGAAAGTGCGTGGTGAGGAAAAGAGGAATGAATGGGAGGTACGCGGTTAGGTTTTTGGAGTAAGCAACTGAGGGGATGATGGTGCAGTTGAATGAGATGTGGAAGCCTAGGAAGGGAGCAGACGCTGTGTCTTTTTTTTTTGAGGGAGTTCAGGGGGAGGGAAAGATGCTGGTGTAGGATGAGGTAGAAAAACCAGGGGTTCCAAAACGGCCGCATGGAGTTTGAAACACTTTAGGCACTTAAGACAGAACGTGCCCTATCCACTTTGGGGGGCTGCCATGGCAACGGACACATGTTAGATTGGCCCAGTAACCATGTCTGGGTGGAAGAATGAATGCGTGAGGGAGCTGGTGGCCTGCTCTGGCACTGCATCCTCACTCCCCTCAGATGCTGCCTTTGCACATGGGGAGCCCAGAAGGAGACAGACTGGTTCAACGGGTAACCACACATTCAGACAAAAATAAACCCAGGTACAGTCTGTATTTTGTAAAGCGGCTGCCACTTTTTTCCCCCATGAGGAGTAATTTGGATATGTGAATCTAGAATCCTGGGGAGAGGTCCGATTTGCCGGTCTTGGGATATAGATGGGTCTTAAAGCCACAGGATGCCTTGAGGTCCCCGAGGAAGAGCGCGTCGATAGATGAAGGCCTGGAGCCTGCAGTAATGTCCTATTGCAGCCGCAACAAGTTATTACAAATTTAGTAGCTTAAAACAACACAAATTATTCTTTTTATAGTTCTGGGGGTCAGGAGTCAAAAATGTATCTCTCACCGGGATGGAATCAAGGTGTTGGCATGACTGAGCTTTCTTCACAGAGTCCAGGGCAGAATCTCTTTACTCATCTTTTCTGGTTTCTGGAGGCTACCTGCTTTCATTAGCTTGTGGCTCCTTCCTCCATGTTTAAGGCACACGATTCCAACCTGTTTTCATTGTTACCACTTTTTCTGATTCTGACTCTCCTGCCTTTCCCTTTCCCTTATAAAAAATCCTTGGGATTCCACTGGGCCCATGTGGATAATCCAGAATAACTCCCCCATGTCAACATCCTTAACCTGCAAAGTCCCTTTGCTGTGTTAGCTAAAATATTCATACGTTCTGGGGATTAGGATGTGAACAACTTCAGGGTTTTGCCTATCAAAGGGCCTAGGAATAACCCCTGGAGTGCCCCTAGGGGGCTGAACAGAGAATACCCAGCTAAGGAGAAGAAGGGCAAAGGGACAATGAGAGAAGAGGAAAACCAGGAAAGTGTGTCACAGAAGCCAAAAGTAGTTTTAAGAAAGAGGGAATGTGATGGTCTCAGTTAGCTTTGGGTGTAGCTACAGACCACGGAGAACCCTGTTACAGTGGAAGAGGCCACCCCTGGCTGGAGTGCTAGTGCAAGAGGCCTCTGCTTTCCTCTCGTATGTTCAACGCACGGCTCCCTTTATCACGCTTCTGAGATGGTGGCTGCCTTTCTAGGCTCTAAGTTTGCCTTTCAGTGGGAAGCAAGGGACAAGGTAAACAGCAAAGGGCAAAGGACAAAGGAGCATGCCAGCTGACTCCGATTTCTGATTTCTTTTTGAAGCACTTCCTCAGAAGCCCCTCCCAATCACTTCTGCTTACATCTCATTGGCCACGTTATGTGCCCATCTCTAGTGGCCTGAGGATTTTCTCTTGGCCAGGAAGAGGAAAGAACGAATGTTTGAGTGGGCATTTAGCAGTGTCTGCTGCTCTAATCATAGGTGTGGGTTTTTAAAAAAATTTTTTTGTGAAGGACAAGGCATCAAGAAGTCTTTCATTCAAGATCACATCTTCCAAAGAGATTGGGGCTTTAAAAATGAACTTCTTTGTAAAAAACTTTGATGATTGCTGTTCTAAAACCGTCAGAGAAACTCTTGTAATATTTGATTTATATGCTCAAGAAGCTTTTCCCTTCTGCCTCAGGATTTCCCCTTAGCGGTGATTTAATTCCATTTCTTTGTGTTCGGTCTTCTGGAGAGATGGAGTAATAACAGTCAGCATCAATCAATTATCTGGACCCTGGAAGTAGTCTGAACTAGCAATCCTCCAGTGAGTTAGTGGGAAATGGCACTGGGAGATGAAATATCACTGTAATTCTGTTAGAGGCTATTGAGGGACTTCCGGACGTACACAGTGAGGGGCAGTGTATTCCGTTTGCGGGGGATGAACTGCTTGAGTGAATTTTTATACGAGTTGGAGGGGGGATGTCATAAATATGGTCTTTAATGATTAAGACAAAAATGTGAACATTTATAAAAGATGGAAATGTAATGAGTTCCTTAAAAGACTGCAGGAAGATGATTACAAGGCAATGGCTTGGCTCTGCGGAGGTGTCACCTGCAGGAGGAGGGGCGGAGAGAGCGTGGCGCTCCTGTGAAGGCATGTCTGTGCCGGAGTTAACTCGGGGTGCCATGTGTCAGTCTCTTCTGACAGTTGGTGTTTTTCTGGGTTGGTGGTTTTATCTCCCGTGTGTGCTCATTGGCAGGGTGAAGGCTAGTGTTGGGCAACTATTGTAAAAGAGAAACATTTTAAAATGTCATTTTTTTGATGAGTTTTTCCAAGTATGCCTTAAAAGGTAGAAACAAATGTCCTTTGAAATTTATTTATTTTTTTCCTTCACATGCTATTCTTGGCCCATCCGCCAGGCTAGAAAATGACTACTCTTTTTCTCTTTCCTCACCCTCCATGATGCACACTTCAGTTTTGGAACTTCTGAAAAAGTGATCTGCCCTGGCTGGCGTGGCTCAGCAAATTGAGTGCCGGCCTGCAAATGGAAAGGTCGCAGGTTTGATTCCCAGTTGGGGTGCGTGCCTGGGTTGTGGGCCAGGTCCCCAGCTGAGGGTGTGAGAGGCAGCCGAGCGATGTGTCTCTCGAATAGTGATGTTTATCTCCTCCTCTCTCCTTGCCTTCCCCTCTGTCTAAAAATAAATAAATGAAATTTTAAAAAAGGTATCCAGTGCTTCCATAATCCTGGAAATTTTTCCTATGTGCTATTCTCCATCACCCAAAGTGCATATTTAACACATGCTGCTGAGTGCTGGTTACATGAACCCTCAATTTAAACCTCTGTCACACACACACACACACACACACACAGTCCCGTCGGGATGGAGTTGAGTGAACCTCTGCCAGGTGAAGTGGCTGTTTATCATGAATAAAGCTCACTCACAGTAGATCCTAGTTAGAAGGACAATGAGAAATTGATGCTTTGATTTTTGATTGATTTGATGGCAAAAACTAAAATGCATGAGTATTTGGAAATGTAAAAGGGGTTTAATGTTAAGTAAGCATTCCACAGTGTATTTGAGTTGATGTTGAAAGATTTTGACAAGAGGGAAGGGAAAAGAGCAGTTCAAGTGAAGGGCACAGTGTGAGCCCTGAACAGGCAGGAAGGTGAGGCATTGTATTGTAGACACAGCAAATGGAAAATAATGTGGGCTGGTGTGTAGGGCTTGGGTGATGTGATGGAACCTGAAATTGGAGATGCACTTTTAAACCAGGTTTTGGAAGGCCTTGAATGCCAACTAATAAGCTGAATTTTATTCATTAGGCAAGAAAAACTTTGAAGATGTAAAATATCTGATCCATGAATTAGGAAGAGAAGTTATGAAATAATAAAAGTAATTTTAGTGGATAGAATTCTCATATGTGTACAGAGTTGTAGAGTTTACATAGCTTTTCCATCTACTCTAAAAATGCTTAATCCTGTGGAATGAAGTAGATAAAACCTCACGTGAGGTTGGGAATTGGTGTCATACAAAGTCTGTTTGAAATCCCTGCAGCTGATCTCCACTATTTGAATGGTTCTATATAAAAAAGGCATAGCTTTATTCAAGACTTCCGCCAAGATGGAGGCATAGGTGGAAACACTTTGCTTCCTCACACAACCAAATTTAAAAACAATAAAGTTTTAACAATAATAAATGCAACCAAACCACAGAAAATCAAACAATATGGAGTCCAAAAATAACAAAACGCTCTACTAAACCGATGAGAGGGGCAAAGCCATCAGTGGAGCGGGTTGGGCAAAAAAGATCCCCCAACCTGGGAGGTACTCAGGCAGCCGAGGGCGTGGATCCCAGGTGTGGGTAGCTACGGGCAGACCCAGGGAAGGTGTGGTGTGGCTGTCTGTCTGCAGTTGTGCATTTGCGTGCAGATAAACCAGTGAAGAGACAAGCATTGAGACAGACAGCACAGGCCCTGGTGCAGGGTGGTGGGCCCGCACATTTGCGCTCAGATAAACAGGCAGGGTGAACAGTGAGGACTGCCATTGCTCCCTCTCTGACCCCGCTCCCACATACAGCGTCACAAACCAGCAACCTGGGCATCCCCGCCCTGGTGGACACCTAAGGTGCCTCTCCTCATGCGTAACAGGCACAAACAGATAAAAACATGGCTCAAGAACAACTCAGAGCCCCAGAGCCAATAAATCTAAGCGATGAAGAAATAGCTAAACTTTCAGATGCATAGTTCAAAACACTGGTGATCAGGATGCTCACAGAACTGGTTGATTTTGTCACAAATTAGAGGAACATATGAAGGCTAAACTAATTAAAATGAATGTAAATGTACAGGAAACCAATAGTAATGGAAAGGAAACTGGGACTCAAATCAAGGGAGCAGACCAGAAGGAAGGAAAAAATGACCAAACAGAAAAATATGAAGAAACAAGAATTCAAAAAAAATGAGGAGAGGCTTAGGAACCTCCAGGACAGCTTTAAATGCTCCAACATCCGAATTATAGGGGTATCAGAAGGGGGAAAGGAACAGCCACCAGTGGAAAACTTATTTGAACAAATAATAAAGGAGAATTTCCCCAATCTGGCAAAGGAAATAGACTTCCAGGAAATCCAGGAAGCTCAGAGAGTCCCAAAGAAGTTGGACCCAAGAAGAAACACACCAAGGCACATCATAATTAAATTAGCCAAGATTAAAATGAAGAAGAGAATCCTAGAAGCAGCAAGAGAAGTAGTCACCTACAAAGGAGTTCCCATCAGACTGTCAGCAGATATCTCAAAAGAGACCTTACAGGCAAGAAGGAGCTGGAAAGAAGTATTCCAAGTCATGAAAACCAAAGACCTAAAACCAAGATTGCTCTATCCAGCTAAGTTTTCATTTAGAATGGAAGGGCAGATAAAGTGCTTCTCAGATAAGATCAAATTCAAGGAGTTCATCATCACCAAACCCTTATTATATGAAATGTTAAAGGGACTTACCTAAGAAAAAGAAGATAAAAAAGATGAACAGTGAAAGGACAGCAAACTCACAGTTATTAACAACTACACCTAAAACAAAAGCAAATTAAGAGGACAGCTAGATCAGGAGTGAACCATAGAAATGAAGATCACATGGAGGGTTAGCAACAGGGGAGTGGGAGAAGGAGAAGGGGGGAGAAGGTACAGAAAATAAGTAGCATAGACAGTAGGTAGAAAATAGATGGGGGGGGGAGGGTAAGAATAGTAGGGGAAATATAGAATCTAAAGAACCTGAGACACGTGTTCATGAACTAAAGGGGGGGAATGGTGGGGGAGGGGTGTTCAGGGTGGAGGGGAATGAAGGGGGGAATAGAACAAATGTAATGGCATAATCAATAAAATAAAAAATATATTAAAAAAAGGCATACCTTTATTCTGTATGGATTCCTAGGGAAGGTATGGATCTAAGAAGATAAATTCAACTCCTCCAAAACAGCCTTTAAAAGTTAATGAGGTAGAAAATACAATTAAGTAAAGAACAATTTACAAAACACTGAAGACAATCATTTTTAAAAATTTAGTGTATTACTTTAAATTTTTTTGGTACATATATTCATCTGTCCATTCATTCACTCACCTATACAACAGATATTTACAGATATTATATGCTATGTGGATACCGGATAGATAAGACAAACATGATTCCTCTTCTTATGAGGCTTGTGCTTTCGTTTATTCTTTTTACAAAGTTATCACATACTCCCATCCTGTTTTTTAAGGTAGTATTTTAAATTACTATTATCTCACTTGTACTTGCTGTACTATTATAGAGTATCATTTGCATAATATTTTATTTGGTATATTACCTATTTTTCTACTATTAGACATTTAGATGGCTCCCCCGATTTTTGTGATTATAAGCAACTTTGCAATAAATTATATACCCAGTTTTCTACCATTTAGATTATTTTCTTATAAAAGATTCCAGCAAGAATTTAGAGCCAAAGAGAGTAAACATTGACAAGACTTTATATAGTGGTTATTGCTTAACAAAGAGTGCACAGTGGATTCTTTATTCCGCAGTTTAAGTCCATCTTATAGCAACCCAGCCACATTGGTCGTTACTATGAAAAATTAATTTTACACGACAAGAGGAAGCTAATATTCTTAGTCTTTATTAGAAAGGACCAGTAGGTGATTCCAGGTGTCAGAAAATGCAAGGGGATGTCTTAGGCTGTTGTGAACTCCTTGTGACTGGAGTTGTGGAAGTCCAGAACATACAGTCCTGTGGTTATCCTTCCAGAATCACTCCGAAGTCTCAGTTACTCCGACAGCATTCTGAGTCTCTTCTAAGGCAGTGGTCCATTCATGAAAATGTGCTGTTTTGTTGATGATAGATAGAGGGTCATTTCATGGGGAAACATGAAATCTGTGTGAAATGCAGAACCTTTAAATAACCCAAATAGGATATAATTAGAAAGTCAATAACCCAAATAGGCTATGATTAGAACAGGATTGGAAGAGTCAGTGAAGAAATGGACCACAGAGAGGAACAGAAGCGCCTATAAAAGCAGAAAAGAAGGAAACCGAACACTCAGCACTTCTAAGAGACAGAACAGGCCACCAGGGCTTCTGATACAGATACACCACAAGTATGAACTGCTTTGTTAGAGAGAAACCGCCTAAAAATATGTATATGAAGCTAGGCCCCGAGAGGTACTAATGGCAGTGGAAACGGTTGCCATAGCAATGGCAAGGAAAAGTCAACCAAAGGAATTACTAATACATTTGAGTGTAAATGTGTCTGACATTGAATAATGTGAGCCAATTCCTTGGCAGATTCCAACACTATTTTTGAACCTGAAAAAAAAAGTTTCAGCATTTATTACATGCGGGTTTTATTCCAGCATTTATTACATGCTGGTTGTATTTTATGCATTTTATGGTAAGGAGTAACTAACTTTTTTGGTAAGAGGTGAGCTTTGGTTTTAAAATCACTTTCATAATAACAATATATAGGAAGATTAAAGGGGATTTTTAAAAAGGAAAAAATTTGCTTGTCTTCCTATCTGTGAATGCAACAGCTTGCCTTATCCTGATTTTCTACATCCGGTTGTGTTTTTATGGATCTGTAATCTTAGAATTTTGACAGTTTTGCATTCTGTTTTTATCATTTAACTGTGTCTGAACCATTTTCTGTATTTTAAAATCATCTTCGTAATTAACAATGAAAATTTCTTTGCAGTCGTGTATCAATTACATTGTATCATTTACTAAACTCTTCACCTGCTGGAAGGAATTTATGTATTACCCACAAGTTGTGATATAGCAACACAGAGGGAACAGGTAGAGCTCAGGCTAATATCACCGAGACACTGGCTGTCACATTGCGTGGGGTTGAGCCTGTGTTTGGGCCACAGCACATCACAGTGCACAAATGTCTGCTGGCTGGAGCGTGAGAGGGTCAGTAATTCTTGATTACCAGGTAGAGCCAACAATTAATAGGATAGGGAAGAATGCTTTTCTCATTATGCCACATATTGCTTTATAACGCACATCTGCTCCCACAGCCTGAGCTCTGCTGTAATCCCCCAGTGTTTTTCTGAAAGGCCATTTCTTACCCCAAATGAATCTGTCAATAGTCATTATTGTGGTAAAAGTAAAAACACCAGATAACATGATTGAAACATTTCCTCATAGTCTGCAGTAAAGGAAAGTGACTATATATCACAGGACAACGATTGTCTCTTGCATTTGCCGGATATCAGGTGTTTTATTTTTAAATCCTGTACTGGAAAGGGTTTCAGTTGGCCTCATAAACTGTGCCATTCATCTTGTTTTGTGTATGTAATGATACTACTGGCTTGGAATAACTGTACCAGGGTTGCAGGTTGTTAATAGAGTTGTTTGCTTCCTTGAGGAGGCCTTCTGAATGCAGGGCAGTCCTACTATAAGCCTGCATCATTAGCAGATCAAAGGGCAGCTTCGTAAGTCATTGTGTAGAGGTGCTGTTTGAATTTGGAAGTGAAGGCAAACTTAATGTACCCGATGATGCATTAATGGCAGGTTGAAAGTGGCAACAATTGTTATTGATACTACTATTCTGATCTGTTCTTTTTTCTTTTTTTTATTGTTGTTCAAGTGAAGTTGTCTCCATTTTCTCCCCACCACGACCCCCACCCTGCCTCCCACCCTCAGACTTACCCCCAGATCTATTCTGATGACCCACTTACTGAAGGGTTGTAGTAATTCAAATGGACTAAAGGATGTTGATTTCTGTGTACTTGTCATTAAGAATGTATGCTGAAAAGTTATAAATTAGCATTTTGCATTCAAGTAAGTTATTTGTCCAGAAGGAAGAATAGATAGAAGTATTTAAGGAGGTAAAAGAATAAGCAAGAGAGGTCGGGGGAACAGGATAAACACAGCAAAGCCAGAAGAATTGGGATGAGGTACTGGATCCCAATCACCACACACTCACCTGGGAAATTTTTTGGATACTTTGCATTTTTAGCAAGCCGCTTGGCGGGAGAACTGTGCTGGGCTTTCTTCTAAGCACAGAGATAATGTTGACAGCATTTGAGAATCAGACATATTTTCGCCACTTAGCCGAGGACACTGTGAAAACATTCTTGGTTTCTTTGCCCCAGATTAGAAAAGGCCTGTGAATAAGAGTTGCTTTTCTTGTGATGAATACCTGTATATTTCTAACACGGGATTCCAGGAAGCTCAGGAATCCCCCAAGGAAAAGGGGATTCCGCTTCTCAGGGCAAGAGAAACACAAAGAGGGTGGAAAGAGAACCCTGAGATCTCAGGGAAATAGGGTGGGAGGGAGGAGGGGTCAGAGCAGTGGCTTTGGAGCTTTGGCCCCACCTCGAACACCTTTTCCTTGGGGACACAGCAGCTGCGCTCCAGCACTCGCGCCAGACATTCTATGAAACGGTGCTAACACTTGCTCTATGAGGCCGACACCTGCGACCAAACGCATTGCCACCAGTTTCCTGACAGACAACATACATGCATTTTCCTGTTTCCTTCTAATAACCCTAGGCAGGCACTGTGTTGCTGTTTTCTAGATGAGGTACCGGAGCTCCACGGGGTGAGACCACTGGCCGGAGTTTGCAGGGCTGGAGGCGGAGCTCAGTTATGGGCCTGCATCTGATTGATCAGAGCCAAGCCACCCTCCACTGTGCTAACGGGCTGTTCCCCAGGAAGCGCTGAAAATTGGTCCTGACTTCCTTAGCGACTACAGAAAGGAGAGAGAGTTGGTGAGTGAAAAGACGGAAAAAGAACTGTGATAGGCCAGGAACGGCTCAGAAACGCAGGCTTCAGATTCAAGATGGTGGCGCAGAGCCCTGTGATTGAGAGCATGGGCACATCAGTCCTTCTGCCTGGTCTGCCCCACACCGACCAGCTCTCACAGCTTGGGGACGTTAGAACACTCTAAACATTACTTTCCTCATGTATTAAGTGCTGATGTGAATAGTAGCCTCCTTGTAGGTTTATTGTAGAGATTAAAAGAGAGGGTCCACAGAAGTATTTAACATGGTATTCAGGACAGATTTGGCATTCCAAAAATGTTAGTCGTTACCATGGACATAGAGAAAATGCATAAGCCTCTTAGAAACGCTTTATTTCGAAGCTAGGCTCCCTTAGCTATAACTCAGTAACTTTTTGTTTGTTTTGTTTATGGCAACCCAAATCCGGCTGAGAAGGTAAATGTGGTATCTGAGCCAATTAGGGCTAGAGGGAAATTCATGATAAACATTTGCTAATCATGCAAAGACCCGAAGCAGTTACTGAGGTGATGGGGACAAAATTGCCTCTAGGTCATTACTTTCATTCTAAGACCTAAAATACGACTAAAAACAATCGTGAGTTCCCTTGTTAATAGCTTCACTTATGTGAATTAGCGGCTTTGGTTCAGTTTAATTCATTTTCTATTACCTAGGTCTCCCAATCACAAGATTATAGATTCTAAAATTTGAAACTTGCATTCTAAAATGAATGGAGTAAACTTAGAAAGCTTGGGAGAAACACTGTGACTAATTGCTACTAGAACTTATTCCTAAGATGCACAGTTAGAATAGCAGAGGGGTGATGTTCTTTGATTTTGATTGTTTCGTTAACACCTAATCACACTAGGCACCTAGGCACCGAGGCCAAGCATTAGAGGAACTTGGACAGAATGTAGGAGGGAGAACAAAATCTTTCTTGTTGAAGTACCTCCCAGTTTTGCCTGCTTCCGATAGCTTAGCCTACAAAATGTGGGAGTTATGATAAAAGACTGATGAGTAGCCCTGGCTGGGTAGCTCAGTTGATTAGAGTGTCTTCCCAATATGCCAAGGCAGTGGGTTCGATCCCCCGTCAGGGCACATACAGGAAGGAACCAACGAATACGTACATGAGTGGAGCAACACATCAATGCCACTCTCTCTCTTTCTCCCCTTCCCCCATTTTCTCTGTCTTGAAAATCAATAAGTGAAAGTAAAAAACTGATGAGTAATACGGATTGATCAAAAGGAAATCAAGCTATTGAGATAATTCTATGTATGAAGTTTCATTTGTGAATTAGATATTGTTAGGTAATATTCCCACTTTTGTCTCCATCTCCACAGTTGGATTCTTGGATAAGTTGTATAAAGTTTGGAGGAAAGCTCTGCCCATGATCTTTTCAAATTCTTGGAACAAATTATTTGAGGCTTGGTTAACTTCACCAAGGAGGACCTCAAGTGGACCTTCTGTTTAGAATGAATTGAGGACAAGCGCAAAGACTTAATTGATTAAGCAGTTTGAAGCACTTACGTTTTCCTGATTTCCAGAACATGTTTTGTCCCATATATATACTTCCTTCCAAACAGTATTTTGTGGCATTGATTGGCTGTTAAAATATCAAGAATTGCAGTACTGGTGATAATAATGCTTACATTTTTTAAGTGCTTACTAGGTACCAAGCTATGCTAAGTAATCTACTTTAAAAAAATCTCATTTTCTACCCAAGGTAGGTAGAAAATGTAATTCTGTAAGGTAGGTACAATTACTATCTCCACTGTACAAATGAGAAAACTGAAGCACAGAGAGGTTACTCATTACCCAAGGTCTTACAACCAGCAGTATTGCGCTGATAAGCCATTAATCCTGCTTTACCTCCTGTTTCTCAGCCTCGGTTGCCTTTTAATAAATCTCCTGAAAAATAACCACTCAGTGCAGTGGTTCCTAAGTCACTCAAGAGCTCTTCCAAAATATATCTTACCTTTGCTTTCTTACTGTCACGTGAAGATCACTAACAGTTGCCTGTGGATGCCAGCCACAGCCTGAACAGAGCCATTGGTGCCAGGCCTCCTGTGGCACAAGCTGGAGTGTATTGTCCATGTGAGCTTATTGGTTAGGGAGGGTCTTGCATGCTGTTCTAGGAAGTCAGGATAGGACAAGAGGGCTTTAAGCAGGGGGATTTACATTAAGCATATTTGCATTTAGGCGGGTCATTATGGGAAGATACAGTAGTTCTGCCTTAACCGTGAGGGATATGTTCCAAGATCCTCAGTGGATGACTGAAGTCACAGATATTATGGAACCCTATATATACTATGTTTTTTTCCTATAAATGCATACCTATGAGAAAGTTTACTTTATGAGGCACAGTAAGAGATTAAGTAATGATAAACTAGAACAATTATAGCAACACACTGTAATAAATGTTATATGAGTGTGGCTCTCTCACTGTGTCTCTCTTTCTGATAACTGAGATGGCTACTAAGTGACCAACAGGCAGGAAGTGTACACAGTGTGGAGACACTGGACAAAGGGACAATTCCCTACCCAGGAGGGACGGAGCAGGAAGGTGCAAGAGGTCACCATACTACTGAATAAAATACCCCAGTTTATTAAGGGTAATGCAACCTGCAGGTAGGGGAGCACTGTGCTGTGATAGGAAAGGAGGCAAGACAAGAGGCAGGGAGGTAAGTTCAGATGCTATTGCAATTGAAGTGCAATAGTAGTTCTCAAACCAGTAGGGATCAGAACCTCCCAGAGAGGTCGTTAAAGCGCAGTCTGCTGGAGCCCACCCCAGAGTACCTGATGCAGTGAGTCCAAGGTGGGACTGAGAGTTCACATTTCCAAAAAGTTCTCAGGTGATGCTGATGTTGCTGGTATGAGAGCCCCACAAGACCTGTTGAACCACAAGACCTGTTGTAGAGAAATAAGGATTTGAATCAAGGCTGTGACAGTGAGGTTAGGGCTGAGGGGACACATTTAAGAAATATTTCAGAGGTGGAAGTTGACCGCGTTGGTGGTGAGGGGGAGGGAAGGGGCACTTTGAGCTGGATGGCTGCGTGGGAAAAGGTGGCCACCAGCGCGCTGGAGACCCAGGAGGAGCAGAGTCCTCAAAAGTACAATATTCTCAGAGTGAATGCCTTTGCTGTACCTCTCAGCGAGGGTTTCCTTGTAAAGATGACTCCATTTTTCTACTTTAGGGACTTCTACTTCTCCAGGTATTATGAAAGTATTTTATGAGGGCCTTTCAGTAAGTTAAGTGGATTCTGTGGGTGGTTTTGTGTAATAGGTAGGGATGTGTAAGGGAGAGGAATTCCAGGAGAGACGAACGTTGGCTACATTGTGTTTTTTTCTTCTTGCTTGTCCCCCACAGCACTGTGGTTACAGCTGCAAAGGCAAATACCCACAAACACATTCTCCTGGTGGGTGTCAGTTATGAGCATTATCGCTCAGCAAACATGGAAGTTGTTCCCCATTAAAAAAAGATCAGCAATAATTTATTGTTCGACTCTGACACAACAGATATAGTGCTTGAAAGGGGGATTGTAAAAGGGAGAAGTCAGCAGCAGCAGAATCTCTCTCTGCAACCAAGCAGCAGGGAAACAAAACCCCGTTCATCTTGGCTTTAAGGAAAAAACAACATAAATCAACTGCCTGGTAAACTCTCAGGCAGGGGATGGGTTAGCCGTTGCAGATGCTGCGAGTGTTTTCCGACGCTGAGCCCTTTTCACCCGGTCAATTCCACTGCAGGCAGTACCGCGACCACAAACGAGAAAGGATGTGCTCGCGGAAAGATGCTTGTCGGCTGAGGGCCGTAATTCATGCTCTAGCGGTGCTGTGCCTGGAGGAGGGAGAATGAAACATTTATGAAAATGCTCTTTCCCAGCTGCACATCATGTTTGTCAAAGAGAAGCAGGCAAAAAAACCAGGAATCGTCTCTCCAACAGACCATGCTGTTTTTGATTTTGCTTATGTGTTTAGGACCAGACTTCACGTGGGAGGATTTTGAATGTGAACCCACCAAGTGGTTCATATCCTTGACTTGGCTTGTTTCACTGCATCGCAAAACATCTTACTGAAGTATCCATGAGGAGAGCAGAGAGTGAACTTGATCTCTAGGGACTGGAGGTGTAGCCTGAAGCATCCCTCTCATACATGAAAAATTTCTTTGCCATGTCACTTTAACCCTTAAAATACAAGTGTGCACATTTTGCATTGTCTCACATGATCTCCCCACATTAGAAGGGTAACCGTCATCTGTGGGCCCTCCTACCAGAGGCACACAATGGCAGAGATTCTCCCCACATGACACCAAGGCAATTTAACATTCTGGGACTCCTTCTGCCGCTCATTAAGCAATTAGAGGCATTTTTCAAAACTGACAATAATTTTATCTAAGGAGAGGGGCACAATAGCTCACCAGAAGGGGTAGTATCCAACCATGGTCCAAAAATAGCAGTCTATTTTGAGTAAGGACAGTGATTTCATCAGCATTGGCCTTGTGCTCATACAAGTTTTGCTGAATTTCTTTTCTCTAAATCATTTTAATAACACCTAAGGTATTACCTGAGACCGTGTGGGAAGAGTGTTGGGTTGGCAAATGAAGTACTGTCCGGAATGCGCCTTGTGCCCTCCAAAAGCCACTTCACCTTGATTTCCTCACCCATAAGATGAGAAGCTCAAACTCAGTGATCTCTGAAGTCCGTTCCAAAGTCCTCTTTTCGGGACAGGAATGCTAGCTGTCCTTGTGCACCGACTGCAGAGATACTTGGTGAAAACCGTTGGGCGGTGGGGGCAGGGGCAGAAAGCAGACTAAAGAGTTCAGATCAGAGCTGTATTTTCTTCTCTTTTGAGTAATGCAGCACAGGACTAGGGTTTGAATAATATTAATTTTTTAAGAAATACTTGAAAACAAGCATTTATGTAGTGCCAGGGTACTTTTCTAAGCTCCAGGCAAAAACTGCCTTATGAATTCTCATGGTCTCACTCACTGTGAGTGGGTGCCAGTGTCATCCCCATTTTACAGATGAGAAAACTGAAGGGTGGGGAGGTTAATTAACTTGTCCAACATTATAGCTAGGAAGAGCCGAGCCAAGTTTTGAGCCCAGGCAGCTTGGCTCTGAGTTCGTGCTCCTAACTGCCACGTGATGCTGTCTTTCCATGTGATAACAGAGACTGTGTATTTCCCCTTATAGCCAGGTTGTGCTGCCATGGCATTTACGCTCAGAGTGGCATAAAAGTGAGTAAGACTTGGCTTCTCCTTCCTGGAGCTCACAGTTTAGTGGAGGACAGAGAGACATAAACAGCACATTACAGAGGTGCCTTTAGAGGCAAGAGGCATAAGTGTAGATCTACAGGAGGTGGAGGATGGGTGGTTCTGCCTGGTTAGGGGGAGATGGGGACCAGCGTGGAGAACGCAAGGAAGGCTTTGAGAGAGATTTGGACTAAGAATTGTAAAAGGCTCTAAATTTACCAGAGAGAGAAGGAAGCATGGATGAGTCTGAGTTGAGCATTGGCAGCAAGTGGGAGTGAACATCTGTTGGATTATTTGAACCTTTTACATTGAACATATATTTATTTAACAAAACCAAAAATAAAGCTATTTTATCTTAAGGCACAAATGTTCACTTTTTAAGACATCAACTTTTAGAGAAAGCAAAGTCATATTATATACGTGGCTCCCTTAAAAAATATGAGCTTTGAAATCAAGTGTGGGCCTTGCTACTCCTTGGCCAGATGTCCCTGGTTTTTCTGGGCTTCAGTTCACTTTTCCACACATTGGGGATGGTCCTAACTACCCTGCTGGCTTGATGGAAGAAATAAATGAGACAATGAATATAAAATAACTACCACAATTTGACACAGAGGAGGTTAATAAATATTATTTCCTATTCCCTCACCCTTATAAAATATTTTACCTATGCCTATTGAGTGAAATCATGGATAGTTAGCATGCATGGTTGAAGAATGCTAAGAGCAGGGCTTCATGGCCACAGCTGAACTTGTCCTTGTAGATGCTCAGCTCTTGTGATTTGAGGAAAGACAGTAAACAGGTGCTTGAGGTGAACATATCTTAGGTGGACTTTAATTAGCCTTCTCAGCCTGGTACAGCACAGGGAGAAATCTTGACACACCACCAGGAACACTTCTCAACTTCTCCAACACACAGAGCAACCTCCTGAACCCCATGCAAGGCAGTGACAGAAGGCAAGCATCAGGGCGCAGTCAGAAAATCTTACCTGCTCTGTTTGACGCATGTGCACATCTCAGCTTTCTCACAAGCAATCCAGGAATGCTCCAGGTTTTTTGTGCTTATTGACTCAACTTCTATTGTTTTTTTTCCTAAGGCTGCATTGCAAAAAGATACATTTGATTGCCTATTTGTAATGGTCCACCAATTTTTTTACAGCTATTTTCCAATCTGATCTTGGGTAAGATTGCTATGGTCCAAGCCAGCCTCATGGGGCCTGCTCTCTAGCCTCCTCCTGCAATTATCCTCTGTCCCCACAAACTATTCTCAACCTTGCATCCTGAGTGATCTTTTCTTTTTTTCACTGATCTTTAAGAAAGCCCCACCCACTCCAGTGGCTTCCCATGCACTAAAAGAAAAGTTGAATGCTCTAGCTTGCCTTACAAAGCTCCCACTGAATTCTTTTAGCATTATCATTGGAGAACTTGGAACAGGACAGGGGTCAGTTTTCTACTTTGCACAATAATAAACTACAAAGTTTTGTTTTGCTCCTAGAATAAGGATGGTTTTAAGCAGTGATGGCACCTTTTGAAGAGTCTGCTGTTACACTGAACAAGTGGAAGGAAGCTCTAGACATAGAAAGAGAAACACATGCACACATTTCTTTGATGTGCATTTTACTTGTCAGGTCTTGTTAGGAAGGTCTATATAGAAGATCAGTTAGAATATATCACCAAAATGTGACTGTGGTTGTAGGAAAGTGTGTGTGTATGAAGTGCCAGGGGCAAAGGCTCTGCCGGATCGGAGGGCTGAATAGATTGCCCAGAGAACCAAGAACGAAAAACTGCTTTGAGCTTTGGCTGATACCTCGTGGAGTATGATCTCTGAACAGTGAAGCATTCATTGAGTTCTTACTGTGTGCAGTGTAGGGAAATCAATCCTATGGGGCAGTGAAAGGGAGTGTGTGTCTAAAAGACAGAACAGGTACTTTCCTGAAGGGCATCCATAATTAAGGAGAGACAGAATAGCTGTGTACCATAAGTAGTTTGAAAGCAGCTATAAAGAAGCGAGACTAGAAGTACGAGGGTAATCAGCTGAGACATAGTGTGGATGTGCTGGGTTGTGAAGTTGGGGGGACGGCAGGCTTCCGGGGAAAGATTCTCACAAGAGGTGAATTTTGAGCTGGGACTTAAATGGTTCGGATTGTTGTAAATGATAAGGAGATCATTGGAGGAGGAGGTAGTAGCTTGATCAAAGATACTGAGAAGGGTCCGAGGGAGACACAAACAGAAGAAAGCTCAGATAGACAGAGCCAAGAGCTATGTTGGCAACGAAAGTAGTTTATTTCTATAAACTACTGTTGTATACCTAGATAAGGATGTTGTATACCTAGAAATAAATGGAAATGCATAAGAAATGCACTGGTACTTAAACATAAAAAAGCCAATTTCTTTGGGTTTTTAGTATTTTACAATATAATTTCTAGGAATGAGATTCTGAGTGGCTTTGCTGAATCATTCATTCTCCGGCATCTGCTGAGTACTAAGTTCCAGGCATCAGGTCAGGTGCTCCATCCTAAAATACGACATAAACACAATCTTTTTTTTTTGCAACAAGGAATGGTGTAAAAGATAAACAAATACATACCCATCCTATAGTTGGGAGTAGTGCAATTCATTCCTAGAATAATATGGTGCCTGTGTGAATAAGGAAGGAAGATATTTTTAGAGAGCTTCTGCCTCTACTCTGGAATATGAGGACAACACCTGCCAAATTTGGCACAAAATAATCACTGCTCTGCAGCAGACATGCATGTGAACAACTGACTCAGCGATGATGGGTGATTGCAAAACCAACAGCAGTTTCTGGGCGTAGGATTTCAGCCCTGAGTGTCCATTGTAACCCCGTGCTAATTCCTGCAGTATTTTTAGTAACTCGCAGTTGCAAGTACAAAATTGTTAATAGCAGGAGCTTAAAGGACAGATTTTTATGACCCCTGGAAGCTAAATAGTGTGATTCTGTTATTGAAGAATCAAGTCAAAATATTTTTAGAGCATGTTCTTTCTCAGGCTATGATTAATTAAGCTCTAATATTTCACCAAATGACTTGGAAGAAGGAAAAGGCATTTTTTTGGTCCATTGTATTTAGCTCATTAGTGAGTGATCCTCATCGTTGAATAATATGAACTGTTAATTTATAACCAAGTCGTATTCTGCTCTCTCAGCATTCTCTATTGAATTAATGTTTTCTCTAGGAAAAATATCTGGGGAACATAGTCACACATGAAAAGAATGCTGAGCATGAATGCTAGTTATTTTTTTTCTTCAAATTCCTTAATTCCTTGATTCAAGTAGAAAATTATAAAAAGGCCATATAAAGAATGTTCTGAAAAAAAACTGAGTGACCCAAGCGCTTCTCTGTCACCTTGAATGACATGCTCTGAATGATCATTCCCTCAGGTCAGAGGAGGTGTTTGGCCTTATGACAAAACTCATTCTCCTAATTAACCTCAAACTAATGCACGGTGTATTTTTAAACTTGGGGAAATGCAATAGCAGAATTGCAACAGCTAACAGTTTTTGAGAGTCAACTATGTGCTTCACATGTGTTAACTCATTGTATTCAGCTCTGCGACATAGTGCCTACTATAATCTATATTTAATAGATGAGAAAACTACGGTACAGAGGGGGGCAGAAATTCACCTAATGTCACTGAGTTGGTTAGGAGACGCACCCAGATTTTGAACCCAGGTGGTCCATAGGGGGTGCTCTGAAGTAGTGTGCCCTTTGGCCTTGGAGGCAGTATGAGCAGAAGTGACAGTACTGAAAACCAGAACAGTTATGATGAGACAAACCTAGGACTACTCAGGGAATATAGAGAAAAAGGGGAAGGAGTGAAAGAAACCATAGGTAAATGAAAGATGTGGAAAACAGAGGTAGATGAGCAAACCTAGGAATTAAAGGTATTCCTGATAGGAAATGTAAGCATATAGAACAGAAACAATTATCAAAGTTATAATTGATGAAAATATTCTTGGGTTAAAAACATGTCTTCTTTTTCCTCACCCGAGGACATGCTCATTGACCACAGAGAGAGGGAAGGGAGGGAGAAAGAGGGAGAGAAATATCCATGCAAGAGAGAAACAGCTACTGGTTGCTTGGTTGCCTGTCCCACACGCCCTGACCCTGACCCTGACCCGGGGACCAAATCTGCAACCCAGGGATGTGTCCGACCAGCAATCAAACCTGTGACCTTTTGGGTTATGGGACAACACTCCAGTCAACGGAGTCACAGTGGCCAGGGCAAAACATGTCTTTTTATACAGATAAAATGGGGGCTCTAGTATTTCAGACATGATCTAAGAAATAAAAAGAAAGCCACACAAATATAGATCAACAGATTGTTACATGAAAGAAAAATAAGTTGTATCAACTGGTATCAATTATTTTCAAAGTATTGAGAAACACTTGGTAGAAAAGGTATAATTTAGAAGGATGTTTTCCCATAAAATATTAAAGTGTGTAGTCGTGGCTAAGTGGCTCAGTTGCACAGAGCATTGGCCCATATACCAAAAGTTTGCAGATTTGATCCCCATCAGGGCATATATCTAGGTTGTGGGTTCAATCCCCAGTCAAGGTGTGTATGGGAGGTGGCTGATGGATGTTTCTCTCTCACATTGATGCTTCTCTCTCTCTAAAAACAAAATCAATAAACAAATCCTCAGGTGAGGATAAAAAATATATTAAAATGTGTTAAAAATCAAAATGCAGATAAAAAAGAGTGCTGAGAGATGTATTGATAGACTACAAGGAAAAGTCCTGAAACAGACTCAAGTGATCAAGGCTACATTTAAAATCAGTGTGAAAGGGTAAATGTGTCAGAAATCACGCTAGGCAGCAGATTAAGCAATTTGGAAAAAAGTTGCTTACACCACATTAAAGCAAATCCCACCCAAATTAGAGGTATCAATGTTTAAAAAGAACTGAAGTAAGTAGGATATGGAGTAAGTAAATAAATGTAGGAAAGCTGTAGTAAACATAGGTGACTATATATATCATATGAACGTGCCAGAAAGTATCACCAACGCAGACACCATAAAATATAGGGTGGAAAGATTTGATACATAAAAAGGAGAACGTTCTCTATGTCAGAAACACAATAAATAAAAATAAAGATAGATGCAAGAATATGTACTGCTTTGTAACAAGTATATGTACTGCTTTGTAACCTGTGTTTTCTGAATTATCTGCCCCAGGAATGGTACTGGTGTTCTGTAAGGGTGGCACTGGATTAGGGATGATGTCAGAGAGGCAAGGCATGAAGGTGAAGGGGACTTTGGTGCCAGACGAACTCCCTTCCAATGTTGGAATCCCTCTCATGTGGCATTAGGCAGTTTCGCCTCATGTCTTTGTGCCTCAGATCCCTGATCTTTGTCATGAGGATAGATGCTACCTCAGAACTGTAAGAATTAAATGTATTAATACAGTCGCATGGCTCTTAGAAAGGTGCCTATTCCAAGTGCACCCTCGTAAGTGATAGCTGCTATTATCTGAGGCTTTTTCTAGCTCCAGCATGCTCTGGTGCTGTGGAGGACTAAAGAGTAACTGGGAGCTAGGAGCAAATCACTCCTTTCCCTGTAGAGTAACTGACTTCAGAAGAGGGAAACGTCCTAACGAATTGTGCTCTCAGCTTGAGTTTTAAGGGAAGCCCGTGGTTCCAGGCACTGGTCAAGTGGGGCCAGTTGACAGGGCTAAAATTGTGTTGCTGACATGGAAGGAAACAGAACCCGAAACAGCACACCCCTTTTATTATCTGTCTGAGCAGCGGGGGTGCGAGATGGTAGTACAAACTGCATGGAGTGGGGAGGGAGTAGATAAGGAGGCAAGTTCTCTTTGCTCTAGCACATGGACAGTGAATGCAATTCCCGTTGTCCCTTCATTTTCTTCTCCACACAAAAGCTCAAATTCTCTATATACCTGCTACAAATGATCTTTTTTCTCCACTTAGTCTTTTATTCCCTGTTGGACTCTGTGGCAGTGTGGATGAGTGGTTCATTGTTCTTCCATGGCTTCCCGCACGACACACGCCTACCAGAGCTGTGATGAAAACCGTAGGTGTGCTGAGTGGAGGGGCATCATTGTAAGCCCACCGTGTATCTGCACCATGTCTGCACAGGGCGAGGGAAGCGAAGTAGTGACTCCCCGAAATACAGCTGTTTCAAAGTTGATTGGGAAAAAAATTATGAACAAAACACATACTGGATTTGGAGGCTCCACCTTTTTCTTTTTAAAGTTATTATGTTCAAAAGCAACATATTCTAATTGTAGAGGGAAAAAGGAAATGTAGAGAAAATAATAATATTATCTATAACCCCAAACCCAAATTTTGTAGAGGATTAAAGAATGAATGGGTGTAAAGAGTAAATTGCTCTTTTAAGAGTAGAAAGTTTGGGTGTGTATCTCTCTGATTTTTTATATCATCTTTTTACAAAAGTGTGTTCAGATGATATCCAGTGTTTTATACTTTTTTTCACTTACTATATTATAAGTATATAGCAATAGAACTGTAAAGCATTTATGAACCCAATTTTATAGTTGCATAAAATTCTATTGTAAAATTTATTATAAATATCATAATTTATTTTACCTACCTCCTGATTTTAGACATTTGGATTACTTCTATCCTGTGACTATTATTACACAAATCTTTGGGTGCATGAGTTATTCCCTTAACATAAATTTTTAGACATTAAATTGCCAGTTCAACTTTTTGAATCATTAATTTCTAGTTCAAAATTTACATATATTTTAAGGATTTCATACACTGCCAAACTGCTCTTAAGAAAGGTACCACCGATTTATGACTTACCAGCTTGTAAAAATGCCCAATTCTTATCTTTGACAGTTCCAGGCATTGCAATTATTTTTTATCTTTCCATTCTGAATGGACTAGTCTTGCCTTCATGAAGATTTCAGTCTGGTGGTGCTGGAACAACTGATTAAAGATTCAGAAATAAGTGAAGTTCAAAGCCTATTTCATACTTGTAAATGAAACTTTATTGAAATAAGTTAAGAACCTATATTGAAATGGTAAAATCATAGGGTTCCTAGAAGGAAATGTAGGAGAATATCTTTGTGAACCCACAGAGTGCAGATTTCTCATGAAAATAACTACAAAAAAAATTAATGAGTTAGACTTTATTTAAATATGCCAATGTTAGAAGACATTATTAGGAAAATGAAAGGCCACATGCATAGATCTGACACAAGGGCCAGAACGTATAAAGAACAAAAGGAAAACAACCCAATTTAAATGGCACTAAGGGGATGAAAGGGGCTTTGTGTCAGTTACCAGGGAATTGCAGATTTAAATCACAAGGAGAGGCCACTTCAAACCTGTTTACCTGGCTAAGACTAAGAAAGCTGCAGCGAATAGTGAGGATGTAAAGCATCAGGGCCTCTCATTTTTGCCGTAGGCATATCACGTGGTGCAGTCATTCTGGAAAAAGATTTGCAGTTTATTAAAAAGTTTAAATCTTCATCTACCCTAAGACATATCAATTTGACTCCTAGCTACTCCCCTGGGGAGAAATGGAAACATCTCTTCAGTCCCTCCATAAAAAGATGTGTGTCTGTGAATGTTCATGGAGGCCTTATTCAGAAGAGCCCACACTGGAAACAACCCAAACGTCCATCAGCAGAAGAACAGGTAGACAAGCTTCTGTGTATTCATTCACACAATGGAATACAGCTTAGCAGGCTTCGAATAACATGGAAAAATCTCAAAAACATTATACTAAGTGAAAGAAGACACAGAAGAGTTCCCACTGTATGATTCAATTGAGATGACGTTCAGTAATATGCAAAACTAATGTATGTGATAGAAATGAGAACAGTGGCTGTCAATGAGGCCTGCGAACCAATGGCAAAAAGCCACACGGAAACTCTTTGGAGTGATGGAAATGTTCCGGATCTCAATGGTTTTTTGTTTATTTGGGTGTACACATTTGCCAAAAATCATTGAATCATCCCCTTAAGATTTGTGCCTTTCTCTGTAAGCAAATTTTACCTCAACAAAAAAACACGTGATTGATATGTACCAGATTTCAATGTAGAAATGTAAAATAATGAAATTTAGGGCATATTTTCATAACCTTGGGTAGGAAGAACTTCCCAAGTGAGACTAGAAAACCTAGTTGCAATAAGAGGCTGAGATATTAAACTTCAAAAAGCTTAAAAATATGTACATTTAAACATAACAAGTGAAGGCAAAAGAAGACAAAAAGGAAAAAATATTTTGACATCTATGATGGATAAATTTAATAACCCTAATAAATAATAATAAGAACAAGGGAAATGATCTAATTTTAAAAAGTGGGCAAAATATACCCAGAAAATTCACAAAAGAATGCATATAGCCAGTCGATACATAATAAGGTGCTCTATTTCACTAGTACTTAGGAAAATAAAAATTAAATCATTAGTATGTGTTAAAAATGGGAAACTTTGAAAACACCATGTGTTGGTGAAATTAAAAATGAGTAGTCATACATTATTGGTTGGAATTCAAATAGGGAAAACTTTTTGGGAAAACATCTGGCAACATCTGCCAAGATGTGTTTAAAATACATCATACCATTTGATCTTGTAATCCCTTTTGGTAACCTACACTGTGGAACAAAAGTACAAATACTAACAGATATATGAATAAGGATGTTTATTTAATGTTGTTTGTGGTGGCAAAAAAAGCCAAGTTGGCAATAATCTGAATAAACATTAATGAAAGAATGGTAGGATAAATGATAATAATCTTTACTACAAGCTGTCATGCCACAAAAAGAGCGAATTAGATTTACATACATTAATTTAGAGGGATTCCAGTGGTACATTATTATGTGAGAAAAGCAAGTTGGAGACTAATGTATAATATATTATCCCATTTTAGATTAAAAAGAAGAAATGAAAGCACAAATATGCCCCTTATTGGAACATAAGTGTATAATTTACACATTTCTTCAACAAATAAGCCCCTTCTTCAACAATTGTCACTTTTATATCTTTCAAATTCCCCCACCCTCTCTGAGAAACAGGATGCTTAGCGATTCAGCCCAATTCCATAACTTTTCAGTGTTTAGACTCATTTTCATTCTTGAGACTCAGCCAAAGATATGCATGAGCTATGCGTTTTACCCCAATTTCAACAACCAGACAAGTTGCTACTCCTCTCTTGCAGAAGAGTAAGAGGGTAGGACTGTTGTTGAGAGGGTGAATGTGTTAGTAAAGTTGCTATTTGATGAATCTAGTCAGAACTTGAAGGGGAGAAGGAAATGAGCTCACTCTACACTGATTCACTTCCATTATTGCTAAAAGATGAATTGCTAGACTGTGGCTAGTGATCATTCCACTTGCTTTTTTCACTATATCAATTTAATTAATTCCTCATGAAACTGAGATTATTTAGAGTAGTAAAAAAATCTGCCTGAAAAACTAGTCCCCATGGGTGTATGACATGAAAAAGACTAGTCAGCAGAAAGAATATGTAGTGAAGTAAGTTAATAAACTGTTTTCCTTAAAAGTCCACGTAGAAATTATGGCTCCTCATGTCCAAAGTCTGTTGTCTAGCCACAAGGACACCTGTGTTTACAGTGTTCTCCCAAAGAATCAGACTGGATTTTATTACTTTACTGTAAACTTACTGGTTTTCCTAAGGGAATTTGGAATGTTTACAGATGAGTTAGGCTTGAAATATAGATGCAGAAAGCCAATTATATATGCCTGCTTCCCTTCCCCCTCATTTACGAGTATTTTTCTCTGGTTCACAGGAATGTCCCTGTTGCCTCCCCAACTGCACGCAGCAGCTGTCCTTTCCACTTGACCTAAATTCTCATATCCGTGCTGGGATATCTCTGTTGACTTCTCTTGGGCCCCTTCACTTCTTCCTTCATCTAAGGGTAAAACCTCCTCTCTCCTAGGACTAAGTGTTGGCTCTTTTTGGCCATGGTTAACATTGTTCACTCTCATCTTCCTTTCATGGCCAAATATCACTATCCGAAGTGGCTGAGAACTTGGCACAGTAGCAGAAGTCTCCTCCTGATGTTGGTCCTGGCCATGATTCTGATTTCTGAGGGTGGTCCACAAAGCTGGCAAACTACTTGGTGCTGAAGGATTTGCTACCGCATAAACAAAAATCATGTCCAGAACATCACTGGATAAACAGTTGGCCTGACTGTATTGACAAAAATACCCATGGCTGCTGCAGACAGAAAAATCTTGAAATGTTTCTAATAAGTCGTGATTTATAAAATGCAGATAAAAAAAGCAAAGACATTTGGAGCTGGAGGGGACAGAAGTGAAACCCTTTTGTTTTACAGTCAAGGAAGCACAAGCTCAGGTGACTTATCCAAGGTCACACAGCTGGTTAAACAGCAAGGTCAGAAGTAGGAGTCAGGTCTTGGTACCAGCTGTTGCTGAGTTGTTGGCTTGTGAAACCAAAAACAGAAACAGTATAGGAGAGCAAATCCTGATAGTCTGTCTTTCTTCCTGCTCACTTAAAACCCCTCCTCAAACAACCTGAAGGTTTTAAAGTTGTGCTTTGTTCTATCAAGTTGAGAGCCATAAGAAAAAATCCCTTGGAAAATACTTATCTTTGGTGTGTTAAGGTGATATAGGTCTCTCAGAAATCATTATAAATTGGTTTGTTAACATTCCTGTTTTTCTAACTCCTTGCCATTGTTATTTAGGGAATGTTGGTGATTTTGTTATGTGCAGATACCTGGTTGCATATTAGAAACACATGGGGAACTTTAAAAAAAATCGATGCCACCAGGGGCCACTCTTAGAGATTGTGATTTGATTGGTCTGGAGTGAGGCCTGGGCACGAGCCATTTTAAGAGGACTGCTAGATCACTGCAGCGTACAGTCAGAATTGAAAACCGTAACTCCAGAGTAGTGGCTCTCAAAGTGGCCTCTGCTCCCGCAGCACCGGTACCACTAGGCAACTTGTTGAAATGTAAATTCCCAGATGCTTTCCTAAACCTACTGAATCAGAAACTCTGAGGATGGTGCCCAGCAAGCTGTGTTTTATCTGGTTCTCCAAGGGATGCTAATGAATGCTAATGTTTGAGAAACCACTGGTCTAGCCAAGGATGGGTAAACTTTGTGGCCTGTTTTTATAAATGAAGTTTCACAGGAACACATCCACATGCACTCATTTTCATATAATATTGAATAAAATGACAGTTCAGTGGTAGTGATTGAGACTGTATGAACTACAAAGCCTGAAATATTTACTATTTGACCCTCTAAAGAAAAGGTTTGTGGGTCCCTGAACTGTGTGTTTCAAGTTTAATGTACAGATGAATCACCTGCGGATCTTGCTAAACTGCAAACTCTATGTAATTAAGTGGGCCTGCGATTCTGCTTTCTAACAGTTTCCAAGTGATGCTCGAGTTGCTGCTTGGTGGATGACACTCTGGATAGTAAGGGTCAGGGGTGTCTGACCTTTCAGCATCTCTGGGCCACACTGGAAGAAGAAGAGTTGTCTTGGGCCACACATTAAATACACAAACACTAACAAAAACTCATGAGCAAAAAAAAGGTTTTAAGTAAATTTACAGTTTTATGTGGGGCTGAATTCATAGTCATCTTGAGCCGCATGCGGACACCCCTGGGAGTTTTATTGCACCCCTGGGAGCAATGCTGCCCAATAGAAACACAGTGTAAGCCACAAATGTGAGCCAACTATACCATTTTAGATTTTCTAGTGACCACATTAAAAACTTTAAAAAGTGAAGTTAATTTTAATAATGTATTTTATTTAACCCAACGTACCCAAATATTGTCACTTAAACATCTACCTAACGTACAAAGTATTAATGATGTTTTACATTTTTTTTTTGTATTAAGTCTGTGAAATTCAAGTGCTTTGTTGCCACATGTGACTAGTGGCTACTAGATTAGATGGTGTAGTCTACAGTTCAGCTGGTCGTTGGGGGTGGTGGGAGATTTTAGATTGAATTAAGTATGAGGGAAATAGAAAGTAGACTGAGTAAAAAAAACCAAATAGGGCTGAGTTCACTCACTTTAGAATTTTACCCATGGCTGGCCTGGAGCTCAGCAAACCTCTTCCTCTTTACTCTGTGACCTAGGATGCAGAGGACTCTATAGCTTTGTTATATTGCAGTGTAGGTAAATCACGTGTTTAATGGACTGAGCTGTACACTGTATTTATAATGTTACCATTATAGGAAAATGTGATATGAATTTGAATTCTCAAATACTGCTGTTAACAGAGAGAATATATATCAACAGTGCAGTTTGTTTTCAGTGCACTTCGTTCTCATGATTTTTAAGTACTTGAATTCTTTTATAGCTGAGCTGAGAAGGGCTTCGAGCAGTGGAACAGGACCAGCTTCCGTGGAAAGTGGAGAGGTTTTGGGGCTGAGTTACCCATCCATGGATGCACTATGGCAGGAATGAGCATGGTAGACGGAGTTCAGAAAGCTAACTCAGAAGATCAGCAGCCAAGAGACCAGATTGGAGAATTAGTTGAGCTGAAAGGCAAAGTAGGAGGGGAGATGGAGAATAGAAATTGGGCTGGCAAAAGGAAAGAGATGGAAATGGGGTAGCCACAGGCCGAATAATGCTGACAGATTGAAGGGAAGCTCGGGTTTATTTTAATAATCTCTTCTGGGTAACCCGCCATTAGTCAGTCTGTCTGTTTCAGTTATTGGTCCTCTGCTCAGCATGATGGACTTGGGTCTGATTCTCCCGGAGAGGACCTGCCCACGGGAGTCAGGCAGGTATCCTCTGCTTCATGAGAAATGGAGTATGAAACAGGAGGAAGTGGGGAGGACTGTGCATGAACTGGAGACTGTGTGCTCCTCTAAGGGGTAGACGACACTGCCTCAACTCCAGCCAACTCCTGGTTACTAGGTGGGCATATAGGTGTAGTATTACCAGATTTGACTTTACAAGAGAAACCTGGAAATGAAGATATCAGACAATGGCATGCTGGTAACCACAGAAAGTATATATATATATATATATATATATATATATATATAAAATTATATATTATTATAAATTTTACTTATGCAAAGGATAAGTAGCACACAATTTGCAAATACTCATAAAATTTAACAAACTATGGATGACTATTATTTTTTTACCAAATCCACTCTCAGTTTTAATAATTCTGTCACTAACAATAAGGTCACAAAATCAGACTATGAATAAAAGTTTGATTACAAGTGTAATTCTGACATGTCTTTGTTTCACTTTCACAGGACTTGTTATGGTAAATGAAAATACCAACCATCACTCATAAGTTCACGTATTCGCCATGACATGAATGACTTCTGAACTGGCTGGTAGTTTTCAAATACTGAAAAAACAGTTCATTCTGGAGCTATTCACAATGTAAACACAACAGGCACAACACACTGTTAAGTTTAATTGGCATTATTACCATTTTCTCCATTACCTTAAGTCTAGACAATCAACAAATAATGATCCAAGCCTAGTTCCATGGTGTGAATAATCTCGTATCATGACTTATCTCAAGACTTGAAGAGATTTTACAGAATGTGCAGTTGGGAAGAGATGTGCAATAGTTTTCTAGTAGATGGAATTGCCACTGCACAGATGCAATAGACCCCAAATAACCCCAAGTATAATATCAATTTTAGTAAATAATAATAATTAATGAGTGATGACTATTGAGTATGTATTACTTTAAAATTTTTAACAGCTTTTTGAGATATAATTTACATACCATAAAACTTACTCTTCAGACATTTTAAGTGTACAGTTCAATAAATTTTAGTATGTTTTCTGAACTGTTCAACCATTACCACAGTGTAAGTATTCTATTTGTTTTAATAGAATTTATTTAGGTGTCTGTCTGTATAATTTAAATTTTAATAATAGCTCACAAAATTTTTGAAAATTTAACATTTGTTTGGCTTTCATGAGCGGTTCTTTAGCACATCACAGATTTTCTATGAAATCTGATTTTAAAATGTTGGCTCAACATGAAAAACAAAACACGTGGTGGATCTAAGGAAACTTGCCTATGACTTAGGTTGGTTGATAGCCCCTAATTTTGTGGTCTTTTTATAAAGAGCACTGTGCTGTGATAATAGATATAATGCAAGAAAGACCTCTGGGTGTCGTTAGCAGCCTGAGTTCACATTGCTTCCCAGGCCTTGTGCCGGAGTGTGGCACCGGCCGGTGTGTGGGGGTCGCCCCTTCATTCTGCTGAGCTGGGGCTAGTTGGGTTGCTGCTGGGCAGCCTCAGTGGTGAGGGGTCTTCACGTAGCTTCTCATTGGAGACCCTGGGGGAGGCAGAGCAGGTGAGGGGGAAATATGGATGCCTCAATGTGAAGGCTGAGACACTTAGGAGAGACATCCCAACTGAGAATCCCAAAATAGCTGGGTAGAGTTGTATAGGTAAATTTCTGGAAGTCCTGAATTTTTTGGTGAGGGTGTGTTAAAAGTCACATCGACTGTGTAGGGGATTTTATACAGGGCGTTTATATAATTTACATTCCCAAACTGGGACACTTTTGAGAATAAAAGGAGATATTATTAATAAAAATTGCCAGGTGTAAATTGTCCTGGACAAATTGGGTGTATGGTCATTCTGCTTCTAAAGGATCTAATCTAGTAGGGTTCCCCCCCCCCCCACCCCGAGAGTGGGGCCGGGGGGTGGGGTGGGGCGGAGAGAAAAAGAGGGAGACATTGATGTGTGAGAGAAACATCAATTGGTTGCCTCTCACACACCCTCAGCAGGGGACTGAACCTGCAACCCAGGCATGTGCCTTAACTGGGAATGGAGTCAGTAACTTTTTGCTTTGTCTGACGACACCTAACCCACTGAGCCACACCAGCCAGGGCTAATCTAGCAGTTCTTGAAGGGGATGGGCTATATACCTCTTGAAACTTTTCCCAATATAAATATGCAGTTGGGGATGGGAAGGTGAAGAGAGTTGGGCACAGAGGGCAGTTGTTGAGCAAACTTCAGTATCAGGAGGAGTCTGTATTTACAACAGCTTTCAGGGTGACTGCCTTGTTCCCCCCCATCTTAAAACCCAGACTTAAGGTCACAAAAGTATTGGGGCGAAAAGTTGGCAGAGATAGAACACAGCCTAGCACTGCGCCTGGCATACTGAAGGAATTGATATATTGCCCGATTGATTGCCTAACGGAACTCAGATGTTTTGACCAGCAGCCTGTTTTGCTTTCCACACAGTTCTGCCAGTTTCTGGGGCGGAGCTGTGTGAAGCTCCCCACGTGCGCCTGCAAGCCTGTGCGCATGCGCAAACTGCAGGGCCGGCGCTGTGCTCTCACCTACATCAAAGCTCGGCCAGGCGGTCCCCAGGCTGTGACCTGGCTTCCTGCGACTCGATTGTGTAAGTTTTAGAAAGGGGGACACAACCCACTGCCCACAGGACCAGGCAGCGTTTGATAGAAACTGCTTTGCTGGGGAGCTGCTGGGCAAAATCCTGTTCATAAACTTGCCCAGGGAGCCCGTGACTGGGAAGTGCTGGGGAGAAACTGGGTGGTTGGAGTGAAGGAGCGTGACCGGTGCCCTCCGGTGCCTTCCGGTCCCAGCTAACGGCCACGGCCACGTGACGCAGCGCGGCCTGCAGAGCCGGCGCCATGTTTTCTGGGTCTAGGCTCAGTAACTAATCGGGCGCAGATGTTGCTGAATATTTTATGATGAACGTGCCCCAGGGTGCCTAAATGTTTTATAATTTCTGGGTAAAGAAAGAACGCATCCGGGCTGTGTGCTTCTTGTAGTGAGTTCTGCATCATTAAGATGCCCGAGGTAGGAGATGTTCGTCCTTCTCGCAGCCATACTTTTAAGGGAAGTCGATAGCCGTACAGGTTAGTAATCTGGGTTCATGTGAACCCTACGAACACAGGAAAATAACATCTAACTGTGGGGTGGAGACTAATTTCAGGGCCAATATAATCTGTGGCTTGTGGCTTGAATTTGGAAAACATCTTGAAACCGAGATTCATGTCTTTTTTTTTTTTTTTTTGGCGGGGTGGTGGGGGTGGGTGAATCCTTGTTTGGTAGAACAGGAGTATTTTCTTTATAAGGTACAAATCCATCTCAAGATTAGGTCTCCTCACTAGAAGATGGCCCCCTCTGAATCTTTCAGGCCCTCAGTCCTTAACCCATATTTAATCTTAAACAGCAGAGGGCACCCTGCTGACAGCAATCAGAGGGGTCACCCCAGAGTGAGGACCGGGTGACCTGGGGCTGCGTGTGTGTTTGTGGGTGTGTCAGCTCTTAATTCAACTTTTCATCTGCCTTCTGTGAATTCCAAGTGGAATCCTGCTTCACAGGTCGGGATGAAGGTGCGGGTGTGGGCTTGTGGGTGGGAGACAAGATATACAATTAGAGTGGGGAGGAAGGGCAGTTCAGTGTTGGGTGATTGAGAAGCGCATGGATTTCGGAGACATGAACTTGGATTCTTATTGTGGCACTGCTGTTTACTAGGTCAGTGTCCTCCAGCGATTTATTTTTCCTCTCTGTAGATTCCTGTTGATAAATGGTGGTGAATACTAACTTATTTGTAAAGTCTTCAGCAGGATGCCTGGCTCACAGGAAGTGCTCAATAAATAATTCGTTTTGAAAACAACTGAACAGACAGGCTCCTCAGGTGCCGACCAGGGGAAGAGAGAGGCAGCAAATGAGTAGGGTGTCTGCTCACTTACCATGCCGGGATTTGGGGAAATATTTTTACAGACTAAGGTTTTTTTCTATATATGCTCCTTAACTGATTGATTAAAAACAATCACAGGGGTGTCCAACCTGCGGCCCAGGATGGTTGTGAATGCAGTCCAACACGAAATCATAAATTTACTTAAAATATCATATTTTTAATGATTATGTGGTGCACTGTATTTAATGTGTAGCCCAAAACAGCTCTTTTTCTCCCAGTGTGGCCCAGAGATGCTAAAAGGTTGGACACCACTGCAGGTTTATAAGATCATTTCTTATTGGTCTTCTATTTATTTGGGAGGTGCTGGTATTTCACATGTAAATGATTTGATAGCATGAAATTCTGAAGTAGAAGTTTGAACTTGTTTTCTGAAATAATCCTGTGTTTTTTAGGAAGATGCTGGGTACCCGAGAATAAAACCAATTTGAAGAATAGTGATAGATACTCTTCTATCACTTTGAAGAGAGTGAGTGTTTGAGGTGCTTTGCAAACCTTGTTCCAGGTTTGGGCTCTGGAGATGCAAAGAAAACGGCTTTTTACCATGCTTCACTTGGAATGGTAGGAACTTTCTTTGATATAGTTGATTAAAATTTCTTTTTTTTTTTTTTTTTTTATTTTTTTTTAATCGTTAATTAATCAGTCCTTAAGGTTTGCATGCTTAAAAAAAATTGCCAGTTCCTTTCTCCCCCCACCAAATTCAATAAAATTTTTTTGGATGATGCTAGGTTAGCAGCACTTTGATCAGCTTCTCAGGTGATTCTGACTTGCAGCCAGCATTGTGAACCCTTTGTCTACAATAACTCATTTTTACTGATGGAGGAACTACTTGTCCATCTTCCAGGCAGCCTCCAGAGTAGAGAGGCTTAAAATAGAAATCCAGCAAGTTAAAAACCTTCAATGATCCCTATCCCCTTTCTGCCTCTCCCTTCAATTTTCAGGGTAGAGTTCAAGGTCTTCAGTTTAGCTCACAGCTCCTTTCAAGATTTGCTTCTTGTTGTGCATTTCACTTCCATTTTTCTCTTCTCCTTACCTCTCCCCTTACACCTCCTGTCTGGTCATGCCCAACTGCTTGCATGTCTGGAACATGATGTGATGCTTGACAGTACCACACGTTAACGTGTGCTTTTCCTTCCTCCCACTTGGCTGCCTGTATCTCTCTTTCATTTTCGAAATGCAGCTCAAGTTGAGATATCCAAGTAGAGATGCAGTATGGAGACATTAGCTGTGGCTGACTGGGTCAAAACACTACTTTCTTTTGAAGACTGGGACTCTTTGAGATTCTTGAATTTCAAGCATTAGTATCATAAATGTGTAAGGAGTACCACATATAAGACAAAAACATATGATGCATGTACCTCATTTGAAGATGATTAAATTCAAATTTTTGAGAAGCATGGAGCAGTCATCCCAGGGGCTGGCAGCCCTGGCAGTCACCCTGTTTTACAGATGAGGAAACAAAGAGCCAGAGTGAGCCCTGGGAGCTTGGTACTGCAGGGCAGTGTTAGAGCCCAGGTCCTCTGAGAGTGGGTCCAGTCTTCTTCTCAGCACGCCATACAGCTTTGGCACATTTTCCTTCTAAGTGCAACTGCATTTATTCTAGAAAATGATAATTCTCATTAACATTTGTGTAATGTTATACCATTAGAAAATGAAGTACCAGCTCCTTTGTATAAACCACAGATCAGGAAGGTGCTATATAAAGAGATGTGTCTTGCTTTCTGAGTTAGATTTCTGTTTGTGGAAGCAGAAGGCAATTTTCTCAGGTCTGCCTGCAGTGCCCTGATATAGAACGCTGTCTCAGCTCCAGTGATACCCTATCTGAGACTGTGTAGGGGGCCCATGAATCTCTGCTGAACTTTTCTCCCACTCACAGACAGCGCACAATGAAACCTTAAGCTCTGGTGTGTGATTTATTGATTTCTTTCTCTAGGCTGCTTGGGTTGATTTTACCTTTTAAGGATTTCTGAAAATAAAAACACCACCCTTTCCTCCAGTCTGTTTTTCTAAAAGAAAGGAGTTTATTCACCCAGATGAAGTATATACTAATATGTCAGAGTTAGCCTCACACATGGCAAAGATTGAGGATGGACATTCTGTCTGGCTTGATAGACAGCTGCTGTATTGGCTAGGTTCTTAAAGCTTCCTTGCTGGGGGAAGATAAGGCTTTGTTCTCACACGTGGGCCCTCTGCGCCTGTTTGCCTGCTTCAGGTGTCATGTCCAACCCAAGGTGTGAAGAGCACGTGGATCTGCCTTGGCTCTTCTGGTGGCAGCTCTCCTAACTCCCCGTTTCTGTATGTCTTAAGAGGTAAATAAAGTAACACCTATGTTTGCCTCTTTGCCAAGAGACTCACTTTTGGAGGTAGAGGAGAGCCTTACACATATCATACCATCAACAGGAATAGGAAAGAGCATAAATAATGAGGTATGGTGTGTAGGATAAACTTAATGCTTCTTTAACTGTCACGGATTTGGAGAGGAGAGGCTGGAATTCGGTATGTCCACTGTTGTCAAGATGACTTCCCCTCACCCCTTTACATTAAAAACATCTTGTAATAGATGGGAAATTTCCTTCTTAGCTCCTGGACACTTGCCATTTTTCTGTGTTGTCCTTAGGTTGTGGTGGCTCATAGTGGTTATGGGATGAAGGCAGTTTCCTGGCCGAGTGTTGCCGAATGGCCAAGTGTGTTTTCATTCATGCTGGGGTCACAGACAGGGTAACTCTCCTTGAAAAGCAGGAAAGTCTGTGTTTGAGACAAACTTTCCTCAGTTAATGCACTTTCAGATCTTGAAAGTCTTGTTTGAAGAAAAATATAAATATTTTCATTAAAAGGAAAAATAGGAATTTAAAATAAAAATAAATCAGCAGGATCTGAGAAACAGTACATTATTTTTCACTTTATAAAGGGAAAGGGACAAGCTATAGGTTTACTTTAAATACCAATATCTGCAGTAATTAAAAAAGTTTGACTTTATGCACAACTTTTAGGAAACAATGTTATTTTATTTGTAGTTGTAGATTATTTATACTCTCTTCATTGTTCATTTTAAATACAAAGAAGATTTTTATATATAGAAACCTAAGCCATCTTTAGAGAAAGTTCATATTTATAAAGGCTTCCTTTCCATTCTGATTTTATGATAATCATAATTATGGCTAAACTGGGATTTGTTTTATGCCACGGTTACAAGCTTCAGCTTTGTATGCACAATTTGATAAATTTGTAATTAGACATCATGGTTATGTATTCTACTCCCTGTGTTGTAGTGTCCTTATGTGTCTGACACTATGACAATGACACTTTCTGAATTTACTGCAGGAGATAGCCCTCTTCACAGTCTGGTTCTTAGAAAATACAAAATATTCAAAAGGAGCTCATCAGTGGGAGGCATCACGTTTGTTCTGTAAAAGAGTTGAATAAGAAATGAATCCGAAGGAAAGCCGTCTCTCATACTGGTTTCCATGTTCATTGAGTTCCCCAAATGTGCAGTTTTTCTTTCATAATTTCATTTCTGCTGCAGATGTCCGGTCAATTTCTTTGTGATTTATCATACATTTTAATTTATAGTGAAAGTGCTGGGCCAGATTTGCAAAGAGATACTATTTTTTCTTTACTTCATTCCAGTTTCAGTGAGTGATGGTTTTTTCCCATTATTATTAATTTATCTTTGGACATTAATGCTTCTGGACAATGGCTGGTTTTTCAAAGTTCTTCTCCAGCTGTCACATTGTAAACCCAACACATGTAGGTGGAACCTTTTCATGCCATGGTTGTTTTATCCTGCTAAAAAATTATTCTAGTTTTAAGGCTGAGTCCTTCTACATTAAATATGGAGTTACAGAATTAAAGTTTTGAAAAGAATCTTAGAGGCAATTAAAATATGTAATTTACTTGATTCATAAGCGTTATCTGTATTTTACCTGGAGAGTGATTATCTTAATCTCAGTATGATCTTCAGAGACAAGGAACTTAATCCTGGTTGCGGGCACCCCTGCTCATCATTCAGGCCTGATTTTCCAGATAGAATTTTGAGTCCTTGAGCAAGTTTCTTACCCTTACATGGGTCAGAATGTGTAGTGGAAATGTAACACTTGCTCTGCCTGCTTCAGGAAAAGGCATTAGAGCCAGTGGTTGGAGAAGTGAGCTTTGTGGTCAGAGGGGCCTTAGCTCCGTTACTTAGTACAATGTGATTCTGGGAAAGTTACTTAAACTTTCTGAGCCTCACTTTCTTCATCTAGACAATAGGGAAAATAATAATACCTATATGTTGAAGATGAAATTCAGCTACGTATTTTATGTGTATAATGTAATGTTGGGCATATTGTGAGTTTCCTCAGTTATTTATGGCATATTTATGCATTTATCAATACCTATTGGTGAAGATCAAATAAAAAACACAGAAGTGGTTTGTAAGTGTTAAGGAGCTATTCACATGCATTGCATCATTATTTGAACATTCTAGCATTTTTTTTTTTTTGAACTGGAGACTTGAGTTACAAACTTCCTGGGTTCTTGAATGTTCAAGAAACTACCGAGCCACAGGAAAGCTGATCTTTGTCAGCCCTCTGTCTCTGGCCTCAGATAGCAACTGCCGCCTGTTGGGCAGCCCCTGTGTTCCAGGTCCTGTGCTTTGCCTGCTTTGTCATTTATCCTCACAGCAATCCTCCAAGGTAGGTATGGTGATTCACATTCTACAGGTGAAGAAACCGCGCTCAAAGAATTTAAATACATTTAGTAACTTGTTCATCTTAAATGGATTAAGTTGGAGAATTAAAATCAAAATTCAGATTTGTCTGGTTGTAAAGTTCATGTGCCTTTCACTACCCCATACCTCCCATTGGGTTAACAACAGGTGTAACGAGTTGTGAGTTGGATTTATGACTTGCCCTGGATCTGCCACTTGGAGCCCTGTGTCCTTAGGTAATATAGTTTACTACTCAAGCCTAGTTTTCTTTATCTGTACAGTGGCAGTAACAAGACCAACCCCATGGGAATGTTGTAAGTATTAACTCAGAAAGCACATAGTAAGTGATAGTACAGAACAGTTTATATTTTATCTTGTCTTTTGGTGTTTTCCATCTCCCAAGGGGTTGCTGGAGATCTGCATCTCCCTCTTTGGGCCAGCAGGGGGCAGAAGAGACCATAAAGGATGGGACCAAACCTGGGGGATATCCTTCAACACCCCCAGTTGGTATCCACCTCACAGTCTAGGAATCTCCTAATCAAATTAGGTCCTTGGCGGTCTCTTATTCTTGCCCTAACAAGAAAAAGACCCTGATGTTTTGCACAGTAATGAATACAAATACAAAACCACCACAACAATAGTAATCCCTAGTGTTTGCATAAGGCCGAACTTAGATGGTTTTATATTATACAGGAAACCATTTATAGTTGGCCCATGTTAATGGTTTTATTAACCTCATGAAGATGTTAACATCATTAGGAAAACATAAGGAAAATACTTCCGACTCCTCCATGAGACACAATTAGCAGAGCACTGCTGCACAAAGGAGGTCCACGCTGTGCCTGTCTGTGCTCACATGTGCGGCCCTAGTGATACCCATTGAGTTGTCACTGGCCAAAGATGTTACAGCAGCCTCGCTTGTGGTGTGGAGCCATCATCCCCCAAATAGGTTGCTTTCAAGAAATGAATGTTGGTAAGTGATAATGATGACAAGTTAACACAAGACAAAAAAGCACATGCAGATTGGACTAAATGTGAATAGATGGTGTAAGGGTGATTAATTTGCTTTGAAATACTGTTTATTCTTTAGCTTTTACAATATCTAGGTGACATCTTTATTTATTTTTTGAAGTTTTTATCCTGGTTTCTCTGGCTTGCTCCCACTTACTGTTGTGTACCCCTGCAAAGTCTTCCATGGTTTTCAGGTAGTTCTCAAAGGTGACAGTGGTGTGGAGAGTCTCACACGTACCACGAACAAATAGAACTGATTTCCACGTGGCACATGAAGTTTTAGTCATCTTCTGGTCTCATGTCCTCATAGACAGGGGGCAGTTACTCCCACTGGCATGGTTTCCTCTCCTGTGTAATGTGGCTGCTGCTTTTACTGGTTATTTCTGTAGGTTCTCTCCAGCTCTTTAGGTGCCAAACTTGTGTTGCTTTATGTTCAAGTGTGTGTGTGAAGGTTGTGTCTCCTTCCCTTTTTTTAAAAAATCACATCCTATTAGACAGTCTCAACATAGTACCAAAAGGCCTCTGGATTCTTCATGAAAATAGATATTTGCTCCACCCTACCAATTCTCATCCTTCTGGATTGAATTTAGGTATCCTATTTTCCAGGTAGTCTTCTCCAAATCCCTGGTTGTATGTAAGCCTCTTCTGCCCCTTCGACATCAAAGCATCCCGCTTACTGCTACCTCAGCACACCACATCACCGAAAGTCTGGTGGGAACTCCATAATCACTTTTTATGCCCAGCACTAGGACAGTGCTGGCCCTTAGTGGGTGTTAAATCCATGTTCATGAAGTGAACCTAAACGGCTGGTTTTTTTTTGAGATTCCCCATGGTCTTGTTCTCTCTACCCCTTTAACTTTCTCCAATTATCTCTGTCTGGTGCCTGCCTTTTTTGACATACCACCTTGAATGCCTCTTTTTATCTAGGTCTCTGGATTACTGGCATGGTTTTGAATGGTCCACCACTTTTTAAATCGGTACTTTCTTTTGGTGCTCTATTAGTTTCCTGGGGCTGCTGTAATGAAGTATAACCAGCTTGGTGGCTTATATACTAGAAACTTATTGTGTCACAGTTCTGGAGACCAGAAGTCAGAAATCAAGGTGCCGGCAGGGTTGCTTTCTTCGGAGGGCTGTGAGGGAGAATCTGTTCTATTCTGCTCTCCTGGCCTCAGGCAGTCCTTAACTTGTAGATGCTGTTCTCCCTGTGCCCTCGCATCTCTTCCTTCTGTAAATGCCTGTCTTTGTGTCCACATTTCCACTTTTTATAAGGGTACCAGTCATACTGGATTAGGGCTCACTCACATCTTAACTTGATTATCTGCAAAGACCTTATTTACCCAATGAGGTCACATCCACAGGTACTGGGGGTTAGGACTTCAGCATTATTTTGGGAGACATAATTTGATTCCTGGCAGGAGCCTCACCTGGTAATACTTCAAGGGTAGATAGTGCCATATAACTGGCTTAAGTTTGGCCAGATCTTCCCATAGCAGCTTCTCTTTTTTTAAGAAGCAGTTCACAGCGTATCTAATATTGCTAGGTTTCACCTTCTCAAGGAGAACATCGAACTCAGACGAGGACCAATTTCTTATGTTTTACATTTCAAGTGAATTAGGCTGTATACTTATTTTGAGATTGAAAACAAATTGCCCAGGCTGATCAGCATTGGCACCCAGCTGAAATCAAGTTCATTAATATCCTGGGCTATTCAGGACTTCCACCCTTCTAGCCTCTTTGTGGGAAGACAGTGTATTATTAATTGTAATGTTACAGCAGCCTTGTGATAATACATTCTAACATTGTATTGGTTTGCTACCTCTAAATGGATTGGAAATCTTCTCCACAATAGCACTGAGGCTGGGTAATCATGGGAGAAGTGTCTTAATAGTGACTCAATCAGAATAAGCTTGTTTGGCACAGTCTACAGAGATCACCTCTAGAGAGAAAATAAAGTCAAAAACAGCAGAAAAAGCTGAGTGGAAGAAAAGAAACCTCTAAAGGATTTATCCAATATCCATTTTAGATGTGAACCAGTGGTTTAATGTTGGCTAAAGTGGTGTTCTTGGGGTTGCCTGCATTGCTTTGCTTTTCATTTTGATGCTCAATTTATGAACCATCTGTATGTTCTTGTACTTTCTAGTCATTCCCTCTCTGACCTTTTACTCCTTGGAATGATGGTCACAAGAAAAGCTATAGCAGAGGTGGGAGCCCCTTCATATTTGATATAGACATGAGCAAGTTTGTGGTCCCTTATTGAAAGTTGTGGCTTTACATAATTGGCTCCTGGCTGCTTTCCCACAGACTCTGTTGCAGTTAGTCTGGATGGGCCCGGGTGTTAGTGCTTTTTAAGAACTGATCTGGTGATTCCAATGAATAGCCATTGTTGAGAACTACTGCCTTGCACCTTTCTGGTTTGCTTGATTTGCAAGACAAAAGGGCAAAGTTAGGGACTGTTTGGAGTGTAAGGACTGCCTGAATCCCTTGAGGCCACATCTTCCCCTCTACAATCCCTCTCCCAAACTAGGTACATTCAGGAGGCCAAATCCCACCCCAACTCATGATCATAGCTGTGGTCATGGGAAACCGCAAAGTCGAATGATAGCTCATAGCTTTCAGTCCTTCTGCTAATCACATTCCCTAGACACTGGATTTTCAGTTCCTGGTGAAATTGCCTTCTACTACTAGTCCTTTTGGCTGGGTTGGTAAGTCAGGTGACCACTTTAAGCCTTTTTCCTTAGGTAAAAAGCAGAAACAATTGTCCTTTTCCCTTGTATTGTTATGGAATGAATATGAATATGCTGAGCTTGAAGAGGTTTCTGGAAACTCTCCTCTTTCATTCCCATCAACATGTCTCTGTGAACCTGGTTTCTCTCCTATGAGAGCATACAAACAATTCAGACATAGATACCCCTTTGATTGTTGTCAATCTAACCTAGACTAGATAACAAACCAGTTCATTTGTATGTCAAACAATTAATCTTACACCTAAAGGAACTAGAAAAAGAACAAGCCCAAAGGGAATAGGAGGATGGAAATAATAATAATAAGAAATAATAATAAGAAGAAGATCGGAGTAAAAATGAACAAAGTAGAGACTAACAAAAATCAGCAACCCAAACCCCAGTGAAACCAAGGGTTGGTTCTTTGAAAAGATAAACCTTTAACCAGGCTTATCAAGAAAAAAAGAATCAGAAACAAAAGAGTAGAAGTAAGAACTGACACTACAGAAATACAAAGGAATAAAAAATTTAGTGAACAACTATATGCCAACAAACTGGACAACCTGGGAGAAATGGATAAATTCTTAGAAACATAGTTTTCCAAAACTGTATCAGGAAGAATCAGAAAATCAGAACAGACTGATTACAACTTAATGAAATCGAAGCAGTTGAATTTTAGCAAACATTCAAAGAAGAACTAAAACTTACCCTTCTCAAACTATTTTAGAAACTTCAATAGGAGGGAGGATTGCCAGGTTTATTTTACGAGGCCAGCATTATGCTAATTCCAAATCCAAACAAGACACTATAAAGAAATTTACAGGCCTATGTCCCTGAAGAACATGGTCCAAAAATCCTTAATAAAATTTTACCAAACCGAATCTAGCAGTACATTGAAAAGAGCAGATACCATGATCAAGTAGGCTTTATTCCTCGGGTGCAGGGTTGTTATAATATCTGCAAATCAATTAATGTGATGTAGCACATAAACAAAATGAACAATGAAAACCACATAATCATATCAATAGATGAAGGAAAAGCATTTGACAAAGTCCAGCACACATTTGTGATAAAAAATTTTCAATGAAGTGAGAATATAGGAAACATATCTCAACATAATAATGGCCACAATATGATAGACCCATAACCAACATCTTACTGAATGGGGAAAAACTAAAAGCATTTCCTTTAAGATCAGGAATAAGATAGGGATATCTGTTTTCACCACTCTTACTCAACATAGTACTGGAAGTACTAGTCATAACAGTCAGACCAGGAGGAGAAAGAAAAGGTATCCAGATTGGAAAGGACGAAGTCAAAGTGTCATTATTTGCAGATGACATGATACTGTCTGTAGAAAACCCTAAAGATTCCACCCAAAGCTAGAACTGATACATGAATTCAGTAGAGTAGCAGGATACAAAATTAATATTCAGAAATCAGTTTTTTTATACTCCAATAAAGAAAGGGAAACTAAGAAAACAATCCATTTACAATTACATAAAAATACCTGTGAATAAATTTAACCAAGGAGGTAAAAGACCTGTACTTGGAAATTATAAGATCCTGAAGAAAGAAATTAGAGGAAATACAAATAAATTGAAGCAGGAAATACAAATAAATTGAAGCATATATGGGTTAATTGATAGGAAGAATTATCATCATTAAAATGTTTATACTATCTAAAACAATTATAGATTCAATGCAATTCATATGAAAATACTAATTTTGTATTGCATAGAACTAGAACAAATAACCTGAAAATTTATGTGGAACCATAAACAACCCTGAATAGCCTAAGCAATATTGAGAAAAGAACAAAGTTGGAGGCATCACACTACTTGATACCAAACTATAAGGCTATAGTAAACAGAATAGCATGGTACTAGCATAAAAGCAGATGCGTAGCTCAGTGGAACAGAATAGAGAGCCCAGGAATAAACCCACACTTACATGGTTAGTTAATATTTGACGAAGGAGGGAAGAGCATACAATAGGGAAAAGTAGTCAATTCCATAAATGCTGCCAGACAATTGGACAGATACATGCAAAAAAAAACCCCACAAAACCCAGATCACCTTCTCACACCATGTACAAGAATAAACTCACAGTGGATTAAAGACTTAAATGTAAGACTGGAAGCCATAAAAATCTTAGAAGAAAACATAGGCAGTAAAATCTCTGATATTTTGTTAGCAATATTTTTTCTGACATATCTCCTTGGACAAGGGAAATTAAAAAAAACAGATGGGATTGTATTAAACTAAAAAGTTTTTGCACAGCAAAGGAAACTATTAACAAAGCAAAAAGACAGCCTGTTAAATGGGTGAATATATTTGCTAATGATATATCAGTTGCGGGGTTAATATCCAAAAACCTCACACCTGTCAGAATGGTTATTTTCAACAGGTCCACAAATGACGAGTGTTGGCAAATATGGTGAGAGAAGGGAACCTCATGCCTTGGTGGGAGTGCATTTTGGTGCAGCCACTATGGAAAACCGTTCGGAGCTTCTTTAAAAAATTAAAAATGGAACTGCCTTTTACCTAGTAATTTCACACCTGGAAATTTATTTAAAGAAACCCAAAACACCAATTTGAAAGAATATATGTGTCATTATATATGTTGCTTATGTTCATTGCAGCATTATTTACAATAGCCAAGATATGAAAGCAACCTAAGTAGCCCTCAGTAGGCAAGTGGATAAAGAAGTAGTGGTACATATTTACAATGGGATATCACTCAGCCATAAAAAAGAGTGAAATATTACCCTTTGCAACAGCACGGATAGATTTAGACAGTATTATGCCCAGTGAAATAAGTTGGTCAGACAAAGACAAATACCATATGATTTCACTTAAATGTGGAGTCTAAAGAACAACATAAATGTACAAACAAAATTGAAACAGGCTCATAGGCACAGAGAGTAGACTGGTGTTTGCCAAAGGTGAAGAGGGTTGGGAAACTGGGAGAAAGAGGTGTAGGGATTAAGAAGTACAAATTTGTTAAGAGATAGTCACAGCATAGGGATGTAAAGTACAGCATAGGGAATATAGTCAGTAATACTGCAGTGACTATGGATGGTGGTGGTTAGGCACTGGAAATATTGGGGGGGACATTATGTAAAGTACGTGACCATCTAACCACTATGCCGTACACCTGAAACCAATATAAAATAATATTAAAAGCAAATGCTTGTTAAAAAATAGAGACAAAAAAATAAAAATAGTACAGACTTTTAAAATTAAAAACCTCATGAAAGCTGATGCTTCCATCTTTGTTTAAGTTTACTCTTTCAGTGAACTCATCAACTTGGGAGTCATCAGTGTGAACATGGTAGTAACTACTGAAAAGTTTCCACAAGGAATGAAATTCTTCCCTGGAGATCAGATCTGAGTGATCAGAGCCAATGACATTAAAGATGATTTGCAGGTAAGATCAGTATCTGTACAGAGTTTCAATTAGAGCTGACTGAACCTCTTTCACAGGCTTTTGAAGGTGGACATGATAGAAGCAGGACACATAGCCACTATTACCATCTTTGTCTGTGGAGACCAGGTGCGAACTCAGGGCTCTCCAGGGTTAAGTTCAGCCCTAAAACTTTCCCCATGGAAAAAGCCCATTTGCCCATAGAAAGTTTTCCTGATTTATTGTGGTCTTGAAGTTGGAAAGCACGAATGAGGTTAGTTTTTCATGATATCATTCTCTTTTAATATCCTGATGGCACTACTTTGAATAGTATTCACCCATTGATAAGAGGCCTTAAGAACATTGCCTCAGTTATATAGCACCGGAAAAATTGAAGAGTCATACCCAAACTCAGCCTGATGTGAACTCCTCGATTGCTGCCTTCTTCATAATAATTAGAAGCAGAAAATGTAGTAGTCTTCCCATAACGGCAGATTTCAGTATGCTTCAGGCTTTCTTTCATTCATGAGACTTAATGAGTATCTTAAACTGGTATTTATTAACAATCTTGGGGGTAATACCTGGTCCAAAATAGCAGCTTCCTCCTTGACACATGTGTTTCTATAACAGCCTCTTTTTCCTCTGGGATCACTGCACGGAATATTGGTAATCTCTTCCCACTCATGTTTTGTTAAGTGTTCAGAAAGGGGTCCAGTTAAATTGTTCTGAGTCCCCGAGGAGTACCTGCTTTGTTTCTCTTCGGGTCAGTGACATAGTCTCCATCTGTTGGAATTGGTGGCATTAGCACAGACTTCATTTTGCTTCTTTACAGTTGAGTAAATTAAAATCTCTGGACTCTGATATCCCACCGCATATGACCAGGGCTTCATTGTCAACGTTTGTGCCATTTGGGAGCCAGGCATAGATGACGTCCGAGATTTGTAAGATGTTTTTTTCCACGTACCTTATATTTATGCAAGACTTCTTTTGTGAAGTCATACCTCGTATTTATAAAAAAAATCTTCACGGGCCCTGGTTGGTGTGACCGAATTGGTTGGGGTGTCATCCTGTAACTGGAAGTTTGTGGGTTTGATTCTCAGTCAGGACACATATCTCAGTTGTGGGTTTGATCCCTGGTCCAGGTGCGTATGGGGGGCAACCAATCGATGCTTCTTTCTCACATTGATGTTTCTCTCTCCTTTTCTCTCTCTCTCAAAGAGCAGCGAAAAAATGTCCTTAAGTGAGGATAAAAGAAATCTTCATGGTGCTTTTTTTTTTTTTCAAAAAATTAAAAAAAATTTTTTATTTACTTTTCAAGTACAGTTTTCTGTCTATTTCTCCCATCCCAGCCCACCCCACCCCATGCTCCCCACCTCCCTCCCATTTCCACCCCCGTTAGTTCTTGTCCCTGTGTCCTTCATACTTCTTCCTCCAAATCCTTCCCCTTTTTTCCCCTTAAATTCCCTTCCCTCTCCCCTCTGGTCACTGTCCCCTTGTTCTCTATTTCAGTGTCTTTGTTTTTATATCCAGAAATCGAAGGCATTTTTATATACTAACAATGAATCAGGAGAAGCAGAAATCAAGGAAAAAATCCCATTCGATATAGCAAAAACAAAAATAAAATATCTGGGAATAAACCTAACTAAGGAGGTAAAAGACCTGTATGCAGAAAACTACACAGCACTGAAGAAAGAAATCAGGGAAAACACAAACAAATGGAAACATATACCTTGTTCATGGATTGGAAGAATTAACATCATCAAAATGTCCATACTACCCAAAGCAATTTACAGATTCAATGCAATACCTATTAAAGTACCAATGGCGTATTTCACAGACATAGAACAAACACTTCAAAAATTTATATGGAACCATGGTTCTTTCTGTTAAGTGCAGGTCACCAGCATAGACAAGAAAACTCACAAACAGGATTGTTAGGATTTCTGAAATTTTTTCTTTGATCTACAAAATCACCATAAAAAAACGGATTTTTCCTGAGGGGAGAACATTCTTGTAAAAGGTAAAAAAAAAAAGAGATCATCTAGTTTCCCATGCAAATTACCATATGTTGTATCTCTTTGGAGGGACAATTATTTTAAGTTAATTTTTTTCAGTTACAGTTTACATTCAATATTATTCTGTATTAACTTTCAGATACACAATCAAGTGGTTAGAAAAATCATATACTTTACAGAGTTATCCCCCCCACCTCTGCTGCTTCAAGTACCCACCTTGCCCCATATATATTTATCAAGATATTATTGACTATATTTCTGATGCTGTAATCTACATCTCAGTGGCTGTTCTGTAACTTTTAATTTTTACTGCTTTTTGTACCTTCATCTTTTTCACCCCGCTCCCAACCCCTCTCCCACCTGATAGCTGTTAGTCTGCTCACTGTGAGTCTGTTTCTGTTTTTTTTAATTTCATTCATTAGGTTCCACATATAAGTGAAATCATGTGGTATTTGTCTTTCTTTGTCTGACTTATTTTCTTAGCATGATACCTTCTAGGTTCATTCATGCTATTGCAAAAGGTAAGATCTCATTCCTTCTTTTTGGTCAAGTAGGATTTCACTGTGTATATGTGCTTTTTATATCCACTTATTTTTTTTAATACACTTAGTACTTGGGTTGCTTCCATATCTTTGCTTTTGTAAATAATGCTACAATGAACATTGGGGTGCATATATTCTTTTGAATTAATGTTTCACATTTCTTCAGATATAGTCCCAGAAGTGAAATCACTGGGTTATAAGGCAGTTCCATCTTTAATTTTTTGAGGAATCTCCATGCCGTTTTCCATTGCGGTTGTACCAGTCTGCATTCTGGAGTGAGAAGTTTTTATGTGAGTGAAGTTTGGCATTTGCTTCGGGCCTTTCTTGATTTCGGTAGCATTTCTAAGACATAATAAGCATGAAGTATCTGTTTCTTGAATGTCTCAGTACTGAAATCACTATCAGTAAGTGTGAGCAGAAATTGCAGCCAAAGGCTACCGTAGAAGCATGGGACTTCTGTCAGCCCCACATAGTCCTGTCTGTCCTTGTCCTGGATGGTGTAACCGAACAGTCTTTTTGCTAATTCTGAGTCATGTATACGTATGTAGTGTTCCAGCATGATGGGCGAGAACTTGGATGGCTGCAGTTCATCAGCCTTATTTATTGGTGCTTTCAGTGGACTGGAAGGTGGTGAGTGCACAGTGTTGTCTCGTCTTCAGCTGAGTACCGTAGCTTTGGTCCCAGGTCTGGATGATCAATGCCAACCTTAGTGCATTCTCAGATTTCTTGTTTTTTGTTGAAGGTGAAATACCGTGGCTCATGTCCTCTAGATTGTGTATGTTAAAAAAGTTTTGACTTCTCATTCCAAGATGGTGTGGAGAGTGCGTCCCTTAGGCTGTTCCAACTTTTTTTGTGTGTGCCAAGAACATTTAACAAGTTATGTGTTCTGTTAAAAATTTTGTAAGTGTATGGCACTGTATTTTTAACTCTAGGCACTTTGTTGTGCAGGAGCGATCTAGAACTTACCTTGCATCACTGAACCTTTATACCCATTGAAAATCTCCATTTTCCCTTCCCTCAGCCCCTGACAACCACCGTTCTCCCCTCCGCTTCTGTGAATTTGATTGTGTGAGAGGTCTCCTATCAGGGTAGTGTATCTTCACAAGGGCATATTTATGTTTGATGAGAATCAATTGATTAAATTACTTGCTATTTGAACTTATGTGACAAATTAATTTATATGTAACTAAAACCCATTAATTCTGAACCCATCTTTGTTTATTTTCATTTCCGTCATTTTAGTCCCATAAGGTCAAAGTTATAGTTATTTTAACATAGTTTTGAGCAGTGTTTGTTAATGAACCAATGTTGGTTGAGTACATGCTGAATATTCTTATATCAATATTCTCAGGAGGTGTTATCTTTGTTTATACATAAATTGAGGTTCAGAGAGATTGAATAATGTGTTGAAGGTAACACAGCTACCAAGTGTATCATCTGGAAAACAAACCCAAGCCTGGCTCACTCCAAGGCAATAACCAAAGACAGCTCTTACTACCAAAATCAGGTTTGAGTTGTTGGCACAGAACACTGTTAATTACATGTGCATAAAATAGACTGGGGGACACTAGGCAAGTGTGGTCTTAAAAGCTGCTCTGTTTTAGTTGATTTAATTGTCTCCTGCTATTGTGCCTGCTATTGGCTTGATTGGCTGTGAATACACTGATAGGATGTAATCAAAGAGCTGAATGAACCTGGCAGTTGTAAACAGAGTCCCAGGGTCTTCACCAGGCCAGCACAGAAGTGAATGTGTCCATTGTTTTTAATAGGCCCAAAATTTTTCTCTTGTTCCCTGGAAGGCAGTTGGGAGAGACATGCTGGTATCTCCCTTTGAGGCATTAACTGGAGTCAAATTAGTGAAGTGAAGCTTAAGTTGGTCATTACAAAACAGGAAGTGAATGATAGTGGAGTAGACATATTTTTTTAGTTCACAAAAGATTATAAATTGTATTATTGCGATATTTTCATTATGGTGATTACTTCTTGGGCAAAGTAATATAAAAGTATCACTTCAGACAAATTCCCATTTTCTGCTGTGGTTCTTGTAAGGCAGGTCTTTTCTCTTGTAATGAATATTTTAGTAACCAACAGGGACATTTCCCTGTGCCTAGGTTACTGGTTTCTCAGTGACATAGTCCCGTGGTCTACGTTTAGTTTGTGCCTGTAGGTGATAAGCACAGCTTCCCTATCTGCGGGATGCGGATAACATCTGTGAAAGTGAAGTATGTATGCCCTCAAAGAACTTGTGGCCTATATGTTTTGAGTGCCTTATGATCATGACATAATTTTCAAGACATCACTTGAAGAGTTAAAGAAAGAAAAAAGAACTACCCCATGTGGTCCTTTAATATTGTTTTCCTGATACAAAGTAAAAGAAGTTGAAAATACCCTAAATCACAAAAGAAATTTGTGGGCAATAGGAACCAGTTTGGGGATACTTCCATTCTGGGGGTTTAGAGATATTTAATGTGCAAATTTCATGGAGGATCAAGTAGCAGTTCTAAGTAAAACTCCAAGGTTCTCTGTAAACAGAGGCCTGAGAAGGGAAACAAGACAGGCTCTTAGTGCCTCAGTGCACTGTTTTTCTCATCATCCACTAAATTATGAATTGAATGAAGTTACCCAGACACCTACAAAATCAAACGAGACTTCAGTGGATTTTCAGTTGAGATAAACAACTTGACTGTTGACTTGTACAATGTTTAATTTATTGATGCTTATATAGTTATGGACACTCAGTCTAAATGAACAATGAATTTGCATTTTCAAAGCAATAACTTCATTTGGGAATCTGAACAATAAATGGATATGGCAGCTCTTCCAAGGGAAGAAACTTTTTTCATGGGTATCCCATTGATATCATAACTCTATATGTTTGTAACCAGTAAGTTGAACAACAGTACTTACTGTCAGCATGTTTCTGGCCTTGTGCTAGAGTGTGAGGTTTCTGAAATGAATAAAATAGTCCCTTGCTTTCAAAAAAGCTCATTGTGCTTCATTTTATGGAACCTGAGAATGAAGTTACCTACTAAGAAATGCTTGTGGCTAACTGGGCTCAAATTTATAAAACGGAGCCCAACAGCCAGTTTTACACAGGGGCTTCTCACATAAACTGTGCATCATGAAGAAGTCTACACTGAACTACCTGCCTCTGCACTGCACTGCCTGCCTGCATGGTGTTCCTGCCTTTTGAGCCAGCCCTTATAAAGCAGTTTCTGGGATCCTATTTCAACCAATAGGACTGGGACTTTCCCCATCCAATTGGAGCCACACAGTGATAGACTGATCAGCTTCTTTACCAACCAGTCGGAGCAGTTCTATTATTTTTTATTTTAAACATTTTAAAATTAACGTTTGAATACAGATGTCTTCATTTTCCCACCACTACTTTCCCTTGCCCTACTCACCTCCACCTCCCACCCTCAATACTACCCTCCTTTGGCTTTGTCCATGGGTCCTTTATGCATGTTCCTTGACTGCCTTTTCCCCTGTTTCCCCCGTTATTTACCTCCCCCATCCCCTCTGTTTACTGTCAGTTTGTTCTTAATTTCAATGTTCCTGGCTATATTTTGCTTATTGGTTTGTTTTGTTAATTAGCTTCTACTTATAGGTGAGATCATACGGTATTTGTCTTTAACCACCTGACTTATGTCACTTAGCATAAGGTTCTTCAGTTCCATCCATGCTCTCCCAAAGGGTAGGAGTTCCTTTCTTCTTTGTGCTGCATAGTATTCCATTGTGTAAATGTACCACAGTTTTTTGACCCCCTCATTTACTGATGGGCACTCAGGCTGCTTCCAGCACTTGGCTATTGTAAATTGTGCTGCTATGAACATTGGGGTGCATAGGTTCTTCTGAATTAGTGTTTTAGGATTCTTAGGGTGTAATCCTAACAGTGGAATTGCTGGGTCAAAAGGCAGTTTCATTTTTAGTCTTCTGAGGAAATTCCATACTGTTTTCCATAGTGGCTGCACCAGTCTGCATTCCCACCACCAACAAACTAGGGTTCCATTTTCTTCACAACCTGGACAGCATTTATTATTTGTTGATATGTTTATGATGGCCATTCTGACCTGTGTGAAGTGGTATCTCATTGTGGTTTTAATTTGCATCTCTCTGATGGCTAATGATGCCGCATATCCTTTCATATGTCTCTAGGCCCTTTGTATGTCTTTCTTGGAGAAGTGTCTGTTCAGGTCTTTTGTCTATTTTTGAATTGGATTGTTTGTCTACCTGGTTGGAGTTGGGTGAGTTCTTTATATATTTTGGAGATCAAACCCTTGTCTGAGACATCTTTGGCAAATATGTTTTTCTTTTTTTTTTTCTTTTTATTTATTTTTATTTTTTATTTATTTTTATTTTTTTTAATTTGGTTACTTTTCAAGTACATTTTTTTCCCTCCCCCCCCCCCCCCCCCCGCCTGGTCTCCCCCCTCCCTCCCATTCCCATCCCTCCCCCCAGTCCTCATCTCTGTGTCATTCATACTTGTTCCTCAAAATCCCTCCCCCCTTTTTCCCCTTAAGTTCCCTTCCCTCTCCCCTCTGGTCGCTGCCCACTTGTTCTCTATTTCAGCGTCTTTGTTTTTATTCTGTTTGCTTGTTTGTTTTATTCTTTAGCTTCCTGTCAAAGGTGAGATCATATGGTATTTGTCCTTCAATGCCTGGCCTATTTCACTCAGCATAATGCTTTCCAGTTCCATCCATGTTGTTGCAAAAGGTAGTAGCTCCTTCTTTCTCTCTGCTGCATAAAATTCCATGGTGTATATGTACCACAATTTTTTGATCCATTCATTTACTGATGGGCACCTAGGTTGCTTCCAACTCTTGGCTATTGTAAATTGTGCTGCTATGAACATTGTGGTGCATAGGTTCTTTGAAATTGATGTTTTAGGATTCTTGGGGTATAATCCTAGCAGTGGAATTGCTGGGTCAAAAGGCAGATCCATTTTTATTTTTCTGAGAAAATTCCATACTGTTTTCCATAATGGTTGTACCAGTCTACAATCCCACCAACAGTGAACTAAGGTCCCCTTTTCCCCACACCCTCTCCAACATTTGTTGTTTGTTGCTTTGTCTATTATAGCCATCCTGACTGGTGTAAAGTGGTATCTCACTGTGGTTTTAATTTGCATCTCTCTGATAGCTAACGATATTGAGCATCTCTTCATGTGTCTCTGGATGTTCTGTATGGCAAATATGTTTTTCTGTACAGTTGGTTCCCTTTTCATTTTGCTAATGTTTTCTTTAGCCATGCAGAAGCTTTTTATTTTGATGAAGTCCCAATCGTTTATTCTTTCTTTTCTGTCCCTTGCTCTAGGGGGCAGATCGGTGAAAATATTGCTGTGTAGAGTATCTGAGATTTTCCTGCCTATATTCTTCTCTAGGACTTTTATGGTATCATGACTTATATTTAAGTCTTTTATCCATCTTGAGTTTATTTTTTGTGTATGGTATAAGTTGGTGGTCAAGTTTCTTTTTTTTTTTTTTTTTTTGCATGTAGCCATCCAGATGTCCCAACAGCATTTGTTGAAGAGGTTCTTTTACTCCATTTTATGCTTCTGCTCCCTTGTTGAATATTAATTGACCACAGAGACTTGGGTTTATTTCTGGGCTCTCTGTTCTGTTCCACTGACCTGTGTGTCTGCCAGTACCAGACTGTTTTGATTACTGTGGCCTCGTAATTATAGTTTGATGCCAGGTATCGTGATCCCTCTTACTTTGTTCTTCTTTCTCAAAATTGCCAGAGCAGCTCTATTCTGGCCAGTCAGGACTATGCCTTTTTGAGCTAATCAAACTGCAAGTATTTGGAGTCCTCATTTGCATGAGGACAGACCAATCAGGGGCCAGAGGTGGGGACTTTTGTCTGTATGTAACCAAACTAGTGGGGTCCCACTGCCTGCTGCCCATAGGCAATAACTGGAGACGCAGTCAGGTGGAAGGGAAAATGGAATTTTTATTTACTTGTAGATATAGACAGTAGATTTCTTGATGCCCATCTTTGCCCCTGCAGCTGGAAGAGTGAGCAGACTGCTGGTGGGTGACCACCATAGCTGTTTCCCACAGCTTTGTGTGCAGGGGAGGGGCATGGGATGTGTCACCCAGCCAGGCTACCTCCGAGGACCTGCCCGCTCAAATGTCCTCTCCCCATCCCATACAGCCCCCTTCTTAGCAGCCTTGCTCCCAGCACCAGTAGTGCTCCTGGTCAGGCCTGAAGTGCTCAGGGAGGGGTGCAGGGCCTGACCCTCCCCAGCTACACTGGAGTCAAACTGACCAGCCTGCTTTGGCATGGGCCATGGGCAGGTGGGCAGCCACCACGCGTGGGTTACCAGCCTAGCCGGAGGCATGGGCAGTGGGTGGTGGGCAGCCACTGTGGCTTTCCGCCTGGGGAAGGGGCACAGGGCTTGCTGGCAAGCGCCTCTCTGAATCTGGTGGCCCAAGCATCCCCAAGTCTTTGGGCCTCAGCCTCTTCCCCTCTTACCAGAGCTTGCAGTGCTTCAGGGCCACCCTACAGTGCTCAGGGAGGGACCCTGGGAATGTTCCTAGGCCACCCAGTCCCCAAGGTCTGTGGTTTAGGAACTTCATTACCTATCAGTCAGTTAGGTAGGGAGAATCCAAGAGCTCAGTGTTTCTAGCACTCTCCTTTTAAAGGCCTCCCCAGAATCTTTTGCATATTGGAAGTTGATGGGAGGGTATGTCCCTCCCATTCAGTCACCTTACTAGTTTTCTGGACTAGCCTTGCGGCCTCTTTTTTTCTCTGTCATGTGTGTGTTGTCCCAGTTGCTGGGGTTACACACCCATGCATCATCTTTGGCACTTCACTCCTCCCAGTTTCTGGGGGGTGTCCTTCCCTTATGTATATAAACCAACTGCCCTCTGGCTAGGGGAACACACTTTCTCATTCTACTTAAGGCAGAAGATGGCAGTTCCCTGGTTGAGCTGAAACACTGAAGCTGTCTTGCTGAAGCAGAGCAGACCAGTGTAGTGCAAAGGAGATGGCGTGGAGCAGAGAAGAGCTGTCTAGACGGAGAGGGGCCTAGCCCCTGGGGCACCTCCACAGCTGTGCTATTCACAGTATTACTGTGTCACAGTTGGGCTGTTTTGCATTGAATAGTTTCCTTCTTCACTGCATTCTAAATTGGGGATTCTTATTGGTATTGAATTGCTGCCAGTGATCACTGGTTGACATTCCATGGTGCCCATTGTAGGGCTCTGAAATGACATCTCAGTCTCCTGATACTGTGTCCAAACGGGTTCTTCTGGTGTTTGCACAAGCCTCTTGTGCTTGAGTTGTACTCCTTGAGGTGCCTGAGCCTCTTCTCTCAGATCATGTCAGATCCAAGACTTCCCATGGTTGCGAGATAGATCTTGGATGCTTTAGCTTTATTTGGTTTAGGTAGGAGACCCTCATCTAGTGACTGTAATTCATACATTCAGACCAAGAGGGCCACGTTATACCATTCATAGTCGGTGCCCATAAAAGGGGTTCCCTCAGTTGTGGTTGGTACCTAGGGAGGATATATTCCAGGTTGGGGCTGGGCCTTGTGGATGAAGTTTGTGAGGATGTTCACACTAACGGGCCCTTGTTGGGGTCACCACCAATATGGAGGAGTGCAAAATGAGTAAACTGTGCTCTAATTTTTACGTGCTCATCGGCCACTGTGGTGAAGAGAATTGCAATTGGCTAGGGCTATGAACAAAAATCACAAAGTTTATCTTAAGCTTTGTTAACTAAGAGGGGATGCCTTTGCACCTTCAAAGCTTGTTTATATGCATGCTCAATTATAACAAAGAAAATGCCTCCCAGAAACAACAGAAAGCTTATTTTTAATTAAAAAAATTTTAAATTTATTATTATTTTAAAGATTTTATTTATCTTTAGAGAGAGGAAGGGAGGGAGAAAGAGAGGAAGAGAAATAGCAGTGTGTGGTTGCCTCTCCAGCGCCCCCTACTGGGGACCTGGCCTGCCACACAGGTATTTGTCCTGACTGGGAATCAAACAGGTCAACCCTTTGGTTCTCAGTCGGTGCTCAATCCACTGAGCCACACCAGCCAGGGTGGAATTTTTTTTTTTAACTGGTGTCTTGAGATTCCTAAGTGAAATCAAGAGGCTACTATTGCCTCCTGTAGGAAAAAAATAATTCTAAATTAGGTAAATACCTTGATAAATTAAAAGGAAATAGTGCTTGTGAACCTGGAACAAAAGGGGAGTCATTGGAGAACTTTCTCTCTGACCCTTATGCTTGTGACTCAAATATCAGGTTCACTGAAGCAGCTCCAGAAGATCCCTCACTTTGCAGTCTCCCACCATTGCCTACCATGCTACCTACCTGCTACCATTTTTTCCTATTCCCCCATCTTTGTCTTCAGATGGCACCTGCTATCTGATGCTCAGGCTTCACCTCTATTGCCATTTTCACTCTTCTCCCAGGAAAACCTACCCCTTTAAAAACCTTCCTTTTTACTTTTGGATCCATAATTTTTCTTTTGGGTTTTGTACTGTGCTGTCTGTGTTTATGTGTGTCTATGTATGTCTCTTATAGATATGATATCATTAGATATTACTGCCAAATTGATTTATAAATGCAAATTTAGATTGCAAAAGGGTTTTATTCATTTGGCTTAAAACAAATGAGCACTCATACAAATTGGGGAAATAACAGAAATTTAACAAAATTGTTTTTAAAGTGCATGTGATCTAGAATTAATGTATAGTAAATAAAAACTAGCTCAATTAAGCTAGTGAGTTTAATTAAGGACATGTAGTTGTCTCCTGCTGTCTAGTTTTGGAGCTAACAGACCAAATGGAAAACCAGGGTATGAGGTGGAAAACTTAATGTGTCATTTTACAATTGCAGAAGAGCACAAGATGCCTCAGATTGAAATCCAGACACTTGTGATAAAGATTGATTAGGATGTTATGGTAAAAATGATTACATATAGAAAATAAAACATGCATTTGGTAACAGTAGGTATGAGGAATAGAAATACATTTTTATTGAAGGAAACGGAAGTTATTTTTTCTAAAGCAAATGATTGTTCTGGAATAAGCAATAAGGAAAAAAGATGAAAGATTTGTGAATATTGCAGAAAGTTTGTGTTGTAGAAGGTCCATGAAAAAAGAATCTTGAGAAAGAAATGTATGTATGGTCAAACTAAAATTGGAATGGATTTGTTTAAAGTATGCTGATGCAGAATAGGAATTTGGGCTTTTTCTCTCTTTGTTAAATGGACAAAAGTTCTATTCTGTACTTTTGGTGTGCTCAGTAGGAAATTGTAAAGGGAAAGTGAAGATGTGCTCCGCATCACCAGGGCTCTGATTGTTTAGGTAAACCAAACCTTAATATTTAAGAAGCTAAATTTTACTCCTAACCATTTACCTTTCTGTAGTAACTTGTGAACTTTTTTAAGTGAATGATTAAATGCATAACTAAAATAAAGGAATCTCTCTTTAGAAAAGGGGGAAATGAAAGTAATTAGGCCTATTTTATGTTTGGAAGTGGTTTTCAATTCAGTTGCCCTCAAGAATAAAAATGTATTATATTAATAATGATCCATATGTATTCTCATTGGGTAGAAGCAGTCCCATGTTGAAAGGCTACAGACACAGCAGGTACTAAAATACTTTTAGAAAGGATTTTTCTTGCTTGGAAAATTTCCACAGAGTCCCATAGGGACAGGGGAACCTATTTTACTAGACAAATTCTATACCAGGTGTGCAAAACTTGGCTGATATTGTAGCATTTCCATTGAGCTTATCAACCCCAGTCCTCTGGTTCTATAGAACAAACTAACAAGATAGGTAAAACTCAATTGGTAACACTTACTGAATTTTTTAATCTGCCTTGGCCTAAATCCTTTTCCTTGGTACTGCTTATCTTGAGATCTATTTCTTTTGGTAAACATTGATTGTTTGTTTCTAAAATTCTTACCAGAAGACCTATCCTGTGAAGCTAGATCAAGGAATATGTGAATCTGCCTTATTAAGAAGACCTTCAAACTTATTTCAAGAGACTAATGAAAGCTGTTAAAATTAATGCAAGCTCGTAGGGCAGTCTTCCCAGAGCGCATTCCCAGAAGACCAAGATACTTGAACATCATGGTGTATAACCTGGATACATGGTCCATTGGAAAAGACATCTCCACAAGGACTCCCTCTGGCCTCACTGGAATGGACCATACAGGGTATTGTTCACTCATGCCTGAGTTGCAAAGTTTTAAAGAGATATGTTTTTATTTTAAATGGTTCCCAAACTTGTACTTCATTTACCTGATTGAATATCCCAGCCTATAGGAGACCTCAAAATTAAAGTTATTCAGAACAGAAAACCACTCGAAAAGCCAATGGCATTCAAAACAGATGCTTTTTCTAGGATCCAAGGGCTGGGTCAGTAAGATCAACTCCTGCTGTGTGTAACTTAGGTTTTATTTCATAGTTGCTAATTATATATTCTAGTTATTCCCTGTTATAAACCCTTAGCTATACAGTACTTCTGATTTTTGCTGTTTTAACCTCTGTAAATGGGAAACCCTAGGCATAGCTGTATTATTATATAGTGCTTTCAAACCTCAGCCTCCTCACGAAGTCTGTCTGAATGCCGGATTGCCTTCCAATGCCTGTTTCTACCTCTGGTAAAGTAGATGGTCCCCGCTGTTGTTTCTGCCAGCAGTTTCTCCACTGTCCCTAACTTTGCTCTTGATTCCAGCATACCTTTCTCTTCTGAACGAATGAGGTTAAATTGCAGGAAGGAGTTCTACCTTTCCCCTGTATCTGCCTAAATTCATCTTATGCATTGGCCACACTTCGTCCAGGTGGGACCCAACCACTAATTCCCACAGTTGAATTAGTTGCTAGCCACCCCTTATCACACTGATACCTATATCTTCAATGCCCTAAATGTAAGATATGCCTTAAATTGCACCTGTTTCAATCCTGACTTCTGTGTGACTCCCCTTTGTAAGGCTGTCGTGAATGGAAATAGCTCACACTGTCAAGAACCTAAATGTTCACCCTGCAGTGTTCAAACATTCCAGGAAGAACTTCTAGAGGGCTGGTCCAGCCAGACTGAGCTCTGGTTGGAAAGTGTTCACCCTTTCTGTTAATGAATGTATAAATGAACAAACTGTAGCAGGCACCCTTTGTGTCTCCACAGGTTTTATTTTATTTTATTTTCTGTACATACATAAATCAGCTTTGGGTATTTGATTGTCTAGAATTGGAGGCTGACTGGACAGTGCCTTTTGGGTCACTTGACATCATCTTTTACTATCAAAATGATTAGCAGGTATCCCTCCAACTTCTCATCAGAAAAAAAAGAGGGCCTTATCAGTAATAGATTGTTACCCTGATGAGGTTCCCTCTGTTTATGAAGATAACCCCTGTGGCCTTTCTGTGGGATATGACTTGCCAGCAGGTGTTTTAGGAAGATGAGGGTGATTGCTTTCTCAGCACTGCTTTTTCATGGGGTGGCTTTGGTATTGCTCAATTAGATATAATGATGTGAAGTAACTAGAACCATCAACTGAGTTGCTTGCTCAACTGCCAGAGCCATTTGAGCCCAGCCAACATCGTTAGACTCCCAAGCATGAGTAGTCCTCAGCAGCAGAGTCGCCCTTGATAACAGGCTTGCAGCCCAAGGAGGAGGTGGTGCCATAGCCACCATCCCCTCCTGTGCCTAAACAAGCACTTCCAGGCAGAGTGAGAAACAACCAAACTTGTCAACCTCACCAGGTTTGTTAAGGGACATGTCAGTTTCATTTCTGGTGTCAGTGGCTGGTTAGGATTTACATTTTCTGACATTTTCTTTTGGCTCCCAATTGGGCTTAAGCTGTTTTAAGGTTGGGGTTGCAAATTGCCATTCTAATTTGTTCAATATGTTTCAGTGTCAAGATATTGATGTTCTGTATAACCAAATGTTTAAAACCTCCTACAAAAAATTGAGTAATGGTTGCATGGAGGATAGAAATGATCTATCAAGCCACTGTATCACCTCCATGTTTGTAATTCATAATGGTTACGATGCCAAATACCTTATGTCAATCACCCCTGATTCCTCCTATGAACTGAGTGTCTTTGTTGTTCTTTAACTTTTCCAAATTGTTATGGCTGCTTTTATAAGAGAGTATGAATTTTTTGAGCTTGACAGCTACCTAAGAGACCTCATAAACAAATGGCCATAGTTGCTCTGTTGGCTACTGCCTCTGCCACAGGGCCTAAAGGAAACCAGAGCAGGTAGCCAAGGCTACTCTGGCATCGACACGTGACAAACTGACTTGATTAATCATCATCACTGTCTATGGACAGGTTCTGATCTAAAGGAGAGAGATGTGGACCCTGAGAATGAAGTTACCTACTAAGAAGTGCTCCTGGTGGCTAACAGGGCTCAAATATAAAAAAAACAGAGCCTAGTAGCCATTTCTACACAGGGACTTCTCATGCAAACTACACTTCAGGGAAAACTCTGCCTTGAGCTACCTCTCTTTCACTGAACTGCCTGCCCACACTGTGTTCCTGCCATCTGAGCCAGTCTTTTTAAAGGAGTCCCCTGGAATCCTATTTTAAATAACAGGACTGAGGCTTTCTCTGCCCAATCCAAGTTGCGCAGCTATTGCCCCATCAGCTCCTTTACCAACTTATCAGAGCAGCTCTTCTGAACAATCAGGACAGTGCCTTTGGGCCAGTCAAACTGCGGTATTTGGAGTTCTCATTTGCATGAGGATAGACTAATCAGGGGCCAGAGACCGGGGACTCGGGTCTGTATAAACCAGCTCTCTCCTAGAGGAGCACACTTCCTCTTTCCACTGAGGACTGAAGATTACGTTTCTCTGGCTGAGCTGAAACACCAAAGATGCCTTGCAGGTACAGAGCACTAGCAGACCAGCGCAGTGTGACGCAGACCAGCAAGGAGCAGAGCTTATCAGTCTAGTTGGAGAGGGGCCTGGTCCCAGGGCCATCCATGGCCACCTCCACAGCCATGCTGTTTTCACTGTTGCGCTGTGTCACAGTTGAGCTGTTTTGCACTGAATAAAGTTTCCTCTTTATAGCATTCCAAATTGGGGATTCTGTTGTTGAATTGTTGCCAATGGCCATTGGGTGATGATTGCAAGGTTGAATATTTTACCTTTAGTAAATTGAAATGCCTTATACCTGTTGTTGCAGTCAGTGAATTGAGGTTCTCTGTGATAAATTCTTTTGCAAATAAAGGATTGTTTTTATAAAAACAGGTTACTATAAATTGATCTTTTGTTTCTTATATGGGGGTCTATCTCAGAACCACTCAGGACCACTGTAAGCTGCCTCTTAAAATAAGTGTTTCAAATAATAAGATGGGAGAACTTCGGGCTTTCTGAGCCTTCAGTTTTTTGGCTACTTAGTTCCCACTTCTCCCCATCCCAGCTCTCCACTTCAGGGGCTGCTTCCCTTGCTGGTTCTTGCACAGCTCCTTCTTACCTACCTTGGTAATTTGCTCAGTATGTCTCTTAAACACGGAATTTATTTACTCTGATAATAGAATCTTTTATTGATTTTAGGGTTCAGTCCAATTTCTGCTTCCTTAAAGCTTTCCCCACACATATCCAGAATTCTCCTTTTATTCATTGAACTCTGGGAACAATGCCAGATCAATTAGCACTTGGTCAGTTTCTAGTGTTACAAGAAAATGATAACACAAAGAGGAACAACTTTTATTAAATGCTTAGTGGGTTCCAATGTTATAACCACTTAACGCTCAGGCAGTATTATTATCTTCCTTTTATAGATGAGAACGTAAAAACTCAGAGGAATTTAGTAACATGACCAAGGCCACGCAGCTGGGTAGTGGTGGGGCTGGGAGACAAACCCAGACTGTTTGACTCCTGTGCCTGAGCTTCCACCCATTGTTGTGTCTCAATCTATGGTCTGAACGTGTGCATTAGTTAGAATCACTTACGTGGGTGCTGTTTAAAAGGCGAATTACTGAACCCACCCAGATCTACTGTCTTAGAATCCATGGGTCTCGGTATGGAGCCTGGAAATCTGCATCTTAACAAGCTTTTCAAGTGATTCTTACAAACTGTATTCTGACAGCTATTGCACATACTTTTCTGACTTTTCATATTCATATTAACCTCTCTAATCAGACCGTAAACATTTTTAGCCCGGGGATTATGTTATCTACCAACTCCTGAATTCTAAAAATTTCAAAGTCTGTAATAGACATTTAGACATTTACTACATGTTTACTCAATACTTGGATTTTTGATGTAGGCAGAAGGATTAAATGTATTCATTAATAGTGAGAAATGTTCAATATGGTGGGACTTCCAATTAAAGCATTTAGTAGTAATAAAAGGCCGCACAGAGTTAGAATCCAGAGTTAGGGCCTAGTCTCATGAATACTCAGTTCTGACTGACAATGACTCACTGAATCTTCATTTCCTGCTTCAGTTTGCTTGCTTTTAAAATTGAGATTTTAGTAATAAAGGAACAGAGATATTGGTGAGAATTACAATTAGAATACAGAATAATAATAATACTGCTAACATACTATTTAGAAATGGAAGATCATCAACGAGCTTATTCTCTGAGTGAGATCACATAGGGGCCAGAAAAGCATTCTTAACCATCCATGCTGATAAAACTGCATCAGTTCAATTAGATATTAAGGGGCCCCACAGGGCTTTCCTCTACCCACCGACTGTGCTTGACAGTTGTTGGGCAAGCCACTGGAAGCCTGCCACTGCTGTGGGGTGACAGGGTGTTGTCCTTGTCCACATCATCTGGTCCATTATTTTAGACATCTTCCAATCCAGTCTCCTAGTTTTGGAGATGAGCCATGCAATTTCCTAAGGTAAAGCCAGAATTGTAATCCACAACTTAGTCCAGATTCAATGTTCTCCCACTACAACAGGCTACCTCCTTCATAACACATGTCATTGAACATATGAGCAAAAAAAAAAATCTAGTTAATATGCAAATAAGGCCAATAACACAGAAAAGATACTTATTTTCCATTTGTTTTTGCTCCTTATGGCTTAGTGTACTAGCATTTAATTTTTTTCCACTTTTACTTGAAATTTGACAAACTAAATCTTTATTTTTAATCTGAATGCTAACTATATCACTAGGCACTTGTTACCATTAAATTTTAACAATTGGATAATGTCCAATTAATAGTTTAAACCTTGTGGGTTATTATCCTGCTTAAGTGTGTTGCTAATTCTAATCAAAACTTTGTTTAAGGAATAGTATTGGAAACAACAAATGGAAAATGTGAACATCACCTACAGACTCTGTGGAGGATGGGAAATGTCTCATATTTATTCAGAGACCCAGTGGACTGAGGACAGTCAGCAGAGTCAGCACCTGCATTGGCACCTTTGTCTTTCTGGGAGTCCTTTGTTAAGGTTTCGCCATGACATATCTGCCCATTATCTGCCTGTAAATGTTTTAGATATTTACATAGAGATTTATTTATTTTATTTAGATATTTACATAGGTATCCCTAAAAGGGGCAGTTTAAACATTATAAAAGTATGTAATTCAGTTGTTTCTGAAGGATATACATACTCCAAAAAGCTTCACCTTGGAGAAATCTCAGGTGTTGTTAACTGGTGTATGTGCATTGTTGAAGCCCATCCAAATAAGAGATGAATTCAGCAGGCTTGTTCCTTTAAATGGACTCCTTGCCCAAAATAAAACTGGCCAGCCAATGATACTTATCTTAGTGGTGTTAGATTTTATATCACAAAGTGATGGTGTAGTGTCATAAACAAAGCTCAAAAGTGCTGACTTTTAAAGGCAGTTGGGTTGTTTTTTTTACTGGCTACTGTTTTATAGCTTTGTGTAAAATGCTAATGCCGTGACATTTGTAGAACTGTTATATCATTTTAATGAAAGAGTAACAGTTACTCATCTGAGTGTATTTCCCTTGCAAAATTCTTTAGTAGTTGATTATAATGGCAAGGAGTGTTGTTTTTTTTTTAAGCTCCACAATTTGATCCCACATGGAACCAGATCCCATTTGTTTTAGTATAGTTTGTCCCCAAGTAGAATGGAGCCAAATCCATCGACAGCATTTGTTGTCCCAAATCTAGGCTCATTTTCCTCATGACCCCACTTAATTTGATGTATAGTCCAGGCAAGCTAAGCCTGCTCTTCTTGAGAAATAGGGCTTTCTGCTTCCCTTTTAAGTGTTTAGGGGTATATAGTCATGCATTTTCATCTACTGAAGAATGATCTTAATTGCCATTACAACCAATCAAGGAAAAATTTGGGGCTTTAAAACTTTATCTTGTGATTATGTAAAAGGACCGCTGGGATTGATTCCTATTGTGGGACCCTGTTCAGCATATGCTGTCATACCAGGGCCTCTGTGAGAGGAAATGGCCATTTAGCACTGTGGACAGTGGAATTAGATCTGCTCTCCCAGCTGATCGCCACTCTACCAACCTGCAGCTTTTTTCTGCAGTGGAAATGACTCCTGTCTCTCCCTGTCTTCTCTTCTCTGTCTTTTCAGACAGAAGCCCCAGATAAATCTTATTTCATGAACAGAAATTTTATTTCAGAAAATTACATCCCTGGTGCCCTCAAATAAATGCTTGGGATACACAGATTCGGCTTCATTGTTGAATGTTTTTACCCATTACAAACTCGTATGTGCTTGTGAGATGTGGGAGCCTGAATTTACTTTGCTTACCATATATAACTTTTTCTTTACTTTCCATAGTTTTTCTTTTGAACCAACTAATTTCATCATCATTCTGCTATAAGATAAAGGGTTTTACTGCTGAAATGATTGATTGTTGAGACATGGCTTTTCTTTTCCCCAGGGTTTTCTTGAGCATAGATATAAAATATTGCAGAGAGATGTGGAAACTAGAATGTATTCCCTCAGCCTGAGCTGATTGTTTATTAAACCTACTATCGGGAACAACAGTGCTTTTTCTGCATTGTGTCTAGCTTTGATTAATAATTTTGGAAATAATTTTCTTCTAAAATGGTGCCTGTACAATATCATTTCAAGGATGTAACAATGAAATTAATGTCCTTTTAATTGCCTGATGTTCCATAGAGTGACCGTTCACACAATGTTATTAATTAAATGAAACACATCTGTTTAGATTCTCATTGGTAGCCTAGTTTACTATAGTCCATCATTCACAATGAAAGGGCTAGAGTTTTTGTTTGTATTTGTGTAGGTGCTGAATTGAATGTGTACAATTATGAATATTTATCAGCTCATCAAAATACAATTTTTTTTTCTGTTAAAATGTCACATTTTGGGGGGTTGATGTCTTAATTTATTACATTTTAAGAACTGTAATAAAAGTGAATTGAAAATCACTTTGTCATTTAATCGTATATATCATTAGCTATACATTAAACTTCAGGGGTCTGATACTACTAAGAAAAACTACAATTATGTAGTAACGAAAGTTTATAAAACACTTTCACAAATACTTGCCCCTCACAACAACTCTGTAAGGCACATTTGTAATTCCAGTTTGACTATTGAGAATACTGAGGTTTTTAGTAATAAAACAGATGTTTGATTCTTTTCCTTTTCCCAGTTTTATTGAGTTACAACTGACAAATAAATATATTTAAAGTGTACAATGTGATGATCTGGTGTTTGCGTGCTTTGTGAAATGATTACCACCATCGGGTTAATTATTATGGATGTTGGCTTCGGACCAGTGTAAAAGATGTCATTTACTATATGTTGCTGAATAACATGAGAATTTAAATCTAAATTGTTTGTTACTGGGAAACAAGGATGAATATAAAGACAATTTGCATGTGGTATTTTGGTCATGGCAGTACTAGGGTGTTTCCAGAAAGTTGTCGACCAAGTGTGCTATGTTATATCATGGGTAGATAGACCTGGTTGTCCTGAACTTAGATGCATTTTATCTTTATGTATTTACTTAAATGTATCTTTAATGTAAGTATAGTTGGTATACAACTTATATTGGTTATGTTAGTTTCAGGTGTACAATACAGCAATTTGACTTTTCTATACCTTACAGTGTAATGACCCCACTAATTAGATGCATTTTAGATGGTACCTGTGCCATTGCCAGTCCAGCTTCTGGCCATGAAAAGGCCAGGGTTCTGTCAATGAGGTGTAAGGCAAACAAGGACTTTTGATAGGAGAGTGTTGTAGGACCACAGAGTCAAAGACCAGAAAGGACCCCACAGACCATGGTCATTTCCTCATTTGAGAAGCCTCAAACAGTGAGAGCAGCTGGCTGTTATGGTGGGTGACTTTGAGCACAGAAAAACTCCTAATTCTCAGTACTTCTCCCTTCAGCAGGATTGGTCTTCTTGTCCCTCACCTATTTCAAATAGAAGAATCTTTCTATTGGGTAATAGCCATTCGGCAGAAATATCTGCATAGTTTGTAGTCATGACATATTTTTTTCACGTGTAAACAATTAGTGTTCTCTGGATTGTCTCTTCCTCCCTTCCTTCTTGTAGACATTTTTCCTGGGTAATTTTGTGCATTCCCAAGTGTTCAAATATTGTAATATACTGGATTCTTGCTTCTGTAGCACAACATCACCCTGATATTCCAGGCTTACTGTTTTTTACAAATTGAAATCCGATTCATAATCCCGTCCCTCAGATTTTCTCTTATTTCTTTATCTTCAGGAATGGCACCTGTATCTTATCAATGGCATAAATTAGGAGCCTCAGTAAAGTTTCCCTTCCCATGTGTAAAATAGGCTATTAAGTTGTGTTGACTGTACCTGTCAAAGATTACTGGAGCTGCCTTTTTCTTCCTCTCCACGGCTGCTGCCCTCCTTGAGCCCTTCATCCTCTCTCACATGCATCGTCGTAACTGACCTTGGGCGGCTCTGGTCTCTGTGCTGTGTTTCTCTCCTCTCAGTTTATCCTTTGGATTCTTATCACTGATTTTACAGAACTAATTAAAAATTTTGAATGAATTCCCTTAGGTTCAGTTTCCTAAGATTATAGTCAAAGACCTTCACAATCTGATTCCATTTTAACAACAAAATATATATGTATGTATATAGGTGTATGTTTTAATATACATATATGAGTACACACATCATGTGTGTATATATGTACATATGTGCATACATGAATATATAGTTTAGCTTATTTTTGCTATTTTCTGCCATGTTACATGTGTGCTAATCACACTAGACAACCTACAATTCCTCGAGTGCAAAGTAAATATTCAAGCCTTCTTGCCTTCCTTCTTCCTATATGATAATACTCTATTTATGCTCTATAATCAACCTCAAATTTATCATCTCCTTGTGAAACCTCTCTTGACCATTCCTTCTCAATTCCTTGTTTGACCTTGTGTTCCCAGGGGGATTGAATTTCTGAAAAATTTTCCCTTGCTATAGAATGGACTTAAGCATTACATTCAGAGTGGTTTCAATCATTGCAGTTCTGCCCACTCTTGAAGGAGGGAAGTAATCAAGATTTGTTCATGAGGCTCTGTCAATAGTCTTATTAACCTTAGCTGGGATGGTCTGATTTCTCCTCATCTGAACACATCACATCCCTTTTATTTTCAGACTTTTATGGTTAACCTGACCTGGACAAAACTATTGCCAAAGCTGGGGAACAAACTAGTTGTGTAATCCAGGCTCTTCAGATAGAATTATTCAGTTTCTGTGAATTTCTTATTTCTCAGACTTCATATTATGGGGTTTTCTGATTCCGCGCCTGACCTAACTTGAGATGGCTGAATCTGTGCTGTTAGCCACCTGCCTGATTATTTTCTTCTGTCAATTACCTGCCATCTGAATCCCTGGGTACTGGACTGCTGCCATCTGTACCTGTATCTTTTGGTTATCTGCCAAGCTGTCCAGTATTGTGTGCTTCTGTGGTCATCTGAAATCCTTTACCTTGATTCTCCTTGTACTGACCAGTGACCTGTAGCTTAGAATCTTGGGAGCCAAACCAATAATTTGTTACCTTTGAGGGGAAATATACTGTAATTAGAATATAGGTACTTGTAATTGGAATATATCATGGATTTATTCCTTTTGTTGAAAATGGAGAACATGACTGAGAAAACGAGGCCTCGGGTAATTTTGATGGAGACAAAAAAGTAGGGACTGGGAAACGTCTGGCATTCAGGGGAGTGACACGGGACAGCAGCTTGGTATCTAGGGAAAGGGACCCCAGAAAGGGTGAGGAGACATCAAAGACAGCTTCAGCTCTTTCAGTATTTGTCCTGGGGCCGGAATGAGTTCCAGCTGCATATGCCCTTACTATCCAACATAAAATAGGACTCTTACAGTAGATATAAATTTACTAGCTAATTTATTTAAACTTTTGGAGTTGGGACTAGGTCTAATCATTTAAATACATAAAAAAAGCTCCATGTATCTCTTTGGGCATGTTATTACACTTTCCAGGACCTAGCACCTGAAAATGGTTATTGAGAACAATAAAAACTTAATTAGAATATTTCATTTCATAGAAAAATTCAAATTTAACAGCACAAATTTATAGTATACAGTTTATTTTTGAAGTATTATTTAAGGTGGGAAAATGTCCTTCCTATTTCTTGGTAGGATTAAGTATTCAAAGATTTGCAGTGAAATAACGTGACTTGAGTAGACATGGTTTGGGTCTACTAGGTGTCTGGAGACACTGGCTGTCGGGGAGAGAGTGGGATCTTTTCACCAGGCCCAGGTCACGGGTTGGAGAAAACTTGTCTAGTGATAGAGGCTTGGCCTGGAGCAGGAACACAACAGTCTCAGATTTATTGTGATAGGAAAAGGTGGGGACAGTTCTAGGTGATCCAGAATCAGTGTAGGGTGACTGACCATTGTTTTGGGACATCTCCCCATACCTATATTGAGAAAATGGAGAGAAATGCAGATCCTAGGGGAAGAGGCTGGAAAGAACTGTAATCCAGGAGGCAGTATGATGCAGTGGAACAAATACCATCTCTTCCCTTATGTATAAGGTGCTGGTCATAGCATCTCATTGCTGAGAGGTGAAAGGAATAATCCGAGGTAACGTGTTAAATATATGAAGAGCTTAGAATAGTGCCTTACCATTAGTGTGTGCTCTCATTCACTGTCCATACTGCCTAGCCATCTTCAAGTGCTTTTATTGGGCCTGGAAATGAAAGTCACCTTCATTTAGTAGGACTCCAGCCAAAAATAATGGAAATGTGGGCAGAGCTCCAGTCCTGGCAGAGGAAGTGCAGCCACAGAAAGGGTAATAAGTCAAATGAATGGGACAGAGGTGGGTGGGCTGCAGCTGCCTGATGCTTTCACAATGCACTGGTTTCTGTTCTTGGCTAGCAAAACGAGGGAATTAGAAAATATTTGATCATAAAAAGACAGTTTATATTGATTTATCGATGCCAAATATGCATAGGAGATGATCTTAAAAGCAATAGTAAAAAATGCCCAAGTCATTCTTTGGGGTTATGTTTATGAGTCCTAGAATGACAAGAACCATTGTTTTTTATTGCCCTTTTCACCAAGAATGCTAGAGCAATGTTTTTCTGTTTAATGCTATAATAATAATTATTATCATTGCCCCATTAACTTCTGTATGAAACAGGACACTATGCAAATCTCTAGTGGCCAGACTAAACTCAAGGAAGAGACTGAAAAGCCAACCAAAGAAAGCCTTCCTTTCTTCCCCCCCCACCCCCGCCACGGTGCTGTGTGACAGGAGAGGAACAGCCGTGATGGGCTGGGCCCTGGGGAAGATCATGGAGATAAGCTCAGAGGTGAATGAGGCAGAGATCCTCTGTGCTGGGCACGTAGCTTCCATGGGGATTATCAGTTGTCAGTGGGAATGTGATTTCAGACCATAATTCATTCACAGTAATGCTGTCTTTGTTATGCAAGGCTGATTCCCCCCAAATAAATGGAAGCAGGAATTAAGAAATCTAGAATCACCTATTTGTAAATCACACATCAGAGATTCTGTTGAAAACTTTATTAGAATTACACATGAAACATTGGTGAGGTTTTGAAAGTTCCCATTCGTTTGTTCTGCAAGACACAATTAGGTGACTGAAGCCCCCAGGGCAAAACAACAGGTTTCATTTAGTAATGGTTTGTGCTGGCTTGCTGTGTTTTTGTTTGGCCCAAGAGCTAAGAATGATGTTTACATTTTTATATGGTTGAAAAAAAATGGAAAGAAGAAAATTTTGTGTCATCTAATAGTTATGTGAACTGCACATGTCAGTGTCTGTATTTATTGCGACACAGTCACATTAATTCATTTTCATGTTGTCTGTGGCTGTTTTTGTGCTTCAGTGACAGAGCTGAGTAGTTCCAACAGGAACTGGCCTATGGCCCGGAACACCTAAAATATTTACTCTCTGGCCCTTTATAGAATCATTTGCTGATGCCTGATCTTGGCTTTCGGCATAGCTATCCATAACAAATCACATAACAAATCATAACTATTTTACTGTTGCCCACGTATAGAAAATGTAGATCTTCAGGGTTTGAAGCACATTGGATGACAAGGATTGACAAGATCGCACTTATCAGTTGAGAAAATGCAAAATGCCAGTATATGGTACATAGTGGGTCTTTTAACTGTTCATTAGATGAATGAATGAAATGACTATGACTTTTGAGGCAGAAAACGTACTTATGCTAAAAACATGATTATGGTTTTTGGTAATAAGAAAAAGGCTATGGCCATGATAGAAACTGGTTCATGGTATATATACAAGTAATATATGCTGTTTATCTGAGATGATGGTTATATATTAATATTTCCTCCTTGGAATGTTGATGGGAATGAAGACTATATGTAATAGCCCTGTTAAATAATGGTGGTCTTCTGAATGTTAAAAAACAATTAAGAACCCACTTCATTTGTTTTGGCAAGTCACATGTATATTTTAAAACTAAAAGACAATCCTTTTCCCCAAATCTATTGTATCAGTAAGGAGTATGTTCTGCTGCAACTACTAGGCAGCCTGGATAACAGAAGCCTAAAAAATAGGTGTTTATTTGTTTATTTACCTTTCTGACTCAACTATGTCTTTAGGGACCTAAGCCTTTTCTGTTTTCCCACTACTGCCCTTGGCATGCTGGCTTAGAATTGCGTGCTGGCATTGTAGCTGCTGCAGGTCCAGGCATAAGACCTGTGTTTAGAGAAGAACTAAGGTGATGTGGGGTGGGGTGGATGGGTCGTGGGGGACATATAATCCTTATCAGAATAAGAAGAAGTTCACAGTGGCTGCTGAATGACTTCTGTTTATGACCCAGTGGCTAGAATTGCCATATGTTCACTCCTAGCTTCAAGAACAGGCTGCAAATGTATTCAGACTTTAATGAAAGCAGGCAGGTGGAAGAAGTATAACAGGCAGGAATGGGTATGAGAAGTATCTGCTACATCCACCAATAATGTAAGTAACCAGTATAGAAATAAGCACTCCATCATTTTTCTTTGTGTGAGTACACTTTAAGAAGATACAAATATTCTTAAGAGCCAAAGCCAAAATGGGTAATGAACATAGCAAAATTCAGCAAGCACCTGCTGACTTAGATAACAGTGATAGCTGTTTTAGAGAATATTGTTCGTGTTCATTTCCAAATTATCCGAAAACATCATGTTTTCTATATTGTACAAGCATAGTTAATAGTTATACACATTTGGAGAGGAAAGAGGCATTGAATCATCTTTGTGACTTGTGCAAAGTAATTAAACATTTTTGTGTGGAAACATTTCACATGAAAACTGGGACTGGGTGTGAAAATGTTGATCTGTTTCCATTTTAATTCTCATTGTACAATATAAATGCAAATCACAGAATGTTGGAGCAAGTAGGAGGGCCTTCACAGACCGTTTAGTCCAAAGTTCCAATTTATGATTCCAAGTGGGCCTCACTGTGCCTTCCCTATGGGAAGGTATCTGAGTCCTATCCAGGATGACAGGACGGAGCTGCCTGCTTTGTTATCGTGGTCTCACCGACTTCCCTGAGTTGGTGTACAATGTACAGGTCAATGCTTTCCCTTCCCTGGTAATCTTTGTACAGCAGATGGGAATTTATGGAGTGCCAGATAGCTTTTCTGCTTTCATTGCTTCAGTCTATTTGAATGGTGAGTGATTTCATTGTGCCCAGATGCAAGTCCTACTTCTACTCTGAAATCAGTTTTGAGGAGAGGAGTCATTCTGTCTTACTTCTAATCTGATTCAGAGGAAATGATTGATGCTGAAGAAGTTGAAGGGATTATTCAGTTCAACCTCCTCATTTTTTTTTGAATGAATAAACAGAGTCCAAGGTTCGAGCAATATGCTAAGGTCACACAGATATTTAGTGTCAAAATAAAAATTTGGTTCCATGCTAACAGAGAAGAGTTGGATGTAGAAGTAAAGGTGCAACAAAACAAAACAAAAAACATAATCTTGAGATCTGAGACCAAGATGAAAACATATGCCTTTGTCTTTGACCTGCTCTTTTAAAAACAGCTTTAATCAGGTATCCTTGACATACGACAAACTGTACATATTTCAAGTGTACAGTTTGATTGCATTTGATATACATACAAAAACACTTATACTCAGATATATGTGTATATAAATACAGTGTGAAGCAGTAGCCAGAATCAAGGTAATTAACATACCCATCACCATCAAGAGTTTCTGAGGGTACCTTTGAAAATGTGCCTCTTTTAAAAATGTGCTTTTTTTTTTACTGGCTATTCTTAAAATTTATCTTTCTCACTAATTATTATTTCATTTTTGCAATTCAATTATGAGATGCTTTGGTGCAATTTTGTTTTCATTTCTTTTATTTGGACTTCATTGAGTTTCTTGGGTCTGCAGGTTGATAGTTTCTACCAAACTTGGAAAAAATTCAGCTATAACTTTTCAAATACTTTTTGTCTTCTTTTTATTTTCCCTCTTTTCCAGGGCCTTTGAAAGCACATACAATATATTAAGCCATTTGAATTTGTCCCACAGCTGACCGATGCTGTGTTATTAAAAATTTTCTTGTTTTTTTTTGATATTGCTATATTTTCAAGTTCAGTAATCTTTTATTCTGCAATTTCTTTTCTCCTGTTAATACCATCAGTGTATATTCATTTATGCATTATGGTTATAATCTTTAGGAATTCAGTTTGGGTCTTTTAATTGTCTTCTGTGTCTCACCTACAATTTTGAATTTATGGATCACAGTTATAACCCTTTTAATGTCTTGTGTATTAAAGCTGACATGTGTGTCAGGTGTCAGTTCTAATAGAATTGTCTCCTCACTATAAATATGGTTTTCTGTTTTTTTGTAGGTATGGTAGTCTTTGATTGGATTCCAAACGTTATGAATTTTATTTTGCAGGTTCTTTACATGGCTCTTACATGTATAATTGGTGAAGGTGTACTGGCTAAATAAGCAGTGCAGCCAATCAAAATACCTGAATATCATTTACATGCAGAACTTAGAAACATGTACATTCATTCAAGTATATGCTGTAATTTTCCAAACACACTATAATGATTTTAAGGAAGAATTGCCATATTTTTTTACTGAGTTGCCATCAAACATAATGAATTCTAAAATGTATAAAACCGTGGATAATTACACTGTCAAAATGTGGTTTAAAGTTTTGTACAGGAGTATCTTCTGATGGTGCAGCAACAAAGACAAAAATATTCTTCAGTGGTTACTAGATTATATGAATTTATATGTTATGTATATTTACTATTCCAGTAAATACATTGAAATCATACTATACCTGTAGTTTTTAAGCCTGCTTTATTCATTACCAAGATGAGAGTCATTTACCAAAACAGTAAGTCCCCATTTAACATTGTTGATATGTTCTTGGAAACTCTTAAGTTTAAACAAAACAACAATTTATAATAAAACAACTTTACCATAGGCTAACTGATATAGTTAAGTTTCTACAGCATACTTGTGGTCATAAAACATCACCAACCTTCTAAATAAAGACCCAAACAATTCTAATATTAAACATTGAAATAAATGTGAACAATACATAGGTTTAAGAATGATTACTAAAAACAAGTAACAATTTCTAACCCACTTACTCTAGTTCAGGGTTGTGGGTAGCTGGAGCCCATCCCAGCGGCTCAGGATTTCAAGGTGGAAACCAACTCTGGATAGGACACCCTTCCATTGTAGGGCTACTCACTCTCCCACCCATACCCACACTGATGCTCACTCAGACTGGGCCAATTTAGACATACCAGTTCACCTAACATACACATCTTTGGGATATGGAGGAAACTGGAGAGTACATGGAGAGAACCCATGCAGACATGGGGAGACCATGCAAACTCTACATAGACAGCCTCCCCAGCTTGGAATCAGTTTTTTTCCTCATCAGTATTATAACAAAATGATGTTGAATGACACAACCTTATTTGAGTACCTTTGGTAGTATATAGGCATCTTTCTCTGTTATCAAAATTTATTGCTGGAGGAGGTCATTGAGAGGACATGATTTTGTATGCTGCAAATTTACTGATTAGTTTATTAGTTCTAATAGGTTTTGCGGTCTTTAGTGTTTTCTAGATGTAAGATCATATCGTCTGTAAACAGAAACAGTTTTACTTCTTCCTTTTGAATTTGGGTGCCTTTTTTTCCTTGCCTTAATGCTTTGGCTAGGCCTTCCAGTATTATCCTGAGTAGGAGTTGGAAGAGTGGACACCTTTGTGTTATTACTAGTCTTAGAGGAAAAGGTTTCAAACTTTCACTGTTGAGTATGATGTTAGCTTTGGGCTTGTCATATATTACCTTTATTATGTTGAAGTACATCCTTCTATACCCAATTTGTTGTGAGTTTAATCATGAGAGGATGTTGAATGTGTCAAATGCTCTTTCTGCATCTATTGAAGTCACCCTTTGATTTTTATCTTTTATTCCATTAATATGAGGTAGCACATTTGTTGATTTGTGTGTCGAATTATCCTTTCATCCTAGGAATGAGTCCGACTTGATCATATTGTATGATCTTTCTAATGTGCTTTTGAATTCAGTTTGCTAGTATTTTGTTGAGAATTTTTTGCATCTGTATTCATTGGGGTATTGGACTGTAGTTTTTTCTTATCATATACTTACCTGTCTTTGCTCTCAGGGTAATGCTGACCTCATAAAATGGTTTCAAGAGTACCCCCTCTTCTTATTTTCGGAAGTGTTTGAAAGGATTGGCATTTATTTTTTAAATGTTCAATGGAATTCACCAGTGAAATGTTCTGGTCCTAGGATTTTCTTTGTTGGAAGGTTTTTGATTATTGATAACAGCTCCTTACTCATTATTGACCTGTTCAGATTTTCTATTTCCTCATTATTTAGTCTTGGTAGATTGTATGTTTCTAGGATGTAAAAAAATTTCTTCCGGGTTGTCCAGTTTGTTCACATTTGATTGTTCATAGTAGTGTCTTATGATCCTATGTATTTCTCTGGTATCAGCTCCGAGCACTTGTTGCTGTAAGTGTCCCCTTCTCCATTTCTGTTCCATCTCCAGTGGTGGGGCCAGGCAGATTCCTTTAGGGATCCCCATGGGGTGAAACCTGAGTGGGCTTCTTGGAAAGTGTCCCACAAAGCTTGGGAAGCTGAATGTCTGCCTTGGGAACTTTTTTTCTTGCTGTATCATTATATGTTTTTTATTTTTTTAATTATATTTTATTGATTATGCTATTACAGTTGTCTTAATTTTCTCCCCTTTGTCCCCCTACACCAAGGACCCCCCCACTCCCTCAGGGACTCCCCACACCATTGCTCATATCCATTTGTCATGTGTGTAAGTTCTTTGGCTACTACATTTCCTATAGTGTACTTTATATTCCCATGGCTATTCTGTCACTACCTATTTGTACTTCTTAATCCCCTTACCTCTTCACCCATTCCCCCACCCCCTCCCACCTGGCAACCATCAAAATACTCTCCATATTCATGATTCTGTCTCTATTCTTATTGTTTGCTTGGTTTGTTTTTTAGATTCAGTTATTTATAGGTACTTAGTGCCATTTTATTGTTCATAGTTTTGATCTTCTTTTTCATAAATAAGCCCCTTTAACATTTCATATAATAGTGGTTTGCTGATTATGAACTCCTTTAATTCTTTTTGTTGTTGTTGTTCTGGGAAGCTCCTTATCTTCCCTTCGATTCTAAATTATATCTTTGCTGGATAAAGCGAGCAATCTTGGCTGTAGGTCCCTGCTTCTCATGTCTTTGAATATTTCTTGCCAGCCCCTTCTAGCTTACAAAGTTTCTTTTAAGAAATCAGCTGACAGTATTATAGGAACTCCCCTGTAGATGACTAACTGCCTTTCTTTTGCTGTTTTTCAGATTCTCTCTTTAACCTTTGGCATTTTAATTATGATGTGTCTTGGAATGGGCCTCTTTGCATCCATCTTGTTTGGAATCTCTGTGCTTCTTGGACTGGCATGTCTATTTCCTTCACCAAATTAAGGAAGTTTTCTTTCATTATTTTTTCAAGTAGATTTCCACTTTCTTACTCTTTCTTCCCCTTCTGATACCCCTATGATATGAATGTTGGATGTCTTGAAGTTGTCCCTGGGGCTGCTTACTGTAGCCTCATTTAAAAAAATTTTTTTACCTCTTGTTCTGATTGGTTCTTTTTTGTTTCCTTATGTCCTAAATCATTGACTTGATTCTCGGATTCATCTACTCTACTGTTGTTTTTGTGTGAATTGTTCTTTATTTCAATTAGTATAGCCTTTGTTTCTATCTTTTTTTTATGCTGTTGAGGTCCTCATTAAGTCCCTTAATCTTCCTTATAAACAGTATTTTGAACTCTGTATCTGATAGATTGCTTATCTCCATTTTACTTAGTTTTTTTTCCTGAGAGTTTTGATCTGTTCTTTCATTTGGGCCATCTTTCTTCGTCTTCTCATTTTGGCAGCCCCCCTGTGATTATTTCTATGTATTAGGTAGAGCTACTATGGCTCCCTGTCTTGTTAGCATGGCCTAATGTAGTAGCTGTCCTATAGGGTCCAGTGGCACAGCCTCCCCCATCACCACAGCTTGGTACTCAAGGTGCACCCTTTGTGTGGGCTGAGTAGACCTTTGTCTTGTAGTTGAGCCTTGATTGCTGTTGGCAGGTCAATGCGAGGGATTTACCCAGGCCAGTCAGCTGCTAGTACTGGGTCTGACCACTGACCACCAACCTCACCTCTCCATGGAGGATCAGCTGGGCCTGTAATTTGGGTGGGATGAAGCCTCGGGGGATCTCCAGGGCAGGGAAAACAGTGTTAGTTAGGATGATGGAGTCTCAGATATGGCACTGCCCGCCACTCTATGACTCTGTGGGGAGAGGGCTAAGAAAAGGGACAATGGCTTCTGCCTGCCTTTGTGTCTGGGAGAGATCTGACCCCCAGCTCATGCCTTGATACACTTCAGTTCCTGACTGTGTGCCACTGGTGCCTTCAAGCTGCTTCCTACCCTGGTGCTAGAGCTCAGAGGGAATGAGCCTGAGCAGTCCATCTGTGAGTTCCTTAAGAGGAAATGCTTGGGACTCCAGAATTTTCTTTCACTGACTCAGCCCCTGCTGGTTTTTACAGCCAGAAGTTATAGGGACTTGGCTTCCTGGCACTGGAACCCTGGGCTGAGAGGCCTGGTGTGGGGCTGGGACTCCTTGCTCCAGAGATATCCCCCCAAATTTTTATCTACTACACGTGGATGTGGAGACTAGCCCATCCCACATCTCTGCCCCTTCTACCAATCTGGATGGATGGGGTTTCTTTAATTCTGTAGTTGTCAGACTTCCATTCAGCTTGATTTCTGATGGTTCTGAGTGATGCTTCTATATTTTAGTTGTAGTTTTCATGTGGTTGTACAAGGAAAGGGAAGTGAGCCATGTTTCCCTGTGCTGCCATCTTGACTGGAAGTCGTTGTGTTCTTTGGGGACTTAAAAAAATATTTTATTTATTTATTTTTAAAGAGAGGGTTTGGGAAAGAGAAAGTGTGGGAGAGAAACATCAATATGTGGTTGCCTCTTATGTGTCCCCTACTGGGAACCTGGCCTGCAACCCAGGCATGTGCCCCAGACTGGGAATCGAACCGGGTACCCTTTGCTTCACAGGCCCGTGCTCAATCTACTGAGCTATACCAACCAGGCCTTTGGGAACTTTTTTAACTGCTGGAGAAACCATGGGCCTAGGGAACCTTTCTCAGTGTGGTGCTGTGCTGGTCTGGGGAGGGGCAGTGCGTTCAAAGGGAAAGCCTTCCTCTTACCCTTCTACTGTGGTTCTCGGTCTCTGTGGTCCAGCAGAGGTGTCAGCCTTACCCTCAGGGTTCTGAGATTTTTCACTGTGGTATCTTATCTATGGAGGGCTGCTTATCTATGGTGGCTTTCTTGTGAGGGCAACTGAGGTAAAAAGCAATCTATGTCACCATCTTGCTGATACCATGAATCTGTATATTTATTGTTTTCCTCTCTTTATGTCTTTGGATTTCATTTTCAAATTTTTAAATATCCACCAATTTTTTTTAGCTGTGTCTTGTCTATTTTACTCCTCCATTGAGATTTTAACTTCATTTATTTTAATATCTGTGTCTAGAATTCTACTTGCTTCCAATTCTGTATACTTAACTATTTTCTATGGACTCTTGTTTGTTTTTTATATTTTCAAGCTCTCCTATTTCTTCAAATCATATTTAATATGTTATTTTCAGTGCCAAAGAATTCCATATTCAGATCTTTTGGGGGATCTATTATATTGCCTTATTTTCTTTGTGTGTTTAGTAACTTTTTTCTTGCTATGGACTCTTCATATTCTTTGGAATTCTCTCTCTGAGCTCTGAGTTGGAGCTGAATTATTGTGGGTAGTGTCATCATTGGCTTCTGCCTGTTGCTTAGTGGAACTACTAACTTTGGTCACTTTGAATTAAATTCTGTGCTTGAGGATTTGTCTTCACAGGTGGTATGAATTTGGATTACAAGCTCATGTGCAAACTAGTTGTTACTAATGATCAGGGAATCCTCCTTGCCCCACATGTAGTGTCCTAGTGAAAATGGGCAGGATTTTGTCGTCTTCTTTTTATGCACTGGGGTTCATTTTGCACCTGAGACTAGTGTTCCAGCTCTCTGTGTAGTTTTTTCATTAGTTTACTCATTTGCATAGATATTAGGGATGATCTCCCAGACACTGGACTCCAAGCAGCCACCAAAGTGGAAGCTAAGATTCCGTAGGGTACAGCAGAAACCTTAGGGTAGAAGCCAGCTTTGGTGCTTGCTTGCCTGCGTGAGTGCATGTTTTCACTTCATTTTTGGCCTCTGTGTGTATATTACTTTCATATTTTCTCAGTTTTGCATCAAAAACATTTTTAAAATATTTTATAATTTTATCCAACATGTTATTGTTTTAATTTTGAGGACTTTTTTACTCTCATCTACTATGCTGCCATTTTCATAAATGAAAATTCTGATAATTGTTATTTCTGCTTTAATATTTTTTCTGTATTTTTGGCATTCACTTTAGATATAAGAAAGTGCAACTATGAACTAAGACTTTGTAGTGTTTAAATGTTAAATGGGAATATTTAAATCTTACAGAAATAACTTCATGTATTAACAATGATATTTTTCTAAATATAGATGAGTTTCTAACTCCCCTAGCATTCTTGGTGAACTTGGCACATCATTGACTTCCAAATATTTATTTACATATTGCTATGTTAACTTTACATTTTTTCTTTTCTAACATCAACAAATGATTTTTTTGTTCATTTCCCCACTTTATTACTTTTTGTATTTTTAAAAAATATTTTATTGATTATGCTACTACAGTTGTCCCCTTTTCCCCTCTTCACTCCTCTCCACCCTGCATACCCCCTCCTACCCACATTCCCCCTCTTTATTTTTTAAATATATTTTATTAATTATGCCATTACAGTTGTTCTCTTCCCCCTTCATTCCCCCCACCCTGCACACCCCCTCCCCCACCATTCCCCCCCTTTAGTTTATGACCACGTGTCTCAAGTTCTTTAGATTCTATATTTCTCATACTATTCTTGCTCTCCCCCCATCTATTTTCTACCTACCATCTGTGCTACTTATTTTCTGTACCTTCTCCCCCTTTCTCCTCCTCCCACTCCCCTGTTGCTAACCCTCCATGTGATCTTCATTTCTATGGTTCTGCTCCTGATCTAGCTGCCCTCTTAGTTTGCTTTTGTTTTAGGTGTGGTTCTTAATAACTGTGAGTTTGCTGTCCTTTCACTGTTCATCTTTTTTATCTTCTTTTTCTTAGGTAAGTCCCTTTAACATTTTATACAATAAGGGCTTGGTGATGATGAACTCCTTGAATTTGATCTTATCTGAGAAGCACTTTATCTGCCCTTCCATTCTAAATGAAAGCTTAGCTGGATAGAGCAATCTTGGATGTAGGTCTTTGGATTTCATGGTCTATCTGCACATGAATGTGTGACTGTGATTACTTGGAATACTTCTTTCCAGCCCCTTCTTGCCTGTAAGGTCTCTTTTGAGAAATCAGCTGACAGTCTGATGGGAACTCCTTTGTAGGTGACTATCCCCTTATCTCTTGCTGCTTCTAGGATTCTCTCCTTCATTTTAATCTTGGCTAAAGTCATGATGATGTGCCTTGGTATGTTTCTTCTTGGGTCCAACTTCTTTGGGACTCTCTGAGCTTCCTGGATTTCCTGGAAGTCTATTGCCTTTGCCAGAATGGGGAAGTTCTCTTTTATTATTTGTTCAAATAAGGTTTCCACTCGTGACTGTTTCTCTTCCCCTCCTGGTACCCCTATAATTTGGATGTTGGAACGTTTAAAGATGTCCTGAAGGTTCCTAAGCCTCTCCTCATTTTTTTGAAATCTTGTTTCTTCATCCTTTTCTGTTTGGTCATTTTTTTCCTCTTTCTGGTCCACTCCTTTGATTTGAGTCCCAGTTTCCTTTCCATTACTATTGGTTTCCTGTGCATTTCCATTCATTTCAATTAGTTTACCCTTCATTTGTTCCTCTAATTTGTGACTAAAATCAACCAGTTCTGTGAGCATGCTGATAACCAGTGTTTTGAACTGTGCATCTGAAAGTTTGGCTATTTCTTTATCACTTAGATTTATCGGCTCAGGGACTCTGAGTTGTTCTTGAGCCATGATTTGATCTGTTCGTGCCTGTTATGTATGAGGAGCAGAGCCTTAGATGTTCACCAGGGCGGGGCCACCCAGGTTGCTGGTTTGTGATGCTGTATGTGGGGGCGGGGTCAGAGAGGGACAATGGCAGTTCCCTCCTCCGCCTCTGGGCCTGTATGGTCTGCCTCACTGCCAGCTCCTTCACTGGTCTATCTGCACATGAATGTGTGACTGTGATTAGCCCTCAGTGGGTCTGCCTGCCTCTCCATACCTGGGATCTGCCCACGGCTGCTGGCGCACCTGGGTTGCGAGCCCAGGTTGGTCAGTCAGGTGGATCTTTCCTGCCCGACCCCACTCTGCTGCTGGCTCTGCCCCTCTCACCCGTTTGGCTGAAGGGTTCGTTGTTGTCAGACCTCTGTGCAGTTCAACTTTCTGTGGTTTGGCTGCATTCCCGCCGCAAAACCCTGCTGTTCCTAAACTTGGCTGTGCGAGAAGGTACAGTGCCTCCACCCAGCCTCCATCTTGGCGGAAGTCCAACAAATGATTTGTAATTAAAGATAGAGAGCTATCCATTGTCCATCAGCTCGATCCTTGATGAACTTTTGTTTTCCCTGCTACACAGCCATACTTATGGCTTTAATGCTAGTGGTATTTATTATTTCACCAGAAATATTAAAATCACCAGTCCTTTTAAAGAAACTTCATTTAATCAACTGCATTAGCAATCTGCTTAATGTAATCATAGGGTAATTGAATAAAAAAAAGAAAACCAGTACATATGCCATGTTAAACTATTAGAATCTACAGAGTTTGATGGGAAAACACAATTAATTATAAAATTTTTGTTATATACTCTACTTCAGTCCTTCCTCCTCATTGGGAGAGAACTGGTATTACAGCATCATTATGTAAAAATACTTGATGGTTCCCATAATGTGCAAAACTGCATTTATAGTATTTTTATTCATGCCATACTCCGACATGAATAACTGTGCATTTAAAAACATATTAAAGATAGTTTAAGGTAGAGAATTAGAAAGAAAATAACCTGATGAGATTCTTTTTCTCAAGACATGTTTTTCAAGTTTTGCTGAGGTATATTTGACCTTTACTCCAAAAACATCAGGTTATTTCAAGCTTAGGTTAGCTAAGTTTTCATATCAGTATATCTTTATTAGGTGGCCAAAAGCATCATTATATTACTATGCACATTACTATAAAGTGAAAAGCATTTTAAACTTTGGACTGACATATGGAATTAGTTTAGCACCAACTTCTGGGTAAGCATGAGGGGCTGGAGGAGGGTTTCCTCCACCTGCCTCTGTGTTCAACCCAAAGCTTCTCGATGTGGGCTTTCTATCACCCGAGAAGATACTTGAAATGCTACCCTCACCTTGGGAGGCCAGATGAAATACTTATTTTCAGAGTGATCCTTTCGTTCTGCATAGAAGCAACTCCAGATGCAGTGCCTAGCTAGGTCAGGTGGTCCTCCTGTGCTCCCTGAAGAAGCACGAGTCCCCCAGTCCTGCCTTCTCTCTGTCTCTCCCATGAGATGGAAAGATCCTTTTGTGCTCTGGAACGTGTCATACACGTAACAGGTGTGCAGTGAGTGCTTATTAAATAAATATGTGAATGTTTAGACTTTTTTGGAATGGGGTCTCTGTAGTCATCTTTTTGGTTCTTTCTTGCCCTTATCTCAGAATGACTTCTAAAGATAGCTAAATTTAGAGAAATTCTTTATCAATTCAGCATAGATTTGCTGGCCAAAAGAGAGTTTCAAATTCAGATTAGTGCCTATTTCTTGGAAACTGGCATTTGAATCTATACTCTCAAATATACTCATATATTTGGCTTTTGAAACATGTAAAACTAAAACCACATGCCAACTCTCCACCTGGTGAAAAAGGAGCGGTGCTGTCGTGATATATTCAAGGCCCTTTACCATCAGGGTTCCTGTGTTTCTTTTAATGATGAGTCGTGATTCTTGCTTTGACTTTTGTTAACTGTCTCTTCAGTTCTACACATATTTGTAGAACTGAATTCCATGCATGCGTGGAATACTGAATGTTTTACACGGATACATAAAGAGGATAAGAATTAGACTCTTCTAACATAGTTTAGAATTCATGGGCAAGAAAGGGGTTGAAGATAAAGAAATCCAAGGTGGAGATGCTGACAAAAAATATGCCTGTGTTTGTCATCAATTAAAGCACTAGGGAGGGTCAGGCTGCCCAACCCCACTATGAATACCTTTCCCCTAGGAAGTACAGGGCTAGGAATTCTCTGGGTTTGTTGTGTTCATTTGCTCACCTATCCAACAAATATTTATTGAGCCTCCACCATGTTCAGGGACTTGGAATCAATACCTCTGCAATTGTTTTCTCACTGCTGGGGATGGGCAGCCATCTGCAGAGTGTCTGGCACATGATAGAAATTCCATAAATATTAGTTGTTACTGTTGTTATCGCAGTAATGCCACAGTATGGGGTCCGTTGACCAACAACGTCAGTTATACTGTGATGACCTCTCAGAGCTTTGGACACAGGATAACCATATTTCAAGAGGAAAATGTAGAAACTACATTTATTTATTTCAAATTATAGTCATACCTTGGTACTCGTCAGCTTCAGAACCTGGCAAACAAGTTCTGAGCTCATCGCATTTTGATGAGAAAAAAGTCTTTCAGCACTTGGGACTTGTTGCACTTGCTAGAATTTGTGTGAGTCTCAACACAGCCCTGCAAGAGAAAATGCTTCATTACTCATCATGTTCAGTACTCATCAGTTTCAGCACTTGTCACAATTTCTGAAAAAAGTAATGACAGGTACTGGGGTACCACTGTATTTATTTCAAAGAGAGCCCCTCCACCAGGAAGACCGACAACTCTCCTTTGCTGAGTCAATGCCTTATGTTCAGGGAAAGCCCAATAAAATCAGAGGTTCCCTGGGGGCCAGTCCACAGCAGGAAGTGCAGTAAGGATGGTGATGGACAGCGTCCTCCAGCCCTCATTATTGCTGCTCAGCTGTCCAGGGCCCCTCATCCATTCAACACAAGTGGCAGGCACCAGGATATGTCTTGGCTCTCTGCCCTTTTCCTTGCTCCAGGCTGCCTACCCTTACAGCACTTCATCCATGGAGCACAATATTTTTTAGTATTATATTTATGTTCTTACTAGTTTCTTGCTCAGAAGGTGCCCGTACGTACTTTTTCTGGGACATCTTTTACATCTGGACTACAAATTGGAATTCCAAGTATCATGTTGATATGGGTGATGCTAATTTATGAGCCTCCCACTTTATTTTTTTATTTTATTTTATTTATTTATCTTTAGAGGGGAAGGGAAGGAGAGAGGGAGAGAAACCAATGTATGGTTGCCTTCCATGCGTCCCCTGCTGGGAACTGGCCTGCAAGGAACTGGCCTGCAACCCTGGTATGTGCCCTGACTGGGAATCGAACCACGATTGTCTGGTTCGCAGGCCCGGGCTCAATCCACTGAGCTATACCAGCCAGGGCCCTCCCACTTTAATAGAAGTATTTTGATTCAATTTATGTCTTTGCCATTTTAATTTGAATATCTTAGTTCTGAGATTCTAACGTGAAAATCACACCAGTGCGCTCATCTGTGATGTTTTGGGCACACTCATGTTGATTTATGAATCAAAGTCACAGGAAAGGTACGAGACGGATTCCTGCCACCACTTCATGTCTCCAGTACTTCCTGTGCAGTGTTCCCCCCAAACATGACTTTTCAAATTGTCATTGTGATCTTTCAGAATAATGTCACCTTCTGCTTTTCTTTTTCTGTTGGAAATAAATATGAAAACCAATTTTGCACTGGAGAAGAAATGTTATTAAGCAAATGACAACATATATTTCAGAAGGCTCAAATCAAGCAAAATTCTATAGGATACATACCAACTATAGTGATGTTCTATCCAAAAGAGAATGTATTAAAATTATGATCATATTTTTAGCACAGTATCAGATATGTCACCTGTAAGGATTCCCTTTCAATGTGCAGTGGTGACATTGAAAAGTAAAATATGTCACTTTAATATATTTTTATATTAAATAAAAAACCCATTTAAAAGAAAACATGCATATAATATCTCAGCATTTTTCTGCATGTTTCCAGATTATCAAATTTTCATGTCATCCCCTGTCTTTACTTTCAGTATCAAATGCCCTGGTTCAGTTTAATTCAATCAGACATTGATTGCACATTTACTGTGTGTCAGTTATATCTTTTGCTGTCTTCTAAGCACCTATAAAATGTGCTGTCTGAATCACTTATATGGCACTGATTGATGCATTACTGGTTTGTGTTTGTGTGTGTGTTCAGGTCTTATCTACTCAACTGTATTTCAAGGTCTTGAAGTTTAGGAAATTATGCTACGCTGTTCCTTTTGCAGTGTCTAATATTTAGGTACACAATAGTCAGTAAGTATTAGCTGATTGGGTTAAATGAGTTAATCTGTGTAACAGCACTGAACTGGAACAAGGTAAGTAATGTGGCAGGTAAATACACAAAAATTTGTACATTAACAGTAAATCTTAAAAAATCCTAAAGTTGGTTTATTTTGGGAAGTAGTGTTGGACACCCAGAAGGAAACAGTACATTTTTGGTAAATTATTCAATTGATGATTCATATAAATGTATATAGTGGTAATTTTACCGAGGTTAGATCTCTTTGGAGTCCACTACACAGGGATTCAGTAAGTTGGTAGAAATTTATGGGCCAAAGAAAAGGTATACTGGGGATTAATTTGAATGTGATAGGATAAGGCTAATTTATCCTTGGCTGAGCATGTGTTGCTAAGAATCGGTGATGCTGGAGTGAACTAGATAGGGACTGGGTTTCCCTCCTGGTTAAGGGCAGGTGGGAGGGTGGGTGTAAAATCAAGTGCTGGGAGGAAGTTTAGTTCTAGTTACCCCATTCAATCTTAGATCCTATCAAGTAAGTGACTCTCAGCTGATGTCATGGAGATGGGGGTAAGGAATCTAATGCAGAGAAGACCAGGACCAGATGCCTGAAAAGACCATAAAATACAGTCTCAGTAATGAAGGCAGAGCCATACTGGGCTGGGATGATTTCAGTTGGCATCTGCTGGGGAAGCTTGCCACTTCTGCTCACACCAGCATCTACTGTGGGAGATCTCTATTCTTGTTATTTACCATGTGTTAATGCGTCCTGAAACCTGAAGGCATTGATCAGTGGACATCATAGTTCTCCAAACTGAATCAAGCTGTCATATTCTGAGGAGCTGGGCACCAGCAGAAACAGAATCTGACACAAAGTTTAATGTCTAACAAAATCCTTTTCCACTTCCTTGGTGTCAGGAGATGTGGATATATTGAAGGCTGATATGATTCTCTTTCTTTCTCTTTCACACACACACGTAGACATGAATCCAATGAATTTAACTATTTTGAGCTTCTTTTTTTTGTCAGAGCTTTAGCTGCAGTATGTTTTCCTTTGCAGTCGAATCCACTGCTATTTTGTTTTGTTTTTTAAATCCAAACCAAAATTAAATGTCCCTTTTATAATTTTGACTGGTTATGTGCCTCATCAGTTTGTGAGAACACGTGCAGTAACACGCGGTTTTATAAAGCCTTTCTGCTTCCGCTCAGACTTCACTGTTTCTTTGGAAATCCAGATGTCTGTGCTAAAAATTCTGTCTTGGTGTAAGCCCCCTGGCTTTGCGGTTTTGATTTCTGTGCTGCTTTGTATGCAGGAACCTTTGCTCAGTCTGCTTCAGGTGACCACAGGATTCCTGACCAGCAACTTTTCTTTTACTTCTTTGCATGGATATGGGCAAAACCTATGTCAGAGTGTGTCCCCATGACTGAGACAACAAAATTGACAAAACTAATGAAGAAGATTCAAGAATAGTGGAAGGGAAGTATACTACACAGAGTATAACCAAAAACCACTTCTAGGTGAGAATACACTGAACTCTCTCTTGTAGGCCTGGACCCATGATGGTGGGTCCCTGATGGTCTTCTCAAGGCTGGTGACACTTTGGAGGCCAGATCCAATTTCCAGACAAAGGAATTTATTTCATCCTCTAGTCTAGTGTCCCCAGCCTTTTTGGCACCAGGGACTGGTTTTGTGGGAGACAATTTTTCCACAGATTGGGGTGGGGGGTGGTGGTTTTGAGATGATTCAAGTGCATTACATTCAAGCTCTCCTCCTGCTGTGCAGCCCGGTTCTTAACAGGCCCGGCCTGTCACTGGTCCATGGCCCAGAAGTTGGGGACCCTTGCTCTCATCAATACCTGCCTTCTCAATTTTAATTTTGTGGCTCAGGATATTCTCTTTCTTAGAAATTGGCAGCAGGAATATTTATTCCTTTTAAAGGAATTGCATAGCCAAGTGATCTTGACCAATGGCTCCCACAGAGGCCATTATACAAAATTACGGTAGTTCAACATCTGCACGTTTAGGAGTTTTCAAGTTTAAGCAACATGGCATATCAGAGGAAGGTGGCTGAACTCCTGTCCAGTTTGAGCCATGCTGAGCCCAGTTTAATCTGCTTTTAAAGCAGTTGAAGGTCTTCCCTGTTTGTCTTTCTGCCATTTGGGGGCCTCAGGTCCTTTTCTATCTCAGCAAATCTCAATACACCTGCTTTTTCCTACAACCACCCATTTGCAATTGTGTTATTTAAATCCATGCATAGAAAAGAAATACTGTGCTACAGATAGAGAAGAAAGCCTTAGAGACAGAATCCTGGCAAAGACAGTCTTCCAATAATCTGTGGTGCAGTGGAAATTGTATCTTCTCAAACTAAACATATGTGTTCATATTGTATCACCATTTCCTGAAGAACGATGAGAACATGTGATTAGTGACAGGATTCACCTGAGATTATTTTTGCTTAAAAAAAGGTACAATCAATCGCAGAGGTGAATTCAAGTCTTCTCCATTAGAGAGACCAAGATGACCCGCGGCTACTTGACTAAGCCACTGTGTATTTTATCCCTCCTTCTTGCTTCTTTCTCCTCCTTTTTGTCCACTTTCCCCACTGAGAACTTTGTCTATGGATTTGTCAATGGAGACTGAACTATGGGAATTATTTGCCACAGCAATTCTCTCTCTCCTCATAACCCTCTTATTATGGAATATTTTAGACATACACAATAGTAGAATAGTAAAATGCATCTTCTGTACTCATTAACCAGCTTCAACAGTCATCGAATTTTGCTAATTTTATTTGATCTATTACTTCCCCGCATCTTTAGCTTTGGTGGCATAGTTAAAGCAAACCCATGCTATCCATAAATATGTTAGTTTGTTTATAATATATAAGGACTTAAAAACACCACTCTCCATTCACAAAGACTTCATACCATTTGACTAAACAGTCCTTTTGAAATGTTCACATTTGTCCCCCAAAATACCTTTTTACAAGTTGTTTTGTTTGCGTCCACACACTGCTTTGGTTTGCCTCTCTTTCTGAAGTCTCTTCATCTCCAACATCCCTTCTCCCCACTTTTTTATGCTGTTTGTTTCTTAAAGAAACTGGGACAATGGGTTTTTCTTATTTTGAAGTTAGCCGATTGCATTCTCATGGTGCCATTTAACATCATCCTCAGTTTTCTATATTTCTTGTGGACTGTTAACTTGATCTAAAGGCTCGACTAGATTTAGATTTACTTATTTAAAATAATTCAAAGAACAATTGAATATTATTCAATTACTATATTATAATAGGATAGAATATTATATACATTCTGTATAATATTCTTATATAATATCATACAAAAATATTGTAGTTCTTTTGAATTATTCAGCCCCTGTAGTGGGGCTGCATCACCTGGGTGATTTGAATTCAAAGAATAATTCAAAGGTGGTGAAGCACAGAATGACTGTTCCACTTCTCATGGTATTTTAACGTTGGTCAGTATGTTCAGGTGCTTTAGTCAGATTAACATTCACCGGTAGCTTGTCACTTAATGGTTCCATTGGTAATTAAGGTCCAGATCCTTTATTCATTAGGCCATATGTAAAGTGTGAATTTTCTAATTCTCTTATTTATTTTGCATTATTAGCAGACATTCTTTTATGCAGAACTTTCCTTCATCATTTGGTTTATAAAGTCATTTAATAATCTAGGTGGGACATGCTATTCTTGTGCTCTCGGCAGGCTGCCTCTCCCAGAGCCAGCTCGGTGGGCCCTGCTCAGCCTGAGAGCCCAGTGGCACCCGGCAGCTGCTTCAGCACATCTCACTGCTGGTCAGCAGAGACTTCCCACTTAGCACCCTGCCCATGTTCTGTCTGCTTTTACAGTCTGTTTTTACAGTCAACTGGTGCTCAAAGGGAATCAAAGAGGCTTTCCTAGCCAAAGCTATGGGGCAGGTCTTATCAAAATACCCTCTCACCTGTGAAGACTGCTGGCATTCCTTCAGTTGTACCAAATTCTTGACCCGTGTGTTGCACACTTGGTGTTTTTGTGAGTCTTCGGGGCATTGCTGGATTAGACAGGCAGGAAGGGAACTTTGCACAGTTGTGTAACGCTGTCTGAAAAGCCCCCACTCGGGAGCACTGGAGCCGCGCCTGTCAACCCTCTGCTTTGCGGTTTCCCTGTGCGGAAGGCCGCCCTTTGCTGCAGACTTACGGAAACACCTTGATCTGTAGTTAAACAGAAAATTCACTGCTCTATGGATGAGTGAGTGTGAGTCATAAACTCATATCCCATGTTGGTGCAAGTGTAAAAGAGAACAAAGAGTCTTTAGCCTCAAATTCAGCTGCTAATCTCATAAATTCCTTGAAAAAATGTGTATTATTTTCCCCTTTAGAATGGAACAATTAACAAGAAGCACTCTCAAAAAGTAGTTCTCATCCCAATTCTTCCCCTGCTTAGTAGAAACCCCCAGCCTATTTCAATTACAATTTTAGATGTATTTTTCTTTCTATGTTTTATTACTTCAAGCCAGGTGAACAAGTCCATAACACTTGAAAAAAGCAAGGAAGTGTTCGACCCTGAAGGACCTGCCCTGGGAGGAAGTCAGGAGGGGCATGGCCCCTCAGCAGGCACGGGTGGTTCCGGGTTAACGCTGAGAAACTGCAGGCAGGTTACTGGAGCCAGCGCCTGGGCTGCTGGAGCGTGCTCTCCATGGCTTCGGCAGTTGTTTGGAACAGCCCTTGGAGCCGGACTGTGAGGAGGGCAGGGCGGGGGTGGCGCCCACACAGGGGCAGCCAGCAGAGGGATGGGCGTAAACACGCACACTCACTCAAGCGCCTTTCTTAGAATTCTCCCTTTAACTGGAAATAAGTTGAGAGAGTGGTTGAAAGATCTGCTACAGACGAATTTTGCTCTCCTACTCCTGAATCCGTTTAATAGGACCTGCTACAGGGTCACATTCAGTCCCCCCTCTGCCTGCTCTAGGGCAGTTTTAAATGGAAGCCCTAAGGTTTTCAGTGCCTATAAATACATTACTACCCATACTTTGCCATGTATAATGCACACTTTTTGTCCAAATTGTTGAGGGAACAGTAAGGATGCACATTATACACGGATAGTGCCTTAAATACCTTGTATCTGTTATTGTGCTTGTAATTATGTTACATAACATTTTTTATACCATAATATATTCAAAACTAAATGATAAAATTCCTTTATAATACAAAAACAAGTATCTAAATATAAATAAATAAAACATTGAATTAAAAGATTAAAATGAAAGATTTTTTCTCCTGTAAGTTTGGGACAAAAATGTTGTTGTACATTATACACAGCAAAATATGGTATATTTGAGTCAGACTGAAAAAATTTCTGTGCATTTTAATTTCTATAGCTGGTTTTATATTTTTCCATAGATTTCTTTATCTTAACACTTACTATGAGATTGGGATGTTTTGATGGCTCTGCCATTGAATGACCAATAATTTAGTAATTATATACAGGTCTTTCCAGGAAGTATTCAGCCATGTAATATGAGAAATAGAGACATTTACTGAAGAAGATACAAGATACCAGAAACATCGTGCATAAGACAATGATGCCTCAGTCCCCTTCAAAGTAGTTACCCTGAGACCTCACACAGTTCTTCCAGAGTCTCTTCCACTGTTTAAAACACAGCAGAATCCTTTGTTGGAATTGTCATTAATTGTTCAGTCCTATTTTTCTGAATCTCATAGATGGTCTGAAATCTCTTCCCTTTCAAAGGTAATTTTAGTTGTGGGAAAAGCAAGAATTTAAAGGGTGCCAAATCTGGGCTGTAGTGGGCCTGAATCACCTGGGTGATTTGATGTTTTCCTGAAATCTCTGCATGAGACATGATGCATGAGTGGGAGCATTGTTGTGATGAAGCTGTCAATCACCAGTTCCCCGTAGCTGCAGCTGTTTTTGTCATGTTCTCAACCAACGGAGAACATGGAGGTAGTTGCTCCTTATTAATTAGCCTGGACAGTGTACTCATGATGGATAACAACTTCCCAATAAAAGCACAGTTAACATGGTCTTGATCTTGCTGCAACTATGCTGCTCCTTCTTAGAAAGCGAAGAACCAGGCAGCTTCTGGTGGGACAACTGGGCCTTCATTTCTGGATCACAGCTCTGTACCCACGATTCATCTCCAGTTATGAACTTCTTGAGGAAATTTGGTTCATTTGGCTCATCGAATGAAGTCATTAGCAACTACAGCATGATGTTCTTCTGCCCTGGTAGCAGAAGCTGCAGAATGAATTTTGCCATGGCACATTTCATGCCAAGATCTTGCATCAAAATCTTGGACACAGTAGTTTTTGGAATCCCCAAATTAGCTTCTAGTTCTTGCACTATCAGTTGCTGATCTTTGTTGATTGCGTCCTGTACATGTTCAACATTCTCAGGGGTTCTGCTTGTTGCAGGCCTTCCAGAATGTGTATCACTCTCAACAGATTCTCAACCATCTTTGAAGCATCTGTGCCACTTATATTCACACTGCACTCACTGCATTGTCCCTGAAAGCCTTCTGAATCATCCGAATAGCCTCCACAGAGGAATGTTCAAGCTTAACACAAAATTTGATGCAGATTCGTTGCTCTCCTGGCTCAATTAGTTTGAATGCATGGGCCAGCACACATGCTAACTCAACAGCTTCTAACACCCCCACTGACTAGTACAGTGAAGTCATCATTGTTCATACGTGTGCATTCCAGTCCACTCTCCTTGGTTGCCTGGTTACATCGATATCATGCAAACTGTTCTCATTATATTAACCATTGTGGGATTTTTCCAGACAGACCTTGACCACCTTTGAGCAAAGCAAACATCTCTTTCCTAGTTGCATTCTTTTCAGAGTCTCCTCATCTGTGACAGTAGAAATATGTATGAAAAATGAATGTGATAGGAAGTGGCTTTAGCTCTTTGATATGCTAACATTCTAGACTGGTTGGGATTTATTGACGCAGAATCAATGTCGAAAAGTGCCCAGTGATGCCAATATGCATATATCCAAGGGGCTAATGCCCTGTAAATCTATAATATAAATAGCTGCTTGGTGGTATATTTTCAACTATTTATTAACTGGTCGATAAATCTCTGCTGCTATTGTAATATGAGGGTGGGAAAATGAGAGGTAGCAGCAGAGAGTTATAAAGTGTAAAAGTTTTTTACTCCTTCCTACATTAAAAATGTTTTGCGGGTTTGTGGCTTTATTGGCATTAGGGTATTTTTGAAAAGGTATTCTTTAAGAATTCTTGATGTTTTCTATGGCATCTAAGTAGCCCTACAGAATTCCCCTAAAGACCACAAGTTCTGTCAAGACAGGTTATGTAATGCTATTTGTCATTCTTTATTGTCTTTTGGAGGATGTGTGGGGGGATTGCTGCTGTTACTTCAGCTACCCAGTCTTTTAATTTTTTTTGTAAATATTTCACTTGTTTCTTTTTTCCTGCATGAAGTTCTGTCAAGTTCTTAGTGGTCCGGGGTATGCCTTCTCTAGTATTGCAATGGTGAATACAGCTTGATGATAATATTGCAGCTGGCTGGTCTTCACTGTTCAAAGCCCACTACGATGTGAGGTAAATTCTTATTAAGGATACTGTACTTCCATGATGACATTCAAACAATTTATAAATCATATGTTCTCTGACCAGTGATGATAATAGAAGAAAAAAACCTGTTAACTAAAATAACAAAATAATAACCCCAAAATCTTATATGCAATAGGAGTTACTTTCTTTTGTTTAAGGCGTATTCATATTTGTATGGACTGATTATATATTTATTTTATTCTTTGGGTCATAGTCTAATAAATATGGTATTTTGTTGTTCAGATAATTCCAGCTCTGACCATTGGGAGTTCTGGTAGACTTATGGACATTTGTTTTTCAGGGATTTTGTTTATATTTAGAGAGAAGGGAAACAAGGGAGGGAGGCATCCGTGTGTGAGGGAGACATCACTGTGTAAGGGAGGCCTCGGTTGTGTCTCACACATGTCCAAAGGGGGACCTGGCTCGCAACCCAGACATGTGCCCTGACTGGGAGTCAAACCAGTGACCTTTCAGTTTGCGGGATGATGCCCAGCCCACTGAGCCAAACCAGTCAGGGCTCCTATAGCCTTTCAGCATGTCTCTGTCCTTTTGGTTTCTGAGCACTTCCTTGGTTTTCGCCTTGTCTTGTATTTTCCCTGCCTTAGCTGCCCTGGACTTACAATTATTTCTCCAGAGCCCTTGTTCCTTTTATTGGTGAATGATACTTACAAACTAGGATCTTGGCAATGGCACTCTGTGGTTTGTACTGTTTTGTAAATTTTCTGTAAGTCTGAAATAATTTCAAAATAAAAAGTAAAAAAAATGAGTTAAAAATTGTAAGCTACCTATCCTATTTGTCTTGTGTTCTACCTTAAACTATTGTAAGTTACCAAATGTCACATTTTAAAATTTATACACATTAATTTTTTTAAAAAATGATATTTATATTTTACTTAGAACCTGGAAATTATAAATAAAATTATACTGGAACCTAAATTAAGAGAAGAAAAAGACCACAAGCCCCCATCATAGGGGAGCTCACTTTGAAAGCTGCTGAGACCTGACATCTCACAAGACAGTTTGGGCTAAAAAAATTTTTCCTTGAAAATTGTCCTTTGATTAAGAAAAGAGAAATGGATTTTCTGTAGCAGAGTCTTACTACCTAATTGGATTTTCCTAAATACATTAGCGTTAGGACTATAATATATAATAAGAGTCTTCATATATCCTTTTATAAGAACTTTCACAGCCTCTTTCAGACTAAGCTTTCCTAATTGCACTGTGATAAAGATAAGCCTTATCTCTACTTCCCAGACAGAGATGCTGAAGCAGTAACCATAGATGACTCGAGCAGATACAGAGTTACGACTGTGATTAGTGTTCTCTGTACCTTGAACTTAGTATTCAAATAAAAAAAAATAGAGCAAGACTTTAAATAATACTTTTGTCTGGGTTGAATTCAATCATCAGGTTCAGTGAAATTTCCAGAAATAAGAAATATTTGAGTGCATGAAAAATGATTTGCTTAATACAAAAATAACTAAAGTATTTTATTATCTTAAACATTAAAATTATGTTGAAATTATCAAACTATATTAAGTATATCATCTTTTTTAAATATCGAAAGAACACAATTGGTTATACATTTTAAAAGTCACACATTTCAGGCAGAGGACCTTCTCCAAAGAGGATATACAGATGGTCAATAGACATATGAAAAGATGCTGTGTCACTAATCATCAGAGAAATGCAAATTAAAATTGCTATGAGATGTTGCCTTACACCTTTCAGAATGGCTATCATCAGTAAATCAACAAATAAGTGTTGACGGGGATGTGAATGAAAGGGAAACTTCATACACTGTTGGTGGGAATGCAGATCAGTGCAGCCACTGTGGAAAGCAGTATGGAGTTACATCAAAACGTTAAAAATGGAACTGCCTTATATTAGTGATCTCATGTCTGGGAATATACCTGAAGAAGCCCCAAACACTAATTCGAAAAAATATATGACTCTCCTGTGTTCATGCAATGTTATTTACAATAGCCAAGGTATGGAAATACCCCAAGTGCCCATCAATAGATGAGTGGGCAAAATGTAATGGTACATATATGGTTGGCTCTAAAAAAGAATGGAATTTAATGATTTGCGACAGCATGGATGGACCTAGAGGGTGTTATGAAGTAAGTCAAAGACAAATAGCATATGATTTCAATTATATGTGGAATTTAAAGAACAAGAGAAACAAACAAATAGAAACAGACTCATAGACACAGAGAACAGATTGATGATTGCCAGATGGGCAGGGGTTTGGGGGATTGGGTTAGAAATACGGGATTAAGACGTACTATTGGTAGTTACAAAATAGTCACAGGGGTGTAAAGTACAACATAGGGAGTATAGTCAATAATGTTGTAATAACTCTGTATGGTGCCAGGTGGGTACTGGAAATATCAGGGGAAACACTTTGAAAAGTATGTGGTTGTTTAATCATTGTGCTGTTCACCTGAAACTAATACAAAAGAACATAAAATATAAATTGTAATTGAAAAATAAAGTTAAAAAAAGCTTGAAAGCAACCTACATGTTTAGATGTACATCAAGAAGGAGCTGATTAAAGATGCCATGGTATGTCTACAGCAGGAGTTCGCCAACGTTTTGTAAAGGTCAAGATGGTAAATGTTGGGCCACGCACAGTCTTTGCCACATGCTCTTTTTAAAAGATATTTTATTGGCATAGACTTCTGATCTAGAGAATGGAATACCATAACCAATAAAAATCTTTCATGTGCAAAAAAAATTAAAAAGTATATGATCACAATTGTTCAGTTATGCATTTTATATTCACCATTGGCCATCTATTTTTTTCAAGGATGACTCTAAAATGTGAAGAAAAGCAACAGGGAAATAAAATGCAATTTGCAGAGGTTCATTTACAGCCTTCAGGGAGTCATCTATTCCACAAGGTGAAGTGCAACTGTAATTGGACTTTCTTTAGGAAAGAAGCAGGCATTTGAGGTTGTCTGGATTGGAAGAGCTGGATTTCTGGGAGTTTGTTTGAAAAACTTTTTTTTAATTTTAAGTATTTTATTGTTTATGCTATTACAGTTGTCCCATTTTTCCCCTTTTGCCCCGCACCATCTCTGGGGGTTTCATGACAAAAGAGTTTTGTCTTTGTTCTATGTCAGAGAAGCAAGAATGAAGTAATTGGGGGAAAAGTTACATTTCAGTGGGAAATACAGGACATGCCCCAGAATTGGATATAATAAAGCCAAACTGTGCCTTAGTCCTTAAACTTATTCTAAGAAAATTACTTTGGAAAATACAGTTACTATTAGTCTTTTCCAGTTTTCCTAGTAGCACTCTCTCTCCCCCCACCCCCCTCTCTCTCTCCCTCTCTTGTAAAACTCCTTTGAATACTAGTTTTCACATAGACACTTCAGATATTCTAAAACAGGTTTCATGGAGTCATCCACATGACTTAGAGACCTCAGTAATCTTTGCAGCAAGCTTTAGATGGACAAAACCATTCTGGGACATTCTTTTGTTGCTCTTGTATTGGAGCCCATATTCTTCCTATATCTCCTGTTTTCCTATTTTTTTTTGGCTAACTCCCTTGTTTTTCTGGAATATTTTATTCAGTAACTGCCTGAGAAAAAGTTTGTTGAATTCTTTGTAGTTCTCTGCTTGTTCCTTTTGTGTGCGTGTGTTGTGTGTTGTGTTATCCATGGATGTTGTAATTTAACCTTTCTTTAATATATTTGAAGACATTAGTTCTAATTTTGTTCCAAAGATTTTTCTAGTTCCTCAAAATTTTCTAGTTCTTTCATGTTTACCTATTTGGGATCTTCCCTTTTGTGTTAAAACAGCCTTTTCCTATCTCTTTTCTCTGAATGAATCCTTGAAGTCATTTTCAGGTCTTAGGAAACTTCTTTTCCATATAGGTTAAGACTAATGTAAGTCATTAGTATACCTAGTGGTAACTTTAGATTTTTAAAAGTATTTTCTGCTTGATTTTTAAAACTTTATCCAAATAACCTGAAGTTTTATTACAGATGTCTACTATATGGAATGCTAATGAGTTATGATATGTGGTAGAATGTGTATGAAAGAGTAGATTTCTTCCTGCCTTAAACTGAAAAATGCCTGTCCAGTCTTTCTTGACACAGGTAGTGAAACTGAGCTTATCTTTCTTGAAACTAATGTCTTTTTCTCTTTAAAAAATTTAAAAACTCATGCATGAAACAAAATTATGTTCAATATCTGGTTTAAAGCAACTGGGATTTGATTTTTTTCAATATGGACTTGGTAGATTTAAGAAGAGGTTGTAAATTTAATTAATGGTATTTACAACATGAACATTTACTGACAATGTTGAATAGTAATGATATTATAGCAATAAGCAACAGCAATGTGAATAAAATGGATTGTAAGATACAATTTTATATCAGACTTTTTTCTTACTGCATTTTAATTTTAGCAATTACAGGTTATTAAAATATGTGTCAATTTCTCTTTTTTATGGTAGTATATACGCATAAAAGATTATTATTTTTAAAACTAAAAAATGAAATATATTTAATTAATTTGAAACCTGTGCTTTTTTTCTTCCTGCAAAGGTATTCAAGGCTGGGTCAAATCTGTGATAAGTACACATACATTTCATTTTCAGTGAAAAATGAGATGATCTCTTGATGATTTCTAAATAAAATAAGTTTGCTCAGCTAAGTTGAAAATTGAAACCTTCAGAAAGACATTTGTTGTCTTTCTGTGAGTGACTGAACACTTTTTGATTACCTGATGCATTATTGTGGTGAAATGATTCTTGGTAATGTAATTCTTCATCCCTAACCTTACTGGGATTCGTCACTCAGTTAGGTTTATTATTCTCCTTTTCCAACTCACCTCATCTTCAAAATAACCATCTTGGGCCATCAAGCATGTTTGTAAAATACAAAACAAAGACAATAAAAATTACCATACAAAATATCACATACAATGGAAGTTTTAAAATATAATTTATTTCTAATCTTGACAACCCACATTTTGCAATGTTTAAAACAATAGCAAAGTGGCAGGAAAGCAGTTGAACCACAGCACATAAGAATTTATTCTTTAGAATGAAATTTCTCTCTAATTGTTTTTATTACAGTGGAGGAACTTACTACATAAACAGCCCATAAGTAGATGCTGGGTGAAGTAATTTGGGAAGGAGAGATTGATGTCTTCAGCCCACCATAGTTACCTCCATGAAGGTTGCACTATGCAGTTATGAACAGTTTCCTCTATCTCATGTCAAAAACAGGAGAGTGGTGTTAAGGCATTAAACATGACCCCACAGAACAGTGCTGAGAGATCTCTTACTAAACTGCTTGTACTAAAGATGTGTTACTAAATATGGGGCTGTTGGGTCACTGCCCGTCATTTCATCACGAGGCATGTGATGTTCAAAACTGATTTTTGTTGTTATTTTTTTGAATCATGATCTTTTACAGAGCCCCTTGTTATAGAAACCCTTGCAGAACCCGAGGATTTCTTAAGAAATACAATGCTAGAGGTATTTGTGTGCTCTTTGAGGTCAATTTTACAGCATGATTTTGTGAAGACTTACTGATTGGGACCTTCCTTTTGCTGGGGATTACCACATCAGTACCTGTGTCTTTTCTTGGGGCTATTCAGGGCCCTATAAATTTCTTCGGGGAGATAGGATACATATTTGGCTTCCATTACTCCCAGATCTTAGCAATGAAAGGAGACTGGATGAGAACTTCACTGTTCAGAATGTAGAATTTTTATTTCTGCTCCTGTTTTTAGTGTGGCACCTCTTTCCTACCTTCCACTATATATCTAGTGTCTGGGTTTAGAGAATCTTTTGTTTTGTTTAATTTCCTTATAGATTTAATTCCCTGAGTGCTCTTTGCATAGACATTCAGCTAATGTTCATATTTCAGTCTCCAACTTCATCTGCAATTTTGTACACTTGATGCTACCAATCCTGAAGTTTTATGGGACTAATGGTATGAATTGATTTACTTTTTCTTAGCATCCTTCATTGCAGGTTTTGGTATTCAGCTTTCTCAGCTAAATCCTCCATTCATTTTCCATCTTCCAAAAGTTTGTTGGCACCTCTCATCTGTGTTGTCTCCTTTCCAGTTGTTTTTACTGATTTTCCTCACTCTTTTCTTAGTTCTTATGGAAGTCTACCTATTTATTTCTTTATTCTCATTAGTGGAGTTTCAGAAAGGAATAGAGATAGGTGCATGTATTCAATATGCCATGATTAACCAGATGTCCTTTGCCAAAAGTCTTAGTCTCTTTCCTGTTGAGGAATGATTCACCATGGTGAGGGATGCTCATGAAAAGTGTTAGAAGTAACAAATGCCATATAGGTGGAATCTAATGAACAAAATAAACAAGCAAGCAAAATAGAACCAGAGACATTGAAATAAAGAGCAAACTGACAGTGACCAGAGGAGAGTTGGGTAGGGATAAGGGGGAAGGAAATGGGGAAGGTCGTAAAAAAAAGAAAAGAAAAGTATGGGAACTGAAGTCAGATGTTCAGGCTTAGGTTCAACCCCAAAGTAGAAAACTGGCAGCCCGCAGGTCCAAAACAGCCTCAGTTATGTTTTGTTTGAATATACAAAGTTTTCTCTTCATTAAATTAGTACTATTTTAAAAATGGAGGAGTGTTCACATTATAACCAAGAATTCAGGCATCTTTAAAATAAATCAGAAGATCTGGTTGTACATTATCATGTGGTAACAATCGACAGGATATGAAGGGTGACTGTGCATATGCTCAGTGGCTTACAACAGTTGTCCCAAAGTCAGCTCCATTCACAGCTCTGATGCATTTATTTTGCACTGAGTAACCTCGGAAGACTGTTTCCTGGATCTAGAAAATTAATTGCAGGTTATGTATTCATTGTGTTATCTTCTGTCTACCAAAACATGTCATCACTAAGCCCTTTTAGTAAAATATATCTTTTTCCTTCCTCATTTATTTTATACAGATGCATTTTCATTCTTTCCATTGCCTCCTTTTGAAATTATTAACTATAACTATTTTCTTGTAAGAAGATGATAATACAAAGACAAAATCAAAGACAAAATATAGGTAATAAATTCATGAAAAACAATCATGTCAGTAATTAGTGATGTATCATTTTGTGCCTTTTTAAATTACACACTTTGTCTCCCTCAAAACCCCAAGAATAACAAAAGCAAACATCAATGTAATACTGATAAGATTATGAACTTTATAGTTCTCCGGATTATCAGCCTCAGCATGTGTCAGAGGGCCAGCCCTTTTCGGATCTCTGCCGTTCTTCTGTAAATCCTTTGTTATAAGACTTCTGTTCAGCTAGTCTTCAATTGGTTATTCAGGTTGATTGTTCTATGATTTAGTTGTATTCCAGTTTGGTCCTGGGAGGAAGTGAGTGTAACTTCAACCTAGTCTACTGCCATCTTGGATTTCTTTGGACATATGCTTTTATTTTCTCAGTTAAATATTTAGGAAGGAAATGGTTGGCTTATATAGTAGGAGTATATTTATCTTTTCAAGAAATTGTCAAAATGTTTTCCAAAGCAATTGTACTATTTTACATTCCCATTAGCAGGGTATCAGTGTCCTAATTCTTCCACATCTTTGCCAAAACTTCATGTGTTCAGTCTTTAAAATTTTAGTTATTCTAAAAGATACATGGTGCTATCTCACTGTGGTTTTAATTTGCACTTCCCAAATGAATACTAATGTTGATCATCTTTTCATCTGTGTATTTTTCATCCTTCTACATTTTTTGAGGATATGTCTATTCAGATCCTTTGCTGAGTTGTTATTATTTTTTATTATTGAGTTTTGGGAGTTCTCCATATATTCTGAAAACAATTCCTTTATCAGATATGTGATTTGCAATTTTCTTCTACTCTGTGGCTTGTCTTTATTCTTTTAACAGTGTATTTTGAAGAGCTAAAGCCTCAACTTTGATGAAGTTCAGATGATGATGATGATGACTTTTGCTGTTTTTGGTGTGGCTCATGCTTTTGGCATTATATCAAAGTCATTTTTGTTTATGTTTTTTTTTGTACAAATTTTATAATATTTTCTTGTACAAATTTTATAGTATGAGGTTTTATATTTAGGCCTGTTTTGAGTTTGTGTTTTCATGTGGTGTGAGTTATTTTTTTCATATGGATATCAAATTGTTCTGGTACCATTTGTTGAAAAGTCTATATGTTCTTTTCTGGGTTTCATTTGCATCTTTGTCAAAAATCAACTGACCACATATCTGTGCAATGATTATTGGACACTCTAATTTTTAAACTATTATTAAAATTTATCTTGATGCCCATATCACACTGTCTTGATTATTGTAGCTTTATAGTATGTTTTGAAGTCAGGTGTAAGTTTTCTAAATCCATTCTTCTTAAAAAGTTGTTTTGGTTATTTTAGGCCATGTGTATTTCCATACGAACCACATAATTGGCTTGTCAAATTCTATAATTTTGGAATTTGGATTTGGATTTTATTAAATCTATAGGTCAGTTTGGGGAGAACTAACATCAATAATATTGAATCTTCTGATCCATGGACACAGCATTTTTCTCTACTTAGGTTGTTTTAAGTTTCTCTTCATAATATTGTATAGTTCTACAGTAATCAAGTCTTGCACATTTTTGATAAGATTTATTCCTAAATATTATATATATATATATATATACAAATGCACTTAACTTTTGTACATTGACCTTCATAAATTTGCTCAGTAGTAGCATTCCCTCCCTACTCACTTTCCTTTCTCTCTCTTTCCTTCTCTCTTCTGTAGATGCATTAGGATTTATTGTGTAGACAATCATGTTGTCTTTGGATAAAGACAATTTTACTTCTTCAATTAGAACCCCTAGTACAATGTTAACAGATGGAGGTAAGAGCAGAAATCCCCATTTTATTCTTGATTTTAGCTGCAAAGTAATTAGGTTTTTCTTATCATCTAAGTTTTAAAAATTGCTTATTCCTAAACATCAACAATTATGTCACATTTTAAGCAATGAATATGTTGTGTTTAATGAAAAACAGCTTCAAAACAAAATTTTCTACAATTTATATGAGTGAATGGTAGAGTTTGTTCACTTTCAGGATGTAATAGAGTACCTGTAAAGTTTTAAGGTTAGGAAGGCGTCATAGTAGTTACTTTGCAATAGTAAAGGGTGTCTTTCCTATTTAAAATTTGAACAATGTTGGAAGGGGCAGGTAGTAACACATTAATCACGTGGTGTTTATTGTAGCTGAGGAGCAGCTAGAGTTGGACAGCCTTTCTGGTTCTTAGGAGATGAGCAACAATTTTTGCTTCATCACATTCAGATTGTTCTGGACAATAGACAGTAAGATTTTTCCAAATCTGTGAAACCTCTGTTTTCTATAGCACATACTTTAAATGCTGGCCATGGTAGCAGACCCTGGTTTGAACTGAAGAAGACTTAGTTATGAGCTTTGATGAGAAAAGCCTATGTTATAAAATTCGTCTTTGTCCTTGGGGCTTTGCTGTCAGACTCAGCAGAGTTCAAACATTTACTGAAGACCAGAACAATTTTTCCTTCTTATGCCTTTCCCATGCTTGGTAACCATGGGGGTTGTCGTTATCTAACAACCAGGATTGCTTGAGCAGTCCTTGAAAGAGGTTTCACTCCAGAGGACAAAGAAGCTCTTAAAAATGCTCTGTCCAGCATTCATCTTATTTACTTAAAACTCCTGTTACTTCCAAAAGGATTATTTAGAGTGCTGTCAGGGATCTCCTAGGAGCTATAAAACATTGCATGTAACACTGTACTAGCTAAAACTGTTCCAACTCTTAGAAGCTTGCCTTTTGGGTATGAGAATGCTCATTGAAGGTGTGTGGCTGTCTTTTTGCTAGAAATGAGGAAAGTGAGCCATGCTCTTTCCTTTCCCCCTTTACACCCCATACTTTGTCTTTCAGCTCTTACTCATCCTTCAGCTCTTTCTGTACCTCCCTCTTTAACCTGAGTGGGAGGACCCTACTTTTTTTTCTAATAGTATCTTGTGCTTCCCTGAGCACACATTAGCTGACTCTGTTGTGATTGCCTCTTAACTCGGTTGAGTTTCCCACTAGGTTATAAACTCTGTGAGTGCCCCTACTGCATTCAGGTTAGTCATTATTATGCTACCACCAACCACCAACAGTGCCTAGGCCATAGTTGGCACCAGTAGACATTTGTTTGATGAATGTATGAATGAATAAATGCATCGAACAGACCCTGAGTGGGTAGGAATATTTCCATTCCCAAGTAAAAGTAATAAAATAAAGTTTTCCTTGTTAAGAGTTGAAATTGTTGATGAGGGATCCAGATTTGAAAAGGAAATGAAGGAATAAACCCAGAGTTTTAGGAAGAGAGGAAGACAGTCATTGCTATAGAGATTAAAGGAGATGACCATAGAAATCTGTGAAGGTCTGGTATTAAGATTACCTGTTTTTGGCTGGGGGTCTGTATTCTAAAACCTCAAGTGAGATATGTGCGCTCTTATCAGCAGGTTGGTGCAAGGGTATGGAACACTATGGTAAAGACTCAATTTATTATAAAAATTTAGGATATATTTTGACAAAAAAGGAAAGAAAATGCTGCTTGTTCATATTTATATGAAACCATCTGTATTGATCTTTGAAATGTTTCTGGCCTTTTCTCAACCTTGCCATTGTAGATTGGGAAGTTGTAAGATAGAGAACTGGGTGCTCTTTTGGTATCTTTATGTTTCCTGAAATGTTCATATCTAGTGTTTTTTTGCCTTCATTTTCCTTTGGGTTTTCTCTATATGACTGAGTTGGGCTGAAAATGAATATAACCGGCATGTATAAAGTTTATCATTTATTTCCAATATTTACGTTAAGTGATTGTCTTGGATTTTTTCAGATATTTTATTATGTAGAAGTAAGAATAAAATTTCCTCTTACCTGATAATATACTTCTTTTTAATTTAAGAGGTCTTATTTCATTGTCTAGAACTACCAGAAGGATGTTAAAATATTAGTTGTGATGGTGGTCATATTTGTTTCATTCTTTTTTTAAAACAATTTTATTTATTTTTAGACAGAGGAGAAGGGAGGAAGAAAGAGAGGGAGAGAAACATCAATGTGTGGTTGCCTCTCATGTGCCCCCTACTGAGGACCTGGCCTGCAACTCAGACATGTGCCCTGACTGGGAATCAGACCAGTGAGCCTTTGGTTTGCAGGTTGGTGTCATCCTTTATGTTAATAAAAATGTCCATAGTGTTTTAAAATATTTAAGAATTATGTTGCCAATTAATTTGACTATAGAGATTGTATTTCATATTGAGGAATATTCTTCTATTTCTAGGTCATAGATTTAAAAGTTTATCAATTGCTTTAAAATATACATCAATTGAAGAAATTAGGTGGTTTTTCTCCTTTGACCTATTAATATAATGAATTACAGATTTCCTACTATTGGCCGATAATTGCATTCATTTCTGGAATAAATCCGACTCTGTCGTAATTCTTTAATCTGAATAGACAAATTATACCTAATGAAATTGAAGCAGTATTCAAAAATTTCCAACAAACAAAGCCCTGGACCAGATGGCATCACAAGTGAATTTAACTAAACATTTCGAGAAGAACTAACACCTGTCCTGCTCAGACTATTTCATAAAATTCAAAGAGGAGGGAAGGCTCCCAAACTTATTTTATGAGGCCAGCATTATCCTAATTCCCAAACCAGATAGACACAACAAAGAAAGAAAATAATAGGCCAATATCCTTGATGAACATATCATACTTTTTGGACTATAAGACATACTCCCTCCCCACCAACAAATTTGGGAGGAATAATGCTTGTTAATGCTGCTGTTGAATTCTGTTTACATTTGCATTGGTGAAATATTATGTTATTTATGTTATTAAATATTTTACCACATTTTTTGCTTCAATTTTTTTTCCTATTTTCCTCTAAAACCTAGGTGTGTCTTATGGTCCAAGAAATATGGTATATGCTAAAATCCTCAACAAAATATTAGCAAACCAAATACAGCAGTGCATCAAAAAGATCATACACCACGATCAAGTGGTATTTATTACAGGAATTCAAGGTTGGTACCTTTCAAATCGATAAATGTGATTCACCACATAAGTGGAATGAAGGATAAAAACCACATGTTCATATCAATAGATGCAGAGAGAACGTTTGATAAATCCAGCACCCATTTATGATAAAAAATTCTCAGTAAAGTGGGGGATAGAGGAAACATATGTAAACACAACGAAAGCCTATATGACAAACCCACTGCCGGAAACTCAAGGGCAGAAACTACAAGCATTCTCCTTAACATCAGGAAGAAGACAGGGATGTCCGCTTTCAACTTTCTTATTCAACATAGTACTTTGAAGTCCCACCCACAGTAGTTGGACGTGAAGAAGAAATAAATGCATCCAAATTGGAAAGGAAGAAGTAAAACTGTCTTTATTTGCAGATGATATTATACTGTACATAGAGAACAGAAAATATTTCACCAAGAAACTACTAGAACTTATAAATGAATTTAACAAAGTAGTAGGATACAAAATTAATATCTAGAAATCCATTGCATTTCTGTTTCCCAATTATGAACTAACAGAAAGGGAAATCAAGAAAACAATTGCCTCAAAAAGAATAAAATACCTAGGAATAAACGTAACTAATATTGTAAAAGACCTGTACTTGGAAAATTATGACACTGAAGAAAGAAATTGAAGATACAAAGTGGAAGCTCATACTGTGTTTATGGATAGGGTAAATTATTATCATTAAAATGTCCATACTATCCAAAGCAGTAGATAGATTCAATGCAATTTCTATCAAGATTCCAACGATGTATTTCACTAGACTAGAACAAATATTTCAAAAATTTATATGGAACTATAATAGGCCCCACATAGCAACAGTGATCCTGAGAAAGAAGAACAAAGTTGGAGGAATCATGCTACCTAATACTACAAGGCTACAGTAATTAAAGCAGCATGGTACCGGCATAGGAACAGACACATAGATCAGTGGAACAGAAATAATCCCACACCTTTATAGTCAATTAATATTCAACAGAGGAAGCAAACACATACAATGAGCTAAAGATAGTTTATTCAATAAATGGTGTTGGAAAAATTGGACAGATTTGTGACATTGAAAAACTATCGTTTTCTAATCATCAGAGAAATGAAAATTAAAACCACAATGAGATGTCATCTTACATCTGTTAGAATGGCTATCATTAATAAGTCAATGAACAACAAGTGCTGGTGAGGATGTGGAGAAAGGGGAACCCTTTGCACTGTTGGTAGGAATGCAGACTGGTGCAACCACTATGGAAAGCAGTATGGAGATAATTTAAAAAATTAAAAATGGATCTTCTTTTTGACCCAGTGATACCACTTTTGGGAATATATACAAAGGAACCCAAAACACTAATTCAGAAGAACATAAGCACTCCTATGTTCATTGGAGCATTATTTACAATCGCCAAGATATGGAAGCAGCCCAAGTGCCCATCAATAGGTGAGTATATAAAATAACTATAGAACATTCACTCAATGGAATTCTACTCACTTCTAAAAAAAAGAAGAGAATTTTACCCTTTGCAACAGTATGGATGAACCTGGAGAGCATTATGCTAAGTGAATAAGCCAGTCAGAGAAAGATAAATACCATATGATTTCACTCATATGTGTAATCTATTAATGAACAAACTGATTTAACAAGCAAAAGAGAGACAGACTCATAGATGGAGATCAGATGACAGCTACTGAGGGGGCAGGTTAGGGCGTGGAGGGATTGAGCAAAAAGGATAAAGGACTCATGGACTTGGACAACAGTGTGATGATTGCTGGGGGGAGGGGAGTATAAGGGGACTAATTGGTAATGGAAAAAAATTCAATAAAGATTAAATTAAAAAATATCCTGACATATTTCATTTTCTAATGTTTTATTAATGATATATGTATCTATAGTAACAATTGTGATTGCCTAGGAGACTGTATTTGACTCACAGTTACTGTTTGATGGCCAACTCTTGCTTTCAGTCCCTGCAGGTCTGAGCCAGGGTTGGGAGGCTATTTGTGACTTTTTCCTTGGGTTCTGGTTCCCTTCCCCCAGCCAAATTGCGTTCTTTTCCTTCCTTTATTTTTGTCTTCATCTGTTGTCTGTGTAGCAGAAGTGTTTTGAATCTTCTTTCCTGGTTTCTTCTAATTCAGATTACTCCATTTTTCTCTTTTCTATTTTCCTTTGGATTTTATTCACCAAAAATTCAGAAATGGTGGGGTAGGTAAAACCCATTTTATTAATCCAAAAGTCTTTGATCTTGTGCTTCAAATCTAAGAACAATAAACAAAACAAATTATTAAAAGATTATATTGAATTTACATTTGAGATAGCATTTCTAAAAGTCAGGTGTTAGCTTTTGAAATTTTCATAATGGTTAAGTCTCTGCCACAGGGAGGGGCAATACCACTGAACTACTTCACCAAGAGTTGAAAATATCTCAGTGGTTGGCTCCAGATTGCAGCTGAGGTAGCTGACAATGCAGGTCTCAAGTGCTAAACCTTGAGCCATGATGAGCATTTTAATAGTGAAGACTTTTATGTAAGTACAGTAAAACCCTTCTGTTAATGCTGGTAATTGGAATAGGATGCACACTTTTGTTTAAGACAACTAGAGTTCCACCTACTCTTATTTTGTGTAGGTGGCATTGTGAGACACAATTATGTGTGACACATAATTAGGAGACACATTCTGAATCTTGTGTGTGCTTATTATTAAGTCCCGAAATACCTGGAGAACATGCAAGTAAAACCCTCATAAAAACCACAGTCACACCAGCAACCAATTGCAAACACCAAGAATGCACAGAGCTTGTGCTAAATAACACTCCACCGCCCATACAGTTCACCTTCGGAATAGTCCAAACAGCAGAGGTCCCACTTCAGGATCCCTTCTCCTCAGGTCTCTTCCTCTTCCTTTTTTTGTCTCTTAGCCTTCCTCCCCTGGAGTCTTACTTTCTTCAGTTGGTGCTCTTCATAGGCAATCCAGAAATTCTAATTCTAAATTCCATCCTGGGAAAGGATTGAGGATCTTTCTGGCTTGGGGATTGGAGGTCCTTTGTGGGTAGATCATCAGCTTGACCAACTTTTCTTTGGTCAAGGCTGACTCTGTTTTGACAATGCAAATGTACCGATTAGCAAAAGGCAGATCCCATCTCCCCCAGGAGAGGCTGTCTGGAGGGGTGGAGGAGTTAGAGGTCCTTCCTATCGTGTTTTCAGTAGCGTGTGCCTTTGTAACAGCAGTTTTACAGAGCATAGCAAAGTTGACTGAACGACTCTGTCACCCATGGGTCTCTGAGCTCAGGGTAATAAATTGGTTTTCCTGTAGCCAGTGGATAAGCTGTCTGGACAAAAGTCCCAGGGCTACCTTCTCTTTAAGCCTCTGTGTCCCTGAATGGCCCTGGGCAAATGCATTAGCTTTTCCCTCTGTTAAAGGAAGGCGACTGTGCGAGTCTCCTCCATTCCAGAGCTGTTGGGAAGACGAATGTGAATGCATCTGTAAAGAGCTCTCAGCCTCCCCAGAAGGGCACTGTGTAATGACAAGGTGTTATTATCACCACTCCTGTTAGGTGCGTTGAGATTGCCACGGCTGGAATAGCTGCTCGTGCCAGTCTTTTGTCTTCGGCTTCAATGCTTCCTGTCCCCCCTACAGCCTTAAGCAAATACAGACTATTTCCAAGTCGGCTCCCTTCCAATGAGTCAGGGCTAACTCTTGCCTTATATAAACCCATGAACTTGGCCTTTTTCTGGTGGGCTGTGTGGTAAACTGGACTCTTTTCATGGCCAGACAGCCCCAGCTGCACTGTTGTCCAGCTCAGTGACCTTGGGCCTGTTATTTAACCTCTCTAAGGCTCTGTATCTTTACCAGTAAAATTGGGATACTTATAACTATTGTATGGATTAAATGAGATTTGTTCCTTAAAATTTCTGGCAATCAGATGGTACTTAATAAATGTTAGTGTTTTGAAATTTAATGTTCTTTTGTTCTCTCATTTTTTTGTCCTGGTATTTCTACTCCAGCATCTTGTTCAGGGTAGAAATTGATATTTTGGGTGCTTTGAAATGGCATCATTATTCTGGAAGATTTCATTTTGAACCATGTATCTTCATTCTCAGAGTTCTCAAAGCAATGTAAACAAACCAAAGTTATAAAAGCATTTACTTCACAACATTTACTTTCAATAGCTTGTGAACCTTTACACACTCTAAATAGAGAGTGGGAGCTACCAGACCTGGCCTGCCTGTGAGGAAAGGCTGTGAAGAGACTCAGTGAGCCAAAAGCTGACAATTTGAAACTGACTGTGGAGTGTAATGATGCCAACTAGGAGCAGACACCCAGGAAACCTGTCCCATTTACCCTGTATCACCAAAAATCTCAGGAGTCTGCGGAGGTTTTAGAAGAGTTTTTCTCTTAGGAAGTTTTTGCTATTTTACTCTCTAGATTTCTCTTTTGCTGTGGATGGAACACAGTATAGCAAAGGAATCTCAGACTGCAAACTGGGCTCTGTGGGTGGGCAGGGTTCCTCCCATGCAGAGAAGTTTGTGAGGCTTCCACTGAGCTGAGCTACTTGACAGCTTTATGCCTTCAGATTTCATTGAGAAGTGGCTGTTTCTGCTGCACATGTTGTTTCACGGTGGCTTAGAAGCCCGCTCAGCCTCTGACTAGCTAGGTGACCTGTCGAGTTACTTAGCCCATGAGTGTCAGTTTCCCTGTCTGTGAAGTGGGGATAGTGATACCAGCCTCATGGTATTTTTGTGAAAAGTATGGAAATGTGCATAAAATCCCTACATTGGTATTTGACATATAGAAGGCACACTGATACATTTTAGTTATTACTTTTAATAAAACTACTGAATAATAATCTTTGTGGTAGGCAGAATAATGACCCTCCACAAAGATGTTCACATCCTACTCCTTGGAACCTGCACATATGTTATGGACCATGGAAAAGGGACTTTGCAGATATGATTAAGGACCTTGAGATGGGAGGTTATCCTGGATCATCGTGGTGGGTCTAATCTAATCACATGAGTCCTTAAAAGGAAACTTTTCCTCTTGTGCTCAGAGAAAAAGAGGTGAGGCCAGAAGCAGAGTCAGGCAGGGGCCAGAAGCTGAGGAATACAGGCAGTCTCTAGAAGCTAGAAAAACTAAGGACCACATTCTCTCCTAGAGACTCTGGAAGGAACCAGCCCTCCCAACACCTCACTTTAGCCCAGTGAGAGCCCTATCAGACTTCTGACCTATAGAACTGTGAGAGTAAATTTATGTCTAAAGTCCATGTGTCTGTGATGATTTCTTATACAGCAGCAATGGAAAGCTAATAACATGATTAAAGAGAATGTCAAGCAGTTATACAATTATAGAAAGGATGAGGGCCATGGTGCTCTGTATTTGGACAGACTGTTATGGTATGTGCTAAATTCTAGTCCTCCTGAGCTTGGTTACAGTGTTTGAAAGTACCAGTTTTTCTTCTGGGCAGGAGATGTGGTTTGCTTCACAAGAATTGAAATATTTTGTTATACTCCAAAGAGTTTGTCTAGCTTGGAAAAGTCACATTATTTACATTTGAAATTTTGGAATTACCATAATCGTACAAATCCCTCGTTTCCTCTCTGAATAAACAGTACTAGGACTTTGCTATACCAGTCATTTCACAGGTGAAAGAACCTAGCAGTTAGAGTCAGAGATGTGGGTCTGTGTGCTGCCACCCTGGGAGAATAAATCGTGTGATCTCCAAATTGGATCTGCAGTATAAGGATGATAACACCTGGTTTATCTACCCATCGTGTGGGTCAAGGGGAAGATGTGAATAAAGGCAAAATGAGAACGGGCTCACTATACAATGTTAGGTGTAATTACGATTATGTTTGTTGTCGTTATCATCATGTTGTGATAGAATCATGGCATGTCAGATCATGAAAGGACACTAGAGATCATTTGGTCCACTGGCCTTGGAACTCAGGTCAAGAGAGGTTAAATAACTTGAAAATGGTTTTTTTTGTTGTTGTTGTACCCTAGTGTCCAGCCTCTGACATGGCCTGGATCATCAGTGGGCGATGGGCCAGGGTGGGAACTGGATCTCCCTTGAATGGTACCGCTGGGGTTGGGTGGGGGATACAGTTGAAAGAACCTAGTGATCCGGCCCTAGGAGTTGGTGATGGGTTGGGAGGGATTGGCCATGGAAGAGGATATACAGGTGCACGCCAGGAATTTGGGGAAGTAGCAGGGCAGGGTGGGGAGAAGTAACATCGTGCCAAGAGATAGCCTTACAGTTAGTGAAAGTAGGAATATTAACTTCCAGCTTCTAACTAAAGTCTGTGTATTTTTTCCAAGTATCATTATTTTGGGGGAGGAGAAGGAGAGGAAGCTGCCTTATATGTGGTTCTTCTACTGATTCCTCCCCTAACTTTTGGGAGGAACCCGAGATGGACTTATTTTCAGTTCTGCTTAAAGATTAAGGTATTGTAGTCAAGTTCCAGTGAATGACCTTCTTTGGCATGTGATTGGCTCACATTCCCAGAACTTGAATCTGTAATCTTTGGTCCTGAAAGTTTCTGCTTTAATATCCAGACTCACCATGGATAGTCAGGCAAAACAAACAAAGCTCTTTATAAGGCAGTAACAATTCTAAATTCATTTCTGGCTCCCAAGATTTCCTCAGCGTATACTTACTCACACAAACATGCACTTACACATACCACACATGTCATACATTTACATACACACACTCATACCACACTCACCACACACGTACGCACACACTTACGTACACACACGTACCACAAATGGAGAATTATGGTAGCAGTGGCTTCAGGATCTGTTGTGTTTTGTTTTCATGAGATATACTGACTTTTATCTCAGTATGTGGTATATAGAAACATGACATATTAAATATACTTTCCTAGGTTGTATTCAATGGCCATTTGCAAAAGAAAAATTTGTTGGAAGAAGAAAGAATGAATTGACTACCCCTAAATTAAAACCTAACAGTAACAGTCCTTTATAATTTTGAAAGAATGTGGAAATCAGAGGGTTTTCATCTTCCCCAGTGCCTCGTACCCCCAGCAGTCGGTGTGAGGGGAGGCAGGAACCTCGCTTCCTGCCCTCCAGGAGGCGCTTGGAGCAGGCAGGTGAAGTGGCCGAGGTCAGAGACGGGTCTCAAGGGAAGGACACCTGACGACTTCTCTGTAACCATGCAGCTGCTTCCCTCATCTAGTTGCCGAAGAACCGCAGCAATAAGGACTTTTTAAATGGGGATTAACATTTGATTTTAAATATGGGTTATGTAAAGGTTTCCCCATTCTGTGTTAAACAAGTTTGTTAGGCAGAATTTCAAAACCTGGAAAAATAGATAGGAGAATATTACCCTTCAAGATGAGTCTTATTATTATTTTTGGTGTATTTCTTTTAAAATATTTTTTATGCATAGAACTTCCTTGTCATTTTACTTTGTTTAGCTAATAGGTTAGTATTGAATTGTAATTTTTCTTAATTTTTTTCAAGAAGCATTTTGTCATATATTTTCTTGATAAATAAGCTTTAACATCCTATTTAATGGTTGCAGGGTACTCCATCAACAGGCTGTACCATAAATTCTTGGCAATTTCTGTTTTAGGATCTAGGCTGTTTTCAATTTTTTGCATTTCCATATTTAATTTAATTTTTCAGGTAGATGTCAAGAATTGGGATCATCAGATCAAGCAAATTGGATGTACATTGCCATATTTCTTTCCAAAACTATTCTATCAATCTATTTTTTCTGTGGTAGAAATGAAATCTACACTTAAAATGGAATATTGTTCTTAAAAGACCTTAAGGCACAGGGAACTTTTTACCAGCCTCTAGACACATTTATTTATTTGTTTAAAAGTTGTTTTTTTGTTGTTTAATTACAATTGTCTGTATTTACTCCCCACCACTCCCCACCCACCCCAGCCATCCCCACCTCCATCCCCTGCTTCCACTCCTCCTTGGTTTAGTCCTTGTGTCCTTTATAGTTGTTCCCGAAAACCCCTCCCCCCCCATTATCCCCTCCCACTTCTCCTCTGATTACTGTCAGTTTGTTCTTAATTTCAATGTCTCTGGTTATATTTTGCTTGCTTGTTTGTTTTGTTGATTAGATTCCAGTTAAAGGTGAGATCATATGGTATTTGTCCCTCACTGCCTGGCTTATTTCACTCAGTATAATGCTGTCCAATTTCATCCATGCTATCACAAAGGGTGGGGGCTCTTTCTTTCTCTCTGCTGTGTAGTATTTCATTTTGTAAATGTAGCATGTTTTTTTTTAAATCTATTTATTTACTGATGGGCACACAAATCCATGAAACACAGAGAGTCCCAACCAAGAGGAACCCAAAGAGGCATAGGGAACTTCTGACTGGCTGCCTTCCCCACACAGGACCCGGCATCTGGCTGTGTTGCTCCCTTTCTCCTTCTCCAGTCCCAAATTCAGCCTTTCACTGCTCACCCAACCTCAAAGTTCCATTAATTTCCAAGACACAGCAGTTTGGTTTTGCTCTCTCTTCATATTATAAGCCCTCGGGACCTCATCATTGTCCCAAAATGGTTCATTGAAGTATTTTTCTGATCAAAGTTGTTTCCCTTCCAATGAAAGGCTCTGGAAACCGCTGTGAAGATAATGCTTCCGACACTCTCTATCACCCACCGCTGCTGGAAAAACATCTGTTTATTAGTTTGTTTGAAAAACATCTATGTACTTGCTTGTTTACTTAGGCTGATGGATTTCAGGATCCTAATCAGGATGAACTTTCCAGGTAGAGAAAGTGGCTGGAATAGGTGCCCTAAAGAGAGAGTGGCTTGCAGGAAGTGATGAGTTCTCTGCAACGGCCGATATCCAAGCAGAGGCTGAAGATTATTTGACAGGATTGTAAACAGAATTCAAGCAACAGCTTCCTATTGGGTCAGAATAAGTGAACTTGAAGATCTCTGTGAGTCAGGGAATCTGTGATTTTCAACTTCTTTCTTTATTAAAACACTTATTAATGGTCCATTTTTTAGGCCTCGTCTTTTAATAACACACAAGCACATAAAGTGCTGGGCTCATGGGTTGGACACCTATGTTATGTTGCTTCCCCACCTGTGATTCAGGGTGATTAGCTCCCTCCGGCAAGGAGGCATCCTTTTAGGCAATTTTTCTGCCTCTGAGATATTTCAGCCCTTTTGCTATTTTAGGAACACACTGCTAAGTTACACAGGGTTTTGCTGACACCAGGGCCACGACACCTTGCCAAGAGGAATTCCCCATGAATGGAATAAATGAAGAGAGAACGCCTGTGAAATGTGTCAGTGCGGCTCAGCTGCTCTTCCCCAAATGCACCGCTGCTGGAGGTGGAGGGTTCCTGACATTCAGGACCAGAAGATGCTTCTCATTTCTGAAGTTAGTGGTATCAGAAGAGCGCTGATGCCCCAAGCAGCCCGGTCTTGGAGGTGCTGGCATGGTAGCCAGCTCACGTCTGCCAGCGAGTCACCTTCCTTGGATACTCACATCACCCGCACCTTTCATTCTGACGTTGTGGTGCTGTTCAGAGTAGCTAAGGAACACACCACCCTACTTTGAGTTAACTACTCCACTTTTCTCAGAAACAGTCTTCTAGGCCCTCATCATAGTAAGACAAAAACAATAACCTTGCAAAGAACTTTGGGTGATATAAAAACTGGGACCTAAAACGTGTCAAAAATGGATATACCTTTTTATCCCAACAAGTTTACTTCTTGCTAAGGAAATAATGAGAGAAGTGTTCAAGCATGCCCAGCTGCAACACTTCATAATGTCCAAAATCCGGAACTCAGATGCGAGACCATGTTAAATGAGGTACGTCCGTACTTAAGAACCATGTTGTAGAAAAAGATTTAGAAGCACAGAGATCTGTATGATACATTATTCAGTAAAAGAACCAGGCTACCAAGTAATTAACATGTATTTTTAACGATTGTGTTTGACATAGATCTAATAATAACAGTTAATATTTATTGAGTGAATATTGTATGTCAGGCACTGTTCAAATTGCTTTCCGTGTATTATTTAATCATTAACAAAACTCTCTGAGGTACTATCACTGCTCCTATTTTATAGATGAGGAAGCTGAGGCACAGAAAGCTTGGATAAGTTGCTTGAGGCTACTAGGAAGAACTGGGATTTAATTGGGTAAAACCTTTGCTCTAAAACCTGAGCTGTTAACCACAATGAACACTGCCTCCAGCAGACTGAAAAGGAGATTAACCTCAGAAAGCTAAATGCAATTATATATGGTTGTTAAGATTATAGGCGATATTTTTCTGAGTATTTACAAAGCGAATAATAATATTTATTGTAAAATAACATAAAAATAAAGAGTCTGGAACCTTAAGTAGCAGCTTTCTAATTAATGTTTCTGTTCAGCCAACGTTAATTTGGCTAGCAAAATAAATAAGACATGGTTATGCTTTGTGGATCAATCACCATTTGGAATTGACTACTTAGCTTTGAGCCAATCAGCTCACTGTCCCACTGAGAGGCCAGGAGAGCAGAACCAAAGCTCCTAATTTTCACTGCAGGGCCAGTTTTAATTGGCCTCAAACCAATGTTGACCTAGGCTGTTGACCTAGTGATTGTATTCCTTTCTTCTCTTGAAGTTCTTAGACTTGGAGAAAGTCGGCCCTTGGAGAAGTGTTTCTTAGCTGGGGTGATTTTGTTCCCTGGCAAACATTTGACAGCGTCTGGAGACCTTTTTACTGTGGCAGCTGGGGCTGGGGTGTTGCCATTGGCACCTGCGGGTAGTGGGAGTTCAAGGAGGCGATGCTTAGGGTGGTTCCTTAATACACCAAAGGATTATCTGGCCCCAATGTCAATAGTGTGGCGATTAGGACACCTCCTCCTGGGGATGTCAGAGGTCCTCCAGTCCCACTTCCTGCCCTGCCGGTGCTACAGTGCAGAACTGACTCCACACTGCTGTGACTTGGCCAAACTCACTGTTCTTTTCTCTCTGGCAGAATTCAGGAAGATGTGCCTAAATACACATTCTGGGTCCTTGAGGAAATGTGGGCAATGCAAAGAACTTGGGCTTTGCAGTCAGACAGACCAGACGGACCACACAGGCCTGCGGTGGGAACCCAACTCGGCCGCCGACTAGTCTGTGTGGTTGTGGGCAACTTCGTTAACCATCTGAATTGCAGTTTTCTCATCTAAAAACTGAGGACAGCAATATCAATTTCCTAGGGGTGTTGCGCAGACTTTATGAAATGCTACTTCTAAAGTATCTGCTATAATACCCTGATATAGTAGGTACTTACTAAATGTCTATTTCTTTTCCAATTTATCCTGAAGAAGAGCATCAGTGATCAATTAAATAGTCACAGTATAAATTTAGCATGTAGAAGTGATCTAGTGGGCACAAGTTAGGTTCTTAAAAGTTGATATTATAGAAAATCAAAATAATAAATAAATAAAAAATAAGTTGATATTGTGCAACATCACCTATTACATGTCTGGCTGCCTGCAAGTCAATGTCTTTTTCTCTGTCTGGGAAATTGCCAGCTTTGTGTGCGCTCATTGCCGCTGGGGGCGTGGCCTGCTTACTGCTAAGAGCAAATTCAGTACTTGTGGTAGCAACTTATTTTGGAGCTGCATTTGTCTTCTGCTTTTTTTCCTTCTACATCTCTCTTAGCTAACTGGCTTGGACAGTACTGAACATTGTAGTAAAATTAATGATGATGATGATAATAATAATAATAGTCACAACAATAGCTAAGGCATATAAGGTACCTTTTAAATGGGAGGCATTGTTCTTAATACTTTATACATGATAACTCACCTCATCTTTATTGTAACCCTAAGAGGGAGACTGTGGTGGGCAAATGATGGATCCCCCCCAAATCCCTGTGTCCTAATCCCTGGACCTTCAAATATTCTGGCTCACCTGGTATAAGGGACTTTCCAGAGGTGATTAGCTCAAGGGCCTTGAGCCGAGATGATCTTCCCAGATTATCTGGGCAGGTCCAATTTAATCACACAGATCCTTAGAAAGATAAAGCCTTTTCCTGCTGTGGTCAGAGAAGGATCGAAGTGGGGTCAGAGAGATACTGTGCTACGGGGCTTTGAAGATGAAAGGGGTGAGGGGGCACTAGCCAAGGGATGTAAACAGCTTCTAGAAGCTGAACAAGGCAAGGAAACTGATTCTCCTCTAGATCTCCAGGGGGATCTAACCCTTCCTACTTCTTGATTTTTAGCCTAGTGAGACCCACTTCAGACTGCTGACCTGCTCATCCTCTGGAAGAGAAGGATAATAAATTTGTGTTTATTTAGACCACTACATTTATAGTAATGTATTACAGCCACAACAGGAGTCCATACAGAGGATGATTCCAGTTTTACAGGTGAGGAGGGAGGGGAAGAAGCTTGCCAGGGTTGGCACAGTAGCACCAGGAGCCCAACCCTGCTGATCTGATTCCAGAACTCATGCCCCGAACCACTGCGTTGTGCTGCCTGTGAGAAAAGGGTGCCTGGCCCTGACCGTGTGTACCACGTGTGATGATGTGACAGAAGTGAAGTTGGTGAGCTGCTGCTGGGTGTTGGCTCAGGAGGGAAACAGATACTCATTTAAGCTCCTTGACTTTGTCATACCAAACTTTTAAATCCTGCTGAGAGCTTAGAGCCTGTATTAAAAGTTGGTCATTCTGACAATTAGAACTTAAATTCCTGTTTACTTATCTTTGCCAATGGGTCTTTTTTGTTATCTCTTTACATTTTATAATCTCTTCATAGTTTACAAAACACATTGGTATTTGTTACTTATTTGATTCTCATGATAATCCTGTGTGGTAGACAAGGTAGGTGGCACTGAAGCTCAGAAAGTTTGTTTTGCAGCTAAGACCATACGTGTAATAAGGGCCAAAGCAGGAGTTCTAGTTTCTTTTTAGATCTAGAGCTATATATAATACATCTTGTTTTCCATATTGACAGATTTTGTTTAAAGCTATGAATGTATTATATTTTCATTTATACTGAGAGCAGCCTCCATTTAGAAATTATTACTCAAAGAGTCTGGTAATGATGCATGAGTGACTTCAGGAGCATATCTATCACTTTCAGTTACAATCTGTACACAATACATCTCAACATAAAAGACAAATAAAATCCAATTTTTCTCTTGGCTTTTGTTTGTCATTTTCTAGTGAGTTATTCATGATCTTCAGCCATTAGTCTGTGGCTATTGCATAAAGCCACTGTGTTTAGAATAACACTCAGACTGTCTTGCACAACTGGATTGAAATCAGTTTTGTGTATCTGTGACAGGCAAACCCAGGGCACTGAGAAAATTCTGATCACATGTAATTTTTTTCAATTTGAAGATCTAGCGTATGGATATTAAAACTTCAATGATGGGAGATCTTAGATCATAAAATAACTCTGGACCTGCATCAGTTACTTAATTAATATATTAAATATCTTCTACAAAGGTTTGCATTGCCAGGAACTGTGGCATGGATGAGAGAGAATCCAAAAGTGAATTAGACTTAGTTCCCACTCTCCAAAACTCTCAGAATTCCAGTGGATTGCAGACCCATACAATATAAACCTCAAGGCAATTGAGTGTTAAAGGTTCCATAGGTCTTTTGCAGGTAGAAAGTAGGCCAAGAATAAGGGTGGTACAGTAAGAGGCAAAAAATGTTCAGGAATTGCAAATGGAGGCTAAAAATTGTGTGTGTGTATGTGTGTGTGTGTGTGTGATATGTTGTGTGGCCATGCTGAGGAGTGTGGGTGTATTCAAGAGAGTAATAGGAATCATTGAAGTGTTTTAAGCAGAAACAGGTAAAAGAAAACTTTAAATGTCTCACTTTGGTTGCTATGTGGGGGATTAGTAATTAGGTTCCTCGCTGTAGTAAGGCTACGAGCCTGAACTGAGATCAAGGGAGAATGGGGGGGAAAGAGGTGGAAATGGTGGGATGGCTTAGAAATAAATGATTGCGTGGTGACAGTATTGAAGGAATTATTTTTAATTTTGTGTCATTAATTTTTCTGAAAAGATGTTTTGTGTAAGTACAATTTATTTGGTGTCCACATGGTTTAGATTTTATTTAGTTATTCATTCAATAAGCATTTATTGAGTAGCTGCCTAAACAAATAAACCCAATGTTTTCAGCATTGTGGAACTATATATATTGTATATATTGTGTATATTATTTGGTCTTGACCCTTATGAAGCTTATAGTGTAGTGGAACTTACTTAAGGATCCTGGAAATACTGTTTTATTCTTAAGCTATGTTTCCAAGCTTGGACAATTGCATGCTCACTCCTGGGACTTTGCAACGAGAGCTCATGGCATGGAACCAATGGGTGGTGGTCCCTTATAGGCCGTGCCCTCGAGCCTCTTCTGTCCACAGGATGGACCAAAGTTTCTGCTTCTTTACTCTCTGGGGCATCCTTGGCTCCTGTTGATTTTCCAGCTTCTTCTTGGTTCTCTGAGTTCCTAGAAATCTTTTGAAAACATTTCCTATTTCTTGTATTAGTCAGAATCAGTCTCATTGGCTTGCCTTCCTTATATGATCATATTTTTCATTATGGAAAATTATGGACCTTTTTGAAGTTTGTCTTTTTTGTCATTGGTTCCGTTTTTTGAACTGTAAGTTCTGCTATTAACTGCCTTTAAAGTTGATTTTAATCCCTCTGTTGCACTTTACTCCTTCCATGTCCTTTTTTATTCCAATCTTATTACCATTGCTTTTAGTTTTTGACTTCTCTCTTCATATGGATATTTTTCCTTATCCACAGGGAATTTCCATTCCTTCACACAAATAACTCATCAAAACATTTTTTCATACCAAATACCAAATATTTTCTGGCCACAGAAATAATACCTTGAATATTTCCTTGAATATGGCAAAGTTATTATTTAATCCCTTAAATCAATTGCATCAGTAGGGAGAAAGCCCAGGGTATTGAAATGCTGCTTTGAGGATTGTATCACAAGGAAACTCAAATACATTCCTCCCCACTGTCCACATCAAAATGTCTAGTCTTAAGGTACAAAAACAAAAATAAAAAAGAAAAAGAAAAAATAAAACAAACTATAGACACCCCCGGGTCTGTGGCTGTCAGTCTGTGGGGTTTAATCCTTTCCTCCTACTGCATATGAATATATGAAGTCTGCTTCCCCAGGATTTGCACAGACCATTCTTCAACCCACGAGGCTGGGCCCCGCGCATGTTTACCTCTGCCTGGCCAAGTTCAGACCTCACATATATCACAGTATTTTAATGGACTTAGAAAGACTTCTTTACCTTGTTACTAGATGAGACTCTTCTTTCTCTTGGACCATCATTTTATAATTTTTCAGGGTTTATTTTTTGGCCTTCTACTGAGGATGTTTTGGCTCACACCCAAGTCTCACTTTCCTTAGGATTTCTATCATTTTCTACAGAATGGAAAGACTCCTTCGCCTCTTTTTGTGACACAATGAGTTTCTTTCCTCATTTTTTTCTTGTCATTCTTCTGACTCTCATTTCAGAGGCTGAAATAGACTGTACATAAGAGATTGTAGACTTACTCTTTTACATTTGTTTGGAGGAGAGAGAAATGAGGCAGAAAAAGCTAAAGTAGTACTGTTTTATTACTCCTTTCCTATATACCTTGTATGTCCAACCGCCCCTGGCATTTCCACTTGGATAGCTCACAGGATCCTCAGACTCATGCGTGCAAGACTATGCTCATCTCTCCCAACCCTAAACCCAGCCTCAAACCTGCTCTCTCTTTATGTCCTGAGTTCAGGAAATACCACTGGTCTTCACCACCCAGAAACCTGGCAACCCTCCTTCATGCCTCTTCCTCTCTGAAACCTCTCATTACCAATTCTACTGAGTATATTTCTTTTTTAAAAAATTTTTTTATTGATTATGCTGTTACAGTTGTTCCATTCCCCCTTTCATTCCCCTCCACCCTACCCCCCATCCCCACCATTACCCCCCCTTTAGTTTATGTCCATGTGTCTCAAGTCCTTTAGATTCTATATTTCCCATGCTATTCTTGCCCCCCCATCTATTTTCTATCTACTGTCTATGCTTATTTTCTGTACCTTCTCCCCCCTTCTCCTCCTCCCACTGCCCTGTTGCTAACCCTCCTTGAGATCTTCATTTCTATGTTTCCACTCCTGATCTAGCTGTCCTTTTAGTTTGCTTTTGTTTTAGATGTGGTTGTTAATAACTGTGAGTTTGTTGTCCTTTCACTGTTTATGTTTCTTTAACTTCTTTTTCTTAGATAAGTCCCTTTAGCATTTCATATAATAAGGGCTTGGTGATGATGAACTCCTTGAATTTGATCTTATCTGAGAAGCACTTTATCTGTCCTTCCATTCTAAATGAAAGTTTTGCTGCATAGAGCAATCTTGGTTGTAGGTCTTTGGATTTCATGACTTGGAATACCTCTTTCCAGCCCCTTCTTGCCTGTAAGGTCTCTTTTGAGAAATCTGCTGACAGTCTGATGGGGACTCCTTTGTAGGTGACTGTCCCCTTAGCTCTTGCTGCTTCTAGGATTCTCTCCTTCATTTTAATCTTGGCTAATGTAATGATGATGTGCCTTGGTGTGTTCCTTCTTGGGTCCAACTTCTTTGGTACTCTCTGAGCTTTCTGGATTTCCTGGAAGTCTATTTCCTTTGCCAGATTGGGGAAATTCTCTATTATTTGTTCAAATAGGTTTTCCACTGGTGGCTGTGCCTTTCCCCCTTCTGGTACCCCTATAATTCAGATGTTGGAGCGTTTAAAGATGTCCTGGAGGTTCCTAAGACTCTCCTCATTTCTTTGAATTCTTGCTTCTTGACTCTTTTCTGTTTGGCCATTATTTGCTTTCTTCTGGTCCACTCCATTGATCTGAGTCCCAGTTTCCTTTTCATTGCTATTGGTGTCCTGGGCAATTCCATTCATTTCAATTAGTTTTGCCTTCATATATTTGTCTAATTTGTCGGTATAATCAACCAGTTCTGTGAGGATCCTGATGACCAGTGTTTTAAACTGTGCGTCTGAGAGTTTTGCTATTTCTTCATCGCTTAGATCTATAGGCTCTAGAGCTTTGAGATCTTGCGCCATTTTTGGTCTGTTCGAGCCCTTTAAGTGTGAGAAGCGGCGCCTTGGACTCCCAGGTCGCTGGGTTGTGACGCTGTATGTGGGGGCGTGGTCAGAGCGGGGAAATGGCGACCCCCTCTGCTGTTTCCCGCAGCTGGGTGAGGGGCGGCGTCTTAGGTGGTTCACCTGGGCCGGGCCACTCAGAGTCGCTGGGTTATGACGCTGTATGTGGGGGTGGGGTCAGAGCAGGGAAATGGCGGTGCCCTCCACTGCCGCTTGCCGTGGGGACCTGCCGGCCAGGTCCAACCGCCCACTCCCTCGCCTGTCCACCCGCGCCCAAATGTGCGACCACAGTCAACACGCAGCACCGTTCCCCCGCTGTCTCCCCCGAGGTCGCTCACCTGGTCGCTCGCTCGGTCGCTCACTAGGTCCCACCCTGCGCCTGGATTCCGCGTGCCTGAGTCCGTCTGACTGAGTTTTCCTGTGCAGCCCCGCTCCACCAGCCGCTGGTTTCGCCCCTTACCAGTCAGGCTGAAGAATTTGTTAACGGACTTCCAAAAAGTTCAATTTTCTGTGTTCTGGCTGTGTTTTCTATTGCTAATATTTAGTTGTCTCTAAACTTGGTTGTGTGAGAAGGCACGGCAAATCCACCTATGCCTCCATCTTGGCGGAAGTCCTCTGCTGAGTATATTTCTTAAATAAACCTCAAATTCATCACATTTATCCATGTTCAATGCTACAACCCTAGCCCCTGCTAATGGTATCTCTTTCCTGGATTGTAGCCTCTTAAGAGATATTGCCATTAGGAATCTTTTGGTGGCAAATAATAGGAAACAATAAAGGACTTAAACAATAAAGGACTTTTATTGACTTTTGTCACCGAAAAGACCAGAGTTGGGGGAGGCTTCAGGCAGGAGTTGATTGCGAATGTCAACAGTATCCCCCTTATTCTGGTTTCTTTCAGTGTTTCCTGTCTACTTTCTGCTGCGTTACCTTCCTGCTCAAACTGGATCACCCTGTCAAATAAGGGGGCTGCCAGGAGGTCCTCACAGTTTTATTCATGATCTTCAGAAAGAGAAAACATTTCTCCCAGCAGCTCTCAGAAGAGCGACAAAGCCTCTTTCCTAGAAGTCTTGAAAAAGACCCTCTCGCATCTTGTTGACCAAATTTGGATCATACACTCATCACAGAGTGATGGGTTCTGCTGGTGGAGGCTCACTCTTTGAGTTAAGGGAAGATAATCCCACTCAAACTATAAGGCTAAGAATGTCACAGGGGAAATAACTTGAAGGAACTCTGGGGAAGTGTTAACTGACAAGGAAAGTAAAGGTCAGCACACAGGAGTTACCCACTGTACTGTATTCACTGTCCCTCTCTCTAGCCCTATCTCCATAGTGTAGGCAGTGCGGTCTTCAAAAAAAAGAAACTGTGTTGTGCCGCTTCCTTATTTAAAACCATAGCTTTGGCTTCACTTTGCTCCTTGGATAAAGATGATAATTTTTAAGACACCTTACAAGGTCATGGTGATGTGGCCCTGCCCGCTCCTCCAGCTTCACCTGCTGCTGCCATCTGCTTTCGGTCACTTCCTCTCACACAGGCTGGCTCTTGTTTGTTCTCTTGGATTTTTAGGGCTTTGTCCTGTCTCAGGGCCTTCGGATAGGCTGTGCCATCGCCCTAGAATGATCTTACTTCCCCCGTTTACCTGGGCAGCTCCTGTTCACCTACGCCTCTGTGTTATAGGCTCTTTCATGATTTAAAATAAGCTCTAATTAGATTGTCCACTTAATGCTTGTCTTTCCAGCTAGACTGTAAGCACCACGAAGGTCAAAGCTGGGCTTGTCCTTTGTAAACGTCAGTGTGTCTAGCATAGTTCTCTGGCCTCATTTAGTCAAGACACCCACCACTTCCATTCCAGCTTTAAATACAACTTCTCTTGTGGTATCACCAGCAGTTGCCCCACCTTCTTGTTTGTTTGTTAGATGGGACAGCTTTGCCCACCTTGCTCTTCACCTTGAGCAAGACCCTTGGCTTTAAAGACTTGAAGTGTCCTCATATCTAACCTGGGAAAAAGATATTTACCTCTTAGGATGTTATGAAATTACACTAGTGAAAGTATGCATAAAGCTTAGAGCACCTCGGGTAGTCTGACAAATATTTGCTAACTTAAAGTTGGAATCTGTATTTAGAGAATTTACCATTAGGTGCATACTACTTCATTAGCTTTTTCTCTGGAAAATAGCTGAGTGACACTTGGAAAGTTATTTTGCCATTTGTCTTTATAAATATTTGTTGATGAAAGCTCAGGGTGCGTAGAATTTTTCCAGGCTATTATTCCAGCCTTTTTCCAGGCTGTTCCTATTCCAGGGACAAGTGAAGAAGGGCACCTTGAAGACAGAAGAGATAACTCTACAGAGCTGCCAGTCTTATTTGCACTTACATTAATACACACATTTTTACATGGGATTGTTTTCTATTATTAAAAATGGAATCTTATTATAAACCAACCTACAAGGTCTTTGTGAAGGATTTGAGTCCTTTTGCTCTTATATTAATTTTTCAGGTTGTACTTATGCTTGGCTGGGTTTATTCTTCAGATGTGCTTTGTGGAAGGCACTGTCATAAAAATAATTATTTTTGCATGAATTATAATTTCATGAATGGCTTCCTTAGTGTATTCCCAAATATTTACTCAAGTGAATCATAGAAAAGGAGAGGTTAATATAGTGGGCACTTTAGCATTCATTATGTCACTTCATCATTTTAAAATGTATCTTTTTTATGGTAAAAATAATGCATGAATTTTCACTATTGAAAATTTGGAAAATATAGATAAGGGAAATAAGCATTTGTAATCTTATCATCCAAGGAGATACCCATTGTGGACATTTGATATTCTCATTCTACATACACACACCCATGCATACATGACCACACAAACACACATGCATGGATACTATTTCAAATAATTACAAAAAATTTAAATATTCATCCAGTTTTTTAACATGTGTTACTGAACAATAAATTGTGATCTCAATTTACTTTTTAAAATCAGTTCTTATAGTTTTACCATTGGTTTTCTTGCATTTATTAGATCTGTCACATAAAGATAATATTTTGACCTAATTTTTTTGCAAATACTTATGCTCTTGGTTTTGTTTTCTGGCCTAATTGCATTGACCTTCCAGCACAATGATAATTGTAGATATAAGCTTATCATGTTCTTGACTTCAGTAGAGTTGTATGTAACTATATGTCTGCTATAAAAGTGTGCATGTGTGTGTGTGGTGTTTGTGTGTGTAGCCATTGATGAAAAGCTCCTGAGAGTCAATGATTGGTTGGTGTGGTTGGATAAGTAACTGTCAATAGAGATTAGGACACTGAATAAATTTAGCACAAATTGTTCCAATTTTGTGGCATTAAAAAAAGATTCAAGATGACGGAGAATTAAAGCTCACTCATCACTGTCCTTTCTGAGACAGTAGCAGCTGGTAGAAATTCACTTGTATCCATTTTTGGGAGAGGAAAAGGTGAGCTGGGTTATAGAAAGGGAGCAAATCATTTAGAATCGCCTTTGCTGACTTGGAGCAACCACACTGACAGCAGCCCTGGAATCCATGCGGCACTAAGTCAGGCAAAGGCTGGCTGCACAGCGGGGCTTTGGCACCCGGCGGGAAGTCCAGGAGGCAGGCCAGTGAGGGCCAAACTATGCAATTGGCGCAGAGGCCAGGCTAAGCATAATGAGAAAGCTGGCCTGAGTCACAGCTGTGCAACCAAACACTAGGAAGAAATGTCATGTGGAGCTTCCTTGCTACAGCTGGCATTGGTTCACTGAACTGTGATGTAAAGATATATAAAGCAGCATTCATGCTTAAGATTGAAGAAATGTCAGCCACTGCATGGGCAATGGGGAAAAACCTAGGCCTTGGTAGACCTCTTCTAACTTGAACAGATAAAAGAAAACCAGTGTGGGATTCTGCAAAACATAGGATGGCAAAAATCATTAAAAAATCAGAAGAAGTGGAAGCTTCCTGATAAAGATTTGCAATAGGAATTACAAAGTATTTTGATAGCATCTCTTTATGAGATTAACTAAATTTTTAGTGTTTCATCAACATATCAGGAAAGGTCAAAGCCAGTGTAATGAGATCCTCTGTTGAAAGGCATGAAGAAATAAAGACCTGAATTTGAGTTTCAATTAAAAACATAACTTCAGATTTAAAATCAGAATTAGGAGCTCACAAGACAAGAGAAATTTTAAGAAATTATATAAACTATGTAGAAGACAATTCTGAAATGCTTTCTTAGAATATAGAAAAAAGGTTATAAAACTATAAAGATGAAAGGAAAATGACAGGAATGGAAGACAGATGTTAGAAACATGAACAAATGCTATGTAGAGAGATTAGGACAAGGGAAAATAAGTGGCTTTAAACTGTTTTTACTCACCGGAAACCACCTGAGTTTGCAGGTCAAAGGGATTTACAGCGCCTAAAATGAAAATCCTGGTAAGAGAAGTAAATTCTATTGGTAAAGGAAGAATCAATAGTGAGGGTCATGCTCTTTCTCTCTTTACTTTTTATTTTTACCACAGATCAATAATATTTGGAGGTGACTCTGATGCGGTTCTGAGAATAATACAATCATGCCTAGGAAGCCAGCGGGGACCATGCTTTTGCCTGACATGACTTCTCACTAATAAGGTGGAGTCCCCTCCAAAATGATGGGAAGTAATGTCAGGGGGCAGTCCAACAGTCACACTGAGCACAAAGCACGGAGAATGAAATACAGAAAGGTGGCTGTGGCTTCTGCACAAAGAAGTGGTTACCCGAGACAGCTGCTGACGTTTCCCACAGTCCCGGATCCCCTCCTCAGGCTGCTAGACCATGGAAACTTCCTTCCCATTAGGATTTAAGGGAGAGATTTACCAGATGTTTGGGGGTAAATAATAGGTTAAAGCTATACTCATTCAAAGGTAATAAAGCAAATACAAAAGAGGATGGAATCTGACAGAGTTATAAATTATTCTGAAAGATTACATAGGAAAGTAAAATAAAGAGAAGCAGAGAAAAACATACTTTGGCGATTTCCAGTAGGGAACAGAAACACATGTATACTGTGGTATAAATTAAAGAAAATATAAACTTTTGTAATAAGAGTTAGTTGATGAGGTGCTAGAACAAGGAACTGAGTTAAAAATGTTGCCATCCCAGTAGAGCAAAGAATGTAGAGAAATGTCCCCAAGTACATGTGAAAATGTCGTTAGAGAAGTGCAAATTACAAGTGCGAGTTACGACTGTGAGTCTGCTAGAATGGCCGTCATCCACAAGATTGCCGATATCAAGTGCTGGCTAGAAAGTGGGGAAAGTAAAGCCCTCACATAGGACTTGTGGGAATGGAAAGTGTTATAGCCATTCTGGAAAAGAGTTTAGCAGATTTAAAAAAATGTGTTTTTCCAGTTTTATTAGGAAGTCATTGACATATACTTCACTGTATAAACTTTAAGGTATACAGCGTGATGCTTTGATTCATATATTGATTTTGTTAACATGCATTATCTCATAGAGATACAATAAAAAGAAAAAATTTCCCCTTGTGATGAGAATGCTTAAGATCTACTCTCTTAACAGCTTTCCTATTTACTGTGCACCAGTGTGAACTACAAGAAGTCAAAAGGTACAGACTCTAGTTAACAGTGCTGTACAGTATGTAGCAGATTCTTAAAACTTTAAACATATACTTTCCAGGTGTTCTAACAATTCTACTTGTACATACCTACCCAAGGAAAAACTTGCATGCAGATGTTTAAAGTGGCCTTATGTGTAATAGTCCAAATATGGAAACAATCCAAATGTCTGTTAGTTGATGAATGGATACACAAAATACAGCGTACACAGGCAGTGGAATACCACTCAGTGTTACAGTGAAACAGCTGCAGATACATGCTACAGCATAGATGAGCCTCAGGCACTTTATGCTGTCCTGTCCCTTATCCTTGTAATGTATCTGAGCACACTGCAGCCCTGGATGAACCCTGTTTTCCTCGCCTGTACTCAGCTGTATAGTCCTGTGAGTGAAAAACCACAACCTGGTCAGACTGGTGTCATTGTAGATGTGTGATTACCAACCTCAACTAGTCTATACCCTACTCATCAGTTTTCTGGCAGCTCAGACTCTAGCCATTCACAACTGCTTTATATTCTCTCCCTTCTTAGAACTCTGACACCTCTGTTTTCGAATTTTCCTTAAATTTTCAGCAGATTAAGATATCTCCCACTTCACAGTGAAAGTGGATGTCTTCAAATAAAAATACTGTGAACCTCCCTTCAATGGATTTGTTAACCTGCAATCTTACTTTTTCTTTTATCTTTCATCCTTTTACTTATTTGAAGAGTTGTCTCTCTTCTTATCTAAATTTTCCATATCCTGGGAGCTACAATAATCTCTGACTGTATGAAACTTACATTCTGCTGGGAGGAGAGAGCATCAGTTCTTTGGTGAACTCTTCTAAATCACACACTAGTTACCTCTTTGATTTAATGCTTCCAAAGCACCCAGAACTACTACCTCAAAACTATTGACCACATTTACAACTGCTTGTTCAGTGTCTTCTTTTCTTATCACCATGTTGTCTTCATGAGCACAAGCAGTGTTCCTTGCTCACTACAGCACAGGGTGTGGCAAAAGTAGGCTTACAGTTGTGAGTGCACAAAACGCAGGGTTTATTCTTTTATTGTTATTTAGTATTGTATTATTCCCCATAACAAGAACTGCAAACCAGCTCTTGCCCCACCCTGTATTTCTAGCGCCTGGCACAGCAATCAGTATATGGTTAAGTCACAGTAAAGATTTACTGAATGACTAACTAACAGATGTCTATATTAACCACAATTATTTTTATTTTTTATTTTTATTTTTTAACTTTTTTTATTGATTATGTCATTACATTTGCTCTATTCCACCCTCCATTCCCCTCCACCCTGCATACCCCTCCCCCACCATTTCCCCCTTTAGTTCATGAACACGTGTCTCAAATTCTTTAGATTCTGTATTTCCCCTACTATTCTTACCCTCCCCCCATCTATTTTCTATCTACTGTCTATGCTACTTATTTTCTGTACCTTCTCCTCCCTTCCCCTCCTCCCACTCCCCTGTTGCTAACCCCTCCATGAGATCTTCATTTCTATGGTTCTGCTCCTGATCTAGCTGTCCTCTTAGTTTGCTTTTGTTTTAGGTGTGGTTCTTAATAACTGTGAGTTTGCTGTCCTTTCACTGTTCATCTTTTTTTATCTTCTTTTTCTTAGGTAAGTCCCTTTAGCATTTCATATAATAAGGGCTTGGTGATGATGAACTCCTTGAATTTGATCTTATCTGAGAAGCACTTTATCTGTCCTTCCATTCTAAATGAAAGTTTTGCTGCATAGAGCAATCTTGGTTGTAGGTCTTTGGATTTCATGACTTGGAATACCTCTTTCCAGCCCCTTCTTGCCTGTAAGGTCTCTTTTGAGAAATCAGCTGACAGTCTGATGGGAACTCCTTTATAGGTGACTGTCCCCTTAGCTCTTGCTGCCTCTAGGATTCTCTCCTTCATTTTAATCTTGGCTAATGTAATTATGATGTGCCTTGGTGTGTTCCTTCTTGAGTCCAACTTCTTTGGGACTCTCTGAGCTTCCTGGATTTCTTGGAAGTCTATTTCCTTTGCCAGATTGGGGAAATTCTCCTTTATTATTTGTTCAAATAAGTTTTCCACTGGTGGCTGTGCCTTTCCCCCTTCTGGTACCCCTATAATTCGGATATTGGAACGTTTAAAGATGTCCTGGAGGTTCCTAAGCTTCTCCTCATTTTTCTGAATTCTTATTTCTTCATTCCTTTCTGTTTGATCATTTTTTCCTTCCTTCTGGTCCACTCCCTTGATTTGAGTCCCAATTTTCTTTCTATTACTATTGGTATCTTTTGTATCACCATTCATTTCAATTAGTTTAGCTTCCATATGTTTCTCTAATTTGTGACTAAAATCAACCAGTTCTGTAAGGATCCTGATAACCAGTGTTTTGAACTGTGCATCTGAAAGACTGGCTATTTCTTCATCACTTAGATCTATCGGTTCTGGGGCTCTGAGTTGTCCTAGAGCCATTTTTGGTCTATTCGTGGTGTTAAGTGAGCGGAGCGATGCCTTAGTTGTTTACCAGGACGGGGAGACCCAGGTCGCTGGTTTGTGACACTGTGTGTGGGGGCGTGGTCAGAGAGGGAGCAATGGCGGTCCTCTCTGCTCGCTCAGCGCATCCAGTCACTCCACACGCCTGGGGCTTGTTTATCAGATCGGAATTGTGCGAGCCTGCTGCCCGCGCCGGCTTCCCTTCTCACTGGTTTCTCCACACGTAAATGCACGCGACCAACCGACCCACCGCGCCCCTTCTTTGTGCGCTCTGGCAGCCAGCTCGCTCACGCTTGCAATCGCGCCCTTGGTTGCCTGCGCGCACCATGCACCGCCCCGGGAATTTTTTCTTGCTAACCTGCTCCGCTGCTGGCCTCGCTCCTCGTACCGGTCCAGCTGAGTATCTAGTCGTCCTTTGGACTCCGTATTGTCGATTTTCCATGTGGCTTGGTTGTGACTGCTGTTAAAAATAGTTGTTCTTAGATTTGGTTGTGCACAGAGGCGAAGTGGTTTCTCCACCTACGTCTCCATCTTGGCGGAAGTCTAACCACAATTATTTTTAAGTGGCAAAATTACTGCTGATAATTACTTCATGATCTTTTAAATTTTTCTAAATTTTCCTTAATCGACCTTTTAAAATTACTATTATATATTAAAACTATAAAAAAAATTTAAAAAGTCAATGGATTTGAACCCAAGTAATTTTTGCCCACATGACTTGTGGGGAATTTCTTTGAATTATTTTTTTATATTGAACCTAAAAAACATAAGCTAAATAATCAGCTTAGAATTGAGAAGAAAGTTTTTGATAGGTTGTTAGGTACCTGAATCATATACAAAAACCCAGTTATCTTTCTACAGTTATATGACAGAAAGTTGTAGTTGGGCTTCTAAAGGGACTATGAGGTCATACTAATTGATTTTTTTAACAATTTGTTGCTTATTAAATATTTAGTAAGACTCTCGAGAGCAGGGCCATGGTATCATGTGAGTAGCTTTTAGATTTTTCTTTGTAAAGTGGAAGAGGTCAAGGTGATTGTCCCTGACCATGATCCCCCAAGGAGTCAATACTGTAATTACGCATAATGTAAAGGACTTGCCACTGACAGATCCTAGAAGGCATACAGGGATGAACTATAAAAAATTCAATATACAACAGTGCAGTAGTTCTGTGTATTACTGACATCAGTACTGACAGGTAACTTAGTTTTTAATTTCATTATAAACTTCCATGATTAAGTATCAGCGGGTTCTAAAAGCTGTTTATTCATTTGCTTAGTCCATTTGTTTTTATACAGTACCTAATCTCTGACTCTTACTTAATGAGTGTTGACATTGCTGTAAACTGGGTCACTTAATCATTGGCTGGCGTAAAATGGAAAATCACTCTTGGTGCTGCATTTGGTCTTGCAATTATGTACCTCTACAGGCTCGTTTAGGGCAAATAGGAAAGCCAAAGGGAGGAGGATTACCAAGCATATATAGTAAATATGAAAGTAGTTCTTTAATTCGCTTGAATGCATAGTTTTCTTAGAATTACTCATTGAATAAGGTGTACCGAGCCTTTTGCTTACACTGTCATGGTAACAATATACTTTACTATATCATCTTTGCTTTTAGTGTTAATTTTGAATCTTTCTCTGTTATAGAATAGGGTTAATTAATGGACTATCATTACGAATTATATATGAGGTTAGTCTGAGAAAAGTACAGCCATTGTTAATATAATGACAATAGTTTGCTCAACATCAGTGTAACCTGGCAGCCAAGGAGAGTGGACTGGAATGCACATGTGTGAATAATGACTTCACTGTACTAGTCAGTGGGGGTGGTAGACACCACTGAGTGAGCATGTGTATTGTGTGGCTGTCACATTCAAAATACTGAGCAAGTAGAGCAATGAAGATGCATCCAAATTTGCATTAAGCTTGGACCTTCCTTTACAGAAACTATTTGGATGATTATAAGGCTTTAGGGATGATGTAATGAGTTCATTCCGAATAAAAGTATTGCACAAACACGTCAAAGATGGTTGAGAATCTGTTGAAAGTGATCCATGTTCTGGAAGACCTGCAACAAGCAGAACACCTGGGAATGTTGAATGTGTATAGGCTACAGTCAGCAAAGGTCAGCTGCTGACAGTGTGAGAACTGGAAGCTGATCTGGGGATTCCAAAAACTACTGTGTCCAAGATTTTGATGCAGGTCTTGGTGTGAAACATGCCATGGCAAAATTTGTTCTGGGGCTTTTGCTACCAGAGCGGAAGGAACATTGTGCTGTAGCTGCTTATTACCTCATTCAAACTGCTACCAGTGAACCAAATTTCCTCAAGAAGGTTATAACCAGAGATGAATTGTGGGTCTACAGCTGTGATCCAGAAAGAAGGCCCAGTCACCCCAATACAAATTGCTTGGTTCTCCATCCCTGAAGAAGGCATGGCAAAGTTGCAGCAACATCAAGACCATGTTAACTGTGTTTTTTGTTTGGAAAGGTGCCGTCCATCATGAGTGTGCCCCTCTGGGCCAAAGAATTAATAAGGAGTACTACCTCAATGTTCTTCATTGGTTGAGAGAGACAAGACTATGAAAATGGCAGCAGCTATGGGCGACTGGTGATTGGCAGCTTCATCACGACAATACGCCCTTTCCTGCATCATGTCTTCTGCAGAGGTCTTTGGTGAAACCTCAAATCACCCAGATGATTCAGCCCCCCTACAGCCCAGATTTGGTGCCCTGTGACTTCTGGCTTTTCCTCAAACTAAAATTACCTCTGGAAAGGAAGAGATTTCAGACTGTCAATGAGAATCAGGAAAATAAAATGGGGCAGCTGATGGCAATTGCAATAAAGAATTTTGCAGGGTGTTTTGAACAGTGGAAGAGATGCTGGGAGAACTGTGTGAGGTCCCAAGGTGCCTACTTTAAAAAGGACTGAATTGTTATTGTCTGATGTACAACGTTTCTTGTGTCTTGTATCTTCTTCAATCAATGTCTCTATTTCGCTTGTGACATGGGTGGATACTTTCTGGACAGACCTCATACGTTTATTTATACACACAACTCATGTAGACATAAATTTGGAATAACACCACTGCTTTATCACAATGTTGTACAATGTTGCACAACATTGGACTCTTCTCATATTGTATCATCAGGGAAAGTATGGGGTCAAAAGACTGTGTTTCATCTAATGTACTGTTCACTGGCCATTGGCACATCAACCTGCTCTTCATTTCATATCCCCAAATGGGGATTTTGTTAGCATCCAACATACAGTGAAAAAGTCAAGGGAGTTTAAGAAACCTCTCTGTTGACAAATATGCTGTCTAGGCAGACGGCTCCTCATCTAATGATGAAAACCACCACCCCCACTGACTCAGCAACATCTGCACGACAGAGAGGCGGTGGGAAAATGTGTTACAGGGTCGGGGAGGGAGTGGGAATAACCTGCCTGTGAGACCAAGGCCGAAAATCATGTGTGTGTGTGCGTGTGTGTGTGTGTGTGTGTGTGTGTGTACATACACATTTAGAAAACTGTAAGAGTCATTGCTGTCTTGAAAAATGAAAGACTAGAGAAATAGAAGTAGAAGCAATAATAGAGACATAAAAGCAGAAGAGTTTCCTGAATGGAATCTTTATAAAATCTATATAAAAATGAAAAAGAATTAAAAAAAAAGAGAGAATTGCACCTAGATATTTACTGGCAAAATATACTCAGATGAAAAGGAAAATATCGATGCTTAAAACATGTACCTAATCTGGCTGGCTGAGAATTCTTAAGAAGGTTAAACAAATGCTGGAGAACAATGGGTACTGGTTTCACATTTCCGTGCAGAGACTTTTCCACCTCACCAATTTGATGCCTACATAAGTTAGTTGTCATGTGTGAAGGCAAGAGAAACACATCTTCGTATGTCACAAGCATAGAGAAATATTTAACATTATTCCATATTTTACACCAATGTCCAAAGAATGAGCAAAGCATAGTAGAAAAGAACTTGTGGTTATGGGAAACCAGTCAAACATAGGGTTAAGTCTAATACTTATGGTAACATGAGCTTTTAAATTAAATGCAAATTTAACATTTTTCTTGAGGAATACATCTAATCTTACAATTCTATTAATAATAATTTGGACCTTAGATGTCATGTAAGTTGGAGGTATATGTGACCAAAAGCATTTCATTTGTGTTTAAACACACACACACACATGTGGTTCTTATATATTCAACAGCTAATACAGGCTGGTGGACAGCACACACGCACAGGTGCCCTGTGCCATTACGTACATTGTTTCTAGCTGGTGTCTTTTCTGACTGGACAGAGTGTTACGTTCTAATTGGTTGTACCATACCAGGTGTTAAATGTTTTCAATATCATCCAGGTTGAATGAATGAATGGATAAAAGAATTATTATAGTTGATCTCCTTCCATCCTCACCTATATATTCTTCAGGATTTTTTATTCTCACATTTAAGAATCTCTGAACATAGAGTATATGTTATTTGTACTCAATAAAATTCTGCCTCTCCTTTCTTTATATAAACCACAATATCCATTTCTATGCGGCTGCCTATTGAGTCTGAGGACAACTATAATGATGCATTTATCTTAAAGATTTTTTTACAATATTAGTAGTTTTTAGTTCTCTCCCCACTCTCTGTATGATGGTGGATGACCACCTGTGACTATGGCTATTATTTGAGTCCACTCTTAATGACCGCCTGTGGGCATGCGGGGTACCTTAGGCGTTGCTGCGATTCTTTCCATGTCATACCTGTTAGGTTTCCTTATGAGTGAATACATACGTCACTTTTTAATTTTCTCCTTCCTCCTTTAGACAGGTATTGAATATTAAGATTAGAAGGGCTCATGGACATTATGTTGTCATTTAAAAAGTAACTAGGATGAGAGTGGTTCAGTGGTTTTATTTAATTATGCTTCATGGAGGCAAAGCTTCAACCAGTGTGCAGATCCCCTGCTCTGCTCCCGGGACTTTTTAAACAGGTTGGTTCATTTTGGGGCAAACATATGCTTCCCTGTATTACTAACATGTGCTGCATTTCCGGCTCAGAACTTACCATTTTGGTGTTTGAGACTGCAGTCAGAAGTCTGAGTTCCATTCTTGACACCATCTGCAGAGCCGACTTTTGCCGCCTGTAGCCTGCTTTCTCTGCGACACTCCTGACTGTTGGCGGGAGGAAGCAGTGACAGCGCCACCTGTGCCCCGTTGGATTCCTGGTCCAGACTCTCTTTACCGAGCAGCTACTGTGTGCCAGGAAACATCCCAGAAGATGCTTCCTGGAGACTACTTTATTGTTTAATTACTTTATTTAGTAATTGAAATTTATTGAGCAGCTATTGTGTGCCAGGAAACGTGCTAGTTGGTTCTTTCCCACCTAAACGAAACTGTGCTGATAGTGAATTTAAGGGGGTATGTCTATTGCAATATGCAGACAAGTAACTGGCCTTTCTCCCTACTAAGAGAATTTCTGACTTGTTTTCCCCTCTAAATTCTAAAGATACACTTAAGCTACTTTGGAATAAAATTTCCATTTCATTCTTTAAAGCTTTCATTTTTTTTATTTTTAAGGTAAGCAATATGTATTCATTTAGGCACATCTGAAGATTCAGGTAAGCAAAGAAGATAAAAATATTATATATGTGCATGCTTTATATATATGCTTTAAAAATATTGGGGGGAATGTACTCTGAATGGAACCCCTCTGCCACATGGGACTTCAGGTGGGGAGGCTAGAGAAGATACCACGCTTTGTTCAAATCTGTATGGCTTGAATTTTCATGATCATATATTGTTTTTATAATTACAGAAAAGATCCAAATGTACAATATGAAACAAGAATATCAGGGTCACTTAGATTTTGCAGTCTTTTGACTGCAGTGACACATGGGAAGTATACGTCAGGAACTAAGCTATACTTGCATTTGATTGTTAGGATTTTATTAGCTTCAGAATGTGGCTTGTTATCTATCGGTGTTGTCTAGATCTGACCTTGAGGAGACTATTGATAGACAATTCTGAAAGGTGGTGGTTTGGTTTGATTTGCAGCTCCAGAAATGTGTTGGGCTCTAACCCCTAGAATTTTAAAATGTGACCTTATTTGGAGATAGGGTCTTTACAGAAGCCATGGAGTTAATGTGAGGCATTGGTAGTTAAGGTAGGCCCTCCTTGATAGAACATGACTGGTGTTCTTATAGAAAGGGGAGATTTGGGCACGGAGACACGCGCGCAGGGAAAACTCCATAGGAAGATGAAGGCAGACATCATGGTGATAATTTACAAGCTAAGTAACAACAAAGACTGTCAGCAAACCGCTAGAAGCTGAGAGAGAGGCTGGGAACAGATTTCTTTCTAGTGTCCGCAGAGGGAGCATGGCCCTCCTGACACCTGGATCTCAACTTCTGAGAGACGATAAATTTCTGTTGTTTAAGCCACTCAGTTTGTGGTACGTTGTTAGGACAGCCCTAGCAAATTAATACAGATGCTCAATTGTAAAGCCTATTTCAGATGCTCAGTAAATTGGCCTTTTGTAGAAATCTGACCTTTAAAGTTGAACATATTTAATTACCTGAATCAGTTGTTCCAAATACATAATTCTTAAAAAGGCCACCTTTCTTAGCTCTTGCACATAGATATGTATGAATAAAAATTCCTGACATTATGAAAATTTTATGGCCACAATATAATGCAATAAAATATAAATTCTTATGGTGATGTTTATTTTTCTATAGGTCAGAGGATCTATTGGGCTCCTGATCAATTTATTTAAAGGTTAGATTTTTGGGGGTGTCACGTCTCCAGTTCAGGAACCTGGGTGGGGAGGTATCTTTTCTTTTGTGTATGAAGCCATTGGTTAAATTACTTGTTATTTGGGGATTTAGAAGTCAAGAAGGAGGCAGAAGAAAATGGAATGAAATGCTGCATTTGGTTTAGAAAACAGAAGTCACTCTAGGTATTTTAAATAAGAAGAGGATTCACTACAAGTAATTAGGTGCTTTCAAAACCATTAGAAGGCTGGGGGCATAGAAGGTCAAGGAAGACCATTGCTAGAACTCAAGTTCACCATCAGCTTTAAGGGAATTAGAAAGTCCCAGGAACCCCCACACCTGCAGCACCAAGCTGGAGAGTCGTGAGGAAACATGTACAAGTACTTGCACAATCCAGCATATGCAGGGGCCCAGCTTCACTGCAGCCAGAGGACGAGGACTTGGGGTTCCTCCCTCCTACTGCTGCCTGGCTGGTTCCGTGTTCTGTGGGGCGGGGGGCTGGCCCTGCCCCAGCACAGCCTGGGAGCTCCAGGTGCTTGACTCATGCAAGAAAGCTTTCAAGAACAGTGAGGTTTCGAGTGAGCATTAGCAGGTTTTGTTCCCGTAGAGATAAGGGAGAGGCCAGAACACGGGCTCCACCGCTGTGAAAGAAGCAAAAGTACGCATCCAAGTGGACTCGGAGTTGCACGCATGGTCATTGTGTCCAAGAGTAGGTTGTTTCTTACCTTTGTGGTGCCAGATTCTGACACTGCTCCCTGGCTGGTAGTATCATGGGGTTAGACCCCTTGGCCCCCCTTTTACTTGTGGTGTCAGGTTTCTTTATAATGATGGTGTAATGAGCTTTGAGGTCTGTCTCTGGACAATCTGTTTTCCATCCTGGAGGGATCTGGGTTTAGCCAGTCCTTGTCATTGTTGTTGGCTTCTTCGACCACTGACCACCGAGGGGTTTCCTGCTTTAAACTCTCTCGCTTTGATCTTGAGTGAAGTGAGGGCTCTGGTGAGAGGACCTAGTGGCTTATCAGTCTGTGATGTCAGCTCCTGCTTCCTTAGTCCACACTTGTCCAGGTTTTCCCTAACTTCCCTGCTTCACTACCCTCTAATCACACATGCCTCTGGCATTCTGTAATTCTGAACCCTGTGATAGGGGTTTGGACAAATCCGGTTCCCAGGCAGTTACCCCTTGAGACAGAGGTGATAGCATAAAGGGGTGGGGTTGGTGGAGAAGTGGACATTCTGCACAGACCCTGAACAAATATTAGATATGGGATCTATTCTTCTATCTCGAGTCCAAATTTGAACTTTCCCAAAGTGCAGTTCCTATGGTTATTCAAAGATATTACAGTTTAATATTTTTATTGTAAATCCAAAGTGTAAGGTCTGAATTTGTCATTAAAACAACATGATTTTGGGATTAATGCCCCCATTAGAAGAGAGACCGGTGCTTTTGCTGTCTGCACACTAAGCAGAGGTCCTGTGAGCCCACGGAAAGGCCTCAGCTGCCTACGTACCAGGAGGAAAGGCCTCAGGATGAAATCTTCGACTGCCCGGCCTCCAGCACCATGAGAAATAAACTTTTATTGTTGAAGCCACTCAAAAGAGTTAAACAACATGATATTTCAAATAAGTGGGGGCGGGTGGGATGGGGGAGACTGGTGGGGGAGAATGGAGACAACTGTGGTTGAACGATAAAAAAGAGAAAAATGCTTATATTATTTCTTTTGAGAAAAGCAAGGGTCTTGCTGCATTTAATATGATCAGGTATTTATTTAATTTATTTTTCAGTGACGGTTGACATGCAATAGTATATTAGTTTCAGGTGTATAATGTAGTGATTAGACATTTATCTACTTTATGAAATGATCCCCCTGATAAGTCTAGTACCCGCCTGGCACTGTGCATATTTATTACAATATTATTGCCCTATATTCCCTATGCTGTACTTTACATCTCCATTTTTATACCTATTTTTATGACAGCTGTTTCTGTAGCTGTCAATTTGTATGTCTTAATTTCTTCTTCTTTTTTTTTTAACTGATTTCCCTGATAACACTCCCATCTGGTGGTGACCATCAAGTTGTTCTCTGTATTTATAAGTTGTTTCTGTTTTGTTTGTTCATTTATTTCATTTTATAGATTTCACATAAGTGAAATACAGTATTTATTCTTCTCTGTCTGACTTACTTCACTTAGCATAATGCCCTCTGGGACCATCCACGTGGTTGCAAATGGCAGGGTTTCATTCTTTTTTAGGGCTGAGTAATATTACATTGTGTATATGTAACACGTCTTCTTTTTCTGTTTGTCTGCTGATGGACACTTACCTTGCTTCCATATCTCGGCTATTGTAAATAATGCTGCAATGAATATAGGGATGCAGGTATCTTTTCAAATTAGTGTTTTGGGTTTCTTTAGATAAATACCCAGAAGTGGAATTGCTCAGTCATAAGGCAGCTCCCTTTGTAATTTTCTGAGAAAACTCCCTGCTGTTTTCCATAGTGGCTGTTTTACAGCCCTGCCAGCTGTGCAGGAGGGTCTCCTTGCTTCACATCTTCACCAGCACTTGTTTGCTGAGCTATTGGCGATGGCCACTCAGACAATTGGGAGGTAATATCTCCTTTCAGTTTTAATTTGCTTTTTCTCTGATAATTAGTGACATCGAACATCTTTTCATATATGTGTTCTCTTTGCAGAAATGCCTGTGGAAGTTCTTTGCTTATTTTTTTTTTTTATCCTCAGCTGAGGAGATTTTTTCCTTTGCTTTTAGGGAGAGAGGAAAGGAGAGAGGAAGGTGGAGGAAAAAAAAACATTGATGCAAAAAAGAGGGAAGCATCAGTTGGTTGTCTCCTATATGCACCTGGACTAGGGATCATACGTGCCTGAACCAGGGATCAAACCCACAACATAAGCATGTGCTGTGACTGGGAATTGAACTCTCAGCCTTTCAATTCTGGGATGATGCTCCAACCAACTGAGCCACACTGGCCAGGGCAAGTTTGCCCATTATTTTTTTATTTTATTTTATTATTTTTTTAAGATTTTATTCATTTATTTTTAGAGAGAGGGGAAGGAAAGGAGAAAGAGAAAGGGAGGCATCAATGTGTGGTTGCCTCTTGCGTGCCCCCTACTGTGGGTGGAGGGACCTGGCCTGCAACCCAGGCATGTGCCCTTATTGGGAATCGAATCCATGACCCTTTGGCTCATAGGTCTGTGCTCAATCCACTGAGCTATACCACCCAGGGCAGTTTGCCCATTTTTTTAAGGAATATTTTTTATGTGTGTTAAGTGGTATGAGTTTCTTATATATTTTGGATATTAACCCCTATCAGATCTACCATTGGTGAATATTTTCTTTTATTCAGTAGGTGGTCTTTTCATTTTGTTGATGGTTTTCTTTACTGTGCAAAAATTTTTTAGTTTGATGTAATACCATTTGCTTATTTTTTTTGTTTGTTTAGACATATGCAAAAAATATTGCTAAGAGTGTTGTCAAAGACTTTGTTGCTTATGTTTTCTTCTAGGAATATCATGGTGTCAGATGTTACAATTAGGTCTTATTTTCCTCTTTTTTAATTGTATTTTTTCCCATTATCATTTATCCCCCGTATACCCTTTTCTGCCTCCACTCACCCTCCTTCCCTGCAATCATGATGTTTTTGTCCATGTCCATGAGTGTTTTTTTTTCCTTTTTCACCTTTAAGCCTTTAATCCATTTTGAACTTAATTTTGTATATGGTGCAAGAAGGTGGTCATTTCATTTTTTTGGATGCATCTACACACTTTTACCAATCCCATTTACTAGAGAGATTGCCTTTACTGCATTCTATATTCCTGTCTCCTATGTCATAGATTAATTGATCATGTAGGCATGGGTTTATTTCTGGGCTCTCTCTTCTGTTTCATTGATATGATCAGCTATTTAAGCATCAATCAAGATGGTGGGCTTCTGCCAAGTTTAGAGAAATACTTAATGGAAGCAACTTGCTCTATATGTTAGAAGAAGTGAGTGGTTACAATTCACTACCATCCTGCTCATGGCGTATTGCTGGCAGCTCTCTTAGGATGAAATCCTCGAGGCTGAACATATGTTACAGCTTCCGTTTTCTGTCAGCTTCTGCAGAAGAGATTGTTGCCGTAGCAGAACAGTCTCTGTAAAACGCCCGAGTCAGAAAAGCTAGGGGCCCTGAGCAGAGAAGTTAAAGGAAGAAGACAGATAAAAAGGCATATATGAATTTTACCCACTTATTGCTTATTTTCTTTCTCCTCTATACATGTCAACCACAAATGTCACCGATATTTTGTCTGTTTTATTACTTCTGTGTTCTTAGGTTTAGAATGGAACCTGGCATATAGAAGTTACTCAAACATTTGTGGGAAAAAGTGACCATGAATTAGCATTTAAAAATACTTAGATGATTCTTACTCAGATGGTCCTAGGAATAACCAAATACTGGTTAAAATGATAGAATCCTTTATAAAAAATTAAATTATACTATTTGCAAGGATAAATAATTAATAGATCAGAGAAATGATTTCTTATGTTTTGTTTCAGAGTTGGGTATGATGTTTTAAAACATGAAAAGCATTAACCATAAAAGACTGATAAATTCAGTTATATTAACATGAAGAACTTTTATTTAACAAAGGACACCATAAAGTGGGTAAAAGGACTAGCAATAAACCAGGAGATATAATGCACAGTACATATAACTGACAAAGGACTGAGTCTGAACATCAGTAAGATTTTATTTATCAATAAATAATACCTGCGAATCAACAAGAAGAAGACAGACACGCTAATATAAAATGAACAAAAGGCTTGGATAGGCTTTTCATAAAAAAATTCAAATAGACAGTAAACATATGATAATGTGATCAGTTTTATTGATAAACTGATATAAATTAATTTAATATAAAATTAATATAAATTAAAGCCACAATGATATACCATTATACATTCACTAAGTTTGCAAAATTTAAAAGACAAATCTGCCAGTATTAACTGTTGGAGAGGGTATGGGTCAATCAAAAATTAGAGCTTGCCAAGTGTAAATTGGTATAGCCATTTAAAAATGACTTTTATCATTATCTTGTAAATTTGAATATACCTCAGCATCCAACATTTCTTTCCTAGGCACATCTTAGAGCAGCGATTTTCAACCTTTTTCTTCTCATGGCACACATCAACTAATTACTAAAATTCTGTGGCACACCAAAAAAAATATTTTGTTGATTGGACAAAAATAATAGGTATAATTTTGATTCACACATATTGACAGCTATTGCTGTGTTGACTGTTGTCATTTTTTTATATGACTGTTTAAGGGAAAAGAGGCCAGTACCTCTGACTAAATAGTCAGGCATTGCATGTTTTAAAATTTTTTTGGCACATGGGTTGGAAGTTGCTGTCCTGGAAAAACTCTTGAATATAAACACCCTACACGTGCAAGGATGTTCACAGCAGTGTTGGCAGTGTTATTTGTACCCCAGATATACAGCAGCACCACAATGGAATATTACATTGTAGTGAAAATGGAAAAAATCCCAGCTGCACAGCTGTAGTATGGATGAATCTTAAAATGTAATATTGAGTGAAGACAAGCAGGTCACAGAGAAGTCCATACATCTCAATAACATTTTAAAAAGTTTATAAACAAGCAAAACTTAACTTAGTGTTTAAGAATCCATACATATGTAGCAGTAGTATAACAAAAGCAAAGAAATGATAAGTATGAATTTCAGGATCGTTCTGATGGGGGTGTAGAAAGAGGCAGGCAAGGGGATAAAAAAGGGGTGTGCAGGTTAATACAAGGATGCTGGGAATCTTTTAACTCTGAGGCTGGGTGGTAAGGTACAGAATATTTATTGTTATGCTTCACGATTTATGTATATTTGACTATCTTTTGTATGTATCCCATATTAGGTAGTTTAAAAATCTAATCATAAGATTTTATTTCTAAATAGGAAAATTTGTAGTTATTAGATTATAAATGCTTTGACGGTAACCATTTGGCACAAACAAAATATCAACAATGGTTTGATAACAAAGAATTTTGTGACACTATACACTGGTATTTCCAGAGTTCTTGAAAAAAATGTAGTTAAAAGAGATTAAAGACTAGTGTCATATGTAGTTCTCTTATCACTTAGTCTTCATTTGCTTAGGATAGCAATTTTTTTCCACAAACTACAGCTAAACCACCATCCTACTTCATGAGAAATATCAAATTAATGGGGTCTGAATGAATGTGTTCTTAATAATCTGTATAGAATTGATGACTGTTGTGTAGAAACTCATCATTTGGTCTGTGCACATGTAATTCATATCTTGGAAGGAGCTGGTAGAAGGAATTAGAAGAGCTAATTCATGTAGTGAAAATACGAGGTATTCTGTTTGAGCCTTACTCACCTGTCTAAATACAAAGTCAAAAGTTTACTTCTCTATATTAAATAATGTGAGTGCATAGTTTGAAAGGGAGGAAGAGGAGAAAGTGATGCAAAGATGTATAGTTTTCTAGGGAAGGATCTCTCTCAACCTTTGTTTCCACGAGATTCTTTTGTTTCCCAAACAATAGGACTGGGACAAATGGCACTGACCTGCATGCTTATGGACTTGAAAGCTGTCCAATAGATTGGAAGAGACCAACAGGACACACAGGCATATCCTATTATACATGTCTTTGAGGTCAGAAATATTTAACAGTCTGAACACACTATGGTTCTTGAGATTAGATAGGTCAATGGATTCGATTGTGAAACCAGGGTGGATAGCAAAGCCAGAAAGGACCTAGAACCAGTGAAGTCTCAGATTTTGTGACCCAGTGGGTCAAGTCTGGGCCCTGATATGTGGTTAGTGAGGTCTTTTGCTGGGGTCATATTTCCAAAAGTGAGTTAGCTTAGGGCCCAGAGAATCCTGAGGTCTTTTCAGTGTTGCACATGAGATGATCAGTTACAAATGTGAAAGAGACTTCCCAGTAGCTGGAGAGAGTGTGGCATCAAGAGAAGATAAAGACTGGGCTCAGGGTAGGATAACAGAGCATGTGGTTGTACAGAAGCCAGTGAAGCCCACAGCCAGGGCCACTGATGTGTCAGGGTTTCAGACTTGTGCAATACAAGGAGAATTCTTTAGGAATGTTGTCATGATTATTTCAACCTTAAGATGGAATGTAAGGGGAGGGCGTCATAAAAAGTTAAAGATGTTTAGCAACGAGATGGAAGTAAGAAGATAAAATACTCTATTCCTCAGCAAATGCATTCTCTTGTTTTATGTTCTGGACTTTTCCTTCACTAAGCAATAGAAGACAATTGAACTAATACAAAGAAAGCACCTGCTTCAGGTGACTCTGTTTTAGGAGGGAGTGTGGTATTTAGAAAAGGGATCCTATTATGCTCTCTGGGTTGATACTGAGACTTGACACCCCCTCCATGGATGAACCCCTGTAGTTGGGAACCTAATGGCAGTCAAGCATGGTCCAGGAAGGGTCATCAACATTGTATACACATAGATAGCTACATTTATTCCCAGGGAGGAGTCTTGGATCTAGAGAGTGTATTGTTGCAGGACTAGTGGAAATGGGTGCTTGGAGCCATTATTGCCTTTTTTTAACTAGTATCTTTTAGTGTATGAGCCTTTGCTTCAAGACCTTGGGTGTTTTAGGTATTTGGCTTTTGTGGGTCAATTTAAGAGGCTTGGTAGAAAAAGTTCCCCATTCTCTGTAGGTAACTCAGTAACCAGCAGAATAATTCGAAGCATTAAATACCAGGAAGGAATAGCCTGAAGGCCTGTGATGCAGCCACTGACATTTGCAAATTAATTTGGGAGCAGAAGATAAAGAAAAATAACCGTATCTATAAGGAAACTTAAAACCGTAGTTGTTAAGGCACTAATCTAATCTTATTCAAATTCTTTCTTAGAAAAGTAAGTGATTAAAGACCTATTGCAGATGCAGTGTAAGATCTTAAATTCAAGATTTGTAATTGCTAGAATGTAAGTTGTAATGTCAGGAAATGTCGACTTTCCAGTGTTGGGGAAAATGATTGCATTTCCCTGGGGTTGATCGTTTCCACTGGAAGACTACAATTGTGTGCACAGTTTCTGGTCTTTAGGATACAAGGATGGTTTCATAATCTCATCCCCCTTGGTCACAGTGCCTCTGCAGTGGGCCCAACCAAGCACTGAATAGACTTCAGTAAAGTTCTGCTGACTGCACAGTAGAGAAATGATTAATAGCAAAACAGCCAGATCCGCCCAAAGTGATTGCACCATAGCTCATCTTCTCAGTTTCTCACATTTTTTATTAAAATGGTAGATTGATTTTTCTGCTTTCACAGCTTTTTCAGTGTAAGATGATGCATTTCTTATCTGGCATCATCAGCAGCCTGCAGTTGTACAGCTGGGTTCCTGTCACTCTCTGTGTGTGCACATGCACATTTGTGTGCATGCTCATGCATGTGCAATAAGTGCAAAATTTCTGGACTGAGTGCTAGGAAACCCAGGCTTTATTTTGCTCACTGCACTCACAATCCAGGTGACTTAGTGAAAGCCACCTTTGAACTTTAAAATTTTGCAACAGTAATGTTTCTTTTGTGCTCCTCACAGGTGTATGAGAGCAATTGGGTACTGTTGCTAGGGGGGCCCACGAGGCACTGTGGTGTCAGGGTTAGGGTCCCTGGTGCTGAACACAGACAGATCCTGTTTTGAATCCTGCTCTTGACCTTTATTTTACATGTGGCTGAGAAATTATGTTGCTTCTCAGGTAATGTTTTCTCATTTGCTAGAACATGCTATTGTGAACTTCAAATGACAATGTGTTGGTACCAGAAACCAACATAATGACAACTTGTCTCTTGAGAATTAATAAGAGCAGGATCTTCTGATGCTCTTTCACTATAAGAGAGTACCTGGTAATACATCGGATATCAGGCTTTAATCACTACCTTTCTGGTTCAAGAGAGAACTCAGAAGAGATCAGGTAAACATCTTAGAGGTAGAGTTTGAAGTATATGTGTATGGTTTTGGCTCTTTATACTTTTTCTGCCTTCCTCCCCCCAATTCTTGGGGTCCACAGTGGGTCTCAGTGACCAATATTGGAGGCTTTCAGATGAACCCTGCATCTTTTGAGTAAATGGATAAAATCATCAATATTGCCGCTGTTTCATCAGTCGGTAAAATGTTGATGACCCATCTACTCTCCAAGATATACTCCAAATGTCCATGTGCTCCACCTTTGTTTCAGGCCATCCACGGGCACTTTTATTTGCACATTTTCTCTGCCATGGTCACCAGCCTGTTGTTTTAGGAGGAATCTACTCCCCAAAGCTTGCATTCTTACTTAGAAGAGTTCTTTATAGTCTCCCCAGTTTGCCACAAAAAGAAGAAAGATGTACATCAGAGTTGTCTATTACTCACTTTTCTAGTAGCAATTTTTTCTGCACTTTGGACAAAAAGGCAATGCTAAGCTTCTTTTTCCTTGTAATCGTGGAAATCAGTAAAAACCTGACAGAGAGTAAGTGTGATTTGTTTTCTCAGTGGTGGCTGTTACTCAGAGTTAGGAACATTTCACCATTGTCTCTGCATTTGTAATATGTGCTTAACGGTTGGTGTTCCATGAACAAAGGAATGTACCAGGTGTGAATAAAGTTAGTAAAAAGAAGACGTTTACTATGAGGAAGCTAATTATCTGATAAACATGTGTCTCAGCTCTAACAGAATTTCTTGGAGATCTCAGTGCCAGGACCATTTTGGATTTATACCAGGAAAAGAGACCACATTATGAAAGTCAGAATAAGCAAACACTGTCTGGTCACACTTTGATGTTTAGGCTACTTGTATTCTGCCAGATTTGTAAAATGATTTAAGTTATCACACATATTTTATCTTTCTACACATATGGTAGAAAGATACAATATATTGAAAGTGGAATGAAAAATGAAACAAAGGGAAAATAAAGATAGGAAAGTATAGTGGAGCCTGCAAGTGCCTTAGCACAAAGGGACAAGCTGTGATATCCTATGTTCCTGCCAGGGGAGGGCCAAAAGTTGGCTCAGGCCTTCCTGTTGGCCAGTGTTGAAGGGAAATGGGATCCACTGTGCATTCATGCCATAATTAATGTAATGAGACGTGCCTCCCAAGGATATTTATAGTGGGGGCCTTTTGAAGTCTACTTAATAACATCCTCAACAACAAAATTACCAAACACAATTAAAAAAATTGTGATGAAATGCACCTAACATTCAATTTATGATTTTAGCCATTTTAAAATGTACAATTCAGTGGAACCATCACCATCATCTAGTTTCAGAATTTTTCATCAAATGAAAATGCCATACACACTGAGTAGTCACTGCCCTGGCAGTCGCCAGTCTGCTTTCTGTTTTAACAACCTTCTCGTCGTAAACAAAATAAACACTTTCATAATCCTGTCTTACAATGGCACAGACAGAGTGGGTGGCAGCATGCCATTTTTATGTTTATGTTCAAGTCTTTTATCATTTTAGCTGTCTAGAAAAACTGTCTGGCGGAAGAGAGGGTGGATGGCCTCCTTTGCTTCTGAAACTACCAGGAGGGACAATGGGAGAGAACTGTTTGACCTAAGTGATTGGGTTGGAAGAACTTCTACAGAGAGACTTTCACCAGGGTTCCTGTGGCATTTAATTTGGTCAGGTTTGATGAAGATTGACTTATAGCCAAGGATTATTGAACTATTTTAGTATTTATCACAGCCCTAAAGGTCAACCGAATTCCTGCCATTGGTGATGCTAATCCAGTGTGAGGACTTGAGGGAAGCCAAATTGATTGCTCCCAAGCAAAAGTAACAGGAGTAAAGGTTTGGAAAGCTGGAGGTGAAATGAGTATGGTTATGTCCATTTAGGTAAATCCCAAAAAAAGCAAGGTTTGGGGGTAGGGAAATGGGATCGATGGGACTCAGTAATCTTTAAAATCAGTGCAGAAATCAGTTTGTAAATTAAGTGTTTTAATTTTTTATTCTAGTGTGCTCAGAAGAAAGACTAGTTGGTTTTGCTTGGATCCAATATTTAACTTGAGTCTTGAATCATGAGTAAGAGTAGACATTTGAGCATGAAGATGCAGCCTGAATTGAAATATGGAGGCATTACACTTTAGGTTTATTCAGAATCACTCTTTTTTCTTTCAGTCACACATCCAGTCATCTCATTAGTTTTTCTTATTTAATCAGAGTTCTTGTTACCCATACGTTTTCTTTCATTCTTAGTGTCATAACCTTAATGCAGGCTCTTGGCGTCTTTTGTCTGGATGACTGCTGTGGTTTTCCAACTGGTCTTTCACCCTTCAAGGTCTTGAGCACTTAATTCTTTCTTCAAACTTGCCAGAATAAGTCACTCCACCCATATTACTCTTTTTCCTGAGCCTTCAATCTAAGAAATAAGCACATGGTAGTAGTGCTGTCTAAATTAGCAGAGAAAATGATGATATTTCAAAAAAGTTGTGCTCAGGTATGAGCCATTTACTTAGAGAAAAAACGCCACTTAAATCATCATATGAGGTCTGTCTGGAAAAAGTCCAGCCATTGTTTATATAATGAGAACAGTTTGTGTGACACTGTTGTAACCTGACAGCCAAGGAGAGTGGACTGGAATGCACATGTGTGAATAATGATGACTCCACTGGAGTCAGTGGAGGCAGGAGACACTGTTGAGTGAGCATGTGTACTGTGTGGCCGTCACATTCAAAATGACTGAGCAAATAGAACAACAAATCTGCATCAAATTTTGCCTTAAGTTTGAACATTTCTCCACAGAAACCATTTGGATGATTCAGAAGGTTGCAGCTATGGCCAGCTGGTGATTGGCAGCTTCATCATGACAGTGTACCCACTCATACATCATTTCTTATGCAGAGTTTTTTGAGAAACATCAAACCCCTCAGGTGACTCAGCCCTGCTACAACCCAGATTTGGCACCCTCAGACTTGTGGCTTTTTCCAAAACTAAAATCATCTTCAAAAGGGAAGTGATTTCCGACCATTGGTGAGATTCAGGAAAATAGTACGGTGGTGATTGGGGCAACTGTGTGAGGTCCCCAGGTGCCTACTTTGAAGGGTCTGAGGTGTCATTGTCTTATGTACAGTGTTTCTTGTATCTTGTATCTTCTTTAATAAATGCCTCTATTTTTCATATTACATGGCTGGATACCTTCTGGACATACCTCATATATCATAAACTGTAGGTGTGTTAATGAAGTGATAAAAGTAAAATACTCGAAGAAAATATAGATGGGTATTTTTCTGATTGAAGTTTAAACAAAAGACTTTCCAGTGGTAGAAACTACAAAGAAAAAAACTGATAGCTTTGACAATGTAACATTTAAATTGTTTAGTTCAAAAATATAATAAGTGAAGAAATGTGCATGAAGTTGATAAAAATGCAAACTGAAGTTCCAGCCAACATGGAGGCGTAGGTAGAGACCCTTCGCTTCCTTGCACAACCAAAAGGAGGATAACAACCAATCTGAAATCAATAAACAAGCAAAAGTTCCAGAAAATCAAACTGCATGGAACTCTGACAACAAAGGAATTACAGAAAAAAACAACCAGAACAACCAGACTGGTAAGGTAGGTGGCCAATGGGCCAACTCAGAAAAACCGCAGTGACGTGGAGGACCCAGCTCTGCAGGCTGTGCAGGAGGGGCTCACTTAACAGGACTCAGAGGTGGTGGTGGGCCACGGCTGGTGTTGCTGTGATAGGAGAAGCTCCCAGTCTCACACGAGAGTCTCTTGAAAAGTGTACCAGAGATGAGCAGGCCAGTTGCACAGTTCCTTTTCTGGCCCCTCCCACACAGGCAGTGCTGCATCCCAGCAAAGAGGGTTGCACTGCCTTGGTCACTACCTGAGGCCCCGCCCCCTTCCAGATGTATCAGCTGTGTGAAGACAAAGAAATATGGCCCAAATGAAAGCACAGAGTAGAGCCTCAGAAAGGGAGCTAAGCAAGGAGATGGCCAACCTATCCGATGGAGAATTTAAAGCCTTGGAAATCCAAATGCTCACAGACCTGATTGGGCTTGCTCAAAAAATGAAAGAACAAATGAAGGATACCCAAAGTGAAATAAAGCAGAATGTTCAGGGAATCAACAGTGACAGGAACGAAACCAGATCTCAAAGCAGTGATTGGGAGCAAAAAGAAAAAAGAAGCATCCATCAAAATGAAGAAACAAGAATTCAAAAAAGTGAAGAGATTCTTAGAAACCTCTGGGACAACCTGAAATGTTCCAATATCCAAATTATAGGGGTGACAGAAGGAGAAGAGGAAGACCAAGAAATTGGAAACTTATTGAAACAAATAATGAAGGAAAAGTTCCCCAATCTGGTGAAGGAAATAGACTTTCAGGAAGTCCAGGAAGCCCAGAGAGTCCCAAAGAAGTTGGACCCAAAGAAGAACACACCAAAGCACATCATCATTAAGTTACCCAAGATTAAAGATAAAGAGAGAATCCTAAAAGCAGCAAGAGGGAGGGAGTGAGTTACCTGCATAGGAGTTCCCATCAGACTATCAGCGGATTTCTCAAAAGAAACCTTGCAGGCAAGAAGGGGCTGGAAAAAAGTATTTAAAATCATGAGAAGCAAGGATCTACATCCAAGATGACTCTATCCAGCAAAGCTTTCATTTAGAATGGAAGGGCAGATGAAGTGTGTGGGAGACCATTCTGCATGGTGTGGGCCCAGCCCCCAGTGGCAAACATTTACTGCAAAATAATTTCCTAAAATCCATGCTAAACCTTCCTAGGACCAGTGTAACCGGTCCAACCACTTTTCCCTTTTCATTTGCAAATATCCTTCTTCTGTGATGTGATTGGCAGCATTGGCTACTTTGTTGTCTGTAAAAGGTAACCACCTAAAGTGAACCCGTGCATAGTAAATGAGGACCATCATGTAATGTGCTGGGAAACCCAATAAAGGTCCGCCACAGCAAGGGCCAAGGCTTTTGCTCCCCTTGAGAGAGAAGCCATGCCGTTCCTTTCCTTCCACTGGACTCAGTAGTCTGTGTGAATGTCTCATTTTATCCATAATGACAGGACACTGTGGGCCGGTGTCCTCATCAAAGTGCTTTCCAGATAAGATTATGTTAAAGGAGTTCATCATCTCCCAGCCATTATTATATGAAATGTTAAAGGTACTTAGCTAAGAAAAAGAAGATAAAAAAATATGAACAGTAAAATGACAGACAACACACTCACAACTAACTATCAACAAATGAACCTAAAAGAAAAAAAAGACAAGGAAAACAAAAACTAAGCAACCAACCAGAACAGGAACAGAATCAGAGAAATGGACATCACATGGAGGGATTTCACTGGGGAAGGGGAAGGGTGGAATAGCGGGGAAAAGGTACAGGGAAGAAGTGTGGTTAGTAGACATAAGGTAGATGGGGAGAGATTAAAAAAGGTATGGGTAACAAGGGACTCAGAGAACTTATATGTACAACCCATGGACATGAACCAAGATGGGGAATGCTAGACGGTTCAGGGGGCAGGGAGAGGGGGGATAGAGGGGGAAAATTGGGAAAACTGTAATAGCATAATTAATAAAAATATTTAAAAAATGCAAAGTGGAGATGAGAAATCCCTCTTGTGTCTTTTTATTCTCTTTGTGGCAGTTACTAGAAACAATCAGTTCCTTCCCTTGCATGTGCTGTTCTCTCTGCTTGGAATGCTCTTCCGCATTGCCTTCCATGACTGCTGTTTCCCTCTTGTTTTGGTCTCAGGGCAGTATTCTATTCTTAGAAAGGCTTTCCTTAGTAACCTTCTTTAAGAAGCCAGTCCTCACCCACTCGCTCTTTATGACCTTCACTCTGTGACATTACTTGTTTTGTGTTCTTCATAGCTGTTATCACGAACAGAAATCATCTTGTTAGTGTTCTCATCTATCCCCTCGAATACAAGACACAGGAATGTATAGACCTCATCTGTCTTGTTCAGCATCATCTTTTTGAAACACGAGAAGTGCTCAATAAGTGTTTGTTGAGTGAATGAGTAGATAAATAAATGTGTATATATGTAGGAAAATTGGGAGTATATATAACAAAATGTAATAATAGGATTATTTCTAGGTCAAATTTTGTAGATGATTAAAGTTTTTTAAAACATTTATGTCTTTCCCAAATTTTATAAAGTGAGAATGTATTATTTTTTCAGAATTATACATAAGTAGTATTGAATAGAAGGTGTATATTATTAAACAATGGTATCTAGAGTGTCAGATAATTAATCTCAATTAGCATGATAGACTATGCAGGCTGTAAAGTACAAGTTCCCGGGAAACAGGAGTGTCAGCTAGGGTCCTCTTAAAGCATTCGCATATCTGAAGCATCCAGTTAGTTTAACTGAGTAAGGAAGAAATTAGGCCAAAAAAGCACTATCTACCTTGGACTTTCTTTTGAGATTTTTAAATATAACTTCAAGTAAAGAGAAATTTTTAAAAAATTAAGTACTGCTGCCTAGTTTTAAGAGATGGTTACCAAAAGTCCATTCTCCCTGAGCCTGTCAGACATTAAAAAGGGCAGTTGAGAAAAGGCCTGAATATGAAAGTGTGGAAAGTTCCCCAGTGGAACTACCTGCATGGCCATCTGCAGTAGAGACATTGTGACTCTGGGAGGTCTGTAGCAGTCTTGTGCCCAGATGTTAGCCTTGCTTAAACTGGCCACACTATGATTTGATCAGGTCTTTCATACCAAGTGATGATACTTTAAATGACCTCAAATGGTCAAGTTGTTAGGAGCAAAAGTGAACCGAGACGTAGCAGCCTTGTGTTTCATTTATTCACTCACTCGTGAATTCTTTATGCAGCACCTAGTGTGAATCAGGCACTGTTAGGTACTGGGCCTTCCATGGTGAAGAAGATATACATTCCTTGTCCTCAAGGAGCTCACCTTCTAGTGGAGGCAACACAATAAATGAACAAAATAGTTACCATTTGTGAGAAGGCTGGAGAAAAAATATTTAAAATATTAAAAATATTTAAGTAATAAAAGGGCAAAGAGCAATAGATAGAGAGATAAGGGAAGACTTCTTAAAGGAGATGATGTTTAGGCTGAGACCTAAATAGGATGAGAAGAAACCCAGATTAAAGATATCCATTCCCTGTGCAGAGATGTCTAGGGGATATCAGAATCCTGTGTGGCCAAGCAAAGTGAGCAGAGGAAGCATGAGATGAAGCTGGAAAGGTGGACAGAGGTCTGGTCACATAGGACATTGTAGTGTTTGATTTTAAATGCCAAGGGAAGACACTAAAGTACTTTAATCAGAGGAGTGACAGAATATAGAATACCATAGGAAGCCAATGAAATATTTTAATGGAGAAATGGCAGAATCTAATTTTAAATGGTCATTCTTGCTATTATGTGGAGATTGACTTTTAAGGGGACAGAAATAAAAGCAGGAAGACTAGTCAGGAGACAACTGTAGTCATGTAGTTGAAGGGCTAGTTTTGGACCATAGTGTTAGCAGTGGATGTAGGAGTAGACCGATACTTTGGAAGTAGAGCCCACGTGGAATGCTGTGGGATTGGACACAGGAAGTTAGAAGAAATCAGGTTCAGGCTCTGGTTTGACTAACTGGGGGCAAAGCATAGGATGGGGAGATTGTTGGAGGAACAGAGCTTTCTGAGTGTACTGGGAAATTAAATGCTCTAATTTCGGTACTTTAAAATTGAGATGGTTTAAAAAATATTCACGTGAACATACCAATTAAACAGTTGGACATATGAGGCTTACGCTTGGAAGAGAGGTCTGGGCTGGAGATATAATATGAGGAGGCTGCAGTGCTGGGGAATTTGAAGCTGTGGGAGTAAATGAGGTGAAGAAATAGAATGCAGAAAAGAGAAGGGCCTGAGAATCAACTCTGACATTTAGATTTACGAACAAATAAGAGGAGCCAGAACAGGAGACACAATGGGAGAAACCTAGAAGAATGTGATGTTAGAGAAGCTGAGTACTGTGCTTCAACAAGGAGAGGGCGACTCAGCTAAGAACAAGCGTGAGATGAGGACAAGTCATATTCACTAGATTTGGTACCAACTGACATAATGGCTGATCTTACATTTATACAGTGGAATGCTACTGGCTGTAAAAATGAAGAAACTCTTACCTTTTGTGACAGCACGGGTGGACCTGGACAGCATTATGCTAAGTGAAATAAGCCAGTCAGAGAAAGACAAATACCCTATGATTTCACTTATGTGTAGGATCTAGTGAACAAAATAAACTAGCAAACAAAATAAAAACAGACTCATAGATACAGAGAACAGACTGATAGCCATTGAGGGGTGGGGGGTCTGGGAGAGCTGAATCAAAAGATGAAAGGATTAAGCAAAAACAAAACCTTCACAGGCACAGACAACAGTATAGTGACCATCAGAGGGAAAGAGGGAAGGGGGTTGGGGGAGGTAGAAGATAGTAAAGGGGGGATAAGTGGTGGTGGAAGGAGATTTGACTTGGGGTGGTGAACACACAGTACAATATACAGACGCTGTATTGTAGACTTGTACACTTGAAACTATGTAATTTTTAACCAGTGTCACTCCAATAAATTCAATTTAAAAAGGATTAAATGAAGGGGAAAAAATGAGTTAGCTAGACTGGTGGCTATGGAAACTCCATTGAACATTTTGAATTAATTTCTTATTTGAATGATCACACAAAATTTTGAATTTTTCTATTATATTTTTATCACAGACACCATTGGCCCTCTGCCAATATTCTCTTGGATCCCTTTACCTTTTTTGAGCACGCTGGCTCCGGACATACTTTCACTTCCAACAGCCGACACCTGGATCTATGTGGTGGAGGGCTGCCCGAGGTTGCTGGAAGCCACTTTGCGTGCCCAGATGGAGACCAGGAAGTGCTTAACCAGTAATTAAACCAGGAGGGCATATAACTATTCCAGCTCCATTGCTTCGGGTTGGGAGGACTACACTGTTTGCAGAACCCACCTGCAGACAGAGCTCACAGCAGGACTTCTTTTGATAGGGTTTTCTTGCTTGGCTTTCTTTGCTTTCCCCGACTTCTCCACTCTCTACCCTAGTAATTCACTCACCCACATGACCTGGTCTGTGGCCTCCATCTGGGCCACACAACCTAAAATGTTTTTTTTAACCAAACATTAACTTGGTCTATTATTGTCCAGCTTGGTTATGGAATAAAAAGCATGGTCCTCAGACCCTGACTTAATATAGGTCATATTCAGAGTTATTTGCTTTATTTAGACAATTTCCATTAAATGAAAAAAATTAAATGAGTTCCATATTCACTACAGACCTCAAAAACATTTTCTTAATATTTTCTAAAATGGAGCAATGTAAGGGACAGTAGAAGTGGAAGAATACAGTATTTTAATAGTAAGCAGTTCTGCAGTTTTGCTTACCTCCAGTTTGGTTGAATTTCAGCTATTCTTCATTAATTTAGATTTGCATTTTATTCAAGCACATAATTCACTTCTCACAACTTATCTAGAAGCTGAGTTCTAGATGTTTTCTAAACTGTTCTTGATTCTGTTAACAATGGCAGGTGCTCTGCCCAAAGGGGAGGCCACCTTGGCTCTGTCGATGTTGTCATGCTGCCTGTCTTTACTCACTTTTAAAACCTTGACATCAGCTCTCTTTCTAATCAGTCACCGAGTTTCATTCTTTACATGATAACAACATCTCTGCCATGTTTGTCTTTCTACCAATGCCCACAGGGTCCACCCTGTTTTAAGCCCACATGTGTTTTTTGTTTCTTAAGATTTTATCTACTTATTTTTAGAGAGAGGGGATGGGAAGGAGCAAGAGAGGGAGAGAAACAGTAATGTGAGAGAGAAACTTCAATCAGTTGCCTCTCAAATGTGCCCCTACTGGGGAGGAACCCGCAACCCAGGCATGTGCCCTGACTGGGAATGGAACTGGCCAACCTTTACCTTCTGGAATGAAGCCCAACCGACTGAGCCACAGCGGTCAGGGTAAGCCCACACTTCTTAACCAGACTTTCACGGTAGCCTTCTAACTGATTTTCCCTTCATTCAGGCATTCCTACTTCTCATCGCACCCATGCTGAAGTAGGAGGAGGCTGCATGTTCTTTCTGAAGCATAGCTCTGAGTATGTCTCTTCCAGTTCAAGGACGTTCACAAACTCCACACTGTCAACAGAGTAAAGTCATTTCCCACACCAGTCAAAGCCCTGGTTGAGCTTATGTATTGGCTGAGATGTTAGATGCTTTCTAAGTTTTTCATGTTAGTTTCCTATCCCTGCTATAAATTACCACAAATGTGGTGGCTTGAAACACCACAAATTTATTTTCCTGTAGCTCGAGATCAGAAGTTTGAAACAGGTCTCACTAGCCTAAAATCAAGGTGTTGGCAGGGATATGTTCCTCCTGGGGGTTTCAGGGGGAGAATCCATGTTCTTGACCTTTCTAGCTTTTAGAGGGCACTGCATTCCATGGACTGTAGCCCCCTTCCTCTATCTTCAAAGCCAGAAATGTCAGACTGAGTTCTTCTCCTGCCATCTTTTCATATGCCATTTTTGGCCTCCCCCAGACTGACCCATGGGACATAATCAAGTCATCTCTTTTGACTTTTCCGAAACCTGGTTAGGTCAGTGGTAGGCACTGACAGGAGATGGGAAGGCACAAAGGGTGTGATCTCTGGGTCTTTATTTTTTCTGACTTCCTTCCTGTTGGGCGTTTGTAGGTTGGGTTTCATTTCTCTTCCAAATGCCACAGCTTTGGGAAGTGACCTTCTTCATACACCTTTCCTCTCTGGGATCTGGTAACCACGTCCTTCTCGTGCTCTTTCAGACCTACAGTGGTGGTGTTTCCAGTTGTAACGGAGTGTGAACAGCTCTTCCTGGGTTTGCCTGGGACTTTCTGGGTTTCAAACCGGAAGTCCTGCCTCCCAGGAAATGCTAAGTCCTGTCCAAACAGAGGCAGGTGGCTGCTCCACTGTTCCTAGGCCCTAAATCCTGCCTAGTCCTTTGAAAACAATTTTTAAATTATATCTCAATTCCCCACTTTGTGTGTGTCATGAGTGTTCTGTTGGGACTCTGAGAAAGCCATGTTTGCCATGCAAATTACCTCATTTTGCCGCATATGATGTGCTCCCATGTATAATGTGCACCCACATTTTTGGCTCAAACTTCCAGGAAAAACTTTCATTTTAATTTTTTAATTCAATTTTTATTTATTTATTTATATTTAGGCACTTGTTTTTTGTATTATAAAGGAATTTTAGCATTTATTTTTGAATATATGATGGCACAAGACATTTTATGTAATAAATAATTAGAAAACATAAGAGCAGGTACAAAGTATGTCACTTACTACCCATGTATAATGCACATCCTTATTTTCCCATCAAAAAATATAAGTATCTGGAGTTTATCCTTAACATCTGCGCTTCAGAAAGATGACTGTGGCTGTAATACGGAGAACCAGTGGAAGAGAGTCAAGAGTGAATGTCGGGAGACAGGAAGTTGTCAGGGTGGTGAGTGAGCTGTGGTTATGCCTGAAGTAAGGCAATGGGGATGAAGATGGAGGAGGACAGAAGTGTTAGTGAGGCAGGCATCACAGGATAAGGCGATTAATTGGATGTGGGCGGACGGGGATAGAGAGGAGACTAGGGTGACGTACAGGCTGTTGCTGAGACTTGTGTGGACTGTGATGCCACTCACTGAGATGAGAAATTCTGGAGAAGAGTAGGGTTTGGTTTGGTTGGAAACTATGAGTATAAAGTTTCTCTTTCTGTGGCTTTTATTTTCAAACTATTAAGGAGGCCTCTGTTGTGGATTATAATCAATACAAAGCTTATGGATTTGTTAATGGCTTGAGTTTGTGTGTGATAGCACGTGACTATAGTTGCCATTATTAATGCTATGAAGGTCAGCGAAACGTAGCCTTTTAGGGGCAGCATTCTTCACTTTGTGAGTTTCTGGAGGTGTACAGAACAAATCAGCATGTACTTTATGAGGGTAAAAGTAAAAGACTAAGGTTGGACTGGACCCTCCCTTTAGGTAGAATTTTATGAGGAAGGAAGATTCCATGAAGAATGAATCTGACTGCTCTACCGAAATTCTCCCTTCAGCCCTCTGGATAAGCAGGCAGTGAACAGAGACTTTTGAATTGGTGTGTGACCTATGAGCATGTGTAACAAATGACTTTGTATATCTTAGGAACATTTGCAATTCTTGAGTGTCCATATGTGACATTTAAAGGTGAGTAACACTTGAGTAAGTCCGGAGTTAGCTGGAGTCAATGAATGTTTGAATCAATATACAATGGCATTTGTAACATATCACAGCTCCTCCTAAATCAGCTAGGTGCTTACTTTCTGCAACACATCATTTGCATTCTTTTGTTACATAGTCCCAGCTGCTGCAAATCTCCTCATCTAGAAAGAGATTTTTCTACTCTGCATTTTCATAGAATTCAACTTGTATTTTCCTCATGGTGTACATCAGGTCTTGTCTTTTGTGATGGGGGGATTTGTACACATGACATCTGCCCTAGAAGATGTAACAACTCTCAGACTCTGAGCCTGCACCCAGGCAAATCCCTGGGAGCTATCCGATGGGTGGCTCATAAATTCCTACTGACTATTAGTAAAGTCTCATCTGTAGCTGTTGGTGAGTGATCGCCACTACCTGGCAATCTTGATATCCTGCTTCTCTTGCTCGAATATTAACTTAGTGACTCTTAGAAGCTTGTTGATTCTGAGGAGGGCTCCCGGCCTTTTACTGCCCTCTTTGGATGTCTGGAATGGAAGGCCTGTTTCCCTGGGCCAGCATGGAGGATATCCCATAGGAACAGTATCTTGCCTCCAGGTCTAGTGTTCCATGTTCCACAAATGAGCTCAAGATATGGACCTTACATTGTCTTTCTTTTCTAGTTTTTAAAAAAATTTAAAGCAATCTAGTGTTTATTCCTTTGAAGATAGTGTCCCCCCTTTTTATTGAATTTATTGGCATGACACTAGTTAACAAAATTATACAGGTTTCAGGTGCACAATTCCACAACACATCACTTGTGTACTGTATTGTGTGTTCACCACCCCAAGTCAAGTCTCCTTCCATCACCGTTCATCCCCCTATACCCTCCTCCACCTTCTCCTTCCCATCTTCCCCCTGGCAGTCACCACACCGTTGTCCATGTCCATGAGTATCTTCTCTCTTTTTTTGTGCAATCCCTTCACCACCCTCACCGAGTGCCTTCCCCGCAGACAGCTATCAGCTGTTTATTGTGGTAAAATGCACATAATGTAAAATTGACCATCATTTTTGACTGTGTGGTTGGTTCAGTGGTATTAAACATATTCAGATTGTTGTGCAACCATGACCACCATCCGTGTCCAGAACTCCTTTCATTTTATAAAACTAAAACTCCATATCCACTAAAAAATAACTGGCCATTCCCCAGTCCTGTCCAGCCTCTGGCAACCACCATTCTGCTTTCTGTATCTGTGTATATGACTACTCTAAATACCTCACGTAAGTGGGGTCATACAGTATTTGCCTTCTTATGACTGGCTTATTCCACTTAGCATAATGTTCTCCAGGTTCCTCCATGTTGTAGCATGTGTTGGAATTTCCTGCCTTTTTAAGGTGGAATAATATTCCACTGCATGTATACACCACATTTTGTTCATCCACTCATCCACAGGTGGACGTTTGGCTCACTTTCGTGTTTCAGCTGTTGGGAATGATGCTGCTGTGAACATCGTGTAGCCTGACATTCTCTTTTATTTTAGATGTGATTCTTTTTTATCCATGGCAGTCCTCAAGAGACAGGATTTATTCTATTTTGATCTGTGGGAATACTGAGAAGAGGATTGTGTGTCAGCGATTGATTAAGGCTTTGGGGGAAATGAAATTGGGAAGAGGACAAAGCCATCACCTGTGATTTCAGGAACTCCCAAGAAAGTAGGAGTTTCTGAAAGGAATCAAGCTAATTAAGCATTAGCTTGATTGCAGAGGAGAACTTTGGAATGTAGATTAGGCTTCAGTGCTCTCCCACTGAAAAGCAAGGAGTACACTCCTGTACTTTTTAGTTTTCCTCTGTAAACTTCTAGGCACTTTAGGCTTTCCGTGTTCTTGAGCCAAGTGGCTCCAGCAGCCCCAGGGCAGTCCTCCAAATTAGCTTTGCCAGTGTGGGCTGTTGGAAGCAAAAGCATACCAGAGTTGGTGAAGGAGCCCACAGCGAGAGTAGAAGGGACCTGGAGGGATCTGAGTAGTGCAAACAATGCCCACTCCAGCTTCTCACTGGGCGTTTACATTCCGCTGTCCTGGGAACAAACCATCATTCACATTGTCTCCTCCATGGTGTTTCCAGGAGTCACATTATGAATTCATGAACTATTTCCGCCATCTTTTTGTGCCACCATAGTGGTGCACCTGAATGTCCTGGCTGATGCTCTCAAGAGTATCAACGATGCAGGAAAGAGAGCCAAACACCAGGTTCATATAAGGCCGTGCTGCAGAGTCGTCATCCAGTTTCTAGCTGTGATGATGAAGCATAGTTACATTGGTGAATTTGAAATTAGGGATGACCACAGAGTTGTGAACATCATAGGCAGGTTAAACAAGTGTGGACTAATCATGCCCAGGTTCAATGTGCAACTCAAAGAGCTAAAACAATGGCAGAACAGCCATTGATGGGACCTTCTGTGCCATCAGTTTGGTTTCATTGTACTGACAACCTCAGTGGGCATCATGGACCAGGAAGAAGCCAGATAAAAACACACAGGAGGGAAAATCCTGGGGTTCTTTTTCTAGAGATGTTATATATACATGCAAATAAAATGCTTCAATGAAAAAAAAAAAAAGAATCCAGGAAAACCTGACTCCTAGTCACCTTCTACACTATGCCAGCCTTTCTTAGAGGGATGATTTTGTGAAAACTCAGACCAGATCTTCTAAATCACTCCGTAGCTGTCCATTATTATCTATTATTATCTCTGCAAACCTCTCTGCTCCCATTGAAATTAGTTTTGAAGGTTGTTCACAAAGTTATAAGGTTTTCCTCTAATAATCTGTGGATGAAAAACATTTTAGGACAATATGACAGACAAGGGACATTATTAATGTTAGTTTACAAATTCATGAATATAACCTTGATTATATGAGTGCACATTTATACCAGTTTTCAGCTTCTAGGGACTTCCTGTTGCTGGCAATGCTTCATGGAGGGGAAGATGTTATTAAAATCCACAAATCCATCTCTCCCACCGTGAACATAATTTTTAATTTGACAGTCATAAAAGTCATCAACTATAACCAGTGTTTTAAAGATAGAGGAAGTGAGGCAGACAAAGTTAATGGCATTTCACTGAAGTTGTATTAACCCAGCAATAGATCCTTCCATTAACTACAACTTACTCATTTTCAGTCAAAAATTTTATTCATGGGACATGATTATTATTGATTAGCAATATGGTTTAACTTTCCTTAAAAACTTATCCCCTTTCTCGCTTTCACTTTTTATTTGCCATATAAATTCCAGTTAATCCAAATGAGTTTTGAAACTCAGTAGTAAGATGGTGCTTTGTGTTATTGGGGGCAGGGCTAATATTGTAGTCCAGGACACTAAGATAGAACTGTACTGAGTGACGTCCAGATCAGACTCAGAGTCAGCCATTAAGTGACTTCTGTGTGTCTTGATCTCTGTGAGGAGTATTTTTTGACTCAATCCATACAACATTCTCATGAGAAGAGATTATCGGTCCCAATTTTACACTGAAGGTGACAGTTCTAAAAGATAGAGTATATTACCATTTTTTCCATCATATCCAGCAACATCATTCTCCTAAGTCCCATGATCATCTGGAATTTCTCACTAAAATTTATGACCTATTATTAAAATCAATTCTTAAATATTATGGATATTAGAAGCTGTATCTATAGGGTTGGGGGATTTCCAAACATATATTTTGGAGAACGAGGGAAGGTAGGAAGAAATAGAGATGATGGGAAAAGATAATCCCATAAAAAGATAAGACCATGTCAGGGCATCTTAGCTTTTGCCAGTGTAGCTGAAATTACCAACGGAGTGTAAACACAGGGTAAGCATGTACTGAACAAGCACTGTGCATGGCATGTGATAATAAGTCAGCTTCATTTTGGAGTCCTTGTGTATCTTTTTAAATTTAACATTATAAAGAAGCCCCTCCCTCTCACTGGATGAGTACCCCAATGCCAATGAAGACAGCAACAGCAGAAGTAACAACAATACCACCATATATTTTGATACACTTTACACTGTATGAAGTGTTTTTGTGTAGATGCTCTCATTTGGATATGAGAACAGTTTCAGGATTTATTACTCCCACTTTACAGTTGGGAAGTCTGGAATTCAAGGAAGAGGAAGGACTTTTCTATGTAACAGCAATAATATCAATAGATAATGTTTATTGCTCATTAATTTTAATGTTTACTTATTAATAGATGGTGTCTATTGACATTCAATATTATTAGCTATTAATCAATATTTATTGGCAGCTCTAGGGGACTTTGATCATCACAAATCTCTGATTAGGTATCACTTTCAAATTTTCCCATTATCCAGATGAGGAAACTGAGGCATAGGGAAGGTTGGCAATTTGCTCCAAAGTCTGGGATTTGAACTCAGCATATCTGTTATGCTTGTATGTTGGCTTAGATTCATACTCTGGCTTTTCCTCTGCCCTAGTGTTGGCCCTTGAAATCCAAAGCTCAATATGGGCCCACTCGGTAACTTGGTGGTTTCAATTCAACTATCTTGTAAAGGAAGAAAATTTAACAACTAGCATGCATGTCAAATAATCTAACAATATACATTATACTGAATGTACCCAACATTGAAAACCCTGTGTATTGAGGGTATCTTGATGGGACAAATCACAACTGTTGATCAAAGAAACAGAAGACATGTACCTCTATGGAGTCAGCCTGACATTTGTTTGCAGCTGAAAACAATTATGAGTTCTTGCTATAATCAAGCAAACTGACAATATGCTGTCGGCCAAATATCTAGGAACTGAATAATTAAGCCAGTCTCCACTTGGCATTGATAAGGAATAAAGCTCCAGCCCCAAACAGATGCTTGTGTAGTTATGAGTAAGGACCTCCAGGTGTTTACATCATTCTTCAGCCCATAATTTTGGACATTGGATAATTCATGTGACTCCAACTCTATGACTTACCTGTGACTAGGTTTTGTGAGTCTCATAGCAGGGACTACACCGATGGAGAGCTGATGCACAATTTGAAGTATTGTCACGTTGTGTGAATGGCTAAAAAAGTTTCTGCAAGCAGCCAGAATGTGTTGTTGCACATTGATCAGACATGGAGATCGCTTAGTTTCAGCAAAATTCTGCTGCCCACGAAGGCAAAAACCACATTGTCAGAGTTGTTTATCATCATCTACAAGACAGACACTGGGCTTCTTTTAGCACATGTGCCGGTGCATGTGCGTGCGCATGCATGTTGTCTTAAGACCAAAACCTAACCAATGTTCATTCATGTCATTAATGAGATCCAGTTCAAATACTGTTTATAACTTTGTTATAATTGTATCTTTTGTTGGTTTTGAAAGTGTATGTTTAACTGCAATTTCCGATACAGTATAAGAAGTGGGCGACTGGTCTAGGATTACTGCTGAGAAGTGCCAGTTATGCAATTCAAATACCTCACATATACTAATAAATATTAAAGTAAATCATTCATTTTGTACTCTAATGACTCAAAATATAATAAAATAATTAGCTTTGGTAATATTAGCATAAGGCCTGTGTGTTCAATAGATTTGAATAAATATTTATTAATTTCTAAATGAATATATAAGCATAATCATAATGAATTTTTCTCTGTTATTTTGTGCTTATTAAAATAATTTGATTTATTTGCTATAATATTCCAGTGTTTTCCAGCATTAAATAAAACTAGACCCAGGATCACTAGATAATGAATTTGACTTATGTGACTCCCACAGTCTTTCAGTTATTGAGCTAATGAGAAGAACACTTGCTAGACTATTTCCAATTTTTTATTTTCAAACAAGACAGGAATTCTTGGTGAATTAATTACAATTTACTTTAACAGTTAAATATGAGCAAAGGTAACTCTAGTGATTTAAATATCTAATTTTCTTTGATCTCTGCAAAGTTAGAAATTTGCACAGCATTCTTCCAACTAAATCCATAAAATATCATGCTAATTATGCTTGTAATGTGAATTTTGATGTGACTGTAGGAGCTACCACAGCTTTAGTCTGTATCATCATACTTCTTTCAAATGGCAATCAGAAAATCTGGAGACATTTTCAACATAGGATCTCATTTCAGAAATCAACAGTATTCAGAACTGTGGCTCATAGGAAAAGATATTCCTATCATGCTGTGATTTAGGTTTCTAAATTGGAATGAAATGTCCTACTCTAAAATACATAATTTGTTATTAAAGAAAATAGCTAGAGTTTCAGAGTGCACAGCAAGAAAATTCTGTCGTTTAAAATTTCTTTACAATTATCCTTTTTAAAGGAGCTATGATCTTCTGCACACCTCTCTATTGCTTTGAGTGTTGTTCTCCCCACACTACCCTATGATCAATAGGGAGATGAAGTTGTCAGTATGTAGATTTCGGTCTCCTACATGGTAAATGAGCTGACAAGGCAGGGGTTCCTCACAGAAGATGAGACCATAGCATTCCGCAGGAGCTCCCCAGGACTCTTACTTAGGCATCTCCCACTGCTGACAACAGCCTCCTTTCCACGTTGACCCTGGGCTATCTATCATGCACGTGTATACAGAAAATCTCAAAAAGACCTCAGGGCCTTCCCAGTTCCTTACATGAGGAATATTCTGGAATATGTCTTTGTTGCTCCTTTCTGGCAGTTCTGTTTATGAGCTGATTCAGTCCTAGCCTTTTGACCTGTTTTTTATTGTTGGCTCATCATCAACCCTTGGGTCTGATTGCACAATCGCCTCTCTGGTTCTTTTCATTCTTTTTCATGCCTGTGGCAGGCTACTGGAACTGCCCTTCCTTATAGAGAGCAGCCTTTGAAATTGATCAACAACCTTAGGGTATTAACTATTTTCATTTTAAGGCTAGTCCAAGGCAGAGAGATCAAGGGTAAGAATCTAGAGGTACTAAAATCTTGAGTATAGAGGAGTGGAATCAAGAGCTGATAAGGAATGAAGGGACAGTGGAGGGAGAGAAAGTTTGTATGATAAACCAAGTTTTACAGCCAGAGAAGTATTAAGTGTTTGGGCACTCTGCAGAGGCATGGGCAGAATCCAGGAGGACTGTTCAGTTAGCAAGCTGGGTTGAAAGCCAAGGTCAGGACTTGTGGAACAAATGTGATGGGGATCCTGTTGGAGAGGTGCCCCAGGCAGTCGGAGCAGGGATGAACTTGCTCAGAGAGCAGCCCGGGGACCATTGGAACTAGAACTTCATCTCAGCTGTTTTTAAAATCCGCCTTACCTCCACGTGTGGTGCAGCTCTTCCTACCCTCATTTCTTACCCACAAGTGGATACTTGCCAAAAACTAAGACTAATTTTGTGAGAAAACCTAAAATAAATTGTCTATCTGTCTATGACAGGTTGAAAATATTCTGGAGAAACAGACAAAATCCTGTGTAAAGTAAGTGATTGTGGTGGAAATTTATAGGGTTATCTGAAGCAATTCTATGCCAATTGAAAACAAATACTTAGCTGGTTTCAAAGTTCAAGGAGTTAGAACATTCTAGAAAACATGGTGAAAAGAAATGCATCTTACTGGGAATACTGTGGTCTCTTTTCTGTTTATAGGGTAAATCATTCTATAGAAAATACAATATTACATGGAAAAGAAAGTTTATTTCCTGTTTGTGGAGTACCAGTTTCCCAGCTCCCCAGAGCATCTGTTCGTTCTCCCAGCTGCCTGGAATGCCCTGCGCTGCAAGGAGCTGCCTTCGGTCAAAGTGGGCTGCCTTTCCTAAGGTTACGCCCCCTAGGGGCAGCCCACATTCCACAAAGGCTCAGTTTAGAGTCACAAGGCCTGCCCCTTGCCTCAGTTTCAGACAACTCTGCAGGGCCTTCCTCTTTCCCGACTTCCCTGTGGGATTAGCAGGGGCCTCTGTTGCCACTGCATCCTGCACCACACTCAGCTTCTCCCCGCCGCCCAGTCTTCCTAGGAGTCCTTCATGAAACCCCTCTCGGATAAACCCCCTGCATGCAAATCGTCACTCCAGAGTGTGTTTCCAGGTAACCAAGCCTATGGTGGCCCAAGAAATGGCTTTATTTATTTTTATTATTTTTTAAATACAGTTTACATTCAATATTATTTTGTATTAGTTTCAGATCTGTAGTGTAGTGATTAGACAATCATGTACTTAAAAGGAAAAAGAAATGGTTTTAGGGAGCTGACTTTATAATGCCATTTTGGAGCTGGGTAGACTCACTAACCTGTGGTGGATAGAGGATCTATAGCCCCTGGCATGTTGGGATTTTGCGGCTGTTAAAGCTCACTAGTGGGACAGTAGGAGGGGTGACATGGGAAGGAAATGCACTGTCTGGAACAGTACAAAGCATTTGGGACTTATGAGAGAGCTAGTTATTAGAAGAATTACAAAACTGGATGTCCGTTGCTGGGCAATATTTGTGCATCGGAGAAGACAGTGACAGGCCGAATGCAGATTAAGGTAAAATAGGAAACTCAGAGGGCTCTTTCGTAGGATATTAAGAGGCTCTTTTCTCTTACAGCTCAAAGGGTGGAAAAATCTGAGTCAGATTAAGACTTAATTACAAGAGTAGCAGTACTCCAGAGAAAGTTAAATTGTCTACTCCATCAAGGCTCTGCCAACATCAGGGACCTGATCAGAAAGGTGAGGGACTCTGAGGACATATGGGTCACTGTACTTTATAAATCTGAAACCTCAAATCCCCCACACCCTCTGGGCCTGCTTAAGTGACCCACCCCTTTCTGCCAATGTTGGTGATCCTTCTTGTTTAAAGACACGGTGGAGGCCTCTGTCTGGCAGGTCAATACATGTCCTTCCCTATAAGGACATACCCACCACTCCCTTCATGGCCAAAGACTCACCATTAAAACCAAATCTTAGCGTTGAACTGGAAACTGGCCTGCTAAGGAAGAAAAGAGACCATATGCTAAACAAAGGAGGTGTAGACTCTAGACAAAATGAACCAGGGCATCTAGATAAACCTTATTAATTATAACATTCTGTTCCTCTCTGTCTTTGCTTTTTTGTTTGTTTGCTTGATCGGTAGAAATCTTTCACTGGTATCATTTTGTCAATTTCTCAATGCCTTTCCAAGATATTGCCCTTTAAAAATATTTTGAGGCAGCACTACTAGTTGGCACATAAAATTTTATTATGGATATAGACTTTTCTCCTTATATCAGCCACTTGGCGAGGTTGTACCTGACCAGCACAGCTCTTCCGTATTTAGGTGAGCAATAAAATCAGCCTTGTGCTTTCTTTTTTCAGAAATCAGCTTTGTTATCTTCCCCTTTAACAACCCCCTTTAAGAAAACTTACCTTTCTTAGGTTGTTGTGAAGATTGAAATGAAAGTAGTAAGTGCTCAGTAAATATTAGCTATTATTTTTTTCCATGCTATGCTCCTTAATGCATGAATATCTAACACGGCTCGAATATACAGGGCTGAGCAAAAGTAGGTTAATAATAATAATAATAACAGAATAATGAATAAATAATAATAGAAGAATAAACTCTGTGTTTTGTGGACTCATGACTGTAAACCTCCTCTTGCCCACCCCAGTATATTGTAAAAAATGCTATCTTTTCCCTTTCGGGGCTTCACATTTTATTTTTGTCATGGTACTATTACAACCCTATCTTTTTTCCTTCTTTACTTTCTGAAATTGCCTGGAAAATGTTTTGATATTTGTCAATTTGCTTGCCTTTGTTTGTTTTAGTTATTTTTGATTAGAAGAATCTTTGAGGCAGAGTGTCAATTTAATAATTAATATTTTAATTGACTATTTTGTTACCACTAGGAAGGGTCCCTTATTGTGTACATGTGTAATTTTAGGTACTTGCAGAGAATTAATTCAGTTCATATTCCCATCACTTAAAATTCTAAATCTCCAAAGTGAGGACCTCAATGTTTATGTTAGATATTTAAATATTTAAAGTAGACAGTGAAGTTGGCAGATCATGGTTGCAGTACAAAGCATGCGAGGGCTGGTGTAGACTCTGTAGGTACGTGTCTGAACTACAATGTTCTGCAGACCTGGGACCTCACTGACCCGGGTTTGGGGACTACCTATATGTGGTTTAAGACCAAATGGGAGTATTTTTTACTTGAAAGCCAATAAACCACCCATCCTATGGTTTTTGCTACTCAGCAAGCGGAACTTTTTCTCCTTAACATAATCTGCATAAGACCAAACAGAGGTCTGGGAATTACTTGGTAAAGTAATTATGGACTAAGAAATGAGTTAGGTGTTCAGGTCAGGACTTGTCTAAGTTTATCGATCAGTTGGATATATTCCTTTCATCCAAGTTGGAATTGGTGATGTACCTTCCAGGATTCTCTCCCCAGCTTTCAGGATTTGAAGACAGTTTATTTCTGAGTGATGTGAAATGACTTCCTAGCGCCTTATGTAAACTTCTCTTTTATTTCAAGCATAGAGGACACTATTTTATAATTTATATTCTTTAGCCCTTTTTATAAAAAACATAGGCTACATCAGGATTTCTCAACTGTGGCATGCTTGACATTAGACTGTTGTTGGGGTTATGGCTCCAGCATCTTTGTGGCAGATGTGATCTTACCTTTTTTTCAGCATCTCCCCCAATTTAGGAGAAAAGACAGCAAGTATCAAGTATGTTACACCATGAAGTGTCAGAAATGGCAGGAGACTTCATAGTCTTTTCAACTCTTAAGAAAAGTCAGCAGTCAAAGATCCTTGCTGTGTGATCTTGGACATGTGCTCAGGCGCTTGGTACTTTCAGTTCAGTTATTGATCATATGGTTGATCTCTCGAGTTGCCCCCAGCAATGTGACTTACTCACCTTTATGTCCTCAGGGTCTCGTATGCTGTCTGGTGTGTGTGGAGTAGGCACTTGATAAAGTTTGTCAGATGAATGAATATCCTGACTGTTTTGTGAATCTAAGATTGCATTTTCACTAGCATTCAGAATAATCATACTTGGTTGTCTTAGTCACCATTGTATATCCCCAGTTCCTACCTCAATAAAATGTACAGTGTAGGTATTTAGGAAAAGTTTATTTGAACAAATAAGTGAACAAATATTACAGGATTCTTAGATTATATGATCACTCACTATAATATGAATCCCAAAGCTTTACCTTATTACTTTTACTCAAAGCCTCTCTTAGTGAAGGACATATTATTCCTACACAAGTCATGGTAATATACTACGTGTGTGTCCAAAAAGTGAGTAGTTCTTCCATTAAATTAGAACTTGTCTAGGCAAATTCCACCTCCTACAACAAGCTGTGGTTGCTCAAACACAGTTTCCTTGGTCTTGGGGAGAACCTCCATTAGAAGCTGGCCCAGTCTTTGTCCCCTTTAAGTCAAGATAGCACAGGAGGATGTAAGGGGAAAATCCCCAGGCTTTACCATTGGAAGGATTTAGGTTTCAGGTCCACTTCTTCTGCCTACTGGAGATACATGTTTGAGGAAGTACCTATGTTCTTATCCAGTGTGAGCCTAGTTTTTTCATCTGTTAACTAGGGATCAAAAATACCGTATTTTGCCATGTATAATGTGTACTTCTTGGCCAAATTTTTGAGGGAAAAATAAGGATGGACATTATACGTGGATAGTACTTGAAATACCTTTTATATGTCCTTATGTTTTACAATTATTTGTTATATAAAATTTCTTGTACCGTAAGTTCAAAAATAAATGCTAAAATTCCTTTATTATACAAAAAGCAAGTATCTAGATGTAAATAAATAAGTAATTAAATTGAAAGATTTTTTTCTGAAAGTTCAGGCCAAAAATGTGAGTGTGCATTATACACAGGAGAACATTATACATGGCAAAATACAGGTGTCATTGATTTGACAAAATGAATGAAAGAAAACACTCAATAGCTATTAATATCCATTCCTTTTTAATAAGCCCGCTCTTTTACTTTGTGGTAAAGTTACTATGTGTTTTACATAATGGATATGTTCCAAAAATTTGTGTATGTGCACACAATTTTCCGTGAATTGTGTTTAATTTGTTATTAAACAGAAAAAAAAATTCTTATGAAAGAATCCTGCTACAACTCTTTCTGAAATGGGAGTGGGATGTTCTTTGTTTTGTTTGAGACTTTAGCTTTGGATATAGGTGGTTTTGCAGCATAGATTCTTGGTGTTCTCCATTAGCAAATGATCATTTTAGATCTGCACTTACTTTAAATTGAAATAAATGTGGATTTTGGTCTCCCAGTGAGTTCTGGTCTCCAGATTGTTTTGTTGTACATATGAAAACAACTCAGTGTGTCATCGTGCTTCAGGGCGCTGGGAGCAGAAAGCCTGGGCTCTTGCCTCACCGTGGTCTTTACTGACTATGTGGTTTTGGGAAACTGTTTTGTATCTCAGTTTCCTTACCTGCAAAATGGAGATAAAAGCAATACCTATCTTATGTAGTTACTGTAAGACTTACAACATCCGTGGGTGTCTTATATATGATAGGTAGCAAAAGATATTTATTTACTTATTTCTAAATCCTGCCTTGGAACCTATGTTTGTAAATCGTAAAGAGGAAGCTAGCAGAGGGCATGCGAAATCCTGGGTTTATTTTTTTAAAACTTACTCGGAACACTGTTCACAAAGTAGTTTTTTAAAATGGGGCTCTCTGTAGTGTTCTTGAGATTCTCTGGTGTATATTTAATTCTATTGCTCTTCCTAAGTGCGTCCAATATACTTAGATGGCTTCACAGTTGAATTTTCTCTCATCTGTTGTGGAATTTACTAAAGATAGTATACAGCTATAAATAAGCCTACTCGTGCAGCCGTAACCATGGCAACCACCAGCCTCCAAATGGAGAAAGTGGGGCTTACAGGCTGGTCTCAACTTCACAACAGCCTGATATGTCCCTTTTCAAATTAGACAGCTCAGAACTGTGCTTTGCACACAGCACAGCCATTGTTTGCTCTCCACAGAGTGTCTATCATTGACTTCAATCTAATACAATTCCTTCTGACTTTTACACATTCTTTGAAAGCACTCTAGTAGGTTCTGTGAGGCATAAAATGAATGACTCAAGCTAAGTTCTTTCACCAACAAACAGTGGGGTCTTCCTAACATTTGTATTTCCTGGGTCACTCCCTTGCTAAAAACTGTTCAATGGCACCCTGGTGTATATAGAATCTTGCTCTTGCCTACTTTTTAGCTTTATTTCTCACTCTTTTCCCCTGGCACGTTAAACTCCAGGCTCTGTCTGAAAACTCTATGCTGTCCAGTGCTGTTTTCTCTCTCTGTTTCTAAAATTCTCTCCCAACTCTCTTATTTGCCTTCAGATGTTTACTTTTTCCCCCTTAGCCTTAGCTCAAGTGCTTCCCCTTGTGAAATTTTCTGTCACAGTGTGTTTTTAAGATTAATTTAATTTATATAGAAGCCATCAATTATTTGCTCACAGGAATGAATCAAAGGAATTGAACATTTACCTTACTAGCACTAGCAAATGAAAAACAAAAACAAAACAACAAAAGTCTAAAACCTTATTTATAAAAAAGGATGGAAATGGCAAATGTTGCTTAGCCTAGTTTCAAAATAAAAGGTGCTCATGATTGATATTCTTCTTTGAATAAATGTGGCTAGTGAGAGTTATGAGTGCTGGTATTTGGTAAAGGGTATTGGATGGACACTGGTGTGATTGCTATGAACACACCAAAGAACCTACAAAATTTGGCTCTAAGTGGGAAAAAAAAGAAAAAAGTAAGGTAACTGTAAGGTATAGGTAACAATGAGAATAATGATGCTATCTGTTGAGATAAGAAGCAGAGAAAGAATATATTTGGGGTGGAATTATACTTGATTTTCAACTCGTTGCACTTGATGTATCATTAGAACATACATGTCTAAGCAAATTTTGCTTAGACCTCAAGGGCAAGTCAGAACTAGAGATGTAGATCAGAAAATCATCAAAATATGGATGTAAATGTAAGGCAACGGCATGAATGAAACTGCTCAATAAGAATGTAGAATAAGAGGAGACACCTACATTCAAGAAGGAGACTCAAAAGGAGTCACTAAGAGAGAAACAGTTGAAGGGGCAAGGGCCCAGGCCAGGTGCCCAGACTGGTCTTGAGTAAGAGGAGGCATTCTCCCTTTGAGCCATGTGGGAAGGAGTGGAATTGCATAGAAGTGAGGAGACACTGTCCTCTCTCTTCTCTGAAGAGTAGAAGCCAAAGTATTTGTGCAGAGTGAAGGCTTGCGACCTTGATAAAAATACACTATAAGGACTATACCTCCCATATCCCAGCTCTAAATGGTAGGGGGATTCAAAATATGACAGAGTTCAGTAAAGAGGACATGCTTTTCTTAATAACACACTGTTTTAAAAATGTCATTTGTTTCCATGGCTCAAGGAGAGTTTCTTGATTGAAGAAAAAGAATTGAGTCTAGTTTAGAAATGTGAATTTTTACTCCTTTTTCTCTGTCTTTACTCTGTGCAGGGGTGAAATCTTTATGACACCAAACAGAGGCTAGTAAATCAGTTCAGTTCTGTTAATACCTAAATGATCATTACATTTGTTTAAAAAATCCAAAGTTCATGTAGTTTGGATAACAGCTGTTGCATAAAGAATCAACTTTGAATTAAATTAAAATATCTAACAGTATGATCCACTTTCTGGTAGAATTCCACAGAACAAACCACTGGCCAGCTTGAGGTCTGATTATTTTAAGTCCTAAGCCCTTTACTAATCTTTATTTACCTGTTTCTCCAGAGAACCATTATTCTAAACTATATCAGATTATTTTTCACTCCCATACTTAAAAACATTTAAAAGATCTCGTAGAACTGCTTTATGATGCAACAGTTCCGCTTTTGAGAATGTATCTGAAAAAATCCAACACACTAATTCAAAAAGATTTATGAATTCCTATATTCATTACAGTGTTATTTACAATAGCCAAGATATGGAAACAACTCAGGAGCCCATCAATAGATGATTGGATAAAAATGATGTGGTATATATATACAATGGAATATTACTATTACTCAGCTCCGAAAAAGAATGAAATCTTACCATTTGCAACAGCATGGATAGATTGAGAGGGCTTATACCCAGTCGAATAAGTCAGACAGAGGAAGACTAAGTACTATATGATTTTACTTATATGTGGAATCTAAAGAACAAAATAAATGAACAAATAAAACAAAAACAAAAACAGACTCATAGGTACAGGGAACAAACTGATGGTTGCCAAATGAGAGGCAGGTGGGAGTATGGGTGAAAAAGGTGAAGGGAGTAAGAAATTACACAACAGTCGTGGGGATGGATAGTACAGCACAGGGAACATAGTCAACAATTTAACAACTATGTGGGTTGCCGGGTGGGTACTAGAATTATCAGGGAGATCACTCTGCACATCATATAATGGTCTAACCACTATGCTGTACACCTGATGCAAGTAAAAGATAAGATCTCTATTGCATGATGAATAAAAGAGCAGATTATTATTAGGGAATTCAAGGCCCTTCAAAATCTAGCTTTTGGTTTGGACACACTGCACATCATTTGTGTTAACAGTCTATACCTCTGCTCATGCTCCTCATTCTACTGAGAGCACCCTTTGTTCTTTACCACCACATGCTAAACTCGTGTGGATCTCTCAACCCTCTCTTCACATCACCTTCACTCTGGTTCTCAAACTTGGTTGTACATGGAATCTTGTAGGTAACTTTAGCAGTCTACCGGTTTTCTAGTCCATTAAAGCTTTCTCCTCTTGACCTTATCTCTTGGGGAAAACATAGATAAAGACCTCATTCTCTCTTTGGGGGGAATGAGGTATTTTAAAAATGTCATTTGTTTCCATGGCTCAAGGAGAAAATAAGGGGGTAACCTTTTAACTAATCTCCTTTCACCCAGGTTGTTCACTGTCAACCGTCTTCACCAACAATCACTCATTTTTATCTCTGTGCTGCTAGGGACATTGTAAAAATTGTTGTAGAACTTACAGTTGTTTATTTATGAGTTCCCGTCTATTTCAGACTATAAGCTCTTTTTGGGCAAGGGCTTTGTCTTATTTCATTTGCACACCTGGCTTTTTGCAGTGCCCAGGAACATAATAGATGTTCAGTTTGTACAAAAAAGAAAAAAAAAAGAAAGAAATTTGGAGAGAGGTACTGTAGATAGTACTTTTGAGCCTACTTTAAAAATAAAATTCTCTCTATTTCAAGAATTTAGATAAACAGAAGGCAGAAGTGAATATTGAGAAAATCAAAGACAGCATACATTCATAAATGACAGTGCAGCTGTCGTGGGCTATACTGGAGGAGTTTTTGAAGATTCAGTATTAATACTTTAGTAATTTCTTAAGCTCCTCAATAAAATTTTCTAATTCTCTGTCCATTCCTTCTCCTTTCTTACCCCTTCCATATTTGCTATTAAACTAAGCATCTTTTGTGTCATATCTTAAGATTGGAACACCATAACTGGGTTAATTTCTGATACACAGACTACCAGATTATAATGTTCCTTGGAAAAGAGGAAGTTGAGAAAGTAAATAGGGATGTTAAATTCTCTTTGCCAGAGAGCTGATGAAGATCGCTTCAGGGGATATAATAATAATGCTGAAAAGAGATACGATGATATAAAGATGCTGAAAAGAAATCTGAATTTAATCTGTGTATTCTTTATGATTAAATGGAAAATTAAAACCAGCTTAATAGTCATGCTGTTCAAGCATTTTTGTGGCATTTTAATGGCATATTTCAAATTTTAGTACCAACTCATTATACAATATTTTAAACATCTACATTTTGCTATAACCACAAAACCATTAAAATGTACATTGTCCTTTTCTTATTGGAATTATATGCTACTTCTTATGTCCTAGCCTTGGGGCTTGTTTCAGAAAGCTCAGTATTGCTATTTATGATCCAAAGTAGACAAAATAAAATGAACTACAGTGTCTGTTACTTGTAAAATTTAGATAATTATAGAAGATATTTCATATTTTTTTCTTTTGTTTTCTTTTATAGGAAATAATATTTATGCTGTTGCTAATTGCCTGAAGTGATGCAGGCTAATTATTTAATATTTTGAAAGCAAATAAGAGCAAAACAAAGTAAAAATCTCTCATACGCCAATGACCCAGTGATGATGACCAATGACATCTTACTTTATATTTTACTTTAATATTTTATATTTTATTTCAGCTTTTTTTCTATGTGAAAGTACACTAAAGGGCATACCTTAAAGATATTGTTATAAATTTGCAATTTGAAATATTAAAACTGTTTCTGCAGTTTAACTTTCATAGCCATTGGTTGCTTTAGTGGGAGTCGAGAAAAAGGGGTAAGACACGTATTATCCTTGTATCATCTTCCATAACAGTTTCTGAACCAATGAGCTGAGAATGAGAATGAACCAGAATCAAGTTACCACATGAAAGCTATGGATACAGGTGGTGGTAGGGGGTCACGTGGGCTAATGTCAGAAACGGCAGAATCAGAAGCAGGAAGGAAGGAGAGACACAAAGGTGAGGCCCATGGGATGGAGCAGGTAGGGCCAGGGAAGCAGATCCCAGACACACAAGGGAGTCTGAGCGATTCTTCATTTTTCCCTCTGTCCCATCCTATTTGTCATCAACTGTGAAAGAGAAACTGTCATTCTCATCTTCACTGCACTGATTAAAGTCAGTGCTCTAATCACTCACTTCTCACCGTACAATGTCTTTATTTCTGAAGGCAAGGTTTCATCATTCAACGGTCAAAGAAATAAGGGCACTGCAAATGGAAAGTTGAAACTTCCAGTCATGATTAGGTGGAGCTGTGTGTACACTGGGATAATGGATACTCATTTCTCTTGCAACTGTTAGGCAAAACTGTTGCCTATTTCTTCTATATATTAATATCTATTAAACTAGAAATCCCATAAGTGAGCTACCATAAACCCCATTTTATATCCAAGTAAAACAAGTTCAGAGAAGTTAAATTATTTGTTGAAGTTTATACACCTAATTAAGAAGTTCAGATTTATCTGGCTGGTGTAGCTCAGTGAATTGAGCACAGGCCTGTAAACCAAAAGATCGTGGTTCAATTCCCAGTCAGGACACATGTCTCAGTTGCAGGCCAGTTCCCAGTGGGGGACGCATGAAAGGCAACCATACATTGATATTTTTCTCCCTCTTTCCTTCGTTTTCCCTCTAAAGATAAATAAATAAATTTTCTTTTAAAAAAGAATTTCTGGTTTAAATTCAGGTCTGTTGATCATGAAGGCTGGTGTATGATTTTTAAGAATCTCTGAATTCGGGAATATTAAAATCAGAATTTGGGAACTCTGTAGGTTTTAAAGGTGTGTACAGAAGTCCATAATGGGAAGAACAACTTCAATTATGGAAATAATGTATGTGGAAGTGAATTCCTCAAGCTTTGGTATCATTTGAGAAGATCAGTCTGTTCAAGAAAGATGTTCAGAAGTGTGCCATAGGAAAATTATGGCTATTTGGATCCATTTTCAACTCCTAAGGCTTTGTGTTCCTAGAAGGGTCGGCGGTGAGTGGGGGTGGGGGGGGATCTTTGTCTTCTCACAAAACAACTCTGAGAGGCAGTACAGTAGACCAGAAAAAGTGTGGACCTTGGATGAAGATAAATGAATTGTGGCCCAAGGTCCAAATCTCAGCAGCAGTATTAATTATCTGTGAGCACTGGGCACGTTGATGTTTCTGAGTCTTTGAATTTTGACATCTGTACAAAAAGAGTGATTCCTTTCTCATAAACTTTCTGTGCTGAGATTGTGGATTGTGAAAAGCTGTTTAAAATGCTGGTTGTTATTAGTCAACAACCATTACTATATGGTGAAAAAATCATTCTTTGCCAAAATGCCAGATGTTATTCTTGGTTGCGTTTCAAAGGGCAACGAATGTGGTTGCATCCCCGGGTGCTTGCTTCGTAAACCAGGTGTGAAAAGGAGGCAGTTTCCCGGAGAATATCAACAGTCATATCAGCCAACTCCCGTAATTCTAGAAAAACTCAAGATAACATGTGGCCCTGGTATCCTTCTGCTGTTTGAGCAAATTATAATTTAATTCCTATTTGCAGTTTAACAAAATAAACAAGATCATCTACCATTGCTTATTCATTGACCACATGTCTGCTCCCTGTGCAATTATAGCATCTCAGTTGATTGTCTCTACAATTCGGTTTGGAATAGCCTGAAAAGACTTTCTTTAACGTTAGCCAAATATTTAAATAATCAGTAGAAAATGCAGATCTACTTTTAGTTACTCAGTTAACCATGTACTGTATCTGGCCCACCTTCATCTTCCTAAAAAATCTCTTGGCCCACAGAATAAAATATAAGCTCTTTCAAGGAGTCCATAAAGACCTTCACAAATTAATCACTGCCGTTTCTGCCCCATATTGCTCCTCCTCTCTCCATGCTTTCTACATTCTAGTCACAATAGCTTCTCGGAGTGCCTAATCTTTTTTTTTTTTTCTTGGTTGTCATACCACCTGCATCAGGTCATGCCTTTCCTGTTAGACTTGGGTGAGCATCACAGCCCAGTGTGAGGGCTGCATCCCTGATTGGCTGTCAGGCAGCCAGATGACCCACCATGGAGAGAACCTACATGGTGGGAAAACAGACATAACTTTTCTTCTTTCTTTTCACTTGGGGACTTCAGCAGGCCCGCAGTGCAGCAAACGAGCCTCCTGACACGTGAAGGCATCCCAACTGGTTTGACATCAATTGAAAAGCCTGATGTATGTTCTAAATCTTCGAATTCTTTTCTCCTGCAGAGATAAACATCCACATTATTTTTGAGGAGAACAAAAAGTTTGTTTTGTGCACTTTTCAAATCAAAGAACTCCGAAAGGAGTTTTTATAATTTGAACGGTTCAACAGAATGTTCAGATAAAAGGTTGTGAAAGCTTTTCCCCCATTGTCTCTTTTGGTTATTACTGTGGAAAAGCCACTTTAAAAGAAAGACTTTCTTTCCTATTTTCAAGATAAAGACTCAAGCCTCAAGAATTCACCAAAACAAATTATTTTACAGAAAAGCTTATTCAGAAAAGGAGCACATGTGAAAATTTCCTAATCTTCCACAAACCTCTCCTACTCTCATGAAAAAGGAAGTATTGGAATGTAATAATGAGAAATTGGAGCCCAACAAATTGGCATTGTTGGGAGAAAAATATAAAAGCAGAGGTTTACTCCAGGAGGTTTCATTTCGGACCTTCCTTTTTTATGGAGGTTTTTCCTGTCTACTCTCACATCTTTACAAAGAACCTTTTTTCCTCATCATCTGTCTGGCCATCGTGTCTTGCTTTCTCTTAAAATTTAACATGATTGCAATGGAATGCATCTGCCTTCTCTGAAAGCCCATTTTCACTCTTGGCCCACCACCTGTGTTAAAGGAATGGCATTAATTCTCACCTTCTTGAAGTCCTCTTCATTGTCAGATTGCCTCTCTAAGTAGTCACCCTTCTCAGTAGCCACAGTTCTCTCAGGGGCTTTTGCCTTCTTAGTTTCCAGGCCACCATGCTCTTTCAGGCCATTCTCGCTTCACATGGAAATCAGTGCCATGGTCTTTTAATAGACTTCCCTTTATCTGATCCAACCTTCATTGCTTGTAGTAGAAGGTCCAAAGCCCTCTTAATTTTTGACTAACTCTACTGTGGATGGAACTTCATGATTCCTTATTTCTGGCCAGGAAGTTCTGTTCATGGTTCTCCCAAAGCATGATGATATTTCAGGCAGTATTTTAAGCACTTTTCACATACCATCTAATTCACTCCTCACAGTGGTATCATGAGTAAGAGTGCTGGCTTGTTGCACTGGATATGGAACTTGGGTGGGTAATGTAACTGCTCCGTGTATTGTCTCATCTGTAAAATGAAGATAATACTACTAGCATCTACCACATCAGGTTATTGCAAGGATTTTATACAGGCACGTGTTAACAGTGTCTAACCCATTAGACATGCTCAATAGATGTTGATTGTTAGTATCATATCACAGGAGACACTTGAGACACAGGGAGGTTAAACAATTGTCAAGTTGCCATAACCAGTTAATGAACCTGGAGTCTGAACCAAATCTGACTTCAGAATGCACCCAAACATACTATATGGTTTCTTCTCACGTCGTTTACACTCGTGGTTTCTCCCCCATCTCTTTCCTTTGAGGAACAGTGTAGACCTCCAGGACTGTTTGTAGCTGCCCTCTCTTCACTCTGAGATGCCATGGAGGCCATGGAGAGAAAGCAGGTGGCCCCAGTTTGTGCCTCCAGACACTTTTTCTTGAGTCCTGTTGGCTGTGATTGCCATCTGCTGACTCTTCCTGTATTCTAAACACTTCAGGTGAACATGCCTGGTGTGGGCAGAGGGTAAGTCTCTCAGGAAGAGGATGCCTGGACTGAGTGAGCCCCTGACTGAGGGAAGCAGATCAATGCTTTTTTTTTTCACATCACAGTAAAATTTCTAAAGAGACACCATCTATACTTTAAGATGCCAGCGCTGGCTAAGAGACCCAGTGTCTACCTAAGGATTACTTTCCGGTGAAAGGAGTCATTTTCAGTGCATGGGTCATGTTCATGCCTTGAAGATTTCTATTATGTTCCTGACCTGTCAATCACCAAACAGAAAAGAAACTATTGGGATTCATAATTATTAACATAGGACAGTTAAAATGGTTTAGGCGAAGGAAGTTCCCTAGAATGAGGAAAGAAAGAATGAAACCAATATTTTACTGTGTGAGGATCTCTTCTGTGCCAGATGCTATTTCATACATTGCCATGTATTCATGACTCCAGTTCATACAATTTGATGAGCACTTATTGTGTGCCAGGGGACACCTGCGATAGGTCTAGGGGTGCTGGGATTAATGTGGTCCCCATACTCCTTGCCCTCATGGAACTTAGACTCCAGCAAGATGTAGAGTAAGCATTTGCATATTCTTTTTAGTTCCTAAAATGCAGGAATGTATTTCCATTCACAAATGTGGAAACTGAGGCCCAAAGAAGTAAGCTATCTTGTTTAATATAGTAGGTCCATTAAGTAGCCGACTTTCATACCTAGTTCTTTCTAGCCATTGATTTTGATTTCCTTCCATTTGTCACCAGGTATCTCCTGACATGAGCTTTACTGTTAGCTTTGTAGTAATATTAGGTTAAACAATACATTTCAGAAGCAAGCCTGTGAGATTTTGACTTATATTGATTGTTCTTCAGGAAATAAGCCAAACCCTTTCATTCAGCCTACTTAAATGCTAACATCAGAGATTTGAATATTGACTCTTGCTGAAGCACCAGGTATATTAGGCATGATTATTTCTGTATAGTTGAATAGCAACCCAAGTTTTGTTTACCCAATTCCTTAAAAGATTTATATTGATTTAAAATAAAATTATTTCCAGGTTAAATAGTGGTTCAAAAGCTAGTATTTAATCCTCCTCTCAGCCCCAGAAAATAAGTTCCCTCTGAAATGCTTAAAAAGATATAAAATTTGAGAATATTTTATATCAACACTGGAATTTGGAAGGAATGTATGTTAGAATAGGCTTGGGAAAGCTTCTTCCAAGCTTGTCTGTGTGTCTGGCATGACCTCAGATTCTCCCTCACTCCTGCCGCCCTTCAGGCTTTGCTGGAATATTACCTTTGCAGTGAGATATTACATTCAGAATTTCCTAGCCTTCTTTCTTTGATGCTATGCTTTTTCTTCCCTGTTTTATTTTTCCTTATAGCTTAAAATAATCACCTGCCATGCTGTAAATTTAGCTTTATTATTTGCTTATGTCTATCTTCCTATTTGTACCACTAGAACATAATCTCCATGAAGGAAGAGTTTTTTGTTTTTTGTTTTCAATTTCACTTTCTATTGCTTTGTCTCTATTACCTAAAACAGGTCTTGTACCTAGGAGGCACTCAGTCAGTGCTCCCTCAGATGAATGAATTCCTGTTTTACCAATGAGGGAACTGGGGTTAGAGAACACCGTAGTCTTGTTCTGCCTCATTCATGTTCATCATTGTTTCTAAAATTTCTTCATGTTGATATACATAGATCTAATGAATTCCTTTTAGCACAATATTTTATAATTCGAATATATCCATTGTGTTTTTCTACTCCTTCACAGATTGGCGTTTAGGTTGTTTCTCATACTAATATAACAGCTTGGCGCTAGGTGTTGAGTGTTTGCAGTTGGCCCAGAAGTGCAGACATCAGCAAGGGCCTAAAGCTAAGTACCAAAGGAACTAAGTCCTCCATATTCTATGTGGGTGGACTGCTGGGCCCAGGTACCATCTGCCTCTCTGCAGGGCTTGCCTCTCCTAACTGGATATAAGAAGGAGCTTGTGGGAGAGGAGGACATATCCTCTTGTAGGAGTGATGTATTCACAAGGAGAAGCTCTCTCCTTATCTACCCTTGTGTGTGTGTAAGTCGGGGTGGGGAGGTAGACAGTGGGATAGGTGTTTTTTTCCTGAATCCAAGGGAAAGAGCCCACAAGGAAATCCTACCTTTTGAGCTCAGAAAACTTCTCTTCCGAAAGCTGCCAGTGACCTGGGATGTTGGAGAAAGGGACAGGAAAAAGAAGACACATTCAAGGGAAGGAACACCAGAAAAGCGCACCGAATCCCCTCTGCTTGGCAAGTCAAAAGCATGTTCCTTTTCATTTTTTGGTGAAGGGGCATTTCTCTGTGGTCTTAAAGATTTGAGTTGAAATTTGGTACATTCTGTGTTGATCTTCAGCTTTCATCTTTGACTTGAATATTGTTTTTTTCTTCTTACTTTAACCATATTCTCCTAAAGGCCCAAAGTTTTAAACAAAAGGGCTGATATAAGCATTTTCATATGTAATTGTATAACTCTACTATGACAACAGAATGCCATTAAAATATAAAATGAGGAAAATCATACTGTTTTCAGAAGCTTCAATGGAATAAAAATAATTTTGATAATTTATAACAAAATAGTTCTACTCTGAGGCTTGAAAATTAGACATCTAAATAAAGTAACTTTTTAGATATATTAAGATTAGTGTCCAAGTTGCCTTTAAAATATTCTGAGTAGGATTTACTTTGACAATTAAAAAAATCAGGCTTCAGTATATATTTAAAGTGATTAAAAGCACCAGATCATAATGCAAAATCAAGATGCCATTTATATGTGATTTAGTTAACAAAGCATTTTTCTTTTGTTTAAGTATTTTGTTATTGATTATGCGATCACAGTTGTCCCATTTTTTCTCCCCTCTATTTCCCTCCACCCTGCACCCCCCTCCTGCCTACCACCATTGACCTGACCTTTAGTTCATGTCCATGGGTCATACATATAAGTTTTTTGGCTTCTCCATTTTCTATACTATTCTTAACCTCCCCCTGTCTATTTTGTACCTACCATTTATTCTTCTTATTCCCTGTTCCTTTTACCACATTCTCCCTCAGCCCTTCCTGCTGATAACCCCCCGCCCCCACCGTGTGATCTCCCTTTTTGTGATTCTGTTCCTGTTCTATTGTTTGCTTAGTTTTTTTTTTTTTTTTAGGTTTGGTTGTTAATAGCTGTGAGTTTGTTGTCATTTACTATTCATATTTCTGAGCTTCTTTTTCTTAGATAAGTTTCTTTAACATTTCATATAAGGGCTGGGTGATGATGAACTCCTTTAACTTGATCTTATCTGAGAATCACTTTATCTGCCCTTCCATTCTAAATGATAGCTTTGCTGGATACAGTAATCTTGGATGTAGGTCTTTGCCTTTCACGAATTTGAATACTTCTTTCTCGCCCCTTCTTGCCTGCAAGGTTTTTTTGAGAAATAAGCTGATATAGTCTTATGGGAACTCCTTTGTAGGTAACTTTCTCCTTTTCTCTGGCTGCTTTGAAGATTCTCTCTTTATCTTTCATCTTGGATAATGTAATTTTGATGTGCCTTGGTGTGTGCTTCCTTGGGTCCAACTTCTTTGAAACTCTCTGAGCTTCCTGGATTTCCTGGAAGTCTATTTCCTTTGCCAGATTGGGGAAGTTCTCCTTTATTGTTTGTTTCAAATAAGTTTTTGATTTCTTGTTCTTTCTCTTCTTCTTCTGGCACCCATATGATTTGGATGTTGGAACATTTAAAGTTGTTCCAAAGGTTCCTAAGCCTTTCCTCATTTTTTTGAATTCTTGTTTTTTTCAGTCTGCTCTGGTTGAATGTTTATTTCTTCCTTCTGTTCTAAATCATTGATTTGAGTCCTGGTTTCCTTCCCTTCACTGTTGGTTCCCTGTATATTTTCCTTTATTTCACTTTTCATAGCCTTCACTTTTTCCTCTACTTTGTGACCATACTCAACCATTTTTGTGAGCATCCTGATTACTAGAATTTTGAACTCTGCATCTGATAGGCTGGCTCTCTCTTCTTTGCTTAGTTGTTTTTCTGGAATTTTGATCTCTTCTTTCATTTTGGCCATATTTCTTTGTCTTGGCACACCTGTTACATTCTAAGGGGCGGAGCCTTAGGTGTTCACCAGGGCGAGGCAACCCACATCAATGCGTTGTGCCACTGTATGTGGGGAAGGGGTCAGAGAGGGAACAATGCTGCTTGCTTCGCTCTCCAATGGCTTTCAGCCACTTCCCCAGCTACCTACAAGCAAATTTGGCCCTTCTGGTGCTGATTTCAAGGTGGGTGGGTTTGTGTACATTCTAGGACCCTGTGGGTCTCTCCAAGGAACCCCCCTTGAGACTGGGAGTTGCTCTCATTGCTACAACCTCCACAGTTTTTACAGCCAGAGGTTTTGAGGCTTTATTTTCCCAACGTGGAACCTTGTGTTGTGTGGTCTCCCCAGTTGTTCCTCCTGGTTTATCTGTACACAAATGTGGGACCACCTGGTCCACCTGCTACCACCTTGGTATGTATCCTCTCTACCCCAGCTGCTCATCTTTAACCCTCCTACCAGTCTCAGTGAATGTTTCTTCTTTAAGTCCTTGGTTGTCAGACTTCCTTACAGTTGGGTTTTCTGGCAGTTCTGGCTTTTTAAAAAAATTTGTTGTGGTTCTTATTTTGGTTGTGCATAGAGGCAAAATGTATCTATCTATGCCTCCATCTTGGCTGGAAGTTAGATAATAAGGTATTTTTTTTATTAGAGCTTACTACTTGCCTTCTGTACATTAATGGTGCTGTTTCTGACTTGATCATGTCTTCTACTTAGAGTGCCTCCATCTAGAATGACTGATCACCATTTTTTTCCTTTAGTGCTGGTAAAGTACATGTCTGTGAATGTTTGTTAGAAGACTGATAGAGTTTTTACTAAAGTTATATTGAACCGAACTAAAGAGTCAAGGTTCTGACTCTTCACCCTGTGATTTCTCCTCACTCCTTTCCAAACTTGCTTATTGCATATTGTATTTGAATTAGGTTTTATTGCCAAAGTTTTGATTAAGTAAATGCCATAGCTAGAAATTAAATTATAAGCACTTACCAAATTGCAGCCAAGTGATATTGATCTCTAAATGTAACCTATATATTCAGTGCAGCATGCTATCTATGAAATGAGCTGTAGTAATAAATTGGGTATGCTACATTCCTCATCATACTTTTAGTATCCATTAACCAATTACTAAAAGGTGGGAGGGGGTGAAAAAAAGAGGATGTGAATGCTGCAGATGTTTAAATGTGTAGCATTAGCAGTGAGGGGAGGGCATTGCACTATTCACTTCTTTGTAGTTCCTCCTTAGGAAGTCTTTCCTAAAGGTGTTCTCTGCTGCCCGTCATCAGATTGCTGGGTGTCTGATTTACTGCATGTGTCTCCAGTTGGTTCTTCTCTGGAGAAATGCTACTTCAGGCAGAATTTCCCTTACATTACAGCTCCTTGTGAGTTTTTTGTCCAACACAAGACATTAGAGGAGCTGTGGCCTGTATTTTTCCACCAGCTCTTACCTCCATTTATTAACATTGTACTAGAGGTTCTAACCAAAGAAGTGAATATCTTTGTCTAAAGGCAATGTGATTGTACAGGAAATCCTAATGCATCTGCAGAAGAGAGAAGGGGATAGAGAGAAAGGTGGGGGGAGAGAGAGAGGTGTAGGGAAATGCTACTACTAAGTGAATTTATGAAGATCAATGTAGAAAAGCCAAGTGCATTTGTATATATATGAAATATGTAGGAATAAATCTGATTAAAAACGTGTAAGACTTGATACTGAAAACTATAAAACATGGCTAAAATAAACTAAAAAGACATAAATAAATAGAGAAAAATGCTGTGTCTGTGTATCAGAAGGCTCAATATTGTCGATGTTAATTCTCCCTAAATTGACCTGTAGATTTAATACTATCCAAATCAAAATTCCTGGACACTCTCCTGTTGAACTTGATAAGCTAATTATATAATTTATAAGAAATGCATATAGTCTAGAATAGCCAAAACAACACTTTAAAAGAACAATGTTAGAGAACTTACACTACCTGACTTTAATCTTATTATAAGGCTAAAGTAACCAAGGCAGTGTGGGATGCACATCTAGATAAAAGAAATAGGTTAAAAAGAATAGTTAAGTAATAACTTACCACAGATATATGATCAGTTGACTTTTGACAAAGATGCAAATGAAATCCAGAAAAGAACATATAGACTTTTCAACAAATGGTACCAGAACAATTTGATATTCATATGGAAAAAATAACTCACATCACATGCAAACATTAACTCAAAATAGGCCTGAATATAAAACCTAATATTATAAAATTTGTGTAAGAAAAATTTTGGGTTAGGCAAAATTAACTTTGATACAATGCCAAAAGCATGATCCATACAAAAAAATTGATAAACTGAACTTCAGAAGGTTGAGACTTTTGCTTCTCAGAAGACACTGCCCTCAATTTGGTACTTATAAAAGCTAGCCTTGGTGCACAGCTTGGTCCTTCCCACAAACATCCAGGCTGTGCAAATGCAGCCACAAACTGTGGATTGCTTTGTAGCTGCAAACAGGTTGCCCAGGGTCAGTCACAGACAGTGTCTGACATTAGTCCATACCAGAGCCCCTCCCAAGAGGCCTTAGAACCAATACATCCAGAGGCCAACTTCAGAAAATATCAGAGCAGGATCCAGTTAGCTTTACAAGAGACATATTCAAAGGGAGACCTCAACAGGCACCAGACCCTGGGGTGAATTATGTTTTGTTTGGTCACCACCTGCAAAGCAGCTCATATATTGTGGTCAGGGTTGATCCTCCCAATTAGCCAGCTTCAGGATGAACACTGTGCATGAATGGGCCAATAGCAGTCAAGACTCAGTTACAACAGGAAGGCTCACATAACCCACACAAGGGACATTCCTGTAGCCCCCAGCTCAGGTGATCAGGGAAACTACCACTGGGTACCACAGGACATCTATGGCATCAGGCCACCCTACCAAAAGTGGGAGTCATAGAAGATGTACTTAATACATAGAAACAAACACAAAGAAATAGCCAAAAGAGGGAGACTAAGAAACTTGTCCCAAATGAAAGAACAGGAGAAATCTCCAGAAAAAGAACTAAATGAAATGTAGGCAAGCAATTTGTCAGATACAGAGTTAAAGAAAGTGGTTATAATGATGTTCAAATAATTTAGTGAGAACTACAACATGGTAAAATACATAGAAAGCATAAAACATTAAAAAATTAAGAATACAATATCTGAAATGAAGAATACGCTAAAAGGAGTAAATAGTAGGTTGGATGAAACAGAGGATCAAATCAGTGATTTGGAAGACAGGGTGTCAGAAAATACTTGATCACAGCAGCAAAAAGGAAAAAAAGAATTTTAAAAAGGATAGTTTAAGGGACCTTTGTGACAACATGAACCAAGGGGTACCAGTAGGAGAAGAGAAAGAACAAGAGAGCAAGGATAACCTTTTTTTAAAAAATAATTACTGAAAACTTCCCTAACCTGCTAATGGAAAAAGACACACAAGCCCAGGAAGTGCAGAGTCCCAAGCAAGGTAAACCTAAAAAGGTTCACACCAAGACACATCATAATTAAAATGGCAAAAGTTAAATAAAGACAAAGGGAAAATTTTAGAAACAGGAAGAGAAAGATAGTTACCTACAGGGGAGCTTCCATAAGACTGTCAGCTCATTTCTCAACAGAAACACTTTGGACCAGAAGGGATTGGCACAAAACATTCAAAGTGATGAAAAGCAAGGACCTACAACCAAGACTACATTACCCAACAGCATATCACTTAAAATGGAAGGATAAATAAAAAGTTTCCCAGATAAGAAAAAGCTAAAGAAGTTAATTATTACTGAGATAGTATTACAAGAAATGTTAAAGGATCTTATTTAAACAGAAGAAAAAAAAGAAATAATGATAAAAAATAAAATGGCAATAATATGTACGTATCAATAATCACTTTATTTTAATTTTTATTGTCCATGCTATTACAGCTGTCCCATTTTCCCCCTCTGTGCCCCTCCACTCAGCTCACCCCCCACTTCCATAGTCAATTCCCACACCATTGTCTATGTCCATGGGTCCTTCCTGTATGTTCTTTGACTAATCCCTAAACCTTTTTTCAATCAGGCTAATGTTACTAAAAAAAGAATGAGTTAACAATGAGATCAATGAGGAGATCAAAAGTTACCTTGTTATAAGTGAGAATGAAAACACAATAACCCAGAATCTATGGGACACAGTGAAAGTAGTCCCAAGAGGGAAATTCATAACATTTTAGGCATACTTTAAGAAACAAGAAAAATCAATAGATGTAGAAAAAGCATTTGATACAATTCAGCACCAATTTTTGATAAAAACCTCAGCAAAGTGGTAATAAAAGGAACATACCTCAACATATTAAAGGTCATATATGACAAACCTCCAGCCAACATCATATTCAATGGACAAAAACCTAAAAGCATTTCCCTTAAGATCAGGAACAAGACAGGGATGGTTGCTTTCACTACTCTAATTCAACATAGTATTGGAAGTCCCAGACATAGCAATCAGACAAGAAGAAGAAATAAAATGCATCTAAAATAGAAAGGAAGAAGTAAAACTGTCACTATTTGTAGATGACATGATATTGAATATAGAGGCCCCTAAAGACTCCACAAAAAATAACCTACTAGAACTGATCAATGAATTCAGTAAAGTAAGATGGGATACAAAATAAATATCTAGAAATCAGTTGCATTTTTATACACCAATAGTGAACTATTGAAAAGGAAATTAAGAAAACAATCCCCTATACAATTGAATAAAAAATACTTAGGAATAAATTTAACCAAGGAGGTAAAAGACCTATACTTGAGAAAATATAAGATACTGAAGAAAAATTGAAGAAGATACAAATAAGTGGAAGCATATACTGTATTCATGGATAGGAAGAATTAACATCATTAAAATGTCCATACTACGCAAAGCAGTCTATAGATTCAACACAATTCCCATCATGATACCAGTGATGTATTTCCACAGAACTAGAACAAATATTTTAGAAATGTGTATAGAACCACAGAAGAACCTGAATAGCCACAGCAATCTTGAGAAAGAACAAAGTTGGGGGAATCACATTACCTGATACCAAACTCGACTATACTATAAGGTCATAGTAATCAAAGCAGCATGGCACTGCAATAAAAACAGACATATAGATCAGTGGAATAGTATAGAGTTCCCAGAGATAACCCCACACCTATGTGCTCAATTAATACATACAATGGTGTAAAGACAGTCTATTTAATAAGTGATTCTAGGAAAACTGGACAGATACATGCCAAAAAAAAAGAAACAACAATACCTGCTTAAACTGTATACAAGAATAGCCTCAGAGTGGATTAAATACTTAAATATAAGACTTAAAACCATAAAAATCCTACAAAAATATAGGCAGTAAAATCTCTGACATTTTTGTTAGCAATATTTTTTTCTAATATATATCCCTGGACAAGGGAAACAAAGGAAAAAATAAACAAATGGGACTATATGAAACTAAACAATTTTTTGCACAGCAAATGAAACCATCAACAAAATGAAAAGACAATCCACTGAATGGGAGAACATACTCTCCAATGATACCTCTGATAAGGGGTTAATATTCCAAGTTTATAAAGAACTTAACAAAGCTCAACACCAAAAACCCCCCCAAAGCAATCCAATTAAAAAGTGGGCAAAGGACCTGAATAGAGACTTCTCCAAAGTACACATGGCCAATACTTATGTATTAAACAAGAATAGTATAATATATAATATCTCCCCAACAGATTTATTATAAAAATTAGAGAGTATGTGTTTAAGGAACTTACAAACAGCTATGTATTTTAACTATAGTTTGTTAAAATGATATGACATGGAGTTACCAGATAGTCAGTGGTAATGTTATGGGAGAAACTCAGTTCTTCTCACCAATGCAGTAAAGAAGTGCAGGCCAGCGAGCCTACTACCCTGCAAGAAAGTTTATGAATGCTGAGTTCTAATAGAAAAGCAAAGCAAGGGTGGCTAGAGCAGGGGTGGCAAAAGTGGGTTGGCTGGAAGAAAGACCAAAGTTCCTGCCTTTGGCCAGAGGATGGGTGGTGACAGCCCCCCATGTGGCAAAAAGGGCCAAGAGAAGACAGTGGGTCCTTTGTTCTGAAAATTTATATAGTTGCTGTGGTGGGGCTGCAGAAGCTCCATATTGATTGGTGGATAAATGTGGTGCCAGCTTTCCCTGGGGAGACATGATTACTCAAAGGTAGGTATGGGTGTGGGTCTGTTAGCCCAGACCCTTATCTTGCTCTAGAGTCTGTTTGTTAATTTTGCATATGTGACAGGTGACAGGCAGTTAACCAAAGTTGTTTTGTGGCTTTTTTCCTTTGGGCACTGTTGGTCCCCTCCCCTTCTCCCTCCAGGCCTTGGGATGAAGACACAGTCTCAAGGTTTTCCTTTTCCCAGTGAGTGGAGATGATACACACAGACTTTCAAGGGCTCCCCACCCCTACGCTCTCATCGTTTCACTTGTTTGGGAAGCTTGGCAGCTTTATCGGACTAGACCCAGGATTACTGGGTCAGCGTGCCAGCTTTTGCTTTTAGCCTCCTGTATTAAGTTCTTTGTTAGATTGTAATGGTGAGGGATCCGCCTTTGTTTACTGTCTGGCCACTCATCCACTTTAATGGTAGCTGATATGATTATAAAGAATGAACTATTGTCACTGTTGTTTCTGACTTTAGAACCTTATAGAGGAGACATTCATGGGGATAAAGTAGTATTTCAGTGAATATATGTCTATAGGTTTATTGTATCCTGGAAAAAGTGCAAGTAGTGTCTGAAGAATAAGAAAACAGATTATAAATTCTACCTGATAAAATGTCTGAAAGAATGCAGTATCTTGCATCTCAGATGGGAGATTCAAATCTGTGTATTAAAGTCATTTGAGAAGGTTTTCACAGCTGAGAGTTCTAATAACATATCCAGTCACCAGAGTTGCCAGCTTCTTGAGTATTTCTGAGGATTTACTGTACCATCTTGTGTTCCGATCTATTTTTGTTATGCTCTTGATATGAGATTCTGTGAGTCGTTGCTTTTACCTAAGTTTTATTTAGGAGTTGCTTTCAGGTATGTTACTACAATTCACTTTCACTTCTTTTTCTAAATTTCATACATGAAACATAAGCGTTCTGCATCCAAATGAAATGTACAGTGGGATAAACAAAGTAAATCTAACTTACTTTGTGTTTCTAGAAAAAAAGAGGGAAAAAATTCTTTCTATAGAGGATACTATGATAAGTGAAATAAGCCAGTCAGAGAAAGAAAACTACTATATGATTTCACTTATATGTGGAATCTAATAAACAAAATAAACAAGCAGAACAGAAATATCCTCATAGGTGTACAGAACATTTTGATGGTTGCCAGATAAAAAGGGGGTTTGGGGAGTTGGGAAAAAAAGCTGAAGGGATTAAGAAGTACATATTGGTTGTTACAGAATAGTCATGGAGATGCAAAGTACAGCATAGGGAACATAGTTAATAATATTGTAATAATTATAACTAGAGTTATCAGGGTGATCACTGAATAAGTTATATAATGTTTAATCACTGGGTGGTACACCTGAATTAGTATAATATTGTATGTCAACTGTAGCTAAAAAATAAACAATTATTTAAAAAAAAGAAATCAGGTTCATTTCAGGTCTTGGTCCTTAGATTTGTTAAAAGATAAACTGAGGCATATAAATAGTTTGAGTTTATTTTGTAACCAACCCCACCATTCTTTTAATATTGTTTTTGTAAACGATGATCTGTTAACTACTATGTGACTGCAGACAGCCTGTTTGTTTCAGAGTTCTAGGAACTAACTTCGAAGGATGCTGACTCCAACCTTCAGACATTCTGGCTCTGGGAGACTTGCTGACGTTCAAGTGGTTATCTGAACAGGCTCTGTTGGTAGCTTGCACATAGTCCCCTCAACTGAAGAACTCTCAGTGCCCTCCTTTCAAATCCTATGTTCTGCTTTTTTTAATCTTCCTCTTCTCTCCTTACAAAATTCTCTGCCTGTATCCAATTGTCTTAAGATGGTCTTTGTGGAGAGCATTATGCTAAGTGAAATAAGCTAGGTGGTGAGGGACAAATACCATATGATCTCACCTTTAACAGGACCCTAATCAACAAAATGAACAAGCAAGCAAAATATAACCAAAGACACTGAAATTGAGAACAGGCTGACAGTGACCAGAGGGGAGAGGGGAGGGGATAAGGGGGAAAAAGGGTGAAAGGTTTATGGGAACAATTATAAAGGACGCATGGACAATAACAAGGGGGTGTGGAATCGGGAAGGAGGAAGGGAGGGCTGGGGTGGCGGGGAGGGGCGGGGGGAAAGGCAGAAAACTGTACTTGAACAATAAAAAAGTGTGAAAGAAAGAAAGAGAGAGAGAGAGAAAAGAAAAGAAAAAAAAGAAAAGAAAAAGAAAAAGAAAGATGGTCTTTGTGACCGGAGTCTGCCATCTTTTCAAGCTACTGACTCTTGAGTAAACTGCTTTTTCCTTCCATCTGCCCCTGTCTCTTCACTATTGGCTTTTGAGTGGCAGGCAGCTAAACCTGGGTTCAGTATCAATTTGAGCAAAAAAGAAATCTACTGGAATCCAGCAGTGCCAGACCAGAAGTAGTTAAGAGTGCTTTGCTGACAAGAGCCAGGGGAGGGGCTCATATGAGAAAGTGCGGAAGCAAAGAGAAGAAATTATTTGATTGGCTGTTGCTTAGAGCCTACTTGGCTGTTTGTGATTGGTTGTCCTTAACGTTTTGAATTCAAAACCTTGAAGCATTTACAGGCTTAGATTTTGGTTTGCTTAGTCAGGCTGCCGCAGCACTAGGGCTGCATCAGGCTAATGGCCTCCTTGTTTAATTAATTTAACAATGTATTTCTTACACTACATTGCACCAGTGAATGGTGCATATTGCACCCCAGTGGTGCAATTGCACCCCAATGGTGCATGGAAGATAGTTATCTTCCATGACTTAAGTGAGGTCCTTGAGTCTGACTTTCAAAGCTCTGGCTCTAGCCTGTAGCCCTTTTCTGGGCTGCAGATTCGGAGTTCACCTCCCACCCCACTCCCAGTGACAGTGAGCTACTGGTGGGACTTAGAACACATCATGCCTTTCCCCTTGCCCTTCCCTCAGCCTAGGAGTCCGTCTTGGACACCACCCACCAACACCCCCATCTCACTGCCTTTCTAACTTGCTAGCTCCTTCAGATCCTTCTAGACTCGGTTCAAATGCAGTTCTTCCTGGAAGCCTCCCTCAATGTTCTTTCTGATTTTTATTCTTTCTTTCTAGCATCCTCCACAGTTTCCTTCTTTCTTACAATACTTAGGACACATTGTGGATTAATTTGTTTCCTTCCCCAAAAATAGAGCTTCTCAAAGGGCCAGGACCAATCAGGTCATGTTCTTGTATTTTTATATTTTCAGTTTCTTTTAGCCCAGTGCCTGAAGCATAGTGAGTGTTCAATAAGTAGACATTGGATGAATGAATAAATAATTAAGTGGCAGCTAAAAATTCTGGTGGGGTTCATTGAAAAAATGGTTTCTGAAACCATTTCTTTCCTTTAAGAAATGTAGTTTGGGAGTGGTTAATGAGAGGTAGGAAATGTAAGCATCATTTACATGCAGCTAACGGTTGCTACTGAGAACATGCTCAGGTGAAGGAAACGTGGAGCTTGTTTCTTCACTGTGTCTGTAAGAATGATGAGGAGAATTGTTTCACAGTTCTATGCCATCTGTATATCAATATGGCCTTTAATTAGTGACTATTTTTTCTGGGCAAGTGTTCAGGGTACTGATATCTGGGGCTTTCTCTTCATTCAGTCCCTCGCTCCCTCAATGGTGTTTCTGTACCACTTTTGACTGCCTTCTGGAAATTGCTAGAATGGCTGAGTACATAGAATGGGTCCCTGCTGTACTCTCACTGCTCCCAGGGCCATGAGGGAGGCTCTGGGAAACAGCGCAATTGGTGACTGGTAGGCTGCTCTTCTCTCTCCTTCATTGCTTGACAATGACTTTGGCCACTTAAATTTCATTGGGACAGCTAAGTCCTTGGTGCTGGGTTTATTCCCTGCTGGAATAGCCCCAGAAAATGGGACCACCTACCTCAACTGTGCAGTTGGCTTCTAAGGCTAGACCAAACAGCCAAGTGATAGATAAACAAGAAGAGAGAATGAGTTAATTTAAATATCCTAGAGCCCTAACAGGTTAGGGTCACCTCCTGTGCTAACTTCTTCTCCTTAATTCTAGCACCTGCATAGGCACCTGGCAGTGATTGGATAGCCAGGCACTTCTAATTTTTTTCCACAAAAATTAGAAATTTTTTTCTTGTGTGTTTTTTGCACAGTGTGTTAGAAAGAAATATATTTAAAGGGAAGTAAGATTTCTAAGTCCTGCAAGTTCTGAAAGAGACATATTATAAAAGTCTGCATTGTAGATCCACTGATAGCGCTAAGAACTATAGAATAAGAAGGAAATTTGAAGAAAACTCAATCCCCTTGATTTCTTAATCACAGTTAGTATTCCTTGAGACTTTACTATGTACCAGTGTAAGTATCATCTTTGTACTAATTTACTATGTACCAGTGTAAGTATCATCTTTGTATTATCTCATTTAGCCCTCAAAATAACTCCAGGAGGTAGGTCTTGTTATTCTCATTTTTTTTAAAGATGAGGAAACTGATGTTCAGAGAAGTGAAATAAATTATTTGATATCATATAACTAGTGGATGGTGGAGCCAGAGTTATGACCCGTAGGACTCTTAATTTTTTAAATCTATGATAATATTAGCTACTATTGATTTTAGAGTGTACCAGGTACTGGGATGAGCCCTTCACATGCACCAAATCATTAAATATTCATGACTCTGAGAGATAGATATTATCTCTACTAGATACATTAGGAAAAAGATTCAGAGAGGTTAGGGGGCCTGTTCCCAATTAGGAGAAGTTAGTTCCCCAGTTAGGGGACTGTTTTCAAGGTCAGACAGTAGAATTAGAATAGAAATCAGCCTTCTTTCAGGCTAGCATTCCTTTAATTCTTTCAGGTTATATCAATGTCTTAGTCTTAGAAGGCATTTTTTTTAAACAATATTATTTTCAGATCCTAAAGGGAAGGTTGGGTTAAGTTAATGTACTAGTTTGCTTATTGATATTTAGCACTTTTCGTGCCTACCTGTGTACTTACCCAAGTATCACAGAAGTTGGAGGCCTAGAACTACATTTCCCAGAACCCTTTGCCAGCAGGGTTTAACTTTAGATTCCACAGATAAAAGGAATTCACAGAAGATATGAGTAAGGAAGAGAAACAGAGATTGTTATGCCACTTGATCTCATGTCCTACTACTGTGCCCTCATTTCTCCACCCTAGGTGTCCTGACCTCTTTGCTGTTTCTCAGACACTCTGAGAACACTATCCTTTCAGGGATTGTGCACTTCATCATCCTTTTATCTGAGTTGTTCTTCCCTCAGATACCCACATGGCTTTCTCCATCATGTCTTTCAGGTCTCTGTTCAGATGTCCCCTTATTGAAGTCTTCTCTGACCAACTTACTTAAGATTGTAAAATCTATCCTGTTCCATGCTATGCCCCTTTCCCTGCTTTAGTTTCCTTCATAGCATTTATAATCTGATATATATATATTTTAGTTTTTAATTTACTTCAGTATAGAGTATAAGCTCCACAAAGGCAATTACTGGTTCTCTAGTCCAGGAACATATCTGGGTCAAATTAGGCATTCAATAAATACTTCTTGAATGAATGAGAATAAATACTGCCATTGACAGGTGACCACAGGTGGTGACTCTGTGCGTGGGGCACTGTTATGCTTCTGATTAGACGAGTCATTTGTTGTGATCGAGAGCCTTCCTTTGTCTTTACTCCTGCTCTTTCTTGCCACTCCATTCTGTGAGGGCATCTGTGTTGGGTAAGAGACCCAATTTTCCATGAAAAATGCAGATGGAGTTATCAGGAAAGCTATGCACAGCAAGGTGCCTCATTCTGCCAAGTATTTGTAAGATCTTTGGTACATCACACTTAGTGATGTACCAGAGGGGAGGTGGTAAGGGCTGTGTGCCCAATGGGGAAGAGTGTTTCACCACTGACATTGTTTAGAATTGTCAGTGCATGATGATAGTACAAAGAAGGCTGACTTTTAGTTGTATGTCTTTATAGTCTTTTACAGAAAACAACTCTTACTGCCTTAACAGGAAGTGGACCACTCCCACTGCCCTACCTGTGATACACTACAGCACAGAGGTGGCCGAGGGTCTGAAGTCAATCTCTAAGTGCTGTGACCACAATGACTGGGAACTCATAGTGGTATCATTTCCACTCACTGAGCACACTGGTTATTTGCAAGGACGGTTACTGCAAGCACTAACACAAAATCTTGAATTTGCTCAATTTGTCCCCTGCTTCCTGATGACCCATGCTTATTGCCAAGTCTTGAGCTTTGATGTTGGGGGTGGGGGGTGGTTTGGGGCTTATTATTTGTTGCTTTGTAACAAATTACTGTACTCTAAAACGTAATGGCTTGAAATAACATTTATTATCTCAGAGGTTCTGGGTGCTAGGAGTGCAGGCAGCCTAACTGGGTCCTGTACTTCAGGGTCTCTCAGAGGGAGGCTCCAGTCAAGGTGCGGACAGGGTCTGCAGTCTTATCTGAAGGTTCAGCTGGGTAAGCACCCATGTCACAGCTCACTCACGCAGTTGTTGGCTGGCCTCCTTTCCCCAAGGGTTCTTGGACTGGGGGCCTCAATTGCTCCCTGGCTGTTGGCCAGAGACCACTCTCAGTCCCTTGCCATATCAGCCTTTTCATAGAGCATCTCACAACATGGAAAAGTGGGCAAATTAGAGGGCAAGAAAGTATGCCAGCAAGAGAGAGAGGCCTACGAAGACAGAAGTCACATTTTTTATACCTAATCTGAGAAGTGATATCTCATCAGTTTATTGTATTCCATCAGGAGAAGTAAATTACTAGGTCCCTCACACACGCTTACACAGGCAGGGGAACTATACAAGGTGTGAATACCACAAGGCAGAGGTTATTGAGAGTCATTTCAGTTGCTGCTTACCATATTAGGCTTATTCTTCAGTAATTACTCCACATATTTTAAATATTCATGCATTAAACCTTCAGAGTGGTACTTTCCTCAGCCAGACTGTATTTTTGTTATGTCTTGTAGAAAAAAATTCCTCCAAGTTTCTGGTTGATTAATGGATTTATTTTCTGAGTCACACTGAGGATGAAAATTTATTCTTTTTCTTTGACATTTCAAAGGGAACTGGGGAAGGAAGGGAGTCAAATATGTAAGAGCAAATGTTATTTTTATATGTACATTTTTGACGTTTTTTAAAGATAGGTTCCTGGGCAGTAATATTTTAGGTGCTCTGTATGAAGATGTCTTGCTGTTGCATTTACCCACAAAGGAGTTGTGTGGATATCAAATATAAATACATATTCACTTCTCCTCAAAACTTTGCCAACATGAATTCACTGGCTTCTGTTATGTGTGGTAGTGTTGTAGTGAAGTTGGAGGCTACCTAGGTTTTTGCTCTTTGTGAGGAGATGCTCTCAGGGTCCTTCTCACATCGGCTGAATATTCACTGTGTCCGTATATGTGTGCCAGTCTGTCCCACCACAGTCATTCGGGACTTTCTGTCTCAGGGCTTCTCCTGAGGAATATGGGCTGGCAGTTCAGGGTTTCCCAGCTTTACTCTTTGGGTGGATAATACCACCATGTGTGCTCTCTATTCCTAGATTTCTCCGTGGATCGAGCCCCCATTGCCCATAGCTGAAACCAGCTCCATGAAGATCCCTTTGATGATTCCATTCTCTTTCTTTTCTCGTGTTCCCACACCCCTGCAGACGCTTCCTGGGATCACCAAACCGCTGTCTTAGAATCTGCTTTTGGGGGAACCTGCTGGAAGACAATTCTCTATAGGTGAGTTTGTTCAGATGTTTAAGAGATTTTCAAAAATTTGTTTATTTTGATTACCTAAAATTTTGTCTGTTTTACCCAGAGGTTACATTTCTTTAACTCATTTCCCCCCCCCCGGACTTAGGGACCCTTACAAAATATATACGGGTCTTTTCTCAGCTCAATGATTTATTAACTGATAACTTTGATGATTTCTTCGTTTTTGGTTTATTCTGATTTCTTCTTCCTGAAGTTCGATTTGTTCTGGTCTCACTTCTGATATTACTGAGCATTACTGAATACCTGAATATTCTTTCTCCACTCTCTTCTTTCACACTTATAATAATCTCTCATAATTTATATATATTTGTCCTTATTCCCTGCGTTTTAAGAAGGCTTTTCAAGTTTGTGACCCACATCACTCCTTCAGTTTTCTGCAGCATAAGTTTTGCTCTTTACTTCCCCCAGTGTGGTCTTAAACTTTACTATTGATGTTTTACCAATTCTTTAACATCTCATCGATTTGCCCCTTTCATCTCCTCTCAGATGTTAAAATAACTTGTTTTGTTTCATGTTACAATATATTTTTTACCCTTTGCTGAAATTTTCTTTTAGATCCTACACTTAATCATATGATAGTGGCCTGTTCTTCTCTGGGTCTTCTGGCTGCTGATTTTCCCTCTTGGTCTGTAGTTTATTTTGAGTCATATGGAACTTTCTTCTCTACTCATCCTTGGTAAAGATAACATCTATCTAGACTTTGTGCTTATCAACAAATGGGGTGATTATTGTGGCCCATGTGGTTCTTTATATTTGTTCAAAAATCAAATCCCTTTCTTAGATCCCTTGTTGGGAGAGGGAACTTTCATGTACAGTGGTCCTAGACAAATTAACATTTCCTAGCAGGTATGAACCAGTGAGGGCTTCTCCATTGCCCATTTTTTTGGACATTAATAATCATAATTAAATTTTCTGGAATGCTCCACACCACTTCTAATTGTGCCCTCTCTTAACCTCTGCCCCTATTTACTGCTCAGTTATTTTATAGGATTTACTGACTCTTCAAGGAGGTAGGAAAATGCCAGCAGAAGTGGACGGAGTAGTTTTAAGGGTTCAGAGATATCCACACTGCACAGTACAGTTCTAAGCATTACAGAGGGATGATTTCTCAGAGCAGGGCCTATATCTCTATTTAAGAAACATGTTACGTTGCAAAGGTGACAGTAGATTTTTTTCTGCCTATTATACCTGGTCCTTTTTTCCAAACACAAAGCTGGTTAGTGCCATGAGCTAATGCTTGGGTGAGCGTTCTAAATCCACGTCCACATTTCTTATAACAGTTACTAATTTATCAGTTATTATTACATGTATGAGAACCTTAATATCTAGTGGCCTAGTGAATTATCTTCTTTTGATGTATCATTAATATTTCTATGAAAGTTTGGGAGGTAGTAGGTAAGTAAATGTTAATGAGACACTGTTTTGAATGAGAAATCTCATCTTATGTCTATTATAGTAAGTGAATAATACAATAGATGATGTAGTATAACAATAACGTTTTGTGATTTCTTGGGTTTTAAACTTTACTCATAAGTAACATTATTTTCTATTACAGGTTTAAAATATTTTCTCTGACAAATAATTTTATAAGCTTGCTTTGTGTGTGTTATAAATGTCTACCTTAAAATTATTTTTGAGGCAAAACAACCTCAACTTTAATCTACATGCTGATCTTGAGGAATATTGCTGTCAAAAATTATGATGAAGTGCTCTGAAGTGTAGGTATTCGTGACCATTGCTCCATGTCTATCCTCAGAATTCATGATTACATCCAGCACAGTGACAGGAACTCGGGAAGAGATTCAAGAAAGCAAAACATAAGCCACAGAAAGTACTTCTCCATCTTTAACAGATGTTAAAAACATCATCCTGGGAGTGATTGATGTGCAAGAAGATACCATAAAAAGTGAAAGCCTTCGAAGACCTCTCCTGCTATGCTAAAAATAAAAAAAAAAGGAAGCCAAACTTAAAAATTTATGTGCTTGTTCATTTGAAGTTTAAACTTTGGCCCTTCACCTTTGATTAAGATTAACAGTAAAACCACTAAACTCTTCATGGTATGAATAAATACATGTGGACCAGTGACCAAGAGTTGCTTAATCTATTGATTAGTAGAAAAACACTGCACATTCAGCTGTTTTTAGGAGTGTGCTGCAGCAGCTCTTCTGGATTCCTGAGAACCAACTGTGTGAGTCTCTTCTGAACTCAATGGCATCACAATGGTAGACTGAAACCAACCATGTCAGGAGCATCTGTTGCATAGAAATTGGTAAATGCTGCAAGAAGAACTCCCCCCACCCTGCCCTCTTCATAGAGCCAGTTGTTCAACATTGATCAGAACTACTACTTTCATTAGGACCCTTTTTATACCTTCTTTCCATGATGACATGGTTACATTTGGTTTATTTAATATTAAACTCCTAGACTTCATTATGGTGATTGAGTCTGAAATGATATTACACTTGAATTTTCATAGATTTCCTTTTACCCCAATGTAGGAATCATTATGCAAGCAATGGTTTTGTACCTTCTTTTTCTTTTTTTATTTTATACTTAATTTTTTTTATTTTAAGGTACCTCTTAATATTGCACTTGCTATTACATTAGGTAAGAAATATTAACATTATTTATATATTTTTAAGTTTGTATAACTCTTTATTTTTTTCATTTTTTAAATTGAATTATTTTCAAGTACAGTTTTCTATTTCTCCCATCCCAGCCCACCCTGCCCCGTGCTCCCCACCTCCCTTCCATTTCCACCCCCCTTAGTTATTGTCCGTGTCCTTTATACTTGTTCCTCTAAATCCCTCCCCTTTCTCCCCTTAAATTCCCTCCCCTCTCCCCTCTGATCACTGTCCCCATTTTTTGTTTCAGTGTCTTTGTTTTTATTTTGCTTGCTTGTTTGTTTTGTTGTTTAGCTTCCTGTTAAAGGTAGGATCATATGGTATTTGTCTTTCAACACTTGGCTTATTTCATTCAGCATAATGCTTTCCAGTTCCATCCATGCTGTTGCAAAGGGTAGTAGCTCCTTCTTTCTCTCTGCTGCATAGAATTCCATTGTGTATATGTACCACAATTTTTTGACCCATTCATTTACTGATGAGCACCTAGGTTGCTTCCAGCTCTTGGCTATTGTAAATTGTGCTGCGATGAACATTGTGGTGCATAGGTTCTTTGGATTGGTGTTTTAGGGTTCTTAGGATATAATCCTAGCAGCGGAATTGCTGGGTCAAAAGGCAGGTCCATTTTTAGTTTTCTGAGAAAATTCTATACTGTTTTCCATAATGGTTGCACCAGCCTGCAATCCTACCAACAGTGAACTAGGGTCCCCTTTTCCCCACAACCTCTCCAACACTTGTTGTTTGTTGCTTTGGTTATGATAGCCATCCTGACCAGTGTAAAGTGGTATCTCATTGTGGTTTTAATTTGCATCTCTCTGATGGCTAGCAATATTGAGCATCTTTTCATGTGTCTCTGGATCTTCTGTATGTCCTCCTTGGAGAAGTGTTTGTTCAAGTCCTTTTCCCATTTTTTAATTGGGTTAGTTGTCTTAGAGTGCAGTCGTGTGAGTTCTTTGTATATTTTGGAGATTAAACCTTTGTCTGAGGTATCATTGGCAAATATGTTTTCCCATACAGTTGGTTGTCTTTTTAATTTAATACTGTTTTCTTTAGCCACACAGAAGCTTTTTTATTATGATGAGATCCCATTTGTTTATTCTTTCCTTTATATTCCTTGCTCTAGGGGACATATCAGTAAAAATGTTGTTGTGTGAAATATCTGAGATTTTCTTGCCAATGTTTTCCTCTAGGACTTTAATGGTTTTGTGGCTTAATATTTAAGTCTTTTATCCACCTTGAATTTATTTTGGTGTATGGTGTAAGTTGGTGCTCAAGTTTCATTTTTTTGCACGTAGCTGTCCAGTTCTCCCAACACCATTTGTTGAAGAGGCTATCTTTACTCCATTTTATGTTACTGCCCCCTTTGTTGAATATTAATTGACTGTAGAGAGTTGGGTTGATTTCTGGGCTCTCTGTTCTGTTCCATTGGTCTATGTGCCTTTTTTTAATGCCAGTACCAGGCTGTTTTGATTACAGTGGCCTTGTAATACAGTTTGATATCAGGTATTGTGATCCCTCCTACTTTGTTCTTCTTTCTCAAATAGCAGCTGCTATTCGGGGTCATTTATAGTTTCATATAAATTTTTGAAGTGTTTGTTCTATATCTATGAAATATGCCATTGGTACTTTAATAGGTACTGCATTGAATCTGTAAATTGCTTTGGTAGTATGGAAATTTTGATGATGTTAATTCTTCCAGTCCATGAACATGGTATATGTTTCCATTTGTTTGTGTCTTCCTTGATTTCTTTCTTCAGTGTTGTGTAGTTTTCTGCATACAGGTCTTTTACCTTCTTTTTCTTAAGGAATCATTAGTTGTAGCTAACAACTACAACCATAAGCTAGCTCCTCTGGTTTTTTTTAATGAGTAATCTTTCCAAACTAAAAGATGCACTTCTATTCTAGTTTTCTAAAAGGTTTAACATTAGTTGGAGGCTTCATACCTGCAGTTATAGTGAGGATGGACTTCATTTTATTTGCCCAAGAGAGTGCTCTGGCTTAGGGTCCTGCTTCCTGTGCTGCTTCATCACCCTGTGCAGGGGGAAGATTGCTGGAGGGGAACCCTGAGAAGGGAGGAAGTGGAGCTTCCCAGGCACTGCTGGCCTTGACCAAGCTACCCCTCTGTTTCTCTCTACTGCTTCAATGTTTCTTCCTTCCTCCATCTTTCCAATTCTCCTTTCAGCATTATCTAGTTGATTGTTTATTGTACTTATTAGGGTGCATTTATACCCATACCTTAATTTTTTAAAAAAGAAACTGTTGATGGGAAAGATGACTATATAGTCATGTCTTCGTATGTGACCTAGGACGAAAGCAATTTATCAACCCTTTAGTTGATATTTAAAAAATGGATGCTTAATATTTATTTGAAGAAGAGGAAATGTCTACACTTGTTAAGAATGCTTGGCTGTTTCAACATGACAGCCCTAGTCCTGTCTATTCTGAGGGACCAATTTACATGTAATCAGCTGTGAAAGGAACTGAGGACGCAGGGCTGAGTTAACTGGCACCGCATTTTCAAGTTAATTAAGTAATATGTTAATGTTCCTTAGAGAAGCACTTACCAATTTATCATGTGCATATCTACCACCTGGGAATCTGATTCAGTCTGTCTGAGGCGGAGCCTGAGAGTCTGCATTCCTTCCAGATTTCCACAGGACGCTGATGTTGCTGGGCCAGGGAGCCCACTCCGGACGGTGCGGGTGATGTCCCCTCATCTCCTTCACTCTGGTTCCCATGGAAGGGTCAATGTTTCTGTAAAAATGAGGGCACTAGATAGTGCTTTCAACATACTTACTTTTTAAAAAAATTGTTTATTATTTATTTATTTATCCTTAAAACATGTTCTTTTGGGTTGAGTAGTTTACTGGCTCCTAAGACTAGAAAAATTTTCGGCTTCTTTGACATAACTTGTCAAAAGTGGAGGAGAGAGTTGTATTATTCTATGTATACTCTTAGGAGAGAATTGTATTATTCTGTGATTCGAGAATTTTTGTGTCAAAGTTGCTGGGTAGAACAAGAGATATGAAGGCCCTGATAGGCCTATACTTGTGATTGTTTTAAAAATGATAAGATTGTGATCAACTCAGTAGGAACTTTTATGAAGTATATGTTTCTGAAAGGCATATAAAAGACATTGAAACTGAAAAACATGAAACATAAAACCCACCCATAATGATTTAAGGCCAACACCTAGACTTCTAGACAGTAAGATGTCCATGGGAACTGTTATGGTAACCATGTAACTTTACCTCCTCATGTCCCAGGGTGTTCTGGTTTACGAATATGGAGACATGAAGACACCATGCCCGATGTTTTTCAACTCTTCAATTCTGAGCAAACTACAAGCTGCCTGTGATGTGCCTTTGCCAGGCACATATAAAATGCTCAATAAATATATGTGGAATGAATTGGTTCCAAAGGACTTAACTGTGTAACTTGCATACCAGCCTGCACCATTTAAACAGTGCCTGCCACAGGCACGTGCTTCCAGAGATGATTCCTCCTGTGTTATGCTCTTCAGACCTGGGGCGTGAGCAATGCTCTTCTGTTTGGCTTTATGATCTGACACCCACCTCCACCCGTTAAGCGCCCCTCAAACATTTCAGCTAACACAGAGCTCTCTGCTTCCAAATACCCATGACAGTTATTATATTTCATTTTTTGCCATTTGTATTTTGAAAAGATTGCATTCCCCAAGGTGCTGTGAATTCTTAAAAGCAGAAACATTTTCATATTATTTTTTTGTGAAATTCAGAGCAGGTATTCAATAAAAAGCTATTAAACTGATTTCCTGCTTTGATAAGTGATTGTTGATGATACTTTATTAAATATCTATGTCAAATATTTCAGACAAGGCCCAACCCTTCCGGATTCAACCAACAAAATATGTCATTGCTTTAAGAAATTTTCTTATGACTTGGTCTTTGAAACACCTACAGAATAAAATATTTCTTGATAAAGAAAGGTTTAGGTGTGTTTCTCCAAGGTATAGTTGAGAATAGCTTTTGTAATATTTCCATTAGATACTATTGGTTGATGTTTTCTCTATGTTTTCTCAGAGTCAACTGAATGTGAGTTTAGTGTGACTACTACAACCAATCAATACTCTGAGAAGAGCAAACCCAGCTCAATCATGGGGAAATACAAGTAAGTATTTTTAAATGTATATAATACCTAACATTCTTGAAAGCTTATTCTAGAATATATCCTATTTTCAGTGCTTCAGATTAGAGTTTATCTTATCTTTGAAGAGCACTATGAGGTAACTAATATATTACTCCCAGGTGTAATGAAAGACTGTGGCTCAGAGCATTAAGGTCAGTTTTCCAATATCACGGTGCTAGAACATGCTGAGGTGGGACTTGGACTCAGGCTATTTCTAAAACTGTTCTGATCGATACAATAGCCACTAGCTATAGGCGATTTTTTACACTGATTGTAATGAAATAAAAACTTAGTTTTTTAGTCATACCAACAATATTTTAAATGCTCAGAAGCCACATTTGGCTAATGGCTACCATATTGGACAGTGCAGGTACAGAACATTTCCATCACTGTAGAAAGTCTTATTGGACAGCGCTGCACTTGCTGCTGATGTTCTTGCACCTGCTGGTAGCATTCTGGCTGTGCTGCCTCCTGAGGACCTCACTACAAAATGAACCGGGAGCTGGAGAGGGCTACTTTGGGTCAGATGTGGAGGTGTGTGAATGAAGAACTGAGAGGTAGTGGATGAGGAAGGGAAGGACTCTGCATCCTAGGTCTCCTGCAACCTGGTTTGGGCCTTCAGTAGGGACCGAGGTCCCCTAGAATACCCTATGGAACAGCGAGTGGAGGAAGACCTCCCTTTTCCCCACCAGTGAGTCAAAGAGTTTGGGGCACCTACTTAAAGGCTATGTGGGAGGTTAGAGAAAGGAAGGAGAAGAGAGGAAGTCTATACATTAGCAGCCACCAATAATTATCTGCTCCCCTCTGGCCTATGGCTACAATAAGTTGTAGTTCCTATTACTTTTATTTAATTTGTATATTCTATTTATGTACATTCTTTTAATTTTCAGAACAACTCTGTGAGGCATGCATATTATTACTATTGTACACATGAGGAAACTTTGGCACGGTGACTTGATCACACAGTTACAAAGTGGCACTGCAGGTGGGCCCAGGCGTTCTGGGCCCTCAGGCCACTTCCTCAGTCCCTACACTGAACTGCTGTGCTTGCCTGGCATGGGTGTCACTCAGGGTTGCACTCCTCTTTGTTCCTTATCCGCATAAACACTCAGCCGGGTGTTCAGTTTGCTCCGGCTTTTCACGTGATCACTGCAGCTCCAGTCTGGCAAGCATTCCTTGAGCTTCTAGGAACTACTTACTTTCCTTTATAAATACCGACAGTGGTATTAAGCATGTAGTAGCTGGCAGAAGTTTTATCTTTTTTGCATCCATCTTAGAATCTCTACTCTGTCTAGCAGTAAATGGTATTTTTACTTATTTTTTATTTAATACAGTGCTTTAAATAACTATTTATGAGTGTGTATAATTCTGAGTTTGTCTTAGGGACAAGGGTCTGATTTTAATTCCGTATCCTTCCTTATAGCTACCTTTAGTCACAAACAACTGAGTGTTGCTCTCTCAGGAGGTTGATTATTAAGTTCAGGAAGCATTATCTAAGAATAATAAAAGTAGAAATTAAAAAAAGAAATGTAACCATTAATAACATTAATCCATTCATTGTTATTAATGTGTGTCATGCCTGTACTTCTATATAAAACACAAAACAATTTTAGAAAATCGGTACAGTGTTATAAACATAAATCAACTGGGAAAATAAAAACTAAAACTCGGAGGCTGTTGACCAGCCCTTATTGGATTGGCTGAGACAGCAGAAAGCTATCAGTTAATTCTGCTACATAAATAACACTCTCCTCAGCAATGTGTTGAAGACCGAAGAATTTAGAAAATGGTTAAAAACTGAAGAATGTCCTCCGAGAGTGTGATAGATATGGCATCAAATTCACTGCCAAATATAAATCTGCCAAGTGGGGCAATTTCTTGTCTTCTACGTGATTGGAAAACTCAGATCAACTCCAAGATGCCACATTGGGGGGGTTTGAGTTATTTCATTAACCTAAAGATGAGGCCAAAGCTCCTGTGCAGTTTTGGTGAAGCCTGTCATGACTGCAAGGATGTAACAAGATTGAGCGAGGCCACGTGTGGAGAGCAGATTGCAACCAGCTTGTGTTGGATAAACTCGAATGGGGCTTACCCAAGAGCCAGGGCATAAAGTTATGATCAGTCTCAATTATAGCTTTCAACAGGCCACTTTGGGTGACTAGCACTGGGAGAATTCAAACAGCTGAGGAAAGGCCCTGAAAATTGCATTGGTGTTCACTAAAGAAACACAGTTGTGAGCAGTGGTAATGAGTCATGTGTGACAGCCACACCCGCACATGCCCTCCATATCATCCCTCAACGGAGGGTGAAATGAGCTAGAGATGCATGATGGCTCATTTCAACCTTGAGCATGTGTAACTCTTAATGAGGCTGAGGGGGATTATACCTTCAGAACATTAATCTTTAAGCATGTCTTTTGAGCTATGGGAAACCTAAATATTTTGTAGGTTGGTTTGTTTGGTGTTTGTTTATGAAGAATCTGAAGAGTCTTAAAACAAGAATGTAAATAAAGGTGAAATTTGAATGAAGAATATAGGAAGGCAAGAGCAGGATAAATCTAGTATGGTTGGCAAGGCAAGAGTGAGATTTCATGTAGGCTGACCTCTTTGTCCCTGTAGTTCCCATACAAGGCAAGCCCCGTCCCCAATAAAGCTTGTTTGACAAGGGACAAAGGTTGGTTGGAATGAGCAGGTCACATGGACTGCAACATTTTGAAGATGGTCTTTTCAATAAATGGTGGTAGAAAAACTGGACATCCACATGCAAAAAAAGTTAATCTAGATACGGACCTTACACCATTCACAAAAATTAACTCAAAAAGTTTCATAGAATTAAATGTAAAATGTAATATATACTATAAACCTCCTAAAAAGAGCTGATGGGAAAACCTAGATGATCTTGGGTACTGTGGTAACTTTTTAGGCATAATACTAAAGGCATGATCCATGAAAAAATACATAGAATTGTTAAGCTAGACTTCATTAAAATTAAAAATTTCTGATCTGTAAAGATACTAAGAGAATGAGAAGATAAGCCACAGTTTGGGAGAAAATACAAGTATATAAAAGACTGATACCCTTCAAAATACAGAAACTCTTAAAACTCTATGTAAGAAAACAACCTAATTTAAAAAATAGGACAAATACCTTCGTAGATATTTTACCGAAGAAGATGTACACATGGCAAGTAAGCATCTGAAAGGATACTCCACATAATATGTCATCGGGGAAATACAAGCTAAAGCAACAATGAGGTGCCTCTACACACCTGTTAGAGTGGCCCGAATTTAGAAGACTGACAACACCAAATGTTGGTGGGGATGCGGAGACCGGGACTCTGGACCGTTGCTGGTGGGAATGAGGATGGTACAGCTACTTTGAAAGGCGGTTTGATAGTTTCTGCGAAACTCAGTATACTTTTGCCATATGACCTAGCAATCATGCTCTTCGGTATTTATGCAAAGTTGTTGAAAATTTATTTCCACATAAAATCAGGTAGGGATGTCGACCATGGGGGAGTCTATGCATGTGTGAGAGCAGGGGGTGCATGGGCAATCTCTATGCATGCCTCTTAATTTTGCAGTGAACCTAATGTTGCTCTTAAAGAAAGTATTTTTAAGAAGTCAAATAAGGGCCCTTTTACTGCCCCAATCCTGAATCCAGCTATCTTTTTTCCTTCAAAGTAATTTGAAAAATCCCACAGACAATAATCTCTTAAACTAGGGAGTCAAAGATGTTTCAAGTGAAGACTTTTGAATTTAAGCTATATTTGAATAAATAAAGAAGAGGTGGAAAATTATTTTTATAGTATAAAGGCATTCATTCGCAGTCACTGCTATTCTGAAAGGGTGCATAAGGAAAGACTGTAAACTAGTCATCTGTCTACTTCCCTGGAATCTCCCAGTGCAGTCATGCCCTGGGTCTCCCATTAGCAGATACACTGGCTGGTGGTGTTTTCACAAGGCTACGGCCCGGCCAGATACTGATTGTTATCAAGGGGGAGGGACTTTGGGAGACATAAATGAGAGAAGTTGAAACATGAAATTACATTACAAACCACACAGTCAGTTTGAGTTTTGTAAATAATTCTGCTCACAGATTTGATTTACTTTGATAAATCAAAGTAAAAAAAATACTATTTACTCAATTTTTAAGAAATGAAAGTTTCTTCATTTCCAAATTATAGGTGTAGAACTCAAGGGTTGGTTATATTACTGAGCCTTCTAGAATGGTATCAGCTATGATGTTTTTAAAATGGAAAATAAAATAAAAATTTCCCCTCGTTCCCTCTCTCCTTCCCTCTCTTTCTCTTCTTCTTATTATTAAATGTATTGGTTTGTTTTGATGAAGCTATAACAACTGAGCCCTGTTTAAAAAAAAAACCAATTTGTGAAATATGCAGTTGGCTTAATGCACCCCTTCGGAGAAAGGCTGATTTTGATTACCTACTCAGTATTTAACTCAGAATCTCAGCTGTTGGCCCACAGTGTCAGCCTGTCTGTGGTGGCTGCAGGGCCTGGATGCAGCTCTCAGGGGACAGGCTAGTGAGTGCACACCCTTAGATTTAGATGCAGCCTGGGAGGCTGGGAGGCTGGGGGGGGGGCGTAGCTTTGTGACAGAGAACCCTTCCCTGTTTGATCTGATCAGAGGGACTTGTTTCCTCTCACCATTGGTAGTTTTGCATTTAACTGTCTCAGGTTGGCAAATCTAGTGAACATACTGGGAGAGAAATTCAAGTTGCATTTTCCCCCCATGATTCCCATTCTTACACTTAACGTGTTCTCCCCACAGAAAAAAACACTGGCTGTTCCGAATTGATAAATGGTTTGGGATTGGTCTTGGCAGCACTTTTTTTATGCTTATATAGCATCTGGGTTAATGTGTTATGGGAGAAAAGATGGATTCTTTCAACATGTGACTCTGTGGGGATCAGTTTTCATTTTAGGGTCTTTGCATATCTATCTGAAAAGCTCTAATGGGGAAAGCCATTGCTTGGGAGGGAGGTGATTGGAGTGCCAGGACACTCCAAAATCTGAAAGTGGGTCATTCGTTAATTTGTCTATTCATTCCACACATGTGTGTGAAGGGCCCGTCCTGTGCCTGCCACCATCATAGACAAACTATGAAAGGAAGAAGCCTGGTTAAAAGAGCTCTGTGTGTAACAGATGACTTGAGTCCAGTGTCATAAACTGTTACACTTATGGATTGTCCACCGAGGTGGTGTTCATTTGTATACCTGGAGCCCTGAGTGCCCAATAGGATTTGGCAACTCCTAGCTACAGCTCATTATTTTCAAGGGTGCCTGGGGACCACAGTTATGAACTACCAGGTTATGTCTTCCTGAAAGTTTTACACATTTCCCAATAGCTTATCATTTATGAAAATCTTGAATAAATTTTGTTCACACAAAGTTTTAGCCATGTCTGTCATTGACATACATATAATACAACTTTAATAACACAGAACAGTATTTAAAATAATCTAGCACAGACCCCTACTCGCAGCCTCAGTGAAAAGGCTCAAGTATCTAATTTCAGTCAGGCCTCTGCCCTAAACCCTTACCACCTCTCACTGAGCCTGTATTGAGAACCAGATTTGAAGGCCCAGACCAGGACCCGTCTTCACACGATAATAGTGTTAAGGAAAGATACCATGAATTGAGTATATGCTAAATGCCATACATAAATTATGATGCCACCAATCCTTCAAGTTTGCTAAAGGGAAAAAAGAGTTATTCTGGAATCCCGAAAGGTTTGTCTTTCTGTGTATTTGTTTGATGGTTATATATTGCTCTATTGAAGCAAAACAAGAGCCAAAATGTTTCAAGCTATGCAACCAAATATGGTCTGGTACCCATGATCAGGAATCAAAAAAGCTGTATTTCTTTATTCTCAGTGATTTGTTGTTGCCTGCTCTCTGTTTTAAACTACAAGAACAAAAGGAGAATTCCAGACAGAGGTTGTTAGGTTCAGCTATCAAATCCCACATAGCTGGCAAAAACTAGAATACGTAGACTCTGCTGTCACTGCTAATAAACATGTGAATGTAGGGAGGGTGGGGATCTTGCAAGGACTCCTTGAAGAGTGTATTAAGATTTTGTGCCTGCTCAAGTCCTTGCACCTGTAGGCTAGGGATTAGAAATGTTCTTATATATCTGTTCAACAGTGTCAGCAAGTTAGTCCTTAGAGTTTACTGCTGATACTGAGGCAGATAGTATTATGTGCATAGTGTATCTTTTCTCTGCAGACAAATATGAAGTGTTGGACTTAAATAATTAAAAGATTTTCTAATTCGTCTGACTTGAGAAGGGAAAAATTAAGTATCAAGTGAGCATTGTCACAGAGGTGGGATATGCTGGGGCAAAACATAGAAACAAAGAGAAATGTCTGGCTTTGGTTTTCAAAAATCTAAATATTTAGGAATATGTAGAGATCTCAATGCACAGACAGAATATTTGAGAGTTTGAAGAGAGGTCCCTTTCTTCATCTCTAATACTCAGGCTAGAAAAGGTTTTCTTAGGAGGAGTATTGGGGTGTGGGAGAGAAATGGAAGGAAAATGAAAGAATAGAGGTGTGGAGGGTTTGCAAAGAGTGGTCTTGTATCCTGTTCCCAAGTCAGAGTCTGAAGCTGAGCCAGTCAGCTTCAGTTTTCATCTCCCTGGCCACTTGCTCTGGAATGATGAATCGGAGTGAATCTCAAGACTCCTGCTAGTAATTCTGGAACAAGTGCTCATTTTCTTCCCTTGGAGGGTGCGATGAACCATTATGTCAGCGTGAGGGAAGCTACCTTCGACACAAAGCTGACTCAGGAGGAGAGCAAAACTGAGGCAATGGCAGAGAACACATGGAGTCCTGACTGACATTAAGAACTATTCTGTTAAATTGCATGCGAAGCCCACTCTATCTTAGAACTGCTCATCTACATAACATAAGACATCTCCTTTATTATTAAGTCCCTCTGAGTTAGGTGTTCTGTTACTTGGAATCCATAGTATCTCACCTCATAACTGCTATCTTTTATGTGCCTTCTGTGTATGTCCAAAACTTTAGACGTAAACTCATTTCATGGACATTTCACCCTGGAAGTGGACATCATCATCTCCATTTTTTAGATCAGAAAGCCAAGACTCAGAATTGTTGCTCAAGATGGCAGAGCAGGAGTTTGGATCTGGGTCCACGAAATCAAAGCCTGGACTCTTTCTCTTTTTATCGTATTATAACCCAAGTGTAGAGTCACGTCACCTGCAGGTGTCTCATCGAAGCTCTGTGTTCAGTGTTTCACGTGCCTTCTCTTGACATCTGTCTGGAACTTCTTCCATCACAGATGTTTTGCAGTATGGGCCTCACAGTGTAGAAAGCACATTTTTTATGTCCTCTGATGGGATAAAGGAACTACAAATCAAAGTTACAATAAAAGATTAGAATATATTTTGACATAGATTCAAATATTCAAGGAGAAGATTGAATGCACTACATTTAAGGCCTACTTTAAATGGCAGCACGAAGCAGCAGAACGTGCCGGTGTTTGGATGAGACAGATGTGGGTAATGATTTTAGGTTTAGCACGTCTGGGTTAGCAGGGTGGCAGATTAAGTGTGCCTAAGAAATATGCCATCAAAATCTCTTGAACCACCCAAAAGAATATGAAAAAAATAACAAAGTTAATAATGTTAGTGACAGTTAAATAGGAGATGATAGTTCAAAATCTGACCTGGCCTTTTCATTAACTGCATCACTGAAGGTGAGAATTGAGGAAGGTCACTTGCCTAAATGACATACCATGAGCTCTACGTGAAATAGTGTCTCTAGATAGAAGGCATTGGAAAACTCTCATTGGTCCCCTCTCTGTACATATTCTCCAGGGTAATGATGAGCTCACAGAAAAATCCAGGACCATTCTGCAGTTATGCATGAAATGTTCTCTAAATCAGACCAAACTGGAATAATCTCTTCTGCACTCTGTTAAAATTTCCCAGTCTGTCAACCCTGAAATGGCTAGTCTCTTTCTCCAGTCCACGTGGTGAATACAAATCCAACATTGCAGAAGGAAGAGGCTCCTAGAAGAAAGTGCATTGTACGGTGTCCTATAGAAGTATCCTCCGGTTGTCAGTGACAGAAATGAAAACAGAGGTGGAGTCAAGCCAGTGAATGCAGAGGGGTGGGAGAAATGACTAGATAGAGGAGGTGAGGATTCAGCCTCCGCCCAGTGGACTGTCACTAGGTAGATATCTGGTAGGAATCCTAAATGATGCCGTGGGCTCCACACACACCTCCCTATATTTAGATATATGAAGGCAGGTGGCAGCATCTGAATGGGGAGTAAGGGGCCATCCAGCAAAGCTGTCTCATGACAAAGACTGGACTTGGACTGAAAAATGAGAAAACAGAAAACAAGACCAATGACACAAATAAACCACAGGAGGTAATCCAAACAGTATTGACAAGAGGAGAGCACTCAATAAATGTGAGTGTGGTAAGATAATATTTTGAGATACTAACCTATTTTTCTTTCTCTTGGTGCTTTGCTTTTTCCTATAGCTTGCATTCCTGCCTCATTTAAGGATCTGGTAAGACTACGCTGTCTGCTCAGGGTAGGGATGGGCCAGGACAGAGGACAGAAGCAAAGAAGTACTATTGACTTTGTCTCCAAAAGCCTAGGCCCTTAGGTGACTGGAGAAGATTTTAGGCAGGGCTAAAATATTAGGGTTTATATTTACTGCCTTTCTACCCAAAGTGGAGGAAGGGGATGGATTGTGTCAGGGAGAGCAGACCCTGTACCATAATTTCTGGAGGAAGTCTGGGGAAAAGGTGTAAGTAACTGTAGAAAGAGTGGGTATTGGCCAGTTTGGTAGAGACATGGAAAAATTACAATGGATTTTGTGCTCATAAAATGAAAGGAAATAGGAAAGACACAGCCATCAGACCTGAAGGGAAGAGAGAAGTTAGTGATATTTATTTCAGCGGTGACCTAAGTAGATTAGTGATGGAGAACTAGAAGAGGAAACAGCTACCTCAGAAGAAGCCTGCACGGACACACGATATTGAAGGGCAGATAGGAGTCCCACCCCTTACGTCAAATGCCATAGTACTGTGCAGGTCACTCGGAACTTAGATACAACTCTAAGACAAGGGGGGGGCCCAAATTTTCTGAGATTAAGTTTCTGCCATCTTGGTGGAACAGCAAATAGACATTAGGTCAAGTTATTAATAATTATTATGAAGTACTATTTGCATATCTGAGGTGTAAGCTGAGATACATATTAACTATGTTGGCTACCATTATTATTACTTAGATATTGTAGTCTTCACCTGAACTCATTCTTTATTCGATAAGGCACAATATTTTTAAATAAATACAAAGAAATTGCAGTAATAATTTAAATTTTTTGTTTTAAAAAAATTGCATTTTATTAATTATGCTGTTACAGTGGTCCTGATTTCCCCCCTCCCTTTGTACTCCTTCCCCAGTACCCCCCAATTCCCACAGGCAGTCCCCTATCATTGTTCATGTCCATGGTCATGCATGTAAGTTCTTTGGTTACTTGATTTCCTACACTGTACTTTACATCCACATGGCTATTCTCTAACTACCTGTTTGTACTTCTTAAACATTAATAATTCTAAAATAGGTTATAATTTGCTATATGATAAAGTCTTCAAACTTAATCTAGAGATTTAATTCAGGTGGTTCAACAGTTTGGCAACAAGGACCCAAGAGTCAGAAAAATTCTAAGTGCAGACTTCATCCAGTTCTCGCTCCTGGGAGTCAGGTATACCCAGTGGTGTGAAACAGGAATTCCTCTTAATTGCCTGCTGGTTCCCTGACCTTGGACTAAATGAGCCCAGTAAAAAGATCATTTATATAACTGAAAACCATCTCTAAAAGCAGGCAGCTTTTAAGCTGCCTTTAGATCAAAGGAGAGAAGCTGCTTGCAGGTCCAAGTGCTTTGATGTCAGACCTCCTCTCCTTGAGGTTGGGGAGCCCTAGCAGCCCTCGGAAAGCGCGTCTGGGCACCTCCATTGGTTAACGTGCCCGTAAGCTTTTCAGCTAACCTTGGGAGACATATAATTCAGATGGTGGCATGTGAGAGTTTAGTTCTGTCCTCCAAAAATAAAAGACATGGTTTATTTGCTGCCACAATTTCTGAATGACAGAAAAAAAATCATCTCTTTTTTATTTTATTGCATTGGGCTAAAGCTTCAGAGGAACTGTGTGCTGATCTGTTCAGTTGTCTGTATGAATTATCACCCTGTGAATTTGGGAGAGCCGTTTCCACCCTACTTATCTTTATAAATCCTGAGAGCTGTTTCACTTGGAGATGTTTTATTTGGTTGCTTTTTCCATTTTGCGATTCTGAATGCTTCCTATGTGCTGAGCTGTGCCTGGTGCTGACTTTGTGGGGATGGCAGACACAGTCTTCCTCAAAGAGCTCAGAGGCTCTTGGGGAAATTCATGGTACACAAATCATTGTGATTCCATGATATAAGTATTGTGATAAAGACTCGCGGTCAGCACACACTGTGTACGGCATGGCTAAATGGGAAGATCTCAAACCATCACCAATGGCGAGGACCCATAGTGGCAGACAGGTCATGGGAAAGAGCTACACTCAGCTTAGCTCCGATCTTGTGTCAGAGTTACCCTTCTGTACAAAAGCTGGCAGTTTTCTCATCTCTCCCATCCCCATAGATCTGGTAAAAATGTGCACAGAGTTCCCAGGGGCAGAATTCAGGACTCAAGAGGCCCCAGCTTGGGAGAAGACAGCCAGAGTCCCAGACAGTGCCAGGAAAGCAGAGTGAGAGAAATCATTACCAGAAGCTGGGGCAGTTACTGAGAATTTAACATAGTAGGAGGACCCCCTGGGAAATTTCTTGTGCTTTGTTTTTCACGGCTGTGGCCTCATCAGCAAGAATTGAAAGACATGTAGATTATCCTTTTAAAAGGTTAATGAAGGCTTTTTGACAGCATGGATGGACCTGGAGGTTATTATGCTAAATAGAATAAGCCGGACAGAGAAAGACAAATACCATATGATCTCAGTTACTTGTGGAATCTTATGAACAAAATAAACTAATGAACAAAAACAGAAACAGAGACGTGGATACAAGGAACAGACTGACAGTTGTCAGAGGGGAGAGGGGTTGGGGTGCTGGATGAAAAGTGAAGGGACTAACCAAAAACATATATATGTGTGTGTGTGTGTGTGTAAATAAAACACATAGACACAGACAACAGTATGGTGATAGCCCAAGGTAAAGTGTTTTGGGGGATAGGTGGAGGTAAGCAAAGTCGGGGGACATGGGGACAGAAAGAGACTTTGCTTGGGGCGATGGGTGCATGATGCAGTGATACAGGGTGCAGATGGTGTTTCATTAGGTTGTACACTTGAAACCTAGATGGTTTTCCAGACCAATGTCACCCCCATAAATTCAATAAAAAAAAGACATAGGTTCCTGAGGTTCTGGGCTCCCCTTACTTCCAGAAAAGAAAAGAAAAGAAAAGCATTTAGGTAGATTCAGATCTTGTTGGCAATATCAAGATATTTCTGAGGATAATTAGAGCTGTTGTGGGAAAACAAAAGGTCAGTGCAGACCAGTGGTACCATGAGGCCTTAAGTAGAAACATCAGGTAGCCATAGGTTGAGAGGCAGGGCTCAGCATCCCCAACTGGAAGTCCCATGGATCTCTTTTCAGGCTCAGCATAGGCCCCAAAAGGGGGGAAGGGAGGGGAGAGAGTCCCTGACTGATACTGGACTTACCATGAGTCTTGACAGATAGTTCTCTGAGTTGGCTATAAATTAGTTTCCTAAACCTGGCCCTATTGAAATTTTGGATTGGATAATTTTATTTGTGTGTGGGGTGGGGACTGTTCTGTGCATTGTAGGACATTTAGCAGCATCTCTGATCTTGATCCACTAAATGCCGGTTCCACCCCATCCTGCCCGAGTGATAATGACAGTTGTCTCCAGATATGCCAAATGTCTCTTGTAATCTTCCAGTTGAGACCCACTGTTCTAAATAAATATGACAAAGTGGGAAAAAGAAAAAAGACATTTTTTTAAATTTTATTTAGTTATTTTTCGAGTACAGTTTTTTGTCTATTTCTCCCATCCCAGCCCCCCCCCCACACACATCAGTTTCAAAGAACCTGTGCACCACAATGTTCATAGCAGCACAATTTACAGTAGCCAAGAGTTGGAAGCAACCTAGGTGCCCGTCAGTAAATGAATGGATCAAAAAAGACATTATTTAAACCTGAATCTTATAGAACAGGTCTCGTGATGATATCTTTATAATAGTCACCCATTACACCCAGTAACAGTAATGTCTGCAGGCATTTGGTAGACTCATGGGCACAAGAAGACTTCTTTAGCAGTGACAGTGCATTAAGGGCTCCCAAACCAACAGAGATCTCCTGGAGCAGACGGGGTTGCATCTGGGAAACAGGGCAGGAGCTTCCAGTTACATGTGGTGATGGCTTTTTACCAACCAGATCTCTAATGAGGGAACAGCTGGACATTTATATCAACTCCCAGATGAATATTCTGTATAATTTTCATGTATAAGTTACCCATAAACCATGTGCGTAGAGTTTTCATCCCAGGACAATCGCATGGTCAAGTTTTCCTTATAGAGTCCTTGATTAGAGAGTACTTCAGCTAGCTTTGAATCCTGGGCGAGCCCTGATTGAGTATTTTAGAGTCAGGTATTTGGTGCTCGGGCTTTCTGGAGCAAAACCAGTTGAGCTGTGAGCAGCCTTTCAGAGGGTGTTGCTTCTAAATATTTTGCTTTTCTCTGTCTGGCTTAAAAAGGAAGGAAAAAGGGGCAACACCTCCAAGCTCTAGTCCGGACACAGCTCAGTCCTCCTTTTTGTGACTTAGTTCCCCTTTGCGAGCTGCCTTTGGTGTTTATTAGAGAATCTTGATGGGGCCCAAAGGGGGTGAGATGTACCGGATTGCTGGGGCCCAACTGTCAGGACATTACTGGGCCCTGTCCTGGGCTGTGGCACCCAGTTCTCTCTTGATGTCCTTCTTGAGATTCATTCTCCCAAACCTGTGTCTTTTCTCACCCAGGACATGTGGCTCTCTAGCTCCACTGCCATTTCTTCCCACTGAACTATTGTCACAGAATTTGAAGATGGGATTTTAAACTAAAAAATCATTCAACCCATTATTTTCTTCCCACCACGTATGTGTAAACTGAAGACCAGACAGGAGAAGTGACACACCGAAGGGAGCCCAGCTTATGGAGAGTATACAGGAAAGAAGACTGTGGGTGAAACATCAGGAACACAAACAGATAAAGGATAAGAAGCCAAGACAAGCTGAGATGGAGTCAGATGTGTTCAAGGAAAAAGCAAGCTTGAGAAATGATGGGAAAGCCATGAGGGAAGGAGTCAGGAAGAAGGGAGTGGCTAGGATTCCAAGGCTGTGAGAGGGAAGCATGCTTTGGGCAGGACCTTGGGACAATGATGTCTTGTGGGGGGTAGGGCAGGGAAGCCAGGCTTCAAGGGTTGAACAGGGGGCAAAAGGAAACTCAGGAGTTTGGTGATGAACCAGATTTGTCTTGGAAAGGAGGAAGGATTCATTCTCCACTTACCTGTCAGTATGTTCCTGAATACCCAGAGCATTTGGTGGGATTTGCAGCAATGTAAACAGCAGGAAAAGCTGAATTCACAGCTCGTGAGCAGGTGTCCTTGGTTGCAAAGCCTCCTTGGGAACTATAGGATTTCTCTGCGGTAGAGGAGCACACTGGGCAAGCAGAGGACCAATGCAGAAAAAGGCGGTCAGTGTTCATCTTGCCAGGTCATTTCTTGGTGGAGCACCATGGGCTATCAGCTCTGTTAGGGAAATATGTGAATTTGTGATATAATTTAAAATGTTCTTCCCTCTCCAGATTTCTGCACCTTTTATTTGAGTAACTGATGAAATAGACTATCTGCTATTTACATGTTGCAGGGTTATTTTTCTGCCTGTGGGTGATTTTATTCTGAGGGGGAAAGGATGCTATTTCTGTAAATCTCAAACATTACATGCATCAGAGAACTCAAGGAAAAAGCCTTTATTCTCTTGAGATGAACACAAATAGCTCCAGTTTCTTCTACCTCTTGTTTAAAGGCACCTCATAAAGTGCTATCACAAGCAAGCTCCAAGGATGAATTGTTCAGTGCTATAAAGTTTATTTGTGTACAAACACATTTGCATTTCTACTCCACATGTAGTTATACTATACTCTCTAAGAGCACTTTAGAAGACTCAATATCAACTTTCTTCAGTGGAAAATATAAATACAGACCAGCAAGAAACCCACATGTTATAAGGCAAATAAATGCTGAATATAAAAGACTGAAATCTAGCCATTTGGTAATGAAATGCTGATTTCTTACTTGGGTTGTTTTCCCTCTTGAGACCAGATGGTAGTTCTCAAAATTCAGGTTATAAAGGCATAGCACAACTTGCAGTTTTGTGTGTTAAATGGTAAACTTTCCACTGGCAGAGTGGTACACCTCTCTCTGATGGCCTTCTCATGGGAGACACTTCTCAAACAGTACACGTGACCTTGTGTAGTATCTTCCCCTGCACAAGGGAATTAGGTCGTCTAATTCCAACTCCACTCGAAATGCCATTTATTAAAAGTCTTCCTCTCAAATGAACCATGGTTTATTCCTTCATACTTTCTTCATAGTCTTCTTTTTGAAAGTCCTTCAGCTGGGAGTCAGGATTCCATAAATATCCTCAAAGCGGGAATGAGCCTGAAGAGCATGGTAGGCAGACGAGACCCACACTGATTGGGCAACTTCGAAACTAAGACACTTGCTTTGCACATTCAGACCTGAGCCTCGTGTGGCTGCAGAAAATTTTTAATTTCAAACATTGTCTTACTTCCCTGCTGTATGTTCAGCCCCTAGCAGACTATCTGACAGATAGTAAACTTTTACTAAATAGTTCTTGAATTTAATAGATGGAGGGTAATTCTGCTACTCCAAACAAACACTTTCTTATTTTCAAAGAAACAAGCATATCTGGTTTAATCTAGGTGACTGGTCTGTCCATTTTGTTTACATTCCAAAGCAAAACATTCTACTGTTTGGAAGAAAGATGCAGGTGGGGGTGGGGAGTAATACATAGACATTCAAAGCTAATAGCCTTAATGTAGATTGGGCAGCAACATTTATCTCTGTGTTAATGAGCGGGGCCGATCCAGCTGAAGTCTAGAATTCAGGGTGCCAAAGTGAGTCAACTTACTTTTCCCAGGGGTTATAGGAGTCTTAGATTGTCCTAGATTTAGGTATGTATGTGGTTAAGTTACAGCTGGGCAAAGCAGAAGCTGTGACAGTGGAAAGATTGCTACATGTATATGTAAATGGGCTTTGACCCCATCTCAATTCCTAAATTCCTGCTTCTGTCTCCTTTCTGTAGGAGAGAACTAAGGGAGAGTCCGATGTTCAACAATCATAAAACCTCTTACAAGTTACAGGCTGTCCATGCTGGGAGGCATCTTTTGCAAAGACAAAATCAAAACTGGCTGCACTATAACAGATGTGAGGCTATGTATAATCAGCAAAGAATTTACAGCCTGGAGTACCGACCATCAGCATGGTCACTAAAATGGATGAAACCACAAAATCAGTTTTTGCATGAGCCAGTGATGTAGTGTTCTTTTAATCATTTTCAAAGCAAGGTAATATATAGCATGCAGACCTTGAGGTCTTCTCCTTGAGGGGATTGTTTAGTGTTCCTTATTTCAGGAGAAAAACAAGAAGTCAACAAAAATAAAAGTATAATAACAAAGCAATGTACACCTGAGTTGCCAAATATATATTCCAGTGTATGCTTCATTTGTCAGTGGACATTTGAAATAGCCTTGCTGATGGTTAGCAGAATTCCATAATATGAAGAAACTACCGGCCAGCATAAAATTGGTGAGTTAAACTTGGATTCAAGAACTAGCTCACATGTGTTTTGAAGTAGCCCTCCTGCTCTCAAGTACACTAAGACAGATCCTATAATGCTATATTCGTTTCAGAACGAACTTGGGTATGCAGCTCCCTGGGGAGTCCTCTGCTTGTCTGGACCAGCGGTGTCTCTGTGTTTGCTTGCAGAGTCTTGAGGTTCCTTGCAAACTGTAACTGAAGTAAGGTCAGTGGTGGAACTGAGGCAACACAGCCGACTGCATTGCATCAGGGCCCCTTGGGCTATTGAGAAGCCTTTGGGATTTGTTAAGTCTCCAGTGGTAATGAATGTGGCTGTTGAATAGTCTGTCTGGTTTATTCGCCCCATAGTCTAACATGCTGCCTGGTTCATAGTTGCTGCATGTATTTGTAACGTGTATTTGTGGAGTAAATGAATTCAGAGCTAAGTAGAGTGGTGGTGGTAAGTAACATGCAGAAAAGAAGGAGAAAATCATCCTCTGCCAAAATAAGTTTGTTTGTTGAATATTAAGTGTAGTAAGTTTTACTCTGGAGCATCTCACATTTTAGTATGTATTGTGAGAAGAATTTAACAAAGCAGTTTCCCAAGTTTTTTTTTTTAGTGTAAACCCTTTGTTCTTAAAGTACTGATTAGCATCTCTCTGCAGTACTTGAGCTAATGCATTTAAAATCAGTATGCTGTAATAAGCAGAAAATATGCTACAACTGAATTTTGCTTGCTGCTTTTAGAGAGAGTGTGTATGTATGTGTGTGCTGGACTTCAGGGATAATAGAGCGTAAAATTGTCTAAATATTTAAATGTATCTATAATATGTATAATCTATTCTTATAATCCTTAGAGTAAATTATTCTGTAAGCTCTGAAGTAACATGAATTCTCATAGTAATCTGTCAGAATAGTTGCAGAAACAGATTATAATACTGAATATCCTTCAAGCACGTGGGGGAGTGTTCTGGTGTGCATCTACATTTAGAATACTAGGGGGGCTTGTTGATTGTTAAATAAAGGTAACTGAGCCCCATCTGCCACCATCCCCATAGAGACAGACACAGGGAGGCCTAGAAATCTGCATTTAAAAGTTATCTTAGATGATTCTGAAGCAATGAAGTCAGTGGGCAGCGGTCTGGGTATTACTCGTATAAACAGCATCACAATATGTCATTTAACTGGCCAAAGGTATCCAATTTCCCTTCTTTGCCAGTTCATACCTTTTAAGCACAGCTTCAGAAGATATTACAGCACCCCTAAATTATGATAGAGAAATCATGTCCTTACACGGCATTAGCATAGAAAGGAGAAGGCACGTCTAACCCATTTTTACTATTTACACTAATTTATAAGATCTTGTTTCAGGAAGTATTGATCTTATAGATTGAGTTGGAAGTTACAGGAAAGGTGAGGAAGGGAGAGATGCCAGTGAAGCAAGAGAGAGTGGGCACATCCCCTTGGAACTCCCTCACATCTGTCAGGTTGACACGTGGGCGGAGTGGCTGGTGGAAGGGGATGTGTGGTGAGTAGGCCACGGAGTCAGGATATTTTAGTTCTCTTCCTTAGCTGTGGGCCCTCGGCAAGATGCTTCACTTCTTTATGCTTTTTTCCTATTATTTGTAAAATGAGAGTAACATTAATGAGAGTATTCCATGGGGTTATTTTTGAGGTTGAAATGAGATGGTTTCTGTAAAGGACATCGTCCCATACCTGGCATCTAGTAAGCTGCTGATATTAGCAAGTATTTTCTTGAGTGGCAGTGGCATCCAGCTCCTTCGCCATGGTATTTTGCATCTTAATTGAATACAGTGATACTGTCATTAAAAATGAAACAAAAGTATATAATCTTACACTGAGTGCAGCTTTGGAGCTCAACAAACTTGGGATTAAATATTACCTTCATGTCTCACATTGACAAGTTTTATGAACATAGACAAGTTATTTAAAGCCATATGAACTTGTTTCTTCACCTATAAATGGGAATAGAATACCTAAGGGTAAATGATGGCTATCATCATTGCCATTAACTTTGAGTTGCTCGAGCACTTGGGAATTTAATGGGATTGATTGTGTTCCTGCAGCTTTTTAAACCTCATTTGATTGCCTTGACTTCACTGAGATGATTCTGTGACTTCCCAACAGAAATGAAAGAATGCCAAGAGCTCAGGGCCAGCTGGAGTTCCAGGATCCACCCGTCAGGCGGTGAGAGAGAACAGCAGGCAACTATGAGGAGTGGAATGGACAGCAACCAGGCTCTAAGTCCTAGGCAAGGATGAACTCAGGTAAGAGAGAAGCTCCAAAGTGTTAAAACCAAGGTAGGAGTGAAGGAAGAAGGCAGTGAATTAAAAAGCAAAGGTTTGGAAACAGAACAGGCAAGGCAAACGGAGTGTGTCCCAGAGGCCATGTCTGAAGAAACTTTTCAGGCAACTATCCTGAGTGGGAGGAGCCTTTCAGAAAACTGCCAGGGGAGCCCTTGGTTGGTTAAGAAACTGTTAAGAGAGCCCTGCCAGTTTGGACAATGACAAGTACTATAAAAGTTATCATTATTTTTACTTTCCATATTATAATGTGAGCTCCTGGAGATCAGGGTCTGTATCTAATCCAATTTTCTAGAAGCCAGAGAGCAAATGCGGAACTTCAGTTGGTTCAAAGAGATCAAAGGATCAGCCTTGTGCATCCCATTTGCTTCAATTTCTAGGTCACTTTTCAAATATCTAGGGCTCCTTAAGCTCGATTTTAGGTTTTGCTGAGAAAGTTGTTTATATTTTAATCAGTCCAATATTCTTTATAATAACAGCTCAAATTTATTTTATATGTCAAGAATTGGATCAGAGTATACTTCCTGATTAGTGTATATATTATATAGCAGGGGAAATCTAGTAGCATATTGGAAGCTTCTGTATTTCTATATCTTTTTCTGTTTACAAAAGATAACAAAGATCTATAAAAATAAAAAAGGAAAAAGTAATTTTTACTTTTCCAGGTAAATTCTATATTATTTGTTTCATATGAACTTGAGAAAGTTAAAACTTAGCCCAAATAAAATAGTGTTCATAGCAGTGTTCTTTACAATAGCCAAGTGCTGGAAACAGCCTAAGTGCCCATTAGCAAATGAGTGGATCAAAAAACTTTGGTACATATACACAATGGAACTCTACGCAGCAGAGAGAAAGAAGGAGCTCCTACCCTTTACCGCAGCATGGATGGAACTGGAGAGCATTATACTAAGTGAAATAAGCCAGGTGGTGAAAGACAAATACCATATGATCTCACCTGTAAGTGGAACCTAATCAACAAAACAAGCAAGTGAGCAAAATGGAACCAGAGACTCGGAAATAAAGAACAAACTGACAGTAACCAGAGGGGAGGGGGAAAGAGGGATAACGGGAAAGAAAGGGAAGGGTCAAGTCAAGGAACATGTATAAAGGACCCATGGGCAAAGACGACAGGGCAGGGGGAGGATTGAATATGGGAGGTGGGGTGTGTAGGGCAGGGGAGAGTGTGGGGGAGAAATGGGGACAACCATAATTGAACAATACATTTTTTAAGTGCAGTTTTGGATTTCAATGACCATGTGTGAGGATTTCTTGTAAGTCAGACTAATGTGCCACATAGAGACATGTATTTGTGATACTATGGATGGAAAATGAGAAAATTATGTTACTTAAAAGGAAAGGAAATGAGGAGACATTTCATACAAGCCTCATCATTGTCTCTTAATTTTCAGAGAAAGTAATCACAGGATAATTTAGGAATATTTACATAAAATTTTGAAGAGCTAGATTGTATTACAATATCCTTTTCCAACATCAACACATGTCAAACCCTGCAATTTCCTTAATCAGAGAAGATTTCTGTCTTTAATACTCTTAGTCGGGAGCAGCACTTGGATGCGGAGGCTTAACTCTTGGTAAACCGGACACTCAGAGACAGAGCCTCTGCTCAGAAGCCGTCAGCTTCTCATTCTAGGTCCGATCTGTGTGCTTTCAATTCCAAGGGCAGGATGCACAGGGACCTCTGGCCTGTCACCGAGGGCTGACAGTGTGTGCGGTTTGCTTCCGAATGGACAGGCCTCTCACTGGTGATAGTTACCAGAACAGAGATGGGTAAAGTCTCTTAATATTAAATTCTGATTAAAGAGGGATCTCATGTTAGTTTTACCCCTTTGGCCTTCTATTTTTTAGCTCTTCTCTAAAAGAGTGACATTGCAATTACCCTTGAACTCACAAATAACAGAATCTGTCATGTGCTGAATTCGGCAGTACTGTGCCCTCTGCTACCTCAGCTTTAATTCTCCTTTTCTTTGCTGTTGACTATAATAATAAATTTCTAAAAATGAGTTATCACTTAGTATACATTTACTCTATCCCCGCTGTGGTGTTAAGTAGCACATACCTATTTTTTTTCACTGTTACAATCACCTCTACCACAATCATTCTAAATGTAAGTAATTACTAATTACACTGCAGCAACAAAGACTCTCAGTCCTTGCTTCTGATTTGGGAGTTTTGTGTTTTTCCAATGTCTTGTTTTCTTCTTGTCATTGCTGCATTTTGGTGGTGATTGCTGAAGACCCCACCTGATAATGCTGCCATTGGTTCTAAAAATCTTCAGAGGTTCTAAAAACTCATGACCTAAAGTTTTCCTTCAACTGATTTTTTCAAGAATCAGGATATCTCTCTAGAAAATGTTCAACTTTGACTTTCTGCTGTTACTCATCCTTTTAATATTATTGGTAAGACTTTCTTTTCTCAAATTTATTGGAGTGATGTTGCTTAATAGGATCATATAGGTTTCTATGATACATCATCTGTATATTGCATTGTGTGTCTACCACCCAGAGTTGAAAACTCTTCTGTCACCGTATGTTTGGCCCCTTTTACCCTTGACCATCCACCACCTCCTTTTCCTTGGAAACTACAACGCTATTGTCCATACTTACTGTGAGTTTCATTTTTATATCCCACATATGAGTGAAATCATATGGTTCTTAGCTTTTTTTTGACTGACTTATTTTGGTTAGCATGATATTCTCAAGGTCCGTCCCTGTTGTTGTAAATGGCAGTGTTTCACCTTTTCCTATGGCTGAGTAGTATTCCACAGTATATATGTACCACATCTTTCTCTAATCTTCTTGTTTAAAGTATAGGTGAAGGAAGATATCATCATCATTTTCATAATGCCCAAACTTCTTAACTCCTACAAACATATTCATGTCTTTACATAAATGTCTACTTTTCACCTGTAGTTATTAGGCAAGAATATTCATAGTTCTGGGTAAACCTAACACTCTTTGAATTTTCATGAACAGGATTGAATTCAAAGTTCGACTTGAAATTTGAGCCAGGGAATTACACTTTGTGCCAGTTTTCCCATTGTTGTCAGAGCCATGGCTGAGTACAGGGCTCTTGACCTTCAACTCCTGTGCTTCTGCCATTTCAGAAGTCTTAGCATTTAATGTTTACAAAGTGATTAAAGGCACACATACCACACATAAGCAGGAGTATCAAGAGACTTGCTCTATGAATGAAGGAGGGGAGACCTGTACCTGCAAGAGCTCTGATTGACAGGCAGTGGACATTGCACCAGGCACAGTAGTGAGTGTGAGGGCAGAGGGAGCGAGTGATCGTCCTCCTCGATAAAGTCACCTTCAAACAGTGAGATGCAGAAACCGTGACTACCTTGAGATCTCAGCTGCCTTCGGAATGCACTTCGACTCTTAACACAAATGAGCCTGTTTCCGTTCATTTCAAGGGAGTCTGCTGCAGCGCTTGTGTCTAACGTAATGGAAAGCTGAGCTGCAGATATTGGAGGTGACTGAACTTGGGCTGGGAAGATCCTTTCATCTAATCAACTTCAGTGATCTTTTCCCCAATTTTAAACAGACTTTTCTGATTCCCTCTCTTGCAGGGAGGACAGAAACTTCTGGTCCCATTTCAGCAGGCAATGCTCACTGTCCTAGTAATGGAGTATATATATATATATCCTGAAATATGTGGTATATATATATAAAGCATTGCAAAGTATCTGGGATTATATTCAAGTTTGTTTTAAAAGCGGTAGTATATACTCATATACATATAAAACCACACTCATATTATCTTTGTAAAATTGAACCATAAAATATACACTTTTTTGAGTGCTCCATAAAAGAGCTTCTGTATAATTAACTAGCACTTACTCTGGGAAGAATGTAAACCCTCTAAACCTTATAAATCTGTTAGTCTCACACAATCCCAAATGTCCATTTCTACAACCTTCCAACAGTCTTCCAGGAAAGATGATAAGGGCTTTGAACAAAAAGCAGCAAGTTTAAGGTACCATTCTATAAAAGTCGGTCTAAACCTAGGAAAAAAAAGATCATTGAAGTGGATTAGAAGAAACGACCTTGCAGACGAAGACCAGCCGTCTCAGTTTCTGAAACAGGACCGGGACCCTGTGGCGGATGGGGCGCTGCAGACCCCGTGCTTGGAGCCAGCGCCTGTGGTGTCCCGAGGCTGTGAGCCTAGGAACCCACACACAGAACAATACCAAAGAACAAGAAGTGAGCTAGAAACTGCAGTTCTTAATGTCAAAAAATAACCTTGCAAATCACTTGAAGATGATGTGATAAATCATTTTTTTCCTGATAATGAAACAATGTATGGGAACTTTTTATGTATTCATTTTGGAATTTTTTGAATTTTAAATCATGTGAATATATTATCTTCACATGATTATAATCAAAATGAAAAATTTTAAAGTCTTTCCAAAATCTCTTCTGCCAATTATTGTATCGCTCTCTGCAAAATAATAATGATAAATAACAATAATAACGTGTGATGTGACATGGGGTGAGGCCTCCACAGCTGAGAGTGTCATAGTCGGAATGGAAGTTGTAAAAACAGTCCTGCTGTTGTCTCTGCTGAATTTGTGAGGGAAGCCCCAAAACAAATTGAATTCAAGAGATAAGAAAAATTAAATGATTCAGTCAAAAGAAGGAAAATTCTCTCCTTAAATAACACTGGTGTAGATGTTTTTGCAGCTGAGTGTTAGTCAACCTTTTAAATGGGTAATTCCCATGCTAATCTGTACCTGTTCATGAGAGAAGATAGTCTTCATTCCACTTATTGTTATTATTAATCCTCATCTGGGGATACATTTATTGATTTTGAGCAAGAGTGATGAAGATTGAGAGAGAGAGAGAGAAACATCACTGTGAAGGAGGCGCACCCCAATTGGGGATCAAACCCTCAACCTAGGCATGTGCCCTGACTGGAGATCAGACAGGCAACATTTTTTTTAAAAAAAAGATTTTATTTACTTATTTTTAGAGAGAGGGGAAGGGAGGGAGAAAGAGAGGGAGAGAAACATCAATGTGTGGTTGCTTCTCACATACCCCCTACTGGGGATCCGGTCTGCAACCCAGGCGTGTGTCCTAGATTGGGAATCGAAACAGCAACCCTTTGGTTCTTAGGCTGGAATTCAATCCACTGAGCCGCACCAGCCAGGGCACAGACTGGCAATATTTTGGCATATGTACGGGATGATAATCCAACCAACTGAGCTACAAGCCAGAGCCTTCATTCTGTTCTGTTCTATTCTATTCTTATTTATTTTATTTTTTGTTTTTTAATTCTATTTTATTGATTATGCTATTACAGTTGTGTCAGTTTTCCCCCTTGAACCCCTTCCACTCAGCACCCCCGACTCCTTCATGCAGTCCCCACATCATTCATTGTTCATGTCCATGGGCTATGGATATATGTTCTTTGGCTACTCCATTTTCTGTACTGTACTTCATATCCCCATGGCTATTCTGTAACTGTGTATTTGTACTTCTTAATCCCCTCACCTCTCTACCCATTCCTGCACACTCTCCTCCGATATCTGGCAACCATCAAATGCTCTTCATATCCATGATTCTGTCTCCGTTCTTCTTGTTTGCTTAGTTTGTTTTTTAGATTCAATTGCTGATAGATATATATTTATTGCCATTTTATTGTTCATAGTTTTGATATTCTTTTTCTTAAATAAGTCCCTTTAACACTTCATATAATAATGGTTTGGTGATGATGAACTCCTTTAGTTTTTATGCCTGGGAAGCTATTTACCCTTTGATTATAAATGATAGCTTTGCTGGGTAGAGCAATCTTGGCTGGTGGTGCTCCAATGTGGTCCGTAGCTGTCCACTGGGTGCGCAGCCTTTGGGCTTTTCCGGGTGGTGCAGTCCACAGTCAACCTCCACTTGTGTTCTTCCTGGGGCCACCCTGCATGAGCTGTGAAGCAATCTGCAGGTGGTTGCTACTTGTGCTGGGCTTGGAGGTTCCAAGGCAAACCCAAAGTGTGATCCAAAGCTGGATGCTGCTAGTGCTATGCTTGGGGCCACTTAGCAAGAGGTATGGGCCTAGGGTCTTGCTTGTTTGAGAAGGTTTAGGAACTTGTGAAGCATGAGCCAAGACCAGTCATTCATATGGAAAAGCCACTGTTAACAGCTTGGGTGGGCCTATAAGTTGCTGGGACAGAGCCTCAGGAGATCTCCAGGGGTGGAACAAATAATGTTAGCCAGGTTGATAGAGTCTTAGATATAACACCTACTTGGTGGCTCTGTGGCCATGTGGGTAGATGGTTTAGCAAAGGGACAATAGCCTCCACCTACCTATCTGTCTGGTAGAAAGCTGTCCCTCAGCTTTTGCCTGATGCCAGACACTTCACTTCTTCCCTGTGTGCCGCTGGTGCCTTTCAAGCTGCTGCTCCGGTCCTGGAGCTCAGAGGTAATGAGTCTGAATAAGTTTGCTTCTGGGTTATTTAAGAGGAACTGCTTGGGATTCTGGAAGTTCTTCCACTGACTCAGTCCATGCTGATTTTTGCAGCCAGAAGTTACGGGGACTTATCTTCTTGGCACTGGAACCCTGAACTGGGGGGCCTGGTGTGGGGCTGGGACTACTCACTCCCAAGATACCCCATCCCAATTTTTTATCCAGCGCACGTGGATGCGGGGAACAGCCTGTTCTGTGTGTCTGTCCCTCCTACCAGTCTGGATGGATGTGGTTTCTTTAATTCCATAATTGTCGCACTTCCATTCAACTTGATTTCTGACTGTTTGGAGGGATGGTAGTTTTATATTGCAGTTGTAATTTTGTTGTGGTTGCGTGAGGAGGGGAGCCATGTTTGCCTGTGCCTCCATCCTGGCTGGCAGTCCTCCTCTGTGGACCTTCATTCCATTTTAAAAGGTAACTGACATCAAAGCCTGATGAAGACAGTGTAAAAGAAGAAAAATTCCTGCCAATTTCCCCTTTGCTTTGAATAGCAGGAATTTTTCATGGATGTGTTGTCCTAATCTCTGCTTACCCACTATTGGGAATGAAATTCAGAAGGGTCTGTGAGTGACTCTGTGTGTTTCTGTCTAAATGTTTATAGATGAAACTTGATGTTTAGCTAGGAAGGAAGAACAGAGAGTGAAGAATGTGGACTATCACCTCTGCAGAGAGTGAAGAATGTGGACTATCACCTCTAGCCAAAGATTAGACTTTCTTTTATCTACTAGTTACAAACTAGAGCCTCACGGAAGTCTTCTCTGCAGTACATACACATGCACGTATGTGCACAACACACAGTGCACACAAACGCACCACACACAACACTTGCTTTTCTATTTGTTTCATGCATTTTTACCTGTAGTGCTCCTCAGTATTGGGCTAATTGCTGACAGACCACAAAATGCTTTGGGTGGTGCATTATGCTTGTCCTCAAACTCTTATCTTTTAAGACAGGAGCTCTCATTTCCTTTTTAGGTATGTTATTCTTTCTCAGTAACAGCTCTCAAGTCAGGTTTCAATGGATTCCATTAATCTGGTCCATTTACTACTATTCTCTCAGGGACCCATTTCTGATTTCAAATGTGTGGATCTTATTTGTACATTTGATCAGTCATTTTCCAGGGAATTTGGGGAAGGGCAGCCCATGCCAACAAGCTGTCTGGAAGTATCTTTACAGCACATAATTAAATAATGTTCCTTTACATTTTACTAAAACTGATCTTTAGATTCTTTGTCTAAAGAGTCCCTCTTATCACAGAATGAGAAGATAGGGCATACTGTTTATGTTTTCATAGTACCGCTTATTGTGAAAGCAATTTGTTGACTTCAAATTTTGTTGAGCAAAATTTCCTGCTTACAGAATTAGAATACAGAAAAATATATTTCCTTTATTTCTTCCTCACATGCCTTAAGCAATGCTATTATCTTATATTTGTCTTCCTCTTACATTCCACACAGAAGAATTAACTGTCTCTTTACAATTATTCTTGCTCCTGTATAACGAGTTAGCAATGGTTCCCATGCATTTTTGAAATTCTGTTTCTTATCTTTTATACCACATTACTCTCTCATAGTCAGTTCTAGCTGTAAATCTATATGAATTATTTTATGGGCAATTTATTTTTCTTTCTCCAAAGTCTGACTTTTTTCCTGTTACCACTACATGACAAGTATTTCAATTTATAATTTTCCAGGAATTCCTTTAATGTCCAAAGCATCTGATAAAATACACAGGGGATCACAAGCTTCCATTTGCTTCAGAACATTTTCAATTATAGATAGTGGAGTGCTTAGACCTCCTGAGCTCCCAGAACATATATAATCTCCTATAACTGCTGCAGGTCTCCAGCTGCTTCTATCATCACTCAAACTGGGGGTCTCAGGTGGGTCTGTGTGAGAGGTAGTCCACTTGGGATTTTACACTGTGTTTGTTTAGAATTACAGATTGATGCTTGCCACCACCGTCTCTCAAACACGTTCAGAAGGAATAGTAACAGGCTCTAGTGTCCTGGTGCATTTTCCTCCATCCCAGTGTGGGGAGGAAACATCACACTGCAGTGGAAATATTACAAACTCTGAGCCAACAAAACTGGATTGAATACGGTTTAACCACGTATTACATGCATGACTTTGGATAAGAAACTTAACTTCTCTGAGTCTCAGTTAAATGGGGCGGCTATTAGAGTCTACCCCATTTAGTCCAGTCAGAGTCAGGACTATTCTGAGGATTAATAGGTAATGAACGAGCCAGTAAGTGAGAGCTTTTGAAATAGAATGAAGTGTAACAGTGCTCTGACTTGAGAATCATAGTTTACATAATCAAGATTCATAGGCCCAGATTGTAAAGGCTGGTGATAAGGGGAGCTCTCTTCTCTCTCTCCCCCATATCCCTTACCCTTTAGTGTCTGTAGCTTTCCTCTGCCAGTAATCTCCTGGCTCATGCTTAAGGACAGGTTTCTCCAGAAGCGTAAGGCACGTCAGAGTGCCAGGCCAGGGATGGGCTTACCCTCAATACTGTGCTGCTTGGGCCACGTGGATTTTCAAGTAGAAGAGTCCAATAAGCAGTTGGATGTAGAAACTAGGAGCTCAGTAAGCTTACAAACCAACTGTGAGGACTCAAGCCAAGGAATTAATCCCAAATGGAAATAGGACTTTTGCGTCAGTATACCTATTATAGTATTCTTAACAGAGGAAAATTTAGAAGCTACTCATATATCCAGTAGTGGAGGATTAGTTAAATATGCTGATAAAATAAACCCAGTTGGTAGAATATTATATGATGACGATGATGATAATTTGCAATTTTAATGGTCATATTTATGGCTAATTTAGGTAGTTCAGAAAAATATCTAGGTTGTAATACTTTATAAAAAATGAAAATAAAAAACTAAATATACAATTTGATCAAAGTTATATAAAGTGTTTAAAATATATTTCAGATGAAATATACCCCCATGTTAACGGTGCTTGTCTCTGGGTTGTGATTTTTATCTTCTGAATAATTTTCTGTAATCTTAGATTTCCAGTCATGGCCATATGTTGTAGGCTGAAAGGGCAGCTTTTGCCAGAAGGCTGGCAGGGGTCTTACAAGGGGCTTTATGACACTGCATTATCTTGGAGAGGCTGCCATGGCCCAGGCTCAGCCCTCAGGCTGTCACCTTCCAGTGTTATCAGAAGGTCACTTGTCTAGCCTATAATCAGAGCGAAGGAAGGTGGTTAGTCTTGAGAGATATTTTATCATGGCTAAGGGCAAAGGCAATAAATCAGCCTTGACCACCGCAGAATTCACCTCCCCAGTGACAGGAGAACTCGCGCTCCTCTGGCTGAACAGTCCTGAACAACACAGTCAACTTCTGGCTTCTTGCACTTCCCTTTCCATGAATTATATTGATCCTCTTCTTCACATGGAATTAATTAGACTTCTTCTGCCTACCAAATAGTATCACAGTCAAGGTTCTGCTTCCCCAGGTGTATTCTCAAGTCACATCTGTGTGTCTCACAGGCCTTCCTCTGGTTCGTTTCCATCATTGACTAGTCATATCCATTGTATGAGAAATTTATTTCTAAATCCTTCAAAGTACCTTAATATCACCCATGTTCTGGCAATCGAATATACTTATCTTCACAACTAGAACCTAACTTTTGAAAAGGAGCAGGGGCTGGTTTGTTTGTCTGTTTTATAAATACACCCATGAATGCTCCTAGTTGCATGTTTAAAAAGTAGAGTCCCGGGAGGCAATTCTGTTGCCATTGCCAAAAACATTCTTGTGGTTATCACTCCAGCCTCACCACCTGCCATATCACCCAAATTCAGAATGATTTGGGGCTGCTGCCAATTACTCATCAACCCTCAGAGGGCATAGAAGCCATCCTGAAAAATCTACAATAGGCTGTGACGGCAGATCCATAGAGGAGATCCAGAGATGACTTGTGCTGGGCTCTGACAGTTTCCCTGGAATTGGTGTCCCCTTGGAAGAGGGCGACAAGCAGGGTCCAAAACCCCAGATTGTCAGCTAAAGTATGTTGGTACCTTAGAGGCACATCTCGTCATCACTTAGACCTTGGCATTCTACAGCTTAGAGGAAGCTAGAAGTCCCTGAGTCCAGGGTTGACTTCTAATGTACAGCAAGTGAAACTAAAACTACTTTATGTCCTGTGAGGAGGCCTTTATGACCCTCAATTCCATGGATCCAGGAAACTTAAATAAGAGAAAGAAGGCTGGGGTTTGATGGGTACTATTCAGTGGTGCCTGTCGTATACCAAAGATACGTTTTTGTCACACATATAATATTTTACTCGCTTTTCATAGCAACAATCAAAACTATATCAATTATCCTTATTTTGCAGAAGATGAACCAGAGGTTCAGAGAGATCAAGTTTACCCAATGCTATTGTTAGTAGCTGGTTATGCTAGAATTTGAATCTGGTTTTCCGTAGCCCAGCCTTGCTCTTCTACCCCATAAAGCAGAATTCTCACAAGATCCATTTTGTTTTTCAGGAAAGGGCTTTATATTTTCCATTTTGGAAGTCTGGAAATTAGTGGGAATATGTCACAATAAAATTAGTCCCGCTGACCCTGTGGAGCGTGGCGGACCCAGAGCGCCAGGGATGCTGTGCAGTGTCCTTAGGGCGAGCTTTCTCAGGTGCTTGGGAAAGCGAGGCACACTCTTCCCAGTGCAGCTTCTACCTGGCACTTTAAGAAGGAGGATGGTGATGATGATAACTACTTATATTCATTGAGAGCTTTCTCTGCACCAGGCTCTGTGGTTAGAATAGTACATGCAACCGTTACATGTGGGCTTCCCTCAGCCAGGAATATGCCTTCCCAGAGGACAAATTAATAAATGCCTCTCATGAGGGGTGGGCTGAGAGGTATATTTAATTATGGCTATAGTATTGTGGAGTAGATATTATATATATTTTACGTGAGCCTGTTTATGCATGATTTGGGACTGGTTCTCCAGGGACATTTGACTGGTCTTCTTAGCGGGTTATGCTCCGAGAAGTGAGGAAGAGCTGTTGGCAGGAGAGTGCAGATTACACTGAGTCAGTCCTCTCGTCACAGTAAACAAAACAGGTCTGTCAATAATATGGGCACATTTGCATGAAAATGTAAATTATTATGACTTAGGAATTGATGCGGAATTAGGCTATAAAGATGATTTCTTTTGTGTGTGTTGGGGGTTGTTTTTCTCTTGTGACCTGAGGGTATGTTTCCCCAAAGCGTGGTGGCTCCCATCCATTCTTTCTCATATTTGCAGTACACATATGATATGTGGGCTTCTCAGTTAAGTAGTGATAGTTTCTCACTTTTCTGTCATTCTAGATTTAACAGTGAAGAACCTCCTCTAACTTTAACAAATGACTTCACTTTCATAAAGGTTTCCTTGTGTTTTCTGGGGTGGAATTCTTCTACATAGTCCATGACATTTTCTGTTCTCTGTGGCCGTGATGCTGCATTCTTTCCTCAGGCAAACATATTATTGATCGTCCTTGTCCTCAGGGTTTGGCCTAAGGAGGGAGGCCAGACAAAACGCTGAAATAGAAATCAGTGTGTTCAGCTCCTGGCTCACTGTGACTCCTTTAAGTCACCCCTTTAGATTTTGGGTTTAAATAAACCTATGATTCTGGGTAAACCATACTCGCGAGAAAAGAGTTATTATATACTTGTCAAGAAACAGGGCATGTGGGTTATAATAATAAAGAACAAAGGTTTTCCAAGTTATTTTTATAGTTTTGTAGACTGTACAAAATACTTTGTACATGATGTCATTTAATCTTTGCACCCACATGAGTTAGGTATGCTCTGCTCATTTTGTTGGTGAGAAATTTAAACTGAGGGACAGATTATTTTGTTATAACAAATTATTTTGTTATAATTTATTTGTGATCACAGAATCATTAAGAGGCAGAGATAGAAGTAGAACCTAGATCTTATGCTCCCAAATCTTGTCCTTTTTCCTGAAGATCACTCTGGCTCTTTTGCAAAAATCTTTAAAGTCAAGGAGACCTGCCGATTTTGAATGGGGCATTTTGAATTAGGTAATAAAATAACACATTAGTCATTGCATCATATATATTGCCAAGGAGAGAAAAAAAAGCTTGTTTGATTAATATTCTGGAAGATTAGCCATGGCTATTTATGGGTCCCTGAGGGAATATCTACCAGTAATCTTTGGGAACAGAAAATAACTAGTGAAGATCTTGGAGGAAACCTCAGACTGTTTATTAGAAAGTCCAGGTTGGCTTCTTTGAAAGCAAATGAATGGTGGTTGTAGAGCCAACCAAGGGGGCTGCCTTTTATCCCTGTCCCACTTCACGTTTGTGTTCATGAATGCCTGTGCTGGGTGGTGGGAATATAGCCAGGAAGCGGTGTTTCTGCTTCTGGCTCCCCACCCTCTTCCCCAGTCCAGCCCGTTTTCCACAGCTCCATAGAGATCCAGAGCGGTTTCTCTAAAATACAGTTCTGACCATGTCCTGCGGTATCATGAAGCTGTACAGAGATGAGATCATATCGTATTGTTGTATCCTCCGTGTACTTGGCATCAGTCAGGTGCAGCTGAGACCCTTCACAACTTGGCTTCTGCTTCCCTCTTCCAGCCTCATCTCCCTTTCCCCGACCTTTCACTGTCTACACCAGCTGTGCTAAACTCCTGCCTGCTCTGAGGAATGCGCCAAGTTCTGTCCCTCCTTGGGCCTAACCAGTGCTACCTTGTTTGCTCTGAGGCCTCAGGCCCCAACCCTCCCATTTTCCCTCTTCTGTTAACTTCTGTCTGTCCTTCTGCCTCAGTTCAGACCTCACTTCCACCAGAAGACATCTCAGAACTGACCTTCAGAACTGGCCCAGTGCTATTCTATTTTATTTCATTCAGCATTTACCCTATCATAGTATGTGCCACATGCTATTTATATTGCCTATTACTTATCAGTATGCTTCCAGAAACAATAACTGGCACCTATCAGGCATTCAGATATTTTTAAAAGGGCCACTGAATGATTAGATAAATTAAGCAATACTGGATAGGTTGTCAGGGATTTTGTTTTTTTTCTCTGCATCCCCGGCATCTGTTGTAATGTTTGGCTCATGGTAAGTGTATACTACTGAATGTTTTCAAGTTAATGCATTAAATGTGAACAGGACACAAGGCTTATACACGTACATGTAGATATATTGGGACAATTACCTGTTACAGTAGGACAATTCAACCCAAGGTCCAAGGCCCAAGTGGGTAATTGACACTGTCAGGTGCCTTCTGAGGGAATATTCTGCATGGAATTGACCCCTAGGGAGTAATAACCACCAATTGCTCTCCTTCAAGGAGAGTGGGTACCAGAGTAATATATTTAAAACAAATCAGTGGTTCTCCTGGCTTTATCTTAAATGCCTTCTTCCCCCCACTCCCAGTACAAATACAACTTAGCATGGTTTACAATTCCAAACCCTGCAGTTTTCCCTTAGTATGGCTTTCTGGACACAGCTGCCTCCCTTTTCCCAACCACCATGCCCTCCATGACAGCCTTATCGAACCATCTGCAATTCTCCACGCCCACTCCACTCTGCAGGCCTTGAATCTTCAGTTGATCTTCCCTCTTTCTGAAATGTTTCTTCTCAGTTCTCTGCTTAGAGAAATCTTTCTCATCTTCAAACCCACATTCAAAATATCATCCCTACTATGAACACTGCTCTAGCTGTTCCAAGCAGTTTGCCATTCCATTTTCCTTATACCCAGAGGAATTTGTACAGACCCCTACAATAAAACATATAATAATTATTATGTCTTTATGATAGATAGTGAGCATCTTGATGTCAAGAAGTAATGCCTATTTGTTTTTCATATACTCAACTCTCTGCATACTGGTAGGTACCTAATAATTTTTTTGTTATAATAAGTGGATAAAAACTGATATCTTAATTTCATACTGTCTTAGTCAGTTTGGGCTACTATAACTAAATATCATCAACTGGGTGGTTTGAACAGCAGAGTTCCCTCTTCCTGGCGTGCAGATGGCCACCTTCTTGTTGTGTCCTCATATGGCAGAGAGGAAGCTCTAAGACAGGGTGTCCAACTCGTTTTCAGCAGGGGCCACATTAGCCTCATGGTTGCCTTCAAAGGGCCAAATGTAATTTTAGGACTGTATAAATGTAACTACTCCTTAACAGTTAAGTAAGAGCTCAGCGCTGCTGCTGGGTGGAAATAAGGTGCAGAGCTGGATAAAACAAGGTGGAGGGCTGGACTCAGCCCGTGGGCCTTTGTGTTTGCCACCTGTGCTCTAAGATCTCTCTCTTCCTCTTCATACAGGGGCACTAATACTATCATAGGGGCTCTACATAATCTCATTTAAACCTAATTAGTGCTCGAGTAAATTTGGTTTTCAATAAAAATACAAATGATTTAGTTTAAAATGTTTGGGACAGAAATATTAATTCTGAGTTGTGAATTTAAGAATTCATTTGACCTTCATTTTGTTTATGTGGTGTATGACCTTTATTGATTTGTGAGTATTTTACTATCCCTGCATCCCTGGGATGAATCCCACTTTATCATGGTGTAAGATCTTTCTAATGTATTGCTGGATCTGGATTGCCAATATTCTGTTGAGAATTTTAGCATCTATGTTCTATAGAAATGTTGGCCTGTAGTTTTGAATAGATGCTGAAAAAGCATTTGATAAAATCCAGCACCCATTTATGATAAAAGCACTCAGCAAAGTGGGAATAGAGGGAGTGTACCTCGATGTAATAAAGACCATATATAAAAAACCTACTGTCAACATCCTACCCAATGAGCAAAAACTAAAATCTTTCCTCTTAAGATCAGGAACAAGGCAGGGGTGTCTGCTTTCACCACTCACCTTTCTTTGTTTTTCTTTGTTTTTTTAAAAATAATTTTATTTAGTTATTTTTCAAGTACAGTTTTTTGTCTATTTCTCCCATCCCAGCCCCCGCCCCCACCCTGTGCTCCCACCTCCCTCCCATTTCCACCCCCCTTAGTTCTCGTCCCTGTGTCCTTCATATTTGTTCCTCCAAATCCCTCCCCCTCTTTCCCCCTTAAATTCCCTTCCCTCTCCCCTCTGGTCACTGTCCCCTTGTCCTCTATTTCAGTGTCTTTGTTTTTATTCTGCTTGCTTGTTTGTTTTGTTGTTTAGCTTCCTGTTAAAGGTGAGATCATATGGTATTTGTCTTTTAACTCCTGGCCTATTTCACTCAGCATAATGCTTTCCAGTTCTATCCATGTTGTTGCAAGGGGTAGTAGCTCTTTCTTTCTCTTTGCTGCATAGAATTCCATTGTGTATATGTACCACAATTTTTTTATCCATTCATTTACTGACGGGCACCTAGGTTGCTTCCAACTCTTGGCTATTGTAAATTGTGCTGCTATGAACATTATGGTGCATAGGTTTTTTGAAATTGATGTTTTAGGATTCTTAGGATATAATCCTAGCAGCGGAATTGCTGGGTCAAAAGGCAGGTTGATTTTTATTTTTCTGAGAAAATTCCATACTGTTTTCCATAATGGTTGTACCAGTCTGTAATCCCACCAACAGTGAACTAAGGACCCCTTTTCCCCACACCCTCTCCAACATTTGTTGTTAGTTGCTTTGTTTATGGTAGCCATCCTGACTGGTGTAAGGTGGTATCTCATTGCACCACTCACCTTTCTTAACATAGTACTGGAAGTTCTGGCTATAGTGATCAGAAAAAAAAAAAGAAAAAGAAAAAGTAAAAGAAAAAAAAGGCATCCAAATTGGAAAGGAGGAAGTAAAACTGTTATTATTTGAAGATGACATGACAGTATACATAGAAAACCCTATAGTCTCCACCAAAAAACCACTAGACCTAATAAGTGAATTTGCAAAATAGAGGGATACAAAGTTAATATTTAGGAGTTAGTGGAATTTTTATAAAATAACAATGAACTATCAGAAAGAGAAACTGGGCAAAAATCCCATTTACTATAGTAGCAAGAAAAATAAAAGTATCTAGCAATAAATTTAACCAAGGAGGTAAAAGACCTGTACCTGGAAAACTACAGAACACTGAAGAAAGAAATTGAGGAAGATACAAATAAATGGAAGCATATACCATGTTCATGAATTGGAAGAATTAACATTAAAATGTCCATACTACCCAAAGCAATCTATAGATTCAACACAATTCCCAGTAAAACTTAATGGCATATTTCACAGATCTGGAACAAATATTCCAAATATTTATAAGGACCAAAAAAGACCTCGAATAGCCTCAGCAATCTTGAGAAAAAAAAAAAAAAAGTAGGAGGGATCACAGTACCTGATATAAAACTATACTCCAAGGCCACTGTAATCAAAACAGTCTGGTACTGATATAAGAACAGGTGATCAGTGGAACAGAATAAAGAACCCAGAAATAAAGCCTTGTCTCTATGGTCAATTAATACTTGACAAAGGGGGCATGTGCATACAATGAGTAAAAGTAGCATATTCAGTAAATGATGTTAGAAGAACTGGACCATACATGCAAAAAAATGGAACTAGATCACCAGCTTATAGCATACAACAGAATGAACTGAAAATTGATAAGAGGCTTAAATATAAGTCATGATACCATAAAAGTATTAGAGGGAAAGGCAGTAAAATCTCAGACATCCCACATAGCAATATTTTTGTTGATATATCTCCTACGGTAAGGGAAATAAAAACAAATGGGACTACATCAAACTAAAAAGCTTCCAAATGGCTAAAGAAATCATCATCAAAATGAAAAGGGACCTGACCATATGGGAAAACATATTTTCCAATGATACATCACACAAGGGTTTGATCTCCAAAATATATAAAGAACTCATATAACTGAACACCAGGAAAACAAACAATCCAAGTAAAAAATAGGCAAAGGACCTGAATATACACTTCTCCAGGGAGGACATACAGATGGCCCATAGATGTATGAAAAAAATCTCAACAACACTAGCTATTTGAGAGAAACACATTAAAACCACAGCGAGATATCACCTCACACCAGTCAGAATGGCCATCATAAATAAATCAACAAACAAGTGCTGGTCAGGTTGTGGAGAAAAGGGAACTCTAGTCCATTGTTGGTGGGAATGCAGACTGGAGCAGCCACTGTAGAAAACTGTGTGGAATTTCCTCAAAATATTAAAAATGGAACTGCCTTTTGACACAGCAATTCCACTGCTGGGAAATACCCTAAGAATCCTGAAATACCAGTTCAAAAGAACTTATGCTCCCCTATGTTAGTAACAGCACTATTTACAATAGCCAAGTGCTGGAAGCAGCCTATGTGCCCATCAGTAGATGAGTGGATCAAAAAACTGTGTTACATTTGCACAGTGGAATATTATGCAGCAGAAAGAAAGAAGGAACTCCTACTTTTTGCTATGGCATTGATGGAACTGGAGAATATTATGCTAAGTGAAATAAGCCAGTCAGTGAAAGACACATACCATATGATCTCACTAATAAGAGGAATCTAATGAACAAAATAAAACTAATGAGCAAAATAGAACCAGAGGCATAGAAATATGGAACAGACTGACAGTGGCCAAAGGAGAGGGAGAAGGGGGATAATGGTGGAAAGAAGGGGAAGGGACTAATCAAAGAATGTGTATGAATGTGACCCATGGACATGACAACAGGGTGGGGATTGACTCAGGGAGTAAGGGTTGGGCTGGGTGGAATAGGGCATAGGGAGAAAAATTGGGACAACTATAATAGAACAATAATAAAAAACTGAAAAAAAGAGTGCATTTGAAACAAGGATTAAACAGTAATTCAAATAAGGTATAAATATTCTACATGTAAACTTAAAAAGCAAGTAGTTTAGTGTTATGAGAGTATTTAATATTCATGCAATAATTCAAATTAAGAAATGTACCACATTCTTTTATAAAATATATTACATGAATATGGTTTAAAACTAAGTAGAGTTTAATAGCAAAATATAGAAACAATTTTAAGTATGAGAAGGACTTAGAGCACAAGTGGCAAACACGAGGCCTGTGGGCCAAATCTGGCCCTCCACCTTGTTTTATCCAGTCCAGCACCTTGTTTCTACCTGGCAGCAGTGCTGAGCTTTTGCTTAACTGTTAAGGAGTAGTTACATTCATGCAGTCCTAAAATTACATTTGGCCCTTTGAAGGCAACTGTGAGGCTGTTGTGGCCCCCAGTGAATATGAGTTTGATGCCCCTGATTTATAGTGTCTAAAGGAATATATTTACTAGACGATAACCTAGAATTACCTGGCTATTGAGAATCTGCACAGGTGGAAATGCTACTGGCATTCAATGAGGAATTGATGAACGAATGAATAAATATATATTATTTAAATTTTTTTTACTTTGGCACATCCAAAATGATCTTTTCTTCCTTCAAGAAACTCTAAACAAACCTAATTAAGATATATTGTTATTTTCACTTAAAATTTTTTTACTAAATCACCGTTGAAATCTGCATATTGACAGTGAGCAACATTATCTGGAGATTCAAGACACATGTACTTGTCCCTATCTAAAATGAGGAAACAGTGTGAACAAAATACAAGGTCTGTCCAGAAAGTATCCGTCCATATACTATGAAAAATAGAGACATTTACTGAAGAAGATACAAGATCCAAGAAATACTGTATACAGGAGTAGGCACCTTCAAAGTAGGCACCTTGGGACCTCACACAGTTATCCCAGCCACCGGCTGCCCAGTCATATTTTTTCTGAATCTCATCAACAGTGTGAAATCTCTTCCCTTTCTAAGGTGATTTTAATTTTGGGAAAAGCCAGAAGTTGCAAGGTGTCAAATCTGAATTGTAGGAGGGCTTAGTCACCTGGGTGATTTGATGTTTCACCAAAAACTCTGCACAAGACATGATGCCTGAATGGGTGAGTTGTCGTGATGAAGCTGTCAATCACCAGTTGCCCATAGCTGTGGCCTTCTGAATCATCCAGATAGTTTCCATGGAGGAATGTTCAAGCTTAACTCAAACTCTGATGCAGATTCGTTGCTCTACTTGGGCAGTCATTTTGAATGTGATGGCCACACATTACACATGCTCACTGAGTGGCATCTACTGCCCCCACTGACTAGTACAGTGAAGTCATCATTGTACATGCATGAGTATTCCAGTCCTCTGTCTTTGGCTGCTAGGTTACATCGATGTCGTGCAAACCATTCTCGTTATTAATGATGGTTGGACTTTTTCCGGATGGACCTCATATATTTAGTAAGCAGGAGTCGTGGAGGTTGTTTGTGCAAGAGACTACTCACAGCTGTCTGAACTGCACTGATGTTTCCCATATAACCAGCAGCCTGCATCTAATTTTATAATTTGAAAAAAATCACTGGTCAGCCTTAAGCCTGTATGAGACTTAAATTTTAACACGTTATGCTTATTATATTTAAAAATTACTCTATATCTCACAGTTGAGTGAAAAAATAATTGTTCCAGATAAATGTGTTAGTGGAACAGAATAGACAGTATGGAAACAGACCCAGGTCAATGTAGCCAACTGACCTTTGACTAAAGAGCAAAGGCAATACAATAGAGCAAAGAGAGTCTTTTCAACAAACAATGGTGGAACAACTGGACATCCACATGTGAGAAAACTAACCTAGACACAGACCTTTTATCCACAAAAATTAACTCAAAATGGACTTAACTCAAGACTCAGAAAGTTCAAAGAATTTGTCCAACATCACATGGCTAATAAGTGTGGAAGTCAGATTGCAAACTCAAGTTTATCTGACTCAAAAATGTACATCGAAATGAACTACAGAGCTAGTGCCCACCCACCTCCAGTGACTGCTATTGGCTAAGTCCCTGGGGGCTGGCCTCTGTGCAGGTTCTGTCCCCACTCAGGTTCTAGACTACCTTGGTTTAGAACTCTGTTCTTGGTGGTTTTCTGCTTCTGTGACATTTATTTTACTTCTCTGTGCCTCAGTTTACTCATCTTTAAGATAGAGAAGTAGAGAACTATAACAGTGTTTCCCCATCAGGTCATTCTGAGGACTAAGTAAAATGCAAAACTATAAAACCCCTATTATATAACATAGGAGAAAACCTAGATGACCTTGGGTATGGCAATGACTTTTTAGGTACAGTACCAGAAGCATCATTCAGAAAATACATAATTGATAAGCTGAACTTCATTAAAATTAGAAACTTCTTTCTGCTCTGTGAAATGTCAAAAAATGAGAAGACAAGCACAGACTGGGAGAAAATTTTTGCAAAAGACATCTGGTAAAGGGCTGTTATCAAAAATATACAAGTAACTCTTTAAAATCCCACAGTAAGAAAACAACCCAAATAAAAGAATGTGCCAAATACCTTAATTGAGACCTTACCAAAGAAGCTATGCAGATGGCAAATAAACTTATGAGAAGATGTTCCACATAACATGTCATTAGGGAAATGCAAGTTAAAATGAGATACCACTACACATTATTGGAATGTCCAAAACAGGAACTATGATGATACCAAATGCTGACAAAGACGTAGAGCAACAGACACTCTCATTCATTGCTGGTGGGAATGCAAAGTGATACAGCCACTTTGGAAGACAGTTTGGTGTTTTCTGTGGTGTTTCAAAACTAAATATACTCATACTACACAATCAAGCAATTGTGGTCCTTAGTTTTTATCCAGAGGAGCCTGAAAATTTATGTTCTCACAAAAACCTGCACATGAATGTTTATAGCATCTTTATCTATATTTGCCAAGACTTCAAATCATCAAGGTGTCCTTTAGAAGGTGATTGGATAAATATGCTGCTGCATCTAGACAATGGAACATTATTTAGTGCTAAAAAGAAATGAGCTATTGAGACATGAAAAGACGTGGAATAAACTTAAATGCATATTACTAACTGAAAGAAGTCAATATGAAAAGGCTTCATATTATATGATTTCAACTATATGACATTCTGGAAAAGGCAAGAGCTATGGAGACAGTTAAAAGATCAGGGTTGGGGTTTAGGGAGGGGTGAATAGGCAGAACTATGAGGATTTTTAGAGATTTGGAAAATACTCTATATGATACCACAATGATGGACACATGTCTTTATTCACTTGTCCATGTCCATAGAATGTACACCAATAGTGAACCCTATGGTAAACAAAACTAGGTACTTTGGGTGATTGTGATGTGTCAGAGTATCTTCATTGACGACAACAAATGTACCGTTCTGGTAGGGGATGTTGATCGTGGGAAAAGCTATATAGCATGGGGGCACGTGGTATCTGGGAAATCTCTGAACCTTCCTCTCAACTTTGCTGTTAACCTAAAACTGCTTTTAGAAAACCAAATTCTTAAGGAAAACCATCATATTCTTATATTTCTACTCACTCCCATGTTCTGGTTTTCTTCCTCACATCATTCTCAGTCAGTATCTTTACTATCAGAATAAAATGATTACTTTTTCTTTAGAAAAGTAATTGTTCTATAGGATTTCACACTATGTTAGAGCATAGCTGAAACTTAATTCTTCAGGTGTCTTATGGCTACTTCATATGATTTTTATATAAAATTTGCAGTGGAAAAAGGTGAGAATGTCCTGAAATTTTTGCATGTGATTGGATGCTTACTTACCCCCAAGAAGCCAGAAGAAGGGCACAGCAAAGTCATTCTTAAGTCTGAAATGGCATCTCACACAAATATGTTGCTTAAATGACCCACTGTGTAATAGGGCATGCGATCAATAGCACATCCGATCAATAATAACAACAACTATTTGCCATGTCAAAATACATTCTAAGTAGCTTACATGTGCTGACTCAGTCCTCAGAATGACCTTATGGGGAAACACTTATAGTTCTCTCCTTCTCTATCTTAAAGATGAGTAAACTGAGGCACAGAGAAGTGAAATAAATGTCGTAGAAGCAGAAAACCACCAAGTACAGTGATCGGAGTTCTAAACCAAGGTAGTCTAGAACCTGAGTGGAGGCGTAACCTGCACAGAGGCCAGCCCCCAAGGACTTAGCCAATAGCAGTCACTGGAGGTGGGTGGGCACTAGCTCTGTAGTTCATTTTGATGTACATTTTTGAGTCAGATAAACTTGAGTTTGCAATCTTATTTCCACACTTATTAGCCATGTGATGTTGGACAAATTCTTTGAACTTTCTGAGTCTTAATTTCTCGATAAGTAAAATGGGAGAATATTTATCTTAGAGTTGTGGGTGAATTAAGTGAGGTATCCTGTGAGAAGCACTGGTGCAGAGCACTTGTTTAATAAAGGGATGCTATTGCTTTTATTCTGGAGAGTACACCAAATCTGTTTGTGCTCAGGTACCACTCTTTGAGAAGCATTCTTTGGAGGAAGTAGGGGTGGTCCTTGTATCTGTAGCTGTTTGTTTTGGACCTATTTTGGAATTACGCTTTCTCACTAATTCAAGAAGAAATGAATGTAAGGTCTATGTTCTGTTATGACTTCCAATAAGCATCTTGACATGATTTCAGAAAAACTCTTAAAACAATATCTCATAGAAATATATTGCTTAATGTGACATGTGTACTAGAGGAAAAGGCTCTATGCCTGCCAGGGTCTTGGCTCTCTCCTTCTCCGTTTATAAATGGGAAGCAGCTGCTCAGTCTGTGGGCAAGTCCTTGAGCAGAAGCGATAAAAATCAGAAGAATGTCACCTCCGTGTGGGCCTCCTGCTTGTCGGGAAAGACCGCAGGGAGCACCGACCACTGTAAGATCAGGCACTGGAACATGCCCGTGCCCTTGCATTCTCCCTGACACCTTTCCCAAGTTCAGCTGGAGACCCTCATTACTTTGTGAATGATTGGAGCATTCCAAAGAGAAACTGTTTGATTTTTTTCTTGCTAATTTAGCTCTTGTAGTCCAATTCAGAGAAATAGTTGTGAAAGGCAAAGATTTTGATGTGTAAGAACCAGGCTATTAGAGATTTAAAAAAGCATTTCAGAAATCTAAAGTTAAAGCTTTGAAGGGACAGAGCATAAAGTTAATCCATACACAATATAAATTAGGACAATAGATGACCAGTGAGAAGTCCCTAACTTGGGGGTGAAGGGAGGGCAGGGGATGAGGAACCCAGAAACTGATGAAAGAAGGGGGACTAAGAAGGAAGCCAGTGGGCGCCATTGCTTGGGGAGCCCTCACGTAGGGGCAGGGTCGGCAATGGACTAAAGGGGTCCATTTGCCAGTGTGCATCAAGCAAAATAAGATGTGAACAGGAGTTTGCAGCAAAGAAAGTAAGGGTTTATTTTTAGGAAGTGGCCCATGCCCACAGACAGGTTAGCTCACACTCAAAAACCTGGCTCCCTGATAGTTTCTAGGGGATGAGTCATAGAGGGGAAAAATCACTAATCACAGCGACTAAAGGGTTGTGGTCAGGGCCGTGGTCTCTACTGATTGGTTGGCTAGGGTAGGGGGTAGGTGATCATTGCAGCTGGTCCTGACGTCACCGTGGCCTCACTTCATCTAGTTTCATCACTTTCCTGGGTTTGGAACTGAGAGACAACCAAGGCGTAGATGTTACCTTTAATTTGCCTGAAACTCTGTCTCTGTGGACAATAGACCCCAGGCTTTGTGCCTTAGATTATTTGGTGCTGATCAGAACCTCACTGTCTTGAGGACCTAATGCTTAGGGAAGTGTAAGGGAAGTGTAAGTGTAAGGTCATGTAAGGGAGGAGACAGGTGAGTCAGGGTGCTGGGTGAGGCAAGGTTAAATCAAAAGGAAACGGAGGAGAAGAAGCCATGATGAAGAAATGAAGTTTCTACATGGTTATAGGGTCAGCCTGACAGAATGCCCAGTCGCTGCTGGAGTGATCCCCTTCAAGGCCAGAAACATGAGGCTGTGGGCATGTGTCTCCCCAGCACAATGTCCATCTGAGTGGACAGTCTGAGTGATGGCTGCTGCTGAGGCTCTGTGTCAGCTCCCTACAGACATGCCCTTTGTCCTCTGGCAGAAGTGATGCTGTGTGTGCATGAATGTTTCACTTGGCCCATCTGAAGTAACTTGCCTGGCTAACCCTGAACTTAGACAGCACAGCACACTCACAGCACCCCTGAACAGAAGAGTGGGATCTTGGATTTACCACTGGACATGCAGTGCAGCAAAAGGCCTCTCAACCTCTGGACCTGAGCAGCTGAACAGAAATAGCCAAACACATTGTCAGGTTTGGGCTGGACAAATTGTAACCCTCATGCGCTGTGAAGAGCAAGCATGGTGTACTTTGTAAAAATGATTTATGTCCTGCTATTCACAGTAAAGTTGGTTACCATATTAGTTTATGAATAAATAGTGGGAAACTGTTGATCAGCAGAGACTCTGTGTAGTAAGAGATAGCTGACTCTTAGGTGGGAGGAAACACAGAGGTAATAAAAGGGGCATTACTTGCTTTTCCATTGCAGAAATCATTTTGAGACAAATGCTGCTTGCAAAAAGGTCATCCTTTCTATGTAACTTGTAGGAGATCATTTTGAAAGTTTTCCGGACTTGGCCTTATGGGTGTTTCAGCTCCAAAGTACTTTCATAGTTATTATTCCATTTGTTCTTTTTTATACTCTCAGGAGGAAGCAAAGCACGTTTTTGTAAATCCTGCTCTACAAAGGCTGAAGTAGTGTTTGTAGGGTGGGCAAACTGAGGAACAAATGAAATAAATGACCTTGGATAAACCTACTGCCATGGATCTCTTCTGATGTCAAAAAGGTGGTATTTACAATCATTTGGTAAATGCATGTATGAAGAAAATGTAGATGTTCTGAAATGAATGTTTTCAGAGTTCTCTGGGAACATTGGTGGATCTACATTTCCCTAGGAAATCAAATACACTCTCTCCATGAAATTTAGGGACTTGAAAGGAGAGTAGCACCTTTAATTTTATAATAATACTATTAGTCATTTTCCAAAAACTGAAGCCCCCTTTATTTTGTTTGAAGGGGACTTCAGCGGGGGTTTGAAAGGCTCTTCTACCCAAGTCAAAGCTGTTATGGTAAATAATTCTTCCCTAATGCTCCCCAACAATAGTCATGGCTTCAGTCCTTTATGTTTTAGAGTATTTTATCATCACCTTGCCTGGCACAGACATGTAGGATCTAAGTAACTCTATAGTTCAAATTGCTGATGCTGTATACTTGGAAGCATCTTGGTGCCAAAAGGCAGTGAAAGGCAGGATCCATTTGGAGACTTTACATCCTCTCTGTCATGAGGGGCTGATGAATGAAGAAGGTAGGACACTCATCAGGACAAACATCTCTGATTTGGGAGTGAAAGTTGCATTATCAAAATTATGCCTCTAATATTAACCCTGGTGTTTGTCACAGTATATAATTGTGGTGATGTGGATGGAAGTTAATGGCAGACTGAAAAGAGGTTTGCTGGATGATGGGGTTTTTGTGACACATGTAAACCTAAGTTTTAAAATGGTACCCAGTGGTCCCAGACAGGTGACTCAGTTGGTTGGATTGTCATCGCATACACCAAAGGGTTATAGGTTCAACTCCCAGTCAGGGCACATACGTAGGTTACAGGTTCAATCCCCAGTCGGGAGTGCCTGTGGGAGGCAACTGACCAATGTTTCTCTCTCACACTGATTTCTTTCTCTCTTCCACACACAAATCTCCCCTTCCTCTCTCTCTCAAATCAGCAAACATGTCCTGGGGTAAGGATTAAAAATACATTTTAAAATAATAAATAAATAAACAAATAAATAAATAAATATAAAAAAGCACTAATGAGCCTCATACAACTCTGTAAAATGGGTAAGGAGAGTATTATCTCTATTTTATGGGTGAGGAAACTGTGGTTAAAAAAAGGTAAAACAACTTTCCCAGTGTTCTACACTCAATCATCTTTAATTTCTCTCACTAACATTCAAATCATAGGGATTCCAGAAGGAGAAGAGGAAGAGTAAGAAAATGCTTAACTTATTTGAAAATATGAGAAAGGAAAACTTCCCCAATCTGGCAAAGGAAATAGACATCCAGGAAGTCCAGGAAGCTCAGAGAGTCCCAAAGAAGTTGGACCCAAGGAAGCACACACCAAGGCACATCATAATTACATTACCCAAGATTAAAGATAAGGAGAGAATCCTAGAAGCAGCAAGAGAAAAGGAGAGAGTTACCTACAAAGGTGTTACCATAAGACTGTCAGCTGATTTCTCAAAAGAAACCTTGCAGGCAAGGGGCTGGAAAGAAGTATTTAAAGTCATGAAAGGCAAGGACCCACATCCAAGCAGCAAAGCTTTCATTTAGAATGGAAGGGCAGATAAAATGCTTTCCAGATAAGGTCAAGTTCAAGGAGTTCATCATCACCAAGCCCTTGTTATATGAAATGTTAAAAGGACTTATCTAAGGAAAAAGAAGATCAAAACTATGATTAGTAAAATGACAATAATCTCACAACCACCAACAACTTAACCTAAAAACAAAAGCAAAAGCAAACAACTAGAACAGGAACAGAATCACAGAAATGGAGATCACATGGAGAGTTATCAGTGGGGGCGGGAAAGCAGAAGGAGAGTGGGGGAAAAGGTACAGGGAATAAGAAGCATAATTGGTAGGTACAAAACAGACAGGGGGAGGTTAAGAATAGTATAGGAAATGGAGCAGCCAAAAAGCCAAAGAATTTATATGTACAACCCATGGATATGAACCAAGGGGGACAGAATATAGGAGGGAAGGGGGATGCAGAGCAGAGGGGAACAAAGAGGAAAAAAGATGGGACAACTCTAATAGCATAATCAGTAAAATATACTTAGAAAAAAGAGAGAATTCTCAATGTGGGAATTCTCCAAGAGAAAGTGGAAGGTTTTGATAATACTTACCTATAACTCAGATCATTGCATGGTGATGGAGGAGGCAACTCTCAAGGGTTGCTTTAATTGTTGGGGCAATGGGAGTCTCCAGTTATCTTCTAGAGATTGTGAGTGTAAGTGGGAAGGATCTGTAAATTCAAGGTTAAAGACCAGTGGTGTAATGTAACATTAACTGTAAATGGCCTGCTTAGGAAACATCAAGTGGTACATTTTAGCAGCAACATAAACACTGAGAACACACGAACTGAATCAGTGGATAGCTAAGAAAAGTGGGGCACATTTAACTGCTGTAGTCTCTGAGAGTTGAGGAAAATGGACTTAGCAGGATTTCAGGTAGAAACAAGTAAAGGAAATTCTCAGGCCCATTTTTACATCCGCCACCTAACCAGGCAACCAAAATTGCAAACGCTTCTGAAATGATTTCAGCAGCATTTGCCGTTACGGTAACTCTCTTTGATTTTAGGAGAGATGCTAGACCTGGAGCTGACAAACCTTGAGCCGTGGGCCAGATCTAGCCCGCTGCCTCCGATTGTAAATGCAGTTTTACTGGAACACAAACACCCCCACTTGTTCCCACACTGTCTTTTATTGCTTTCCTACTACAAAGGCAGAGTTGAGTAGCTGTAACAAAAACCACATGGCACCCAAATAAAAAAAATTAATTCTCTGGCTTTTTACAAAAAAAGTTGCTGATCTTTGTCCTAGACCTTTAATGGCAAAATGCTTTAATCTCAATGCCAGCACTAATTAGTGAGAAGTGGCTGCTTGGACCGCTGTCTTGAATACCCTAAAACTACCTCTCTGGTCAATGAAAAAGAGTGCTGAGATCAATTAGCAAAGTCTGTGTAGGCACAGAAGCTAGGATTGGTGGCAGTTGTGCCAAGTATTTGCCATCCCCTACTGTAGGCTTTCGTTTTCCCACACTACTGTGAGGCCAGCCTAAGTCAAGGAATTCCCTGATGTCTGGAGGTGCTTAAAAAAGGCAGATGAGGTGATGTCTGGTGTAAGGCAATGCTAGCACCTTGCCAAATAAATTAAGATAACTAACCTTAGATATGACATGAACATTATAAACTTTGCTATACACCTGACAAATGCTATCATATTTATCCCTACCAATCTGGCAGATAGATATTTGTCTTTGTTTTATGGCTGAGGAAATTAAGATTCAGGGAAGTTCAGGAACTTTTGCTATTGAACCCAAATGTGTTTCCAAAGACAGTAATTTCATAAGTTTGTTGGGTTAAATTAAATTCGAGAAGAATCACAATGTCATTATCAGCCTTTCCTACTGCATAAAATCCAACAATTGGAAATTAAAGCTATATCTCTAAGAGAAATATTCTCGAGAGACTGAAACTATTGCTATTCACACTTTAATTAGACCACTTTACCTCTTAAAAAAAACTACTGTAATTTTGAACCTGGTATAAATGTCGTAGGGTGGTGATTTTTTTGTTTTGTTTTTTGCTTGTTTGTTTGCTTTAGCAAAGAAAATTGGAGAAGTATTGTTGGAGCTTGAAGTGTTCTTAAGGGAAACTAGTATAGTCAGAGATTCAATGTTGGATAAAGAAGAATATTTGAACCATGGCTAAGATCCAATAGGTAGACATAGGATAAATTGTGCCTGCCTAGTGTTTTGGTCAATGTTGTTTTGATTGCAACAAACTGAAACCTTTCAGAGATCATTTATCTCAAGGAGTATTTGTTTCAAACATTATGTTTTCATGGAATTTAAGGGCAGAAAAGTATACCCGATCTTCACAAGGAAGTCGATATAACTAGAAATTCTCTCTTTCTCTCACTCACACACCCCCCCTCCACTACCTGCTTTATTTTTCTGTTTTTTCTTTCCTGTGGTTCTCTATGTTTGTGGTAGAAAAATTTCATCCCCAGCCAAGAATAGCATTACGTTCCAGACTTTATCACAGGTCTAGCGTGGGGAATTTCATATGTGCATTTGAAACAATGAATAATATTGGAATAATATTGCATGTCAACTATAATTAAAAAACCGAAGGGCATTGTATTGATTTCTTCTAATACCTCTGTGAAATTCATAGCCAGTAGATTATTTTATAGTACAAAGTCGTTTATAATGTGCTTTTTGAAAATGTCGTATGACCCCATCTGTCAGAAAAGTGTGAGAAACTGTCTTTAACTAGAAAAAAACTGTAAATCTTCATTCATATTTCAAAAGAACCTTATGCACCCCAATGTTCATAGCAGTACAATTTACCATAGTCAAGTGCTGGAAGCAACCTAAGTTCCCATCAGTAATGAGTGGATCAAAAAACTGTGGTTCATTTACACAATTGAATTCTATGCAGCAGAAAGAAAGAAGTACCTTCTACCCTTTGAGACAGCATGGATGGAACTGGAGAGCATTATGCTGAGTGAAATAAGCTGGGTGGTGAGGGACAAATACCATATGATCTCACCTTTAACTGGAACATGATTAACAAAAGGAATAAGCAAGCAAAATGTGACCAAAGACATTGAAATTGAGAATAGGCTGACAGTGACCAGAGGGGAGAGGGGAGGGGATAATGGGGGGAAAGGGTGAAGGGTTTACAGGAACAACTATAAAGGACACATGGACAATAAGAAGGGAGGGGTGGAAACAGGGGAAGGTGGGGAGGGGTAGGGTTGGGGGAAAACTGTATTTGAACAACAGTTAAGGAAATTTTAAAAAGTCATAGTCTCAAGAAATTTAGGGATGTGAGCAAATGAACATGATATAGTGTTAAATGAACAAAATAAGGATGAAAGACTATATTTATAGCATGATATCTCTTTTTTCACAACTCTGTGTGTAGTTATAAATAAATGAATAAGAAAGGGCCTGGAAGGAAATATATCAATAGAAATGAACTATGTAGTGAGTCTACAGATGATATCTATTTTTGTCTCTAATATTGAATATACTGCAGAGAAAACAAACTAATTTTCTAATAAGAAAACAAGACCACACATTAATTTCTTAAGAGAAATATAAATTGAAGAAACACTTCTGTAGCTATGGAAAATTTTAAAGATTACATGATAATTACTTCTAAAAAAATTTTACAGACTGACCATTTCACAATGAGCTCTCTGATATCCTGGCGTAGAAGTCAAAATTAGTACATTTGAATCCTAAATTAAACACATTTTTGAAAAGCACCTAATTTCATGGATATTATCCATGAAACGAAAAGCACAGAATCATTTAATAAAACTGAACATACAATATGATGAAATTTTGCAAAAACATAGTATATGGGTAGGTGGCTGTGTGCACAGAAAAAATGAAAAACATTAATTAAACAACAATTATTTCTGGATAGTAAGATTATGAATATTTTTTCTTTGTTATAGTCTTCTGTACTTTCTAATTATTTTAAGTCTTTATCATATCATTTTTTGGTGTCCAGGCAAGACATCCAATGACAAACAACATTACAAACAAGAATGAATAACAAGGATTTTGCAACAGTAATCATTTTTTTTGTAGGCTCAAATGAGTTTGAGCCTACAAATGAATTGCACAGCAATTCTCATGTGTACACAATGAAATTTAAGAGAAAAATAGAAGAATCCTAAGTTTTTATTGCTAATTTTTCCCACTGTAGCATTCCAGCTAAGCAAGTTTAAAACCACCAATGTTAGTAAAAACTGAATGAAGATTTACAGTTTTTTTCTAATTAAAGACAGTTTCTCACACTTTTTTGACAGATGGGGTCATACTACATTTTCAAAAAGCACATTGTAAACGACTTTGTACTTTAAAATAATCTACTGGCTATGAATTTCACAGAGATATTAGATGAAATCAATACAATGCCCTTCGGTTTTTTAATTATAGTTGACATACAATATTATTCCAATATTATACATTGTTTCAAGTGCACAGCAGTGATTTGCCATTTATATTCTTTATGATAGGATCATCACAATAAGCCTAGTGACCATCTGTCACCACACGGTGTTATTAGGATGACATTGACTGTTTTCCTTATGCTATGCATTATATCCCAGTAACTTTTTTTCAATAACTGGAGGTTTATCCCCTTCACCTTTTTCACCATCCTCCCCCCTCACCTCTGGCACCCATCAGTTTGTTCTCTGTGTGTTAAGTCTGTTTCTGTTCAGTTTCTGTGCTCTCAGTACACGAGCAGCCCTTTCAGGAGAGCCCTCTGCTCTGTTCTATGTGTGCAAATGCAGATTTGCATACATAGAAAGTATCCCGGGTCAGTGATATTTTCCTCTGAAAGACAAAGAAAAATTCTTCATTTTAGTGAGCTAATCTTCTATTATAGCCTGTTCTTCTGTTTTAACAAGACACTATATTTTCAGGGTTGAATTTTTTTTCCTTGGCAGTGAGGAAGCATGTTTCCAATTCTCCAGTAGGAACAAACAGAAAAATCCTTTACATACCGTGACGTCTATATGAAATTCTTGTGAATACAGTTGAAAGTGAAAAGTCTGAAAGTGATTTCTTATGGTTTAGCTTTTACTGGGCTTTCTTTGTGTTTCCTTTTTAACCTTAATGTCTTGGGGGAAGTCTGATCCTCCTCCAAGTCATGGAGTAGTCGGGGAATGGCCCTAAGGAACTGGAAGCTGAGAAATGTGCTTGTAATTGATGCCTGACATGTCACCAGGAGAAGGGAGGATGCATTTATCTTTAAAGTATCAACTAGTTGGATCACTCGTAGGCTGTCCTTTTATCCATCATGTAGAAAATAAATACGAATTTTCTATGCCAATTTTCGAATGAATGCATAATTAGAAATTATCAGGAGTATTTTCAGATTTAACTTTGGCAAAGAGTAGTTCTCAGTTTTCTTTCTGAAATAGTTTAAAAAGTGAGTGTAACTTACACAAGGCTTGATAATTTACAAAGCTCTTCCACATCTTATATCAATTCATTTTCTTAATGAACCAGTGAAGTAGGATAAGGTGGTCATCATTCCTATTTTTTCAGTCCTCACCCAAGGACATGCTTACTGATTTTAGAGAGAGGAGAAGGGAGGGAGAGAGAGAGGGATAGGAACATCAGTTGGTGGCCTCTCGTATGTGCCCTGAATGTGGACCTAACCCACAACCTGGACATGTGCCCTGACCAGGGATGGAATCTATGACCTTTCAGTTCATAGGACAACACTCCAACTAACTGAGCCACACCAGCCAGTGCTCCCATTTTTTGGAAGAGGAAAGAGAGGTTCAAAGATAAGTGCATTGCTCATGGTCACATAGTTGAATCTTATAAGAAAGGATTCAAAGCCAGGTCTCTTGACTCTTTCCACTGTAAAATATTCTTTGTTTATTAGATCTCAAAACATCTGAATGCAATTACCCACAGTAGAAAAGGTCCAGTGTGGCTTTTGTAGCTCATTAATACTTGTAAAGGGACCAAATCCCTGGATACCAAAGCAGGAATTTTTAAGAAAAGGGTTAGCTTATACCAAGTACTTCCATAGACATTACTTCACATTTTTGTGACTCCTTTTCCAAACCATGGCATCTCCTTGAATGTGGAAAGCCTAAGAAGAACAGTTATGAAAGACCTGTAACTGCATGGGATCAAGGAAATGACAGAAATCCAGTCCCTGGATTTAATGCTGCAGAACTGTTACTGGTAGTAGATGCTGACCTTTCATTCAGAGTTCCTGGAATCCCAACACAGGAATATAAATATAAAAAATAACTTTCAAGGCAATACAACCCCCCCTAAGATTGATGGGAAGTAAAGTACAAGCATATGAGGGAAATTTTCACCAAGCAAGACAGAGAGGTTTTGAGAAGGAACTTATTCAGGCTTCACCTCTTGAACAGACATAATCTGAGAAGTTGAGGAGGAACTTCTCCATTTCTCTGTCTCCTGAACTAGAGAACCAGCAACGGGGCCAATGAATCAGAAAGCTTACCAATCATCCCCGGTGATAGCTGCTCCCCCATAAGATGTCAAAAGTACTGTACCTCAGGTTTGTATATTTGTTCAGAAATGGTAACTGGATAAATGGAAGACATGAGAGGTATAAACTTCAATTTCTATAAATGCTCTCAAAGGAAATTTCAGAGGAAGGTTTTTGTTGTTGTTGTTCAGAATTAAAGAGAGCAAAGCCATGGGGATAAGATATTTCACAAGAATAGAGCAAAGATGCAGCAGAAGATGGAAGAAAATGTTTGGGTTTGGAATGCAAATTATGCATCACTGTGTCCTCTAGTTGAGGACGAATCTGGTCGGTGGATGTGTGTTTATGTGGGAGGTGGGGAAGAGCAACCAATTTATTATCACGTTTGAATAGGCTACCTAGTTGGAAGATAAAGAGATAGAAGCAAAACTAAATAAATAAGTGCTGTAGTAAATCAATAAAAAACAATGGGAAGAAAATGTTATTCTGAAAGGTCAAGGATAAGTTCGTGTGAGAAAACAATTAACTGTGGGATTCAGGGGAATATTTCATAAAACCTGACTTTCATTACAAAATGGAGTTAAGAGACAGAGTACTATAAAGGAAGCTACTAAAAATTATAAATTACACAGAATAAAACAGAACAAGATATAAAGGAATATTGGTAATATAACAAGGATTTGAGGGCAATAAAAATACAATAACAACACTTAAAATATACTGTTGGTAATTGTGGATCAGATGGCTTGCATCACTTTTCTTGTTGAGAACAACTAGAAAAGCTAGACAAAATACAAGCTATTTGTTTGAAGCCATTAGTGAGCTACTAAAGTAAAAGGGATTTGCAGGAAACAAGACCTGGGAAAGAAGCAAACCTGGCATTTGGTACTGCTTTTCTCTCCTCAAGAAAGTTGCTGATTCTGAGTGTGTCAGCCTAGAGGTCGATAAAGTGACCAGAGTTCATGATAGGCCAATAGGGCTATCGTGAAGTTCGGAGTTTGCCAGAGCATTGGGGTCCTAGTCCACACTCTTGGCTTTCAGTAGAGACCATGAAAGGTTACAATCTAGGAGTAAGAATAAATCAGAGGGAGAAAGAGAGCAGCCCTCTATATTGGGGGTCAGCAAACATTTTTAGGGCCAGATGATAGATATTTTAGACTTTTAGGCCACAGTCACTGTTGAAACTACTCAACTCTGCTGTTGTAGCATGAAAGCAAACACTGAAAATATGTACATGAATGGGTATGAGTGTGTGTTCCAGTAAAATTCTATTTACAAAATAGGCCTAGAATCCTATTCTTTATTAGCACCTGGGATTATTGAGCAGATACTCTTCATGATACCAGAGTCAAACAAGCAACCAAAGAGATAGACACCTGCTTCCTGAGTGGGAAGAAATGACAAGGAGGGATTCAGGCAACCTCTGGTGCCGTTTGATATTGCTCCTTGTGTGTTACGGAGAATAGTGCCTCATCTACAATGTCTCAGGTCTAATCCCTGGAACCTGTGAATATGTCTGGTTCCTGGCAAAGGGAATTGAGGTTGCAGATGAATTAAAGTTGCTAACCAGCTGATCTGAAGATCAGGAAAATATCTTGAATGACCTAACTGGGTCCAATATAATCACAAAGATCTTTAAAAATGGAAGAGAGAGGTAAAAGAGTCTGACAGTCAGAGAAGGAGACTTGATCACAGAAGCAGAAATTGGAAATAGGAGATGTGAGAAAGATTTGATTAGCCATTGTGGCTTTGAAGATAGAAGACGGCCACAAGACAGGGAATGCAGGCAGCTTCTGGAAATTAGAAGATACAATAAAATGCATTCTCCCTTAAAGCCTCCAGATAGGAATACAGCCTTGATTTTACCAAGTGCAACCCTTTTAGGATTTTTAATCTCCAGATATGTAAAAGAGTAAATTTGTGGCAGTTTGTTGCAGCAACAACAGGAAACTGGTATATTCCTCAGACCCAGGAGTAGGGCTGGACATGTGAATGGGGCAAAAGGAGCCCTATTTCTAGGAGGAGGAGGAATGCAGACATGGACAAGAAGGCTGAGACTAGCACTACTCGGTTCCCTTGCAGCTAAATTATGAAAACTAACAGATATCAGTTCTCTAAACTCTTTATTCTAGGAATTAGGATCAGGAACAATTATGTAACTAGTCATAATCCTTCATGACTTAATGTTTCTTTAAAATAGTGAGTCCATAACTAACTAATTTATTTATCTAGCCCCAGTTATGTCCACACACACTGTTTATTTAATTAGAATGCAACTAGTGAGATTGTGAGTATAAAATTCCAAATGAATATTTCTTTCTATGATAAAAGGAGTCTATGTGCCTGACCTAAAGCTGAGTAAGTCTCATTCCGTATAAATTCATAAAGATGCAATAGTGGCAGGATTTTACCTTTGCAGGCTCGAGGTGGTGACGTGAAGTACAAGAGGGAGAAACATGAAGGTTACCTTGTAAAACTCCTTCAGTTAAGAAAAAAAAGGATATTAACCTGAAATGTGTCATCTCTAGCTTTTGACCAAGGCCTAAAGACAATAGATTGTATATTCCAAAGTGAGTGGTTTTTTAGAATTAAAAAACGCACACAAATTGAGACTGTAACAGGGGAACACTGTTGGAGACTAGAGAGGATTTTGTGCAAGTTTATTTCTATAGAACTATACTGTGATGCCCAAAAGGGTGCAGAGTGAGTATATTTCCCTCACCTCAGGTCTAATGCAGGGCATGATTCTTCTTTGGCAGACACTGTGGACTGAGAGTGCCAGAGAGAGAAGCTTTCTGAAGCTGCTTGTGGAAGCAGAAGGGAGCCTGCAGCTGGAGACCAACACATTTCCCTCCAACAGTGAGTGGGCCAGTGGTAATGAAGGAACAGGCATGAAATTCATTTAAAAAGACATTCTGTCTACAAGGGTACCTTCCAGAGTACAAGGGGGCTCTCAGCTGATAAACATTGAGGGTGAACCACTGGAAATAGAAATCAAAGGTGATGACCAGCTGAAGGGGAGCCACTTCTAATTGTCAGGAAGATACATTAGGAAGTTACCAGAAGAGGAGAAAAGCACCTTGAAAACTAGAGTCATTGTGAAATGTCTGCCAGGTCAAAAAGGGGCTTGAGTCAGCAGTGTGATGAGAACCGTCCTACCTCCCCCACACTCCACTCTCTCACGGCTTCTCCTGCCTCCCTCTGCTCTGAGCATGCAGGGCCGGGAAAGGAGTGTAAGGGCTGCCCCTTAAGTCTGGTGAGAGGGCCTTCAGTGAGCTGGATATGGCTGCCTGCCCAAGTAATCTCAAGGCTAAAGGCTGTGGCTGCTGGCCTGCAGCAGGGCAGCGGGAGAGGGTGGAAGGTTATGCTGCAGGTGAAGTCGTGTATTTGAAGGTCATGGGACATAAGTGAGTACACGGGACTATGTGAGGTTCCCCCGGGAATCTTCTCCCTGCCCCCAAACATAGAAATATGGAGAATGGATCTGTGGGAAACATCACCAAGTAAATGGTGGGAAGTAGAGTAGGAATTTGTCTTAAATACTAAGAAAGCTTCTCATTAAGCCCTGTTTTTGGTCAAAGGATCCCATTTATGAGACATCAGGGCTTCCATCTGTGGTCATGTAAGAGGTCATGGATAAAAGGTCACCTAGCATTTAAATCCATAATCTTGGTTTTATCATTCTGTAGAACTAATGAATAGGACCATTTAGCTGGAAATTTAAAAGGGAATAGAATTACTATATAAACTTAGGGTTATTTATTAATCTTTTAAATCACATTGTCATTTACTTCTGTGTATGAATTGTAACACTATCAGTAGCATCTTCTAGAATGCAAGAAAATGATGATAATTTTAGTGGTAATAACTACAATGAATGTCTACACATTTCCAGGCCCTGACTAAGGTTTGTTTTTTTTGTTTTGTTTTTTTTGCACACTATTATTAATCTTCCCTGGGACAAAAAAGGAAAAATGTATCCACCAAAGACAAGGATTAGGTCGTGGCAGAGAACTCTTATTTCCCATGCATAGCATCAGTGGATGGTTTGTTCCAGCCTATTAATTATTTAAATAGTTATTATCTATGTTTGTCCTTCTGGCTTAAAATGAGAACTGATCTGAGCTTATCTGCATAACGTCTTGTAGCAATACAGAGAGTGTGCTCAGGACCTTTTCTAGCAGAGAAGAAAGAGGATGGATCTTATGAGCCAGGCAGCACGTCAGTCACTTTAACATGCATTATCTCATTTAATTATGACAATGAACTTGTAAAATAGGTATCTTACCTTCACTTTAGAAATGAAAAGACCAAGGTCGCTAAGTTAGTGAGCAGCCCGGCTCAGGATACAATCCTATTGTTTGGTTCCAGGACATAAAATGTAGAATTAAGCCCTATATTCTTTCCAGGATACTATTTAGAAAGTGCTTTACATGTCCAGTCTCATTTTATTGGTCCAAATGCTCATGAAGGAGGCAAGAACACATGATATGGTGCTGATTTGACAGACTGAGCATTTGTAGAACTGAGCATAGGAGCCAGCCTAGGAGATCCAAAGACTCAATGGATTCTTACCTTCCTCCACCACGCAAAAGTATGTGTGATCTGGGAAGCCTGCTAGTTTCAACTATGATGACCTTGTTATGGTAAGCTGAAAAAATGTCCTTTCCTCAAAAAAAGTAAATTTATTTCCTAGTATCTAGAACATGTGACTATATCACCTCATTGGGCAAAAGATTAAATATTACCTTATGTGGCAAAAGGTATGATGAAGTTAAGGATATTGAGAGTCACGAGTTTATCGTGGATTACCTTGGGTAGGGTGGGGGCCCTAAATGCAATCACATGTATTCTTAGGAAAGCTGGGTGGAGGGGGATTTGAGACAGAATGCAGAAGACACGTATATACAGAGAAGGTAAGGTGAAGATGGACCAGAGAGACAGGCAGATGCAAGAACGGATTCCTCCCTGGAGCCTGCAAAAGAGCGTAGCCCTGCTGACACGCGGATTTCTGACTTCTGGCTTTAGAACCGTGAGCGGATAAATTCCCATTGTTTTAGTCCATCGAATTTGTGGTAACTAATGCACCAGTTATTAACTCTTAATCGGGAGGCAATATAGTCAATAGATACTTCTCCTAAATCCCTGGATGATGCTGGCAGGCAAAATATTATGATGATCATATGTTTCTGGAATCATAAAAATATTGGTTTGAACCCAAACTCTATCACTGATGATCTTGAGTAATATATTTAATGCTCCTAAGTATTATTTTCCTTATTTAAAATATTGGGAGATTAATAATGTCTACCAAATAGAATTATTTGAAGAATTAAGTGAGGTTATGCAACAATAATGTAAAGTACTTAGTATAATACTGGGCACATGATTAATTTTTGGTAAAGACCAGCAGTAAGACAAAGCATATGAACTTAAGGGACATGCTAAAAAATATAAAAGTAATAAAACTGTCCTAGTATGTGTTATAGGTATCAGAAAAAAGTTATAGGAAGAGAGAAAAGGAACAATAATAAGGAATTAGTTCTTTGAAACTTTCTTATTTAGGTGATTTTAAGTTTGCTAACTTAACATTTACCATGAAAATTGATGGAAAAATCCTGAACAAAGCACTAGAAAATTCAACCCGGAAATATCTTTTTAAAAGATAATATGCCATGAGCTTGTGGTACTTACTCCAGTAATACAAAGTTGGTTTTATGTTCAACCAGTGTAACATACCATGTTAAAAGAATAAAAGATAATGATAAATAAAAAGGAACCTTCAAATTATATCAGTAGATACAGTTGGACAAAATTTAATACTCTTTCATGATACAATTCTTAGCAAAGTAGGAATAGAAGAAATTCTCAAGCTGATAGAATATCTTTGCATATAACATTGTACAAAACTGTGAAACAATAAATCCTTCTTTTCTCTAAAATTTGAAATGAAAAATGGGTGTCTACTCTAACCACATGTACTCATTAATTAAAAGAAAATAATGGCATAAATATAAAAGTAGAAGAAATAAAACTGTTGTTTATATAACAAAGTAATACAAAGTGTGGCCTTATACGAGAAACTTTATAGTAAGAGTCAAGGAATCACGTTTATTCATACAGGTTCCCCATTGTAGTCCACCGACCAAAATCCAGTTAATTGGTTTTATAGGTGTGTTATTTTGCTAAGCATGCCATAAAGTGTCAGTGGGGTCCAGTTTCCTTGAAGACGTTAGGGAAGGGTCTGTTCCAGGCTTCACTCCTAGCTTTTGGTAGCTCTCGGTGTGTGGCAACATGCCTCTAGTCTTCACATGGCGTTCTCTCTGTGTCGAAAGTTCCCCTCTGTGTGATGACCTCAGTTATATTGGATTGGGGCCTACCCTGCTTCCAGTATGACCTTATCTTAACTAACTACATCTGCAGCCACCCTATTTTCAAACAAAGGCACGTTCTGAGGTAGCGGTGGTTGGGGCTTCTACATGTGAACTTAGGGGGCACATAATTCAGCTCCTAACATTAGGTTTCTATCCTACAAAAAAAGCCTCCCGCTAATATGTTAAATTGGAGTCTGTAGCCTCTAGAATGGAAAATATAAATTCCATATTTATTAAAACATAGTGGGAAAGAAATCTATTATTTCTCCCCAAATGACAACCCCATGTCCTCATCCACAACCCCTGTAGTTTTTAGCAGAATCATCCGGGTGTCTGAAGAGAGACAGGAGGAAACGGGCCCCATCAAATGTTGCCTGTTGGGCTAGTTGGTTCCCCTTGATAAATGCACTTGACTGCTGGTCAGCAGAGCATTGTCTACATTTTAATTTTTTTATTTGCAGACATTGACGTGTTGCCCATTTCATGATAGCTCATCTCTATATGAGTCATTCATGTAGACCAGCCCCGAAAGACTGACAGGGAGTAGGAGTAAGGGCCCATTAAAACTGACAGGTGGACAGGTTGACTAATTCAGAACTGCTCACACATAGCCGCCCTCTCTTCAACTGGATCTGGTCAGACCCCAGATATGTCAGACTTCCTTGGGAGATGTCACTAAGTGTTTGTTTCTCCATTTTACCAAGATCTTGCTCAGTGGTGAAGTATGTCACCTACAATAAAAAATGGCCATGGCCTAATTTTTCTGCTGAATAGCAGGGACTTCATTATTGGCAAAGAACCCTGCTACTGGGCAGCTGGGCGGCTGCTCCTCGTTCCCACCCCAGTGGTGACTTACCGTGGCAGGAGCTGCAGGAGGAGGCAGTGCGACCCAATGCTCCAAACCAGTCTCTTGGGCTACTCCCAATGAGCCTGTTCTCACTGGCCATGGGCAAAGACAGGGAGCTACTCCACAGATGACACTCGTGAGAGTCTGACACTCTGAGTCTGTCAGGTGCTATGAAATGTGTGTTAACGGGAAAGCCTGTGCCTGCATAGGGCTTAACTTCAATAACAATAATAACAACAACAACAGTAAGAGAATATGCTATTTGCTAGACACTGTGCTGGGTGCCAAACACATTATCTTATTGAATCCTCTAAATTATCTTACAAAGAAAGCATTATCATCATCATTATTTTACAGATGAGGAAACCAAGTGAGATGATTGTAGTTATTAGGGAGCCTGTGTTCCCTAGCACAGTGCAATTTCCATTTATCTGTAGCACTCCCCGATTAAGTTTGCTGGACGTGTTTCTGCCAATATGATGAATCCGTGAGAGCCAGGACATCTGTGTGTGTGCACACATGTGCTTCTGTGATTTTGACCTCATGCCCTCAAGCACCTTTCTCCCTGGGCTTCACAAGAAATTGTACCCTGTGATATCAGTGCTCCTTTCTTGTAAGTCCTACTGCTCCCTGTAATTTCCTGGTGATTGTGCTCTAGGATGTGCCCTTCAGTAGCCTGTAACCCTCATTAAAGTAAGAAATGTCGAAGAGTGGCAGAGAAGCTCTGTGTTAGAAGATGTGCACTGGCTGACCAGGGCCTGAATCCTGCTCGCAGATGTGATTTGTCGACCAACACAGGGTTTCTTTGTTTGCATATCCAAAGAGGTTTTATTCAATGTTAAACATCAAAGGTTCTATGCAAAACCTGACTTGTAAATTTTCTTGAAAAATGAAGAACTGAAAACACTTTGCCACTTTCCTGAATGACAGCTGTCAGCTGCCTCCTTGAGAAGGGCACACACCAGACCCTTCCACTCAGGAATATGCTGTTCGCATTGCCCACTTCATAGGCTTTATGGATTTCCTAATTGTATTTATTTATTACATATAATATTATTTTATATTAGTTTTGGGTACATACATGGTGATTAGACAATCATATAAAGTGTTCCCCCCGATATTTCCAGTACCCATCTGGCACCATATATCATTTTTATAATATTATTGACTATATTCTCTATGCTGTACTTTACATCCCTATGACTATTTGTAACTACAAATTTTTACTTCTTAATCCCTCACCTTTTAAACCAAGTCCCAAAACCCCTCCCCTCCGCCAACCAATAGTCTGTTCTTTGAATCTGTGAGTCTGTTTTGTTTATTTCTTTTGTTCTTTAGATTCCACAGGTAAGTGAAATCATGTGGTATTTGTCTTTCTTTTTCTGACTTATTTCACTGAACTTAGAACACTGCAGTGAACATAGGGGTACATGTATCCTTTCAAATTTTTGTTTTTGTTTTTGTTTTCTTTGGATATATATACGCAAAAGTGAAACTTCTGTGTAATAAGGCAATTTTATTTGTAATTTCTTGAGGAACTTTCACACTTTTCCACAGTGGCTGCACCAGTCTGTATTCCCGCCAACAGTGCATGAGGGTGCCCTTTTCTCTACATCCCCACCATCTTTGGTTGTGGATTTATTGACCATAAGTGGTGAGGTAATATCTCATTGTGGTTTTATTTGTGTTTCTCTGATGATTAGTGACCTTGAGCATCTTTTTTGCATGTCTGTTGGCCATCTGGATGTCCTTTTTGGAGAAGTGTCTATCCAAGTTCTTTATCTCCTGGGGCATTTCTTATAGCATGTTGCTCTACTTCCTATATTAAGCACATCTCCAAGAAGTATAGGAGTTTGTCAGGAATTATTACAGTTTGTTCTCTAGAACCTCCAGTTCAACAAAGAAAGATAGAGCATAATTTTTAATTAGAGGAACTATTCTGTTGTGCTTCCAGCTCTAGATGCAATACCCAGTTGCACGGGGCTGTGTTGCTCTGAATGACCTGGCAGCCTTTGTGCATTTGCTGATCCTTACTTTATTTGAATTGTGACCACTGTCATCTGAGGCACTGCTAGCAAGCCATCTATTGAGAGCCAGTTAGTGAAGATCAGTTCCACTTATACCCTTTTCCATTTATACCTGGTGGTGAAGCTTCTGTTTGGTATTCCTTGGTGATGTCTGCTGCTTCCATCACCCACTACTAGCAAAACCCCGTGCTGTTCAGTATTTGGGGAGAGTCCACCTAACCACCCCCTGCAGCTTCTTCACCCCTCACCTTTCTCAAGTGCACAAGGCAGAACTTGGTGGGATTCTGGGAATCTCTATGGATACCCAGGAAGTATGATTGCTGCTTCAGAACCTTGAGGGAATCTTTTTCACTAAAATGAAGACTCAGGTCCTAATTTTTTTTCCACCCAGCTGCAAACCACCTGTCAAACGTCAATCCTTTCCCTCAAGCTGAGGAGAATGAGATCAAGTGGATAAAGTAAAGATTTATTTATTTATCTTGGCAACATTTCAGTGCTGTGTTCAGAGTTAGAGATTCAACAAATATTCATTGAGTGCCTCCTTTTTATAAAGCATCATGCTGAGCAGAGTGGCTGCCAATCACAATTGATGTGTGCAGAGCACTGAGGTACATGATCTTCTTATCTGGTCCACACATTCATCCAGGGAGGTGGGGCTTTATTGTGCTTCTCTTACAGATGCTGACTCCAAGGCTTCAAAGGACCTTATCCAGTGTCAGTGTGAGAAATAAGGAGCAAAAGCAAGATTTGAGCTCGAAATTTGGGGCTCTGTTTCAATATAGTCCCTAGAGTTTGTAATGCTATCTTAGGCCATACCAACTTAGAGGAAATGATCTCCCTGGGAAAAAAAGCAAACAAGTATTCCTCTGGTTTCTTCCAGTGTGTTATGGTACATCACATGGTGTCACCAGTAGACATGAAAAGATTCTCTCTCTACTACATAGGAACAACCCTTTTCCTACTTAATTCTGGCTGCTGGCAAGGGAAAACCATGATACTGGAAAAAGGAGCCTGAACACTGCAACTGCTGCTGATGTCCTCCATTCTTGGCACAGATGCTGGTCTTTGAGACAAAACCTATACACTGAGCCAGCACTGCGGGTGCCACTGGAGTCCCACTGCCCTCAGTACTGCTGACACTTATTAACATAGGCATGAGGTGGCACAGCAGCCACTGGGCATGTGGGGGTACTGGCACCACTGATGCGCCATAGCAGGGCCATGTCCCCGATGCTCTGTGCAAAACCATAATATGCTGCTGTCTGGGGAGTGGGCACGGAGCTCAGAGTGATTTGGTTCAGTGGGAGTGGGGATGAGATGCTCCAGAGCCAAGATTTCTTTTCTCTCCTCCTGCTTCTTCTGTGTCCGGGCCAGCACAGTGCACAGCCACTTTGAATCAGGCTCTCCTATGGATGAGCAGAAAAAAGATAGTAAAAGACAGTAACATCTTTCCTGAGATGAGACGTCCCTTAAGAATCCAGCATTTACTGCCAATTTCATGCTCTAATTCTAGGAGGGAAACACAGCTATGCATATGCCATTTATTCCTTCAGCAAACATAAGCTAAGCACCTATTACATACCAGGTAGAAGACACAACTGTCTTCCATTTGCTCAGTTTATAAAGGCGATCACGAATCTGAATGTGTAATGACAGTATTGTAGGAGAAGAGCTAGGCTAGAGGTAAACTGAGGATGCTGTGAGAACACTGAGGAGAAGGTACTTCACGACCTCCCTCCTACCTGGGAGGATTCAGAGAAGGCTCTCTGAATGAGGTAGTGTCTGGGTGGACAGTTGAAGGACAGGTGAGATTTAGGGAGACATGCTGGGGAAAGTCAGAACAGCACGTGGGACGTACTGTGGAGAGAAAACTCGACACACTTGGAATGTGACAAGTGACAAGATTTGGGTGGGTTGTGAGTGAGGTTTGGGGCTGATGCATATGAAATCCTTGTCAAGATCGTGAAGAACCCCCTGGATGGTGTAGCTCAGTGGATTGAGCACGGACTGCGAACCAAAGGTTGCTAGTTCGATTCCCAGTCAGGGCACATTCCTGGGTTGCAGGCCAGGTCCCCAGTGGGGGCCATGTGAGAGGCAACCACACCTTCCTTTCCTTCTCCCTCCCTTCCCCTCTTTCTAAAAATAAGTAAAATCAACAAAATCTTAAAAAAAAAGATTGTGAAGAACCCTGAGCTCCAGGTTGGGGAAAGTCTCTGAGGAGTTAAACCAGGGACATGGTCATTCTGTTTTAGATGACTTCTGGGTGCAGAATAGGAGATGAGCCTGGGAGGACAAACAAAAACATTCTTCTTTCTCTGGGAAGTTGACGTGCATGAACTGAATGACTCGGGAGTCACGTGGAGGAAGGGAACAACTACTAAGCCAATCAGATTAGCCTAGCAGTCAGAGGGGTGACAGCTGCTCCTAGCATTTTCTCTCACTGCCCCTGTGGTGTGGGAGCCCCTAGGATGGGGGCAGCTTCTGCCCACTCGAGTGCCAAGGGAAACCTGTCGGCCACACAAAGCTGTGACTGGCACATGAACCCACCAGGACTGGGAGGAGCAAGGAGTCCCCAACACCACTGTCATCTTTAGGAGCCTAACGGAGCTGGCAGGAAAGAGAGCTGAGACCACCCTTAGCTGGATATTGACAGCAGAGGTGGTTATGGAGTTGGGCTGGGCCTGAGGCCAAATGAGTTGGCAGGGTCTGCCTGGCCTCTGCCTTGCCCCCCTCGGCTCCATCTGTCTAACGGTAGGTGTCAGCCTTGAAGAGTGCCAGCTTCTGAGTCTGGCAATTCAGAAAAGGGGAAGAGGACACGCAAGATGAATGCTTACCGGTGGAAGACTGCCTGAAACGTGCAGTCCTGGAAATCAGTCACAGTGTGATCCTCTAAACATTGTTCCCATCCTGTGCTTGCTTTCCCTTTTGTTTGCCACTTATCCTTAAAGAGATACCCAAATTAATATATCATAAAGACATCTTCCGTGGGGCCAGGGAATGAAAACCTAATCCAAAATGCCTGAAGCAAAACTGAATTGATTTCTTAAGTAACTGAAAAATCCAGTGATATTTTAAGGCACAGCTAGGTTCAGGGATTCAAAGCTGTGTTAAGGCTTCTCTCCTTAGAACATTTTACATGTTTAGAATGCCAGGAAAAGGAGACATCTTCTTTCCTGTTAGAAAAAGTCCTGGATTTTGATCCAGTTTTCCTGGTCTGAAACACTTGCCATCTCTGAGATACCACAATGGCCAGGGCAGTGGGAAATTCTGCTAATTCAGGTCACGGTTCTGTGGCCATACATGGAGGTGGGAGAGGGTTTTCATCCCAGCACTACGTGAGTTAATAGTTGGAGAATGGTGGTGTTTTGGAGGAAATACAGAGGCCATGACTGGTTAGAGGGGGAACACTGCAAGCCAAAATAACAGGTACCCAATCTCATTGAGTCTTTGGGTCACCAAGCTATGTAGACTAAAGTGACCAATTGTGATGGAGATTATCCGCTGATGATAATGATGGTCATGTTAATTATCACTGTTATTTTATGAAGATATTTGTATAGTTTGGTATATAGTTCAGTAATTTTGCTGAGATTTCCTAGTCAGATGAGTATTTAGGCATATGATGTATCTAGGCACCTTTAGTAGGTGCCTAGATACATCATATGACAGTGACAAGGATTATGGGATGATCCAAGGACTAGGAGACATACACACAAAAAGGTTTATCAAATGATTTTATGTTATAATTTGTGTCTACATCAAAGTTAGAGAGGGAGCATAAATTTTTTATGTGATTGTACTATACTATTCCAGTAACACCATAAAATTGTTTTTAGCTAAGTTCTCGAGGCATTTCCTTTATGCCTTTCATGGAATTATTTTAGCAAATACATTTGTAAACTAAAAATAACATAAATCCAAAGGCAGAATATTAGGCATAATTTCCTCACAGTACGGAATTCTAGATCTCAACTTCTCTGATTATAGTGGCATCAGACATTTAATACATGGTGGCTAAAAAGAAGAAAGAGTGAATGAATGACTGTTGTACCTGGTATGCACCCAGGGTATATACATACCCAAGGTATATACCCCAAATAGAATTCCTGGATCATGTAGTAATTCTATTTTTAATTTTGGGGGTAACTGCCATACCATTTTCCATAGTGATTGCACCATTTTACATTCCCAGCGGTAATGCACAAGGGTTCCAATCTCTCCACTTTCTTACCAACAATTGTTACTTTCTCTTCTTTTTCTCTTTTTGATAATAGTCGTCTTAATGGGTTTGAAGTGATATCTCATTTTTTTTCATTTTGACTAAAAATCATACTTTATTTTCTATTACTTCTCATAACCATATCATTGTGGTTTTGATTTGCATTGCACTAATGATTAGTGATGTTGAGCATCTTTTCATGTGCTTATTCTTGCAAGAGATATTGGAATATTAGGACTATATTTCTTCTTTGGAGAAAGGTCTGTCAAGTCTTTTGTTCATTTTTGAATTGGGTTTTTACTATTGTTATTGAACTGTGGGAGTTTTCTATATATCCTAACTATTAATCCTTTGTCAAAAATATAATTTGTGAATAGTTTCTTCCATTCTGTGGATTGCCTTTTTTTCTGTTGACAGTGTCCTTTGATGTACAGAGACTTTATTTTTAATACATACAATTTATCTATATTTTTCTTCTGTTGCTTGTGCTTTGGGTATCAGATCCAAGAAATTATTGCCAAATCCAATGTCATGAAATTTTTCCCCTACATTTTCTTCTATGAGTTTTATAGTTTGAGATTTCATGTTTAGGTCTTTGATTTTGTGTTTATTCTGTATACAGTGTAAGGTAAGAATCCAACTTCACTATTTTGCATGCTGCTATCCAGTTTCCCAACATCATTGTTGAAAAGACTGCCCTTCCCCATTGAGTGGTCTTGGCATCCTTATTGAAAATTACTTGGCCATATATGCAAGAATTTATTTCTAGGCTCTCTATTCTATTGCATTGGTCTGTGTATCTGCATGCCAGTACCACAATGTTTTGATTATTGAAGCTTTGTAGGATGTTTTGAAAACAGGAAATGTGATACTTCCAACTTTGTTCTTTTTAAAGACTGTTTTGATGATTTGGTATCTCTTGAGATTCCTTATGAATTTTAGTACGGATTTTCTATTTCTGCAAAAGAAACATCATTGAGATTTGGATAGTGTTATGGGCTGTATTGTGTTCTCCCCACAAGTCACATGTTGACATCCTGACCCTCAGAAAGTGACTGTATTTAGAGATAGGATCTTAAAGAAGTAATTAAGTTAAAATGAGGTGATTAGGGTGGGCCTTGATTCAATATGGCTGTTATCCTTAAAAGAAGGGGAAATTTAGATATGCATATGTAATAGGAAGAAGACAAGGTGAAACACAAGGAAAAGACAGACATCTATAAGCCAAAGAGAGGCCTCAGAAGACATTAATCCTGCCAACACCTTGATCTTGGACTTCTGGCATCCAGAACTGTGAGAAAATAAATTTCTCTGGTTTAAGCCACCATGTCTATGGTACTTTGTTATGGCAGCTCCAGCAAACTATTGAATAATACAGATAGGAATTGCATTGAATCTATAAATTTCTTTGGAGGAGTGACATTTATAGATAGGCTGAAATTCATAACTTTGGACTAAATGTGTAAAAATGCTCAGTCAGCAGCTAAATTTGTATGAGTCCAACTGAGTAAAGGTATTGTTCCTATACTGGGACTTACATAGAATGTATTATTTTTTATTTGGGTTAAGTTTATTTATCTTTAGAAGGGCAATTTCCTTTAGGTGCTAGCTATAATTAGAATATATTCACCTGCCCAATATTAACAAGCAGGAATATTGTGCTCACACTATTTTTTTCCATTTTCCTTTAAAATATTCCCCTAATTAAACTCTTATATTGCACATGCTGGTTGCAGTGAATAGTTGCTGTCGCTGCTTCTGTTCCATGTGGAAAACAGAGCCAACTGTTTTGTAGTAAAGAAAAAATAATTTTCCGAGTATATTCTTAGGATAGTGTGAAAGCCATAACGACAAGGATCCTCTGAACTGACAATGGACTCAGATTTCCTGTACCACTTGCATTGTTTGTATTGTATTCCCACAGACAGGACAGAAAGCAGGCTTCTTCAGGTTTCTGCTACCCAACACATTGCTGCTGGCAGAGGTGAAGGGCAGAATGTGAAGGATTCAAGTCAGGGCTGGCAAACTAGAGTTTGTCAGCCAAATTCAGTCCACCACCTGTTTTTGTAAAAAAAAAAAAAAAAATGGAGCACAGCGATTCTCATTCTTCCATGCATTGTCTTTGGCCGCAGAGTTGAGTGGCTGTGACAGGACATCACATGGCCCACAAAGCCTAAAACACAGGGTGGGGCAACAGTAGTTGTACAGTCATGAGTATGAAGAACGCAGAGTTTATTCTTGTATTCTTTATTACTTACTGTATTATTTTTCCATACAAACAACCGAGAGATTACTTTTGCCCATCCCCTTATATCTGTTTATTTACAGAATAAGTTTGTCGATCCCTACTAGACTACTAAGTGGTGATTTGCTCAGATCTCTCATTTTGCAGATGAGAAAAATAAACAATAATATCACGGGGGTGGAGGGTTCCACTTGGCGGCATGGGACAGACTGAAGAAGAGAGATAGATGGCCTCCTGCAGATCAGTCCTGGGCTGGGGCAGGGTCAGCAGTCAGGAATTGCTAGCAGTGGAATGTCTACAATGTGTAAAGACCAAGGGAGGTTGAGTCATAATTCTAATAATTCCTGCAGAAACTTCCAAGAGGAGATAACAAAGATGGCATTAAGGATGGAGCCAGACAGTGCAAGAATCAGTGATAGATGCCTGGGTCCCACCTGTGGGGATGGGGAGACTGGATAGGATTCTCAGCAACAGACGGACCTGGATCCTGGAGGCTGGGCCACAGAAGTGGTACCTAGAATATAAATCTTGGTGTATGGGGTAATCCAGAAATCAGGGCAGATGAATTAGCAACAAGTGTTAGGTTGGAAGTGGGTGAGGTGAGTCCATAAAATTCTTAAAAATTCTTCTAATGTGTATCCATCAGGGTCCTAGTAAGAAACATGGGCCCCCCTCAAATGAAGATAATCGGAGGAAAGTGCCAGGGCTGTTCCGTGTGATGGACAGAATGCAGCAGAACCAGTGTTTTACTGGTCCCTTTCACTCACGGCAGAAATAATAGAAATGCTGGGGGGAGATTCTGGCGGTGGTCCTTTTCACTTTTGGATTATTTCTTTTGAAGAGAAAAAGAGTTCTAACTACTATTGACTCAACTGTTTCATCCTACTTAGGGGAAAAGTTAAATAAATTAGAACATTATTCTGGCTGGATTAGGTTGGCCAGCATGAAGCTACCCTTTGAATAATAATGTACTTTGAGCTAAAGTGCATTCTCTTTCTGAACCAGAAAAATAAGCATGGGCTTGACTTATATGTTTCCAAGGGGATAAAAGCTGTCTGCAGAAACCTGCTTTGCCTTTCTCACTCAACTCCCATTTTTAGATAATCTCACACATACACACACACACATACACCTTTAAAAAATAGTGCCTATTTACTTCATCATGAAGTAGTACCAAGATCATGGTATTTGGGAGTCTTTTTCAAAGTCAACATGTTACCAGCAGAAATTTATTTTTGGCTATGTATTTATTCATTGCCTCTTGAAACATTCAGTGAACATGTACTACTTGCTCACTTCCATAAGAGGCACTGGAAGCATGAAAAAGATTTGAATCTCTGCCCTTGAGTAGCTCACGACTGCCCTAGGTGGGAGCCAGTCAGACATTAAAAAAAAAAAAAAAAGACAATGCATTAAGAGTGACAATAAGAATACATGGAAAGGGTTATAGGGATAGTTGGGTAATATTTTTTGAGGTCCACATGTTGTAAGGAATATTTGGATTCTTACAATAGTAACAAACCACTGGTTCCCCCCTTGCAGTCACGACCTGACAGTTTTACTGAACCAGAAAAGGTTACTGTGTACACAGTACATGTAATTTACACAAGAAGAAAACCTCATAAATTTATTTGTCTCCTTAGAGTGGTATTTCAAAGAACAAAATTATAGGTAGAACACAATTTCAATGCAGATGGTTAAGTATGCTTCGTAATTATTAGAAAATATTCAGAGCAGAACTTACGAGTATACTGCATCACTCTGGAGTTGTTATATTATTCTAGCAATACGTAATCGAATGGAATTATTTCCATATAATTTTCTAAGAACTGAGGCATTTCTGTGGCACCCATAACTTTGGAGGGCTTTATGTTCAAATACTCTTACTGGTTTTTATTATTATTTTTTGTATTGATGTTGTGATGAGTACCAACAAGACTGGGTTATTTTACTTACATAGTAAGTGAGGCCACTGGATTTTTTTGTTGGCAGAGACAGGTACTAAGTTTAGGGATTGTCCACCAGGTAGGAAGAGGAGGGCTAAATCTGAAATCTGAATTTAAGGAGCATTGGAAATACCTGCAGCCACTGAATTTCTTACCATTAATTTTTTCTCTCAAAACCATCTGCAGATGGGTGCATATTAATTGGCTTTGGGCATTCTGTTACCTAGCAGGAGTAACACATTAGACAGCTAAAATTAGCAGCGAGGAAAAAAAGGTGAAAATACAAAGCGTGGTGAATCAGAGTAGGTGGGTATTATAGCAGGAAACCCTGACTGCCAGGTGAGAGGCATCCTTCATCTCTGTGAGATGCGGAGTGGCAAAAGGTGCTTGAGGCATGTTACTGAAAAACCATGCTATCTCACACTTACATGCAGATCTGAGTGTGCAGGGTGACGACTGGGGTTATTTACGCTTCACACTGCCACACATTTTTATAGCATGCTTTTCATTTCATGGATTTGAATACATCAGTGATCAGGGTGATGTGTGAGCGGCAATGGAGGAAGCCAGCAGGAAAATTGGAAAGCAGTTGGCTTTCATCTGTTTTGTCTAAGCGTAGGGGGGGAAAGTCTCCTCAGCCTTAAAAAGCATTATAATAATGAAAATGTTAATGACCAAAATAAGAACAGCTACAAGTTGTACAGAGCTTACCATGCACTAGGCACTGTTTTATGTACATCATCTCATTTAATGTTGCCTGTGCTTCCCCCCATGCTCCCCAAACGGTAAACATCTCTTCCAGAACTGCTAGTTCACCTTCTCATAGCAACACCATAAAGGGATTGCACTTTATTTGCAATTCCAGATTTATAAAGTCTTCTTCATTCTTGACCTTGTTAGAGCTTTGAGATGATGAACAGAGTGTCCCTTTCCTCCTCACCCAAGGCCAGGCTCGGACAAAGGGAGTGTGCTTGTTGGCCAGGCAGCCCTGGACACTGACTGTAGTAGGAGGAAGACTCCTGGTACGTACGTCTCTACTGACAGACCTACAGAGTGGAGACCAGCAGCTACCGCCGCCCCACCTCCCTGTTTCAGTTCCCACCTACTTCTCGGACTCAGAGCCCTCATTCACTTATACACAGCGCCAGGGCAGGAGAATGACCTTCCTGCCAATCCTAACACCCTGCAATCCCAGCGAACACTAGTCACTGTTCTAAGGGTAAAGTGGTAACGAGGCAGATCCATCTTGGACGCCTTCCAAGAACCCTGGTGCCAAGAGGAAGGCCTGAGAAAATAGGCAGGGAAGAGGGAGCCCCAAATATTGTTAGTGGTTTACTACAGAGACTTTGTTGCTTTTCAGGAGAACCTGATCTCCCTTACCTGCCTGGTGCGTAGAGACTCAGACTCACTGTCCTTTAAGCAAAGAGGTGCTGCAATTCTACCCCTTTCAACAAGCTACTGATAGAAGGAACCAGTCACTAACACCTAGGGCACTTTTACTTTTTAAGCGCTGCCCCCCCCTCTTTTTCTTCCTTCCTTCCTCTATGTATTTTCTTCTAAACTTTGCTTTCGTTTGTGATATTTAGATATGCTGTTTTCTCTCCTCTGGGTGTGCTCTTGGGTTTGATCTAATTGGCCTGCTGTTCTAGTGTCATTTGGCATTATTGGGAAGATGAATGGGACTGGGGTCAGAGTTCAGCAAGAAGGCATCTGCTCACTTGCATTGCATACAAGTGCTCAGAGATGATCTTTAATGAAAGCTTGGAAAAGATTTGCATAGCGTAGGTTGTCTTCTAGCCCTCCAAAGCTGAGTGACCAAAAGGCAGCCCTTCTCCAGGGGGATCAAAATGGAATAAACAGGAGGTAGGCATATCTTCACAAAGAGTTCCCTGCTGGGGATGTCTTCTGCAGGACAGAAAATGGGAAAGACAGGGTGATCAAACTGGGAGAAGGTTGGAAATGGAAGCTCTTGAATGGGTCCCCACCACTGGCCTGTTTTGCTCATAGAACAATCTCACCAAAGAGGAGTTTCCACTCCACTCCACTCTCAAAGCCTCTCACCCAGTGTCTCCGCTGGCCTCAGGTTACTGCACCATCGCCACAGCGGGCTCAGGTTCTTACTGGGCTCTCTTCGCGTTGACAGTTCTTACACTTTACCAAGTAGCCAGAATCCCCACTTAGGAAGAAATGCTTTTTATGGCACGGGGTGGGGTGGGGTGGGGGGCAAAGGGGACAATGGATCTATTGTTCTTTTGGCCTTCTTGAATAGGGCAGATGTCTGCCTCCCCCGAACCCGGCCTCCAAAGGAGGCTGAGTATGGAGCCCTCTGAGACTCACCTTCCTCCCACTCCTGCTTTGTTTTCTGGAAGAAGGTTTTTGTATCGCCCTCCCCGCCCTCGTCCCACCAAACCTGTCTGGGGACCCCGGTGGACAGTTTTCTTTTTCTGCGCTTCACAGAGTGGAAGTTGGGAGGGGAAGAATGAAGCACAGATCAGATAACTCATTTTAATTCATGCGAAACCTGCTGCCCTTGGTTCCTCCTGGACCTCCGGGGAGAGGCACCAGAGTCCCCCACAGTGCAGAGGCAGGAGAGCGGTGCATGGGAACCCCGGAGCCAGCAGTAAAAATGCACGGAGAGGAGAGCCCAGCGAAGATGGATCGGGGAACTCGCTGCGGGCTGCGGGCTCCGCACCGCAGGTGCTGGGGAATCCCAGCGCGGGGCGCACCTTTGCTGTCGGGTTTCCCAGTTGCCTTCCGGGAAGCCGGTGGAGTCCCTGAGGCTCGGGTGGGCGCAGTCACGCTCGCCGGGACCCGCAGCTCTCGCTCCTCCCTCTGCCTGAGCTCCGGAGTGAGCGCTTAGAGTCCCTCTCTGAGCATGCGCAGCCCGGTGTCCTCCCCGCCCCTCCCGCCCCCAGGCCGCCCCCTACGCCCCCTCCCCGCCAGCCTTTTGCTCCTTCCTTTCATTAAACAAGCAGGAGATCCTGAAACCTGGACCCTGTGCCAGCGGCAGCACCGGAGAAGGCAGAGGCAGAGCACGGGATGGGCGCCGAGGGGGATCTGTGATCCCGCGCACCCCCACCCCACGCGCGCGCGCGCACACACACACACACGCATACACACTCGCACTAACACACACTCGTCCACGCCCGCGCCGCACGCTAGCCGGCTCGCTCTCCCACGCAGGCGGAATGCAGCAGAGCCCCGGGAGCGTGTCTCCGGCCGCTGCCTGAATGCACCTCGCTCCCGGGAGCCGGACGGCCCAGTAGGGCGCACCGGAGGACGCTCCGCCACCAGAGGTGAGTAGGGCGCCCGCAGCGGCGGGCTGTCCCGGGACTCCGGGCAGGGTCAGGTTCCCAGCCGGACTTGACGGTGCAGGTGGCCCAAACCCAGCTTGCGGGTTTCAAGGTGCAGATGAACACGGCGCTGGGGTTGTGCGAGGCGAGAGGGAGATCCCAGGGAGGGTCGCCTCCTTCGAGGTGTCAGATTGACCCAGCAGAAGGCTACACTGTCCCCGCTCGTAAACTTTCCTCCCTTGTCATTTGGGAAACGTGGAGACAAAGGGGGCGTGGAGGCTCCCTCTGTCCCGTTCCACCCTCCTGGCTGGATTCCTGGCTGCGACGGGAGCCGCTGTGCGGGGGCGCCCTGCAGGTAGCAGATGCCAAGTCCTCTCCGCCAGGGCGGGGGTTGGGATTCTCACCCCGAGCTGTAAGTGTGGCCGTTGAATTTCCTTCAGGCGGGGGCACCTGTCATCCTTTTCCTTCTCCCAACCCCGCACTCAGGCGCTTCGTAGCGGAGGGCGGGGGTGGAGGGGGGTTGTCACCTGGAGGATTGGAGGGGCAGCCTTTGGCTTTCTTATTCAGCGCCTGTGCCAGAGGCGCCGGGGTGAGGCTACGGTCAGTGCGGGGATGAATGATGAGTTACTGAAAGGCTTACCATAATCACCTCCTAGAAACGCTGGGCGCCAGGATCTCTCCTCCCCCGGGAAGGTGCTGTCTTCACGCACACCCAGGCGGCAGCACTGGGAGCTGGGCAGGGGCTGCTGTGGCAGCGGCTGCAGCCAGGGGAAGCTGGGCTTTATTTTTGCCCTGGGGTTTTATGACACACACGTGGAAAATGTGGAGGATTCTGGGTTATTTTTCTTTGTGGGGATATCGTTTTCCCTTTTAGCCACTTTCGTGGGAAAGATTCTCTGCAGCCCGATACCTAGCTGTGGACAAGCACCGTTCCTTCGGTCCCAGGGAAGAGCTCCCGAGAACAGGATTCCCCAAAATGCCAGCCCCATTGGGTCGGAGTCTCAGAGTGCGCCTGGGAATTGCCTCAGATCTAATGGCGCTTACAAACAGCAGAGACTGGGTCAGCGTGATAGGGGTCCAGGACCGGGACAAAGGCAGTAGAAGAGGGACAGATGATGGCCGTTTAGGAGAGGAGTGACTAGAGGCCAATTAAGTGGGAAGAGGTCGAGTGTGAGGCAAGGTACTCAGCAGTCTTATGGGAATTCATATATCACTTCTACTTCTGTTGCGGTAGGTGGCTTTTATTCATCAGTGGGACTCTAATTTGGAGGTTTCTGGAATATCACATCTGGCCCATAAAAGACTGGATTATTCCTTGGCTAACCTTTAGCACGATTACAAATCCATTCTCTAAGTCTAGAAAACACAATGTGTGAGGGTTTCCATCTTGACATTTTGTTTACAGCTGGGCCATGGGGTGGGCAGATAAGGTGTATTTTTGACTCTTCTCTACCTCGGGAGCTTTGGATTTGTAAAAGTGCGTGGGGACTCTGGAAGCCAAGCTGACCCTGACAGAAGAAGGCACTGGAAGCCGAGACCCGGGACCTGCGGCTGTGGGTTGTTAGGTGGTTGGTTCCCTCTTTACTTGGAGGTGACAGGTGGAGTCCTCTCTCTACCGCTTCGGGGACCTTTTCTGATTTTTGTTTCTAAAATTTTGTAGCTTTTTTGAAGTGGGAGAAAACATGATATACATGACGTTAATTGAGAAAGTTCACATATGAAAGAGACCTTGATTGGTAAGTCAACATAGTGAAAGGTGAAGTTTTTGAGAAAGGAAAAAAGGAAGGAAATTAGGACAGTGATGAGTGTTATGGAAACAGCTTTACTTTTATGATATTTTGAAAGCACTGTGGCATGTTAAAAGTAAGATAGAAACCTGAAAGTTGTTTTTTTTTTTCTTTTTTAAACTAGTGAAGTAAAGGCCTTTCCAGAAATATTTCCCAGAGTTAATTGGCATAGAAGGGGCTTAAGTATAATTGTCAGGATATGTCCTTTTTCCTTCATGGTGAACATTCTCATCATTTTCTTTGCCAAACTTGGCAAGAAAAATTTAAGATTTTTTTTAGCTTTTTACTAGCCCTATATTTTCTCTCTTTATGATTTACTTTCTTTTCCTACAGCTGCAAGTTCAATTTATTTTATTATATAAGACTGTACTTAGAAGTATTCATTATAAATTCACCTACCCCATATTTAGCATTGGAGGTAGTATAAAAATGTGTAACAGTGTTCTGATCCTCAGAGGGGTTTATGATGTAGTTGTAAATACAAGGCAGACACACAAGACGTAATTCAAGAGTAAGATAGCTCTGCATTTTACCATAAGCTCGTAACATGTATGCTATTTTCTCTATCCTTGCTCCTTGGGGGCTTTTTTCACTTTTAGACAGCATACCTCAGCACCTATTATGTAGTGGAGGCTGGAAAGAAAAAAAACAAAGGAAGTAAAATGTAGCTCCAGTTTTCAAGGAGGAGGAAACATAATATAGTATTTAGCCAACTGTGATGCAGTCTGATTAATCGCCATAATGCTAAGGCAAATCAAGTGCCAATAGTACAGACATGTAAGTGAATTTCTCCCCCCCCTTGGGGATATGAGCAGGCAATCTTTGAGATATTTTCAAAAATGAATAGTCCTCTACCAGGTAGGGAGGGATGGAAAGGACATCCCAGGCTGAGGAAATCTGTGAGGGTGTGCGATGAATTAGGGTAACTATAAGCCATTCTACATAGTAAGAGCACATGATGCTGGAGTGTGGATATGAAGATACAGCAACTGGATGATACTGATTAACAACTAATGTCATGGAGTAAATATTTGGCTACAGATACGCGTAGGATGCCATGGAAGCACTTAGGGAGGGCATCCACCTACAGGACGGAAAGGAGATCAAGAAAGTTTCTTAGGGAGCTTGAGGTGGCTGGTAATTGAAGGACAAGAAGTAGGGAAGGGCTTTCCAGGCAGAAAAAACTACGCAAGAGTTGGGAGTAGTTCTGTGTGACTTCAGTGAGAGATCTGGAGTTTTATTTTTATTTTTTTATTTAATTTAATTTTATTTTTTATCGATTATGCCATTACAGTTGTTCTATTCCCCCTTCATTCCCCTCCACCCTGCACCCCCATCCCCACCATTACCCCCCCTTTAGTTTATGACCATGTGTCTCAAGTTCTTTAGATTCTATATTTCCCATACTATTCTTGCCCCCCCCATATATTTTCTATCTACCATCTGTGCTACTTATTTTCTATACCTTCTCCCCTTTTCTCCTCCTCCCACTCCCCTGCTGCTAACCCTCCATGAGATCTTCATTTCTACGTTTCTGCTCCTGATCTAGCTGTCCTCTTAGTTTGCTTTTTTTGTTTTAGGTGTGGTTGTTAATAACTGTGAGTTTGCTGTCCTTTCACTGTTCATCTTTTTTATCTTCTTTTTCTTAGATAAGTCCCTTTAACATTTCATATAATAAGGGCTTGGTGATGATGAACTCCTTGAACTTGACCTTATCTGAGAAGCACTTTATCTGTCCTTCCATTCTAAATGAAAACTTTGTTGGATAGAGCAATCTTGGTTGTAGGTCTTTGGATTTCATGACTTGGAATACCTCTTTCCAGCCCCTTCTTGCCTGTAAGGTCTCTTTTGAGAAATCCGCTGACAGTCTGATGGGAACTCCTTTGTAGATGACTATCCCTTTATCTCTTGGAGTTTTAGTTCCATGGCATAGCAAACCATCGGGCCATGGAGATAGACAGAGATTAAATGTGAATGGAAATATCCCAAGCAAAAGAGCTTCAGTTTTATCCAAAAGGCTAGGAGAGAGTCTAGAAGTCGGGAAGGTTTGAGATGATCAGATACGCACTAGAGAAGGAAGGTCTGTGACCGCTGTGTGGAGGATGGGTTGCAGGTGGTGAGGCTGGGAGCAAGCAGCTTATTGTGGAAATACAGGCGTGAAATAGTAAGGATGGAGGCAGTAGGGGTGGAGCGGAGGACCTGGGACTGGGAGACAAGTGGCAAAGAGAACCCCGCTGATCTAAGAGGGGCCTCCCTCTCTGTGCTCCCCCTCTGCCCTCTTCTTTCTTAGCATTCACTTGCATGGCTCACTCTGCTGTATTTTGGGGTGGCGGTAGCCACAGCTGCACCTCCAGCATTCATCACAGGCTTGGTACAGAGTGGGGAATCAATAAATATTTGTTAAATGAATGATTAAATCAATGAATGAGGAGCTTCAGTCATGAAGTGATGATTCCTGCATAAGAAGAGTAGACTTCCATTTTTCCGAGGTGATCAAGTTTTGCGAGGTCAATGACAAAATGAGCCAGGGAGACTACCTCTATAAGGAACTGTCCTATGACGTGCCAATAAAAAAGCGGCATCATGACATGACATTTTTATATATTAAAAATTATATTGTCAGCCCCTCTTGCAGGCAACAGCATTTCGTGCCATTCCTGATTCCTAGCCCCCTGGCTTATATGGATTTTCTCATTTCAGGTGCTTTGCTTAAACTTTTCAGGTAATCTTGGGCCAGGGAATTTGTAAGAGACAGGGTCTCATTTAAAGAGCTCACAGCATCTTGGCATCCGAGGATGAGGGCTGAACCACGTGTGTTCCAGTCATGACCATGCAGCCCTAGGAATTGGGTCCCTTACTGAGCCAAACCCAAGTATATTGAGTTACAATCTTAAAATCCCAATAAGAGATCTCAGAATGGGTAAAACCATGAGCATTTGTTTTCAGGTTGACTACAGGGGCTGAAAGAGAAGGAGTTATCAAAGATAACGTCTTGGGATTGACCTTTGGCAGCTGGCTGAATGGCAGCAGAGGAAAGGGGGAGGGATGTGAACTTAGAAAAGTGGAAGTCTGAGTGCTATTTTGTGGAAATTAATTTTGGGGTGAGCCTGGAAGATCCTGGAAGGCACATAGCGCAGATCGCAGTGTGTAGTGATTTCACAGTAAGTGCCAGCTGTTGTTTTTATTAAGGGAGAGGCTGGAGAGAGCAGGAGAGCATAAGACCAAAGAGTTAAGTCTCAGCATTTAGCAAAATTTAGGAAGTAAGGAGAGAGACAAGTACCACAGACTACTCAGAAAAGATGGGAAAGAACCAGCATCAGAAAAAGCCTAAGGGACTCATGAGACGTGGTGATCAGACTTCACTGAAACCATCAGACCTGTGTGTCAGGCCTTGGGTGAGTGCCCACGTGTGGAGTCTCGTTTAATCTCCACGCTGCCTGAGGCTCCCTTCCCCATTCGACAGCTGAGGCGCCTGAGACAAAGATGCCAAGAGTTTGTCCGAAGTTACCAAGCCAGGAAGTGGCGGAATTGGGTCTCAAAGCGCATTTTAATAATCCCATAAACTGTCTTCTCTCATTAGAGGTGTAAATTACCAGGATGACTTTAAGTGCTAAGAGGTTGAAAAAGACAAAGTAGAGAACTAAAAAAAAAAAAAAAAACCAATGACAAGGAGTTCACTGATGACCATTTACAAGGCAATGTTAGCACAGCAGCGTGCTCAGGAGCCTGTGTCAGGGAGTTCAGTGGGGAATGGGAAGTGAGGAATCCAGGTGAGGTGTACATGTCAGTCATTTATGATGCCTGGTGGGGGAAAGAATTATGGCCAAAGGGGGGGGTTCAGTGAGCTTCAAATGCAGTGTTTATCAAAAGGGAACAGATGGAAGGAGCGGGTGTCTGAGCAGAGCAAAAGGTGTGGAGAATGAGAGAAGAGATTGTGGAGAAGGGCGCCTCCCTCCAAGAGCATGGAAAGGTGGATTTGAAGACAGGTGTGGGACATGCCCCTCTCCCCCATAACTAAATTACTGAGTGGCTTACTGACTCCCGGAGAATTCAGATCCTGGAGCGTTCTGGAAATGTCAGCAGCCTCTGAGTGCTGTACATTTAACGGTGTCAGTTGGGCATGCTGGACAATGAGTCTTGTCTACGTAGCACAGTGGCTGAGGACACGGACTTTGGAGTGAGGCTGTGTCTGAATCTTGCCTGTGCTACTCATCAACTGCGTGACTTTGGGCACATGATTTACTTCTCCATGCTTCCGATTACTCCAGTTCTTTAGATGGAGATAACCACGTGGACCCATGCCCTACAGTTCTGAGGATTAGATGACTTCGTGTTTACGAAGATTGGCATAGGTAGAGTAAGTGTTCAATAAATAGTAGGTATTATATGTGACAGCATGCTCGGGATTCTATAGATTGTGTGTTTCAGCATGGTTTAAAGATAGCTTGGTTGGTTGTAAATTGCTGGCGGTAACCCTGTCTTCCCAAGTGCAGGGATTAAATCAGCAGACAAACATGGCAGGGGCAGGCGAGCTCCGCCATCGTAAGTCTAGGTGGAGGAGATGCGAGCGGCGTGTGGCTGCCCAAAAACCAACCAAAAAGTTGGCTGGCTTTTTGGCTGGTCCTCACGTTCTTCAGGCTCATGGGCATCACACAACAGCTACTTAGCTATTCAGCAAATTGTTTTCAGGGAAGTGACGACATGTATTAATTACAGTGCCTCTTTGGTGCTGGGGGGATGTAGACTCTAAATATCTCAGATGTGAGGTTCACAACATTCTTTGAGAATTAAAAGCCTCCCTTCTTCATGGAAATGATTGTGGTGTGTTCAAAAATAGAACCCCAGTGGGTCTGGAAGCCCCATCCGCTAGGAAGGTGGCAACAGGGCAGTGAGTGAACCCCGGTCTGACCAGTACTGTTTGCGTTACACTCTGCCAAGATACTTTTTAAAAATTGTTCTGCAATCAAAGGCTGATATTTTTTGTTTCACTGATCCTATTTATGCTTCAGCTATCCTAACTTTATTACCTCAGTAGTGTCCCAACTGAGATTTTTGTGTTTTACTTTCAGGTCTTTGACCAAGCTGTTCTCTCTTTTTGGAATCTTGTCCTTGTTACCCCCTGCCTAAGTCCTTTAGGTCAAAATCACTTCTTGTGGAAAATTGCCCTGACCTTTTGGCATTATGGTTGGCTTCTTCTTTGTGTGTGTGTTTCTGTAATCCTCAACTTTGGATTTTTAGCACCTAACATAGCATTTTGCACATAATAATTGCTCAGCAAACATTTTGGATTGAATGACTGGCTGAGTGAATGAACCTTGTTCTTTTGAGTCATTGCTGATGCCCCTATAATGCAGCTTCGTGTTATAGAAAATCATAGAATTTTCAAGTTCAAAGTTTCACTGGAAAATTCTGTAATCATACTACCAAGAGCAACCAGATGAGTAGACTGAGCACCAGAGAGGCAGGGTGATTTGCCTGGGGCCATGTAGCTAAACTGCGTGAGAACTGATTTGCCCAGTTCCTGATTTCAGGGTCTACCCAGGACCAGAATCAGGGTGAGCGGAGGGAGGCAGAGTCTTGTGAGTGCAGGGTTGGTTCCTATCTTTATTTAAAATGTTGATGATTTGTTCCTCATGGATTTCTTTGCATTAATTTTCATTTTTAAAAATATTGCACCAAAATATTGTTTTTCTCAATTACTGCGTTTTGGGCACCCCTTTCAGTTTTGTGGCGGAAGCAGGTGCCTCACTCTCCTCACTGCCCTGAGCTCTGCACTTTCCAGGAAGTAGGAGGGGGGCACTCCCTAGCCCCCCAACAGTGGCGTGAGAATGCAGTGACACTGTGTGGCATGGGCCCTGGCCGAAAATAGCGAAGGAAACACCATGCGACTTGGTGGTGTGAGCTGTTGATAAACGTTTCAGGGCCTGGCTGACCTGCCAGTTAGTAAGCATTACATTCACAGTACAAAAGCAGGGGCAAAAGGAAAAAGTAAAAGTTGAGTAAAAGCTCTATCTAACTATTTCCTGTCTATTTATATATCTCAGGGCTAAAGGAAAGCATAGAGATTGTCCTCATTTATAAGTTCATGTATGTTGTTTATATGTACTATATTTTTGAGTTTCTTAACAATCCAAGATGGAAAAAGGAAGAAATTATTTTACCCAGAAACTTGGCTGGTCTTGGTTTATGGCATTACTGGCCTATTTTGAAGATTTGAGGTTAGAAATGAAAAAACAAAACAAAACTAAAGTTTGTCTTTCTGCCCCCAAAAATAGGAAAGGGAGGAAAAGAAGCATTAATGGAAAGGAGAAAAAGAGATAAATGGAGGAAATTTTGAGGGGAATATCTATCTGGTAATTAACATCCAAGGTACAACTGTCAAGTATAAAAGGGGTTTTATATATATGATTTCCTTAATTTCTACAGCTTGCTAGAATAGGTACTAATATCTCCATTTGATAGCTGAGCACACCAAGTCTTAGAAAGGTGAGTTGGCTTACCCAAGCTCTGAAAGCTAGAGCTTGATTCAAACCCTGGTCTGGGGTTAAACCCCTTTACTCATCCCACTTTCCCCTTCTGATTCTCAGAGGCTTGGGGTGACAGATCACCCTATTACCTTCTGCTGTCACCAAACCCTTAGGTGCAGGGCTTCGGGGGAGTATGTGGGGCCGATGGATGGGAAATGAGCAATCAGCTCCCCTTCTGCGATTATTTCCTCTTCCTCCACTACATTTATCTTTTCCCATTCATCAATAACAACAAGAAGCAGAGAGGCATATGCATAGGAAATAAATACTCCTCTTTGTGTGAATGTCATAAATTTTTATGCGACACAAATGCACGTATTTTACATTGCCTGCATTGTGTTAGAAGGGGCTTTCTCTGTAGGCATCAGGGTATCGAGTGTGTTAGCAGCGCTCCCCGGCCCACACGGAAGAGGAGGCGATCATAATTACTGGAGCAGATCTGTCACAATGAGGAGTAATGGGTTTGTGTGGCTGACAGTCAAGGGTTTCTGGGGTGCTCTTTTTATTGATGCTTCTGATGAATAACATGGAGCTGTGACCCCCTGACCCAAACATTTTAAATTCAATACCATCGCTGATCAAGTGAAAGCAGATATAATTAACCAGAAATAAAATCTAGTTGAGAGTGTTGCTTTGCCATTCATTTTTCCCATTTCCAGCCTTTGCTACTTAGCACTTCCTGGCACACCCACACACTCAAATGCTATGATAATCAGCCTGCAGCCTTCTCTCCTGAGGGTCACAGGAACTGAAAAAAAGGAAAGAAAAGTAAGACCTCTTCATTCACACTTGTATTAAATGGAAAAAAAAACATTAGCTTTGTGTGCGTGTGTGTGTTTTGCAGTATAAAAGCAAAGCAATATCTTTAGGTTTGAGAAAACCTTTTGGGTTGTTTTTCACGGGCTGACATACAACATGTGGCACAAACAATTCCTGGCCGGGCCAGTTGGGAACAATTAGACTATTTTAGCAATCACAAAATCAATGAACCTTCTTATGTAGGTGCTGCAACGCTGTACAAAATGCACATGGAATGAAGCCCGTGGTGTAGAAGTGGAGACCAGTCCCATTTCTGCTGTAACTTCTTTCCCAGAAAACCACTGTCCATTGTTTGGTGTATGTTCCTTCAATATTTTTGGTCCATTAACATTTAGATATCTTATTTTTCTAATGTTTTGAAAAATGTTTATTAAAAATGCCATTTTTCCATTTTTAAAAATTTAAGCTTTTCTGTATTTCTTCTGTTGCCATCAGTCCCGTTATATCCCCTGTCCCCAGCAGTCACCACACTGTTGTCCACGAGTCCTTTTTCCTTGACCCCTCCACCCTCTCACCTCCCCCACAGTAGCTGTCATCCTGCTCTCCATCTATGAGTCTGTCCCCATTTTCCTGGTTAATATGCTTCCTTTTTTAAGGTGGAAATGTGCTTTACGTATTATTTTACCTTGTACTGTTAGTTACAATTTCAAATGAAAACGATTCCTTTAGATTAGTAAGCATTTGGTAAATACTGCTATTGTATGACTGAATGCTACTTTTCATCCTAAAATAGATCTCAGCTGACATACCCTGGGGTCCTCTGGCCATCTGTCCTCATGTATATTTTGTAGATACCATCAATGAACAAATATTTTCTGAGCTCCTCCTAGGAGCCACCTACTACACCATATGCTTTTCAGGAGGTCACATCCTAGCAAGAGATAAAGTAATGAGAGGATTTAATTTGAACCTAATGAATGGCAACAGCTGTAAATTCTCCTTGACTCACAGAATTGCTGGAAGGGATAATCTATTCCAGTTGTCTTATTTTTTCCAGATGAGAATTGAGGTCCATCAAGGTTAAGCGACGTGTCCAGGGTCCCACAGCTGATGATTGGAGAGGCTGAGATGACAGGCTGGTTTTCAGCCTGTTATTATTAAGCCAGTGCTGATTCCATTATACCTGCCTGCAAAACAATCCTCACATCTGAGGGAGGGAACTAGGGAATTCACTTCCCAACACTAGTATGAGCAACGAATCCCTAGCAAATTTAAAGTCATGCTTTATGTAAATATTGTCACCTACAAGATGCTCTGGAGACCACCCGCCTATTCTCATACCCCTCCCCACCTAGCTAACTCTGCCCAATTTCATCTTTGCCTCCTCTTTGGCTAATCAGTCTCCAGTTTTAGCAACACCTTGAAGGTAGGCTACAATCTGACCCTAAAGTTGAGATGAGAGGATGCCCACATTACCTAGAGAGGGTGTTCTATAAACCTATTAGATTTATTTTGCAGTTTTGCTTCTTTCCATCTTGAACCTGAAGAAATGAGTTCCAAAATAAATGCATTTTTCCCCCGCCAGCTTTAATCAAGGCATCAACTCTTTCTTATATTAACTGATGACTTTTCTCCATGATGGGAGCATGAGGAAAACTCTAATTCTGAAATACCCTAATTGTCTTTTCCTGCTATGGAGGTAGGGTCATGTGGTAGATTGACAGCTTGGACCGTGGCATCAGGTGGAGCTGGGTCCCGGTCCCAGGTCTGCCGTTCACTGCCATTGTGATGGCAGGCCAATCCCTTAGTCTTTCCAAGTCTGAAATCGCTTGCCTGTGAGCTGCACGTAATAGAAGTACCCCTCCCCAACAGAGACTTTGTAAAGAATAAATAAATGACCTGCCTTAACACAGAGTTGAGAACATAAGGACTAAGGAAGTTGTAGCAACTGTTATTCATTGTTTATGATCTACACATGACATACAGTGGATACAACTCTCAGAACCACTTAGATGTCAAGTTTTAAAATACTGGGTTATAAAAAATACAGATTCACGTTAATCAAAATAAAATAAAATACTAGGTTGTCACCCTGTCTTCCATAACACTTTAATCTCCTTTTTGCTGTTGTTGTTTGAAATTAAGACTTAAACTAAGAAGCTGAAAATATGACTCATTATCCTGGTAACCCCTCAAAATTTGTCAGGTTTTGTCAAAATATCACCTTCATTTGCTGCTGACCTATGAACCTGGGAATTCAGAAGCAGAGCAAGATGTGGGGGAATGGAGGGATTTCATTATACATCAAAGCTTTGCATTAATCATGTGTCCATGATTTGGGCATCTCTGGACCACGCTGGGAGAAGAAGAGTTGTCTTGGGCCACACATTAAATACATTGTGACACAATCACAAAGAATTCTCATAGTGTTTTAAGTAAATTTGTGATTTGGGGTTGGGTCACATGTGGCAGGTGGGCTACCGGCTGGACACCTAAAGAATCAATCTCAGCCCTCTTTCTCTGCATTATTGTATTTTCATGGAAATGCTTTGGAACTGATGAGAATGCATGCCTTTCTCAAACCTTACGACAATGTTACTAATCATTACTGGTTAAATACGTGCCTTCAGTCTCGTTTTCCTAGTACTGGTAGGTACCCTAGATTCCGTATGTTTGCATACAATCTTCTCCCTCCTGTTCTTTAAGAGACAGGTACAAGCCACCCACCCAAAGGATACTTCCTGTCAAGGAACTTTTCTGGCCTTCCACACATTTCCTCCCGTAGGAAAGAGAAATATCCACCACCAAGAGTTTTCCTCATTTTTTTCCTCCCAGGTGCTAGACCCCAGCCTACCCCTATCCTAAAAATAGTAGTAAGTTACTTTTATGGTAGATTCAGCTTTCCAAGTACATTTGCTTCTGAACATCTAAGAACTACAGGAAGAAACTTGAGTACCCTTCTTTTTCCTCAAACATAATTCTGAATTATTTCTCGATTTGGTTTTAAAAATGGACTGTCCCTTATCATTCTACTTTGACCAAAAGGAAGTTTTGTCAAATTATAGCTACCTGGGCAAATGATAATTAACTGGGCGATATTTTATAAATGAAGGTGATTTCAGTATTGTTAAAATGTGAATAAAAAGAATAATTGTTCCATTGTTATAGGAGATGAAACAGAAACTTCACCTTAACAATTGTTCTGTGTGGGCTTTACCCAGGGGACTTTCTCTGGCATTTTTCCGGTCTTCTACCCTCTTTCTCCAGAGTCTCTGTGCCTGGCACTGTTTTCGTCTATGCTCTTGCTGATTTTAGACAGCCCTTGCTGCCATCAGTGCACGACTCCCAGCCCTCCCCCAGGTAATTCTGCAGCCCATACCACCTCCAGCCCTTGAAAGAGACAGAAAGATTATTTGGAAGTGGTGGAATGTAGTGGATGTATGAGATTTTATGAAAAGATCTGAGTTTGAGCCCTGACTATGTATACCACTTACTCACTGCGTGTCCTGAGAGTTTTCTTAACCTCTCTAGAATTAACTGCTTCATTTGTAAAATGGGGACCAGAGTAACTCACAAAGAATCATTCAGAGATAACGTGTGAGGGGGTAAACTCTAAAATTCTGCACAAGTGCTCATTTATTAATACATAATTTCTAATTCAGCACCACCATTTTATAGAAAATGAAGGGAAATGAAGTAACTCTTCCAGGAATGCGAGGCTCAAATTTTTACTGTTCATTTGGCAATTGAAAACCAAAACATGTAGCATAAATCAGATGGAAACGCACATGCTGGCTGAGAATGTAAATCACCCTGGATCAGATGTGCGTCTTTCTGACCTGACTCGGAAGTGTTCTGTGGTCAACAGAGTACATGCCCAGCATTCATACAGAAATCGCTTTACCTAGTTTGTCCAGAATCACTTACCTAAAGCTATTAAGTTTTATGGTTACTATGCTCCCTCTTTAATATGAAGTGTGCCTGAGATTTCCCAGAGGAGTTGAATAGGTTCTCAGCCTTGATTTTAAAATTGTAGGTGGGTGGGGGAGGGGTGCTTGCAGAAAAGGAAAATGAAGAGGTCAAAGGGAGGAGGGGTCCAAGCGGATCCGGGCAGAACCTGCTATTTTACATGAACCTAAGACAGAAGGAAGAGACCAGCCCTATCTCCGTGTTGGTGTGAGAGCGTCAGTCTCCACCAAGTTAGTGTGCCATGCCCTTTACCTCTTTAGCATTAGAGGAACCAAAACCATTTTGGATGAAAATCACCAGGAAAATTCAAGTGGATGAATAGGCTCGACCTGGAGAGGCTGACTGAGGCCTTAATGACGGGCAGCAGTTGAACTGGGCACATTCCTTTCCTTCGATTAGTAGACATCTTTGAGTATGCAGCAAATATTTTTTGAGTAGGCGAGTAAACGGAAGATTAAGTGAATGAGTAAGTGAGCTGAGAGTCAGGAATGAATGGGATTATCCTGAGCTTCTGAGAGTTGGGAGCCAGACGGGTAACAGCGACTTAATTGGGCAATGGGCAGGAGCGAACAAGGCAAACATGTGCTGGGTTAGAGATTTTGAATGATTGCTCTTAACAAATACGATTTAGCAAGACAGTGTTTGTTGAGAGGCTTGCCTCAAGGCTGTGTAGGTAATAAGCTATTATGCCACCTGATGCTTAAAGAGTTTGTGACATCCTTATACTTCCTCAGAGATGTACTCAGTGGAGCATAATGAGATGGGTGTAGGCTCTGGAGTCCAAGAGGTAATTTTCAGTTCTGCTTTGTTGGCTTTGATATGGGAAAGATATTTAGCCTTCTGGACCTTCAATTTTCTCATCTAAAAATGGGCCAATAGCACCTACCTCATGTGATCACTGTAAGGAGTGCCTGAGCTGTCTCTCCATCTCCTTCTTCATAAGGGTCAGTTGCCTTCTCTCCTACTTATTCTTGAACAAAATATTGACAACACCCTTTAGATAGAGACATGTTAAAAATGAATGAAGGACTGTAACTTCTTCCAACATTCAGAGACTCATATTAACTAAGCGACCCTGGTTCACTCCTACAAAATCCAATATACATTCTTAAGCATTGTTTGTGTTCAGAAATGCACTGAACTGAGGGCCTGCCAAACACAAACTTCACCTTACCAGTAGCTCCCTGTGCACGTTACCCAGAATAGCTTCTCCTTTGACCTTTTCCCGGTCTTGTGCTGCCTTTCTCTGAGCTCCCTTTCTTTTCCATTTCTTTTCATCTGTTCTCTTGACCATTTTAGACAGCCCTTGCTGCTGGGCCCTAACGCCCGACTGCCACCCCCTCCCTCCTTTGAAGTCTGTACCTCTACCCAGGGCAACTGGAGAACCACCAAAACCACGTTTTTCTCTTCTGTCATGTGCCCCAATTTGTCAACTCCCTTATTCTTATCAGAGCCAATCAAAACCCCTTCTTCTCTCTTAATTTTTCTAAACCCTTAGTTTCTTTAGTTTATTCTTGCTGTTGCTGTTCTTAACAAATTTTATAGTTAATTTATTTTTATGCATTTATCTTGGTTATGTGTCCCTTTAAGTATATAGGCTTTAAACTGGAGCCTATAGATAGCACCTTCCCTTCCCCGGCAGCATTTGTTTATAGTTTTTGAGTCATATTTTTACTCTTGAGTCTCTCCTCCCCCTGCATGTATACGCCTAGTCCTTTCAAACGTTTCTAGGGTTTTAGATGAAGGGATTTTGCTCCTTTCTTCTCTGTAGTCCTTGAAATAGTCCGAGTTGGCTGTCAGGAACTCTCAAGTTCCCATTTTAAGGACATTTCCCTCGCTCCACAGAGTTGTTGATCAGAGTCCACCCGATGACTTCATCTGCTCTTTGAGAAATGGAATCACAACAGGAATGTTAAGTGTGTATGTGAGCACTGGGTAAAGCCAGTTGTGTTTTAGCGGGTGTGTCTCCCCTCCTTGCTCTGCCTTGCCCCGGTGGCCATTCCGTGATTCATATCAGGAGCACACAAGTCGTTTTCTCCGTCAGCCCAAGCAGTGTCCATTATACTCTGACGGTGATATTACCTTAGTTGCTCTTTCTCCTTTCATTTTTTTTAACTCTCATTTTAGGTTGTAGCTGGCATGCATCCACTCTCAGGTGTAAACATGTGATTTCCTCATCATTTGATGCTCAGTATTTGTACTTTAAAAATACATGTTTAAATGAGTGCTGGTGAGGATGTGGAGAGAAGAAAACCTTCATGAACTATTGGTGGGAATGCAGGCTGGTGCAGCCACTTGGAAAACAGTATAGAACGTCCACAAACAATAAAAAATGGAGCTATTTTATGACCCAGCATTTTCACTTCTGGGTATATATCTGCAAAAACCCAAAACATGAATTCAAAAGAATTTGTGCACCCCTGTGTTCATTGCAGTGTTTTTTACAACAGCCAAGGTATAGAAACAATCCAATGTCCATGAGTAGATGATAAAAAAGTGGTAGTACATATATGTAGTAGAATATTACTTGGCCATAAAAGAGCATGAAATCTTACCATTTGCAACAGCATGGATGGACTGAGAGGAAATTATGCTCAGAGAAGTAAGCAAGAGAAAGACAATTACTATGTAATTTCACTTATATGTGAAATCTAAAGCACACATTAAATAGACAAAATAGACACAGACTCACAGATACAGAGAACAGACTGATGGTTCCCAGAGGGGAAGGAGGTCGGGGGCTGGAAGGAAAAGGTGAAGGGATAAAGGAATACAGATTGGTGATGACAAAACAGTCACGGGACTGAAAAGTCCAGCACAGGGAATGTAGTCGATAACGCTGAGATAACTATGGATGGTGCCAGGTGGGTACCTGAAATATCAGGGGGCACTTTGTAAAGTATATCATTATCTAACTACTGTACTGTAAACCTGAAATGAATACAAGATAATATTGAGTGTAAAAACATAAATATAATCAACTTAATTTCCTTTACAAATATGTTTATACCCTGGCTGGTACAGCTCAATGGATTGAGTGTGGGCTGCGAACCAAAGGGTCACAGGTTTGATTCCCAGTCAGGGCACGTGCCTGGGTTGTGGGCCAAGTCCCTAGGGAGGGCCATGTGAGAGGTAACCACACATTGATGTTTCTTTCCCTCTCTTTCTCCTTCCCTTCCTCTCTCTCTAAAAATAAATAAATATTTTAATTAAAAAATAAAAATATATCTGTAATGGTCATGCTCCCTAAATCCACCTGTGACTGCAGTTTACCTTGAGTGCCCTCCTGTCTTTGAGCAACCCTCCATTTCTTCTCTTGCCTTTTTTGATTGGCCATGTGTTTCTTTTTCAGAGGCTGCTAACTTTGGCTAATGTTAAGAACCAAACCTTTATTGTTGAGGGAGGTGCTTTTGCTTAGATAAGTCTTGTGATTTTCCTCAAATTGTGCCATATTGGTGGGTGGGCACCCAGCCTATTTTATAAAAGAGACTCAATTAATATTCGTCCATTGACCGACTGAATGAATCTCCTGCTCCTTCATTCCATTTGCCATAGTCGGGAGCCATTTGGCCCGAATTCCTTCTTTCTTTCCCTGTGCCTTGAGAACTGTGTCAGGAGAAATGTGCCCGGGGAGCAAGGCCATAAATAGATCATTACTCACAGGGAGAAATGCCAAGTAGCCTTGTTCTATATCCAGGAAAACATCGGGGCTCCTGAAAAGCAAAATGAAAAATGACAACTGAGCTTACCACTTCTTCTGGAAGACAAAAAACATAGACCAGAAAGGGCAGGATCGCTGACCTAGTGAGTGTTTGTGGTAAGGTACGCCAGGCCTGCCCTGAGCTAAGTGGGAACCGCAGGGGTCCTAGTGTCCTTTCTGTGCATTTCTTAGTGAGTCCTGCGTATTTCTGCAAAGTATCAGAGGAGATCACAACACTTCTGGATGCGAGACTGTCCTGGAGACATGGGGCTCATAATGAGGTAGTGAATGAACCAGATGACCCTTTCTAGGAAAAGGTTTTCTTTCTTTCTTTTTAAGGTAAATTATGAAGATGGATGTGATGCTGTTTCACTTCTGGGAGATTCTTAGAAGCATTGATTTTATAATAGGAAATATGCATATCTCCTAATGCATTTGCATTGAATGCCCACACTTCAACAGCCACAACTCCTCAGGGGCCAGCAACGATTTTTATTTCAGGGCCATTGTCGAAAGACTGGTCATTCACTAGAGTGTGCACGATGAACCCTTCAGAAACAGGAGATGAATAGCAGTATCTATAGCATATGATGGGTTAACGACCGTGCTATCAAAGAGCTCTACAAGTGATGAGAAATAGATAATAGTATAATGTACAAAGGGTATAAACAAGAAGCTCATAAAAGGTAAAATGCAAATAGGCAATGAACCTATCCAGGGAAGTTCAATTTCATTAGTAGGTAGAAAAGAAAAAAGTAAAAACTCAAGATACCATTTTGCAGCCATTAGATTGTTAAAAGATATTTTTAATATTTTTATTCCAGGGTTGTCAGTGTGTGTGTGGGAGTATGCATGTGTGTGTAAAAAACAGACATTTTGCACAGTGCTATTGGTTGTATGGATTATTGCAAGTTTTAGAACCTAATTGGAAAATATTTTTGAAACTGAAAATGTACACCCCTTATCACTCAGTAATCTGACTTTAGGAAAGACATCCTAAGGAAAGGATGGCCTGGATTTTTAAGGAGATATACTTAATGTATATAGACAAGAATACAGCATTTAGTAACTAAACTATTGAAAAAAATATCAGAATATTTATCAATAGGGCAGTGAATAAATTATGGAATACTAAATAAATGAAAATATTACACCACTTTGGAAAGCATATCTTTATGTTTACGCACATATGTTTATGCTCCATTACCCCTTGGCAAGTGGAAAAAGAAAATTAATAATAGTAACTAAAACATATATTGCTTACCATGTGCCTGGCACTGTTCTGAGCTGCATATATTACTTCATTCAAACGTCCAACTACCAATTTACAGTTGAGGAAATACAGCAGAAGGAGGTTAAATGACTTCCAAGGCCACACGAATGCTTCGTGGTGGAGCTAGGGTTTAAGGCTTCGTGGGATAGCTCCGAAGCTGGCGCTCTTGATGACCTGGGTGCCCTTTTTCTCAAGTGATGGTTGTTGTAAAATCCCATTTGTATATTAAAAATTAGAAAATAATTACATGTATACATATATATGTATGTATCTGTGCATATATACAGGTGAAGCAAAAGTAGGTTTACAGTTGTTTGTATGGAAAGTAATATAATAACTAGTAATAGCACAAGAATAAACTCAGAATAAAGTGTGTTTTGCATACTCCAACTGTAAACCTACTTTTTCCCACCTCTGTATTTAAATGTGATGCTTGTAATAACAGCCTTGATTATTTTTAAAAACAAAATAGATCCATTTGTCTTTGACCTTGTTACCCAAACAACTAAAATAGGAGCCTCCTTAAAGGTCTGTGATTTTGTTTTTTCAAAATTGATTTCAATTCTCCTCAATGTCTTTTTCGGCAAAAGATTTATGTACTGGGGGAATTTACTGTCCACTCTGTGTGGTAGGGGGGAATCACAGAGTGGTTTGTGTTTTCAGCATGAAGCCATGAATGGTAAATATAGAAAAGCAATGAAAGCTAAGGACAGTTGAACTTTCCATGTGGGGCTTGGGTCTCAATTTCTGATGCTCTGATATATGTGAGGAAGACATTCCGAGTGAGTAGCTGCTCTGTTTCCTGCCATTTCAGTTGTTCCTGGAGGAAGCAAGTGTGAAGGGATGGAGGATATTGTACAAAGGCTTTGAAGTATTGTGAAATAGCCTAGAAGGATGCCAGGAGCGGAGGAGGTCCCAAAGAATTCAGGAGAGAGAGAAGTCAGACAGAATTCAGGAGGTCCCAGGAGAGAGAATTCCGTGGATCTTGTCTCTCTATTGGTAGTGCTAAGTCAGTCGAAAACATATTTATGAGTCAAAATTGGCCCAAGTTGATGCCAATGAATGGAGGTATTAATTGACCCTGGACAAACCAGAACAATTCTCTTCTATTAAAACCTGAAATTCTGAACCAGTTGTGTACCACGGCCTCTTAGACTTTCCTCTGTCTTTGCTCTTGTCCTTTCATCTGCCACCTCCTACCTGGACTCTGCTTCTTCTTTGTAAACAAATCATTTCACTCAGATTCTACTGTCACTCTAGATCTACTTCGTTTCCTTCCGTGTGACATGATCCTGTCTAGTTTTCCTTTTGCCTCTCTGGCTTTTTATTTGCAGCCTACTTTTCATGCCCTGAAATGCTAGTGTTGCCCTGACTGGTGTGGCTAAGTGGGTTGGGCATCTTTGCTGCAAACCCAAAATTCCCCAGCTTGATTTCCATGCCTGGGTTGCGGGCCAGGTCCCCGGTTGGGGGCGTGCGAGAGGCAACCAGTGGATGTTTCTGTCTCTCTCTCTTCCTCACCCCCCTTCCCCTGTCTCTAAAAATAAATAAACTCTTTTTAAAAAGTTGGTGTTGATGAGCCTCCATTCTCTGCTTTCCACAATGCTCCTAGTATTTTTTCTGTTTTTGCCACTGTCCTAATTAAGGCTGTCATTATTTTTGCCCATACATTTTTTTCACTTATATCTTAATTGGCCTCTTACCTCCACACTTTCCAATCCATTGTAACTACCGCTATTTGATCGACATGTATAAAATAGGACTCTAATCATGTCTCCCCACTCCCCAGTAATTTTAGTAGCTCACTATGATGTCCAAGCTCTTCATCCTGGCACTCAGTATCCTTGGGATTAAACCCCAAGCTGGCTTCCCAATCTTCTCTCCTACCTGCTCAGGCTGCATAAGGTGCCTGGCCTTTCCACAGGCACCTGCACATTCTGACTCCCATGTTTCCAACCTCCTTGTGCCATGGTTACCTCTCAAAATGTTAACGTCCTTCAGAACCTACTAAAAAGTCTTCCCCTACCTTCTTAGATGCCCCTATGCAGAAATCATAGTTTTCTACTTAATTTCCCTGTTCTGGTCTATTCTTTGATTAGCGCTCATTTCCTTTTTGTTGTTGCTTCACAGCGATTTCGTGCATGTGTAGTCTCTTGCACTCCCTGGGCACCTTCTTGAAGATAGGTAGTGTTTATTTTTAAATTTAGAGATATAGGAAGAATATAAGTAATTTCAACCCCCAGATGGTGATAACCAAGATTAATATTATGAGGTGTATCCTTGAAGTATTTCTTTATGCCTGTATACAGTGCTCCTCATTTTAACAAGTCATGTGATAGCAACCTGTATGTATTCCTTTCTAACCTTTTTTTAATACCTAAGGGAAAGTCAGAATTGAGTGGGTTGGCTGCAGTAGCAGTTCAGGAGGTGTACTGGGAACACACTGCCGGAATGCCAGCTTTCCTACTTACTAACTAGGTGAATTTGGGCAGGATATTTTATCTTTCAATGGTCTACTCTGAAAAATAGAGATATTAATAACCTACTTCTTATGTTTGTTGTAAGAACTGAATTATATAATGCACATAAAATATTTCCCATGATATATATGACATAGGCATATAATAAATGTTACTTGCTATTATTATAAAAACCATATCCTGAATATCTCCATCGGACCGTAAACATGATCTGGAGCAGTGGTTCTAAGTGGTGGTGGTCTTGCCAGCAGGGGACACATCTGAGATATATTTGGCTAACACAGTAGAGGAGGACAGGTGACTGGCATCTATTGAGTGGAGGCTAGAGCTCCTACGAACCATCTTGCAATGCACATGACAGCCCTGCGTGACAAAGAATTACCTGACTCCAGATGTCAGTGGTGGTGAGGTCGAGAAACCATGACCCAGGGTGTTCGGGGCACCCGTGGGCACAGCTGACATGACTGAGGTCCCTGGGTAGCCAGTTGGGGCCTCTCTCCACATTGTGTTTCTTCCTGTAGGAAGCCAGCCGGGCTTGCTCACGTGGTGGCAGAAGGTTCCTCGGCTGTAAGAGAGGGGAAACCCTACCATGTAGATATTTTTCAGTCCCCTGCCTGTGTTGTTTTCTGTCCAATGTCCAAAGCAAGGTCTTTAGCCAACCCCACATGCAAGGGGTAGAGAAGTAGACTCTGCTTCTGAAGGGAGGAACTGCAAACACGGTGGCTGTTTAAAGATCTGCTGCGTGGGGTGGGCAGGCTTGTAACTGAGACTCACTCTGCTGAACTGCTCTCCAGGAAGGCTGTGCCAATTTATTCCCCCAACAGTTACCTGTATTTCATTATCTCACAAATACTTCTAAGTTAGCGTTGAAAAAGATATTTGCACTTAGCGTCTTTGATCAGTCAAGTGAAAGTAAAAGGGCAGACACAGAACAAATTAGAAACTTTATTTTAATTCGTTTCTTGATGTTTCCTCTCAGAAGAGCTGTGATTCATGTGGTAAACGGCCTGGTGGCATCTCAGCTTGGATGTCACACAGTGCCTGAGCCGGACGACATAAAAGGATTTACTTTCCCCCACAAACCTGCCTTTCCTACACCTCCCATTTCAGCTCATGGCACCACTGTTATTTAAGCCAGAAACCCAGGTTTCCTCTTGGAACCCCCCTCTCTTACTTCCTTTTTCAGTCTCACCTTCGATTACTTAACCTCCATAATGTTTCTCATATTGATTTCATGTTTCCCTATTCTCATCAGCAGAGGATTAATTTATACTTTCATTACTCCTTGCTTGGATCATTGCAATACCCTCTGTGTCCTCTCTGTATTATCCCAGAACACCCCCTACTCCAACACTTCCAGCGCTGTGTTTACAAAATAAAAATCAGACCGGGTCAATTCCATGACAAAAACCCCTTGCATTTTTATGTACTTTGTGGTTCTCCATGTCCTTCTGGGAATTAAGTTCAAATTCCTTAGCAGGGCATTTATGTTCCTGCCCCAGGAGAAATGATAATACAAGGGGAGACCCCCCAAAAATGGAATTTATTTATAAAAAACCTGTGTATTTATTCTTATACATTTAAACTTCAGTCACTTTCAAAGTACTCTCCATTTGATGAAATACACCTACCAAGACTTTTTTCCACTGCTCAGAACAGTTTTTGAACTCGACAATTTTAATGCCTTTTAGTGCTTCTGCTATTTTTTGTTTCACCTCTTCCACTTTGGCAAAACATTCCCCTTTGAGGACTTTTTTTATCCGGGGAAAGAAAAAAGTCACTCGGGGTGAGATCAGGTGAATAGGGAGGGTGAGTCATGAAGGTCCTGCCGTTTCTGGTCCAAAACTGCTGAACACTCAGTGCGGTGTGAGCAGTTGTGCCCATGAATGACCCATCATGAAATGGGCAAATGCATTGAAAGGATCTTTTTAAAAAATTCATGGAAGCCAAACATAGCATCTCACAACAATGCCAGCTGGTACACTGATACAGATGAGTTCCTTGAATACTCACCTAGTGGGAGAAGCCTGTACTACAAGGGCCTACTCTTCACAAGGTAACTCCATTCTTTGGTGGAGGGGCAGGGGTCCCCTTGTAAATTGCCTTGTGTATCAGACTGAGAAGACAGAATTTGATTCTGTGAGAAATGAAAAGCATATGCTAGCTTCTGCTATTGAAAGAATCTCTAGAAAGGGAATTATCACACCCTATTTACAGTATATTTTACTGTCAAAAAGTGATTAGTTTGAATGTTCTTTTCCATGTTGAATCACAGTTTCCCAATGAAAATCAATCCACTTAATAATTGCCTGCATTCTATAACCTGACTTTCACAAAGTCTTCAAATTCACAAAATAATTTCTGGAGCTCCTCTCATGCATTCATTTTTTTGGACACAGCCTTTGACTTATGTCAGAAAATGGTCCCAGCCACATTTCTGAAGCATGTTGATGACAGTTCATTGGAACAGAATCCAAAGTGGTTTTGCTGTACTGAAGTTAAGGTATAATCTCTATTAAGTCTTTGCACCTGCCTTCAGCTGTGCTTTACGAAAACCCAGCCACTCTCTTTTACACAAGATTTGTTCTTCACAAAGACTTAATGCTTATTATCCGGTGCCCTGTGATCTCTGGGGTTATTAAAAATTGATTTCTTCCATTGCCTTTCCTTGGTGCCAGCCCCTGAAATCCTTGACCGTCAATGGAAGGAGAGAATTGCAAACAAACAAACAAACAAACAAACAAACAAGTATAAAAGGAGATTTCTTTGTTCCAAGTCCCTGCCTCCTGCTAGCTGCAGACCTCTTGCGTGTGCGTTTGCTGTGTCAGCCCAAAGTGAAGCAGACAGAGGGGGAATTGGGGAAGGCCATTAGGAGCTGAACCAGCAGGAACCCAATAAGGAGAGTGACGGGCCCTGCTGTGAGCATGAGCGCCGGGGTGGTCTGTGGCCAGGGTGGAGCAGAGCTGCTTTTTGCTTTGCTCCTTGGTGGCAGCACAGTCATTTCAAAAACAAAGGGCTCCATGTGGATTGCTTAACTTGAGCTCATCAGTTCAGTGTCAAAGACAGGGGGCCCCTTTTAGCTGAAACCAATGACTGGATAAAGAGGGTATCATTGCTGTGGGGTTTTTTCCATACTTGAATAAGACCTTGAAGGACCTGCCTTCTGTACAGCATCATATGCAACATTAGTTTGTTTTTGAGCTTTTATGCTGACAATGAAAAAGATCTGAAATGTTCTAGACTTTTCCTGTGCGAATCCCAGAAGCATCCTCTTGATACCCATCTAATAAAGACAATCTCTAAAACCAAATAATAGATTGAAACATGTTATGAGTTCTTCTTTAATTCAAGACAGGGCTTACCTTTAATTCTCTAGCTGAGACAGTTGTATTTGTCTTTCTAAAAGCAGTTTGCTCAAGTGTTTCAAGTAACTCAAAGGATCAGTTGATTAATTCCATATGAAATTGGATTAGACATTCTCATTTTAAATGGCAGCTTTATGCTTACTCATTGTCTTGAATAACCTTAAACATTGTTGCTATCTTCCGGCCCCATTCTTTATGTAATCACTAGCCCTTGGTAGTCTGCTTCAGGTCATAGAAAATCACTTACAGATATTTTCAACGTGCACACCGAGGCCCTTTATGTCATAATCCAATTTGATGGGTTTTTTTCTCTTGCATTACCTCATGTGGGAATTCTTGTTTAAACTTCATTGATCTGTCTGGTTTATTTTGCAGGGCTGTGTGGTGCCATGTCATGTAGGAAGGATGGAGAGGTGCAGTGAACAGACCCACACATTTTGAGTCTTCTCTTGCCAATGGACACAATTAATTTCATTTCTTTGGGGCTGTCAGTTTAAAGTCATTGTTTGTTTAGAATGCATTTGCTCAGGAACATTGTTTACATGATGTAAATTCTCAGAAGCTCACCACTTCCTCTATTTGTAGTTGGCAGCTTCTACTCTGTGGGTTACTAACACAAAGGCAGTAACAATAACAGTTTCTGTTTACTAAGTGTTCTCAAGTGCCGGATTCTGTATAAGTGCTTTATATACTTTATCTCATTAATCCTTCAATATTCCAGGGACGTGTGCACTATTATTATTCATAATCTTCAGGTGAGAAAAGAGACATCGAGAGAAGTTAAATAACAGAACCAGTGGGAGTTAAACATCAGGATTCCCATTCATGGTCTTCTGACTCTCAAACCTATGTTCTTAATCATTTTATTATATAGGCTCCGAAGGTAACCTGTTCTGCCTTGCAGTTGTTAAAATGTTTTTTTTTTCCTGAAATGCCTTTCAAATCTGTCTTCCTGTAGCTTTCATTCATTGGTCTCATTTTGAGAATTTTGGCTAGGTGAAGTGGCTTTCAGCTCTTCCTGTGGATTATTTTTTAGAAGCAAAAATCCCCAATTCTTTCCCCAAAGTATGTCCTGGGCACTTGACCCATGGGCTTGTCTAGTCCTCTGACAGTGCTACTCACTCCTCAGAACCACAGATAACTCTATAGAGACTGGTTTTAGATCTCTCTCCTTCATCCTGGTGTTTCAATAACACTATCTTGGGCTATTTCTGTCCCCTAATTCTTTTTCTGTTCATGTGTCTCTATCAGATCTGAAACAGGCTGCACCCACTTCATCTATTCTAAAACAAGGGCACCTTCAAGTGGCAGCCAATCCCAAGTTATCTGCAGATTCTGAGGTCATCTTATGGAGACAACTCAGCGGATGGCCAACAGATCTGGGAAATCAGGTCCCCTCCTTGCTGAGTGGGGCCAAGATCTTACACCTACCCATATCTACCTGGACTTCCCGACTAGGACGAATTTAACATCAAGTCAGAATTTCAGTCCTTGGCCCTGAGGACTACCTGAATGTAACTCATGATACAAAATATAATAAATAAAAGAAATTGACCTTTTGTACTCTATGAAAGATCTTTATACATTTCTAATGTCCTTTTGATTCTGAAGGTTTCTAAGGCTGGTAAATTTTATTTTAACAGATGCCTCAGAGTCATTTAAGATTTCTTAATCTTGTCTCTGAGTAGCCATTCAAGTCTTGGGTATACGACTCAGTCCCAGCTGCAGATGTCACTGCCACTGGGTGGTGGCCTCTAGTACCTTCTGGGCTCAGTGATCCCTAGGATTATTAGGTTGTCAGTTAAGAAGAAACAGCTTCTGGTAAATGCTATTGGTTCACAGTACTTTCTGTACACAGTCTCTCATGCTCAAATTTTCCTAAAGAGAAATGTCCACTTTAATTTCTTTTTTCTTTTCTTCCCTGGTGACTTCTCAGGGTATTCAGAAAGCAATCTGAAGGTCACAGATCTCAAGTTCCCCCTTTCTTCTCCTTTGGGCTATACATACCCTTGTCCATTAAACTGAGGAAGCAAAGAGAAAGGAAAAGCAGAATTTCCTCTCAGCCAGAATATGTAAAAGAAGGAAGATTCCAGATACACTGAAAATGCTCTGCAGAACAGTGATGACCCCACCTCTGATAGTAAAAACCTGAGCCACCTCACCTCTCCAAGGTTATAAGCCTCTCTGCAGACTAGCCAGAGTCCCCAGGCCTTGGAGGGAGAGAAGGCAGAGGATAATACTTACTTTTTCAGCACCATTTTTGTATTATAGTCCACACATGGCTTGTGAGGGAGAGAGTTGGAGGGTTGCCAGGGGAGCCTAGCTGAGGACTGGACCTGAGGAAGGGCTCTACACCTCACCCCCCCAAGCAGGGACTGGGTGGGGGGTGACAAAGAAAAGAGAGGTTTGAGGGTATACGAGCAGAGGGGACTCAGCTCTCTTTTCTCAGTTAGAGCCCAGGGAAGAGCTTGATTTCAGGATTCCTTCATGGTGCACAGGGCTGCCAAGAACTGGTTCAGGCATTAGTGGAACTTCTTTGGGGTTTCCCTCAGCAAAGGTGGGTTCGGGTTGACCTGCAGGGTCGTCGGAGCCTGGACTCCCTTGTGGACCACTAGTCCTGTGATTTGTGTTGGCTTCCTCCACCCCCATCAGCCTGATCGATACAGGAGAGCTGAAGACGGAGGGGAGAACCTAACCAGGGCCATGATGATGGGAGCTAAGAGAAATGTGAGTACACAGGAGATACCTTGTACGGGCCACCAGACATACTTGACCATGACTCTAAGGCTGTGGGCTATGGGCGTGCTTGCAGCCCTCCCTGAGTCCTTGGGTCAGGAACCAGTGGAATTTGTTTTGTTAGGCCTTCTATGATTCCATCTGTTGGTGACGCTGGGAGAAACTCAACCACCTCGGACTGAACTTCCCAAACCCACTACTGGTCTGCAGCTGTTCTAACGGTGGCGGTGGTGACATTCCTCTGTGGGAAAGAAATCGTGGCACAGTTCAACACCTCTTTCTTAGCAAACCAGAAAGTGGGCATGTGTGTGACAAACACACACAAAAAAAACCAAATTACCAAACCCCGTGTATTCAGTCTGACATGGCAGGGGAATCAGGCCTTTTATGCTTGTCATACAGGCAAAATAACATTTTGTGCTTCTTATCAATACCCAGTACTGCATAGCATTTAAACTTTCTATGTCGTCTCATTTATTCTGTGTCGATCAATTAGGTAACCACCCCATTTTGTTGGAGAGAAACTGATGCCCAGAAAAAAATAGAGTTGCTTAAATGAATAATTATATAAAATCACAACAACTAATTAAATCTCAGATACTATGCTGAGAAAGTTATATGCACTCTTCTATTTAATTCTTAAGATTACTTTGTGAAACAAGTATTGTTATTATTTTCATATTTTTGATAAATGAATTAAGGCTCAAAAAAGTGAATTAACTTGGTCAGGGTCATATAAAGTCAAATAGCTGATTTCTTCTTTAAATTAATTTCTTATAATCTTTAAATCCGTATCTCCCCAACCTCAAAAGTCCACACTTTCAGCCCCTTACTACTGTGGAAGAGGTTGAAGGAAGAGTCAGATTTTTGTGATTAGCTGTAAAATAACCTTTCTATCTGTTTTACCCGCAAGGGAGTTTTTCATCGCATGTAAGGTAGATCCCTTCTTCAAATAACTTTTTGGTGTGCGAGCTTTTCATTAACATGCATCAAATGGAGGCATATAATTTTCAGATGGATTCATTTCCCCCTTTGAGTGCTTTCATTAATTTGAATATCAAAGCATTTGCTTGTTTATACACACTGAAGAGTGAGCTCCCTAAAAAGAGACAAAAGCAACTCTCAGAAAAGGTTTTGGCATGTTTTTATGAGTAAAAAATAGTTTGTGTGAATCAGTCAGGGTTTGTGTGTATTACACACAATAAACCAAATGAGTATAACAAGTTTAATTTATGAATTAAAGATTCAGTAACTCATCAGCCACCTGTCAGCAAAAGACTTTTGAATTCTGTGTATATAAAATGCTCTCTATAATCACACGGAATGTGCAATGTGGCTGTAAGGTAATAGGATTTAAAATATATAAGAATTTAGACAATCCTTATAGTGGCGATTGTAGTGATTCTCTATCCTATATCTCATCTCTCTTATTCACCAAGCCACACTCTGAATTGCCTTCATCCCCAAACCAGTCCCAGTCTCTGTGTCACCACTGAAGAAATTGAAGGGACTGCAGAGGAAGCCCCTAAAAGGCTGGGGATCATTCGGTAACTCCCCACGGCAGACGATGCCCTGACTGGGCCTCTGAACCTGCCAGTGAACAGATTCTGGTCTGCTCTTAAAAAAACCAGTGCTGCTCTGTAGCCTCCCATGGAAGGCTCCGTAATCTCGTTTTGCTACTCTCCCATCTTGATTTTTTTCAGTGAATCCAGAAGCCAGTTTCTAGCCTGTGTGAGGTGTCCTTTTGAACTCTTCACCCTATTAACTTTTATTTGTCATATTCTTTTTAAAAAGAACATGTTAATTAAGATATGACTTGCAAGTCACTTCGTAATTTTTTTTTTGAAGGAGGATGTCAGTAACGGAAGATTCTGGCTGCGGGATATACTTCTGACTCCTGATTAAAAACCAGCTCAGCCAGACATTTTGATGATGGAGCGCAAGTCACGTATTAAACAGTTGACGCATATAACTGCGTCATATAATTGTTTGGGATTAGTTTCTCCTTTGGATTTGCAGTAATTCACATAGACTGTTATGAAGGTTCTTTTTTGCATTCTCTCAAGTTTACTTAAAAGAGAAGTAGTGTGTGTGTGTGTGTGTGTGTGTGTGTGTGTGTGTGTGTGTTTGCAGGAAATGTAATAACTTACATGAAGTTAAAGGAGAGGTTCGTTTATTGGGTTTTAGAAAGAGGCATTATCCTAAATAAGAATGATAAAGGTGGTAAATGTAAACTTCTCAGAACCCCTCTGCTATCTTCTGGAGCCCCTGACATGCCCAGCACCTAATTCCCACAGTGCATTTCTCTCCTCTCATCTTCACAACCACAGTGGAGGCTGCTGACCTGGAAGCATTTGTAAACAGGTGAATTTCAAAGCATTAGATTTCTATTTGGTGGTATTTCAGGCATGGGTGCTATGTAGTAATTGGGGACAGAATGGCTTCCCAGGAAACTGGTGTAGATGTGATTTAGGCCCTTTCACTGAGAGGAAAGCATTCCAAGAACTCAGGCGCAGGAGATGGTGTTGTGGCCTGGTTTATTCATGTGGAAGTAGAAACTGCCCCCAGGGGACAATGTCCCTTCTCCCTCTATCCCACCATGGAAAAAGTCCAACTGTGTCCTCAGCAAGGCCAAGACAAAAGCCATTGTCCAGAGTTTTTGCTTTATATTAAAGCTTAGTCCTTTGGAGACTGCAGTTGGCTGCTAAGGGGTCTCAGTCCCCATCCAGAGGACTTAGCTTGTTCCCAGCTGCTCCAGTGGTGGAGTCTATGTGGCTGCGGGCCGTGTGGCTGCGGGCCGTGTGGCTCCTAAAACCACATGACTGTGGAGAGAGAGAGAGCACATGAATGCATGGGATGAATGCGGGTTCTCGAGTGAAGGGGTGACTTTTTTGTTCCCTTAGGATTATATTAGCTTGGGCCTGGGGCGGACGAGGTACACTTTCAAAATGACCACTCAGTTTCCCAGGCTTTCGATGGACTTTGAATGGGTCTACACATTCAAAGAGGTCTGGTTAGACTGACAGGCCTCTGTGGTCCAGCATCTCCCCCTGCATCCCTAAGAACCCTGTACCGGAGCAGGAAAGGAAGGAGTGTAAACCCCCTTGGTGGAGCAATGCTGTGGTCCCTTGGAGTATGGAAGGCTGTAGCTTCCTGGCTAAGCAAGCAAGCTTATGCTCCTCAGGTTATTATGTTCAATGTCTAGTTCCTTTTGCTCCCCTTTTCTAGCTCTATACCAGTGGTAACAAAACCATAAATCCAAACATGTTGATGAGTATAAACTCCCCAGGGCTAGCTAGAAAATGGAAGCTAAATTTACACAAAACTGAATCATTAAATGTGGCACTTTTACTTGAAAATAAGAACTTCCCCCCACTGGTCCTCTTTTATCCCATTCCCCAAATTCTCTGGAACCTCTTTTCAGTTATCAACAAATATTTCCTTTCCAGCTTTTCCCTAAAATACTTGTAGTTTCTTGTTTGACAAATATTGGCGCAATCCCTGGGCCCTGCATTAAAACTGCAGCCCCGGCCTGTCTCACTGGGGCTCCAAGACCCTCTGTTCCCCTGTGCCCTGAATTCCCCCTGGATTCCCACTTTTTCAGACCATTGTTTAATCCTTATCTTTTACCAGCCTATCTGTGTTGAAATCGACTCTCTCTTCTGGATGACATCCCTCCTTTAATACTATTATTAGGGTAATACCTGATTGTTGGAACTATAGTTCCTCCCTCATCCTTAGGCTATTTGACCTTCTGCAATGTGGAGCCCTTAGTCCTGCCTTCTTCCAGTTCTCACACCTCCTGACCTGCCTTTCTTGGCTTTCTCAATGCCTCTTCTTTCTCCAATCTTTAGTAACTATCGTAACTCCGTGCTTTATCCTTTCTCCCCCTCCATTTTTTCCATGAATGATCTAATCAACACCTACATTCCCCAGACTCCCTTGAATATGTCTTTTTTTTATTTGCCCTTCCACTGCCCTAACTCTAATGGAATGAACTTCTAAAACCACATCCTTTTGTCTTAGTCTCTCTACAGTTACCATTATGTCTTCAGAGTCATCTTTCTGAAACAGATCCAATCTATGCATTACAGTCTTTAGCAAATGTTAATGAATCCTGTTACCTCCCAGAAAAGTACAGGCTACTACAGGCTTGTGGGGAAGAATGGAGGTGAGGCAGGGAGGGAGGGGGAGTAATGCCAAAAGCCAAGAAGAGAGTCGAATGGCGTGTCTGTGTGCTAGGCTGCATGGCTTATCTTCAGAACAGCTCGTGCGTAGATACTATACTTTGTAATGGGCTGTGGAAGTGAGGGAGGCGATGAAATGTATTTTCCTGGACCCCTATCATCTGGTTCTCGGCTGCGGAAAGTCTGGTGGTGTTTAACTCCTCCATGCTGTGAGATTCAGCTCTTTCAATAGCCACTCAGAAGTAAGATCCTGTGCCTGTGGTGTGGCCATTCACCATCCAGTAAGTGGCAGGAGGAGTCACTGAGCTGGTAGGCAGGCCTGTACCGGCAGCCAGCGTGGAGCTCTGTGTTCCTGAGCAAGTAACTGCTTGGCTCTGGGAGGCAGGGTTCTGGGAGGCAGGATCACAGACACGTGTGAGTTTTCTTGGTTGCGACCTGGGAAGCAAGTGAGGGAGGCCAAGAGATATAAGGAGGCAGATAAGATATGTCCAGTGTAATGCTCAGCCTCACTCCTTATCAGGGAGAAATTGATGAGATTCCATTTTTCACCCATCAAATTGGTAGAAGCCAAACTGTTAATATCTGGGGTTGGCAAGACTGTGGAAAACTGGTACTCTCACACAGAGCAGCTGGGCACCTGCCTGGAACAGTGAGAAACGTACTCATGCAGTGGAATGCAGAGAGCTTTAAAGGACTAGCGCGTTCTCTCTCTCCTTCTCTGTCTCTGTATAAATGTATACATAAAAAATCAAGTTGCAGAAGAATACATACAATATAATATCATTTGACTACAAATAGAATGTAAGGAAATGGCCATGGGTTCCAATGCTGGTCCCTGCCACTAAGTATGAGCTCTGTGGAGAAGGAAATTGTGGACAGAAGCTGAAAGCTGCTTAGGTGACTAGAAAGCAGAGGGTGGCCCCGACTGCGAGAGAGGGACCTCCTCCACTCAATGTCTCTCCAACCATGAGGTGCCCGGGCCTGTCGGTGACAGCGCATAAAGGAGACTGTGGTGACAGTAGACATACGGAGCTGGTGGGAGAATGAAAGATGATGTGAACTGCCTCCTACTGACCCCTTGAAATATTAAGGGAAGGCTTTCCTCAGGTTCGACATTTTGGAAGGGACATACTATACAAGCAAAACATGTGAATTCATGTTAAGAAGAACTCATTTGACTACTGAGGACTGGGGTCATTCTGGCAGAGTGAATTGTCCCTTGTCTGTGTTCCCAAAACATGTACTGCATTATATTAAGAGATTGTTCTCTTCGCAAGGGTAAGGATGATGTCATATTCATCCTGGGTCCTCAATATATAGCCTCAATAGTGAATTTTTAATGTTTGTATAATGGATGAGTAGCTCTTTGGGTGGGGTCTCTGGAAATCAGTGTCGATACATCAGGATGTATTGAAATCAGTACAATACATTGGGATGATGGCCCTCCACAGCTTCTCTCCAATCTGAATAAGATCTTCAGGTGGGAAAACCAAGAAATACAAGGTGGCTGGCCTGAGTCTAGAATATTCAAGAGAGACGAGAATTACTGTGCCATTTGGGAATCACTTCGAATATTTGTAAACAGCTGCATTTTTGTCCTTTGGATCATGTAATGGCACAGGTCAAAGCTAAATAATAGGTAAAAGCTAAAAATTGTTAATGCGTATAGTTCCTAGCTGTCAATCAAATTCTGCTTTTTGTAAGTATTTCTAGGGCACTCACTGGTATGACAAGGTTTAATATATGTGTGTGTATGTGTTACATAGGATTTTTTAAATAAAACCTAAAGTCTTCAAGCAGATGTTAAAGAGCACATTAAAAAAAATTCACCACCACAACACAAAAACAAAAATGCCTTCAAACTGACAGATGGTCTCTGAAAGAAGACAATTTGAATGTATAAATATAAATATATATATATTTCAGAGAATAAATGTGTCAATGGGGCAAACTGATGCCTACATTTATGTCAGCTTAGCACTCCTGAGGCCACGCAGGGGCCTATATTCCTTGATTATTGGTGACCCTGAGCTCTGCACAATAAGAAGCCTTTTTTATAGACTTTACACTTAAACATAGAAAGTAGCCCACTCCCTCATCAAGCTATGTTATATGCATAGTATATTTTCACATTCTAGCCTCTATTATTTCAGACTGATCTAACCATTACAGTGGGGGAACATGTTTAGGATATATTATGACAAATTATAACAGTGCACTGAAAGTATACCAACTCATGAAATGTCATATAGAGAGGAAAGGTAATTAAAGTCACCTTGACTTTGTATTTGGCTGAAGTTTTGTTTTTTTTTTTTCCTTTAGAAACAACTATAATGAAAGATCTGGTAGAGAGCAGCTGTAAGATAAAGCACAGAAATAATAGGCTCTGTAAAAGGACACAGTGCTCCTTTGCTGGGACAAACTTGTCCTCGGACTCTTCTCAACCCCATGATGCACCCTCCTATCCAATTGGATAATTCCTGGCCTCCTGGATGATTTGGATTAAAAGTGTCCTATCTACTATGTTCCCACTGGGCTTGTGTTTGGAAGTATGGATGTTTTACTTTGGATTATTATTCATCATTGCATCCACCAGATTTTTTCAGTCTTCTTAATGGTGGCATGGTTTTAGGAGCAGCAAGGTGGGACTGGGCTCATTAGAGATCACACCGTGTTTGTGTGATTTTAGTCAACTGTTTTACACAGAATTCAAGTCATAAGAAGCCTGACAAACTTTCCTTAATGTAGCCATCTCCTATGTCATATGAGATGACCTATGAGTATATGTTTTCTAAAACATATAAATTGTTTATTAAGAGTTCCAGAAAAACCTAAAAGCTGCCAGGTAGTATCCAAATCACTCTGTTGAACCAGATGGTTATTTCTTTTTATTTAAAAAAAATTCTGATTCTGTGAACTTTGTTCTTCTGGACCCAAGCTGTTACTTCCCAGTCGGCAGAACGTGGGGCTTCAGTTTCTCTGCTTCATGTTGACTTTTTGCAAAAACTCAGCACAATACTTTTACTCTTTTGCCTTCCAGTCCAGTCTCTACAGGGACCAGTGTGATCTTAAATTATAAACCGGATCATCTCACTTCCCTGCATACAGTAATGGGTTCTCAGTGCTCTTAGAGAAAAAATCAAATTCCGTACTGCTTGATCCAGCCCCTCATTATGAATCCCAGCTGAATCTTATATCACTCTCCCTTGTTTAAGGTACTATCAACTGCTCTAACAGCTAAACCTTGAGATCTCACGGCTTAACACCAATAGAGGTTTATTTCTTACTCATGCAAGTCAAGTTGGTAGAAAGAGGGAGAAAGGACGGGCCTTTGCTCCATGCAGTTATTTAGGGGCTGAGATTAACAGTGATATGGCATCTTCACATGTAATTTTCAAGGACACTCTATCAGGGGTGTCCAACCTGTGTTCTGCGGGCTGCATGTGTCCCAGGGTGGCTATGAATGTGGCCCAACACAAAACTATAAATTTACTTAAAACATTATGAGATTTTTTTGTGATTATACATCACAATGTATTTAATATGTGTGCCCAAGACAACTCTTCTTCCAAGTGTGGCCCAGAAATGCCAAAAGGTTGGACACCCCTGCGAGGTATTAACATCCCATTGGCACTTAAGCAAAGAGTGTGGAGCATTTGAATGGGCCCAGTCTAGTGGTGGCATTTCCACCCATGTCCTTTAGCCAGATGCATTCACATGATTATGTTTGTATGCAAGAGGGCAGAGTTGAGACATTAAATTGCTTATTAGAAAGCCGTGTCCTCCGAGCAAGTCTGCAACCCAGAAGGGCATTCTTCGGTGGAATACTAGCTGTCTCTTCTGTACTCCTCTTGCACGCTGAACTGAAGCCTCACTGAGCCCTTACTCTGGTGCTTGTGTATTTGTAGTTCAGGGCTCTTCCCATGTTGTTTCTCTTCTAGGAACATTTCTGCTGTCTTAACATGACCAGTTTTTCTTCACCTTTTGGTGTTGTTCTAAATGCTTTCTCCCCAGAGAGACCTTTCTTAACCACTTGTCAAAAGTAGGATTTTCCAAGCACCTTGTTGGTTTCCTTTGTGGTACTTATCATAGTTGATAGTCAGTTGATTTATTTACTTGTTTTTCTTTCTGTAGCTCTCACTGGAGCACAGGTGGCAAACACAAGGCTCATGGGCCAAATCCAACCCTCCACCTTGTTTCTACCTGGCGGCAATGCCGAGATCCTTGCCCCTAGTTAAAGAGTAGTTAAAGTTATACAGTCCTAAAATTGCGTTCGGCCCTTGGAAGGCAACCGTGAGGCTGATGTGGCCCCCAGTGAAAATGAGTTTGACACCCCTGCAGATTGTTAGCACCATGAAACTAGGTAGATATTGTTTTTTACACCATCGAACTCTTAATGTCTGTTATAGTGATTTAGTAGGTGCTTAACAAGTATTTTCTCAATTAAAGCAGAGGTTGTGGGTAATAAATAAGTGCAATGTTAAACTGAAACATCGTTGTTTATCATTAATATAAACTTATATATTTGTGATTCTGTGCCTAGCTTTGACATAACCAATGAATCGTGATTGCTTTGTATTGACACTTTATATTAACCCAACCCTTCCTAAGAAACTATTTCAGTTAGCTATTGCTGCCTAATACATTGCCTCAAAGTTTAGTGAATTAAAACAGCAATAATAATTTTATCCTCTCTCACAGATTTTTGTGGACCGAGACTCCAGGAAGCGTTTGACTAAGTTATCCTGGCTCAGAGTTTCTCATGTGGTTATGGTCAAACACTGGCTGGAGCCAGAGCATCAGTGGGCCCATTGCAGACCCAGAGGCTGAAGGCTTCAAGAGCAAGGATTCCTGTGAGCAAAGCAGGAGCAGATCGATTTGTAAGACCTGCCTCTGGAAGCATCGTGTCTCTTCTGCTATGTGCTACTGGTTGAAGCGTACACTTTCAAGCATAGAGGACCCAGATCTGGATAGGACGAGTGTCAGAGAATTTGTGGGCACATTTCAGAACCATCATACTGACCAGGAGGGAACGAGTTATTATTACCAGGCTTTCTCTCTCACCTGCAGTCTACAGAGGCCACCAAGGAAGTCCGTGGGTCTGACATTTTCCCTGCACAGACCTCTTTAAATAGCCAAGATATGTATATATTCAGGACTTTGAATTTGAAAAGTGCCTCCTTACAGGGTATTGTAGATATCATATTATGAACACAGTGGCAGTGAATTGAGAACTTACTTCTTTTCATACCATTGGAATTGGCTGCGTTAATCCTTAACATTGCTTTGGCACATTTGTAGAAAAGAGCTTTTCTCAGAATAATTGGTTTCGGATTTCCAGCCTTGCTATTCTAAATAACACATTCTCTGTTTTCATTTAGGCAGTTAAAAAAAATGTGTTTAATATTTTTTACTCCGGTTAGAATGCCAGAGGAAGGAATTACCGTGAATTCTAGGATTCTGCTTTTTAACCATCTCACTGAACTTATTTAATAAGATGGGGCTTTTTAACTTTATTTTTATTGTTTACACTGTTACAGGTGTCGCTGTTTTTCCCCCTTTGCCCACCTCTGCCCAGCCCTTGCCCCCACCCCTGGGCTATCACCACACTGTTGTCTGAGTCTGTGGGTTTTGCATATGCGTGTGCGTTCTTTGGCTACTGCCTTCACTTTCTTATTTAATGAGATGTTTTAAAATGCAGATAGTTTAGATTAGAAAAACTCACAAACTGCTACATTAATCCAAGCTCCAAAATGTACAATAACCAACCTTGTCGCCATTTTTTTTACTAAGACTTTATAGTTAGACATATTATACTGTTCCAAGTATGACCTTGAACAAGGATTCGCCGACTTTTTAAAAGTTGCAAGAATATTACCAAGAGTTCTGATATAACTTGCGCCAAGTTTCTCATATTAACATTTCTGTGGTCCATTTGTCACAATTCATAAAACAGTAGTGATACATTATTAGTAACTGAACTCCACACTTTATTTAGATTTCTTTAGTTTTTACCTCATGTCTGTTTTCTGTTCCTGGATGCCACATTACATTTATTTGTCCTGTCTCCTTGGACACTTCTAGACTGCTACCGCTCTCAAGTGCTCCTTGTTTCTGATGGCCTTGACAGTTCTGAGTTGAGAACAGGACAAAATGGACAGGGAACACCAAGCGCTGTGCTGTTAGGAAGTTGAATATTGTGGCCAAGAGTAAAGATTTAAGGACAGAATAGCCATGTGTTCTAATCCTACTACTGTCAGTTACTAGTTGAATGACTTTGACTAAGTTCTTTTCCCTTTCTGAGCTTCAGTTTCTTCATTGTTTGAGGAATAATATAGGGCTGATGTGAGAATTAATTGAGGTAAAGCATATACTGTGCTTAGCATAATGCTTAATACTCACTTGTTATTAAGAGGTGTCTAAAATATAGGTCAGCCCACAAAAGACTATTTAAAATATAATATAGCTGACAATAATCATTATATTAATGCCAAACATTGACTGAGCCTATCCCATGAAGACATTAGTATTAGTACTTTTCATATCTGAACTGAATTCATTGTCCTAATAATATTACTAAGTCCAACCAGCCTTTATAATATTGTGTCTAGGGAAAATGCTTCTCAAATTTCAGGGGTGAGAGAGAAGACAGAGAACATTCCAGTATAAGTCATGGGCGTGCGGGGGGTGAAAGCTGGAGGAAGTGAACAGAGCAGACAGTTCTGGGTGTGGGTTTTAAACAGGTACGGCAGCAAGATTTTCAGCCATCACTGAAGGGCTTCACAGACCCAAATTTATGGTAGACTTCTCCATATCTTCTTCCTCGGGACTGGCTAGCCAGGCCAGGTAGGGTGGGAACAGGCAGGTTTTGAGGGCCACCCGAATGCTTAAACATTTGGTACGGGTGAAGATTGATCAACAAACAATCGGGAAAATGCTCCCACTTCTCTGGGTGCCCATGGCTTGGAAGAAATGCAAACCTGGCCTCCCTGGCTCCATGATTCCTTCCCCACAAGAGACAAATGTGCTCGCAACTTACTAATTAGATGGAACCATCTTAATGATTTTATTGCTGTTGCAGCCTCCACCAAGAGAGTGTTTGATTCATGTGAGGCAATCAGCACCCTAATCCACGACAGCTAATGAACACAGGCAAGAGTGTTATTCCTAGTGAGTACATCAACTTTACTTAATATGCAAAGGGCGACAGGGGATAGGAAAACTACTGTTTGAAATTATTGTCTATTATTGTGGGCAAATGTTTCATAAAACAAAACAGTGGCTTCCTCCCATGATAGCGTTGGGAGCGGAAGACAGAGGAGGAAATTAACTACTGGAAAGAGTTCCCCTGATGGGGCTTAAGCTGATCCAGGCTTCCCTAGTGGCTGTTATTTTCCATGTGGACGCTCTTCAGGAGGAAAGCAAGAGAACAAGCTAGGATCTTTGTTTAATAATAAATCTCATATTTAATATCAACAGCAGCTCATATTACTGGCTACCTGCAAAGTGCTGTGCATATCCACCTCTTAAAATCCTTAATAGACCAATGTGTTAGACATAATGCTTTCATTTCAGAGATGAAGAAATTGAGGCTGAGAGGTAAAACAATTTGCCCAAGGCCAAGCAACAGAGCTGGGAGGTGAAGCCACACGCGTCATTTCCTGAGCCCGTTATTGGAACCACTGTGCGACAGACCTGTGGCTAGAATGGCAACACCCCTGTCATACCTGCAGTGTCTGCGATGCTCTTTTTGGAAAGGCCCGGTCACCACAGTGATTGCTTTTTGAGTTGGCAGGGGTTTTAGGGACCCCACAGGTTCTCAGCTGGCCTGTACATTGGAATCATCTGGAGACTTGAAAATCAGCTGATACCCCTGAACCCCACCCTCAGAACCTCTGGCTTGATTAGTCTGATGTGGCGTTGTTGTGGACGGGAGAGGGATTTAAAAGCTCCACAGCTGGTTCCAATATGACCCGAGGCTGAGAACCACGCTGACCTAGATCAGCATTCCAAGACTGGCTGCTGCTGTGGCCCGTGAACTGTCAACCTCACCTGGGAGCTTGTTGGACATGCAGACAGCCCGGCTCCACCGCAGGTGATGCGTATGCACACTAAAGTATAAAAGATGGGCAGTGCCCAGCCTACCTCACAAAGGGGGTGTTGCAAAGAGAAAGAAGGAAGGGTATTCTAGGCAGATGGTTTAATATGCCAACTCCCAGAAGAGAAAGAATGGCATATTTGGGAACTAGAAGTGGGTGTTTGTGGCTGAAGCAAAGATTACCAAGGGCTTGGAAGGTCAACCTTTTCATGCAGGCTAGATACGCTTCCGCCCTGGGACTCGGCTGGTGCTGGCAGCTTTCTCTAGCTCTATGGTTCATCCTTTCTCAGTACTCAATACTTTCTCAATAAGGCTCTACTCACCTCATTTAAATTGTAACCTTTCCTCCTGACTTCATTATTTGCTCTTTTTCCCCCTGTAAAATTTAAAAACTTCGAATGTGTTACCTTACTGCCCTTACTTTTTGTCTTCATTTGCCCCATGTCTTAATAGGAGAACGCAAGCTCAGTGAGCGCCCAGGTCTTGTCTGTTGACCCAGTGCCTCCTCCAGCACTGGGAACAGAATCTGGCACTCAGGAAAGGTGCTTCCCTTGTACTTCTTAAGTAAGCAAGTTCTGAAGAGCTGAGCAGGTCATGCTTACCTTACCTACAGCTTGACTGTGAAGTTTGTCAAGAGCCTTTTCAGGACTTTAAGTGGGTGAAGAACAAGATTGGATTTACCTTTGATTTTAGGAAGACTGCGTGGCTGCTGTGTAGCTGTGGCCTGTGGGGTGCGGAAGTTCAGGGCTACGCTAAAGGTAGGAAGGCCAGTTTGGCGACAGTGGCAGCCTTGCTGAGGGGAACGGGCTGCAGAAGATAGAGTGCATTCAGGGCCTGCCTAGGAGGTAGCATCCTCGGGGGTTAGCTTAAGGAGGTGAGGCGGAGAGAAAACTCATCCTGGGCTTCTGCTTTAAACCACGGGAAGGACGAAAAGTCAGTCCTGAGATAGAGAGGGCTAAGGAAGAACACATATCTGGAGAGAAAGAGTGAAGCTACTGTAAAGCAGTAAGCTCTGTTATAACCTGGAGCAAACTTGAATTTCTCATTCATTAACTATACTCTTAATTGCTGGCATTATGCTAAACCCATGAGTGAGTGATCTTCCTTCAAAAAATACTGGCACACAATCCTCAGGAGCACGCCAGTGCCCTTCTTGCTCCCCCGCCCCCAGGAGCATTATCTGTACCTTCGTCTCTCCTAAGCTCCAAGGGCCTTTTTTTTTTTTTTGCCTCTGTAACTTGTTTCCTGAGCCTGTTCTGTTCTACAGCTCACTTCTACCTCTGTGGCTTTCTAAATAAAAATTTCCTAATAGTTTGAAAAAATGCTGCTAGGCATGGTGCTGGTTTCAAGGGATGCAGTGATGCACAAGTAAGATGGGGACGCATCTCCCTGCTGCTGGAGAAGTTCTGTAAAGAAAACAGTGCTGGGACCGGAAGAAAGAGGGGAGAGAAAGAGAGAAATGAGTGAAAGAGGCTGTGAGACCCTAACGGAGAGAGCGTGCTTGCAGCTGTAAGGGAAGTGCAACTTTCTGATGGTGTTTATACTGGAGCTTAAAGGAAACATGAGGTTTAGACACAGGGAGAGGACAAAGGAGTCAGAAGCACGGAGGCGAAAAGAAATCTAAATCACATGTGAGGAACAGCAAGTAATTTAGATCGTCAGACATCTAAAGGCATGGGGTGTTGGGTGTGATGAGAGGCAAAACCGGGAACACATGGAGAGCGAGACAGTCAGGTGAAGGCTTTTCAACTGTAAGATTCTGTAAGAACTTCGCCTGAAACACAGTAGGTTCTCAGCGTGTGTCTGTTCAGTACATCTATGAATTATTTTTAATGCGGGTGCTGTTTGGGGAATATAAACGTGACTTTAGTACAGAGGATGGATTATAAAGGGGAGAGGCCAGGAAATGGGGCTATTTTAGTAATGTATTACGCAGATAAACTGTCTTCTGTCAAATGACTGCTATATTTTAGTGTTAACGCCATGAAAGTTTGCATCTGGTTTTTACAAGAGTCCACTGCAGGTGTTCCTGGTTAGGTGGCTCATGTAAGACAGTTTCCCTCCAAATTGTAACTCGAGCCCCTAGCCTCCTTGTAAGTTGTGGCTTAGCCACCCTCTAGGTCGCAGGTGGCAAATATAAGGCCCACAGGCTAAATCCAGCACCTTGTTTCTACCCAGCAGCAGCAGCACTGAGCTCTCCCTTAACTGTTGAGGAGTAGTTACATTTATACAGTCAGAAAATTATTCAACCCTTTGAAGGCAACTGCAAGGCCGATGCGGTGCCAGGTGAAAATGAGTTTGATACCCCTGCTTCAAGGTCTTTCGGGTCTCCCCCAATCAGCTCATGGGTTGCAAAAGAGAAGAGACGATACCTTTTCTTGAGAGGCTCCCATGAGGCATCCAGAAGGATCAGACAGCAGTTGCAGGCACATTCCATCAGCCAGAACGCAATTGAGTGGCATGAGCCCAACCACAAGGGCGGCTGGGAAATACGATCAGTGTGCCCAGAGAGAAGGGGAACTAGTTTGTTGTGTAAACTAGTGGGCTCTTCCGCAGTAATGAAGGTGAGAGTTCATAAAGATTGAGGGAATAAAGAGGAAGATAATGCATTCTATAGATTTGGGGAAACGTACAATCGACAGTAAATTGCTACGGATTGGGCATGGAATTGGGGGGGCTGTGGTAAAAGGATACATTTTTCTGAATGTAATTGCCACCAATAAAAATTCACAGGGCCACTGAAATTGTTGTTTCCCTGATGCTATTTGAGAAGGAGAAAAACGATATTGTTAGCAACTCATGGGAAAGTTTATACAGAAAGGTTTAGATGTTACCGCATCAATATGAAAGCTTTTTATTCTATGTTTTATTAAAGAAAATAACTTCACCGTTCATGTGTATTGTTAAAAGCTTGAAGCATGTATCCAAATTGGTGAGGTTTAGAGATACTGGTTTACTAAGAGATAAACATTGCAACACAATGGGAAAAAATCTGTTTTTAAAAAACTATATATATACACCTGTTCAGAAGATTGGGGTGGGTATGTTACCTATATTTCCTCCTCAATGTTTAATTCCTGAAAAATAAAAGGTAGCAACTATTGTTATGTGGCCATAACAAAGACAGCCTGTGGAGGCACTGGTCTGAGTCGGGTGAGCGAGGCACAAAGTAATAAATCATGGCATGTTTGTATAGCGTGGTGATACTTCGAGTCTAATTTTGCTAGGTTATTTCTCAAAGGAACTTCTACTTCAATAGTAGCTCGCCAATACATGATTCTCAGCTGAAATTTGTTTGCGGCAGATCTATTGCATAAATTGAGGCAGCTGTGCACAGCATGCGTTTCATCTCAATGTCTACATCGTGAAGGGTGTTATTCAAAGGGCCACTAATCAGGGGAAAAGCTCTCTTCAATTGCAACTTCTTGGAGCCACATGCAAAGGAAAATTTGCATGTTTCATTAAGAGCGAACCGACCTATTGGTTTGTGTGCAGGCTGAATTATTTACATTTTCAGTTTAAAAAATGCTTAGATGTTATTTCCAGTCCCATGTCTTCCCTCAGTTCATTAGCCTGAATAAACTAAGTTCCCTTGGCGGAGAAATTGATTGTAGTGCCGAGGGTTTCTTGGGGCTCGTTGTGGCCACATACCCAGATAACCTTAATAAGATTAGCCTCGTGTTTTCCTATGGGCTTTGATGATAGCAATCTACCATATTCCCCAACTCCAATCCTTGTCACACTTGACTTTTGTTTTGCTTCATTTTAACAATGTGTTTGGCTTACAGAATGAAAGTAGATTGATCTGTTTCGTTCCTTCTGAGTTAAGTTGTTCCGTTCCTGGATTTCCATGCCCTGGCTCATGTGTGTGTATCTGCACTGGAGCAGACGGGGCTAATCTATATGAATCTGCTTTATGGAGAAGGAAAATGAAGCCATGAATATTAATAGCCTATTGTCGTGTGATGATATTCTAAACACATTCACCATAAAAATCTCAAACTATGAAAGGAAAGGAGTTGGTGGGGGGAGGCTGGGTGGAGGGGCACCAAGGGGGAAAAATTGGGGCTAGTGTAATAGCATAAATAGAATATTTTTTAATATGAAAGGAAAGAACACTGGGGTCACCTGTATAATTTCTGCCCTAGAGAAATGCGCTAAGAGCACGAAAACAAAGTATGATTTCAGGCCTGGCCATAGGAACAAACTGGGTCTGAAACTTGAACTCTTAGTTCAGTCCTGAAGTCCATGGTGGTGTATTGATGCATCAGGAAAAGTGAGCCAGGCACACAATATCTTTGTGGATCAATAAAATGTAAGACATTAGTTTGATGGTTCATGAATGCTCACTTGTATTTCAGTTTAGGTGATTAGCTATTACAGAAATCATGTATGATGTAATATTTTTCCTTTTTCCTGAAAGGAATTGTTAGAAATGGATTCTAGTACTGGAGACCCTGCATTGAATTTCAGATCTCATTAATCACCTTAACTCCCTAATTTTCTTCCAAAGGAAAAGTGAGGTTCAGAGAGATGAAACAGCTTGCCCAAGTTAGCCCAGCTAATTAACAGTAATTTTGCTACATCGTATGATAGTCCATTTGCAGAAACAGGTCCCTAAATGTTCCCTTCTTTGAATAAACATCAAAGCTCTGTCTATTCTTAAATAAAAGTTTCTTTGAGGTCATGGGCAGTGTAGGCCACGATAAAAACAGGTTTCCTTTCTCTGAATGTGACTTATGCTCCTGTTCGCTTTGATTGCTGTGTGGGTCATTCATTAGGTACCCGCCGAATGTCACTATGTGGTAGTTACCCTGCAGGGCTTAGGCCAGCAAGAGAAGGGTGAGCATGTTTATATACTTAGTGGGACCAAGTATTCGGCTAATTATCACGTGATTGCCCAGAGAAAAGTCCACATAGTGGTACAATGACTGAAGGTGGAAGATTTGCAGATACGAGTTCATGAAGTGCAATGAAACCCCCAGCAGTGATCTGATTCTGAAGGGCAGTGGTTGCTTTCTCTTGCCAGCTGGAAGAAGCTGAGGGAGCTCACTTACTGTGAGCCATAGAATGTGAACCAAACATTTATGTGCTTCTCTTGAAAAGAAACTTTCACTGCCAGTTGTGAGAAAGCACTCAAAGGAGTGCTGTGGAAATCCAGCTTTTTGTAAGCGCTGGAGAACAGACAGATATTTTAGTGTCTAAGAGAAATGATCTCTTAAAAACTATTTTTAGTTTGAAAACAGTCATTAAATGGCTCTAACAACATTTTTAAAAAGTCCTGAAAGTCAGCCTTTTCTTCTATATATCTGCAGTTTGGTAATTTGTCAAGGGTCATATACCCGGGATCAGAGATGTAGCTTCACATTAAAATAAGTTTAATTCTGCTTCACTTAAAAATGTTTAATTTATTTACAACCCTATTGCCCTTTTTTGTAAAATAGCTTGATTTTCTTTGTTTGAATAAGGCTAATATTACTGCACTTCTGCTGGGCTGAACTGACATTCCACCAGCTTTGTACTAAATTATACCTCCTGGTCTAATTTGCTAATTACAGATGACGTGTGGAATAAATTTTCTAATTACAGATGACATTGGGAACAAAAGGTTGTTGAAATGAGAGAAATGGAAAGAGCTCAGTTGGTGCAGAGTTGTTAGGTGCCTGTCTGGCTGGTGATGAAAGCATTCTTGTTCCTAGATCTGTTCTCTACAAATTTTCTCGTTCATCCACGAAGTATTTATTAGTTGCTTTCAACTGCTACAGATAAAACCAAAGAACCAGAGGAAGTGCCTGCCCGTGCGGGGCTTACGCTCTGTAGGGGAGACAGATGATAAGCAAATAATTTTAAACCTCCAGAGAGAAATGCCAGCGCTAGGACAACAGTATAGGTGGAGGTGGTCGGCGGAGAGTTCCCTTAGCTGGGATGGTTAAGAAGGCTCACCTGAAAGGGTGAAAGTCAAGGAGAGAACTGATATCAGCAAAGGGGAACAGTAAGGGCAAAGACCTGAACTGAAACAAGCATGAGGAATTGAGGCACAGTTGACAAAGTGAGGATTAGGAAATGAAGGGAGAGATTTGACCAAGCAGGCAGAGCAGTAAGTAGTTCTCAGTGTGCTGTCCCTGGACCAGCAGCATCGGCGTTGCCAGGGACCTGCGAGTGCTGCCAGTTCTCGGGCCCCATCTCAGCCTCACTGAATCAGAGCCTCAGGGGGTGTGGCCTGGCAGTCTGAGTTTTAACCAGCCCTCCTGGGGATGTGCGTGCCCAAACTCCGCACCCACTGATCTAGAGCCTCGCTGGTCATGATAAGGAACAGGAAGCTTATCCTCCACTGGAAGGTTTTAAGCTTGAACTAATGTGATTTAGGCCTTGAAAAGATAACATTGGCCTTTGTGAGGAGAATGGACAGATTGGTACTTACTTTTTTATGTGTATATTCTAACTAAAAATTGTGGCTCAGTAGGAAAGAACAATTAGCAGATTCATGCCGGGCTCTGTTTACTTTCATTGTGAAGGATAATTGTGTTCAATCTCATGCCCTAATTCCAGATGTCGCTACCTAAAAATGCAAATAGAAATTCCCTACTGTGAGATGTCAGATAACTGAAATTCAAACATGCTTGTGGAAATGCAAACCCATGATCAACTGTGAGTTTTCTAGTTGAAGCAAACAATGGCTTTAGCAATGAAATATAATTAGGGTCATTATATATTAATGCTGTCTATTTTACTCTGGGCATCAGAGCCCAGATTTGGTAGGGGGTGTGTGTGTGTATGCTTCCTAGAGTAGGAATTTAACCTTCCTCCCATAAAATCCCTTTGGATGTTTATGGGGTCTCGAATGATTCAAGAGTTTCTAAAACAAATCTCAACCCCACTTACATCTGCCATTTTTCCCTTTGCTTCTTTATTTCCCTCTCCTTGTGATATCTCTAGTAATGTTATGTGAGGGTGAGTTATTTGTGTCACAACTACCATACACCACCTCCCATTCCCAGAGGTGCTGCCTTTTGTAATACGCCCTCTGGCTCTGTGCCAGCATCCCAGCAGGGCCAGTGCTAAGGCTGCCGGGCACACACCCTGCTGGGGCTACAGTTACACTAAGCCCAAAGAAGTGCTGCCTCGACTTCTCCAGCTCTCACAGACATTGCAAGAGAAAGCCCCCTTTCCATTCCTTTCTATGCCTCCTCTCTCCTTGGGACTCAGACGGATGCTGGCTACTTCTGCCTCCCAAACACATCTACTTCCTGAGCTTTGGAGTAAACTTCCTGTTAGCACTTTCTTTCTCATTAGGCAAGCTTTATATCATATGTTCTCATAGAAATCGCCCCTAGAGTCTTGTGACGTACCGCAGTCTAGCTGGTGACTGTCAAGGCAGGCTGCGTATCACTCTTCACTGTCGTGGGCAGATCAGATCCTCTTCTCTGCTTTGTGGTGTAGGGGCCTCTGTGTCCTGAATTTCCATGGTTTCCTCTTTCTCACTTTATTCCTTTGTTTGCTGGAGCACGTTTCTCACTTCCCAAGAAAAGCTGCATGAGACAAACTTGATTTTTGTTTTGTTTTTTAGAATTTTCATGTCTAAAATTATCTCTTCTCTCCTCACACTAAATAATGATAGCTGAAAATACTTCCAGATTAAAAATTGCTGTTTCCTTAGCATGTTGAAGGCACTGCTCCATTGTCTTCTCATTTTCAGTACCATTCAGATTCTTCATTCTTTGTATAAAATGTATACTTTTTCCCTATGGGACTCTTTGGCATCTTTTCTTTCTCCCTAAAGTTATGACATTTCACTGTGAAATGCCTTCACGTGCTACTGTTTTCACTCATTATGTCAAACCATCATGGCGGTCAGAACTCACAATCCTGATGTCCATGTCTTTTGTGGGCAGGGCCTTTTCATGAATTGTTTTGCTGGTGATTTCTTCTCTTCCATTTTTTGTGCTCTATTTGATATATATATATATTTAATGTGCAGATGATTGGGAGCTCTGAGCACTACAAGAGGCTTGTTGACTCTGGTCTTCACGGTCAGGTGATTGGATGGACTCTTGTGGAAAATTTCTGATATCAACATCTTCAGAATTTTCTCTTTGATTACAATCCCCAGAGAAGACTCTGCCAATTCCCTGGCCTGGCTGCCTAGCTCTGGGAGCTGAGTAGGTGTGAGAAAAGGCTGAGGTCTGAACATTCAGCAGGCAAATGTTCTGTTATTACTGTTTTCCATCTGGGGCCCTCCTCTCAACTGTGCCTTGTGTCCCCCAGTTCAGAGTCCCTCTACTGCCTTCCCCACAAGTAAAACCCCAAGCTTGCACAACTTGGAAGAAGAATATTGGGGAAAGACTTTGGGGAGCTGACTGCTTTTTGCCTCACCTTCTCTATCCCTTTAGAAGTACTTGGTGCCATTTACTTCTAAGCCTCCTGAGGGTTCTGCAATGCAGAGCAGGTTGCTTACTGCCTTTCCCTGCTGCTGACTTAGAATTTTGCTTTTTTAAGTCTACCAAGTCAGTCACCATCCATCCACCCACTTTTAACCCCCAACATGTTTGTTCATCATCTCACATTTTCCTTTGTGAGTTCATGCATTTATTTAAAAACTACTTTATGTGAGATTTCATGGGATTTGAGAGGGAGCAGAAGTAAATGCATGTGTTTCATTCACTATGGCAAATCCAAAGTACTTCCAGACTGACTTTCCTCTAGTCTCCGAACTGGGTTCGAAGGATCAAGAGTGATACGAATTATGGCATCTCTATCCCTTTACTTCTCATTAGAAAACAAATAGCTACGGTAAGTTAGGTTTGATTTTTTTTCCCCCGCTCTGTTACACATTAACATGGTTCGATTTTTGTTTCTCCTTAAGATGAGCAAGGATGTATTTAAATTTCAGAAAGAGGAATGGAGATTAGATAATAGCAGAAATCTGTGTGGATGTCAAAATTTGCGTAATCGGGAGAATCCACTGAAACTGGTGACTAGCTGAGTTTACAAAGAGCTGGGAGCACAAGCCTGAATCTTCAGTTGGCTGGCATTGACTTTGTAAGCAATTAGTGCAGGAGTGAGCACACTCTTCTGCTTGTCTGGATGAAGAAGTATCTGCAGTTTTAAGCAAATGTAACACTTTCATGGGGTACATGTTTGGATACTGCAAAGTTGTCCCTGAGATAAATTCCTATCTAATTTAGTGCCTGGGTATCATTTTTGGGGGTGGTGAGCATAGCTGGTGCCAGATGGGCAGTGACTCTGTGTCCATGGTAGAGGGGAGGAGGGGTTCTAGCAGCTGCTATGAGAAACACTTAACCACATACAATCTACCATTAGTAATATATCCTCCCATTTCTGCCTGGAAAAGTGGTGGAGGATTACTGATATCCTTTCAGAGGCCTTAGGTTTACCTGTTTACCTGCTTTTTTCCTTCTGTTATTCTTCATGTTAGTTACAACATAATTGCGTCTGGATATTTTTTGGTAACTTTTTCTTTATGTTGAGGATCGGGGTGTGGGAGTGAGCCGGAAAGACTTTTTTCTTACAAGAAGGGGATTATAATTGTTAACATTGTTCACCCATGAGAGTCCCCCTTAGATGCGAGTGTTGCTGGGTGTCATGAAACCAGTGCTGCAGGGAGAAAGCCATGTTTGCTGTGCCATGAAATTGGATTGGATTTATGTTTAACTGCAAAGTCAAACTCAAGAAAATGAACTTGTCGTGGGCTACTTTGCACTGGAAGCTTGGCCACTCCTTGTGCTTTCTGGATTTAAGTTCGGAAGTATAGCACCGATGTAATGCTTATCTATCTGGCCAGGATTTTCTAATTCCTCGTTTCAGAGGACAGTGTCTCATGGGAGTAAATAGTGTAGGTTTCGAAGTGAAACAGACCTGGTTCCAAATGTGTGTGAGTGACTTTGATCAAGTGAGTTAATCTCTCTAAACCTCAGCCTCCTTGTTTGTAAAACGAGAATTGTTAGTCATGGACACCTGTGACCCGAATACACTTGGTTCCACAGCAGACTAGTAAATGAATCCCGACATACAGCCACTTGTAACAACATGGGTGGGTCTTGAGAATATCCTGCTAAACCAAATAAATCAGGCAGAAAAGGACAAGAACCAAATGATTTCACTCATATGTGGAATGTAAAACAGAAAGCAACACATGAACAAATGAAACAAACTCAGACACAGACACCAGTGAAGGTTACCAGAGGAGAAGGGAGGTGGGGGAAGGTTGAAAACAGTAAAAGGGAGTCAGATACATGGTGACAGAGGGAGACTGGACTGCAGGTAGTAAGCACACAGTACAATATACAGATGATGTATTATAGAATTGTATACTTGTATAAACTTATTAATGTTACCCCAATGAGTTAAATTTTAAAAAAGAACAATGAATCCTGCTTTATGGGATGTTCTCCCTAGAATTTATCTCATCACACACCAGACATCCTTATTTTCAAACATTCCAGCTGATACATTTTCAGGTCTGGAGACAGTATTGGGAAAAAAAGCCGAAGTAGGAAAATAAACATGATTCTAAGGATCCTCCATTCAGAACTGGGTTTCTGGCATTAAAGAAGTAATTCAGAATTGACTCTGAAAAGAATAGCTCCGAGTCAATGAAGCGTTTTCCTTTTTCTGTTTATCAAATCAAACACATTTCATAAAGGAGCAGGAACCTCTGAAAACAAATGCCATGGCACCTCCTTTAAGCAATTACTCCAGGGACTAATGAAAGTCAATTGTCTACTCCAGGTAGAGCTTTCATAAAAGATCGAATAAAAATGGAATTGGAAACTGCATCATGCTCTAAAGAAGTGGCCCCTTAAGACGGCTGATTGCCCATCATGCAGCGTCTCCAGTACTGGTTCCGTGACCTGTTTGAAAGGAGAAGCCTTGATTGAGGAATGCCATGTTGAATACCAAGGTCTATCCATCATCTGTTTGCTTATTAATGATCAGGTTTATTCTTTCTCTCTGACTCTTAAGATAATATTTCTAAACCTTGTAAGAGTGAGTACATTTATGTGTAAACCTCAGGAGAACTCCACTTGGCTGCTATTGCCTAATTAATCCTCACAGTTTGTCCATAAGGAAGACACAGCTTTAATGTCCTTCACTCTGTAGATCAAATAACTGAGGAACAGAGAACATAAATTGTATTTTCCTTGAATAGCTGGGTTTTAAAGGAGCCATCTATATTCACAATGATGAAGCCCATTCTAAGCTTTGAACACAAGGGACCTTGGACTCAGCTGCCTGTATGGTGATGCCTGGAGGCTATTTAAACAGGGAAACTTGTAGAAATGCTCAGGTGGTCCCAGGTCTCGGAGGAGCAGCCCAGTCTGTGCGCTGCCTCTGGGACCTACTAGGACCTATTCTGTTTTCTAGATTCAAGAGCTGGGTGGGTTGGGGATGGTCTGCCCAGCAAGGTACAAGGTGACAATCCCTGCCAGTGGGAGGGAAGAACTAAAACCTTATTGTACATCACTAGATCCACGTGGCTGGGCATATTAAGAGTGAAAGTGGAGTGGCAGTGATAATGATGACAGTGACAACGATGACTTATTTCATTAAATGCTACTCTGTGCAGTCTCAGAGCCAAGAATTCTATTTGTCTTATTTTCTTTAATCAACACAGTTCTTGATGAGGTTGGTACTAATGTGATACCCAGTTTACAGGGGAAAAAGTAAGGTATCTGACATTTGTTGGTAAAGAAAAAAGTGGAAAATCAGAGCTTCCATAGGGAGTCATTTTTTTTCCAATGCAGAATATGGCAATTCGTGTTGCGCTGCTTGGTTGGCCTTTTTACAGTTTAATTAAATTTTTTTATCAAGGATTTCTTTGAGATATTGTATGCAAGTATTGGGCCAGGCACTGAACATAATGAAATGGCCTAGTGCCTATCCTTAGGAAAGTCAGTCTAGATTTGGCTACAAACTCAAGTTTTTTTTCTTTTTAGAGACTTTATTGTTTTTAGAGAGGGGAAATGAAGAAAGAGAGAAACATCAATGTGTGGTTGCCTCTCCCATGCCCCCTACTCAGGACCTGGCCTGCAACCAAGGCATGTGCCCTGACTTGCGAATCCAAACGGTGACCCCTTGATTTGCAGGTCAGCTCTCAATCCACTGAGCAACACCAGCTAGGGCCAAATTCAAGTTCTTTCATGGACAGCCATGTGCAACATGACACCAGTGAGTGTGACAGAGCCTGAGGCCAACTGGAGAGCACATACCCTAGCTAGAGATGTTCCAACTAAGCGGTGTTAACAACAAAAATCCCTGCCATATAAGCAGAACTTCTCTCTTGGCTAGATTAGATCTGGCATTACTTTACATCTCATGGACTGGGTATCTTCTAACTTCTTGTCCAATAAAAAGTTTTGTTTTTATTGTATTAACATGAAAACACAGTCTTGACCTCTGTAATGAAAACTTTGATACAGAGGCTTAGGAACCTAGTAATGGCCACCATAGGGAGAAGGGAGTGGGCTCACCGAGAGAGAAGCAGAGACAAACGGAGGGGTGAGAGAGAGTCCAAATGGCATTCATGTCCATGGTTCCAATGCTCCCTGAGGCCCAGGGGCACCTTTCCTGCAATTTGGTTGGTCAACTATTTCTTCAGGCATAGAAAACAATACTACAGAATATCCTTCCAAGATATTTTTCACTTTTAGCCAGAGCTAGTATAAGTTGGGTTTCTGCCACTTGTAACTAAAAGTGACTTGACTAATTCACAAGGCTGCCTGTGAGGGCAGTGAGAGAGATGAGGGAGGTAGAGTGGACAGTCAAGATTGGGAGGAAGGGATCCATCCACAGAAGACAGGGCCAGATGGGGCCACCTGTACTCATCAGCCTCAGCACAGACGTGGAGACTCAAAACAAAAGTAGTAGGGGTGACAATTAGAATACATAAGGCAACTATGGGAATTGGGGTGGAAAATGATGGGGGCAAAAATCAACTCCTGTTTCTAACTGAAGCTAAAGGCACAGTTAATTAACTTTTGCCAGAAAGCTGCTGGAAAATGAATTCCAGTATTCCTAGGTAGGTCAAAATCAAAAATTTTTAAAGGAGGGGAAGCTGGGACTAGTTTTCAGGAGGAGAAGGGGTGGAGCTGGTGGCACTGGGGCCATCTGTAAAGTTCATGGATTGTCCTTAGAACTTACCCTGGCTTCTTAGGGGTCCTTTTTGTCCTCATTGGAGATGGGCCAGGATGGCTCTACTGGCTTCATCTTAATCTGGATTTTCCCTCTAAGGTATTGCTACCTTCTTGGTGTCAGGAAACATGAAACCTCCCTCCCTAAACATATTCTGTGAACATTTTCCCTGCTATATGTTGCCAGCTCGATTTTTAAAAACAGCTTTATTGAGATATAATTCACATATCATACAGTTCACCCATTTAAAGTATGTAATTCGGTGGCTTTTAGTGTATTCGGAGTTGTGCAAACCATCACCACAATCTATGGTGGAACATTGTCACCACCCCCAAAGAAACCCTGTACCCATGAACAGTTACCCCTCTTTTCTCTTCCAGCTGTCCCACTCTCTAGCCCCAGAAAACCACTAATCTGGTCCCCTCTCATCTCTTTAGATTTGCCTGTTCTGGACACTTCACATACAGGGAATCATACAACTGGCAACTTTTATGATTAGCTCCTTTCTCTTACCATAATGTTTTCAAGGTTCCTCTGTACTGTACATAAACAAATACTTCATTTCTCTTTATTCCTAAATAATAGCTCATTGTGTGGATATATATTTTATTTATCTACTTGTCAGGTGATGGACTTTGGGATTATTTCCACTTTGTGACTATTATGGATAATAGTGCTCTGAACATTCACGGACAAGTTTTTGTGTGGATATGTTTTCATTTCTCTTGCGAGTGTACCTGGGAGTGGAATTCTTGGATTGGTCATATAGAAACTTTATATTTAACTTTTTAGGAACTATTTTTCAAAGTAGCCATACTATTCTATATTACTAGCAGCAAAATATGATGGTTCCCATTTCTCTACATCCTCACCTTATGTTTTTAAAATTATAGCCATTCTAATGATTGAAAGAGGTATTTTGTTGTAGTTTTGATTTGTATTTTCCTAGTGGCTAAATAATGTTGAATATTTTTTCATGTGCTTATTGGCCATTTATATATCTTCTTTGTAGAGATATCTACTCAGATTCTTGTCCAACTTTTAATTGGGTTGCCTTTTTATTAAGAGCACTTTATATGTGCTACATGTAAGCTTTTCACCTTTTATATGAATTACAAATATTTTCTCCTATTCTCTGGGTTGTCTTTCTTATTTATTTTTAAGGCACAAAAAATTTTAATTTTGATAACGCTCAATTTTTTTCCAATCACTGCTTTTGCTTTTGGTATCATATCTAAGAAAATGTTGCCTAACCCAAAGTCATAAAGACTGGCTCATATTTTCTTTAAAGAGTTTTATAAATTTAGTTCTTAGATTTAGGTATGGGATCCATTTTTTAGTTAATGTTTTTGTATTATGCAAGGAAGGAGTCCAGGTTTATTCTTTTGCTGTGGATATTGAGTTGTTCCAGCATTGTTTGTTGAAAACACTATTTTTTCCACTGAATAGTCTTGGCATCCTTGTTGAAAACAATTGACCATTAAATAAGAGTTCACATCTGGACTCTCAATTCTATCCTATTGATTTATATGTTCATCTTTATGCTAGTACCATAGTACCTTGACTTCTGTAGCCTTGTAGTAAGTTTTGAAATCAGGAAGTGTGTGTCCACCAATTTTCAAGATTTTTTGGATAGTCTGGGCCCCTTACATTTCCATAGGAATTTTAGTATCAGCTTATGAGTTTCTGCAAAGAAGCCACTTAGGATTTTGATACTTATTACACTGAATTATTTTGCTTAGTGACTGAACTTTGATACTGTTTGGTAGTGATTGCATTGGATCAGTTTGGGAGTATTGCCATTTTAACAACGTAAATCTTCTGATAAATATGTGATGTCTTTCCATTTATATAGCTCTTTCATTTCTTTCCATAATGTTTTTCTTTTAATTTCTATTGTATTTTTCCATTACCACTTAATCCCCTTATACTTCCTTCCTCCTCCCCCCACAGTCAGCACATTGTTGTCATGTCCATGAGTCCTTTTTCCTTTTTGCTTGATCCCTCCACCCCCTAACCTCCCCACCACATAGCTGTCAGACTGCTCTGAGTCTTCTCTAATTTTGCTTGTTTTTTATTTTGTTCATTAGATTCTACATATGAGTGAAATCGTACAGTATTTGCCTTTCTGATTGGCTTATTTCATTTAGTATAATGTTCTCTACGTTCATCCATGCTGTCACAAAGGGTAAAATTTTCTTCTATGTGGCTAAGCAGTATAATATTCCATTGTGTAAATGTCCCACAGTTGTTTTATCCACGTATCTGCTGGTGGACACTTGGGCTACTTATATTCTTGTGAATTAGTGTTTTGAGTTCCTTCAGATACATTCCCAGAAGTGGGATCACTGAATCAAAAGGCAGATCCATTTCCAATTCTTTGAAGTATCTTCACACTGCTTTCCATAGTGGCTGCATCAGTCTGCATTCCCATCAACAGTGCAGAAGGGTTTCCCTTTCTCCATATCCTCGCCAGCACCCATTGTTTGTTGATTTATTGATGATAGACAGTCTGACTGGTGTGAAGTGATACCTAATTGTAGTTTTAATTTGCATTTTTCTGATGAGTAGTGACATTGAACATCTTTTCATGTCTATTGATGTCCTCTTTGGAGAAGTGTCTATTCAGGTCCTTTGCCCATTTTTTAATTTTTTAGAGTATGTTTTATATTTCTTATTACATTTATTTTTAAACGTATTTTCAATGCTATTGAAAATTTAATTGCTTTCTTTAAATTATGATTTTGGATGGTTCATTGCTAGTGTATAGAAATATAATTTATTTTTGTATATTGATCTTATACTGTACAACCTTGCCAAACTTGTTTATTAGTCCTAACAGTAATTTTGTTGATATATAAGATCATGTCATCTGCAAATAGAAATAATTTTACTTCTTCCTTTCCAATTTGATGGCATTTATTTCATTTTCTTATTCATCGTCATGGCTAGAATTTCCAGTACAATGTTGAATAGAAGTAGTGAGAATGGTCGTCTTTGTCTTGTTTCTGATCTTAGGGGTAAAACATTCAATCTATTACCATTGAAAATGATGGTAGTATGAATATTCTATAGATACCTTTGGAGGAAGTTTGCTTCTATTTTTATTTTGCTGAATATTTTCAATATGAAAGGGTGTCAGACTTTATTTTGAAAAGTCGATCTTGTGGCTTTTGTCTCTTAATCTCTTAAGGTATATTAATTTGTCTACTGTGTTAAATGTAGCTTTCTTGAACATTTGAGAACATTTACTTTTGTATAGTCAATTTTTGTATAGTCAATTTATGTCATCACATAAGTCCTCTGGAAGCAGCCAGTAAGACAGAATTTGTAATGCAAGAGTTTTATTAAGATCCATACCTGTGCAAGAATTGGCAGAAGCAAGATTGGATAGAGGAAGTCAAACTGCTAAACGTGTCTGACAAAGCTTTAGCCAATCCCACAGGGAGCTCTGGAACAAATATTTCCCATGAAGGTGTCCTGTTATGGGTCAAAATGGCTGGGTCTTTTTGCCCCGTGTTGCTCGGGAACCAGATGTTGGGTTGCTCCATGAAGAGTGTGCCCCAGAGCCAGGTAGCTCTCTGCAACTGACGAGTCACTGAAGGTACTGTGATCTCAAGTCTGTGTGCAGGTCACTTGGGTGATGAGTCTTTCCCTGAAGGCTGATCTGGGCCTTGTGTTCCTATGTCAGCCATGCTTATCAATCATAGAAATCTCAGACTCTGACCCAAGGTTTGTTTTTATTATCAGAAGTTTGACAAGTTTGAGACACATCAGAGAACAAAACTATGTAGTAGCCCTCAGACACTTTGGACAAAGTCATAAACACAATAGGCCAGTAGCCACAGTTGCACCAGCTGGTCCCCACAGTCCTCCTTGGACTACTTAGCACACACGAAAGTTTACACCCAGAGTGTTCAGAAGCTTTGATGGTTAATCTACCTATTATCTCATGAGAATTAGGGCCTCCCCAAATTAAAAAATATATATAACTGGGAAGCAGTTTCACTGATACTATCTTCATTTAAGAAAGAGAATTTCTAGTTGAAAATGTACTTTAATAATAATGCCTGTTTTATGTTTATTCATTTTGCTAGTCTTATCTTTGTCTTCATTTTCCCACTGAAAGTCTCCATACCTGTTTGTTACTCAGGGAACCTAGTAATCACCAGAAAGCATGAGGAAAAAAGAAAATGAGATGAAAAAATTCATGCCTATTTGTATTTCTATCAAAAGAAGTGCTCCTTGTAAATCGAGGATAAATATTTGTTTTACTCCAGGTTTCACTTTTTTATTCTGGTTTTCTTGCTCTAGGTCTCACTTCAGCGGCCCTCTAAAATCAACCTAGATTGGGTTGAATTTACTTGTTCTTTGTTCTCAGAAAATGTGGTATAGTGAACAGGAAACCACATTTAGGTTAATATGGAGTGTCAATACACTGTCAATAATTCACTAAGGTCTTACATACTCTATTATCTGGGATGTAGGGAGGGAGAAATTAACACTGACTCCATTCTCAAAGTGAGAGTAACTCTTTGGTACTATTTACATCAGAATTGTCTAGTTACTATTCTTAGAGGCAAGTGATTCTTCCATAGATGAAATAACTTGTCACTCCTTTAATCTGAAATCTGACTCATCAATAACAGGCATCAGTTTCCTCCCTGTCCCTGAAATGCCCGGATAAGCAAGAAAGAGCAGCTCATGGTGGAGGCTTTGTCAGCACTGAATGGGTAAACGTGAGTAGGCCATTTCAAGCATTAGAAGAGGATTCTTACTGATCAAGTGTGGAATGTGAGCAGAAGCATCTAAGTTTCCCCTGCCTTCAATCCCCTCACCCCAAGCCCCATGGGAAGGACCAATAGCATTTAGAGATAGCGAGGAGCTGCAAGGAATTGCTGCTGGAATGTAGCAGTACAGCCATTTAAAGAAGTTGACTTTAAGGACCAGTAAAGACTTATTTGTCTATGAAGTTGCTGTCTGCTCTCCACTTGTAGGAGTCAGATAGGCCTTATGGTAGGCAAATGAAATGACCAGGAAGGTAGAATAAAAAGGGAAAATAGCCCACTTGTCCACTTCTGTGTTTCATTCCCTTTTTTTCTATAAAACACAGCATTGTGTTCTATAACCGTGAGTAACTGCTAATTTTCACAATCACATCAGATCATCTCAAGTGATCAGTAATACAGTTTTCCATTGCTGAGATCTGTATGAGCAAAGGGACATCATTTTCTGCATTGCTGTAAGATGCTCTGAGGAAATTACAAGGGGAAATGGTTGCAGTATTTTCTGTCACTTGTCTTATAGTAATCAAACACTTTTAACCTGCTTAGCCTTTTATTATTCCTTCTCTAGAAATTTCTTTATACTGAAGTTATAACTTGTATACCAAAGTCCATAGTATGAACACAAAAGGGCTGTTTGAATTTGCTGTGCTCCATGGCAGATCCCCAAATGCTAGTACTCAGCTAACAACAAATATTTTGTCACCTTACAGTAATTCCAGATGGTGAACATTTAAAACCCATAGGGACTCTTTCTTCCATGTTCAAAGCCAGCCAGCTCAGACTGAGTCCTTCTACTGATATGTCTTGTTCTCTCTCTTATGCCTTCCTCCACCACTTTTAAGGATCCTTGTGATTCCTTTGTACCTACCCAGGCAATCTAGGACAGTCTCCATGTTTAAGGTCATCAGATTAGCAACCTAATTCTATTTGCAACCTTAATTTCCCATTGCCATATGGCCTACTATATCCATAGGTTCCAGGACATCTTTGGGTATATTATTCTGCCTACCATACCTTACTTAGCTAATCAGACACTAGGTGTATAATGGCTTCTACCTTCTAAATATGTCTCCACCCCATCCAATTCCCTTTTCCTTTGTTGTCTAGGATATAATGTAGATTTGGTCAACTCCCACCTGAATCATGCTAACAACCTCCTAACTGGCCTCCCAGCCTTTGGCTTTCCCTTCCCAATCTATTCTGCACAACGCCTTCCCTCTGGGTGCATTTTATAATATGGAGATGGGTCCCTTCATGATGGGTCTCTTGCTTATGACCCAGCTTCACCTTGGCACAATCACCTTGCACCCTTTATTTTAGCTGCTTCAGAACTTCATCTTCCTCCAACACAATATGCTACCCTATCTTACCTCTGGACTGCATACCTCCTTCTTAAAACTAGAATATCTAGTTTTAATTTTTACTTTGCTAAAGTCTTCTTCTCTTTCAGGCTTCATAACATTTCACTTTCTTTGGGAAGCCTTTGCTGATCCCCATCCTTCAGAATAGGCTTTCCTTACTACCCTATATCAGCACTTACTATTTTTGCATGGTGACTTTTTATTTGTTTGTTTTGCTGTTTCTCTAAACCTCTTGGCTCTGAGTTCCATGAAGACCAGGAGTCATACCTTGCTTACTAGGCCTGAGTATTTTTAGTGCCTAGTTGGTGCTTGACATATAGTACATTCTCACTATTAATTCATTGAGTTAGAGAAAGAATCAGTATGGTTTAAACCCTTCAGCAAATAAAGTGGCTCTGCTTGGCCCAGCCTGTTGAAGTTCATTCTACCTCTCTCGCTCTGGTTGTGTGAGATGCACACACACTGGCCTCTCAGTGCTGCCAAGGCCCCTGCCCACCTGTGCTGCAGAAACATTGCCCATGCTGCACCTTCTGTCTGCGATAAATTCTCATGGCCTTGCTGATCCTTCAGATCTCAGCCCAGGGCTCACTTCTGCAGGGAAATTTTCCTTGACTCTCCTCGTTATGGACTGAATGTTCTTATCCCTCCCCCCAAAATTCACATGTTGAAGCACGCATGCAATGGTTGGTGAAGACTGGGCCTTTGGGAGGTAATTAGGTTTAGATGGAGGTCATGAGGGTGGGGCTCCCATGATGGAATTTGTCTTGTTAAGAAGAGAAAGAGATTAGAGCCCTCTATGTTCTTCATGGGAAGACAAAGTACAGTCACAAGGCAGCCATCTACAATCAGCAAGAGGGTCCTCACCAGACACTTGAATTGGCTGGTGCTTTGATCATGGACTTCTCAACTTTCAGAGCTGTGAGAAGTACATGTCTGTTGTTTAAGACACCTAGTCTATGGTATTTTGCTAGGGCAGTCCAAGCTGGCTAAAACGTACCCCATCCCTCTCTCCGAGTCAGGCTTTCTTATTATATTTTAAGAAACGCACACACAGAGCATTATCTCAGTATTTTTGCATTAATTAAGAGATGTGTAGTTAATATTTGCCTCACTAGTAGGTTAAATTCCATGAGAACAAAAACTATCTATTTTTGATTCATCATTATATCTACATCCACAAATAAATATTGGGTGAAAAAAATGAATGCATTTCTCTTTTTATCCTCTAAGTTTCTCTTTTTCTTTCCTTTTCTCCTTTCTTCCTCTCTTCACTGTGCAAACTAGGTAACTTATAAATGTATGAGCACAGAAAGTGGTTTTTTTGTCTCTATTAAAATAGCACTGTAAGATTCTTAGATCATCGGCACCAATTTCCATACCAAGCAGAAATACATTCACCAACCCTGAATGAAGCCCGGGAGGATAACTTATGAACTTTTTCAGTCACTGGTAGCTTATGACATGTTCATACATTATATTTTTTCAATAGCTCCAAATGTTTGAAAACTCTCCCTTTATCAAACCAACAACCATCTTCTTAAATTCTCTCCATTTATCTCATCTCAGCCCTCTGTATCAATACAAGATAAAATGATTTTCTCTTCTGCATGACCCCCTCGAAGTATTTGAAGGCAGTTAGGACTTGCCCAAGACTCGTTTCTAGGTTCCATTCCTTTCAAAAAATCATCACAGTTTGTGTTTTGTGCTCTTGTTTTTCTCCCTATCACCTTCCTCCTTCCCCCACCCTTTCTTCCTCCCTTTTTTCCTTCCTTTCTCCTGCTCCCTGTTTCCTTCATCCTTTTGTTTCCCTCTGCCTTTTCCTCCTTCCTTCCTCTCCTTTCCTCCCCTTCCCTTTCTCTACTTAGTTTCCCCCAAATAGAAAGCAACTAAATGATCTATATTTTCTATTTTCCTCTTAAAGATCAGGCCTGCCCTGATCATCACAGAGCACAGAGAGGGAGAGAGGGAAGTCATCAGCCTTTACTCATTTAGATGAGTGGCAGTTGTGCCTTCGTCCATGCTATAGACAAAAACGTTGGACAGGGTTGAGCTATGTACAGAAACCCGAGAATGCCACTGAAAGTTCCTCCCACGTTAATGCTGATCCATTAATCAACACTCCCAGTTATTAATATGCCATCATCATGCCCATGTGGAAAGTGGGAACCATAATGTAATCACCAGGGAATCTTGAAAGCTATATTTAATATTTCAGAGAAATCCATTCATTTATTTATTCACTCTATTGAGTGCCCACTTAATATGTAACCCTGACATTTTTAACTGAATATTTTGGTTGTGGCAGCTATAATAGAGCTTTGAAATTTGGGATGTCAAATTTTTGTCCACTCAGAAGGCATATAAATAGCTTCCTGTCCATTTTTGATACATCCAGCTAATACACCATGGCCAGTGACCAATTTAGCACTTGATCTGGGTCCTTCTGCTTTAACTTGAGAATTTCCATTTATCGACTCAATTGACATGTAAGTCCATCACAATGGCAGCTGCTTCTATCATCTTGGCTAAATGAAATGGAGATTGTGACTATCTCTTTTCATTAGATCAACTATGCTGCTTTATCATCCTAGCAGAAGCAGTCAGAGCCCCAGAATGCATGACTGACTGGGTATCTGCGACTCACTGCCAGTGCTTCTGCAAAGGGGTGGTCCTGTAGGTGTGCACAGATTTTTGTTTCCAGCCCCTTTGGGATACTTGATGCAAAACTTGCAGGGGTTTTTTTTTGTTTCTTTTTTGACAGTGTGATAGTACATACTTCCGTCTTTCTCCCCAGCTGTTGGTCAGCTAACACCACTGTCCTCCCATCTTCATCTCTCTGGCTACTGCCTCCTCCAGACTGTCATCATCTTCCATCTGAATTGCAGCCAGAAGGCAATTCCTGCAGGGCTTCCTTTTTCCTGCCTTGCCTTCCGATGTTGTTCATACTGTAACCAGAGAGATGCTCCCAAAGGATAAAGCAATTTGAGTCATTTTTCTGCTCAAAAACCCTCAATAGCTCCCTATCACCCACAGATGACAGGGAATGTGACTAAAAGCACATTCAAACCCAGTGAAAGGCTTACAGTGGCTGCTACAACTTTCCCCAAGTAGATGAGGGTATTCGAGTGTGGCAGACTGATATCAGTTCTGCATAAACGATGGTGTGATTGGGATACCCTGAAGATCACAAAGAGCAGTTAGGCAGCTGGTGACTCAGCCCGTTCTTCAAAGGGGGTAACGTGCCAACAGCACCTGGGAGGCCAGATGCCACAGAAGACCAAGTGAAGATGAAACTTCCAAAAAATTCTCATAATCAAGAAGGGGCGTGGCCAGAGTAGTAGATGACCTTCATCTGTAGTGTGGGTTGGCTGGCAGTGCCTACGGGGCCTGGAAGGCAGTATCTGAGTGGCAGACACATGGCTGAATAATCCCATTGAGCACTGCAATCTGAATAAGCACAGTCAACATCAGCATCGGTTTGTAAAATGTGTGTGTGCTGTGAAGCGTGTATGGGCATGTGTATTTTGTGAAAAAGGAAAGGAGACATTTAAACACCTGGCTATGGAAGATCAAAGTGAACAGTTTAACATATGCAAGATTTACATAAACCGGTGTAACAACACACTGAACATGTGTGTCATCTAACATGCATGTGTACCATCTGATGGGGGCTTGTGAGGTCTCGAGCGTGACTTTTGAATGAGCACATGCACAGTCTGAATATCAGTGTGTGACATTTGAGCTGTTTACCAAGTGAGTATGTCTTTTTAAAGCTACTGGTTTACTAAACATGAGTATCACCTGCAGTAGTAAGGATACGATCTGTACAGCAGGTAGATCATCTGAATGAGGATGTGTAGCATGTGTCACACTTGAGCATGTGCCTGAATCACCTCCAGGACATATTAAAACATGTTGCTGGGGACTCATGCCCAGAGTTTCTGAACCGGGAGGTCTTGGGTCAGGCCCAGGCATATGCATTCAGGTGATGCTGGTCCTGCTGGTCTGGGAACCACATTTTCGGGCTTCCTGGGAAGCCTAGGATTCTGTGGGAGATCTGAATGGGCAGGGGCACTGTCTGAGTGGATACAACATCCAGAAGCTGCTGCACATGTGTTCTATACCTGAAGGCACTCATTGTCCATAGGGCTAGGTGGACACCTGTACAAATAATTACCATACATTGTGGGAAGTGCAGCAGTGTGTGTCCAAGGAACAAAGATGCACAGGAAGCATTATCTACATCAGGAACAGATGCTACCAGAGGAGGATGTGTGGGTGGAAGAGATGACATATGAGCTCTACTTTAAACGCTGATTAGAAATGCTCTAAAATGAGAGAAAAGGTAAGTGGGGGAGGTATTTCTATAACAGAGCCCAGAAAGGGCACAAAACAAAAAAAAGCTTTGGAGAACCACAAATAGTTTGGGGTTTCTAGAATAGACTATGAATTGGGAGCAGAAGGCTGAGGCTAGAGTATTCCCAAAATTCTGACCAGGGGGATCCTTGTGGGCCATGATGTAGAACATGGTGTGATTTTTTTCCCTCCATATCAGAGATAGAGGATCAATGAATGACTTTAAACAGGGAAGTAATGTCATCAGTTTATGTTCAGAAATATCACCCTGGAGCTTGAGTAGAAGACAGATTAGAAATGAAGCAGGAAGTCTACTGTGTGACATCTATTTATGACAGGTGATGAAATTTTAAACCAATAAATGCAATGGAATATAAGGGACAAAATTAAAAGCTACTATAGGAGAGAAAAATCAAGACTTGTGGACCTATTCACTGGTGGGTTCTGAGCATCAGGTGGAGTGAATGGGGATAAGGAGGGGAGAATGGGTTAGAAGGGATGATGTATTTAATATTAGACACCATCAGTTTAGGTGCTTCTGCACCATTCAGAAGGGGATGTTGTATACTTGGGTTTGGAGCTCAGGGGCCAGTTCAGGTAAAAGTTAGAAATTTGGAAATGACTTGTCAGTGACAACTACACTTGAAATTTGGAAATGACTTGTCAGTGACAACTACACTTGAAATTTGGAAATGATTTGTCAGTGACAACTGCACTCATGGAAATGGGGCAGTCTTGGTGAGGAGCGTGGAAAAGCACAGGTCTGAGATGGGGAACCCCAGGGAACATCAACATTGGAGGGGCGGGCAAAGGAAGAGACTCAAACGAAGAGAAATCAAGTGGCACCATCAGAAAGGTAGGAGGATGCAAAGCGAGTGACCTCATGAGGCAGTCTCTTCGCAAGTAGGGGGAAGCCATGTAATTTAAATGACTTACGGATGGTCCCAGATAGAGTGTGTGGTTCAAGAGGAAGTCTTGTTCTGTCCTGACAGTGCCACAGGGTGCTTTAGAGGCCTTGCTTCATTAACTCGAGTCTCTGAACCTCAGTTTTAAAATATGAAAAATAACAAGGCAATCTTGGCTGGGAGAGAACAAGAGTTGGGTGGTTCCTGTTTTGCCGTGCATGAGGGTTTAAAGGTGGCCCTTGGCATGCTTGTTACAAGGGCAGGCTCTGTAGTTGCTTGGTTCTGGATTAAAGTCCTAAAGGCATCATTTACTGGTTCTCTGACCCTAGGCAATTTACTTAATATTTCCAAGCCTCCGTTTTCTATAAAATAAGTCTAACAGCAGTTGACTTGTGGGTTTTTTGGTATACAAAGAGATAAGCCATGGAACGTGCTTAGCACACAATGCCTAGTACAGAGTAAGTGTTCAGACCAGCGTACGAACAAAAATAAAACAAAACAGCAACAACAAACCCGGTGAAAATTATGAAAATGGAGGAAGTTGAGTTAGACATCTCTAAAGTCCTCCCAGCCCAGAACCCTTTGGTTTTTTTTTTTCATCCATGATCCAGTGATGAGGGGCTCAGTAGACACTTGTGACCTATATATTGAGTAGGAAGAGGGATTTGGTTTCTGATTTTTGACATCTATTACACAGCCAAGAGAAAATTATTCTGATTTTAAAAAAAAGCATAAAATGCAAATATACTCTAAAAATATGGCTCAGGAAAGGAAAGCGCCCCTCCCCCACTCCAGTGAAGAGCTGAGCGTCCTGAACTGCATCCTCCACTAATGACCGTAGTAAATTGTTGCCTAGATCCAGGCCCTGGGACTGGTGATCATTTGTTTCTCAGAATACTGCAGTGAAACGGGAAGGAGCTATGGACTGGGGGAAGATGTGGCTGATTGATTACTCCTCTCCCTTTTCTCACACCTGGTCAGAGGGTCTCCTTTCTTTTACGAGAGTCACTGTATAGGTATTTATTCATATGTGCATTAACTAAGGCTATGTGAGATTTACAAAAAAGTGGGCTAGATCCCTGACTAAATTTAGGATCCAGCAAGGTGGAAAGATAAAGGAGTATGTTGCACTCAGGAAGTGAGAGAGTTGAGAAGATTTTACCTTTGTGGTACAATGACTGCTTTGCAATGCAAAACCTTCTCATCTCCATGCAAAGGCAGGCTAATGAGACCTAGTGGATTAAAGCCTGGACCTGGGAAAGGAATAAGAATGAGGTTTTACCTTCTAATCACTTTTTTTTTTTGCTGCTGTTTGTGAAAAAAAAAAAAACAAAACAAAAACAAAAAAACGAGGATTGTACATTCTAGGTATTAATTACACTGCTCATGTCTGTATGTCTTCCACACCAACTCCTCACATTTTGCCCAGCTCACCTGCTTGAAATACAATATCAGTGATCTCAACCACTGGAATACTGTAATTATTATGGAAATGTATTTTGGAACACACATTTTTTATATGCTGACATATAAGAATTTCAAAAATTATATTCTGGTAATACGTGGGATAAACTTAAAGACAGTTTTCAGAAATTATTTATGCTTTGTTGTGTGTATGTGTGTGTGGTTGTGATTATAGCTCACATTTATTGAGCTTTTTGAATAGCAAGGTGCTTTTCCAAGTTGTTTATTATTTAATCCTCACAGGACGCCACCATTAGGACAGCAAAGACACTGTTAGAGCCCACATTTAGGGTCCTTTCCCCCATTGTATAGGTGCAGTAACTGTGCTTAGTGATGCAAAGTAATTCACCCAATGTCACATCGCTGAATGGTGGTGGAGTCTCATTAGAACACAAGTCTTCCTGACTCCCAAACCCATGCTTTGAGCCACTATGTAATACAAAAATATATATACAAATAAATTAAACCTTAAGAAATGTGCATTCATTTACCCATGGCTGCTTGTGTTTTTCTTAAATCAGGACAGAAAATTTGTGCATTCTCTATTATATCACTTATTGCTTTGTGTTATAATTGGTTTATGGTTCTTTAATTCTTTTCCATCTTTGTTGCCATATGTCACCTCTTGGTCCAGATGAAACTGTAGAACTAGCTCTGGACACTTAATGAGGGCCTGAGGGTAGCCTGAGGTACTTCAAGAGGGGACAAAAAGAAGAAAAGAAAACCCTAATAATTGGTTATCAAACATAACCCTCCCCAACATTTTTCATTGGGTAATTTATCTAATATTTGACCACCTTGTTAAATAAATGGAATAAAGGATGAATGAAAGAATAAATCTATAGACCCTTTAGATGTTAATGAACCAGGTAGTTTAAAGCCTTGCATGAGACAGAAAGCTCCTTAAGGACCAAGATTTTTTATTGTATTCATCACTATTTTATATCTAGAAACTGATGCTCAAAACTATTTGTTGAATATAATTAAAGAATAAATCCATGAACTTAAAGACAACCCTTGTATGTTGGTATACTACAGAGCAAATTATCTTCTTTTTTAAATTTCTTCCTTTAAAACCAGACAAGGAGCCATTTGAAGACTATTTCTAAATATAAGAGCAATATTCCCCCAAAGGAGAACTCTGCCGTCACCTCATCAATGATGTTTTTTGTAGAATACCACCTGTAAACATTCCTACTTTCACATTTCTAGTTTCTTTTGTGTATGGGTTGGCCAAAAAGTTTTTTCCCCCTATAAGATGACTGTAGTAGTGCTTCATTGTCTGTAACTTCATTCAAAACAAGTTTGTTAGAATGTATTGTGACAGCTGTCATAATAGCATGCATTAAAAAAACTCAACATTGGAGAATTTTTGTGTAGCCATTATAATATTGAAGATGGATGAAAATACACAACATTTTTGGCATATTATGCTTTGTTATTTCAAGAAAGGTAAAAATGCAATGGAAATGAAATAAAAGATTTGAGCAGTGCATGGAGAAGGTGCTGTGACTGGTCACATGTGTCAAAAGTGTTTTTGCAAAGTTTTGTGCTGGAGATTCCTCATTGGACGATGCTCCATGGTTGTGTGGACCAGTTGAAGTTGGTAGCAACCAAATTGAGACACTGAGAAATATCAGTGAATGCTATCCCACACAGGAGACAGCCAACTTATTCAAAATATCTAGATCAATAAAATTGGTGAAAATGAAAAATGTGTCTTTTACTTTACAGAGAAAACTAAATGGGCTTTTTGGCCAACCCAATAATTATCTATCTTTTCCATTAAACTATAAGCTTAGAAATTCCACTTTTTTTTCAATTCCAAAGAACCACTTTTATCTGAACACCACTGTATTCCAAGACTTTAGATGGAGATACTCAGTAAATATCTGTTGAAGGATATCTGTTGCATCAATGACTGGATGATGAAATCAGTTCATTGATCTATACTTGGACTATAGGTTTTAGGCTGTAAACATCTTGCAGAGACTTAATCCATTCTTTCTTCCAGACCTATTACATAGAATCTGGCACGTAGGAGGTGTCAATAGATGTTTATTCAATGAAATGAACATGTGCATAAATGATAGTCCTGGATAAGTAGTGTGATTAGATAACATCTTGTGCCCCGTGTTGGGACCCTATGTTTGTGGAAGGCAGACACCGTGCCTCATTATGCCGGGATGATGGGTATAGATCAGAACTGTGCAGGCCCACAGAAAAGGTGATACCAAAGAAAGTAGACTGTGGTTTAGGGAAGATAAAAGCCATTGTCACTGTAATGTAGTTCCCCTGAACATTTTTTTTAATCCCACCCATGCCATAAATTAATCTTAAACAATGAAGCAACACTTACTAATTACTTTGGAAATCCCAAGGTCTTTCCTGTCTCCAAGAGACCCAAAACATCCTAGAGAGCAACTGGATGTTTGTCTCTGGGCCTGAGAGAGAAATTATTGTCATGATTTGCAGTTTTGTTTCTTTGAAGTAGGGAAAGGAACAAAAATCCCCTGGAAATTCTGTCTTTAAACACTATTTTTAACTGAAAACATTCTCAGCCTGCTCTTATGGCTTCTCTGGATCAGAGCATAACCTTCACCTCTGTCCACCACCAGGTTGGATTCACTCACATAGCTCAGACTAGAACTAGCTGATCTCCAGACCCACTGATGTTGGGAGTGAAATGGGACTCTCTTTGCATTCCAGTTTATGGGCCTCATGTCCTATTTGTGGATGACAAAAATCCTTTGCTCAAGCTAACTTTCAGGGAGTGTTGAAGAGTGGACTTTAGAGAAGACAGAGGACAAGAGTCTGAAGTCATACTCTGCCACTGCAATGGCTGTATGAACTTGAGAATTCACATAACCTTTCTAAGCCTTGCTTTTACTCATCTGCAAAGAAGTATGTGAGGATCACATGGGGAACCTTAATATAAAGGTGCTTTCTAAACTGAAGGGGACAATATAGAAACTCTAAAGGCAATATAAACAGATAAGCATCTCACAGGTACTCTGGACATCATCGATGATGAATAACTGGAATGCTACCAAGTTCAAGGCTACTTTCTGTACTTTCCTTTAAAAAAAAAGTTAATATCAATGATCTCCAGTAACCAGAAATTGATTTTGCCTGTTTTGAACTTGATATCAATGGAATTACTTTATAGATATTCTTAGATTTTATTCCTTCTTACTTATAATGTTCCTGTAATTTTATGTATCATATTTTGCGCTGTATTGCCAAAATTCACCCAGCATCAATGCTGTTTAGCATTCCATTGCTTTCTTTCTGCTTGTTGTTACAAACAATATTTCTATGAATATTTTTATATTTGTGTCTTTGGGTAAAGGTGTAAGAGTTTCAGGGAAGTTTTTGAGTTATAAATAATTCACAGCTTCAGTTTAATTAGATTGTTACTGTTTTCCTCAGGAGGTAAAATAAATTTATATACCCACTAGGAGCATGTGATCTCTATTTATCCTGATCAGAATATTTTCATCAGGATAGTATTTCAATATCAGGGTATTTTCTGATCCCTATATATCCTGGCCAACACTTGATATTGTTAAACTTTATAGTATTTGCTAATCTAATTCATATTGCATTATGGTTTTCATGTTTATTTTCCCAATTACAAAAGAAGATATTATTTGGATTCACCACATCCTGAAGGCTCATAGCTTTTGCCTATTTTCTTACTTGTCTTTTTCTGATTGATCTCTTGGTATTCCTTATAGTTTTTGTTACTAATGAATGCATTTAGATTACCCAGTCAGCTTTATAGGGCCTTCCTATTACTTTTAACCTAGAAAAAGAATAAAAATGTACTTTATCTATTTATTTCAGCCTATAGCTGACATAATCAATTTAACTTACATCCCAAATCCACCCTGGAGCCCAGAATTCCCTTGCTGTAGAAATTCTATCTGTAGAGGAAATGCCTGAACACTCAAATTGTTTTCTAGTCAGAGATCTCACCTCTTCATGAAATGGCTAAAACATGCCCTGTAAGTGAAATATGATTAGTTATATGCTTTTGTATACACACACATACACACACATGTGCACACAGTTTCTGCCTCTGGGTCAGTTATCAGGACTAACTAAAATTTTCTTCTACCTATCTTGACTTGTATTTGTGTAACTAAACAATATTAAATGATCAGTGCAATTCAGTATGGTTTGCCAGTCTTCTCTTGATGCTACTCTGGCATTTATAAATAGATTTTATTTATTTTGGTAAAATGAACAAATTATGAAGCACTGCCAGTTACTTTGTGAAAATTTCCGATACCGGGAGGTAAACCTGAATTGCACAGTGGAAAAAAACGGTAGGAGTCTCCCGGATCACAGAACAGTGCTGATGCTGATGAACTTCTCTCGGTGGGATCTACTGAACCGCATCGTCCTAAGGTGTCCACCAATCCAACCTGCCTGATATCGAGACATTTAGAAGGGCACCCAGATAGTAGCAAGACTTTGTAGTGGAAGAACAGAAATAGAATTTTTTTCTCTCAAAGACCAACTCCAAAATGTGCTTTACTTAAACAAATTGAAGTTCAGAGGATCATCTGGCATCTCCCCACCCCCATATACACACTTTTATCAGCAGGTATCTGTCAGCTGATAATAATCAGGCGTAAAGACCCTGTGGCTTTACAACCCTGTTTAAACACCCCACCTGTATCTGATTAATACCTCATACCACAAAAGCATTCAGGATGATAAAGACAGCTTTTCAGGTAGTTATTTCTGTATCGTATTATGAATGTTCTTATTTTATTTTTTAAGATTTTATTATCCATATTTAGAGAGGAAGGGAAGGAGAGAAACATCAGTGTGTGGTTGCCTCTTGTGTGCCCCCAAGTGGGGACCTGGCCTGCAACCCAGGCATGTGCCCTGACTGGGAATTGAACCAGCGGCACTTTTGAATGTCTTTATTTTAAATCTACAGGCAATAGGTACTCCACAGATAAGATTAAAAAGTGAGTACAAGTGGGAGCAAAAGGCCACCTTGGTGAATAACATTTAGCAGAGTTGGCCATTTGTGCTGTCCTTACTCATTTATTATTGTGCCCATATCCCTGTAGGTTTTAGGAGTTTGGCTACTGTTCCCATCTAAAAATATCCCCGATTAACAGATTCAAATGCAAGCAGTATTGTTCTCAGTATTTTGAGTGCTGCAGTACGGGTGCTGTCTCTTCCCGAATTTAATCAGTCTCCCTGGGCCTGCAGCACCCCCCACGTGCTTAACCTGTCATTGTTACTTGGTCACCCCAAGCAGTGCAGAGCTGAACTTGACACACACTGGGGGAAATGTGGGAGTGAGCAATGCTGAGAGAGCACTTTTCATTCCCCCAATGGAGACAGGAAGTGGTGCTGGCAGCTGTCTAACTGGGACGTCTTGAGTGGTTGTGCTATGACCTCGTCCTCACACTGGCAAATGCCAGGTAGTGGCACTTGCTTGTTTGTTTATCATTTACGTTGAGATAAGCCCAACAGAAACGAGTCCTCGTCCATTCGCAGGGGAGGATGAAGCAGAAGACTGGCCTCACCATTTAGGGGTCTGCTTTGAATATTTGGACATTTGTAATGAACATGGTTTAGGGCCTGACAGCTACATCCTTTCCTGTGTTTTTTCTTTCTTTCGGGAGCAAATAGTTGCTGAATGATATGCCTATGTGTTGGGATGGTTGTATATGCCTGGGAACCTCAACTGTCTTATTCTTTTAGATGTAGACATTCAAGTTCAGGAGGTGCGAGAATGATAATAGAAATGGGAGAGAAAGTGGTCAGAAGAATTTTGTGCTTTTGCTGAATCCTTAAGCTTTTAAGTGTGTCTCACCCTGGAGGCTGTTCAGAAGCCCCCAGTGAGAACCCTGAGTATTAGTTCTGATTTACTCAGATGAAACCTATACTAAACCAAAGCAAACCCTCACCAAAAAAAACTGAATGGGTGGTTTTTTGTATATTTTTGCCTCATACTCTGTAAGTAATATTTGTTCTTTAGAGAAGTAACAAGAAAGTGATGTAGGAGATATGTGACTATTATTGATGTTTTTAAATTTTCTGCACAAAACAGATCACTCACTTTTGTAAAAGGTAAAGTAGAAAATGGACCATCCAAGATATTTACAATCAGAATTCAGACCATGGAACTCCAATTTGCATTACTGATGAATTCTTTTTTACAACTCTTTTTAAACATGCCAGTATTCAGCATGCTTCAGGGGGAAATGTGGTGCGAGCAAAAAAACAGACTTTATTTTATGCTGACACTGAAGCTTATTTCACATGCAGAAGCAAAAACAAACAAACCAAAACAAAAAACAACTAAACCCTTGCGCTGTTGATAATTTTTTTCACAAGTCAAATAAAATCTTTAAAAAAAATTTAAAGTATTTACTTTTAGACAGAGGGGGAAGGAGGGAGAAAAAAAGGGAGAAACATCCAACATGTGAGAGATACATTGATTGGTTGCCTCTCACACACCTCCAGCTGGGGACCTGACCCACAACCCAGACAAGTGCCCTAATATGGAATCAAACCAGTGACCTTTCTGTTCGCAGGCTGGCACTCAATCCATTGAGCCACACCAGCCAGGGAAAAATACTTTTTAAATATTTTTTTAAAACGTGTATTTCTGCAGAAGCTGAGCCTCCATCACTCTTTTGGTTCCGTGGCAGGGTTGTGGAGGGGCCTCTACCCGGCCCGGTAAGTGACGGCAGACAAGGAAGCAGGGTTAGTTCCCTGCCAAGGCTGTGGTGGAGGGGAAGGCCTGCGACCCGGAAGTTGATCTGTTTGTAGACAGTGGGAGGGGACACAGCAAAAGGAGAGAGAAGCCACAGCGGAGAAGAGTAGCGACATGTCAGACAAAAAGTCAGTCAGGTGGCCGCACAGGAGATCAGGTAGAGAGCGATGGAGGTGTCCTGAAAAGCAGACAAGAGTCTGAAAATAGGTAATGTTGAAAAAAATCAGCCAGGCAAACAGCAGCATCCAGACCTAGGGTTCAGAGTCTGGCAATGGCTTCCCTTTGCACATAGAGTCCCAAAATTCTTCCCAAGAAAAATCCTGCCAATCCTGGCTCCCACTTTTTTTCTGTGCCCCATCTCTCTACCCAACACGACCCATTGCTTTCTACGCTCTGGCAGACTCGCTCGCCTGTGGTTCTTCCAACGTTTCAAGCTTTTTCCTAACCCAGGGCCTCACCACATGCCTAGAATCCTATTCCTTCCCTTGTCTTCTATCCACTGTCCCCAGTCTGGCTGACTCCTACTTCTCCTTCAAGTTTACTCTTCAGTGTTACCTCCAGAGAAGCCTTTCCTGACTTTCTAACTTATAGGAGTATAACCCTGCCCACTCACACTCTGTCACAGCCTTCTTGAACTCTGTTACCCCTGTGACCTAGGTCCTACCATCATCCTCAACATAAATGGCAGCCTGAGACCCACAGAGGTCAAGTAACTTGTCCAAATTACATACTAATAATGGGTATATCAGCCAAGGTCCCTGTAAAGGACAGACAGTACATTTGGATTCTCTTGAGCTAAGAAGCCCTTAATCTGAAGATCCAGGAAATAGGCAGAGCTGTGCAGAGAGGGTCACCTGCAAAAGCCGGAGACCTTTGGGTATGGAAGAGAGCCAGCCCAAGGTGGCTGTGCAGAGAGGGAGGCAGAGGCGGGGATACCAGACACATTCTCTCCCTCAGTGTCCTGCTGGCGCTCTTCGTTGGAAAGCAGGAAGGTAGGGGAGGCAGCAGATGTGATCCACGCAGGGTGGCCCCTAGGCCAGAGAGCAGGGTGAGACAGGTGGATCTGGGGGAAGGTGGCAGTGGAACAGGGATTTGAACTTAATCTGCTTCCAGAACAGATGCTCTTTGCAATGACATGTCTGTCTTTCTGGTACAAAGTGCTTAACTAGCACCGGTCCCAATTTAATGAGACCCGAGTGGTCAGGGAGGGGTTACTGTCTTTGCTCACTGAGACGCATGGTTCTCAGACGCTGCTTCTCTATAGGAGAGAGCCAAGGACCATTTATTAATTAACTTCTCAGTACTTTGAAGAGGTGGAGGAGAGGGCTTCTTTTATTTTGTAAGCTCTTGTAGCTAATTATGTTTCTTAGACTAGAAAGCTGCTGGAGATGACTCTCCAGGTAACTTCCTCATCACGCCCTGGGGCCGTCCTGCATTTGGATCTGCTGCTGAGCCCCATTCTGTCCATTCTCTGCAGAAGAGGAAGGGGGTTCGTTAGGATGCCTCATTCCACTCGCACAGCAAAGCCCCAGTGGAAACAAGTGCCCTGCTCACTCCTAGAAGGACGCTTGCTTCTTTTCCAAACAGAGCTTCAGGAGCATATGGGAAAACAGGCAACCTAAATGTTTGCATGTGTCTGTGCTCCGAGGCTGACTCACATAGAGGATCAGCAACCTGTGTAAATTTAGCCCACAAGGGCGGTTGTGATAGTTGTAAGAACAGTGACTGGGTTCAATTATGTGATTATTTATGGAGTGCTGACCATGGGCCAAACACTGGGGGCTATACTAATGAACAGAACAGACATGGTCTCATCATACTTTCAGAATTTTACTTTTAAAAATACACACTGCCAATCGAGATTGAAGGATGTGTCTTTTCCTCCCGTAGGGAATGAAGAGAGGGCAAGGAATCGAACTTAAAAAAAAAAAGCCATAGCTGTGAGAGATGTGCAAAACCACATTGCATAATAACCTTTATAAAAAGCCATTACATAAAACCTGCTGGTGAAATAAGACTATATACCATATGGCTTGTGTGCATTATGCTTCGTGTCATATAACTTGAATGTGCACTTCACCACATCTCATTTTAATGAGGGATTACTTCCTTTCTTTATACTGGTAGAATTCACTCAGATTTAGTTAGAAGAGATGCTAATAGCAACAATAATAATAAGTCACTCTGTTCAGGACAATCACATTTTGCTGAGTTTCAGATCATTCTCACTGCTTAACAGTAGTTCTTGGACTTCATTCAGATTTCTCTGGTTTGGAAGCTTCTGTAAAAGCACAGAACTTTGATGTCTAGGAATGGCCACAAATTCCAATGTGGCTCTGTGGCCAGATGTCAATATCATTGAGATAATTCAACGAATTGCTGTAGAGTATTTACTACCTACAATCTCTATAGAGTATTTACTATCTCCTAGGAAAATATCTGTGGTGCAGAGTGCAGGCTCTGAAATCAGAGGTGTGAAAAACTTCGGCAGATTACTTAATCCCCAGAGTCTTGATCTCCATCTTTTTAATTGGAGGTAATTAAGAACACCTCCTTCGAACGTTCGCTGTGGGAGTGAAATGCCGTGATGCACGCAGCACAGAGCCTGGCACGTGGTGCGCACTCGGTCAGTATCACCCAGTCCTGCCAGTGTTCTCTCCATCATTCAGTCACGTCCGACCCCCTTGATTTAAGTCGATGTGGTCCTGGGAAACTGGGGATTTCCTGACACGTTTTGTGTCAGAAATGGTTTCAAGAGGAAACCAGGAAGGAACAATTCAGACGGCAGCCAGTGGGTAAAAGAAGATAAGACCACATGTTCAGAATAGAAGATAGAGGCTTGGTCTACAGAGACATAGTGTGGACATAACAGTCTTGACTTTTTACTAACATTCCAGGAGATGAAGGCCCGTGATGGAAATAAAGGCAAGCATAACTTGCAATCATGTTTGAGGATCTTAAATGCCACTGCACGTATGGGACAAAGGTGTTGCCTGCTTGGGTTCCGGGGATCTGGGTTTAGTGGGGCTGATATGAGAGAGCTAAAGAGGAAGAATATAACTGTCCAAGAGAGATAATGTGTGCTGCGGAGTCACATCTTAGAGACCAAATTGGCTTTCTTGGAAACAGGGTCTAAAGGAGAGAGCTCAGTGAGTGGAATGGTAGATGAGATGTTCAGGAGGAGCGGAGCGCAGGAGAGCTAGGACTTGTCCCACGAACTGAGAAGGGATGCCTGGAATTCTCTCTCTGGCTCCTGGCTGCCCACTGAGATAGAAATGCACTTTCAGCTGGACCAGCATAGGTTAGAGAGCGATGAGAGAGGTTGTCAGGGAAGGTGGGGCAAGGTGATGAACCCACCTGAGACATGCTAAGGGCTTTCTGTCTGAGTCTACAGACAATGAGGAACCTTAATTTTTTATTAAATATGCAAATGGCATCCTGAGATCTCTGTTTTAGGAAGGCCACCCCGAAACGCTTCTTCTTACCCCATTCTCCTAATTCATCATCTCCTCCTCCTCATCCTCACACAGCTTGGCTCTGACCACATTATGACTTATAGTTACTTTTTTTTCATGACTGTCTTCCTCCTTCCAATTGTGAAATTCCTTGAAGGAAGACCCTGTGTATTAGACTTTTATGCCTTCAAAAAAAAAAGAGAGACAAGAACACAAAGATAAAGTGCTGTTTTGGAAGACATCCCATGAAAAGTTTGTTTCCAGAAACTCTTGTTGGCTTGGGGTTCTGATAGTAAGCAACCACCCCCTACACTAGAGTGGCTCAGCTGTAAGCTTAGCACTGCAAGCTTACTGAGAGTCCTTTCTATCGGTGTCTTCCCAGCCTTAACCCGTGCTTGGCACACAGCATTCAATGTGTGTTTATTAAATGAAAAGCTGGTACCTCTTCTTTGAAGGGTGGTCTTGGATGCAACCTTCAGACTGTGGCTTTTCCCTGGGTTATGGCATCCTCAGTAGTATGCTGCTTTGGTAATATGGAGGCCCACCTGGTATCCTGGGAGATGCTTAGAGTAAAACAATTTCATATTGCACTGCCCAGAGCGGAAGAACAAACCCTGGCCATTAGATATGGCCAGCAGAGGGCAGCAGAGGGCTGCAGAGCAGGGTCCAGTGCCTCAAAAAGAGACTTCCCTCTAGGGGGGCGTTGAACCACCAGGAGATGCCTCTGGATCAGGGAGGTGAAAGTGAAGAGTTAACAGGGAAAGCTCATAGGCAACCAAGAATAAGAGGGGATAGCCCCTTGGGAGAAATTAAGGAACTGCTCCTTGAAAACCTTGCAATAGGTTGGGCAGTGCCAATGGGATACTAGAAACTTGAGTTGAGCACAATCCCACAGTCCTGTTGTATCTGTACACCACCAGAATCCCCAGTGAGCGGACGAGACCCACTTGCCAGAGGACCTCAAAGGGACCTCAGACGGTCTTTAGCCCTTTTACTTAGAGAATACAGTGATTCCGGGCTCCAGAAAAATTCCCTTCCCATGCTCTTTCCCACATTCCTCCCCATCTCAACCTCCCCTGCCCCCCATTTCTGCCTCACCTGCCTGTTCTGTAGACAGCTGTGGAGGCTAGTCCTGCACCACATACAAACTCGGGTTTTCGTTGGCACCTCATCAGCCTCACTAAGGGCCGTCTACCTCAGTTCACGGCCATGTCTGGCAGAATTTAGAGGATGTTTTGCTCTGCTTTTAGCCGGCGATGGAGAGAGAGAGAGAGTGTGTGTGTGTGTGTGTGTGTGTGTGTGAACTGGCTAAGAGCGATCTCTGGGTTCTTTCTGGTGGCTGATTCAAGTCCCACATCTTTACCCCTAAGTTGGTGTTCCAGCCTACTCTTACTATGGCTTCCCAGGAGCAAAAAATATCTTTACACGTTCAATAATAAAAATAATCATCCGCAAAGTGGGACAAAGAGATGTACTCACTCACAATTATTTTTTTACCTTACCAGTAACAGTCAGCAGAATCAATTGTGAATCCTCATTGTTGGTGTTGATGGGTAGAATTACTGGCATTGGGTTTTGTGACTGGCTTAAAAGGAAGATAATGTTTGAATGTGCTATTTATTTTTCCAAGTTCACTGGCCAGTGTGTCTTATCAATCAATGTCTTTGTCACCTAAGTTTATTCTTCCACAATGTGGCTAGAGCACATTATTGTGTAAGGTGTTTTTTCTAAATGTCTTATCTATGGTCTTCTTCCCATAGTTGGTTAGCTATTCAGTCAGTATAGATGCTATTCAGTAAGCAACAGGTGCAATCGAATGAATGGGTGGATGAGTGCCTTATATAATAAGTACCATCCCCTTTTTTGGCCTATGACCACTGCATTTGTTCACCTGGACAAAGGAAATGGTTACCACCATATCTTTGAACAGGTGTAAGTGCAGGGTCCTCACCAAAGGAAAGGTTTGAAGATCAGTTGGTTCAGCCATTGGATCCTACTTTGGCTTCAGAATCTCTGTACCTTGAGAGAGAGAGAGTATGACCCTGTGAGGCGCTTCCTATTCTGTTATTTCCAGGATTTAGTGGCTTTTCAACTCACCACCACAATCACAATCTCTGCATTCGACATGCTGGAATTATTCTTGGTATCGTAGAGGACAGAATTAGAATCCATCCATGGGTAGTATTACAGAGAAAGAAATTTGGGCTCAATTTAAAGATGCATTTTCTAACAGTCGAACCTGCCCAAAGACAGACAAGGCTAGTTTGCAAGGAGGTGAACTCCAGTCACTGGGAGTTTAGGCAGAAGGAGAAACCTACTTATCACTGCTTCTGACAATCAGATTGTTTTTAAAGTCTTTTACAGCATTCAGGACACATAATGGTTATGACCTTCTAGAATGGGTTTCTTACAAGTTCCTATTGATGCTTGAGCCTTAGCTAGTGGAATAGTACAGTGCATCTTAGCAGTATTTAGCTTCTTTTTACCTGATGAAGAATAGATTTGCATTATTGAATTCCTTTATACCATGTCCTGTGTCAGAAGCTTTATATCTTTTAATCCTCACAACAACCCAGCTAGGCAAGGCTTAATCTTTTCATTCCACAGAAAAGACAACTGAGACTCAGGGTTTACATCACTTGTTCAAATTTATATCAGAGCAGAGCCCAGTTTTGCAGTCAAAACCATCTGTAGGTCTGTCTTTTCAACACAGTGGGTCACTTTTAATTTTAAAAAAAAGAAAAAGAAAGCTACACTTGCCAAAGCTCCATCCTTCTGAGTATTACCATGCCTTTTAGTCACAAGCAACAACATTTACAATAGTAATCTGTGATCAAGGAGCAGTTTGTAATTTTTGTTATAAATCACTGCAGAGTAAACGTAGCTCAGCCTCATTCTACATTCATCTCAGAACCTGTGCACAGTCGATCAATTAGTTCTCACACCCAAGCAAGTGGAGTGGATGTGATGCTCCAAGAAGGTGAAAAATAATTTATAGGAGCAGCAAGGTTTTTTATAACTGGTTAGGCTGCAAGAATCATGAATGTGGGCAAGTAAGAACAATGAGTTCTTCCAGAAAGTAGCAGCGTTTAACTCTGCTCTCCACTGGCTGAGTCTATCTCTTCTTCTTTAGATACTGGATGTGCACTAGGTAGGCTACTGGAGGCCTGATCCCAAATGTGCATGGCGTATTGTCAAGTGATTCCACCAATTTGTGGTTTGAAGACCTAAGAGGCCAGAGTCACCCCCAGGAACGTGGCTGCAGCATTTCCCACTGCTATCTGTGGCACCTCTGAACAGTCAGCCTTTTTGTGTCTATTTCCTTTAGATAAAACAGACATTGAAACTTGCTTTGTGTTCATTTGTTTTCCAGGTTAGCTCTTGCAATTTGCTTTGAATGTGCATAGAGGGATTTTTTTCAGAAGGAGCATCTAAGCCCTAACAAGAAATCTTATCTGGCAGTCTTCCCAGAACTGTCACTGAAGGCTAATCTCGCCATAGGAGCAGTGTCATACGTTGTAGAGATATATACCCTTTCTGGGCATTTCAAAACTTGTTCGTCCTCCCTTTGTTGTGCAAACAGTGACATTGTCTTCAACTGTTGGTTTTCATAATACTGCTAACAAACAGTTCATTGTACTTACTAGGTGCCCGGTACTGTTCTATCTGGCACACAGATACTGATTTTATCTCACAACTCTGAGATCATTCTCTCTTTACAGTGCTAGAAACTATAGCAAGCTTAATTTTTTCCTTAATAGACTAGAAAAGAATTAAAAATCAAAAGAAAGCCCGCTGCAAGCTTTAAAGTGAAGCTTTCATTTACAACAAAACAAGAACCATTTCAAAGAAGTGTGTTCCAGGAGTTATTTGTAGAGTCATATTTACCATTCACTGTTGTTTTCAATCTTGTTTAGCAATTTCTGTAGCTTATCGGAATTGCTAGTCCACTTAATTAAATTTATTGTGAGACAATTGGTATCCCTGTGAAGAAAATTACCTGTTCAAAACCTGACCCAGGGTGAACTCTGAGTGGGAGTCATAGCCTTTTGTGTATGACTTCCCATCTTCATCAATTCCTAATCCATCTTCCTTCTAGTACCTAGTCAGCACCAGGTTACTTTCAGAGACTACTGACTTGTAGGTCTGTCTATAGAAACTACATCACTATCCTTCTATATCTGCTTCCAGGATTGCAGGCAGTGACACTGAGTATATAAATGGCTTTGTTAAGACAAACATGCTATGAAATGTTGTGAGGACTTCATAATATCATTCTTTCCCTTAGACTCAAATTTAGTTTCATTTTGGTAGATTCATCTGGGCTTACGCTAAGGAATTGGTGTTCCTGAAGTCCTTCAAAGACTTTGTTATGAATGGTTTCTCTATATGCTAAAGGGATGTTTATCTAGATATTTCCACACCCCTAACTAGTGTTCCATGCTGCAACCAAACAATCTGAAAGTCCTCCATTAGAAATGTTCAACAACTCTACCTACAGGTCAGTCCCAAGGCTTTGAAGATACTAAGCAGGACATCCTCAAGCTTTGAGATCTTACAGCCTGGGTGTGGTCATACCAGGAAGGGCAAGAAGGGGTAACCATAAGTGTAATGTGCCCAGTAATGCCTCATGCTCACAGGACAGTAGGGCAACCGTGGGGAACGGGGGTGTTGAGTAGAGTGAGAGCAAGTAGATAGTTGGAGTATTGCGTCAAGAGCGTCAGTGAGAGGTAGGGTGGGAGAGGAGGAAGAATGAAACCACAGCAGATGTGGTGTAGGGGCTATGGGATTAAGGTTGACAGAATGTCTACAAAGGGTATTTAGGGGGAGAGGGTTGGAGATCTAGAAGTGAATGAACACTTTGGGATATTGGGAGGTTTCTTGGAGAATCTAGGTGCTGTGTCTGGACATACACTTAAATGAAAACTGGGCCCTTTGGTATCAAAGAACCAAGAGGTCTGTGGCTTCCATGGAACACCCCCAGAACATTTTAATTATAGTGAAATTTCAAGGAAGGAAAACTCACTGGCATCATGATTCTTCCCAACCTCTATCCTATCACTTTTTTTAAAATTCAGGGAAGTGTTTTCCTAAACGAATGAATGGTTTCTCTTAAAGTAAATAGAAATCATTTTCCTTTGAGATGTAATAATGATCTTATCTACTCTTGCCAAATCTTTGTATCATTTGAGTCGCTCTGTGAGAGACAGTTGACTGAATGCCAAGCTGAGTTTCCAGGGGCAGCTTTGAAGGCATAGTAAACATGCACCCCCTTCAAAGCAGCAATTGGATAGTATGGTTGGCACTCAGTAGAGTGCAAGTTTAACATGACAGAAGGGTAGCATTTGTTCTGTTGATGTGCCCAAGTCAACTGGTACTCTCTCAAAATATGTAGGTAATTCTTCATTTCTTTGCCTACATCCATGTGATCTGCAGGGTTGACATGCTTCTCTGATGAAACTTTGGAAGGAGATGACTTCGCAGTACTGTTTTATGGTTTGATGTGGGTCACTCGTATTATAACCCCTGTTAGGACGAGCAGAGAGCTTCAATAACTGACCCAAGGTAGCCCAGTCAACAAAGGATTCTGAAGCACCATCTTTTTCTTCTAACAACACAAATTCTGTTGTTCTCTTGAGGTTGGTACAAAATTTATTATCTTTTTCCAGAAGCTAAACCTGATCAACTACACTCAATAATGCTATGTTCTTTTTGTTTGTTTCCCCTTTAAATTATTTTTATCCTATTTAGATATCTGATCATATTTATCCTTCTTACCCCTTATAATAATGGGTCATAGACATAGATACACAGCTGTACTAAAGGTGCTCTAACTATTTCATTGTCCCCCCAGGTGGACTCTGAGCTCCGTATGTAGCCCTTTGTCCTCTAATTCTTCAGTGTCCCCACACCCTCTTGCAGAGTGAAGAGCATGCTGTAGGGGCCCAAGGAATCCTTGTTGACAATGAAAAAGACCAACTGTCCCAAATGTTAGCAAAGCTGTGGAGCAGCTGGAACTCTTGTTCACTGCTGGTGGGAGTGTAAAACAGTACAGCCACTTTAGAAAACAGTTTGGAAGTTTAAGTTAAACATACATCTACCATATGACCCAACTGTTCTATTCCTAGTTATTTGCTCAAGAGAAATGAAAGCATAAATCCATACAAAGACTTTTACACAAATACTCATAGCAGCTTTATTGATAATAGTCCAAAACTGAAAGGACTGATATATCTACAAGTGAGTGGATAAGCAAATGGTGATATACCCATAGGCTAGATTACTACTTACCAATAAAAAGGAACAAACTGTTAATATACACAACATGGATAAATCTCAAGATAATTATACTGAATGCAAAACAGGCAGACAAAAAAGGGTGCATGCTGTATGTTTCCATTTATATAAAACTCTAGGAAATGCAAATTAACATACCATGTGGTTGCCTGTGGATGAGAGGGTTAGAGAGCTAGATTATGAAGGCAGTGAGGAAACCTGTGGGGTAAGAGATATATTCATTATCTTGATTTTAACAGATATATATGCATGGTGCTAGTTTAACAGATATATATGTATATCAGAAGTCACCAAATTTACATTTTAATTGTTTGGTGTTTGTTGTCAACTGTACCTCATAAAGCTAAGGCAAAAAGCAAAAAGAAAGTGCTGAAATGATTATACAGCCATCACTTTCCCTTTGGTGTTCCACTGTGCGCATGTTGCCATGGTGAGGGCTTCCTTTTTGAGACGAGCATACAGGGTGACATTGAGCAGATGGGGCTTTTAGGTCGGGCAGAGCCGGTGTGACCCAACATTGGCTCTGCACCAGCGGTGCAACACCGGGCAAGTTACTGTGTCCTTAGACCTCGGTTTGCCCTTTTATAAAATGGGACTAACAATATACCAACCTTAGAGAAATGCTATGAAAACCAAATTAGATAAAAGGCCTGGGACTTCATAAAAGGTAACTATCACGCATGATATATTGCTAAGAACCTCTTTTCCCCATTTTTTGAGACAGTAATTAAGACCTTTACCAGCTTGACTTGATTCTCACAGATTCCCAACCAATTACTAAGAATAGAGCAACTAACAAAGAAAGAGCAGAATAGGCCTGAAATTATAAATAATACAAAATCACTGCTGGGCACCTATCCACCTCATTCTTTGTCGCCATGCTCAGTGGAGTTAGCGGCATGTATGTGTGTTCAGATGTTCGACGTGGAGAATGGGATGACACGGGATGTGGATCAGGGCAGGCTGGGAGCCGGCAGACTGAGCAGTGTCAGGAGGTCCTTGAAAGAGTATGGGTTTTAACTTACAGTCTGGTGTTCAATGTGAGCTCAGCTGCTTTTTGTACGTGAAACCACGTACAGGTTATTAAACTGGCAAGATCCTCCCTTCACTCACATGTGAAATGTAGATAACAGCTCACATATACTCATTTGTGAAGTGTAGATAACAGTTTACATATCACAAATTTCATGTAACAATAAATACATTGACATCAGAAATAATTTCAAGGGTAAATATATTTCCCTTCTTATTATGGTTGAGGGCAGCTGTGTGCACTGATGATAAACACATGGTTTAACCTGACATGAATGGTGTCAAAAAAACTATTAAAATGCCTTTTAAAACTCATTCTGGAATATGTGTGTGTGTGTGTGTGTGTGTGTGTGTGAAATTGCTTGATCCCTTGAATCCCTCCATTAATGCTTCTTTTAAGGAGAAATTTTTGTTGCATTAAAACTGAGGCAGGTACTCTCTTTGTGGGCAACTGAGAAACTAAAGCGACAGAGGAGCCCCTTTCTGAGCTTCCCCACCAGGCCGGGCCAGTAATAAGAGTGAGAATTCCAAAAGGTGAGGATGCAGACCAAAGCACTTTGCATTTGTGAATGCAATGAATCTACTTGATGGAATCAACTTTTGGGAAGGCCCATCAAAATTCAGTTTAGATCAGGAAGTAGCCATGCCTCACAGCTCGTTAGTTTGTCCTCTTCCCAGCATCGTGTTGGACGTGCAAGCCCCCCCCTCCACATCTCCTAGCAGGTACAAAAGGACAGTGGATAACACGGCTCCCTCATCACAGATAATTCAGAGATCTTTCTCTTCTCCAGTTAATTGCCAGAGACAAGCATTGACAGTGTTTTCAAACAGACGTCATATGGTGGGAAACTTGGGTCTGTTTCTCCGCATCTTGGTCCATGAGGATTTTCCTCTTCAGTTCAGACACATAATCATCCTTTTAACCAGTCTTCAAGGTCCCAGGGGCATCAAGATACACACCGTCATCACAGCGTCAAGTCAGACAGGCTTCTCGTCCTTGCGTGGCAGCAGGCAGACGTTGCAGCGTGAGCAGCGTTGCACTGATCACGGGTCTGACCATCATTGCAGAGGAGACAGGTGATTTCTTCTGTGAGGACAGGAATCTCGATGGCTGAAGCCATGGCTGTGGTAGCAGAAGAGGTGGTAGAAGAGCTGGAAAATGACAGTCACCTGGAAACTAATGAGTATTTAAAGGACATTGTTTTTCTAGGGTCACCTAGGCCCTCTTGACTAAGTTGGTCTGGGAATATTTCATTAAAGCTGTACAAAGCAGTTTTACAAGTTGCCACATTTCTTTATAAAATTTAAAAAATCTATAGCTACAGTCTAATGCAGAAATGAGAAGAATGGTGGTCCCAGTTATTACATTAATAACCTTTCACCTGAGGCTTTCATGAAGAGAAAAGGGTTTTATGCAAGAGAAAGTGCCCCAATTGCAATCATTTTAGACAGTTGAGGAAAGGATGTATTATATAGATTGGTTGTCTTATAAAGCAAATATTTTAATTATCTGTTATCTCCGAGTATTGTATTGCAAGGCCCTGCTTATTAGTGAGTCACATTATGTATGTAATAAAAACACTGAAGTTGATAGTCTAAAATAAAATAATATTTTGTTAATAGAAGAGAAAATGTAATTGCAGTGACTCATTTTACTAACATTTGATTTGAGAAAGTTTATTGGTCAAGTTTGGGGATAAATCATATTGTTTAACTTCATAGAGAACATAAGTGTAAGTCCTGTGAAATTCTCTTTGAGTTTTACCCTAACTGGACATTCCAGTGTAAACCTACATGTGCTATTTCATTCTAAAAGTTTAGGGTTTCCTCATTAAATCATGTTTAACTGAATAACTGAGGTCACTCAGGAGGTTAAATATCCCCAAATGTATTTTTTATATTAAAAATTAAGTATTGGTATAAATTCCCCTTTTCAGGAAGAACAAAAATGCAAATGCACAGTCAGATAAAATGGCAAATTTGTTTACTGAAAGTATACGTGTTTGGGAAAAGGTTCACAAACCCTTTAAGTGCTGCCTCTATTACTCAGACTTTAAAATTTTTCTATTTTCAAAGTGCCCAGGACATGTATACAAGGACACATTTTATTATGGGGACTATACATGGCTTTTTTGTTTGGACATTTGAAAGAACTTAGTCTTAAACACTTCCTGATTTAAAAAATTTTAAATCTTGTTTAACAAAACTTTTATATATCAAGATGTTTCACTTTTGTTGTAGAACTTGTTTACGAAAATTCATTTCTCTACACACTTGGATTCTTTTAAATAACTACAGCATTTGTACTATATTACTTTTTAATATATTAAAAAAGCCACTAAGTGCAGGAAGGCTAAATAAATAAATAAAGCAGTATTTTTGTGGCAGAGTAGTCATTGTAGGTTTCCCCAACCAAGCCTCTAATTCCTAAGGCAAGCCCACATTCCTTGGAGTATTATCCATGTTTGGGACCGGAGCTATAAGGGGACCACCTGAGGAGGAGCCAGACTCAGAAGCTCTGTCAGGGAGGAAGGGGCAGAAAGGGCCGCGGGGAGCCAGGAGGAGGGCAGGAAGCCGCTGGACTGGCTCTGTGAGTGCTCTGCTTCAGACGCAGCGTCTGCTCATGGATGCGAAAGACATGCCAGGACTGATTTTCTTGTTCATAGCTCACTTTCTCTGTAAAAGGGGAACTGAGTGCTTAGCAAAATAGGTAGCGAAGAACTTTGAAAGAAATTAGACTGTCCTCAGGTGATGGGGGCTCAGATTTTATGTCTGCCATCGGCTAGCTGTGTGACCTGGGAGAAGTTACTTAACCTCACTTTGTCTCGGAGTCCCCATCTTTGAAATGGTGACAATAGTGCCCACCTCATAGGGTTGTTGACAGGATGATAATGGCTAAGGCAAAGTTCTCAGAAAGTACAGGAAGCGCTTTGTCTTTGTTGGCTGTTGATTTGTGACACTTTGCCTAGGAGGTTTTATAAGAAAATATTTGGTGGCTTTCCATAACTATATCACTTCTAGACTCTTTGGCTAGTAGTATTGTATGACATTCTTGTGGCTTTTAAAGGAGAGATAGTTCGAAAACTGAGGGAGCCGTACACAGAGAACTCCTGGAAGGCTTAGGAAGAGATTGAGGTCGATCGACACCACACTAAATCTAGAAACTAGCAGGACCTGGTCCCGAAGGAACGGACTGTGGAATTTTAGTACTCAAGTGGGCTTTTTATTGCTCTTTCTTTTTCCCTCAGTTTCTTGACCTTTTTTATGTCTTAAATGATTAACCAAAGATTATGGTTCGTGTTATCTCATGTCGGGGTTTGGCCACCAGATAGATTCAATCATGCTACAAAGCTATGCAACCGAACTAATGTTTAGCTATAATATAAATTCCTTGGAGATCAGGTTCTGATTAGGAAACTGTGTTATATAGACAGAGAAGCTTGAGTAACAGTTTTTAGAGTGACAGAAATTTTATTTTCCTATTTTTGACTTTTCCCCACTAATAACATGCTTGATCCACTTCAACCCCCTTCCTGCACATGAAACCTGTCTCCTTATATAATACACCGCATGCTTTTGAAATTTACCTTACACTTTTAAATATCATTTTCCTTTCAATAAGTGTAGTACTCAACTTCTGAGTAGAACAGATTTATTTCCCTCTGATTTTATGTCCATTGTAAAAGAACATTTGCTATAATTAAATCATATAAATACTGTAATAGTTAATCTGAGAAAAGATAGCACACAAGTTGAAGGTGGCCTCCAGTATCAAAGAAAACTGAATTTGAATTCTAGCATCACCCTCTAAAAACTTTGGATAAATTAAGTTCCAGTTATTTTATTTGTAAGAAAGGGATTATATTCACATCTCTGGTATATGATGTTTACATGACCAGTTTTAGGCAATTATGGGAATTAAATGATATAACATATATAAGTGCTTATGGTAGCACCAGGCGTAGCGTGAACAGTTAATAAGAAGTAAATTTCTCTGTTTTCAACTTAAAGAATATCAAAGTTTTATGGTCAAAGAAGGACAACTCTATTGAATGTCTTCTTTTCTTGAGTTTATCCCCATAGGGAGTGAAGGAACTATAGCAAAGTAAAATCATACTGAAGCCGTATAGTTGTAGTACATGGTAGTTATAAACCCAGGCCCTGCAGTTGGACAACCAGGGTTCAAGTTTCACATCTAATCTTTACTACTATGAGCCTAGGCAAGCGGGTTAACCTTGCTGTGCCTCATTTTCTCCATCTACAAAATTGGGTTAATAATACCACTTACTTTACTGGGTGGCTAGAGAATTAGGTGAGATGATGCATATGAGACATAGAACTGCCACATTGAAAACATTCAAATACTTGGGTTACTAATATTCAAGAATCATCTGGGGAATCACAGATTGTAAACAACATAACTGAACTCAAGTTTAGGTTTGGAGTTCCAGAAAATATGCAAGATTTTTGCTCTACTGTTTGAAAATGAGGTTGGAATCTGCTAATAGTTTCTACTTGTCCTCAAAACCAAATAGATTGTATCTCTGTGTATTAAGCTTTATTGACTATTTACGCACCATAAAGAACGTTAAAGCTTACACATTAAGAAATGTGTGATACTGTCAAAAAGATAAGCCTAAGCCATAGAAAATCATTTGAAGACGGCATCAAACTGGTCAAGTGCTAAGTGATATGTTGCGGTCTGTGAGAAAGGGAAAATTACAAAGAATGGCAGTTTATCAGAGGAGCGGAGAATAACTATGGAGAGTATGGTAAACCACTATGAGAATTTGGAAGGAATTAGGAATGATGGACTCAAGTTCTAGTTCAAGAGAAGAGCAAAAGCAAGGGGGAGATGGTGAGAAGTGGGCATTGTATTTGTGGAGGGGACAAGCAGAGGAACAATGAATTTCCAGGATTAATCGGAGGGTATCTGTGAGCACAGAGTGAGCAGTGAGGCTGGGTATGGCATAAAGGTAACATAAGACCTCTGAAGAGGTTGAGTTTATGGCTCACCTCGTTTTGTAAATGAGATGGCTGAGGAAAAAGAATGATTTCACCAGTCGTACTTACTAATCAGTAGTAATTAGAGTCAGCTGGTCTAAGGCTCCATCTGCCTTGACTTCTTGGCTAGTGAATATGTCACTGCATCTCTTTGCGAGCTCAGATCACAGAAAACGTTGAAAGGACTGAAGAAATCCCCTTGATGCTTCCCGCGTGGTCACGATTCTAATTTGGGGGATGAATTGATGCCCCTTCTTCCTTCCATATTTCCTAAAGTGAAAGAAGCAAATATTGACTCATAGGCCACCCAGACAAGGGCCTCATCAGTCCCCACTTGGGAACACCCAGCCCAAACTAGGTAATTTGATTATTTGGGGCACTTGGCTGAGAACTCAGTTCTGATTCCTAGGGCAAAGCGCTTTGCACTGTATCATACCACCTGCACTTATTTACCGTGATTTCAAACTCTTACGGGTCTCCTTTTCTCTATTCTTATATTCTTATCAGGCTGAATGACACAGCACCCCCCGCCCCCCAGCTTCCCCAGAGTATGTCTCTTTGTCTCTCTCACTTTGACCTGTTCCCTGGAGAACAAGGAAACATTATCATCTGCTTAAATGGAGCCTTCAGGATTGCTCTCCCTATCACTCCCTAGGATCTGCTGATCTGGAGTTTATGTTCTGTTGGCTGTGTTCCTGAGTCCTGTAGGTCATCAGATTAGAAAGGTGTGTCCCTCTTTCTCTGAGTCACCTCTGGCTTAAAGACTGCAGGTCCCAGTGTGACAACAGGAGTCCTATTTTGACAAAAGTGGGCCACTCATATCCTTGGAAGACCCCTGTTTGCCATTTTCTTCTGGTGCAGTCATCTCCACCTTCCATTTCTCAGGGCCCCCCTCCTGCCACTGTGTGCCAGGTGCCCCTCAGTCCTCCATGAGGGGAGGGGCAACAGGGGAGTCGGCCATTCCTGTCCCTCAGCACAACCAGGGTTGCTGTTACAGAACTCTACAGATAAAATGCCAAACTATGCAGTAAGAGCTGTGATGGTTACTGGGATTTAGGAAGGTTTCTGTTATTTTTTTCATCAGCTGTAATTCTGCTCCTTCACCTCCGAGTGGGTGTAAATTACTTGAGTTTTTTTCACTCCTTACCTCCTCCTCTTCTTTCCCTTCCCTCCATTTCCCTTCACAGCCCTCGGCAAAGGTAAGTCTGGATTAGTGGGGAAATAATTACCCCATCTGCTTCTCCTTTACCATTTATCACCAGCCACCTCCCTTTAAAACCTGGGGTGCCGCCTGCATGTTGCGAGGTGCCCGGAATGCCCTCAGGAAACAAGAAAAATGTTCCTGGGGACAGCTGAAGCTGTCAGCTATAGAGTTGAGAGAATAAGTAAAGGCATGTTCATCAAATCGGAGACCTCTTTTACTGGGTCTGTTAAAATTGGGGCACAAGAATAGACTTCTGGGTTCTCCTTCGTTGATCTTATTTCATGCCATTCGGGACATGGTTTGCATGACAGTGTTCTCTGCTCCTCTGACTTTAAGTTGTCTTAATCACTCTAGTGAAGCTTCCAATCTCTCTAGCCTGTTATGCTGAATCTTTCACTCAGAAATCCCTTCCTCCCTGTTCAGTTTTCGGTCCACTTGGTGTATGCGTCTTACTTTGTGCATTGCATTTATTCTGTTCCGCTGGCTTTGAAGCACTTCCTGTACATTGATGTGTGAACATATGTTGTGTAGTTATTATATAAAGCATAATTGCCCAGTTAGGACTTCACTGTGGTTACCTGTGTTCTCAGTGGCTGGCAGTGACTGGCTCTTCTGACCTGCAGTCTAGATGGTCTTCTCACAGCACCTGTTTCTTTAAGGGCGGTGTGAACGAGAAGTGACATTCTTTGGCAGACTAGGTGGCAGATCTGGATATTCTGTGCACTGGGCTTGGGAAGTATCCTGTACATCCAAGCAAGAAAAGAAGCACCTGGTGGGGAGGAGCACCATGTTGGTTTGAACAAACTGTGGCAGGGCTGCCAGGTGAGAAGGGAGGAGAAGAGAGAAGGGCACCACAGGCCAGAGGAATGGAAGTTGGGATAAAAACATTAGAATTAGTTGGACTGAAGTAGACAAAGATTTAAAAAGAGCCTGAAGTATAAGCAGGTGCACTGCTAGCCTAGACTCTGCCTTTGGTCAGATTAGAAGAACGTGCCAGCCAGTGCCCCTGGGCGGAGGTGGTCCTGTGTTTGGGTGCACAGCTTGGTGAGCAAAGAACAGGTTGTGTTTCAGCTATTGTTTGTCTCTCCATTGGGCACACTTGTGTGAGCTGTAGCCTGTACATTGTCCGTGACTGCTGTGAGTGTACTGAACAAGAACGTGCTCTAAAAAGCAGCGGTACACATTTAGTATGTGTCACATCTGGAAAGAACAGTGCCTTGGAGGCGGTCGTATTGCAACATTCCTTTCCATAACGTAGTAGGATTTAACCTACTACGCTGAACAGCCGGGCCTCGTTTGATCCCCCCAGTAGCCCTGTGAGTGCATGGTTATCCCCACTGTGCGTGTGGACAGACAGGTTCCGGAGATCACGTTGCTCACACAGGATGCAGGGCGCCGAGCCCTCATGATTTAGATCCAGATCCTCCGACTGTAAATCCTGAGCTCTTCTGCAGTATCAGGCTGCCCACCTTGACAGCACACAGATGGGGGAAATGAGGCTGGGTTTGTGAATACTCATTGCCGCTTCTCATGCATAAGCGTGATTAAGCTGTGCACGTGCAGTAATTAGGACAACTCTGTCACTTGTCTATACCAGTGTAACAGGTGGGTTCCTGCCACCAAGGTGACTTGGAGAAATGAATTCTTTTTGCCTCCGTTTCCTTGGATGTAAACTGAGGCCAGTAATATCTACCTCGAATCTCACTGGGTTAATGATCGTAATTAAATCTCTGAATATTAAATTCCACAGGGCAGGGCTTCTGTCTGTTTTACATAATCACTGTACCTGCAAAGACAAGAATAAAACTTGGCACAAATAGGTGCTTAATATATATGTGTTGAAAGAATTAATGGATTTGAGTGTTTATTGTATGGTGGGTACAAGGCAAAAGCCTTCACAAACATCGTTTTATTTATTCCTCACCACAGAGCTGCAGGCCGGGTGTAATGACCTCCATTTTACAGATGAGAAAATCGAGACACAGAGGGTGACGAGACCTACCGGGTGCCACATGCCAGTGAGAGGCAGGGCTGGGATCGAAATGTGAGCTTGTCTGATTCTACAGTGCAGGCTCTGAGCTCCTAGGATTGTTACAAAGATTAAGTAAAATTAGGTGCCGAGTCTGTAACACGGAGGTGCTTGATTAATGAGAATTTCCCTTCTCACGCTAAATTCAAAATTCATGATCACTTGTATTATTTTTTAATATTTTTATTTATTGAATCTATTGGGGTGACATTGGTTAATAAAATTATATAGATTTCAGGTGTACAAGTCTGTAATACACCATCTGTATGTTGCATTGTGTATTCACCTCCCAAAGTCAAGTCTCCGTTTGCCACCATTTATTCCCACTTTACCCTCTTCCCCCTCCCCCACCTCTTTTCCTCTGATAATCGCCATACTGTTGTCTTCGCCTATAAGGGTTTTTTTTTTTTTTGCTTAATCCCTTCACCTTTTCCACCCAGCCCCTTCAGCCCCCTCCTCTCTGACAGCTGTCAGTCTGTTTTCTGTATCTATGAGTCTGTTTCTATTTTAAAATATCTTAGCAATAAACAAATATGAAAGTTTTCATTGGTAAATAACTGGAAGCCCACTTTCTAAAGACTCACTGGCCAGATTGTCTCTCCCCATCAGCCTCTCTGAGATGACAATTTCTTGGGGGCGCCAATTGATGACTTTTTCTCCTTTAAACACCCACCCCATGTTAATTTTGGCAAGGCTTGTTCTCACAGGTCTCACAGCACGGGAGACAATGATGCTGGCCTCTTTCCAAGGGTGGAGGAACAGCCAAAAGCGGCTAACATCCCATATGGTAGCAGACACAGTTCTCTGTCTTCATAATGTATGCATCCCGAGAGGCCTCAGGGTAAAGCACTTCATATGCAATTGGTAGGTTTTACTCATCTATTTGTTGTGAAATAAGTCATGTATACTTCTTCACCTTTCAGAAACAGAAAAAAATAATACTTAGTAAACATTAGTAGATGGATGTCATAAATTCTAACGATACAAACAGAGTTTCTGGAGCCCCGCTCCCCTGTAACAGTTGTCTGAAAAGCAGACAACTGTGCACCAACAACAGGATAGACATGCAGAAGTGACCGCTGCTCATGGAAAGAAGGCGCTCCCACCTTCCCAAACCCCATCCACAAAGACAGCCTCCAAGACAAGAACTGTGAGATCTAATAAGCACATTGCCGTTACAAAATACTCACGAGGGAATATAGCATAGCATAGGGAATATAGTCCATAATGCTGTAATAACTTTGTATGGTTGTCTGACCACCATGCCGTATACCCAAAACTAATACAAAATAATGTTGAATGTAAACTGTAATTTAAAAAAAAGTAGAAGTAAATACACAGGTTCATACCCTAATGTTGCCACTTCCTAGCCTTGTCACCCTGGGCGAGACACTCTTCCTTCGGAGCCCAGCCATCCTCTCAGGCGCTCTGTGAGCACTAAGGGAGCCATGGGTGTGGCCGACCCAGCCCAGGGCCTCCTGGGAGCTCTGTGAAGATGGGCTTTCCCCTTGAGGGCTGACAGTGTGCTCAGTGGGTAGTAGATGGGGTTCAGGAGCTGACTGCAAAGACAGTGAAGAGAGTCGGTGTGTTTCACTCACATTGAGGGTGACATCGTTATGTTAATTTTTGCAGGTGTGGAAAGGTTTAAAAAAAGTCACATATAATTATAATTGGTCATTAGAATGGCCATTTTGAAGTAAAAGATGCAAGTGCATGAGAGGCCAGTGTCAAGGGCGGAGGGCCTGGGGTCTAGATCCAGAGCTGAATCAGCGGGAGAGCTGTCTCTCCTCCTGCCTCACCTGCTCCTCGATCGAGTAGAATAAACATCTAGCACACATTTCCCACATGATAGAATTAATGAGGCAAAACTCGTGAACCTGTAGCATCTTCAAATGAGAGGGATAATATGAGTAAAAAAAGATCTGGAAAGGTGTCCTTGTCCCCCTCTCCACTCCCCGCCTTTTGTCACCTAAAGGGCTAAGGCTGAAACAGTCTCAGTAAAAATTACTTTTAATGAATGGGTCTGACTTTTCCTAGACACACAGGAAGCAAGGTTAGTAAGAAAAAATCAGATTTTCTGCATGAACTGAAGCTAAGTTTCTCTGTATGGACTGAAGCTAGGTCTGAGTCTCATTCATTCAACAGTTTGTTGGGACACTGTTTACCAGAACCTCTGCTTGGTACTGCACATAAGAGATGCAGGTCCTTGAAACACCAGCAAGAATGAGAAGGCATTGGAACAGTTGGGGTGAATACTGTTAGGTGTGTGAAAGGTTCTTTGCATTTCACATGCTCTGGCCGGTGGTTGAAAGGCAGGAGACCATGCCTCCTGTATTTACAGAACAGTCTCTTACTTTAGGGACTCCCCCCCATTTAAATAGCTCCTCATCATCTCATCAGTTGTAGAAAGATAAATGGCCCCTTCTCAAGGGTCCAGTATGACACAGATTGTTCAATGACACATCATAATGAGACATAACACAGAAGCAGCCAACAAGATTGTTCCATTCCTTCTATGGAAACAGCGAGAGGGAACGGAGGTAAGAAGATAGCAGCTGAGCACCTGCCGTAGAGTTTGGCCATCGTGTTGTGGGGAGGGTTGACTTGGTGGAATGTGTAATAAGGCTGAGTAACATTCCATAATTCGATGGTGTGTGTGCTCTTTCTAGGCAAACAAAGTGTAGCAACACAGTGCTAGGATGAGAGACTACAATAAGCAGCAATAACAAGAAACGAATGTGAGAAACAGGTGGAGAGTGTGCCCCACAGATGAGTGACATCAAGGCCTGTCAGTAGGTAACACTGATACAGAGGTGTCACCACAAGGGCACCTGGCAGAAACCCCACGAGAAAAGGATTAAAATACGGAAGCTTCTATCTGGAAGAAAGTATGACACTCCAGGATCCCTGTGTTAGAAGTGTTATAAGGAATAAGAATTCTTTGACTAGAAAATAAGCATTAATTATCAGCTACAAAGGACATGATGTTCTGTTAGACGTTTTGATGGGGTGGGTCTCTTAGGAGAACTTGTGGGAATCTCCTCTGACAACTGGGAACATTCCCGCCTGGGAAAGTATCAGCTGCTCTGCCTCATGTCACTGAATCATTAGTATCATCAACTCTTTAGACACGGGTTGGGGGGTGCTATAACAAATAAAACTCTAATTTCTTGAGCATCTACTCTGTGCCAATCACTGGGCTAAGGCTTCTGTGTAAATTGCCTTATTTCTCATCATGATTTATGAAGTAGATATTATCATTGGCAGTTTTCAGCATAGAAAATTGAGGATTAGAGAGATTAAGTGCCTTGCCAAAAATCACGCTGTAAGTGGCAAATCTCAGTATTTTCTGTTGGATGTAACTGAGCTCAGGTGAAAGGCCACATTCTTAATAATGATGGGTTTTTTTCCTAGCACAGGATGAGCAAGAGGATTGTAGGTCGTATATGGGTGAGCACTTTAAAATTTACCTATTTATTGACCAGGGACTAGAAAAAATATAACCCATGATTTCATCATGGTTATTTTTAGAATGAGACTAAGTAAAAATAGCTGATTTCAAGGTAATTTTCTGGAAATAGGATGGATATGAGAAAAGCCATGAATATGTACTTTACTGAAATTGGAAAACTGCATTAGGAGACATCCTTACCTGGTTTACACATCTTCAACCTGGTCTTGAACTTGTCACCAGTGCCCTGTATGTTTATGTTGTCTGGAATTTCAGTTCCTGTACCTACTCTGTGATTTCCCCAACTAGATTAATTCTATTGTTGACTTTCTCTGCTTCTGTTTCTTTGACGCTTAACAGTGTAGGGGGGGAAGCATAACCCTGCAAATTGGCCACATCACTGCATATTTATCATCCTCAGACTCAATTTGGTTCTTCCTGTTGGTATGCAATTCTGTTCTCTGTCCTAAACCTTTATCATGTTTCTCAATCCAGCTCCATCTGAACATCTCTTTCAGTAGATGATCCAGGTATCCTCTTTCACCAAGAAAATACCTCATTGGAGTTTATTTTACATATAAGTAAACTGGGGCACAGAGATTAAGTCTCACAGTGAAGTCTCACTGCTAATGCTAGAGCTGGGATTCAAACCCGTCAATCTGACTAATCACTATTTTTGCCTGATTAATCACTATGCCCCGTTGCCTCTTTCATCCTATACAACATCTGTCCAGAGAGTGTCCAGCCATGTAACATGAAAAATAGAGACATTTATTGAAGAAGATAGAAGATACAAGAAACATGTACATAGAAAAATGACACCTCAGTCCCCTTCAAAGTAGGCCCCTCACACAGTTCTTTCAATCGACATCAGCTGTTACATCATATTTTTCTGAATCTCATTATCATACTGAAATCTCTACCCTTTCAAAGATGATTTTAGTTTTGGGAAAAGCCAGAAGTCACAGGTCCTCAAATCTGAGCTGTACGGTGGCTGAGTTACCTGGGTGATTTGATGTTTTGCAAAACCATTTCTGCACCAGACATGATATATGAGCAGGCACATTGTCGTGGTAAAGCTGCCAATCACCGGTTGCCCATAGCTGAGGCCTTCTGAATCGTTTATGCAGAGGAATGTACAAGGTTAACACAAAATTTGATGCAGATTTGTTGCTTTACTTGCTTAGTTGTTTCTAACGTGACAGCCACACAGTACACATGCTTACTCACTTGTCTACTGCCCTCACTGACTAGTACAGTGAAGTGGTCAATGTCCACACATTCACATTCCAGTCCACTCTCCTGGGCTGCCAGGTTAAATCAATGTCACACAAACCATTCTTATATTAACAACAGCTGGACCTTTTCTGGACAGACCTCATATTTTGAATAAGTTAATTAATCAACGAATGGGTGGGTTAAAGAAAGACTGGAACTTGGCCACAGCTGTCATGGAAACCTAACATACACGGATCACATCCTCTAACGAGACATTGGCTAGCTTACCTTACCCTGGAACACAGGAGGTGCCAGCCTGATGGGGAAATCCCCGTCCTCCTCATTAATCCTGCCCTCTTCCCATGTTCCCTCTCCCAATATTCCTTAACACTCACTCTTGCCCAAACTCATAAAAAGTGCTCCCCTGCTTTGGAGGCACTGTACTCACCCCACTATGGCTTGTTTTTCTTTGAATACAGGGCATCAAACTTACTACTAAATTGTTTTAGTTTTGTCATTTGACACTAGGCTTTTACTTAAATGTGGCTGGACTCCACATGTCTTTGGACTTGGCTTACTTGGTCCCTTCCTCAGGGACCTCAGAAACTCCAACCAGGAACCTCCTCTGTGACTTAGTTTCCCTTTGCCCCAGTGTCCCCTGTTACCAGAATGGCTGCTCCACCAACTCATCCAGGCCTTAGCTAACTTTTCTCCTTTATCTCCTACTTCACCTAAGGACAGTCTCCCACATAAGAATCCAGGAGTAGTCTAGAATCCTTCCCATACGCTCCTTAAATTTTATTTCCTGAATCTGTCTCCTTCCTTCATTTTCTAGCATTGCTTCCTTAATTCCTTTTTTTTTTTTTTTTTGCATTGAGAATTCATTGAGGAATAAGACAGACAGGGCCCATGTTCTCAAGAAGTTCCCATGGTACAGGAGGAGACATTCTAACTGAGATCCAGATTGGGATAAATGAAGAGAAGCAAGTGCAAATGGGAAAAGCAAACCCGAGACTGGGGGCAGAATGGGGTGGCCTGATGGTGTTGAGAGCTTCTGTGAAATGGGTGCTCATGAATTTATTGTGAAACCAGACACCCCAGTTGGGTAATATTTTTTTCTCCTGTAACTGCCTGTTTGGATGAGGCATGGAAAAGTGGATGGATGACTTTCTCCATCATCTTTATCTAAGTCACTCCAAAAGCCTGTGAGCGGTCCCTTTACCTCCAGTTTCCATCTGTCTACAACCCCATGTTGATGCCAGCATGCTCTCTGTAAAACACAATGTTGTGTTGTTCTGGCTAAAAATTTCTGATGTCCCCTCTGCCAATAGCAGGGGTTTCCCAAAGTTAGTGTCGTATCAGAATCACCTGGAGAGCTTAGAAAACATCCTGCTGCCTCCTCCCTCACTCTCATCACCTCCAAACCCCTACTTTCTGATGCAGTCGTTCTGTGATGGGGTAAGAGAATTTACATTTCTCACAAGCTGTCAGTTGATGCCGATGGTCTGGAAACCATACTTTGAAAACCACTGGCCTGAGAACAGTTTGCTAACTTCTTTGAAAACTAAGCCAGACTCTTTCCAAATTCTCTTCTTCACCCTCTCGTTTATTTATATATATAAATAGTGTTCTAGCCAATCCACTTGCAGCATTTTCAACACACCAAGTACCTTCTCATCCATTACCTCTATTCATGCTGCTTCTCTTGCCTTGAATATTCATGTTTCTTTCTCTCCTTAGTGAAATTTTTACCCTTTGAGTTCCTGCCTAAACAGCCTCTGGGAATCCTGCCCTCCTCCCACCATTTGAGTAAAGTTCATTGCCGCTCCTTTTGGGCTCCACAGCACTTTGCGTTTCTTTATCTCTCACGGCATAACACATTTCTGCGTGTGTCTTGCTTTGAGGAACTACAGTTTACCCATCTCTGTACCCCACTGACCAGCACAGGGCCTGGTACACAGCAGATGCTCAATAAGTGTTGACAAACAACTGGTCAAGTAGGTCAATGCTTAGGGTGGTCAGAGAAGGCCCCTCAAAACAGAGTCTTGAATAAAGGAGTAGGAAGAACACTTGGTAATATGCCAGTGTTAAGGCCTGCTGGTCAGGAGCCCATGGGGCAGAAAATGAGGGTCCCTCAGAATACTCCACCAGCTATTCTATCCACCAAGCCGGGCCCATTTAAGAGATGAGATCTGTTAATTATGCAGAAACAGAATCTTTCAAAATCTGGTTATGCTGTGCCCTGGCCTTCTCTTGAACTGCCTGGGAACTTGAGCAATTGGTAAAGTACCATCAGTTAAAGTACCTGGTGAAACAGTTTCCAAGGATGAGGCTCAGAAGGAACAAGTCCCTTACTCCCCAGGAGGGCCAGGGAGGTATTAGCAAAATTATTGCTCCCTAATCTTCCCCTTCCTCCACACCAGGACAGCACGCTGTGGGCTCTGAGCTCCCAGTGCTGACAGGCCCGTATTCTAGGGTCAGCAGGAAAGGGTCCCCGACACCAAGGAACTTAAAATGATGCTCCAAACATCTGACATTAGCCTGGGGAGGAGACAGCTGCTTTGTCTATTGAAATTGGTGTTTTGTGATATTCAGGCCTGTTCCAATTTCATGGCACATTAAGAATTTTAAGAGACTTCTGTTTCTGATTTATGTTGCCAAATAAGTAAGGACTAGGATATTGTAAGATCATGTTTTGGGCACAGTGTCACCTCAGAAGTTCTGACACTGCGGTCACGGCCCAGCCACCCGATGACTTTAGAACTAAATGGGGCGCATGTGTGGCTGAGAGTGGCTTCCATCCTCACCCCACAAAAGAGGCACTGTGCTTGGAATTGCCTCTTGGTTGGTGGGATGGCCTGGTGTGAACTTCAGGCCACAAGTGAACTTCATTCACAAGTTGCTCTCTGTGGCTCAGAGCAGAGTCCCCCCAGTGCCTAGTGGTCTAGTATATTTCCAATGTCTGTATGCTTATAATTTACGAGGAATGCCTTATAGTCATCTCTAGTAAGGGCTTTCTGGAAATGACCAGTTTTCTGTCTTTGGGTGGACTTTAGAAAAATAGTCATTTTTGGTCCAATTGAAGAGCCCATTTTTTCAGAATACTAGGATATTTGGAACTGCTCGGGAAATAAAAAAAGAGATGAGTTTTTTGTTCCTGCCGAGTCTTTTTAGTCATAACTTCTTAGGAGGGAGGGGCAGAAGGACAAAGACATACTAAGAGACAGACACTTGACAATTAAGAGTGAAATTGAGGAAGAAAAGAAACTGGATTCCCAGGAAACAGAAGAGAGAGAAAGGAGTTGCAGGGAAGGAAGGGGGAGAGGAGGACATGCAGGAAGGAGGCGAGATGTAACTTCAGGAACTGGAAGTGACTTTGCAGGCAACCAACAGCTGCAGTAGCAGGTGTGCTGGGAGAGTGGGGCGAGGGGTACCGGGTGCCCACTGGCTGAGTGTTATGCAGCAGGGTCTTTGCTATCTGCTGCACTCTAACCTTGTGAAATCTGCACAGGGACCCTGCGAGATGTGAGTAACCAAAGCTGGCTCAGTGAGTTTAAGTCACTTGCCTGTTGTCCCTCAGTAAGTGGCATGAGTGGAATTGAAGCCCAGGTGTCTTTGGACCCCAGTGCTCATTCTTGTGGTCGAGTCCAAGGCACCATTTTTTTTTTCCCTGGGCATTCTGCAAACTACGGTTAGAAATGAGAGTGGTGTTAGGAGAGGCTGTTTGTTAAGCTGGTACCAACCCACCTTTCTGTCTCTAGGTGATCTTTGCTTGGTGTGAGCTGAGTGGAGTCTGGGGTGTCCAGGGTCCCCACCTTGGTATATCACTGAAGGGGGAAGTGTGTCTATATTTTCTCTCTTAGGGGGGGCCTTCCTTTGACCTTCAGGTCCCATCTTTTACTCACAGAATCTCGGGGGCTCCTGGTTACCTTAATTTAAGGTATGGCCTTGTTTGCCTGTCAATGTAACCATTTGTTTACACAACTCAAAAAAAAGCCCTTAAAATCATTAGTAGCTCCCAAGTAGTCACCTGTTACTTAGATTCCATCCCTCCACCCCTGCTTTCTCTCATCTGTCATTTTCATTTTTTTAGGCACTTGCCAAACTCTCTTCTCTGTTGCTTTTATCCCCTAGAATGAATCTCTTAACATTCTCTCCAAATTCCCTTTTCCACTTAACATCCAACCTCTCCCCATCTTTTGCTGAACCTTCCATTAACTTTATAAATGGCCCCCTGCTGTGGCTTCTTTCTTATCCTTATTAAAGATTTCCTGCCAGATTAATGTTTCCTGAACAATGTTGGTATTGCTGTGTTGACTCAAAAGCATCTCACTGGTCACAGAATGAAACTCCCACCGAGTCTGGCCTTCCAGGCCCTGGGGTCACACAGAAACCCATCCTACCTTACTTTCTAGGGTCCTCTACCCAAGACTCTCTATTCCAGGACGTATCCAGAACTTTTCCCATTCTGTGCCTTTATGGCTGCAGTTACTCCTGCTTGGAAGCCATTCTCCCTTTATCCCCAAGTGTCCAAATCTACCCGTAACTCAAGGCCTGATTCAAGTTACCATATAAACCTTCCACTGGAGTCCTCTCCCTGCCCCCCCCCATCCTACTGCTGGAATTGACTTTCTCCCACCACTGAGCTCCCATTTTCAGGACCTTTACATTTTGAAATTTGTATTAGGAATGTTTAGGTAATAGTAAGCACTTGTGTTCAATTTTCTTTCAGGAATTTGCTTCACAGAATTATAACCAGTTGACATGTGTTTCTCATGTTTCCTCCATACTTGTGATATAAAGGGAAGACACTCATTAAAGGGATTCTTTAAAATAATAGATCATATGTCCAAAATTAAGTGTGTAAAACGTGGACACTGGAATATAATGGGGACTCCACAAATATTTGTTGACTTAATGAATGGATAAGTAAACAAATGATAATTCCTCAAGAGCTCTCAGCCTTTACCAAATCTGTGGCTTTGTGTATAACTGGTACATGTCATATGCTTCCTGGGCTTATTGACAAGAACTCCAGAATTCTCCGAGGACACACGGTTATCTGGGGATACCCTGTTTACGTTTCGTATCTCACCCATGGTGGCCTTCCACAGGATGAGCCCCTACCTGGCTTGCACTAGAGGAAGCTGGGAAAACAAGAACAGCTCAGTTGGTTATGAAATTTTTAGGTCACATTTTTAAAAGAATTTCGCCCATATTTTTTCACTGTATTTTATATGTAAGGTGGCTAGAAAGAAGTCATAAACCAACATAATTTTTTATACTCTTTGTTTTTCATAACTGGATATCTACAGAATTTATCTTTGGAGTCCAAAACTTCATCAGCATTATATCAGGTTTTCATAGGAAAGAGGGTGTCTTTTTATCTGAAGTTTCAAATATTTAATCTAGGATTGTTTTCTCCTTTTATACCTTTGACTATTTTTACCCCATTTTTTTCTGCTTTGTTCTTAAGGATCAACAATTACAGGTATGTCAGCCTTCTCCATCTATCTGCTTCCTTATAATCATGTTACTATCTTCGTTGATTTTGTCTGTCATTTCAAGCCGCTCCACTGTATCTCTGGCTCTGTTTTCCATTGCATTTATTTTGTATTTGTGCTTTTAATGAGGCTTTCATTTGTGATGCTTTCACTTTTCTTTTGAACTTCTTTCTTGATCATCGTCATCTCACTCTTCTTTTCTCCTTCTAAAATCTTAGTGATAATTGCCTATTTGAGATCCTGCACCTCTTCTTTAAACTCTTTCTATAGCTCCTGTAATACGTTTGTGTCCATTAAGATTTGTTCTGAATGTTTTGTTTTTTATAGGGTTGTTCTTTTACTGTTAAATGGTCTTAATGTATTTTTTCATTTTTCTGCTCTTGTGGGGTTTTAATATTGTTTACTCTGCTTGCTTCAGTTTTGTGGCTTTCAGACATAGATCTCAAGTTGGTGCCTTTTTGATTGCTAGTTAGCTTTGACTTGGGTTACTAGTTTCAGAAGAATACTTCAGAGTGGAGTGCACAAGGGCTATTAAGTTGGAGCATTCTGCTTGGTTTGGGGTAAGCCTTGCTGTCTCAAACACGTTTTCACAATATCTGTTAGGTTTTGTATTCATTTATGTTACTCCCAGGCACCTGACTTTAATCTCTGTCGTTTAGAGAATTGGTGTGGTTCTCAGTCCAACCTCTAGGTCGAAGGTCTGGACGTCCTGGTCTCAGGACTGCCACCTCTTCTCCATCCATCACCCTGCTCTTTGGACAGTCTGTCAACTAGATGGTTATTCTGTGGACCACAGAAAGAGCCACTCCGCTCTGGTGCCTCTTCAGAACCCACTCCCTGCAGACCTGGAGGGATGCAACCTGCTCCTTTTATGGCCTGGGTCCCAGATCTCATTACTTCAAACAAAATGACTTTTCACTGGGCCTCAGGGAAGCAGCTCTTGCTCTTGGTGAAATCTGCTTCCCGTTGGAATTCTGAGGAGTTTGTGTTCACTCTCAGGCATACAGATTTCACATATTGGTCAGTTGGGGCAGCATTGCCATTTCCAATTAAATGCAGTTGTTTTCCTTAATGCCTTTTATGTGTAGTATTTGAGAGAATAGAGTAAAATGAAAATATTTTTAAGGAGAGGTATGTTTTGAAAGGTCAAGTCAGATGAGTAGAAAGCTATGTGTGACTAATAGAAAATATTGTGTGATTAGAGAACACTAAAGGAATTGGTATTTGTTACCACTATGAGTTGGCTATATGATTCTTTGGAACCCTTCTCAGAAGAAATAATGGATGGGACAGTGCAGGTACTTAAGTATAAGTTGGCAATATTCACCATAGAACAGAATTCCTGAAAGTCTAAGTCATCCTAAGGAACTTACTGCCCAGATTATCCAAAGACTTTTTCATTTATTTGGTTTTGAATAATTTTAAAAGGAAAATGTTAATGTTTTTAAGCAGGTGAAGCTATCAGTTATTGCAGAAATGAGTTAAGGATTTGTTGCCTGAAGATGTTATACAGTCAGACCAAAGAGCAGAGCAACATCCTAATACATGATCAGCTAGCTAATTGTCGGGTTCTGGGACATTGTAGATGAATGCTTGACCATGTACCAGTGAAGCCTTTTGTGGGGCTGTCACCCCCCCCCCCGGTTTACAAAGGGATGGCAATTACGGAGTGTATATGCTACTCTCTTGCGGAGTCCACGAATGAGTGCTAAGTCATCACTGTATACTTCATACTGAACTCAGACCTGGCCTCAGAGTCTTTCCCAATACAAAACTTAAAAGCCTCTATGTAAATGTATTCAAGATGGCATGACAAAAGCAATTTGCTCCCCACCTCTGGTCTAACTCATTACTGGACTTCTTAATTTGATGATATTGATGAAATAATGATGAGCAGGAATACATGTGAAATTATGCAAAGAAAAAAATGAAATTTCCTAACTCTCAGAAAACACTATTTGCTTGTTCCCCATGCTGTTTGGATAGGATGACTAACAATCAGTTTAAATATTTATTGGTGTCTATTCTGAGCACTGTCGTGAGCTGGGGTAAGGAGATGAATAAAACGTAGGCTCTGACTTCAAAGAGTAAGTCAATTAGTCCACAAATATTTAATGAATGCTTCCAATGACAGAAACAATGCCTGGTACTAGGGTTACAGCAGTAACAAAACTGAGGCTGGACTGTACCGGCTAGAAGGGAAGATGGGAATTCAAAACATCCATGGTAAACTAATTGCGAGTACCTGAAGTGCTGCAGAGTAGCAGACGGGCACCTGACAGGGCCTCTGAGTTTGTTGTGGGTGGAGGGGTTTGCTACCTTGTAATAGAAATAACCACGGAGCTAAATAGAACTTGGTATGATACACACAAGACTTAATGATTAATTCTGTCTTACAGAGATAATGAGGACCCTTAGGAAATACCTGACAAAGGTTTTAACAGATTTTGGTGAATGAATAGGATGTCAGTGGGCACAAACAGACAGAAAAAGGGTTTCCAGACAGAGGTAATAGCTGGAGTTCAAAAACAAAGAGGACCACTGGCTAGTATTTACAGACAATTATAACTGATTCTGATTGACAAGCTACAGCCTTTAAGATAATAAAGGTCATCTGACATAGAAAGAAGTTTAAACCTTATTTTTACATATCAATGAGCCTGGTATTGACCTGGTCCCATCTATTACAGAAGGACAATCCTGTGTTCAGGATGAACTGGTAGGTGAAATAAAGTCTGGAGATAAAAAATCTTAAATAGGAGTTTATGATACCATGTGGGAGCTAATGAGGAATAGAATAGTATAGTGACAATGTTGAAATGCCAAAACCTAAATATCTAATTCGATGTATACATTTTGGTCCCAACTTCATTTAATTTTTTGGTGATAATGAAGAAGGAGAAAATAATTTGAGGAATACTTAGGAGGTAAAATTCCCAGGATTTGTTAATTGCTAGGTCATGATCCCTGAGAAGGAGGATGGGTGGGTGAGCACATGAAGGTCTCACTAAGTGGGACGCAGATTATAGGAGCTTAGGGCTAAAACTTGGTGAGTTCAGCCTTAGATGTATGAAATTTAGAGGCCCATGAACATTTAATAAATATGCCCAAAGGGTTAATCAATATGAGTCTAAATTCAGAAGAGTGGTCAGTTCTCAAGCTGAGCATCGTTAGCATATTATGGTGGTTAAAGCCCTGATTATAAATGGAATTACCCAGAAAGAGCATGTGTGGTGAAAAGAGAATTCTGAGAAAAGAATCCTAGGGAGCATCATTATTTAAATAGAATGTTTGCACAGGAATCTAATCCAACAAAGCAGGTTGCAAAGGAATAGTCAAAAATATAAGAGGACAGTCAGGAGAGTGCCGTCACAAAAGTCAAGAGAAGTGAAATTTATAGGAGGTGGTTTTGGCAGTGTAGAAAAATTAAAGTACGGGCAGAAAATTGTTAGGTTTGTCATTAGAAAAATCACTTGACATTTTTGAGCTTCAGAAGAGAGATGATGTGTAAAAAGCCAGATTGCAACTGGTAAAGATGAGAAAATTCACAATATAGAGAGCGCTCTTTAGACTGGATTAAAAGGAAAGGAGGGGGGAATTAGGAAAATAGCTAGAAAGGGATACAAGAGGCTTCTTTCTGAGAGTGAGAGATGATTGATTCCCAGGAAGACGAGGGAGTTGGTGGGGGAGAGAATGAGATGGGAGATGACAGGACCAAAATTCAAGTGAAAGAAGTGGCCTTTATCCTAGAAACATCTTTTAATGCCCATGGTCAGGGAACTCAAGAGTTAAAGATTTTAGCCTTAGTTGATAGGCTCAAGTGATTAAAACTGTAACTCAAGAATTAAAAGATTTGAGCTTTAGATGATAGGCTTAAGTGACTAATTCATGTGGAAAGCTGTTATTTCAGGAACTGGAATGCAGGACCGCAGGACTCAACAAGCAATTCAACCTTTATGCTCCAGGGAGCCTCCAAGCCTTGGAGACCAGAGCTGAGCCGCTGTGTTCCAGGGAGGGAACACCTGTGGTGCAGATAAGAATTGTTGAGCGACAGATAAAGAAGTACTAGGATAATTGTGGCTGAACTGCAACTCTTATCCAATCAGCCTTTTTCCAAACCCTTACCCACCCTTTCTTCTCCTATTAAAAGTTCGGTTTGAGATAAGATGTTAAGACAGTTTTCCAGGATGTATCTTCCAAGTCTTTTTAGATTGCCAGCCATCTGAGTAAAGCACCCAGAAAAATTCAATCCTTGTCTTTACTTACTGTTTTTTTTAGTGACAGGCAGCACTAAAATGCCAACTTTTCTGGTTTCAGCAAGAGGGCAAGTACAAGTAGTTTCTTTAGGAAGCGTAAGCAGTACCGGTGGGGGAATGAGAAAGTGGGATTGGAAGGAAGATCTCCTAAGCCAGCTACACTGGGTGACTGGAGCTCAGTCCCAGGGGGACAGGCTGGGAACAGTGTAAAACACTTGCCATGGACTGTTCTCATCCGAGGGGTGGGGAGCTGGGACATTTTACTCCAGCTACCGTCAGCCATTGGCTGAGGGCTGCTTCCAGGAGCTTTTTGGTTTTGTTTTGAAATGAGCATATATTGCTTTGTTATAATAAACACAACATATTTTGAGAATAAAAGTACAGGGCCTGGCTCTATTAAGTATTATGGCAATTGCCCTGGCTGGTGTAGCTCAGTGGATTGAGCACAGGCCTGTGAAGTAAAAGGTCGCCAGTTTGATTCCCAGTCAGGGCACATGCCTGGGTTGCAGGCCAGGTCCCCAGTGGGGGACACATGAGAGGCAACCACACATTGATGTTTCTCTCCCTCTCCTTCTCCTTCCTGTCCCCTCTCTCTAAAAATAAATATTTTTAAAAGTATTATGGCAATAAATGAATGAAGTGTTAAGTGTTCAATATCTCCCTGTAGCAATTTGTGCTATCATGATGTGTGATAAAGCATTTTTATATTATATTTCACATTACATTGTGATTTATCTGTTTATCTGCCTCTCCTTCAGCCAAAGCTTCTCCAAGACTGGCATGGATATTACTCATTGTTATGTCCCCAGCATGTAGGTCAGGAATCCAGTAGGTGATGAGTAAATGTTGAATAACAGTAAACAGTGCGCTGAACAGCACTGAAAGATCTTGAGTTTAGTTTACAAGCCATGATGTTGACAATGACAGTGTCCATCTTGCTCTTACTGAAGACATAGTCAGTGTACTTATATTTTAAAAAAATCTTTGATTTAAAAAAAAGTGGTTCTCAAACTTTGCTGACAAAGTATCTGGGGGCTCTCTACTCTACTCGAACAGCCAGATTGAAATCCGACAGAAAGGTTCTCCAGTTGTTAATAATGTTATGGCCAAACTCCAATCTACCTCAGGAAGTCCTTCAGGCAAAGTTAAGATAAAAAGGTCTGGGCCCAAGAATTTTAATTCTTTGGCACTTTCAGCCTGCACTGCAGGCGGCTGAGCCATTATCCTCTGCTTCAAATGAAAGGTCCCCAGGCAAAGAGATGTAGAGACTGAAAAATTGGGGGTTTGGCTAGATAAAATGGGGGTTTGGCCGCACCAACAGCTTCTCCTGTTGCTTGGAAGAGTGCATAGAAGTGTGGGATTGAATGGACTCTCTCCATTGCCTCTCATGGAATAGGTGTGTGTATGCTAAATTTAGTTCATATCTTTGTCATATAACCTCAATTTTAAGAGTTAAATGTGTGTCTAAATGGGAATCTATACGATAAAGACCTTTTTTCTCATCTTAGATATATAATCGATCATCTTAATGATGCCTGACTCCACTTTCAATAAAAGTAGAAAGTCTTATTTGATTTCTCATAACTGATCTTTCAGAAATACCTGGAAATGAAATTTCACTGTGAAAAAACAACTTGATGTGACTAAATACATAGAAATTAAAAATCATCAATCAGGTAGTCTAACTAAAGAGTGAAATTAAAGGTGCACCCCCCCCTTCAGAATTCATAGCCTTAAGATAAGTCATATCCTTAAGAATATTTGGGATTTCTTATTCTAGAGACTTAACCACAGGCATCGGTCTCAAATTCACCTCATTTTCAGTTGCCTCGGTATGAAAGATTTGAGGGATCATTTAGGCTACAGTCATTTAAGTTTTTTTCTGGACTGTCCTCTCTGGACTTTTGATCAAACTGAAAGTGACTTTTCCCCTCCATAATAATACTAATCAGTTTGTTTCCCCTTTCATGTTTGAATCTGATTACCCAATGTGAGAAGAAAAAACCAAAATATTTCCAAGTGCTTGCCTCTAAAGAGCGGAACACAGAGCTGAGGGAGAGGGAATGGGAGACTGCTGGTGGGTCGTAAGCTTGTAGTTTCATCCAACCTTTTAAACTCAACACATAGATTGCTTTATATATTTTAAAGTTCCCATGAAGAAATAATGGTTTGTGGAACAAAAGAGAAAAGCTAAGAGACAGAAAAATGGAAAGAGGTGGTGAGTCAGAGCTATAGTGCAAAAGAACCAGGGCTCCAGGGAGATGAGGACGTTAACATGACCATTTCCAAATCACGGGAAAGACATGCAGGTAGAAAGAAGGCATTGACGGGGACTGAGTGGGTTACAACAAAAAGCTGTAGTGTTCTAAGCGAATAATTGAGCTTTGCACCTCACTCTCCAGGAATCTAGACCCTGAGAGCCAGACACATAAGTCTATAATTGAAGATTTTTCCACAAAGGAATTAATTTGCTCATTATGACGGGATGGTACCAGAACAAAATGCAAGTCTTTCTGTTCCTAGAAAAATTTTGTGGTGGTGATAGCATTACCCTTGGAGATGGAAAGTTGGAGTGAGGTTGCTAAGTGTATATGAAAAGGCCTCCTGGTACCTATCGGGTTCCTAAAGGGTGAACCTGGGGAGACCTCAGGCTTCTAGAAATGGGTTAGAACAAAGAGTGGCTTATTCTCCTCTGGGTACTTGTGAGCTGCTCTTCCTCTGTGACTAAAGAGGTGGTGTTGTATCTGAGGACCTGGCTTGAGAAGCACTTTTGCTTAGTTGCTGCGTGACACTGAACAGGCTCCCCAGCCTTTCTACTCCTTAGTTTCTTTCCCAGTTCAATAGGGTTGCTAAGGGTGGTCATGGGCCAACTTGAAGACGTCTGTATAACAGGCTGCCTGGCTGATGATATGGAGCAACCATTTGTGTTTTTCGCTCTCTTTGTTTTGGGGGTATTTGGTACGTTATTACTCTTTGATCAAAATGAAAGTGTTCACACAATAAACCCACATTATCATGGGATTTGAGTCTTTAAACTTTTGTCCCAAAGTAAGGGTTATAAATTTCATGATGTAATATGCATAAGAAATGTGAGAATTTAAAATGGAGCCTTTAAGGCTGTTAAAACAAATGCTTATTTAATATGAACTAAACCAAGATCAGCAAAGAGCTCAAGTTTCATGGAGAGCATAAATTTGGACAAATTCCTGGATAAAAGGCTTATAATCTAATTAGCCACTAGGATTCCATAAATATTTAGGAAGAAATCATAGGACTGGAAAGAATTTCAAGTTAAATGCAGATGTGATTTCTAAAAGAAAAAATGTCTTTAGCTTCCTTGTTCACTGTAACTTCTTATGTGCATTCAAATGTCATTGAAATATTAAAAAAAAATTTTAACTACTTTAGTGCGACAAGTTGCCTGTAGCTGAATGGTTGACTGGCTATAAAACATTATTCCCCTTCAGCCATTAAAGCTGTCCTTGAAAAAGAATCTCTCAATTTCCTTCAAGATCACTTGTGTTTCAATGAATAGCATTAAACCTCTTTGCTTCTGATAATGTCACGATTTTTTGACCTACGAGAGATACAAGTGAGAGTTTCCTAACTGAACTGCATCATCAGCTGAATACAAGTATGATTTCCTGGACATCAGACCTGCTCCTACATGGAACAAGCTGTAAGAGTATTTTCCTTCCCGACATGTGTTCAGATACAGGTTCAAAACTTGGTAGTTAGTATGTTACCTCCATTTCCCTAGACGCCCTGTCTCTAGGAAGCCCAGGAGAAGTTAGACATGCCTTAGACCGAAAAGAGCATTGGATTATTGGATATCTCTCTGCAATAACTTGCAGATAAGTGCAACTGTCTACTGATATCAAGCCACAGAATAGCAGGAACTCATTAGGTTTATTTTTCTATTTCGCTCTGTCTCCACACCCCTTGAAGACAGTCTCTATGCTAAGGCTTCCTTATTTGTGGCCTAGGACAAGCCGTGCAACCATCCATTCTAAATCCCAGTTTCCTTTCATGTAACATGGGGGTGCAAATAGTAGCTCCTGCCTTACACGATTATTATGGGGATTCTTAAGGCACCGCTGGGGTACCTAGCACTGCCTAGCACATGGCAGGTGTTCAAAATACGTATGCTATTTACTAAATGGAGGAGAAAATAGTACCTTGTAATGGTATTTCCCCAAACCCTAAGATCTTTTGTGTTTCTAGAAAGTTATTACTTTATTTCAAACTGTGTATAAGTCCTTTTCTGAAATTGTAACTATAGGATGAGGCCTTGGACTAGACTCATGGGATAGTTTCCTACCCCGAGACTCCATCATTGTGGATATTTGATTCATAGCATTCACTTAGGGAAAATATTTTACTATTTCTTATCCCCACATTTCAGTAACTTGGCTGTCCTGGGTCAGCATCATGTAGAGTGCGGAGCTAGCATGGTGGAGTGGTACTCAGTGGAGTTTGGAGCCCAGGAGTTCATGTTTGAGCTTCAATACTTTTAGCCTGGTACCACCTGAGGTAAGTTACTTAACCTGAGCCTCAGTATCCACAACTATAAAATGAGGATAAAAGAATATCCAGAATTTCTGTCACGAAGAGGTAGTGAGTTGGTGCATATTATACCCCAGGGTCCTGGGTCTCCAGGAAACAATCTTTCTGCTGCTGCAGATGCCACTTTTCCGCCAGGTGTGTCTGCATGATTAAACATGGCCTCGCAGTGTTTTATCTTCACCCCGAACCGCAGGGATGGCTCCCGCCTCGCCTCGGTCTCAACACAAAGCTGACACAAGATTTTGAATTACACTCAGATTGGGTTACTATGAAGGCCTTAAATAAAATGCTTTGGCTAGAGACAGGCTGGGCTCATCCACAAATCAGTGACAAAAGTACCTGACTTCCCAAGAGCAAAGCAAATGATTCTGTGACTGACTTTACTTACCGAGGGATGAACGTGTGTGTTTTGTGCCAGTAGCACTCAAGTACATCTATCTCGGCAGCAGTCTCTCTCTCTTTTAGAGCTGTTGTGGCAAAGTTGTCAGCATGATGTGCTAAACTCAAGAAAATTGGATGTCCTAGGTATTATTATGTTTAGGGCATTCTAGCTGCAACCTCACGATTACTTTTGATTCTTGTCTTGGAGGGGCTTCTAACCTCTTTGGGGCTTGACCCGTCACTTTGCAGGCATTGACCTGTCACTGAGCTCAGCACACTGTTTTTATTTTTGCAAACCAGATAGGTTTAGTCTATGTTGTGGGGAAGGTGGTCAATTAAGAGGTTCAGGCAGAACCCACATTTTATTTTATTCATTTTTTTGTTGTTTCATTCATTGCTCCCCTTATCTTATTATCCACATTTCTCCTTCAGTCTCAAGAATGAATTTCCTCCTTATTAAGCCCTGCTGGCTGAAATGTAGGCTGCACCTGCTTGATTGTTTTGTGGCTTCTCTTGTGAGCAGAAAAAAAAATTGTGAAATTAACTCATATCCAAATCTGAAGCTTTTCTGAAAATTGACATGAACAAATTAGGTGTCCTGGGAATCAGCAATGTTCCATAATTAATAATCTTTTTATCTGGGTGAATAGGGAGATATTTAATAAGTTTTGCTGATGTTCTTTAGAAACAGTCCCTTCTTATTAAGCAGAATTGTACAATGGTGCTTCCCTAATTGGTGGTGTCTGGACCTTGACGGGGAAAGTGGGAAACAGAACTGCAAGTGATGAGCATGAGGAACTTCCAAGCCCTGGCTGGGTAGCTCAGTCAGTCAGAGTGTCCTCCCAAAATGCTAAGGTTTTGGGTTCAATACCTGGTCAGAACACATATAGGGAGCAACCAAGGAATGCATAAATAAGTGGAACAACAAATTGATGCCTTTCTCTCTCTCCCCACCCTTCTTCATTCTCTTTAAAATCAATCAGTAATTTTTTAAAACAACTTTTATTCAACAAAAGTTTAAAGATCTCCTGGAATATGCTGAACACTACACATATCTTGTATTTACCCCTTACAATGCTGACTCCAGTACAACTACAATAAAACAAAGGAATAGACAGAAACACAGCAAGGCACAGGGACTTAATCTAATTTATGTACTTGTTGTCACCTGGGTCCAGATCCACACCTGTCAGACTCTAAAATCAGTGCTCAAGTCCATAAACTGGGGCTTTTTCATGGAGATGCACAGTGACCTTTACTCCTGTGATGAGGTTTGTGGTTGAGCCAGGGAGGAAATCCTGCCATTCTGGTGGCATTCCATGGCATCAGGCTGCTGCATAGGTTTTTGGTGAACTTGGCCAGGTTTCAATCTGTAGGTTACAAGCTTGCATAGTATGGAGAGAAAGGACATTATTGGAGAGGTGAGGAGAAAGGAGAGGGTGTTGAAGCTAAGACAGACTTTAATCACTTCTTCCACTTTTCCTTGGAACGATTGTAAATATTCACCAGTGTTGCCATTCAGCACTGTGCTGGATGCTGTGAGAGGTGCAAAGACTTACAAGTCAACTCAGTCATGCAGTCTACAATCCGGAAGGAAATATAACACGTATACCTATGGAAAGTTAGCCAAGAACTATGGGGTTTGGCTGAAAGATGAAATGAGAGCACAAACGGGAAACCAGAGACTGGGAAGAGGCTGGGAGAGTGCCTTACCTCATCCTGTCATTGATGTCCTCATGTTGCCCATGATTAAACACCAACTCAATGGCTCAGCTAGTCAGCTACATGGTGAGCAAAGGCAAAAAGGAAATAAGGAAAGGCATTCATATGTATTTAGGGACCTCGGTTTAGCAGGGGACTACCTTTACAATAAGGTATATTGAGTTTTTGTTTGTTTTTCTTTAAGCATGGTACAATTTGAAAAGATAATACCTTGAGTTGATTTTCAAGAATAGTCTGTTTCACGCTGTGCTGGATTCTGGGCCAGAGGAAGTTGGTGCTGAGAGGACACAATTGGGATTCAAGAGGAAGGACTGAACAGGAGGCTGCACTGATTTAACAGAGTAAACAGAAAGCTTTTATCACCTCATCACTCCTGGAGATGGCACACAAACACAAAAAAGATGTGTTTTAGTCTAAGGGATTTAAACAAATAAGAAAAGTCATTTTAACATTCCCACCACTCCCACTTTAATCAGCTACTAAATCTTATTTGCTCTTCTAATTATCTTTTTTTTAATTTGTAGAGAGAGAGAGAGAAGCATCGGTTTGTTGTTCCACTTATTTTTGCATTCATTGTTTGATTCTTGTATGTGCCCTGATCTGGGATCAAACCCACAATGTTGGCATACTGGGACAACGTTCTACCCAACTGACCTACCTGGCCAGGGTCTCTTCTAATTATCTCTTGAATTCACTTACTTGTCTATCTCTGTTGCTTTATCCTTACCCCGAGGCACCTTCTCCCCTTGTCTGGATGATCACAGAACCCTTCAACTGGCCACCTCATCGTCATATTCACTCTTTTTTGGGGGGTGGGGGTAGATATACATTTTAATGTACATGTGCATTAAACTCTTGGAGGAATCGTGCAGCACTGCCAGCATTGGATGCATCCTAGGTTACAAATCTGCATGCTCCTTTGCATCTGGTCATGAGATGGTAGAACCTGTCATCTCGCCTTTATTGTTTACTATGACACCCACGTTATCTTCAAAATAAAGAAACATGCCATCTTTTCTCTGGTATGACTTTTGCTGTGAAATTACCACTGCTGGATGTACCTTCTTTCTGAGCTCTGGATGCCTTTTGGGCTGTCCATCACCATGTCACCTACACCAGCAGCAGGAAGTCTGTTCAGTTGTCCCTTGATCTCCTTCACAGAGGTGATATACAGAGTTTTGGGTTCTGTGTTGTCAGCACAGTTGATCACAGCTCCTATCTGAAGATCCAGGGAAATCTGGAATTTCACACCGAGCACCCACCACATCCTCACTTTGACATACTGAACTCTGGAAAGGAACTGAAAGGATCATATTTATTCTTGTCCCACTGTTCCAAGCCACTCTCTATATCTTGAACAATCCTTTATAAAAGCAAATCAGGGCATGGCAGTTTTCTTCTTAAAACCTTTTAATAGTTCACTAGTATTCTTAGAGAACTCATTCCAAACTTTTTAACATGGCCTACGTGGCCCTCTAGCCTCATCCCATGTCCCATTGCCAATGCTCTTCATGTTTTAGCCATGTGGCCATGCTTTGTCTTATTTCAGGTACTTCCCGTCTACTGTCCTCTTGGTCAGCGATCCAGTTCCTACTCCCCTCTTAAGTCCTTTGCATCCATAGATCACTTCTTAACAGGAGACTCTCCTGGCTCCCTAGACTGTTTACAAGTTAACCCCATTACAGGACTCAGAGAGACATTGTTTTTATCTCACTTGTAAGTATTTGTCTAATGTCATCTTTCCAAGAGACACTTGGGGGACAGTTGGTGAACAAAATGGTCATGGATTAGTGAAACTTACATTCTGGCAGCTAGAGAAAGATAAGGAAATATAATGAATTATAAAGTATGTTGGATCGCTAGTGGTATAGGTAAAATAGAAAGATGTAGAGTAAGATCAGGAATGCTAGATGAGGGAAGCAAGTTGCGATATTAAAGAGAATGGTCAGCATATCTCCACACCATGTGCAAATTAATTCAAGAAGTGCTATGTTAAATGTAAAAACTGTAACTTTAAAGCTATAATTTTGTATAAAGCCTGGCATGAAATAGTAAGGCCTCAATACATGTTTATCAAAGAGACAAGTGGGCAGTATTGCCATTATTATTATTATTATTATTATTATTATTATTATTATACTCACTTGAAATTCTAAGTTTGCCTCCATTGCAGAATATAGGCAATCCTCCCATGATTGCACAGCCACGCAGGCAAAGCCAGGCTGGCACAAGTGTCGTCGGAACCCTTCTCTGAAGCCTCTCATAGAGAACAGGAGTTCCTCTCACTTCTTTTTCCTGTCTCTTGTGAAACCCCAAGAGTACCCAGCAGAGCTAATTCATTAACCTGTCATGAGGGCACATGAACTTCCTGGCAGGGATTCCTGAGGGTGCCCAAGGACCTGGGATCTAATGACAAAAACAAACCTACTCTGTTCCAGAGAGTTGACCTGAGGATAGATTGGTATCTCAACTCATGGCTTCTCTTCTCTTCTCTTCTCTTCTCTTCTCTTCTCTTCTCTTCTCTTCTCTTCTCTTCTCTTCTCTTCTCTTCTCTTCTCTTCTCTTCTCTTCTCTTCTCTTCTCTTCTCTTCTCGAAAACAAACAACCTGGCTTTTGGGCAGCTTAGCTTTAAATTGGAAAATGCAGCCTTGCCTGGCAGAATGACAGTATCATAGCCTCCCCACTGCATGGAACAGCTCGTGAAATACATCCCTGCAGGCAAGGCCATAAAAGGCTGTCTAATATCCTGCAACCACCACCCACTAAAGGACCTCCTGTACATTTTATTTGGAATTCTACTTTATGAATGTGTTTCCTCTCTTCTCCAGCAATTTCTCACCCTTGATTGATCTTTTGTTTGTGTGGGGGGTAGGGTTTCCTTTCCACTTAATTAGTGATTCCATCTTTAGGTCATTAGAAACAACCATGGTCCTGGAGATGAGGACCAGATGAGGATTCAAAGGGAAATGTAGAAGAACCAGTGACTAGGAAGTCTGAAAAGGCAGTCTGGCCCATCTGACCTTAATAAGATAAATTCCCTTTCTAGGCTGTTTCAGGGGGCCAGGTTTAATTAGGGGCTCTCATCTATCTCTTCTCTCTACTTGTCTCAAAAATACAAAAACTGGATTGAAGCCAGCTCATGCATGGGTCTAATCTCTTCTTACCTAGATGATAGCTGTCCCCAGTAAGTCTGCCTAACTCCAGTAATCACCTACCACCATCCGTCTGACATTCTGTAAGCCAAAGGAAATGGGGAGAATCTTCACCTTTAACCTACTCAGTGCTGCAACATAGGTCACAGTGACCACATCGTTGTAAAGTTTGTTGTTAACTGCAGTCACTTTGGAAATTCTATTTGAAATTTTATAATCAGAGCCAGACGAAAGAGAATGCAAATACTCAAGTATGTTTAAGAATCATATTCACTGCTTTTCAGTTGAGAGCAATGGAGACATATTCTCTGCCTATTTTCTTCCCACGCTTGAAGCTGAGCGCAACTTTCCCTGGAACTTACCTGGTGTCTGCCCTTCTGGGGTGGGTGCCTGCATGCGTGTCCCTGTGTCCTGTGTCCTGTGTGGTGTTCTTGTTCGTGCTTCAGGGCATCAAGGTTTCAGTTTAACTGAGCGCCAACACCTCATTTCTTTCCAGCCTTTGATTTTATTGAAGGAAACATTAACTATGTTTTAATTAAGAAAAGCTCTTTGTGCTTTGCTACTTCTTCCAGCTGTGGCTTTTTTTTTCCTGGTGGAAAATTAGGGGTAACCAATATCAACAATTTAAAAACTAGGACAATGTTCCGCCAGTCTGGGCATACGTTTTCCTGTTAAGCACTTCCCCTGGTGGTGGCCCATAGGATGATCTCAGGCAGGTCTTCCCATCAGCCATTTAGACAATAGCGTGCTCCCGGCTTGCTTCCCAACATCAGGCCATCTGCTGCTCTTTGTGTTCAGTGGCATCCTTCTGCTCTGTGTCGCTTTGAAAAGGCTAGCCTCTAACAGAGAAAGCTTACTTTTAAGAAGTGGATATTTTTCCCCTACTTCACTTTAGCTTTTGTTATATTTAATTAAGGAACATATTTTTTAAAGCAGCAATCTAAACTTTTTTTTTAACAATCAAAAAGACCCAGAGATAGAATTTAGTGGAATAATTTTGCCTTTCAACGTTACATTTTGAAATATGTTCTGGTTTACATTTTGATTTCCAGGCCTTCCTGACACTTTATTTTTCATTGCTGTTTGGGTCCAAGGTGCAGTGAATCTGACCTGGATGGAGTAAGCAGAAGGGACTGACCCAAGACCTACATTAGGACTGGGCCGGGATCTAAGGGACTGACCCACCCAGGGCAAGTGTGATATCAAATGATGGAGCTCACCGTTAGTGCCAACATCTGTCACCTACTATGTGCTGGGTACCGTGCAAGGTGCTAAGGGTACAGTGCTGAGCAAGATAAACGTGGCCCTGGCCACATGGAGCAAAGCTTCCTGCCATTCTAGAAAAGGAACAGATGCTAAACAATTATACAATAAACATTATGGAGGAGGAGGATGAAGTTGTATAATAGAGAGATAGGAACCAGTCAGGCAGTAAAGGAAACTTTCCCACTGAAAATGGTGTTTAACTGCAGGCCTGAGGGAGGGGCAGATATTTGCTGGGCAAATACGAAGGCAGAAGGAGTACTTGAGGGGGTGGATGTGAGAGGCCCCGGATGTGACGAAGAGCTTGGCATGTTGCACAAATTCAGTGAGTGGCTGAAGTACAGGAAGGTTGGGGGTGGGCAGGGGGTGGTGATTGTTATAAAATGGGACTGGAGAGGTTTAAGAGAGTCAAAAATTATTGTTGCATAGACATTAGCCAGGTGACGTTCTGCCTCAGTTCTGAAAGACCCAGCAGCAGGGACCCAGACATCAAGTAATACTCAAGTGACAAGAGGCAAAACGGCCGTCTCAAAGACTGTCCAGTCAGGTTCGGGGCAGAAGTGTGAGCCAGGCGTGTTCTGTGCTTGAAGGACTCCTAGAGGTAAATGGGAAAGCTGAACCCTAGTCACTGAGTGGGGTCCAGACAGCAATGCAGGCTCAGAGAGAGACTGAGGTTTTATGAAAGGGATTCATTGGATTAAAAAAGTAGGGATAAAGCTAATGACTGGTCACAAGAACCAGGCCAGTGTATGATGGGAGCCCTGAGGGAATCAGCAATGACATTTGGGTCTAAAAAGCCATTTGTGAACAAGGTGGAGGCCCAGGTATCCTCCCAGGGTTCCTGGGTCCTGTGTATTTTGTGGAGATTTGACTCAATGCTGGATTTCCCTGGTTTATGGGTTTTATGCCCTTTATATCTCTCTGCCTTAATGTGGGCTAGTTCAAGGACGGGACAGTGAATTTAGCTATGAGATACTATGGAAGGGGACAGGTTAGAGAAAAAAGGGTGTACCAATGCCACCCTCCTATCATACATGGGTTTCACACTGTCACTCTTTACAAGCTTTGAAAAGCATCTCTAAAACTCAACAATGCCAGGTATTTCTCTCGAAAGCCTCAGTAGCACCATCGTAAATCCCATGCCATCTCGTGATGAAATCTGTTTTGTACTCATCTACAATCCCATTTAATTTGTCCCTTAATGTCTCTGTTAATTTTTTTTAAAAAAAGGATTTCCAGTGTCAGAGAAATTAAATGCAAATGGTGATCCTGCTTGGAGATAATGTACTGAATAGAAATGATCCCGAACAGTGGGAGGCGGGGGTGCTCTGTGTCACCAAGGAGGTGACTGCCTGGTTCACCTGTGCTAACGATGGGGATTGTGGATAACTCATTACATATTTTTGATATATTTTATTTTACATAAAATGTAACTCTCACAACTCATATTTTCTTACCTTTTCTACTGAAATCCCCCACGTATACCTTACCTCCAAATAAGACTTGGGTCACGTAAAAATTAAGCTTCATTTTTCCCCCATTCTAGACATCATCTCATTTTAATCTTACATCACCTAATTCTGAAGAATGGCCTTATAGAAAGTTTCACCATGCTGAATGTTGTAAAACTCACAGCAGAGTCATCTTTGACATGGCCTGGGGATGGATTGTGTTGTCACATTCTTGCTTCCAGAGTCCCCTGACACCAGGGGAAAGTGCAGTGCTCCGTGGCCCAGAATCTCAGTAAATAGTCAGTACTCTGTACCAGACAAATTAAACAGTGGCCAGGGAGGGGTGGGGAGAATATTCTGCAAGGAATACTGCTCAGTACCTCTGGTGGTCCCAGTTGAGAACTGTTTTCCTGCTGGGGTTAATAATTAACCCACACCGAAGTCCTCCACCTTCCGACTGGTGAGCTGGGGTCTTTTCATTTTGGTGGGTAGGAACAGAAAGTATTCTTGGCCCTGTGTGAGCCCCGATGATTATTCTCTCTGGCCCTTAGGTCGTTTCTTCCCATGCTTGTCAGTACATGTGCTGTGGGCTTCAGGGGACCCTCTGCAGAGCCACCCAGCTCTCTGTGCGGGGTTCTCTGGTGCTCTGCCGTGGGAACGCCAGTTGCTTGGGCCTCCCCACATTCCCAGCTCCGCCAGCCACCTTTCTGAGTTCCCCCTCTCTGTGTGTGGCCTGCAGGCTCTCTCCAGGAAGGCAACTAGAGCGCTCACAGGGCTCACTTCTTTTAGTTCCCATCTTTAGGGATCACTGCTCTTCATTGCCTCAAGTTTAATGCCTGGAATACCATTGTCTCATTTATTTTGTCTGTATTTTTCAGTTGTGTCAGGCGTGAAATCCAGTCACAGTCATTTCCTCTTGGCTGGAAGCAAAATCCCTCTAGGGCTATTTTAAGGTTGTTTAAGATTGTTTTCTGCCTGGCTTTTTGAGGCTCTGTTTTGTATGATAATAAACGCATAAAGAGTAATCTGGCCCTGGCTGGTGTAGCTCAGTGGATTGAGCACGGGCCTGCGAACCAGAGTATCGCGCGATTCAATTCCCAGTCAGGGCACATGCCTGGGTTGTGGGCCAGTTCCCAGAGGGGGACACACGAGAGGCAACCATACATCGGTATTTCTCTCCCTATCTCCTTCCCTTCCCCTCTAAAGATAAATAAATTAAATCTTTAAAAAAAAAAAGTAATCTGATAGTAAATTTTTACTTTGTGGCAAAATGAAAATTTAAAACTTTTTTCCTGAAGTTATTTTTTTTCTGTGTCACTAATTTAATTTACAGTCATTTTAGTTTCCCTGAAAAGAAATTTTTAGAATTAAGAAAATTTTACCTACAAGTCACTTTCAAGTTAATTAAATTGTTATGGACACTTAATTTAGTAATGAATGGAGTTGTGAAAATCTGACATTTTTAGGTATATACTTACATATTTAGTTATTTGGTTTTGCATAGTTTGGGTGCCTTTCTGTTCACTTCCTTTATTTTCATGGGCTCTTAAATAGCTCACGGGCACTGGAGACTGGGCCTATGTAGTACCTAACATATAAAACATCTCCACTTTCCTTTGGAGTCCGGAGTGATAGTAACAACCACTTACAGGAGCTTTGGTGTGACCCCAATAATGGCCTCTGAACTTGAGATGCCCTTCACTTCCCCAAATGTCAGTAAGGCGCCTCAGTAATTTTCTCTCTTAGAGAGAGGTTTGTCCTGTTTGGCTCAACTGTGACCTTTATCCCAGGTGGAGCAAGTTCATCACCACCTCAAAGTTTCTCATGTTCTAGGGGCTCAGCTCTCTGTCCTAAATTAGTGGTTCTCCACCAGGGGCCATATCCACCCCTGTTGCTCTCCCCCCTTGAAGCAGATAGCTTGGCAGTGTCTGGGGACATTTTTAGTTGCCACAACTTGGGAGCAAAGGGGGTTGCTACTGTCGGTATCTTATAGGTAGTTGTAACAAAACATTCATCAGGGTTCAGTGTAGCCCTTGTTATTGGTATGGAGTCTGTCACACATAATGTTAAAATTGATCAGAGAAAGTTTCACTCAACGTGTCCAAAGTTAGTCTCTCAAAATGAAAAGGAAATGTATTTTCTAGTTTCAATCTGGAAAAGGCGAGGAAGGACCTAGTTCAGGGAAAAACACATTAGAAAACATTAACACGAATTCATGACCTTTAAGAAAAGTACAGTTGGCCATTCTCAGGCACTCTCTATATCACAGCCCGTAGGAACCATTGGAAAGGCACAGGGATACGAGACAAATGATGCCAGACACATGTTAAGGAAGTCTTGCTCTGCGTAGAGAATCGGAGATGAAGTAAACAATTTTTTTTTATCTGGCCTTGGAAATTTCATAAAAATCTAAAATCTCAACTGTGTTGTTTTGGTTTTTAAAGAGGATCCAAAATCAAGTCAACTCCTAATAGAATGTTTTCAGTTCAAAAGGACAAGTCTGTAAAACAATCGGCTGTTGTGCAGATATTCCATCTCGTAAGTTAAGAGAGTGTATTATGCTGTCAGTGTTTTGTACTTGGAACACGCACACACATGTGCACACACAGGCACGGGACTGAAGGAATCAGCGAGGGGGGGGATCAGCGATGTATTAATCCAAAGTAGTTAATAGCCATGTAGCAAAGGGAACCAGGGCAAAGAGTGGTCACAGCAGAGGTTAGTGCCTCAGTACAAATGTCAGCAAGGACAGAAACAAATAAGACCTAAAGTTGCAAACCAGGAGGATGGGGCATGGAAAGAGGTGATCCATGCAGAAGGGACACTACCAAATGTTTTGCAGCCGCAACTGTTTCAGGGCACGAGGGCAGTCTGCTGGGTTGAGGCACTGTGAAGCACCAGGCAGCTAGAATTCTGCTGATTAGTTAGGTGCACAGGGCTCCCTATCTGGGCATTTGGTCTCTACGGCTGTTCATGGCTGGCATATATTATTTTCTTTTCCCTGGAATGATTATTTGACGTAACTGTGTTGTAGATCACTATTTTGCATTGTTTGTATACAGCTTGCCTTATCTACAGGGTTGCTGATATTCTTATGTAAATACTCAAGGGACCACTAAACATATGGTCTTACACCCTGCTACATATTTCTGTTTCAGCCTGGACAGTCGCGGATGGTGCAGCCTCGCTACATGGTGTAAGAAATGGCTGTAGGAAGCAACACCCAGCGAAGTTATTCCATCATCCCGTGTTTTATATTTGTTGAGGTATGTGTATTTTTTTACCTTTATGGATAAGTTGAAATAAAGTAGCAATTTTTGTGCTGAGAACTTGGATTAAAATTATTTAATCTTGTGATTGATGATTAAATTTTGATAGCCCAAATATAATTATTAGTGCAGCATCTAAATTAATTTGTTTTCAAAAAATCAATATCATGTTTCAGGAATTCAATGAACCAGACAGTTTACAGATGATGTCAGTTGATGGTCTTTTGCCTTGGAGCCCAAATAAAGAAAACAAAATCTTAAAGCTGACATCTCCAATGGGCATTTTTCTTTAGTTGGAGCTTGGATAGTGTGCAGTTTTCTTTGGTCGTGCGTGATTTGGTTGAGTTGCTCCAAGTTTGTACCAGCAAAGAGTTTCTCCAGCATCTTGTTGGTTAAACTTCTTGTACCCCTTCTTCATTGTATCTCCCTCTCTATGTGTTTGCTATGCAGGAGAAAAAGACATGGAAATTTTAAGAAATGTGGAATCATATGATGCAAACAAAAAGCTATTGCAGGTTATCTCAGGATAAGCTGTTCATTTTCTAGAGACGATATTTCTGCCTTCTTAACAGTTTGGACATCTAATGGGTTGTTTATTTGTTTGTTTTTAATCCTAAAGATCAGGTTTCAAATATGACAATGTAAAGAGCTGAAAAATAAATGTCTCAGTTTCCTTTCTGGTTAACTGCCTGGGTAGTTTCCACACCCCAAGGGCCAGCTGTTGCAGGTTCTTGTGTTGTGGGATTTTTTTAGCTGAATATGACAGAAACATGGGTGTTGATTTAATACCCATGTAAAAAGAAGACATTTGGGTTAAGCCCCTATTTATATGATCAGAAGTAAATTTGCAGTACACATGTTCAAACACATTGTACAAATCAATATAACAAATGCTGTTATCTTCTACCTCTTGAGATAACTTCAGCTGTTTATATAGTCAGTTAGATAATTTTGAGCATTCTGATTTTTGGCCAATAATGTATGTGTTTGGCTGATCCATGAGTTTCACCTTATAGTCACCCCTTAGTAGTTTAGATGAACAAATATTACTTGATGATTTATTTTCTGGTGATATTTGTGAACCTGTTTGTATTACAGAGTCAGGTGGAAATAGGAAATCAGAGTGGGATATTAATAGGAGTCAAGTCACACATAGACTCAAGCATCCCTCGCCATAAGCACATATTCTTAATACTCTTCCTTTAACTTGCTATGTAAGAACTAGGGTAACTCTATTCCGAGAAGAACTATACATCCTGTGTATTGTGGGTTCTAGTTACTATCGTTCATATTGAAGCTGTAATGGAGGAAAGGAGTCCTTCCTCCTGCTGCTCATGAAGGAAAGAGCAGAAGGCTATAGCATTAGTTTTCAACATTAAAACTTTCTTTTGTTACAAGGCAAATAAATTTTTAAAGTGAGTTGGGGGAAATTAGGGTATAAGTCATCCATCATCAACTTTATCCTCCCAAAAGCGATTTTATTTGAGATTTTCTTAAAAATCAAATAGGAACCAAGACTCAAGTAAAAGTAAGAGGTTTAATATATTGCTGGCAGCTATATCTCTGATGATTTCGAGCCCGCTAATGTTTGAATGATGAGCTTCACTGGAAGAGCAGGCAACACGAGACATAAATCAGTTTCTCTGTGCCTTTACCTGGCACAAACAAATACAAGTCTAAAAATCTGGGAGAGAAAATGTAGTTTATTCTTTTTCTTGCTGTGCTGTGCTTCATTTGCATGGAAATTTAAGATGCATCAGGGATTTCTCTCAGCAACTACCAGGAGAAAGAAAAAAGGAAAGTAGAATAAAGTAGAAATTGAGTCGGGAGGAGGTGAATCTCCAAGTGGCTCATATGATTCCCATGTATATAATTTATCACTTATTGTTTATCCACATTATCCCAGGTGTTCTGATATAACTAACGTATCAGAAAATTTGGTGAGAAATAACTTGGTTAAAAAATGTCAATTTGATCAATAAATTTTTTTGCTGTTATTTTTTAATTATAAAAGAATTCTAACAGGGAAAATAATACAACAGAGATCCCTAAGCCAACTACCAAAACCAAATCTAAAATTTTGCCATATATTTATCAATTTTTTTTCAAGGAAATAAAATGTTATAGCTATGGCTAAAGTCCTACTGTCCTGGACCCAGAAGTAACTATATGTGAAGTTAGAGGCTTCATTCCTCTGCATGATTCTCATGTATATTTTCATGTTTTCTACATGTGTATATATACATAATTAATGTTTCAGGAAGATTTTAAACAAATGATACCATACCAAAGTTTTTTTTTTTTTTTTGCAACTTGCCTTTTCATTAAAAATCATGTTCCTGAGATTTATCCAGATTGTCAATTATGAAAATTTTGTTAAACTCTATGAGTATGTCTGTAATTTTGTTATATTTTCTTTTCAGACAGTTATATCATTTGCAGGTAGTAGCAGATTTGTTTCTTCTTTTCTGATTGTTATGACTTTAATTTATTTTTCTTGTCTTATTGTTTTGGTTAAGACCTCTAGTATTATACTGGATAGGAGCAGTAGTAGAAGACATCCTTTCCTTGTTGCTGACTTTAAATAAGTGTGAACTTTTACTTCTTATTTATCTGTTCTCTTCCTGCTAGATAATGACTTAATTTGTTTTAATTTTCCATTGTGTTATAAATTTTAGATTATATTTCTATTCTCTTAAGCTTACTATTAAATTTTAACCTCAAATGTTTAAGTTTATCTATTTAATCATTAGCTCTATGCTTCTCAAACAATCGATGATATTCTTCGGTCACTTTGAGATCTTGGGTGTCATTCTTGATTCTTATATATTACTTAAATTTTTCATTTTTTTAATCAGGGTTTTTTTTGTATTTATCTTCATATTCATCAGTTACTTTACTTACCATTGCTCCTTTTATTCCTCTCCTTCCTTCAGGGTTTAATTTCCTTGTAAAGTTTATCCTCTAGTAGTTCTTTCAGCAAGGATCTAGTGAATTATAAACATTCTTAATATTTATCTGAAGTTTTCTTTATATTAATAGCTTGGCACTTAATTCTAGAATGAAGAGTTTATTTTCCACCCTCAGAATTTTGTAAGTTATCCCTTCCCCCCTCTACTCCTCCAGACTTTATTGTTGCTGTGAAACTCTTCTCTTTAATTACCATAAGATACTTTTTGTTTCCAGTTCCTTTTAAATTTCTCCCTCTCTCTCTCTCTCTCTCTCTCTCTCTCTCTCTCTCTCTCTCACACACACACACACACACACACACACACACACTGCAGTTTCAGAATTTATACTTGTTAGGACTTATTTTTCATCTTGAGTATGAAAAGCCCTGTTTGTACCAATTCTATAAAACTCAGAGTTTTCTCTCCTTCATTCTTTTTATTGTATTTTTTCTGCAACATCTATTTGATGTGTTATTTCTTGTCATTCTTTCTATATTCAGTGTCTCTTAAAGCTATCTTTTTTTTAATTTCTAGAAGTTCTATGTACTTTTTAAAAAATATACCTGTTTTTATGCTTATGGTTTTTCTTTTATGTTCTTTCAGAGTATGCTGTTATCTGAAATTATCGGTGTTCTAATTTTCCTGAATGTTGTGTCTGCTGTCTCTAGTTCATGGGGGATTATTACCCTGCTCATTTTTATAATTTGTCTTCAGCTCATTTTTCACAGAACTTGCTTCTTCTGTAGGATTCATGTGGGTCTTAAGTTTTAAGAGTATGTCTTTGAAGGAATTCTACATGCATGTTTCTCTTGGGCTCAGGCTTCTACATCCACAATCCAAACATGCACATTACTGAAGTAGGATTAGCCAAAGTTCACTTTCCTTGTAGTCTTCCTGTGCCAGCAGGTGGATGCATAGAGAACTCATTTCCTCTTAAATGAAAAGCAAGCTTTCAGAAATTCTGCCTTTTACACAGGAGTCTGTTCCAACTCAAGTCCTCATGACCTATTTTCATGGACATTAGAGCCCAAATCCTGTTGCTGAGATTGACATGTACCTCTTTCTCTGTTCCCACCTAGGTCCACTGTACCATCAGTTTAATCAGTTATGACTCTTATTTTAGTAACCTTTTTGACTCAGCTCACCTGTAAATTAAAAAGAATACAACGAAAGAATTTCATCGTCATTGTTTGCAGATGCTGCAGTGGAATGTTTTCATGCTATTTTTGTCTCTGAATGCATTCATTCATTCAACACACATTTTTTTACTACCTATTTTCCCCCAAGGCATTATGTGTTTTGCCCCTCTTGCAAACTTTACGTACCAAATAGGCTTCTGTAATTTGGATCACACCAAGTTTTTTATACAGCCATGATTGTTGGGCCATGCTTGCAATGTGTGTGGGGGATGGAGAATGGCAATGACAGATACCTAGGGCCCACAGTGGAGCACTGATGTGCATTTTCTTGGTGATTTTAACTATAGGAGCACAGAATTTGGACTGGCACTTGGTGAGGAGAATAGATGCCAACTAGCCTTCTCAAGTCAAACTTGCTGACAGAGTAGGAGCCTGCATGTGACCGACCCAAAAGTCCGAAACAGTGCTGGGGAGAAGCTGTCTGATAAAGAAGCATGCAACGCGAAAGATCTCATGGTGATGACAAGTTAGGAGAGCACTGCTTAGGCTAATCCTTGAATGTTACAAACTAAAAGGAGAAGTTAAGATGTCACTGAAGAGAGCAAAATGTGTAGATTTCAGAGAGTACCTATAGAAGATAAGGGGCTGAAAGGGAGGCGGTGAACAGCAGAGGACAACAGACTGTATTAGAAGTATGACGTGTAGTAGGCAATGCAGGCAGTTCCAGAAACAAAGCCCTAGAATGATAGATAGCATTCAGTAAAATGTCTCTTCTGTCCATCTCCCAGTGTCAGCTAATCATTAAAGGTGCCTTGTCATGCTAGCCAGAGCCTCTTAAACAGAAAGCCATTGACGAGAGAATAATGACGTTAAGGGCCAGAATAGGACATTTCTATCGCTAAGGAGAGGGAAATCCAGAATCACTAAAATTCCAGGAAGGTCCACAACAATATTTCTGCCCAACAGCTTCAGCTCTTCACTGATAGAGTTCTACCAGAGCGAGTGAAAGTAGCAAATACTGAAGTAGACAGAAGCTAGAGAAGTCAGGAGTAGGAAAAGAAGTGGAAAATTAACAACTTTTAAATGAACACAAGGAGATCTCCTTTCTCATTTTTGTTCCTTGGACTCAATAATATTAACAATTGGTGAGGATAAAGGGACTTAAAACAAAATAGCTAAAAATAGGGATTTAAATAATCAAATGTTCTCTCTATGGTAATTTTTTATCCATGTTACTTCCTTCTCTTTCCTTTCCTCCTTCCACCTTCCCTCCCTCCCTCTCCACCTTTGTCTCACCACGTATTTCTGGTCCCCACTCCCTGATTCCCTCCTTTCTCCTTTCTTCTCTGTCATTTCAGCACCTCTCTCCTACTTGAGGATCTACAGAAGAAGGACTTCCCTGGGGGAAAACACTCAATTGGGTGTTGAAGGATCACTTTTTCTCTAAAAAATACGAATATGAGCTGCTTCCTGTCTTCTAGGCCTCCACAATCAGTAGCAGATATGATTTTTTCAAAATGCTTAAGACCGAGATATCCCTTTGAAAAATCTTCCCAGATACCAGTAAATTCCTCTCAACAATTCCACTGCATTTTCTATAAACTCATGAATAACTCAGTCAAGTTTCTTTCAAATATACCTGTGCTAACAGCAAAACTTAAAATAAAGCTTAGTTTCCTTGGAAGACAATATTGAGTACCAGGAGTCTGGACATAATGAATGTAATTGTTTCTTGATGTGTACCGATGTGACAGTTTTATCATTTTGGCGGTTGCTTGTACCTGCAATTTTTATGGCCTGTGTTTGACAACTCATTTTTCTCAGCTTGAACCTACCAGGTGATTGCTATAAATTCCAGCCTGAAGATAAATAATCTCATGAAGTTCTGCAAGAATCTGATGGTTCTGAGTGTTTTTCTCTGGGGCCATAAGTGAAGGAATTTCACATCATCATTTTTAGAAACCGAGTACTGCCTCAATGCTTCTCTCATTTTGTGTGCCTCAGGTTGTAAAAAAGAATGAGTCTTGGTCTTGCTTTCTGATCTTTACTTACAGGTACTTAGATTTAGCAGCTCTGAATGCCTTGTTTCTGAGACTTAGATTGTTACTGCCTTAGATTTTTATATTTAAGTCGCATTGAGAACTTTTTCTCCTTTAATGTTTTTTAGAACTCAACTGCTTTTGCCTAGGAGAATATATAAAAATCTTATCCTCATGTATAATTGTGTAGAATGAGAAAGTAACCTGATGTCAAAAGTCCTGGGTTGCAGTCAAGCAGAAAAAAAAAACCCAAAGACACTGAAATAGAGAACAAGGGGACAGTGACCAGAGGGGAGAGGGAAGGGGGAAAAAGGGGGAGGGATTTGGAGGAACAAATAGGAAGGACACAGGGACGAGAACTAAGAGGGGTGGAAATGGGAGGGAGGTGGGGAGCACAGGGTGGGGGGGCTGGGATGGGAGAAATAGACAAAAAAAAAAAAACTGTACTTGAAAAATAACTAAATAAAATTTAAAAAAAAAAGAAAAAAAAAAGTCCTGGGTTGCAACCCGTCATCTATTGTTGCTGATGGTAACTTCTTTGGACTTCAATTGCTTCATCTGTGAAATGGAAATAAAAACAACCTTCCAGTGGGCACTTTTGAGAAATAAATGAAGTAATGAACCTGAAAGTCCTTGCCAAGTCATATGTCTAATAAATATTAACAAAAAATAATTAAAAATAACAGCTCTTACCCAACATAAAATAGATAAGAACAAAAATAACAAATGAAACAAACCAAACACACACACACACAACACACACCCCCCAAAATCCTGACAGAGGGGCAATGACAATTTAATCCCCAGATAAACAGTAATGTAGGTTTAGGGGAACACTCTTTTTAGAATACATTTTGAGGTGCTATTGGATAAGATTTCAAACAAAACAATGAAAAATTTGTGGGTCTTATAAACTGCAGTGACAAATGCAAATTGTAAAGTATTTTTCCATTTTTTGATTATTTAGTCATTATTTTGACTAGTGTTTGTAATACTGGAGCAAAAGGACAATACCAATATTTAGGTACCTATTTTTCAGAGTATCAAAGTGCCAGTGTTGATTTTTAAATGAGATATGGTTGCCATTACCCTTTATCCTTATTGTCAGATGCTCTTCCAGCTGAGTGAGGGCTCCTCTGTTCTTTAGCATTGAGCCTGTCCAAGTTCAATGTTTTGGGATCAAGATCCCAGTTTAAATATATTGTCATGGGTGAGGGTAAGGGGAAGAGAAGTTAGGACTAAGAAAATGGATCTGGCTCAGGAGAACAAAGTATTGGGAGAGGAGGAAACAGATCTGGAGGAAATCAGGTGGTGGGTCCCTAAGGGAAGGACTGGGAGTTGGGCCTGAGGACCTTCCAATCCCTTGTTTTTATAATTCTACCACACCCTCTTCCTGATTTCCAAAAATGGTCATGCTCTTCACTATAAAATGTCAGGCAAGAATCTTGAATAGGCAGGGATGTGGTCAGGAAGAGAGCGCCTTTGCTTTCATCAACATTGTAATGACATATATAACTCTTTGCACATATCTCAAGATGTAAGTTATTCAGACTTCGGATTTTTTTAAATCCCCAAATAATGGTATCATACCATTAAATATACCATATTTGACATTTGCATACTATTCTGGTACATATTGGAATACTGAAAAACATCAATGGATAATATTGACCCTGGGCAACAGGAATTTGTCTTCACTTTCAACTTTCAGATGAAGAAACCGAGGTACAGAGAAGCTGTACTCACTGAAGGCCACAAAGCCAGCAGGTGGTAAAGTTGGGATTTTAATTTAACATAAATGCACATCATATGTTACTTCCATTGCGCATATGTAGGCCTAATGGTTAGTCTCACAGACACACTGAAGAAGTATACTTTCTCAGTGGAGAACTGACACAGAGTAAGGCAGTCCTTTTTGATATGGTCAGAGGTAAAAAAATTTAACATATAATGTTGAAATATGACTTTCCTTTTCTACAATCTGCCACTCTTTGTGACTTAGGTTTTTTTTTTTATTGTTATTCTATTGCAGTTGTCCCAAGTTTCCATCCTCTGCTCAGCCCACTCCTCACTCCCACAGTCAGTTCGCACACTGTTGTCCTTGCCCATGGGCCATTCATACATGTAATCCAGGTAAATCAGCTCTCTGGAACTTTTTGGGAAATAGGACGTTTTGTTTGATGGAGATTCAGGTTAGCTAATAATAACCAGAAAACCCCTTTAACTTCAGTAATTATTATTAAATAATATTCTTTTGAAAATATATTTTAAATGATCTCAAGTATACTCTATATGATAGAAAATAATATAATCACTCAAGTACTTATAACCTAGCCATACAAAACCCTAAATTTTGATATTATTTGGTTCAGATTTAAAATAAATAATAATAAAACATAATGATATGTGGGGGAGCTTTGTCCAGCAGAGCCCCCATTGGCTGTCACGGATGAGAATAAGTCTATCATGACATGATCTGCTTGGGGAGGAAAGGTGGCCGACCTCCCAAAGGAGAAGGGCCTTGAGCCTCTTCCTCAATGGGCTTTTATTGGGTTCAATTTGCAGATGAATACGGGTAAAGCTCATGAATCATTGTCAGGCAGTAAGGATCAAACAATAGTAACATTTTAAAAAGCATGAGGGACTATTCTGAGTCAGGGTTAGATAGCTAAAGGGCCATAAAACTTTGGGAAACAAACTCATTTTATGCTTGGACCCTTATCAGAAAATTGAGGACATTCTTAGCAAAGCAGCTTTCACAGGATTTTATGCACTCTTTCTTAGGTCTATTCACCTGGGTGAACCACCCATTCCCACCCAGGCTGCACTGCCCTCTGGCATTGTTTCAGGCTTAAGTCAGGCAGGGGAAGTAAGTTAGCCAAGAGATCAGGAGAGTTGACAGCATGAGGACTCAGGCTATGTCAAAGCTGAGGGGTGAGGGGCCATCACCTTCTTTTTCTATTAGCCCCCCAAGTCCTTCCCTGACAGTGCCATCAAGACAATGCCTGTCTTAGGTCATCCCTCATTTGAGGAATCTTACCTGTCATTGCCTAGCCAGTCATCTGCCCGGGGCCAAGCAGGGTGAAGTAAAGGAGGCAGAGGCAGTACCCCTGCCAGAGGATAAGCTTTGTCTCCTTAGTGGCTTTATGGTTACAAGGTCTTTTTACTCAGCCTTAGCCATGGGGGATCACAGCTTCTGAAACTAGGCGGGGCAGTTCCCAACACTGCTATAGTTGAGGCTCCCCTGCATTCTCCCTTACAGGATCCCACTTTCCCCTCTGCCTGTCCACACATAAACTGTAAGCTGAATTCAGTATACATACTCTTCTAAGATTTGAACAGTTCTCTAATATGTATTAGTTCAGTTTGTTCCTTAGTAAGTTCCCACTGCTGAATTATTAAATATCTTTTTTTAATATTAAGGTATTTGAACATGGATTGTGTTTACATGCTGCTAAAGCTGTAGATATATAGGAGATTGGATCAAATACATATATGACCAAGGCTATATATGGTAAATTGGTGTTTTAAAATAATCTCAACTAAGATGGACTCTGACAGTCAGTAAGGTTTTGCCACAATAACAGACAGTACCTAAATCTCAATGGCTTACTAAAACAAACTGATTTTTGACACTGCAAGTCCTGTGCAAGTTGGTAGGAGGTCTCTGCCCAGTCACAATCACCAGGGACCCATCTTGTTGGAGGCTCTCTCTCAACATATTTCCATATTCACTTTGGTAAAGAGAAGCAAACACAGAAACTCACAACCAGGCTCTTAAAGCTGTGTCTGTAATTAATGTAGGTTCTTCCCACACACATTTCAATAGCCAAAGCAACCAAAATATAGCCATGCCCAACTTCTAAGTGGGTAGGAAAATACCTGTATTTTGCCACGTATAATGCCCACTCATGTTTTTGTGTGCATTATACACAGGATTATTATACCCATGGTATGTAATCATTATACCCATGTATAATGCACATCCTTATTTTTTCCTCAAAAATTTGGTGAAAAAAAGTGCATATTATATGCAGCAAAATACAGTGCACCCTACAAAATATCTAAGTGATAGTGCCCTCTTGATTTTTCTCTTCCCATTAAAAATTAAGTCCTAAATCATGCAGATAATAACAGATTTTACTTGGTTGTGTTCTAACTAATAGTGATATTTGCATGTTTTTTTATTTGTTAAATGATTTGTTTCTTGAATGGCACTGATAGGAAGAGTTTCCGGTCACTGGAGGATTCAAGCAGAGATCAGTTTGCCAAGTGGCAGGAAGCTGAAAGGAGCCCTGAGCACTGCGTGAGTGACTAGTCTAGAAGACCATCAATATTCCCCTCTGACTCTGGTACCTGTCTTAGTGAGACCACCCAAAGATGACAGTCTTAGTAAGAACTAGCCACACCCAAGGGGCTTGTCCCAGATTCCACCCTGGAATGCTGTCCTCAATCTACCATCTACTCTGTGTAGTTTCCCAGATCACTCTGTGTCCACGGTGTACACCCTATAGCAATGTTCTCCCTATCAGTTTCCCTGAGAATTAACTCATTGCCTTAAACCAGGCATTCTTCATGATGTTGAGTGGATGCAACAATACTCTGATCATCATAGAATTTTACATACTTTCCCTATGGGGCATGAGTCTAGACAACCCTAGCAAGATAATGACAGACTCTGTCTGGACTGAACATGTTGCATTTTTCAAGAGCTATAAAAGATACCCTCTTATCCTGCTGCAGTATATTATTTTGCACAGCCTGCAGGTGCATTTATTCTTTCTGATTCATTTTTCTTGCATAAAAGCTATCCTTTAAATCTATCAGGAACCGGCGTAAGTAGTCATTGATATGGGAAACTGGCCAAACTCTTTTATTTTTCTTGAATCTTAATTCCAAGACTACATAAAACCTAATTTCTAAGTCAATGCAAAGTTATGATTATTTATTCTAAAAAAACAAACAAAAACATTCGAATCTATCTCACAGCATATAAAAATATAATTTATAGGAATGCTCACTTATAAAAGAAGTATAAAAATAGCAATCTGTAGGGAGAGCAGCTTGGGACTGTGTACAAAAGTCTTCAAGACTTTGTATTCATTCCCCTTTGGACCCCAGAGTACACTCTTACTCTACAGAAATAATCATGGATATGACAGACTTTGCTGCAAGGTGATTTATTATAAAATCATTAATGATGATAAAAAGCCCCTAATTGTAAGCTATGGGGGGTGGTTAAACATTATTTTTCATTCAAAAAATGGAACACTATGCATCCATACAAATGGTACTATAGAAAAATATTTAGTTCCATGAAAAAATATTCAAGTTAGACAGTAAAGGGGAGCAGGCATGGGTTCAGAACAGTGTATGACCTGAGTTTCCCCAGGCCTCACCAGACTGTGAATACATCCAGCAGTGACATCAGGAAGGACCTGAATTTCACCGGCTGTTGCTCACAGAGAATTCCAGCAGCCCTGTAATCTTCCCCAGTTAAGCCTGGATCATCACTGTGCTCAGGATGATCCAGGCTCAAGCCATCTCTGGGCTCTTGTTACCCAGAACATTAGAGAATTTTCCTCATTATCTCCAGCCATGCACGTTCATTTCCTCAAGCAAAGAGGCCATGCAAAACTGCCTCACACTGTGCTCATGTGGGGAAATGCTAACATCTAACCCCCCAGGGACTTCCTCTACACTAGGGGGGGGAAGAAGTCCTGCTCCTGAACTCCATGTCTCACTTCATCACCTGAGAACAATGGGGCACTGCTGTGTCTTATTTTTCTCTGCAGCCCTTCTGTTCAGAGAACTTACACGTGAATCCACTTGGAAGGGCCCGTCCCTAAGGTGCACACACTTTGTCTCTTCTACCTCTTTTTTTCCTTCCACTTTCTCCATGCAGATTAAGTCATGGGAAATGTTTTTGTGCATCTTCAGACTCACTAACTTCTCAGACATGTCAGGTGTGTAAGCGTTGTGGCCATAGATCTTGCAGCCTCCAAGCCAGATAACCTTTTCATTGAAGTTCTTCAGCACGGACATCAAATGGGATGTCTTTTTGGAACTCTGCATATGTGCCTATGCAATCATATGCCTATGAAGAAAAGGAAGGCACAAAAGTCAGTATTTACCTCTTGGCATTGGGATTAAATGTATCGTTTGCATGGAACTTGATTTATTTTTCCATCAGAAAAAGATTAAATAACTTAGTTTTAAGATTGTACTAAGTGATTGATGTCTACTATGAAATACAGAATTCTCTTTAAATATATTTTATTGATTATACTATTACAGTTGTCCCATTTTTTTCTCCCCTTTGTTCCTCTCTGCCCTGTACCCCACCTCCCACCATTGTTCTCCCACCTTAGTTCATGTCCATGGGTCATACATATAAATTCTTTGGCTTCTCCATTTCCCATAGTATTCTTAACTTGCCTCTGTCTATTCTGTACCTACCATTTATGCTTCTTATTCCTGGTACCTTTTCCCCCATTTCCCCCTCCCCCTCCCCACTGATAACTCTCTATGTGATCTCCATTTCTGTGAATCTGTTCCTGTTGTAGTTGTTTGCTTAGTTTGTTTTTTTCTTTTTTTTTAGGTTCAGTTGTTGATAGTCGTGAGTTTGTTGTCATTTTACTGTTGAAAACTCATTTGAAAACTCATTATATTCACAAAAAATCCAAAGTCTCACTTTACTCTCAGAGCAGAATTAATTACCAGGCCTGGTGGTTTGGTTCATTGGAGCATTGTCCCTGTACACCAAAGAGTTTGCATGTTCGATTCCCAGTCAAGCCACATACCTAGGTTGCAGGTTTGATCCTGGATCGGTCAGGGCACACACGGGAGGCAACCAGTCGATGTTTCTCTCTCATAATGATGTTTCTCTCCCTCACTTTCTCCCTTCCTCTCTCTTGAAAAATAAATAAATATATCCTTGGGTGAGGATTTTAAAAAATTGTTCATTATATATCTTATTTTCAGTTTTAAGCCTGTCTTGTCTATATACATTTGTGGAACTGCCCTTTTTTCCCTCAGCTGGAAGCTCTGGTCTCAGTACCTACCTGCGGTTTTCAGTCACCTTGGTGCATGCTATATCAGTGGAAAAAAGAATCTATCCCCTGTTCCCACTCCCATACAATTACCATCACCAAAAACATCTCCCCACAGTTACTGATAAAAGCATAGACTCTTATTGCTAAACAGGACCTTAGATCACTTATACAAATGCCTCTTCTTTCGATAACTGAGAATCAGAGAGGTTACGCAACTTGTTTAAGATCACGCAGTTGGTTATTAACTGTGCGGGAAACCAAACCTGTAACTCTTACCTTGTAGTAATCCATAGCAAATTAAATTAGTTATTCATAGCCAAATAACTTCAAAAGCAGAACAATAAAAGTGACTTCAAAATGTTTTCAGCAAGAACAATTACAGAATGCACAATATAGTATATCTTCATATATTTAACACGATATGAAGAGGAGTCTTCACGAGTAGGAGTGCCCAAAGCCTACAAAGATCCTGTAACAGCTCTGACTCACCTTTCCAAAGGCTCAGTGAATTTTCCCAAAGGAAGTTGACATTTAGACAATTCCTGGAGACCAGTGAGATGCTACCCAAGTGAAGGAGAGGCTCCTGGGAGGAGAACTCCTGGAGGAGGGGACAGTTTTGCATGGGCCAAGACCTAAGAAGTTACTGGGAACTCGAATTGCTATAAGAGTTTTAACAAGGTTGGAACTTAGACTATAAGATAGGGAATAGTGACAGCAGAGACTGGTGAGGCAGACAGTGGCCAGATCATGAAGTGCCTTGCAGGTCGTATTGAGCACTTTATCCTAAGGGCTTTGGGACACCAGAACACTCCTGGATATTTTAAGATTGTACCTTACTGCTGATAAGAAATGGCAAAGAGAAGTGGTGATGAGAACCTGGAGCCAAAGGGAAAAGACATGAGCTCAGATTTTGTCTATTCATTATAGACACCATCTCTCCCAGACTGAAGAATATCCTTCCTGGCGAGGAAAAAGTGTATTGCCCTAGGGCCCACATTGCCTGCTTTCCCTAATACATAGTAGACAGATGAGAGAATATGAAAGGAATCTACATTATCAACAAACCAGTGAGCATGCCAAATTGCCTTCGGAACTACCATTTCACCCTTTCTCATAGCTCCGAAAACTTTGAAAAAAGACAATCTCAAAAGTTGCATTAGCTTTGATGCTTCACAAAACTGCACTGGTTTATATGCCAGCTCCTTGGAGCAGAGACTTGTATCTTGTTTCCCCCTAAGATTCCTGACCAGTGTATATATAGATAGATACAGTGACTTCATTTTTTGTCCCACTGTCAACTCTTCTGTCATCCCCCTTAAGTTTACATTTAATCATCACACCATGTGTTGGGAAAGTATGGTCACTCTCACATGAGGACATCTGGTCATTTTACTCCTGACTCATGATCAGTTGGGTGTACATATATTTAAAGTGATTTTCCAGAATTAGACCAGCAATGTGCTAACCCACCCACATGCTCCCATTATGTTTTCTTTATGAACAACAGCTTATACTTGAAAAAATGGCACATAGAAAAGTAAGGTCTATCCATGGCCAACTCAGAGTTTTTCTCTGAGACACAGTTGAACCCACATGGGAATAAACTCATGGTCTTTGGTTGTACTAGCATAGAAATGTCACAGTGTGGCCCGGGGACCACCTGCTTTGGAATGAATGAGGTGTTTGTTAAAATTTTGATTCTTGAATCTAATCAATGATCTTAATCAGAATGGGGGGCACTAAACATCTGCATTTTCCTAAGTTTTTCAGGTCATCTTTATGTTCAGGAAAGTTGGAAAACTAAGTCAATCAATAAGGCAGCTCAGCCCTAGCTGGTGTAGCTCAGTGGATTGAGCACGGGCTCCAAACCAAGGGGTTGCCAGTTCAATTCCCAATCAGGGCACATGCCTGGGTTGTGGGCCAGGTCTCCAGTGGGGGCCATATAAGAGGCAACCACACATTGATGTTTCTCTCTCTCTCTTGCTCCCTCCTCTCCTCTCTAAAAATGAATAATTAAAATCTTTTAAAAAATAAAGCAGCTCCTTGTGGAAAGGTGTAAGGTGTACCAGTAGCCCCAGTTTAGCAGATGCTGGCAGTGCCCTGCCCATTTCCCACTGACTCAATCCAAGGGCACTTGCAAACAACCCTGAATGAACATACAGGTTTCTCTGTCTCTAGAGAAACATACCAGGCCCAACACGTTGAGTAGGCCATGATGGCTGGGGAGTTGCCCCCAGTTACCCTTGACCATTGCAGAAAAGGCAATGGTGCAGAAATCATCCAGCTTCCTCACTCCTCAGTGGGGCCATTCAGAAGGGAATTCGATGTCGTTTCTGAGAAATTTAAGGTAGAACACCAGCTAGCTGCCCGTGGTGATGACTTTGTCATTATTGTACCTTTTTGGCTTTCTTCCCCCTTCTTCACTCCTTCACATCCTTCCTGGGATCACTTGACAGATGAACTTTGTCAACTTGGGGGGAAACCTAAAATAAGAGGCTATATAGAGAGTAGAACAACTTTATTCCAACTGAATTAGGGGATAAGATATGAAGAATAAAGGGCTAAAATATTTTTTAAAAGATATTTGATAAAGGGAATTTTATTAAATCTGTCTGATTAAAATTGAATTAGTTTAGGTTAATTTTATTTTTCACATTGTTATCATTTCTGTGTGAGTCTTCTATGAAATCTAATGTGTTGAACATCCTTTTCAAAATACCATTGGTATAGAATCCTGAAACATTCCCTTGAGAAAAATCTTCTGTGTCTCTGGAGATAAATACTAGTTTGGGGTATACTACATGGAATTTAGATAACATGGGAATTCATTTTCTTTTGATAGTAGACAAAAGAATGCTTAGCCAAAAAAAGAAGGCATTTTAAAAACTTATTTTCCCTAAAACTGTTATTTGACCAAGTAAGAATTTCAACTCTGTGTTACTAAAATATAAGTTTCTCTCAGCTGATAATTGTTCAGATTCATCTTTGGCATCTCCTGAGACAAGACCCTTTGAAGCTGACATATTGGTGTTCTTTTTGGCTCTGAAGGAAGACACTGTGTTATTTTGGGGACACTTTACATTTGAGGGTCTGATGAAATAGTTGTGTGACCTTCAGCAAATTACTGAGCATCTCCAAATTTCAGTTTTCTCATTTATAAAAGGGTGATACTAATAACTTCTGCTTTACTAAGTTGTTTTGAGAATAGAGTTTTTAAGATCCCAGCGTATTATAGCTAGGTACTTTCTAATTATTAGCTCATAAGACAAACCAGCGAGAACCACACATCATGAAAAATTCAGCATTTATCAGCTGAAGGATGCCCTTGAGGTTTCTTATCATATATGTTTATTCAACTTGCTCTGTTTTGTCATTTTCATTCAGTAACTTGTCTTGGGCTAAAGGAGAGTTATTTATAGGGTTCTGCACAGCCGATGTCTGTGACCTGCAAATGTTTGGGTGACTCTGGCATGGCCTGTAGCTCAAGTGAAAATTCAAATTGCTGATTTGTCAACCTAATAACACAAAATTGCACTGTTTAATTTGTTCACTTTCTACAGAAATTAGATATTTTGACAGAATTGAATGATAAGACATATAGTTTTCACACTCATCAAATGCAAGATGCAAAATAACCAACTAAACTTGTCCAACCAGTTTGGGGGGCTTTGTGTCCTTCTCAGTACTGAAACACAATCTTGGTTTGTATGAAGTCTTTTCAGTTTGTATTGATCATTCAGGCTTGCATTGTACTGTATAAGCAGTGACAGATTCTCTGACACACATTTCCAGGTAAACTTGGGACCTTGGTTGTTTATTTGCTGTGGGTAATGTTACCACTTTGCCTATCCGACTCCTTCCTGCTTGAGAGAATTTCATGCTGGGTTCTTAATGGCAAATTCCACTTTTCATTATGAGACTCCTTCATGGGTGAATATATTTTCTTGCATATTTCTGGTCTTCTCCCAAAGTATTTTGTCTTATCCTTCCCAGCCTCAGCCTTCTGAGGGAACAATATTTTTTTCTTTCTTAACTTTAATTTAACTTATTTATTTAATTTTAGCAAATGTATTGGGGTGATATTGCTTAATAAAATTATATAGGCTTCAAGTACACGATTCTATAATCCATTATCTGTATATTGCATTATGTGTTTGCCACTCGAAGTCAGATCTTCTTCCATCACTATATATTTGCCCCCCTTTGCCCTTTTCTACCAGCTTGCTACCACCTTTCTCTCTGGTAACCACCATTTACGTTGTCTGATTTTTGTGTGTTTGTCTCGTTTGTCTGTTTGTTGCTTTCAGTTTTATATCCCACATTTTAGTGAAATCATATGGTTCTTGACTCTCTGACTTATTTTGCTTAGCATGATATTCTCAGGATCCAACCATGTGGTCGCAATGGCAGTATCTCATCTTTTCTTAAGGATAAATGGCATTCCATTGCATGTATGTACCACAGCTTCTTCATTCGGTCATCTATTGAAGAACACTTCGGTGTTCCTATGTTTTGGCACAAAGATTTATGTACTCCACTGTTCACTGCAGCATTATTCATGGTGGCCAAGACATTATCTTCTTCATCTTCATATCTCTTGATACCTATTATTAAAAAGCGATTTGTACAGAGCATATGCTTATTTTACATTGGATTCCTCTAGGAACAGACCCTGAAACATGTGAGTTCAAGTAATTGATCCGGATGATAATCCCAGAAATTACCTGTGGAGAGCAGGGAAATGGAGATAAATGGAGCAAATTCAGGAGACATGGAAGAGCAGGTTCCCCCATGGGGATCTGGGGCTCAGTGCATGCTGGAGGCTGTGGAAGACCACCTACCTGATGTCTCAGATTTGCCCCAGCTGAGGGGTGAGGAAGCTGGAGTGTTTAATCACATGGCAGTTACACCGTTGTTTGAGGTTTACTCCAGGGGGTATTAATTCCTGGGCACTGTGGCCAGCTCTGCATGTACCAGTCCACACCTGCACCTCAGAAAGCTTGCAGGAAGAGAGGTGCTTTGTAAGAAAATTGCAAATGCCAAGGGGTTACGCACAGGGCACTAGCCACCCCTGCTCTTAATGCACAGTAAACTCCTATTGCACAGAATTGAATGGAATTTGCCAAGAGCTGTAAGAAATATCAAATCATCCTAAGGCTTGAAATTGCCTATTTTTACTCACCACCTGCAGATGCGTGTTTTCCACAGTGTCAACTTTGTTGGAACTGAGGGACTTGAGGGCAGTGCCATCCCTGAAAGCCACAGCAGGGCAGTTGTTCTCCTAACACCACCACACCTTTGGTGTGTGCTGTGTCTTCCATACACCGGCTATTACAGATGGAGCAGTGAAAGGACGTTTTATGCTTTTTAACCAAGCTATATGGGATCTCAGTAGAGACTTTATGGTTCTTTGGAAACAGCAGTGGGCCAGGAGTTAGGGAATACAGGTTTCCATTCTGTCTTGTATGACCTTGCAGCCACGTGGTCTTGCAGAAATCACTTTGAACTGTCTTAGGCCTCATTTGGCCAATCCGTAAAATGTACAGTTTGGATACAGAGGTCTGTTCCAGGTTCAAGTGTGATTATCCTATGAAATAAAGCAATAAGGCTTGTATCTGCTATGTGGATCAAATAGGAATCAGGGGAAAAAATGCAGGTTTACACATATGTGCAAATATACATATTTATTTCTGTAAGATATGCATGTGTCTACTTACTGTCTTTTTTCACTCCTAAAATGAGCAAACACATTTTTGTAGCATCCAGAATATGGCCTTTTCAAATGACTTTTTTCTTAAGAACAAATGATTTCCTCTCTCATTACAAATGAGATTATTATATTTTCCATGTAGGATCAGAACAGGGAATTTGAAAAAGAGCATTATGCCTTTGTTTTTCTTGTGACTAACATGTTTAAGTGGTCTGTAGAGATTAAATATTTGTTGAAAATTTGTGAGATTCCCCATGTGATACAAGTTTCTCTGAATTTCTTATTTATCTTCATAAGCTCAGCAGGGTTAGACTTCTATGAGAGATCCCCTGTCTCTTAAGTGTTGGTCTCATACCCTAATAAAAGGTAAAGTTTTATCTTGTTTGGAACCAAAAGGTAGAGTAGGTGGTGCATGGGGGTTACTAAGCAACCAGTTCAAGGCCACTGGGGATTATTAGGGTTCACTGGACCCAGCCCCTCTCCCTTTGAGGACTTTATATCACACTGTCAATAAGGGAAATCAAGTATTTCAAGATAGGGATGGAAAAATCATATTATGATGCAATGTCAAAGAGAAGGAAATTCACATCCTATGCTAGCACTACCTTTCATCGTCCTTGGCTCCTACCTCTTGCTTGGGTCCTTTGAGGGAGTACCCCAGCTTGGCTGAGGATGCAAAGTGTCACTAGCTCTAGTTTTGAGTTCCAGTCAAGTTTATGGGCTCTCTGCAGCTGCTTCCTCAGTGCACTGAGAAATCAAGCCACAGCCAGGGCCTTCTGTTAGTGCATTGCCATTGCCTGTTCCTATTAATCTCCCTGGAGACTAACCCCACCCAGACCGTGTCTTCAGGGCTCTGGAAGTATCTAATGGCTTTCTAAGCTTCTGTAGAGGGGTTGACATTGTCTATTGGGGCTAAGAGAAACATCTGAGATCCCAACAGACTTTGGAGTCAAATTCAGCTTTGGAACTTTTTAGTGACTGGGGACATCGAGGTATTAGAGCCTGTGCTCACCCCAGTTCAGCCTAGTCTAACACGTATCATAAAGTGGGTAATGCTCGGTTTTACCAGGGTCTCTGAAGGAAGTTTCAGTTCTGCCTCTGTAGAAGGGGTGTGTGTGTGTGTGTGTGTGTGTGTGTGTGTGTGTGTGTGTGTGTTGGGTGGGAAAAAGTGTGGTCTTTTTTCCACACTCTGTCTATAGAACCAGCTCATTTTGTGGATTTTATGTTAATGATTACAATGACGTTCTTATAACCTTTAAGGTACTCATGTCTCCCATAGTTTTATTACTCACCCAGTGTTGCTATTATGGTTGTGTTTAAATCCCTGTTGGAAGAAAGAACACAGTCATTAATGCTTGCAAAATTCTTGAATGTCTTCAAGGAGCCTTCATAAATTCAATGTATGTTTTTGTTTCTTTTTGGAAATTCTCTTTCCCTACAGTCAGGCTCTTAGAGCAGCACTTTTCACCATTTTTATCTCGTGGCACACATAAGCTAATTACTAAAATTCTTCAGCATACCCAAAAATGTATTTTTTGCCAATCTGACAAAAAATAGGTATCATTTTGATTCATTTGCCCTAGACGGTTATTGCTCTGTTGGTTGTTGTCATTTTTTTTGACAACCTAATGGGAAAGAGGTCAGTGCCCTTGACTAAATAGTCAGGTATTGTATGTTTTAAAAATTCGTGCAGCACACCCGTTGAAGATCGTTGAAAATTGCTGTCTTAAAGCAGTGGTTCTAACACTTCAATATGCATGAGAATCACTAGAAAGGTTAAAAGTGTAATTTCCTGGCTCCTAAAAGAGTGGATTCAGAGAAGATGATTGATTGGGAATCTACATTTTAAACTACCCCCACAGGATGCTAAATACAGTTGACAGGCAGATCCTATTTTGAGAAATTATTTTAGAGAAGCTAATATGATAAATGCTTTTTGAAAAATCTTCTAGGAGAGATCTTGTCAATGCCAGAAATTGGGTGTTTCTAAACAGAAGTAAATCCCGGGTTACAAATGCTTTGTCATCTACAGCAAAAGAGCCAATGGGTATGTGATGCTCACCCTGTAGGCTGCAACATTGCAACTCAGGTCTATCAATAGATTAGGACTTTTTAAAGGGACAGCACTCACTGCATATGTATTTCATTGGCAGGATGGAAGTGAACGGGCTGTCATTGCCTGACTGCAATGGGGATAGTCAGTGGCCCTGAGGAGTTGTGGTTCTTCCTTGTGCAACCTTAGGAGACATACACATGGAGATCATCTCTTGAACCTGAGCATCTGTCAGTGGTCAAGGATGTCCTGGTGTAGTGGTGGTGGGCTTTCCCCTCCCCTGTGATAGTTTTCTTTGTCAGCATGCATTTTAGTTCTGCATTCCAGTCGTGCTACTGTTTGTAAACACTGTCACCCATTCTGGACACAACAGCTATTCTTTAATCATTATATCTCAGCCTTCATTTGTCCCAAATAGCTAACTATCTCTCTACTGGGAAATTTGCTTAGTCTCAGGAAATGTGTGTCTGTTATTAGTTCAGATTACTTTTGCTAAATCACTGAATGTAATGTCCTCAGGGTAGAATAAATTAATGCATTTGTAAAGGTAATTTCATTAAGTACTTTTTCCACAGCAGTGATAAAAAGGATATAGAAAATTTCTACTGAATCCTTTAAAGTGGGTTTTATAGAAGACTTATACAGATTCTAATTAGTTGTAAACTGGACTTTGGTACTTTTCCCCATTACAATGATAGGTCTCTCTGGCCACTACCACCCTCTCTAGTGATTCCCATTGGGCCAGGCTAAAAAAGAACTATCCGACTTGGGTATGCCCTTTTGTCTTTCTCTACCTTGGTTTCTTCATTCACTCACTAGCAACCATTTATTGAGCCTCCTGTGAGTGCGTTGGGCAAGGAAAGAGATAGCTCAGACTCTTTTAATAAAGTGAAAGAATTAGACCTGTGGTTCTCAAAAGGTAATTTCCAACCTGTCCCATCAGCATGATGTTGGAACTTGTCAGAAATGCAAATTTACAACTTCTACTTCAGATATAATGCATCAGAAAGTCTGGAGGTGGGCCCAATACTTACGTTTAACAAGCCCTCCAGGAGGTTCTGACTTACATAAGAGTTGGAGAGCTGGAGTGTTCTGTGTTTGCACACAGAAGCTCTGCTCTGGGTTTCCTCACTGAGCTTTCTCTGAAACAAAACAAATAAGGCAAGGGATAAAGTCTATGGTATTCAAAGAAGCAGACTTTTTTCTTATGGAAGTTCTTGTCTGATAGAGACGTGTGTTGTGTGGGTATTGCAGGATAGGTATGTTATAGATAGAACCAACCTTTACGATGTCTTATTTTGCCGTGCATAATGTGCAGCCACATTTTCACCCAAACTTTCAGGAAAAATATCTTTCAATTTTTTAATTCAATTACTTATTTATTTATATTTAGATACTTGTTTTTGGTATTATAAAGGAATTTTAGCATTTATTTTTGAACATATGGTACAATAAACTTTATATAACAAATAATTATAAAACACAAAAACAAATACAAGGTACTGTAGGCACTGCCCTTGTGTTCATCCTTATTCTTCCTTCAAAAATGTAGGCAAGAAGTGTGCATTATACATGATGAAATACGGTAATTGTGGATTGGATGAAACATTTGCTTCTTATCTGTCTTCCTGTTCAGGGTCATTTCTCAGATTTCTTGGGCATCCAGCACCTCCACAACCCGATAATCTATGTTTCTTCCTTTTATACAATCTCTTGTCCATTGTCTTGACCAGAAATATAAGATCAGCCAATTCTTACAATGAAAAATGTATGATTAGCCCAAACCACGGAGATGCATAGGGTGAAACGCAATGTATTGTGAGCAGTTGACAGTGCAATTTTCTTGCCAGCCCAAGTGTTTGATCTCCACATTGGATGAATGTAAAGAAATCTGACCTTGCCAGATTTGTCCACTTTTCAGCTACTGAGTCTCTTGGAGGAATTTCTGCAAATGTGGGTTATTTTAGCAGTGAGAAATTTTAAAAATAACACATCAGCTGCCTTCTGGATCACAGCTTTGCTGACCTAATGATTTGCTCTGTCTTCAAGATTAACACTGATTCCCACAGACAGTTTGATTGTGCAGTGACTATTAACACAGGTATGAGCCCAGGAATAATGGAGCCTTAGATGTGAAGAATGAGCGGTACCTCTTGGAAATTTATGAATTAGTTTTATAACCACTTAAGCTTCCTTTAGATGTAGAATTATTGCCAGAGTTATAAAACCAAGTGGTATGTATATTTGGTATGTCCTGACAAGTGCTCTAAGTTCTGATCATCAACCATATTCTGCTAACGCCACCAGCAATGAATGGCTAGTGTTGCAATCAGATATACAATGGCATTCTGCCACAGGCAAAAGCATCCCTGGCTTTGGGGTAGGAGGTGCAAACTGTATGCATCTCACAAGAAATTAATGTAGCTCATGCTGCTGCTTCAGAGCACTGAGGGGATCGTTGGAGAGAAGATAAGGACGTGTGTAGATAATGAAACAAGCAGCTCAGAGGTCCCTAGATCCTTAATTCAGGAGACACAGGAGTTCCCTGGGCTCCATGGGGTTTGTTTGGGAAATAACCAGTGCTTAGGGACAGACAGGGAAGACGAGGGGTGCACCCCATCCCCACCCTACTCTCCCAAACCCTCTGCAGGAGATACTTGACTTGCCATCTTTCCTGTTCTTGGTTTTTATAACAGGCTTGAGTATAAGAACATTCATAGTCTCTCATCAATTTCTCCCCCAAATTTGACAGGGTATCATATGAATATAATAAAATTTATACATTTCTGCTGGAAAATTTTGTTTGTAAAAGTAAAGAGGTATTTAAAACCCAAAATTTGGAAGAATGCAGTTTTCTTTTTTATTTGTCTTTGTGATGGAAATTAAGCATCCCTTCATTTTCTCCTCTTAATTAATTTTAATTTTATTTGCTATAATTATAATTAAGGTATTATGAGCCCCTGATTAATTTCTGAATTGAGATATTGCAGCTGAAAATAGTTATTTAAAAAACAGGACTGCAGATTTCATGGGGATCACCCAGCCAGTAAGAAATGAACTTCGTGAAGACCGAGAAAAGCAGCCCTGACACCCAGGAGCTGGCCTGGTAGTGCTAGTGAGGCCTTGGTGTTCTGTTGAACATAGGCAATTTCACAGGACATCAGCATCAGACAAGGCCATTCTGTGATTATGATGGGTCAAACAAAAGCAAGACTGCCCACATCTGAACAGACAAAATAGAGCCTCAACCACGCCACAAAACACTGAACATCCTCCTCTCTGAGCTCGTAAGAGTGACTGCTGTTTCTTCACCAATTACATATTTAATCTCCCTCTGCAATGCCTGCCCTTACATGAGATTTATTCAGATAATCATAGACTTATTTCTTCTTTCTAAAAGTACCCAATCCAGAAACCTACTTCTTTGGACCTTCTTCACATCACTGTCAATTCCCCAATCCTGTAAGTCCTTTCCAACATTGTTTTACTAAGATACCCTACGGTTGCCCACGGTGTGCATTCTCCCTCCCTGCAATGAGTCCCATACACAACCTGTTCAACTACAAGTGTGTTCCAGGTGGTCTTTGGGTAGAGAGTATTCTGTAAGTGCATTTATTATTTGGTTACGTCCATTCTGGACAACATGCCAACCTCCTTAACCCTGGCCGTGGCTTGCTCCTACAGTAGCCTGTCCCCTCTCTGATTTCAGTTCTTCTGGGAGATTTGTTCTTAACAGTTTATATGCTGAAAAGAGTTTAGTCCTTTGGAAAGAAAGAGTCACCTTAGAATTCAAACTGAAACTGTGCTATTTAGGGTTCTCTAAAGAAATAGAACCAACAGGATGGGTGGGCGGATGAGGTGTATATGATATACCTTAAACATCTAACATACACTGCATGCCAGGAACTGCGCTAAGTGCTTTGTGTTGCGTTTTACATGAATTAATCTGTTTAGATCCTTGTGATAAGCCTGTAAGGTAGATATTATTACCCTTATTTTACAGATAAAGAAACCAAAACACAGAGAGGTAAATTAACTTGCCCAAGATTACACAGCTAGGGTTCAAATTCAAGTTGCCTAACTCCACATCCCTTATTCTTAGCTTTTACATTCTACTGCCTTTGAGATACTTCCTCTGTTTAGTAGAATCTAAATGGTAGTAAATTAGAATCCCAACTAGACCCAGAGTAACATACATAATTGCAGGAGAGCATAATAGTAGTTATTTAAATGTTTGTGTATTTTATTTTAGGATAAATGTCATTACCAATGTCATTTTTCTCAGTTATAATAGTTCATGAGTCCATTGATTAGACTCTTAAGAGAGTCATACATTATTATCAATATAGAACTATATAGATTTCACATAGTAAAAGTAAATATCATTCAAAGTATATTCCTCAGAGATACCAAGGATTATTTAAATTACAAACATATAGGAATCTGTCTTCTTTGAATACGATAGACATACATGTGGTGGAGGAATGGGAGATATGTATATGTAACATGAGAATTGAGTACAAGTGTGTTACGGTGTTGTCAGTTGTGTGAGTATTTCTCAGGTGGTTTTCTTCCCCATTGATAATAGCTTGTTGGGTATTTATACCTGCTGGTGTTCTTCAATTTGTCTGAGGGTATTTCATTAGTCTTTTGACCAGTTCTCTTTTTCAGTCTTCTATGTTCTCTGTCCCTAGTGACGGTGGCTTTACAACTGTCATGGTCTACTTGATCACTCCTTTAACACTAACCTACCATTTCTTCTATATATTTTTCAGCATTTGTATAATAGGTTAGCCATTTTACAATGCTGCAAATCTTTAAAACTTTTTAAATGTTCATTAATAAACCCAGAGCTTCTTTAACATTCACAAATGCATAAAAATATTTGAGTAAAAAAGCACTCAGAAAAATGCATAATCCTTACAATTACTTTTAATAAGCATTACATTGAACCCAAAATAATGTATATGTAAACATTATATATACTATATAATTCTAAGGTTAATATGAAAATGGCAAATGTGCAGAAACATATGAAATTCATAAACAGACATTACTTTTTTATCCTTTATCAATTTCAACCTTATAAATTAAAAGACATGGTTTAGGCATGATTATAATGTGCTTTCCTGTCCATTATCTATAGCAATCATGGGAAAAGCTATAACCACCTGAACCTTGGGGGAAAATATCTTAGCATTTTGCATATGAAATGTTCTTTATCATTTTCTATCTAACATCATTTGGGTTGCATTCATTTTCACATTCCTTCAGTTGCTCCTTATTGTTAATAACATTCTAAGTTTAATGCTTTGTACCGAAGAAGAGATGCCCACATGAAAAAACAAAGGGAAAGTTAGTTTAGTCATAACCTAACCTAGTCAAACACCCTCAGCGCGTGCAAACCCAGATAACATCATTAATATAATACAATTATATATATATATGTATATATAATTTTGTTTAAAGAGTATAAAATAATATATCACCTAGAGGAGATCAGTAGCTGGTTAAGGAACTTAAGATGCCCTATTCCTCCTGACTCCAAGTTCTGGACATTTTGACTGTGCTTCACCTCACAATACTTACAGACGTGGGGAGCACTCCAGAGCTGTGTCACGCCCCATACACACCAGGACAACATTTGTCCTCTTGCTGCAGCACTGTCATCATCTCTAGCTAGGCACTCGGGTTTGCATTCCCCACTGTGCCAACTCTTTTCCCCCTCGTTTATTGTGAAACCCACCGATCCCAGGTAGAATTCCCCTGCCCTCGGCTCCAGCTCCGCACTGGGCAGGGGTTCCTCCGTTTTTCCTTTTAGTGCTACCATCTCATATACTTCCTCATTATGCCATTTTCCTCCTTCTTTTCCTATGTTGTTTTGGCAGAAATAATGCAACTGTAAACCCAGTTTAGAACTCCACTGACGCCAATAGACATGTCTTCTAGATCTGAGTTCCTTAACCTCAGCACTAGTGACATTTTGGACTGGACGATGTTGGGGGTGGGGTGGGGGCTGTGAGGATAGTGATTGAAACCTATTGTTATTCATTGCCTCAAATTTAAAAGATAATTATTATTAAGCCCCCTTTTTAAGTGAGGAAATTTTTACACAGCCAATAAGTGGTAAAACCTGGGTTTGAAACTAGATCTCTCTGCCTACAACTTTCATCTTTTTTCTTCTGCTCAGTGCAAACCAGATTATTATTCAGCAATTTATATATGTGTTAGTTTTGGCTACTAATAAGTAAAATACTATAGACTTGGTAGCTCAAACAACAAAACATTTCTCATAATTCTATATTGGTAAGTTCAAGATTAAGGAGCTGGCAGATTTAGTGTCTGATGGGGACTTACTTCCCATTTCATAAATGGCTTGTCTTCTCCCTGTATCCTCACATAGCAGAAGGAGAGAAAGAGCATTCTGGGGCCTCTTTTATAAGGGCATTAATCCCCTTCATTAGGGCTCTACCCTCATGACCTAATTACCTCCCACAGTCCCCACCTCCTAATACCATCATAGTGGGGTTAGGATTTCAATATGTAAATTTGGGGAGGACATAAACCTTCAGTTTATAACAATATACATATTGCACATGGAGCAGTAAAGTAGCAAAAAAGGACACCAAAGAGCTACCTGTGTTCAGCTGTCATTATGTTATTAAAGTGTCAGTATCTTTTAAGAACACATAATTTTTCTAAAATTATGTTTTCTGCCTAAACGAAAAGTAATTTTTCTTTGAGAGTAATTAGATTCACAGGATTTTCCTTTTCGCAGGTGTATCTGGTCTCTCAGTTGAAGCTTTACAAAACAGATTTCAAACTGATGGGTGCTGATAACTGAAATGTCCAGATATAAATGGCTTCAGGTAAAGCTTGATCCAGCAGTTCAAATACTTTCACCAAGGGCTTTCTTTCCTGTCTTTCAATTGCCTCTCTAATGTCAATTTCATCATTAGATTCACAGTATGGAGCCAGCAGCTGTAGGGTACTATAAGAGTAATTCATGCCTCATGTTTCAAATGACACCATCCAAAAAGAAGAGAGATTCTTTTGTGTTAGCCACACAAATGAGAGTCAACTCCTTTTCCTCTTAACCCCTATAAAAATGTTTCCTTTGGCTCTCATTGAGTCATATATCATCCCTGAACCAATCTTTGCAGCCAGAGGGCTGGATGTGCAATTTCCTCTAGTGAATCAAGGCTCAACTTTGGGTTATGGGTAGGATCAGTCTCCTTCAAATTATAGAGCCAAAATTGGGAAGAGTCTTCTCAAGGAGAGTTAGGAATATGATTCCAGAAGATGGGGAATGGGTGCTACGGAGGGCCAAAGAATATATGCCTCTATACCAATTCTCTCAACCTGTCTCCTATAGTTGGGAGTTTTCATTATTTAATACCTACCCCATCCTTATTCTGTCTCGGAGTTTTTACCATAGACCTGTTTTGTTTGTTTGTTTGTTTACCTCGCATTTGTGGGAACTACTTAATAAGTGCCTACTAGACCAGTGTGGTGAACCAGTACCCACAGAACAGGTTAGAACAGGGCCAACCAAGTAAGAGGACAGCCCACTGCTTTTTGGAGAGGTCTCTCAACCAGGCCCTAACGTTCAATCAGAACTTCTCTGGATTATGTAGACTCCAGTGCCCAACTGTCCTCACTACAAGTAGGATCCCCCTTCATTCTTCAAGTACAAAGGAAAGTGACTTAACCTTTTTGAGCACCTACTATGTGCCAAGCAAGTCACATACACTGTATCATGTCTTCCTACAACCACCCTGAGGTAGGTATTACTAAACCATTTTAAAGATGAGAAAATGGAAGCTCAAAGAGGCAAAGTAGCTTGCCCAAAGTAATACCACTTATAAAAAACAGACCATGGGTTCAAACTGACATGTCTTTTACTCCAAAACTTGTGCTTTTTGTCGTCAAAAATGAACCCATCAGAAGATCAACAAATATATACATTTGTCATCAGAAGATCAACCAACAAATATATACATTTAGAAAGAATCCAATATTTATCAAGAAGTATGCTTAATGTCATTAGCTTAATAGCAAATATAAAGCCTTTCCCCTATTCCTTAGGAAGAAATGAATGGAAGAAGGAAAATAGAAAAGATAGAGTCTTGGTGTGATGATATCCTTAGCACTCCTAAAGGTACACAGAGTACCTAGAAAATCAGCATCACTTTGTAAGGACAAGAACACCCATAGCAACGGGGAAGTACGTTCTTCAGCAGAAGTGCAGTACATGACTTCTTTAGGCAGCCACACCAAGTACCCAGAGAAATTGGCAGCAGCTAGGGCGGCCCCACCGTAATGTGGGAATTGAAGCAGCACGTGAGAAAGAAAGTAAGCCAGCAGTATGATAATAGTTATAAAGTATTTCGGCTCTCCCCCCATATGGGTATACCCTAAGGGAATACCTGTTAGAGAAAGACAGCACAAAAATGCACATACATATGGGCTTTGCTAAAATTCAAACAATACAGTCTGGGATAGAACAAACGGGAAGAATGTTTGCAAATTCCAGGGCTACCTTGAAAAGTCAATGTAGCTGTAAAATGTGTGCTTGCTCTTTACCTGACAGGGTGTTATGTGGATTTCTCTCAGCTCTGGCGAGAACAAGGCCTTTAGCTATACCAAAATGCATCAGACAACCCCCTACCGAACTCGATCTCTGTATGCATTATACTTGTCATCCAAAACCCATGTGAACCTTTCACGGGTTGTGAGTTAAACTCAGCCCTTTGCCCGTGATCCATATTATGTGGTAGGACGGTGCAAGCATGAGTAGCCATTTCTCTACCGCATGTCTCAGAGAACGTGGGCAGTTGTGTTAGGTTTGGTTCGGTCTGCAGGTAGCCTAGAGCAGGAGCCCTCCAACTGGGTTTCCCAGACAACGAGGATTCTGACAGTCTCAAAGATGGCGATGGGTGGGGCCCGGAGGAAGCCTGTGCAGTTCTTCCCTCCGCCCAGCTCCGGGCACCTCTGGGCACCCCCACAGCAGTCTGCTTCTGATACTGGAGTTCTCTGGGAGATTGTGTCTGCAAACAACATTTCCCCACTAACAAAGGTTCCCAACACAGTCCTAGAAGGAAGTACCACGTTTGTGCCTTGGAACGCTCTGAGTGGTTCTCAGCATTGACAGTCCCTAAAATAATGTGGAAGTCAACAGCTACAGAGGATATTGACTTTGGGGGGCGAGTGTCTCCTGAATTTGTCTGGCAACATGTTAGTTGGTATATAACAGTGCTGGTCACGACATGCAGAAGATGGAACTTCCGTAAAGAGCATCCATCATATTCTGAACTGCTCTCCCAATTTTTAAATCCTTGTACTACTTCACCCGCATCCAGCAAGGACCTGCAATGATAAGTTCTAAGGAGAACTTAAGCCTATGGATTCCCACCAACTATGGAGCAGCGAAAGAAAGTTACAGGCTGTTTTCTACCTGACCAGCCACCTAAGAGTGTTAGGAAATGCATTTAACACATGGGTTGGGAAGTCACGCTATGTTTTGAGGTAGCTTGAGCTCCTCTGAAAAATACTGATCTGACAATTCTAGTATAAAATGAAAAGCCCAGTTAGTTTAATTCTATCAATATAAAGTAAATTATAGATAAATATACATGACAAATATATACAGAACATAACATATACAAATATATACATGCATAACAACAAATCAGTACTTCATCAGTGTAGAAAACTGGTCAGTTTGTAGATCGTAGTTTTATAAACATTATCAGCAAATTACGGAACGAAATGAAACCCCTGTTCAAATTCCTCTCCTGTTTCTGTTAATGTGTTGGAACCTGTAGCGTGATGTCTGGGTCTAAATCTCCCCCACCTTATAAAGATGAGACAACAAAGCCTCTTGCCTCCCAGCAGAGCTATCGTGAGAAATAATAAAAAGATGCCACTGTGCTTTAGCCTCTGCAAATTGACAGTGTCAGAAGCTGAAGAAAGTGGAAAGATTCTACAAAAAGAGTTCTCTCTCCCAACCAGGTGGTGGATTCTTTGCTGTTGCTGATGGTTACATAGGAACAGTGGTGAAAAATGTTCAGCTGGGAAAATAGGGAGGATTCCAGGGGCATGCCCCAAAAGATGCGACCCACTGTTGAATTCCGAGCATTCATTTCAGTGATGGTGGGAAACACAATTGAAGCTTCCATCTGGGTGACTGAATTCCTTTTTCCTTCTCACTGAACCCAAAGCTACTGCTGTTCAGTCCTCTGCCACTGAGTCTTGAGACAGTGTTTTATTTCTTCCCCATAATGAGGACGCCCTGGTGGCACTTTCACTTGGTAGAGAAAATTCCCTGTGGTCTTCTTCCCAGTGCCTGCAGACACTTATCAACACTCTGGAGGAGATCTGTGGGTATAAAAGAATGCTGTTCACATATTGGGCCTGCGTTTGTGCCTGTTCAAGAATCTGTCATGTGGAGTAGTTCGAGGAATTTTACCAGCAGCTCCTCCTTAAGTGAAAAGAATCATTAAGTCAGTTCCTTTAGAGCACATGGCATCTTTAATATTTTTCACGGGTCATTTGTGGAGAAAGTATTGTCACTGCTCACACCACAGCAGTCCCCAAAATAGAAGATGCTGCAGACAGATTTAACAAGGGCCCTGCCTCACCTCACTGCACAGGGCTGATTGGCTCATTCCCGTCCCACACAGCTCACCCAAAGCAAGAGCCAGTCCACTACCTTACAAGGATTCACCCACAAACTCCCAGATTTCCAGAACTTCACATTCCACTTTCAAAATTTGCAGCAGCCATGAAGAAGGAGCTTGTAGTGAAGATAGCCAGAAATGAGCAATAAGAGAAGGGCCCGCAGCAGCCAGGGGAAGTGACATGCTTCAGACACACCAATCTGTCACCCCGCAGGTTTACTTACGTGCTACATTTGCCTTCAGAGGGTTTATACACCACTCAACAGTACCCTCCACCATGATTCCCTGTACCTGTCTGGCCAAATAACATAGCTTAAAAGCGTCAAAATTAATGGGCAATGATTTGGTGACTATTAAGATGCTTTTGGGTATTTTAAATGGGTAAAATAATAGATTTGCTCCTATTATGCCAAACCAGATGCAAATATTGGAGCTCAGAGGGCCTTTGGAATCAACCCATTGGTATCACTTATTTGGCAGCTGGGGACACTGAGGCCCAGAGAGGTTAAGTCACAGGTCCAGGATCACACAGTAAGTTTAGTGAGAAAACTAAGACCCAACCCCACATCCCCTGACTCTAAGTTCAGTGTTCTTTCTACAAGACCCAAGAGCCCTTGGCTGTTGTTCATCATCTGCCATCTCAGCCTCCGAGTTTGCACCTTGACCTGGTAATCTCACTGCCTGCACTCCGCACAGGTGTCCCTGGAGCTTTTTCTAATGCAGATTTTCTGGGGAACAAGTTGCTTATGTGGCAGAACACTATAATGAGATATTAGTTTGTATGTGTGTTTATCCCCACCCTACCTGCTCTACACACACACACACACACACACACACACACACACACACACACACACACTCCATTTCAATGCCAAGCAAGTAGCCAGGGGCTCACTGTACTTCTTTAAGACACAGGGATATGTGCCAGGAAAAACAGCTCAAGCTACATCAACTCATTGACTTTTCTCATCTTTTATCAAAGCGTATACTCAGGGGAGAAGGATAGTCACCGAGACAATAAAAGAGGGACAACGTGGGTGGGTCTTCCAATGAATGGGACACATGTGCTGCTGCTGGGTGAGAGAACTGCTACGAGTTAGCAAGACCCCAAAGGGGACGACCACATGGGGCACCGAAGGAGGCTGCACCTCGGGCCCTGGGGCTCGGAGTCCCAGCAAAGATGCCTGTGCCCGAACTGTGGCACAGAAGCAGTGGGGCCACTGGAACTAGAAGGACCTGCGTGAGCAGGACACTGAGGGCTCGAGGGCTGCCCAGGGCGGTGTGGACCAGCACCCCGAGGGCCTCTCTGGTGCCCTGTTGAGATCCTGTAGCAGGGTGTTCAGCCCCAGCCTGCAAGGCACATGCGGCACAGGGTGGCTGGGAAGGCGGCCCAACACAAAATCATAAATTGACTTAAAACATTACAAGACTTTTTGTGATTACATGTAGCAATGTATTTAATGTATGGGCCCAAGACAACTCTTCTTCTTCCAGTGTGGCCCAGAGACACCAAAAGGTCGGACACCCCTTCTAGGAGAATTCCATTAATGACCACGGAATAAGTTTCTGTGGCCCAGTGTGATGGTGGCTCAAACTCAGACATAAATTCACTTTTTTAAAACATGGTATTTTTAAATACCCTAGTTTATAGGCAAGATTTTTACCTACTACATTTGTATTAAAGTTTTTATCAAAGCATGGGTATTGCATTCATCTCAACAACTGGAATCCTTTGTTTTCAGCATACAGTGAGACCCAAGTTCGAAATTAATGATTTGACCCTGAAAGATATTGGGTGCAGTGGAGGTTTTGTCTGCTCTGTGAAGCCTTTCCTGACCAGCCGTCCTCTGGGCTCCCACTGTATCTTGTAAATGCATCTGTAATTGCACTTGTCCCTCTGCATTATAATCACTTGCGTACAGGACTAGCTCCCCTGCTAGGCTGCAAGCCCAGTGTATGTACTGTTTGCCTTATTCTTCAAAGCACCCCCAGCAACCAGCACAAGTGCAGGCACCCAGAGTAAAGCAGTAAGTCTGTATTATACTGAAGTCGGATCCGTGGCTTTTCTGTAGTATTTTTTTCCTCAAAAGAGTTTCAGAACAAATTGAGGATGAGCAGTTCAGACTATACATGTAATTTTATTTTGAGGTTTAAAAAACCAAAGCCTGTGCAGTCTTCATTCGACCCATTGAACATCAGAAAGCCTGAGGTTATTTAGAAGGTGTGATGTGTCTAGCTTTCCAATTTTGTGGCTCTTCTTGCTTTCAACTCAGGTCAGTTCAACAAACAATGCGAGTACCTACTATGTTTGGGGCACTTTGCTCTGTGCTGTGAGAAAGCACGCACACACACACACACACACACACACACACACACACTCACACTCACATAATCAAGAAGTTCCCAGCTTATTGGGGAGTGTAAATAAAAGTAATCTAAGTGGTGGAAAAAACCATGCTGCAAATTCCCTTACATCAAATCCTCTGTAGCGCCCTCTTCCAGGATGGACATAAGCCCAGCTGACTGAAACTCTGCTACAAATGCCAGCCAGGGGCAGTCCCACAAGGGTGGCTGCAGTCCCATGAAGGCTCTGAAAGCAAGGAATTGGGTTCACATCTTTTATTTGGATCTGGACATGGATATAATATTTGCCTCAGAAGTTTGGTGAGAATATATCACACTTAAGAGTGTAATGTAAAAAGAGTTATAATGAAAGACTATCAAAGAAAGAATAAGTATATAAAACATATATCAGGGAATTAAGTGGAGAAGAGAGAATATAAAGGAATAGAAAGGGTAAATGAAGTATATGTAATCAAAAAAATTAAACACAAAGAAGAGAGACTGAACAGAGGTTGAAATTGGCAGTTAAATCCCAGCGGGACTATCAGAGATATGATATCCTGAGAAAGATGAAATTACTTAAAGGCAGGGCTAATTGAGTTCACCATAAATGCTGCACAGGAACTGAGGAAGTCATGATTTAAAAGGGTAAAATAGTTGATTCATTGTAAGAGGTAGAAGGTGGCTGGACTGGGATGCAGCCAAATTTGGGGGAAGGTGAGTTGGCTGGGGAGGAACAATAGGAAGTTGATGGAAATTTATGGGGGAGAAATGCAAAATACATGAACTGAAGGAATCAGTGAGGGAAAGAGCCCCCTCCCCAAGCCACTATATTATTTACTCAGGAATCGAATAACGTGTTTTGAACTGCAGCCCCCAAGGAGGTTCCTATGACCAGATTGGCCATTTCCATGACCTGCCCTGTCAAAATCAGCCAGTTCTTCACTCAGGATAAAAAAAATAAGTAGCTCTGCTTCCAGAAGTTTGCCTTGTTTGTTATTAAATCAGAGGTTCAATATTGGATCAAAGCCCCAATGACACATTAATTTTTTATTATAGTTTCTGTTTAGCATTATTCTGTATTAGTTTCAGGTATACACAAGTGGTTAGACAATCATGTATTAAGAGTAGTCTCCCTGCTCCTCCATATTTCAAGTACCACCTGGTCCCACACACAGTTTCCACAGTATTGGCAGCTGCGATCCCTATGCCGTGTGACTATTCTGTAATGTCAACTTGCACTTCTTAACCTGGTCACCTTTTCCACACCCAGCCCCCAACCTTCCTCCCCTCTGTCAATTAACACCGTTCTCTGTATCTATGGGTCTGTTTTTATTTTATTCTTTGGATTCCACATATAAGTGATGCATTCCTTCTTCATTAAGTCTTAATTTTTATTGAAATAAAAAGAAAGTGTATCTGCAGTCATTCAAAGAAATTCAGTGTAAAGTTCAAATGTTATCTGCGTTTACTTTCCAGTTCCTGAAATTTGCCACAGCCCCAAGATTTAGAGACAGATACAAAAGCTAGTTTTCCTAAGTACCTTAAAGGCAATTTTGGGGGCACTGATTAGCTCTCTTTTGAGAATAAGTGGACCTTTAGAAATTAAAACTTACTTGATTTTTTCAGTGTATAAAAGTAATGAACATAAAATGCATCTATTGTTCAATCATTCAAAGAAATCCACTGCTAACAATCTGATGTATGTCCTAATATTTTTATGTGTATTTTATGCATAGTTGGGTTCATACTATATTTCATATGTGGCTTTTTTTGACTTACCGAGAAGGACAATTAAAAACTGGTTTTTTAAAGTAGGATGCCTGAATCTAAAGTGCTGGGTGCTTGGAAGCTTTCGTCTCCCAATTTCTGCAACAAGATCTTAACAAACTCTTTAAGGGGAAGTAAAATTCAGCATCAAAACTGACCGTAAATTTAGAGGAACCATTCAGAGGCTCACAGCCAGCAAAATCAGCCCATGCTAAAGCCTCTCCCATTTCTGTGCCTTTGCCAAGTGACTGAACTGGAGAGAAAATTTAACTATTGCCTTCTGACTTTAATTAATGTTTAATTCTCAGTAGCAAAAATACACTTCCTCTTGTAGGTTCTCATTACGTTTCTCTGACTCGGTTAACGCTGTGTTTATCAAGATGTGAATATTTTCTCTAATTACCGTGATTTTGGCCGCGTGTCACACTGTCAGAGATCATCACAGATGTGTACATGCTTCTCCCCTCCCTCCCCTGGAAACCATCCAGTCCTCTCTGGAAATTAAATGCAGTAAAAGGTCTAATAAAGGGGAAAAAGTCCAGGCATATCATGTCTCATTTCAAGCCGTTCCAGAATAAAACCAGAAAGTATTCATCAGGGCGATGAGATGTGCGGTCTGTTTAAATATTAAGGATACGGATGCAGAGTTCTGTTACTTATGATACATTTCATTATTGGAAGATCCAATTCATTCTGCCGAACAAGAATGCTGAGATGATTTATGCTCTCAGAAGCACATTGCCCACTCCTGGTATTTCCTCTCCTGTGCAGAGAGATCAATGAGGACGTAACCCTTGGCCTCTCCACCCCTTCAGTGCCCCTGCCCTGGGTGGAGTAAGTTTCATGAGCATCAGCCAGTAGGGAAGAAGTAGACATGCGGGGCTCAGCTTCTTCCTCCTTCCCTCCCTGTGGGAGCCAGGTACCACAGGAAACTCGTTCTAGTCTGTTCTGTCTTTGTAGGAAGGCCTGTGGTGTTCTAGCACTGTCTCTGCTTGAGAGGGTCAGCCCACCTAATTCTGGGGGTGAGTACTGGGAGATCCATCTAATCACATCCACTAACCCAGCCTTGGGAAGTATCAGGGCACCAGCTTGCTCTCTTACACCTCCTCTTCTTAATTGATTTGAAACACTTGGTGGGCGAAAAGGGTGCTATTTAGTGGCTCCTTTAAAAGTGAACATCCTCCAACACAAATGTCGGTAATTAAAAACAAAATGAAACAAAAACACCACTCTTTTTTAGGCGTTATGTTTTTAAGTAGTACTTTTTTTTTAATTAGTCGCTCTTGTTCTAAATTTGCAGTGTGAATTCTGTAATACATTCTGCCTTTTGGTGTTTAATTCTGGATCTAGTTAATTAAAAGGCAGGAGAGAGAAGAAACCTAGCTGTCAAAGGTCAGAATTTTCCTTGATGGGAAGCTATTCCTCTTCATGCATTGATATTTCTCCCCCTGTGGTACTAGGAATTATTTTCCCCATTTTCCTGAGACAGGTGAGGTGGTGTGGCTTGCCCAAGTTCTCACAGCTGGATAGCAGCGCAGCAGGGAATTGAACTGCCCGGCTCCAAGGCCAGAGCTTTTTCTTCAGGAAAACTCTTACTACATCTCTTCCTCACAACCTCTGCCTACCCTTTCACTGTCAAGGTCATTAGGAGAAGGCGAGGAGGAAGAAAGGATAAAAAAATGGTGCCATGATAAAGACTACTTGGAAGAGTAAAGTGGTTTGCCTAGGAGCCATCTTTATCCTAAACTTTCTTGAGTATACATTTTTTGAGTTATTTTTTTCCTGCCACCTAACAGATTAATCCATTACATATGAAACAGGGATTTAGCAGAATTTCTCTTATTTCAAGAATTTAATTTTCCCACTTATTTTTTTTTTGGGGGGAAGCCTTGTGGGAGATTACCTATTTTATTTTATTTATTTATTTTTTAAAAGATTTTTTATTTATTTATCTTTAGAGGGGAAGGGGGAGGAGAGAGGGAGAGAAACATCAATGTGTGGTTGCCTCTAGTGCTTCCCCTGCTGGGAACTGGCCTGCAGGGAACTGGTCTGCAACCCAAGCATGTGCCCTGACTGGGAATCGAACTGTGATCGTGTGGTTCTCAGGCCTGCGCTCAATCCACTGAGCTACACCAGCCAGGGCGAGATTACACATTTTAAAAAGTCTTATTTGAATATTCTCTTGTTTTGCTCTAAAAATTCTTTGCAATTGCAAGACAATTCTGATGACTCTTCCAAATTGGTTCCCTTGGTTTGAAAATGTCACTACAAAAAGTCAAAATTTCTTGAGTGTATTACTCGGGGAATTCTTGCCTCTGTGAGAAGGTTACAGTTCATTCATGTCCCTGCAACAACTGAACACATATTCTCCAGAAACATCCATGTAAACTTTGCTCACTATTGATTCCCTTATAAATAGAGCAGCCTGGTCTCCTTCCTGTACCTTTAGACAGTATCAGGGAGAATACTGCAAGGATTTATTAAGTTGAGGGAAATATAACCCAACTGGAAACTCATGTCCCAAGAGTACAGAGTAGGGCCCCAGAGGTCAAGGCGAATTCTATAGAGCTAGAGTATGTGCTCCCAACTCAGGACTGTCATTTGCCTAGAAGGGCTTCATCAATGTGTACTAAGTGAACTAAAGCAAAACTCTGGATGAATCTTAACGAGGGAATTAGACAGCCATAGCATGCTCCAACTAGAATTCATCCAGAGACATCTATAGGTGTGGGTATGTGGGTTCGATGCCTCCTTCCTTTGTGTCGTTCCTTCAGATCTCGAATTTTAAGTCCCAGAACTCTGACTTCTAAGGTGTGTTTTTTGAAGACTGAAAGAGAGAAAGCTGGGATATTAAAATTTCCTATAAAGTGTAATCATTCATAAGTAATTCTCTGTGCCACCTGGCATTTATATGGTGGTAGATGTGGGGAAGTTTGCATTTATATTTTATTGGTGCCTAATGAACTTTCTAGCCATGACCAGCTCCAGGGCTGTGTTGTTTGAGAGTGAAGAAGTGCGGTTCTTCATGTCATAAACTGGCGTTCCAGATCTACATATCCTCCCCCACACTGCCCCCCATTCCTTTCATGATTGTGCGCCTTTGCCTGTCTGTACCAGCAGAGGGGGAGAGAGAACAGACCAGCGTTTGTTGTGTTAGAGAAGTGTCCCACACAGAGAACTGTTGAATTGTACTCTCCTTACAGCTACGTGGGAGCTGTGAGCATCACTGGTGCCAGTTCACAATGAGGCAGTCAGCTGCGTTCTCAGTGCCTAGGACTTGGAACTGCTGAATCTGCAGCTGTTGTGACTTTTTCTCTCTCTTTCAAAAAAATTTTGTTTAAGGCCTTCAGCATCTTTCATTGATTTTGTTAAAACCAAATAGGTACATGCTGTACTTTTATTTCCTTAAGTTTCATTTAGACCAGATGATGTTTTTATGCAGATTTTTGTGAGGAAAATAGTTTCCTATCTGCTTTGATTTATTGATCATTTTACAGTGCTCAGAATTACCAAGGGCACTTATTCTGAGTCAAGTTCTCTGGCTGATAGAGCACCAATGCCCCCTGCTGATACATTTCCGGAAACTTTCCTTTGGAAAATGAGAACATTACCCCATCTTCCAGGCACTTTTCACCAGCCTTGCCTGAAAAGGACATGGGTTTCTAGGGTCATCTCAGTCGGCTTTATTAGCTTCTCATTAGTGTAATTTCTTCTATTAGTCTTTACTAATGCAGCTAGAAAGTTATTTCATGCTTGGCTGGCTTTATTATAAAAACAGCTTTAAAGGTATCAACAGAGCTTTATACCTGACAAAATGAGAACCAGAACTAACATTCGATTATGGCGATGTAATTCTGTTACATTCTATTTACATTTAATGGGAAAAGTCCTTCGGATTACCTTCATATTTATCTTCCTGTTGCTTCTGTATTTATAGAATTCTGTCTTAAAGAGATTTTAAAACCCAATGCTCCTGATTTACTCAAATCCTTTCTGTCCTCCTCTATCAAGTGATTTCTTGGTTTCCCCTAGCGATAGAGAACATACCACCTAATCAAAGCAGTCATTGTGTCTTTGAATAATCCTGACAAAAAGTTCATGCAGAATTTTTTTGGTTCAGCATCTAAATATTAGGCCAGTTTCTACCCTTTTCTGCTGTAAGAGCTTTTGCAATAGCAAATCTAATTCCTCTTAATTCTTCAAATATTTGGAAAGAAAGATTATGTTCTCCTGACATTCTTCTCTTCCCCTAATACTGTCAACTGCCAGAAAAAAAAAAGACAAATATTTCTGTAAATGTTTGACCAAAGGGACAAAATCTTAGAATACCAGCAGAATATAAAATTTCTATTGTCAAATGATGTGCTAATTACTAGTTTCTCTCTGTATCTATAACTCCCTGGTTACCACCATACACTTTAAAAATGCTCATTTTTGAACTCAGTAAAAAGAAAAAGGAGACACGTTCCACGTCTATAATAGTGTGGTTTGAATATTCCCAAGAACATCCAATCTCAGGGCTTCATAAATGCCTGGAAATCATTATATCTCCCTGCTCAGCCCACATATTCTGAAGCAAGCCGTGTCAGATGAAGATTTTGAGTGAATTTGGACTGAGATGTTTTAATCAGCAAAAGCCTCAGAAAGCCAATTGGGTCTTTGTGAAACTCATCATTTCCCCTGAGTTTTGCAACTTCTCTTCATGCAGCTGCAACATCTAAACTCCTGGTGCTTTCTAGGCAACCCACTCCTCCCCCGTCTTTCATTTGCAGTTCCTTTTGCTGTGTAGGTAGCCAGTAACTAAGGCCGTTGCCATATTTTACATCAACCGTAATGAAACAATGACCTTAAGCCAAACACGTATAGCCACATTCATTTTGCTAGGCTTGCTCTGCCACTAAGTCTTAAAAGTTGTTCTTTGCTATTATAGTTTTCCTAAAATAATGCAAGGTGGTTTTATTTGAGGGAACCATTTATAACATTTCTTTTTTAAAAAATTGTATTGAATTTTTTGGGGCGACATTGGTTAGTAAAATTATATAGGTTTCAGGTATATAATTCTATAGTACATCCTCTGTATATTGTATTGTGTGTTCACCACCCAAAGTCAAGTTTGTTTCCATTTATCTCGCCCTTTGTGCTGTTCCTCCTGCCCCCATCCCACTTTCTCTCTTATAATCACCATGTTGTTGCCTGTGTCCTGAGGGGTTTTTTTTGCTTAATCCCTTCCTCTTTTTTACCTGACTCCCCAAACCCCCCTCCCTTCTGACAGCTGTCAGTCTGTTTCTGTATACATATGAGAGTCTGTTTCTATTTTGTTTGTTCATTTTGTTCATTAGATTCCATACCTAAGTAAAATTGTGTAGTATTTGTTTTTCTCTGACTGGCTTATTTCACTTAGCACAATAATCTCCAGGTTTATCCATGCTGTTGCAAAAGGTAAGATTTTCTTATTTTTTATGGACAAATAGTATTTCAATATGTAAATGTACCACAGCTTTTTTTTTATCCACCTATCTACTGATGGACACTTGGGCTGCTTCCAGACCTTGGTGATTGTAAATAATGCTGCACTGAACATAGCAGTTCATATATTTTTTTCAAATCAGTGTTCCTGGTTTCTTTGCCTATAGTCCCAGAAGTGGAATTGCTGGGGCATAAGGCAGTTCCATTTTAAATTTTTTGATGTATTTCTAACTGCTTTTCACAGTGGCTGCACCAGTCTGCATTCTCACCAACAGTGCGCAAGATGGGAATTTTCTCTACATCTTCACCAACACTTGTTGTTTGTTGATTTATTGATGATAGTCATTCAATGGCTATCTCACCTGACTAGTGCGAGGTGGCATCTCATTGTGATTTGAATTTGCAATTTTCTCATGGTTAGTGATGATAAGCATCTTTTCATATGTCTTTTGGCCATCTGTGTGTCCTCTTTGGAGAAGTGTCTATTCAGGTGTGTGTTTTTTAGTGTTGAGTTATACAGGTTCTTTATAAATTGGAAAATAATCCTGCCCTGGCTGGTTTAGCTCAGTGGATTGAGCATGGGCCTGCAGACCAGAGGATCACAGTTCCATTCCCAGTCAGGGCACATGCCTGGGTTGCAGGCCAGTGCCCAGCAGGGGATGCTCGAGAGACAACCATACATTGATATTTCTCTCCCTCTCTCCTTCCCTTCCCCTCTAAAGATAAATAAATAAAATCTTTTTAAAAATTGGAAAATAATCCTTTATCAGATGTATCACTGGCAAATATGTTTTCCCATTTGGTGGGTTGTCTTCATTTTGTAGATGGTTTTCTGTGCTGTGCAAAAACTTTTTAGTTTGATGTAGCCTCATTTGTTTATTTTTTCCTTTGTTTCCCTTGCCCAAAAAGATACACCAGAAAAAAATATTGCTACCAGCAATGTTCAAGTTTTTACTGCCTATGTTTTCAGCTAAAAATTTTATGGTTTTAAGTCTTACATTTAAATCTTTAAACCATTTTGAGTTTATTCTTGTGCGTGGTGTAAAAAGTTGGTCTAGTTTCATTTTTGCATGTATCTGTCCAATTTTTCCTACACTGTTTATCGATAGACTGTCTTTACCCCATTGTGTGTTCTTGCCTCTTTTGTCAAATATTAAATGAACGTATAGGCATGAGATTATTTCTGGGCTCTCTATCCTGTCCCATTGACCTATTTGTCTGTTTTGATTACTATGGCCTTAGAGTATAGTTTGGTACCAGGTAGTGTGATCCTCCAACTTTGTTCCTCTTTTTCAGGATTGCCTTGGCCATTTGGGATCTTATTTGGTTCCATATAAATTTTTTAAATCCTTGTTCTACTTCTGTGAAATATATCACTGGTATCTCCATAGGAATTGCACTGAATCTGTAGATTGCTTTGTAGTATGGACATTTGATATTATTTCTTCCTGTTCATGAACGTGGTATATGCCTTACTTGTATCATCTTCCATTTCTTTCTTTAGTGTCTTATAACTTTCCAGATATAGTCCTTTTATATCTTTGGTTAAATTTATTCCTAGGTATTTTGTTTCTGATGCATTATAAGTGAAATTGTTTTCTTAATTTCCCTTTCTGATAGTACCTTATTGGTGTATAAGTATGAAACCAATTTCTGGATATTTATTTTGTATCCTGTTACTTTATTGGATTTGTTGATCAGTTCTAGTAGGTTTTTTTGTGTGTGTGTGTGAAATCTGTAGAGTTCTCTACAGTATCATGCCATCTGGAAATAGTGAGAGTTTTACTTCTTACTTTACAATTTGGATACATTTTAGGTTTTCTCCTTGCCTCATTGCTGTGCCTAGGACTTCCAGTACTGTTTCGAATAAGAGTGATGAAAGCAGACCTTCCTATCTTATTCCTGATCTTAAGGGGAACACTTCTAGTTTTTGTCCATTGAATATGATGCTGGCAGTGGGTTTGTCATGTATGGCCTTTATTATAGGTATGTTCCCTCTATTTCCACTTTGCTAAGAGTTTTTATCATAAATGGGGGCTAGATTTTATCAAATGCTATTTCTGCATCTATGAATATGATCCTGTGATTTTTATCCTTCATTTTATTTATGTGGTATATCATGTTTATTGATTCGCAGATATTGTACCAACCTCACATCACAGAATAAATCCCATGTGATCATGATGTATAATCTTTTTATGTATTGCTGGATGTAGTTTGCTAATATTTTGTTGAGAATTTTAACATCCATGTTCATCAGGGATATTAGGCTACTTTTTTTTAAATTTGTAGTTTCTTTATCTGGTTTTGAAATTAGGATAATGCTGGCCTCATATTATGAGCTTGGGAATCTTTCCTCCACTTTAATTTTTGGAATAGTTTGAAAAGGATAGAGGTTTGTTCTTTGGATGTTTGATAATATTCTCCTGAGAGGCCATCCAGGCCAGGACTTTTGCTTGTTGGGAGTTTTCGATAACTGAATCAATTTGTTGTAATCAGCCTATTCAGATTTTCTGATTCTTCCAAATTCTGTTTTGAAAAATTGTATGTTTTTAGGAATTTATCCTTTTGTTTAGATTGTCCAATTTGTTGGCAGATAGTTGTTTATAATATTTTTCTTATAATACTTTGTGTATATATAGTGTTAGTTCTTCTTTTTTGTTTCTAAGTTTATTTATTTGAATCCTTTCTTTTTTTTCTTGGTGACTCTGGTTAAATGTGTGTCAATCTTATTTATCTTTTCAAAGGACTAGCTCTTGGTTTCATTGATTGTTTTGTGTATTGTTTTCTTAGATTCTATTTCATTTATTTTTGCTCTGATCTTTATTATTTTCTGTCATCTACTGACTTTGGGATATGTTTGTTGTTTCTCTTCTAGTTTCAAGTGTAAAGTTAGATCATTTATTTGAGATTTTCTGCATCTTGAGGTAGGCCAGTATTGCTATAAATTTCCCCCTCCAAACTGCTTTCACTGTGTCCCATAGGTTTGGGGTTGCTGTGTTCTCATTTGCACTTGTTTTAAAATACCTTTTGATTTCTTCTTTAATCTTGGTATTGACCCATTCATTGTTTACTAACATGTTATTTTGTGTATTATTCAGTTTTTTTCTTGTGAATGATTCCTAGTTTCAGACCATTATGGTCAGAGAAGATGCTTGACAAGATTTCACTCTTCCTAGAATTTATTGAACTTATTTTGTGTCCTGGCATGGGGTCCATCCTAGGAAATTTCTATGTGCACTCTAAAAGAATGTATATTCTCCTGCTTTGAGGTGAAATGCTCTGAAGATACCAATTAAATCCATCTAGTCCAGTGTGTCCTTTAAGGCCACTGTTTCTTTGTTGATTTTCTGCTGGAAGATCTATTCACTGATGTCATTGGGGTGTTAAAATCCCCTATGAAGACTGTATTTATGTCGATCTCTCCCTTTATGTCCATCAAAATTAGCTTTACATATTTAAGTGCTCCTATGATGGGTACATAAATATTGAGAGGGTTATGTCTTCTTGTTGGATTGATCACTTTGTCATGATATAGTGTCCTTCTTTGTCTCTTATCATAGCCCTTGTTTTAAAGTCTGTTTTGTCAGATGTAAGTATTGCTACCCCAGTTTTTTAATATCTTTTTTTATCCCTTTACTTTTAGTCATTGTGTATCTTTCATTTTGAGGTGGGTCTCTTGTAGGCCACATGTATATGGGTCTTTGTTTTTTTATCCACTAGCTACACTATATCTTTTTTTAAAAAAGAGATTTTATTTATTTATGTTTAGACTGAAGGGAGGGGAGGGAGAATGAGAGGGAGAGAAACATCAGTGTATGGTTACTTCTCGTGTGCCACCTATAGGGGACCTGACCTGCAACCCAGGCAAGTGTCCTGACTGGGAATCGAGCCACTGACTCTTTGGTTCACAGACTGGCACTCAATCCACTAAAGCCACACCAGCCAGGGCAGCTACCCTATATCTTCCTTCTGATTGGAGCCCTTAAGCCATTTACATCTAAATTGATTATCGATAGATATGTATTTATTGCCATTTTATTCTTTATATTTATTCCTCTGCTGTTGTTTTTCTTCTTCTTCTTCTTCTTCTTCTTCTTCTTCTTCTTCTTCTTCTTCTTCTTCTTCTTCAAGAAGACGAACATTTCTTGCAATATTGGTTTGGTGTAAATAAACTCCTTTAGTTTGTTCTTGTCTGGGAAGATTTTTATTTCTCCTTCAATTTTAAATGCTAGCCTTGCTGGGTAAAATAGTTCTGGTTCTAGATCTTTTTCTTTCATTACTTTGAATATTTCACACGAATCCCTTCTGCCCTGAGAAGTTTCTGTTAAGAAATCAGCTGAAAGTTTTATGGGAGTTTCCTTGTAGGTAACTGTCCTTTTCTTTATTCTTTTTAAAAATTCTCTCTTTGAGTAATGAAACTAAAAAATAATAAAATAAATAAAAATAAAAATAAATAAAAACAAATTTACAGAAAGATTCTGTCGTCGTCTTTAACCTTTGCCAGTTTAATTATGATGTGCCTTAATCTGGACCTGTTTCGGTTCATCTTGTTTGGGAATCTCTGCAATTCTTGGATGTTCTTTTTCCTTCACCAGGTTAGGCATGTTTTCAGTCATTATTTCTTCAAATAAGGTCTCAATCTCTTCATCTCAGTCTTCTCCCTCATCTGGTACCCCTATGATGTGGATGTTGTTATGCTTCACGTTGTCCCAAAGTTCCTGTAAACTATCCTCATTTTTTAAGTATTTTTTCTTTTTGCTGCTATGATTGGTTGTTTTCTGCTACTTTGTCTTCCAAATTGCTGACTCAGTCCTCTGCTTCATCCAAACTACTATTTATTCCTTCTAGTATCTTCTTCATTTCAAATATTTGTATCCTTCATTTGTGACTTTTTTTTTATGGTTTCCATGTCCTTTTTCATCTGTGGTAGTTCTCACCAAATTCCTTGTAATTTTCACTAAGTTGCTTGATCATCCTTATAACCATTTTTTTAAAAACTCATATATCTGGTAAATTGCTTACCTCCATTTCATTTAGCTCTTTTTCTGAAGATTTCTCCTGCTCATTCATTTTGCTGTCCCCCCCTTTTTGTCCCTCACATTTTGGCTTCCTCTTTGTGTTTTCTGTGTATTAGGTAGAACTGCTGTGCCTCCCAGTCTTGATAAGATGGCCTTATGTATTAAAAAAGCAAGACTTGTTTAGGTAACTTAGTAGAAGTATATGATCAGTCTATTGGATACTTGCAGGAAAGAGCTGAGATGAAATAGAAAGCTACAGAGGATTTAGCTCATCGGGATCTTGGTTGGCATGCTAGGAATTAGAGTTTTTATCCTCTAGGAAAAGGAAATCAATAGACTTTATTTTAGAAAAAAGTGTTTTAGTGGAAGTGAGATATTAAGGAACTAGAATAGGTCAGACTGTCTGTCTGATCTATGGAGTGTGTCTGAGTATGGAGTAGAAAAAAGGAACAAGGATTAATCAGGAACAGCTCTTCATTTTCTCAGTTGAATAATTAAGTGTGGTGAGATTTTCTGAAAAGGAAATACTGTAAAAAGAGTTTTCAGGAGGTACAGGTTATGATTCAGATAGGAAATCTTGATTGTAAGATGCCTAAGAAATATGTAGAGGAAGATGTTGATATTGGATGTAAAAACAAGGGCCTGTAGTTCAAGAAAAAGAGGTCTGGGCTATAATTATATGTCTGTTAATAGTCAAAATAGGTGGTAATTGAAGCTATTGGAGAAGTTCAGTAGGAAGTAAAGTCTCTAATTTTAGAAAAGGGTTTGGGTAAGAAATAAAGATTTCAACATGTAAGAGGTAGTTGGAACAGTGGGAGTACATGAGACTCCCCAGCACAACAGTGGGAAGAAAGTACAGAGCTAATGGTAGAGTAAGTGTCTATGTGAGAAGAGTTGGAATTCAGAGACTAGTAAAATAATAATAAAGGACAGGAAGGCAAGGAAAGAGAGAAATTCAAGAATAAAAAAATGGCCAGGAGTGTCAGATGTGGCAGAGGCATCAAATAAGCCGAGGACAAAAAAAGTGTTTAATGAATTTTCAATTAGAAGGTCCTTGATGACTTAGATGATAACTATGAAAAGCAGAGGGAGCAAATGAAGTTAACCCAAGTAGCTTTGCAATGCAGGAAAGCAAAACTATTGAGCAGTAATAAAATCAAGGGAGGGTTTTATTCTGTGTCTTGTGCTTTCTATTTTTTCTTTTTTGCTTTGTTTTTTTTTTAAATGTTTAAGAGGTACTCAGAGGCAGCGAAGATAAGGGAGGCTTAAGGTTCAGAAAGAGGAAAACTAAGGCAGAGCAGCATTTCCAAGAAAGACAACTTACTAACAGAGAGTGAACAGTTTTCCCCCCAAGTCTTGTCTCTCCAAGTATCGCTGTTCAGTTAGGTTACGTTTATATTTCTTCCAGTACCATCACCCAATATTTGAGCAATAGAAGCCCAAGTGTTAGGGCTTTTGTTTGTTATCTCTGTGAAATTTCCTTAAGTTAAACTCTTCATTCTAAGCTGTTGAGAATTTTCTGGATTCTAATTCTTTCTTCCAATACACACGTTATCCTTCAAAGTCTACATCACTCACAGATTTGATAAGGGTGACATCTAACTCACTGGCATAAGACTGAGAAATGAACATGCCTAGAATTCTCCATTAATATTACTACTGATTCATTAATAAACTCATTTTGAGTTCATCCAATATTCAATATACCTATTATCCAGTCCACATTTCTGTCTTGTCTACCAGGTACTCAAGGTCACCTTTTGCCAGGTTCCTGGATGTAGTCTGAACAGACCACAAATAACTCATTTCCCTGCTATGCCAATCTAGTAACTCCATTAAAGAATGAAATAAGATCAGTCTGAAGTGACCCGGCTCTTGCTTACTGAACCCATCCTGGCTCAGAGTGATCGATGTCTCCTCTTCAGAGAGCAAAGAAAGTTGCCCTGTAACATCAGTTCTACAGTCATGCCTGGGATAAATATAAAATTCAATCCTTATCATCAGTAATGCTTTTAGTACTATATACTTCCCTTTTTGAAATTTAGAAATATATTTGCCCATTTCCAACATTTGTGACTTTCTTTTATTCTCATTAATTTCTTTAAAAAACCTCATTTGCAATTTTCTCAGTATTCTGGATGTGATTTCCCTTGTAAAGCATATTTAAATTCATTTAAAGCAACATCGTTCTTTCTTTGGTCACTCCCTATGTTTAACCAATGCTATTCTAACTTTTTAAATCTGAAGGCCTTTTCTTTAGATAAGGAAGACAGGCATCAAATACAATCAAAGAATTCTGCATTCTCAGAAGTATCCATCAATATTGCATTATTGTTCCATTTTACTGCATCAAATTTAATTGTAGCATTTTTGTTAGCCACCATTTACTTTAGATTTTAGACATTTGAACACACTGTAAAAGAGATCCACTATCTTCTGTTGGTCTCAGCTCTCTTTTCTTTCATTTTCTGTACATCCAGTTACCAAATTTGGCCTCATTAGAGAGTTCCCCCATACAAGCCAGAGTTTCTTTCAGTTGTGCCTCTTCTTCTTTATCATTAGAACTTAATTTTGGAGAAGTTTAACCATCCAGACTAGTTTCCATTTTAGGCTGTCATGGCTTAGGCTCACGCCTGCTTAACCTCAGGATCTTCTGAATTATGCTTTCACGAGTTCTGCAGCTCCTGTCTGAGCGAACTCTGAACCCCACATTTAATGGCAGCTTTTCCCCACCACATGAACTTCACTGAACCTCACATGACTGCACTACTAGCTGAATGAGCTTAGGTCATTAATTTCTAATTTAATTGTTTTAGATGATTTTAGGATATTTATTTTATAAGTTACCTATAAATGCAATGCCTTATTTTATAAGAATATAAAAATTAGCTATAAATTTGACATATGTTGAATCTGAATTGTGGGGTAAATGGAAAATAGAAATAAATACAAAAATTATATCTCTCAATTACTATTGGCTTGAATTAATCACCATAAAGGGGTTATAACTGGTGAAGTAATTGTTTTTAGTTCATTTTAGATGTAAAATTGACTGGGAGTGTGGATTATTTGTACATATCTGTTTCTTTGTTGACATACAGCAAAATATACCTTTGATGGAGCCCAAACCATACTAAACAAAATAGTAAAACCAAGAGATTATATCCATCATAGGATTCCATAATGAAAGTAAAAAGATAAATTAATACCTGAGAAAATACATTTGCCATTTATGCAACATAAAAGACTGGTGTCCAAAATTTATTAAAATCTATTTCAAGTCAATCAAAATAAAAAGACAATACCAAAAAAAAAGAAAAACCCAAAAATGATATATATATATAAGTATTTTATAGAAAAGGAAACAGAAAAATAAATATGAAAAGATGTTCAATCTTATTACTTAGAAAAGTGTAAGTTAAGACTACAGTATATATATGTACCTGCTCATAGTATATTTACTAGACTGAAAGGCTCACTACACCAAGGATTATAGATCTTGTGAAGAGTAAGAACTTTCAAACATGCTGATGAGCATGGGAAATAAAAAAGCCCTTTGAAAAACAATTTGGGATTGTCTTACAAAGTTGAACATATGTATCATTCTATGCTCCAAAAACTCTACTCCTAAACTCACACTCCAAAGGAATCTTATACACCTTACACATGTCCCCATAGACTTGATCAAGATTGCTTATAACAATCCCCTAATAGCACAATAAATCCCCAACAACAATTTAAACAGTGAAAATAAATGAACCTGAGATATATATAAAAAATGTGGATAGATATTAGAAGCTAATGTTAAGTGAAAAAACAGCTTCAGAATGGTATGATGACATTTTTATTAAATATGTACATTTTTTAGGGAAACATACAAATGTGCTAAAAAGTGAAAAAATATAAAATTCAGGAAAGTAGTGACCTCTTTGGGGAATGCAGTAGGCTAGAGATGCAACAGAATATAGTAGTTTGAGATTAAAGATACATAGATAGGAAGTCTCTATGGCATTGATGATGTCCTACTTCTATAATTGGCTGATTTGCCCTGACCGGTGTGGCTCAGTGGATTGAGTGATGACCTGTGAACTAAAGGGTCACTGGTTCAATTCCCAGTCAGGGCACATGCCTGGGTTGCAACCCAGCCCCCCAGGAGGGGGCCTGTGAGAGGTAACCACATATTGGTGTTTCTCTCCCTCTCATTCTCCTTCCCTTCACCTTTGTCTAAAAATAAATAAATAAAATCTTTAAATAAAATTGGGTGATTTGCTTGGATATTTCTTTTATTACTATGTGTCTAACTTACACATGCACTCTATATATTTTAACATAAAATACTGAATAAAAATATAAGGGCCCACTGGCCCTTGGATTTGGAAAAGCATGGTATTTTTTTTTTTTTGAGAGCACTGTATTCTTACCCAGGGTCTTCTGCTAAATTGTTCTGAAAACTCAAACAAGTTACTTAGCTTCTCTGAGCTTTGTTTTTTTCGTCTGTAAAAAGAGAGACTGGACAGTCTTTGCAGTGCCTTCCCATTCCAACAGTCTATAACCACGTGGTCCAGAGAAAGAATGGACTATGTAAGCCAAGGAACTTTCCTAGTAGCTGTCAGCTCACACTTGTTGATACAGACTCAAAATATAAGGAAAGGGGCAAAGAATATCAATCTACCATGTTCTTCTAAACAAATGGAAATTTCAAATAAGGAAGACTAAAAAGCAAGGTTGTATTAGGTTATTTAAAACTGTACTGCCTTAACTCTGGGTCAAATACCTACTTGACCACAAGCCTCTGTTTGCCCTTGTCATGTCCTTTTAAAATTTTACAAACAGCATATAAACAAGGAAAAATGCACAAATACTGAAGGCTAGGTAGCAAGTGACATTTATCAAATGACAGAAATCTCAATAAATATCCACAGATGTGGTAGAGATTAACTGCAAAGTGAAGAGAAGAAATGGAGCTCAATTTAGTAAAACCTCTTGCCCACCAAGATAAAGCAGCAGCATTGCGTGTAATTAAAAAAATAAACAAAACCCCAACCCTAGCATCCCTAATCAGGACGAGGCAGGCTGTGGCCCATGCAGGGTGAAACCACTCAGCTCTTTTTCCACCAGTGCAAGTCATTAGAACAGTGAGTGGTACAAGTACATGTATAGTGCTTATTATATGCCAGAGACAATGTTGTTCATATGTAATTAGTTCAATTAATCACCACATCAGCCATTTGTTGGTAGATAGTATTTTCTCCAGATGAAGAAACCAAAATATAGAGAGTTTAAGTGACTCTCCCCAGGTCAATGAGTGGCACAGGCAGGTTTTGAAACCAGGGGCTTCTAGAGTCAGTGCCTTAATCACTGAGCTATACTCCCCCTCAACAGTAAAACAAAGTGGCTGGTCCGCTGTCCTCGGCCACAACAATGATGTGCAGCAAACCACTCCAAAACTCAATGGTGTGCAAGAGTGATCATTTCTTTAGCTTAGGAGTCTGTAGTTGGCTGTTTAGACCTTACTGGGCAGGTTTCCTGGGTTTGGCTGGGCTCACTCATGAGCCTAAGAGCTGGCCAGCTATTGTCTGGGGGTCACACATCTCTGTGGGTTAATTGGCTGTCACTGGGGTGGCTTGACTGTCCTCCATGGATCTTATGGCTCCCCGCAGCAGGCTAACCCAAGGCACATTCTCCTGAGGAAGGCAGAGATGTCAGAGCAAACGGGAACACACGGATGCTTTTTATGCCTCCGCTTGTAGTCACGTCCAACGAAGCTTTTGCTGCAGTGACAAGGACTCTCCCAAAATGCAGCAGAGCTGTTTCCTCAAACCACAGACAGCAGATCCTAAAAGGAGGGAGAGCCCAGTTATGTCATCTGGAGCCAGACCCTTTATACAGTTAGATTCAGAAATCTGGCCTCCAGGGAATATTCTCCAACAAGACAGAGAAAAACACAGAAAATAAGAGACACAAAGGCAACTCCAACTCCCTCTCACTCCTCCTGTCTCAGGCTTCTAGATGACCTAACCGGGTGCTTCCATCAACCCATCCTTCACCTGTAATGTCAAAGAAGAGGATTTTTACAGCCATCATAAGGAAGGGAAGGGACTCTAGAGAGATATTTATGAGGAAAAGTATTTTCAGTTTCTAATGGGGTTTGGATTTACTACATGCAAATTTGGAGGGCACGCCTTGTCTCAAGGCACTTGAGGGAATGCCGGCTGGAGGCGCAGTGATCTGCACTGGTTTTTTACAGGCTCCCAAGTAGAAGGATGTTTCTTTCAGACTTAGGGTGCTCCTTGAATATCTTCAGGAATTAAAGGTGCATGATTGTTGCTATTCTATCTCCCACACCTCTCAATATTTGAGCATGCTAATTGAATATAACCTCCTCTTACATACATCCAGCTAAACAATTTTTTTTCTGATTCCCAGGGAATACAGTTTCAATCCTCCTTCACAGAAAACAAAGGAGCCATTGCCTAGAAATGGGTTCGGCTTAGCTCATACAACAATACTAGCAGTTACTCAGAATCTACTTTCTGAGACCCTGAGAGGGTGACCATGCAGGTTAGGAGGTGACAGTGGATGGAGCTCAGACCAGTATCCTGACTGCACCTTCTAATTATGACAGTTCTGACATCAAAGGTGCCATGAAAATGAGCTTTCACACAGTGGACTTTCTACCTTCTAAGACCATTGCTACCCTCTCAGGCCAAAGGTGAAAGGTAAAAAGACAGAGGCAGCAGTCAAGAATGAGAAAGTACCCAATAATAAACAATTATTAACTTCCTAAGAATATAACTAAGTTCCTGAACCTTTTCAGCTCAACATGCATGGCTCAGGTAAAATGCTGTAAAGGTATCTTCTAAAGCAATTTCACATGTCAGGGAATAAATTTCCATTGACAAGGCACGCTCAGTCATAAGACCCCTTGTATCACCGCAGAGGGATTAGAGTGCTAAATGATACAGATTTTGCATTGTGCTACGCTCAGAAGGTTTTTAGATGGAACAATCATTTCAAAAGGAACAAAAATCAATCCAACAGTATAAAAATGATAAAAAAGAGGCTTAGATTACTTTGCAGAACCTCCAGTCAAAAATAGATTCAGAGAGTGACAATTTTTCATAAGAATCAGGAGATTATGCACTCTGGGAGCCTTCCCCTATCATGTGTATTAGAATCATTGTTCCTCTAATTCAAATCTCTAAGCAGCTTAATTCCTGCTCTTATTTGAGTACAATTTAGAGAGAACAGAAGCACAAAAAGGCTGTATCTGTCCAGTATCTGCCTCTCTAAATGAAACTGCTCAGATGACTCCAAGCTCCGCACCTCTGTGGTTGACCATAGAGCTGGACATGCCTCTCAAAGTCAAGGTGAAGAAAGCCTCTCCCAGGTGAAGACTCCGGTTGAGAGGCAGTCTTAGGATTGTTAGGGGGGTACAATAACATCTTCCTAAGGAAATACGCTTCAGGACGACTTAACGGAAGATTAGAGGGGAAAAAAACCTTTGCTCCATTCAAAGATCTGAATCACCATGATTGCATTAATTTCCATGCCAGATTCCATGATAGGGCAATACTATCAGATGACAGAATTGGGGCCTTCCCTGGGACAGGAAGTAGCCATCTTTACTGGCTTCCTCCAAAATTAAAATCAACCATTCATGAGCTGATATCTGGCCACATCCCGTGCTAGATTGCCTCTTGTGTGCCTCTCCTCTGGAAAGCATACTTTGGAACTGATGTTCCTGTCTCAGGAATGTGGAGGATTTTGAAGGAGCACAGAAATCATTCTAGCATGTACTCAAAACCTTGTGGTAGCCTATCCTGTTCCAGGACCCCCTGTATATATCTGAAAAGCTGGTGTTCCTTAGGTCATCAGGGGCGGCCCAGGTCTACTCAGTTGGTAATGACTGTCTGGAGTCTATGTGGAAAGAGACGTGAAGACCCAACTGGGTTGGACCGGAAAGAGTCCCAAGAATTACTGGCACTGTCTGTCGTAATAATGGATGGAGGAGCGTGGCCCATTTGGCATGTTTTAATCATTCTAGTTCTGTTGACTTAAAACTACTATTTTTTCTCATTTCTTTAAAAACACGGGAGAAAAGAAGCCTGGTTAGACATGGGGGATGGGTTTAGGCCCTCTGCATTTTGAACAGTGACGATGTTGGTCCTACCTGTGTGCTTGTTATAAAATGGTACGGGCATTTCTAAGCCACAAATGTCCAGCTTAGGAGTGCTTGGAGAAGTGGACAGCTGGCCTCTTCTGCTCTGGAGACAAAGGAAGAGACACATCTCCTGAAAACCCAAAGAGCAAGAAAAGGTTTCAAAACTGCCAGGTCTCTGCCTGTCACCTGCTAGACAACAGGCACAGCTGCATTTGAGGACACAAATTGCCTAGAGATGACTGCCTTCCTTTCTCTTCCTCCTTTCCCATGCCTAGTATAATGGTAGACATTCAACATATACTGGTTGTGATAAGGGTTGAATCCCTGCTGCCCAGAGATGACTAGTGCTAAACTACCACCACTTAGAACTTTACGATAAGTGCATTTATGAAGTGATCACATTCCTGCATTAGCACTCAAAGGCTTATTATTTTTTAATTCATAGCACAACCCAGAAGAGCTCTCTGTCCCTTCCTTTTCAAAACAGCCCCATTAATCTGCCTCAGAGAACACTGGGGCTAATTCTGTTATGCCCTCTGCCTCTGTCTCTATTAACCACAATTAGAAAACAAGGACTCCGGGGAATCTCTCACCCTGTGGCCTCCCGTGTCCACGCAGCACCATCTCTAATTGATTCCACTTCCCACCCTCCTCAACCACTTAAATGGCTGCCCTGTGAACTCCAAACTCACAAGTCTGGCATCCGTCAAGTCCCTTGTCTTTGTAACCTTGTCTAAACAGTTCCTTCCTCTTTCTACTGTGAGCTTGGCTTTCTTGATTATATTGCTTCCTTGGAGCTCTCCCACATGGTCGTGTTTTATTTTCCACACCCTTGTTCTGTTGGACTTGGAGACATAGTAGATATCCTTGCCCCTCATTACCTCTTCTAGACGATTGTCCTACTCACCTTAAAAATCACTTAGCTTAGAAACTCCTGCCATCAGTCAGTACTGTTAACTCTGCCTCCTTGGTGCAGTTCTACACAGTTCAGACCACCCCTTCCCATTCTTGAAGATGCTAGTTCTTGGCTCATTATTACATTTTCTTCAACTGTGCTCTGGTCACCACCTCCTTAGTCTCCTCTTCAGTCTCTGTTGCTCATTCATCTCGTCTCTTGGACTCCTCTGTGTTTGCTCATGCCCTAGGTGATCGGGTACTCTGATGATCCCCAAAATGTATCTCCAACTCACACATCTGACTGCCTCTTTGACATTTCACTTGGATGTCTACTAGGCATGTCAAAATTTTTATGTTCAAAATTAAACTTCTTATTTTCCCCAGCCCCAAATCTACTCCTTTGAAGGCCTCCCCCATGCAAACAGGGACTTCACTGCGTGCACTGCTATTTCCTAATGCCTGGCACATAGTATTTTAACAATGAGTTTAATGAAGGAATACTTAATATCTTCACAATAGTAGTTGCAAACTAAACTTACAATACACAATGTTTTCCTGCTACTCTGCTGTGCATGAGAGGATGAAACAGGATTTTGTGAGCTTGCTTTGGAAATGCTACGGCACAGCAGTATTAGTGGTACCCTGAGCACCTGCTAACTGACCTATTAACAAACCTTTGCACCAACTCTGATTTCTCCAACAAGGAAGTCTCTACTCTCATTTAATATGAATTACTGCCAAGGTCACCCTCCTCAATGACAGGTTTGCTGTGTCACTTTCCTGTTCAAAACCCATCAGTGGTTTCCTTCCGAGTATAAATAATGTTAACAATTTCTGCCTGCAATTCAAAGTTCTCTTCTTTTGAGTTTGCACCTACTCGTCATCTTTCATGCTGAGAAGGCATCCCTGGTGCACCCAGCATGCTAACCCGAAAGGTGAAGCTGGTCCCTGAACAAATCTGTGTCAATCAAAAGTCCCTGACAGGAAGTGACAAAAATGTGACTGGCTTAGTGAAAAAAAATATTTATTTGACTCACCTAACTTAGGAAGATGATCAAACCATGTTGAGAAATGCAAGCTGTGGAACAGCATGTATAGCGTGATTCTACTTTACATATTTTAAAATGTACTCATGATTGTTTATATGGGGGAAAGTCTAGAAAAATACGTAATTACTACAGTTATTAATGATTAACCTCTAGTGAGTTAAGTTCTGATGATATGTTTTTCAGTTTATACCTTCATGTGTGCGAGTGTTTTATAATTTTTTAAAAGGCTCAAATTTATGTTTGGTTCCTGGGACAACCCTACTCATGCAAAGCCATCATGCACTGTCCAGTATGTAGCCACTAGCCATGTGTGGCTATTTAAATTTAAAAGAATTATGATGAAATAAGGTTTAAAAGTCTCCTCTTTGGTTTCAGTAGACACATTTCAAAGGCTTGATAGCCACCCATGGCCAGTGGCTGCCATATTGACAGTATAGAGTAGAACATTTCCATTGGTGCAAAATTCTGCTCCCATAGAGGGAAACACCTGACAGCTAAATGAACCGAGGTGCTCACACAGTTGCTTTCACTGGGATGATTGGCTTTGCTCAGATGCAGGCAGAGTGAAGGGGGCGCCTGCCTGAGCACCTGTGACCTGACAATCTCCAGGAGCCTGAGTGAGGGTCGGGTCTGTGTTCATTTATGCAGCATCTTCCAAGGTGTTTGGGAGGGGCACTATTATAGAGGCAGCTTACCCAGTCATTTTAAGGGAAATATGGTAAATCCCTACCTGGTAATTTTAAAAGGAAAATGAGAACATCTAAAACTTTGGCAACATTGAGATTTACCTGTTTTAATTAAGAAGAACAAACTGGTTGATTTGGAAGAATGTTTTTGCTTTTCATTTGCCTAATTCCCAAGAAACTTAGCAATGCATTTGAAAGGAAAAAAGAATCGTAGTCATTTCTGGTAGGGAAATTAAAATTGTATCTTAAGTAATTATGTTGACAATTATTTTAAAGGGAACAGGAAGCTCTATCTTGTTTCCTTAGTTTCTTTTTCAATTTGAATCTTTAAAATTTGTTATATATGGCATGCAGAATACTCAGTGTTAGTTCTATGTTTTAATTCTAATTTAGAGTCATGAAATCACTTATTGTGCCTTTTTTACTCAAATAATTTCTGTAATTTTAAGGGTCGTGGTAAGAAAAGGATCCATGTTATAAATAACAAATAGGAAGTCTCAATAATTTTTATTTAAAAGATAACTGTGATTTTAATATTTAATATAAACTGATTATATACTTACTATCCCTTTAAAGCTATAACATAGTAGGTTAATGAAAACATCCCTTATTTTCTTTTAAATAAGGTAATTACAGCCTTTTCATTTTTACCACAAATCCCCCTCTCTATTTTTCTCCAGAGCTCCTAATTAAGATCTTGCATACCAGAGATCACTGCTCAAAACACACTGATTTACGTTCAAAATTTTTGTTTTGACCAATATACTAATAAGATGTCTTAAACAGGTTATATGTTTCTTGAACAGATGCTAGAATTGCTCAGAGTATAATAAACTTTAGAATCTCATCCATTCATTCAGCTGATATCTCTGAAATACTCATTACATACCTGTGCTAAACTAGAGTTACAAATTTGAATGTTCTTTTTCCTTAAGGCCTCACAGTGTGGTAGAGGGAGACACAGTAAAATCAGGGCTGGCTATTCAAAACCGTAAGCACTGGGATCATGTTTGGCTTCCCAGGGAGCTGTCAAAGTACAGAAGTGAGACATCTCATCCCTCTGCACAGGTGCTCAAGGAGGACTTCTGGAGCAGTGTTCTGTATCAAAGTATTCCACATGACGTGCCATCCCCCAGATAAGGAAAGGACAGGATCAGGTATCCCATGGACTGCCACTGGTTTTAATCTGGTTATAGAGGATCCATAATGACTAGGAAAATTTCTTTTTTGGGGCTGACATCCTCTTCTGTCCTATTTTTCCAACATTACCGTATTTTGGGGCCATAAGATACACCTAGATTTTAGAGGAGGAAAATAGAGAAAAAATTTTTGAAGCAAAAAAATGTGGTAAAATATTTAATAACATAAATAACATAATAGGTCACCAGTATAAATGTAAACAGAACTCAACAGCAGTGTTAACAACCATTATTCCCCCCAAATCTGGGGGATGGAAAGTGTGTCTTATAATGTTGGAGTTCTTAAGAAACTTTAAGTAACTTTACTTGCAACATCATACATACAGTGTTTTAAAGTGGACATTATTATAACATGGACAGGCCAAAGAAAGTAACAACAAAGTTCTCTTTTGTCTTCAGAGTAGGCACCAGAGCCAAAATGATTTGTTAGAAAGCCATTCTGCAGGCAGAATGACGAACCAGACTCCCCAAAGCCAGTTCAGTGCTCAGTTAGAAAGCAAAGACCTCAGTAACGACGATTGCACTACGAGGCTCGTGCATTTGCTTGTGACACCAGGGATCGCTCACCCAGAGGCTCTGTGTGCTGATTAAATCCATATCTCTTTTACTGGAAACCTCTTTTGATTATTAATGAAGGAAATTTTAAAGATGGCAAGAAAATTGCATTTCCTTTTGAAATTACAGTAGAAGTGTCGTTTCTTCAACTGGCTCTTTAAAAATTGAGAAGACCCCAGCCTTACAGATTAATGAGATTTTCCTCCCCTAATCCTGCTCCCACCCCCTCAGACCTACTTATTCACTTAATAAGTCTACCACATACGCCTCACCTGTCAGCAATGACACAACTCTTCATTTCTTTGAATAGAGCTTACTATTCTGGATGTGTGGGCAATCATATTTCCAAAGATTTTCTTTACTGGATTTGACTGGAGTGGATGCATAGCAAAGGCTTTGGTCTCACGCCTACACCCTTCTCACTTTCCTCTGCAAGAGGGAAGTGGTGCCTTTGGTGTCAGTGTCTAGTGACTGGCATTCAACTAGCCCACTTGTTATCCCTATGGCTTGCCCAGTGATGTTCATTCCCACAAAGAAGCCAGACACTGGGGCATTCGAACCTAAGAGAAGGTGTGGCTTTAGGGCAGAGCTCCTGTTTCAGAGCCCCAAAGGAGTATGTGCTGGAGAACAGCATAGGTTGTTTTGTCTATGGCTCTTTAGATTCATAGAACAGAAAATCAATTGCGTTATATAAAGACAAAAAAGGAATTTTAAAAATGAGGATAAAAGGGAATCCTGTGAAACCCAAGAAGCATAGACTGGCCTCTGCATAAACTAAAATGAGAAACTGAAAAACCACCAGGACCAAAATGATCTTTTCTCCCCAGGCCTTCTGGTCTCTTGACTTTGCATGTCCACTTTATTTATTTTTTTCTCTATATCTCTGTCCATCAGCTGTCACGGTTTTTCCAAGTTCAGATGGCCACACAAGGCAGATCTGAGTAGAAACACAGTGCTCTCAACCCTGAGAAGCTAGATTTCAAATATTGCTGGTTTCTGCCTTCTGAATCGTTGCAGAATGATCAGGAATTAATGCATTTTCATATATATCGATTGTCATTCTTAGAAAGAGAAAGCTGAGGGAAATCCCTGGTATGTTAGCTCCTTACACCTCATTAACCACCCCCACCCCCCTGCCCCAGCTGTAACTGCGCCTTTCACACTGACATCCCCACCCTTCCCCCAGCACTTGGGGCCAGCACAGCCTCACCATCTGCTCCTGTGACACCAACATGATGGCCTCCCTCCATGCGTCCCTAAATGGGGCTGGAGAAGGCAACCGAGATGGCACATGTGCCAGCTGGCACCAGTGGTATAAACTGGATGGGGCTGCATCACGGCCGAAACAGGGAGGAAGAAGGGAAGGTGCTGACAGCCAGCAGTGCGGTGGCCTCAATGCCGGGAGGCAGACATCTCTGCTCCTGAAGCGGAATCCACGAGTTTCTCTTCCTGCAGTAAATACATGAGTTTTACTTTTTATATTACTGTTGACACTATCACGGTTGTCCTCATTTTCTCCCCCTTTGCCCGCCTCCACCCAGTCCCCACACCACCTTCCCTCAGGCCACGTTGCCTATGAGGTTGGCATGTGTGTTCTTTGGCTGATCCCTTCACCTTCTTTTATCCAGTTTCTCCAACAGCCTCCCCGCTGATGGTTGTCAGTCTGTTCCGTGCATCCAGGCCTCTGGTTCTGTTTTGTTCATCAGTTTATTTTGTTCATTAGATTCCACATATAAGTGATGTCATATGGTATTTTATCTTTCTCTGACTGGCTTATTTCACTTAGCAGGATAATCCAGGTCCATAAGCTTCTTTTTAATATGTGTTCATGAGAGTGTTCCACAGAGAAGAAATTGAGATCTGAGTTGTTTTGTTTTTGCATCTCTGAATCTCTGAAATTACCGGGGACTCTCCAGGGAGTTTGAGGAGTGCTTGGAAATGACAGGGCAGGGTTTCTGGCTGCTCATGAGGAGCAAAGGCAGAGTGACTCGTGCCAACAGGTCATCTGTCCCATAGGCTGCCCGAGTTCCCACCTACCTCTGCCGCCCTGAGTCTCCAAGCTTCCTTGTTCTCTACTTCATGCCCTGCAATTAATTGATTCATTCACTCATTCATGCAGTTCTCTCTGGATGCTACTTTCGGGATTAAATTGCTCAAGCAGCTATTCGAAATTTGAAATTTAGGGATATGATCTTGACTCCTCTGTTGTCCTCGTTGTTGATTTTCATATATTTTATTTTTTTAAAATATTTTACTTATTGATTTTTAGAGAGAGAGGGGAGGGAAGGAAGAAAGAGAGGGAAAGAAACATCAGTGTGTGGTTGCCTCTGGCTTGCCCACTACTGGGGACCTGACCTGCAACCCAGGCATGTGTCCTGAATGGGAATCAAACCAGTGACCCTTTGCTTCATAGTCCCATGCTCAATCCACTGAGCTACACCAGCCAGGGTGATTTTCGTGTATTTGATGTTTTAAGATAGTTCTATGTTCTAAAAGTTTCTATTCTATTTTCTATTAAGTCTATATATATATATATATATATATACCATATATACGAGGTATGCCCAGAAAGTATAATATGAAAAATACAGACATTTATTGGAGAAGATACAAGATACAAGAAACACTGTACATAGGACAATGACACCTCAGTTTGCTTCAAAGTAGGTACTTTGGAACTTCACACAGTTCTCCCAATCTCTATCAGCTGCCCTATTGTACTTTCCTGAATTTCATCAATGGACTGAAATCTCTTCTCTTTTGAAGGTGATTTTAGTTTTAGGGAAAGCCAGAATTCACAGGGTACCAAATAGAGGCTATAGCAGGGCTGAGTCACCTGGGTGATATGATGCAGAAAACCCTGCATGAGACGTGATACATGATTGAGTGCGTTGTTGTAATGAAGCCACCAATCACCAGTTGGCCATAGCTACGGCCTTCTGAATCATCTGAGTAGTTTCTACTAAGCAATGTTCAAGCCTAATCTGCAAAATGTGATGCAGATTCATTGCTGTACTTGTTCAGTCATTTTGAATGCAATGGTCACACAGTATACATGCTCACTCAACAGAGGCTACCACCCCCACTGATGAGTACAATAAAGTCGTCATTGTTTACACATGTGGATTCCAGTCCACTCTCCTTGGCTGTCAGGTTACATTGATGTCACACAAACTGTCCTCGTTATACTAACAATGGCTGGGCTCTGGACAGAACTTGTATACATATATGTACGTGTATGTGTATGTTTTTGCTTTTATTTACTTCATTTTCACCTTCCCTTTTAAATAAAAATGGTAACACAGAGGCACAGAAATATACAGTAATAACTCTTCCTCAATAGAGGAAGCTAGATGCTATTTTTGTTTTTTCTATAAAGCCCTCATAGATTCTGCTTTTCTCCAAGCGTATGTCTCCCAGGGCTGATGATGCCAAGAGAATGACAAAGGTGTTTCCAGCTCCATGGATGAGAGACGCAGAAATTCTAGATCAGCCCTGAGCAGGAGACAGACATCCCCAGAGGCAGAGCCCCCAAACTCTTGGAATCCTAGTGTTATCTCAGCTCAAAAACATTCAGGTCAGCTGGCTAGATTTCTTCCCATCAGGTCAACTCAGTTGACCAGTCAAGCACAAAAGAAATTAGAAACTTCATGCCCTTGACTTTACAAACTAGTGTCTGGCAAGGGTACCCATTAGCAGGGGCAGCTTTGGAGCAACTGTCTCTCATTCTTGTTGGAAGTACGTTTATCCAAGTCTCTGCTGCTAAAAAGGAAAGCAGTAAACCAAATGCTTAAAACAGCAGGGATGGCTGAGCCTTGGTGATGTACACATGGTGCCAGGAAACCTCAGGCCCAGAGATACACATGGGAACAGCCAGACAGGACAGGATGGTTATGAATGTGACAGAAGGTCACTTGGGAGGGAAGGCATGCCAGATAATAGAAAAATATAATCCTTGTAGAGCCAGAAACAAGTTGTGTATGAGGGACAGTGGGAGAAAAGAATGGTGTGTGTCCTACCATTGGGGGACAAAGAAAGCTGGTGATAAGGTGGCCAGAAGACCTTTACAGCAGGGTGGCCAGGAGTTGGGACTTGAGACACACTACAACTGCAGATACACAAGCCTTCTGAGCCAGGCAGGGAAGGCAGTGAAATAGGGAAAGTGGATGAATGGGGGAGGATTCTTAATCCAAATGACCCTTAAAGAAAATGATGCTTTCAGCTATGGTAACAAAGAATTGCAGAGATAATATCAAAAATAGAGGCTGTGCCAGGTTCCAGAGAGTGGGGTAGCAGAGGGCAGAGTTTAAGTCTCTACTTCAACATTGTGGCTAAATAAGTGAAAAGGAAAATGGACAAAAATGCCAGCTAGCACCTCCCTGCATTAGGGTTAACCTGCTTTGCCTTCCCGCAACTCTCTACCCTTTTGAGCAGGGTGCAATTCTAATGCCACCAGGTAGGCGTTTTTCCTCTGGGGATCAGAAAATGTGTGTTTCCAGTCTGGTTTTAACACTAGCTAACTATGACCTTGGGTTAGTCATTCCAGGGCTAGAATAAGAACTTTAGACTTTCTAAACACTGAAAATATTATGGTTTTCCCCTACTGCCCCTTATGTACTTCCAAACACGAGAGCAGACCCTCCATAATGGAATTTATTTATAACATATTGTGTATTTATCCTTGTGTGTTTAAACTTGAGTCATCCTCCATGTGATGCAATACACTTATCAGGATGTTTTTCCACTACTCAGAACTGTTTTTGAACTTGTCGATTTCAATGCCTTTCAGTGCATCTGCCATTTTTTGTTTCACCTCTTCCACATCAGCAGAACGTTTCCCTTTGAGGATTTTTTTTTCTTCCAGGGAAACAGAAAAAAAAAGTCGTTCAGGCAAGAGATTGTGTGAATAGGGAGGGTGAGGCTGGGGTCATGCTGGTTTGGGTCAAAAACTGCCGGACACTCAGTGCAGTGTGGGCAGGTGTGCTTGTAAGTTACCCCTCATGAAAGGGGTAAATGTGTTTAAAGAGGCTTCAAAAAAATTCCCTAAACTGAACGTAGCTTCTGACAACAACACCAGCTGATACACTGATACAGATGGATTCCTAGAACACTCACCAAGCAGGGGAAGCCAGTAATATTAGGGCCTGCCCTCCAGAAGAGAATCCCTGTTTTTTTGGGGTCCCCCCTGGTAAAAACAATTTTAAGCCATAAACAATTTACCGAGACATCTCCCCAAGTTCAGACTTTTTTCCCAGTAGTGATGAAATTGAAACTTAAAAGCGAATCAACACTTAAACATATTCTGTCTCCATGTGAGTTTCCCTGCTTCGCTGATGCTCAACCTAAGCCCATGTTCAGCTCCCGTGCTGATCTGTCAGTGGTCAGCTGTCCTGCTGGCCTCGGTTTTCTCATCTGTGAAACCAGGCTGTTAGACTGGAAGATCTCTGAGATCTCTTCCAGCCTAATTTTCTGTAATTTCATAACCTCACAGACCTTCTCTATCTACCTTTATCATCATCTTATCTCGGCCTTTTGGTTTCTTCCAAATACAAATGAGAAAAACAATGTTGGCATTTCCATATACCCTCAACTCCTACCTCTGACAGGCAACATCTAAACCTTGGTCAATATCTAGGACATTTCTGAGTCAAAACTGAAGGGTAATTGAGTCCCTTTTTATGTCTAACCTTATAGTTAGATGTGATCATCATCGGAGTCCTTGATTGACTGGCGGAAAGCATTTTAGAATAAAGGCAAAAGCTTTTGGAAAAGGATAAACAGTATAAGTGATGTAGGATACCTGTATTGTTTTCATTCCTGCCAGTAATTTAGGGTGTGTTCTGAAAATTTCCTTTGACATAAAGCTAAACGCCAGGTTTTAGCCTTCCTTTTCATTCATTCATTTATTTACTTGTTCATTCATTTGTGATCTCCCTGCCTCTAATAGTTTATATTGATAATAAGGTAAGTCTATCTCTCATAGTTTATGAAATTTCTCATGAACAGCTCTTACATATACCTCTTGTCAGTTCTGATGCCACTGATCTTTGACTTTTCACCTCTGGCCCGGATGGAAATGCTGCTTTGGTTCCCACACATCCCCCGAGAGGGTGGCAGCACAGGCTGGGACTCTCTGCAAGCCCTGCTGTGATGTGCCTCTCAGCGGGGAGCTGTGCACTAGTTGCTGGAAGGTTTAGATAACAGATGTGACAAGGCAGACAAGCAAGCACTCACTCCCCGAGCCCAGAGCACGCTGAGCCAGGCACGCACACACTCGCCAACACCAATACCAGGACAGCCGCCGCCACCCGGGGTGATGGAGGGACTGTGCTCTGAGGGGCGAAGCCCTGCTAATGTCTCTGTGTGGCCATGCTGTATTTTCAGCTTGTCATCATGGCTGGGACAGTGCTGCTTGCCTACTACTTCGAATGCACTGACACTTTTCAGGTGCATATCCAAGGATTCTTCTGTCAGGACGGAGACTTAATGAAGCCTTACCCCGGGACAGAGGAAGAAAGCTTCATCACCCCTCTGGTGCTCTATTGTGTGCTGGCTGCCACCCCAACTGCTATTGTAAGTACAGAAATAGACTTGCTTCTTTCTTGCCAGATACTAAACAACATTCTGCCTTTGCTCCTCTTGCCCTTCTTTCTGGGCGTTCAGCATCGGCCTGATCAGGGGTGTCCTGTTTCAGCCAAAACAGAGTGACTGGAGCTCTGAATAAAAGCTCATTAAAGTGGGTCTTGTCTTTTAGAAGTGACTTGCTTTTTGGTATCTGAATTTAAATATATACATGTATATATATTTAAATTCAAAGCATGTATGAATGCCATAAATGCTGGCTAATGTGTTAAGGAGAGCTACTGTGCTCTGGGAAAACATACAGTGGGTCCTGTGTATTAAGAAGAGGTCTGGAATGTACGTACCAGTGTTGATGTAAACCCTCGGATCAGAGTGGAGGAGACTACCCGGGCCCCTACCTCCTGCTGTTTTGATTGCGCTTCCAGAGATGCCAGAGATGAGAGAAATCGCTTGACCTGAAGTTCCCTATAATTCATTCCTGATGGCTCTGACTCTGTTCACATTACATCACATTCAATTAAGTTGTAACTTTACCTTCATTTATTTCATTTTTTTTTTTCTCTCAGGAGAGCACAAAACAAAAAGGCCAGACAGTCCTTTAGGGAGACTGTTTCAAAGCATAAATCTCCCATATCTGGATTAGCTGGTAAAGTGATTCAACACTTAGACACTTTAATTTTTAAAATGACTTTGTGAGGGCTTTAAAATACACATTTCTGTGTCTAAATACGCTGCAAGGTCAGATTATCTGGGATGTAATCTCAGTGATCACTTCTCTTCTCTGCTAATAGACGCCTCCCCAACTCTCTCTCCCTCCCTCCCTCCCGCGCCCCCCCAACCTGCCCTCTCCCTCCTTTTTGGGGCAGTAATAAAAATACTTACTGGCATGCTGAGGATTATACTGAATGCTCAGACATTCAGCACAAGTATTATTTTCTATGTAAATTTTTTTTGCTTACTTTAAGATGAGAAATAGAATAGAATTTTGAAAGGTAATGTGGAATCATAATGAATCATAATGCTTTGAGTTCATTTTGAAAGTTGCTCCTGGGCTCGACCAGCTCCCCCTAGATGATAAACCTGTGTCGTGGGGATTAAGGTTGGCGATGATAAAACGTGGTGTATGAGTGGTTAATAACACAGGCTTTGCAGTCTGACATACCTGGATTCATGTCCTGGCTGTACAACTTTAGGCAAGTCCCTCTGTTGCCCCCCCACTTCCATAAAAATGGGGATAATGTAACTATTTCATTGAGTTGCCTCGAGCCTTAAATAAAATGACTCACCCACGTGACTTAGCCCAGTGTCAGGCACGTACTGAGTGAAGAAAAGAAGCTGGCTGGGAATTGTTTTCTGAGGCTGGGTCCTCCACCTGAAGAGGATGAGGTTTCACTGAGAGCCCTGGTGACAGCCGCTCTTCAGAGCGACGGGGCCTGTGCCCTCTCCCAGAGGAAGGCTGGTCCCTGTGTCCCTCTTACTGTGGCCAAATTGATCCTTTCTCACCAGCCTGGGAATAAGAGGAAGCATAAATAACACCTTTCCCTGTATCTCAACCGGCGACACACTCCACTCCCCAGATAAAACCAGGAGGCCACATTGGGCTCTGAAATGGTTTACCAGTGGCTCTGCCTGGGAGCAATGGGCTTAGTCTGGAATCAGAGCTTGTTTCTTCCTGTCTCAGAGCATATCACTCAGGAATCCCTGAGTGATCCATTGACCTGGGAAAACATTTTCCTCTCTTTTTCCCAGGCCAGGAAATAGTGTAACCTAGGTTTCCCTATAGTTATTTATTGTAATTAGAGTGATTCTTTTCATTAAAAAAACAAATGAAAGGAAAGAAATAGATTAATAAAAATGATGCATAAAAATAGTGAATCAAAAAATAACAGAATTGGTAAATAAAGTCAGAAATTAATTTTTTAAAAGTAAAATTCACAATCCCCTGGCTAGTCTAATATAAAGGCAAAAGTAACAAAAGTTAAGAAAAGAATATGTATAAGCAAAAATACACAATCCTCTAGAAGTCTACCCTGTGTCTTTATTTAAATTGTATATAAAATTCTGTGTCAATAAATGCTTGCATCTTAATAAAATTGATAATATTCTATGAAAAGATAGTTTACTAACGAGGCCTTAAAAAGATGTAAAAAAGCTGAATAAATGAATAACAATAGAATAAATTTTTAAACATGTCTAAAAGTTATCTCACAAAATACTACCAGGGATACAGAACTATAGTGTACATTCCTTCGAACTTTCAAGGAATAGACAATCCATAACTATGTAAAATGTTTCAGAGACTAAATATAGAACGCTCTGAAATACCAAAGGTCGAGTGCTACTTGGAGGTCTGGGGAGTGTCATCTGGGTTTGCGGGCACCCTCATCTCCCACAGAGCACAGATGACAGCTGTCTCTGATTTCTTGTGAATAGCGACCACACCTGGTCCCAGCCATGAGACCAATGTAATTCCAATATAAAGATGCTGGGAAAACTGAAAAAAAAATAAGAGAAGTATGGATTTCCAACACTTAGGCTACATGCACACCCACGAAGCACTCTCACTAGTAACAACCTTACTTAGCATTGTCAATTCAGGTGTATAGAAAAGGATGGATAGATTTGTCTACCTAAAAGTAAGCGTTTCTATCCCCCCTCCAAAAAAAGTAAATAAAACCTGCAATAAAGTTTGCAGAACGTGAGACTCAAATGTAAATAGCCTTGATACTTAAAAAGATGAACTTCCCAACGTAAAAATGGAAAAGGACAAGAATTGACAATTAGGAAAACAATAAATTATGTACATATAAACATTTCTAAACTCCTCGGTTATCAAAGAACAGGACTTTTTAAAACAGGACTTTTTAAGAGCCCATGTTGTTGAAAGTGCAGATACTTTTATGTTGCTCAAGTCAAAGTGTAAACTGGCATCTTGTTCTGGAAGAGCAGCTTCTCCAAGATGCGTTAAGAGTTTTTTAAACTTCAGACCCAATCACTAATTCCATTTTCTGAACTTGTGTTAAGGAAATAATTAGAGGGTTTTTTTTAATGTTTTACAGTTGTTCCAATTATTTCCTTCTTTGCCTCCCTCCATTCAGCCCAACCCCACTTCCGTAGTCAACCCCAGCCTGTTTTCCTTGTCCATGGGTCCTTCATGTATGTTCCTTGACTAATCCCTTCACCTTCTTTCAAACAGTCCTCACTCCCTCTTTTGCTCTTACCAATGTCAGTCTATTCTGTGATTCTATGCTTCTGGTTCTATTGTATTGATTAGTTAATTTTGTTCATTAGATTCCTCTCATAAGTGAGATCATATGGTATTACATAAATACAAAGATTTGTTTATCCGGATTTTTACCTCAACAATAGTTGAAATAGTTAAAAACTTGGAACTAGCTAAATACACAATATTTAATGTATATATACATACATTATGGGGCCATCATGTTTTTTCAATGCCTTTAGTAGCAGTGAAATATGCTAGTGATATATTGTTAAGAATATTAAAAGGCAAAAAATTATATATTATATTGCAAGGGAAACCTTTTTTCCTTCTACAAGAGAATCCAAACTTCTCTTTATGTTCTGGCTCTGTTTCCCCAGAAAAAAAAAAGATGATATGTATCTATATTACTAGACCAAATTAACCCCTGATTGGAGAATTGCATCTGGACTCAGAGAACTGTAATTACCCAGGGAGGTACCACGCTCTGACTTCTGAGTGCAGTGACTCTGGAAACTTGGTATGTACGTTGTGGGACCTTGGAAGTTATGCCTATGAAGTTGCATATATTGACTTCTACAGGGCATGACCCTTTTCACCCAGGCGACTCCTGCATCCTCTTATATGTGTGTGGTCTCCTTACACCTGGGCTGTAATACTCTGCTGGACCACAGCAAGGACATGTGCTGAAGAGGATCACATGATGCCGCCCTATTGGCCAGATATGGCTCCTTCCCGGGGTACCAATGCCAAATGTAGGATGTGGTTGTCTGTGGGTCTAAATATTTGATAGACCCTAAAAAGATACCTTGTGTATGTTGCCAGTATAATCCCAATATATACTTATATGTAAAAAGATTGGTAAGAAATAAACTAAAATTTATAGCGATTATCTGAGTGCTAATAGTACAGTTGTTTTTCTTTTCTTTTACTTTATATATTTCTTCCCAATTTTGCATGAATGCATATTATTTCCAAATCAAAAAATATATATTTAAAGCAAATTATATACTCCAGTACTTCTGGTGATAATTATAAAATGACCAATCTTTAATAAGACTTGAAAATGGCAATTCTATTTGTAAACAGCACTGCTATGAACATAAGGGTGCATAAGTTCTTTTGAACTGATGTTTCAGGACTCTGAACCTAATGAACAAAATAAACTAATGAGAAAAATAGAACCAGGGGCATAGAAACAAAGAACAGACAGACAACCAGAGGGGAGGGGGAAGGGGGTGAGGTGGGAAGAAGGGGAAGGGACTAGTCAAAGCATGTATATGAATGGTTCATGGACATGGACAACAGGGTGGGGAATAATTGTGGGAACGGGGGTGGGCTGGGTGGAGGAGGGCAAAGGGGGAAAATTGGGACAACTGTAATAGAATAACAATAAATATTTTTTGAAAAAGAGAAAATGGCAATTCTAAAAAGCAAAGACACACATGGCCAAAAACAAAAATAGTAAAACAGACCAGTGTGAAAAATTTTTTCTCTCTGGGCAAAAATTATAGATCTTTTATACTAAACATTTCAGCAGAAACTTCTCCAGGCTACAAATTTGGATTGTATCTCTTCCACCAATTCCTTTCACCAAATGGCACAAATTGGCATGGAGGTCTAATGTTCTGATGGGAAGCAAAGGTGAAATGGTCAATGGACAGTGAACTGGGTTCTACCCCAGCTCTCAAGTATGGCACCCTGATTCAGACTTTCTATTCCTTTGCTTCTCCTGGAGAAAATGCTGGCAGGCCCCCAAGATATGTGCTGAGGAATAATCCCTAAATGATAGTGATAAGAATAATACCATCTAACTTACTTATATTCTGCGGTCCTGCCGATTTTGTCCTTTCAACATGCCAGTGGAATAGAAAGTGACATCCCAAAGATCATAGAGAAAGTATACGGTCCAATTCTCTTCATTTCTGAGTTGAGAACATTGACACTTAAGTAGGTCAAATGATTTGCCAGAGGTCCCAACTAGTTCTATACAGGACTGGGCAGATATGGGGTCCACTTTTATTTTTCTTCCTGAAGGAGGGACATTAATAGGAACCAGGGCTGGTTATAGCTGACGCATTGATGGCAAAGACCCATGTAGCCTTTGATGGTGCTTGATCTTCCCCCAAGATCTGAAAATAAATGAGCAACATCAGAACAGAATGTCTCCTGATGTTCAGGGACACCCCTGGCAGCAAGGAGCTGTGTTCATTTCTTTTGTCCCATCCTGGGGAGGGATGGTTCATCCAAAAGCATCCTTTGCTGGGCCTGGGGGACACAAATCCTGAGAGTCTAACTCAGCGCAGGCCCTGCTTCTGATTGTGCATCCTTCATCCTCTTCACCTTGCAGAGTCATCCTACTAAGGTTACTTGGGACCCCTGCCTCACCTGACCTTAGTAGGGGTCCCAAGCGTGGCTTTGTCTCTAGTAACTGTGTGACCTCTACGTCACAGTCCTTCTATGGGTTCAATTTCTCAATTATAAATAAAAGGAGAGATTGAGAATAATGATCTCCAAGATCCTTCCAGTGCTAATATTTCATGAGAGCTAGAGAAAGAACATTCGGATTGGTAGGCTCCAAATGTCAGAGTCCCAGTTCCCAGTTCTCAGCTTGTTTTCTGGAGTTCAGTGTTATACCTCTGTACCTAGTCAAGTGTTTTTGATAGGACTGCAGCTTTTTGGTTTTGGTTTGTGTTTTTTTTTGAAATTTTTTATTCCTCCTTAAACCCATTTCCTTTTCTCCCTGGAGCTGAAAGTTGGTAAGACTCCTCTGGGGTAACTTGTGTGGCATGAACTAACTGCAATTTTTTAAAAAGTAGCTCAACCTAGACTTGGTGTTCTTTGCATTCTCAAGCACATTAGCCATTGCAAAACCTAGCACCCTGCAGTGCTGTGTGTCCCTGTGGATGGGCACCAACATCCCCAGTCAAACTGCAGGACGCACACGAAAGGCATGAAGGACAAGACGATGTGTACTCGATGTGAAAAGACTGTGATTTCCTATTTCTACTTGTGCGCTTTGCTGCAGAAAAGATCAGCACCATGTTGAGGCAAGGCCACGTGGGGATATACGGCACCCGGACGGGCCACTACTGTTGCAGATCTTCAGGAAAGTTAGAGCTTGGGCACTCACTGTGTCCAGAACCATTTAGCTAAAAGTGGTCCCCATGCTTCCAAGAAATCTAAGGCATGCATGCTGACCAACTTGGAAATGCTGGCTGACTACTCTCCCAGGCCTCAGGCCTCCTCAATAAACTCAGACACTCAAAGGCAGAGAACCTGTTTAGATAAGAGGAGTTAACTGGGCAGAGAATCGGATTTACACTTATTTTATCTCAGCTCCAGCACCACAGGGCATGAGAAAATAGCTATTAAACCCTTCCCTTGGCCTCACAACAAACTAACAGCGAAGTATTTAGTATCGAAGCAGCAGAACGTTGGACACCCCGGGCCCAGGAGAACTGGAACAGCTGCCAGTCTGCACGCACGTGGGCGCGATTGCATACACCAGACTCATGTAGAATTTCCCAGGAAAGGCAGGGACAAACACAATTTGATAGAAAGGCACCATTTGGAGGAAGCTGCGAATTCTTACTTAGGGGCTTTCTGGGCGGTAAGCCCTCACACTGAATATAAAAGCCCTAAGCACCTGTGGATCACAGAGTGGGCTCTCAGTAAATGCCAGCCTGTGTGCTGGCTGAGGGGGCGCACAGCTGCTGAAGCAAGGGGACATTGTGGGGCCCGACTGCCTCGTAATCTGCCTCTGCCAGGCTCTGAACGGTCTTGTCTGTTGAAACCCCTTTCAAGACTTCGTAATTCACATCCTTCTTCCTGTGGTAGAGGACTTCTTAGTACTTTTTGTTCACTTTTTTTTTTTTTTTTTTTTTTTTTTACTGTGAGCACATTTTCTTTGTTGCTAATGTACAGTTCACAGTTTTTTTCTGGGAAAGATTTACAGGGACTGTTTAAAAACTTAGAAAATAATCAGTTCCCTTGTTTTTCATCCATGCTGCACAGGAGTGCTCCACATTCCTTTACAGATTGTTCCCCCCCCCCCATGTTCCACAGGGAGATTTGCTCCCCACTTTTGAGATTCCCCTTCTAATGGCTGGTGACTAGGTGGCTGTGTTAATAATCTTTGGTAATTCATTTCTTCACAAGGTCATTGCCTAACAAGACATGATGACTGATTTCCTTGGTGATTACAATGCCTTTCACCTTTTTATTGAGAGCAGTATTTGAGCTACCTCATTTTTTTTTTTAGATCTAACAAACACTCCTTTCGATTTCACTTAATTCATAGGATATGCCGTGACAATGTTTTCCAGTATTGCACCCTAATGAACCTTTATTTATCAGGTTGCCGTCAGCTCCAAGCTGTAGACTGACATTCCTGTGCCTTATAATTTTTTTTTCAATTTCTATTGTTGACACTATTACAGATATTCCCATTTTCCCCCCTTTGCCCGTCTCTCGACCCAGCCCCCACCCCGCTTCCCTCTGGCCATCACCACCCTGCTGTGTGTGTCCGTGGATCATGCATATATGTTCTTAGGCCCATCCCTTCACCTTCTTTCATCCAGTTCCCCCCTCTCCTCCTCCCTCCAACAGCTGTCAGTCTGTTCCATGTGTCATGACTCATTTTAAATTCCCATTTCTCTTGTATCCACTGTTCGGGGAAAAAAAAGGCATAAGAAACCACTGTGCTTTGGAGATGTAGTCTATCACCTTGGTGCTGCATTCTGTAACAGGTGTGAATTTAAGATCCTTCTGAATGGATAGATGTAGCCCCAGGATTAAGACCAGCAGGAAGGCTGCAATCAGCAAAACACTTCTTTTCCCAGTTGCTGAACATTTTCAAAATGCCATCCATCCTCCTGATGACCTTGATTCTATTGAAGGCTTTAAGCTTTGGAAGGCATAAAACATGTTTAAAGCTAATTTTTTTTATTTACACTTAGGTGCAATAAGTAGCAGTCAAGAGCTCTTGAATCAGCCAAAGCTCAGCAAGTGAGAGGACCAACCCTCTCTGCAGACCTGGTTGTTCAATGACACCCATTAGGAAAGGTTACAGCAGAGTGTGAAGATGTCTGCAGGCACGCCTGGTGGCACAGTCTATACGTTTAAAATCTCCCGCTTAATTTTTAAACAAAATCTACAGCAAAAACCATGCTGCCTTCTTTGGAAATGCTCATACCTACTAAAGCTCCTCAGGGAGACTATTGGAAGCATCTAAAAATCCCCAGGACTGAAAGCTCAGAAGCCACTGAGACCCTAATATTGGGACGTGTGCAGAGAACAAACCCTCTCCTCTTCCTCCAAGCAGAACCTAGAGAGGGGGCTTCCAGACCTCCGCTGTCCTTTGGGAACCTGAGTGACAGAGAGGTATCAGGAAATGTGATGACTCCGGAGCAGGCTGTGTGCACTTGGCTCTGAAGGAAGAGAGGCATTGCAGGAAGCCACTGGAGCCTGGAGGGTTTAACTGATGGCACTGAGATTGAAGCCCCGTGATGAGATTTCAGTTTCCCTGAATGCACCTCTCTTGTTAGCTCCTATCATAAAGGCACAGATGTTGAAGCTGGAAAAGTGTCTTAGAGGTCTTCTAGTCCAGTACACAAACTGACAGATTCAGCCCTGGCTGGTGTGGCTCAGTGGATTGAGCTCCAGCCTGTGAACCAAAGGGTTGCCAGTTCAATTCTCAGTCTGGGCACATGCCTGGATTGGGGGCCAGGTCCCCAGTAGGAGGCATGCGAGAAGCAACCATACATCGATGTTTCTCTCCCTCTTCTTTTCCCTCCCTACCCCTCTGTCTAAAAATAAATAAATAAATAATATCTTTATTTTTTAAAAAAAGAAACTGACAGATTGACAGCCGAGAAACTGACACCAAGAAGTCAAGCAACTGATTCAAGATCAAATGCCCAGTTGGGGCAGTGCAGAGCTAGACTCATAGATGTAGCCTTACTCCAGGACTAGGAGCAATGGTATTTTTTTAAACCAATTCCAACAGACATACTTGCCTAGATAGAACAGGAAGAGAAGGCAACAAACATTCTGTGAGCACCTATAGATACTTTGACATACATTTTTTAAGTAATCTCAATAATTTTCTAAAATATTAATAGTTATTACCCTCATGTTCAAAATCATGAAAAAGGGGGAAAAGTGAGGCTCAAAAAAAGATTCAATTAGTTGGCCAAACTCACCCATCAAGAAGGAAGAAAGCTGGGATTTCAACTTAACAGCCCACATTCAAGAAACGACACCGACTTTGATATTCCCAATTACCAGAGCTATAATTAGCATATGTGTGAACCTAGAACATATATTCCAGGAGTTTTAGGTGCCTTTTTCAATGACGACTACATCCAACATGCAGTGAATCTCCCTTAAAAATATTAAATTATAGCCTATCATAGAGTACCTATTTTCTTCTTCAGACTGTTTATATTTTGAAGTCTAAAAACTGTTCCCTAAATATTTTGCATTTATATCACTTATTTATCACTTACCAGATCTCCTATAAAACACTGTGAAGAAGTGAAGTCTAAAAGATAGCACAGCAAATTAATATATTACATTTCAGGGTTATTTGTTTATTTGCCATTTGAGTTTCCATATTTTAAAGACAACTTTATTAAGATAGACTGGTTATCCTTATTACTTAAAGTATATTTACTATTATCTAAATGTCTTTCGCCACTTGGGATTGTAGGCAGCATAGCTGGGGGATGAGAAATGCACTAATGGAATTCATTTGCAGTTCATTGCCAGATCGAGTTTGGCCTTGATGAGTTCTCACCCGAGGGTATTCTCATTTGTTGTGAGTGATATGATGTTTGTTAGCTAATAATCAGAAAGGCCATAACAGGTAGGGCAGCCAGGGCCAAACACATGGCAAGTTCCACATGCCCCAGCTGCTCTCTGAACAGAGTGGTAGGTAGAGGCAGAGTGTGTGTGGCAAAGATACAGATGGGGGAACCCAGGCATTGCCAAAACCGGTCATAAATCTGACACGATGTGCAAAATGGCATCTAACGCAGACTGGAGACCTGGCAGGAAAGGAGGCCCTTTCCCCTTATCGAGCAGAAGCCTCTTTCTCCCTTTCTACAAGCAGAGTGAGGCCCTATGTGAGACTCTAGGACCCAGTGGATGGAGAAATAGCACCCTCTGTATGGTCAGTGAAGTGCAGGAAAATGAACGTCCATGAAGCCCACTCACTGAGGTCTGAGATCCAGACTGTTTCACCAGCAACGGTAATGTCCATCAGTCTTAACTAAAAACTAGGAATATCTTCCTACAAAGGTGTATGTTATAAGGTGACTTCCTTCCTTCCTTCCTTCCTTCCTTCCTTCCTTCCTTCCTTCCTTCCTTCCTTCCTTCCTTCCTTTTGTAAACATTCATTTTCACTTATTATATTCTATGCATTAACTAGATGCATAGATTAGTGTGTGTATATATATATCAGATATATACATACATATGTGTGTGTGTATATATATATTATATATATATATCCTTGCTTTGATATTTTGTTATGCTTCATACCTCACTTGTTATTTGAACATTGTTGGCCAATAATAACATTTTTTGTACTGCTAATCATCTTTGATATGAGAGTCCTGGGATGTTTTATATATGGATTTATTTGCCAAAGTTCTATTTGGTCTGCTATGCCTTGAAGTTATTGTGTTTCCATTTTTGTGTGTGTATGTGTTTTTTGTTTGTTTGGTGGTTTGTTTGTTTGTTTGTTTGGAGAGGGGAAGGGAGGGCAAAAGAGAGGAAAAGAAACATTGATCGCTTGTTGCCTCTTGTGTGCCCCTAACTAGGAACCTGGCCTGCAACCCAGGCATGAGCAGTGACCGGGAATCAAACTGCTGACCCTTTGGTTCACAGGCTGATGCTAAACCCAATGAGCCATACCAGCTAGGGCATGTATATTTTTTAATAAGAATAGGCTGTGTATAGATTTTCCTCACACATCTTGTTTTTTTGCCCTCTTGTGTGAGTAGCAGGAAGCCTTAGTGAATGTAGAACTCCTTGAATTTGCACAGCTCTTTCCTGTACAGTAAGAATGTTTTCAGCTTCTGAAATGGCTGCAGCAAGCAATGCTTCTTTCTTTCCTCACTTTTTTCTTGTGTGCATCACTCTCCATTCCATTTCCCTGATTTACTTTTAAATCATTTCCTGACATTACATCAGATACTTATTTGTTTGTGTTGTCCCCCCACCCCCCACAGCTGGAACAATGCCCTCTCCAAAACCAGTGAATGCAAAATGAGTATACGAGTGAATTTAATTTAAAGGAAATCACTTACTTTCTGCCACTTGGTCCTTGGTTTTTATTTATTCTTAAGCAGTACATCAATAAATGCATGCTGTCTAGTCCATGTTGGGAATTTCCTTCAGTGTTCATCTTCAGAGATATTAAGGTCAGAGGCTTCTATCTATACGTAGATCCTCTAAAGATTCAATCTTTTATTCATTCAACAAATATTGATTGAGACTACTATATACTAGTCCTATTCTATTCTAGGCACCATACCGAGGTGGGGGGTGGGGTGCAAAAGTCCCTCCCATGAGGACATCATAGATGAAGAGGGACATACAAACAGTAATTGTAATTGAGTGCCCAGATGTCAGGATAGAGATCTGTATGACATATTGGGGGAGCAATGACAAATCAGGCTCCCCCTTTTCCTGAGGGAGACTGGCAAAGGCTTTGAGAAGAACAGTGACATTTTCAGTGAGTCTTGAAGGCTAAATAATAAAAATCATTTTTCTTTTTTTTATAATCTACCTAATTAAACCTATATTTCAAAAGACCCTCATTAATCTGACATGCTTTATTCATTGGACATTGATTAACTACTATGTACCTTCCACTGCGCTAGGCCCCTGGGTTACAACACAGAATAAGAGAGGCATGACATCCCATAACAAAGAATAACAATAATAGGCAATTATTTTCGATAAGAACTAGAAAGGAGAAACACAAGGTAAGGGATTCATGTACAACAAGATTGCCTAAGCTAGCCTGTGGAATAAGAGAAGGTCCCCTCAAGGAAATACTGTTTTATGTGTCCAAGTGTGCATGAATTTATCCCCATCTGTTCGCTAAGATAAAGAAGAGTAAGGCAGTTCCATCATGAACCGTAGGGACAAACGAAGCCCCTTGGCACCTTATTTTGGCAGAGATAGGTCTTGTGGGCAAAGAGGGAGGGCTGAGTTCTTGAAGCCATTCAAATATTTTCACATGGCAGAGCTCATTAACTCATTGTCAGTTCCAAGGCATGTTAGGCACAGAATATTTCAGCGCCTTCCAAGGCGATCCATGCTGGCCCATTATTTGCCTGTCAGACACTGAATTCTGTCTGTTCCTACCTACTACCCACCTCATTCTGAGTTGTCTATAATCCATTCCTGTCTGCTACACTGTTCTTTCTTGTATATGGAAGGAATCATGAGTTTTTCAGTGTTTAAAGCATATTGCACTTAATGTGTTTGTTTTCTATGTTCTCATTTATTAGACACAAATTCAATGGATATTTTTGCCAAGTCAGTAGACGTGTAGTGATTAAGAGGAAGAACTCCAGAGCCAGGCTCTCCTGGATTCAGAGCTGGAGCTTATGAGTTACCAGCTCTGATGACCTTGGACAAATTATTCAACTCTCCTATAGCTCAGGTGTCTCATCTGTACAGTTAGGATGACAGGGTCAATTTAGAGGCCATATTCAAGAGCTGCTTTAGACACAGTCTGGCTGTGTATGGCCAAGTCCCTGAGACCTTCAATTTCCTCACTTATAAAAGGAAAGGAAAGACATCTATAAATGATTCCAGTTTTAAAGTTCTATAGTTTAATTTCCATCACCCGTGTGCCATTCATGATATTGCCAGCTTTATCCATCTAAACAGATAGTCCATAAGGGGGGAATGTAAAACATGGGAAGTCTTAAACATTGAATGATTGAGTTTATCTGAAACCACAGGATATACATGGCAACGAAGGACATGTATAACCTCACATTCTTCTGGGGAAATGTTGAAATAAAGAGTAAGGCAAATAAAACTGGCACAGGATGTGGTGGGAAGTGTGCACTTTGACCCCCAGATGTCCTGGGTACCCAACCAGTGCCACGTGTGCCAGCTGTGTGTGCTGCAGGGTCGGTTACTGTGCCTTGCTGACCTTTCCTTCCTCACTGAGAAGCAAGAGCAATAGCACCTATATTGGGGGTCTTGTGAGCAGGAAAAATGCTCTGATAAGTGTCTGACACCCAGTTTTTAATAGATGATGATCACTATTGACTTTTTATTCTTCATTGATGGTTCTCAGTCTTCAGTCACCAGTGCCTGAGCTGGTGACAACTGGTCTCATCTAGTTCCTTATTTTAAATGGGAATGTACCGGGCCGTGTGCTATAAGCATAATGAAGAAATGTAAGATGTAGCCTCTGTCATCCGGGAGCTTTCAACCTATGTGAAGGCATGATGATTTAAATGGTCATTACACATGCATTAGTTCAAGATAACGAGGGAGAGAGGTGCCAATCATAAAGAAGGGACAGTCAACCAGTTCAGAGGAGAAATGTAGCACAGGCAAACATGTTGAAGTAAGGATTTATTATGCAAATAAAGGTAGCATTGCCATGTAATGAAGTAATGACATTGTGGTGTGTGCATGTCACACCTTGTTGGGCACAGCATCCTCAGTCATTTCTCAGTATTGCAACTCACATACTGAGTTAAAAAAAAGTCACTCCCAGGCTGGGCAAACCTTATCATGAATTCTATTACAATTTTTTATTTAAAGTGACTTTTTATGTGACTTTAAAGTTTAATATGGTAGCCTGAAATCTATCTGAAATGATTAATCATTGCTTTCTCTAATTTTCTTGATGAGTTCAGTGCACACTACTCTTTAATTGGTCATCTCTCCCACATGGTATCTTTTAAAAGGATTGTGGAGCCTCAGAAATTTGTGTTTTTGTTTTTGAAGGCACTGGTCTTTTTTATCAGACAGCTCTCCAGCTTGACCTTCTCAAACATTTCTTCTGCAGATTTTTATTGGTGAGATATCCATGTATTTCATAAAGTCAACTAGAGAATCTCTGATTGCCCAGGAGAAAACCATTCTAACCGGAGAATGCTGTTACCTGAACCCCTTACTCCGGAGGATCGTACGATTTGTAGGTGAGTACAAGAGCGTGCCGAACTGAGCCTCCCACCTCTGGGTAAAGCCTGCTACACTTACTAAAGATGAACCCCCTTGAGCACGGGTGCTGTGAGGGTTTTTCCAAGTGCAGAGACTGAGCCTGATCAGAATGCCAAGTCAGGGTTTTGATCCATGAAGTGTAGAACTTATCAAATTGTCTTATGAATGATTTCAGCTTTTTTTCCCCCCACACACAGTATTTATCTGAGATTCCCTCTGGACACAGAATTTAATATTGACTGGAGATTGCCATATACTGCTTTGGTGAATCAGGCAAGGGTAGGGGGCAAAAGGGAACATCCATAGAGTGAATTTAGAAATAATCGTATTTCCTCACGAAGCTTTTCCAACAAGTAATTTTGGTATGCAGAGAACTTAACAAAGTATGAGAGATATACTCCTTCAGGTTCTTGAAAATAACCTGTTTTCCAACCAAAGTTGAAAGACAAATAGTTTAATTATTGTTCATGACAAGAAAAATTAAGGCATGTTCTACATCCTTCCTTCTAGAACTTCTACAAAAACTTCTGGGGTGTTATGGATGATGATTACAGTATGGGGATGAATGTGTGCCTGGAGAGAGGAAGAATACAGATCTTGCAGAGTTCTTTCTTCTCTCTCTCTCTTTACTGTTGTTCAAGTACAGTTGTCTCCATTTCCCCACCACTCTCCCAACAGCCATCCCACCTCCCACCCTGGATCCTTCCCTTCTTTGACTTTGTCCATGTGTCCTTTATGGATGTTCCTGAAAACCCTTCCCACTTTCCCCCTGTTATCCCTTCCCACCTCCCCTCTGGTTACTATCCATTTGTTCTTCATTTCGATGTCTCTGGTTATATTTTGCTTGCTTGTTTGTTTTGTTGATTAGATTCCACTTACAGGTGAGATCATATGGTATTTGTCTTTTACCACCTGGCTTATTTCACTTAGCCTAATGCTCTCCAAGATCTTGCAGAGCTCTTACACAGTACATACTCAATAAATAATCATTACAGTGTTCTAATGATATCTTAACGGAAGCCAGGATAAAACTCCCCAAAATGTGAACATGGCTGGTAGGAAAACCAGCCACGATACCATTTAGAACATATAGAACTGACAACCGAGAAACTTAAGGCCAAAATACAGCATGCTCTTAGCTCTATTGGTTATCCTTAATCTTTTTTTCCCATTGTAAAGAAGGATTGAATTTCTTTAACTCATGAGCAAATGATCACATCAAAATCAAGTATGCAATAACTAGTATGATTAGAGTGGAAGTGAAGGAGATAGTGGAGCAACCTAAGAAAACCTAATTTGAAAGCAGCAACCCTTCACATTCATGTAGTCTCCAGCATTTACAGATGTGATTTGCAGAATGACCTGTGGCAGCCTGTGGTCAGCTCATCTGTGCACACCCTGATCAGAATGATGTCACTGCCATCTGGTCTACTCACCCAAGCAATGGTGGTACCTTTCAAAGATTTTCAGAGTCTGGCCACTTCCTAGGACAGTGGCTAAATAACAAATCATCAGAAGAGAGGAAAGAATATTTATTATACAGGACAACAGACTGGACACTTTCTATACACTGTATTATTTATTCCACCTGCCACCCTGTATGGTAGGTTACAGTCCTAACTGTACAGATGCAGAGTCTGAGGATACAAAATGGGACACAGTAGCTTTTCCCAAGAAGAGAGAGAGTCACTCTACATACACATGTACTCACTTTGTTTCATGAGGGCAGATTTTATGCCCACTGTCTGATCTGCTTTCTGCACATGTAATTAAAGCAAGTTATTCAAAGCAGAGGGTTATTAGGTCACAATTAAATGAATGTATCTGTTAAAGTCACTGTTATTTTTCCTTAGTGAAGATCAGTCATACCTATTTTCAACCCACCTCAGCTGGGGCAGAGTCCAAAAAATGGAAATTAATTGGCACCTGTCATGTATATAGGCCTGCCTCTCTGCATTGGCAAGGCAAGTCTTCGTTCACTAAGGAATATCAGTAGGCCCCCACCATCCAGTAGTGAACCCTGCAGATTGCTTGTTGTGGTACCTGAAATTCCCACTTGAGTCACTCTGTATTGGGCTGAGGCCTAGTTTCAGGAAGACCACTATTAAAGTAGAAATGTCTCACCGTGGAGGAGCATCCAAGTGCCATTTTAATAATCAATGACACATTGATCCATTTTGGTCTGTCATAAACGAACAGACGCCAGGATCCTGGGAGCATAAGCCAGGGACATGCAAATGAAACCACTTAGAGTTCAGCAGCCTGAGATGCTGGTAATAGGGAAGGGATGCCAGAGGAGGGAGACAGCCAGTGGGAACAGGTAAACCTTGGAGAATTAAGGGAAACAGCATTGAAAGGGGTGTGGAGGGGTTGCTGGATAAAGAAGCACTTGCTTCATACTTTCCCTCTTTTGTTTTATGACACCCAGGATCTGCCCAGTTGCTTAAACAAAAGACCTGGAAGTCACCCTAAACCATCTGGGAACCTGTTTGAAATGTAAATCTTTAAGCCTCATGTCATAACTACTGAATCAGAAAAACTGGGGATGGGGCCTAATAGTCTGTTTTATGACAAGTCATCCAGGTGATCCTCACGCATGCTGATGTTTGGCAGCCACGGGTTTAGGCCATTAAAATTTCTTGCCCCTGTAAGTGATCCCTTCACATCTTGTCTTGCAACTTGGCTGCATTTACCCTAGCCTTGCAAAAACACCATTCATTGATCATTCTGCAGATTTTTCTGGAGAAAAAATATGACCAAGTCATGTCCCTGCTTAAAACCTTTCAATGCATTCCTAGTGTTTTTAACAATTGATGCCTTGTCTCGGTTACTGCTTATGTGCTGCTCTTTCTGCCCAGAATAAGCCATTGCCACCCTCTCACCATCAAAACTGACGAGTTCTATTCATCCTTCAGAATGCTGCTTGTACATTACCGCTTTAGTACTCCAGAAAGCTAGCTTCCTCGTATTCCAGGCCCCTACCAAACCTTATACCTGTGTCTTTTATAGGCACTTAAGTCCTGTAAAAGATGCATTGCTGGAAGTCCATTATATGTAAGTTCATTATTCCTACTAATTTGTGATCCCTTGGAAAGCAGGGACTGTATCTTTTTCACTTTGTATCATTATTGCAAAATGCTTGGTACTTAGTAGGTTTTTAATAGGTTTCTCCTTTTTTTGGAGCAAAAATATACTCTTTTCAATCACAGATTTTCCTCGAATTGCTTCCAGAAATGCCCAGCCCACACCCCACTCCCACAGTCAATTCCCACACTGTTGCCTGTATCTGTGGGTCATTTATACCTGTTCTTTGACTAATCCCTTCCCCTTCTTTCCACCACTACCCCCCGCCCCTCTGACAGCTGTCAGTCTGTTCCATGTTTCCATATCTCTGGTTCTATTTTTCTTGTTAGTTTATTTTTTTCATTAGACTCCTCTTATAAGTAAGATCACATGGTATTTGTCTTTCACTGACAGACTTATTTCACTCAGCATAATAGTCTCCAGTTCCATCTGTGCTGTCACAAAAGGTAGAAATTCCTTCTTTCTGCTACATAGTGTTCCATTGGGTAAACGTAATCTTTAACGTACAAAGCAGAGCTCAAAGCGGCACTTTACCTCCCTAATTCCCTGTCTTCTCTAGTCTGTGTGGCATAGACTTCAACACATAGCCCCACGCTCCATTCCATGGGTCCAAATTAAATTTTAAATGAGAAAATGGCAAGAGTAGCATAGTCAAGGGGAATATATTTACATTAAACCATCTCCTCCTGTAGATAAATGCTACTGTGTTGGCCTTGACAGGAGGGTAAATTCCTCTGATTCACAAATCCAACAATATTCTCTCCCCCCCGAAGGTTATCATAAGAAATATGTGTCCTACCTCCCAGGCTTTGGGTGTAAACTCTCATAGTTCAACTCCTCTACCCATTTCCAAACTATTGTACAATTTCTTAAGTTTTATATACATGATGTGGGAAGAGAGGAGAGGGGTTGGCTGGACTAACAAATCTGACATTTTATAAAAACAAATGTAGTCAAATGAGCAACACATATTTGGATTTCTCCCTTTCCTCATTTCTTCCTTCTCCTTCCTGCTCTTCTCTTACCATTTCCTTTGACACTGCTTGAAAATGAACAACAATACACAGAGGTAAGTTCTCAAGAGAGATAACTTCCTGTGTCCCTTTTCAGCAGCAAAGCAAAATGAAGAGGTCACATTTTCCCAAAACTTCATGAAGATAAGTTCAGTTAAATTCTTTTCGTCCACAAATAAACATGAGTAAACATATTCTTGTAAATGTTAATTATTAAATAGTAACTTTTAAATCTAAGATTGAAAAGTAATAAAAAGATTAGACCCTCAGTCAGGGTTTTTGCTTTCTTTGCCATATAGAAGGAAAAGTAAATTAACTTTGTCTTCTGGAATAACTGCATCTTTTTTGAGTTAAAGAAAAAAAGGGACCCAAATGTGCCAAGATTAGACTGTCTGTTAGCACCTAAAATAGCCTGTCATCCAGAAGCTCCTTATTATGGGCTTTTCATTTGGAATCACATAGTTGCTCCATTGTTCTTGTAATAAAAATTTAATTAAATTCCAAGCAAGTCTTATGCCATTTAAGTCGATCTAAGAAGTCAATAGCAATGGAATAAATAGAATGTGCCATGGTAAACAGTTAATTCACGTAACACTAATTAATTGCCATAAATTAAGTGTGACCTAAATGAAGCGTGAATATTTTAAATGCCATTTCAAAGGTCACCATGTCCTGTGGTTGTAAGAATTAATACCCTGAGACAAACCTAATGTTAGCCTTTTCAAGAGCTAGAAAATCCTTCTCAATTTTGAAAGTCATTTAAATGTGCTTTATCTAAATAATTTATTTGATTCAAACAGTCCATTTCTACTTGCATTTGCTTTTTATACTTAAATTATGAACAGGGGGAATGATCATATTCATTCAACCTTCAACGAATAATTTGTCAGGCATATGCTATACACCAGGCAGCGATTAAGGCATTAAGAACATATTAGTGAACCAAATAGAGATTTGCCCTCATGGAGTTTATATTCTCGTGGGAGAAACCAGACTTTAAATGAGTAAATTATAATGTTTGTTGGAAAAGTGAGATGGGGCAATATAATAATGTAGAAAAGGGGTTCGTGGAGGCAGATGTGCAATTTGAAATGGAAAAGGAGAACCTGTTCTACAACGAGAATTGTCTAAAGTTAGCAGTGACGTCCCAGCAGCAGAGGGACCGTCCAGCCAACCAGGCACCCAGTGAACTAGGTCAGCTGCAGGTGCTGACTGAGGAAGTTGCCCTGGTGGGTAGTCTAAAAATAACTTGAAGTGCCCATGCACCCAACTTCAGTTTTGAGACAAGAGGCTAGACCTTAAAAAAAAATGTCAAGAGCAAAGCAGAGCATGGGCCTATGAACAAGTAGAGATATTTCTAGAACTCAGCAACAGGAATCAGATTTTGAAGCTCAGGTATATAGATCAGGAGGAGAACCCAAGATGGATCTGAAGGGGAAAAATGGAGCCAAGCCACCACTGAATTCCAATGTAGCCAAGTCGGGGTTGGCCCTTGGGGTGGAGATCAAGGACACGGGGAGAGAAGGGGTGCTGAAGCTGGAAGCCTTGGTTGACCTAAACGGCATAGGCAGGGATCCACCTCTGGCTCAGGGCTTAGGGAGTTGTGGTGAGGCTGCTTTTGGTTGCTCTGCTCAATGCAGAGAGCAGATCTCCCCTTTGAATGTCATCCTCGGTGAACCAGAACATTACAAACCCAATCAAGACCCTGGCCCAGAACTCTACGGGTTACTCTAATTATCAAGAAGAAAGTTACTTAGTTGTAGGAGACTCTAGTGATCCTTTTCCAAGGGCCCTCCCAAACACCAGTGTTTAGAGGCTGGGCTCAAAAGGACTGGGCAGATTGCTGCTTTCTCTAGCACTTCACAGATTAGCCAGTGCAAATTCGTGGTACTTTGGTGAACTTATTTACTATCAAGCCGAGTTTCTCAACCTCAGCACTATGGACATTTTGGGCCAGGTAATTCTTTTCTGCGTAGGGGTGGGTGACTGTCCCATGCTTTGTAAGATGTTTAGTAGCATCCTTGGCCTCTACCTGCCAGATGCCACTAGCACTCTCCTTCCCTGCTAATGACAAAGAAAAATGTCCCCAAACATTGCGCAGTGTCCCCTGGGGGCAGGATTACCCTCAGCTGAGATCCAAGCCTTAAAAGTTTAAGAAAACAAGTATATTTTAAAGACTTTAAAAAATATATTTTTTGCAAGATACTACACACATAACAAAATTACGCACAGCAAGGTGCAAAAATACTATCTGAACATTGGAAAATGACTGCCAACAATTGATAAAGGGTCATTTCAAAGTATTCTGTAATTAAAAATAAATTAGTGTGTGTTTCGGAAACCATTTAAATTATTGCATCAGAACATGCTAAAGTGATTAGGAATGCCTCAAGCAGAGGGCGAAGAGCACCAGGCCAGTATCTGTTAGTCACCAACAGGGCTGGCAGCTGCCTGTTGGGGCTCGGTGCTGGATTAGTGGTGGGAACAGAGTGGATTCAGATCACCAGCTTTAGAAACTTGTTTATACTCTTTATAAAACACAAGAATCCAAAAGGGCAAGTTACCGCCCTTGAGGACCGTTATATGCAAACGCTCCAGGCTTTGACATGCCTTTTTCAGATTCCTTGGCAGGTAAGGAATCTCCACATTTAGTCTGTAGCCAGGCTGTACTTCCTAGACTTCTCTGCAGCTACAGCTTCCACGCATTTTATTATAAGATTATTATTGCTTCTGGCAAAGTTTAGGATGTTTTTTTTTCTCTATCCATCAGCACTTAGATCCACACTGCCTTGAGCAGTGATTTTCAAACATTTTCATCTCATGGCACACATAAACTGATGAATAAAGTTCTGTACCACACCAAAATATGCATATTTTGTGATCTGACAAAAATAGATACAATTTTGATTCATTCACACCAGACAGCTATTATTGTGTTGGCTGTTGTCATATTTTTATTTGACAATCTAAGGGAAAAGAGGTTAGCGCCACTAAGTAGTCAGGCATTGCATATTTAAAAAAATTTTGCAGCACACCGGTTGAAAATTGCAGGCCTAGAGGAAATGAGAAGCAGCTATTTAAAGGCTAGCAGGCGGGAGAATGGAGTCAGACATTTGAGAGATGAAGTACTGAGTTGCCGTCCTTAGAAGTGAGAAGTAAGGAAGCACCGCTGTTGAGGTAAAACCATGTTATTAGAAAACTGTGTGATTTTATGCTTGGGGAAAATAGAAATCTATTGGTTGTTTCAACTGTAAATATATCAGGGCTTTAATGGATTACCCACCATGTTTATTAAGTAGTTATCCATCTTTACTTACTATGATGACTAGTTATGACAAATACAAGGTTAAAAAAACCACCAGCTTCTCATATTCTAAAAGGTGCTTTCAAGAGTTGAATATGTTGTTTGAAGTTGTTAGAATTACAGGGTTTTGTCTCTTCCTCTGTTTCAAAGCTAATTTTATGATCAACTTATTTAAGTTCTTTGAATATACAAAGAACTTACACGACTCCACTCTAAGAAGACAAGCAACCCAGTTAAAAAGAGTGGGCAAAGGACTTAAACAGACATTTCTCCAAGGAGGACACATACAGAGGGCCCAGGGACACATGAAAAGATGCTCAATATCATCAGAGAGATGCAAATTAAAACCACAATGAGATACCACTTTACACCGGTCAGAATGACCATCATAAACAAAGCAACAAACAACAAGTGTTGGAGAGGTTGTGGAGAAGAGGGGACCCCAATCCATTGTTGGTGGGATTGCAGACTGGTACAACCACTGTGGAAAACAGTATGGCATTTTCTAAAAAAAACTAAAAATGGACCTGTCTTTTGATCCAGCAATTCCACTGCTGGGATTATATCCTAAGAACCCTAAAACACCAATTCAAAAGAACCTATGCACCCCAATGTTCATAGCAGCACAGTTTACAATAGCCAAGTGCTGGAAGCAACCTAGGTGCCTGTCAGTAAATGAATGGATCAAAAAATTACGGTACATATACACAATGGAATTCTATGCAGCAGAAAGAAAGAAGGAGCTCCTACCCTTTGCAACAGCATGGATGGAACTGGAAAGTATTATGCTGAGTGAAATAAGCCAGGTGGTGAAAGACAAATACCATATGATCTCACCTTTAACAGGAAGCTAAACATCAAAACAAACAAGCAAGCAAAATAAAAACAAAGACACTGAAATAGAGAACAGGGGGACAGTAACCAGAGGGGAGGGAATTTCAGGGGGGAAAGGGGAAGGGTTTACAGGAACTAGTATAAAGGACACATGGACAACAACTAAGGGGGGTGGAAATGGGAGGGAGGTGGGGAGCACTGGGGGAGGTGGGCTGGGATGGGAGTAAAAGACAGAAAACTGTACGTGAACAATAATTAAATAAATTATAAATAAATAAATAAAATACTGAAGATACCTATTTCCTTCAGTTACAAAAATAATAACTAGTATCTACACAATGTTCACAATTTATAAACTGTTTTTACAGCTATTTCTTTCACTGGCATAATAACCCTGTGATACAAAGTAACTGAGGTTCAGATTAATCGATTTAAATAAAATCCATACTGAGGATTAAAGCCATTCCAAGACAAATAGACTGCTGTCAGTCTTTGGTGTTTTTGTGAAATCCAGAGGAGAAAGAGACCGAAGAATCTTTCTGTGAACTCCTGAACTTAACTACTGAAGAACCGATACATTTAATTCTGTCCGAAACCTCTTCCTGAAGCATAGTATTTGACATCTGTAAATCAATTTGCATCGCTCGTGCTTGAATTATACTGTTTGAACAAAGTTGACTCGTTGCCAAAATGATGCGAAAAGTGTCTCACTCAGAGATGACATACCATAGGTATTCTGTCATATTGTTATCGGGAAATTACTGGCTCAAACTTTGAGGAGTTCCACTTCTGTTGTGACATGGCAGCACACTTCATCGGGGGCGAGCTCTAGGTCCTTGCCTATTCTCAGTGCCCATGTGTGCATGCTACCAAGCTAAAGCACTTTTCATGCCCTGGGGTGTACCCATATTTTTTTAAGTACATGGAAGTATACACTTAGATGGTAATGATTAAGAGTATGGACTTGGAGCCATACTATTCAGTTTCTAATCCCAGATCTTCTACCTAGTAGCTGTGTGAACTTGGTCAAGTTGCTTGGCCTTTCTATGCCTCAATTTCTTCATCTGTGAAGTGTAGAGATAATAGTGTCTGCTTCATAGAATTGTGGTGAAGATTAAAAGAAGTAATATTTCAAAGCATTTAGGACAACATCTAGCACATACTAAGCACCATGTATTAGCATCCATTATTTTTATCTTTATTATTATTATTATTACTATTTTCTAGTATCCACAGCAGTCTTAATGAACATCTCACCAGCTCAGTATGTCTTTGCAAGGAAACAAGATGAACGTGGTAACTGCAGACTAATGGTCTCCATCAGGCAACTTCCAGCTGGAATACAGCATGTTAAGGAGAAACAATTTCACTATTCTTTCTTTTCTGAAACAAAAACCAGTTGTTTCCTGAGGGAATGCTCTTCACCGAGAACATATTTACAACAGCTGAATGGCTTTCTCCATTGAAATTTCTCCCTTGAGGATCTTGGTGTAGCAACAGCAAAAGCAAAAACAAACTATGCAGGGTTTTTTTTTTGTATCTTATATTTCATTTACAATGATGATTTGGTGAAAAATTTGATCTAGAATTAAGAGGCGATGATTGAATCAGAATGTTCTTTGGAGGAACTGAACATAAGAATTCCTGGTATGATTCCCTGCTGCTGTCAAAAATGACATTGGGGAACCCACGCCACTTGCTTGTACTTATATATGGTGTTCATCAATTTCCTTACTGAAACAAAAACCAGGAACTGATTTGAGGGGAGGTTACCTTGTTTCTTGAACATCATAGTAGAGAGGCTACTACAGAAGATTTACAAAGCTGGTTGAATTTTGCAAGCAAGGAAAAAAGTGTTCCAACATTCTCAACGCCACACAATGTTCTTTAATGCTCTCTTTCATTGCATTATCTTGCTGCAGACAAAAGAGTGCTCCTCTTTTAGAAATGTTTGATGACAGGTTAAGAACAGGGGTTGAGGAAGGGGTAGAATTCCCTCCCATTTTCAGAGACTGCTGTTACCAGCATAACCCAGATAAGTTGTGTTTATGCCATCTGCACTACCCTTTTCTTTTTTAAAGTGCTATGTGTTACTTTCTCCACATGAAAATATGTAGGAGCTACGCTTCCATGTGCCCGTATGATAATATTTAAGTGGACAATTATTGCAACTTCTGAGAATCAGAAATAGGGACATTTCTCTCAAAGATGTGCATATCTAAGTAAAACTGTGCCCAAGTTCGTCATGACTCCCAGATCCCTTGTGTTTCACAAAGTCCCCCCTAAGGAGTTTTTCCTGCGTGTAACGTGGATCTTAATCCTCCAATTCAAGGTACCTCTGTTGGAAATGTAGAATGGTTTTATTTCAAACTTATAATAGAAATTGGAAATATAAAATGCTTTTATTTCAAACTTGTGATTTCTAAGTTTCCTGACTCATGATACACTTAAAGTCCCAGTTTTCAAATGTTCTTTTTTTCCTAGGCGCACTATGCTGAATTTTGTGAAGTTTATAAAAAGAGACATACTCCCTACAACTTACATGTTAAATGGTCTGATGTCAGCCATATGTTCAAGAGAATCAGGGGTGCGAGACACCAATATGCTTTAAAAGTGTGATCAATTTTTTTTGCTTTTTTATCCTCTTCTCCTGCTAATCTTTCCTGAAGTTTCTTCAACAATTTGCCCACTGATTCTACAAATATCTATTAAACGTTTACTATCACTATGTGCCAGGTTTGATAATAGGTACTTGGAATACACTCGGCTCCGACAGAACTTGTATATACTACCATTCTAAAATGAAAATGGACAGTATTGAATGATCATACAAATATAAAATTCCTACTGGGACAAGGAGTACAAAAAAGGTGTAACGGTACCACACTAGTCTAAAATAGGAGTATATTTTCTAAGACCCCATGTGATATGAGATTATTCTCCTTATTCACTATTTTTAATTGAAGTATAATTCACATATGACATTATATTAGTTGCAGTTGTACAACATAATGATTCAGTATTTGCATGTATCACGTAATGATCACCACAATAAGTCTAGGTAATATCTGTCACCATAGTTACAGAACTTTTTTTTGTTGTGATGAGAAGTTTTAAGGTCTACTCTCTTAGAAAGTTTCAGATATACAGTTTAGTCTTATCAGTTATAGTCCCCATGCTATATATTATAACCCCATGAATTATTTGTTTTATAATTGGAACTTTGGACCTTTTGACCCCCCTTCACCCATTGTGCCTCCCCCTCCCCCACCTGCCTGCCTCTGGCAACTATCCCTACTCAGTCTTCAGTGGGGCAGACCAGTGCACACTCAGTGTTCCTCCACAGACAGAAGTGTGACTTGCTCTTGCCCCACTCTTCAGGGTGTAAGTCTGAGATGGATGAGCGTGCACGGCACCAAATCCAACCCCCAGATTTCCTGCCGGAGTTCCTCAGCTGCAGAGAATGTCACCTCCCTGTGTCCCCGCACACCAGGTGTCCACGCAGCTGCAGTGCCCAGCATGCACCGCTCTCCAGAGCACAGGGGCTGTTCCTCTCAGAAGCAAGATGCCAGCCAGTGCCTGTGCCCCACCTCTTCCTGCCTGGTTGTCGTACAGGAGTGTGTCTGCAAACACACTTGGAAGAATGAAGGAGGAGCGGAGACAGCTTCAGAGAGATTCAAAGAGCAGGTCTCATCCAGTGGAGTGACAGCAGCCCTGTCTCTCAACATTCTAATCCCAGATCTCTAAATCGGGGCAAGGCAGTAGGAGAGAAAGGAAGGAATTCTCTCCCTGGATTTTTCTCCCATGATCTGTCTTCTAAGGAGAAGACAGAGAGTATAGGAGTATATAAAATATACTCCTATTTTAGACTAGTGTGGTACCGTTACTCCTTTTTTGTACTCCTTGTCCCAGTAGGAATTTTATATTTGTATGATCATTCAATACTGTCCATCTTGGGTAAACTCTGTCCTCCAGACCATGACTCTTGGTCATCCCAGCCAAGCTTTTTCAGAATTCTGAACACACAAAGCAACAACAATAAGTGTTGGGAGCTCATAGCTCTGGCAAATCCAAAGCACTCTGTTTTTAGACTTTTGTGTCTGGTATACATTCATTCAGAAACATAACCAGCTCCCGTGGTACAGGGAACAGCTTTGGGGGCTGAGCCACAACATAAGTAGGACCCACTGGGAGGAAGGGGTTACAGAAATGAAAAGAGTATCTGTTAAAAATTTGCGAAGTAGAATCTTACATAAAGGATTTTAGACACCAATTTTAGGGTATGTAGACAATTTTAAAACATCCTCTTCAAATCATACCTTGAAATGTAGGAGACCATCAAAGGTGTTCCACCTGACTCTGAGGACAAAAGTAGCTATTTTTAGCTTCTGAGGCTTATAAAATATACACATGAGCTTGGGGTTAAGTCATAGGCATGGCTGGAGCTTCTCACAAAAGCCCTGTGTGATCTGACGTTGTGTGTGAATCGCCAGCGCAGCAGGTTCCACGGCCCTTTGTCGGCCTGGCCTGTGCCGGGTAGGCCAGACTCCCCAGGCTGCCGCATTGCCCTTCTGAAGCCACTTCAAATGCACCAGAGTGAACTGTTTGGAAAGCAGATGCTCGTTAAGCCATCAGAAGTAGACATACCCCAGAGAAGGAAGAGAAGAAGAGGGGAATGCGACTGTTCAGCAATGTCATCACATGACAGCCAAGAGAACTGCCTGTCACAAAATCACTGTGACCACAGAGATGACACTTCAGGCGCCGAGCCGAGGAGCCTAGAAATCCTCTAAGAAAGACCAAACCCATCCTAATTGGAAGCACATTGGACAAATAAAATGCCAGAGGAAAGTGCTGTCACTTTTCCCTTTTCAAATCATCAATTACCCTAGTGTCCTGGAAAAGAATGTCTAGACAGGCTTATTGCCCCCTCAAAAAAGCCAGAGACCTGCTCTTTGAGAATCCTGCTTGAAGATGTAAAAAAATGTCTAACCATTCAGGGTCCCAGAATGTGGGGGTGAAAATCGTCACAAATGATCAATGAATGCATGCCCGCTCTCAGAGGGCTCAGCCCTGCAGAGGGAGCTGGCTGAAGTTGTTGAAAAAGCCAGTTCTCATTGCGATGAAACACATCCTGGCAAAGCAAAGCCACAGAAAAGAACATTGTAGCAATCGATACAGATTATTAAAATGAGAACCGGAAGACGTTTTCAGCCGAACTCGTCTCCACTTCTGCTACAATGGATGAACTTTTGAGTGCTGATATCAGCACAATTTGCAGATCCCAGACATTGAATATGGGAATCAAAATTGGGTAGAAATTTAATTGAAACTATTGCAGGCCCTTGACATTTAGGAGGGTAACGCTGCCTCTCGTACTTGCCAGCTTCTCCCATAATTGAGCTGCATTTGAAAAGTCAGCTTTATCCCTTCAAAAGGCTTGTACATCCCTGGGCCTCTGCGTAGCCTCTCTTGATACATTTGATATATTTAACAGATACTCTGTAGATGTACTGTCTAGGCTTTGAAAGAATTCACAGTGAAGCTTCCTGTAAGGAAATCTGCCTATCCAAGTTCAAGCTTAGGGGGGTGAATTTTTGTGAAATTGACCAGAGAACAAGTAGAAGCCGAGAGCCCACAGGATTCTCAGCCACACAGTGGAGTCAGTGTGGTAGGAAGAATAATGCCCTCCTCTCCCAAAATGTTCATGTGTGGTCCCTGGGAACCGGGGATGTGGTATTTTACATGACAAGGGAGGATTTACAGGTGTGGTTAACTGAAGGATCTGGAGATGAAGATAGTGTCCTGAATTATTCCAGGTGGACCCAATATAATCAAAGGGCCCTTATAGGAGGCGAGCAAGAGAGAGTCAGAGAAGGGGATGTGACAATGGAAGCCAGGGTCATAATGATACGATTACTGGAAGGGGGTCACAAGAAAGGAATGAGGCATCTTCTAGAAGCTGGAAAAGGCAAAGAACGAACTGTACCCTGGAGTTGCCAGAAGGAATATAGCCCTGCCTATGCTTTGATATTAGTCCAGTGAAAACCTGCTTTATATTTCTGACCTTCGTAACTATAAGAGGATAAATTCGTGGGGGGTTGGTTTTTTGTTTTAGACTTTATTTATTTTTAGAGGGGAAGGGAGGAAGAAAGAGAAAGAAACATCAATGAGTGGTTGCCTCTCGTGAGCCCCTCCTGGGGACCGGGCCTGTAACCCAGGCCTGTGCCCTGACTGGGAATTGAATTGGTGACCCTCTGGTTTTCAGGCCAGCGCTCAATCCACTGAGCCACAGCAGCCAGGGCAAGAGGATAAATTTGCGTTGTTCTAAATCACTCAGTTTACAGTAATTTTTACAGCAACAGTGGCAAACTCATACAGTCAACAACATTCATTGTAACATTCTTTGTTTCTTCTCATTTTCTCTTTCCAACACCAAACGAAACATCCAATTCAATCAAGGTTTTTGGAATGATCTTTTTTCTCTCTTTGAAGGACATCTCCCTAACCTCATTCACTCTTACCTGCCCTGGTCTGATAGATAACTCCTGCTGGGAGAATTTGCATTTCCACACAGCACCAGGGAGAAGCTATTTTCTTTAAGAAGAGGACTGAAGCTGAGTAACTACTTAGAGCTGGGCACCATCACCCGTATTTTGCAGCTACCTTAGTTCATCTTTCCAACTGATTGCAGAAGCATCCCTCCCCACAGTCATTTTGTGGCCAAGGGTACCGTGGTTCTGAGATAGCAGGTACACATTCTGTCAATGAGTCACCAAAGGTGGGGCTGGAGCCCAGGGCTCTGTGACTCCAAAATTAGAAAGTTCTTTTTATGCTGAGAATGTGCTGCTTCTAATTTACTTACACGAAACAATACTATGCTAACAGCTCGATGCATGAATTTGGATGAAGGAGTCATTCGAGAAGCAGGTGCCACTCCCTACTCCCTGGAAAGATGCAGATGAGCAGGCAATCTGACTCTGGGGAGGACCTTTTCGATAGGTCGTCCTGGCCCCAGCTGCTGTTTCCTCTCAGGGACAAAACCGATCGGTGGTGTGTGTCGCCATTTCTAATTATTTTGAATCTCCTTCTAGGGGTATTTGCATTTGGACTTTTTGCTACTGACATTTTTGTAAACGCCGGACAAGTAGTCACTGGGCACCTAACGCCGTACTTCTTGACGGTGTGCAAGCCAAACTACACCAGTACAGACTGCAGAGCCCACCACCAGTTCGTCAGCAATGGGAACATTTGTACCGGGGACCTGGAAGTGATCGCAAAGGCTCGGAGATCCTTTCCCTCCAAACACGCTGCTCTGAGCGTTTACTCCGCCTTATACGCCACGGTGAGTGTGTGAGTCTTGCTGTCTCTCCCTAGTTGAGCTGTAGCTGGGATGTGTGTCTTCCTGCCCTCTTCGTTCCCATTCTTTCATCACTGTCACTTGTAGTGATTTTTAAAGTCCCGTTGCAACCTGCTTCTCCTATGCAATGTGCTGTTGCCCCCACCCCCACCCCCAACATGTCAATGTAATATCCTGACCTGCCAGAGGATATTAGTTCTGGAAAGAATGTTGATAATCACTTAGTCAAATCTTTGCATTTTACTGATGCAGAAACTGAGGCCCCAAGAATAGCTAAGGACCCGTGGTGAGAGGCGGCAGCCCGGCTTCTGGCTGCCTCCACAGAAGTATAAATGTTCTCTAAATTTGTTTGCTCTCAGCACAGAGAAAACCTAAAGTGCAACCCACATCTTAAAATACAAGAAGGACAATGGTATCACTCTTATTTTTCTACTCCTTAATTGCATCCATTTAGGGAATGATCTCAAATTGCATCCATTTGGGAAATTGCACCTTTCTCTGACCTATGCTTCTGTGGGGCCAAAAGAAATATTAATACTTTTCCTCCCACTTTCTAAGTTCTTCTGGCTGAGCTGATTATCAAATTAACAGAGACAGATTAACAAGAGAAAAATCAAAGTTTAGAATATGCACATGGGGAATTCACGTAAGCATGATTATTCCATGAAAATACCAAAAACAATGAAGCAGCATTGGGTATATAGAACAGTTTTGGACAAAGGAGACAGGTAGGGAACAGGGGATCAGATTTCAGAAGTGAGAATGGGAGAGGCCCTGGCCAGGTAGCTCAGTTGGTTGGCACGTTGTACAGATGCATCAAGGTTGTGGGTTTGATCCCAGTCAGGGCACATGCAGGAATTGACCAATGGACGCATAAATGGATGGAGCAACAGGTAGAGCTCTCCCTCTCTCTCCCCCTCCAAAATTAATTTTCAAAAAGAGAGAGAGTGGGTTATTTATAAGTAGTCGAAAGAAAGTGGAACACATGTGGCAGAAAAATCCTTGCCAAACAACTCAGAAACAAGGGGATACAGAGGTGTATCTAGCTAATAGTCTTCTGCCTGAACCCCTTTGTTTACCATATTTAATTCAAGCTTGGCTAAGGGAGCATCCTAAATTCTCTTTCCTGATGCAGGTTTCTCTGTCTGAATCTCTTGGGCAGGAAAGTTGGGGAGATTCAAAGATTCTTTCTGAGTCCTGTTTCTTAATAAACAGCTTAATATCAATATCCCAAAAAGGCAGCTTCAGGGTGGAAAAATTTCAGTCCCTTCAACTGCATAGAACTGAGAGTTAGGAACTCTGAGCTCAGAGGCTGGGTGTCGTGCGCGTCTACCATGGAAGCAGAGCTGTTGATGGAAAACGTCGCTTTTCCTTGCCGCATCTTGTCTCATATTCAGGAAATGAGTGGTATAGCGATTCTCAATGAAAGGTGAGGGAAGAAGAAAACAGAGGAAAGACCCCTGTCAAACTGAAACTGTCCCTTCTTCCCAGAGATTCTGAGCATGCCCCCCACCCCCAGGGGAGCATGATTCCATCCCCCCCCCCCCAGAGTCTGCCTCTGATGGAGGAGCACTCCTGCAATTACCCTGAATTACACGTTCAGGGCAGAGAAGCGGTGGCTGACAACCAGTCTGGTCTCTTTAGTAGACTCTAAAATAAATTGCTAAATAGTCTCTTTAAAACAAATGTTCCTCTGTGTCCCATTTACAGGATCACATCCATAGGACCAATTTGTGAACCAACAATTATCCAAAATGAGTCTTTCTAGTTACTCTGTTTAGATCTCCTCTTTAACGAATACATGATAAAAGCTTATTTCAGCTACCCTCACATTACGGAAACATGAACATAAATAATACAGAAGCTTCAATATACAAATAGCTCAGTGTGAGCTCAGTGAGGCTTCTTCGCTTCAATGAAATAAAATAATCCATGGCAGGTATTTTTTTTTTAAGCAAAGAAAGTCCTGTCAGGCATTCAACATATTGTTTTAATTTTCAAAATATTCATTTGCTTTAAATTATCTAGAACCTAAGTTATATGAAGCAATGTGCTCTTGCACCTTTTTCTTTGTTTTATCAGACCAAAGTCATTGCTCTGTGAAATTAATTTTTGACACCATTATAAAGCTAAATCTGTCATAATAAACTCTCATCAAGTAAGATATAAATTTATTTTGGAGAGAAAGAAGTAAGCAGAGTCAGCTCACCCAGAATAGATGCAGCCATAGCACATTTTCAAGGATTCAGACAAACCCAGTTCAAATTATGCCTCACGATCATCAGATAAGCCCTGATATAAGATTCTAATTCTGCAAACAATTCTGCGCCCCTATTATGTGTGAAGTGCTTTCAGAAATTGCTCAACAAATATTTCCTAAGTGCTAGTTAATAGTCTGAAGAATACTAAATAACTATAGGCCCCATGCTCTTAATAGTTTGTAATTGAATTGGAAAGATGTATAAAGGTTATATTTTGAAAAATACAGAGGCATAAAAACAAATATACCTAGTATAGATGCTACATAACACTTTTCACACAGCCTTAGAATGCTCTCCTGGTACGCTCTAATTGATGTCACTCCGATCTAACCACAGTCTTCTAGGGCATCAGCTACATACAATAATAAATAGAATCCCATTGTCCTGTATTCAAACCAGTGTTGAAGCATCATTCTAGGAAATTAACAATTTCCATTGTAATATTGCAAAATGCATCTATTTGAACTTGTATGTACTCTGGCCACGTAACCATACTACACACTATAATTTAAGTATCAGCACACCGTGTTTCAGGGTTGCAAACTCATTTATCACTTTTATTAAAGACGTCATAAATCAATAATGCCCTCTACTGGTTTCTTGTAACCATTACCAAAGGTGAACTAAGTGTGTTACTTGAAACAGGCACATCTTCCTAACGAGGCTACCGGGACACACTGGATGCCTGAGCCCAGGAACATTCATCTGCTTCTCACAGTGAAATAAGGAAGCCTGCACATTAGACTTGAAACTAATGTAAAATAATATTGAATTACAACTGTAACTGAAAAATTAAAATGTTTTAAAAGAACAGCTCACATAAATTCAGGCTCCCTAAATTTCAAAAATAACTAGTCATTCTTTAGTTAGTTCAGGTTTTCCCAACCTTTTATATGTCATGACATAAGTTTTAAAAAATTAATATTTGAAAATATGCTAGAGTAAATGAACAGATAGAGCTGATCACACTTGTCCCAAGGAATGTGGATGTCAGTTTCCCAGCAAAACTGAAATCTTTGTGACATGCCGGTTGAAAAGTTCTAATTTGGTCAATCAACTCATCAGTAAAGGCTTTTGTTTTCATTGCTCAGAAGTGTGAAGAATCAGCTGGAAGTATGGGGGACACAAAAAGTAAAGTGTACGGCCTCTCGCCTATCTGGTCTTCATAAACTTCATACTTGTAGAAGGTTTATTTGGTATCTGAGCATCGTATCACATGGGTTCTTTAATACCCAAAATGGTGCTTCAGCCTGTGGCGTGAAAACTGCGTCTTCTGAGTCTGATCATTATCATGTGGTCATTCTGCATGTCACCACATTTCTGTCCACATGTCCCCCAGAAACACCATGATTAATGGACATCTGTCCATTGTTCTCGCTGCACTAGTTTTCCACCCAAATTCTTCCCGAGCATCTGAGGGCAGTTGCTTTGGCACAGCCCGCTTTTGAGTGCCGGAGTGTGTGTGTGCATGCATGGGTGTGCACTGTGCGAGGAGGCTGCCGGTCACTCCCCGGTCTCTGTCCTCTTCCAGATGTACATCACAAGCACAATCAAGACGAAGAGCAGTCGACTGGCCAAGCCAGTGCTGTGCCTCGGGACCCTCTGCATGGCCTTCCTGACGGGCCTCAACCGGGTCTCCGAGTACAGGAACCACTGCTCCGATGTGATCGCAGGCTTCATCCTGGGCACTGCTGTAGCCCTGTTTCTGGTAGGTCAGCTTCCCTCTTTCTACCTTCTCCCTTCGCGTGCCCTCTGACAGGCTGCCTAAGACCCTGGTGAGTCGGGCGCCCAGACCTCACAGTCTAGGCCCAGGTTCATCTGGTCCCAACCTTTGTGAGTTGTAATTATTCCCCAAGTATTATGTATGCTTGTGCTGCAAGAATGACTTCTAAAGTACCCTGTCTGTCGGAAATATGATTGCTATATTTCTTCCAGGGATCAGGGAGAGGAGTGCCCAGGGAGAATGGCTTAGTCCGCTTTCTTCAACACTGTGCTTGGGGCTGACTGGGGCTAAGCAGACTACTAACTTGGCATACCTCCGAACCATTGTTCTGAAACATTAGTTTGGGATGCATTGGGAGCAGAGCTCAGTGTTATTTGGGGATAGAACAGAGACAAAGGACCCCTGGTGGAAGCAGGCAGCCCCTCCTCCAGCATTCCAGGACCCTGAGTTCGGGCCCAGGCTTGCATATCCCACTCAGAAACATGAGGACTCTCAGCTGACCACACCCAGACTTTTTCCAAAGGCCTCTATTATTACCCGAACATGCCTCTCAGGCATCTTATTTCTGCTACAAGTGGCTTCTCACCCACACATAATAATATTCCTGGACTCGTGATTAATACAGTTTTCTCTGTATCATTACAATGCCGATAATATTTTAGTTTCTCAAATACATAGGGGCCTGTCTATCTGCTCACCTAGGGAATCTTGGATTGGAAAGGAAGAGGTTAATTTTTATTGTTTTTGTCTTTTTTTACTGTTTGATCAGGTGTGAAAGGGCTATAACAAATGGCATGTAAACTGTACAATTTGATCAATTTTGACATACAGATATATCTTCCTGCCCACCCTCCCCTTTCCCTCATTCCCAAGCCACTACTGATCTCCTTTCTGTTACTCTATATTAGTTTGTCGTTTCTCAGATTTCATGTAAATGGAACCATAGAGTGTGTCTTCTTTTTTCTTGGCAGCTTTCACCCAGCATGATTATTTTGAGATTCATTCACATCGTAGCATGTAGCAACAATTTATTCCTTTTTCCTTCTGTATAGTATTCCATTGCATGGGCATAGCATAAGGTGCAGATTTTTTACTAATCTTCAAGGACTTAAAATTAACCCCAAAAGATTTACAGTTAATCACCAGGGCTGGAGATTCACCTGTTGCACATGAAATGAATCCCTAACAGTATTCAGCCAGCTTCCCCTCTGAGACTGAAGCCATCACAGTCTGGATGTCCCTCCTTCCGTCCTGCCCTTTCTGGTCCAAAGCACTCATTAAGACTGGCATCTCACATGGAAGAATTTCACAGTCCTATGCACTAACTCCTCCTTGTCCTCCCCAACATAAAAAATACCCCCATAGCTCTCCCAACCACTCATGCAGAGTTTTCCAGTGTTTTTTACGTGCTAAGATACACAGAAAAAAGGCTCAAGTTCATTCAGAACACTGATTGGGAATCTCCATTCTAATTCAAAATTATTTTGAATGAATCTAGGCCTTTCTTCTGTAGTGAAAGATGGACTTAGATGCAAATTCTCTGGGTGCAGCAGCAGGGAAAGTGGTGCTGAGGGGGACCCTGAAGACACCTCACAGGGATATTTTCCTAAGATTGCTTTCTTTAAAGAAGGAAAAGCTAAAGGTGATGTCAGAGAAGAGAGGGTTTTCAAAGAGGCATCAAAGGTGCACAAAGGAGAGGGCTCAAAAGGAAAGCCAGACAATCTTGCTGTCCATCAGTCCTGGAGCCAGCCAGCCCCAGCTGGAGAGAAAGAGCAGTGTGGGAGAGAGAGATTTCATGCGACCTTTACAGGATGAAATCTATCAAACCCTTTGGGTTTCCTCAGGCCCCATACACAAATTCTGCTTTACCATTAAACTTGCCTTCTCTCAGTGACTCACTACCATTCAGTTGCTGTTTGGACTGTTGTTGGCTTCCCAATTGACGTCAAAAGTCAAAGTTTGTTTTCCACAAATGATCTTTATATAAGACCCAGACCTGCTGTTGAGTCGCTCCGACAGGAGACAGACCGCCCTGTGTCTGCATTTGCACAGGTGCACACGCAGTAAGCTGGGAAGTGGGTGGGGGAGGATGTCATACAAGAGACTTGGAAGCATTCCAGAGCAGACTTGGAGAGGAGACAGGGAGAAGCAGAGAGGAGAGTCAGAGAATAGGAGCGTACTCGCAGCCTATGTTCACTACTGTTTTGTGTTTCCTATGAAGATGAAAGTGTGGGGAAGAGGGGAGATTATTAGTTGAGCAATTACTACATACCCTCCTCTTTCTGTACAGCAAATCAGGTGCTCCCAGAACAACCCTAACAATATTCTTATCCTCATTTTATAGATGAGGAAAGTGAGGCTCAAAGAAAAGTAACTTGCCCAATGGCCATACAACCAATTAGGTATGAAACTAACCTGAGTCTTTTCAACTCCAGCCTCTTCAGCTTCAACACCTTCCACTTCTCCTGTTTTGTGAGGGAAAGAAGTTGAAGCAGAGATAGAGGAAAGTAGTGAACATTTATGTAAATGTCCTGCAGGGTTTGAAGAACAACAGGAAAGATTCAAAGGCACAGATAGAAAAACAAAGATGCAGAACAATGGCAGAGAGAGAATGGAAAAAAAACAGATAAACTCTATATGGGCAAAAGAAGCAGGGTTGATGGTAAAAGAAAGAAAGAAAGACTGGTGTATGAAGGAGCTTCAGTAGGAAATAAAGTGGATAGTAATTTAGAAGGAAAGTTTTTTAAAAGAAGCAATGAAAGAAAAGTGTCCCGCATGACTTATGTACTCTCAAGCAAAGAGTGGTCACATAATTTAAGGATGATCATCCTAGGTAGGAGTCAAAGACTTGAGTATTTGTTGTATGTTTGGCACTTGTTAAGAGGCAAAATACTGTCATAGCATTAGCTATGGAGTTTAAATCTCTTTATGACCTTGGGCAAGTTATCTAGCTTCTCTGTACCTCCTCATATAAGTTGGGAGATAACGGTACCACCTTTCTTGTAAGATTGTTGAGAAGGTTCAATGAAATAAGTAAAATTCTAGAGACAACGCCAGACACAGAGTGGCCCTCCATCAATGTTAGGTGTTAACCATCAGGTGCTTTGCATTATCGTGTCTTTTCATCACTACAGATTGATGAGGTAGGTATCATATTATTCTTACTTTACAGGTTAGGAAACAGGCTTGATGTGTGGATTGGTTCTCACTGACCATCTGGTGACTCAACAGATGTTTCCTCAGCACTGAGAATGTGCTCAGCCGACACCCCAGACCATGGCCTGGGTATTTCCATAGTTCCTACCCACTGGCTCAAAGGAAACAAGTCGCTATGGCAGTGGCATTCTAGGGGAAAGGCCTGCCACCCTCAGAGCTGGCCAGGCATCGATGGCTATAGTCTGACCCAATCTTTTTACCCCCTCATCCTGCAGGGAATGTGTGTGGTCCATAACTTTAAAGGAACGCCAGAGTCTACTTCCAAACCCAAACCCGAGGATCCCCGTGGAGTGCCCCTGATGGCTTTTCCAAGGATAGAAAGCCCTCTGGAGACCTTGAGTGCACAGGTATCGTACAGCAGTTTCAGCAAACCAGATCCCCAGGCTCAGCCCTGTTCTCTTGGGAGGCCAGCCGATCCATTGGTCTTCTCGAAAGCAGGACACCGCTGCATCTACCCAGCAGCAGTAAAACACGAGATAACGAAGGCCCTCAAGACCTTCACAGCTCCCCTCAATTAGTCCTGCATTTATTCTGATGCTTGGCCATCACGAATCCTCTGGAAGTTCTTAGTAATGTCGAACTTAAGCCTCATCTGCTTTAGGATTCCTTGGCCTCCAGTCTAATTCCACAGTTAGGAAATTTGGACCAATCGTGTGGGAAGTCAAGCTGGTTTATGAATTAGGACAATATTTGGGAAAAAAGGTTTTATTATATCTAGTGACAGATGTAAACTAGAAGCACATTTAAAAGGTTATCAACAAATCGATGTTAGTGTCCTTTTGGATCTGTTTTGATGACAACCATCAAAAATTCAATACAGCGATACTTACTGGTCACTCACTTACACCAGGACCTTGTCTCATGCCAGGGGTACAGAAAATAATTAGCCACACCGTCCTTGCCCTGAAAGAACTCACAGATGATTAGGAAAGGACACAAGTGAGTGTCCGTAACTGGGCAATGCTGAGTCAGAGGCCCAAAATCCGCCGTGTGAACACAGATGAACAAAAATCTGTTCTATCTGAGAAGACAAGGCGCCCTGGAGGAGGCTCGCTCGCTGAAAGGAGCCTGGGCAGATGGCATTATTCACGCACATTATTCACAGTTCTCCAGGTGCTTTACGACTACATTCTTATTTGAACAAAAACCTATTGAACCAGTAGTAGAATTCCCATTTCCAGGTAAAAGATAGGAATACGAAAGATCAAGAAGTTAAACTACTTGTCCAAGGCCACGCACGTAGCATGTCAGAGAGCTGGATGGGGAGCTGTTTAAGCAGACAGAAAGGGGTGTGGCTAATAATAAAACAGGGTTTTTGTAATCTGTATATCTTGAAATCTTGTACAGCAGGATTGTACAGGTCCTACAAGGGAAAAGCAGATCACCTCCCCCCGGAATTAGCATGTGCTTCACATCAGTATAGAGTAAAAATATTTTTCACTATCTCACTAACAGTTATTATAGATCAGATGTCTCTCTAAGACAGCTATCCTATCTAATTTTATCAATAACCCAGAAGAAAACCCAATAAAGCTCTTTGCACCCCAGGAAAAATGTTTAGGACTCTCCATTAAGTCCAGTGCCAAGTAGTTTATTTGTTTGTTTATTTTCATTTAATCTGTTTTAAGATAAAATACAGTATTTAACGTTCTAATTAGAAGTAAAGTACTGAAAAATTTATTACTGGTTTATTTATCTATAGCGTGTTGATGCAGGTGGAATGGCAAATTAGCTTAAATAATGATACCTTGTAATGAAATGGTGTAAGAGACTCTCAGTAATTTTTCTTCCCTATCTAATGATGTTTCTAAAATTGGTGAGATCAGAGTGGTTCCCTCTATTTTTGAGGTGAGGCAATTACAGACAAAGGTCAGTTTAAAAGGCAAACTGAAATATTTGCTTAGTTCCACAAATATGTCAGTCTCTGTGTTCTTGTAAGTGCTGTTTACTTCACCCTGAACAGCCAGGTCCAAGGACGCCTCGTTTCCACCCACCCTTCCTCCCAACATTGCTCGGCCATTGCCCTCTGTCGAAGCCTTCTCCAGACTCCCCTCTCTCTTCTTCCATAGGGCCCCGAAGAGTTAGTTGAACAGGCCAAGAAACATCCAGGCCACATTTTGAGGGATTCCACTTACACTGAAAAATGAAATGCCAAACAAAGTTTCAAAAACCACTATTCACAAGATAGATTTAAAAATTTGTTTTAAATAATATATTGATTTATTGTTCACAACAGGCAGTAGTGGAACTTCTTTCAGATCTTTTCACATGTTTGTATTCTTGTAGATCACCTCATCCAGATACAATTAGAGGGCTTTCCTGAGTACCAGGCTTGGGCTAGAAAACCCTCACAATTAAAGCCAAAAGCATCCCCTCCTATCTGCCTCCCTCAAGGACTTAGACATCTTTGAGTATTTGAACTATATCTTACTTATTCTCCACATTTCCTGGCATTCGATAAGTGTGAAATAATGTCTGGTGGATAGATAGATGCAGGCCAGAAACCAAAACCTGAACGAGACACTAGAGTCAAAACCAAGAACCTAAAATTGGACCATAGTCATTATCTGAACCTTCATGGAAATCAGAAATATGAGAAACTATGAATAGGACTTCTGCAGGCGAGTCAAAATGAAGCCACAGGAAGCTGTGTGGAAGTCGTTAGCTCTCACGTGATGCCTTCCATACCAAGTGTGGAAGATTCAAGTAACCGCCTACCTGCTTTTAGTGTTAAATGTCCCTACATGGTTATTTGGGAGACTATACCTTTTACGTGTTGGTCACAAAAAGAAACTTGGTGTTTATTGCAAGCCAACACATTCAATCTTACGATAATTGGAATTATTATTCTGTTTTATATATGGAGTAAGTAAAGCACAAAGACTTTAAGTAATATGCCCAAGATCACCCACTGAAAATTAAAACCATAGACCCATCTATTTCTTCAGGGCCTTGCTTGCTACACAATGTGGTCTCACATTTCATTCAAGGGGAATTTCATTTTGAAATCCACACCTCTTAGCACTGAGAATGGAAACACGCCAGAGGGCACAGTGTGTTTGGACTGAGCTGCACAGACTTCCTTTCCCCTCTGCCACGTGGAGCCCTCTGAGCAAACACGTGCTTTTTCCTCTCTAAAACATCAGCTCGGATTTGAGTAGTTGCCGTCTGTGATTTTTCCCCTTAGTTGGGCGATGGAAATGGGATGCCTTTTTCTAAAAGCTTTCCCAAGCACTAAAGACAAACCGAAAAGTAAGCAATTACAGAGTGCAAAACAAACAAAACTGGCCAAGTCTCCAAAGCACTAGTTTCTGGGCCTGTGGAGTCACTGTGATCCTAGAGACACAGGTGGACCCAGGCTCCGCATCGCCAGGTCCGTGTTGACCGGAGCAGCTTTTAGCCTCAAGCGCTTTGTCTCCATGTTGAACACTGTTTATATTAACAAAGAAACTAGAGAAGGAACAGTTGCCTTAACCAGCTCCGGGTGTGGCGTAAAGTCTCCTCTCATCTCCAGATGGGGGAAAGAACACATTTTTTCTTTAACACGCATACAGGCACACAAAAGAATTCAATCTATGCTGAGACCCAGATACTCCAGAGATGCTAATTCAGCAATTCTGGGGTGAAAAATTATATTTAAGAAAATATTCCCAGAATGTGAATAGCCCCTTTCACACTAAACTTGTGATAATATCACAGACTTCCTATAAGTAGAAGACTTGGAGAGTTAAAGAAATCTACCCAGAGTCACCCACTTAGTTATCTTAGAGGGTTGAATTACTTTATATTTTCCTCTGACTCTTAAATGGAACCTTATAAACATATACATGAAATATTAACCAAAAAACAATTTTCAAAAATAAAGCGCACTATACAACTGAAAACATAAAAGAAGTTATTTTTCACATTAATGCAAAAATGCATCAAATCTTAGTTTTTACAAATATGGCACATCAAAACACCTTAAAAAAACACAAAATACTCAGTTTCTACAATTCGTAGCTGAGCTCTCAAACAAGAATCCAGAAACCTGTGATAATCATTTAGAGCTGTAGCCACAGTTTCTTAAGGTATTTGCCAATTCCATGGACCAGGGAATTTAAGTTCAAACAAAAGAGAAAGCTTTGGGCCTGCAAAAGGTGGGGTAGTGCAGTTGACCCTTGAACAGGGGGACTGAGGGGCTGACCCCCCTACACACGCAGTTGAAAATCCACAGGTAACTTTCGAGTCCCCCAAAACTTAACTACTAATAACCCACTGTAGACCAGAAGCCTTACCAACAACATAAAAGTTGATTGACACATATTTACTATGTTAAATGTATGATATACTATGTTCTTACAATGAAGTAAGCTAAAGAAAAGAAAACGTTATAAAGAAAATCAAAAAGGAAAAGAAAATCCATATATAGTATTTATTGGAAAAAAGTTTGCTTAGAAGTGGGCCCACACGGTTCAAACCCGTGTTGTTCAAGGGCCAGCTATCCGTGTAAACGATGTAAACAGAAGAGACCGGGGTTTATGAACAAAAAATGATAAAATTATGAGGAAAATGGGAAAAGCTGCAATTGTAGTAGGATCTTTTAACACATTTCCCTCTGTCATTAATAAGCAAACAAAATATAGTAAAGACATTGATAATAAAGTTGATCTAACGTGCATTATATACAAGCCTTCTAAAAACACATGAAATTATGAAAACAGACTACATATAAGACTACAAAGCAAGTCTCAAGAAATTTAAAAACCGATCACACAGATTATACACTCTACAAAAAAATTTCAAAGACACCCAAAAACAAACAAAAAAACCCTCTATACATTTGAAAATATTAAACTCACTTCTATATAACTCATGATTCGAAGAATAAATAACATGGAAATTTTTCAAAAATTAGAACTGTCCTATATTAAAAACATTACCTTACAAATAGGTGAGATACAGCTAAAAATTACTTTTGAGATCCTAAATGTTCATACTGAAATATAGTTGAGTAAACATAATACAGAGCAGAAGTATATAGGTAACAAAATTAGACAAAAAAATAATCTGGGGTTAAAAATCAGGAAAGGCAACAATTTGAGAGGCCGTGGAGACGAGAGGGAACCGCCCACGCACACTCGAGGAGAGAGGGAAGCAAGAGATAGTCAGGAAAAAAGCGAGTGTGTACACGTGTCAATCAACCGAATGCCAAGATGGTGTCTGCTTGTTTTTGCAGAATCACTCTGCTTCCATGACCGAAGTTACCTGAGACGGCTGCTGCGTCAGGAGCTGTTTTTGTTCAATCACCCACCAATTCGATACTTCCAGACACACAGTTGCTCGCTGTCAAACTGTGAAGACAAGTATTATGTTTATCTAGTTAGAGGCTAATGTTTTGTACATTTTTGTATGAGGAAGTGATGTAGCTTGCCCTGGTTTTTTTTTTTTTTGGTCAGCTTTCATATATTCATGCCAGAATTTCAAACCGACAGAATTTTCTTCTTGTTCAAGTGTGCATCGAAGAACCACATTTATTCAACCACTGATGTTGTTTTGTGATATTTGTACACAAACCTTCTTTTCGCAGTTTTATAAACACAGAAATAAAATTAGTATAACAATTCACTTTGATCTTTTATCACCACAGTTGCTGCCTCCTTCAGAATTTTTGAATATCCCTGAAAGTTACCTTTTGAGTTGCGGGGAGGACAATGTTGGTTAATGGAAAACCTCAAAAATCAATTGTGCAGAAGCAACATTACTTTCAACCAGAACCTTGTGTTCTGCTCTCTGCACATGTTATTGCATTCCAAGTTCAAGTGAAATGTTAATGCAGTCACCTAGTTACACAAGTGGCAGAAAATCCTGAATGTGAGCGGAGTGGGATTACATGATGGTTTCTTAGACAGTGGTCTCTCCCATCTAGGAAACCCAAGCCCTCCCTGGGATTATGTCCTTGGGCAGGTGGGCGACCCTGCAGCCTTCTTCCCCAAAGGCAGCCAGCACCAGCCTCCCCGTCAACTCAGCGGCTTTGTATATCGTATTGTACGGACTTTATATGAAAATGAATATTTTACAGTTTGCACAGTATTATTTTACAGAAAGGGTTTCAGAACTTCTACAACCCAGAGCCCAGAGCAACAGCTTTCCCTGGTGGCTTTTGATCGTTCTGGAATTTTAACCGCATCTCATTTTTCTAGCATGGTAATAACGGATATGTAACTCCTTCGAGAGGGGAGCCTCCTTGTCTGTACCTAGCCGAATGTTTTCTTGACACTTCCACATCGACTCTTCTTACCTTTTTTTTGTACATATTTTTTTTTCTAAAGAGAAGAAAACAAGTTATCACAAAATGTATTCTGGCTCTTGTCCTTTGTGTTAAGCTTCATCCAGCTGGGCAAAGGTGACTGAATTGTCTGAATGAAGTGACCTCGGTACATACTGATACTTCTCAGATCCCTGCCTGCTGAGCTGGGTCCTAAGACAGGTGGTACGTGTCAGCCCCATTGTTAGAAATACAGGTCTGCCCGGCTCCAAATTCCGCTCTTTCCACTGCATCTAGATGCCTTCGATGCCTGCAAAGGCTTTTCAGTGTGGTATGTCTGTGGTTCAGGGGTGGTATGGGTGAAAAAGGGCACCTGAGCAGGACGCGTTCTGCTTATGAGAAGGAAAAATTTGCAAGCTCTGGCCTCTCTGATCTTATATAAGCTACCTAAGTGTAATGTTGGACCATTTCATTCTCTAGGCATATTTTAGGATTTTTTTTTTTAAAGATAACACTGAGCACTCAATTCTATTTCATGTTCATAAGATATTCTGGAAAATGCTGTCAGGCTATATTGATTTTACATTACCCACTTCTTGTTTCAACGAGAGGCCATTTAAATGTCTGACTAGCAGATGGTATATCCAGAACTTGAGTCAAGCGGACAACATCAGTGTTATCCTTGTATTCCTCTGTCCAGTTTTAATCTGGAAGGACCTATTAGAAACGTTCCAAGATCTCTAGTCACAGACCCCCATTTTCTGGCCTTCGGCTTGGGGTGTATTGACTGAGTTATGCTCCACAGGACACCCACACTGGTGTATGTGGAATTAAAGGACATCTCTGGGCTCACGCCCAGGGGATCCCTGAGCCAGTTTGATTCCTTCTGTTATGCCTTGGCAACCTTGGTGTTGCCACTATTCAGCCCTAGGTTGCTTCACAAGCCTCACGTTGATCTTTCAAGTCTGCCCATTGAGATTCACTTCTTAGGGCTCGGGACCCCTCCCCACAGGCCTTCTACCCAAACAAAGCTCTGTCTACGTAGGACAAGTGGCCACTTAGCCTCAGAAAGAATCAACCTGCAGTGATCTTTTCTTCCTCTTTTTAAGGAAAGCTCCAAGGAGCCTGAGAAGTCTGCCTCACTGTGAGAGGGAAGTGGGAAGAAACAAAAGAAAGGCTAATGAACTGTGTTGACATTAGCACCCTCAGGGAACTATCAGCCCCTGAGGACATCCAAGACATTTTACTTCTTTGATTCAGCGCCCAGAACAGGGACTGACACAGAGCAAACAGTCAAAATGTGTCAAACATTTAGATTCCAGACTTCCTCCTAATTTGGCTGAAGGAAACTCGACTCATTTGGAATAAAGAGAATTTGAATGGTGCCTAAAAGATCCTAAAACTAAATATATTTAGATACAGGAATAATAAGGGTGAGGAGACTGTGCTCCGCAATCATGGACGTGTGGGTGCCTCTTCGGTAAATCCTAAAGATCTCCCCGGGGGCTGCGCGTCACTCTCCTGACTCAGAGAATGGAAACAGGCATAGCCCCTCCTCAGAAAGAGAGGGGGTGGGTATCCTTGGCATGATTTAAAGAACAGAAGAACCAAGAGTAGCATTTTTTTAAATTGACTTGATTCCCCTATTTTTTATTGTATTTTTTTCACCATTTTTACCATTGTATTTTACCATTGAACCCCCTTACACCTCCTATATGCAACTACCAGAACCTCTCAATGGTGTTAGATATCTTGGAAGCAGACACATCAAATACTACATTGCCCTAGTTTGTTTTAAGGAGTAGGTTACATTAAGGCTATTACACTGTTTCTGCCCTGATGAATTCAAGGTGTATACTAAAACTAGTCTCTCATTTAATATCATCCCTGGTACTACCATAGGAATTCTGTAATGGATGCCAAACCTCTTGCTTATACTCTTGTCCTTGAGCCAGTTGTCCCAGGATCCATTGATACATGTATTCACTGAGTAAGTATTTAATGAGCCTCTATTGTGTGTCAGGAATCATACTGAGAATGGGGAATATGCAACAAAACAAATGGACCTACTTCTTGCCCTCATGAACTTAGAGTCGAGTGGAAGAAAAGGAAAGCAACCATAAACTGATTAACATGTAATTAGTGCTTCAAAGAGGGACCTGATTTAGATAAGGCAAGCATAGTGTTATTAGGAAAGTCTTCTTTAAAGAAGTGACATATATGTTAGAATGAGTAGGAGGTGACTAGGCAACAGAGAAAAGCATATGAGGCCAAGGAAACAGCACGAGCAAAGGTCCTGGGGCAAGAAAGAGCTTTACACACGTGACGGAGTAAAAAAAAAGCCAGAGTTACTAGAGTGTAGTGAGAGACATTTGGTGGTGCTGGTGAGTATGTTGGGGACTTTGGAGGCCTTGTTTGTGGATTTTAGAGTTTGTCCCAAAGTTACAGGAAGCCCTTAGAGGACAGAAAGCCCCTAGTAAGCAAGAGAATGGCAGAATCAGTTTATATTTCTAAAAAGTCCTTCTGGGCTGCTTCTCTGTGTAGAATGAGCTGAAAGAAATCAAGAATGGAAATGAGACTTTCAATTAAGAGGTCATTGCATTGGGCAAAGCGTGATTATGACTTTGACTGGGATGGTGGTAGTGACGACAGAGAGGGGTTGCAAGGCTGTGGAAGACAGCTGCGAGATGGACGCAGCAGGATCCAAGCTGCCTGAGATGCGGTAGGACAACAGCTTTCAGGAACACTCTCTTTCTAGAGAACCTTTTCTAAATGGAACTCCCCTTCTCAGTGATGGATGAAAAGCTGAAAGGAAGAAGAAATTGAGTTTGACCCTGGTCTCCAGCCCATTGGCTCCTGTGGAGCCCAGGCCACACCACACCCACGGCTAGCATCAGAAATGACGTTGCCGAGAAAAGCAACACTGACACCACTCGAGCCTGGAGCCTCTGTCCTCAGTGTGGCTTGTCCATTTTGGTCTCCTGCGTGCCAGCATCTGTAGAAGGTTACATTCTATCGCCTTCCCAGGAAACCAAGGCCGCCTGTGTGAAGAGTGGAGGGTGGGGTGAGTGATGTGCTCTTTTGAGTTAGCCCCATCAGCTTTAAAGGAACTTCTGTCTCTCAATTTATCTCGAATATTGTGGAACAGAGAATAGCTCTTTTGTGGGGAACAGTGATGTTTAATGTTGTTATGTAAAGTCATATCTCCATTCAATCATTTTGTAAAGATCTTTTTTTTCCAGTTTCAAGTGAAGTTCCGCAGTCTTTCAGAATTGGGTAAATCCAGACTCATTGGAGTCAGACTTATCATACATAATTCTGTATTTAATGTTAATACTGCCTTCTTATTATCCCTCTCTGTAGCCAACAGAGTTTCTGCTTTTCGTGGGGACTGCGCAGTCAGGTATTTCCTCACCTGGACGTCTCTTCTGTCCTGTTCTTTGTCAGCCACGGGGCAAATGTGAAGGCAGGCAGGTGTCCCTCCACTCCAGCAGCCTGCCTTCTAGGGCAGGCACTCTCTGGTTCGGGATCTTGGGCCCAAGGATGTCCACAAAAAGGACTAATTAACTAGTCGTCAGCTGGGAATTAACTCGTCCTCTGAGGGATTTTGAGTGGGTTGACCTCAAAAATAAGTTTTGATGCATTTGGTAAAATCCGTCATACCAAGACCCGCTGGGTATGTATTGATTAATCTACCACTGCCCGATGAACCACTGAACTTGATGAACATGTACCAGCTCTACCCAGGTAACTTTGGGCTCATTGGCATGAAGCTGGAATCTAACTCTGTTCAAAAAAACTCTCTTATTAAATGAAACCAAAGGACTCTGATAGGCGTCCTTATAGGATTGTGAGCGATGTACCCCTTCATCGCACTTATTCCTCCTCATTCTCACAGCATCTTTGTTCTGGAACCTTCAACAATATATATTTTGAGATGCAGTTCAACTGCCGTATTCTCTACGACGCTCTTCCTGTGGCCAGAACTACCACCACCCACCTACTCGTAGTTCCGTAGCTTTTCACAGTAGCTCCGCCACAACTGTGGTGGGGGGCTGGTGGGGGAGAGGTGGGTGCAGGTGTCAAGGCAAGAAAGGTGAGGTTTCTGATTCCACCTGACCCTCAGGCAGGATTTCCCAGGACGGAAGCCACCACTCGCCAGGTCTGCACCTCACCCTCGCGGGGCTGAAACCAGGCTCTGAGCTCCTCAAAGGTGACCCATGACTTTGTGGCAGTCTGACTTATTACATGTAGCAGCATAAAACATTGAACCCATTTCTCCGTATAAGTACTTTCTGAAACCAATCTAAACTTCCTATGGGGCCTCTCTATACCACTGAGTAGAGGGAAGGAAAATAAACTTATTTTTTTAAAAGATTTTATGTACTTCTTTTTAGAGAGTGGAGAGAGAAAGAGAGGGAGAGAAACATCAGTGTGTGAGAGAAATACGCATCAGCGCACGCCCGCAACTGAGGACCCAGCCCGCAGCCCATGTGTACTGACCAGGAATCCAACCAGCGACCTTTCCGTTTGTAGGTCAGCACTCAATCCATTGAGCCACACCGGCCAGGGCTATTATATGTCTTTTACCTTCACTTTCTAATTTGTATGAGGAAGATGCTCATATCTGTACCGGTACAAGGCTCATACAGGCTTGACCATTTCATTTGCAAGCAAATTAACAGTAGGACACATGCCCAACCCACTAAGCTACACCATTCAGGTTAAACTTAACTTGCCAATTAAGTGTAATTGCAACTCTTCCCGGGAAACCAATTTCTTAATGGTAAAATCAGTCCCTTTGAGGACATTAACTTTCTTTCTCTTCATGTTATTTTTGTAACCATCCTAAAACTCCCCCAAGGCAAGTAAATAGAACTGGGACAGGGTTGAAGGGTGTGGGGGCAGGGGAGGGAAAGAGTAAAGAAATACAAAGAGAAATGCATGTCAATACATTTAAAAATGTTATCTCTAACACACTGTACTAAAACTAAAACATAAACTAAAAAACCACTTATTAATTGATGGTGGGAATTCTCGTGTCCAGAATTTGACCTCCCTTCCCATACCCCATCCTGGAACTGAGAGGTGCAGAACAGCGCTGTAACAGTTAGAAATGTTGCTTGGTGAGCATGAAATGCCAACAACAGCAACAACAGAAGTCAAATCATGTGTAAGGACATTCCAATAAGCCCTGGGAAAAGCCTACTACGCAGCCCTGGTTCCAGGGCCAAGACGGGTTTTCTCTGGTTTTCTTCTATCCGTGGGTTTTCTTCTTCTTTGTCCCAGTTGTCTCATTCAGGGCAACAATGGACATTCACAGAACCTTTCTTGCTGAAGCGAGAACATACCTCTGTTTGGTCTGCTTTATTTTTCTGTGAGTGTAGTAATAGCACGGTATTTGCAAAGGCCCTGTGCCTTTGGACTGGGAGAAAGCCTGTCTTTTACTATTACATCAGGGCTCCCCAGTTTCTGGGCCTCGGACTGGTACCAGTCTGAGCCTATTAGGAATGGGCCACGCATCAGGAGGTGAGCTTGAGTGTAATACACTTGAACCATCCTGAAACCATCCCCCGCCTCCAGGTCTGTGGAAAACTTGTCTTCCATGAAACCAGTCCCTGGTGCCAAAAAGGTTGGGGACCATTTACATAATACTTTTTTTTTCCTCTACCAAAGTCTTTTACTATTATGTGCTTAGCCAATCAAACTGAGAAATTGTAAGAACACTTACCACATTCAACCTCAATTATAGTGGAAGCCACAGTACAACAGGCAAAAGCTACTGCAACCTGGGTAGATACTGCCGCCAGATGGGTGAAATAAGTTATCCGAGTCTTGGGAAGAGACTGTAAGTTCAATCCTACTGGATATTTATCTCTACCACATGAGTTTAGGTAAATTAAGCTCTCTACCCATAATTAACACAGCTGTAATATGTAAATAATTCAGTGACAACCTATAATGTGATGGTTAAATTGATGTTTGGACCTGCGCCACCAGGTGTACAGACATCATTCTGAGTGTGTCTGTGAGAGCGTTTTGGATGAGATCAACTTCTGAATCAGCAGACTAAGTAAAGTAGACTGCCCTCCCTGGTATGGTAGGGCCCCATCCCATTGGTTGAAAGCTGACTAGGACAAAAAGACTGACCTTCCTGCAAGTAAGAAGGGACTCCTCCTGCCTGGCTATTTGAGCTAGAACATTGGCCTTTTCCTGCTTTCACACTCAGACGGAAACGTTGGCCTGCGTTGGATCATGGGCCTGCCAGCTTTCAGAATGGAACCCTCATATGCGCTCTCGTGGTTCCTAGGCCTTCAAACTCAGATTAGAATTATACCATTAGCGTTCCTCGGTTCCAGCTTGCCCGCTGCAGCTCTTGGGACTTCTTGGCCTCTATAATTGCGTGAGCCATTCCTTATAAAATAACTTCCTTTCTCTATATACATTCTGTTGGTTTTGTTTTTCTTGGAGAACCCTGATTAATACAGATTTGGGCACTGAGAGTGGTTAGTAAACAAATATAATAATGAGACCAGCTACTTGCTCTTAATATCACTGGACAAAATGTAGAAAGAAAAGGATGGACTCAGGGATTTTAATTCCAGTTTATGTGCTCCATAAATAATCAAAAGCATCTATGTGTGCTCTGAAGAATATCCTTATCTCCTGTAGCCACAGGACTGAGATTACTAAAAATCAAACCCAGAATCTTGTCTTGTGACTGGCTAAATTACAATGTAAGTTGAACTCCCAGCCTCACCGGGTGCCCACTGTGAAAGTGAGGGCACTGAATGTCGAAGGCATGCCATAAAGTCGATGTGAGAATTAAATCAGATAATTCATGAAAAGCTTCTAGCACAGCTCCTAGTATACAGTAAACACTCATTAAGCATTTTTGTGTCTGTGTTTCTGCAAAATAGGTGTCTTATTTTCAGCTCATCTCTAATCAGGAAGTGGCTCTACTCACCATAGGAGATTTCACTTCTTCACCCACTATCCCATCATCAGAAAGACAGTGTGATACAGCCCTGGCTGGTGTGGCTCAGTGGACTGAGTGCCAGCCTGCGAGTGGAAAGGTCTCCAGTTCAAATGCTCAGTCAGGGTACATGCCTGGGTTGTGGGCTAGGTCCCTAGTGGTGGGAGTGTGAGAGGCAACCAATCAATACATCTCTTGCCCTTGGTATTTCTTCCCCTCTCTTTCTTCTTCCCTTTCCCTCTCTATAAAAATAAATAAATGAAATCTTTAAAAAAATGTGCTACAGTTACCTCTTACTACCATATATAATTCTCAGCTTATGTATATTATGTGATCTTACAAAACTTTAAAAGGCTAATAAATAAATTCAAGATGGTTATTAATTTTTAATTCCCCTTGTTCAATTTTTTTAAAAGATTCGGTTGTGCAGTTTTTCCTTCTATACTGCCTCAGTCCAGATCCAGGGGAAGCTGGGATTCCCTGGTGGGCAAAGTGTTCGTGATCATGATAGTCTTCGGTACAAACGACAGAAAATCCCACTGCCAACAGCGTAAACAAATAAGGAAATTTATTGACTCCAATAACAAGAAATCCAAAGGTTGAGAAACTATGGAAGCAACATCATTACAGCTGCAGTTCCATTTACTTCTCTGCAGCTCATTTGACTCAGACCTTGTGTATCGCTTTTGTTCTCAAACTGGCTCCTCTTGCGGCCCCAGTATCCTCAGCCTAAGGACAAAACAAAATCCAAAGGGAAAAGCTGCCATCTCTTTGTTTCTTAAAACAAGGAAAATGTCCCCCTAAATTCCTAAGTGTCTCTTTTAGTCAATTTCCATTATCTTTAGATGTCTCTGACATCTCATTGGCCAGAATAATGTCACATGGCCATGCCTACACTCATCACTGGATGAAGAAAAAAAACCACCATGATTGGTCTACACCAATTAGCACTCACCTGTGGGGGAATTGTCCAAGCACAGGAGCCTGCTTGGGTTTTATTAGGAAAAAGGAAGGTTAGGCTGCCAACAGTATATGCAGCAGAGATTTATAAACCAATGAGACTTTCTACCAGAAGCAATAGGAATCCGTGAGGAGCACATAATAAAGAATGAGAGAGGAAAGCTCCCAATCATGTTTAAAACATAACTATGAAACATCAGAGTGCCAAGCTTAGGAATAAATAAAACCCAGACCCTGGCAGGGCTGCCAGGTCCAGAATTATTAATTATTTGTGTATTCAAAGGCACATAAACTGTTGCCTTTGAGGTAGACTCTCCACCCACCCTCCAAAGGGAATAGGGTAAAAGTCACTGGGACTCACATATGCACATAAATAGGAAGATGACAAGGGTTCCACATTTAATTTAAGTGAGAGGGACTTCTGCAATCAGCTCAAGAATACATGGAAGGAGAGAACAGCTTAGAGAATCAAAATGTCTGGACAGTAATCTTTGCCCAGGAGTTACAGAAAATGCTTGAAATATGTCAGAAACCAGAAGGGCACCTCCCCACCTCCATTTTCATTTGTTACGAAAATAATTAGGGGAAATAGGAAAAGCAGGTGGGGCAAACTATGCCATTTGGCAACTCAAAATGCTAGTACTGGATCACGTTTTTGTTCATTGTCCACTAAATGGACATGTTCTTCACTGGATGCTTGGCTTATCTCTGTACCCGTAGGTAAATCTTTATTGTCTAAGTCAGCATGGTGGTCTCATTTCCTATGCTTGTGATCATTTTAGGCATGAACATGAGGTATTTTTTGGCCCATAGCAAAATAAAATAGAAATCATAAACTCACTCCTGGTCATAACTTGATGGACTCTCAGAACATCAAGAACAAAGAGAAAATTGTCAAAAGCTTTCAGTAAAGAGGAAAAAACCCATAAAGTAGTAAGAATCGGGTTTCTCATTGGCAACCATGGATGCCAAAATAAAAAAACCAAAGTGCTAAGAGAAAATAATTGTTAACATCAAATCCTATGTGTATAAAAATTACAATTAAAGAGTGAGAGCAAAATATAGAAAGAGGCACATGAATCTTTTTAAACAATAACTTGAGTTTCTCCTTTGGAAAAATAGCCAAATGGATGATACAGCCAAGAATTAAAAAGATAGGTTGTAGGAAATGGTGAGGAGCAAAGAAACGATTAAAGCACAGTCATGTTAAATAATTATTGATTGTAAAATAATCAATAACCTGAGCCCTGACTAGTGTAGCTCAGTTGGTTGGATATCATCTCACAAAGCAAAAGTTTGCCAGTCCAATGCCCAGTCAGGGCACATGCCTGGGTTGCGAGTTCAGTGCCCGGTCAGGGAGTGTAAAAGAGGCCGCCTATTGATGTTTCTTTCTTACACTGATGTTTCTCTCCCTGTCTGTCTCCCTCCCTTCCCCTCTCTCTAAAAAATAAATCTTCTTCAAAACTCAGTAATCTGAAATGAATGCAGAAAGATGCCGTGTTTGCTGAAGTGCTTGTCTTTGTGAGCAGGAATGTAAATACATTGATTATATCTCGTGGGGTTTTTTTGACTTTTTTAAAAGATTTTACTGTATTTTTTCATTACCACTTACTTCCTTATACCGCTTCCCCTCACTGCAATCACCACACTGTTGTCCTTGTCCACAAGTTCTTTTTCCTTTTTTGCTCAATCCTTCCGCCCCCTAATTCCTTCCTGTAGCTGTCATCTGCTCTCTCTCTATGGGTCTGTCTCTATTTTGCTTGTTAGTTCAGTTTGTTCATTAGATTCCACATACAAGGGAAATCATATGGTATTATTGTAAAGAAACAGAACTTGATGAATCAGGAAAAAATCGATTTGATGGATAAACCTAAAGCTGTTCTTGAGAAAGATCAACAAAATAGACAAGTATTTAGCAAGTCAGACTGAAAGGAAAAAGAGATAGCATGCAAATAAACAACAAGGAATATGTGAAAAATTATAAGAGAAAAATGTGTTCCAGAAAATATGGGTGAAAATGTATTGTCTCCACAATAAATTTCAAAGCTAGTCAATATGAGAAGGCACAGTTAGTTCCTCAATGAACGTAATTCACCACATTAACAGATTGAAGGACGAAAGCATTATGAAAATTATAATAGCTAACTCATATAGGAATTTCTGTGTGCCAGGCACTGTTCCAAGTACTTGAAATACATTAATTCATTTAGTTTCAATAAATGCTATGAAAACACTTGATTAAATTAAATCCAATTCCTGATTGAAATTGTAATAATATCTTTTACAAATAAAAAGAAGTATTCCTATTCTTAAAAAAGGCAGTTAAAGTATCTACTGGCAGTCCATGGCAAGCATGACACTTGATGGTGGTGTTAGGGCTTTTCATATCAAATGTCACAAACTCAACTCAAAATAGTTTAAACAGAAAACATATTTCTACAAAGAACTTCAAAGTTCCAGGGAATTCATCTAGATTGGCAATACCTGGATCCAGTCTGGGGTATAAAAGATTATTGTTTGCACTAAAATAGCAACACATCCTGGTGCATATAAACTAAGACTCAATTTACAAAAATTCAAAGTACGTACGATTTATCAGAAATATTCCAGATGTACCCACACCCTGGTCCTTTGATTTGGACCATTTTTAGTCCAGTTCATTCAAGATGACTGTGACTAGAGAGAAATCAGGAGAGCCCCCTCTCCTCACCCCATCCCTGCCTTTTCCTCATTTTTTGGTCTCCCCACCTTATCTCACCCTTAGTTCTTGCTCACAGGTGGCTTCTGGTTTGTGTGAGGTGTTGCCTGAAGAACTTCTGGATCTCTCCCCAGGCGTGCTCCTGGGCAGCTGCGTGCGCAGCAGGGTCCCCTCCCCAGAGCAGCATTAGGAACCTGGAAGTGCTCCGTGAGGCGTAGCAGAGGGGCATGTAGGGTGGCTCTATGAGGTGGCCAGCCCCGGGGTAGACCAGCGCCCTTCCATTGCTTCTCCCGTGGCTCTTCAGCTGCTCCAAGGCCTGCTTAGCATGTTCTTTACTTTTTATAGATTGGTCATTCTCTCCTATTATGAAGAGGATCTGACCCTGAGCCTTTTCAATGGGCAACACGCTCTGCTGATTCACTTTATCCCGGGGGTCTCCCCGGAAGTGGAGGAGGCTCAGGGCCCCCGAGACATCAGTCTCCGTGCGCTCCATATATGATGGGATGGGTAACATAACCAGATCCTTGTACTTGAATGGAAAGTCAAAGATCGCATTGGCCCCACTGATGCAGACAGTGGCTACCACCTGCTTCAGGAAGCAAGCCATGGCCAGCCCAATCTCTGCACCTTTGCTCAGAGATAGGACTCCAATTCCTGGCCCTTGGATCTGAAATACAAAATAAAGGGAACCCATTACAGGCCATACATTGAGAAGGGGCAGCTAGTATGATGGACAGTCAGAAAATGTGGGGTGGGGGTCCTGGCACTCAGGTTCACCAGCTTCCGTGACTGAGAGCACTACCTGTTGTCTTATGGGGACGATAATATTACCTTCCTGGCAGGACTGTTACTGAGGATCAGCAAAGGCAGACTTACATAACAGCCTAAAGGATCCAGGGATGGCAGCAACATTTGCCATCACAAGAGCAGAGGCAGGTTAGCTTTCTGAAGAATCAAACTCTTCTCTCCAGCTAGGAAAAGAGGTCTCCTAGGTCCTTTCAAATAACATGTTAGTGTAGTTCATATTGAAATAGCATTTTGCAGCACATTCATAATCCAAAGGCTAATCCTAATGAGAAAAGATTTGGATTCTACCAACAGGCCAATTTCTGTACCCAGTCCAACAGGAAAAGTAGTAGGTGGTAGGAGGGAGTCCTTCCTTCTCTGACAGGCTGAAGTAGCAGAAAGTGGAGGGGAATCTGAGAGATGAGGGAGGGAAGGACCGGTATTCTGGACGGAAAACAGCAAAGACATGGCCACCTACTAAGTTTCCTTTTCTCACAATTGTATTCTTAACATCCTTTGTCATCAGAATCACCTGGAAAAAAAAACTTTTGAAATTAGAGCTTTCCAAGATCCAATTGTTCAAGTTTCTACTACAGATGGGCTGAGGAGGCCCAAGAATTTGGTACTATAAAATATTCCCCAGGAAATCTAGTGTATATCCACACTTGGGAACCACCTGCTTGAGGAATAAATAGTGGAGTGAAAGAGAAGGAACGTAACTGGAGATAGGAAGCTGATTCAGTGCAGCTGCAACATCACAGGTGAGCGATGATGAGGCAGCAAACTAAAACGGTGGCAGGGAGGGTAGAGAGAGTGTGATGTGTTGAGGAAGATTCCAGAGTAGAATCCAAAACACTTTGGGATTGGTTGAGGGTGTGGGGAAAAGAAGAGGGAAGGTCCCAGATAGGCAATGATGACAAGGTGGATTCGTTAGGTTCACTGTACACTAGACGAAGGATTTTCAACTGTGTGCCACAAGAATTATTAAAACATGCAACACCTGACTACTGAGTCAGGGGTACTGACCTCTGTTCCCTTAAATTGCCAAATTCAAACATGAGAACAGGCAACACGACAGTAGCCATCTGGTGAGAATGAGTCAAAACGATATCTATTTTTGGTCAGATTACAAAATGTATATATTTTGGGTGTGGTACAGAATTTAATTAATCAGTTTATGTGTGCCATGAGATGAAAAAGCTTGAAAATCACCATCTAGACTCTAGGCTAGGTGCTCTACACATATTATCTCAGTCAGGCCTTCTAAGAAAACTGAGATTCAGTGAGTCTCAGCCTCACTCAAGTTACAGCAGTATCAAGGGGAGAAGGGAGGAATTGAACCTCTTCTGCTGACTGTAACGCCAAATTGAGTTTTGACAATTGCCCTTTCTCCCCAGACAATGCCACAAGTAGTTAAATCTGAAATGAAAAAAAATAAGAACTTGAAAACATTTTGTATGGGATTTGATTCCTTTTAGGTAGTGTTTTCAAAAGAGATACAAAGGCTAGAAAAATCACACGTGTGCTGCTGCTGCTGCTGATGATGATGGTGACATTGAAGATGAAGATATCAATGTGCTCCAATAGGAAACCCAGCTCTCCGCCTTGAGAAGAGTGAAGACTCTCCAGGGAGACAAGGATACAAGGCAGGGAGTGAGGATGACTTAAGGTCTGGAGCAAAGACATGGCCAGAAGGGCTCCATCACAAGCCATGTGGCTTTGGCACATTGCTTCGCCTGACTATGCTTTCTCATCTGAAAAATGAGGATGATGTCAATAATACTCATTTCACAAAGTTATCATGAGCATCACTTACATGAGATAGTATATATAAAGTGTTCAGCATAGAGTCTAACAAAGCTTAATGTTAGCTGGTACGATTATTCTACCACTGTTAGGTTGAATAATAAGAAATACAGTAACTGATATTTGAGTACTTTTTAACTAGAAAAGGATAAGTTAATATGGTTCAACTTAACGGAATGTCAATGTTGACACCTGACTATCTGCTGTTTATCCTTAAGTATCTTTTTTGAATCATTACCGCAAATACCAGTACTCTGTTGTCTAATAAAGTGAGCTACATCAGCTGATATTTAATTCCTAGAAAAGACCTAGGTTATCCAGTGTACTATTCCAGTCCTTATCAAACTTGAATGTACATACGAATTAATTACCTCGGGATGTTGTTAAAATGCAGATGTTGATACAGAGACAGGACCTGAGAGTCTACCCTCGAAGGCTCCTAGGTGATGCCGAGACCTCTGGTCCAGGGACCACATTTTCAATAGCACAGTGTCACTTGACAAACAGATCTAAAATCACCCTGCCTTTCCCTAGCCTAGCCCCTCACATTGAACCCTTACTTAAGATTCTGCTCCTGGATCTGAAACTCAAGAGCTAATGCAGCCAAGTCAGGTGGTGCAGCTAAGTCAGTTTTGCTGATAATCCTGCTCTGCTCTCATAGCCCAGCTCTTATTTTGAACTTCTGCATTGTTCTCAGTCTCAGGACTCTTTAATGAAATTTATGCCAGCATCCCCCCATGCTGAGATAATCACTGAAGTCCGAAAACATGTCAAGCCTGAGAATTGGTGGCTGATTTGAGACTTCCACTCTCTGTTATTGTCCTCTTGATGCCAGTAGGCACTGAGCTGACCTCTCGCCAGCCCCACAGTCCCACAAGGTAGACGCTGGCATGCCCCTTTGAGTAGTAAACTCGTGTGTTGTGCCCAAGTCGGAACAGATTGGTAAAACGGGCAGAAGCGACATCGGTGATACTTTTCGTCCATTGCTATAAGGTGGCAAGGTAAAAGGAAGAGTATTTTAAATACCTTGGGATGAGCTAGTAAGAAATTGACGGCTTCCTCAAAATATTCCATATCCACCTCCACCAGTAGTTTGGGCAGGTCTTCATAGGCAAAATATGCTAATGCCAGGACTGCAAAGCCATGGGCAGCCAAAAGACTAGCTCGGAATTCCAATAGCCCCCCGGTTCCCCCGTACAAATCGATGATTCCAGGGAAAGGGCCTTCTCCTGAGGACAAGAGAGAAGAGAAGGAGATTAGAAACAGTGAAGAGAGGGTCAGGTGGACAGCACAGTCGAAGAAAAATGAATTCCATCTCCACACACCAACACACAAGGGCAAGTGAATTTTAATAGATTGCAGGAAATGCTAGCTCTCCAATACTTGGTGCCGTCTCTTTTTGGGTTCCCCTCCCCCATCAACACTGTTTTCTCTACCACCAAATATTAGTCTCACCTGGGGGGAGAAAAAGGGCTCCTCGCAGGCGGCCCTCTCGGATCTGCACCCGCTGCATCCCTGGGCGTCGGAACCAGCGCTGCACCACCTGACTGGCACCGGGCTGAACCATGGCCAACTCTGGGATGCAAGCCGAGTTGTATATGTCCAAAGTGACAGAAAAGGGGCTGTTCATCACATCCTTCTTAAGCAGCCTCATGAAAGGCTTTTCAGACTTCAGAGACCAAAAGAGGCCCATTGGATGGACCCCTACGTAATCGCCTCCTAAGGAAGGAGCCTGCTTCAGGTCCAGCTCACCAGCCTCATTAGCCCTGTAGAAGGCTTTGGACTGGAACAGATTTCCTCTCTCATCCTTCAGAGATGCCGTGAGGGTCACCAGCTGCATTGGAGGCAAGCCGGTCGCTCGGATGTGCACGGGCTCATCAGCAAGGGCACTTGCTGGGGTGGCTGTCAGCTGGGGCATTGGCATCTGGCCAAGGGACCACTGAGTGGTGTTTTCTGCCCTGCAGTGGAAGAGGAGACTTTGAATTGGAGCCCTAAATTCTGGAGTAAAGGTCCAGACAAGGCTTATGTTAGGTCTAGCCAAGTTAGACTCCTTGGAGTCAGTGCATGGTACGCAGAACATTTGGAGGAGGGAGAGAAAGACGTGCGTTATTCTCACTTTACCCAGGAGGAAGCAGGTTCAGCGACATGGTGAGTCTTATAAATAATTAATAGTAAACTGGAAATTCAAGCTAAGCCTGGCACCACAGCCTCCCGTCTTATCCATTATAACAGTGTAGTAAATCTTAGTTTTGTGGTTTTAAGTAAATTGAGCTTGAATTCCTCAGTGAAGACAATACCCATATGACCAATTCACAGGGTATTTGTTAGCACCCAAAGGGGCAATCGTGATCAAGGGTTTATAGGAAGGATCTGTGCTGCTTTTCGGCCCCCAGCCTCCCCGGGCTGCAGTTACATAAACAAGAAGTGTATTGTGGGAGTGTCTGTGATTTTCTCTCTAATCCCACCCTGCCCTTTTCACAGTTCCTATTATTTGTTCTTTTTAAGAGAAAATAACATTGTATGATCTTGTTTCTGCTTTTATGCCTTTACAAGGGAGCGATAGATGTAAAAATGTTGTTTGTAGTCAAGAGACCATAATATACATTGGGTCAGTTATTTTTTTATACTCAGCTCAATTATAAGGAAAATTGGGGGTGTTCCTTTTTTCCTTCCTTCTTTCCTTCCTTCCCTCATTTTTTTATACCTCATTTGTCAAAAGGATTTGAACTATCTACAGATAAACAAATACAGAGTAAAATAAAAATAAAATAAGATCTGGGAAAATGAGAACTAGAATCAGAGGCTTTGAACATAGAAAACCTGGAGCATGAAAAGTAGAGCATTTCATGAGCTGTGTGTTTGGCACTGAATTAGTGAGAGCCGCGGGAAAGAAGGCAACCTGCTCAGTTTTGTTGTTCTAATTATTCTCATAGAGACAGTTACCAGCTTCGGAGGGGCGGGGGGCAACAGAGTGAGGTCTTTCCAAAATTTAGCTCTAAAAAGAATGTCTCATATGAGACGTTGACAAAGTATGTACTATTTTTTCAGTAATATCTTTACATACATTGTGGTAGAAAGTGTTTCTTCAGAAAGCTCGATTCCCCAAGGCATCCTTAACTTCTTATGGGGAAATACAAAATAAAGGCTTTGGGGTTTAGATTTGTGAGTAGAGAAGCTTCTGGAGAAATGAAACTGGCTCTGGCAGGGACAAAAAAGCAACACCCGGCATTCAATCTTTTGCTGTGGAAAGAGAGTCATTAGAGAGGCAGGTGATGGTCAAGGGGCAAATGCCTTTTTGAACTTACGTTAGAAGTGATTTTCTGCAAAGACAACACCCCCACCCAACCTGATCCTTTATCAACAACCAGGATTACTGACCATTCTGTGTACACCAAAACTCAGGGTCAATGGAGCAGTTTTGAATTAAATGAGTGATTGTGAATGTTTTTTCTCAGTACTGGGAAAGTCCTTGAAGAAGGGGGCATCAGTTCAAGTTCATGGGCCTTACATTCATGTTAGTGAGATGAGACCATGTTTTTAAAAAACCCCACGTCCCCTGCAACGTTTTGATGGTCTGTAGGTATTTTCTGATCTGATCCTTCCGGTAAGCCTGTGTATCTGCTATTTCCTTTGTCCCCCTCCACAGGGATCGTGAAGAAGGGATCATTGATTTCCCCTGTTTGACATGTCCTTTCCAATTATTGTTATTAGTCTCCTTCTCAAAACTTCTATACAATGTATTGGCTCAATATAGATTTTATTTTCAAGTAGAATTAATTTGAATTGCTTACCATATCCACTCCCCAGCATGCATCCTGCCTCTGGTCTACTCCTCCCTAGTGAACTTGCAAAGTCCTCAAGGGCAAGAATGATGTGCTAAAACTTTAAGGATCCTAATGATACTCATGTATCACACAATGTACATACTCAGGAGTTAGGAGATTCCTGCCTGATGGGCAGGAAAAAAAATAATAGCACCAAAAATGTAATAAAAACACTGTATTTATACAGTGCTCTTGTAATATGAAATGTTGAGGTTTCTTCCTCTTTATGTGAGAATTGCCTCCTAAAGCCCAGAGATGGACTGAGGGCCGTATACAAAAGGGCCGTGTTCAGTTTGTTGAGTCCATTTTCATTTTTGGGTGCCAAGTCGGGGCGGCTGTTGATGGTCAGTGAGTACTATATTGAAGGGGGAAGAGGATAGCAGATTGATCATGCTTGCCTCTCCTTCCTGAATTACCTACTCCAACTCCCCTCAGGCGTGGGACAATAAGTTAAGAGAGTAAGCAGACTCTATTGGTGTAACAGAAAATCAGAGAACATTTTGCAGTCTATGAAATGAATTTGTACACATGGCAACCCAGCTGCACACTGACACTTTGCTATTATTGTAAACATTGCACAGTATGGATGGTATAAGAAGAGCACTGTAATAAAAATTATTTTTAGGGGATTTTTCTCATTTTGTTATTTATTATACCACTGTTTCATATTTTAATAAGCATTTGCATTTTACAAATACCTGTATGGTCCTATATGGTGATTTTTTAAAGATAAATAAAAAATGGAAGAAGAGAATTGAAGAACTAGGGACAAGTCTGATAAGATTAGTGATGGAGAATTGCCATCTTCTGACTCATTTCACAAAGGACAGCCAAAAAAACCCCACTCTTCACAACAAAACTACTGATTTATTTATGTCAGTTGGTAATACAATTGTCCTGCTCCCCTGTGCATCTTCTTTAACAAGCAATTTAAAAAGGGAGCAATGGCACCAGGAAAATTGAAAAGGAAATCATGTACTTCAACCATTTGACAAGTAAAAGAATTGGTTATTTTAAATGGTTATTGAAGTTATATTCTCCCCTGATTCCAATTTTTCCTCTAACTGCAAACAATTTTTGAGCAATGGCTGCCACATTCATGTAAGGGTAACGTCTACCACCTTTGGCCTAGCACTGAAGATCTTTTGCATGGGGGTGGCTCTGCCGTAGGACTCTGGAGAACTTCCTTGTGTCCACAGGCAAAGCCTGAACCACTGTATGACTTAAATGAGGGTGGAAGGCCTATGCTCTACCCAGGAACAGTCCTAAGACAGGCAATCTCTAGAGGAGGCTTTGCAAGATGGTTTCCTCACATGTCTGTCCCTGTCTTATGGGAGTTTGCCATGGGGAAGTTCTCCGCCCCCCCCACCTCCCTGCTTTCAGAGCAGCATAGGACTTTCCATCTCACTCCCACACTCCTTTGAGGCAGAGCTGCGGGCTCTGTGGCCATTTCGCTGCAGGCGAGAGTTGACTACTCAGCAACAGGGCATGGCACAACTGTGTGCAAGTCATCCATCCCCTTTTGTTTTAGGGACAACCTTTGGGCGCATGAGACAAGGACCCGGAGAACTGGTGCCTGTAGCTTTGCTTGTCTTTACTATCTTTGTAATAGGTTGTCTGAATTTAAACGTGGCTCCTTATATATTTACAAACTAAATCTGTCAGTCTTAGCCACATGTAATTAATTAAATTTCAAGTAATTAAAAATAACTAAAACTCTGTTCATTTGATTAAAGTCACTCTAACCAGATTTTAATTGTTTAGTAGGCACATATAACTAGTGGCTACTACCTTGGACAATCTAGATAAGACCATCTCTATCATCATAGAATATTCTATTGGACAGCATTACTCTAGGTTATGGATTATTTCTCAAGGGCAGGAAATATACTTTGTTCAATACTCTGTCTCTTGGTTCCCCAAAAGTGTCCAGCACGTATTAATTGCTCCGTGTTTGAAGAATGAAATGAAAGAATAAATGAAGATGAAAAAGCAAAAAAAAAAAATTTTGAAATTTCTCAGAAAAAAGAGTATAAGGAAGAAAGAATAAAAGCCCAACTGAATTTTGATACCCTCTCACTGAAGTTGAGAGACTCCTTCAAACCCAATATAAAATTTATATTGGGCACAATAATATGTGCCGGAGCTGTTAGGGGCTGAAAGCTTAATGCCATGTTGTTGAGCAGGTTCCAGACCACCTCCAGACTCTCAGGGGGAAGTGAGCCAAGTCTATGCCCCTGGGAGAACTTGACCTGTTCAGAGGAAGGGCAGTGAAAAACTGTCAGAACACCAACTGAGATGCCGGCAGGCAGAAATCAAAAAGATGAAAGGGAGCAAAAGGTCATCCCCAGAAGTTAATGTTACTAATCAAGAAACAAAAATTCCATTCCTTTTAGGAGCCTGACGCCTTTCTTTTTTTTTTTTTTATCACCAGCACTTCCTACCCCCTCTTTCCCAGCAATAAATCCTAGAAAAAATTCTTGAGTCCAGAAACAATCTCTCCATAAATTCACATTAGCTAGACCGTGATTTTAGTAGCCGAGTGAGCAATAAACCCTCATGGATGTTAAGCAATGGTGCCACCGAGGACCCTGCTTGCCTGCTTGAGAGGAAACACACGGAGCAAAGTGAAAGCAGCCTTCCCAGCTTCCCTGCCACGAAATCAGGAAGCTGGCCTGTCCTGCGAGGCCACGACAGCCCTGATTCTCCAAACACTCACCCTGAACTCCTGCTAGAAGCAGTCCGGAGCAGAGCTGTAAGCAGAAAGCTCTGGGCACTTGCCTGTTGTTCCCTGATTTGTAACAGCCCAGCCTACACTGTACGAAGTACAAGTCGTCTACCCAGAAACGGCAGGCAGCTCCTTCTTTTTAAGTTTCCAGCGACAGGATTGCCGTTTTATGCTGAGAGTCTGGGCAGAGGCTCAGTCTAGCTGGTGCGCTTTCAGTAAATATGTTTCATAATAGAGTCTCGTATTTCATGACCCAGTTCTTGTTTTGTTTGGGGTTTTTTGTTTATTTGTTTTTTATTTTGGTTTTGTTTTTATTTTAGAGAAAGAGGAAAGAGGGGAGAGGGAGAGGGAGAGAGAGAAAAGGATGTGAGGGAGAAACATCAATTGGTTGCGGATCATGGTAGGCCCACCATCCAGGTGTGTGTCCCGACCCATAATCGAACCTGCAAGTTTGGTGTGCAAGGCGATGCTCCAACTAACTGAGCCACCCAGCCAGGACCATGGCACTGGTTTTTAAGACTGTTCCCTTGACTCCTCCTTTCCAGTCTCAGCTCTACTCTCCTTTGCTTCAGTTCTCTCTGTATCCCCTCCTCTAAGTTTGTGGCCTCTGAAGCAGCTGCCTTTTTTAGCACTTTCTAAAAAGGCAAATCCTAAGTATCCATCTTCAGAGCAGTGTGGGTTTAAGACTCACTGGAAATATCCGGGGGGAGACTTTGTAAAGCATATGATTATCTAACCACTATGCTATATACATGAAAACAATGCAAAATAATATTAAATGTACAATGCAGTTGAAAAATAAATTTAGAATTCTCAAAAAAAAAAAAGACTTTCCTACGGAGTCAGCTAAAGATCCCTGAGCCCTGCCCCTGGAGATTCTGACTTAGTAGATCTGAGGTGAGGTTCTATGGAGATCAGTATTTGAAACAGATGTTAATCCATTGCCCGGTTTGCGAACCACTCTCCCAAGGGATGGTAGGAGCCTCCCAGAACCTCCCCCAGCACCTCTGAAATGCTTCCCCCAGAGCCTCTGAAATCTGCCCTGTTGTTAATCCTGTCACTCAATGCCCATTGTCAGAACATGCAAACGATCCAACCTACATGCTGTACTCTGTTTCCTGGCTGTGAATGCCCTGAGGGAGGGAACCGTGTCTTTTAATTTTTGCTTAGTTTGTGGTCAGTGAGGTGTAGTTAAGAGACTAGTCTCTGGAATCAAAGAGACCAAGACTAAAACCCTGACTCCTTTACCATCGATCAAGGTGACTGACCTCAGGCAAATTACTTAACCTTCCTGTTTCAGCTCTCTAATTTGTGAAATGGGAGTGAAGTGATAACAAGTATTAAAAAGTGAAAAATAAGCCTTGAGGAAAAGGGCTGAACTTTTGGAAATCATGGACGGATTGGAATGTCTGGTGGGAGCAGCAAGCAGTGAGGGCCCAACCATGTAGAAGGAGGGCTTTAGCAATTGTCCTCCTCATAGCAATTTTATGTAGGTGTGGAACATGCAGAAAAGACTGTGAAGACTTCGAAAGGAAGAAGGAATTCTACTCCCAGCCTGCCTTCTGCAACATCATCTCTTCCCTGTGTCTCCAGCCTGCTAGCCTTGTTTCTCTCTCTCTCTCTCTACACACACACACACACACACACACACACACACACTCTCTCTCTCTCTCTCTCTCTCTCTCTCTCTCTCTTAGGGTATATTGGCCGGGCCCGAGAATTTAACTGACGTAAAACAGATTAACAGGAGAAAACCACGTAAGTGTATTTAATGTAAGTTAATTTTTTGTGACACAGGGGACCTCAAAAGGAATGAAGACCCAAGGAAATGGCAAAACCTACATTTTTAAATATTAGGTTGAACAAAAAGAGGCAATTGTGAAAAAATAAGTTATGTGGTGAGGCTAACGAAAGATCCAATTATTTTCACAAGGTCTGTTTGTGTAGAATTCTCTCAATCTCAACTGCTTGTCCTTGAAGATAAGATTGTTACTTTCCTTCTGGGGTAAGGAGGACATCTATACGGGAGTTTTATCTTCTGCTTTCAGGAAGAAAACGGGAAGGGTCTTACATCTGCTTTTTTCTTAAGTGCTAATAAATTTTATGTCAAAGAGGCATATTTCGGGGTGAGGTGACATATTCTAGTTTGCTTTAAAGGAAAGGAGAAAAAATAACATCATTAAAATGTCCATACTACCCAAAGCAAACTATAGATTCAATGCAATTCCTATTAAGATACCAATGGCGTATTTTACAGGACCAGAACCAATACTTCTAAAATTTATATGGAACCACAAAAGAACCTGAATAGACATAGCAATCTTGAGAAAGAAGAACAAGATTGAAAGAATCTGATATCAAACTATGTACACTAAGGCCATAGTAATTGAAACACCGTATACTGGCACAAAACCAGACACATAGATCAATGGACCAGAAATAAACCCACATCTTTATTGTCAATTAATTTTTGACAGAGGGAGCAAAAACATACACTGGGGTAAAGATAGTCTATTCAATAAGTGACATTGGGGAAATTGGACAGATACATGCAAAAAAAATGAAGCTAGACCACCTTATACCGAACACAAGAATAATCTCAAAATAGATTAAAGACTTAAATGTCAGACCTGAAACCATAAGAATTCTGGAAGAAAACATATGCAGTAAAGTCTCAGACATTTCACATAGCAATATACTTCTGATATGTTGCCTCGGGCAAGGGAAACAGAAGAAAAAAATAAACAAATGGGACTACATCAAACTAAAAGTTTTTTCACAGCAAAAGGAACCATTAACAAAATGAAAAGACAGCCCACTGAACAGGAGAACATAGTCTACAATGATAGATCTGAGAAGGGGTTAATATCAAAAATTTACAAAGAACCTACACAACTCAACACCAAAAGAACAGACAAATGGGCAAAGGATGCTTCTCCAAAGAGGACATAGAGATGGCTAATAGATACATAAAAAGATGCTCAACATCATAATAATCCTAGAAATGCAAATTAAAACCACAGTGGGATAATACCTCCTACCTGTTGGAATGGCAATCATCAATCGGTCAACAAAGAACAAGTGCTGGTGAGGACGTGGAGAAAAGGGGACCCTCATGCGCCGTTCATGGGAATGAAGATTGGAGCAGCCACTATGGAGAGCAATATGGAGTTATAGCATAAAATTAAAAATGCAATTGCTTTATGACCCAGCAATTCCACTTCTGCTATTATATTAGAAGAAACCCAAAACACTGATTTGAAGGCTATATTCACCCCTATGTTCACTGCAGCATTATTTATGATCACCAGGATTTGGAAGCAGTCCAAGTATTCATCAGTAGATCAGTGGATAGAAAAGCTGTGGTACATTTACACAGGGGAATATTACTTGTCCATAGAAAAGAAAGATAGAAAAAGACAAGTACCATATGATTTTACTTATATGTGGAGTCTAATGAACAACATAAACTAATAAACAAAATAGAAACAGACTCACAAACAGCAGACTGGCAGCTTTCAAAGGGGAGGGGCTTGCAGGGCTGGGTGAAAAAGGTGTAGGGACTAAGGATAAAAACTCATAGAAATAGGCAACAGCATGGTAAATAGGTGGGGAGAGATAAAAGAGGGTAAAGGAGAAATAAAAGGTGATGGAGGACTTGGGGTAGTGAACACACAGTACGATGTATGAGTGATTTTTATAGAATTGTACACCTGAAACCTATATAATTTTGTAATTTTTAACCAATGTCACTTCAATAAATTCAATTTTTAAAAAGGTAAAAAAAAGACACCTAAAGTCAAGAGATGGAGAAATAAGACCTATAATGAATTGAAAGTTTTGTGTTCTATTATTCCATAGAAAAGATGGTGTAAAGAAGATTTAATAGAAGTACTCAGAGCCTAGGAAAGAAATTCGTTTTCAGGGACTATCTTAGTCATTAACTAGCAATCTATGTGACATTGGTAAGAACAGTGATGGAAAAGTCATGTGGCAAGTGTAAGGGGAGCAAGACTCAGAAAGTGAAAAAGCAGAGTCACATAACTGTTTCTCATCTAAGCCAAGCAGAGCAGTAGCACATGACAGTACTGCCTGCTTGGTAGTTCAAGTACAAGTCCATTGCATGCATCAAATACAGCTATTCAGTGCTATTGTCAGATTGTCGGTAACTATTGCTCAACTTACTACTGCAATTCTGATCATATTTTGGTGACCCTTATGTGATCAATCTTATTAAAGAAAAAATTAGACAATTAACAAGGGGATAACAAGCACCAACCCAATTACAGCAGAAAGCACATTTTAAGATTCAAAGAACATATGTGGATTGGAAAGTACTGCAGCCCCGTGTTTACCTCTCAAGCAACTAAAAATTTAGAGCCACTCTTCAAAGACATACAGATTATCTGTCTGGTTAAATATGATCATATAATAATTATCAGAGAAGATGATATTGATAACAACTGCTTACACCTGCTGAGTGTTTAGTTTTGCCAGTTATTCTAATAAGCACTTTACCTCTAATATCCCCTTTAATTCTCACAACAACCTTACACAGAAATATCATTACAATATTATTTAATAGATGAAGAAAGGGTGTAAAAGAGGAACACAGCACTTGAGATGTGTGGAACAATGTCACATAATCTAACATACGTGTAATTGGTGCTTTAGAAAGACAGGTGGGGGTTGGGCAGAGAAGAAATGTTTAAAAAAATAATGGCTGAAAGTGTTTCAGAACTGTTGGAAAACATGCCACGATTGCAAGAAACACAGCAAATCACAAGGAGGGCACATCTAAGAAAACCATAAGTATGGCATTATTGTCAAACTGATAATAATAAAATATAGAGAGCAAATCTTAAAAGCGGCCAGAGAAAAATGGAAACATTACATACAGGAGAACAAATAATAAAATAAGATTTGACTTCCTGCCATAAACAATGGAAGCCAGAAGATAATAAAATAAATTTGTAAAATGTGTCAAGGAAATTTTTAAGAAACTAAAATTCTTTATCTAACAAAATACACTTCAGAAATGAAGGCAAAATAAACACATTTGCAGGAAGCAAGAAACTGAAAGGTTCTATGTGAAGTAGAATAGCACTAGAAGAAATGCTAAAATGTTTAGGGGAAATTATGCTAGATAGACAAGTGGATATGTGGAAAAGATGAAGACCACAAAAATGGTCATTATAAAAGCCCTTTAGAAATACCTGTAATATATTTGCATATACATATGTGTGTGTTTAAATGTAATTAAAAGACTTTTAAAATGACAACAATGTGTTGTGGAGTTTATAAAACACAGAAATACATTATGATGACAAAACGGTGGGAAAGGATCAGTAGAATTACATTGTTGCAAGATTATTATATTACTATTTTTCAAGTAATACTAAATGGTTTGCAGGTGACTGTAATCACTTAGGTCGTTGTGGGAGACAGAGAGATGACCTGCCGGGAAGGAGAGCAGCTGATCACTGCACCGAATCAAAAACAAGAGTTAAGCCTTTGTTACTTACTGTGATCAGGGAAAGTGCTTGGGGCAAGACAAGGGTCCAGGTCTGCCGATCAGCCACAGGTGGGGTGATCTCACTGCCGAGGGAACCCCAGATGAACAGATTCCATAATGTTGGGGTCGGGTGGAGTGAGTGGAAAGGACCAAGAGCAGAAAAGAACAGTTTCCCTCCTCCTGGCGTCAAGAGACCTCAGCAGAGACGCCTGAAGATGACTTTGGACTTTGATGATGACAAAGATCTAGGAAAAAGAGATCTAAAAACGAAGCCTCTCCGGCAAAGGAAGCAAATCTGAGAGGAGCGGGACGATGTAAAGTGACCTGAGTCCTTCACTGCAGGTCCCCTCACCATGGCTGCACCCCAGCAGCCTGCCAGGGAAAGCGTCTGTAATTGTCCATGGTCAGGCAGGCCTGAAAATTCATGCGTTCCTTAGGTACATATTTTAATTTTTTGAGTAAACACACGCACAAATATTTAATTAACCCAAAAGGTGTTCCAATGACTGTGGCTGTGTAACAAACCATCCCCAAAATGTAGAGGTGTGCAACAGTTACTTATTTTGCTCACATATTCTGCAGGCCAGGAATCAGGACAGGGCTCCGTGGGATCAGCTTGTCCCTGTACCAGGGTGTCTGGTATCTCATCTGGAAGATCAAAGGCAGGGAAAGGCTCGTTTTTTCTCATGTCTGGAAGCTGATGCTGGCTCACTACTGGAGGCATTATTTCTCCTATGTGGGGGCCTCGCACTGGTCTTTCTGTATGGGCTGGTTTAGGCTTCCTCACAACTTGGTCTGTGTGTTCCAAGGGCAACTATCCCAAGACGGAGAGCCAAGTCGGGACTACACCCTTTTTATACCCTAGCTTCGGAGGTCACGTGACATAATCTCTGCCATTTTATATTGGTTGCAGCAGGTACAAGTCCCCATCAAAATTCAAATAGAGAGAACACAGACCACTCCTCTCAGTAGGAGAAATATTACTCACATTATTAGTTTTTAGAGCATGTGGGATAACACCTGTGTGCGAGTCTATGTATCTGTGCAACTGTCTTTGGGAAGCGTGATCTGCCACAACAGGAAAAGAGTAAAGGAGCAAATAGTAAAGGGGATTAATGGGAGACAAATGCCAAGATGGGATATTTTAATCCAACCACATCAATAACTGTGGTAAGTACAAATGGACTAAACACTCTAATTAGAAGATGAATGGTCAAACTCATTGAAACAAGTATTGTTTTTTCAGAAACATATTGTCAGGATAAAGACAGACTGAGAACAGAAGGAAGCAGACAATTTGCATATAGAAGAAAACATATGCAACACAAACGTGGAGCAGACAAAAGCTACTGCATCTATTTTATATCAACTTAGGCAGAGCATTAGTAGAGACAAAAGGGGACACTAGGTAACGATAAAGGAAGCAATTCATCAAGAAATAATCCTAAATGTATATGCACTCTGCAATAGAGTTTCAAAATACATGAAGCAAAATGGAAAACTTTTTAAAAACTCACAGTTGAAGATTTTAACGATTCTCTCTACCAACCAACTTGATTTAGTTGACATTTGTAGAACATTCTAGCCCAAACTGCAGAATATATAGTCTTAATAAGAGACCAGAGCACTGATTTCTGCTTAGAATATAGGAAGCTGGAAAGAGTATTGTTCCTATCAGAACAAGAAGAAAAATATGCATAATCTTGAAATCATAACTTGAACCTGCTGGAGAGCTGAGGTTACAGCACAACCAGTTAGCTGGAAATCTAAGAAAAGACAGGTGCCTTCAAGGAAGGATGGAACACCTGGCATACCTGCAGCAGGGCACAGGGGGAAGATGGGGCCGGGATTCCGGCAGATCATTAGAATGCAGCTAACTTTTCAGTGAATTGCTAAAGGCTGGCGCAAACACAGAAAACACCTGGAAGCTGCCGACACAAGTTTGCAGCCAGTGACAAGTTCTTCTCCATGAACCTGATCAGGTGGTTATGAGAAGGATTGGGGGTAGGGCAAGAGTCTGAAAAAAGCTTTTCTTACTTGTACAGGCCTGCAGGATGGAAGCAGTCACCAATGCAAGTAAGGCATAAAGCCCCACCAGGGACATTTTTCCCCAATAAAAGCCTTAAGCCACTAGGAAAGAGGATGAGGAACTGAACCAGTTTCCTAGGACTGACGTGTTTCCCAAGATGCAGGACTTGGCAATGCTAAAACCCAGGATGGTCACAGAAAAATCCGGAGGAGTTAGTCCCTCTACTGGGGAAAGAGCATGTTCAAGGCCTAGAAAAAGACCTATTTCTTCTAAGGCAGGAAAAATAAATAAAAGAAAAACTCTGTTTCTGGAGAAAGAAAACTATCCTGTGTCCAAACAATTAGTTAAAGAGTGCAGGGCCACTGAGAAATCTCTACTCCCAGGCTCAGGGGCACAGGACCTGCCAGACTGAGGCTCAACAAACTCTGAAAACATTATGCGCCGCCCCGGCCCCCACCCCCGTCCCTGCCACCCGCCTCCTGGTCCCATCTGTAGGCTGGTAAACACCAGGTAACAAGCAAGAGCAGTCAGCCACTGGGGTGAGCAGAAACATGAGGAGAGACCTCTCTGGGGTGCAGGCACACAGGGACTGCCTAACGCCAAGAATGGAAAGTGAACATTGAGAAAAACCCTCTAACAAACCAACCTCCATTCTAAATACGTAGGAAAAAAAAAACAGGCAGCAGATATGACCAGAGATTTTCCCAAAGAGAATATACAGACACCCAACAGGTTCACGAAAAGGCATGCAGCATCACTAATTATCATGGAAATACAAATCAAAACCACAATGAGAAATCACCCCATACCTGATAGGATGGCTATTGCCAAAGAGGTAAGAAATAACGAGTGCTGGCAAGAACGTGGAGAAAAGGGAACCCTTGTGCCCTGTTTGTGGGGGTGTAGATTAGTGCAGTCACTACAGCTAAACGGCCTTATTCAGTTTTCCTACTCATGGTTTTAGTGGCCAATCATGGCCAAAAATATTAAATGGAAACTACCAAAATGAACCACTCTTTGGGGGCATATATATATATATATATATATATTTTAAAGATTTTACTTATTTTTAGAGTGAATGGAAGGGAGGGAGAGAGGTAGAGAAAATTCTCTGAGAGGACCAGCAGAATTGATAAACTCTGAACTATTTTAATCAAAAAAAATACAAGGTGGACTACAAATGAAAAGCACCCACAATGAAAGAGGGCTTATCAGTGAACACCCAGTAGACCTTAAAAGGAAAATACAATAGTCCTCTCTTAGCTACGTTGTTGCTTTCCGTGGTTTCAGTTACCCAAGCTCCGAAAATATTAAATGGAAAATTCTAGAAATAAACCACCACAAATTTTAAACTGCTTGCCATTCTGAGTCACATTATGAAATCTCGTTCTGCCCGGGTGAATCCTCCTTGTCCAGGGTTATCCCCCTGTATGTGCGACCCACCTATCTGTCACTTAGTAGCCATCTAGACCAGCGGCCCCCAGCATTTTTGGTACCAGGGACCAGTTTGGTGGAAGACCATTTTTCCACATCTGGGAAGGGGGAGTGGGGCGAGACAGGAGGCAGAGCTCAGGCCCTAGTGTGAACTCTCCTCCTGCTGTGCAGACCCGTTCCTAACAGACCACGGATCAGCACCCATCCGAGGTCCGAGGGTTGGGGACTGCTGCTCTGGACTGTTGGGCACTGCAGTGCAGTGAATGTGTTCAAGTAACCCTGATAGTAGCCCAGGGCTGTGTCCCAATGCCTGCGTCACTCATCCCCCTTCATCTCATCATGCAGGTGTGGTATGGTCTCCTATCAGAACCAGAAGGGTAAATGAATAGAGTACCTTTTGAAACCATATTCATATAACTTTTATTACACCATATGGTTTAACTGTTCTGTTTTATTATAACTAGCTGCTGTTGTTAATCTCTTACTCTGCCTAATTTATAAATTAAACTATCATAAGTATTAGGTCTATATATAAAAAAAAAAAAACAGTTTAGATAGGGTTCAGCACTGCCCAGCTTCAGGCATCCCTAAAATCTGAACAAAAATAATTCCTGATTTAATCATGTCCTTGTGTAATCATTTTGTCGTTCAGAACCACCTGGTCACCTGGAAATTTGAGAAATTTCCACAAATTAAATACATCAAAGTCAGCAAAGACTTACCACCTTATTGGATATTCATAGGTACTCAAGGCCACTTTTTTTTAAAGTTATAGAAGAAAGATCTGAAGTAAATCTAACAGTGGAAAATTGTAACAGTGGGAAAGTGCAACCCACCCCATCATTCTTTTCATATTGTTTCTGTAAGTGCTGACTCTAATATGTGGCTTACAGATAGATGAGTATGTTTGTGTAAGAACCCTAGGAACTAGTTTCAATAGATACAGACCCCGACCCTCAGGAATCCCAGCTCTGGGAGATTTGCTAACCTTCAACCATGGAGGCAGGATGACTGAAGCAGGGTGATGCACAGAGGACCATCACTTGACCTGTTGGAATGGATTGTGCTCATCTGTGCAAACCCCTCCCTTGATCTCTGTGCCTCCCCTCTCCTACCTTATAAACACCTCTGCCTCCACTGAGCGGTGAGGATGGGCTTTGAGACATCAGTCCAGCATCTTCCAGGTGGCCAGCATCTGCTAATAAACCACTTCCCTTGACATCAGCACCCGTCTCTGGTATTGGCTTTTGTAGCGGCAGGCAGCCGGACCTGCGTTCGGTTACATAAACATCATCTCCTTTGAAGAAAATATGCATTTATCGAAGCTAGTATATATATCTCATTACAGAAAAAGTCACAGCACTTAATAACTGGCACATATTTTATTTCTTCATTTACAATACTTAAACTAAGGAAATGGCAAGGGAGAAAACTAAGTTTACCATAAAAAAATTAAAACACACACATTTCAAAAACCCAAATTTAATTCCAAAACAGATTACTCCAGAATGAACAGAATCATTTTCTACTATTTCTACTTGTGCAGTAAACAGTGAAACATATTTCTGTAATAAATGTAGACTTTTCTTTCTTTTATAAAGATATAACCCGTTTCCTTATTTGTCTGTATACTGTCCAGGGTGTCCAACCTGCAGCCCACAGGCTGCATGCAGCCTAGGATGGCTATGAATTCGGCCCAACACAAAATCGCTAATTTACTTAAAACATTATGAGATGTTTTTGTGATTACATGTCTCAATGTATGGCCCAAAACAACTCTTCTTCTACTTTAGATTTAAGAATACTAACACGATTAAAACATTTTCTTGCCTTATAAAGACTATGTCTGAACATGTAATAGCTTCACGTCCTAAACCAAAGTTAATTACTGTGTCCAATGAAGAAAATTTTCATAAATTATTAATGAATTGATTCCATTCAAAAAAGTTTCAGCAAATGTGAAAAAGAAAATCCTGTTATTTGTCAATCCATGATGCTATGAGAAAAAAAATAATACACTCTTTCACAAGAAATGTGGTTTTAGAGCACAGTTCTGATAGCATTTCACACGGCAGAGCATCAGTCTGATAAGCAGCCTCCTTGCTCAGGGAAAAAATGATTTCAATGAGCTCCTCTTCTGAACTGTTCAGTAACCCCATGTTATTTTTAAATTGGGAGGCAGATTACTGGCAATGAGTTCATCAAATTTAGATCTGTCTTGAATAGGAACCTTATAGAAATCGAGAACATCTCTGACCCTGCTCATTTCATGAAGCCTGGAGTTAGGCACTGCGTGGCCCAAGTCATCAGCTAAACGTGCCAAGAAACCAAACTTCAGATGACCATCTTCCAGAGAGATGTCCTGCCAATTGCTAGGAGCGGATGAGCCAAAAATTTCTTTGACATGAGATTCCAAGCGACCCTGGAGATCTTCAGGTGGTATGTATGTTCGGCTTCGTAAGGGTGGACACACCAGGATCGGTTCTTTCTTCACCTCTTCTACTGTCTCAGCTACCACTGGCTTTTCCTCTTCTCTGAAACGATGAAAATCAATGATGTGAGTCTTTGGTTCACTGCATTAAGGAAGTTGACAAGTTGGCAAACACCAGAACCAATCTTGCCCACCAAGTTAAATCAACAATTTGCACACTTACTGGGCACTGTGGAAGGAGGAAAGAATAAGACAGGTCCCTGTCCTTGGAAGCTAATAATTGAACTGAGCTGGTACAGACCAAAAAACAAAAGCTAATTCTAGATTTTCACATGCTCTATGAATTCCCAACCGTTTTGTATGGGATTTTCAGTCCTCCAAGATCCAAACCCAACCTACTGAACTTCATCTCTCACTGATGTCCTATATATACTCTATGCCCTACCCAAACAACACTATATTCTGCTTCCTACTTTCCTGATATCACGTATTAGTTCAAGTTATAGCCTATCCAAAATGCCTGTCTTTCACCTCTACCTATAAAAATCCTACTTACCCTGTAAGTCCTGGAAAAAAGCTGTTCTCTTCCAAGAAGCTTTACCTAGTTTCCCCAATCAAATCTAACGCTGAGTTTCTTTGAACTCCTGCAGCAGTTTAAATTGCTCTCAGCAATATAAACTGCATCCTACCTGAGATTTCATTTCATTGACATTCTACTTCTCTTACTGGATGATCAGGGTTTCCTGGCCCAAACATCACTGACATTTTGGATGAGACAATTCTTTGTTGGAGGTGCTGAGGCAGGATGCGGTTCTGTGCGGTTCACTGTAGGATGCTCAGTGGCATCTCTGGCCTCTACCCACTAATGAGTATCCTGGTAGCACACCTGTCCTCCAGCCATGGGAATCATACAATATTGCCAAATGTCCCCGGGGGGACAAAACTGCCCCTGGTTAAGAACCACCATGCCGGATTATCAACTCCTGAAAACACAGGCCTGTTTTATTGACTTTGGGGGTCTTTTGAAAACTGTTTGAATATTATTGAGTAGATGGGCCAATGTGAGGGAATCTGCCTGACACATTATTTCAGTGCTTAATAAAATATTTGTTCATAAACTGACTCCTGTCTTCCGTGGAGTTGCCACTGGATTGGGATTGGGCAACCCTACAGAAACTGGAGGCCCTGGAAATGAACAATGTTTGGCCAAGAATAGGGTCTGTAATGCTACTCCTCTCTGCCTATTCAGACTCTTCCAGCAATATATCCCTATTTCTGCAATTCTTTATCAATTTCTCCATATCTAATAAGTGTATTCCCAGGGCACAGAATATGCTATACTATCACCTGTCTTTAAAGGAAAAAAAACAAAACAAAAACCTTCTCTCCATGATCCCTTCCAGCTTCTTTTACAACAGAACTTCTCAGAATAGTTGTCTATACTCATTATTCTTCACTTCCTCACCTCCGTCTTCTCCTCAAACGACTCTAGTCACAGTTCATCAGAATGAAATGAAAGCTGTTCCTTCCATCTCAGTCATCTCTTATGCTGCTCTGGTTGTTGTCATAACTTACCACCTTCTGAAATTGTATTCTACATTTGTTCATTTTTTCCTCCACCAGAACGTTTTACGAGAACAAAGGTGGGATCTGTCTCATTAACACCTGGATCCCTAACACCCAGACACTCTGCATTTGTTCAGTGAGTGAATGCAATAAACCTGAATGGGATTTAAGAGACAATAACAAATAGTAGTCAAAAAAGAGGGGTACCTAATGAAACATAAGCTGATGACAAAAATCCTTTTGGAGTGAAGTTTTTGTTTGAAACCTAAGAGAGTATACATTGCTTCCTGAGGTTCCAACAGGTTCTGTTGTCCCAATACTACCTGAGTCAAACAGATTTACCTTCAAAAGATTCCACAGTGGGCTGAGAGGAAAGCAGTTAATGGGGAGTAAAGACACCTGGGTTCTAATTTAGCTCTGCCCTTGACTTGTGACTTGTGGGGTAGGGAGATTAGTGGGGCAGTTCTTTGAAAAAACAAGTAAATTCAATAGGTTATATTTATACTGGGACGGGAGTGTAGATGTATTCACTGGGGTTAAAAATATTCCTCTCTGTAGGTCCTGTTTCCTCATATATCAGCGTCCTTAAGCTCTGACAAGGGACTTTGTTTCTGCTGCTGTAGCCTACTTAGAAAAATGCTGGGCCAGAGCAGGCGCTTCATAACTGTCTGTTGAGTAAGTCAATGAATGAACAAACGAACAAAATGAGGAGGCTGCACTTCAACTCTGAATATCGCTTGTTTAGGAATATACCCAGAAAGTGAGTTTAGTTTATGGAGCACTTTCACGTTCCGGTTCTAAGTTGCTTGTATGCTTCCTGACACCACACTTGGTGTCTGCAAAACAAAATCAGCACCGTTTGCTTAATAAATTAATGAGCGGGCGGGCAGGGCACGGGGGCGGTATCTGTTACAAGATAAGAAAACTGAGGCCAAGAGAAGTGACCCAGCTCCCCGGCTCGCGGAGACCAGAGCTGAAGCTGAACTCAGAACCCTAAGGCTCTTGTCATTCTCCTAGCCAGGAGCAGGACCTCGCCTTAATAGTGCGACATTCCCTTTTGAATTCGTCCTTTCATCTTCCTCAGTTTCTTTCCTTACTTTCCGTGACTGTAACCCACCATCTAACCTTTCACTTTACCTGGATCGAGACCAAAATTCTCGACGTGGGGACCCTGCGATTATCCATGTGAGACTTCTTCTGGTAACACCGAGGACCGAAATCGCCGCCATCTCTGAGACTAGCAACAAGACGGAGCCCCGCCCCCGGCCAACCGAAACTAGCCAATCCGGTGTAAACTTAGTGGCGGAAATGTCGGTTCCTCATATTTGCATGCCGGGAAATGTAGTCCAGTAGCCATTGCCCACATGGCTGGACCGTGACGCTCTCGGAGCATGACGGGAGTTGTAGTTGGGGGGCGTCCCGGGAAGGTGCCGGGTGACGCCTTCTGGTCCGGGGGCGGTCGGTCACGGAGCTCCTTGGCTGAAAGGAGGAGGAACTGACAAGGGGAGGAGGCTGTGGCGAGGCCTGGAAGGTGCGCAGCCGAGCAGGGGAAGGAGTTCGGGGTTGGGGGGGGCGGCCTTGGGGCGCTTCTGAAATGCTGCTGGGGTCGTGACCGCTCTGGGACCAAGGCAGGACCTGGCCAGACCCAGCTTGGAGGCCTCCCCTTCGACGGGCCTAATCTCCAACGGTCGGCTAGGCCGCACCAGAGGCTCCTTTCTGTGGGCCGCCCCAGTTTCCTGCCCTGATTTCTGGCCAGGAGATGGCCTCCCCGAACCCCTCGCTGGAGCCAAAGGTAAGTCGCCCCTCTGGGTATCCCCTCTCACTACTACTCAAGCTAGGCCGCGCTCCTCCGCCCCCCATCCCTCAGACCGTAGTGTTTAGGGCCAGCTCAGTGCAAGGAAGTACCCCTAGTACTCTGGGGTGCGGTTCGACAGTAAACTGACCACTGGCTCGTATTTTTCCAAGAACGACTTGATAAATTAGTAATGCTCCAAACTAGCGCTTTCATTTGTAAGTTATTCCAGGTGAGGCATCATTTTTGACCATCTGCCATGCCTTCTGCGCCTGTCATGATGTTTGGCTCCAAGACAGACGCTTAGAAAACTTCATAGAATTGAATTGAACAGGGTCACAAGCCGGTGAGAATAAAGAATGGAGCCAGGCAATGAGGTGAAGGAAGCTTGGGGAGGCTTACTAAAATTAAAATGATAGGATATCATTATTAAACCAGAAAAAGCCTTATTCTTAGGCCCCTCACTAAGGAAGGACAGTGATCCAGCTCAGTTACCCTCTAGTCTGATGTGCCTGTCTGTTACAGTCGGTTCCCAGGAATTGAGCCCCTCTCGGAACTCATAGTTACCATGTTCCTTCTAGCCTTCCGGGCCCTGATAAGTGCTACTTTGCAGTAGTAGAATTGTCCTTGAGACAACAGGAACTGACTACAGAAATCATACTATTTCAGGGGTTGCTGACATTTGAGGATGTGGCTGTGTTTTTTACCCAGGAGGAGTGGGATTATCTGGATCCAGCTCAGAGAAGCTTGTATAAAGATGTCATGATGGAGAATTATGGAAACCTGGTCTCACTGGGTAAGAATCTGCTGTTTCTGATTAAAATATCTAAGAGGCTGTTAGAAATCAGACTCTTAAGAACACTTGGACCAATACCAGAACCAAAACTGCTTTGTTCCAAACTTCTGATTCAAACCTTTCAGCCATCAACTGTTCAGCCATGACTCTCACCCCTTGCATTTTAGCAGGGACCAAAATACAAGCCTTTCTGGCTTCCTATCCCATATTGCTCTGTACTTTCCCTCCTGGCTCATCCTCCCACTGCTTTCCTCCTACTCCTTTTCACTCTGCCTTCTGGAGCCCCTGTTCCTCTTCACATAATGTTCCTTACCCCTCCTGGCCTTAACTGAAACCTGGCACTTTCCCAAGGACACCACTTCTCTGGGAGGGGCTGCTTATTCTCCCACATCCTCTTCCTTCCCATCCTTTGTCTCCAGGCTGCAAGGGAGAAGAAAGTATTGCACTCCCAGCTTTTCAGTGCTCTTCCCAAAGGATTCGTTTTCCACCTTGAAACACAATCTCTCCCCTTTGAGCCCTCAGCAGTCTTGCTCTGCCCACTCAACTCCTTTTCACTACCATTTGGCAACTTTTTTGGACCCTCACACATAGACTTTGTCACATGTTTCAGAGTCCTCTGTGCTAACCCGCACCCTCCATGATATATAGTCATTACTTAAGCCCAGTCTATTTTGACCGTGTTGTCTTCAGGGCTATCCCTTTTCATTCAGCAACTCATATTGATGATCATACCCTCAATTTTATCATAACAGGCAAAACTAAAACCCCATATCTTATTCTTGACCAAGTAAAAATACTCAGGCGTTTATTGACTGTAACTCAATAGTGGTGATCAGAGCAGACATAATCTCAAGGGGAGCTTACTTCTTACCTTTCTTCCTCTCCTACTCCTTTCCTGCTAAACCTGTTCATTCCTAATGATGCTTCCTGTTCCTTGACTTCTCTGGTTTTTTTCTTCTCCTGACCTCACTCCTCTTCTAATATATGGATTTATATATGAGCCATCACCAGCATGCTCTTGTGTCACCTTGTCGTTATGCTCTGCCCATTCTGCAAGTTTCACATACCCCTGTTTTGGGTATAAAGTCCGCCTTTTCTTCTCTCTTAGTTGCATTGCTAAATGCACGAGGAGAAATTTTTTAACAGAAAGAATTGCTGCCCTGTGTATATTCATGGCTTTTCTTTCTTATAGTCTCCACTGGGTTTTTACATTTCAACAAGTTTTTATCCTTGATTTGCTCAATCCCCTGTTCCTTCTAGTGACTTTTCCAAAACAAGAGTTTTCCTTGAGTCCATCACTTAGCAGTGGACTTCACCTCCTTCTTCACAGAGAACACAGAGGCCATTGAACATGAATTCTCAACTTTTTGGCCCCATATCTTACACCCTGAAGGCTGCCCCTGTCTTCTCACTTCTCTAACTACTTACACATCAGTCAACCTTTGTCTTTTTTTTTTTTTTTTTTTTCCTTAAGAAGGAATAAAGCTTCAGTCTTTATGGTATCCGGGTTGATAGAACCAGGCAAATGACCAGCCTTGCCTATCCCTAGTGCTACAAAATGTGAGTGCCATATGCACAGAGGCATGGCAGTGAGCCCATCTATGATCTACTCTCAGGCTCTCTTCTTTATTTTAGCAAAACACAGCTTTTCATCATTTATTCCACAGTTTTTTCATTCTCTTCTGTAGACTTTCCACCCCCTTAATCAGAGTTCCTTTGGGGAAAGAACACTGTTACTCAACTGTTCCAATCTTGTTTCTTTACTTATAGCTCTGTAATTTTGGTTCATCATTTATACCTTTCCTTCCCATGCTGATTTTTCTTTAAAAACTTTAATAGCTACATTGATACAGCTGGCAGCTTGATTTCTCAGGTCTTGATCTTGCAGTTCTTTCAGCTAAAATCAACGTGTTCAATTTCATGACTTCTCTTTGCCATTTCCTTGCCTTCTCTCTGTTTCCTCAGCTACCATCATATTATAAAACTGTTAGGTTAAAGATTATAGACATCAGCCTAAGCTAGCTTAAGCCAACAAGAGAAGTTATTCTAGGGACATAGATGACTCATGAAATATATGAGCAGGATGGCAACTGAGCATCAGAAAAGAACCAAAGCCAAAAATTGGATCACTCTCAGGAAGCCAGGAATGAACTCTGTCTTTGTGCTCTGTTTCAGTCTCCTTGACAGAATAGTCTCTCCTCCTGTGTTCACATGCTTTTGTCCGTCCCTTTAGCTTCTGACTTGATAGGTTACAATTCTAGACACATTCACACTCCCTGTTTCAGTTTCAATTCTAGATTCCTGGGAAAGACACCCTTTTTTAGTCAGTTGTCTACCATAGACAAATTAGATGTGCTCACAAGATGGGAACACGTAAGTATGGCAGATAACCCAGAGGTGATTATAGTTACCAAACCCAGATCTAATGGATACTCATTTCTAGGCTGCCCCATGTGGAAGCCTAGACTCACTAATCTCTTTACCTCTGATTGACCTATTTACTTATATGCCAGTGCTTCTCTGTTTCATTTATTTTAGCTTAAAGGATAGCTTTAAATGTTTTACATTTTATGTCTGTTAAGATATACTTTATTGATTACGCTATTACAGTTGTCCTGATTTTCCCCCTTTGCTCTCTCCCACCCAGCACCCCCCACTCCCCAGGCAGTTCCCTCACCCTTGTTCTTGTCCACAGTTCATACTTGTAAGTTCTTTAGCTACTGCCTTTCCGACACTGTACTTTACGTCCTTGTGGCTCTTTTGTAACTACCTATTTGTACTTCTTAATCCCCTCACTTCTCACCCATTCTCCCATCTCTCTGTTTTTAATCTTTGTATTTTAATTACAGTGTGTCTTGGGGTGGGTCTTTTTGGGTCCATCTTGTTTGGGGCTCTCTGTGCTTCCTGGACTTGCCTGTGTATTTCCTTCACCAAATTAGGGAAGTTTTCTTTCATTATTTTTTGAAACAGATTTCCAATTTCTTGCTCTTTTTCTTCTCCTTGGGTACCCCTATGAAGTGAATGTCGAATTGCTTAAAATTATCCCACAGGCTGCTTACACTATACTCGTTTTTTTTAGATTCTTTTTTCTTGTTCTGATTGGGGTTTTTTTTTTTTTTTTGCTTCCTTATGTTCCTAATCATTGATTTGATTCTTGGCTTCATCCAGTCTATTGCTGTTTCCCTGTAAATTGTTCTTTATTTCAATTAGCGTATCCTTCATTTCTGACTAGATCTTTTTTATGCTGTTAAGGTCCTAAGTTCCTTGAGCATCCTTATAACCAATGTTTTGAACTCTGCATCTGTTAGATTGCTTAGCTCCATTTCCTTTAGCTCTTTTTCTGAAGTTTCGATCTGTCCTTTCATTTGGGCTATGTTTCTTTGTCTCCTCATTTTGCAGCCTCCCTCTGTTTGCCTCTATGTATTAGGTAGAGCTGCTTTGACTCCCAATCATGGCAGTATGGCCTAATATAGTAGGTGTTCTATAGGGCCGGTGGCACAGTCTCCCCTATCACACAGGCTGGGTATTCAGGGTTTACCCTTTGTGTGGGCTGAGTACACCCTCCTCTTGTAGTAAAGCCTTGGTTGCTGTTGGCAGATCAACGGTAGGGATTTACACAAGCCAGTCAGCCACAAGGATTGGCTGTGACCACTTATCAGCAACCTCTGCCCTCCATGGAGGATCAGCTGTGCAGGGACAGCGTGGCAGTACTCCAAAGTGGTCTGTAGCTGTCCCCTGGGTGTGGTGGCCCTGGGGTAGCCCTGGGGTTTCCCAGGTGGTACAGGCCAAGGTCAGCTGCCATCCGTGTTTTGCCCAGGGCCACCCTGCCTGAGCTATAAAGCAATCCGAGATGGCTGCTACTTATGCTGGGCTTGGAGATTTTCAGACAAAGCCATGCTGTGAATCTAGGCTGCTAGTTCTAGGCAAGGTGCTCACTGAGGCCAGCTGCTGCTTGTTTGAGAGGATTTAGGAAGTTGTGAAGCATGATCCAAGACCAGCTGTTCATATGGAAAAGCAGTTTGGGTGGGCCTGTAAGTTGGGTATAAGTCTCTGGGGACCTCCAAGGCAAATTAAACAGTGTTAGCCAGGTTGATGGAATCTTAGATATGTACCAGTCTGCCAGCTCTGGGGGGAGGGCTCAGAAAAGGGACAATGATCTTTACTCACCTTGATGTCAGACACCTCAGCCTCTCCCTACATGCCACTGGTGCCCCTCAAGCTGCCTCCCTGGTGCTGGAGCCCAGAGTAAGTGAGTCTGAGTAGGTAAGTCCATGTGTGGGGTCTTTAACAGGAACTACTTGGAGCTCCAGCAGTTTCTTCCACCAACTCAGTCCCCACTGATTTTCACAGCCTGAAGTTGTGGAAACTTACATTCTTGGCGCTGGAAGCCTGGGCTGCGGAGCCTAATCTGGGGCTGGGACTCCTTGCTCCCAAGATATCCCTCCCGAATTTTTATCTACCACGCATGGATGTGGAAACAGCCCATTCCACAATTGTGCCTCTCCTACCAGTGTGGATTGACATGGTTTCTTTAATTCCATAGTTGTCAGACTTCCATTCAACTTAATTTCTGTCATTTCTAAGCGATGATTGTTTTATATTTTAGTTGTAATTTTGTTGTGGTTATGCAAATGCCATGCCATCTTGACTGGAAGTCTCTTATACTTTTCTTACTAGATTTATTTCTAGGTTTTTTGTGGTTTTGTTATCATGAAGAACATTTCCTTTTTCTATAATATTTCTATAAAATATTTTTTCTTGGTAGTGAGAAATTGTATTTATTTTGTATATTAGTTGCCATCGCTATTTTGTTTAATAATTTTAGGAATTTTAGGTAGACATTCATATCATTTGCAAATAATGATAATCTTCTCTTATTCTTTTGAATAAACCCCCTGGAACAATATCTGCTGAGTAAACATAAAGAGACTTTCCCTTCTTGTGAGGGAGAGACCAACACGAACAGTTAAAAGTGCAGTGTAAAGATAGCTTTAATGGAGTTATGGACAAGGGCTAGTGATAAAAAAACAGAATACCTAAATCTGTCTAGTGGAGATAGTGAAGGCTTTCTAAAGAAACTGTTGCTTTGAATTGAATCTTAAAGAGTAACCGAGAAACCAAGAGTTTTCCAGCTAAATGTTGGGGGACATTTAGTAAACAAAATGTGCAATGAAATGGTACAAAAGACTGTAACACAAGCAATTTGCCCACTTAAACTGTGATAAAGTAGGTAGCAGTTGAACTACAACTTAGAGACCGTATCACAGTACGGAGAGCTTTGATTTGATTTTAGAAGTGATGGAGTGTTAGTGATGGTGACATGAACAGAATGTGAAGATCTCTCTGGATCCAGTGAAGTAGATGTCGTGTGAGGGCAGCCTAAAGATCAGAGCCAAGGATTATTAGGTGGCTTTTTCGGTGATCCAGGGAAAGCATGGTTGTGAGGGTAAAAAAGAAGTTAGATGCTAGAGGGTAACATCATTAATTTTTGTAACTGATTAGTGGTAAGAAAAATAGAGACATTTAGGACGATTTCCTGCTTTGGGACTTTAGGGTAACAGATACCAGTGCCTTTCAAGAGATGATTAGCAGTGGAGACGGACGTGAAAGTAGAAGATGATGATCCTGTCAGTTGTGAGCCCTTTTGAGACGTGTAAGTGGCAATACCCAGAGAGTAAGTATCAGTGAGATGGTGTGAACATGGGTAACAATAACCTTAAACAGTTGACAAAGGAAGAAAAATTCATTAGGTAAATGTATTAGAAAAGGCCAAAGAAGTAGGGAGAGAACTAGATAGATAAATAAATAAATAAATAAATATTTTAAAAAGAGAAGGATTTTGGGTTCAGGATAAAGTTATAGATATATTTGTATGTTGGTAGGAAAGTTTCAGTGGAAAATACAGATTGAAGAAAAAGGAAAAATGGTAATAATTGAACAAGTTCCCAGAGGCAAGTGGGATCAAGAGAGGGTAGATGGATTAGCCTTGGATAGGAGTAGAACAAATATTCATATACAATTGCAGGTAATTTTATAGATAGGGAGCAGAAAGTTGAAGGAGTTCTCCTGCCCTTTTTCATTGTGTGAAGGAAAAACAGCCCACTAAAAGTGACTTTGAAGGAGAACACTGTAAGCAGCCTAAGTAGAAGTAAAGTTTCTAGTAGTTTGTTAGGAGAATAAGTCTTGGGGGAATAAAATAACTTAATGACTGGGGGAAGTAAGTGAAAAGAAAATTTGAAGCTGACTTCACAGTTAGAAGACTCGAAAATAGAGAGAAAAGAGGAACTGGTGAAGTTGTCCAACAGGCAGCAAGAGGTAGGAAATCATGAAAGAAGTCAGAGGCAGGTTTAAGTGTCCCATGTGCTACTCTGTTGCATCATACGTTGTCTTTCTTCCAACACATGGGAGCTTTTTATTTCTCAGATATTGTGCATATTCTCATTTGGAACTAAGTGGTTCCAACTTGGGTCTTAATATCTTTAGACAGAGAATCATATGTACATGAAGAATGTGGTATGATTTATGGTAGGGAAAGTCATAAGCTATCACAGATTCTCTTTCTCATTTCTTCTATTACCTCTGACCATGTCCCTTTGTATTTATTGTTCTGTCTGTCTACATGATAGACTCCATGTCACTTCAACCCATTGTTTTTGTTAAAAGCCATTTTGTGTTTTGATACAAGAACTGCTTTTTATTTAATTTTTTTTATTATTTTCTTTCTCCATTTGTACTCATTGTCCATTCCATTTAGTAGGCGGCTTCATGTCTTATCTTTGAATCCTGGCTCATTACAGAGTGCTCGGAATATTCATCATTTCAATAAATAAGTTCTTATTAATAAATGAATTCTTGCTTTCCTGATTTTTGCCTTTGATCTTCTCAGTGTCATTTTATGTGTTCTTTTTTTGTCAAGTTATTTGGTCTCCTCACTTTATAATAATGCTACCTTATTCTACATTTTCCAGAACCTACTGTTTTCTTCCCATGTTATTCTTTCTACCTCAGTGGACTGGTTCATCCCAACCCTGCTTGGTTTATTTGTGTATCCACCTTTCCATGCGTAATTTACTATTGATTTACAACGGCCCTTCCTCTCAACTCCACTTGCTCCTGCAGGTTCATTCTTGGCCTTTTCATAAACATTCTTTTCATATCTATTCTCTAAGGAAAACACTTAATTGCATCAGATAACTAATTATAATGGTATTTACATAGTTTGCACTCTTTGCCAGGTAGTGGGTACTGTTCTCAGAGCTTTATGTATATGAACTAATTTAATCCTCAAAACAACACCATGAGGTAGTAAGCTACATTTGATATAGTAGGTTAGTTTATCTTAATTAGATTGATTTATCTGAATTATCTCATTTTTCTGACAGTTTCTTTTTACTAGAAAAGAGCCTGGCTGATGTTTCTGTTCTCTATTTATTATTCCAGATGTTTTAAACAGAGATAAGGATGAGGAGCCAACTGTGAAACAAGAAATTGAAGAAATTGAGGAGGAAGTGGAATCAAAGGGCATAATAGTTACAAGAATCAAAAGTGAAACTGACCAGGATCCCATGTGTAGAGAAACCTTTGAACTTGTTGGTAGGTTAGATAAACAGAGAGGAATCTTCTTATGGGAAATACCAAGGGAATCTTTGACCCAGGAACAGAAAATGTTCAGAGGAAACACTAACATTATTCGTAAGAGACCTAACTCAGAAGAGAAATGCCACAAATGTGAAGAGTGTGGAAAGGGTTTTGTCCGCAAGGCCCATTTCATTCAACATCAACGGGTCCATACTGGTGAGAAGCCCTTTCAGTGCAATGAATGTGGGAAGAGTTTTAGTCGCAGTTCCTTTGTCATTGAACATCAGAGAATCCACACTGGGGAGAGGCCCTATGAGTGTAATTACTGTGGAAAAACCTTTAGTGTGAGCTCCACCCTTATTAGGCATCAGAGAATCCATACTGGAGAGAGACCCTATCAGTGTAATCAGTGTAAACAGAGCTTCAGCCAGAGGAGGAGCCTTGTGAAACATCAAAGGATTCACACAGGTGAGAAACCCCATAAATGTAGTGACTGTGGGAAGGCCTTCAGTTGGAAGTCACACCTTATTGAGCATCAAAGAACTCACACTGGTGAAAAACCCTATCACTGTACCAAATGTAAAAAGAGTTTTAGTCGAAATTCATTACTAGTAGAGCATCAAAGAATTCACACTGGAGAAAGACCCCATAAATGTGGTGAATGTGGGAAAGCCTTTAGATTAAGTACATACCTTATACAACACCAAAAAATCCACACTGGCGAGAAGCCCTTTCTTTGTATTGAATGTGGGAAAAGCTTCAGTCGGAGCTCATTCCTTATTGAACATCAGAGGATCCACACAGGTGAAAGACCTTATCAGTGCAAAGAGTGTGGGAAAAGCTTCAGTCAACTTTGCAATCTTACTCGTCATCAGAGGATCCACACAGGAGATAAACCCCATAAGTGTGAGGAATGTGGAAAAGCCTTTAGTAGAAGCTCAGGTCTTATTCAGCATCAGAGAATTCACACCAGAGAGAAGACTTATTCATACAATGAAACTAAGGAAAGTTTTGATCCAAATTGCAGTCTTATTATACAGCAGGAAGTCTTCCCTAAGGAAAAATCTTACAAATGTGATGAATGTGGGAAAACTTTTAGTGTCAGTGCTCATCTTGTACAACATCAAAGAATCCACACTGGTGAAAAGCCCTACTTATGTACTGTATGTGGGAAAAGCTTCAGTCGGAGCTCCTTTCTTATTGAACATCAGAGAATCCACACTGGGGAGAGGCCTTATCTGTGCAGACAGTGTGGCAAAAGCTTTAGTCAACTGTGTAATCTTATTCGGCATCAGGGTGTTCACACGGGTAATAAACCCCATAAATGTGAAGAGTGTGGGAAGGCCTTTAGCCGGAACTCGGGCCTTATTCAGCATCAGAGGATACACACAGGAGAGAAACCTTATAAGTGTGAGAAATGCGACAAAAGTTTCAGTCAGCAGCGCAGCCTTGTCAACCATCAGAAGATCCACACGGAGATGAAAACCCAAGAAACCCATGAATGTGATGCTTGTGGTGAAGCCTTCAACTGCCGAATATCTCTCATTCAGCATCAGAAATTGCACACTACGTGGATGCAGTAAACGTAGAGAAATATTTAAGCTTAGTTTGCCTTGAGACTAGCTACCCAAGTGCAGTTTCAATCTTGCTCAACATGAGTCAAATTTAGTAAGAAAGCAAATTATCTTTGGCCTTAGGCAAATGGTTTCTGAAGATTCTGTGAATAGTGGACAATTGCCCACAGGCATTTGAAGACTTCCATTACTTTTTTTTTTATGACTTGGTAATTTATTTAAGCATCTTTTTTACATATTTTTCAGGTTAAACCTGAGTTCAGAGCACTTGGTTACAATAAAGAAGGGAGAATGACAAAGTTGCATTGGTACAAGGGAGCCAGAGCCACCAATGTTAAGAAACTGGAATAATTATTCAGAGTCCTCTGCCACCATCTTATATGGTAGTTCTTTCAGTTCCATGATATGTTTTGCTATGCATGCCAAAGTCCAGTTATTGAACATAATGATATTTTCAAGGAAACAGCCAGAATTTTTTTGAAACTGATATACAAAGTTTTTGTCATTGTTAAAGCCAGTTGTTTGGCACATGAGTTAAAGAAAACAGTTTCAATGCCTTGTGGTTCTCTGAAATGTAAAATGAGTGGACCATTAGTTTTATGAAGATTATATAACAAACCTAGCAGAGGTGTTACCGAGGAATCTTTGGCAGTGCCTTTTTTATTTTCAAGATGGGCCCAAAAAGGTTAGAGGAGGACACTTGTTTTTTGTGCCCTCCCATCTGTGAAAGATATTTGTAGTCTTATACAAATGATCTTACTCCTTCACTACCAGTAGCATGTGAAAGTGTACATACTTTGATTGCTGGGAATTGGAAATAAAAAACCTGGAGTCTATGCTAGGAAGCTAAGATATTTTGGTATTGCTTTGGTTTTTATAGTAACTAGACTTTGCATGCAATTTTAAAATCCTTATTTCTGGTTCTAGGGCTTCCCGTAGTTAATGGTATTATAAACCTATTAATTCATCTGTTTTAATCATTAAACCAGTTTTGTTTTTTGCTTTGTGTAAGTTCTTTGTTACTTTAGTGTAAAATCTGTCAAATATATTACTATGTTTAAAAATTAGAATCAAGGATGTAAAGGAAATTGCTTTTGCTTTTTCTACCTGTGAGACAGCAGAGATGTCCAGAGGTAACTGGAATTGTGGACATGGTGCACAGGAAACTATCTGGGCTAGAAATTAGAAATTCACCTGTGTTTAGACACAGAAATGAATTAGGGTTTAATGAGAGGATAAAGCCAAAAAATGCAGAAATGGAATACTGAGGCCTACTTTTGTTATTGGGTGGGCAAGATGCAAAGCAGACTGAGGGAGGAACATCCAGAAGTGTGGATGGAAAACCCAATGTGTGATGACAGCTGCTGTTGGAAACTGACCTGGAAGGGTTGAAGAGTGTCCTTTAGATCATTAGAAAGTCAGTGGGTTCTCCAAGAGCAGCCTGAAAATTTGGGAAGAGCCAGTTTTCAAGGGGTTATTTAGTAAAGACTGTTCATTTTGAAATTATGCACCTGCTTTTTTTAATAATTAATGCTCATGTGAAATAATAGTAATTTTAGATCATGGTCTGTTGAATATCTTCAGTTTAAAAAAGCCCTTTTAAAATTATTATTCTTACCCATTTAATTTTACTGGTTTATAGAAGGGAATAAAAGGTAGATTGTTTGAAACTATAAAGAGGGATATAGATCAAGATTAAAAAAAACTCTGAGTGTTTCCCATTCATTCTGGAAAGCCAGTTAAAGGAGGTTGAAGATTAAAGAAAGCAGGTGGACATTAAGTTATACAAGCTTAAAATTAATTCTAGCACTAGTGGAAGAATTTTCTTCGGAGGCTTTTCCCCTCCAATTTGGTTTAAAAAAAAAGATTTAGTATGAAGAAATAGAATACTCGACCCATTTTCAAAAAATAGTCATATTTATGTTTTGAGAGTCAAAACATAGTTTTGACTGTTAGGCGCAAAGTTAAGAGCCTCACTCATGATGAAGGTTTGGGTTGCAATGGGTAGAATAGAAGAGAGAACCAAACAAAAACTTAGGGAGAGCTTGTGGGAGTTTTTATAGGGCCCAGCTGAAATAAAGGACTGAATTTTTAGTGGAATTACTTGTATTCCTCTTGGAAATAACATGGGACAATTTTGAAGGAAAATCAGAGTTACAGGAGATGAAACAAAATATTAGTAGATGTGTTCAAGTTCTTCAGAGAACCAGTAAACCAAAAGGATGGATAGAGGGCAGACAGACAATAGGAATTGGCTCATGAATATGGAGGCTAGGAATTCCCACAGTGTATCTGCTGTCTGTAAACTGGAGAACCATGAAAGCCAGTGGTATAGCTCAGTCTGAGTCCAGTGGTCCAAGAACCAGGAGCACTGACATACAAAGACAAGAGAAAATGCCCCAGTTTAGACAGCAAATTTACCCTTCATCTTTTTGCTGATTGCAGGCCCTCAATGATTTAGATGATACCCATCAGCATTGGTGAAGGCAATCTTCATTTAGTCAACAGATTCAAATGCAAATTTCTTCCAGAAACACCCTCACCGACACACCTAGAAATAAGGTTTTACCAGTGCCCCTTAGCCCAGTCAAGTTGAGACAAAATTACCAGTAATTATCACAGTGCATAACATTGAAACAAGCAAGTAAAGGGAGTCTGGTGGAAAAAAAATTTAATGGTAATCACTGTAAATATTCCATTTCTCTAATTTTAATGAGGCATTGCGCTTTCATATGTGTTCCTGAAGGAGGATGTCAGCAAAAATCTAGGGCATGCCCAGTTGAGCATGGTACATGCATTACAAATTTCAACTTTTTTAAAGTAAATTTAATTGATTATGCTATTACAGTTTTCCCAATTTCTCCCCTTTACCCCCCTCTGCCCTGCACCCCAAACCCTCCAGCATCCCCCACCTTAGTCCATGGCTTGTACATACAAGTTCTTTAGCTTCTCTGTTTCCTATACTATCCTCAACCTCTCCCCATCTATTTTATTGCCTACCAATTATGCTTCTTGTTCCCTGTCCCCCCTCTATTCCCCTCCACTCCCCAGTGAAAACCCTTCATGTGATCTCTAGTTCTCTGGTTCTGTTACAGTTCTAGTTGTTTGCTTACATTTTTTGTTTTTTAGGTTCAGTTATTAGTTGTGAGTTTGTTGTCATTTTACTACTCATAGTTTTTCATCTTCTTTTGCTTAGATAAGTCCCTTTAACATTTCATATAATAAGGGCTTGGTGATGATGAACTCCTTTAACTTGACCTTGTCTGGGAAGCACTTTATCTGCCCTTCCACTCTAAATGATAGTGTTGCTGCATAAAGTAATCTTGGATGTAGGTCCTTTTATGACTTCAGGCACCTATTTTCCAGTCCCTTCTTGTCTGTAAGGTATCTTTTGAGAAATTGGCTCAGTCTTATGGGCACTCCTTTGTCGGTAACTCCTTTCCTTTTGCTGCTTTTAAGATTCTTTATCTTTAATCTTGGGTAACTTGATGATGTGCCTTGGTCTGTTTCTCCTTGGGTCCAGTTTCTTTGAGACTCTGAGCTTCCTGGACTTCCTGGAAGCCTATTTTCTTCTCCAGATTGGGAATGTTTTCCTTCATTATTTGTTCAGTAAGTGAACTTCTTGCTCTTGTTCTTCTGGTACCCCTGTGATTCTGATATTGGAGTGCTTATAGTTGTCCCAGAGATTCCTTAGCCTCTCCTCATTTTTATGAACCTTGTTTCTTCATTCTGTTCCAGTTGGATACTTATTTTTTCCTTCTGTTCCAAATGGTTGATTTGAGTCCTGGTTTCCTTCCCCTAACTGTTGGTTTGCTGTATATTTTTTTTATCTCACTTTGCATAGCCTTCACTTCTTCCTTTATTTTGCATCCATACTCAGTCATTTCTGTGAGCATCCCAATTACCAGTGTTTTGAACTCTGCATCTGATAAGTTTGCTATCTCCTTGGGGCTTAGTTTTTTATCTGGAGTTTTGATCTGTTCTGTCATTTGGACCATATTTCTTTGTCTGGGCATACCTGCTATTTTGTAAAGTGGGCAAAGCCTTAGGTACTCGCCAGAGCAAGGCAACCCATGTCCCTGGGTTATGGCACTGTGTGTGGGGGAAGAGTTGGAGAGGAAAAGATGCCACTTGCTCAGCTCTTGGCCAGCTCTAGCTCCACTTTGCAATGAACTCTCTCATGTGAGACTGGGAGTTTCTCACTGTGGCAACCCCCATGGTAGTTTATAGCTAGCTTTGAGTCTTTAATTTCCCGTTCAGCCAGCCCTGCCTTTCCCCACACAGTCCACCGCCTTGCCTGTGTGGTCCACCACCTTGCCAGGAGTCCTCTCCACTCAGCTGCCCATCTCCCACTCAGCTGCCCTTCACCCCTCCTATCAGTCTGGATGAATGTTTAACTCCTTGGTTGTCAGAGTTTCATGCAGTTTGGTTTTCTGGCACTTCTGGTTGTTTATTGTTTTTAAATTGGTTGTTATCCTTCTTTTGGTGGTGTGAGGAAGGGAAGCGTTTTTACCTATGCCTCCATCTTGGTAGAACTCCAAATTTCAACAATTTCTTTAGTCCAGATACTCCAATCACTTTTTAAAAGCTACCATTCCTAACCTTTCACCTCAACCTCCTTCAAAAGTGATGGCCTTTGGTGGTTGATGGGGGTAGATGGATTGATTTTTTAAATTAAAGTCATCTCTATTGTCATGAATGATGCATGGACAAATAGAAGAATAAAAATACATATTTAGTGGCCAAATGATCCAAGTTTAATTAACATGTATTTTTTAAATACCTGCCAGGTGCTATATTAATGCTATAAGTATTAGTTGCATCAAGCAGTCCTTTATCCTCTAGAAGACATGAGGGAGTAAATAGCCAAATGCATTTCATAGAGTAAGACTGGAGGGAAATCACCTAACTTTCCAAAACAGTTTTCACACATTTTGCACCAATAAAACATAGTGCATATCTCTGCCTGTGCTACCTCCTGTTCACAAGCCACATTCTCAAGGGCACTCTTCTCATGTCCGCCCAGGACAGTCATTGCCTTTCTGGAAACAAGAAGTGCCCTCTGATTTCTTTGCCCTGTGAATTCCCCTTGGGTAAAAACAGGGCAGGCCAAGGAAGAGCTGAAAGTGGCTGCAGAAAGATGCTTTGGCCTTGGGTATATTAAGAGGACAGGGTAGATTTCTCTGACAGCTGTGCCCTCAGGCTACAGCCTAGCCCTGGCTCTAATTGCTACAACTGGTGCTCTGTTAGAAGATGCTCTGTGTTTCCTTGTGCTACTGTGCTCCAAGAGCGGAGTCTGTGCATGTTTGTAAGCCTCTTTCTGAGAACTAGATGTTGAATTATTTTGAATTTTTATTTGTCCCAATACTTGCCTCTTGAGTTGGAATAAAATAGAGACTTTATTAGGATGGTAAATAGCAATGCCGCATAAGGAGACTTTTGTTGTTTTCCTCTGTATAATGATGTCGTGCCCACTCACCGACTTCCACCAAGGGGCTCGGCCCTATGCTAGATTGCTATTATATAGACAGCTGGTTCCCAGTTTCCTTTCAATCTTCTGCATGCTAAAAATAATTTTCAGCAATACTCTTTTGTCATATTATTTGCTGTGCAAAAATTATTCACATGGCCCTATTTCTAATTACATCCAGGTAAGACTTTCCACAGTATCTTTGTCCAGTCTCTCCTTTTCCTTCACTGTGTCTCTCTACTTGGTCTCACCGTCCTGGTCAAATTTCCCACAATTTCCTCAACATGTACAATCCGTACTCTAGTCAGGACACGGTTAACTCATCTGCACAAGTGCCCTGATCATTCTTCAAGAGCCAACTGACAGGGAAAAATACTTATTCACCACTTAGGTTATCTGACACTACATAACACACTGCCAACCTCGCAACAGCGGCCCTGTTTTACAGATGAGGGAAAGGGCTCAGAGAAGCGAAGCATGTTTCCCAAGATCATATAACTGGCAATAAACAGCCTGCAATTCACCTCACCTTTGTAAAGAATTCCTTTCCCTTTGCTCACAGTGCCTGGCCCATGCCACTGCAGTTTGGCACATTCTTGTGAACCAGTTTGTTTCCCAACTGCACCCTTGTTTTCCTCATCTAAACAGTAAGCATACAAAGACCGTGTAATATCTTTACAGCACTGAGAATACAGTAGGTGCTGCGTGTATACTTGTGGGCTGATGTTATATGTTTACGTATGTTGATGTCCAGTACTAAGTGCTAGGCTATTTTAAGAGGCTTGGGACAGATTGTGTTACAACTAGAAAAACATGTTATTTGACTAATGGGAAGAAACCTGTAACCGACTGTGTTGAACTTTGCCATTATTCCTCTCTTAATTCATCCCCTCCAGAAAATGGGTTTAGGTAAGGAATTGGTAGTATTACAGGAGCCCTCAGGCTCTAGTGAACATGGGGAAGTCTGCTTATAACCCATAAGTATGGCGGATCCTGTTCTGAGAGAAAGTTCGCAATTCTTTATCTGAAAGCCTTAAGGGAAGGGCCTATGTGTTTTGGAAACCAGAATTTTTCAGATTTTGGGAGTAAATATAGTACTTATGCTATGTCGTACATGACTTCCTCTGTGGGTCCGAGTCGGCACCTACAATCGACCACATTAAAACTCTGCATCCCATCCAGGGGAATATACAGCTGACAGCCTCAAGTCAGGTTTTGCCACCAAATAATTTGCTGCAAATTTGGGTTTTCAGAGGTTTTTGGATTTCAGAATTGTGAATAAGGGGCTGTGAACCTGTTACTGAGATGTATTGACTCCCTTAATTTCTCAATAATTTGTGACGGTGTACTTTATTTTGGAGATGAAACACTGAACCACAGAAAGGTTGTATAACATGTCCAAGGTCACATGGCTAGTAAGTGACAGAGCCAGCATTCAAACCTAGGCCGTCTGACTCCAGAACTTGCGCTTTTCACCAAGGAGGGTACTGCCTCTCAAGAGGACTTTGTAAATCACACTGGCCTCATCTACTGGTTATGTGGCCTTGGACAATGTCCTTAGCACCCTGGACCCTAGTCTCCTCCACTCTTGCTATGAGTGAAATGTAGATGTCAGGTGGAGTCTCTCACTCCGGGAGAGCTAAATCAGATGGACTTGAAGTTCCATTTACGCTTTGCCTAAAGCCTACTCCAAGGTTTCTGCAAGTTTCTAGAGAGTTCTATTCTCATGATCACAGTCAGCTTTGGCTGCTAAATTCATATTATGAATCATTATGAATCGTCTCATTAGCTTGTTTATATAAAGCATGATGTAGATGCATATGTGAAACTCGGCTCTTCCTACCAAGACACATAACTTTAGATCGCTTGATATCTCTCTTCCTTCTTCAAAGTCCTTTAGCCGCCTCCACACAATTCCACAGCGCCCTTACTTCTCCCTGTCTTCTCTCTTCCCGCCTTTCTTGTTTCTTCCTTTCTCCTCCCTCTTTTCCTTATCCCACCCCTCCCTTCTCTCCCTCTCCCTCTTCAGACCAAAAACAAACTCTTCTTTTTATTCCTTCCAGTATTTAGTAATTTTCTGTGGCTTTGGCTTTTGATACTTAAGCCTTTAAGGCCCAGGTGGCAAACACAAGGCCTGCAGGCCGCATCCGGCCCTTCACCTTGTCCTATCCGGCCCAACACCTTGTTTCTACCCGGCGCCAGTGCCAGCTCCTTGCCCCTAGTTAAGGAGTAGTTTCATTTATACAGTCCTAAAATTACATTTGGCTCTTTGGAGGCAACTGTGAGGCTGATGAGGCTCCTGGTAAAAATGAGTTTGACACCCCTGCTTTAAGGTATTATCTTCTCCCAGTGAATTATCAGAGTATTTGCTTACACAGTGTCCTTTTGGAAGAGTTCCTTTCTTTTTTACATCTTGTGATGTCCAGCCTAGATGCCCTCATGTCCATTTCTGCACCCAGCTAAACTGACTTTTCAACCCCTGTTCATGTTTCCTGCTTAGCTACCTGAGCTTAATTGTCTGGTATACAAATGCCATGGCTGCCCTAAAGCTGAAAGTTTTCTTAATTACTTTCAATGCCTAGTACCAGGTTTTATTTTTAGTTGGTGTTCAATAACTACTAGAATAAATCTGACAAAGTATCAAAAGCTAGGAAGCCATTAATATGTACAGTGAGCAACCACACAGTTAATAGAAATTGAAGTCTATAGCTTCATAATCCTTGTCTTCATATTACTCTTAAGTGGAGGAAATTGCTTGGCTTGAGATTTCAAAGGCAACTGTAACGGTGCTTTAGTATGGAAAATAGATCAGATGATGACCAGGGAAAATGCATTATATAAAGCCTCGCTCTCGGTGAAATGTAATTAGGCCTTGACCAAAAGATATAACTAACTCAGCTTTGATTATAAATTCATGTTCAACCCATAAATAAGAATCTAAGCAGTTTTTCTACAACAGAGAGTCAGTGGTGTGCTGAGTAAGCTCTAGATTAAAGAGTTCTTCCAGAAGAGCTTTGTCACAACAGATGTTGCTAGCTCCTTAGGACAGTTTAACACATGGTGGGAGCTTAAGTCATTGCTGATGGAATGAATGGATGCAATAGGAAAAGTGGAAGACCAACCCTGGTGGCAGCAGCATTGAACCCTGCCTGTTGCCCTGCCATTCCCTTCTTCCCTGGCTCTGTGTTCATTACAGAAGAAAAAGGAGACCTGAATGCTAATCGCTTAGATCTACCCTCCCTGACTGTGTGACTGTCATCTAGTAACTTAACTGCCCTAAGTTTGGTTTTATCATCTGTAAAGCGAAAGAAAGCCTTGGGCTAAAAGACCTGTAAGGCTCTAAGGTAGATTTGAATTGCTCGTATGGATATAGTTGTCTTTACAAAGCAATTCAGGTACATGGAAATATTCAAATGTTCTAGAGGCACATGATAAGTAAATTATATAGAATTTATAAATATATAACGTATATATTGCATACACAAATGATGTATGCAACGACCTTGCACTTCAGTTCCAGGTCGTTCTCATCAGAAGGTGGCCCTTTGGACTAGTTCTGTTTTAGTCCTCTACACAAATATGCTTATGCCTCTATTTCTTAATTTATCAACTCTAAGCAATATAATTTATCTTTGTACTCTTTGAGGCAAAGAATTTGTTTTGCTACCTTTTCTATATTTTAGTTATAGTTATGAATATTTTAATAATTTGTATCTATTTCCTTCATTGCTTTAATAGACCTAAAGTACTATTCCTTAATCTATCAATTTTAAGTAATGTTATGACTCCCCACTAAGTGAACTAGTCTCCCCTTGCCTTCCTCCACTTCTTCTCCCCCTTCAATTTCCCACCTTCTATCAGTTAAATAATCACCTTTTTCACCAAAATCATTACTTTTATGTCACTCAAAGTTATAATGTTTAAATTCCCTTTTGCAACTGTGGTTGTCTTTAATGCTTTTTCTATGGGTAAATTTTGAAAATGGAAAGCCCATAAAGCATAACTATGTGAATATTTTTTACTGCAAAATAGACAGCGTGCTGGGATGTGCGGAGGAAGATGTATTCCTATGTCGTCAGACCTGGGCCAGGAACACTCAAAGCAACAGTCACACTGATTCTCTCATTACACACCACATGTTTCTCAAAATCCTTTCACATTTTAGCTTGCTTCAAATTATAAATGGCTTTCATTTTTGGATAGATCGGTCATTCTCAAACTTGGCTGTACATTGGAATCATCAAGAAGACTTAAGAAGCCTTGGTACTTAAAGGACTTGACATTAAGAGTTTCTGATTTAATTGGGCTCACAGAGTGTGGATGAGGCATCTGCTTTTTAAAAATTTTTCCAAGGGATTTCAAAGAGTAGCTAAAGTTGAAGACCCTGATCATAATTAACGTCAGTCTCATTTAATAGAGTCAATGGTAATGAAGAAAAAAAGTAAAACCCAATACCGATTGAAGATTTGTATCGTATTTTATTTCTTTTTTGATTGTAGCTGTCTCCTTCATAACCTACCACTCCTAAGGTTGTTTAACAAGACACACTTCTCTGCCCTCAGCTTCTGAGATGTTTCATTTGGTAGTTGTTACTTGGATGGAGAGCTGATTTTGTTTTAAAGTCTGTTTTTAGGTGCATGCTTTGGGGCATGTACAGCTGGAAGTGTGGCAGGAAAACCGTCGTGTGACATTTCATCAGATCTTTGACATTCAGACTTGTTTCAATAAATGATTTTTTTCTTGTGTCTAGAAATTTAACGTGCATTGTGTTTCCAGTGGTTCAATCTAATCTTGTCTAATTTCCAGGATCAGTCGAAAGGTTGTTGTTCCCTTTCAGCCCACCTCCCAAGACACCTAGAAGAGCCGGAGCCAGCCACCCAGCCTCGGGTTCTAGTAGGTATAGCAGGGTGTGTAGAGTGACTGGGTGGACGCAGCACTGGAAGAGCCCATGGGAACGTACTTGCCTCGGGCTGCCTGGGAGTTAGCCTAAAAAATAAGAGTGACAGCGAAATAAGACCTAGTTAGAGCGAACACAACCATACATTTCACCCCCTCTGCTCCTCAGACGAGGAGCAGCAACACCTGCATTTGAATATTGCTCTCCTTACATTGATTTTGCAGGAATGTTGTGGCTGATACCATTCTTCCCATTCTGTAATGTTATCTCCTTTTCCCCAGTTTTCTTAGCACTTCTTTGGCAAGATAGGTTTGTGTCTATTACTGGGAAAGTTTCTTTTCAGTACCAACAGTACTGCATGAACAGTACTAGAAATTAAAGTTGAGAAACTTCTTATTAGTATGGGGATAAAGGAATGAGGATTTCAGTCTAAACAGGGGGGAAGCTTGGAATAGCTGTTGAAGTCCTCTGCTAAGATATTGACCAGGTGCTATGGCCAAGTATCAGACATGGTGCAGCTGAAGGTACACTATAGCAAAAACAAACGAATAAAGTTAAATTATTTTTTTAAGTTTCCTACTTTTTACTTGATCACAAGAACATGTAGTTTTAAGTAGTTGTTTTTCACAGTATCATTTGATTCCCTGTGTAAATTCCAATTAAGTAGAGCTCAGGATTACAAAACCTATAACAATATTTGAATGTCACTCTTCGAGTCACTGTTACTATTGTTTGCTCTCCCCAGGATCTATTTCTTCATCTACAGTGGTTTGCGAAGTGTGTCTCATGGACCTAAGCACTTGTGAGAAATGGGAACTCTCTAGCTATGCCCAGGACATGTGACTGATAAACTGAGGTAATTCGGTGGCTGGGGTCCAACCCTCTGCATTTTAGCAAACCCACCAGGTGGATCAGATGCACACCTGAGTTTGAGAACCACAGCTTACATGATAAACTTGGCTTTCCTTCCTTTGTACGGATGGCCCTTCTGGCCCTTATTTCCACAGTCCCTCCGTCATATTAGCTACACCTCCTCACCTCATCAGCACCAGCCATAATACCCTGCCCTCTCCACCATCACAAGGTAGAGTACTACCTCTAGAATCTCACACCTCTCTTATACCCCAAGATGATTTTTTAAACTTCTCTTGGGCTTTCTCTTCCTTTAGTGTTTCATTGGCACACCTCTGGTGAACACTTAACTTCTCGCTCTGCCTCTTCTGTGATCAGCACACTAAATGAGCCAATCACTCAACTCTGGCACTCTTCTGTCTCCTTATTAAACTTTTCTCTCCGGCTTTGTCTGTTTAGGTTGACCTGAATCTTCCTGCCTGCTTAAGAGGGCTGTCAGGAAAGTTCAGGATCTAAGTGAAGGTACCGCATACTTGTTCTCCTTTCAGCTGCACCTTGCCTGATGCTTGGTCTTCACCTCTGGTCTTCAGCCGAGGACGTCAGCAACTATTCCAAGCTGCTCCCCTGTGAAGACTGTACTCTCTATTCCCTTCTCACTCTCTACAGATGCCCTCACCTGTAGTCAGCGATCAACTGCTACATCTCTTTACCTCAACAGATTTGATTTCGGCCTACTCTCTTTCTTCTTTGATATCTCTCTCCTCTTTTCTAAGACCAACCCTGCCACCTGTGTAATATAATTATCATAATCCCATTTCCTCCAAGTCCTTGTCCTCTCTCCACTCTCCTTATCTTTACTCTCTCCTATTTTTCTTTTCTAATTGGTAGAAATGATATCACCTTATGGGTTTGACTTGCATTTCCCTGGTAGTTAGTGGTGCTGAGAATCTTCTCATGGGTTTATTGCCATTTGCACTTCATTGATGAAGAAATGTCTGTTCGAGTCCTTTGCCCATTTTTACCTGGGTTGTTTTTATTTTTGTTACTGGGATGGAAAGTTTCTTTATGTATCCTGGGTAATAAAACCTTATCACCTGTTTAATTCACAAATATGTTCATTCATTTTGTGAGGTGCCTTTTCACTCTCTTGGCAGTGTGTTTACATGTAAATATGCCAAGCCCTCTCCTACTTGGCTAAACTCTGTGCTTCCTGAAGGCAGTGTCTGTGTCTGCTTTTTTCACCCCAGTCTTTGGCTCAAAATAGGTATTCAAAAAGGGATGGTTCCTAGCAGAATAAAATCCTTATTTGTTCTCACTTCCCCTGGTAACCTTTCTAGGTCTTTACCTGGTATACTTCTTGGCTGTGCACATGTTCTCTTCCCTCTCTTTTGAAGCCCATCTGTTGAAGGTCACTGATGCGCACCTAAATGCCCATCTCTGCCTTTTCTGAGCCTTTCCCCCCAAATCTCTCTGTAGTGTGTTATTACTGACCCCCTGAAATTAGTTTCTCTTCGTTCTCAGAGTCCTTGGTCCATCCTGTCATACTATTGCTGTTTGTTTGGGTGGCATCTCTTCTTCATCTTCCCCAAATGAGAGGTGTCCCTACTTCAGTCCTTGTCCCTCTTCCCTCTGAAGTGTCTATGTGGAAACTGTCCTTCAATCTCTGTCATCAGCTATACACTCAGTGTGATTAACTCAAAACTCTCTCAGGCCCTAACTTGCCCACTGAGCTCCAACGCCACATTTCCAAATACCCAGCAGACACTATCTGCCGATGACTTCATGGCCTGAAGAAGGTACAGCTTTTCTGCATGAGAGAGCCAGGCCCCACGTGTCCACTTGATCAGGGAGATAAAAGTAGTAGCCTCTTACCACAGCCCGCTTCACGAAGGCCTCCTGTGTGGCCTTCTTGTTTGCAGCCTTGCCACTCCAGGCAGCCAGCGCACTGGCCTGCAGGGCCCGTCCGTAAGAGAAACTCAGTTTCCAGGGCTTTGGTAGAGGGCAGAGGTTGATAGCATTGAGGTTGAGGGTAGCATCCTCTTCACTCATGCCACCAGACAAAAAGCAGATGCCTATAATGAGAAAAGCCATTCCACTCCACTGGTCCAAGCTTGTGGACCCTGCTTGAGAAAGCAAGCAATGAGCCTAAAGGAGATGTAATGCCACATTTTTTTTCTGGTTGGTTTGCATAGGACTGAGTTGAAGATATTAGTCTGCCTTTGTTGAGGCTAAGGATATAAGAACTTCAGTAAATAAGGGTGGTGATGAAATGTTGAAGAAATCAATGGATTGTGTGCATTTGGACAGACTCAGAGTATATGGTATCGTGGAGTGTGAGGGCAAGTGCTGGCTGCCTGTGGGATAGCAGGGGTCTGCTTCATGGATAGAAGACTGCTGGACCAACAGAAAAGCTTGTGAAACTCTTTCAAAGGCTGAGCACTAAGACCATGAGTTGGAGACGAAAAGCCTTACCAGGAACAGCTGCAGGAACGGTGCGGTACAGAGCCGTGACAGTGGCCATAGCCACTTGCTCTGGAGTATACTTCTTGGTGCAGGCATGCCCAGCAGTCACCATGTTGGGCTTCAGCAGGGTGCCCTCCAGGTAAACATTATGGTCATTCAGGGTCTTGTAGACAGTAGCCAGGACCTGAGGGCAAAAGGTCCCAACAGATGAAACCTAGAGCAAGCCTTAGAGGCACCTGACCTCGGCACTTCTACACAGCAGGGTTGCAGGATGAAGGAATTCTTGTGTGCAACTTGGCCAAAGCTTCCCAGCCAGCCCCTAGGCCTCATCAGGGCAAGGTATTGTGAACCACAGCCATGGAGCACAGCCGAGCCGGCCTGTTCCGGCCCCTACTCTAACTGCTCACTGCATGGACTGTCGGCATTGCTCTGCTGCCCTTCACTCCTTCCTTCCCACTAGTCCCTTTGGTCAGTGGCAACCGTTTTGATTTAGTTAGTTGGGGACATCTAAATTGGCCTTCGTTCTCCTTCCCCATAGGTGCTAAGTGGACCTATACATGTACATTTTAGACAAGGAAGTGCTGTCAGATCTCATTTAGTCCACCAAACTTTGCCAGTGAAGAAACTGAGGTCAGGTTACATAGGACTCTCTTACTGTGTTACAGACACACTGTGGTCAATTTAGAAAGTCACAAGTAAACGTATTACTTTCTAATTAGATATTTTCATGTGAGCTTCATCTTATTTTAAAATCTCTTAGTTTACACATAACAGGACCGAGGTCCTAAAAGATAATATGACTTATCCAAGCTCCCATAACTGGGAACAAGAACCCTCAATCTCTAGTCTTGGTACTGTAAACCCTGTGCTTTTTCCATATAGAGCACACCATGTGCCAAGAAGTGGAAGGTGTGATAACACGCCCTTCCCTTCTCCCTGCTGAAGATGACAACTGAAGAACATTTTGCATATAACAGTGGATATAAGTTAAGTAACAGCTGTTACTTAAAAGCAAGGTTTTTCAACTAGAATTGGGAGCGTTATATTCAAGCCTTACCTTCTCAGTGACATACTGGCAGTGTTCCAGGTCATGGTCACCATCAGGAATTACCTCCGGCTCAACAATGGGTACCAGCCCATTCTAAAAAGGACAGAGCAGAGGACAGAGAGAGTGAAGCTCTGCTCAATGGGATCCTTTGCTTAAGAGATTATTCAGCAGTTGCAATTGGTATAAAATGAAGCCTTTATGGAGAAACACCATCTAAATGACGTAAAAGCAATGCAAAGAAATCTAATGGGATGTCTAGTGAGCAGGGCTTAACCAAAAAAGAACAATGCGGTTAAAAAAAAAGGTTTTCTGGAAATGGGCTAAAGTAAATGCCAGCTCTTCATTTCTATGTCTTGTTCTAGAAACTGTTCTCACTACCTCAACAACTAGCTGTCACTCTTTTAGAGCAGTCAAGCTTAAATCACTAAGATGCTGCTCATGTGAGTTCAGTAGGGTACCCAAGATGTGTTTACAATTCTGATTGGGAATCTCCAGGCACTCACAACCTGGGTTGCCTTAACATAGCACCCACATAACAAATCAGACTGAACTGGATCCCAGAGACATGCCAACATATGTTGGAAACTTCAGCATCGAGTCACCATCCTCCATTAAATTACATGGACTGGGTCAGAGCTACCACCCTCGAGCTAGGGATCGAGCTAGGGTCCTGTTTTGGCCATGTTGGAGCACAGACAGTCAAGTGCCAGGGCCTCAAAAGCCAGGCCACTTTGAAGACTCAGCATATAGCCCTTTGGAGAAGGGCAGCAGTTGATGGTACTTATCTTTTGGGTTCCTAGCTGGCTTGGGCAACCAGACCCTTCTCTACCACACTTGGCTACAGCAAAAGTAGTGAAAAATGCCATCAGGATACACTGGTGAGAGGAGGTGAGGGGTCCTGTGTGGGTATAATAAAATGAGAAGGCTAAACTCTAAAGGCAGCTCTTGTCTACTGTTTTGTATCCCAAGAGGAAGGCTGAGCACCTGCTGACAGATGCTGGCATAGCGAGCCAGGGCATTGGCATTCTCCTGGATGGCAAGAGGGGATGGACACTGTTTGTCAATCCTCAGCACAGCACGCCACTTCCCAAAGTCGACACCGTCTTTCTTGTACTGAGCACAGCGCTGAGAAAGGCCATCGAGTCCTGCAAGTCACAAAAGAGAGAACAGCTCTTTACACCCCTTCCCTGATCCATGAGGCCAGAGATAAAATGATGGAGTTCTCCTCTGGCTTAGCTTTCAACCAGCAGAGCTTGAGAACCAAACACAACCAGGAAAATAAACACAGGTCCCAATACTGAGCAAAAATACCTAGATTTAATGAATATAATTTTGAAGCACATAATGGATAATACCATAAGAATAGAGGGAACTAATATATGTTTAGTACTTGCTATGTTCCAGGCATGATTCTAGGCATTTTGCATGCCTTTTCTCATTTAATTACCATAACAACCCTAATGGTTAATATTATACTCATTTTACAGATGTGGAGATCGAGGCTCTGAGAGGTTAAGCAAGTTTACCAAGTTTGCAGAGCAAATGAGTGACTGAGCTGGGATTCTGCTTAGCTAACCCAGTGCTGGAGTTTACACTTGGACAGTGAAGGACCTCACAAAATTATCTAAGTCGTGAGTGATGGAACTAGGACTCAAACCCAGACGTATGTGATCTCCAGAGCTGGGACCTTTCTTCTGTCCCCACTGCTGGATTTCTCTCTAAAAATAGTATACCCCAGGTACAGAGTATCTTCTCTGTGCACCAGACTGTGGTTAAGTACCTTTATGTATATTGTATAATTTAATTCCCAAAACTATTCTGTGAAGCAGATATTATTACCCCTTTTGGACTCAGACACTTAAGTGACTAGCCTGGGGTCACACAGTTATTAACTAGAGGAGCTGGGATTAAAAATCAGGTGTACGTGGCCCTAAAACTGGGGGACAGTCATATTTTCTCTTCCCTTACTTATTTCTAGCATATTTGGGCATGATTCACATCAGCGGGCACCATCCTTACCTTGAATGGTGGTTTCTTTGTTTGTTCCTGCAAGAGGAGCACTTCCTTGGTCTAACTGTGAATTAAACCATTAACAGGTAATTAGCAGGTGTCAGGTGTCCCAGTCAAACACAGCACAGCCTCTGGTGATCACTAATAGTTCCCATTTTTCACAAACCAAGAAGAAGAATTAGGAAGATGATTAGTCACTCAGAGGGACACAACTCAGTTCTCAGCAGAAGGGAAGTTACATGGAAGGAACAATGTAAGAAGGTCAAGGTCAACCCTAAGAGGATGGAAAGCACAGGCCTGCAGCTTGGGAAGGGAGAAGTAATCTCACAGTACCCCGGATGCGGAGGTGCTGTACAAGAGCAGTTTCCTTTAAATCATTCATTCATTTATTTAAGAGACATTATTGAGCACGTGCACATACCAGGCACTGTGCCGTAGGAAACAAAGAGAATGAGGATGCAGCTGTAACTCTCAGCAGAGCCGAGACTAAGTTCATGAGCCAGAGAGACAGGCTGGGCTGCAGCTGGCTCCGATTTTACCTTGCTGTGGGCAAATTATGTTACCTCTTGTAATTCCAGTTTCTCGCTTCATCTCTAAAGTAAGGGTAATAATTGAGTCTGCCTTCAGAGGTTGTGAGGAGAATTAAATGAGTCCCTGGAGTTGTAAGCACTCATTGAATACTAATGTGCACTCTTGAGAAGTTCATGCAGTTTTGGAAGACTTCGTTAAAAATGGAACAGTAAGTGCTTTAATAATAATAGCTACCATGCACTGAATAATAATTATGCAATGAGAATGATTTTTAAAACTTATTTCACCCTTAGAAGAACCTTATGAGATGGGCGTTATTATTCCCATTTTAGAAATGAGGAAATTGAGACACAGACTTAGTACCTTGTAGAAAAGTTGTTGGAAGAAGATAGCATGAGAAGAAGAGTCTAGAAGAGGATCTGTTCTCAGGGGAATGTGTGATGGAAAGCAGCTAGATGATGAGAAATGTTCAGAGTGTTGGCCTTGCCCCAGCCCTTGGGCTGGGCACTTGACTGGGTGCAGCAGAGGTGAGGGGAGTGGAAGTACTCACCTTAATCCCCAGCACGATGCCCTTTTCCTTAAGGATGTTTCTGAACAGCTTTCCCTGGCTGTCCTTCTGGTAGAGGGTCTCATGGAAGAGGATCACACCCCCGATGCTCTGGCTGATGGAGTTGTCCACGGTAAAGATGATTTCTCGGAACTGCCGTCGGTTCTCCTCTGTGTTCTCCACATTGATCCTCTGCAGGCGGTTTCCCATGGTGCCTATGGTGGGCAGGAGAAGGCGGTGTAAGGAACAAGCCGAGCTTTCCTGCATACCATCTCAGTGACCCTCACCAGGAGGGACAGCAAGACTCTCCTCTCTATTAAGGTCTTCAGAATTCCTGCTTCTTTTTTTTGTCTTCCCAGGAATGACCTTGGTTGCTGTCAGGATGCCATTCAGGGATACTGTGGGCTGGGCGTGTCTATGTCAGGGTGGAAACCACCACTGGGTCCCAGTGGGTAAGTATGGCCCTCATCCTCTCCCCAGCCCTCTTCTGGTTCAACCCTCAATCTGACTATTGACCTCTCCAGCAGCTGTGGTTTTATGGTGGTGTGCAGGCCTGCCAGAGGTCTGCCTTGTACCATCTTGGGCTTGCTCAGACACAAGCCCTCCCCTGTGCCAGATGTGGATACTTCCCTGCCCTCTCAGCTCTTCATTGGCTGACTTTAAACTGACTTCTCATTAGCAGTAGAGGGCTATATATCTGACCTCCTTCTGGTTACTGAGTTCCTGGTCTTGCCATAGCCTGGATTCAAATGACCTCTGGCTGGGGGCCTTCAAATGGTAGGCCTGAGCCTCTGTCCTGGGTTTTCAGAGATCTGCCAACTGGAATGACAGGGCTCAAAAGGTCTATGATTACTAAGTGTTCTGCTCCCGCTCCTGTGTGCATAAACCTTTACTCCCCTGAGAGGAAAGGAATATGATGACCACGTTGCCTCTGCTGAGTGTAAAAGCCAAAGTATGCGTGTTGTATGATGTTTCTTGCACTCACCCACAGACTCGTCGGCAGCCAGGATCCCCTTCCCATTGGCGACGATGCGCTGGGCAATTTCAGAGAGCTCCTTCTTCTGTTCTGGTGTGAGAGCTGGGAATTGGTGGGCCATGGTGACAGGTCTGGAAAGGAGTACATGAGAGTCCTGAACAGAACTGTAGGTGGCTCAGAGGGACTCATAACCAAGGCAGCTGGGGTATGCAGACAAGCCGTGCAGGCCCCTCTGCCATTTCTGGCCCATTTTCACAAGTGTATAAACAAATGAGGTCTGGGGGGTGTTTCCCCCTTAGCCTAAGTAGTAACAATCAGCCATAATGGATGCAGGTGGGAGGCTGAATGTTCCCACTGATCCTACATAGAATGTCTTCCAGGAGACCTTTGGGATCACTGATCCTGAGACTGAACCAGCTAATTAGTGGTGCACTCAAATCTGACAAATAGATGGCACTGTGGCAATTACTGTCTCTCTATTTTGTGGATTCCTGGCGCTGTCAGGTGCCCTGAATGGCTTCAGGCCAGGACAGTGGGGCCTCTGTGGCCATTCTCCACTTTGCTCCATTAGCCTACAACCCACCAGACAATTCTCCGGGCAACCAGCTTGACAGGAGAAACCACCACTTGGCCTTGAAGTTAACCTCCCTTGAGCTTCGGAACCTACAGGGTGAGGGGCATGCTTCCTTTTTCCTGTATTCAAACACTGATGAGACGACTTGAGGCCAATGGGGAGGATTTTTCCTAAGTGTCCCTGGGCTGAATGTCCCCAAAGGCTCCAAGGGTGCTGAAGTCACATGCTGGTCTCTGTTCTAGTAATTCTTAGCCTCACTGCTCTAGTGAGGGGAGACTCTGGCTCAAAGACCGCCCACCCAAACAACATCCTTAGCAGTAGCACCCTGAAGGGGCTCATTGCCCCTGTTCAGCTGCCACTTTGAGCTAGTCTTGAAAATACAAGATCACAGGGCTCATATATCTTAGAAAAAGTGATTTTGCATAGGTTGAGCTATCAAAGAGGACAAACCACAGTGAAGATTATCTTGAGCAATTTCCTATCCAAGTCTATGGCCTCCTCTCCCCTCACACACTTACACACAGGATAGATGCCTTGTGCCCACATTCTACTTTCTGGAAGCCCAAGGGCACTTCAGTTCTCATTTCACCCATTCAGCAATGAGGTAACCAGCCCAGGTAGTATCTTCATTAATTAATGAGCAAGCTAAGATTCAGAGACATTTCCCTACTTGCCCAAGTTCTCAGCGAGAGTGAAGCAGAGCTTCCTACCCTGCCCTCTCTCATAGCAAATTGACTTTTTCACATTTTCTGCATCCCTTTAAGGCAGGTTCTCAAAACCCTCCCCCTTGACATAAGAAGTTGATGGATGGCCACTGAACTAACTCATGAGAAAGAATAATGGATACCAGTCTCATTAGTGCCACTCTTTCTTCAACAGTGGTCCTTGTCTTAACTGAAAAGAATGAAAGCACAGTGCTGCCACTGGGATACCAGGACATGCTAGTGAACAACAGTCTCTAGAGAAGATGATGTTCTGAGGCTCCTCACATCCCAGCCACCTAATGTTGCCCCTGTTTGCATACTAGTTCTAATATTGTGGTCAGGAATTATTAGCTTTGGACCTGGCCTCTAAATCTTCATGCAGATAAAAGCCAACCTGAAGTTGGGGACATTCAGGCCAAAGTATGAATTTTTCTCTCTCAGTTTAAGTATTTGCACAGAGGAGTTGACATGTAGCAAATAGCAAAGATGTTTTCTTAAGGAAACTAAAGGAAAACATAGCCCAATAATAAGAGAAAATGATCATTTACTGCCAAGCACTCTGCTGAATGTTTTTGCATGTGCTATCTAATTTACTCCTCACAATAATCCCAGAATGCAGCAGGAATTTCCCCCTTCCATGTATAGATGAGTAAAGACTATAAGAGAGTTTATTTGTCCAAGCACAAATAGCTACTAAGACATGAAGTTGAGATGAGGGGCAGTGCTCCTCTCTTTCAAGGAAAGAGTGAGCTCAGTGAAAGGGATCAGCCTTGGATGACTCTAATGTGCTTGAGGACACCCACAGAATACTTGGCGATGACACCCTCAGAGCACCCCAAATCCTTGGGCTGTGGGTCACCATTCCCACACCACTGTCATCACCAAACCTAAGCATCCGACATTCACACAGAGGTTTGCTGCTCGAAAAACAAACAGACCTGGGCTCCAGGGCCAGCTCTGCCTCTCCCCGGGCTGGGACCACAGGGAAATCAGTAATTTCTGGCTTCTAGTTTATTATGGATTAAATGGCAGTAATATCTGCTCTTGTTGTCACATGGCTGAATGTGTCAAATGTGACCTGTGAGCACTTCACTCATTGTGTTTGCTCAAAATAAATTTGTCAAACTGCGTGATAATCATGAAGGTGCTTTATAAAGCCTTATGAAAATGCAAGGTATTATTGTTACTTCTTTTTCAATTTTTTTTCAAAAAATAATTACCTGGGGGACTGCCACATTTCTATTTACTCGCAAGCTATTTTCTTCAGGCTGATGTGCTGACTCGACCAGAAAAACAGAGAAAAGGTCGAATCAAACCAAATCTGTTTACGGGAAGTTAAACTTCTACAGGAGGATTAAAGGTCTGCACCACATCAGCACAAATGTTATTTGTCTGTTAATCATAAAACAGGGTCAGGGGCCAATGTTCACCACGGGAGCCGGGAGGCCAGTGGGAGTGGGTGACGATGGAGAACGATTTCTATGCCCCGAAGCCTCTGCTCACTGAGGTCTCAAGTCAACATTTTTCAAAGTGTGATTGGAAATTGTTTACGTTATACTATTAAGTGAAAAAGTTGAGCTGCAGAGAAGTGTGCAGGATATAATATCATTCTTTTTTAATTTAAAAAGTGTTATACGCACATACTGTTTGCACGTCTGCATAAGCAGAGAGTAACCACCCTGGGGTTGCCGCTGGGGAATAAGATGGGGTGAGGTGACTCTTACTTTCTAAATTTTATTTTATTTCATTTTTGATAGAGGGAAAAGGAGGCAGAAAAAGAGGGAGAGAAACATCAGTGTGAGAGAGAAACATTTCATAGGCACCCCGACTGGGGACCAAACCTGCAACCCCAGCATGTGCTCTGACCAGGAATCAAGCCAGGTGAACTTTTGCTTTGTGAGATAATGCCCAACCCACTGGGCCACACCATTTGATTTCATAATAAACGAGTTTATATATTATTTAATTATCATACATAACATACTAACAGGTACATATGCACAGCTCTGCGAGAAGGTTGTGAGTATGCACATACACAAAGAGAAGGTAACCACAGGAAAACAGAGCTACAAGTGACCTCAGAGTGATCTCTACTCTGACCAACCCTGCCAACTTTAGAAATGAGGAAACAGAGGCCCAGGAAGAGTCCGTTTGATGCCTGTTCTATATTGTGATGTTCTAGGATTACAAGTCACATCCTACTGGGTTACGACTTGGAATCCCATTGCCAGTCCTTCTTCAGCAAAATAATAGATGGAACCCTCTGGTATGGTCCTTTCTGCCTTCCTAGAAGAGGTCCTATGAAAAGGTAATAATTTGTAAAATGTGAATATTCAACTTTTGGAGACATGTAAGGCAGTAGAGTCCATTTCCTTCTCCATGTACAAGGCCTGTGGATTTTCAAGAAGACAAAGACAAAAGGCTTATTCACCGCAAGGCTTATTCATTGAAAGCCTATGACCACCAGGCACCGAGAGCAGCACTTTTATGTATTAATGCAGGAAGATGCTCACAGTCTTGCTTCCCATCCCCGTGCCACAGTGACAAGTACAGTGAGATGCTCCCAGCCAGCCGGATCCCTGGTGCCTCTGAATGCATGTGCAGCAGCCCAGAAAGAGAGTGATGCTCTTTCCTCTAAACTGGCAAGTGAGTCAAAGGAGCTGCTCACAACTGCACTCCATTGCCTGGCTCAACACTTACCTTGGGTCCAGCCTGGGCCTCAGTCTTCCCCAGGTATACCCCTGGCTAAAGCCATGACAGCAGCTGGGCTTGAGCCCCTGCTGGGTCCCAACCAGCTCGTGGAGCCCTAAGTAACTATTTAAAGTCAAGCATATTTTAAAAGGCAGCACATCTTCACAATATGCTGTTTTTAAGAGAGTGAAACAAATGCACCAAAATAGATCAGCAGCTTTTGACTCTAGTTTAAGGTGCAGAGTCTCTGAGGTGTTTGGTGCCAGTAGGAAATGTTGTTATGGAAAGTATCAAAGTGGAAGGTTGGAGAATTTATAATCAAATGATAACTCTGCTCTGGGACGTTCCCAAGCCTGTTCCATTTCCTCATCCGAGCAATGGGTGAAAGTCAAAGGTAACACATGCGTCCATGTCTGTGACAAGGAAACTTCACTGCTAATACTGGTTGGTGTGGGAAGAGAATGAAGAAAGTGACAGAAGGTGATAGATATGTAAATAAATCATCCAAATAAGCAGTGGTTATGAAAAGAGTATAAATGAGCAGGAATCTCAAAAACTGAGTAGAACCTAACTAAATGGGAGCACTCAAGTTGATTTTCCCAGGCCAAGATTCCAAAAAGCCCTCAGACAGGTCACACTGGTAACTAGGAGCAAACTTGAACAGTTTGCTGCCAGGACAGGTATCAGGAAAAACAAGCATTTCATCAGATTATCACATTTTCAGCCATCGTCAGTTTTTTTCTGAAAATGAAAGCAAACACACTTTTTCCTCTACAAGTGCTCATTAACCCCTTACTCTCTGGTGCAGTCCAAGTAGACAAAAGAAGTTCCTTTACTTACACTCTGGGATAGCAGCGTCCCCTTAGAGATCAGAAGCTGTGGGAGAGGCAGCAGCTGCCAAATAGGACGAATCTTTGGGAAGAGTCAGCTTTTATAGACTTCTCATCAAAGTTTGTTTTGTGTGGCTTAGGGTGGTTTTTTTTTTTTTTTTAACTTTTGCCCTCCCCTTTCCACGTTGGCCTGGTGGGGAGGTGTTTATCCAATACCTCTGATTGGCTCGTAAACAGCCAATCCTTCTAATCATGCTCACATACTCACTGTATGCATAGAATGTTAAAGCTGCAAGGACTGGCTGGAGGCCATGTAGTTCTAACTTCAGACTCCTCATTTTGCTGGTTAGGAAATGGAGGCACAGAGGATTAGGGGAATTCACCTAAGATGTTCAGCTAATAAATGACTGAGCTCTAGAGTCCACAAAGGGAAACAGGGAAGGATGTTAGCTTAGCTCCAGCACTTAAAAAATGCATGACCTTGGCCAAGGTTGTCTCTATTTCTCTGACCCTTAATTTCATCCTCTGTAAAGTGTAATCCCAACTTCAGAAGAGTATTAAATAAGTTTGTAGAGCACCTGCACACAGTAGGCACTCAAAGGCCCTCTCTCCAAACCCCATCTCAGTGCCCCCCAAAACAAGCTGGGCTCCCTGGTGTTTTTAATGCCAGAACCCACTGCCTTTACTTTATTTCACATTCATTCTCAATCTATACATTTTTGTCTTAAAGTTAGTAAAGACTAGAATAAAACTCAAAGTGATTGAGCTAAACCATCATCTTCCCGAGCTATGGCACTATCTTGGTATAGATTCATTCCACAGGTTTTCTCCTGAGCATTCAAGCAAAATCCAAACCAAGAGAAAGCAAATATTGTAAAAGTATTGCATGCTTCCTGTGTCAAATAATGAATGAGGCAAATAAACATGGAGAAATCTAAAAATAATGAAGTGACCATGATTACTGGAAAGTATAAATGCTCAGGAAGACACTCCCTTGGGATAACTCACCAAATGCAGAGAGTGTCAAAGTACTCAAGGGTGTGGCGCGTGACACTAGAATGTATGGGGGGACCAGTGAAATGTCAAGGAAATGAAGAAAAAAGTAGCACAGAACTAGGTTATCTACATAGAGTTTAGGCCCAGAAAGCTCCTAAAAGTGGATAGTGTTAGACATTGAATGTGGTTATTAAAGGAAGTTAAAATATTTGAAACATAAAATTTGTCTGGGGAAGGCTTATTTGCCTGGGGAAGTCTGGGCCAAGGCCTGTCCTAACTTCTGGAGACAGGGAAGGCAGCAGAGAGTCCATTCGCTTCTCCAGCTAGACCAGGTGGAGGGCTAGACGAGGTGAAGCCCCCTTTAGAACTCTTGACTCGTCTTGTCCCCCAAAGGCACACTCTCTGGTTTTCCCATGTGCACCTGGTGCTTAGTCAAGTACCTGGTGCTTGAGTCATCAGGTCAAGATGACCCGATCTAGGGAGTATTTATCCTATTTTAGTTTTGTCAGAGAAGAATGGGAGGAAGCAGAGGTGGGTGGTGATGAAAGAATGGAGAGTGGGGTCAGGGACAGTTGGTGGGGATCAAACCTTGGGTGGTCAGAACGGTGAGTAAAACTCCACCCACTGAAAGCTGCATGGTGAAAATAATTTCACTTCTGCTGCTAGTACCAATTAGTCTCGTTGCAACGATGACAACAATAACAATAATAATCACTAATTTTTTTGAGATTCTATGATACATCTAGTTCTTTTTATAGATATCTCCAATCCGAACCCTCTCTGAAATTACCCACTTTCTGGATAAGGAAACTCTGGTTCAGAGAAGGCAAGTGACTTGTCTGGAGTCCCAGGACAGGTGCACCGAGAGTCTGTGTCACTCTGTCAGCAGAGCTGACACAGAGCAGAGCTGTTTACATTTTAGTCACCGAAGACTGCATAGATTAGCAATTTACCTCTCCCCTCCCAGTATTTTACAACCTTGGACATTAAACCTTCATTAAACAGGGAAGAACAACTTGTGTGGGTAGACCTCGGTGGCCCTGGTCCTGCTGAACATGGATTCACGTGGACAGCGGACTGGACAAGCACGTCAGGGAGGTGAATGCACCGAGTGACGCCGTCAGGTGCTGTTCCCGTGGCATCAGCATTTGCTCGCTCGCTCACTTCCAGGGGCTGATGTGTAAGTAAACTCAAAGTTCAAGATGGCAAGGCTAAGGCTTACCGGACAGAGAAACAGCAACTCCTCGGCAACACAGACCATTTGCAGGTTGTTTTTTTTAAGACTCTTAAATCCATAAAATGTTCAAAATTGAGATATCATAGTACATGTAAAGACCCTGGGACTTGGAAGCTGTGACATATTGGGGAATCCTCCAACCTCTTTTGTCCTCAGTTTTGTCCTCTGTAAAATGGGCTAGAAATGGGTACCATCAGAACCTGATTATGAAGCATAAATGAAATAACATATGAGTAGGGCTTAGTACACAGTAACTTTTTCATTAAATAGCTGGATCTAAATGCATAATTCTGATTTAGAAGCCTTCAATTACAGATTCTTCTAATAGACAATAATAATAAGATATTATTCATGGTCATGACTCTCAGTAACTCCAGTAACTGCCTTGTTGATTCTTGTCTCCCTGCCCCTCTCTAGATACTTCTGATTTGAATCTGATAACTATATAAGTCAACCAATAGGTCATAAGTTAAATGTATTTATGCCCAGTATGAGATCTAAATCCACAAAGAAACTTGTACATGCAAATAAATCCCATGTATGATAGAGTTACACTCATTGTAAAATTTGTATTTTTACTTAGGGAAAACTTTCATTAAAAGGTTTGCACATCTACGCAATGCAAGGAAGAAGCATGGTTAGGTCAATACAGCATTTAAAAATGGCTTCTCCAACCCGTTGTCTGGAAATCTCCTTGCCATACTGGAATTTGCTTTGGTGGTCAGGATGATTTCAGGACCCTGAAACCAGCAGTCATTCTTTTGGTCACAGGAATAGGGCTAATGTTATTTCAGCACAGTCAACAGAATTTTTATTGAGGTGCTGTGTGTGAGGCAATTTGTCAGCTATGAAGGCATTTTGTAGCAGATATACTTTCGTAGAGAACGCAAGATGAGTAAGACTGACGTGTCCACAACAGGATTGTAATGGAAGAAGTGGGAGGAGAGGGTTGAGGGCAGGAGCAAATCGAATCCAGTCACAGAAAGAGTGTGAGAACACCCAGAGATTGTGGTGGTGGTGGTGGTGGTGATGAATACAGTGTTCATGGAAGACTCTATGAAGGAACATGAGAGAAATGTCTGGATATTCTGGACTTTTGCATGGCCAGCCCATGCTCCCTGCCAGTTGATTCAGCCCATCAGACTGAGAGACCTATGCTGGGGGTTGTGGCGGAGAGCAAGCCTCACCACTGTCTCCCCAGCACTTAACACCACAGCTTACAGGACAGTAGGCACCCAATCGATTTTTGTTGAATAAGTGAACCAATAAATATATGAATTGCATTTGTAACAATATCAGAAAAATCTGAATTAACTGTCTTATAATTCTTATCCCTGAGAACTTGAGATATAATATAACCATTACCTTCTTCTAAAACTACACCATGTTCTGAAAGCACATCTACTATTGTTCCCTTGAAATTTCACAGAAATCCAGGCTGTGGCTTCTCCAAAATGCTGCACACGAACCACCGTGCCCCTCTGCCTTTAAAAAAATGTGCTAAAATACACATAAAATTTACCATCTTAACCATTTAAAGTGTCTAGTTAGTAGTGTTCATTCCATTCACATTGTTGTTTAACCAATCTCCAGAATTTCTTTTATCTTGCAAAACTGAAACTCTATATCCACTAAACAACTCATATTCCCACCTCTACCTCCACCATCACCACCACCGCCCCTGGAAACCTCCATTCTACTTTCTGTCTCTGTGAATTTCACTATTCCAGGTATCTCATGTAAGTAGAATCATACAATATTAGTCATTTTGTGACTGACTTATTTCACTTAGCACAGTGTCGTCGATGCTGTGGCACATCTCAGAGCCTCCTGCCTTTTCAAGGCTGTATAATGTTCCACAGGCCACTGGACAAGTGGGATGCTTCCACCTTTTGGCTGTTGTGAATAATGCTGCTTTAAATGTGCATGAACACATATCTCTCTGTGACCAGGCCTCCGATTCTTTTATGGCCCCTTTGTGAATATAACAGTTATATTGAGATAGAATTCATATCCCATACAATCCAACTATTTAAAGTGCACAGCCCAGTGGTATCTGGAATATTCACAGAGTTAAGAGTATTAAATGAGACTTCCGCCAAGATGGAGGTATAGGTGGATGTGCCGTACCTTCTCACACAACCAAGTTTAGGGACAACTAAATATTAGCATCAGAAAACACAACCAGAACACGGAAAACTGAACTTTTCGGAAGTCCGCTGACAACAAATTCTTCAGCCTGACCGGTAAGGGGCGAAACCGGCGTCTGGTGAAGAGTTGGAAAGGAGGGCTTGGTCAGACCCGGGCGCGGAATCCAGACGCGCAAATCCGGACGCGCAGGTTCCAGACGCAGGATTGGACCTGGTGAGTGACCGAACGACCCACCGGGTGAGCGACTGCGGAGAAGACAGTGGGGAGGCGGTGCAGCGTGTTGACTGCGGTTGCCTGATTGCGAGCGAGCGAGGGAGTGGGCGGTTGGACCAGCCGCAGCGGCGATAGAGGACGCCGAGGCGGTAGAGGGCGCCGCCATTTCCCCGCTCTGACCACGCCCCCACATACAGCGTCACAACCCAGCGACCTGGGAGTCCAAGGCGCCGCTTCTCACATTTAAAGGGCCAGAACAGACCAAAAATGCCGCAGGAAGACCTCAAAGCCCCAGAGATAAATCTAAGCGACGAAGAAATAGCAAAACGCTCAGATGCACAGTTTAAAACACTGGTCACCAGCTTCCTCACAGATCTGGTTGATTATAGCCACAAATTAGAGAAACATATGAAGGCTAAATTAAGGGAAATGAATGGAATTCCACAGGAAACCCATAGAGATGAAAAGGAAACTGGGACTCAAATCAGTGCAGTGGACCAGAAGAAAGCAAATAATGGCCAAACAGAAAAGAGTCAAGGAGCAAGAATTCAAAGAAATGAGGAGAGTCTTAGGAACCTCCAGGACATCTTTAAATGCTCCAATATCCAAATTATAGGGGTACCAGAAGGGGGAAAGACACAACCACCAGTGGAAAAATTATTTGAACAAATAATAAAAGAAAATTTCCCCAATCTGGCAAAGGAAATAGACTTCCAAGAAATCCAAGAAGCCCAGAGAGTACCAAAAAAGTTGGACTCAAGAAGAAACACACCAAGGCATATCATAATTACATTAGCCAAAATTAAAATGAAGGAGAGAATCCTAGAAGCAGCAAGAGCTAAGGGGACAATCACCTACAAAGGAGTCCCCATCAGACTGTCAGCAGATTTCTCAAAAGAGACCTTACAAACAAGAAGGGGCTGGAAAGAAATATTCCAAGTCATGAAATCTAAAGACCTACAACCAAGATTGCTCTATCCAGCAAAACTTTCATTTAGAATGGAAGGACAGATAAGGTGCTTCTCAGATAAGACCAAATTCAAGGAGTTCATCATCACCAAGCCCTTATTATATGAAATGTTAAAGGGACTTATCTAAGGAAAAGAAGTTAAAGAAACATGAACAGTGAAAGAACAACAAGCTCACAGTTATTAACAACCACACCTAAAACGAAAGCAAACTAAAAGAACAGCTAGATCAGGAGTGGAAATATAGAAATGAAGATCTCAAGGAGGGTTAGCAACAGGGGAGTGGGAGGAGGAGATGGGGGGAGAAGGTACAGAAAATAAGTAGCATAGACAGTAGATAGAAAATAGATGGGGGGGGGCAAGAATAGCATGGGAAATATAGAACCTAAAGGACTTGAGACACATGGACATAAACTAAAGGGGGGTAATGGTGGGGATGGGGGGGCAGGGTGGAGGGGAATGAAGGGGGGAATAGAACAACTGTAACAGCATAATCAATTAAAAAAAAAGAGTATTAAATGACAGTTTGTGAGAGAGATGTGGTATGGTTTTCAAAAATGCCAGAATCTGGGCAGTTTTTAAAGCACCAGAATGAAGACTGGGAGCAGAAGGCTTTGAGGCTCCTTTCATTTCTCCAGGGTGACATTTTTTTTAGACACTCCTCATCGCTAGGAAATGTGAACTCTGTATATTCTAGAAAGACTAGGGCAAATGTGTATATGCGAGTCTCCAGAGTAAGTAAATTTAAGAGTATTCAAAATCTAGGGCTGAGAGATACCTCCCCCTTGAGACTAAAAAGTAAAATAGAAGCTTGAAATGTGGTACAGAACTTGCAGCTTTCCTTTGTCTGAGGAACTGTGTCTGTGAAGTTAGGGGATGGCAGAGGCAGAGTCAGTTGGAGAGAATGGGCTCGGAATGCCGGCATCACTGCGCGACCAGTACTTTTCCAACAAGGAAGAGTTACTCTGCGGCCTGCGGTGACCGCCCATTCCCCCGCATTCCTTCAGTACGGGTTGTTTACTGCCAGGTCGGTGTTTTCTCCTGCTTCTTGCTCAATCATCTCAAAGTTCAGTTGGTTGGTTATGTCACTGATGACCCCCAGCTTATTTTTTCACTCCTCCTTATCTCTCTGGTGAAACTGTTTGGCCTTTAGGTGGCAAGACATCGTGTGTGTGGCAAGAGCCACTGATGAGAAGGCACGAGGTCTGGGTGCTGGTCCGGTCGTGTCCCTGATTCGCTGCAAAACTGAAGGGAGTCACCTCCCCCGCCTCCTGTCCCTGGTATGCGAGGTCGGCTTAGTCCTGCCACTCTGTCTAACTTTATCGTGTTGTCACAGTGACGGAATGTTATCTTCTAGATCAGCGATTTTCAGTCTGTGTGCTGCAAAAATTTTTGAAACAGGCAGGACCTGACTATTTAGTCAGGGACACTGACCTCTTTCACCTTAGACTGTCAAATAAAAGATTGATAACAAACAACACAACTAGCCACCTAGTATGAATGCCTTATCTTGAACCATAAATATAAATGGAGTTACATCGTAATTGGTCTGCTTGCATAATATGGTTGCATCTGATTGGTTAATTCTTGGTACCAGAAATCCTTACATACAAGTATAGGCACCTAATTTTTTTAAAAGTCACTTTGCAACAAAAAAAATTCCAAATAGTAATTAGTAATAGTGATAATAATTACTATGATTAATTTTTTGGTACATCAATCAAAATTATACCTATTTTTGGTCATATTGAGGAAACAATTTTTCGGTTGTGCCACAGCATTTTAGTAATTAGTTTATGTGTGCCATGAGATGAAAAAGGTTGAAAATTGCTGCTCTCAGTAAGTGCTATGAAAACTAGAAAGCCGTATATAATTAAAAATGTTATAAACCATGTTACGTCACGGAAGCAGATGTTACATTCCTGCTGTGGCGCATGCATGTGTGTGCACACACCCACTGAAAATCAGAAAGCAAGGTTCTGGCCCCAGCTCTACCCCGAATAGCTGAATGACATTGCCCAAGAAAGGTCATTACCATCTACTGAACACCTACTTCTTACACAGCCTTTTCTGGGCACTTCACGTAGCGCATTCCATGTAATCCCCACAAAGTCAGCAGGGCAGGTATTGTTTTTGAGAGGAGGGAGTTAATCCCATCTCTGCTTCAAGGTCACACTATTACTACATGGCAAGGCAAGGACAAAAATACAGACCAGTGACTGAAAACTCATCATCTACACAGTGAAGGGCGAGGTCTCGTCTAGCTGTGATGTTTCATGGTCTTTTTCTGCCCAATTGCATGTTTTCAACATTCACAGTTATCATAGAACAAAAAAATCATTTTAAACAATAATATAACAACTCTGATGAGCATGGCTCAGTTGGTTGAGCGTCGTCCTATAAAGCAAAAGGTCACCAGTGTGATTCCCAGTCAGGGCACATGCCTGGGTTGCAGGCAGTCCCCTCACTGGCACATGTGAAAGACAAGCGATGGATGTTTCTTTCTTACATCAATGTTTCTCTCCCTTTCTTCCTCCCTCCCCTCTCCTCTCTCTAAAGGTAAATAAATAAAATGTTTTGCAAAAACAGTAATATAAGAACTTAGATTAGACTATAACATGTTTTCCAAAGGAAGAGTTGTTGAAATGAATTATTTATTGAGTAGAGTTCTTCAAAATATTGGCATGTCTAAGAGAAGCCAGGGTTCTAACCCCTTGCCTCTTATTCCCTCCTCTTCTTGGATTTTGCTTCATCTCATCTCAGTGCTCTTTACGTGTGAGGAGAGCCAGGAGGACCACATCCAGAGCTACACTGTCCTGGAAGGCTGGAAAAAAGACCCAGACACTGAGGGGCAGACAGCAAGTGTGGATGGTGGGCCAGCCAATTGCTTAGTGACCACCTCGGTGCCACCTGTGTTCCCACAAAATGAAAAACAGGATCACTCAGTCTCCCAGGTTAACAAATCCAGTCACCTACAAACTCAACTTTCTGCCCTTTGGAAGATCTAGCCATAAATTTTCTTGGTGAATCAATATAATTCAGTCATTAAGAAAGTGGACTTTTCCCAGGCCAGGTGACTCAGTTGCTTGGAGCATCATCCTGTACACCAAATGATGTGTGTTTCATTCCTGGTTGGGGCACATACCTAGGTTGAGGGTTTGATCCCCATTTGGGATATGTATGGGAGGCAACCAATCAATGTTTCTCTCTCACATTGATGTTTCTCTCTCTCGCTCTCTCTTTAAAATCAATGAACATATCCTCAAGGTAGAATTAAAAAAAAAGAAAGAAAGTGGACTTTGAAGTCAGTTATGACTTGCTTCAAACTTCAGCTCTGACCTTTCTATTTGTGTTACTGTGGGCAAGTTCTCTAAATTTTTTGAGCCTTGGTTTTTCTCAGTCAGTCTACTAAAACTTGACTTTCATCATGGTCAGGGGTTGGATTGAATGAACAAAAAAGCTTAATGCCTGGCAAAAATGAAGTACTGTAAAATTGGGTCTTGCTCTCATCACCATCATTTTTTCTCCCGTCCATATCCTCCAAAATCTGTCACCAAAGGGCAGACCATTTCCAAAATTTTTGCCCCCACAGCACCCAGCTTCCTCAACTGTGTTCCTTACTCTGAATCCTCCCATCTCACTCCCACCCACAAGAGCTTTCCCCATTTAATATGCAGATAAATTAAGCCGGAGCCTGAGTCCCTCTCGGAAGTTGCATGCCTCTCAGGAAGAGGCACCTGCCCTCCTTAGAGGGTAACGAGGGGCTGTAGATGAGGAAAGATGTTTTCCCCTTGTTAAGCGAACCAAAGGAGAGTGTGACTTACTGGTGCCCTGAAAAAGAAGAAGAGAGGAAGAAGCAGGTTTGAGGAGACTGGAGAAAATGGCAGTATTATTTGTAGCAAGTGCCAAAGGGAATGAAAGAGGAGAAATGAATAAAAACATAAGGCCACGTGTCCGCACTTCCAGAGTCAGAACAGACTGAGTGGCAGGAAGGGCGACCCTGCCGGGAAGGCAGACAGGCTGACTGTATTAGCAAGCTTTGTACTGACCATGCAGACTGATGTATGACTGGCCTGCCCCACTGCACGCCTGTCCTCTGTGCTCCAGTTGACTCCCAGCGTGCTCGGCCCTGCTGAGCTGCCAGATGGAGGTGTAAATAAGAGGCTGGAACAAGTTATCTCTGTGGCAGGAGCCCGGGGAGGTCCTCATCACATCACTGGCGCCCGGCAGGGTGGGCTGCATGCGTACTGATCATGATCAGGCGGCAGATGCCCTGGCTCCCCTGGAGCAGGGAAGAGGGGTGCAGTCACCCCTTTTAAATTTGTTTCCTGCCTAGGGCCTGCCCCCCTCTGCCGCTCATTTTGGTGCCTCTTCTTTGGGCCATTTACCAAGTGAGGACAGAGACCTTTGATCCCAAAACGGGGAAGAAAAAAGGTAGTCACATTAAAAACAATTATATTCCAGAATGTTACGGTCAGAGAATACAAGCAGCTGCCTTGTGAGAGAGCTCTGGCCCGTGTGTGTGATTTCACCAGCCTGTTTCCAGTGCTCTCCCCTCTCCCCCAGCTCCCAAGGCACTGCTTCTGGGCCTTTCCCTCATGCTGTCCCTCATCCATCCTGAGCTTATGAAGTTAGCTGCTTATAGTTCTGCAAAAGTGAAGATTCCTTTTGGATCTAGTAGAGAAAGAAAGGCAAAATCACAAGTAAGGAGGCAAAATCACAAGTAGGTACAAAAAACTCCAACCTCAGCTCAGCTCTCCTTGCCTTTTTAGATCCAGAAGAGATTGTCTCGAACCTCCAGAAACCCCAGTGCTTTTCCCCAGTGTGGGGTTTCTCTTATCCAGGTCGTTCTGGCTCAGAGCTGCTCATTGCCCTGAATCCGTTGGGTCAGGCACACAGTCACCCCCAGGCTCGGCACGCCAGCCTGTCCACGCCACAGCAAGCCAGGTGGGAAGCAACTCCTTCACTAGATGTCCATAAAAGACCAAACACAAACGGGTTCACGTTGCACAAAGCCTTCTTGTCATATGAAAAGATAAACTGAGGCATATTAAAGTTTTAAGGATTTATTTGAACAAGACTAAGTGGTTAGAAAAACTCTATCCAAGGGGAGCTGGGTGGAAAAGTTTTATAGAGAAGCAATGAAGGTATAGGTTGGTGGCAGCTTAAAATCCTGTTGGCTGTGTGTGCGTGGTTGTCCTTAGGTTTTGACTTCATAATCTGAGGCACTTACAGTCTTAGATTTGGGGGGTTGGCTACATAGGCCACAATGGCCTTAGACCCACGTCAGTCTAATGGCCTTCTCGTTTAACAGATTTAACAGTAGACGTAGCTAAAGGTTTGTAGTCAGAGAAGGGAGTTACATGGTGGCCAAACAACAATTTGAAATCAAGCATTAGTCACCTCTATTCTTTTTTTAGTAGAAAGATTTTATTGATTGATTTTCTTTTCTTTTTTGAGAGAGAGATGTGCTGTGTCACTTATTTCTGCATTCATCAGTTGCTTTGTGTATGTGCCCTGGCCAGGGATCCAACCCACTGCTTTGGCGTATCGGGACGCTACTCCAGCCAGCTGAGTCACCCGGCCAGAGCAGTCAGCCCTATTCTTAAAAGTCCTCTGAAACCCCCCAGCAGGTGCCAGATGGGGTGTTCCACTCCCCGGGCAGGCTCTACTTCTCTCCCTGCTCTCCCATTTCTCCTCATTTTCTCCCTCACAAATTGCCCTTAGAAGTCTGAGTTGTTTTTTCTCTACAAGCTGAGGCAGGATGCACAGCTCACCTTTAAATCTTTGTTACTCCGGACAAATCAACTTGCTGGACCAATTACTCTGCTGGAGGTGAGCCACTCAGAAGCCCTGAGACCTCCTCTAACGCCCTCCACGTTCCTGAAAAGACACCTTGGTACCACATCACAACTTTGGTTTCTCTTTTCAGGACAATGTATCCCAAGCTTGTGTGGTGAGGGCCACAAGAGAGGCAAGCCCCTTTGCAAATGAGTTACAAGAAAGGTAATTCCTTTCTCTGAGGAAGAATGCAAATGAGGACACGCTGATCTGAGGAGGGAGTGAAGTTATTTCCTGCTCCGAGACAGAGCTTCAGGCGTGTGTTTTCTGTGTGTAACGGAGGATGGAAGTGGGTGCCGAGCCTTTTGTGGGCCTGTTTTCTTGTCTCCCTCTGCTCTGTGACTGTGGGAATAGAACAGAAATGGCAAACACCAAAGAAGAATTAACAACAGACTAACATCCCATTATACCCAAATGATAAAACTTTATTTTCTTGAGCCAGACATGGCCAGGACAGATGGTGGCCATTAGCTAATCATTGCCAGGAAGAAAGGCAAGGGCAGCAGATGTGGACAGTTCTGAACCGTAAGTTAAACTAGACGTTAAACTAGGTGGTAGAAATCAACCCCATATGTTTGCTTAAAGCCAGGAATAGCTCTACTTTAGATTAGGTATGTATCAGTGCTGTTTTTATCTTGGCCCAGGAGGAAGTCTAGCCAGGGCTAAAACTACTTGGCTATTAACATAGAGACTGCAGGTTTTGGGTGTTTCAGACACCCAGTTAAAATGAAATAAAGTGATTTTTGAATCAGCTTCCCCACCTGTGGTTCCCTGATGAGCAACATTTGAATGATGTTCTATTCAGGCCCATCCCAACTGATTCTGTAACGTTCTCCGGGACCAATGCCAGCGAGCCTGGAGGGTCTGAACTTCACACTAAAGGAAAGCCTCCATGACTTGGCTATTGGATATAACACTGCAATGAACATAGGGGTACATACAGTCTTTCGAATTAGAGTTTGGGTTTCTTCAGATACATACTGAGAAATGGAATCACTGGGTCATAAGACAGTTACATCTTTAAGTTTGTGAGGCACCGCCATACAGTTTTCTGTAGTTGCTGCACCGATGTGCATTTCCACCAGCAGAGATTGAGGGTTCTCTTTTCTCCATATCTTTGCCCACCCTTGTTATTTGTTGATTTTTTTTAGAATAGCCATTCTGACAGATGTGAAGTGATAGCTCATTGTGGTTTTATTTTGCATTTCTCTGATTATTAGTGACATTGAGCATCTTTTTATATGACTATTGGCTATTTGTATGTCCTTTTGGAAAAGATCTATTCAGGTCCTCTGCCCATTTTTTTAACTGGATTGTGTGTCTTTCTGGTGTTGAGGTATATACAAGGTCTTTACAAACAGATGTTAAGCCCTTATTGGATGAAATATCAGAAGGAACATTTTGTAAAGTATCTGAGTGTTTAACCACTATGCCGTACACCTGCAACTAATATAATACTGAATGTAAACTGTAATTGAAAAAGAAAAAATAAATAGAAAGAAAAACCTCAAATTCAGTTTAGATATGGCCAAGTGAATTATACGTAGTTATTGCTTTATGTGTTATTTCAAATGACTAATTTGCTAAGTGTGTACATTCAACTTATACCACAGTTTTGGAACTCTGGTTTTGCTCTTTCTTCATGTTGAATATACCCCTGGAAGCTTAAAATTGTGGAAGTAGCTGGCTTTTCCTCGGCCTCTGGGAGGTGCTGTCCCACACCCATCTTGATTGTTTAAACTACGTCCTAAATTATTGCACATCAGTGGAGTATAAACTTGGGCTCAGGTCTCCTAATTATGGATCAGAAGATCATCTAAAAGAAAGATGGAGAGAGGATTTTTTCAAGAATACTCAGTTCCTCCAGTTCGATGGCATCAGAGGTACACAGAACGGACCCATTACACACTCAGTTCTCTGCCTTTCTTGCTGGAATGGTTCTGGGTGAATAGCACGAATGTGCTTTGGTGTGTTGCCATCTAACTTGCCTGAGGGCCATCATCACACACAGGTCCATCCAACTCACTCGGGCCATTGTCCAGTGAAAGACCATCACCAGCTGTGCTCATTAGGGATTGTGCAGACACGTGTTGATCTGAGAACCAAGAATACTTGTATTGTACTTCTCCTGAACGATGAGTTTAATTTTATCTTATTGTGTTGTCAAATTGCTCAGCTGGCCAGGTTTGCATTTTGTTACTTAAGCTGAAAAACAGAAGAAACCTAAGGAGAGAAGTAGAAACAAATTTGAGGTAAAAGTTGATTCTTTGAAAAAGCTGAATAAAATGACAAACCCTATGCCAAGATCGTTTATTTCTACCTTCTTTGTTTCTTTATCAATATTAGTAATAAAAAGAAAGGCAGTAAAAAAGGTGACAAGGATATTAAGAAACTTGTTGCCCATATATTTGAAAACCTAACTAAAATGGACAGTTACCAGAGTAACGTTACTAACAACAGTGACTCAAGAATAAACAAAAACAACTATAAAAGTTAAAAATGGAAGCAGGTTTTATCACAGGGAAAAGTCTAAGGACACCCACTTTTATTGGTTTGTTTTAATTATGGAACAAATGGTTCTGGTTTTACTTAGTACTATTCCAGAGTACAAGAAAAAGGAGACACTGCCCAATTTTGTATGAGATTATCATAAGCTTGAAATCAGACCTGAAAAGAGGGTATGAAAGAGAAAAATTATAGCCAGTCTCTATTAGTGACCACAGTTGGGAAAATTCTAAACAAAATATTAGCCAGGTGAGCCCTGGCCGATGTGGCTCAGTTAGTTGGAGCATCGTCCTGTAAGCTGAAAGGCTGACAGTTCGATACCTGGTCAGGGCACATGCCTGGGTTGTGGTTCGGCCCCCAGTCAGGGTGCCTTTGAGAAGCAACTGTTTCTTTCTCACATCAATGTTCCTCTCCCTCTCACCGTCCCTCCCTTCCCCTCTCTCTAAAATCAATAAGCATGACCTTGGGTGAGGATTAAAAATAAGAATAAACTTCTTTTAAAAAAAATCTTAGCCAGTTGAATACAATAACTTGTAGGAGTGACTGTGACATTGGTTTGTCCCGTGAGATCACTCTGATTCCTGTTCTCACCAACAAACACCCTGAACACGAGTGTGTTCAGCCAGAAGTTTGTTCAAAGGCTCAGTGTCTTTTATCCCCTAGTGACCTCTTGTGGCTGGTGGACAGCATTCGTTGCTGGAGAACCTGCCTCCGGAGAATGTCTGACTTGTTGCCTCCTGAATGTTTATCCTTAGGCTACAGAAAATGGGCCCCAGGGGAACCAGGAAATGGGACCTGGCTCTGTTCCCCACGTACACTGGCATCCTTGGAAGTCAGCGTGGAAAAGGGCATCTTTCTAACAGGTGTCATCTCTAAGACAAGCGGAGGAAGTATGTAAGAAAGCCAGATTCTCTGTTTCTTGAACTTACCTTTCATATCTTTTTTCCCTTCCTTCCTTTCTTCCTTCCCTCCTTCCTCCCTTCTCTTCTTCCTTTGTTCTTTCCTTTTTCCCCTCTTGCCCTCCCTTCTCTCTTTCTTTTGTTCATTTAGGTGAGGAGGGAATACTGTAACGAAACATCAGTCCAACCGGAAGAATAATTAGCAGGGACAGAACAAGCCTGCTGGTATCAAAGTGGATGCGGGGTGCTCACTGCAGTGCTGGTCTTAAACAGCAAATGTTCAACAATATACAAATACCCATTAGTAGGAGATGTTTCAAGTGATTGTATTACAGTCATACAATGGAACCCTGAAGGGCATCGAACTGTACGCATGTGCCATACACACAAAGGCACAGGGGCCTGGGGTGGGGGGTGGATAAAGAAACCAAGTTACGTCACAACTTGTATGATGTTCTGTTTTGTAACATTTCTCTTTTCCATGAAAAGAGAAAGCCACCAAAATGTTAATAAGGCTGGTTATATCTAAATGGTAGTATTAGGTGGGTTTTCTTAAATTTTTATTTACATTTTTTTGTATTGTAGTGATTCCCAACTTAGGCAGCACATTAAAAACCTGAATGCTCACCCCCCCCTGTAGAGCAATGAAGTCAGAACTACTGGGGTGAGATCCAGGTGATTCCAATAGCCAATCAAATTTGAGAAGCAGCATTGCATTGTCCGACTCTTTCACAGTCAGTGATTATGTTTACAAAACAGAAGGGGGGGCAGATGTTGCCGATTTATGTGTAGTGTATATGTGTGTGTGCGTGCATGAATACACACACTATGGCGGACAATCAGATGGAGACATACTGCAAAAGTCCATGGAATCGGAAGGCAGAAAAACCTAGCTGAGACTCCTCGCTCTGCTGCTTCCTGGCTGTGGGACCTTGGACAATGCACTTCAGCTGTTTGAAGGTCAGTTTCCTCATCCAGTGGAGGCAGGCACTGATATCTGCCCCCAACAGACCTGTGAGAATTAAATGAAAAACTGCATGTGAAGGGCCAAGTAAATGATGGAGGGAAAACAGAGAGAAAGAAGGGGAAATAACTGAACATCACAAGATAAAATGTGGTCATCCCAGGAAGGTTAACATTTATTGTTTCTCACAGATGCTTTGATTCCTCCAACAAACGCCCTTGCTGGTGGCTGACTGGATCCCAGGCACTGCTACTTAGGCTGCAGAAGACGTAACCATAGTCTTTGTACTTGTACGGGAGGCAAAACTTTATCCTCTTAAGGTCTCCAGCTGGGTCTGAGAATTAAGTTGACATAAGACAACATTCATAGGAGAAAAACACAAATTTTTACACGTACGTGGGAGGCCCCAAAGGAAAGTGAAAACCCAAAGACCCACACATATACAGAGATAGACAGAAGTAATACACTGTGAAACATGATAAGACAAAGGGACTGGGGTTAGGACAGTTAACGAACGGAAAGGTGACTAGGACGATAAGGGTTAGTTTAACAAGGTTTGTTTATGCAGATGAACTGAAGCCTCATCTTCTGCTCTGGAGAGAAGAATTTTTCTTTCTTCCTGGTCTAGGGGGGACATCTATCACATGGGAGTTTCATCTCTTGCTTTCGGGAATAAAAACGAAGGTCAGAATGGCCTTTGTTCCATCTGCTGTTTTTTGGGTGCCTGTAACTCAAAATCAAAGTGGCTTTCAGAGGGGGTGATGTAATCTGGCTTCTTCCTGGATCGCACAGGCAGGGGAGAGCTGGGCTGTAACAAAGCATAAAATGTGATAAGTATTGCAAGAGAGGCAGGCTCTCAAAGGGGTGTTCGACCTTTTGCCATCTCTGGGCCACACTGGAAGAGGAAGAGTTGTCATGGGGCTACACATTAAATACACAAACACTAACAAAAACTGATAAAAAAAAAAAAAAGACTTTAAGTAAATTTACAGTTTTGTGTTGGGCCGTGTTCATAGCCATCCTGGGCGGAGGGTTGCACACCCCTGCAGGAGTAAGTGCCTCTCCAATGTCTCTTCTTAAGAAGGGAAGTGAAGTTCCACTTAAGCCTATGGGGAGCACAGAATGGGGAAGTGCAGATCGCATGCTCTGTCCACTAGGGGGAGCTCAAGGCTTTTCCTCTGCTACCTGAAAAGAATTGGGTAGTATTTCTGGCAAGGACACAGCTTAAATTGAACTGGGTTCAGATAAAAGCCCCCGCGCCTCTTGGTGTTGGTGGGCTCCCTTTTTAGATGCTTCCTTTTGAATTACATCTCTCTTTGCTACTGTGCATCTGGTAGTGTAGAGGGACTTCGGGTCCTCCTCTCGGATGAAAAATTTGCTTCCTCCACTTAGAAGACTAATCACGAACCAGAGCGAAGTCCCCCAGTCAGGAGAATACTTCCTCTAGGCACAAGTCACGTCCAGCCCAACTCACAGGAACAGCCGAGACCAGGACTTGGGGATGACTTTTGCCATAACTGGTCACTGGTACACATACTCTAGGGCCTGGCATTTCAAAGGAGCTGGCAGGACGACAGGGTCCGGAAATTCGGGACCCAGGCATACGTACTTATCCAACTCACCACAACCAACACATATTTAAATATTTACATCTGTTTATTAATTTTCATTATTATTGCATGGCTACATGATTTGTAGATTCGAAGTCCTCTCAAATCTTGCAAAAATTTGATTTAGAAATTTTTCTAAAAGTTATTTGTTACAGTAATCTGTATTGCAGCAACCTTTTATAGGCAGATTTTTCTTTGATTCTAAGATTGATTCCCTTCTCTTCATCTCATATATTTTTATGCTGTTAATGTTTCCATTTGCACACTCTTACATAACGAAGCCTAAGATTATCTCTGAGAACCTCATATAAAAAGTTAAGATGGAGTCTCGAAGTTTGTGTGACATCCAAATGAAGGGAAATATGGACTTTTTCCCATTTAACTTGTATTTATTGTATAGCGCACAAGCAGACAGCAGTTTTTGGACACCTTTCGCAGTTCAATATGGAGTCACTGTCAGCCGTGACAGTTATGTTGATTGCTATGTCAAGACTGAGGTAATGGGGTGTAACAGGAACACCCTTTGAAGGAACCCAGGACACCCAAACCCACAAACCTGGACACCCACTTGAAATGTGTCCTCCATCCCTGGTGGGCTACAAGGACTCAGGGCTCCGACCACCCAGAGCTCAGGCCTGGCTGTAGCACGACTCACGTTTGGAGCCCTGCCGGATCTTCACTCCGCGGCTGCCCGCCGCCACGGCAGCCCCCTAGCTTAAGACTGACGCCTGCCTTCCCACATTTCCATTGGCAGACACCGCCAGGGACCCGGACTCATGCCAGGTGCTTGCTCTGCTCATCTGGGTGTAACCAGCTCCTCATCTTGGGTATAACCTGTGTGTGACTCTGTCGGCTTATTGTGGAGGTCTACCCCAATAAACCTAGCATGTGGAAAGACACAAAGGTAGGAGTCACTACCTTCAGGGATGCGCCCTTGCTCACGACATTTTTTATATATATACAAAAGCTGTACGTATTTAATGCCTACTACTTGATGAATGTAGAGATAAGTATATACCCATGAAACCATCACAATATATACCAAAAACATATTTGCCACCTCCCAAGTTTCCTCCTACTCTCTTTCATTAATATGACTTTTGGTGTGGGACACTAACATTTAACATAAGACATTAGCAAATTTTAAACTATACAATACAGCCATAATTTTCAACCTTTTTTAATCTCATGGCACACATAAACTAATTATTAAAATTTTGTAGCGCAACAGAAAATTTTTTTTGCTGACCTGAAAAAAATAAATATAGTTTTGATTCATTCACACCAGACAACTATTGTTGTGTCGGCTGTTGGCTGTCATTTTCATTTGATAATCTAAGGGAAGAGAGGTCAGTGCCCTTGACTAAATAATCAGGTATTACTTGTTAAAAATTCATGCAGCACCCCCCTTGAAAACCACTGCAATGCAGTATTGTTAACTATAGGCTCTATGCTGTACGATGTATCTCTAGGACTTACTTATCTTATATAACTGAAACTTAGTGCAATTTGACTGATACCCTTCAGTTTGCCCACTTCCACAAGCCCCTGGGAACCACCACGCTACTCTCTATTCTGTGGATCTAACTATTTTAGACTCCTCACGTAAGGAGTATTATGTAGTGTTTGTCTATGTTTAGCTTGTTTCACTTAGCATAATGTACTCTAGGTTCATCTTTGTTGTCAGAAGTGGCAACATTTCCTTCCTTTTATTTTTAAGATACATTTAATTGATTATGCTATTACAGTCGTCCCATTTGTTTCTCCCCTTTATTCCCCTCCACCCTGTACCACCCCTCAGCATCATTCCCCCACCTTAGTTCATGTCCATGAGACATACATATAAGTTCTTTGGCTTCTCCATTTCCCATACTATTCTCAACCTCCCCCTGTCTATTTTGTACCTACCAGTTAGGCTTCTTATTCCCTTTACTTTCCTGCCATTCACTTCCCTCCATGTGATAACCCTCCATGTGATCTCTATTTCTGTGAACCTGTTCCTGTTCTAGTTGTTTGCTTAATTGGTTTTTGTTTTTGTTTTTTTTAGTTTCAGTTGTTGATAGTTGCGAGTTTGATGTCATTTTACTGTTCATACTTATGATCATCTTCTTTTTCTTAGCTAAGTCTCTTTAAAATTTTATATAATAAGATCATGGTGATGATGAGCTCCTTTAATTTGACCTTATCTAGGAAGCACTTTATTTGCCCTTCTCTTATAAATGATAGCTTTGCTGGATAAAGTAATCTTAGTGCTTGCCTTTCGTGACTTCAAATACTTCTTTCCAGCCCCTTCTTGCCTGCAAGGTTTGAGAAATCAGCTGATAGACTTATGGGAACTCTTTTGTCGGTAACTGTCTAATTTTCTCTTGCTGCTTTGAAGATTCTCTCCTTATCTTTCATCTGGGGTAATGTAATTATGATGTGCCTTGGTGTGTTCCTCCTTGGGTCCAACTTCTTTGGGACTCTCTGAGCTTCCTGAACTTTCTGGAAGTCTATTTCCTTTGCCAGATTGGAGAAGTTCTCCTTGTTCAAATAAGTTTTCTATTTCTTGCTCTTGTTTTTCTCCTTCTGACACCCCTATGATTTTGACATTGGAATGTTTAAAGTTGTCCCAGAGGTTCCTAGGCCTCTCCTCGTTGTTTTGAATTCTCATTTCTTCATTCCATTCTGGTTGAATGCTTATTTCTTCCTTCTGCTCCAAACAATTGATTTGTGTCCTGGTTTCATTCCCTTCACTGTTGGTTCCCTGTACACTTTTCTTTATTTCACTTTTCATAGCCTTCACTTTTTTCTCTATTTTGTGACCATACTCAACCATTTCTGTGAGCATCCTGATTATGAGTGTTTTGAACTGTGCATCTCATAAGTTGGCTACTTCTTCATCACTTAGTTGTATTTTTTTTAACTTTGATCTGTTCTTTCATTTGGGCCATATTTTTTCTCTCGGCATGCCTGTTACATAGTAAGGGGCGGAGCCTTAGGTGTTCACCAGGGCGGGGCAACCCAGTCTGGATGAATGTTTCTTCTTTAACTCCTTGGTTGTCAGACTTCCATACAGTTCGATTTCCTGGCAGTTCTGGTTATTTTTTGTTTTTAAATTTGTTGTTGTCCTTCTTTTGGTTGGACGAGGAGGCAAAGTATGTCTGCTATGACTCCATCTTGGCCAGAAGTCCGATTTCCTCCCTTTTAAAGACTGACTAATATTCCATTGTATAAATACAGCACATTTCCTTTATTCATCTGTTGATGGACATTTAGATTGCTTCCATGTCTTGACTACTGTGGATAATGCCGCAGTGAATATAGGAGTACAGATATTTCTTTGAGGTTCTGTTTTCAATTCCTGTGGAATTTGCTGAATCATATGGCAATTCTATCTTTAATTCTCTGAGGAAATGCTAAATGTTTTCCACAGTAGCTGTACCAACAGTGTACAAGCACTTCCTTTTCTCTACATCTTCACCAGCATTTATCCTTGTCTTTTTTTATAATAACTATTTAACAGGTATGAGGTGATAGATCTCTGTGGTTTTCATTTGCATTTCCCTGGTGATTAGCGACGTTGAGCATTTTTTCATGTGCCAGTTGGAGATTTGTACGCCTTCTTCAGAAAGTCATTTATTCATATCCTCTGCAGATTTTAAAAACTGGATTTTTTTTTTTTTTGCTATTGAATGATATGAGTTCCTTATGGGTTTTTGGATATGAACCTCTTAACAGGCATATGGCTTACTGACATACAATGATAGATCGGTTGGCAACTGAAGGTTATGGTTTAAGTACCAAGGCCTCCCGTCTACCTGTGAGTTTTGAAATCACTTTGTTTTCAGTTAAAATGTTTAATTGCATGATCTGTCTGCACTCAATTTATTTCCCTTCTGAAATCTCAGCCTTGTGTTTTCTTGTTACTTGTCAGAACCCGGTGAGTTGTGTTGAACAGAACTGCTTTCCCTCCTTTAAGGGGATGTGACTGCACAAGAACACCGTCACGTTGTTCACCATAAACTTGTGAACAAAGAAAACAGTAAGTAGAAATCTCAATCTTCACTGTTAACTAGTTATTCCCCTTTCTGACTTGAGTTTTTATTGCCTGTACTTCCTTGAAACTGGCCATATGACTGATACAGGGTGCAGCGGGGGGGGGGGGGGGCAAAAAAAGGATTTGGAATGGTGTCCAGAATTCAAAGTGTATAGGAATATTGGAGAGACATTTAAGATGTCCTCACCCCCCCCCCAGGGGGAAGGGATGAATAGAGCCAGGACCATTGAGAGCTGTTTTGCATAGCAACAGTTTTGCAGCTAACCTCTGGAATGGTTATTTAACATATCTATAACCTTTAACTGGTTTCATAGATATGTTAAATAGCAGTGGCCAAGTTTGGATCCAGGGAGAAGGGAGTAGCAGGGACTCAGGATGGAACTAGGGGCTGCGCTCCTGAGTGAGAAGGCCTGTGTGAGAGCTTGGAAAAGACTGGCTCCAGGACATGAGGGGAGAACTGCCTAGGTGGAAGGGAAAACCACGCAGCTTTACCAGAATGGAGATCCCTGCAGCCAGGTGAAGAAGAAAGACACACACTTTTGGTGGAGTGCAGACCCCTGCAGCTTTGGTAGAAGAGGCCCACATGGCTTTGGGATGCTTCCTTTGGCCACGTGGCCTGGAAAGCAGGGGAGACTTTGGCTGGAACTGGGTACAAAGAACTCTTGCCAGTGGACCATGAGAGGGTACCACAGTACTTTGGATTAACTCGAGATCCTGCACAGTGACACAGCTGATGGTGCCAGCGGCCTGAAACACAGACGTGTGCTCTTTTCCTGATTTACAGTACCCAGAGTTGGGACAGTGGGAGAAGGGAGCGCTGTGTGGGTGTAGGTATACAACCTAAAGGACTTTGCTATTTTAGTGGAGGCGTTAGGCCTGAATAGCATTAAATAAACATTTTGTTTCCTTTTCACAAATCTCTGGCATTGAGAGATGTCTTTCCAATTGGCGGCGGACAGAAGAACCCAGTAGATATTAGTATTTTGTTTTTTTGGGAGGGGCCCCTGTTGTATAGCAGTTTTTGGCATCCCTAGGTGGGCCAAATATTGTACTGCCCCTCCCTTGGACCTCTTGTTCGGTAACATGACTATATGGTTCAATAAATCTAATCTAAATAACATAAACATCTATATGTTGCTTCCATTTCTAAATATCGTAGAAAATGGAAAAAATATTTTAAATCTTGATGACTTCCCCAGAGACAGGGCAGTCGCTGTTCACATTTTGCCCGTTCGCCTACACCTTCTCCCTGGCTCACCAAGGCCCTCAGCTTGTTTGGGGGGTGGGCAGACAGCCCCTGAGGTCAAGGAAGACAGGCCCTCACCCAAGCCACAGTGAATGAATTGTGATTGGGCTTATCCCATTTCCCTGTGCCTGAGATTAAAATCCCTCCGGAGACAAAAGGAGAGGTCAGCAGGGAGACTTCCTGAAATTGTTCTTCCTGGGAAAACAAACAAACAAACAAACAAACAAACAAACTTCACTAGGAAAAAGCTTTCTACCTCATTCCTTCCTTCCTGCTTTGAACACAGCTCTGTAAGGACTTGTATTTAAAGCTGCAGTTACCACAAGGTGGAGAAAGTTGGCAGAAGAGAGGGACAGACAGGGTCTGAGTCCTCGATCACATCATTGGAACTGCCTTCTCCAGGCTTCCTGTTAGAACATTAAACACCTTTATTCTTGATGCCTTGGGAGACTGGCTGTTATTCGCAGCTGGATGTCCCTGAAGGCCACAAGTGCTACAACCATCTCCTGCACTGAAACCAACCTGCAAAATTTACAACAGTACTTTCCTGAAATAGGCGGATGTTAAAAGGCACTCCAAATATCTCTTTCAGAGAAATAGACTGATAGCATCATTTTTTCTTTTCATTTGAGCTGTCCCACCTTGGCAAGCAAAATCAGAATTTTCCCTCCTTTAAAACCAAACTATCCTATTTTCTTACTGGCAAGTGGTTAGAAACTATTAGCTCATGAACACTTTCTAATCAGTTCAACATTACACTTGCTAAAAACTCAGGCCTTTAATGTTGGGCTGTTCAGCTTTGTTCATTCATACAGGGGAATGAACGCATTCATTCATACCTTGAAGGTAAGGAAGGGGTAGAGTAGTTGAAACATTATGAACAATGCTTGCGAAGTACAAAATATCCCACTGTTATGGAGCAGCAGCTTGCCCCACCTTCCAGCAGACTGAGGGCTTTGGCCAGCACTGTTCAAGATGGATTGGTTAAAAACAACTAATTTTAAAACATAAGGACGAGTTTCTTCTGGCTTGAGGATCCATGTGGAAACACTGATGAGATGAGGCAGAAGAAATACTGTGGCCCTCGATTCAGAAGTTTTCAGAGTTCAAAGAAGGGTGCTCCTTCCCCACCCGTAATGGGTGAACTACAGACATCCTGTGAGAAGGGCAGGAGCTCCCTGACACTGGTACTGACTAGCAGTCAGTCATAAAGCCGATGAGCTGTGCTAAGAACCAGACTTGACACAAGAAACCCAAAGGCTGCAAGACTCGGGAAGGACCATGAACTAGCAGGAAAGCCTTAGGGAATGAGACTCACCTTGAAGGAATGAGGACAGGTGTGAGCCTCACAGTCTCTGCATTTGAGGACCAGTAGGCTTTTGTCAGCAGATGGGATGGATGGACAAAAAGTACTTTGGCTTTGGCCTTTCTTGATTCTTTTTTTGAGAACAGTATGGCAAATAGCTGTCAACAAGATGTGTCATTCTTGGGCAAGCTAAATTCTCTGGAGGTCATTTTTCCCCCCAAATAAATGTTTTAAATTCAGTTTCAGAAAAAAGATATCACATCTTTTTTCCTAATTTAGATTAGAAAACATGACATTAAGAGGCTTGCTCTCCTGGAAATGGAAGAGAAAGAAATAACCTTTAATAAGTGCAAAGATAATGTTCTGGACCTTCCTCTTGCATCAGAAGCTATCCCTTTTGCCCAGAGCACCTGCTCTAGGAACCAATTTACTCTCTTTATCTCCCTCCAGCTGGGACAGGCTCATTCCCCATTCACCACCACCTATTTCTGAAAGTAAATGTGTCCCTCATTCCCTTGGTTAGCTGGAGGCTTCTTCGGGGAGTCATGTTGTCCTCTGCAAGAAGTTGCAAGGGAGTTGAGAAAGTTGGGGCAGCTTAGAGTTCTGGCGCTTTGGGGCAACTTATAGATGACACCCTGTGACCCTGGCCCCCCAAGACTTGCTTCACTGTACTAACTCCTCCCCCAGACAACAAGGTTCTAGAAGGAAGTGCTGAGGAAAGAAATTGTAAACCTAAAGAATGGTTTAAAGAGTTTATTTTGAGCCAAGGGTTTGGGGGCCAGTCCCAGAAGCAAAACCTGAAAGGACTGAGTTAATGATCCAGTAGTTTTACCATTGATCTTATACATTAGAATCAGAGGAGAAGACATAAGAAAGGTTATGTGAAATCCACTGGGGGCAGATTCAGAAGAGGGGATATCTTTAGATTGGGTAAAAGTAAAATAGAGATATTTACTTCCTTTACATTGGTGGCATTACAGAACAGAGGTCCAAGGGGGCGGGGCAATATTTGGCCCACCCGGGGACGCCAAAAACTGTTACAGAATAACAGGGGCCAAGGTTCATTATGTCTGCTGCCCTATAGGAAAGATGTCTCTCAATGCCAGAGATTTGTGAAAAGGAAAGGAAAGGTTTATTTAATGCCATACGGACTTAAAGGAGTGACTTAATGTCTTCATTTAAAACATCAAAGTCCGTTTGGATACCCACAGAGGCCCACGGTGCTTCCTTCTCCCCCGGCCCTAATTCAGGGTGCCATAGCTCAGGAAAAGAAGCAAACGTCAGGGATCCAGGCTCCTGGCACCATCAGCTGTGTCACCATCCAGACAGGATCTCTAATTAATCTAAAGCCATGCGGCACCTTCTAATGGCCTACTGGCAAGAGTTCTTTCACCCTTCTTCTAGGCAAAGTCTCTCCTGCTTCTCAGGCCACGTGGCCAAAGGGAGCACCCCAAAGCTGCAGGGGTCCCCACTCTGGCCCAAACTACATGGTTCTTCTCTCCACCAGAGCTGCGGGGGTCCCCACTCTGGCCAAAAGCACATGACTCTCTCCTCAATGGCTGCCTAGTCTCAATCCTCCGCTGCAGCCCCATTTCCGACTCCTCCCACAATTGGCTGCACTTGCCAGCACTCCCGTATCCTTCTAGCTTTACTGGGCTGCCATAGTAAGTCTGGGCAGGTGTGGCCCCATGTCGTGGAGCCAATCATCTCTAAGCTCTCGTGCAGGCCCTGTAACTTGGGGGACCTGCCCCCAGTTACTTCTTGGGTGGAAGTCCCTTCCATCCCCCTGGCTCAGAGCATAGCCACAGCTATTTAACATATCTATGCAGCCAGTTAAAGGTGATAGATATGTTTAATGACTATGCCAGATGTTAGCTGCAAAGTATAAAACAGCTCTGTGGCCCTGCTCCGTTTGCTCCTTCCTCCAACTCATACCTGTGGGGGGAAGGGGTGAGGACATCTTATATGTCTTTCTAATATTTCCTAGATACCTTGGGTTCTGGACATCATTCTAAATTTATTTTGCCCCCCCCCTTGGCTGCACCGTTATAGTGGGTACAGGACAGTTAACAGTTCACATACAGTTTATAACAGTATGTGGGTAAAAGATAATAACGAGGCATGCTGGAGTTGTCTCGCTCTGTTCCAAGGTCTGGAGAAGAGATCACTGTGACATTTTAAGTATGTCATTCTAGATGCACGAAAGCAATGGGCAGAACTTGTCACAGTAGAGATTCAGCTATCATATAGGCCTTAGGATGTGACTTCCCTCCATAAGTTGCCTAGTTGGGATTTTTTTTTTTGACAATCAAAACACCCACATGGTTACTGTTAGTTACTGAAGGCTGTCAGGCTTGCCGAGGCAGCCCTTTTGTTTACAGAAGAAAGCACGTCTATGTCCGCTCACCCTGGGGTCTCTGGCTCTCAGCACAGCGCCCGTCACCCAGCAGGCACTCGGTCAATGTAAATTGACACGTGGGACGTGACGCCTGGTGCCTTTTGTAGATCAAAAATGTTTGTCTAGAGGATTCCGACATGCAGTTGTAAATTTCAGTGTCTTCCTTAGGGAGAGAATTCATGTTCAAGTGTGACAATATGGGTTAATTTGGCTGTACGAGTTTTCTTTCTCTGATGTTAACTGGTAAAGTGGCAGATAATGTGATTCTAATCTCTTCAAAGCATTTTGTTCATATATGGAAGTGTGTCTCTTCCTATTATGGTATTTTAGGTAATAGCTCAGCTAGATTTTTTTAAAAAGCTTGAGTCCCCTGAATATTGTTAATATGATTTAGGGATTTATTAAGCTAGGAATAAACCACTAAATTTAGATTTATGTATGATTTGTTTGATGTAGTTCCTTGCAGAAAAACACACGAATTATGATTTTCAATGTGACAGACACACTATTTTTAAAATAATTTTTTAAAATAATTTTTAATTTTTTTCTAAAGATTTTATTTATTTTTAGAGAGAAGGAAAGAGAGGGAGAGAAACATCCTGTGTGATTGCCTCTCATTGCCTCTCACATGCCCCCTACTGGGGACCTGGCCTGCAACCCAGGCACGTGCCCTGACTGGGAATTGAAATGGCAATCCACTGAGCCACACCAGCCAGATCTTTTTAAATTTAGATGCTTGTTTTATTTTGTACTTGTACAAATGAGGAAGAATACTCCATGTGTAGATTCCAAGAAGATGAAACCCTGGCTTCTTTATCGTAAACTTCATTGGAGGGGGAGCTCAACAAAAGCCAAGCTTCTTTTGCTGAACCCCAGCCGACTATGGATTCTGGGTGTGTCAGAGCTGAAAAGGGTTGAGACAGACGAGAGGAACTGCCTTGAACACATTGCAGGAAGGAAATCTACACAGACTTGCGGACTTGTGTTTTAAAAATATGGGCTGCTGAATACAAGTAACAGGTTCCAGGTCCCAGCAGTGCCAAGACTTACATTGTTTTCCAGATAAAAACAAACTGGGGCGGGGCACATTCTTTATCTAACATGTTGCCAGCATATGCCAGCGCCTGCATTTTGCAGGGGACTCAACTGTTCACATTTAAACAAAGCTACGCTAATAAAAATCAGATACCAAACATCATATAACAACAAAAAAAAATGGTCCTTAAAATAGGTCCCTGCTCTGCCCAGGCAGTTTCTGTGAATGTTTACCTCTTATTCTTTTTTTTTTTTTTTTAAGATTTATTTTTATAGGGGAAGGGAGAGGGGAAGAGAAAGATCGATGTGAAAAACATCCATCGGTTGCCTCTCGCACATACCCTGACTGGGGGACCTGGCCTGCAACCCAGGCACGTGCCCTGACAGGGAATCGAACTGGCCACCTGTTGCTTTGGAGGATGATGCTCGACCAGGCCAAAGCAGTAGTCAGGGCACCTCTCTGATTTGTTAAATCATATAATGTTTTGCCAAAGGCCACCACTAGCACTCAGAACTACACGGTCAGATTTAAACCGTATCACCCTTGTAACTTGAGAAGAGTGCACAGGTACAATGTGGTGATCATTCCTTCGCTCTCCAGCCCCTCCACCCAAAAGTGCTAGAACAGGCTGTGGTGCCAACCGTGGGTGGTGGTCACGTGCAGATGATTCTCAGGAAGATGCAGCTGCTGCAGCTGAAGGAGAACACCCAGCCCTTCTTTGACAGTAACACACAGGGCCCACCCCCACCCCCGGCCTCTGAACACAAAACTACAATAACAACAAAGGAGAAAGGAGCCATGTGGTGATGTAGGAAGTTCCTTTTTACACTTGCCATTCCATCTGGAATACGTGAAGAAAACTTCTTTCACAGGGTCAAACTGAAAATTAGAACCAACCCCGTTCCTCACCTTTTTTCTTCCCTAGTCCCGTTTCTTTGTCCAGTATTCCTTTTGGTGGACAGTTCTGTTAGAGAGGATAAGGGTCTCAATGTCCTGCAGCTCTAAATGTTATTTCTTGCAAAATGTTAAAACACAGCATAGTATTTCCCAGATGCAGTGGTAAACAGGATGAGCTCCTAGGAATTTGACAAATAAAAGTAACCAACTGCAGAAGAAATCAACATGTAATTGAAAGTAACCAACTGCAGAAGCAATCGACATGTAATTGACCAGTGTATATAAACACTGGCTAAGCTCCCAGGAGACAGAGCTTGGGATATGAATCTCATCTCCTGTACATGCTGCAACTACTTTGCCACAGTGAAGTCTTATTTTTTAAAAAATTACTTTATTGTCATTCAATTACAGTTGTCTGCATTTTTCCTCCACCCCAGCCAAACCCCTTGAAGTCTTATTCTTGAACAGAGCACTCCAAGTGGTGAACCACTTAAGCTGGATAACAGTCCCACTGTTATCCTATTATTTCCTGAAATCTTTCCTATTATTTCCTATTGTGTGTCAGGTATTGCTCTGGGGATGAATGACATAAAACACAGACGACCCCTGATATTGCAGACCTTATATTCTGTGGCAGGAGATGGAGGTGAAAAACCCAAAATAATAAATAAGGGAACTTGAGGTAATGACAAGAGCTTTGAAGGGACTCAAACTGGGTAATCTGATGAAGTGGGTTTGAGAGTAGGAAAGGGGGAAAGGAAAGCCTGCTTCAGATAAATGGAAAGTCTTTGGGGGTGGGGGCAGTTTAATACCGAGTTCAGGGAAAGGCCTTGCAGTGAGAACCTAGGAAGCAAGTACAAGGACTGAAAGAAAGCGGGTGTGTCTAGAGCCTGGGGAGTGATGAGACATGGAGTCCGAGAGTTTGCAGGGGCCAGATCACAACTGGCTCGGGTGGCAGTGTAGGGGTTTGAGTTTTATTCTAAGTGCAGTACGAAGCCAGGTCCTAGCAAGGTAATGAATGATTTATCCAGAACACTGACTGTCCACTGTTTTGTTCCTTTGCATCTCCACAAACTGGTCCTATAAGGATTTCATGACAGCCAAACACACACACACACAATTTATTAAATAAGGGAGTTTGGGACAGACAAGAACAGGTGACAGATGGGACTTTCTGCTTCTAATCACTGTCCTCTTTTCCCATCTCTCTGACATAGTAACGCTACCTCATTCCCACGTTCTTGTGCCTCCTGTTCCTTGTTTATTTTTGATGCAGTCGTCACTTGCCTTTGGATTTTCATCTTGTTCTTACCTCCAAATGGTGAACATAGGTGCTTTTTAAAAAAATCAGTTCATTTATCCATATTTCTGTGTAGGTCACCAGGGAAAGGTCAATGAAGATAAGGTGTCCCACTGTGAACCAAAAGTTCCCATTCAGCATGGAGGATGACTCATGTTGTTGTGAACAAACCAATATTGGGGTGACCCACCAGCCACGGCTCTAATATAATGTAAAATACCTTTTCTGGCCATTAGCACTGTTCAATTTCCAACTGTCTGACACAGCCCCAAGGTTTTTCCAAAAATCCAACCTGAAGAAACAGTGCCAGTTAATGAGCTTTTCTCAGCAAATTCATTGCAGTAAGGACCAAAATATCCAAATTGTTCATGTAACTTAAAAATCACCCAGTTATAGCATGTGTTACTGCAACTCACAATGAATCTCAGTGTATCTAAAAATCCCACAGTGATCAACTTCAGTTAGAATGCCTCTCCACCCAAATTGTTACCAATTAAATAAGTTCTCCCCAATGGGAAGTGCATCCAAGGGGAATAAGATCAATCCTATCATTTTATACATCCTGCTTCTATTCTCCAGTTACATGGTAGTATTCTCACCATTTTTTTTCTTTAAACAAACACAGTAATAAAGACGGATGCACAATTCAAATGCTTCCATTTAAGAAATTCAGTTATTAAGCCAACAGCCCGTACCTTTGCGTAGTACTTTGGGACTCCACAGTGGTGGGGGGTATGTGCATATGTGTGTGTTTGATACTACTCGCCACATGCAAAAATCCGTCCCATATAAATGAGTGAAAGAGAATAACAAAAGTCTTCTCAGGATACCTCAGTGGAATGGGTGCTTTTATTTTACGTGATATGTCTATGCAAATACGATCAGTCACAAATGAGACCTTCTTAGGCCTGACAATAATTTCAACTTTGAAAGATGAGCAGGACTGTTAGAAACCTTCACCCACCTAGTAACTTGTGTCCCTTGATATGGGGGGGGGGGGACTTGAGGTCTCCTCTAGTCCCCTTGCTTAGGATTAAACAAGGGACATCAGCTTTGGCGTGAAGCTGTCAGCTGTCCTAATCAAGGACAATATATGAAAATTGGACTCGAGGAATGAGGGACAAAAGGGGGGTATATCTAAAAGTGGGTAGAGGGAAAAGGGCAGCACTCAGCTGCAGAAAATATCCAAGGATGGCAGACTCTACTTAAGCTCAATGGGAGAAGAGGTCTGGGTACTTAGGTAGAAAAACCAGACAAGGCCAAGACGGCCTTGACCATCCAGAACGCAGGAGTCAGGAGGGGATGTCTGCATGCAGTAGCCAACGGAATCAAAAAGAACAGAAACATAAACCAGCAATGACTCCCCTGTCTTGAGGCTGCCTAGCTTAAACAGGACCATAAAAAAATTCATGAGAGGATCCAATCATGAATGCAACAAACTCTAATAAGGTCTAGGTTGAGGGTAGTCCTTTTCTCCAGCATGGGAGTGGACCAGTTGCTGGGTGAGGAGGAATGAAGGTGTGGAATCTGAACATCTGAGTAAGTCATCTGCTAGCTCTGACCACTTCGGGCATTGCTGGGAGATACCTAACAGGTCACTACAACAACACAACACACACTGTGACCTGCTTGTTCCCCAAGACCCACATGACAAAGACTTTCTCATACCTTAGTCTACGGATACATTATTCAGTCCAGGTTACAATCGAATTTTACAGGACAGAATTTGACTACATAGATATTTATAACATGAGTGCAGTCAAGAAAAAAGCTGCAAGTCAGAAGAGCTGTTTCCATCCTGTTCAGCTGTGTGAACCTGGAGAAGTTGTCTAACACCTCTGGGTCTCGGTTTGTTCATCTGCGAAGTGGGGTGCTAGAGCCCTTCCCCTCCCCCCAACTCCTCTCTCTGTTCTCAAGTGGATCCCCAGATGGGAGCTCACTGTGGAAACGTAAAAGCAAAGGGAAGATGTGGCTCTGAAACAAATCAGAGAAGTGCTTGAACTCTTAATTCAATCACATGTCCTCGTGAAGGGACTTGTCCATGGGTTTGATAAGCGTCGTCAAAGGCCAGTTATTTGTACCACTCGAGAGAAGTAATTTTTAGATGATAGTCTTGGAATAAGCTCAAAAGGAGCCTCAGATCACTTCCAGTTTGAATAAGAAGTTGTTTTGGCTTGGTTGGAGCCATATGCCCTGCAGAAGTCACAATGACAAGTCAGTGTTCATTGTAGTGGTTGGTCTGGAAGGGCTGCTTCATGAGTGTGAGCTGTGTTCTGTCTCATACTCTCAGCCAGCAGTCGCCAACCTTTTTGGCACCAGGGACCAGTTGGAAGACAGTTTTTCCATGGACTGGGAGAGGGGTGGGGACAGGAGGCGGAGCTCAGGCAGTACTGTGAGTGAAGCGTCTGCTTGCTCACTGGTGCTCACCTCCTGCTATGTGGCCTGGTTCCTAACAGCCCACAGACCAGTACTGGTCCACGGCCTGGGGGGCTGGGGACCCCCACTCTAAACAATATCATTAATATCTTTATCCAAAATACACTTGAGTTTTATATACTTATTACAGGAGAGACAAGAACCAAAATTTGCCAAGTACTCTCTCTGGGCTGAGCACTTATTAGGTGTTTTGCAAACATTCTGTCATTTCAACCACGAGTCAACTTTAAAGGGTAGGTCCCACTGTCCCCATTTTACAGGTGGAGAAACTGAGACTCAGAGTGGTTATGACTTGCCCAGTTCACATCACTAGGACATGAGAGATCTGAAATCAAAACTCAGGTCGTCTGACTTTGCAGCCCATGTTTTGTCTTCTATAACACCATGCTACCTAGAAGAAAAAAAATGAGAGTGAATGGTTAGCCAGCAAGTTAGGAAAAGGGATATACAGTGAGTAAAAAAGCTCACCCATTCTATGCCATTCTACAATGTCCACTTTCCAAATAATCAGAATGTGACCAAAATCTTCGATACTAAATCCCTAATAAACATAAGCAATCTGACTTTGATGATCCATAAGGTGCTTTCAAATTTTGCTAGGCCTTGAAGTTCTCACAAACAATACTGATCACCAGTGCACGACAATGCAGAAGAGAGAAAGGCAGGTAACAGAAGTGAGCCCACCTGCCTCCACGCTGCCAGGCGCTGCATGGCTTTTATTGGCTTTCAGGAAACAGGTGGAAATGATCGACATGGTCCTGCCTGTTTAGACATGTATCTGAAACACATCCATTCTCCTGTCCAATGAAAAGAAATCCATTCGAAAGGGTCTAACCTTTCACCAATTCTGCCCTTAAAATCCTTAAACAGTCACTGTGCACAATATTTTTGGCAGTCACAGTCTCTGCCATAAAGTGCAGCTGAGCACAACTGGAGAATATAACTGGTATTTAAATGCCCCCTGGTTGGTGGATCAGATTGCCCGAGGCGGTGTGGCTGGTGGAGGGCCAGGGATCCGGATCTGCGGCCAATGGCTGCTCGTGCCAAGGTTCTTGACTGGTCTGTCCCTCTGCAGTCTTAGTGCTTATATTCCCGGCAACGTTAAACAACGAATTATCTGCAAGCAACCATGTCGAAATATGGAGCTCAGTATTTGAATCTCTCAGAAGCAGCCAACTTCAGAGAGGCAGTTCGTGGCCCGCTACAGCAGACTGGGGTGAAAGTTGTACCGAAGGCTGGAGAAGAGCCCGATGTGTTTTACGAGGTTGGGTTCCACCACATAGGCCCGCTCCCCCTTGGCCCTCAGCAGTGAGTACAGTGCCATGTCCTTGCCAAAGCCCTGGTGGCAGTACACCTGGGACAGGTAGGTGAGGGTCCGGCGGGCCGCTGGGGCAGGAAAGAGCATGGCCGGGGTACAACATTGTGAAGCCGGGACCACGCTGTATAGGGAAGGGCTCAGCCGCCGCAGTTCCAGGAAATAGTGCCGGCCCACCAGCTCCACCAGGCCCATGCTATACAGGGAGAAGAACAGCATGACGGGCCAGCTAAACCCTGGACGGCTGGCAAACCGCATGTATATCCAGGTTAGTAAGGGCCCCAGCAACATGCCCACACCAACCCACTCCAGGATCCGCATGGGCTCCGGGTTGATATAGTGCTGGAGCCTCTCGGGGTGATAGAGCTTTAGATAAAGGGCATCTCTGAGGTGTGGCTCAGAGAAGCGAGCCCGCAGAAGGTGCTCCAAGACTGGGAAGATCTGCTCTTCTGGAATGGCATCGTCTTCCACCATCAGGACATAATCTGGGTTGTAGGTCTGCAGAGACGACTCCAGGCAATAGACATAGTCCTGCTTCTCTTTCTCGAACGAGTTGGTGGAAGGGTCATCGCCGTAATCGTCCTCAGTGCCCTCATAGCGGTTGGCCACGGGGACATACTTGGACAGCAGCTTGGCATCGAGATGGCTCACACTGCGCTCCACATTGCACAGGAAGAGCTGGTGCCCCTCGCACTGGGGGCCGCACTGTTGGAGAAGCCGGTGGAACTGGGACACCACCTGCAAGACGTAGTGGAAGCCAGGTTGCCTGTCCACCGTGACGATGGTGATGACCAGCCAGGGCCGTGGGGTGGCCTGCCAGACAATGGGCACTGAGCCGTTGGCGGAGGGCAGCTCCTCGAAGTAGTGAAGGGCAGCTTCCCCCTCCTTCAAGCTTTGTTGCAGGAACTCTTGGCTCATTTGGTTCAGATGCCAGTGGCGAAGGTAGAAGTAAGAGTGTAGAAGCCGGTGACAGGCCAGGGGGGCCAGCAGGCCAAATGTCACCACCGTGAGGACGAAGAGCTGGACAGCGGTGCTGCTCCAGGAGAGCCTCCGGAGCCTCCGGAGCAGCATGGCAGCTGGAGAGGCTGACGTGCTCATGAGGCCAACTTCCGGTCAGGTCTGGTCCCAGGAACAAACCATCCTGGACCTTAGGCCCAGATCAGTGCAAGTCAAACCTAGAGAAAGAGAAGCAAGAGAATGGTAAAGGGCTTTTCAAAATCCAGGGTAAGAACTCAGTGCATAGCAAACCAGAAATTCCAGTTCTAGGCTGGGTAGCTCCTAGAGACTTAAGTATTTTCTCCAGTACACCACTCTTTAGTTGTAATGATCTCTGGGACTCCTTTCTCCCTTCTGTGAGTAATGAGACCTTGGTACACCCAACCAAGTCTCCACATCTACAGATGCTTAGTTAGACTTACAAGGTGCCAGTAAGCCACCAGGCACACAAGCTCATTAAGTCAATTTAGCAGCTACAGACACGGGTTGTTAAAACAGATGCAAAAAAGCAAGACTTGACACACAAAAAATAAGTTCCAACGTAAATGCATCGTAAATACTTGATGCGACTTCTGAAAACTCGGTCCTGTCTGCACATCCCAAGCCCGCCAAAAAGGACTCTTTATGGCTCCCTGCAATGTCTTTGTCAAGATCTTCCATCCTTACTTCTCTAATCTCGTGCCGCTATACTTAAAATGGCATATTAATTTAACCCTGATTATTCTCCCATTTTGTTTTTTACTGCCCTGGAAACCAATGAGAGAAAGGATCTTCCCCGGTGTACGAGAACTCCAGAGCCTCAGACTTCTGGAGAAAAGGAAATGTCGGGGGCGGACGGAGGTGGAGATGGACGAGACCGTGGCCCCTGGCCAGTTCCAGAAAGAAATGTTGAGCGACACAATGACTCGGAAGGCGGGCCTGCGGTCAGGCCCGTGGTCCGGATCCTCGCTCGGCCACTCACTTGGTGGGAGGCCACTTCACTCCCCACAACTTGGATTCCTGACCTGGGGAATGAAGACAATAATAATACTGATCGCACAGTGTTACTGGGAAGATTAAATGTGTTACAGAACAAAATAATGAATAGTAAAAATTCCCTTAAAATACACTGTGAGTACAAACTCAAGTAATATCTTAAGACTAAGCAGGCCTAATGATCTGAGGGAAAACAGATTCACAGCAAAATAATAATAATAATAGTCCCAGAATTAAAAGGACAAAACCAGTAGGACACCTGTAAGGTCAATGCAAAACTAAAGGTATCTACAGAACAGAAGAAAAACCTCTTACTTCGGAAGCATACAGTTTGTTCACAGTTGGAGGAAAACAGCCTCCCTTGTGAATTCTCTGGAAGGACCACCCCGGTACCATATGAGGCTGCTGTGGCACCGTCTCTAGTGGTCTCATATCTATATTCTCTCCTTCTTAGGCACATAGAAGACCCTATTTCCTAGCCCATCTTTCAGGTGAGGTCATGTGACGAGGGCTTGCTGGTAAAGTGTGAGCAAAATGACCGGTGTGACTTCTGAGCCAAGGTGATTGAGAGCAGATAGGCCTCTCAACGCTCTCTTTCCACAGCTACTGTAATTGAACCAACAGCCTTGGTGGATCTACAGGAGGGTGGAGCCACCGGGAGGCAGCACCTGGTGTCCTTGATGGACTGCAGGGAACAGAGGCCCCTCCTACTGCTCACCTGCAGCACCCTCCCAACCCAGAATGGACTGTGCTGTGAGTTATACATAAACCTCTGTGTCTAGCAACTGATGATTTTTGGACTTGCTGGTTACAGCAGTCAGCCTCCCCTGCCCACCGAGTTGTGCGGAATACCAGACCTCTCTCCAGCACGGCAGGCCCGCAGATGACGTTGTTTAATTCTAACATTGATGAGATGACGCAGGAACTTAACTTTTGTTTGTATCAATTAGTCTACGGTAAAGCTGGTTTTGTTGTATGTTGTTTCTCTTACAAGTTGAAAGACCTATTGACGATGTTAAGTGAAGACTTACTATATGATGACATAGTAAGTGAAGACAGCAGAGAGACAAGTCTCATTTCAGCAACAGAGGCAGGCTACACAGTGGGACCCCAGATATGAGACAGACTAGCCTGGTAGTAGTAAGAGCTCTGAGCAAACTGGAGAGAGAGCTAAGTAGGGAGAGGTTCCAGTAGCACACAATGCCAGCTTGCTGGTTTGTGACTTCTGGAGCACTGCAGACTAGTGGCTTCTCTCTGGCATCTGCTCAGGGCAGTGGAGTTAATAAATCACATGGTAGTGAGGCAGGATAGTAAGAGGCTAAGCAAATTCCTGGGCAAGTGGAATGGTGAAATTGAGACAAGATCATTAAACAAGGCCAAGCTGAACAACTTACAGCCAGCCAGATGGTGAAATCGCAACACCTTATCTTCCCTGACACTCATTTGAATGCACCAGCACATTAAAAACACACCTGGAAAGCTACTCAATATTCTACTGAAACTCTACTCGAAGATTCTTGCCTGCAGAAAATAAAAACCTTCAAGCCAAAGACCTGCAGGCTCCAGAGCATGAACTTTTTACCTCCTCCTAGACTCCAAGGGTCTCCACCAGACTTGCAAGCAGGGAGCAGTGGGCAGCGGCAGCTCATCCCAGGCTTACAACCTGATCCTGTACGGCCCTCTCTTTCTCTGATTTCCCTGGCTTGGCTCGCTTCTGTCACTGTGACCTTCACTTCCACTGAGCTAACAGCAGCTTCACCTTGGCTCACTTCCTTTGTTTCCAGGGAGCCAAAGCAGAGTGCCGACTGCCTAGACTCTCTCCTGTTGTGGCTTTTACAGTCCTACCTTTGTTTCCCTGTCCCAGCCTTAATAAACATACTCTCAAAATCACCTGGGCCTGTGTTCTGAAATCTTTCCTACACGAAGTCAAGAGCCCACACGCTGCCAGCTGGCGTGAGCCAGACCCAGTTCAGGCCCGTCCCTGCCCAGAACAGCTGCACAGCCCCAGGGACTTGCCAGTCCTACATCATTACTAGTGGAAACCAAGGACTGAAACTGGGTTGGACTCACACTCCTGTTAAGTCGGCCTTGGGAACAGAGTCATTCAGGAGGCTTCCGGGTCCCCTCGTTCTCTCTGCCCACAGCTTGAAAAATGCAAGGCACATATCAAGTGCTAAGATGCCAAAATCCCTTATATAAAATGGTGCAGTATTTGCATATCACTTACCCACATCTTCCCACGTACTTTAAATATCTCTAGATGATTTATAATACAATACAATGCAGATGCTATGTAAATAACTGTTACACTGTTAACATTCAGGGATCATCTTCCTGGAAATTAAAAAATATATATTTGACCTGTGACTGGCTGAAACCACATGCAAAACTCCTAGATACAGAGGACTGAGTATTACAACATCACTAATCATCAGGAACATGCCAATCAAAACCACAGTGAAGTATCACTCACACCTGTTGAGGTGTCTATCATCAAAGAGGTCGGCTGTAACAAATGTGAGCACGGATATGGGGAAAAGGAACTCCTGTATACTACCTGTGGGAACATGGACTGGCACAGCCGCTCGGGAAAACAATATGGAGACTCCTCAGGACACTGAAGATAGAACGGCTCTGTAATCCCACTTCTGGGTACGTAGCCACAGGAAACAAAACCGCTGTCTTGAAGAGTTATCTGTACTCCCATGTTCACTGCAGCATTATTCACAACAGCCAACGAGCTAAGTGTCCCCCAGCTGGTGAATGGACAAAGAATATATGGTATACACTATATGCAATGAAATATCACCCAGCTTTTACGAAGAAGAAAATCCCATTTGTGACAACGTGAATGAAACTAGAGGTCATGATGCGACATGAAACAAGGCAAAGAAAGACAAATGCTGCATGATATCACTTAGAAGGGCAATCTTAAAAAAAAAAAGTCAAACTCACAGAAATGGAGCGGGGAGTGGTGGGTGCCAGAAGCTGAGGGGCGAAAAAAATAGGGAGAAGTTGGCCAAAAGCCAGAGGCTTCCAGTTATAAGTGAGCTCTGAGGACCCAACGCATAACCTGGTGTTTACAACTGGTAACAGTGTACCCTGTAACTGAAATTTGTTAAGAGGGTAGAACTTAAGAGTTCTCACCAAAAGAAAAAAATATGTTAAACTCTATACACAGATATGGGAAAACTCTAGGATAAATCTTCAGTTAAAGGAGACATAAGAAATGCGTATAGCATGTTACCATTTGTGTAAAAAAAGGGGGGAAACATACATAAAACTACTTGTATATACATAAGCTACTTTTCAAAGAATATACAAGAGACTGGCAACCTTGCCTCCAAAGGCAAAGTTGGGGAACTGGGTGCCGAAAGACGGAGGCGAGATAAAAAACGTTTTATTAGATACCTATTTGCACCTTTTGACTTAAAGGTACTGACTTACAGAAAATAAATTTTCAATTTTAACATATTTAATATAATATCATTGCCCTGCCAGCAATTCTCTCTATACCAGTAGCTTGTTAGATTCCTTGCTAGTCACGGTGTGCCCAGCCTCCCCCATCAGAACTTACCCCCATGGATACCCAGCACTACTCGTCACGAGAGTGCAAAGTCCCCAATGTTTATTGAATGAGCAAACTGAGGACACACCCTTACACTCAGCTAGGACTGGAAGGCCTGGAAAGGCACTGAAAGCACCAGGCCGCTGGCTTCCTGCTTTACTTTTCCAGGATCTTGCTAAGGAGCCTGGTGTGCTTGCCTGGCTGGCTCCAGAATTTCTGTACAAAAGAGGCTTGTGTGTTCCAGGTAACAGAGGGGAGGGAGAGGACTTTCTTAAAGCTATGTTTATAAAGCAAGCACAATGATTTTCCTTAGATTTCATTATTTATTGGGATAGAAACTATAGAACCTAGTGCTGATATAAAGAGGGCTTTTAATCCTAGGCAACTTCCCTACTGGGAACAATAAAGTCATTAACAACACAGAAGTACTTTGTTTTAAAAAGATACTGTGAGAATGCTATTCTATGGACAGTAAGCAAAGGAGAGGGAGTCAGTTCAGAGGACACAGGGTCCCTGCCTGCACCATCAGCTCTTGCTGGGGTGGTAACAGCCACAGATCTTCATTGCTTACACGCATTTCTTGCTCACTGGTCCGTGGATGGCTGTGGCTCGGCTGTGTTCAGCTCCAGACTGCAGGTCACAATCAGGACATCGTGCATACCTTTCATTCCCAGTCAAGTGGCAGAATGGCCACCCGGGCATGCTCTTGGTGGCTGACAGCTTACACAAGGATCAAAATATGCAGACATAGATCAAGTCCACTCACCATACACTGGCCAAAGCCCCGAGGCACAGAAATTAACTCTCCCGAAGAGCAGAGGAAGGGGAAGGCGAAGATTCAATAGAAAAGGAAAGCAGGGGGCAGATCTCTAAGCCCTCAGGAAAAAAAGAAAGGATCTAGCCATCTGCTCAGAGTCTGGGAAATTTCTCAAATGCTTAAGGCATCTGGTTCCCTATCATTATATATTCGCATGGGTCAGGACAGCCTACAGCACTGACCCCAAAGTCCCAAGGGGGTTATAAAAACTGAGGTTTAATTCTTACTCATATTACTTGTTCATTATGGGTCCACTGTCTCTGCTCCATGTCATCTATACTCTGGGACCCCGGCAGACAGAACTGCCTCTTCCCTGAACGTGGCTGGTTTTGTGGCAGAGGGCCAGAGACAAATAGCGAATCACAAGCTGGATCTCAAAGCAACAGCTCAAAAACCACACATACCATGCCCACCGGCATTTCAGTGACCAGGGCAAGTCACGTAATAACTCTTAAGTGCCACAGGGTGGAGTTATATAATTTTCCACAAGAAAGGGGGTACCAAAAGACATTCGGCCAACCCTGAAATCAATGGTTAGGGGAATATAGGTCTCTTCAGGGAGGGGCAGAAAGACGTCTTAACAGTAACGCACTCCCGCCTTGGGCCACGGGAGCCGGGACCAGATCCTTCACTCAATCATCAGACGACAAGGTTGTCTAAAATCCAGCTACACAAAGTTACGTAGCCTTTTAGGACCACTTTCTTCTTAGCTTTTTAAAAGCTCTTCTTAAAGGATTTAACCAACTATTACACAGTAGCATGTGGTGTTCAATAGCACCTAAAATTTAGTTCATTTTTTAAAAATCTGGTTTGAGATCACCAGTGTTAGGAAAACAGACCTAAAAACATAAAATTTTCTTTTATTTTGAATCATCACCTGAGGATATGTTTATTGATTTGAGAGAAAGAGAGAGAGAGAAACATTAGTGGGCTGCTTCCTGCACGTGCCCAGACCAGGGCTCAAATCCACAACCTAGGTGTGTGCCCTGATTGGGAGTCAAATCCACCACTTTTGGTGTATGGGATGAAGCTTCCATTAACCGAGCCACCTGGCCAGGGCACAGAATTTTCAATTGATAGTTTGAAGGACGTTCTCTACTCCCAGCCGTCCTGGGGGTGGGATAAGCAGAAGGCTATGTCTACGTTATCACTCTAATGGCCTTTTCCCAGAATCCCACAGTAACCATGGTGTTGGGTGCTCAGACCCACACTCCAATGACGCTGTTCACTGATTGGCAGTGGTGAGGCAGCCTGGAAACAGCTCTGCCCTCACAGCCCCTAGTCTAAGGCCCAGTGATGACTGAGATTCTTGTCTATCCCTTGTACTTTGAAATACAAGCAGTGCCTAAAAGCACTGGGTTGGCCCAAAAGGTCATTTGTTTTTTGCGATAAGATGACTCTAGTAGTACTTAGTTGTCTTTAATTTCATTTAAGACAATTTTGTTAGGTTGTATTATGAGAGTTGTCATCTCACCGTGCACTTAAAAAAAAAACAAAAACTGCCCTGGCTGGTGTGGCTCAGTGGACTGAGTGCCAGCCTGGGAACCCAAGGGTTGACAGTTTGATTCCCAGTCTGGCACATGCCTGGGCTGCAGGCCTGGCCCCGGGGTGGGGACTTGCCGAAGATAACTGATGAATGTATCTCTTGCACATCACTGTTTCTCTCCCTCTTTTTCTCCCTCTCCCCCCCTCTCTAAAAATAATTAAATGGAATCTTTAAAGAATAAAATAAAAATAACAATCAAAATTGGTTTTTGTGTAGCCATCTTAATATTGAAGATGGAGGAAACTTAGGGACATTTTTGGCATATTACGCTTTACTATTTCAAGGGAGATAACAATGCAATGGAAACACAAAAGATTTGTGCAGTGTGTGGAGAAGGTGCTGTGACTGATCGAATGTGTCAAAAGTAGTTTGCAAAATTTCAGACTACAGATTTCTGGCTGGATGATGATGTTCCACAGTAGGGCAGACCAGCTGAAGTTGACAGCAATCAAATCAAGACACTGAGAACAATCAATGTCATATACCACGTGGGAGACAGCCAACACACTCAAAGTATCCAAATCCATAAAGTTGTTGGTGAAAATGAAAAATGTGTCTTATTTTACAGAAAAAAACTAAACAAGCGTAGATTATGCTTGTTACCATGTCTAGGATGGAGCTGTCAGGGAAGGCAATAAAGGACAAAGACACCAAGAAATGAACAGGAAACAGGGCCAGGATGAATACAGGGAGGGACAAGGACAATCACATTTTAGTGCTTCTGAAAATTAAGCTGAGGGGCCACAGCAGTACGGGAGGCAGAGGGAGCATCAGGAGATGAGCACGACAGAATGGCCGCAGTGTCCCAAGTCAGCCCTCCTCCAGGAATGGCACCACCCCTCTCTGAGCGCCTGGGTCCCAAAGACCAGTGAGTTCTGACTTCTCACCCCTATCACTCACTTCCCAAGTCCTAGCCATTCCACCTCCCCCGTCTCTCTTCTCACCTCCCCCTCCCGTTGCCATGCCTTCTTCACTGCCAATGCCGGGCCATCCCTCATCACCTCCATCCAGGCCAGCTGACTGCAACAGGCTCCCAACAGGCTTCTGACTCCTGGAATGAGCTGTTTTGGTCCCAGTGAGATAGGAGGGAAAGAAGTTAGGGGGAAATGCCGACGAATTGATGGAGGAATTAGGAGCCTCACAGCCTCACACCAGAGCCCCCACCTCCGTGTATGATCAAAGGGCAAAGGGAAAGAGTTTATCAAAGCAGAAACCCTGCTTGTGGTAGAAGAAGTCAAGAAAAACAAGGCCCCTTCCCAACCAGAGGCAGAGTCAGAATCTGGCGCCAGAAAGCTGAGACACAGCTCCAGCCTTGGAAACACGTCGAAGTCCCACCTCATGTACAACTCATTCCAGAGCTGGTCCCTGTTCGTTTGGACCGGTACTTCCACTGCTTTCAGAGCAGTGGTGCAGTCCTGCCTCTTCCCCTTTCTCGACTTGAATAGAACTTGCTTTGGCTTCACTCTAACTCACTCTTGAAGCTTTTGCTGGGCGAGCCAAGAACGTGGAGGTTGGGAGACAGGTCCCGGAGAAGTAGGCACAGGGCCAGTCCCTGGCACCGAAATGACCGGTAACACCAGCACACGCACTAATTAGGTGCATTTATGTGATGAAATCACTTGATCTCTCTGAGCCTACTTGGCCTCTCTGCCAAAGTAGAAAAACACAAAATATCTCATTTACAGAGGTGTTGTGAACGTGAAATGAGACAACAACTAGTCCCTCTGTCAGGCACAGGACACTGGCAAATGATGGCAACGTTCAGGTGTCCAACCTGTGGCCCGCGGGCTGCATGCAGCCCCGGATGGCGGTGAATGCAGTTCAACACAAAATCATAAATTTACTTAAACATTATGAGTTTCTTTTGTGTGATTACGTGTTGCAGTGTGTTTAAATGTGTGGCCCAAGGCAGCTCTTCTTCTTCCAGGGTGGCCCAGAGATGCCAAAAGGCTGGACACCCCGGTATGGTCTGTCCATTCCGCGCTCGGCAGCGTATGTCTGAACACAGCGCTCTTACTCTGCAGAACTGTTCAATGGTTCCCCAATGACCGCTGAGTCAAGTCCAAATTCTTCTCCAAGATTCTTCACGATCCAGTTCCAACGATCTCTCCAGACCCATTTCTTCTCACACAATCCTCAAAGCTCAGCTCAAAAGGGGCCTCTTCCAAAAGCCGACCCGATCTCCTCCAACCACAAACACCAATCCTTTTTCTCAAGTGCTGAAGCCCTTTACACGGACTTCAGATGAATGTCATCCTTGAGGACATTCATTTGTCTTCTTTGTTTGTTTATTTATTTATTAATAGCTGTAGCTTGAAGGCTTTAATGCTATCATGCATACAGGATTACCAAGTCCATACAGGTGTACTGCCAGGAGAATAGTTGGAGATTTGATAATATTCCCAGTAGAAAGATCAATATCTTTACCATGTTTTCTTTCTGCTCTCTGATGAAAGTAAAGGATTCTATAGAATGATCAGGAAACATCACACATGGGGTTGGCAAAAGTAGGTTTACACTCTTGCCCAAAGTGTGCTTGAGTATAGCAAGTAGACTACAAGAATGTATAAATAGTGAAGGCCCACAAAGAACAACCGTAAACCTACTTTTATGCACCCCTGTGTTCGGTCTCTGCTGGAGGAAGTTGTGCCCTGGCTTTAGTTTTTGTTTTTTTTCCCTTTCTCTACAAAGGCAGAAAGCTGCAGGAGGGCAGGGCTGGCTAGGGAGAGGTGGATGGGTAGGAGGGGACATTTTATCGTTGCTGGACTTTAATCGTCCGTCATTGTGCAGGGTGCTGCACCCACTCTTCTGCGGCTGCTCTTCCCACCGATGCCTTTTGGTTCAGCTCTCAAACTGGGGCTTGAATATCGAAGGAAGCTTTCACCTTATACTTTACACTGTACCTATTTATAGCTACCACTTATTAAGCTCCAAATACATATCCAAGTTCTGTTAGACTCACATCTATTTCTTCTGACCAAAATAGCAACTCTCAAATAGCAATGGAACTGATCACATTTAGATGGAGGGGGGGAAAAATGATGAAGAAGCTACCAACTTGCAGAAGGAAGTTTAAGCACAGGACAGATGTCAAAGCCCATGTTTTTCTCCTGATGCCTCCCACAGCTTTACTCATGGCCCTTGACTTATGCCCCAAGGAACTTAGAATCCCTTACTAGTGGGTTTAGTCTGATTTATCTTTGTTATCCTCACAGACCATAGTCAAGTCATTTGACCTCTATGGTCCTCAATTCCTCAGCTACAAAATTGGGAGTATCAAAATGCCCCGTTACATAATGCAGAGATCAACTCATCTGTAAATGTTTGCTAAGCACCTTTTATGTGCCAGGCAGTTTTAAGCATCTTACCGATCCACATAAAAAGCCTATGAGAAGTACTATCATTAAGTCCCTTTTATACCTGAAAAACTAAGGTAAAATTAACTTATACTGAGGTTAACAAAGGTTTTAAGTGGATGGCAAAACTTGAACCCAGGCAGATGGGTTCCAGAACCCATGTTCTCACCCAATATGCAATAATATCTCTGCACAGATTGGGAATGCAAGAAAATCAACTGAAAAAACATTAGAAATGATAACAGACTTTCAGAACATGGGCATGTACGGAATTCATATGTAAAAATAACATGTATAATATATACTAGTTGGTTTTCTCTAATCAATCACCAAATTAATTAATGGGAGAGCAGATACTAGACAAAATGGGGGGGCAACTAAACTACAAAGAAATAAATTTAAGAACTATGCAGAAAATGCACACACACTATAAGAAGGACATTTAAAAAGTCTTCAATAAATGGAGAAAAACAACTTTTTCCCAGGCAGAGAGACTCAATAATGGAAGAGGAGAGAGAGGTTTTTTTCTCCTGAACATCTCTGTATTTAACACAAGGTCAATTCAATTTGTGGCCCAGTTCAACATACGGGTACTTTGTATAAATTGGTGTGACCTTTGCAGTACCTATAAAAATGTTGTACGTAGCCTTGGATGGTCTGGCTCAGTGGCTTGAGTGCTGGCCTTCGAACCTAGGATCAGGGGCTTGGTTCCCAGTCGGGGCGCATGCTTGGGTTGTGGACAGGTTCCCAGCTGGGGACATGCAAGAGGCAACCCATTGATGCATCTGTTGCACACAGACGTTTCTCTCCCTCCTTTTCTCCCTCCCTTCCCCTCTCTCTGGAAATAAGTAAATAAATAAAACCTTAAAAATAATAACAGTAAAAATGTTGTGTGTACATCCCCTTCGACATAGAAATTCTACTTGTAGGAATCTACCCTGCAGAAATGCAAGCACATGGTACCAAAGATGGACAAGAAATGTTCAGGGCAGTTTTGTCCGTAATAGAGAGAGAGAGAGAGGGAGAGAAGCAGGAAGGAAAGGAGGGGAAGAAAGAAAAACACACTGCAGGGCAAGAAAATGCCTGGCAACGACAGGAAACAAGTATTTAGGATAATTACACAAGAGGATAATACAGGGACATTGAAAAGAAAAAGGTTTACATATACTGACAAAAGAGTCTTAGCAAGGTCTCCCTTCTGAACGGGATGTTTGTGTTCCTCAAAATGTGTCAGTTAAAACCCTGATCCTCGCGCGGGTGTGATGGTGTTTGGAAATCCTGTCATTGGGAGGTAACTAGGGCCTGTCCCTGCAGCTCTCCAGCTGACATCAGTGCTTTTGAAAGAGACAGCAGAGCTTGCTTGTGCACGGCCAGTGAGGACACAGCAGGAAAGGGGCCATCTGTGCACCAGGAAGGAGGCCTCACCAGAACCCAACTACTGGCACCCTGGTCTCAGGCTTCCAGCCTCCAGAACTGCAAGAATTGTTTCTGCTGTTTAAGCTACCCAGTCTATAGTAATTTGTGATAGCAACTGAGCAGATGTAAAAAGTCTCTACAGGGAAAATGCCAACTATGTCAATGCAAATTGTAGAGAAATATTCATAGTATGGTCACTGTACTTTAAATGAGGAGTACAATTGGGTGAAGGAGAGATGGAGGTAAGGAAGGAGGTTTCCTGTTTTGCTTTCTATACTTCTGCAAAAAGCATGTATTGCTTTTATGACTGTTAAACGTTCAATTTAACGAATACTGAGTCCTGTGTCAGGTACTGGGAGGGTGGACATGACCCTTGTTATCAAAAATCCAGTGGAAATCCAAACATGGTTTTATTTTGGTGGAGTAGGGAGAGGTTGGTTCCCTCAACCAAAGTATTCTAAAGATCATCTGGAGTCAGCCCTAATAAAAACTTCCAGGAAACGCTCACTTTGGTGGCCTGTATACAGATTGGAAGGATATATTGAAAAGTATTGTGGCGCTGTGCAATGATGACATTAGGTAGTACTCCATAATTTTATTAGTTGAGAGGGTGGTTACAGCTGACAAAATTTCATCAAAATAATACATTTAAATTGTGCATTTTACTGCATGTAAGTTATACCTCAATACTAAATTATACCTTAATTTTTTTTTAACCAAGGAAAATGATGACCCCGGGTAATAAGAAAGAATCTGCCAAATCAGACATCAAACCTGTTATAAACCTTCAGTAATTAAAATTTGGTGCCCCAGCACCAACATATACTGAAAAAGATGCAAAAATCCACAGATATAAATATGCAATAATTTAATCTCTTATAATTGTAACAATTGAAATCAGGAGTAAAAAGAGATAGGCTTAACAGTGGGGCTGCAACTGGTTAACCATTCAGGAAAAGTAAATTAGCTCTGCTCTCCAACTCAACCTAGAATAAATTCCACATTAAAACTTTTAAATGAAGCTTTAAAGTACATGAAAAATGACAGGATAATATTTATGTAGACTTGAGTTAGGAAAGGGCCTTCAAGCAAGGCCCTCAAGCATAAACCATAAAGAAGAACAGATTTTAGTAACTAAAAAAGGTAAACTTGTATGCATGCGGCCAAAGATGAAAAACTGACAAAACATTAGAAACTGAGAAAGACGGTACAACATAAACAACAGAATCACTACTTTAATGTGTAATATATAAATAACGCTTAAAAGTCGCAAGCAGAAACTCAGCCGAAAAGAGGGCAACAGAATTAACAGTCAATTCACCCACACAAATGCAAAAAGCCAAACCACATTGGTAAAGGTGTTGATTTCCCCTGGGTAATCAGACATGTAAAGTAAAAGAAGATACTATTTTTGTCCATGTTATTACATGAAATGTGTATATGCAGAGAACATTTTAAGATACCCAGAAAAATCTCAGCCATCTGGAAGATGAAGTTTTACATTATCTGTATTTTTCCCTTTACATTTTTGTTACCTCTTTTGTAATAAACTTTTCCGTTAACAAATTCTAATAATTTTAATAATGTTAGGTGTTAGACACACATAGTTGTCTCTCTTTTCATCTTTCAAAGTACAAGGTTCAGTGCACTCTAGAAATGCACCCCTAAAAGAAGCTATTTCCCCTTAAAAGGTTTAGTTCTCCAGCGGAAATACGTGCACGGGTTTCGTTAATGTTCTGCACAGTGAGTTAGTTCACTGGAGCCGCCCTGCGGACCCCAGCGAGGAATAAGGGAGCAGCAGGGGATGCCCAGGTCACACCCACCCTGCAGGAACACTGTGGGCGCAGTGCGACACCGGCGACACCGGCAACACTCGCGCCCAGGCCAGGAAGAGGGCAAGACTAACCGGGGTGGTCCTACTTATCCCTCATGGGAAGAAAATGGGAGAGGAAGGCCAGAATCCGGGATCTAGCGTCTGCCGCAGACCTTGGGCAGTAACTGCTGAGCTTGGGCCTCAGTTTCCCCAAGGCCAAGGCTAACGGTCTTCATTGCCACGCTGGCTACCTTTGCCTGGTCTTTCCGAGGGACGCCTTTCCTTGCCTGGTCTCCCTTTCTCGGCCCGGCGCTGCTAGGTCACCCGCAGACGCCGTCACCAAAGCAGCGCGTTAGGAGGGGTGCCCGGAAGGCCAGAGGGGTGGATGTGAGGCAGACCCTCTCGGCTTGCGAACGGCCATTAGACAGCCCGGCAAGGTTGGGCAGGAGCAGGGCGGGAATGCGGGGCGTCTTACCTTGACTCGCGCACTCCGGGCTGGCGCCTTTCTGTCGGCCTTGCGGCGCAGCCGAAGAGAGTGAAGGGTAAGGGAAGCGCCCTCGCAGCAATGCTCATTCATCCCCGTGCTTATGCCAGCCTCTGCCGCGCAGGGGGACGCCCTTCCGAGGCCCCGCAGTCTTGTGGAAAGAAGCTACCGGCGCCCCGGGCTGGCCACAGTGGAGCCCCCCTACCCAGAGCGCACGATCCAGGGCGCAGGCCCTTCCTGGTTGCGCCAGTCCCAGCAGCTGCTCACTGTGCCAGCTGCGGCCACCCCTAATCCTGTTGCGATGCCAAAGGGACTGGGAAAATCGTGCGCAGTGGAATCCTACCGAGTGGGGGCGGTCAGCTCCATCCCCTGCGCACTCGAAGGGCCATCGCCTCTGGTGTCGCCTAGTCTGGCCGAATCAATCCCCTGAAGGAGCCATTGCGGGACCCTAAAGCCCCGGAGGCGCAGGCACAGCGCAGTTTGGCGATGCGCCTAAAGAAACCTCACCTACTCCGGCGCAGCGCAGTTCCATGCGACCTGTGAGCTGCGGGACGACCGCAATCCCCAAAGCCAGCCTGAGGAAACGGGGAAGGCAAAAGGCGCCAACTGATGGGCAGAGAGGGAAAAGCAGGCTCCGGGAAAAGGAAGTTGAAATGAGGGGAAGGATTGAGTCTTTCCGTGGTGCACAGCCCCCAGCTTGCTGTCAATCCCGTTCTCTGCTGGAGGAATTTGTTTATGCCAATGATAAAAATAATAACGGACACCATTTCCACCACCAACCGTACCCAGCTTTACCCCACGCATCTTATGAACATACCTCTAGCTTTCACTTCACTCCTGTACATTAGAGATTACTATCCTCAACTTGCAAATAACGAAAGATTTGAGATGATCATTAGCCAGGTGCAACTCTTATTCCCAAAGCCAAAAATGTAAATATTTATTAAAAAGCAAAAAGGCTTGGTCTAACCAGATCACCTAGCAAAATATAGGATTTAGGTGTGTAGCTCTTTCCAGCTAGCTGTCAGTCTGTCCCAGGAATGTCTTTGGTGGTTCATTTGAGTCCGAAGCAGTACCCATGCTCAACTCTCAATTTTGACAGATAGGTGATAACATATCCATCTTACAGATGGAAAAATTGAGGTTTGACCAAAAGGACGATCTTGTCCAAGTGACAGACCTTGTCAATCTAGTCTACCAGTTAATAATGAAGTGGCTATTTACTTGGCACTGTGTAAAACACAGAATTCATACGATTTTAGTACTCATACAACCTTACAAAGAAACTGCTGTTACCATTCCAAGTTAAGGAAATGGGCTCAGAGGAGTTATGAATTTACATAAGGTTAATTCACAGCTATTTAGTGGCAGAGTTCAGGTTCAAATTTATATCTTTTGTCTACAGAGCCTTCACCTGTCTCCAAAACCATTGTTTTTTCCACCCACATTGTGCCACTTCTTGCTCCTTCTATTGCTTCTGTATTTTTGCCAAAGACGAATAGTGTATCTAACCCATATGCAGAGCTACAGGGCATTGTAACAACATCAAGCCCAGTATTGAGCTCATTTCCAGGCATCTTTTTGGGTGATGTAAATGGCATCTAACAAACTGAAGTCTGTATCAACCAGTGGCCGGCTTTTTGAATACAGGCCCACACCATACCATTTATGGATCCTGATGCTTCTCCCAAACAGCACCAGACATACGTACGAGGGGCAAGTTGGAGCTGCATATATATGTCACTCTGGCCACACTGGCCCTCTGGTCTTTCTCAAAGACACCAAGCTCAGTTCTACTTCAGGGCCTTGGTACCCGCTGTCCCTTTGTTTGGCATATGCTTCCTCTACATTTCCATGTTGCTTGCTACTTTGTGTCCCTGATCATCTTACACTCCTACCTCCTGTACTTTTCCCTTTTCTTCTCAGGAAATGGCAAATGAATGATTATGAACTTCTGGATCTTTGCACATGGTCACCTAAAATGAAAAATCCAAAATGAGAGGCAATAAGTGTTTATCTGGGATCAAAGAATTGCAATTCCGGAGCACAGCTCCAGGCAAAAATCCCATTGGTGTCCCAATTACAGGTGAAGGGTTCTCATGAGAAAAGGAAAGGAATAAGTACATGAAAGGAAGTATGAATTCCTATAGGTGCTTATAAGCTGAGCTACTCTTGGCTATAGATGATTGTTTTTTCATTCTGTCTTCAGATAGAGTCCGTTATCATCAGTCCTTGTGGTTAAGGTGTCCACTATTCTGCAGGCTTCACAAACAACAGTTTGTGAGACAATGTTCGTTCATCCCAATCCAAAGGTCTGACCCAGCTGTAACGTTGCAATGGTTACAGAAGCAAGGCAGATGAGGCGGTTCCGCTGGAATGGCAGCTCTGGTTCCATTTTGTCATGGCTCCATTTATGTCACTTTTCACACACAAAACCTCTAGGAGAGAGAACTTAACAAAGGGAGGAGAGCATCATGGGAAAGGCATCTGAAAAGTGGCTGCAATTACTAATGAAGAAAAGTGGGAAAGGAAAAGCTGAAAGCTGTGGGGGATGGAAATAGCAGCTCCAGAAAAGGAGGAGAGAGGAAGAAGAAGAGAAAATATTGAAAAAAAGAAAAGATAAATTTTTGAAATAAAAAAAAAAGGTGAAAAGAACTGTCAAAGAGAAGTCAGCAAAAAATGCACCGTTAAACAGTTTAGTGACATTTAAGAATATAAAAGGCAAAAAAGTCTAAAAGCTTACAGAGAAGAACAGATCAAATACAAAGGAACAAATATCAGATTACCATTAGATTTTTCAACCGCACTCATGGCTACAATAAAGGAATGGAGTAAGGTTTTCAAACTATTAAAGGAAGAAAACTTAGAATCCAGAATTTTATATACAGCAAACTTTTTCGGATGTGTGGGCATGTCAAACATGTTCTCAGGTAGAGCTAGGTCTCACTCTTGCACAGCAGTGCAGAAATGTGAACATGATCATACATGTCAAAACCATACAAAACCATATCAACAACTCACCAGAAAACATATGATTATTCCACGACCTTAACATTGTTTGGCCAGAACTTTAAGTGCTCTCTAGCTGTCAGTTGTGAAAACGTTCTTACTCTCTAGGAAAACGATAAAAAAAAACAAAAACAGTCAAACTAATATTTATTTAGTACATTATAATTTACATTTTAGAAACACTGAGAATTAAATATTTTATTTCTTTATTAAAAAATCAAGAATAATTTGAATACTGTTTCCCCTTTTCTTTGTATAAATTACGATGTATAAATTGTCTTCTAATAAAAGAAGTACTCTTTTGTGGGGGCAACATTTTTCGAAAGTTCCCCCATCTGCCACAGGTGAAAGTAAACAAGACTGAGACATCATCTCCTTGGGGAGGAGAGGTAGCCAGTTTCTCCGAGGAAAAAGGCCTTGAGCAGTGGCCAGTTTCTGAAGGGAAAAAGGCATTGAGCCCCTTCCTCCAAGGGCTTTTTTGGGGTTGTAACACACAGGAGTATAGGGCAGCAAGGATCAAACAGTGGATAACATTTCAAAGAAATCTGAGGGCTTAGTCTGAGTCAGAGTCTGTCGGGAAAGGGGGTTGTAGAAACTTTGGGAGACGTACTCATTTCCTGCTCGGACCCTTATCATATGAATGAAAGAACTCTTAGCAGAGCAGATTTCACAGGTTTATCAGAAAGTCTTTGTGATGCCAGATTTTTCCCCCTGGGATCCCACTCTAGCCAGGCAAGGAGCTGCAGTGCCTCCCCCATTACAGGTTTTCAGGCTTAAGGGGATTAGAGCCAGGAAGCGCCTCTCCCAGAGGACATGGGGACTCAGGCCATGTCACATAGCCAGGAGGCATGAATCTATTGCTCACTCTTTGTTGCACCGCCCCTCCCAGTCCTTCCATGAAGGCCTCCCAAGTGGTCGAGTTTGGCTTAGGTTGCTCCCCACTGTGAGGAGACTTACCCATCATGGACTTCATAGCATGCTTTGGGGGCAGGGAGGAAACTGAGGCAGCGTTTGCTACCAGAGACAAGCCTTGTCTCCAGTGGCTCACATTCCAGAGGTCAATTACTCATTCTTAGCCATGGGGTGGGGGGTGGGGATGTTAGGGTTACAATTACTGAAACCAGGCGGAGCGGTCCACAACATTCTTTCTTTTCTTTTTATAAGATTTTATTTCTTTATTTTTAGAAAGAGGGGAGGGAGGAAGAGAGGGAGAGACACATCATGTGAGAGAGAAACATGGACTGGTTGCTTTTCTTAGTGCCCCGGATGAACCCACGGCCCAGGCATGCGCCCCCCCTAACCTGGAATCTCACCAGCCACCTTTTACTTTTCCAGACGGTGCCCAACCAACTGAATCACATTAGTCAGGGCCACCTTTAGTTCTTCGTTGGCCACTTTGAGAATCTGTATCTCTTTGCTTAAATTCTTGGTGTTGCTACTGAAAAAAGCTTGTCTCATCAATATATAATTATAAGTGATCTTCATAACCACCCATGAGTCTGCATTTCCCCAAAATACTGGCCGTGACCTTGAACAAAACAAGGTTTTATTTTGTGCCGATCTCAGCCTATCAATAACCAGTGTTGTTGTTGGACTGGCTCTTGTTCTTATTCTGATCACAAGACACTCTTTTGCAATAACCATCAGGAAACTTTGAAAAAATAAAGGTTTATTATCTACAGGACCTGAAAATTACGCAGCACACCTGGAACCTCTCTGGTAGGGAGGCCGAGAAGGGGCATGGGCCTGGGCTTCTGTTTTAATTAGGGTTGAGGATGGGGCCTAGGGTTTCTGGACTTAATTGTTCCTGGTGATTTAAATCTAAAGTAAGAGTTAAGAGTTTAAAGCTCGTGAAGGGAAAAAATAAACAAACAAACACGTGGCCCAAATGGTCGCATACTGAAATCAATGAAGCTCTCTTAAGCAAAGGAGCCTCAGTCCCAGAAGGAGGAAAGGCAGCCTGGCTCTTTAAGTCTTGTTGCTGGAAACATGTTCATTCCATCCAGCTATCACTGAAGTAGATGCTTCTTTGAAGTTTATGCCTCTGCCACCACAGTTTAAACCCGGCACTTGCATTAAAAAAAGAAACAAACAACTGTCAGTACCTACACTACAGCATGACCTAGTGTTAAACAACAAAATTCAACTTGGTAAATTTGGAGATCTCGCTGGCTTTAAACAATTAAATTGGACGGCATCTCTGCTGGCAGGCAGGGAGATACTCCAAGGGGTTGCACAAATAGAAGCTTTTTATGGGAAGAGGGATGTGGCAGGGGAGTTTTTAGTAAAGGAAAACAAATGGGTTGGATTTAATGGATTATTTCTAGAGCAGAACATCTTAACTTTTGGGTGGAAGGGAATGGCAAGGGTTTTATCATGCAGATTGCCTCTTGTTCCTTTGGGAAAGGGGAGATGAGGAGAGGGCAATTGTGACAAATTACCTTACTGGTGCTTCACCAGGGAATTCGAGGTTGGTTGATTCAGATTATGTTTCTGGGAGAGGTTGAAACTTCAGGTAAATCAGGTATTATAAATAGGCTTGGTATCTTGGGCGTTAGCTCAATTGAAGCCTTTTGGGCCTGTTGTTCTGCTCAACACTAGCAAGTCAACTACAAGCAAGTTTATGCAATGAAATGGAATGTAAGTTTTAGTAACCAAGCACAACAGGGAACGAGGTACTTGCTCATTCATGCTTTATAAATGGAGCTGTGGGCAGGCTGCCGGCCTGGTCCCTGGCGTGTCCCTGGCCCTCCATGCCCCGCGCAGCTAGAGTCTTTCGCAGTTTCCCAGGCTCTCAGCGATCCCAAGCGGGAGGGCTGGCTCGAGGTGGGAAGAGCCGCTAGGCCTGCTCCTCCGCGCGACTGGTCGGCAGCACCGAGTGCAGGCCGCTGCGCCCTGCAGGCCGATTCTGCCGTGTCCTGTGGAGCGATGCGATGATGTTGGGCACTACGATGGCCCGGGAGGTGGGGTAGGCGCTGCTAACATTGCAGCATAGGGCACCCCAAGAGGACCAGGAGAACATGAATCCCGAGAAGGCGTCGCGCGCCCAGCAGCCTCAGGCCCCGGTGGGGCTGGCACTGCTGAAGGCCTGGAACCAGCGGGGTGCAGCACGGCCCAAGACGCCACGGGTTGCACTTCTTAAGGATCTTCCTATAACTGTGGAACATGCCATTGTTCCTTCCTAGAAAGCAAACAGTAAATGCATTTACCATTCATGTGCATGAAGCAGAAGAGACTCAAAAGAGGCCAGATGAAATCTAAACGGAATGCAAAGATGTCCTGGAGTTTATCTCAGCTATTACATGACCTGCACAAAGATAGCCACTGATATTTCTTGATCATGCAATGGATAGTAGTGCTGAGTCACCACACACTATGGATGTTGTCAATTGAATTGGAAGATGAAAAGCCAGTGAGTGTTAATGAAGTCCCAGACTACCCCGAGGAGGACATTCACACACACCTCAGGTAAATGGAGATTCAGTGTAAGCCTAAAGTGGGTTCCATGAAGAGACAGCAAGACATCACCAACAGTGTGAGGGCTGTCCTCCTGCACTAGTTAGTTGAAGTAGAAGAATATAAACTATAGAATGAGACCCTGCTCTTGGCTGGGAACTACGTAGGTAGGTTCCTTTCATCCATGTCTGTGCTGAGAGGAAACCTTAGGCTTGTGGGCACTGCTGCTGTGCTTTAGCCTCAAAGTTGGAAGACATACACCCCCCGGAAGTAGCAGAGTTTGTGCATGTTACAGATGATACCTGCACCAAGGAACGAGTTCGAAGGATGGAGCACCTCGTTCTGAAAGTCCTGGCTTTTGACTTTGCTGCATCAACAGTAAATTAGTCTCTCACCCAACACTTTCTGCACCAGCACCCTGCAAACTGCAAAGCAGAAAGTTTAGCCATGTTTTGGGGAGCGTTATGTTTAAGAGGTGCTGACCCATACCCTAAGTATTTGTCATCCGTTACTGCCAGAGCGACTTTCCTTCTAGGACTCCACACAGTCACGGGACAGAGCTGGCCTGAATCCCTGGTACAAAAGACTGGGTGTAGCCTGGAGAGTCTGACCCCTCGTCCCCTGGAGCTTCACCAGACCCACCTTGGAGCACCACAGCACACAGAACAATTAGAGAAAAGTACAAAAATTCCAGGCGTCATGGTGTTTCTCTCCTCTTCCCACCAGAGATACTACATGTATAACACAGGAAGACTGCCTTTGCTTTCTAAGAGTTAAATCACTCAAAGTACAAATTATGGCGTTACTTTTTAAATGGTTTTAATTTGTATATCTTTGGTACATGTAACTATCTTAGAAATGTGCCCAATTTTAAATGCTTTCATTAAGACTATACTGTCAGGGATCATATCTATAGTTCTTTAAATTCTCATGTTAAAATATTAATGATGCCAACTGTCAGGATAATAAGAATAAGAATTAATGAATTGATTAAAAAATAAATACAAACTGAGCTATAACTATGGAGAGCTAAGCTTCCTTTTTTAAAAAATATTTTTTTCTTTTATTGATTCTAGAAAGAGGGGAAGGGAGGGGGAAAGAAAGAAACATACATGTAAAAGAGGAGCATCCATCAGGTGCCTCTTGCACACGCCCTGCCTGGGGCCCGAACCCACGCCCCAGGCATGTGCCCTGACTGGGAATCAAACCCACCACCTTTCCGTTTGCAGATGACACCCAACAACTGAGCCACACCAGCCAGGGCCAGAGCTGAGTTTCTTAACCCGCCTCGGTTTGGAAGTCTCCCTGTTGGGGAACAGTTTATTTCTCTTTCAATAAAATATTCCTATCAAGTAAAACTCAGAATTTTCTTTTTAGAGAGGCAGTAAGTAGGATGTTTAGTGCAAGCTATTGTTGAGGTTTGGGGATAGCGGGCAGTTATTCAGACAGGAGCGGAGTAGGAACAATAGGCCAGCTACAGAAGTTCACCAGGGCGGAAAGCCCCAGGGACCTAGCAATGGGCAAAACTTGGAAAACAAGTGTTGTAAGGTGGGACGTCGCCCCCAGGGTGACCTTTCCTCCCCCAGCATATCATTGGTCAGGCGGTTTAGACCCTCTGGCTTTTTATATCACTGGTCTCAAGGTTCAAAACCTCTCCTGACCTTTCCTTTCCTGGCAAGATGCTAGGCATGTGGTAGAGCCCCTTAAAGGATGAACAAAGGGGCTGGAGAACTCCATGGAGCCCTAGCAAGACCACTCCCTCAAGCATTAAGCCCTCAGGTCCATGAAGTTCTGGCCCTCATCCAATAATCTTAAGAGCAAAGCTTGGGGCCTGTTGACTACAGAGACAAAGTTTTGGTCCAACTAGAGATCACTTCTAGGTCTCAGTTGTGTTTCAGCTCCAGGCCCAGAAAAGCAGCACAACCAGGTGAAGTGCCGCCATGGCTGACATCAGGGCCAGCTGAGATGTCTGATTCCCTGCCTTAGTGCCAACCAATGAAAAGGAGACCACAACCGTGTAAAGGACATACGTGGAAAGCTGGTGAAATTCTGTTGAGATCTCCCCTAAAATCCCCTGAGAACTTCCCCAAAATTCTCACCTTTAGAAACCAGGTAAAACCCCTTACCTTAAGACAAAGGGCCCAATGAGTGCACCTTCCCCCCCCCACCCCCGCCCCTGACCTCCTCTGGACCATGCCTTCACCTTTCTGTTCCCTCAAGGCGGGTACCTTTGCTTTCTTTCTCCTAAGCTCCAACGGTCCTTCGTTTGCCTTTGTAAGTTGTTTCCTGAGTTCACAAAGCCCAGCTAGCTCACTTCTTCTACCTCTGTGACTTTCTAAATAAACTTTTGCTTATATTTAAGTTTTTGGCTCTTAATTCTTTGTTAGCCAACCTCAAGGACCAAGGTCTAACATCTACTGATGTTCACCATTAACAGTTCTGGCTTTGTTTTGGGAGGTTTAGTGTATAGGCTGGTGACTGCCATGAACAATGTGTTTCTCAGGACTCACCTAAAACAGTTAAATTAATTGAACAAAGATGTCGTTTGACTGGTGTGGCTATAATGCCCCTAAGGATATTCAATCACAACTAGCCCATTAGGCTTAAGTTACAGCCAATCACATAATTTCCTTCTGTAACGGAACCCACGCTCAGCAGCCTGCCGCCACAAAAGCCATATTGGTGAGACAGATGCCAGCAAGAAGGAAAAAAATTTATTCAAGCCCTGGCATCTCCAGAAGATGGGTGGATTCCTGTCCTTATCTCTGGTCAATCCAGAAATTCTTACAGGGAGTTGTTGGGAATTCAGGAAGGGGAAAACTTCCCAAGAGAAGTGGGTACATGCTGTTTTTTGGGGGGAGTAAGGGGAGTGGGGACTGAAAGGGGAGTCTCACAGCCCTTCATTCTGGTGTTGACTTTCTATTTGCATTAGCATCCTGCCCTTCCCTGGGCACCTGTGGTTTATGGCCAGATGCCAGCTTATTTATCTCACATCTGTAATGAGAACCGAAGCACAGGCTTGACAAAACTTTGATTACTAGCTGGGAGATTTACAACTTAACATCTTAGTGGAGGCAGAGGCTTTTACAGCAGGGAAGGGAAGGAGAGCAGAGTGGAGACTGGAGGTGGCTATGGACCTGCGGGCAGTGCTTCTGCTGGTCCCAGCGTGGATCATTGTGCTCTATGTCCCTGAGTCTGCGCAAGTTGAAGGCAGACTGTTTCTTAGGGTTACACCGAGGATGAACTTTTGATTCTAGTAAAGTGTACTTAGAAAAGAAAATTTAACATGTAAACTCTAGCTTTGAAAGAAAAATCGGGTTAGAGTAACAACCTGGGTTTAATGTTTACTAAGATTAATATGGGTAGCTTTATCTAAGTCCAAGTATGGTCTATTCATTCCTCATTAAACTTGATTTGCTTCTGCGTTTCTCTGTGAAAGTCTCTCTGGCCTTGGCTGGCATGGCTCAGTGAGTTGAGCGCTGGCCTGAGATCCAAAGGGTCACTGGTTTCAATTCCCCATTGGGACACATGCCTGGGTTGCAAGCTAGGACCCCAGTGCCAGGCTTAAGGGAGGCTGCCTATCAGTGTTTCTCTCACACAACTATGTTTCTCTCCCTCTCTTTCTCCTATCTAAAATAAAAAATAAAAAATTTATATATGTTTTAAAGTCTCTGTAAGCTCCTTTTGGTGGAGCATTCCTAACACTTCTGGTTTGGAGCTGCCCAATTCAAATAGATTTTAGCTCAAATAAACTCTTAAAAATTTTAATATGCCTTCGTTTCTCTTAGCAAAGCTTAAGCCAGACTTTAGTCAGCTTCTCTTTTGTAAAAGAAGGGGATGTCTTTTAACAATAGCAACAATGCCCTCTCTTTAAATAACTAGGTTTGTGCTAGCTACTCAGTTTATGTATTAAACCCATTTCATGTTTATACATAAATAGTTAATAAATAAAATATTTGATTTAGAAAATGGATAAAAAAATTATAGTACATATACACAATGGAATTCTATGCAGCAGAGAGAAAGAAGGAGCTCCTACCCTTTGCAACAACATGGATGGAACTGGAAAGCATTATGCTGAATGAAATAAGCCAAGTATTAAAAGACAAATACCATATGATCTCACCTTTAACAGGAAGCTAAACAACAAAACAAACAAGCAAGCAAAATAAAAACAGAGACACTGAAATAGAAAACGGGGACAGCGATCAGAGGGGAGAGGGGAGGGAATTTAAGGGGAGAAATTTAGAGGAACAAGTATAAAGGACACAGGGACAATAACTAAGGGGGGTGGAAATGGGAGGGAGGTGGGGAGCATGGGGTGGGGTGGGCTGGGATGGGAGAAATAGACAGAAAACTGTACTTGAAAGATAATTAAATAAAAAAATTAAAAAAAAGAAAATGGAGTAAATAGGAGATGAGAAAGTAAAGACAAAGAGGAAACAACTCGAGTATGTCCTAATCTGGTGGTGCATTGGTTTTAAATATTTTTAATCTTTTATAAAAAGATGGATGCTATACATATGCTCCTGTAACCTGATTACCCCATCAGCAACACATTGTAAGTTTATTTCATGTTAACAAATATAGTTTTGATTGCAGCTTTAATGGTTAAATAGAATTCTATGTTATAAACATATCATAAAGTAGTTAGATTGATTCTAAAATTAAAAATTATAAATAATGCTATGATAAACATTTTTATAGTCATATTTCATCAATGACTTGCTTTTATTTTCTTTGAATACATAATTAGATTTCTGACTTCCAGCCAAGATGGAGGCATAGGTACATGTGCTTTGTTTCCTCACACAACCAAAAGGACAACAACAAATTTAAAAATGAAAAACAACCAGAACTACCATAAAATCAAACTCTATGGAAGTCCAACAACCAAGAAGTTAAAGAAACATTCGCCCAGACTGGTAGGAGAGGTAGAGATGGGTAGCTGGGGCGGGGAGGACAGGCAGCAAGGGGGCAGGTGGGGTGGGTGAGGCAGCAGCTGGTGGACCAGGCAGTCCCACATTCACATGCAGATAAATGGGGAGAAACAACTAGGGAGCAAGATAAACTGCACAATTCATGGTTCCAGCACGGGTTAATAAAGCCTCAAAACCTCTCTGGCTGTAAAAACCTGTGGGGTTGCAGCAGTGGGAGAAACTGCCAGTTTCACAGAAGAGTTTGCTGGAGAGACCCATGGGGTCACAGAATGTACACAAAACCACCCACCAAGGAATCAGCACCAGAAGGGCCCAGTTTGCTTGTGGGAAGAGGAGGAAGTGACTGAAAGCAGGGTGAGAGCCAAGCAAGTGACATTGTTTCCTCTCTGACCCTTCTCCTACATACAGGGCCATAACCCAGTGACATGGGTTGCCCCACTCTGGTGAATACCTAAGGCTCTGCTCCTTGTAATGTAACAGGTGTGTCAAGACAAAGAAATATGGCCTAAATGAAAGAACAGATCAAAACTCCAGAAAAAGAACTAAGCAAGAAGAGATAGCTAATCTTTCAGATGCAGAGTTCAAAACACTGGTAATCAGGATGCTCACAGAAATGATTGAGTATAGACACAAAATAGAGGAAGAAGTGAAGGCTCTGCAAAGTGAAATAAAGGAAAATACACCAACAGTGTATTTTCACACTGTGAACCAACAGTGAAGGGAAGGGAACCAGGACTCAAATCAATGATTTGGAACAGAAGGAAGGAAAAAAAAACATCCAAACAGAAGAGAATGAAGAAACAAGAATTCAAAAAAAAATGAAAGAGGCTTAGGAACCTCTAGGACAGCATTAAATATTCCAACATTTGAATCATAGGGGTGCCAGATGAAGAAGAGGAAGAGCAAGAAATGGGAAACTTATATGAAAACATAATGAAGGAGAACTCCCCCAATCTGACAAAGGAAATAAACATGCAAGTCCAGGAGAGTCTCAAAAAAACTGGACCCAAGGAGGAACACACCAAGACTCACCACAATTAAATTACCCAAGATTAAAGATAAAGAGAGAATCTTAAAGGCAGCAAGAGAAAAGGAGACAGTTACCTACAAAGGAGTTCCCATAAGACTATCAGCCGATTTCTCAAAAGAAACCTTGCAGGTAAGAAGGGGCTGGAAAGAAGGATTCCAAGCCATGAAAGGCAAGGACCTACATCCAAGATTATTCAGCAAAGCTATCATTTAGAATGGAAGGGCAGATAATGTGCTACCCAGATAAGGTCAAGTTAAAGGAGGTCATCTTTACCCAGCCTTTATTATATAAAGTGTTAAAGGGACTTATCTAAGAAAAAGAAAATCAAAACTGTGAACAGTAAAATGACAACAAACTCACAACTATCACCAACTGAACCTAAAAAACAAAAACAAAAAGGAGCAAAGCAAACAACTAGAACAGGAATAGAAACACAGAAATGGAGATTACATGGAGGGTTATCAGTGGGGAGGGGGCAGGGAGTGGCCAGGGGAGAAGGTACAGGGAATAAGAAGCATAAATGGCAGGTACCATATAGACAGGGGGAGGTTCAGAATAGCACAGGAAATGGAGAAAGCCAAATAATTTATATGTACAACCCATGGACAGAACTAAGGGTGGGGGATGCTGCTGGGAGGGGGGTGCAGGGTGGAGGAGGGTTAAAGGGAGAAAAAAAATGGTACCACTGTAAGAGCATAATGAATAAAATATACTTGAAAAAATAATAATTAAAAAGAAATAAAAATGTCTAAGCTAGTGTGAGAAAGACAAATACCCAGTGATCTTACTTATGAGAAGAACATAATGAATAAAATTAATGAATGAACAAAATAGAACCAGAGGCATAGAATCACAGAATGGATTGACAGCAGTAAGAGCGGAGGAGGAAGAGGGGGCTGTTTGAAGGAGGGTGAAGGGATTAGTCAAGGAACATACATGAAGGACACATGGACATGGACAATGGTGTGGGGATTGACTATGGAAGTGGGGGCGGGCTGGGTGAAGGGATGGAAGGGGGAAATGACTGGAACCACTGTAAAACCTAAAAATAAAAAATAAAAATAAAATGTCAAAAAGAAAGAACTCTAATTGCTGGAGTATTGGGTGTGACACATTTAAACTTTTAGTACAAATTTAAAGATGGACTGACACTCATTTTAAAAGGACAGCCTTCATAAGAATAAAAAAATACAAACCAAGATGTTCAGTTCTTCAGATATTTTAGCATTTTGCAGCCTGAAACCACACATCTCTGTGCTGTGATTTTAAATGTTAAGGTCGTATTTCAACAAGCTGATTTAATTACGGTTGGTCATCCGTCAGTTATAAGTGTCCACATACATAATTATTAATTAAAAAAAGCTAAAAAGGGGAACTGATGTCATCTTGGAAGAAACTAGTTTTCGAGGCTAACTGAACAATTGAAATGTCAGTGCAGTGTCAAAATGGGTTCCGTGGCTTGGACATATTCAAGTAATAATATCTTTATCACTATACTTTTGAAATTCCTATTAGCCTGGCATGCAATTACTTGTACAGCATTATTCAATTACAAGCTACAAATGAATCCAGCTTCTGGACTGGAACATCAGGTTTTACTTCAATTAGTAAAGCATAATGACAATCCATTGTGAAGGGTAAAAGTTACTAACCAGAACTAAGAATAGGGAAGGGATGTCACCCCAGCTTCCTCCCACCGGATCCAAATGAGATCAGGTGCTCGCTCTCCTTTATAAATGTCTTCGATGGGAAATAACACCGACACCCTGCAGTGAAGATCAAGGAAGCTTCAGTTGAGAACCCGTGAGAAGTCACATATCAACTAAAACTCACCATAGTTAATGTACAAGGTCAGTATTTCCGGAGGTTCTGAGAGTGCGAGAACAGTGGGCTGAGTGCCAGAAGCCTCGTGGAAGTGACGAGTGGGGGCGGGGGCGGGAGCCCCGAGAGGACTCCGGAGCGATGCTGCAGGCAGCCCCAGCTGACTTCCCAGCTTCGTGGGTAAAGGCGACTCGGTTAGTCACCAGTGTCGTCAGCCTTATTCTTCCTCTGAGGTGTGGGAGGGGTGCTCATCAGGCAAAATGCTAAAGGTTCGGCGGGTGCGGGACGGGAGCCCGATCATACACTGCAGCTTGTGACCTCCTTTTAACTGGACTTGGCCGCAGGCCTCGGCACCAGAAATTTATATCTGAAGATATCAGAGTGAATGTGAGTAACATCTTAGTACAAGCAATTTGTTAGGGTTAATGCATGTTTAAATTGACATACTATCAGTTATATTGATACCACTTTTCCTTTATTGATCACAGAATAATTTAAAAACTAGGCAATGAAAAACACCGATATAAGAATAATCATGAACTAGGCAGTATATATATATATATATATATATATATATATATATATATATATACAATTCGGTTATAAATAATATTTTTCAAGCTTAAATAATGTCCAGACCCCCCCTAAAGGAAAACAAATTTCTCATGGGCCAACTAGTATTTGCTTTGATTATTTATATTATAAGGTTAGTTAAAAATGTATAAACATAATCTGGACATAAATGTCTTATGCTTCTATAGCCATCTATAAAAATCAAACCATATTTATAAATTGAAGATAAATAAAGCCAAATAAGCTTCATATGAACAATATTAGATGTAACACTTAATGTTGGTTTGCCAAAATTAGGACCCTATTTGCAATGGGAAGATGGCACAATGTAGATTCATTGGTGGTCAGGGACCCATCATGTCACTTTTGACTGCTCACTGGGGAACAGGCCTCATCTCTGTCCACAGTGATTCTCCTGGGGCTCCTGTACATTCCAAGGGCGCGGGAGGCTGTGCTGGGAAACCTAATTGCCCCCAATTTTTACTCCAAGGGGTTGAACTGAACGAGCATGTTACCCTGGGCTGCGATAATGATTATTACATTTTTCAAAGTTTTGTGGGTTGTGTGTGTGTGTGTGTGTGTGTGTGTGTGTGTGTGTTGGGGGAGAGGGGAGAACATTTAAGTTCTATTCTCTTAGCAAATTTCAATTATATAATAGCTTAATTTTTGTAGATGAAAATGAGATCATACTATTTATACCGAGATGGTGGTTCATTTTGGCACCATAAAATTAGATATTTTTTTCACTGGGAAGCAGTGAAAAAATACTTCTTTTTAAAATTAATCTTGATTGTATTTTTCCCAATGACCACTAACCCCCTAAACTTCCCCTTCCCCAGCAATCACCACACTGTTGTTCATGCCCATGAGTCCTTTTTTAGCCAGCACTTCCTGATAGGTACCATGAATATTAAAATAATATCTCTGATTTTGCTCGTTTTGATTCCAGGTTCATCAAGGAGCCTTCTAATTATTTATGTATATGACTCCATGCACAGATCAGCTGCCAGGAGAAAAATCAAATACTGAAGAATGCAAGTGTCTGGTCTTATTGAAATAATTAACAAATAGGCATTTGGGTTAGGGTATTGCATATAGGTTTGGATAGCGAGTGTTTTCTTTAGTCCTTGATTACCTGTGGGGGCCCTACAATGTAACTGGTTTTGTGTGTGTGCCCCAAGGCAGGAAACAAGGTGACTTCACTACAGGAGGGTGGTATCTTTAAACTAGCCAGCCAGCCTTCCCTAGGGGGTTGCCTCCCTGCTGCACTGCATTTCAAGTTCTAACACTACCTGCCCTGTCAGAGTGGATGAGTTGAGCAACAAGAGCTCCGATGTTATCTAGAAAGTCTTAAACAGTGGAATAGAGACTTGAACTGCAGCTTAGAAAACTGATATGATTTAGCTGGGGTGACTCAGGTGGGGCATGGTGATTAATAAACAAAGGTGATATCATACAAGCAAACTGAGCTGCTAACTTTGACAGACAAAATGTAAGGTGGTTGGCATGGACTGGACACCGTGGGAATATACCTGTGGCAGGAAAAGAACACAGGAGGTAGGGAGTCTCCAGTACCACCATTTTCTTCAAGACAAGTGAGATAGGGATAAAAGTGGTATATGTACTGGAAAAGAAGCAATAAAATGAACAGTATTTGCAGATAATATGCTTGTTCCCCACCTCCTCCAAAAGAATCCAAGAGAATCATCAAGAAAGTAACATAGTAAGTCAAATGCACATATAGTGCATTTGACTGTCCTGTATAGCACTTATAACCAAATGGAAAAATATAATTTTAAAAGTCATATTCTAGGTGGAAACAAAACCTATATTCTATCTAGATATAAAAATGAAAGACTCATAACAAGAAAACCATGAGACTTTATGAAAACATAAAGGAAGACTTGAGCAAATGGAGAGACAGCATGTGTTTCTGATTGGGAAGACTAACTATCAGACATTTTCGTTTCTCCCTGAATTATTTCATAAATGTAATGCACTATATCGACATCTCAATGGAATTTTATTTGTGAAGTTTAAAGATCATTTTGATTTCCTGCTTTTGCACAGGGTCCATCTCTAAATACCATTACATGGGGGGATCACATATGAGTTTTGGGGTGGGGGGCACAATTGGGACCACAGTACAGGGTAACTGAAAGTGTTGGCGGATGGGCTCCTCTTCCATTCTCCTCTCCTTAGGATTAACAACAGAGCCCATAACCTCACTGTATAATATGATAATATTCTTACAAACTGTTATCTGAAGGGGTCAAGGGAGTGCCTGTGTGCTGGAAGAAGGAACAGCAAGTCTCCACACCTTCGTTTGCAGGAGTGGGAGCCCCAGCCCTCTGTTCCTTTTAGCAAGACTCTGAAGTGACGTTCTTCCACCTCTAGCCTGAGGACTTTCAGCACTGGTTATTTCTATCCTTTGGTCATCCAGGGGATGCTGTGGGGTGCTGTCAACATCTTCCCCACCTCCCTTTAAAGCTGGGTCCCCAGGTGCTGGGAATGTGGGACCTTAACAGCTCTCAGTTGAATTCTCCTCCAGAGTTTGCCCTTGGCTGGAGGAAGCCACCTAGATCAAGACCTGCTCCCTCTTCCTTGCCACTCAGTATCCACAGCCAATGACTGGCTGATGCAGGGGCGGGTGACAGCCTGGCCTCCTTGCTTCAATTCCAGGCAGCTCTGAAAGGTTTCCTGGTTCTAGAGCTGCTACTCATGATATTGGTGGGGGCCTTCGATGTGACAGCAACACAGTCCAACTCTCCTTCTGCCCAATCCTGCTTCCTTCTCCCCTGATAGGTATCAAACCTCTTGCACACAAACCTCAGTCTCAGAGTCTATTTCCCAACAATCTCCTATTTGCATTTGGCTCTGCCTGGGGCTTTTGTGGGTCCTTCCTCCACCTCTCTGCATTCTTTGAAATTCTTTCTAAGTACCTTCTGGAATTTCAAATCAGTCAACAAAAATCTGTATACGAAGCTTTGAAAGAGACAATCTTATTTCAGCCCCCTGGCTGTTAGAATAGTTATTTCCAGTTTTCTTTTATGGGGAGGGGTCTCTGCAGGCACTCAACACCGATAGTCCCTGAGCTCTGTCTCCTGTCCCCTCACCCTTCGAGGCCACGAGAACCTGAGTTCGCATTTACTCATTTTGAAAAATGCCCTTCAGCTAAAATGCAGTTTTAGTTTTCAGTTTGTTTTCTAGAGGACAGTCATGCTACAGGGATGGAAATGAAAACTCCACATCTTATCTTTGTAAGTATGCATCAGGTCTGAATGCCAATGCCTGCTGCAAGAATTTCAGCAATGCTATTCTTTCTCCTCCAAGGCCAGGCGGATTGCCAGTTACCCAGTAATAGTGGGTCTGCCCAGTGAAAATTCATAAAGACAGAGTGGTTTCTCATCCAAATTCTCATCCTCTGATAAGGAGGGCACGGCCAGCACGCACGCATAATGAAAATCAAAATTATAAAAATATTAGTCATCTGAACATATGTCACATGGTATAAAACATAAGAGACCAGTTCTATGACTACCACTGATACTGCACAGCTTTCTAGGGGAGCATTAAATAAAGTGGGGCTTCTCTGACAATTTGTGACTCTCATCCTTCAATGAGATTTGTGAATCCATCCGCTCTCATCCTTCTATTGACCCTGCTGGGACTCCCTGTCCTCATGCTCTGAGCTGAGAGGCTTGGCTTTGGATCCCACGACCATAGTCCCCAGAAATCACAAAGTAAAAGAGCTAAGCATGGTATAGCATAGCAGACCAGGTGGGCCGGGGAGAAGGAGGCAGGGGTGTACAGGAGAAGGAAAAAGATGAGGCAAAGGTGAATTGCTATAAAGTGGGGAGGTGTGGGCAAGGGGAGGTGCTGGTTTCTGTAGAATACTTTCAGGCAGTGTTGGATTTCATCACTCAGAGCAGCGTTCCCCAAACATGCCCAGATATGGGGCATCGTGGCAAAGGCAAGAACTTGCATTTCCAGAAAGCTTTTCCTGGAGATTCTGATTCGGTAAGTCTACAGCAGGGGCCACGGGATCTGCATGTTTCTGTTTAACAAGTGATGCCACGGTAGATAAAATACAGCTTGACTAAAAATAAGGATAAATAAAGGACTAATAGAATTATGTTTAGCACATAAATAACCCAAGCATGGCATATTGGACTACACGGAGACAGAACAACAATCTTACAGCGGAACATTTGCAGGAAGCATAGACTAAATGGTAAGCAAAAACCTGAGATATCTTAACGTTGTCTTTCATGAGAGCATTAAGCCTACCGGAAATAGACGTCTAGGTTTCTAAGAGTTAAGTTAAAAAACAAGACTGACAGCACTTTGGGACCAGAGCTTTAGAAAAGGAACTGGGAGGAACGCATATTGCCTGCTGCCACCTTGTGGCAGAATTGTGTAGTTAATGAAGACCAGCTTCAAGTGGAGATGGGTCCTTTGACAAATGTTAACTTAGAAAAAAAATCACTTGGATTATGAGTATTTTCTTTGCAAAAAGGTTCTTACTTAAATTATAGTGTTGTCAAGACAAGCAATGATAACTTTCAAAGACAACTGATATAAAACATTAAGTATTTTTTTTAGCATAGCAAATGCTATTCTGTCATTTAACTTATTTTTCCAGGGCTATTCTTTTTTTTTTTTTTTTTGCTTGAATGAGATAGTGAACAGGTGGTGGTTGGTAGGACATAAGGAATGTGGTCCATGAGAGAATTCTTCGCCATCCTCTCCTTCGTCTAGTCTATGTTCCTGGTTCTTAGGGTGAGGCTACTACCTCTTCGGACCAGGATAGGCTTTTGGGAAGGTGTCAGGTGGCTGACTGGGGCTTTCGGAAGAATAGCTGGAGAATTCGGTTAACTGCACATGAGAATCGGAAGGTTCTGCAAAGGTCTGCTCTCTTCTCATCATCTTCTCTAGCACTCTGAAGTGTGAGTTGAAGTCAGGGGTGTTCTGATTTGATCTGGATCAATTTTCCCAAAATTCTCTTAGTTCTGCCCACCTCTGTGTTGGCTTCTTTATCAAGCTGGGTAGCAAGAAGGCTCCAACAATTTTGGGCCTTGCATAAAACATTCAGAAGAGAAATAAATTGCTTTAGTCCTTTTATACCAAGCAATCCACTTTGATTAAACTGTCCATTTTTACCAGTAGGACTTTGGCTTGGGAAATGGGACTTACTGTTTATATTAACACAATCCTTGGAAGTGAATTCAGCTTCCCCTGAAACATACAGAATGAAGGGAGCTAAATGGATACATGAGTAAATTCCTGGCTGTGCTCTGTTAAGAGGTGAGAGAGGGGGGCTGGAAGCTAGGTAGGCAACCAATAATAGTGACTTAATATCAGCAACTGATTTATTATAATACAATACACAGGTGATGATACTCAAATGAAACTCACTTTGTGTGAGGAAAGTGATAATAGTGGGGATTACGGTAAAGAGGGATAAAAGTGGAAGCACTATTCAGTTCCAGGCATGTGGCCATGCAAGAATGTAAGTCCAGCATTGCTAGATCTACAATGTTTTTAAGAGAAGTTGATAATGTGGACTTTTATGTAAAATACCTTATTTTAAATGTTGGTGATTAAGATCAGTTTTTGTTTTTAACCACAAAAGGTAGCCAATGCTGTACAAAATAAACAAGCATATCTATTGGCCTGTGAAACTATTGTTTACAAACTTCGGGCTAGAAGAACCCTTGCTTGCCATTCAGTGATTCTGCGGTTGCAAGGCTTGACAAGAGTAGCCAATGGAGGGAGAGCAGAGAACCAGAGTTGTTATCTCATAGAGTGTATTTCAGCAGGTGGGTCCCCAAACACAATTCAGTCTTCTGCTTTACCTAACAAAATGTGAAGTCCACTTAGAACCACTTCTTTGCGGGTTAGGCAGTCTGCTAGTACCTGAAACCACAAACACTTTTTTGTGTTTTATTTATCTTCTTACTATTATTTATCTTCTTACTAATCCACAGGTAACACCCAGCAAGAACAGGGACAAAAGTTTTCACACTATTAGAATTCTAGCGTGAATTAGGTTTGATCTTTCTTTTTTCCCCCTCCAAAGAGGCCTAAATTTTGTAGGTATGTATGTATTTAGATATAACACTATCTCCAGGCCACTATCTGATGTCATTAGTTTTACATAGTTCTGCGAGGCATACAGCTTTTTATTGATAAGATAGATTGATTACCTTCATATCATTAAAACATTTAGTTTAACTGAATGGGGAATAGCACTGTGCAATTGACAAAAAAAAAATCAATGCTTAATTACCTTAAAATGGACTAGTGTGGAGATTACAAGCTATTGATTTGTTTTTTTATCGCTCCCCTGGTCATTTCCTTGTTCCAAAAAAGCACAAAAGCAGTAATTGTCATCCTTTCTGCACCTTAGACTCTCAAGAGAAGGTGGGGGTTAGGAGTGAGGTTGAGGGAACGTTTTTTAAAAATGTCTACGTCCAGATAGTACCCTAGAGACACTAAAACACCCCCAAGTGTTTCTAATGTGTAGGCAGGAGGTATATAGTTCCCTGTAAGAAAAATCCACAAGCCCTGAAACCCATCAAATTTCTTGGATTTTCTCCAGAAGCCTTGATTTCAACTCGAGGTGCTCTGAGTAAGTAACATTTTCCCAGGAGCCTGAGGCTACTTCCCGCTCCCCCCGCCCCCCCCCCCGCCCCGTTCGGAGTATCAGCAATTCGGCAAGCTGAATGGGACTAGGTAGACCAATAACAGGCAACAGAACAAAGCATTTTATCTAATAGAAAAAACAGGTAGCAGTAAAAGATCAACAAGCCAAAAAAAGTCACTGACACGCTCCAGCGTCAGCCAGGCAGCGACACACCTTCAATTCTGCGCGGATGCCCCACCCCCCTCCCGCGTTGCTAGAGAGACCGCGCCTACTTCCGGGCGCTTGGCGCCCTCGCGCACGTCATTTCCTTCCGCTGGTTGAAGCGACGCCCCCATTCCCTTTTCCTGTGCCTGGCCCCGCCTCCCGGAAGCCCCGACCAGTCTTAGCCTGCGGGTCAGGTTTGAGAGATGGGCCGTTTGGGTAACGTTGTTGATTAAGTATCCCCAGTTCTGCTGTCGGGAGAAGCGAGTTGGGGGAAGCCAGGTTAGATCTCGGCCCAGGGAGCGACGGGACTTGCGGGCCCTCGGGAATCTCCACCCTCTCCGGCTCCGGGGCCTCCTTCTCCCAGGCCTACGTTTGTACGTGCAGGAGCATGGGGTCCTCGGCAGCTCGCGAGTGAGATTGAGGCCCTTCTCCTGCCCCACCGTCTTCTCTGTCTCCAGGCGTGGACCGACTCAGGTTGCTGCCACCGACATCCCTTTGCCTGGAGCTTGAATTGGAGGTAGTGTGTAGTTTGTAGTTTGGGTGATGTGATCGCAGGGCCGCTTTCTAAAGTAGCTGAGTGCTGTGGCATTCATTCTTTTTCCTTTGAGCCTGGGTACCCTGGGAGACAGGTAGGCAGACAGAACATTAGTTCACCTCCATTGTGCATATGAAGAGAACGAAGCTCAAGAACTCTTTCAGGGCCAGCACTGCTCCCTAAACCATCGAACTGGAATTTGCATCCCAGTCTAGCTTCTTCAGGGTTGCGGAAAATCATGGGGAGCACATTTGGAAATAGTGGGAAAAAGTGCGAATATAAAAAGGAGAGGTAGCATTTCTGAGTGCATACTTCATGTCAGGCATTATGCTAAGTTTTTTCTGTACTTACTCATTCCTTATAAAAGGCATAGAAGCATATGCTGCTGTTGTTATTTTTGGTTTAGGAAATAAATACATACAGGCTCAGAGATGATAACTGACTTGTCCAGTATTAATGACTTAGTAAACATCTGCCGGATGTATTTACAGCTCTGTGATTTCTCTAATGCAGCAGTATTAGCCTCTATCCTGATCATACTGTGTTTTTCCATTTCAGGAAATGAGATTTCTGACATTTTTCTCGGTCTCTTCATCTTTTACCCATTGTCTTATTTCTTAACCAGCATCCTATCTAGAAATATGTAGTCATGTAAATTCAGCCCCAACTCTTAATCCACAGTTTACTTCTTTCTTTCCAAGAGGAATTTGGGGATTGTGTTGCTTGGTGTGGAATGAATGGCTAGGTTAAAAGGTTGGTCAGAAGAATGGCTAGTTTTTACATCATAGGTGGTCTCTATGGTTGCTCTCCTTGCATATCTTACTTAAGTTTCTGTCTTTTTTTTCTCCAGGAAAACATCTATCATCTTGTGCCAAGATGTCAGGGATTGGAAATAAAAGAATGGCTGGAGAGCCAGGCACTTCTGCGCCTCCGGAGAAGAAGGCAGCTGTTGAAGATTCAGGGACCACAGTGGAAACGATTAAACTCGGAGGTGTCTCTTCAACGGTGTGTGGAAACAGTAGTAGGAGAGTGTGCTTTTCTTCTGTCAGTTGTAGCCTGAAAGTAGGAATTTATGGAAGCCTTCTGGAATAAGGGGAACTGATTGGAAAAGAAGAGGCAAATAAAACAGCCAAAAGTAGATGGAATGATGTAGTGATCTGTTCTGAAGAAGAGATACTGACATTTGATCTTTATTTTTAAAGGGGTGCTTATATTTTTTTGAAGAACCTGGTGCCTGGTACACATTGATTATAGGTGTTCAGTGGTGGGAAACTGTACCTTCATTTTTCATTCTTGAAAGATTAGGTTTGTGACCGGGTAACTCAGTTGGTTAGAGCTTTGTCCCAATGCACCAAGGTTGCAGGTTTCATCCTCGGTGGGGGCATGTGCATGGGAATTTCAACGAATGCGTAAGTAAGTAAATGGAACAACAAATAGGTGTTTTTCTCCCTCTTCATTTCTCTTTTCCTCTTCCTTCCCCCTCCCCCTTCAGCTCAATAAATAAAAAGAAGAAAGAAAAAATTAGGTGCCAGGTACTGAGAAGTAATGTAGCACAATCATGATTAGAGTAGTGAAGACTCAGAGACTGAGGCCCAGCTTCCTGGAGTTGACTCTCAGCTCCGTTACTTCTTGCTGCATGGTGCTTTGTTAGCCTCCTTGTCTGCAAAATGTACACAAGTACCTGTGTACCCAAGTACACAACCCAAGTGAATGGGTTGTTGAAACGATAAAGTGAAAGACCTTGATAAGGGCTAAAATATTATTTTTAACATGGTAAGTACTCAATATGTTTGAGCTATTAATGATTATTGTCGGGCTAAATATTATGAATATAATGTTGCATAAAATAGGTATTGTCCTTGCTCTTTTGAAGCTGACATTTTCATTAGATTGTTAGACACCAAACTCTTAATAGTAATGTTATGTGTCTAGTAGACATTAGAACTCACTATAATAGTGTGCTTCACTATTTAGATCAAGAACCAAGCCTGTATTTTGGAACTCAGCCATGGTGATACATTATTACAATGCTCTACATTTGTATAGGTTACAAAACCACACCTGTTACTTATTTGAATTGAGGCTGAAGATCAGAGAGAGTAATAGGGGCACTCAGTGTACATTGTTGATGAGGTATCATTTTTGAGTCTGTCTGGAGTTTAGCTATTCCATTCTGCTGCCAGAAGGTGACTTGGTCTCAGCACTGTCTCACATCTAGCATCCCAGGGATGTTTATTCATTCAGTAAATAGGAGTATTTGTTAAGCGTCTGTTATTTGCCAGACACTGTGCTTTACACTGAGAATAGCACCTGGACTACAATTTGCAGGGCGGCACTGACAAGGGCATAGACTGTTGGAATAGAATGGGATGTGCGCTGTTCGTAGGGATAACCACATGCTCTAAGGAAGCACAGAGCACACATACCGTTTGGACTTTATCCAGAAGACGGGCCAGCTGTTGGAAGGTCTTAAGCAGGAGAGTAACAGTCTCTGAGTTATATTTGGAGAATAGACTAGAGGAGCCAGGGTTATAAGCAGGAGTCCAGTAAGCAAAATTATTCCCTCATTCCTTCTCCCACTTCCCCAGCTCACTCCACCTTACTAAGGGTGGGGAGCTGGAGCAAATGTCCACTGTTTCTTGCCCCAGTTGTCTGAAGGTTGTTCTTGAAGGCACTGACGCCTCCTTTGTACTTCAAGGTTGCCAGCTGAGATTGCGGAACAAAAAACCACACAACTCCAATGTGTGCTTGAAGTGGGAACTGTGTGAATGGAGCTGTCCACCACAGCTGTGCTGAAATCTGGCAGGCTGACAGGCCAAGGCACAGGGCAGCAGAGTGTCAGAAGCAGCAGGCTGTTGTAATAACCTTGATGAGGGGTCACGGTGGTTTGGACCATTGTGGAAGTAGTGTTGACAAGGTATGCTGATGGGTTGGACGAAGCATATGAGAGAAAAGCAGCAAGATGACCGTGGGATTCTGGAAGTATGGCATTTCCACTTACTGAGCTAGGGAGGAGTATGAGAGGAGCAGATTATTGGGAGCTGTAGAGGGTGAATCATGAGTTTAATTTTGGATCTGTAAGTCTGAGATGTTTACTAGACCTCTGAGTGGATAGGCTGTTGGGTATGGTGATATGCAGTCCGGGGAGAGGTCGGGGCTAAAACTGTACATTTGGGAATGATTATTTTGTAGATAATGAAATCCATGAGACTAGAGGCTCCCTTCTAAGGAAAGAGTGCAAAGAAGAGAGCTAAGAACAGAGACCTAGAGCTCTACAACATTCTGATGTCAAGAAGATGAGAAGAGGCTAACCCAAGAGACAGCAAAAAGGGGCCAGAGAAGTAGGGGGAGAACCAGAGTGAGTGGGGCCCCAACAGCCAATGAAGAGAGTGTTTCAGGGAGTTGATCAGGTGCTGCTGATGGGTTGTATAAGGGGAGGACTGAGCGTTAGATTCAGCAGTGGAAAGTTCACTGGAGACTTGACCAGAGCTGTTCGTGGAGTAGAGATGGCGGAAGCCTGATTGCAGTGAGCCCAAGAGAATCTACAGTAAGAGAGAGGAATCGGGGGAAAGAGGTTAAAGGCATTGCTTTGGAGGACTAGTGATGTAAAATAGAACTAAAGGGGGCAATAGCCAGAGGGAAATGCAGTGTTAGGGGAAAGTTTTTTTTAGAAATTTTTTTCTAAAAATTGTTGCACAGATGGAGGAATGGGTCTTAACGAGAGCAGAGGCAGGTTTTCCAGAGACCGTTAGCAACCAGGAGAAGGAAGGGGCTAGACATAGATTGGCCAGTAGTTGTGGTTGTGGGAGATAGATGTGGCCGTCTTCTTCTGATTGCTTCTATTTGTGTTTTTTTTCCAGTGAAATCAGAAGCAAGACTCATCTGAGAGTGAGGATGGGGGAGGAAGTTGTGGAGGTTTGAAGAGACAGGAGAAGGTATGGAGTAGTTGTCCTGAAGAGAGGATGAACTCGAGAGGTGGAGTAGGGCTGGTGCTGTCATTTTTTCTAGTCATATTAAGCTGCCTGGCTGGAGCCTGTGGCTATAGGTGGAGAGTCGGGTGTTACCAGGATTGAGGTTTGTACCAAACAGTATGATGAAGGGGAGGATTATAAAAGGGCGTGATTATAATGACTGATCACGGACTTGAAGTTTGACAGAGAAGGGATTTTAAGGAGGTGAGAGGAGTGAAGGACATTGACAAGTGTAGGACCAACGGTGGTAGAGCCTGGAGGAGTTGAAGACTTGCTGGAGTCAGGAAGGTAGAGAGTGGAAGCTGGAAAATAGGTGGTAATCGTGGGGAATGGGCTGTTTGGAACTGAGGTCAAAGAGAACGTACAGGTCAGCTAAGACTAAGACTAACTGGGAACTTGGTGGGTGAGGGAAGTTAGAGGACAAGGTCCCTGGAAGAGAGGAGGTCAATGACTTGATCCAGTGTATATAGGAAAGAGCATCACTGGGAACTGCCGTCAGTAAGAACTCTGACGGGAGTAGTATTGCAGAGAGTGATGACGGTCTAGGTGCTAAGTCTTCGGGAAATGTAGGGCAGTGACCCAGGCATCTGGAAATGAGTGCAGCAAGGTGGGGTGCAGGTGGTGCAGGCCAGTGGCATGAGCTGCAAAGCCAGGAAACTTTAGGGAAGAAGGTGGGGTGATGGCCTGGGAGTGGCAGTTGGGAACAAGGAGGACACCTGTCTGTCTGCAGACCCAGGGCTTCAAAGGGTGTGGGAGAGAATCAGTGACTATCAGAGAAGCCTGCAGGGAAATGGGTATTTTCATCCAGGTTTCAGTTAGAGCAAGAAGGGGAAGAAAATAGGTTGAAGTTTATTAACAGTGTTAATAAGCTGGTACATTGGGAAACTATTGACTCCTTTAATATATCAAGAATGTTTTAACCAAAACAGAAGAAAAAATTAAAACAAGAAATTGGTGCTCTAATAAATAGCTCTTACCTTAAAATAGTCATTAATTCCTATCCAAAGTAAAAATGCCCTTTCTAATCCTCTTTCTTTGCCTAGAATACTGGCCCATTCCCCATCCTAGGGGAGGAGCAAGAGGGAGAGAAGTTAAAGATGCTGAGAGGGGTGTGTCATTACTGATGGAGTGATGTTTTTACAGAAACAAGGGATTGGGAGTCTGAGCACATTTGAGGTTGTAAGAATTATGCACAGGTTGGTAAGTGGCGGGAAGGGGTCAGGGAGTTGGGCAATGGAGCTTTCCATCCGATGCCTCGTATTTTCTCTGGAGTGGGAAGCAGAGTCATCTGCTGTGTGCATCACGAGAGGAGGCAGGCTTGGTAGTTCGATGTTGTCTCGTTGGAGCCTAGGGGATAACTCACTTGTCAAACGTTTCTAGAGGAATTCTAAGATCTGTTCAGGTCAGGAATTTATTTTATAGTGGCAGCGGTCTCCCAGGTTTAATGACCTTACCTACAAGTCTCAGCATACTGGGTACAGGAATGGAACAGTCAGATATGTGGGTTAATTCAGATTGGGATGGTTTTGCAGAGGTGGAATAAAAGGATTAAGGGCAGAAAATTGAGGAGCCCCACAGGTAGGAGTTTGAAGGAATATACTAGGGTATAGTCAAGGTATGGAAGATAGTGGACACAGAGGGGACTGACAAGGAGGGGAGAATCCAAAATTTGGAGCTCTAGAGGAGGGCCAGCATATTGCGAAGGGCATGAGCTACCTGGAAAGATGGGGGTTTATTAAGGGAATGAGAAGTTGGAATTTTAGGTTTCAGATGTGACAGAGTTCCAGACTGAAGTCCGAGAGGTGACTTGGAGGTATGTGGCTGAAGCACAGTGGAGGGGGTAGCCATTGGAGTTCAGAACACAGCTTAGATGCCAGAGGATGTGCACATATATGCACATTTATTGAGGCAGGGACTTGGGGTTCACAAGGACCCCAGTGCCAAAGTCTTGAAGGAATGAGAGGCAGTGCTCAGGTGATGGGTGGCTGTTGGACGGTGGAGCCTCACAGTGCAGGGCTTTGTGGATGTGCACAGGAGTGGGGCAGCGGGACGAGCAAGGTCGCGACTGTGGTGTATTCCTGCATGTCATTCTCCTCCCATCATCATAGACCCTTTATTTCTCCTGCTCCTACTTCTTCTCTAATTATTTGTGAAGTTTTTTTAAAAAAATGAATAGCTTTATTTATAGGAAATAACTAATCAACTACCAAGGCCTTGTTGAATTCAACAGCTGATTTGTCTGACTTCATTGTGGAGACTAATAAGATTGGTTTCCTGGGGCAGGAGGATTCAGACATTCGAACACTGCAAACCAAAAATCGCAAGCTGGCGGAAATGCTGGACCAGCGGCAGACCATCGAAGACGAGCTCCGGGAGCACATTGAGAAGCTGGAGCGAAGACAGGCCACTGACGATGCCTCGCTGCTGATTGTCAACCGCTACTGGAGTCAGGTAGCTGGCTGTGTGTCTGCTCAGATTTTCATTGCCCTTCTCCGTAGCACTCGCTTCATTTCCAAAGTTGTATCTTTTTGTTTTTCCAAACTACCCAATTTGTGCCTTTTTGTTTTTTTATAACTGCACCTAATCTCCAGTTTGATGAAAACATCCGCATCATCCTTAAACGGTACGACCTGGAGCAGAGTTTGGGGGACCTGCTCACAGAGCGGAAAGCCCTGGTCGTGCCGGAGCCCGAACCGGACTCGGACAGCAACCAGGAGCGGAAGGACGACCGAGACAGGGGTGAGTGTCTCTGGTGGGTTTGCCAGTGCGCGCTGTCTCTTTTGGAAGAGCCTTGCTTTGAGGCTCTCCATTGAGGGGGGAAATGGATTTTGGTATTTCCCATTAAGTAATTTGGGGGGCTTTCTCTTTCCCCCTGTGCCCTTCAGGGGAAGGCCAAGAGCCAGCTTTCTCTTTCCTTGCTACTTTGGCCAGCAGTTCCAGTGAAGAAATAGAATCTCAGCTGCAGGAGCGTGTGGAGTCCTCCCGCCGAGCTGTGTCCCAGATTGTGACTGTTTATGACAAGCTGCGAGAGAAAGTGGAGCTGCTGTCCCGGAAGCTAAATGGTGGAGGTGAGTCTGGAACCAGGAGACTGAGGGTGGGGGCGGGGGGAATGAGAACTCACCTCTGCGTGCTGATTTGTACTTTGCACAAATCAAGTATTTATTTTTACCTAAATGTCTTGGAATCCTAGTCTTCAGTGTTTCTGGTGATGTAAACACTTAAATTTTTTTTTCTTTATTGATTACTTAGTTTTGACTTCAAAACGTCAGTTAATATGTTCTTGCTTTTTGTTTTTTTGTTATCTAACAATTTCAAAAAAGAGTTGGCCCAGCTTTTAGAGTTGTCAGGGGATCTCTGTTTAAAAAGAAAAGAAAATATTATGGATGGAAAGTGTCTAAAATAAAAACATTTGAAATACGTATGATACTGTTCAGTGTTAGTGCAGGGATTTGTATTTGGACAGTATTGTTAAATATTTGTGTAGTTAGGTCGCATCTTATTAAATGCCTCGGTTTCATGTTTTTAATAGTAATGCTGGTCTAGCTATAGTATTTTAATTTCTCTGATTATCATTAAGACATTTAACCCTTTATTTCTGAAAGAAACATGTTAAGTGTAATGGTGATTGAACCACTGGGTAGGTAATTAAAATTTTATTACTTTGTAATTTTGGTTTTGAGGATACTTGGGCTAAATTATCAACAATTAAAAGAATGGGCATATAAAAGATTTGTGAAAATTTGGCAGGCAAGGGTTTCTTTTGCTTCTCTGTGTATTTCTCTATTTTATTATTTTGATAACGATTGTTTTAAAATATACAAAGCAGAAAACATAAAGGTGGACCCTGACAGTCCTCCCATCTCACTTCCCAAAGATAACCATTGGAAACAGACCTTTGTGTGTACGGATTGCGTTTCTTTGCGTGTTCCAGCCAAATCCTGTCTCGCGGGGCAGTGCCTCGGCTCCCTCTTCTTTGTCCCTCCAGTGTCTGGCGCTGTAGCTGGTGGGCACTTAGCTAATGGTGAATGAATGGCTTTCAGTCCTCCCTGTCACCTGATGGAAACCGAGCTGTGTGTTACTTTTTTCTCCCTTGGTTGTACTCACGCAGTTAGGGGGTGTCGTTAAGTTGTAGTTAAATGCCACGTGGGTATATCATGTGCTTTATGGTATATACCGTCCACATATTGTATGCAGATGATAAGACATATGCAAAGGTTATGGCAGTGTTAAACTTGATTTTATAAATGAGTATCAAGTAAGATAGTTGTTATATTTAAAAAGGAACTAAAGTGAGTCCTGGTGTGTAGCTCAGTAGATTGACCGCCAGCCTGTGAACCAAAGGGTCACCAGTATGATTCCCAGTCCAGGGCACATGCCTGGGTTTCAGGCCAGGTCCCCAGTTGGGGGCGCGTGAGAGGCAACCACACATTGATGTTTCTCTCCCTTTCTTTCTCCCTCCCTCCCTTCCGTTCTCTAAAAATAAATAAGTGAAATCTTAAAATAAATAAATAAAAAGGAACTAAAATGAGTAGTGTATTAAACAGTACTTTCAAGTTTTCTCTTGATGGCATGCATTTTAAGGTTTAAGTTAAAAAAATTAATCACAAGTTACCAGTTGCAAAGCTTAACATAAAGGACGATTGCCATTGATAAGCTGAACTTTCTAAGAGATAAAGATGCCTGAAGTATGAATTGTAGCGTCAACTCTAATGTTTTGGCAGTTAATTTTTTCCCACGTGTTAAATTTGGTCATTGATTCAAAAGAATTGAATTTATCAGCTTGTTTATTAATGCACTAAATATTTATTGAGCTCTTATTCTATTTTTCTTGATACTTTAGGATTTTAAGAGGATTGAACTTCATTCCCTACTTGTTAACTTGGATTATGAACCCCTTAACTATTTGCATTAAATTTTTGTTGTTGTTGTTCTGCTGATGGAGATTCTTATTTAGTAGGCACAGGATAGGTTCCAGGGAAGTGTCTAATTTTAAAAGTTGCGCATGTGATTCTGACAGGCAGTCCCGGTGGAAAACCACAAAAATCGTTACGTGACCGACCACTCCGTGTTGCGTTTCTGAGTGCTGCCAGGGCGTGGTATGAGAGGGCACTGCTTCTGTTAGCTGTCTCTGCAGGGCAGTGTGTGTCCCTGGAGTGTCTGGTTTCATGAAGGTACTAGCATTTGGATTTGAGCTTCCTATTCGTGACTCTGATTTTAAACCTATGAACTTGGTATAGTTAGTTCTGTAGCTTATTCACCTTCTTTGTAAACAGTGCACTTGGTTTTTCAGCTTCAGGAGTGCCCACAGTATGGTCTTTCAGAATATGATCAGTAATGCTGTGCTCTTTATTCTTTAGGACTTGATAGGTGCTCATTTGAACAAGGAAGTTTCTGCTCTGTGGTCCCCTTCTCCCTCCCAACATGGTGATGTTGCATGTCGGTGTTAGTGGATAATAGCAGTTTTTGGTAGCCTTATAAAGTAGAATTTTATTGCTACCAAGTCTGACAGGTTAGCGATACCTCTTCTAAAATTCGTTTTTTTAGGGTAGTTGTCCCTTATCTGAATAAAGTTGCAGAAACTCTCCATTTCCTTTTTAAAAAAATATTTTATTTATTTTTAGAGAGAGTGGAAAGGAGGGAGAAAGAGGAAAGAAACATTCATGTAGGAGAAAAACATCCATTGGTTGACTCTTGCATGCCCCCAACTGGAGACCTGGCCTGCAACCCAGGCATATACCCTGACTGGAAATTGAACCAGTGACCTCTTGGTTTGCAGGATGACGCTAAACCCACTGACCCACACCAGTCAGGTCTCTTCCATTTGTTTTCTCAAGACATTTTGATTCCATAGGAAGGAATGGGAGTTAGGTGACCTTGACTCTGTGATCATTTCCTTAAGCAGGTCATCTAACTTCTGAGTAGTTAATCTGTCTTGGGCAGATAATAAAAACCATCCTCCTTCTTGACATTTTCTGCAAAAGTAAGTGAGATTTCATGTTAATGCTTTGGTGGGACACGCGGTTCTGTTGTTTGACACTGTACATGCTAAACTATAGTTCTTCTCCCTCAGATACCCTGATAGTGGAGGAAGCAGTGCAGGAGCTGAACTCCTTCCTCACGCAAGAGAATATGAGGCTGCAGGAATTGACAGACCTCCTTCAGGAGAAGCATCACACCATGTCTCAGGAGGTACTTGACCGGGAGGGAGAGTGGCAGCTTCTAGTTCCCTGCGGCAGACGCCGACTCAGAATCCTGAGTGCTTCCAAGGTCATCTTACCCTGGAAGGCCTGTTTTTATATATTGAAGAGCACACAGGACAGGCGAAGGCAACCAGCTCCGAGAAAGCAAAATCTGAGGCTGGGTGTTCTGTAAGGAAGAAACCATTGAATATTTCTCCTTGACTATGCCTGTGTTCAAACAGACTAATTTTAGGATCTCAGTCTTTATGAAGAAATACTGGTGTGTGCAAAACACACCAAACCCCCAAATAATGAATTGCCCCAAATATAAAAGACCATGGACAATGACATTGAGGAAAGGGTTGGTAGAAACTCATCTGAGACTGGGGCAGTAGAAACTGCTGCATTGTCAATGGCCTAGGAACTTGAGGAATGTGGATTTCAGTCCAGACTTGGACCCAAATGGTGCCATGACCAAACCATGTCGAGATTTGGGTATTTATTTATATAAAACGACTGAGACAAGGGATGACAGGCCTTACACGACTCTTCTGATACTCATGAGTATCATTGTATCAGTAGTTTAGTTCAAGGGATATTCTGCTGAAGTTTGACCTACCTTAGTTATCATTTACTTAGTGCCTGGCACTTAGGTCCTCTATGGATATTAGCTCCCATCTTACTGCTGAGGAAACAAGTTCAGAAGGTTGGTGACTGGTCTGAGGGCACACGGCCAGAGGGGATGTGACTGGGGTGTAGGTCCGTTTAACCTCAGACCTGTGTTCTACATCATGCCCTCGTTTCCTAAACTCCAGGACCAGGGTCTGTGCTGGGCTGGTTGCATGAGAATCACCTGGGAAATGTATTAATATACATGGATTCTCATCAACCTTCAAAGGTTACTATAAAAAACAGTGCTTACAAATAAGTGGGAGTGCAGTAAAACATAATGACTTTTTGGTCATGCTTTAAGAGAAACTAGTTGCCACCAAGATGACAGAGCCTTCCTCTTCCAGACTTTCCCCCACATCTCACTTAACTTTACGAAGGTGGAAAGAGACATTGCTTTGCTCAACTGAACTGATATCCAAGGTGGCTCTGTGGCCGGCTGTTACTGCTGCCTGTCATCTGGGAGCTCACCTTAGCTGTCCACTGGAACACCTGCGTGTTGCCTCTGACACGGTAGTTCCAGGGTGGTTAGGCTGCTTATAGGGCAGCGACTTCTTCCAGAGACTGAGTGTCCCGGGAACACCAGGCGGAACCTCCAGGGCCTTTTGGACGTAGCCTCAGAGTCACGTGGCATTTCCACGGAGTCACTCGTGTTGACTCAGCTTCTTGACAAGGAAGCAGTGATCCCACCTCTTCGCTAGAGGGGCCTGTCAAAGAATTTTGGGGCCATGTTTTAAAAACCAGTACAAAGGATGTGTGTAGATTAATGTGCTCATGTATCAGTTTTATAATTAAAGCATTGAATAGTACTAGCTGGTGTGTAGCTCCTAAGTAAACAGAGAACAACAAAGATTTTTGTATCTTTATAGTGTCTATTTCAAGATTGTCCTGGGGTGAGCTTAAAAAAGAAAGTGGAAGTTTTCCTTTTGTTCTTTTTGGGTTATTATTTATGGAAATGTAGGAAGGAGAAGTTGAGGTTAAGGATAGCTTTCTTTTCCTTCTATTTTGTTTATAAGATTTTATTTATTTACTTTCAGAGGGAGGGGAAGGGAGGGAGAAAGAGAGGAAGAGAAAGAGCACACTCCCATCTAAGGACTTGGCCTGCAACCCAGCCATGTGCCCTGACTGGGAGTCGAACCAGTGAACTTTCGATTCACAGGCTGGCACTCAGTCCACTGAGCCACATCAGCTGGGCTGTCTTTTCTAAATATACACGTATATTTAAGTTTTTGTCTCATATTATCTGATAAAATCAAGGATGTTATCTTTTTTTTTCTCTTAAAAAATACTCGTTTTTCTGGTGGGTTTTGTTCTATATAAAGAAATGATGCTTCTTCTTCTTTGAGGTAGAAAAATTATTGAATCTTTTTTTTTTTTAAAGATTTCATTTATTTATCTTTAGAGGGGAAGGGAAGGAGAGAGGGAAAGAAACATCAATGTATGGTTGCCTTTTGTGCGTCCCTTGCTGGGAACTGGCCTGCAGGGAACCGGCCCACAGCCCCGGTATGTGACCTGACTGGGAATCGAACTGCGATTGTCTGGTTCGCAAGCCCGTGCTCAATCCACTGAGCTACACCAGCCAGGGCCAAAAATTATTGAATCTTAAGTAGTCTTTTCCCTGTGTGGAAGTTCTTATAAAGTTCTATGTTTTTCATGATTGTAACTTACTCAGAACTGTTAAAAGAACCTGTGATTTCATTTTTGTACTCATGCATTGGGAAGAAGGTATTGGTATAAGCCATTTTTTTAACCTAGTCTCTTTTTTTTTTTTTACTATATTTTCATGAATGCTTGTCGCTGGGATGTAGTTCTCCAAGTTGCAGAGTAAAGTGGAGACGGCCGAGTCACGGGTGTCTGTCCTAGAGTCCATGATCGACGACCTGCAGTGGGATATTGACAAAATTCGGAAGAGGGAACAGCGACTCAACCGACACTTAGCGGAAGTCCTAGAACGGGCAAGTGCTGTTTCATTTGTAGCTTGGAGACTAGAATCGTCTTACGGAGTCTGCTCAGAAAGGATGGACTTGGGTAGTAGTTCTGGGGGACAGATGGACTCCTTAAAAGCTCCTTTGGTTACCAGACTGAAACTTTGGGGTCTCTCACTAAGAGTCTCTGTCCTCTCTGTAGGTGAATTCGAAAGGTTACAAGGTCTATGGGGCAGGGAGCAGTCTCTATGGCGGCACGATCACCATCAACGCGCGGAAGGTGAGTCGGCCGCTCTCCCGGGGCGTGTTTGGACCTGGTGCCAGTGTTGTGCCAGGTACTTAGGGCTGCGTCCACAGGGGGTACAGCGGGGCTTTGATAGAAGAGTGGGTCGGTGAAGACAGACATTTAGGAAGAAAATGATTTTAAAACTTTTGTTCGCTACTATCATTTTACCATTTTTTTGCTTCTCTCCAGTTTGAGGAGATGAATGCGGAGCTTGAGGAGAACAAAGAGTTGGCTCAGAACCGCCACTGTGAGCTGGAGAAGCTGCGGCAAGACTTGGACGAGGTCACGGCCCAAAACGAGAAGCTGAAGGTAGGAGACACGTCTCTCACAGGGTCACAGGGAGTAAAACGAAACTTCTGCTGGCCAGCTCGTGGACATACTTGTGACCCCTCGTAATTTATGAAGGAAAGTTGGTCTGTCACTTATGCACTTATGTAGTCACATCCTGCCTCGTTCTGAGAAGATTTAAAGCAGCCTACAAAAATATGTAGGCTGAATCAAGGCACCGTAACTTAGGAATTGCTGAGAAAATGAGAAGTAGGATGAACGGGGGTGAGGATCCAGAGTGGATTTAAAAGATGGGGCCGTGCCTGGCTGGGCGGCGCAGTTGGGTGGGGTGTTGTCCTACGAACCAGCATGTTGCAGGTTTGATCGTAGGTCAGGGCACCTGCCTAGATTGCGGGCTTGATCCCCAGTCTGGGCACGTACAGGAGGCAACCAGTTGATGATGTTTCTCTGTCTCTCTCTGGCCCCCTCTTCCTCGCTCTCCCCTTTTTCTCTCTCTAAAAATCAGTAAACATGTCCTTGGGTGGGGACTAAAAAACAGTCGGGCTGTACACGAGACATAGGCCGGGAGCGTGTGAGCACTGTAGGAGGGTGGGCGGCTCGCATGTCCGTGACGGCCAGGCGCGGGCCCCGGAGGCTGGCTTCTGCAGCGGCCGGCTGCCGGAACAGAGAGAGAACCGCTCAGTGGTCTCGGTGGTGCTCACACCTGCCCCCCATTGGAATTTTCTCTCCCCGGGTTCTGGCGGGAAGCAAGTGGATTCTGAAAGTCTTCCGTTTCTCTTTCCATCACAGCCACCTGTCTTCATGTCATTGATTTGTTTATAGGTAAATATGTGAATAAAAGAAACATTGGACCTGAAAAACTACAAAAACAACCTGAGTAAAATCAGTTGAAGTGTTTGGGTAGTTGAAACAGATAGAGAAGCATAACTGTTTTTGATATGTTGAAAATATTTCTTTCTGTGACTGTTAATAAAGAGAGTTAAGTTAGGGACCGGGGTCCTCAACTACCTTCTTAAAATAAGCATCCTGACAAATTTCACAGTGCTCGTCGCTGTCCCTAGATCTGACAGATTTCACAGGGCTTTTCTAGTATTCTTGGATCTAGATTGCACATAGTATAAATAAAAACTTGTCAGTTAAAACAGTTCTTGTGTGGAAGAATACAGGTACCAGGTACCACCTCTTGGGTGGTCTGATTTAATTTAAGGTACATTTTACATACCCAGAGGAGTTGGTAGACCTACTCCATAACCTTCATAAAGTTTGTCTCAATTGCGCAGCACGTCTGAGTTTAAGATTTTATTTCCTCTCTGGCATCTAGGGCACAGATGTGAGAATCTGCTTCTGACCTTTTCTTTGGGTCCTCCCAAGGTGGAACTGCGGAGCGCAGTGGAGGAAGTGGTTAAGGAAACTCCGGAGTATCGCTGCATGCAGTCACAGTTCTCTGTCCTCTACAACGAGAGCCTGCAGTTGAAAGCGCACTTGGATGAGGCTCGGACCCTGCTCCATGGCACCAGGGGGACCCACCAGCGCCAGGTGGAGCTCATCGAGGTAACAAGTAGCCTTGTCTTCTGTATATAAGCTTTTTCTGCTTCATAAGTTTTTAATTTTGTTCTCTCGCGTGCAATTAATCTCTTATTGATTCAGCAAATACTTATAGAATGGCTATAGGTCTTCATTCTGTCATCTGGTGGGGATCCTGCCTTCAAGAATCATACAGTACGTGTAGTGGGGAGAACAGTGTCCATCAGAGTGCGGTGTGGTGCAGCAGGGGCGTATCCCACAGGTGCAGCGATAAGGGAGACAGCATCAGATCCGACTCTGGAGCCTTCTCGTTTCCGCTTGCCAAAATGCAGTGTGAATCTTCAGGATAAATATAAGTTTACTAGTAGATCAAAATAGGAGAAAGGCATTCAGCTGTGAGAACAACAGATATAAACATAGGGTGGTGTGGCTGGAGCCTTGTGTGCGTGGGGCAGAATAGCGGGTAGGAGCTATATCACTGTTTCTAAGCCATTGTAGCTTATCCTGTCTATGTAAATATGTTTTTTAAAGGCGGAAACTTTTATTTATGTGTTCATTTCTGTATCTTCTATAGTCCTTAAGGTAATGTTTATAGTAGTTGGTCTTTTGTTATATTTCTGCCAAATGAACTGAATTTAATATATCTTTCTTTACATATGCTCATTTTTGTTTTATTGGTTAGTTCAACCAAATTGTAACATTCTCCGAGGTAGTGGCCTTTTCCTTTTCTTTAATATTTGGCTGATTTTCAAGTCACTGTTTTCTAACCGGTGCTTCGTAAGTATTGAGTTGGAATTTTTCATAGTATCTCTCTCTTTTCTTGCTGTTTTCTTTATTTCTTCTTAGATCCATAAAGATCAAATTTAGGGAACATAATATAATATGATGATATTTCCACATTGTGATGAGAATTTTGATTGGTTCTTTTTTCTGTGTGTAGCGAGATGAGGTTAGTCTTCATAAGAAGCTGAGGACCGAAGTGATCCAGCTAGAAGACACCCTGGCCCAGGTCCGCAAGGAGTATGAGATGCTGAGGATAGAGTTTGAGCAGACCCTTGCTGCCAATGAACAAGCAGGTATAGTTATTTCTGTTCCTCCCTGCAGTTTGGCCACTGCAGGTACTTTCCTTGAAAGACACAACGCAGTTACCGGGATTCGTTAGTACTAACTGGAGTTCAGAAGTCCTAAAGAACCTAAAATCAAGTCCTGTAATTCATTCTGGTTCGTAGCCTGAATGTTTGTTTTTAACTCAAATTGGCCAGTTTTGTTTTCATCATCAGAGAAGGACTTTCTTTTGGCAAGTCTCCCTATTTCTTAGCATCCCCGATGTATGTGTTCTGTGCTCTCTCCCCTGTGCCTTTGCTGCCACAGTTCTTAATAACATGCCGTTGCTGTGTTTAAGGCCCCATAAACCGGGAGATGCGCCATCTCATCAGCAGCCTCCAGAATCACAATCACCAGCTGAAAGGGGAGGTCTTAAGGTATAAGCGGAAGCTGAGAGAAGCCCAGTCTGACCTGAATAAGGTAACCAGGAACAGTAGCATAAGTATTATTTGCTATTCAGTTTTTAAAGTGGTTTTCAAGTGAGGAAAGCAGTGCGGTTGCCGTGAGTGACGTGCTGCTTCCGTTTCTTTGTCCTCCCAGACACGCCTGCGCAGTGGCAGTGCCCTCCTGCAGTCTCAGTCCAGCACTGAGGACCCCAAGGACGAGCCCGTAGAGGTCAAACCGGATCCCGAGGACTCCTCTGCCCAGGCCTCTGCAGCGAAGGCTTCTCAGGAGGAAGTCAATGAAATTAAGTCCAAACGGGACGAGGAAGAGCGAGAACGAGAAAGGAGGGAGAAAGAGAGGGAGCGAGAAAGAGAGCGGGAGAAGGAAAAGGAGCGAGAACGAGAGAAGCAGAAACTGAAAGAGTCAGAGAAAGAGAGAGATTCTGCTAAGGAAAAAGAGAAAGGGAAACATGACGATGGAAGGAAAAAGGAAGCAGAAATCATCAAACAACTGAAGATTGAACTCAAGTAAGAGCAATGCTTAGAGTAACTTTCTGACCCAAAAGCCAAGGTTAGGACATCATGCATGAGATCTTTGGTTGGCGGCATGGCTTATCTGATAGTTATACTATTTTGAGTGTAACTAAATTCGCAGTTAATATGGTCTCCATTATGGTTCAGGTGTCCGGCCAGCATGACCCGCATGGTGCCGTGTAGTCCGTTTTGGTGGTCAGGTCTTGGTAAGCCCCACGGTTGTGGCTTTATTGCTCATGAACCCAAGTTAAGCGAAGGGGTGTCGTGGTTGAAGTAACACTCATGAGAAGTACTGAATTGTACCCCTGGCAGAATGCTGGCATTAATTATCATTTAAACTATATCAGGTAGAGTATGTATCACTATAATTTGGACAATACTGATCTGTTTGCCTGGAAGTTAACTAGTTTGTGTACATATCAATATCAGGTCATTTTAAGAGATTTCTTAAGAGGTTTATTTTTTTTAAGATATTTTATTTATTTTTAGAGGAGAAAGGAGGGAAAAAGAGATGGGGAGAAACATTGATGTGTGAGATAAAATATCAATCAGTTGCCTCTTGCCTGACCCCCAGGCAGGGAACTGGCCCGCAACCCAGGCATGTGCTCTGACTGAGAATTGAACCGGTGACTTTTTGGTCCATGGAGAGATGCTCAACCCACTGAGCCACACCAGCTGAGGCTTTTAGGAGGTTTATAGCTATGAGCATTAAAACAGGAAGACAGACCTTTAGGTCAGTGAAGCACTGTCGGCTCTCACACATTGCCCCTTCTCTTCCTGCTTATCTAGTAAGTTCTCTGGTAGAACAGGCTACTTCTTACCTCACGTTGGTCATGGTGAAGCCTGTATTGATGTTGGATCTAAGGAACCACTGTACTCAAAATGTTTAAACTTCTTTGGTGATGCAAGTGTAGTTAAGAGGTTTGATAATTTATTAAGAGATGAAGTTTCTGTCTTTGGCTGATGGTTAATCACTTAACTATCAAATCTAGGAATAGCAGTACATTTTAAATGTTTCATTTTTCTCTCCTCCTTTTTTTCTTTCTTTCTCTTGGTATCTTTAAGACAAAGGGTTTTTTCAAGTGTGGTGTCAGAATCATTTGGGTGACTTATTTAAAATACAGTGCTGGATCCCAGCTCAGACTGATTGAGTATCAGTTTCTAAGAGTGAGGGCCCAGAAATCTGCCTGTTCAACAAGGGCCTCGAGTGTTTATTTGCTAACTCTATGTTAGAGAACTTGGTCTGCAGGGAGAAACGATTCCTTTTACAACTACTTTTCTGTATTCACTGAGTATATCCCGAAGTCTGTTGATAGTCTGAGCAAGTTTTGTCTTTTAGATGTGTGCTGTAAAGTGTAGAATAGAACTGTGGTGAAATACCTTGCTCCATTTGCAATCCCCTTGCTCCGGTGCCCTCTGTTGTCTCTTTACCCCACTCGCTGTCCTCTGCCACCCCCGTCCAGGAAGGCGCAGGAGAGCCAGAAGGAGATGAAGCTGTTGCTGGACATGTACCGCTCCGCCCCGAAGGAACAGAGGGACAAAGTTCAGCTAATGGCCGCCGAGAAGAAGTCAAAGGCAGAGGTATTCTAGTCCACCGCCACCTGTCATTCGGGTTAAAATCTTCGTTTGCGGGATGTTCCTTCACACTTCTGAAGGATGTAGTTTCCTTCACTTTAAAGTTAGTGTTTAAAACGTAGCAACATTTCCTTCCCTTTCAAGGACCATCTAAAATAGAGATTTCCATATTCTCCACTAGGTGGTGGATGAGTCATGTCACAATTACTGGGAATAGGAGTAGCCTTTTCAGTTTTTTATCCACTCTTACCCATAAAAAAAACCATTGTTTTTTTTTTTTTTTTTTTTTTTTTTTTTTTTTTTTGGTTTTCAAATTTGTTTATGAAAGAACTTTTAGAAACATGGGAAAATCGCTTACCTGTGTAATTTTCCATGCTATGAGTTAGAGGTAGTACAAGCCCCCAACTTTCCTGTGTAACTCTTTTTTTTTTTTTTTTTTTTTAAAACTATAATTTTTGTTTAGGTTCTTCCATCTGATATTCTTTTCATTTGGATAATTCTTTTTTTCTTTTTTTTTTTCTTTTTTTTTTTTTTTTTTTTTTTTAAATTAAATTTATTTATTTTTTGAATTGATTATGCTGTTACAGTTGTTCTATTCCCCCCTCCATTCCCCTCCACCCTGCCCCCCCAACCCCACCATTACCCCCCTTTAGTTTATGTCCATGTGTCTCAAGTCCTTTAGGTTCTAAATTTCCCAAACTATTCTCGCCCCCCCATCTATTTTCTATCTACTGTCTATGCTACCTGTTTTCTGTACCTTCTCCCCCCATCTCCTCCTCCCATTCCCCTGTTGCTAACCCTCCTTGAGATCTTCATTTCTATGTTTCCACTCCTGCTCTAGCTGTCCTTTGGTTTGCTTTCGTTTTAGGTGTGGTTGTTAATAACTGTGGATTTGTTGTCCTTTCACTGTTCATGTTTCTTTATCTTCTTTTTCTTAGATAAGTCCCTTTAACATTTCATATAATAAGGGCTTGGTGATGATGAACTCCTTGAGTTTGGTCTTATCTGAGAAGCACCTTATCTGTCCTTCCATTCTAAATGAAAGTTTTGCTGGGTAAAGCAATCTTGGTTGTAGGTCCTTAGAATTCATGACTTGGAATATTTCTTTCCAGCCCCTTCTTGCCTGTAAGGTCTCTTTTGAGAAGTCTGCTGACAGCCTGATGGGGACTCCTTTGTAGGTGATTGTCCCCTTAGCTCTTGCTGCTTCCAGGATTCTCTCCTTCGTTTTAATTTTGGCTAATGTAATTATGATATGCCTTGGTGTGTTCCTTCTTGAGTCCAACTTTTTTGGTACTCTCTGGGCTTCTTGGATTTCTTGGAAGTCTGTTTCCTTTGCCAGATTGGGGAAATTTTCTTTTATTATTTGTTCAAATAGTTTTTCCACTGGTGGTTGTGTCTTTCCCCCCTCTGGTACCCCTATAATTCGGATATTGGAGCGTTTATAGATGTCCTGGAAGTTCCTAAGCTTCTCCTCATTTTTCTGAATTCTTATTTCTTCATTCCTTTCTGATTGATCATTTTTTTCTTCCTTCTGGTTTACTCCATTGAGTTGAGTCCCAGTTTTTTTTTCATCTCTATGGGTTTCCTGTGGAATTCCATTCATTTCCCTTAATTTAGCCTTCATATGTTTCTCTAATTTATGGCTATAGTCCACCAGATCTGTGAGGAAGCTGACGACAAGTGTCTTAAACTGTGCGTCTGAGAGATTTGCTATTTCTTCGTCACTTAGATTTATCTCCGGGACTTTGAGGTCCCCCTGCGACATTTTTGGTCTGTTCTGGCCCTTTAAGTGAGAGAAGCGGCGCCTTGGAGTCCCAGGTCGCTGGGTTGTGACGCTGTATGTGGGGGCGTGGTCAGAGCGGGGGAAAATGGCGCCGCCGCCGGTCCCCCGCTCACTCCCTCCCCCGCGCGTAACCGGGCACCCACAGTCAACTCGTAGTCACTCACCCGGTGGGCTGCTCACTAGGTCCAATCCTGGGTTTGGAACCCGTGCGACTGGATTCCGCGCCCGCGCCCGGGTCGTTCAAGTTCTCCTTTGTAACTCCTCAACCCGCCGCCGCCGGTTTTGCCTCTTACCGGCCGGGGCCGGAGAATTCGCTGTTTGCGGACTTCCGAAAAGTCGCTCGTCTGGGTTCCGTGCCCGCGCCCGGGTCGAACGAGTTCTCCTTTGTAACTCCTCAACCCGCCGCCGCCGGTTTTGCCTCTTACCGGCCGGGGCCGGAGAATTCGCTGTTTGCGGACTTCCGAAAAGTCGCGCGTCTGGGTTCTGGGTTCCGCGCCCGCGCCCGGGTCGCACGAGTTCTCCTTTGTAACTCCTCAACCCGCCGCCGCTGGTTTTGCCTCTTACCGGCCGGGGCCGGAGAATTTGCTGTTTGCGGACTTCCGAAAAGTTCAGTTTTCCGTGTTCTGGTTGTGTCTTCTGATGCTAATATTTAGTTGTCCTTAAACTTGGTTGTGAGAGGAGGCAGGCACATCCACCTTAATCCTCCATCTTGGCGGAAGTCCCTAAAAAACCATCGTTATAATGATTCTCTTTTCTGATTATTTTTGGGAAGAACGTCTTATTTTTTAAAAATTTTGGAGGCCAGGGAAAACAAAAATGCTGAGAACTGCTACTGTAGAGAAACATACACGTGCACTGATCCAAAGTGCTGCTTATAGAAGCCTGTAAAGTCGGGACTGAGCAGTGTGAAAACGGCGTTTGATGCTGTGTGCTGGATATCGTTGACCTCCTTGCATAACTCTGTAAAGCTGCTTTTGATGGTGTGGGCCCTCCATCTGTGTACAATAGTCATTGATTTTTGAAATTTCATCATAGCTTTTTCTTTGTCTTTGTGCGATTCCCCTCCTCCCGTAGTTGGAAGATCTAAGGCAGAGACTCAAGGATCTAGAGGATAAGGAGAAAAAGGAGAACAAGAAGATGGCTGATGAGGATGCCTTGAGGAAGATCCGGGCAGTGGAGGAGCAGATAGAGTACCTGCAGAAGAAGCTGGCCATGGCCAAGCAGGTGGGCACACTTCCTTTACTTAGCTAGCTTTGGAAGTCAGCGTTGTCTGACAAGTGAGTTATTGACAGTGAAGTTTGCTCTTTCATTCCAGTCTTTTTTTTTGTTTTTAAGATTTTATTTATTTATTTTTAGAGAGAGGGGAAGGAAGGGAGAAAGAGAGGGAGAGAAACATTGATGTGTGAGAGAAACATCAGTTGGTTGCCTCTCACATACCCCAACTGAGGATCTGGCTCACAACCCAGGCATGCACCTTGGCTGGGGATTGAACTGGCGACCTTTCAGTATGCAGGCCAGTGCTCAATCCACCAAGCTGCACCAGCCAGGGCTCCAGTCTGCTTTAAAATATTTTTTCTCCTATATGTATATTTGTTTGTTTTACATGGAAGTCTTTTATCCTTCAGTTATTTTGTTGTGTGTATTTGTGAAACATGAAGTTTACTTTTATTTTCAAATGTAGCATTTTGTTCAGAAAATGTTTACTGAGGGGTCTATCCTTTCTCTGCTGACCTGGAATTGGGGTATAATGAATATTAAATTAAAAAGATACAAAATTTTATGCATATTATTATTATAAATATATGAAACTAAGAAAAACACGTACCCCAACCAGATTATAAATGAATACCCAAAGTTTTAACTGTGGTTGTTTGTGGGTCATGGAACTAGAGAGACTTTTCCTCTTCTGCTAATGAGCATGTATTTCTTTAAGTGCCAGTGAATTTATTAACACTCAGTAATAAAGATTCCAAAGATGGCTGGAAAACCCATGTGTTTACCATACAGAACATCTTCAGTGTCTCTAAGAAATAGCAAAATGACAATGAAATGAAGTGTTTCTAATGGTGACTAGATCATTAAGTACCTTTAAAAGAGGAACATATTAGAATCTATATACATTCCTTTTATGAAAAATGGGGTTTTGACTTACTAAATCTGATCACCACTCCTCTCCCTTTTTCAAATAATTATCAGGAAATTGTATTACTGTAGGTTCTGGTATAGTTAGAAAGACACACTCAGTTCTTATCTAGAACAACTCATTATCTTAAAAATGTCAGTTCTCACTAAAAACTTGGAGGGGAGAAGACCTTTCTAGCTATTAATCAACATAAAAACATGAAAGAAAAGATCGATAATTTTTCACTTGTGAAGAAAAAGACCTTACAAAACTTCTAATTGGCAAAAACCACTGTTAGCAAAGCCAAAAGATAAATGACAGACAGGGAAAAACAAATTTCTAACACTTACCACAAAAGGGCTTATCTTTCTAATATATATTCTTTTAACTTAAAAAATGATAGGGGAGAAAATCCAGCAACCCAGTGGAACAATAGGCAAAGATAAGAATAGTTCACAGAAAAAAAAAATACAGATGACTCTTAAACATATGAAAAGATGCTCATTATAATAACACAAATATAAGGAAACTATTTTAGATATAGCCTTCTCTTATCAGTTTGTTATGCGGTGCTGTTGGAAAGTTTGTAGATTAAATTCAGTATTCTAATTATGAAAAGTGTGAGAAAACGTGAGGTTTTATGTTAGAAGTTCTCCTGACCAAGTACGTCTTCATCGGTGTGCTGGCCTCTGGTGGGGATATATTCCGTCTGTTGACACTGACGCTGAGAACAGGTCAGCGAACGGTGTCAGCCCAGCTACCAGTGCCAGCCAGCTACCAGTGCCAGCGGCTTCTGCACAGCAGGGCCAGCGTGGTGACAGGACGGTGCTTCTGAGAACGAAGTGCCTCTTCGTCTCTGGGTTAACTTGTTTTCCAATGAACAGTGGGTGGGGAAGTTTAGTTTCCTGTGCCCTTTTTTTGAAGTCAGATGATTTGATTAAAACGAAGGGTTTTCCTCCTTATTTTAGGAGGAGGAAGCTCTCCTCTCTGAGATGGATGTCACAGGCCAGGCCTTTGAAGACATGCAGGAGCAAAATATCCGTTTGATGCAGCAGCTGCGAGAGAAGGATGATGCGAATTTCAAGCTCATGTCAGAACGTATCAAGTCCAATCAGATCCATAAGTTACTGAAAGAAGAGAAGGAGGAGCTGGCTGACCAGGTGTTGACTCTGAAGACTCAGGTAATTAGAATGAATAGAGCTTTCCAGAATTCTGTTGAAGAAGGGTAAATTCTACGTGAAAATATGCATTAAAATTATGGTTATGGCAAATTTTTTTTGTAATAGCAAAAACTGGAAACTAAGTGTGTATCGTTAGGTAACTGGTAAATAAATTGTACATCCCTATCAAGGAGTACAGTGTAGCCGTTAAAACAAGAATGGGCCTGTTAATATAAAAAAGTACCTAAAATATATCATTAAGTGATTTATTCTCCTTTTATGTTAAAATACATGTCTTTGTGTCCATGTGCTGTGTATTCTAAAAATTTCTGGAAGGTGACATGACAACCGGTGAGAGTTACCTGATTACTTCTGGATGTTGGGATCAGAGTGTGGGGGGTGTGGCTTTACTTTTTACCCCTTAGGATTGTTTGATTCTGTTTTGTGCATGAATTTCAAGAAAAGACTACTTTTGAACCCGGAGCCATTCTGAAAGAGAGACGCTTGGCTTTTTGTCGAGCTGTGGTACATGCCGTGGTGTGGATGGCCAGGCACTTAGGGTCACGTGGCCGGGGAAGATGATGGTCTCTAAGTGTAACTTCCTCTGTTCTTGGCAGTTTGGAGAGAATCTTTTCCCTGGTTTCCCAGACTCTGAATCATCAGCAATATCATTTTGTGTTAAAAGTGAAGCTTTTAATTATTCTAATCTGCCGGGTTCATGGGTAAAATAGGTAATAGTTTGAGATTTCTAAGAGATTCTCTTTCGTGGGCCTGTGGATTAACAGTGCCTAGTTGGTTTTTCTTTTTGTTCCTGTTTGTGCTAAAATCTGATTTCCTTCTTCCAAGGTTGATGCCCAGTTACAGGTAGTAAGGAAATTGGAAGAGAAGGAACATCTGTTACAAAGCAACATCGGCACCGGGGAGAAGGAGCTGGGTCTGAGGACCCAAGCCTTAGAGATGAACAAACGCAAGGTATGACGGGTTAGTCTGTAACCTGAAGGGACAGTCAGTCTCAGAGGGACACATAAGCACGGCACTGGTGAAATTACAGGCTCACTTATCCCTTCGACTTGGGTGAACGTTTTGGCTCGCTGGAAACACAGGAGGTGATAAGGTGCCATTATTCGTACATCCCACATAGGCGATGGAGGCAGCGCAGCTTGCAGATGACCTCAAAGCACAGTTGGAGTTGGCGCAGAAGAAGTTACATGATTTTCAGGATGAGATTGTGGAGAACAGTGTCACCAAGGAAAAGGACATGTTTAATTTTAAACGAGCCCAGGTAAGAGCAGTTCTTTTTTCTTTACCTGTTACTTGCTAGGTGTTTTCTGAGCTCTCACATGACCCTCCTTATGAAGGGGCATTGGTCTAAAGTATGTCATTTCCTGTTTGACTCAAGTTTCTCAGGTTAAGAGACCAGAGTCTGTTTTCTTCACTGCTGTGTCCCCAAAGCCTGTCATGGTGCCGAACGCCTAGCGGGTATGAAGTAAGAACTACCAAAGGATGCCCTAGTAAATAAGTGGCAACATACCTACCTTAGAGGACTTCTATAAGTTCTCCTATACGTTTTCTGTTTTTGGCATGTCCGCTGTTTCTCGTGATGCTTTTCTGGTCTTATCCATAAATCTGTTCATTTTAATCCAGTCTACCCTCAGCTTAAAACTAATTGGCTTAAAATAGTGTCTCATCAAGTTTTTCATCTTTTTAAAAAATTTAATGTCTCTAAATTCTTAGAGTGTATTTTCAGTTAGTACTGAAATTGACCATAATTAAGTGCGACTCTAGTTTGGTGATAAGATCACAGTTGCCTGTTTTGAAACAAAAGAAGATATCTTGCCATTTGCAATTCTCTACATGCTTAAAAGACAATTGGGCATGAAACGACTTCTTCCCACAGCGGGGTGTTCAAGGTGGAGCGATGTCTTTCTCACGTGGCAGGTCTGGGGGTGTCTAACGGTGTGCGTCCTGCCACAGGAGGACATCTCTAGACTGCGGAGGAAGCTGGAGACCACAAAGAAACCAGATAATGTGCCCAAGTGCGATGAGATTCTGATGGAGGAGATTAAGGATTACAAGGTAAGAAAAACTATCTCAGTGATTGCTTTGTGGGTTTTTTGTTTTGTTTTATTTGGTTTGGTTAATTGGGGTCTGCAGTGGCCTGCTAACAGACTGGGAGAATAAATACTGAACTTCTTGACATGAATATAACCAGAGAATGGTTTATTCTGGGGGAGGAAAATGGTCCTTAGCGCTTAGTGGGTTTTGTGGTTGTCTGCTTGTGTCTGCAGGCCGTTTGGATCATAAACCTTCACGGTTGCTCACACTCTCCTTTCTGTTCTAGGCACGCCTGACCTGTCCTTGCTGCAACATGCGGAAAAAGGATGCTGTACTTACCAAGTGTTTCCATGTGTTCTGCTTCGAGTGTGTCAAGACGCGCTATGACACCCGCCAGCGCAAATGTCCCAAGTGTAACGCTGCTTTTGGTGCCAACGATTTCCACCGCATCTACATCGGTTGATCCAGGCCAGAAGAAGAGGAGGGGCCGGCTCGACAGGCGCTTCCTCATTAACCATCAAACCTCTACCTCTTCCCTCCCTGACCGTCACTCACAGGGCACTTTGTCAACCACCTGTCCTTCACAGACTTGACCTCTAGATTCTCGAGTAGCTAGATGATGTCAGGGGGCGGGACTGATAAATGCAAGTCTTAGGTTATAGGATGAACTAGAAACAAACAGCTCTTACTTGTCTCCCCACCAGCCTTTCGTCTCCAGGCTCTCTGTAAAACCTTGGATTGCCCATTTCACCTGCAGGAGTGGAGGTGGTGTTTTTGGCCTGGAGAAGGGACTAGGGAACCGATGAGCCACGTGGCTGTTTGGGGAAGGGTTGCATGTGTGATCTTTTAGACATAAGCTGTCGATGGGCACAGGCTTTTCTTGATTTAGATAACAAACTTTTTTGTAGACTTGGGTCAGGATGTTACAGTTGTACTGTTCTTTCCTGGATGGTTTGAAGCCTTAATGAAATTATTTCCGGGATGATGCAGTTCATTTTTTATTCACTAGCCAAGTAACTTACTGAGGTCAGCTGGCCTCCTTGTTGAAGTAATCTAGGTTTTGAATGTTCTGCTCATTAAATTCTTTAAATTTCTTGAGGCAGGTTAATTTCAGATACTGTAGTCCCTTTTATCTCCAAATGAAATGAAGATCGTAGAGGGTGGGGGCACAGTACTGAGACTATAAAGGGGGCTACTGGGTACTCTGGGGGTGCGATTCAGAGAGCCTGGGGGGGCTATGTATTTCTCTCAGCCTCCACAGAGGTCGTTCTGGTCCCTGTTTTCCGGAAGATTCCCTGTAATCTCCTTGTAAAACTTTATATTCCTCAAGCTTCAAATAAAGAAGGATTCAATTTGCTTCTGTGTTTGTTTTTCTTTGAAACTTTTGTGTTTGTCATCATTAGTTGATTTATACCTGCTGTTCTAGAATAGAATCCTCTTGAACAAAAATAATCAACTTAGAGTAAAAGGCTAACTGTGATTAGTTATTTGATTAATTGAAGCACTTTTCTCCCAGCTGTTTTATTGAGTCTGTTCTGCGGGGAGATTATGCTTAAAAGATGATGGTTTATTTCTCTATTCTTGGTTCTCTTCCATAGCTCACTGTCAGGGTAAGAGACTGTGACTTGTTTGCCAGGGAGCGTAAGGCTGTCTGGCAGTTTTAGTTGCAAGTTCTTGAATTTTAGGTTTATCGTAACCAGCCAACCTGACATCTTACGTATCTTTGACATGGGGTTGCAAAAAATGGATCCCTTCTGGATCACCACCTGTCCTAGGAGATGGGCAAGGACAAATTCCGTGTCCTTTTGTGGTCACTGCCTGTTGTAGGGGACCGGTTTGTCTTGGCCTGGCAAATGTGACTCAGCTCTGAATGGAAAACCTACAGAAGCGAAGTGGTGGGCAGGAGCCAGACCTTCAAACTGGGTTTTCCTGTGGGAATCAGGCCTAGAAAATGCATACAGGCTGTTGTGACTTGCTCTTGCTAAAACTCCCTCACCCTGGTCTAAAGCAACAGATGCATATCGTCTATCTTCAAGATAATTTCCAAAGCCTGTGTGAGCTGTCCCAAGGACAGAGCTAATCAGCTCATTACCGTCCCCCTCTGCATGTTATTTTTATTTCCTTGATTGTACCTAGAATGTAGACAATAATGTTTTATGTGATAGATAATAAATCTTTCTATGATGTAAGACCCAAGGAAAACAATAAGAGCCTGTCTAGGCAAGGGTCGGGGTGCTCCCCTCTTGAGGGAGTGGCAGAGGCATCCATCCACACTCTCCCCTTGGGAGAGTAGTTGTGCCTGTTCCCTTTTTCTCCACAGGATTGTTGTCGCCTGTGCATTGATTCTCGTCTTCAGCCACAACAGGTGGACTCTGCTGGCCAGGGTCTGCTACATCTGGCGCCCAAACAGGGGCGCAAAGGCTAACAGCCACAGCCTGTAATCAGCAAGACTCGTGATGAATTTCACAGTCATGTGGTATGGATTAAGAAACGAGTTTAATGACAATCTTACTGTGTCATCAAAGAGGCCACAGGTCTCTGGAGCCCCTCAACTCCCTGTCTGAACACACACACAGCCATGGAGGGGTCAGGACTCAGCATACTTGCCGTCAGCAATACGATACTTCCCGTTGCTGCTCTGTGCTTATGGGGCTGTCTGAGCATAACTTTGTTGGCTTGGGGGCCAACAGGCTACTTAGGCAGCAGGTTATGGTGGGCAGGTGCCAGGTACTGCTAAATAGTAACTTTAAATAAATTGAGGGGTCCGTTTTTGTTCTACATTTTTTCCTATGTCTAGGATAAGACTGACGTCCTCTTTGGAATCTAGGCCACGCGTATTTGTCTCTGTCTCTTAAGTCCACCAGTCCTCATTAAATGATAGCATGGCTAAGTCATTCCAAAACATCAAAAAACTAACTTCATTTGCTCACTGCCGAGCAAACAAACTAAATGCATGTGAATGAGAGGCATTTCCACCCAGCGGTGAGGATTCCGGTCTTTTAAATATGTTCCTGTTCAGATGAAAATCCCTTAATGGTTCCTCCTGCCCACAGGTGGCAGACACAAGGCCCTAGGGCTGAATCCCACCCTCCACCTTGTTTTATCTGGCCTGGCACCTTGTTTCTACCCAGCAGCAGCGCCGAGCTCTCACTTAACGAGTAGTAACATTTATACAGTCCTAAAATTACATTTGGCCATTTGGAGGCAACTGCGAGGCTGTTACAGCCCTTGGTGGAAATGAGTTTGAGATCCCTGCTCGAGTCTTTGGGGTACAAAATCAAGGTTAACACAGTGATCTTGCCTCTGCTTTGCTCTTTCCAGTCCTTAAAACTTACCACCCACCTTGTGCTTTATATTTCTGTCCTATTGAACTGTAATGTTTCTAAGTTGCTTTATTGCCATGGTTTCCCAACTCTGGGGCTTTGCATAGGTTTCTTTTACCTGGGCTGCCTGTTACCCTCCCTCTCACACGTACACGTGCAAAGTGATTACCTTGTTCCCATAGTACCTGGTGTGCATTTCTTTATCAGAGTAGAGGCCACATTGTTTTGCCCGTTTGTGTCTCCCCAGTAGTTGAGTTCCACGGGATTGGAATTGGCTTTTGTATCTTTCTATCTCCAGCAGCTAGCCCCAGTGCCTAGCTGAAATCCAATGAATGAATGAATGATGCAGAATGTCCTGGAGTAATTTGACGGTTGAATTAGGTTAGAGTGGGGTTGTATTTTTATGAGATTTGACTTGGGTATATTCCAACAGAATGTGTGTGAAGAATGCACCCAGCCAGCAGATTCACGACAAGTTTGTCAGAGCCAAAACTGCCTGAGTTGTCAGAGACAGCAGGACACCCGAGACTGCAGGCCTGCCGAGGGATTTGCAGCTGTGTTTATGCCTGATCTTGGTCGGACTAGGAAGCAAAAAGAGGCGCCTAAAATTATTTCTGTGACACCCAGGGGCTGTTGTGTTGAGTTGAGTGGACCAGTGCAGGTGCAGTTACCACATCAGATTCCCTCTCTGTGGAGCTGGGAGCCAGGCTGAGGCCCCAGACATGGGCGGTTGGCAGAAAGACTAAAGGGGAGTCAGAGAAAGAGGAATCCTGAAGGTGCTGTGTGGTTGTCCTGGAAACTGCACTGCCCGAGTAGTCTCTGCTGCTGCTGTTACAAGTCGGTGGCCATAGGCGACGTACAGAATTTCCCGAACCTTAGTTTTTCTATTTGTAAACTACAGGTCTGGTGTATCTGCTCCAGACTAGGCCTAGAGTACACGTGTCATGAGGTTATAAGGAGGATTATGGAAGATCACAGTTTATAAAATAAGTGATGGACAAATGTTAGCTCTTACGGTATTGTCTGTTTACAGGTTGCAAAAAGACCAGATTGAGAGAAGGCCCCTGAGGTTAGAGACCACACCTGTCTCATTCACCATCGTGTCTCCAGCCCTTGGCACATAAATCCAAGCTTTAGCCCATCTTTGTTGACTTACTAAATGAGGGTGGGTAGGGCAGAGTTTTTACGACTTCTCTTAATAGCATGGCTTTTCCCGAAAGTCTCTTGCAGATGAAGCCACCTCCATTCTACCTCATGACGCCAGGACTCTGAGTTTTCTGAGCAGATTTTGTGCCGCTTTGGATTACAGCCAGGAAATCAGCACAGGTCACAGCATCAGTGGCCCCCAGTCAGGAAGGCGCTGGGACCACATCAATGTTAGAATCCCCAGAGACAATGCTAGCAGTCCACCGAAAGTGAAGTTTCTGTCTGAACATTTATTCCACAGTCATAGAAACTGAAGATGGAAAAGATTTAAGGACATCTAGTCCATCCACGTGGTTGTACAAGAAAAGTGGCTGGAGCAAAACAGCCTGGTCAACGTCATGCTCACAAGACGGCATCTCAGTGGTTCCCGCAGCGGAGGGATCGCAAACACATTAGAATGAAGACACAATGCAAACAACGCTCATTATAAACCTTAAGAAAATACTTTTAAGTACATTATTTTCATAAAACAATTAGGGACTAAACTAAAAGAAGAAAGAGGGAATCCTGGATAAAATGGACGGCATCAAGGGGTGAAGAAAGGAACAATGAAACAATGAAGTGGTTTTGATGACTACAAAGTTTCTTTTGAAGGCTGCTTGGATCTCCTGGTTTGCTTATCGGAAATGTGAGTTGGGAGGAAGAGAAGCTCTAAAGCATTTTCTTTCCCCTCCCTTCTTTATCCACACCCAGGAGAGCTCACTAGCCGCAAGGCCCAGCAGACCCAGCACCAACACTGAGAAGCCCATCGCCCACCTGACAAAGCTCTGTTCTCCTTGGCAGCTGCTCCACTTACACTTCTCTGCTTGGCTCAGAAGCAGCAGGTCCTGTATAGAGTTTGTGCTACAGCAAAATCCAACAATGGAGCGTCACCTCCGGCTGCCTCACTTGTTTGTCCCAGTCCTTCCTCCAGCTTGGCTCTAACTGTTGGAGGAATCCTCTGTCCTCTACCTTGAGGCATCCGTGCTCTGGGGCCCTGACTATTACTGACACGGACCCATCTGTTTTAATGCACTCAGTCATTCTTTACTGCGGGCTTCCAGGGCCAGCCGTTCTGCCTTGGAAAACAGGGCTGGGGGGCGTGTGGCGCGACCATGTCACATTCCAGGTTTCCCAGCACCTGAGCTCGGACCAGAATGGCCTTCCTCATCTCATGAGTAACAGCCCACAAGAGGAGGCAAAGTTGCAGCGTCCTCGGCATCCTTCCTCACCACAGCACCACCTCCACCTGAGGACTTCTGAGCGTGGTGTTTTCTGAGCCAGAGGAGAGCTGAGAGAGCAGAGGTGGGGCAAAAGAGAAAGGAAGGTTTTCAAAGGACCTACCAATTCATGAAATCTTTTTACAAAACACAACATACTGTTTCACGAATTGCAAAAACACTGTTCAATCACTACCGATAAAAATAACCATTGCTACTTAACATGAAGACAGCTTCATTTCACCACAAGCAATTTAGCTTTGTTTTTCTTTACCCGGGACCAGGAGGCATTTCAAGCAGTGCTGACAGCAGTAAGCCTGCTTTCAGCCCCTGCTGCTTCTTGCCGCATCCTGGCCACGGTTTTGGCCAAGTGGTTCCCCAGAGGGTTCTGGAGGAGCTGTGCCCTGGTCATCCACCTCGTGGAGAGACAGGGCAGTTTGGCATGTTATCACCACTGCTCAGAATGCCTTAGTAGAGAAGCTTAAGGTAAACCCGATATACAAAAAACCCAAACTTACAAAACAGACATTAAGGGATAATTCATTGCGTTACAAAAGGATTCTTTACAAAAGAATTCACCTCTGGGTTCCTTTAAGTAGCCAGCTTCTCAAGTGCAGTCAGGAGATGAGTTACAAAAGTGTCCACGTACAACGTTAGGAGCATGGCTGTTCTGTGAGCCGAGGTACGCCTGCCTGTACGCTAGCCTTCTCGGCTGCTCGGAGGGCAGGCGTGCTCGGAGCGTGGTGGTGAGACTCTGCAGCATCCTTAGCTGTTGCAGATGGCGCGGGGTAGGGGGTGGGGATGGTGAAGCAGCTGAGGAGCATAATCTTTCAAAGGCAGTTGCAAACCCACCTCCGGGCCTGGGGTGAGAATAGGGCATTTCAAAGCAGATGTCCTTCCTCTTTCCAGGCTCACCTGTTCCCTCCCCTGCTGAACTGTTTCATCTGTGAGGTTGATGAAGTCTAACTTTAGAACCCTCCCACCTCCCTCATCAGTATCCCCGTGCCTACACCCACCCCTGGGTTCTCTCAGGCAATTAACTAATTGCTGAAGTGTTATCTAATTACAGCTTAGGGTGTGATCTTTCCCTGGGAGCCTGGATAGTTCTTGGTGGGAATGCAGGGGCTCCATTCAAAAGTAGGCTGTGCCTTTGCAGCATCGACAGCTGTTACAGGGCCCCGGGGCTTTGCACAGTGCTGCCAATTCATTGTGGGCCCGCAGATGGACTGGGCTGCAGCAGAGTACTGAGAAGATAAAGCAAACAATTGAAAAACAAGGAATTCTAGTCCTCAAAGGTGCCCGAAACTGGGAGGGCCTGTTCAGAAGGTGAATCAGCAGGTACTTGTGGAAGTTTTTAAAAAACAAAAAAAGCTTTTCTCGCTTCTCCCACTGCCTGGGACAGTCACACTTCTCAAACAGTGTTTCCTGAAGAGTGATTTTTGGACCACATGGGTCAGGTACCTGGGAGCTCACATCCAGTCTCTCCCCTGACCCCCACCCACTGTCTGGGGAAGGGTCCTGTCAATCAGCATTTTAACGAGTTGAACCTGGGTGATTCCTGGCCTCACTAACATTGGGAACTGAAGTTCGGTAGCTCCCAGAGCCCTTTGCTTTCCTGCGTGTCCAAGCAGTTGTCCAGTGGGAAGGGGGCGCCTAGGCAGAGGGGGAGCCACGTTACCAATAGCAATCTTTAAGGGCGTCAGGTGGGGCCTGGGAGAGGATCGGAGGGACCAGATCTGCTCGTGGCTCCTCAGAGGAAAGTGGGTGTGAGGCTGGGAGACTGACTTGGCTGTTATCAAGACAGGTATGAGAAGCACAGGGCACATTTCTGAATGGTGAAGCCTGCGATGTTCACAAGCTTGAGGTTCACTTTTGGGATTTTTTTTTTTTGATCCAAGAGATAGGTGACTGCTGATCTGAAAATGGCCTGGTATGGGGTTTGCAGAACATTTTCACTGAACCCACAGTTGCAGTAAGCACGGATATTCCGGTTTTGTCCTAAGGCCACACCCATGTTTTGTTTTCCTCTCTTTCTCTTTTACAAAAGGCAAGCACTGCCTTGGAGATGCTTAGCTGGATTACAAGGACAGTCCTGTTCATTTTTTAGCCAAATTAATTTTCTGGCCCAGTGCTTTTGTTCTAAAAGCATGGTGTATATTTTGAATGCTTCTTTGACTTGTCCTTTCTCTCTACCTGCCACATTCCTGTCCCCTTTCACAGCGGCATGTGAACACGTTCCTTCTAAATGTTCATCAGGATGGTGTCAGAGAGCTGGGACGTTCTCAGAATCAAGGCTCTCTCACCCAGTGCAATCAGTCCTTGCCTGCTGTGATACTTACCCTGTACCTCATTCAGGGGAACAAATCTGGACTGGGGAGTTGTAGCAAAAAACCACAACCCTGGATAGTCCTGTTCTATGCTGAGAGTGAAGCTGACAACCTAGTAAGACAAGGTCTGGGCAACAATTCTTTTTATCTCTCGTTGTTAGTGCAGAGAAAGGGCTAAACACCAGAAATAGTACTGTGGCACTCGGTGAAAAGGTTAACAGGAGCTGGGGTTGTCTGGTAATGCACAAATCCCTAATGCTGTACTCACTCCTGACTAATTTAAGATTCCTGCTCTGAAAGGCTGTTACCCTGGAGACCTAGGGAGTCAGCTTGGGAAGAGCTGCTGCTGCCTTTTAGGCTGGGGAGCGCGGACTTGACCTCTGAGAAGACCTGGACCTCAGAGTCCCCACACCTTTGTCAGTTGTTACAAAAGAGCATTACAAAGTGTCTCAAGGGCTCAGAGGCAGGCCGGAAGCGACAAAGGGGAGGGGCAGCGTCAGCTAGGACTCAGGAGTCCGTTTTGTCCGTTGATACTCTTCCAGCTCCGTTTTCCTGCTCACGGCCAGCTGCAGCTCTTGCTGGATCACCTGAATCTGCTTCTCCAGCTCCGAGAGCTCCTGCATCACTGAGTTCCGCGCCCCGTGTACGGAGTCTGCTTTCCCGTTGGTGGTCAGTGAAGCAGGGAGCTCTCTTCTCCTCGGAGGGAGAGGGATGTCCTGGTGAGTCCCGATGCCCAGTTGGTTTTGTCCTCCCTCCTCACTGAAGATGTATTTTCGTTGGCTGTCGTGACTCTGATTGGAAGTATTCCACACAGAGAGCTGATGGGGTCTCACGTTGGACCTGGGAAACAAAGAGGCACTGTAGGTTGACCTTCCACTCTGCAGCTCTCAAAGTGCCGTTCCCCATCTGTTAGCCCTTTCCCGGGTGAGTGATATGGAGCCGGGCACATAATTCAGAGACACAGGAACAAAGCCACGGGCAGACTGCCTGCTAGCTGCTGTCATGGGGATGAAAGGGGCCGATATAGTTCTTTTCAACTGAAGTTCAAGGTCTTATCAAGTCTTATGCTGCCCTAAAACTGGAATGGATGTATCCTCTGCAGAGCTAATGGACCAGGGCATGGCCCATTCTTACATCAAGAACCTTAGATGTCTTTTTATTCCCTTCCTGCCAGTAAGGCTCAGAAATCAGCACTGCCTTGAAACATTCTGTGGCTAGAAAGATGGTGCTTCAGTAAAAGTAAGAAATTGGTTCATTCAGCTGCTGGACTCTAAGCACGAGCCTGATCATAGATACTATCACATGGCTTATCTTTGGTCCCATAGGTAGGACCACACGGATGCTCACCACTTCAGAAGTTTGAGGAGAATAAAAGCATAGGAGCCACAGCCTTCAGCAAAGTCTCCCATTAGAGGGGTGCCTTTATGTGGCTTGAGACTGGCAGCTCAGTTCTGAAGCTCGACAACAACAACGAAACACACAAGAAAGCCTCACGTTCTTGCCAGGATAACGACAGTCAAACAGAGATAGATTGACAATCCTCTATTGGGCTTGGGTCGAACCACACACCACCGTCTCAGAGAGATGGCTGTAGACAACCAGAGGGTTACTGATGGCCAGGTATAGGAGGTGGGGGGGGGGATCTGGTTTCTGAAATACACTTTGACGGTTGGACACAATGAGAAGAGTTTCTTGCTACAAGATCAGATTAGAGCCTTATCTGCAAAGCCACTGATTTCTTCTAGCCTTATGGAACAAGGAGGAGGAGGAGGATATGACCACTTTTGCAGTCTATCACAGGGCCAAACAGAACAGAAACCCTCTGTTAGGTCCTTGTGTATTGGTCCCCACCCATATAACTGAAGGAAGATTTTATCCCTGGACTCTTACTTGCCAGGGATAAAATGGGGAGGACCTTCCCCTGAAGGGGAGGACCTTCAGGAGGAGGGGTCGGGGGAAGGATACTAAAGTCTTGGTTCAGGTACACGGATGAGAACTAAACCACAAGGATTCGTAGGATGGCTCTATTGCATTTTTCCCTGTGATAGAAGGCGAAAGTGCTCACAATTCTTTGTTCTTCCTCATCCATGCCCCTCTGTAACATGACTTTGCAGGTCATCCTTACTAAGGGGATTCAAAAGGGGGAAGTCTGTTTTTCCTTCCCTTTGAATTTAGTCCATTCTCATGACTGTTTTGGGCAACAGAAAGTGGCAGGTGGCGGTTTCAAGCCTAAACTTTTAAGAACCTCACACACATCCACTCTCTCTCAGACCCTGCTGCTGCAATGCAAGCAAGTCCAGACTAGTGTGCTGGATGATAACAGGCCATGCAGAGAGCGTCCCCAGCCCGCCCAGATCACCCAGCTGAGGACCCATCACAGACCGGCCAGCCCTGAATGGTCTCCTCCCTGCCCACAAGCTGGCTACAGACTTATGAGCCAATGCAGCCGAGGTCAGGCAGGTCAAATGCCCAGCTGACCCACAGATTCATAAGCAACTCCCTGTTGTTTCAAACACTATCAAGATAATTTCTCACATGGTATAAACTAACTGACATATGCCCCAAGCCATTGAAACACACAACCGCCCTGTTGTTCTTTAACATTTTTCGTAGTCTCAGTCTCATATAAGTGAGCAGGGGGTACCAGAGCTTCGCTTTCATGTGTCCTGGGCTGGGTAAAACTTCTACAATGAGCCCACTCGCAGTCCTCCTGGTTTTATACCTGGATCAGAGATGGGGTTACAATTTCCCTTCTAGCCTTTAATTGTTCACTTCTGCTTAATTTTTTTTCAACTCATTTCCCATTGAGTTTGAATAATTTCAAAACAATCTTATTTGTGGTATGTGTTATATGGTTTACGATTTTTCTGTATCTAGGAGTGATGGGAAAGGGAAAAGGGGGGTGTACTGGAAATGTGGGGGGAGAAGGATACCAAAACTTACATGAAATCACATGCTCAATAAACCAAGGGCTATGTATAAATAGTCTCTTACAATTGCTACTTTTTTCTCTGCTTTAAATAAAAAAGGAGCAACATCAACTTTCATACCGTGACCCAAAGTTCCTCCCAGCCTTTCTTCAAACTCATATGTTAGTAACTGACTCATTTATCCATTGCTTTATTCACTCAACAAATACGGAGCTCACAGGGGGGATGTCACGGTGTGGCAGGCATGGGCATTTGCATAGATACTCTTCCAAAGAAGACAGTGGAGAGTTTTCAAGCCAACAGAACAAACTCTAGTATCCTAGGATGATTCACAACCGGATGGGGAAAACCCTGGAGTAGGGGTATCTACCTTACCTGTTTTCTTGGACTGTACAGGCAACCACAGAAATCAGGTAAGTGGATTTAGCTAATCTAGTTTTCTCTAGAGCTTTGTACACATATCTGGAAAAATAATGTGGATGAATAAGCAAAATCTGGATTACAAGACAAACTACTTTGGTATTGCAAGTGCTCTGATAATGGACAGGTGGCTCTGGGCCACCATGAGCGTCAGACTTGGTATCTGATCCGACCGTGGTACACTGCTGCTCTCCACAGTGTTTAAATTGTGTTGTGTATGGAGCCTTTCTCAGCCTTGGAGTGGAACGTGACCAGTGAGTGAACTGTATTTAACACGAAAAAGAAGCCAAGCAAGCTTCTGCAAAGCAGTCACAGACATGGAGGTCCAATGCTCCCCTAGACCATTCAGAAGGACATGACAGCTGTGGGACCCCAGACACTTGCTGCGTTTGACAAGCTCCAGGGGGGAACTGGGTTGTAAGCAGGTGGCACAGGAAATGGGGACGCAACCCGAGCCACAGGGCTTTGTTCTGCCTTAGTTCCTTCTCAAAATAAGGGGTTCTGGAAGGGGATTTGCCAAGAAACGTGGGTAAGTTGAGTGCAAGATGCATTTGGTTCTCAGTTTAGGCCAGAGAGATGTGTTTGGGACTCATCACAGCTGGAGGGGGGCTCCCTGGGCCTCCTGTTTCCATTATGGCTGGAAAACAAATGCTTTGTCATTATGCGATGATGTCTTTGCTGCTGTGTCTTCTTGTGTTCCTCTGGTTAAACACTGATGTAAAAAATAATTACAGAAAAAATATATGTAACATGACATAGAACAGCTGGGACCTGATTAGCCTACAGCTTGTGGCTGACAGGGCTGTGGGCTATGATACAGGGAGATCACAGACGGAGCACGGGTGGGGGGACGGGGGCGGGGGGGGGAGTCTGCTCACCGACTGCAAAGAGGCTTTACCGGATAGTGGAGGGGATTCTGACAAGCTGGATGCAAAGTGGAGAGATGGGGATTGCACAGTCCCGGGAAGGTTCAAACAGGAAAAACGAACCATGGTTTTCTCCCCATTTTCCTTTTCCTCTATTAGAGAAGTGTGAGTGTCAGGTTTCAAAATTACCCAGAAAGCCAAGCTTGGAGCCTAGGATCTGCCCTAGATGACAGTAGCTTGCAGGTAATGCCCTGAACAGAGGCCCCTGGGCATGTGGAGGAGCCAGGGGCCGCCGACGCCAGGAGCCAGCCCCAGACGCTTCCGACATCGTTAGCTACCATGAATGAGCAGACAACCGTCATCCACAGGCTGGATGTGGGCGAGGGGGGTGAAAGTCTAGTTTCAAACATCTTCTATGCATTTAGTGCGCGTTACTTCCTGGTAACGAGGTCCTCTTTTCTGGGGAGTTTGTAGTAAGAGTGCCAGGAAATGAATTAAGCAGAGCACATCTGTTGCCCACATTGCCTATTCCCAGGAGTACTGCAGGGGAGCGGGGAGCGGAAACACGCCCAAACGCAATTAATAGTGCGCGAAATGAATTACCTGCAGGATTCACAAACTGCCTTACCTGTATTTTGTACACAAGAGTGATTACTAAAATAGCTTTGTTTTCAGGGATTTACGTGTATTATCTCATTTAATTCTCACTGCATCTCTCTAAGGAATAGGTACTGTTTTTATCTCAGTTTCATGCAAGGAAACTGTGGCCTGGAGCAGTTAAATGATGTGCCTAAGGCCACACCTGCTGCCAGCGTCCGAGGCGGGATGTGGATCCAGCCGCTTCACTCCAGCGGCCACACCTGAGCTTTTACCCACGACGAGTGTCACCTAGGCTGCATTTCGGTGTTCACGTATGTACAGATATGTTCTTTGTTTGGTTTCTACTTGAAGTCACACACACTTCTACTGATTGTGTTTATCAACAGCATCATCCTAATTTGATCTGAATTATCTGTGCGTAATTTCCCTGTTGAGCACAGAGTGTCACTTTTATCTCTAAACTTTTCCATGAACAAATCTGAAGATGCCTGACATTGGCTTCTTCTTACCTCTTCGCCACACGCTTAGTCTTGAAATGTGGCTTCTTTTCCTCTACGAATGTTGTATTTAGCGCTCTGTGTAATCTCTGGTGGAAAGAACAGATTCACACATAGAGATCATTAGAAACATACAGTCAGGGACAAAGTTCTGCCTGTGATTTGATAGTGTATCTTGTCGCTACAGACCTTAGCCTCTTCAAACAAACTTCCAGGGGTGCCCAAAAAGAGATCAACATTCAGTCCCAAATCTCAAGAGAACAAGAATTATGTTATTATCCTACCTGGAGGGAAAAAATAATTTGATGGGAAGCTTAGGGATGCTCTGGGTTGTAACAAGGTACATAAAAAAGAGCTGCCATGACCAAGGTGTGGCAAAAGGCCCAGTGCATTTGCTAATGATGCGTTAAAAAAAAACCCCAAAACCCGAGCTTCCTAGCAGCCGAAACAAAAAAGGAAAGAAGATCATTTGAGAATGAAAGTAATCCCATTAACACACAATGAAGATCAGTTGTCTGAGGAATTCTCCTTAAAAAACCAAATTCTTCCTAGGATTAAGATAGGAAAAACAGGGTTCAAATGTAACTGAACCAATGTAAGTTACTTAGAAAAAAATGTACTGTGATAACAAAGAGCAAAGCCAATGACTGGAGCAGAAGTGGCCCCATTTTCTGGACCACTGAAAATACAGAGAGAACAAGGGTGGGTGGGTTCATAGAGAATCAGGGGCTTTAAGCTCATTGAATGGATTCCAATTTTGGCAAGAAAGGAATCTATGGAAAGCAAATTTTCATGTCCTCTCTTTAGATTGTCACTATTTGTTGAAACCAGGTTAAAAACAATTCTGCTGCTTTCATTGTGAGCAGCAGTGGAGGGTTATACAGAAGGAAGGGTCTTTCAGGGAGAGCTTAATTTGAGGGGAAAGTGAACTAATGGAATAGAGGGAACTGTGTCTTGTACAGTGAGGGCGTCTGTACCACCCTAGTTCTCATGGTAACTTGTCGTTTGTCAGTCTGACTTGGGGCTCTGCAGATTTCTCCCACTACTGGGCATTCTGACGTTGAAGGACACTGGAGCAAAACAAACAAACAAACAAACAAACAAACAAACAAACAAACAAACACTGGAGCAAGGCGCCTGTGGCACGCACCTGACTGGTGTGGAGCCAGTACTGCAGCCTCGATTTGTTCTTGATTCGTGGTAGCAGCAGCCTGTACACTATGTGCTCACCCACGGCCGTCAGGATGGACAGACCCAATCCTGCGCACAGCAGCACGAAGAGTCCCGAGAAGTGTTTGATGCCCATTTGCAGAGTCTGGGGCAAAACAGAAAAGGACAGGCCGTGAACATGATGCTCCCCTTGGGCCCTCACTGGTTCTTCCTCAGAGGCAGATGGGTTTTTTCTAGACCCGGAGGATGCAGGAGACTGTGCCTTCCTGTGCACTCTGTAGAGCTCCCTGTGAAAGGAATGCAGCCCGGATCGAGGCCGCAGCGGTGCAGTTCCTGGGAGCCACTCCCACAGGGTCCTAGAGTAGGAAGGTGCCGGGCTGGTGCGGAGACCCTGAGTCGGGACCACGCTGCCGTCTCCACGGAGAGGCTGATGGGGAGTCCGATGACAGGAACAATTCAATACGTTAAAACCTTGACTGGTTGGTTATCAAGAAATGAACCTCTCTCAGGGGCACAGAATGTGTAGGTGTCAGGGGAAAAGATGATGAATTCAGTAATTTTGAAATTTAGGTCTGGCAGGGAACGTGGGCATCGACTACTTCAATGTGCTCACTTTACAGATGAGGAAGCTAGGACCAGAGAGGTGGTCCTAGGTCCCCACCTTCGTCAGCCATAGAGGAGAGAGAGATGGGACCTAGGATTTATGGATTGACAGGTATGATAACTGCAACCGATAGTTGAGGACACTGATGGCCCTGCAGCTTTGAAGTGACCACGTTGGTCTGCAGGTCCATGTTTGTGTCACTCCCTGGCCTGGGCTCTGCTGTGGTCGCAGCAGCAACAGTTACAGTAACTAAACGGGCAGGCACTTCCCTGCGGGGTTTGCCTGTGATATGTAAGAACGCTCATGAGTTCTCTGCGGAGCAGGTGTTACCAGTCGCTGACATCGATGACGAGTCCATCCTGTAGAAGGAAGGACATGTGATCTGTTGAGTGCCTACTAGGTGCCAGGCACTCTTCAGAGTCCCACAGGATGGAGACAGGAGGGTTTTGTCCTTGCCTTGAGTCAGCTTCAATCTCGGGAGGAAGTGAACAGGTATCCTCACAACCCCTGGGTTTTGGGGGGAAGCTGACTCATGAGATGAAGTTTAGACTAAGAGAGGCGGGTGGAACAGTAAGCATTCTAAGCCTGTGGTGCGGAAACAGAAAGGGAAAGACATGACGCCCTGGCACAGTGAGGTAGGGCTTGTGAGACAGACTGCGGCTTAGGGGCAGGGTGCACGAGGCCTGTGTCGTGGGGGAGAAGCTGGGACACCGGGCAAGCCCTCAGATGCCAGTGCTAAGGAGGAGCCCGGGTGTCATTCCTTTGCCACAGGCCTTTGGTCATCATTGTTGTCTGTCTCATCACCCATCTTTATCTAATACGATGTGTGGGGAGCACGGTTCTGAGCTCTTTACCAACGCAGTAGCTTGTTTAATACTCGTAATGACCTATCAGGTAGGTAGGAGCTGTTACCATCTCCACGTTATTGGTGAGGAAACTTAGGAACAAAGGAGCTAAATAACTGGTCCAAGGCCATGTAATTGGTAAAGGTCAGAGCCGAGGTTTGAACCCAGGCAGCTAGTCCCAGAGCCTACACTCGCAATCACGTCATTGACTGATGTGAGTGATCCTCCCATCCTCTTGAAGGGATTTTCCTTTCTTTCATTCTCCCCACCTCCACTCCCAGTTCCAGAGAGAGAGCCAGCCAGGCGTGATTCAGGCCTGGCTAGACCTCCCAGGTATTCCAGGAAGTGCATCGACGGGGCAGAGTTCAAAGGCAGAGCTTGGAGGTCTCAGGCATTGGTGGAGGCCAGGGCAGGGAATCTCATTTCCTCCACGACACTACTTCAGGCCGTGGCTCTGGCTCAGAGATGGGTGCTGGGGTCCCTGGTGAACTAATGACTACAGGTGAGCAAGGGTGCAGAACAGACACCAGGTCCAGGAGACTGGGATACAGGCAGGAGGACTAGGCAGATGGCCTGAGAATGCAGGCAGAAGCCCAGCCCTAGGAAGCAAGGCCTGCTGGGCCAGGATGGGGTAAGGAGGTGTACTGGGCCCGGAGGGCGACACAGGTGCTAGAGCTTTCCTTGGGACATCTCTCTACAGATGGTAAACAATGTCTAACCTTGACCTCCAGAAAGTGCTTACAAATGTGCTTGGAAATAACTTTTGGCCTGGACCTGATATAACATATACAGGAACCAGTTATCACAGAAGGGTTCAGTGTGTTATTACTGCTATGGATGAAGAGCAAACTGAGGCAATTTGCTTTGGACTTTAGCATAAACATCATCAACCATTTGGAAAAACACTGAACAGACTGGCACTGCTTTTTTAAAGGCTCTGCCAAGATGAGGAAGAAAAATGTAACTTATAGTGAGTCATCGTCCCTTTATTTATTTACTCTTTTATTATTTTTATGATTTTAAGTTGAACTTATTGGGGTGACATTGGTTAATAAAATGATACAGGTTTTCAGGGGTACAGGTCTATAACACATTGTCTGTATGTTGTGCTGGGTGTTCACCACCCCAAGTCAAGCCTTCCATCACCATGTATCCCTGTATCCCTTCTCCTACCGACCTCTCCCCTCTTCCCTTCCCCTCTGGCAGTCACCACGAATCATCTGTATTCTTGTGCACAACAATAGTCTCCTTTTCCTCTTGTTACCTCAACAACAAATAGCTGTATTCAGTTTATTTTGTACATCTCTTTCTTTAAATTTCTGTTGTTTACACCCATATACTAATAGACAAATAAAAGTATCAAGTTACTTTTTTTTAATTGGGCATCTAATATGTGTACCAGACACCAGTGGGGTCCTATGGCCTTAGGATAACCCTGTACATTAAATATCATTATCCCCACTTCACATCTGAGAAAATTGAGACTCACAGAGATTGATGATGTAACCCGGGATCACGCAGCTACCCAATGGGGAGCCGGGCTGTGGATCCAGGTCCGTCTGAGGCCAAAGCCCACACAGCTTTCAAACACACACCGTTTACAGATCCCTTGCTGTCTGCACTGTCTGCTCCCTATAACAACTTGCAAGCATTTTTATTCAAAGCTCAGCATCCTAATTGAAAACCCACTATAATCTGCCTGTGAGTGCCAACAGAAATGTTTAAATTGTGTCTGAGCCTGAGCGATAAGACGTAGGGCTGCAGCTGTCACTCGGCCGCTCGTCCTCGAGGCCCACAGGGTCCGTGTGCTGTGCATGGGTTATGTGCACCTGCTCCGTGTCATCACACGAGAACTGGTTTTCTAATGAGGTGGAACTGGTTCAACGTGACATGTATCTTTGGTGAGAGGAAGAAGGAGGAGAGGAGCAATGAATATTCAATGTCAGATCTGTAAAATAAATTTAAGTGAGGCAGACAAAATGATGATTGCAGTTGTGACATGAGAAGAAACATCACATTCAGATTTGCAATCAAAGCCCGGACTCATGTCATCAAGAGCTGCATAAATGGAAGCAAAGAGATGCAAACAGAAGTATGCTTTTTATTTTCTTCATCACTTCACCTGCCGCTTCATCTGATAGCTCACAGCCACAGGCTCCTGAGGTCCCCAGGGTCGAGGAGAGAAGACTATCCCAGGGTTTAGCCAGGGAGAAGTCTCAGTCATTTATGGTTTCCCTTTGTCCTTCGCAAGCTCGCTGCAGCTCACCCAATCTCAGATAACTCTTTAATCAATAAGTAATCATTCAGCCCTGACCTGTGTGGCTCAGTAGGTTGGGTGTCATCCTACAAAGTGAAAAGTTGTCAGGGCACATGCCTGAGGTGTGGGTTCCATCCTTGGTTGGGGACAACTGATCAATGTATCTCTCTCACATCAATGCTTCTCTTCCTTTCTCCCTCCCTTCCCTTCTCTCTAAATAAAATCTTTTAAAAAAGGAATTATTCAAAAAACTACCTGTGTGCTCATTTTATTTTGCTAAATGTTATTTATACTTATGTTTCCTTAATATTTTTATTTTATTGTTCATTTACAGTAGTACATGTGCATTGCACTGTGGAAGGAAACACACCCTGCACACTGAACCTACAAATACCCAGTAATTAAACATTAAAAAAGAATGGTGTCTTAACTGCTTTGTGCTATGCAGAAATCCTTGGTAGACTGCCCCACAGGACAATCCACGCATTGTGCATGAGACATTGAACATCTATAAGGTGCCTAAGAGTGTTTTAGTGATATTTAGGGAAGCTGGTTGGGTTTTAGTGGAAGTGGGAGTGCTTTATTGTTTTCCCCATCTAGAGTAATGAGAAGGACCCCCACCCTCTGCAAATTCAGTAGCTAACACATTTTCTGGAACAAACTAGATTCAGATAAAGGGAGGTGCCTTTACTGCCCAACGCTCGGAGCGGTCTCTGTCCAGATCTTCAGTGCTCCCCCTGACAGGTAGAGGCTGGGACCGCCAATTTTGTTGCTGCCCAGACCTTGCTTTGGGTCCTCCTGCTCAGATGTAGATGCTGGAAACATCTGACAGCTGGTTAGATAACTGACTAGTTCTCAAACCTCCAGCAGGATGTGCAGTCTTAAAGTATTTCACTCATCGTGTGCCTTAGATGTTACTGGCTGAGTCCTATGAACTAAGCCTGCCTAGCTCCCAGTCCATATCTCCCAATGCACAGCAACTGCTCAGTTTCTCTGGTCCTCTAAAGAGTCCTCTGCTACTTTCACTGCCCATTCTCTTTCCCTGACCTGCTCCAGCAGGTGTTCGTCCTCACCCATTACCTAAACAATGCCCATAGAAGACATCAGTGACCTTCACATTGCCAAATCCACTAGTTTTCACCTTATTCATTATCAGCCCAGACACTGTTGCTTATTTAATCTTCTTTATTTTCTTCACTGTTCTTGGGATTCCTCTCTTTTTATTACACATCAGTCTTGCTTTCTGGTTCCTCCCCATCTTTCTGAACATAAAACACTGGCAAGCCTTCAGTGACTGAGCTACATTCACTTTCTTATCCAGACTCATGGCTTCAAATGCCACCTATGTGCCAATGACTTCCAAATTTAGATCTTACCCAGCTCCCGACTCAGCCTCGCTATGTGAATATCTAACAGACATCTCAAATTAACACATCAAAATAAACTCCTAACTTCTCCCCCGAAATCTGCTCCACACACAGTCTTGCCCATTTTAATACATCTCCATCCTTGCAATAGTTCAGGCCAAAGACCTTAGAGCCAACTTTGACTCCTCTCTTTCTCCAGTCCTGTACCAAGTATGTCTGCTGATATGGTGGACTCTACCCTCAAAGTATATCTAGAATGTGATGACTTCCTACCACCTCCACCAACCACTCTGGAGGGTCCAAGGCACAGTCATCTCTCACCTGGTCTGTTAAAAAAAAACCTTCCTAATTGGCTCCCTGGCCCCTTCAGCCTGTCTTTTGCATAGCAGCCAGAATGACTCAAAATATGTCGGTCTTGTGCCCAGTACTCAGTGATGGTTCTCCATCTCACACAGAAGACACGTCAGAGTCCTTACAATGGCCTAGAAGACCTTACGTGATTTAGCCCCATGCATCCTAATTTTATATCCTTCTTCTCTGACTTGTTCATTCTGTCAGCCATGTGGGCTTCTTCACTTTTCCTTAAATCTGTTGAGCAGTTTCCTGCTTGAGGGTCTTCATTTTCTGTCCTTTCTGTCTGTAAACTCTTCCATCAGGAATCAGCATTGCTCTTTGCCTCCTTTTCTTCAGGTCTCTGCTCAAATGTCACTGGTCAGTGAAGTCTACCCTAACCACCATGGTTACAAAGCAAATCCTGCCTTCCTCCTCCCTGTCTTTCCTGGACACAGTCTATTCCCATTACCTTCCTTTATTTTTATCCCAACAGAATATCTATTTGTTTATTGCCTATTTCCTTTAAAAATTATTTATTTATTTTTAGAGTGAGGGGAAGGGAGGGAGAGAGAGAGAGAAACATCAATACGAAAGAAAAACATCAATCAGTTGCCTCTCACACCCCACAAACTGGGGATCTATGGAGCCCAGGACCTACCCAGCCCGAAACCCAGGCATGTGCCCGGACTGGGAATTGAACCAATGATCTTTCGATTTGCAGGATGATGCCCAACCCACTGAGCCACACCAGTCAAAGTGGTTATTTCCTATTTTCCTCCTTTTGTAGAATAAGTTCCAAGAGGCCAGGGATTTTGTTCATTTTGTTCAGTGTATACACCCTGATTATCTAGAATACCGAGTAGCACTTAATAAATTTTCAATAAATTTTTTGAATAGATGACAGAATATGAGAGCTAGAATCTTTTTTGCATAATATTAATTTACAAATGTGTTTGTATAATATAATAAGGTAGACATATATCTTCCCCAAAAATACTTTCATAGGTCTCAGGAGATTTTTAGAATAACTCTGTGAGGAAGGAATATATAGATGGATATTCTCAATTGATAGATGAGAAAACAGAGGCTTAGAGAGCTTGGGAAACTTGCCATCCTGACTTCATCCTGCCAGTGTTCATCAATTTGAGGACCTAATGTGGGAACCTAAATGAAAAATATATTTACAATTAATAAAGTGAAAAATTGAAGACTAGGTGCATTCATTCAGCAGGGTTCTATTGGAAGTGTAGTGTATTGACTCTTTTTGCTTAGGATCCTTTCTCTGGGGAGCTGCCCTTCCTCACGTCACGTTCTTGGTGTGTTTACCAGTCAGACTCTCCACTCCTTGTGTTGTTGGTAGAACTCAGGCTCTTCCATGGGATCACAAGGAAAGCGTTCCAGGGACCCACACGTGACAGATTGTGGTGTGGCTATATGGTCTATTCAGTTGGAAATCTGCCCCCGGGTTTGCCATGTCCCATCTCTGTCTGTCCTGCTGTGCAAAACGTCCAACTCTGTCCTCAGCAAGGCCAAAGCAAAAGCTAGTGTCTAGTTTCTGTTCTACCTTAAAGCTTAGTCTTTTGGAGCCCGTGCCATCTGCTGCAGGCCCTAGTCGCTGCTTCTGGTAGCGTGCTCCTGCTGGGAGGGAGACCACGCATGCAAACAAACTGGGCGAGTGTGCGGCAAGAGCAAGAAAGCGGAAGGGCCCCTTTGTTCCCCTGAGATTACATCAGTTTGGGTTTAGGATAGATCGAGTGCTTTTCTTTTTTTGGGGGGGGTTATTTATTTATTTATTTATTTGATTATGCCATTACAGTTGTTCTATTCTCCCCCTTCATTCCCCTCCACCCTGCACACCCCTCCCCTACCATTCCCCCCTTTAGTTTATGTCCACGTGTCTCAAGTTCTTTAGATTCTATATTTCCTGTACTATTCTTGCCCCCCCATCTATTTTCTACCTACTGTCTATGCTACTTATTCTCTGTACCTTCTCCTCCCTTCTCCTCCTCTCACTCCCCTGTTGCTAACCCTCCATAATAAAGGAGAATTTCCCCAATCTGGCAAAGGAAATAGACTTCCAGGAAATCCAGGAAGCTCAGAGTCCCAAAGAAGTTGGACCCAAGAAGGAACACACCAAGGCACATCATCATTACATTAGCCAAGATTAAAATGAAGGAGAGAATCCTAGAAGCAGCAAGAGATAAGGGGACAGTTACCTACAAAGGAGTTCCCATCAGACTGTCAGCGGATTTCTCCAAAGAGACCTTACAGGCAAGAAGGGGCTGGAAAGAGGTATTTCAAGTGCTTTTTCAAAAGAATCAATCAACTTCCCCAGCTTTTGTGGGCTTTGGTTGGGTCCACACCCCCTAGTTAGACCACAAGCTTCTAAGGTCCTGAATCTCCTCCCTCTGTACCCTGCAACAATCCTGTATGGGAGTGGGTATGAGAGGGGAGATGAGAGGAGGGTTAATCCCCTGGGCAGAGAAAGCTGTAATCCCCTGGGGTGTGTTCGAAGCTGTGGCTTCCCAGTGAAGCCAACAGGTTCATGTTCTCCTGTGTATTAAGCTCAACATCTAATTTCCTCTCTTATTGATAATTAGCTAACTACTTATGGTAACACTTGGTCACACCAGGCCAAGCCTGTGACCCAAGTAAGCCAATTTGCATTTGAAGCAGAGACCTTTGGCATTGAAAGAGGCTGGAGCTGAGGGTACCGCTACTGCCTAAAAGACAGTCTCCCACTTCCTGCCACTAACCTCTCTGGATCCTGTGCTTCCTGAAGCATCCTCAGTTACTCTTTTATTTTTTTTTCACTTCAAAACGTTTTTTTCAGTAATCCTCTTTCTTGTTTAAATGAATCTGTTGCTTGCAACCAAAGAATCTGAGCTGATAGACTGCTTACAGGGTTTAAACCTCTCTATCTCTGAGGTGCGACTATAATCTTTTTTGAGATAGGCTTGACTTCTGCAGAACACTGCAATGGCTGTGTGAGCCTGTTCTGGAGAGATTTCTCTGACAAGTGAGGCTTTGCCTTTCTTTCTGTGCTTCCATAGGCTGGGTGCATAGCAGGTGCTCAATAAATGCTCATTAAATGAAATGCCCTCCTGAAAAGGAATTGGGTATAATTACTCTCAAGATTTCCAGTGTCTATTAAGTACTTTGCCCCAGAGCAAAACGACTTCAAGAACTAGGGGAAATCATTTTGTTTTTCAGTGATCTAGTGCATTAAACTTTGTACGATCTCTTCTCTAAGTCTGTAAAACCAAATCTTGGTGTTCAAAACAATTTTCTTGTTCTTTAATAAGAGAGTGGGGGTAGGGGAGGAATAATGGTTTGAGTGAGAGGTAAAGAAAAGAAAGACTATGGAGCTCCTGAAACACTGACAACTCCTATGTACTTCGAAGCAGAAGGAGGAGGAGGTGTATGCTGTTTCTAATTTTGAAGAATTCATTTTTATTTTCTGCCAACCCACTATTTTGCCCACAAGAATCTTAGCTCAGTAAAGTTAGTCAGATTCATTTTAGTGTCCATACACCTGGCCCTTTGTGAGGGAGAGATAGAAGGTGCAGACGGGTGTGAGGTGTGGGCTTCCTAGGCACCAGGGGCAGCTCCCAGAGTGTGCTTGGCTGGAGAGAGTCGGGTAAGATTGTACAGTGTAATTATTTGGGATGTCTAAAAATAATTGAACAAGTCATGAAAAGGGAGGAAGAAGATGTCCACTCAGCAAATCTGGAGTTTTCTCTTTGATGGATACGAGTTGAAAAATCACATGTAACAAAAGAAACAAAGCAGGAGATGGTTTGCAAAACCCAGGGAGACATGGCATGAATGACGTTAACGGTACTCGCACATTTGGATAAGCAAAATAATGTAGAGCAATAATGTACAGCAATCAGGGGCTGCAGTCAGGGAATTTCCCATCAGTCCCCAGGCCCCGGGGGCGGGGCCACCTCCATCTTGTCCAATCCAGAATCAGCACTACGGTCCGTCCCCCTGGCACCGCCCCTGTTGCTGAGGAGAGGCTTCTCTCTGTCCTTGTGTCCCTTAGGGGCTGGGCCAACCATCTTTCAGCCTTGGACACGGTGCTTAACTTGCTGCATTAGCTCCATAGTGCAGCCTTTTGAAAAGAAATCTTAATTTATTATTAAAACAACTCAGAAAAAAATCTAAAAAGCAAATTTGAGATAATTAACCATAATCTGTTTCTAGTTATGGTTATTCTAATAACTGTTTTCAAGTCTTCATATTTATAAACAATTACTTTTAATTCTTGAGTGCCTCTTCTGAGTTATGACCATAGGCATAGATATTCTCCAGAGTCGTAGACCTAACGTCTAATTATTATACTTTTTAAAATAATTAATATTATTTTCTAAAATTTTATGTGGTTTCATTGTCATTTTATTTATTTTAGTAGCTTTACCTACAACCTATTGTTTTATGCTGACTTAACTACCCCCCAAACTACCAGGTGTTTAATTTTCTATCATATTATTTATTTATACATGTGATCAATATTGCTACCATCAAAAAGCTTCTGTGTACAGCATTTTTAAATGATTATTTTTGATTCTTTCTTTGAGATCCCTGTTGCAACGGGTGGGATTAGCAGGTCAGATGATGCCACTGTTTTGACACTTGGTGGGTGGAGAACAGCCCCTGGGAAGAGCAAGGACCATTCCCACTGCTGCCAGAGTTGCCCCCCAGGCCCCCCAGTTGCTCACATCCTCATCGGCCCTGCTTTATAATTAATCCTTGCTTCCTGGTTTAAATATTCTCATTTGTACTTACCCAATTAGTGAGGCTAGTTTCAAATGTTTGTTTTCCTGATCTCCTTTTGATGCTCACATCCTCAACAACCCTGCTTTATAATTAATCTTCGTTTCCTGTTTTAAATATTCTCATTTGTACTTACCCAATTAGTGAGGCTAGTTTTAAATGTTTGTTTTCCTGATCTCTTTTTGTATGAATCACATATATTTATATCCATTGCCCAATTATGCATTTCAGAAAAGTTTGAAAAAAGCTCTTAACCCCTTTCCTAACATGTTGTGTTTCTTCATTTTTAAGTTTTCTTGTTAGCTCTGTTTTGTTAGATTTTATTATACAGAGGTTTGAAATTTTATGCAGCTGTGCTTATGTTCTGGTAAACTCTTTTGTTATTGCAGTTGTTAAAAAATATCATTTGTTGGAATTAATGTTTATGACCAGTTCTTTTATTTTTGAGAAACAATGAAGACTTCAATCCATCTTGAGCTTTTGTACTGAAGAATGGAACACATTAATTTCTCTTCATTGCGACTTAATTTCAGCCCACGCTTCAGAGGTACTTTAGCTAAAGTAAGGCCGTCCCATCCTGGTTTGACCTCTGTTCCTTTATGCTAATTTTGATTTTTATTTCTAAAGAATCTTCAAATTTTATAAATGTTGGCAAATAAAAAAAATTGTGAGAACAAACACTTGGTAAAACTAACAACAAAACTGTCTCTGGGTCAGAGTTAGCCTGTGAGCTGTCCGGTGGTACCTTCTGATCCCACAGCTTTACTGCTGTGTCCTTTCACTGTTATGGTTTTTTATGATGCTCCAGCTATTGCCTTTATAGCTGGCACATGATTTGCTGCTATTCACACAGTCTCTGGACGCCAGGATAGTAATGGTCCCAATGTGAATGCAGAGGGGTCCAGTTCTGATGCTCAGTCTGGGGGGCTGACTTCTCTGTATGATGCCACCTTATCTTAAAACACTTCTCCTGCCTGGCTGGTGTGGCTCAGTGGGTTGAGTGCCAGCCTATGAAGCAGAGGGTTGCTGGTTCAATTCCCAGTCATGGCATATGTCTGGTGCGGAGTGTTTAAGAGACAGCCACCATTAATGTTTTTTTTCCTCTCTTTCTCTTCCCCGCCCCCTCTCTCTAAAAATAAATAAAACTAAAAAACTCTCGCCTTTTCAAGTCATGCTAAATAGATAAAATGCGGTAGTCAGGAATAACTACCTACTTTACATTCTAACAGAGAAAATCAATAGCAAAAGCGAAGAATGGAATTTATAATTAAAAGAAAAATTCCTGGGAGGTTTTTCCTTGAGAATTCTTCTGAAGTTTCATAGACTTAGAGGATAAACCAACTTCTAGTTCCATATTTCTTCCTATGTTTCAAAAGATGAAGTGCCTGGTGCTTGGGGATTGCAACATACGGTTGAGAACAGACACGATCGGCTAACACAGGATTCATAAGAACATACTGTTTCTGATTTCTATAGCCCCAGTGGACATTGGTTGCTGGTATCAGTTTAATCTAAATACTATCAATAGTTTTCAAGATGAGATGAAGGTGGAAGATGATTTCAGCCTGCCTTCCTGACTACGTGTGTGGTTTTTGTAATACACAGAACCAAAGAGGCGGGTTCCTTGACAAGCGATTCATCTCTTATGCTAAAGTTGAGGCTTGATTTGATTACATTAACAAGACTAACAGAATCGTTTGAGGCAGGTAGATTTAGGAACTGCAAAAACAGACAATACAGTGAGGTGGGAAAAGCTTAGCATTTGGGGCCAGAAAGGCTGGTTCAAGTCCTTGCTTTGCTACTAACCAGCAGGGAAACCTTGGAGAAGTTTCTAGATCTCTCTGCAGAATCATCTGCAAAACTGAGGTGACAGCATCCACTTCACAGTGCTGTTATAATGATTAAATGATACAACAAATGCAACAGCATCTGGGATAGTCGTTCAATAACTGTTCACTATCTCACCCCAAATTGTTCGGAGCTGTATGTGTGCTGGCAACTGGTAACAGAGAGAAAGATCAAAGCATCCTAACTTGGAAGTAACTATGATCTTTCTTCCTCCGAAGCCATATAAATCAGATCTTTCCCATTGCTGAAGCAAGACACAGGTTCTCAGTTCAAGGTTATTGCCCGCTAAGCCTTGGGTAACTATACTAAGTAGACTGATGGAGGAGTTGGCTTAATTCCAACCACTCTAGAGTGGAAATATTTTCCTTCTCCTTACATTTGACTAGGTAATCCCACATGTTTCAACTCTTGGCCATAATTATAATTTTTCTGCATTTTACTGTGCATATTACAAAGTATACAATGTCTGTTTTTGGGGGTCATCTGGCTACGTGTGCTCACTTTCCTCATGCAGTTTCCTCCATAAAGTCAAAGGGTTGAGTGGGAATGAGAGGGCCTCTCTCTCAAACTTCTCCAGTTGAAAATTCTTCTGTCTCCTCTGCAAATGAGGAGGTGGGAGGACCTTTGTCATTGTTTTCTTTCTGGATTAGGATTACACACGAGTACAATTAAATACGGAGTGGGTGTGGCTCAGTACTAAGTAGGGCTCTAAAGGAATAAATATACTTCCTGTCTCCCTGGTGTGTGCATCCAATAGAAGTGGGGGGAGGGGGAAGAGAAGGGAATCAGTAGAATGAACCCATTGTGCTCCAAGTACTTTATCTCTCTCTCTCTCTTTTTTACATGTTTTGTGTTTGCGAATCCTCAAAACAATGCTGGAAGGTAGGAGGAATGACACAGAGAGGTTAAGTAACTTGCTCATACTCACACCACGACTAAGAAGTGACTGCAATAAAAATCCAGTTGGAACTGAACCCAAACCCAGGTGTGTCTGAGTCTTAGAACTATGTTACCCTGCAATAGGGGTATGGCTCACATTATCACTACAGAGTTGGGGGTGTTCAATGATGGTTAATGCATTTTCTTAGGACTGCACAGGAATTGAAGAGACAAGGACTCCTGTTCTTTGTGGTTCCTAAGTAAGCTATTGAATAAAAAGTGTGGCAGGATGCCTTGGTGGATGGGTTATGCTGACAGTAATTAAATCTGTGGAATTATCTTTCCTGCTTTTTCCTGCTAAGACTAGCTTCTAGCTTCTTCAAAACATACGGATGTTCTTTAAATGGATCTTCCTTGTCCTGAGGAAAATCACCTGAGTTTTGTCTCTTGGCTAAGAACGTGCAGGGAGAGTATGTTTCATTGTCCTGTGTTATAGAACCTCCGGCACCTTCCTGTCCACTGGGTGAAACAGGGATGGGGTGAAGTGTGACCTCGGAGAGCTAGGCATGTCTAGGGTATAGGCAGCGCTGTACTTACTGGTACACGGCTCTCCAAAACAAGCAAAACCAACCCAACCATCCCAGAGTTTCTGCTTTCTTCTGGAATGTACTATTCCCACCAAGGCTGATTTCCAGCTATCGGCATGACATCATTGACCTTGAAGCTGGGGAGAGATGCACACCCACTGGCCCTCGCCCCGTGAACTTGCCCAGAGTTCCAGCACATGCTTTGGCTGCAGGCTTATTAGGGTGTGAGAAAGTCTGGGATGAATGTCTCCTGGGATGGGAGAGCGCTCAGCTTCCCTGCCAGGCCCCAGGTCTGATTTCTGAAACTAAGCCGAGTTAGTGCAGACGGCATTTGCCTCTGCTGCAGGGCTTTGCCCACCCACCCTTGACCTCCTAGGACCACTGCCACTTTAGCATCCTGGGGAGAGCCCACTGCCTCCAGAATCTTCACTGCCTCGGCCTGGGGAGGGACGGCACTGAACCTGACCCATCCTCACCTGCTGGCTCGGGGCTGAGTACTAGAGGCCAGAGACCTCTCCAGAGTGGTTCCTGCCTTGTTTGACTGCAAGCCCTCTCACTGAACTTCATACCAGGGTGGACAGCCAGCCTTGAAGACCCACTGCCACCGAGTACTTAAGGCTCAGTGGGTTTCCCAGCTGCTCAGGGCACTAAGTCAGGCTTAAAGACCTGTTTGTGCCTGGGAGCTGGAGCAATGCAACATGAGGGGCCCGGCTGCATTCCTAGCCCTCAAGACGCCCTCGCGGATTTCTAGATGCGTTTTGGGGAGTAGGATGCATCCTGGGGAAGGGAGAGATGGGTTTCGTTGCCCAGAGAGAGGTGATTAAAAGGTGCTCAGGCAAGAGAAGAACATGTGTTCCTGCTGCTACAATGGGAAATTAACTATCTGTCAAAAGACACCCGAACACCACAAGTAAAAGAAAACTGTTAACCTAACGTGGGATTTGAACTGTACAATTATTTCCCATTTGTAAAATCATGAGACGGAAAGGCAAAGATATCTCCTTATTTCTGAACTTTTAAAGTTTTTCTTGGTTCTTTAGAGTGTGGGCTGTGAATCAAGACAAAGAAAAAGACGTTTATAAAAGCCGTTGCCTCCTCTTTCCCCACCAGGCTCCTTCAGGTGTCACCCTGAGTCTCTGTGAGAAGAATGAACACGCGTTGGTCATGAGGCTGGTGTCAGAAAATGAGGCCTTACGAAGAGAAATACGGTGGTGGGGCGTCTTGAGCTGATCTTCAAAGAGACAGAGAAGCGCAAGTCAGCGCTGGGCGGGGCTCCCCCACACTCACACTGCGGCCACCAACTGCTTGTGCACCTCCAGGCCGCCCACGGCAGCTCGGAACTCCTCGAAGGATATCTTCCCGTCGCCGTCCCGGTCCAGGGTGATGATGGTTTTGTCCACGAGCTGCTGGAGCATCCAGTCTTTCAGGCTGCCCCCCACCATCATGTGCAGCACCTGGAAGAGCTCCCCGTTGGAGATGTAGCCGTCCTTATCCATGTCGTAAATGCTGAACGCGAACCTCAGCTTCTGCTCCTCGTCTCCCTTGACGCTGAACTGGGAGGTCCCCACGATGAATTCCTCGAAGTCCACCTCCCCGTTGCCGTCGGTGTCAAAAACCTCGATCACTCGCTGCACCAACGGGTTCTTCTGCAGCTCGGGCAGGGACATGAACTCGTTCACGCTCAGGGCACCCGAAGAGTCCAAGTCCAGCTTCTTAAACCTCTTGCCCAGCCTTTTAATTTCGTCATGGTTAAAGTGGGAGCACATCTCCTCGGGGTAGCTGGCCTCATTGCCCATTGCGGACGCCCAGCCTGCTCCCAGGGGCGCAGGGCTGGCCGGTGGCTGTGCCCGGCTCGCGCCGGGACAGTTGCGCGGTCCGGACCTGGTGGAGCTGCTCGCGGGGCTCCACCAGGGGACCACGAAATCGGTGGGTGCTGGGAGCAGGCCAGGGTGGGGGTGGTGAAAGAGGATGGGGAGGAGGGGAGACAGGGTGGGAGGGGGTGTCTTGCAGGGCAGAGGAGATGGTAGGACAGGAGAGGAGGAAGCTGAGAGCCGGCTATGCTCCGCTCTTCCTGCCCTCGGCCCCTAGGAGGCTTCATGGATAACTTCTGTCCTCCTTGCTCTTCCTTTCTCACTTCCTCATTTTCCCTTTTCTCCTTACACTATAAACTCCAGGCGGGGGTGGGGTAGGGGCAGGGGCTGATCGGCACTGCTCACCGCAGCACCCCCAGCGCAGAGCCAGACGTACAGAACCTGCTTCATAAATGCGTGCTGATGACCTAGCAAGCAGCAGTCAGGGGCTCCTGCTCACCCTCCCGGCCTAGTGTAAGCACTAGGAGAGAGAATGCGCCATACCGCTGACCTTATTTATCCCCTAAATCCTCCACCAGGGGAAGCCAGGATTGGTTACCGGCCTTTCTCAGGACAGGGGGTTCAGGGTCTTTGTAGGAGGCTGCTCACATATCACAGAGAAGTCAGTCTTAAACGGATCACACGCTACAGGTAGTAGCTTGTGCCTGACGAATGCACACAATGCCCGGTTTGGGGCATCCTTCAAGAAGACACAGGTGCCAAGAACATCGCCTCTGTCACGCTGTTCCTTTGAGTCCATCGTCTCATGCACAGTCCATAGGCTTGTTGGCTGTCCTGCAGAGCACTCTGGGGCACGGCTGCAGTGCGCCAGTGCAGCCTGGTGCGTGTGCCGAGTGACGCTGGCTCCTAGGCCATCTCACGCTCTCCCTTCCTCCCACTGATAGGTCCTTTTTGTTGAAGATTGGTATCACACGCCCCCATGTTCCCTTTTCTTTTAGGAGCACATCAGTTACTCCAAATGCACAAGAAATCCATTTGGTTAAAGAACAATGGAATTCAAACGGACCTGGGGGAACCCCAGGCCACAAAGTCAGTTGGAAGGTGGCCCTGGCAAGATAGCTCGGTTGGTTACGGCATTGTCCCGATACATCCAGTTTGCAAGGTCAATCCCTGGCCAGGGCACGTACAGGAAGCAACCAATGAATGCATAAATAAGAGGAACAATAAATGGACATCTCTCTCTCTTAAATTAATAAAAAATATTAAAAAAAATTAATTTGAAGGGGGCAAAAATTCCTTCATTTAAAAAATGCTGGCATGTTCTCTGTGCTTCAGTTCAGCCAAAATATCAGTCTAAAGGTAACCATGTTGAAACTGGCCCGAGGCCATAGGGATACCTTACCCCCAGTTCTAGATAGTTTAAGAGAAAAGGAGAAGTTTGGAGGCTGAAATATTCGAAAACTGATTTACTATCAAGACTGTCTGAATTAACTAGATCTGAAAGATGCATTATACAAAAATAATTTAAAATCAGATGACCCAGCATCAAATCTTAGCTGTCCAACTTTGGAGCAATCTGGCCTTGCACAAGTTGCTTACTATCAGTCTCTCATCCGTAAAGTGTAGCTAGTAATACATTTTGTACACTTGTGTGAGGATGAAAGGTGACAGTGGCCAATAGGAAGAGTGATTATTATTCTTACTAATTTTATTACTATTCACACTGCTCGTGGAGACAATGCCTTAGAAAGAATACTTGGCCACCTGGGAACTGCAGTGCATGTTACATCTGTGGAATGAACACAACTCACACACCGTTCACAGTGTGCCGCTCACGGCTCTCCGTGTTCTTGATTTCAGCTCCTCCAGGGCGGTATTCTTTGGGACTGACTGCACACTTTCCACTGCAGGCTTGAGGAATCCAGGGCCTGACCTCGCTGGCCCAGCAGGCACGCTGATGGAATCCTCGCTGACTTTCTCCTGAGTAAATGCCTTGATGGCCGTCATTTAGAGAAGGAGTCGTCAGTGTGGAAACTTTCAGTCAGTGCATCCCCTGACGAGCGTGTGTTAGTAGGAAGTCTCCAAGGGGTAGTGGGGGGGGGCAAGAAACTAACAGACCAGGTTCCAAGGTGCTACTCTGCCTCTATTAGCCGTCAGCCTTTAGGGGAGCTATTACTGTCCTCACCTCAGTGTCCTCTTCTGCAAAAGGTGCTAATAATTATACCTGCTTTATCTACTACATGTGGCTATCGTACGAGTCATATGAGAGAATGCATATACAAATGTTATGTAAGAGGAGAGATATTGTCCCAAGAGTTAATTAATTTAATGGTTGAATAGACAGTATTGGGAAGATGGTGCCATTTCATTGAAATAATTCGTGTGTGCAGTGAGAATTGCTTTCCTCCTGCCCCGTGGAGGAAGCAATGTTATGCTGGACCTGACGTTTCAGTCGATGAGAGGTTGAGTTCCCCATTATTCCCATTTCATAAACCCTGTAATTCAGCATTATTATGGGACTCACTGCCATTGTTTTGATTTTCTCTGGCCATTAATCTCAGTCATTTCTATGGGAAAAGGTCTAATCCCATTTAGAACTGTGGAGGGATCCCGAGAGTGGGACATTCACTGTGGTAACTAAATTAAAAGAGTTGACAGATGGCTTTGGAAGAAATCAGGAGCCCGATGGACCTTCCATTTCTGCAAATTATTTCTTGCTGAAGAGTTTTCAGATGAAGAACTACGAGATGATTATGTGCAAAAATGTGTGACATTGGAAAATAAAACCAATAGCAATGTAAGTGATGAGCCCGGGGCTCGTACAAGGCGGCTTTACAGGAATCCTGGACCTTTAGCTGGAAGTTCTCTGCTTTCTGTGATGTTGCCTGTCACCATAGTTAACATCTGTCTGCACTGAGGCTGGTCACCTCGTAGACTGTGGAGCCCAGAGCTCTGAGTTTAAAACCTTTTACGAGCATCAGATTTCACATTTGCAAAGCCGGAATAGCGTAATGATGGCACAGTGTTATTTTAGGTTTCGGTGGGATAACACTTAAAATGATAATTGAAAAAAGCACCTGAAATAGCCTGCCAGTGCACAGGAGGTGCTTAATATGTTTTGTACTTGGTCTGTTTTCCTTTCCTCTTCTCTCATTTGTTTTCCGAAACAGAAATTTGACTCTGGCTGTATGTATTTTGTCCTCTTCGGATGTAAACATCTTTGTTTCAAGTTTAAAGCCACTTGACAAAAACGTCGAGCATCACTATGTGCCATGCTCTGCGCCAGGTAATGGGGTTTTATGAGGTGAATGAGGCATAGTCCCTTTAGAAATATACAGTTTTGCCATTAAGAAATGTACGGTTTAGTAAGCAACATGCTTTGAGGGTTTATTTGCACAGTCTTTTATGTTTACCATGCATAGTCAAAAAGATTAAAAGCATTATGCTTGATTTTCTTTTGTAATGCTGGGATAGTTTTTAATATGAGCTTTAGAGTGTATGATTCTTCAATCCTAGTTTTTCTATTTAATAACTCTTTGGTCATGGGCAGAGTTATTTGTTTGAGTCACTGTTTGCTCATCTATAAACCAAGGATACAAATGCAAACTTGTAACATCATTTTCAGGAATAAGTGAGATAGAATACATAAAGAATCAGACTCAATGCTTAGCCCATAGTAGGTAGAAAAGGGTACAGTCATCGTTGCCTACTTTAGGTTTGCCTGGAAAATTCTAATAGACTGTTTGCATATATACACATGCAGATGCACTCAATTATTTGTGTTTTTTTCACAAACGCTTATTGAGCATCTCATAGATGAGAAGGACACAGTGATCGACAGCAGAAACTTTCCAAGCTGTCTCTGTCCTCACGGAACTTACATGGTGGTTGAGAAGTTGCACATTAGTTACTTTATCACGCCCATAAATGTTAAAGAAGCACCTGTGGTGTTACAGGTGAGAGAGAGCACAGTAGGAATTTGATCCAGTCAGAGAGAGTCACATAGACTTCATTGGGGACTAGTGACTGAGCTGAAATCTCACAGAGGAGGAGCTAACAGTATGTTTTTCTAGGCATGGAAGAGTGTTCTGTGGGTCGGGGGGGAGGAACTCCCTGTGCAAAGGCCCTGGGGTAGGAGGAGCACGCCAATCAGGAGGAACTTAAAGGCCAATGTGGTTGAACAGGCAGGTCGAGGGACAGCGTAGTATTAGATAAAGTGAAGAGATGGTATGATCAGGCCCTGGACACTGAAGAGGGGGCAATGTTCATTCAGTCATTCCATACAGGATCTAAATTATTCAGTTGTGTTACAACATGTAAAGGGGGCGCTCCCACGATGTTGCCTTCTCAACCAACATGTGCTGAAATTCCACCACAGCTGTTGGGTGAGGAAGGATCTTCAGAAGCCTTAGATGTTAGGAAATGTCAGGGCAATTACATCCTTAGGCTTAGTTAATGCCTTTTGTGAGGAACAAAAAAGATGGCTTTTTTGATACTCTGTGACGTCTCACATTACAGCCACTAGATGGCAGTCTTCACACATTTCCAGGCTTTGTTTACTTCCAGCCTGGAATCTCCGGAATCCGGAGGCAACTACTTAGCACAGGCAATATACTTCAGGAGACCCGTTTTCTGGGATCACTCACAGATTTCAGGCTAAGGAAATCTAGAAAAAAATGGAGACTCTCTCACGGTAGTCCTAATCAGTGTGAACCCTGTTCACACCTTTAGTTGCATAGTAAATAAATAACATTCATGAGTTCACTGAATTTAACCAGGGGAAAGGCAAGAACTATCAACAGTATGTGCTTTGGGATATAATGTATGTCCCAAGCATCTCTGGCATATAAAAGAGAGACTTATTCCATGAGATCTGTTTTCTTGGTCATTAGCAAGGGTGATTGGGGACACCTGCTGGAATTAGTTTTTCAATATTAGAATTCAAACTTAGTGACCGGAGAGCAACAGAGAAGCAACCCTCATGATGACGTGGGCTGAGGGAAAACAAGTCTGGAGGCCTGTCGGTCTTCAGCCTGCCCACCCACCATCCTGACTTGAAATGCCCTCGATCACATTTAAAGAAAACAGTACTGTTGTTTTTTTTAAAGACTGGGGAAAAGTGCAGCCTAATGGTTTGTATAAGCCATCTGCTTGTTTTCCCACTGAAACCTCGGAGCTGAGCTGGGAGAAAGGAATTACTACAAAAACTGGCTAATTCATAGATGATTGGATAAAGAAAATGTACATATATACTGTAGAATACTACTCAGCCATAAGAAAAGATGAAATACTGCCATTTGTACAACATGGATGGATCTTGAGAATATGTTAAGTGAAGTAAGTCAGAAATAACACATTAAGAACCATATGATAATAACACATTAAGAACTCATATGTGGGGTTTACAACTGAAAGCAACAAATGAACGAATAAGAGAAGCAAACAAAAACACATGGACACAGACAACAGTATGGTGGTTACCAGAGGGAAGGCGGGTGAAGGGTAGTAAAGGGTAAAGGGGGTCAAGGGCATGGTGATGGAAGATGATCTGACTTTGGGTGATGGGCACACAATGCAATACACAGATGATGTAACACAGAATCGTACACCTGACATCTGTGTAATATAATTAACCAATGTCAACCCAATACCTTTAATTTAAAAATTAAAAATTAAAGAAAAGATGCTAAGTAATCCAGCACTTTGCAAAACAGAAAATCATGTTTTTCTAAAGTCCTGCTCAAAAGGTCTTCTGTTGTGTAACATATGTAATAAAAAAAGTTTACATTGGAATTCTAAGATGCTTGTAATTATAAAATGTTCCTGCTTTTTTGCAAATGGGTCCATGAGGGAGGGGAGGGTGCACCAAAAATTTCTTGCCCATGTTATTATTTACCAACTATTTTTTCTTCTGTGTGTATAGCTCTATACTCAGGGAAGTAGGGGGAAACATTTGCTAAGCTAGGTGCTCTCCTAAACTAGCTTGTTCAATATATTTCACTACTTACAAGCAGCCTTTATTATGATCCCCCAAACAGAAAAGATCTCCCTGCTCTTGCAGAGGTAAGAAGGGGCTACAAGGCAGAACACAGCAAGTCTAAGAACTGTAACTTACTTCTGGTTCTAGCTGCAGCTGCATTAACAGGTGAGCGAGGGAAGCTGGCCAACTATGATTTTAGAATCCCCGAGGAGGGCACCAGTAAGAGGGCTCAGGGTCCTGTCTGTCCAGCAGGGCCGGGCCTGGTAGGCCTGGAGGGTGGGGTCACATGGCATTGCTTATAATTTCATGCCTCAAGCTGTAGCTGGAGGGGTCTCCCCGCTACAAAGGTTACTTCCTCTGGGAAGCCTTCTCTGACTCTTTCTTGCTCTTTCATGGGTGAATCATGGGCTTGCCTGTGTCACGGTTCTTCCTTGTGTCTTCTACTGCTGCCCCTGTGGTGGTGAGGTGGAGGGGGTTTGTTCACAAGGCTGTCTCTCCCTGCCTGTGAGCTCCATTCACGTCTCCCTTGGCTGCTCCTGGCGCCTGTAGGGCACACAGGAGTTCAATACATGCTTCCTGACAGATGGCTGGCTGGCTGGATGAATGGATGGATGGATGAATGAGTTTGTTGTGGCAGCAGAGTAAAAGAAGGCTCAGCAGCCTTCTTTCTGAGTTTGGTTTCCTTTCTTTGGTGCAATTCCACCCCACTTCCAAAAAGGACACATGAACATCCTTGTGCTTCCTCAGGTTTCCAGAAAGCGCTACCTGGATAGGTTCCATCTGACCCTATGCTTGGCTTAAATATTAAACTTAATTACTGAGGCTATTCCAAGGGAAGCACTCAGCTGTCAAGGTGGCTCTCGACATACACGGGTTTTCAATTTAAAGCAATCTACAGTCATTAACTTTCCTTGCCTCACCATAAGTTTCATCAGGTTGAATAGCAGTGACATTTTAAATTGAAAAAGGAAGGGATAGGAATGAGAAGGGGCAGGAAGCTATTGAGATGTGACCTAGTTGTCATGAGCAGAAAAGACTGCATTAAAACTCACTGCTCCCCCACCCTGTACCATTCCCTTTGGGTTTTAAAAATAAACTGGACAGAAAACTGACCGACACTGAAGTTTCTTGATGTGGCTTGTGTGATTTCTTTGGCTTTCAGTGTATAGTAAACTAACCCTTCTCCTCTCTCTTCCCTTAACAGAGGGAAGAATGGATCTGCCATGAGACGCCTCCGTTTTCTCAGTGAACAAATATTAACGGGTTTCATGGTAGATGCACAGTTTGATGGTCTGAGGCCATGGTCAGGGATTAAAAGCCTACACCAGGGGACCAGTCAGTTCACTGTCCCCTGTATGCCATGGTCCAGTCGGTATCTTCAGCGAAGTAGCTCTGGCTTCCTCTAAATGAACCTGCTTGGGAACCACAGCATTCTCTAAGCTGGATATGCTGCCTGGCTCAATCTCAAGGTGAGGAAGTAAGCTTAAGAGAGCTTAAGTGATTTACTGAAGGTCATCAGATCGGTCAGGGCAGGGTCAGGACAGAGATACCGACCACCCACTCAGCACCTACGACCTGTCTGGCACTTTTATGCACATCATCTCTATGCCTTAGGCCAGATCGGAAACCTTAGGTGCTGCCCTCTACATGCTGCGGAGGGAGAGACTCAGAGAGGTGAGGTCATTCGTGTTCACAGCATTTTCATGCACCTTTTTGTCGCGGATACTTCAACACCATGGTTATGTTTACATTTGTTCCTCCATAACGCTCCTAAAAACAAACTAAATTGTGTTTAGTGATTTAAAATTAAGCTTTAAAAATTGTATGTAACAGACATGCTCATCCCTGCCTGCCCTGTGGCCCTGTCCCCTATGGGATGAATTTTAGGTTTGGGGGGGCCAAGGATGGGAAGGGTCAAGAGTGAATTAAAGGTCAGGTTGGTATTGGCAGCTAGAAATCAGGTGAGGTCAAGGATGAAGTAAGTTCAGGGGTGGGGTGAGGGTCAAGTTGAGGGTGAGGTCAGGGATAGAATGGGACAAAGTTTTTATTGTGCACTTGCCTTAATAATGATAATAATAAAACTAAGAAGTATAATGATTTACTTTTAGACTGTTTCAAAATTTACTTCTCCTTTTCCCTACCCCATGTAATCAAACTCTGTGGATTCCAGGGTGAGAAATCCTTTCACCACAACTTTTGACCTCTGGCTTAGTGAGTATTTGTCCCCCTCGGCACTCAGTAACAATGTGAGAACTCTGGACTCAGAGACAGAAAACCCTGTACCAACCAGTAAGATACGAGTTATCCTGGGGCTCAGAGGGGTTAAGTAATTTTCCCAAGGATATAAAGCTGCCTCCTTAAAGTAATAGGAGAGCCAGGGTGGTCTGGCTCCCAAGGCCAGGGTCATTCAGTGGACCTGGTCACACTTCCCTCTGCTTCCAGTAGGAGGCATGAATCTCTGCCTGCGCGCTGGACCTCTGTAGGTGCAGAAGCTGCCCATTCTCAGACCGTGAGGCTGCGAGCGCTGTCTCTTATATGGCCGCAGCCACCATCATCTGCCACGAGGGGGCGTGCTGGACATTCTTTTGCCCCTCCAGATCCACTCTCCACCTTTCCCCACCCTGCTTTGTGCCCTGGGAAGGTCTTCCATGGACCATATTGTTGGCTGCCTTGATCTAAGGCCGTGGTGGAAGATGGGAAGGCGGGAGAAACTGATGCCAGGCATTTATTACCCGATTCCGGCACAGCGGCCAGGTCACTGTGAGTTTTCTCTAACCAAGGGCTACGTTCCAGTTAGAAAGCCCTCTCCTATTCCCCACTGGGCTCTAGGAATGGCGCTCTCCACTTCCCCCTTGAGTTAAAGTGCGGTAATGGCTCTTCCACTTTACCTGCCCTGGGAGCCCATACTATTTCCATTGGTTCCCTTAAACCACCGTTTTGTAAATAGTTTCTTGAAAACTCTCCTCAGACTGTTTGAGTGTGCTAGCTATTCTGTGCCAAGATCAGCGTTCCCTTTTCCTTCTTGACTATTCCCAGCTGCTTAAAATGTGCATTATTCAGCCTATTATTTAAAGTAGACTCTCAGCCCTGGCGGGTGTGGCTCAGTGGATTGAGCGCTGGCCTGCAAACCAAGGGGTCGCTGGTTTGATTCCCAGTGGGTGCACGTCTGGGTTGTGGGCTGGGTCCCTGGTGGAGGGCATGTGAGAGGTGACCACCCATTGATGTTTCTCTCTCTTTCCCCTCCCCTCTGTCTAGAAATAAAGAAAATATTTTAAAAAATAAAGTAGACTTTCACAAAGAGGCATCATCATATGTACTAATAATTCCTTGAAGAATTCTGGGAGTTTATAAACTATGATCTGCTTACTGCCTTCCTTTGACTGATTTGTAAATGATGGATGTCACAAAACTTTCCCTGAAGCTCTTAAATTCTCTCAGTGATTTGAACAAAAAAAAATACCTTTTTTTCTTCCTGAATCAAAGGAAGTGAAGGAAATTTAAAACCTGCCATAAGCTTCCCCAATGGAATTTCTCTGCAACAAGGGGGAGACATCTAAGGTCAATTTAAATTTCTTCTCTGAAAATTGCCAGAGTCAGGCCTGCAGAATTGGACCTGCAATTTCCCAGGTGACTCTGGGGAGCAGATAAGGCCCTAGAACTTAAGAAAAATGAGTTTATCTTCCAGAGAAACTGTAGCTGGGCAGGTCTGGACCTGCCGAGAAATGAGAGGTGAATAGATCAGAGTTCTCACAGGGGGCCGAGTATTAATGTTCACTGCCAAAGGCATCTTTCATGTCTTATAACTAGGTGACCACATAATTCCTTAGTCAAACTAGAATATATATATATGTATGTGTGTGTATATATGTATATATGTGTGTGTGTGTGTATGAAAGATAGTGAAACACTGTGGCACAGACCCAGATTTGGGTTGTACCTAACTGAGAGGTAACTTCAGAAATAAACAGAGGAACGTCTTCCTCGGAGCACCTGCTGGGCAGGAAAGCCTCCAGAACATACCTGCTTCCTGCTGCACTATGTCCTGCACCCCTCTCCACCCAGGGGGAGAAGGGGGGGAGGAGGGGGGAGAAGGGGGACATGTTCATTAAACGACTGTTTTTTTTTAATTCCTCACAAGAGATGAAGTAGTGGAGGCTGGGGTGTGTTAGGGACTTGTCCAAGATAAGCTGATGGTAGAGGCAGGCTTCAAACACAGCCTGTTTGCTTTCAAAGCCAGTCCTTGTTCCTTACACAGACTCAGCCCCGCAGTGCATGGTATTTGAGGTGAAGGGGAGGGCAAACAAAGCCTGACCAGGTATGCTTCCTTCTTTTGACCTTTTCTGGGAGAGAGCTTTTAAAAAAAATGCAAGCCGGTGGAGACTCAAGGATTGAGCAAAAGGAAATCCAGCAGACAGATGGCCTTCCCAGAGAAAGTTCAATCAATGAAACTTTAGGTTTCTGGGTGGGTGATGCCCTGAAATTCTGTCTTGGGTTATTCAAGATAAATATGCTGGCCAGTGCATGAGGATATGCATTGCTGTTTAAATGCACACAGGTGAGCACCATTATATAGCACTTTGTCATTGCCTTGGCCGGCGTATGCCACAGTGCAGACCACCGTCCCTGAGAAACAATAGCGCCATGTGTGGCGCTAACGTTATAACGTTCTCTGTGACTGCGGGTGGCCCTCCTAGCTCCACACACATGAATGTTATCAGAATCTTCCTTATTTCTGTCTCCGAAGTTCCAAGTAAGGATATACCTTCTTTTCATTCCTCTAATTCCTACACCTTTCTTCCCTTTCTAAAATCAGTTGACCTAGAAAGTGGGACCAAGTTTGTCTTAATGACTATAACTTGATGGTTATGAGGAAACTGAGGCTCAGAATGGCCAAGTAGTGTGCCCAGCATCCCATAGCTGGTAGGGTTCAAACCTAGAACCAGCTCCAAAGCCCATGCTTTCTATCATTAGACCATATTGCCTAGGTTAGTAAATGCCTAGGATGGGGTGAAAGTAGGTTTACAGTTGTTCATATGGAAATTAATATGATAGTTAGTAAATAACAGTATAAGAATAAGTTTTGTGTATTGTGCACTCACAACTGTAAACCTCCTTTTGCTTCATCCTCTCGTTATGCCTCAGGATGCTGTATAGGGAAACCAAAGTCACTGTATCAAAAAGCTGGGAGGGCCCTTGAGGTTGATTAAATCCAAATACCTCATTGTACATATGGCTGGAGGTGGGCGAGATGAGAGAGCGTGAACATGGACAACATGTGGTGATCGCAGGGGGAAGGAGGGTATAAAGGGGCCAAAGGGTTGTGGGAAAATGCAATAAAAATGTTTTTAAAAAAGGTGAGAGAGGAGACAACTTTCCCATCCACAGACAGGTGCAGAAGCAATTGGTTGCCTACTCAGCATCCACTCTCCTGTCTTCTTCCTAAGAGAGTCCTGCTTTTGTTTAGGTCTCCATCCTCTGTGTGAGCATGTGTTTCAGGGGAAGCTGCCCTATCACCAAATACAAGGGGTGAGTCATGGATGGTCTAAGTCATCATGGGGATCCCATTATTCTCACCCTTGGTTGCCTTAGACATGAGCAGATGACATAATTTTGGCCAATCAAATATGAAGAAGTTTATTGGAGGGTGTTCTGGAAAAGGTTTCTCTACTTCTGAAAAAAAGCTAGAGAAAAACACCTGAAGAGATCTATGACATCCTCTCCCAGGAAATGGAGGGAGAGGCAGTATTCATACTTCTGGTATTAACTATTTACTGTGCCAGTGTTCTTACTAGATGTTTCCATAAATGATCTTCTATGCTCAGAACAAAATGGCAAGGTAGGTTTTATTCTCACTCACAGAAGAGGAAACTGAGACTCAAGAGTCCTTCAGCTAGTAATTGGTAGTCACTCAGCTAGTAATTGGTAGAGCAAGGATGCAAGTCCCAAAACACATGGTTTCAAATTTATCATGCTTTGTGTTCTATATTTTCACATCTGAATAAATAGTGGTTGTGTTAGTCAGTCTCCAAAAGTATGTTCCCCTCTGTGTCCTCGACTGGGATCAGGTTCTGAGTTTGCAGCGACCTGTGCCCCAAGAAGTTTGCCCTGGGAGTCACGTGGTCCCTTCAGATGACATCTCAGTCTGCTAGTCCTCTGAAATGGCAACAGCCTAGAGGTGCGCCTGTGGTCAGGGAGGTGTAAATCTTTCTATGTTGCTGGCTTTGGGGACATGAGTGGGAGTGTCCTTTTGTCGGTCTGATGTCTTGCTGTCAACGTTGAATCGTTTGGAGATTCTGAGTTAACAATCCATCATAACAAATGGGAGAAAATACCAAGTGATAGTTACTTTGCAAAATTTCAGCAATTGGTTTGTTTGCTTTCTTGGATGAATTAACTTAGCTGACTGGTGTGAACCCAAAAGTATTTCTTTTAGGAAAAGCCATGCAAATAAATCCCTTCCAACAAAGATAAAAACACCTGCTTTACCAGGGTTGTAGTAAGAACAATGGCTTAATGTCACTAGTACAGTTTCTGTCATGTCGTAAGAAATAGAACATGCCAGTTCTCTAATTCCTCTTTGCTTCCTTCAAACTTTGCTCCATGATCATCTCCATGAGGCCTTCCGTGACTGTTGTCATCACCCTTATCCTCCTTCTCACCTTGCAAATACTACTTAATTTACTTATGTAGTATGTCTATTGTGTATTATCTCCTCCTGCTACAATGCAAACTCCTCAAAGGCAGAGACTTTTGTCTCTTTTGTTCAATGACATACACAGTGGAACCTCGGTTCTTGAACTGAATTCTTTCTGGAAAAGTGTTCGAGAAGTGATTTGTTAAAAAAACTGAATCTCCTCTGTCACCTGAGAGACATATGACTGATCATACAGGTATCATCACGAAAGGGCTGTTGGGTAGAAAATCAAGACTCTGAAGTTTTGTTGGATAACCGAGACATTTGTTTATGAACTACTTAGTCGAGAATCAAATGGTTTGAGAACCAAAATGTGTGAGGACAGAGGTTTTGTTCCTGGGAGACAGCCTCTCCAGAGTGCCATGGGAATTTCCTCCATCAGCCAAGTTGGCAGCAGGGGGAGGTTCTCACATGGAGCACCTGAAAGGCTAGCAAGATAATTGGAGAGAGGAAAAAGCCTTTCTCTCCAACTTCTGGTACCAGATTGAAGGGGATACCAGGGGAAGGCAGGCACACGCGCCACGGAAGTAAAAATGGCCCAGGGGAGGTGTGGACCAAAGAGGGTGTCAGTCTAGCCTGGGGAAAAAGGGATTGGTTGAGAGGCGGACCCACCCAAAGCATATGAAAGTTTGGGAAGTCAATTGGTCATTTTGAGAAAGCACCTGGTCCATCCCACACGCAAGCTAATACAATCCCACGGGAATACAAAGGGGTGGCTCTCTCTTGCTCATGGCATGCTGGCTCTTGACCTGCACTTGCAAGACAAACTCATTCTCCTGTTCTCTCCATGGGCCATGTGGCCCATGGGAGGGAATTTCTTTCTCTCTCTGTCTCTCTCTCTCTCTCTGACCTGGTGATGCATTTGCCAGTGTGTGCATGTGCTCTCTCCCAGGGGTACATGACCTTGAAGACTCCTTAGCAGTCACCTGTGGGCTTCAAAGAAGTTACTTTAAATTGGAGCAGGAACTCTGGACCCTGGCTTTTGTCTCGGTCTTGCTGAGGGGTTGGGCTTTGAGACAAGAGTCTGCCATTCTCCCTGATCATGCAGCACCTGAATAAAAACTCTTTTCTTTTACACCAGTATCTGCTTCATGAGTTTGGCTTTTGTGGTGAGAGGCAGCTGACCCTTCATTTTCTTTGTGTGTTTGTTTTGTTTGGCAAGAGCGTGACTGTACAAAGTGTTTAGAACAGTGTTTGGCACCATACCGAGTGCTTGATAAATACCGTTGGACAAGACAAACCCGTTCTTGCAGGTGGTCTAAGTTCTCTGAAGTGGGTTGGGCAGGTCACAAAGAAGCAGAGGATCTGCATTAGCTGTGCAGTGCCTCCCAAAAAGGCTTTCACTGAATCCCATCTAACATCACATCATGCTCACAGTTTCTAGGAATCATCAATACAAGAATTAGCTAGAGAAATATTTTTGCATTGTGCAAACACTGCTAATTCTGTTATTCAGTGTCATTTTTCAAAAAAGAATTATTTTAGAATTTAGTACTAAAACCAGACTAATTTCCTTCTTTTATTCTGATTAAAAATCTTCCCAAACCATCTTATAGTCTATTTTTTTTTGTCATGGCTGCTCAGAACATTGGAGGTCAATTTAATTCTCAGAGCATTGACTGGCTTGCTTCGGTTTCTAGTTGTAGTTATTTACTCTTATTTTATAGGTTTTGATGTCCAATTTAGGCAAAACACACTTAAAATCTATCTATCTATCTATCTATCTATCTATCTATCTATCTATCTATTTATCTATCTATCCATCCATCATCTATCAGTATGAGGTTCCTAGAGGTGCTGAAATGAATTACTACAATCTGGGTGTCTTAAAACAACAGAAATTTTCTCTCTCACATTTCAGAAAGTCAAAAGCCTGAAGTCGTAGTATCAGCAGAGTGGGTTCCTTCTAAAGACTCTGAGGAAGAATTTGTTGCATGTTTGCCTTTTAGCTTCTGTTTTAGCTTCTGGTGGTGGCTGCCAATCCTTAGCCTTCCTTGGCTTGCAGATGCGTCACTCCAGCCTCTGGCTCTGTCTTCACATGGTGCTTCTTCCCTGTGTGTGCCTCTACACATGGCTTCTTGTAAGGGGACACCAGCCACTGGATTTAGGGCCTCATCCAGCACAGCCTCATTTTATCTTAAATAATTGCTTCCAAAAGGACTGTATTTCCAAAGACGGGTACATTCTGGAGTTCTGGGTAGACATTACCTTTGGGGGACATTATTCAACCCAGTACACTACCAGTATCACACTGGCTTTACGTTCTTACCTTTTGCTTCCCAACTACTCAGACATGTTGCTTGGTTTCTCTGGTTCATTTATTCCACAGTTACTTACTGAGTGCCCACTATAGTCTAATGAAGGAGAAGTACACTAACAAATAATAATCTGATGAAATATATATTAACAAATAGTAAAGTTTATCACTTATAAGTGCTATAAAATAATGTGAGATACAAGATTTTAAAGGGAGATATGATTCAGGTTGGATCAGGAATAATGGCAGGCTCTGAAGAAGGGAGATTTCAGGTGGGAGTTTGTAATGAGAAGGCACTAGCTGGGTAAGTGTCAAGGGGAGGGTATTGAAGGAGGAGGAGGCAACAGCACATGCAGAGACCCCAAGGCAAGGAAGCCACCTGGAAATCGCTATGTAAAATGACTGTTGTGGCCCGGTTGTCATGATCCAGGAGAAAGCAGGAGGAGACGAGGCTGAAGAATTAGGCAGGGTCACACCCCACAGGGCACCGTGAACCATGTTTGGTATTTCAGTCTGTTCCCTAATGAACATGGGAGGCCACTGCAGGCTTCCGGGCAGAAGAGCGATCTGCCGTGTAGAAAACAAATTGAACAAAGGCAGGAATGAAAACAGAGATGCCAGGGAGGAGACTCTAACCGTGGTCTGGGTGAGGGATAATGGCTTGGGCTAAAGTGATGACTGTGGAGATGGCAATAACTGGGCACATTTGAGACAGCGTTCATAGAAAGAAAAGAGAAGATATGGCTTGTTGATGGATGTAGAAGGTGAGGCATGGGAGGCATTAAGGATCCCTGCCAGTTTCTGGAATGAGTAACAGGTACCTTTACAAAGACATGAGGCACAAGAGGAAGAACACATTTAGGAGAGAAGATCAGGGGTTCGGTTTTTGACAAGTTAAATGTGAGATGCCTGTAGGATAGTCAAGTGGGGATGTCAAACAGGAAACTCGATATGTGGTCCAGAACTCAGGAGAAGAGTCAGTGTTGAAATACATGTTTGGGGATTGTTGGCAAATCCAGGCTATTTGAAGCCATTATTGTTGACTTTAGATTTTCCCTTTCTTTTAAATGTCAGGCTGACCTTGTGCTGGTTTATTTGGCTACTTTTTTAAGTGCCTGAGCTCTTGCGGCTCTTGTTACACCTTTTGGTCTTCTGTCTAATCATCCAATTTCTGGCTCACTTTGCAGGTTTCTTTGTAATTACATCGTAAAGGCAGAGCATTGCAATACAAAGAAGTGGGTTCTAATTATGTGTGTGCCTTGGGCAAATCCCTTAGGATCTCTGGGTATTAGTTTCACATCTATAAAAGGGAATTGGTTGTTTTCAGTTTTTTAAAAAGTATTCTTCATGGTAACGCTATACAAAGCACTAATGTCATCCACAGTTTTCCCTTACCTCGGTGACAGCAAAGCTTCTCTTGCCACAGGGAACCACCTTGTACCACTTGTCGTGCAGCACATCCATAAACCCGTGGGACTTGTATTGACTGATTAGCTCGGATATATTGGAGGTCAGCAGAGAGTTGGGTGGGAGCCCAATGCCGTATCCTAGGAGAAAACATAATCTCAGATGAACTTTTCACCTGAGAGGTTCCCAAGAGGTTGCTACTACCCTCATGTAATATTGCCACCAGGCCTGGTAACAAGGGTGTGGTGAACTCTCACCATCTGGCCCTCAAAGGACTCAGAGATACTCAAGGTATGCTTACTTTAGGTCTGCTGCCTCTCTGAGTAGCTGAGATGAGTCTGGAAAGGAGAGGAATGGGCTGGGCATAGTGTGCGGGTGGGACATTGTTTTCCACTGGATCCTGTGCCTCCTTTCAACATATTTCTTAGAAATCATCTTTGAGGTGTCTACCAGGGCTAGGATTCCCTATCCATCTCTCCTAGGACCCTTCCTCTAGGCCTTAGGTGCACAAAAGCAGGTTATAATCATCGTGTTTGGCTTGTGACATACTCTCATCACTGGTCATGCATGGCCCTGTTTACTTTTATTTCATTTATTTTTAAATAATAAGACCACGTAAACATATACTATAGCATAAGAACTAAAATACCATAAAAGTTTATAATAACAAACTTCAATTATTGAGAAAACAAATCTGGTAGTACCAAGTGTTAGAGAAGATATAGATCACTAAGATGGCTTACCTATTGCTTGTGGTCATGCAAACTGATATAAACACTTTGGAAAACCACTTGCTGTTTCAACTATACATTACTTTCTGTATAGTTGAATGGTTATATACTCTGCGACCAATAATTTTTAGTGTGTTCCCAAAGAACTCTTCCACAAGCACACCAGGAGACAGGCATGAGAATGTTCTTAGAGTCACCTTTCACAGCAGCAAAAACTGGAAACAACTTGAATATTCTTTGACAAGAGAACAGGTAAATAAATTGTGGAATATTTACACAACTGGAATATTATGTGGTGTGAAACATATGAGCTAGAACTACATGGAATAATACAGATGCCTCTTAGCAATCAGATATGGAGTGAAAAAGATCAGTCCCAGAAGATTATAGCACGGATCCATTGTGTAAATGTAAAAGCACTCAAAAAGGAAACAATATATCTCTAGGAATTCACATGTAAGTGATTGAAATATATTTAGAAAAAAATCAAGGAAATGATAAACCAGGAGTCCAGGATAGTAGTTACTGAAGGGAAGGGAATCAGGGGAAATGATGAGGGAGGAACAGAAAGGTGGATGTAATTTGTTGTCAGTTTTATTAATCAGCTTGAACCCTACATCACCGCTCTGCGTGCCTTTATTTGCTTTCCAAACTGTTACCGCACTGTTAATCTCTTTGATGAGCCATGTGAAAGAGCTAATTACCTGCATTTTATCTTTAGCTATTGGATAGCAGAGTCAAGAAAAAGATGTTTTGCCCTCAAGGTGATTGAGGAAGATAAATGAAAAATATAGTTACTTCCTAAAAGGCTGTCATGAATCCAGAGATGTTTACTGGTGACAAATACATGTTCTAACTACTGTATCTTATAATTTATTTTCAAGGAAATTAGTTTTTTTCCTTTTTATTGCAAATACATAAATTACACAAATCCTCCTTTAAAAAAAGATGAGGCCCGAGATGTGCATATAACCAATAAAAGACATAAATAATGCAGACAAATACTTGAGTTTTAAAGAGCTGCATGTTTTCTTTTCCCTGATAATTTTGTTTGTCCCTTAACAATGGCAAGTCAAGGAATTGATGACAAATGTCAAGAGCGTGCTTAGAATTTTCCATACAAAAAGTTATTTTGAGGGCCTGTTTTGTGCCTGTTAGTTTTGGATTGAAAGGCAAGGCTGACAATAGAAGGCTTTACATGGGCAGCCTGTTCTTCTGCTGATGTTATCATTAAATAACATTTTTTTTGTAATGAGTATAAGGACGTAAGTGGTTTCCTTTAGAAACATTTCTTCTAATGTATGCTATTGACAGTTCAGTTGCACACACATTTATTCGGTACTTTTGTACGTGCCAGGCACAACCTTAGGCATGTGTTTGATGATATTCACTGACTAACTGATTCACTCATGCATTCATTCACTCATTCGTGCACTCAACAAATATACTGAGTGAACGGGCACAGTGTTGAGTGGTCGGGATCTAGCAGGGAACAAAGCAGGTGTGGTCCTTGCTGTTATGGTGTTATCTGTCTCTCTTAGGGAGACAGATATTTAAAAATGCACTAAATAATGATTATTTCATTACAAATGAGGTAAGTGCCATGAGGAGGAAGAACTGGGGCATATAAGAACATACAGTAGGAGGACTTAGAACTCTGGTGGGTTTATGGTCAGGATAATTAGGCCAAACCCTGGCTGGTGTGGCTCAGTAGATTGTGTGCCGACCAGTGAACCAAAGGATACCTGGTTCAATTCCCAGTCAGGGCACATGCCTGGGTTGTGGGTCAGGTCCCCAATAGGAGGAGTGCAAGAGGCAACCACACATTGATGTTTCTCTCCCTCTCTTTCTCCTTCCTTTCCCCTCTCTCCAAAAATAAGTAAAATCTTTAAAAAAAAGATAATTAGGTCAGGCTTGCTGCATACTACTGTATTTTTACTAATACATTATGAACTATTGTATTATAAAAAATATAGTCATATTCAGCCCCTGTGGCAATAGTTTTCAATAACAACAGCAGCAACAACATCTAATATTTACTGGGGGCTTAAAATATACCAAGTCCTAATCTATAATAAAGTGTTTACATACCTTACCCCATTTTGTAGATCATGTACTAAATGAAGATTGTGTTTTCAAGTGTGGCCTATGGTTCAGTTAAATCACTCTGGGATTCTAATAATAAGAACCACAACATACTGAGCCCTACTGTGTGCCAGACACCATTCCACATGTGTTTAATTTCTTTATAAACCCATGGAGAATATGTATTACTCAGTATTAAAGACCGGATAAATAAATTACCCAAGGTCACACAGCTCATAGTTGGCAAAGCTAGCATTTGAGAGTAGGTCTGTTTGAATCCAAAACCAGTGCTCTGCCCACTGTATCTAGTGGAGCACGTGACCAGGTCAAGGGACTACCTGACTTACTTCTGTCCCTCCAGTGAAGGCCCTATCACTGGGTCATACTGATGGAACCCCCCAAACAAGGCGGCTCAGTAAAAAAACAGTTACCTAAGCTGGTGGTTTGTTTTCAACAGCAGAAGAATCTATATTATCAAGAGCAGATTTTTACTTACCAATTTTTCATTAAGTTGCGTAAATACAGTATAAGTATAGCCCTAATTGGCATATATATGTGTGTGTGTGTGTGTGTGTGTGTGTGCAGGTTTATCATATATACATATGTGAGAAGATTAACTAGCAAGGATGCTCCCTAACTATTATTCCTCCTAAAACATCTCTTAAATTTTTCCAACCCGCATTAGTGTAATAATGACAGAATTGTTTTCATTCGTTTTTCACTCGATAAGCATTTGTTGCACCCTTATGCACCTAGTCATTAATTCTACAAACATGTATTGAGTGCTCAGTCTGTACCAGGCACTCTGTCAAGTCTATGGAGGTTGCCAAGTGAAATCAGGCCCTGAGTGTGCCCTTGAGGAGCTCCTTGTCACCTGGGGAGATGAGGCATGCACACGTAACTGCACCGCATGGAGGGAAGTTACAGGACTTTTCTTGGGGAAAAAGATAGGTGAGGTGTCAGTTCAACAAAGGTAAAGTTTAATGACTAGGATGTAGTAAGGAGGATGGATAAGACTCTGTTGAGTTCAGAGGGATGCCAGATTGCTACCAGAGGAGAGGATGAGAGAAGACATTTTGGATTGATTCTTATAATGGTATTTTGGGTGGATGAGACAAAAATATGTGATAAGAAATTTTAGGAATCTAAAATTAACACTTATAATAAATCTACAGATTCTAAGAATCGAATTTTGGCACTACAACAGAAGTATAAAAATTGCCCCAGAGGAAAAGCCATGTTGAAGTTGCAGAGACATTTATAAAAAAATGCTACATAGGAAATAATAAATATTAAATCACTCCACTCCATCATGTCAAGGTTCAGTTGCAATTAACTGCTAAAAATATATCACTGTCCTTTTTAACTTTCTATTTTAATGCATATATTGAGAATTGGCATTTTAATGATTTTAGCATTAATAATAATTATTAGCTAATTAAAGCAAACTATGCATGTGAAATAAGGGGAGAAATAAGAAAAATGTTATGTGGCAATGAGAAGAGGTATTTGTTAAATTACAAAAATCCTATTTTATTCAGAAACATAAAATAGTAAAGCTTTGCCCTGGCTGGGTGGCTCAGTTGGTTGGAGCATCAACCTGTCTACCAAAGGTTGTAGGTTCGATTCCCAGTTAGGGCACATGCCTAAGTTGTGGTTTTGATCCCTGGTTGGGGTGCTTAGAGTAGGCAACCAATTGATGTTTCTCATTCATACTGATCTTGCTTTCTCTCTCTCTCTCTCTCTCTCTCAGTCAATAAACACATCCTTGGGTGAGGATTAAAAAGAAAATAAAATGTTGAAGGTTTCTTTTCTATCCTTTTCTCTATCAGTGGCTTTTCAAATTTGATTGTGTCCATTGGTCAAAGAATTTTTTGTTTTCAAATTGCTGACTCAACTTAGCAGCCTGAGTTGCTTTCATTAACATTAGAAATGTGGCTTAGCAATAAAGACGAGGTTGACTATTTTGTGGTTGATGGATGGAGCGAAATGGAACCCTTCAACTCTACTGATGAAGGCATCAGGCACCCTGGAAATTGGATATGGCTTAATAGCCCAAGAGAACAATTTTTACAACAGAATAGAATCTCGATCTTTTCCCCATGGATAAATCAGGTTTATCCAACTGAGAGTTGTGGAAATATGTTTCAGCTCAGAAATGTATAGCTAAAAATCCATAGACTGAGAGAACTTCCTGAAATGAGGTAGGAAAACAGATATTCTGAAAATAAGATCTCAGCATCAAAAAAGGCTCCAGGAAGAAAGACTAATTCAGCTTTACAGTCATCCTTGGAATATCATATTTAGCTGCTCCGGGGCAATGGTCGAGAACATGCTGGAGTAGCCCCAGCTGTAAGGAGACATTAAAAATGGGTTTCCTTTACCCCCAGCACAACAAAGTGGAGAGAGAAGTGTGTGGGAGAAGCTGAGATACATGAAGGCTATCTATCCTGGGTTAATTTTATAGTGAATTGATCTCAATCTATTAATTCAATATACTTAATACTAATTTGGGGGCACTTACTGGGTACTTGTACGTGCTTTTCATGTATTATTTTACCAAACCTTTACGACAACTCTCATAGATACATGAGTGCAGGCGAGGAACCTGAAGAACAGGTTAAATGACTTGCCCAACGACACACAATTACCAACAGCAACTCTGTTCTAACCCAAGCACTCCGACTTCACAGCTGGGGCTCCAAGCACTGTATTAAATAATTAGTGGGAAGCATACAAGAGAACAAACTCAAAACAGGCAAAGGTCTGTGGCAGAAAGGTCACAAATCATTACTGTGCAGTTCCATTACTTTTTTCTCGTTTGACCTTTACTGTCAGCTAACTCCCATGCATAAATTTGGGACATGTATTCATTTATCTCAACACTCTCATTTTTCCCCTCCAGAGCATGCGATATGTCTTTGTGTTCATGGTACATATAGTACTTAATATGACCAAAGGTTTTCCATTCGCTCTTAAATTCTTAATCTTTTGGTTTGCTGTGCTAAGTACTATCTACAGTGAATGGGCACTGAGTAGGAAGAAATCAATGTACTCTGTTTTCCCTCCTAAGTTCCCAAAGTCATTTAAGCACTGGGAAACACGTATGCAGACCATCTGGATGGTTTTGATGACTGCATTGGTAAGTGAATTAAGTACCTTCTTCAAATCTAATCTAATGAGTTATGTAATGGGAAATACATTGCTTGTCACATAACTGCTATATGCCTAGATTTTTACTAGGTCCTGTGAAAGGAATTGGACATATGAAACAGTCCTATAACTAAGAATTTTTCATAAATTGCTTTAATGATATTTCTATGCTTATAAGGTCTAATTAATTAATAATAAGGCCCACATTTTCACAAGTTCCAGAAATCTAAATGTTAAAGGAAGTATGTAATATTTTAAAAAATTTTATGAGGAGAGAAAGATTCCTTAGAAATCTGTAGATTAACATGCTCTTTTAAAAAGCAGCAATCAAGGCTTTTCCTAGAATCTTCATCACATTGTTTGTAACTTATAAGTGACCTCCCTTTGTGTTTTACCAAGTTCTCTTTTTAGGGCCTGAACTTGTTGCTTGGGGCAGTGATGAAATAAATGTTCTGATTTGCAGCTCACAGAGAATAAATCAGTGATAGTGGTTTTTTTTTTTTTTTAGAATAAACCAACAGTGATGAGAATGTCCTCTCTGTTCAAATCTATACTTTCCTGCTCTTTTGCAGGGAGAACCCTTCATGGGCCATTTTTGTGCCTATCCTCTTCGGAAACAATGTGGTGTCTGGAGATGATGAGAACTGCAAGACCCCAAGTCTCAGGCGCACAGATGGAAATGTAAACAGGAAGCCAGTGGGAAGTTAATTGTCTGGCATCTGGCACTGAGAGCCAGCAGAAGCAAACAAGCCATCTCCACTGCCTTCTGACAAGATAGGGCTTCCCCCTGAAGACAAAGGTGGAAGGCGGAGTCCCTCATTCTTATGCCTGCAACCAATGATTCATTGTTTAGTAGCTGCTGATGGCAGAAGGGGCCTCAATTACCCAGTGAATCTAGGACAGAAAAATATATAACATCCCTTGTATATCTCCAAATGCCACGAAAAGTGGAATTTTCCATTGTTACATCAAAATGGGCTTATATAATGAATGTTCTTTGGTTTTTCAAGCTTGTTTCTTTTTGCAACTTTACTATCTCAGCCTGTAGTCTTAAAACCACTACTACTTAATCTCTCTCTTTCTGAATTCTGTCCCTGGTTCAGGTAGAGGTCACTTGGCCTAGAGAAGAGATTGATTTCTCTTAGGAGAAGGCATGAAGAAATAGCATTAGCTATTATATTGTCATTCATCACAGAGGCAAAGACTTAAGTACAAAATTTGCTGATGTGTTTAGGGTAGACAGAGACCAGCCGTGGTTGGCAAATTGGACTCAGAATAGTCTTGCTACACTAGTTAACATACAGGAAAGTACAGTTTTATGGAAATAGGACTTTGGCACCCCTGTGGGATTGTTTCAAGTCAAGTGTTTGCTGACAACTGAACATCACTGTCTAGAGAGCTGGCATACATTGTCAGATGGGAAGCTGGGTATTGGGAGATAGGAAATTTGCTGGTTCAAACTACCAGCTGTATATATCAACTGTTGTCCAGGGCGAAAGGAGCTACTGACAAAGAAATCGTTTTCTGGTCCTGAAGTTTGATTGATTGGTTGATCAAGTTGGAAGCAAAAATTTGCTGCCAGTGGGGAGAAAGGGAAACGTGAAGTCCCAAACAAGTTTTGTTTAGGGCACTTAAAGGTTACTAAGCTATAGAATTAGATTTTTTTTCTTACTTCCCAACTAGTGGAAATACATTTATTAAGAACCATGGATTTGGATTCTAATTCCAGTATTATGATCTCATTGTATGATTAGGAAAAAGTGATGTGATGTCTCAGGCTTCCTTGTGTTTAAAGTGAGTAAATTAGATTAGATTAAAATCAGAGTCTTTCCCGTTGTAAAATGCAATTGTTCTAGCTTTTGCATTTTTGCAGCAGATTCATTACAGGCTTTGGCCATTAGAAAATATAGATTATTTTAAAATTGAACTCCCCATTTATTACACTATACTACTATTCCCAGACACCTGAAGTAACACCATTTGGGTAACAATATTTTTGTTGTTTTTTTCCCTAAAAGTTGGGTAAATAAATGTTTGTGGAGTAAGTGAAAAATAAATTCCTAACTTCAGCAACTTAATAGCTAAGTGCTTATGCGCTGAAAATGAAAACAAGGGAAGATGAATAGCATTTCGCCTCTGACTTTGGCATTTGTGACTTGCTAGGTTGGCAAAACGAGCACATCCTGAGTCAAAGTGAATTGAGAGTGACTGATTAATACCTTCTATGGCAAATGGCTTCCCCACGGTCAGAAGTTTGCAGTCAGCATCTATTGACACTTCATAATCCAGAAGGGCTTTGTCCATGATGAAGGCGTCTAGTTTCACCGGATCATTCCTATATTTAAGACCAAAAGAAGAAAAGCAAAAAACTGATTCATCAGTGGACAGGAAGTGTTAAGGCTGATAGCAGGCTTTGTTTAGGGGACAGAAACCTGGACACTCAGGGCAGCACAAGCTAGCTGCCGACTTGGCCTTGTTGACATCTCACTGACCTGTGGAGAGCAGACCAGGAGACACAGCCTCTGTTTTAGGAGAGCATGACCTCTTTCCAGTGGGTTTGCCTACCAGTTTCTTTATTACCTCTAAATCCAACAACAAAGCCAGGGAGACTCTGAATTGCATGGGAAGGTTCATTTCTCTTACATTAACCAAAGGACCTTTTTTGGGGGTGCTAGGCATTATATTTATTATTTTCCACACATTATGACTTGGAATGACCATGTAATAGGTTGTAGTATCCCATTTTCATAGATGAAGAGATTGAGGCTCAGAGACTTGAAGTAACTTGATCCAGGTTACATAGCTAGTTAAGTGGTGGAGTCAGGTGGGCTCATGCATCAGCTTTTGGAGATTCTTTCTTATTTCTTTTTGTCATGATCACTATCATGTTCTTCAGAGACAAAGCATTATTTCAGATTTAGGAGTAGATGTAAGAAAATGCAAATAAGAGAGCTAGTACTTTTGGGGGAAACAGAGTTAAGGTCTCTTCAAAGTCCATAGACAAGCACCCAATAAATCCAAGGGGAAACATCTGTCATAGGTCTTAGTAATCTGTTTTATTAATTTATCTCTATAGCTTCATGTCTCACTCCCATCCCAGGAGGAAGTTCTGGCAAGACTTATTTAAGGAGTTGTCCCTGGACTGTATCAGTGAATTGGTTGTGGGCTAGGTTTAAGATGCCAACAGATGCCTTATACACCCTTCATGAGTTCTCCCCATTTTTTTGGACAAAGGCACAGAGGCAGTCCAGAGGACAACTATACTGAGGAGCCAGCTGAGCTATCACTTACAAAGTGAGGCCAGGAAGAAGGAATTTCAAAGAGAATCACTTAAGGTATATGTAATGACTGTTGTTTTCAGTCACCTAAAATCCTTTTTTTGGATGGGTGCAGGACATACATCCATTTAAAAAAGACTTTCTGACCCTCAGGGTTATCCAAACAGCTTGTCAAAGAAAACATCCCTTCTCCAACCTACCTGGGCTCAGTCATTCCTCAGAGCCAACCAACAAGGCTATTGGAATTCAACATAGCCCATCAAAATCTAAAAGAGAAAGACACCTCTAGATACCTCTATGATTCTTCATGGGGCAGGATGTATATGGGGCAAAGACATGGATGACTTCGTCTGGGGTATACATGAACCCATTTTAAGTAGGTCAAGTTCTTTTCTTGGTGCCAGTGAACATTGCTTCCTTCTTCTCTTCAGGAAGTAAAATGGCCAGTTCACAATACATCCTCCTTTCCATGCAGTATTGGATTTAAGTTACACTGAGGTCTATGTTTAACTTTAACGAAAATGACAGAACACCTCCTAGTTCCACAGCTGTGGGAAACTTCAGAAAGGGTTGGGGATGTGAATTGTCTCATGGGAGCTGATGATGAGGAACCTTAATGGAATCTTGGCAATAAAATCAAAATTGAACTGAAACGTGTTTCCCCAATCAAAGTTTTACTGCTTTAGCAGCAGAATGTACCTTGGGAGCTGTATAGCAACAAGTTACCATTTACCAATACTCTGCAAATATTTGTAGTTGCAATAACAATAGAAAAAAATGGGGTTCAGTTTTCCTAACAAGTAATTCCTGGGGTCCATTCTCAGTAGAATCCTTAAATAACTATGCCTGATTTCAGACTGCACAGGGCAGCTCGCAGACTCCCCTGGGGCCCTGAGTCACTGGTGAAGATGGGTGAGATCCAGGTATAAAATAGCTTCTAGGCAGACTGAGTCATCCTTACAGTTGGCAGAGCCTGCAGTTGTTTCTCCCACAATGACTTGGGATTTTTGAGAGGCCATTTCATAATAAAGAAAATGCACAACACAGACATACATAAACAGACTAAAATAAATGAATAATTTAATAGGGATTTCTTTTTGGAAAGCATCAACTCAGAAAGCAGGGCTCTAAGTAAGTAGGACTAAAACAAAGGAAATTTTGATAGGAGCAGGAAGGGACAGGTTTAATACAGGAACCTTTCAGGTACAGAGCACTCCAGGGTTGTGTCCTGTAGGTGAAGGTGTTGGGATATCGGGCGGGGGGGGGTAACATGAGGACTGTGGTTGCTCAGAGTGGTGGTTAAGAGCTTAGGCAGTGACTAGGTCAAAAGTGGAGAGAGAAGCCCAGAGATTAGAAGGGAGAAGACATTACGGTAAGCTCTGCCTGTATTCCAATTTCACCTCAATTAGCGAATCACCTAGGAAGCTTGTTAAAATGAAGATTGTGGGATGAGTCCCGAGGTTCTGCATTTCTCACATCTCAGGTGCTAACAGGAACGTGAATGTTGCTGGGACATGGACTATTCTTTGAATATCTAGCACCTACTTTTCTGTTATGGCTCCTAGACCAGCCTACAGCAATGGTTGGGTTATAGAGATCTGATTCTAGCTAGTCCTGAGTCTCCACTTGCTAGCTGTCTCATCATGAACGAGTTGCTTCTTCAAGGCTTCAACTTTTTCATCTGCACCTGCTTTTCTAACTACTTCTCCTCTCCAGGCTAGAGTGGGGTCAACTCTGTGCACTGGGGCCTTCTTAGGTGAAGCTCCCAGAATCATGAATACCCTGAGGTGGGTGAAGCTGGGGAGAGCAGAATGGCCCTTCGCACCCCTTTCTTACGGAAGAACCTGGTATGTCAGCTATTGCTACCTCACTGGGAGCCACTGCTATCTCCCTGACATCTTCCTGTCTCTCTCAGCCATGCATTTGCCTGAAGAAGAGAATATAGAAAGAGCATGGAGGCCAAGGAGCACTAAACTGTGTGTCTGTGAGGGACTCTAATGCTTTAGTGTTCTTGCAAAATTAAAAGTACCATTTCATAGTATTTGAGCACCCTATGTACTTTGTAAATCTGAGAGCATAAGGCTTCCTCTCTAACTCTAGTTATAAGTCCGTAAGATCATTTTAGGGGCCTGTTACTAGAACTGTTGAGAAACACAGAACTAGCCATTGTGTCCCATGAAGCTATTTATTTTTCCTTTTGTTTCAAAGAATTTAAGGTGGCAGGTTCTGCTGTCCATTGGGAAGATTACTGTGGTTGACCATAGGGACACCAGTTTTCTGGAGCTGTGCAAGTCTGGTGGTTTGAATGTATGTCATTGTCCTGAGACCAGTAGGCAGGAGGGAGAGGACTGCTCATTCTTATGCTGGATACTTGTCAGGAATCATTCTTCCCCTTTTCTCAGGCCAACCAGGTAAGCAAGTCCATAGATGCACCATCCTCCTTTGCATTCTGTCTCACTGAATTATAATCTCCAATATCCTGCCAAGGAGATGGGAGTGCTTCTCATGAATACATTTCTTTTTCCTTTTTTTTTTTTTTAGAGAGAGGGATGCATCAATGTGTGGTTGCCTCTCATGTGCCCCTACTAGGGACCTGGCCTGCAACCCAGGCATGTGCCCTGATTGGGAATCAAACCAGTGACCCCTTGGTTCACAGGCCAGTGCTCAGTCCACTGAGCCACACCAGCCAGGTCTGCTTCTCATAAATTCTAATGAGGATACAGGCATGGGGTCATTGTTTTTTTATCTTATTTCCTTTCTATAGGAGATCTCTAAGAAAACTTCCACTTCTTTGTGAAAAGAGGAGACAGTCCACCGGCTTAGAGGTTCACTGTGAAGGAAGAAAGGGTTGCTTTGGGACACTTTATCCTCTGGCCACATTCCCTGAGTGTTTGATCATTTCTGGACCATTGTTTTCTCAAGTAAAGTCAAGCCAACATTTACTTTCCCCACCATCTGCTACACTAATGACCCCACTGGCACTTAGAGCAAGTCTATTGCCAAGTTGGCACTATGCAGGTAACTAGTAATTTAGGTCACAGAAGTAAATGCTCACTATTCCATACTGGGTCTCACACAGTGTGAGGTCTTACTGAACATACAGTAGGGATATTTAGCTGTCATTAAAAAAAAACAACAACACTGAATCAGAGAGAACTTTTCAGACCCAAGAGGTTGATACTCACTTCAGAAACTCCACTCCATTGGGGGTGGCTGGTACATTATACCTTCTCATGTACTCATGCATCTCTGGGAAGCTTTGCCTCACATAATCTTCAGCACTGCTTTCCCGGACAGTTCCAAAGCGGAAGCCTTGGGATGGATGATGGAGCTATGAGGGAGAAAAAGAAATGTCCTTAATATAAATTAGTCTTAGAATTTTCTTCTTCCATCACTCTTAAAAAATTTAGTAATGTCAAACTTTATGCCACATGTAGGCATAGACGTAAATATGCACATATAAATGTGCAGACGTAGGGAGATGCTCTTTCATGCCCTAGCTTTCACACCAGTAATTGTTCTGTCTTTCAGAAGCAAAGAAACAGAAAACAATTTTCTACTTTCTGTTGAGAACTTGTCACAATTCTTTAGAGCTGCATAAATTGGTATGTGGAGTCAACCTCATTATTATAAATTGCATATCAGACATAGCACATGGTTAAGGTAATAAATTAAAGATTGTGCTCCTCCTTGGTTAGAATTTGACAAAGTCCATCTTAAAACTTTGCATCCTGAGATTGAAATATACCTGACCCAAAGCAATGACTATATCTTTTTATGTTTATCTGTCTTTATGCTATACCACAGACCCTCAAATAATGTTTTGTTCATGCCTTTTCATTATAATGCTTATGAGATGCCAAAGAAACTTAACTCTTGATTGTATCAATTAGCCTATGGAAAAACATTTTTGTTAACATTGTTTTGCCACAGTTCTGAGAACATGTCGATGAATTAGGTGAGGACTTACTGTATTACATTTCAAGTCTGTAGAATTTGTTTTTCGTGTTACTATGAAATGATCTCTTTCCTTCAAGTATTATCCAGTGCTGAGTCATGCTGTATGTTTGCTCACATGGAATAGTACATAAGACAACTAGGAGCAATGGAGGAGAAGGGGAGTGGGAACAGACCCAGTGATATCCTAGTTCTCCAGGGGCGACACCTCCCAGTGAGGGGCGGTGCACTGTGCATACTACAGAGACTTTCTGTCACTAGGACAGTCGAGAGAGCACATGAAACATGTTTACCCCTGAAAGGTACACACAAGTGTTAATGTGGAAACTAGAATTAGATTATTTCAAATATAAGAATGAACTGGGGTTGGGCCATATCATGAAAATAGTAGAATATCCTGTAATCAGCAGTATTTTTGAGATGATGCTTCTCCACAACTGTTATAGTAAAGTTTTTGTTCTGCTTCATGTTAAGATATTTGATATCATTGGTTCTGAATCCCTGGGGACAGGAATCCATAGATGAGCTTCATGGAATTTATAAAGTTCCTAAAATTGTAGGCAACATTTAATGTCAATATGTGTTGGTAATTTTCCTCTATGGGGAGATAGCAGAGAGGCTTTTTTTTTTTAATAATTAGGTTTTCAAGTGGTTTACAAGCCAAAAGTGTTCAGAACTCACTGAATATGGTAACAAATAACTTAAATTTGAAGATGAATTAGTGGGGACACACACAAATGTCTAGCAATGTGGCAATGGTTAAATTATGTGACACATTTATAAAATGCAATGCAATGCATAAGTATGTTTGTGAAACATACTTAACAAAGCAAGATGAATGCTCATATAACAAATAAATAAAAAGCTTTTGTAGGGTACTGTCAAAATCAGATATGTGTAGTTATTATAAATGCTGTGTTCCCCCACATAGATCACATCTGAGACACCCATACACCTGAAGGAAAATGTATCAAGCAATGTCTGTCCCACTGGTGGTGAATACAGGTATGCTTGTTTACTTATACATGGTCTACAGAAATATGCCTTATGATTTTAAGTAGAAAAAAACTTTATTTTACAATAAGCAAAATAAATCACTCACTAATTTATTCAGAATTCATCGAGGACTTAACTGCATGCAGCTCTCAGAGTTACTGGGGCCACAGAGGTAAATACCTGCAATTATTGCCACATAGGAACTCGCCACCTGGTTGTTCATGATATTTCATTCATTTGTTTATCACAGGTACCTCAGGTCCCTATTGTGGACACTTGGTACCTGACAGGTGCTCTAAACATGTTTATTGAATTACTTTTATTTTGGGAACCACTCCGCCTGGTTTCAGGAATTGTAACTACTTCCCATGACTAAGGGTGAGTGAGCAACCGCCGGAATGCGAGCCACAAGGAGACAAAGCTTGTCTCTGGTAGCAAATGCTGCCTCTGCTTCCTCCCCCTGCTCCCAAAGCATGGTTGGTTAGCCCATGAGGGGTACGACTCCTCAGAGAAGGGGCAACCTAAGCCACACACTATCACTTGGGAGGCCATCATGGAAGGACTAGCTGGGCTGCAACAAAGAAGGAGTGATGAACCCTCGCCCCCAGCTATTTTAACATAGCCCGAGTCCCCATGTCCTCTGGGAGAAGCACTTCCTGGCTCTAATCCACTTAAGCCTGAAAACCTGTGATGGGGGAGGTGGTGCAGCCTCTTGCCTTGCTAGAGAAGGATCTGGGGTGATTGGGTATAAGAAAGAATTCCTAAAAGTCCCGTGAAGCCTGCTTTGCTAAGAGTGTTTTCATTCATATGATAAGGGTTTGAGCAGGAAATGAGTATGTCTCCCAAAGTTTCTGCAACCCCTTTTCCTGACACTGACTCAGACTAAACCCTCAGATTTCTTTGAAATGTTATCTACCCTTTGATCCTTACCGCTTATATTCTTGTGTATTACAACCCAATAAAAGCCATTAAGGAAGGGGCTCCAGGCCTTTTTCCTCTGAGAAATTGGCCACTTCTCCTCCCCAAGCAGATCATGTTTTGGTAGTGTTACTTCCATCTGTGGCGGACAGGGGTACTTGTGGGCAAAGTCATCCCCACACTTTCACACTGTTCTTTCATCCTGTCTTTACTCATTGAACTTTCATTCATCCTTCTACTCTCAGCTGAGTCATCCCTTCCCTGACCTGCAGTCCGTGCCAGATCACCCTTTCACAAAGTCCTTATCACACATACACTTTTCTTTCATAAAACTTAACACAGTAGCACTTTTTAAATTTAATTGTGTAATAGTTTAATATTGAGACATTTAGCTTCTTCAGTGGACTGGAAGTTCATTGTAAACTATTGAACTAACTTGAATTGCAATGACTTTCATCATGTAGTTGCTCGATAAAATGCTTGATGAATAACTGACCGATAACTATTCTCTGAACCCAGAGGAGGTGAAAGCTTTGTCATCCCACTTAGTACAAATGGGGCTAAAAACACAGCCTACACCTAAAGCTTTTGAAATGAACCCTCCTTTTCATGTAAAAGGGTTTTAGGTCAGTGATTAAATATTTCTTTGGTCTCAGATATGAAAGTCATTCCTTTTAGAAGTCCATTTTCTCACATTATGCTATGGCAGTACCTTCACAGTCTACAATTGTTTCTAGGAAAACTCTGGGCCTGTTTTTCCTGCTGAGTGTAGCAGTACATCAGTCTTTCCCCAGACACTGGCCGGAGTCGTGAGCCAGCAGGCCCAGGCTCAGAATTCCAGGGGAGGACCGGTTCTCTCCCTCTGGGTGCCTTTCAGCTGCCTTCACTCATGGGTTCCCACGTCTGCCTTGCATGGCTCTAATGCCTGGGAAGAAACAGTTTTGAGGTTTTGAGAAGGAAAAGGTTTTTAAGGATTAACATAAATAACCTAACTCCAGGAGAGAAAGCATTTTGTTAGGCTGATAGGGACCCTGCTCTGACTTGAGATGTTTTACAATGCTGCCACCTCTCCGGTCCTCACCACCATCATTTCTGCTCCTGCACATTGCCTGTCTTCCCCTCCCACCCAGTCAGAGTAATCTTGTTAGAGCCCATATATGACCATGTCCCTCACTTGCTTAACACCTATTAATGGCTCCCCACTGCTCTTGGAATTAAATTGAAACATTTTTTCATGTTCCCCAAGGTTCAGCATCATCTTGCTCCTGTCTTCTTCTCTCCAGCCTTATCTCCCCACTCTCCCTGGGACCCTCTAATCTTTAGCCAGTTCTCTCAGTTCTTCCAATGTATATATTTTTCAATGGATCAGAGCCCTTCCCCATAGTCTTCATGTAGCTAATTCTTAAAGTCACTCCTCAGAGAACTCTGAGCTGACTTGCATTAGACCCTGCAATTTCACACAGTATTGATAACACTTGCAATGATCAATATTTGTTAAATGCTAGCTTGTGAGTTTCCATGAAGGCAGAGCCCTTGCCTACCTCATTTGTATGGTCATAAGTTCTGAACACATAGCTGCTATTACTGTCATCATCATCATTGTCATCACCATGCAATAAATACAGTGCTCAGCACATAGTAGATGCTTGAGAAATACTGGTTTAATAAGTTATCACTATTAACACAAAATGCTCTTAGGTTAGACACATTACCAGTTTGATACTTTTGTCATACTTCCTGTTGTCTGTCCCCTTAAAGATTAATTTTTCCCTTTAATTCTTATCTTAATTCATTCAAAACAATAGGCCTTTTTTATTTGTGTGTGAGCTTCTAATGGAAAAAAAACAATGGGCCGCCCAGCAGTCACAGAATGATAGAAGTAGAAAAGGGATCAAAGAAGCGATTGATGTCACCCTGTGGACTAACATAGCCTATCCTGTGTGTCCATGTGGTGTGTCATTCAAGCAGCCAGGGACATCAGAAAAGCCTGAATTGAGGAGGGGGGATAAAAGTATACAAAGAGCAAAAGCATTTGAGCTGGATTACAGCCATTACCAGGAAGTCCCAGAGAGAAAAGAATTTCTTTAAAATCTTAGCTAAATATTTTACCCGCTCTTCCAATTCTGTTTATGTTTGCATCAGCTTCTTCAGGCCTTGGGGAAATATGTGTGGTTAAACTATCTATTTGTGTGTGAATTGTTCAGTATTAATGGAATACTGAACTTTACCCAGAGCACCTGCATAGGGAATAGTCAGATAAACATTTAAAAGACAGCAGAGAAAAGGCTCAAAACAAAATAGAAGCAAACTCAAGAAATAATCAAGCTAAGCTTGTACGTCTAAGGTAACTGTGATGCTTTAGATTAAAAAACAACCCTAATATCGAATGCACTCATTTAAGGTCTACATCTGTCTTTATCTGAGATTGATACTTAAATAATAAATGCAGTATAGCACTGGACCTCGTATAATGTCTTTTGAAACTGGGTGGAAAGGGCCATTCTTAGCTTGCTCGACGGGATTCATTTAGAACCTATGGACTCTATAATGTGGGATGGTGTCAGAGTTTGGAGGCACTTTAAAAGTCACCTTCTCAAATTGTTCACTGATGCCTAAGTCCTTTATAGCAAAAATAAATATACCAACTGTAGTTTCCTCAAAATGTAGATTCTGTTTCATTAGGGCTAAGTTGGAGCCCGAGAGTGCATTTCTGACTAGTTCCCAGATGATGCTGATATCTTGGTTCACAGACCAGACTGAGTAGAAAGGCTTTATTTATAACATCTCCATTAAATGCCTTTTAAGCCTCTGTTTGAATATCTCCAGGACAAGGAATGCCTCTTGAGGAATATCTTATGTACATGAAAGATAATTTTGTGTCTCCGCCCAACCAATCTATTTGAATATATAGTAATAACAATAACAATAGTCATAATGAAATAACATGTAATATTTTTGAATATTTACTATATGCCAATACATTAAAATCTAACAAGAGTGCTAATTTATTTATTATTACATATGAAGAACTGAGATTCAGGGATGTTGTTTAAGACCAGCAGAAAGTGATACATGAAGATATGACTCTGACTCTGTCTGACCCTTCCCTGGCTCTGCCTTCTGCCTTTACAGACATGTGTTGTCCCAGTTCTCATGACAACTTAAAAATATATATACCCATCTGCACTACAGTTTCAAAGTCATTTTGGTTGGTATTGGTGTGGCCATTCAATGTATATCGGAAACAAGGACACTTCTTTGAAAGGGGGCACTGCCGATAACTACACGGGAACCACAGGTACACTAGGATGGTTCCCAGCAGACAGCAATGTGTGTTTGCCAAGTTATTATTCAGACTTTGAACCTTAGAAGAGTGATTTTCAAATTTCACCTTACAGCACACATAGACTAATTACTAAAATTCCGTAGCACACCAAACAATATACTCTTTGCTGATCTAATAAAAAATAGGTATAATTTTGATTCATTCACAATGGATGGCTATTGTTGTGTTGGCTGTTGCCATTTTTCTGTTTGACAATCTAAGGGAAAAGTGGTGAGTGCCCCTGACTAAATGGTGAGGTATGGCATGTTTTACAAATTCTTGTGGCACACTGGTATGCCAGTTTCCAATGTGAATTACAGAGTTATTTAGGTTGTAATTCTTTTTTCCATGTTATTCTTATTTTCTTCTATAGAAGCTAGGTTTTCCATTTAAATTTAAGCTTTTTATTGCCTCTCTTCTTATGTTAGTCTAAAATGTCGTTTGTTAGGTCAGCTAACCTCTCATCGGCACATCCTTTGACATCACATTTGACTTGTATGGGCTTTGGCCCAGGTCGTTCTGACAACTGGAGTCATTGCACCAGATATCCTCGTATAGGTGAAGGCTCAGCAAATTATGCCCCATGGGCTAACTCCAGCCTGCTACCTGTTTTTGTAAATCAGGTTTTATTGGCACACAGCCATGCCATTCACTTACATGCTGTTTATGGCTGCTGTTATACCACAACAGTACAGTTGAGTAGGTGGGAAAGAGACTATACAGTTTCACAACACCTACAATATTTATTATCTGGCCCAATCAGAAAATGTTTGCCAGCCCCTGCCATAGATAATATTGATCTAATTATTTCCTTAACTCCCATTGTTTCAAATTCTCCTCTCTGTTCAAAAATCCCACTTCTGGGCAAGATGGAGGCATAGGTAGATATACTTTGCTTCCTCGCACAAGCAAAAGAAGGACAACAACAAATTTAAAAACAAAAAATTACCAAAACTGCCAGAAAATCAAACTGTATGGAAGTCCGACAACCAAGGAGTTAAAGAAGAAATATTCATTTAGGCTGGTAGGAGGGGTGGTTACAGGCAGCCAGGGTTGAGAGGATGTGTGGCAAGAGCTGGTGGTTCCACATTTGTGTGTGGATAAACCGGGAGGAACAACTGGGGAACCAGACAGACCTCACAACCCAGGGTTCCAGTGTGGGGGGAAAATAAAACCTCAAATCCTCTGATTGGAAAAACCTGTGGGGTTTGTGATGTTGGGAGAAACTCTCAGCCTCACAGGAGAGTTCGTTGGAGAGACCCCCAGGGTACATACACAAAACCGCCCACCTTGGAATCAGCACCAAAAGGGCCCGATTTCCTTGTGGGTAGTGGGGGAAGTGACTGAAAGTTGGCCGAGAGCTGAGTAAGTGGCATTGTACCCTCTCCAACCCCTCCCCCACATACAGTGCCACAACGTAGCTATGTGGGTAGCCCCACCCTGGCGAATACCTAAGGCTCTGCCCCTTACTACATAATGGGCATGCTGAGACAAAAAAAATATGGCCCAAATGAAAGAACTGAACAAAGCTCCAGACAAAGCACAACTAAGCAATGAAGAGATAGCCGACTTATGAGATGCACAGTTAAAAACACTGATAATCGGGATGCTCACAGAAATGGTTGAGTATGTTACAAAATAGAGGAAAAAGTGAAGGCTATGAAAAGTGAAATAAAGAAAAATATGCAGGAAACCAACAGTAAAGGGAAGGAAACAGAGACTCAAGTCAATTATTTGACTTGAGCAGGAGGAAGAAATAAACATTCAACCTGAACAGAATGAAGAAGCAAGAATTCAAAAAAATGAAGAGAGGCTTAGGAACCTCTGGGACAACTTTAAACATCCCAACTTCCAAATCAGAGGGGTGCTGGATGGAGAAGAGGAAGAGCAAAAAGTTGAAAACTTGCTTGAAAATATAATGAAGGAGAACTTCCCTAATCTGGCAAAGGAAACAGATTTCTGGGAAATCCACGAAGCTCAGAGTCCCAAAAAAGTTGGACCTAAGAAAAGGTCCAGTTGGACACCAAGGCACATTATAATTATATTACCCAAGATGAAAGATAAGGAGACAATCTTCAAAGCAGCAAGAGAAAAGGAGACAGTCACTTACAAAGGAGTTCCCATAAGACTATCAGCTGACTTCTCAAAAGCAATGTTACAGGCAAGAAGGGGCCGGAAAGGAATATTTGAAATCATGATAGGCTGGACCTACATCCAAGATTGATCTATGCAGCAAAGCTTTCATTTAGAATGGAAGGGCAGATATAGCGCTTCTCAGATAAGATCAAATTCAAGGAGTTCATCATCACCAAGCCCTTATTATATGAAATGTTAAAGGGACTTACCTAAGAAAAAGAATATTAAAAATATGAGTAGTAAAATGACAAAAAACTCACAACTATCAACAACTGAACCAAAAAGGAAAATGAACTGAGGAAACAACTAGAACAGAAACAGACTCATAGAAATAGAGATCACAAGGAGACTTATCATTGGGGAGGGGGTGTGGGGAGAGTGGGGGTAAAGGTACAGGGAATAAGAGGCATAAATGGTAGGTACAAAGTAGATAGGGAGAGTTTAACAATAGGATAGGAAATGCAGAAGCCAAAGAACTTGTATGTATGACCCATGGATATGAACTAAGGGGGGCATGCTGGTGGGAGGTGGGGGGCAGGGTGGAGGAGAATAAATGGGGAAAAATGGGACAACTGTAAAAACATAATCGATAAAATATATTTAAGAAAATATACCATCAGTCACTTAAGAGAGTCCATCTTTGCAGGTAAATGACCAGAGGTAGGTTTGATAACTCTTAGCAGGTTTCCTGGCACTGCCCAGATTTAGGCTTTGACATGAAATGAGATACATCTCATTTCTTACTGCAGGGAGTATTGAGTCTTCCAGTTACTCCTAACAGGGTCCTTATTGGGTTGGAGTTGCTCAAGAAACCAGACAGATGCAGCAAGCTAAGGAGAGCAGGGTTTATTAGTGGGAAATAAGAGGGAAAGTGGAGCCAATCGACGGAGGTTAAGAGGAAAGTGGGGCCAACCAAGGGAGGTTGAGACTTGCTCGGTTGTTCTTAGGTCAGGGTTTGTAAACACAAAAACCTGTGGTTGGGGTATTAGAGTCTGATTGGCTAGAGCTGGGTGAAAGCTGCATCCTGTTATGCTGGAGAAGCCGACCCCGATCCTAATCTTCCTGGGAAGGGTCTGCAGGCAGCTTCCCATGGGGTCATTTTCTTACCTGGTGATTTTCATTCCTCCCAGGCCTGCCAAGACCTAACAGTGCTGACTGCTCAGTCCTTTGTTTCTTTCTAGGGCCAACTTACAGGAAAGCTTTGGTTACAACATTTTAAGTTAAAGCATGAATGCTGAGTGGACCAATTTTAAATTTAATTTTAAATCCCAGGGACAGGTAGTGTTGCAGCAGCTTCCATAGGTGTGAGGTTTCTTGAGCACCAACACATACTCTGCTTGAGTTGTTTCATCTCACTCTTTTCTTTGCCACTTTTCTCCATTACTCATCCTTTTGATGCAGATTTTGTTAGAGACAGAAAATATAGGTAATATTTTCTACATGATTTCTTCCATCATTTTGATAATGGTAGTAGCCAACCATTCCAACCATTTAATGGACAGCTCCATTCTAGGCACTGTGCCAAGCTCTTAAATTCATCACCTCGCTTAATTTTCACAGCATCCTTTCTGGATACATGTAATCATTGTCTCCATTTCGAAGAAGAGGGAGCTGACATTTGAAGTGCTGAAGCAACTTCTTGCTCAAGGCCACACACAGCTGGAAAGTGGCAGATCAAGGAACTGAATCTAAAAACCCTGAAAACTTGTACTATTCATCTCTTAGTTCATACTGCCTTGGGGAAAGATTCCTTTTCTTTGAGTAGCTATAGATAAACTAGGCATTCCTCAAGCCTGTTGGTCAGTTTAATCCAAACAACTAGTGCCAGTTTAAAGCAATAAGACAAAGAACCCATATCCTTTGGGTTTTTAAACAAGGTGTTTATCAGTTATGGCAACAGCAGCAAAACCTGCAGCGTTTGAACTGTGCTGTTTACAAACTCATTCATGCATATTATTCCACTCACCAGGCACAAGCGGTCGGATAGTTTCTGTGTTTTATTCATTGACGGTAAAAAATGAGCTAGATAGATTGGCCAAGCTTCCTGAAATAAGCACATTCATCCTAGTTCCCATCAGGGGCAAATGCTTGTGCTCAGTATCCAACAGTCTTGGGGTGGCTGTCGGAGGGCTGAGCCCTGCCCCTCCCCCTCCCCGCCCTTACCAGTCCAGGCTAGAGCAAAGATGAGCAGCTGGGAATCATTTAGTTTATTCAATTATTTTAATGGATAATAATTAAGGTAGGTTCTATTTATTTTTTATTTTTAGTATGTTTATTGATTTTAGAGAGAGAGAAACATTGATTGGTTACTTCCCATATGCACCCTGACAGAGGATTGAACCTGCAACCTAGGCATGTTCCCTGATTGGGAATCAAAACCCCGGCCTTTTGTTGAATGGGACAATGCTCTCACCAACTGAGCCACACCAGCAAGGGCAAGGTAGCTCCCTTGCCCTTGGGGAGGGGGTGTGGGGAGAATGGGGGAAAAGGTATAGGGAATAAGAGGCATAAATGGTAGGTACGAAATAGACAGGGGGAGGTTAAGAATACTATGGGGAATGCAGAAGCCAAAGAACTTCTATGTACGATCCATGGACACGAACTAAGGTGGGGGGAATGCTGGTGGGGGGTGGTACAAGGTGGAGGGAAATAAAGGGGAGAAAAAAATGGGACAACTGTAATAACATAATCAATAAAATATATTTAAGAAAATAAAAAAATATACCATCAGTCACTTAAGAGAGTCCATCTTTGCAGGTAAATGACCAGAGGCAGGTTTGATAACTCTTAGCAGGCTTCAAGCCTAGAAACTAAGGCTTGAGTTTAAATAAATTGCTCAGGCAAAAGGCACATGGGAGGGGTCTGAACTTTGGCAGACTTCAGATTTAGGTCCATGATGAGAAAGGTAAAGAAGGGACTTGCTCCAGGTCACGCAAAGAATGCACAGGTGAGCCTGAAAAACCCTCACTCGGGCCCAGGCGCAGTTGCATTGAGTGTTCCCCTCCCTAAATGAATACGACTGATAAAAACCCCTTGTTCTTTATTTTTTCTTTATAGTGTTATGGTGAACAACACTTTCCCATCTACTCATTATGGAACTGTAAGCTTCCAGTCTTTATTTCCTTCTCTAAAAATAATTTCCCGAATTAAATTTGCTCAGCCGCATGCACGGAATGGCCCTGCAGTACTCATTTACTAGGCCTCTCAACATCCTGGGGACCTTCCTGTCCCAGGCATACGAATGCACCGGGAGAGCCTGTCCTCATGGTCTTTACAGTGTCTAGTCCTTAGACACTATAGAGAACAATCAAAGAGTTAGACTTTCTACAGGGAAATTATCATTATTCTGCTACCAATGTTCTATTTATGTCTTTGTTTTGTCTTCCCCTTCTTTTTCCTTGTAACTCATTTTGCTTTGCCTCTCTGACCCTGCTCTCAATATCTTATTCTCTTCATCTGGGGGGCATCCCCCCCTTTTCAGTTCATGGAGACCCTTCCCATTGTCTTACTCAACATCCCCTTCAAATCCCATTCTATGTTGTGTGATCTTGTAGCGCTAAGTCCGTTTCTCCCTTCTATGTCAGAGTAGTTATTTTGCTATGGATACTACTATTGGTATTTTTAAATAAAGAAATACAGAGTAATAATAATCACAACAGTGATGATGATGATAACGTAGCTCACTATGTGCCAGGCATTGTTTAAATGCTTTAGACATATTAACTTTTTAAATTCTTACAACAAGCCTACGAGGCTGATTCTATTGCTATATGCATTTTATAGATGAGACTCCAGAGGCACAAAGCAACTAAGTAACTGGTCTGAGCTTATGGAGCCAGTAAATGACAGAACTGAGCAGCCTTTGTGGCTCTCTTGTTTATGTTCTTGACCTCCGTGGTACACAGTGTCACAGTTTTTTGCTTTACCAGCTATTTCTTTATCTGCTGTGACACTGACTCAGTTCTCTCATCCAAAAGAGTTTAGTCATTGTACCTGTAGCCCAACAGCCAATTACAGGAGCTTAATTAGCTCCTAACGAGCTGTTCATACTAGTATCTATGATTTATTGTGCTAATGATATGCACGGCTCTCCACATTCATCATGTCACTTCAGACTTCCTATGCCCCTATGTGGTAGCTTTTGTTAGTAACTCCAGTTATGGGTGGGGGAAATGAAGCTCAGAGGCATGAAATAATAACTTTCCCCAGGCTCTTCAGTCTATGCTGTTGGAATCATTGTTAAACTCACTTACCAGCTAACTCTAGAATCCAACTCACGTAAGGTATTGTCTTAACGAGACTTTCAAAGGTATTTGTGATCATAACGCAATCCCTTTAGAACTAAGGTCCCTCTAAAGATGTGATTCCACCACTGCAAATAACAGAATGGGGGCCTGAACCAGGTCCACTGAAGCCAGAACCTCTTGCAGAAGAGGAAGGATTCCTTTCATGGCATCAGTATAACCCTGGCCTTTGTTTACATAATTGACTTGCTATCCGGCCAAAAACTTCAAGGGGGAAAATGATCGAGTCAGTGCCCATCACCAGCAGTACTGTCCTTGCAGACCGAGCAGGCAGTGAGGCCCTTGCCCAAACTAGAGTCAGCAATTATGGGCTGATTAAATGCAAATGAATAAAAACAGCTATAAATGTGCTTCCAGTCTAGTGATGTAAGCTTTTTGGCACAATCTACCCAACCCTTGCGGCTGAGTAACTTGTTTTAATGCCAGTTTTTATTTAATTACGTAACTTAGAGGAATTCAATGTTAAAGCGTGTCCTGAGGAATGTGGCTGGGTGCAGCAATGCAATGGGAGGTTTGGCTGAAAGGTCTGTAATACCACAGCATGGATCCCGGGAAGCCAGCCTCCTAGAGAAGGTGCTGAAGAAAAACCGATGTTTTTCTTCACAAAGCACTGATGTTTTTCTTCACAAAGCACATCTGTTTGTCTGATGACAAACAGAAAAACAAACAACCGAGTAACAGAAAGAAGAGAAATCTTTTCCTCTTAATGTTTCTCTTAGGCTAGCCCTTGGGGGTGACTTGGGCTGTTTCTAACAATTTTATTTGTCAATGAATACTCAACCTGCCTTTGCTGTGGAGTGCTCAGGGAATCGGTGTCAGTGCCACTATGATGGAGGGGCCTTCGAAGATTCAAGCGTCTATTCTGAATAAATGTATCCAGAAAAGATGCCTCTTCTCTCCTCTCCCCGAGGGCAGCCTGCCTGCAGCATTGTCCCAGCTTTCCCACTGGAGACTATCTCCGGTTTATGGCTGAGCTGATGTTTGCGTATCTTTCTCTTCTGTTCAGCACATTTGCTCCCGTTAAGTGAATCACAGGAGCAGCACCACTAAAGAGGCATTTCGCTTCGTGAGCCAAGCATCAGAGGGCAGCAGTCAGCTAAGTTAAAAAGGCATTTTCTTTCTCCTTCTTTTGCAAATCTGAAAAATTTTGCATGCAGCAGTAAAAAAACACGCAGTGATTCATAAAGTTTGCCGGTGAGAAAAATGAGGATCAGCAAGATTAAGCAATTTGGCTAAGATGAGACAACTAAGTGGAGCTGTGCCATGCACACACTTAACATATTGAACTCGTGGGCTGCCTCTGGAACTTCCCTCGAATGTAAGTTCTGATTCCACTGTCTTGAGCATCGTCACAGCAAACACACTAAATGCATGAAATGAGGAATTTATAATTCATATGCAGAAACTGGCCCGGAATAATTTCAAAGAGCAGATCTATGAACTGTCTCTAGTGACCAGATAGACATTAGCTGCAAATGCTACTTAGTGTTTGATGAATGAATACACCTATAATGTAGACAAAGAAAAAGTATAAGTTGACTCAGAACCTAAAAACTCACGATGTGAATTCATTTACACTGAGTTTAAAAGCATGCATTTGATAAAAAGAAGTTAAATGTATCTCATTGGCATAAAGAATAATTGTAAGTAGAAGCTTATTTTTAAAATTTTATTTTTCAATTACAGTTTGCGTTCAATATTATTTTGTATTGGGTTCAGGTGTACAGCATGGAGATCAGACAACATATATCTCACAAAGCGTTCTCCTCGATATTTCCAGTACCTGCCTGCTGCCACATACAGTTGTCACAATATTATTGATTATACTCCCTATGATGTGCTTTATACCCCTGTGATTATTTTGTAACTGCTGATTTGTACTTCTTAATCCCTTCACCTTTTTCACCCAACTCTCCTCCCCTTTGACCACCATCAGTCTATTCTCTGTGTCTATAAGTTTGTTTCAGTTTGTTCATTTATTTTGTTCTTTGGATTCCACACAGAGGTGAAATCATATGGTATTTACTCTTCTCTGACTGACTTATTTCACTTAGCATAATACCCTCTAGGGCCATCACTGTTGTTGCAAATGGTAAGGTTATATTCTTTTAAAAATATTTTATTTATTTATTTTTAGAGAGAGGGGAAGGGATGGAGAAAGAGTGGGAGAGAAACATCAATGTGTGGTTGCCTCTCATGTGTCCCCTACTGGGGACCTGGCCTGCAACCCAGGCATTTGCCCTGACTTGGAATCAAACCGAGATTGTGTGGTTCGCAGGCCCCCCGCTCCATACACTGAGCTACGCCAGCCAGGTTGTTTGCTTTTTAAATTCCACATATTAGTAAAACCATACGGTATTTGTCCTTCTCCAACAGACATATTTCAAGTTGGCTCATTTGCAAATGGACCATATCTTCCTGGAATTATAAAATATTAAATATGGTTATGTTTGAACTATTTAATTCATATAACCCTTAATTTTCAGGGGACGAAACTAGAGTTGACTAAGGTTAAGTGACTTGTCCGAGGCCAAAAATTTGATCATGGCAAAGTTGGCACCAGAACCTCGTTTTTTGGACCCTTGAGATTACATGAGTAATGTAAATAAAAATAAAATGTAAAAACCTATGACTTCATAGATATTTAAGGATGAAAACTAAACAGAAGCAACTTCTCAGGTCCAGGTCAATGTCTGAGTTGTCGGACAGGAAATTATATAAAAAGTAACTACTTTCCTTTAATGAAACTTTTTCAAAATTTTAAATTTTAAATAAGTATTTGTTTATTTAATGTCACAAGTAATACACAAACCTCACGGTAAATAGAAACAGAAGTTTTATGGCATGAAACATTATAGTATCTCTTTTTTAGCCTGATTCTAAAAGTAGCCGTTATTGATATTTTAGTGGTTATCACGAATATTGTTCAGCTTACCTCACTTTTGAAGGAGCTCAATTTGGTATTTAGATGATTTTTTTAGATTACAGCCTGAAAAATGTGCTAGCCTTGTTTGAGACTAATGTTTTGTCTAAGGAACTAATATTTTGTCTAAATGTATGAACCAAACATTTAAGGGTCATATGAATTAAATAGTTCAAACATAACCATATTTAATATTTTATAATTCCAGGAAGATATGGTCCATTTGCAAATGTATGTGCCAGCCTGTGAACCAAAGGGTCACCAGTTCGGTTGCCAGTCAGGGCACAGGCCTGGGTTGCAGGTCAGGTACCCAGGAGGGGATGCGCAAGAAGTATCCACACATTGGTGTTTCTTTTCCTTCCTTTCTCTCTCCCACCCCCTCTCTCTAAACTTAAGTAAATAAAGTTTTTTTTAAAGATGGTGAGAAATGTGCAGAGACAAAAAAATAACTACATGTGATGCCAGTTAGTACTAGAATTATTGAAGGTCCCACTTAGTCAATTATATGAATGTCTCACAACTATGCTGTATACCCAAAACTAATATAAAAAACATATTGAGTGTCCAATGTAACTGAAAAGTAGAAAAAATAAAAAGATGGAGCAATTGTTATGTTCTCCACTTATCAAATAGGAGACCAAACTCTATAGAGATTAAATGGGTGCAGCTGGTTGATTCTATTAATGGGTCCAATTCTTCTCCCCTCTTTGATTCGTACCTTTTGCCAAGTGACTGTGAATGTCCTCCCTCTCTAACTCTGGTCCTGGCCAAGGTGACTTATCTTTGTTATTCGAATGTTAGCATACAAGATGTAAGCAGTTTTGGGAAAGTGCTTACACATTTCGACTAGTGCTGTAGCCCTCTGCTGTCACCTGGAAGGACATGCCCAGGTTAGCCTGCTGGAAGATGAGCCACATGGGGCAGAGCCAAGTCCCCCAGCAAGTACCGAAGCCACCCCAGATCAGCTAGCAGCCAGAAGAATCCCAGATATATAAGTGAGCCCAGACTAGGTCAGCCAGACCTGACAAGCATGTGAGCTACAGAAATGCGTTTTGTTGTATGCCACTGATGTCGTGGGGTTGTTGGTTATGTGGTATTACAGTACTGGCAGGTAACTGATACAATGCTAACAACTATAAATGAGAATCTGGAAATTTAACTAAGATCTTCTGGCTCTAACTAAACCTAGTGCTCATGCATTTGATCCAATCTTGCTTTTCTGCATTTGTGCAGGTTGTTACCTCTGTTACCACAGAATAGGGATTCCTATTTCTGTGGGTCCTCCTGTTCTTTCTTTAAAACCCAGACTGGTACTACCTCCTTGTAGAAGCCTTCTCTGATTTTCCCAAGAGATAACTGTCCTCTTGGGTGCCACCTCTCCTTTTTATATATTTTCATTGTTTCACTAACTGCAGTGTAGAGTAGGTAGTTTTTTACCTGAATATATTTCTGAAGGGAATGTGAGTTTCATTAATATAAGTGCCTCATTAATATTTTTGGAATTATATTAACTGGCAGGAAGAAGATCATGGAAGAAGAATGAATGATTTCTTGCTGAAAAATTTCAAATATATTTCTCATCTGGTCTTGTCTGCCACTTAAGGTAGCATCTCTGGGTCAGGTAATAGGTTTAAGAACAAAGAATCCATAAATTCAGCGCATACATATTATATATACTGTGTTTCAGTTAATAATCCTTATAAATAACACAGAACAGATCTCTAACCTTGTGGAGAAAAACCATTTACAGAAGGCAAACCAGATAGTCACAGATAGTGATAAATTAAAGAAGAGAAGATAAAAAATGAGAAAAATAAAGAACAAACAGTGTGAGGAGGTAGAAAGTCAGACAAGAAGGCTGCTTTCAAGAGGGTGGTCAGGATACGTACATCCTCACTGGGTGCTTAGTGGTGAACACACTTCCTTCCTTCCTCTTACTGCAGCGTTTTAATCTTAAGTGTACATTTTCTGAGGACAAATTGTGTTCATTGTTCTTCGTGTCTTCCGCAGACTGTAGGTACAGAGCATAAGTTGCTGGCTGATTTATTATTCTGATACTGAGGGCACAGTAAGTTCAGGGTGAGTGTGCGTCTTGTTTCCCTTTCGGATTTTAAAATTTATGCCACTTGCTTGGAGGGTTAGTATAAGTCTGTAAATTATACAAATAAATTTCATATTCCTTGGTAATACTCCTGGGCTGCTTCTTAGAATTCCTGTCTATAAATGGTCACAGGCTTCATTTGAAAGATGTACTCCAAACCATAAATCCGGAATGAGTTGAATGTTGGCAGTAATTCTTCCTGGAGAAGGCAAGGATGCCTTTGGTCTTGGCCTATTGTTATAAGTAGGGGAAAAATAACGAAAGCGATCCTCAGCCCTCAAGTTAAGTATTATCTGTCCTTCTTCCTTCATCTGGTCACCTGTAAGTCCGGGATTTTGGTCCTCTACAATTCTATAGAAGATGGAACAAATAGTCACAGAATGTTGATACAGGCCAATCACTGCGCTCAGGTAATTTATACACATGATCTCATGATTGCCTAAAGACAGGGCCGTGAGTAGGTATTTTCATTTCTGTTTCTGAGGTGAAGAATCTGATGCGTAGAATTTAAGTACCTTGTTTAGGATCACGAAGCCCAGTCATGTAGAAGAGACAAGATGAGAAAAAAGTTTTCTAATGAGAAACAGAACTTCGAGATCTTTCTGTTTCTTTCCCTAGCTAATGTTTAACCAAAGGCCAGACTCTGTCCTAAGTTCTGAAAATCAGGGATGATTAAAATAGCACGGGGCAAGTGTTTTTCATGTTATTCCATGAACCTTAGAAGAAGACATGGAGAAGAAGATAAGTGATTTTGAGTGTTCTATGCAGCAGTTGGTTTATTTAGAAGAGCAACTTTTGCATTGAATTCCCCAGAGAGCGGGTAGTTCTCACATCTGCCTCCCACGGAAGGTGCTGTCTCTTAGTGATGGAATCAAGTGCCTGTGGGTTGCTGAGGGATCCCAGGCAGAAAGTCCTGTGCAGTGCCTCGCAGTTGGAGTTTTCATGCTCTCCCCAGCCCCTTGGACCAGGGACACCTGGGACTTGGCCAGCTAGTTAGCTTTCATATTTTCCTTCAGTGCAAACTACTCAAGTAAATTTGTCTTTTGTGAAGCTTGGTCTTCTATCAGCATTTAGTTTTTATGTATTCAAACTTTCATCTAATATGCATAATTGCTGAGAGAAAGAGGCTGTAGAACAGCCATGAATTATGGCTTGTAGGGGAATGAACACTGAAGTTAATGTTGCAAGACAGCTTCCATTATAATCCCGTTTTCACATCCCTGTGATATTTCAGGGGGGATGGGAGAAGAAGAATTTTTCTTTGAGCTAAAATTTTCCATGGTTTCACTCAGCCCAAGGTGATTTTCAAAAATGAAATATTTGCACAATGTCTCCATTTATTTTTGAGTTATCGTATTTGGAAAATGCTTTTCATTTTTACTCCAAGTATTATTAGTGCATAAAAAATTCCAAGTATGAATGGCTATTAAAATTTCAGTCATTACGTGCCCCTTGTCTCAGGAATGACAACTAAGCATGATTTTAAAAGAATTATAACACCTATAGGCCAGATTCTTTCCTTATGTGACAATATTGTAGTATCTAATGCAAAAATGGTTAAAATATTTCATTATTTTCAGTTTCATTAGCACAGCTTTTCAGAGAGAAAATATTTAGGTAACTTTTATGATTTTTGAATTTATGATGAACTCTTAAGTGACAAAATATGTTTAAAAATAATTTCTACATTTTAGGAACTATATTATTCAAGCTTTACATTGTTTAGCTTAGATCTGTCTTAAGTGTATCTTTTATAAATGGCACATTATTGAGATTTTTTTGAGAAGTGTCATTTTCTTAGTGAAACCTACTTTTGGGGAACAGAATTACTAATAAATATCATAAAACTAAAACTAATTCTACCTATATCTAAGGATCTTTATTTATAATGTGGGGCACATATTTAAGTAAGTGCTTTGTTCTATTGGTCTGTGTCTCTAATTGGATTTTTCCTTCCATCTATTATTGCTGTGGTTGACATTCTGAAGCATAATCTCGTGCCCATTTTTTACTTTGTGTGTATGACTTTAGATTATTTATTTATATTTAACTGTGCTAAAACTCTACTGTCAGTGTACCTAGTCGCTGAGGTGAGAAAAATATGTATTTTGCAAAGTATGATATAACAAAAATTGTATTATCACTGAAAATAATAATAGAATTTAATTGCCTGAAATGAGACTGAAATATTGTAGAGCAGAGGGAAGCTCACCGGTGGGGCTACAAACTGAGTGCATTTCGTCCCTCTACACGTGTCCCTTGGGAAGGTCTGAGACAAGGGCCAACAGCAGTCCTAACAGGGGTCTCTCTGATGCTGCAGGGAGGTGAGTTCCCAGAAATGATACTGAAATATTGTTGAAAGATGACTTGTATTGGCATGTTGGAGACCACTTTGTGTGGTATCAGAGACTGTAGCCTTTTGCAAGCAAGTCCTTGAAGGAGGCCTGTAAGTCTTGACCTGAATGCCAGGAATGCCAGAGGCAGGCAGGCACTGAGGGTTCCCATGGGAAATGGGGCCTGAAGAACGCATTGTACCTTTTGAAGCTTGCTTTGCTTTGTATAGCCCTGTTGATATAAACCAGATGTTTAAGCTCAAAGCATAAGGGAATGAACTCCTGAGCCCATGAATCATGCCTTATCACCATCTGGCATCAGCATGTCTAACAGACCCTGATCTGAGGTAGATCTCTGTGTTCCTTCAATTGTTATTTATAGATAATATCTGTTTTGTATCACTATAGCCTGTTGACATTGATTGATGAGCTATGCATGTATGCGTATACCCCTGTACGTTCAGATCTCAATAAAAGCCAATTTGGGGAAGAGTTTGGGACATTCTCCACTAGAGGGAATTGCCACTCCCATTCCCACTGGACAGATTGTGTCCGGGGTGACTCATTTCATCTGGGACTGGGAAACCTCTCCTGGACCAGGTCCCCTCATGATCAGTGACTTTTTCAGGGCTTTTCCACCTGATGGCAACCTTTATATTCTCTTCCAAAATGACTGATGTCTTCACTAGGCAAATATTTCATTTAATGTAATTAAATAACTTATTTGTCTATTTTAGAATCTTGTTCCTATAGTTTTATTTAATGCAATATTTTATGTTCTTATCTGATTTCATCATCCTAATTAGGTATTCTTTAAATATCATCTCTAGAGCCTTTGAATCTTACATTATTTTTTTTGTGACTGGAGGGAGGCATTTTATAGAAAACAGCTTGGTGTTTGCTCATTCAAATTCTGGTCTGGTACAAACACACACACACATATATATATATATATATATATATATATATATACATACACACATAAAATATGCATATTATATATTATGTTATACACACATGCATATATCTTACACAATATATCATCATATATACACACAATATACTATATACGCTATGTGTACATGGTACACACATGAGAAATAGTTACCTCACACATGAAATATACATACATATATGTGTGTACACATGTGTGTTTATATGTGTGTATATATATACCCGTGTATATATTTATTTCTTGTTAATGCTTAGGTTACAATATTTTCTGATTCTCTTCTGTTTTTTCTCTAGCATGTCCATACAGCTGTCCCTGTCATTTAGAGGAAGGTTGTATCTCTGCGTTCTCCTTTCAAGGTCTCTTTTTTCTCACTCTCATGATCTGTTTGTTAAAAATGAGCTGTCACCTCCTCTTATCCTTTATAATTCTGATTCATAATTCAGAGCCCATCTCTATCACTACTTCTTCAAGGAGACCTTCCTTGACTGTGACCCCCACCCCCAAGTTGGTCAGGTTCCTATTAATACATTGGTAAAGTATTCTCTTCATCATCATAACACTTACCACAGAGTTATGGTCATTTAATGTCTGATCCTCCCACTAAAATGAAAGTTCTTTGAGGGCAGGCTTAGGAATCTGACTGACCTATTGTAACCCCAGTTCTTATCTTCATGGTAGATATGTGGTGATTTATAGTTTTTTATGGAATAGATGGATAAATATATCACCTGCCTTCCACTCATTAAACAAATAATTCATATATTTAAAGCCATTTGTCAAAATGACCATGCATTTCATGTAGTTTTTTCTATAATTGATATAAAGGACAGGCTAGTTACTATACTCAACAGCTGAAAGCATTTCAACAACTTTTGCCTACAGGGAGCTATAATTTCACCTAATGGTCTCATAAACCACTCAAGGATTTCATGTAGTTACCAGAACCTCAGGCTAAAATTATAACCCTGAAAGCCCTTGCTGACTTTTAGTCATTTGGTACATGACACAAAGCAAAATGTATTCTACATTTTGGGACTTGGGTTTGACTCTTGGTACGTTGGCTGCTTGATTTTATATTTGACCTGCAAAATATTCAGTTCTCTAAAAGGTTAAACCATCTAAACACCTAAGGTAAGTCACAAGGACTAGGGGTACCTTGAGCAGTAATTAAATAAACATATTATGAATTTCTTGTTTGTTCTGGTAATTATTTTTTCTCAAATTACCTTCCTGAAATGCTGAGCAGAACTTTGGAAGCCATGAGCATTCTTACCCTTGTAAGCTTGGTAAGTTTTTTGTATAGTTTAACATAAGGAAACACATTGTATTGAAATTGTGATGGACCTGAAATTAGGAAGCTTGGGTTTATGTATCTGCCTGAACTTGGGAAAACTCACTTAACTTCCCTGGGCCTCAGCCTTCTCTTCCTGTTAAATGCTTTCTCTGCCCCGAGATGTAGAGGATTAACGGAGGTGCTGGACTGAAAGCGTTTGGGGAATAACGGAGTGCTTTACAAAATGGTTTGTGTCATTATTTGTCACATTGGTGAAGCGAAATGGTCATTTTCTAAAAGCATGTAAAAAAATGAAAAAGAACCACTGGGTCAGGATCAGAGCTTGTATTTCTCCTGTGTAATACTTTTCCTTCTTTCAGCACTGAGTTGTAGATAAGAACCTGTGCCAGAGCACGTGATGGGAACATTACGGGAGTACGAGGGCAGCATCTTCCTTTCCTCCAAAGGAGCTGAATGCAATGATGTGTTAAATCATTTACAAGATGTGAAGAGCAGAGTGAGAAATAGATTAATAATGATCCAGAGGAGAAGCTGATAAACTGGTTACTATTTTCACAGAGAAGAAAAACAAGTGTAAAAAGGCTCGAAAAGCAACATAAGGGAGAACTTCTTTGCACTGAGAGTAGACCAGTGACAAGCACCAGGGATTATTTTCCGAGATTCTTCAGGAAGTAGAGTGGTGAGTTGCTGGTTTGACTAGAAGGCATAGATGTAATACAGATTGGATTGACAGTGGGGTGGGGAGGATTTTGGAGGGACAATGAACCAAACTGTATAGGTCCATTATCCAAGTTGTCTGCCAGTTGGGTTAAAATCGTAGCTGGCGGGCTAGTTGCTCTGAGTCAAAGCATCTCCAAGATGCTGGGAGAGGACCAGAGCTAAGCAGAATCACAGTATATAAGCCATTGGAACCTTGAACTTGTTAACAGGGCATGACACCAATTATACAACAGGGGTTAAGTTTAGTCCTGGGACACATCACTCATTCAAGGGTAAATGAAATAATGGGGCCAGCAGCTAAGTGACCTGATGCTAGGCCATGTGGGAACTGACCTATAGCACTGATTCTGGTTCAGTGGAACTGGAATCTGGCCTGAGGTTCTGTATTTCCAACAAGTGCTAAAGCTGCTGGTTCTTGGACCATACTTCTGAAAGGATCTGGGCAGGGCATCTTAAATTCTCCCTGAATAGGAATAGGATTAGTTCCTGGCCTGGTTAAGGGAAAGGTAAGGAAGAGGGCTGTGTCTGAATGTGGGGGAGAAGTGGCCTCAGCTGTGAGAAGCAGAGAGTGAGAGGAGTCTGAATCTTGGCAGAAAGCTCTGCAAGATGTCTCCTCTTTCAGTCTCTTCTTCATCAAATGTGATAGCTGGTAACTTGCCCCTAAAATTCATGAAACTGTCTGGTGGTCCTGACCTTGTTTTCTCTGTGAGCAGAATCATCTAGTCTAAATTAATAACCCATAGAGAAAATGAACAGAAGTTGAGCCTCTTTCAGGGAATGTTTGTTTTATCTTTAAACATATGCAGTACATATAGGAGTCTTCTGGAGGGAAATTTTTTAATACAAAGAAATGGCCATCGGGAGAATTTCAGGACCTGTTGCAAGAAGAAAGATTCGGGGGGAGCCCTGATATCACTGTATTGTATTGGTGAGCAACCCCTCACATGACTGCCAATTCAGGAAGACCAAAAATGTTAGTGGAATTGTGCCACAGACTATTTTATTTAATATACATATCTTGTATACTCTTTTTCAATAATACACATCTAGTTCATTTTTCCTCTAATAGCAGCATAATAGTTGAATGAAGAAATGTATCCTACTTTAACCAACCTTAACTTAGGGGTTATGGATTATTTCTAGCTCTCCATAGGATAAACAGTATCTTGATGAGTGGAGACTGATTTTGTTTCTGTTCTCTTTTAACAAAATGTACATGAGCTGGGTGGTGCTGAAGGTGGACTGGAGTAACAGCTTGAGGGATTTAGCTTTGGGGAGATGAGTTAGTACCAGTTCATACTCAGACACTACAGCTTCATCTGGAGGTTTCTAATGCAAGCCAGGAGAAGCTGCCCTTTCACAGAGAGTGGGGGCAAGGGAGCAGGACATCACCTGAGACTGGGACACTGTGCCACAGTGAGGGTGGATGGAGACGATATGCTGATAAATCATTCCTTTTTCTTAGTTTCTGAAGTACCCAGAGGGTGTATTTTACTGCAACACTTCCCCACATAGGGTAGTAGTGATGACGCTGGTGAGGGTGGGTGGCCGTTAGTCTGTGTCTCTCTCACTTCCTCATTCCATACTCAGCCATCTACGGTGTGTACACAGGTTCAGGTGTCACAGCCTCAGCCATCATCTCTGCCCTTGAATCATCTTTGTGTGTGAGCAGCTTTGTCAGGCAAAGTCCAAGGGTGAGGCCAGGACTGGCTGGAATAAATCAGACTGTGGAGGACATTCTTACTGCATGTATAAATAAAACACTGAATATAAAATAATTTACAGTCAGATATTGTTGGGCATGAAAACTATCTCTACTATTGATTAGCTATGTGGCCTTGGACAAGTTACACAATTCCTTTTAGCCCTGTGTTTTTGTGGGTATGGATACAGTAAAGCTTAAATGAGAAAAATTTATATAAAGCAGTTAGCATAGTTCCTCAAACATAGAAGGTAGCCAATAAATGCTATTATTATTATTTATTAACATTGATACTTTTGGTTCCTGTTATTGAAATTATATCTATGGTCTTATGAAGTTACATAGTTTATATAGAACCTCAGGATACTGAATGATCATCATTTTAAATATAAAATATAGGAGATATACATATTTATATATCTACATTCATTGACATTCTTATTTGCCAATAGATTTACCTCCATTAATTTTATGTCTTCAAATCATGTATGGGAATAAACTCTAGTTCAAATATAATTTAGGGAAGCATAGGTAAGTCGTGTTTGGGTTGGCATGGTTAAAATTTTCCATCATGTGGCATTTTTTAGGCAGCAGCTTCCTGATAAAATGCCATGGAAAGTGTGTTTCTTGAGTTTGGAAAGTATTCATGGATTCTGACAAAATGTCTTTCTGAACTTAAATTATGAATAACTTCTATATATATATATATATATATATATATATATATATATATATATATATATATATCTGTAATTGGCTAGAGGAGGCTTGTGTGCAGTACCAGTTGGGAAAACTGAGCCCTAACTGAGTTAATAACAGACTGAATTTCCCAGACTGAGTTAATAACAGAGCTGAACACACTGCTCAGCCTTCAGACTTGCCAGTGGATTCAGCGGCGGTGAGATCATGATAGCTCCTGATCTAATTAAGGATCAAAATGTCAAGGTGAGGCTCAATCATAAAAATCCAACATTCACCTTAAATCATAATGTGTATGGAGCTAAAATATGTATTTTAGATGTAAAAAAGAGCCTCTTCGGGGGTTGTCTGCAATTTCTTCAGACACACATAGATATTTACAGAGCAGAAAAATGAGATTCTTCATGGGCAAACCATTGAATCTAAATTGCATCAAATTTCTGTCTGTCCAATGCCAGTACTTTGCCCTTTGTATTACAGTACATTGCCCCCTACTGGGGCTCTCTTTGTATTTATTCCATAGCATCTAGTGTGGGAATGGTTTTGAATGGTTTGAATGGATGTGAGGCCATGCAGAGGTGGCCAAGATGAGTCCAGAAAAATAGAGGCAGAGGGTGGGGGCACCTTTCACTTGCAGTGAAAGGTGTAGCCAGATGGTTTCCACATTATGTCCAAGAGTTGGCCTGGAGTAACTTTGTTCTCCCAAATTACAAGTGAGTAACTCCATTAACCTGCATTAACTTCTAAAATAATGTAAATCGGTGTGAACATACAGTCCATAGACATGTCTATTGGATAATTGGTTATAAATATGTAAGATATATGTGAATATTTAAAGATATCTATGACATATTCATTGGTATAGAAAGTACCCATTTATAAAGATAGTGCTTGCTAAGCAGGTTAATAATGTAAACAAAGTTATAAGCCTATTTTCCCCTACTTTAAGAGAAAAGTGGGGGAAATTTTTGGCACAATCTCTGTTTGTATTCAAATGAAGAAAGTGAACTTAGACATTCATTAAAGCAAACCCAGCAGGGTGTCTAATTGAAAACACTTCACTGCAGTTAGTATGAATTAGTGTATCTATTTGAAAGTAATAAAGCTGCAGTTATTTTAAAAATTCTATTAAGAACCATCTCAAAATTGTTTTGGATGTAGATGAGGAAATAAACAGATCACATGCTCATTTGTTCAGTTTTCCATTTATCAACCTGAATGAGCTAAGTCTTGATGGTTTTCCTGAAGTTCCTTGAAGAACATTCAGGACAGAAGGGGAATGCACACTTTCACCTCCTCACACTTGTCATGTGCAATGTGTCTCATCCTTACTGAACCATTAAGTGCTTCTGACCTGACTCCGCACTCTGCCTCTGGGGACTGAGAACCACGTGGGCAGTAACATCTGTCTCAAGGATCCTGCACCTCTGACCGTTGGTCAGAGAGGAGCATCATGGTCTTAGGTTTTCTTTGCTTTAATAATATGATTACATCAGTCTCAAGGCTCAGACACTCCTGGTCACTCTTGGATATAATTTGGAACCCACTTGGGTGCACTGTCCAATTTCAAGTGAAAGGTGCTTCTTCCCTCTGCCTCTATCCCACAGGACACCTCAGCTTGGCCTCAGGACCAAGTCCATTATTTACCCAACATTTACCTAAGTGAGTGGTTGCCATATGCTCAGATTCTAGGGATACAAGTGCATGAGATAGATCTGGTCTCCACCCTCATGAAGTTTATAGTTGAGTGGTGAATGGAATCAGAACTTCGGTTAGATATTTCACCCATCATTTTCTGGAATCCTCTCAAATAAGGACACAGAGGCCATGGCAAGTAGCTTGCTAAACTTCACATAACCAACCTCTGGTTGAGGCATACATTAAATATAGGTCAGTCCAACACTGAGACTTTGCTCTCTGTATGATAGTATAGCACCCCTTATTGGAGCTTTCCTTCTATTTATTCCACAGCATCTAGTATGAGAATGGTTATAAAAGGTCTTATCAAAAGCATTGCTATCAAAGTAATCCCTGCAGAAGGTTATACCCCTATGACACTGTTGCTGCCATTTTTCATCCACTTATTAATTGAACAACATTTAAGAATATTTACTGTTCGACCAACACTGTGTGGATCCAGTGATGAGCAAAACACAAAGGGGCAATTAACAAGTAAACAAATAGATGCCATGACAATTTCAGATCATGTTACATCCCATGAAAGGGATAAACTGATTGGGAATGAACATTTGCTACAGAGAGTCTCTATGGAAAGCATGGCTTCTTTAAGATGCAAACATCTTATTAGGATGGGAGTGCTGTTCCCTGGGGAACTCACCCTTCCTGGACGTGAAAGGCTGCAGACTGCAGCGGAGCTTGCGGAGTGAACATTGTTGTGTTGTGACTACTGTCTCATGCCTCAGTTATTCTCATTCTTACTTGGCCCATGATGTACTCTGTCATTACATAAATAGTTTGTGGACATTACAGAAAATATGGAGGAAAAGTAATACAATACATATTTCCTGTATACAGTGCTTGGATGTGAACACTATTAACATTGGGTGATATTTCCTTCTTGTCATTTCTCTTCATAACATGTACACATGAATATTCTGAGACTGGAAATGTAGGATATGCTTTTGTATCCTAACTTCTTACTTTGTGTGATGTTTTGATTTTTTGATATTTAAAACTCTTCAAAATCATCTCTGCTGGCTACGTTTTTAGTAGCACATTGGAACGTTATAAAGTATTAGTTGTGCTACTGTTGGATATTTACTTGGTTTTCAAGTCTTTGCTATTTTGAGTATGACAGTAGTGAATCTTCTCAATAAATGGTTGTTCATATATTATTTCCCTTGGACAGATTCCTAGAAGTGGAAGTCAAGGGTGACAGGGCATGAACCCTTTTAAGGCTCTGGATTCAAATGGCCACATTGATTTATGATGATATGGTACCTACTTACCCTCCTACTAGCAGTGTGTGCTGGTGCCAGTCTAAATGTGCATCCATCAGGGTGGAGAACAATCAGGTAAAGAGTCCTAATTTGATAGGTAAGAATATCATTTCATTACTGTTTCAGTTAGAATTTCTTTGATTACAAGTAGGACTTAACATGTTTTAATTTCTTGGTCAATTTTTCTTTCTTTTTCTGAATTGCTATTGGATACTTTTATTTACTACTCAATGTTAATGTATTTAATGTATATGTTGTTCTCTTGCTGAAAGGATTTATGGCAGCTTACAGGTCACCAAATGCAAGATAGCGTAAATTAAAATAGGAAGAAATAGAAAAAGGAAACAACGTGAAACCAGGAATGATGCTTAAAATGCGTACTGCAGTGACAATAAATGTGCTATTAGTAGGCAAAACATTTGCCTCTGAGATCTCCAAATGCTAGCTCAGAAAGAATCTTGCCATTTATCAATTCACATTAACGACGAGAAAGAGAATGAAGGAGAGCTAATTGTTCAAGATAAATATAATTAATATTGGTATTAAAATCTGATAAGACTTTTAATTATTTTTATATAAGTTGCTTCATTTGGACTATTTTAATTTCCATGACCGCTTAAAGAGAGGATATTCTATATTAACGTCATTTACAACAGTGTCTGCCACTTGGCAGTGGTCAGTGAGTATTACCTCGCTTTTCTGTTGTTTTTACTACTATTAGGTTTTCAATATCAAATCTCTTGAAGCTTCTATTTTTAATATTAACTTTAATATATTATTTTTAGGAGATTAAGCAAAACAAAAACATCCCTTGGGACTTTGATTAGACTTGCTTTAGATCTATAAACTAAGGAAAATTTGACATGTTTAAATAGTGGGTCTTCCAATGTGGTAACATGGTAGTTTGTTTGCTTATTATTAAAACAGCTTTATTGAGATGTAACTCTCATACCATACAACTCACCAACTTAATGGTGTTTAGCATGTTGACAAGATATGTGTAAACATCGGCGCATTCATTTTTTATGCAAACTGTATGTCTGTACATTGAACATCATTTTTAATGCAATTCCTATAGAGGGCGCTTTCCTGAGTATGAATTTTTGTTGCAAGAGTGAATGAACATTTCTCACATATGTTTTCAATCTGGAAGTACATGGGGCCCACAGGGAGTGCAGGTCTCCTTAGACTATGGCGTTTCTTGGATTTTTCTTGTTTTGAGAAGTTTTTTCCCCTAGAATGTCTGGTGATCAAAATCCATTACTCTTTAACTTGTCTTATTCTTTTTCTCTTTCCCATCTCTTAACTCATGTTGGGGTGCTCGCAATTACACCCCTCTTCCTCTTGTCTCAGGGCTTCCGCACAGGCTGGCTGCTTGGTCACCCTGAGACTATGCTCTCCTAATGCCCCCAACTCCCATGAGCTCATTTACATCCTTCAGATCTCAGCTCCATTGATTTTCCTCAGGGGGAGGGGTCTGGGTGAGGTTGGTTCTCTGATTCTCCAGGCAGATCACGTTTCCTGTGAGGCTCTCTGATTCCGTGTAATTTTCCTTGATTGTAAAGTTACCATGATTTAATTCATTAGCTGATTTATGTGCTCCCTTGATAAATGTCTCTCTTTCCCACCAAACTCCATGTTGCAAGAATAGTGTCTGTTTTGGTCACTACTTAATAGCCTGCCACCTAGCAAGGTACCTGGGACAGAAGTTGCTGAGAATGAAAAAATGGTTTGATGTAGCTCAGTTTTCTTTCCCTCCCTCAAACTCCATTTTCAGGATCTGTCTGCCTCCGAGTTCTGGCATTCCACTGTCCTTCAAGGTCAGCTTTTATTATATGAGTTCATATGTTATATGAGGCAACCACATGCTGTTATATGAAGAATGATAAAGGAGGTCTTTATTATTTGGGGAAATGCTTACATCCAGCTAGGGTTCTGTGAATGTCCTTTACTTTAATATTTCTGGTTAAACTTTGCTCTTGCCTTCACAGTAGGTCTATTTAATTTTTAATATTTTCTTTAATGTTCACTGGGACTGTTTTTCTAAAGCTGCACCATAATTTGCCTGTATGAAAATGACACTAGCCTCCTATTTTCTCTAAGGAGCTAACATTAAAAAAATATTTTAGAGAACAGGGGTAAAGGAAACATTTTATGTGAGAAGCTGGAAAAGAAGAACTGGAAAGTCCATTAAAATCAGCAAATAGCTCATCTGAGATGCACATATATCCCTTTAACTGGGCCAATTCAACTCCAAGGGGGAGGTAAAGTTTTCTTTTTCAATGTACTTTACAATTTATGAAGTGATATTTTAAATCTTTTCTTACATCTCAGCAGAATGGATGTCAATGGCTAGAAGGTTCTAAGAATGCCCAGGTCTACATCATAGATCAGAGGCCCAGGCGAAGACCTTGTTGGATAAAAATAATACTGCATTTTCTATCACCTGTCAGTCATCTCATAATGTTAAAGGAAAATGACCTTGGATGATGAGCCAATGGGTGCTTGTTTCCGTCTATCTACTTCACTCTATTTTCTGCATGGCCAGTAATGAATAGTGCTAGTTTTATGCCAGAGAAATACCCATATAATCTCTATCAAATACATCACTCATAAGTTCTTTCCCTCATGTCTCACGCTTTAAGGGCCCATCTGCTTTGAAGCATGGAGCTTGCTTCCCAGAAGAGTCAGTGGGAGGCCATGAGTAGCTACATGTATTACTTTTAGTGTAAAATAAATTATTCTGGCAAAAATAGTTGAGTGAGGATAGAACCATTGTCCTGGATATCATTTGCACAGCAGGCCAGTCCTTTTCTCTTGGGATTATCTATAAGAGCAGCCAGCAACAAGCTTATTTCTTCCCTCTGACCCATTAGAAAAAAAAAAGGATTCCAGTCTGCCTTGGCTACTGCAACATGTAGTGAATCATAAACTGGTCTGTCCTGCTCAGCCTTTTGCTTTAAATTTTATTCCAGATTCTAACTAATTGGCTGAGCAAGTGAATCTCAGCTCTGAAATGGAGATTATTCATATTTTTAACTCTTAACAGCTTTATTAAATGTAAATAAAATGTGTTAAATGTATGGCCATCATGCTAAACCATTGTAATCAAGAAGAGAAAAGGAGCTATTATATTCATTGCAAGCTATCCGATAATCGTGATTACAGATACATATGTAGAAAGGATTCAAGTCACTTATGAACTGTGTATAAATTCAAATCACAAATCTCACTTTTTAAGTCAAGTATTGTTTTGTCAAATAGTTTGGGTATCTTTGTATGAAAAAAGAAAACCTGTGAGAGACTTTGACATAGAAACATCACTAGGGAAGATTATATATATATATATATATATATATATATATATATATATATATATATATATATATTTTTTTTTTTGTGGGGAGGAAACTTAGGGGAAATTCATTTGTTTTTTCAGATTAAAAATGGTTTAGATTTAGGCTTATCTCACTTGTTTAAGAACTTGAGAGCTATAACAGAAAGTTGACTTTGTCCAATTCTACTCACCTCATCTTGTGGGCTGGGTTAGATTTATAATTTCACCTTTCTATTTTGGTAGAGTGGAGAATAGAATGATTGTTTCTTTTACTTAAAAAAATTGTTTAACTGCTGTGTATGGTTTATCTTTATGGTTTTCTTTTTAAACCCCTAAAGTCATTGCTTCATGTTTCTCATGCATGCCATCGTGACTTAATTTGGGCAATCTTTGGTTCTGATTTGTGAAACTCACCACTGCTTTACCTGTTTGCCTGAACTCCACCTCCTTCCTTCCTTCTATCTGTAGGATTAAATATCTAGGATATGAAAGGCAGCCTGGATTAGATACGGTTTTCTTAAATGTCCTTGGACAACTGTACTAGAACTGTTGGTGACCTCCCCCAAACCCAAGGTAACCAGCTATACAGCTTTCCTTACTCTGTTAAGGTTGCTCTACTCTCAGCTAATCCTGCCACCTTAGTTAGTCCAGCACCTCTTCTTCTACACCCATTGAGTTCTCCAGTGTCTGACTTTGGGAGCTTATGATAAAATGGTAGTTCTTTTCATTTAACTATTTTTAATAGTGGAAAAAAGATTCTTTACTATTTAAAATATGGATCTCACTCTTTGTTTCCCCAAGGAATTAATCAATTCATAATGAAATCTGCTTTGGGTGAATATACTTTGTAAACTATTCCCTGATAGCCATTCTGCCAGTCAAATAACACAAGAAAAAATTGTGCTCATGTTTCTACCAGAAAGACTTTCTTTGGAACAAACACCCCCTGAAACTCTTCACTCTTTTTGTTTCATTTAATACAGCAAAAAATGTTTAATTCAACAAGAAAACAGATTTTTGGACTAGTCCCTATAGATGGCTTAGAGTATATTTTGCATTAGATGAAAGAACATAGACATACATAACATAAGACACAACATATGGAGTTATAACAAACAGCAAAGAGAGCTAGAGTAAAAAACAAGCATTACCTTAGGGTCGTGTATTCCAGAAAGCTCTTCATAGATCTTCTCACCCACCATGACAGCTGCCAAGTTTGCTGTATATGTAGAAAGGCAAAACATACAGAATATGGCCCAAAGGTTCATTAGAAACCTTCCAGTCCAGCATTTTGGGGGTTTGATTGCTGCTGTTCTACCAAACAAGAGGGCATAACACACATTCAAAGCTGAAGAGAAGGAGAAGACTTTACTCCTATTCCGCCCTTTGGGGGTCAGACCAAAGGGGCTCTTCCATTCATACAGAGTGAGGAATATGGCAGTGATGTGCAAAGCCACAAAAATCCCTAGCCACAATGTCCAGTGGAGTGGCCACATGAAGGCTCCAATGGGAGCTGCTGTGTCTCGGGTCTTCACTAAGATGCCCAAGCTGGTGGAGAAAAAAGGACTGGTGAAATCTATCACCTGGCTTCGTGCAGTATTGATGCTGAAGGAAGTGACTGCCATGTGGGCTGACCCACTCAGGAGATCACCCACCAGTCCAGTCCAGTGCCCATTTTTCCAGGCCCCATATTTTCCATCCCCAACAATATAGAGGTCAAAGTCAAAGTTCATGTCTTCTGCTAGCTTTTCCAACAGATCAATGCAATATCCATAGCAGCATTTCTTGAGTTCGATGGGCACTGTATCATTACCGCTATGGAGGCTACTAAAAAGGTCGTCCAATATGGAAGAGTCATTAGTCATGGGGTCTAGGCAGAGTTGGCCAGCAGGGCACAAGCCTTCATCATCTACCTCCCGTGTGAAGACAAATGGATGCTCGATCAGGGTAACCACTCTCAAATGCAGCTTACTTGGGTGTTGGAAGTGGGTTTTGTGCCTCTGGGCCTGCTCCGGCCATATTCCGTAGTCCACAACAACCTTTCCCTCCTGCCAGCTGCCCAAGCGGGTCCACATTGGCTTTCCCATGGGGTCATGTTGCAGATTCCAGATGAAAAAGTTGTTGTCCGAACTGATGATAGAGGAACCTTTTACTTTGATGGAACCACTGAGGCCTCTGAAAGTGGTATTGGCTAGAAACCTGGCAAAGAGGAACAAGCGCAAAAAGTATGAAAAAGAAGTAAAGCCAGAGACAGGAAGCTGTGTTTATTTTTGCTTTTCTGTCACAGAAAAAAACCTCTAATGTTTTTTTTAAAGGCTTTGCCTATCATTTTTTTCAGGAATTAATAAGCTGGAATCTTTCTAGGAGAGGGGTCCTATCTCACAGAGCCAATGAAACCTCAACCCTCAGGCTCTAAACACTCAGGTTAAATGCTTGGCTCTTGGTCTTACTCCAAATTTCTTTATTCTTAGTTAAGGGTGGTGTTAATTGTTTTCTGCTGGAAACTGTTATTTATTTTCCAAGCTAGGGTGTTTCTCGGCATCTTTAACATGTCTCATGTGTACTGCTCACTACATTTGATTGTAACTCAATCAGCTCAATAAGTATTTTTTGTGTGTGAGGAATAGATTTTGGTAAGTATACATATACTTTTATAATTGCTTAAAAATTACATTCACGAGTCTAGATAATAGCCAAATCTTGTTATCAGTGTTTTTTCTTGGTAGAGTGGAAACAATCAACACATCTGTCCTCATGAGGCCAGTTAAAGCTGTATGTAGGCTATCATCCATGGAACAAAGGAAAAGATGATAAATAGGTTTGCAGTTCTCCATGGAGCCTCAGGCTACCCGCCCCTTAAGTCATTAGAGAAAAACAATTGGCTCTGGCACTAGATGGAGCTTCTGCCAGAAGTCAAAGGAAGGAAAATTAAGAAATTTAACTGAATGTTATACTGATTCCTAACCCTGTGAACCACTGTCAGGACATGCATATTTTGATATGGGTGGGACAGGAAAATGCTTGGTCAGAGTCCATGTCTTTCTTGGGTCTGGGAAGAGTAGACAGTAGTACGTAACATGTAAATCTGTGGCACCTCTGTGCTCTTAAGTATGACCTTGTGTCGGAATACAAGCCCCCACTTTGGCATCAGACACGCCTGTGTTTGAATTCTGTCTCTGTTCCTTTACCTATTCCAATGAATGGAATCTTACGATAGGTGCCTTTTATGTGTCCACTCACATATTTTTGTTTGTTTTTATCTGAAATAGCATTTTAATTATTTGAAAGGGAAATTCCAGGTAGATTAGTGATCTTTTTTTTTAAGCCCTTTTAGTAAGTGTGTTGATGATCATGGGGTAGAGGCCACTGTGCTGAGTGTGAACTCAAGGGCCAGAAGCCAGTCAGGACTATTCCAAAGAACTCAAGAGGAGGGAATACTCCCAAGCTCATTTTGCCAGGCCAGCATTATCCTAATACTAAAAGCAGATTAAGACACTGCAAAGAAAAAAGAATTTAAGCTAGTATCCCTGATGAACATAGAGCAAAAAATCTTCAAAAAACATATTAGCAAACCAAATCCAGTAACACATTGAAAAGATCATACACCATGATCAAGTGGGACTTATTCCTGGGATGCAAGCTTGGTACAATATCTGCAAATCAATTAATATGACATGCCACATAAAATGAAGGATAAAAATGACATGATCCCATCAATAGATGCAGAAATAGCATTTGATGAAATGTAGCACCCGTTTATGATAAAAAAAATGTCAGCAAAGTGGGGAGTGGAGGAAACATACCTGCTCACAATAAGGGCCATATATGACAAACCTACAACCAACATCATACTCAACAGGCAAAATCTACAAGCATCTCCTTTCAGATAGGGGGAAAGGCAGGGATGTCCACTTTCACTACTCTTTTCCAACAGAGTAGTGGAAGTCCTAGCCACAGCAATCAAGCAAGAAGAGGAAATTAAAGGCATTCATATTGGAAAGGAAGAAGTAAAACTGTCATTATCTGCAGTTGACATGATACTGTACAGAGAGAACCCTAAAGATTCCATGTAGAAACTACTGAAACTGATAAATGGATTCATCAAAGTAGCAGGATAAGAAATTAATAGGCAAAAATCAGTTGCATTTTTATACACCAATAATGAATTATCAGAAAAGGAAATTGAGAAAACATCCCACTGATAATTAAAAGACCCCACATAGCAACAGTGGTCTAAGAAAAAAGAACAAAGTTGGAGGAATCACGCTACTTAGTCAAACTGTAATCTAAGGCCATAGTAATAAAAACACCATGGTATTGGCATAAAAACAGAGATCAATGCAATAGAATAGAAAGCCTAGAAATAGACCCCCACCTTTATAGTCAATTAATATTTGACAGAGGAAGCGTGGACATACAATGTGCTAAAGACAGTTTATTCAATAGATAGTGTTGGGGAAGTCGGACAGATACATGCAGAAAAATGAAACTAGACCACCTTCTTATGCCACACGCAAGAATAAATTCAAATGGATGAAAGACTTAAATGTTAGCCCCAAACCATAAAAATCCTAGAAGAAATCATAGGCAGTAAATTCTCAGATATCGCTCGTAGTAATATGTTACGTGATATATTGCCTCAGGCAAGGGAAACAAAAAACAAATGAATGGGACTACATAAAACTAAAAGGTTTTTGCACAGCGAAGGAAACCATCAACAAAATAAAAATAACCTACAGCATGGGAGTACCTATTCGTCAATACATCTGATAAAGGGTTTATATCCAAAATTTATAAAACTCAGTACCACATTAAAAAAACCCAAAAATTCAAGTGGAAGGACCTGAATAGACACTTCTCCAGAGAGAACATACAGATGGCAAATAGACATATGAAAAGATGCTCAATGCCACTCATCATCAGAGAAATGCAAATTAAAACAATGAGATATCCAAACACAGGTCAGAATGGCAATCCACAATAAATCAACTTGCTAGCATTGTCCATGGACACCTTACTGAACTCTGACCTTCAGTTTCATAATCAGCAAAATGGGGAAGATAATCCTTCCTCCATTAGAAGAGTTGGAAATCATGCACATAAAGCACATATCACACCTTCTGACATAAAGCAAACATTCCAAAATGGGAGCACTTTTTAGTGTCATTCAGGTTTTTTAAAAATGTTATACTGCTTTTAAAAAGATTTTATCTATTTTTAGAGAGAGGGGAAGGGAAGGATAAAGAGAGGGAGAGAAACATTAATGTGTGGTTGCCTCTTGCATGCCCCGCCACATGAGAACTGGCCTGCAACCCAGGCATGTGCCTTGACTGCGAATCAAACTGGCAACCCCTTGGTTCAAAGGCCAGCACTCAATCCACCAAGCCACACCAAGCCAGGGCAAGTTTTTTCAATCAAGGCTGTTCCCAGGTTACTTCCCTGTCTTTAATATAATTTTTCAAGTTGGATACACAAACTACTACATTATGATAAACTCATGGAAGGTACTCAAAACACATTTAAAATGAGAAGGAACTAAATTGAAATGTGGCATGTACCATAGTTTTTTGTTTGTTTGTTTGTTTGTTTGTTTTAGGAATCAGATAGTACAAGCCTGGGCTCTCAGCAAACACATTCATCCATTGCCTGCCGCAAACATTACCTAGTAACTCTCACAAATGCAAATACATGTAGTAAGTTATGCTATCACAGAAGGGAGAAAAATCAGAAAGTTTGAAGGATGCACTAATCTTAATTAGAGATATACATGTAATTCACATTTGAAGATGTTAACATCACTAAAGGCAATGGAACTACTCATTTTGATAGATTGTGTGTAATGGTAATTATTCATGTCAGCACTCCCCAGTGGGGTTCAACCACTTAAAATGAGTTCGATTTTGCAACAGTAATGAAGTCTCAGTTATCTTAGACTTTAAAACCGTCTGCTGCATCTTTAGAGAAGTAGGGATCCAAATCATTAAACTATACAGATTAATCAATTGATAATTACCTAGGTACCATAAGGAAAGTGTGACTACAGTTGTGTTTCTGATGAGCAACCTACTTTTAGATTTGCTCAGAAACACACAATGCACCTGTGCGCTTGCTGACGTAGCCTAGGGACTAAAGTGGCAAATAGAGTAATTTCATTTGATTAATTTAGTGATTGGGAAAGTCAAGTTAAGGCTGTAGAAAGAGGAGCCCTTCATTATTTTAAGAATATTGGGATTTAATGATCACAGATTTTCAACTAGATGGGCCCTTGAAAGACTATCAATGAATAAATATATACTTAAATTATGTCAGAAAAGAAGGCGCTAGAAGTCATCAGAGATCTTTCAGAAATTATGTAGCTCCCTCCCAGGAAAACAATTCTTCCCCTCATTGTTAACATTCAAGATGGCCACGACTAAGGACAATGCTCAGTTGTCTCTGAGGCATTCATTTGTCTCAGGAAGGCAATTTAATCAGGACCTAATTGTCTTCAGTTTCCCGGGACCATTGTGCTTGTTTTTCTGTGCAGTTGGCACCAAGGAACTGGGTCTCAGAGAGTCCCCATTTACGATGGGTTATTTCTATCTATATTATTTTCAGTTTTATGGTGAGGGTAGATTAAAATGATCTCATTAATAGCTTTGACACTCACACTTCACACAGCTTGTATTGTAATGACAATGTGAGGCAAAGTTTCAATATTAATTAAAAGATTGAAATCCCAGTTTTGTATAAATCTAATTCTATCATGTTCATTTTGATCTTGCTCGAGTCTCTTCTTGGATGAACAAGAAAAAAATCAGGAATAATTTTATATGCAAGATAAACTGACACCAACACCAGGCATCGTTCTTAGCACTGGAGTAACAGAGATGAAAGACACACTCATTCACGAACAGATCAAAGTGTAGGGATGGGGAGAAAACAGAGCAAGCAGGTAATTCTAAACCAGTGTATGAGCTTCAAATAACACTAGGACTGAGAGCAGGGCACCTGCACATTTTACTCTTGGGGCCACAAGCTTCCTAGAGGAAGAAGTGCCAGAGCTGAGTCCTGAAGAAGGAACTACAGTTGACCAGAAAGAAAATCTGGGGACTGACGCCCTCGAGCCAGTGAAAGGTGTGTGCAAAAGGCAGAGACAGAGAGGGCAAGCTGTGAACACTGAGGAATGAGACTGGAGATGGGGTGGGAAATGAATTACAAAAGTGTTGAGGTCACCATGAAGGTAATAGAGTGTCACTGAGGAAGTTTTATCTTGGGAAGGACACGATCATCAGATTTGATTTTAGAATTATTTTTTCCTAGCTATATAGAAAATGGTTTTGAAAAAGAGGGGAAAAAGAGGGGACTGGGCATTGTTTCAGATATGAGGTATAATACTTTCTCCCCTCTCTTGCTTCCTCTCTTCCCTTCTCTCTGCTTGTTTCCCAGGAGTTTAAGGCAACAAGGGCTACTATAATGGCAGTAGAAGTAGGGAGAAGATGGCATAATCAAGAGACACACGGCTTCAAAAAGAAAAGTAGTAATTTTAAGAGGGCCAAATGTGCAGGATTGCATTTAGTTCACAAACCATACTAAGAACATGTGAACTCAGCTTGATGGAAGGTCACATAAATAAGATCTGGAGTATTTAGGTGAATATGAACTCCCTGTAAACCCATAATGTGGGTATAGAAAAAGGAAAAATATTTATTTCTAAACATGGAAATTTAGAGCTTGAGTCTCAGGGACCAATAATAACACCATATCCTCTGCTGATCACACCACTGCTTCAGACTAGATATGGGTTCTAAATAAACCTTTCAGATTCAGGAATGTTATAAGGAAAAGCAATGAGGTGGTAAGCACAGCATGCCCATTGGAGCTAGAAAGATTTTTGAGCACAAAATAATATAAGCAGAAATCTGTGTTAGTAATACTGATTTGAGAGTAAAACGTATGTTTAGGAAGAGACCAGGTGACCTGGTCTCTAAGTGACCTGGTCACTTAGAAGAATATTACAATAGCTTTGTCACGATATGATAAGGGCTTAAATCTCACTCTGTGAGTGGTAACCAAGTTTAGCACTGTGCCTTGAATATGATGAGTGAGGAACAAAGAAGTTCAGGTATGCATTTAAAAAAAATTAATAAACCTCCCAGGATACCACTCTGTTCAAAAGAATGAAGCTTGTTAATTTACAATGGGGTAACTTTTGCTTTAGAAAAAAAATCCCCATAATTCTTAATTATGGCACAAATTAAGAATATGTGTTGATTTGTATAGGAGTAGAGATAAAATTGGCACTTTGTATATTATCTAAAAAATGTTTTTGAGCCAGTTCACAGTGTAAACCAGATCAGTGTTTAATGTATTTAAATATATATTTTAAAAGCCACACTCACACACAAAACTTGATCTACCAATTAAAGGATTTTCTTATTAATTAAAACAAATGAACAAAGATGTTAACAAAACAACACATGTCCCATTCAATCATTTATTCCATTAATTATACTATGTGCCAGGCAGTGCTCTAAGTGCTGGAGGTTATAGTAATGAACAAACCAGATAGAAATCTATGCAACTTACATTCCACTGAGGGAGACAGAATAAAATTACAAATAGGTAATATTGGGATATTAGATAGTGCTAAGCGCAAAGGAGGAGAAATAAAGCAGAATTAGGAGATAATACGTGTCAGGATTCCTGGTAGTTGGGTGAAATTTTAGATTAGGGAGGCTATAAGAGGCCTTTCTGAGAAAGTGGTATTTGAGTAAAGAGCTGAAGAAGGGGAATTTATTTTTCATCTTTACTCACTTAAAAAAAAAACTCCTCACCCAAGGATGCATCCATTGGTTACAGAGAGAGAGAGAGGGAGGGATGTGAGAGAGAAATACCTATTGGCTGCCTCCTGCACACTCCCTGACTGGGGATCAAACCCTCAACCTAGGTATGTGCCCCAATCTGGAATAGAACCAGAAACCCTTTGGTGCACAGGATGACACCTCAACAGACTCAGCCACCTGGCCAGGACTTTAATGTCTTTTTTGACCAGGAGGATATCTGGGTAAAGGGCATTTCTGACATGGGGAGCAACAAGTCCAGTGTCCTTGAAGTCGGATTGTGTCTGGTATGTTTGAGGAGCAGCTACAGGAGTGAAGGGCAGGAGAGTTGAAGATGAGCTCAGAGAGAAATTATAGGGAATGGGAGCTGGGGAGAGAGGGTTTTGTAAGAACTTTTATTCCTTCTTTACATGAGGTGGAAGGCCATCGGTGGGTTTTGAGCAGAGAAGCGATGTGATATGATTTAACATTTTAATGGCATCGTTACAGTGCCATGTTGAGAATGGACTAAAGAAAGACAAGAGCAGAAGCAGAAAGTCCAGTAGTGGGCTGTTCTCAGCCCCAAAGGGTGATGATGGTTTTCACTGAGATGGTGGCAGTGAAGGTGAAGACTTAGTTGGATCTTGATATATTTGGAAGCTGAAACTGATGGGATTTGCTGACAGCTCAGAGATGGTTTCTAAGAGTAGGGGAGGCAAGAATGACACCAAGTTTTTGCCCTAAGCAATTGGAAAGATGGAGCTGCCATTAACTGAGATAAAGAAAACTATAGGAGAATTGGGTTTGAGGTGGGTGAGAAATACCAGGAGTTCAATTTTGCTAATCTTAAGTTTGAGATAACTTACAGACACACAAATAGAAATGTCAGGTTGGTAGCTGGAGATCATGTGGAGTTCAGGAAGGATGCCTGGACGAGATGTACAAATTTGGGAGCCATCACTCTGTACATATTATATTTAAGGAGACCATTTTGATCACATCTCATAAGTCCAAGGCACGCCAGCATTTGCAGGTGGTAGAGGTGAGGAAGAACTCCAAAAAAAAAAAAAGCCCTCTGAGAAATAATCAGAGATAAAGAAACGTAGGAGAAAAGCAGGCTGTGTTGTATTCTAAAAGCCAAGTAAAAAAACTGTTTCAAAGAGGAGACAGTGATCAACTGTGTCATATGTGTTTAACCCATTAAATGCAATGAGAGCTGAGAATTGACTATTGGCTTTAGAAATGCAGGCCACTGGTGACTTCACTGGAGTAACTTCCGTGACGTGTTGGAACCTAGTGCTCCAAGGGAGAATGGGAAGAGAGAAAGAGAACACTGTTTAGACAGTTATGCTGTAAAGAGAAGGAGGAAGATAAAATTGTGGTGGATGAGAAAAATCAAGATGTGTTTGTGTGTACAGACATATACGTATGAGGGGGGACACCCCAAAACCCTGCAATTGTCTTCTAAAGGGCAGGCCCCTGGAAGCCTTGTAGTTTAGGCTTCCCCGCTAGGAGAGGGTTCTAGGAACCCATTGGTATCGGTGCACCAGTTGGTGATGTTGTGAGACGGTGCACTCAGCTTCAGTAAATTTTTTCTGAAGACTCAGTGTGTTTGGCCATTTCATGGTGGGTGATTTATGAGCACACCTGCCCACACTTGCATGGAGTGTTTGGCAGTTTTTGACTAAAACCGGCATAACCCCCATGCCTCACCCTCCCTATTCACCTGATTTCTCCCCAAGCAGCTTATTTTGGTTTCCCTCAGAAGAAAAATGTCATCACAGGGAAATGTTTTGCTGATGTGTAAGAGGTAAAAGAAAAAACAGCAGAAGCACTAAAAGGCATCAAAATTGATGAGTTCAAAACTGTTTTGATGTGGGAAAAAGGTCTCCACAGGTGTATCGCATCAAATGGAGAGTACTTTGAAGGTGACTGAAGTTCAAACATGTAGGAATAAATATACAATTCTTTATAAATAAATTCCATTTTTTGGGTCTCCCCCCTCATACGTGTATAACATATATGAAAGGGCAGGTTTTTATGATGATAAAAATGATCCAGTAAAATTAGAAAAATTGTTGATCTAGGAGAGAAGTAAAAGAATCTTTAAGACAGTGTCCTTGAGGGGCACAAAGGATTGTGACCTCAGGTGCAAGTGGGGTGATGCCCTTTTCTGTGACAGGAGGAGTCTGTGTACAGAGCAGGCAGAGAGAATGTGGGGCCCAGACGCAGTCAGATGGGTGGGTTTATGAGCAAGAGGGTTTGTGGAAATTCTGTTCTGATTGCTTGAACTCAGTTTTTGGTCAGTTAGAAAGTGAATTATAGATCTCATTACTCTCCCCATATAAATCATTTGAGAGAAGTTTTACTGTATTATTGTCAAAGTGGAACCAAAGGTACTTTTAAAAGTACAGAAAGCAAAGAACTTTTATAAGAAATGTTTTAGATCAATGTCAACTGAAGTGTTTAGTGTTCTTTTTTCCCCACTGAATTTGCAGGAGTCATTTGGAAGACTATCTGGACCTGGCACTTTAAAAAAATTGTAACACTTTAATCACTTTATCCAGGCATTTCTATTAAGCTTTCCATTTCTCTGAGTCAATTTCAGCAACTATTTTTATATGAATTAGACCCACATATACCACTTGTACTGATTTTAGGATTTCTCCTCAATTAATCTCATTTTTTGTCTCAATCCCTTCTTTTTAAGTCTCCTCTCACTTCTCTCTCTTCTGGACTTTTTGGATGAGGATATGCTTGCATTCATATATTCTTCTTTAATAATAGAACATGGAGTCCTGGAAACTCCATGGTAGGAACAAACCCTTTGCTTCCTTGTACAACCAAAAGGAGGATAACGACCAATCTAAAATCCATAAACAACCAGAAGTACCAGAAAATCAAATTGCACGAAACTCTGACAACCAAGGAATTAAAGTCGACTAGACCAATTACAGTCAACTATACCAACCAGACCAGTAAAATGGGCAGATGGAGAGAACCTGTGGCAAGACAGTGGACTGTGTGAGTGGGGCTGACTGATGGGAAACTGAGACTCAGAGCTGACTGTGGACTATGGTGGGGGTTGCCGTGGTGGGAGAAACTCCCAGTCTCACGTGAGAGGTCATTGGAAAGTGGCCTAGAAGCAAGCAGGTGAGCTTCACTGTTCCCTTTCTGGCTCCTCCCCCACAAGCAGTGCTGCAGTGCAGCCAGGAGTGATGCCCTGCCTGAGTGAATACCAAAGGCCCCGAACCCTTACTACTTAACAGGTGTGCTGAGACAAAGAAATACGGCCCAAATGAAAGAATGGAGCAAAACTCCAGAAAGAGAGCTAAGTGATGAGGAGATAGCCAACCTATCTGATGGAGAGTTGAAAGCCCTGGTAATCAAAATGCTCCAAGAACTGATTGAGCTTGGTCAAAAGATGAAAGAACAAATGAAAGATACCCAAAGTGAAATAAAGCAAAATATTCAGAGAACCAACAGTGACAGGAAGGAAACCAGGACTCAAAGCAACAATCTGGAACAAAAGGAAGAAATAAACATCCAACTGGAACAGAATGAAGATACAAGAATTAAGAAAAATGAAGAGAAGCTTAGGAACCTCTGGGACAATTTTAAACGTTCCAATATCTGAATTATAGGGGTGCCAGAAGGAGAAGAAACAACAACAAGAAATTGAAAACTTATTTGAACAAATAATGAGGGAAAACTTCCATAATCTGGCAAAGGAAATAGACTTCTAGGAAGTCCAGGAAGCTCAGAGAATACCAAACAAGTTGGACCCAAGGAAGCACACACTAAGGCACATCATCATTAAGTTACCCAAGATTAAAGATAAGGAGAGGACCTTAAAAGCAGCAAGAGGAAAGGAGAAAGTTACCTACAGAGGAGTTCCCATAAGACTGTCAGCTGATTTCTCAAAAGAGACCTTACAGACAAGAAGGAGCTGGAAAGAATTATTCAAAGTCATGAAGGCAAGGACCTACATCCAAGATTACTCTATCCAGCAAAGCTTTCATTTAGAATGGAAGGGCAGGTAAAGTGCTTCCCAAATAAGGTCAAGTTAAAGGAGTTCATCATCACCAAGCTCTTATTATATGAAATGTTAAAGGGACTTATCTAAGAAAAAAGAGATAAAAAATATGAACGATAAAATGACAACAAACTCACAACTATCAACAACCGAACCTAAAAAATGAAAAATGATGAAAACAAAAACTAACCAAAGGACTAGAACAGGAACAGAATCAGAGAAATGGACATCATATGGAGGGTTTTCAATGGGGAGTGGGAAGGGAGGAAAAGGGGGGGTAGGTACAGAGAAGCATAATTGGTAGGCATAAAATAGACAGGGAGAGGTAAAAAAATGGTATAGGAAACTGAGAATTCAAAGAATTTATATGTACAACCCATGGACATGAACCAAATGGGGAGAATGCTGGAGGGTTGGGGGTACAGCATAGGGGAGGGAAAAAGGGGAAAAAATTGGGGAAACCGTAAAGCACAATCAATAAAATATACTTAAAAACAACAAAAAATAAAGAACATTAACTGTGGTGTTTATCTTCATGTATCTGATTAATTACATTATTCATACACTATTGTTACTTTTAAAATATTTTTATTTATCGATTTGTGAGAGAGAGAGGGAGAGAGAGAGACATGGATTTGTTGTTCTACTTATCCATGCATTTGTTGGTTGATTCTTGTAGGTACCCCGACTGGGGATCAAACCTACAACCTTGGTGTATCAGATGACACTATATCCAACTAAGCTACCTGGTCAGGCCTACTTTTACTTGCCAAAATTTACTAAAGTTACTAAATGTACTGAAATAAAATTATATTAAAGTTTACTAAAATATGAACATCTATGAGTCTCTTCCCAACTCTAAATTTACCGAAATTTATTAAAGTGAAATAAGAATCTGTGACTAGAAATGTCATGTTCTGAAAGATTTTAAGGTCTGTTGCCTCCGGATTTTTCTCCCACTTTATTTAGCATATAAAGATTTACAAATGTCATGTTTTAATGTTTGTTATAAATTTGTATCTTTTCTTGATTTTGAACTAGTTCTATAATAATTCCATTGTTTCCAGTGTTTGTTTTGGAGACATGCAAATCCATCTTTGTATTTTTAAAAGTATCATCTTCTTCATGTGTCTTCTTCCACACCCAGTGGTTTTTAGGTTGTATATTTATTTCTACTTTAATCTTTTCCACTCACCAACTTGTCTCTTTGTATAGCTGCTTCTCATTTGTTTTTTATTTCTTATTAAATTGCCCTCTTATCTTTGCTATTTTCCCCTATTGTGGCCTTTCATTAATCATATCTGTACATGGAAATATCTGTTTTGCTCTGTAAAGCCTTAAAATTTATTTTCCTCTTGGGAACTTTTCTTGTATCATTAAAAAATTTGTATTCTCATTTTCTTATATCTTGAAAAATGAGCTGATTTTCTTTTCCCATGATTGTTTCATCATTTTTAATGTTTTTCCCCTGAGGAATAAAAGATTTATTCATTTTTCATAAAGCTCTATAATTTTTTTTAGCCTGTAAGAACTTAATTGTGTGTGTGTTTGCTTTTGCCTGATTAGAAATCTTTGGCTATATTGCTAGTGACATTTTCTCTAACTCCCCCCCCACCTCCCCCAGCACCACATAATTCTTGTCAGGTTTACATGCTCCTAGGCACTGAATCTAAATATGTATTTCTTGGTCAAACTTCGTTTAACTCCAGATCTATTGGCTGTAGTGGAGAAGCTCAATAAAGCCCTTTTAGTATAAAACAAGGCATATTCCCAGTCTTCCATTCTTCTTTTTCTGGGAGGACAGAAGGAGAGTTGGGAAGAGATGAAGAAATGTTCAAAAAATTCTATCTTTTCATCATGTGACTCATATCTATGATTATCAATCATGTAATGAATCTTCCAATGAAAACCTCACAACCTCCCCAGTTCTACTATTGCATTTGTCGTATGCTCACATTTTCATTGTTGCTTTTTGTTCTTTATCACTGAGGAGCCCCAAACTATTCTCTCTTTGGATAGTCTCATACCTTTCAGAAAACTTAGACCCAATTCTGGTCTTTAACAGCCTCCATAGACTTCCAATTGTCTGAATTATTAGCTATTTATATTTTGTTTGTATTTTAATCTGTTGATGCGTGCACTGGTCTGAAGTGCATGCAGCGTTATGGATGGAATTCCAGATAAATCCACATGGACTACCGAGTCCTGTGGAGAAAAAGGGGCAAGCCACTCTCTCTAGGGTAGAGCACTGCGCACCCTTGCCTAGACAGGCTTTTATTGGGTTTCTTGCATAGGAGTTCAGGTACAACTTATTAATCACTGTCAGGCAGTAAGGATCAAACAGTAGATAGCATACAAAGAACTATTAGGGCTTCTTCTGAATCAGGGTCCATCAGCTAAAAGGCTATAAAACTTTGGAAAACAGACTCATTTCCTGCTCGGGTCTTTATCATTTAACTAAGAGCAGACTTAGCAAAACAGGCTTTACAGGATTTTACATATCCTCTCTCAGGCCTGATCACCCAGGGAGCCCGCTCTTTCCTGCACAAGGCTGCGCTGCCCTCTCTCATTGTTTCAGGCTTAAGTCAGGCAGAGGAGGCAGATAACTAAGGAATTTTCAGAGACTTTTCGTGGACTCAGGGGAGTCAGGCTTTGTCAAAGCCGAGGGAGGGGTGAGGGTCCATCACTCATTTCTCCATAGCCCCCCAAGTCCTTCCCTGGGGCCTGCCTCCACATGATTGTACCTGTCTTAGGTTGTCCCCCCCCTTGGGGAATCTTACCCGTCATTGGCTAACTGATCAAGCATTGGGGGCGAGTTATAAAAAAAGGAGCAGAAGCAGTGCTCCTGCCAGGGAGAGAAGCTTTGTCTCCTTAGTGGCTTATGGTCCAAAGGTCACTCACTCAGCCTTAGCCATGGGGGGTTTACAGCCCCTGAAACCAGGCAGGGCGGTTCCCAACAATCTGTGATTTTCTTAATTCTTCAAGACTTTTCCCTAAATTCTTTTAGTTTCCTGAATCACTCTCCTGTGTGTCTTCCTTGGGCTGTACATTATTCCCCCTTCCTGTAGTATGCTCACAGTTTCTGGCTTGTGGGTTAATCTACAGTTATCTCATTATTTCTTTAATCTTCTTGCTCATATTTTGTTTCTCTGAATTTTATGTTCTTCTTTTCCTCTCCCTCCTTCTCTTGCCTTTCATGGACTTTGTACAAAGGAAATGCCAATATTTCATCCTGTTAGGAAGAGATCTTGTCTTAAATCAGTGACTGACCATTTCTAGTTAAGTATTCTTTGTTGTTGGCATGCTAGACCCCTTCCATTACTCTCTGAAACCCATCTATTTACTTCCCATTCCCCCCAACATCTTTTTTTTTTTTTGGCCATCTTTCCTTTTTTTATGGCCCTGGAGAACTTTTGTATATTTGTATGCCAAGTTGTTACTAGTTCAGTTTTTACTCTGTGACATCTTTCACTGAAGCAGACCCTGTGGTGTTTGACTCCCTTTTATGAAAACATGAATTTGCCCTCTTAGCCTCAGAGCTTACCGATAGTACAATTCTATCGGAGGATATTGCTTTGATTTTGTTCTCCATACGTGGAAGAGCTCTCCAAATTAAACATTAACTGTAGATGATTTCTTGAGCTAAGTGTAAAACGACTCAACTATCTTCTTAAGTCCTCCTTAATATCCCAGCATATAAGCATTTGGCAGCTGAATAACTCCATCTTTGACTTTTTAGACTGTTACATCCTCAAAGGCATGGATTTTGACATTCTGTACACTCAGGGAGTAGTCTCTTCCATAGAGTTGCTGATAGGAATGAGCAAACCCTCCCTTTCCCATTGCCCTGCTTCCTAACATTGTGGGCTGTAAAGCTGAAAGAGATGTTCATCTAAGCATCGAGCTCACTGAGTTGTCTTTGGATCTCAGGTAGCACACTGAGCCTGATCAGAGTGACTTCTCAGTAATGCGTGTGGGGTAAGTGCAATTAACCATGAGTCTTCTGCACAAGTCAGACATCACTTTGCCAGAAGAACAGGGCTCCACCAGCCAGGAAATATTTGCATTTACAATTTATAGATTGTTCCAAACATTAAAATTCTAATTCATTTTTCCTTGAAAAATGAATGGGTAGTATCAGTAATAGAAATCAGTTCACTAGGAAACCTCTCTGATGACTAGGAATTTAATAGGAATTAGAAATTGCTCAATTTCAATCTTCAGAGCAAAGCTGCCTCCCCCATTGTAATCATTGACTGCATCATCTTTTGAAGTAACTTGGAAAGCGCATCTTTTAAAATAGATTTTTATCAGTTAATGGACAACAACAATTTAAAAGCATATTAAAGGTACAAATGTACATACATATGTATCATCTGGATCTATATTTTGCCAATGTCTGCAAAATTCAGTTACTTACAAGTGAAATGAATGGAAGGGTAGGAGAACTCCTGTTTTTCCTTGACCTTTTTTCCAAAAGGAGGAAAATTCTAATCTATGTGATTGGGTCATGGTTGAACATAAATTTTGGGCTGTGTTAATATCGGTGTGTGTGAGGAAGTTGCTATGTTAACAGGTCTGACACGTGGATACAGCATTCTCTTCTTCCTGCTCACGTGTGGCACAACTGGCAAGCTGATGCTTTTTTTCTGTTTTTCTCCAACATTGTAGTTTTAGGTCTGTTTCATGCCTTTAGGTTGTTTTCCTTTCCCTTTGCTTTTTGCTATAAACCTTGACTTTTCCACATGAACATGGTCTGTGCCCACCCCTTGGACTGTTCTGGTTGCTTTGTATAATATTCCAACTTCATTCATTCTAGCTCTCTAGATTTGGACCCAGCACCTATCCAGGTGCTGATATCCCTTCTCTTACCATAGTCCTGGCAATGGGACATTACACATTATTTACCAGTTAAGCATCCATCTGAAGAGTTTACAGGGTCTGTAGGTTGAAGTAGCCCCAAGAGATGGATCTGGAATTCAGAGTAGAGCTGCAGTATTGCCCTCTATATCTTCATACCTCTTTTTGACATAGTTTCAATTTTTATAGTAGATGCATACACAGTAAAAAAGTCAACAGAGAGCACAGTTACCTCTCAGGCAAATAAAAACTTGGAAACTCTCCTAATTTGGAAACACTCCACAGTTTAATACCTTCTGGATGCTAGGTTAATCAAATTTAAGCTTCACTCAGAAAATAAAGTCCTGAGGAATACACATTTTTCCATTGCTCTTTATTTGAGGCCCTTTGAGTTACAGAAAATTTCAGACTCAGCTCTTGACATGCCTTAGGTGATGTGGAAGGAAGGGAAAATTCAAAGGATTTCAGCCAAATTAGTCCAGTGGCAGGGGCTCCTATTGAAAATATCTGAAAACACAGACCTTGTATTGGTTCCTAAGATTCACAACACCAACACGTTCTAGAGGTATTGACTCCTTGGTAGCCCTAGTAGAGAAGCTAATGCCGGAGTACCAGCAGGACAAAGCAGCTCATCCAACAGCAGTGGGTTCTCCTTAGGGATCCAAGGACCCAGTGTTATCAGCATCAGCTTTCAGCTTCTATGTTCAGTGCAACAGTACCTTTTCAACATATAGGCTAACTGATTTGGCTCAATAGAGGTCCTCAGGACAAGAATGCCTATATGCAGGTAATTGTGCCTCCTGATTTCTATAACTTTTGGTTGATGTAGCAGTACAAAGAAATGAGATCCCAACTAAGGAAGGTTTATATAAATTCTGAAAGAGCCTGGAACTTAGATTTAGATACACTGACTTAAATCTCCCCTTATAACATACTTGCTGAATGACCTTAGGCATAACACTTAACTTTCAGACTAGGAATTCTTACAGTTCAGAAAATTAAAGTTTCACAGAGAACAGAAAATTTTGCCAGGGCCACAATGCCAGAAAATTATTGTAAAGGTGGGCAGAAATACCCCAAATTAGAATTATATCCTGCACCTTCGGGTTCTCCTGGAACTCTTCTAATACCCAGGAATGAAATGGAGATCATCATTAGATTATACCTGGGGATTTCTGAATGGATATTTGTTTTAGTCTTTTTTTCTGAAGCTTCCTAGTGTCTCAGAATACCTGACACATAAGTTATGAATAGTATGTGCAGAATCAATAAACAAAGCAACCTTTATTATTAATGAAAGGCCAGTGAACCTTGGCATCACTTGACCATATAAGCATAAAAATGAACATTCCTTAGAGAGGAAATAGTCTCTAGCATGTTGGACCATTTTTTAAAAAGATTTTATTTACTTATTTTTAGAGAGTGGAGAAGGGAGGGAGGTAGGGAGAGAAATATCAATGTGTGGTTGCTTCTCATACACCCTCAACTGGGGACCTGGCCTGCAAACCAGGCATGTGCCCTGACCAGGAATTGAACCAGTCACCCTTTGATTCATAGGCTGGTGCTCAATCCACTGAGCCATACCAGTCAGGGTACATTGGACCATTTTTCAAGGACAACTGAGGAAGGGCCTAACAATGCCAGCTAATGAAGAAGATAATCACTAGTAGAAGGGTGTCGTCCCAATGAGAATAATAACCGAACAGCTAGGTCAAAGAAAATACATAAAAATATATAGTAATAAGAGGAGCATATCCTCTACTGGTTGGAGGATAGAAAAAGAGGTCTGTAAGCTTCCTGAGGGCAAAGCCTCTGTCTTTTATTCTTTGTGTCTCCAGCATGAGCCAAGGGAAGTAGGAGCCAATACCTAATATCTGTAGCTTCAACAAACATTTGTAAATGAATAAATGAATTAACTACTGCCTACTTGATAAAGAACTGAACTGCTGAAGCTGTTCAAAGAAGAAAGGCAAGACTCCATATCCTCCTTAGGAGCCAGAATAACTATCAGGACTGTGATTAATTAGCCAAAGGTTAAGGGACTTCTTAGGCCACGGGAAACAGGGTGCCTATCAGTGTGGAGACTCTTGAAAGTCTTAAAGCAGGGTTGCCCAACCTTTTGGGGTCTCTGGGCTACACTGGAAGAAGAGTTGTCTTGGGCCACAGATCAAATACATTGTGACACGTAATCACACAAAAAAATCTCATAATGTTTAAGAACATTTATGATTTTGTGTTGGGTCACATCTATAGCCGTCCTGGGCTACAAGCAGCCTGTGGGCCACATGCCTTGGACACCCATGTTTTAAAGGATAATTGCTTTTGAACAAACTGGGAGTAACCCAGGGAGCTCTTTCTCCAGGAATAATAGATTCATTAGTACCCAAGGCCTTCAGATAAACATGGGCAAATCCTAACCCTAGGATCAGTAGCTAAATCCCCAAACTCTATTTATTTTCACTAGTGTCTGGTGTTTAGAATGGAATAAAGAAATAAATGTGGGCAAGGTTAAAACCAATTTTCAGAAATAAAAAAAAGTTAAATCCTAATAGTTTTTAAAAAATCACTTGCAAGGATTTTATGTTGTAGTACTGTATTCGATTAATTTGTTACATGATTATGATTTTATAATATGTCGTGGCTAATGTTCTGCCATTCAAGTGATATCCAGTATGCATATAAATGCAAAGTCCTTAGATTGGTATAAAAACCCTGTGTGGCATGCTATCAAATTAACAGTTTTTCCAGAATCAGGTCGAATCCTCTTCATATGCAATTTATGCTCCAACCATATGCAAATTGTTCCTCAGGTCTTGGTGAATTTTCATTGCCTGTGACTTAGCTCCAAACCAGAAAACTATTCATTTATCAAGATCCAATTCCAGTGTTTTTCCCTCATCACCAAATCTCAAAGGAGAGCTAATTATTTCCTCCTCTGTGTATCTCAACATATCTCTATTTTAAGAATCACGTATCCCTTTGTTTTATAGCCACTTACTTTTCAACCTCACATGGTAGGCTGTTGGGTCCCAAATGGCAGCCTGAATGTCTTCATTTCTGTCTACCTCACCTAGCTGAAGAGACAGTCACCAGCTACCCAAAAACATCCATGCGTATGTATTCATGGAGTCATTACCAAATAAGCAACCAGATTTCATGTCTTCAAATAATTAACATTTAATCAAACAACTTGGAAATACATTATTAAAGATTATGCTATGAACTTGACCCTCCCCCTTCCATCCACCCAAGCAGTTTTGTCTACATTTAGTTGTGACGATGTTTGCTCTGGCATGTAGAGACCTGGGAAGAATAAAATCCTTTATACCTGTAATTACGCCTGTGTAGTCTGCCATGAAAAATGATTTTTCTAGTCTAAAAAGCTAGGCTGAAAGAGCCATGCTTCTGGTGATTTCATTAACATTTAAAAATGTTAACAATTCCGTCAGCCCAAACTGAAAATGACTGTGTGAGAAATGAAGGCTTGCATAACTCTGACACTCGTTCTTCATGGCTCATTATCCCCACGACTTGCATTATGCAGTGAGAAAGAGGGGTCAGCTTCACAAAATTGAGGAACAATTAAGAAAATTAGTATATGCAGATGTGACTTAGAGACTGAGAATAACACACTTTGTAAAAGACTGTATTCAACAAAATCAATAAGAATGATGAAAAAATTCACAGTTGTTTTATATCTTAAGGCAGCCTCACAGTTATTCATTGTAAAGACTGTCCACTTCCTTTGACCCCTCCTGAACACTTTGAAACTTTCCCCTTGACTGCATTACCAGAGAGTTAAGAAGGTCTGGGCATATTTTTTGAAGTTCTTTAAGTTCATTCTCAAACACATCCACAGAGATGAAAATATTGTCACTGGCCCATATACATTGTAAATTGCTGCCTCCACCTCTCACAACCTTCTTTTGGAGGGATGTAGTTTGTGGAATAAGCATGTGGAAAAAGCCACAAGAACAAAGGTTATTCACTAACCTAGTATTTCATTAAAAAGACAAAAAACAGAAGAAAACTAGATGATACCTAGGTAAGTTAAAAACAACTATGCTTTTCATTTAGACAATATGTCAAGCACTTGTTTTTCTTCCACAGCTACATTTGATATAGGATGTAAATATTGGCTTGGCCAAAAAGTCAATTTAGTTCTTTTCCGTAAAGTGAAAGATATGTTTTTTTTAAAATTTTCACTAATAACTTTATTGATTTTTTGAGTACATCAGCTATCTTCCCCATGGTATAATGTTGATTGTGCTCAATTAATGTCTCAGTTTGATCACTATCAACTTCAACTGATCTACCTAACCTTGGAGCCTCATCCAGGGGGAAATCTCCAGCACAAAACTTTGCAAACCATTATTGACATATTCCATTAGTCACAGCACCTTCTCCAAACATTGCACAAATCTTTTTTTGTGTTTCAGTTGTATTTTTACCTTTCTTGAAATAATAAAGCATAATATGCTGAAAATGTTGCGTATTTTCTTCCATCTTCAGTATTAAAATGGCTAAACAGAAATTCACCAATTTGGATAATTTTTAAAAAATGCATGCTGATATGACAGCTGTCACAATACAAAATTGTGTAACAAATACAAGTGTAACAAAATTGTTTTGAATGAAGTTAAAGACAGCTAAGCGCTACTAGAGCCATCTATGGTAAAATACAAACTTCCTGGCCAACCCAATACAATAGAAAAATTCCTTTCCTTCTTTCTATATCAAGTTCAATAAATGTCTATTAAGTGGTTGCTATATCCTAGGTATTGAACTAGGCTGAACAACAATATTTGCACTTACTAAAACTTGTATTTTGGCTCACAACTCAGGTGCAGGCAAATAATGATGATTTGTACATAATTTCATGTAAAAAGTGCCATGAGATCCTTGTGGAAGGAGGCACACAACTTTAATATAAATTAAATCTTGAGAAGCCAGAAACATCAGTTTGATCTTAATAAAATTAACCCCAAAGGTATATATAATGCATGTCAACAAATATTTCTTCCTAAAGTTTTTAAACATTTTTAGGATCCAAACAGAATCATTTTTCCTGGGCGCTCCATTTTTTATATGAGGCAGAAAAATGCTAAATATTTAATGTTGTTTCTGCCACTGGTTTTTCCTGCCTGCTGTTTACAGTTGTCTTTTCAAAATAATGGCTATTCTGAAATACAAATAAAAATGTTGCTTATGTTTTTGTTATGAAAGAAAATGCTTCTTATCCTAGATAAAATCCTGTGCCTCAATTATGTGCTAGTTCAAAAACGGTAGATTAAATCAGACAGTAGATATAAAATAAAAAATATTCATAGAATTCCATATTGTGGAGATTCAAATTGCGATATGGAAGAAAGTGGAAAGATTGGATTATGGTAGAACATCTAATTTTATCATTAAAAGTTTCCTAATAAGTACAGTTTAAATTATTTATTTTATTAACAACTTTCCTTAGAAAGTGTATAGATAGGCTGTGCATGTTATATATATAACTGTATATATAAACTCTTCCACATATATGGTATTTAGCATGTTGCTTTGCAGTTAGTAGGTGCTCAGTCCACGTATGTAAAATTCAGTGTAAAATGCTTAGGATTTCCTGACTTTTCATCAAATAATCATGTCTTTCTGAAAGCTAAGATACTATGATTTTCCCTTGAGTTCCTCATTATTGTCAGATATCCCTGTTCCAAGAGAATTGCCTAAAAATGGGGCCTCATTTAGAGCCAAGCATTCACCTCTGAGAGAACAATCGGTTTCTGATTTGGCCTCTTTGATTACAGGTGACCCTTTTCAGAAAAAAATTAGACCACTATAAAACATCCTTTGAAGATATTCTCCTTTGGGTAAATCATGAAAAACATTTCTATAAAATGGGTTATTCTTTAATTTAAGTGGGCTTTTTCATTTTAACTTCTGAGCCAGATTGAGGAAGTGGGAATGAAACATGCCTAAATTTTAAAAAAATCGTACATATGCATGATACTCTTGTAGAAACTCTTAGTTTATTCTAGCTCTCTATGTATGTATAGATGTATGTTTGCATGCATGTATCTACCCATCTACCTATGTATCTATCACAGTGTCTCCATGGACAGTAGAATCCATCGATTACATAAATAAATATATAACATAGCAATCCAGGGCTTAGAGAAGTTAGGTAACTTGACCAAGTCATGCAAGTGGTAAGTGTCAGAGTCAAAATTCAAGTTCAGAGTCTGCCTCCAGGGTCTATACTTTTAACTGCTACATTATACTGTCTTAAGCATCAAGGCCTAGGAGGAAAGAGAAAAGTCTATTTTCTGCTTGATTAATTTTTTCTCTGTGATTTAGAGAGATTTGTCCAAGTCTATTGATACGGGAAAGTGTGGGCAGGGTAGAACTATTTGTTATGCATCTACTATGAACTGAGCCACAGTGTTAGGAACTTTCCATATGTAATTTCATGGTATCTTTATTATGATATCAAGCTATTCAATATTATCCCAGTTTACTAACTAGAAAACTGAGGCTCAGACTTGTTAAATAACTTGCCAAGAACATACAGCTAGTAGGGGACTAAGCTGGGATTTAAAAGCAGGACTGAGTGTTCCCCATTATATACCATGTGCTAAAAGCCTGTAGATCAAATTCCAGATGACAGACCATGAAATACTAGCCTTATATAATCTGAAAACCTGTCAGAAACATTAGAGTTTAAAGATACTAAGAATCAAGATTTTTGCAAAAGAGATAGGGAAATTTTACTTCCTGTCCCAGCCCTGTGAATGGGGATGTACCCCAGGTCTTGCATCCTACCTTGACAGATACTGTCCTGAAGTGAGATTTGTAGTCTCCACATCCATGCAGTTCATTGTGCTGGGAATGAGGGCAAGTTCTGGCTGGATCATGGTGGCTGTGGCTACAGCTCTTGCAACCAGTTCCATGGCATCTTGCACATAGTACTCAAAGACTGACTGCGTTGTTTTCCCATGAGCGATGAGCCCCAAGGGAAGGCCTTCGGTCCTCAACTCCTCGACGTTCTGTGAGTCCCCCAGCACCCAACGAAGCTCAGGGGGCATTACCCCAAACTGGGTGGTAATTTCAAAAATCCGCCGGATACCCTCCATGTCGCAGCCAAACATCACCATCGTGGGCGTGCTGTTCTTAATGCTCTCAAGCTGGACCTGCAGGAAGCCTAAGAGGTCCTCGGTGGAGGAGAGGTTGGTGGTGATGTTGATGATAGATCCGAGGAGAAACTTGGAATTATTCTGGGTAAGGAGGAGGAAGTCGGTGATGTTCCAGTCTTCCTGGCACAGCAACAAGCTAAAATTGTACCAGTTGTTCATGGTCAGGATTGAGACAGTGACATCAGCATCAGAACTTAATGAATTTTCTAAACTCAGCTGTAGGTGAAGGGGATTCTGTATTTAAAGATATGAAAAAGAACAATTAGAAAGCATTGGCCAAAGATTATAACATAGGGTACACTTTTGCTTTCCTATTAGGCTTACTCCTTTATTTTTTCTGTAATATTCAAATGCATATCTGGGATAAAATTTCCATAATTTGGAAAGCTATGTTTTCTGTCTAATAAAATTATTGATTCTTTACAACTGATTTCCTTACAATTTTTGCTAAGAGTATCAGACATCAGATGGTTCTTGGTGTAAATGTTGGGGTAACACAAGCATACATAACACTTGGTCTTAAGTTTTTATCAGGCTTATCTTCTTTTCCTTCTCCCTTTTTATTTCCTTCTTTGCCTTAACCCCCTTCCAGAAGCAAAGAGCAATGGAAGGCAAACTCCATATCCAGCTGGCAGGAAAAAACTATTCCCAACTGTTTTCTTGGCCTCAGCTCCCTATTCTGTTGACAGTTTTCTTTCTAAAACATAAATGGGACCATATCATTCTTCTGCACCATACCCTCTGAATCACCCATAGGATATATTTCAAAACCCACAGCATATCCTAGGAGGCCATTCCTAGTTTTTCACCTGCAATGCTCCAGCTATGCATACCAAGACAAGTCATAGCAGACAATTTATTTCTCCTGCATCAGAGCGAGCATTTTCATGCCTACACAAACTTGATAAGCTGATCACATCACCTGGGATTCCCATTTGTCTGTATTCAATGCCATCCTTCAAACACTCAGCTTTTCGACTCAGATTTCCAGAAACTAGTTTATGTAGCCTTTACGACTATTTCTGTTGTTGCTGCTGTTGATTATCTTTTTTTTTTTTTTTTTTTTACTTCCAGTATTTTTTCCCTGTTGACTTCCTGCAGTGGTGAACTGGGTTTTGCTTGTTCTCTGACTGCTGACCAAGCAGACTTAATCATCTCATGTCTGTGTCATGGGGTCATGTTCATCCCTTTATTACACAACTCCTCACACCATAGTGTAGCTGTTTGGTTAATGTGTTTATCTACCAGACTAGACTGGAGGCACTTTAGGACAAAGACCATATCTCAACCATTTCCTGTAGCACAGTTCTTAGTTAAACAGAGAGTATTTATCAAACAGGATTCTTTTTTTTTTTCTTTACTTCAAGTTCTGGGCTATGATCATAATCTCTTCACTGAAAGACTGAGAAGTCCATTTGTAGCAGAACTTCAAGACCTGATTTTGTCCCCATTTGGAACAAGGGCCCATAATATACTGCCCACAGAGGGATTCATTCAGTAGTATCTGAGGAGCAAGTTCTAACAGAGACAGAAGTGAAAATGTTCTTTTCTTGCTAAACGGGGAAGTGAAATTAGCTAGTCACAGTGGGCATTTAAAACCAGACAGAAACCAATGCATTTGACATGAGAGAGTGACATGAAAGTAAAAATGAAGACCCCTCCCCACTCTGATGGATAATAATTAATGCATACAGTCTCGGTCACCACTATAAACAGTTCTAATAGGCAAATCTAGCTGTTGCAGTTAATCGTTTCACAGACTCAAGGAACCAATTCTTCAGACAAATATTTATTCAATACTTAGAAATATCTAGTGATAAAGCAGCCTCACATGTAGCATCTCCTAATTTCTCTGTGTAATGATAAAGACACACACACACAAAGATGTGAAAACTTGTAGCACAAAACTTCAACCTTAAAAGTTTTTCAGATTCTGAGAAAAACATTAAAGAAGACCTATCAAATCAAATTAAGAAACAACATCTGAGTCTTACACGTAGTTTGCTATTTGGAGAGGACAAACTGATGGTTTGACAGAAGGTATCATTTAAGCATAATAACGTTCACATTGTTTTCCTCCTAAATCAGAGAGCCAATAACAGAACAACCTAAGAATCAGGAAGCCCCTCTCAACCATGCAATAGTGTAAAACTGCCTCATAAATGCATTCAATTTATATAAATTAAGCAGCCTCAGTAAAAGGAGGTAGGGGGAGAGAAAATATGAAGCTAAATATCCTGATAATTCCCATTTCCTTATATGAGTGTACTCTTTATTGTATGTGGCATATTATATATTTACGTATTATAATATATAAATATTATTATACATAGTTGTATATATAAAACCATATATGGCAAACTTAATAAATATTACTAGAGATTTATGAAATGTAATTTTCCTATACTTTGAATTCCACAGACAGAAGAGTCAGGCAAGATGGTAAGAAAACTTGGAAAATAAATGATAGAGAGGCCCTGCCATTTTTATGAAACATTAATAATTAAAACAGGGAGTTACTAACAAAAGGATTAACAGAGAACTAAGTAGAATAGATGTTAGTGTATATGTATAAAGAGGTATATTGATGTAATGTACTATATTAATATATTACAGGCAGAAAATTACAAAAGAGTGTGAAGTTGAGAAAATAGATTTTTTGAAAAAATGTCATTTATTCATTTATTTAAAATTATTGTTATTTTCCAATTACAATTGACATACCATATTATATTAGTTTTAGGTGTACACTCCATGATTAGACACTCTATAACTTACTAGGTAATCATCCTGATAAATCTTGTACCCATTTGACACCATACATAGTTATTAGAACATTACGTACTATATTCCCTATATTGTACTTTTCATCCTCATGACTAGTCTGTTTCTTCTGATTTATACTTCTTAATCCCTCTACCTTTTCTACTCAACCCTACAACCCTCCTGCTCTCCAGCAGCCATCAAAATGTTCTCTGTATCTATGAGTCCGTTTTGGTTCTACTTATTTGTTTTTTTAAGATTTGGTTGTTTATAGATATGTATTTATTGCCATTTTATCACTCATATTTTTAATCTTTATTTTTTTCTTCTTAAAAATACCCTTTAAACAACAATAAAAATGTTTTAAAAAAGAAAAAAGAAGCCCTGGCTGGTGTAGCTCAGTGGATTGAGTACGGGCCTACGAACCAGACGACTGCAGTTTGATTCCCAGTCAGGGCACATACCTGGGTTGCAGGCCAGTTCCATGCAGGCCAGTTCCCAGCAGGGGATGCACGAAAGGCAACCATACATTGATGTTTCTCTCCCTCTCTCCTTCCCTCCCCCTCTAAAGGTAAACAAATAAAATCTTAAAAAAAAAAAAAAGGAGACCCTTTAATGTTTCATGTAATACTGGCTTGATGGTGAGAAATTTTTTTTTTTACTTTTTTCTTGCCTGGGAAGCTCTTTATATATCCTTCAATTTTAAATGTTAGTTTTCCTGGGTAGAAAAATCTGGGTTGTAGGTCCTTGCTTTTCATTACATTGAATGTTTCTTGCCCATCTCTTCTGGCCTGCAAAGTTTCAGCTGACAGTCTTATGGGAGCTCCATCGTAGATAACTAACTGCTTATCTCTTGTTGCTTTTAATCCTTTTCTTGTCTTTAAACTTTTGCATTTTATGATGTGCCTTGGTGTCAGCCTCTTAGGGTTCATCTTGTTTGGGACTCTTTGTGCTTCCTGAGCTTGTATGTCTACTTCTTTTAGCATGGTTTGAAAATTTTCCATCATTATTTTACTCCCATATTTTACTCCTTATATTTCAAATGGCTATTTTCATCCTTAGCTTTATCTACTCTATTGTTAATTCCCTATAAATTATTCTTCATTTCAGTTAGTGTATCCTTCATTTATGGCTTGATCTTTTTTATGGTTTCGATGTCCTTTTTTTATGCTGTTGAAGTTCTAAATTCATTGAGCATTCTTATAATCAGTGTTTTGAACTCTGCATCTAGTAGACTGCTTGTCTTAATTTTATTTAGTTCTTTTTTCTGGAATCCTGTTCTTTCATTTGGGACATATTTCTTTACCTCTTCATTTTGGCAATCACCCTGTGTTTGTTTCCATGTACTATATAGAGCTGCTACATCTCGTGGGCTCAGTAGAGTGGCCTAACATAGTAGGTGTCCTGTAGAATCCAGTGGCACCGTCTCTTTGTTCACTCAAGCTGAGTACTCCAGATGTAATACCTTTGTGGGCTGTGTACACCCACTTGTTGTAGTTGAGCCTTAATTGCTGCTGGCATGTCAGTGAGAGGAATTTATTCCTAGGTCAAGTGGCTACAAGGACTGGCTGTAACCACCATGGAGGATCTGCTGTGCAGGGGCCCACCAAATGGATCAGCATTTATTTCAGTGGGGCTCTGGTGCCTGCTGAGTCCACCCCTTGAGCATGTTGCTTGTGGAAGTGGTTGGGTGGTGCTTCAGTGTGGTCTGAAGCTGTCCACCAGGTGTGCTGGCTCTGGGGCCCCCAGGAGTTGCAGAGCAAGGTCAGCTACTGCCTGTGTTCTGCCCAGGCCACTTAGAATGAGCTACAAAGTTATCTTCAGATGGCTGCTACTAGTGCTGGGCTTGGAGACACCCAGGAAAGGCCAAGCTGAGAACCAAGCTGCCATTAGTGCCAGGCCTGGGGCCACTCAGCAAGGGGTATGGGATATGCCAAAGGTAGATGCTGTTTGTTTGAGAGATTTTAGGGAAGCCTGAAGCACAAGCCAAGATAGGCCATTTGTATAGAAAACCCACTGGAAACAGCATGGGTGGGCCCACAATTTGGTGGGGCAAGGTCTCAGGGAAGCAACAATCGTGAGCTAGGTTGATAGAAACTCAGATGTGGCACCCGCTTGCTGGCTCTGCTGGGGGAGGCCTCGCCAAAGGGAAAATAGCCCCTGCCAACACTCTGTCTGGGGGAAGGCTGCCCCTCCAGCTCTCACACTGACGTCAGACAATTCAGTTCCTCCCTGTATGTCCCTGGTGCCTTCTGAGCTGCTGTCCCAGCACTGGGGCTCAGAGGGAGTGAGTCTGAGTAAGTCCATGCCCAGGTCCGTTGAAAGAAACTGCTTGGGATTCCAGAAGCCCTCCATCTCTCTCAGTCACATTCCCTGCTGATTTTTATGGCCAGAAGCTATGGAGACTTCTCTTCCTAGCACTGGAACCCTGGACTTAATGGCCTGGTGTGAGGCTGGGACCTCTTGCTCCTCAGGGGGGACTTCCATAGCTGAGATATCCCTCTTGATTTTTATCTGTGGGACTGTAAAAATTGGAAAATACCAATGACCCTTTGATCCTATCCTTGGTTTTTCTGTTGTTAGCAAGACCAGCTATAAACAGTGGAGGCTGCATTTCTGAACCCCATTCCAGATATTTGAAAGTAAAAAGACATGATTGTAGTAAGTAGACAAATAGACACAATATAATTATAAATTACGGAAATGAATGTAAATGTAATAGGATGTGGCAAAACTGGGAAATGGGGAAGAATGCTCCAGGAAAAGTTCATTAAGTATGATTAGTAGGAGTAGATAGAGACAAGTGTTTGCTCTATACAGGCATTCTCTAATTGGGTGTTTTTTTAAAAAATAAAGAATGCATATAAAAATGGTTATTTACTGTATATAGGAAGAAATGTGATTTATAAAAAACATACATATTTAACTAAAAATATGGTCTCATTTTGGCTATCCATTCCTCTTTGACTAGGTGTTCTATCTTTCTAGTCCCCCCAAAATTGCTGGAGCTACCACCTACTCCTACAGTTTTTCCGTTTTGTTCTGCATTGTCCTCTTTCATAGTGTCTACAATGTTCCTAAGTCCTAAGCCGTCCTTGCTGGTGGGAAGGTAATCAAACTGAATTTTTCTCTCCTCTTCTGGGAGGCAGTGAAGCAGAATGGTTAGGGCTTAGTAGTTGAGACAACATATACTTGAATTCTGGCTCCGTCATTTGGGAGCCATGTGGTTTTCTGCAAGTCATGTAGTATTTCGGTGTCACAAATTCTTCATCTCCAAAATGAGGTAAATACTACCTCCTAGCTCACAGATTCATTTTGAGAATTACATGTGAGAAGGAGGTAACACACGGAAGCCCCTGATGTACGTAGTGAGGGTCAGTGAGTGATGGCTGTTACCATCTGCCTGAGTGAAGTCATTGCATTGGAAGTGCTTGCTAAAGTAACTGACTGCAGTACAAGTTTTTCCTTTGCGATTGCTTTTTCCTTTCTCTTGTCTCTTTTCAAACAATTGTCCCTGAAATAGGTGTCTTTTACAAATAGCAATTGCATGAAACAGCTACTCAGTCTCAGGCTGGGAGAAGCCATTTATTTGGGAGATATTATGTTCACAGCAGAGTACCCGCCCGCCTGCCCCCATCACTGCAAAGCCTCTTTCTTCGGTGACTAGTTCTAGTATCACTTTATGAGTTAAGGAATTTTCGGTGCCAACTCCTGGAGATTCCCCATCAATCTTTGTTCTCCCTGAGAGCACAGATTAAGCTATTTTCTGGATCAGTAAAAGTTTCAAAAACAGGATTGGCTGCAGCGACGAGCTTGCCAGAGTGCTTTGAGATATTCCCTTGGCAGAAGAAAAGAGGTAATGAAACCAGGTTTGTGTAAAGAGTAGAGGAAAGATGAAATTCTCTTAGCTCTTTCCTGGCAAGCAAACCCATTTAGTTGCGCCTTCTAGGCCAAAGCTCAGGAAGTTCAAGTGAGCAAAATATTTACACTCTTTTCGAACAGGAACGAAATCCCCTCCCTTTCGTAAGTCTGCTGGTTATCAAAGGCCTGTGAGGGGCTCAGAGCCCACTTTCTATGCTGCTGTCGCTTCTGCTCAGCCAAAGAGGTCGCAGATTTTTTGTTTCTCATTATCTCACTTCTTTGGACCTGTATGGTATAGAAGTATTTTTTTTTTTTTTGCTAAAAATTAAAGTGTATTCCTTTAGAAGCCCAGGCTTTTAAATAAATTAACTGTTTTTTTTCAGTTGCATTAAGAATTCAGGCAAACATAATGCACAGGCCTTGCCCAGATACTGTAATCTAATAATACAAATTAAAAGCTAATAGTAGCTACCAATGCCCCACGTGCTCTATGCAGATTTCTTTATTTTATCCTCATGGTGGCCTCACGAGGTGACTACAATGATCAGACTCCTTTAACAGATGACCAAACTGAGGCTCAGAAGGAGTGGGCAATTTTCCCATGGCTGCACAGTTACTAAGAAAGGGGGTCTGGATCCCAAGCCCACATTCACAGGACTTGAAAGCCTGTGCTTTTGGATGATAGTCTGTACTGCTCCCTCCACATGATATGAGCATCATGTGAAGGAAGCCTTGACACATGTACGTTTAATATTTATGGTTCTAGTTGTTTGCAAGTAATCCTAAAGGCCCATGGAATCAAGTCACTTTTAGGATGTGTCCTGGCACGGGTAAGAATGACTTGCCCCATGTAGCTGGCACATGGGAACCAGTGAGGGGCCCTAGCCTGCTACCCAGCCTGCACCTGGCTTCCCACCCTTTTTCTTCATTCATCCTCCCATTTATAGCAACTTTTGGGAAAGCATAAGACTTGCATTTCTTCATCAACAGCAATTGGATTTCATGAAGATATTCAGTTGTACAATTAATGACATCTGCTTCGTGTTTGGTGGAATAAGGAAGTTTGGGGAAACGCACTTCAGTTTTTCATTTAGATGCTACTGAATTTCATGATCAAAGCTATCCATAATGGTGTTCGACCAATATGTTTGGGGTTGTCAACAAACATATTAGGACATATCCCTCAGGATTTTCAGTGATACACATATAAAACAATACATAACGGAGTAGTAACATGCAAGGAATGCTTTAGAAGGCAGCATGGTGGATACATGGTGCAGTTGGCATAATATGGCCAGTCATGCTGGGTGGGGTCCGTTTTACTGCAGCAGCAAAAGGAAGGTTGGTCTCACCTTCTGGAATACAGCAGACAGTGGGAGCCCAGTCCAGTCTTAGGAGGAAGTATTGGCATGTTTAACACTGTCTTAAAAGAAAAGGCTGATACACTTATCCAAAAAGACATGGGTTGAAAGCCTATTATCAGCCAGGCCATAGATACAGAGATGCTTGTCTTTAGGCAGAAGAAATAGCAGAAGCCAGCATGCAGTCCCCTTTGAACCAATGCAATCCTTCTTTTCTCCAGGCTGATTTCCAAAAGCAGAAGTCAAGTGGCATGGCAGGTCAGTTTGTGAAAATCACTCAGGCTTCCTACACTGTGCTTTTGAGCTGCATCTTTCCCACTCTAGTCCCATCTATTAATTAATATTCAGCTGGTTCATCTGTATTTCATCCCACTTCTGCCTTTTGTACTGAATGCTTATACCTACTCTTGGTGACTCTTGGCAACCTTGAAAGCCTTTTGCTACCACTCACTCTTTGAACCCTGTTCTCCCAACCCACACATAGAAGATATACCTACCTAGGTGTAACTCTAGTGATAAAAACTACCACTGGTATACTTGGTGAAGAGAGGGCTTTGATCAAGGGGTATGGCTACCAAAGATGTGGATTCACATGGTGCTTAAGAGAGAGATGACTAAGGCAAAATGTCCCAACACAGGAAAGGGTGAAGCAGGGTCAGGGAGTCATTGGAAATGTGGGCATCTGACATCAGGAAACACTATCAGGAAGTAATAACATCTAAAACATTGGCCTGGGGTTCAGAAGGTCACTGCAGTTCCCAGGAGAGCCCAGAGTGGGGGACGTGGTGATGCTACGTGGACTCAGATCTTGGTTTGAATTGTGGTTCTGCTGTTTACCAGTTGTGTGTGACAGGCTCTGTGAAAATCATTTAGCTTTGTGTAGCTTAATTTCCTCTTCTGAACAATGAAAATAATGCTAGCTGCCTTGCAAGGTTTGTGAGGATTAAATAACATAATGTATATAAAGCATCAGCACATAGCAAGTTGTAGCTAATAATAATAATGATGACGATGACAATGATGATATTAGGAATGTTACACTAAGAGAATTGGAGTGTAAGGGCTAGACCGGTACATTCGATTTATCTAATAAACTGGTTGAATTCTTATTTTGAGTACCTATTTGTGCCAGGCATTGGATACTGCCTAGTGAGGCCACAGTAGTGAATAAGACCAATAGGGTCTTTTCTTTCATGGGGTTTAAAATCTAGAGGATATTATTATCAGCACCAGCACACATATTGGGGAAATAGTTTAGGGACAGGGCAGTAGCCTATGACAAGAAGGAGGGTCTGAAATTTCAGCCAGACTAAAGGAAATGGTGGTTTGGTTTTTTGAATTTTAGATTATGAGGCAAATATTTTTAATAGCATTCTTGCCGACATTTTGGACAAGAGCTGGGTACTGGGGCAAGACCATGTCTGCAGGTTGAAGGTCAAGGGACCATGGATGATTGGGAAAAGAGGCTTCATCTCATGGCTGACATGTAGTAAGGACTTAGTAAATATTACTTGTTTTTATTACTATTATTATTATTGGTGTTAGTAATACTATCACACTTCTGTGACCTGGCATAACGATCCTTCCCTGAGGACCCACAGCATTCTGATGTCACCACCAGCAACAGTGCCTGGATGCAGGACTCTGATGTGTTCAGGGACATGGAACCAGCTTGTTCCATGTAGAGCCAAGGTTTCTGGAGCTCTTGAGCCTCTTTCAAAAGTCTATTTCCTCTCTTTCTTGTCATGGTATCAGGTTCCCTGCCATCCCTTTTTATGGTGCCACTGTGCCTATTTTTATCAACTCCTTGCAGCTCCTATTGATATACTTTAAACTAGAAAAAGAATATGACTCTCATGTCACAATTTTATCTAATATAAAAGTAAAACACATCAAAACCATCCTATAAGCAAATGCGTCAGCTTTAGCAGTATTGAGGAGCCTCTGGACTGGATTTGAAATCAGGACTGTTCTGGGAAACTTGACTTCCATTTATTTACCTGTGACAAGAGAATAGTAACTAATAATCAGCCAACAACTTCAGGGCAATGTGGGGATCACACGATGTTATACACGTGATAGTGCTTTATGAAATAGAGAGCACTATAAAAACAAAAGACACAGTGCATCTGAAATATGCATTTCCTGGACAGTAGCAGGCGGCAGGATCAGTAACCTAGATAAAGGAGGTAAAGGAGGCATTTCGGAAGTAAAATATTAAAGTTAGAAATAATTTTCACATTCCGTGCTAACTTTTTCATCTTCCTATTAAAGAGAAAAAGATTATTTGTTACATTTACAGAACTTTTGGAATAAAGATGTTGGCTTAAGAATGGTTTTAGTTCTGCCCTGGCTGCTGTGGCTCAGTGGGTTGAGTGCTGGCCTGCGAATCAAAAGGTCGCCAGTTCAATTCCCAGTCAGGGCACGTGCCTGGGTTGCTGGCCAGGTTCCCCGTAGGGGGCACATGAGAGGCAACCACACATTGATGTTTCTCTCCCTCTCTGTCTCCTTCCCTTCCTCTCTCTCTAAAAATAAATAAATAAAATCTTAAAAACAATAAGAATGATTTTAGTTCTTATATTACTAAATTTGACCATCCAGGTTTTGGTCAAATTTAGTAATACTTGAATGAACCTACATATTTATATGTATCAGCAAGCAGATGATTTACTGGATAATTAAAGCTTATCAAAGGATTCAAATTACTGTTATAGACACTTTTGGTGACAAAGTCTGGCATATTTTCTTTCAAAATATTTTATAATTTTGACAAGTGATTTCACAGCATGGCCAGGAACTACTGAAATGTGCACCAGATAATTAAGCTGTCTAGCATGCGAGTTGAATTTCCTCTGGAAATTTGACTATGTCAAGGCAGCTTAAAACCATTATTAGGAGATAGCTTATGTCATATGCTAATTCACCTTATTATATTGAAAATGAAAGCTCAGCTATATGCCGATTATTCCTTTTTAAATACCCTTTAGACCTAACACTAGAGTTGACATAAACTATTTTCCTCCATTCCATAAGCCATTTTTATTGATACAAGTACATGTTTTATACATTTAAACATGATTCAACTAATAGTGATGTAATATGACTTTTATATTAATTTCAATATTATAAAATCAGTTTAATTGCATAATGGCTTGTTATTTCATTTGGAAATCGAAAAAAATTTCATTGACTCATTTTAATAAATTTATCGATTCATTGTTTGATACATGCCACTGATAAATTTCATGATAAAAACAGTATTATGTGGTCACTTTGGCAGCATACATACCAAAAACAGTATTAGCATGCCATTAAACAGTATCTCAGTTCATTTCCATATTAGCACCTACTTTCAAAACTCGTGACCTACTAATTATGATTATGCTTTGCTGCCATGACATTTTTCACTTGCATTACTAGGTACACGTTAACATAATTAATTCTTTGTACCTTTCAAATCCTGGTTCAAAGCGAGAAAGCACTGAAAATGCTCGTTTTAATTCTTAAAGTCTCTGGTCATAGAGGCAGCACCTTCTCATGAATTAGTGATCATGAGGAAACTTGCAGGCTCCGTAAGCAGTCCCGGTGATCTCAGGTCCAGGACAATGAATTCTGGATGCACGGGTCTGTGTTCTTCCAGGCTGGTCTATGCGGGCATTATAACCGACTAGGTAATAAAAAGACCTAGTTGGCTTTTCAAATTTAAGATTTAGATAGAATCTGGCCCTGTCGTGAACTTACTTGTCAAACCTTTGCCCATATCCATTTAATGATCAAATATTAATATAATAGGACGGAAATATGAAGTTTGAATGATTCACCAAAAGCCAACTGGTGCACTTATGATTTTAGTATTTGGTTTGAAAGAGACCTGAAAGCTCTCACCTAATCCAAATTCCTGTATAGTTTATGGAATGCCATGAATTAGGGGGTGAGTTAAAGGCATTTCTCTTTCCATGAGGTTAAGAATTTGCTTAAGTGAGGTGGCCTGTCTTCATATGATTGTTAGAGACTATGACTAAATCTTAATATTTTGGAATACCTACTTGCGTTTAATTTTATTCCTTAATTTTAAAGAAAAGATTCAGGCTCTGCCCAATTTGTACACTCTACTATCTCTCTGTCGTCCTTAAGCCACAAATAACTAATTGTCCTTTATGAGAGAGGTGTATAAAGAGTGCACTAATTTAAGAATTCATTAATTTTTGTTCTCTACTGTGACAAGCATATATAATCACATCATGTCTTGAGAACGCTGTAACACTAATTACTAATGTTTTAGGTAAAAAGACTCTAATCAAATCAGATGAGTTTTCTGGGTTCCTGTCTGATTTAATGTATGAACCCTGGAATGACCTCTTTCTGGAATCATTTACTGTTCATATAAATCCATTCTGTTTAGCATTATATAGCCTGTGTTGACATTATTTTCTTTGAAACTCTGGCATATCATGCCAAAAGCATTTAGGCTTTAAGATGGGAAGAACCTCCAATGATCATCATTGTTTTCTAAGTCCAGGGAGCATATATCCATAGAGAGAACAGAGACCTCAAGAAATCTTTATTATTTCTAGAAAGCAAAAGAGAGAACTGATACCCCAGCCTTTATAATGTAAGCCAGCATCTCAAAATACTAAATTCACTATGGGTAACTTTTTCTCTCCTTTCTGTCTGTGCCCTGGATGACCCTGGAGAGTGCCGTACCCTATCTCTCGCCTCCCTTTCCAGGTTATGCAGGATCCACCAGAGCAGACTGCTACATCTCTATGCATCCCAGCCCTCATGTCGATCTCCACTGTACAGGACAGTGGTGTCATCTTGTCCTGATCATTCAATTGTCTAAGTACATCTTAGTTTTCTTTTTATCTTGGAAGCCATTCCAAAACATTTGGAATTACAGAAGTGCTCCAGCTCTCTTGTTCTCCACATCCATAGGTCGGTCATTTTCTCTTTACCCCTCTCTTTGCATCACTAACTCCCAGTCATCTTTCTGGGCTGCACTCAGGATTCTGTTCTCCAGGTCAACATTCCTCACTTGCCTCACCCTCAAGTTCTATTATTTGCCTTGCTTTGAACTGCAGCTCCGCCACACTCTGGAGATCTACCAGTCATTTATACATGGCACGGTCTTCATGGGCTTGCTCCTCTCTCTCCTTCCCGGACTATTTGGGGCTAGACATGTTTGCCTTTTATACTAAAATTCCCTATAATGGTGCCCTGAAAACAGGAGACTCACAGTGAAGATCTGTGGGTTGAATGAAGAAATGGGATTGTCCAGTTTAGATTTAGACAGAGAAGTCTGACCTTTAGCTCAGATGTGTGTCTATTTTGTATGAACCATTTTCATTCATATTTCACTGACACAGTTTCTCTTCAGAGGCAAGAGTAATTATTATCTGCATTCCCATAAAACCTTAGCCTCCTATGGAGACACAGATCTTCTCTGATGCCAATCAAAATGCTGGCACCTGAACACTGGGAGGATTGACAGGGCTGCTCAAGTGCATCTGCGCCTGAGGCACTGTTTAGAAATACAAGTGGATCGTGATATGCACAAACTCAGGGCGTGTCAGCCACTTTCTTTACACTCAAGATGGTTGTGGGGAAACATTTACTGTGCTTTATAAATTATTCATAATCGAATTTATTTGGAAGCTCAACACTGCTGCATTTCAAATATGATTCAACATAAAGAGGTATCAACACTGAAGCAAACTTTCAGTTACTTGTCTGTTACCTAAAAGTGAGGTACCATTATACAACCAGAGAAATAATTGGAATCTCAGCAACCAACCTAGCATAGTGTTCTAACAAAGTAAATGGAAATAAGAGGAACTAAACAAGACTACGTTAAGGGTACATAGACCATGAAGAGGAGAGATAAAGGAAGATGGTAGAAGTTTTATCAGGATTTTAAAACTTAAAAAAATAACACATCTATTATTACTATGCCTCTATTATTACTAAGAAAGTAGCTTACATTTTGTATAACAAAGAAATTAGTCAGGCTTCCGTACATTTGGATGCAGAGACATAGCTCTACATGGCATGGAGGATGGGAAGAGGGAAATATGGACAACTAAATTCAACGTAAACCTTTTCTTGCCCTGAATTAATCTAGTTTGCCACAGTGTACATGATGGAAGAGTGAAGATGCTTAACTTTCTCAAGGAAATAAAGTGTGGACTGCTGTGAACTGAAGTAAGATGGCCTCAGGATTAGTTCCTGAAGGGTCTGACAACTTTTGGGCATAGATATGATGGGGAGTTTATTCACTCCCCTCTCTCATCTTCTTAGTGACCTTGTTCTAGAATTTGCTTCCGCAATTTCCCCAGAGACCTCCAATCAGCTTATAAATTTCCTTAATATCATAATTTTCCTTCTCCAGCTCCTATTCCAAATCTTACTCCTTTTCTTCAGCATAAGTCTGAAGATTTATCGATGCTTAAAGCTTCCACTTCCTCTTTTTCAATTTTTCTTATCCAATTCAGCGTTTCAAACTTACCATAGCAACTTTCATCACAGCAATCGATGGCCAAATACCACCAAAACTAAAGGTAGATTTTCACTCTACCTGTGACTCAACCTCTAAACACCATTTGATAAGTTGTTACTTCCTCTTGAAACACTTCATCCTCCACACTTCTCAGTCCATACATCTTGTTTTCTTTCTGTCTCACCATTTGCTTCTTCTCAGGGTATCTTGTTCTAAATTTGAGGTGCCCCAGGGCTCTGTCCTTGCCTCTCCTTTTCTTATCCACACTCCAGCCTACTAAATTTAAATACCACCTATCCCCTTTATCTCTAACCTGGACCTTACACAGTCAGCTGCCTTCTTGATATCTCCTTTTGGATTCCTGTTAGGCATCCGAAACTTAACAAGTCCAGAGAGATTCACTGTGTTCTTTCCTCTTACCCCCCCACTCCAGATACCCCCCACCAAATCCACTTCCCTTAAAGCCCTCACAAGTCACTGTGATTGTACCATCACGCGCCTCAACTGCTCAGACCAAAGACTAAAACATCAGCTTTTAATCTTTTTTCCCCTTGACATCACTCATTAGTCCATTCATAAGTCCAATTCACTCCGAAATATGTCCACAAGTCAATCACTTTCATCATCTCACTGCCTCTACAGTGAGCCTCCATCTGTCACCTGGACTAATGTGACAGCCCCTCACTGGTAGTCTCCCTGCCTCCACAGTGCCTGGCTGGCAGTCAGTTTTACACGAAGCAGTCAGAGTAATCTTTTATAAAAAAAATCTAAATCCTCATCATCCCTTTGCTTATAAAACTTTAATAGCATGAAAGCAAAATGTAAGCTTTTTACCCTGTGCCCTCAGTGACCTGGCCCTGTGCACTCATTCCACCTGTGTGGTCTCAAAGCCGTTTTGCTCCACCCTTGTCCTTGCTGCCCCTTCTTCCTCAGTGCTCTCCCTCCCAGATGACGGACTCTATCTCAGCTCAAATTTCTGGGCTTTCCACAGCGCTTTAGCAGCCTCCCCACCGCATCATCCACCATGAAATTCATCATCATCTTCATAGAACAATTTTGTATTCTTCAGAGCATTGATCAATAGGAAAATGATCTTATTTGTTCATTGAATATTTTCTCACTACTAACATGGAAGTGTCTAGAGGGTCCAGACAGCTGATTCTAACTACATTCTCAGGCCCCAGATGAATGCTTGATGGTGTTAGTTGGCTGACTGACTCATGGACTCAGGATGCCTCTCAATCACATATTAAAATTTATCCTTCTACTGAAAACTTTGTAACCTCTTTTTTTCACTGACAAGACATATACAGCAATTATTTTGTGGTGGCTGGCTTACAGACACCTGTCTTTTCGCCATCTCGGGCTCCATCCAAGCCTACTGGGTACTTCTGCCACTTGCATTTCCATCTCTGTCTGGATCTTAATGTACCTGGGCCCCTAAATTTCTTCATCTAAACATTCACCTCCATTGTGGCTCTATCTCTAGCTTTCTCTCCTGTTTAAACAAGTTAAACAAAAAGCAAAGGGTTTCTTTTAGAAGGAGCACAATAATGGCAAGTGACTGTGTTTACTGAGCATTAGAAACTATTATCATCACATTCAAACTGTTCCCAGTTTTGGTTATTGTCTTAAAACAATGTGAAAGTTTAGCTGTTACAAAATAACTCATTGTGACACAGCCCTTTACTGAAAAATTGGATAATAGTAGATCAAATCATGTTTCCTAAAATACTCTCAAATAGTGTATTTCAGTAGAATAGGGCTAGCTAGTTCATTCACAATAAGTTCATGCAACATTACAGAGAGGCCCGATTTAATCCTTTGGTGTTTGAGGTCACATTCACTTCCAGAGTAACTAACCCATGTTTCTAGACAATATATTTCATTCAGAAAATATTTGTGTCATGCTGTTATGTGCTGGGCACTGTAACATACTGGGAATGAGATGAGAGTGAACAAAACTCATGTCATCTGTCTCCAGAGAGCCTAGGGTCTTACAAGGGAGAGGTACCTATTAATAAAATAAAGACGAATAATAGGTAGTGATTATTGGGTGAATGCTTACTGTGTGCTGGGTAGGCAGTGTCTTAAGTGTTTTACATTTAACGTGTTTAATCCTTACAACAACCTTCTATGTTGTAGGAATTATGAACATCCCCACTTTCCACAGGAAGGCCATGCAACCGGTAAGAAGCCAAGATGGGCTTCGAAATCGAGCTCAAGAGACATACTTTTAATCACTACATTTTACTCCTTCATAAGACTTGTTTAAAAAAATGAGAGGTATCATTTCAAATAAGTTCATTATTGTAATGATATTTCCATGAACCTAACTAAGGTAAAGGATATAAAGGAAGTACATTTGGAGTGACCTAGTCTGGGGATCAGGGAAGATTTTTTTAGGGAAGAGGTATCAGAACTGAAGTGGGAAGGATTGAATTAATTTTTATTTCATTCCCTCCAACCTGGTTATGCCCCACCTAATACTAGAATCTTCTTTTCAAAGGAATACAAATCCTCCTCATTGACAATTTGGTAGTTCATTTTTTTTCCTGACCTTTCCACTTTCCTACAATATAATCAATCTCTGGTATTGTTTAACATAATGCAGAGTTAGAACAAATAAATATGGGTCAGATGCACATAAAAAACTCTCTGAGTGGCCATGACATGTCTCAGGATAAATGTCAATTCAGGATGGATATGATACCTGCAATAATAACCCGAAGAAGTGAACAATATTAACTCCTATTCTTTTGTGATGCATTCTAGCCACTTGTAGATAAAGCCATAGTTTGGAGAGGAATTATCTAAGAAAATCAGATTGTATGATCGAGGCACTGGAAGAAATGACATTATAACATTTAATTTATGACACATTATTAGGAAAACATCCTTCCCTGCCCATGGGGCAAAGCACCAAAGCATAAGAATGTGCTGATAATGGTCATCGTAGGTTCCTTTGAAACAACAGTTCATCTAGTTCCCGGCGAGACCAGGAAGCTTCAGTTTCTTCTTTGGTCACAGATTTCAGTCTTCACCCAAATCCCTATCTAAAAATATAGAATACCACACACAGGGGAGACCAAGAGAAGGAAGGAGAATGATGTATTGCCAAATGACCACATCCAAGAGGACTGACCTCCTTTTTTTTTAAAACTTGCAGATGAAACTCACAGATTTCAGGAAAGAAATCGCAGACTTGTAATGAGGCAGGTGACTAAATCAGCAAATGAGAAACAAGAGACATCCCAATGGCAATTATTCAACAGCCACTGAAACTTGCAAAAGATGCCAGCATTTCTCAGGAGAATAAACAATCACGATGTTGAAAAGTCAGCTATGGAAATAGTATGTTACAAACATAGTGCAAAATTTCCCAGCAGTACATTTTGTCTTATGGCGTATAGCATTCTGCACAGCGGTCCACCAACAGCCCAGGGTTGTAACTGTATCAGCAGAAATGTCTTTAGTGCACTGCCCATGGTCATCATTAATGAACTGAACCAGGCACACACTGGCTAACTTAGTTATTATCAGCAGTAATTGTTTATGTCTGACAAGATAAAAATCATAAAATTCAAACCCAAATCCTATATACATCCATTTGCTCTACTTTATGGCTTGTTTACTGTCTGGTCCTGCACATATTTGTCACAATCAAGAGAGACCTCCCTTACAGTTGCCCTGGTGATACCTTCTCTATATGCTTTGAAAATACCCCTGATTGGCAGCTCCCAGAAATATGAAATAGATATAGATGGGAGTCATCTAATTAAGAAGTAAACTAATTACTAACATATTTATCTCTCAAGTTCAAGGAAACATTTCTAACACTACATAATGTGCATACAGTTTTAAGGTGATATCAAGGCAATCGTCTTCATTTCTAACTGTGACAATGCACCCTAACGACTTAAAATTAGTAGATAGTGAAATTTTCCTTCCTTCTTGGAATGCACGAAGCTCCTGGGAAAGGGTAATGTCCTTCCCTTCTTCATGTTTAATGCTTCTGATGAGGACAGTGGAAAGGAGAGGAGAATCACAAGTTGTGCATGCTTCTCTTCTGACAGTTCTTTGGCAAGACTTTCCCCTTAACAGCAAGCAGCTGCATGTTGCTGATTATCAGGTGAGGACAAGAGGGGGTTCTCAGTGCAAAAAGTGGGAAGAGGCAGTCCTGGGAGGTGCTGAATATGTAACAGACTTAAATAAAAAGAGAACGGCACATTCTACCATTTGGATAAACACTCTAAAATGAGTTCGCTGATGAGAATAAAATATTTTTCATTATAAAGTGTCCTGAGGCCACGTTGCCAGGGATTGAGTGCTAATAGTAGTTAATAAACAGATCACTAAGTGACTAATGCAATCTCATTTTAGAGTTTGTATGGCTAATTGAATTTTATGATTTTTCGGGGATTTAATATTATTTATTTGGGGAATGGAATGTCAAATGGTAGAGAGACTAGCATCATATGCCTTTTAAATATTTTTTCAAACAAGATAATGTGATTATTGTGGTGGCTTTATACGTAGAGCCAATTGAAGCATATTTTGTCCCACTGGCACTAGGGAACTATGTAACCAGGGAACTTAGTATTGCTAAGCCATCACGGGAGGAGAATACTCAGCATGAAATGAGAGATGGGGTATTGTGGCTTAGCCCCTCACCCCCAAAAATGAGCTCAAGGTCATAGATATATAGTAATGTGACCTAGGAATTATCTCTATGACACCCAGCATGATAAGGTTCTATTTATATAATTATAATTAATAAGGAATAAACCATTTTGTTTTAGAGATATAGAGTTAAATTTAATATCTGTTAACAGCATAAATCTTCAGAAATAATGGAATAATGATTTCTAAGGCTAGCCTGGCATTTTCATACAGGATGAGTGAGCCTCTGGCTCCAAACTTATACTATCTCCAAGAATTTCTCCCAGACTTTTATTAAAAGTCCTCAAAGTAACTATGTGGACTCATAAAAATTTTTGCAGTAAATTCACAACACGGATATAGAATATATTTCATGAATCTCACATAATAGTAGAAAGCTCAAAATTAAACTTGTAACTGCTGTAAATGTTTTCAAAAACCTCTGAAGAGGATTGATCCTAACACGCAGGCCATTTCAAATGCTCCCACAACCCCTGGCAATGCACTCACTCTTCCAACAGCCCGTTCATATTTTCCCAGCCATATCCTGGGCTGCAATTCGTATTTTTTCTTTTGAAATCGATTTTCCCTAGCATTTTAAAACATTTAAAAATGTTTTAAATTTTTAGAGACCAGTTATGAGTAAGGGAAGCTAATAGTAAAAATGTTAATATGTATTCAAGGTCAAATACATTTCAGAAGATTCTAACAATCTTTTTCAGATTAGAAAAAACAAGATTCACTTAGCATAATGCTCTCCAGTTCCATCCATGCTGTCGCAAAGGATAGGAGCTCCTTCTTTCTTTCTGCTGCATGGAATTCCATTGTGTAAATGTACCGTAGTTTTTGGATCCATTCATTTACTGATGGGCACCTAGGTTGCTTCCAGCACTTGGCTATTGTAAATCGTGCTATGAAAGACAAATACCATATGATCTCACCTTTAGCAGGAACCTAAACATCAAAACAAACAAGCAAAATATAACGAAAGACACTGAAATAGAGAACAGGTTGACAGTGTCCAGAGGGGAGAGGAGAGGGGATTTCAGGGGAAAAAAGGAAGGGTTTACAGGAACAAGTATAAAAGACACATGGACAAAAACTAGGGGGGGTGTGGAAACGAGAGGGAGTGGGGGAGGGCTAGGTGGGTGGGCTGGGATGGGAGTAAAAGACAGAAAACTGTACTTGAACAACAATTAAAATAAAAAAATACCCCCCACAAGATTCATTATTTATTCATCTCAACAGCTTCAGATGTTGATATCATTTTCAGATGCCAAAGGGAAAATCTAGAGGCAGCTTTAAGGAATCTATCATTTATTGAAACAGAGTACAACTTTCTGCTATTGGGATCTTTGGTAGATTATCCTTGGTTTTGTTTAGGCAGAGGAGCCTGTGATTCAAGTCTTAGGACAGGAGTCAGGACCTTTTGATTCTGAGGTTGGTACTATAGCAGCTCACACTCTCACTATCTAAGAAAAAAACTCTAAATTTGCAGGGATTTAGATAACAGATGACTGGGCTAAATATCAGAAAATTTCATTTTACTACTTGCTCAGTAAAACAGTGTATCTGAGGCTCAGTTTCTTTATTACTTTGTAACTTGGGGGAGTAATATTTTCCTCCTAGAGTTGTTGTAGTTTGTTATGTGTATCTAAGGTTGTGTGAGCTGAAATTACTTTGTAAATTGTAAAATCCTCATCAAATGAGAGTTTGTATTATATAGATACAAAAAAGGTTCATACCCTATATGTAGGATGTAAAGGAAATGACACTCTATTGCAGCTCCAAACTGTACTTATTCCTCTTATAGTTATGAAACAGTCTGTTAGACAATGTAGAAATAGTATTTTTATGATCTTTTGTATCTATAATATGAGGATGTAAATGGCCTTTAAAAAATGTTGTTTAAATATCTCAAATTTAAACTTATTCTCTCTATATAATGTCTCTTTTACCATTACTCTTTTAAATTGTTTTTCATGGAAATCCTTTGTTTTAGAAAACTCTGAATGAATCCCAGTAATTTGGGAGGCTGTGAGAAGGAACTATGAAGAGGTTAGGTTTTGTGTATTGGAAATATCAGTCTAGTCTCTTTAAAAAATGGTTTGGTATGTCTAGGTAAGTGATAATTGGGAGTCTAGACAGAATTGGGGTGGGTGAGTGGAAACTAAGCAGTTAAGATAATTAATGATCTAGGCCTCAACTATCGAAAAATCTTAAATGATGAATAATAGTGATTATGTATTCCAACCAAATTTTCTTTCTTTTTTTAAAGTATTTTATTAAAGACCAAAACCTTAGATAAGATGACTTTCATCTCTTGAAGTTCAATGAATTCTTTTTCCCTGCCAAACATTATTTTATTAGAAACATTTAGACACATTGAATATGAGTAATGAAGTTTGTCTATTTTATACAACCAAATTTTCTATGCCAGAGAATGCTTGTTATTTTTTTGAGTCTCAAGCATAAACACAAATTAGGACAAAAATTTATCATTGCATGGAGAATGTCAAAATACGTGCAAATTTTAGGAACCTTTTGTAGGTGTCAGTGGGTAGATTAAGGTTTGGCAATGATTAATGCCCCAGGTCTATTCTCAAGAGCAATAATTTATTATCTAAACAGAGATTTCTAGTCTGGAGATCTGCTGTAAGCTGATACTTTCCAGTTTTGACCCTGTTCCATAGATCTATCTTGTAACTCAGAGATTTCTATTAATGGCAAAATTGTACAAATCCAAGCTACTAACGAAGCTACTGAGGAGAGTCAATCTCTAGTGGTGAGGTACCCAAGGGAGGAATTTTGCCAAACAATTACACTGACATTATGTGGCATAAAACCAATTGGCAACCAAGCATTGTCCTAGGCCATCTGAAAGACAAAGTAGATGGCCAAAGCAAACAATTCACATCAATATATTTTCTTCTAAATTTCATAGTGGCTGATTCAACTATCTGTTTAGTTCAGATGAACTGGAAAACTGCCCAGTCTCCACAGCTCTCAGCTGTTAGGCACACATGCCTAACACACTAAATTAAGTGTTGTGAAATAATAATTTCATTACTAATAAAATAAAATCAAACACTGTTGAGCAAAGAGATATTAATTACTCATAAATGCATCTCAGAATTAGAAGAAACTATACCACTGCCACCCATTATAGGAGGCGGTGCTGTGTAGAGGCTTTGGAGCTCCAAAGACTGAACTTGATTTCTGGCTGTGCCTCTGACTAGTCGAGTGACCTTAACCAAGTAACCTCTAATCTTCTCACAATAATATGAGGATAAATACATTAGCTACGAGAGAATATTTAATAAGAATGAAATGCGATGATGCATGATGCCTAGTGCATAGTCACAGTGCAATGAATGCCAGCAATCATTACTACTATTTTTTCAAAACCTTAGATTCTTTTTCCCTCCCAAACATTATTTTATTAGAAACATTTAGACATATTGAATATGGGTCATGAAGTTTGTCTATTCGAAGTCATCTAAGGAAGTGAGATAGATCCTTATCCATAGCTTGAGTCTCAGATACGGCTATTGTCTGTCAACTCCAAACCCACCTTGCTCTTCTCTGCTTTGGGATGCTGGAGCTAGTAGTCTACAAACCACATTCCTGTTTTGCCAGGGGGACCCTGGTGGGCTTTGCCAGTGAAGGCCACTGTGGGGGAGATGGCAAAGCTGAAGGAAGAGGAAGGACTTGCTTCCTCCGGTCTGCTTTCTGTTTGCTTCTTGTGGGTGTTTTGTTTGAAGTCCCTTTAAGCACCGCCCTAGCAATGCTTCTTCATCTCATCAGTGGTTTCTTTCCAGGAAAACAGCTAAATCCTGTGCAATGTTTCCAGTACTTGCAGAACCACTTTATCCTGTTAGTGAGGGGACTGGATCCGAGCACCGTAGGCCCTCCATGGAGCTCAGAGACACCATCACCAGCGGAACCACACTCCTTTTTCTCAAATATCTGAATTTCGGCTTCACGGAGCTTTTCCTCTAAGCTCCTAAATGTTAATCCAGCCTGTTCCTACTGATCCTCAGTTCCATGGGTGGTAACTGCTTCCAGGATTTGCTGTCTTCATACCATACAGGTCTCTTAAAATCCTTCCAATTATCTGACGAAACACTTTGTGTCTAGTTAATGAGTCATTATATTAAAGTTTCTCTCCTTAAATATCTGGTGTAGCTTCTATTTCCTGAATGGCACTCACTGACACATTTACTATCTTACAGTGTGTTGAATCACTTGGACACACAGCTTAGAAAGACCTTGGTTTTGAGCTAAACTTCCCTCCTAGTGACTATCACCCTTGGGGGCCCTAGGAACCACACAAAACTACTCCCTTCCTGGACTTCACTAGCTTAGCCAGGACTAGCATGTTTCAAACCAGTTACTACTGTGAAGTCACAGAATGAGGTGGAACAAGAGATGCGGTAGACAAGGCAGCCAGTAGGAAAGATCATGAAGGCATGGACAGAAATGAAATGATTGATTGCCTGTTCAGACCGAAATTACAGTGATGGATCACCATGCAAGGACTTATCCATAAAACTCCAATAAAACTCAGGAACTGATCTGATGCAGCATTCTACAACTTCCCACTGAAGTATCAAATGAGACATAAAATATGAAAGCCCACAATCCTAAAAAACTCTTACTCACAATCAATTTATTGCTGGGGTGGAAGGGTAGTGCACAAACTGCAAGCTGGTGGAATCAGAGGAAGATAAATAATGTTGATAATTGTGTCTGGAACTAAAAGTAGCTAATATTTCTTTAATATGTAATATATATCAGGCATTTTGAAATTTTTTCTGTAAGTTATTTCATTTAACCTTTCTTAAAACTCAGGAAGTGAGATAGATCCTATTCTCCATATCTTATAGATAAGACACTAAGGCATGAGAGGGTAAGTGGTCTACCATAACACTTAACTAGTAAGAGGCAGGAATGGTATTTAAACTCAGTCATTCTGGGTCCTCTGGCTTTTTACTACTATGACTACTATTCCTTTCTTTCTACACTTTCTAACTTTAGTTCAGTTAGAAGCATCACCATGGCCCTTCTATCGCATGCATTCTGCTTTTTGAAGTAGTCAGAATAACATTCAATTACTTCACTCCTCTGATTAGTATTTTTATTCCTAAATTTAGATAAAAACTGCATCTCCAAGAGAAGTACGGGAAAAGTTTAATTCTCATAAGAAAAGCATCACAGAAGGTAGCAGAATCAGAAATCACCCCAGTAGACATGCAAACCAATAGGAGTGCTTTTTTTATTTTTCAAATCCTTCACTCAGTAGAGATCAGTATATAGAACATTTGGTTCAGATCAGTGATTCTCAGCCAAGTGGGAACAACAAGAAACACCTGGGAAATCTTACATACACAAGCCTACATCTCCTGAGATTCTGTGCCAGGAAGTCAAGGATGGAGCCCACATGTGTATTTTGAAAAGGCTGCCCAGGCTGAGGGACTGATTAAGAGCTACTGGTTCATATTATCAGAAAGCAACACAGCGGGGGAGTAGTGGCTAAAGTTTCTAACTTAGTTCAGTTAGAAGTGGCTTATTAGTGACAGCTAAAGACTTAGATTTGGAGGTGCCATGCAGAACAGCTTCATGTCCAGCTGTATTTATTAGAAGGAGATTCAGCGAGAACATAAGTGAATTCAAAGTAAGGCAATTAGTAATCTAAGCAGCCTGTTTGTTGGTAAACAGAGGCTTTAAATAGATTTCTCGTTATTCTAGAATAAGAACTCCACATACCCCATAAACAAACAAACAAATAAACAAAACCTGGGCCCTATACAAATGCTGTAGAACAGGCAAAGGAAAGGAAAGACATTCAGAAAATGATTTATTTTAGAGGCCAACAGAAAATGACCCCCCCACAAAGACACTGACATTTAAACAATAAACAAGATAACATGACTTTTATGAAATATGAGTAATTCACAGGAAGAGAACATGTTGAGATGAACAATAATAGGATTGAATGAAAAAGAATAGTGTTGCATGGAAAGAAACAAGAAAACTGAAAATTCAATAATAGATTTCAAATATGCTTGGGAGGCATAAAAGACATAATAAACACTGCAAAGTGGTGAATTCGGGATACGGAAGACCAACTCAAAAAGTCTTTCAGGATAGAGAACAAAGGCATCCAGATTTGTGAATAAGGAGAAAGCATGGTCAGGGCGGCATCTCAGCCTGTTCTCAGACGGTTCCAGTTTTATGTTTACTGTCCTGTGTAATCACTGACCACTGCCCTTTTCACTTTCAAAATTGTCCTGGCTTGGATGTAAACTGGTCACCTAAATGTGGCAGATGTCTTTAAGAATTATGGTGTACTTAAGAGAGAAACCAGAACCACAGAACAGAAGGACTAATCAAAGACAGATCTGAAGAAAAATTTTGTTTAAAAAATACTCAGCTGGATGGACTCACCTCACTCTGAGCAAACTCAATAAAAATGAACTGTACTTAGACACATCTGTCAAAATGTTTTAATAGAAAAACTGTCAAGCATTTGGGAAGAAAAGAAAAAAGCAAACTTCAAAGGGATAAATAGAAATATCACGGGTTTCTCATTTCTGCTGCATTAAATGCTCAAAAACAATAAAGTGATATCAAACTGAATTTGGGAAAGAACTTTATGCCTTGTCAATCTATAATTTGTAAGAAAAATAATGAAGATATGCTGAGATATACAAGGGTGTAGAAAATATACCCCATAAGACATAGATCTCTGGAAATACTCCAATTAATTAGCATGTATTTTCCGCTTCCAGAAATGTATGCTAAAGAAATAATCTACAAAGTGGACAATGAGTCTATAAACAAAGACATTTATTATGGAACATTTTATGACAAAAACTGTAAAAAGAACTTAAATGTCAACATTCTAGGGATATCCAAAAAGTCTGTGATACATTCAGTTAACGAAATAATGATGCCAGGCAGTACATGGCCGCTACTGGTCAGCAGAGCAGCTGGAAGGGAAACTGCTGTGGTCAAGGACATGCAGGGCAAAGCAGGGCTGCACTTGGATGAGATGAACAAGCTTGGGACGTTGGACCCAGAGATCATCCAGCAGACAGTGGAGCTCAAAGAAGAGTGCAAGGACTTTTGGGACAAAACTGGCCAAATTCAGAAAATAGTTGGTGGTTCAATTGAGGTTGTTGATCATCTTGGAAAAGAATCAGAAAATGAGATGAAAGTCACTGGTGCTTAGAACTTGCTCGAATCTATAGCAAAACAGAGAGAAGCCCAATAGCAGCGACTCTAAGCACTAATAGCAGAAAAGAAAAATGCACCTTGAAAGTTATTGGGTTGAATACAAAGTTTTGTATAAAGTAGAAGCAGAACAGAATGAATTTATTGACCAATTTATTTTTTTCAGAAATCAATTGAAATTTTCATTTTATAGCAGGAGGGCAATAAAAACAACAACAATGACAACAAAAACCTCTCCAAAAAAAACCTCTGTACCATTCCAGTGACTTTGACTAATGACCCAGGCAGGTCATGTGAGTTGCTGTGTCTGGAATGCAGCATCTCCAGGCAGGTCATGTGAGATGCTGTGTCTGGAATGCAGCATCTCTAAAGGCTATCAGACAAGTCGGGGGAGTTGTTTCAGGTGGCAGTGCCGGTCTGGGACCACTCAGAGGCCACAAAGGACTGGGTTTGCACATCTTGTATTCTTGGCCTGAACTAAGCAGTCTATAAACTTTGATCCTTTTTTGTAAATTCACAAAGCTTTGGAAGAAAAAGCAATGAAGTATTGTTTTTTAAAATAATAAATAAAATAAAATAATGGTGACAATGGGTTTCCCATAACATGGGAAAATACTAGCAATATCATGTCAAGTGAAAGAATCTGAATAAAAACTCCTCACATTTAAAGAACACGTTTTATGTAACAAATACTAGGAGAAGTATCTCAGCAAGTTAAGAGTGATTGTTTCTGCATTGAGATTAAGAAATTTTTTTCTAGGTTTTCATATTTTTCTGATTTTGTAACTAGAAAAAAACAACGAAACAGAGAAATATGATTTGTTTGAAGTTTGTGGTGATGTAAAAGACTCATGACATCATAGAAGTGAGCAAAGCAGAGTACAAAATTGATTGTATATTTATCATTTCAGAAGTTCATTCATTTATTTCCAAAACAGATATACGAGTGGCTACTATTTGCAGAAGACTGTTATGGGCCCTTGGATTATTATGGAAAATAAAACAGAAAACACTGACCTCCCGGAGATAAAAAACATGTATACAAGGAGACAAAAACTGGAGTGGAACGTATGTTAAGATGCTGAAATTACTAGTCTTTAAAATGGTAAATACATTTTTTCACATAATCATTACATTGTTTTTAACATATAAAATTATTATATTTTTAAAAAGTCAATGAAGCCCTGGCTGGTGTGGCTCTTTGGATTGAGTGCCAGCCATGAACCGAGAAGTTGCTGGTTCAATTCCCAGTCAGGGCACATGCCTGGGTTGCAGGCCAGGTCCCCCATTGGGGGCGTGTGAGAGGCAACTGATAGATATATCTCTCCCACATCATGTTTCTCTCCCTCTCTTCCTTCCTCCTTTCCTCTCTCTCTAAAAATAAATGAATAAAATCTTTAAAAAATAAAAGTAAAAAATAAAAAGTCGATGAATAATAGAGGGCCATAGGTAAGCAACCTTCCTAAACCAGAATATTATTAGCTTTTCCAGAATTATCCACAAGGATCCTCCAGACCATTTGCTTAGCATCTTCCTTTGTACCGGATTTAAAATCACTGAACCCACAGTAGTGCAAAGAAATCCAGTGATGAGATTCAAGGACATTTTTGTATTTTGAAATAACATTTCTTACAAGGCACTTTAATCACTTTGTCATCACTACCTTGTTAATTATCTCATCAAAGGAACATTATCAGTTTTCTTAAGAAAAAACCTACACACGCAAATATCAAGGGAGTTTGTCAGATTTTTTTTTGCCATGAGCTTGGTTTTTTTAGTGCCTGTTGAATTTTAGTGTAAGGGAACAGAGGCTTAAGCAAACAGCAAATAAGGGAGCCAGCATTTTCTTTTTAAAGGAGTACCTACTATATGTCACACGATGCTGCTAATCTGCCTGATATACACCATTCTGCTAATACCTCACTCTAAGTAGCTCATTATCTCTATTTTACTAAGGCTTCTAAGATTCATTTATGAGTATACCCGGAATGGATTACATCCATTATCTTTTAGTGTCTTCCTTTTTTTCTTGTTTTCTTACTTTCAAATGAGGCTGGCTACCTCTCCTTTACAATATGTACTTAATCTATCTCTTTCTAGCTGCCCCTTAAACCCACTGTATATGCTATAGCTACTGGCCTATGTCACCTTCTATCACTGAGCAAAGCATTGAGGTACTTCCGGTTAACGCTTCTCTACAACAAAGGCACTGACATTTCCTATTCCAAAAGTTTCATACTGGTAACCATCCAGCCCTAGCAGGCCTGCAGATTATTTTTAAAAATGTGAGTTACTCAATTAACTTGATGGGGGAACGCTTTCACAATGTGTAGTTGACTTTAGAACAGTGCAGTTTAAATTGGGTGGGTCTGCTTATATGCAAATTTAAAAATAAATACTGTAAATATATTTTCTCTTCCTTATGATTTTCTTAGTGATACTTTCTTTTCTATAACTTAGTTTATTGTAAGAATACAGTCTACAACATACATAGCATACAAAATATGTCTTGTCAACTATTCACGTTGTCAGTAAGGCTTCTAGCTAACAGTAGACTGTTAGTAGTTCAGTTTTGGGGGAGTCAAAAGGTGTACGTGAACTTTCAACTGCACAGGGTGTTGGTACCCCTACCCCCCATATTATTTAAAGGTTAACAGTATACATATATCAGATCATCTTATGTATACTTTAAATATATTGGTTTTATCTACTATAATTCAATAAAAATGAGTTTATTATCAACACTTCAAGGACATTTTTACATTAAAAAAACTACAGTCTAGCTTATTTGAAAAGCTACAGTTATCTGGCAATGTCCCCATGAGTTGGTTGCAGCTGAGGGGTGGCTGGCCAGCTGCCTCCTTTAGAAAGGTCAGACACCCTTCAGTCACCTACGAGTTTTATTACTCCCTACTGTATCGTCTGGGACTGCTTACTTCACATTTTCATTACCTTCCTGTCCCCCTTCAAGGCATCTGAGTCTGATACCTCTGCCCCAGGTCATTGCTTCTCAAACTGTACTGTGCAAATATGAATCCCCCGAGGAGTTTCTTCTTAACGCACACATTGGGCCATTGTACATAGTTTAGTGGAATTTAGTGAGGCCGAAAATCTACACTTAAAAAAACCGTCTAATTCAATTTTGTTTCAGGTGGCTCCTGGTCACCACTTGAAAATCACATTAGAGGAGACTCTTAGGATAATGTGGTCCCCAAATATACCCGGAATCACCTGTGGACACAATCACCTGTGGAGCTGTTTGTTTTTTAAGTAGATTTCTATGCTCCAGCTCCCTGGGCTCTAATTTGATGAGTCTGGGAATCTATATTCTGAAAATGATGTGGGTGTGACTAACACACGGAGGACCCGCACTCCAGGAAGCTGAGAGCCTAGGAAATCGTATTTGAGGAAGGAAAGGCAGTGAGTCCAGTGGGGAGCTCAGAAGGGAACTCAGTGTTCTTAGCAGATCTGAACTCTTGTCTGATTTCCTGATAGTGTGTTTGACGAGAGATGATGTGATAAAATGCAATTCCGGGCTTTTTCTCTTTTTCATTGATGATTATTTCCAGTAAATTTACATTTCATTAACTCTGGCTCTCTCTAATTTTACATGTCAAGAATTTTGGGCTTCAAAATACAGTGAAATTGGCTGGTGAGGGGAGGGGGTGGGAATTAGGGAAAGCTATGACTCAAAGACATGAGAACAATGTCCCTTTTCTGTCACTTGTAGCCTCCAGGAAATTGAAAACCAATTGAGGAACAATGAAGGACACGTGGAAAGTTCAATAGGGCAGTAGAAACAGGTTTTCTATTTCTTACAAAATCAATTTCCTGAAGGCCTTTCTCTTCCAGCTTTGTTCTACATAATAGTAAATTCTGGGTGGTCATGAACTCTATCCACCACAGTGAATGAAGACCCTTTTTTTCATAAGGCAGTACGTTTTCCTAGGTTCACATCACCCCACCTTGACAGATGGTGGGTTTCCACAGATGTTGCCTAGTTCTGTTACACTGGAAGGGATGGAAATGGGCCATTAATTGAGTTTAATCAACAGTCACTAAGCATCAATTATGAGCCACATACTGTGCTAGGAGCTTAAGGTTCTGTCTAGTGGAGAGTCACATGTTAACAAATAATTACACTGCTGTGCCATGGATCTGGACAAGAAAGAGGTACAGGTAGAAAAGTCGCACAGAAGTGGGAAGGAAAGGGTAGGGAGTGGTGGGAAGAGGGTGGCAGTGAACTGTGCACTGGTGATATTTGAGCAAAGGTTTGAGAGTTGAGTGGGAGTTTCAGGCAGACACAGGGCAAAGGGCATTCCAAGCGGTGAGAAGAGCATGTGCCATGGCTTGGGATGCCATTGTGCATTCAGGCCTCGCTGAGCACAGGGTACAAAGGATGAGGATTAGTATCCTGAAGAAATGAGAGTCCAGCAAGGCTCAGCTAATGAAAGGTCTTGCATGCTGCTTAGAATTCATCCCGTGGGTTAGAGTTTGGCAGAGTGCAGGTGGTTCATGGGAGAATTTAGGTCGTTCGGGGACCTGACATTAAATAACATTGAATCACAAAGTGAGGAAGCTAATCCCATTTCAATTAGCCCTTAATCCTTCTGTTAAATCAAGGAGAAAACCTCAGTTTGTCTTTAATACTTCTTTAACACCTGGAAATTTTCTCATTTAAAAAAGGGCTCAGGCAAGGCTACCTAGCTAAAATTGTTTTGATTTTGTGGTGTACTTATTTCTACAGTTAACTTCTAATTGTGGCAAGGGGTTTTCATTAATGTCATGATGGGAAGATTTTTTAAACATAAATTTATTTAAGTAAAACATTAATTTTCAAAATTAATAGAATAGACGATGCAGAGAGATACGGCAAACATTAGGAAGGTGGTACGTGAGTACCAGGCATCCCTGAGTTCAGAGAACAATGCCCTTGTTCCCAGGGAGCAGTGAATGGGTTTAAGCAGCGTGGCAGGCTGGTTTTCCTTCTGACAGCAGCGTGGAGAACGTCATGTAACCTCAAGAATGGAGGCAGAGAAGTCAGAAAGGAGGTCATGGCAATACTGTGGCGGAGACCATGTGGCCCCGGTGCATCCTGCTGGTTCGTTCCTGATCTTTCCTAGTGCTCCTTTGCATGAAGGAAATCCTGAACTTCTGGCCTGGGGTGTGGCTGAATCCTGGTGCAGATGCAAGGATCTTGACCTGGTTGCTGCCCAGCAAGTGTCAGGAGGCAGATTTGGAATGAAGGTTTCAATGCAATTTAATTATTTTCCAGTGACCCAACCTAGCGTGAGGTATCATTTAGAACCAGATACCATCTCACAAATCTTCCCTAATCTATTTCATGGACAGAAGCAGGCAATCTTAGCTTTTGTGTTTGGTTTCCAAAGCGTCTCTCTCATTCTCATCTGTGTTCTGGCTGTGCTCCTCCTACCCCACCAGCTCCTTAAACTCCTTCCTTCCCTCTATGACGGGCACCTGCCCGGGGGCATTTAGTACCCAGGAAGTGGGAAACGCTCCTCTCCAGGCCTTCCTTTCCTGCTCCTGCAGACCCTTCAGGGATTTCAGTGCGACCACTCAGGTTCAAAGCAGGAATCTAGAACAAGGGTTCCTCCTTTCAAATTAGTTCTGGGGAAGGAATGTTCTGGCTCCCAACATTGGAGTGGGAATGTTTTCCTGAAGGAAAAGCTGTTTCAGTAAAAATACTTCTAACCTGTTTTATTAACATTTGAATTTACAAAGTGTTTTTATGTCTATTAAGTCACTGAGACCCATACCAATTCTTTAAAATAGCACAGTAGGCACTCCATGAATACCTCCTTAATGACTATGATTCATCATAGAGGAAACTGGGGCTCAGAGAGGTTTCCCAAGGCTGTGCGGGTGAGCCTGGGACCGTCACCTGAAGCCGGATCTTCTGGTTTCTGTCCTCCCTTTACATCCCCTTGGTCTCAAGCAGAAAGAACGAGTTACAGACAGTGTTTAGCATCTACAGAACTATTAATACCATAATTCTGCTATATTATGGGTCAAATAGGCTTTTCAGCCTGGTCTGAGGTCTTATAATAGTCGCAGATAACATTGTTTCGATGGAAAAATCAATTCTGAATCAGAGCTTAATTCATCTGCAGATCGTTACAACTTGGGTGTCTATCTTGTCTTTCTATATAAATATATAATAGAAAAATGTTTTTTAAGATGGTGATTTACATTTCTCAATAAAAATATCACACACATATTTCTATTCTGAGAGATGTTTTTGGGGCACCTCTATCTTAACAGAATGCCACAAACTGGAAAGAATTATTAGCACAGGTTTGTGGAAGACCGTGAGGACCAGGTTCTGTGTGTTCGCTAATGATTATTGGCCTGTGTTTCTCTGGCTTCGGGGGAGGCACACACGAATCTTGAGATGAGATGGAATGCTTTTTTGAACTATACTCACAAAATCTGGAGAATCTGATACATTCTCTTAAGGGTGTGAACCCTGTTCCAATGGTGCAAATTACTCTTGTAGTGAAGCACTGATGATAAAGTGTGTGTTCACCCCCAGGAAAGTTGGGGTATGGGAAAATAATGATAACGTTGTCACAGTAAAACAAAATGACTTTTGAGCAAGAGAGTGGCATGAAGCTCAGTGCATTATACTTGATATGTGTTCGTGGAATGAATGAAAAGGAATAAATAAGTGAAACCTGCTTTGTGTTAGGAAGATTTATCTGGCATCAGTGTGCAGAATGGTTTGGGGCACATATAAACCTAGATATTTAAAGGCTGCTCAAGAGTACTGGTGAGAGGAATTAAGGTCTTTTGAAAATAAGGAAGAAGGATGGAGATATGAGAAATATATGCAGGCATTCGACAGAGCCTAGTAAGGAGAAAAGGGAGAAGTCGAAGATGTTATCAGAAATCTTGTTATAGATGAGAAGGAACACCATCTTAGGAGATCTCTACATATTTTGAGCTTAAGATGAGGCTGAGAGAGATAACTGCAAATTCCAGTTTGAAATTTCTGGTGTTGTCACATGTGAAAAGACAAATTCAGGAATCTAAACCTTGAAAAATACCCCTCTGTGAGTATACAAGGTCTTGTTATTGCCTCGCTATTGACATTTCCTTCTTTGAAGTTGCACCCAATAACAAATCTGAAATGAATAGTGCTAAGGATAGCCCAGTCATTCATTTACTCAATAACTATTGCTATGCTCATTCCTACCTCTGGGCCTTTACACCTTTATTCTCTTTGCTTGTAATGCTCTTCCCTCAGAAACATGCATGGGTCACTCCTTACTTCATTCTCTGCTCAAACATCACCTCTTCAAACAAGCCTTATTGACTAACTGTAGTCATTCTCCAACCCTTTACCCTTTCTCTGTCGCACTTGCTTCTATTTAATAATACCGTATTATATACTTATGTGTTTGCGTGTCTTATTATCCACCTCCCCCACCAAAATGTAAGCTCTTTGAAGTTTTGATGTTCTATTCATTGCTCTGTTCTAAGGTTTCCATTGAGAACTTAACTCAGGAGCTGGCCACTACCGACTGGATTAAGGAGGGACAGTAACTTGGGGGTGGAGATGGAAACAATCTACAGGAGTTGAGCCAAGCAGATGTCTGGAGAAGGTAAACTAAGGGCAATAACAACCATAGTCAGATGATTTGATGAGAGTTACAAAGTGGGAAAAAGAGAGTAGCTGCCCTAATCCTCTCTGGTGGTACAGCCCAGCTACTTGCTTCATGCAGTTCCAAGCCTTTTCATTTTCTGGTAGTTTTTCAGCACAAACCCCTTGTTGCTGAGCTGAATGGAGTTTCTGTTCCTTGAAACTGCATGTCTTTAGTCAGCAATAGAACTGTCCCACAGAACTTTCTGTGAAGACGGAGAATCGTGTATACCTGCACTGTCAGACAGTGGCCACTTCCCACGGGTGGCCATTGAGCATTGGGAATGGGGTTAGAGTGCTTGAGAAACGGATGTAAGTTTTCTGTCATTTTAAAGAACTTAAACTTCAGTACTTATAGGAGGTTGGTAGCTGTCATGTTGGACAGCACGGTGCTATGATTACTGCTACTCCAAGGGGTCAGGGACAAAGAGAACAACCACTAGAACACAATGAAGGAGCCAAAAATACAGACGAAACCATGATGGTATCACAGAACTCCAGCAGCAAGTGTTACCCAGCTCCACAAACTGCGGGAATAACAGGGGCGGGCGAGCCCGGCCAAGTCCCACTTGCAGCAGCGTTAGTGATTTTGTATCAGGAAAAACCAGAATTCAAACAACAGGGGTTAGACTGATCATACAACAATCCAGTCAAAGGCAAAGTATCTAGCCATCAAAAATAATGGGGAAATATTAATGATGTTGATCTTTATAATATATAGATAAGTTAAAAATGTGATAATATAGCATGGCCCCAATTTTATGACTCATACTTTTATGTCTTCTAGATCTCTAGATCTAGATCTTCTAGTTTTGGGTCTGTAATTTTTATTTTATTCTTTGTAATTTTATTCATTTTCAGAATTATCTACACAGAACATAAAATTTATATATAATTGGAAATAAAAGAACAAATGCTATACTTAACACAATAAATGGCTGCAACTCTTCCCATTATGAACCTGATAATTATAAATACAGCTACTAAAATATTAACCAACTAGATTTCTAAAGTTAGCAAGAGTCATGCACAATTTTCTCCTGACCCCTCCAGATGCACACCTTGAGATGTCTTAATTGTTTATAACTGCAGTTATAAGATATGCTGGCAGAATAAAAATATTGTTGAATCTTTTTAGGAGGCAGGAGTAACCTACATCCATGGATTAACCTACATCTATCCACTGTCAAAAGACCAGGAAAGGGACTAAAGGTGTCTTGGAGTCACTTGCCTTTCTTTTGAGGTTGGATTCTTAGGATGCTTTCATTTAAAGCTATGTTTTAGGAACCACTAGATGGCTCTCTTGTGCCTGGGACCGGGAGAAGGCACATTGGATGAATTCAGGTATGGACTTATCATTCATTTTCAGGGATACAATGAAGCATTTCTTTATGTGCATAACACAATGTGTGATGTGGTTGAAATTAATTCCATGTATAGCACCAACATAATAACAGCTCTCTGTCTGTACCTATTAAATTTACCATATACAGAAGCAAATTCTTTAATGAAATTCTTAAGTACCTCTTGTTGGGACTGAGCAAGTAAATTTTATACCTGAGACAGATTGTGATTCTATTAGTTAAAGATATTCTGAGCATCTAGCTTCTTTTATGAAAATTTTTTTTTCATTTGACCTAGAGAATACAAACCCAACTTTGGATGACTTTGAGTTGAGGCTTTTGATAGAAAGACATAAATTATATGCAGGTTGCACAATCATCAAAGTGCTTCATAGTAAAAGTTCAGCTAATGACCACCCCTGATTGAGAGGACAGTAGTGGCAACTCATTTGTAAGTCATTTCGAAGAATGCCACTCAAAGATCCAGGCAGAGCTATCTTTAGAACTGTACAGACTCAGCCGCTTTGCAGAGTGATGACAATATAAAGCTAAATATAAAGAAAAATCCTACCTTTTAATGTAGAAATACCATCAACTCTGAGTTCCCAGCCTTCAAAAAGCCATGCCAACTAGTTTTCTTTAAAAATTAAAAAAAAAAAAAGATTTTGCTTTCTTCTATTCTTTGATGCCAATGCTCAGCTGGAGTGACAATAAAGCTTTAATTGTCTCGACTGTTTCTAAAATATTTAAACCATTCCAGCCCTGAGAGAACAAAGGCATCAAAATGTTACTCAAGGTGATCTGAGGGTGCTGTGGCGTAGTAATGCATATGCATTACTTTTATGATCAGAAAACAATACACGTTTAACAAGTCCCTCAAAGTTTATCAATCAAACAATTTTGGTATAGTCAGCATTCAATAAAACACAGAGTTTGCTTTATGGGTATCATTCTCCTATAAGCCTTAGTATATTATAAGGCTGTTGTCCTTTAAACCATGAGTTAATATATATCATGAGTCAGCTACATTAGCACAGAGGAAGCCTGTATGAAAGAGGAGATACTTCTGAATCTTTAATCCACAGCAAGTCAGACTCTGCCCTTCCTAACAACCCCTGTTTCCCCTAAGAAGCCCACAACATCAGTTGGGTCATGGGTACAAGTGGGTGGGGTCACTCTACCTTAAAAGACCCAAGCTCTCCCTCTCTTATTATTTTTTTCTGTTGTCCAGCTGCATGACATACAAGCCGAAGCAAAATGTGCTCCGTAGGGTAACCTGGGCCAGGTCACCCTCTCTTTTTCACTCCTCCAGGCATGAGTCTGTGCCACAAAGTGTATTAGTCTTTAATGCAGCTGTAACAAATCACCACAAACTTAGTGATCTACAACAAGACAAATTTATTCTCTTACTACTATGATGGGAGTGCATAAGTCTGATGTCAGTTTCATACTGGGCTAACATCAAGGTGTTGGTAGGGCTGCACTTTTTATGGAGTCTCTGAGAAAATCATTCAGAAAAAAAACCTTGAAAAAAACCTCATGAAAAAAAACCTGTCATTTAGTTCCTAGTAGCTGCCCGTTTTCCTTGGCTGTGGGCCCTTCTTCCATCCTGAAGGTGCGTCACCCCAGGTCTCTGTTTTCATCATTGTGTCGTCACAATGACGTCTCCTCACACACTTCTTCCCGCGTCACATTTACGAAGAGCCTGTGACTTTTCTGGGTCCACCTGGATGTTCCAGGACACCCTCCCTCCGTCATGATGCTTAACGTAATCAGAGCCGCAAAGCCCCTTTTACCGTAGAAGGTAACATATTCACAGGTTCTGGGGAGTTGGACATAAACATCTCTGGGAGACCACGGTCCAGCCTACCACAGCAGAGTCAGCTAACTCCTGGTCTCCCAGAACCCATACGTCTAGTTCACAATTTTTTTTGCCACTTTCTTTCTTTTATTTGCCTGGACATAAGGTAGTAGATGTCAACGATTAGAATAAAAAAATGTTACAGAAACCTGACACCCAGGCCATAGGTTCTAACTCCATATTTTTCTGATGAGGCATTAAAGACTAGACATCAATGCATCTATTAATGAAGTAAGACTGTCATTTCCACTCTTGGATTCCTTAGGTTTAGATTCTGGGAGGCTCCAGTGAGAACTTAGGGTAGTAGCTGAGGTAAGACTTGTGAATTCCTCACTAACACCAGCTAACAGAAATAGACCAGTATTCTTAATGTGACTGCTCCAAAGATCTAATTATTCAGAACCCATACAAAGGAGCAACTAGTTGAAATATGACTTCAAAAGCCATTTCATTGTTGGTTAACTTTTTACACCCCTACCCTTCAGTGGATTGGAACTCGAACTTAAGTGGGGTTTCAACACAGCAGATTTCTTCATTGTTTTCTTTGGGTTGCTCCACTGGAGCTGGATTTTCTAAGCCTAAACAGCACATACATATTGAAAGTTCATATACAAGCACTCTGGGACACCATCTAAGAATGCTTGTGTTCCTATTGTAATTATTTTTTATTAATGCCATGTCAACACATCTACACTTTGTGCTAATAATCACTACCATAATAAAAACACATTATGCTCTAAGGTACTTTGCCATCGTGTATGACAACATCATGTATAACACCATTACATATGATTGTCCTCAATGTAACTTTGAGATATTCACATTCTATGCATCGAGAAACTGAGGCCAGGATATCAGCAATGTTCCCCAAAGTTAGTATGCCTAGAAAGCTGCAGAGCTAAGATTCAGACATAAGTCTGCGCTTCTCAAAAACCTGTTCTCTTCCTTCTATTTCTTCCATTAATATGCTATTATTGTCTCTCTACAAAATGAAGATAATAATACTATGTCCTGTTCACCTCACAAAGTAGTTGTGAGGATAAATGAAAAAAAAATAGAAATGTGTGTGAAAGGACTTTGATACATTTAAACATACTGTGCAATGTAGTTTTTCCTGAAATGTGTATTTTCATATTGAAGTATTAAAAGCATTGGTGAGGAAATGGGAAGGTAACATCTTTTTTCTTATTATTTTTAATTGAATAGGTAATACATTCTTATTTTTAGAAAAGTAGAAGCATGGATAGAGCAAAATGTGGATTTCTATCATCTAGTTATAATCACTGTTAACATTTTTAAAATAAAATCCTGGACTTTATACAGGTGGGGCAAAAGTAGGTTTTACAGTGGTTAATATGGAAAAATAACACAAGTAATAAACAATAATACAAAAACAAACTCTGTATTTCACATAGTACAACTATAAACCTACTTTTGCCAAACCCTGTATTTTGTAGGTCACGTTTTACATACACTTTTTTTCTCTCCGTGTCAATGAATTTTTTAAATTTTGAATGAATTGTGTTCCATTGTAATAATATAACTCATTTAATTAAATTCGCATTATTGGATATTTAGTGTGAAATATTCTTTTAATAATCAAACCTGAAAGTAGATCTCATTTATCCTTTTTTCTGGCATAATTCAAAAGCACTGATGGATCCAGTCTGTTTTTGGATTGTAGGCTAATAAATATACTAAATTCAGAAAGAGTTATTTGTCTTTCTCTTCTCGTTGACTTCTCCTTTCTACGATGCATAGCTCTTTCCAGCACTGTGTGTGGTCTATAAACATTGTTATCTGCCCCAGAGGGCAGCTTGGAGGGTTACAGGAGCACATTTGTGAAAAAGCCTTAAAAAACATAAATGCTACAAAAATATGTATGATTGAGTTTTTCCTCTATCCATGTCTCACATGAATAGTTAGGAGGCATGTTTCAGCCTAAAAAAGAAGTCCCCCTGCTTCGTTCTTTACCACTCGAACCTTGAAGGCTCACATCCATCAGTAGGCCATCCTGGCCAACCAGATACTCGGCTTTCATTGTTGGCATTAATACCAGCCCAGGCTGGCACCTGCTCCCTCACTGTAGAAGATCAAACACAGTCTCCCCTGAAAGTGTCTGAATCTTACACATCCAGATAGATCTGAGCATCTGGCTGAGGTGTTACCTGGGGGAAGAGGCAGGAGGTGGCAGATGGCTGGCTTACTCCTTGCTCACTTTCCCCATCGCTCTGTTCTCCCACCATCCTATAAAGGAAGGATCTGAGAAACACATATGAGTGACTTAATTTCTATTAGTTTTTTATTCGTGTATTCTCTTGAAAAGCAATGTGGCAGATGCTGAGATATTCTCTCCCTTTTTGCCTAGTTTTATAGAGATGGCATCATATTTTTGGTGATGTATTATTCCTCTACTCTTCTGTGTATGTCAGTGGGAGTAGATAGAATGGGCGGGAGAAAAGACAATGAGATTCCCACCTCTACATTTAGTTGGGCCACTATGATAAACAATCGCTTGCTATGAGAAGCCCCATTTAACTGTAGTTAAATGTACTCAATAGTACTCAAGGCTAATAGTACTCAAGGTAGCTGCTTTGCAAATTGTTGTCTCTCCATGTTGGGATAAGGAGCTTGTGCTATTATAAACCGACAGACTGCTTTCTTCATGAAGAAAGACATGCTGTGAAAATAATGTAGGATGAGCCAAACAGTGTGCTTAGGGGTATAGTAAGTGGCCCTGGGGGTGGAGAGAGAGGTTCAACTGTGTGGCCAGAATCTCATGAACGCTCCACTATGAGTGTGTGTATGGGAGAAACTTATGATCAATGTGAAAGACCAACATTTCTGAGAAATCCTGGGCATTGTGCTGAAGCTTCTAATATGGCATGCCTTCCACTTTTAGGCAAGAATGCAACCTACTTAGGAACTCAGTTCTTTTTTTCTTCTTTATTGTGTGTGTATGAATCCACTCTTTTTCTAAAGAGAAAGGAAATGAAGAAGTGGGTAGAGAATAAAGTGACTACACTGTGGCAGGCACAAAGAAAAGTGGGTGAGACAGACTAATTGCCTAATGAATAGTGTCTGCTAGTCTCCTCTTTTTTATTTACCTAGAAAAAGTAAATTAATATGGTAAAGAAAAATTCCCAAACTAACAATAAAAACTTCCAAATTAAGCCTAGGTTTTAGTTCTTTAAGGGGAACCTGTAAAAGATCACTGCTAAGAAAAGTTTTGCATCACTTGACATTTAATTTGAAATCGTTTATCTTCAAGTCAGCAATAATTAGGTGCTACTATCAGCCATTCATCATGAATTGCAGAATACATTTCCTCCAGCGAGAGAACAGCGCTTAGCATGGAGCAAGTCAAGGAAAGCCAACACGATTGAAAGCAGATGTTTTAGAAATAAATGTCCTTTACTTATCCCCTCACGAGGCACTGAAGTTCTGTAGTGGTATCATTGTTCTGTCCCCTGTACCATACAGAAGTGGCGCTGTGCTAGCCAAATTCTAATAAAGAGTCTTCAGTACTTAGCCATGTATCACCAAGAAAATGGACCATCTAAGGCACTTGTATTGCTATGGGAATAAATATATATTAATTAGTATGTATGGCTCATGAGACAGACAAATTATGGATGGCACCTCCAACAAGAGTTGAAAATAGTCATGTAGTCACTTTTTAATTGCATGAGTTTGGATCTAAGCCAATTATATTACTCCATTGACTGCCTAATGAAACCAATATGGAATTAACAGGAGATACACATTTTAGAAAGAAATGTGTGTTTGTCACTACCTCAGCAGGTTCATTTTAATAAGTTAACTTTGGAGATCCTATACAAAACCCCTACAAGAAAAAAAAATACTATGGGGAGGGAAGAAAAAGGTGGAACAAGTATAGAAACTTAATATAACTTACATGTAAATATAACTGGATCCAAGGGCAACATCTGTATTTAAGGTCGTGGAAGAGAATTTAGAACTAGTAATGTAAGTTAGCCTCAAGTAGAGGTTTGAGTGTGGTGGTAAACTCAGAATTTTTTGGATGCAAACGTGTTTTGACCCTAACCTACATGTAATGGTGCTTTAAACTTTTATTACGTTGTGATAATACACGTAGGGTTTCACAAGTGGGTAGTCAAGTACCTATTTTACTTTCCATGCATTTCCCTGCTTGAAGAAAGTTGATTCGATCCAAGCTGATGATCTATCTGTGTTTATGTTTTGAATAAATAGTATATTGAAATAAAACTAGTATGCTTTTCTCAGGGGTTTTATTATAGCAGTGGTTTCTCCTTCCATCCGGAACTTGTGGCAGGGTACCCCAAACTCCATTATTTATTAGGTAAAGCCTTCCCATGAGAGAAATCAACAGCTCAGATGGGAGAGAAAACACTGCTGCTACTCCTTCTCTAAAAGCAATTTTGATTTGTCTGAATAAGAGGCACAATTTCATTTCCCCTGGTTGGGTAGACAAGTCTACTGTCTTCTGGAATCCTTTCTTCAGGCACTGGCACAACCGACAATTCAGGTCCCTGGGCGGTCAGCTCTAATTAAGTCAATTTCATTCAATGTGTAAAATGACTTCAACATTCTTTTATATAGAGAGTTTTTTTTTTTAAATCACACCAGTGTATTAGAGCAAGGTCCATTTTTGAGAAGCAAGATCAGTTATTATTTGTGCGGAGAGCAGTTTATGGTCAAAACGCTAAAATTATATGGCAGTGACTTGGCATTGGGTTGGACATTCTTAGTACACATTATAGAATGACATTTAAATGACATATTAAAGTCAGACGAGTTAGATACGTTTGAATTTAAAATACAAAGATACATGAAAGAAAATGCCCTCAGTTAGGCAAACTAGATTTGAGTTAATAATAATGTCTCCCTTTCAAGATGTGTGCCATGAAAATAACAGTGATCAGAGTGATTTCAAGTAACTTTCCAAACTGAAATACAGAAGTACGTGTGCTTGGCAGAGTATTTGTCTTATTGTCTGCTTGTAAAGACTGTCCCTAGAGGACTTTGTTCCCCTAGGGTTCCTTCAGCTTTGAAGCCTGATGCTAGATGCTCCTTCAGGGTTTACTCTGGTCCCCCTGCTGTAACATGCTGTGCACTGCACAAACCCATCAGGGAACACAGACAATTTTTTCCTTCCAACCAAGGAACACTAATTTGGGGGGAATTTTTTGCTATTTAGGAATCGTGCCAAACAATCTACAAATGGAGAGGAGTCTGGAGACTGTGGACAGTATCGGCAGCTTCTGAAATATTAGATAATGAAGAAGCAATGAGGAGAAGCAAGTGATGCTGACTTGTGCATTTCATTAGATCTGATTCTGCATACATATTAATAATGATGTTCCCCCACGGATGCAATTTCATGTTTATAACACTTTGGCCATTGGCAGCATTGTGCACCTTGTTTTCCATGCCTTCCCATCTGCTGCCTACAGTCATTCAGATTCAGGTGACGGAAATATTTCAGATAAAAGTTAATTAGCTTGCACTCTGCAGATCGAATCTCTATAGTTCAGCATGAAACAGGAATCTTCTGGGCAACTGCCAAAAGTAGCTTGTGCCCACCCTTCCTAAGATTAAAAAAAAGATGTAAGATCCATTTTTCCAGGAAAATAAATTTTTAGTACTCTGTTGACATTTTATGCATGGATTCTAGGAAACTTTTGATATTTTCCTGTACTCATTTTCATGTATTTTTTGAAAGAAGAGAGATTGGTAATATTTTTTTTCTAGTGAAGGGAATAGAGTTAGAAATTTTCCAGTCTCTGGACTCTTCTACTAGCACATTGACCAATGTTGGTCAAGCCCCAGAACTTTCCTTAGTTCCTCAGTCTTTAAAATGGGACCAATACCACTTAGTGCCTACTTGTATCATTGTACTTTGTGAAAGGCTTAATGAATCTTGATATTTTGATACAAATAATACATAAAATGCAGAAGATGTCCACTGTTTAAAGGACCCTGCCCTCTTTATCACTGTCAACAGTTAAGTTCACAAATATCTTCTTTTACTGAAAATATACTTGAATTTTTTACCCATAGAAAACTGAATCACCACATTGTTCGTCCTTTATTTCTAGATAATTGACACAGAAATGGGCTGAACAGAGAGCAACAGCATATAGCCGGTCTCTGAGCCCAGGTCACACAAAAGAGGAGGTAGTCACGATTAATTAATCCCAATGACTCATCCCATCCGTTTTCACAGGATCACATAGTATTGCTAAGACTAATTAGCCGTTCTTCTTTACCTACTGCTTCCGAACTAGTTACAGATTTCTTATTTACTCGAAGGAATCGGAGGGATGCGCTTCCTTCCTTACACCATCGCCTAGGGCTCAGGCACACGGTCTAAAGAAGTCAGAGCAGATGCTGTGCTTTCCGCCACATGCTCTCTCAGGGTTCCCCCAGGGAGTGAAACTCGCGCAGTCAGGGATCCTCTATCCCCACCCCCGAGCTAGTCATTAGAACCCCATCGCTCTCCAAAATCTTGAATTCAGACATCTACTTCCGTCCGGCATCCACTAGGTTTCTCCCCGTTGGTCAAAACATCCATTTCCGCCCCCCCTTCCTTCCACCTGCTACCTTTCTCTCTCATTTTATTCCTATTCGCTCTTAAAATGTTTTATTTTACTTCTACCTACCACCTACGGATGCGGTCCAATCCTTAAACAGTATCGAAGTTGTAAATCCTAAAGTCCCTCTAGACTTAACCTGTTCCCCCTTATCCCCAACCCCCACGGCGGTACCAGCCCCCAGCGGCGCCCGCCTCCACTCTACTCGCCAGCGTCCTCTCACCTGACTCTCCCGTGGAAACTCCTGGCGCACGATGCTGATCACTGGAATGTGCAGGACGGAGCTGACCAAGTCCAGCTCCATCATTTCTCCCTGGCTCTGGGGGAAGGCGAGCAGCGCTGATACCCCTTGCACCACCACGGTGTGGCACACGCTCTGCAGAAAGGAGAAAGGGTCACTGCTCCACGGCGAGCTAGGGGAGGAGAAGGGCAAGAGCGGCAGATCGCCCAGGCCCGCCTCGATGGCCATCACTACTTCTAAAGACAGGTTGTAGGGCAGCAGCCCTTCCACGCGGTTCAGGTTGTCCACGGCGAAGAGGAGGGCGTCCCGAGGCCACAGGGTCTTGGCCCTGGCGCCCTCCCCGGGCTTCCGGGCACCCGGCAGCCCCCGGCCAGGCAAGGCGCTCCCCAACCAGCGAGCGCCGGGCCAGGAAGCCGGGGGCCGCCAAGTCCCTGGCTTGGGCTCATTCCTGTGGGCGCCTGCCCGGCTGCTGTCCGGAGCGCGGCTGGCTGCGCGGGGGGCTGTGATCCAGGGCTGCAAGTGCACCGCGCCGACCCTCACCGCGTGCCCAATGCGCTTGAGAATCTGGCAGGGCTGCGGGTGCGAGGAGGAGCCGGGCACCCCGGCCAGCACCAGTGCGCAGGGCGGCGGTAGCAGCAGACAGACCCTGCTCAGCAGCCACCACAAACTCAGTCTCCTCATTACTGAGACCCGCAGGGAGAAAGCGCGCCCCCTCCTGCGCCCGGCTCGCCCCCCTGCAGCCGCCGCCTAAGGTCTCCGCCCCCAGTTCCAGCGCACAGCTCACTCGCTGCGGTGAAGCGATCCCAGGAGCTGGAGTGGTCTCGGGGCCATCCAAGTGGCAGCCTAGGGCGCCCTCGGCAGCGTCAGATCCCGCTCCCGGGTCCGTGCGCCTCGCATCCTTTTCCCGCCCGGTCCTTGAGCGGAGCCGGGCAGACGGGCGGGCGGGTGCCGCTCACCCGCGGCTGGGGCGCCTGCCCCGCACCTGCCCCATCTGCGGGGCTGCTCGGGCGCTGCGTCTGGCCCCACGGGGAGGCTGGGCTGACAAGTCTCCAGAGTCCTAGGGGGCAGCTGTGACCGAGGAGGCAACGCGCTCACTTGGATTCTTTTCTCTTCCTTTTCCACCCAGGCGAGACCCACTTATTTCCTTGGGGTCGCGCAGGAGAAGGCGTTCACGCCCGGGGTGCGGAAAAGGAGCCAAATCCACCTCGCTCCACCGTGGGGCTCTCGCAGCGCTGGCTTCATTTTTCTTCTTCGCTCGTTTCTTCCTCCTTTCCTTTCGTCCTCTTTCCGCCCAGTCGCCGCCGCCGCCAGCTTCCTCGGAGGAGCGACGCGACTGGACAGCAAAGGGTGGTTCTGCTCCGAGCTCAAAGTTCTCCCCGCCTCAGCCGGCGCCTCCCTGTTGCTGAGCCCTGGCACCAGCCTGTCGCTTGGCTGCGCTAAACGCCCGCTGGTGGCGAGATTCCCCGGCAGCGATGCCTGCGCGCGCGGGGGAAAGTCCTCTCCCTTCAACGGTCAGGAGTCGTAGTTTGCAACATTCCCCGCGACCTCAGAGGCCAGGACGACGAGCAGCGGAGAATTCTGAATTCGGAATTGCGCCGGAGCAATCTGAAATCCAGCTGTTCACTGGGATAAATTCAAATAGGCTGTGACTTGAACGAACTTCTTTCTTTTGCACGTGTCGTTTTAAAGGTGTCTTGAGTTAAGGGCATTAAAGCAAGAATCGTGGACACATTTAATCCCCCAGTTCCTGTCTAGCTTGTGGGCTTCTGCAGATTTTAAGGATGCCTATGATTTTAGATGCTCATCATTAAAATAGTGAATTCAAAGCAATTATTTGATCAAGAAATTAAAGAGACGAAATACGTTTAGAGTTTCAAGCACAGTCAACAGCGTTTCCTAGATGAGACCAGGAGTTCTCTAGATCACCGGATTCTAGCAAGTTCTTCCATTTGCATGCAAAAACTGTGAGGTCAGTGGGTTACCATACGATCTTTTCCTTCATGATTTACATGATCTGGAATTAGAAGCAAAGGAGAAGCTTAAGGGCGGGTCTGTGGTTTTCACACTTGCAGTAAATTTCCTGCCACAGTATCATTTAGGAGAGTAAGGGCAGAGCAAGCACTGGGCATCAGCAATTCTGAATTTCAACACTGCTGCAAGAGGACCATGACCTTGGCAATTTATTTCACCTGACCTTCCCCTGTTATTGGATCTGTTAAAGTGTTATGCAAATACAGTTAGCTTTTAGCTCTGGACAGTTGCTTTGATTCCTGAGCTAAAGTTGCCACCAGGCTTTAAATCCTTGAGGCAAACAAGCTCTAGCTAAATAAAATTCCCAAGAAGGTTGCACAGTGAATGCTGTTTTCCTCAGACTTTTAAAGGCATCTCCGAGCAAACTTACCTGACACTCAGAATAGTTTACAAGGCTGGGGAGCCAGAGAAAAAAGGCTTCCAAGACAGAAAAGTGAAAATCATAGTAGAGGTTAAACTAGAGGAGAAAAGTTTCCTCCTGATTTCCTAGAGAGCATCCCTATACACGGACCTGAGTAAGGTGTGTGGAATTCCCTGGTCCTTATATTGCAGAAAGTGGAACCCTACCAATTCTGTGGTAAGGAGGTATAACTGTCTGTGTAGGAGTTTGTGTGTGCTGAGGACTATCACATTCCAGTTGGTGACCACGCCCCAGCGTGGTTCTCTTAAATTCTGGCATTACTTGTACATTCAAATGAGGTTCCCAAGAAAATAGGTGGTGATGAAGAATAGATAGATCTGATAGTGAGTAGTTAGACAGACAGGGGCGGAGCAGGAACAATAGACCCAGTACAGAAGGTCACCATGGCAGAAAGCCCTGGGGCGCCTAGCCAGGACAAAATTGGGAAAACAAGTATTGTAGGGTGGGACCTTGCCCTCAGGTTGACCTTTCCTTCCCTAGCTTATAAAGGTCCTGTGGTTTAGACCCCCTGACCTTTCATATTGCTGGTCATGCAGTTTGGACCCTCCTCTGACCTTTCCTCTCCCTGGCAAATTTCCAGCCATGTGGTGGACCCCTTAGAAGAGGAGCAAGGGAACAGGAGATTAGAAGACCCCACACAACCACTCCCTTAAGCCTTAAACCCTTGGGGCAATGAGGTTCTGGCCGCAGCATATAATCTTAAGGACAAAGCTTCAGGTCTGTTTAAAACCCCTGCCTGGGAAAACAGAGATAGGGTTTTGGTCCAACCAGATATAACATCAAGGCCTCAGTAACATTTCAGCTCCAGGCCCAGAAAAGTGGCAAAACCAAACTAGTTGACACCATGGCCAACATCAGGACCAGCTGCAGTTACTAATGATCCCCTGCCTTAGTGCCAACCAATCATCAGAGACCAGGGCTCTATAAGGACACACCTGGAAAGCTGATGAATATTCAATTGAGATCCTTCCCTGAGGCCTACCCTAAAATTGCTGCCTTTGGAAAACAGCTAAAACCCTTTAAGGCAAAGGACCCAGTGTGTTCTGTTTGTCTCTCTTTCTCTCTCTTTTTTTTGTGCGCATGCCTGTCCCTGCCCTCTTCTTTCCCCAGGCACATTTTCGCTGGAGCCTTGTCTTCCCCTCTCATCTTCCCCCAGGTTGTTGGGGACCACCCTGACTACTTTCTGGAGCTGAAACCCCCCATGGCTAAGGCTGAGTGAGCAACCTTCGGACCATAAGCCACTAAGGAGACAAAGCTTATCTCCCTGGCAGAAGTGCCGCTTCTGCTCCTTTTTCCATAACTGGCCTCCAGTGCTTGAGTTATCCAACGGTGGGTAAGATTGCCCAAGGGGAGAACCACCTAAGACAGGCATGATCATGTGGAGGCCCCAGGGAAGGACTTGGGGGGCCATGGAGAAAGGGGGTGATGGACCCTTGCCCCCCGGCTTTGACAAAGCCTGAGTCCTCTGTCTGTGAGAAGTCTCCGAGAATTCTTTGGCTATCTGCCTCCTCTGTCTGACTTAAGCCTGAAACATTGACAGAGGGTGGTTCAGGCTTGTGCTGGGAATGGTGGGTTACCCGGGGTAATCAGGCATAAGAAAGAATTCCTAAAAGTCCTGTGAAACCTGCTTTGCAAAGAGTGTTTTCATTCATATGAGGGTCGGAGCAGGCAATGAGTGGCTCTCCCAAAGTTTCTGCAACCCCCTTTCCTGACAGACTCTGACTCAGAGTAAGCCCTCAGGTTTCTTTGAAATGTTATCTATTGTTTGATCCTTACCACCTGTATTTCTGTGTATTATAACCCAATAAAAGTCCCTGGAGGAAGGGGCTCCTGGCCCTTCCCCTTAAGGGGATCGGCCACCTCTCCTCCCCAAGCAGATCAAGTCTTGGAAGTGTTTACTTTCACCCGTGGTAGATGGGGGGACTTGTGGGAAAAGTTGCCCCCACACCAGGTACATGTTCTTTGCCTTTCTTTCTCCTAAGCTCCAGAGGCCCTTTTGCCCCTGTAACTTGTATCCTGAGACCACACAGCCCAGGTGGCTCTCTTCTTCTATGACTCATTTCTTCTACCTCTGAGACTTTCTAAATAAACTTTTGCTTGTATTTGAGTTCTTGACTCTGAATTCTTTCTTAGCCAAACTCAAGGGTTGAGGTCTATCATCTGGTGCCATTTGCTGTTAGCAGGTGTAATGGACAATGGCATCCTATAGTCCCATGTGCCTTAGGCCTCTCATAAGTCCATGAGCACCTGGAGGGAACAGCTCAACTTGTGTTTCATAGAAGAGAGGACGATTCCCACGGTTCCGAGGTCAATGCTGCCCCAAGTTGTGATAAAACTGCAGCTGAATCATGAGAACACTGAGTGAACAGTGAAGAACAGCCCTTCCTTCCTGTGCCTTCTTTTGCTGCTTTTCTGGGCTTTTCAGTTACAATACACTGGTTTTCCCTCTGTTTCTTTTGCTGTTGGTTCTCTTTTTCCTCATCACTGTAATTTGAGCATCTCTGACCTGATTCTCTTCTCTCCTTTCCCCACATCTTCCTTCTCCCCTTTCTCCTCCTCCGTCTTCTCCTTCTTGTACGTGCTTCAGTGGTCATAATTTTTGAGATTCAGTCATCAGTTCAACAACCATTTATTAAGCTCCTACTATGTGTCAGGCATTGCTGTGGGACTGTCCTGGGGATAGACGAATAAAGTCTAGTTCAGAGAATTTGAGTTTTCCCCCACCAAGTCACAGAGTTAATGAGTAAACAAAATGCTAACATTGAGCTTGTATTCTAGTGGGAGAGACAGACAATAAAACACAAATAAGTGAATGGTGGATATGTTAGTTGATGGTAAGGAGAAAAAGAAAACACCACGTGGGAATAATGGGAGGAGAGTGGGCTGCAATTTTAAATAGAGCAGCCAGGGAAAAACTGAGTGAGAAGAGAACTTTTGAATAGAGACCTAAAGGGAAGTGAGAGAACAATTCAATTGGATACTCAAGACCAGAATTTCCAAGCAGAGGAAACAGTGAATGCAAAGGCCTGGAGGCAGGAGTGTTTCTGGTTTGTTTGAAGCATAGTGAGGTGCCCAGGGCTGCTGGAGCAGAAGCAGAGTGTTGGCAGGTGAGGTCAGGAGGCAGTGAGGATGTGGCAGGTCATGTAAGCCAATGAACAACTTCGGCTTCTACTCTGAAGGGAGTGTGAAGGCATTGGGGAGGAGGCATTAAGCAGAAGAATCACAGAACTTACCACTTAACAAGGCCACCTTAGCTGCTCTGTTGATAAGAGATGAAAGGAGGTCAAGGGTGGAAGTCAGGGACTAGATATGAGGCTGTTGCAATAACCCACCTGAAAGATAACATTACTGTAAATCACAAAAACAATTTTATCAGGTTAGTGTTATTATACATATTCTGCAGACATGAAACTATATCTGACAAAAGTTGGGTTATTTGCACAAAGACATCACATAGTGAGTGGCAGTGTGGGTTTGAAATCCTAAATTCATCCCAGCTGCATGGTTGGTAGCAAGAATCAGCCAAATTGCAAAATTGGCTCACCCAGAGAAGATGAAGCTCTTTTTATTACCAGGTTGGAAATGAGGACTACTAATCTAAGAACCCACATTGGAGAGTCAAAGAAACAAAAATGAATCTAAATGCTGGCAATTTAAAATGTGCTTTTGTGCACATCTGTGCTTCCTGGTCCCAGCAAAGCGTTGACCAGAAACTGAGATATTCTGGAGGTAGCCCAGGAAAGCTGCAGTGATGGACGCGGTGGGAGTCAGAACTTCGATTCCATTCTCAGCCCTGGTTCCCTCCGGGTATGACATTGAGCCCCCAAAGCCCAGGCTCCCTCTTTTCTACCGGGGTCCTCATGACAGCTCTTTCCAGCTGTCTGCACGGCAGTGTGGGCTCCTGGGACTCCTTTCAAGTTCCACGAGGACAGGAGGCTTCTCCAGGGCTATGAGTTTAGTCATGTATTTGTTAAAGTTTGGACAACTATCTTCTTTGCATTTTCATTGCCTATGCCCTGACATATTTCCAGTTCTACCCATATCTGCCTTTGTTTTTGCAGATGGGAACAGCATTAAGTGGCGTTTCTACTGCTCAGTCAGTCAGGCTTTTAGGCAGTAGTAGCAAGGTAGGTTTGTTTTTTAAAATAATATTCAGATGAAAAATTTGCTTACTTCTCACCAATAATACCCATAAGCCCAAAATGTGCCCTTTCCCGCATCAACTTTTTTATGGCCTGTTGTTTTGAGAACTTTTCTGGGTAGAAACAAACCAAAAAGTATGTGGAGTTGGTAGAAAAGCTATGGTAGCAGAATCTGAGGCAGGAATAAATCTAGAAAAAAATTAGGTCAGTTTAGTGGAGCAGACCCTATCTAAACCCTAATTATTCCTTTCTCAGTTCCCCAGTTTAAAAAAAAAACAACTTATATTGACTTGAAACCTAGTAACACTGTCCTGTATTCTACTAATTAGACATCAATTTTGGCAATAGTTGCCCTTTTAAAAAATACAGATAACTTATGATTATGGGACTATCCCTCAAACATTGGTATAAATTACTTTACCCTGATGTAAAATTAATATTCTCTTGGGAATTTCATTTTGCTTTATTTAGTAGAAAGGGACCAGGTGGGATCTCTCAAAAGGAGTTTTGGACAACCTGAAGGACTGGAAATAGGATAAAAGGAGCATTAGGTAGTAAGAAAATGGTGTGAAGAAAAAGAAACAAAACATCAACCCACTTTGTTTATTTTAAGTAGTGCTTAAGCTTTTCCCTTACGCTGGAACCTATAAAGGGAAATGTCTTCCTTTTTGTACCATGTGATCAGCTATACCCAGGAAAACAAATTCAGGTCAACTCCATTACCTACTGATAAACTAGGATTTGCCAATAGTTTTTCATGTTTCAAAAATGAAAAAGAGCACCATGGTATCCCCAGTTAAGTTGTCGGCAGGGGAATGCGTTATCAGTTGTGACAAGTGCGTGGCCTTTTCAACATCCACCAGGATTATTAGCTGAGTGTTTGGATTTCCCGACTCCTCTCCTAAACCATGCACTACAGGGAAATCAGATAGGACTTGGAGGAGACAATATGGCAGGGTTTTTTTTTTACCTCCCTCTCTCTCCCTCTCTCCCTCCCTCCTATGGTGGCAATAACCTTGGAGTTTATCCAAATGAGTTATGAAATAAAACTTGGCCCATCATGGACTGCGGCATTTATAAAGGACTTTGTTGTGCCCAGTTTGTAGCACAGATTTGAAAACTGTAGCCAAAAGAATTTGGGAAGTTTCTAAGTGCTACTCGCCTTCATAGGTCTCATGCCTTACATCTGTAAAAGCATTTTGTTTAAGAAAAAAAAGTTTTTGCTTCTTTAGAAAGAGACTTTCAGGAAGATTTTCAGGACATGCACAGGATGATGAAATCTTTATTATTCTGGAGCTTGTTCTCTTAAGAGACTTCTACATGCCACGCACGTTGTATTCAGATCTCCTAATTTCATGAATGGTTGGCGTTTATCCTTATTTTATAGATGATGCAACTGACACTTGGTGAGGTTGAGACATTTGCTGAGAACTGGGAAGCAAACCCAGGTTTGATTCTCTGACTCCAAAGACCACGCACTTTCCATTTCCGTCTCCAGGTGAATGGGAGCATCGTGGACGGGCCTGGCAGACTCTAGAGCCCTTATCTAACCAGTGTACATGGATGAGCACAATCACGAAGTTATCTGGTTGTTTAGCATTTATCAGAGTTTATAAATGAAAACTCAAAAAGGTTTCATGTATAAGGAGCTCTTAGGAAGTGGTTTTCTTACTGTTTAATACTACACGTGATGAATTATTATGATTTTCTATTCTTCTATTGGGCCACAAAATATCCAGCAGCTATCTTTTGTCTGTTTCATATATAAAATGACATTTATCTCGGTTGTAATTTCAGATGTCATTGGACATATTATAACTCATTATCCTCCTTAGGATCTCTGTTCAGCAACCACATATTCAAGATATTGAGGAATACTTTAATATGTGAAAACCTGGATGACTTGGGATGGTGCTTCTAGAATGTTCTCGCTGGGAAAACTTCAATCAGGGGAACTTTCATTTTCTATAAGGCATACAGGAACTGTTTCTTCACATACTCTCATTGACAAGACTTTCATCTTGATCAAAGGACTAGAGAGTTCGCTTGGTATAAGCTAGCTCACTCAGAAATGATTTTGGATATGCTTCGTTGTGTGAGGTGGAAGCTTTTGCTAAACAGAGGTGTCCTTTGTGCCATTTCCACTTGACACAAGCAGAAAAAAATCTCATGGTTATGCTGAAGGAAAATCTTCTGGGAACTGTACCCCTCTGAAATGATTGCTAGTCATCTAGAAATTGTTATCGAAAGACAGATGAGCTCTTCTTCCTGAATTTGAAATCCCTTCGACACTGTACCCCTTTCTTTTGGGGGGCTATCACTGGATTAAGAAATGAGTTGCTCCTCTCCCCCAGTGGTACTATCACCCTGTGGAGAGCAGGCTGAGCAATATTGTGGTTAGACGTGGCTTAGACGATAGCCACGGTGATTAGCTTATGGTCACCTGGGGACTCTACCAAGAACTCAGTGGGAGAGCATTCCATCTATTAAAAATGCTGGTATAGTGAGGCTGACTGGGATGAGGTAGGGAGAAAATGATATCTACTATAATCTAAAATAAGATGACACCTCCTTTTTACCCACATTTTTTTGCAGATAAAAAATGCTTTGTAAAGTAAAAAGAGGGCAGACATTAATGTATTTATATAATTTTAAATCAATTATGAATAGCTGATGACCAAGGCAGACAGTCAATAAACTGATAGCCCAAGGTTCCACATGTATGGCAGACACAGAACTAAGATCTTGCTTCTTTATAGCAGTGGGAATGGGAAAGCAGCATTTACAACCATGACCACAGATGGGGGCACTGGTGCTGTGCAGGGTGGCATTCCTCCTCGGATCTGGTCCCGTGCAGAACGACCTGCACTGGGTTTTGATGTTAGATGCCACTAAGGTGTGAGCAGAGCTTTTCTGGTTATGAAAACACTTGTTGCCCATTTGTTTATATGGCCTTATCTGCCTTAATCTCCATTCTTTTTCTTTTTTTTTTTTCTTTTAAACTGGGAGAGTTGCAATTTTCTCCCATCTTAGTAGGGCTTCTTCCTGAAGTCCTTCGTCTAGTTGGCAGCACAGTCATGTTTCTGTGAAGTTTCAAAAATGGTCTCCAGCAAAAGCAATCTTCCTTTTCTAGTGTAGCTGCTATTCAATCTTCCTCTTTAAGTCTCCTTACGAGCTCCCTGTTGCTTTCTAAGTCAAGCTGTGATTTTCCTGGTTTTTCGGCCTCTCCATCATGGGGCTCAAATTTGCCATTACAGATTTTCATGTCCCCCCAACAATATCTTCTCTAGTGCCAAAATACATCAGTGTCACTCCAGAGGTGGGTGGTCAGGAACTCTTCCTGATGGTGTGCACAGTTAGTGGTGCAGTCGTCCGTATGTGCTTGGCATGGGTTGGGAAGATTACCTACAGTGTTTTTGCTTTTGCATTCTCAGTTTTTAAGTGACTACAGTGTCTGTGGGTTGCCCATACATCATTTCATTCTGATTCTGCTAATGCCAGCAAGTCTCATTTGTCTACATAGTCAGCAGATCTGGTTTAAAGAAATGAAACTAGTCAATATAATCTTTGACAATACAATCTTTGACTGCATTTTTATAAACTCAGAAAATATATGATAATGAAATTACACTGAGTCCTATGAATATATTTGGAAAGGCTATAGCAATATGTTCATATACAATGTAATGTAAAATACAATGTATTAAAATTAATTTAGCAATATGTACAAGTGAAATTATTAATCTCAATTTTCCATTCCTCTGTAGCATGACCTCATGTTTGATGAAGTGTGTAGCTCTAGTCCTTGTCCTGGGGTTTGGCTAAGCCACTGTTTGGACAAAGACATTTTAGTGGACATGATGCTAACAAAGGCTTAAAATGTGCTTGCAGTTGGACTTGTTTTCCTGAGCTGATGCCTTTACCCAAAAGGCGTTCTTTGGAGAGCTGCTGGTCCAAAGACCAGGAGAGGTATAGAAAACACAGCTGGACCCAACTGCAGCTTGGAGCCAAGCCTAACTGACCTCAAACTAGATCTGCTGAACCCTAGCAACCAACAGTCCAGTGAGTGAAAAAGAAATGCTGTGTTCTAGGCAGCTGCCAAGATTTTGTTATCTGTTATGCAGCAGAGTGACTGATATAAATCAGTCTGGGGAAAATGTAATGAGCTGCATCTTGTTCACCTTTAGGGGAAAAATAAACCAGAGATTAATCGATTAAGAACACCCCTCAGGTCTCCATCCTGGTGAAAGCCCTCATTCCACCCGAGCACTCACAGTTACTTCTGTCCCCATCACCCTGGGAAGTTTCCCACCCTTCATGACCCAGCACAATAAAGACCTTGAACCCTCAGGAAACTTAACACATTCAGCATGTACTTATGACAAAAAACCATTCCATACATTCACATAGCATACAGAATAAGTCATGTCAAGGCGAAAATGAATACATCTAGTCTAAAATAATTTTAAAATAACAAGTACTTTATTTGTACTTTTTAAAATAGGATGAAGAGAGAGCCATACACTGTAGTAATCATTTAAAATGTTCGTCATCTTTCCCATTCGTCTCCTTTACTCATTGCAACTGCTTCCACATTTCTTCCCTCCTGAATTGTCCTTAAGATCTTCAAACCTCCCCATTTGAAGATTTCCTCAACCATAGCCTTTTTCCCAGTGTTTCTCTGCCTCCAGCTTTCTCCCTGGTTCTGCATAACAAATCCCAGTTGTCAGGAGACTGAGGATTTCAAACCAGAACTGTCTTTGGTGGCCAGAGTTAGGATAAAGGCCAGGAACACTCACAATTTAATAACTGTTGACACATCACTGTGGAAACAAAATCAGCTCTGTGTTAGGGACATGATAGATGTTTGGTGTGGAATACAGACACAAATGAAGGGGTCCCGGATTTGATATCTCAATAGTGTTAGAGAATGGTGCCATTCCAACAAAGATGTGAGGAATAAAGCTTGGAATAGAAAATACTTCCTGAATTCAGTTAATCGCTTCCTTATAAGAATATCAAGCATAAAGGAATCAACAGAAAAAATTGGATGACAGAATATATAACATATGCCAAAAAATAGAAAATGGGCTAATAAAATAAAGCCCAAATACAATATTAACATATATATACAACCATAAGTATATATTTTATATTTGTCAGTAAACATAAACATTCCCCAGTTTTATAGTCTCCAAATAGGTGACATTTTACATTGTAAAAATGTCACTTTACTTCTGTATAAATAAAACAATTTAGCTTTCAAATTTCCATTTCTGCTGATGGCGAGGATGTAGAGAAAGGGGAACCCTTTGTATTGCTGATAGGAATGAGGACTGGTGCAGCCACTGTGGAAAGCAGTATGGAGGTAACTCAGAAAATTAAAATGGATCTGCCTTTTGACCCAGTGATCCCACTTCTGGGAATATATCCCAGAAGAAACCCAAAACACAAATTTGAAAGAACATAAGCACCCCTATGTTCATTGGAGTGCTACAAAAATTGCCAAGATATGGAAGCAGCCCAAGTTTCCATCAGCAGAAGAGTGGATAAAACAACTATGGGACATTTACACAATGAAATACTACTCCGCTGTAAGAAAGAAGAAAAGTTTACCTTTTGTGACAGCATGGGTGGACCTGGAGAACATTACGTTAAGTGAAATAAGCCAGTCAGAGAAAGACAAACACCATATGATCTCACCCATATGTAGGATCTAATTAACAAAACGAACAAAGAAGCACAATAGATACCAATGCATAGATAGAGAATAGGCTGCAGCTATTGGTGGGGGAGCAGGTAATAGGATGGAGGGACCTAGCAAAAAGGAAAAAGGACTCATGGACATGGACAACAGTATAGTGATTGCAGGGGCGTGGGGGATATAAGGGGGTTAAATGGTTATGGGAAAATACAATAAAAATTTTAAAAAATCATCTCTCAAAAACCTACTCAGGAAAGTATATGATAGTCTAGCCAGTATGCTGTACACCTGAAAGTAATACAAAATAATATGGAATGTTAACCGTGATTGAAGAAAGTAAAAAATGTGAAAAGTTAAAGAAAATCTACTTGGGAGCTGAAAAGCCAAAAGATGATTCTGTCTTCTCTGTTCTTCCTTAAATTATATAATAAACTTTAATTTCTCTGTCCAGTTTTAATGATGAGATGGATGCAAAATTAACAACAAATTAATTATCAAAGAGAAGAAGTATATCAGATGATATTCAAAATATAATTCTGGTCCACGGGCATAAAATCAGTGGGGAATGCTATTATTATTGTGAAACGACTGCTTCTTGGAAGCTTGTACATCAACATTGAGAAAACTTACTTTTTATCTAATATGCTGCAGATGAGAGCTCAGTATATTCACATAGGAAAATTAAAATATATAGGTCAGAGTACCTAAGGTGAAACTGTTGATATTTTGAAAAAAATTGGTATATGCCTATGCTGATTATAAAAATGAAGCTACCAACACATATGGAGGGCCATATAACTGTTGATCCTTTTTGATAAAATAATCTGCTTCATGGAAATTAATACCAAAAAAAAAAAGAAAGGAAAGAAGAAAAACCAAAAAGTATAAGTAGAAATGTACTTTCCAGCACCATTGAAAGATTGTAGAAATCCCCCAAACAACATAAATATTTAGTAATAAGGAAATAATTAAGGTATCTATGGCATATCCTGTTATTTTATTCATTTAGTGTAAGTAATGAACTTGAGAATTTTAGCTTTTGGTAAATCACCTATAAATATAAAAACAAATCAAGCATGGGTCGCATACATTTTTATTATAATTCTGTACATAAAATTACACATTGATAGAAGTTGAAGATCAGAGAAACAATATAAAATAATGGTAAGCATTTCTTTTAAATAAGTAGCACCTCATTCACCCATGTTAATATGAAAATGATAACATGCAAATTAAAGTTATAACTAATCTAGCAAGTAATTACCCAGTTACCTTTTATTTTAAAATATACTAAGAACCAGGAAATAAGTAAGTGTGTATCCAAGGAGCAACAGAGAAAAAGAAATCACCGGAGGGCCAAGGCTCTGAAGTTCACACATTTTTTTAATAGAAAAAATACTTCCAACTTTTACTCAGAGCATTTCAAGGAGCCTGCTTCATATACCACAACAGATTTAAAGACATAATCAGAAGACAAGAACTAACCCTCCAAAAATTAATGCTAATATTAAAGAGCCAAACCATCTCTCTATTTGTAAAGTGCATTCACATGTGTTATTTCATTTGATTCATACAAAAACTGAGTGTTTTTATTGTGACCATTTTACAGAAGAGAAAATTGAGACTTAAGCGGCTAAGTGTCTTTGCTCAAGATTGTACAACTTATTGGTAAATTCACATCCACCTGCTATCTTGTGCAAAGTGACATCTGATTGTCTGCCAACTTGGAACGTCGGCATAGCAGGTTCCAGACCAGACTTGTCCTGAACTCCTGGCTTACCTGCTATATGACCATGCTAAGACTCAGCTTCTTCACTTATAAAATGAGGAAAACATTTATAAGGCTGTTGTGATAATGGAATGAGAAAATGTAGTTAGCATAGTGTCTAGCTGGCAGCATGGAAAACACATGTACGTAAAGCTGAAACAGGACATGGAATTGACTGAACAAATTACTGCACTATCTATTCACTTTGGAATTTGACATTAGTTTAAGGCAAAATAGCTTCAGTGGCCACATATGTATAAATGTAGGTTTCTCTCTTTTTTTTTGAACATCCTTGCCACTCACTCTTCACAGTTCTAGCCTCTGTGGATTTCATCCTAATCATGGAATAAAAAAAGTTAGGAACACCGGGCTTTTTTAATAGAGTTGCCAATTTTCATTCTAGAGCATCTTAATGAATGGGAATATGTACAGTTTTACTTGATGCTGTTATATGGCATGAAGAGAAGGCAGAGCCCTGAAAGATGGACCTCAAAAGCTTCTATCATGAGCAACGACTTCTGTGATCTACAGAAACCCGGGTCAATTGGTGCCCTTCGAAATGAGCTTGAGGCATCGTGTTATTCTTTCTCATGTTGTCTTTTGACATCATGAAGTATTTAATATTTTCTAAAGTTTTTCTGGCCAGATGAATTGGTATTTTCTAGGTTATCGTGGACCCACAAAAAAGACTGCTCCAGGCAGTAGTTTTAGGGCTGGTATTTTTCAGCACACACAAGGCACATGCACAAACACCACGCATCCTTGACATTTACTGTTTTGAATTACATTTCTGTCGTGTCTTTGTTTTAGCAAGTTAAACTCTGAAACCAGGAAAACAGGACTGATTGTGAAATAAAGACATAATGGGATCTACTCTTCCTTGGATGATGAGATATATAAACTTAACTCTTTGATACCTCCCCAAACTTGCTTATGATACTAAGTAGACGTACTGTAACTATTGGCAAATTGAGACTTTCCTACTATCAGCAGCTAGATGCTAGCTGAATAACCAGACTCTACTCGCCTTCCACCAGTCAGGAGGATTGATCTGTCACATACTTGGACTGATGATTGAATTAAGTGGCAGCGACCACTAGAGGTTCAGCTCCAGCCCTTCTTCCCACCATTCCACCCTGGTTTGTAAGGATATAAATATATTTTCATAAACACTTTTGAAAATGAAACAATAGAAGAACAACAAAACCAAAATCCTCACTCACAAGTAAACAATCAAGACGAAGACGTACCTGGTAGAAGCTGTTGAGATCAGGACATACAGATGTAGACAATTTCTCCAAAATACCACTCCTTACTCCTTCTTGTCTTTTTTTTTATGCTCATCCAAGGACATATTCACTGACCCTAGAGAGAGAGGGAGGGAAAGAGAAACATCAAAGTGAGAAAAACATTAGTCAGTTGCCTCCTGTGCACACCCTGACCAAGGATCAAACCCCACAACCTAGGTATGTGCCCTGACTGGGAATCAAACCCGTAATCTTCTGGTCTATAGGTAGATGCTCCAACCAACTCAGCCAGCAGGCCAGGGCCACTCCGTGTTTTGTGTAATACATTTGAGCTTATGACTATGGCAGAATAGACTGAGCTAGATATGGGACCTAATGTTAGACTGAAATGTTCTAACACATGTTTCTTTGTGTTAAGGTGACAAGTCCGGGAGAATATTATTGGTGATTCTGGAAAATTCATAAAGAGAAGGTTAATCTGAGTGGTGTGTAGAGGGGAAGGCATGGACCAAATATCGACAAGAGCACCTAGCATCTGGTTAAAAAAAAGCTTAAATTTTGAATGAAGAAATCTTTCAAAACTTCTGAATTGTTACATTGATGCATAACAAGTATTCAATATTAACTGTTACTATTTCTGACTAAAAACAAACTCTATAGATAATAAACTCCCTGTTGGCCCCCCCACCACCAAAAAAGAAGAACTGAAAAGTATAGGCTTCAGCATATAGGCAATATGTAATATTACTTATTGTAATACAATACAATATCTGTATTACTTAATACAATATCTGTATTACTTAACTCCAAGTCTTAGAGATCATTTCTGCATTTCAATAGTGCAATAGAAGAAAAGATCAGCTTATTCTCTCTTTCAGTTAAACTGAATCATCACAAACCTGTATAGTTGGATTGCATTAGTTCATTTCTTTGAAGAATTGAGAGTCATAAATTATATTTAATATATGCACTTGTTTATTTTAATCGCTACAACCAAATTTGCTAGGAATAAAGTTCAAGATTTTCTGTACTACCTTAGTTGTGTTTATATAAAACTCTGTGAGTAACGCTTTTAGAAATAATTTGTAGAAAAATGTTGGTTTCTCTTTAGGAAGTATTGTGCTCCTTCCTTTTCAGACGTGAGAAATATAACTGGTTCTAATTACCCACTTTTGCTGTCTTTACCAGGAAACTCAGTGCCAACTTAGAAATTTAGGTACAGCAAGTATACTAACTTTTTTTGGCCTTGTTAATATTAATTGGTTTTTTAAATTAAACTTTTTGGGGTAAACAAAATTACATAGGTTTTAGATATAAAATTCTATAGTACACCATTTGTATGTTTTATTATATCTTTACTGCCTCAATAATATTAACTACTTGATTCTGTGTTTTGCACCATTTATATTACACTATTGTATTTTATGCTTTTTTCCCCTTTTCCCACCTGTATTCAAATCCTTTGTAGAAAATAATAGATCAAAAGTCAACCATGCATTCAATCAATCAATCAATCAAGTCTGTCAAGTCCTGTGTATTCTGTTTGGAAAGTGTGCAAATGACACAATGTGCATTTAAAAATGACACATTAGGCATTCATCTAAATTCATTAAATTTGATGCGGAAAATGCTCAACCAAATACAAAGAACCTCTAGATGGTAGACCCTTAGAAGTGAAAGAACTTCAGAGGTCACCTAGTTACATCTCCAACCTCAGCTTTTGCATTCTTGTTGATATCATATTTTCTGAAGATTTTGTACAGCTTGGTGTATAATTCTTCTACTTTTAAACCTTGTAACAAATAAGCATTTTAAAAGTGCATTCATTTAAATTAAAGTAGGACTGTTCAGTATAGATAACATACATCAGCATATCAAACAATTTTAACCAAAAGTGAAAGTATTTTGATCCTTTTTGTTTTATTTATGTAAATGTATTTTATTTATGCATTCATATCCTAAGGCTCAGTCAAACTTATTTCTGAGTTATTTACATTTATCTAGATGTTGGCAGGTAAGCATTATCTGCTATCTAAATATAACATCTAATTTGTGCCATCGTAAAATTTTCCAAGATCTGGAAAAAAGGTAAAGGAATTTTTCTTGTTATTGTTCAGTTACGGTTGTCCCACTTTTTCCTCCATTGCTCTCCCCTGCCACCCCTCCCACTCCCACAGTCAATCCCTGCCCCGTGGTCCATGCCTATGGGAGCTTTATCCATGTTCCTCGACTTGCCCCTCCCCCTCCTTTCCCCCTTATTCCCCCTCCCACCTCCCCTGTGGTCACTGTCAGTTTTTTCTTTATTTCTTTGTATGTGGTTCTCTTTTGCTGGCTTGTTTTATTGATTAGGTTCCACTTATAGGTGAGCTCATATGGTATTTGTCTTTTACCATTATTTAAATTTGTACCCAGGCTCAAAATTTAGTAAGTATTTAAAAAGCTTAGAAACTTGGTAAAGAGTTCATCTCAAGCACAGGGAGCAAGTGCACCCTAGTTTGTCAGTGACCTCTGTCCCACTCCCCCGAGCACCCTGTCAAGTTGCAGGCAATATGGAAAAAATGTTCGGTAGCTCTGGAAAGCCTCACTGAGGGACTGGAGACATCTGAATCGTAAAAGTAGCTGCCAATGAAAATAAAACTGCTAGTTACAGTTGGTTCTGTGTAGGAATGGGCAGTCATCGCAGCTGGGGTTGCTGGACTCTGTTGAGAGAAGAGGCTCCTGTTACTGGCTGTGGTAAAATCCTGCCCTTTGAAATCATCCACTTTCCTGATTCTGTGAGCTTCTGCAGAGGCATTGTCTGCGGAAACATTTCCTTCTAAGGAAAGTTGAGTCAGGTGTAAATGGTTGTGAGAAAGAGAGAGAGAAAATCTTCCCTTGTTTACTTTGGCTAGACTTACAGTACTCCTTCGGTGGTGGACAGCTTCTGTGGGTGCCTAGAGAAGAGCTCGTGCGATAGGAGAACCCTGCCTTAGTCCGTTTGAGCTACTACAAGAAACACCACGGACTGTAGGTTGTAAACGACAGAAGTTTATTTCTCACCGTTCTGGAGCCTGAAGTTTAATTTCAGGCAGCTAGCATGGTCCAGTGTGGGCCCTATTTTGGTTTGCAGATTTCTTGTATCCTCATTTGATGGAAGGGGTAAGGGTGCTCTGTGGGGTCTCTCTAATAAGGGCACTAATCGCATTTATGAAGACCCATTCCTCATGACCTAATCACCTCCCCAAAGCCTCTTCTACTAAAACCATCACCTTTAGGGGTTAAAATTTCAACATACGATTCTGGGACAAGGGACACAAACATTCAGACCATAGAAACCCCCCTGCAAAATGCTTCTTGCATGCCCAACTTAAATTTATACCAGTACCAGAAATAGGCTGACGGTTACCCCCAAACTGAGGACCATGGACTTGTCTTTCTGGGCAAATGCGTGGCATATTCTCTCCAAGGACTGCAGCCTTGGGATGACAGCTTGTGTTTACTCTTCCCTTTGTCTTGTTTGTGCTTTGTCGTGTGTCACTTCAGAATGTCACATGTCCAATGAGCCAATTAATGAAAAATTACTTTATTGTTAGATGTGGAAGTGTTTGGATATACACAGAAATATACAGCCCTTTTATTTTCAAAATAATGTCAATACAAGTTCACTCGAATATTAATATTCTAACCAGACTTGGTCCATTGTCAAGTGAGACAATATCCATTGCCAAGGGCATGGCAAGTGACCCACATAATTCTTCTGCTAGAATTAAGAGTGGCTTATTATGTTTTTATATTCAGTTATTGAAGAATTACAAACATTTTTTTCCTGGTTAATTCCAACTCTTTGCATAGGGGAGTTCTGGTCAGAGAAGCTCAACTCAGCTAACCCAGAGTGTACAAAACTGCAGCCTCACTTGGGTTCCATCAAGGAGCGGTCTGAGAAGGAGATTCTGTTTTCACAGTACGATTTAGGGAAGTTGCAAGGTTATTACCAACTTCCTGTTAGTAACTTGAGTTTTTAAGTTAAAAACATGAAAGCTGATGTTTGTGCATAAGTCAATTTAAGATTACTTTGAGGATGACATTCCAATTTAGGCAGCAAAATGAAGGAACAAATGTAAGACATTTTAAATTGGATGCGGTATTAGATTTCCTTGGAAACTCTAAGATTTTGGCATGTTTTAATTTATTTTCATTATAGTAGATGAATTGGCTCCATACTCGTTATTTTATATAGTTAAGTAATTTTGTATACTTTTATCATCCACAGCTTTTCAGTGAAAAAGTTTATGACAGATTCAAGACAGAAGTAGGAAGGAACAGAAGGGTGTGTAAAAAGAAAGGTGTTTGGGTAAGAATGTAGCAGTCAAGAAAAGATGAGGCCAGAAACAGAGTGGGCCCATCCCACTTGGCGGTCTGTAGGAGATCTGGGTGACAGTTCTCCGTGAGAAACCAAGTACTCATGGGACACCCTGTGGCTTAGGAAGCCGTGAGGCACTGTGGAGTCTTCTCCTATAGTCTTAGGCCAGGTTCTGCAGAAACAGACTCTGACATGACGATTTGAATGTAGAAAGTTTACAGGAGGAACAGTACCTGTGGGAAGGGAGGAGGCAAGGTATTGACAGAGGGAGAAGGTGCTGCAATCGTAACAGGGTCCTTAACAGGTCCCACAGGGAGCTTTGGGGCAGGGTTGGCCCTTCAGAACTGTCCCGCATTGCGGCAAAAGGATAAGGCTCTTGCTATCTCCCTGAACGTAGCTTTATCAACCAGCCATTGGAAGAAGGCTACCTCCACAGGGTGCGAATCTTGGAAAAGGAAACTCCTTTTTATCAGAGGGCATTTCCCCAAAAGTAGCTTGGCTGTGAGTTATCTATAATTAGCCCCCTTGATGGTTGGGATAATGTGGCCTCTGCTTTGAAGGGGGCTTAGTGGGCCTTGACCACAGCATTCCCTGTGGTTTTCTGCCCTGTTAGATGCAGAGCATGCAATTATTATATGAGTATTGTCATTTCCAATGATTAGAGATAATAGTTATTGAGACCTGTTCATGCATTGGACACTGTGCCTGATGCTTTATGAGGCTGGTCACTTTAAGAGTGACCACGCTGAGAGGCAGTATAGAGTATTGGTTAGAAACACGGGCTTTGGAGTCAAAGTGCTTGAGTAAAGTGCCAGATTGGCTGTGCAGCCCAGAACGAGACCCATCAACTCACAGATGCAATCTCACAAGGCACCTGGGAATGTTAAACAGGCTGGTTGTAGAAAGCATTTAGAATAGCAATTGCTGTATAATTTATACTTAGGAAATCTTAGTTATAGTTATTGTTCTTACCCATTTTACAAAGAGGAAACTGAGGCTTCAAGAGGCTTGGTAAATGCCACAGCACATGAACTCGGACAAACTAATACTGAATCCATTCTCTGAACTTTTTCTGTAATAAAGTACTAAGTATACTTGATAGGTAGAGATCAAGGAAGTTGAATAGATTGTGTTCTCCATGTCTTCTGAATGAGAGGGTCATGCTGAGTGAAGATTAACTCCGTAAAATAATATGTGTTCTTCTGACATTGCAGCAAGATTTGAACATTAAAGAGAACACAGTCATTTATCTGCTTATTCATTCATTATTCAACAAAATATTTTTTGAGCTGGACCATCGTGTTACAGCTATTCTGCTAGACTCAGCGGTAAAGTGGATAGTGAGACCATCATTGTTTCTGTGCTGGAGGACTTATGGTCAAATAAGGAAAGTGCATTAAATTTTATAAAAAGGAAGTATAAGCTATGTGGATATGAGGAGAAGAATGAGCTTCAGATTCAGTTAATGCTTAAATACTTAGTACAGTTATGGCCAAAACTGCCACTCTTATACTCATAACCCACATACATCGATAATGACTACCCACATCCCCCTGACCCTGGATGTGGCCTCACAGTATGTAGTAGAAGCACATTAAATGTGCTCAAAAGGAAATTTTAAAATGTGAAAGTGTGGTCGTAGAGGTGAGTCACTCCATTCATCGGCTACATGCCCTGGAGAGAACATGGAATGGGAAATGCTCCTTTGGTATTCGGTCGTTTGGCTTCCGTTTCCATTTACTTCTTATGATAGGAACACTTTACTGAGCTGGGCATGATTCTTAAGTTAAAGACACTTAGTTTTCCGGCACATGGCCTCTAAACATAAACTATTTCATCTGTGCTAAGTTAAAGAAACAGCAATCTATTCCAATTCTGTAGGAAAAATTTCTGGTGTTGAACTTATTGGCCTCCAGCATGGTATAGAATAGCCCATGTGTGATAACTGATGTGTAATTAAAGGGGTTTTTAGTGAAAATTTTAATTATATGAAATTTTTGGCTTAAATACTGACTTTGGAACTTAAGCCTTGAATATGATGGGACTCCATGTAGTACTGTCGTTAAATAAATGGACTGTGAAGCCAGGTGAACTGCATTCAAAGCCAGGGTTTGAGTCACATTTTCCATATACCATGTGGGATATTGAGGACTCCAGTGAACTTCTCATGGTTTATTATCCTCCTCTGTAATATGGGGATAAGCCTATAACATAGCGTTGCCATGAGGATTAAATGGAAACATGTAAAACTTAGCACAATGAGCAATAAGTGGTCTATTAAGAAAAATCCTACCATCAATAAATCAACAAACAACAAGAGTTGGTGAGGATGTGGAGGAAAGGGAACCCTTGGGCACTGTTGATGGGAATGCAGACAGGTGTAGCCACTGTAGAAAACAGTATGGAGCTACCTCAAAAAATTAAAAATACAATTGCCTATGACAAAGTGATTCCACTTCTGGAAATTTATTACCCAAAACACTAATTTGAAAGAATATATGTACCCGTATGTTCATTGCAATGTTATTTACAGTAGCTAAGATTTGGAAGCCACCCAAGTGTCCATCAGTGGGTAAGCTGATAAAACTGCTGTGGTATATTTACGCAATGGAATACTATTAAGCCACAAAAAGTAGGAAAATTTACCTTTGTGACAACATGGATGGACCTGGAGAACATTATGCTAAGTGAAATAAGCCAGTCAGAGAAAGACAAGTATCACACGATTTCACTCATATGTGGAATCTAATGAACAAACTGAACAATAAACAAAATAGAGACAGACTCACAGATAGAGACAGATGCATGGAGTGCAGGCTGGCAGCTCTGGGCGGGGGGTGGATTTGAGAGAGGGTAGAGGGATGGAGCAAAAAGGAAAAAACAGAGAAAGAACTTAAGGACACAGAACAGTTTGGTGATTACAGGGGAGAGGGTGTTGGGGAAGGTCAAAGAGGGGTTTAGTGGGGATAAATGATGATGGAAAAAATTAAATTAAAGAAAGAAAAGTCCTTATCAAACACAGAACTCTAGAGAATTTGGGTTGGCTCAACAGCTAAAAGCTGATTTGCACTGATATATGTATTAGGAGCCAATAAAACAGAAAAAAGTACTAGATACAACAGCAATTAAGTTTAATCTTGGAGTTAGAGCTGTGCCTCAAACCCCACTTTCTGCACTTACAAGCTTTTTAACTTTGGACCTGTTATTTGTCTTCTCTGAGCTGTTCATCTGTAAAATGTGGCAACTAATAATTCCTAACTCACAGGGTTGCTGTGAGGATTGAATGAAATGATCCATGTAATGCACTTAGCCAACTTCCTGGCACTTAATATGCACTGGAAAGTGTTAGCCATTATTATGGGGAAAATTTATACACATTAGCTTTATAAGTCCTACAGTTATTTATTTTGTAAATGTAAGAAAGAAAGTTCAGTGACTTGTCCAGCTGGCAAGTGGTGATGGTGGTACTTGTCTCAGCCATGCGTCTTTTGACTCCAAGTTCAGGGCCTTTTTCACAACCTGTTTTGTCCCTTGTAACACCCCTTCTCCCCATTCTCAATCTCCTTGTCTTCCCCTCCACCCAAAAATATGGACAAGATGCTCTTACAATTTATGCTGTTGGTATAATTTTATAATAGCAGTAGCTAGATACTCAAAATTAATCCTAACTCATGAAAAATTCCTGTATGATTTCAATCACATACAAATATGTCAAACTGTGAAAAATTACAATACCAGAATGAATCTCCAGAAATAATTCAGAGGATATGTCAAGATTAAATATTCAAACAGGAGTTTAAAAAGGAAGTGAAAGTTACCTTTCTATTAATACATACACACTAGAAATGGCAGGATAAGGGCATGATGTAAACTTTTCTTTGTGGTATTCTTAGTATAGGAAGAATTTGCAATGCTTATGCTTCATGGTTTAGAAAATAATACAATTTCTTGTTCTCTCATTGATGTCATTTGTTTCTAGTTACAGAAGCCTCTTAATTACACATTTGAAATTCATTCTTCATGTCTACATTTATCACTGGGGGTGAAGTATTTCCTTGAGCAGAAGAAACAAGTTAATGTTAATAATGTTCACTTGTTTGATACCTAATAAACTTGATCTGTGAGTTTGAACTGGAAACCTAGCGTGATAAGCAGATCCTTAGTGTCATATTCAGAGTCAGCAGAGCCCCGAATTCAGAGAGCTTGCCGGGTGTCATGTCTATGGCACAAAGGGACAATGCACAAATTCAAGGCTATGGTGGTTTTAGTTTAATCAATCTGGATCACGATCATTCTCCACTTGGTTTAGGTGGTGAATCCTTTGCTTCTAAGCACTGCCTAACATTCACTGACTCATAAAAGTGAGGCCTATATTTTCAACAAGATGAATGGGATTGTCCTACTTCTTCTCTTGCTGCCTGTTATCATTCCGACTTAACTCCTGTTTAATTTCTGGCACTGGGATGCGTCTCTCCTACTCTTTATGTCTCAGGAGCTCCTAACTTTCATGTCACTCAGAAAGATTTTGGCTTGTATGTTTTCCTGGCACCCCCCTGCCCTAAATGTCCTCTAATAGGACACTCTGCTTAGATGGCTTTCCTGTCTCCCACCTACTTACCAAATGGACTCCAGGAGATAAGTACAACTCAGACAGCTAGTCTGCAGCTTCAGGTAGACTTCTCAGATACCTGATCCTCTCTTGGGAGATTCTGTATTTATCACTTCCCTATTCCCCAAGTCACATGATAAATTCATATGCACACATACATATAATTTTTGAATGGCTTCTTAAATCACTACTTGTTTGCATCAACTCTGTTCAACTGCACATGTACACAATCTTCCTTCTGGAAATTATAACAGTAATTTATGTTTACATAGCCTTACTACATGCCAGGCATTATTCCGAGCCCTTTATAAATATCAAATTAATTTAATCTTCGGAACAACTCTATCAGGTATATAATACCTCCATTTTACAGGTGAGATACCTGAGCTGCAGAGAAGTAATTTGTCAAAGGTCACCTGAAACACTAAGCTAAACGTACACAGTATTCTGTCTTATGTTAGTGTGTTACGTCTACTTAATGGCTAACAATATTGACTGTATTTATTCCCAAGAGGCTCTGTGTTACAATTTTCAGTAACAATGCAATATATATGTTTGTCTATAGTGTTCTTCATTTCCTCATTGAAGTACCATCCTTCCCCTCAAAGCCCAGTTCTTTAAATTGTCTTATCAGGAGAAAAGCAATCCAAATAGAGGATGTACAGTAGAAAATAACATGACTCAGAAGAAGAAATGCAAAACATCTACAAACATATGAAAAGATGTTCAACCTTATGAATAACCAGAAAAATGCAAATAAAGACAATAAATATCTTCACCTAATACACTGACAAAATTTTAACCATGATAATCATGAAATTGTAAGTTGTGGAAAGTCCCATTTATGCGTGGTTTCTGGATCTATAAACTGGGATAGCTTTTTTAGATGGCAATTTGGCAACTTCTTACACAGACTTAAATACATGTAATCTTGCAACCTACTTTTAGGTATCTGTTTCAGAGAACTATTTAAATGCAGACATAGGAAGTAGATGGAGTAGAAGGATGTATGCCACAGTATTATTGGTATGGGAAAAATTCATAAATTGGTAATTAGTTGAAAAGGCTGTGGTGCTTGCATTTACAGAACACCAAGTATACAGCAATTCCAAAAAGTCAGGTAAAGATGTAGTGACCTTTGAAAAACTCCAAGACCATCATTGCTTTTTGTGTGTTTGTACATTTTAAAAACACCAAATAAATATATGTCTTTTTATGAAGAGTTTGTGTCTTTCATGCTATCCTCCCCATTTTATTTGCATATTTGAAGAAGACTGCAGAATAAGGTTATTCTTTGACCCCTTCCTGTCTACTCAGAAGAGGCTATTCTATGATAAAGGCAGATGAACATCAAAAGCCTCCTGGTGTGTTTAAGTCTAATTCTAAGGCAAAGTGGTCTTAAATGACGGGGATAACCACAATCACTTAGCACAATCATTAGAATTTCCCAAGCTCCAAGCTCCACTTCTTATCTATATTGCTAAGTTGCCAAACATTGCATCCCAGCTGAGCCCTTGCAAGTTGGCTCTAGCCTTGTCCTCTTAAATGACCAGCTCATCTGGATGCCAAATAGGCTTAACCCTTGAATTTCAGATGTTCCAACAATCTCATCAATGGCTCTTAATACTTTTTCTAATGAGTCTATTGATAGGCCCCTATGGAAACGGTGATTCTGACCTTAGGCCAAACCATCCTCCTGAAATGAGTCAGGCAGGCTTCTGAGGACTGAAGACTTACAATGACTATTATGAAGGCTTCAGCTGCTTGCAAATGGGAGTGCTAGTGAACTGAAATTGAGCATGTCAGTAAGTGAGAAGCAACCATTGTGCTTCCGTCTCCTGTCCAAGAGGCGAAGTAGAGAAAAGGTGTGGTGTGCTTCCCAGGCCACAGGCTGGAAGTGTCCTGTGTGCGTGTGTGTGGTGGGGGGAGCCATCGAGCTATGAATACAGTGTGAGTAGTGCCAGAGATTGGGAAACACAAAAACATGTATGGCACACTGAAAACAGGAAGATAGGACATAGTTGTTAAAGTGACCACTTTAATTCTTCTAAATGACCTACATGTTTTCCAGATCAGATGTGAGCATGGCACACTATTTTATAGACATTGCTTAGCATCTTCCATTGCTGCTCCATTAAAGCTCTGCATTAAGGGCTCGCTTCTCTCCCCTCCTTTCTCAATGTCATGGTCAGTATTCAGCTTTGGTGATGGCAGGGTTGTTGTGCTAAAAGTATCTTAGGCCCGCAAGCCTGCTCTTCGGTACTGTAGGCACTGGAATCTTTCCAGGTGCTCCTGAGGATCTAGTTTATGAAGCAGAAGGAGGAAGTGACAGCAACTTGTTGGTCTTCATGTCAAAGGAATAGGGAGAGCACTGGTTATAACAGGAGTCAAACTGTAGCCTTTGTAGACTCTATACTTTTCTCTTTGCATTCAAGAGTATTTTGAAATCTCTGTGACTGTCTAACCATCCTAAAGAAATTGTAGAGACAGAAGGGTTATCATCTATTCCTGAGCCAAAGCTTTAATGGGAAAATACCACAATCTTCAAGGGCTAGTATGATGGTGCCTGTAGGAATCCAAGAGTGAAATACAACGAGGAAAGGTGTAACGCAAGAGGAACCTAGTTACAATCTCTTGATTCTCTTTGGAGATTTTTTTTCCCCCAGAGGCAAACTTTGGAGGTTCTGGGCTGAGTTCAAGAGAGGTTTTTCAATTAAGCTACCATTAGTAGATGCTGGCAATTATTAGTAATAATTAGTAGTAATTTCCATGTTTGGAGCTTGTTTAGACAGAAGCTTGACACAGAGAAGATTCAGGAAGCAGATAAAATAGAAACCCTGGATGATCCTGCAAGGCACCCTGCAATCTTAGGGTAGTCAAACATCAGATGAAATCACGAAATACAGTGTAGCATGTTTTGAATTTTTGGAAAAGGCAATGAAATAAGTTCTCTATCATTAATTTGGGTAGTGGACCCTAGGACAATTATTTAATTGATTATAGTATTACTTCCCAAACTCCTACATGAACTCAACAGAGTTGAAAGCTAATTCATATGGCATCTTTTTAATTGTGAAGATATTATTCTTGTAAAATATTTTTTCTTTAAGTCAGTGTGCATGTAGATATTCAACGAAGACATTTTTTTTGTGCTTTTCAGAATCAGGAATTTGAGAAAAAATATGTAGAAAATGCCTTCACATGATTTGTCAGTATGATCTTTGAAATAACCAAATGTATTTAGAGCCAGGATATTCACACTATCTCTTTTTCTATCTATAGTTACTGAATTAGTTTTCTTTTTCATTTAGATTTCTGAGATTTGGCCCAGCTATAGGTGCTCATGTTAATATGATCTGGAGGCAATACGATGCTTAGAAACTATGGTGATCTGTGCTGTTAAAACATATTTTGAAAGTAATAACAACTCTTGAACTTAAGCTCTAGTTTGGCAAAAAGCTTGATTAAAAAGAAAGCACTTGTAGTTTGAAAATCAACTTATTATTTGTGCTCTAAGGCTAATGAAAAGGAGCACTCAGCATAACCAACCAACAGTTTTCCAAACTTAATGGAATGCAATGAGAGCAAAACAACAGTTATGCAGTGAATTACATTCCTAGAAATTTAAACACAACAAAAGTTCATTGTTCTCACAAAATATAACTCATTTGATCATTCCCTTTTTGTCCTTATTGTTTGTATTATACATTTACAGGATCATTTTCAAAGACAATCAAGGGAATAAAAATGATTTTGTAGCTTCCCCCCTACCAGGAGACACCACATTTTAGCCTTAATTCAATTATAATGCAAGTCAAATAATTTGCTCTTTGTACATAGTTTATGTGCACCTTTTTAAATTTAATGTGAAAGCTTCTAAATGCTTGGCTTGGTTCCTCACTGTAATGGCAGATTTGTAGTCAGTCCAGAGACAATAGTAATAATAATAACAGCCAACATTTATGGAGTGCTTACTATGTGCTTATTACTTCCATTTATAGCATATGCACACACACACACATGCACACACAGATATTCCAGCAACTGACTCTTTGGTAGTGGCCTCTTTAAGTTGGCAAAGAGTTTCTTCCCAAGAAAATCAACCTTTCAATGGACTACATTGTTTTCCTCCTTAAGTCCCAGAAGGCTAAACTTACTAAGCGTGTCTTATCATCTGGTAGGAGGCAAGCATTTAATGGTATTTACGTGGAGGTATAATAACAATTATACATCGTATTATTGTGATTTATATTCTTCTTTTTCACCTTCTTTTCTGGTACAGAACTCCTAAAACCCTTTGGAATTTCCTAAGTGATGGGAGCAAAAATTGTCTTTGTTATGTTAATGAGGGGACTTTAGGAACCCAACAAGGATGGAGACAAAACAATGTGATTACAGGGTTGGAACTTTCCGTCCCACTGCCTTGATCTCCAAGGGTCAGGAATTGAAGGTTGAATAGATTACCAATGGCCAACGATTTAATCAATCACACCTAGGTGATGAAGCCTCCATAAAAATGCAAAGGGCAGGGTTCAGAGAGCTCCCAGGTGGGTGGACACATTGAAGTGCTGAGGGAGGGGTGCCCCTGGTGAGGGCCTGGAAGCCCTGTGCCTTCCCCCATACCTCTCCCTCTGCATCTCTTACAGGTGGTTGTACCTGAGTTATATACCCTTTTATAATAAACTGGCAATCTAGTAAGTGAAATGTTTTTCTGAATTCTGTGAGCTTCTCTAGCAAATTAATTGAACTCAAGGAAGGTAGGGATCATGGGAAGCTTTTATTTATTGCCAGTTGGTCAGAAATACAGATAACAACCTGGACTTGACGCTGGTGCCTGAAAGTCCAGGAAGGAGTTTTGAGAACCTCCAATCTCTAGCTGGTCTTTTAGAAGCACAGGAATTAACTTGGGCTTGCAACTGATGTCTGAAGTGGGGGTGTGGGGAGTGTTGTGGTGTTGAACACTTAACTTACAGAATCCCGATGGATAGTGTCAAAAACCAGTTGAATGTAGGACACCCAGTAGGTATCCAGAGAAGTGCCTGTTGGGGTAGGGACCTCTCTCCCACACTGTAGAATCAGGTCCTAGAACCTAAAGCATGGTCACTGCCTTCCATGAATATGTACTTAGCTATTATATATTAGGTAGAACATACAAAGCTATCATATGCTTATCAGTTTTTATAGGTATGGCTTTTTTAGTTGTCTGTCTTTCTGGTTAGACAATGAGCTCCTTGAGTTTCGTGGTTTGGTGTTGAACATCACATTTTTGACGTAGTGTCTGGTGCAAAAAATATTTGCTCAATTAATGGTCTAGTGGAGGAGACAGAGATACCCCATCAAGAAGGTGATATGATGTTGAAAGTAGAGATAAAACCATATATCTTTCTCCCTTTATATTATAGAAGTATGGTGGAATTCTGTTTGTTGTATCATAAATTTTATACTGATAATATTTTGAGTATAATAATACCTGAATCACAGTATATGACTTTTAACTTTTTTAAGTAATTTCATAACCCTAGAAAAAATATTTTCTTGCATTCTGTAAGTTGCCTTTTCATTCTGCTGATTGTTTCACTTGCTGTGCATAGCTTTTTAGCTTGATATAGTCCCATTTATTAATTTTATATTTGTTATTTGTGTTTTTGGTGTCATATCCAGAAAATTGTTGCCAGACTAATATAAAAAAATTTCCAATCTTTTCTTTTAGGATTTTTTTTGATTTTGGGTGTTATTTTAAACTCATTAGTTCATTATGAGCTAGTTTTTGTGAGCGGTGTAAGGTAGAGGTCTACTGGTAATTCCATTCTTCTGCATATGATTAACCAGTTTTCCAAACACTATTTATTGAAATCCTATGGTTTTTTTCTACTTGCTTCTGTTATATAAGTCTATGTCTCTATTTTTATGACAGTACCATACAGTTTTGATTACTGTAGCTTTGAAGTATAGTTTAAAATCAGGAAAGGCAATGTTTTTTGATATCAGACTCTATTCCCTTTGGACATAACTTATGAGATTAAGGGATGGCACTGATCCAAGCTCAATTAATCAATTAGCTACTCTGATGGAAAAAAGACAAGTTGAGCCTATCAGATTCTGTCCCTGGAGAATACTGGCAATGTCATGCAGAGCCAAATTTAGGAAGGAGCAGAAGCCAGAGGTATAGATACAGGTTGCAAAGTTGGTATAGAAGTAGAGAGACTATATCTGAGTCACAGAAATCAATGAGCATTTGAGGAGAGAGGCATGAGGTCCCCAGGGCTGCCATGGACTCAGAACAAGTCTATATCTCTGCTATTCCTGAGGCTGGGAAATTTAGGTTTTCATATATTACTGCCATTGCCTGCAGGATATTGAATTCATTGCTGTTTTTTTCTTCTTTTCTCTTTTCTACTTTTTGTTACCCTAGATAGTAGGAGAAAAGTGCTCAGTTATGGTGCTGAGGTTTGTTGATCATCTTAGGGGTATTGCCAGTATTAAGCTGGTCCCAGGCCTAGCAGAACTAGGTACATTAATGGGAGTCCTAAGTATAGGACTCAGGAGTCATGGGAAGTGACACATTACTCAGATTGGGTTATAAGGTTGGACTTAGGACCATGGACATGTGAATGGAGTGAATCCAGTAGTAAGGTCATAATACCAATGAGTGACAGCTAAGACTTTGCTTCCTTTTTCTCCCAGGTCAAGAACGACAGTGGCTTCTGACCCTAGTGCAAGATTGAGGCAGTTGCTTGGACCCATATGGATCTAATAATATTTCTCCAGGCTCACCTTCTTCTTTGTCCTTACTCATTGTATTCCCTATATGAGTTCTATATTGGCCTTTTCCCATTTCTAAAATGTTACTTTTTCTCCCCTGAAGACCTTACTTTCTCCTCATGAATGTCAATCCATTCTTTAGGTTTTGGGTTAAACATCTTTTCCCCTGAATGCTTTCCTTGACTAATAATTCTAAAATACACCAGCCTTCTACTTTCTCTCAGAAAAATTTGGGCTTTCTTTCCTCAAAGCCTGAGACAAAATTTGTAATTATACATTTACTTGCATGTTTCTATGCTGAATGTATGTTTTCCCCCACTAGGCCTTACACGTCTCAAGGGCAGGGCCTCGTTTGCCTGAGTTAGGGATATTTCTAACAACTAATTCTGCTGGCACAGAATTAGACTTTAATAACATCCGATGAATCAATAGGTAGATACATGGGAATTAAAGCGATATAGGAGTAAAAAATTGGGCAGTCCATCATTGAACCAATAATTTGCTTTTCTTCAATACAAGATCATTATGGTTACCTAATATGAAAATTTTCTTCTTACTATAAAACTATAATGCATTTTTAGTGATTTTAGTTTCTCTGAATGCCCTTGTTGAAAGTTTATAATCAATAAAATTCCTTTTCTTGGCTGAATTTTCTTGGTGTTATAAGACTGACATATATTGAGTGATACTATGAATGATAATCTTAAATAATGCTTTTTAAATTTTTTAAAAAGTTTTCCAAAAGAAAGTCATAAACACACAATGTCATTTCTAAATGATGTTGCCCTTTCCTCGAGAAATTCTACGTTTCTTGCTTTTAACGGGAAATCTGAGTATTATGATATTTTTCTTCTTTTAGAATAAGAGTTTAATCATAATAGCTTAGTTTATGCTGGCCCTGTAGAATTCAGCATGTCAAGAACAATTTTATCTGTTTTTCATATCAGTTCTGAAGCAAATTCACAGCTGGCTCTAGCAGAGGGAAGGCAGGGGTGTCAAAGAAACAGATGTTGGCATTGTAAAAGCAGATGCTCTATGCTTACTTTTACATGCTGAAAAATTCTATTATTAAAATTCAACACCTGCCCTTTTAGAGGAATTACTCACTTTCAACCAGGTTGAAAATAAGCTCTAGTATTCAATTACAGGATTTTTTTTTTTTACTGAATGTCATACATTTGAAAACCAAGTCAATAAACCAGAAGCAAAGCTCTTCTAATATTAAAAGGCCTTCACAGTGATATATTCAAGTAGTTTCAGATATGAAAAGTTTCTTATGTGAGTTCCATCTAATTTATGCCTCCTGAACAGTCCCTTCTGAGTTGAAGAACAGGGATGCTGGTATAAGACTACCCGCTAGGAGGAAGACAAAAAAAGGATCTTTGGTTTCCGGGGAACTGAAGCCTGAACCTAGGACTGTTCCTGGGGAGACTTGATCAGTAATAAAGGGAGACCTATCTGAGTCTGTGGTTTGAAATCCTGCATCCTTGATAAGGTCAAAGATACAGAGCTAGCTGCCCTAGGAACCTAATTAAAACCCTGCCTCTCTGAGAGAAATTAAACATTGGCAGGAAAGAAGGCACCAGCAGCTGTCAGGAAGCCATTTCTTCAAGGACAGCTGCACCTTGACAACACTTTAAAAGTGTTTTCATCATATGCTCTGTGAACTCCAAAAAAAAAAAAATCACTCCTTTTATCTCTGATTTGACAGCTGGCCCTGAACAACTCAGTGAGTCTGTGCTGCTTTGCCCTGTAGGGAACTGTGTTCATGCAAAAGCCTTCTCCTTTGTTGCAACTCAAAGTCACAATGATTGGACAGTGAGACAATGGATGGCCTACTCATCAGGGAGGAGGTGAAGGGGAAACATCAAATTAATCAAGGAACCTGAGTTTCCACTGTAATGCATTTCCAAATTAGACTTTCAGAATTTCTGTGCAGCTTTTCACTTGGTTTTTGAGGGAGAGGGTTGGAGAATGCCTTTAATCCCACTGAAACTGGTCTGCAGGTAGGCACTTGAGCACTCTACCTGTGTTGATTTGTTTTCAGACGATCTGACTACTTGGAGGGAAGGGTGTACTGCATTGTAAGTTTCCATAAGGTTTTGCATAGTGGGTTCTTAGGAGGCTGCTGTAAAGTGTCTGCATTAGGGTGAGAGCTTAGGGGATAGCTTTCTCTGAGACAGAAGTGCTGGTGGAGGCCATTGTTCCTTTTCTGAACCCTCCTTCCACAGAGCCATAGAGGTGGCAGGTGGGTGCCACATCTGAGACTTCATTAACATGGCTCACACTGTTTGCCCTACCCTGATGATTTCCTGAGGCCCTGCCCCACCCAGCATTTGGGCCCATCCAAGCTGTTTCCAGTGGCTTTTCCATATGAATAGCTTGTCCTGGCCCATGCTTCAAATTTGCCTAGATTCTCTTGAACAAGCAGCATCTGGCTTCAGCAAGCCCCATATCACTTGCTAAGTTGCCTGAGGCCTGGCATTAGCAGCAGCTGGCCTTGGTTCACAGCTTGGTCTTACCTAGGGACCTCCAAGCCTAGTGTAGGTAGCAGCCATCTGCAGTCACTTTGTAGCATATGCTGTGTGATCCTGAACAGAACAGTTAGTGGATGAACTTTGGAAATGCCAACAGCAATCAGGGGTCAACTGCAACTAGAGGGTGTGCCCAGCCCACATGGTTGGTGCACCTTGAGTACCCAGCTTGAGTGATAGTAGAGGCTGTGCCACTGGACTGATCCTACAGGATACCTACTACTACATTAGGCCACTCTACCAAGCCTGGGAGACATAGTAGCTCTACTTACTACATAAAACAAACAGGGAGCATGCCAAAATGAGGAGACAAAGAAACATGGCCCAAATGAAAGAACAGATCAAAACTCTAGGGAAAGAACTAAATGAAATGGAGATAAGCAATCTATCAGATGCAGAGTTCAAAACACTGGTTATAGGGATGCTCAAGGAACTTAGTGAGGACCTCAATGCATTTGAAATGTCCAGTCAGAAATGAAGGATACACTAATTGAAATAAAGAACAATTTATAGGGAATCGACTGTAGAGTGGATGAAGCTGGGAATCAAATCAGCAATTTGGAGTATAAGGGAGTGAAAAACAACGAATCAGAGCAGTAAGAAGAAAAAAATTAAAAAAAAAAGAGATATAAGCACCCTCTGGGACAACCTCAAGTTTACCAACATTTGCATTGTGGGGGAGCCAGAAGGATAAGAAAGAGAGCAAGAAATTGAAACTGTATTTGAAAAAATAATGCAGAGAACTTCCCTAACTTGGTGAAGGAAGTAGACACACAAGTCCAGGAAGCACAGAGAGTCCCAACCAAGACGAACCCAAAGAGGCAACACCAAGACATATCCTAATTAAAATGTCAAATGTTAAAGACAAGAGAGAATCTGAAAAGCAGAAAGAAAAAAAGCAATTAGTTACCCACAAGGGAGCTCCTGTAAGACTGTCTGCTGATTTTTCAAAAAAAACAAAACAAAACTTTGTAGGCTAGAAGGGATTGGCGAGAAATACTCAAAGTGATGAAAAGGAAGGACTTACAACCAAGATTACCCTACTCAAAAAAGCTGCCATTTAGAATCAAAGAACAGATAAAGAGCTTCCCAGGCAAGAAAAAACTAAAGAAGTTCATCACTACAAAACTGGTATAATATGAAATGTTAAAGGGTCTTTTTTAAGAAGAAAAAGAATATAAAAAATATGAGCAATAAATGTCAATAAATGTATTATCTATCAACAATTAGTTCCTCAAAATAAAATAAACAAAAGAGTAGAAAAGAAACAAAATAATAGATACAGAGAACTTTTTGATGCTTGCTAACTGGGAGGAGGAGTTTGGGGCATGAGTGAAAAAAAGGTGGAAGGATTAAGTACAAATTGGCAGATACAGAATAGCCTAGGGATGTAAAGTATGGCATAGGGAATGGAGTAACTGAAGAACATATATGCATGACACATGGACTCGGACAATGGTGTGGAGATTGCTGGAGGGAGTGGGGTGGGGTTCAGTGGGGGCAGACAAAGGGGTACAATTGGGACAACTGTACTAGCATAAAAATATAATTTAAAAAGCTACATTTATGTTCAAGAATAGAAATGTAGACCAGCAATTTTCAACCTTTTTCATCTCATGCCACATATAAACTACTAAAATTCTGTGGCATACCAAAAAAAATATTTTGCAGATCTGAGAAAAGTAGGTATAATTTTGATTGATTTAAAAAGTTATAATTACACTATTTGCTTCAAAGTAACTTTTTAAAAAATCAGGGGCCTATTCTTTTATATAAGGATTTCTGATACCAAGAACAAATCAATAAGATGCAAGATTATTATGTGAAGTGACCAATAAGATGCAACTCTATATTTATGGTTCAAGACAGGGCATTCACACTGGAAAGCTATTGTTGTGTTGGCTGTTGTAATTTTTAAAATTTTTATTTATTTATTTTTAAAGAGAGGGGAAGGGAAGGAGAAAGCATGGGAAAGAAACATCAATGTGTGGTTGCCTCTCATGTGTCCCTTACTTGGGACTTGGCCTGCAACCCAGGCATGTGCCCTGACTGGGAATTGAACCAGTGACCCTTTGCTTCACAAGCCCATGCTCAATCCACTGAGCTACATCAGCCAGGGTGTAATTTTTTAATTTGACAATCTAAGGGAAAAAAGGTCAGATGTCCCTGACTAAATAGTCAGGTATTGCATGTTTTAAAAAGTCTTGTGGCACACCAGTTAAAAAGCAATAATATAGATAAATGCAATAGTAGAAACCTGAGGAAATTACCTTGGTTTGTGTAATATTTTTTTCTGTGACAATATAGTGGAATTGGGAAAATTGTTGGAGTCTGGGGAAATATAATTAAAATTCATACATATCTTGTACCATAAGCCTAAGTATATGCGTAAGCAGACAAATAGGTATGAAAGCCAAACTATACACAAAATCTATATTACTACATGCCTAGTTTTAATTAGAGTTGAGTTAGACTTTTAGAGTTAATACTTTTCTATGTAGTACATAAAAGTTATCAGATTTAATCAAATAAACATTTTAAACATTTGTAAAATTTAAATGAATATTATCAAAGCAAAATAAAAATCAACAAACTCAGAAATAGTGTTTAGAAAATGAGTGATAAAGCATTTATACCAACATTATTTTACAAAATATTAAAATTTTAATAAATAGTTGACAATAGACATTATTCATTTAAAAAAGAGCTACAACTATAAACAAACATATAGAAGATTTTTTCCTCATTAAGGATGAAACTAATGGGATTGTCCTAGTGTCATTTATTAAAAGTTTTCACTGTTTTTCTTAACTAGGTATAAAAATTAAAACCAAAATGTATGGAGTCACAATTTTATACTTATGAAAATAACAAAATGAAAAATAATGACAATAATTATAAGCTTTTTTGTTATTTTATTTCTCATTAATTAATTTTATATTGTTAATCATTAAGTTTATTGACTAATTTAGCAAATCTTGTTAAGTATCTACTGTTTGCTAGACACTGCTGTAGGTACTAAGGATGAATTGTGAATAGGTCTTTCTTAGTATCATTCACTAGAATATCCTCTTTTTCCCTCATTACTATAGCTTTAAAAGCTTACTCATTATTTATTGTTTATGGTGGTAATATTCTGAATCTACTGGTTCCATCTCTAGTCAATTCTTTACCTTGCTAGTAGAGTGATTTTTTAATAATAAGTTTTGGTTATATTCATTGTACATTACAAAGAGTATATAAAATATGAAGCTTAGAATTGTGATTTTAATTAGCATTTTATTTACTAATGAAGAAGGACATCTTTTCTTATAATTATGAGCCATTTGTGCTTTCTTTTCTATGAAATGCTTTTAAAGTCTTTTCCTCCTTCTCTCTGTCAGCTTACTTGTCTTTTTCATGATTTGGAGATCTTTATAATCTATACCTACTAATCCTTTGACACTTGTGTATTTATCTGTGTGTGTATATAAACACACATATATACATACTTTTTTCCTCCCTGATTAGCAGTTCTTACTTAATTCTTTTTCCTGCTAGTTGTTGCAAGGGACCTATTATTTTAAGTTTTTATTTTATTTTTAATTTTTTTTTTTATTCCATTTTTTTCCATTGCCATTTAGTCCCCTTGTTTCAGAACAGATCGGGGGGACAATATACTATTACCGAATGGTCTCACCCTTGTGCTCTGGGGGTCCCCCACACTGTACTACGTGCCAGAGATTGGAGAAAAGGAAAGATGATTTATTTGAAGAGTTATACAAACTTAAGAATAATGACTTAATGTCTTCACTGAGATCCCAAAGTCCTTTAGAATATCCACAAACACACAGTCCTTCCTTTCCCCCTCTGACCAGTATAGGGTACTGTAACTCAGGAAAAGAAGTAGAAGTCTGTGGTTCTTCTCTGCCCAAGCCACATGGTCTGAAAAAGACCCTGCATGGCTGCCACGCCTGGGTTTAAATCCTAGAGCCAATCTTCCTTTTCAGCCCCATTTCCAACTTCTCCCACAATTGGCCACAGCTACTAGCACTCCTGTATTTTTCCAGTTCTACTGTGCTGCCATAATCAGTCCAGGCAGGTGTTGCCCTGTAGTGTGGAGCCAATCATCTCCAAGCTCTTAGACAGGCTCTGCAACCAGGGGGAGTTGCCTCCCAGTTACATCTTGGGTTGAAGTCACTCCCATCCCCCTGGCTCAAAGCCTGGCCATAGCTATTTAACATATCTAAGTAACCAGTTAAAGGTTATAGATATGTTAAACGACTGTTCTAGAGGTTATCTGCAAAACTGTTGTTATGCAAAATAGCTCTCAGTGGTCCTGCTCTATGCATCCCATCCCTCAGCTCTGACTTGTGGGGCAAGGACATCCTACATATATGTATTTTTCTAATATTTCCTGGACACCGAGTTCTGGACCCCATTAGAAGTCCCTATTTGGGACCCCCTTGGCTGCACCCTGTTATACCCTTATACTACCCCCCCGTAGTTCTTACTTTAAATTTTAATATGATTAACTTGATCAATATTTTCCTTAATGGTTTGTGGTTTTTGAATTTTTTATGAAAAATTTTTTATTGTACATTTATTATGCATGAAGATATTCTCCTAGATTGTTTTCTAAATAGTGATATTTTACAGGTTTGCTTTTCATCTTAATTTCTAACCCTGTAGAAATTGATTTTATATATGGTGTGTAGTGGTGATCCAATTTTGTTTTTTCCATATGGATAAACAATTATCTTAGCACCATTGATTAAATAGTCTATCCTTTTCCTATTGCTCTGTAATACTGTCTCTGTGGGAAATCAGTTTCCATACACACGTGAGCTTGTTTTGGGGCTCTGCATTCCATTGTCCTATTTTACTAACATGGATGAAACACCACATTGACTTAATACCCATAGCTTTAAAATAAAGCATTGGCAGTCAGCATGGCAAATCCTCCCACCTTGTTTTCTTCTATAGGAATATTTTGTGTAATTTTGGATCTTTGCTTTATCATATGAATTTTAGAGTCAGCTTGCCAAGTTTCATGAGAGAAAAAAAACCCTTTTGGGATTCTGATGAGATTGATTTAATTGCATTGAATCTATAGATCAAGTTGAGAGAATAGACATCTTTATGATTTTGAGTTTTTCTATGTAAGAACATGGTGTACCACAACATTTTGGGGGATGTCTTTAATAGCTCTTAATGAAGTTTTATACTTTCTATCTATTAAGGTCCTGCGTATCTTTTGTTAGATTTATTTATAGGTACCTTATATATTTTTTGCTGTCATAAATATTTATATTTTTAAAGCTACATTTTTCATCAAACTGTTGCTGGTGTCCAGAAATGCAATGGATTTTGTGTTTTATTTTATTATTTTTTGTGTGTATTGATTTTATATTCAGCAACATCATTAAAACCTTTTAGCATTTCTAAAAATATATCTGTAAATTCTTTTTAGGTTTCCCACAAGGCATAATTGCATTTGCAAATGTTAGCAATTTGGGGATAAGCATTTCTTATCCTTATACCTTTCATTCCTCACACCCCCTTAAGCCCTCCATTGCTGGATTTCTAATACAATGCTGCACAGAATTAGGAGAATTGGTGATTTTAGATACTGTATTTGATACTATGGTATAGGAAATGTTTTTAACATTTCATCATTATGTTTGATATATATAGCAGGTGTTTGGTAACTGCCCTTAATGAGATTAAGAAAAATTATTTCTAGCCTTGGCTGTTGTGTTTTTCCTTTTTTAACATCAATTTCCTTTTATTTCTCTTTTAAATTTAGTACATCCAATTGATTTTTATTTAAAAAATTTTAAGTATATTTTATTGATTGTACTGTTATAATTGTCCCAATTTTTTCCCTTAACCCTCCTCTGTCCAATACCCCATTTCCCTCCAGAAATCCCCCCTTTAGTTTATGCCCATGGGTCATATATATACGTTCCTTGGCTTCTCCATTTCCTATACTGTTCTTAGCACCACCCTGTCTATTTTGTTCCTACCAATTACGCTTCTTGATCCCTGTGGCATATTCTTTCTATTCTCCCACTTCCTTCTCCCACATGATAATCCTCCAAATTACCCCCATAACTATGATTCTGTTCCTGTTCTGGTTGTTTCCTTAGTTCTTTCTTGTTTTGATTTCTTAGATTTAGTTGTTGATAGTTGTGAGGGTTTTTTTTTTGTCATTTTAGTGTTCATAGTTTTGATATTTTTCTTAAATAAGTCCCTTTAACAATTCATGTAATAATGGCTTGGTGATAATGAATTCCTTTAGCTTTACCTTATCTGGGAAGCACTTTATCTGCCCCTCAATCCTAAATGATAGCTTTGCTGGATAATCTTGGGTGTAAGTCCTTGCCTTTCATGATTTTGAATACTTTTTTCCAGACCCTTCTTGCCTGCAAAGTTTCTTTCGAGAAGTCAGCTGCCAGTCTTATGGGAACTCCTTTGTAGGTAACTCTCTGCTTTTCTCTTGCTACTTGTAAGATACTCTCTTTTATCTTTAACCCTTAGCATTTTAATTATGATGTGTCTTTATGTGGTCCTCTTTGGGTCCAACTTGATTGGGACTCTCTGTGCTTCCTGGCTTGCATGTCTATTTCCTTTACCAAATTAGGGAAGTTTTCTTTCATTATTTTTTCAAATAGATCTTCAATTTCTTGCTCTCCCTATATTCCTTCTGGCATCCCTATGATGTGAATGTTGGAACTCTTGAAGTTATTCTAGAGGCTGCTTATACTACCCTCATTTTTTTAAATTCTTTTTTCTTCTGTTGTTCTGTATGGTAGTTTTTTGCTTCCTTATGTTTCAAATCATTGCTTTGATTTTGGCTTCATCCACTCTACTGTTGTTTCCCTGTAAATTGTTCTCTATTTCAATTAGTGAATCCTTCATTTCTGACTGGATCTTTTTTATGCTGCTGAGATCTTCACTAAGTTCCCTGAGCATCCTTATAAAGTGTTTTGAACTCTGCACCTGATAAATTGCTTATCTCCATTTTGTTTAGCTTTTTTTTTTCTGGAGTTTTGATTTGTTATTTCATTTGGGACATGTTTCTTTGTTTCCTCATTTTGGCAGCCTCCCTATGTTTGTTCCTATCTATTAGGTAGAGCTGCTTTGAGTCTGTGTCTTGGTAGTGGGGCCTAATGTAGTAGGTGTCCTGTAGGGTCCAGTGGCACAGCTTCCCCTATCACCCAGGCCAGGTATTTAAGGTGCGCCCTTTGTGTTAGCTGAGTACACCCTGCTCTTGTAGTTGAGCCTTGGTTGCTGTTGGCAGATCAATGGGAGGGATTTACTAGGGCCATTCAGGTGCAAGGATTGGCTATGGCCACTTACTGCCAACCTCCTCCCTCCATGGAGAATCAGCTGTACAGAGGCAGAGTGCTGGTGCTCTGATGTGGTCTGTAGCTGCCCACTGGGTGTGATGGCTCTGGGATTTCCTGGGTGGTGTAGGACAAGATCAGGCCCCACCTATATTTTGCCTGGATCCACTCTTCCTCAGCTACAAAGCAATCTGAGAAGGCTGCTACTTGTGCTGGGCTTGGAGATTCCAAAGTGAAACCAAGCTGTGAAACTATGGTAATCTGACTGCTGTGGGTGCCTGGCTTGGAGCTCACTGAGGCCAGCTGTTATTTGTTTGATAAGATTTAGGAAGTTGTGAAGCATGAGCCAAGACCAGCCATTTATATGGAAAAGCAGCTTGGGTGGCTCAGAAGGTAGGTGCAGTGTATTCTCTAGGGATCTCCAAGGTAGGTGAAACAATGTTAGCCAGGTTGATAGAGTCTCAACTATGGTACCAGCCTGAAAGCTCTGTGGCTCTGCAGGGGGAGGGCTGAGAAAAGGGACAATGGCCTCTGCTGGCCCCAGTGCTAGATACTTCAGCCTTTCCCAGCATGCTACTGGTGCCCTTCAAGCTGCCACACCAGTGCTGGAGCTCAGAGGGAGTGAGTAGAGTAGGTGAGTCTGTGTGTGTGTTTCTTAAGAGGAATTGCTTGGGGCTCCAGCAGTTTCTTCCATTGATTCAAACCTCACTGGTTTTTGCAGCCAGAAGTTGTGGGACTTATCTTCTTGGTGCTGGAACCCTGGGCTGGGTGGCCTGAGAGAGGGCTGGGGCTCCTTGCTTGCAAGATATTTCTCCTGAATTTTATCTACCCCACATGGGTGAAAGACTAGCCTGTTCCACATCTGTGCCCCTCCTGCCAGTCTCAATGGATGTGGTTTCTTTAATTCTGTAGTTGTCAGACTTCCATTCAACTTGATTTCTGACATTTCTGGTGATGGTTATTCTATATTTTAGTTGCAATTTTGACATGGTTGTGTGAAGAGGTGAGCCATGTCTGCCTATACTGCCATCTTGACTGGTAGCTCCTGTGTGTTTTTCTAGTATTATGACAAGATAATGAATTTAATCAGAATTGATTTTCTCATCTGTTGATTATCATGTAATTTCTTCTCTTAATTTATTCATGGTACATTTTTATTTTCTAATATTAAACTAAATTGCAGTGCTGTGATAAACAAAAGTAATTATGATTAGTTATCCTTTTTAAGCATTATTGATGTTGGTTTACTAAAGTATAAAATTACTATTATTTGTCTATGTTGATGCATTAAATAGACTATTATTTAATCTTCTGTCTTTGTTAGGTTTTGTATCAAAGTTATACTAGCTATAAAGTGAGTTGGAAAATTTCCTCTTTATTTCTAGAAGAATTTATGTAAGATTAGAATATGTGTCTTTGAATGTTTGGTAGAAATCACCTGAATTTCCATTTGACCTTCTTATTTTCTATATATAAAGATTTAAGCTGGTTCAATTTTTTAATGGCTATAGGACTGACTGTTAGCATGTTATATTTCCTCTGGAATCAGTATTGGTATTTGTTAGAAATTTGTTCATTTCACTTGTTTTAAAAGCTATTATTCATCATGTCTTCTTATCTCTTTAGCCTCGGCTACATCTGTGGTTTTATTTAGTATTTGCACTATGTTTTCTCTTACATGATCTCATTTCTTCTTGATTAATCTTGCTTCTCTGTTTTATCTTTTCAAAACACCAATATTTTGCTTTGTTGATCTCTTTCTCCCATGTTTGGTTGCCATTTCATTATTTTCTGCTCTAACCTTTCTTTCTTTGGCTTTATTCTAATTATTTTTTAAAGATTTTTATACACTTAAGGTAATTAATTTTGAAAAAATTAATGAAAGCAATTAAGCTCCATTTTTTTCCTAAGTACTATTTTAGTTACATTCATTTAGCCATAGTATATCATATTTTCATTATTGTTCAATGATTAATATTTTAAGATTTTCATTACAATTTTGTTTTTGACTCCTGAGCCAATTAGAGAAACGCTTTTAAATTTCCATGACTATGGAGGGTTGCCATATTTTTATAATTAATTTTTAAAATTTGTTCCATTGAATTCAGCAAATGTAGACTGACTGATATAATTCTCTGAATATTACTGAAGCTCTATTTCTGGCCTAAAAATTGGTCAATCTTAGTAAATAATTCTTCTATGCTTGAAAATATGTGAAATCTGCCATTGTTGTTTGTGATATTCAATATATATCTTTTAGAACAAAATCCTTTATTTTACTGTTCACTTCTATATCCTTACTGACTTACTTTTTTTTCTTCCAATGTTTGAGGAAGGAATAATAGTCTTTTACTATACTAGATATAAGGCTGATTGATTTTAGGCTGGGACAAGGAAAATACTACATGAACCGAGAGCATCTTATGGTGCCAGAGAATAACAAAGTACTCAAAAAACAAAAGGATGGGGCATGCCAATGAGACGCGGGACTGACAAATGAGACGAATGATTGAAATAAATAGTGTAAGAAACAAGTCTTCCTCAAAGAAGGAATTCCAGATAATTTATGTAAATCCACAGCCTCCAGAGGTGATACTCAACCTCTTCCCCTCCGTGTTCCCATCCCTCAGTAACGTGCACTTCATTTAGCAACTTGCTTCTGAAGAATAGAGAATGAAAAATAGTAACAATAACTTCAAGTGGAGAAACATGGAAAACACACTACTTTGTCCAGGGGATCAAAGCTGGGTGATAAGTAATGCAGAGGCTTGTGTATCTTACCATGGGCCAAGTGTAGTTCCAAGTACTGAGGATTGACCAATGAACAAAATAGATGAAAATTCCTGCCTTCATCGTGCTTACATCTGGTACAGGAGAAAGACAATTTTAAAAGTAAATGTATTTTATAGACCTTTGGGAGGTGAGAGCTTCTATATAGATTGATACATAAAGCTTGGAAGGAGGAAGACAGTGCTGTTGCAGTTTTAAATACATCAGATATCATGCAAAGGTGAGCTTTGAACAGACATAAGGAAGGAGAGGAAGAGATATGCAAACATCTGGGGAAGGGTGTTCCTGGCAGAGGAAACAAGAACTAGGAGCGTGCCTGGGTATTCGAGGACTAGCAAGTCTGTTGTAACTGGAGGAGAATGAACAGGGAAGGAGCAGAAAGAGGTAATTAAAGATGGGCATTAGTTTCCCAGGGCTGCCGTAATAAAGTCCCACAGAATTGTTTCACTGGTAACTTAAGACAACATACGTTTATTCTTTCAGGGTTCAGGTTTATTCTTTCAGAGGGCTAGAAGTCTGAAATATAGGTGTTGGCAGGTTGATTCCTTCTGGGGGTTCTGAGGGAGAATCTGTTTCATGCTTCCCTCCTAGCTTGTAGTAGTGGCTGCTGGTCATTCTTGGCTTTCCTTGGTCTGTAGATGCATTATCACTCCAATGTCTCTTCCCATTGCTTTCTTTCCTCCCTCCCCCTCTGCCTGGCTACACCAACTTGTGTGTCTGTATCTCTGTTTTCTCTTCTTATAAGAATATCAGTCATTGATTAGGGTCTATCCTAATCCAGTATGGCCTCGTCTTAACTAATTACATCTACGATGGCTCTATTGCCTAATAAATTAGATTCTGAGGTTCTAGGTAGACATAGTTTTTCTTTTTTGGAATACTATACATCCCAGTATAAGAAGTAACAAGGAGATCTCTGTAGGCAGTTGTAACGTATTTGGCTTATACTCTGAGGGAAATGGGAAGCCATAGGAGAGCTTTGAGCTAAGAAGTGGTGTGATCTAAGTAAGTTTAAAAAAGATTACTGGCTGCCCTGGCTGGTGTGGCTCAGTGAACTGAGTGCCATCCTGTGAACCAAACAGTCACTGGTTCAATTCCCAGTCAGGGCACATGCCTGGGTTTTGGGTCAGGTCCCCAGTAGGGGATTCATGAGAGGCAACCACATATTGATGTTTCTCTCCCTCTCTTTCTCTCTAAAAATAAATAAATAAAATACTTACAAAAACCATTATTGGCTGTTGTATTTAGAACAGATTGTAGGGGGCAAGGGTGGGGAGAAGGGAGACTAGCGTCCTCCTACTACTAAAATAATGCAGATGCCAGAAGATGTTTTGGATTGAAGTGGGATCAAAGGAATGGAAAGTGGTTACATTCCAAATGTTTTGAAAGTAGAGCCAACAGGAATATTTCAGTGGATTGGAGGTGGCATGGAAGAAAAAGAAGAGTAAAGATTTCTCAAAAAATTTTGTTTTGAGAGCACATTTATTGAAGCTGGGGAGAGTGAAACGAAGAAGGGTCTAGGATAGAAGCAGCAACAGGCGAGTCTAGGCAGGGCTGGTTTGGCTCTCTAAAAAATATTGTACAAAAGAAATGAGCCGTGGGGAAGCTGCTATCGGCTCGCTGGAGAGTCAGAGAAAAGGAAGCCTTGAGGACAGGTTCGGGGGTTAGCAGGCCCTGAGCTGCCACAGCCCATCGCTCCCCTGATTGCAGCTCTTGTGGGGTCCCTTAGAGTTTAGGAGAAGGCAAAGGCATGGATGTGCTTCTAGGAGGAGGAGCGCTTCTCAACATTTTTGACCTCAGGCACTTGAAGAAAAGAGTTGCCTGCCATCCACTAAAATAAGAAAGGCTGTGGGTGGGAAAAGTTTAGGGAAAATATTTGATGATTCACTTTTTATACAAGTTCAGATGCCAATTAGATGTGGAAGTGAATATGTCAATTAGGTAATTGGACATATAAGTCTAAGTGCAATGGAGAAGACTTGGAAAGTGACAAGACTGAGAGTCATTAATATATAAATAGTATTTAAATCTGTGAGATTGACTGAGCTCACCCAAGGGGGGAGGATAGGAAAGAGAAGAGGCTCAATGATTGAGTCTTAGGCCACTTCACTGAGATCAGAGGTTGGAGAGAATGTGAGAAAGAGCAGCTGGTGAGAGAATATAAAAATCAGCTGAGTGACATGTCCTGTTTCCCAAGCAATGACAGTATTTTAATGATCAACTCTGTCAAATGCTGGGAGGCATGTAAGGGAGACCATGCACTGAACATTGAAGTTAGCAATGGGGAGTTCATTAGTGACCTTAATAATAGCACATTTAGTGGAGTTGTGGAAGTGAAGGTCAGATAGGAAAGGATGAGAAAATAGGAGTACAGGACCAGAATGGAGAATTTGGCGTGAGGTTTTGCTACAGAGCATTGATTATCAGTTGAGGCAATTTTCCTTTGTGGAAATTCAGTAATATCTGGAGACATTTTTAATTGTCACAGTCGGGCCTAGGAGCGCTACTGACAACTAGGTGATAGAGGGCAAGGAAGCTGCTAAACATCTTACAATGTACAGGACAGTCTTCACTGATACATCCAGACATTGTCCATCCTTCCTCACTAAAACATAGCTGTCTTTGAAACTAAAGTCATCTATCTCTAACACCCACTATCTCCTTATGCTTGTGCTCATCTAATGCCTTCTAGGTCACTACCCTTTGTTTCCAAGAAATTTAACTTAGTTCACTGTCCCTCTCTTCAACAGTTCCCAATTTACTTTTATTAATTTTAATGTCCATACAGAAAATCTTTCCCACATTCTTGGCCTCTGACTTCTTCGAATTTCTTCCTTTCAGGGTGCTTGTTCTCCAGCTCCTCACTTCTACAGTCTTCTCCTGAAAGGTCTTTGTTGTTACCAATAACTACATGCCCTCTATAAACTCTTTTGAGCTGGCTACTCCTTGACCATGCCCTTCTTCCCAGACTAAATAGTCTCTGCTCTTCCGATTCCATTCATGTGTTTCCATCTGAAACTTATATTTATTTTCTACCATACTTTGTTTCTCACTCACTTTACGTTCTCACTTTTTTCTTTACCTAGCCCAATTAGTCTAATCACCTCATTTCATATGCTTTGTATTCCTTGTTTCTATATCAATGCATTTTATTCACTTTGCAAAAACCCAGCCCTGATTAAATCCAACTGTCTGCCTGCTATCTTCATGTCCTTCCGAAGCTGAACAGTCTTGCTTAAAATTCATGACCACAAACCTCAAGACTGTTAATGTTGCCAGCAATCAGACTCTATTTTCCTCTTCATTCACTCTTCAGCTCTTTTAACAATTATTCCATGCTTTCTCAAACTTTCACTTCTTCCCACTGACTTCCACCTTACTCTCAGTTGATGACTTTGCTTTCTGACAATTAAAAAATAATCTTCAAATTGAATAATAGAAAAGAAATAACTAATCCTGTAAGGCAGGTTTCTTTTTTTTTTTTTTTTTAAAATGAGGGCCTACAGGTCAAGTTGAGTCCACTGCCTCTTTTGGTATAGCCTGGAAGGTAAAAATAATTTTAGCATTTCACAGGGGTCAAAAACAAGGAACAATGCTATTTTCTGACATGTGAAAATTACATGAAATTAAAATTTCAGTGTCTATAAATAAAGTTTTACTGGAATACATTCAAGCTCATTGGTTTATGTGTTGTCTGTGGCAGCTTTAACACCAAGGCAGCAGAGATGAGTTGTGGAGCCAGATAGAGCATGGCCCAAAGCCTGAAGTATTTACTATTTGGCCATTTACAGAAAAAGTTCACAGAGCTCTGCTATAAAGCAGCACCTCTCAGGTTTACCCAAGACAGGGAGTTGAGGGAGAAAATTGCTAAGGAAGGAATAGTTCCTTTGTAATTCATGAGTATTTACTCCAAGTTATTTCTTGTTCAGACAATCCTCAGATTCTCTTTGGCACTGATGAGCAATATTTTCATGATACATATCACATTCTTTCTAATGGTCTACTCTTCCCAGTATGTGTTATTGGGTTACCTTTGCCATATGGCAACGAACAGAGTTCTGACATTTCTCACTATGTTGCTTCTTCCATTTACATTTACCATAGTTTATAACAGAAAATGTCCAAGTCCCATATAGTGTAGGAGTTTTCCATTTGCTCTGCAAAAACATGTTACATGAGGAGGAAGTAAAGACTACAGTTGATACTCATTAAGGCAGCTTGCTTTATTTCTGGGAGTTAAAACCATTTTATCCAGTACCTAAAAAATAACTTTGCTCCTTTGGCAGAAATTGGACTTCCAGCAGCCAATGGCCAAGCTGTTATCTGGAGGAGGGAATGCTCTGTACATTTATTGTGTAACATTTACAGTCCTCAGCTCTGTTACAAACGTGTCTGAAATCATCTTCCATAGTGTATTTTTAAATCTTTCACTCAGCCTAGAGAGATTTCTAAGTCAATATGTGTGGAGAAACTTAAATTAGAAAAATTAAATAATGTCTTTCTCCCCACACATTTTGATTTTTTCATTAAACAATAATACTAGTAATTTAATAAGCTACTTCCGATACCAAGGACAGACCCTGGAGGGATTCTGAATGACTGATATTTAATGGAAACCTCACGTTCTTCCACAATTTGGCTTAAGATCACATGAAAAAATTTAGCTGGAAGAAGTTGGTTTCTGAAATGAGTTGTAGATAGTTAAGCGGTGGACCAAAGAGAGCACAGAAGGAGGAGCCAAGGGCAGGGTGAATTTGCAGGAAGGGTAGCAACATTGTAGGTCCAATTTAAGAGAGGTAAACTAAGACATTTTAGAGACAAAGAAAAAAAAATACCCATGTGGCTGTTCACAGGAAGGATGGGAGGTAAAAGCCATACATATGATGCTGTTAGTTGTAAATATTCTTTGTGGGGACAAGATCCAGTTTTCTGCTTTTGCTCTCTGTGTCTTGTTAATTTAAATAAGATTTAATCCTATTAGTAAATATACTGATTGGGAAAATGCCATAACAAAAAAAAATTTCTACTGAGATCTGTGGTAAAAGCTTGGCACACTGGAGAGGGAGGAGGGAGGGCAGGAATCCTTCTGGCAGAGTTACAGTAAGGATTTCCTCTCACTGCCATGATGTATTCCATTTCCTTATTTAAACTAGTTAGCTTTGCCTAGACCAGTGGTTTACAATTCTGGTTGCACAGCACATTGGAATCACCTATGTAACTAGCATATATAATATGTGATATATATGTGCCTAAATATACGATGAGGACTGCCCAGAAAAAGCCCAGTCACTGTTAATATAATGAGAATGGTTTGCATGACATCCATGTAACCTGGCAGCCAAGGAGAGTGGACTGGAATGTGCATGCTTGAACAATGATGACTTCACTGTACTAGTCAGTAGGGGCAGTAGATGCCATTGAGTGAGCATGTGTACTGTGAGGCTGTTGAATTCGAAATGACTGAGAATAGAGCAATGAATCTGCATCAAATTTTGGGTGAAGCTTGAACATTCCTCTGTGGGATTTATTCAGATGATTCAGAAGGCCACAAGCTATAGGCCACTGGTAATTGGCAGCTCCATCATGACAATGCATTTGGTCATGTATTACGTCTTGTGCAGAGATTCTTGGCAAAACATGAAATGAGCCAGGTGACTCAGCCCCACTGAGGGAACATTTACATATATCCCTTATGTATACACACCCTATGTATCCATAGGATACCCACCCTATGTATCCATATTTTGCTGTGTATGATGTGTACTCATGTTTTTGGCCCAAACTTTTGGGAAAAAAATCTTTCATTTTAAAGTTTTAATTCAATTATTTATTTATTTATTTATTTATTTATTTATTTATTTATATTTAGAGACTTGTTTTTTATATTATAGAGAAATTTTAACATTTACTTTTGAACATATTATGGTACAAGAAATTTTATGTAACAAGTGATTACAAAACACAAGAACAGGTATAAGGTATTTGAGGTACTACACACGTATAATGAGCACCATTATTTTTCCCTCAAAAATTTGGACAAGAAGTGTGCATTATACACAGCAAAATATGGTAAACTCATGTAATATTATATGCCAATTATTCTTCAGTAAAGGTGGAAAAATGCAAATACATTGACTAGTATGAATAATAGGGACTCTGCATTTTTCTCCTCTTTTAAAAAAATATTTATCTGTATATGCAGAAGTGGCTCCTTTATTTGAAGATCTTCCCTTAGGCTTCACTCATTTGAAGTAACAGGGTAGCCTGAGGTATGTGTGCATTTGGGGAAAAAATTAATATTATAATTAACATCATGCTTCTATTTTACAATACTTATAATATTATATGTGTATAATAGTAATATGGAACAAAAGTTTCCAGTAATCTAACCCATAAATTGAGTGATCAACTTTGGTATACTTTGCAAAGACAGTGAAGCAGACCCTGAGCGATGTGAGGATGGAATACAGAATCCCACACCCCACAAAGGTTTTAGGAAGCAAAATGGGATGTGATCATGATGGTAAGTATGTGTCAAATTCTGGCATAAACCCTATGTTTTATCTTTTTAAAACATTCACAAGTAGTTGTATAAAGATTAATAGCATCTCCTGGTAAGAACTATGTCCATATTTACAATTAGTTTGCCCTGCTTGAGAGACACTGTGGTATAATGGGCAGAAAACCTTTTAATTTAGAAAGATCTGAATTTGAATCCTGACTACGTCCATTGCTTGATGTTTGCTCTTGGGCAGGTCATTCATTTTGAGCTGTTAAAGAGGACAGCTCAAAAATTAAGATTTTTTGAGATGAAAGACATTGTGGCTGCTACTGTGTGAGAATTAGAAATCATGTATATAAGATGCATAAATAATATCTGGCAATAGTTGACATAATAGACATTAGATTTCCCTTTTTGTTTTTTCTTTTTATTAAGTACTGACTATTCTAGGGGCATTTTCTCATTGATCTTGACAAGAGTTATGTGAGTTAAGTATTATTATTGATACTTTATTTTATACTTGAGAAAACCAAGTCTTAGAAGAGTTAAATACTTGTCTGAGTACAAGTGTTAAATCACAAGGTCAGGATTAGAACCCAGGCAACCACCTGGGTGAGAAACTAAGATAGAAAACCATTTATCTGTTAGGTAGTATCCTGATGTCCCCTTTAAACAGGCACATGGTTGCTTTTTGTTTGGAGTCCTACTGCTGTTCACTACAGGATATTATACGGGGAAAAATGGAAATAAGTATGGGAATTAAAGACATTTGAAATTATACCCCATAATCAATTATAAACTCCAAATATTACTAAGACCAAGTTCTTCATAGCCTCTTTCCTGACTTATTTTTCAGATTATCCTGTGGAAGTCTCTTGATCCACATGGTAATTTTATTCTTGAGAAGGGTGAAAAAAACTCTTCAGTTTTCCCTTCTCTCCATAAAAATCTCTTGTTCATTCTCAAAGGAGAGAATAAGTATGAAATCATGGCAATTAAGAACAAAATGCTTGTCCCCCCCAATTCTACTTTTTCTGAACTTTTGAAAAATATAGAATTAGTTCAGATGGGCCAATAAATTTTAGATAAGTTGTCAGATTAATTGTAGTCTTGATAATAAGTTAAGATGTTGTCTAAAAAGAGGGTAATTCCAAAATTGATAATTATGTGTCATTATAATTAGGGTTCATTAGTTGGATATCCCAAAACAAAAGGCCAGGCAGTGAAGGGTCTCACAAAAATATTCCCCAAAAAACCCTAGTGAGAGCAACTTGTCAAAATCCACAAAGAAGCAAGCAGATAAGAATAAAGGTAAAAGATAAAAGATGCCAATTTTTTAATAGATTATCTCTTGATTGTTTTATCAACCATAATCAGGGAAACTGATGAGATAGTACAGTGCTGTTTTTCAGTGGTCTGGACAATTCATTTAATATCATAGAACTTTCCCTGAAGCCCCTTCCCCAGGTCCAGCTATAGTGATTACCAATGAACCATGTATATCTTCAACTTTCTCAGTTTCACCAGCAGATTTCATTTTATTGTAAACTCAGACATTTGTGTTTGGTTTCCTGAGCTGATGTACTCTGCTTGCATATTTTGAAACGATCACCATGGAAAATAATCAAAATAGATTGGGTTAATGGTAGAAACTAGAATGTATGTGGTGATTCAATCTCTTCAAAATGTCTTTCAAATTATGAAAGTAATTTCAACAGATTTTTAAGGAGGATATTTCTGTATATCTATATTTCTCTATTTTCAGAAAGTTAGCACAACAAACATTAATTATAATTACCTTTGGGGAGAAGAAGTGAAGGGTAGAAGTTTTTGGATGAGAACAGAGAAGAAATGATTACAATTTTTAACATTTCTTCATTGCTTGCATTTTTTTACCCAGGGATATGAATTAGTATTTTTTGTTTGTTTTCATTTTTGTTTTTAGTCAACAGGACAGTAGAATTATGGTGTCCATTTTTTCTTTAAAATTTTCTATATTAAAATAACTAATATATATTGATATTATTTTAGAATTAAATTTAGGCTTTAGAAATTCTACATTCACGTGTGACAGAATCTGTTTGAACTTCTCTTAGATAGATTCAAAGACTGTCTTAAGTTTAATTTTTGTATGGTATGTTTACCATATTGACTAGAGAAAAAACTGATGAGTTATTTGGCACAAAGATTGTTCACAAGGCCCTTCCTTTACCCTTAGTCCTAATCTTATTCTTTTGCAGTTAACTGACAGCTTCATTAAATCTTAATTATCTTTGTGTATTTTTGATACCAAACCTGGAACGTAAAGTTACCCACTGATGTGCTCACAGTCTTATGGAAACTCCTTTTCTCTGAGAAGAGTAAATGTCATCATTACATTTGTTATTTGCCCCACATGGCAGGACTTCAAGCTCCAGAATGTCACAGTGAAACTCATAGTTTTATAACATACCCATTGATATTAAGAGTCAGATAATGATACAGAGAGATCATCAGATCAGATTACTGGGGAGGAACCGGTGAGGGCAGTGGGAGGGGTTGCCCGAGACAATGGTAAACAGTCTAGAATAGGATTGGCCGAGAAGCTGAATGTCTCCAGAGGGCATGGAATTATGGCCCAGAAAATTTAAAATAAAAGAAGGGCTCTCTGGCTCTCTTGCTCTCTTCCTTGCTCTCTTTCTCCTCGATGATGCCTGGATGATTATGCTGTAGCTGCCTGTGTTTCCCAACAGACCTGACTGTAGTTAGATGGGAAGGAACTCCCAGCACAGTTTAGGATCAGGCTAGGATTGGGTGAGCCTGCAGAGGGAGGCGGGGTTACCCTTCTTTGGGTGTGCCAGAGGGGACAAGTTCCCAGGCAGAAGCCTGCCATTCTCCCAAAATTGTGTGGCTTTTGGATCTCATGTTGTTTCAGTTGGTGAACTAACCCTATAGAAATAAGATAATTAAAAACTAACAGGTGGAATGCTAGAAGAACTGAGGCTTTAAAGAGTTTTGCCTTAATTGATAGGTTTAAGGGACTAAAGCTATAACTAAAGAGTTAGAGTTTAGCCTTAATCGATAGGCTTAAGTGACTAATGCATGTGGAAGGCTGTTGTTCCAAATTATGTAACTTTTGAATAAAGACTTTTTTTCTTTATCACCAAACCTTTTCCTTGGGAATTTCGCCTAGATGGTGGTGTTGGACAACAGGACTCCATTTGCTGTTCACTATCGATAACACGAAGGCACAGAAAATGAACCATCACAGGTGGGTCATATTTTTAACTTTATTTTATAGGTGAAATAAACTAAGGCTCAGACAGATTAGCTAATTTGCTCGTGGACACATGGCTAGTAAGTAACTGAGATTCGACTCGAAAAGCGTACCTTGGGAAAATAAACTTTTAATCAATACAAAAAACTGATCAATATAAATATTGCAATATAGAATTATCTCCTCCTTTGAGACAAACTCTATTTGACACCTTCATTGAATTTCCTCATACTACACTTTTGCAGGGTTACCTGGTATTTCTTAAATTTGTTAAGAGATCAGATTCTTCTAGGAGGCTTACTTTAGTATTATTCTGTGTAAACCTCATGGATGAATGCAGCATAAAGGTGCATTGATGGTGATAAAACTGCCTTACATTCATTATGTGTTTAGTATAAACAGATATATTTTGCATGTGCTATAATATTTAATATTAGAACACAGTAGGTGCTCTATGAACTTCATCTTGATTTATAACATGTGTTAAACCATAGTTGCTCAGGTTTTCATACGTGCTGTGGAATTCATCAGCATAATGTACCTTTAGATCTGATATGGTGTTGGGCCCTGAATAGTTAAACAGCAAAACTACTCAACTAATTCATGCAAAGAAAATGGTTAATGGCAAGCTATACAGGGGGATAGTAGTGACCTTATTTCTTTTCATGTGTTACTCATTTTCAGCTCAGAGACAAACTTGAAGATCCTCTTGCTGTCAAAAAGAAGTGGGATAACCCCATGTCCATCACACAGCAGAGCAGAATACTGATTCTGCAGAATACAGGCAGCCAGCCAGAGAATAGAAATCAGAGAAAAGAACCCACTCAGCCATGCTAGGAGAACGCAGAAATGATTCCATGGGAAAAAGTAACTCATTGCAGACATTTATCAGATGATATTGGAAGGTTTATAAGAATTCTTGTACTTAAAGTTATCGGGTCGAGAATGAGGCTGAAGATTTTCATAATTAGTCATTGGTATCCTGATGCAAGGAAGCAGTCATCCCATTATAGACCAGGATGTGTCAGCAACCAGACAAGACACAAAACCAGGATCTGCTGATTGAAGGAGAAATGAAGGAGCATAATCCAGAGTAGACTAGAAAAGAAAATGTTGACTTAGTCAAACCAGGTGAAGAGTGTTTCTGGTAGTTCTATCAAAACAGAAATGTGATATCACAACTGTGAAAGTCCTGCTGTCCCCTCTGGACATGTCTCCTTCAGCTGCTTGTTTAATTCCCACACCATTTTTTGCATGGTTGCTCACATCTTCCACAGGAAGCCTGCTCTGAGTGCCTGGTTAACAGTACAGCTTTCACCTGCCTCCCTTGACTGGCCTTCCCTATCTTTTTGCCCAACAATACTTTAATTTTTTGATAGAATTTATCATCTCCCAACACGTTATGCCATTTACTAATCTACACACTTATTGGAAATGTCTCTTAACTGCTAGAATATAAGCTTCTTGAAGGCAGAGACCTCTGTCAGTTTTGTTCACTGGGTTCATACACTAAGACAATACCTCACACTCAGAAGGGGCTCAGTGTTCATAAACAGGGGCTCAGAGTGAATCAATGAGGGTATGAGAGGATCAAAACATCACAGTGGCCAAAGTATTGTAAACTCTTACACTGACTTAACCTTATTCTAAAATGTATATTGTTTTACATTTTAGAATATGTAAAACATGTTCTCATGTAATTGTCTCCGGTTTTTCAGTTTCCTCAACGAATTTCTTAATGAAGTCCTAAGAATTACTTTCTTAAAAAAGGAGGGCAAATGCTCTCATTTCAATTCTGATACATTGTGCCAACTAGGAAAGTGACTTCCTTGAAGAATGTTTGCCTTAACATGATTAGTTTTATCTGGCCTGTTTTTGTACACATTTAGCATTACACACCTAGAGGTATGACGTGGGTTAGCATGCAGTAATTTCATGGTACACAAAAAAATACTTCCTTGACTTCTGATTCATCAAATCCTTTCTGTTCTTCGTCTTTTACCATGTATAATTTTATTGCATTGCTTTCTTGCTTGATCCTCTCCATGACTATTTTTATAAAAATGGTTAACTTCGTCATTTAAAGGGAATGTCTGAAATCCCAATTGTCCTGAGAATTTGGGTTATGTGGGCACAGTCTCTGCAAGGGATCTTCAGCATATAGTTAAGCATTGATTATGTGCCAGCATCTGGGGATTTAAAAATGAGAGGACACAGAGGATTTTCAAGGAGTTGTTTGGCTCTATTAGCCTTGGAATTGAGCCATTAGAGATGGTTCACTGCAACCTAAATTCTCGGCCAATCATGTGTAAGTGTTGTCATAATTTAAGGAGCATGGTAGAGCTAAAATTTTCTTAGCGGTGTTTTTATTTTCCCTCTCTGGTGTACTCTAACCTCTGCCTCCTGCCTTACCCCAGGACTTACCAGAATTCTCTATAGAAAGCAAATTGATGTGTAACTGGCTATCTTTATTCACAAATCTAGGGTTCATTGGCATGAATTTCTTTAGAAACCTGTGTCTCCCCTTTTCAGACACTTACTAAGGAAATCTGTTCTTAGATGCAAGTGGAATTGTAATTACTCCAAGAAATTTGTTCACCCTATTTCATCCTGCACTGTGCCACCTAGTGGTTTAGCGTGGTTGGGGCATACCCAACCCTGGGTGCGGGGAATGAAAGATGAGGCTGGAGAGTAACTGAGGAGCCAGATCAAAGGAGTACGTTTTGCTTTACAGGGGGGGAAAGAGGGTTCTATTGAAGAGTCTTATTTTATTTTATTTTCAACCGGAGAATGGCCTAATCAGATTGACATATTTGGATGATCACTATGGATATAGTACAAAGAATGGATTGGAGGGGAGGCTGGATGAGGTGCAGAACAATCTACTTAAGGGCTTGTGATGACTTGGTTTAGAAAAATGCCAATGGGAAGGAGGGAATGTTGAGATGGACTTGAGGTGGGTGTGTGGATGAACTGGAGAGGGAACAATAAAAGATGAGCACTCTCAAGAGAAGTAGCTCATTTGTGGAAAAGATGATGAATTCATCAGTGAACAGACTGAGTTTAGATGTCTGTGGCCTATCAAAAAGAATGTCTGCTTAAATAGTTAGGCATGTGCCTCTGGATTTCAAGAGAGATATTTGGATGGAGGAAAATATTTGGTATTTGTTAGCAAATGAATGTTAATCGAAGCTATGATTAGTAGACAGGATTTACTGGGGAGAGGGTGTGGAGTGAGAGGAAAAGAGAGACAACACTGGTTTGTTAATACAGCGACATACAGAGAATAAGATCCTGTACATGAGACTGAGATGAAGATGCCAAAGATTAAGGAGAAAATCATACCTGTAAGCAATGGACCCATTATAGCTTCCACCATCTATCTACATGGATCTTGAAGTTCCTTGGGACAAGAGCAGAGTGTAGAGGAAGAGGGCTATTGCCAAGGTCTTTGATGAAAGAGGAGATTGATCAGGTGATAGTCGACGATGGTGACGACTGTTGACTAGGAGGGGAAAGGGTGACTGGATGGCTGGACGGTGCTTGCTTCACAGTGCTCAGAACAGAGAATTTCAAATCTGAGAGAATAAGAAAACTCCCTTTGCGGAAGTTGTAGGAAAAACAAGATTTAGAGGAGTGCTGTAGACTGAATGTTTGTGTCCCCCAAGATTCTTATGTTGAAACCCTATCCCCAAGGTGGTGGTATTTGGAAGGGGCCTTTGGGAGATGACTGGGTTGTGAGGGCAGAGCTCATGTGAATGGCACTAGTGGCCTCAGGAAGGACAGTCCAGGGGTTTCCCTCACCTCTTCTGCTGTGTCTGTGGACCAGGAAGTGGGTCCTCATAGGACATCAAGAATCTGCCAACACCTTGATCTGGAACTTTCCTGTCTCCAGAACTGTGAGAAATACATTTGTGTTGTTTAAAAGTGACCCAGTGTACAGTACTCTGTTACAGCAGCTGGAATGGACAAGGACAACTTTAACTTAAAGCATGAGAGGGATGAAAGAAACAGTTAAAAGATTGTGGCTATAGAAGAATTTATAATCCAGGATTTAGGATTCTAGAGGGCACAGTGAACAGCTTGGGGACAGAGAGGGGCAATAGGTGTTGTGGTAAATAATTTCATACAAGTAGTTTTTTTTTTGATGTCCAAAGATAGCAGGGTTTGAGGTTGATGGATATAACGGTTAATAAAGTTACTAGAGCCCTGGCTGGTGTAGCTCAGTGGATTGAGTGCGGGCTTGCGAACCAGACAATCGCAGTTCGAATCCCAGTCAGGGCACATGCCTGGGTTGCAGGCCGGTTCCCTGCAGGCCAGTTCCCAGCAGGGGATGCACGAAAGGCAACCATACATTGATGTTTCTCTCCCTTTCTCCTTCCCTTCCCCTCTAAAGATAAATAAAGAAAATCTTTAAAAAAATAAAATAAAGTTACTAGATAATCAGTCTTTGTTTTACCCTGCGGGTGACTGGAGTTCTTGGGTTTCCTAAGAATCATCTTTTGACCAGCGGAGTCACAGCTTATGATAAATGAATAGCTCTGAAAAGGAAGTTCGTGTCCTCAAAGGTCTAGATCGATGGCATGAACTATGTGAGTGACCCAATTTTCTGCAGAGTTTTTCAGTGGAGCATGTTGAGTTCTATGCGCCAACCTCTGCACTACAAGGAACACCCTTCGCCCCCATTTTCAGATCCCAGTTTGAGAGATGAAGCCTTCTTTGTCCCTCGAGTCACCGTCACATCCCCTCCTTTAACTGCTCCTATGGGACTGTATGATTTTGTGATCATAGCCTTGGCCGAAATACATGTTATCGCCACTTTATGTGGCTGTATCTTCCATTAGGACATACTCTTTAAAGGACAAGAAATTTCTGATCTACTGATGTATTTTTAGAAACTGCCGCAATGTGTGAAATATTTCCCTATCCACACTCACACACACAGTGGGTGGGTGAGGCCGGTTTATTCTGTGGGCCTTCTCCGTCTGAGAAACTGGTTTGTGCCTGTGCGCAGGGGAGGTATTCTGCACCAAGGTGGAGTTTTTCTGCCCTCAGTGTCCAAGGGGAGGTGCGGAGCCTCAAAGGGAGGGGTTGAGTGGCTTGTCATCAGCTCACATCCATCAGGACCAAAAGAGGGCAGCAGAGGGTCACAGACAAGAGGCGATTTGAAGTGGTGCAGAGGACAGCTGCTGTGAGAGAATACAAAATTAGGAGTGAGAGTTTTGGGTGCTAGGCATAGGGTTATAGGGTGTGTTTTTTTCCTTCTTTGTTTTGTTTTACAGAAGCTAGTACTATGGAGGTAGGGTTATCATAGAGAGAGCTAGGAAATGCCCTCGTCTAAAGAGGATATTGAAAGAAAAACTACAATCTTACGAGGGGATGAAATGGAAAGTAGCAAGGTACTTTCTCCTTGGGTAGGAGGTAATTTTGCTTCAGTTGTGATTTTACTGACATTGGTGTCATTTGAAACCCAAACTAGCCTCCATTCTGTTTCTTATGTAACAGTTAGAGGAGTTTGACCCTGAAAATGTGGCCTTTCAGTCATACAAAGGAGAGGTGAAGGGATGGGGAAGTTTAGCTGACTGAAGAGAAGCCACAGATATAGAGGGAAGATGCTTCAGGTTAATGTTGGAAGGCCTGCCTCTTGGAGGCAGATCAGATTCATCTGTTCTGAATGGCCACAAAGGAGAAAAACTGGGACTAATGTGTGGGGATGATGGAGAGAGTGATTTCAGTTCAAAATGAGAACTTCTTCAGCCCCCCGTGTCACTCCACTCTCCCTCATTGTCCACCATGCTGGAGCCAAACTGGCTTCCTTTCAATTCCTTAAACACACCAAGAAGTTTCCTGATGCTTCACTATCTGCATGGTTGGATTTTCATCATCCTTCAGAGCCTGATTTAGATGTTATTTCCTAAGGGAATTCTTTTCCAACTCTCCTCTGCTATTCTCCATCATAGTACATGCCCACTTCCTTTAGAACACCCATAACTATTTATGATAATGCAGTCATTCATTTCTCTCTTGTTTTTTATCTGCCTTCCTCTGAGGGACAGAGACCATTTGTGTTTACTCCCCATTGTATAGTATGACACCTGATATTTAGGTGGCTTAATAAACATTTGCCAGACGAATATATTGAATAGACAGCCTTTGGAGCGAGGGAGTTCCCTTCATGGCAGGTATTTAATATGGATTGGACATGCAGTTGGCCAAGACACTGTACAAAGCATTCAAGGATCAGATGGATTTTTATATAAAATGACATTTGAAGTCCCTTTCTGTCATTTGATTGTATTAATCTAGGAAATGAAGAGTATAAAATTCATGACCTTAACATGGAAATGGTAATATGTCCATTGGTCACCAATATGAAAAGGAAAGAAAATAAGTGTGGCTGATTAGAGAGTAATGAAGATCTTGCAAACTATTAACAAAATAGATGATATAATTTGTAGAAAATTTGGACCTTAAATAAGTCAGTAGATTGGGGTAAGTTTCTAGGGAAATATTTAGGAACTAATGCAAAAACAGATTTATGCAACAACAAATTTATTCTCTTTGTATTTTTCCTAACTAGAATAGTATCTAGCACATAATAAATGAACAGTAAATATTTATTTAATAAACAAATCAGTAACGACCATCATCATATTTTTTCATAAATCTACCCAGCTATAGAGTCTGCATTGGACCATCCTTAACAGTGTAATATGTACCTTTGTTATGAATCTGGCCTTAATTTTTCACTTAACATCATGCTTTGAGACTCTTTCATATCTCTGCATAAAGAACCAATTAATTCTTGTTAACAACAGTGTTGTATTGCATGCAATAAATGTACCGTAATTTTACAACTGTTCTATTGATGGATTTTGTGCATATTTAGTAGATTGTACCTCAGTGCAGCGGAATGAACTATATATATGTTTTCTACAAACTGGAAATTGGGTTGAAAATTGCTGGTCTTTCTTCCAGCTGTGGGTTGTAAAAATAGAACTCATGGTCAGACAAAGTGACAAAGTGGTCAAAGCTGAAGGCAAAATACAAACTTTCTCTAATGGTAAAAAACCTGTGTGTAAACAAAGGAGAACAGAAGAGAGGGAACAACCTCCTGAAGACTCAGAAAAGTCTGAAAACTTTCCAAAAATTTGTACTGCAGGGCACAGATAATTATTTGGCATTCCCGATATGATGCAAGAATATATGATAAAGATAAAACAGCTGAAAGTCATACATAGAAAACAACTTTAGATGAAAATAGAGATTGAGGAAACAAGAAATGGTTACCTAGAGTCTAAAACCATAATTGCATTATTGACAGGAATAAGCAAAATGAACAATACGAAAAAAGTCACATCAACAACAAGCAAATGATACTGAGAGACTCTACCTAAATACAGAAGGGGGAAAAAAACAGTTAAAATCAATGAGAGGATAGAGAGGAGAGAAGACAAGGTTCAAACTAGAATATATTAGTCCTGCAGAAAAACATCAATATATCCACATTTCAAATTCAAAGTTACGGTCATATAGCTTTTTGTTCATTTTTCACCTGGTGCCTTGCAGAGTTCAAAAATAATTTGTTGAAGAAAAGGTATAACTTAAAGAAACTAATTATTTGAAAATTATTTAAAAAAATTATTTTAGAGAAATTTGATAGCTAACAAGCATTGTATGCACAGAGAATATACTTTTTAAAATTCCATAGAAAGTCTGCGAATATTTTCTTAAATTGGGCCACAAAAAGCATGAGTTAGTTCTCCAAATCAGGAATTGTAAGGCCATATTCTTTGATCAAAATAAGTGAAAATTTGAGTTAATAAAAGTTTTTTTTTTAAATTTTATTTAGTTATTTTTCAAGTACAGTTTTTTGTCTATTTTTCCCATCCCAGCCTCCCCTGCCCCTTGCTCCCCACCTCCCTCCCATTTCCTCCCCCCCTTAGTTCTCGTCCCTGTGTCCTTCCTATTTGTTCCTCCAAATCCCTCCCCCTTTTTCCCCTTGACTTCCCTTCCTTCTCCCCTCTGGTCACTATCCCCTTGTTCTCTATTTCAGTGTCTTTGTTTTTTGGGGTTTTTTTTTTCTGCTTACTTGTTTGTTTTGTTGTTTAGCTTCCTGTTAAAGGTGAGATCATATGGTATTTGTCTTTCAGCACCTGGCCTATTTCACTCAGCATAATGCTTTCCAGTTCCAGTACTTGGATGGGAGTTAATAAAAGTTTATACGTCTCCCATACAAGCTTAAACTCATCTATGTGGGAAATGAAGAAAGAAAAATGACATTCTCAATAAGCATTAGGCCAGAATTAACATCAAATGATGACTAAACACTATTGATAATAAAATAGCTGCAGAGAAATTCTTTAAATAAAATATAAAGCTGCAATAATCAAAAAATTATAGTATTGGCCTGAGAATAAGAGATAAGTCAATGAATCCAAATAAAGCCTATTAGATGCAGACTAGAATAGGTAAGAATACTGTGGATGACAGAGAAGGAGAGAGAATAGGCCCCCATAACATGTTGAATGGATCACTCACTAACTCTTCAGATCAGCAGGAATATTAAACAAATTATTATTTTAACAATTGATAAACTTCTTGGAATTAAGATGAAGTTAGTTCTCTATCTCAGATTCCATATCAGAATAAATTTGATATAAATAGAGTTAAAAGTAAAAAATAAAATTATAGGAAAATAGAAGAAAATAGTTCTGAATATGTTTCTGATCTTAGGGTAGGAACATATTTTTCAAACAAGGTGAAAGAAAATAATGAGTAAATAAAGAATGAAATTTTATGAAAAATAGAAAATATATATACCTACTATAGAGTATATGAAAAACTGGTGTAAGAAATTTGAACATTTTGTGAAAGAGTTTAGTACCCTAAAATTAAAACAGTGCTAGCAATCAATACAATAAATAAAAATACTCCAATAGACAAATAAGTTAGGAATGTGATCAAATACTCACAAGAAGGAAATGAACCAATAAAAATGGAAAAATATTCAATATCAAGAATAACCAGAGTAAAATAAATAAAAACATGTTAACAGTTTTAAATTTTCAAATTTGCATGCTTTGAAAAATGATAATATCCAGTTTTGGCTAGGGAGCAATTCTTTCTACCCTGGAGGGAAATTTTGCAATATGGTAGAGAACCTTAAAGTTCTTCCACTTTTGACTGAGTAATTTCCCTAGGAATATATTTTTAGAACATCTAAAGAGATCCACTGATGACTGTAAGTGTAGGAATCTTTGCTGACACATGATTTATAATGTTGAAATAGTTTATTTATTTATTTAAAAAGATTTTATTTATTTTTTGGAGAGGGTAAGGGAGGAAGAAAGAGAAGGAGAGAAACATCAAATGTGTGGTTGCTTCTTGTGCACCCGCTACTAGGGACCTGGCCTGCAACCCAGGCATGTGCCCTGACTGGGAATTAAACCAGTGACCCTTTAGTTTGCAGGCTAGTGCTCAATTCACTGAGCTGCACCAGCCAGGGCTAACTTTGAAATATTTAAAACAAACTAAATGTTTAACTATAAAGAGCTGAATGAGGTATTGTATAATTATTAAAATCATATCTAATATTAACATTTAATGACATTTAAATGCTTAAGATATATTGCCAAGTGGCAAATGTAGGTTATAAAAGAATATTTACATTTTTAAATAATAATTATCTATACTTTTAATAGTTTTTATAGTTTTTGGTGAATATCTTTGATCTTTGTAGAAATCACCTGAGAAACTGCAAATAGTTTTTATTTTGCTATATTTTTTAAATTGAATAAAATATTATAAGCATATTAATTATATTTGTAGAAAACCAGGACATGGTATTTATTTTTAAAAGCCATATCTTTCACATGAAACTTTAAAGCACTTAAAAATACAATTATAAGAGATAATTAGGATACTTGTGAAGATATTAGTAAAAACACTATTTAACAGTCCACTATTAATTATACTCTGAACATTCTAACAGCTATCAGCAGAAGAATATTACTATAGAACCACACTTAATGAAGTACTGTGAACTGATAATGTTACTGGCCACAGTTGCATAATGACTTTCCAATATGAGCTTTTTAAAAAAGGAAACTATGGTTATTTTTCAACTAATCTTCAAAACCTCTTGGTTTGGGGGTCTTAGAGAATCTTAGACAGTCAGAGATGAAAGGAACCTTGGATCATTTGGCTTGATTATTTTCATTTCACGTCTGGGAACACAGGCGCATTAAGTGATCTCCTCACTGAAACAAAGCCAGAAGGCAGTGGTGATGATTCTGCAAACTTGTCTAATAGCTTTTAGTTAATTTTATTTTTCAGATAGAGAGGTAAATTAAATTCCCTGTGGTTAGAAAGGAATATAGATATATTTTTGCCTAATGGTCTATGCGAAAATGGTAAGTGTATAACATATGGCAAACCCACTTATTTAGGACCTCTAGACAACACGTGTGGATCTACCTGAGCATAGGTATTTTTGCATTTTTCGACCTGATTCCAAAGCTTTTGTGTGTATGTGAGGCAGAGTTTCCCCAAACCAAGAAGCAATTCTCAGACACCAGCTGGGTATCAATTCTGACACAATCTGCCCAGAGATTGATTGCATCAGATCCCACAGCTTAAAGGTTTAGTCTCAAAAGATACCTCCCTGTCCCTCCACACACACTTCAGGCACCTGTGGTAAACTCAGGTTGTTAAATGTGCTTCTGACCTACCCACTACAAACTGGAGGTTTCAAGGAACCCCTCCTTGGACTTTTGACCCCAATCACAAGTTCAGGTTGTCATCTCTGCTTCTGACTGGCTTGCTGTAAGTCAGAGGTTCTCCCAACCTCCTCCTGGGTCCAATTTTTGCTAAAGAGGCTCATAGAACTCAGAGAAACATTTCAATTACTGGGTTACCAGTTTATAATAGGAAATAATTCAGAGACAGCCAGATGGAAGAGATGCACAGGGTAAGGTATGAGAGAAGGGGGGCCGGGCTTCCTTGCCCTCTAGGAGCTTGACATTTGCCCAAATCTCTAGGTGCTCACCAACCCAGAAGCTCTCCAGACTCTGTCCTTTGGGCTTTTATGGAGGGCTTATCACATAGTCATGACTGAAAAATCACCAGCCATTGGTGGTTGTTCCAAGCTCCATCCCCCGGCCCTTCCCTAGAGGTCAGAGGAGTAGACCTGAATGTTCCAACCCTCCAGCCTCCTGGCTGGCTCCTCTGGTAACTTGTCCCCATCCTAAGGGCTTTTCAAAAGTCAATGAATTAACCTCACAAAAGACACATTTATGTCTCTTACTACTTAGGAAATCCCAAGGGTTGTAGGAACTCTGTGCCAGATACAGCAATGAAGACCAACTATACCTTTTTTGGGAGTGGGGAGAGGGGAATAGGTCTTTAATTCTGTACTAATTGCAGAGAATTCCCAGTCTTCAGCTGTAATTTCTCAACTGTATGATTTTAAGTGCAGTCCTCATCAATTCTTTATTCAACACCTTAGCTTTTTAATTAGAAATTGAGGAGATAAATTTTCTATGATACATACTTGAAAAAATTCTTGCTGAAGCTGCCTTTGATCTGGGATAGCTTCTGTCTCTTCTATCATGATATTAATAGAACAGGGCTTTTTAGGTTGTGCTAGCCTTTGATTAAATGAGAACGACTTCTAGGTTAAGTACTGGAAAATGTTTTGCATATGATGTAAAAGGTATTGGTTTCATTTTTCTTCCTACTTTATGTTATTAAATATCCCCCTCAACCTTCCATAGAAATATTTAGAATTTAACTTATTATGTATGTGTGCAAATTACCCTTCACTTAAATTATTCACCATGTATAAATTATGTATGTCCCCTAATTGCTCAAGTGGTGAGCATCTCTTAGTAAACAGACCAAATGAGAGTATCAAGAAAATAAACAATGAAATTTGTAAGGAATTCAGAGAGCGAGGTGTGTTGGTGTTGCAGGTCTAGAAGTTGTGATGTCCACTAGGGATCCTGGCTGTGGGTTAGGAGAGCCATTTAAAGGTATAGCGGGGGTTGAGGTATCACATTTCAAGGTCTAGTTTTCAGCCTGGCAAGGCCAGAAATTTGGTCTTGTCAGAACTCTGAGATAATTAGACCTTAGGACATTGCTTCATTTCAATAAAAAGAGAGAGAGAGGTGTATAAACTAGAATATCAGTTTACTCGTAATGAGAACTATGACTGTAGCGAGGACTGAATTACTCTTGTTAGCAGATCAGCATATTATTTCCCTGTAGGCAGTAGACAAAGGCTACAACATTTAATCACAAGGCTCATTGAATGGAAACAGATTTGTTTAATTTTAGGGAGTGCCTTTCCTAAATTAAGAATAGACTAAATGAAGAATGTAAAGATAGTCTTACACCCCCAAGGGGTGTCCAACCTTTTGGTATCTCTGGGCCACACTGGAAGAAGAAGAGTTGTTTTGGGTCCCATGTTAAATACATAAACACTAACAAAAACTGATGAGCAAAAAAAAAGGTTTTAAGTAAATTTATGATTTTGTGTTGGGCTGCATCCATAGCCATCCTGTGCCACATGTGGCCCGTGGGCCGTGGGGTCAGACACCCCTGCCAGATCATGCACGTCTATTGAATCTTTTGGCCTGTGATCTCCATCCCCTGAGTACACACTTGCTGTATTTCAAAACTAGTCCCTCTTTTCCTTCAGGCTATTTTGACTATTTTCTCTATTCCATATCATATTCTTTTAGCCTTTTTAAACATTTCTAATATTACTTTGATATTTCGTACTCTAGCACTAAATATACTTGTACAATCTCATTTCTTCCTTGGTCATAACTGTACAAGTTGTTGCAAATGTTTTGAACTCAATCTACTGAGATATTTCATGATATACTTTATGTAAACTTGCTGTGAAAATATAAATGATATTTTCTAGACCAGACTAGCCTAGGTGTCAAACTAGACTCCCAAATACAGTCATATCTACTACATTTTCACATTTACTTGCACTCGCTACGTGAGTTTTTGGTTCTTGTCTTAAGTCTCCTTGCAGCTATTTCTGGAAGTTGCTGGAGGATGTTTGGACCTCAATGTCCATGAAGAAACTGCCTCACTGCTATATATGTATCCACATATATATATAGTATACATATATGTATGAGTATGCATGTATACATGTGTGTGCATATATACATATGGCACATTTGCTACAGATTTCAGAAATTTAGAAAATATGACCTTTTTCACTTCCCTATAGGTGGCTGATGCCTTAGAAGGAATTAGTATCACTGATTTGCAAACCAAAACTGAATATTTTCATTTGAAGTGAAATCCAGAGCTGGCTTTCAGCAGTGAGTGTTAGAGGTGTGATGCAGTAAAGGAATCCCTGGAGGGAACATGGCCATGGTAAAATTTTAATATAGATGCATGAAAATCATAGAGTTTTAACCCTTGGGAGAAAAACAACTACTGTACTTTTCTAGCAAACGGAGTCTCTGGACACATCTCAAGTCAATTTTTAAAATTGCTATGGCCATTTTTAGGCTGTCTGAACTCCCCTGAACATTCCCCTGCCCCAACTTTTTGCCAGCTAAATCCTCCTGCTTTTCAGATTTGGACCTGCACCTCCTTCTGTTGTTTGCAGCTGGCCTGCATAGCTCCTGGGTATCTCCTTCCCTAAGAACTGGCTGTAAAGCAGAATTGCCTTCCTAGCCTCCCAGTACTTCCTCTCCACTCAACTTACTTTCTTGTCATACACCAAGATGGGAACTACAAATTGCTGATTTTAATGTCTTAGCTGATGATTCTACAAAAAAAAGGAACATAAAAAAGGAACACATGTGAAGAAGACATACATTTTTAAAATATTAAAAAGTCTCTACAGGCATAGCACTTTATTCAGAGATGGCATCTAATGGACTATGTAAACACTTGTCTTATTCCTGAGCATTGGGCTATTAATAACATGCTGCCTTTTAGCCAGCAGCTCTGATAATTTCAATTTATTAATTTTTTTAGTGAATTCCTTCCTTAACATCAACAATAAAACAACAACAAAAATATAAGGATGAGGACAGAAGCCATTATTTTTCAATGTAATCAAGTAAATTTTATAGTTGATGAATTGCTACCTTATTTCTTCAGACTTAGGCAATATTAGCTATCTTTTCTATGTACTGGTTTATTCCGTTCCTTTCTTTTATTACTATTATTTTTGGAACTGAACTTCAGGTATGGACTTCTGTTTTTAATAGAACAGTGGAAACAACCTGAGTTCCTGAATTTGAAACTCCTGGAAAAAACTTTTAAGAACCACAGCTGAAGTGATGAGTTTACAATTTTCCTCTTGATCCCATTTTTTTCTTATTAACATATTTAAAAAATATGATGTGTAGACTTCCAGCCAAGATGGAGGCATGAGAAGATACATTTTGCCTTCTCATACAACCAAAAGAAGGACAACAAATTTAAAAGCAAAAAATCACAAGAACTGCCAGAAGATCAAACTACATGGAAATCTGATGACAAAGGAGTTAAAGAAGAAATACTCATCCAGACTGGTAGGAGGGGTGGGTGGATAAACTGAAAGGAACAACTGGGGAGAGAGACAGACTGAGCAACCCAGTGTTCACTCATGGGGAAATAAAGCCTCAAAACCTCTGACTGTAAAAACCTGTGGGGGTTGTGGCAGTGGGAGAAACTCCCAGGTTCACAGGAGAGTTCATTGGAGAGACCGACAGGGTCTTGGAATGTGCATAAACCCATTCACCCAAGAATCAGCACCAGGAAGGCCCAATTTACTTGTGGGAAGAGGGGGAAGTGACTGAAAGCAGGGTGAGAGCTGAGCAAGCAGCACTGTTCCCTCCCAGACCCTTCCCACACATACAGCCCCACAAAGCAACAATGTGGGTTGCCCCACTCTGGTGAATACCTAGGGTTCTGCCCCTTCCTACAGAACAGGAGTACCAACACAAAAAAAATAATGCCCAAATAAAAGAACAGATCAAAGCTCCATAAAAAATATAACTAAGCAATGAAGTGACAACCAACCTACCAGATGCAGAATTCAAAACACTGGTAATCAGGATGCTTACAGAAATGGTTGAGTATGGTCACAAAATAGAGGAAAAAGTGATGGCTATGCAAAGCGAAATAAAGGAAAATGTACAGGGAACCAAAAGTGACAGGAAGGAAATCAGGACTCAAGTCAATGATTTGGACTAGAAGAAAGAAATAAACATTCAACCAAAATAGAATGAAGAAACAAAAAAATCAAAAAAATGAGGAGAGGCTTAGGAGCCTCCAGGACAACTTCAAACATGCCAATATCTAAATCATAGGGGTGCCATAAAGAGAAGAGGAAGAGCAAGAAATTAAAAACTTATTTGAACAAATAATGAAGTAGAACTTCCCTAATCTGGCAAAGAAATAGACTTCTCAGAAGTCCAGGAAGCTCAAAGAGTCCCAAAGAAGTTGGACCCAAGGAAGTACACACCAAGGCACATGATAATTACATTAGCCAAGATTAAAGATAAGGAGAGAACCTTAAAAGCAGCAAGAGAAAAGGAGATAGATACCTACAAAGGGTTCCCATAAGACTGTCAGCTGATTTCTCAAAAGAAACCTTATGGTCAAGAAGGGGCGGGAAAGAAATATTTGAAGTCATGAAAGGCAAGGACCAATATCCAAGATTACTCTATCCAGCAAAGCTATCACTTAGAATGGAAGGGCAGATAAAGTGCTGCCTAAATAAGGTCAAGTTAAAGGAGTTCATCATCACCAAGCCCTTATTATATGAAATGTTAAAGGGACTTCTCTTAGAAAAAGAAGATGATCAAAAATATGGACAGTAAAATGACAACAAACTCACAATTATCAACAACTGAATGTGAAAAAAAAGTAAGCAAACAACTAGAACAGGAACAGATTCACTGAAATGGAGATCACAAGGAGGGTTATTAGCAGGGAGGGGGAGGGGGAGAATAAGAGAAAATGTACAGGGAATAAGAATCATAAATTGTAGGTACAAAATAGCCAGGAGGAGGTTAAGAATAGTATGGGAAATGGAGAAGCCAAAGAACTTATATGTATGACCCATGGACATGAACTATAGTGGGGGAATGCTGGTGGGAGGGGTGGTGCAGGGCAGAGGGAAATAAAGGAGAAAAAATAAATGGGACAACTGTAATAGCATAATCAATAAGTATATTAAAAAATATGATGTGATAATACAGATTTGACCTCTAGCTTGCTTATTTGTTTAAGACCAAACTGATTGTATTCTACAGCCCATATTGAAACAAAATATTGAATATTTTCATGCATGGTCAAATCAATTTTATTCTACTAGGCTTATATTAATCTATATAATTCACTAATAATTTAATAAGGTACAACTTTTGTTACCTTTTGTTATCATCAGCAATAAAATATCAGTTGAAAAATGTTTTAATAATTATTAAAAATTATTTATTAAATAATTTAATATTTATACACACGAATGCTAAAATATTTAATAAAATTTATTAAACATAATGGATTAATAATAGAATATTTTAATAATTATATTTAAAATGTTTAAACATATTCTAATATTATTGATAAGGGTATTTGCCTTTGTAAGGATTATGATTTAATTTTTAAAACTTCACAATCATTGTCTAATAGTATTTGAAGTAGAAAATGTCCTTTTTCTATTAGTCACCTCCCAGGAATTAAAATAAATGCTAGACACTTAAAAATCTACACTGTCATTGTGAATCAAATAGGAGATAATATTTTCTGGTATTAAATAAATTATGAAAATCAGCACGGAGCATACATTAAAGCATGATGAAAATTAGACATGGGGATTTAGGGATCATATAATCTGGCTGCCCATGGAGCTGGAGAGTCTACATGACTTTCCTAAGGCTTTTTGGTGGCATGCAGCGAAGCAGCCTCCATTTCTTCTAACTTCCGGTCTTAAAACAGTTTATTAAACTGTGCTGGTTGTAATCATTCTTCCTTCACGTTTTCGATGTCTTTTTCAACTTCATCATTATGAACATGAAATATATCTGGTGACAATGACCTACAGGCGCTTAAACATATACTTCATTATTACACATAAAAAGTCTTACAGGAAATCTTGTAAGATTTAGGCCTTGTCTAATTTTCACATACACAAATGCTTCTTATTACAATTTAGGAAGAGTCTTGAAGGAAATCATCTTAGCACTATGCTGTTGTTACTCCACAGTAAAGCAGCTCCTCCTGGGGCTCCTTCCCTTCCCTTCCCTTCCCTTCCCTTCCCTTCCCTTCCCTTCCCTTCCCTTCCCTTCCCTTCCCTTCCCTTCCCTTCCCTTCCCTTCCCTTTCTTTTTCTTCCTTCTCCTCCCTCCCTCCCTCCTTTCCTTCTTTCCTTCTTTCCTTCTTTCCTTCTTTCCTTCCTTCCTTCCTTCCTTCCTTCCTTCCTTCCTTCCTTCCTTCCTTCCTTCCTTCCTTCCTTCCCTTTAATTTTAGAGAGAGAGAGAGAGGAAGGAAGAGGGAGAGAGAAAGAAAGGGAGAAGCATCAATTTGTTGTTCCACTCATTTGTGCATTCATTAGTTCCTTCTTGTATGTGCCTTGACCAGTGATTGAACCCACAACTTTGGCATAGGGGGACCATGCTGTAACTGACTGAGCTATTAAGCTAGGACTGTGCATTTATTTCATGAGACTGTTGTTGGAGGGAGGAATCTGTACATAGAAAAAGATTCTTCTTAGTGATTGTATTAGTCAGGGTTCTCCAAAGAAACAGAACAAGAGGATATGTGCTGATATTAAAGGGGAGATTTATTATGGAAATTGGCTCACAGGGTTATGGAGGCTGAGAAATCCCATGATCTGCAATCTGTAAGCTGGAGAACTAGGAAAGTGATGGCATAATTGAATCCTAGAATCCAAAGGCTGAGAACCAGGAGATCTGAGGTCCAAGAGCAGGAGAAGATGGACATCTCAGTTTAAGAAAAGGAAAAGAATTTGCCCTTCCTCTGCCTTTTTGGGCCCTCAGTGGATGGGAGAATGCCGGCTCTCGTTGGTGAGAACAGATGCGTTGTACTCAGTCTACTGATTCAAATGCTAATCTCTTCCAGAAACTCCTCACAGACACACCCATATACAATGTTTTATCACTATCTGGGCATCTTTGCCCACTCAAGTTGACATAAAATTAACCGGCATAGTGGCTATGCTTTTTATTTTCAGAAACTGACATTGACTGAGTCTAACTCTGAACTCCAAATTCTAGTGTCTACATTGTCCTATTATTGAAAAATAATCTACCAATGAATGGACCTTGATCTCAAATTTTTTGCAGCACTTTTTGTTTGCCTGAGTCTCCATCAGTCAGTGTTTTCCTACCTGTAACAATCCAGCCATGCCATCGAAGTCAGAAGGAAACATTATCCTCAGGCACTATTGCAATGTTTCAAAATATATAGATCTATTTATAGGAGGTGTGAAGCATCCTTCACATTTATAGCCACTTAATTGTTGCCTTAATAGTGAAGTTAGCCTTGACTATGGACTGGATCCTTTGGAGAGGCTTATTTATAAGGAAGACAAATTTCCTTTTTCAAGGATTCTGAGGTGCCAATATACTGTGACTTGGCTTTGAGTTGCTCCCAACTGAAGATCTAAAACTGAACATTAAAGAAAGAATTTGGGTTTTCACTGAAATGTGGAAATTTATGACCATATATTTTAGCACTGTAGAATTTTCCCAATATCTTGCTCTGTCGAGAGTCTTGTCAATGGGAACTAAACAACATGTATCATCTGGTGTATTCTTCTAAAACTCACACTGCTGAAAGAGAATGGAATGTTCAAAGTTTTCACAGAAATTATTACATTACCTTCTTGTTTTCTTCTTTTATTTCTTATGTGTGACTTAGACATGGGAAAATGGGCAACCTGATTTACCCATAAACAAAAATATTTGACAAAACCTTGTATTTCTTTTTTTTTTAGTTTATTTATTTATTTTTAGAGAGAGGGGAAGGGAAGGAGAAAGAGTGGGAGAGAAACATCGATGTATGGTTGCCTCTCATGTGTCCCCCACTGGGGACCTGGCCTGCAACCCAGGCATGTGCCCTGACTGGGAATCAAACCGCGATCGTGTGGTTTGTAGGCCCATGCTCAATCCACTGAGCTACACCAGCCAGGGCAAAACCTTGCATTTCTTTAAACCATTATCTTTTGCAAGTCCCATCAAGTTACTGGATAAAAAAATCTATAGAGAATAGAGGATAGCATTGACCCTGTTAACTCTCAGAGTGCAGTAAAAAAAATCTAGATTCGATTATTTTAATGCAAAAGTGAGTACCTCATTGAACTCAACATTTGTGGTGGCTACTATACTGAATAAAATAATTAGTTTACTTATTAGCTCTTGGCAGTTCACCTCAGTTGATTTTTCAACTCTGAGGCGGAACAAATAAACATAAGGAATATTTTTGCTCAAAGGATTTGAAAACAAAACATAAATGTGTTTTTCTTTTCTTATGTAAGCACAGTTGAAAATGATCACTTACTTTAAATCCCACATCAATTTTGATTTCTTCTTTTAATTGTAATTTCTCCAACAGAGAACTCTATCAAGTTGACATCATGTTCTTTGAACTTTATCAGTCAAGTGGTATCCCTAGAACCTATATCAGCGCTGTGTCGGGCACTGGGGGAAATACAAAGACAGATCTTGTGGAACATGGAGTTTTCATCTGGAAGGAGGTGGCAATTTAGCTGGAATGACACCCATTCTCAAAGGTTCAGTAATAATTTGATAACTAAAAACATTAGAGATTTGTGTGAACTAACAGGATACACGTTTATCCAGTTTACAAAAAGCTAAGTAATCATGACATTTGTTTTTGGAATATTTGAGGTATCACAGCAATTGAAAATGGCTCAATCTTTCTAGAAACAGTAAGTTCAGCTTCTATGAATGTAAATGTATGGACCATACATGTTTAGTTAAAAAAATATACATATATATATATATATATATATATATATATATATATGGAGTCAGAAGATCTGAGCTTCTAATCATTCCCATGACAGATTGTCCTTGGACACTTTTTCAAATGTAAAATCATTAAAAAATAGTACATACTGTGGTTGATTGACTGGATTAATGACCATAATTAATGGCATCGCTGTAGCAATATATTCTCGCTCACACTATAACTCTGAGGTCATCCATGTGACTTGCTTTGGTCAATGGGACAGTAGCAAACAATCCACTCTGAGGCTTGAAAATGTGCTTTTGCTCTTTTTCTTGTTCCCCTTCCTTATGACAAGATACCCAAACAAGGGGTTGAGCACGTGGAGCAGCATCAAGACTCCCCACTTCGTCCAACTGAGGCCCAAGACACTTGAGAAAACCCAGCTAAAGTACTCAAAGCTGCCTAGGTGACCCACAGCTGATTGCTGGGCATGAATGAATGCCACTAAACCCAGCTGAACTGGGTAGCTAATACCACCAACTCATGAGCCAATGATCATTGTTTTATGCCACTGAGGTTCCGTGGTGGTTTCTTACACAGTGAAAGTGAATTAATAAAAACACTTCACTGTTATTGTGGGAATCAAATAAGGTGATACACATGAACACATTTTGCAAACTGTGAAGTAATAGGAGTTTCAAAAACCCTTAGGATCGATGGGTTATTGGAGATGAGGACACGGAAGAGTGACAAGATGGAGAATTCAGTTATTTCTAGCATCCATTCAACTGTCCAAATTATTCTGTTAATCTTTATTTTGGTAGTAGGTGTTCAAATACATGTGATACATTGCATATTTATTGTAGTCACATATTTACTTGTCCAAAATAGCTTAGAAGTTCTTATTATTCATAATTATTTTAAAAAGGAGACAGTAGAGGACGATCCAATGCTGAATACTAGATATGCAAACAAGTCACCAGATTGTGTTCTCTTTGTTTAAATTCAGGAGGTTTTCATTCGCAAGCAGACAAGAGTTTTTTCTTACTAAGTTATGAAAAATTTGGCTTGATCAAAGTCAAGAAGAAAACAATCCAAGAAGAAAATTATGAATTTGATATTATTTAACATGATTTATATACTATTTTTACGTTGCTGATTTTTAGCGAAATAGTTGCTGCAAAAATAAATAAAAAATAAATCCTTGATTTCTGAGTAGACTGTGCTGTAAAAGCTAGTTTTTAATAGTTGGCTCTTTTGATTTTGGAGCACGGTTTTCCAATATCAACAATGATGTGTTCTGCCCTGGCTGGTAAAGCTCAGTGGATTAAGTGCCAGCCTTTGAACCAAAGGGTTGCTGGTTTGACTCCAAGTCAGGGCACATGCCTGGGTTGTGGGCCAGGTCCCCAGTGGGGGACATGTGAGAGGCAACCACACATTGATGTTACTCTCCTTTTCTTTCTCCCTCCCTTCCTCCCCCTCTCTCTAAAAATAAATTTAAAAAATCTTTTAAAAAACCACTTAAAAAAAGAAAAGAATTCTTAAGAAAAAACACAAACAAACCATGTTATGTTCTGAGGGTTTACCTACACAACTCCATTTATCAAAAATAATTTAACAAGCATTAATGGGAAAACTGACATGGGCCAGACTGGTTCAGGGGATAGAGATATCCGGGGGTGGGCAAAAGTATGTTTACAGTTGTTCTTATAGAAAAAAACATGCAGGCGATGATTGTTACAATACAATAGCTTCATTAGCTCAGAAGAATGTCACAATGGCACAGTGCACTTAGGTATAATCTTGTAAGTGCTCCAACTGCCAGCTTTCATCTTGTATATGTTCTTGTAGTCTTTGGAAATCAGTAAACGAACCTGAAGTTCACTGACTGCATGGATTAGCCCCACTGCCTCCCGAGGTGGTTGAATTCACACCTACTTTTGCCATCTCTGTACTAATGGAAAAAAAACAAACAAACAGGCAAATATGCCCATTCTCATGGAGCTAATGTTCTATTAGGGTGGACAGAAAAAAGCAAGACACATAAGTAAATATGGGGTATGGGATCTGGCAATAAGTGCTCAGCAGAAAAACGGATCAGGAAGGGGATATGGAGCTCATCAGCAGGGATGCAGCTGCAACTCGGTGCTTTGGGCTGCGGTGGCTGAAGACCTGGGCTGGGCGTGGCTCACACGAGCAAAAAGAACAGTGCTTTGTGGCTGACGAAGGATTATTTTTGGCGGTTTGACATTCCCTGTCCTGCTCTGTTCTCCCTCCCTTCTAAAGACCATTGTTTTTCTTTGAATTTGTGGAGATAAAAAAAACCAACAGAGAGAAGGTGGGAATAAGTGAGGAGGGAACAATGGCTGAAGGAGAAGGGGAGGAAAGAGAGAAATGTGAAGCAATGGCTGTTAGTCCCCCTCTCTGAGATGGCTGCTTAGGTCAAGGTAAATCATAGGATGTGGGACTTGGAATTTTCTCTCTTATGATACAGTCTTGTCTATCAACATCTTTTCCCTCTTTCAGAGCATGTGTTACTCAGTGGTTGGAAATATGTGTGCTGAAGGAAAAGCAGAGGTTTCTAGTGTGTTGGACAGAGAACCCCGAAATGTGTTGAGGATGTGACCTTCTATGTCCCCTGCGTGGTCTCCTGAGCATTAAAGCAATCACAGAGCACACACGAAGTCACAGAAAAGGGGCGTAGACTCCCCCACCTATCCATAGTTAAATTAAAATGTTGAATAAAGAAAATCTGTGAAATCCCTATTAGATTGCCCCAAATTTTTTAACTGTAAGACTGTTTGATTTACTGTTTCTAACACACCGCCCATGGTTGTCATTGTGAAAGCTAACTTATTGAATTGAACAGTTTGAAATTGTTCCATTTGTGAAGGGAAGTGCAAAAGATGTTTTCCAAACATTGAGAGGGAACAAATACCCCGTGTGGGATCTTTGCTATGTCGACCGTTCTACTCTAAGCAGTCTGCGTTACTTCCCCAAAGTCATTTTCCTCTCATCGCAGACATGCTTGACTCACCAACTGGACGCCAGCTGTAAAAACCAGAGGGGGAGAAATTACTTCCATAGATTCAAAGGCAGGAAAGGTTGTTTCTCCACGAGGAGCCTCAGAGCTGCAGGAACCGCGGGCTGTTGCTCGGTGGAGATTCCTGAACAAATGTGATAGCCCATAAAGCAAGACGGGCTTAGGGCCCAGCCACGGGGTGGAACTGTCAGAAGAGTTTTAAAAGTGATGCACTGTTGATCTTACCTGAATGTTGTGCTTAGGTAAGAGCAGAAAACCCATTCATCATCATTTCACTGATGAAAATGTGCTCAGTGCTCGGCTGGAGAGCAGCCTCGTCTGGCTCAAGGAAAACTTGCTTTTCATTTTTGTTTTGTGTTGGTGGATGCTGCTTAGAAGCGTATGCAGAAATTAAAAAAAAAAAAAAAACCAAAACCTTGAGAACAAAAGTTGATAACTGTGTCTGAGAGCTAAACGTAACTGATGGCTCAGGGCTGCCTAAAGATGGGATTCACGATTCCCTGCATAGTGTGGTAGTGGTAATTCTTTCTTTATCCAGGGGGTTGGGGATATTGAGTTGGAATGGGTCCCTCCCTACATGTCTAGACAAGACCGGAAACAAAGGGAGATTTGTATTTAAAAGAAAAGATTCCCACAGATCAGAAATGGTGGTGATGAAAGAGGAAGCAAGAAATTAGTCACTTTCTAGAATTTTTTTTTTGTTTTTAAATTGTCAGGACAACTTAGAAAATGGACAAGTTGGTAACTTAGATGCAACTTCAAGGTTATTCTCCAATGGATGCATAACTTGGTTCCTGTCTGACAGAGAAGTGCACTTGTGAGGCTTGTGATGATGTCATTGGATGGCCTCAGACGCCTTGGAAATTTAACCTTAAGAGAATCTGAAATCAAAAAAGAGACCGAGAGTTGAGGAACTGGCACCTAACCTTACCTGGAGAGATTCCTCTCCTGCCTACTGCCTTTCCTGCTGACTATGGGGTGCTTATCTCTTGGCCTCAGCTTTGCAATCCTGTGTTTGGGACTGTGCGAACTATTGTTCCTTCTTGCCAGCTGGTTCCTGTAGGGACCTGGGGAGAAACTGAGAACCTGAAGGAGGAAAAGGGCTTGCTCCTACTTTTATTGCTCCTTCACCCCATCAGGGTCACTCTAAATTGGTGCTTCATTTTTTAAAATGTATTTTTTATTGAAGTAGAGTTGGCGGACAATCTCACATTGGTTATATTAGTTTCAGGTGTACAGTATAGTGATTAGATATATTTTTTAAAGATTTTATTTATTTATTTTTAGAGAGGGGGAGGGGGAGAGAGAAAGAGGGGGAGAGAAACATCGATGTGTGAGAGATACATTGATCTGTTGCCTCTTGCATGCTCCCAGCTGGGGACCTGGCCTGCAACCCAGGCATGTGCCCTGGCTGGGAATTGAACCAGCATCCTTTCAGTTTGCAGGCCAGCACTCAGCCCCCTGAGCCACACCAGCCAGGGCTGATTCAACATTTTTATATGTTACCATGTGATCATCCCGCTACTTCTAGTAATCATCTGCCGCTGTGCAAATGCACTTTAGTTTGAACACAGCAGGTGGTTCCAGCAGCAGCAGGTGCCTGCAGGTTCCATGACCTTTTTTATATTTCCTGTGCCAGCCTCACTGAATCTCCCCAGATTTCCCACACCAGCCAGCTGGGGTCTCTCCTCCTGTGTCTGAGTCCCAGGTCTGCAGTCATCCTCTTCCCTGCAAGTTCAAGGCACTGGTGGCAGGCAGCAGTGCCCCTCTTGGAGGTCTATGTCCAGTGTTTTAGGACCTCTCATCTAACTAGGCTTCTCAGTTCTTACTACCTAGGGCAGCAGCCGCTTCTTGCAGTTACCATTTCTGAGGCCTTTTTGCTCCTTTTATCCTATTCATTATTTCTTTATATGAAATCTCTGTTAAAATCACTGATGAGTGTGACTGCAGGAATATATACAAGAGGGCCCAGGGCTGCTCTGGTTTTGTCACAGAGGAGGAGAGCCCGAGCCTTTTCTGTATATTCTATGTTGAGATACAGTAATAATGCTAATCTGCAAGTCTTGCCAGGGTGTAGTTGATAATCAGTCAGCTACATATGCTAAAGGAGGGTAATGTTGGCGTCTCCAGAGGGGTCATTATTTAACTTCTTCAGAACTTTTGGAAGCTGCCAGATCGCCAAGAGTCAGCATTTTCTCCTATCCTTTTATTCGCTGCCCACAGCCCCACCCCCAAACTGTGTCACCCCATGGTATTCTGGTTTATGTGTATGTCTCTGAGAATTCCATTTCGTCCTTGACCTTTACTGGATGAACTGAAGGGAAGTAGGGGAGCAGGGGTGGATATGAGTTCCCTGAGAGGTTAGGGTACGGTGCCATTAAGACATGAGGCAGGATGTTCGAGACATAACCTAAGGGCACGCACCCCACACAGTGTGTGTTGGGAAACTCTTCCTTCAGGAGGTACATCTGAGTTGGCTCCTGAAAGATGCACTGGCATTAACAAGATGAAAAGGGAGGAGACAGGGAGTGAGAACTAGGTAGGAGGTACCTAAATATCCCAGTAAAAGGAACGAATTGCTGGGAATGGAATATTGTTGTATACAGAGGAACTCTTAGGTAAACATCAGGTTATATAGAATTTTAATTGACTTTCATCAAAGTGTATAATTTATATTATTGTTTACTAATTGTTTTAGATAGCTATACCTTATTTTCCCAGTTAGACTAAGTAGAAACTGCACTAGACACTATTTTGTACCTACTCACCAGCACCTTACACAGCAACACAAACATCTCAGTAGATGCATATGAAATGAATAAATTAAAAAATGAAATTTTAAAAACACCTGCATGTGTCATAAAAATGGCCCACTGAGACTAGCATTCTATCTTGAAGAACATTTTTTCCTTTTATGGTTTTGGTCTCAAAAGGTAAAGTCAAATGTACTGCCTCATCCAAAATTCCCAAGATTTCCCTTGTTAACAAAATGTGAATATATATTCAGTTACTATTTGGACCAGGAATGATTTTCAAGTATAACTGGAGGACAGCTGTCATAGAGGGGTCACCTCTATGATCTGTGGTATAACGATTGAGTTGGTATTTGCCATTTGGGGGGATGTTCAGCTCCTAGGCCAGCTTCTTGGTTGTATTCTATTAACTTGGAGGCCTCGTTCGTGAAGGCAGTGGACACCTACTGTAGAAAGTAAAGGAGACACGTGCCCTCTCTCTCTTCATCCCAATAAGATCAGACAGTAAAGCTATGACACAGGCTTGGCCAGTAGGTGTTATCTTATCGGACTTTGTATCTTAAGCAAGTGATAGCACAAGACAGTGTCTAAGGTTAGAGTTGTGTGACTTTCCCTGGTCACCTTCTGTGTAGCTCTCCAGAGCTTACCTGGTGCCTGCCTAGTTCGAAGCCTGGTCTTTCAGTCTTCCAATATCATCCCAACAAATTTTCTCTTTGTTTTCAGATTATGTCATTTTCTGTTGTTTGCGATCAAATGCCTAGGATGATATGGATGGTATCATTAAAGATGTAAGAAAACTGACTACTCTTTAACCTTATTCATAACTGATTATTTTAAAGAAATAAAGTTATTATAAAGTGGTATTTCAACTCCACAAAAAAAGCATTTCTGTCTTGAATAGCAATCATCTGTGAAGAAGGTTCCTACTGGATACCGAAGTTTTTGACAGGTATCGATGTTGTGGGTGACACTTGCATTTTTGGTTGGAGATTTCAGGGTTTCACCGGGGACTGTGATGAGCTGTCCAGATGGTGCCCTGAGAGCCACTCAGCAGAGTGTTTTAGCAACAGCAATAAACAGCCAATTACATGTAATGCCTCAAACAGGGTTCAGCAGCGTTCATCTGAGCAGAAACCCATCCCTAGGTAGATCCCGAAGAGAGAAAAGATTTCCAGCTGAGCCACCTGGATGTTCTTTTTCCCTCTTACTTTTGCAACTAAAGATGGTTTAGTGATGTCCATGGCTCCTTTTGGAGTTCATTTTCTGCTTCTGGAAGCTGCTTAAAGAGTAAGCCTTGCTGAATTTAAAAAAAAAAAAAAAGACTTTTATCCCAGCAAAGCCAAGAGTTGAGCTGGATGAAAATCCACCGTTGCTATGGAGAGGACAAGAGAGAAAGCCTGGACACCCTGCATCAGCCATTTGTGGTGGTTCTAGGAGTCAGGACCTACAGACGGCTGTGCCAAAACAAGTCTGGAGCAAAATGCTTGAAATGATTAATTCAAAGAAATGTATGCTGCTTCTCCCATTTTTCTCCACAAACATGATTTCTCTTCACAGAATATGGACACAGGAAAGTAACATTGTAATAACATATTATTAACTTATAGACTCTTAGTTTAGAATTCATGACAATTCTGATAGAAACTGGCGTGGAACATACATTTTTCAATGCATGTTCCTTACTTTCCTATTCAGTAATAGCCCTGTCCACCTGACATATATAATTAACGCCAAGTAATTTCTCAACGGCAGACAACTGAACACCATGTAGAGATTTTCCACCTAGCAACTGTGCTTTGATGTTGCTGTTTATAGAGACTGGAATCTAGACAGTTGAATCACTGTAGGCAGCAGGTGGCTAAGGGGTGGAATGTAATAAAATTGCATTTGCCCCCTTGGGAACTGGCCTCAAAACACAGTGGAGAGCCTCTAAAGCCCAGGAGGCCATGTCTGTGTTGCTGAATCCCACACTTTTGGATCTATAACTGATCCAAGCTGAGCCAACTGGATTTTATTTCCTGGAACTGTAAATTGGGAGAGGGGAGACAGTGAGGATGAGTTTTGAAACTGGGTCACATTAATGGCAGTAGTTTGGAAGGAAGGCTCTTCTTATATATTTTTACATGTACTTAAAGCATAGCTTTTTTAAAAAGTATATTTCCATGGGTTTTGACATATACATGTGGTGATTTAGCCCTTTCTGTAGATGTTCTATAATTTCTACTTAATTTTTTAAAAATCTAAGTGTTTGTATCAATCAACACAGGATAAATGAACACTAACTTCATGCTCATTAGGGAGTGTTGGGGCTGTGCTCTGTTAACGCTCACTCAGAATCATCTGAAATATTTCTAGTTACTGGGGCAGAGGTTGGAGAAAAATGGAGACTAACACCTTAAATACTCCTGCTCACATTTGTTGGCTAATTCCAATCATGTCATCTTGTCTAAATTCAAGAGCATAGGGAAACAATCCTGTTGTGTCCTGGAATGATGAAACGTAGAAATACCAGAGATATCAGTGACCAGCACTAGTATAACACAATGGTTAGAGAGATTTTTGTTCTTGGTTTTGGTATGATTAGAGATGTTGCCAGTACTCTTTCTAAATGTTTGAATTTATGAAAGTTTAATTAGTGGCTAAATATATGATCACTCTTTGTGACTGTTTCATGAACATTTAAATAAAAGATATTATCTATATTCAAGGTATAGAATTTCATATATATATATCAATTACACATACTTTTAATTCATGACATTAAGTTTTAAAAAATGTATTCTGTCCACTTGATCTGCCATGAGCTGAGGAAAGAAAATGAAAACCCATTATTTTAAATATTTCTATTGATCTTTGTATTCTCTGTGATTTTTGGCTTTATAAGTGTGATCTGGTGCATACAGGGGTGGGCAAAAGTAGGTCTACAGTTGTAATACAAATAAGTAGTACAATAATTGATAAGTAATAATAAAAGAACAAACTCTGTACTTCACATACTCATGGCTGTAAACCCACTTTTGCCAATCCCTGTACATTAACTGTCATTCATTCAGTATAAATTGTGCTCTTTATAGTTATAAAGTACTGCATTTTCCTAATTTTATGCAATTCCTCCTGAATTCAACCATATCTGATATTACCATCATAGTTTCTGATATCTTTTAAACACATACCAGTCAAGGATTTTTTTCCTCCACTCATAGGTTACTGATGACCTCTACTTTGCCTGCATCGATCACACTCTCTTCCTTGAAAGACTACGTTTACTTGTCTTCCAGAGCCTCATGCCATTGAATTTTCCTTCTACTTCATTTGTTGTTATTTTTTTACTGTCTTTTTATTTGTATTTTTTGCTCTTTTCTCCTTTAAATGAGTTAAAGTACTCCAAAGCTCACTCCTTGGAACTCTTGGCTTCTCTATTTATACTCACTCTTTTGGTGGTGCCATCTGACCTCATGGCTGAAATACCACCCATTCTGCATTATTCAGGGTCCAATCAGGAGATAGAAGTCACACCAGGTGTTTCAACAGAAAGAATTAATTCAGAGGATTATGAATAGGAATAAATTTGCTGACTGTATCACCGGTAATTATTATTTTGAGATATTCTATAGGGCAGCATTTTCCACAATTAGTTTTTAAAGGGCTATTTTTAAAATATATTTTAATCATGCTATTACAGTTGTCTCAACTTTCTCCCCCTTAACCCCTCCACTGGGTACCCCTCCCATCCCTGCCAGCAACCCCCCTCCCCTTAGTTCATGTCCATGGGTAAAACATAGAAGTATTTTGGCTACTCCATTTCTTATACTATTCCTAACCTCCCTCTGTTTATTTTGTGCCTACCATTTATGTTTCTTAACTCCTGAGCCTTTTCCTCCATTCTCCCCCTACCCCCTCCCAGCTGATAACCCTCCAAGTGATTTCCACATTCATGATTCTGTTCCTGTTTTGTTTGCTTAGTTTTTATTTTTATATTTAGTTGTTGATAGTTGTGAAATTGTTGCCATTTTAATGTTCATAGTTTTGATCATCTTCTTTTAGTTAAATAAGTCCTTCTAATATTTCATGTAATAATGGCTTGGTGATGATGAACTCCTTTAGCTTAACATTGATACAGCCCCAAATGTACCAACATCTGAATCATAGGGATGCCAGAAGAAGAAGAGGAAGAGGAAGAAATTGAAAACTTATTTGAAAAAATAATGAAAGAAAACTCCCCAATTTGGTGAAGGAAATAGACATCCAAGTCCAGGAAGCACAGAGAGTCCTGAACAAATTGGACTCAAAGAGGACAACACATCATAATTAAAATGCATCATAATTAAGATGCTAAAGGTTAAAGATAAAGAGAGACTCTTAAAAGCAGCAAAAGAAAAGCAGAGAGATACCTGTAAAGGAGTTCCCATCAGACTATCAGCTGATTTCTGAAAAGAAACTTTGCAGGCTAAAGGGCCCAAAGACATATGAAAGGATGCTCAGCATCACTAGCCATCAGAGAGATGCCAATTAAAACTACAGTGAGATACCCCTTCACACAGGTCAGATTGGCCATTATAAACAAATCAACATACAACAAGTGCTGTTGAGGTTGTAGAGAAAGGGGAACCCTAGTACACTGTTGGTGGGAATGCAGACTGGTGTAATCACTATGGAAAACAGTACGGAATTTCCTCAAAAAACTAAAAATGGAGCTTCCTTTTGACCTGGCAATTCCACTGCTGGGACTATACCCGAAGAACCCCAAAACACCAATCCAAAAGAATCTATGCACCCTAACATTCATAGCAGCACACAGCATTTACAATAGCCAAGTGCTGGAAGCAACCTAAGTGCCCATCAGTAAATGAGTGGATCAAAAAACTATGGTACATTTACACAATGGAATGCTATTTAGTGGAAAGAAAGAAGGAGCTCCTACCCTTGGTGACAGCATGAATGGAACTGGAGGGCATTATGCTAAGTGAACGTAGCCAGGTGGTGAAAGATAAATACCATATGATCTTACCTATAAGTGGAACCTAATCAACTAAACAAGCAAGTGAGCAAAATATAACCAGAGACGCTGAAATAAAAAGCAAATGGACAGTAACCAGAGGGGAATGGGGAGAGGGATAACCAGGGAAAGAAGGGGCAGGGTCTAGTCAAGGAACATGTATAAAGGACCCATGGACAAAGCCTAGGGAGGTAGGACTAAGGGTGTGAGGTGGAGGTCGGTGGGGTGACGGGGGAAATGGAGACAACTGTACTTGAACAATAATAAAAAAAACTTTGCAGGTTAAAGGGCTGTGTTGAGCCCTTTCAGCTGTCATTTCCTAGTAAAAATGTTCTCTTTCTACATGTGGACTGCATTTCTGGCTGTGAAAACACTTTGCATGGCTGAGTGTGTCGACTAAGCCAGCATTACTCCAGGCACTGGCACAAATCCTCTAGCTTGTTTCTGTTTATCTTCACTGTTTATGTGCTATTTATTGGTCTTTACTTGCCTTGGAGAAGTAAGAAGGCAGTATAGAGATTAAAGTTTGACCACTGATATGGAAATAAGCAAAGTACTTCACCCCGCTTTAGGTTTATTCTCGCAGAATCATTGGACAAGGCAGAGAGGTTCTTCTTAAGGTCTATACTACTTTAATGGAGTCTGGCCAGGAATTACATATATCATTCCTACGTTCTACTTCCTCTGCATTCATATGTTCTTTGGAAATTTGCTTGTCAAGAGCAGAACTGAATATCTATCTGGTTACAAATATTAATTTGTATCAAATTTACTACTATGTATAATTTTTTCTAATATTTTTCTGCAATTAGAAAGAAGAAGAAAATACACATGGCAATAAGAAACTATGTTAAATCTGGATTATATTTTCTCTTCTCCTGGTGTGGGAGTCTCCTATTACATGCATTTTAAGAATTATGTAACTATTATAATTTTTCCATTTAAAATATTTATCTATCTATCTATCTATCTATCTATCTATCTATCTATCTATCTATCTATCTATCTATTTAGAGGAGAAAGGAGGGAGAAAGAAAGAGAGAGACACATCAACGTGTGGTTGCCTCCTGTGCGCCCGGTACTGGGGACCTAGCCCAGAACCCAGGCATGTGCCCTGACCTGGAACCAAACCGACAACTCTTCGGTTCACAGGCCAGCACCCGATCCACTGAGCCACACCAGCCAGGGCAATTTTTTTTCTATTTTAATGAATAGTTTTACACTCTTTGTATTATTGAAATGTGATTACTTGCAGTTACATACTCATGTAAATATGTTTAATTAAAATAAAATACTGGCCAGAGAAATATAAGGAATATAATGAATAATGATATTAATAGTGCTTCTCAAATGCTTTGCTAAATATTAACTTAATGTGACCTCATCACAATCTATGCAAGATTGTGGGCAGTGCTCTTGATTTTACACTGGAGGCCACAGGGGCCTGGAGATGTTAAAAGACTTGTTCAAGGTCACAGGTTTGGGTCCTGCTAACAACTTCCACTTCCTTATTCCACCTTAGCAGGTGGATGCTGACACTTTCCCTGGTTAGACTGTTTTAATTTGTGCAACAGAACAGAATTTGACCTTCTGATTTGGCCTTTATGAAAGCTAATAAGGAATTAAGCTGCCTGAGAGATTTGAGATGAAAGATTTCCCCCAGGTCTTTTATATATTGTAAACATTCAGTAGGCAGAGACCAGGACTCGCCTCTGCACATTGTGAGGTACAGGGGAGAGATTAATAAACGTGGAAGAATGAACTGCCTGCTGGGTACTTGTAATGTTTAAGAGGTCCCGGTTACTGTCACGCCTCTGCCTCTACTTCAGTCAGGCACAGAGTGCTCCTCCTGGTCTCTGATCATCCTCTGCCAGTTATTACACACCGGTGGTCTCAGGGCCACGCTGTCCAACAGGAGTTAGAAAACAGCAAGAGCAGAGACAATCAACCCCTGCCTTAAGCTCAGAGAGCCTTTAATGTTTCTATTCATGGATGCTGCTGCTTCAGATTCTCTCAGCTGTTGGATTCTGTACCTGCCTTAACCTTCAAGATGCTGTTCATCTCTCCAGCCTTTCCTAAAACCATGGACTTAACCCTTTGCTCTCTCCTGATGTCAGACTTCAGTCCTACAAGTCCCAATGGAAACCTGACCCATTTCCTCTCATGACTTCATATTGATAGCTGCTCAAAATTCAGGATGGATTTCAAAACTCATTTTGCTCTCTCTGATGCTCACTGCCCTCACCAATGCTTGTGCATGATCCTTTATGTTTTGATTATTCTGCAGTTTTCCTAATAACTATTCACTGTTCTCTTTCAGAGTTGTCTGCTGGTTACCTGACAATGAATGTGAAATATACAGTAAAACCTGAGAGAACTACAACCACAGAGCTATGTGATATTTTGGAGGAAGGAACATGTATAAAAATTTCTGCCTTTCAGAGATGAAACATTTCCATGGGAAGTTTGTGCCATGTTTGAATCTGGAGAACACATCTGTTTATCCACATTCAGAGTGAGATTTCAAACCCTTTCCCATTTGCCACCCAATAGTGTGGTAAGGGAGAGACCCCAAAGAACTTCAATAGAAGAAGCAGAAAAGTCAGAGCAGTGCCTCCACCTCTTGGGGTAGCAAAGGCAGTCCTTCTCTAAGTGTCGACTTCCCCAACCTGTGCTTCTGATTCTAGGGCTGAAGATCTTGCTTCACTACTGTTTTTTGGGCTCCACCTAGAATATTTTATGGGAGTGCAGTCTGAAAACATGAATTTTTAACAAATCCTGTAAGCAAATCTGATGCAGCTGCCCAAAAGATTGATATTTGAAGATTACTGCTCCTAGTAACTGGGGGTAACCATTATGCAGGTCATAGCTGTGAGAAGAAAAAGATACAGTTAAGAAAAACTATATTTATCTATGTCTGACAAAAGAGTGATTGAGGAGAGACAGAGAAATCTCTGCACTTATTATTATAGTCCTTGATATAAGAAGTTCATCAACCTCCAAAATTAATTAGGATCAGTGAATCAGTATGGTGAAATAAAAATAGAAGACAGACTAGAAGAGACAAATTTCCCGTACCAACACCTACTAACTAATTCACCAGTTTCCTACTAAAGGTGGGTGTTGAGTTAACACTAGATCACAGTGTTTTGTACTTTGTTTATTACATCATTATAGTTCTTTGCTCATTGCTGGTGTTTCATTGTTCTTATTTAAGGATCTTATTTCATCATGAATGTTTTCTTCTTAAAAATATGAGGTACTAAAGTAAAATATTCTTCAGCTTTTTTATGGATAGGTAAATCATCCCCAGCAATCTGCAGGCAAGAATTTAGTGTCTGGAGTGGGGAAAAAAGAAAAATAGCTCCTCTTACAAAATTCTAATTTAATAAGACTTTCTTCTATTGATAATGATCAGGAGTGATATTCCAAAAATGTAACAGCGGATATGACATTACAAATTAATTTAAAAACAAAATGCATTTAAAATTATTTCTACTCTTGACAGCAAAAAAACAATCTTTATTCTTTAACTATGTGTGTGGGTACAAAATCATGCAGTTGCTTAACTAGTGACATAAATCATTTATCCATTTTAATAATTTTCAAATCAGTTGTTGATTTGCCTAGAAATTAATAGCATGTGTTTTTGTTTGTCATGGCTTGCACAATCACCAAATGTTGCTCCTGTCTGAGACATCATTTGATATCAGGGAGCACATACACTATTTCAGTGACTTCTTTATTGGATAGCGACACAGATCTAGGTACCTGCACTATTCTTACCTAGGAGGCAGTTGGCTATCCTGCCTGCATACATAGAGAGCCTGATTTTCAACCAGTCATGATAACATTGCCACCATTCTACTGTTTTTGTCACTTGCTCCGCCACTTCAGCCTGGCAAATGCCGGGTGACTCCAAAATAGCAGGTGGCCCCTGCTACCTGCTAGCAGCATGCCCCTGGCACCATGCCCCTGGCACCTTTGCTGCCACCAGCTGTCTAGTCAGCAATCAGGGGTTGCCCATGTTCATACTAGTGGGATTCCTAGGTTCGATTTTCTGTCTCTGCTGCTGCTGCTGCATGACATTTTTAGGCAGAGTTTGTTGCCATGAGCCATACAAAAGAATTTTATAATTTAATATTCAGCAGGACTCTACTGGTATAAACTGGTGGAAAAATCAAATCTAGGTACACCATATGTATCAGTGGAGATGAAATTCAGCTGCATATAGGGGTAGCTTAAGACAGAAAAAATTTTTTTTTGTTATATACGAGAGTCTGGAGATAGGCAGTTCAAGGCTGATATGGTAACTTGATAATCTTTAGAAATCTGGGTTTTGTCTCTTTTTTAAAAATTTTTTATTTTTTAATTATTTTTCAACTACAGTATTCTGTCTTTTCCTCCCATCCCAGCCCACCCCCTCCTGTGCCCCCTGCCTCCCTCCCATTTCCACTCCCCTTAGTTGTTGTCCATGTGTCCTTCATACTAGTTCCTGTAAATTCTTCCCCTTTTTACCCTGAAATTCCCTTCCCTCTCCCCTCTGGTCACTGTCCCCCTGTTCTCTATTTCAGTGTCATTGTTTTTATTTTGCTTGCTTGTTTGTTTTGTTGTTTAGCTTCCTGTTAAAGGTGAGATCATATGGTATTTGTCTTTCGCCACCTGGCTTATTTCACTCAGCATAATGCTTTCCAGTTCCATCCATGCTGTTGCAAAGGGTAGGAGCTCCTTCTTCCTCTCTGCTGCATAGAATTCCATTGTGTATATGTACCATGATTTTTTGATCCATTCATTTACTGATGGGCACCTAGGTTGCTTCCAGCTCTTGGCTATTGTAAATTGTGCTGCTATGAACATTGGGGTGCATAGGTTCTTTTGGATTGGTATTTTAGGGTTCTTAGGATATAGTCCCAGCAATGGAATTGCTGGGTCATAAGGCAGGTCCATTTTTAGTTTTCTTAGAAAATTCCATACTGTTTTTCATAATGGTTGTACCAGTCTGCAATCCCACCAACAGTGAACTAGGGACTCCTTTTCCCCACAACCTCTCCAACATTTGTTGTCTGTTGCTTTGTTTATGATGGCCATGTCTCTTCTCTTCTGATGCTTTGTCTTACTTGGCATTTTTGTCTCCTGGTTCAAAATAGCTGCTCAAGCTCCAGTCATCCTGCCATGTTCCAGCCAGTAGGAAGGCAGGGAAATGGAGGGAAAGCCTTCCTTCACAGAGGCTTCTTGGAATCCCTACACAGCATTTCTCTATACATTTTTCCTGGTCTGGTAGTAAACTATAAAGTCACACACAGGAGGAGCAGCAGGACTGAAAAATTTGGTCTTTAGGCTGGGAGGCTATACTTCTATCCCATAATCAAGAGGATAGCTAAGGATTGGATGTTGGGAACAACTTACATTGTCACACTGCCCTTGAATTCACTCTCCTTTTTCCTTAAGGACAGTAGCAAAAGCATGGGGACATAAAGAAACAGATGGAGAATGTGGGATGTCCATTCAAGCTATCATTTGGAGGTATTTTGAGTCAAGCTTATGAACTTTGAAAACACTTGTGAGAAACAACTTCCCTCTGCCATTATGCTAAAAGATCGGCACCCCAGTCGGGCTTACCCTGACAGAAGTCCTTGGCTTGTTTAAAATAATGACAATACTTTCAGTGTGTGTAGTTTGAAGGTTTAAGGGGAAGAAAATATATTATCTGCAGTCTGGACATTGCTGAGTATGTTTGGTGTGTTGAGAGAGAAACAAAAAAACAGTGATATTGAATACACAGGTGTTGTTCTAGACCCAACACTCAGCCACATCTAATTGTGATGATTTTATAAGAAGAAACTACATCCTATTGAGATCTCCAGTCTGAAGGAAGAACAAATTCATATATGCGAGCATGCCACACACCTTCAAGAAGCCCTTTACTGATATGTTTTAATGGCCTCCTATTTACCAGGCCAGTGAGGGAGAGATTCCCATCTCAGAGTTATGGGCAGGGCCAGACGAATGACCCAACACTGGACAGGTGAGTTCAACAGTAGTTTTTTGGCCACATAAACTCATGACCTGGGGGAGGAAGGTAGTTTATGTCATGCAGGATCACAGGAGATTGGACTTGGGAACAGTGTGTACAGGCTTTGCAGCAATAAGGATTGAGGATGTCCCTTGTTCCTGGGGGAGGATATGATCGGCTTGTTTGAGTAATTCTGCAGGTTGGCAAGGAGCTGAATCCTACTGCTCAGAAATGAGCAGGAACTGTGCTGGTCCCTTTGATAAAGAGGACTGTTTGTCTCAGGGACCTTATCTGAGGGAACACACACGGGAGGCACCTTGCTGTTACACCGTTGTAGGCCCTCCTGATTCTTCCACGTGTCAAGGCAGCACATCACAATTTTTAAAGCTTTTATTTATTTATTTTTAGAATGAAGGGAAGGGAGGGAGAGAGAGAGGGGGAGAGAAACATCAGTGTGAGAGAGAAACATTGATTGGTTGCCTCTCATATGACCCCTGACCAGGGACCAAACCTGCAATACAGGCATGTGCCCTGACTGGGAATTGAATTGGTGACCTTTCGCTTTGTGGGATGATGTCCAAACAACAAAGCTACACTGGTCAGGGCAGCACATAATTTTGAGCCATAGTTTCAGGCCTTACCTCACATGCTGCAGATTTTATTCTGCTGGAGGTCTTCTCCTTACTGAAGACACATTTAAACAGGGAGACTTGAGTCTTCATAATTTTACCTCTGTTTGCTCAAGTACTGTGGATATTCAGTGCTTGAATATTCTTTTCCTTTTAAAACTATATCAATATTTATTTAGAAAAAACAATAGTTAAAGGGTTTATAGTCCTGATGATGCTTCAGGTAAAAAGAAAGCATTATGTTGCTTTTTAAAATTTTTCTCTGCAGAGGACATGTTAGTATTATGACATTTCTTGCCACATAATATGTAGGGACCTAGTAACATGAGTTTCTGGCAAAGGAAAGGAAGCTGGACGGGGGAGGGAAATGAATTAGCTCTATAACTGACCCCCAGGGGGGATGGTAAGATAACCTCAAATACGAACACCTTTATGTAGTTTTATCTGCCATTTCATTTTTAAAAAATTAAATAGTATTTAGAAATTCTCTCTAGTAAAAGAATGTTATTGTGTACAAGAAATATGTTGTAGAAATTACTTTTCAAGAGACAGGTGTGGTCAAAGACTATGAACTGACACAAAGCCTCATCTAGTTGGAATAAAGGTCTGTGTAGATCAGCTCTGGTGCCCGACTTTGGGAATGTGGTTGTGGACGGTGTTAAGAGATGAACTAGTTCTATAAAAAACATCTTTGGGATTTCGATAGGGATTTAATGGAATTAGTAGATTCCTTTGTGTAATATGGATCATTCAACAATATTAAGTCTCATGAATATAGGATATTTTTCCATTTGTTTTTCTTGTTTAATTTCTTTCATTAATGTTTTATAGTTTTCTGTGTATAAATCTTTCATCTCCTTCATTAACTTTATTCCTATTGAATAGAAAGAAGTATCAGAAGTATTAGATGTGTATCAGGGCAGACATTTCAGCTTAGTTGGGCTCTTTGGGTTTCCTTATCTGCCCCTGAAATCCACTGGTGCTTGGGTCCATGGGTTGGTCTGGTCCCTTCCACAGATTACCGTCAGGTAAAAGATCAGGTGAGTCTCTGCTGGTTGGCTGGCATTCCTGTCACTCATTAAACAGATTTCTCCCAGTCCCTACAAATTTGGGAGCTGCCCTTTAAAACTGCTAGTCTCAGGTTGGGAGAGGTTCAGGCCTTTAATCATAAGACATATGAGAAAGGGGCGATAAAGTCAGGTGCTGGGTGAATACAGGCATATTGGAAAGTCTAGGGTTGGTTGCCTGCTCTTTGAAGAAACAAAAAGGCAACAAACCTCTTTAAAAAGTAGGCTAAGAGAGCATTTGTCATTTGTTATTGGATATTTTCCAGTACACCTATCTGGTCCCAGAAGGATCATTGGCTGACTGGTGAGGCACTTACAAATAATATCACATCTAATGTCTATCCACCTCCATCTCTTTAATAACACATTTCCTTATTTTCTCTTAGTCCAGAATATGGGCAGTTCCCAGTCACTGGGTTTCAGGTCCAAGGGAAAAGCATAGAATGTAATTGCCATAAGAGACATTAAGAGGTGTGTGTGTGTGTGTGTTTGTTAAACCCCGAGACTCTTGAATTAGTGTAGCATGTTTCCCTTTTCACAAAAAAGATAGATTTCACAGTAGGTCACTGTGAGTGTACCAACACTGCTGAGTTCAAAAGTACAAATGTTATAGCCAGAAACATTGAGTTTCTTGGCAATGTGTTTTGAAAATCTTTTAGATTGTTGCTGTCTAAAACTCTGCCTGTAAGACATTTCCACACAGGTTCTGTCACATCCTGTAAAAGATCAGCTCGTCATAAATGGGAGAACAATCGTTATGATATAGAGTGATTGCATTTCAGTACTCAGTGTGAGAGCAGGAATAAACAGGTAAGGGACTCGCAAATCTTCCAGAGGACAGTGCTTTACTGCTGTAAATACCTACCCTAGGCTAACTTCACCCTAAATCACTATAGCAAATGACTGCAGAGAGTCAAAAGGAACAAAAACCTACTGAGCATTTTGACAAGTGTAACTAACACACTATATTTTAACCAACAAGAGGCGTAAGGATGATGAAGTGTGGTGGTGACAGCTCCAGCAACTTTGTTAACCCACAAATTCCAGTCAGGTGAATGCAGACCCATTACATGAAGTGAAAAGACATGGCAATTCCACTGTGACAAATATAATAAGGCAACAATAAAGTGATAAACAGCAGAGAGAGAAGGGAAACTGAAGGGCCCTTGGAAAAATCCAACTGGTGCTAATGACTCAGGGGAGTGAGGGAAATCTAGGAAGGAAAGAAGAAAAATGACATAGTGATCACCTAGAGTAATTTAGGTGTTGCCTGTGCTTCCCAGGACGTGAGACGATTGCAATCCCCGCGTAACTAAGAAAGTGGGTATAGTGCTTTCAGAAACAGGAACCGATTATCCATTAGAAATCAAGCTGAGATAAGGTCACATTCCTTTTTAAGATTCTGTGGGTGTGTAAGAGTTCTAAATTATTGCAAGGGCAAACAAGCAAGCGAGTGTAACCAATGCCTTGCCTGCCCAGTAAGGAAAAGGAATTCAATCAATGGTTAATTACTAGGGACCGTTTCTGTCTTGTTTTCGTCTATACCCCAAGTGTCTAAGGAAGAGTCACACAGAAAATATTTTTTGAATAAGCACGGGCAAAGGAATTTGGTGTTTGCAAACTGAAATTGATGAGGAATTCTTACTGTTCGCATGTATTAGGTACACTTGAAAGTATATCTGGGCATCGTATACAAATCTTTGCTAATAATGTTTAACATACATCACACACACACTACAATTTCTGCATATAGATAAGACAACAAATGAATGAATAATAATTATATAATACATATTATATATAATAATGTGATTATACTTTTATATAATATACTGTATGATATACATGTTATTATGTAATCTCATATATTCTGTATAATTGATAAGCATTCTGACTGGGAGGGGGCTCACAAAAAATCATTCTCTGAGGAAATAAAAATGTATGCATATAAATGCACTATTTGACATCTCTAAGACAAAATTGTTATTATGCTAGCATAATAACCCAGTAAGTAACTTTTGCTGCCTTTTACAGTGTGTTCCTTATAGAAGTTGCTCTTGGTCACCTTTTACATTACTATACACATAGATATACTTCCCAATGTTTTAAATGTGAGTTGCATGAATACAAATGCAAGCTGGTTAAGCAACTGACAAATAATTCATTGCTGATTTCTATATTAAATATATAACGAATTAAGGTATATGCAATAAAATTAGGCCACAGACCAAGGAACAACTCTATTCTGCCTCAAATCATTGTCTATCCTCTTCACACAGTCCTAAAAAGAGATGAAGATGCAGGGAACTGTCAGTTTATCACCTCCTAGGTTTGCATCCAAAATGCACCCCTGTGGAAAATTGGGCAGAGCCTGGGCCTTTTGGCTTCCCACTGATAGCTCCGCTCCTCTAATCCAAGCCTTGGCTCTCACTGCCCTCTGGATGGCTGTAAGAGAGGAGAGCAGGAAGAGGGAAGTGACGGGGTCTTTTCAGAGAAGGCAGGCCCTGGAGAACCTTACTTTCCCAGCAGTGGAAAATGGGAGCTTTACCTGAGTATAAAATCTTCTAGTAGATAATTACTTTTCCACTAGCAATAGTGGGCTAATTATTCTCCTGGAGTCTGATCAATTAGATTAATAAAACTTTTCTTTCCAATATGTGCAGTCTGGAGCAAGAAAACAAAAGAATGTAAGGAAAGAAATAGTCTTAAGTATGTCTTTCTTAATAGTCTATAGTTTTTGATTAACTACAAATGGTCACAAATTCCAATTGAGTGTTACTATAATCACAGAAATATATGCATTCATAATAATATGCACAACTAAGAATGTTTTTCCAATGCTCTGCCAGGTCCTGGGAGAAATTTCCAGCTACCTTGGCAGCATGGGGATCGAGGGTACAAGTATTTAAGTCCGACAGCAAAAGAGAATAATTTCTCTTCTCCTCATTGAATGCATCTATCACAAAGATTTAAGATCTTAGGCAACCAAATGGCAGAAGCAGCTGGGTGCAATTTACCCCCACATCAATCTTTCCGATGAGCCTCCCTTTCAATATCCATTGAGGGTCTGAAATTCCTAGTAATTCAACATTAGTCAGGGGCAAAAGAAAAGTGTACAGATGATGCTTTTCATTCTGAGAACTGAAGACGTTAGTGAGAAAGGGTGGCCAGGGGCAGGCTGCTCCTTGTTAGCTCTACCTCCCTGCTCCCCCACTGATGGTGCAGGAATACATGTCCCTGCGCACATTTGGCTGAGTAGGTATGGGGCGAGCAGCCCTCCTTAGTCCAGCAGAGACACCAGGAAAGTGATGGCTCAATGTGAGAACACTGCCAGAAAGGTGTGTAAACCAGATTTCTGTTTGAGACAGTGGTTTTTAGAAGATAGAGATGGATATTAGGAGAATCATGAAGAATTCCTGTCCCTTTCCCCAAATATTGGCCTATGTTATGTCTGATTTCAAAGATGAGTAAATCGGAAAACAGTATCTACTAACATGAGATCTATAAACAGATTTAAGATGCAGGTATGAATATGAAACAATACATTAGCACATGAAGGTAAATTTTTAAAGCTGTTGTTTTATAAATTCAATGATTTAAAACAAGCATACTATGGAACAAGTAAACAAAGAGGAAATAAGGCAAAAGACTGAGATAAAAATAGAGCCAGACAAGGTAATTAAATATTAGAATGAGACCCAAAACTGCCTTATGAGAAGTAAAATATGCATTAGAAATAACAAAGATAAAAACTGATACCACAAGAACAGAAATCAGTGATGTGAGACACATATTTGAGAAACTCCCCAGGATACAGGGTGAAAGGATGAAGATAGGAAGATGATGACAGTGAAGATGAAACGTGAAAGATTAAAGAGAACTGACATAAGAGGCAAATGAACAAGATACCAGAACAAAGGGTAAAAAAAAATCCATAATCAAAGTTGTGACTATAGAAAACTTTGCTACACTGAAGAAAGCGTTGAGTCTGCAGAATGCATTCTCACCGAGAAGCAGTGGCATTAATGAAATGAAGCCGATATTTAGGCCCTCCTGCTGTGAAGATACCTGAATTTCAAAGGATAAACAAAAAAAAAGTCTCTCACAAACATTCAAGGTGGAAAAAGCAGATTATTTGTGTAAAAGAAAAATTAAGTGAGCCCTGGATGTTCCCATTGCTGGAAGACAATGCTAGGTGGTGAGGGAGACTTTGATAATATTAGGAGGAAGATCCCACCTGGAAGCATATTGCCTTTCTTGAGCAGTGGCAACAAAAAGACATTGTATGAAATGCACAAATCACGACATGTAATGTACGAATTCCATCCCTGATTACTCAGAGACAGTCTTTAACGGACAAAGAGATGAATCAATAAGAACCACTGAAGATGATGAACTTATATAACAGAGCACTGACGGTGAGTGGTAAAGTCACTTAAATGAATAATATGAGTAATTATAATGGTCACAAACATAATCAAAATGTACATTTCAAAACAAATTTTTGAGGGAAGATTAATAATATAAATCAAGAAAATGTAATAACAAAAACCTGAGTATGAAATTCTCCATCAGGCTGTGAGTGGGGAAAGTTGGTAGAAACAGAACCATTAACATTAAAGGGTATTGATTTTTTTAATTTAACCACCTCGATAATTACTTTAGAATGTTCATTTCCTTGTGTTTTTATACTATCATGATCATTTCATCTACAATTGTTTATAATATCTATTCCTTTACAAACATTTTGTCTCCTAGTTCTCCAAAGTTTCTCTAGAAATCAACCCTCAAACCCACTGTTGCTAGCAGAAGAAACTCTGTGTTCTGGAACTCCCAGTTTCCAAGACTGGCTCATTATTTCTTTTGTTGTTTGGCTTTTTCAGTCTCCTATAATTCCACTGGCAAGGCTGTTTCTGGCCTGAAGGATCCAGAGCAGCTTCCTAATGCTTGATTTCCTAGTACTGCCAAGGTATTCAGATGCAGTCAGCTTCAGGCAGCTTTGTGTGTCGAAAATACTCCCTTTGATTGCTAATTAGTTCTTTGATCTGTATTAACAATGGCTATCCTGTGAGTGTCAATGTCATCTCAGGAATGCAACATTCTTTCACGTATTACAGTTATTGGTAATTTTAGAAGCATATAAGGATCACCATTATCCCAGATTGTGAGTGACACGTGGTCCTAATTAGGACCCAGACTGTGCCTTTAAAACGGCAGGAAGAAAACTCAGGCTGGTCCTTAAGGCAATTTTGCAGTGGAGGCACGGTGCTTCCTTTGTCCCAGCCTGTTCTGTCTGATCAGAGGGTCTCACCATCTCTGAAATATGGGCTTACACAGTGCTTCTCCTCTATGCTATTTTACTTGGGCTTCTCCAGTCCAGATATGGCTATCGCCGGCTCCTCTGAACCCCAACTTGTGTCACCAAGGGATTCGATAAAGGGATTTCTTGGGAAATGCCTTCTAGTCCACGGTGTCGGCTCTGCCCACATTTCCTGGAACTAACTCTGATTGGAGACAGCAAGTACTGAAACTCCAGTTGCTGTTGGTCTGTCCCTTCCATATGCCCAGGCTCTCTTAACAGAACCTGTTTGGGGTTTTGTTTTGTTGGCTTGTGATGCTGCTTGTCGGCGTCCTAGAATGCTGCCATCCTCTCCCAGGCCATTCTGAGAACTACAGCCCCGACTTAACATTCTGGTGGATGAACCCTGCCTTTCCTGACACTGACTCCAAGCCTCCCAGAGATCCGTGCCTCTGGGCTTTGCCAACCCACTGAGATAATTTTGCCCTGCATCTGTGCAGCCCGACCCCCACCAAGGACATGGGGCGCCCCATATTTGTGAGGCTCCCACCTTTCTGACATCCCGCTCAGCAGATTCCAGCCACCTCAGCGCCTTCCGCTGCCATCTCTGCTCCCTTGGTTTAGCTAGATCACTGCCCTCTTCCTGGGCCTCAACTCCCCCTTCGTGATGGGAAACTGCTCTGTAACAGAAAACCAAGGCCAAGGTGGCATTCACCCATGTGCTTCCTTTCTCCCAGAAGTCACAGGCCTGCCCAGAGCACAATGCCTAAGAACAGTGATGTCGTTTATTTTCTCAGTTATACAGTCGTTTCTTATGGCCGAGTAAGTCTGAGACCAGTTACTCTGCTACGACCAGAAGCACAGATAAGGTAGAAGATTCTGTCAGTTTCACCACTCGTTATTGGTTATGTCATGTACACTTTTAGTAGCTGCCAAATTTGGGAATTTTTATATCAAATTCTTTCATATATGAGCTAAATTCAAGCATGAAATATCCTTTCAGCTACATCCCCAAAGTGGCCACAGCCTCTACCATCACCCTATTGAAGGGAAAGTGGAGGGAAAGACAGACTGGAGAGGCAGGGTCTTTAAAAAATTATTATTAGATTCAATTACAGTTTACTTTCAATATTATTTTGTGTTAGTTTCAGGTGTATAGCATAGTGGTTAGGTGATCATATACTTTACAAAGCGGCTCCCTCAATATTTCAAGTACCCACTTGACACTATATATAGTTACTATAATATTATTGACTATATTCCTTATGCTATACTTTACTTCCCTGTGACTATTTTGTTACCTGTATTTCTTTTATTTTTAAGATTTTATTTTATCTATTTTTAGAGAAGGAGGAAGGGAGGGATAAAGAGAGGGAGAGAAACATCAATGTGTGGTTACCTCTCATGTGCCCCCAGCTGGGGACCTGGCCCAATACCCAGGCATGTGGCCTTTGGTTGGCAGACTGGCTCTCAACCCACTGAGCCACACCAGCCAGGGCCCAACCTGTATGTCTTAACCCATTGGCCTTTTTCACCTAGTCTCCCAAAGCCCCTCACCTTTGGCAACCATTAGGAGAGACAGGGTCTTAACTGACTACTCTTAAAATGTCTAGCCTTTGGAAATTTTATAAAAACGGAGGAGCAGGTGATTACCATGCTGGGGTCTCACTCAGACTTTGGAAGAGACTTGGTCAAAAGAAGGGCCCTTGCATTGCATTTGTTTCATGGTACCTCAGTTTCTATTGTCATCTTCTACCAAGGATTTCTGCCTTTCATTTGACTTTTCCAAGCAAATCTCTGAGAGTCCAGATATCTCAGAACAGAAAAGTCTTACACAGTTGCAGGGAACCCATAGATCTTACAAGTGAAGGAAATTGCATTAGAGCACACAGACTATTTTAATTAAAATAGGATTTTAGGAGGTACTGTAAAAGCAGAGATTATAAACCCTGGCAAATACCCCTTTATAAATATTAAATTATTTTGGTATATTTTTATATCTATTTGTGAAACTATATTTGATTTGAGAAATTAAATATGGGAACACAGTGAAGGCAGTTTTGAGAGGGAAGTTCATTGTGATACAGGCCTACCTAAAAAAAATTAAAAAGATAGAAACATTTCAGATAAACAACCTAACCCTGTGTCTGCAAGGACTGAAGGAACAACAACAAACAAAGCCCAAAGTGAGTAGAAGGAAGGAAATAGTCAAGATCAGAGCAGAATTTAATGACATAGGGACTAAAAGAACAATTCAAAGGATGAATAAATCCCAGAGCTTTTTCTTTGAAAAGATAAATGAAATCGACAAGCCCTTAACCAGATTCATCAAGAAAAAAGAAGACTCAAATCAATAAAATCAGAAATGAAAGAGAAAAGATTACAAATGATACCACAGAAATACAAAGGATTGTAAGAAATTACTACAGACAACTATATGCCAAGAAATTTGAAAACCTGGGTGAAATGGATAAATTTCTAAAAAAATATAATCTTTCAAAGCTGAATTAAGAAGAAGCAGAAAGCCTGAACAGATCCATAACAGCTGATGAAATTGAAGCACTAATAAAAAAACTCCTGTGACACAAAAGCCCTTGACCAGACAGTTTCACAGGAGAATTTTACAAAACATTTAAAAAAGAGCTAACCCTTATCCTTCTCAGACTAATTCAAAAATTCCAAAAAGAGGGAAGACTACCAAACTCTTTTTATGAGGCCAGCATCATCTTAATCTTAAAACCAGACAAAGACACAACAAAGAAAGAAATCTACAAGCCAATACTACTGATGAACAGAGATGCTAAAATCCTCAACAAAGTAATGGCAAACCACTTACAGCAATACATCAAAAAGATCATATACCATGATCAAGTGGGATACATCCCAGGGGTGCAAGGATGGTACAATATTCACAAATCAATAACCATAATATATCACATAAACAAAGTGAAAGATAACAATCACACGGTCATATTAGATGTGGAAAAAAGCATTTGAGAAGGTAGAGGACCCATTTATAATAAAAATACTTAGCAAAGTGGGAGTCAAGGGAGCATACCACAACATAATAAAGGTTATATTTGAAAAACCTATAGCCAACATCATACTCAATGGGCAAACACTAAAAGCTTTCCCACTAAGATCAGGAACAAGACAAATATATCTGCTTTCATCACTTCTATTCAACACCGTATTGGAATTCCTAGCCACAGCTATCAGACAGGAAAAAAAAAAGCATCCAAATTGGAAAAGAGGAAGTAAAACTGCCATTGTTTGCAGATGACATATTAGTATATATAGAAAATCCTATAGACTCCACCAAAAAACTACCCGGCCAAATAAGTGAGTCTGGGAAAACAGCAGGATATGAAGTCAATATTCAGATATCAAAGACATTTTTGTATACCAACAATGAAATATCAGAAAGAGAAATCAGGGGAAAAAATCCCATTTTTTTATAGCAACAAGAAAAATTAAGTACCTAGGAATAAGCCTAACCAAGGAGGTAAAAGACCTGTACTCAGAAAACTATACAACACTGAAGAAAGACACAAATAAATGGAAGCATATACCATGTTCATGGCTTGGAAGAATTAACATGATCTAAATGTCCATACCACCCAAAGCGATTTATAGATTTAATGGAATCCCTATTAAAATACCAATTACATATTTCACAGATGTAGAACAAACATTTAAAAAATTTATGTGAAACCATAAATGACCTAGAATAGCCACAGAATTTTTGAGAAAGAAGAACAAAGTAAGACAGATCACCATACATGACATCAAATGATATTACAAGGACATGGTAATCAGAACAGTCTGGTACTGGCTTAAGACTAGACACATAGATTAATGGAACAGAACAGAGAACCCAGAAATAAACCCAAGTCTCTATGGTCAATTAATATTTGATAAAGGGGGCATAAACATAGAATGGAGTAAAAATAGCCTCCAACAAATGATGTTGGGAGAGCTGGACAGCTACATGCAAAAAAATAAAACTTGATCACCAACTTACACCATACACAAAAATAAATTCAAGGTGGATAAAAGACTTAAGTATAAGTTGTGATGCCATAAAAGTCCTAGAGGAGAACATAGGCAGGAAAATCTCAGATATTCCACACAGCAGTATTTTCAACGATATGACCCCCTAGAGCAAAAGACATAAAGAAGAGAATAAACAAATGGGACTTTATCAAGATAAAAAGCTTCTGCATGGCTAAAGAAAATATCAGCAAAATGAAAAGTGAACCAACTGTAATGGGACAATATATTTGCCAATGATATCTCAGACAAGGGTTTGATTTCCAAAATATATAAAGAACTCACAAGACTCTACTCTAGGAAGACAAACAATCCAATTAAAAAATGGGCAAATGACCTGAACAGGCACTCCTCCAATGAGGACATACAGAGGGCCCATAGACATATGACAGGATGCTTGGCATCACTAGCCATTAGAGAGACGCAAATTAAAACCACAATGAGATACAACTTCATAGAGGTCAGAATGGCCATTGTAAACAAATAAATAATAAGTGCTGGTGAGGTTGTGGAGAAAAGGGAACACTAGTACATTGTTGGTAGGAATGCAGACTGGGACAGCCACTGTGGAAAACAGTATGGAATTTCCTCAGAAAACTAAAAATAAAATTGCCTTTTGACCCAGTAATTGCACTACTGGGAATATACCCTAAGAACCCTGAAACACCAATTCAAAAGAACCTGTGCACCCCAGTGTTCATAGCAGCACAATTTACAATAGCCAAGTGCTAGAAGAAACCTAGGTGCTCATCAGTAAATGAGTGGATCAAAAAACTTTGGTATATTTACAAAATAGAACACTATACAGAAGAAAGAAAGAAGGAGCTCCTACACTTTGTCATGACAGCATGGATGGAACTGGAGAGCATGATGCTAAGTGAAGTAAGCCAGGTGGTGAAAGAGAATTACCATATGATCTCACCTGTATGTGGAAGGTAATCAACAAAACAAACAAATGAGCAAAATAATACCAGAGACTTGGAAATAAAAAACAAACTGACAGTGACCAGAGGGGAGGGGTGAGAGGGTTAATGGGGGAAAGAAGGGGAAGGAGCAAGCCAAGGAACATCTGTGAAGGACCCGTGGACAAAGCCAAAGGCTGATAGGACTGTGGGTGGGAGGTGGGGGTGGGTGGTGGCTGGGAAAGTGGTGGCCAGAAAATGGAGCCAGCTGTACTTGAAAAACAATTAAAACTTAAAGGAAAAAAAGAGAAATTGAATATAATCTCCTGGATGAAAACCCAGAGATGGTAAATGTCAAAATTAAAAAAAAAATAGTTCTGTTCATTCATCTTTTGGTACAAAGAGTGTCATACAAATGTATTATTTTTTATGTTGGGAAGACACTATGCATACATGCAAGCATTTAAAAAATATAATATCAATATAATATAATAGTTTGACAGAATTCATTTCCTTCAATCAGTCAATGCAGAGCTTCCTCGCTAAAAATTAAAATACAATTTGTGTTGTGTTCTACTTGCAATAACAGATTTAGAAATTATACCTTTAATAGTGGAAAGACCCTGAAAGATCATTTAATTAAAATGATACAAAGTAGCCAATATCCCATTGCTTATGAAAAAAAGAAAACCCATTGCTTATGTCAAGGAAATGTATATATAGTTTTAGTTCCCTGGTAGAAATTCAAATTTATGATGATTATTTTTAAGTATATAGGTAAACCTTTCATGTATCACACTAATTTGTGCATCAGAAGAATTCTTTGGGGAGACACACAAAAAGCTAATTAGAACAGTAGAAAAGCTCTATGTCAGTGAAGATACCAAAAGTAGTTTTTAAAACAAAAATTAAAATTGGACATTCCCAAAGGACTGGACCTAGATAAGGCATCTTAGAGCAGTACTTACTCTGGTGATATGCTAGTTCTCATTCTCTCATCTTTTACTCTATGAACGTTTTTAGAAAGGTTAGTATATTGGGACTTTGATCTTGTCTGACTGCAACAGAAGCTCTGTTATTTATGTCATATTATCAATTTTCCACTTCTCTAGGAGCACCTTTGGTAAAGGCTCCATTGGCTATTTTTGTCCTGTGATTTGGAGAGGGGTCGCCCCTACCCCTGGCCATTTCAAGATATGTTTCCTTTCATGTGCAACGGAAAGAACTACTAACAGTTACACAATTAATTTTTTCTTTTAGTAATAGTTGATGATGTATCATAATACCTTCAGGATATATTTATATTTGGATAAAAAGAAAATGTTGGAAAATACTGTATCAACAAGTTTTTGAAAGGCATGTTTTGCCACGAAAATCTTCTCTCTTCATAAGAGTGAGATGTCATTGTAATATCCACACTCACACCGCATCCCTGGCTCAATGGAGTATCTGTTTTACTCACATGCTACAATTTTGTCATGCATTTATGGAAAAGCTCAGGTCCATGGGAGTTAGTTGTTTAACTTGTAAGCTTAATTAAAACATATCAGGGATCTACCCTCATGCTTCTTCAAACTCCCCCAGCTCTTATCATTTCTATCATTTATGCTGATCCTGTTTCATAATTTAAAAGTGCTCCTGTCATGTCTTAGTTTAAGCACCTTGAGAGAAAAGATTTAACCTTGGCACTTACTGAGCTTCTCAATAACTCAAAACAACTGAGATAAAAAGAAAGGGAACACATACTCTTATCTGCTCATGATAAAGTTCCTAACAGATGCTTTTAATGGTCTCATTAGACACTCAGTCCTGTGTTTTAAATACTGTCAGAAAAATGGCCTAAGATCAACTGTTTTAAAACCAACTTTACCTCCATTGGGGGGCGGGGGGCAGATACCCTTTACAATTATTTGGCTAACAGTCAACTATGCTATATATAAAATCAAGTCATTCCATTGTTCACAAGTACATTTTGTAACTCATCTATCTTGAAGGGATCATCAGATAATTTCATAGCTAAAATTAGATATTCTTCGCTTAATGAATTGAATAAAAGAATCTAGTGAATGAATGGCCCTTACAGTGGGTCAGGTGCTTTTCATTTGTTAACCTCACTCCAGTCTGGCTTCTTTCTCCAATGCTTTCCCCAAACCATTCTTGTGAAGATGTCTGGCACGTGCCTGTCATGAAGTCTCATATAGGCCTTCTGTCCTCCTTTTACTTTACATTGATAGTAGCGATCTCTCTGAAACATTCTTCTCTGTTGTTTGGTGACACCTCTTCCCTAGTTCTCCCCTCCCTTCCTTCTTCTCAGCCTCACTGTTGATTCTTCAGTGCTTGGTAATAACTTCTTCAGTGCTTAGTAATAGGCCTGTATTTCCTCCCTAGAGGCCTCATTCAGTAGTAGATCTCTCATGTTTCCATTGCTTTAAATACCATCTATATGCCGGTGACTTACAATTTATATCTCTGGGTCTAACCATTTCTTGCATCTCCAATGTTATACAACTACTGCCCATTTGACATTTTCCTTCGGATGTTTTATGGGCATACCACATTTAGCATCATTCTTGTGAATCCTGTTCCATCCATAGTCTTCCCCATGTCAGTAAATGGTATAACCTCAACTGCTTAATATGAAACCTGGGGAAAATTCTTTATGGTTTCTTTCCCCAATCCCTCCACTTCCCATCTATTAGTAAGTGCTGCACATTTTGCTCACAAATTACATCTCTTATCTCACCACCCTCTTCTCCACATCCATTACCAGCTCTCCAATTTAAGCTATATAATATAGTAGTACTTGGAACTACTTCAGCAGTCCCTTGGGTTTCCTTACTCCATTTACTGAACCTTTCCCTGCAATCCATTCTCCCTATAGCATCCAGAATGATCGTTTAAAAATAGCTTTTGCTACTTGCCTGATTAAAAACATTTGAATAGATTTCCATTGCAGTTTGAATCAAATCCAAACTTCATACATTGGCATTAAAGGCCTGTTGTGGAATGGCTCCTGCGTATCTTTGGAATCTCAACTTTTATCTTTCACTATACTGCCATTATATTGCCTTTTACTTTCCCTCCCAAGATTTCACCCACTTTAGAATGTCCGCTCATCCTATCCTTTCTCCAGTGAATGCTCCTTCTCTTAATTTCACATGGCTGGCTCCTTCTCAGTTGGATCATCATCTCCTAAGAGTGACATAAAGATTAGTTACACTTGCTTAATAGGTTCCTTCCCCACCTTATTCTCTCACATGGTATTATGTTTGATCCTTTCATTGCATTTTATATTTAATAATTTTATGTATTAGTGGGATTTTATTGCTTATTATTTATATCTCCCCACTATATTATAAACTCCATGAACTTTTTGCCCAGGGCCTAGCATATAGTAAATATTTTAAATATTCTAAAATATGTACTGCCTAAATAGATGAATAGAGTCAACATTTTCACTTTTCAGTATCTGGCACATCTGTGTGGCATATAAACATTTCAGGTCTGAACCGAGCAGTAAGTAACTCTCAAGTGATCTTTACCAACATACAAATCTGATTGAACAGATATGTGACAAGAGCTGTCTGATATGAAACAGTAATGTGAAGTTTTCTCTCTCTGTACAACCAGCTTAAATGACCAAAATGGAGAGAGAGGCTGGTCAAATGCATTGGCCAGTAATTACCATAGATAGTAGAAAGTTATTTAAAAATACTGAAGTATAAAATGGGAGAACTGCATACTTGACCTGGATTTCTCTTCTATAAAATAAATGATATTTAATATTATCTCAGTTACTCAGCTTCTCCACATTTAAAGTTAATAATACTTTACTCATCTTCAAGCCACTGGTGAAAATAAATAAAATATAGAATAGCTCTCTGTGGAAGGGCCCTGTGTAACTCTAAGAATGTCCCAGTGTGATAGCAAGTCGATGATAGTCCACTCTGCCTGCTCTTCATTCATTATTGAATGCATGTTTTATGACCATTTATTTTAAGTGATAGTTAGCTCTATGTTTTATTAAAGTTTAATTCATCAAACACATATTGAACACATACTATGTAAAAGGCAACTTATCACGATTTGTACCTTAAAATGTTTATAGTCCAGTAGAGGGAATCACATGCAAACATAACTATATTTCTTAAAGTATGTGATAAATACTGCCCCAAACATTAGAAACTACTTTAGAAAACCAGAAGGAGTTGAAATAAGAGTGGGGGGTTAAAGGTTCCCAACAATATAAATTTCTCCTCTAATGGAGACAATATAAAGCCATTCTTCATATTTTGCTGGACCTAGGATAGCTTGGCACACTGTAAAGCCTTAATAATCATTTGTTGGGGAAATAATGTGATAAAAAGAGTAAATTGGACTTTCTCACAGACACAGAAAAACCTTGGTTCCTGGGGAAGCTTCCCATTTTATTACCTTCTATCCTCCTTTGAGTCTTGTTTCCTGGTTTAGCCTCTTTTCTTCTTTTTTAGTTTATAAGCTCAGTTGAACAAGATCTATAAAAAATCTTGGCTGCGATGAGCCAAAATCAATGTTGAAAAAATAACACTTTCCACTTTAAATATCTAAATAGAAGCTTAAAGTGAAAGCACAGTCTTCCATTTTTTTCCCCACTCTGGACTCATAGCTCGTTTTCTTCTCCCACTGCCTGATTTACTTTGTTAGGCCTCTCCTGCTTTACCTCTGTCCCTGAGTAGATCAGATCACTTAAAGATCCAAATAGATTCCCTTGGGTTTCTGTGAACCTCTCTTTTACTCTGCGGATTGCTTTAAGTGTATACTAAAATTATGTTTTGTCTTGAATGCCAAAAACAGAAACGTGATTAACTTGACCTACTCTATAAATTATAATCTTCATTAAAATGTATCAATAGTTTTGGCAGTAAAACTCCTCATCCTCTGTGAATGCCCGAGACAGAATTTCTGGAGGGAAAGCCGGTTTCTAAAACAGACAAAAATGGCACCGCCCTGGTGGCAAGCAGTGGGAGGGCTGGACTCTCTGAGTCCTTGGCTACTTTCTACTGTTGCAGTGGTTGATGTACTTCCACAGAACCCTACACTCTCTCTCGACGGTGTCAAAACTACTGAATTTTATCGTTAATCAGTGATTCCGATGATCGATGGTTTTATCAGTGGGAGCTCAACCTACTGCAGAGTTGGAAGAGAGCAGAATACTTCCAGGGAAGTTTAACTCCAGGGATAAGCCTCAGCTGTAATTTAATTATTTCTACAATTGACTTTCCTCTTTTCAAGTTTTCTATAAAATATAATTTGAAATTTAGGTCATAACACAAGTATTCATTAATTCTGCTCTGCAGGTTATGAAAATTATGGAACTTGGAAAATTATCTATTAATAGCTTGTAACTTGCTTTGGTTATTGACTATAAAACTCATGCATTAATATTCTTATATTTAGAGGCTGACACAATATATATCTATTTCTTACCTCCCAACTAGTTACAATTCATATACAGGTGCTACGTAGGATGCAATAGAATGATAAACAATTTTAAAGATCATAATTGAATATGTTCAAATGTTCAAAGTAGTAATGACATAAATTGCCCTCAGACATAGGTTTTCTCTAGAGCATAGCTCATATTTTACAGCTCACAATGGAGAGCTCTTGGCTGTGGCTGAGATAGGTGAATGCTTATTTCTATCCTGGCATTGATACTTTAACTCTAATTTTTTTTAACTCAATCATTTATTTTGAGAGGAAACCTTCTAATGACCTTATTTTCTTTCTAAGCCAGAGTGCTTCCAGAAAAATATCACCATAAGAATTTTTAATAATAAACTTTTGCAAAGTACTCATTTTTAAAAATCTATTTATGTAACGAGATTAGATTTATTAAAAATAATTATTTTTCATCAACTTTGTGCTGAATGTATTAAGGTGATTTGCATTTAAAAAATTAATATTTCATTCATGAAAATGTTATGGAATGAGACATGATAATTAACATAAACAGATTACTTCTGTAATGCAGTCTAAAGTACACAAACTCTCCCCATAATCACTAATCTTTCATTTTAATGAAAGTGGTTGTTTGAGTTAGCTAACTACAAAGCATAATGCACTGCTCAACATGAAGACACCAGTTAATATTTGAGCATCAGCTGGGTAGAGGGACCCCACCGAGACCCAGCCAAGATACAGTTTCTGTTCCCAAGGAGTTTATATTCTAGAGAACAGATGAGTCAGGAATTAGAAAAATTTACTTTGTCTTAGCAAAAATATTTAGAGAGATGCTCAACTAATTACTGGGTGTCTGTGCCCTTTAGCCCAACTAGACAGGCACAGTTAGGGCAGGTCCTCAGGGGTTTGGGTGATTCCCAAGAGTACACTCTTGTTCCTCGATAGGTGGCATCCATCCAAAGCCCAACTGGGACAATTCTGAGATGAGAGTCCTTGCGCACAGCAGCTATAAGAAAACTGCCATCAGAAGGCAGAAGGCCATGATCTGGTTAAGGGTCTACTCTACCAGTTCGATTTGCTGAATGCCTCTGGAGCAGCCACAGAATGGAAAATTCAAGTCTCTGCAGGCGGCTAGCACAGAGAGGCTGCTGGGAACTGCCAGTTGCTATTGCTGTCTGCAAGGAGATGATGCTTCGTTTTCTGGAATAGTTGGAATCATTGTTGGAAAATCAAACAAAATGAGAGATGCTGTACTTAACCATTCATGAAGAAGCACTTGAAAAGAAAAATGGTATTGCACAGATGTCTTTATTGTAACATTATTTATAATAGCAGAAAAACATAAAAGAAAACAAAAATTCAACCAAGGTGTTTCAGTACAATACATTATGATTTATCACCCCAGGGTACTATTGGACTGCCAATACAATGATAAATACGAAAATTACCGAGCCACAAGGGAAGGTGTCCTTGAATTACACTGAGTGAACAAAGTGGAAAACATAATGATCCTATGTTTTGTTTAAACTATATTGAAAAATTTGAATGTCAGTAGAGGCAGTTAACAAAGTACATAAACAAACAAGTACTGAACTTGGAGTCAGACAACCTGGATTTATAACCTGGATTTGTCATGATCCGCACTTGGGCAAATGAATCAGTCTTCTTGAACCTCAGTGTTGTCAAATGGGCATAATGAGATCAACCTCATTCAGAGGCTGCGAGTATCAACTACGATCAAGTGTCTATTTTATGAGCAGTACATTTAAGAGGGATGGGGCGCAAATCATAGCCTGTCAGCCTGCTCAAACTCAGGGTCTGCCGCATATTACTGATAGAACTGTAGACAAGTTAATTAACTTACGATGCCTTTCCTTATTGGTAAATGGGATGTTTGGTTTAGGGTTTAAAAGCGTGGATGTTGGAGCCAAATGCTTGTGTTTGAATCATTTACTGGCTTTAGCAACTTTACTTCTTCCAGTCTCAATCCCCTGAGGTACAAAATGAGGATAAAACTGTACCTACTTCATGAGCTGTTGCTAAGATGACATGATTTAATTTGTTTAAGTGTTTCTGGCACAGTGCCTGACACACAGTAAGCACTTAATAAATGTCAGCATATTACTCAGAAAAAATGGAAAATGTTTGCACTGAAGCTGATTCTGAATTTGAATAGGAGCTGAAACAGAACCCAGATAAAACCAATTAATGTGTTACTGCAGTAGAACCACTGGGGGAATTCAGTCCTTGTTTTAGATTTCTTTATTGCTGCTGTAATTTTTGTTTACACTATAAATCATAATATAAGTTGGGGGAAAATAAAAAAAATTCACCCTGTGTACTATTCTCTGAGGCAATGCTTACTCAGTGACTGACTGACTGATAAACTAATTTGTGTTGTAGTATTAATGGCTGGTAATGGATTAATATGTTAACCTTCCAGGGTAATACATTTGCATTTTAAACAGGCACCTTATGCTGAAAGACTGCCTGATGAGGGATTATCAGAGCCTTGGTACAAACTTGTGTGAGGAGGTTTTTGATTCAAAGGAAACTTTGGGCACTGCAGCAGTTCCCATGTCTCAGTATTTGAGGATCACACGAAGGGAAATTATATTTTGGGGAGCCCTGAGGCTGCCCACAGCCATTCTCTGTCTGATCAGTGATGCTGAGCGGAGCTGGGAGAGAACAGCATTCTTCCATGAGTAAACACACAACCACCACCCAGACCCACCGGATTTGCCACTGCAGGAATCATGCCACCCTTTGCACTGCCTCTCTCCCCTCTATCCCTGTCCAAAAGAGAAAAGCCTTTCTCACAGCCTTTAGTTTAGCGGCCTAAACCAAATTGCTCTGTCCCCAAAACACCACCTACTACTCTGTGTCTACAAAGTTACATCACAAATATTTTAATCATCAAAGCCTGCTAGCTCAAGTACTCACTGAACTAATGGTTGGAAATCTGTTTCTTTTCGACTTAAAGCATCCTGAATGTATTCCACAATGAATATTTTTGAGTGCCAACCAAACACCAGACATGGGGGACTGAGTAGAGAACAAACTCCAATTTACTCACCTAGAGTTTTCTTACTGATAGGAGTTATTTTGAGTTTCAGAAGGTGGACTTTTCTGTGCCCATGGTGGGTCGGCTGAAGTCACCTTTGTCCAGCAAACATACTGACTCTTCTCTCCTGTTTCCTATTCCACTTCCCCGTGGCTGTCACCCATGAAATCCCTTGGCTCAGACAATCCACCATGTTGCCAGTTGCCTACTCTGAGTGCCCTAATGCCCTTGTGAAGGACACCAACTCCAGTTGCTCCTAAGGGAGCTCACCCTCAGGAGACCAGATTTGTTCTGAGTGCCATGCGAATAAATGGATGAAGGAAGATCAGTTTGCTCCTTGACTATGACCTCACTCTGTCCTTAGTGCCCTGGAAGCAGCTCTCCTGCTCTCCCAAAGTCTCATTGGGGAAGATGAGTAAAATTCTGGTTATGCCTCTTAATGAAAGACTCATGAAGACTGGTCTGAGATGGTCAGTTCTTCACCCTTCCAAAAACAGAGCTTAAACACAGGCCAAGGAGCCGGACGGGGGTCCTTCTTTTCCCTGTGTCTCTCTGCTCTGGGCACTTCCCTCTAGAGCAAACTCCTCCATTCTCCAGATAAGCCGAAATTTCCCACACAGCTTAGTAAGGAATGACACACCGAAGGTGGTTGTGATGATGTCTTGCTCTCATGTCAATCACCACAAGTGTTCTGTTATATTTTCAAGAAAAGAAGACAAAAGAAAGAGAAAGCAGAAAGGATTAGAGGTGAGAAAACAGGTCAATAGGATTAGGAGAGCCCCAGTTCTGGGCACTAGGGCTTATCTAGGTGTGGAATAAACTGCTATTTCTTTCTTTTCTGGAGCTTGTCTTCTTTATAATTCATCTTAGGTGCTGCCCAGTTAGTTTCCTGACAGAGACCAACAGCAGCCTAGGTCTTCTAATCTCATAAGAGAGGTGTGTCAGAGAGGAATTGGTCTCCCTTGGGTGCACTTATTTCTAATGTCCCAGTCAAATGAATACATTGGAAACATGTCTTCATGGAGAAAAGACTGGAAGCTTGGTTACGTCCTCTGATTTTTCCTAATGTTTTCCGGGAATCAGTTTAATAGAAGGCAAGGAGGGAATGACCTGCTGAGGTGTGAATGGATCACATAGCAGGTAAGCTCATATCTCTAAGACATGATTGAATGCCACAGAAGCAAACTTACCATGTGATTCTTATTTCTCAGCCCACATCAACTTGGGAGTAAAACTCTACATAATAGTCCCATAATAAAAATGGCACGTCTCTGGGTCTTTCTACAAAGGCAGCAACTTCAGCTCTATTCCAAGTCTCTCTTTAAGACCTCAGTACAGCCAGTGATGTTACTGGACATAGTACATGTTATCTGCCATGTCCTCTTCTCCTTTTCTGTCTATGGATTTTTCAAAGTAATGACTGCTGATGATGACATTGGGTCCTGATGCCATGCGGAGCAGACAGCGCAAGTGAAGCATCTGTAAGCTTCTTGTCAAACAAATGAAATTTCTTGCATAACCCTGTAGACCCCAACTTTTATTTCCAATGTTTTAGAGAGTATGGTGATACTGGCTGTCCCATTGTGGCCTTCTCCCCAAAACTCATGCTTTGGACTATCAAGCCTTGGTCGGAATACAGTCTCGGGGACAGGCGCTGTTCTGGGCTTAGAGTCCTCTCCCCTCTTTGTCTAATCCCTATCACTGGCCTGTTATTCTGGATCCAACCTGTGTGCCACTTCAACCCTCTCTGTGTTGAGGATAAAGCCTTATGAAGGGCACTTCTAAGCCTTTCTTGTAAACTGATCTCTTGACACCAGCTCCATCAATTCTTGGGAAACACTGAGCATGTCCTGTATGGGGATGTCTGGAAAATGGTGTTGAGATGATCAAGAGTGTGGAAAGGACTTCTCTGACTTGATAAACACTCTCTCGGCTTGGTCCCCATGCCCTCTCTCACTTCTATACCTCAAACGAATTCTGTTAGAAAGGATGTATCATGGACTTAACCCCTGAAGGATATCCCAGCTAGTGACATCTTCAGAAGGAGAACAAGTAGTAAATGTTAAATCTACTGGTTTGAAGAAAGAAGTTGATTAGAAGTTGGAGTTCTTTTCTTTAAAATGTAGATATGCTTATACATTCTTGTGGGGACAAATATTTATTATTTCTTAACAGGCAGGGGAGATCCAAGATTTCAAATGAAACCTTTTTAGATGCCATTATAGCAGATGGAATTCCTTTAACCAATTAAAATATTTAACACATTTTGGGATGAATTTGTTGGCTTTTCCTCTAAATATTTTCTCTGAACTAGAGTAAAGAGATAATCTTGGTAGTTCTAGTGAGCTACATAAACATTTGTAGTTCCAGCTTTAGAGGTAAGCTTCATCTATTTTAAAGAAAATGATTTCAATTAGCATAATTTCCTAGGAGTTTTATTTTAAGAATATGCTCAACCTTGACTGCTTCATCATCCACTGAACATCTTTTTGTGCCATACCAGGGCTCCTATGCTGATATTATTCTCTTTAATTCACATTATTTATTCCTACCTGGCCTAAATAAATGTGGGACGTGCACATTTTAAAGAATCCTCATTTACCCAAAAGTAGGAACAATGACAGGTAATGTGCCATAACAAAAATCTTCACTGCTGTTCTTTCCCAATTCCGTAGTTTAAATAATGCATTCTTTGGGCAGGATGGCTTATTACTATGGTATTTATGAACTCTGGAATTTTTCTTTGTGATTTACCTTCACCACTACTCTGTATTTGGTGGGGAATATTAAACAAAATTCTTTTAGGTAGGAAAAAAATAAACCAACAACAATAGCCAATTATTCCAAAGGCAAGAGGCAGCTTGAAGCCTTTAGAAGCAGAATCATGTTCTTTTAAGAAATATCGTAAAATGTTTCTGCTTTCATCTCCAAAAGGTATCCATCTGTAAGTTTTTCATTTCATACGACGCTATTCAGTTCTGCTTTGCATTTAAGCCTTTGTTCATAGCAGTGGGAAATCAAGTCAAAATCAAAGCCTCTCAGGAGAGGAAAGAAAAGATGAATGTATAACGTGTGCAGGGTAGCCCCATGAAGGAACTCGGCAGTCCCACTAATGAGCCACACGCTCTCATGCCTCCCTGTCTTTCTGTAGTCAGTGCTGCTTCCTCTCCTGACATGCTCTTGCTGTTGTTTCCTAGATAATCCTGTCTCTTGTTCAGGACTCCGCTCAGGTTGAGCCCCCGCGTCTGGTAGCAACCCTCACCCCCGGTGCCCCCTGTGCTTCCTCCATCACAGCAGATTTCTGTGTGCTGCTGTTGTGTCTGCGTCTCTGCCTTCTCCATTCTGCTCTTCACCTCTGAAGTGCAAGGTGAGCCCCAGTCAGACTGTGAGAGCTAGTGCAGGCCCAAGGAGAAGCACAAGGTCAGCGGTCCGCTTTGTCACCTCTCCCCACCCCTGGTGGCCTAGTTGTACCATACCTCTTCCCAGTATATTGTATCATCTTGGGAAGGGAAACTGGGAAGTGAAAACTACCTGAGAAATGAAACATATTTGACTCAGAAGGTGCTGAAAATTGCCCAAGGGAACTATTTTTAATGTTGGCTCCGACTGAAGTTAAGTAGGATAGGAATACAAGTTATTATTACTATTATTTTCACTAACTAAATTGGGACTTCAGATAAACATCAAATGTTTTTTAAAAATTGCACACTTCTCCACATCCAAGTTGAAATATGAGTTAACTTTTCTAGCTTGTTCCACATTTATCTCTGACTTAACTGAAAGCTGGTATAGTGATATAGGGCTTCTCTTTTGCTATCAGATTCCAATCTGGTGCCTGCCAGGTAAGCTCTGCTCTGTGGACATTGAACTTGACTTACTATCTGATATAAGGCAACACAGACTACACATGTAACAAAACAATCTGTAGCTGCATTATTTTCTTAAAATATGATTAATTTACTTAAAAATGAAATGATCGAATCTCTATAAGCCTTGTACAGGTACAGGTACCAGCATCTTCCTTGTACAAACAAGAAAGTGAAGGTAAAAGACATACAGTAGCCCTGGTTGGTGTGGCTCAGTGGATTGAGTAATGGCCTGCAAAGTGAAAGGTTGCTGGTTGGATTCCCAGTCAGGGCACATGCCTGGGTTGTGGCCAGGCCCCTGGTTGTGGGTGTGCGAGAGGCAACCAATCAGTGTATCTCTCCCACATCACACTGATGTTCCTCTCCCTCTCTTCCTCCCTCTCTTCCCCTCTCTCTAAAAAAAAAATTAATAAAATCTTTTTTATATAAAAAAAGACATATAATAGCATCTTTGAAGACAACAAAACTTCTGCTTATACCAACAAAGTAAAAAGGAGAATGTTGTCAATTACCTCACTTATTTAGGAAAGCTGTTATTTTGGTCAATGTATACAGTTTCCTTCCAAAAAATGCATGTTTGGCTAAATGGGCAACAGCTGTCTTTTTCCCACCTGTGCCCTATTGAAAATTTCATGGATTTATTATGCCAGTTTAATTTCCCCAGACAACACATATTCCTATTTTTTACTGAAATTCTCTAGAAGTAAAACACAGAGGGAATGAGAGAGGGGAGAATAAATGTGTTTTCAGGAGACCTGAATTAAATTATTCTGTTCATTGTTTCCTTCCTCATTTGCAAAAGCAAAGTGAAATAGAAAATTGAAGCAATTAGCTGAACAATCCAGGCTCTCATGTCAGGCTTCATGTTTCTCTGAAACAGGGGTGTCCAACCTTTCGATATCTGTGGGCCACACTGGAAGAAGAAGAGCTGTTTGGGGCCACACAATAACTACACAAACACTAATGAAAACCGATGAGCAAAAACAAAAGGCCCATGCATAATTTTCATGATATCCACCACCACAGATAAGCAAAAATATCCTCCCATAATAACCCTAATTAAGCAGCAGCCCTTTCAATAATCTTTTAATATTGTTGAGCAAGTCCCCAAGTTTGGGATCACTAGTATAGAAAATGTACCTATCTGAGAAATAAAACTAAGTAATGTTTTAAGTAAATTTACGATTTTGTGTTAGGCCACATTTACAGCCATCTGGGCTGTGTATGGCCCATGGGCGGTGGGTTGGACACCCCTGCTGTAAAAAAAGATAGCTAAAAGTTGTTTGGGATTCTTGGAGCCTCTCCGGTTTTTCTAAGCTTCTGTCACAAAGTCAGGTTTGGCTTCTCTCAGTGCAAAGCTTCTAATCGAGAGCTATTGCGTTTCACTTGCTACTCTGGATGAGGAAGGGGTAAAGAAGTTTCAGCATCTCACAGGACTTAGGAATAAACTTTTCCGAGTTCCTGTTGAGTTTAAAGGGCCCCTGCCTTCTAGGGGTGTCTGGGGCTGTGCCTCGGCCGGTGTGTGCAACCAGAAGCAGTCAGTCCTGACTGGTGCCCTTAGGGGTCATCAGCCTGAATACTGTTGTCTGCTAACATCACGCTTTGGAATTTATAAAATGTTTTGTCCTGCCAGGCAACCCCTACCTTTCTAGCTCTGTATGTGGTTCAATCTCCCCTCCTGCTAACTGTCAGGAACAGTGTCTTCTATACTTTTAGAAATAATTGAAATTAGGTTGTATCTTTTCTTTGGTATCCTCAGTCTTTCACATGTCCTGTTTCCCCATCCTTATGTGCACGGCGAACAATGCCTGATCTTTCGAGACTCATTGGAGGAATCACGTTTTCCATGATGTTTTCCTCATGTTGCCTTTCCGTCCCCCAGCCTGGGGAAACCTGACACGTTTCTTCCTCTCCACCCTCCTAGTATGCAAAACGCCTGTGGCATAAACCGGTCACACTGTGTAGACTGGTGACATTCCTGTCCCTTCACTCCAGACTCTGAGCTCCTTTGGAGATGTGGTTCTCCCCATTCATCTTGCATGCTAATATCGAGCCACAGTGCCTGGTCCAGATTAGGTTTTTTTTTGAAGTCATGAATGAGGTAGACAGGATAAATCTTACCATCCTTGTTTTCACACTAAGACCTGGAGAGCTGGGAATTTAAAAGATGTACTCAAGGGTATAAAGCAGACAAAGGAAGAAGTAGGAACTCCAGTTCCAGTAACCCAGTTCCAAGGAGAATGGTTTTTCCTCCTGGGGTGTCTGCCCACTGGAAAAAGTCATGGTTTCACCAGCGCCATCTTGCTGAAATCAGAGGAGCTGCATGTTTTCACTGATCTCTGCTAAGTGGATATTGCAAAGGGAAAATGGCACATGTAGAGGTTAGGAGCACTGACTCAGGAGCTGGGTTGCCTGTGCCAAATCTCAGCTCTTACCCCCTGCCTTGCTGCCTATCTTTTCTGTGTCTTGCATGTAAAATGAAGATAATAGTAGTTATCTCCTCCTAGGGTGTCAAAAAATTTAAGGAAGTTAATGTATGTAAGTCATTACAACAGCACCCAGCAGGTTAAGTGTTCTATGCATTTGCTGTAATTATGTCTTTGTTATTATTAAAATGGTGAGATAAAGAGTTCCTTGGTATGTGTGAAATTTGACATGGAATATTTCAAATCAAGGAGCGAAATGATGGAAGTATCCTTAGTGGTGAAAAGGTTGAGAATCTTGTCCTTCTGCCTGAACTTTAAAGATGCCATCAGGTAAAAACAAAATACTTCACGCAGGATTCAAACCGAAGATGCCGCCTTCCCAGGGAGGATACTGATAAAGAGGCGCAAGCAAATTTACTAGCTGCTGGGAGCAATTTGGCCAAGAAACGATAAAAGCAGACATCATTTTGAGTAAATACTCCCTTGACAATAGTCACTTAAAAGCTATTAAACATGTCTCCTGATCAAAGTGTGCAACAGAAGCCACCAATGAGATTCACAGCCTGTCAGTGTGGAAGGGATCTCCTGTGGCTGGACAGGGAGTGTTTAGAGGACTCTCACATTGCAGGCCTATGTCTTATTTAAGTGACATTACGAATGCTAAGGATTGCCTTGAAATGCAATAGAGATAAAGTGTAAGGGTGATACAATAAAATTCAAATGAATTGCAATAATATGCCAGTCGGGGGACTCTCCAGCACATCTCGGAGTCGCACTGGTAAAATAACATGTTCAGATGAAGTAATTAAGGCAGGGTTCTCATCTGAGAATGCGAAAATGCATAAAGAGAATGCTAGTGCCGAATGACACCGAGTGGGGTGTTGCTATGTCCTGATGTGCATTTGTGAGACCCCCGAGTGAAAAAATAATAATAAAGGAAATATCCCCAGGATCAAGAAAGAAATTGAAAATGCCAATTGCCGACAGAAGGTAGCATGGAAGAAGAGAAACATCTGACCGAAGTCGGAAAACCTGGTTCATGTCTCAGTCCTGTTTGTTCATAGCAACAAAATTTTAAAAAGTTATATCATCTCTGAATTCTAGTCTATAAATTGAGGTTTCTAAAACCTGTCTGCTTTGCAGGCCTGTGGTTAGAATCTATTGACTCCATGAATGTAAAAGCACTTTTAAAGCCTTAGAGTATCAAAAAAAAATCACGTTACCAAAGAGAATTTTTAAAGCTAGCTCCAAAACGACATATTTCCTGTACACAGGGCCCACATTTCTATTCAAGGGAGATCAAAAATGAGCTGCTTATTTGCATAAGAGGGATAAAGTAAGAATAAGTAATGGAGCTAGGAACAAAATAGTTAGTGTTTAACAAGTACACAAAAACAATTGTGTTTTGTTTTTCCCTAAAATGTATCCTGGGAGGCTATGTAATTGAAAATTTCTGACTCTCAAATGAGCACAGACCATGGTTTTTGAAGGGGCCTCACTTAGCGTGAGTTCGCGGATTGCACTCCTCAAACCTTAAGGGAAAACTGAATGGAGAGCTTAGGGTTCCATTAGGAAGCAATTTTCCTGGGGCTCAGTAGCTTAGGATAGCACCAGCTGTGACAGGACAAACCTTGCCAGCCACCCTGGTGGCACTGGGAGAGGACAACCAAAGCTGCAGGGCTTGTTTTTCAGGACGTGTGCCCCGGACGCCCCTGGAAACAGGCCCAGCAAACCCACAATCTGTGTTAAGCAGCAGTTACTTCTTATTCGGAGGCAGTAGCTTAAATCCCTGACTCACGAGGTCTGACAGATTGCATTTCGAGGGGTGATGTGGTACAAGAGATGAATGATAGGTCCCAAATGTAAACTTCAGGTTTTTCTAATTTAGGGTTTGCCAATGCAGAATGCACAAATAATTAACTGCATGGCTTTACCCCATTTTTAAAAACATGGAAACTTTGGGGGAACACAGTTGGGTAAAAACACATGTGTAAATTCTCATATACTAACTGAATACAGTGACCAGAAAGAACAAAATACAGGGAAGGAAATGCCCACAAGGAGTGAAACTAGAGATATTGCCTGTTACAGACATTTTAAGACTGTTCAATATAACACAGTGTAGAACACTTTCAAAGGTGACACCAGGAAGCAGAACATACCTTTTCTGATAGAGGCTGTAGGCGCCCTGCTCTTCACTGAGTGGGTTCCACCTTCCCCTGGTTGCCGAGTTGGGTTGCTAAAGACTCACAGCTCTCCTCTTCATCCAAATCTCCCCAGTCTCCTTTAGGACGTCCAGAGACCAATGACTAACTGACACAGAGGACAAAAGGCTAGGCCCCTTGCCTGAAGACAGAATCGATTCTGAGCTCCAGTTTTAGCTCAGGTACTCCTGAGGGATCCGGACTGAAGTTAGTCTCCACCTGTGGGGCCACACCCTGCGCAGCTTTTTCCTTTCCTCCTGATTTACTCATGCTCCTCCTCAGAACACTCCCTCAGGAAAATACTTACTGGAGAACCCTCCTCTAAGTCCCTGCTTCTAGAGAAACAGATGTTCCAAAGATACCTTATAAGAGTACATCATTGTGGATTGCAGGTGTAAAAACATTCTGGGAAATTCTACCAATACCTCCTAAATGAGTGGGTCTAGACATTGAAGGTATGGATAGACTATGGGAAGGATTGAGAAAGTCCATTTCGGAGTTCTTTCTCCTGACGGAGGTCTATTATATTCCAAAGGGGCATTGGCTCAGTCAAAGCTATTCATTTTGTTTTGTTTTTCCTGAGGTGGTTTTCCAGTAGCAATGTTCTGATTTGAGAAGGAAACCCACTGTAGCATTTATCAATTGCTGTAAAACATATCACCACAAATGCAGTGACTTAAAACAACACGTGTTCTGTGGGCCAGGAGTCCGAGCACGGCTCAGCTGGGCCTTATGCTTCAGGGTCTCTCACAAACACCAATCAAGGTTTTGCCTGGGCCTGGGGTCTCATCTGAGGCTCAACTGGGAAGGGATCCATTTCCAAGCTCATGTGGTTGTTGGCACTATTCAGTTCTGTCAGACTGAGGGCCTCAGCTCCTTGCTGGCTGTTGGCTAGAGGCCACCTGTGGGGGTGACTTCTTTCTCGAGGTCCGCCCGGTGCCACGGACATGCATGAATGAGTAAATATGGCTGAGACATGATGATATCTGTTTGGGGATGGAGGTGTGGGCTGTGGCCAGTTTCTCAGGGGAGACAATGGCCAGCAGCGGCCAGTTTCTCCGAGGAGAAAAAGGCCCCGAGAGCCCTCTTCCATAGCCTTTTATTGGGTTGTAATACACAGGAATACAGGGTGACAAGGATCAAACAGTAGATAACATTACAAAGAAATCTGAGGGCTTCAGAGTCTGAGTCAGTGTCTGTCAGGAAGAGAGTTGCAGAAACTTTGGAAGACATACTCATTTCTTCTCGGACCCTTATCATATGAATGAAAGCACTTTTAGCAGAGCAGATTTCACAGGTTAATCAGCAAGTCTTTGTGATGCCAGATTTTCCCAGGACACGCTCTAGCAAGGCAAGGAGCTGCACCTCTCCCCAACAGGTATTCAGGCTTAAGGGGATTAGAGCCAGGAAGCGCTTCTCCCAGAGAACATGGGGACTCGGGCTTTGACAAAGCCGGGGGGCGAGAGAGTTCATTGCTCTTTGTTGCAGCCCCCCGAGTCCTTTCATGAAGGCCTCCCAAGTGATCAAGTTTGGCTTAGGTTGCCCCCTGCTGTGAGGGGTCTTACCCATCATTGACTTCTGACCAAGCTTTGGGAGAAGGGAGAAGAAACTGAGGCAGCGTTTGCTACCAGAGACAAGCTTTGTCTCCTGCGGCTGGCATTCCAAAGGTGGTCTCTCATCCTTAGCCACAAGGGGTAGAGATACAATTCCTAAAATCAGGCAGAGCGGTCTACAACAGCCACCCTCAGTTCCTAGCTACATGGGCCTCTCCAGATGGTAGTGTACTTCATCACAGGCAGCATAGGAGAGCATGGGTGTAGAGTGCCTGCTAGCAAGAGAAAAGTTGCCACCTAATGTAACATAGTCACATTTATGATACCCCTTCACTTTTGTTGTAGTTTTTTAGAAGCAAGTCACACATCCTGCTCACAGTCAAGAGGAAGGATTACACCGGGCCAAAAATACCAAGTGGTGGAGACAATTTCAGGTCCTGTTAGAGTCTTTCTGCTGGCACATCCACTAATTTAGATCAAGGATGGTTGGAAATGAGGATAAGTTATTGGAAGGATAGGGGAATATCTACTTAGAGCCCTTTAACAATATAAGATCATTAACAGTAAAAGTGTTAATGAAGGAGAAAACATAATTTTATCTTATAGAAAGAAATCTGTTGGGACTTTGTTTTTCCTGATACAAAGTTTTTGCCTTTGTGGCCAGCTGAACTAGGAGTGGGAGAGAAACAAGCACCAACCCTCTGTACCCCCATAATGGGAACATTGTTTCCCTTCAAACTTCATTTAGTTGGCCTCTAGGCAGTAGATTTCAAAAAGAAAATACAAAAAATGCTTTCAGGAAAAATAAATTTTGGCTATAACTTTCTACAAATTAACTTCCTTCCCACATTCTCAAAATCATTGAATGACCGAGGTGACAGCATCAACCTACATTGTTACTCTCTGGTTTACTTTCCAGGAGCATATTTTTCAAGACAGAAGGGAAAAGTCAAGAAAGTTGAGAATCAAAAGAAACCCTCCCCCTCTCAATTAATCTATTATACTAAACGGATCACCCTTACACCCTGGTAAACAAAGAGATGAACACATTTTACCATAGTGTGAAGAATTTAGTTGAAGAACATATATTTGAAGACTTATGAAGTGAAAGAAAACCAACTATTTTGAACTAATATTAAGGATAATATGTGCCCTGGTTGGTGTGGCTCAGTGGATTGACTGCCAGCCTGCACACCAAAGGGTTGTGGGTTTGATTCCCACTCAGGGAAGATGCCTGGGTTGTGTGGGTCAGGTCCCCAGGAGGGTCCATGTGGGAGGCAACCACACATTGATGTTTCTCCCCCTTTCCTTTCCCCTCCCCCTTTCTCTAAAATAAATGAATAAAATCTTTAAATAAAGGGTGCCATGGTGTCTAAAATGAACATGAATGTTATATTAAATAACGAGACATGGAAATTTTTGTTAAGGAACTAAACAAATAAATTCAAGTAATAATGATATTAAAGTAGTCCAAGGTGTAAAGAGCAAAATCATAATGCAAAGAGTGGATCATTAAGACATAAATAAGAAAATTACCAAGAATACCAAAAAAAGTGATGAGTTTTATAAAAAGTGATAGAAATATTAGAAAGAAGAGTAGGTAATGGTGATTCAGCATAACCACAGTTTGTTCCAACAGAAAGAAATATTACAATAAGCAGAAAAAATGAAAAAGAATACAACAGAGCAAAATATAGATAAGAAAGAATTTTTCTGAGTTGAAAATACATCTTTATCTATCCATATGGCTCTCAATGTGTTTGGCAAAATTAATGACAAGCAACCAACAATGAGACCTCTTCTCATGAGCCTGTTGTATTTGAAAGACCAAAAATAACTACACAAGAATGTAAAGGGGTGGTAGCACAGTGCCTAAAAGGGAAAGGAAAGTTTCATGATTGTTCTCTGTCATGAAAGATGTTTAAAAAGGGTAGAACAATGTTTTGAAGGACAATAAAAATTTCTACTTCAGGAGGAGTTTTTACTCAATGTAAAAGCAATAAAAAGTTATTCGCCTGCATCTTTCAAGAATGAAAAACACCGACAAAAACTTATGTAGATATTTAATTAATCAATGGCAAATCAAAATAAAGAATTAACAAGTAGGAGAGCTGATATACAAAAGAACTGGTTATTAGCTTTGTATCAATTTCAGCCAAAAATTACATCTTAAATACTGTGGCCTTACAGATGTACAAAGATTTGTGTACGAGCAGGTTCACATGCTACTATTTCAAATCAAACAACCTATACAGCCTTTAGCTATTCCCACCCTGTCATTATTCATTTAGATTTAACTGTCTATTTTATAAGAGCAATTGTGCACCATTGCATTCTCTTATATTCATCTTTGTTTTGAAGCCTCTGCTCTAAATCATTGGCAGTTCGGTTATAATCCATTTTTATTATATTCTTCAGATGTGCAACCTTACATATAACTACTTATTTTCTGAATTCTTGCATTTATGCAAGAGGACTCTATCTTACATAGGTATAATATTCTTTTTTAAAAAGGGCTTTATTTATTTTTTTTTAGAGAGAGAGGAAGGGAGGGAGAAAGAGAGGGAGAGAAACCTCAATGTGCAGTTGTCCCCCCCTGTGACCCCTACTGGGGACCCAGCCTGCAACTGAGGCATGTGCCTAGACTGGGAATAAAAGCAGTGACCCTTTGGTTCACAGCCTGTGCTCAATCCACTGAGCTACACCAGCCAAGGTAGGTATAAATTTTTTATATTGAAGTCTTATCTCTTAAAAGTGATGGGGGGGGGAGTGGTGGTGAGAAAATGGAAACAACTGTATTCAAACATCAATAAAAAAAAAAGTAAAAAAAGAAAAAGAAGCCCTGGCTGGTGTAGCTCAGTGGATTGAGCACCGACTTGTGAACCAAAGTGTCACTGGTTCGATTCCCAGTCAGGGAACATGCTTGGGTTGCGACCAGGTTCCCCGGTATGGAGCATGTAAGAGACAAGAATACACCGATGTTTCTCTCCCTTTCTCCCTCCTTTCCCCTCTCTCAAAGTAAATTTGAAAAAAAAAAGTATGTTGACAATAGTCCATAAAAATCTAGCTACTAGTTTTGCATGTGATAAATTAAAAATTATTTATTTTAAGTATAATATATTTTATTATTGCAATTTGTTTATCACCATTTATCCTTCTTATATCCTCTTCCGTCCACAGTCACCGCACTGTTGTCCATGTCTGAGTGTTTTTTCCTTTTAGCTCGATTCCTCCGTCCCCCAACCTCCCGAACCCCCGCAGCTGTCAGCCTGCTCTCTACGGGTCTGTCTCTGTTTTGCTTGTTTGTTCATTAGGTTCCATATATGTGTGAAATCATATGGCATTTGTCTTAACTTACTCCTTCACACTCTCTGCCAGCCTCACTGTGGTGTAATGTTTTTTTCTGTATGTCCTAGATTATAAGGCTTTTCTCCAGCTAGTGTTCAGCTGGTGATTAAGGATGATTTTTCTTTAATTGAATTGTAATTCCAGTTTGGTCCTAGAAGGAGCTTAGTGTAGCTTCCATCTACTCATTCACCATCTTGGGTCTCGCTCTTGTTTCACTTCCCAGGTAAATGACTTTTTTCTTTTGTAATAATTTTCTCTTTTTTGCTGAAAGAGGGTAGAGAATCATCTTTTGCAACGGGACATTTTAACCAGAATATGTACACTGGGGTGCATGCTTTTTCCTAGGCAGCACTGGAATTCAGCGATCCCATTCAATCTGAAGCTGCGAAAATTTCTTAAACTCAGGGAAATCAAAGTTTTATCTATTAGTTGTGCATTTTTTGTCCCATTTATAAGTGAGGTCTTTTATGTTTGTCACCTGTATTAGTTTCCAATGGTTGTTGTAACAAATTACCACCAACTGTGTGGCTTAAAACAATAGAAATTTATTATCTAACAGTTCTGGAGGCTAGAAGGTCAAAATCAAGGTGTCCACAAGGCCATGATCATACCTTAGTCTCTAGAGAAGAATCCTTCCTCACCTGTTCTAGCTTCTGGGTTGCCAGTGATCTTGACATTTTTGCCATGTAGCAGCAGAACCTCAGTTTGCCTCCTTCACATGGCCTTCTTCCCTGCGTCTCCTCTGTGTCTTCCAATCTTTTATTCCCTACCATCGTTGGGTTTACGGCAGAGGACAAACAGCATTGCTTGGTGTTATACTTCATGTCCCTGGGATTTTTGCTGCCATCCCTGGCTCATCTCAATCCTGAGAAAAATGAAGCTTCAGGTTGTTCTCTATCCATACTGCAGCCCAGCCCAAGGCCTTCTTTGTAATCTCCAGACCCTCTCCAGCCACCTCTTCACTCAGGAGGCTGACAGTGGGATTGGAACTGGAGTGGCAGGGCAGTAGAGGTTGGTTTAAGCGGTTCTCTTTTTTATTTTAGGCAAGTAATATCCTCTTAAATGTCACTGAGGACTCTAACCTGAGGGTTTTCTTTGTTTATCTTTTCTTATTCCTGTTACTTTTTCCAAAGGTTATTTTTTGTTTGTTTTCAAATCTTGGTATTTGTCTTGCATGCTTCAGCCTTTCCTCCAATGTCTCACTTGATTATATTTAGAACTGGGTGTAAGGAAGTCTGACTCCATGATCTATGCTGGTATTTAAGGTTCATTGACTGCTACACTTTCTGTGGAGTCAGGGGCAGAGACCGGCTATTAGGGTAGAGCACACCTATATAATAGAGTGAGAAGGTGCTTGTCCTATGATACCAACACCCAGCCTTCAGTGCCTTAGTTCTTTCTAAATGGTTGTTTGAGGTCAAGCATAATTTTCAGGCCACTAGTGGTAGGCAAGAGAGGAGGACAAATTGTTTCACAAAGTTCTGTAAATAGTTCTGTACATGGATCTATTAGTCATTTTTAGCCCTTTTTCTACTACTTCCTTTTTTCCATGGTTGCCTTTTACTTGTTGTACTTGCCGAGAGAGTCATCTTCCATTACTGATGCTTATACCACGTGAATTCCAGACTGTGGCTTCTGTTCATACACACCATCTACTAAGGTTCTTCCATTTACCTACCATTTTTTTAATTGCTTGCTACTATCTTTTTCTACTTGTTGTAGGCTTTATACTTTTGAAACATTCCTTTACAATTGTGAAAGAGTCTAAAGAGGAAGAGGAGGATTTGCCCTCTTGGATCAGAAACAGAGCATCATTTTAATGAACATACAATATTCGACTTGGTTGATGCACCGTATTTTATTTGTTTAATACTCATTCTGTAGATAGAATTCAATTTTCCACAAATTTTAATAGCTATAAACAATTGTATAATGAACAAACTTAAAGTAAAATCTTGGAACCAACACTTCAGCTAATATTCTACAAATATAATTATAGGTTAATTTACATACATTTAAAATGTGTGCAGTTATGCCTACATCATCTCAATATAGATTGCTTCAATTTATAGTGCCAATTATCCACTGCTGTCTCAAACTCTGGGTAAAGTAATTATATCCTTAATGTTTCTTAGTTGTGTAAGTTAAATATGTTATCTCATTTTCATATTATCTCTTTGAAAAGACTAACCACCCAAGGAAAACAGCATTCTCCTATATGAAATAGTTATTTCCTGTAATTGTATCTTATTATATTGTCTTCATAATATTTAACTAAACTGGATTTATTAGTCCCTCCCACTCTTTCATAAGTGCCGTGAGGTCAGGAGCATAGTCTTTGTTGCTGTACTCTCTGAATTTAGGAAACTTTCCTGTCTTTGATGGGGGAAATCAAGAGTTGGAAATTTCAATTTTAGGTAACAGTTAATGCGTGTAAAAAAACTATTGTTTCAGGAAGTGAAGGTATGGCTCACCCTGAATCTAGGAGACCACAGTGATGCAACCTTTGTGCTCCAGAAAAGACCATAAGCAATCGAGATGGTATCTGAGCTACTGTGTTCCAGGGAAAGGCATCCCACCACCCAGGACACAGATAAAGAAAATCATCCAAAACACAGGACATAGGACCCAGATAGAAAACCACTGGTGAATGGATGAAAAGATGTTAGGGATGTTACTGGACTGCAGCTTTTATCTGATTAACCTCTTTCCTGAATTCCAGATCCTTTACCTACACTTTTTCCTCCTTATAAAAAGGCTGGCTTACTGACGTCAGTAAATGAATGGATCAAAAAATTGTGGTACATATACACAATGGAATTCTGTGCAGCAGAGAGAAAGAAGGAGCTACTACCCTTTGCAACAACATGGATGGAACTATAAAGCACTATGCTGAGTGAAATAAGCCAGGGGTTGAAAGACAAATACCAATATGATCTCACCTTTAACAGGAACCTAAACAACAAAACAGACAAGCAAGCAAAATAAAAACACATACACTAAAATAGAGAAGAGGGGGACAGCGACCAGAGGGGAGAGGGAAGGGAATTTAAGGGGAAAAAAATGGGAGAGATTTAGAGAAACAAGTATAAAGGACACAGGGACAATAACTAAGGGGAGTATAAATGGGAGGGGGGGTTTATGGCGGAGGGGTGGGCTGGAATGGGAGAAATAAACAGAGAACTGTACTTGAAAAATAACTAAATAAAAATAAAAAAAAAAGGCTGGCTTAAAAGGAAATGTAAGATGGTATGTTAGGCTACATATCCTGCTGCCTTCTCAGATCGCCAGCCATATGAATAAAGCACCTATAAAGATTCAATCCCTGTCTCTGGTTATTGGTTCTGGTAGTGACAGGCCAGCTTTTCCGGTTTCATCTTCACAGGGTCCTCTCTCCGTGTATGCGCAGGTCTGTGTCCTCACCTCCTTGTCTTATAAACACAGTGGTCATATCAGATTAGGCCCCACCCTAATGACCTCATTTTAATTTAATTACTTCTCCAAAGGCCCTATGTCCTGAATTATTGTACACTATAGATATATAGTAAGTCTTCTCTTAATTAAAAATATGGGGAAAACACATTCTGGGAAGTATTTTAAGCAGATAACGTAGTTTGTTATAAATGACTCAATATTTTAAAAGATTAAAAAAAAATTATTTATCTTTAGAAGGGAAGGAAAGGTGAAAGAGAGAGAAACATCAAAGTGTGGTTGCCTCTCTTTCGTCCCCTGCTGGGAACTGGCCTGCAACCCAGGCAGGTGCCCTGACTGGGAATCGAACTGCAATCCTTTGGTTCACAGGCCCAGGCTCAATCCACTGAGCTATACCAGCCAGGGTAAATAACTCAATTTTTAAGCATTTAATTTTTGTGCTCAGTTTTATAGGCAAAACTACTCTATATCTAGAATATATGTATGTGTATATGTATAATCTCCAAATACCAGATAACCAGAGGGCTTTATATTTATGAAAGCATAGGGAACACTTTCTAGTAATATTTGAGTCTATCCCAGAATTTATTTTGAGAGCACTGATTTTATTGCTAGAATATTCACACTTAACTATCATTTGTCTTTATTTTAAGCTCTTTAGCCCCATACTGGTCTTAGGACTTCTTTTCCTGTGATTTTAATGGTAGGAAATGGAAGCACCGATTCCATACAGATGTGGGAGAACCAGCCTTGCAGGCAGCTGGAAAAAACAGGTGTACAGAAATCCACGGATATTAACATGTCTAACTGAATAAGTGTAGGTAGTTACAAAAGTAATTAAGAATAAAAGAAAGCTGTGTGAAGCTCCGAACTAAAACATTGCTGGTAATCATTGCCAACTTAACACTCATCTTGTGAGGTTTCCTTTAAACATAGGAATGGTTTACTTTGAATATTACCTTTTGCCTGGTAATTTACATAGGTATCTTTAATGAACAGTTCATTTATACTTCCACTATTTCCTGTGCGTGTTGCAGGCATCTTTGAAATGGCAGTATCAGCAATTTAGAGTCAGCAGGCTTCCTCTTGAATATTTATAGAAAGATTTCAAAAGTATACTTAGCAATTTTCTTTAAGTTGTCTTTTTAAAATTACCACATTTTGTCCTATACTAAAAACATACTTCTTTTAGAATAAGAAAATGGATGTTTTCCACTGTGGCTTTTTTGTTGTTAGGATTTTCAGGTTTAATCCTGTGAATGGTTCCATTTAATATTTCATGACTATTTTTATAATTATCACAGAGGCACATGATTGTTGTTAAAAAAAAGTAAATTATTTAGATAGAAAATAAGTCACCCGTGATGCAGCTACAAGGAGCACATGTGTTACACATGTTGTGAAATAATCTCTTACCAAAGGCATTAGTGCGATGGGGCTGCAGAGCAAAGAACCCTGGGCTGGAGGCTTAAACAACACAAGTGTGTTTCCTCACAGTTCCAAAGGCTAGAAATCTGAGATCAAGGTTGTTAGAAATGCCTGACAAATAGAGGTGGGAGGAACCAGATGATCTGATCCAAGAGCCTTTATTTGATGCTGTGCTTACAGGCGGGCTGAGTCCAGGCAGACTGCAGCCCAGGGTGGGGGTGGGTAGAAGAAATGGAGGAGGAATGGGGTTTTTTAAAGAAAAAAAGGAGGGGTTAGTGAGAAGGAGGGGAGGGGTTAGTCTCTTGCTCGTCTGGGCAGGTGCCTCAGGGTTTCAGGATGTGAGCCTGGACCAAGGGTTAGGTGAAGGGCTGGGCTGTTCCCAGGAACAGGAGGGTCAGTCTGACCACTGGCCATTGTGGTTGGCACCTGATGTTCGATGAAGTCTTGAGCTTTCTGTCAAGCAAGTCAAGATAACTGAGCCTCAGGAAGTGCAGAGGGTTGGAACACTGGCCTGATTGGTCCATGAGCAGTGGTGGGCTGGGAAAGTGGCCTGACCAGTTTCAAAGGTATTGCCAGGGTTGTTTCTTTTGAGGTCACTTTCTTTAGCTTGTAGATGCCTATGTTTCCCCATGGTCATCACTGTATATGCATATCCATGTCCTAAAATTATCTTCTTATAAAGATACTAGTCATGTGGATGAGGCCCCACTCCACTAACCTCATTTAATTTAATTATGAGCTTCTCTAAACACCACATCCCCAAATACAGTCACATTCTGAGGTACTGGGGCTTAGGACTTCAACATGGGAATTTGGGAGGATACAATTCAGCCCACAAGATTGGGCTTTTAAAAAAGTGATGTATGCGTATGAAATGGCTTTATCAAGGTGTCATTGCAATGCAATATATTGCATGTGAGTAATATGTACAATGTTGTCAGTTTTGAAATTTGTATGTACCTGTGAAACTTATCAAAATAATCAACATAATATACTTACCAGGCCCGAGCAGTGTCCAGCAGGCAGCAGACCCTTCGGAGCTGCCAAAATGTAGGGGAGGAGAAATTTTTCTTTCTTCCCGTCTAGGCCCTGTGGCTGTTCATAATATGTAAATTGACATAAGACAGATTAACAGGAAAAGAACGTCATTCCTTACATTATGGTAGCCCCACAAAGATATGACTCTCACTGGCAGCCAGGCAAAGGAAAGGGGTAGCTTTCTGGGGCTTCGAAGGGAGAAAGGCAATTCACGGGAAGAGGGGAAGAGGAAATATTTGGTAAAAAATGTTTGCCTGCCCTCAGGTTATAAGTCTCTCAGATGAAAAGAGAATATTTCTGGGAATAGCTTTCTTCCTGCTACAGGCCTCCTTCTAAATTCTTTTTGGCAGTTCTGCGGGGAAGGTGAAACCTCTTCTTGAGTCTGCTCAGTCCTGACTGGCTTCAGCTCCACGTGCTTGAGGGGCGCATGGTGGGTGGCGCACCTCCTGCCCTTCACCCTTCAGATTTGAAGCAAGGGCCCAAATGCCTTCATTTTTGATTCTTCATGGCTGTGGGATTTTTTTAATTGCTTGTGTTTTAAAACTTCACAGTGATGAACCTGGATGTGAATTTTATTTCCTGTGCTAGAGTCTTCCTTTCATCTTGAAGACTGCTAGGAATTCATCATTGAGGAATTCTAGTTGAGTATTATTTAGTAATTCTTTTCTTCTCTATGGTCTCTGTAGTCTGTGGAAATCCCATTACTTGGCTAGAGGGACTGATATTTTTGTTTGTTTACCTTTATATTTGCTCTTATGGTTTTCATTTGTTTTCACTCTTGGTGAGGTTTTCTTAATCTTCTTTGCTGACTTGACTATTGAAATTTTTATTTTGTTAATCTTATTTTGTAATTTCCCAAGAGTTCCTTCTGGTTTCTTGTTACTTTTTTTTCACAGTAACCTGTTCATTATTTATGGATATCATATTGTCTGGGCTATTTCTTAGAATACTAATTATAATATTTTAAATGATTTTTTCTTCCTTGATTTATTTCTATTTATTCTCATGTCATTTCCCCCCCTTCTGTTTGTTTTGGTTTTTCTTTTTCATAACATACAAATTTTTTCCTGAAAAGTTTCTTCATACTTTTAATGATAAAGTTATTCTTAAACTCTTTGTTGAATTTATTAAAAAATAAACTCTGCTTCCATCCCTTTCTCTTGCCTGAGGGTAACTTTCTGCCTACAGGCTGTTCCCTATGATTATCTGGGTTCCTTTGGCGAGCAGGGATGAAAACGGTAAAAATGAGGGTTTTGTATATAGAATGTCAGTTGATCTTTTCAGTCCCTCTTCTACTCCTGCTCTACATTATGGAGAATTTCAAACCAATCTCTCTATAAGGATTTATTGGTTAAATAATTTCCTTCTTTGCTGTATTCTCTTTGCATTTTTGGTGTTGCAGCATTCTTCCCTCTGCTTTATCAATGTTCTGATATCCATACTCCAGAAATTTGTTCAAATCTACCTTCTCCTCATGATCCCTTTCTTGTTTTCTTTCTATGTTGTTATTGTGGGTTTATACCTCTTTAGAAATTCCTGTTTTAGTTTTCTGTTATGCTTTTATGATCTTGGCTGGATCTCAGTTTGCCAGCTTGAAGTCTATAAAAAGAGGAGCAATGCTGCCCAACTTAAAAACATCTGAAGATTAAATGTTATAACCTATGGCAAGTTTCTAATTCATACACTAAATACTGCTTCTATTTTCCCATAATGTAAGACCATCTCCTAACAAATACTCTGCCAGCTAATAAAATTTCAGCCTATCTATTATTTAATTTTGAACTTCCTTGTCACAGGACGCAGGCATGCATTTCAACCATTCAGAACAGGATTTTACAGGTTATGGATGTTTTAGAAAACTGATCTTGGTTCTTCTACTTTTTCCCCTGATATAGCCTGTCTTCTACCCAACATTCTGCTTTCTTATATTTTTAAAGTTGGGCAGTATTGTTACAGAACAGACCCGGGGGGGCAATATACTATTACTGAATGGACCCACCCTTGTGCTCTGGGGGTCCCCCACACTGTACTAGGTTCACCTTGCCCGAGGCCAGGGAAAAACATTTCTCAATGCCAGAGACTGGTGAAAAGGAAAGAGATGATTTATTTGAAGAGTTATACAAACTTAAGAATAATGACTTAATGTCTTCATTGAGATCCCAAAGTCCTTTAGAATATCCATAAACACACAGTCCTTCTTTCCCCCTCTGACCAGTATAGGGTACCGTAACTCAGGAAAAGAAGTAGAAGTCTGTGGTTCTTTTCTGCCCAAGCTGTGTGGTCCCAAAAAGACCCCACATGGCTGCCGTGCCCGAGTTTAAATCCCAGCTCCAATCTTCCTCTGCAGTCCCATTTCCAAGTCCTCCCACAATTGGCCACAGCTGCTACCATTCCTGTATTTTTCCAGCTTTACTGTGGAAGTAAGTCCAGGCAGGCGTGGCCCTGTGGTGTGGCCCTGTGGTGTGGAGCCAATCATCTCCAAGGTCTCACACAGGCTCTGTAACCAGGGGGAGTTGCCTCCTAGTTACATCATGGGTTGAAGTCACTCCCATCTTCTTGGCTCAAAGCCTGACCACAGCTATTTAACATATCTATGAAACCAGTTAAAGCTTATAGGTATGTTAAACGACCATTCTAGAGGTTAGTTGCAAAACTGTTGCTATGCAAAACAGCTCTCAATAGTCCTGCTCCATGCATCCAAACCCCCCAGCTCAGACTTGTGGGGGTGAGGACATCCTATATATATACTTATTTTTTCCTAATATTTCCTGGACACCGAGTTCTGAACCCCATTACAAATCCCTATTTGGGCCCCCCACCTTGGCTGCACCCTATTACAGTATTGCCCCTCTTTCCAGACTTCAAGATTGTAAAATGACATCAAACCAAGAACATAAAAGTTGACAGCCCCAAATTGGGCGGGGGTGCTCTTTTAATCTGTATCCAAAAAAGACAGAGAGCAGAGCTAAAGTCATTTCATGGTCGACATGGAACATGAGCTAAAAATAAATATGACTCCTTAAAATTTAGATCCTCCTGCTCCTTCTCAGTGGTACTGCAGCAGCAGCGTAAGCTGATTGCTATGACTGGTGATCATTTAACATCAATAAAAATAATTAAATATCACCACACCCATAAACTAAAGATGTAGAACTTTTGAATAAAAGGAGTCCTTTTCATTTTAAAGGGCAATTTTCCTTTTTTTTTATTTTAAATAATGGTTGATGAAATTGAACTGAGGCATGTCTCCAACAAGGGATATTTAATGGATTGAACAATCCCTGTGGTCTCTGGGACATAGATTGGAAGGCATAAAATACTATTTCATCAGGTCAGGAAGGTGAGAAAATCAAGAGACTAAAGCAGCAGCTAGGAAGTGGAGAGCCTGAGTTTTATTACTGGACAGCACTTTTCAGGTCTCACTCTGAGAGCAATTACTGACCAACTACAATTAGCACCTAGGATGAGACCTGCTTGAAGTTTCAGTTCTTTTCCTGATGCTTAAACAGAAGACTTTCAAAGATCTCAGTGAACTGTTATAAAACACAAAGAACTTTCATTTTTTCAAGAGAAAAACAAAATGTTTGGATTTCTCTCATATAAGAAGGATGCCCTCATATGAGTGCAGTAGGCTTGGATTTTGCATAAAATAGGATAAATTGACCTACATGCATAAAGTAGATCTTTGGACAGGCACGTGGCTGATGGATTGACGTTCCATTCTACAGAGCAGGCAGTATATGTTACTACTCAGTTAGCCAGACTGTGAGGTCTAAGGGCACAGTGCACCAGACTGCCTTCACTTCAAACACCAACTGTGAGTTTAGAGGATTCCCCCTAAGTTAGATATATTTCTAGAAGAAAGCACAGAATGTACTGAAATCTACTATAATCATAGTTGAAGTTTAGTACAAGTAAAGGGTATAGACAAAATGCCAAAGGAAAATAATAACTGTGTGAGGAGATGGATGTATTAACTAACCTGATGGTGGTCATCATTTGGCAATATATGTGTAGTCAACTCATGTTGTACCCCTTCAATGTATACATGGTTGTATGTCGATTATAACTCACTGAAGCTGGGGGAACTCAGCTAAAGAAAGAGACACAGAGGGCAGAGTCTGGGAGGGTTCCGAATGAAGCTTCCATTGCTCTCTCCCATGGAATTAGGAAGTGTTCCCCTCTTGGCCTCAATGTGACAATCTGCATGAAGTATTGCCAACCATGGAAGCCCCCTTGAGCTTTAGTCTTGAGTTTTCATTTGGTGCTATTGTACAGACATGATTGATTGATGGACTGATTGCTCACATGGTGAGCTCCGTCACTAGGTTACATGATACTGAATGACCCAAAGCACCCACCTCAAATCATATGATTAGTCTTTCTGGCATAGTCAGACTCCACTTTAAAAATATTGGGCGAGGCTGGCCATACCCTAAAATCCAGGGTGGCCAGCCCCCATTCAAACAAAGATACCAACTGCAAAATGTGGCTTAAGTTACCATCCAGAAGTCTAGAGAAAAAGCCACATCTCTCTTTGGACAAAGCCAAATTCTCTACTATGTACTTGCCGATAAGAAGAGGTGCTATTTTATTTCAGGGAGACAGAAAATAATTTGTGGTACTCCTTAAGTGAGAGAAGGCAAGGAGAAAGGAGTGTTAAAGACGAGCTTGCTTTAGCTCATTTCCATAGTTTGAAATCAGTAAACAGGAGCCAGTACCCTACAGCTGGCCTGCAATAGGAAGATGTCTTAGGATCCTTTTCTTCTGTCTTCATTTCATGTATCACTTCCCAATCCTATCCCGAACTAGATGCTCAACCTCTGGCCTCAAACTTCTCATTTATAGTCCAAATTTTTATCTGTATATCTGTTATCCAATATCTCTACTATCCTTCCAAGCTCTTGGTCCCAGTCACATTTATGAGTGTGCTTTCTAATTCACTTATAAATACAACTTTGAAGAGAATGGATCAAGGACATACTTGTGGTATTTATTGCTTTGACATGTTGACATTGATTTATATGCAAACTTTGGTGATTTTGTTTAACCAGTTCTTATTTCATTTTCTTCATAATAATGACAGAATAAAAGCAAGAATAGAAAAAGTGTTTGTATTCTTAGCGATTGTTTCAGATGTGCCCCAGTCTATTACCTAAGATTTATAGCCATGGGTATGTGGCCCTGAAATTTTTCATAATTTTGTTTTTTATGAAAAGATTCTAGAACTACACTCTTGTTGCTCCCTTTAGATTTTAGTGGCAGTCTAAGGCAAAAACAAGTATGTTATAACTCTACCCTGGTCTCATGTATTGTTTGCATTAGTGAAATGACAAAAATAGCCTTAAACAGATTTATTAAACCCACTTGACCCTCTAAAAATTGCCTTCACTTGCACTATTTAAAAACCCTCTAGCTGGTCATCATGGATCGCAAAAGTTGGCAGGTAAAGAATGTGTTTGATTTTGTTTAATTTACTATCAGAGTAATAAAGAATATTAACAAGAAGAAATTCCCAATATATTAAAAAAATCCCTTCAGTTTTTTTTCCATGCATGGTGTATTCATTGACTACCTTTGTCCTAGAAAAAAGTAATCTCGATCAGAAGACTACATCATTAATATATCTATTAGGCCAGGTGTCTAGATATTAGACATTAATCCAGTACCTAATTAGCTTGAGGTATTTGGCTACATATTTATATCTGGGGATATTCAGAAGCTTATATCACAAAGAAGCTTACAGAGTTATCATAGCAATGTGAGTTAAAAGAGTCTGACCATATTGTTATATAACCATTACACTAACAAAAATTAACAATCATGATTAAAGCCAGTGGTCATATGACTTTAGTCAGTATATTCACTGTGGGTGGCTCTGTTAGAGGATTTAATTTTTCTATGAAACAATTAAATATTTTTCTAAAAGAATTAAAGATTGTCTATGTCCTTGGACCAAGAATTTACCCAAAAGAAAAAAGAAATTCAATTTTAAGTCATTCACTGAGTTGTAGGTTTTTATATATTGAAAAATCGGAAATAACCCAAATCTCACTTATACAGAATAAACTACAACACATAAACATCATACATTTCTGGGCACTGGGAAAGTATTTGAAGGCAGCTTGCATTGCTTCCCAAAACTGGGTGGAGATCAGAACCTCCAGGTAGATTTCTACTTTTTTCTCTGATGTACTTTCTTCCCGAATGGTGTATGTATCTGGAATTCATGGCGCAGAGGCGGCAAATGGGATGGGGAATATAAATAGGGCCATCGGTAGTGTTAGCCATATGTTTTGTGGGAAACTACACATCAGTGATAACTGTTTGATCTGTAGAGCTGCTCACCACGCTTGAGTCCATAATTTTTCTCCATCCCATACTCCAAGGGACATGAGTATATGTCCATTCTATACTCCATCCTAATGAAGAGACTTCTTTCATTAAGCTTCACAGGTTGGTGATGAGCGGCCATGGGTTCCTCTGCAGAACCCCAGAGTTGAACACCCTGGCTGTCCATTCTACACACTCTGTTTCCCCCATCCAAAACTAGCTGAGTTTGCAGAACTTATTTTAGAAAATGTGAACATGGTGTCTTTTTGTTTTATCTTCCAAAGGATTAAGGAACAAAGGAGGAGGTATTTAAGGAGTTCGTATTTAGGTGCTGTCCAGAACGGAGACCACAGAACTAGACTGCATTATTTCAGACTCTCTGTGAGAGGCCGAAACTGTACAACACATGGGGCAATAAACCCATCTCCCTTCTCAGTGTCTGTGACTAGTGGTGGTGGTGGTGTTGATGATGATGAAATTTGCCTCGTACTCTCTGGCAGAGAGATTGGCCTTTGACTATGAATTGGCAGGAAAAGCCTGACTAGTTCTTTATGCTCTGAGACTTAGTTCATTCACCCATATATCTGTGTGAGACAGAGGACTAGAAAGTAGCCAGGTCAGAGGCCACTACCTCTGGGAGAGTTCTTAGGCACTGGGTAGATCCTGAAATAAACTGACCCTTTGTGGTGCAATTCTTCAAACTTTAATCACATTTGAATCACCTGCCACTGGAGGGCACTATTAGAATAGTTGTGGGAAAGGCAGCTTTGGAATAAAACACAACCTGTCAATGGCCAGTGGGCAAAAGTTAAGAGTAGGTGTGTGTGTTGGTGGCAGGGAGTGGGAGGTAGTCTGGAGGCCAGGGAACTTGTCAGTGAAAACTTAGAACATATTCTTTTCTCATAATTAATGAAGTCTGCAGGCCCCCTATGGTCTATTGTACCCCAGTGGGGTGGAGTTGAGCTACGTTGGCTTCAGAGATGCTGTTGTGTGTGCATCACAGTGTCAGTTCATAGAGGAGTTCTTGAAATCTTCAACTGTTTGGGCATAGCAGCTCCAACTTATCTCTCAGGTGATACCGAAGGCTGGGGAGGTGGGGGAGCAGAAGTCTGAACTAGGCCTGGGTCTCAGGGCCTGGGACTCATCATGTATGGAGCTCCTGGTCTCGGGCCAGGAAGTCCATACAAGGGGCACTGCTCTGAGAACCAGGTAGGGCAGCCCTCCTTAAGGTGCAAAAACAGTTCCTATGGGTGGGTGGAGTGCAAGAACTTGAATAAAATGAAGGCTCTGTAAAGCAGAGTGGTAGGAGGCTGAAGAGCATCCTTGAAGCTTGAGTTGGAAGAGGAAGTTAGAAGTTACTATAGTGACTTCTAATTAAAGCAAGCTTACATTTCTGGTGAGAAGTCAAATGCAAGACATTTTGTTTTCTTTTAAGTTTGATGGGAAGAAAATTGCATGTATATTTTGAATCTTTAAGCATTTTCTGTTTTGCTAAGGGTAGAGACATGATTTCAACTTCGATGCAGATTATGCCTTTGGTTTGGAGTAACCAAAGCATTTTTTTTGTTATGCAAAAGTTAAGTGGAAGGTGTTAAACACCGGGGCGACGTAGTTAAATTCTTTTGGCCGGCGTCACCGCCTCTGTCGTTTGTCGAACCAGACTACAACATGGAGCCGCTCTTGCTCTAAGTTTTTTTTATCACAAGCAAGCAAAGCACAGGAAGCGAGGTGGTGGTTTTTATTTTAAAGAGAGAGGGTCCTTTTTGGGTGGTGCTGCTGCCGGCGGTTCTTTTGGTGGTTGTTTTTTTGTATTCCTTTTTTTCCTTTCGCACGTTTTGGTTGTCCTAGTTGTAATTTTCTGCTGGGTTACAGAACATACTTTAGACTTGAAGATTTTGTGAGGCATTGTGATTTGAATGACATGAACTACTCTGTGGTAATACTAAAGATGATATATAATAGACAGGGTTGCATGGCTGTCACTATATCCTTTAGGGTATTATGTCTATTTTAAATATGGATCCAGAATGAACTATGGCTGAAACTTGCTGCTTCATCATCTGGACAGAGATCCTGCAGGAAGGATGTATATCAAGCCTGATCTTTACTTTGATTATACAAAAGAATGAGGCTTAGTTTGGACAAACTCAAATGGACTGGCATGTTCATATCCCAAACACTGTGTGAGTTCAGGTTTTACTGATATTGGATTGTTGGGTTCTAGTGTAGCTCAGGATCAGAAGGGGGACCCTCAACTATCTGGGTGAGGAGACCTTGGGGGTTCTTTTCCTTTGAAGGTAATGCATTTGTGTTATCAGTCATCCTTGGCATAAACTGATTGCTTGATAGGAATAAGAAATGAGGATACAGATAGGACAGAGTGAAAGTCATCAGCCTCTCTGTACCCAGGGTGGTCTCTGCCCATGTGGGACTGTCCACACCTGAGCATAGGTCTATTTCTATGAGCGCTCAGAAGAGGTACATCTAGTGGTGGTAATAATTACTTTCTAGGTTCTACTTTCATTTCCCTCCAAGATTCAGTAAAGTCCTGTTAAAATGGTAGCCTGTTTTAGCAATGCTGTTCAGGTTTGGGGGAGGCAGTATAGGGGAGAGTAGTAGACACTGAAGGGAGATGGTAATCCCAGCCATCAGGGATCTGCAATGGCACAGAGGGGTGAGACAGCAGGTGACAATGGGACATAATCTGTGGAGCATTTAATTGTCCTCCAGGGATTCTTAGTCATATTTGGACAACCTGTAAAGAGGGGACTTCCTGCCATTAAGCAGGTTAGAAGCTTTAAGTCATTACATGTGAAGAAATTAAATCCATCCAGGGACTCACACTGGAGTTAAAATTCAAATCATAATCAAAGCCTAGAACTTAATTATTTCAACAGCTAAAAAGAAAGGCTAACTATGTAATAGGCAAGGAGTGCTAATTTTCATTACAATGGCAATTACATTACAATATATAACTATCAAATTAACATGTTTTACACCTTAAATTTATACAACGTTATGTGTCAAATATATTCAGTTAAAAAACAAAGCCTATAAGGCCCTCTCTGTTTTCATCTCAGGTTACTCGTTCATGATGCTTCAGCTGCCCGGGCTTATTTCCATTTCTTGATCAAGCCAATCTCTGTCTGGATGGCATGGAGTCTTGGCCATGCTGCTGTCTCGGTGGAGGAGGCTCTTTGACAAGCTCAGCTTCAGACCTCATGCTTCAGATCCCAGCTTAATTGCTGACTTCTGACAGTGGTCCTCCCTGACAACAGCATGGATTTTTCTCTTCTCCGTCCCTGCTTTTCCCTCTCACTGCCTCTTGTTCGTTCAATTCACAGCACTTCACAGTTACAAATATATATTTGCCCATTATCTGTATCTCCTTGAAGACTACAAAATCTATGAAGGCCGGGGGCTGTGACTGTATAAATAAGCACTGCAGAATAAGGTCCTTAGCAGGACTTGGATCATGCGGGCCCTTGATACATAATCTATTAAATGAACAGTGTGCTTATTAATGACAACCTGACATCATATTAGTTGGCAGACTGGCATGGCTAAGGGATAATTAGGTTACATAATGCTTATTTCCAGAGACTTTTATCAACCTTATATTCCTATACATTTCCTTTGCGATGATGCCATACTTTTACCAGAGACCTGCCTGTCCATTTGCTATATGGCTAATAGCATGTAAAGATTACGTCGCATTTTTCAGCACTTTAAAAGCAACTGAAGGAGAGTCTGCTTACTTTATTTCTGTTCTGCTATTGCTCCACTTGTGTTTCTTACCACTTTAGTCTTGGGCTACATTCGACAAGTTTTAATCTACTTGTGACCCCTCTGGTGTTTGCCTCTGGTTTTCTCAGCTTCAACTTTCAGTACTCTCTGAGGACTTTAGTTTCTACTCAACTTCTAACCGTCTCTGTTCTGGCTTTCTCAGGTTTATTACACTGGCTTGCCTATGGGTCAGAAATGGAATTATAATGCTTCTTATCTGATCTGTGTTCAATCCCTAAAAATATTGATTGCCCAGCTGAGGAAGGCCAGAGAGTTTTTTGCTGAAGAGTCATGGTGCCTTCAGCAAGCAGAAATGCCCTAAGTGTTTCTACCACAATGATAACATTGCACTCCTCTTCACACTGCCTCTTTCTTCCTCTTTCTCTTATCAGTACTCCACTCACATTAGATCACCCCTGCGGTTTTGAACTTGAATAAAGCACCACACACTCGGGCAGGGATTCTGGCTCATCGTGATATCTCCAGGACTGGAGAATGAAACCTGAAAGTACAAGGCAGTTAGCTCCCCCTGGTAAGACCAGAGTGAAATTCGAGACAGGAAGGAGCTAGGCAAAGTCCCCTCCTTTCTTTGTCCTGTAGGCTACTCCAAGACTCACTTCCTCTTTGAAACCTTTCTGAAAAAAGCCCGGATGTTGAGTGGACATGCCTGTGTCTTTTTGCAGGTTATTGTGGAGGGAAGAAAGCCTGTGTAATAACAGTGCATCACGCAGCATCATGTTACAACCATTCAGCTTTTCCTTGCTTCACTTCCTTCGTCTCTTGTTCGTGGCATCCTGTGCTTTCACCTTCCAAGTAAAGCATGAGCACATTAGTCGTTTTTTCATTCAAGTTTAAACTGGGGAATGAGTCCAGAGTGGGTCAGCAGGGTCATATATTCTAGTGAAGAGTAACTAGGATGCATATATGAAGCTGCAATAGGGAGCAGCAGATTCTGAAGTATGGCTTCAAGGAAAACGGTCTAGATGAATTTTAAGTAAAGGCTTTTACACATTTCCAGAATGTACTCTGGTGGGAATTTCAATAAGAGTAAGTGTCTCAGATGTCAACTTTTAAAATAAAATGCAATATGCAAAACAATATATGTAAATAACATTCTGAACAATATAATCTTCCAATAATTTGGATTAATTAACAATTCTAAGATTTTTTTCAATAAGAATAAACCTTTTTTCATTATACAGTATTTATTTTAAATAAAGCTGTCAAAAATGTTGGCTACCATCGGTTTATGTTCAGAGGCAGAATAGTTTCTTTGGGGGGGTCTGTAATAATTCTTAGAATATGTAAATGACACAGTTCAAATTCAGTTACTAATGAAAATACCTAAGACTTTGGGCTTTTCTGTATGAGGCACAAGAAGAGGACAAAAGATCCTTTTGTGAAGGCTATGTTGTATACCCCACATCGTCTCCCTTGAACATTAGTAGATATAAGTCTATTTTTGGTGCAAGCAGCGACTGACCTCCATTATTGTACCCACTATGGATAAAAAACCTTATCTATAGAAGCATAATCAAAATAATTGCCTGTACCTCCAGAGTTCTGCAAAAATTAAATAATGTCAGTAAAAGTGCTTTAGCAGCTACAGTAGTATTATGACCTTTATTTTCCACTTAGAATTAGTCTTAAAATAGTTCCATGATAACCTCTCATTAAAGTTTTTGAATCTGTTTCAAGCGAATGATATGGACGGGCAGTAGCTATGGACCATATTAAATACCTAATAGGTAGAGTTTGGGGACAGAAAAAGAAAAAAGAAAACTGCAGAAGAAAAATTTGTCAAACTTTTGACACAAAAGTTGGCTAGGGTGTGGTAAAAGTTACCCTTCAAATATATTAGCCTCCCTCCCTTCCTTCCTTCCCCTCCCTCCCTCCCTCCCTCCCTCCCCCCCCCTCTTCCTTCCTTCCTTCCTTCCTTCCTTCCTTCCTTCCTTCCTTCCTTCCTTCCTTCCTTCCTTCCTTCCTTCCTTCCAAGAAAGATTCATCATGAGACAAAATTGCTTACATATAATTATTACCAGCATTTTGTCTCTCCTTTGCACTTGAAAGGAGATTCTGGGTTGGCCCAGTCAGCTTCTGCCCTCCTCTGCCCTGTGAGAAGCTTCCTTCGTTGCCAGACCATGGCTCTAGTGGTTTAAATTCAGAAAGCTAGGAATGGGGGACAGGGGAGAATGAGAGGTGCCCTGGGTGCCCTGGGCTGATGGATGGACTTCTTTCCAGGATGGTTTGGGGATATCAGAAACAAGAAAGTAACAAGATGAGTGAAGAAAGTACTAAGAAAGGGAAATTTTTTTTAAAGAAATTATTCACATACGTCTATTTCAATAGGTAAACATATCAAGTAAACAATTTGAGCTATGTATTATAAATTATAACTACTTTTTGGTTCTTGAGTGATTATAAAGTTTTTCTGTTCTTTGTTTTTTGGAAGATAATGTCTTAAAAGAAGTCTGATGCCAGGAAAACAAGGTAAAAATAGGAATAAGGAAAAGGAGCAGACACACCAAGAATGAAGAGTGTAATTGTTAAGGTTGCTATAGTAAAACTACATACAGGGCACTCCAGGGGTAGTGGGAAGAAGTCACTGTTTCCACAGGGAAAGGGGCAAATAAGGGCCATCCAGAACCAGTTTTAAAAAGCAAAACCTAAGAAGCCTTATTTTCATCACCATCAGAGAAAAAAAACATGTAAACACTTCAATGATCTTAATTATTGTAATTAAAAACATTTTATTTCACCTGCTTCCTTAGGGATTCAGAAAGCAATCTATGAGGCAGAAGTGTTACTTAAAAAACTAGTTTTCTCTGAGAAAGCATAGTTTTCCCATCGCTGCACAGCATCTGCATGAGTGTGAAATTATTGTAAGACAGAATCGCTTGGTTCTGGCCCCAGTCATCTCCTATTGGAATGCAGAGATGACAGCCCTCAGTCCATGGGTGGGCTCTCCAGTCACTTGAGTTGCACGTTAATTATCAGCCAATACTGGAGGCTGATCTAGATGAGTCTGGAAATCCACTTGTCAGGACATCATGGAAGGGGCACTAATATCAGAGAAGCACCTGGATAAATTTCCAAACCATGTCTTTATGGTTTTGAGAGTATTTTTACCCTGTTATTTATTTTAAATGATATCTTTTTAAAAGTAAATTTTTCTTATCATAAAACTGAATTTGTTTCATAGTTTTGGGGCAATAAAAGCAGCAGAAATTCATAGTCCCTATACCGAGAGATAACTGCCTTCCTCTCTTCCTTTGTTTGCAACTATGTAAATGGAGTCTAGAGAAGTATTCACAGCAGGAAGAATCGTGGGGTTCGTTGCTTGTTCTGCCACTCACTAACCATGTGACCAGCACAAGTGGCTTTCACTTCTGTGTGCCCCAGCTTTCTCGTCTATGAATACAGATGGCAACAGTGCTGACCTCCTGGGTTTGTTATGAAGCTTAAATGAGTCAATACCTGCAAAGCCTCTAGAAGGATACCTGGCTCATCATAGATGCTATGTAAGTACTGGCTATTATTAGAAGCAGTTAAGAACATGGGCTCTTGAGCCAAACTGCTCCAGTATGAATCCTTGCTCGGCTACGTACTTGTGATATAACTTTGAGTAAGTTGTTCACTCTGTCGGCATCATGGCCTCAATTTTTAAAGCAAGGGTTGGAACAGGAGCTGCCTTTTGGGTAGTACTAAAGAGTAAATGAGTTAACACAGGTAAGTTACTTAAAACAAGTAAGCACCTAATAGATACCAGCTATATAATTCATTTAAATATATTTTGATTAATATACAAGAAGCTGTGCTACATATAAGAAAACATGATAGATAAAATCTCACTTCTCATGATACTTAAAGACCATTGATTATAAAACTTTCAATAAGTAAAGTGTCATTAAAATGTGGTGAAAATGTAAATAAGAAGGATGGAGAGCTATCAGAGAGAATTGGTTATTAAAGAATGTTTCTTTTAATATGTGATAATTTCACATGAGCAGCAATTCATAGGGTGAGGGGCAGTGTGTGTGTGTGTGTGTGTGTGTGTGTGTGTAAGGTGGAGGCTGGCTTACTAAAAGGGCGCCGCACTGAGAGACTGTCCCATGAAACCCAAGTGGCAAAGACTGTGGCACATTTGAGGCACTAAAAAAATTTCCAAAGCTTAGAGAGTAATGGGGGAGAGTGATGTCAGATGGGGCTGCAGATGTAGGCAGAGGACTCTTCAAGGAAGGCCTTAAGGGCCACACTGAGAAGGTTCTGCTTTTCCTAAGAACAATATGAAGCTATTAAAGTCTTTAAGCAGAGGGGTGCTATGATCAAAGATTGCATTTTTTGTGTTAATCATTTCAGTTCTAAATCTAGGGCTATATGTACACATTCACACAATGCATTAAAAAACACTATGGTCATTGTGCAAATAGTACTTTTTAATCAGATTAAAAATTTTAAATATAGCATCAACATTTTCCCATTCTGTTGATTATTCTACAATTATTTTTAATGACTGCATTGAATTACATAGTATAAATAAACCGTAGTTTAAAAAATATTTTGCTGGTGGGCATTAGACTGATTCTAATTTTTTGGTATGAAGAATGCAGTCGTGAACAAATTCCTACTCAAATTCATGCCCCCTCGAGGCACAATGTTTGATCCTGAACATAGAAATAAGTTCTCCTAGATTTTCTTCACTGAGCAATGGTTTGACATAGAATTCTTCCTTTGAGGTAGCTGCAACCTGGAAAGCTAGTTGGTATAAATAAACCACATACTGACAGTTAGCATTGGAAATCTCAGGGGAGAGAAGATGGTTCTGAGCCTGGGGTAGCCCTGCAAGGACATGCTAGTTTCTGTGCTATTACTTCTTTTTTTTAAAAAACTTAAAAAAAAATGTTGTTCAAGTACTGTTGTCTCTACTTCCCCCCACGGCTCCACCTCCACCCCAGCCGTCCACACTTCGCACCCTTGATCTGTGCTCTTACTTCTGTTGCCCCAGCAACTGTGATTCCCTTTCAGATTTTGGTTGGTCAGGCTGTAGATCCAGTTTAATCTGGCCAACCTCCTGTTTTGTGCTACTATCACCTCAAAGACAATAATCCAGTTCTCTGTTGGTCATAGCTCCTACCTATACCCTGTGGCCTTCTATGACCCTAACTTTCAAATGCTATTTACCCACAGAAAGAAAGTTGAGTCTAAGGGTATTTGATCTTTCTCTACAGCATGAAGTTGGCTTATGTGCATAAAACCAGGCAGATTTCCTTTGAAGTTGGTAGCCTTTAGATAGCACCCTTTCCTAACTCCTGTGGTTAACTGTTTGTTTTTCCTATTTATATTTCTCAGTAAATTTAAATGGGAGTCTGAAAGAGAGTAATGGGGTCACATATACATCTTCTCCCATCCCCCACTGTAATATTTAAAGGTAAATAACTTTTCAATATTGCTTTGAAGTGGCAGTAACTAAAAAATAAATCCTTAGTTTTGACCTGAGGTTTTTACTTATTATGTGACTCTTAGTCAATAATTAATAGGCTCCCTGCTTAATGAAAAAGCGGTATGTGATGTTGGGCAAATCACCTGCCTTTTCTTTTACTCAAATTTCTTATTCATCTGTGGAAAGTTTTGATAACAAGTATACTGAAATTGTAAGATGTCACTGAATACATAGAAGCCTATATGTCACTGAGTATGATATTATACTGTATAAAACCACAGTCTCTCCCAGAACTCTTCCTGTTAGAAAGAGCCTGATTTTTTCTTTTACTTTGAAAAGCTGGTATGACCTCGATCCTCAACCCATTTATTTCATTCACAAGCATGCAGTTCACATTGTGGAAGCTCTTCCGTACTGAGAACAATTCATTGCCCTTGAGGAGCTCAGCCTGAGGAAGGAGGCATTCAGGTAAGAGGCCCCATTATAATTCAGCACGGAAAGGCCATAGCAGATGAGGAACAATTCATTAAGGGAAATTGCTTTTTTTTGTCACACAAACGTATACAGTACAGATGAGGTAATTGCACCTTCAGATTCTCAGCTAAAAGGCTATATTTAAACATAGACTTTAGAGGCAGACAGAAAGGTATTTGCATCAGTGGTCTGTCATTAATTGGCAAAGTCAAAACCGTATTTAACCTCTGTATGCCTCAGTTTCTTGTAAGGATGACACACACTTGAAAAGCATCCGGAAGAGCAGCAGTAGACCTCAATACAGAGATTTTGGTTCTTGCTTTTTATTTATTCAATAAATGTTTATTGAGTGTCTACCAGGTGTTGGGAACAGGGCAATAAGACACACAATGTTCTTATGGGACTTACCTTCTAGTGAGACAAGATTGTCTCACTGATATAAATATTATATTAATTATATTATATTGTACATGTATTATATTAATATAACACATATGTGTTATATTATATAAATATAATATTTGTACAATAATATACAAATAAGCAATAAATAATCCAGGCCATTGCTGGCTATGATAAGATAATGACATAAATAAAGAAGGTTATATGAAGGAAAGAACTGGGATGGACAGGGTGGGACAAGTAACTTCAGATAGGCTGGTCAGGGAACATGGGAACTAGGTGAACACCTGAAAAATTGGGAGAAATAATCCATGGTAGGGACAAGAGGAAGCTCATTCCAGGCAGAGAACAGAAAGTTCCTCTTGTTCTCCCTCCTTTTCCTCCTCTCCTTCTCTTGTTGTTTTTCAACTTCTCTACAAGGGGGGAGCACCATTAATATCTGAGGACTTCACATTCCTGGACTTTGCTGTTTTGTTATGCATAACAGACTTAAGGGCGAAGTATTTTCAGCTGTTAAAAGTAAAAATAACTGGGCACTTACAGTGTTCTTAAGAAGTCTGTCACTGAGATAGATTAAAAAAATGATTTTGTAGATTAATTCTGAGTGAGGATAGACTTAGTTTACTGTAGTGTTTCCCATTTTTTAAAAATTTATTTTTGGAGAGGGGGAAGGGAGGGAGAAAGAGAGGGAGAGATATATCAATGTGTAATTGCCTCTCACATCGCCCCCACTGGGGACCTGGCCCGCGCAACCTAGGCATGTGCCCTGATTGGGACTCGAACTGGTGACCCTTTGGTTCACAGGCCAGTGTTCAATCTACTGAACCACACCAGACAGGGCCCCATTCCTTTTTCTTACTGACTTTTAAACTTTATATTTTATATGGCACTATTTACCCCCAAATTGCATTTATTAAGCAATAATAAACTTATCTTTCTATCTGTTATTAATAAAAACTACCAGTGCCAATCACAGTTTCTGACTAAATGGGATCCCTAATTGAGGAAATTTCAATTGAAGATTGGATTTTAATTGTTCTCTGTATTACCAAGTAAGCACATATTTTCAAAAAGATTTTATTATATAAAAAATGTCTCAGGGACATTTTTTTACTCCATTGGGGGTCTCAGAGTTTTGCCATCCTTGAGATAAGATCACTAGTTCTGGAAAATTAAAGTTCTAGAATAAGCATCTAGAAATGAAATATTCTTATAATTGGCTTTTAATCTTCCTTCAAGATGCTCTATGTATATTATTCTGTACAATTTTTAAAAAATACTCTGCACATCAATGATCCACGTTAGACATTCAAGTTTGGAGGTAGGGGGTCAGTTTGGCATTTTTCTAAGGTTGGGTCATATACCATGCCTTCTCGCTTTATTTAAATTTGTCTTCTCTTTCCACTAGAAAGCACAGATCATGTCTATTTTCATTATGTCCCAAACACACAATAGATAGTTAAAATTTTCTGTGATTAGGAAGGTATGTTATTTTTCAGCTTCTGGCCTGGGTCCTTTTTGGTAAATCCAAGTCTATACTTGAGGTCATCTGCCAGGGATGCATCCTTTTTAAATTTTATCTTCTAAAGAATTCTTTCAAGCATTCTGATGCAAAAAAGGGTCAAATTGCATGCAATATCTGACTCCATTTACCTTGAACTTTTCCCTTGCTTTTATTTCAGAGGTCTAGCTTTATTTGACCTTCAATGAAACATTTCTTATATGAGTGTTTTAATATTTAATATTTTTATCTCCTAGTGTTTTTCACTTGCTTTACATTTTATTGGAAGTTTATAGGGAAATAAAAAAGTCAAAACAAACAAGCAGCCTGGTTGTTAGCAGGTGCCCTAAATCAGAGGCTGCTTTTTCCATATCGGCTCCTTAGGGAATCCTCTTAACTTTTTAAAGTAGATATGTCTCACAGGTCTAAGGGATCCACATAGTTAACTGCACTGCACTGTGGGAAATGCAGATGTATATCTGTGCCTCTAGATTTCTTAGCTGACTCCCACTCAACTGAATTTCTAGATTAGCCGTTCCGATCCATTCCATCTGTAAGACATACTATTGGATGCCCCAAACTGCATCCTTATTACTACTGTTCCCACCATTTAGGTGGCTTGGTGATCAAAATTCAGTTGTGTTTGTTCACAAACCTACTTAATCCAATTGTAGTTGCAGTGTAATTCTATGATATAAAAAATATATTAACTGATGATATAAATACACACAAAAAATTATAGATTCTATTAAAATTAAACTATTGTGGTAATGGTATGGGTGTATGCATATGTCTAAACTCATCAAAATGTATAAATTAAATATGAGCAATTTTCCTTATATGAAGTACACCTCAATAAAGCTAAAAATACTTAAAATATTAAAACAAACAAATGAAAAGGTGTGGGCAACACAGATGTAAAGTATTAGAAAAATCATACAAGTCTAAAATTTTTTTCTTAGAGTGCTTCAAAAGTATCACCTAAGTTCTTTGCTCACTCGAAAAAGTGTAGAAATTATAGATGACACATTATTGGTGCAATTAGTTCATCACTGGAGAAAATAAACAGAGAACAAAACAAAATAAAATGTTGGTCCCGAAACCATAAAATAAAGAAAAAACGTTCCTGACATTGGTCTTGGCAATGATTTCTTTGGATATGACACTGAAAGAACAGGCAACAAAAGCAAAAATTAAAACTGTGGATTACATCAAACTAAAAAACTCTGCATAACAAAGGACAATCAACGAAATGATGAGGCAACCTATAAGATGGAAGAAGATACTTGCAATTCATATATCTGGGAAGGCGTTAATAGTATGTAAAGAACTCATGCAAGTGAATATCAAAAAATCAATCTGATTTAAAAATAGCCACAGGTACTGACTGAACAGATATTTTTCTAAAGAAGACATACAAATGGCCAAGAGGGACACGAAAAGAAGGTCAATATGACTAACCATCAGTGAAATGCAAATCAGAACCATAATGGGCTATCACCTAATACCTGTTAGAATGACTATCATCAAAAAGACAAGAGATAACAAGTGTTAATGAGAAGGTGAGAGAATCCCTATGTATTGTTGGTGGGCATAAAAATTGGTACAGCCACAGTGGAAAATAGTATGGAGGTTTCTCAAAAAATTAAAAATAGAACAACCAATATCCAGCAAACCATAATATATTATGGTGTGTGTGTGTGTGTGTGTGTGTGTGTGTGTGTGTGTGTATGTGTATAGATATATACAGGGGTTGGCAAAAGTTGTTCATGGTAAATCATGGTAAATGATACCATAATTGATAAATAATAATACAAGAATAAACCCTGTGTTTTGCATGCTCACAACTGTAAATCTACTTTTGCCCTTTCCTGTACATATTATATAGAATATCACATATATAATGGGGTATTATTTACCCATAAAGAGAAGGAAAACCTGCCATTGGTAATAATATGGATGGTACCTTAGGGCATTAAATAAGTCAGAAAAACACAAATAATGAATGATCTCACTTATATGTGGAATAATGTTTAATTCACACTTCTGAAAATCAGTCAGATCTAACTTGTCTATTCTTAGGTATAAGAAAAAAATGAGAAATAATATCAAGTAGAGAGGAACACACAATTATACTCTCCATAAATTTAGTAACAGATAAAATAACAAAGGCGAATGTGATGGCTTGAGTAGCTTTTGGTAAATTACCAGTGTCCCATTTGCACTTGACCACCTTTAGTCCTGGGCCCGAATTCCCATCTGGTCATGGATATTTAAAGGAATCTCTTTCTGTTTAGCAATCCTCACTCTCTTCTCTTATTAAGAAAACAAAATAGAGCTGGTGTTTTTAGGACATTTCTGAGTAGCATATGCATCATTAGTGGAACCATATCTGTGCTGGATAATTGATCAATGTCATTAGTTAATGAGATGAACCCAAGCCTTCACAGCCAACCCCTGAGTAGGATCTTCGGATGCTATAAAGGCAGGACATCTGTACAGCACTGGCAGTCTAATAGCTAGTTTCCAATTAAAGCTACTTTTTAACTACCAAGAAACAATTGAAGAGAACCATCTGAGTCCTTTTTATTTTATCTTGAAAAACAAATTGAAGGCTATTTGAAATTTGAAGACCCTGTCTGTAAAAGACTATTTGATTGTCATAGTCAAGTGATTTATATATTTAATCTTGGACTAACATATTTAAAGAAGAAAATGTGAAGCTTGTTTTCATTGTAATTTTAAGTACATGAGTTGTAGGACTGATAACATGCTCTTCTGGTGCTGTGGTAATAAAGCAACTGCACGTCCGCTTAAAATGGGAATCTTTTAATACAATAGTTTTCTTCATCAGGCATTTGTGTCAAGTACAAAAGCCTTTGGTCCTAGATAATAAAAACACAATATTTTTGCAATCAAGTCAGTAATCCTTTCAAGATAAAAGTAGGAATTCTTGCTGGACAAATATGAGACATAAACACACTTTACCATCAATTGGAATTTTGAAAGAATTGCCAAGTAAAAGCAATTGATACAACAAGGTTGCTTATTTCACAAAGGCCCATTCCTTTTTATCATATTAGAAATCTATTCATATTCTGGACTTGTCCCAGTACACGATATATACAATTATGTTATTTGAACTTGTTTTATATCTGAAGTCAGAATATGGATCTATGTAAACTGGTTTTAGCCCTGGCCACTGGTTATCACGGACAGTCAAATCAGGAAGTAAGATACACCGGACATATTTAGCTTTTAAGCAGTCTAGGGGCAGACAGTGCATAGTCTAATCAATGAGTCCTCGTAAAATTTGGGGTTAAGATAAAAATAAGTTTACTTTACACTACCTCAGAGAGGATGAACTTACGGATCTAGAGACATGGCCCACTTTAAGAGGGGAGTTACGAGTTTTTTTAAATAACTGAGGAAAACTACAGTTGCTTCAGAGTTGGAGTCCACCACTGACTAGTTTGTAACCTGCCTATCTGTGGTAGAGGCCTGCTTTATTTACCCCGTAAACCCAGGAGAGGGTCTTGGGGAGAGGGTCTCTACTCCTTAGAGTCTAGATTCTACCAAACACAAGACCCAGAGTGAAGAGTTCCTATTGTAATACCAGCCTTCTTTTCTGTCTGATCAGCTCTTATTTTCTTAACTTGGATCTTCTCTTTCCTAAGATGATATTGAGAATATCCACTACATTAAAAAACATTATCACTCTACTGATGGAGCGTGGTCATGACCTCTGACCTCTCAATAGAACTAAACCAGCACAAAACAATATTAAGAAATCAATGAAATTTGAGTTATTACACTGAAACAGATCATGCCTTTTACGTGGTTCTTTCTCAGAGAGAGGTAGAGAAAAGACCTGGGAGTTTTTCCTGCAGTATTCAAGATCTGTATTCCAAAACATTTATGGGAAATTTACATTTGCACAAGAAAATTCAACTGCCTGCAGGCACAGCACAAAGTTAAGAGAACTGTTTCTCCAAAGAGAGGTCAGTACACCCTGCCTCCAAAGCCCAGGCTGCTGAGGTACGTCAGGCTGGATGCAGAAGAGAAGAGAAACCTTATTAATACAAGTTCTGGGTACAAGACACAGAGACCGTGGTTTGATAGATTTTGTTTGGGGGCTCAGGAATATGCATAATTTTACCAAGTGCCACAGACAGTTTGGGAAGCCAGCCTACTTTGGGACACACTAACTAAATGGCCTTTTACATTTTTGCACAGAGCCAGTTTCACAGGTACACTATTTGAGACAGCATATCTTGGGAATTTCTTATTAAAAATAATTGGGTTGCAATCAAATTGAATTCAAATGTCCTTCTTCTGCAAAGGGGAGAATTTTTTTTAGTTTGAACTTTGAATTGATGTAGGGGATGGGTGCTTCTTATCAAATTTAAAAAAATCTCTAAGAGTCTAGCTCTGAATTCTCTGTGTTACTTCTCTTCTGTCCATTTGCCTTCAATCCTTTCAAGTACAATGGCTCACATTTACATGGACCAAGAAAAGATGGCTCAATCCTGAGATTAAAGTAGTTCCTTCCACTTGTTGAATTATGCGTTATTAGATACATATTATTATTCAAACTACCTGATTTAAATAAGATTGTGATATTTATTTTAATGATTTTTATTATTGTGGTTTTTTAAAAAAACTGACAAACTTTAAGATTTCTATTCTTCCTTTAGCTGCTTAATATATAGTGAAATTTAAAAGATGGGAAATGTGTACTTAATAGTAAATAAATAGGAAAAGCCTTCATCAAAATTCAATTAGGAACATGGACAAAGACATTAAATAGACATTTCTCAAAGAAGACATACAGATGGCCAACTGGTGACTAGGTATATAAAAAAAGCTCAACATCATCAAGGAAATGCAAATCAAAACCACAATGAAGTACTACTTCATATTTATGATAATGATTATTAAAAAAGAGAACTATTGGCCCTGGCTGATGTAGCTCAGTGGATTGAGAGTGGGCCTGTGAACCAAACAACCGTGGTTTGATTCCCAGTCAGGGCATATGCCTGGGTTGCGGGCCAGTTCCCAGCAGGGGACGCACGAGAAGCAACCATACATTGATGTTTCTCTCCCTTTCTCCTTCCTTTCCCCTCTAAAGATAAATAAATAAAATCTTTAAAAAAAAGAGAGAACTATTGGTAAGATTATGAGGAGATGGGAACTCCTGTACACTGTGGGTAATAACGTAAAATGGTATAGTGCTATGGAAAACAGTATGGAGGTACCTCAAAAAATAAAAAATGGAATTACCATATAATCCAACAATCCCACTTCTAGATTTATATAAAAAAATTGAAATCAGGATTGAGAAAAAATAGCTGTGTTTCTTTCTTACTTGCAGCCTTATTCACAATACCCAAGACATAGAAGCAACCTAAATGCTTGTCAGCAGATGAATTAATAAATAAAATATGGTATATGAAGTCAATGAAACATAATTTGGCTTTAGAAAAGAACATTTTACCATATGCAACAACATGTAGAAACCAGAGGCTATTGTGCTAAATGAAATAAACCCGACACAGGACAAGTTCTATATGATATTACTTTTATGAGGAATCTAAAATAGTCAAATTCATAGAGACAGAGAGTGAAATGGTGGCTTCCAGGGTCTTGGGAAGGGGGGAACAGTAAAGCATTAGTCAAAAGTTACAAAGTTTCAGTTATATAAGATAAATAAGTCCTAGAGATCTAATATAGAGTATAGCGTGTGTAGTTAACAATATTGTATACTTAAATATTTTCTAAGATGGTAGATCTCATTTTACATTCTTAAAACAAAACAAAGGGTTTCTTGTCAAAATGGCAGTGTGTGTAAATGCAGTACTAAAATTCTCTCACAACCACATCAAAATTATAAGTAAACTACAGAACAACGGTCATTCAAAAGCACCTGAAATCTAACCGAACAGAGGTCCTACAACTAAGGATATAAAGAAGAAGCTATGACTGGTAGGAAGGGCAGAGACACAGAATGGACTGGTCCCAGACCTGTGTGTAGTAGATAAGAATCAGGAGGAATATTTTGGCTGTGTAGATCCCTCTTGAGAAGCCGTGGTTATCACCTCCTCGCCAGACTCCCAGCCCAAGGTTCCAGTGCCAGGAAAAGAAGTCTGCAAAGCTTCTGGCTGTGAAAACTAGTGGAGGTTGTAGCTGACTGAGAGGGAAGGCTTCTAAAGTCCCTGGTATTTCTTTAATAGGGCCTGTGCATGGACTTACTTGGACTCACTTGCTCTGAGCTCGAGTGCTGGGGCAGAAGCTCAAAGGGCACCAGGGACATACAGGAGGGAACTGAATTGTTTGACATCAGGGTGAGAACTGGAGGGGCAGCTTTTTCCCAGACAGAGGTGCTGGCAGAGGCCATTGTTCCTCTTCTGAGCCATCCTCCCATGGAGCTTGCAGGTGGGTGCAAATCTGAGTCTCCATCAACCTAGGAACAGCACAAATATCCAAAAAGGAAATAAACTAAACAAAATACAGACAAGCAATCTACTAGATGCAGAGTTCAAAACACGGGTTATAAGAATGCTCAATGCCCTGGCTGGCATAGCTCAGTGGATCGAGCGAGGGCCTGAGAACCACACGATCGCAGTTCGATTCCCAGTCAGGGCACATGCATGGGTTGCAGGCCAGTTCCCAGCAGGGGACTCATGAGAGGCAATCACACATTGATGTTTCTCTGTTTCTCTCCTTCTCTCCTTCCCTTCCTCTCTCAAGATAAATAAAATCTTAAAAAAAAAAAGAATGCTCAATAACTTACGGGAAGAGTAGATGAATTTAGTCATAACTTCAACAAAGAGATAGGAAACATAAAAATGGAGATAGATAACATAAAATGGACCAGTCATAAGTGAAGAATACATCAACTGAAATGAAGAATACATTATAGGGAATCAACAGTGGAATAGATGAAGCAAAGGATCAAAACAGTGATTTGGAGGGTAAAGAAGCTAAAAAATGCCCAATCAGCACAGCAAAAAGAAAAAAGAATCCAAAAAATTAGGCAAGTATAAGGAGCCTCTGGGACAACTTTAAGCCTACCAATATTCACATCATGAGGCTGCCAACAGGAAAAGAGAGAGCGCAAGGAATTGGAGACCTATGTGAAAAAATACTGTTGGAAAACTCCTCTAGCATGGTGAAGGGAATAGAAATAAAAGTCCAGGAAGCACAGAGTCCCAAATAAGTTGAACCCAAATAGGCCCACACCAAGACACATCATAATCAAAGTGCAAAGGCTTAAATACAAAGACAGAATCTTAAAAGCAGCAAGAGAAAGGCAGTTACTTATCTACAAGGGGACTCCTATGAGACTGTCAACTGATTTCTCAACAGAAACTTTGAAGAAATATTCAAAGTGTTGAAAAGCGATGGCCTACAACCAGGTTTCCACTACCAAGAAAGTCTGTCATTTAGAACTGAAGGAGGGATAAAGGGCTTCCCAGAGAGGAGAAACCAAAGGAGTTCATCACCACCAAATCAGTGTTAAAGAAATGTTAGAGGGTTTTCTTTAATAAGAAAACAATAAAAAATATGAATAATAACATGACAATGAGTAGGTATCTATCGACAATTGCTTTAAATGCAAATTAATTAAATGCTACAATAAAAAACCATGGAGGCTAAATGGGTAACAAAACAAGAGCTTAACTTCAGATCTAAAGATACAGACGGAAAATAAAGTGATGGAAAAAGATACTTCGTGAAAATGGAAACAAACAAAAGCTGGGATAGCAATACTTATGCCAGACAAAATTGACTTTAAAACACAGGCTATATATCAAGAGGCAAAGAAGGACCCTGCATTTTCACTTCTGGGTTTTGATCAAAAGAAACCCAAAACACTAAGGTAATGACACACACATCTACATGTTTATCGCAGCATTATTTAAAGTCAAGATATGGAAGCAACCCAAGTGCCCATCAATAGATGAATGGGTAAAGAAGAACTAGTGCATATGTACAGTGGAGTACGATTCAGCCATAAAAAAGAATGAAATCTTTCCATGTGCCACAACATGGCTGGGTCTAGAGGGTATTGTATTGAATGAAATAGGTCAGTCAGAGAAAGACAAATACCATGTGATTTCACTTACATGTAGAACCTAAAACACAAAATAAATGAGCAAGTAGAACAGAAATAAACTAATTGGTACAGAGAATACCATGATTGCTGCCAGATGGGAGGGGGATTGAGTGGATGGGTAAAAAAGGTGAAGGGCTTTACAAACACACACTGGTAGTTACAGAATAGTTGCAAAGATGTAAAGTACAGCATAGTGAATATGGTCGATAATATTATAATAACTATGTGTGGTTTCAGATGGGCACTAGGTTTATTGGTGTGGCCACTTAGTAAGTTATACGATGTCTAACCACTCGATTGTATTCCTGAAACTAATATAGTATTGTATGTCAACTGTCATTGAAAAATAAAAAAAATATTTAAAATAAAAACCTCTAACAAAACACGCCAATACAAAGAAACAAACAAAACCCCCAACCAAGCAGGAGGAAACTTTTGGAGGTGATAGATATATGTTTATCATCTTGTTTGTGGTGATGGTTTCACAGGTATATGCATTTCTCCAAACTCATCAGACTGTATACATTAAATCTGTCTAGTCTTTGCCTACCAATTACACCTCAATAGTTTAAAAAATGCATTAAATATATTCTATGTATTTATTTTTACTAGGCTGAGAGATATAGACTACTTTGTTTTTAAGGCTACTTTTAGCTTAAACAATGATATTATTATAAGGTTACATGTTTATGACAAATCTTTAAATGTAAATTTTCTTCTTTAGATTATTTCAATAAATATGATCCATTTGTTTTTATAAATGGACTCAATTTGGGGATGAGAAAAGTCCATATTCTAATCTATGTTCTGCCACAGACTTGTGATCTTGGAGAAGTCATGATTCCTCCAACTTCATTCATTCATTCAAGGAACTTTTGGGTGATTGCTATGCATGCCAGGTTGTGTTGTAGGTGCATTAGAGACTTAGTTCTCATGTGTATAGTGTGGAGGCATAATTAGATTGCATTCCAGGTCCCCTTCAGCTTTAAAATGACAAATCTAAGGTAAAATTCACACTTTCTCTTCCTAAGGGTTAAAGAGGCAGCTTGGATTTTCTCTGGAGAGCTGAATTGCAATCAGATATTTGAGGAAAAAGTGAATAAAGCAATAACTCCTTTAGAATTGCTAAAGGTCCTCTGATGATTGTAATGGAAAATGAGTCAAATGGCATTTGGAGTTTGAGGGAGAGGTTTAGTGGGGAAGGTGTACCCCAGGGCTCACTCTCACAGAGAACAAAAACAAATTGCTAAGAGTTGTCACAGCAACAAGAGCCGTGGCAGCTGCAGCTGCGGCACTGAATGTCCTGGAAACACTGTATCTGCAGAAGTGGAGCCGGAATGAGGGAAGCTGCTTCCACAAACAGACACACACATTCTGCAGGGTGGACAAGTCAGCCCAGTGTGATCCTCCTCTTTGGATGATGACCTCTTCCCACGTGTTGAGGCCCTATTTTCAGCAGTATTCATTTCTCCAAATACATTTTCCAGGACTTCAATGACTGCCCCGCTTGTATAGACTGGTATTTAGGAATATACCATGTGGTCGCTGAACCTTCTGCACCTTGTCTAAAGGTGAGCTCAAAGCTATCCCCATACTTGGAGTCTGTGATATTCCAGAAGGCATGGGGTACTGCATTTTCCTGAGCACCTGTTGGATAGCAATCGGTTTGACCAAGGCTGATCTGATGCTCTTTGTCCTTGAGCAACAGCCCTGGTGCTGACTGCTAGCTCAGACTTTACAAAGACAAGGACATATCATTCAAGAATGGAAATATCCAGTGCTTGATCTCAGTAGATACGGCAGATGAAGTATGCAAATTCCTGGGTGTATACCCACCTCAAACTCAAACTAGCATGGGAGGACACCAGTCAAGGAGACTTTAAGATCAGACACGAACACGTATATCTGGTGAAGAAAGGGAAAGTAATGGAAGAGAAAGCACTACCAGGAAGGTTGAAGGTGGGCTGGGGAAAAGGGGTGGTTGAACAGATATAAGGATAATCTCCTTTTAGGAGATTATAATTAAGATGCCATTGTGGAAGAAAACAGTCTTGGGAAGAGATGTCCAATGAAGGTTACTTAACAGTGAAGTAAAAATGCTGTGTTTTGCCAAAGCCACACCCACTCCCACGTCTTCTGTGTAATCTCTAGCAGAGCTGATACAGCTCACTGATGCTTTGGGGAGTGGTATACTTATCAGAAATGTCTTGCTTCAAGACCTGTGTAGGGGGAAATCAGACCCTGGCCACAGAGACTGTACACCTCTGGATTATAAAAGAATTCAGGAAACATAGTCCTTACTGATACAACATTTCTTTTTTCTTGTTTGGAAACTTATAGAAATCATGAATCCTTAGTCTACAAAGTGATGTGAATTTAGCGTAGAAGTAATTATTACATAAAGAATTATATACAGAACTTAAATTGTGGATTAAGGCAGGAGGTAGGAGGAAGAAAATACAAATATTTGACTACAGTAATCAGTCTTGACTTCCAAACCAAACTCAAAGGCTAAATTGTAAGCGAGTAATTTGAGAAGTATCCCTTCCCACTGGTTCCAGTCATTTTATGAGGCAGCCCCACAGGTACAAAACAAAGTCAATCTGAAGTAAGTGAGGTCGCATTTCCTAAGACACTAGTAATAAATGTTGGTCAGAATAAAGGTGAGCTTGACTATATCTGTTCATATTTTCAGTGACTTAAATTGATCATTAAATTATGATTTTCAAACCCTGGCTGGTGTACTCAGTGGATTGAGCAAGGGCCTGCGAACCAGGCAATCGAGGTTCGATTCCCAGTCAGGGCACATGCTTGGGTTGCAGGCTGGTTCCCTGCAGGCCAGTTCCCAGCAGGGGATGCATGAAATGCAACCATACACTGATATTTCTCTCCCTCTCTCCTTCCCTTCCACTCTAAAGATAAATAAATAAAATCTTTTAAAAAATTATGATTTTCAGTTTTTAAAAGTATTTTTCTATTATTTATTCTTCTCATCATAAAAGGGAAATGCAAAACAAGAGAAAGTATAAAATATACCAGAATACAAAAAAAGAAGATAGTAGTGTTTTTTACTCTAGTCTTCTTTCTATGCATAAGAAAGCATGAAAATATAATTCGTTTTCATTTAAAGTTATAATTAAAAATAGAAAATATCATTTTTATTTAATAAAAACACACTTATTCTACAAATATTCATGAAGTGCTTAGTGTGGCACCAGAAAAAAAAATCAAGATTAGAAAGAAATGTACTGGATGAGGAGAAACAAAGGCCAAAATTATCACTGCGTATTGTTCCAACCATTGGGTAAAAGTACTTATTCCTGTTCTTTCTCCATGCATCATTTAATACAAATTCTTGTGTTGTTCTACACCTAATTATTTGCATTTGTATTTGATATTTTCTTGGAGTGTAGATGAGGGCAAGGAAGTAATGCACTATAAAATATTTAACCTTTAGAAATGCTTAACTTTCATTTGACTTTATTTCATATACTTTACCTCATGTTATTGCCTATTAAATTGGGTCTACTGTTGTTCAGAAAAACAAACTAACTGGAATTATTCTATCACGTTTTAGAAAGCTTGTAACACTTTAATGTATTTCTATTGTGAAAATATAGTACTTACATATTGACAAAAGATTACGAAGCAAACACATGTGTTTAGAGATAGGGTAAGGGAGGGAGAAAGAGAGGGAAAGAAACATCAATGTGTGAGAGAAACATCTATCAGCCTCTTCTCCCACAGGCCCCATTGGTGACTGAACCTGTAACCCACGAACGTGCCCTTACCAGGAATAGAACAGGTGACCCTGGCCTTGCAGGACAATGCCCAACCAGACGAGCCACACTGGCCAGGGTATGCATACCTATTTTTAAACCAGATAGCAGCTTTAAAACTTTATAGTCATGGAACAATACAGTAATTACTATTTTGTTTCCTGTATATTTAGCTCTATGCTACATTACCCAGGATTCATCAATGGTTAGTGTATGTGTATATATTTTTTTCTACATAGAATTCCTTTGTACTGCTATACTCCAGTTTATTTGACCTTTCTATTGTGAATGGACACTTGAGTTGCTTCTAGTTATGCAGCTGTGAATATTATAGAGCACATCTCCTGGTGCATACGTATAGGCATACCTCTAAGGCTTGCAGTATAGTTTCCGGGTCAGATTTTAGTTTTATTGGAAAGTGCTACCCTGTTTTTCAAAGTTGTTGTATGCATTCATACTTCCACCAGCAGTGGGTAAAACTTCTGACTGTTCCAGTCTTCCCAACGTTCCCAACACCTGATAAAAGGTGTTTTAATTTCTAGCAGGTCTTTATAGTTGTGTCTAATGATTTGAATTTGAATTTTCCTGGTTGCCAAAGACTTTAATAACTTTTCATAGATTTGCTCAGTGCCTGTTAAAGCGTTTGACTTATTTCTTTAAATGTATTGCCTGTGCTTTTCTTATTGGTTTTTTATAATTAAAATTTTGATTTTGAGATTATTGTATATTCACATTTAATTATAAGGAATAATATTAAGAAATCTCACTTTCCCATTAATTACTTTTCTCTAAAGGTAATATCTTGTATAAGTAATAAATAATACTATAATTAAGAAATCAACATTGATAAAATCCACAGATGTTATTCAGATGTTTCATTGTATATGTACTTATAGCTCTGTGTCTGTGCATGTGTATATTTACTTCTCTGCAATTTTATCACATGGAAGTTTCTGTATTTATTGCCAGTCGAGATGCTGGACAGTTCCATCACCATAAAGACCTTTACTATAAGGAACTAGCATAAAGGACACATGGACAACAACTAAGGGGGTGAGAAGGGGTGGGAGGTGGGGGGTTGGGGGCAGGGGGGTGGGCTGGGAAGGGAGTAAAAGAAAGAATACTGTAGTTGAAAAATAATTTAAAAAATAAATTAATTAAAAAAAAAGACCTTTACTATAGACTTATAACCACAGCCCCCTTCCCACGTAATCCTCCCATCACGCATAACCCTCCCTGAAAAATCATTAATTAGTTTTCCACCTCTATAATGTTGTCACGCAAGGGTGTTATATAAATGGAATAATATAGCATGGAGCTTTCTGGGATTGCCTTTCTTTTCCTGTTCAGCTGAATTCCCTGGAGATTCATCCAAATGGTTGCCTGATCATTTTGCTTAATATAAATATACTCACAGGTCTAAGACAGTTCCATCGGAATTCTGTCTTTTGTGATGAACCATTTTTTTCCCCAAAACCAATACTACTAGGAACTACTGTCAGTTTATATACCCTTCCCTCCTGGCTCTTGGTATACGATGACGTCTCACACTTTTGCCCAAGTCAGAGCACCTGGGGTACTGCTGCCTGCAGGTGGTCACTACTTTCTGCTGCTGCCCTGGACAGCTGGGATTCTAATTTGGTTTAGTGTATGTGTTTTAGGACAAGGTCATTCAAGTACACTTTTGGAATAAACATTTGAAAAAAGAATTTAAAAGTCTCTCAAAACAAGAAGGTTACCTAAATAAAATAAATGCCATTATAAAATATATGTAAGAAATTTCTACTTCTTCCTCAAAGATTTTAATTTATCAAACTATAGTTTTCAATTCACTGCCTTGCTTTGAACAGAGATTCCATGATCTTTTTAAAAGACTTTATTTATGTATTTTTAGAGAGGGGGAATGGAGAGAGAAAGAGAAGGAGAGAAACATCAGTGTGTGGTTGCCTTTCATGCGTCCCTTACAGGGGACCTGGCCTGCAACCCAGGCATGTGCCTGCCTTGATTTGAACTGGTGACCTTTTGCTTCACTCCAGTGCTCAGTCCACTGAGCCACACCAACCAAGGCTAGATTCCATGATTTTTATTTGCCTTTGCTTCAATGACTATCTTGTTTCTTTAGAATAACTATGAGTAAAGCAATACTAAGTAAGGATAAACATTTTTTATTAAAATAAAATTCTCTAATTCCTGAAGTCTTCATGAATGGTTGAAGTACTATGATTGCATTGACTTGATTTCTTAGCTTATTAAGACATGTTTAGTTTCTTTCCCAGGTTCTAGAGTTAGTACAGTGCCTGATACTCCATTTAGGTGCATTAAAAGAATAAATTACATTTGTAGATTTTTTTGTTTATTGCTTAGCCAGAAGTTGAAGTTGCATAAACAAAGTGTGCATTGATGAACAGAAATGCTGCTTCTTGCTCTTGCTTCCAGTGCATCCCCAGATGTCTAAAACTGGAGCTTAGAAATGGAAATGGAACATAAAGCACATGACTGAAAATCTTCTAAAGCAAACACAGGTACAAGATTTTAAAACTTTAAGAGAACAAAGGAGCAAGCCTCCTTATTATCCTCCTGATTTAAAAGTCTAATTTCCCTTTTATCATATCTACACACTCACACATAAACATGCTGTTAGTCACAGGGATGGCAATGGCACTTTGGAAAGCCTGGTGGGAACTTGGGGACAGAATTTCTTCAGTGTGTTCTAATGAGCTAACAGCTGTGACACATAGATCATAAACAGCAGGAGCTTGAAGTCACCCTAGGGATCATCTTCTCAACCCTGTTAATTATACAGATGAGAAAAAAAATGAGATTGAAAGAAGGTTGCTGACTTATCCAAGGTTACCCTGCTTGGTGGTGGCAGAACTGCATTCAGGTCTTAGATGAATGAAGCCATGTCAGAGTTGATCTATTTAATACTAATCGCGGAATGTTAGCCTGGAAAATGCTTTGCCTACTCGATCAGCAAATTTGTACTGGTCACCCACTCTGCATCGGGCACTGTGCTGGGGCAGGTGTGTGCAGAGGGGAATAAGATAAGGTCTCCCACTGTGAAGCTTGTAGTTTCTGGGGACTTAGACATGTAACAAGATGCATCGCTGTAGACTGAATTAAGTGCTATGAGCAGAACATGGACAGAATACTGAAAAATCACTGAGGTGGGACTCACCAAACTACTTAGTGTGATGCATTTGTCATGTGCCTCCAAGTCACTGAACATTTCTTTCAAGGCAGCTGTAGAGAGGGCCTATGTCACATTACCTACCCCGGTCTTGACGGAGGTGACCCAAATGTTCAAGGTATTTCTAGTTCCACTGTAGTGCATAGATAGATCCGTGGGTTAGTGATTACCTTTGGTTTGATTGTTTAAAGAAGCACTGAAAAAATAACCCCTAAAAACATGCTCTGATATGTATTAGGAGATGCAGAACTATTCAGCTATTAGACAAAGGAAAAATGATAGGGAAAACAAACCTAATTCACCTTTATAGGATGGCACATAGCGAATTCCCATATGCATCTGGGAATAGCTTTGAAATTTTTTCTCCACGTCTCAATGTTCTGCATGTTTCATTTAATTATGATTTTTTTTTTTTTGCTGCTGGAATAGAGCTCACATAAAAGAACTGTGTCCCTGCTCTATAAGCCTCCTTCTCCGTAGCCTCCTTTTCCCCACACTAACAAATGCAGACAGATCAAACCAGACATATATCTCTTCAGTTTTCTTTATCTCTCTCAAGGTCACATTGCAAAACCTTCATTACTGCACTCCCACTTTCCCTTCTCTTTATTCCTCAGTGTGGACATTTTTAGAGCTCACATCAGATTTGTTCAGCCCACCACTGATATCAGCTGCATCTATGTGGACAGTTCTAAACTGACAGCATCCCATCCCACACGTCTCTGTGCCTCTCTCCCAAGCTTTGGGAGTCTTGTCTAGCTCATATGCAGGCATCCTGGGAATGTACAGAAATTAATGCCTCCAGGAAAACCCTCAACCAATAATAGTTTAATGCCTCAGCTTCTTGTCTTTTGGTAGGAAAATTCCAAGAAGCATTCTATAAAGTACCAGAGCAATCGAACCCCACTTGCCCATAGCAATGAGTAACTCAATAACCATTGTTTTATTGTTTATTGCCCCTTGCTTTGATCATTCTTGGTCTCTTATGACAGAAGTGACCCCTGTGATCACTTCTCAGATTAACTATCTCTACCCAAATCCTTGTCCATGGCTTTGCTGTGGGGGACCAAGTGAAGACACTTTAAAATTCTGAACTCTTTTTTTAATCATTGTCTCTAGTCTTGGTCAACATGTGTGTGATCATTATTGCTTTGACAATAGGGTAACCTTTGTTCATTGTCAGGTCCTTAAAACCATTTAAAATAATTTTATGTCCAAAATTTGCTAACCAGTACATTCTAAATAATGGCACTAAATCTGTTCAATGATGTAGTAAATGGAGAAAGCTAGCAGGGCAAGTGAACCAAGAAAACTACGTCAGCTGAGCTGCAACACTGCTTTGGGCACTGAACTTTGTTTCTCGAGAGGATGACGTTGCAGAGAGTGAGGAAGCGTGCCGTGTCGGCAGTGGGCCACTTGTACAATATTATCTCTCAAAGAGTTTATCGCTCCCAACTGTTTGCTTAGAAGCTGTCCATTTTAGGTGAAAGTTAAAACTTATTTATTATTATTTTCTTCTCTTTCCCACCTGGTTAGAAAAGTAATAGATGCCCGTCATAGAAAAGGTAGAATACTCAGAAAATCATAAAGAAGAAAATAATCAGGCACAATCCCATATCCAAGAGTTAACCACTGTTCATATTTCACTACATGCGCTTTTAGTGTTGAGAATGTAAAGAAGAAAATAATGGGGGTAGAGAGAAGGAGAGAGAGGGAACAGGCTATATTTCTAGTTCAGTATCTTAGTTTTCTCATTTAACAGCATTTTATAATACCCTTAAAACAAACCTTTTTACTGATGCCTCTTTAAAAGTCTACAAATTATCCTACTAAGAAATATTCCCATTTTCCCTTATTACAATAGCACTCGGACAAACATATTTTCTATGCAAACTGTACAATTGGTATTCCCCTTACATAGATCCTTGGCAATGAAATAAGTGAGTAAAAGGGCATATGCCTGTGTAGGGATCTTGAGCTTGTTGTCAAATTGCCCTGTGTGTTCTGTGACTTACGTTTACTTGCAGGCCTGGCATTGTGAGCACGTGGGTCATGAGGCTGTACAGGGACCAGACCTTACACAGATGCCAGGCTTGTTTAATGCTTCTTAATGTTGCTATCTTGAAATTCTCAAATGTTTTTGAAGAGAGGCCCCTCATATCTATTTTGTACTGGTCCCCCTAAATTATGTAGCTGGCCCTGTTTCCCAGAGGAAACCAAGAGAAGAAAATAAACATCATTTTTTTAAAAGGAGTATTTTGTATGGGAGACAACAGCAAAATATGTGAGAGCAAAGATTCAAATGGAAATCTGTTTTTCTTCATTCTCTGTTTCTCATTTGATAGCGTCTCTATAAATCCAGGCAGGTGTGTCTGGTATGTTTCTGTCTCATATCCCTGGGGGAGAGTAAATTGTTTTAGCCCTACTCAGGAGCTGATGGCGGTACGAGTCGGATCAGGGAAGATGCGGCCTTTTCTTGCTTTGGCTGTTTTTGTACTTAACTGGGAGATGCTGCTTTTTAAAAAAGGTTGACTAGAAAATTGATCCTGTACTGACAGTAAATTTCAGTTTTGTTAGATGGAAAATAAGGTCCATATCCATATGTATAACTTTGTCTTGAAAGAATGTGGAAGATGGCAATTTAGAATCTAAAAAAAATGTGAGGGCCGAGAACAATCTGGCCGAAGGAGCAGGCCCCAAAGAGCAAATTGAGAATATCTTTATGTATCTACATCCGTCTACATCCAAATCTATATCTTTTCTTAGTTACTGTGTTTTAACATATTCATGATTTTAGAGTAGTTTGGTAAGCTTTACTCATTTTCAAGCATAGTTTGCTATTTTATTAAAAACACTTTAGGCTATTTCCCTAATTTTATTTCAGCCAGTTATGTATGTCCTGATTATTGGCAATGTCTTTGGATTTTAATAATTTACGGGAAGGCAAAAATGAGTTCCATTTTTATCCAGCAATTCAGTTTCATTGATTATCTTCAATGAATTTAGATTCTTTCACCATTCTATGACGTAGACGATGCTGGCTGTGTGTCATCTTTTTCTTATGAGCATTTTACAGTTCATCTTTTTTGCACATATACTAAAGTATTTGTCAGGACTTTCAATCACAAATTCTGAAACTTACATTTAAGCACACGTTAAAAATAGATAACTATTGTTTTGTGGAAGGATTTATGCTAGGCTCTTGTGCGCATGTCCCGTCAGTTAGGAGGGTGGTGGTTGCTCATACAATGACAACGCACCCAGGAGGGGCTGCTGGCAGGCAAAGTGACATGCCCTTTCCCTGGGCGATCCAAGCCCCCATCAGTTCCTTCCAGGGGTCTGCACTGAGATTGCTTATGCTTTTTACTGTGGCTTCAACTCTAACAACGTGAAAGTATCAGATAGTGATGCTACCCGCTCTTCAAGTTGCGGTGATATTTTCATGTAAAAACTGCTTAAATATAAAGTAAATAAAATCACATTAAAGCACATAAAGTTTAAAAAACAGCACTGCTGTTTACTGAAAAAATAACCAGGTTGTTTTAGGGTAATTTACATAGAACTGTAGGCAAATCGACCGATTCATTAGAGAATTTCTAATCAAAGAACACATAATTAGCAAAAACGCATTTAATCAAAAGTATGCAGAAATTGAAAACAAGGAGGAACTTCTCAAAATCATAAAAATGAGAAAATGTTTAAAATTATAGGAGTCATTGCACAACTGTCTCATGTTACTTTAACATTACAATTATGCAAAAACCACTGATCAGGAAAATGTATTTTTAAGCAACAGCATTTTGACCAATTTCATTTTAACCACTCCATTTGCAGTCATTGAACACAAGCACAAGGCTTAAAACTGCAGAATGATAGTGAAAATATACTTTAAAAAATTCTAGAGTATTAAAAATGAGCATTCATGTAGTTTTTTTTTTTTTTTTTTTCTATTGCTGTTTGATGGGGTGATGCAGTTCTCCACGACAGCCTTCTTTTTGGTCACCTTGTTTGGAACTGTTGCAGTCGTGGCTAGCTTGTCTAGTCCTCTTTCCTCTCTCTCTTGCCATTCTTCATAGACTGTGTATGTAGTATATTATTTAGACCATGTTATTTGGAGTGGTATCTACGGGTTATAATTTGAATACAGTCCTTTCATGGGTGAAAGAGTTGTGCTCACTGCATGCCATGTTGTCCTGGTCTGGTATATATTTCATTATATCTAACATCTTGGTATGGTCTTAAGAAAATTTTTAAAGTACTATATCAAAATAAGGTTATATTTTCCTATAGTTTCATTTCCTATAGTTTCAAAAAGCTACATTTTATTTCTTTAAATTTCTTAAGCCTTTGTTATTTTAAGATTAGTTTCAGAATTCAGACTTGTGCCTTCAGGAATAAAATAGACTTTTTTCTATTCTTCCCAGTAAGTAAAATGAAAAGCTGTAGACATTATAGATAAAACAAACATTCAAAATGAGGAGAAGAAGGCAGACAGGTTAGTGATATCAGAGCCTGAGGAACAAAACAGTAGTGAGTTTCCTGGGCTTTCTTTTGATTCATATATTCCAGTCTAGGAACTGAAAAGCTGGCAACCCAGAAATGCCAAAGGGTGCAAAAAGAGGAAAAAAAAGAACCCCAACAAAAACCCGCTCTCTCTCTCTAGGAGTCCAAGATATGGGCAGCCTAGCAATACAGAAAACTTTTCAACAATAACCTTTGTACTCTAGCAAAAACAAAATAAAACAAAACAGAAAAAAAAAACCCAAAATATAAATACTGGGACTCGTCTCTAGTCATGCCAACAAGGGCTGAATGGGGAGTTCAGACTTTCACTCTTGTGAAGTTTTTTTTTTTTTTTTTAAGATTTTATTTATTTATCCTTAGAGGGGAAGGGCAGGAGAGAGGGAGAGAAATATCAATGTGTGGTTGCCTCTTGTGAGTCCCCTGCCGGGAACTGGCCTGCAACCCAGACATGTGCCCTGACTGGAAATCGAACCTCGATCCTTTTGTTTGTAGGCCTGTGCTCAATCCACTGAGCTACACCAGCCATGCCCACTCTTGTGAAGTTTTAATAAAGTGCCCCATCACCCACCCAACAAAGAATTAGATAGTGCAACAAAGAAATGAAAGACACAAAGAACCAAATGGAAATTTCAGAACTGAAAATACAAACAACAAAACATAAATTTAGTGGATAGGCTCAATAGCAGACTGAAGGGGCAGAGGAAAGAATCAGTGACCTGGAAGATAAAATAATATAAATTATCCAATCAGGAAAAAAACGCACCCAGAAAATAAACTGAAAAATTTAACATAGCCTCAGATAAGTGGGACCATCTCAAAAGATCTAACATTTGTGTTGTCAGTCTCTCAAAGAAAGAAGAAAGAAGCAATGCTGAGAAAGTGGCTGAAACAATGGCTCTAAACTTCCCAAATCTGTCCAGACATGTAAGCCTGCAGGATCAAGAAGATGAGCAAATGAGAAGCAGGATGAATCTAACGAAACCCTTGCCTAGACACGTAGTAATTAAACTTCTCAAAAATAAAAACTGGGAAAAATGTTGAAAGCAATCAGAGAAAAACAATATTTTACTCACAGAGGAAAATCAATGAAAATGACAGAGGCAAGTTTGATAATCCAGATTCAAGATGTTGAAAAGTCCAGCTTATAAAGTTGGCTGGTATTCTTACCTAAAAAAACATTACTATTTACTGGGGAAAAACCCAAACAAGTTGTCTTAATTATTTAATTGTCTATGGATATCCAGATATGTCTATTTCTATAAAGATTAAAGATTTGGGAGGTTGTTTACAATCATAGACAAGATATAAGTAAAAAGAAATAGGGTTTTTGAAATGAGAATGAGAGAATGACTCAATTGGTTATAGTATAAATGAGAAACTATACTAATGAGTCAAAAACATAATCAGCAACACTTAGGGAAATAAAGTTTTAACTAAGTAGTTTTAGACCAGAGGTGGCTAAGAACTGACTCTTCCATTTCTAGAACTATTTATGGTCAATAAAAAAACCAACTAAACAAACAAACAAGCAAAACAAAAAAAGGACAGAACTTGCCAATCAAGGGAGTCAAAAACAGAAGAGTATACACTGAGATTGCCCAAACACCCTAGGGACTGTACTTATGGCTACTTAAAGAATGACCCACCAGAAAACTGGTATGACTTCATGCATACTGTGAGAATGACCAGAATTTTCACAGTGAGGCTTTGTACATGAATGACCATTACATTTTTCCATTTCCACTCCCTAAGGGAGTCTTGAGGGCACAGCCAGCTGTGTAAAATAGTGCAACCCCTGGGAGGTCAGGGAAATGCAATTCAGACAAAGGGAAAAACTTTCCAAATAGTGCCAAGTATCTCTCCTTAAGCAGGCGTCTAATATAACAATGATGCTTTCAAAGAAGAATAAAGGCTGATACATGTTTTTAAGAAATCAGAACTCACTGTATAATGAAAGTCTTGAAAAGAAAACTCCGCTAGTTCCAAATATTCTGCAATTTTGCACAGATGTATTTTTGGTTCTCTAAGCAGTGGTTGTACTGAAATGTCAGCTGGGCTGGGGAGTACTTCATGTTAGCTTTGTGGATAATTTGGCTGCTTTTGTTACTTGCCTGGGGAGCCCAGGCTGAGGGTTGCATTTAAGCTTAAAGGCAATGCTAATTTGCATGTATAATCAGTGATCTTTGTCAAAAATGCTTTTCAAATCCAATTTACAAACCAAAAATACTAAGAAATGGAGAAAGAGAATTACATTGCATAACTATTTCTATACTGGTAGAATGATTTTTAGTTTAGGACTATTAAATGTAGTTCTTTAAAATAATCTGGATTTGAATGACTCTATTTTAGACTAGTTAGTTTACAATTATCTGAAGTTTAGAGAATGTGAACAAAGCCATAAATTTATCATTATGAGAGTTTAAAATGTAGTAAATACAAATAGACTCAAAATATCTGAGTATTTGTTGTAGTATTTTATGGCTAATTGTAGACAAAGGATCCAATTATAAAGTGAAAGTTGTAACTGGATAAACTGCACCTATAAATCTTAAAACCGTACGATAATTACAATCGTTGTAAAAGAGAACAATGTATGCAGAAACTTATCTCTTGACTTCCCATTAAGGAATTATGTCTTTTTAAGTAATCCTAAATAGGATGTTAATATTTTGGTTTCTGTGTAATTCAATTTGGTAAAGTGACTAGTTGCCTCTTGTGATCTAGGTACTGTGATGTAGGTAGTATATTTGAAATGACTAAGACATAGTGCCTATGCCCTAGTTTCTAATCTAGCAGGGGAGAGAGGCTTTTAATAAATGATGCTACTGTGTGATAATTGCAATATAAATAGGTACAAGCAACTAATATTTCCTAGGTAATGAAACAATTCATAATGCAAAGATATCAGCCAGGGAAATTTTTTTCTGGAGGAAGCTATATGTGAACTGAAGTTTAAAATGATTAACAACCAATTTGCCAGACAGGAAAGGTAGGAAGAGATAGAAGATATTGTAAAGTCAAGAAACCTGAAACATTGTGGTGTGTTCTGAGATACAGGGAATCACACTCATTGCTACATAAGACGTAACTTTTTAAATATAAATAAGAAAAGCTACTTCCTCTGCTATAGTCCCCCCCTTATCCTCCAGGGACACATTCCTGAAATCGCATAGACTACCAAACCCTGTATTGACAGTACTGTGTTTTTTCTTCTCTATGCATACATCCCCTTTCACTTAGAGGAAGCAGCAATTCACAGCTTCTCCTTGGCATACCGGAATTGCCAGCATCGCTACTCTAGTGCTTTGTAGTCTTTGTTAAATAAAATAAGGGTTACAAGCACTGCCATACCCTGACAGTTGATCTGATAACCCAGTTGACTACTAAATGACTAAAGGGTAGTTAGTCTATACAGTGTGGGCACGTCAGACAAAGGGATTGATTCATGTCCCACTGGGATGGAGCAGGATGGCTCAAAATTTTATCACGCTCCTCAGATGATGCCAAATTCGGTATGAATGAACGTTCATTTCTGCACTTTCCCATTTAATATTTTCAGAATATGTTTGACTGCAGGTAATTGCGACCTGAAAGGTAAAACCATGAATTGGAGGGGACTATTGTAATACAATCAAATTTGACACTCTTCAAAATAGTGTGGATTAGAATAGTCAATGAAAAAAAATGCCACTAGGATTATATCTCATAAAAATACACAGATTTTCTTTAATGGAATTGTTTGTTTTTTTGACATATGAAAAATACAATTTTTAAAAGATTTTATTTATTTTTAGACAGAGGGGTAGGGAAAGAGGGGGAGAGAAACATCAATGTGTGTTTCCTTCCCACATTTCCTCACACTGGGGACCTGGCTTGCAACCCAGGCATGTGCCCTGACTAGGAATCAAACCAGCGACCCTTCAGTTTGCAGGCTGGAGCTCAGTCAACTGAGCCACACCAGCCAGGGCTGAAAAATATAATTTTTAATGTGATTAAAAACAAGGCTCCAGGAGTGTATCTCATATTATTTTTGAAACTGTGGCTTAGAATGCAAGATACATTATGCTTTACAAATTCTGATTTTATCATGTAATATCTATACAGCCATGGGCCAGTCACTAACCTCTGTAAGCATCTGTGAACCGAATGTGTCAATCACAGTCCTGCCCTGGTCACGCCCCTTCTAAAAGAAACTACCCAGATCACAGACTCTGTCTTCTAGGTCGTCATCTTTTGTACTATATACTACAAGGCCCTTCCACTTCATTCATCTGCCTACTTATACTTCTCTTTAGGAAAAATTCCTATTATTTCTATGAGTTAAAAATTGTTAAGGGAGTACATACCTGCATTATTCATCTCAGCCCTAAGAAAGGACATTAAAGGGGTTGGAGATATTGTCCATATTTTCTCTCTTCCCAGATAGAATTAGACCATTTGTACTAATCACCTCAGGTTACCAGAACAAAACACCGAAGACTAGGTGGCATGAACAACAGAAATTTATCTTCACGTTTCTGAGAGTTGGAAGTCCAATATCAGGGTGCCAGCAAGGTCAAGTTCTGGTGAGAGCTCTCTTCCTGGCTTGCAGACTGGTTACCGTTTCACTGCATCCTCACAGGGTGGAGACAGAGTGATTTCTCTCATCCATTTCTTACAACGCAACTAATGCCATCATGAGGTCCCCAAACTAATGACCTAATCTAAATATAGTTACCTCTGAAAGGCCCCTCTCCAAATATAAGCACATTGGGAATTAGGGCTTCAACCTATGAATTTGGGGGAGACACAAGCATTTAGTCTATAACAACATTCCTTTTGGTTTTCATTATAGAATTTTATGCAGTCATTCTTTGAGAAATCTTGAATTGAAAGACCATGGACTTTGGGGCCTTGAGAGAGGACAGTTAAACTAAGGCCCTATTACTATTTACTTTTGTAGCATGGACAAATTATTGCATTTCTGAGCCTTACTTTTTGAATTTATTAAGAGAACAGTGGTGATCTTTTATTTTGCTCGCACATATTGAATATTTGCTATGTGCGTTGCATGCTGCTAAGAATTTTATTAATGCCTACTTAAATCCTCACAATAATATTATGATATATTTCATCCTTATTTACAAACTTGGAGAGGGTAAATAATTCAATTGTCACTTGGCTAGTGAATGGATATGAACCCAAAAGAAGCTGATTCCAAAGCTGGTGTCTCTATGTACTACTCTTAATGCTGCTACCTTTTTAAAGATTGTGGGGAAGATTAAAAGAGATAGTGTATACAATGAATTGTGATCCTCCTGGCAAAGCGTCAGCACCTGACACACATGCCAGTTCCCATTTCCCACTCCATTTTTCCCTGCTGTTTATTTAAGGGCCCTATAAAGTGGTGATGTATTTATGAGCAATGCATTTCACTACAACAAAAAAATCATACTACAGCAAAAAGATTTTAATGGACCATGGAACTCATTTACACGAGATTTTAAAAATACGATTTCCTTCTGGTCTTCAAAAATGAGTTTTAAGTAAAGTCTTTAAAGATTTCAAAATTAATTTTCTTTATGCCAAAATTTTGAAGAGCTGCTGGAGATACTTGTATGAAACATCAATGACTTCTCCATTATGTTCTTGGAGTACTTGACTGAGACTGAGAGGTACCCACAGACACTGGTAAAGCTCAGTCTTGTGGCTGCTAGATTCTCTGGGGCAGAAAAGAACTTTGTTTTGTGAGATGCATTTAATATAAAACCATTATGAAACAATCAAAAGAATGTGGTGCTTCACTGACAGTCGACTTTTCAGATTTTAAGTTTCTTGGTAACTAAAAAGGAATGAAATATTAAAGCGAAGAAACCCACGTGAGTCAGCCATCTTTATATTTCTTCTAAACCAAAATAGAATTACATCCATGTAATAAAACATAGCTTAGCCCTTATTGCTGGGTGAGGGGACTGCTGCATTTCTCATTTGACTCAGATATGTAGTCACACATTAAATAAAGGAGCTGCCATATTTTTTTGTTACTTGTCAGAATGCAGTATAATATGAGTTATAACAGAATGACTTCTCTTTGTTCTACCAGGGTTCATCAACTCCACGATTTAGCTGAATCCAAGATCAAGGTTTAGACATAAAATATATTTAAATATGACATCAAAGCAGTTTTTCCTCAGATAATGGGTTAGAAATCTCAGGAGCACAAGGGGAATTATAAGGTGGCTTTGGATGATGGTTTTATGTAGTTTGAGCATGTCTGGTAGGGAAATGTGGACAGGTGAATTGATTAAGTCAGAATATGTCCTTTACATCTCACTCTCTTTATCTCTGTAAAACCCTTAGCCAATAACAGCAGAATTTATATTGTTAGGCAGACTGAAGCTATAGGGACTTCAATTTTGTTCTATATAAATATAACTACAAATTAAATTGAAATTTCCTGCTTAATATTATAATGGGAAATAGAACTCAGAAAAACTCTTCAGGAGCCTTTGGGGTAAACTGTTGCAAATTATTTAAAAATTATCTCTTCTAAAGAAATCCTGTGAATCCAGTGTTTTCCCAAAGACTCCAGCTCACATCCAGTGGCATGTAATGAATGATGTTTTCATATTAGCTTCTGACTTTGGGCAACTTGTAGCACTACTGGGACTGATCTGGGCTTGAACAGTAGGACCAAAACAAGGGGTCCAATCCATCTAACAGTCATTTTAGTAGTTATAGCAGTTTCTTAAGAACTTGGACTAAAAGCCAATGTACTAAGTTTTAAAGAAAATTTTTCATTTCTTAAAAATAAGTCACTAAATCAAAAGTGACAAGCCACCAGGAGGTCAAAGACTTTTTTTTCAGAACATTTGCTGAATGATTTCCCCTCTGAGTCAAACTGAAAATTGATGAAATAAAAATGTATTGAGCATTCTACCATGTATTGAACCAGGTGATTTTCTAGTATGAAGCTGGAAATGCTGGTTTGGCTAATATTGTGGTGGTTAAAAGATATTGCTGAGGAATTTGGTATGTTCTTAAGAATGGTAGAGGACTAAAATATACAATATTTATTGACTCTTTACTACTTGCCAGGCATTGGATTAAACATACATTTTGGATTATTTCTCGGTGAAAAATACTGTAGTAAAAGGTGGCAGAAATTACAGTTTTCTTAGTGAATCTTATTTAGCATTTGCTACAAACCCAAAGAAGTATTATTTTAATTTAACAGGTGAAGGAATGAGCCTAAGAGTGTAAGGTACCATGGTCATACAACTAATCATGGTGGAGACAAACTTCTCATTCCAGGGCTATTTTTTAAATCACCTGCCTACTCTTTGTGATTAAGGGTAAATTTAGTGAGAGCAGAGGTGTCTACAAACTTCTCAGAATGGATTCTTGGATTTCCACTTTCTTTTTTGAATAGTACAAAGAATTCCCTTGTCTTTCTTATACTAGTGTTGTCTTGGTTTATCACCCACTCCTTGGCAAAGGAGAAACATTTATTAAAGTATCTAGTCAGAGCTTGAATCATTGATTGTACTACAATTACATAAATATAAGATTCTTGTATCTTTAAATTAGAGAGACCCACAGTCCCTTCCCTCTTTAGTGCTTCTGGTTTTAGGCACCAAGTCTGAGACAGCAATTTCTTGCTCTTCTTGCTTGTATTCCCTGTGGCAGAACTGATGAGTCAACGTAAGGATACCACTGTTAAGGGTAGGCTCTTTGTTTGCTCTATGCAAGCATTCCTGAGGATGCTCTTAATACGTTTCATGGGAAGGGGGAGTGCTGGGAAGTGAGAATCAGAGGATTCAGACGCCCTAATAAAACCCTGAGACCAAGGCTTGGGTTCCAAATCACCTTTTAATGCATTTGGAACATTAGTTGCTTGCATAGACATTAACTGCTAGTAAATGGTAGTTTGATTCAACCTCTGCCTTAGTTCCTTATGTAAGGTTCCCTTGTGAACTTCCTGTGTGGAGGTAGGAGAGGCTTGGTTTGCTATTGGACTGGGATATATCTGGATTCATGGCAACATGCCTTCAAAATACTATCACGGTCTCATCCAAAGTGATACTGATGCTTTTTGTGTGGTATATGTTGAAATGTATTTTCAAAATTTGTCATGTGTTTTTAAACTTTTTTTAGAGTATCTTCTGCCACAGAGCAATTTCATTTGGGATGGTAGTCAAGTTTATTAGTCTTTTACTATATTATTTCTGACTTTGGTAATATGTGAAAGAGGCATTAATAACTATACAATTAAAATATACTTATATTATTAATTTTTAAAAGTTTTTCTATTTTTTAGTAATTTAAATAACTGGCCTATTGGAAATTTATTTTTGGTTGGTATATACTAGGAACCTAACTTAATTGTTACCTTCTCCTCCACTCAATGTTTAGGTGTTTATTCTAATGTGAGTGATTAATTTCACTAGTTTTGAAATTCCAACTGTAATAAATCTACTACCTGACTTTTAAATTCATGTCTACAACCTAATATACTCCAACATAATTTGTTTTCTTTAAATAATCATATGTCTTTATAAAAATGTGCAAATGTTCTTTTGGAATTATCATAAATACAAATGTTTGTTGTAGAATTGAGCATATTTATCACCTCCCTATTGAATCTCAAATGTGAATGCTTTTGACAGTCACACTGACCGCACTAGCCTTTTTAAATTAAAAATAGTCTAAGAGATAGATTAAGGAAGCTTGTCTGCGAACTAGGGAAAAGACATTGCAATGCTACCTTTACACAGCACAGGCAATTCCAAGTCATAATTTTTGTAAGTGACAATGAACTCTTATCTTTTTGAATTTTAATATGAGAAAAATGTCACTGATTCAAAGAATGCCAGATTTTGTTAGGCTGTGATAATAGATCTAAAACAACTCAGCATTTGATAAATGAGCAAACTGAGGCCTGCTATAAAAATGGAGAGTGAAGCCCTGGCTGGTGTAGAGGGAGGGGAGGGGAGGGGGAGGTCCTGAGGAGAGGGGACGACGAAGGATGAGTTTCTTCTTCTCCTTCCCTTCCCCTCAGATATAATTTAAAAAAAAAAAAAAAGGAGAGTGATGCCTAAATTTCGGATGTACCATATGATACATATAATAATGGCATCAGCAATAATTTGAGTGTGTCTGATGTTGTAGGCCCTATCTGAGGCATCAGTTAAGTTCTTAAAATAACCACAATAATATTTTGATTTTTTAGGTGGGGAAACTAAGGTCTAGAGAGCTCAAATAACTCACCTATTTTATACAACTAGTTAGTGAGACAGTTGGGAGGTGGGATTTATACCCAGATTGGTCCATTCTAAAGCATGGGCCAAATTTTCATTTTGCTAATTCATCCTGTTTTCTTTTACACCCATGCCCAGAGACCAAGTATAGCAAGCAAGCTGAATACGGTAATCTGAGAAATGTCTTCCACTGAAAAGAACTATGTTAAATGGAAGCCAAGACTATCATTTAACCTTTGTCTTCTTGATGCACAGCAGAAAAGCCATAGCCAAAAGCTATTTGCTCGGAGACTATTGCTATTTAACATAGATGGAGTTATGGATAAAAGATTTTGGCAAGTATTTAAAAAGCAGTTATATTTACCTATAATTAGGATGATCTTGATGATTTTTCCATATTATTCGCAGTTTCTAAACTCTCTGTCAGGATAAATTCATATCCACCAAGGTCAATGCCATGGCTGAATATTTAATAAAATAGAAACATTCTATAGTTACAACTTCATGTAAAGAAACAGTTTGAAATGTGCTGGTTTTGGCTTCTGAGTTCACTTAATTTACAGACAGTCCATTTCAGTTTTCTCTAGCTTGCACCCTCATGGTTCAACTAAATTTAATAAGCATTAGCAACTGAAAAGAGGAAGGGGGGTTGTTTACTGGACAAAAGGGGAAAAAAGTAGATAGCTCCAATTGCTTTCACCCTGTTGCCCCACCTCAGGTCCCCAAGGTAAATAGCATGGTTGGAAATGGACCTTTGCTGATTCTGGGCCTCATCTTAGGTTGCTTGGTTTGGATAAGAAACCAAGCCCTTATTATATGAAATGTTAAAGGGACTTATCTAAGAAAAAGAAGTTAAAAAACATGAACAGTGAAAGGACAAGAAACTCACAGTTATTAACAACCACACCTAAAACAAAAGCAAACTAAAAGGACAGCTAGATCAGGAGTGGAAACATAAAAATGAAGATCTCAAGGAGGGTTAGCAATAGGGGAGTGGGAGGAGGAGAAAGGGGGAGAAGGTACAGAAAATAAGTAGCATAGACGGTAGGTAGAAAATAGATAGGAGGGGCAAGAATAGTATGGGAAATACACAATCTAAAGAACTTGAGACACATGGTCATAAACTAAAGGGGGGGGAATGGTGGGGACGGGGAGGGTAGGGTGGAGGGGAATGAAGGGGGGGAACAGAACAACTGTAATGGCATAATCAATAAAAAAAAAGAAGAAAGCAGTGCTGTGGCCACTGCTGCTTTCTTTAATCATGCTTCTCCCCTCAGATGCCGTCCACCAAAGTAGGCCTAGGTTTTAACTGTGTTCTTTGTCAAGGCGATCGTGTAAGAAATGGTAGGCGGGGTGAACTGGCTTAATGCTTTGTCTCATCTGTGGATTTGGTATTTGGCAACTGTTAAAATTAAAACATGCCTTTGGCTACCTGACAGTAGCTAGTGAGAATTACTTCCAATGCATTAATCATGTCAAATCTAAATACAACTTCTACTTAAGTCCTGACTAAAAACCTTACTTTGTATTTCTACTTTTAACAATATGTGAAAAATGTCCAAATAGTTTACTCTTTATTCTAATTTACAGTAAACATTCACAATCAAAGCTTTAAAAAATAACTTCCGTGTAATGAAAGACATATTTCTATGCAGGAAGAACTAATAGCGTTTATTGAGAGGGGGTAGTCCTTCATGAAAACTGAGAGAATCCAGTGGACTTTTTGGATATTCAATAGGAGGTGAAGTGATGATATTCTTATGCCAGGAAAAAAAAACGGAGTTGAAAAATTTAAATATCATTTGTTGCAAATGATTCTCAATATTTGGCTTTTCAGAAAAAGGAAAAATGCAGCCCAGAGCCAGCACATTTCATCATTTGAATTTCATTATAAAAATGACAAAAACTTACTGGCTTGGAAATATTAAAGGCAACAGGATGGCATGTAGAATCCTGTTAATAGTTGTCAAATCTAGAGAAATTTCAAGCAAGGGAAGAGGTGAGGTACCCAATGGAAAGTTTCTCAGGCTCTTAAAAACACAAAGTCTTAAAAGAATACTGTTTCTGAGTGTTCTCTCTGGGGTAGAACCTATCCTACAGCTGGAACATTTTCCTACTATTAGAGGAGGTCATCAAGATGACAGGAGGTTATCCAAGAAGAAGATGTGATTTCCACCGGACCCATGAGCTGGACCCAGGGCACTGGAGGCTCCTCACCCCCTCCCCGCCCTTGGAATGTGAGTTCTACTTGCCTTTCCTGCTTCCAGAAACAGCAAATACAGCCTTGACATATAAAGCTGGTGTTGAGACTATCTGGACTGGGTATATGACTGAACCCCATGATGGCCTCTCTATAAACTTTGAAGATTCTGGCTTGCAGGTGTGGAGACCTACTTGTCTCACTGTCACCTGAGATGAGCCTCGTGTGTAAGTTCCTTTGCTCGTTAAACCTGCCCTGACCAATCTGAGTGGTCTGCTGCTGTCTTCAGCCTCTCCCTGCCCTCGGTGGACAAGGCCAGTTTCAGTTCACACCTGGCAAAGTTCCCAATGTTTCAGACCAACACTCATCTTGTGAGACCAGTAATTATTATATTATTATACCTTAAACCAGCCTTGCAACACTAACAGGGAGCAATTGCTAAAGAAGACCTAAGACCCAAAATGACAATGTTTATAAATCAACAGTTTGCTTCAAGGACACGACACAGTGACATCATTAAAGTGAGGCTGTGCATGGCAGCCAAGGCTGTTGGGCCGCAGCGGGTCCACATGACTTCAACTGCCTTCCCTCCGTAAGGGCCACAGTGGGAGCACTTTGTCTCTGGGATGAGGAAGCAATGACAGGTGCACAGAACACCTTGAAACCAGGGATCCCCGAATGGGATCTTAGCTAGAGTTTCTTATAGCTCATTGGTCACAGAAGCATATTCTTACTATGTAACTAGCCCAACAGCAAAGCACCACTATCCCCATAGTCACCTCATAGCCACAGGGTCTTTGCCAAGATCAGCTGTAAATCACCAATCTCACTGTTATCGATAGACAAAGCTGCTAAGATGGATGAATGAACCAAGCTCCTCAGATTCATGGTTACAAAGCAATATTATTAATCCATCTTTCATGCTTTGGCCAGGGACTGTGCCTTGCAGATACTTCAGCAAAGTAATTCAGGCCAACTGCAGACTTGTTGGAGTTAACCCTTGCAATGTGCTCAGAGGAACTGTTCAGGAAATCACAGCAAAGAAATGCTGATTTCTTGCCAGATAATTTGAATGATATAATTTGAGCAGATAAAGTGATGCCTTAGGATTTCCAACAGGTTAACTGTATTAAACAACTGTTTTCAGAGTTGTGTTGTGGAAGGGATATCATTTTGTCTTTAATTTTAATGTCAAAGCTCAGCGAGATGCTGCAGTTCCAGAAATTAGAGTCATTTCACTGTTGTGAAGTATATACATTACTATTCTCCAGGAGGGTCAGATTCTTTTGGACAGTACATGGTGGAATCTTACTGACTTAAGTGGAGGTGAATATTTTACTGGTTTGTTCCTTTGGGTATCAGTTTATCAAGTTGTTCCAGTTATAAATCTATTGTTTCTTAGCTCCTAATCTACCCTTCACTGCCCTTTTTGTGATGCTGGAACAAGACTTCCTCACCAGCTGGTGCAATGCGAACCAGTGTTAGTAAAGGGTTACAGGAGGAGGAAGAAGCTTTTCTTTTCAGGTCTGGTGTGCTTTGCTTCTTCCCGCTTGCGTGGGGTGAGGCGGACATGCAGGGCATCCAGTGGCTTTTTCAGTTTCATAGACACTACAGCTGGCTTAGAAGCAAGCTCAGTGGCACCTTGGTTTCTGGGCCAGTTCTGTGGGCAACACAGCCAGCCGTCTTCCACAGAGTGAGTTCCAAGGGCCCTTCAGGGGCTTCCTGGAGCATTCCCAGTGATGGTTTTTAGGGGAACTCCGGTGGGAAGATTCCTAGTAGCTTCGTGGTTAGGTCAGCTGGTGTCCCAGCGGGCTTCCCAAGTTCAATACCAACCCTAGCATGCACCTTCCTGGAAAATGTTGTGGACACCCTAACAGATGGCTCTGTTTCTATACTGCTGACTTTGAACAGGTTCTAGCCCAGGACAATACAGAAATGTTTCCTGTCATCCAGTGGGCTCCAACCCTACCTTCTTCAATGAGTACCCTCCTTCCTTCTTGACCTAGGAAGGAACCCCATTTCCACTACTTCAAAGTTTTTTTCTTTCTTGGGTACATTTTCTTAGCCCTAGAATATTGTTGAAAAATTTTTAAAAATTCCCTTTTATTTACTTTCTTGTAAAAAGTCAATGATTCTTTATATTAAAAATTTCCCTGTTCATATTACTATGTGGTTTCTAGTGCATGTATCTGAATCTGATAAATAGAAAGACTAATTGGACTGAAGTTAGTTTGGGAGATTTTATTTTTCTCATAAGGTCAAAGAGCCTCATTTAAAATGGCAATGAGATACTTCAATTGAATATGACTCAAAAAACTACATCTTGAACCAAAATTATGTGATTTATAAAAAAAGACCATCTCCTTAAAATGTTTCAGAGTCTTTCAATTTCATCCCTATCTTTGTAATTTAAAATTTCATAGTGATTGATAAGAAGTGGAAGCAGGATATTAGCTAGTGATTTAAGAGGAATCAATGACATATTCATATATATTTATATACAATTAATATATAACTATATAGTATATAGTATACAGTATATTATATATGTGCATGTGTATATATATACACACATATATTTATACATATATTTACACATATATGTAAATATGTATACACATATATATTTAACCCAGGATATATATGGTCTGGATCTTCTTTTATTTCCAGTATCACTATATCAGGTGAGTAACAAAATTATGGAGATCTATCATTGGCTAATCCAGTTTGAAAGGAAAAACTTAGTACAAAGTAGTGGAGATTAAAAACTTTCTCTTGAATAGTGAAAGGAGATAAAATTTTAATAAGATCAGATGAATAAGTTTTTTTTAAATCCTCACCTGAAGATATGCTTATTGATTTTAGAGACAGGGGAAAAGAGGGAGAAAGAAAGGGAGAGGTACATCCATGTGATTGGTTAACTCTTGCATGTGCCCTGACCCAGGATATGACCCACAACCCTGGCATGTGCCCCAACTGGGAATCAACCCGTGACCTTTCAGTGTGCAGGATGACAGATGCTCTACCCAGCTGAGCCCCACTAGGCAGGGTCAGATCAACAATTTTGATTCAATGGCTGAGTCTCCCTTTAAAGTCTCTGATCATAATAAAATATAATAAATTGTGAGAAAGAAAGAAATGGACACAAATACTCCATCACTGTCTGAAGCAGGAACGGGAAACAGCCTAAACCTGTGAGCCTGACCAATACATCTGCACCACACTACCATCACGGGGACTGTGCCTTCTGCAGGGAACACACGCTCTTCACCTAGAAGTGTTTGGCATTTACACTACAGAACAGGAGTTCTCAAGCCACTACTTCTGACAGTCAGAAAGGCAGAGTTCTCAGGTCAAAACTATGCAGAAATAATTACTCCTAATTACTGGAACATTAAAGTGCAGTTCTGATGCACCATTAGGGTTTTCCCAAGAGCCTAATTTTCCTCATTTTTTTTTCCTCTGGAGGAAGAGCAATCAGGGAGTCAGCCATCAGCAAACCATTAAGTACATTCAGTACCCAAAGAAATGTTACACAGACTGCAGCAGAAGGAAAAAAATCTTATTCTGTACTCTTCACAAAATGAGGTGTCTCATTAACAAAATCTAGAATAATGTTTTTTTCTTCTAGTTCTCCAGTTCTAATTAGAATGTGCTCATCCTTCAAGGGAAGTGTTTTTCCCTTCCCTTTTTTAGGGAACATAAGTCATAAACTTGAAGTTACAGACTATTAATAAATTATTGTTTAGCTGTTATTCTCACACACATATGCATTGAATTGGGAGGAAATCAGGAGCTTTGCTGAACTGGGCTTTTCTGTATTAGTTTTCTCTTCACTCTACTTATCTGTTTTAAAACTGCAAGTTGATTCGGGTCTCTGCTACATTGCTTAAAAGCTGCCTATTAGTGCTTTAAGTTTATGAAGCATTCTTGACCATGTCACTGTGAGCTGTGATAGTTCTGTGGAGCTTCTGTCTTGGTACTGAAATATTTTCTTAAAGTAAACTCTCAAAGACTCGCCAAAAACACCCTTGGGGAATTTTTTAAAAAATCACTGTTTTGAGAATGAATAATAAAAATATTCAAATTTTATTACTGTCATGGTTTAAACCGCTGCATCAGATACCCAGTTACTATAGTTTCATCCAAAAGAAGAAATCAGCCAAAATCTTAATTTTTATGCTTTTAAATCTTAATAAGAAAACCAGAAAAAATAATAGTTTGCAGACTTAGAATTATGTAAAGCTATTCATAAGTTTTCCTAAATAAAGCAACAAGTTTATTTGGAGATTTGTAATGACAATTTTTCCCCAGCATGTCTCTCATCCACAGGATCATGCCTGAGTTTCCATCAAAAGGTCATTTTTGATCTTTTTAATGAATGCACAGTAAGCAATGCTAAAAAAAATACATTGCACAAATTGAAAATGCAATACCAAGGGTTTATTATAATAAAAGATATTTTATTTCTTTAGGACAATTTATATTGACCTATTGTATGGGATAGTTTGCTTTGCTTTTACCAACAATGTTAATTCAATGATTTGCAAATGTTGAACATAGCAAGGAATAATGCCAATGCCAGTGTTAAGGTTCTAAAGAAATAATAACTCAATATATTTATTTTGTAGGCTCTGTAAATTCTCCAGCTACATTAGGCAATGTTGAATAAGGGCAGACTCGGGCTATATTATCTAGCTGATTCTGAAAGTCAGTAGTTTACCAAGGCCGGAGAAATTTTTTATTTAGTGAAATGCTTTCCATTAGTTCTTGCAAATAGAGAAAAATAAATACAATGAACTAAGTTCAAACTAAATACATTAGTTCAGCTTGAAGGACTTTCATTTGTTACTATGAGATTATTCTTCTTATTTTACATATTCTTTATTTCTGAAATAAGTGTAATAGCATGAAAACTTTTATTTTCATGCCTCTATTTGGGATAATAAAAAGTTGTTAATCTTATATATTAGTTTTCTAAATTATCTGAACAGCTTCGTTGAATTATAATTGACTTAAAATAAAAGTAGAACTTTTTAATTTTGATGAATTCAAATTTATCTAATTTTTATTTTATAAATTAGGCTTGTGTGTCATATCAACAGAATCTTTGTTGAACCCAGGCTCACATAGATTTTTCTGATATATTTTTTTCTGGAACTCTCATTTCAAAATTTCTGCTTAGTTCTATGGTCTATTTTCTGTTAACTTAGGGGTATGATGTGATACAATGTTGAATAAAACAGGATTTTGGATGGAACTTTGTGGCTGAGAAGAGTCCTGAGCAGGCTTTAGGGTGAACTGCAATCCATATGAGTTCCTTCATTTTTCACTTCTATGGGGAAACGGCAAAGCAAATAAAAATAATATGAAAATACAGTGTAATTTCATAATGTTTTTTTAATTCTTGAAAGTTAGGGTATTCATGAAGCTAAGATGTTTTTAAAAGATCCCTTATTTTTTATCTTTTTCAGATCACTTCCTATTATACATCATGGTAACAAACATTTCTTACTCTGGGAGAAAGGATTATTTTTTCTTACACAAATTTTCATCTTGCCTGTAGGGCATCACCCTGGTTAGATTTTAACCAGGAGAAGCCTATTTTTTCCCTGGGTGAATCTTGTACTTCTCTCCCACATCATAAATCCAGAATTACTTTTTAATCTTTAGGTCGTATCTTATTTTAAAATTTGAAAGTAAAAATGGTACTTTAAAGTTGTTAGGAGATTTGCTTGCTTAGATGTGTCTTTTAGGATAGGAAAATTGGGCTCGAAAACATTCCCGAGAAAGGTAGTGTTTCCAGGTGTATTAAACAAGCCACCTGAACACAGAGGCCTGGTTTACAATAAGGCTTCAAGTCTGAGCAAAGGCCTTGCTATTTTTAGAGCCCTTTATTTCATTTAAGTAACAGGAATTGAAGCTAGAGGGGCAGGGGAAAATGGGGTTGTAGGGGGATCTGGTCCACACAATGGTGAGCTCCCAGAAGACAGAAGCCTCTCAAACAATTCTATTATAAATGTAAGGGCATGTCTGGGAAAACACTGGAGTTTCTTTATCCTCATTTTGGGCACAGATCTTAAATCTTGAAGAATGAGGGTTTTTTCTAGCATACGTTATAAAGAATATATAAATGGAAGGCATAATATAATGCTGCTAATAGAGTATCTTCGGAGGCTATGTTCTCTGGATATTCCAACAAAAAGATGCAGGTTGTCAATTTATCTTGCCAAAGATATTGTGGCTGATCAAGAAAGCTGAAGGCTTATGATCCTGCAAACTCCAGGACTCACATCGGATGGCCTTCATGATGTCATATATAAGCAATTAAAAATAACATAGGAACAGCCATGATATATGGAGCAGACAGATTCTGACCTTTCCAATGGAAGAAAAAGTCAATGTGGACAAAGGCTTTTTTTTATGACTCATGTATCTTTGCATCCCTTGACCAGGAGAGTCCCACAGTGTAAGAGCAGAGTGCTGGTCACAGTCAACTCACCTCACCCCTAATTTTGCAGCCTGGCATTTTCATACTTGAGGGCACATTATAAATCCTCATTTTCTCATCATTCTAAAATGCAGTTTTGTGAGGAAAACGTGTCTTTCTAGATCCTTGTGCAAATGGTGCTGGCCCTGATCTTGTGCCTTTTGACCTACTGATGCTCTGCCTACCGTTCACAGCATTATGATGCTCACATGGTAGTTGTCTGCATTTCTCCTGGCCAGTCACACCCCCAGGGATCTCAGCAGATGACCCTTTATCCTGCATGCCCCCAAATATCAGCAGCAGCTCTGTTGTGGTCCTAGACTCAAAACAATAAATGGCAATAAATGGAATTTTTCTCACTGGCCCATCATCGAAGCAGAAGCTGACCTTTCTCATATTTTTCAAATCTCAGAAAAAAACAAACTTTTCCTTTTCAAAAGAAAAAGAGAGTAGGCAGATGATAAAAAGTGCAGATAAAAGAGAATTCCCGACCTCAGTCTTCTGACCTCCTGTTCAGTTGTTGCTTCATTGTTGGGTTACACTGTTAAAGCCATCTCTCATTGCATATGGATTCCTTATTCAAGGACGTGTTGCTCTGTATCTAACAAAATACCAAGGACACGGCAGGCATTGAATAGATTTAAAAAATACACTTGGTGTCAGCATTCAATCAAACACATGTATTTGTAATTAAAGTTTTGCCTTAGATTTCAGAGTAAAGAGTTGCCTAATAGTTCTCCAAAGTATATGGGGTATGGAGGGAACTATGGCTCAGTCCCCAAGGGCTGTGTGAATTATTTTTGGTCCATGTACTGCCAGAAAGTTCACAAGAGCTATCAGGTGCATGTTCACATCAAATTTCGGGGGAAAGCATTTGTGTTCACTAATGAGCCTTCCCTGCAGTTGCTGTCAGTGGAAAACTTTGGAGTCCTCTTAGAAGCTGAAGGGTAACCATAATGATTGACAACTGCTAGTCTCCTTAGTAAATATTTGAATGAAATTCAATATGGGAAGCAACCCCTTTTTATTTTCAACATACTCTTTTATTTGACTATATTCAGAAAATTCTGCCTGTCCATCAAAAATTAATATACAAATTTGTAAATTGTGCATGCTTAGCATTTTCTTGTCAGGTACAGCAGAATGGCAAGTGCATTTTTTTCTCTTTAAAGACTCTAAAATTTTACTGTATACAGGTATATAGTAAAAAATAGTAGCCAAACAATAGCTATTCACAATTAGCAAGTCAAGTTTCAATGGGATGTGACATGTCAGCAGAATTGCTGGAGTCCCTGTAAGTCAGTGTTGATATGAAATCTATGATTCTTTCCCCACATCTCTAAGTATATTTATGTGCTGATCGAAAATGACTTTCCCCAATATGTCTAGGACTATGCTCGTTTCTGTCCTCTTAATTGTATGTTTACATTTCACTCCTCCCCCCTAACATTGACTTTTCTCCCTTGTTCCTATGAAAGAAAAGTTTCCTAAAAAAGTAGATTCTACATGCTATCTTCATTTTATCCCAGTCATTTCACTGAAAATGTTTTACTATAAATATTACAATGTTATATTTGATGTATATACAAGAATACATGAGGCACACATGTAAGTTATAAACTCATCATTTATGCAAGAAATAGAACATTATTAATATCACTGCATTTACTAATTCTGTCCCCTGCAGCTATATAAACTGAATTTTCCTGTGAGGTGTCCAGTATTCTGAATTCTGTTTGTCATTTTTTTTGCTTTTTATTATATGCATACATACACACATTCATACCTATGCTATATGCACACACATACACATATGTAGTTTTATTTATTTTTATTAAATATATTTTATTTATTATGCTATTACAGCTATACCAATTTTTCCTTTGTCCCCCTCTACCCGGTACCCTAATACCCTCCAGCAATCCTTCCACCTGCTTATGTCTTGTCCATGGGTCATGCATATAAGTTCTTTTGCATCTCCATTTCCAATACTATTCTTAATTTCCCTCTATTTTGTACCTACCACTTTATGCTTCTCAATCCCTGCAACTTTTTCCCCATTTTTCTCCTTCCCCCTCTCACCTGGTAACCCTCCAAGTGATCTCCATATCAATGATTCTATTCCTGTTCTGGTGGTTTCCTTGGTTTGCTTGGTTTATTAGATACCATTGTTGATAGTTGTGAATTTGTAGTCATTTTAATGCTCATAATTTTGATTGTCCTCTTTTTCTTAAGTCCTTTAACATTTCCTATAATAACAGTTTGATAATGATGAACTCCTTTAGCTTTACCTTATCTGGGAAGCACTTTATCTGCTTACCTTTATATAAAAGTTTATTATACTATGCCAAAGATTCGTTCATCATGATGTTGCATGTGGTTGTAGTTAATGTTGCTGCTGACTATAACAAGGGACACATCTATTCTTCTGTTAGTGGATATTTGAGTTCTTTGTTTTTTCTATATGGTTAATACCACTGCTATGTACATTTTCTGTGTATAAATTTTGTGTATAAAATATACCTTAAAATAGAATTACTGGGTTTTAGTCACTCATCAGCTTTGCTACTATTTCTGACTAAAGTTGCGAATGAGCTATTAATTATAATATGCAATGAACATCTTTTGTGCAGCTCATATCATTGACATTATTGAGTCTCTCTTCTTGATAGTCTCTCTTTTTGTGACTTTGATGTCATTTATTCTTATTTTTCTGCTAGTCTGTCTTGCCTCTTTTATCTCAGATATCTTAAGAGGGCTCTCCTAATTTAGGGAGCTGTTGTTTTGTTTTGTACTTGACACCTGCTCTGGTGATTTATTGTGGTGCAATGAACTACTTCAAAATTGAATGAAGATATATACATATTTATATATGTGCATTTTATATATTTATAAATGTGCATATATGTAAATATGTCCTATCTATCTATCATGTATATTTTGTGAGTAAAAAATTAGGCAGTGCTCAACAGGGCAATTTTGTTGCTGCACATGGATTGGGGCAACTTGGCCTTGGTTGGTTGGGTCTGGTTGGCTCAAAGTACTCTTACTCAAATGACTGACACCACAGTGACAGTGGTGGGAGGCTAACTCAGCTGGGCCCTTCTTCAGGGCTCTCCAGCAGAGGGATGGACTTCTTATATGGTGGCTCATGTTCAAAAAGTCTAAGGTATATTTTGTTCATTGGTGACAATTATGTGTCAAGTTGGCTGAGTTAATGGATGCCCAGGTAGCTGGTAAATCATTGTTTCAAGTGTGCTTGTGAGGGTCTTTCTGGAAGAGATCAGCATTTGAATTGGTAGACAAACATCACCCTCACAATGAGGGTGTGCATCAGCCAATTCATTAAGGGCCCAAATAGCACAAAAAGATGGAAGAAGGGTAAATTTGCTATCTTCTTCTGTCTGTAGACTTTGGTGCTCCTGGTTCTCAGGCCTTCAGGCTGGGACTGGAGCTATTACACCACCTATCCTGGACCTCCAGTTTGCAGAGAGCTGATTTTTGAACTTCTCGTTTTTCACAATCACAAAAGCCAATCCCTTGCAATAAATCTCTTTTATTATCTGTATCTCTATATTTATCATCTATCTATTTTCTACCCTATCTATTATCTATCTATCTATCATCTATCTATCTATCTATCTATCTATCTATCTATCTATCTATCTATCTATAATCTAATTTTACTGGTTCTGTTTCTCTGGAGAACCCTGACAAATTCATTATTCTCTTAAAGACTAGGCTGGGAACTGGCTTTATTTAAGTTCTGCTATACTTCATTGGTCAAAAATACCGGCCTTTAAATCCAGTGACTGCCCTTATTGGGTACATATTTAAATAAGCCCAAAACACTAATCTGAAAGAATAGAAGTACCCCTATGTTCATTGAAGTCTTAGTTACAGTAGCTAACCTATGGAAGCAATCCAAATGCTCATCAATAGACAAGTGAATAAAAAAGCAGTGGTACATATATACAGCGAAATATTACTTGGCCATAAAAAATGACATTTTACCATTTGCAACAGCAAGACTAGACCTAAAGGGAATATTATGCTCAGTGAAATAAGTTAGTAAGAGAAGGGCAAATACCATATAATTTCACTTATATGTGGAATCTAAAGAACAAGAAAACAAACAAAACAGAAATGGACCCACGGATACAAAGAACAGGCTGATGGTCACCAGAGGGGAGGGGAGTTGTAGGACTGGGTGAAAAAATGAAGGGATTGAGAAGCACAAGTTGGTAGTTACAAAATAGTCACAGGAATATAAAGTACAACACAGAAAATAGAATCAATAATATTGTATGCTGCCAGGTAGGTACTGGAAATATAATGGGAGCACTTTGTAAAGTATATGATTGTATAACCACTGTGCTCTACATTGGAAACTAATACAAAATAATATTGAATGTAAGTTGTAATTGAAAACAAAATTAAAAAATTAAAAAACCCTCTTGTGTCCTCATTGTTTTAATTTGTATGCTCTTGACTACTATTTTAATGGGGTAGTTTGGTCCTGAGATCCCTGGAAGGCAGGAGAGACCTCAGTACAGGGGAACCCCAAATTCAGCATAAGAGGCTTCTCTGCCTCTTCCTGCCAGGAAAACGGGTGGGGAGAGCTGCAAAGGCTACAGATTAAAAGCACCCTGCCCTAGTTTGAGAAATCAGCTGACAGTTTTATGGGAACCCCCCTGTAGGTAACTATTTTTCTGTCACTGCTTTTAAGATGCTTTATTTATCTTTAAGCTTTGCCATTTTAATTATGATGTGTCTTGGAGTGGGCCTCTTTACATCCATCTTCTTTGGGACTCTCTGGGCTTGCATATCTATTTCCTTTACCAAATTAGGGAAGTTTTCTTTTATTACTTTTTCAAAAAGATTTCAAATTTCTTGCTCTTTCTCTTCTCCTTCTGGTACCCTTATGGTGCAAATGTTGGAACGCTTGAAGTTGTCCCATAGGCTTTTCATACTACCTATCCTCTTTTTTAGGATTCTTTTTTTTTTCTTGTTGTTTTGATTAGTTGTTTTTTTTTTTTTTTTGCTTTCTTATGTTCCAAATCATTGATTTGTTTCTTGACTTCATCCACTCTACTGTTTCCCTGTAAACCGTTCTTTACAAGGAAATAAGGCAGAGAGAGGCAGATAGAGCAGAAAGCCACATTGGTTAAGGCACATTGCATAACAAAGGCAGTTATCAACTGTAAAGGAACCAGCATGGTTAATTCTGACAACCAGGTAGCCCTTGCCTTCCCAGCAGGGAGGGGCTGTGGGAAGAGACTCTGACACTTACTTGGCAGGAGGTGGAGCAAATGCAAATATGGCCAACACTGGTCCTCATTGGTTGGGAAGCTGGACACTCCCACTGGTGCTGGAGCACACAGAATTCTGGGAGAGAGGACTTTTAAACTGGAATGGGGAGAAGCTTGCTCTCTTGGCTCTTGGCTCATCGCTCTGGCTTGGGACTCCTGGTCACTTGTGTACTTGGACACCCTGGGTTTCTGGCCCTTGCTCCCTACATGGACAGCAGTGCTTATGGGATCTGCAGATGCTGGGCCCACCCCAGGCCTAGGCCCACGTGGTTGGAAACCAGCTCCTGGAGGCAGGTCCCACACTGGGACACATGCCTTACCAGGCTCTAGCCTTGAGACACTATGATCCAGTGCAGCGTGACACATGGGTTCTGCTCCATGGACTGCTACATGGAGACTGGGAGCAGGGCACCCCAAGATTCAGAGAGAGGGAACTGCTGCAAGAAGATGGCAACTCTGAAACTCATGAGTGCACATTCCAGAGATGATGGAGAGCTGTTTGTGTGGTTGGCTTAAACTTCAAAAGGACAGATAAGAAAATAGGAAACTTCTGGGTATAGTTTTAGATTGTAACCTTTTGGGGAGTGAGAGAAGTTCTGGGTCTGGCAGGAGAGAAGGGCTCAGAGAAGAAGAATTCTCAGCCCCCACAAACTGGAACCCTATTAGTAAAAAATCATTTCCTTCAACACAAATCCTTGGGTTATGTATACACAAGGCAAGTAGCAGCTGAACCTCATGCTGCATGGTTATATTGTGGTTGATTTCTTCAATATGACTATTTACCATGTGCTTTTAGCCCTCAGAGATTTGGCTATTTTAATAGTTTGTTAATATTTTTATTGAACTTAAATATTTTGTCAGATATTCATGTCTATTAGGGACATTAACTTTTTGTGTATTATGTTTTAGAAATATTTTCTTCCTACTTGTAATAACTTTAGTTTGGTTAACAATATATTTAGTATGCAGAATATCAAAAATGTTAGTGTAGTCAAATTTATTTCCCTTCTTTAATGTTTTTGAGTTCCCTGTCCTGCTTAGAAAGAATTATCTAAAGATTTGTGGCTATACTGTTTGCTAATAGCAGTACAAAATAAACACATCTTCCATAATGTTCTTTAAAGTAAATAAAATAATCATAAACATGTCACCATATTCAATTCAGTTCAGAATAGCTCTATTAGAATGATATATGGACACTAACTTGAAGGATTGATTTGCACAAGAAACAGCTTTTACCTGAACTGGGTTTTGAAAGAAATGTCATTACCCTCCAGGACTTTATTTAAACCAGACTCTAGGCAGCATATATCTTCTCCCCTTTGTTTAGGCAATGTGTAGCCAGGACAAAAAGCCCCTCTCTCACCCTTTCAGCTTATTTAATGTAGGCAGATCCTTTTTTCACAGCTCTGGGAGTGACAGTATCTATGCAGAGGGATCCATTAAAAAACCTGAGGTCTCCTCCTGCCCTGTCCTAATTTCGCACTAGTTTTGGACACACTTGATTTTACCCCTTCTGGGGCCTACCTCTCCCTGACCTGCCTCTGCTTCTAGTCAGCAGCTGTAGCCCTGTTTGTGCCATCGCCAAACTTGCACCTTGGGCTAGAGTAGGTCTTTCTGCCTCTAGGAACTAGCCCCTGTTGGTGGTGGTCAATGCTGGTGGCTCTAGGCTCTGGCTTCCTTCAAGTTTACCTTGACTGAGAGCCCTTCACCTGAGGTAGCACAAAAAGGTAATGCAAGGCCAGCTCAGGGCTACTGACAAATGCAACGGCTCACAGTTCCTTCTATTGAGAAACTAGGCTAAATTTCAGAAGTCTGAAATGGAGACTGACTCACAGGGAAGTGACCCAGAAACAATTTTCTTTTCCAAAACTTTCTTTATGGCCATGGCTCAGTGAACATGGTCGCTGACTATCCCCTTTCTGCAACCCCTCTTCTCTGAGACACCAATTTTTCTCTCTCTCTCTTTTAAGGAGTTCCACTGCAGTCAACTGTAGAGAGTCCTCATGGTATGAGGTCAAGTTGCCCTAGGACCCAGTCTCAGCTCTGCCACTTAGGAAGACAGGCCATTTAACTTATTTTAGTGCCTGGGGAATACTAACATGAATCCTACCTTGCAGGATTGTCATCAGAATTACTGATAATGCATGACAATCATCCAGAATAGTACTTGACCCACTATCAAGCACTCATTAAAATGGTAAATTTAATGTACTGTATGTCTTTAGAGTATCTTAATTCATATAAAGGAAACTGACTATATTTTTTAGTAATTTTCTCAAGGTCCCTGCCCAGTGAAATGTTCAGGATATGTCAGGACCATCTCAGGGCTCCCAGAGGAAAAAAATTACATGAAAAGGGGTCAAATACAATTCTAGGGCTACATTATTTTTTATATTCCCTATTCCATATCCTTTTCATTGGTCTGCATCACTAAAAACATATATGCTTTATATTAATGAAGATATATACATTTTAACTTATACCATTATACATTGTAAATTTGCCCAAGTGTAGAAATTGGAAAAATGAGTATCCCGGATTTTTGTATGCTATCTTGTGACTTTAATTCTATATGTATAATGAGATTTTTGGAGGGAAAGAAATAATCACTTGAACCTCAGCTTATAAGTCTATGCCCTTAGCTTTCAGGCCTAAAATTCCCAATCAAATTTTAATATGGAATCTTTCCCCCAAACTTGTATTAGACCAAACATGAATGAAAAAAAATAAGTTATCCAGGGATAATTTATTTTATTTTTTTTATTTTTATTTTTTTAAATAATATTGACATTTTCTTTCTTTCTTTTTTTTTTTTTTTAAGATTTTATTTATTTATCTTTAGAGGGGAAGGGAAGGAGAGAGGGAGAGAAACATCAATGTATGGTTGGTTGCCTTTCGTGCGTCCCCTGCTGGGAACTGGCCTGCAGGGAACCTGCCTGCAACCCTGGCATGTGCCCTGACTGGGAATGGAACCGTGACTGTCTGGTTTGCAGGCCCGCGCTCAATCCACTGAGCTACACCAGCCAGGGCCAGGGATAATTTATTAAAACACCTATAACATGGCTCATCTTCTTGTAAGATGCTTATGTCCCTTAGTCCAAGATCAATTCTCAAAGGTTCCATCCCCTCAAAGTTCAAAAAAATCAAATAAACAACATTTTTTTCATCACTTCTTAGAGACCTCAGCAGAAGCCTGCCTGGGTCCTCTCTCTATTCTTCCCAGAAAACACCTCTCGAATGTTACACAGAAGATACTTTGCTAGTTTCCTGTAATCCTTATACTTTGGCCTGTACAAGGCTGATCATTTTATTTTAATTGTTTGATCCTTAACTGTAATTAGTACTACCAGCTGTGCCCTCTCCTGGGCTTTCTTGACATAGTTAAGCCTACATGAACACTAATTAGAGATACTGGGATCGATCGCATTATCTTTCCCACACAGTTTTTGCCATTGAAATGATCAGTTGGTGCACATAAATGTCTCATTACACACCTGGGTGGAGTATGGGGACTGATGAATATGGCTTGCTCCACTCTCTGTTGTTACAGCATACAAACTCCTGGACTGAGTCATCTGACAAGTCTAACACATTCAGTGAAAAACATGACCTTGGACTCACCTGCCTTGTTTTATGTTTCCTAGCATGCATGCAGGGTTGACCCCATTATTTTTTCCTGATGTTGCATTTTATCAATATTACGAATTTTTTAAATTGCTTAGAGATCATACTACAATTTTATTTTTGGAGTTTCCCAATCTCCAAGGTGGATTAATGTTTAAATTTGAAGGTTTTCAAATAGATTAATAGAGAAACATACAAATGGAAAATTCTAGAAATAAGGGATTCATTGTTGGGAACTGCTCTGCCTGGTTTCAGGAATTGTAACTGCCCCCCATGGCTAAGGCTGAGTGAGTGACCTCTGGAATGTGAGCCACTAAGGAGACAAAGCTTATCTCTGGCAGCAACGCTGCTTCGGCTTCATTTCCTGCCCCCAAGGCATGGTCGGCTAGTCAAAGACATATAAGACCAGAGGGGGAGCAACCTAAGCCAGACATGATCACTTGGGAGGCCATCATGGAAGGACTCAGGGGGCTTCAGCAAAGAGGGAGTGATGGACCCTCACCCTGCCAGCTATTCTGACATAGCCCAGTCCCCATGTCCTCTGGGAGAAGAGCTTCCTGGCTCTAATCCATTTAAGCCTAAAAACTTATGATGGGGTAGGGGGTGCAGCCCCTTGCCAGGCCAGAGCGGGATCTGGGGTGATCAGGCATAAGAAAGAATTCCTAAAGTCCTGTAAAACCTGCTTTGCTAAGAGTGCTTTCATTCATATGATAAGGGTCCAAGCAGGAAATGAGTATGTCTCCCAAAGTTTTTGCAACCCCCTTACCTGACAGACACCGACTCAGATTAAGCCCTCAGATTTCTTTGAAATGTTATCTATTGTTTGATCCTTGCCACCTTACATTGATTGATGAGCTTTACCTGTATTTCTGTGTGTTCCAAACCTAATAAAAGCCATTGAAAAAGAGGTTCTTGGCCCTTCTCCTGTGAAAGATTGGCTACCTCTCCTTCCCAAGCAGATCATGTCTTGGTAGTGTCATTTTCATCCATGGCAGATGGGGGGACTTGCGGGCAAAGTCACCCCCACAATTCATAAGTTTTAAACGGCATGTTGTTCTTAGTAGTGTGATGAATGCTTGTGTCTTCTCATTCCACCCACCATGGACAGGAATCATCCCTTTGTCCATGGTGTCCACCCTCTATGTTATACACTACGACCCATCAGTCACTCAGTAGCCAGCCCTCTTGGTTATCAGATCAGCTCTCACAGTGTCTGCAGTGTTCAAGGAACGCTTATTTTCCTTAATAATGCCACATGCATATGACTTTTATTTATGTTATGATAATTATTCTATTTTATTATTAGTTACTGGTAATTCTTACAGTGCCTAATAATTTATTTCAAAAACTTTATTATAGGTATGCATGTATATAAAAACATATACTATAGATAGTGTTTGGTACTGTCCATGGTTTCGGGCATCCACGGGGGCTCTTGGAACATGTCCCTTGCACATAAGAAAGGACTACTTACCTAATGGTGGAATTGTTGTGTCATACAATAAAACTATGTTCCTACTTAGTAAATAATGACAAATACCATTAGGAAGTATGTGTACCAATATACCCCCATCAGTTATGTATGATGTTTTTATGAAAAAATAAATAAAAAGAATATAATTGAAACCTCCTAAAATAAAACAGTTTGGGACCCAGCGGGACTTGTTATGGTTTATCTTTGCTTACTCCTCTGATCACGTCTTTCCTCTTATTTTCCAGTGATGCAGAGAAACAGTCTGCTTTTGTCTAGTCTTATATCAGCACCTGGTTTATTTGTGGATGCTCTTCTCTTTCCTAGATTGTCTGTCACAAAGGAAGTGATCTACTCACTGCCTTGTTTCTCCGATGCACCACTTGTCCAATTACCTCAATTCTTTGAGCAGAACAAGTGTGGGGATGTTAAAGAGTGGGGAGAGGGCTAAAGAGGAGACACAAAGACAGAATTGTTTTTGGTTTCAGAGGTGAGCCTGCTAGCCCTGACCTGTGTGGCTTAGTTGTTTGGATGCCCTTTCGTAAAGGGGAAAAATCACTGGTTTGATTCCCAATCAGGGCACAGACCTGTTTGGTGCTGGTTTAGGGGGTGTACGAGAGGCAACTGATTAATGTTTATCACTTGCATTGATGTTTCTCTCCCTTTCTTTCACCCTCCCTTCCTCCCCCTCTCTCAGAATAAATAAATAAAATATTTTTTAAAAGTTTGGCTGCTATTTACAACTAGGTAATAAGACAGAAGATTGTGCAGAATTTTCCAGGTTTTGACAGTTACCATACCAGAACTCTGTTTCTTCCTCTTTCTCCCTGTAGACGCTTGGAGCCCCATTTAACTTTTCATCTCCTTTTTCTCCCTGAAAAGTAAAGCTAACTGCAGAGACAAACCAATCTCCACATTTTAGTTGTCTCAGCCAGGTGGCTTGCATTTCTTAGTCCCTGCAACTGGGTGACATCCATGTCACTAGGCATTTATCTCTCTTGAGAAGATTCCCAATTTTAACCTCCGACAGCTTCCTCCAACATTCTGAGGTCTCTGTTGCAGGTAGACCCATTTTGGGAAAATTTAGAAAATTCTCATGGTCTGAGATCTGAGCTTCCAGATTGTAGAGGCCATTGATTCTGTGAGTTGTGATGTGCCCTTTGTATATACTAAATGATGTACCCCTGCACTGTGAGTACATGGTTGTGTAGCTCCTACACACATGCATCACCAAGTTCCAGGCACCGCTGTGAGAGGACAAATTATGATGAACAGAAAAAATTCTTGGTTGGCTGGAAATGCTCACCCAGACTTTTGGCAACACAGTGAGTAGTTTGGTTTGTTTTCCATAGAATGAAAAGTATACAGAACTTCAGGCCATAAAATGTTAATACAAGAGGATTGAATCATTAAATTATAACTATGACCACAGAGTCATCATATTCCTGAAGTGACAGTGCAAACTAAGAACACGTGAATGTCAAAAACAGGATTGATTTTGCCATTATAATATAATTTATTTATCAGAGGCTGATCTTTATTATCCATGATACTCAAGATGTCCTTTACTAAGCAGGACATCAAAAGATTTGTAGTTTTGATTTAAGACCCTTTGGAAAATAGAGGCAAAATGCTGTGAGTGTGTGTGTGTGTAAATGGTTAGGCCCAGCACCTGCATGCAAGGGTACACGCGGTGAGATTTTATTTCAGATATTCTTTTAGCTGTTGATTCAGGCCATAAGAACAGAGACAATGTTGAAAATGGCTTCTCCTTCAATGGGTCTGTGAACATAATTATATTTACAGCTTAGAACTTAGTCCTTGCTATCATAAATTAGGGTTCTATAATTGAGACAAAGGAAATGAAACTTCAGTTTCAAAAGGGGGCATAAAACATATGATTATTACTTTTTGTTACATAGGAACAGGGGAGAAAATTTGCTTTAATAAACTTTGAACTGTAGGTGGGTAATGCCAAGTATGAACTCAAGGCTTCATACCTGTAAGTCTCATTACACACCAGTAGATGGCAGATTCACTTACTGTATCATCAGGCTTGCTGTGTATTTCTCGTCTAGTGAGCAGGAAGTAAAAAAAAAAATTCTTAGTTGAATTATCTGTTGAATGCTTTTTTGACAAATTATAGCTGTATTTTTTTAATAAAATTAATTTATAATGGTTTTCACAAATGGATGGTGGGAATACAAAGGGGGGCCCCCAAACACCAGAATTTATAAAAAACTGTGTATTCTTACATGTTTAAACTCCAGTCACCTTCAAAGTCCTCTCCATTTGGTGCAATACACCTATCAAGATGTTTTTTCCCACTGCTCAAAACAGTTTTTGAACTCATCAATTTTGATGCCTTTAAAGTACCTCTGCCGTTTTTTGTTTCACATCGGCAAAAATGATTCTCTTTGAGGACTTTTTTCATCAGGGGAAACAAAAAAAATTGCTTGGGGAGAGATCAGGAGAGTAGGGAGGGTGGAGCATGGGGGTCAAAGATGGCTAAACACTCAGTGTGGTGTGGGCAGGTGCACTTGTACATCGTCCATCATGAAATGGGCAAATGTGTTGAAAGAGTCTTCAGAAAAAACTCACTGAGGCCAATGCAGCCCCTCACAATGATGCCAGCTAGTACTCTGATACAGATGGGTTCCTAGAACCTTGGAGGGGAGGCCAGTGCTACAAGGTGACTAATTTCATATTTTGGGGGGTCCCCCCTCATATGGTGAGATTGAGTTTTGCTTGGGAAATTAAAACAGATCAGATGTGTGCCTGTAGATACCTTTTGTAGGGGTATTCTTGTAGGGTTTAAGTTCAGTGGGAAAATTTTTTTTTTTACCGAATAGTAATTTATATAAATTTCCATGTAAGGAAAGTAAATAAAATAGAAATAAATAGGACAGTTGAAGTCAAATACTGAGAAACCAGGTGAGTGACCTGTATGTGGTTAAGTAGACCGATGGAATTAAGAACACTTATAGACTGGAGCCCACCTGAGGTCAAATCCGGGGCCAAGATTGTGTAGGATCTAACTCCTCACAACTTTCTGGTTTCTTACTGCTGCTCTGACAAGTTACCACACATGTAGTGGCTTAAAAAGCCAAAAACTTATTATCTTGCAGTTCTGGACATCACTGGGCTATAATGAACGTGTCATCAAGGCTGTGTTCCTCTCTGGGGTCTTTAGGGGACAGTCCATTGTCTTGCCCTTTTCTATTGTCTAGTGGCTGCTGGAAGCTCTTGGATTATGGCTCCTTTCCATCTTCAAGGCCATTAATGACCTGTTAAGTATTTTTCAAAGGTTTTCACTATGACTCTGACCTCCTGTCTTCCTCTTTCATATACAAGTACCCTAGAGATAACATTGCTCTCATCTAGATAATCTGGAATAATCTCTCATCCCATGGCTGCTGATTTGTGACCTGAATCACTTCAATGCCATCTGAAACCTTGATTCCCCTTTACTATGTAACAAAACATATCCACAGGTGCTGGGGATTAGAGGGTGGACATCTGTGGGGCTGCTACCCCACCCACCATACATACTGAATATGTCCACACATGGCTGGCCTGGGTAGAGTATATTTCCTTAGAATAGTGTTATGGGCTGAATGATTCTTATTTCTCCAAAATTCACATGTTGCAACCCCAACCCCCAATATGATGGTATTAGGTAAGGACTTTGGGGTATAATTAGGTCATGAGGCACGGAGCCCTTGAATGGGATTAGCACCTTTTTTTTTTTTTTTAGACTTTATTTATTTATCTTTTAGAGGGAAAGGGAAGGAGAGAGGGAGAGAAACATCAATGTATGGTTGCTTTTCATGTGTCCTCTGCTGGGAATTGGCCTGCAGGGAACTGGCCTGCAACCCAGGCATGTGCCCTGACTGGGAATCGAACCGCGATTGTCTGCTTCCCAGGCCCGTGCTCAATCCACTGAGCTACACCAGCCAGGGGATTAGCACCCTTATAAATGAGAGTCCACACTGTTCTCTAGGTGTGAGAACAAAATGAGAGGACAGCAATCTGAAACCTGAAAGAGGGCTCTTGGTAGAACCTGACCACATTGGCACCCTGATCTTGGACTTAGAGCCTCCATAACCATGAGGAATAAATTTCTGTTGTTTATAAGCTACTCAGTCTATGGTACTTTGTTCAAGCAGCCCAAGGTGACTAAAACAAATAGTAAAAATAAACAGGCTAGACCAAATAACTTATAATTCTACAATGACCTCTGGCTTGTATAACCTGTAGGTCAATCCTCTGCACCGGGATAACAACCATGGGTGAGAGAGGTCTGGGCTCAGATCACTTTCCCGGTTGCTTATATGGCAGCACAAATTTGGTGTGATTCTCTTTCATTTTTTTTCAGTACAAACCATATTTTCAACAGTTTTTTATAATATTTCTGTATCCTGGCCATATCTGTTTTTCTTGAAGCCAAACAGAGTAAGAATCACAGCTTCGATCATAATTTATTTAAATATGTAAACGTAATAAAGGACTTTTTGTGACATTTTGGCTGTTGACTTTTGGAACCTCAATTTCGATTGAACTAATACATTTATCCAGATTACTGCAGGTCTCATGAAGTTCTAATAGCTAAGAAATTTTATCAATTAATATTCTTGTAAATTAAAAGACAGTTTATCGAGAGTTATCTCACGGCTCATGGATATCCTTTGTTTCAGCAGTTCTCTGACCTGCCTCCGCATTAGAATTATCTGAGGAGTTTCCAAAAACTCTCTCTATGGAATCCACTACAATCTAATTAAGTGAAAAATCCCTGGGGATCAGCTCTAACATTAGTATTATTTGAAAGCTTTGTAGCTTATGTTTAGCCGTAGTTAAGAACTATGCTGCTGTCTATGTTGGTTTCCTGATTCTCATTCTTCTCTTGTCTGCCTTCTTTCCCTCTCCTCTGGGCTGGGCTGAAAGATGACCTCTTCCATGTAATAGAAGGAGTTAATTGGAAGACTCTGTTTTTATTGAAGCTGCCAGGCTCTAGTTCCTGTGAAAAACCAGACTAGCTTGGTCCTGACAGCAATTGCTTTACCTGTTTCTTTGAATCAACAGATAAATAAAGGTGCAAACATACTCAAACAGACCATAGACAGACCAAAAGCACAGTGTGGTCTTAGGTTACTTAACTGTTTTACATTTATTGATGGTAATGTCTTTAATGAAGAGCGTTGAGTTATGATTACCATAAACCACTGGCAAGTGTGCCATTTCAGGCTGGAAGTACCATGTATAATACAAGTCATTCGCATTTATCGTTTTAATCACTTGAAACCAGCCAGATTTAAGCTACTTAGAACTGACTTCATAACAGATTACTATTGTGGACAATGTTTGAGATGTCACAAAAATTGAATGCCTCATGCCATGACATCTCTGAGTGCTATTTTATTTGGAAAGCTTTGTGTTTCACAAATATCTAGTGAACACTGTACAGTGAGACATACTTTACTACAGACAAATCTGAATGAGTGTAACAGCATACTACAGGTTTGAAAGAAAGGAAAGTGTATTTATTTCACTTGTCTGAAGCCAACAATGTAATTGTGTTTTTTTCATGCCAGGAGATTTTTGTCTGTTCTTCTTTGTGGGATGGTGGATTTGGTCATTTTTAAAATATATTTTTTAACATATTTATTATACAAATTAAACATTATATACACAGGGCTTCCTATTTTAAGGCTTGTGGAATCTCCCGCTGATGGAGGGTTTCTCACTATTCTAGTGCCGTTGTCCCAGAGTGATAGCTTAGGGTCCATGAGTGATACATTTGTCCACGTTTTGACTTGTCCTGAGTGCTCACTGCTTCAGCCAACTGAGAACTGATTTACACGTAGAGTCTGAAGTGCATCGGGACCTCCAGGCCTAAGACGTGAAAGCTACAGTAAAAACAAGTCTAATCTTCACTGCAAGACCTTCAAAGGGGGATGGACCTTGCAATGAAGAAAAAGGGAGAGTTGAAGTGCATAACAGTGGGTGGGGCACCCATGCCTGATACCTGCGATTCTAAGACACCGAGGCCATCTTTCAGCCTCTACACTGGTGTTAAAACCAAAGCTTCACTGACAGATTTCAACAGGCAAAGGAAATGTCATTCAAAATTATTGCAACAGGGGAGAAAGGCTGAACTCAACTGCACTGAGACAGGAGGCGGAAGAGGTCTGTGACCACTGGGGTCCGCTGGCAGACAGGTACTGGTGGACATTAAAGGGCAGGCTGGCCCATGAAATGTGTTGGGCACATTGAGTTATTCCTAAATTTGCAAATGTTCTTCTCTGCTATTAGGCCATCTGTGCTTGCTAATTGGCATCCATCCAAGTTAGGCTCCCGGTCTGTCAGATTTTGAGTGATAGGGATACTGTCTCCTTCAACGTTTACATTTCAAAGAGATAGCTCCCATGTTCTTGAGAAAGACATTTTCTGGATGCAGTAGTTGGGAGATTTACATATGTTTCAAAGTAGAGCAGAAGGAATTCACAACTGCAGTGTTTCTAAAGTAACTGCTGGTAAGAAAAGGAAGGTCAGGAGATTCTAGTCAGGAAAAAAACCTGTGTGAGGTTTACTTAAGCTGAGGGGAACATTAGGTCATCTTTGCCACAGGACTAGAGCTCAAGTCTCCAGGAGAGGTGACCTCAATAGAGACTGACTCAGATATAAAGTGATGTTGTGGAAGTTCCTGTAATAACACAGAGACCTGGGGCAGTGCTGAGAGAGGAAAGGCATTTCTCTCTGTCGTGATCACACCGTGATTGTTGAAGCAGAAAGGAGAAAACCTGCTGCCAAGGCCAACAAAGAGTAAGGTTTTGTTGAGGATCAATGGGAAGTGATGGCAGAGCAGACAACAAGGAGCACTCCTGCAGTAGCACCTTACTGGGAAGTGACTGGGGAAGTTCATGCGGTGCCAAGCCCAGGAAATCACTGAAGTCATGGGAGATGGCACTTACTTCTGCTGGGCACAGGTGAGCACCCCACGAACCATTCTGGGGTCAAAGGAAAGGATATGAAGGTGGTTATGGTTTCACCGACACTGCTGAGAAAAGTCATTATATGGAACTCGCCTTATTTCTCCATTGATTGCATAGTACCTTTCAAATGTTAGCGTTTAGAACAGAGACCTTCGCTGAAATTCTTTTCCTTTCTTTCTTTCTTCCTTCCTTCCTTCCTTCCTTCCTTCCTTCCTTCCTTCCTTCCTTCCTTCCTTCCTTCCTTTCTTTCTTTCTTTCTTTCTTTCTTTCTTTCTCTCTCTCTCTCTCTCTCTTTTTAAAGATTTTACTTTTTTTTAGAGAGAGGGGGAGGGAGGGACAAAGAGAGGGAGAGAAACATCGATATGTGAGGGATTATCAACTGGTCGCTTCTCTCACTCCCCCAACTGAGGACCTGGCCAAAAACCCAGGCATGTGCCCTTACCAGGAATTGAAGTAGCAAGTTTTTGGGGTTTTTTTTTTGCAGGTCAGCACTCAACCCACTGAGCCACACCAGCCAGGGCTTATTTCTTTTTTTTAAAGGTGCATTTCATTCTTGTTCATGAGGCAGGGGGAGAGACAAAGAGAGAGGAAGAGAAACAGTGATGTGGGAAACACTCATCAGCTACTGCCTCCTACACGTATGCCAACTGGGGATCGAGCCTGCGGCCTGGACATGCATACCTACTAGGAATCGAATCGGTGATCCTTCAGTTACAGGATGACACTCCAACCAACCAACCTATACTGGCCAGAGAAACTTATTTGTATTATTCCAATCAAAATTCCAATTTCAATTTTGCTACTTACCTATATGATCTGAAGCAAGATACTGAAATTCCCTGTGCTAGAATTATGTTTTTTTTTTTTGCAAGGAAAAAAAAAGCAAACACAGTGCATCATTAGTGTCATGATTAAATGTATAAAAAGCATAAAGCACAGCATCTTGTACATAAAAAGCTCCCTACAAGTGTAAGTTCATTTCCCTCATTACATTTTATGAATGTACAGAAATGATAAAATATCAAATATATTAAATTATGTCAATACTCAAGAATTTAATTGATATTAAAATTTTGACTAAATTATTTGCTTTCCTTAGATGGTTTCTGCTTGGAGAGCTGAGAGACTTGAGAGCGTCTTCAAATGACTGAAGTGCTTGAAACCTTCGGTCTTAATGACTTGGATAATTCAGATAAAAAACGCATAGCATTCCTATCCTAATGGCCTCAATTCTTTGATCTATTTTGCATGTTTAGATACAACTAAAGAGTCAGAAGAACTGGAACGAAAGGACTGTAATTTGCCAGTAAAGTGTAACTCAATTAGTTCTAGTAACACATTTTGACAAGGGGAACTTTCATCATGCAGTAAAGCACCACCGCATCAACATCAAGTCCCTTCAACTTTTCTCAGGCTTTACTAAAAGGCTAAGATGCTATGGAATATTGATGAACAGTACCTTTAATTTCCCTATATCTACTCTAAGGAGCACATATAAAAATATGTAATCTAAGTGCAGGATCTACAAAAGTGTTATGCCATTAAAAATAATATCAATAAAAAGCTAATATGAAAAAAGAGGGATGCTTTTTGTCTCTGTGCAGATGTATATGTATATGTGGGGCGGCAGGGTACGTGCCGAATCACTCTTGCCCAGCTCCTTGGAGGTATGTGGCGGGTGTTTGAATGTTCTCCCATCCCTGGCTTTGTGTAGCATCTGCTTCAGTGGGGCTGTGTTTTATTAACCTCCCCATCAAATTAGTTTCAGGTGAATATACTTCCCCCCAGCATTCCTAAGAAGATTTTAAATACCAATATCTCTGATTTTTGAGCACACAGCTAGAAGATTGATGATCAAAAATGGCCGTGTTGATAATGACCTTATGTAGGTGTGCTGCTGTGCCTCCAGCATTTCTAATTGCTAACATCTGTCTCTTAAAGCCCATTTGCCTCTTCTGTATCTGCTGATACTCTAATGCGCCCCCTTCCCCACCCCAAGATGTCCACATTCCAATCCCTAGAAACTGTGATCCTGTTACCTTAAATGGCAAAAAGGGAGTTTGCAGATGATGATTAAGACTGAGCTCCTAGAGTTAGGAAGATTATCCAGAATTATTTAGATGGGCCTAATTTAATCCTACAATTAATTTGCCATACAAAACATTTCTGAGCTGTGGAGAGAGAGAGATTACCACTGGAGAAAGTTCTGAGAGAAGTAACATTTCTTGCTTTGAAGACAGAGAAAAGGAATGTGGAAGATGGAGCTAAGGCATGTAGGCAGCCTCCAGAAGATGAAAAAACCAAGGAACAGATTTTCCCCCTAGAGCCTCCAGAATGAAATGCAGACCTCATTTATGACAGCTGAATGTAGCCCAGTGAGACAGTGTTCAAATTCTGACCTACAGAACTATAAAATAATGAACATGCATTGTCTTAAGGTGCTAAGTCATTAGTAATTGTGACAGCGGTGGTAGAAAACCAGTACACCTTGGGTCCATGTACACAACTTTTATGTCAGCTGGGTGGTAGGAGTGGGATGGGGCAGGACATTCTCCTTTTTTAATGTGACTTTAAGTACTGCCACTTTCCTGGAATTCCAATGGAAGATACTGACTTGAACAGCATTCAAGAACTATTCTAGATTCGTCTTTAACATGACATGTCCATCAGTTCTTTAACATGGTATGTCCAACTAGTCTTTGCAGACAACATGTCTTGTATTTTGTGGCTGTGTATAAAACCTTTCCAAACAGAACACTCCAACAGCACTGTTGTCTTTACACATTTCTAAGAATCCACAGATCCTGTGGTTATCACTAGCTACTTACTCTGCTCCTTCAACCTGTATTTCTCATCACTGAAACTCTTCCTAATTTAGCTAACAGAGAGCAGAACCTACTTTGTTCCTTCTCTGTCTATTCTTAGGGACTTTAATATTTCTCTTTTTATTGCCCCTTGAGGCGATTTCCACCAAATCAGTCCACAAAGCCCTTCTCCTACACAGTGACTCCCACAGGACTGGAGATTGGAGATGTCTCTGTTACCAGTTTATTACAGAAGTGCAGGACTCTTATTTTATTTCAGTCCACTTTTCTATCCATGATATACATTTCTTAGGTCCTTTTTTCCTGCTAGTTTACCTTCCCACTTCCTATCACATACATCTTTGCCTTTGCATGTTTATAGTGTAAACCAAAGAATGAATTTTGCCCATGAGTGTATGTGCAGGTCTATTTATGCCCACATGTATTTATTTAATAGAAATTTAAATAGAAATTGCTATTCCATGTGATGTATATACAAATACATACATATGCTAACCTGAAACAAAACAAATTAGAAGTAAAGTAATTAACATTAAATAATTTTACTTTTCATTTTTTTCTGTAGGCTGATAGGTCTTGAGGTCTCAGTGGGAAAATATATATAAACTGCTAACATTTTGAAAGTATTTTGTTAGTCAGGGTTGTAGTTGTCTTCTTTTCTGAAGTTAAACCATATATTCTGATTTCCAGTGCTTGTATTTGGTTCATATTACATCTTTTATTCAATACCTGCTCTATCTTCTGCACATTAAATAATTCATTGAATAAATATATATCGCCTAAATATTATATGCAACACATCTTTTAAAGAGCACATAGGCAAACATTTCCTATTTTAATCAAAAGTATAATAAAAATAACCTGGTATGAAATTGAGTCAATTGTATGCGTATTACCAGTCAATTGTATGCTTATTTATTGGCCCATTTTACTACTTAAAAAACAACCTGAACTTCTCTGGTCTCCACCATCTCCCACTCATTTCTACCTCTCCAATATTCCTTCTCTAATATCTTTCTTACATATATCCTAAGGTAAAAATATTTATTTTAGAGAAACTCAAATATTTATTTTAAAAAACTAAATATTCTTGTAGCTGTTATGCAGTATGCAACTTAAAATGAATATCTCTACATGACTTAAAAAATTGAATGACAACTTGAAGCAGGTTGGGTGCAGACATAGTCTCATAGAAGTTACTTTTGGGAGAAAACTTTGACTATAATGAGAAATTTTGAGGCAGTGGAAGGAAATGAAAAGGAACCGTTGTGTAGAGCAGATGGTGGTCCAGGGGGTTTTCTGACTTTTAACATAAATAGTTCTGTAAGGCAAGCATCCAAAGTACCCAAGCCTAATTTCTTTTGAATTGCCCTCCAGGAACAGAAAAACATAGAAGTGATAATAGTCCATGTTACTAAGAGACAACTTAGAAACAGCCCTTCTTTCCCATTCTAAGTTGATTAAAGTAGGCACACAGACTAGGAAAGGGCAAATCATGACCATTAAAAGCTCTTGTTATGGTACTTATGTTTGTATTTTTTGCATCATAATCCATGGCACCAGCTGTATTTAACTGTTTGCTATAGTATTATACAGTTGAATAAATTGTGCTTTCTTGAGTGCTAACTACTCATGGACATACTCTAATGACTCTGGGGTGAATTAACCCACTTCAGTGAATACAGTAATAAGCCAGACTCTCTACACTATGTGGAATTAAGAGACCAAATACATTGCACTCCAAATCTTTGGAAGCGGCAAAATGCAGTCAACCAATACTATCCTCCAATTGGAAGATAACCAAAAGTTGAGAAATTTGAGGGGTGCATTTTGTATATATGCAAACAAAACCACTGTATATATGTGTATACCCATATATCCATATATTTTCAAATATACATGTATGCCCAAATATATATCCAAATATATATATTTTATATAAATTTTATATAGACTCATTTTATAATGATAACAGCTTTATAGTTTTGTACTTTTTTCAGCACTACAAAAATTACAAGTGGGGAAGATAGACTTTAGAATGATTTCAGGTTTGGGGTTTTGTAAGGTTTATGCAATAATGTATTCAGGGTTTATAAAGCAGTTTTTCAGATGATCAAGCATCAGGTCTAGACCCCAAATGGAAGATCACCCAAGATGGATATGATATAATGGTACAAAATAAGGAGAAAAATGGGTTTGAAATCTTAGTGAGGTCAGAGTAAGATTAGGAGTGAAAGTAATAGGGTAGACAAAGCACCAAGAGATTCAGGAGGTCAGAGTTACCATGGAAGTTCAATATCTCAAAGATGGGACCATTTTAATTATAAAGGACCAAGCTGAAGAGGACATGGAGATCATTAGAGTTGAGGTTAACAATTAGGTCATTGTATACTCACATGGGCTTTGAAATCACTCAGAATTATGACAAAATTGGGATGGATGCAAGGAATGAATGGTGGTCTATAAATCAAAAATGTGAAGTGACCATGAGAATTAAAATAATTCTCAAGAATTATTTTGAGAATTATCTTGTCCCTTTCAGGGACAAGAAAGAATCAGTATTGCTCAATGCAATTCCAAACAGCTAAGATTTTTAAATGAGGTGAATAGTAGTTATAGTAAACAGGTTCACAAAAGAAGGGAATCCTATTCATTTTTCTATCTTGTAGGTGCATGGAGAGTGTGAGAATAGTGAAGTTTCGTTGGAGATATCTCCTGGAAAATCTGGGTGTTTCAGGGAGAGCCTGGTTTCAATTATGTCATTGAATGAATAAGTTAGACGAACAAGGGCTCCAGAGTATGCAGAATAAAGTGGGAATAGCATTGATTTTTGTGAGGATGAGAATAGGGAAGAGGGAAAATGTAAAGGGGGTTTGCCATTTGAGAGGTTGTTGTAATTTATAGCAATGTAAAGAACTGGGTTATTCATTATCTCGCCATTTTAAACTTATCTCTGAGAAAGAGTTTCGATGTCGAAAACTGAGGCCACAGGCACCGTCAGAAACCTGGTGAATCACAGCTGGCAGCTAGGTCTGGAAGGCAGGTGCCCTGGGCAGAGCTGCAACAGACCCAGGGTCACTAAAGCCTCTGTTAGTAGTCACTGAAGGTGTTGCAGGAATAGATGTCTTGCAGCCAGAGAGGTGGTATGAAAAATACAGCAATAACCCCAGGTGGTTAGAGACCTTAAATATTTCATTATGTGTTCATACACTTCACAGATACTCAGAGAGGTACATTTTTATTTATTAATTAACTTTGAATTATGTTATTCATTAAATATATATATATATATATATATATATATAAAACTCACTTTAATTATTTAATTTTCACATTATAAAGGTAGAAAATGTTCTAAAACCTCAGAGGCTGTGTATAGCAGTTAACAAAAATAGAAACTGGACAGGTGAAAATACGCACTGGTGATTTAATCCACATCACATAAAAAGCCTGATTTGCTTGGACGTTTTTTCCTGTTGAATGAAGTATGCTGTTTTTATTTGAGCTTTTGTATGTAGCCAAAGAACTTCTAAAGTTGAATTAATACTCACTGCACACAGAGTTTTACTGCCTCTTTCAAACAGGGAACTGCCCTGCCCTGACTTTTTAATGTGGCATAGTGATAATTGGCAGAGTGTGGTGGCAGGTTTACCCAGCTGGTCACCTGCACGGAGAACAGCTTTCCTATTAGAGTGAATCCATCCATGAAGGCCCTTTGAATGTGCTGCTTCTGCAGAGTGGGTGCTGGGCTGATGCATCCTGCTCAAACCCCAAATGAAGAAGCGCTTGGGTTATTTTTGATTCAAAGCAACAAGAGGGTGATAAGTGACTGCCTGTTCAATTGGAGCATATGCTTGCTGAGTTCTAATTCGTTTTTTGCTTTGGGACCAGATGCAGCATCCTAGTAAGTCCCAAATGTAACTGATCTTCAGAATCAGCTAGGGAGCTTTTTAAAAATACCAGTATCCTGACTTCCCACTCACAAATTTTGATTTATTAGATCTTGGTTAGTGTATAGAGACCTGCATTTAAAATAAGCTCCAGATAAATATTTCAGGTTTGGGGATTACTGCTCTTTATCAGTGGCTCATAGCCTTGGCTTGGGCTTAGGAGAGGGGAGGAAAATTCTGCTTGTAATTCATGTACATCCTCCACTCCCATGTGCCCTATACCCAGATGAAAACCATTGCTCATGACTACTTATTTATTGACTTGATGGGCATACTTTGGGGTAGCACTGCCTGCTAAAACTGTGAAAGATTAAATGCTAAAATGCTTGGCTCTTTGATAAGATACAGAACTCGGGCCACTGCCTCCCAGCTGCATGTGTCCTCCTCCGGATGAAGATGTTACACACTTCCTTCCTTAGCTATTTACTTTTAAGTCACATGGGCTTCAAGTCCAATGGTCTGTATCAGAAAATTACTCTAAATACTTGAGGCTAATATCAGTGCTTAAGCTTAACCCAAAAGCAGAATAGTGTGTAAAAATCAGAGATTTACTGTTTGGCAGTAGGGCTGTCTGGAAGGGCAATATTTGGGTATGAGAGGTCTGGGCTATGTTTAGAAGATTCTTTAATAATTAGTCATTAGTTCCAGAGCCCTGAGAGAGACATCCATGGAGTATGGGAATAAAGCACACAGTCAAGATATTGGAGCAAAGATAGAGAGAGGAGTGGCTGGGTTTCAGCCCAATACTTGGTAGGAAAAGCACCACATGCTAAAGAAAGTGGATGACCAGAAAGAAACGAACGAGGATACCGGAGTGAGGACACTTCAAGAACTAATTCTGCTTGTAGATCTAGCAGAGTTAGTTTTACACACTGCCCAGTAGAGTTCTTGGTTGCGGAAATCATAAATGACTGGATGGTGCTTTAAAGATGAAAAACAGTCTGTCATGCCCCCTAATTATAGTTTTACTACTTATACCTTTCCCCATAAAATGATCACATGGCAACATTAGGTATCCTCTGAATGTCTTGTTTTCATCTGGCCAGTACTGATCATCCTTTTCATTTAGTAATGGCATTCTGCTTTTCTCTGAGGAGTTATCCCTTTCCTGGAGATATTATACTCTAATGGTTACTGTGATGGGCATGTTACTAGTTAGACCCATATGATGCTGAGTAGTGCTACTTAGTAATATTATATGACCCCCTAACTTGAGCTAGTTTTCTAGGTGTGGGAATCCTGCCTTACAAGGCAGGAACAAAAGCCAGAGAAACATGGCGTGTGAATGGGCAGAAAACCATTCTGCACGCACACCAATATTTATAGAGTTAATCTGCTTCTAAACTGCACTCCTATCACAAAGTAAATTTCAGTTTCTATGAGTATTGAATGGTAAAGTCACCCCTCCCTATACAAACAAGGAATTGGGCTTAAAACCATTTAGACACCCAGCTCTCAGCAATATAGGCATTAGACTACAGCAACAATGGAAAAAGCTCCTTCTTTTATTCCCTATTTTCCTAGAGCAATGAATTCATATAATGCCATTTCGACATTGTAGAGACAAGTTTATTAAAATATGAATTTATGGCTACTTTGTCTTTTATGTTGGTCCATTTAGCATAATAGTTGCAATTGACCTAGATAGCAGAAAGTACATTTTATTCTAAGTATTTGAAATTAAAATAGATTGAATGATTTTCTTGTATATATCATTGTTGAAGTTTTGTTACGCTCTGAATTAATACAAATAGCAGTCCTAACACAACTGGATGCACCTAGCATGTATTATTGGATTTATCCCAAGATGCTTTTTTATAATTGGGCATTTCTATTCGTGTAACTGAAAGTTTTTAATGTTTTAAAGTCAGAGTGATTTAAAAATCAAATGCAGTAAAATAACCAACAAAGGAGGCAAGGCAAGAGGTTGTGGAAGCCTGTAAAATAAGAATTTGGTAACTTTTTGAAGTGTGTTTTGACAGCATAGATCAACAGCCATAAAACGTGCATGCCTTTTAATCCAACAATCCCTCTTCTAAGATTTATTCTAAAGATATACAAAAATAGGTTTACAGTTGTTCATATGAAAAATAATGCAATCATTAATAAATAACAATACAAGAATAAACTCTGTGTTTCTCATACTCACAACTGTAAATCTACCTTTGTCCAACCCTGTAATTAAAGATGTGCATAAATTTTGGGGTAAATTTTGTTTATTTCAACATCTTTGATATAGTAAACAAGTAGAAGTAACTTAAATATCATACTAGAAACTTAGAATCATAAAATACTGTATACCCAAACTATCAAAGACTAGGTATAGTTTAAATCAGCATTTTACATAAATTTTTTACTTTACATTGTAAAGCAAATATGGAAAACCACACAAAACAAATGCAACTTAATGAGTTACTGCACGTTGAACCCCACCGTGAACTGTCCCACCTCCATCACAACTTCTCATTTCCATAAATAACCGTTATTCTGACTTTTATAGCATGTCTACCATTTTCTTGTATCTTTTTTAGTTGTATCATCCAGGTGTTTATTCCCAGACATTATAGTTCAGTTCTGCTGAATAAAACCAAAATGCAAAGTGATTTGGTGTGTCTTTCAAGCTTCTTATAATCTGCATATTTTCTTTTGTGTCTTGCATTTTTTCTTTTCCATAAATTTTTTTATTTTTAAAAATATATTTTATTAATTATGCCATTATAGTTGTTCTATTCCCCCCTTCATTCCCCTCCACCCTGCACACCCCTCCTCCACATTCCCCCCCTTTAGTTTATGACCACCTGTCTCAAGTTCTTTAGATTCTATATTTCCCATACTATTCTTGCCCTCACCCTATCTATTTTCTACCTACCGTCTATGCTACGTATTTTCTGTACCTTCTCCCCTCTTCTCCTCCTCCCACTCCCCTGTTGCTAACCCTCCATGTGATCTTCATTTCTATGGTTCTGCTCCTGATCTAGCTGTCCTCTTAGTTTGCTTTTGTTTTAGGTGTGGTTGTTAATAACTGTGAGTTTGCTGTCCTTTCACTGGTCATCTTTTTTATCTTCTTTTTCTTAGGTAAGTCCCTTTAACATTTCATATAATAAGGGACTTCCACCAAGATGGAGGCATGGGTGGAAGCACTGTACCTTCTCACACAACCAAGTTTAAAAACAACAAAGTTTTAGCAACAAAAACGCAGCCAAACCACAGAAAATCGAACTACATGGAAGTCTGACAACAACGAACTCTTCAGCCAGACCAGTAAGAGGGGCAGAGCCAGCAGCAGAGCAGAGTTGGGCAGGAAAGATCCATATAATTTATATTTGAAGACCCTGGGAGCATTTGGACTTGTAGTGTTTTCTGGTCTAGATTTTGTAGGTTGCATGTTATGGTACACTTCAAGTTATTTTTCATGCTCTGTATTTCCTGCAAACTGGCAACTGGTTCCGGAGGGTTAGTAAAATTCGTGTGTGATCGTGGATTTATCATTGGATATTTAACTCACAATTAAATATCATGTGTTAGGTAGACCAAAATGCCAGTCTACTGGGAACGGTGTGCTGTTTCATGAAGACATGCAGTGTCAGACAGCTTCACATTTTAGTGTGTTTGTAGCTGTTGATAATCGCATTTACAGCTATTAATTATTGGGGTTGTAAATTAGCTATATTCTAATTCTATCAAATCTTTCAAAATTTATTAATTGGAAAAACTATTACAAAGACATGATTTACCTTACCTGCTGTTTATTTGGTAGCCATGCGACTCTATTTCTAGAAACCTAATCATGGGCAGGTTTCGTTATTGGTCAGTTTTAAAGAGTATTATCTATTTTCCCTTATATTTTTAGTCCAGTTTTCTAAAGGAAACTATCAATGTGTCTCTAGTCATTTTGACTATTTGAAGCTCTTTCTCTAGTATATTTCTTAGGAAGATCTCATAAGAAAAGTAATCTATTAGCTCTTACATGTTGATAATAGTTTGTACCTTTTATGGAAAGTTAGTTTTGTTGGGTAGAAATCATTGGCTCACATTTTCTCTCCTTGAGTCCCTTAAATATGTTTTTCCATTTTTAATGACATAAAATATTGTGTTGAAAAGTCAGATGATTAATTTTCTATCTTAATATGTAATATACTACTGTTTTTCCAAGAATTTTTTTTTGTTTCTTTTTAAATTTAAGTGTTGGAACTTTACTGCAATATGTCTTATTGTCCATCATTTTGGACTAATATTCTGAAGCACATAGTATGTGCATCAAATCATTTTTTATCTTAGAAATTTTTCTGATTGTAGTTTTTAATACCCACTGTTTCTTTGCGTGAAATTGAGTTTTTCTTCAAGGACTCCTGTCTAAAATATCTGTGACTTTCTTTCAAGCCAAGTCTATCCCCTTTTTTCTTTTTAGATTTAAAAAATGCAAAACTTTTTTACCTTCTATTTTTTTCTTAAATCAAAAAAGTATTTATTCAGCCCTGTGTTTGTTCTTATTTGAATTCATTTTCTAGCTGTTTTTCTTTTATTTTAAATTCTATTCTGATCATTTTTTAGAATTTTGAGTTCTGATTTATGTTTTTCTTTCTTTTTTTTGTATTATCTCTTTAATGTCATGAAAGAGAAGACTAAGTTTTGATCTATTTTGTAGTCACATCTTTCTTGGCCCGTAGGGATGTTATTCTGCTCCTTATTTTCTTTTCCCTTAAACTAACTTTGCATGGGATTTGGCCTTGATACTGATCTCCTATTCATTTTTATGCAAATTCAGTTTTCCTGAACATTACCCTGAGGTTCAGGGTAATGTTTTTAACTCCACAGATACTCCTCTGCTATTGTTTTTGTGCAATGCTCCAAACTAGGAAAACTTTGTCATTTTCATGCTTGGTTCAGTTTCTACTCCCATCCGTTCTCTCCTGAGTGTTGGGGGGGAAGCTGGAAGACTGGACTCCAAAGAAGTACTGGTGCCTTTATACTGGTTCCAGAAAACCCTTCTCCCCTCAGTCCTCTCCCCCCTCCCCTCCGGCTATTGTTAGATTGTTCTTAGTTTCTGAAACAAACAAACAAAAAAAGAAGTACTGGTGCTATCTCTGGATTATGAGATTAAAGTGTCTCATGTTTCAATCTTTCTCATTTTTTCAAAAATAACTTTTTACTGTGAATAACAGAACTTTACTTTTAAATGCAAGTGTAGAGCAGAGTAATTTTAATAGCAAATCTCCAATCTTTCAACTTAAGCTGATTCACCCCTTTCATAAAACGGATGTTAATCAAACCCCTACTGTATGCTGCTCACTTGGACTTTACTGGCAAACAAAGCAGATATGGCACTTAGAAGTCTAATGCCAGCTGGTTGGAATCCTCAAGTTCTTCACAATGATATTTATCAGGTCTACACAGCCAGTGTTATTGATGAAAATCAAGTTCTTGCATTGTTACAAGAAAAAGGGTTTCCTGAGACCTACATGGGAGGATGGGGTTCTGTGGTAAGTTTTATCAACGATGCAAAATTAAGGGGGTTCCCCCCTTGATTCCCGATGTCCCATCTCTGTCTGTCTTGTTATGGAAGAAGTCCAACCTTATCCTCAGCAAGACCAAAGCAAAAGCCAGTGTCCAGAGTTTCTGTTCTATATCAAAGTCCAGGACAGTCCAGCCTCTGTTTCCAGCTTCAGTCCATTGCTATGGTGTGGTATTCAGGCTCACTCCTGGAGCCTGAATGGGAGTCCCCATGGCCATGGGCCACATGGCCATTAGGGCCACATTGTTATGCAGAAAACAGGTGTGTGAGCACATGGTGCAGGTATTGTTCATGAGAGAGAGAGAGAGAGATTAGTCCACTTAGAGCCCATGCAGTCTGTCACAGGGCCACAGTAGTTGCTAGACCTTGTGGTTACATGCTCCCAGGAAAGAGAGCATGCAAAACAATGGGGCAAGTGCATCACTAGGTAGACAAGAGGGAGTGAGAGAGAGAGAGAGAGAGCACAGGCTTCTTTGTTCTGCTGGGAGTATATATTTTAGGCTTAGACAATATCAGAAGATTTTTCAAAATGACTAATCAACTTCCCAAGTTTTTGCAGGCTTGGGTGGGGGTGGGCCCTTAGACTGACAGACCTCTATGGTCCAGTGCCTACCTCTTTGCCCCTCTACCCCCAATAATCTGGTACTATGGGGGTCGAAGGTAAGAAAAAAGAGTTCATCTCTTTGGCAGAGAAGTGCTGTAATCCTCTAGACTCTGAAGCTGTAGCTTCCAGTCTAAGTGAGCTTATGCTCACCAGTTTTTCAAACTCAATGTCTAAGTCCCATTGCTCCCCTTGCTTTTATTAATAATTAGTTAAATACCACCTGTAATGCTAGGACCTATTCTAACAGAATGTTGTCCTACTGGTAAGTTTAAGGATTTTCACATAAGAAGATCATTTGGTCACTGTTGCTTTTATTTATCTAGTTTTCTGACAGTCCCTTCAGGCATGTATTACTCAGTACCCTTTGATGGCATTTTCCTCATTTCAGACTCTTTTGAAATAGTCCCCCTCACTGTTATCATCTCTTTCCAGGTGCTGTTGATGTTACCTCTTTACATTAGGGTTTAACTCCCTATGGAAGCGGATTATCTAAAGAAAGTTGTTTCATTTTTCCTGTGAGGAAGGTTTATATTTCTACCATGTTCTTAAACTACAGTATAACACTTCACTTTTAAAATAGTCCTACACTACTATTTATCTGGATTCCAGGTGATTAATTTTTGGTGGGTTAATATGTTCTGTAGTATACTGGATAAGTTCTTATGCTCTAAAGTATGTTCTGCATGAATTTAATGTATTCTTTAAAATAAAACTTAAAAGAATAATTTCTGTTTAAAGAATCAGATATATAGCATGTCTGAGTAATTACATAAGAACACATGGGACAAATATGGATGATTTTGTAAAACCAGCTCATGGCCATGAAGTTCCTTTTGTGGTGAAAGTTCTCATTCACAGGTGCAAAAAGACTGGAGACAAAGACAAATCACTTTATCCATTTTACATCTTGACTTTAAAACTGATAAAAGATTAAAATAAATGGGTATAAAAATCCTCTGCTAGTTTACAATTTAAAAATGAAAGATGATGCTGTGAACCAAATAATATTTAACCTAGAAAAATATACCGTTGGCTAGAGTCCTTTAGGAATCAATTGGAGGGAAATAATAAGACAACAATTAGTAGTTAGGTATTGTAAACCTAAACTACTAAAATAAACAATAATAAAATAAACCTTCAGTTATTTATATTCAATAGCAATAGTAGGTCACAGAGTCTAAAACTTGAAACAATCAGCTGTAATTTTTCATATGAAAATTTTTCATAACATCTTTTTGCAACCTCTATACATGCAAAAATTGTTCTGATGCATCTACTTAACACATTCAGGCTTCTGGCCTAAAGCATTCATTTTTCTGACTAACCTTGAAACCAAGGAATGTATCCCACAACTTACTTTAATGTTTCCTTCTATTGCCAAATTCAACCTTATAGAATGTGCTTTTATATATATATATATATATTTTACCATAGGCTGTCTACTTCTGAGAATGAATAATTGAATATTTTTTGTACCTTATTTTTAGGACCAATCTGAGTGCTTATAAGATAATCTCTGTTAACTGCAGGGAATCTGGTTTTCTCTTTTCTCAGCTGTTTTCCTGTGAGCTCACCCTAGGGCCACTGATATCAAGAAGCTGTTTATCTGTTGATTGCTAGGCATATATAGAAAATCTAAAATGAAACCTAAATCTGAAATACAATAATTACAAAAAAAGCATATCATCTGACTTAAAAAATGGGAAAGGACCTAGACACTTCACCAAAGGAGGCTACATGGAAGGCAATTTAACACATGCCATTTTACCATCACCAGCCTTTGTGGAAATGAAAACTGAAATTATGCCATGATGTGACATGCTACACATCTATTGGAACAGCTAAAATAAAAAGTACTGTCAGTAAGTGCTAGCACGTTTGTAGAGCAAATGGAACTCTCAGGCAATGCTGGTGAGTATGCAACATGGTACAGCAACTCTGGAAACCAATTTGGCATTTCTCTGCTAAAATTACACATGTACTTAATATATGTACCAGAAATCCTACTCCTCAATATTTACTATGGAGAAATAAAAGCTATGTTTATGCAAAAAACTCATACTCAAATGTTTATAATAGCTCCATGGATAATTTTCAAAGAGTGGAAAGAATCTGAGTGTGCTTCAGTGGGTAGACTGATGAACTGTGGCACATCTCCACAATACTACTCAGCAATAAAAAGGAATGAAATATTGACGCACACAACAATTTGGATGAATCTCAAAGACATTAAGCTATGTGAAAGAAACAAGTCTTGAAAAGTTACATACTATATGATTCCACTTCTATCACATTTTGTAAAAGGCAAAATTGCAGTAACAGAAAACATCCATGGCTGCCAGGGTTGGGAAGCTTGTGTGGCTAAAAAGGGAAGGAGTGAGAATAATTTGGACATTTAGAATTATTTTTTACTCTGATTTTGTGGTAGTTGCATGAATCTGTACACATATTAAAATTCATAGAAATGTACACAAGTCAACTTAATTGTATACTTAAAAAAATAAAGAGTAAAACATGAACCCATAGGACTCAAGATATGTGTGTCAAGTATTTCCTTTGAGTAAATATGAACTTTCTTAAAAACATCCTGTAACAATTTACCAGGTGACTTTATAATGGGAAAGGGAGGTACCTAGACCTTCCGGGGATTACTGGAGGCCAACTTTTAATATCCTGCTATTATTAGAGATCTGGACATCTATGCTGCATGAATCATTATAGGACCCTATGGAGGTCAAGGACAGTTTGGGTCCAGTGTGTCTCCTAGGGTAGTGTGTAGCAAAAGACCACACTGAAGTTATTTCACCATTCTCAAAATATTTAGTAGAAATATATTGTGTACTTAGTACCCACATAGTTCATACATTTATTTCTGACTGATACAGCAATGCCTATTAAAATACAATGTCATTGTCTTCACTGATCATGATGTAACAAGGGCCAGCCTCTTTGGGGTCCTTCAACTTCAATTTTTATAACCTCAGTCACATGCCCTAGTGCTTTGCTTTCTCTTCAGTCTCTTGTCATATCTCTAGTTGGTATATGACCTTATGGAAAATACTGATAGAGAAGATCAGGTTCATCATATCCATGTATATCCTTTCTGCGCCCCCCTCTGGATCTTGGATCATGAAGTCCTCAAGTTCATGGTTGGTCTGAAATGCAATACCTTCCATGAGCTGCTTTGTTGTTATTGGTGAAAGGGGTGGTACATTTTTAAATCCAACTCTTGTAACTGTTCCTGGAAAGTCAGCTGCGAAATTTCTAAATGTCAATAAATTTACTTTTTGTTACAAGAGAAGGGAGTAGTGCATCTGTTCTCATCTCTTGATTAGCAGAAGCTGCTGTAAAAGTATCATATCAATGGTCTGCATCCATGGAGCACTGGCTGGGTTGCCTTCCCACACTGTGGCTGCATCTCTCCAGCTCTGTAGGCTCTTCTGGCTCTAGGCAAAATTTGCCTGCAGGCTGCTAGTTATGGGGCCAGAGAAAGAAAAATCTTAACAGCAGGTCCAGACTGTGCTACACGCTGCCTTGCCATTTGATTCCTTGTATATTTCAATATGTCTCAGCACACCCAAATATACAGGGCAGGGCAAAGGTAGGTTTACAGTTGTTTGTATGGAAAAAGACATGCAGGTTATGTTTATTATAATAGCTTTGTTAACTCTGTGTTTTGTGTACTCACAACTATAAACCTACTTTTGCCTCACCCTGTGTAATACTCCCCATCAGTTATGGAAGTCATCTAAACTATTTGCATACAGTTGTTCATTAAATTCACTTAGAAACTCATCAAGTATCTTCCTGTTCTATATTTCATTTTAGCTTACATTTCCAGAGTATTCTACATACTTTCCTTTATACAGGGGTAGGCAAAAGTAGGTTTATAGTTGTTCATATGGAAAAAGGCAATAACTAATAAATCATAATACAAGAATAAACTCTGTTTTGCATATCCACAACTGTAAACCTACTTTTGCCCTACTCTGTCTTGGAAAGGTCTGTGGCCAAGAGAGATGCTGTGTGGAGCCTCTGACAATCACTAGTAAGATCCCTAGTGTTTTGGAATAAGTCATGTCATCTTCTGAGGATAGTGCAAAGGCAAGAAGTCCAGCCTTTGTTAATATAACAAGAATAATTTGTGTGACATTGATGTAACCTGGCAACCAAGGAAAGTAGACTGGAATGAACATGCATGAACAATGATGGCTTGACTGTACTAGTCAGTGTCAGGTGGGGGTAGACACCATTGAGTGAACATGTGCACTGTGTGGCCATCCCATTCAAAATGATTGAGTGAGTAGAGCAATGAATTTGCATCGGATTTTGCCTTGAGCTTGAACATTCCTTCATGAAAACTATTTGGATGATTCAGAAGGCCACAGCTATGGACAACTGGTAACTGGCAGCTTCATTTCCACAACATGCCTGCTCATGCATCACATCTTATACAGAGTTTTTAGTGAAACATCAAATCAGCCAGGTGACTCACGGCCCAGATTCGGCACCCTGGGACTTCTGGTGTTCCAAAAATTAAAATCACCTTTAAAAGGGAACAGATTTCAGACCATCAATGCAATTCAGAAAATACAATAGGAAAGCTGATGACAATTGGTAAAACTGTGTTAGGTCCCAAGGTACCTACTGAGGCAATTGGGACTGAGGCGTTATTGTCCTATGTACAGTGTTTCTTGTATCTTCTTCAATAAATATCTCTATTTTTCATCTTACACTGCAAGTTACCTTCTGGACAGGCCTTGTATACTCTCCATTTGAAAGCAAGTTCTGTGGATGTGACCATGAAAAACTGAATACTTGCTAGCAGACCCAGCTTCCAATGATATGAACAACCATTGCCTGACTGCTTCTCCTTCAACCCCCATTTCATGAGGAGTTGCTTATCATGAGATAATGGGGATGAAAAGTGAGAGAATAATATGTTTCTCAGGCATTGGCCAGTAGTTGATGCTTTACATCCATGCCCAAGAATTTCCCCAAAAGATTGATTTCCAGTTGAGCATATCTGTGGATGTTCCATTTGGCTGTCTACTCCATGTGGCGAGAACTGCTGCCGGAGGTGTGCATTACCCTGCTTCAGGAGCTACTGCTAATGGCTTGGCTGATGAGGAGATTGTAAAGATCCTGATAGAAAAATTGATGACAAGGAGGTTTCTGGAAGTATGTAAATAGACCTCTCAGATTGGGAATTTTTATGACCCATATAAATACCACCAGAGTGCATTTTTTACTAAACTCTTAATAACATGAAGAGTTGTTTTAGGATGTCAGCTTCTTCCCCTGATCCCACCTCCACTCCTCATGGATTCTGATGCTTGTTCAATGAGTCTATGTGGTAAGTGATCAGCCTCAGAGATGAAGCCTGTAGCAGTTGCTCCCAGTGTCCTGCTGATAATGCCATGGACCCTAACTTTTTCAGGGTGTTTAGATGACTTCAAATGGATGACAACTGCATGTGTGTCTAAACAATATTTTTCCTGGCTTTTGTTTTACTTTTTTTGTCATACATGCATCACACCAGAATTTCTTGGAAATTAATATCACTTGGAGTAGACTTCAGCCAATGACTGTGGAGGACTTATGTGTAAATAAATAGCTCCCTGATACTAAGATGGATCAATTCTGAGATATGTGTTTTACACTTTTTCTCAGAGTGTCTTCTTAAATTAAGATCCACTTGCCCACTGTGGTAGCTGACTTTATAATAGCCATTATTAACTACCATTTTCCCCCTCCCTGTGTCACTTTACCATTCCACTTCTTGGTTATTCTGCATCTCCTAAATAAACCACCTGCATCGTGACCAGTTTATTATCTCTTTCCAGTGCAGCTGGGGCTGCTGTGGCTCCTGCTACTTCTGGGTGGCCAACTGTCAAACAACAGAGGCCAAAGATAAATCTACAGTGTCACCATTTCTTGTGGATTCCAGCAAAGTCCCTCATAAATGATGATTACATTAGACACTGTCCACCTTAGAAATGTATTTTTATAGAGTAAAAACAGATTCCTGGTAGATAATTGCCCTCTAAACATAAAGCCCTCCTGTCAGCATCGTATGGAGGACTTTATGGAATGTGTCATCAGTTGACATGGTATTCACACAATGCTTCTGACCAAGGGCACACTGGAATTAAAGCAGTGGCTCACAACCCTAGAATTTGTTAGTCTTATTTTGTTTCCCACTAACAAGAAGGAGTCAGATTAATGTTAGAGTAAAATGTATTGCTTAAGACTTATTTATTTCATCAGCTGGAAGATAATATATCATGAGAGATAGGGATACTATCCTAAAAAGCTCATTAATGTCTTATGCAGTGACCAGTCACTTTACAGCCAGAATGCACAGGTTGGAAACCAAAGGATGAAAATACATGTAACCATCCTAAAGAGTGTTTAATAACCCACTTCAAAGCTGAGTGTTTAATAACTCAGCTTTGGTCAATTTGATGGTCCTGGTGTCTGTCTCAAGGGAGAAATTTTTCCACCAGTGGACATAATCATGGTTTTACTTGAGTAGAAGTTGAGAATACCACTTTGGGTTTCTCCTTCATCTGAACCAATGATTGAAGAAAGACTCAGTGTGATTGACTGTAATTACCAAATAAAAATGTGGTTTGTGATATACAGTGAGGGCAAGGGAGACTAGTTGTAGCACACAGAAAATTCACTGAGACACATCTTAGTAGTTTCTTGCTGAGTTTTCCTGGTCAATGGAAAACTAGAGCCAGGTACTGGGAGAGATTAATGACCATATGGAATGGTCAGTACAAGTAGATGGTTGATCTACTTGTAAAGTAGATGGTTTCAGGATCAGCTACTGAAGCAGGGACTGAAACTCATTTGTCTTACGCTAGCTCTTTTTTCTTCTTATTCCTTATTAGAGGAATACTTTTATTCCTCTGCTATTTCCTTATTATCTTACGTGAAGAGCTATTGCTGACAGTTAATATTTTGGTTCCAAATGGGAATCTAACCAAATTGAAAGGATTTCACAATAACAGAGGGAATTGGTAAAAATTCTGTGTTTCTCATTTTGAGAAACAAAATTTTATTTGGAAAAAAGAAAAATAAGTTACTCTTAGGGGCAGAAATAGTAATATGTTGGATATTGTTTATAGTTTTTCTTAGAATATCCATACTTTTATAATTAATTTTTTAAAATATTTATTTATTTTTTAGAGAGAGATAGGGAGGGAGAAAGAGAGAGAGAAACATCAATGTGTGGTTGCCTCTTGCCTGCCCCCTACTGGGGACTTGACCCACAAGCCAGGCATGTGACCTGAATGGGAATTGAACTGGTGGCCCTTTGGTTTGTAGGTTGGTGCTCAATCCACTGAACCACACCAGCCAGAGCTATAATTAAGTTTTAAAAATCTCATATAGTCAATTTGAGTATGCAATCTGACCCTAGCAGATACATACTTTCAGAAGAAATATATGTGCATATCATTCAAAATGTTAAACTCCCCTTGAGATACGATACAGCTTAATATACTAGTTCAATGCTTTTCAAAATTTTTAGTTTTCAAAATTACTATCACCATGCTTTTGACCCCCTCTTTTCTATAGGAAATTGTTTATTGGGTTATCAGAGAGATTGTTTTGTTTTTATGGGTGGATTTCTTCTGAGTCTTTGATCATCTAGATTGCAGATATAGTAAGGGCAGGTTTCATGAATTATACAGATGTTCATAAAAGCACGTAGTTCAGTTATACACTTGGTAAGCACTAAATATTTTGGCATAACTTTCATGATCCTCAAAACATAATAATCGGAATATTAGGGGGAACAAACCTTGGAATAATGAACTTGACAGTTTCTCCCTTCAGTGTAGAATTTTGTTCGGTCTTGAACAAAAACCCATGTCAGGGAAAAAACCTTGTTGTTTAGAAACACTGGCCTCTGATGTGGAGTATCTTTGTCAAGTGACATGAACATGTACAACCTGCAGTGGTCTCGAAGAAGTCCAGAACATGATGACTGTACTTAATCGTAAAGCTTATTTGAATATGCAGAGAGGAAAGGAAGAGTTCAGTACAGGAGGAACGTCTCATGGTTTGATGATTTGTTTCTTTACTTAGTCATTTCTTTTTCTTCCAGGACCTGGAGTGTGATAAATACATCCAAGTAGAATGAACTGTTCATGATCCCCTTCAAGTTTTGTTCTGTTTCATTTTGACATAATCCCACTAGTCTTGAAACTCTTCCTTACTTTCTGGAACAAAACTATATACTAAGTTAGCATTATACTTTCCATTGACTATTCTTAAAATACTTCTTTAATAGGGAATAGTGCTATTTAGATATTAATGCTTCTAGATCTTTCATTGAAAATCTCTCTCTCTCTCTCTCTCTCTCTCTCTCTATATATATATATATATATATATATATGAATTTATATCATTATTTCTAACTGAAATAAAATATCACAGATTCTTACTCATTTGGCATTTCTCATTGATAATTCATTCTCCCTCAGAAAACCTAGGCTATCAACAACATCAATACATTTATTCATTTACCTGATCCTAAAATGCCCTTAAAAACAACTGCAGAATTGCTATACCAATACCACACTACCCACAACAACCAATAATCAAAGTCTAAAATTGCTTTGAGTTATTTTTGTCCTTAAAGTATATCCAAATAGTTTACTTAGTTACAGCATATACATTTGTGTTACTGTGTTGTGGTAGCTGGCTTAAAAACTTACTATGTTCAACACTTATTAATTTGATAGCAGATGAGCTTATTTGTTTCTATTGCTATTCTAAAAAATGGAGGGTTTGTACTTTTAAACTTTTTGAGTTAGTTTTTAGAATATGTGAAACATTAACATGTTTTCAAAAGTCAAAACTTTTTGAGTTAGTTTTTAGAATATGTGAAACATTAACATGTTTTCAAAAGTCAAAACTGTATAAGAGAGTTTACCTCTATTCCTTATTCCTCCATCTTTTCCTCACTCTTGCCCTATAGGGGACCATTTACCTAAGTGCCTTATTCTTTATATTTATATTTTTTGGTTGAAATAAATGAACAAAGGGCATATGTAACTTTTCCTTGTGCACAAAATTAGCATATTATTTATGAATTTTAAAATCTGGGCTGCACTGCTGTTTATGTACTTTTTTTATTTTTAATGCTCTCCATATGTGATTTTTTTCCCTATCCATTTGAAACTACCTTGTGCCTTTGCTGATCCTATTTATACTTGTTATTTTCTCATTCCCTTCTGCTCCTCATCAGGAGATGGCTTGAATTTTCTGCATTTATTGGTATGAAAATGTAGGGTTTTTTGTTTTATTCTTTCAGCTTGTTGAAAATATAAATGCATTATAATGTAGAATGTTCCCTGGATTCTTGAAGCAAATCTTATTTGGTCATTAGTATGTTTTTAAACCAATTTCTGAATTGCTGTTAGGATTGTAAACAATCAGAAATGAGGATCATCTATATTTATTTTGCATTGTCTCATTTGGTTATGAAATCAAGGCAACATTAGCCTCATAAAATCAGTTTTGGCAAGTTCTTCTTTATATTTTCTGGAACATTTAGAATAATAAATAGGCTACCTGTGACTTGGAGATTTGGTAAAATTTATGTGTAAGCTGTATGGTAGGTGCTTTCAGTGTTGAAGGATTTTAGATTTCTCTTTCAATACTTTAAATATTGTAATTCATATTTTCTATTTCTTTTAGGCAATTAAAATTTTATTTAAAATTATTTTATCTTATTTGTAATATGTTCAAATACTACTGGCATATAAACAATTATCTACTATAATTACTGTGGTATTCTATTTTTACTTAATCAGTTTTGCTAAAGCTTTACCTAGTTCATTTAATTAAAAAATATTCTCTAATGTTTCTTTGTTTCCTGTTTCATTAGTTTCTGCTGTTGTATTTATTGTTTTTTTTAGCTTATTTTTTCTTGGGGGTTTATCTGTTGTTATTTTTCTCAATTTCTGAGTGAGGCACTCATTTATTTCTAATATTTGTTTCTAATATTGAACTCTTAGGCTACTGATTTCCTTTAACTTGTAATTTTCTTGAGTTATGATGTTTTGGTTTTATTGTTATTTAGTTCTAAACATTAAGTTTTCATTATGATTTCTCCTCTGATGCATGAATTGGTTAGGGGTAGGAGAATATGGGTATGTGTGCATGTGTCTGTGTTTGCTTACAAATATAGTAATTATTATTTTTTCAAAAAGATTTTATTTATTTATTTTTAGAAAGAGGGGAAGGAAAGGAGAGAGAGAGTTAGAGAAACATCAGTGTGTGGTTGCCTCTCACGTGGCCCCCACTGGAGACCTGGCCTGCAACCCAGGCATGTGCCCTGACTGGGAATCAAACCAGCGACACTTTGGTTCATAGCCTGCACTCAATTCACTGAGCTACACCAGCCAGGGCTATAGTAATTATTTTTGTTATTGATTTGTAATTTTATTGCATTGCATTACAAAGAAAATGTTCTTTAATATCAGTTCCTACCTTGTAACTCTGGCTTTTGTTAATTTTTATTTGATAAATAAAAAAATTAAGATTAGCTTTGAATTACTAATTAGCTGCATATATTTTTAAAGATTCTATTTATTTTTATAGAGAGGAGAAGGGAAGGAGAAAGAGAGGAAGAGAAACATCAGTGTGCGAGAGTAACATCAGTTGTCTGCCTCTCACATTTCCCCACCTGGGGACCTGGCTTCAACCCAGGCATGTACCCTGAACAGGAATCGAACCAGCAACCTTTCACTTTATGGGTTGAGGCCCAACCAACTGAGCTACACCAGTCAGGGCATAGATGTACAATTTCAATAAAATTTTCATGTTGAAGGAATGAGTATACTCATCAGTATAATTTGTAATTCTCAGTGACATAACCCTAATATGTTATGAATTGGAAAAAATACCCTATTTATTAGAGCTAAATTTGGGACTGGGAAATTTTCTGACATTTTGATTGCCTACTACATTTCAAACACTCTGTTACATTGCCTCATGAAATTATTTGTAAAAACCTAAAAGTATATGGTATTACCTCATTCAGGAACAGTAATTAATTGTCCCATAGTCATACAGTTAGGAGACTTGGGTGTTAAGTATGTCTGCTGACTTTCTAGAGCCCTAATACTATTTTGCTATTAATCCAAATTGGTCCCCTGACTCATAATTCAATGCAAAAGACCTCTTTCTTTATTGATTTGTAAATAATTAAAACCCCATAAAAATGCAAATATAACCTAGAAAACACAAAAGTAATGAGATATTTGCATGGGTGGGAAACTCTTTTACCAATGAGTAAATAAGCACAGAAAAGTAATTTTTCAAGAGAATAAATATGGTATAAAATAATGAGAAATCAGCTTATATTATGTTTTTAAATTAAATTATGATTACATGTGATTGGTAAAATATCAAAACAATAGTTTGTAAAATTTTGCAAAAGCAATTGCCTCACCATCTCCATAATGCAGATGAGGGTGTGAGTATACAGGGGTATATTAAAATTATTTAACTTTAGACTAAATTTTCACTATACTATTGTATTGTCTGGATTCACATTTAAAAAATAAGTTATATATGTATAAGTTCATATATATATATATATTTTATGTGGCTAACACTGGGCAAAATGGTCAATATGGGAATTTGGTGTTGACATTTCATTTGTCTTTTTGTCCTAGTGCTTTATGTTCTCACGAGGAAACACATTCTCCCCCGAGGTTTCAGTGTCCATATTTTAAAAAAGGTTCTTGCAACCTGCACACAAAGTGAGACTTACCCTATTAGTCTCAGGCATTGTGCAATGCTATAATAGAAGAAGACTTAGTTTTTTACTTTGTTTTTGATCATCTACCTTTTATTTTAGTTCAGAGATTGGTGTATTGTTCAAGAATATGTTTCTTGCTTTATATCCAGCTATTATTCAGCAAATGAAAATGTTGCTCATGGACCATTTCTGTCTGCACCACAATATGGCGTCACACTGTGATACTGTCAGTAGGAACTGTGAGGAGGTCAGTGAGTAAAGTCCGAACCAGGAACCTTGAAGTCTGTTATATGAGCATCTGAGACGGCTTCCCCCAAACCTGGTGAACCCAAGCAGGCTAACTGTAGTTACGCTTGGGGTCCCCTACCTGTGGCGATGCCACGTTGGGTGGATTTGTAACTTTATTGTATTTTGGTTACTCTCTTAGCAACAGGATTTCTCTTTTAGCTTTGGCACATTTATTCCTATTGCATTCATTTTCATGAAATCCTCTTTGTTATTAATCAGCACATGTCAAAATCTTACATTTGCAGCTAGCTTCTGAGTTTTTGAGCAATATAGATAATTTCCTACTTAAAAATTTCAGTAGAATATTGAGAAGGCACCTCAAATTCAACACCTCAAAATCTGAGCACTTAGCCTTTACCAAGCCATCGACAATGCTGCTCCAGCCAGAGACATGCAAGCTGTCTTTGACGGATCCCTCTTCACTACCCAACGCCCACTCTCCTTACTGGAATGTGGTAACTGTAGGAACCAGGGCTGCATGTGAATTATTTACTACTGCGGCCTTAGTCACCATAAAATTAGCCCATGGTGGAGATCTTCTGAAAAATAATTATAGAACACATTATTAGTAACCTTGACTCTATAATCAGATAACCCTGGGTCAGATCCTGGTTATGGGACTTACCAACTGAGTTGATTAATGCTGTACACCCATTTTGTGGTCCTTTAATAAGTCAAAATGTTCTCTGCCTTAGAGGATTGTGTTAATGAATCATTTGGACAATGCTTGTTAAATATTTGGCAACTGGTAAGCATTCAATTAGGTTTTTTTTTAAATCACAAACTTTGGGGACTCCTGCTAGAAGTAGTTTATGTTCTTTATTTTCATGGTCTAATTCCCTAAACTATTGAACAATTCTTAAATTCTCAATGGTTTTAAATGAAAGTCTAATACATTAGTGCTTTTTCTAGTTATCTGGAAGATAGAGTATCTATGCATTAACATGGAAAGTTGATTGTAAATAATGTTTCTTGGAAGTATTTAGCTTGAAGCTGGCATTTCATCTTATAGAATTACTCTTCTCACTGGGAAACAAACACTATTTCTTAGCTTTCAGTGTAAAATAATATAGATTTTTATGTGAGATATATTGTTTGTTCGATGCTAAAATAAATATATAAAAGACACAAGGAAAGCATTTATTATGAAATTTACACTGATTCAGGGGTCACACATTCACATGTATCAAACCCATGGAACATTCAAGAATAGTTGATTGAGTGGGTTCAAGTAACCTACTATATATATGTACTGACCATTTTTTCTAAGATACCACTTAAAGAATTAAAATGAATAAACAAGGTACAAACACACTAAAATAGGGTACAAGGGGAGATAATCAGTGGATAGAAGGTGTTTATAATTTTTCTAAATGTGGAAAATAAAATAAAAAGGTAGAGAAATTCTACCTTTAACAGCCTAAAGTTCTGATAAAGATGATTGGAACAAAAGGAATTCCATTTTTTTGGGTGCAATTCAGAACAAGTACTACATAAAATGGAAAATGTAAAAAGTTATGAGAGGAAAACAGGAGAATTAGTTCCACGTCTGCATACAGCAGAGATACTGCCCCTATTTTTAGAATGACTGAAAGCCAGATGTTTAATCCACAAAAGAAAAAAAATAAACTTTTTATTTTTAAAATGAATTGAAAAAGTTACCTGCAAAGAATCAATATAGTTTGTACAAAGTCTCTTTATTCTTAGAATTTAGGGGTACACCAGGAGAATTACTTTATTCTACAAAGAATAAAGTAATTCCTTTATTCCTTTATTCTAGAAAGAGGTTTCAAACCAATAAATACCACCAAAATATAAAGAGCTCATTTTATGTTTTTCACTTTTTTCTTAAATGTGAATGATCATGGATCATCAATGTGAAAGAGACATACAAATAAAAACCAATGTCTCAAATATTCCACAGTATTCACCTAGTGTCATTTATATACTGGGTCTCAAAGAATATTTATTGAATGAATAATTCGCTAAATAAAATATTCAAAACTGAACAAAAAAACCCAAATGACTTCAGAAAAAACAGAAACTTGCTAAATCTTCTAACTGGAATCTTTAGAAAGATTCATGAAATGTTCTATGTATGAAACAAAAACAGTAGGTTATTAAAAAGAAACAGTGATGCCATTCACCAATTCATAAGTGTTACAGTCCATGAGATACGTAGAAATGTTAGAAGCCCATCACAGGTAGATCTATACTCTTTAACAATGGAAATTAAGCCCACAGAAGATACTATTTACCATAAGAATAGAATCAGATGAAAAAGAATTAGTGATTTAGAATTCAGAATACTTATTAGCAAAAAAAAAATCTGACCAAAGCTGGGGAAAAATATGAGAAAAATAAGTAAATATAGGAAATAAATGAAAATCCAATAACATACGTGTGTGATGGAGTCCAACTGAAGAAAGAGAGGATAAACTGAAGCGATATTTTCCAAAGTAATGAAAAGCAAGTAAAATGATTACAAATAAAAATATGCCTTGGCACATCACAGTAAAATTCCTGAAAATAAGAAATTACACACACACACAAAAAACCCCAGAAGAATTCCTAGAGCATTAAGAAAAATTATACTTGAGGCATTAATTTCATAGGGGAATAAAAATGATAACTGATTTCTTACAAGTACCATGGAAGAGAAAAATAATAAAATTACATATTTAAAATGGTGAAAAACAACTAATCATTAGAGAAGCCTATGACCAGAAAAAGCAATATTAAAAATAAAGACAAAATAAAAACATTTTAGACAATCAAAAACTAAGAGGATTTGTAGCCAGCAGACTTATTCTGAAAGAAATTCTTACTAAATAAAGTTCTTCATGGAATCAAAACAATGATCCTCAATGGAAGCAAGAAGGAAAAGAAAGAATAAAAAGCAAGGCAAAGGGTAAATGTGTTGGTAAATGAACATGAATGTTGACTGTAAAGCAATGATTGTAATTTCTTTTGAAGTTTAAACTAGTGAAGAACAAAACTGATGGTAAGAACCCAAAAGGTAGGAGGGGAGTAAATTGAGTAAATGCCTTAGCAGTTTCTTGCTTATTCAAGGAAGTAGTAATAGAATTCATATAGAATAGAATCTAGTCAATAATCTATGTTTAAATTTCTGGGGCAGACACAAAAGAATAGTAGTATAATTTATAAGTCAAAGAAATAGTAGAAGGAAATAGTTAATTAATAGATCAGAAAATAAAAGAGAAACAGCCTTGGCTGGTGTAGCTCAGTGATTGAGAACAGGCCTGCGAACTAAAAGATCACGGTTTGATTCCCAGTCAGGGCATATGCCTGGGTTGCAGGCCAGTTCCCAGCAGGGGCCAGTTCCCAGCAGGGGATGCACAAGAGGTAACTGTACATTGATATTTCTCTCCCTCTCTCCTTCCATTCCCTTCTAAAGATAAATAAATAAAATTAAAAAAAATTTTCAAAGAAAAAAAGTTAAGAAAAAGCATTGGAGAAAATAAGAAACAGATAACAAAAGAAAGACGGAATGAATAGATGGTAGAAAATTCTAGGTACACCAGCAATATCTTCATCTATAAATTAAATATATGATTATTTTAAAAACTTAGTTAGAAATACTATTGTATGTTCTTTGTAATTTTTGTGGCTCACAACAGATGCAATTTGTACATAATAAAGTTTGAAATAGAAGTATTAAAATTATGCAAACACAATACAAAAAAAACTACATAACTGCTCTGATGTCAGACAGGAAAGTGAAAAGGATTTTCAGAGAGAGTAGGTAATAGGTGCCTTAGCTCTTGAGTTCTTCGTCTTTCTCTTCCCTCTATTTTTTGCAACTGGAGGAAGTGAACTTGGACTTTTGTTCCTCTTACATCATAGTCTCCTGTTAGGATAGTGAATCTCAGGCCCAAGTTCTCTTTTCTGTGAAAGAATCCTTGTAATCTTAGTCTTCCACGATTTCTTTACACACATACGTATGTAAAATTTAGGAAATTGTATCTCTGATGCTTTCCTCTGTTTGTGTATGTATGTATATTTAATGCCCAAAACTGTTTATTATTTTTTTCTCTGTCTTTGAATTTCTGTTGTACCAACTCTTATCCCTCATCACAAGTAAAATGGGTGCCATCTTCAGCTTAGAGAAAGGACTAAAAGCATCAAAATGATTCAGAGAAAAGCATGATGATACTTTAAATAATGTTACAGTTTATAGTACTTTCTATTCTATGTATGATATTGGCATCTAATATTATTTTATTTTATATTTATGGTTTGAAGTCTTATTAAACCAAAATATTTGTTTTTATTTAAAAAGTTATGTAAATATCATTTCACAGTTTCAGACAACAAATAAAGCAAAAGTTTTGTTTTTTAGTCCAACCTCAACTTAAATGTGAAGAAGTTTATGTAACTAATTTGGACACATAGTCAAACCCGTTTGTCACTGGGAGACTGGCAATAGTAAAACTTAAATTTGTCCAGTTTTTGGGGTTTTTTGTCAGGAAGAATTGTATTCTGAAAATGAAATTCACGCTCTCATTATTTTTTTACACTCTTTCAGACACCAACCCTATGCCTTCATAAGGATCATTAATATGGATAAGTGGGATGGGGTGAAAAGAGTCATGACCTAAAAGTAGACCAGGTAAACCATGAAGTTCAATGCAGAGACAGTCCTTTACATCTATTAAGTGGTGAATATTTATTAAGGGGAATTTCACTTGTTTTACTCCTTCTGCAACTTACCATTTATATTGTGTGACCTTGGGCAAGACTGAAAATTTGCCTGAACCTAGGCTGACTTCTTTGTAATAGTTGAGGGTTAGCATGATATTAACACTTTCATGGTAAAGGCTGGAAAAAAGATAATGTTTATAAAAAATTTCTAATTTTTAAGTATTTTTATTTATTATTGCTGGTATAATGAAAAATGAGTAATAAATTAAGCTCTAGGTAAAAATAATAATTGGGCTTTTACCAAATATTTCAGTAAAAATCTCTGCTTTCTAATTTCTCTCCCTTTCAATACTTGAAATGACCTTATTAATAAAAAAAAACAAATTTAAACTCCAATCTACTCACTACCTTAAAAATTTAAACTATCTAAAATACTCATGCAGGGTATAGAAAAATAGATAGATATAAATAGTGTATATCCAATACCCTCTTGTTTTCTCTCTTTAGTGCTAATTATGTGTTATATACAATGGAAAGCATTTTGCATATATTATTTATTTAACCCTTGTAAAAGTTATTGGGTTAAGCATGTAATCTCCATTTTTGGAGGTGAAGTAAATTATGGCTATAATAGGTTAAATAATGACCAAAACTACTCAATTAATAAATGTCAGTAAGTTATTTGTCGCATTTTTTCTGGCGTTAAAACCCATGTGTCAGATGATAGCTTCCGACTAATATCATAGCTTTCTTTTTTTCTTAGTAACATAATCCTAGTTTTAGTTGAGCACATGCTTCAAGATAAAGCATATCCCCTACTTTGGCCTTTCTTTCTCCCAGTTGTCTCAATTATGGGCATTATGGCTTCAGATTAAATAATAATCATATTCATGATGTTAGCATCACACTGAACAGGGTGGGACACCCTTGGTGGTCATGGAACCACCCTATCATTCTTGAAGTACTTCCTCAACTTTGCATGAGGAGGAATAAATATCATATTTAGGCTATTTCTGTTTGGGGTTTTCAATCACTTACATTTAACCTAATTCAAACTAATAGACCAGATTCACTCCATTTCATCAAACTACTGATTTAAAGCACTGAATCCAGTGGCAAATTCTTTATAGAAATTCTAGCTATTAACTTTATTTCATTTCTGAATATTGCCGACTAAGAATGTAACATGTAGTATACTGTTATAATCAAGCTCCATTTCAACATAATACTTATAACTTTGGAAGCTTAAACACAAGTTGAGCCCTTTCTCTGCTGTCCCTTATTGTATTAATGATGATATCGATAGAAATCATTGTTGATATACAATTTGTCAGGATTTTATGCCTTAATCTATTTCAGAGGGCTTAATTGATTCTAAGTCTGTCATGCTAGGGTATGAAAAGCAGAACAATAGAGGTTTTAAGTCAGTTCCAAGGAAGTTATATAGACTACTAAGGTTTTGTGAGTGGGAATTAAGAGAGAGCAGATGCAATAACAGTTGGGAAAAACCCCCAAACACTAGGAGACCTCCCCCAACAGAGGAAGTTTTTAGTTTGGAATGTATCTTGAGAGGTGCTGTCAGACAGTGCTAGTTTTGAAGGTTGTTACAGTCAAACTCTATTGACTATCCATCTTCATGAGAATGGTTCAAATTTCTTGGGGAAAAATACTTACATTACTGAAAATATAATTTAAGACTCCAAATGGTAGAAAGAAAATTATTTTGAAACCAGATAGATTTGGGTTTGAAATTCAGCTTTCCTAGTTAATCTGAAGCATGTGATATTTTCCTTAATCTACTTTCAAAAAAAGAAAACAAAAATCTCCCCGATTTGCAAAGAGAACTAACTGATATATAACACCTAGTGATCGAAACACATTAGGGCCCTTGTAGAATTCTGCAAATCTTTAGAGCATACACAGGTAGTTGCCATAGATTGGGTTGCCTTGAAATAAGAGCTTGAAATGATTTGGGTATAATTCACCTGGTAGGTGATTTCCAGAAGTGAAAGTGAAAGAGTGGGAAAAGTGAAACAAGAAATAGAAAAAAGTCAAGTAAGTGTGACACAGAGCTGACTCCCACTAGAAGTGACACTGGTACTCAGCCCCTGTGGGGATCCACCAAGAAATCACACATAATTTGCCTCCAAAGGATCTCAAACAAAAGTAGGGAGGCTGAGAGCTATCCACGGATTATCAGTCCAATAGCTAACTGTCCTACTGTGGGCTGTCACGATGTAGGAATTAAGTGGCTTTTTAAGACTTCGGAAAAAGCTCCAAGGCAGATGAGCAGAGGGGACTCTGTGAGGTTCTCATGAAGTGTAATGCTGGTTTGTCCCCAGGACTTTTTATCACAGCGGCAGTGAAATCTGGTAACTCCAGAGGATTTGGCTAGGGCAACTCAAGGGTCTAAAGAGAAATGTGTGTGTGTGTGTTGCTGTCGACAACTGCAAAACCTAAATGTGATATTACACAGAGAAAAAAGGCAGGCTGAGAAAAGTGTCAGACTTTTCTAAGTGTGGTTGTACTTATATCACGTCAGTATAGCAACACTTTGTAGAAGGTGGGTTGTAAAAAAGTTCTACTAACTGCCAATGATAAACAAGTCTAGCCTAGGGTATTATGTTAAGTGAAATAATTCAGATAGAAAGACAAATACCATATGATTTTACTTGTTTGTGGGATCTAAAGAACAAAATAAACAAAAGAGAAACAGACTCAGATGCAGAGATTAGTGGTTCACAGAGAAGAGGATGGTGGGGGGCTGAGTGAAAAAGGTAAACGGATTAAGAAGTTCGAAGAGGTAATTACAAAGTAGTCATGGGAATGTAAAGTACAGCATAGGGGATATAGTCAGTAATATTGTAATAACTGTGTATGGTGCTAGGTGGGTACCGGAAATATCAGAGAAAACACTTGTGAAATAAATGATTATCTAACACTATGCTGCACACCTGAAACTAATACAAAATCATATTAAGTGTGAACCATAAATGAAAAATAAAATTAAAGCAATTGAAAATGTCTAGCCTACGGGAAAGAAAATAATGAGGGGATTTCTAGGTATACAACTTTGGGAATCATTGCCTTAATGCTAAATATAGGCTAATAATTATTTTTAGAAGAATTGGCTGATCTGGTTAACCTTTCTGTGATATGATACTCTTCCAAAAATAATGTTTTGAGAACATTCCCTGTATATTTAATAATGGAGTAGAAATGAAAATCAATACAATTTTATTCTGCTAAAAAGTAGTAGCAAATAACAGTAGCCTTAGATTTATATAGCTTTAAAAATAGTGTTTATCCAAGCAGAACAGGTGAGCTCTTTTCATCATCTGTAATAGATAATATGGTTTGAAATATATTTAACAATTTATTGGCACTTATAAAAGCACAATGTGACAGTGTTTACTTTTACTATGTATCTGAAGTTTTGGTGAAACTGTCTTTTTGATTGTTTGAGTTTTATTTTACTATTTATGTTTCATTTGTTTTAGGAAGAATTTGTCATTTATAAAAAAAAAAGCCTTACTTAAAAAGTAGTAAATAAAATATACCTTCAAAGAAGTAAATTAAAAGGAGGTGAAGAGGAAAACTGAGGAATAAATACACTAGGGTTGGTTAAAGCAAAACATTAATTCTGGGCTTCTTTCAAATTAAGATACTTTGAAAGCTATATAATTTTATTAACCAATGTTACCCTGATAAATTTAATAAAATATTAAGACCATTTAATAAATAGTAATTTCTATTTTTTCTACACATATTTTTTTGCTCACACACATTAAGCTGAATTAGTATAAAGCTAAGTTCCCTCACAACTGGAATGCATTTTTGTTTTTTATTTTTTTGACTTCTCAGAAAATTTATGTAATTTATGTTTGAACAACTTGCACAGAATTACCAATTGGTAAATAGTCCTTAACAAATATACAATTAGACATATTTTATTTTTTATTATGTGATATTATAAATTGTGTTACTTAAGACAAGAATGAAATAGTTGGCAAGGAAATGAAATTGTTTTTTGATAATATGTTATTTGAGTTTTATTTTTATTCTGAGTGTTAGGACCAGGGACACTGAGTAAATTTAAACAGGAATATGTTGGCTTCTCAACAGATGATTCAACATATAATATTTTTCCTTTTATAAACTTTTCAATTTGTGTAACATACACATAGCTAAAAAAATCAAATAGCCTTAAATTCCTTATAATAACAAAATAATATTCTTAGGTCCCACACCCCTCTTACTTTCTAGCTCAGCTCCCTAGGAATGAATTTTTCAATAGGCAAAGATCTTAAAAGAAGAATTGCTGATATAACAACATTTACAGAAGTTACACATGCTTACTTTTGGTGATTAAGACATATGTTTTAATATATGCCAAACAAATGGAGTCCATTCAAAAAATGTCAGCAAGTTTGGAAAAAAATATTTCTGATGAAAGTAGGCCATGAACAGATGTAGTCTGCTATCTGCAATTTCAACTGAAGGCAACCAAGTGATGATACAGCATTAAACAAATTAGTCCAAATCCACAGAGAATATGCAGTAGAAGAAGAGCCTTCTATGCTGAACTGGCTACAGTTTGCTTGGATCACGCTCTTACACTGTAAGAATGTGAAAAAAAAGTTGAGATGAAAGACTAGAAGAGAATAGGACTGAGAACTGATTTAATGAAACTCTACGTCTCATATTCCACTTCCAATCCATCAGGAGAAACAACCGGCTCTATCTCTAAACACATGCAGAACCTGACCAGTTCTTACCCTCTTCAGTGTTACCATTCTGTTTCAAGCTCCTATCATCTTTTGCCTGAATTATTGTGATGGCTTCCATTGGTCTCTCTGCTTTCACGTTTGCCCTTCTAACAGTTATTCTTAGCAGAGAAATACTTTTAAAACTTAAGTAGACCTTGTCACTCTTCTTCATAATAACCTTGAAAGTCACCCATTTTATTTCTAGAAAAGCCAAGACTCTTGAACTGCCCTGTAAGGCTCCATGTGATTGAAGATCACTCTGACTTTATCTCCTCCTAGACTAATCCTTTCTTGTTGAGCTCTACCCACACTGGCCTCATTGCCAGGTACACCATTGCCCTGGCACATTTGCCTGGCTGTGTCCCTACAGGGCAGCTACTTTCTTTTCCTTCTAAAGCTTTTTTCAAATCACACCTTCTTCTTTTTTTAATTGAATTTACTGAGGTGACACTGCTTAAGAAAATTATATAGGCTTCAGGTGCACGATTCTACAGCACATCCTTTGTACACTAAACTGTGTGTTCACCACCCCAACTCAGGTCCCCAGATTGTCTCCATTTATTGTCCCCTGACCCTGTACCCTTCTCCACCACCCCACAGCCCCCTCTCCTGGAAATTACCACTGTGCTGTCAATGTTCATGAGTTTTTTCTTTTTTGCTCAATCTGTCCACCCCCATCTCAGAAAGGCTATCACCAACAAATCAATAAACAAGTGTTGGAGAGAATGTGGAGAAGAGGGAATCTTTATGCACTGTGGGTGGGAATACAGACTGGTGCAGCTGCTGTGGATAACAGTATGGAGTTACCTCAAAAAGTTAAAAATGGAACTGCTTTATGATCCAGTGATTACAGTTCTGGGAATTTATCCAAAGAAACTTGAAACACTAAGTCAAAAGAACCTATGCACCCATTTGATCAATGCAGTGTATTTACAACAGCCAAGATTTGGAAGCAGCCCAAGTATCCATCAGTAGATGAGTAGATAAAAAAAGCTGTGGCATATTTACAAAGACAAATACTACTCAGCTGTAAAAAAGAAGGAATCTGAGCCTTTGTGAGGGCGTGTAAAGACCTGGAGAGCATTATGCTAACTAAGTGCAAAAAGCCAGTCAGAGAAAGACAAATACCAAATCTCACCTTCTTAATGGGACTGCTGTGAACCAGCTGTTTAAAACTGCAACCTGCCTTTCTCCCCTCTGTAACTCTTACCTCCCCATCTTGATTTTTAAAACAGCTCTACTTAAGTATAATTGAAAAAATAACCACGAGTATTTAAAATGTGGAAAATTTGTTGTTTTGAAAAATCTATGCACTTATGAAACTACCATCATAGTCCAGAAATTAACAAATCATCAATACCAATTTTTTTTTGTGCCTCTTATAATTCGAAGTCCCACCTCACTACCCAAACCCACCCACAGGCAACCACTGATTTACTTTCTACCCCTATAAATCAGTTTGCATTTTCTGTAACTTTGAATAAGTGTAATCATATGGAATATACTCCTCTCACCTGACTTCTTTCACTCACTGTGTTGGAGATCCACCATGTTGGTCTACATCAGTAGTTCATTCTTTTAAATTAATGAATGGTATTCCACTGGATGGATACATCACTATTTGTACATTTACTTATACTTGGATAAAAATTTAAATTTTCTCCAGTTTTGGGCTATCACAAATAAAGCTACTTTGAACATTTTTCCAAGACTTTTTTATGAACATATGTTTTCATTTTTTGGGAAAAATACCTAGAAGTGAGATGGTTGGATCATATAGTAAATCTATGTTTAACTTTTTAAGAAACCGTTAACCACTTTTCAAAACAGTTGTAACATTTTACATTCCCATCAGCAGTGTATGCAGTTTTAGTTTTTCCTCGTCCTTGCAAACACTTGGCATGGCCAGTCATTTTAATCTTAGCAGTTTTTCATGGGCTCATTTGCCATCTGTGTAGTGTCTGTTGAAATCTTTTGCCAATATTTTATTAGATGGTTTGTTTCTTATTCTTGAGTTTTGAGGGTTCTTTATATGTTCTATATACTATTATTTTATCAGTTGGGTATATTCTTTCAGTCTATGGCTTGTTTTTATTAATTTATCAGTGTCTTTCATACAGCAGAAATTTTACTTTTGATGTAGTCCAATTTATAATTTATTTTCTTTGATTGGATTGTGTTTTTCTGATCATATCTAACAAATCTTTGCTTAACCCAAGACACAATGGTTTTCCTCTTTGTTTCCTTCTGAAAGTTTTATAGGCTTTATGTTAGATCTATTATTTGAGTTAATCTTTGTAGATGTTATCAGGTAAGGATTAACAATTTTTTGGGGGGTGGTATAGTAATATTTGATTGTTTCAGAACAGCTTATTGAGAAAAAGACCATAGTTTCTCCACTCAATTGCCTATGCATCCCTGTGGAAAAACACCTATGAGTGAGTATATGGGTTTACTAAGTTTTCTATGTTTGAATTTCCATATGAACTTTAAATACAGCTTTGAAATTTACCCCAAAATGTTGGATTTTGATTGGTATTGTATTAACTTTATAGGTCAAATGGAGAGAATTGACACTTCGACAATCTATTTTCTAGACTTCTTTTAATTTTTTTCAGCAATGATTTTAGTTTTTTAATATACAATTATTTCATGTATTTGCTGGCTTTATTCTTAAGGGTTTTGTAATTTTTGATGCTATTGTGAGTGATTTTACTTTTTATAAATTTCAATTTTTGATTTCTCATTACTATTATACAAAGATAATTGACTTGAGTATATTGCTCTGGCATTTCATAATTTTTACTTTTCTTATTGTTGCTCAAATACAGTTGCCTCCATTTCCCTGCACCCCTTCCCACTATTTCCTGCCCCACCCTTCTCTACTTCCTACCCTTGGTCCTACTTGCCTTTGGCTTTGTCCGTGTGTCCTTTATACATGTTCCTTAATGAGCCTTCCCTTTCTTTCCTCCATTATCTCCTCAATCCCCTGGTTATTGTCAGTTTGTTCTTTATTTCATTTTCTCTGGTTATATTTTGCTTGCTTGTTTGTTTTGCTAATTAGGTTCCACTTACAGGTGAGATCACATGGTATTTGTCTTTCAGCACCTGGCTTATTTCACTTAGTATAATGCTCTCCAGATCCACCCATGCCGTCATGAAGGGTAGGAGCCTGAGATTATACCCTAAGAATCCTGAAACACTGATTCAAGAGAACTTATACACCCTAATGTTCATACCAATATTTCACAACTTGTCTAACTCAGAAGCTTTGTTGTAATTCCATCAGATTTTTTACAAAAATGATCATGCCATCTGTCAGTTTCCCTTCTTTCTTTCTAATGTGGCTGCTTTTTAGTTCATTCCCTTGTCTTACTATCCTGGCTCCAACCTCCAGGGAAATGTTGAAAAGAAGTGTTGGTTTCGGATATCTGTGTCTTGCTCCTGATCTTAAAGGCAAAACAATCAATCTTACATGTTTAGGATGATGTTAGCTATAAGTTTTCCTTAAAATGTGTGGATCCTTAATTTAATTTTAATAATCTTGTCTACCTTATTCCTCAATATTTGTCTTTTAACAGGTACTGCTCATTACTCTCCATGTTCTAACTGCCAGCAGCCTTTTACTTTTGTCTTCCAATTCCCTGCTTCTAACAGACTATGAGTGAAGAATGAATGTCTATAAGATAAGAGCTGTGTGGCAAGCATTGTGCTGGGTGCCCTTAAATCTCACTTAATGGACATGACAACTGAAGTTATATTTTCCTCCTCTTATGGGTGAGGAAGGCTCATAGAGGTAACGTGACAAATGCAAAACTATACTGCTGTACAAATATTATTTATTCAGTCTGTATCAGTGACATCAGGATGTACACAGGACACACAGAGCAGGGTATACACCACATACTATATTCCTCTTCCTGAGACACCTAGGAGTTAATAAATAAATCTGAAGCTTTTCTCTTTTCACTATGCCTCAACATCTCTGTAGTTAGTCTGGGAAACTAGAACACCTAGCTTATAAGTGCTGAGAGAGGGCTTGAGTATTACTTCACTGACAAGGAAAATACATAATTTGAAGTGTGTGGTTTTTTTCATCATCTTCACTGCATTGTGGTATCTTTACCTTTATCTTGGCTCTCATTTGTGTTTCAAATGGGAAACTGTATCTTATCACAATCTTGGAATACATATGTTGTTTCTGTGCTTACTTACTCTTGTTTTTAAGAGAAAAATTATTTTGTAAAGTTATAATAGAACAAGAAAAATACATCCCTGGGCCAACCATTATCAGAAGTATGGGGGTACTCAGTTTTAACACAGCCAGATTGTTATCTATGTTTATCTCTCATTTTTATAGTGCATTGTTCTTAGAAGTTTAAAGAAAATGAAAATTGCTACTGCTGCTTTCTAGCAAATTCTATTAGACACATCTAGAAGGGCTCCTTTATCTCTCCTTTCTAGAAATTCTTTGCAGTTTTCTTCATTTGGCTACGTGGCTGATGCAATGGGTTTTCTGTTTAAATGAAGTTATGAGCTTCAGAGGAAGTGGTTGGGCTTTTTACGTAGGTTTAATACAAGATTATGCAGCTGCTGCTCAGCAAACAAGAGATGTGTGTGTTCTAATAACCAGCCAGTATAATCTTGTGCTGGGGTAATGCTGCTGGGGGAATGCCAAGTTGATTTTGGGCATTTGCATAGCAAATTCCAAACAACATTTAAGTTAGTTGCTTCATCTGCAGAAGCTACCACAAAGGCTTTCTGGCCTGCAGCTTTCCCATGATTTTCTCTCCAACTCTGCTCCTCTCTTCCTTCCTCTATCTTGGCAACCTTGCAATTCACCTAACAGCCTAAGCTAAATTTTCTCCGGGGTTCTTGACTTTTTCTTCACTTTCACTACCTCATCCAATTAATATCTAAACATTAAATATTTGATATACCTTTATCTCCATTTTTGGGGATATCTGCTTTTATATTTGAAAATATTACAGGATAATAACATATTTCTAAGACTTCCAGTCTTAGAAAATTAACATTTAATAGCCATCCCAACCCAAATCATCCAGATTGATTCCTAGAGAAACAAGTCCATTAAATTATTAAAAATATATATATATATATATATATATATTCAAAGGCTTTCAATTACCTATTTCAATTAAAGCTTAAAAAGTTTGGTATTGGGGTGGGGGGGCTGGGATAGGAGAAATAGACAAAAAACTGTACTTGAAAAATAACTAAATAAAATTTTTTTTAAAGTTTGGTGTCTTAACTATCCCTCTCAATATTATTTTTAATTACGTTTTATTATGTTATTACAGTTGTTCTGATTTTTTTGCCTTTGGCCACCTCCACCTCTGGCAATCTCCTGACCACTGTTCATGTCCATGGGTCATGCATATTCTTTTTCTTCTTGTTGTTCTGATTGGTTGTTTTTTGCTTCTTTATGTTCCAAGACATTGATTTGATTCTTGCCTTCATCCTCTTCACTGTTGGTTACCTGTAAATTGTTCTTTATTTCAATTAGTGTATCCTTCATTTCGGACTGGGTCTTTTTTATGCTGCTGAGGTCCTCACTAAACTCCTTGAGCTTACGCTGTTCCTTACTACACTGTTACACTGTTCCTTGAGGAACACTGTTCCTTACAAACAGTGTGTTGAACTCTACATCTGATAGATTGCTTATCTCCATTTCATTTAACTTTTTTTCTGGAGTTTTGATCTGTTCTTTCATTTGGGCCATGTTTCTTTGTCTCCTTGTTTTGGCAGCCTCCCTGTGTTTGTTTGCATGTATTAGGTAGAGCTGCTTTCACTATGGGTCTTGGTAGTGTGGTCTAATGTAGTAGGTGCCCTGTAGAGTCCAGTGGCACAGCCTCCCCTATCACCCAAGGTAGGCATTTAAAGTGCGTCCTGTGTGTGGGCTGAGTATACCCTCCTCTTGTAGTTGAGTCTTGGTTACTGTTGGCAGATCAATGAGAAGGATTTACCCGGATCAATCAGCTGTAAGTACTGGCTATGAACACTGACCACCAACCTCCACCCTCTGTGAAAGATCAGCTGTGCAGGGGCAGGGTGGTGGTGCTCTGATGTGGTCTGTAGCTGTCCACTGGGTTTACTCAGCAATGAATTTGCATCAAATTCTGTGTTAAGCTTGAACATTCCTTCACAGAAACTATTCAGATGATTCAGAAGGCCACAGCTATGGGCAACTGGTGACTGGCAGCTTCACCATGACAGCATGCTTGCTTGCTCATGCATCACATCTTGTACAGAGTATTTTGGCAAAACATCAAATCACCCAGGTGACTCAGCTTTTCCTATAGCCCACATTTGGCACCCTGAGATTTCTGACTTTTCCTAAAACTAAAATCACCTTTGAAACAGAAGAGATTTCAGACCATCAACAGGATTAAGGAAAATACAATGGGACAGCTGGTGCCTACTGTGAAGGGGACTGAAGTATCGTTTGTCCTATATACTGTGTTTCTTGTATCTTGCATCACCTTCAATAAGTGCCTCTATCATTCATATATGTGGCTGGGTACCTTCTGGGCAGACCTTGCATATGAGTAGTGTATAGTAGAGGCAGGGGTAATAGCTAGAAATTCTAGTCCTGTCAAGGAGAATCAATGATGTTGTGGACATCTGCATCTATAGTTTGTATTATGAGTAAAATATTAATATCGATTTGACTCTTTAGGTTTTGTTGTATTAAGTAAAATAATGTATGTGTTAAAGCTCTTTCCAAATGTTAATTTTATTGTAATTAGTAATCAACATTATTTATTAATGAGGTCAAGGGTCAAACACATGATGATGAGATGCCCTATGAGTTCCAACTCAAATAGTGTTTGTCATATCAATTTCAATGTCCACTGAAAAGTCCCCAACCCTTAGACTTGTGGTTATACAGGGAGAAAGGTATCTGAAATGTCTCAGAAAAATTCCCAGTCAACTTCTCTAGATACAAAAGAAAGATTTTGCTTTAAACTTGAATATGTTAAGCAGTACGGATTTCCAAAGGTAATAAAAATATACTTTCACCAGAGATTAGCACTAAATCCTCTGTTAGATATTCAAATCTCAGAAAATATATTCCTACTTACACTTGCTATCTTTCTAGGAAATATGAGCCTGTTCTAATTTTGCCATCAAGGTAATTGACAGATAGTGTTGAAATGACTTACCCAGTTCAGACAGCCAGGCAGAAACAGGACTAGAATGTGAATCTCATAAACTCCAGAATAATACACTTCCCAGGATGATATCAGTGAAGTGGATCAACTCAAGACTGTATATATATGTGGAAGTTCACTCATTAATGCAAGATTGGGGAAAAGAACTGCTTAATTCTCATATTAAAATATTTTTGGTAGGATGTGTTTATATACAGATTTGCTTCAAGATGTTAAGAATGAAGGCATTTTCTCAAAGATTTATGAGAACATTGAAACTTTAAAAATACAATAAGCTCTCACCAGAATGTCCACAGGGTTTCTGAAAAAAGTGGAATAATGTTTGGCTGATTCTTCATTGCCATGTAGACTCTTACTCTACACAGAGTGATGCTTTTTGAAACAGGCATTAATGTACTTTGCCCCTTAAGTCTTATCAACTTTTATCTCTAATTATACCGCAGGAAGACAATAAAACATCCCAATTTCATTGGAATGCTTCACTAGACACTATTTAGAAACCTAATTCCCTGGTGTCAGGCTTCATCCTAAAAAAGCTACAGATGAAATTTTTTTCTGGTATCGGGATACTCAAGTACTAGTTTTAACCCTGTCACTTGACAGTTTGAAAACTCTGACAGGTTACTTAGTTCTCTGTACCTCAGTTTCTAAACTATCAAAAGGGTTGCTGCGAGAACCAGATGGGGTCAATAACCTTTTATTAATTCTCACTTAGGTCCCATTTACTGTGCTCAGCCCTGCAAGTATAAAGATGAGTGGGAAGTTTTTTTCCTGAAGGGATGCACATTCTGTCACAGGTTAGTACATGTCATATAAACTAACTTATGCAAAGGTTGTTGAGAAATTGTGAAGTTTTATGCAAGTGTAAGGGTTGCTGTAATATTCACTTTGTGAAAGAAGTAGCATGAGCAGTTCCCCATTTGGATTTTAAGTTAGTCCCCGTGCTTACATTCTGGAAGATTTTGTGATTCTTAAACAAGGAGTGGGGAATAGCTATTTGAGTATTACTGATGGTGCTTTCAAGGTTACTGACAGGCTTGGGGATGTGTTCCATTAGAGATAGCTGCTGGGGAAGAAGAGCATGTTAGATCGGAAGAGAGAAGTTAGGAGAGCACCAGAGGGGCAAGGTCAAGGGGTGAACGTGCTAAACTTTGTCTGATGCACAATCAAGAAACCTTGCCTAGAGTTTGTCCCTGGGGGTAAGAGGCAAATGTTTCTTAAAAAAAAAAACAACCCACAAAACAGATGTGAACAACTCAGCAAAAAATTCTATTTGCCTGGAAGAAAGGACAAGAAAGTAGATATATCTGAAATAAGATCAGTTCATCAGGACATAAAGATAAGCTTTTGCATTTATTCTCCAAGCAGCCCGGGGATTATATTTTCTATTTGCTGCCAATCATAATTTTTTCTAGCTTACCTCCTCTACTATGAATCATTTTCACAAGAAGTTTTTGTTTTGAGGATGGCACCATTTTTTAAATAAAATTAATAAAAGGATTAAAAATAAATGACATCCTAAAAGATTTATTTTTCTGTGTGGAGAATTTTTTCAATCAAAACATATTTATTGGTGAAACACCATATAGTAACTGTACCTGAGGTAAAAATTAATAACACCATAGGATCTGATCTACATATGGAATCTACTGAGCAAAATAAATGGATGAACCAAATAGAACCGAGGCATGGATACACGGAACAGACTGACAGCTGTCAGAGGGGAGGGGGGAGGGGGGACTGGATAACAGAGGGTGAAGGGGTTACAGCCAAAGAACATATATGCATAATCCATGGACACAGACAACAGTACGGTGATGGCTGGAGCAGGGGTCGTGGCTGAGTGGAGGTGGGCAAAGAGAGGAAAAATGGGAAACATCAGGCATAGTGTCAAGAATAAAAAATAACAACAGCCAACATGCATGCACACAAAGTTAATCATGCCTGTCTTGAGTGTGACCTCCCTGAAATGCTCTGCCCTGAGGTCTCACATGGCTTGTCCCTCTCCTCATGTCCTCCAGCTAGTTACTCAAACATGAATTTCTCAGTCAGGGCTACCCTTGTGCCCCATGTCTGAAATTCCAGCCATTTGCATTTATACTCCCACTTCCTCACCTCTGGCTTTTTTTCCCTCTCTCAGTAATTATTACCATCTATCCTACTTTACTTGTCTTATGTATTATCTCTCTCAATAAAATATAAGATCCATAACATAAGTTATTTGTTGTTTTTTTTATTAGTTCTCTAGTCTAGGCACTTTGAATAATACGTAACACATGAGTTGTATAAGTAAAAGTTGAATGAGGGCAGAGCTCCCATTACAGTTCTTATGGTGAGAACGTGACTTGCCCTCCAGCTGACCTCCTGGAGGTGTTCTCAAATGGGCCAATGTTCACTCCCTGCCCTGGGGAAGGGACTCTCATTCTCGTTCTGAAGTTAGCTCAGCTGCTGGCCTAATGACGACAAAGTGGCAAAGGAAATGTATGTGTGGGGAATACATGAAACGCTTTATTCTGTTGGTGGCAGATCTCACTATTTCCTGTGGATTCGGCAGTATTAGCCTCTACATGTATTAGAAAAATTGGCTCAGGAAAGTAACCGAAAAAATGACCAAACTGTGTTATGATGGAAAAATTAGATAAGTTGTGACCCACACAACACCCTGCTTTTGAATTTATGTCGTCTGCACAGCTGTTAGGACATCATCCTGCCTGTTACCCTCACTTTTCACTGGACTTTGGAAACCATCTGCAGGTGGAGCCAGAGGACGCCTGGGACGATGCTGCACCTTCTCAGCAAAGGTCCTTTGTACCCTGGTTTTAGCGATGTCTAGAAACTTGTCTAGGATTGTGGATCATTTTTTATTCCTTTAAACTAAGAAATACTTTTATACTCACTTGGTGTCTAGTCTCCTTCCTCATTTTTTTTTGTATTTTAACTTCTTTCTTGCTACTTATGAGAGTAGCCTATTGCTGGATCCTCTTTGCTCACTTGAAAAACCCGCCCCTACAACTTCATCATGGCATATTTGAAAGCCTAGTTAAATTAGACACTTTTCTAGTAAAATATTTAATAGATAGGCAAAGCAGCCTCAAGAAAAAGTAAACTTCAATAGGCCAATGTTATTGTAAGCAAAAGTAAATCAGAGCTAAAACTATCCCTTCAAGAGGTCCAAGCACAGGCCTTTTGAGAGTACTGTGGCAGGCAGGCTTACGGTGCTCTTGTGTGGCCTGACCTGTGTGGCCATAAGGTAACGTGGAAGTGATGGACTGTGTGACTTCTGAGGCTATGCCGTAAAACATAGAAAGTATATTGTACCTTCTGTCTTGCTCTCTCTTGATTGCTTGATCTTGGGGAAGCCAGCTGCAATGTCATGATCACTTCAGCACTGATGCTGTAAGATTTCATGTGGCAAGGAACCAAGACCCCCTGCCAATAGCCCGCACAAAACTGTCATCCACATTAGAGGGATATCTTGTATATCTTCACTGGGTCTTCCTGGCCCAGTCAAGCATTCAGGGGACTTGAGCCAGAATGATCCATCTGAGCAATCCCTGAATTCCCAACCCAAAGCTACCATGTCATATAATAAATATTTATTGTTGGTTTTAAGCCACTAAGTATTATTTTCTGGCATGGTAACAGGTAATACAAATATATTCTACCATAGTTTTAGAGAACACAATGTGTTTCTGTGGCATCTCTTATATTATTGATTTAATCTTCATAAGCAGTGTTTTAAAAATTATGGAAAGGTATTCCAATAAGTTTTTAAAGAAAATAAACCACAGTCTCAAAGATACAAGATGATTTGCTCAAGGCTATCCAATCAGAGTGCTGAGGCTGAGTTGATCCAAGTCTAATAAGTTCATAGGTCACACTCTTTCTACGAACCGTGTTTGTCTCTTCAGTATGATGCTGAAGTTTGAGTTTTCTAAATCTTACCTATTTTCTGGGCTACTTTTGCAAATCTTAGCTGCTCTGACCCCATGGTGCCTTATTTTTTCTTCTATTTCCTCCTGTGTTCTCCTCTCCCTCTCCCCTTTTACTCTCTTTTCTTCTTTTTTTCTCTTCTCTTTCTTACTTTCCTCTCCCCACCTTCTCTTTCTGCCTGCCTCTCACCAACCCAGAGTAAAAGCGGTGCTAAAATTTGTGCTAGTGGCACAAAATGTATGCTCATTTTGCATCCATGTGTACCTTAAATAACAAAAAAATGTAAAACTGCAATCTAACAAATTATCCTCTAATCCTGGCCCCAATGCCCTTCCAATTATTACCTCACTTCTCTATTGCAATTTCTTAAAAAAAACTTTAAGGAATTGCTGATAGTCCTTACCTCTACTTCTACAGTTCTTTCTTCAAACTGCTTTAGTAAAGGGAGCAGACCTCAAAGGAGGCCAGCTAAGGAGCCCATAATACATTCTGAAATCTCTCTGCCCGCTTCACCTGTAACTGCCTCCGGGTGTGTTCCTCATCACTATTGTGCATTTTCCTAATACAAGGTACACATTTCAAGTGAAGAACTGCAAGGAGTGGCTAAGGTTAGAAGTGTCCTAAAATGTTCCTAATATTATGATATTTATCTGAAAGTATAAAAGTTAGAACAGTAAGTTATGTTGCTTTGTTAATATTTCTGTTTGGACAGAAATATTAGAATAGTTGTGGGCTGATGTAATTAATGGTTAGAGCACAAGTTTGAGAACGACAGCACCAAAAAAACCCCAAACCCCACCTGTATTAGTACCTTAGCTCAGTAACTTAGTAATTGTATACTTTTTATGCAAGTTCCTTCACCTTTTTGAGGTCAGTTTCCATGATATATAAAATAACACAATATTTTTTAGGTCAGTTTCCATGATATATAAAATAACACAGTATTTTTTAGGTCAGTTTCCATGATATATAAAATAAAACAGTATTCTTTTTTTTAAGAGCCAAGGATTTGTAAAGTGTATAATGCAGTGTCAGGCACATTATTAATGCTCAACAAATGGTGATGGTTTGGTGATGTTGATGTTGATGATAATAGAGAGGATTTTACTTGTCAGCTCAAAAAAGAAAGATTTGATGGTGCCTAGTGCACTGAGGCTATCTATGACCTTAGTAGTACCAAATCCAATATTCATTTTTTAAAACTAAAATCTTAAATTCCAGCTATATTAGACATACCTATTGCTTCTGTCTTTTTAAATGAACTTTTCTCTAGATTTGCATTACATCTCCCTCATCGTTTTCCTCTTACCTCAAAGGCCACTCCTATTACAAATCTTGGTTCTCTCTCTCTTATACTCATAAGTATTCAAGTAAGGCAGGGTTTCATCCAAGTCCTCCACTATTTCTCTTTTATGTCCACTCAGTCTCCTCAGGAGGTTTTGCCCACAGGCTTAAAGAGTGTCTATATTCCAATCATTTCCAAATATATATATCCAGTCCTTGCCACTCCCTGGAACTCCAGCCTCCTGTATTTAACTGCTTGTGTGGTCTTTCTATTTGAGATGATAAGCATCTCACAATTTATGTGGCAAAAACACAGTTCTTGTTATATCCTCCCTCCAACGTGTCCACCCCTTATTCTTTCCCATTGCTGTGAACTCAACAAGGTTATATTCATTTGCTTCAGAAAAAAAATGAATCTTTGTCTCCTTTCTTTCTCTGATCTTATAGCTAATTCATCAGTAAGTCTTGCTGACTCTGTTGAAAATACACCGGTACTCTAAATTTTTTTAAAGAATTTTCTTTTTTCAAATTTTATTTATTTATCTTTAGAAGGGAAGGGAAGGAGAGAAGGAGAGAAATATCAATGTATGGTTGCTTCTGGTGCATCCCCTGCTCGGAACTGGCCCCTCCTGGGAACTGGCCTGCAACCCCCACATGTGCACTGACGGGAAATCAACCATGATCTTTTGGTTCGCAGGCCCGTGCTCAATCCACTGAGCTACACCAGCCAGGGCTCAGGTACTCTAAATTTTATCCACTGCTGTCCAGCTCCACTTTTGTGCTCTGGGCCTGGTCTGCCATGTCTTCCATGGAAGACTACGATAGATTTCTAACTGGTACCACTGTTTTCAATTTTCAAACCACCTTCACACAAGAATCAGTCCTTCAAAGAAGTAAAACAGTTCATTCCTACTTCCTTTCAAATGCGCTTCACATTCCTTATCCTGGTTTCCAAACCTTTGCTTTCATTTATAATCTCATTTCATACCATTCTGCCCCTCACTCAATACACTTCCATGAATTTTTTTTTGTTTATCGGAGCTCGTTTTCAGCAAAGGCTTTTGCGCTATTTTTCACTCTGCCTGGAACACTCTCTTCCTGTTCTTTGAATGTATAGGTCTTTCCTATCATTTAAATACCATCTCCTTAGAGAGACAAATACCACGTGATTTCACTTTTATGTGCAACCTAAAAAAACAAAAGAAATAAACAGAAGAAACAGGCACAAACTCATAGATGCAGAGAACAAATGAATGGCTGCCAGGTGGGGAGAGCGTTGGTTGGTTGTGTGAAAAACAGTGACAGTATTAAGAAAGTGCAAATGATCAGGTACAGAAAGAGTCACAGAAACGTAGAGTACAGCATAGAGAACATAATGAATAACGTTGTAATAATTGTGTGTATGGTATCAGGTGGATACTAGACTTATCTGGGGAACCCCTTTTAAGTTACATCAATGTCTAACCGCTGTGTTCTACACCCAAAACACTAGAATATTAAATGTCAACTGCAATAAAAACATTTAAAAATTATCTTTAGGAATAAATAAATAAACAAATAAATAAATATCACTTCTTGGGTAAAACAACCAAATCACCATTACATGACTGCATTTTCAGAATCTGTATATGATTTATTACATGATATTTTATTATCTTTTGCATATATAGCTAATATGTCTATAACTATTCTGATAACCTGTATCTCAGGTTTATTATGGTATCTTCAGTGACCAAAATAGTGTCTGGCACAAAGTGGGTAATTAATAAGTGTTTGTTGACTAAGTGAACGTACTGTGATTCGGTTAAACGGCCTGAGCTAAACAGACTGTTTGCAGCCACTATTTATCAAAACTACAGGATTATTTCGCCTTAATGAGCCTGAAGTCCCGGGAAGAGAAAAATGTCTGAATTAGGTTCTGAGGAATGAATACGGCTTATTTTGGCAGTGTACTAAATTAATCTCTTTTCCATTACAATATGATGGCATTAGACTGCATTTTAAAAATTGGAAAAGTTAAAAATTAGTAAGAAAAGGACTGCACTTAAAAAATAATTTATCTTTAAAGATTTGCTCTGCTGGTTAAACCTACTTAAAAATTTCACTTTTAAAATAAAGCACGGCATCTTTATAAGTAAAAAACAAAACAAAACAAAACAGGAAAACGAGCAGCAATCTCTCAACTTCTGTGTGAGTATCAGTTTTTTTATTGAGATGACTAGCTGGTGATGGTATGATTTTCAGGCTCTTTATCTTTCTCTTGAAAGGTTAATAAAAAACCCATGAGAGATTCAATTCTAAAAAAATAAAACCAAGTACATGAAATTAAAACAAATGGCTCCTATTTACAGCTGCTTTATGAGAATGTAGGCTAGAAGGGGTTGATTGTGCTGTTTGGGAAATTCAATTTTACTGGGGAACCAGAGTTTTACCACAGGATGAAAGCGCAAAAGCATTGAAACAAAACGTGATGCCCAGGAGGGACTGGGAATGAGTTTGGCAATTTAAAGAAACAAGAAGAAATATTTTCATTCAACCTATGCTAATGTTTGCTTTTGAAAACATGTGCATTTTTTCCCAAAGGAATATTAGTTTTCTAAGAGTGAAATCAAACTGAATGTAACCCTGGTTTTAATTATTCACTACTATGTCCCAAGCATGTCCTTGTTTTGTCCAGATACATTATATGCTAATATTGTAATAACAAGTGAGATCCAGCCCAGTACTAGGTGCTGGGGTAGAATACAAGAGAACAGAATGAATTCCCAAACTCTCCATGACTGTGTAACAGAATGTAAAGCTTTTCACAGCTGTTACAATTATAAACCTCATAGTCTTATTTATATACACACCTAATAGTAAGAATACAATGAAAAGAAAGCAGAAATACCTAAATGGATCTCCAAAAAACTTGGAAAATTCAAATGAGAGTGAAAATGGCCCTAAAGGTTAGCAAAATGTGGCATATCAGAGAAAGCAATGCACAGTAGACTGGGCATTTCACTGCGCTAAGTCTATCTTCCCTGGGTATTTAAAAAAATAATTTTTCATTGGAGAAATGGTTTCTCTCATGTAATGCATTATGTATTCTGGCACATGCAGTACTTTAGTATACAGAAATATAACGCTATTTTTGACAAGTTAATGTTCTATTAAGTCAGGAGTTTCAAAATGCTCCACTATAGAAAAGTCTAGTTCCTTTGGAAATCCAGAAAGGAATGTGCAGGGATTTTTACATCTGGAGAATGGAACTCCAGGTAAATGAGTAAGAAATAGACTTAGTATTCAGTCACCATTACCCCTTTGCCAAAGCAGATCGGAGCCACTTGATGGAGAGATGAAAAGATAAAAAAGCCATACAAATCCTTAGCGCTCTTGAATCTAGCAAGCTCATCTCCAGGAAAACCCTACAGCCGCATGTGGATATTAGTATTCATAGTAAACAGAAGAATCAGTAATGAGGCAATTAGTACCTTTCTTATAAATATTTAAACGTATAGCTAAGACAACAAATGCCCATAAGCAATGACAAGCATTGGTAAGTGAGAAGAGAAAATGCTAAACAAAAACTATTCAGAAAATAAAACATCACAGCTAAATCAGTGATCAGGTGTTTGATTGGTGGTATGTTTACAGATCTTTTAAACAAATAATTGTCCAGGTACGACAGCAATACTTCAATGCGGAGAACTTGGAAAATCCGAAATTATCCTGTCAGCTCAAAGGCAACCACTAGGTCTCGATGTGTTGCCCTCCAGTCACTTTTTCAGTGAACAAACACAGCATTTAAGGTGGGGAAGGGACACATTTTTAAATATTATTTTATGTAATGGTTTTTATTTAAATTACTTTTTGTTTTACACAAACAACACGTTTTTATTGTATGAAATTTAAAAACTGTAAACCGGCACAGAAAGGAAATTAAGAACGAAACCCATAAACCCACTATGCTGTAAATTCACTGTGGTTGTTAACAGGGTGGTTTATAACTTTATATTCTTCTTTCCTGTTACTTTTCCAGCCTCCTCTACCCCCTCTTCCTACACTGACTTTAATTCTCTATACGTGTATCTCACTCAGCATTGTTCTGGGCTCTCGCTCAGGCGAGCGTCCCTGCCGTTCAGAGTACGGCCTCCCCATTCTCTCCCCACTCCCTTGGCACACCATTTTCCTGGCTAATTTATTTACGGTTGGCTCAGAAATTACTCCTCACCTGTCTGTGTGGCCAGGAAGTCTTTCCTGATTTCGTCTGTTCTCATTACAAGTAAGTGATCAGTCCTGTTTGTCTCCATGCGATTCAGTTACCTCCCTCAGATCATTTATAAGAAGTGGTGCTTATTCTCGTCATGCATCTGTGTCTGCCTTTAGGCCACGACCCATGTATCCCCAATACCTGTCACAATACACAGCCTGCATTAAAGTCTCAAGTATTGTTAGTTAAAATAACAATAATTATTTCGTAGAAAAGTTTTATCTCTCTACCTTTTTTCTTTGGGATGTTTTAGAACTTTCATTTGACACATTGGATGCATGCATTATATATTTAGTACACATTTTAGTTTCCTAGGGTGACTGTAAAAATTACCACAAACTGGTGGCTTAAAACAACAGAAAGTTATTTCCTCCAAGTTCTGGAGGTCAGCAATCTGAAATCAAGGTCAAGACAAGAGCACTTGGCCTCCACAGCTTCGGGGGGAAACATCCCTCCTTGTCTCCTCCGAGCTTCTGGTGGGGGCCACAGTCTCACCCATATCTTGGCTGTAACCGCATCACTCCTAGTGCCTCCATCATCACGTGGTTTCCTGTCTATGTCCAGATCTCCCTTTCCCTTGTGGAACACCAGTCATTGGAGTCAGGATTCACCCGAATCTAGCACGTCATCATCTTAATTACCTCTGCAAAGAATGTATTTTCAAACAAGGCCACACTCCCATAAGAGGTCTGTTCACAATGTACCCAGCCATGTAATGTGAAAAACAGAGCCATTTGTTGAAGAAGATACAAGATACAAGAAACATTGTACATAGGACAATGGCGCCTCAGTCGCCTCCAAAGTAGGCGCCTGGGGACCTCACATAGTTTTCCCAGTCTTCATCAGCTGCCCCGTCATATTTTCCTGAATCTCACCAATGGTCTGAAATCTCTTCCCTTTCAAAGGAGATTTTAGTTTTGGGAAAAGCCAAAACTCACAGGGCACCAAATCTGGACTGTAGGGGGCACTGAGTCACTGGGGTGATTTGATGTTTCCCAAAAAAATCTCTGCATGACATGTGATACATGAGCAGGCGCATTGTCATGATGAAGCTGCCAATCACCAGATGTGCATAGCTGCAGCCTTCTGAATTATTTGAATAGTTTCCATGGAGGCATGTTCAAGCGTAATGCAAAATTCGATGCAGATTCATTGCTCTACTTGCTCAGTCATTTTGAATGTGATGGCCACACGGTACACATGCTCACCCGCCAACTTCTACCTGCCCCCTACCCCACTGACTAGTACAGTGAAGTCATCATTGTTCACGCATGCACATTCCAGTCCACTCTCCTTGGCTGCCAGGTTACATCGATGTTGTGCAAACGGTTCTCATTATATTTACAATGGCTGGACTTTTGCTGGACAGACTTTGTATACCAGTGGTTACTATTGATTAAGGACTTGAGTGTGCAAGTATATTTTCTAGGAACGCCATTAACTCCTTATGATACATACCACAAATCTCCTATACATTTATATTAGCAGATTGTCACCTTAGCATTCTCAAGAAAAATCAGCTTTAGAGTCATTTTATTTAAAGTTAACAAATGAAAATATAGTATCTGCTGAAATGGGTTTGACACTTGTATCTATATTCCTTCTTTTGGTTTGTAATTTCAACAAATATGTCCATTACTGAGGTCCTGGAGCGTGTCTTTGTAAACTAAATGTTATAATACAAAATTTTAAGAACCTAATAATTCTCTTACAGATGACTGAAAGATGAACCTTATGCTCCACGGAGTAACACTGAATGTAATGTTTTCCTCCCATCCCATTAATGAAACATTCCTCCTAATTTTTTTCTGTGACATGTTTTCTATTATATTGTTACTAGGGATATTATCACTAAGGATTTAGTTGGTTTCTTGTCCGGAAAAAGTTTGGAGCGCTTACACATGTTTGAAAAAGTAAAATGTGTTTTATGAAGTTAGCATGTGAATGGATACTTTATATCATATATATATATATATATGTATATATGTATATATGTGTGTGTATATATATATATATATATATATATATATATATCTGAGACCTGAAACTTAAGTGACTTCTTCTGTATTCTGAAGCTGTCACAGTCACAAACTTTGCAGTTTAGACCCCGTGGTGAGGTGCAAACAAAAACTGATGAGTGAATAGTGCAATGCAAGCTGGAGTAAGTGCAATAATATTAAATCAGATGTCAGAGTAATATGCCCACATAATATAAACAAGTGCCATGGAGCCCAGAAAACAAGGGCATCTGCTGAATAAGGTGTTATCACTTGGGCTAGAGGTTTATGTGGATACTGGTTCAAGTTGTTACTCAGAAACCAAATCATTCACAGAGCACACACTCCCTGCGTGTGCTTTGTGGCAGGGCATGGGACGGCTGTACCTGTTTTCTCTGATGGATTTTGTGTCTCTAGGGCAGCCACTGAGCTTATTTTTCTTTCAGCATAACCATGGTGATCACTGGGGAGGTGGAGAGAGAAGCAGGTCTGTATTGACAATTTGGACGGGAGAATCATGACTAATAATCTAAAGTCCTCCCATTCATAGAATGCCTTGCAATTCACATTTAAATCGTTAGGTCAAACATTCAGGCTGCCTAAGGAAAAATGGTCAGAGGACATGCACTATTTGAAAAGAGAAAAGAATGATGTGAAAAAAATGTTAATCCTCAAAAAGAAAAATACGTTCATAAACATTTTAATAAGCATTGAAGAATTCCCCTATCAGAAATTTTTTCTTTCAATGTAAGTCTCAACTAGTGGCTAATGATGACAATTCAGTAAGCACTCTCAAAAATGTATTAGTATGGTTATCATTAGAAAGTAACTTGGCATTATGTACCAATAATGTTTTCAACTCTTCCTTAACCACTCTATTTTATAAAAATGTCATTAAACCTGACTTACACAGCACAAAGGATGAAAAGTATGAACTAAAGATTCTTAATTTTTTGATTCATATATTTTCCTGAGAACCTTATGAAAGATAGATATGTTCCCCAGAAAAATGCACAATCACACGAAAATTTGCACTGATCAAATACCAGCCAGTGCCCTGAAGCATAAAGCTCAATCAATTCTCTTTCTCTTTTTCTCTCTACATTTCAGTGAGGTAGGATAGGGGCAATGCAAAATGAAAAATAAAAATCTGAGAGAACAACTAAACAGTTTAAAAATTGCCTACAATGACCAAGAATGTTTATCCCAGGAGGCTGAAAGTTAGGAAGTTATGTTAATAAAAATGACCACATCAAAAGGGCCAAGAACATAAATAAATAAATACCAAACCAATTAAATACCATGGCAAATTCTAAAATCTGAGAGGGAGAAGAGAAACTTCCAGCCAACTGATTCAAAGTACCGGGCCGTTTGACACCAATGACTCTGGAAGGGGTGGTACGTAAACTCTGTGTATGTACAGGTATACATGTGAACAGAAGTGCACAGATGGCCATAGTCAGGTAATCTGGATTTGAGCAAGCAAATTCAAATAACGTAGAGCATATAAGTACACGATAGGCAACAATTAATATGTATAGATCTGATTTTAAGAATCCACATACATAAGAAATTAAAGAATACAGGCTAAGAACTTCTGACATTTAAATAAGAAATACATATTTTTTTTAGAATGACATTGTTAAAGCGAGTAACTTGGTACGCTGAAACAAAAAATAGAAATCTGTGAATGTCTACTGAACTTTCAACGATAGTTTAAAGTATTATATATGTAATAAGTATACAATATTTTAAATATTGTGTAGTGAAAACTATGTTTTTTTTTCTGTGACTTATTTTATAGCTATTGTGTATGTTAGGTTAGGGTTAGGTTGGGCCAGAATTAGATAAAATTAGCAGGGAGGACGAGGCAGGCACCAGACTGTCTCAGCAAGGGAGATAGAAAAGTAAAAAAGTACAACCTGCCCGTGTATGACCTTGTCTTTGCATGGCCTTGTCTTAGCGGAAAAGTATCCATTGTAGTAAGCAGAGATGTGTGTGTGTCCTCTCAAAATAGCCAATTGCTAACAGCTACGTCTGCTTCTGTATTTGCTGCTTGCTTGCTTGTTTGCTCACCCCAATAAAAACCCCAGGCTGTAAGCGCCAGGCGCGACTCTCATTTGCAGCCATTGTGGCACCGTGTCTCCTGAGGCACCCCGAGAGTTCGCCTCTGTGCAGGTAAAACTTTGAAACTTTGGCCAATAAAGTTCCATCTTAAATTCCTGAAAGCTTCCGACATTTGCTCGCATTGGGGTATGTTACATGTACACAAAGTCCTTGCCCATTTATATATGATTGTTAACTGTTCATTGGGTTTGCATGTTTTAATTTTTCACATTTTTAATTATTTATTTTGCCATATACTTCTGATTTTCCAAATTCTTACTCTGATAATACACTGGCATATTTCACAGTCTAAATGTGATAGGATGTAGATAGGACAGTTTTAGTTTTTTCTCCTGTTACCACCTTCAAATGCACTCTCTCGTCATATTTGCCTTCCTTCCAGTCATGTTCAGGCATTGAAAAGTATATTTCTCTCCAAGCCAGTTTAAAGCATCATTCTTACATCGGCATCCAATTTTCTCTAGCCTTTCTCATCCTAGCTCAGACCCAACCTGTGACCCTGTGACCCTGTGACCCGAGACCTGCACTGAAGGAAGATCTTCCCCTCCCCCAACACACACTTTGGTTTTGCTTTTGGTTTTGGCTTCTACAGGTCCCTGTAAAGGGAATAGAGAGGTAAAGGGAATGGAGAACTGCATGAAAGAGGCCAGAGGGGTGTTACTTAGTTGCAAGGTTGAAGTCTGTTTATCAAAGTGTTTTGAGGGATGCATATTCAAATGCTAAATTGTTACACAGATTATTCTTAAGGAAACCCTACTACACCCCATGCGTCTTTGTTTGATATTCCCGAAACAAGCTTTCGTGAACTGCTTTCAGTCATTTTCATTTTGTCCACAGTTTCTTCCTCCACAGGGGCAGACAGACCATGGACAGACAAGATGGCCCACGCTCAATTGTTACTGCTTGTTCACCCAGCACATGGGAACCTCACCATCCATTCTTCCCATGTCAAACTGGGAAAGTCCAGGCTCTCTCTTTACAACCTGATGTCCCTCTGATCCTTTTCCCTACACACGCCCCTACCCTGACAACTCAAATAAAATGGTACGGATCAGCCGCTACTCTGAATAAACAGTTTTCTGGTAAAGGCAGTTGCTCTTCCTGTCTCCTTCTCTCAGGGAACTGTATTGTGTTCTGGGTGTTCTCATACTTTTCATATCTTTTAGAATTTTAAGTCACCCAGAATAACTTTTTTGAAGCTCTCAGTTCTTCTATACAATAAGATGGCTGTCACTTTCCTCCTCAATCTAGACCCTCTCTTGAAGTACCGATTCCTCCTGGTGTGGAAGGGACAGCCTCAGGCTGTGTAAGTTTTCACCTCAAGGCTACACCTGACTGAATCAAGGTGAATCAATCCACAGCTTGGGCTGAGGAAATCAGATTCTTTTTCTTAATAATTTAAATGGAAAGATACTGAGACCAAGTCAGTTTGGTATACGATGTATTGAGCACATGAAAACAAACTCCAAATGGAGTTAGAGCCACAGAATGCGAGAATTTTGAGTGAGAAAGCACTCAAAGTGCTTTTGTATGGAGAGAGAGAGATCAAATAGTAGAAGCGTCCTTTAACAGATGAATAAAGAAAATGGCACACACACACATAGTAAAATATTCAGCCATAAAAAGAGGGGAATCCAGACACTTGAAACAACATGGAGGGACCCTGAGGGCATAGACTGAATGAAAGAGTCAGACAAGAAAATGACATTGCTGTACGATCTCAATTATATGTAAAATCTAAAAACAAAAACAAAGACAAATCTCCCAAACAAACACTCAAATCATGGAAGCAAAGTAGAATGTGGCTGCCAGAGGCTGGGGGACTAGGGAGTGGGGGGAAGGGGAGATGTTGGTCCAAGGACCCAACCTTCTAGGTGTAAGAGAAATGACAGATAAAGTGCTTCACAGATAAGGTCAAGTTCAAAGAGTTCATCATCACCAAGCCCTTATTATATGAAATGTTAAAGGGACTTATCTAAGAAAAAGATAAAAAATATGAACAGTGAAAGGACAACAAACCCTCAGTTATTAACAACCACACCTAAAACAAAAGCAAACTAAGAGGACAGTTAGATCAGGAACAGAGCCACAGAAATGGAGATCACATGGAGGGTTAGCAACAGGGGAGTGGGAGGAGGAGAAGGGGGGAGAAGGGGTACAGAGAATTAGTAGCATGGATGGTAGGTAGAAAATAGACAGGGGGAGGGCAAGAATAGTATAGGAAATGTAGAATCTAAAGAACTTGTGACACATGGACATGAACTAAAGGGGGGAATGAGGGAGGGGGTTTACAGGGGGAGGGGAATGAAGGGGGAAAAAATGAGACGACTGTAATGGCATAATCAATAAATTAAAAAAATAAAGAAATAAATAAATGACATCTGGAGATATAATGTATTAGGTGGCGACTATGTAAAACAATGTATTCTATTCTTGGGAGTTTTTAACAGAGTAGACATTCAATGTTTTCACCACACACATGCACACACATACAATTCTAATTATGTGAGGGAATCAGTGTGTTAACTACTTTACTGCGGCAATCATTTTGCAATATATACATGTATCAAGTCACCATATTGTATACCTCCAACATATAAGATGTTATATGCTGAAAACAGGTGAGATGAAAATCTACTTGAGAAAATACACACACACACACACACACACAATGGAGTTGCCTCATGAGTTCCCAGTTACTGTGAAAACATACTTTACTTTCTGTACTTTATTGTTGCAGGATTCCTTATTCTCACCAAACAGGAAAGTCTTTTTATTTATGCTGTTTTGAAAGGGTTTATGCTTCTTGCCAGGAAATGAGGTTTAACAAAACACGCTGTCAAACAAATTTATCTCATTTATCAGTGGAGAAATTGGATTTGTAACTTCTTTAACCCCCTCAAGAACTCTGTGAGAAAGGATGTTTTCATATGCATTTTACAGTTAAAGACCCACAGGTACAAACTGTAATGACCGAGGTCATGAAGCTAATGAGGGAAACCTCCAGGGTTTGATTCCAGAGTGTTTGGCTCCACAGTTGATTCTCTTGACCTCGGGATCAGATAGGATTTAACCACAGAAGCAAAACCAGTAGAAAGTATACACGAGATTTATTACAAGTAATTGGTTTACCAACTGCAGGGGTTGGCTAGGTTTGGAGATTTAGCTAAACTATTTGATTATATTGCTTCCTCAGTAACCGTTTTGTGTGGCCAGTGGGCCTGCGAGGATCTTGAACTGCGTCTAGCTTCTCCCATGAGCACATGCCCTGGATTACAGCCCACAGAGTCACAAGTAAATGTACGTTTTTTGTGATAAAAAGTCTGGCTCACCCCCCAGGGTCTTCTCTTTGTTCTCCCTTAGATAGGGACCCATCCACCCACCCAGGAAGGTTTGAATTGCCCAATCTGGTCCTAGCCCAGGAACCATAAAGCACTCCATTGTGGGCCACAATGAAGACATGTGTCCCGACCCCACTGCACTCTCTGCCTGAACCTGGCCTTGACTTCCCTGCTTGCCTCTGGAAGTGCAGCATGCACCCCCTCCAGGATTTGTGAGGAATAAACTTTTCATTTTGATTTTCCGTGGTCTTTTTCTGAACAGCAGCTCAACACGCAACACATCCCCCCCTTTCCCCACTGCAAGTACTCTACTTAATAAGTGTTAATTTTAAAATTCACAACACTGGCTTAGTTCAAAAGGCAGAGTGGATTTTCCTGAGAGCAGGCTAGAACTCTGGAGTGTGGTCTGAAGCTGTTGTCCACAGACATAACCTCTTCTTAAAGGAAGTCTCAGTTCTTCTTTTAAGCCCTTTAGACTGATTGAATCACGCCCACCCAGATTATTTGGGATATTGTACTTCGGTTAAAGTCAATTGATTACAGACGTTATTGCATCCATACAATACCTCCAAGCAACTTCTAGGTTAGCATTTGATTGAAGAACTGTGGGCTGTAGACTAGCCGAGCTGACACATTACAAGTCCATCACAACCACTAAACTATACTTCTTACTCTAATCAATCAAACTGGTATCAATATTTATAGTGGAATAAGAGTATTAAAAGAGAAAATGACTGAGTATATTGTCCCATCTTATTTTGTTTCAAATAAATGTAGAATATGTAGTCAAATGAGCTATAAACTAAAGAATTTGGGTACATGACCGGGTGAAATGGGAATTTGGTACAGGAATTATCGCTGATGCATTTTTTCCTTCCAGCCAAAGAGCTAGCTACCCAACCCAACAACAGTATAAAGAATCTTGTAGGAGAACACCTAACACATGTTTGAGAATTTGAACATGCGGAAGTTTTCAGTTTGGTATTCAGCACAGTGTGGCGTTATACACTCAGATGTGCCTTCGACTCCTACATTCTAAAGAAAGGACCATGAAAAAGTTCTCAAAGCAAAATATCTAATACAAAAAAGAGAGAAAAAAAGCAAACCAGCAAACTTAAAAATGCACCACTGTGCTCACAATGAATGGCATTCTTTCCTCTATACACTACTTTTAAAATCGAAAATTGGGCTGTAAGGGCCATTTTGAGGGAGTAAAGTCTTTTCAATCTTGGAAGGAAAAGTTCCAGAGCCCTTTTTGAAGGGTGCTTTAGTTGGTAAACCTTTCAGATGAAACATTTTGGAGTATTTTAGTCCCAGAGCACCATATCATTTAGTGGATTTTGATTGCAAGTAATAAATCAATCCAGCTAACTTCAGTAAAGAGGAAATTTACTGAAAGGATTTAGAGTAATTGAGAAAAGTGCGCCTCAGGAAGGATTGGCATCAAAATAGCTCAGAGACTCTGGGTCGAAAAAACCAATTAACCAGGTCTTTAGGCATTCTAGTGACTCACATACGGGGCCCTGTTCCCTGCTTCGCCCTTCTAACGTAAACCTCTTTCCTCTTTCCTAGGCCTGTTCACATTGTTACGATATCATCTGTTTATAGCTCTGCCTTTGGACTGAACCAGCTCCAGCCACTTCCCTTCTGTATCAGTTTGCTGTTTATTGCTGGTTGCTAATGGTGTTTAACAGATTACCATGAAGTTAGCATCTTAAAGCAACATCCGTTTATCTCACAGTTCTCTAGGTCACAAGTCTGTGCAAGGTGTAAATGGATTCTTTGCTGTGAAAAAGCAGGTGTGTACTACAGAGTTGGGAATTTGGGGAGTCATTTTTGAACTCTATCATGTTCTTTCTCTACTTTGCCTGAGCTTTACTCTCCAAAGACAGACCCATTTAATCAAGCCTGGGCACAGTTTCACTGTTGGCTCAGTGGAGTTGAAACACCTTGATTAACAGTGCTTTTCTGGACTGATTGCAAGGGAGGTAGTTATGTTATAATGAACATCGATGTTTTCTTATTTTAAAAACAAAGTTAAAATGCCATGGAGGCAAGAACAAATATCTCTGCAGGTTCTCCAGAGTTGTAAGTCTTGGTGTCTCTGGAGAGATACTAACTATCTTTGGAAAGAAAGAAATCAGGGCTCCAAGACGTTCCATTCCTTAATAGGGGTTGTAGCATCTTCTCTATTGTCTCTCCTATGTCAGAATCTGGGAATGACTGAACCATATGCTAGTTGGAAAATGAAATGCCCAATCAGAGCATAGCAGGGGAAAGAAAAGGCTGAAGGATTTACAGGAACTAGTATAAAGGACACATAAACAACAACTAACGGGGGGTGGAAATGGGAAGGAGGTAAGGAGCACTGGGGGGGGTGGGTTGGGATGGGAGTAAAAGACAGAAAATTGTACTTGAACGACAATTAAATTAAAAAAAAGAAAGCTATAGCAATTTTGTCTTTCTGTAGAAGTGTGTAGGAATAGTTCTTCACTGAGGTGAATGCCAAAGTAGGTTGTCGGGATAAGTAGAATTTAAAAAATGCAGAACGTAAAAAAAATGTATTCAGACAGTGTTACTGAAGTGCTCCCTGGAGAAAGGAATATTCATGTTAATTAGAAGAACTGGACATGTGCAGATATGAAGTTTGGACAATTTTAATTTAGAACGTCCTTTAAAATAAAGGTGGTTACTCTGCTTTGATCTTTGTGCTGCGTGAATAATAATGAAGCCCAATTCTAGAGTGTTCTTAGGATGGCCTTAACTAATGAGGTTCACGGTTTATTAAAATTTCTTAATGCCGGTGAAAATACTGAAACCATTAGTCTGAAACCTGATTTTTCAAAATTACTGCTCCTATTATTTCTAATTCTATAATAATTTCTAATTCTAAGTGATAGACTGTTTATCCCTTCCCTGGGGATAATAATCTGTCATTTTGAAAGAAGAGTGTCAGTATGGAGATTATTGTAGGAAAACAGGCTCAAGAGCTTTTGGAGAATCATATACGGGAAGATGATAATCTCTCCCTTTTGGTGCTGAATCACTAAAATAAACAGAAGCAATGACTGAACATTTAGTCTCAGTTTAACCTACCATAATCAATCAATGCTTAAATTCAATAACAAAGATATCCAATTTTGTACAAAGATTTAAACCTATACAAAAAATTAGCTGGCATTGAGATAGTCTCATCATTGTTGCCTTCAAAAGATAGTTTGGTGTATTAAGAACCAAACTTTCAGAATGCATTTCAATGTACATTTTGTAGGACTATTTCAGTAAATAAAATATGGTTTTGGTTGCTTTAAAAATATGAGGTCAGCTCTGAAATGTGAAGAGATTAGAAGTCATCATTACATCCTTACAATAAGAAAAGAGCTACACAAACAGAAAATCAACGACCTTCCTTGAACCCATACAATAATTGATGGGGAAAATACTGTCACAAAATATAAAGGACAGGTGAGTACAGAGAATCATTGCTGAGATCTGCTTATATGGAGCAGAAGCCACTGAGTCATACACCCATAGGACACTTATTCAGTAATTTTGATGAATTGCTGGAGACTAAGTGTGGACTAGCTTGAGTATTAGAAACTCTGGGCGCTTCAGTCTTGTTTTTAGGAGAACTACCATGCTGGATCCCCCACCCCTATCCAGAATTCCTCTTTTCCAGATTCTAATAGCAAAGACCTCAGAAAGATCCCTCATTCTGGCTCATCAGAACCAGACTCAGATATAATGCAGATGTTGAAATGATCAGATAGGAGATTAAAAAAATCAAACACTGGGATTGCTATGTTGAAAGTTCTAATTAAAAAAATATAAGATGATCGGTAGTATGTGGAGTCAATCACTAAAAATAAATGAAAAAAAGAAATTAAAAATTACATTGTAACAGGAAGAGAAAAGAATCGGTTGGTTAAAAGCTGGGCAATAGAGAATCTGAAATGCTGAGAAAACAATGAAAGAAACAGAACAAGCACCTGTGGTGGACCGCTCTGTCTGGTTTCAGGAACTGTAACTCGACCCCTTGTGGCTAAGGGCCATTGAGGACCTTTGGAATGTTTACTGCAGGAGACAAAGCTTGTGTCTGGTAGCAAACACTGCCTCAGTTTCCTCTCCCTGCCCCCAAAGCATGGTCAGAAGTCAATGACGGGTAAGACCCCTCACAGCGGGGGGCAACCTAAGCCAGACTTGATCATGTAGGAGGCCATCATGGAAGGAGGGGGGGGGCTGCAACAAAGAGGAAGCAATGGACTCTCACCGCTCCCTGCCCCCGCTTTGACAAAGCCCGAATCCCCATGTTCTCTGGGAGAAGTGCTTCCTGGCTCTAATCCCCTTAAGCCTGAATACCTGATGGGGAGGCGTTCAGCTCCTTGCCTTGTTAGAGCGTGTCCCAGGGAAAAAATCTGGCATCACGAAGAATTCCTGATAAACCTGTGAAATCTGCTCTGCTAAGAGTGCTTTCATTCATATATTAACGGTTTGAGCAGGACACCCTAAAACTCTTCCTGACAGACTCTGACTCAGACTAAGCCCTCAGATTTCTTTGAAATGTTATCTACTGTTTGATCCTTGCCGCCCTGTATTCCTGTGTATTACAACCCTTCTTCCCAATAAAAGCCCTTGGAGGAAGAGGCTCAACACCTTTTTCCCCTGAGAAACTGGCCACTGCTCAAGGCCTTTTTCCTCTGGGAAACTGGCCACCTCTCCTCCCCAAGCAGATCACATCATGTCTCTGTCATGTTTACTCTCATCTGTGGCACATGAAGTGACTTGTGAGGAAAGTCGCTCCCACAAACACCTAAAAATTGTGGGCCAATATGACAAAAGTTTAACATGCATATAATTGGAATATACAAATGAGGATAAACAGAGGAACAGGAGAAATAATTAAAGTGATAATGACCAAGAACTTCCCAAAACGATGATGGCCAACAAACCATAGATTCAGAAAGCTTCAGAAATACCGAAACAACAACATACAATAAAAACCCATTCCAAAGAAAAAAAAAGAAAAACAAACCCCATCAAGGCATGGCATGTTCAAACACCAAGGAATTTCCCATGCCCCCCAAAAAGTCTTTAAAAACTTAGAGAAAAGGAAAACTAATCTATTGAGAGAAAAAAAACAAATTATAGTAATTTATCTGTATAAGCAAAAAAGAGAATTAAGTGACATATTTAAAGTATAGAAAGAAAAAAAAGCCACCAATGGAGAATTTTCATTTAGTGAAATTATCCTTCATAAATAAAAGACTTCTTTAGTCTAACAAAAAAAAAAAGAGAGGAAATTCAACATGAGGAGACATGCCATGAGAAAAATCTTAAAAGAAGTCCTTCAGGCAGAGGAAATGATGTAGGTCAGAGAACTGGATCTACAGAAAGAAATTAAGAGAGTAGGCAGGAATAAATAGTGGTAAAATAAAAACCTTTAATTTTATTATCCTTATCTAAATATCCCTGTTCACATAGATAATAGTAGAAATGTATTGGCTGATTATAGCATTTGAATGAGTGAAGTAACATGTGTCACTGGGGGTGTGAGGGAGGAAGTGGAAGTGCTCTGTCACAAGGCACCTGCACTACACAGGCAGTTCTGTTGTACTCTGCTGTCTGAGGGTGGGCAGAGAGCAGACCAAAATGCTTATCGTAAACTCTTGTCGGAGTGTAACAAAAAATAACTCAATTAAACTATTTATCGCCTATAAGAATCCACTTTAAATACAAAGACCTGGAGAGGTTAGAGGCACAGGGAGGGAGGAAGCCATGTGCTACAGGCAGTCGCTAGAGAGCTGAAGTGCTGATACGAACGCCAGACAAAGCAGGCTTCGGAAAACAGAATGACTGGGATAAAGCAAAGCATTACCTAAGGGCAAAGGGTTCCTTTCTCCAGGAAGGCATAACAATTCTAAACGTATAGCCATCTACCATCAGCATGTCAAGATATGTGAGGCAAAAACTAATAAAACTGAAAAGAGAAAAAGACCAATTTTCTATTACATTCGAAGACTTTAACACTCCTCTGTCAGTCATTGACATACGAGTCAGACAAAAATTAATAAGAATGCAGATGACCTGGGCAGTGTAATCAATCAGCTTTATCTAATTGATACTTACAAAATACCCTAGCCAGCAATGGCAGAATACATATTCTTCTCAAACTTCTGTGAAAAATTCCCCAGGATAGACCACATTCTTTGCTATTAAACATATTTTACCACATAAAATAATAGAAATTATATAAAGTATCTTCTCAGACTGCAATAAACTCAATCTAAAAACTAATAACAGAGAAATAGTTGGAAAATATCAAAATATTTTGAAAGTATACAGCACATTTCTAAATAACAAAGGTCAAAAAAGTTTCAAAAAAAGTATTAAATATTAACTAAAAAAATTTTAAAAGACAACATTAAAATTTGTGGATGTAGCTAAAGCAGTGCTTGGAGAAAAAATTGTTGCATCTACAAGAGAAAGTTCTAGTAGCCAAACTTCTACTTTGAGGAATTAAAGAAAGAAGAGAAAATTAATCTAAGGCAAGCAGAATAAAAACACTAATACAAATTAAAGCAAAAACGAAAAGCATCTGGCACAGACTTTTTTTTTCCTGATAAATCCTACCAAATATTTATGGGAGAAGTTATACTAATTCCCTATCTTTTACAAAAAATAAAAATAAAACATCACTTTTTTAGTTTTATTAAGAAATAATTGATATACTTCACTGTATAAATATGATGCTTTGATTTACATATATTGTGAAATTATTACCACAATAGGTTCATCTAACATTCATCATCCCACATAGATGCAATACAAAGAAAAGAAAGAAAAAAGAAAAAAAAAGGTTCTCTGTGGTGAGAACTCATAGGATTTACTTTCATAACCACTTTTCTATTCTGTACATCATACAACAGTGCTAGTGATAGTTATCATGTCATATGTTATATCCTAGTACCTACTTATCATGTAACTGGAAGTTTGTACCTTTTGACATCTTCCTTCACCTGCCACCTCTGGTAACCATTAAGTCTAATCTCTTTTTCTATAAGGTTGCTTTCTTTTTTTTTTTCTCCACTTGTAAGTAAGATAACAAGTATTTGTCTTTCTCTGCCTTATTTGACTTAGCATAATGCCTTCAAGGTTCATCCATGTTGTTGCAAATGGTAAGATTTCCTCATTTTTTATGGCCAAATACTATATATACATTATATACTGCAAGGTGTGGCAAAAAAGGCAAAAGTAGGTTTATAGTTGTGAGCCTAAGAAGCAGTTTATTTTTGTTTTATGTATTAACTATTATATTATTTTGTACATGAACTATAAACCTACTTTTTTTAAAATTAATTTTATTTAGTTATTTTTCAAGTACAGTTTTTTGTCTATTTCTCCCATCCCAGCCTCCCCCACCCCTTGCTCCCCACCTCTCTCCCATTTCCACCCCCCTTAGTTCTCGTCCCTGTGTCCTTCCTATAAACCTACTTTTGTCCTAATCTGTATACATTATACAAACACACGCACACACACATATACACACCACAACTTTTTAATTTATCTATAGATGAACACTTAGGTTGTTTCTATGTCTTTGCTGTTGTAAATAATGCTGCTATGAGCATAGGACTGCAGATACCTTTTCTGGTTAGTGTTTTGATTTCCTTTGTATATATTCTCTGAAGTAGATTTGCTGGATCATATGGTAGTTCTGTTTTTAATTTTGTGAAGATCCTTCATACTGTTTTCCATAGTGGCTGTACAAATTTGTAATTCCACAGTGTACAAGGGTTCTCTTTTCTCAACATCCAAGCCAGCATCTGTTATCTCTTGTCTTTGGGTTGATGACCATTCTTATAAGTGTGAGCTGATATTTCAAGGTGATTTTAATTTGCACTTCCTTAATAATGGGGGATAGTAAACACTTTTCAGGTACCTGTTGGTGTTTTGTGCATCTTCCTTGGGGAAATGTCTATTCAGATCTTTTGCCCCCAAATACCCCTTAAGTTAAATAATTAAGCCAGCAATATCCTAATATCTAAGTTAGATAAAAACACAATAAAATTATGCAGCAATACTTTTAATAAATATAGAAGCAAAAGTCCTTAACAAAACATAGCAAATAGAATTCAGCAATATGTAAGGAAGATAATACTTATAGTCCATGATTAACTGGGGTTCCTTATGGAATTGTAAGCCTTCTTGAACTATTATAAATCAATCTATGTAATTCATTATATTAACAGTATGAATTAGAAAATGTAGTCATACAATAAATGCAGGAAAAGCATTAAAAATTGGACACCATTCATAATAAAATTATCAACAAATCAGGAATGTGAAGAACTTCCTTCATCTAATTATGAAAATGTCAAAATTTATAGCTAACATCATATTAATGGTGACAATGATGGCCACTTTTCCCTCATGTTTGTGAGCAAGGCAAGGATATTTCCTCTCACAGCTTCTATGCAACATCATACTGTAGAAATTGCCTACTTGCAATAAAATAAGAAAAAGTAATAATTATGTGGATAGGAAGAGAACAAATAAAAGTGTCTTTATTTGTAGATGACCTGATTATTCATGTAGAAAACCCTAAAGACTATGTGTGTGTGTACATGTATGAGGTCTGTCATCACACATTGATAGACAAAAAGTCCAACCATTGTTAATATCATAGGAATGGTTTGTGTCACACTGATGTAATCTGACAGTCAAGGAGAGTGGACTGGAATGACGATGTGGGAACAATGATGACTTCACTATACTAGTCAGTGGGGGCAGTAGATGCCATTGAGTGAGCATGTGTACTACATGGGTGTCACATTCAAAATGACTGAGCCAGGAGAGCAGTGAATCTCCATCAGATTTTGCATTAAACTTGAACATTCCTCCACAGAAACTTCAAATTATTCAGAAGGCTGCTACTATGGGCAACTAGTGATTGATTGGCAGCTTCATTACCACAATGTACTCACTCATGAATCATATCATGTGCAAAGTTTTTTGTGAAAGGCAACTCAGCACCCCCTACAGTCCAGATTTGGCATCCTGCAACTTCTGGCTTTTTCAAAAAAACAGCTTTGAAAAGGAAGAGATTTCAGGCTGTTAATCATATTCAGAAAAATATAATAGAGCATCTGATGGAAATTGGGAGAACTTTGTGAGGTCTCAAGGTGCCTACTTTGAAGGTAACTGAGGCATCATTGTTCTATGTACAGCATTTCTTATATTTGTATCTTCTTCAATAAATGTCTCTATTTTTCATATTAAATGGCTGGATACATTTTGGACAGACCTTGCATACATATAAAACTTCTGGCACTTATATATAGCAAGGTTGTGGAATACAATATCAGTATACAAAGGTCAATTGCTTTCCTATAAGCTAACAATGAATATTTGGTAATAGAAATAAAAAAATACCATGTGTAATAGCACCAAGATAAGTAATTTCATATAAATCCAAGTAGATATGTATAGGATCTACATGCAGAAAGCTACCAAACAAAATGATAAAAGAACATAAAACCAAAAAAGAACTAAAACAATGTAAAGCTATTTCAGGTTCAGAGATTCAAAGATTCAGTATGCTCCTAGGATAATTCTTTACAACTTAATCTGGAGATTCAGAACAATCTCAGTTAAAATTCCAGCAAGCTGCCCTGACAAGTGTGGCTCAGTCTGCTGGGTGCCATTCTCCAGGGCAAAATGTTGCCTGTTCAGTTGATATTTCCCTCTTCCATCAACGTTTCTCTTCCTCTCTCTCTCCATTCCCCTCTCTATAAAATTTAATGAATAAAATCTCTGGAGAAAAAATTACAGCAAGCTACTTAGTGGATGTGGACAGTCTAATTCTAAAATTTATATGGAAAGATAAAGGTTTTAGAATAGCAACATGGTATTGAAGAAGAGCAAAGTTGGAGTACTCATAATATCTGATATCAAGGCTAAAAAGCCATAGTAATTAAGACATTATGGTATTTATACCTGGAAATAAACCCAACCAAGGATGTAAAAGAACTGTACACTGCAAATTATAAGACACTGAAGAAAAACATTGAAGAAGATACATATAAATAGAAGCATATACCATACTCATCGATAGGAAGAACTGACATCATTAAAATGCCCATACTACCCAAAGCTATCTATAGATTCAATGCAATCCTATCAAGATTCTAGTGATGTATTTTGTAGAACTATAACAAATATTTCAAAAATTTATATGGAACCACAAAAGGCCCTGCATAGCAACAATGATGCTGAGAAAGAAAAAGAAAGTTGGAGGAGTCATGCTACCTAATATCAAACTATACTACAAGGCCATAGTAATCAAACAGGATGGTACTGGCTTAAAGCAGACACATACATCAATGGAACAGAATAGAGAGCACAGAAATAAACACACACCTTTATAGTCAATTAACATTTGATAGAGGAAGCAAGCACATACAATGGGATAAAAACAGTTTATTCAAGAAATGGTGTTGGGAAAATTGAATTGATATGTGAATAAAAAATGAAACTAGACCACCCTCTTACATCACACACAAGAATAAATTAAAAATGAACCAAAGACTTGAATGTTAGACCTGAAACCATAAAAATCCTAGGAGAAAATATAGGCAGCAAAATCTTAGATATTGCTCTAAGAAAATTTTTTGGATATATCTCCCCAGGCAAGAGAAAGAAAAGAAAAATGAACAAGTGAGACTATATCAAACTAGAAGGTTTTTGCACAGCAAAGGAGCCATCAACAAAATAAAAAGATAACCTGTAGAATGGAAGAATATATTTGCCAATACATCTCATAGGGGTTGATATCCAAAATTTATAAAGTACTTACAACACTCAACATCAAAGATAAAAAAAACAATTAAAAAATGGGCAAAGGACCTGAATGGACACTTCTCCAAAGAGGACGTGCAGATGGCTGATAGACATATGAAAAGATGCTCAATTCACTAATCATCAGAGAAATGCAAATTTTGACAAGGGTAATTCAATGAAGAAATTATAGGCTTTAAACAATTAATGTTGAAATTGGAGGTCTGTGTGCATGAAAAAGGATTTAGACACAGATATTAGACCTTATACCCTGCACAAAAATAAGCTCAAAATGGACCATGGACTTAAATGTAAACTGCAAGTATATAAAACTTGCCCAAAAAGTAGCAGAAAACCTAGGTAACTTGGGTTTGATTTTTCAGTTATAACACCAAAAGCATGACCCATGAAAGGAAACATTGATGTTTGATGTTATTAAACTTAAAAACTTCTACTCTGCCGAAGTCACTGTTAAGGGAATTTTAAGACAAGCCAGAGACTTTTGTTCTTTGCTATTTTTTATTGGGGAAATGAAAATTGAAACAATAGTCAGGATAAATGCACACCAATTAGCATGGCCAAAACCCCAACAACAAATAACCCCCCCCCCAACAACATCAGTTGCTGATGGGGATGCAGGGTGACAGAGACTCGTATTTGGACTAGTGGGGATACTAGATGGTACAGCCCCCTTGGACAACATTTTGACAGTTTCTTAAAAATCTAACCATAATCATACCATATAGTCCTGTTTTATAGTACTCCTAGACAATTATCCATCTGATACAAAACTATCACATGAAAACCTGCATGTGAAAGTTTATAAAAATGTAATCCTAATCAGCACACACTGAAAGCAACCAAGGTGTCATTCAGTAAGTAGATAGATACATAAACTATGTGCATTCATGCAATGGAAGTCTATTTTGCTATAAAAAATGAGCTATCAAGCCACACAAAAACATTGATGACTCTTAAATGTGTATTTTAAAGTCAAAGAAGTCAGTTTGAAAATGCTACACATTTTATGATCTCAGTTAGATGACATTTTGTAAAGACACAGTGAGAGAGGTGCTGAGCAAAGCAATCATTGCCAGGAATTTCAGGAGGAAAAGGGGTTGAATCATGAAGTACAGAGAATTTTTTTTAGTGTGCTAAAGCTAGTGTGATATACTAATGGTGAATACATGACACTATGCATTTGTCAAAACCCATGAAAGTTTAGCGTACAAAAAGTTAACCTTAATATCTGAAAATTTAAAAAATCACCTATCAGGTCAGGTTATCCCAAGAAGAAATGTAAACTGACAAAACAATCTGTGTTATAAATTTATAAAACAATCTGACTAAATGGGGTGGGGAAAGTGTGCTGACCAAAGTAATTTTGGAAATGAGTACAGAAGAAGATGACATGCAAAAGAAATTTCATGTGATTCTTATAGTCTAATTGCTAAAATTATTTTCCATGGGTTAACAATGTTAAAACCTCTTTGTGTGTATGCTGGAATTGACCAGTTAAGTGAACAGATGGTGGATTAGGAGCAAGGTTTCTCACTATTGGACCCGGAGGTTGTGTGTGATAAACAAGGGCGGAAGTTAGAATGATCCATATGGTAATGAATTAGAATTGGAGGCAGCAGCATGAACTCATATTAAACTTAACATACATACAAATGAGTACATATAGAAATACAGATATTTGTGAGTAGAGGAAGGACTGGAAGCGAAAATCAGAACTATACCACATATAACTTGTACCTATTGAATGACAACGCCTAAGAAAAGATTTTGGGAAACAAAGTATTTGTTTTTAGAAAACTTAAAATAAGAAATCTTTGACTATTTGAACACATGGTTATCTAATAGATGTTGATGTCATCTGGCAATTACAGTGAAGATTTTTATACTTAGAATGAGCATATGACTTAAACAAGCTTTTTTGCAGAATGAAGCTTAAACAAGGTAGATGCATATTCTTTTGGCTACATGAGCAGTAGTATAATAATGAATAAGAAATTAATAAAAATAGCAAGATAATAGGATGTTAAACAATTATTTGAAAACATTTACATATCTGCATCCCTTTAGAGTATGATGTTTGTACGGCAGGGAATTTTTTTAAACCACTACATCTTCAGAACCTAGCACATGGCCTTATAAATAGAAGATACTGTGTAATATCTGTCAAACAGCTGAGTGAACATGATAGTTGTGCTTGTCAGGAAAAAAGTAGACTGGTCTGTGGTAACAAATAGTTTGCGAATCCCACTGGCTTAAAACAAAACTGTTATTTATTACTCATGATGAGTCTACTGCTGGTTCGGGGGGCTTTCTAGAACAATTGTCATTCATGCATTAATTCAGCAATCTGGGTTGTTTAGGAATTCGATCCATCACCTCAAATATGAGACCTCCATAATGAGTAGAGTGGGGGAAATTAGAAAATGATCATTGTCCAGGTGTTCTTCATTACTTTAACCTAGAAGGGACATGTTATTTCAGCTCACATTTAATTGGTCAGAACTAGTCACATGTTTTCCCTTAACTGCAAGGCAGACTGGGAAGAACAGGAAAGGAAATAGAATAGTTTGTTAGCATCACTGTCTCTTTCTTTGTGATCATTCAATAATAGTCGAATGAATGAAAAATAAATGAAGATAATGAAGATATAGCAACATGAAGCATAGGTATATCATTTAGTCTAGTGTCTGGCATTTGACATTACCAAACAAATGCCTAATCCCTTTACCCATTTTATTTAATGACTGTAAGTAACTGGTTGTTTCCTGTTAAGATGAGTTTCTAGTTTATTCAATCTTGTATTTTTCTGGGAACTAAAATTTTAATTCCTTTTCATTTTGTAAGTACATAATGTACTGACATCTTTCATCAATAGATAGCTACCTCTAAAGACTGACTCTGCATGAATCATCTACTTTAATGATGTTCACTTTTTATCCTTCTTCAAAGTCCATTATGAAATGTAATAATGCAGGAACCAAACAGCATATGCCTTTCTTTGATGACCATATTTATAAAAAGAATTTCTACTCCACAATTTTATTCTTTGGTTTTCTGATCAGTTTAAAGGGAGACTTTGAAACTTGACCTCTTAAAGTCTTTAAAATATACCAATTTTCATGTTTAGAAATAAATTACATAAAACATTTATTTTTTAATAATTAAATTTTTGTAATAAAATCAAGCATGTTTTGAAAGGGATATAGAAGTATTAGAGAAGGTAAGGGAATAGGTAAGATTTGTACATGTGGTAAAATGAGAAAAAAGGCTAATTGAGCTGTTAGAACTAAAGTGAAATCAGACTCATATACTCATTAAAAGGAAATGTAAGCTTTTTATATTTTTTAACTTTCTTTTTTCTCAGCATATTACTGTGGCACATTTACATAATGGAATACTACACAGTGGGAAGAAATCCTACCTTTTGTGACAGCATGGATGGAACTGGAGACTATTATGCTAAGCGAAATAAGCCAGTTGAAGAAAGACAAATACAATATGACTTCATTTATAACTGGAATCTAATGAACAAATAAACAATGAGAAAAATAGACCCAGAGACGTGGAAACATGGAACAGACTGAGAGCTGTAGGTGGGGAGGGTGGGGAATGGTTGAAGAAAAGGGAAGGGACTAGTCTAGGAACATGTATGAACAAGTCATGGACATGGACAGTGGAGAGGGGATTGACTGTGGGTGAGAGGGATTGGCTGGGTGGAGTGGGGCAAAAGGGAGAAAAAACTGTAACAACTGTAATAGAATAAACAGTGAAAAAAGAAAGGGTAAATACAGTATTTTACATCCAGGTCTGGGGTTCTAGAATCTTTGTAATTCTCTTAAGAGCAATTAATGCATATTTTCACTATTTCATAAAAGCTGATGAATATATATCCCTTTCTCCTAAAATTATACAAGTTAATGGAATGAAAGTACTTGCTTTTTAATGTAGTTGGTTAGTGTAGTGATACTGGTTGTCTTAAGCAAAATAGTATAGCAAAGCATACTGATTGAATTCCAAATCCTGGTTCAATGATTTATAAACCAAGAACCTTGGGATAATTAATTTTTCTAATCTTTAGTTTTCTAATCTACAAAGTAGGGATCCTAATCATCAAAATCATAGTTTGGGGGCTTAAAATAATTTATGTACAGTGTCCACAAATCCATCATTGACAACTTGAGTTGCCATTACAAAACCCCATAAACTTTATGTAAACCTAATTGCCTCCCAAGAGTCTACCTCCAAATACCATCACACTGGGGGTAAGGACTTCAACATGTAAATTTTAGGGCAATATTCAGTCCATGATAATATACGAAGTGCTAGCCTCATCAGCATCCTTTAGTTGGAAAAATTAAAATTATAGCTAATCACTACAAACTATAATATTAAAGAGCACAAAGAAATGGAAATACAACTACTATACAATTTTGTAGTTATAAAAGTGATTTACCAGTCCCATGGGAAAAATGATAACACAATAAGACAGACCAAAAAAGTAATTTGTGACTTTCTCCAAATTAAAAAAAAAATGCTGTGAAAGTGGGAGATTCAAGAAGGCACAATAAAATATTGCATAGCTTTCTGGTCTTGCAGAAAGAAAAAACAAAATAAAACAAATGTGAAATTAGAGGAATCGGCATGAAGGTGCAGTGACTACATGCAGTGAGCATACTTAATGTTTGTCATACTTGTTATAGAGCATTATTTAAAACATTTAACTTTCCAATATCACACTTTGAGTTGTTTGTTGAGTCTTTAAACTATGCTAAGTTATATTATGTGCAGGTATATGTGATGTTAATACCCTTGAAACAGATAACCTGTAGAGATAGTCTTGCATAACGATGGGTGCTGAATAGGCATTTGTTTCTCAAGGATTTGCTTTATGACTTAATGACTGATGGTCCTGTAGTCAGTAAATATATTATATTTAACTATATATACAAAAGAACATGTGATATAATCCAGTTAATAGCCACAGCAGCTGGCTGTAAAGAACCTCTGGTTTGGGTGTACCCTGTCCTGGGGGCTTGCTCAGGGTGTGGGGATCTGCTCAGTGCTAGTGGAGGAGGTGGTTGTTACTGCTTGGATCTATGAAGCAAGTCAGGGAAAGAGACCTCAAAGGTGGGTGCATCAGATGACTGGGAAGTCATAACAAAGTATTACAAACCGGGTAGCTTAGAAAAACATACATTTATTGTCTTACAGTTCTAGAGACCAGAAGTCCAAAATCAACCTCTTGCCAGCTCCAGGCTCCCTCTGGAGGCACTAGGGAAGGGCCCATTCTAGGACTCTCTCCTAGCTTCTGGTGGTGACAGGTGTTTCTTAGCATGGAGATATCCTTCTCCCTGTAGCTTCTTATGTTATGTTTTCTTTTTGTGTGTCTATCTCTTTACATGACTTAAAAAAAAACTAAGGACACAGTCATATCAGTGTAGGGGCCCATCTTCCCCAGACTTCATCTTAACTTTAATGACAGGGGTAACAACTGTATTCCCAAATAAAGTAACAGTCCAAGGTACTGTGGGTTAGAATTTTAACATAGGATTTTTAAAGGGACAGAGTTCAACCCATAACAGTGTGAGGATTAAAATTACAGGCAACACTTTCAAGCTGGAAGCATTTTTATCAATCATACAGCATAGTTCTAATATTTTCCATATGAGAAAATTAGGGCTGATGTGATGAGGAATCTTGCCTGAAGTCATTCTGTTCATCCCAGAATCAGGCCCAAATTAAGATATCCCTAATGTAGGGCCTTTTCTATCACAACACACTCTACTGACTTTTGAGTCAGCATCTTTTGATGTTGATGTGTATGTGTAAGTCCTGAATAGGACCCCATTAGGGAATCCTAATAGGATTATTGTCCAGCTGAAAGTAACAAACCCAATACTACCAAACCATGACAGAGCATGAATCAGAATGGGGCTGAAATAGATAAACTCAAGCATGTTTTGCTGTATTATGCTTTATATCCTTCATAATGTGGAATATGATCAGGAAGAACCATTAATTATGGGAAAGAAGAGAAAGAAATAGATGTTAGATAGCCAAATAAATTGTTTTCCTCCCTATTTTCTCTTTCTCTTTCCCTTCTTCCACTATCCTTCCTTCCTTCCCTCCTTTTCTCTCCTTACTGTATATAATACCTAGGGCCCTAAGAAGCCATGTGATAACCTAACCAGTTTTATACTTACTATTATTATATAGTGAGTAAGTGCCACAGCCCTTGGTATCCCAACATTTTGCTCTCCGATTGCAACTTTTCCCATGTCACTAGGAGTTAATAGTAATTATGAGGCCATCAACACCACAGATTACTAATATTCCTGCCCCACCCCCAACAAAGGTGAATATCTTCAGAGTTTGTCTTCCATTTTCCAGAGTGACTCCTGGTACCACAAATAGCATAGATAGGATTTTTAGAGTAGAGATAAATAAGAGGACAATTTAATTGATAAAGCAGGTTGAGGTAAATAAAAAACAATGGAGAACGCCCCTCATGCTAGCAGAAAAGTGCAGAACCATTATCATTTCTGCTTGAGAGGGTAAAGAGAGGATGAAGTTATTGGAACCCAGAGAGAGAGAGTGACTGTAGCACAGGGAGAAGAGAAAACAACAGGACATCTGAATTTTGGCTGAGGGGCTCAGTCAACACTGGGACCTGATAGAGAGGGAGCAAAGAACCAGAGCTCACTGTCCATCTGCCTTCTGATCTCCTGCTAGAGTTGCCCATTGGCTGAACTCAACTGGAAGCCAAAGGCAAAAGCCCAGTTGATACAGTACATATGCATCATACTTCCAGGAAATAGAAAAAGATAGAGAATAAATAAATATCCTTATAAGAGGCAATCGAAAAACTTCCATAGCATAACTGAAAGAAGCAAGAGGTGTTCAATCAGTAGGAATGAGGCTGAAGAAAAAAGTCTTCTTAGATATGGAACAATGTATACATAATATTCTTAAATTACAAAATGGGTAACAAAACAACATTTTGTAATTGAAGTAAACATAGGCAAATGGCTAGAGAGAACTAGAAAACAAACAGTAATATTGGAATGGGAAGACAAATCATTCAGGAAAAGTATCTCCAAAGGAGGAAAATAAGAGAAAGAAAGTGAAACTGGTAAAACTGTGTTCAGACACATCAAACATGGATTTTACTCTACGTAGAGAGATTTGGGATTAATTAGAGAAAAGCACCTTAAAATGCAGACAGGAAAATAAATATCTTTCCAGCTGAAGTCCATTTCTTGAGATCCTAAGTTGTTCAGTCTCAGAATGTGTGTGTGTGTGTGTGTGTGTGTGTGAGAGAGAGAGAGAGAGAGAGAGAGAGAAAGAGAGAGAGAGAATAAAAAAATAAAATTGCTTTCGGAAAGTACAAAAAGGATTAGCAAGAATTCTCCTAAAAATATTTGATTCATTCTTCAAGGTAGAGATAGAACACGTGGAGAAGGACGAACATCATGGATTAATTAAAGAAATTTCTTTTTCTTTACTTAAATAATTTTTCATTTTAAAATTACATTTTATATATAATATTATACTAGTTTCAGTTGTACTGCCCAGTGATTAGATATTATATAACTTACTATATGATTACCCTGATAAATCTTGTACTCATCTGACATCATAGGGATTCCTAAGAAATTAGGGAGAGTTTGGTTTGGTGAAGTCCTAAATTACCTAGAATTTTGCACATTACCTTAGCAGACCTCTTGGACTACAACCTGCTAAAAAAGAAAAAGCAAGAGACATGGAAATAAAGCATAAACTGACAGGGACCACAGGGGAGAGGAGATGGGGGATAACAGGGGAAAGAAGGAGAACATGTACAAAGGACCCAAGGACAGGGGATTGTCTCTGGGAGCGGGGGTTGGATGGGGCAGAGGAGAGCAATGGTGGAAAAATGGGGACATCTGTAACTGAACAACAATGAAGAAAAAAGAATGATGTGCTATATCCAGGAAAATAGAGCTATAGTTTGCATTAGCCTCTGCATTTCTCTAACAAATGGGTTGAAACTCCATGTAAGGAAAGAAACCATTACAAAAAGCCTTAGTATTTATGCTTGAAAGAAGGAAAAGAAAGACATAATTGGAAGATTGCATTTCACTATACAAGCTGACTTGGAAGTTTCTGAACAATAAAGGGTCATATAGGCCATGGCAGCACAAGGGAGTCTTGGGAAAGAAAGGTAAGGAGCCTGGGATGCAGTCCATGACGGTGGTGGATGGGAGAACAAAGAGACAGCGAACACCAGCATCTTTTACTCGCATTTTCTCTAACACATTTTGTCTTTTCTAATGTGTTCTAAAAGTCACTTAAATACTTCTCCAGGATGAATTTCATTCCCAGAAGCTCTTTAGTAAAAAACTCATTCTCTTCTGTGTTGAAGCTTGGTAATTCTTAGATTGAGAAGCTGCTTTCATTCCACAGCATGCATTTCATATTCTTAAACTAAGTTTATAAAATGCATGTTCCTATTTATTTTTCCACGACTGTTTGCACCTCCATTCTTTCATTGATTTTTTCAGAAGAGAAGTTCTTTGCAAGTCATTTCATTATTTTTCTTCCTATTGGCCGTAAGCCTTAAGAACTATTTTTGCATTAATCTAAAGGGAAGCTTCACACTTCATTTACTAACTACACATTAAAAAGAAGTTTTCATTTTCTACTGCTCAATGTAGACCAGCGCAAATTTTGCAATTGGGATGAGAATCTTTTCCTTAATAACCAGAATATGTATAAAGCTTTCTATAGGTGCTTTAATATTAAGTACAGAAGGATTTTTTTGAAGAATAATTTTCTTTCTTTCTGTTTATTTTCAAAATCAGGCAGATATATCTCCTTATTTATTTATTATAATGTCTTTGCTCACCTAGTTCTAAACATAAGCAAGTGCTGAAAAAAATGTTTCTGTACTTCATATTCTTTCTCTGTCATGTTCGATCTCACTCTATGTATATACATATATATGAATATATAGATACACACATATACATATATACACATACATATATATGTGTGTGTAATTTTAATTGAATTTATTCTCTCTTCATATGAGTATAATTTTAATTGGAATTTATTGATGTTATATTGATTGATAACACCATACAGGTTTCAGGTATGTAATTTTAGAACACCTCATCTGCATACTGCATCATGTGCTCACCTCTCAAAGACGAGTCTCTTTCCACTGTAATATATCACCCCTTTGCCCTCTTGCAACTCCCCTCTCCACTTTCCCTCTGGCAATCACCATATTGTTGTCTGTGTGTTTTTTTAAAACTTAATCTCTTTTCTTTTTCACCCAGCCCCCCAACTTCCCTCCCCTCTGACAGTTGTTTGTCTGTTCTATGTGTCAAATATATCTGTTTTTATTTTGTTAGTTTATTTGCTCATTAAATTCCACATATAAGTGAAATCATATGGTACTTGTCTTTATCTGACTGGCTTATTTCACTTAACATAATACTCTTCAGGTCCGCTCATACTGTTTCAAAAGGTAAGATTTTCTGCTTTTTATGGCATGTGTGTGTGTTTGTACATACATATAGTATATTGCTTACTGTCTTATTATGGGTAAGGTATTGAAGATACAGTGATTAAAGAAATGGACACAGTCCCTATGCACAAGAAGCTTGTAAACTTTATCTCATTAAGTTATTCTCTTCATTTTCTTTTCTTGCTTACTTCTCTAAGATATCAAAGAATATATGGAGACAGGGGCAAAGGGCTTATGTGATATAAGAAAAGGAATAACTGGATCTTAAGGCTGCATTCTGCTCTTCTAAGATCCAGTTATCTCCTAGGAAATGTTTCACTTTTTTGCCTGATTACTGCTTGTGCTACCTGCATTTGCCTGTGAAGGTTTGGGGGAGAAAAACTCAAGTGTGGAATTTCTCTTTTTTCATTTAATTATTTTTCAAGTACAGTTTTCTGTCTTTTAGCCCCATCCCAGCCCCCCACCCTGTGTCCTCCACCTCCCTCCCATTTCCACCCCCATTAGTTGTTGTCCATGTGTCCTTCATGCTAGTTCCTGTAAATCCTTCCCCCTTTTCCCCTGAAATTCCCTCCCCTCTCCCCTCTGGTCGCTGCCCCCTTGTTCTCTACTTCAGTGTCAATTGTTTTTATTTTGCTTGCTTGTTTGTTTTGTTGTTTAGCTTCCTATTAAAGGTTAGATCATATGGTATTTATCTTTCATTGCCTGGCTTATTTCACTCAGCATAATACTTTCCAGTTCCATCTAAGCTGTTGCAAAGGGTAGGAGCTCCTCCTTTCTTTCTGCTGCATGGAATTCCATTGTGTATATGTACCACAATTTTTTGATCCATTCATTTACTGATGGGCACCTAGGTCGCTTCCAGCTCTTGGCTATTGTAAATTGTGCTGCTATGAACATTGGGGTGCATAGGTTCTTTTGGAATTTCTTATTTTGATCAGAGTCTAGGGATTGTCTTTAGATATCCTAACCTCACCCCTGCTCTAGCAGGTCGCTGGCTTTGAATTTCTGCCACGTCCTCCATGGAGGAGCTCCCTGTCTGCAGTCCACCAGAGCTTCTTCCATGAGGTTGACTTGTGTGATGGCTATATCACTCTCAAATTGGTGCTTTTACCTCATGACTATGTGAACGCAGTACAGAGGCAAAAAGGTGGTGTCTTTAGAGGATATTAAACAGGAAAGAAGGTCAAGACTCCTTGTGCTCTCAGTAAAAGCCTGTTTATATAAAGTATATAAACCTTTTCTTGGCTGAATGGAAAAGCAAGACACACGGCAGGAATATTTCCCTTTCTGTTCTCTGGCTCTTTTTCCTTCCAACAATTATTTGCGGGTAATAATAGAGCCAACTCTCCCCCCCACCTCCTGCCCTTACTCAGAGTACTTGGTTCTCACTTATGTAAAATTTTGTGTTGCTCTTGACATGTGTCTTAGGGGGCTATTGCTACATGGTAGTATTGCCACAAACTTAGCAGCCTAAAATAACACATTTATTATTTCACGGTTTTTGAGGGTCAGGAGTTCAGGCACAGATTACCCAAATCTTCTGAAAGGCTGCAATCAAGACGTCAGCTGAGACTTTGGTCTCAAGTAAGGGTTGACTGGTTCACTCAGGTTGTTGGCATAATTCAGCTCATTACAGCTGCAAGACTGAGGGCTTGAGTTTCTCGCAGGCTGTTGGATGAAAGCTGCCTTTAGCTCCTATAAACCACCCACAGTTTCTCTCCCTGTGGAGTTTCCCAACAGTGCCAATTGCTTACACAAAGGCAGTGAAGGTCAGAGAGAATCCAGCAAGTTAGATGCTACAATCCTATGTAAAGTAATTACGTATTCACTTATACATACTCATAAATATCCCATCATTTTCACCATATTCTGTTTTCTAGAAGCCAGTCATAGGTCATGCTCTTATTCAAGAATTGCTCAAGGATAGAACAGCAGGAGGTGGGGGTCATGAATACACATATAGTTAATATTAGAATATTTTAGTACTATCATAATCCCCATATTTTTGTTTTTAAATAAAACATTGCTAGAAGTCCAGGCACTGATTCACTATTTTACTGAATTAAAACTAGCGCATTCTCTATCAACTAAACTAGAGAAAAGGGCTCCTTATTTTCAGATTTAAGATTTATATTTTATAAATAAAATGTTCTTTCCTTTCCCTTAGTGTAACTTTTGATAGCCAGAGAATTTGTCTTTATAGGTCTATTTTTATCCTCATTTTATTTAAAAAGTCTGAAAAATGTTGGTACTACATATCTCAGTTCAGTTGCATCCAGTTGAGGCTATGTGAATAGTTCAAGTCAATGGATGTAGACAGAGGCAAGACATGCCACTTGCAGGCCTTGGAGAATGAACACTCTTCCACATATTCAATCTGCTTTCTTCTGTAGATGGTGGCGTCAGGAGATGGACAGAGTGTAGGTACTGAACGAACTGCCGTGAGTAAAGTGCTCTTCCTCACCAACACCTTACAAACAACTGTTGCTTCTGCACCGTGGAAGCAACAGAAAATTCTTTATGTTAAGGTCACTGAGATACTTGTATTGTTTGCTAAATAGTTAGCCTACCCTGACAAACACATAAGTAGCAATTATTATGTCTTAAAGATGTAAGGAGAAGATAATCTAAGAGTATGTCAGATGATAAGAGATTTTAATTAATGTTATAGATGATATATTTAGTTTTCTAGGTAGGAAAGTATGATAAACATGACAGTATTGAAAAATATTAATTCATATGTTTCCTTTTTTCCCTTTGGCTAAATACAGGATATTAAAAATAAAAAATTTTCAACAATGGTAAAAAAGAAAAATGTTTTCACTGCCTTCTAGGTTTCAGAAATAAGATGCACAAGTACCTTTTTTTATGTTTACAGAGAATGACCAGGGATAAATAACTGTTCTCAGGCACATGCACTGTGTTTCTCAGATGAATGTTCCTAGGCTTTTTTTCCGTGGTGGTCCTAAATAGGTAATAAACTTGAAGTAGAACTTTTTTCTATGGTTCCCATTTATGTGCCCTGTCAATGAGATCAGGCTTCCATCAATTATCTAGAAAGTACCATTCCCCTTACATCCATGCAGGCTTAACAACAAAATAGATTTTACCATCAGAGCATTTTTTTCTCTCATAATAGATGACATTCCCTTTTCTTTAATTTTATCCTATTAGTTCTGGCTCTCTCACCTCTACACATTTTCTTTTTGCCTTGAAGAGTGATTTAAAAATATCCTTTTTTAAATTTATTTTATTATTGTTGTTCAGTTACAGTTTTCCTGCCTTTTCCCCCATTGCTTTCCCCTGCTCCGTCCCCCTACTAATAATACATTCAATCACCCCCCTGCCACACACACATTTTCCGTGCCCATGAGTCCTCTATTCATGTTCCTTGGCTTGTCCCTTCCTCTTCTTTCCCCCATTAACCCCCTTGACCCCCCCACAATGGTCACTGTCAGTTTGTTCTTTATTTCTAAGTCTCTGGTTGTATTTTGCTAATTTGTTTGTTTTGTTGAATACATTCTACTTATAGGCAAGATTGTATGGTATTTATCTTTCACCTGCTGCCTTATTTCACTTAGCATCATGCTCTCTAGTTCCATCCATATTGACATGAAGGGTAGGAGTTCCTTCTTCCTTTCTGCTACGTAGTATTCCATTGTATAAATGTACTGCAGTTTTTTAATCCACTCATTTACTGATGGGCACTTAAGCTGCTCCCAGCACTTGGCTGTTGTAAATTGTGCTGCTATGAACATTGGCATGCATAGGTTCTTCTGAATTGGTGGTTCAGGATTCTTAGGGTATAATCCTAGCAGTGAGATAGCTGGATAAAAAAGCAGTTCCATCTTCAGTTTTCTGAGGAAATTCTATACTGTTTTCCACAGTGGCTGTACCAGTCTGCATTCCCACAGCAACAGTGCACTAGGGTTCCCTTTTCTCCCAAACCGTGCCAGCAGTTGTTGTTTGTTGATTTACTAATGATAGCTATTCTGACTGGTATGAAGTGGTATCTCACTGTGGTTTTAATTTTCATTTCTCTAATTGCTAGTGATGTTGAGCATTTTTTCATGTGTCTATGGGCCCTCCGTATATTCTTCCTGGAGAAGTGTCTGTTCAGCTGCTTTGGCTATTTTTAATTGGATTATTTGTCTTCCTAGGGTGGAGTCATGTCAGTTCTTTACATATTTTGGAGATCAAACCCTTGTGAGGCATCACTGGCAAATATATTTTTCCCATATGGTTGGTTCCCTTTTCATTTTTATGGTGGGTTCGTTAGCCATGCAGAAGATTTTTATTTTGATATAGTCCTGTTTATTCTTTCTTCCCTTTATATCCCTTGTCCTAGGGGATGTATCAGTGAAAATATCATTGCATAGAATATATGAAATTTTCCTGCCTATGTTTTCCTCTAGGACTGTTATGATATCACAAGTTATATAAAATTCAACATTCAGAATTTGAAGGCATTTTTGTACACCAACAACAAAATATCAGAAACAGAAGTTAGGAGAAAAATCTTATTTACTATAGCAACAAGAAAAATAAGATACTTAGGAATAAACTTAACCAAGGAGGTCAAAGACCTGTAGTCAGAAAACTATAGAACACTGAAGAAAAAAAATAAAGAAGACACAAACAGATGGAAGCATATACTGTGTTCATGGGTTGGAAGAATTAACATCATCAAAATGTATATACTACTCAAAGCAACTTATAGATTCAATGCAATCCCTATTAAAATACCAATGACATATTTCACTAATGTAGAACAAATATTTCAAAAGTTTATATGGAACCATAAATGACTCCAAATAGCCACAGCAATTTTAAGAAAGAAGAACAAAGAAGGAGGGATCACAATATCTGATATTAAACTATATTACAAGGCCACTGTAATCAAATAGTCTAGTACTGGCATAAGAACAGACACATAGACCAATGGAACAGAACAGAAAGACCAGAAATAAACTCACGTCAATACTGTCAGTTAATATTTGATAAAAAGGTCTGGAACATAAAATGGAGTAAAAATAACTTCTTCAGCAAATGGTATTGGGAGATCTAGACAAGTACATGCAAAAAAAAAAAAAGGAACTCAAGATGGCTAACAGACTTAAAAATATTCTTTCTACGATAACTAAAAAGTCTTAACTAGAATATGCCCTTAGATGTTCCTCATTATTAGTAAATACAATATATTATAGAAATGTCTTTTATAAATTATATAAAGTATGAATTATTTATAAAGTATGAATTAATGATTTATTACTCAATTTTCTTTATAGCTATGAAATCTTCATCACATAAACTTTAAATCTGAGGCTAAACAGGCAATACCTCAAAACTATTTGAAGTAACAGTAACTTTCTCAAGAAATAATGTACACTTGAGAACTGTTATCTTCCTTGTCCTTTCTACTGATGCTGAGGAGGGCAGTGCAGCTACCATTCTTGTTGGGGAAGAGGAAGGAAACTTCCCAGAGAATTAAGAAAACACTTTAAAAGAACCACTCATAGAGATTGGGGTTGCCCCAGAAGAATAAGTAACTGGCATATTTCTCACTTTAACTTCAGAATCATGGCCTCTTAATACCGTATGGAACCAGAGTGAAGTATATGGAACTCTTCAAGGAAACTGAAAACTTGATGTGTCTTCTGTAATTTGTCACCCATGTGAATTTTCATTCTACCTGAATAGTTTTGAAAGCAGACACCTTGATAAACCATCCTGCAATAGCAGGGGAATTGAAAAGGGAATAGAATAGCTTCAAGTTCCGGCTTTTGGTATAGCAGAACATATGAGTTTTATGCCAATAAAATGAACTGTGCAACAAAATAATAACAAATCTTATTTTGTTATTATAATTACCAGGTAAAGAATAGGGATTGGTTGAAAAATGAAAGAATGTTGATAAATATTAGTACTTGGAATTTACTACATTCATTTGCATACTTTGTATTCATTTAAATTTCCCAAAATAAAAAATCCAGTGTTTTACAAAGGATCACTCATCTGCTATATGAAACACTGAGTATAAGAAGCCTTATAAGCATGACTACAGTGAGTGCAATTGGTGATAGACATTAGATGCTAGACGATAGCAAGTTGACTTGTAGGGATGTTGGTAGAGTTAGTAATAAATGAATGCATTTGTAATGTATTTAGAAATTAGAGTCAACAGTATTTGATGATAATGTTATGAAATGTGATCTCATAAAAGAGATCAGTTATGACTCTACATCTAAACTTTCTCTTAATTTATGGTACTTAAAACTAAACTTATTAGTTTAGCAATATTTTCTCTTGGACTGTGGTATTTCCCAAGGCCTATTGTTTGAGGAGTTAGAAGTTACAAATAGACAGGTAAGACTAGCTTAAAGACTGAAAATCTTTCACCAAAACTGAAATTGCCAATTTCAGAGGAGAGATGTGACCTTTTTGAATACAAATGGTCTCAACTTCTGTATGTAGCATTATTTCCCTATAGCTTTCAGATCATTAACATTAAGGAGTATATACCAATCTACTAACAGTTTATAACCATTTGTAAACATTACAGGAGCTAATATATATATATATCTGTATATTTCAGAAAATAGAACTTTCATTTAAATAATAATAGATTTTATGGGCTCAGAGAGAAGTTTCATTGTCACCTTAAAACATTGAACTGTTGAATAAAGATGGAAGGGAAATCAGTGGTTATTGTTCCCAGGATGAGTAGGCATAAGTTCAAAGTGTGATATCTATAAGAGGTATATGAACTCTACTTCCATCTCAAGAGATTCAGCCCATTATTAGGGATTCAACAGAAGCAGAAATATCAGGCACTTCTGGAATTAAATTAAACTAGTAGCATAGTAGTTCTTTGCAATCAGAATATTTGCAGTAGGATCACAATCAGTGTCTGGGGTAGCTGTAGATAGAATCAGGCTTTCTTTGGGAGAAAAAAACCCTGGGCTATATCAACTTTAAAGGCAGGGCTTCAATTTATATATTAGGTACTTGATTTGATACTAGGAAAACAAAGTTTTGAGTATGAAGACAATTCCTCAATGAAGCTTTCATTTACTCCCCAATCAAAATTAGCTCCATCCAGCCCTGTCTCTATAAAATCATTGTTATTGCATTTTATGCATAGCATGTACTATAATTTGCAGTGATCTTGTCTAGTTCACTTCTCTAGTACAGAATAGCCACGAGGATATAAAGTACATAACAGAAAATACAGTCAATAATATCCTAATAAGTATGTATGTTATTAGATGGGTATGAGATTTATTGGGATGATCACTTACTATGTTATATAGTGTTTAATCACTGGAGTGAACACCTGAGACTAATAAAATATTGTATATTAAATGTAATTCAAAAATAAAAAATAATTTAAATTTTAACTATCAGAGTTGTTATGTATGTTTTACCACCTAATTTTGCAAATATTACCTCATTTGTTTATCACAACACCAATAGTAAAGTTGTTTAAGTTTTGTTTATTAAGACACTGAATTTGTGAGTCCAGATATTTTGATTCAGAATGCAATACTATTTCTAGTTTATCTATATTCCAGGCTGACCCTTCTTAGCTTCAGAGGAGTGCTTATGAATACCTGTGAAATCTGCACACTCTGGTTCAGAAATAGTTTCTAAATACATAAAATGTGTTAAGGAAAATTTCATTCATAATAATAGAAATGAAAATAATGACATCTATAGAAGTGGTAAAGTATAGGATAAATTATGTATATAGAATAATGAGAGAACTAAGGAGAAAGCTATATTTGTGCATGTGTGCATAATTAATTAAGTTAAAATGACATAGGAAGAGGTATGGCAGAACATATAATAAAATATTAAACAAACTTGATTCTTATTAGTAAGCTAAATTTTAATGCTCATACTTTTTAAATTTTCAAAATTTTAATAAGTATAATAATTTCATAATTAGAAAGATATGTTTATGGGCCCTGGCCTGATAGTTCTATCAGTTAGAGCATTGTCCTAATACATTAAAGTTGCAGGTTCGATCCCTGGTCAGGGCACATATGAGAATGAACCAATGAATTCATAAATAAGTGGAACAGAAATGGATGTTTCTCTCTCTCTCTCAAATCAATGAATAATAAAAATTAAAAGATATAGTTTATGAAAATATGTAGGAATTTTAATGAGCATTCATATCTTGTGGAAATTTATACCTATTCATCTTAAGTAATGGGTTATCAACTAAATGAAATACAGAGAAATACAGACTCATATCAACCCATCAGAGATGATTTTTGTCTACTTCACCAGGACATGTATTTGAGCTGCATGATTAACTTTAAAAATAAGCTATTGAATGGTGCTCAGAATAACTACTAGAAGTGTTATAAAATGCCATAAAAGTATGGCGAGTCTGGCATTTTAAAATCTGGATCATTAGCAATAAAACAACAGATCGATGAAGGACACAAGCAGAGCCCTGAAGCCAGCGGAGTTAAGGCAAATACATAAATCCTTATGAAGACTTCACAGTGACTAATAGAAAAGAGCTGGGGGAAAAGAAACATAAAAGGGGAGACTGACATGATATGTTTCAAATGAGTCTATTACAATATATACCATGAAAAATGAAAAAAGAAAGCCAAGTAAAAGCAAAGAAAGTTAAAAACTAGACAAAAGGAGAAGAAAGAAGCTAATGGAACTTTGTGATCTTAAACAGAAGAAGGTTCAAACCCTTATGAGACTGACTTCTGTAAATGACCGTCCTACCTCTGTGTGGACAACTCCAGTGACGAACTATCTCACCATTCAAGGGTGGCCCTAACTATTGCAAGAGTTTTTCATTTCGCTTCCAGTGACATCAAACACTTTGTAAACTCTACACATAACTTTTTGTTTTCCACTGTACTATCACAAAGGACATGTCTAACCCTTTTGTTTTCACCATGTAGCTCTCAGGATATTTAAGTAAGGCCTATATCTCTCTCTCACACTTGAATCTGTTAAAATGCTCCAGGTCATTTAAGGAGTTCTCATAGGTGTTTCCATATGAATGTTCTCCAGATTATCAAAGTCTTTCTGAAATTGTATGTTTGGGCAAAAATTCCCTTATGAATTTAGCAACATGAAGTTCAAAGAATCTATAACTTCCATCAACCTCTATACCACCTTTTATTACAATGTAGTCTCAAAGCCTGTTAGTATTTTTTGGACAGCCAAATAACATGGTTTACTCATAATAGCCTTTCCTGCCATCTCACATGCCTGTTTTTGCCACTAACTTGAACTTCTCCATGTCTTACTGTAGCAGCTAATTTGTATCTCTCCATGTTTTATTTTGGTGATGATCATGAACTTTGTTATTTTTACCTTCTGTGTCATTGCTTAACCCATTTTTATGTTCTGCATGTGAGAATTCTTGTGGCTCTTCATTCTATTTTTTAAGGAAGTTACCTTCTGTATGATGGTGTTCAGGGCAGGCTGCCCCCAAATGTGCCACTTTGGTATACTAATTATTTTGAACTGAAATTACATGAGGAACAGCAGGTATAAGAAGGACACTGACCCCCTTTTGTGTCCCCTTGAAAGCAGGAAATAAATCTCCCATGTGAAAGGTACCCTCCTGCCCCTTTCCTGGGAGGTAGAGACATCCTTATGGCTAGAAACAAAGAATTCAGGACCAGAAAAACTGTGTAAACAAACTGTGCTTACTAATCAGTACCCAAGCCTACATCTTTTTGTCTTTTCAGTTCTTCATAAACTTTTTTCATAAAAAGTATTAACGTTGTCTACTTTGGTCACCTGAGGAAGGCTCATATTTCTATGAGCTCTTGTACATACAGAATTAAAATTTGTATTTCATTCGTTAACCTATTTTATGTCAATTTAGTTATTAGACCAGCCAAAATTTTCCCGCCTTGACATGTATACTTAAGTTCTCGTATGAGCTCCCCATTTGGAAGGTACTGTTCTCTATGTTCAAATGAGTAACGGATAGGACATTTGGTAGCAAGGAATAGAAGTAAAACTCTGTAGAAGCCAATAAGTCGCTCTACTGATTATCAAGTGACTTCTGTTTTGTGTGTATAATCCTGATCCCACCTGCTTAAACTAGTTTAATTTTTCATCTTGTCTACAAGAATATTGAAAGATTGTTTCAAATGAATTACTGAATTTCAGATATTCTACATGTACCACATTTGCTAGTGTATTATTCTAGTATCCTGTCAACAAAAATTTGAAGCTAGTCTGTTTTGACATGTTTAGGTGAATTTGTGCTGGCTTTCAATTATCACAATTTCCTCTTACTAAATCTTCTATTACCTTTCATTTGGAGGTTTTTAAAATGCATATAAGAGGCTCATACATTAATTTCAGTTCCCTCTGCTTTAAAAAATAAATATTACTTTTGACAGCCATTTTTTGGCACATCTAGTTTTCAAAGTTATTATTAGTAGTAATAACTATGATTAATTAAGTTTATAATATTTATCTAATTCTCAACAAAATTTTTTGCAGTGTATCTTGTTTTTCTTGTCTTTTAAGTTTTATTTTATAATTAAGGAGATAAGCTCTTAAAGCTAGCTTAACAGAAGATTCTACCAAATAATTAGGGTCAATCAAAAACTTTCACCTGGTCCTCTGATCTCATATTCTGGGCATTCTTCACTTCAAGATAGTGAACTCTCAATCGTTGTTTTAAGCAACAATTTTATGTACAAGTTTCTAAAGCATCTGGAAAGGTACACATTGTTTTTTTCACACATATTGGAGTCATTTTCATCATAACACCATTATCACTGAAAATTAAGGGGGTAATAAGAGACATTAGCTATTGTATTCTTATTCATTTTTCTACTTGTTACTATTAACCAATCACAAGCTTAGGTCTAGTCCTTTGTGGTCTGTGCCTCAAACATAATTGTAAATGTTTTCCTTTATAGTACTCTCCATAATCCTTTTTCCAATGCATCTTCAATTATTAAATATATTTGTACAGATTTTTGTCATTGATTATTGGTTGTGGGGCCATTATTTTTAAATATAGTATATGCTATATTCTTTGAACCAGTAATTCTACTTTTAAGACTATATCCTAAGTATATGTTTGCACATTTATGTAAGATGAGCACATAATGATGATATTGTAGTATTGATCATCACAATGTTCAACAGTATAAGAAAATACTAGTAACCATTGCAAAAAATAAGATTGATTTGTATGTGCAAATAAAAGAGGATCTCTGGGGTATGTTAGTAAGTGAGAGAAGAAGAAAAATACTATAATATAAATTAATCTTTATTGAGTGTCTTTTTTAATCAACTGGCACTATTCTAAGTGTTTCATATAAATTTATACATTTCATCTTCTCAACAGAACTATGAAGTATTCACTATTACTATCACACACATTTTTATAAATATGGAAACCAAAGCACAGAGAAATTACATAATTTTCCCATGGACATATAGCCAGGAGGAGATGGAGTTCAGATTTCTACCAAAGCCAACCATGTTATTCTGAATCAGTGTTACAATGATATGTAATATAGCCCCAATAGCTACTGAACCATGCATATACTGAGCTTCTACTCATAACAATATAATTAAAGTAGTAAATATTATTTGCATGCATGTATACAGATACCTCTCTACAGTTTACGTAAAAAGGCACAGAAAATTCTGGTTTGTGATTACCTCTAGAGGTGAGTGTGGCAGTCTGGAAAAGCACAGAGATTTCTTTCTTTCTTGTTTGAAAAAATGTGAGAGGTTAATTTTTCACTGTTCAAATGTGTTACTATGTTCATTTAAGTCGTATTAATAAGGGTAAAAACAGAATTTGTTGGTGAAATACTGCTATAAAAAGTTTCAGTGTATTATATATAGTAATCTATCTAAAAATTCAGAATAATTTCTGGTGGAAAAGTGAGATCTATACAACTTTTTTATGAAATCTTCATGTTTGCTTAGAATTAGTATATACATTTTTCCAATCTCAGGTATATATATGAATATCTCTTGCCCTTCTTACCCAGTTTTTGAAAGACTTTATTTATTTATTTTTAGAGAGAGGGGAAGGGAGGGAGAAAGAGAGGGAGATAAATATTAATGTGTGGTTGACTCTCTCATGCCCCCAAATGGGGACCTGGCCTGCAACACAGGCATTTGCTCTGACTGTGAATTGAACTAGTGACCCTTTGGTTTGCAGGCTGACACTCAATCCACTGAGCTACACCAGCGAGGGCCTTTCTTACTCATTTAACCTAAAATATAAAATTAAACATTCACTTTCCCCAAAGGCTTCATGTACTTATATTTTACTAATAAAAAAGGTATTTTTTGTTGTTGTTCTAATTGAATCTTAAGTAGAATTTTTCTTGTTTGATTGTTTAGCTACCTTTTCTCAGGAGATTAAATTGTAAGCAGGGTAAGTGAAGTAATTATAAAATGCTCCCCTTAAGTAGACTAGAACATCTAGATATTTAGATTGTCACAACTTTCTCACACTATATCAGGTTTCTCAGTGATATTAAGAATGCCTCACACATATTCCATTTTGTCAGATTTTCTGAAGAACAGCATTTCAGTGATACTACCTTTGCTGGCCTTGTCTTTAAGCTTCAGTCACATCCTTCCCTCTCTATGGTGATGTGATTTGGGGTTATTAACTCTACATGTTTGTAGCTTCTTGACATTCAGGAGCACTCTGCCTTACTCCAAAGAGCTCTATATGTCTCATTTCATCAAGTCATAGTGATACTCCAGTTAACAAGGTATACATACATTTGGATATAAATATCATATATATATAGATATACATACAAATGAAACAGATGGGTATTACTTCTAGTGCTTGCAAAGGTGCAGTGAAACAGGTTTGCTTATACACTGCTAATTTTAAACTGGTAAAAATTTTGAAGAGTGATTTTCGTGAGGTAATTTGTCACCAGTGAATTAATTGTGTCATTCCTATATTGCTTGAGAGAAATCCTGTTCTCACTCTCAAGCCCATCATTCTCGGCCAAACATTCCTTGGGGAATGTTTCATAAATATGAATCACGTTCTTGCACACAAACCAATTTATCTTTTTCTTTTTTAAGCTTGTTGAATTGGAGGAAATATTAAAAGAGTCATTGATCACCCAATTCCTTTAGTTTTCTGAAAAATTACTCTATCACCTTGCCCTCAACAGGCAGAGCAGAGCTTGGAAACCAGAGAATGTACCTAACTTTGCTGAGACCCTAGGCTTTGTGTGTTTGTGGGGGGGGGGGGGGAAGGAGTAGGACTTACTGGTTGATGGTGCGGCACATGGAGATAGCAGCTATTATCAAAATTAATACAGATAGAACTTGAATTTCCACAATTAAATGTCAGAGAATTTTAAAAATCCACTGAATTGCTAAATTATCCTTGACACATAAAAGTTACCATGTTGAAACTGACTTGGGAAAGAGACAGCAAGCATTAACTGGGGATCCAGGGGTGGAAATAAAGTCTCCTTAGGATCTAGTCAAAATAGGATCATTTGCCACAGCTGTTTTAGAGTATCTCTACTGATCTTTAGAAAGGAAGAGTCAGAGTTTTTAAATATATCTATGTTTAAATGTTTATTCTATATCTATTACTATGTCTACAATTTTGCCAGTATATATCACTACTGCTTCCCTTCTGTCCACGTCCCAACCATTTAGCAAACTGTATCTAGTTTATTCCTAACACGGTATCAGTGAATCTTATCTAACCACTTCTCTTATTTTTACAAATGTCCAAAGTCCAGAATACCTCCAAGTATTGTTATACATAAATCTTAACACAGGCCATCATAACTTATAACTGTTAAGATTTTAATATGGGAAGATCAAGGCTAGTGTTCTTCAGGATAAAAATCCTGCTCACCATTGGGCATAGTCCCAGTCTGTGAATAAATAACCACAAGAAATATAGTTTTGAACCTATCTCAACCGATTAGAAACAGATCCCATATTTTTGGAAGCCGACCAGCAACAATTTCATTCTAGTAACAGTTTTCACAGGTAAACGTCATTTAGGTTTAGGACAATTTTTCTTCTTAAAAGTCACTAATCACTGAACTTGCTGCTTCCAATCCTGATCATTGCTTTCATGACTGGCTCTAGGAGTGGAAATCTCTCTTGTTTAGCAAACAACCAGTTTTTCTTTGTTTCAGATATTGGAAGACATTTTCAATACAAAATAAGGCCTAAGTAAGGCAAGTTCACAGCAAGGCAAAGCATACATTTATCTTCAAGAGATAAAATAAAAAAAAATTAATCAAGTATTTTAACTAATGCTTGTTTGTGGAACAAAAAATACGGATAAATATTTAGAACTGAATAACAATAGCAAATAAGATTTGTGGTATACCTCAAGCAGAGACTAGAAGAAAATATATAGCCTTCGAAGAATATATTTAGCAAGAAGAAAACATCAAGTAAATAAGCTAAGAAATAGTTGAATTTCAACATGTTGACCAATATGTTGAACACCCATGTTCTAAAGGCAATTATCAATAACGTTATCAATGTGGACTATGAAATGAGTGAGCCAACCATGTTCACTCCTAGTTTTCACCCAGCATTCCTCCATTCTTCAATGTTCTTCTCCATGTATCCATAAACCAGAGTCACAGTGAAGAGAGAGGTGATTGGAGTCTGTCTAGTGATTACAGTGTTCTGGGAAAGACTCCCGGGAAAAGAAAGGACCTTGGCTGTGCTCATCAAACTTGGTCATCAGCCCTGTGGCTACCTAGGTAAAGAGAAGGTGAATTTGGGGAGATAAAGCAGGGCAGAAAGAGAGGATGAGAGTGGATGGAGCACATGACATTCTCATGTTCTACAAGGCAATGTACAGATGTTTCTTGTGGGTTAAAAGGAGGTATAGAAACAGTATTCCATAGAAAAGCTTTTTGCCCCGAGGAGAAAGAGAACTCTCAGCAGTGGTATTTACTGGCTGTGGCTGGAGGTAAAGAAGGTGAAAACCTTGAGTTTGATTTAGATTCCACAAGTGAAGATGCTGTGAAGAGGTTACCTGAAGGGCATGTTATCCATAAAGCTACCCAAAAGAGATCCATGACCTGCAAGGTAATTGCCACAGGATGCTCTACACTCAGTGTTCTACAGAGAACCAGCAATTGTCATGAACATCAACACAAAATGGGCAATTAAGTAAAACAAACAAAAAAAATCCAATGACAACAACAAAACAAAGCAAAACACCTTTTCACTATTCATCCCCCTCTTCCTCCTCCTAAATCTCTAGAAAAGGAGGCAGGGGTAAGAATTTTAAGAGGTGCATGTTGCCACCTAGAGTCCCTGCACCTAACGTTGTCCCAGCTTGAAGCTGGGAGGAGGGAAGAGAGGAAGTAAGACTTAAACGGGGGTTGTGAGGATGCTTTAATACAGAATTTATTATCTAAAATGAGAGCTTAGGAAGTTTACATGAGCTCTTGAGGAACTGGAAAGGGAGTGTCAGCAGGGTGTAGGGAGGCAGCAACTGCAGAAAATTAAAATTTTTTCAACTTCATACACATCTGAGCTGAGATTGTTCACTAAAGTAGGTATATCCTAGAAAACTCACACATGTAAGACAGGCATAATTTAAGTATCATCATGGTGAAAATTAGAACAATGTATATGCCCAGTAATTGGGGTTTTAACATGGATTAGCATGGATCAAAGTCAATAAACATGGGTTCTAAGTGGTATAAGGATACGTACAGTATAACATTTAAACCATATATTTTCAAACCATACGATGCTATCTTCTTAAGTACAGGTATATGTGAACTTATACATGTGATGATATAAAACATGCATGGGAAGGATACTCATAGAAGAGGAATCATTTTCAAGAAATAATATAGTGTTAAGTCTTAGCAATATATGTATTATTAGTAAAATGTGTTATTTTTTTAAAAAACCTGAATTAAGCCCTGGCTGGGTATCTCTGTCGGTTGGAGCACAGTCCTGCACACCAAGAGGTTGTGGGTTCATAAAAGATCTGAATTAAACTTTGTGGACTATTAACTTGCTTTTTTAGAAAGTGAGAACACTAGTATGCATTACATAGTTTTTATGTAATCAAAATGTTTTAAAATTAAAATGAAATAATAAAAATATTTTGATATACTTTTATATAAAATTTAGTTGAAATTGTAATGTGGGTGGTAAAAATATTAATTTAGTTCTCTGCTTCCCTTGGAAGAAAAGAATTGCTTTGAACTTCTGCAAATGTTGTCATTTGCATCTCCATGAATCATTAAAAATAGCAATAGCAACAACAACAACAAAAAGAAGTTGTCTCTTTGTACTTCTTTGAGAGGGCTAAGTGTCATTTTACTTTTCCAGAAAAGCTTTTCGCTAAAACAAGATCCAACATGTATGCACAACAATTTTTTATTCCTTTAAAAAAAAATCTCGATCTCAAACAAAATGAAACAACTGGAGCCCCTCCTGTATGCTTCACTAAGGTTAGCTAGTTTTGATTATTTATTGAGAGCAAGGGCTTATTCCAAGCTTTTATTTTTTTCCTGTTTTTTAATTGTTGCGCAATTAGAGTTGTCTCCATTTTACCGCTGTTACTCTCCCCTGCCCTGCTCACCTCACCACCCACATTCAGTTCTCTCCCTCCACCCTCCATTGTCTTTGTTCACGGGTCCTTTATGCATATTCTTTGATGACCCTTCGTATCCCATTACCCCTCTTCCTCCTCCCCTCTGGTTACTGGCAGTTTGTTCTTTATTTCCAAGTCTCTGGTTGTATTTTGCTTGCTTGTTTGTTTTGTTGATTAGGTTCCACTTATACATGAGGTTATATGGCATTTGTCTTTCACTGTCTGGCATATGTCACTTAGCATAACACTCTTTAGTTTCAGGAGTTCTTTCTTTCTGCTGTGTACTATTCCACTGTGTAAATGTACTATGGTTTTTTTTTTAAGATTTTATTTATTTATCTTTAGAGGAGAAGGGAAGGAGAGAGGGAGAGCAATATCAGTGTATGGTTGCCTCTTCTGCATCCCCTGCTGGGAACTGGCCTGCAACCCAGGCATGTGCCCTGACTGGGAATCTAACCTAGATCCTTTGGTTCACAGGCCAGCACTGAGCTACACCAGCCAGGTTGTACTATGATTTTTTGACCCAGTCATGTACTAATGGACACTTAGGCTATTTCCAGCACTTGGCTATTATAAATAACACTGCTATAATCACTGGGTGCATGGGTTCTTTTTAATTGGTGTTTCAGGATTCTTAGGGTATATTCCCAGCAGTGGAATTGCTGGGTCAAAAGGCAGTTCCATTTTTAGTTTTTTGAAGAAATTCCATACTGTTTTCCATAGTGGTTGCATTCCCACCAACAGTGCACTAGGGTTCCCTTTTCTCCACACCCTCCTCAGCACTTGTTTGTTGATTTTGTCTATGATGGCCACTCTGATGGGTGTGAAGTGGTATCTCATTGTGTTTTTACTTTGCATGTCTCTAATGGCTAGTGATGCTGAGCATCCTTTCATATGTCTCTGGGCCCTCTGTTATGTCTTCTTTGGAGAAGTGTCTGTTCAGGTCCTTTGACCATTTTTAAATTTGATTGCTTGTCTTCCTTGTGGAATCATGTGAGTTCTTTATAGATTCTGGAGATCAAACTCTTGCCCAAGGTATCATTTGCAAATACATTTTCACAAACTGTTGGTTCCCTTTTCATTTTACTGATGTTTCTTTCAGCCATGCAGAAGCTTTTCAATTTGATGGAGTCCCATTTGTTTATTCTTCATTTATGTCCCTTGCTCTAGGGGGCATATTAGTGAAAATACTGCTGCATGGAATATCTAAAATGTTCCTGCCTATATTTTCCTCTAGCACTTTTATGGTATCACAACTTATATTTAAGTCTTCAAAAATGGAAGGCATTTTTGTACACTAACAAAAAATACTGATTTTTTCCTAAATACTGTCAGAAACAGTAATTTGGAAAAAAATATCCCATTTGCTATAGCAATAAACAAACAAATAAACAAACAAATAAAGTACCTAGGAATAAGCCTAACCAAAGGTAAAAAAAACGTATACTCAGAAATCTCACAGCACTGAAAAGGAAAATTAAGGAAGACACAAATAAATAGAAGCATATACCATGTTCATGGCTTGGAAGAATTAACATCATCAAAATGTCCATACTACCTAAAGCAATTTATAGATTCAACACAATCTCTATTATAATACCAAACACATACTTTCAGAGATATAGAACAAACATTTCAAAAGTTTATATGGAACCATAAATGACCCAAAACAGATGCAGAAATTTTGAGAAAGAAGAACAAAATAGGAGGGATTACAATACCTGATATCAAACTATATTACAGGCTACTATAATCAAAATAGTCTGGTACGGGCATAAGAACAGACACATAGATCAGTGGAACAGAATCGAGAACCCAAATAAACTCACGTCTCTAAGGTCAATTAATGTTTGACAAGGGGGAGCAGGATCATACAATGGAGTAAAACTAGCCTCTTCAACAAATGGTGTTGGGAGACCTGGATAGCTACATGCAAAAAAAAAAAAAAAATGAAACTCGAGGGCCAACTTACACCATACACAAAAATCCTCTAAATAGATAAGACTTATTCCAAGCTTTTAAAGATACTATAGTGCTAAGAATATGCTTCCTTATGAAGAGTCAATGCATGTTACTACACTTTATGCCATTATTTTGAGTCCTCCTTTCCTAATAAAGCTCTGAGGATACTTCTCATTAGGGAGTAGTTTTTCATAGGAGCATGGTACCCACAAATCTATTTTCTTATTAATCTTACCAACATAATCACATAAGTGGCTGAATACTATATGAAGTAAAACATTTAAAAATATATTTTCTTGTGCATTACACTTAAAATATATTACTCATCAGGTCAATTTCCCCTTCACCACATGAGCATTTGGGTTGAGATATGTTTCTCACTCTTACAGTGTTGAAGGAACAGTAAATATCCCTAACAGCATTTACTAAGGAAATCTATTCACAACTGGTATAATTTATTTTGGGGTAAGTCGTGTCTTTACAAATGATTTCTACCAAACTAAGAAGGAAATAGAGACATAATAGAATAATTAAGGATATAATTTTCATTATCGCAGTATTGTCTGCGCCATTATTGAATCATATGTGCCTATTGGTGTAAGAGTTTGAAATACTCTGCTCTATATTTATTTCTCTGTGCCATCTAATTTTAGCTATGTCTAAAGGTAAAAAAAAGATCCATAAAAGCTGTCAGAAAAGGGTTTAAGTAAATCATTTTGTTCTCCATGTATTGGCACTTAAATGTAATTGAATATTATTTATAATGCATATACATATAACTATACATACATATCCACAAAATTTCTGTTATATATATTTATATTTTTGTACATACATGCATATTATACATTTATATTTAATTATCATCAGCCTCCTTCTGTTAGCATATAATTGTAGTTTTTCACTTGCATTTCTGGTTGCACCTTACATAAATTGTACTGAATTTTGCTATTTCTGGCTTTTTATCTCATCCATCATCTTCCTACTGTGGTTATAGTTCTTGACAGTGAAAATAAGATTCTTAGGTTCATGGAATCTTTATTATACAAAGTGTGCATTAATGTCATTCTTATCTGCTAATGGCCTCCATAAGCAGAAGAAACCATGAAAAGGAATGAAAATGATTATTTATTCACTAGGTTGGTAGAGCTTATCACTAATAAGCCATAAACACAGGTTATCTGAGCAAATTTCCAGGATCAGGTGGGGTTCTATCTTTTGATTTTCTTGAAATTATGCATAATAATTATTTGCCATTACATGCACCAAAATAATATATCACATTTTCAATCCACATTTATTTTACTAAATTGGAAATATGCTAAACATTGAAATACAAAGAGTACAATGCTTGACAAATGAAAATGCTATTCAAATTTCTTCTTATTTATTATAGCATAATATATTTTCTACTTGTTATGCAATGGCTAATTTAGACTTTCAAATTCCTCATACATTAATCATTAATTTGAGAAGTGTTCATTAATATAATTGAGGTTCATAAAACTTTGTTGAGGTCCAACAAAATTAGTTTAGTGCACCTAACACTGTACCAACACCTGAGACCATGGAAATTAATAAAACAGCAAATATGAGGGGATGCATTGTTGGAAAGACAGCATGTCAATAATTATACAGAATTTAAAAATAAATACTTTGGTTATCTTGTCTTTGTTAGGAGGATCATCACAAAGTAACATATTATAGCTCAAATTTTACTTGCTGTAGAAAGTTCCTATATTTAGGCCATGAACTGAATTTCCTAGTTAGCAATGCAATAATCCCATAGTGTGTGTGTGTGTGTTTGTGTGTGTGTTGGCAGATATGGGGCCTTACATCAACTGTCCTTTTTAGTCTTCACCACTAATCTAAATTCAGCACGTGTATTTTTTTTGTCTTGTTCAAAATCCCAGTTTCTCTGATGTCCATACCATTCTACTGAACTACTCATTGTATGTCCAGATCACTAAGCCACCTTGCCTCACTTACTAAAAATATTTTTGTTTTCTGCATTTTGTCTCCTGGATCGGCATTTTATTCTCCACTTGTGCTAGTGTTGTTATTATCAGTGATCAAGAGAAGATGACCCATTCATCATCCCTGGTTTTGTTTCTTTACATCCTCACTTCAAAATATCAAACTTTTCCTTAATCTCTCCTCACCTTCACATTCCTATGACCACAGCCTAGACCTGTTCATAACTGATAGCCATAACCACATCACTCTGACCACTTCTATTTACCCTCGACTCTCGGTTCGTTCACTCCAAAATGTTTTGCCCTGATTTAGACCTTCAGTATATTAATCCACCAAACTTTTCTACTACTTATCCCTTATCTTCTATCTTCATTTGTCTTTTCATCCAACTGGGCTCACAGTCCATTATTATATCCAGTTCCTCACAAACATTCTAGACCCCCCTTTTCCTCTCTTTCTCCCATACTTTCTCTCTTTGAAAAATCACTAACTTTGGTTGTTATCTTCTTAAGGATTTTATCTTATAGTTATGGTCTTTTCCTTTTGAAACATCATTTCTCCTTTCCTACCAAATTATTCCCACCTGTTTACCAACATACTCTATTTCAGAACAACAAAATACAAAACTTTTTCATTGATTTGCCCTCATCCACCTCCAACTATTGTCCCATTGCTTCTCAGAAAAACACTTGGAGTATGTTATTTTTATTCTTCTTTCCATTTCCTCACTTCTTGTTCACTTTTCAACTTAGTCCAACTTACTAAACTTTTCATCCTCCTCTACTATTGTTGACATCATCAAGAATTTCCCAGGATGCCAAATCAAATGGTCATTTCTGTTTTCATCTTATTTGCCTTATCAGTAGCATTGCACAAAACTGGGTAGTGATTTCTTCTTGAAATGACTCTCTTGCATCTTTTCTGATACATGACTCATGTAATATCTGTTCTAATAGTCTTCTGTTTTACCTTTCTGTAGTATAGTAGATAGAAAGCTAAAAATTATTTCTCAGACTTTCGTATATATTAGTTTCCAGATGTAAGGATTGAAGTAATGCCAATGAAATGCACTAGTAATTCTAGAAATTGAAATTGATAGAGGGATCAAAGCATAGAGCATGAAATAACTACTCTTTTTGCTTGTTCAACATGACTATAAAGCCAATTGATCCTGTGGTCGTTTTAATCTGTACACTGTGTCTAAGGTAGTAAGGTGGTATAATCCTGGAGCCAGAAGTTGAGAAAATGCCTATGTGTTTTACCAGATTTCTGCTTATGATATATGATACTCCCTGTGATAGGAGACTTCAATGACCTTGTTCTGGGAGTAATTTTTGTGGGAGTTGCCCAACCATCAAATTTGTAAGAATTTAATTTTCTGTATTTAATCCTATTCTTTTTAAAAGTGACGTTTCCATCTACAACTGAATTCTAGCTGAAGCAGTTCCGTGACATTATTTCATTGTTTTCTGATTTCTCTTGTTGCCACTTTTAAGTCTTCTCAGATGATTTTTCCTCTATTCAACATTAAATACTAAAGTACCCCAGTCACCTTCTGAGGACCTTTCTGCTCTTTAAATACTCTTCCCAGATAATCTCACTTAGTCTCGTATTTAATAAACTACATATATGCTGATGATGGCAATCCCTTCTCATCTTTTAGTTTGAAACTCTAGGATTCATATGCAAGGTGACTCATTCATAAAGCAAGATGTTAGTGAACAATCCTGTCACATCTCATTTATAAAATCAATAACTGAATAAAGAGTTGTATACATGTATGATTTAGAGAGATCAAATAACCACTGGAAAACAGAAAACAAAAACTATTTAATGTAGTTTTTTTCCATCTAAGGAGAGTAATTTGAGATGACTAGGATGAAGCAGAAGGTGTTTTAATTTAAAGAGTCTTTATTATTTTACCTTTTAATAATGTGCATTATTATTATAACAGAGGAGTATTTAGTCCATTAAGTCCGTCAGTCAAAATTGGGGACCTCATAAGCTGTAACATCTAACACGGTTCTCTGCGAGCATATGATAAAACCTTAGGTTGCTTGTTCCTTTGGACACTTTATGGATTACTTCATTTCAATTAGAAAACAAATTGCACCAAAACATATGCCTCACTATAGAGCTCCTCTGCATGAATTAATAAGGAACACTGCTTTACGTTTCACTTGTTCCTTTTGGCTGCAATTTCTGGAAAAGCTTGGCTGCAGTGCTGTTTAGAAATGGTTGTGGGAGGTGGCTAAAATTTGTTATGTATCATGTCCCACGGATCCACTTGGATACAAATGTTTTAATTACTCCAGTGGATTGAGGTGAGAAGCCTCACTATATTGATTTGTCAGGAATAAGCCATTCCTTGCTCTGTTAATTCTTGGTCCTGGCTGTTAAAGAGCCATTGCTTCTTGGTTTGCAGCCTGGAATAATAAGTTACATAAATAACTTCCTTGTGGCTGGTCCTCCTCCAAACTTGATGCGATGCCACTATTCATTAATATCATGTCAGTGAGCAGACCTGCTTGGAATATGCAATGGTTTGTTTCATCTAGAAGCTGCAGGGACAGTGACAGTGTTAAGCAACTGAATACAGGTGAAATACCACTACAGACTCTGCTCTCACTTGGAACCTGTTTGCATACAAAAGGTATTTGGTTGACCTGGTGGACAACATATGCCTAGATCTTACACTGCTCTTTCAAGCCTTGTTCATAACATCACAAAACTTAAAACCCTTTAAAATGAATTCTTTCTTGTTTCTTTTTTTTAAAAAATATTTTATTTATTTATTTTTAGAGAGACGGGAAGGGAGGGAGAAAGAGAGGGAGAGAAACATCAATGTATGGTTGCCTCTCATGCGTCCCCCACTGGGGACCTGGCCTGCAACCCAGGCATGTGCCCTGACTGGGAATCAAACCAGCGACTCTTTGCTTCATAGGCCCGTGCTCAATCCACTGAGCTACACCAGCCAGGGCATCTTGTTTCTTATATGTATACAATAATCATTATCTACAACATAAAGGATTCAATTATGGGTTAACATTAGATTAATGCACATGCACTTTTTATATCAAGGAAAAATTGTATTTTATAACTTTATCACTTCTTACTATAGAAATACCATGGCAACTCAAAAAACCCGCAACTCCACATTCTTTTCTGGGCAAGCTCCAATGTTTTATACTGAGAATGGAAAGTTTCTTGGCTTTAAACCATTAGATGGACACTCAGTGTGTGAGGCAAAAGTAATGATATATGAAGAGGTAACTATGGTAAGAGGAAGGGAAAGCATGCTGAGGTGACTTCATGCACAACTGTGCCCAGTAGGAGAGTTCCATACTGAATGTTCCAAACTGCCCTGATGGGTATCTTTATGTGCAAATGCTAAAGAAATACAGAAAGGCAGACCTGCTGCTCTCAGTTTCTAGAATTATTTTGCTTCTCAGTATCATCGTTTATCTTGATTATCTTTTTTCCTGTGATATATCTAGGGAAGGATAGCTGCATTGTTAAATCATTCACCAAAATGAAGCAGCAGTCAGATCCAGGCCTCAGAAGAGGAAAAACATAAGGCTTTTTCTCCTTGACTGACTTGAAGTCATAGAATAAAATCTCTATAAATGTTATAAAGTTCTGTCACTATAGTATTTTGGAAGCCCATAAAACTGTAAGATTGCTGTTGAAATTTTTGGTTTAAAGTTTTTTATACAAGCAGACCCTTTATTTATGGAAACTAATTTATTTGAATAATGGTGGGAAAATGTTAATGCAAAGGCCTCAACAGTTCCAAATCTATAAGAAAAAAATCATTTATTTAAAGAACTTCCTTATGCAAATACACAATTGCAGAGTTTTGTAACATATAAAAGTAAAACTTAACCAAGGGGTAATAAAGGAAATATACCTTTTTAAAAAACAATACTTTCTAATTTGTTATTATTTTAAGTTTAAAAATATTATCCTAAGATTTTATATCCATAAGTACATTTTACAAAATAAAAATGTAAACCTCATAAATGTCTTAAGTCAGAAGAAATAAAAGCATTTTGACAAATCTTAGACTAGAGAATTTTAGAATAAAGTGAAGAACAATTTCACCTTCAAGGTTTCAATTTCTGTGTCGATTTCAGAAATGATATAAAAATATCACACTGACCAAGTCCCTTTATGTTCTATGTGGTTCGTTTCTTCATAAACCTACATAAAAGAGGATGTAGGATTAAACAACAGGGTCTGTTTCAGAGCCATAATCCTATGATGCAGGCAATGGTCCTTTTTGCCCCAAATAATTTTGTCTACTAATTTACAATGAATTTTTAAAACCTTGTTTCTTCAACCCCTTCCTCATCATCAGCCATTAGTGGGTATTAAAAAATTATAATCAGCTTTGATTTTAAAATAGTTGTAGATTTAGGGAACAATGGCAAAGATTTACATTAATACACATGGACGGTTTCCATGTATCCCAATTTCACTTGTTACTGAAATCTTACAGTAATATGGTACATTAATTACAATAAAGGAAAGAGTATGGACACATTATTAACTAAAGTTATACTGTATTCAGATTTTCTTATTTTTTAACTGCGCCCATTTTTTGTTTTACAATAACATTCATGATAATACCTTACATTCAGTAGTCACGCCTCCATAGGCTTCTGACAGTTTCTCCGACTTTCCTTGTTTTCAATGACCTTGACAGCTTTGAGGAGTACTAGTCAGATATTTTGTAGAACATGTTTCAATTGGGATTTATCTGATACTTTTCTCATGATTAGATTGGATTTCTTGGTTTTTGTGGGGAAGACCACAGAGGTAAAGTGTCATCCTTAATACATCACATGTAGGGTATGTACTAGCAACATGAATTACTATTTTTGATGTTAACCTTGATCACCAGGCTGTGATAGTGTTTGCTATATTTCTCCACTGTAAAATAACTCATTTTTCCCTTTCTCTACTCTTTGGAAAGATTTCACTATGTGCAGCATACACTTAAGTAGAAGAGTTAGGCTCCACTTCCTTGAGGGCAAAAAATCGAAATTAGTCATTTGTCATTCTTCTGCATGCGAGTTCTGTCTCTCCCGTGTCAAGTACTTAGTTATTCAATCATATACTTATATTAGCATAGGCTCATGAATATTTATTTTATATTTTGGATTACAGTGCAATACTACATATATATATATATATATATACATATACATATATATATGGCTAAAATTGTTCCACATTTGACCACTGGGGGTTCTTTCAGTTAGTTTATATACTAAAGTCATTGTGCTTTTTCTTTTATTTTGTTTAGTATACCTTCTTATCTTCTGGTGCTCTAGAACCATGTTGTATATTTCTCTCCTGAGTCATACAATCAGCCATTTCTCCAAGGAATCCATCTCTGTTATTGAAGGCTGGTATTAAGAAAACAAAATCTGACCCCTAGGTGTGCTCTTTATTTCTGGGATGTTGTTGCTTAAGGGCCCTCCCAGCTGACTGAGCAAGAGACTAGATGTGTGTATACTAATCCATGCCTAGGCCCATGTCCATCAATATTTATAATGCATCCATCTGTATTTATACTAAGCTAAATCCAAGTTTATGCTGATGTCTCCAACTCTAAACTACCAGCGCATGGATCATTCTAATCTTCTCTTCTTATTGTCTGTAACCTCTTATTAAAACAGTTAAATTCTTAGCTTCCACTGTCCACCAGTCATTTAATTTTTTTTACCCAATACATTATTATTTGAGTAATACAACTTTTAGATCAATTAAGAATACAAATAAAATATTGTATCATTTATTCCTTGACTGGCATTTTTTCTTTCTTCATATAGATCAAAGTCTCTCATGTACTTTCTTTTCATCTTTTAGTCTTTGATATTCTGCAGTTTGGATGTGATATATGCCAAGATGTGGTTTATTTGCTGTATATCTTGCTTGATATTCTTGAGCCTCCGGAATCTGCTGTTTGGTGGCTATCCCTAATTTTGGAAAGTTATTTGACATTATTACTGTAACTGTTTCTTCTGCTTCATTCTCTCTTAGTTCTCCTTCCAGTACCCCATTTACATGTTACATTTTTTTTTATCATGGTACCATTCTCTGAAGTTGGTCTAATTTTTCTTTTTTTTTGACTCTGCATTTCAGATTGAGGATTCACTTTTGCCCTGCTTTCAAGACCACTGATCCTTTGCTCAGCGTTTTTAGTTCATCAATGAACCATAGAGGGCATTCTTCATTTTTGTTTCATTTTTTTACCTGTAGCATATATTTTTATTATTTTAGAGACACTTTGCATACCTTACTCATCTGTTCTTGCAGTTGTATATTTTTTCCATTTAGAGACCTTAGCATATTAATCAAGTCATTTTATATTCCATGTATGGTCATTCTAACATCTGTATCATATCTGAGCCTGTTTTAGATGATTTCTTTGTCTCTTTATATTATTTTTTTGCCATGCTTTGTAATTATTTGTTGAAACTAAATGTTTTACTGGATAACGAGCTAAAGAAAATTGGCATTTGGTGTGAGGATTTATGCTATTCTGGCTAGGAATGAGACTGTTCTTAATTTTTACTGCAACTAGGGGTCCAAAAAAACTTTATAATCATTTTGTGTTTGTCATTGTGTCCTTGTGACTTTGTACTCCTTTTTTTTTTTTTCAGAGAAACACTGTGTCCTGTAGCTCTTTCAGCTGTAATTTGCTGTTTTTATACTGAATCCCTTTATGTGTGGTGGTTAGGGAAGTGAATCCTGACAACCTGAATCCTGAATCCTGACCATTTGCTGTTTTTATAATGAATCCCTGAGGTGCAGAGGGAGTACCTTAATATCTTCTGATTACATCTCAGTCTTTTAGTGAGATCGTGTCTTAGGGTTATGACCATCAAAGTGCTTCTCTAGTGGCACAGCTCCCCCCCCCCACTCTTCCCCATCTCCCTGATTACAGAATTCCCTATCTATTTTCATGAACCCCTGACCCCTGTTGACTATTATTGCCATTACATGATACAGAAAGCCCTGAGGTGGCTGGTGTGGGAGAAATTTCCTTTTCCTCAGTGGGAAAGTCTGATAGAATCTTTGCCCCCAGAGTATAAAGCTTTGCTATAGAAAAGTCTTAGAGTGCATTTTGTAGTAACTATTCTTCCCCTCCTCCTACCACTCTATCCTCAACTCCCAGCAATTCTTCAAAACTACAACTGAGTCTTCCTACCAGCTTAAGCTTCCAGGAGCTTCTGCCCCATGGAGGCAGTTCTCCCAGTGCTGCTGTGGCTGTGCCTTTCTCTCCTGTTTTCAGGAGATAATGGCATGAATGGCAGTCACGGTAAAAAAAAAAAAAGGTAGCTACTTTTTTTGTTTTCCATCAAGAATAACTCCCTCCCTTGACAAATTTCAGAGTCACATTTGATATCAGGTGCCCTAGTCCAAATGAATTTTTTCTGATTTCCTGGTGCTTACATAATACCAAACAAGTTGGCAAAATCAAAAGTTTTAATGTTCCTTTGTTGTGTCAATGATTTAGTTTTCTAAGTTGGCAGAAATTTAGAGATAGCTTCAACTAAATGACCGGAAATCTCTCCGGCTGTAAAAGGGTTCCATTATAGGTCCCCTGGGTGAATGCCTCACTCCCTGATTGGCCTGTCTGAAGCAACTACATATAGTTAATGAACCATGGAGCCCGTTTGGGAGAAAAAAAGCGAGTTAGCAGGGGAGTGACGCAGTAAGATTTTTATTAAACAGTTAAGCATCAAGTATAAACTTAGGATTCCTAACTCTTCATGAAATCTTAGAATATCTTTGCAATTAGACAGATTCTTTAAATGTTGATAAAAGTTAATGCAAATAATTTTTTAATTAAACACAGAATAAAATTCCATGTTTTAAATGCCTAGACTAGAAAACATGTACATTCAATTTACAGGTCAGAAAATCGCCAGAATTTTACTTATTTCCAATTTTTTTTCATCCCACATTAAATTGAGACCTAAGAAATCACATAATTCCAGGAAATATCTGGTACCCCAAAGGATTCTCATTGTTATAAATAATGAAGTAGATAAAATAGCTGTTTATACATAACTCACATACACAAATATGCCCCACTTCACACACACACACACACACACACACACACACACACACACACACACACTGTCTAAAACTTTGTTAAGTTGCAAAAGCCCAGGATAATAGTAGCTACCAGAAGTGTTTCATAACATGGTACAGTAGGACATGGGAAATTATTTATTTCTGGTAATGAAGCAGATATTTTTAGAGATACTTCTCAATTTTTGACAGCATCCAGCAAGGAAGCCCATCAACCATGTCCCCCGTACATTCTTCTCATATGAGAAAGGCAGATCTTTTCCCGAGTGGATGCGGCAGACCTGTTTAAATACCCCAGATTGCCTAGCTAATGTTTGCACAGATACAGAACTATAAAATACTACTAAAGCAAAAGACAAGAAGTACATAAATGTTGTTGATGAAATACATGTGTATTCTAAGCAAATTACACAGCAAACAAACTAACCTGAAAATCCTCTTCAATCAGCGCACCCACCCTGAATGTAGATGTTGATTATACTTGAGAATTAAGTTTGCAAAACACAGACTATAGTGAATTACAAGAATAGATGAGAGGATGTAGAACCAGAGAGACGCTGAAAAAATAATTTTCTCCATGAAAAAATTAAGATTGATACTAACTTTTACAGTAAAAAACACGTTTGAATTTAAGTTTTGCATGTGTGACCCATGGAGTATGATGCTGACAATTTTCTCAGATTCAGGTCCTGGCCCTCCTACTTAATAGGGGTAGAATCTTGAGGAATGACTCAGTTTCTTACCTTTTTTTTTTTTTTTACCTTTCATCTTCTTACTTTATTTTTTAATATATTTTATTGATTATGCTATTATAGTAATCTCAATTTTTCCCCCTTTGCCTCCCTCCACTCGGTACCCCCACTCTCTCCAGCAACCCCCTCTCCTTAGTTCATGTCCATGGGTCAAGCATAGAAGTACTTTGGCTACTCCATTTCCTATACTGTTCCTAACACCCATCTGTCTATTTTGTACATACTAATTTCTATTTCTTAATTCCTGTAACTTTTACGCCATTCTCCTCTTTCGCCCTCCCAGCTGATAACCCTCCAAATGATCTCCGTATGTGTGATTCTGTTACTGTTCTGCTTGTTTGCTTAGTTTTTTTTTTTTACATTCAGTTGTTGATAGTTGTAAATTTGCTGTCATTTTAAGGCTCATAGTTTGATCTTCTTTTTTTTATATGATTCCATTTAACATTTCATATAATAATGGCTTGGTGATGATGAACCCCCTTAGTTTTACCTTGTCTGGGAAGCACTTTATCTGCCCTTTCATTCTAAATAATAGCTTAACTGGACAGAGTAATCTAGGCTGTAGGTCCTTGCTTTTCATCACTTTGAGTGCTTCTTGTTAGTCCCTTCTAGTCTGAAAACTTTCTTTTGATGGATAAGCTGACAGTCTTATGGGAACTCTGTTGTAGGTAACTCTGCTTTTCTCTTGCTGCTCTTAAGATTCTTTCTTTATGTTTAACCATTGGCATTGTAATTATGATGTGTTTTGGTGGGGTTCTCTTTGGGTCCAACTTGTTTGGGACTCTCTGTGCTTCATTGACTTGTATGTCTATTTCCTTCACCAAATTAGGGAAGATTTCTTACATTATTTTTTTCAAATAAGTTTTTAACTTCTTGTTCTCTCTTTTCTCCTTCTGGCACCCCTATGATTCAGATGTTGGTATATTCAAAGATGTCCCAAAGGCTTCTTATCCAATACTAGCTAGTTTTTTTTTAATTCATTTTTTTCTTGCTGTTCTGATTGAATGTTTTTTTCTTCCTTATGTTCCAAATAGTTGATTTGATTTTTTGGCTTCCTCCTCTCCACTGTTTATTCCCTACAGATTTTACTTTATTTCACTTAGTGCAACGTTCATTTCTGCCCGAGTCTTTTTTATGCTGCTGCAGTACCCTATGAGTTCTTTCAGCATCCTGATAACCAGTATTTTGAACTCTGCATCTTATAGGTTATATATCTCCACTTCATTTAGTTCTTTTTCTGGAGTTTTGTTCTGTTCTTTCCCTTGGGCCTTATTTCTTTGTCTCCTCAATTTGGCAGCCTCCCTGTATTTATCTATGCATATTAACTAGAGCTGTTTTGACTCTCTGTTTTAGTAGTGTGGCCTATTGTAGAAAAGGCACCTGTAAATTCTGTGGGGCAGAGTCTTAGGTAATCACTAGGGTGGGGCAACCCAGTTCACAGCTTTGTGGCTCTGTGTAAGGGAAGGCTCAGAGAAAAGACAATGCCACTGCCTGGCTTCTGGAGATTTGTCTAGGAGGAAGCTGTCTCCCAGCACTCACCCTTCACTTACTAGTCACTTCACTTTCTCCCTGTGCTCTTCCTGCTGTTTGCCTGGTGCTGAATTCCAGACAAGCTGGGTCTACGTAAGTACTAAGACCTTTGCTGGTCCTTTAAGAGGACTCTCCTGATAATGCAGCAGTTTCTTCTGCCACCCCAAGCTCCACTTGTTTTTATAGCCAGAAGTTATGTGGACTTATCTGCCTGGTACTGGAACTCTGGACTGGGTGGTCCGGTCTGGGGCTGGGACCCCTAGCTCCTGAGGTATCCCTCCTGATTTTTTTTTCCACCACACATGAATGTGGGACTGCCAGATCCATGTCTTCTCTGCACTTCTCCACAACTCTGCCCCTCCTACCCATCTGTGTGAACACGGCTTCTTCAAATCTTTGGTTGTTGGACTTACATACAGCTTGATTTTCTGACGAATCTGGGTGATATTTGTTTTGCAGTCCAGTTGTAATTTGTTCTGTAGTTGTGTGAGAAGGCAATGCATATTTATCTACGCCTCTATTGCGACTGAAAGCCTCATCTTCTCACTTTAAATATGAAAGAAACTTTAAGATCCTCTTCCCAACCCACAGAGAGCCGCTCCTGTGCTTGGTTTTTGCTCTGCAAACTGGGGATGGGGCACTGGAGGACAATAAAGGCAAAATCTCTGCAGGTGCCAGGCTACCACGAGAGAGTCAAGTGTGGATCAGCCTTGTGCCCCCCTCCCATGCCCAGTGGGGCCCTGCATGGTCCCTGCCTGTCTATCTCAGTATCTTACATCTGAGATAATAAGTATAACAGTGTCTCACAACCACAGGGTCATTATGAGAGTTAGATGATAAAGTAAGTGTAACATAATTTTCGTGATGATGTCAGAAAATGTTCAGTGTCAATATACGTCATATTGACAATTGTATTTTGAAAATAAAAAGTATTTATGGTATAATACAATCTGAAAGAAATCTCGGTGAAAAATGTGATACATTAGAAGATCCTGGGCTGCAGTTTTATACCTGAGTGGCCCAGAGTGAATCAGGGTTTGTGAACCTAAACTTACACTACCTTTTTTTTTAGGGCCGCTCAGAGTGAAATGCTTGCCTGTGTTTACTCCCTCTCTCTTCCTTCCCTCCTTCATGAAGGGAGGGAATGCCTTCCCCCTTCCCCTCTTCCTTCCTCCCTCTCCCTTTCCTTTAGCCTCTCTCTCTCTTATAAATAACTCCTTCCTATGCTTTGTCTAGACAAGTTGCAGTAATGGGGTCTGAGGCCTGACGACATATATTTGTTAAAGCAAAATGTGCTACATCAGTGAGCTGGGTTAAAAACCCAGCTATTTGATCTTGCAAAGCCAGTTGCTTTAAGAAATTTCCAGAGAGTATGGAAAAGAAGAAAGTTTGCCTTAATTCTCAGCAGCTTTATCTTCCTTAACCCCTCTGAAAGTGTTTTTTCTTTGAAACCATGTCCTTTGACTCTGAGATGAGGTTTGTATTCTCTGTCACCTGGGAGAATTATTTTCTTCAACATCATGTTACTCTGCTTGCTCCTTGAATGTCTTTTACAATGATCTTGAATATCTACAAGGTTGGTAATATAACTACCCAGGGGAAATTTTATTTTTTAAAATTTGATTGCCTTGAGGACGCCCCATAGTAAACCTAAGGCATGCAATACTTCTTTGCTACTCACTTTTCTTAGTTTCTGTATTTTCCCCTTATTACGTAAGATTGCCTTTGGTATTTATACTTATTTTACCTGAATAGAAATATTTCCTTAGTGAGTGAGAAATAATACAAAAGGGGATTTATTTGACTCTGTGTTCTCCAGCGGTAGTTCTACTGTGTTTTAGATTATTTTGGTTTCTACTGCCTTATAACAATTTATCTGTGAAATCAGCCATCTCACATACACAAGAATAATAGAATTCTTTCAAAAAAATAAAACATATATGGAAGCATTGCAAAATCCATGAAGAATTCTTACTGACTTATTTAAAAAATTTCTTGGAGACAATTTATATTTTAGTCACTGTTTTTAGAAATAAGTAAATCTTTCCCTAAGTGAGTTCATTTGGATCATTGTTTCTGAGGTTTTATAAATTCACATGTGTTATTCTGGGAAATCCCCATCCCTTAAAATATTTTTTTAAAGCATTTCTGCACCTTGTTAATACGGTGAATTCTGTGCTTTTAGTGATTAATTTGGGGCCATGTAACCCAGAAAGAGAAAATAAACATAATTGAGGTCATCCAGTTGCTGGCTGGAAGGACAGAGCTGGCCCCTGGCTTAGAGCTGATGACTTGATGATGACATGTCCCAAGGAGAAGGGGTGTTGGAAGTACCCTGAGAGCTATAAAAACATGGTTTAAATCAGAGAGTCTAGCTTCTGGATATAGGTGTTCCTAGTTTGACTAGCTTATAAACGGTGCTCATTTTTTATTAGACTACTGAGGAGAAAACAAAAACAATAAAAAACAAAACTAAAATAATAAATACAACACATACTGAAACAATGTAACAAATTGCTTGAGCTCATTATCAGAGAAGGAAGGACAGGGTATAGGAGCCAGCCCTTGCTCTCTGGCCTGGCTTAACCCGACTCATGACCCCCCCCATGGAGTCATCAGATTTGTTTCCTCCCATTTGGAGGAATTGTCTTTATTCTCTGCCTATAGACAGAGGTTAAAATACTATCTTAGTAACTACTGGGGAAGCCATGGGCTGATCATATGCTTGTCTCTGTTCATCAGTTCCTGAATTGTGCCCTGACTCTTCAAGATCTTTCTTACATCTCTCAGTCCTAATTACTCCCAGTAGTGAAGGACAGGAGTAAGGGCAGGAGGTGGAAACCGGGAGAGTGACACAAGGCCTCCTCTTGGTCTTTTCCAACCAGATAAGGCACCAGGGACACCTGATTCTGATTATAGTACTTTCACCATCTTTACAGCGACTCTGCTTCTAGAACTCTCTCTGCCCCATGCCCTGTCCCCTCCAGACAGTCTATGCTCTTGAACATAAATTCCTGGTTTGGATTGGCCATGCCTTTTTTGGGAAAATTATCATAGACATCTCTTTCTTCCAGTAGCAGGGTGAGGGAGAGAAAGAGAGAGACAGAACATTACAAAACCACCCCTTTTATAAGAAGAGATTACAGTTTTTGACTTCTTCCTATTTTATAGGAAAAAAAAAGTTGTTTCTTGGGTTTCATCTGGATGAACATTGACATTTGCCTTTTCCCACCTCACAGGTTCCTGGGAACAGGCAGCTCTATTCCATCTGGGCCCTGTAGATGTAGGTTAGTATGTGTAACATTAAGAACTACAGGCAGGCTGGTGTGCACATGATTCACCTACATAGTAAGTATATCATGAAAACTAGTGCTAGTTATCATTAGAGACAATGCAGTCTCATTCCACATATTGAGAAATTCATTTCTACTACTGGCCCCAATGTCTATTTCTAAATTTTTATAATCAGAATCATATGGATATTTCTTATCTCACTTACGACCACATGGTATGGTCACTAGCTTGCTGAAGATGTTTCTTATCTCACTAGTGACCACTGAAATGGCCACTAGCTTGCTCCTTAGCTTGAATTAAATTATTCCATTTTGGTTCTACTGTTATGAAAGGATTAGCTAATCTATCTACCAATATATTGTCTCTTTCCCCTGCTTGTCTGTGACTTTAATGAAGTCAGGGTTATGCCTGTTTTCTTTATATTTGTGACCCTCAGCACAGAAATGTCTAGCAAGAGATAGGTACTCAATAAATATTTGCTGAATTACTAAATATAGGTGTTAGGTCAGAGACGTACATGCTATCTCATTGTTGAGATTGTCTAGCCCAGTTTACCAGGCTCAGGAGGTACACAAACAATGGTGACCAATACCTTTTGTAATAAACTATATGGATTTAAGAGGAACAAATTCTTGGCTTATTGGTGAGTCCTGTGGTGTCAGTAAGAAGCTGATTAAGGATTAGAATAATTTTTAAAATCTCTTTTTATATCAGAAAGAATCCTAACATAATAAAAAACCTGACACATCTGAGCCATTTTCAAGAACTTAAAATGTGAAAGGCAGGAATTAAGTTGGTCACTTGCAAGCAGTCTCTCTTCCTACAAGCAAGAAGTCAGAGGCCCCCAGAAAAATCATGTTTGTGATCTAGCACCATGGGAAATCTCACCAGGCCCCTTCCATTACTGTAATTCCAACACCCTTTAACATTGGCTTCGTGTATGTGGTCTCCTCCCTATTTCTTCATTTGTAGTTTCTGCCTCACGGCCCAGGACTTCCAGATTCCTCAGTAGCCATTTATTTTTTTAATCCTGGTTTTTCCACCGGGTGATAGTGGCTCTATGCTTTATCACTCATGGACCTGTCTTATTCCTCTTCCATGTATCAGGCCCCTGTGGGCCCTGGAATGTTCAGAATTCACTACTGTTGTTCAGAAACTATTACCTAGTTTTTGGGGATAATCACTTGTCCCTTCCTTGAGGCCATGGGTTGCAATGCAATTCAAATGTGGATGGAAAAATACTAAAAAAACAAAGCACTTTAGATCTGAGCCTATTTGACTCATGTGGCACTTGTGTTAGTAGAGTCCCTCTTCCCTAAATAAAAACTGGATAAATAATATACATTTCAGGAGATGCTACAATCTCTGTTCATGGAGGGAGTTGTAGGTAGGTAGTAAGAATTCTTGACACTGCATGCTTTTCTTTCCCCTCATTTCTTTTGTTTTATTTTGTGGTGGTGGACAAAATGGCAAATCATTTCTCATTTTTCACAGGGTTGCTTTCTGAATGAAGACACCCAAGCCTCCTAGTAGTGGTCAATAATAAGTAGTGGATGTCCCAGCCCAGGGATGTTATAGTTACCATCCATGGGCCTTGGCAGATATGATGAGAAGCACAGAAATACGTGAGGAAATGATGATGCAAATAGGAAAATAGGTGTGTTAGCAAAAGAACAAGGCATCCCATTGGATTCTCTCAGGTGATAGTTAAGTAAGATTCCAGGGCCTTTGAATTTGTAAGGAATTGGAGAAATAGTGTGAAGATTTGGAAGTCTAAAGATACTATTGAGGTCGTTGGAAATACCAAGTGAAGCAAAAATAGGATTTTCAAGAACTATCATGGGATCTGGCTGAAATTTAATGGCATGAATTTAAAGAGATACATATTCAGACAATGATTTGACTATGTATAGCAGTGATAGGAATTGTAAGATAATGTAGGACAGTGGCTGGTTATATACAGAGGGAGTGAGTCAGGAAAGTTGAGGGTGTTGGCAAAACTACAATTGATTTGGGATGAATGGAGAGGAAAGCAAAACTAGTTGGCTATGACCTGTTCCCTGTCTGATGCCTTTGATTTCCAAACTTAGTGTTTATCCTTCTGGTTCAGATTTCTGATCATTTTCTGAAATCTATTGCTATCCATAGTTTTCAGGTATTTTTTAAACTGGGTATGTCTCATAGCATATACATAGTGAGTATTAAATGAATTTGCCCAAAGTATATCATTGTTTTTTAGGGCTTCAAATATATTATGAACTGTACTGTGTATCTAGAATCTCTGTACATGGTAAGAAAACACATGATAAGAACAGAATGGCATGATGATGACCTTTAAAGTAGGTCACTGATAGCAGAAAAATTTACTTTTGAAAAATTCTAACTTCTGCTTGTGAGAGAAATAGTTGATAATTCGTTCTACATGATTTTTTTTCAAGGGAAATGTTTTCACTAGTGTCTTGGGCAAGAAAATATCTGTCTAAAAACTGTCTTCTGTAGGATGATATCAGTAGGTAAGATTTAGCTGTTGTTCTCCCTCCACCTCTCACATATATTATCTTCTATTCTCAGTGCTATCTATATGGTTATTTTGGTGTGAACATTTATTTATTTACGTATGCTTTGCTGTGAGAGATATTCAATCTGTATCTATAAAAGAGTAAACTATATTGTGGGAGCAACTTTAATAATAGGAAAGGCCTATTTTGATTCTAAAAAACAAGCCCAAATAGGCGATTATTTCATCTTTCCATTAAACAATATCTTTAGTGATACGATTGCTTTGAATCCAAGCAATATTTATGTAATGTGAATTTTATATTGATAAATCACCACATGTACTTCATCATGCTAATGTAATGTGAACAAAGGCTATATTGTTCTCAGAAAAAAATTTAAAAGTAGCCTTAAAAATCTCTTTTTCCTCCTTTGCTGGAACTAGCAGTCAACCAATTAAAAACAAATGAATAGGGATACTAATAATGTATGCACCATAAAAATCAACCTTTGGAAATTCATTCACGCCAGGTTATCAAGTGAAATGCTGTGTCCTGATAATTTTATGACTGTTAATAGCAGCCCAGAGTTAGGCATACCATGATCAACTTGATTAATTCTCATGCTTCAGAGTAAAAATTGATTTATTAAGCAGGAAAAAGAAGTTATTTCCCATTAACAGAATCCATTACCAGCTTTTTTTTCTTCCTAATTTAGCTGATTATTTTACAAAACACAAAGCAGGTTGGCACAGATAAAGGGAAGCTACACTTATCCCAAGTCTTGTCCTCCACTTGGCCTCAGAAAGCAGGAAAGTATGGCTTTAAATCAGGACTCTAATGATTACTGGCTAACATACTTTGGTCCATTAATTTAGGCTTCCTAAGTCTTAGACTTTTCCCCTTTAAAATATAGTTTATAATAGCACTTACCCTATATGGCTATTGTGAAAATTAGATGTGATTGAGGAATATGGAGCACTTAGAGCTGGGCCTGGTACACAGGAGCCATTCAAAATGTTATTAATAATGAGTAGTATTCCTATAATTGAAAGATGTTACACATACTGTTTTTATCATTAGGGAGTAGCTACAAATCTAAAGACAATCAGTACCATTAAAACAATGTATTTAAATTTAACTTGCTTCAAGAGTTTTATTGATGATTTGGCTCACAGAAATTTAATTGCTCTTATTAGCATTTTTCCATTTGTAAAAACATAACATGACTGTTTTATCCATCTGAAATGGTTTGACAGTATATCTTGTAACCTTCAATGTTTTATAATGTTACCATTTTAAAAATTAATTTAAAACAGTGGGCTTCATAACATAGATTGATTTAAAAGATAAATCTTAGATTAGTTGATTTATAGAGGCATTTTAGAATTTGTCTATTTCAATGTAAATGAACTGAAATTATGCCAATTGTTCCATTAACTGATGATAAGAAAGCAGTTTCTGTTATAAAATGTGACTTTATTTGCATATAACTTTAAGGAAGTGTCTTGGCAAATAATCAATGAAATCTGAAAAATTTGGAATTAGTGATATATGGGATCTTTCCCGATCCACCTCCCTGTCAACACTTCCAGGTTTGCCGTTGTCTGTCTACAGATGGGGCTTATGCCACAGCAGTCACAGGCTGAGCTGTGGTCTCAGCCTTCACCTTTTTCAGTTAACAGCAATACTGTGCTGCATGTTTAAAGTTGCTAAGATAGTAGAGTTTATCTTATAACAAGAAAAGACGTCGTAAGTCTATATGGTGATGAATGTTAACCAGACTTCCTGTGGTGACCATTTCACAATGATACAAACACCAGATCATTATGTTGTACACCTGAAACTAACGTAAGGTTATTTGTCAGTTACATCACAATAAAAAATAAATCAGTAAATGATTGTGTATAAACTGGCCCTATATAGAAAGTCAATGTATATATTCCAGGGCTTTTCTTCCTGGTGGAAAATATTGCAATTCTAGGAATAAAAATATTGAAGAAAATAACCTTCTCCTACTTAGCAAATTCAAGTATATTATAATACCATGGGGAAGGTCAAAAGGTTCTTGTGTTCTTATGTGACTCTACTATTATTATCTGTTAATTTTTATAGTAATATAAAGACCAATGAAATGCCAGGGCAAGTCCTGGACTTTGCTACTTTTTATCTGCTTGGGAGAGCTTATTATGAAGAAGAAGTCAGTGTTGGCTCAGAGCTCCCTGTACAGGGGCAGGCTGGGAATCACGGGCTTAATGTTCAGTGGTCCCTTATGAGCAGTTCCACCATGCTGGGGAAGTCTCTCTGGCCATATATACTGAAGACTCTGAGAATTAGACTGCATGTCTCAAGGTTTTTCTTTCTGTAATAAAACTAAGATAATTTTATAGAATCTAAAGAGTTTATCAGAGATTAAAATGGCTTTTTGTGTGAGAGAAAAAGTTACAAAAACCACTGACATAAGCAAATGTGGCAGGTGGAAACTGTACCCCAAAGACATTTGATAAAGCCAAGGATTCTACTCAGGGCAGAAATCTCTGCACACTGCAATGTAAGGGAGCTGCATTTAAAAATGAAAACAAAATCCAAAAACATGGGGGCTGACCACCTCAGAAAGTTGATATATGAGAATCAAATAAAATAACCAATGCTGCAACATATTTTAAAACTCAAGCTTGTCCCTCTGCTTATATTACTCTTTTTTTTACTGAATTTATTGGGGTGGCATTAGTTAATAACATTATATAGTTTTTCTAGGGTACAGTTCTGCAATATGTTATCTGTATATTGTATTCTGCATTCACCATCCTAGTCAAGACCCCTTCCATCACCACTTATGCCCCCTTTACCCCCTCCTATCACCTTCAACCCTCCTTTCACTCTGGTAATCACCATACTGTTGTTAGTTGATGGGGTTTTGAGGGATTTTTGTTTTGTTTTGTTTGCTTAATACCTTGATCTTTTTCACCCAGGCCCATACCCCTCTTCACTGACAGCTGTCCATCTGTTCTCTGCATCTATAAGTCTGTTTCTATTTTGTTAGTTTATTTTGTTCATTAGACTTCCCATATAAGTGAAATCCTATCATATTTGCCTTTTTCTGTCTGCTTATTTCACTTAGCGTAATACTCTCCAGGTCCATTCATGTTGTGATAAAAGATAAGATTTCCTTCTTTTTTTTAATGGCTGAATAGTATTACACTGTGTAAATGTACCACAGATTTTTTTTATCCACTCATCCACTGATGGGCACCTAGACTGCTTCCAAATCTTGGCAATTATAAATGATGCCGCAATGAACATAGAGGTGTCAGCATTATCCAAATTCCAAAAACCAGATAAAGTCATTATATAAAACAAGATCATAGGCCAATATTCCTGATGAACATAGATGCTAAAATCCTCAACAAAATATCAGCAAACTGAATCAAGCAATACATTAAAGACATCATGCATCATGATCAAGTGAGATTCATTCCTGGGATGCAAGAGTAATACAATGCCCACAAACCAATAAATGTATTACACCAAATAAACAAAATGTGGGGTAAAAATCACATACTCATATCAAGAGCTCCAGAAAAAAAAATCATAAAATCAAGCACCCATTTATGATAAAAACTCTTAGCAAAGTGGAAGTAGAGGAAACAGTCCTTAATATGATAAAGGCCATATATGACAAACCCACAGCCACTATTGTACTTAATGGGCTAAAACTAAAAGTGCCTTCCTTAGGATTGGGAAGAAGACAGAGATGTGCACTTTCTCTGCTCTTGTTCCTCATAATACTGGAGGTCCTAGCTACAGCAATCAGGTGAGAGGAAGAAATGAAAGCTCCCAAATTGGAAGGAAGAAGTAAAACTATCATTTTTTGCAGGTGATGTGATATTTTACATAAGAGAACCCTAAAAATTCCACCAAAAATACTAGAACTGATAAATGAACTCAGTAAAGTAGCAGGATGCAAAATAAGTATCCAAAAATCAGTTGCATTTCTATATATCAATAATAAACTATCAGAAAGGAAAACTAGGAAAACAATACCATTTCCAATTGCATCAAGAAGAATAAAATACCTAAGATAAATTTAACCAAGTATGCAAAAAACCTATACTTGGAAAATTATGAGACACTGAAGAAAGAAATGAAAATATAAATAAGTAGAAGCATATATTGTATTTATAAATAGGAAGAATTAATGTCATTTGAAATGTCCATACTACAATAAGCTAAAGATAGTTTATTTAAGTGAGGTTGGGAAAATTGAACAGATAACATGACAAAAAATGAAACTAGACTATTATCTTACATCATATACTGAACAAACTCAAAATAAATTAAAGACTTAAATCTTAGAGTAGAAACCATGAAGATCCTAGAAGAGAATACGGGCAGCAAAATCTTGAATATTTCTCATAGCAAATGGAAGTACATCAAACTGAAAAGTTTTTGCACAGCGATGGAAAGCATCCACAGAGTGAAAAGACAGCCCACTAAATGGGACAACATTCACCAATGATACAACTAGTAAGGAGTAGTTTAACATCCGACATTTACAAAAAAAGTTGTAAAACTTCACACCAAAAAGCAATCCGATTAAAAAATGGTCAAAGGACCCAAATAGACATTTCTCTAAAGACATACAGATGGCCAAAAGACATATGAAAAAATGCTCAACATCACTAATCATCAAAAAATGCAAATTAAAACTACAACGAGATATCAACTCACATTTGTAACAATGACTATCATCAATAAATTAACAAACAACAAGTTCTGGTGAGAATGGGGAGAAAAGGGAACTCTCTTGCACTGTCGGTGGGAATGCAGACTGTCCTCTGGTGCAGCCACTGGGGAAAGCAGTGTGGGGTTACCTCAAAAAGTTAAAAATGGAACTGTGGTATGACCCAGCAATCCACTTCTGGGAATTTAGCCAAAGAAAACCAAAACACTTATTCAAAAATATATATATATATACTTATATCATTCATTTAAAAAAATTTTTCATTTAGTTATTTTTCAAGTACACTTTTCTGTTTATTTCTCCCATCCCAGCCCACCCCTCCCCCATGCACCCCCCTCCTTCCCATTTCCACCCCCCTTAGTTATTGTCCCTGTGTCCTTTATACTTGTTCCTCTAAATCCTTCCCATTTTTTCCCTCATTCTTCCCATGGCTCACTTGTTCTCAGCCTCAGGTTAAAATATACTTGTCAGAGAAAACAGCCTGTAGAAAAGAGGCCTTTCTTGCCAAGTGTTCCTAATTTTCTAAATCCATATTCACTAAACTCCTACAAACACAGAACCTCTAAGTGAATTTTAGCTTCTTTATATTATCTTCTCGGCTAAAATAAAAACTCTATAATGAACATGTCTCTTTTTTGTCTTTATCTCCCTAGAAAAATGCATATTGCCTCTTATATAGTAAGTGCGTCTCAATTTTTTGTTAACTCAACAAAGATATGCTTTCTGGATAAATTCTTGCAATTTCGAATTACCCATACCTTTGGATGATGTACTTAGAGAACTATCTCCATGCTCCTTTCTAACAATCAAAGGTCTTAAAAACACTGACTATGACAAGAAATATGTTTATCCCATTTACCTTTTAGGACATTTAGTTTTGCTGCTCACTTTACTGTGTAAAGAGTAGAGGGAAAAGAGGGTGGGGTATGTGCAGAAAAATATGAACTGGAAAAACACTGAATATTTTGCAACAGGATAAGCAAATTGACTGACGTGATATTGGAGACATTTTTAATTTCTTTGAATTACAGTTGATTCATTTATAAAATGTGTAGTATTAGATACTTTTTAAATCACTTCAAATCCAATGCTTTATCATTTTGAGAGTGTTTTAAAAAAGTAAACAAAGCAATTATTAATTTTTCTGATATAAACATGGCTATACCTGCTCTTCTGTGGATGTTGTTTGCTTGGTGAACCATACCCTTGTTGAGTGGTATCCATACTTTTTTCCTGTGCTTTCTCTTTGCAGATTCAGACCTCTACTCCCGCCCCTTTTGTGTTTTTGTTGCCACAATTTATCCATTTGTGCTGTAAATTTCTTGGTGCTCTTACTCATGGTTTTGTGACCTTTAGTTCTTTGTTTCAGGTAGAATGGCCTCCTTGAGTATTTCCTGCAGTGGAGGTCTTCTGGAGATAAATTCCTACAGCTTCTGCAGGTCTGGAAAGGTCTTTTATTTCTTCTTCACAGCTAAAGGATCACTTCGCTGGATATATTATTCTTGGCTGGTAATCTCTCTTTTTTAGTAGTTTGAATATTTCATTCAATTCTCTTCTAGCTTTAGATTTTTTACTGAGAAATCCAATAATAACCTAATGAGTTTTCCTTTACAGGTTATTTTCTCCTTTTTCCTGGCTGCCTTGAGAATTCTTTCTTTGTCATAATTTTTGACAGATTTATATACAATGTGCCTTGGAGAAGGCCTATTTTAGATTGAGGTAGTTAGGTGTTCTATTTGCTTTCTGGACTCGAGGGTCTAGCTCTTTTTTAGGTTTGGGAAGCTGTCTTTATTTGAATAGGTTCTCAGTTACCTCCTCCTTTTCTTCTTTCAGTATGCCTATCATTCTTATCTCTGTGATGGAATCAGATAGTTCCCATAGAGTTCTTTCATTTTTTTTAATGCTCAAGTCTCTCCTTCCCCCTGCATTATTTCTAGATTTCTGTCTTTGACATCACTAATCCTTTCCTGCATCTGGTCCACTCTATTTTCCATGCTTGCTAGTTTATTATTGATCTTGTTAATCGAGTTCTTCAAGTCCAGAATTTTTGTGTGGTTCTTTTTTTTAAGTTTCAATCTCTTTGGTAAAGTGCTTGTTTTGTTCATTTGTCTTCTGAGCTGATTAAATTTGCTGCCTGTATTTTGTTGCATCTTGTGGAGATTTTTCAAAGCTGCAATCTTGAATTCTCTGTCACTCATATTACATATGTCCATGTCTTAAAAAGTTTGTTTTCTGGAGAATTTTTATTTGCTTTGTGAGCTGTCTTGCTACCTTTGTAATTCATGTTATTTGATGGATTTCTTTTCTATCTAGGCATCTATATATGAATGGCATTTCTCTAACACAAAGATTAACACAAAGATGTCTTTTATTATTTTTTAGTAGGTGTCACTGAATTACAAGTTATTCGTTCTCTTTCACTTCTCTGGCTATTCAGATGTCCACAGGGTGGTGGTACCTTTGGGTAGGTGGGTTTTCTCTCCTGTGCTTTGGTTGACCCAATCCCAGGGGACCAACCCTGAAGGAAAATGTGTGGATGATAGGGTGACAAATCTGTGAAATCCCAGTGCTGTCCTTTGCAGCTAGATGCTGCTATCAGTGTAGCAATGATGTGTGGGGGTGGAGTGAGCTGGGGGAACCTGGTGAGCTTCTTTGTTATTATACCCTTCTAGTAATGGTGACCTTGGTTCTTCATGGGTTCTCCCTTGTGACCTGACCCCAGGATCAGTCACAGTGTGCACCCTTTGCTCAGAGATAAAAGTGACTCTCTGGTTCCAGTTCTTGAGTTTGCAGATAACGTGCTCTGCAACCCAGCACCAAGGGCAAAGAGAAATGAGCTCTGGGAAGTTACAGAGTGGCCAGCCTTCATGCTTTTTTTTTTTTTTCCTCTGGAATGAGGACCATTCAACAACCATAGTCACAAGGTGTTGTGTTCTTGCCCAAGTGTCTGGGCTTGGCCATGGCTCGTACTGCCAGTCCTGCAGGAATGCCCACAGAATCTCTTTGTTCCTTGTGACTAAATGGAATACTAGCCACTACCTGGTTCCTCTTCTCTTTAGGCTGAACCCCACAGTAAGCTGCTGGCTGTAGGGTTGCATTCCTGGCTCATCTCAGCTTTTCTTTCTTCTTACCTCCCAATTCATTCCCACTTGCCCACCTTTAGATGTTTCAATGCATGGATCTTTCAGGCATGTTTGTACATTGAGCAGGGAATCCTTTGTTGAGTTATAGCTGTTCAAATTGCTGACACTTCACAAAGAGAGATCAAGGGGACCTCTCATGCTGTCATTCTTCTGATGTCGCTAGCAATTGTTTATTGTAAATTGTAGATATAGGTTTGTGTGTTTTTGCAAGTAGTATGATATATATGTTTATTTATTTAAGAAAAACTATACATACAAAATAAATATCCTGCAGGTATTGTATGGTACTTGAAATGGTTCTATGAAATTGCAAAGAAAAAGTAGTGGTATATATACACACCCACATACATACACACAATGGAACATTACTCTGCCATATAAAAGAATAAAGTCTTACCATTTGCAACAGCATAGATGGACCTAGAGTGTATTGTACTGAGTTAAGTAAGTCAGACTAAGAAAGACAAATACCATATGATTTCACTATGAGAAATCTAAAGAGCAAAATAAAGCACAAACAAAATAGGAAAAACTCATAAATACAGAGAACAGACTGATGATTGCAAAAGGAGAGTGGAATTGAGGCGCTGAGTGAATAAGGTCAAGGGTAAGAAGTACAAATTGGTAGTTACGAAATAGTTGTGGGGATGTAAATTACGGGATAGAAAACATATTCAATAATATTATATAACTATGTACAGAGCCAGGTGGGTAATTGAAATATTATGGGGGCCACTTTGTAAAATATGTGATTGTCTAACCACTATGCTGTACACCTCAAGCTAATAGAAAATAATACTGAATATAATTGTAACTGAAAAATAAAATTTAAAAATTATTAAAAAAAATATATATAACTAGTGATACACTAGAGAAAAATATGTCAATAAAGATCAAATTGTAGAGCATACAAGTTAATATTATAAAAAGCTTATTTTAAATGGATAACAATTTTTTAAGATGTTTTATTACTTTATTCTGTTTTATTCTCTTTTATTGGTTGGTTTCCCAACATGAACCAAGGAAATACATTTAATGAGATAATCTGTAACAGATTTTATTAGTTCAGCCTTCTGTAAGCATTCTCATGCATCATTAACATTATACATTGCAAAGAACCACTTTCTCCAAATTGTAGACATTTGGCTATAAATTCAAAACTAGTAAATAATTATCTGACTGTTGAATGAACACTTGTAGTATGTGCACTGATGAGTTAGGTGAAGTGTATAATTAGGATACACATTTTATTATGGCTTTTTAGTATGGCTTATTAAATCACAAAACACAAAAGGGTCATTGGAATCCAAATGATTATAAAGAGTGATAAGATTTGATAGTGGTTACAAACATAAATAACATTTATATTTGATATTTCATGTTTGGAGAAACTATACCTAAATTGATCATTCTGAATGCCCTATAGGTACATAAGGCAATATCTAAAATAAGTTAAATATAATGGAGTTTAATGAATAAAGGATGTCTTGTCTACTGGTGCACCTTTCAGAATAGCAAAGTATGTAATTGGTCAAGTTCAACAAGCACTTTCATTTTGTGTGTATGTAGAGTAGAAGAGATACAAAGGAGGATAAGATACTTTTCCTGCTTATGTCTACAAGCCTCAGGCTTCTGTAAATAATCCTTTATGGTTGTGCATTGCACCTTCCCACAAGGCCCTGACTAATCTGACTCCTGCCCAGCTCTGAGCCTCATTCCATGGAATGCATGTACTCACTTTGCCCCAGCCAAATTGGTTCTTTCAGTCCCTTGATGTACTAAGCTATTTTCTACTCCAAGACTGACTTTTCTCTCCTTCTCTAGATCCTTTACTTTTCTAAATCTTACGCTGAAAGGCCATTCAGAGAAGTCTCATCATCCTCCTTTATCATCAATAACTTTCGCTTTTTCGCTCCATGTTTTCATAGCTTCCTTTTCTCCTGGTGTCCAAACTGGTTCCACGGAGAGATAGAGAGAAGTGACCACTCAACAACTCTGTCATATTTTCAATTCTGAGCATGCCAGTAGATATCTTTGTTCCCCAGATCTCACAAGGCAGAACTTTTGAGTAGCTCAAGTAATTTTTGACCCTCAACTAAGGGAGATACAACCCAAATAACTGCCATATCACTTTCTATTTATCTTTTGTTTTCCACAGATGAATTTTCTGGCTGAAGTCATCTCCTGAATCTGGCTCTAAAACAAAAGTTTCTGTGCATTTAAATGAAGTTTCACATTTTTTGGGGGAATAATATGGAATCTTCTACAGTAAATTTTGAACACTATTATGTTCTCATTTCATATTTTTCTGAAACTGATCATTTAAGCAATAACCATGCTCCCTTAAGAAGGCAACAATGGCAAAACATTGGAATTGATCTGAGTTATGAAATATCCTTTTAAAAAGACTATCTCATTTTTAGTTATTTCACTAGAATAGAGACTCAGGCACATAACTGTTATTTGCTTATTAAATAATAAGCAAATGTTATTTTCTGGGTTTAAAGGAGGTTTATTTATGTACAGAACTGTTTAAAGGAGGAAGCTTTGAGGCTTCTAAAAGTTTTACAAAATGATGCCATTTGATTTTTTTCTTTTCAGACTAGGTAGATTTTTGATCTTGAAATTGTCCATGTTTTTCCACTCCTTGATAGAAACTGAAGTTTCCTGAGACCTTACCACAGACCTCATCTCTGCCCTGTTTGCTGGATCTTAACATTCTGTTAGTCCTCTCAGGAAACAGTTCAACTGTCTCACTTGGGTGCTGACAACTCATATAGACACAGCTCTAGAATGTGATAAAGAGGGATACCTGTAATGCACCCAAATTTTAATATTTATTTGTGCCTAACTTTGAATGATAAAATATTCAGCTTTTTCTTTTAATGAAATCTAATTATTAACTTCTAAGCACCTCTATGTGACCAGAGATCAAACATTATTTCTGTTCTCTACTTGAAGCTTCAAATTAGAAACATGATCAAGAGATGAACCTAGAATTATTTTTAAAGACTGCTATACTCTGGTTTCTCTTCAGATCGCATAAATCTTTCGCCTTTTACTAAAAGACTGCTATTACTGCATGATGAGTTTTAATATGTGGATATCTGTAAAAGGCTCACCCAAAATATTTCACTGGATTTAAGGCAACAAACGGATATCAAATAAGGAAAGAGGGTAGGAGTAGCTGTATTTACATGTTATAAAACAATTACTATAATGTATGTTCTTTTGTGTTTTGAAATAGTCACTTTGCTTTTTTATTAAACTTTTGTATAAATTATTAGCCATAAGTGATTACAATATAAAATTGTGCACTGATTTTCATGAACTATTAAAATTTTTGTGATTTCTGAGTCCTGCCCTTATCAATTTTTATTTTGAATTACAGTGATATCATGATTGGTTAATGTATCTAAATCCTATTATAAAAGAGACAAACCCTACAAAGAAGTTTTAATCTAAAACATCTTATTTCATTCATATTCAAGGCACAAAATTTATCTGAGCATAGAATTCTAGGTTGGTGGGCACTTTTACGTCATTACTGGAACAGATACTCTGCTTTTTTTTTTTTAATGTCTATGGGGTGGAAGCTGGGAGACAGCTATATGCCATAGCTAGTAGAAATGGCTGGACTGGTGTGAAAAGCCAGTGCCTAGATATCACAGTACCATACTGAATGTGTTACCACATACAAGACATTCAGGGAATACTAAGAATAGTTGGCCAAAGAGATCTAGATAGAAATTGAAGTCTGTGCAGAAAAGGGTTAACATAGTAACCCTGAGACTGCTATGCATAGAAACATCTGCTTATAAGGTTAACCCTTGCTTATGTCTGTGAACTTGACTGATATACAGTATCAAACATATATAAAACTGTCTCTAATTGATAACTGTGACTCATTGTGCATAAACTGTATATGCATGTGGTTTATGCTAAAAGCCTGTTTTTTTTTTCTGGGACTCTGGCACTTTGGTGCATGCTGGGCAGAATACCTACAGGAGCAGCTCCTGATGTAAACATTAGACACCGGGGTTCTAATGGGCTTCTCTGGATAGAAATATCAAATACATGTTGATGCATTTTTGTTGGTGGTTTAAGAGTATGCTGCCTGCAACTCTTCATGAGGGGGAGAAAGAATAGGTGACCTGCAAATGCACTGCTCCAAACTTTGTCTTTTCCTTTATGATCAGCTGAGTATCCTTATGTTGCTGTAATAAATCATAGCCATAAGCATTGAGTCCTTGTGGCTGAGTCCTGTAAATCCTTCAGTATGATGATGATAACGGTAATTTCTTATATTGGTATGGTACTGTATGAGTAAGCATATGCTTTCTAATTTTAATGAGGGTAATACCTTTTATCTAATGAATTTTATTGTAAAGTGTTAATAACATATCACTTTTATCATTTAATAGTTACATGAATTTTTCTTCCTTTTATTTATTTCTTGAATCCTCACAACAAGTCTGTGAGTTAAAAATCAATAAAAAGGAAGTGAAAATGAATTAAATGGGATAGTTGGAATTTTGAGTCTTACACATTGAAAAATGAGCTTGGCACAAAAGACAAAAGTATGTTATCCATTAACTATTTTAAATTTCATTTGAATAAATTATTCTTCAAAAGATAAGGTTTATTCTTATACAATAGAAATAGAAACAGGAGATAATATTTATTAAAAATAAAGACATGAAGGAGATAGAAAAGTAATAAAATATTTGTCTTATTCCCAGGTGGTCTCTCTCTACAGGAGAAAGGGAAAAAATCCAGGAAACAAATTAAAACAGCTTCTGTCTCCAATTTCAAGGGAGTATGTTGAAATGAATAGTGTGTCTTATGTCCTCCACAGTACAAAAATAAGTGATGTACTGTGACTGTTAGAATGCTTATAATGGCAATATAAGGTATGTTCTCATTCACAATGTAAATGATACTGTATTACTTCAAACACAGTATAATCTATAAAAACAAACTATTCACACTGTCATATTTGCCTTAAGGGGAAATATTCCCTCTCTTAAGGGGCTTTTATTGGGTTCATTTGCACAAGAATACAGGTAAGGATCAAACAATAGATAGCATTCAAAGAACTATGAGGGCTTATTCTCAGTCAGGGTCAGATAGCTAAGGAGCCATAAAACTTTGAGGAACAAACTTCTTGCTTGGACCCTTATTATTTAAGTGAGAACATTCTAAACAAAGCAGGTTTCACAGGATTTTATATATTCTTTCTTAGGCCTGATCACCCCAGATCCCATTCTAGCCTGGCAAGAGGCTGCACCGCCTCCCCCACCACAGGTTTTCAGGCTTAAGTGGATTAGAGCCAGGAAGCGCTTCTCCCAGAGGACATGGGGACTCGGGCTATGTCCGAATAGCCGTGGGTGAGGGTCCATCCATCACTCCCTCTTTGCTGCAGCTGTGAGTCCTTCCTTGAGGGCCTCCCATGTGACCTTGTCTGCCTTAGGTTGCCCCCCCTCTGAGGGGTCTTACCTGTCCCTGACTAACTGACCAAGCATTGGGGGCAGGGGATGAAGCAGAAACAGCGCTGCTACCAGAGATAAGTTTTGTTTCCTTAGTGGCTCGCAGTCCAGCGGTCACTCACTCAGTCTTATCCATGGGGGGCGGTTACAACTCCTGAAACCAGGCAGAGTGGTTCCCAACAGCTCTTCTTAGTCCATTTCAGGAACTATTCCTTTTTAGATTTATACTTTTGAATTTTCAAAAATTGGTACCAATTAATAAGGTATTCTGTTCACTCTCTACTTTGCAAACACAAACATAAACTTCACAATTCAGCCACATGGCACCTCTTCTGTAAAGTTTGTTTTCCTCTGAGTCTCCAAGACATGTTATATGCTTCTATGATTTTTCCAGTCTCTCCATCATATTATATACTACTATCTATAGTAGGCAAGTACACTTGTAGTTTTGATACCTCTACCCTTTTAACCTTGAGGACAGTGATCATAGGTTTTTTTTTCATGGAATCCTCAGAAAAGATGACAGGCCCCGACCAGTAACGGACTTTCAAAATGAGCTAAGAAGGTTATTGAATTAATAAATTACTCATTCAGTAATGGATTCTTATTTACAATTGAAAGGTTACACATTATATTAAACATACACACTGACTTAAGGGAAATAACTTTCTATAAATCTGTGAAATGTGATAAACAGTATCTAAATTTCCTTTTAGTTCTAATATTCCTTAAGGAAAACACCAAAAACATCAAACAAAATATATAAGCAGGCAACTACAAATAAGAGAAATAGTTTTATACTAATATATAAGTTCACTATTATATGCTATTATATAACATGAGTAATATTTATTTAAAAAAAAAGATAGTTACCTGAGTTTTCAAGAATCTAGAAATTGACAAACTAATAAACAATATCTGTGATTGTACAACTTGGAGTTGTTTATTTGGAAATATTTATAAAATGTCTTGCTGATATATTTGTCCTTGAATGTAGAAATTTCACTTACAGGATATATCTTAAGAAAATAAGGTATGTATACAAAGATAATTGTGCAGAGACCCACTCTGCACAAAGATTTACAGCATTAGAAGATTAAAAACAATCTCAATGTCTACTGCAAAGACATTGCTATTGGAACCTATTCAACCATTAACAGCCAGGTTATAATATATTTATTGATATTCTAAACTGATATGTAAAAAAAGTTATAAACTCTGAAAATTTTAGATAGTATTATACATACAGAATTTCCTTTGTGTGGTAAGAAGTAACATTGATTTCTGTTTTCTGTTGTTCTAATTACTTATTTTTAATATGCCTTTCATCCACTTTTTACATTTTCACATTTCCTTTATAGAATAAATATCACTTTCATTAACTAGAAAAAAATAATTAATGGTATCAATATAAAAATATTTCTAATATTTTCCTTCTCTTGCTTATTAAGCACTTTATGAGGTCCAGGAAGCAAAAATTATAATTAGAACATTTAGTCTATTTTTGCCTCAGGTTTTTAAAACTACAAAATTAGGCCCCCCCAAAAAATCAAGGGTGGCCAGCCAACTTTATTCATCTTATCCCAATTTTTCACATATCTTGTGATACATATTTTCTTCTCACACATTTAAAAAATTGAGATATACTTCAAATACTATTAACTTCACCTTTTTAACGTACACAATTCAGTTTTCTGTTTTAGTATATTCACAGGTTGTTAAACCATCACCACCATCTAATTAAAAAAATGCATCACCCCCCAAAAGAAATCTTTTGTCTTTTAGTAATGACTTCCCATCCTAACATCACTCCCCCCCATCACTCCCTCCTATCCAAATGATCAACAACCATCAAGAACCATCAACAACCATCATAGCACAAGTTCTGAGAGTCAGAGTAGTCACAACAGGAACAGGAGCTTTGGAAATCATGAGAAGCATCCCTAGAAAACCATCAGATTCAGTGATTAGTCATTTGTCAGATTTATTCCCCACCTCCAAACCCTATGATTCAGTTCTGCCAGGATCCAAGGTCCACAACCTTGGACCAACAAAACTAGGTACCTCAGGCCACTTTACCAAACGAGTCAAGCTTTGTTTGGAAGACTGTTTTGCAAGTGTTGGGGAGGAAAAATATTTTTCCTTCTACATTTCCAGGTTCTTGGCTGAACCCCACCCCCATAATAAAACTCTCAGAGGACAAAAACAAAGAAAAGTTTATAACATATATACCTCTTGTATACATGGGAATGACCCTGAAACAATGAATATCTTACCCAAATGGCCCAAGCTACCACCCTAAATACCATCTCCAGCTAAAAATAGTTGATGTTGCAGGTAGAGGAGATAGTTATGGGAGGTTATCAGGCAAAGCACAGTAAAGGATGTTATACAGGTTTATCTCCACCTTCTCTACTGATATGAGTTTCTGGAGATTTTGTTATCCTTCTCTTCCTGACACAGAGAAGAAGACAGCTTTACAAATGGAAATTTCTCTTCTAAATATAAAAGTCTTTTACAAAAGGTTAACTTCTAATTGGTTTTAGAGCTTCTCCTGTGTCTATTGTTTCTTAAAAATAACCCACCCCAATTCATCTTTATGCTAAAGAGGCAGATTTTAGGGTAAAAAATTTTGTTCCCCTTCACAGGTAAATCCAAAATTCATCTTCCATACCCTCCGTGGAGGAAAATCTCTAGAACCAACGTTTTCTTCCACATTGTGGCAATACCTCTGGAACCTAACAGAGTGGGATATATATATATATATACACACACACATACACACATTATTGTTGTTTTCAACCATTGAGATCCATGCTTATTTGTTATGAAACAAATAATTAATGCATTGACCACTCAAACAATTAAAACACAACATCATGGGACTAACGGGGTCTGTTTGTCTGTGCACATCAAAGCCCAATAAAATGCAAACAGGAGTTTGCAACCAAGAAAGTAGAAGTTTATTTAGGGAAATGGCACCAAGCTCAGAGTCACAGATGAGTCAGTGCTGTAAGATCTGGCTCCCCAATGTTTTGCATGGTGACAAATTATATTTGGGAAAAAGTATTAATCATGGTGATCAAGCAAGCCAGGGTTGGGGTTCTACTGATTGGTTGGGGCAAGGGTAGAACGTAGTTGGTCATTGTGTAAGTTCCTGATGTCAGTCATGGCATCATTCTGTCTGGTTTTGGGAGTGTGTGGTGGATAGGGTGTTGTTTTCATGGGCTGGGCTGAAACACAACTGAAGTCAAGATGGCAACTTTAGCCCTATAGAAACTCTGTTCTCATGTTCAACAAGCCTGAGGCTTTATTCTTAAGACCATTTGATGCTGACCAGAGTCTGATATCCTAAGGGCTTATTGATTAAGGGAGTGGACCTGCAAGGAAGGAGGGAGACAGGTAAGTCATGGTGCTTAGAGTGGATGAGGTTAGTCTGAATCAAGAAGAAAGGAGAAAAGGTCTTATTAAAGAAATGAAATTTCTGAGAGCTTACAACAACAAACCAACAGCCCATCCCTTTCCATTCTGATACAGGGTGCATCCAGGGGGAGCCCCAAAAAAGATTTGGAATGGTGTCCAGAATTCAAAGTGTATAGAAATATTGGAGAGACATATGAGATGTCCTCACCCCAAGGGACCAATAGAGCAGGGCCATTGAGAGCTGTTTTGCATAGCAACAGTTTTGCAGCTAACCTCTGAAATGATTATTTAACATATCTATAACCTTTAACTGGCTTCATAGATATGTTAAATACCTGTGGCCAAGTTTTGAGCCTGGGAGAAGGGAGTGGCGGGTATCCAAGATGGAACTAGGGGCTGTGCCCCTGAGGGAGAATGCCTGTGTAAGAGCTTGGAAAAGATGGGCTCCAGGACATGAGGTGATAACTGCCCAGATGAAAGGGAAGAACCACGCAGCTTTGCCAGAATGGAGGTCCCTGCAGCCAGGTGAAGAAGAAAGCCACATGCTTTTGGTAGAGTGAGAACCCCTGCAGCTTTGGTAGAAGAGGCCCACATGGCTTTGGGATGCTTCGTTTGGCCACGTGGCCTGGAAAGCAGGAGCGACTTTGACTGGAACTGGGTACAAAGAACTCTTGCCAGTGGACCATGAGAGGGTACCACAGTACTTTGGACTAACTAGAGATCCTGCCTGACACAGCTGACGATACCAGCAGCCTGCAACACAGACGTGTGCTCTTTTCCTGATTTACGGTACCCGGAGTTGGGACAGTGGGAGAAGGGAGTGCTGTGTGGGTGTAGTATACCCTAAAGGACTTTGATATTTTAGTAGTGGCATTAAGCCTAAATAGCATTAAATAAATATTTTGTTTCCTTTTCACAAATCTCTGGCATTGAGAGATGTCTTTTCAATTGGAGGCAGACAGAAGAGCCCAGTAGATATTAGTATTTTGTCCTTGGGAGGCACCCCTGTTGTGTAGCAGTTTTTGGCATCCCTAGGTGGGCCAAATATTGTATTGCCCCTCCCTCGGACCTGTTGTTTGGTAACAATTCTACACCTCCCCTCCTTAAATTTTTTGTCAATATAATCAGAAACGTTCACTTAATTTATAGTTGCTAAATGCTATTATTTGAGTGGATAATGAGTCTGCCTTCAGTCATTTCTGTAAATCAATTGAGTCCTAGGTGAACCACATTTAGTAGCAATTCTGTTAGGGTGGGCAGTGATATGGGCTGTGGAAGAATTCACTAAGAGAAGAAAGTACAGAGGGTAAAGCTTTCCTTCACTCTCTGGGGGAGAAGAGGGGCATGGTGGGAAAAGATATACCAGCATTGAGGGGTGGGATCTTTGAGTTTTTAGTGGATTATAATTGGATTAAAAAGGGTGGAGGGTTTCCTTGTGTATCCCCTGGATTGTTGGGGGCATTGTTTGTTCCAATGTTATCATATTCTGCCTGGGGCTGTGGGGAGTAGTTAGTCATGTTCTGTTCTCACTATCTAGTAATTTCCAGTCCTGGGGACAGAAGCTCAGAAGAGTGAAATGGCAGATATATTTAACAAGGTCATAGGCCTGCTTGGCAAATGGTACCACAATAGCAAATGACATTGGCTTTGTCCTTTCATATTCCTCAAATTATTGACAGGTAACTAATACTTTTATATAGTAACATAAAGTCTTTGTTTTTTCTCTTTTCATTCAAATTCTCCAAATATATTATTGCAGGATTTGACTTTGCTTTCTTTTAAATGAGAGGACAGTTGGACAAAGTGCTGAAGGGTATTTGTTCCTGAGTGGTTAAAAGGAGGTAATTTTTAAAGATCTTCAGTTAATCCTAATGACCTTCAAGTTATTTGGAGTTCTTATGATGACATTATACTAAGCATAAGCAAACACACAACTACAGGGTTGAGCAAAATTAGGTTTATAGTTGTGAGTACATGAAACAGAGTTTATTCTTGCATTATTAATGTATTAATAAATCGTATTATTTATTTATTATTATTTATATATAAGTAGTAGAAAAATTAATCCTTATATATAAGTAGTAGAAAAATTAATCAAAGGTAAATAAATTCATTAAAGATAAATTTCCTTGTCTTTGAGAAACAAATAATGACCTTATGGTCCTGGATTTAGTTCCTTCTTTATTAGCTAAATGTTTTCTACATTTATATACAAAGTGTTGAAGAGAAAAGCACTGTCATGCTAACACCCATGATACCAAACATAAATTTAATAGTAATTACAGTTTTAACGTCTCCTAGAGAAATATTGGTAATCTTAACTAACCAGTCTGACATTTTCTGGTCAACCACCAGGAAGGTCATCTGTCACAGGGCCCTCTCTATCCCTTCATCCCATGTAAAGAAGAGGCAATCTGCATGACAAAACCCTTCCCATTCACTGCCTTCAAAAGAAGATGACCACATCCTGGTCTAAAAATAATCCATTCTTTTCTTTTGTCAATAGAAAAGAACTGATTATTTTTAGACCAGAATGTCACCATTCTTCCTATAAAAACTTTCTATTTTGTACAACCACTTGATTCATGAATCACTTTAAAAAGTCAATTAGAGCTTCAAAGTTACTCAGTTGAATTTTGTTTTATAACAGAAGTTAACTGTATTTTTCTGTTACTTGCATTGGGGGTAATTCATTTCTCTCAATAAAAAGCTTTTATTTGGTTAGTATACCACAGAGTATGGATATAATCATTTTAGTAACTTTTAAATAATTATTATTTATTTTACTTATTTATTTTTTTTTACGCCGAGAGAGAAATATCAATTTGTTGTTCCACTTATTTATGCATTCATTGGTTGATTCTTGTAAGTGCCCAGACTGGGGATCTGGTCCACAACCTTGGTGTATCAGGAAAATGCTCTAACCAACTGATCGACCCAACCAGGGCCTTAGTAATTTTTGAACTCACTAATAAAGCAAATAAAATGCACAAATAAATGAGCTCAGGATTATACATGTATTTATGGAAAGAAAATTCACTGAAGTTCTTTTCACATCTTAGCATTCATCATTGTATTGTTATTTAATTCATCAAGGTTTTGTGGTTGCAACATGGTATAAATTGGTTGTTTTCATTGAATAATGCCATGATGTAGACTCTATTAATATGGTAAATGGATGTGAATGTGCATAGAAATTTTGCTGAATAAAGATGAAAAGACTTCCTGCTATAATTCCCAAGACTGTGAACATTATAAGATATCAGACTCGTGATTGTATTAAATTACATGGAAGAAAATGATTTTTGTAGATGAAATTTAGATTACTCAACAATTGACTGTGATAGAGAAAAGACAAGATCTGGGTGAGCTCGGTCTAATCACAGTAACCTCTTAAAATCTGAGAAATTGCTTCAACTGGTAACAGAACAAGAAGTCAGATTCAAAGCATGGAAAGGACTAAAACTGCCACTGCTGGTTTGATGAAGGGAGCTATGTGACAAAGCACAGAGTAGCCCCGGCTGACAGCCTGCATGGAAGTGAAGACTTGCCATCTGAATGAGCTTGGAACTGGATTAAAAATGTTGAAAATCTCTAGAAAAGAAAATGTAAACACATATAGGTGTATTTAATGATCCTGATGTTGGTCATCCTTTGAAGAGGATGGTTTTTTTTTACCATGATCATGGATTTTTACCATTGCTTAATAACTTAGTCCTTTGAGTAGCCATGTGCTGTCTTTATCTGTGCTCTATTTGGAGGTAAATATTCAGGAAATCCCATAAGTTTGGGGTTCCCAATGAAAGAGGACATCTTTCTCTTCCACCAAGGGATATCTCTCTCTTTTGGCTTCTCAAAGGTGACAAAGAGTGGGTTAGGAGGGTGACAGTGGCATTGCATACCCACTCATGTCTAGATTTGAAAACTGCATCTTATCAGAGGTCCAATTGTGTACATATTCCTCTTTTTTTTTAATTGTATATGCATTTTAAGGAAAATGTCACTGAGTACCTTAACCTATTCAGAGGATTTTCCTACTGAGAAAGGGCCTGGATAAATCAGACATTCCCCTGCTCCCTCGCAACCTTTGACTTTATACAGATGTGTGTATAGGTGCAGGAAGAAAAGGAGATACCAGGTTTATGGATGTCGAACGTAGCTGGAAGTTCCCCGCTCAGCTTTCAGTGTGGTTAAGATACAAGGAACTTCACATTTCATGAGTGAATTTGGGAGTGGCTAGACTCTGCACTTACAACAGAGGAGAAAACTTAATCTGTTTGTGAGGAAGAGTTGCCAGCAGCCTTCTCACCTCCCCAGCACTTTACTATCCTGCTAGAGAAGGAAGTGTAGGCAGTGACCCACACTGTTTCCCTCCACTTAGCGTAGCCTTGAAGGAATTCTCTGGAGGTCAAGTGAGCGGCCCTTTTCTCTCCCTGTATATGGTCTAGAACAGTAGAGAACAGAGTACCTCCAGATCTGTGGAGCATCTGCTCAAAAGAATAGTTTCTCTTGGTCAATTACCTACTAAAAGATCACATATTTCTTTTCCTCTTCTAACCCCAGAGAGGGCACAGACAGCTGAGTGTCAGTGGAATAGTTGTGTGACTATTTGTGGAATAAACTTGGCTACTGGCTTTTAAATTCCATAGACCTGGCGTTGGGATGTAGAAGGTAAACCAGTATCATTTACTTCTTTTCCTCTCCCTGACAAACAGAGGCCAAATAAATGGGAGAATGGAAAAAGGTCTTATTAGAAAAACTGAGAAGGGAAGAGGCACCTATTGTTTACAGCTTTGCTCAAGGCATCTCAATATATCTACAGGAAATACTCAGGTCACATCCTAGCCACTACACAGGGACTTAATTTAAAGCAAGAGAAAATAGACCACCAATCTCTACTTCAGAGTGGGAGAGTGTCGCAAGAACCAGTTTCTAGGGTGGCTTAAACACAGAGAGGGCTGGGCATTGCCTGGGGTGAGTGTGGGGTTATTTGCTGTGCTGTACTCTGGGCTAAATTGGGCCTGGAAATAGGAGAGATGCTGCACAAGCATCAGTCATATCTCTGCTTTAGGTTCTGGCAGGACAGTAATTTCTCCCTGCAGAAAAGATATCTTGAAAAAAGGTCTCTACTAACATTTTTTGGGTCTGATATTGCTAGAGCCATTAGGTGCCCTCTCTCTTTTTTGTACTGTTTACATGGTTTATCTTTTCCAATTTCTATACTTTAAACCTCTTTTTCTCACTGTGCATTTCTTGTACAGAGCATATTGGTATTACTTTAAAAAATTATTCTAATCCCTGCCTTTTGATTGGAATTTTTGAATGTTTATTCCATTTACCTAGAATGTAATTACAAAAAGGTAAGAAGTACCTGCTATTTAGCCATTTTCCTCTCTATTTTATATCTCTTTTGTTTCTATTCTCAATTCCTTTTTTTGGGGGGGGTAAAAGCATACTGTTGTGCATCATTTCAATTCCTTTCTTTTTTAATTTGATAAAGTTTGATAATCTCTGGGGATTAGAAGTAATATTTGAACTTTAAACAATCTAGTTCAAATTAATATCATTTCATTTTAGTATTAAAATTGCTCCAACACAGCTTAATTTCCCCCTGCTTTTGTGCTATTGTTGCCACACAAATTACATCTTTATATTTTATAAAATCATGAGCACAGTTTTGAGATTATTTATGGAGGTTTCTTCTAAATTAGATCAGAGAAGAAAAGACTTATAAATAACTACATTTACAGTGTTTTAATGTCTCATCCTTGTCATTGCCATTACTGATGCTCTTTTTTCTTCTTGTGGATTTGATTGACTATTGTTCTTCCATTTCCTTCTAAAAGCTCCATTGAAATAATTCTTAAATATTTTTAAGACATATAGACTATGTTGTGAAGAATTCTTAACTACACAAGACAACATTCATAAAAATGTCAAAAATATGAATATTTAAGTGAAAGGGGTTGGAGACAAACATAAAACCCTTCATATCAGTGATTTTTTAACTTTTTAATTTATTGTTGTTCAGTTACAGTTGTCCTGCCTTTTTCCCCCGTTGCTCACTCCTACCCAGCCACTCCCACTCCCAGTCAATCCCTCCCATTGTCCATGCTCATGAGTCCTCTATTAGCAACTTCTATTTATTTATCTTTCTTGTAGGTTACAGATTCCTATTGTCATGGATTCCAGAGATTCTTTTATCTGTGAAGTGTTAACATTTCCATTAGGAAACTGAAAGGACACAATATAATTTTTTTACCTTGAGGAGTTTGCATATACCCTCAGGGATACCCTTGGGGACAGAGTAAGCATTGATAAAAATAAGGGGAGAGGGGAAGGTGACCAGATGAAAGAAGGTGACAGGGTTAGCCAGAGAACATATATGTATAACCCATGGATGCAGACACAGGTGTAGTGATGTCCAGAGGGAAGCGGGAGGTGGCAGGAGCTGGGTGGAGGCCGGCAAAGGTGGGAGAAAGTATGGACATTTGTAATAATGTCAACCATAAAAATAAAGAAAAAATGAGCTAGAGTTATTCTAAACTATAAGTTATCACAAAGGTCATTAAATAGTCTGTCTGTTACCTATTCAGGTTATTGCAGTTCATTCAGTTTTAGGAAATTCTGTTTTAAGTAAGAGGTGGCCAAGCATGACTTTTGATGCGATTGCTTGCATCTCTCCAGAGGGCTCCCGGAGCCCTGATGCTTCAGGCCCTGTACAACATTTCCGCTGAAGTTGCCACACCCCGCGCCATCGCCCACGGCATGGGGCAGTTGGCAGTCATCAGCTTTTGACACAACTGAAACTCACATAACTCCATCTACTTGGTTTCCAAGACTGGTCCCTGTTTGCTTTGAAGGTGACTATTGAAAGGGCTCCTGATGCCGGCTGTCTGCTGTTTAAGCCCCAGGGCCTGTGAATCTCTCTTTGTTCTTCCACAACTGCTTTGTGCCCCACTCCCCTAGAGTTCTATTTTAAGATCTTCTGGAATTCTTTCTTTTTAAATTTCTTAGTTACTTACAGAGCTCTTTTATATTCAGCGTCTCATTTATGTTAAGATCTCACAGAGATCTTATATTTGGGAGGTATTATTATACTTACCTTGCTGATCATTATGACTCAGCTTAGAGAGACCCTGTGTCATGTCTGGGTATAGGAAGCTGCTTATTTGCAGTTGGGAGACAAATCTGTTGACTCAAAGTTTCGTGTGTGTGTGTGTGTGTGTGTGTGTGTGTGTGTGTGTGTGTGTGTGTGTTGTGAATCCTGCGGGGTAGTAGGGATTTTTGATCCTTTTTTGTTGGCAGCACTCTGAATGCTGAAAGATTAGTCTCGATACTAGAAGGAATTTTTTTAAAGACTCAAAGAAACACTAAACAAGTTATCATAATTGTGATAACAACAACAGGGAAATGATGTTTTATATTGTCCTAAAGCATCTGCATGTACTTACTATTCACTCTGTGGCCTTTTAGCACTATACTGCACCATACTGCGTTTGAGTAGAGTTAACTTCCCTTAAATATTCACAAGATAATGCCTTACCTGACCTAAGAAAAACATGTTATTTTTTCCAACAGTCTTAGTGTCTCAGCACACCCACACTTCTTGCTAATAGCAAATTAGATATTGTTCTGCTCAGTGCCTGACAGTCCCATTACGCACACACGTGTAGGTAATTTATCTTCTTACCCTCTCCAGTATTTTTTACACTGATACAAATTTGGTGGTTTACTTTTGAGAGGGCTGAGGTACAGCAGAGTACAAGGAACACCAGTTAAAAACCTCTGAAGCATGTCCCGTCAAAGCAATTAAATGTCCTGTCAAAAAGTAATATGAAAATTAAGATCACTGATGTCTCTTTTTAAGTGCATAAATTATGACAGGTTTAATGTAATGTCTATACAATTAGGGTGTTGTGGAAAAAGAAATTAGTAATTAATTTAGTTACTTTTCTCTGAACTGCAAAAATGTTATTTCTGCAACTTTTTCAACTCAAACCTTTAATGGATTTGTACTTTAAAAGGAAAGATCCTTTATATTTCTTCAAGACTATCACCATAACTGACATTCCAGGGACTTGAAATTTTCCCATTTTACAAATTCTTCCAAAAGTTAGTTCTTACTTTGCTATCAAGTGATAAATAAAAGGAAAGTCACAAATAGAGCTTTACTGAAAAAACACTAAGTAATGATAATGGCAACATTTATTGGGCGCATTATGTCCAGATGTTGTTATTTAAGTTATTTGCATATACCAACTCATTTAATTCTCACAGCAATCCTGTGAAGTGAGTATACTTACACACCCATTGTCCAGATGGGGGAAACTGAGGTGCAGAGGGGTTATGCAATTGACGCAGTTAAGCAGTTAAAGAGACATGAAACCAGAGTTAAATGCAGGTATTAAGGATAACAAGCCTTGACATTAAGGCTTTATAAAAATTAATTTTAAAAGGGAAAGACAGGTGAGAAAAAAAATTAAGAAATGAAAGTTTGGTTTCCAAACTATAGGATGGTGATTCTATTTTGTTCTCATTGCCACTGGATGTGACTCTATTCCCTATGGACTGACCTAAAAATCCATAGTTCAGGACTCTGAGTCGGGAGAGCCGTTGATGCAGAAACAAGAACACGTCAATGCATGTCAGGTACTCCTTCAAGACTCTAAGTAAAAATTCAGCCTTGATGAATCTTCCCCCACATTCTTACCTAACACCAAGGGTTACAGTTACATAGGGTATTCCAGAATGAAGAAGTTAGTGATATATCTAATAGTTATTTCTTCCTTAGTAGTACAAGAAGGTCTTGGTTAGTTTTTATTAGTGAAACACAAAGTCTCCCTGGATGATTGCCTACCCACTCAGTCTGTAGTAGGAGGCTGGGTCCTGACTGGGAAATGTGGCAATTATTGCTCTACTGCTCATTTTAAAGTTCATAAGGTCCTACATGATGCCAAATGAGCACTAGTATAAATCTACCATTATTTCAGGAAGCACTGGGTTTTAAGCTCATTACTGACATGTATCAGAACTTGATTCACTACCTTAGGTGAGATTTACAGTGAAGTTTGAGTTCTGTAATTAAACAGTGAATCATTTTCATACTTGTGTCAAGCTACCCAGGATTCTGTTGAGTCTCAGCCAGCAGCATGGGAAATAACACTAGCTGTAATCCTAGTGGCTGTTAAAAGTTCATGTTTAATAGCTTCGAAAATAGAAATCCAACTTGAAAAGTCTATGCAGACACTTGGGATGTGGATGGATTTCTCAGACATAAGGGAAAGGAAAATATTAACAATGTTTCGATGGATTTACAATAGTAGAAAAGCAAAATCATTCACTGGAGCCACTCAACTTCTTGCAGTATGAGAGATCGTGAGAGGCTGTCTATACTGATGAAATAAAACAGAATATTTCAGTAGCTTGCACATCATTGTGGATTCTGTTGACAGAGTTACAATTTCTTTAACCCCAAATGATCCTTAGTTCCGTGGACCACAAAGGTCCTCTTTAACATTACAGTAATGTATGACCTAGATCTTTGCTTTAAAGCAGTTCCTACTTTTATTAATAGAAAGAGAACTGACTTACATTTAGGAAATATTTAATTTATGTGATGCTCATAATTCTTCCACGGGAAGTCTTCATTCTGTAACCTATATATTGGATGCTCTTAAAATGTCAAATTATCTTCATGAAAAGTAGTGGGTGCTTTTTCACAGAAGCCATTTTTTACGGTTAAATCTCAGCTGTTCTACGGCGTTTCCCTCAAATGCCAAAAGAAATGAGAACATATTTTTATCTTAGGTCCCTGATTAAAAGCTTCATTTTCTTGGACAAATAGATTGTGTTTAAACCCTTAAGTCAATAGAAATGGTCTCTGTAGGTCTGGAATATTTAACCCAGATGACTGGTTAACAGGAGCTCACATATTAAGGTAAAGCCATTCTCTTAAAAATTGTTACAAAGACTGAGTGAACATTCTTTGGCGTGAAAAAGCTAGCATTTTTGAAATAATTAAAAGACAATGAAGTTTACATCTAAAGCTATGTCTAAACATGAAGATTTGGCCCCAAACTCCCTGTGCTACCAAACAAATTATATTGGGTATTAAGTATCATGCCGCTTCTGTAATACAAGGATTCTAAAACAGTATTTTAAAATACCTTAGAGAAAAAAATTAATCTGTGTGCATAAAGATGTTTGTTGCAGGATATCTGATTGCCATTTTTCATTATTATACACGCTAAGATGGCACAATTACTGTATTTTTCAGACTGTAGGGTGCACCTTTCTCCTTCCAAATTTGGGAGGAATAATGGTTGTTAATGTTGCTATTGAGTTCTATTTACATTTACATTGGTGAAATATTATGTTATTTATGTTATTAAATATTTTACCACATTTTTTGCTTCAAAATATTTTTTCTTATTTTTCTCCTCTAAAATGTAGGCATGTCTTATGGTCTAAAAAATATGGTAAGTATAATAAGGAAATACTTAAAATATAATTATGTATGAATAATTACACATACTGAGGTGATACTGCAACAGAGAAAATAATAAAATAGAGATACCGAAAAAAAGAACATTACATTAAAATTGTGCCATGCTAATTTTATAACTGGAACTCACATTTTCATTTGGACAAAAAAAAGATATGGTCAAATGAAAGCAATTTGAATAGCAGGTGCATTGTTCCCCTTCCTTATGAAGAGTTTTACTGATGTTACTGAAGTTTTTAATATCTCTTTTGACATAATAAAAAATATGTGCTAATAATAGGAAACTTTAAGTAGTTTTCTCTCCCACTAGTCATTAGTTGCCTGAGAATCATGTTTTAGGAGTGACTAAATGGATAGAAAGCAATATCTGCTTGAAATTATAAACTTGCAGACAAATATATATGTATATGTAGATAAATACATATATGTATGTATATGTGTATGTGTGTATATATATGAAGAGAGATAGGTAGATAAAGTGAGTTGTGAAGAAGGGCAATCCAAACATCCCTTAACTTTTTGAGTTATGTGATTTCTTTTTACACTAATTTTTATCATTAAAAATATTGTAATATTTAAATAATCTAGAAAATTTTTAATCTTACCTTTTTATATTGGGCTTCTTAAGTAATCTTTTATTATCCTAGAGATTTGGAGACAATATATTTAGCTGTAAAGTCTTGTGAATTATTTAGTAAAGAACTGATGACTGAAACAGTGGTAAAACAAGGAAATGGTGAACTTTAGAAAAGTCAGAAATATTCTCCAAGAGCCCACCAAAAAATAATTCTGCAGATTGCGTTTATGGAAGCATATTTAAAACTTATTTAGTAGGGACACAATGGCATGACTTTGATTTAAAGCTCTTAACTCTGGCAAAAATTAAATTTAAGTTCATTAAACTAAGCACATTGTGTTAAATACAGATCAACTCATTACTGAGCATCATCTCAATCACCGATGAGAGCTCTTTGAAAGGGCCATCATTATAACATTAAATGTCATTTTATTACCAGACAGTAACTGCCTGATTAAAATCTTAAATGGATGGGGATCATTGAGAAGCCATATTGAAAGTATCTTCTAGCTGACTGTTAAAGTAAAATCTGCTGTAAAGAGAAATATTAATGAAAATGACTAATTTCCTTGCTGCAATGTCTTTCTATTTCCACTTATATAACCCTAATTTAGGACTTAATTTTCTCTCTTTTATTATTGCAACAGTTTTTTACAAATCTGTCCTTTCTACTATGATACCCAAACTCCCTTGAAGTAAATTCAAGATAAAACAGCTACAGAAAATATCCAAAGTCAATTTAAAAAAAATGCACATTCCTTGCTCAAAACCTTTTGAGAGATTAAGAATAAGAAAATAATACTTACCTTATCCTAACATTCAAGACCCCATATAATCTGAATCGTACTTATTTTCTATTTTTAATTTATATCTTTTTTTCTGGAAAATAATGATACATGATAATGGTGAATTACTTATCATGCTTGAAATTACTGCTTAAGCACAATAAACTCTGTGATTCAAATTCACTTAATGGATTTTAAGCTAAATTCATGTGTTATATGCTATATATAAAGTCAGGAAAAAATATTTTTGCTATAAAGTCAGGAAAAAATATTTTCAAATGGAAATCGGTGTTAGAAATAGAAAGACTTGTCAGTTAGACATCCAGTTTGAAAATCTAGAAATTTATGTTTCAATTTATACAGTGTCTAAGTTATCTCCTTATTTCATCTAAGTTATCTCCCTTTTCTCCATGAAGTACTAAGTCATTGAAACATAGTATAATGATTTCTAGAAACAATTATCTTTCAGATTTTTCATTAAGGAATAACTGGCCCAAGGATATTGTCAGTTGGGTCTCTTAGTTTGGCAACAGTCATGCCTTCAGTCATACCTCTGCAACCAATAAACAGAGGTCAACTGGAACACATTTGAATGTGATAGAACTACATTGCTAACAGATGCTAGGAAACACTACAAAGGATTAGTATTTCCTAACATAAATGCACATGATAATTAGACAGTAAATGCATTTAATATTTGTGAGGCCCAGGAGAAATTCTTTCTATTGAGGAACTCTAAAAGTCTGATCAATGTTCTGGTCATTTAAAATACTAAAAATATAACATTCTCAGAATGTTTGTTTTTTTATCCCAGTGTTTCTTATCCTATAAGTAACAGGGTCATGAATTCCTTTCTATCTAGTCTGTTCTAGTTGTTTCAGACTGATCAAAGCTATAGATCTATTTCCCAGACAAATGAACAGAGCCAAAAATATTTTCAAGTAATTTGAAGGGATTATCAGAATACACTTAAGTGTTGGGCTTCAGATAAATAACACTTTCTTGCCTTATCGAAAATTAATTTTCTTCTATAATTCATTCACTCAGAAAGTATTTATTGAATCCTAGTATTAAATATTGAAGGGACAACTGTGCACGAGGCAAATTGCGTGCATTCAAAACTCATATTCTGATAAGAGACAAGCATAGAAATGATGCAACACAGGATGGGAATGCTGTAGAAAAGGAGAAATGTTCTTTGGGGACCCAGGGAAATAGCTTTTAAAAAATCTTTTGGATATTTATTTTCTCCTCTCTTAAAACATGTATCTACTGATCATGTCATTTTCATTTGGCTGTTAGGAACCCCACAGAATATATTTATAGTTTACAGATACTTCTGTCTTACTTATATTTTAACTGCCTTGGATTCCCTACTTGTGCTTATATTTTAGCCATCATTTTGCTGTATGTATTCTTCATTCTTTCCATAAGCTGTCACAATCCTTTGAGGCAAAAGATAGAGTACAGCAGCCTAGTTCTTTGCAAAGCAAATATTATAAAAACATTGTATATGTAGTCCATGACCTTCTTGAGTTCAAAATGTTCCCATTTCTATCTAGCCTTGTAAATACTTTTAAATTCTTATCTTATGTTCAAGTAATTTAGAGATAACAAGCATGTTATCTCTTATATGTAAAAAATTAAAGTGTTTATGATATGTTTCCCCAGAAGTGGTATAGAAAGTGAGATTAATTTTAATATTTTGCTTATGATATATTTCTATTCAATATTTTATCTTAATTTCTCATTGTACATACTATAAGTTGAATACTTCCCTATTGTTTCTGAAGCATCTATGCTATGCATGCAGGCACTTAACAAAAATGTTCCCTGGTTAGGTCATCATGTCACTTGACAAATAAGTTATTGTCTACCCATGGAATAAAAACACAAACTTCTGTCTTTCAGTCAGAATAATAATAGAAGAGAAATCACTTTGAGGGTTTAGATTACTCAGAATGACAAGACAGGTGCTGAAGTCAGTCTGATTGATCAACAGAACTAAATGTACATCATGGTGTGTGTTCTGTTTCCCAGGCTTCAGAAACAGAAAAGAACTAAATTTATAAGCAGACAAAGAGGTAACTGGACTGTATATACTGTGTCCTGTGTCACCTCTCATACTGCCACTTGATGAAGACTTTAATCTATGTGAGACTTCCAAAGCAGAATCAAAGGTCTTCTTGGAGAAATGTCAAGCCTTTAGGATAGGCAGTATTTTATGAATAGGACAAAGGTTTACCACACGGTAGAGAACATATTCTATTAAAAATGTTAAATTATCTGAAAAATAAAATGTGCAAGCCTTTAGGATGACATAAAAATAATAAAAGCTAATGTCCTTGGTGTTGAGGTGGTGGGAGAAACTCCCAGCCTCACAAAGGAGCTCAGTGGAGAGACCCCAGGGTCCTACAATGTACACAAAACCCCCCACCCAGGAATCAGCACCAGAAGGGTCCAATTTTCTTGTGTGCAGTGGAGGAAGTGACTGAAAGTCAGCTGAGAGTCAAACAAGTGGCATTGTTCTCTCTCTGACCGCTCCCGCACATACAGTGCCACAACACAGCAACATGGGTTGCCCCACCCTGGCAAATAGTTAGGGCTCTGTGCCTTACTATATAACAGGCAAACTGAGACAAAAAATATGGCCCAGTGGAAAGAAATGATCAAAGCTCCAGAAAAAATGCAACTAAGCAATGAATAGATAGCCAACCTATCAGATGCACAGTTCAAAACACTGGTAATCAGGATGTTTACAGAAATAGTTGAGTATGGTCACAAAATAGAGGAAGAAGTGAAGGCTATACAAAGTGAAAAAAGAAAATGTACAAGGAACCAAGAGTGAAGGGAAAGAAATTGGGACTCAAATCAATGGTTTAGACCAGAAGGAAGATAGAAACATTCAACCAGAACAGAATGAAAAAACAAGAATTATGTAGAATGAGGAGAGGCTTAGGAACCTCTGAGATAACTTTAAACATTATAACATCTGAACCATAGGGGTACCAGAAGGAGAAGAGGAAGAGCAAGAAATTGAACACTTATTTGAAAAAATAATGGAGAACTTCCCTAATCTGGCAAAGGAAATAGACTTCCATGAAGTCCAGGAAGCACAGAGAATCCCAAAGAAGTTGGACCAAAGGAAGCACACACCAAGACACATCATAATTTCATTATCCAAGATTAAAGATAAGGAGAGAATCTTAAAAGCAGTAAGAGAAAAGCAGAAAAGAACAGTTACCTACAAAGGAATTCCCATAGTACTATTAGCCAGTTTCTTAAAAGAAACCTTGCAGGCAAGAAGAGGCTGGAAAGAAGTATTTGAAGTCTTGAAAGGCAAGGACCTACATCCAAGATTATTCTATCCAGCAAAGCTATCATTTAGAATGGAAGGGCAGATAAAGTGCTTCCCAGATAAGGTTGAGTTAAAGGAGTTCATCATCACCAAGCCCTTATTATATGAAATGTTAAAGGGACTTATCTAAGAAAAAGAAGACAATCAAAACTATGAATAGTAAAATGACAACAAACTAATAATTATCCACAATAGAACCTAAGAAAACAAAAACAAAACAAACTAAGCAAACAACTAGAACAGGAACGAAATCACAGAAATGGACATCACCTGGAGGGTTATCAGTGGGAGGTGATGGGGAGTTGGAGGGTAAAGGTTACAAGGAATAAGGTGCATAAATGGTATGTACAAAGTAAAGAGGGGGAGGTTAAGAATAGTATGGGAAATGGAGAAGCCAAAGAACTTATCTGTACAACCCATGGACATGAACTAAGGTGGGGGAATGCTGGTGGGAGAGAGGGTACAGGGCAGAGGACAATGAAGGCAAGAAAAGAATGGGACAACTGTAATAGCATAATCAATAAAATATATTATAAAAATACAGTAAAATTCTAATAAAAGAAAAAGGCCTGTTATGCTGAGTGAGTTGGTTTTGGTTTGGCTTCTTTCATTCAGACTTTCTGAACATTGAGAAGTTACATGACAAATCCTTAATGTGAGGCCCTTTAATTCTAAAATCTTTATTAAAAGCCTGCTACTTGAACCCAAACCAAAATACTAATCTCATTGCCTCTTTTCTAAAAGTTCAGAAAAAATATTACCAATTCACACTTTTCATAACAGGAGAGGATCATTTGCCTACCTTATAAGAAAATGACTCAGTACTCATTTTTAAAGTTGGATTTAAAAATTAGATAGTATAAATGACAGGAAAGGAGTGAGCCATTTGTTATGTGCACCCTGTAGTTTTGCAGTTCTTAATCTAAACTGAAAATGTTATATTCCTTTTAGAAGGAACTATAAGCTACCATATGTACAGACTGCACAGGGGGTTGGGGCAGCTCTCCTACGGCCTTTAAGGTGTATTACAGGAGTCTCAGCCTTTGTCACCTTCCTCCTGAGTTATTAAAAAATGGTCCTGTTTTGATTACATTTTTACTGGAGTATTGGTGGTAGAAGACACTGCAATATAGATCATCTCCACTTCTGTAATTATTTATTACTAGACCTCAACCACAGTCTTCTTTTCCCCCTTCTACCTCTGTTTATCTGTATGTAGTTGTGCATTTTGTATCGCTAGATTAGAAATCTACAAATCTGTTTCCTACTTTTTTAAAAATTTATTTTATTGATTATGCTCTTATATTTGTACTTTTTACTGTTGGATACTTTCAATCCAAACTTTTGCAAGGAGACTGAATAGATTTTCTCTTATTAGAAAAAGAAGGGAGAGAAAAGAAGTGATGAGCTCTCTTTCATTTGCTTATCATTCTAGTCAAGGTAGGGAGAACATGCTCATCCCACTAAAGTTGGTGTAGCTTTTTTCAAGAGACACTGCTTTAAGTTTAGTGCCCAAGATAATCAGATATGTTTCACAATGTCCTTTTTGAAAAATTAAGATTTTCATTCTGAATGTTTTTTGTGAATTAAATTTGCCAAATCTTTGAGGATTTTTATGGGCTCAGCACGCTTCTGCTGCGCAACTCTGCTGGCCGAGGATTTTTAAAAGTCTCCTAAAATTAGATAGCCCATATGGCAGGGAAACAATTCACAAAATTCATGACTTGCCATAATGATGTGATAGATGCTACTGTAGGAAATAATGACATAAATGTTTGCTGAAACTAAAAAGACCAAACATTGCCATTATTTGTAACTTAATATTTGTTCTTTGAGAAAAACATCATCTGCTTTGGAAAGAGAATGCACATTTCCAGGACCATCTGTTTATTTACCAATTGTACTATGTTAATTGGCTGACATACAAAGACTCAGGGAGACTTATTCACCAGGAAGTAAATTTTTTTTCTTCTTTTTTATTGGTTATACCTATCTTTTTAGTAAAATTGTATTTGTATACCTTTCAGCCACCTCATGCCTCTGTTTCCTTGGTATCATTTTAATGATCTTACAATTATACTAAAATGATCGATCCTGTTGTTCTCTTCTTATTCTTGATTGGCTAATGTGATTACCTTTATCACTATATGACGGATAATGAGCCATGCTAATGAAAACTCACGGTAATACAAACATTGATACTATAAATTCTATAACCTCACCATGCCCTGACAAATATTCTGCATTTCTTTTGTTCAGTCAGTTCCTTCTTAATTATCCAAAGCAGATATTTCTTATCTTACCAATATCCTATCAACTCACTCTTTTCCTTAATATCAATATCATTTATCATGCCTCTTCTGGTTTCTTTAGAAGTAGCAGAGGGCACTTCTTTACTTTCCCCTGAAAATTAAATGCACCACTTTTTTCCTGTCTTCAAATAATAATGGATGAGGCATCCATGCCTTTTATAGAGCCAGTCCTAGAGGTAGGCAACCCCTTCCCTTTCTACCCTCTTAGGTACCTTGCTCTTAAAAAAATCCCCTTAGTTTCAATTTTTTTATTCTCCCAACAGTTAAAGGACCAACAGTTCCTTTCTCTTAATCTTAGGTATATGCTTACCTCTCACTTTAATGTAAAAACAAACTCACTTTATTTGACTCCAGATCTTTTTCTTTTTCAAAAAAATTTTTTATTTTATTGATTATGCCATTACATTTGTTCTATTTCCCCCCTTCATTCCCCTCCACCCTGCACACTCCTCTTCCACCATTCCCCCCCCCTTTTAGTTCATGAACACGTGTCTCAAGTTCTTTAGATTCTATATTTCTCCTACTATTCTTACCCTCTCCCCTATCTATTTCCTATCTATGGTCTATGCTACTTATTTTCTGTACCTTCTCCCCCCTTCTCCTTAAAATTTAATTATTTTTCAAGTACAGTTTTCTGTCTTTTACTCCCTTCTCAGCCCCCCCCCCCCCGTGCTCCCCATCTCCCTCCCATTTCCACCCCCCTTAGCTGTTGTCCATGTGTCCTTTATACTAGTTCCTCTAAATTCCTCCCCTTTTTCCCCTGAAATTCCCTTCCCTCTCCCCTCTGGTTGCTGTCCCTCTGTTCTCTATTTCAGTGTCATTGTTTTTATTTTGCTTGCTTATTTCTTTTGTTGTTTAGCTTCCTGTTAAAGGTGAGATCATATGGTATTTGTCTTTCAACACCTGGCTTATTTGAGATCTTTTTCCAAGTGGCTTCTACTATCCTTACCTCCAGAGCCATAAAACGAGTCAGGACTTGCTGTATGTACTTCATAGGCCACTTAACCCTTAAAGTGACTTTGGTTTCTAATATTCCACCGGCAATGTTCTTGCAGGAATTCCAACAAGCTCCACACTGCTAGATTCGATGGACACCTCTGAAGTCTTAGACTGGGGTGTCAGACTCATTTTCACCAGGGGCCTCATCAGCCTCAAGGTTGCCCTCAAATGGCCAAATGTAATTTTAGGACTGTATAAATGTTTACTTCTTATCAGTTAAGCAAGAGCTCGGCACTCCTGCTGGGTAGAAACAAGGTGCTGGGCTGGATAAAATAAGGTGGAGGGTGGGGTTTGTTTGGCCCATGGGCCTTGTGTTTGCCACCTGTGTCTTAAATGATTGTGTACATTTTTTTAATGTGTTAATTGCAATTTCCTATGGTAGTCTCAGAGATGGCAATCCTGTGACAGCCCAGATTCTGGCTTTTTACCCTCTGTACCCACGGCTATATTACACAGTGCTGAAAAGTATTCATTAATGAGTAAATAAATCATGCAGGGTAAATACAGCTTTCGAGTAAATATTATGCAGGATGAATGTTGTTACATTACAAATAATGTACAGTACTGAAAATATTTATTAATAAAGAAATAAATTATACAGGGTAATCAATATATTGATATACTACAATGCTAAACTTAAGCCCTGTATTGCATGAGAGATTTATATTTTCTGCTAACTCTAAATATACAATATGTTTAAACACAAATGATAAGTAACACAAAATGAATAAAATAAAATTCCAAATAGATGACATTAGGAAACATGGACTAAGAAATTAATATACAATGAACATGATGTCTAAAGATTTTGTTCTGAAATTCTTTTTCATAATAATTGTTACAGAGGTATAATTTAGCAAAATGCAGAGTTCTATGAGCTTTGAAAAAGTAATGCTTCCATGTAAGCAACACCACAATTAAGATATAGAACATTTTCATCACCTCCGAAAGTTCCTTCATGCCGCATTAAAACCAATCCACCTGTAGCAGAGGCAATTACTGTTCTGATTTTTATCACATGGAATAGTTTTGCCCAATCTTTAACTTTATAAAATTGGCCTCACACATCATGCATAAGTTTTGCATCTGACTTGTTTCACTCAGCGTGTTTTTTCTTTTGAGACTCATCTGTTACAGCAGGCATCAGCACTTTCTACTTGCTCCATCATAAGAACGTGCCCCTCACCTCACTATAAGCATTTCAGCTATTGTTCCCAGCTTTTGATGATTATACCTAGAGCTGCTGTTAACTTTCTTGTAGAAGTATTTTTGTGAATATGTGTTTACATTTCTCTTGGATAAATACCTAAGATGCTACATCTGCACCAGTATTTGACATTACAAATTTTCCAATTTTAGTTACAACAGTAGACACCAATTTCTCATTCTAATTTTTATTTATATTTCCTTGATGATTAGTGCCACTTAGCACCTCTTCTCATGAATACTGTGGCTTTTGTATTCATCCTGCTTAGAGTTTAGGAAGTACCATGAGCTGGTGAGGTTTTGCTCTTTTGTCAGAATTTCAAATATTATATATACATATGTATTTTCTGCCCCTTACCCTCTCTCTTCTTTGTCTAGGAACCTAGTTACATGTATTTTAGATCTCCTGATCTCGTCTCACAGATTATAATGCTATTATTTTTCAATCTTTATTCCCTCTGTGTTTCACTTTAAAAAATAATTGCTATTGATTTGTTTTTAGATGTACTTAGCATTCTTTTGCAATGTCTAATACTACTGCTAAGCCAATCCAAAGATTTCATGTCTTATATTTTTCAATTTTAGAACTGAAATTTCTCCATGTCCATCCTATTCTTTAGATTCTCAATGTCCATCATATTTATATTCTCCTTTACATTATTCATGATAGTGTTTTTACAGTTTTATCCTGCTAAATTTAAAGTCTAGGTCACAGGTGGCAATACAAGGCCTCGAGACAAATCTGCCCCTCCGCCTTGTTTTATCTGGCCCAGCACCTTGTTTCTACCCAGCAGCAGCGCTGGGCTCCTTGCCCCTAGTTAAGGAGTGGTTACATTTACACAGCCCTAAAATTATATTCGGCCCTTTGAAGGCAACCATGAGACCAATGCGGCCCCTGGTAAAAATGAGTTTGATACCCTTGGTTTAGGTCATCTGTGTGACTGTGTGCATATTTTAAAAATATTTTATGTATTTGTTTTTACAAAGGAGAAGGGAAGAAGAAAGAGAGGGAGAGAAACATCAGTGTGTGGTAGCCTCTTACGTGCCCCCTACTGGGGACTTGGCCCACAACCCAGGCACATGCCAGAGACTGGGAATCCAACTGGGGACCTTTATTTCACAGGATGGCACTCAATCCACTGAACCACACCAGCCAGGGCTGTTTTTTTTCCCTCTTGAATACGAATCAATTTTTTCCTTCTTTACGTGCCCGGTAGTTTCTTATAGAATAGCGGTATTGTACTTCTCCAAAGACTGTGGGTCTTTGCTCCAATAAGTGGTAAATTACTGGTGAATCATGTAGACTCTTTCTGAGTTTTGGTATCAGGATTTAGGTTGTGTTTGGGTAGACCTATTTCAGTTTTTGTCTTAGCTTTAGATTGTATCCTGTAGTCTGGACACGTGGTTTTTACTCCTAAACTGTGACCTTGATGAGCTTCCAAGTAAATAAAGATCAAGATTTTTACCTTGCTCCACAAACTTAGTGAAATTTAGACTCCAAACTCTTTCTCTTAGCACTAAAGCACCAATTTCTGCTCAGTTTTAAAGTCTGTCAGGTACTTCTCAGTTTCTGGAAGAAGAATATGTACTCAAATTTTGGGCCTATGTCATTGTGTTTTTTTCTTTCTAGATCCCCCGTTCAAGTTATAGGTGCTTTGACTGCTCCAGAGTCTGATTTGCTGGGCCCCAAATCCCAGCAAAACTTCCAAACTCAACTGAAGCCCTATCCCTGGTATACCAAGGAGGGAAAGAAAAACCACAGACCAAAAATTAAAAGAAAAAAGAACGATGCCTTATCAAATAGAATACCTCTATAAAAAAGATGGAAATGATCTAAAGATATCCTGGTAATCAGAGCTCCGCTGCTCTCTTAACATGGGATCCTTAGCAGCAAGCAACATGCTACATGATGCTTGGTACATCTCAGATTTTTAACAGACTCTAATTTCATTCTGTCAACACCTTTTTAGCCTACTATTTTGGGGAACTGAACTCATATGATTTCATCAGATGAAAAAGAACAAGCCCTGATAAGGAGCAACGTGTTCTGCTACCAGGAGAAAGTGTAAGATATTTTAAAAAGAAAAGAAAAAACTTCCTAGAACTAGGTTTTCCTTCTGTGTATACAATATAAACATTGCTTTTCAATAATGTATGTGAAACAAAGATCTGTCCCTTCCAGAGAAGCAGAAAACTCACTCCTGTTTCCAGTGCTGAGTCTAGGATCACTGGGTAACATGAATTTTCCTTGGTCAAGTCAAGTTCGGTCAATTTACTGCTGTCCTGTTGTGGGCTACTATGCCTCACTCAATTTTCCGTGTTCAGGGGATGTCTTTTTATCCCTGTTGCAGCAGAAAGGATTCTCTCTTTTTTTCTGAGGGGGTGGGTGCAGTACTTCAGCCTTTCATTTTCATCTGACATGGTTCCAAGGACTTGGGGTTGCATTCACTTTTGTTTGTTCTTCGTTTGTTTTCATCCTGTTTTTAATCAACCCAGACCTTTCTTTCTAAATTTCTTTCAGAAATTTATCTGAAATTTTTTCTTAAAACTTGGATATGGGGCAATTTGAATTTTGTTGACTTTAAGATCTAGTAAACTAAAGAAGTAGATCAGTTGTGGCCTTCAAACCTTGACCCTGCCTTAAGGTTTTTTGCTTTAACAGCACTTCTGATACACATGCTTATTGGCCCTCAGTGAAGACGTCTGTATTTGGTGTTTACCTCAGAAATGACAGGCTCTGGTTGTGAGGCCCCCTGATCTGAATATGATCCCACACTGCAGTGAAGGGATATAAATATTATCTTTGTTAGTACAGGAAGAAAAGCGTTCAGCAAAGCCTAAGGCATCTGGCTTTGCCCTGTCCCTGGCTTCAGCTAGGTTGTAAATTTTATCCCCATTGCTGTCTTCAGTCCCCCATCCTTTCATGTGCTAATGTTAATTTGAGGACCGATCATTTGGGACAGTTCATCTGAAGACTTTTCCAGCGGCACAAGGGGCATAATTATCTGACTCACAACTGCTTGGATTGCTGACTCCAAGCAGACAGTACTTAACAAAGCTGTATTTTTTCCTTTTCCTCTTTTACATAAGCAGCTTAAATAAAACCTTGGCTTTTTCTAGTAGGATATTATTAAGAAGGCAATAAGCAGCAAATATACCAATATCCTGACTTCCCTCCTACCATGACCCCAAAGTCCAAGTGTGAGTAGACAAATGGGGAATGGTTAAAGATACAACAAGCAACAATTTGTCCAGTAGCTTTACTGTTTGTAAACTAACCTCCTCAAACCTGAAGTTGGAGAAATTCTCCTTGTTCGGTATTCTCTATTTTTTTCTTACACAATTTAAGGTCTGTTAAATGCATAGACTACATTTTTATTTTTTAGGGCTTTTTAGAAAATTATAATGGCGAAATGCAAATTCAAAATAGCTGAAGCAAAAGGAAAAATGTGTTGGCTTCTTGTATAGCTGTCATTTGTGATGCCTAATTTATACTGTACTTAGAAGGGAACTGAATTTGCCATAGAAAATGAGCATGTATAAATGAGCCAAAGGGATTGAAGGTCAGAGATTATTTATCACAGCTAGATAGGGATTAAGTAGTGTTGCAAAATGATCAATAATCTAAAGTATTTACTTCTCCCCACTTTTCCTAGTAGAAAGTGTCCTTACTGGATCCATTTATAAAAGAAAGTTAAAAGAAATAAAACAAACCATTTAATGAGAAAGGGCAACTATCTATTTACATGGGGAGAAAGTGGGTAGAGGATTGAAGGCAGATTATCGAGAACATCAGTGGAGAAAAATAAAATCCTGTTGTCACAATGTAGGCCAAATGCCCGAAGTCAGTGTGGCCAGAGAAGAACTTTTGAATCAACCTACTGATGGGAGCTGACTATGAGTCCTCCTGTATACGTCCTGTAACAAACTAGACTCAGGCCAGTCTCAGCAAGAGCCTCAGCGGCATCGTTTTTTGTACAATATAAAAGGCTCCAGAATTTTCAGGATTCATTTAACCCAGCACTTCAATTTACAGATGATCAAATAGACTGAAAGAAAGAACTCCATAGCTTTCTTTTTTTTAATGATAGCAATCTCTTTTCTTAGATTAAAAACAAGTAAGCAAAAAACCCAAAATAACAGACTTGATTTATGGGACAAGGTAAGGCGAAGTAGTCCTATACAGTAAAAAGTACTCATAGGTCCTTGTAATTTTGTAATATTAACTGTATTTTCATCCTCTAAGTCACCCTGGAATAAAAGGTAACATACTTCTCATTTCTAATTTCACTTTAAGAGCAGTGTAATTTAATAAAAGGAAAATGTAATGTAGAAGGAGGAGGGGTCAGAGGGGTCAGAGGGGTCCACAGCTTCTTAAAAAAAAGCCCCTGGATAATTTTGGTTAACGACCCTAACTTTGATTAACTGTCTCCTGGCCATGTATCTGTTTTACAAGGGATGACAAGAGGTTGGTCTGGAGTAAAATAAGGATCTGGGTTAAAAGACCTTCCCACAAGCCTACGTTTAGGTGGTCATGTCTTCCCATGAAAAAGCATGTATCACCTTTGCCTGCCAAATCAATAACTCCTGCACCCCATCCCGCAAACTGCGTAAGTCCTCGGGACAAAGGACCCAACACCTTGCTGCTTGTGCCTTGCCTTGTCTTTTGCCTGTACCTATGCCTACACCTTTGCTACCCACCTCCACCTGCTGTTCTCTTCCCTGAGAAGGTACTACTAATAAACTCTGCTTGCACACTAACCAACTTGCTGATCTTTAATTCTTTACTATGTCAGCAAGAAGGACCAAGTTTCCCACAACAAAAGCAGCAATAAACCTGATTTTAAAAATATATATTTAATAATTATTATTAAAAAAGTAATCTAATGAACAAAGCTAGGTTAACCTAATAAGACTAAAGTGTACAGCGATGATAGGGAGGGAGAATGTGATTACAGTTATAGTGGATATCATTTAAATGTATTTATTGCCCATGCAATTTATAATATGCAAATCTGAAATTCATATAGATTCTACGAAAATTTTAACCACTCGTTTTTCAGTTCTGCAATAAAGCATGTAAAAAAGTCAGAGTGTGAAGAAATGACTTCACAGCATTTATGAGACATAAGGAATCTATTGGTATTAAGAACTGAGAAGAAAGAATCCTTTAAAGCTTTAACTTTAGCTGAAAAGTGGCTTCATATAAAAGATTCATGGCTAATTCAATATGTTTCATTGCCTTATACTTGGTTTAATTTAAGTTAAATTATCTGGTATGTAAAAAAATAAATTCTACCTTCAGAGTATCTTGCTTATCATCCAGAAGTTAACTTAGCATCAGTAGTTTCTTTATCTACAATATCTCCTATGTAATTTTTGTTGTTACAATTGCAGTTTTGGCTAACGAATGTGGTTAGCATTCACATTTTCAGTGTATGGTGCTTATGCCATAATAAATAAAAAATAATCATTTATAGTAATTATCAACATATTGAAAACTTTCATTACCTTCCAGCCAATAATCATTGTTTTGATAGTCTAACAATCTGCAGTTTTGTAAAATCAGCTGTATAAATAATATTGGGGACATCATTAAAATAGAGAAAATTAACATTTTCTCTATAAGAGTTAATGCTAACTCTTGCTAGGAGAATTGTATATGAAGGGACCCAACCTTGAATATTCATCATGTTGGAAATGGTTTGCATTAATTCAAAGCTTAATATTCCACATTATCAAAAAACCAAAATTAGGATTGAGCATGGCTAAAGAATGGCAGTAGGTCTGTGCGAAAGGACATATTGATGTTTCTCTCCCTTCTTTTCCTCTAAAGATAATTAATAAAAACACCTTATCATTGAGTAAGATTTTGGTAGAAGGTGATTGTTAAAAGTGGGTACTCTGGGCTTAAACTGGGTTAATTCAAATCCTGGATGATTTTTATTAAGTCCATGACCTTGAATAAGGTACTTCACCTCCTGAAAGGCACAAAATTTTCATGTGCGGATGGAGAAAATAAAACCTACTAATTCATGTAAGGCATTTATAGTAGACTGTCCTTATATATTCTTACTAAATGTTTGATGTTATCAGAAGAGAAAACAGCTGCACTATAGTAGGAGAAATGTATTAATATAAGCAAAATTTAAAAATATTTTACATTTTATAAAGGTATCATCATATGTTATAATTATACATGTGTGGAAACATTTTGTGTATTTTGTCAGTAAGATAGAATGCACTAAATTCTTGAATTTAAGAACACAGATCTTACATATGAAGACATTTGGAGATACAAGCTATATAAGGACAGGGAGACCCATCATTCTGAGATCACAAAATTGCATAGGCCAGGAGGTTGCTGAAACCTGACCAAATATATAGTGTGTTGTCAGAGAGCTACTGCCCCATATGACTTCACTGGTATGAGACTTTTCCCCCAGGTAGTGCCATTTTCATGTGAAGCAACTGCAAATACCAAAAGTCAGGGACTTTGTAGAAAATCTGGAATAGGCAGATTAAATGCAGTGTTTTACATACTACTAAAACATTTTACAGAGTCATCTTCTTTCACTTCTATCAACCCCCTCCTAAACTCCCTTAACAAAACATCTTCCCATATAGATCTCCCAAGACTTCATGTCTCCCCAGCCTGATATGGCAAATTAAACCATTCACTGAAAAAAATTATGAAGATAGGGCAGCAAGATATATGGAGTTTAATGTTTGTTCAATTTTCACTATTTTTCTCTCCTCTTATTTCAAGTACACAAAACATACTATGGATTAATCTTCAAGGGGGTTTTATAGCAGTGTTTAAAGGCATAATAGGGGCCTGTCATGAGAAGCTAGCTTATTTGATTATGTATGGTTCTCTGGTGTTGTGGTGCACAGCAAATTTCCTACTTCCAACATCCAGTGGTATAATCATTGTTTTGTTCCAATTATTCTAATACATGACACTTTACAGGAAATCAAAGTCCTCTGAAAATTTGCTGTACCACAACAGTTTCAGCTCCTAGTCCTCTGCCTTCTCTGCTGTTTTTTGAGATTGAATGGGTTTGAGTTTCTAAATATTTAGGTATTGGGTCTGGATATACTACTTGCTATTAGGTTGAATCATATCAATTTGATATTTTTGTAGGTGAAAGTGGTGGGAATTGGAAATCCATATGGTTCAACATGAACAGACAAATGTTCTAGTCCTCCTTCCTTGACTTTGAATAAAGACTAAATAGACTTGCTGCAAGAATTAAATGGGATAATGTATTTAAAACACTTAGAACCTCATTTGGTATAAAAATAGTCAATTTATGATAGCTGTTTAAATATTATTATAATCCCTGCTTTTATGAAGAAATATTTGGATGAGAGGATATTGTTAGAGGGAATTGCATCTACTCTTTTCACAGATCAGTCTTTTAAGATGGAGATAGATGCTTAATTGGTAAAGGTTCCAAGTCTCCAATCATAATATAGATTGTGGTTTAGACACCAGAAAGTTTATATTTGAGGGTCACTCCTATTTATTGAATAAAGGTTGGAGGTACCAGGAATTGAAATCTGATTATCTTTCTTTCAATCTTGCTCCAGCTGGATTCTGACATTAGACTATCTTTCCTCTTAATTTTATTACTTCTGAGCTTTCATATTTTATGTGATTCATGGATATTTTAATTAAAAAATGAAAGAGATTGCACTGGAGGCTTGTAGTTGTAGATTACTTAAAACCCAAAATTTATAGTAATATATCTAAAACAAATTTAAGAACACAATTTAAAATGCTGTTTTTTTTGTTACCATGAACATGTAAGTCAAATCAATTCAGTTCAATTACTTTATAACCTTGCAAGCACAAATACATAAATAAACATCTCTTGTATTGATGGTCTCCCTGAGCATTCACTTGCTGTCACTTCACTTGCACAATTGCTATTAAATTACATTTCGATTTATATCACACAACTGTAGGTTAATGCTTGATATTCTCATTTATGATGTATTCATGTGAAATGTCTCCTTTTCTGACAACTGTTTTAATTTCTTATTTTACCCATTTTCAATTTCAAAGAAGAGAGGCACTTTACAAACCAAGATAGTAAAAGGTTTACCTTGTTTTAGGATTCTCCAACAAAATGTGTGTTGTATGATGTACAAGAAATACAGAACGTTACTACACTGCTGCTGCTTAATATTTATTCATGGAATTGAGATGCACTGGTGAAGGAGAATCCATAGCTAAAATACATGTCTCTTGTGGGACCCCCTGGACTGCAGCAAGCTGTGCATTATGTAAGGGCTGGTTAGTTAGATGTCTCAGCTGGGACAATTGTGCAGATGTGGCTGTGGTTCATAAGGTCTCTCACCCTTCACTAGGTTACTTTGGGCATATTTATAGAGTGGTTGCAGCAGAGTAAACAGATGTGCGCAATAGTTCTTGAGGCCTGGGATTTGAGTTGTCATACCATACTTCTGCTAAAAGTTCTTTTAGTTCTTTGGCCCACTAAAAGAACTTCTGCTTCTTCTAGTGGGCCAAAGCAAACCATGAGGCCACCTCAGGTATAATAGGAAGGTAGACTCCTTGATGGGAATAGCTAAGGAAACCTCATTGTAAAAAGAGGTGTAAACAACAATGCCTGTATTTTGTAATCTAGAAGCAGGTAACGAGGAACAAGTTTCTGGTAAAGAAAGACAGCGGCAGGTTAATCTGAAATCCTCATGACATCAGTGATATTAGTAACCTAGCATTTAGTATCATTAGGGCCTAGATGTAGTAATAGTGGTAGCAGCGGCCATGACCTGAGAAAATTAGGGTATTGCAGAATTCAAGAGTACTTGTTTCACTCCTAAAAGAGATGTAAGCTCCTTGATGCCAGTCTTGGTAATTTTTTTAATTTGACATCAAAAGCAAAAGCAACAAAAGCAAAAATTAAATAAGTAGGCCTAAACCACAACTAAAAGCTTCCACACAGCAAAGATAATCATCAACAAAATGAAAAGTCAACCTATGGAATGGGAAAAACTAATTGCAAATCGTATATTGATTGAGGGTTAATATTGAGGGTTAATGTATAAAGAACTCACACAATTCAATAGCAAAAACAATCAAACAAACAATTCAAATAAGAATGGGCAGAATAATGGAATAGACATTTTTACAAAGAAGTCATGCAAATGGCAAACAGGTACATACATGGAAAGGTCCACAATGTGACTAATCATCAGGAAACTGCTGGTTAGAATGGGTTTCATCAAGAAAACAAGAGATTAGTTTTGGGAAGGATGAGAAGAGAAGGCAACTCTTGCATAGTACAGGTGGGAATGTGAACTGGTGCAGCCACTATGGAAAGCAGTATGGAGGTTCCTCAAAAAAAATTGAAACTTGAACTACCATTATTCCCTCTTCTGGGTATATAACCAAAGGAAATGAAAACAAGATATTGAAGAGATCTCTGCACCCCGTGTTCACTGCAACATTATTCCCAATAGCTGAGATGTGGAAATAACCTGTGTCCATTAATGGACAGATGGATAAAGAAGATGTGCAATATATATCATGGGATTGATAATGAAAAACACGACATTAAAATAATCTAAATAATTGCTGTTCTGTTGGCTTATAAGCATATTGATCTTCCTAGGACATCTCAAAGTATAACTATATCTATATCTATATCATCTATATTTATATCTTCAGAGAAGAGAAAAAATCCTGCCCTTTGTGACAATGTGAGTAAAATATAAGGTCATTAACTAGGTGAAACAAGCCAGACACATAAAGAAAAGCACTGCACAGTATCACATGTAAGGAGCTAGAGGGTGGGGGATTTTGGGATGGATTGGTAAAAGGGTATACTTTTTCAACTATAAGGACATCTTAATATATAAAACATTTTTGTAGAACTAATATGCCTTGAGTTTTATATATACTAAGCAAATCCTGAAAAACAATGTTCAATATATGTTAATTGGTATGATGGTTGAAAATTGAAAAATACAAATGAAATTTTCCTGTTAATTTCAAATCAAAGAGGTGTTAAAAATAAATCAGTGATTCCAGATTGATGTTCTGGAAATTAAAACAGAATGTATTCAGTAAAAAGCAACATGCAGCTACCTTATGTTTTTAAGAAATGGGAATCATCTTAGCTATTTAATTCATCCTTTGTGCAACACACAATGGTGATAAGAGACCAGGGGGTACTTCTCTCAGGAGATGCACATTGAATTCTAACAGTATTAGAAAAATTCTGGGCATCATTTGGATCATCACTGTGAAGTACAAAATGGAGTTATTTCAGATGAAAACTATCAGATGTGATGAAAAGTTTGGGCAACAGCCCCTATGAGATAAAGCAAATAAAACTGTGCTTCTATGACCTATAGAAAAAAAGGATGATTTTGGATTTACTAGGATACTTGAGTATATGAAATGGCCCTTAACAATAGATGAGAAGCAGGTCTCTTTTTCCTAGACACAAGAGTAAAAGGGCTCTAATTAGATTATAAATCAGAGAGACATACTATGCTATAATAGTTATAAGACCCTGGAAAGAATTATTTTAAGGATAATAGTAGTCTCTGCTTCTCTGAATGAGGAGAGTCTGTTTTAATGGTGGTTGGAATAGCTCAGGCTGAGTGATGATCCAGCTGACCTCTCCATGAACACTTTAGTCCTGCAACTTGGTACACAGGCTTCAGCACCATATTTCAAAGGCAAATTTAAAATGGATCTCTATACTTCTCAAGGCAAATGGGATCTGTATAGCTGATTCCAAAGAAGTCTCTCCCAATAATAACTAAACTGTTTAAGACAACAGAAAAATAAACAACAAAAGGTTCCACCACTGCCAAATTACTAAAAGATCAAATGTTACCATCTTTCAAAAATTTAAATGTTAACATCTTGCAATAGCTTTAAAAACCAAAGAGCAAAAAGGAGTATGAACTGTCAGTATTTTGTGCATTTGCATTTTCATAGAATGATCCCAAAGAATGGTTATTAATCAAAAAAGAAAACTGCATTTACCATGAAGCCATCTTATAAATATGCCTTAACATAATGGTCACACTTATCAATAATAATGAAAGGGAGTTTGACTTACCAGTTTGATGTCCTGTATTCTTGGTATGTTGTGTATAAAAAGAAAAAACAGCACTGTATTGTATCCTGAAAAACATAAAGAGTTGAATCAATCTAATCTTGAGGAAATAAACAAATAACAACAACAAAACAAAAACAAAACTAACAGAAATTCGGCAAGACAACTGTCCTGTATGCATGAAATATTTCAGTGGCACCAAAGACAAAGAGGGTTAGGAAGCTTTTTTCTTTCCTTCCTTCCTTCCTTCCTTCCTTCCTTCCTTCCTTCCTTCCTTCCTTCCTTCCTTCCTTCCTTCCTTCCTTCCTTCCTAGACTAAGGAGCCATGACAGCTAAACACAATGCATAATCCTTAATCGGATCCTGAATTGAAACAAACAAACCAGAAATAATAATGGGTATTATTGTACCTATGGCAGAAGAATTTTAATATGGACTGTAATTTAGCTATTACTATTATACTGATGTTAAATTACTTGTGTGTGTGTGTGAGATAATGTAAGGGGAAGATTTTTTTCTCTCATAATTGAGATTTTATTGGTTGTTTTGAGGATAAGTACATAGACATTTCAATTTGTACACAATTCTTAACATACATACCAAAACCCTAAAAAGTCATGTAGTTATGGTTCTTTTCTAAACAGTTATTCCAGTGACTTTCCAGCTTAAAGTTTGGAGGTTAATTTTCCTTAATATAGTATTAAGTACCAATATCTTCAAATGTTGATATACTGTTACATCAAAGTCCCACTAACTTACAATTTAGTATAATATAGTATTTAGTATCATATATAGTTTAGTATTATATATCACATAATCAAATTTTCAATCTTCAAGCCTGTTAACAAAGTTACAGAAGGGGAGGGAGTTGTCAAGGAATATGTATAAATGACATATTGACAAAGCCAAAGGGGGGTAGGATTGAGGTTGGGAGGTGGAGATAGGTGGGGAGTGGGGAGTGTGTAGGGGGAATGGAGACAACTGTACTTGAACAACAACAAAAAAAATAGATTTGCAAAACATCAGGTTGAATGTAGGGCTATTACATTCTATGCCTAATAAATGCAAATGTATTATTAAAAAAACCCTGTAACATTGTTAGGAAATCTGGACTATCACACCAAAGATGTTGCACAAAATGCCAATAAAGAGAGCCAAGATCAAGGAGTAGTTTTCTTTAGGGGACAATTCTACCAAAATGTGAGAATAGAAGTAATTTAAAATGTTCAAGACATAGTAAATGGACGACCGGCTCCAAATGATCACTTGGTCTGCCTTGTGCTCTAGGACATACAAACTGCCTCCATCTATGGACTATTAAGCTGACACCCGAGGCAGTCAAAGCCTCTCATATTCAATATCTCACTATTTTCTGGTCCTTCCAAAAGTAAATAACCAGAAAATTATTTTACCTCTTAAAAAAGTATTTACACTTAAAAATGGGGTGAGGTGGAATTTCCTCCTTAAAAGTATTTCCAGAGCTATTAGAAACTTGCATTTACAAAGTAGTTGATAAAAATATTCCTCCGGGTTGTCCAGGAAGGGAGACAAGGACCACTGATAAGATGGGGTATATAATATTAACCAGACTTGGCTTCTTTCTCTCATGCTTCATCCAAGGCTGGACTCTCCTTGTTTTTAGCTTCTCCATTTACCGCAGGTAGATCTTCTTTAGGTCCTGTTTTCATCCTGTTTTCCCGTTGCTCCTCTTTTCACTTTTGTGTGCACTTTTTTGTCTGCACATTTATCCTTTCCTGCCAGCTTTTTGGACTTCATTTTCACCCTTGCAAAACACGTGTAGCTGACAACCTCACCGATCCCCTCTTGGGCTCTTCCTTCCCCAATCTCTTGGCAGAGCTGACCTTCTTCTTGGGCATCCTGAGGGCAGGATGGGGCCGGCAGGTGGGAGCCCACAAGGTGCCTGCCGGGTTGGGAACCTACCCCCAACCCTGCCCTTGTCCACCTCCTATGGGCTCCCCCTCCGCACCCCCGCAAAAAGTTCTTATTCTAAAATATTTAGAAACTCTCATACACACACACGCACACACATACACACACAGAGGTCTGAGAGTTGCAGAAGATATGGCAAAATAATAATTAGTTCATTTCGGTAAATACAAACATTCTTTGCATTGTGGAAAATTTTCTAAATATCTAACATTCTTAAAATAAAAAAGAATTATTACAAATATAAATATTAAATATTAAGTCTCAAATATTAAAAATACCTAGATTACATATTAAAGTCACAAAGGTACATATTAAAAAGAAGAAAAATATTAATAATTAAAAAAACTTAGATTATACATTAAAGTCACAAGGGTAAGCTCAATTATTTCCAGAGAGAATGTAAAATCTTGAACTATTATTGACTCACTAAATATTATATGATAAAATTATTACATGAAAGACTTTTCTATAAAAGCTGTTCATGTGATATATTCCTGACAAGGATACAATCATATATCTATGTGTATGTGTGTGTAGAACTAAGTTGGAGGGTATGTACATCACAATGCCATTGGTAGTTATTGCTGGCTGGTTGAAATACTCATATATTTTTAAAATTTAATTTTGATGATTTTTTATATTTTCCAAACATTCTACTGTGGACAAATTCATTATTCCCTTACTGAAGAAAAACTGAAAGACAGTTTAAAAATAGGCAATTTAAGAAAATAGACAATAGACAAGTGCATATATGCTTGAATTATTTTCTCCAAAAGTTAATCATGGAGTTTTTTTCTATTTATAATATTAATATATTCTACTATGCAATTCATCATATGTTACTTGACATTAAAAAGATTTATTTATGGCTTTATAGCTCCTCTCTTAATGTCATATAGCTGTAAGTGCAAGCTCCTTAATTTCTCTTATTGACTGCCTTCAACATTTACACTGCTTATCTCAGTGTGTTCACATATTTCTAGTAAACATTTCCATGGAAAAGAATAGAAAATACTGTTTGGCAATACACACAGTCATACAGAAATATCTGAGAGAGTGGGTTTGTGGTGCATATGAGGATTGTCTTTGGGATTGGACAAGTTTGAATTCCATATCAATGTTAGTAACTTTTGCATCTGGCTTCTTTCTTAGCTTTTCAGCTACTCCATCTTGTCACTGATTTCATGATTCACTAAAAGAACTAAATGAGAAATTTGATAGAGTATGAACTTAGCCATTGTCAGCTGTTTTCCCCTTTCTAAAACATGTCTACTACCAATATAGGAGAGCGACAATCCTTCTATTTTTAAAACCCTTAGTGACAAGATTCATAATCCTTCTCTTAAAGGTTTAAAGTGTCACATGAGCAAGGTAACAAATCATTGGCTCAGTTATTTAAATATTCACCTTTGAAAAGTTGGCGAAAAAAAGAAAACTTCTTGAGAGTAGGAAAGTGGGGAATTGTGGGGAATGGTGTTGTGGGAAACCCTAATTTAGGGGGACCTCTTTCCCCTTCAACAGTTTAAATTTAGAAAACATTTATGTAATTGGGTCAGATTTTTGGAAAACATCTGTTCAGGACTGAAAAATAAGAAAATTTATGTCTTACCTCAAAGACTGTTTGAGAATGAGACTAGTGTCTTTATCTTAGACAGTTATTTTCAGTAATGATTTTTCTCTGACTTCCTTAGTGTATGATTTTGTGAGATTATTTTTTCCTTTAAAGTTTCTTTTGAGAGTTCTCAAACACAAACCCAGAAGAGAATTGAGTATAATATTCTCCAGTAATAATATTGACATACTGACACTGTTCATTCTTTCCCTTATTTTTCTTGATTCAGATTTTAAATTTGATTCTATTGTACGACTGTGGATTATTGAACCAGAATGGATACAGAAGGAGAGATTTTAATGAAGGAAAGGGCCTGTAAAATAGTCTTTTGTCACATCAGAAACTTCCTAGAAATTCAAGAAGTGATTAAACAGCTTTTCGGAGTGTTCACAGTGCAGACCTTAGGTCACCATTGCTCTTTATCTTGTGACAAAATTCATGCCACTTCTCTCTTCTGAATACATTTCTGGCTTAAACATTTATAAGTCAATGATCTGTGTCTAAAATTTGGATAATAGTTTGGTAATTGTCTAAGTGTTTAGTACTTATATGCATTCTGAGTCCAAATTCATTTAGTCCAAATTTGCATTCTGAGTTTTCACAGAAATGCATAGTGAGAAGTTAAAACTATCCTTTTAAAAATAACCTCTTTATTTTAGAACAGTTTTACATGCACAGAGAAGTTGCAAAGATAATATGGAGAATTACTTTATTCCCTTTATGCAGATTCCCCTATGTTAATATATTGCATTACCATGATGTATCTGTCACAACAAAGAAACCAGCATTTGTACATTTTTATTAACTAGACTCTAGACTCTATTAGGATTTCACAAGTTTTATCATTAATGTGAAGAAAAAATCTTTCTTCTCAGGGCTATTAAAACACAGAACACAGTATCTGTTAAATCTATAATCTGAACCTTGTAATGAACCAGCATGAAATGTTTTGAAAGTTTTATCCCTGAACTTTGATTATGAGCCTTAGGCTTCTTTTTTGTCCCATTTTAGACCCCATGTATAATCTCCTTTCTTTTTCTATGTATTATAACAAAGCTCTGAGCAAACAGTTCTAAAGTATGTATTATTCTCTTCTCAGATTTCTCACAAAGAACTGATGATGAGGTGGCCCTGTGTCCATCAGTCTCAGCATTGAAGGTCGACAGCTGCCAAGGGATTAATAAAATAGTGTCTGTGTCTCTAGGCCAGTGTAGACACACTTTTGGCATAGTTGTCTCTGGTTCTGAATCTGCGAGTGGAGTTTCTCCTGCAAGGAGACCTTAATTTGTAAATAGCAGAGAGGCACATTAACAATGACTAACTCATAACAGTGATTCAGAGCTGGTGCTTGTCTCAAAGTTTGCATAATTACATTAGCTAGCTGGTACCATGTAGAAGTCCATAAAGTACTTTCACATACATAATATTGGTTTCTCACAATGACAGTTATTTCCATTGTTATTGTTATTAAAGGCTCAGAGAAATTAAATAACTTTTCCAAGATCATACAGTTGAGATTAGACATCAGACCTTTTCTATCACCAAAGGCCTTGTAATTTCTACTCTTCTGCCTATCTGAGAAAGAGAATGTATAACTCCTGAAGTGATCTCCCACTCCCTTTCTGGAAGAAAAATAATCACTTCAGTTTTATAATGTTTCCTCCTAACCAGGGTCTCCTCAAGATGCCAGAGTTTCAGTGCTTTCAACTGGGTTATTACAAAATTAGGCTACTCAAAGCCGATTCTTTCCTTATACCTTTCTGCCTAAGAATTTTGGGTATACCGAGCTTCACCTATGGGGTCCCACCTTGACTCTGTCACAAAAGCCTTTGTCTGCAGCCCCAGACCCTAGATAGGCCCACGTTCACCATTAAGACCTCTTATGAACTTGAATTAGTGCTACCAGTCTTCCTGTGCTTGTCCATAAACTCAGCAGAGGCTCCCTGTGATTTCTGGCTTCTGTCAATTAAGTGAATCCATCTTTCTCACATCTTACCACCCATCCCCTCCCCCCGACTGTTGGGAACACCTGTTGGTTTTGTTATTTTTCCAAATATGCTTCCTCTTTGTCCATTTGACATGCTCCTTTTGGTTTACATCTTTCCTCACTTTTCCTGACTATACCCTCTGGCTGAGGATCTCAGCTCCCCACAGATTTTTTTAAGTCTCCTTTCTTTGACAGCCTTTTTGGAAGGTTATCATCCAGCTGTCACTGTAGCATTTTGTTTCATGGACACGGTCTGTTTAGGTGCCAAATGTACCAGTTTTGTCCCTCAGCCCTGCGAGACCAGCACAGCCAGTGCAATCTCAGTGCAGTTGGCTGTACCATCTCCTACCAAAAATCCACACCTACCTGTTAGCAGTGCTATGTACTAAATCTATTTTTATTAAAAGTAAATATGAAACACTCGACAACACTTATTTTAAGTCAAAGAGTACAAACGTTTTAGGGCTTTCGCTACAGCGGGTTTCCAGGGGGTTACTAGCATTTCTACTGCTTCCAGTCATGTACGAGTGAATTTATTTTACTGCACCCAGATTGGCAATGTAAATTAATTTTTAAACATTTCCTTATGCCAACTGTGTTCCCCTCGTGGCTCAAAAGCAGTTGCCTGTGCTGAACCGTGCAGGAAGAGATCACACAGGGCTGCCCCACATCTATCTCCTTCGACCGTGGGATGACTAATCTCTCAGAGCATCTCCTTGTTAGAATCTGCCCTTCTGCCAACACTGCCTCATGACAACACTTACTGCACTGTCTGGCCGGGTTTGTATTTTGGACTCTGTTCTGTGTGCACTTGTGGATAACTCTCAGCCCCCGGTGCTCATCTCAGCAAAAGTGTCTTGATTAATTCCTTTACTCATCCTGTTGGATTGCAGTTTGGGCTTGGAAGCCTGGACTCAAGCTTCCCTTCTACAGTAAGATGAATCACTTTTTATCTTCGCTACCTTTTCTCACTCTGCTTTGTGCCCAGAGAAGCTAGTAATCTTGCATTGATTTAAACAACTCCCTTGACTTGTTTAGTTTGATGCAAGCAAGAGGAAACACTGACAAACTATGAGAGGAAGGAAGGAAAATGTGGGTAAAGGGTGAATTCTTCTGGCTGCCCCATTGCTCCTTTTTGCCAGCTCCATGTAGGTTGGCAGCACCCTCGATTCAAGTCCACAGCCCCTCTCAGGCTGTCCTCTCCATACAGCTCTGTCTTTGGATTTTCAGTGACTACTCTCTTCGCTTGAACTTCAGGTAGATAACCTGTCCCTACAGTCACTAGTCTCAAGGTACAACATTTTTCCCTCAGTCCTGTTCATACCATGTAACCCATCTGTTTATTAATATCCTCTCAAATAATCTTAGAGCATGATATGTTTCATGTCAGGATTATGATTCGTACAAAAAAAACTTTAATAATAACAGAAGGATATTATTTCATGGGCACACCAAGTACCAAGAGAATATTTCTTTGGATTTTCATAACATGGTACTTGATTTATAGCTGATATTATTCCTCATAATTGGCCTTTACTTTTTAGTATACCAAAATTTTCAGACTGTAAGATGCACCTATGTTTTAGAGGAGGAAAATAGAGGAAAAAAATTTTGAAGCAAAAAATGTGGTAAAATATTTAATAACATAAATAACATAGGCTGCATCCCCACCCAGGGAGCCAAGTAAGCTACATTAGGACTATAGGACACACCCCCATTTTCCTCCCAAATTGGGGGGTGCATTTATAGTCCGAAGAATATGGTATTTGACTAGGCCATGACTACAAACTCAGTCTATTATTTGTTTATGTCCACGTCTCAATACCAGAGAAACATTCATTTTAGGCTTTAAATAAGAATTATTTTTGAGATTCCCCCCCCTCCAAACTAGGACTTAACTGATATAATTCAACTGTAACCCCATATAGGATATCCACTGGTGAGTTCCAGTTTTACTCAGGGATAAAATTTATATGCAATAGAATCTCAATTTTTTTTTAAATTGGGGTTTGGGATAAGTTATCTAATGGATGTGCAGAATACATACCTCATTTTATTGTGCTATGCTTTGTTGTGATTTGCATATACTGAGTTCTTTACAAATTAAAGGTAAGACCACCATCAGCAAAAAAGATTATGACTCAATGAATGCTCAGATAATGGTTAGCATTCCTTTTTTAGCAATCAAGTTTCTTTTTAATGAAGGTGTGTACATTGTTTTGTTTTGTTTCAATACACAATGCTATTGCATACATAATAGAAGAGTATAGTATACACATAACTGTTATTTACACTGTAAAACCAAAGTTTGTATGACTTGCTTTATTCCAGTAATCTAGAACCAAACCCACAATATCTCCAAACTTGTATTTTTTCTTGGAAAATTCGTTGCTAAGGATCAGTGTGTTAGACCTGGATCTTGAAAATACCTTTCTGAAATATGACTTTAAAGAAATGTGATAATTATAGAATCTTAATCCTATCAGCTCTCTTGGGCCTGCTATTTGTCAATAGCTGCTAAAAATATGTGCCTCAGACAAGCCTCTAAGAGGATCTGAATACAATTATTTTATTTCATTTCATTCAAAATGAGTTAAGGTATGGATTCTGAGAACTGTCTTTGAGCTCATATACTATTTTCTGCTTCTGAGATGCCCTATTGGTATCTAGTGAAGATGCAAGAACCTCAGTTGCCCAGCTAAATTAGTAGGAACTTGGTCCACTCACACTTGCCCTAGATTATACTAGGGACTACAAAACTAAGCAATAGTATTTTAGACACTTCAGCTATCTCTGTGGTTAGGCTCTGCTTGGAGCTTTCAAAATTGACTATTAAAGGAAGAGGACTCCAAAATTTGAAACAAGAGTGGTATCCCTGGGGTATTTGCCATTTCTAGTAGTTAACCAAGGGAAGGTGTGTGATGCCTGGTGTTTCACTGAATTCAACATTATGGATTTCAGGTTAAGTAAGATTAGAGTATTGGCTTTCTACAACTTGAGCTGGTTAAAAAAATTTTAGGGCACTTCTAGCCTTTTGTAGACTCACTCTATAATTACATGAGGATAGATAGCATCATAAAATTCATGGGACTTAGGTTTTCCAGATTATTTTCAGATATAGTTTCAAGAGCAAGAGTGTTCTGGGGAGTTTTAACTTTGTCTCTCTCTCTTTCTCTCCTTACACACAGAGATCATTTTTCAGGTAATTTTCAGAAAATTACCTGAAAAATAAAATGGTATATGAAACATATGACATAAACAGGAGATAAAGGAAGAAAACAAATTGTCAATAATTAAAGCCAAATAGTCAACATCACTCATACCCAAGGTGGTGAAAATAAAACCGCAGATAAAGAATTGAGATAAAAGCACAGTGTCATATCCCATGCTTGCTAGGAGAACATATTTTCCTAAGAACTATTAAATGTTAGATAAACATTGTAAAAGCAATATACATAAAATTTAAATTTTTGGCATAATATTGATAGTTTCTCCTATTGAAACTTATCCTAAGGAAATAAATATCATGGATATGCACAAAAATTTATGCCAGAGATATGAAATAGAGCAGCATACATCTGGGTAAATATTAAATTTCCATTAATAGGAATTTGGTAAAGATAATATTCTTATATAGTATACCATTAAAATTATGTTTTAAAATTATATTAAAACTTTTAAAGTTAAGTTGAATCTCATTAAAATTAAAAACCTTTGCTCTCAAAATGTAGTAGTAAGAGAATCAGAAGACAAGCAAAAAATGTGATAGAAAATGTTTGCAAAACACAAACCTAACAGACAACTTGTATATAAAATATAAAAAGGAATCTTGGAGATCCTAGATGATGGGGGAGAACATGGAAGCTATGGTCAACCAACTCCCCTCACCCCAGCCAGGACCTAACTGGAATTACAACCAAAACATAGAACAATAAACCTGAATAACTAATTGAGGACTAGCTGAACAGAAGAACAGAAGTTCTTATGACCAAGGATGTACAGAAGGAGCCACATCAACACTGGTAGAAAGAACAGAAATACAAAAAGGGCTGGCCCTGCTCCCAAGAGTGTTGGCTGAGATCCTGGAGGGGTAGCTGAGATGAAAAGATTCTCCCTGGGAAGTATAGAGTCAAACCCACATCAGACCTCCCAGCCCAGAGCACCAGTGCTGGGAAAGAGGTGCCCATACAACTTTTGGCTGTGAAAATCAGCAAGGATTTTGTCCATTAGGGGGAGAGAACAGTTTGCTGGGCACACAGACAACCTCTTAAAGGACCAATGCACAAAATTTCATTTAAGGTCATTCACCCTGGGCTCTTTCAGAGGAGGAATAGAACAGACTAGAGTCATGTGAGAAAAACATGGGGTTTGGGGCTCTGAGGGGAGAACTGAAGGGACAGTCACTAGGATTCCTGTGATGAGTCCCTCACCCACACTGCCATCTTTCTTGGAGGGAACACTCCCCTCCTTAAGGCATTAGACTTGGGGAATGCTATAGACCATTCTCTGGACAACCTGTCTCTTCACCCTATGAAGCTCATACCATGCTGAGAAGTCAGCTGGCTGGGTAGGCATGTAGAGGACCGGGCAGACACAGCGGGTGTCAGTGTCAGTGACTGAGTTTTTGGGATCTTAGGTGGAAGTCAGTCCTCCCTCCTTCCCGCATGGCTGACCAGCACTTCTCCTCATGGGAGATCCACTAGCCCCACACTCCTTACTCCCAGCTCATCTACCCTGCTGATCTCAGGCTCACAGCAGAATCTGGGACAGACTGAGTTGTGTGGTTCCAGGTCAGGGGTCATTATTCCATCACATGCCAACTAGTGCAAAGCCCTCCATTCACAGGGCAAAATCTTGGTCTCTTTGGGCCTGATGAACTCTGCAGGACTCAGCCTAATGATTTCATGAGACCCTGCCCACCATAAAGGTCTGCAAGCACTTGGTAGGTGGCCGCTTGACTTGGTATATATTAGGACTTTTGCTGAGTGCCGTCATATGCAGCATGGGCACCAAAAATGAACCTGTATCAATCTGCTGAACACCACTCCACGACCTGGTGACTCACTGAGAACCTTATTCACACAACTCGAGTACTGCCACAGGCTCTTTCAGCGACCGAGCCTAGTAGGTAGCAGGCAGGGAGAGGCAGGTGCAGGCAGATTTCAGAGTACCTTGGGCCTTTTGCTGAACTACACCCAGACTTGGTGCTGGTGGAAGGCAGTATAGTTGTACATCTTGGCCCTTCCCATGCACAGCTAGGCTGACCAGAGGCAGCCACGAACTGTGGATTGCTTTGTAGTCTCAAACAGTTTCTTAGGGCTAGTCACATGCAGTGTCTGGTACAGACCAGAGTCCCTCCCCAAAAAACCTAAAACCAACATGCCCAGTGGCCAGTTTCAGACAATATTAGAGCAGGTTCCAATTAGTTTCACAAGTGGCATATCAAAGGGAAACCTTTGCAGGCACCAGACCCTGCTGAGGCTAATTTTGCTTCAAATGGTCAGTACCTGCACAGTAGCTCATACTCTGTGGTTGAGTTTATTCTCACAGTAAGCCACCATGGAGGTCAATCCCATGTACAAACAGGAAAAAAAATCAAGACTCAATTATGACAGGAAGGATCACATAACTCACACAAAGGATGTTTCTGGAGCACCCACAGGACATGTATTCCACAATGCCACCCTATCAAAACTGGGATCTACCTAATACATAGAACATACAAAGAGGCAGACAAAATGGGGAGACAAAGAAACATGTTTTAAATGAAAGGACATGAGAAATTTCCAGAAAAGGAGCTAAAAAAAAATGAAAGCAAGACTTTTATAAGATACAAAGTTTTAAGAAATGGTTATAAGGATGTTCAGGGAACTTAGTGAGAACTATAAGAAACTTAATGAGAAGTAAAACAGCATAAAAAACACATAAAAAACCATATAAAAGAATCTGTCAGAAATGAAGAATACAGTATATGAAATTAAGAATACATTAAAAGATATAAAGAGTAGGTTGGATGAAGAAGATAGAATCAGTGATTTGGAATACAAAGTAGCAGAAAAACATCTAATCAGAGCAGCAAAAATAAAAAAATAATAAAAAAATGAGGATAGTTTAAGGGACTTTTGGTGCTACATGAAGTGTAACAACATCTGCATCAGAGGGGTAGCAGAAGGGGAAGAGAGAGAGAGCGAGGGACTGAGAACCTATTGGAAGAAATAATGATTAAAAAAATCCCCTAATCTGGTGAAAGAAAAAGACACAAAAGCTCAAGACATACAGGGATTCTCCCAAAAAATGAACCCGAAGAGTTCCACACCAAGACACATCATAATTAAAATGGCAAAAGTTAAAGACAAAGAATAAGACCGTTACTAACAAGAGAGCTCCCATGAGAATGTTAGCTGATATCTCAACAGAAACATTTCGGGCCAGAAAGGATTGGCATGAAATATTCAAAGTGACCAAAAGTAAGGTTCTGCAACTAAGACTACTCTACCCAGAATGGTTATCACTTAAATAGAAGGAGAAGTAAAGAGCTTCTCAGGCCAGAAAAAGCTAAAGGAGTTTATTACTACCAAACCAGTAAAGAGATTTTTAAAGGGACCTCTTTAAGACAAAAAAAAAAAAAAGAAAAGAAAGACCAAAATGATAACATATATATATTATAATGGCTAATATAGAACATACATATATATATATATATCAATTATCACTTTGAATGTAAATGTAAATGTTAAGACATAGGGTTGCTAAATAGGTAAGAAAACAAGACCCATATAAATATTGTTTACAAGAAACCAACCTCAGAACAAAAGATACACACAGACTAAACATAAAGAAATAAAAAAAAATTCATGGAAATAGAAATAAAAAGTAAGCTGTGGCAGCAGTATCTACATCTGACAAAATAGACTTTAAAACAAATGCTATATTAAGACCAAAAGGACACTACATTGTGATAATGGGATCACTCCAACAAGAGACTGTAACTCTTCTAAACATTATGCACTCAACATAGGGACACACCTATTATATAAAGTTAATCTTGATGGACATAAAAGGAGAGATCAACAGTAATGCAATCATTAAAGGGGATTTTACACCCCACTGACATCAACAAATAGATCTTTCAGAGAGAAAATCAGCAAGGAAGTAGTGGCCTTAAATGACACATTAGACCAGATGGATTTAATTGATATGTTCAGAGCATTTCACCCCAAAGCAGCAGAATTCACATTCTTTTCAAGAGCAGATGGAATATTTTCCAGGACAGACCACATGGTTGGACACAAAACAAGTTTCAATAAATTTAACTCTGGAGATTGTCATCAAAACAATTACGGCATATATCATATGTATCTGAGAGATCCATTCAATACTAGTATATGCAAAAATGCAAAATAAAATATTTAAAACCACATATTCTAACCAAGCTGATGGCTTAAATATTATGACAACATTAATTGCATACACATACAGCTATTCATATGCAATGCACCTCATATATGTAACAACACTTAAGAAAAGGATATGTTTGTATCTCTCAGATCAGCTGCAACCTCTACAGGGTTAAGAAGATTGAAATCATATCAAGCACCTTCTCTGTCCATAAGGTATGAAATTAGAAATCAATCTTAAGAAAAAACTAAAAGGCACACAAAGACATGAAGGCTAAATAACATGTTACTAAACAATGATAGGGTTAACAATAAAGTCAAAGAAGAAATCAAAATATACCTTGAAACAAATGATCATGAGAACATAATAACCCAAAACCTATTGGACACAGGAAAAACAGTCCTAAGAAGGACATTTATAGCATTACAGGCCTATCTCAAGAAACAAGAAAATCTCAAATAAATGATCTTACTTTACACTTAGCAGAACTATAAAAAACAAAGGCCAAAATGAGTAGAAGAAAGAAAATAATAAGGTTCAGAGGAGAGGAAATAGACATGCATGTCCAGGAAGCACAGAGAGCCCAAACAAGATGGGTATAAAGAGGCCCAGTCAAGACATATGATAATTAAAATGCCAAGTGTTAAAGTAAAAAGCAGTTAGTTACTTACATGGAGTTCCTTTAAGGTTTTTAGCTGATTTCTCAAAAGAAATTTTGCAGGCTAGAAGGGGTTGGAAAGATATTCAAAATCATGAAAAGTGGGGACCTATAGCCAAGATTGCTCTACCCAGCAAACATATCATTTAGAATCAAAGAGCAGATAAAGAGCTTCCCAGACAAGGAAAAATTGAAGGAGTTCATTACCACCAAACCATTATTATGTGAAATGTTAAGGAGACTTATTTAAGAAAAGGAAGAAGATAAAAAATAGGAACAATAAACTTGCAAAAAATACAAATCTATCAACAATTGAATCTAAAAACACACACTAAGCACACAAGAAGAACAGGCAGAATCATAGGTACAGAGAGCATTTGGGTGGTTGCTGGATGGGAGGGGGTTGTTGGAGGTATGGGTAAAAAGATGAGGGAATAAATAAGTACAAATAAGTAACTGCAGAATAGCCATGGGCATGTAAAGTACAGCAGAGGAAATGGTGTAGCCAAAGAACTCATGTGTATGACTCATGGACATGAACAAAGGTATGAGGATTGACTGATGGCGTGTGGGGTGCTGGGTTAAGGGGGGCAAAAGAGGGAGAACTGGGACAACTGTAATAGCATAACCAATAATATATAATAAAAAAGAAATAAATGAAATAGAGTCTAAAAATAATACAAAAAGTCAATGAAATCAAAAGTTGTTTCTTTGGAAATATAAACAATTTGACAAACTTTCAACCAGACGGAAAAATGAAAAAAGAGAGAGGACCCAGTTAAATAAAATCAGAAATGAAAGGGAAGTAAAAACTGACACCAAAGATTTTAAAAAGAACTGTGAAAAAGTATTTCAAAAAAAACTACTGGTATATGCCAACAAATTGGACAATTTGAATGAAATGGATAAATTACTAGAAATACACTATCTTTCAAAATTGACTTAGAGAGAATCAGAAAATATGAATAGACATATTACAACTATGAAATTGAAGCAGTAATCAAAAAAACTCCCAACAAACAAAAGTCCTATACAGGATGGCATTCAAACATTCAAAGTAGAACTAACATTTTTCCTTCTCAACCTCTACTTTTAAAAGGCACATTAAAAAAAAATCCTCACCCAAGGATGTATTTTTACTGATTTTAGAGAGAAAGGAAGGCAGGGGAGGAGAGACTGGCAGACAGACTTGGGATCGAAACCACAAGCTAGGTTTGTGATCTGACTGAGAATCAAACCTGCAACCTTTTGGTTTATGGGATGATGATGTTCTAGCCAAATGAGCCTGCTAGCCAGGGCCCTTTTCAAACTATTAATATAAAACCTCTATACCTCTTTTCATTTGTAAGGGAAACATTACTATTAATTCAAAAACTCTAATTGAATATATATATGGAACTAGACATACTAGGAGCATCAAATTATCAACAGTGATTTTCTCTGGGTGGTTAAATTTAGAAAAAACGTGGTACATCCAAAAAATATTTCTGATTACATAAAGGGAGCATAAATAATCTACATAACTAGTAAATAACACACAAAAATATACTGCAAGAAAGAGGAAAAATGATGCATCTACCAAACTCAGAGTTCTCCTAAGAATTATCTTGTGTCTAGAAATAACACCAGTTGTTCAGGTCAACCTTGCTTCCTACTTTTACTGGATCCTGCTCTATTGTTACATTATAATATCTCTGGGGACAACCTCCCATTTTTACAGAAACATCATTTACTATTGGGTTGGCCAAATAATTCACTTAGTTTTCTGTAAAATAAAAAACACATTTTTCATTTTCACCAATAAATTTATTGATTAGGATATTTTGAGCCTGTTGGTTATCTTCCACCTGGAATAACATTGATGGTTCTCAATCAATGTCTTGATTGGATTGCTATCAACTTCTACTGGTCTTCCCTACTATGGAGCATTATTTAGTGAGAAATCTCCAGCACAAAACTATGCAAACCGCTTTTGACACGTTTGATCAGTCACAGTGTCTTCTCCATATACTGCACAAATCTTTTTTATTGCACTTCAGTTGTGTTTTTACCTTTCTTGAAATAATAAAGCATAATATGCTGAAAATATTTTCTTCCACCTTCAATATTAAAATGGTTACTACACAAAAATTCACCAATTTTGATAAGTGTGTTCTAAATGCACACTGATATGACAACTGTGACAATACAATCTAAAAAACTGTTTTGATTGAAGTTGAAGACAACTACATGCTACTAGAGCCCTCTTACAGAAAAAAACAAATGAACTTTTTGGCCAACTCAATACATACTAGCCTTAGTAATTTCACTATAGAAATATTTTCCCTGAGAGCCATAATGGAGTTTTCCACCATTCCCTTTATGGATGCGAAGACACATAAGGCATATTGATCTTCCTCTTCTTTCTCTAGATCACTCATACAACTGCTCAAATACATGTGCATTTTTTGTCTGCTCTTCAAACAGTGCCAGAAAATCAGAATAGTCTGTTTAATGATTGTGACATAACTTGGCAAAACAATGTCCATGATGGAAGTAGATGGGACACGCATTGTATCCACAAACTGAATGGCCAGTAGCAGGTAAGGAGGAGGCAGAAAACCTAAAAACCACAAGTCAGGGCTTGGCATCCTAAGTGTAGTAACTACTGAGAGCAACTGAACTTTGAAAAAAGTATTTTACTGGAAACAAAGTAAATTTTCAGCAAAACTGACTTATACATTTCTCTATTTTTCTGATGGATATTATATGTCATTTTTTTCTGGTTTCTTTTTTTTGACAAGATCTTACTTCTATATCTGACTTTTAGAAGTTATGGCTGCTCTACTCCAAATAAACATTATTTTATTCACATTTTGTGTTTTGTAGTGTTGAAAATTGGTGAATTCCCCCAAGGCATATTCAGTAAATGTCAATTCATATAATTTAAAAATCAAAATAAAAACATTAACTTTATAAAATCAATAATATTTTGACTAGTCAATACTTAGTAGTTATCCATAAAAATCTATAAGAATGTTCTCCATAAAAATTAACCAAAACAGAGATATGGTTTACTGAATAATTACCCTCTTTTAGCTATCATGTATTGAGAGCTCACTGTGCACCGAGTACTGTGGTAAGTATTTTTATGGATCATCTTGTTTTACAAACACCCTATAAAATACTAATTCCATTTTGCAAGTGAAGAAATTGGGAGATAGAAGTTGTATAATTTGACTCAAGCCACCTATACAGCAAATGGAAGGGCCAGAGTTTGGATCTGGGCACTTTTATTTCAGAAATCAATGTCCTAATCTTGATTTGAAGACTATAAAACTGGCAACATCAAAGAGAAATATAAAATAAGAATTAAAGACTGGTTTACTGAGAGGTAGTTCTTTGAAAAATCAAAAAGCATTATTCAAAAGTTTTTTTTGGTAGCGACCAAAAATAGTGAATATTCTACATTTTCATGAGTTTATGGTAAATGTTCTGTACATCACAGTATTAACAGAATAATACCAAAAAATTTCATAGTTTTTTTCACTTAGTTTTCACAAACATTGCGTGAGGAAGTTATATTTATCACACAAGACCCCCACTGGTATCAAAACCCATACTTGCTCAAATCCTTATGGACAATGATGTGGTATTTGCATATAATCTATATTTGCATATCGACTACAGCAGGGCACGGCTACAGATGACTTCCTCTGAGTGGATTCAGCATAGTGCTTGGTGCATAAGAAATTTAAGTTTTGCTTTTTGAAACTTTTTGCTATTTTTTTATCAAATATTTTTGAGCCATGGTTAGTTGAATCCATGGATATAAACCCCATGAAATTAGAGAGCTGACTGTATGCCTTTTTTTTGTGTGAGAGTTCTAATAACAAAAAAGAAGCCCATTTGAAACTATATTTTAATTAACAGATAGGAACACATTTAGAGTTTCTTTTTTATTAACATATGTAATAGTATTTAGAAATTTAGCATGTGTCTTTGATTTACATAAAACAAATTACACTCTATTACTACAATTTATAATACTTTCAACCACTCAGGAAGGCCATTTTTCAACAAGAGAAGCTAAGATAATTGGCTAGATTGCATTCTTCTGTTTTGATGTTCCATCTATCTCTGATTAGTCAGTCTGATTGGTAAAGGAATCAAGAAACAGCTTACAGGTGCAGGCAAATATTGGAATATGTTAAATTAAAAACAAAGCACTATTATTCATATTTAAAATTGGTCTGCTAATACCCAACCTGATCACTAAGTCAAAATCAATGAAACAGTCATATCCAATCCATCATCCTGCTCAGTATAAATATTTTGTGATAATACTTTACCTACTGTTGTTTACTTGCATGTAAACTGATAATATCAGAGAACATTAGAAGAGGAAAAATATGAGTCTAACATATGGGTTACTGAAGGGTAGTGTTATGCTCATTCTCTAGGGAAGATTGTAGCTTAAGCACACCATTTACCCCCCATAGTATTTTATAAAAAGTAGCCTTGAGCATTTGAAGGGCCCCTTCCTGTCTTTTCTTATGGCAACTTATCAAACAGAGGTCCAGGGATCATTAGGTCAAGAACCATAAGAGGGTCAATAATAATAGCCATGCTGACCCCAAAAGAATATCTGCAGAACATTATCAAATATTTCCATTTCTTAATCAAATTTTGAACAGTTTCTCTGTGTGAGGCACATTTCCATGCAGTGGGAATACAAAGATGGTTACAAAATAATCTTGACATTCCCAGTTTCTCAGGGCAATAGAACACAGGAAGGCAAAGTATTTCACTTGCTATATCTTTAGTACTAGAACAACAATTAGAGTAAGAGGTTATAAAAGACTTCTTGGAGAAGCTGATTATATACTATCCAAAATGATGAGTAAAAGTAGTTCAGTTTCACCAAAACTCTCTCCATACTTATTAAAAATTTAGTTCATATAATGCACTGGAGGAATATTTGGAACTCAATAGTTTCTTAGCTTATTAAAAGGTGAGTTAGTTGCAGAAATTTTTCTCATTTAGGTATAGATTTTGGGATAAGGATCTGTTTACTTATAAATAACCAAGAGTAGAGAATTGTCTATAGAACTATTTGTTCAGAAGCTTGTCTCCAGTTTTTGGCTGTGTTGTGGAGATCAGCATTTATTTATTTCAGAGAATATTTGAGTAAAGAGTGCTTCCACTTGTCCCGGCTTTCTTCAGAAAAATATGTATAGTGATTGCTGATAATAAAGACTAATTTCCCCTCAGTGTATAACTACAAAGTTTCAGCTCAACTGCTAACAATTATCTTCAGACATTGAGAGGATATAGAAAAGGATATATACATCTTGATTTATTTAGATTACAAATTGACATTATACATTTTTAATTGAGACATTTTTGAAGGATATTGCCACAGAAGGAAATTCTCACACATCTCATGTATGGGTGACCTTGAATAGATTATGTTAAGAGAAATAAGTCAGTCACAAAAGGACAAATACTGAATGATTCCACTTAAATAAGATACCTAGAAAAATCCAATTTACAGAATCAGGAAGCAGAAAGGTGTGTTCCAGAGCCTGGGTTGGGGGGCGGGGGAAGGAGTGGGGCATGAATGTTTAGAGTACAGAGTTTCAGTCTTGGAAGATGAAAAAGTTCTGGAGATGGATGGTGGTGATGGGAGCCTAACACGTGAATGTACCTATACAATTGGACCATACATTTAAACGTGTTTAAGGGTAAGAACACATATGAAAGAATAAATTGCACTGGGAAGGTAAACATATACTAAAGGTAGTGAATTGCTTATAAAGCTAGTATGAAGGTTACAAGGCAAAAGTAGTAAAAATAACTATGACTACAATAATTAGTTAAGGGACATAGAAGATAAAAAGTAAAATGTGACATAAAAAACAAAATGTGGTGGGAATTGTAAAAATGTTGAGCTTTAGAACGTAATCAAACTGAAGTTATTATTCTTTTGTTTTTGTTTGTTTTGCCTTTTGGTTTTCTTTCTTGTGTGATGAATTTTCACTTTTATCCTCCATTTTTCTAATTTTATTTTCCTCATGCTTTATTTTTCCCTATTCTCCTTAAATTATTTTAATTCACTTATAAACTTTGTTACCTACCCTTCTTACATGTTAATTCTTTGTTCTTTATCTCAGCCAATTCAATCTTCACAGGTTTCTTTCATTAATAAAGTGCAACTTTTCCAGAATTCATCATACTTTTCTTTAAAGATTTAACTTATTTATTTTCAGAGAGAGGGGAAGGGAAGGAGAAAGAGAGGGAAACATCAATGTGTGGTTGACTCTCAAGCGCCCCCTACTGGGGATCTGGCCCTCAACCCAGGCCTGTGCCCTGACTGAGAATGAAACCTGCAACCTTTTGATTTGCAGGCCCATGCTCAATCCACTGAGCTACACAAGCCAGGCTCATCATACTTCTTTATGATAACTCTCTTTGGGAAATGATTTTTACCTCTGAGCCTTTAGCTTGGTGGTTTCTTTTTATTGGGTGTAGAGCATAGGTGGCCAACACAAGGCCTGCGGGTCGAATCCAGCCCTCCACCTTGTTTTATCCAGCCTGGCACCTTGTTTCTACCTGGTGGCAGTGCTGAGCTCTCCCTTAACTATTGAGGACTAGTTACATTTATATAGTCCTAAAATTACATTTGGCCCTTTGAAGGCAACCACAAAGCTGATGTGGCCCCCGGTGAAAATGAGTTCAACACCCTTCATCTAGATTATTTTGAATGATCCCTATACTTTTGTTATTTGCTTGCTAGTTATTTTCAAATGAAATACCCAGATACTCAAATTTGTGTAGTTTTTGGTTCCTCCCACTGTTCACGTAGGCAGTGGTTGAATGCTTCCTCAGAACAGCAGCTAGGGAGCAGGTCTGTATTCGTGGTTTTCAGACCAATTCTAATTTCTAGTCCAGAACTACTACTTCTGTCTCCACCTCTGCTTCTCTGCTACCCGAATAACAGAATTCATCACAATCTGTAATTTTCAGTATCTCCTGCTCCAGTCCTCTTCCTGACTCTGTTCTCACAAACAGCAGTAGAAACCACTCTTTCTAGGCAACAATGTTTAATTGTCAGCGTCTCCTTTCCTATTAATTGTTAAAGGCATAAGGGGTGCTCTTAAACTCTGCACCAGTGGATCTTATAAGGGGACTACACACAAAGGTCATGTGGTCACAATCCCCATACAAAATTAACTACTGGTTTTGTTTGTGTAAGAAGCAAAGACAGGTCTTTTTAAAAAATACTGTAAGTATGGAAGGATATGTAGAAAAAGAACTATTCATATTTCTTTATCTCTAGATCTTAGACACCATGTAGTTTTGAGGCACACAGGTGAGCAAATACTCTGGGACCAGAAAGCAGAGAAGATGGGTGTAGGGAGAGAAAAAGAGTGAAGATAATAACCTTCTGTATTTTATTCTGACTTGAAAAAGAGAAAGCAGCCAGCCTTGTTTCTTCTTTTCAGGCACAATAAATTGCCTAGTGGTAAAATGTACCTCCCAGAATTATAGGAAGGCTAAGTTATCATACTTGGATACTGAGTACAGAACGTTTCACCCTAGAACTGTGTCCTACCCCCCCCTCCCCCACACACACACACTCCATTACTGGTAGTTGAGAGGGAAATTCTAAACAGCACTCCCATGTAATATTGAAGAGCAGTTTGTATTGAACAAGGAATGAAAGGGCCCTGAGGGTTGTTTTTCCTCTTCCCTAACCATCTTATTTCATTCTTTCTCTAAATAAAGGAAGGTTGGGTAGCAATAGTCTGAACACTCCAAGGAGAACTGTTTTTCCTCAGTAAAGATAAGGTTGTCCTATTTTCTATGGTTAATGGGAGGGAGATACGTGAATAACAAAACTGCATGCAGTTTTTCTAAGCCCAACAGCATTAATTTTGTAGTAGTAAAATTTCATATTTTCATAAATTGATATGAACCCTACTCTTCAATAATGTTTCCAATTTTTATTGTAATTTTGTTGCTATTTTATTGGAAAGTTGAGACTCTGCTGAATGAGGCTAATCAAAGGCTTTTTAAAACAGTAATTTTTTATTCTTTTAAAGAAGACATGTATTCAAATATAAATGTTAGTAATGTTCTATGACTATTAATAAAATGTTAAGAAATTTGCTTTAAGATTTTTATTCTATGCATTTAGAGACTGAATGAAAAATGAAGTTTATCAAAAATGCATGTGAATGAATGTACATATGTGTGTGTGTGCTTGTGTGAGGGAATAAAATGTCATGTTTGTGTGAATGAAAGGCATACAGTTGCCTTTGTAATATTTTACCAATATTTTTATGCTACAGAAACTAATAACTGTTTTAAAGTACAACAGACTATAAACTCTATTTAGCTTGCATTTATTTCTTTTATTGTGACACAAAGCCTGGAGAAAAAGACCTTAAGTAAATACTGGTTCAATGACAAGTTAGAGATAAGTAGATTGTCTGAAAATGTCTCTTTGCAGTAGACTACATATTGAGGTAAAAGACGATAGTAGTAGTGGGGAGAAATAGCTGAATTTGACTTATTTCATCATTTATTTTTCCAGGGACATCACAACAAGGACTGCAATTGGCAGTCAAACTAGTGAAGTTATTTGCATGTATGTTGCAAACACCTGTTCACTTAACAAAGAAAAGAAATAGTAAGACCTTTGGAAAAATTTCTATGTACTTCATTTTTGTTTCTTTTTTCTGGATCTGTAGCTGGAGGATAAACAAGCTACCAAGTGAAGCTAGAAAGACTATTAGTAGAATAGCACTTAAAATAATAAGAATCAAAATAAAATCATATGCTGTGACCCAGAACAGTGTTGTTATTAAATTTACTGGGGCAGAAAATTTACTTTGGGATTAATATTACCTTTTGGCTATTTAATGTCTTTCAGTGTAAGTTCAAATCTATATTATCTTTCCATCTGTTTTATGTAACATAGTTACTCCAGTGCCTTCTTTCATAAAGGAACCACTACTTTTAAACTTGAGGACAGGTCTAAAATCAACATTTTTCCCCCTCACAATTATTATAGCTTTATTTTCTCCCTAAAGTTTACCCAAAAGCCAAAGTAAAATTTGTTTGGTAAGTGCATGGGAATAATAAAACTTGATCAGTTACTAATAACTGCATTTGTTTCACATGGGAAATTATTAAGATACATAAGGAAACAATTTCTTCCCCCTGTTCTATGAGGGAGATTATAACTAACTTAACCTTTCTACACCCTCATTATTTCTATTGAAAGAAGGAGTAGTAAAATGTCTGATTGGTGGTAGTGTAGTTCTAACTTTTCTCCTACTCTGCCTTCCATGTCTCTCAGCTCTGCTCTTGACCTTTTCTCAAGTTCAGTGACCAAGTTCTGTTCTGAGAGCAAGGTCTGTGGTTTTTCTATTAGGGCCTGTTATGGTGAGTAAGTCTAATTCTGGTCAACATTTTGTTCTCCTCTATCTGTCCTCCGAGTATTATTGAGTTGATGTTATTGTTTTAGAATCAGTGCTAACAGAGCTAACATGTTTACCTCCACTAGCCTGACTTTTCTTTTACAGTTGGCCCACAAATCAGTAACAGAAAAAGTGTCTTTTCTTTTTAGCTCTCTGAAACTCCAGCATTGGGGAAAGTATAATAAATATATTGTACAACTAAAAGAAAGCTGGTTGTGAAAGTTATTCTAAGTCATTAATGTTTAAGCAATGTTCATCTTCTATTCTTTCTCTTGATTGAAGAAGTCAGTTATCCTTCCATTTACTTCATTAATCAAATAAATGGGTATTCTAACTCTTTGGTAGGTATGCACATTCCAGATATTATGAAAATAATGCTAAAATGTGAAAGACCTTGGAAATAAATGGCGTAGGCACATGTTGCCTACATTTCTGTAGCGTATGATCACCATATAGTTTCAATCATCTCCCTGACAACCAGTATTTTCTTCATTGCAAAGAAGCAAGTTGCAGGGCTGTGGATGAACAACCAATTTGTTGGTATAGATTATCTCATAGGAGGACATAAACTGTACAGTAGCAAAATGAAAGTTTTTCCTCATTTTAGTATCTTTATAGTAGACTCTCACCACTATTAACTATAATCACTAACAAAGATTATTTTTTCTTCATAGAGTTTTAAATAGTGAATTAGTAGTACATTGCTTAATTTTGGAATGCAGATTGTATGTACATTTTTTACAAACTGATTAGTATACTTTTCTACCAATGTGGGCTTATTTTTGCTCTTATGTATTCATTCATTTAGAAAGGCAGGCCGATACCTACTTTATTCGAGGCAACGTACTTGGAAGAAGGTGCGCAGTAGTGAAGAGCACTAATGGCAGCTGCCTTCACGGGGCCCCTTTCTGTATTTTACAAAACTAGTATGATCGCATATACACTATTTTATAATGTTCTTTTTAACGTGATAGAATGTTTTAAATTATATTGTTACACGTTATTTGAAAATATCATTGTTTAATATTTGCATAATGTTGAATTTGCAGATAAATTATAAATATACTAAACCAATCTCACTTTTAGACAGTTTTGCTGTGACCAATTTTTCAAAATTATAATGCTGTTGCGATGACAAATTATATGCAGTCACTATAAGATACTCCCAGATTTTTAATTGTAGGGTCTAAATTTTTAGCGTTTATAAGCCATTTTCTATAATACTGTACTTGATTTTTTTTAGTGGACTTAGTGTAAGAAAACTGCTGTTTATGTAACATTAGATATGTGTGATTTTACTAATAAAACTGAATCAGGCAATTTAAATATATTCTGTAACCTATTCATCTTACACTGTTTCTAGATTTGTAAGATACTTTTTATTACTTTTATTCTCCCAGGTGATAAAGAAATTTAGATGAATTTTAGGTGAACCGTCATATATAACTAGTTTCTAATCTATCTCCAGTTTGGTAGTTCCTGAGGGTATAATACTTAACAGAGCACAGTAAGCCATATTTCATAACAATTGCCCTATGTAATGATGAAATTGTTTTCAGTTTATTTCATATTAAGTTATAGATTATTTAAAAGCTTATTATTGGGACTTTCAGTTTAGATGGTGGCATAGGCAGACATGGCTCACCTCTTTGCACAACCACTAAAATACAGAACAACCATCACTCAGAACTGTAGAGTTTCTCACAACTATAGAATTAAAGAAACAGCATCCACCCAGACTGGTAGGGGCACAGAATAGGCTGGTCCTACATCCATGTGTGGTAGGTAAAAATTCAGGAGGGCTATCTTGGGAATTAAGAGTCCTAGCCCCATACCAGGCCCACCAGCTCAGGCTTCCAGTGCCAGGAAGATAAGTCCATACAACTTCTGGCTGCAAAACCAGTGGATATTGAGACAGTGGAAGAAACTTCTAGAGCTCCAGAAAGTTACTCTTAAAGAACCTGCATATGGACTCACCTACTCAGGCCCAATCCATCTGGGCTCTCTGCTCAGGAGGTGGTTTGAAGGGTACCAGTGGTGTGCAGGTGGAGGCTGAGGTGTCTGCTATCAAAGTGAGTACAGGCTACTGTCTCTTTTCTGGGTGATCCCCCCACAGAGCCAGCAGAATGGTACTGTATCTATGATTCCATCAACCTGGCTAATACTGTTTGACTTGACTTGGAGATACCCAGAGACTCCACCCCACCCAATTTATGGGCTCACCAAAACTGCCTTTCCAAATGAACAATAAGAAGCAGCTGGCTTATATGAGCCCCAGGCCTGGGATTAGTACCCTAGATTCACAGCTTGTCTTCACCTGGGAATCTACAAGGCCAGCAAAAGCAGGAGCCATCTCAGATTGCTTTATATCTCAGGCAGGGTGGCCCTGGGAAAAACACAGGAGGCAGCTGACTTTGGCCTCTACCACCCAGGAAAACCCAAGGCCAGTGCACCCAGTGGACAGCTACAGGCCACATCGGAGTACCACCACCCTGCCCCTGCACAGCTGATCCTCCACGGAGGGTGGGGGTTGGTGGTAAGTGGTCACAGCCAGTCCGTATTGCTGACTGGCCTGGGTAAATCCCTCCCATTTAATCCCTTGGCTAATCCCTTCCAACAGCAATCAAGGCTCAACTACAAGAAGAGGGTGTACTCAGCCCACACGAAGGGTACACATTGAGCACCCAGCTTGGGTGATAGGTGAGGCTGTGCCACTGGACCCTACAGGACACCTACTAAATTAGGTGTCATGTAGTCATTTGCCATGCTACCAAGACAAAGAATCAAAACAGCTCTACCTAATACACAGTAACAAACACAGGGAGCCTGCCAAATTGATGAGACAAAGAAACATGGCCCAAATGAAAGAACAGAACAAAACCTCAGGCAAAGAGTTAAATGAAATGGAGATAAGCAATCTGTCAGATGCAGAGTTCAAAACACTGTTTATAAGGATGCTCAAGGAACTTAATGAAGATCTCAGCAGCATAAAAAAAGATCTGAAAAGTCAGAAATGAAGGATACCCTAATAGAAATAAAGAACAATTTACAGGTAACCAAGCAGTGAAGAGGATGAAGACAAGAATCAATGTCTTGGAACATAAGGGAGCAAAAAACAACCAGTCAGAACAAGAAGAAAAACAAATCCAAAAGAATGAGGATAGTGTAAGCTTCCTATGGGGCTACTTTAAGTAACCCCACAGTCTCTTACTAATGATGCCAGAAGAGAAAGAGCAAGAAATTGGAAATCCATCTAAAAATAATGAAAGAAAACGTCCCTGCCTTGGTGAAGGCAATAGACATGCCAGTCCAGGAAACTCTGTCCCAAACAAGATGGACACAAAGAGGGCTACCCCAAGACACATCATAATTAAAATGCTAAAGGATAAAGATAAAGAGATGGGAGGGGTGGTGTGGGAGAATGAGTGAGAGGAGAGAGGATTAAGAAGTACAAATTGGTGGTTATAGATTAGCCATGGGGATGTAAGTACAGTATAAGAAAGGAAGTAGCCAAAGAACCTCCACTCATGACCCATGGACATGAACACTGGGGGGCTGCCTGAGGGAGTGGTAGTGCTTGGTGGAGGGGAGCACAGGGGGAAAATCAGGACAATTCTACTAGCATATCCAATAAAATAGAATTAAAAAAACAATAAAATGGTACATGATTGTAAAAAAAAAGGCTAATTGCATAAATCAGCAGGCTATTAAACATTTGGTGATTATTTATAAAAGATCATTCTCATTTAAAATGTTTCATCATCTTACTGAGCTGGAGAGCATGTGGATACACTCTCCTGAGTATGATTTTTCTCTCATGGATCAGAGTCTTTAAAGTCTTATAAAGACACAACAGGTCTGAAAGAATGAAGCAGTGAGAATGTAGTTTTAATGTCTGAAATATTCCTAAATTATGGAAAGATTGTAAGTTTCATCTTTTTTCTCACAGAAGAATAAAACCCTATCATTTTCTGAATTACATTGCTAGCTCAGGTCAGATCAATGACACATTTGAAAGGAACATTTTATGAGTTACCCTTTTGGAATAGTTTTCAATACTTCAGAACATTGAATCTTAAACTATTCATACATGATAAAATGACCAAAAAATCTTAGTTCTAAAGGTAACCCATGTTCATTAAAAATGTTCCTTCTGTTTAATAAATAAAATTTTGAAGAGTTCATGAATTGTTTTGCCCAGAAAGATAATTTTCTTTTTTGCCTGGGCCAACATGGATGTATAAATTTGGTGAGACAGCCAAAAATTAGCTGAGTGTGTGAATGATCACAAACTTTGTGTGTAGGTTTCTCTCTATGTGTGTGTAACATTTTATCTCAAATATTAATTACATAGATGATTATACTAATAAATTATTTAACTTTTATTTATTATTGTTGTGGCTGGAACTCATTCTTAATTAGTCTGTAATTATATTTATAGTTTTACTATTATTGGATGCTTACAAAGTGCATTTATCCATTACATATTTCATTCTTTAAGGATAAGCTGTTATCTGGATAATTAGATGAGTAATTGATTTAATGGATTTCTACAGTAGCAAAATTAAAGAAACTGTTTATGCTCTTAAATTCTTTATCTTTTTAAAATTACAAACAAAACTGGAACTAGTACCCAGGTATAAAAAATTCCTGACAATTCTTAAATAGTAATCACGGCTAACTCTTAAATGCTTATCATGTACCAGCCATGATTTTATTTACTTCGTAAGTATCAATTCATACTTCTCCTTTGAGGAAGGTGAAAATGTGCTCTTTATGTTACATATGAGGATTTTGAACACTAAAAAATTATATAACTTGTTTAATTTCTTACATCTTAAAAGTAAGAAATAGGTAACATTATTTTCCCACTTTTCCTGTAAGTGGGAAAGCTACGATTCAAGTCCAAGGAATTAGACTTATTATTACCTATTAATATACTCTATTAAACATCATGTTATATAGTATATTGTCTAGTAAAGTATATATTATACATTATGGGAAAGTAACAGACACTCAGAAGAAAACATAATTCTAGGCTCAAATGAAAACTCTCCTAACAAAAGTTTCAACTAACATTGCTTGTATTCCATCCATGTATAGGACAATTTTGAATTCATTATCTCATGTAAGCCTCAAATAATTCTATAATAGTTGTCTTTTCAAAATTAGTAAAACTGATAACTGGGATTTGAACTCAGGCTCTCTGCTGAATAATAGATCATCTTCTACTACACTCTCTTTCCTTATTAAACTTAGTAAAGAAAGTACCTGAGATTTATTTTTTCCATGTGATGTCTCTCAAAAATATCCACTAAATGATTATGAAATTACTAAAAAAATTATGAATTTAGGTTTCAATGTGTCATATTCAGGGTGGGGAAAAAGTAGGTTTACAGTTGTTCACATGGAAAATAATACAATAATTAATACACAATGCAAGAATTAACTCTGTTTTGTGTACCCACAACTGTAAACCTCCTTTTGCCTAACTCTATATTTGTTTCAGATTCTCCTTTAACTCAATAAATATCGAGTTGTTAAGCAGTGGTGGAGTTCTATGTTGTGCTTTGTGGTATCAGTAAAAGTTTTTAATTTAATATGTGGTGATAACTATTCTTCTATTTTTGTCATGAATGTTGCAATGTTATTTTTAAGACAATCACATTTCTCTAAATAAAGATGATATATAACTATTAACCAAAACCTGAGTGTTTCTTAACTACCTTATAAAAGTTAAGCTGGAGTTGCATACTCTGTTATGATTAGAAAAACCAACATTTCAGAGGACCATAAAATGGGGACAAAATAGTAAGATACATTTTTATCATTGATTAAAGATGAAAATTTGGATTTAAAATAATTTCAGGCAATTTACAATTAGTATTTTTAAGCATGGTTTATTGGTTATACTATTACAGTTGTCCCATTTTTTGTCTTTCCTTTATTCCCCATACACGCTACACTCCAACTCCCACCAGCATTTCCCCACTTAGTTCATGTCCATGGGCCATACATACAGGTTCTTTGGCTTCTCCATCTCCTAGACTATCCTTAAACATTTTTTTCTTGTTGTTGGAGTACAGCTGTCTCCATTGCCCTGCACTATCCCCCTGCCCCACCCATCCCCGTCTCCCAATTAGTATTATTAGTAGTACAGTTTTAACTATTTTTGGCACAATAAATGATTTTATATTTAATATGTAGTACTTATACTAATTCATCTCAAATAATTTTTTGAGGTGAACATTGTGCATATCGATCTAATTTTAATAGCAAGATTTTAGGCAACTTACATTTAATTAGTAAATAATGGCAATGCATCCTATATTCTACCTTACATTAGGAAAAGTTGATCAGTAGAAATGGCAAACTAATAACTACATTTTCAGCATTTTGCAAAAAGAAAGAAGTAGGTAGAATATTCTTTCTTATAGTATGCACTGAACCTTAGAAAAGTACTTATTTCAATCAATATTAAATGATTGATACTGATAATGAAGAATAAACTATTGAAACCACAATCCAAAAAGATTAACCACTTATTTTGTGAACACATCACACAGGAAATACAAAAACATTATGAATGTTTTCTCTGAAGACTAACCTCAAATAGAAAATAGTCTTTCAGAAGGGAAGGTTTATGTTCAATATAGAAAATGTAGTAAATTGCAGCTATAGCTATGAAACTCAGGCTAGCTGAATCGAAGTCCTATTCTCTTCCAGTAACTATCTGAATGTAATGTCTTCTTGGTGTAACCTCTCACCAAAAGATTTCAACAGAATTTTTGCTAATTATTTTGAAATTTTTATTAACAAAAAAACCCTCTTAAAATCATATCAGAAAACTTTGAGTTGGATCTAAGCCTCCTACAAGGTAGTTGGATTTGTCACTAATCATTCTTTTATCAATGTAAAAGAACACCTCCCGCTTGTTAAAAGAAGAAGAGTTTGACATGAACACACATAGCCATGACCTAACTGCATTGTGATTTGTGGACATAGTGCAGACCTCCTAAGACCTCATCAGTTCCTTTTGTTCTCTCGTCCCAGAATTTCTTCACTTTTATTCACACACTTTTCCCATTTCCAGACCAACATGCCTGTATGAACTTCTAATGCCTCTCTGACTTGTTTCTTCATTATACACTTCTGCCTTTGCTACCATAGCCAAACAAAATTATAATATTCACAGTTGGATCAGTTTTCTTAATGAGTATGAACTGCTATACATTGAATTATATAGGTGCCCATATTTTCCTGCACTTTAACAATATGCAAAGTGAATACCAAGCATTTGTCTAACATTTATAATATCTAAAAATACAATGAAATTCTGGACTTGCTATAATTGTTATCTGTGTTATATGACACATTCTTCATTTTTTTCCCAAGAATTTGTAGAAAAATATACACATTAAAACCTGCTACACTTAAAAAGACGAATTTATTGTAGTGACACTGGTTAATAAAATTTTATAGGCTTCAAGTGTACAATTCTATAATATAACATCTGGTTATTTTATTGTGTTTTCATCACCCCAAGTCATCTTTTCCCATCACCAGTTACCCCTTTTTACCCTCTTCCACCTCCCTCTAGCCCCCTGACCCTCTGGTAATCAACATACTGTCGTAAGTTTTATGAGTATTTTTTCTTAATCCCTTCACCTTTTACCCAGCCCTGAACACTCTTACCAGCTGCCAGTCTGTTCTCTGTATCTATCTATAATTGTTTCTTTATTTTGTTCTTTAGATTCCCTAATAAGTGAAATCATATAGTACTCATCTTTCTCTGACTGGCTTATTTTCCTTAGTATAATACTCTCCAGATCCATCCCTGATGCACAGGTCAAATATCCTTCTTTTTACTGCCAAGCAGTAGTCCAGTGTGTGGATGTGCCACAGATTTTTTAATCCACTCATCTACTGACGGGCACTTGGGGGGCTTCCAAATCTCGGCTCTTGTAAATAATGCTGAAATGAACATACAGATGCATATATTCTTTCCAAACAGTGCTTTGTATTTCTTTGGATGTATTCCTGGAAGTGGAATCTCTGGGTCGGTCACAAGGCAGTTCTATTTTTAATTTTTTGAGGAAGCTCCAAAATGTTTTCCACAGCTTCCACACCAATCTGTATTGCCACCAACAGAGCACTAAGATTCTCTTTTATTTCCTGACAGTAGTGATCATAACTTTTCCCACTGTGCACATGTAGCCAAAGGTAGTTTAATAACTCACTCAAGGAAATGGAAAAGTTCAGATTCAAGCCCAGCCTGCCTGATGGCTGAGCCAGGGCTGGTCAATGCTTGTATTATATGCAATAACTCAATAAATTCTACTGCCAATTTTAAGCCTGATATTTGGCCAGCAGCTGTAAGTTTAAAAAATTATCTTTAGTTTCTCTTTAAACTTTTCACCTGTAAGCTTTTTCTTCAAGACAGAAACATTTCATCTCCTCAGTTTCTCTGCCTCTTATTCTGCCTCTCTCTATCTTTGCCTTAATCTCTCATTTCTAATAGGTTATTTACAACATAAGAAATATAAGTTTTGCCAACAATATCATTTATCATACTTATAATCAAGGTATAGATAAAAATTAGAAAAAATCAAAACATTGAATAAATTATCTGAATGGGAGACATTAAAAACTAGGGTGAAACAATCTCTAAAGTACCTTGAGTTATTTAGTTACATTGCAATTCTAAGGTATAAAGGTTTCTGGGCACTATGCAATAGCTCTTATCATAAATGACATCTGATGAGCCAGTCGAGATGGTGGCATAGGCAGACATGGCTTGCCTCTTCATATAAGCACATCAAAATTACAAATAAAGTGTGGAATAACCATAGCTTAGAACCATCAGATATCAAATTGAATGGAAGTCTGACAACTATGGCATTAAAGACACCACATCCATTCAGACTAGTAGGAAGGGCGCAGACAAAGAATGGACTGGTCACACACCCAGGTGTAGTGGATAAAAATTTGGGGGGGTTATCTTGAATACTCTCTGTGTTGTAATGATGTTTGAGGGCTGCACTGAACTCATTCACGTGTATGCACTCAAATAAGAGGTGGAGTAAAGAGAATCTAAAGTTGCATAAGAAAAGATGTCTAATACATCATATTCCAAAACTGGCTACACTTAAAGACATTAATTAATTGGTTAAATAGAGAGCATGGTCCATATTCTAACAAGTCCAATCTCTTATGATATAGTATCAGGTACATAAAAAGAGAATTTCTAAGTGAGAAGACATGATTCTTCCAGTTACAAGATATATTGTGGTGAGCGGGTTATGTGACCTCTCGTACCATTATCTCTCTTATCTCTAAAATAAAGATTAGCAGCAGTTTGTGAGGTAATAGATGCTCACTGCTTAACACCACATTGAGTAATCAACAACTGTTAATTCTTTTCATTCTACCTCTGTTAATTTAGCAGCTAATAATAATCATATGTTGTATTCCTATAGTGCTTTCTAGGTTACTAAAATTTAAACACCATTCCACTTAATAACTATATAACCCTGTGATGTTTCCAGAAAAGATATCATGTTTTATAAATGAAGACAGATTGTAGCTAATGAGTGAACATTTGTGACTCAAATTCCCATTTTTTGTCCTCAAATACAGTGTTCTTTCCACTATATGTTGCTGCCAAGAACATATTGTAGTTCATTTCAGCTTATGTTTATATAAAGATAAATTTTATAAAGTATTTTTGGGAAATTAAATATTTTATAAAGATAATACAATATTTCACAAAGATTTGGGTAATTACTCTTCGGAACACCACGTCACCTTCAAAAGTGAGAAATGGAAAAAGATTCCTTTACTACTTTTATAACCTATTTTAAGGTTGATTCTGCTTTTCTTTGTTCTTTTTCCTTTTTGATCTGGGTAAAAATGAACTGTATTTTGAGACTTTCATCAAAAATAGATTCTCTTCAATCTTCTTCACCAGATATAAAATTGCATTTACTCCTATCATTCTTAAAGAGTAATATTTTCAAATATTGTTGGAAAAACAATCCCTATGGAGATATGGAAGGCCTTTCTTTCCTTCTCTTTAGAGATTTTTCTATGAAATTATCTCCCCTCTCTGTTAATAGGTATAGCAGACAAATCCACATAGTCACACTGCTCTTTGTGTCTGTCCTAAAGAGTACATAATATGAGAACATATGTTTTATATTTTGTTTTGTTTCTTTTCCTTCTTTAAAACTTATAGAAGTATTGTCTTTATATTAGAACATAGTATTACCTACATTTGAAATGCATGCAAATCGCTTTATAAAGCTCATATTCTTGAAACATCATCCAGTTTTGAACACGGTTTAATTTTTTAGCATCTCATAATTTCAACAATTTAAAACTAGATAGAGCAAATTAAAAAAAGTCTAGATAAAGTGGACATATGACCTGCTACACATGAATTGTTTAAAAACAGAGTGTAGCTAACCATATACAACTACCACAATTGTCTAAGAGCTGATATACCTATATTTAAACTAATTATTCTTTTGTTTAATATCTAGAAACACTGAATATTACATGTCTTATAGATGGTGTTTACAGTGTTAGAAATAGTTTAACTACAAACACATGAGTACCATTTCATCTAAAGCAATGATTTGAAAAATTTATTTCAAAGTAATCTAATGTGATTTCTAAAAGCAATTCTTATAATTTCTTATAGGCATTATGTTTTTATGTGTCTAGATATGAACTAGTATTTACTTTGTAAAGTTGCTATTATTCCCATTTTACACTGTATTGAATCTAGCAGTTTTGAGGTCAAAAGCATGTTAGATACCTTCTCTGTGTTTAGAAACAGAAGTTTTGCCCCTCTTTTTCTGCTCCTTTCCTATTTCTTCTCTTCTAAGTATTACTATATGAGATAAAAACCCTTCCCATTTAGATTTAGGTAAAAATGCTGAGTGACTATTATCGTTTCTCTCCTGCTCTGGATCCCCTTCACCTGTCACTTATTCTCCATTTATCAGAATGCTTGGTGTCTTTGACCTTTTGGGCTGCGGTAACAGAATACCACGGACTGGGTGGCTTACCAAGGATGGAAATCTACTTCTCACAGTTCTGGAGGCTGGGAAGTCCTAGAGGAAGGCAGCAGCAGGTTGAGTGTCTGGTGAAGGCCTGCTTCCAGGTGGACTCATGGCTGTCTTTTTCCTGTGTGTCCACAGGGTGGAGGTGGGCAGGGAAGTGCTCCGAGGTCTCTTTTCTTTAATAAAGGCACTAAGCCCGTGCACGAAAGCTCCACCCTAATAATCTAATCACCTCAGAAAAGCCCCATCTCCTAATTATAATTGAGGTTAGGATTTCAACATAAGAATTTGGGGAGGGTACAGCATTCTGTCCATAGTAGATGGATTGACTCAGGAATTGCCTATCATGTTTTTGGTGAAACAGGAAAGCAATGGGGCAAGATTACTGAGAATAATACTTCAGTAATAGTTTAGATCAGGGATTATGTGATCTTTAATACATACAGAAGAAATTAAAGACAGAGGGTGGCTGAAAGTTTGGGAGAAAACTGAAGGACAAAAGGTTTGGAGGAAGATTAATGAAGCTGGATTATAGCTTTTTTTTTAAGAATGAGGGAGAAAGATGGAAGGATTGAAAATAGAAGAAAAAGCATGAGATTATTTTTAATTATAATTTTTTTAAATGGAGTGGTTTTGGAGAATAAAGTGTCTTGGTTGATTGGGCCATGAGATGGAATAAAAATGTTTTTTCTTTGAAGGCTATAGACCTTGAGTCTACTTGAGTACTGATAGGGCATGTACATGTTTATAAAAAGCACTCAGAAACAGGGTAGGATTTTGAGAGAGACATAAAAAAAAGGTGCAGTCATTAGTGAGTGTGGCGTGGGGGTGGGAAGAGTGACCAGGAATTCAGCAGAACCGAGATGAAGCAGAGAGTGTTGTATATCTTACTGACAATTGATGTAAAAGGGGAAATGTTAGTTATGATAGCACTGATTTGGAGGGAAATTGGAAAACGCTGAGAATCCTAACGTCCCTTCCTATACCTGCAGGAAATCAGATGTTCTGTTACATTGGAACTGACCTACAAAGAAACAGTGGTTTAAATAGGGAGAGCCAGGATTCAACTAAGTAACAATTAGTGGTATTCTATGGAAATATTGAAAATGGAGTAGTTCTAGAAGGACCAATGTAATTGTTTATAAAGAGATGGGAAATTTTTCTAAGAGGAGAATAAATAGTAATAGGACATAAAACCAAGAGAGGAGAGATGAAGTGAAAAACCTAGGTTTTTCAATAATTATAACAGATGTCTAGCAAATCAGAGAATGTGGAACTATCTGATTTCAAGTATTATGCATCTGAAGAGTAAGGTTTTGAATGAGAATTCAATACTGCGGCTAACCTTTTTTTTTCCTTGGAAAATATAGCACACATTCCACTGCATGGGAGAATGTGATCTCTTTTGATGGGGGACTTACAATATAATATAGTGTGTCTTGATAGTAAATTCTATCAAAGCTATTATGAATAATAAGAATGATAACAAAAATAACATTTATAGGTAGATGATACTTGATAGCTATTAGGTTACAAGCACTGTGATAGGCAATTAAAACACTGTATCTTTCTTTGAGGTACCATGTGCATGGTAGGAAAATTATCCATAGTTTGTAGTTGAGGAAACTGAAACCAAAAAAATTTATATGACATGCTAAAGGTCACATACCTAAGAAACTCATAATTTTCATCTAATGTCCTCTTAGCTTCCTTGAAGTTTCACAGCTTGAGCCTTTATGTAGTTAGTTCATTAGTTAGTTAGTTGGTTAGTTAGTTACAGATAGGTTTTTGGTATCTGGATTTTAGCAGTTTCCATTTCAGGGCTTGTCTCAGTTCAGAACGCACCCCACATGTCTCCTTGACTGACAACTGGGTGCACCTGACTTAAATCATACAAGATGGGGAGAGTACCCTTAGGTGACATAAACATGTATGAGTGGGTGGGGAAATTACACAGATACTGTCCTCTACAAAGCTGGCTCTACCAGCATAATCTTAGCAGTGCTTATTATTTCCATTGTTTCCTCCACAGTAGTAATGAACTGGAGCTGAGCTGACCACATATACTGTTTTCACAGTCTGTGAATATTAACACTCACTGACATATGGGATGATGAAAATATTCTGGGGTTAAGGAAACTAAGCAAAGATTAGGAGGGTGAACCAAGAGTTTTTTTTAGGGCAATGGACTTATTGACTTGACAAGTACATTATAGTCTTCTACTAAACACTAATTTATGAATATATGTGTGTAGCCCCAATTATGGGTAGACAAGGTAGAGTTGTTGTTCCTTTGTCTGCACCAAAAAGGGATGGAGATTTCACTCCCTTATTTTCTACATGGAGATCATTTATGCTTAAAGGACTGGAAATATTTCATAAATGGAAAAATAAGGACATTGCTGATTTATTCACATCATATTGTATGTGTATTAGTGTCAAATTTTCTGTCACTTTAATCAATAGCTTTGTTTTCTGTTTTGAAAACACAAGTAGTTTAGGTAAGTTGACAAGTATTTTGTATGTCTGATACTGCTCTTTCCTCATATATTGTTTGTTGTTGATCAATAGAATTATTTAGTTTATACATATTTGTATGCTGACTCAAATGGAATTTCCTAATAAAAGCAAAGGGCCCACAAATCAATTTGAAAAGGAATGAAAGAGGGGAATTCTGATAAATAGAATGGCATTGGAAAAGGTGCATCCATATTCATTACTCCTAGGAGAAACTATTCTATAATGACAGAATGGTAAGTTAAAATTGGACAGGAAAAAAAATGCCATAAAAGAGATGCTTGGTATTGTCAGAAGCAGTTATTTTTATTGATTACCTGCCATCTGTCAGCAATACCAATGTGCTTGATGAAATTTACATTGAGACAATGAATTGCTGCCCTTAAACCTTAATCTTTCTATTATAAGTTACAAGGCAGAAATAAGGACAGGACAAAATGGAAATGACATTACAGTTACACACATGACGACAGATCCACTGAGTGCCAGAAACATGTGAAAGTACCTTGAAAAATCAGATGAAGTGAAATCATCAGCCTGACCTCACAATAGGACAATTCGAGGACCAGATTAGATTACTACATTATCAACCACATAGGGTGAGGAATATGTTTCCAAGTGTCTGAGTTTTTTAAAACCTTTTATTCTTAAAATTGGGCCTGGGGATACCAAGTTAGGTACAGTTTCATTGAAATTTTTCAGAGAAAAAGTACTATAAGTTGAAATATACCACAGTCATACTAACAAAAGTAAAAATGGCTGAAACTCAAGATCAGAGAAGTGACACAAACACCATGAATATACACTAGATGACCACTTAGCAAGTTAGCTGGGTCTGTGCTGGAAAAGAGTTCTATTAGTTTTCCTATAAAAACACTGATGATGTAAACATGTCATCTCTTTTCTTGAGTACAATGGGAGTACAATTATTGATTGGTTTGTGCAGAGGTGGGAGGGGAGCCAGTTGGAAGGGAAAAGGGGTGATTAGGAGGTAGAGGTTGCAGTTACTTTAGTGACTTGATTCTACCAACCTTACACTCTTCCTACATTAATAACAGAGTTGCCCTTTCTCTCCCACTCCCTCTCTTTGTGTTGGTCTGTACTGAGAGGGAGAGATGACAAGGAAAAGTAGAAGGAGGAGGGAAAAGAATAGGAGACCATTTGCAGTTAATGGGATCGCAAATGTCATTTGGATGATGTCACTCTCAATTCCTTCATATGTAAAATGGAAAAAATAAAATGTTATCAATTATCATTGTGATATCTCTTAGTTAGATTTTATAAAAATTCAGTAGGTAATTAATGAGAAATCTTTTTATAATTTGTTAAGTGCTATCTATGGAAGCATCTGTTTTTAACTGATTAAACAGGTTAAAATGGGACTTTACACACGGTTACAATCTTTTCTTGAGCATATCATTTCCCCAAGAAATATTATATTCAACTACTAAAACCAAATTATTGTTATATATTTTTATTATTAATCATATTGAGAAATACTAGAAGTTAATTTTCTCTAAGGGGATAGGTAGAATTTTTAAAATTCCCTTGTGAAATACCTGAGATATATGTAAGTGCTATCAATTGTATGAGATTGATTCTTCTGAAGAAAAGTTATATTTTAGAAATCTTTTGAATTGTTTCTCTACCATATTATTATTCGTATGAGGTCACTAATTCATAAATGCTCCAATTCACTAAACTGCTTGAAGCTAGAATATAAAACCAAACTCAGTATTTGAGCTATTCACTTCCATGTTGGGACTGAGTTCTGTAGATGATTGTAATTCTCAGGGAAAGAATATTAGCCAACATAGATTTAATTAAGTGAGAACTTAAATATTGATTAAACCAGTGATCTCATAAAATCATTTAACTTTTATATAAAGTATTACACAGAATCAAAATAGTAGTTGAAACAGTTTCAGAAGGTTATGAAGCTGCAAGTATTCATTCTTTTGATATCCACATAGCTAATTCCCTCATTTTATTCAGTTCTCTGCTCAAATGTCATCTCATCATTGAGGTTGTCCCTATGTGCTACATATAAATTGCTATCATTGCTATCATTGCTAATCAAGATTCTTTATCCTAAAATCTGGTTTTATTTGTCATCATGTATTTATTTGTTCTCTGTTTCTCTCTCCACATAAGATGTACATTCTAGAAAGGCACAGACTGCCTGTTTAGCAAACTGGTTTTTACCATCAGCTAGAATAGTATTGGTCAAATAACAGTGCTCAACTAACATTTATAGAAGGAAGGAAGTAAGAAAGGGAGGAAGGAATGAAGGAAGAAAGGAAGGATTTTCAGTAACACTTTCTGTTCTTATCTAGTATACTTTCCTTTTTTCAGTTCTTTCCTTTTCATATCCCTGATATTTTTGCCCAGAAAAATCATACTTATTCACAGTTAAGTAGTGTTAAGGTTTTCAAAAGAATTACCATGTTCTATAGCAATATATAAAAGAGATCAAAGCAAGGCTGTCTAGGTATGAAGTAGAGATGAGGTATCAGATCTTTTTAACTGTTCTATAGTAACTTCAAACTCAAAGAAAACTGTGAATAAAAGAAGAACTTGGAAACAATACTAGGGATTAAACTGGATTCAGTTTAATCTTCAGTGTTTGATTATCATTACTTCACCAGTTGTTTTCTTATAATATACAAAAGTAATAAAGGATTATTTGAAACCCTATGATGACTACCTTACAGATAATCATTGTTACACTATAGTGTTTTAAAAATTATTGTGGTAAGAACACTCGACATGAAATTTACCCTCTTCCCAACTTTTTAAATGCACAACAAAGATACTGTTAACCAGAGGTAAAATTTTGTACATCAGGTCACTCTGCTGTATTCATCTTGTAGAACTCAAACTTCATACACATTAAACAGCAACTCCCCACTTCTCCTCCCAGCCTGATAGCAATCACTGTTGCATTTCTGTTTGACTTTGACTATTCTAGATATATCATATAAGTGGAATCATGCAGTGTTTGTCCTCTGTGACTGGCTTATTTCAATTTTCAGACTTCTATTTATTTGAAATCAGTCTTAGTAGATTCGGTGTTTCTATGAATACATCCAATTCTTATGGTTTATATAATTTATCAGTAAATAATTTATAGTAGTTTATCATCCCTTTTATTTCTGTTGAATCAGTTGTAATGTCTCCTCTTTCATTTGTGATTTTACTTATTTGAATATTTTCTCTTGTCTTAGTTGTTCTAGCTATTTTTTTTCATTATTTTCATCATGCTTATCAAAAGCCATGAAGGGTGTGTGATTTTACACTACTTGCAAGTTGTTAAATTAGCATGTTACTGCTTTAATGATGCAGAGAGAAGGCATGGGATTCCTTGGTCAGAGAGAAAGGACAGTTTATTATTCATAGTAAGAATGATATCCGGTTCCTCAAGCCCTTATTCCTATAGGGTGGTGAGACAAAAGCCAAATGATGGCAATGCATTCAATGGGATACGTAACAGAAGCAAATTCCTGAGCTTGGGAAACGTAAACCTTCTATAATGGGGCATTGAGCACCCTTGCCCTTGCTCCAGAAAGAACATTATCTTTATATAATAATGTTGACAGGAAAAAATCCCTGACCTTTGTTCCAGTAGAAGACACTATCTCTGGCTCTCTGCTGTACAATAGCGTTGAAAAGACAGTTTGAAACAAAAGGCAGTCGATAACTCAGCTTTCGAGATATGCCTGTGGACCTCAAGAGATCTACATAGAGAACTGTTTCACAATAACATCCACCCATTTTGTCATCACCTTTGCTTCAGGTGAATTTTCCCATCGGTACACCACTTTGGCCACTTTAATTAAACTGACTGATAAAGAGGCTGAGATAAAGTCCACTCACCTAGTCTTATACAGCCCTTAATTAAAACCACTAACAACAGAAATCCAAATAACAGAATGAGGCTAGCATGTAGTAATGACCTCAACCATCTCTCTTCCAGTCCTCCACACCCACTCCTACACGGGGCCAGCTGAACAAATCTAAGTCCTTTACCACCACAAACAGTTGAGTATACTTTAGAAAGGCAGATGTCTTTTCATTTAAAACTATGCCCTGACCATTATTCTTGTCCTGAGGAATTAATCTTTGTGAAGTAGGGCATGTTTGCATGTATAACCTTTACTTTTATCCACCAAAAAAGAAAACCTAGGTCAAGTCTATCCCAGAATTAATTCCAGAATAAGTCCAGCCAGTGATTTGAGGTTAGGTTGAATGCCTTCCAGAGCCTAGGAAGCCATTGATTACTTTAGCTAACCTCCTGAACTGATATCACCCATTTTAATTTGATGGCTCACATTGGAGGAATAAATGCTCACAGAGTATACATAAATAACAAATCAGTTTGTCCCTCCTCTGACTAACCAAGAAAACTGCCTAATTTTGGAAACACCTTCCAGTTATCTGAAGGCTGCATGGCTTACTAATGGTATTTCTTGAAACATTTGAAGATCTCTCAAGACCACAGTGAAGGTATAAATTACCTATTTTCAGGGGAAAAGCAAGTTCATTGTTGGTCCTACACAAGATGTACAATCCTGAGTGCACATGATGCCCTCGGAAAAAACTGTTGTTTGTACTTATCTGAGCCCACAAGTGGAGCATAAGTAAGTTGGGCCATCATAGATGGACAGTGCTTTCAGTATAGCCTTCTGGACAATTGGTAAGCCCTATGTTTGTAGAGACTAGTCCTTGTTTTTATAAAACAGTGTGAGAGCAATCAGTCCAACCTGATCTGTGTTTCCATACCACCAGTTTGATTACATTTGTCTATTCCACTGCGAGACTTCTATAGGTGTTAAGAAGTTTCTGCAGTGAAAGGTCACTGCAGAGCTGAGGCCATGCCTTACAGTTACCAAGATACTCCTTGGTATGGTTAAAGGGATGAAAGCATATCATAGTTAAATCACAGCCAGAATTGTCTAGTAGGTAAGAGCAGACCCAGGAGTCAGTTAAATGAATGGTCTCCCAAAGTTTGGGAGAGCCACCCCAAGGTGTTTTCCTTCATAAGGGAGGCTCCAGAAGCTGTTCTAAAATTAAAGGTCATTAATGTTTTTCACTCTCTTTTTCTGTATCTTCCAGGATATAAGGTGTTCTCTCCACATGTTATAGGGATGTTGTTCTCCCTCCACCAGCAAACTATGGGTGTGTCTCATCTAATTAGCTATAATTTTACTTTTTATCTAATCATCCCTACTTGCACATAATTCTTTTATTCAGAGAGGTCAGGTAGGAGTGGGACAGGGGTATTTTTGGCAGATGCGTGGTGACTTATATCTGTACTTTGACTCATATAAACCAGTTTGGGGGTATTTAGCAAGCGGTGTACTCAACCAAGTGGCTATGATCTAGGACGATGTCAATTTAACAAGAAAATCCAGGTGGCTGAACCAGACTTAAGTTGGAGTCCCTGAGCCCTCCTCAGTCTGCGCTGCCACCTGGAGAGTGCTCCCATCAGACCAGTCAGGGATTGTGAGGGGGGGAGCGTGGGGGTGGGGGGCGTCAAACCAAAGAAGAGTCAGAGAGACGTTCTAAATTTTAAAAGCTGGTCTATATGACAAACACCATATAATCTCACCTTTAAGTGGAACCTAATCAACAACACAAACAAGCGAGCAAAAAAGAATTGGAAACATTGAAATTAAGAACACTCTGACAGTAACTGGAGGGGAGGGAAGAGAGTAAGGGTTTTCAGTGAAACAACTATGAAGGACAGATGGACAAAACCAAGGGGATGGCTGGGGTGGTGGGGAGTGGTAGGGGAAAATGCAGACAACTATACTTGAACAACAATAAAATTTTAAAACATTTTTTAAAAGTTGGTCTATATGAAACCTACCTTTTAATTTTGATCATTACCTAGGAAGTGGCCTAGAGGAGATGATCTTTATTCTGAAAGCAACTATGTCCAGTGACCAAAGTGTCTTACTAATATGTATAAACCAGAACAAAGCGAGTGAAGTAGAGTGGATTTTTTTTGAGAAAATGTTTGAGATAGCCATTCTAATGCTAAACAGTATCAGATGTCTATAGATGATAAAGAACAAAAAAGGTCTATTGAATAACTTGACTTTCAGTGCATTGTTGAGTGGCTTATTCTCACCATTATCAGACTTCAAAAGGGCTAGAAAGCCAAATAAAAGGTATAAATTAGTTTCAAGCACCACAGGACTTGGTTATAGTCAGTTGGTCAAACTGGAATATGCCACATCTTAACCTGAAAAAGTGTCACAATTGCTGTCAAAGCAAAAATTTCAATGGACAAAGTTAAACATGAAGGAGTAGTTTATAAAAAGCTATTAAAACAGCAGAGAGAGATCAGAACACAGTCTGAATTCAACTGCGCTGAAGGCTGGAAAGTTTCTGAGAGGTGGGATGAGGATCCTAGGCCATTTGTGTTTGCTAATTGGCCTTAAGTAACTAAGAAAAGAGAAGGAAAGGAGTTCTGTGATTAGAACATGTGCATTCAGTAAGAGTCAAGGTGAAAAGGAGGTCATACAAGGCAAACAGAATCTTAAAGTTTAGTCTAGCCATCTGGGTCAGTCGTTGGACACCATACTATCACTAGCCCAGGAATGGGCCAAAAGTCTGAGTTAGTTAATCTACTAGAAGGGTCCAGGAAGAGTGGCTTCCACACGGTTCCCTCTCGCAAAGTGATAGACACACAGGTCAGTTTTTGGCTGGAGTCACCGGGCTGGTAATGAACTGGTATCCTCTGTAGCAGAAACAGTTCTTTTCTTTGGGTCCAGTCTGTTATGGAGGATGTGTTTTCATGCGTGTTATAATGATGGATCTAGGCAGCAATAGTGGCAATCTGAGTGGTATGGCTTCAGTCAGCAGCATGATTCTAATGGGTCTAATCAGGGAACACAGCCGAACTGTGAGCATGTACATAAGCGGCGCAGGCAGTTCAATCAGCACCATGATTTGTTTCAATCATTCATGGCCCCAGAAGTATTGCTCTATCCTGACAGTCAGTAGCATTCCAAGTAGTAGACCAAAAAGCTAAGCCATCATCAACAGTTTAAGAGTCGACACAAACATAAAAAGGTTCATTGATGTGACTATTGGATTGTGCTATGAGAAAAGTCTTGAGTTATTCTGACTGAGCAGAATAAGCATGTCAATTTTCAGTTCTGAATTGCTTGCATTAGGTTGAACTACAGCAGCAGAGTAGACACCACTGGGATTCAGTTTAGCTGAAATGTCAGTGAAACAGCCTAGGCATTTAGAGAAACCTCAGTAAATTGAGAGCCCCAGTGAGCCAGTGTCTTTGCTTCAGTAGGTGGAATAGGAAATAAAGTTTGTCCCAGAGGGAAAGCTGGTTTTTTTCCTGTCATTATTGTTGTTTTCCGAAAAAAATGCAAAGCTAAGGTGCTGCTAGGCCAGGCTGTCTGTGTTCTCAATTACTATTTCCACTTGACAACTGAGTCTTGTTAGTCATTTAGTCTAAGTGAACCCACACCAAACTAGAATATCAGGCCAGATCATCACAGGCTTCCATGGATCAGGTATACAGATTCAACTTAGGGCCAGTAAAACAAATCGCTGCTTTAGAAAATGGGTTGAGCTGACAGCTGTATCTGACAGCTGTATCTGGAAGGCAACAAGTCCAAAACTCAGAGGGACACATCTAGGTAGAGGGTCTCTTCCTTTGCCAAATTAGCAGTCTTAGAGAATGGTAGTTCAACAGGGTCATTGGGACAGCTGGGTCCCAAAGGTAGAGAGAATGCCACAGCTTACTGGACAGCTTCTTTGGTTCACCCAAAGAATGCTGGTTTGAGTGTTAGCTGATACAAAGGGCCAAACAGAATGCCCAGATGGGGCCCATGGTATCCCCAATCCCAAAAGAGTCAAGTAAGAGGCTGGATCTACTTTTTAGTGATTGCAGCTGGAGATCACAGTTTCCTTTAACTATAAGAGGAGATGTACAGTGTGAATATGCCTACATGGCTCTGAGAAACTCACTGGCTAAAGGCCTCTGCTTTTTGGGGATGGATTTATAAGCCACCCCTTCTGCTGTCATAGCTGTTGAGACTCATTCTCCTGACTTCGCAATCAACAGGGTAATATATACATATATATATATATATATAGAACACTTATGACTTCTGAGTCTAGAGGCACTAAAATTTTACCTATCCATTGGTGGCAATAGCAGGAGAATTTGTTACTATAACATTCCTCTACTTTTGGCTCTTTTTGACAGGGAGAAGGCCTTCTGACACTTTTGGCCCAGAGATATACAAGCATCAAACACATCAATTCCTTGTGTACATTCAAATGAGGAAGAATCAGTCTAAAGGATTCCACCTATGAAATTATCTTAATTTCTTTTCCACCGCCAACTTCGCTGAAAACACAGAATTGAAATGGAATGCCTCCTCTTTCCACGGTAGAATGGTGACTAGATTGCCTCTGTCTAAATGGACCAGGTAAAGGTTGGAGTCCCTCCCCTCCCCAAAGCTACCCAGAACACCTGAAGACGAGTATTTGGTTACTGGCCTCCCTGAGGACAGGATAGCCACTGTCCTCTCTGAATCACCCTTTCCCTTAGAGCAGCTGAGGCCATGGTAGAGGGTGAGGGGATTGTGCGAAAGGGCAGAGTAGACAGGGTATGAAAAGAGAGTGACTACACGTAAAATGCACATTCTCTTTTGTTCCAGTAACCACCCACTCAACCAGAAAACAAACTTCCAGTGTTTTTCTTTTTTGTTCTATGCAAAGCTTTGTACTGGATAGCACAGTCCTCGCTGGTGATTCCATTTATTTCAGAGTAGAGAACTCTTGGTCTGGCAGCCATAATTGCACTGTCTTTGGGTCTAGCTGTGCTGCTTTTAGCCCCATTGTCTCTTGTCATAATAAAAGCCCTTCCTCAGACTGCACAGAGGGGAATGAGTGGCAATCAAGGCACCGTTGTGGCAATTTGTTTTTATCCTACCCCTCACTGCTCAGCCTCAAACATTTGTGAATAGGAATGACAGTGAGGGGCTCTACACCCATGCCCCCACCCTTGCCCACAGGTTGGGTTAGTGTATGCCAGAGAATTTTCTTTTAACCCCTAACATACTCATGGAACCTTTGTCTTTCCTCTTCCGGAAAGCCACATCTCTTTAGCATGCAATACTCATTCCCATAACTGTTCGGAATTGCGAAGCATTTGAGATTTTATCTTGCTTGGCAGTTAATGAGTCTGTCTGCTACAGTTTCATGGATTTGGGGAGAAGAAACAAGACTTCTAGGTCAGAGATAAAGGATTCATGAAGTGACACAAATTAGCACATAGTCATGCTTATACACTTAATGGGTTGTATTACATAATAGGAGCCCTGACTTTAGGGGACCTGAATCTGTTCTATTGAGTAGTATACACACCTGCCTTTATTCCAGAAGAACACATATCCTGTCTTTCAAGGCTGTTTACTATACAAACTATAAAAAACGTCTGGAACAAAGGACAGTCCATGCTTCTGCTTGGAAGACATGCTGAAATGTCAGAGGCCCATGGAGAATGGTTTCCCAACAATATCGCAGTAAGTATAACATATATAAGCTTTTGAACTAACCTGAAAAATTGTGGTTATAAATTTTAATGATATGCTTTTTTTCAGTCCTGATTTCCAGATTATCAAATGTATGACAACTTCATAAAAAACATAGAATTCCCCTTTATTTGCTAATTATAGCCCTTCTATTTGTATTCCTAAAAATCTGTTAAACAATCCCAAGATGCTCCAAAGTCTTTTATTTTAATGAATGGTATTTTATTCATATATACTGTTGAATATTAATTTTTAGTTATAATTTACTACAGGTGCTTTTCCTTTGCAAATTGGATGATGCTGTGTAAATCCCCATGTGGGTTCCATAAACATTCCATGGTAACTTTGCTACTTTTTAAACTCCATTTTCTTCCTTTGAGGTGACTCGTCTAGGCCTCTAACGAGCTCTAACTTGATTTATTTTCACCTTCATTAATTTACAGCTTGTGTGTAGTGCAATTGCAACATAAAAGGGAATAGCTATATTTAATTAAAGCAACATTATTACCAGGATATCGTTTACTCTGTGCTTACTTATGAAAGTCTTAGGAATAATAACATGTGATAATGTTAATTATGGTGGTCTCTCTTAATTTTTCAAAGATAGTGATAGAAGTATTCATGTAGGAAGGCAGTCACTTTGGCCATTTTTCCAAACTTCGAGAGACATTCTCAGTGACATATCAGTTAGGTACAATGCCATGCTGTGGCAATCTGCTGGTGAGAGAGCTCCAACACACACTTGTGAAAGAGAACATGGAACAGAGCTAATAGAATCTCTTAGGGGGCAAACCAGAAAGCACTTCACAATGGGAAAAAAAACACCTCCTGGCACTCATCAATATTTTTCCAATGACAATTTATATGGAATCTTGACTACCATAATATTTTAGAACAAACAACACAAAACACCTGGGAAATGCTGTTTTATAGCAGGTGGGAGGCCCTTTTCCTCCTTTATCGACAAAGAATTTATATCCTTGTGTTAAATGTATTTGGTAGAAGCACAGAAATAAGCTCTCGTTATCCTATTGTTCTGCATTGATACATTCTCTCCATTTGATCCTTGGAAATTCTTTTTAGAATTAGTCATAGTATTGAACAAATTTCTGTGTTTTTTTACTATTGATTTGTTCACTTCTATTCTATTCTATTCTTTATTTAACATTGCAATGAGAAATTATGGAAGATAATTAATGATTGCTAATTTTTCAATGTACTAATTCTCAACTCCATTATTCTATATTTTTAAATAATTTAAAACAAAATTGTTTTATAATTTTAGGAGTTTCTTAGTAGCCTTTGAGAATGGCTCTTCTGGGTATCACAGAAAGAGGGTTATATACCATTGCACTGGGATTCGACGCCACAAACACCTGCCATCAGCAAGCACATTTAAGTTTCCAAATGAAAGTTTCCCTTGGAAACAGCCTTAAGGCATATAGATTAGATATATTAAATGTACATCAAATGTAGTCCCCAATCACCATGTTGATTTCTACTGGGGCAGAAGCATAGCCAACACAAGCATTTGTTCAAGGTCACTCCTCTTTAAGATTGGGAAATGGGATTTAAGATTCTGGTCCCTTGTTCTCTAGCCTGCTGTTCTGCCTGCTGAGTCGAACTGTCTTCCAGCTGTTCTTCTGTTACCATGTGCCTCCAGAACAGTTAGTAGTTCCCCAAGGTTCTTTGCTTTACATACCAAACAATCAAAGAAAAATCTCTCTGTCTATGGAAGAAAATGAATTCTGACCCCCTAGAGAATATTGTGTTGATGCTAATTTCTCAGGTCATATATTTACGCAGAAGAATGTCTCAACCACAGAGTATAGTGGATGACATTTGCTAATGAATGAAATTTGTAGCATCATCACATTCAGACAAGTCTTAGATTGAATTCAGATCTGTCACTCAAATCTGTTTACCTTTAAACACATCTTTTATTCCTGAAGACCCAGTTTTACTCTTCTAGAAAATATAATGAGAATAACTGGACATTATACAGATGCATTACAAAAGTACAGTTAACTCAACGAATATATTTTTGTTGACTTTGTGCCTCCTGTTCTAAAAATGATGAAGTTGTTAGTTTGGATTATTACTATTGTTTTCTTCAGGAGACATTCCTTTTAGATTTTCAGGCAATTTAGTATATTTTTAGTGGGAAGGAATTTAAAAAAGTTAATTCAAAGTGGTCTTAAAAGTCAATAAATTTATGTCACAAAATAAGAGTTACAGAAAAGGACCAGCGCTTAAGATGTTTAATTTCATACCTGAATGAAGTTGTCAATATCTCAGGTTCTGTACACTTTTGCCCTCTGCTATTTCCTTCCTTTCTGTGAGTTCAAGTTGGCTTCAGCAGTTCCAGGGGTACATCCATACTTGAAAATTACCTGTCTGTCTGTTTTAAGATTGAGAAGACCTTTTCCCACATGCCACCCACTGATATGCCCTTCTGTCACATTATTGAATTGAGTCATAGGTTTGTGCCTAATGTAATAACTGACAAGAGAAAGAACTACCATATCTGACATATATCTTCTTGTCCCATCTATACCTCTTCCTTCCCCCAACCTTGGAGTACAACCAGCTGTCAGTGAAGCACATGCAAATGAAGAAGAAGGTAAATACCTGAAAAAAATTAGAGTTGTATTAGGAGAAAGAAAGGGCAGGCCAATATTGGAATACAACCAAGAAATTTTGCTACAGTGAAAAACAAGACAGTAATTCTTGAGATGCAGTTGATACAACAGGAGGTAAGCTTGGCAGTAAGATTTCCATGAAGGGGCTCAGTTTTTTCAGTTTAAAAATTAGGTCAGAATAGGTGAACTTTTCCCTATTCCTCCTGTTACATAAAACTAAAAATTCTGGCCATTATATACAAAACAAGAAGATATGAAGACTCTTAAAGGTGAAGAGAGGAAGGCGGATAGGCTAGCAAACTTGACTTGAAAAAATGACATGGAGTTATCTGGGTTTTTTTTTTTGGTTGGTTGGTTGTTTACTTGTGGTGTGTGTGTATGTGTATGTGTGTATTTTAACATCATGTACTCAATACATGGAGCTGAAGCCTTGCAAATGCCAATGAATCAAATTGGGGTGGAGGTTGTAGGGTGGCAAATCTGCTCTCTCTAGCCACAGGACCAGGTAAGCAGGAGGGCTAGCAAGACAGACATGATTTATATAATAAACACCTTATTACAGATAAATGCCACAGGGAAAGCTTTGGTCTCATCCCTACCCACGGCAGCCATGACCTACTGGAGGGTCCATAATTCCACCCTTGCAAGGGTGGAATAAGGTGCTTCCATATTCCTACCAGGGTGGTATCACACAGTACCTAGTTAGGAGCTGAGACTTCATGTCTCCTGGATGGTAAGGAATCCACTCCCTCTCACAGTGTCACTGGATACCAAATGGGGATCCAAAACTTTCATTCTTACTGGCCAGTAACTAGGTGCCTCTTCTCTTTGTCACTGCAATATTGTCAGGTGGAGACTCAGGCCTTACCTTTTACCATTGTCTGAAAATAATAAAACAAACCCACCATGGTATGAATGCACATCACCTATTGAGCCAGAATTGCCATCCCTACCCAGTATAAATGGGGAGACCAAATGGGAAACTTACCTCTACCTGGTAGTAATGAGGGAGAGTTGTGTTAGCAAAAGCTAAGTAAGCAGAAATTTAAATATGATCCACTCAAAGAGAACTAAACATTGCATCTTATTAAAAAATTAACATAAAATGGATTGTAGACTTAAATGTAGAACATGAAACTGTAATACTTTTAGAGAGACAAGTGAAAAAAATCTTTTGATTATAAGACTAGGCAAAGTGTTCTTGGACTTGACATCAAAAGCACAATTCATAAAGAGAAAAATTGATTAATAGGACTCCATCAAAATTAAAAACTTATGCTTCATGAAAGACCCTGTTAAAAGAGTGAAGACTCTAGAGTGATGGATGATATTTACAAATTTCATATCTGACAATATATTCATATCTAGAATATATAAAGAACTCCCAGAACTCAACAGTAAAAAAGAGCAAACAATCCAGTTAGAACATGGACAAAGGTCATCAAGATATATATTTCACTGAAGAATACATATAGGTAGAAAATAAGCACATAAAATATATACATCATTAGCCATTAGGAAATGCAAATGAACACCATAATCAGATAAAGGTACATATCTATAAAGGTGGTTAAAATTACTGAATAATAAATAGTGACAACACTAGATGCTGTTTAGGATGTGGAGAAAGTGGATCATGCCTATATGGGACTGGTGGCGAAGCCACGTGTGCCACAGCCACTTTGGAAAATGAAACATGCTACTTTAAAAAATGAAATATATGATACCCACATTTATGGGACTTATCCTAGAAAAACAGAAATGATCTCCAATCAAAACCAATGCATGAATGTCGAGAGCAACTTTTTCTTTGTAACAGCCAAAAACTAGAAACAACACATATATTCTTCAACAGGTAGATGGTTAAACAAACTGCTGTTCACCTCCACCAAGGGATAATTACTGGTAAAGGGGAATGACACAACTCCACACCAGGAAGACAAACAATCCAATTAAAAAATGGACAAAGGACACACATAGACACTTTCTCAAAGAGGAAATACAAATGACAAAGAGGCATATAAAAATGCTCAATATCACTAATCATCAGAGAGATGAAAATCAGAACCACAATGGGATATTATCTCACACCTGTCAGAATAACTATCACCAGATAAATCTGTGGGGGCGACTACTCTCGAGAGTCCCCCCAGTGCCACAGACATGTGTGAATGAGTAAATATGGCCATGACAAGATGAGATCTGTTTGGGGAGGAGGAGGAGTGGGCTGTGGCCAGTTTCTCTGGGGAGACAAAGGCCAGCAGCGGCCAGTTTCTCTGAGGAGAAAAAGGCCCCGAGCACCCTCTTCCATAGCCTTTTATTGGGTTGTAATACACAGGAATACAGGGTGACAAGGATCAAACAGTAGATAACATTACAAAGAGATCTGAGGGCTTACTATGAGTCAGTGTCTGTCAGAAAGAGAGTTGCAGAAACTTTGGGAGACATACTCATTTCCTCTCGGACCCTTATATGAATGAAAGCACTCTTAGCAGAGCAGATTTCACAGGTTAATCAGCAAGTCTTTGTGGTGCCAGATTTTTCCCCAGGACACGCTCTGACCAGGCAAGGAGCTGCACCTCTCCCCAACAGGTATTCAGGCTTAAGGGGATTGGAGCCAGGAAGTGCTTCTCCCAGAGAACATGGGGGCTCTGGCTTTGACAAAGCCAGGGGTGGGGACAAGAGTCCATTGCTCCTTATTACAGTCCCCCAGTCCTTCCATGAAGGCCTCCCAAGTGATCGAGTCTGGCTTAGGTTGCCCCCTACTGTGAGGGGTCTTACCCGTCATTGACTTCCAACCAAGCTCTGGGGGCAGGGAGAGGAACTGAGGCAGTGTTTGCTACTAGAGACAGGTTTTGTCTCCTGCTGCTGGCATTCCAAAGGTTGTCTCTCGCCCATAGCCACAAGGGGTAGAGATACAATTCCTAAAATCAGGCAGAGTGGTCTACAACATAAATCAACAAACAAGTGCTGGTGAGAATGTGAAGAAAAGGGAACACTTGTGCACTGTTGATGGGAATGAAGACTGGTGCAGCCACTATGGAAAGTGGTATGGAGATACCTCAAAAAATTAAAAATGGAACTTCTTTTTGATCCACTGATCAGACTGCTGGGAATAAATCTTAAGAATTCCAAAACACTAGTTCTAAAGAATATATGCACCCCTGTATTCATAGCAGCATTGTTTACAATAGCCAAGACCTGGAAATAGTTGAAATGTTCATCAGTAGGCGAGTGGATAAAAAAGCAGTGGGACATATATACAAAGGAATACCATGTGCCATAAAAAAGAAAAAAACCTCTTACCTTTTGTGACCATGGGAATGGACTTGGAAATTATTATGCAAAGTGAAGTAAGCCAGTCAGGGAAAGACAAATACCAGAGATCATAGATCTCTCTCATATATTGAATCTTATGAACAAAATAAAATGATGCATAAAATAGAAACAGAGGCATGAATACATGGAACATACTGGCAACTGCTAGAGGGGTGAGTGGACTGGATGAAAGAAGGTGAAGTGATTAGCCAAAGAATATACATGCATAACCATGGACACAGACAATAGTACGATGACGACAGAGGGAAGAGGCGGGGAGAGTTGGCTGGAGGATGGCAAAAGGGGAAAAATGGGGACATCTGTAATAGTGTAAACAATAGTCTTTTAAAAAATGAATGATTTTTTTGGTACATGTAATAATTTGAATGAATCTCCAGATAATTACAGTGGTTTTCAAAGAGCCAGTGCAAAGTTTCCATACTGTAAGATTTCATTTCTATAACGTTTTTGAAATGACAAAATTATGGACCTGTGGTACAGTTTAATGGTTGCCAGGTATTAATGTGTGTGGGGGGCTGGAGAGACTTGAATGTGTGTACAAATGAGCAATGTAAGGGATACCTGTAGCAGTGAAAATATTCTGGGTTTTTTTATTGCATTAACATCAGAATCCTGATTGTTATCGTATTAATTTCAGGGCCCTGGCTTTGTATTACAGGGTTACAAAATCTTACAATGGGGGAAACCAGGTGAGATCTCTCTGTATTATTTCTGATAACTGTATGTGAATTTATCTCAACTTTTAAAAATTATTAAAATATATTTTAGCTCTCATAGAAAAATAAAGTAATATGACAATAGAAATTTATTTACAGGGCTATGCTATCTGGAATGTCAGAGAAATGAAGTGAAAGATATAAACATTGGATTCAAATGTTAGTATTTGTGTAATTATAAAAACTAGATGCAATCAGAATGATGGATACAGGAATTTGTTTTAGGAGCATCACTAACTGGTGGAAGACATGAGAAGACATTGATAAAATAGCTGATGAGAAGGAATTATTAGTGCATTAGGATCTAAAATTTGAATCAATAATCTGTGAGATTAAAAAAGACAAAGACAATTTAAGAAATATCAGGAAGCAAGAAAACACATATTCAGCAATGGATTCTAGCCAACAACACAATACAGTCTCTTTCCAATTCTCTTTAGATTGTGTGACATGGAAATTGAAATCTTATAACACAATAAAAATGGAGACCAATTATACTGCATAATATCAGTATGTGTATGAAATATCCTAGCAATAAAGGGTAGAATTAGCTGAATTTGAAAAACCAAACCAACAAATCACACAATTCCACCCATTAAGAACTCAAACTCTGTAGAATTCAACTTATTGGATGGAGCATGATGAGAAATAAAAGATCTATCTATTAGATCTATCTATTGCTTTATTGATCTATAGATTTATAGAACTATTGTCTGTCTATGATCTATTTATTTATCTTTATCTCTATAATTAAGTGTTCATGTCTCAGAGACTCAAAGTTTATACCAACAAGCATCCAACCATCTATCCATCCTTCTGTTTTGTGGATGCTTACCAGTGACATATTTATCTTCCCACATATTTTTGGATAAGTACCTCCATGGATGGTAACATGCAGATATCATCATCTAAGGGAGTGTGTGTGTGTGCACACACATGTACTAAACACTGTATCACAATGAAAAAGCACAAAATATCAGGAATAGACAGAACTGTAATTTCATATGTCATTGGAATTATAGTTTTTTTGGATATAATTGGTGCTCCATTTAAGGATGGGTGAGAAGATATTTATCTTCTTACAACAGAGCCACACTAAATAAATGACTGTTAGATATTAGATATGGCTAAACACTTTTTGCTACCTCTGACTTGAAATAGAAAAGGGGTATTCATTATGTCCAGTGAAAGTGAATTGAACCAGGAGAAACCTATAAACCTCCACCATCAAATAGTATGTCTGGTTAGAAATGCCATGATTTCCTGCAGCAGAAAGACAATTGAGTTGGAGTTTGTCGGCGCACTCAAGATGACTTCAGAGAAATGGGAGAAAATCACATTGAAAACTCAGAATGAGAGAAAAAAAGAACTAAAAAAAAATAAGGTCCTACAAAATCTAGATTTTTTTTAAGAAAAACTGGTACTTGATATAAGTAAGGAAATACATGAGGAATTACAAGAATGAAGTAGACTGAACTAGATAGATAACATAATATTTTATAAAGTGAAATGAATATAATACAAAATGAAATTAGGAAACTACAATAATAAAATTCAAATGGGGTATAATAAATAGTAGAATACTCCCTGCAGAACACTGAAGCAATGATGCAGAGTGAAAAAGTGGAAAAAGTCAAAAAACAAAGTGATACAAATTCTAAGGTAGAAGATTTCTAGAAAAGGAATCTGGAAGAGAGATTAATGTAACTGATGTCTATGAAGAACTGTTAGGATAATTTTACCAGAAATAACAAATATAAAAGCTGTAGGAAATCTAAGCCAATATATTATCAGGTATTCACATTTAAATGGCTGATTGGATTCCACAACAATAAGTATGAGAAAAAAGTTGTCACATGACATTTTTAAATGTGTTCAGTTAAAATGTGTAAATTAAGTTCAAACAAAGGACTAATAAAGACAAATAGAAGGAAGGGGTAAACTCCTATGATATCCAGCCTCCACGATGTCCCTCGACAATCTCCACCTTCTGGTACTAACATGCTTTTTTTTTAAAATATTTTATTTATTTATCTTTGGAGGGGAAGGGAAGGAGAGAGGGAGAGAAACATGAATGTGTGGTTGCCTCTCGTGTGTCCCCTGCTGGGAACTGGCCTGCAACCCAGGCATGTGCCCTGAGTGGGAATCGAACTGCGATACTCTGGTTCGCAGGCCCGCACTCAATCCACTGAGCTACGCCAGCCAGGGCAGTCCCCCTCCATTTCACCAGAGATCAGTTATGTCTGAGATAAGATAATAAAATATTTTATTTTTCATTTTGGAATCTCTCTCTCTCTCTCTCCCCACCTCCCTTTCTCTCCCTCAACTGGAAGCAACTACCATTTGCAAACAGTCCAATAGAGTGGCCCATGTGGTGATAAACGAAAGCCCTAAGTTCAACAGCCAGAAAGGAACTGCGAATTCAGTGACAATGACACAGAGTCGCATGCCTATCCTCCAGCTCAAACTGAGTCTTGAGAAGAATGTAACCCTGGCTGACAGGCAACTTGACTTCATCCTCATGAGAGTCACAAGCCAAAACCAATCAGCTAAGTCTCTCCTGAATTCTTACCTCTCAGATGTGTGTGAGATAAGAAATGTGCATTGATTTTTAGATTGTTCTTAATTTCAATGTCTCTGGTTATATTGTGTTTGCTTTTTTCTTTTGTTGATTATGTTCCAGTTAAAGGTGGCTGGGGGGGCAGTGGGGAGAAGGGTTTTCAGGAACTACTATGAAGGACACATGGACAAAACCAAAGGGGGGAGGGTGAAAGCAAGGGAGGGAGGAGGGGGAAAGCAAGGGAGGGAGATGGGTTGGCTGGGGTCGGAAGAAAGTGGTGGAGAGAAAATGCAAACAACTGTAATTGAACAACAATAAAGTAATTTAAAAAATTAAGGAAATAAAACAAATTGGGAAATAAAAAAAGAAATATCTGTTGATTTAAGATGTTGATTATGGGGTAATGTGTTATGTAGCAATAGATATCTAATGCACTCCCCAATTGCCTTTTATAAATATAGCATTATCACTAGGATGAAAATCTAAGACAAGCAAATTTTTTAGCAACCAGGTTCAACTAATTATATAACTACAAAAAAATTAATCAAATATTGCACAATGAAATGCATTACTAATTACATCATAAAGCATGATCATATAGAGTAAATAAAGATCATATAGACTAAACAATTCAAAATTACAAGTTTGTAATCAATGTTAATCATAATTATTTTAAGAAGAAAAATGGTTATGTTGATAAATATTTAATGAATGCTAAAATTTCACAAGCATCTCTGGTGTAATAGAAACTCAGTATAAATTAGAGAAACATTTTCTAAACAACATACTATATGTTTATAATATTTTGCAACAACAGCTGCATCTGCATCATATTCCCCAACAACTCAGTGGAGATATTTCCACAAAAGTTAAGGAAAATAAAAGATTATTTTGTTATCATTATTATTTAAAAATATTCCAGATAGTCTTTTTAGTGAAATAAAAAAATACAATTATATTTTAAAGAATTTTCTAACAAGCTCTTAGCAGAAAAAGGTTACTAGATGCCACACACTGTCATAAGTGGATTATAAATACTAATATATTTGATTCTCACAACAGTGGTATGAAATAGATAACTGCTGGGAAACCCTCATTTTACAGATTGCAAAAATCAGGAAAGTTGAACAAATCATCCAAGTTCGTACAGTTAGCACGTGGTGGATCCTTCCTTCAGAGTAGGTATTGAAAATTTAACATGTTACAATAATGGGGACATATTTAAAATAAATGACAAAATTAGGAGACAATTTAAAATTTTTTTATTTCAATTACAGTTGACCTACAATATTATATTAGTTTCAGGTGCATTATATAATGATTAGATAGTTATATACCTTATAAGTGACCGCTCAGGAAGTCTAATAGCATCTGTTTGACACCACGCATAGTTATTACAATGTTATTGACTATGTCCTCCATGCTGTTTTGCATCCTCTTGACTATTTTTATAAACTGGCAATTTGTACTTCTTAATCCCTTTCATCTTTATCACACATTTCTCTCTCTCAACCTCCCTCTCATGTGGCCACCATCAATTTATTCTTTGTGTCTGTGAGTTTGATTCTGTATTTATTTTGTTTTTTTAGATTCCACACATAAGTAAAATTATATGGTATTTGCTTTTTCTGTCTGATGTTTTCACTTATAATACCCTCTTGGTCCATACATATTGATAAGGTTTAATTTCCAAAATACATAAGAAACTCATATATGATAACACACACACACAAAAGCCCTCAGATTAAATAATGAGTAGAGGACATGAATAGGCATTTCTCCAAAGAGAGACTGTTTTTTTTAATGAGAAGGATATATGCTCCAGGAAAGAGTGCACATAGTTAAGGAAAACAGAGATGAAAATCTCCTGACAGCTCCTTTGAAGCAGGCACAAAGAGCAGTCAGTGTGGATCACAGCAGAAGATGGAAGGCTGCTCCAGAGAGGAGACTGAGAATAAACTCAGTCTGTAGAAGATGCTGTGAATCAGGAGATAGAGAACAAAGCGCCTGATTCTTCATTCAACTGGGGGGAAAATAGAAAAGAAAACAGGAAATACAGAAATCTGTCTAAAAGTTATGGTGTAACATACAATAGGTACAAATAGAAATGAAATGGAAAATTCTCAAAAATAAAGTTATGGTACAAACTTAGGCAAACTAAATACTAGCATGGTTTTAAGCAATTAAAGTCAAAACCTTGAAGTAAGAAGACTTTTAATTCTAGAATAACACAGGAGAAGGAAATATTATTCTAGCATGCTTGCCTGGGCAATATAGTTATTGTACCTATATTAATTTACAATAGCCAAGTGCTGGAAGCAACCTAGGTGCCTATCAGTAAATGAATGGATCCAAAAACTATGGTACGTTTACACAATGGAATTCTATGCAGCAGAAAGAAGGAGCTCCTACCTCTTGCAACAGCATGGGTGGAACTGGAAAGCATTATGCTCACCAGGTGGTAAAACACAAATACCATATGATCTCACCTTTAACAGGAACCTAAACAACAAAACAAACAAGCAAGCCAAATATAACCAAAGACACTGAAAGAGAGAACAGGTTGGCAGTGTCCAGAGGGAAGAGGGAGGGAATTTCAGGGGAAAAGGGATTTACAAGAACTAGTATAAAGAACACATGGACAAAAACTAAGGGGGGTGGGAATGGGAGGGAGGTGGGGAGCAGGGGGGGTGAGCTGGGATGGGAGTAAAAGAAAACTCTACTTGAACAAAAATTAAATAAATACATTTCAATTTAAAAAAATTATAAATAAATAAATAGTTTTTTAAAAAATATAATAATATAGCTACTGCGTATTGGTCTCATGGAAGCATGGATGACATTATTGTGATAGTTAAGTACAAAGTAAAAGAATAGATATATAGGTCAACATGCTTAGCAAATTTGTAAAAGTAAGATTGGAACTGTCAGAAAGTGGGAGTTAAAAGGAGAGTGAGAAATGGAAGAGAGCTTCTGAGTGTTAATGTTCTCATTTTACCTGAAAAGGAGTTGAGATACTGAATAAAATTTGCTGGAAAAAATAAATAGAAGAAGAAAGCTTATTATTTAAATGAACAAATGTCACCAATCAATGGAAGTAAAAATAATACTATAACTATGAATCTTTAAGATGAGGAAGAAGGAAGAAATGGGAAAATGTGGAGACCTAAACAGCCACTCATCAAATGGGACAAGAGTAATTATGAATAAAGAATAAAGCTGCTGAATAAGGACATGGAGGGATGAATAGCATATGTAGACTTAGAGTGGTACCAATAAGAATCAAAATGCATAAAAACTTGACTGGTGTTTCTTCAAGGAGAGTGGATTATGCCCAGATAAATGAAGCAAACTTCAAAAACGCCATAAATAGCAATAATGTACATTGGAGAATAACATCCAACATATGAGAGATATGTCTTACTAGTCTTAACATGTGAAAAAATTCTTACTATAATAAAAATAGCAATAGTATAGGTAAGTAAATTTGAAAATAAATATAAATTACACATGGACATGAAATTGCTCAACCTCACAAATTTTTAAAACTGCAACAAATAGAATTTTTATTCTAACATTTTATAAAGATGAAAATAATTAAAAACCAGTTTATCAAGCCATAAAGATTAATGAACATCCTCATTTTAAATTGGGAATGTAAACTGGTGAAAGTTCCAGAAATCAGTATGGAACATGAATCAAAAACCTTAATCTGCATGCCCATTGGTACAGCTATTGAATTTCTTTGAGTTGGTCCTCAGGGTAGAATTATTCACATGAAAAGAGTTCATCTATCAGAATGGTTCCAGCTACAAACCTTATATCATAAATTTGGCAACTATGTAAACATGCTGAAATTAGGTAAATAAATTATAGTTCATCCATAAAATGCAAATTAGTCATTAAGAATTTCAGTGTAAAAAATTTAAGTATATAAAACATGTTCATGATTCTTGTTACAACACAAGCAGACTGTAAAATGATATGCTTTTTATATTCCTCTAATTTATTTTTGTGTGTGTTTTTTTGGGAGAAAAAATAGAATAAATTACAAAGTAAATGTATTTAAAATGGCTATTTGGAAGTTGAAAATGTGCTGGATTTATTCCTTCCAAATTGTCTAAAGTGAACAAAAGAACAAATATGCCCCTGGAAAAATTAAATATAAAATAAAATTTTCTAAGAAAATTAATTTAAGAATTTCTTTTCATATGAGGAAGGGAAAAAACAACCTCAGTTAAAAAGATTTTGGTTTTGCTGATTGTTTCTTCAGTAACAAAATAAAAACACGTTTGCCTTTTTCAGAATGCAGAGGAATTATTATGCTTATACCTGGGGAAATTAATATCAGTCATGAACTATCTTGGCTCTGTCTGTAATAAATTATTTGGAAAAGTATGAGTCTTAATGACAAGTATTTTCATTTTTCAATATTAGTAAAATATTGTTACTGCTGTGTGTTTAATTCAGATATATAGAGACAGGTGCATATAGGACAAAGCAGTGGGTGAAAGACAATAAAGTATAGTCTTGTCTTTTATGGAAAAATACATTTTTGGTTTTGATTCATTGGATTTGAATCACAAAAAGAGCTCAAACAGCACCAAGCAGGATTCTGGAGTAAAATAGGTAGCTGTCTTGGAAGTTCTAGATTCAGGACCGTCCCTAAGTTCTGAGATGCACTGAAGAATGATAGGCCACCACTGCCCCAGAACCGCGGACATAATATGAAGTAATATTTATGTTTATTCTGCTCCCCTCATCCAACCCGCAGACCAGCAGGAAAAAAGAAACAGCCTCCTGACACCACATCTCCAAGACTTCCCTCCCAAGCTATGAAACCCCAGTGCTGGACATTTGCAAACAAGCAGAATGTACCACACTTCTTTACCTTTTGTTTTTCTTATTTTGATTTGGCATGCCATGTTTGTATCTGCTCTTTTCTCCACTTTTTGTCTATGCTTTTTTTGGACCTCACGGTTCCCAAATACTTCATTCTCTTACAATATTTCATATGCCTCCTCTGGATTCTTTTTAAATTTGAAAATTTTCATTGACTACTTCCTACCTCTCCTTAGCTCATCCTTGGCTTTCTTCTCAAGATACAGAGAATCATGACTTCATGTGTTCCAGTGTCCACCTTTTCCATTCCTGCCTGCACCATGACAGTTCGGTGCTGGAAGAAAAGAGGGCAGGCAATTAGGAAGACTGGGATCACTGGTAAGGGTAAACATTACAACTGCTTACACAAGCTAAGGCAACACTAATTCTGCTACAGTACTTCCATACTTCCCTACTCAGCTCACTCTGCCATCTCCTGCACATACATAATACACGTTATAAATCTCCTTCAGACTTGTCTTATTTCTAGTACTCTGTGTTCTCTCTGTAGTGTCCCTCTTCCACTCTTCCACTCTTAACATCAGCCTCAACAGATGACCTCATGTACAATGTTTCTACAAAAATCAGTAATAATAATAATAATAATTGATCAGTAAGGATCTTCCTTATCTTTTATTAAAGAAGAGGAAATTGCCCCCTTACACTCTGCTGACAATCTCTTTCACCTATTCTGCTTTACCTTCATGAGCCCTGCTCACAATTTTCTTATTATTAATTCTATATTATTATATTGCCTATTTATTCGTAATTCAATAATTTATTAATTGACTATTGAGTACCTGTTATACGCCAGTATCTATTCTGGAATCTTCCTCCTTAGCATTTAAACATGCAGAATAATCTCTCATGTAATATTTTCCCTTAAACCCGCATCCTCTCAAGCTACTCTCTCTTTTGTCCTTACAACAAGGATTCAAAAGAATTGTCTATTGCTTTCAAAACACATTATTTCACAAAGATATGTTTCTTCCAGCTGAAAAAAGTGTATCATTCTACCAGGCTAAGACTTATTTATCTCTAAGTGTTGGGCAACCTAACTCTCTAAGTTAGGTTGGCAACCTAATGCTAGTCCCAGAGGAGCTCATTCCCATGAAACCATTGTTTCAGTATCAAGGGAACTCACAAGCAAGTCCCTTCTGTGCTCTGTGATTTCTATTTTAGTCACTGCATTGTTCTCTCTCTCTCCCCTACATTTCTACAGAAAATGCTTAAGTTACTTCTGCAAAGAACTGAAGTCCACCTGTTATCACAAAATTGTATCATTTGAACAACATTATCACTTAATAGGTAGTTTCCTGGACAGGATGATAGAATTTGGTAATAATTATGGATATGTTTGATTCTGAGAGCTCATTATTCTACATTTAAAAAATATTCTGTAAAATCGAGAAAGCCTTATATTTTCCTCTGCTTTGGAGTATGTTGTTCACTTTCCAGTTCAGAGGAAATAATTTTGTTGTGAGTGGAAGGAATGCAAAGCGTTGCCTGTATGAATGGGGGAAAATTTAGCAGATGCCAAGTTGCTCCATGTTTCAGAACTGCAGGATGAGTTTGCTTCCCAAATACTTGCAAAACAGTTAGACGAGACTCAGATATCTAATACTTTTTAGTATCCGGCCTACAAAGTAATACAAATGAGGGTCACATGCCACCATTTAACTTGTACACTAGAATTCAGGAGGTATGGGACACTCTACTAACAGATTAGAGCCTCAACTTTCAATACATATTGGTAGTTCTAATGTTTTCTCCTGGATGAACAAGTGTTTCCTATTTATTCAACATATAATTTAGGCATACCTGGGCAAGGTCCCTACTTGCTGGTCAGCCTCTGTGTTCTATCAGGAGCAACTACTGTTGTAGTTGCTAATATTTGTTATAGATCCTATTTCCATACCCAGAGTCCTTCATGATGCTCCATGACTTTTCTCAATACCCAATTTCTTCCATCTGTAAAGTCATTATGTACGCTGAGTCAAAAACCATAGGCGACTTCTGGGAAGTAAAAGGCATACAAGCTTCTATTTTCATATTTGATATAAGTTTTTTCATTTTACTTTAAAATGGTGAGCAGGCCTGTATCTAAATTTGTAAGAAAAGAGAAGTTAACTGGTGCACAAGGGTAACAGTAATTTTTGAAGCAAAATATGTAATAGAGCAATGCCATTGCATTTGGTCAAGATCGCTTAGGTAAAATGCAACTGCGAATAATCTTCACATCTCAGTGGACTGATTCAATATTTGTTTTTTTATGCAATCTACATTTTTGGGAATGAGGGTGAATATGGGTACAAACTCACAGTAAAAGTGGAGTTCTGAGATCTGACCAAGACATTCCCCTCAGCTTAACTAAACTTGAGACAAACTTCTTCCCGCCTCTAAATCCTTGACCTCCCTTTTCTTAGAGCATTTACTGTAGGAAGCTTGTAATTATGTTCTTGCCCTGCCCCTTTGAGATACACATCTTTTAAAAAGCTTCTTGTAGTTTTACAACTCAGGAATGTCTTTCTCAAGGACTTAAGAACAATATCTTTGAAATGGAATCATCAAAGAAGATAACACCTCTATCTCCCAGTTTCTGTGGAAGGGTAGGAGCCTAACTTTAGCAGGTACCTTGCTGCAAGTGCTAAAACTATCTCCTGCCATGAAGATAAGAGGAAGATGACTCTTCCTTTGGGTAGAGTCAATTTGCAAGCACAGATGGCCTGAGATCCCTGACTCCAGCTCTAAAAATTCTCAAGTCCTTCCTTACAGTAGAGTTTATCACAGGGTGAGCTCTGGCCCTTCACTCCTATTGCAACAGTCTCAGATAAAATCCTCCTGGCCTATTTAACTTATTCAGTGATTTTTTTTTGCTTTGAAAACTCCTTTCGATTAGTATGTAAGTAGAACCTTGAGCCATATAAATTTCACACAGATTATATCAGAGTAATTGACCAGTGACTGCTTTACATGTGCTACATCTGATTTGTCTGAATCAGCTAGTCAGTTCCCCCGGCCCCGCCCTCCCCTGACCCCCACCCCATAAAAAAAAAGTGTGCTTTCTGAGATTCTTTTATAGGCAAATTTCCTTGAGGAGTTTGAGCAGAGGGTAAGAAAGAAAACCAGACCCACCACTGATAAACATATCAAAGCTATTTAACAACACCAAGGTAATCAGCAATTTAATGGGGTGGCCTTTACTTTAGCAAAGAGGAAAAAGCCTTAGATCAGCTATTTGAAGATACTCTCCAGTGTAAAGCTCTTCACTGTCCCTGAGATTTCATTAAGATCTTGTTAAATGTGATAGTATATACGGGTCCCTGGAAGGAAATTGTGTTTGTGACAAGTGGTGACATAATGGTAGCCATGGCCAGGGAGAGTTATTGGCAGTGTTAGGTCTGTGGGGATATTGGGAGTGGTCTGGGCAATGGTCAATGGACCCAGCAGGGCGGCATACACATATGGAGTCAGGTGACACTGAGTTGCAGATCACTGAACATATTCATGTGTTAGTTTATGTGAAATAGCAAACTCTTTCTTGTTTGTAATTCCCTTGAAATATGCGATATGGATGGGGATTTTGAAGTGGGAGCTAATTCCTGCTGTCCTACTGGAGAAGTACTAATACCAAAGATCGAAGTCTGGATGATAACGAGACTTCACTTATACCTATTATCTGATGATTCTGGCTCATTTACATTAGTGCATTGTAGTTGTGAATTGAGTTACTAATTGTATACATATCTGGGGCAAGTATTTAATTCATTGCCTATAAATCTTGGTGCAGAATTAGAACAGCTGGCTACATTGACCAAAATTATCCAGATTAGCTTTCCAATTCCCCAAAATTTACAAATTCTTTTTTATGCCTATATTCATGAGGCCTAACAATGTTTAATTTTATTCAAGTCCTATACATCAGGAGAAGAGTAATAATTAAGGCATCTCTCCACTTTTTTTGTGTTTTGGGGAAATGGCTAATTGCAAAATCTCCCTTCTTGCAGTATGACTTTGATAAGATCCACATCTATTCTTCCCAAATGACTTAGATAAGACCACCTCTACTCTTCCTCAGATTCCCTTACCTGCCTCTATAAGACCTCAGGCTCCCTCCTTTACTTTGAGAGATTCCTCATTAATGAACATTTCCCTATTAGAATAGTCTGAGCGTAGATGTCTTACTGTCTAGTGCATCTTGTCTTTAGCAATCCTTTACTTGCAGAATTTAAAAAATGAAAACAATATTCAATTACCCCCAAATGTTATTAATTCTCCACCATACCTAATATTCATTTTAGAGGTGAAAGAACATAAGTATTTTCTCACTTGGAGTCAGATTATCTACAAGGAATTTGCATTTAAAGTCTCCATATTTTAAAATAATATTCAATCATATGAAAAAACATTAATGATATATTTAGAAAAGTTAATAGCAGGCAACAGAACATGCTCTGTGTGATCAAAAAATGTGCATGCATTTTCATAGACTAATAGATGCATGCAGGTACATATGCATGAAAATGTACATATATACACACATATATACATAAAGGAAAAACAAACCTAGGATGATATGTGCTTAAATGTAAACGGTGATGAGTTTGAATGCATATGTCCAATTTTTCTAACTTTATGCAAGTGAGAAGAGCAAATGATGTGGGAATATATTTGAAAATGAATTATGTATGCCATTATATCTACCACAAGTCAGTATAAATTAATGTAATTTCTTCTCTTTTACATGAGCATTAACTATTATTTCTGTACCTAATATCTATGCCTAATTACTTCAATACCTGAAGTCATGGGTAGTACTTTTTCAAAAAGAAAAGGTTTTCAATGTAATATTATTGAGAGAAGACTGAGAAACTATGTTAATGGAACTGCAGGGTTAAAAGTTACACTTTTAAGAAGCCAGATAATTATAAGGATGCAGAGAAAAGCTACATTATTTAAATCATTGCTGAGTTTGGACACCGGGAATGTTCTACATTTGGTATCTATATTCACAAGAATTGTAGTTATATTTATGTTTCTACAAATAATGATACTGAGGCTTTAAGCATTAAAGCAGAGATTTATCAAAAATATATTTTATGTTGGAATCCTTATTCAGAACTATTTGACTCACAAGTCTATGCTCTTTGTATTACATCATGCTGGTAACATCACATACTGTGGAGCTAATTAAAATAATTATGTTAGTAAATACAAACTACCAGACAATCTACAGTTTTACACTAAAATAAATAAAAACTGATTTTCATGTATTCTTTTATTACCCAAGGTATGATTTACATTGAATATTACAAAAATATTTCTGGCTATATGAAGCATTATATTTTAGATGCTTCTCCAAGAGTTCTTTGTTTTAATTATTTTCTAAAAGATTAGGTGGTTTAATAATGTTGAATTAGTCTAAACAATTTACTCCAAACAAGATACAGTGTATAAGTAACAGATATTTTAATTAGTTCTCACACTATTACATAGAAATTAACACAGAGTATATGTTGTAGGGTGAAATATTGATTTTATGTGGAACTTTACACTAGAAGAAAACTTAGTAAACCACAGACAAAAATCAATTTTTTTCCATGTACTATTTAATTCTTTTCTCTAGGGAAAGAAGTTGTTTGGGGCAAGTCTGAGCACAATATCTTTTTTTGTCACATTAGTTCTTAAATTAAATGTAGCAAACATAATATATAAAATATTTATTCCTAATATGTCAATATCTGTACTTGCATAACATGTTTTATAACAAGATTGATGAAATTAGTATTATATAAACATACTTCTTCCACCTTGGTAATTAATTTTTAAAATTAGCACTTGACTAAAATAAACTTCGAAAACCTAATATGATAAATTCTAAGAAATGCCTATGGAATGAAAACCACATCTCAAATATCTGTGGACGAAAAAAAATGTGCTCTGTCAGGTTGGTTGGGTTTAGGATCATCTTTTTAGATTAATTCAGTCAAGTAGCGTGTATGATGTACAAATGGAACCAGTGAGGTGTGGATGGGCAGGAGGCGGCCAAAGCAGTAATGTATGCAGGATGCAACATACATTAGGCTATAATTTCCTTTGACTGGATGTCTGTTCTTCACCTTCTAAAATGTGATTCAATAACCTTTCGCATGTAGAAGAAAAGTGCCAGCACTTGAAATGTGGGCAGATGAAAACTCTGCTATTTGTCTGTGACCAGATGAATTAGCCTCACTGAGAATCATTCCTGGGTGCTAAGTTATAGCTCATTTTCATTTGTTATTTTCTGACTATGTTGTGACCTATTCAGAGACTTCATGTAAACATTATTTATTGCTTTGCTGTAGATCACTCATGGGCTTAAGGGCTACATCAGAGGTTGTAAGACCTGTCTGTGTCAGTGCTATCTGCTAATGGCACCATTTAACCCAAGCTTAACATTTGTACACTCCATCATCTGAGGGGAATGATTAAATAAATTTCTTTTACACAAGGAGTACAAGCTCCTGGGCCAAACACCTCACTAGGAAATAAACCCTAACCTCTGCCCACAGACTATTTGAAGGAAATGTGAGAGCTGGGGACAGAAGCCAAATTTGAAGGGCACTTTCAAGATCATATAACTGGGCCTAGTACTTGTTCGAGGACCTATTAACACAAGTGTGAGTGGAGGGGCAAAAGTGCCGTGAGAGCTTTGCACCAAGCAGCAGGGAAGCAAACTCCTGTTGCTGACTTTTTGGCAGGACCTATTCAGCTTTTCTACTGTAGAGAAGGGTCTTGAGGTCTACCCCTCTCTTCTGTGAGTGCTTTCAAAGAGGAATATTACTAGGGTATCAAAGACAAGGAAGGATCTAGGAATTCTGTTTTCTGGCTAAGTCCACCCAGGACTTCTCTCTGGATGGAAATCTGGGCTAGAGGGCCCCCTAATGTCCTTTCCACTGGCTTTTAAAGTGCCACTGAGCTTGAACCTCAAAGGTGTGAGAAATCTTCTGATTTCATGGATTTGGAAGATTTCCAACAAAGTAATTAAGATTAAACTAAAACCACCACATTCATTTTTTTCCCTGAAAAGGAAAGTTTCACAATTTCTGACTAGGTTTAGGTATGAGAGCAGCATGTACTGGATAGGAGGAACACGGAGAAATAAAGAAGTCCTATTGTTGTCTTCAATTCATCAGTAATACCAGTGTAAAGGTAGGCGCATAGGTAGCATTTGCAGTGTGGTGAGTGCTAAGCAAAGCCTTCCTGGTAATTAATGAGAAATCAAGCTCATCTACCTTGCTGGGTTCATTTTAACATTTTTGTCTATGTCATATGGCTATGTGTTCCAGAAAAAGTGCCTCCAGTTTTCTGATCTAAGGCAAAGATCCATGGAAAGTCTGGCTGGAAAATTTTATACTCCAGCTATTTTTCTTTTCTTCTCTAGTTCTTGAACTTATTTGACTTTAATTCCTCTTACTTTTATTGTTTTAACATAACTGCTTCTCTGTGATTAGCATTTCAATGTCATACCACTGCCACTTGCTTTATGTATTCCAGGTGTCCCAGGAGCTAGGGAAAAAACTTGGGGAGGCTCAGATTTGGGGATATTTGTCCTGTCTCTTATAGGAACATCCAGATTCCAGAGGCATCAACCAATGAAGGAGAGGAAAGATCACATGCAATGCAAGGTAACCATATGCCCAGAACCTTTGCTAGACATTTTATTTTTCTAGATAATTGGTCTTATGAGAAATGGAATGGGCAATAGACGGTATCTTAATCTTCAAAGCTTTAAGCTTCACTAACTTAACTAGTATACATTTAATGCTCTATTTCTTTTCAGAAGAGAGGAAAAGCTAATTCTCTACACCAAGAAATGAGGTGGAAAGGGGGTGCAGTAGACAGGAGACTCTTTAAATTGTGAAAAAAAAAGGTAGTCCAAAAAATTAAAGCCAGAAAATGTACAGGATATAAGGAGAATTCATTCAACTTGACTCAATAAACTTGTATAATTTCATTGGGAGATTATATCAGGATACTATTAGTGAAGAATAACCAAGCTGATCATTTGAATAAAAACTACATATATGTAACTACATTATAAGGAATATATAGAGAAACTGCCTTTCTAAATTGTGATGTTCCCTATTTTAATTTTTGTGGAAAGGTAAACATGGTCATGTGTACGGTAATAAATGCCTGGTTTTCCAATACTTGGCACTTCTGATCCAAGATCCCTATATCGTGAAAACCTAGGTAAAGTTTTCAGAAACTCTGGTTTAAACCAAATTAAGACTCATAGCCCTGTATTGTAATTTCTGGAAACCAGCAACAATTCCATTGTAAATTGTAGAGATAAATACTGTTAAATAGGCCAGGCTGTCTACAACCAGGTACCAGTAGAGGGGAAAATTGGGGTCTTGAGGATATTTGATGAATATTGGAGGAATGCAATTCAGGGAACCATGAAGAAGACCTTTTATTCTTATCATAGGGGTTAAATTGCTAATATGAGTTAAGGGTTGTGTGAGGGGACATCAAACAAAATGTTCTTGCCATTGTCTCTCCCCCATCTATAAATAAGGTAAAAGTAGAATTATTTGTCTGCTTGTTTTGTTTTGTTTTTAATTCCACCTGTGCTCAGGGGCAGATTGTGACTGCAATATATGGAAATAAAGTTACCAGGATTTAATATAGCTTTCATGGGAGTTTAAAAAACTAAAAGTTCTTAAGACCTCTGACAAAGTTTAACCACTGCTAGCTAGCTGTCTATTTTTCCGGTGGGGTGGGGGAGAGTGGTGGAGGGAAATGCAGACAACTTTACCTGAATAGCAATAAAAATAAATAAATAAATGGCATTTACCATTGCTATTTAAAAATATGTATGTTATTTGGAGGATTTTTTAAAAAAGTGTTAATTGTGTTTATTACACAGTAATATGTACACCAGTTATTAACATGTATGCATCTTTAAATATTTTAAACATACAGATGATAAACTTAATAAGTATATTATGCATTTAATGTTATTCTTTTTACATTATAAAACATTATAAATAACATTATAAAATGTTATTTTCATAATTTTATTATAATCAATCTTATAAATAGCACTTAAAATTTTATTTTGATTTAATCTTTGTTGTGTTTTTTCCATTATCATTTAGTCCCCTTATACCCTCCTCCTCCCAGCAATCACCACACTGTTGTCCATGTCCATGGGTCCTTTTTCCTTTTTGCTCAATCCCATCACAGTCTACTCACCCCTCCACTAGCTGTCATCTGCGACAGCTCTATCTATGTAATCTCTATCTATGAATCTGTCTCTGTTTTGCTTGTTAGTTCAGCTTGTTTACTAGATTCCACATATGAGTGAAATCATATGGTATTCGTCTTTATCTGACAGGCTTATTTATCTTGGCATAATCTTCTCCAGGTCCATCCATACTGTTGCAAAGGGTAACATTTTCTTCATTTCTATGGCCATAGTGTAAATGTCCCATATTTGTTTTATCCACTCATCTACTGATGGACACGTGGGCTGCTTCCCTATCTTGGTGATAGTAAGTAATGCTGCAATGAACATAGAGATGCTTATGTTCTTTCAAATGAGTTTTGAGTTCCTTTGGATCCAAGAAGTGAGATCATTGGGTCAAAAGGCACATCCATTTTAATTTTTTTGACTTATCTCTACACTGCTTTCCCCAGTGGCTTCACCAGTCTTCATTCCCACTAACAGTGCAAAAGGGTTCTTCTTTTTCCACATCCTCACCAGTACTTGTTTGTTGACTTATTGGTGGTAGCCTTTCTGACAAGTATGAGATGGTGTCTCATTGTGGTTTTAATTTGCATTTCTCTGATGATTAGTGACATTGAGCATTTTTTCATGTCTATTGGCCATCTGTGTGTCCTCTTTGGAGAGGTGTCTATTCAGGTCCTTTGCCTACTTTTTAATTGGGTTGTTTTCCTTTTAGATGTTGAAATTTGTAAGTACTTTATAAAGTTTGGATATTGAACCCTTATCAGATATATCAGCAAGTATGTTCTCCCATTCTGTGGGTTGTCTTTTTATTTTGTTGATGATTTCCTTTGCTGTGGAAAAACGTTTTAGTTTGATACTGTTTCATTTGTTTATTTTTTCTTTTGTTTTTCTTGCCTGGAAATATATATCTATTAAAGATTTTTATGAGCAACATCCAAGACTTTGCTGCCTATGTTTTCTTTTAGGATTTTTATGGTTTCCAGTTTAATGCTTAGTCTTTGATCCATTTTGAATTTATTCTTGTGTGTGGCATGAGAAGATGGTCTACTTTCATTTTTCTTCACGTATCTGTCCAATTTTTCCAACACCATTTATTGAATAGACTACCACTGTTGAATATTAATTGACTATAAACATATGGGTTTATTCCGTGGCTCTCTATTCTGTTACATTGATTTATATGTCTGTTTTTATGCCAGTACTAGGCTGTTTTGATTACTATGGACTTGTACTATAGTTTTATATCAGGCAGAGTGATTCCTCTAGCTTTGTTCTTCTTTCTCAGGATTGCTGTTGCTATGTGTGGCCTTTTGTGGTTCCACATAAATTTTTGAAATATTTATTCCAGTTCTGTGAAATACATTATTAGAATCTTGATAAGAATTACATTGTACAAAATGGATAAATTCCTAGAAATGTATAATCTTCCAAAAATAAATCAGGAAGAATCAGAGATTCTGAATAGATAGATTATGCCTAAGTAATCAAAAAACTACCAACAAACAAAAGCCCTGGTCTAGATGGCTTCACAAGTGAATTTTACCAAACATTCTGAGAAGAACTAATACCTCTCCTGCTCAAACTATTTAATAAAATTCAAGAGGAGCGAAGGCTCCCAATCTCATTTTATGAAACTAGCATTATCCTAATTCCAAAACCAGATAAAGACATTATGAAGAAAGAAAATTATAGGCCAATATCACTGATGAACATAGATCTTAAAATCTTCAACAAAATATTAGCAAACTGAATAGAGCAATGTATCAAAAAGATCACACAGCATGATTAAGTGGGATTTATTCTGGGAATGCAAGGTTGGTACAACATTCATAAATCAATAAATGTGATTCATCACATAAACAAAATGAAGGATAAAAACCACATGATCATATGAAGAGATGCAGAAAAAGCTTTTGATAAAATCCAGCACCCATTTATGATCAAAACTCTTAGCAAAGTGGGAATAGAGAGAACATACCTAAAGATAATAAAGGCCATATATTACAAACCCACTGCCTGCATCATACTCATTGGGTAAAAACTATAAGTGTTCCCCTTATGATTGGGAGCAAGACAAGGCCATCTGCTTTCCCCTCTCTTATTCAACATTGTACTAGAAGTCCTAGCCATAGCAATCAGACAAGAAGAAGAAATAAAAGGCATACCAATTGGAAAGGAAGAAGTAAAACTGTCTTAATTTGAAGATGATATGATATTGTACATAGAGAATCCCAGAGACTCCACCAAGAAACAACTAGAACTGATAAATGTATTGAGCAAAGAAGCAGGATACAAAATTAATATCCAGAAATCAGTTGCATTTTTATATGCCAACAATGAACTAACAAAAAGAGATATTAAAAAATAATCCCATTCACAATTGCTTCAAAAAGAATAAAATACCTAGGAATAAACATAACCAAAGATGTAAAAGACCTGTACACAGAAAATTATAAGACACTGAGGAAAGAAATTGAAGAAGACACAAATAAGTGGAATCAATACCATGTTCATGGAGAGGAAGAATTAATATCATTAAAATGTGTATACCACCCAAATCAATCTACAGGTTCAATGCAGTCTCTATCAAGATTCCAATGATGTATTTCACAGCTTCTTTATTTGTTAAATTTTTAATGAAATTTCATACATAAGCCAGGCTAAGCACATGTTTCTAATGGTATTTTAAAGTAAAGTAGTATAAGTGCATAGGTAGATGTATTTGTTTTTCAGTTTAAACTTTTCCTTAAATCATTTTGCTTGCTTGAGATGCAAGATTGACAACTCTGGAATTCCTGTTCAGACATGTCTTTTTCATAAATAACTTGGTTCACGACAATGAATAAAGAACATGGGTTCCTGAGTACACACTTGTCAAAATTATGTGAGATAGAGTGTTTGAAGCCTAGTGTACACTAGAGATATTAGTAAGTGATAAAATTGCTGTTTGAATTTCTTCGGAGGTGGTCACTTTCCTTTGGTATGTGCCTCCATATCTCTCAGATCAGCAGATTGAATATGTGTGTGTGTGCACATATATACACTTGAGTTTTCTCACTCTTATGTCAGTGATAACAAAATAGACACTTATTGATATAAATAAACTAAATTATCTGAAATCATGTCACACAATATCAGCAGATCACATAAGGAAAATAAAACATAAGCAATTTCACTCTCTGAAATACCCTTTGTCATCATTCATGTCCTTGGATACACTTGGAAGAATTTTAATCATATAGTCCTTCTGAGGTTTTTGCTATATGCTCTACTTATTAGCTTATGCTCTAGTTCTTTGATAAATGAAAGGCCATTAGTTATGAAGTATTCTATTTCAGAATTAACCCTTATCTGGAATCTGAACTCATTTCTTTATTTGGAAGTCAGTACAACACACAGACCACAGCTTTAGTTTCAATACCTTTGTCTGCATCACTGACATAGATTTTTCTTTATTTTACTGATTTTTTCTCCAGTCAAAACCAAAGTCACATCCTAGAAAATCATCACTTCTTATACTCTTCCATCAAACAAAAACCAGAGGGAAAAACAATCTACTTTCAATATGAGAAGCTGAACGCAAGCTGTTTTCCGGAGTTCTTAATGAAAAAAGAAATAATCATGCTATTACTCATACTAGTCGTGAATTATTTTCTTTACATGAATAAAACAATGGACCAAAAGTTACTTGTAATTCTTTTTTCTTCACATCAGGATCATTTATTTCTGCTGCTGTCACAGATATAAAGAATGACTCACCAATCTAATTTTCCCAAGCTTTGGACTGAAAAAAAAATTAAATACACAAAAAATATCTTCAGCATTCCCACTCACCAGTTTTTTGATGACTCGTAACATCATTTTCCCCCTTTGTTCTTACTTATTTTTGTCAGCATTTTGATTTCTTTGGAGCTTTAAAACTTTGATGCACTTAACTATCTCATATTCATTGATCTGTATTTCCATGGGAAAAATTCATCCTTCTGTAGACTTCAGCACTACTTTTGTTTGTTAGTCATTCAATATTCATTATATTATTGTGATCTGAGTCCTGTTTAACTCCTCACACAGCAGATTCAATGTGTTTGGTAAATTAGATTCTTGGGGGAATGTATGAGTTTGAAAAATAAAACTGAATAATATGACCTTCCTTGAATGTCCTAGGCCAATAGTTTTCAGCCTTATTAGACACAACTCTGTTAAAAATTTTTTTACTACTTGAAGTTAAGTCCACTGACAATATATCTTACCTGCTTCATAAAAAATCAACACAATGCCTTAACTGTAATGCAGAATAGATACAAAAATTATAATAAAATAATTCATAGTTTAATGCGCAAATGCTCAGCATTACTATTCTAGAAAACATAGTGAAACAGTCAGATTCTCACATGTAAGCAGACTCACTCAGTATCCAACAATTATAAATGTGAACAGTTATTGATGAATTGTTAATCATCAATAAATTGTCAGTTCTATTGCACAAATAATTAATACCTAGGTAGAGTAATATGCAAGTAACATTGCCATCAATGATATGATATGGTGAACAACTCTTTAAAAGGTTGTGAATGACATCAATAAGAACAGGGTAAGAGACATTTCATTAAGTAGTTGCCTTTTTTTGAAAGCTCTATGTATATTAAAACTGCTGCTTCTGATTAAGATGACTGCAGAAAATAGTAGCTTGACTGAAATTCTACTCATCAGCCAGCCATCCTTAAATCTCTAAAAACAAGTGTACTTAACACTCTTGCTGAAATTCTGTTGGTTCTGAATGTTATTCTAAAATAAAACATACTTTGATCATTCAAAATTGAATAATATATAATCAGATTTTAAAATTTATTTTTGAAAATAGAGTGTATGTTTGAGTAAATGTTTGCCATAATCATAGTAGAATTGAAATATATATTATAATTTAACATGCAATAATATTTTTGAGTGTCTGCTCATTTAAAGTGCTATCGGAATACTCTGAGCATTGTGGATCAGTTGGTTGGAACATTGTTCTGTAATGGAAAGGTTGCTGGTTCAATTCCTGGTCAGGGTACATGCCTAGGTTGCAGGTTCAATCCCCAGTTGGGAAGCATGTAGTAGGCAACAGGTCACTGTTTCTCATATGGATGTTTCTCTCTCTTTTTTTTTTCTCTCTTCTTCCCTCCCTCTCTCTCTTTCTCTCCCTACCTTGAATGAGAATGAGAATAAAATAAACCTTAAAAAAATAAAGTGCTATCAGAGGGATAAGTCCTGTAAATATACTCTTGGATCAACAATGGGTCAGTCAGATAGAGCTGGAAATTAGCGATTGCCCAAGAACAACAATGCAAACTTCTTTGTTTTCTTCGTGGAAATACAATCCATTAAACACCACATAGCATAAGTACCTCCAATTATTTTCTTTTAGGATCCCAAGCTAATTCTATTATTTCAAGTTATCTATTTGTCAAGAATTTAAAATGCATTTAAAAAAATAAAATCTTCATTTGCATGACAATGTTAGAGGCACACAAAGTGACAAAGCCACATTATTTATGGTAAATGCTTTAATAATGGAATGTGTACTGAAAAGCTTCTATTGAGTTCCTTTATCCATTCTCCTAATAGAGTCAATGCTGTTATATGCCAAGGAAGCTCTGGTAATATAATTCGAGTGCAACAAAGTACTTTTAAAATTTACTTTTTAAAGAACATTTAGCTTACTAAATTGTACAGTACTTTGTGTTATAAATAAATCTTGTTTGCAATTCATATCTGAGAAACATTTTCAAGATTATTCATGATGAAACTGATAATCATTTCTGAACTGAAGGTCAGCAGTTTTGATGAAGTTTGCATTCAAACTCCTTAACAGAAATGTAATTATATTAATATAATTAGCAATTATAATTCATTGCAGGTGTATTATTAGTAGAATTACTAATAAAGATTAAAATAGCATTGCCTCAGCCACCTATGCTGGTGCAGTGTTAGACTCTATTAGACTGCACCTTGAAAGTCAGATACACCTCTTTAATAATTAGTCAGATTTTCATCCCTACAAGGCCCACCACGCTGATGGATGCTCACAGCTTCTAGTTAAACTTCTGGCATTGAAGGAAAACCCTGATCTCAAGCTTGCACCCTTCCATAGTGCTTCCCACAGGCTGTGGATCCCAGCCTGGGTTTCTCTTGGCCCTTATCCAAAAATCTATAGTTTTGCAAGTGGAAAAATATGTCCTCTTTTCAGCAACCTGGCCCCAAAGCATGCAATGGGGACAGGAACCATGCCAAGCCATTCTGAACAAGGGCTTTTCTCTAATGAGTCCATGCATTGAACCCTCAAAATCTAGACCCTGCAAAATGCAAGTCACATGGTTGGGGTCCTTCTGCTCCTATCTTTCAATTCCACCAGCTTCTCGGAGAATTCTAAGACTTCTGTTTTTGTCCATTCCACTAAAATAAGACTAAAGTGTTTTACAAAAACATAAGTATCTGCTTGATTAGTATAGAATGATATTAAAATAAATAGTCTATACATTCAAAATCTCCACTTAAGCCTTAGCTGGCATAGCTCAGTGGATTGAGGGGGAGCCTGAGAACCAAGGGTTTGCTGGTTTGATTCCCAGTCGAGGGCACACGCCTGGGTTGCGGGCCAGGTCCCCAGTGGGGGGCACATGAGAGGCAACCACACATTGATGTTTCTCTATCTTTTTTTCCCTCCCTTCCCCTCTCTCTAAAATTAAATAAATAAAATATTTAAAAAACATCTCCACTTAAAAGCAGAAACTGTTGTAAGATGATATAGCACTGTGGAAGGCAGGATGGACATTCCTCAAAAAATTAACAATAGCACTACCATATGACCCAAAATTTTCACTTCTGGGTATTTATCTTAAGAAATCTAAAACACTAATTTAAAAAGATGTAAGCAGCCCTCCATGTTCATTGCTGCATTATTTACAATAGCTAAAATACAGAAGTAAATTAAGTGTCAACAGATACACAAATGGTATCTGTGATATATACATCACATCTTTATATATATGTATATATCACACATTGGAATATTCAATATTACATTGAATGATTAGAATATTACATAACCTACAAATGATGATGCTAAAGATTAAAAAAATAATAATAATCTAAGGATTATTGTCCAGTGGAGTAGGTGAGAACACACTACATACACACAAGTAACCATGTGGCTACTTGGCTGATATTTTTCATAGGAGACTCAAGCATTGTGTGTTTAGACTAAATTTCTCCAGCCACTTTTAAACCTGAGAGTTTATAATTCCATCTGTCAAGAGCAATATTTGTCTGCTAATGTACCCACCAGGTGTTGATTTTTCTTCATTCTAAGGTGGTTTGCATCCAAGACTGGGTGAACACACTTGGAAGTACCCATTTGTTTCAATATTGCTTCACAGACTAGGCCTAATCAGGTTCTTAATCTAGATACAGATACGAAACTTTTATTCAATAGACTATAATTGGACTTGGATTAGTTTTGGTTAGTATTTATTCCAACAGGCACAAGTAGCTCTTTCGTAAACTCAATTGGTGATGCAGATGGGTCAGCCAGTTTAAGTTCTGTATTTATTTCACACTAATGTGGCTTCTAAAAAGGAAAACTTACGTGTGTTCAATATGGATAAGAAAGCAGACTCCCGCTCATCCATCACTTCCTGATGAACAAGGGATTGTCACTGAAAAGAGAGAAGATAAACATAACAAATGTACAGTTTAGGAACAAAAATAATGAGACACATAGCACTGACTTTCTCACTAAAAACTATATTGCTGTTATCATATTTTTAAGAAAAATTAAGTAAAACACACAAAAACAACACTTGTAAATGAATTCATTAACTTAGCCTAGCAAGCCATAGGAAATAACCAAAATTTGAACCACTGAGAATAGTTTACCAAGTGATAGATCGAGTTTCTTAACTAAAATTAATAGGTAAAACTTTAAAATGAGCACATTCTCATTTAATGATATTTATGTTGCTTTTGTAAAAATGACAAATACTTATAGATTGTCTTTTAGAAAGTTACATGCCATTCTATTTCCTCTTTGAACCTGTTCAAGCTCTTTTCACACCTTCTGCCTTGGAAGAATAACAAAGAAATCAGATCCATTCAGTTAAGAACAACTAAATGATAATAAAATATCATAATATAAGCAAATGGAAACCGGGAGGTCTGATGAAAAGTTAGTGTTGTGATCTGCATTTAAGTTTAAGGACCACTACTTAAAAATTAGCTTGTCCACAGAGTGAGCATTCTGAACTAGATGTTTTCAAAATTCCTTTTTAGTTTTAACATTACTTAAAATATTATTTGTCTATAAATTGGTGAAAGATAGTATGTATTCATTTTGTATAATCCTATACTTCTTGCTTTTCCTCCCCTTGTATGTGAAATGTTGACATACCTCCTATTCTGTTGAATACTTAATAATACCGGCCATGTTTACACCTGCTCGGTTTTCCTCTCACTCCATTACCTTAGATTATGGTCCACTTCTCTCCATCTACACTGGCATATCTCTAGTTCAAGTTGCTGTAATTTGTCATATCTATAGAGTCTTTAAAGCAATGTAGATAAAATGGAGATCACTTTATTTTTCTGATGTGTTAGCAGCTTTGTGTTTGAGCCACAATCTACCTATAGGAAGAAACTTGGCTTACTTTAGTTCACTCTGACCCAATAATTTTCTTTTCTGACTCAAAGCTGAAATTGTCTAATTCAACAGTGACCAGAGGGGGAGAGGGGAGGGAATTTCAGGGGGAAAAGGGGAAGGATTTCTAGGAACTGCTATAAAGGACACATGGACAACAACTAAGGGGGGTGGAAATGGGAGGGAGGTGGGGGGCATGGGGGGTGGGCTGGGATGGGCGTAAAAGACAAAATACTGTAGTTGAAAATAATTAAATAAAAAATTTTAAAATTCAAAAAGCAAACAAACAAAAAACAACAAAGCCATACTTGAACCTAAGTAGCATGTCTGACCAATCTCCCTCTTGTTAATTTCTTCCTCTTGTCTCTCTGTTCTTTGCTTCTTGAACCACTGCTGTGCCTTGTAACAGAGACTGGGAGAAGTTTTCTTACATGAATGATGCAATGTTTACTAGTTCGGGGTTACATATTCACACTTCAAGAAGGAATATACATGAACCCTGGTGAACCCTGTGATATAGACTGTGGACTAAGTGAGTGCTCCACCCCCACAACAAGGTAGCAAAAGAAAATGTATCGAAGGGTCTGCAATTTTACCCGACTTCTAAACCAACAAGTAAGCCTAGCTACTGGCAAAAGATAGAAGCCTTCTGTTTAGAAACAGAGGACTTTGTTCCTCACAGCACAGAAGGCAGCACAAGGCTTTGAGTGTTTGCATTTGTTGTTTTTGCCCTTGGGGAAGATGTGGCTTGAGTCACATCCAAGTTTAGAAAATTTCTATCTTTTAAAAGCATTTCCAGAATAAACGTCCAGCCCTGTACCATGGAGGATGGTATTACCTTTGTTATTTAGAGCAGTGAACAAATATACCTGTATCCTAGAGGGAGACACTATTACTAAATTCCAAGACTATTATCTAAAAAGAGCAAATTCTTCGAAAGACGGTGTGGAAAAGAAAGCTGTCACAAGATACACAGATGGGAGAAACCAATGAAGAACTCTCTCCTAACGATGACAAAAATGCTAATTGCTAATATTATGTGAACTATCTTCTCTCCCAACCACAAAGCCAATCTACAGTCCAAAGTGTTGTACGAGCAAAGGATCAGATAGAGGCCCGGAATTAATACTTTTTGAAGACTCTTTACAAAGATGATATATCTAGAGCAGGAAGAAAGTATTCTCCAACAAAAGCAGGGAATGTTTTAGACTGAGATGTTTAATCTGAAGTAGAAATTTTTAGTAGTGAGTATATCGGTGTCTTTTTTAAATGTTTGGGTTTATTTAGAGTGGGGGCATCACTCATTGCTTCTTAATGTGAGACAAAGTTTTGTTTAGTATTGGGTAGTAGATAAAAATTATTGAGTACTTCACACATGGTGGAGATCTATGTTCACTGGGGTTTATATATGTATCTCATTAACTTATTTCTTATTCAGATTTTTTAGAGGAAATTTAAAAAAAACACTGTAAGTACAAGCAATATGACCTAACAGCACATGTACTAGATGGGTTTGGGATTTAACTCAAGCCAAAGTTTTCCCTTTACGCTACCCTGCCTTCTGGAAAAAATATGGCCTATTCAAAAATAAGTCATGAAATCATAAAAATCCTAGAAGAAAATAGTGGCAGTAAAATTTCAGACATCTCATAGCAATATTTTTGTTGATATATTTCCTCGGGCAAAGGAAACAAAGGAAAATGTAAACAAATGCGACCGCATCAAACTAAAAAGCTTCTGCACAGCAAAATAAACCACCAACAAAGTAAAAAGAAAACCACTTATTGGAAGAATATATTTGTCAATGATTCATCTGGTCAGGAGTTAATTTCCAAAATGCATAAAGAACTGTTACAGCTGAACTCCAGAAAGGCAAACAATTCAAACAATAGGCAAAGGACCTGAAAAGACACTTCAAAATACAGAACATGCAGATGGCTAATAGACATAAGAAAAAATAGTCAAAGTCACTAATCATCAGAGATATGCAAATTGAAACTCCAATGAGACATCACCTTACAGCTGTCAGACTGGGTACCATCAATAAATCAACAAACTAGTGCTGCCCAGGATGTGAAGGAAAGGGAACCCCAGTGCACTGTTGGTGGGAATGCAGACTGGTGCGGACACTGGAAAACAGTATGGAGTTTCCTCAAGAAATTAAAAATGGAACTGCCTTTGACCCAGTGATCCCATTTGTAGAAATACATCCTAACAATCCCCAAACACTAATTTGAAAGATTATATGCACACCTATGTTCATAGTAGCATTATTTATAATAGTCAAGATCTGGAAACAGCCCAAGTGCCCATCAGAAGATAAGTGGATAAAAAGCTGTGGTACTTTTACACAATGGAATATCATGTGGCAGTAAAATATAATGAAATCTTACCTGTTGCAATGGTGTGGACTGACCTAGAGATTATTTTGCTAAATGATATAAGCCAGTCAGAGAAAGACAAATACCATATGATCTCACTTATATGCAGAATCCAGTGAACAAAATAAAATGACAAACAGAAGAGAAACAGTGGCATGGATACATTGAGCAGACTGACAACCATCAGAGGGGAGAGAGTAGGAGGGGACTGGTGAGAGAAGGTAACGGGATTAGCCAAAGACCATACAAGTATAACCCGCAGACCCAGACAACAGTGGATGGTCAGAAGGAGGCCGAGTGGGGCCTGCTGCGTGGAGGCGAGCCAAGTGGTGGGGGAAATGGGGGCATCTAATCGCATCAACAATAAAAACAAAGTTAAATATGTTAATATCCTCCAAAGTAAAGAAAACATGAATCCTGAGAGGATGGTAAACTTTGCGTATCTGAAGATTTAAAAACTGTAGTCATTCACCAATGTCTTTAGTGAATGGAGGCCAGGAAGAAGGAGAGATGTACACCACGATTCTTCATTTGACATTAGCATCTCATTCATCATCATTTAGAAGATCCATAATTACCCATAAAATGATACCATAAATTTTCATTGAGAAATATTTCTTAAGCTAACTGTGGTGTTATATAACCAAATGCATGTCTTTAAATACTATGAAGGCACACAAAAAGGTGATGACAACATTTAAATAAGCAAACTATTAACTCTATTAGCATAAAATAAAATTATTTTATGCCCAATTATCCTGTGAAAGGAATTAGTTCCTCAGACTTTAAGGCAATAGTATATCAGGACACCTTTTGATAGAGCCAAAATACACTTAGAAAACAGTGAGATCTCATATTTTATGCTACCTTAAATATTGCTATGTATGTTATAAAAATTAGAAAAGATAAGAGTATTCAACAATGGATATTAAATTACATATCAAAACCCCAACTATTCAAGTAAAGCAATATAATCAAATGGAGATTAATAAGTAACAGCCAACAATTCCAGGGTAACCTGATACACTGAAACACAGTTCCATCTAAATTTCTTACTGCTTTGTAAACCCATCACTTTATCCTCTGACACATAATAGCAATGAGTCTGAAACTTTTGAACCAAGTCTGCCTTCCAATGCCATGTGTACAGGAAGTCCCATTAGGGTGGAGAGTTTTGTCAAATTGACGTCACTCAATTAGGTACCTTCTGTCACAGGTTGAAATGTCCCCAGTTTCTGAATGTTTTTGTTGCTCACCCATGTTTTCAAATAGTTTCTCTTTATGTTTTTTCCAGACTGTATATGTTATGTCTCAGAAGGGTGGGTTAAAGACAATATAATCTGTCACTGTGAGCAGTAACTCTCTTGCAGGTATTATTTTATAATAGTTGTCATTGTAATGCAGCAAATGCACAATTGTATACTAAATTTTCAGTTAATTTCATATGTATTTTAGTATTTTCAATATTGAGTTAGTAAGCTATTTTATCCAATATTTTATTATAGCAACATATTCAATATTTAATATTAGCGTGTTTTTAGTTACTATTTTCATTCATGGAAATGCTTTTTTTATATACTGGCTCTAAAATTAAAAATTAGACAATATCCTTCCTTATTTTAAATTTTTTTATCAACATTTTCCCTTTCTATAGCCACATGCATGGTTTATGCCATTTTTCTTTTTCCTCCTTTTAAATTTTTATAGTTATTTTAATTAATTAATTGTTTTTATTATATTTTTCATTACTATTACCCCCCATACCCTTTTCCATCTCAACCTACCACATACCCTCCAATCACCATACCATTGTCCGTGTCCATGAATGACTTTTTTCTTATTTGGAAACTTCTCACTTCTTGATACTCATAGGAGGGTATCTCTTTATTCAGATTTACTTTCAGTGCTCTATATTTTAATTAGCTTTTCCTAATAACTTCATTATTGTATTTATTATAATTATTCATCTTCTTACGCATCTGTTTAAAGTGGTTATTTGGAATCTACTATTAGCGAGAATGTTTTAGATATCAGAAGGATTCAGGGACTAATCAAGCAGTGATATGATTAGAGATGAGGTGATTATGGTAATGTTTGAGACTTCAGAAAATCATGACTTAAAGGGGTTTAAATGAAAACAAAATATATTGTATAACATAACTGAACATGTAGAACTAATGCCAATTAAAATATATGAATAGTTATGTTTTTTTGAGCTATTAGTGTCTTTAAAAAGAACATTTCCAATAAATTCTTTGTAATTGTTTTTAGTTAAAAGGCTTCTCATCCCTATAGTAGTTGAAAAGCTAATATAAATTTCATTCGTGATGAAAATAAAGCTTGCTACTCCTCAACTTTCATTTCTCATCTTGTCCTAAATTTTTAATTTTTAAAATTTTCTCTATGAAAACAAACAGCTTATTTTTCTCCTCAAAAAACTAAAAACAGAACTGCCTTTTGATCCGGCAATTCCACTGCTGGGATTATACCCTAAGAATCCTGAAATACCAATTCAAAAGAACCTGTGCACCCCAGTGTTCATAGCAGCACAATTTACAATAGCCAAGTGCTGGAAGCAGCCCAAGTGCCCATCAGTAAATGAGTGAATCCAAACACGTGGTACATTTATACGGTGGAATTCTATACAGCAGAAATAAGAACCTCCTACCTTTCATGACAGCATGGATGCAACTGGGGAGTATTATGCTAAGTGAAATAAGGTAGGCAGCGAATGAGAAATACCACATGATCCCACCTGTAAGAGGAACCTAATGAACAGAACAAGCATGCAAAATAGAACCAGAAGAATGGAAACAAGGAACAGTCTGACAGAGACTAGAGGGAAAGGGTTAGGAGACAAGGAGGGAAAGAAGAGGAAGGGTCTAGTCAAGGAACAGGTATACATGACCCGTGGACAAGGACAATGTGGGGTGGGGATGGACTGTGGTGGGGTAGGGCAGGGGAGAGCAACCAGGGAAGATGGGACAACTGTAATTGAACAACAATTTTAAAAAGCCTGAAAAATATCTCTAGTAAACTAAATCACTCAGCAATATCATCTACAAGAAGAGCATAACACAGAGTCAAATATATGTAATGAAACACATTTTGAAATCACTGCTCATTAATAGCATCAGCTGAAGTCTATCATCAAAAATGAGCAATTCATTCATTCCTTTATTCAATCAATATTATTTAAGGCTGTACTGTGGATACATTGTTCTATGTCCTGGGCTTACAACAATGAACAAACCTCCCTCCCCTAAAATCTAACCCAATTCCAGAATTTACCAGCCATCTCTTGATAAGTACTTATATTTCTACAAAGTTATGTTATTTCATTAAAAATGGACTCGAACTATATCCTTAAGTACTTTACATCATTTTATGTATAATAAATGGGACAATATATTATGTAGTACTATATAGAAAATTACAGTATAAAATGTAATCATTTATTTTAATTACCATTATTATTTTTTGCAATCTAGTATTTATTTTATTAAGGCCTGTGAAACTGAGTAACGTTTGCCTGTGTATTGCTTCATATTTTCTCTCATTTTAAGTAAACACCACTTTCTATTTTTATAACCTAGACCCACACCTCATATCAATCCCTATAGGCATATAGGATTTTAAAACAACCACAAAAAGTGAAAGTAAAAAGAAGCTAAATTTATAGTGTTCCACCCATTACAGACACTTATTTCAATTATATTTACAGGTCAGTTTGCTGAAAACAATCTTGTCAGTTAAAAGTGACTCACTAGAGTCTAACTTGTTTTAGCCATAATGAGTTGGAACGGAATAAGGATTCCTGAAGTTGAGAGTGTGAGAGAGAGAATCTATATCATATTTAGCTGATGAAACCTATTGAGAGAACTGCTAACCTTAATCAGACACTACAGGATCTGATCATTCCACACACTACATTTTCAATATTGCATGATTTATTAGCCAGTGTGAATTATTAAAACTAATTTTATGTCTATTAATAAAATTGCACCAAGAAATCTTCATTTGCATCAGGCAAGATGGAGTACCACCCTGTCATGTTTGTTAGGCCTGCCTTATAGCTAAGAGATACTTCATGCAATACTGATACTTTTCTGAGAGCTTGAAAATGTGCTATTTTTCATGAGATATAATAGCAGGACTTCCTTGAGTTTCTTTCAAGTGTACACTTTCCACTTTTGACTCTGAGTCTGCTTTCTCTCATCTACGGAAATAATGCACCATTTCACCAGAACCAGTGTGAGTGGTATTCAGACCTAATGGATGTGTAAGAAGTTAATAGAAAAAAAAAGTGTGTCATGTATTGTCTTTCATTATGATCTGGCAAAACACCAAGTTTGTTTGCCCTCATCCATGGCCTTGTAGTATAAGCTTACCTCTCTTTCACATAGAGGCTGTGTTGATTTTTAAAAACTGACATGATTATAATTGAAATTATTAAGGAAACTTCCATTATACAGAAAGAGCTTCATATCTGAGAAAACTTTAGCAATGAGGATTAGAGTCACAATGGAACCTGAATACTGAATAAAATTTGAAAAAGTACAACACTTGCATGGGTTACAATAACAGCATAGTTTCTAATCTCGAGGAGAAATTCCAGACAAATATTTTGCACAGTGGGTTTTACTCTCTAGCTAACACTCTTTCACTGATTCAGTATTCATTCATGGGGCACCTGCTGTGAAAAGCACTGTGCTGAGTGATGGGAATAGATAATTAAAAGGCTCTGGTTCTTGCCCTCAAAGATCTAATGGTCTAGTAGACCATTCAAGATGAGTGCATTACAACACAGTGATTGCTATGTTAGAGCTCTTCATATATAAATTGCATGTAAAGCAATTATTACCTAGTAAATGAGAAATTTAGAAGCTGAATTCCACTTTAACTATTTTTACAGTAATCATTAAGAATGTAGTTACATTGCGAGTATAAGTAATTATTAATATAATATAAATTTCTAATAAAAGTGATTTGGAGCCAAACTACATGTAAGAGAGAGATTTCAAATCATATATTTAAAGCTTTGATTGATTGTGGGCTCTGTACTTTTCTCTAAAAAATGCTTGCTGTCATGGTTTTCTTGCTTCTATTGAATTGAAAATATTATCTACTCCAACTTGCTTTCTCAGAGATGAGCATTTAGAAAATAGCATTGTTCTATAAGGCATGGTAGACTGAATGTGCTTATTTCTACTAGAAAATAAGCTACTTTGTATTATAGGGTTGGCAGTAAACAAGTATATCAACTGACAAAATAAATTTTCTATAAAAATATAACTACAGGGTGCATCTTTAGTTATGTGAACAAAAAGATTAATCTCTGGAAATCCATCAAAATTTATATTGTTAGAAGTGTTTTCCTAGATTATCCTGTTTACTCTATTTTCCAGTTTTAAAAATACTTTTTATAATAAAATCAATAGTATTTAGTTTAATAAATAGTAAATAGAGAAATTAGTATTTTATTAGAAAGGCAGAAAAACAGTTTTACAAGATTATTTTCTTTTATTATAAACATAACATGTGTGACTCACTATAAAGTAATGGGTATCTGAAATGAGTTGTATAACTGCACACGAGAGATGAATGTGTGTACCTAATGTGGGGGAAACTAGGGTCCATATAATGAAGTTTGGAAGTCCGTGAAAGTGTGCACCTGCACTTTGTACTCTTAACAGCTCAGCGAAACTGGATGTGGGTTTTTTTGCATTCATTTATCATTTCCTCTGGTGACATGGTGCATAAGAAAACACAATATTCATGTTATATTGAAGTTGTTTCCAAATACTGCAATGGAATTGGACGAATTCAATGTTTTCGAAATAAGCATTATCATGAAAATGTGTGTGTGTGCGTGTGTGTGCGCGTGTGTTTTAAGCCTATTGGAAATGCTTCTGGTGACAGATAGGTAAAACACTACTAGACTAACACTTCTGATGAAGTCAGTAAATATCTGGATATTGTATAGAAGAGATCTATGGAAAGATGCTGAAGAATAGAGAAGCAGGCAGACTCAAGTGATGAGTCCACTCTCAAGGAGGGTAATTCTTTCTACATAGACATTTCCATCTTTGCTGCTTCTAGGTTGAAGGCAGAAGCAGTTATTATGCTTGAAATGGCAGGGGGGAGATTGCAGTATTTCTGATTTAGGAAAGAGGACAAACTTAGACACAATGGAGAGGCTGTAAAGTCTTGCAAGGGGAAGAATGACAGAGGAAATTCCCAGGTTGTCTTTGGTTCACACTTTTGGCTGACACTAGAACCAAGCATGCGTGGTTCAATCTTAAGGCAGCCCAGTTAAAGGCAAGAGTTCTGAACAGTGGAATAATTAAAGTGATGAAAATAAACAAAAACTATCAACCAAGCACTTCAAGGCCAGCAAAAATACTCTTCAAGAATAAAGTTGAAATAGGCACTTTTAGGTAAAAGAAAACTGAGCTAATTTATTGCAATAAAATTTACATTTTAAGAAATGCTAAATGCTAAAACTTTGGTCTGAAGAAAAATGAAGTCAGAAGAAAATACAAACTCTCAGAATCTTATCAGGGATACAGAGACACATGACATAATTTCAAGGGGGACTATTTTCTAAGAATACAAAATAATCTTTAATGTGTATTCTTCTAAAAGTAAAACATCAAAATACCTGAAGCAAAAACTGATATGACTGCAGGGAGAAACAGACAAACACATCATTATAGCTGGTTACATCAACACCTCGCTATCGGTAACTGACAGATTCAGTAGGCACAAAATCAGTAAGGGTGTAGTTGGCCTAAACTATAATCTCAATCAACTTGGTGAGTTGACATTTATAGAATACCCCATCCATCAATAGTAGAATACATATTCCTAGCCCACATGGATAGCTCACCAAGATATCCCACATTCTAGGCTATAAAATACACTTCAATAAATGTAAAAGTAGATGCCATACAAAGTTTGCTCTCAAGGCACATTGGAATTAGATGAGAAATCAGTAGCAAAAGGTGGGTGGATTTTTCAGAATACTTGGAGATAAAACAACATGATTTTAAATTACAAATATATTAAATAAAAATCCTCAAGAGAAATTTAAAATATTTTGAACTAAATAAAAATAATCCTATTAAATATTGTGGGATGTAGCAAAAGCAGGATTTGGAGAAAATCTATAGCATTGAATGCTTTATTTGAAAAGAATAAAGATACCAAATCAATAATCTAAGGTTCTGCCTTGTAAAACTAGGAAAAAGAGAGTGAATCAAATCCAAATGAAGTAGAAGAAAGGAAATAATTTAAAAAAATCAGAACCATAATGAATGGCATTGAAAAGAGGAAAATAGAGAATTAATGAAACTAAACATTGGTTCTTTGAAATAATAAGTTTGATAAAGGAAGAAGATAGAAAATGTTAATATCATAAATGAAAGAGGGGTCATCACTACCGATCTCCTGGACAGTAGAGCAACATTATGGACAAGTCTGTGCCTGCAAATTTGAGGACCTAGATAAAATGAAACAATTCCTTACAGGATACCATCCATCAAAAGTCGCACAAAAAGAAACGGATAATCAGAATAGATCTCTATTAACAATGTAATAATTAACATAATAATTAATTAAGTAAAGTAATATTCCAAAAGAGAAAGGATCAGGTTAAGAGGGTTTCCTTGGTGAACTCTGCCAAACTAGGAAGTACACTTCCTAACTCATTTTATGAAATCAGAATTACACTCATATCAAAACCAGGTGGAGACAAATTTTAAAAAAGAAACTATAGACCAATATCTGTTATGATTCTGAATGTAACATTCCTCAACAAAATATTAGCAAACCAAACCCAACAATGTATAAAAAGGTCTACACCATGAGTAAATGGGACTTATTCTAGTTATGTAAGGCTCATTTCATGTTCAAAAATCAATTATTGCAATCTATCACATCAGTAAAAAATAAATTAGATCATACCAATACACATAATAACAATGAAATAAAGCCAACATCCACTTATGATAAAAAATTCAGCAGAGTCAGAATAGTGGGGGTCTTCCTCAACTTGATAAAAGCATCTGTGAAAAACACACACACCACAATGAGACCACCTCACCCCTGTTGGAATGGCTATTAGACAAGTCATAACAAGTATCAGATAGGTTATAGAGGAAAAAATCACTGGTCAGGGCTGGAAGACACTTTTTGATATCAATAAAATATAAGAGGGCAAAAGACCAAGGAATAGCTAACACAGTATTAAAGAAGAACAAAGTTGGAGAACCAATACTACCCAATGTCAAATCTCACTATAAAGCTACAATAATCATGGCAGGGTAATACTGCCTATAAAGAAAGAAAGAGTTCTATGGATCAGAATAAAGAGACCTGAAATAGGCTCATGCAAATACAAATATCTTCAACAAAAGAGCTAAAATAACTCAATGGATAAACTATAGTCCCAAACTGGACACATTCATTAAATGTTAATCTAAACACTAACTTCACACCTTCCACAGAAATTATGCATTATGGGTCCTAGTCTTAAGTGAAAAATAAAAAATTATAACATTTCTAGAAGACAACAGAGGAAAACAAATAGGTGACTTTGGATTTGACAATGAGTTTTTAGACACAATGCAAAAGGTGTGACTTATGACTAAAAAAAAGATGTTGGATTTTATTAAAATGAAGTAAAATGGAAAACTTCTGTCCAGTGAAAGACACAGTTAACAGAAGGAATAAACAAGACATAGACTGGGGAAATATCTAATTTTTTAATCTGATAAGATTATCTAAACATCTTTATCATATGTCTGATAAAGACTCATATCCAAACATACACAGAATTTTCAAAATCCCACATATGAAAAATATCTTAATTAAAAGTGGACAAAGATCTGAACAGACACATCAGTATGTACATAAACGTCTGGCCAATAAGCCTATGAAAACATGCTCTGTATCATATATCATTAGAAAATTACAAATTAAAATAAGAATGAGATACATGGTATTTGTCTTTCACTGCCTGGCTTATTTCACTCAGCATAATACCATATGATCTCACCTTTAACAGGAAGCTAAACAACAAAACAAACAAGTAAGCAAACTATAACCAAAGACACTGAAATAGAGAACAGGCTGACAGTGACCAGAGGGGAGAGGGGAGGGAATTTCAGGGGAAAAGGGAAAGGATTCACAGGAACAAGTATAAAGGACACATGGACAAAAACTAACACGGGTGGAGATGGGAGGGAGTTGGGGAGCACTGGGGAGGAGTGGGCTGGGATGGTAATAAAAGACAGAAAACTGTACTTGAACAATAATTAAATAAAAATAAAAAAGAATGAGATACAACCATACCCCTATTAGAATGGTTAAAATCCAAAACACTGACAACAACAAATGCTGGCAAGGTTGTGAAACAATAAGAACTCTCATTTATTGCTGGTATCAATCCAAAATGATCTAGCCTCTTTGGGAGGCGATTTGGCAGCTCTTAATCAAACAATCATACTTCTAGGTATTTACTCAAATGATTTGAAAAATTATGTCCACATAAAAGCTCAAACATGAATGCTTATTGCAGGTTTATTAGGAATTGCCCAAATTTGGAAGCAACCCAGATATCCTTCAAAAAATGAATGAATAAACAAAATATCATACATCTATTTAGGTGAATATTACCCAGAGATTAAAAGAAATTAGCTATCAAGTCACAAAACAACATGGAGGCGTCTTAAATACAAATTGTTAAGTGGAAGAAGCCAGTCTGAAGAAGTTACATAATTTCAACTGTGTAACAGTCTGGAAAGGTCAAAGCCATAGGGAAAAATGAAAGGATTAGTGGTTGCTATGGGCAGGGAAGGAATGAATAGTGGGGACACAGATCTTTAGGACAATGTAACTATGCTGTATAATAGTTACTTTAGGACAATGTAACTATGCTGTAATTGTGGGTACATTAAATTTGACATTTGACAAACCCCAAAGGACTGCCCAATAGAAAGAGTGAACTCTAATGTAAATTATGGGCTGTAGTCAGTAATAATACACCAGTATTGGTTCAAATATTGTGGTAACAGATATACCACATCAATGCAAGATGTTAATAATAAAGGGAGCCTTGGGAGGGAGGGAAGAGAATATATGGAAACTACTGTACTTCATGTTCAAGTGTTCTATGAGCTTTATGAACTTTAAACTGCTCTTATAAATCAAGACTACTAATTTATTTTAGTGTCTTTGTTTTTATTCTATTTGCTTGTTTATTTTGTGGTTTAGCTTCCTGTTAAAGGTGAGATCATATGGTATTTGTCCTTCAATGCCTGGCCTATTTCACTCAGCATAATGCTTTCCAGTTCCATCCATGTTGTTGCAAAGGGTAGTAGCTCCTTCTTTCTCTCTGCTGCACGGAATTCCATTGTGCATATGTACCACAATTTTTTGATCCATTCATTTACTGACAGGCACCTAGGTTGCTTCCAACCCTTGGCTGTTGTAAATTGTGCTGCTATGAACTTTGTGGTGCATAGGTTCTTTGAAATTGATGTTTTAGGATTCTTGGGGTATAATCCTAGCAGTGGAATTGCTGGGTCAAAAGGCAGGTCGATTTTTATTTTTCTGAGAAAATTTCATACTGTTTTCCATAATGGTTGTACCAGTCTGCAATCCCACCAACAGTGAACTAAGGACCCCTTTTCCCCACACCCTCTCCAACATTTGTTGTTTGTTGCTTTGTCTATTATGGCCATCCTGACTGGTGTAAAGTGGTATCTCATTGTGGTTTTAATTTGCATCTCTCTGATAGCTAACGATATTGAGCATCTCTTCATGTGTCTCTGGATATTCTGTATGTCCTCTTTGGAGAAGTGTCTGTTCAAGTCCTTTTCCCATTTTTTAACTGGGTTCGATGTCTTCCTAGAGTGGAGTCGTGTAAGTTCTTTGTATATTTTGGAGATTAAACCTTTGTCTGTGGTGTCATTGGCAAATATGTTTTCCCATACAGTTGGTTGTCTTTTTAATTTAATACTGTTTTCTTTAGCCATGCAGAACCTTTTTATTTTGATGAGATCCCATTTGTTTATTCTTTCCCGTATATTCCTTGCTCTAGGGGACATATCGGTAAAAATGTTGCTGCGTGGAATATCTGAGATTTTCTTGCCGATGTTCTCCTCTAGGACTTTAATGGTGTCATGGCTTATATTTAAGTCTTTTATCCACCTTGAATTTATTTTGGTGTATGGTGTAAGTTGGTGCTCAAGTTTCATTTTTTTGCACTTGGCTGTCCAGTTTTCCCAACACCATTTGCTGAAGAGGCTATCTTTACTCCATTTGATGTTACTGCCCCCTTTGTTGAATATTAATTGACTGTAGAGGGTTGGGTTGATTTCTGGGCTCTCTGTTCTGTTCCATTGGTCTATGTGCCTGTTTTTATGACCAGAGGGGAGAAGGAAGGGAATTTAAGGGGAAAAACGGGGAGGGATCTTGAAGAACAAGTATGAAAGACACAGGGATGAGGACTGTGGGGGGGGATGGGAGGGAGGTGGAGAGACGCAGTGGGGGGGGCTGGGATGGGAGAAATTGACAAAAAAAAAAACCGTACTTGAAAAATAACTAAATAAATTTTAAAAAAAGACTACTAATTTAAAAAGAGAAATATTATGAAGGCTACTGATGATGTCTGCTAAATCTGGGAATCTTATAAAATTCCCTTTCCGATTTCATAGAGGGAGACATGATATTTTGTTTTGAAATACACAATTTACTTTCACTTAGGCAATAATGACAACCTACCACAGGAAACATTTTTAAATTTACAAAGTGCTTCACTTACGTCACTGAGTGATATGTATCTTAGAAACTCAATGAGAAGCACAGAGTGGACTTTATGGTTATTCCCATTGTAGAAAAACCCAATGCTCTGATAGACTAATCAACTTGTCCAAAATACATGGTTAGCAAGGAGCAGAGCTTTCTTTTCCCACACAGTTTCCTCAGCACAGAGTTATGAAATCATACTTTCCTTTTAAGATTTTCCTCAAGGAAAATAAATTGGGTATTTGGCCACAGAATCTTTTATATAAGGTTGATGAAGACAATACATCAGTACATTCAGGGGACAAGTTGTGGACAGTTTTGTCCATGTTTGGGTTTGCTTTAGGACCAATGGTACAGAAAAAATATAATACATAAATACTTCTTTGATGCTACAGGATTTTGCTTTACATGGTTGTGGTTATACTTGAGGACTGATAGGATCTTTCACAGTCTAATGTTTTAAAAACTGGCAAGATCACATCTCTAAGTGCCTTTGACCTGTAAAGTCACCAACATTGCAAGGACTGTGATGGCCATCAAATTTGTAGCTTAGCTCTAGAAGGAAAGAGAGAGAGAGAGAGACAGTGAGTAGTTGTGTTCACTCCTTGGAATCCATATCTTGCATACGCTCTTGACACTAACTTGTTGGTTCATTTGATATTAAACCAAAAGGAAAGCAGTTTTGAAACTAGGCCGGGTTCTCAGATTTGCCACCTTAGAAAATGCTTGGTCACCTGATGTTGCTCAGTTTTATTTCAATATCAGAAATCCCTGTTTACAGTTCTGTCCACAGAGCATCAGTCCAACTAAATAGCTGTTCAGGTGAGATGATTATGAATTAGAATTCTACTTCTTGTATGTTTGGTGTAGTAAATGCCATGAAAAAATAAAACTGTCAAAAGATAAATTGAAAAAAAAAACCTGTTTCCTCAAATTTTAGTTTTAGGAAATTGGATAATGAACATTTACTGACAACACAGACTGAGCTCTTTGCCTAGATTTAAGATAAATATAGGTTCGGGAGCCTAACACAGGAAGCACTAATATTGTTCCAACCTCTCTCAATAAAAACACTAGCAGCCAATTGTCTGGACCCTGGAAACAGCAATGTAATCAGTACATGATGTGATCTCTTTATGTCTAAGTGGCATAAACTAAACATTGTTTTCTGTCTGTATGTCTCAGAGAGGCTTAGAATGTTCCTGTCCTGAATACTGATGACCAGTGGTCCGGGGCCTGCCAGTGCCTAATGCTCGCACAGCTTGAGTGTGTGTTCAGACATATATTTCGTTAATAATCTTTACTGAATTTGTAAAATGCAGAGAGGAATAGATAAAGCTCATCCCTCTTTGTTTTAGTGGCTCAAAAACAATAGAAAATCTTCAAGTTGACTGCCACTATCAGAAAAAATACAAAAATACATGTGTGGAAAATTAAGATTTTGTGTTAGGCAATAATTAATTGCCTATTATTGTTATAAAGTCAGAGGTGCACAGCAAGTGCGATAAATATCTCATCATTTGTTTTTCCAAAGGAGGCCAGTGATGCTTAGTGCTTGGTCTGGATGTCTTAGCACACCAGTGTATTACTGTACCTGGATCCAAGTGGCAACTTTGCAAATAAGACCAGTAATCACAGGGGCAGAATTGATGTATTTGTTGCAATCTTTCTGTTATTGTATTTTCACCCTCGTCCCAACTCTCACGCTAGTCTCAGTTTATGACAATCACATCCTTTGACAGATGGTTCAATTTTGCTGTTGCTGATGTTGTTTATGATAATGATCATTCAAAACAATTAAAACAAAATTAGCTGTATGTATGAATTATAAACAGGCACTCATTTATTCAACAGTTCATTATGCTTACTATGTACCAGCCGTACAGCTTGGTAAAAGAATTCTTCATTGACAAAAATAGGCTTATTCTTGATCTCATTTGTGCATGAACAACATCAATAATTTTATTTTTGTTTTTATAGTATTTTTGTTTCTTTTTAGGGGCTATAAAAAAGAAAGGGGTCCATTCATTCTTCCATCCAGAGAGGTAATGGATCCTTGCTCTGCCACTAATAGGCTACTTAAACCTTGGGCAAGTTCGTAATCACTCTTGGTCTCAATGTAACCATCTGCAAAACTGCCACAATAGAGTAGTAACAGCTAGATTTGCTACAAGAATTATATAAGTCAATTTATGTAAAGTGCTTAGATTTGTGTGCAGCATTTGGTGTGAACATTTTACCTATTATTATTCACTTTTCAAGCTATTCATTATAGGTCTCTACACACTATGCAGAAAAAAAGGGGTAATAGCACTTATTTTAATGTATTAATTAATGACATGTTTACTTAGACAGTGTAGTATTTTAAGTATTTACTTAAAATAACATGCTATTTTACTTCATTTACATCATATCGGGAGTCACTGTCGTCTTCATTTAGAATTAAACTGAGATACAGGGAAGTTAATCTCTGAACAAATATTCAGAACGTGGTTCTGTGATTTCAAAAACCAGATTAAGATAAGGATGTGCCCTACTGAATCTTAGTCAATGGTTTATAAAATAAAATGATAGAAAAGTCACTATTCTGCTAAGCAAGCCAGAAACAGTGAATACTAGTGCAGTAGGACAAGAACTATGCAGAGAGTGTATGTACAGGATGCTTTCGGAGCACAAAACACAGAGGGATTAACTCTTCCTTCTGTGGGGTGTGGGTGGCCTCTCCTATTCTGAGACTGTGTTTGAAAAGAGCACACTGAATAATGTAAAAGTGAACATTACACTCAATACTTTTCTTAGCCTACATACTATACAAATAGCTCAGGCCTCCACATAATTAAGAGTTCAGAAGTAATATTTTTGATTACACGAGGAACAAAACAAAATGTTTTTATTAGAGCAATGGAGTGAATTCTACCTGGATAAAGCTGAACTATGACATGAATAATTTTTCCAAGTATCGCAGCCTCGTATTGTAATGTCACCCAGTCTCACGCCAATATTTTAACAGGGCACACTGTTTGGGACAGTACTGCTTATGCAACTTTGTCATCTCACACCTGGATTATTTTATAAACTTCCCAGGTTGGTCTTTCTGTGGCAAATATCATCACCCTTTCAATTCAGCACAGCTTAGGAAACATTTCAGAAATGCAAATCTAACCATATTTACTTATTACTTAAAAAATATAATAACAAAATTTCCCTTATGAACAGAGTAAAGTCTCAATCCACAGAAGGATTTTCAAATTCGCAACCATCTTTCTATTTGCTCACCTCCTTTCATTACATACATATGCTCTGTGTTCCACCTGCACAAAACAACATTCAGTTCCTGAAATATTTGACCTGTCATCACCTAGCTCAATGCATGACCTACAACATCACTGAATCCATCTTATTGGCTGAAGGAATGGAAACATTAAGAAAAAAAGAATGGATCCCTCTAGCGAGTCATCTGCAGTCCATTTCAGATCCACAGTAGAACTCTGCTTGTCCTTCTGCCCCCTCAACGAGGCAGACCATGCTGAAGAGCATTTCCACCCAGCTGTGCCTTGAAACTGACATGCACTGATTTTGTCAAGGCGGAATGGCATTTCTCCTTATCCTAAATTTCTTGTGTCCACGTTAAAATACTGTTTACCCAAATTTGGTTATTTTAGGGTTTATCCATTTGTCTCCTTTGTAGCAATTGACTGACACTTGGTTCCTATTACAGACTGAATGAAAGTTTGATTACAAACCAAACATTTGTGTCCTCCTAAATTCATATGTTGAAATCTGGCCCCCAATGTGATGGCATTTGGAGGTGAAGCCTTTGGGAGGAATTAGGTCATGAAGGTGGTGCCCTCACTAATGGTATCAACACTTTCATAAGAGAAGGCCAGAGAGCTGGCTTGCCCTCTTTCCATCACATGAGGACTCAAGAACCCTTCAGTCTGTGACCGGGAAGAAGGCTCCCATGAGACCATGACCATGCTGACGCCCTGGTCTCAGACGTCTAGTCTCCAGAACTTGTTAAATAAATTTCTGTGATTTATAAAGCACTCAGGAACTAAGACAATTCCAATGGGCTACAAGAGTCCATGACCTTTCAGAGCACAAAATTATAAACTGACCCTTGTTTTCTGACAATAGCGATGTATTTTTGAAGCTATTTCATCCCAGTGTAGCCTCTTATAAATATTAGGTGGCTTGCTTCTCTTTTTCTCCAGCACTCTCACTCTCTGATTACTGGCCTTGCCTGTATTCCGTGGTGAGTTAGGGCAGTACGGTGGTTAGATAGCACTTAACCCACACTGGCTGAATTGTAATGCTGCCCTCCCATACGCTAACAACATAACTTTGGGAGAGCTGATTAAACAGTCTGTGTCTCAATTTATCATCTGTAAAACTGATACAAGAGGAATGTTTAATAGTTATGATTGGCTAAAATATAGTTCTTTACAATGGAAAGTAAGTTATTTTTATCTACCCCTCGCAATTCTACAGAAGCTGACACAGAAGCACACCATGTTCAATAGGTTGGTCCAGTCATGCCCTGTAGGAGTCCCCTGTGCACTGGGAGTAAGAGGAAGGTACAGAAATGAGCTTATAGAGGAGTGACCAGAATAAGTGCTGTAAGATGTACATAAAAATTAAGACAATTCTTGGGAAATTATGGAGAATAGATTTACAATGAATAATAGAAATTTAAAATGTTTCAAAATGATGGTTTCAAAATGCTTGAGATTTCAGCAATAATATCTGTGTGTGTGTGTATACATAATACACATGCAAAACACATCATACACAAAGACACAAAGGCTGGAAATGTCAGGATATGTCTAGCAAATGATGATCAAATTTGGCTGGTACAAAAGCAAGGAACACAAATGCACAAGGAGTAGAGCTTTATCATATATTGTTTATGAGCAAGTAGTTTAGAATTAGATTGGACCTGAATTTGTAATCCTAACTAGCTTTATGATTCTGAGCTAGCTATTTACTTTCTCAATCCTATCGCTTTAAGTTAATTACGAATAATGTTATTTATTTCTTTTGTAAAATGTCTAACCCATAATTCAAGACTAAACCAGGATCTCTTCTTCTTCTTCTCCTCCCTCTACGTATATTTGTTTTTCTTGATTAAAAAGTTGGGAGATTTCAGGAAGAGATATACCATATGACATGAGCATATCTACATGCACAGAAACTCTCTCACTTGCCTTAAAGATCCACTCTCTGCATTTCTACTCCTGCTCTGTGTTCTGAGAGGCTGGGTTTCTCTTTCCTAGGTCTCATGGAGGATTTGGCCAAAGGAACTCCTGGCATGAGATAGAAGGGAGATAGGAGAGTTAATTCAGAACATTGATTACTCCAGCTACATCCCTGCTCACCTGCTTCAGTCTAACAGCATCCCTGTTGAAGAAAGGTTTTAGTTCTTGTCAAATAATCCTCGGCTTGGAGCTATTTTTTGTCTTCGCAGTGTAATAATGTCCTGTCTTCACTTTTCAAATAATGAATGTCTCTAGTTTTGTTTCTTTAGGACCAGGGGGTCTTAATGAAATAACTAATGTGGTGTCTGCCTGATCACACCTCTAAAAATAATCTCTTTATTAAATTCTTTTAGAATTACAGTTGAGAACTACCCTTGAGTATTATTTGGGTCTTCTGGCACCTAAATAATGTATAGGTTCATGTATAGAAAGATGGAATTGTAGTTGTGCTAAAAAAGTTAGTATACATATCAAAGAAGGGCATGGCTAAATAACCTAAACAAAGAAGGAGATGACTTTAGATATTTTTCCAGCTTCCTGGAACTTTGCATATATTTTTAAGTAAATTAGTATATAATGACATTGAATAGCATTAAGGATTTAAAACATTTTACATATAATACAACTGCTTTTGATTTGATTTTGAATCAAATATTTTGTAAATTTGGTAACTGTATTTCTGAAATGTATGTCAGGTTCTCTGTTTTCTTGAAGCGGTTAGGAAAGTTATTTTCAGTGGGGGCGGGGTTAGTTCTCCTGAGTTACATACTACTAGAGAAAATAGAGTATGGTTTTCAAATGTAACTGGGCCATCAACTGTGCAGCCCTCACAGACATGAAACTGTAACTTATGAGTTTCTAGAACAACTAAAAATAAAGGAACATTACTAGGAATGAATTCTCCTATTCATTTTGGTTAATATTTTACTCCATGGATAGTATTCAAAATTTTCTCCTTCAATCTCTCTTACTGGAAAAATACTGTTTTAAAATAAACTAAATGGCAATTTTTATGAATAATATGAATTTTATGAAAAATAAAGCTAGCTATTGAATTAGAATATTTTTATGAATAGAGCACTTTATAAAATATAAAGCTGCTTATTGAAATACAGTGTTTTTCTTCCCACTTTCCAGTGGTTCTGAATATCGTTAATACATCCTCAAGCAGTCCAGCATAAGAGGAACAATTCATTTTTGGATGGCACTTTATTTAATTATCATGTCCTCCCATCCAGCCTACCTGGATGAGAAAGGGACCACAGCATCTTCAAAACATGAAGGAAGTCTGAAGCCTGCTATGCCGACCAAGTCCCAAATTTCACTCAATAAAAATGTGAGTCCTTGCCAAGTTTTATGTCCCATGTTTACAAAAGAATCCTTTATTTCTCATCATCAGAGTGAAAGTCCCTTGGTTTGTTTATGTTAAGGATAGGAGAGAAGGAGTGTGCACTCTATAGTTAACAGTAAGATAAACACACACTCATCTGAGAGTCTGCCTCTCTACACCGTCACTGGTGCAGTGGACTTTTCTCACAACTTTTATTCATTCTTAATATTCTTGTCCTAGTCAACAACTTATTCAATCTCAGAGATAGAGGAGTTGCATATCCAGTGACTGGAAAAAAGTGTTTGGTAATCAATATAGGAAATAAGTGCTTTTGAAGTCTGAATAAAGGCCATTGTTTCTGACTTCCAATCTACCGGTAATATATTTAGTCTATCCTTATACAACAACTCCTTAGAATCTGGAAAATATTATATACTTCTGTGAGTAGGAGAAAGAATACAAATAAAACAAAGGCCTAATTTGAAGAAAAAAGTACCTCATTTAATGCCAGGAAAATTAATTTGGAATATATTTCTTTGGAATGATCATGAAGCATTAATTTATACACAAAAGTCTTCCTACAAAGATATTAATTTCTTCCACTGGGTTACTTAAAGAGTCAAAAACAGCAAACAAACAAAAAACTCCAGTGAACTACTACCCTGGCCAGGTAGCTCAGTTGGTTAGAGCAGTGTCCTGATACACCAAGGTTGTGGGTTTGATCTCCGGTAAGGGTACCTACAAAAATCAGCCAATGAATATATAATGGGTGGAAAAACAAATTGATCTCTCTCTCTCTACCTTCCTCATTCTAAAAATAAATAAATAAATAAATAAAAATTTTAAGAAGCCAGATGAACTGTAAATGAAATAAGATCCAAATAAAACTAAATCTAGAAAAACAGGTTAGTAATATTATTTAAGCAATAGTTTTTTCCTAATCTAGTTTCAAGGACACATGTGATGTCCTAAAAAATTAAGGTTTCCCATTTCTAATATTTTATATTTTAAAGTGTGGTGTCTTTTTCTTCCTTCTCCTTTAGCAGTGCATATACACATTTATACCTTTTTCTTTAAAAAATCAGATATTTCTAGAATTATTTAAAAATAATAAAGGGGATTAATTTGGAAAAGATATAATAAAGTTCCAAAAATGAGTTCACCTCCATCAGTTGGTCAAGGTTCAGTTCTCAAATCAGAGGGTCCAGAAAAATTATAAGAACCAACTTTCAACTCATCAATTCCAGTTGATACAAGAGGATATGACCAAAATCCAAAATGTATAAACTTGAAGCTGGCAAGAACATGAAAGATGGTAGGAAGTTACAAAGAAATTCCCTTTGGATATAGACACCATATGTAGACCAAGAACTCTTGAATTACCTAGTCACTTGGGGTCAAGGCAGAGCCTTATGGCTAATTTGTAATATACACATCTAACTGGGTATTTAGAGTAGCTAAAATCAAGATAAAATGGGGGCAAGGGTTTGCTTGAGAAAATACGGTAGATGCAGATATATTGTTACATATTATTCCTTAAGTCTCTGCTAAGCATTTAGATCTTTATTAATATGAATTATTGTCTAAAATGAACTCATACTGATATATAAATCCTTACTAAAATTGCCAATGTTCTCATAATAATTCATTAGGCAGATAGTATATACTTTTACTCTTTGACCTATACTTATTCTGCTTGTAGTCATGCCATTGTTTAATCCCTTATCTAATGTTATACTTCTATAAATCGATAGAAACCAAAATTGCAAAAATAATTTACTTTGTGGAGGCTGTGCTAGTCACAGTGTGCCATAAAGACATAAACAGTATCACATTTCCAATAAGGAGCAGATTCAAAGTTTTGTTCTTCTGAGCATGACACTATTGAACTTCCTTTAAGATCTTCCTTATGCTATCTATCTATCATCTATCTATCTATCTATCTATCTATCTATCTATCTATCTATCTATGCATCTCATGATATATTCCAAATAATTTGATTAAATGCTTAAGGATATATTTTCACCATGATATATCAGAGAAATGAGAAATAGGCAAATGTGGACAATTATAATTTTCTGTTAAAATATCAAAATAGCATAGCTATTTACTCCTTTAAATTCATTAGACTCAATATGTATAGAGTGGCTTCTGTTTTTCTAACTGAATATTGTCCTGATGGTGGAAAACTCTCATTTTTCTAAAATGGCCTTATTTAGTGTAGTAATAACTTTGGCCTTAGACTTCATTATTCCGAACATACATGTAACTATACTAGCTTTACTTTGATTTATACTTGCCTGTTACATGTTGTTTACACATACTTTTCTTTCTGTGAAATTTGGTTTGTGTTCTGCTCTTATAAGCAAACTATAGCTGGACTTCTTTTCCTGTGGGTAATTTTTCATATTTTGACTGAAGCAACTCATACTTACACATTTATTTATTATTCTTATTTATGATGTACTTAGATTCATTTCATCTATAGATGAATTGATGGATTCATCTATAGATGAATTTTACATTTTTAGACAAATATTACAAAGAATACTCTACAGAGATGCTAAGCATAAGATTGGGTAAGTTTTGATATATGTGAATACCTGAATATCCTTCACTCCAATAATGGTACAGAGTTTATTCATCATCTACACCTACCTGTAGGCAACCATTATTCTAACTTCTGTAATGAGTGATGAGTTTTGCCTGTTCTTGAACATTTTATAAATGGAATCATAAGTTTTATAATCTTTTGTGTCTGGATTCTTTCACTGAACATATTTATGAATTCAGCCATATTCTTATAGGTACCAGTAGTTCATTCCATATATGTTGCCCAGGTGAGTTCCATTGTGTAAATATGCTTAAATATATTTAAGCATTCTTGTGAAAATGGCCATTGGATTTTTTGCAGAGCTCAGTAACTATGAATAAAGCTTATATGAACATTCTTATACAATATTTTATTACTATGTGTTTTAATTTCTTTTTGGTAAGTGCTTAGGATTGACACTAGTGAGTCATAGAGTAGGTTTTTGTTTAATTCTCTCAGACATTTTCAAACATCTTTTTCCAAAATTGTGGCACCATTTGACATTCCTGGAATGCACAAGAATTCTAATCATTTCACATCCTCATACAATGATCCTTTCTGCCCAAACTCAGTTGTTCCATCTGTGCATAAAGGAAATGATTTCAATGCAGAGCTCTGAGCAGACAGAGAATTGGAGTATTTCCTTGCAGTCTGTCCCTGTAACTCCTTCCAGATATCCTTTGGGAATGAGTGATATTACCTGGCAGATACCTGTGATGTAGGAGAAGTCCTCCAATTTGGAGATGAGTCATGTGGACATCTACTCTGGCAAAGTGTCCAATCTTATCACTAAATGACCAGTAGGAAAAACTAGCTAGGTCTTCACACATTTCTTTCTTTATCCATGAGAAATTTTTAGAGAAAAATGAATCAGAAAGCATCCCTCAAATCTATATAATAACAGAATATTATATAAAATACTTTAATATTCTACTTATTTTTAACCCTCTGCTCACTGATGAAGGATTGACTGACTATGCAGAATGGGCAAATATAAATTTGCAAAGGATCTAATTTACTGTTTATTAAGAAATGAGTGATAAATACAAAGTTCAACATTAACATATGTGATGTTAATGATCAAGCAGAAATCTGTGATTTCATATACATATATGTATATATATGTATATATGTGTGTGAATCCATCATATATATATATGATATATTTCCAACATGGTTTCGGAAAATTCACCTCCACACAGTGTTTTGGGTGATACATGCCTGAACTGGACTGAGCCTAAAGGTACGGAAACCTCTAGCCTATGGTAGTTGTAAACTGCCACATTTATTTAAAATCAAAAATATAAGTTCAGTAATAAATCACCAGAAGTAGAAGTAGAAAAGAATGTCAAAATGCAGAGACATGGAGCTCTAGCTACATGTTGCAAAATAAATCTGGGGCTTTTTTAAAGCCCCAGATCTTTGGATTATAAAGCAAAACCATTTTATCGTGCCTCAAATCACTATGACTGAAAATTCAGAGAAGGAACAGTGGGAATGGTGCCTCTCTTTCTCACAATATCTGGTCCATTGATACCGGGGCACTGGAACACACAAAGATACTTGACTGTTTCCACAGTCTGAAACTATCACACATGTAAAAGAAGGATTAAAATAATTTGAGATGACTTCTAAATCTAATGTATCTTCAAAAGGAAGGTATTTCTTCTGGTGCCTGATTTTAGTTATAATATAGAGTAATTGATAATGAACAAACTGTAACTATTTGATAGCTATTTAAATTAGTAGTTTTTTTCACAAATGCCTTCCATCTTTTCAAAATAGTGCAGCATTCTAAAACACACACTGAGATTACAACTGCCCCCTCCACACACTGGCTTTGAAACATGGAAGGCAGGAACACTTGGTATAATTGAAAACAATATATTTTACCAACATTTTTAGATGCGCAGAACTAGAGTGCAGAATTTTGATATTTTTTTATTTGTATGTGATTGCAGATAACATCAGATGAGGTTAAAATAAGTTTCCAGCTGCTTGAGAATAACATTGTATTACTGATTATTGATGACACTTAACAATTGAACTAATCTGTTCTTTGTGGGATTTAAATTTTTACTGAACAAGTTCTTGATTACAGTGATTCACAGATTGATGAATACATTTAACCTTAATACACGCTTAGGAACACAGCTCTTTTTGAATGTGTAGCAAATAAAATATTTTAAAAATTGATAGGCATTTTATTTTTCTAAAAGAAAAATCCAAGGTTATGACAATATAGAGAGGAAAAATGGTTTAGTCTACTCATTAAATACTTAGTGCAAGATTTGGGACTGAATATAGCACTTCGATATTCACACTTGAATTATCAAGCAAAGAAAAATAAATGAAAAAAACAGGGGTTTTAGTGATGATTATCTGTGTATATAACAGTGTGATTACCAAGGTTCATGGTGTCAAAGCTGTTACTGTTACTCTCCATGTTACTTAAATAGGGGGAGGTGGCTGAAGCTTCACGCAAGTGCACTCAAGTTATGTGAGCCAACAACTTCTAAATAATTAAAGTAACATTCACAGCCTTCTAAAACACAGGTGTCCAGCCATAAGGAGATTAGCCCCAGTGACATGTCATGACTATTTATGATGCTACTAATGACACTGAAAACGAACTGGCTCTGCTGCAAAGGAGTTGATGTAGAAATGCAACTGAGAAGGATCTTTGGTTTGAAAAAAGAAAAGAAATTCCCGTGTCCTTCTTCTTTGCACATTTCTGGTCAGAAAAAAAAGGTTGGAATTTATTTGGTGCTGGCAGATGGTTCTTATCGTACCTTAGAGAGTTGGCAGCATAAAGAAAATGAAAGATTTGTTTCCAAAATATTTGCTATTGTTATTTCTCCTAAGGTGTAGTGGTTCAAAGAACATGCTTCTTTGAAGTCATCTCAGTCCAAAACCAACCAACCAAACATACATACATGCACACAAAACACAGATTATTTTATAATTAAAAAAGCTTATAAAGTTTATAAATTATCTTATAATTAAAAAATCTCTGACAGGATCTGTCCCTAGGATAATGCAAACTCAGTATTGAAGAAGAATTAGAAGTGACTCTCTTTCTTCCTGAAATTTTCACTTTCCCTTCTTTTTGGGGTAATTTCTTATTGCAGGGCTCTTTCAGTATTGGCTAACAGAAAACCTGTTCCCAACCTAACATCTTACATATGTAGACAAAGCCATTTACATGCTGCCTCACGCGGCAGAGCTCTCTGGTCGAGAGAGATGACGTTTTAATGGCTGGGCTTTGAGGATAATACTGGTTGCATTTATTTATTTATGTTTTTTATTAAAATCAATTTGTTTGTTTTCACGAGGTCTATTTTTTGGTATTTTTTCTATTATTATTTATCCTCCTCATCCTCTTCTCCCCCTTCAGTCACCACACTGTTGTCCACGTCCATGAGTCTTTTTTCCTTTTTGCTCCATCCCTCCACCTCCTACTACCTCCGCCTCATCCTGCCCTCTACCTATTTCTGTCTCTATTTTGCTCATTAATTCAGTTTGTTCACTAGTGAACAAACTGTTTGTATTTAAGTCTCAGTGCCAGATGCAGTAAGAATTCCTTGTTGATATTTGTGGGTTTTTATTCAACTAGTAAATATATCACAAGTAACTTGTTCTTCTAATCTTTCTTCAACTGCTCCTCATTTAAATAAAGCTCTGATAATGCCAAAATAAATGATTCCATAATTAGCTGTAGAGAATTAAATAAGTTGCTTAACACTTAGGAGAATTCATTTCTCAATTACAACTAGAGTATTGTGTGTCTAGCTAATAAGGTTGTTGTGAGGGTTGTATAAATAAGACCTGCCGTGAAGAGTGTGTGTATATAAGGCAAAGCACTTCGCAGTGTAATTACCTAAAGGGAATATATGATGGTAGGTAGATAGATATAAATATCACAAGAGAAAAACACTGTATTTCATATTGCCAAAATTATCATTTTTCTGACAGGCCTCCATATGTTTTCTGAGACTATTTGAAACTATGAGGTTACCTAAGCATGACCTTTCTGTTTTAAACCATAGAAGAAAATAACCTGATGCGAGGGGAAGAGAAGTGAATAAACAAAGAATAGTCCATACGAAACCAATTTTGTAGAATCCACATATGTGGCAGCTACACAAATGTTTCCCACAGCAGAAAAACGTGTTTGAGCAGACATATCAGCACAGCTTCAGCCTCTATCAACACCTGTTATTTCATAGTCAAACCTGATTTCTCTGTTGACACCAATTTCTAAACATGAAGCTGGAACCAAAGTAATTTTTTTTCTAAAATGAGCAAAGACCCCTGTAAATTCAGACTTCAACTATGTCTTTGTATAATCTTAAATAAATCATGAATCCCTTAATAAATAAGACTGGGTTCAAATGATACAAAAGTTAGAGAAAAGAATTTCTTAAGTTTGTTTACACAAACTTTTAATTCTCAGAAATTCAGACAAGTTGTAGATATAAATAGATAGGTAATTTATAACAGTTATGAATAGTAAAATATGCATACACCAACTAAGCCATCTTGGACATTCAGGACTCCAAGAGACAAATGCAGAGCTGCCAGTCTTGTGAAACACCAGTGTTATTTTGGCCAGGTATTGGTGGTCAAAGTAGCTATGGGCTAGCCCAACTCAAGGGGAGAGGAAATGAAAGTCACCTTCCAGTTGGCAGAGTGTCAAAGAATTCAGGTCTGTCTTTAAACTGCCTTAACAAAGGAAAAAGTACAGCCATTCTAAACAGAAGTGGAAGTTATAAACAACAAAGCAATACAAATGATAAATACAAAGAGTATAATAATTAAAAAAACAATTTCAATGGTTGGGCTTAAAGTATATTGTACATGGTGGAAGAAAGATTCAATGAGTTTGAAAAGGGTTAAAAAATTCAATCTAAAAAGTAAATAGTAACATAGAAAGAAAAATAAATAGAACCACAATAACTTGTGGGATTATATTGAATTTTTAAAAATACTCATCATTAGCATCATAGAAGAGGGGGGAACAATTTAAAAGCAGGAAAGAATATTTTAAAAAAATCACTTGCCAATACATCTATGAAAGGCCCTGACTGTTGTAATGCTGTCTCTTTAAAGTCCAAGCTGGCAATGGTGAAAACAAGAGAGAAATCTATATGAACTGGAAGAATGCAGAAAGTTCTCATTTCTGATAATAGAGAACAGTGGATCCCTGTAAGCAGTTTCTAGGGGATCATATCTTTTCCATTACTTCTGACTCCTCTGTGTATAATCTACTTATTGGATAAAGTGGGTTCTATAGAAAAGTGAAAAAGCATGTTGTATCGCTCTCCACTTCACACTCCACAAGCTTCAGAGAAGAGAATGCTTCTCTTATCCCTTGAGATGAGCCCTCCTTTGGTTATTTTTGAGGGAGCTCAGCAAGGAAACTCCTGTGATTTAAAAAATATGCTATAGCAAAAACATTTTTTAAATGAGTTAAAAACTTAGCTGTTTATTGCAAACAGATCATTAAACATACAATTTTTTTAAATCACATATTTTGGTTCTTCACATATATTTTTCCTGTTTTGATATTCAATCATTCCAATAAAAATAAATTATAATCAATTATCTAATGATACACATAATTCCACCATCCTAATTCAGATTTTGAAATTGCCCATACTGATATAAACCAATAATTGAATGGTAAGTAAATGAAGGAGAAGGAATAGCTCTTCCTCGTAAAATAAGTAAAATAATGTAGAAGGAATTTGAAAAATAGACAGTCATTATTAGAAATACCAAAGAAATAATCACAGCAGGCAAGATATATTGATGAATAAATAGGATATTTACAACATCTCAAAGTGTCTACTGATGATATTTATTAGTTTTAAAGAAAAATGTGGTAACTTTACAATGGAGAAATCTGATACACACCATTTATGTCACCAATAATATATGTGAACATCATGTAACAACCTCTGACATGAAGCACCAAGAAGTGACACACTTCTATGTTATTTTTGTCTCAATTTATTGAGAAGAAAACATCAGGTAAACCAACATTCAGGGACATTTAACAAAATAAGTGCCCAATGTTTTTCAGACTTGTGGAAGTCTTGGAAAACAAGGGAAGACTGAGGTATCATAATAGTCTGGAGGAGACAGGATTAAATGAGAGGGAGTGTCCTGAACTGAATCCTAGATCAGATAAAGGGCATTAGTGGAAAAGAAAAATTGGCGACACTCAAATAAACTATGTAATTACTTAATATTCTACCAATGCTAATTTTATATTTTTAAAAAATTTATTGGGGTGACATTGGTTTATAAGATTTGTAGGTTTTGAGTGTACATTTCTATGATACATAATATGTATATTGAATTGTGTGCCCACCACCCAAAGTCAAATTATTTTCTGTTGTCAAGAAATTAATTTCTTAGTTTTGGTAAGTATAATATAGTTGGGCAAGATGTTCACATGAGCTAAATCTGTAGAAAGGCTATATGGGAGTTATCCGTATTATTTTAAGAACATTTTTGAAGGTCTGAAGTTATTTCAAAAATAAACAAAACTTAGAAACAAAGCTATTGGTCCCTATATAATTTTTCTACATTGAATTCATAGCAAAACAAAAGCTACTGACAATGGAATTGTAACACATTATTAAATTCTCAAAAACTGAAAAATGAAACATCTGCTTACTAGGTACTTTGATCACAATCAAACTACAATAAAAAGAGTGGCTTCTTCTTGGTCTCAAGTGGTACATGTGTTCTTTGCCATGGCATGATTATGTCCACCTACATATTTTGGCATTAATTTTAAGTCTAATATATCATACATATTCTACTTACATAAATTTAAATGAATAGCAAGATAATTTAATATTTATTAATTTGAACAAGATGCACTGCAATAATATTGATGTATTTCATACTCATTGAAATCAATTCTACTTCAAAAGAGTTTTATCTGAGCCTGAAGAGAAAAATGATTATCCATTTAATGAAAAGGAATAATTGAATAGGCTACCAGGGAAGTATGCCCCCAGGCAATCAAAACCAGAAAGATGGGAAGGCAGACAGAAGGGTGGAAATAAAAGCAGAGGAAAAGAAGGAATTAACATTAGTTGTGAGTTAATATGTGAAGCACTATGTTAAGAATGTTTGATGAATTCATCGATGAGTTCATTACTTCCTCACAACTATATGGAGTAGTTTTTATCATTATTCCAATTCTGTACGCAAGAAAACTCAGGTGCAGAGGGGATACATAAATAGCCAGGTGTCGTGGGCTGAATTATGTACTCCCAAAAGCTATGTTAAATTCTTACCCTGTTGTAACTAAATGAAGCCTTATTTGGAAATAGGGTATTTGCAGATATAATCAAATAAAAATGCCATTGTACTAGATCAGGGTAAGACCTAATTTGATGACCTGTGCTTTTATAATAAGAGGGAAATGTGAAGGCAGATAGACACAGAGAGAAAACAACATATGAAGTTGGAGGCAGAAACTGGAGTGATCCATCTATCGTCCAAGGAATGCCAGTAATTGTTAGTAACTGCTGGAAGCTAAGAGTCACATGGAACACAGTCTCTCACTGCCTCCAGAAGAAACAGATATTGCCACATTTGGATTTTGAATTTCTAGCCTCCTGGACTGTAAGATAATAAATTTATTTTATTTTAAGCAACTCAGTTTGTGATGCTTTGTTATAGCAGCCCTAGGAATTAATGCACCGGTTTACATGGCTATTAGTGTCTGAATTTAAACTGTCATACTCACTTAAGAATCTATTAAATCCATTACTTTGCAATAAAAGTCAACCTGACAAAGGATTAAACCATTCACTGGGCCAAAAACATAGAATGAATCCCATGTTCCCCTGAGATTTATTTTCAGCGATTCTGATAAATTGGGGAAAATTAAATCTACATTTTAATTGATTTTAGGTAACAACATAAAATATGTATATACTTCTACTTTGGAAAGATATCTATTACCTTTACATTATTTCTCAAGATACGGAGAAGCATCGTGAATAGAGGAAAACAAGGCCATTCATTTCTAGGTTTAATCTGAGGCATTCGATTTAACTGTGTAAGCAGCAGAGTAAAGAATAATCAGATCTATGAGCCATTGGCATTGTTATCTTCCCTTTATTACTTAAAAAAAAGAAAACATAAATAAACGGTCAAAATGAATGAAAAAAATAGTTACTTTATTCATTTCTCCAATAAGTTAATTTGAAATATGTCTGGTTTGATTGCTGCAGTGACTTATAAAATCCAAAACAGTAGTATCTCCTTAATGACAAGGCAAGAGCCATAGTAATTCAGAAACAATACTTCCTTGAGATTCAAATGTATTTTGTTCTTTCCGTAAATATATAAAAGCTCAGGACACTCTTATGTACCTTGTTATTCACACCGATTTTGTGCCAAAGGGTCGATAAGGATACGCATTGCTGGGAGAAGCAGTGGAGTGGAATGCCCACCCGGAGAGAATCCTTCATCACGCAGAGCATGATGTGTCCTCCACCCCTGTGGAGACACTGACTGAAATAAAACGTGTTCAGACCAGCACAGCAGGGACACCGTGTGATCCTCTGAACACTTCTCAGGGGTGTTTTTCTTTTTTTTTTTTTTAATATTAAATTTTATTTAGTTACTTTTCAAGTACATTTTTTTTAATCTATTTCTCCCTTCCCACCCCACCCCCCAGCCCGGTCTCCCCCCTCCCTCCCATTCCCCCCCTCAGTCCTCATCTCTGTGTCTTTCATACTTGTTCCTCAAAATCCCTCCCCCCTTTTCCCCCTTAAGTTCCCTTCCCTCTCCCCTCTGGTCGCTGCCCACTTGTTCTCTATTTCAGTGTCTTTGTTTTTATTCTGTTTGCTTGTTTGTTTTATTCTTTAGCTTCCTGTCAAAGGTGAGATCATATGGTATTTGTTTTCCTTTCCATAAACCTCACTGATAATCTTTCTTCTGTTTTCATAAAGATATAATCTTCCAAATTTATATTTACAAGTTATACAATAGTTTTATGTTAAAGGAGCATGAAGTTTTCTGATTTTAGAACCGTAGCAAAAAAAGTTATACAATGTAGAAAGGTATAGAATATTTAAATCAAATATAATATCTCTATGCAGAAATAATTTTAAAATCTTTGATATTTTTTATAACTCATGTAAATATAAAACAAATGTTTTGAGACCATCGGTATCATGCTATTTATACTGTTTTTGTCATTTTTTGTACTCTTGTTTTAATATCTTAATGCTTTCCTTAGTCTGCATTTCTCATTATTTTTCAAAGATATAGTATTAATGCTTATGTACATAGCATTTCACCGTGTGAATTACTATAATTATATATACTATATACTATATACTATATATAGTACATATTATATAGTACATATATAGTACATATAATTATATGTACTATATGTAATTATAGTACATATAATTATAGTATATACTATAATTATATATGTGAATTCTTGGACACTGAAAAATGTTTGCTATTTACATGTCTACAGAGAGCATCGCGTGCTTATTCCCCAATAACTTAGTAGTACAGAATGACAAACACATATGTCCTAAATTAAACTAGTTTTAAACTCGAGGACTAAAATGTATTTGGTCATCTATTTCCAGTTGCTTTGGAGAGCTGGATCTCTGAATTGAAAGCGTTAACTCATAGTTCTTGACTTTCAAGTGTCTTCTTTAATATCGTCATATCCAATAATCTTTCTGCTTGATTTTTTTCCTGTTTTGTACCCATCTCCCTAGCTTAGAGCAGTTTCTGGGGACCATCACACATATTTTGGGATGAAGAGGATTTATTAAGCACATGTCATTTGACAAGCATCAAATAAATCATGAAGAACACCACTCCATTTCCCCCATAAGCCTTTCTCCGTAAGCCTTTAAGTCATTAGTTCTCAAATTACTGACATCTTCTGATAGTTTATGCAAGGATGACCTTTTCTTCCCTCTGCATACATTTTACCAGTCCAAAGGACAGTTCCCATAAATATGCCTGTGCCTCTTGAGAAGAGAAAGCATAATATGTAGTTTTGTCTCAGTGTATGAGCCTATGTTTCTAAACTGAAACTTGTCTTGTGAAAATTTGACTGACAGGCTAAAAGCTATTCTTAAAGCTCTGGGGAGGAATGTTCTCTTGCCCCATGGTTTTGCTACTCTCGTTCCCAATGTCTTCAGTGAGACTACTACACAGGCTCCATCTATAATCAAAAGCTGTGATTTATCATTTGGTTTATTTAGAGCCTCTGTGGTTTTAGTGAAAAGTAATATCTTTTCAACATTCTGTAAAATAATCACTTTGAACCTCCTGATCTATCAAAGCTTATTTATGAGTGATTATGAAACTTAAGAAATTCGGTCAAGGAAACTCATTGGATAAAAGTTTTCTGTTTGTTTTGTAAAACTGCCACTTCACTCCTGAGAAATCTGAACCTCCAGCTGTCATATGTATGTGATGAATTGGGTCCCTTTCCAACTATTAAGGATGCCCCACTATGTTTCTATGTTTTCTGGCAAAAATAGGAGTTAGCTTAACACAACATCTTGGCAAACAAGTTGCTGGCATAGAAAGGCAAAACACATGCAAATTGGCAAGGAAAATGCCTTGTGTATGTAACCGTTGCCAAAAAACAGCAGGTGCAAATCCAAATTCGCCTTACCCAGTCCTGTAATAAGCACAAACTTGTGTAAAAATGTAAATGCTTGCCTAAGTTAGCATTATTCTGGATATAGGTTTAGATTCTTTTGTTTTCATTTCCTGGAAGAGGAAAATCTGGTTTGGAATGTGGAATCAAAAATATCTGTCTCCAACCAAGAAGAATGATAGGTCTGTTTTCTGTTGAATGTAACATTGTTTGCTAGTTTGTTTTCTGGAGTTACATGAATAATTTTTTTATGAGTTTTAGGGCTCCCATTCTATTTCAATGAGGGAATGGCTTTTGACAAGTATGTTCCCACTCTCCGAGTCCTCTGATTCCTATGCTGTCCTTTAAATCTGTTCAGCAATAATTTCTGTGTTTGTTTTATATGACACTGTAGTTTCCATGACAATAGTAACTGTAGTTGTACATATGTCATCTAGGTTTGTGTGTGTTTTATTTTATAAGTCAACATTGCTTATTCTATAGGTCATCAATATTCCCTTTAAAATGTTTTTGTTATGTTCATGTTTATTTGTTTGTTCACTTTCTTTATAGAACATGTTAGGACATGAAGAATACTGCTGTAGCTACCTTCTCTCACGCAGTCAGTTCTCAGTGAACTTGCCCTTCATCCAGACATCAGTCTTAAATCAGACAGGTTACTTTTTTACTCACTAAACCCTCATTCAATTGTTAAATAGGTGTCATTGATTCTGTCTCTTTAACATTGTTTGTATCTTTTTCATAGCCACGCCCCCAGTTGAGACCCTAATAATCTCATGTAGAAAATTGCATTTGTCTCTTAAATATCTTTTGTCACTGTTTATACATTATACTTCCAATTGATTTAACACAGATGCTAGGATATCTTTTCCAAAGGTAAATTACGTCTCTACCTTATCTAAAACAGCTCTTCATTGTCCACAGAATTAAATTCAACCTGCTTACTATAGCACAAAAATCTCTATATCTTCACTACTATCTCCTCTTGAAGACTTACCTGATAAGTAAGTTTGTGCTTCCATCTGCCTCTTTTGCCCATCAAAAAGATTTTAGATTCAGGAATGTACCAAAGCACAGTTTCCTTGCTTAGAAAATTAGGCATCTTGAAAGAGTTGTTTGCTAAGCAGTAATTTCTGGTGCACATCTGGAATCTCGAGTCTTCTAGAAAGAAACTTCCATGGCCACTCTGTACCTTGGTGCACATATAATTTATTCATGGAATGTATACAATCTGAGTGCTTTTAGATGTTGTTATTACATGTAGCTCCCAATTTTAGACTGTATATTCCTTGAATATACATTTGTATACATTTGGTTTAGAGTCTCTGTGTTTTTTTAGTGAAAAGTAATATTTTTTCAACATTCTGTAAGATAATCACTTAGAACCTCCTGATCTATCAAAGCTTATATATGAGTGATTATGAAACTTAAAAAATTTGGTCAAGGAAGCTCATTGAATAAAAGCTTTCTGTTTGTTTTGTATAACTGCGTTTCTAACCAAATGTATTGACAGAATAACTTAATTATTTATTTTCCAGAGAATCTTTAATGGTGGAATGAATCTTCTCCTTTAAGTTCACCAGGCCTTTGAAAATGTGAGGGTTAACACATTTCTGACCACAGATGATCAGCTTCTGCCTAAAAGAAAAATAAAGTCTCTGACCCCCCCAAAAATTATTGCCAAACACACTACACATTCTCCCATAATTATCATCCTCAAATAGCTGAATTTCTCCTCCAAAAATCCATGAGGTATAATAAAATAGTTATTGTGTTAAGGCACTAAGATTTTATTAGTTTGCTATGTATTATTAGGTAACCAATATTCCTACTAGTCATGTAAACTTCCATAGCTGCATTGGAAAATCATTTAGAACTACCTACTGAGGCTGAACTTGTGTGTGACCTATTACTTAGCATTGCCACTTCTGGTTGTATACCTAAGAAAAATATCTACATGTTTATAAAAGCATTAGTTGAAACAACCAAAAAATGAAGACATTTCAAATGTCTTACAACAAAAGAGACTATAAACAAAGTGTATTTGTTCATAAAATATAATATTTTGCAAAAATAAAAATGGATTAACTGCAACCACTCCCATCAAAGTGGATGAATCTTGCAAGAGGAAAAGAGCTGGACAAACCATAATAACATATAATATGATTCTATTAGAAAGACAAGCAAAATTAACATATTGAATAGAATTCAGGAGGGCAATTGACTTTGTGGAGGAAGCAGAGCATAGCAATTGAACATGGACAGAAAATCAACTTGTAATATTCTATTTCTTCGTCTACATGAAGAAAATAGAGGTGGCTACAACAGGGTGCTGTATGTAGCCATCAGTGTGGCTACACTCTACATATTACATGCTTGTCCTTAAGCTTTTACTCCCTGAAAAGCTTAAGAACAGGACAGTGTTTCTGATTTTATTTGCAAGAAGCTTCAAGTGGATATTGCATCTGAGTTTCCAGAATTAAACAAGCATTTTGAAGAAATATTTTGAGATGAAGAATTTTTTTTAAAGATCAAATTTCTTTGCAATTCTCTTTTCTCTCTGTCACCCTTTTAGTTTATTTCCCAAACTCTGATATCCTGCTGGTAAGTAAGCACAGTGTTTAAAATGAGGTCAAAGTTGTACTTGGGTCCTCTGCTTTTTCATATATTCGAGTTTTCCCTCTATTTGCTGTTAGAAAATGTGATAGGATGAGTAATACAGCATAATGACTATACTTATTTATATTGTATCTCCATACTATTCAGTGCACTTTGAACTCTTTGAGGGTATGGTTTATGTTCTAGTCCAATGCCCATTCTCCAGCTGGTCCAATATTTGGACTCTATGAGGACCTCAGTGATATTTGTATAGATACAGATCTGAAGATAACATCAAAATATAGTATTAATTCAGAGGCTTTCTTCCCAATTGAGAAGACAAAGTTTTCTACCAAGATATTGAAAACATTAATCTTTTTAATCAACGCAATGAAAATCAAAGCAAATTGAATTCAGAGAAATCTAAGCACCCACTCAGCACAATTTTAGTGAAAGGGATATTGCTCTATTTCATTTTTTTTGGTAATTGTGAATTGTTAAAAATGGATTATATCTAGCACTCTTTCCTCAATAAAATTTCATTGCAGGTTTTAAAAAACAAACTATTAGAAACAAGCAAAAAGCAAACTTGTTGATGTTTAAAGGGGACCTTCAAGTATCAGAGGACTGATCATAGCACTTGACCTCTCCATTTCTTTTAACCATGACATTCTGTGATGTTTTATTTCCCTTTTGACTTAGAAATTCTCTTTATATAATTTGAAGGCTCTTGCATTTTCTGAAGTTGTGTCACAACACATGCTGCTATTGACTCACTCTTTCATTTATGTTCATAGTTCCATTTTCCTTGAGTGAGAAAATGACCTTGTGCTAGTCAAGGCGCACACTACACCCAGTTCATGTTTTGACCAGCCAGACATGCTCACAGCACAATCATGAGGCTGAGCAGTGCAGTGTGGATCCTTAGAGCTCGGACACCTCAGCTGTGTCATATAGAAGTGCCACTTACCACATTAATGTGTACTAGTCCATTTCAAATGTGTATATAAATGGAAGGAATGATACAAAGAATTTAAGAGAAAAACATGAACTTCTATAACCCTCACCAGTAAAGTATTTGATTCATTAAATTTTCAAACCCCTTTATGTTTTCATTTCATTATACATTAGGATGTACTTACTACAGGGTCCAGCAGAAGTGAGGCCTGATTGAGTGTGGTTGGTAGGCTAATAATATAAATGTAATAATTCGTAGCTTTTATTTAACATTTCACTTGAAAGGTCATCTGGTACGCTTGAGTGTGATGTTGTTATGTTATAGAATTACATGCTTATGATTGTGTAATAAAAGATTTTGTAATAAAAAGGTGTTATTTGTGCAAGACCCTGTATTTAGTAACATCTTTATAAAATGAAAGGATTTTTTTTTGGCATAGGGAAGAGTAGAAAGTGATGTCACATTTTGTGGTTAATATAGCATTTATCTGGAGAATCTATTCAACCTGAAAAGACGTCCTTCTTCCTTTTGTAGGGCAGTGTTTAAATGGTATCATAAAATAGTTATATTTTACAAACCATATTTACTATGGTGTATAAAAATGTTGAAGAATCAAATTCCATTTCTTACTCTGAATGTAATAAACATTTTTGTTATTTTTGCAAACTTGCTTAATATAAAACAGAGATGGCACTGTCTGCATACTGACAGACCAGCTGAGTAAATCAAGTTAGATCATATGTGTAAGTGTAGTTTTGGCGCCACTCAAAATTTGCATTTTCTTATTTAACTTTTACAACCTTCTCTATCTTCTTTGAACATAGGAAACAGGTCAAAGTAGAAAAACAGTCTAGAATTCTGGTCATTCAAATCTGGTCGGTTCAACACAGTGGGGTCACTATATTTGCTTTACAATTGTGATCCATTTCTCAGTTTACAATCGGCTTTTACTTGCTTTGATCGTTACAGCAAATTGGTAAAATAAGGGGTACTGTTATTATTTTAACCTTTAAGACTTTGGAAAAATCATGGAAAAATGATGGAGGCAATAATATAAGCAACATCTTTTTATAAACAAATTTCATATTCCCTGTATCATGAAGGTTATAAGTAAGTCTCTGAATCTCATTTTTTCTGCACTTGTTACCTTTTCTTCCTTTTTCTTTCTTTATTCTTCTATTATTCTTTGTCTCCTAATTCTCCCACCTTTGTCAAGAGTTTCTGAGTGTTTAATATACCATATTTTGCTTTTCTCTACCATGGGAAAGAAAATGGACTTCAGGTTGAAAAAGAACAACCAACATTAAGTGAAAATAGAAGTTCAAGATTTGACAGAAAATAGTAAGAGTTAGACTTTTATTTCAAGAAGCCCAGATAAGTGTCCCAATTGAATTAAATGGTAGAATCCTGAAAGTTGTAGTTAGATATGCAAATGACAACTCAGCTGCTGAATATAATTCAAAATATTGAATACGTGACTTCCCTCAATATAGAAAAAATGTAGAATATTCTGGCCAGTAATCTTTCTTTGGTTTAGATAAAATTTTAAAATGCTGGTTAAATATATGTTTGCATTTCCTAAAGCTGAAAAAGGTATTTATCTAGATTATTTAAATAGATTATAGCAATATATTTCCAACTGAGAAATAAAATAAGTCACATAAAATATAATATTTTAAACGAACATGTTATATAAGTACAGAATATGAAAGGGCATCATAATATCATGATTTTAATCTTATACTCAAAATAGCCAGAGTTCTTGCTGACATGAAAAATCAAATAATTCATCCATTCACCAAATGCTCATTGGTACATTTTATGTGCCAGACACTCTCCTTGCTACTGGGAACATCAGTGAATATAGAGACAAAGATATTTGCCTAATAGAATAACATCAGAATATAAGAAGAATTTTCAATTCAAGAAACCATTTTTTTGTCAGAAAACTTGGAGAGTTTTTTAAAAAAGGGAAGTAGATTTTTATAAATTAACAAATTACTTAGATAGCATAAAGAGTGAATTTCCCAATGAATGTAAATGTCTAAGTGAAATTAAGTACTAGTAGTTTCAATATTAATAAGAATTTGAACACAGGCTGTTTTCAACTATAGGTGTTTTTTTTTCCTGGGGAAATGACTCATTTTTTAACCCTATTCTTTTTTGTCAATGTAGCATGAAAAGTGTTAGAGCCTAGTGATAAAACAACTAAGCTCTTTATCACTAGGGGCCGGCCAGGTATGGTTTCAATTCTAGCTCTGTCAGAAGCTTTACAGGTGACCTTGGTCCAATTAGTTAAGCTCTTTAAATCCTAGTGTTGTTTTATTTACAAAATAAGCTAATTATAGAATGTATTTCATTATGTTTTATGAGAATTAAATGAGACACTGCATTTAAAATATGGGGACATACTTTTAAATACCACTTTAAAAATACCAGTATCATGCTGATCTCAGTCAAAGTGATGTAGGGGCAGTTATCAGCATTTTTCCCTTTAGACCATGGGAGAACTTTGCCTCGGGAGTTTTTCTCTTTACAAAGAACCTATTCATGCTGTGAATTAGACTAGTCAATGACAGATTTCTAAAAGCTGATGGAGTGAAACATGCAATAACTGGGGTGCTTTCAAAACATCCTAAGATACCAATACTCTGTAAGACAGACATTTGTTAATTGTGTTGACTTCTATGACATTGTAGTGAATGTTCTACATTTTAAACCCTAAGGTTTAGTATAATGGTGAGAATCCAAATGATAGAGGATCATGGTCAAGTGCATCTTACCTAGGCTAAACCATATTCCTGGTAGTAGGTGAGCCCATGTGAATACGGAATGGATACCGGATGAAGGATGTTTTTTGAAGTGTAGACAGACTAATAGAACACATAAATTCATTCATAAAGCACAATGAGAAATTTCTTGCTATATAGAAATTTATCTTTGGAAACTACTTTTTAAAATTGTAGACTAAAGGAGTCCAGCAGAAATGGAAAAATAAAAGTAAGAGGTAAAAAGACAATTGCCTATTTTTATAGAGAAATATAAATTAGAGAATGAAGTTTAAATTCAGAAATTCTATTGGTTAAATGACGCTTTATAAAATCTCTGTGAACCAAATCATGTTTCAACGATATCTTTTTGTATTGATAGAGGGCTTTAAACTCACAAATGTCTTAAAAATGAAATTGTGAAACACAGTGTGTTTGCAAGTTGGAATTGCCTATATAATGCTGGCAATATTAAAACAGCAATGAGTCCAGCTTACTCACACAGTAAAAACCTGCCTTTTATGTTGTTTTAATTAGAGTAGACATTTCTCCCTTGACACTTGAAATTAAAGATTATACTTGTACTCAGAAAGCCATAATAAATTTTTGATGATGGTTAAGAGTATGGGACTTTGGGAGTAGTTGTCTTCAGCAAGAAAGCCAAAATTGTGTTGGTAAATAGATTAACATACTTGTATGTCTTCTTAGCATTATTACTAACTAGTAATCAGACCTTATTAGAGATTCACAGTGTATGAAATTTTTAAAAGATACTATGATTCTATATGGCACAGACACATTTATGGTTTGTTTAGCTATGTGTAAGTATTTGCCAACTACTTCACTTCTTCCTTCTAAGTATGGGTCAAATATTATTTTGTCTTCAAATAAATGACTAAGAGGCAGTGCTGTGAAAAAGAAGTTTGATCTCTATTCTTCCTCAGAAGAACCTATTTTCCTTGCAATTTGATATTCTCTAAAATTAAATACACTGACAAAAGCGTACAGAATCACTTTAGATCTCACGGTGACCCAGTCAACACGCACATCACAACATAGACAACAACCTCATCTTCTCAGGGAAGACATCTCCAAAACCTACTCAGTGATGCTATTTCTCTCAAAGTTCAGCATCTCTAGGTGACGAGAATAATCTGTGACTTATTTTTCTCCTTCAACATTTTATTTTAGAGATCCCTGTTCGCACTTTTATTTATGTAATTTTTAAGACAAGGCCTCCCCTTGGTGTGAGAAATTTATTGCTCATAATACTGCTTGTTTACAACAGAAGAAGGAAATGATGTATAAAAATAAAGCCATAGGGAAACACAAAAAGTTAATAGAGAAGATAAAGCTGACAATGGTAGTTACACAACAACAAGGGAAACACACTCTGTGAGAAACAATAACCAGAGAAGGAAGAGTAGCCTCAGAGTAAACACTTGGGGGAGCAGTGGACACACCCACTCGACTTGGAAGAAGCTGCTGATGGCGTCTCTGTCCATGAACACTTTCAAATTTTAATGTCTTTCATTTTACTCCCCATACTGTATTTTCTATAAATATAAAGTGATATCTTTATTCCTTTGACTTTCACGGGCATTTATGTGGTTTCAAATTTTTCCCTAATAAAACTATACCTATTAGGTATCCTGTTACCTATCTCTGCTTACGTACATAATAATTTCTCTGGAGAAAGACTATATTTAGACACAAGTGTAGGCTCTTCGATTGTTTTTTTTAAAGGGTTGTAAAATCTTGACACATGACATGTAATTTCCTGCTAATTTGCATTTTGACAAAACTTGATACTGTCAAACTTTTTGCCTATCCCCAATAAAATTGATGTAACAATATTACATTGTTGGTACAGTTAGGATTTTCTTATTACTAACAATTTTAATAATCTTCATACTTTTTTAAATTTGTACTTCTAAATTACAGTTTAGATTCAATAATAGTGTGTATTAGTTTCAGTTATGCAGCATAGTGATTAATCATATACTTTACAGAGAGTTCCTTTTGATATTTCAAGTCCCCATCCCGCGCCATACAGAGTTATTACAATATTTCCTAGATGTGACTGTTTTATACTACCAATTGTAATTCTAATACTTTCACCTTTTTTACCTATTCTCCCAAACACCATCCCTCTCTGGCAACCATCAGTTTGTTCCCCCAATCTATGAGTCCATTTTGATTTTGTTTATTTTGTTCTCTATTCCACATATAAGTGAAATCATATGGTATTCATCTTTCTCTAATTGACTTATTTCACTTGGGATAATACCCTCTGATTTCATCCGCCGCTGCCTCAAGGGGAAGATTTCATCCTATTTCATGGTCCGCACCACTTTTTTTCCACTTGTCTATAGATGGGCACTTGGGTTGCTTCCATGTCTTGGCTATTGTAAGTGCCTCTGCATTGACCATTAGGGGGAATATGTTTTTTTTTGAATTAGTGTTTTTGGTTTATTCAACTATATATGCAAAAATAAAAATGCCGGGTCATAAGTCAGTTCATTTTTAATTTTTGTTTCCCATGGTGGCTGCACCAATCTGCATTCCCACAAACAGACCATGAGGGTTCCCTTTTCTCTACATCTATGCCAACCCTTTTTATTGGTTGATTTATCGATGATAGCCATTGTGACAGATGTGAGGTTATATCTCATTGTGGTTTTAATTTGCATTTATCGGAAGGCTAGTGACCGTGAGCATCTTTTCAAAAGTCTATTGACCATCTGAGTGTCCTCTTGGTGCTTATCCAGGTCCTTCTTGTCTCTTATTTTAGCCTTTGTTTTAAAGTCTATGGTGCCTGATGTAAGTATTGCTACCCCAGCTTTTTTTTTGTTTACATTTGCACAAAATATCTCTTTCTTTCCCTTTACTTTCAGCCTGTATATGTCTTTCTTCTGAGCTGGGCCTCTTGTAGATAATATATATATGGATCTTGTATACTTATCTATTCAGCTACCCACCCTCCTTTGACTGGAACATTCAATCCATTTATATTTAAAGTGATTATTTCCAGGTACCTAGTTATTGCCATTTTGTTCTTTGTAATAAGTAACAGAGAAGGTCATTTCATAATGCTCAAAGGATCAATTCAACAAGAAGGTACAACTGTTGCAGACATTTATGTCTCCAACACAGGAACATCTAAATATATGAAGCAACTATTGGTGGAGATAAAAGAAGAGATCAACAGTAATACATTCATAGTAGGAGAATCTGATGCTCTGTTGGCATTAATGTATAGATTTTCCATACTGAAAATCAACAACAAAAAAATAGTAGCCTTAATTCCACATTGAACCAGATGGATTTAACTAATATTGCAGAACATTTCTTTTCAAAGCAGCTGAATACACACTATTTTCAAGTACACATGGGACATTTTCCAAGATAAACCACATGTTAGGACAGAAGGCAAGTCTCAGTAAATCTTAAAAGACAAATCATATCAAGCATCTTCTCTGACCACAGTATAGGGAGCTAGAAATCAGTTTCAAGGAACAAGGTGAGAAACATAGAAACACATGGAGGTTAAGAAACATGTTACTGACCAACGAATGGGTTAACAAAGAGGTGGAGGAAAAAATCCGAATGTACCTTCAGGCAACTGAAAATGAAAACATAACAACCACAAATCTACGCGGCACAGCAAAAATAGTCCTAAGAGGGAAATTTATAGCAATACAGGCCTACATTAAGAAAAAAGAAAAATCTCAAACAATCTAAACTTACACCTAAAGGACCTGGATAAAGAACAACAAACAAAGCCAAAAGTGAGCTTAAGGAAGAAAATAATAAAGGCTAAAATAGATATAAACAATACAGTGTCCAAAAATACAAATGATGAATGAAACAAACAGCTGAGTCTTTGAAAAGGTAAATAAGATTAACAAACCTTTAACCAGACTCATCAAGAAAAAAAAGGGAGAATTCAAATAAATAAAATCAGAAATGAAATAGGATAAGCAACAGCTGACAAAGAATTATAAGAAAGCATACAAACAGAAATATGCCAACATATAGGACAACCTGGAAGAAATGAATAAATTCCTATAAACATACAATCTTCCAAAATTGAATCAACAAGAAACAAACTAAAAATTTAAACAGGACAATTACAACCAATGAAATAAAAGCAATAATGAAATAATTCCTAAGAAACAAAAGTCTTGGATCAGATCACAGATGAACCAAAAAAGAATTAATACCCTTTCTTCTCAAACTATTCCAAAACATTCAAGAGGAGAGATTTCTTCCATGCTCATTTTTTTAGTGAGGCAAGCATTATTTGAATTTCAAAACCAGATAAAGACACTATAAAAAAAAGAATTACTGGACAATTTTCCTGATGAACATAGGTGCAAAAATCCTCAACAAAATATTAGCATCAAAAGAAAGATAAATTCATATATGTTAGCTATGTAAAAATGCTACTTTTTCAAAAAGTGTAATTATGATAATGTGGAAAATGCTCTGATTAGGCAGCTAAATAAATAAAATTGGCATTGAAATGCTTTTTAGTTCCAGGTCAACACATTTTTTCTGGTGACATTATTTTTTTAAACTACTAATTCAACAATGAATAATAGGTTATTCAGAAATTGCCACAAAGTTTGAAATTCTAAAGTTCACCAACCAAGAAATATTTCTAAATAAATATTAGTGGCATGTTTCCAACTTCTTTGTAATAATTTACTATTATTTCTTTCTTCTAATATAACAAATACAATCGTAATAAGAGGGATGGCACAGTGAAAACTGTGAGGCTAGGGGACAAAAGGGAATGAAACAGGTGTTTGGGAAAACAGGTGGTTTACATCAGTCACATGCAATTAAACCTGTCCTATAACCAAAGTACAATAAATCCTGAGTCCAGTCCTGATTATCTCTGAGTTAGTGATGTGTGAGATGAAATATTCTTGGTGGCAATGTGAAGCACAACACTTTGATAAAAGGCAAGATCACTCAACCTGAGCTTCTAGTGATTTCACAGAGAGCAAATTTCACTAGGGGATCCTAGTTCTGTCAGTGAGGCATACTATGTAGTAATTTTGTGATACATTGTCAATGATATTTACATCATTGACATAAGATACTTATTCATGAATCAAATAAGTCAGGAGTCAAAGAGTTACTTATTCATGAATCGAATTCAAATATTATTCCCAGTGCTCATTTTTGTTTAAAGTGAAACTTGGAAACATGACATTGGAGATTATTTTGGTCAGGGACGTTCAGTATTGCATGCAGATGCTGCTCAGAGCTGCCCAATGGAGAATGAGTGTGAGCAGGGAATTGCAGCCTCTTTTGCCAAGCCCTGTACCCTGGCAGAAAGCTGCGTGTACTAAACAAAGTCGCCTTATTCTACTCCTCACGAACATGCCATGGAGCTAAGACTGTTCTGAAACAGTTTTTCCTATCACCAATACAATACCAATATCAAATGTGGTAAAGAAGTATCCAATGTCAGTAGTTTGGAGAAAAGATGCCTGTGATAAGGTTCGGTTACTAAAACCACAGCAATATGAGTTAATTAGCATCCTCAGAAACAGTTTTCTCATCTGAAAATTTTCAGTTCTCCCAACCTTCTAGGCCACATTTCTAAATTGCTTTATAGGTTATAGCAATACTCCAATTTGGTATAATCAAAACAAATTTACTACCTATTCACTCTAAGCTGCACCTCCTCTCACCCTTTTATTTAAATAATATTTTATATCAACTACTTTCAAACTCCATCAGCAGTACTCACTCTTTTCTCTCACATCCATCGGACACTGTACCAAACACAACCTTTATTTAGTGTCTCCTGCTTTAATTAATCCTGTACTTTACGGCTACTTACGCATTGTAGAGATACAGCTGTAGTGCTGTCATTTTCCAGTTCCAGTGTCTTCAAATGCTCTTCATTCTCTGTGCAATTTCTCTTAAACCCCTTGTCTTTGTATTCAAAGTCATCATAAATTGTCCCAGCCCACCATTTTCAACTGTCCTTTCCTGGCTTTACCCCAGACAAGCTGTTTTCACATAGACAAGCCTCATAAAAATGCCTCACTCACAATGTTGAATACCAAGACATTTTTCTAAAATCCCAGTATGTTTCATGCACTTATTTTTAATAACAGCTTACCGAGATAAAATTTACATATAATATAAGTCCCCCATTTAATGTGCCATAATTCACTGGATTTTAATATATTCACCGAGCTGTGGGAGCATCACCACGATCAATTTTGATCACACCAAGAATTACTTCTGTACTCATGAGAAGTCACTCCTCATTTCCCCATTACCTCCAATTCTCCTGTCCTAGCTGTGTTTGTGTGTTTTTTCATACAATTTTTTTCAAGTCCTAGACAGAGGGAGGGCAGAGGGGAGGGAAGAATGGGAAAGTGCACACATATTTCTTCAGGAATGATGATTAATACGCAATATGTGTCTTTTTTTCTTTGCTCATTTATTATTGTTCAGCAAGGAGTATACAAGTTTTGAAAGGGGCTAGGGAATGTAATCTCTGGCAGGGAAGTATATACCAAGGTTAAAGTTAAGATTATCTGATTATAAAGAATAATATATCAGAGTTTAATGCTAGGTAAGATCAAGAAAATATCAGAAATTATTAGAATAGTTTTAGCAAATGAAAATTGGCTAAGAACTTCTTTCTGATATGAAAGGGAAAAAAATTAAAATATCTTGCATGGGAGAGAATATAACCAGATACCTAAATATAGTAAGATAAGGGAAAAATACTAACTTTGCCATGAGCATATATGTAAATAGCAGGAGGAAACAGTTAAGAAATACAGTATATTGGGCTTGTGACTATTACTGTGATTTACCAATTAGATAAGCTATACCATGAGCAAACCTTTTTCAGCTATGAGACTAAGGATGCTGCACGTGGTTGAAAGAATGCCCTCTGCCTAACATCATTTGAAATATTGATTGAAATACTAAGTAGCATTGATTGAATCCTATTAAATATTTGTTGTTCTAAGTGTGTTTTTGTCCAATAAAACTGCTGACATCCTGCAACTCTCACATGAAAAGAAATGATTAAGGAGCTTATCTTATTTTAAACCAGAAATAATATCAGTAGAAATGATTGTATTACTTCTGTATTAAAAATGCAGCAATTTATTTGTGTTCTCAGGTGAATTCTTAATACTGCATTTTGTTATAGCATAGCTCTTTCTAAAAGTGGTTATGAGTAAAAATTAATAATATTGTGTGATTTCCTCCATTTAGGTTTAGGTTTATTTTCTTTCATTTTCAAGATGCTTTATTTGGTCATTTATAGGTCATCATTTGTGAGACATGTTTAAAGTCCTTCCTATTTATGTGTTTTTGCACTGTCATTTTAATTGCTTTTAAGGTTTTTATATGTTAAATACTGTGTGTGTGTGTGTGCGTGTGTGTATAGCATGTCTGAAAAAAATCCAGGCATTGTTAATGTAATGAGAATGGTTTGCTCAACATCCATGTAACCTGGTAGCCAAGGAGAGTGAACTGGAATGTGCGTGTGTGAACAATGACTTCTCTGTACTAGTCAGTGGGGGCAGCACACAGTTTAGCAAGCATGTGTACTGTGTGGCTGTTGCATTCAAAATGACTGAGCAAGTACAGCAATGAACCTGCATCAAATTTTGCATTAAGCTAGAATATTCCTCCGTGGAACCTATTCAGATGATTCAGAAACCGGAAGCTCTGGGGAACTGGTGATTGGCAGCTTTATCACAACAACGTGCCCACTCATGCATCACATCTTGTACGGAGTTTTTTTGCAAAACATCAAATCATCCTTGAGAATCGACCCTTCTACAGCCCAGATTTGGTGCCCTGTGGCTTCTGGCTTTTCCTAAAATGAAAATCACCTTTGAAAGGGAGGAGATATCAGACCACTGATAAGATGGAAAGTATGATGGGAAAACTGATGGTGATTGGGAGAGCTGTGTAAGGTCCCAAGATGCCTGCTTTGAACAGGACTGAAGAGTCATTGTTTTATGTACAGTTTCTTGTATCTTCTTCAATAAATGTCTCCAGTTTTCATATTATATGGCTGGATACCTTCTGGACAGACTATATACCTAGTCCCTCCTCTTAGCAAAACACAATTACAACATGGACCATCTTAGAAAAATAAAACAATAGGCTAAGGTAAATTTTTACAACATATTTAAAAATCAAAAAGTCTAGTTTTAAAAGTGCATAAAGGGCTTTTACTAATTTTAAAGATAGTACATACAATAGACAAAGGATATGACCAGCAATTCATAATTTAAAATGACCAATAAAATAGATAAATGTCGACATCACCAGTAAACAGAAAACTGCACATTTAAACAATAAAATATATTTAAAAACTCCAAATAGAAGAAAAGGAAAAGAAAAAATCTTGCTTCAGTGAAGAAGAACAAATATGACCCTCTTACCACAGCAGTGGACACTTTTGTCCTGACACTCGTGTTGTGGGGCAGCAAGAGAGCACCTAATAAAATTAATAATGCAAGTAAGCCCTCATTTCCACTTCAAGGTACATGCAATTAAATGTATAATTCTTTCCCCAAAAGCTGTTAAGTAAAAGAATGCCCATTGCAGTATTGTGTCAATAATGTGAAGCACTCTAAATGAACCTCATTAGAGAAATTATGCTAGGTAATAATTTAAACGAATGCACTATACTTCCTCATATATATCAACCATGAGCATTTAGGAAAAATTATTTTTAAGAGGAAAAGTAAAGCTTTATCAGTGGCACATAATTTCAACTCCAACATAAACAAGAAACTACTCTGTTTTAAGCATGCACATGTACATATATATGTCTCATAAAATTGACTGTAAAGATATACATAAAACTCATCACAATGCAAATTATGTGACTTGTGCAGGTGCAAAAAAGATGGGGAAGAACACAAAGATGCAGTGAGCTTCTTTAAGAAAAGGCAATGGCTGCCACATGTGACGTGAGTAATCTGTTCAGTGAATACAAAATAAAAGATTCTCATGTAAATGTATGCATGATATTGACTGCATCATTATAAAAATGTAAAACAGCAGATTCAAAATAGCATACAATGAATGGGAATTAGGATAATAACTGCTGTCATATCCATAGTATCGAATAATGTACAGCCATGGAAATTATACTAAACATTTAGGGTTTTAGAAATTGCTCATAACATTGTGCTACATTAAAGTGTTATAAATTGCAATGTCATGATCCTAATCGTAAATAATTGGTATCAAAATATAAACAAATACATTCATAGACCAATACCATGTTTATATAATCCCACAAAGAAATCAATTACACATACACACACACACACACAATATTGGAAAGGACAGATGTTTCTAAGATCCTTTCTCAAATAAGAATTATTTCTCAAAAAGGCATACATTTCTAGGTTTTATTCTGGTTGTGATCTTAGTGAAACACTGAAAGCTTACATTATAGACTGTGTTATTGATGAAGCTTGGCATGAGAAGGATATTTTTAGACTCTAAACCAATATTATTGCTGCATTTTTAACTTTTTATGTGGAGGTAATTTCAGCATGCTGAAAGAGAACTTATTTATTTATTTATTTATTTATTTGCCCAAGAACTGAAGTTTAGGGCTGCTTACAGCTGAGCAACTATGTATTCTGCTGAACTACATTAGCTATACTCTGGTTTAGCTAACCTTAGTGTACTGAATAGAAATGCCAATACAATATACAAGGTGTTCTACTGCCTTTTCAGACACTTAATTCTATGTAATCTGAGCCTGACAAAGGTAATAACCTTTAAAATTTTAAAGTATAATTAACAGAGAAGCCAGTGGTCTGGGAGATACAATATATTAGTAAAGATTTAAAATAGTCAATAAATGAATGAATCAATCTATTGAAAACAGATCAATAAATATTTGAATAAATGTATTACAATGACCTATATAACTCTAAAGTGAATTTCACATCTTTTAATTGCAAATTAAATATATAATATTTTATAAATTATTAAATAATATGCAATCCAGTAAAAGCTGGAATAGTGTTCTAAAAGACATTAAATAGAAGCAGGGCTGTATATAAATATCATAGTATAGGAACCTTTTTATTTTTTTATCAATGTATGGTTGCTTCTCATGTGTCCCCTGCTGGGAACTGGCTTGCAACCCAGGCATGTGCCCTGACTGGGAATCGAACCGAAATCCTTTTGTTCGCAGGCCCATGCTCAATCCACTGAGCTACACAAGCCAGGGGTAAAGGAACCTTTTAACAAAAGAATTGAGCTAGGTCCTGTATAAGTTTCAGGTGAAGGGGCAAAGGGGTTTAGCCTAAATGCTTTTAAAAATCTTATAATCTTACATGTCTCTTGGATGTTAGCTAGCTCTCCTCTTCAAAGAATATTTAGTAAAATGGGGAATGACTTGAAATAAATATTCAAGAGTCTAAAAGATCTATAGTAGAATTACTTATTTTCTCAGGCCTCAGAACATTATCTATGTTTATTTTATTTAATTTAAATTTATTTGTTTGTTTATTGAAAGAACACCTCCCTATTCAATCCACAACCCTGACCTACCCCTACCTAGTGCTGGGCTCATGCCCATCTCCATGTGACAAATTAACCTAGTGATCCACCTCAGCAGGCCATAGGCGATTTCCCACATGGTGTTGGAATTGGGCACAGAGGATGGTGGTCTTGCTGGTAGTTAAATTTCTACCCTATAAATTCAAGATCTTCACCAAAATGTGCCCTGCCATGAGAGGAAGGAATAGAGAAAGTATGGCTTTGATATGGAAGAATGCAGAACAAAAACAAGCAACAGGAGAGAGTGAGTGAATTCTGAAGTTCTACTAGTTTCTTATTCTTGTCCATTTCTGAGGGAACCATCATCACATTTCAGCTGCAAGGTTTCATGAAACAGCCACGTATCCTTACCCCAAATTCTGCATTTAAAGGTAGGGTAGCTCAAGCTACTTTTTGGTAGTCATAATTGTAGTCTAACGGATACAATTTGAAGGAAACTGGTCCATAAATGCTCCTAAAATGCCACACTCAGTATGCTCATAAAATGCCAAGACACAGTAAGACAAGATAACAAGCATGCAGTGTTCCCTAAAAAATCGTAGAAGAAAATACCCTTGGTAAGGATTCTAACTCAAGCTTGTTAAAGCATAGAATATTCCGTTTTTCTTTACTGCCTTTCTTTTCTAAGTCATTCCTGATATTCATTTTTTAATAGGGCTATTATAATTAGGCTTAGATAAGAATGTTCCCTTTCAGAATTCTAGTCTGTTTTCTTTCTTGCTTTCTTCATAGCGTCCTTTGATTCTCAGTGATTAATAACAGTGTCACTAAGTCCTGGAGATGTAGACTGGCAACGTTAACCAGAAGGTTCCTGTGAAGCAGTCCGAACCGGCACTTGCAATAAATCATGCCTAATGCTTAGGCCAGAGTGAAATTCTCTGCTTACACCAGAGGAGTTCTTTTGCAGAGAGAAGATAAAACTCAAAGCAAATCTGAATTTTACCCTTGAAAGTGACTGAGATTTTCCATTTGTTATTAATGGACATATCTCCTTTTAAACACAAAAGTCTCAATTACTGTCACATAAGTAAATTGCTGTTTAGTTTTCAGCAAGGTACTTAAAAGTAAAGCATTATAGAATATTATAAGTATTGATAGAAATGATTTACTTATTAGGTATAAGTAAATTCATCACCTCCTTTCACAGATTAAAAGGAGAGAAAATTAGTCATTATTAGTCATTTAGTTAGAGATAAAAATCCAGTTTTGGTTACTCTGTACAGGTGTTTAATTTTTAATTTTAATTTTAATTTATTTATTTTCAAAGATTTTATTTGTTTATCTTTAGAGGGGAAGGGAAGGAGAGAGGGAGAGAAACATCAATGTACGGTTGCCTTCGTGCGTCCCCTGCTGGGAACTGGCCTGCTGGGAACCGGCCTGCCACCCAGGCATGTGCCCTGACTGGGAATCGAACCGTGATTGTTTGGTTCGCAGGCCCACGCTCAATCCACTGAGCTACACCAGCCAGGGCCAGGTGTTTAATTTTTTAAATTTCATATATAACCTTTCAATTATAAATAACAATATATTATTAACTGAATAATTTATTAATTTAACATTATTCTTAGCTCAATATTTTTAAAGGCTATTTGGGTTCAGTCCTGTGATTGTTTCTGAGGTTACAATGAAAAATAAATATGTCCTCAGTCTTCAAGAACACAGGATGGATAGAGTAATTGGAGTTAGAAATGCAGAAATGACATAAAGCAATAGTGAGATTAATAATGTAATTGTGAAATACACAATACAAACTGGAGCTCCAAAAAACCTTATAAATAAAGTACCATTGGACTGAGTTGTGAAATATATGTTTGGATTTGCAAAGTACAGAAAGAAAATAATATTTATTAATTGGTAGCAATATTGGAACATACTCTGAAAACCTGAAATTATCTCAAACACTTCAGTGTCTCTCTAGCTATCTATCTACCAATCTATCATCAGTTTATCGATACACTTACCTCCTTACAAAAAAGTCCTATGGGAAAGTTATTATTTATTTAAAAACAGAATAGAGGGGGAAAGACCCAGAAAAAGGAATATTTGTAACAATTGGACAGTTAGAACATAGAAGAAGAATCATAATTCAAATCCAGAATTACTTGATTCCAAATGCACTTTTCTGGAACATTGCACATGTAACTACATGTGCACATATGCACACAATCACACAGTTTGAGGAAACATGAAAAAACCAAAGAAGGTAAAAAGAGGATGATTTTGCTAAGAGATTCTTTTCTTGCAGTTGATGGTTAAAATAGGAAAGTTTATTATTTCTTTAAGGTTTTCCTAAAAGGTCATTTTCTCAAATTCATAGACCAGGTAATAAGACAAACAATAAAAAAGTATATAGATCCTGGTTTTCAAATTTCTTGGCATATAGTTGTTTGTAGTAATTTCTTACAATCCTTTGTATCTCTGTGGTATCAGTTGTACTCTCTCCTCTGTCATTTCTGATTTAGTTTATTTGGATCTTCTTTCTTTTTTTCTTGATGAGTCTGCTTAAGGCTTGCCAATTTTGTTTCAGATACCAATGATATGTTTCATAGATATAGAATAAACATTTCAAAATTTTATATGGAATTGTAGATGACCCCGAATAGCCACAGCAATTTTGAGAAAGGAAAACAAAGTAGGAGGGATCACAATATCTGGAATCAAACTATATTAGAAGGCCACTATAATCAAAACAGTCTGGTATAGGCATAAGAACAGACACATAGACCAATGGAATAGAACAGAGAACCCAGAAATAAACTCAAATCTCTAGTGTCAATATTTGCCTAAGGGGGTAGAAGCATAAAATGAAGTAAAAATAGCCTCTTCAACAAATGGTGTTGGGAGAACTGGACAGCTACATGCAAAAAAGTGAAACTTGATCACCACCTTACACCATACACAAAAATAAATTCAAGGTGGATAAAAAACTTAAATATAAATTGTGATGCCATAAAAGTCCTAGGGGAGAACCTAGGCAGGAAAACCTCAGACATTTCATGCAGCAATGTCTTCATTGATATGCCCCCTGAAGCAAGGGACATAAAAGAAAGAATAAACAAATGGGATATCATTAAATTAAAAAGCTTCTGCATGGCTAAAGAAAATAGCATTAAAATGAAAAGAGAACCAGCTATTTGGGAAAACATATTTGCCAATGCTACCTCAGACAAGGGTTTAATCTTCAAAATATATAAAGAACTCATACCACTCCACTCCAGAAAGACAAATGACCCAATTAAAAAAGGGGCAAGAGGACTTCTGCCAAGATGGAGGTATAGATGGATGTGCCGTACCTTCTCACACAACCAAGTTTAGGGACAACTAAATAAGAGCATCAGAAAACACAACCAGAACACGGAAAATTGAACTTTTTGGAAGTCCGATAACAACAAATTCTTCAGCCCGACCGGTAAGGGGCGAAACCGGCGTCTCGTGAGGGGTTGCACAGGACTCCGGTGGGACGGACCCAGGTGCGGAATCCAGACGCGCGAATCCAGACGCACGGGTTCCAAACCCAGGATTGGACCCAGGATTGGACCTAGCAACCCACCGGGTAAGCGACTGCTGAGGAGACAGTGGGGAGGCAGGGCTGCGTGTTGACTGCGGTTGCCTATCTGTGGGCGAGCGGACAGGCGAGGGAGTGGGCGCTTGGACCGGGCCCGGCGGTCCCCATGGCTTGCGGCAGTAGAGGGCGCCGCCATATCCCCGCTCTGACCACACCCCCACACACAGCATCACAACCCAGCGACCTGGGAGTCCAAGGCGCCGCTTCTCCCGCGTAAAGGGCCAGAACAGACCAAAAATGTCGCAGAAAGACCTCAGAGCCCCAGAGATAAATCTAAGCGACGAAGAAATAGCAAAACTCTCAGATGCACAGTTTAAAACACTGGTCATCAGGTTCCTAATAGATCTGGTTGATTATAGCCACAAATTAGAGAAACATATGAAGGCTAAACTAAGGGAAATGAATGGAATTCCACAGAAAACCCATAGAGATGAAAAGGAAACTGGGACTCAATTCAATGAAGTGGCCCAGAAGAAAGCAAATAATGGCCAAACAGAAAAGAGTCAAGGAGCAAGAATTCAAAGAAATGAGGAGAGTCTTAGGAACCTCCAGGACATCTTTAAACGCTCCAATATCCGAATTATAGGGGTACCAGAAGGGGGAAAGACACAACCACCAGTGGAAAAATTATTTGAACAAATAATAAAAGAAAATTTCCCCCAATCTGGCAAAGGAAATAGACTTCCAAGAAATCCAAGAAGCTCAGAGAGTACCAAAAAAGTTGGACTCAAGAAGAAACACACCAAGGCATATCATAATTACATTAGCCAAAATTAAAATGAAGGAGAGAATCCTAGAAGCAGCAAGAGCTAAGGGGACAATCACCTACAAAGGAGTCCCCATCAGACTGTCAGCAGATTTCTCAAAAGAGACCTTACAGGCAAGAAGGGGCTGGAAAGAAATCCAAGTCATGAAATCTAAAGACCTACAACCAAGATTGCTCTATCCAGCAAAACTTTCATTTAGAATGGAAGGACAGATAAGGTGCTTCTCAGATAAGATCAAATTCAAGGAGTTCATCATCACCAAGCCCTTATTATATGAAATGTTAAAGGGACTTATCTAAGAAAAAGAAGTTAAAGAAACATGAACAGTGAAAGAACAACAAGCTCACAGTTATTAACAACCACACCTAAAACGAAAGCAAACTAAAAGAACAGCTAGATCAGGAGTGGAAACATAGAAATGAAGATCTCAAGGAGGGTTAGCAACAGGGGAGTGGGAGGAGGAGATGGGGGGAGGAGGTACAGAAAATAAGTAGCATAGAGAGTAGATAGAAAATAGATGGGGGGGACAAGAATAGCATGGGAAATATAGAACCTAAAGGACTTGGGACACATGGACATAAACTAAAGGGGGGTAATGGTGGGGATGGGGGGCAGGGTGGAGGGGAATGAAGGGGGGAATAGAACAACTGTAACAGCATAATCAATTTTAAAAAATAAATTAAAAAAAATAAATAAAAAAATAAAAAAAAATAAAAAAGGGGCAAAAGACTTGAACATACAATTCTCTAAGGAGGGCCCAGAGACATATTAAAAGATGCTCAGCATCATTAGTCCTCAGAGAGATGCAAATTAAAACCACAGTGAGATATTACTTCACGCCCATAAGAATGGCCATCATGACCAAACCAACAAACAACAAGTGTTGGAGAGGATGTGGAGAAAAGAAAACCCTAGTACACTCTTGGTGGGAATGCAGACTGATACAGTCACTGTGGAAAACAGTATGAAATTTCCTCAGAAAACTAACAATGAAACTGCCTTTTGACCCAAATATTCCACTACTGGGATTATACCCTAAGAGCCCTGAAATACCAATCCAAAAGAATTTATGCACCCCAATGTCCATAGCAGCACAATTTACAATAGCCAAGTGCTGGAAGCAACCTAAGTGCCCATCAGCAAATGAATAGATAAAAAAAAACTATGGTACATTTACACAATGGAATTCTATGCAGCAGAGAGAAAGAAAGAGCTCCTACCCTTTACAACAGCATGGATGGAACTGGAGAGCATGATGCTAAGTGAAATAAGCCAGGCAGTAAGGGACAAATACTATATGATCTCACCTATAAGCAGAACCTAATCAACAAAACAAGCAAGCAAAATATAAGCAGAGACATTGAAATAAAGAACAAACTGACATAACCAGAGAGGAGAGGGGAGAGGGATAATGGGGGAAAATGGGGGAAAATAGGGGAAGGGCCATCAAGGAATATGTACAAAGGACACAAAGACAAAGCCAAAGCCAAAGTGGGTAGGATTGAGGGTGGGAGGCAGAGATAGGTAGGGTGGGTGGGGTGTGGTGACGTGAAAATGGAGAGAACTGTACTTGAAAAACAATTAAAAATGTATGTAGAGCTTCAAATTTTAATATTCGAGTAATTTTCTAGCTACATTATTCACATATAGATGGTACTGAGTTTGAAATTGAATGTCAATAGATACAGGAGGAATGTAATGTGCTATAGTCGATTTGTATCTAAGAGTCTATCCCTAATATTTTTTTGTGCTAACATCTGCAAACCTCTATACAAACTTTTATTCCCCAATAAATGTATTGCTCTCAGATGATGTCAGTATTTAGTGCAAAAATTTATGTATGCAACTACTTCTCAGATTTCTTTTATAAAAAAGAGATTTTACTGCATATTAAAATTTTAATAATACAAAATTGGTAAATATGAGTTCAGTCTCTTCTGATACAACATTTCTTCCTCCTATTTGTGGTATTCATTTTTAATATTTCATGAATGAACTTAAGCTAGACATTTAAATAGTCCATTTACAAACATAAAATATGTTTCATTGTGATTAACTCCCTCATAAAAAAATAAATTGTTTCTAATGCTTAAAACAGTTTTAATTATGGGGTGGGGTGTTTGGGTGAAAATAAGAAAAGTGAAATGCAGGTTGCTACATAATTAATTTTTCAAATACAATGTGAACATCTCATTGGAATTAAAAAGTATATATTAATTTTATGGCTCTTGATTTCCTAGAATCAAAGCTTTTAGCATCTTCTGAATTATTTTGCTATAAAACTAACAGAACACAAGAACAGCTATTAAGAGATACAGACAGAGGTTTTAATTGACATCAGTCATCCATTTAGGATACAGCTACAGGTGAATATTCATTTACTGGCTTAACTAAATTTTGATCTGGAGCCCCACAGAAAATACTTAAAGTTCAGTGCAGGTACAAGAAAAGGACAACAAATAAAGGACTGCTAAAATGATGGCACCAATAGTTTGTTTTAATAGATTATAATGTCCTTGAAGTAATATAGCATTCTTTTCACTATGAAGAAGAAAGTATCTTAGTTCATTTCCATAGAACACAATTTATTTTTGTTTTCTTGGGGACATAATATACCCCATTAACGCTAGTTAATTCCCTTTAAAGTGAAGAGAAAGGCTGCATGATTTACTTGATTAATTTTGTCTTCTTCCTCCTCCAAGAAGACACTTTCTGGATTAGAATAAAGATCCCTTTATTACACTTTAATCTCCTTTATAATCTTAGTTGCAATGAACAGGATGTCCTACTTGGATTTTCATTATACTGATATAGGCCTTATACTTTTGAATAATTTTTGTTTAAATATAGTTTATATTAGCCAAAGACAACAAGTTGTTTTTTTGCACCAAAATCAATTTTCAACCTATAAAACATCATTTAAATTCCAAATATTCCAGGCAAATTTTCCTTAGTATTCACATTCAGTTAACTTTCATTTATTTTTATCTAAGAGATTGTTGTAAAGATTCAGGAATTAAATAAAAAGAAATTAAAAAAAATTTTGATAGCTATTAAATGACATAAAATGTTCATATAGTAACAGTTAATATTTGCACTAAAGTCATAAAAGTTATTATCCATATTAAAAAGTAGAAAACTTAGATTCATTTATGTGGCACAATACTAACAATCAATAAATACTAATGATATATTTCTGTTGTACTGAGGATCTGAATTCTACTGGATTAAAGGAAAAATATAATTTTTCATGCAGTTTCTGAATATTTCCTATTGATTCTTTTCCTCCCTTTTTCTATCATTCTGCAAATACACTTAAAGCCCGAAAGAAATTGTTCATTTGGTGGAGTCTATAGGATTTTCTAAGACACTTCTCCATGGAGGACATACAAAAGGTCCAGAGACATAACAAAAGATGCTCAGCATCGCTAGCCATCAGAGAGACGCAAATTAAAACCACAATGAGACACCACTTCACACTGTTCAGAATGGCCATCATGAACAAACCAACAAACAACAAGTGTTGGAGAGGATGTGGAGAAAAGGAAACCCTAGTGTACTGTTGGTGGGAATGTAGACTGGTGCAGCTACTGTGTAAAAAAAACACTATGGAGTTTCCTCAGAAAAGTAAAAGTGGAACTGCCTTTTGACCCAGCAATTCCACTGCTAGGATTATATCCTAAGAATCCTGAAACACTAATTTGAAGAAACCTATGCACCCCAGTGTTCATAGCACCACAATGTACAATATCCAAGTGCTGGAAGCAACCTAAGTGCCCACCAGTAAATGAATGGATCAAAAAACCGTGTTACATTTACAAGATGGAATACTATGCAGCAGAGGGAAAAAAGGAGCTCCTACCCTTTGCAACATCATGGATGGAACTGGAGAGCATTTTGCTAGGTGAAATAAGCCAGGTGGTGAAAGACAAATACCATATGATCTCACCATTGAGTGGAACCTCATCAGCTAAACAAAGAAGCAAGCAAAATATAAACAGAGATTGAAATTAAGAACAAAGAGACAGTAACCAGAGGGGAGATACAAGGGGATAATGGGGGGGAAAGGGTGGAGGGTTTTCAGGAACAACTGTAAAGGACACATGGACAGAACCAAGTGGGGGTGGAGTCAGGGAAGGGAGGTGGAGATGGCTGAGGTTGGGGAAAAGGCAGAAAACTGTACTTGAACAATAAAAATTTTAAATAATGAAAAAAAGGAATAACATAAAATAAATTGTTTACTTGGTCAAAATAAATGGGAGGCAGTACTACCAAATTATATTGCCTTGGACTAAAAAAATATGAACTGTTCCTGTGCTCCACAGAGTGAGCCTCGTCATTTCATTGTTTTCCCCTTGGAGGACTGCCTGCCATTCATATTATTGGTTTCTTATATCTGCTGATCAAAAGACAAAATTTTTTATGAGTGTGCCAGAGTCATACAACAATGTGGTGCCTCACTCCTTGTCCTGTCACATGTATTTAAAAGGGTCCCTTGATGACTGGCATTTAAGCTACTTACACCTTATCACTATTATAGGTAATAGTTCAATATTCACCTTTGCATATCTACTAAGTGCTAGTATGTGTGAAGGACAAATTCTCAAATTAAAATTATTGTGACAAAAATCATATTAACCTATTTAGATGTAACAACTTCTGCACTAAAAAATACTTTAATCTATACCCCTAATGTGGAGAGGAACGCACCTGTTACATACGCTCTACCCTTTCTCACATTGGGTTTTATTTATTTTTTGTGATTGCTTTTTTGCTAATTACATAGGGAGAAGGACAGGAGAACTGGGGTGTACACTGCTTACTGCAGTCCTTACCAACACAGGGGTGGCCATCTGGAAGGGCTAAGCCAGGCTCACTTTCTCCTTACCTGGGGGATATGAACACTTGCCTGTAACTAAAAATAAAAAGAGCGTTCTTCCAATTTTTCTTGCTTCGCATGAGAGTTCAGGTTGACCCTACTTTTGTTGACAATGGAGGCAGTTTATCAGCTGGTAAAGCCTGCTGAAGGAGAAAAGTCACATATTTCATTTCAGCTGGATTAGGAGGCAGAAGTCAGTAGAGTATTGTTGGTGGAGCTCACCTCCCAATTCTAAGTCCTGGTTACACCATTTACCGTGCAGCCTTTGAAAAGCTAATTAACACTTCCTGTGTCTCATTTTCTCACCATTAAAAGGGAATAGTAGTATGTGTGTGTGTGTGTGTGTGTGTGTGTGTGTGTTTGTAAGAATTAAAGGAGTATGTACAGTTCTTAGAATATTTTCTTGTCTGATATGAGTATTAGCTGATAATTTTATTCTGATAAGAGTACATTAAAATAGTTCTAAGCATTTTGCATTGATTCATAACTATGTTAATCAATAGAAAAATTTACTACCACACTAAGCCTAACATTTTTGTGACAGAAATATTAACCATAGAAAATAGGCAAAATGCATTTAAAATTATAAATATATAATAAGTATATGTTGCATTTTCCGGTATTCAGGAATGTATGGTCTATTAGAGGAAGCAAGTAATGTTACATAAATACGCATCTAACAATAAAATGCAGCACATGCTAGTGCCAGACTTGTGACTCAGAAAGCTTCTTCATGGTAGTGAAAAGACCATGTCCTTGTGGGATGTTACACTGAACTGTACTGTGAGATTTGAGAGAAACTAAACTTTTGAAAGCAAAGTCATAGTTGTGGATCTAAATCCTACTATTTGTTAAATGAAAGCATAGAACTATGGATGATCTGAGAGGCCTTCCAACTCTAAAGTTCTTTTTGTGTTAAATCTATGAACAAGCACTGCAGGTTTAGAATGCTGAGAACCAGAAAGTGCTGCCATAATGAGAGCCATTGCTATATTGGACTTAAATTGAGTATTCACATTTACATTCAAGTGGGAATCATTTTCTAGAAAATTGTGCCGCTTAATGCTATTTTTTCCACTGTGCTTATTATTATTTTCATATATTTGTCATTAGGGATGGGTAAGTTGGTTTTACATTAAATGGCTTAATTTTTATCTAATAGCTTTCTTTAACCATGCACTCACAGTTTTTAATAGCTAATTTTAATATTCTATGCAATCTGTGTATCTCTTATGAACCATCATAGTGGCTTCTTAGCTTGTTTGTTTTCTAAAAAACTCAATATAGTTTAAAGGTCTGTAAAGGGGATAAAGTGAAATATTATAAGAATTGTCACTTACAAGGAAGATACAGTTTCGTTGCAAGCAGAACTAAGACAGTCAAGTGAGTGTCACTCTTTTATTCCTAAATTTGGAATATCAATGCTCATTTAAAAGTGTAATGGATGTTAGTCACACATGGTGGCTGCCCAGCATCTTTTACATAGCCTTGCTGTCTATAGGGAGTTGATTATACAGTGATGTTACTTCTAGTAAGTCAGAGCCAGAATCTGACCCTGACTGTTCCAATCAAATCCCCCAGTCGTGTAGCAGAGAGCAATGCAGGAAAGGAGAACACAGACTCTGTATCTTGGTAAAGGCTCTGGAGCAGAGCAAATATCTGGTAGTGTGGCATGGGCACCGGCCTCATCTGTGCTGTCAGCTGTGGTGTTGATGGCCAGAGGCTGCACTCTCCATGCTGTGGTGGGGATGGTGGGAACTGGGATTTGCTCCTGGCTACAAACACACAGCTCTGATTTTGGTTTTCCTGGATATATTGTGGTCCACCTAATATCTTAAAATTAATTATTTTTCTGCTAATACCGGAAAGCATCAGTTTTTGGATTGATATTATTGCTTGATGAAATAACTAAAAAATCCAGTACATACAACTGTGTAAAATTTGAATAATGAATTCTGTTTAAAAACTGTTTGGAGGTCTGGATTCAGGGTAAGGTGATACCGGAAGCAGAGGTATATCTCCAATCTCAGAGAAAAATCAATAGAGAGGAACAAAGACACAGTGAACTCAAAAAATAAAACAAAAACAGGTAGCTTTGAAAATTAAGGAAATGTGCCAATCTTATTTCATTAATTTCCAGATATTTATGTTAGATGATGTACAGCAGGAAAGACATTAATGTTCAAGTCATTCAAAACTACAGTTGATAATTAGTATGAACATCTTGGAGGTTGGAAAATAGAGGGAACAGAAAATTAAACACTTTACTAGGTGTTTTATGTTTCAATGGTATGACAATATAGAAATAGAACTTATCCCATAAATGGTCGAAGATAACAGTGAGATTTATTTCAGCTCTGGTTAGAATTGACTTTTAAAAAAAGATGTCAAATAGTGCCTTGGAAACCTCTTGTCTGAAGGTTATAGAGAGAATTCAGCTTAAACCTTGATTAAAGCTAAATTCCTGTCTGCTATATAATTCATTGCTTTTTTTTCTCTGAGCACAAAGCAAATCTGTAACATCAGTTATCTAATACCAATTTCAAAAATTAATCCTTTAAATATCCAGACATAAGTGGAATATATTTCTTAGAGAAACTTATATTTCAATTTAAAATAATATGAAGTGAGTGGTAAATTTTAGTTCTATTGCAGTTTCCCATCCACTAGTCTTCCTTCAGAAAACAAAAAGCATGACTCACAATTCATAAATCAGGATTCAGAGATGAGAGATACTCTGAAAATATATGGAATCAAAAATCTACAAGTCATAGATAAAAGTCCATATATTTCCCTTGTTGTAGATTTCAGGTACAAACATCTATCTCTCTTTTATTCTTTGAGAAAAAAAAAGGAAGAATAAAGCAAAGAAAGGACAGTCACCTTCATCTTTCACCCTCAAAATAACCTTCAAAATATCATTTGCTTATTCCAGTTATTTGTATGGCTGGTCACTTGCTTCCTTTAAATGTTACTTTCTTGGTTATGTCTATTCTGATTGTCCCAGGTAAGAGTTTAATTTCCCAAACTCTAATTCAACTTATTCTGTTGATTTTATTTCCACAACATGTATAACTGTAAAATATAAAATTAATGTATGATTTATGCAACATATTATATAATTTACCCATGTATTGTGTAAGTGTCAGAAAAGCAGAGTTTTTAAAATATATGTTGTATACAAAGTGCTGAGAATAATTCCTGGCACATAGTAGATACTTATGTATTTTCTTTTTTTTTTTTAAGATTTTATTTATTTATCTTTAGAGGGGAAAGGAAGGAGAGAGGGAGAGAACTGGCCTGCAACCCAGGCATGAGCCCTGACTGGGAATCGAACCGTGGTTGCTTGGTTCCCAGGCCCGCGCTCAATCCACTGAGCTACACCAGCCAGGGCTCTTATGTATTTTCTTAATAGATGAATGATATTAAAAGATGTGCGTAATATGTTGTTAAATGCCACAAGTGTCTACAGAAAAAGTAATCATTTAAACAACTGCTTCAACAAATGGTTAACATCCAAACTACATAAAGAACTCATACAACTCAATACCAAACCAACAATCCAATCAAAAAATAGGCAGAGGGCCTGAACAGACACCTCTCCCAAGAGACATACAAACAGCCAACAGATACCTGAAAATATGTTCAGCTTCACTAGTTATTAGGGAAATGCAAGTCAAAACTACGGTGAGATACTACCTCACACCTGTTAGAATGGCTGTTATCAGCAAGACAGGTAACACCAAATGTTGGAGAGGTTGTGGAGAAAAAGGCACATTCACTCAATGCTGGTGGGAATGCAAACTGGTACAATCACTATGAAAAACAGTATAATTGTGCCTCATAAATTAGAAATACAGATACCATATGACCCAGCAATCCCTCTTCACTGTACTAGTCAGTGGGGGCAGTAGACACCATTGAGTGAGCATGTGTACTGTGTGACTATTGGTTTCAAAATAACTGAGTGAGCAGAGCAATGAATCTGCATCAAATTTTGCATTAAGCTTGAACATTCTCCCCCAGAATCTATGTGGATGATCCAGAGGGCCACAGGTATGGGCAACTGGTGACTGGCAGCTTCATCACAACACATCTGCTCATGCATTACGCCTCATGCAGAGTTTTTTGGTGAAACATCAAAACATCTTTTAATATCACCCAGATGACTCAGTCCCCTACAGCCCAGATTTGGCACTCTGTGACTTCTGGCCTTTCCCAAAACTAAAATCACCTTTAAAAGGGAAGAGATTTCAGATTGTCAATGAGATTCAGGAAAATATGACCAGGCAGCTGATGGTGACTGGGAGAACTGTCTCAAGTTCCAAACTGTCTGCTTTGAAGGGGATTGAGGTCTCATTGTCTTATGTATAATTTTTCTTGTATCTTGTAGCTTCTTCAGTAAATGTCTCTTTTTTTCACATTACATTGTATTCCCCCCATGTTCACTTCAGCATTATTCACAGTGATCAATACATGGAAACAACCAAAGTGTCCTTCTGTAGAGGACTGGATAAAGAAGATGTGGGACATGCGTACTAGGGGATACTACTCAGCCATGAAAAAGACAAAATACTGCCATCTATGACAGCACTGATGGTCTTTGAGAGTATTATGCTAAGTGAATAAGTCAGTCGGAAAAAGCTAAGAACCATATGATTCCGCTTACACATGGAATATAAAACTGAAACTCACAGACACAGGAAGTATGGTGGTTACCAGAGGGGAGAGAGTGAGGAGTCATAAAGGATAAAGGGGCCAAATACATGGTGACAGAAGATGATTAAACTTTGGGTGGTGTGCACACAATTCAATATACACACCATGTATTGCAGTAATGTACATTTGAAACCTGTATGATCCTATCAACCAATGTCACCCCAATAAATTTAATAAAATTAAAAATATGTAAAAAAGAAAAGCAACCCAACATGGAAAAAACATGAGTTGCTATTATTATTAGTTTTTTAAAATTATTTATCTTTAGAGGGGAAGGGAAGGAGAGAGGGAGAGAAATATCAATGTATGGTTGCCTCTTGTGCATTCCCTGCTGGGAACTAGCCTGCAACCCAGGCATGTGCCCTGACTGGGAACCAAACCATGGTACTCTGGTTCACAGTGCTCAATCCACTGAGCTACACCAGCCAGGGCTTTATTAGTAGTTTTTTGAAAAATATGTAAATTACATGTGGAAAGATATACCAAGATACTGACAGTGTTAATCTCAGTGTGGTGACATTGTAGATAACAAATACTGGTTTGCTTGGTTGGTTAGTTTACTTTATTTCTTTATTCCTTTTAATATTAAATAAATATTGATTAGTTAATTCAAAACAAATGGAAGAAAAGAAAAAAGGGCACACATAAGAGAGATGGAGGAAGATAAAGGATTGGCATACATCACATCATTATTCCTAAAATAACAAAATGACAGAAATGTAAAAATCTGGGAGAATACATGAGAACAAGAAGAAATACAGCCCAGAAATCCATTTCCCTGAAGGTGTTTTTGTACTGTAAATACTCTGCCAAAATTGGTTTTATCTCCCTTTAGCAACTTATTTTTAATATAGTTTCATTGTTTTTCTGGGCTCTTCCCACAAAGTTCATTCTAGCTTTTTTCTTCAAGTGGTTTATACAAATTTAGACAGAGAGATAGATCGATGATAACAGATAAGTATAACTGAACTTTGTTTTCATAGGATATTACAATTATCTCAGAGACATGGCCTCTTGATCAACTAATACAAATGTTAATCAGCACTTGGTGTTTATATTTGCAAATTCTGAAATTCTGTTTGCCATCATGTATCTGTTCATTCTCTCGGTCTTTAGAATGCAGAATCACAAATTCTGTGCCCAAAGTTTAGTTTGAATTGATTCAAAAATTGACATTTCTGCCCTTTCAATCAAACTGCAATAAAGAACCATAAAAATGGAAAACAACAAATTGCACCAATCTATGTCCCTCACAAGTAAGTGCATTAATATTTTAAATGTATACCTACAAGCCTGTTAGTTATAAGAGGAAATATGTATAAGTATTTAATATCTTTGAAATTCATTTTAACTTATAGACATGGTAAGGTAAACCCATAGACATGATTTTAAAATAACAAAGTTGTCATCAAATTAAAAGAGCATTTAAAATTTCATTCTTACTCAGAATTACAGACGGCTTGTATTTCAAAAACACTTTTCTACTGTGCCCAACTTTTTTTTTTAGTAACAGCTTTTCTTTTTAGTTTATGTTTTACCATTTCTTACCTGGATTAATAATTATTTTGCTTGGCTGCATTGCCCTTATCTTCTTTTAAATGTACCTCAAATATTGCTGTGATTATCTTTAAAGCTACCTGAATGTTGCAGTCTCTTGTTTAAAATGGGTTTTCATAGGCCTCAATTTAAAAATTAACTCTCCCATGTGACTTTTCTACGTTAAGTATATTTTACCTACTTATGTTCAGAATATTCTTGTGTCAATTGGGTATAACAAACTGCAGTCTTAAGTCCAACATTGTGGTGACTTTGAATTAAATTGGAATAGGGAATTCCTATTAATAGGTAGGACTCTAAATAGTGTAGCTAATAACATGATTCATTATATCTGTAGAAGAAAGATGTAAGGTGAGAAATACTCAAGTTTTTGGATGAAGATTCATGGAAATGCAGAACAGGGAGGTGGCTGGAAAACTTTAGAGGACCGATTTTAAGTGTCTGGTAAAACCATATATGGCTAGACTTCTCAGAATAAACTGATAGTGACAGAGAGTCTGATCCTTGCAAAGTCATAGCAAAAGTCTCTACTGCATGCACAGCTCTAAATAATGAGGTAGACAAGATGGTCCACTTACAAATGCCATTTATCCTCCCTGTCCTGCCTCTTTGTTCTAATTGAATTAGATCCCAATCATTGGCTATGACAATAGGAATAGAGATTATACATGAGTTTACCCACATGGATTTAACCTCCCTTAGCACAAGAGGGGTTTAGTACTACCACTGTTTGATACCCCAAGACCTATAGTCATGACTATGGAAAACGGCTTACTGGACCCTGGAGGACCAGTCTGATACTTATTATAAATTGATTGCACTTGTATTCTTTGCTTTATGGTCATGAAATAGGTTGCCCTTACTAAAATAGATATGTGAAGAGTGTTCTTAGTAGTAAACTTTACGATTTATAGGTTACAGACTATCAATACTGAATTATGAAAGAAATTCTTGAGCAGTGGGTGGACATCTTTCAGGCTATAATTAAGATAGTTAAGTGATAATTTTTGGACAGTGGACACTCATATTCTCATTTAAAACAGAAACTGTTACTCTATATTAGATGAGCATATTTTTAGAAGTGTAGATCTATATAAGGGTACTAGATGTTTTTGGACAGGAAAGCAAACACTAAACTGGACATATCATTATTTCTCACTGTTTGGTCTGCATTGGCCTATGAGCTCTCAGTAGGAAGTTAATTCCTTCTATATGCAATTACCGCCTGCAGTTCAGCTCAAGATTTGTGTATCCTGGGCCTAAGGGAGGGGCACAGTAATTCCTGGTTGCACCTCTTTCTCAGCTAACTCCCCTAACTGCTGCCCCAGGTATCATCACCTGTTACTCTGGGCTCACCTTACTCTGAGATTGTAATTTTGCCGTCTCTGCCATCATGATTTACTCCAGCACAAGCAGAGCTTTGGTTTCCCAGTACTCTTATTAATATTCACTGATTTGCTTTCTAACTTTGAAAATTTCTTCTCATTTCTGGTCTGCTGATGCTACATTTTCTCATTTTGAACTATCAGGGATTTATTTTTTGAAAAAAATTATTTTTTGTTACTTTTAAGTGATTTGGGGTGTGAAAAGAGGTAGGTTCGTTCATACAGTCCAGCTTTAGCTCTAAATATATTAAACCAAGTTCAAAGATAATATTTACTCTAAAATATAGTGTTTCATACATTCTTTTTCAGTCTATCACTACTTGGACTAAGTATTTTCTGCTTGATTTGGACTTCACTTTATCTCTAGGAAGCCTCAGGATTCCCTGAAGGCTGGGTTAAGGACTCAATCCTTGTTCTGACTGAATTTCCTACATCTAACCTTATTATAACATCTGCCATGATCTATTCTAAATGCCTTTTTACTGTTCTTTCCCCTGTAATCAGATTTTAAGCTCCTTGAGAGAAATTGATACTGCATATCAATCATAATATCTTGAAGGCTTGGCACTTGCTATGCCCGGAGCGAATTGGAGAAATAAATAACCACATTGATACATTGACACGTTTTCAAAACTTTTGTTCATATAAATTTGCCCCACTGTGGCTCCCACAGAAATGTAACACTTCGATCTCCTTTTGAGGAAACTTTCTGGCTGAAAGGAGTGAAATTAGCCGAGCAGCTTCAATTCCGGATCTTCAGAATAAGCCTCAATTTATGAGCCTACATGGGCAGCTTTGTATAAATGGCTGAGCACAGGGGGCAGAACGAGGCAATACGATATTTCACTAATGGCTCTCTTTGATTCAGGACAACCCATCAGGTCATAGGACCACACTTTCAGATCCGTGTCACTGTATGAGGCTCGGCCCAGACCTTCCCACCTCCCTCTTCTTTCACAGGTGTTAGAGGGTATGGAAGGTTTATCCTGCTCAGTTTACCTCCCCTGCCCCTCGCCCCTATAATTTTCAACTGGAGTTATCCCCTGATAAATTGCTTAAACGACTGATGCCCACTCGGCATCTTCTTCCTGAAGGATCAATTGAAACACTACTGATGTAAAATCAATTCTTAAATCTGAAATCACACAAAAACACAAAAGATTTTGAATTCTATGTCTGCTTAGTTTTAAACTGATGAGCATCTTTCACTTGGCACTCCTTCGTCAACCTTTTGCTTAAAGCTCTATATGAAGAATTTAATCTTGTTTATATTGTTCAGTATAGGTTTTTCTAATAGATGTAACAATTACCTCCACTCTTTTATTAAGTTTAACACAAAGTGACATTTTTATTATTTTAGCATGGATATATTATTTTGTTAAGGCTCTTTTTCTCTGAAATATGTGTAGTGTCACATGAATACTTGCATATTCATTTCTCAGCATTATTAACAATTCCTTTATTATTATAGCTATAATTCTTATATTCATGTTCTGCAGATTTTACTACACAGGCCAAAACTTAGTCTTTAACTTGTCTCTCTAATTAGATCTATTCATATTGCAAACTCAAAAAATGAGAGTTCTAATGCACAATTTGCTTAGCCCTGTAAGAAACAGTGATTCAGGAAACAGAACTGAAGGAAATCAAATAAGCTATTAACAAGGTATTGTTCATCATATGTTGTCATTTGTAATTTAAAGACATAATACATGTTCCTTTTACCTTCCTCTTATTTTTCCCTTTTCTTTTTTTTTTCCTTCTATTCCTGAAAACAGGGATGTTATGCTAATCTGATGCAGGATGTCAGAACTTCATCCCGGAGAGACAGTATCCATAGGAGGGGCTCATGAAAGAGTGCGGGTTTGAGTGGTATGAGGCAGGGAGGGCTTCATGTACAGGGACTGCTCCGCACAGTGTGTCCAGCTACAAGAGTGTTGAGAAGCATGTCTGCTTGTGGGGTGGGAGAGGTGGGTGACAGCAAGGAGAAATCAGTTTCATACAAAGGTGCTGTGTGTGTGTAAGTGATAAGGACCAAATATATTTCTCTACCAGATTCTGGGTTACAAATATGAAAATGGATAAAATAAAAAATGATATTCAAGTGCTTACATTGGAGGTATCACTGTGAACTCATGGTATTAAAAATAGGTAAAAGGACAAGTATATAGATGTATATGTGTGTTTATACACATAAACATATGCAGGCACAAACATATTAAATACATACATATATACATTATAACAAGCTCTGTCCAATAAGAGATCTTTGAGCTGCAACATTCCATTAGCATCAGCAGATTCTCACACCAAGGTCTTGTTTCCTAATTACCACTCTTCGTTGGAAGAAACTAAGGCTCCTTAGAAAAATGGGTATTTTCAGGAGTATGGATGTTACAGTTGAGCCTGTTACTTATGATTGGGCCAGAGGGCACAGACTTACTCAAAAAATAATGAAGACAGCTGAAAGCTGATCACTGTAGCCAAATTAAGTACCAGAATAAATAATGAAAATAAAAGTTCGTATTCTTTGAATAAATATGAGTCCATGATTCCATACTGGCATAAAAGGATAAATGAATCATTTGAAACTTTGATGAAGAATAGAATATTTATATAGTCAAAAAGCATTTATTTACCAAATAATAATTACACAATAAAATAAAAATGTGTTTACAATGACAAATTCTGTCAGAAACTCCTTTAATCAAGAGGGCTGTATAAGGAAGAAATCAAAGTTGTACGCAACCAGACAGGGGGCAATGAGAATACATTGCTACATTTGTAATATTGCTGCCAAAGAGATTTACATACGATTCTAAGGAAACATCAAACTCAAACTAAATGAGTTTACAACCCATGTTGCCTGCAATCCTCTGAAGTACCACAGTTATGAAAGTCGAGGAAGATTTGACAAGTTCTTCCAGATTAAGGGCGACTAGCGGGATTCTAGAACCAATTATAACACTACCATCTCAACTGGATTATTTTGCTATGAAGACACTACAGGGACAATTGAGAAATTTGAGCAGCACTTTGTAAGTAGATAGTAGTATCATATTATCGTTAATTTCCTGATTTGAGGGTCACAATGTGACGTATGTAGGAGAATGTCTTCGTTTGTAGGGAGTACACACACAAAAATAAGGGGGGTTGAGGCATGATGTCAGCAACTCCGTACCAAGTGGCTCATAAAATAAAAGGTTATTGTATGGTACTTAAAATTTTTCTGTAAGTCAAATCATGGCAAACATAAAAAAATAAATGAAAAAAAAGACCCCACTCTTTCAAGATACCTGAACCTAGCTTCTCAAAAAAGTATAGAGAAGTGGTCAAGAAGACAGTAGCAGAAATAAATGAAGGTAGTTACACTGTGATAGATTTAACTATATTTAATATTTAATTAAGATACATATAATTCCTGCCTTTTAAAAGATAACAGAAAGAATAATATTCTGAAAAACTGAAATTCTGATACTTATTTCCAAACCACATAAACTTTAGCATTTTTCTCAATGTTTTAGCATATTGTACTCATTACTCTATATAATAATGTTATCCTTGACTATATCATAAAACTGTTATAAGGCTAAGAAAAGCAAAAATGTGTGAAAATAATTTCTAAAACATTCTTGTAAATAACTTTCAATAACTCAGTGGGGGAGAAACACTTATATCAAAAGCATTTCTCCCAGGAGACCGCACAGTTACACAAAGCTAGAAAACCTATGAGTCAGAGCCAGAGAGGAAAAAAGTAGTTTGCTCCAACAATGGGTGTTGTTGGAGCAAACCCATTGCTCCCTATTCTAGGGAGGTGTTCTTATTACATTTGAGAATGAACTAGTGAAAGAAAAGAAAAAAATACATAAAATTGCATGTAGAGAAGAAAGAAGGAATTTGGCTAATATGCATAATCTTCTACCTGAGTTACAGTATGCAAATAGCTTACACAATTTCACATTGTAATTAAGAAAATGAACCAAAATTTAATTTTCATAGGCAGAAATAAAATATCTTCTGCATGTGTAGCAGAATGTATTACTATCTACCATAAGACAACTAATAAAAAATGCACAGAAATGGTAGGCAACTGACATAAAATGATGAAAGTATGCTTAGACTTACTGCATTTTTCTACATTTTTTTAGTTTAAAGCAAGTGAAACAGGATTAATTTAAATAAAAACAATACTTATTTTAAATATTTTATGGCTCCAAGAAACTGGCTAGACCTGAGAATGAGGCACAGAGCTAAACAGCAATGAACAATGACAAAAAAGAATGTCACAGAACTGATCCCTGGAAACACCACTGCTGCACCTGCTGAATTTAAACACCGTGTTTGTGAAACTAACATCAGTGACACTTGACAGTGGAGGTGATGCTGCTGCATCAGAAATGATTTGGTGACAGGGCTGTTCACTTGAGTCTCTAATTTATTATACAACATCTGAGTAGCGTCTACATAAATGGCATTCATTTGCATTTTTTCTTAATTCAAGGGAAGTTGAGTCTAAGATAATAACCCATCCATATAGACTGCACACAATGTGAATGGGGGTTCCCAAAAGGAAATAAGGAGCTGTTTCAAGAATGCGGCACAGCCAGAAAAGGCAGATGTTTACCAGAAGGGATTTCATTAATTTTTATTCTTTAGTTCTTCAGGTTTACTTAAACAGGCTCACATGTAAACACATGCACACAATTGAGATACAATATGCATTGTTACAGGGGTGTCAAACTCATTTTCACTGGGGGTCACATCAGTCTCATGGTTGCCTTCAAAGGGTGCAATGTAATTGTAGGACTATGTAAGTGTAATTACTCCTTAACGTTTAAGCAAGGGCTCGATGCTGCCACTGGGTAGAAACAAGGTGCCGGGCTGAATAAAACAGGGTGGAGGGCTGGATTCAGCCCACAGGCCTTGTGTTCTCTGCCTGTGTATTATTAGTAATATACACATATGTGTGTATATACGTCTGGATATATGTATATGTACATATGTGTATATGTGTGTACATGCATGTGTATAAAGTGGTTAAAAGAATATTCAGTCACAGTGGTAATTAAATTAATACAAATAAAACAAAGACATTAGACTCTATCCCCACACATCCCTCCTGTCCCTGCAAAGACCACTTCTACACATGTAGAATTTTAAAAAGCATTTTAAATAAAAAAATAAATATACTCAAAGTAGTCTAAAAAATCGAAGCATAAGATGCAATTATTTTCTCCATTTTACTAAACCAAAAAAATGAGCATTCCTTGTTTTACTTTTGGGGGCAAGGCTCTATAATAGCAATGCACCATTCTCCTTTCAAACATCTGTCAGTATTCACTTATCTGTATTTCTTTGTTCTCAGGTTCCAAATACAAGCTGATCACTGTTATTGCAAATCAAACTTCTTTTCAAACTCAATGAAGTGGCTCAATTAGACATTTAATAAAATGTATCTGTTGTTAGAATTTACAAATGGACATCAGTAAGCAAATCTCTCTGAATACCAGTTGGTTTTAAAGGAACTGACAGATGGAAATGTTTATTTGCCTCATCCAATCTTTTCACAAATTTATGATAAAATGTGTCTCCTACAGGAAATATTTCCTTTCAGCATCAGCCTAAATATTTAGCCCTAGTCACCTTTCTACTGTATGTCTAGTCAGAAATATATGTATAGAAAAGTAGGGAGTCCAGGCAGTGGCTGTCTCTAAATTCCAACAATAAGGCTACATTGACATTGGCTGTCTTGGGTGTTACATAAGTATTATGACCCAGGACCCTTTTGTCCAGGGCCTGGTCCCATATCAGTTAACATTGCTACAGGAATGAATGAGCGGATGGGTGCATGGGTGGTAAGTGGCTAATTAGAGGCAGTGAAGGTGGGTGCTGTGTGCTCGGGTGCACAAACTTCTCTATTGAAACCACTGACAGGATTTTCTAAAACACTAATCTCTGTATTTGTCTCTCACCCACTCCAACCTGATCTGTTATCATTTATTATATCAATCTTAGTTTGCTGATCTTTTATTACTATTACACTTTATATTTTTCTCTTGGGTTATATTATCCCAGTATGCACAGATAGAACAACAATTGTGTTCATTTTTATATCTGGGTGACTAGTAGAAAATAGAAATTAAATTGCTAATAATTAAATAGACAAATGGATGCCCTGGGTGCAGAAAATACATTGTCCAGTGATGGTCATATCCAGAAACAAATTTCTTTTGCAGATGTGGTCATAATAGACCAAAGATGATTAGGACAAAAATAAATGTCCTTAGAGATTATTTAATCCCCTAGCCCTTTTTTAAAATTCTGATTTGATGACAGGTCAAAGTATTTAGTAAATTATATTCCTCATTTTATAGCACTGTTTTTTCACTCATTTGTCTAGCACAGGATACTTCATATTTTTTTCATCTTTCATTACCATTCCTATTCCCCATTGTTCATAAGAGCTATACTATGTGTTTCATGTAAGTACTTTAATATATGTCCAATCTTATTAAATCTGTGGTACATTTATGGGATAAATGGTTTAATTCAGATAAAAAGTATTATAAATATCATTCCTTTTCTATTACTCAGAATTATGTGTGCATTCTTACGGGCCTTGGGAGACTTTCTCTGGGATACTCATCTAGAAATGGAATTACTAAACTATAAAATGAGCACACATTCAACTATAGAAAATGCAAGATTGCTTTCCAAGATGACTGTAACTATTTACAGTCCTGAGAGGAGTGTGTGAGGTTCCTCTTTCTCACATCCTTCACAATACTTGGCATTATATTCTAATGTGGTACTTTGCTATTCTCTTGTATAACACACTAGCCCTCTTGTAACATAGTTGAAAAGTAAACCTGTATTATTTTAAGTCATGAGAGTTTTGAGTGTTCATTGCCAAAGCAGAACCTGTCGTGATTGATGCAGTGGTCTTTCAAGATTTCACTTTTCTGAATGGTTAGAGCCACATCAGTTGAGTGTCCCTGAGGTTGTTAAATTCAACATTTTATTTTGGCAATTTGGATACTGAAGGCATATTTGCCTGTTACAGCTTACCAGCTATTTAAGCTGGAAAGTGGAAGGATGCTGGAATGCAACACTGGTCAATTGTGAGCATATAAAATGCCAATTATTCTATGTAATCCCTACAATTATTTATAACATATCATTATGTTGAAGTTGTTCAACTGTGGAGGCTGCTAATACATGGTATGCCTCGAATTCTCAATTGAAGGGGTCACATGAAAATCCAGTCCCAGTGTTTTGCAGAAAATATTCAATTCTTGAGTATGTAAAGGCTGACTCAGGTAGACAGAGAGCTTGATTAAAGTAATAATGATCAAAGTATAGATCAACATAGTGAAATTACCCACTATAGTTTCTTATAGTTCCAGAAATAGTTGCAGTTTAGTGTACTCTACCATTTGAAATTAGATCAGAGCAGTGATAAGCTGTCCTCATTTCAATTAATTTTGACCTTTAATTAAGCATCTCAATGAAAAAGCTCCACCCAAAATAATAAGGGTTTTTGCTAGCAAGTGGGTTAGAAACAGCACAAAGTAAGTAATTTGCTGGCCAGAAATAAGGCAGATCTAAAAATACCATTTTCTAAGCCCTGGCTGGTGTAGCTCAGTGGATTGAGTGCGGGCCTGCGAACCAAACAACCGCCGTTCGGTTCCTAATCAGGGCACATGCCTGGGTTGCAGGCCAGTTCCCAGCAGGAGATGCATGAAAGGCAACCATACATTGATATTTCTCTCCCTCTCTCCTTCCTTCCCCCTCTAAAAAATAAATAAATAAAATCTTTTAAAAAATAAATAAAATAAATAAAAATACCATTTTTTGAACTTCTGCATTTTTTGCTTTATATGTTATTCTTTTTAAATAGATTTCAAGTTGGAACTTGAAAGCATTTTGCTGACTGAAATAAGCCAGGCGGTGAAAGACAAATACCATATGATCTCACCTTTAACAGGAACCTAAACAACAAACAAGCAAGCAAAATATAACCAAAGATACTGAAATAGAGAACAGGGGGACAGGGACCAGAGGGGAGAGGGGAGGGAATTTCAGGGGAAAAAGGGGAAGGATTTACAGGAACTAGTATAAAGGACACATGGACAACAACTAAGAGGGGTGGAAATGGGAGGGAGGTGGGGAGCACTGGGGGGGGTGGGCTGGGAAGGGAGTAAAAGACAGAAAACTGTACTTGAACAATAATTAAATAAAAAAATTTTAAATAGATTTCATTTATTTATTTTTAGAGAGAGGGGGAAGGAGGGAGAAATAGAGGGTGAGAAGCATCAGTGTGTGGTTGCCTCTTGTGCGCCCCCAACTGGGGCCCTGGCCAGCAGCCCAGTCATGTTCCCTGACTAGGAATAGAACTAGCAACACTTTGGTTTGCAGGCTGGCAAAACTCAACTCAACCTGCTGAGCCACCAGCCAGGGCTGTATTTTCTTCTTTATCGCAAGCATTCACCTCAAGGTAAAATTCCACACTGTCTTACTATTTACTGACAGTGAGGTAGTCATTGAAATGTCTTCCTTCTAGCTTTCTCAGTTGGGCAATGAGAATAATGAATGCCTGTGGTATACGTAGTTGTAAAATGATAAATTAATTGTGTGAGGATAAAGTTCAGGGCTCTCCATTGATTGCAGGACTCAGAAACCCAATTTGAATCAGTTTAGGCAATGCAAAGAAAAATAGAGTTCCACCAAGATAAATGACCTTCAATGATTGCTAAAATCAGGGGAAAATGGAATAGAGACTCTATAAATTTGTTTCCCATTTGTCTCTATTTCTCTATGCTAATTTAATTCCTTACCAGAGAGTTCTTTTTGAGCCTGTAGCCATGGACTCTACATACATCCAGTTTTGCTACAGGGAACTAAAAACTTAGTTTCAATTCCAAAAAATTCTTGAACAGGATCTTAAACAGCATGGTATGAGTTACATGATGACCACTTATGGAAAATCATTGGCAGGATACTTGACTTATAACTGTAATTCAAGTATATCATTTAGGTTACATAGAAAGAGTAATACCTTGAAATAAGTGTGTATTTTTTATGGGGCAGGGTAGTGGGGAAAACAGTAGGAGCAGATAACATAATTATGATTTTTCTAAATTTAAGACTTGATCATTAAAACTTTCCTACAGGTAAGTCACAAGTGAACAACAATAGCAAACAAAAACAAAGAACAATCATTGAGACCTCGATTGCCCACCAAGAAAAAAAGAAAACAACAAAAAGATTAATTACCAAATATTCATGCAAATTAGTCAGAGAAAGATCCCCAAGATGCCTGCTTGTTTCCACAATTGTTTTAGAGAATTCGGTGAAAGGACATGGACAATGCTACCTCAAAATTGGAGGAAAATTTCTTTTTACTGTATAAAGTGTAGATAAATACTGTGTCAGTTCTGTCCTTCATATTGGTGGGGTTGCTTTTATAAAACAGACATACCTCCTAATAAAATATTGAATATTAGATACAATAAATATTTTTTGAAATGTTTAAACATGTGAAGAGAAGCTTCATATAGGAACAAATAAATGGCTCCTGGTCCTTGAAATGAAAAAAAAAAGCAAGCTAGAAGACCTCCACATTTCAACGCATTGCTCCTTAGAAGCATCTCCCACTGTACTCAGGTGCAAGATAGAATGAAGTTCAAGGAAAAGCAACAGTCTCTACTGGATGAAGCAAAGGGACTGGAGTTCAAGACTAAGAATTATCAGACATTGAAGGGAACATTCCACTGTAGGAGAGCTGCAAATTTATATATAATACCCAGTACATGCTCATCAACTCATCAGCTGTAGGATGATACTCTAAGGAATCCTGAGAAAAACAGTAAGTGGGAAGCTAAGTATCTGAGCCTCCACAGAAATAAGCAAGGTGGAAGTAATTTAACTGTTTTCCAAAACCATGAAGGAAACAATAAGTACCTGATGGAAAATTTCAAAGGAAAATGAAAACTCTATGAAAGAACCAAATGGAAGTCAATCTATTATTCAAATACAAAATATGTGAAATTAAGAAAATCCAAATACTAGATGGATTGAACACAACAAATAAAGATTCTTTAAACTCAAACAAAGATTCGATTGACATTTTTTTGAACCGTAGCAAGAAAATAAAGGTATAAAAATGAAAGAGCCTACCCAAGCACTTGAGAATTGTGGCATTATGTCAACAGGTATAAATTGTGTACAAAGTTACAGAAAAAGAAGAGGCAGAGAATGGAGCAGGAGTTTTAAGAGACAATGGCTACTTCTCTCCCACCCCCACAAAATATAGATAGATAGATAGACAGATCTATGTATCCATATCTATATATCTATATATCTACACACACACACATACACACACACACACACACATATATATATATATATATATATATATATATATATATATACATAGAGAGAGAGAGATGACTAAGCATGTAGACGAAATATTCAGCAAATCTTAATGCATAAAAAGGGGACCAAACCTGGGCACATTAGAGACTAGCTCCTTAAAAACAAAGACAAAGAGAAAATCTTGAAAATAACAACAGAACAAATAAACATACAGAGGAACAAGAATAAAAGTGATAGCAAATATGTCATCTGAAACTAAGCAAAACAGAAGACAGTCAAGTGTCATCCTTAAAATACTGGAAGGAGAAAAAAATTTTATAAACCTAGAATGCCATACCCAATTAAGAATATCTTTTTAAAATAATGGCAAAATACTTTCAAATACAAAAGAGTAGAATTTATTGCCACAAGAATTATGCTACAACAAATATTTCTTTAAAAATTTTAAGGCAGAAAAAAGTTGGTAGTTAATTTAAATCTGTATCTATAAAAATGAATAAAGATAATCAGAAATGTCATACCCTTTTACTCACTATTAAATATAATTGTCTTACTATTTGAAGAAATAATAATGACAACTTGTTGGGTTTATAATAGATGTACAGATTAAATTTTGCAACACTATGATACTAATAGGCAAATAAATAGATCAATGACACAGAATAGTCTACAAATAGACTCATATAAACAGTCAATTGATTTGCCAGGAGAGTGTCAACACAATTCAATGGAAAAAGAAAGTCTTCAACAAATGGTAGTGGAAAAGTATAACCTTGACTCCTATTCATATATCATATATGACAACTGAAACAATTTATATAGATATAAATATAAATGCTCAAACTATAAAGTTTCTGGATTTTTTTGTGATTATGAGATAGTTGAAGATTTCCTATGCAGAATTTTAAAAGGTCTAATTATTTTAAAAAAATAATTGGGCTTCTTATGAAGTAAAACTGCTCAGTGAAAAATATTTGATAAGAAAATGATAGTGCAAGTTTCACAGATGTAGACAATTTATATACATATATGACTGAAGACCTGTACATAGAATATACACACACATGCAAAAAAGTTAAATCACTCATTCACAGAGGAGGAGTAATCATTCTCTACTCAATGATAAGCCATCAAACATCGATTTGCTATTTTCCATTCTTTATGTTTTCAGAGGGACATTTTATTGTCCAAATAATAGACCATCAAAAAGCCCCACAAAAAACAAGCCCCTCCTCCACACACACACAAACACACACACACCTAGGCAGCTTCTAGGGCTCCCATTCAGATGGAAGCCCTGTGGGACTAAAGCATCAATTTTTCAGACATTCCCAGAAACTTCTGAATCATAAGATGACTATAATGTTTTTATTAATCAGGAACATTTTTAATAAAAGGTAAAATTAAGCAAATTTAAATTTCCTTCTTTTACTATATTGTGAGATAATGTGGGCGCAGTTAAATAAGGTTAGGGAAGAGCCCCAGTGCAACAAACTGAAATAGGGCGTCTCCAGCTTCAAGACAGAAAAGGAGGCACAGGAGGAACAGGAATGGTTGCTTTGCCATTTTTCTCTAGACCTGGTTACCAGAGTTTTGTTCTCTCAACTATACTTTAGCTGGGAAACAAAGGTAGCAAAGAACTTAAATAATATCATTTAAGTATAACAGAGTGCAAACATTTAACCTGAAACCTATTTTTATGTAGCAAAAGAGATAATAATTTTGAGACCAGGTGTGTTTGTTTTGTACTTGTTGAAACAAAAATTTCCTTGTGCCTAGCACAAAGCAAGACTTCTATCATTGTTATCATCCTTATAATTACATTTACCCTCCTCCTTATCATCTTTGGTATGTGTTAGGTGAACATAAGATTTCAAGTAGTAGTAGTAGTGACTAAAGACAAATAGTATTCAGAAAGCATATGATTTAATTGAATGAATGGAATTTCAATTGAATGTAATTTTCCAAAGAACCTCTGAATGTGAAACACCAGAAACGTATTGTGTTTATTAACACCATGAATTGGTGAATTTAATGAGAACTTGACCTTATAAAAATAATAAAACTACTTTATACTTTATAGATTTTATTATTTTACTTAACACTTCCACATATCTACATTTTATTAAATATATAAACAACATTACTGTGGCTATTGTTAATATTAGAAGTTCAACCTTATTGGAAATATTTTTCAAAAATGAGGTAATAAGGATAATTATTATTACAATGATAACAATTATTATTACAACGATAATTTTTTTTGAGCTGGAAAATTATAAGCACAGTTTTAGTTCATCCATATTAAATACTAACTTCTCACAAATCCAGTATGGTTCTTTTTTTTAAAGATTTTATTTATTTGTTTTTAGAGAGGAGGTAAGGGAGGGAGAAAGACAGTGAGAGAAATATCAATATGTGGTTGCCTCTTATGTGCTCCCTACTGGGGACCTGGCCAGAAACCCAGGCATGTGCCCTGACCCTTCGGTTTGCACAGGCTGGCACTCAATCCACTGAACCACGTTAGGCAGGGCCCGGTATGGCTCTTTTTTATATTCATTTTACTGATAAGAAAGCTGAGGTAAAGATATATTGAGTAACTTGCCTAATGTTACAACGAGGTAGAGAATCTCAGAGTTTCATAGCCAGGTAATCTGTCTCTATAGTGGAAGCTACATAGGTGTAATATGAATACCGAAGCCCCAATGGTAAAGGCACAAGAAGCAGCAATAAAGGAATTTAAGCTTTGTGTTTCTTTATATTAACTAAAACAGTAATTCTCTTTGGTACTCTTATGTTGTATTTTCATGCTACTCAATAATGGTTTTTATACTATACTTTTTTTAGCAATCAAATACATGGGAAGTGAAAACCTTTCCTGAATAGGTAAATATTTTACTTTAAGATAGATAATAGCTTTAATAGATTCAATAGTGGCAGAGAAACCAGTATTCCCTTGTATTCTATTAAAGCTCTTTGAGTCTCATCAGTGCTAGTGGAATGATGATGATATCTACCTTTGGGGCTGCTGTGAATTTTGTGAGATGAGGTGTGTGGAGCACAGGATGCCAAGTGATTGTTCAAGAACTTATTTTCTGCTCTGCCTGGTGTAGGCTCAGTGGATTGAGTGCTGGCCTGTGAATCTTTTAATTCCCAGTCAGGGCAATGCTTTGGTTGCAGGCCAGGTCCCCAGTGGGGGGCATGTGAGAGGCAACCACACATTGATGTTTCCCTCTCCCTTCATTCCTCTCGCTAAAAAATAAATAAACAAAATATTTAATAAAATGAAAAAACTTAAGAAAAGAAAATACTTTTCTTTAACCCTTAGTCAATTTCAGTTATAATAACTAGGCTCCTAGTAAAACTTTAGAATTAATTTAATGGGATAAAACTTATAAAAGATAAGTAAAAGTGTAGAAGCCTCAGAACTGTAAAGGAATATTGTTCTTATCATTTAAGCCTTGTTAGGTTCAATACACCACTGTGTTAATTTGAGCTGTATGTTTCTGATGTTTGACTTTCAGAACGTTCACTAGAGAATCACAATTATTTGGAATATCTTCCTTTTAGTTAAGTCATGTGTTACCTGGAAACAGCTGCTTCTCTTTAGACACTCCTGCTTGCTAATTCCTTACACTGTTGTCTTAGCCAACAACCTTTTTCGTTTTTGTTTTTCCAGGTTATCCAAACAACTCCTCCTCTGTCTTCCTCTCCTTTTGCTAGTTATCCTTTTATGTCCTTGCCCACATTTGAGACTCTGACAGGGATGTTCCCAGAATACTGCTAAGCATTACAAGTTATACATTTACATGAGGTTCAAACTTCTTCTCATAAGGGTATTGAGAAATATTCTAGTTAGAAGCACAGAATGTTGGATCTAGAATAAAATGTAGACATACATTAATTTCACTTTCCCTGTTTACTGTTATTAAAATGATGTCTAATAGTTCTGTGGTGGAGAAAGTTGCAGCTGCATGTCAAATCCCCATTCTACCACCTCTGGTTGTGTGTGCCTGGGCCAGATACCTAACCACTGGTAAACTTCATTCCCCTCACTGTCCAAGTAACAATAAGAGTATACTCATCACAGGGTTGTTCTAAGGATTAAACAAGACCATATTAGAAAGGTACTTGACACATAGTAGGCAATAGGCAAAATTTAACTACGATTGCTATTTTTCATTAATGATGGTTCCTATTATTTAGCTGGTGTTACAAAGCACTTGCATATACATACAATAATTGTATTGTCTGATCAAGAAGGTAGCATAAAAGTCATATTTTATAGGTAATGTCACTTGTTAGGGAGTAATCAGGCTGGGACTAGAACTAACTTCCCTATCTTCTTCCTTTTAACCTCTTTCATACTTTAAGTATTCAGTCACATGTCTTTTGACTCAGTTCTTGGACACAGCAGTGCATTCTGTAGGTACCTAGACAACCCATTGAGAAAAAGTTTATTCCCTATATTTCCAGCCAAACGATTATAACTATTCCTTTCATTTGACTTTTCAGTGTCTCTGAAAGAGCTTCTCTTAAGGTTGACTACACAAGTTCTTTCATACATTTTTATTACTTGTTCAAACCAAAATATTGGAGAGACTTATACAATATTCTGGAAAATATTGTTTCAAGCTAATGATTCATAGGAAAAAAAGAATTATGATGAAATTAATCCAGGCAACAGACATTTAATAAGAACCTATGTGAATATTTTTCTAAGTCATACATTCAATTGGAACCCAAGTTTAATTTGTTGGAGGCATTATGAAGTCAATAAAATAATTTCTCCAACCAAACCTTTATGAATAGTATAATTTTAGCCTCTATTTATTATAAATGCTCTTCTAAAAACTTTTTCGTCAGTGTTCCCAATTACATTTAAAAACAGGACTCTGAGTGTCCATGGTTAATGCAATTCTGGCCATGCTGTGTGTTCAGGTAACTCTGAGACAGGAAGGCAGAGACATTTTTCAGCAGGATTCATTTTCATGAGACTGCATAACATCTTTGCTGACCAAACAGGTTCTAATAATTTGTGCCTGGAAGGCTTTTTATAAGTCTTTCCATACTGAATCACTATGTGCCTGAGAAAATGTTTTTCTGTATGAAAAATGGTCCAAATACTCCTCTTACTTATACATACAATCTATGAAAACACTGATACCCAGTACATAAGCACATTCTACATTTTATGTTTCTGTTAACAAGAAATCAAATATTGATAATCTGCAGGGAAACACAAGAGACTATTCATATAGCGTACCCCACATTGCATGAAATAGCCACCCATCTGTCAACATCAAAGCTTAGTTTTTGAAAAAGTATACACTTATTGTTATATGAAGCTAAGACTTAACACATGATGGACAAAGTAGAAGGCAATACTAAAAATAATATTGCTAAAAATGATTAATTATAAGTGCAAAGATAGTTGAGCACTCCTCTTTTCCCTAATATCCCCTAAATATAATTGATATACCAATATTATTATTAAGAGTATTTATGAATATCTTAAACCTTGTATTACCACTAGAAACAAGTAGAAGGGGGATCCATGGAGCCTGTTTTTGTTTCTGTGTACAGCTTAATATAAATTGTTTTATATATTGCCCTGGCTGGTATAGCTCAGTGGATTTAGCATGGGCCTGTGAACCAAAGGGTTGCTGGTTTGATTCCTAGTCAGGGCGCATGCCTGGGTTGCAGACCAGGTCCCCAGTTTGGGGCATGTGAGAGGCAACCACACACTGATGTTTCTCTCCCTCTCATTCTCCTTCCCTTCCCCTCTCTAAAAAAAACCATATATATATATAAATAAATAAAATCTTAAAAATATTGTTTTATATATTGTTTAATATACAAATAAATATATATTTCTCATAAATGAATGTGCTACATTTATTATTGATATATTTTATCTATTAATTTAGCATGATTATATATTATCTAAAAATGTGAATATACATGTTTTATAAATAGTACATGAATAATATATTCACGTGAAAAGTACAAACTGCTCAGGTAGCCTTCTAGCACAGAGGGGAGGGAGTATTAAGGGGAAAGGCTGGTGTGGGATTTTCTAAAGTAGACTTTAACTAAAAAATAAGAATTTAACTATAACAATCAAAAGTTATATAATAAAATAATGGATGATAAATATTGGTGTTGATTTAAGAGAATTGTCTAATTTGAAACAGAAACTATATAACTGTTAGATAAATCGATGATAGATAGATGATAGATAGATAAACAGAACACCTAGAAGAGACACCAATCAAACTTGCAGTAAAGAGAAAGCTATTTAGGAAAAACTAAAGTGGAATAAGCAACAGTTATAAATTAAATAGCAACCATCATATAATTTTGCTAAGGAATACTACTAACCCAAATGGTGTCATATTGTGTAGCAGAAAGGATTAACTTCACTGAACATTAAAGATAAAATTTTTATTTCATATAAAACCTTTAAGCTTACAGAGAGCAATGTAAACTTTTCCAAAATTGTTTCATTAAGTCAAAATTAACTTGGCTCAAAAATCTTAAAGTTAGATTTAAAAAACAAAATCTATTTTCTAATCTTATTTGTAAATTCAGATTTTTTTAAGGCCAACATAAAATTTTAGCAAAACAATTCTCATTATATTACAAAGAGGATTTGAACTATGAAAGAGATAATGGTAAAAAACAATGGGTCGTAGAAATAGGAATAAACAGTTTAATGAAATGGGAACATATAATTATCAAAAAATTGATTATGGCAGTTCATTTCAGAAAATACAGACAATTCTGATTTCAATTTTGAAATCTTTTGGAGAGTGCTATGCACAACAGAATTTGTTGTTAATGTTTTGAATAAATGGAAAAATCTGTGTTTGTTGTTTGAGCTCTTGGAGAAAAAAATAGAAAAGAGCAGATATAAAAGTTAAGGATACTGCTTAAGAGCCAGAAGGCAATAAAGAATAGACTAGAGTACAGATCAACTTCTGAGTAGAAATAAAACAAGAACTTTTTAACATAAATATTAGTGTGATAAAGGTAAACCATGAAAAAGTGTGGGAGGCTATATGGTCTGTAAAGTAGAGAGGAGCTGTGGGAAAGGAGTGGATAAAAGGATGGCAGCTTAGCAATATGAAAAATTCTGCTGGGGGTATACACTAAGAATCTTGAAACACCAATTCAAAAGAACGTACGTACTCCAATATTCATAGCAGCACAATTCACAATGGCCAAGTGCTGCAAACAGCCTAAGTGCCTATCGGTAGATGAGTGGATCAAAAAACTGTGGTACATTTACACAATGGAACACTACACAGCAGAAAGAAAGAAGGAACTCCTACCCTTTGCAACAGCATGGATGGAACTAGAGAGTATAATGCTAAGTGAAATAAGCCAGGTGGTGAGGGACAAATACTATATAATCTCATCTATTAGTGGAACCTAATCAACAAAACAAATAAACAAAAAAAATAGAACCAGAGACATGAAAATAAGGAACACACTGAAAGTGACCAGAAGGGCAGAAGGAGGGGGATAATGGGACAAAGAAGGGGAAGGGTCTAGTCAAGGAACGTATAAAAGACCCATGGACATGGACAACAGGGTGGGGATTCACTGTGGGAGTGGGGGGTGGGTGGGAAGGGGAAGAGCAATGGGGAATATTTGGGACAACTGTAATTGAACAACAATAAAAAAGTAGAAAAATTATATTAATATAACTTTTCATGATGATAATATGAACAAAAATATATGATATGAAAAATATCCATTTATTTAAGAATAATTATTTAAAATTAAAATATCTCGGTGAAACATAATATTTTACTTAAATATCCTATCATCCCTGTAATTAATAACTATATGCTTTAGATAATAAATCATGAACAGTAACTAAGACCTACAATTTAGAAAAGAAATGGCAAACATGTTTATGGCTTGAATATAATTTGGTTATCTACTGGAAACCTGGAGAGAAAGTACTTTAAACAATTATGCCATCTAAGATGAAAGTAAAACAGGTAGTTACATAATAAATACACATACAAAAACTATGGTTTATATATGTATATATATATATATATATATATATATAAATTATCCTATAGAAAAATGAAATCAAATTAAGACCCAATTCATAACAATAATCCTAATAAGCAACATCATAAAAACTAACAGATTGCTTGAGTCACCAATATAAAGGAAGCTACACAATTTTTAGGAGACAAAAAATAGGACCTGATTGTGTCTTTAATGATAAGCAGACTATTAGTAAGGTGTCAGTTCTATCAAACTAATGTAATGAAACAGTGAGTATACTTCTAAGATGACAGGAAGTACTTATTTAATGAAAACTGAAAATAGATTTACACTCAGCAGGAAAAATAAGTCTTTGTTTAAATGACAAAAGTAAAATCAAAAGAAAATTTTTCTACAAAGTACTAAAATATTACAAAGATATAATAACTAAAATGTATGTTTCTGGCACAGAGATTTGTAGACCATGCAATGGAATAGAATTGTGAGTTCAGAAAGTTACAGAAATTTTATGTATATATTTCCACATACATGAAGTTCGTATGTAGGAGTAATTTCCTATATGAATTTCACATGTGAATAATTTCATTTATGAAATTATTTTTGATATTTTCATGCTATCAAGGAAAGATTTTTTAATAAATTATATTGTGATAACAAAGTTAATTTGGGATAATAAAATGAACACACCACCCTTTCTATTCTTGAATGGTTTCAGACCACTGTATTATGAAAAGAGCTTTCAGCATCTCTAACTAACCTAGCTTAGGTCAGTTAGGATCATATGACTCCTGAAACCATTGGGGTTTCTCACGTTCAGGTTATCAGTTATCATACGGGCAGTATATTGGTCTCTTTTAGATGGCTTATGTTAACATATACAACTGAAACTATTAAAAGAGAGAAATCCAATACCTTTTTTTAACTTGTAGAAAGAAAGTGAGATTCCATTGAGTATACCTCCTATCAGTTTACAGGAAGGTAAATTCCACTTGTTCATTAATTCAATAAATATTTTTTGAATGCCTAATATGTATGAGCCAGGGTTTTAGTTTCTATGGATTTATATTGACTTGCTTGTTCTCTTGGAACTTACATTCTACTTGAGCAATTACAAAATGTATCAGCAAACAAGGACCTCTGCTAAGTGAAGAAAGTGGCAGAACGAAGCAAACTCAGGCTGTCAAAGTTCAGAGATGACTGACTCCCTGTCAGACTTTGGAGAACACTCTGCAATATATCTTCTCATAAACAAATATCACAATCAAGACATACTGTAACACAATCAGCCAGTGCAAAACACTGCGAAACTTCGATCCTGAAAGAAACAAACATCTATCCTTGATGTTTACAAAGAAATGGAAATGTCTGTGCACAGTTGAGGAGACATTGAGTTTCAGGTACCTACATCAATGAGAATCTCAAAAGCAGATGGCAAATGGCTACATATAACAGAATCTGGAGCACAGAAAAAAGAGTGGGAAGAAACATGTGGATGTTTGGAAGCACTCGGGGAGTAGAAGGCAATGGCAGCTCCAGGAATAGCTACGTCTTGGCTTGTTTATTTCAACACCTGCTATATATTCTTTTGAATCAGTGGATCAGCAGTGTCAAAATTTCTCAGTTTTCTTTTTCTTCTTTGCTTAATGTATTGATAACATAGCACAAAAAATTCAGTATATCAATGTTAATTCTTGGAGTTATTATTTTTCTGTGATTTATAATATAAATATTAAATAGAGAAGGTATTTATATTCAGTTTATTTCATTTTGCCCTTAACATTTCAAAATAGTACAACCAAGGATGTTAACCTATTTAATTTCTTCTTACTTTAACATTATAAGTAATATACATACATATTTGTAATATATGTATATGTGCAATATATGTATATATACATATATATGTATATATGTGATATATACACTTAGTATTAGGTGATCCCTTGCAAGAAATATTTTTATAACTCAAACATTTCCACAAATGTCTACGAATACACTTGGTCTACATATCAATGAGACCACAACTTAAAAACAAGAACAATAAAAAAGGGCTGCTTTTTATGGCTATCATTCCCTGATGACCATACTGCCCGAGCTGTCTGAAGTACTCTGGACAACTCTCTGTGTACCCCGGGAGCTATGGAAATCCCTCAAGCCCCCCAGTCTTTGAATATTGCCATTATCTAATCCCACCTTTTAAGAATCCATGCTAAAATTCCACCTAGCTTTGAGTTCAAGTAAAGTAAAAACCACTTCAGCTCTGCAAATCTGAGACTAGGTCTACTATAGCCTCAAAGCAATACCTGATTTTCAGATGCCCACTGTGACCCTCTGCTCTTAATGCATTTCAGGTAACACCATGGTAGGTATGTGAGCTCCCAGGGCCTCAGCCCTGTTCACTAGCTGTGCCTTACTTGATGATAAACTGTACGGACATTAGGATATTCCCAGAACTGCAAAGCCCTGGATCCTTTTGAACCACCCTCTAGATTCCTGTTCTCTTGAACTCTTCCTGTTCGCCCAGCAGTGAAAATGAGTTTAGAGTTCTCTTGTAGCAAATGCCCTGAAGCCCATGCAAACCCTGCTTACCATTTTTTGATGTTTAAATGGACTATTTAATTGAACTATTAAAGATGATCTTTAATGACATATCATGTGTTACATTACTCTACTCAAAACATCCCTTCTCACACAGAGCCCCTCTCCCTATACACACTGACAAAGATTCACGCACTTAGTGACAACCCAGTGATATCTAGACTTTCTTTAATCTTCCCTTCCCTTTGAAAAACAGCATCAACAAAGCACTCTCCTGTTAAAAAAGTTAATAAAACATGCCAAAAATCCCTGTGCTCTGGAGAGTATTACTGTCTCAGATGCTTCAACTTTCATAATATTGGCATCTTTATATGTGGTCCTATAAGATTCAAATCTAGTGAATCCCCCTAGTTAATCAGTACAGAAAAAAAATATAGGGACAAGTGTTGGAATCAGTTAGAAGATATGTTTTCTAAAACCTTGTGATTAACCAGCATTATCTTTAGAGTCTCCTGCCATGCATCCTGGGAAATATATGGCTGAACCATTAGCAGAAGCATAGCCGCAGCAGACTGATCAAGCTGGAATTGCTTATTTAACAGTCCCCTTTCCACACATGGCTTAATTTAAATTCCCCAATATAAATAACCTATGGCTACTTGGTAAAAAGATTCAGGGAGTTGTTTCAGGCTCTAGTATCCTCAAATTCTGAGCCCCTTGGGTCTGGTTGGTTACCCTACACTCTTCTTCCCCAGTGCTGTACCATTTGATGAAATCCAGATATTCTGTGTTTTTTTTTATTATCTTTAGCTCTATACTTTGCAACTTAGAAATTATATGTGTCTTCTTTCCTGGCCTTAATCCTGGCCATTTGGGACTTTTCTTCTATGGACTTTCACTTGTCCTTATATAGATAACTAATATGATTTTTAGAGCTTCATATTAATTTAGAAGTCAAGCAGCAGGTAATATTCCACAGAGCAGGACTATCTATACTGATATGCTGCAACATCTGGGATAATGTGTAGGTGCTTAGTGTATATTTATTGAATGAGTAAATGGATGAGGAACCCGTGTTGCAAACAGAGCATCTTCTGAAAATTGCACCAATAATTAATGGCAAAACAAGAAGCCAAACCCAGGTTGCTGCTCAGACACTCTATGATTAACTTCATTGTTTATGGTTATCTTCACTGTTCTGGTGAGAATCACAAATTCACTAAAATTATTTAATAAACCAGTAAACAGTACTTACAGGAAATCTGATATATTTTGAGAATGAAATTGTGGTAGCCAGCTTCCACGATGGCTCCAATGACCCCACCTACTGGTACTCAGGGTCTTGGTTGTGGGCTGCACTTAACTAACTTCTAGTTAACTGCATAGGTAAAACCACCTCTTGAGAAACTCTGAGCTAGAATCACCTAGGTTCACCCAGTGATGCCACTATCAGGTTCCTGGGCCCTGGAGTCTGCATGAGGTAATACGGGATTTGTGTTTTGAAGTTCTAAGCTGTGGGGTAATTATTTAGCAACCACAAATAAAACTCATTTCTGTAATTTTACTACCCTTAACAGCCAAAATGGTAAAAGTCAATATATGTGTGCATGTGTAATATATAAATTACATTCTGTTTGGGTTCTTTCTATACATTACAAAAGTCACATATAATAGTACATATATATCAATACCATAGAGGGAGAGAAAAACAGAGATAATCTCTATCTCTATAGCTGTTACTTTGTATAAGATATGCATGCGTTCTAGACTTTCAAGGCCTTTCATGGCAGTAAGGACATTTGCTTGTCTTATTCTACCTTGGAACATACTGGCTTCTCTGGGTATACTTTACCACAATAACGTGTAGAAGTTAAACTATGGAAAATTTGATCATCTAAAAAAGTGGATTTTACTTAAAAATGCATAACAAAAATAACAGTTATGAGAATAACTTTTAGGAAATGTTTTGTTGTGTTTTTTGAAATGCTACTGTTGGAACAGGAATTTACTTTGTCCTTTGACAACTTGGATTTAAACAGATGAATAGCAAAACATGTCTCGCTGGTTGTCAAAACTAGGGCAAGGAAGGACTTCCCATTTTTCCACGCAGGAGCTTTGCAGAAAGCACAAAAGCTCCTGATAGCTGATACTGTGAAGTTCACAGAAAAACCCTATTTTTCTTGTCTTTATGCTAGGTGAGAGTACTCCTTGATTCTTTGGTAAAGTCTTTCTCTGAATCTTCATCTTCGTGTTCATTTTGATCACAATATCACACAAATTAAAATTTTGAGGTACTCAGATTAAGAAATTTCATTTAATCTTTACCTAATCACCTGAGCAGGCGGACACACCATCCCCAAATATGCCACTTTGACATACGGATTGGGTTGAACTGAATACAATTAAGACCCAGCAGAGTCAGAAAAAGCTTGTCACTTCTCCCCTCACAGCCTTCTACATGCCTGATATGCATCACCCCGTCTTCTGCAGCCAGCTGGAAGGAAATTGTCAGGCTTCTCCTGTTGTTCTCCTGGATGCAGACTGCCAATCCTGGTTTTCAATGAAGTGCTGGTAGGCAGCTAGAGACTCATCCTCCAGATTCCCAAGTGCTTTCAAAGTAAACAAGAGAGCAGAATCCTCTGAATTTCTTGGTAGTCTTCTGTTTTACTATTGCTGCAGTTCCTAACTGCCACGAGGAGCTTTCCTTTATGTAGTGTGGGCGCAGCACGACAGAGTGGAGGCAGGTGCTCCCTGCCATGGTTGGCATCTTGGGATTTATGTGTTCTCAGAGGCATCTCAAAAGAAGCTTGACAGCATCGAACCTGTTCAATGGAACATCACAACAATCCCAGTCAAGACAGTACCCCAGGGAATCAATCAGTTACTTCCAGAGGGAAATTTCAATGCTCCAGAAGACTTCCTTCCTGCGCCAAGTCTTTCAGAACACAGTTTTCTCCAGGTTCCCAATCAGCATGTTCAGGCAGATGTCAGCCAGTAGGGGGAGATGCCTCCTGCTAATGTATGCGGCAGCTCAGGGCAATGTCAAGGACCAGAGGCCCCAGTACAGGAAGGGAACCATGGTGACCCCTGCAGGGCAATGAGAAGAGAATGGACATCAAGCTGGGCTTAAATCCACGTGACAGGTGTCATGGGCCCTCTCCCCAGGCAGGGTGCACAATTTTCTTAATGGTAATGTTTATTTTTCTTTTCTTCCTCTTTTTAAATGAAATTATTGAGGTGACATTGTTTAACAAAATTATACAGTTTGAAGTGTAAAATTTTATAATACATCATCTATATATTGTATCGTGTGTTTACCACCCAAAGCAAGTCCTTCTGTCACCATTTATTATCCCTTTTACCTTCCCCCAACCCTCTTCCCCCTGGTAATCACCATATTTTTATCTGTGTCTAGGAGTTGTTTGTTTTTCTTAATTCCTTATATTTTCTCATCCAGCCCCCTAACCCTATCCCCTCTGACAGCTGACAGTCTTTTCTCTATACCTACGAGCCTATTTCTATTTGGCTTTTTAGTTTATTTGGTTGATTAGATTCCACATACCAGTGAAATCATATGGATTTGTCTTTTTCTTTTTTAAAGTATATTTTATTGATTACGCTATTACAATCGTCCCATTTTTTTCCATTTTATTCCCCTCCACCCTGCAACCTTAGCTCATGTTCATGAATCATACGTATATAAGTTCTTTGGCTTCTCCATTTTTGATACTATTTTTACTACCCCTATCTATTTTGTACCAACCGATTATGCTTCTTCTTCCCTGTACCTTTCCCCCCATTCTCCCTATTTCCCCTCCCTACTGCTAATCCTCCATGCCATCTCCATTTCTGTGATTCTGTCCCTGTTCCAGTTGTTTGCTTAATTTATTTCGATTTTTGTTTTTAGGTTCAGTTGTTCATAGTTGTGAATTTGTTGATATTTTATGGTTCATAGTTTTAATCTTCTTCTTTTCCTTAGATAAGTCTCTTTAACATTTCATATAATAAGGACTTGGTGATGATGAACTTCTTTAACTTGACATTATCTGGGAAGTACTTTATCTCTCCTTCCAGTCTAAATGATTGCTTTGCTGGATAGAGTAGTCTTGAATATAGGCTTTTGCTTTTCATGACTTGGAATACTAGTTCTTTCTAGCCCTTTCTTGCCTGCAGGGTCTTATGAGAAATCAGCAGATAGTCTTATGAGAACTCTTTTGTAAGTAACTGTCTCATTTTCTTTTGCTGCTTTTAAGATCCTCTCCTTATCTTTAACCTTGGGTAATGTAATTATGATATGTTTTGGTGTGTTATCACTTGGGTCCAGCTTATTTGGGACTCTGAGCTTCCTGGACTTCCTGGAAGTCTATTTCCTTTGCCAGATTGGTGAAGTTTTCCTTCATTATTTGTTCAAATAAGTTTTCTATTTTTTGCTCTTCTTCTTCTCCTTCTGGCACCCCTATGATTCAGATGTCGGATGTTTAAAGTTGTCTCAGAGGTTCCTAAGCCTCTCCTATTTTTTTTTTAATTCTTGTTTCTTTATTCTGTTCTGGTTGAAGGTTTATTTCTTCCTTCTGGTTCAAATCATTGATTTGAGTCCCAGTTTCCTTCTCTTCACTGTTGGTCCCCTGTATATTTTTCTTTATTTCACTTTGCATAGCCTTCACTTCTTCCTCTATTTTGTGACCATAGTCTATCATTTCTGTAAGTATCCTGATTGCCAGCATTTTGAAATCTGCATCTGATAGGCTGGCTATCTCCTCATAACTTAATTCGTCCTCTGGGGCTTTGACCTGTTCTTTCATTTGGGCCATATTTCTTTGTCTCAGTGCACCAGTCTGGATGAATGTTTCTTCTTTAACTCCTTGGTTGTTGGACTTCTATGCAGTTGGGTTTTTTAGCAGTTCTGATTGTTTTTTGTTTTTAAATTTGTTGTTATCCTTCTTTTAGTTGTGTGAGGAAGCAAAGCTTATCTACCTAAGCTTCCATCTTGGCTGGAAGTTGGTATTGTCTTTTCTGAGAATATTTTAATATCTAATATATTGAAATGATAGGATACAACTTTCTTAATCTAAATTAAAATATAAAACTTCCTGAAATTAATTGAATAATTAGAATAAAATAATGAGAAACTCCAACAAAAAACATATTCTGATGAAATTATAGTTATTTAAGTATGGCAAACAAATCCTAAAATTACCACTCCTGGAAATGGGGGAAAATACATAAAATATAGCAAGGAAATGAAATAGCAATCACAGTGTTTAAAGGAAAGATATTTTGGTTAAAAAATCATGATTCCAAGACCATTTTTCAAATCAAGAAAATAAAAAATTAAAATATAATACTTTTATTTATAGTTATCTAAATAGAATAGAATAAAAGTTAAAGTCACTCAGAGCAATATATGGAACCTGCTGATTAGAAGAACAAGAGAGGACTTTATCTTAATGAAAGCTCATTTAATGTAGGAACAAATAAACTGAAAACCCTTCACTGGCAGAAATAGTATTTTTAAAACCATAATTGAGGGCCTAGACTATTATTTTTTTATTTTAAATATTTTAAAATTGCAGTTTACATTTAATATTATTTTGTATTGTTTCAGGTATACAGCATAGTGGTTAGACAATCATATACTTAATTAAGTGTTCCCCCTGATATATCCAGTACCCATCTCGTACCATACCTAGTTATTACAATATTTTTATTATATTCTTTATCCTCTACTTTACATCCCTATCACTATTTTGTAACTACCAACCACTACTTCTCAATTCCTTTACCTTTTCCACCCAGTCCCTCAACCCCTCCAGCCTCTGGCCAGCTTCAGTCTGTTCTGTACCTATGAGTTTGTTTCTTTATTAAAATTGTTATTTAGATTCCACATAGAAGTGAAATTAGATGGTATTTGTATTGCTCTGACTGAGTCGGCCTAATACCCACTAGGTCCATCCACATTGTCACAAATGCTTAGACCCTGGGTCACTGGCTTGCACTGTATTCCCCACTTCACTGTATGGTGTGCCTGAGAAACAACAGAACTGACCATCCAGCAGAAACCTTGGGAATTTCTCAAGCTAATGAACAAAGTCGTGAGGTATTTTCTGTTGAAAGGATTAAGGATCAAACTTTCTTCCTGTGAGAAGGGAAATCAATTTCTGAAAAGTGAAGATCATTTGGTAGGAAGAGAGAGAGCAGTCATCCAACAAATAATTGTTGAACATTTAGCTTATGTTTCCCCCTAAGTGCAGAGGACAGAGAAATGCAACAAGGTCTATGAGGTCCCTATGTTTCATGGGGCTGTCATATAGGAAGGATTCTTGGAAAATGAACACACAAAGAATCAGATAATTGAGGATTACAAGATCAGAGAGTGACTGGGAAACTTACCTAAAAATAGTGCTAAGGGAAGTTCTCTCTGAGGATGGGTCGTTTCATCAAATTCTAATAATGAGGTACAGCTAACTCAGTATTAAAATAATGAGTTATTTTACTCATTATTAATGAGTTTTATACTCATTATCAAAATGATAAGTATAAAATTTGGGTGGAAAGAATTCCATACACAAAGAAGAAAATGTATAAAAGTTCCATGGTGACATAAGCTGGGCTGGGCACAGAAGAAAAAGCCAGACAGAGTGGTCACAGCACAGAATTAAGGGGGACAGTGAGAGTGTAGTTTTGAGAGGTAGACAGTCACTAGATTTTATCGACCACAGCAATGTATTTGGATATTATTCAAGGGATGACTAAAAGCCATTGGAAAAGTTTAAGCAAAAGGGATGGGAATGATAACTGGGAAGGTATGGAAAATGTAGGACTGCTAATTGTTTTTTAAACACATTTTGGTTGCAGTGCTGAGAAATAATGGGAAGGCTACCAATGATAAAGCCATAACGATAATCTTGGTGAATATTGTTGTAGGGTTAGCCAGGGACATAACAGGATATCTGAAGAGAAATGGAAAGATCATGTATATATTTGAGGTGGACTTGTTAATGGATTCGATGGGGTAGTGGTGGGGGAAACAAATGAATACATTGACTACAAGGTCATTTGGCCTGACATTCATGTTTTAGCACTCATGTCTGCCAGGGAAAGAAAGCATGCACACATACTGGGGAAAGAAAAACTGAGGAGAGAAGTAGCCTTGAGGAAATGGAGGGCGTATTTATAATTCTGTTCTGTACACTTGTAAATTTGATATGCCTACTAGATGCATGAGGGATAATGACCTTTAGATGCACAAGTAAATATAGTTGAATACAACATAACAGAAATGCACACATTTCTATTTGGGTCAAAAACATGGGTGTACACTATACATGGGAGCACATTATACATGGCAACATATGGTATCTGTTATATAGTTCACAGACACACATACATTCATAGGCTAAGTAGTAGAGGATTAATGCCAAAGAGAATATAAAATGAAATGAAATAAAAGTGATAACTTTGATACTTTATATAATTTTACATATTGACTGTATATTAAATTATATTCACTAAAATGTTTTTTAAATATTTTATTTATTTATTTTTAGAGAGAGGGGAAGGGAAGAAGAAAGAGTGGGAGAGAAACATCAATGTGTGGTTGCCTCTCATATGTCCCCTACTGGGGACCTGGCCTACAACCCAGGCATGTGCCCTGACTGGGAATTGAACCAGCGACCCTTTCCTTCATGGGCCGGTGCCCAATCCACTGAGCTACACCAGCCAGAGCAATATACACTAAAAATGTTTTGAAGGAGGGTGATTGCTATTTGTCAGCTTTACTGAAATATAATTGACAAAATTTGAACATATTTAAAGTACACAGCTTGATGTTTTGATAAGCAGACACATTGTGAAAGGATCACCACAATTAAGCTCTCAACACTAGATATACTATGTATCATATATACTGTATACATCATATGCCATGTACATCATTCTTTGTGTGTATAATATATTATGGCAGTGTGCATATATATTAATTACATATATTATTACTGTATATAATATACACTATGTCTTATAAATGCCATGTACTATATATGATATAGTATGCATATATATAAAGCATTGGATCTCTAGAACTTTCTTATCTTGTATGACTGAAATCTTGTGCACTTTGACCCACATCTCCCCATCTCCCCCTGTTCCCAGCCTTGGGAGACTTGCATTCTACTGTCTGCTTCTGTAAGTTTGACTATGTAGATTCCATATGTAAAGCCTTTTTATATAACTATGATATATTTCAATAAATAAAGTGTAAGTTTCGACTTTATATTTCTGTAAGTTTCAAAGAATAGTTAAATATTTTATAATGAATTCTTTAAAAATAAGAAATTAAAAACAATAAATTAAAAACAAATGAGAAATATCCTTATCCCACATATTAAAAATCTAGGAAATTGTAAAACAATTTTTGTAATTCTCAGGAAAGAAAATATATTAAAAGTGGACCTATAAAGTATAAAGAAATAAATGGCAATGAGAATGCATCATTTGAAACATAAAATTCAGCCCATGTTTTACCAATTGAAGACATACCTCTTTTAATTTATTATAGGAGGAGTGAATAAAAATTAAGTACTACACAAGATGCTGAAAACAAAACAAATAAACCCACAGGAAATATGATACTAATTTATAATAAAGGCTAAATTAATGAATTAGAAAACACAGGCTCAGTAAACATATGTAAATTCATTTCTCTGAAACAGTGAATACATAAAAGTGTAGACCACAATGTAAACAATTTTGAAGGCTAAGAAACATAAAATTTATGAAAATATATTCACATTTTAGTATGTAATATACTGTATTTTGCCATGTATAATGCACATTTTTTTGCCCAAATTTTTGAGGGAAAAATAAGGATACACATTATACATGAGTAGTACTAATTCCACACCTGTATGAATGTTTTCAGTTCTTTTATTTATGCTTATGCATTAAAAGTAAAACCCTAAAAGCAATAGCAACATCCATATGCAAAATAATACCCTAGAATATGATAAGCAAATTTATTTCTAAATATAAATAAATAAATAATTGAATTAAAAAATTAAAGTAAAAGATTTTTCTCCTGAAAGTTTGGGCCAAAAACATGGCTGTGCACTCTACACAGGAGTGCATTATACACAGCAAAATGCGGTATCTGTAATATAGTATGCACACACACACACACATTCATATGCTAAGTAGTAGAGAATTAATGCCAAAGAGAATATAAAATGGAATGAAATGAAATAAAAATGATAATTTTGATTACTTAGAAAACAGAAATTGATTTGTAATTCTAAAAAATTATAAGAGAATTCTATATACATTCTATATGTAGAGAATTCTACGTACACTTCTTATGAAATAAAAAGTGTGGAGACTTCAGGCAATGGATTTTTGGTGAAAGAATATTAACAATGAATTTGTTCTTGGAACAATTAGCAAAACTGAATAAACTAAAACGCTACTGAAAAGCTATTTAGCAAGTCACTTTCAAAGGTTATACTGGTCTAACATGGTTTTTAAGACAAGTGCTTTCACATTTCTATTTAATACATTTAACGTTATTTTAGCTCACAGAATAAAATTCAGATCCGTTAACAATAATCAGTTGTGAATAGAATAGAAGCTCCCTGGTGAAGGTGAAGAACCCACCTCACGCAATCGTGAATACTGTTCACACAATCGCTATTCAGAGTCTCATTTTTAATAGTAATGCATTATTTTAGAGAGAGTTAAAATATCATTTTTGAAAATGTTCTCACTTCTGTTTTTATCAAACTCTTATACATGATTATATAATCATTCTATAGCTAAATAATTATTTTTCATACTTGGAAAAAGGCAATTTATCAATTTCAAAAACAATGAGATGTCAAGGTCAGTGACCATGATCTCAACGTAGACTAAACCTGCGATTGAGAAATGCAGGGCCTTTAAAAAAAAAAAAGTTAGTGTGTGTGAACAAGGTTAGGAAAGAAAATGAAAATGGGCAGAAAAAAACAAGCAACCTTGGCTTAAAAAAGAAAGCAAGTTAAAACATACATGGTTCTTACAAAGATAAAGATATAATCGAAAGAAACAGGAAAGAGATGCAGCAGAATAGTATTGCTCCTTGCCCAGGATGTCCGCATCCTAATCCTCTGAGTCTGTGAATATGTTCCTTTATACGGCAAAAGGGACTTCCTCGAGCTGAAATAAGGTTTCACCAGTCATCAGACAGATACAGTTTGTGCCTGTGGTTGGGGAGGGGCAGAAATCACCCCTCTACCTTTCTCCAGTGCTTATGATTGGGCTAATAATAACACTGACACAAAACCAGACTGACAGGAGAAAAATCAAGTTTGTACATGCACATGGAAATTTATAAATAATCTCCTCTAAGATGATAAACCAGTCAGTTTTTTAGACTTTTCAGAGCAACAAGAAATTTAAGAAGAAATGACAAGACAAAGACATGTGGGTGTGAGTGCTCTTTGGCCCTGAATACCTCAACTGGAGAGATAAAGGTGTCTCTCTCAGTGCCCCTGGGAAAAGGAGGGCACTTTTCACAGGGGAAATTTACTTCCTGTATTCTATAAGGAAAGGAAGGGTCAACATGCCCTTGTTGCACTAGCTGCTTGTGAAATAACATTAATTCAAAGCGATCAATATGCCACTGAGGCATATTTTGCGGCAGCCTGCCCTGGGCTGCTAAGCTCTTAGCTAAGCAGTTTAATGTTGTAGAAAATAGGAGAGCTAGGAAAAAGGAGTCCAGGTGTGCTTCCGTGCCTTTCCTGTAGTAGCTGCACCCCCCACTTCACCCACCCCTCCATCTTCACGACAGGAGTTTTCATAAGAATCTTGTCAACCTTACTTGTGAGCCCTTGTTTTGGTATGTGGAAAAGAACCTGTGAGTAGATGTGAAACTAATTCCACTGCCTTTGAAGTCACCAGGGGTTCTGTACTCTGACTAGCATGAAATATACTCAACTTTTAGCAGTAAGTTAAAATTTGTAGCTGAATTACTTTTAGTGATATCTTCTGTAGTCTCATCCAAAAGATCCAGTAAGCATGTGCTCATGTTCTTTATATCATGAGTCCCCAAGCTGCAGGACATGGACCAGTACTGGTGGGTGGCCTGTTAGGAACTGGGCAGGCAGTAAGCAAAGCTTGCCTGAGTTTTGCCTCTGGTATCCCTCCCTTCCCCTCCACCCACAGTGGGGGAGTGAAGCCCACCTGAGCTCTGCCTCCTGTCCTTCACCACCACCAGTCTTCTACAAAAACCATCCATGGTACCAAAAGGCTGGGGACTGCTGCCTTCTATCATTTTATTAGTGTAGGTAGCTAGATATTAATAAAGAAAGGAGCAAAAGGAGTCAGACATTAAGAAGGATAATAAACCAGAGTGTCTAAGTCTGCTTTGCTAGGAAGTTGCAGTATTTATAGGCTCCCTAAGGGATCACAGCATTTCCCTGCCAAAGGGATTAACAACTCTCTCTCCCTGGTGTAGGAAGAAAGGACCAGCTTTACTATCTCCCCAGGGTACACCAGTTGTTCCCCATTGATTACCAGGGGATGGATAAACAATAAACGGGAAATTCCCCTGCTGGGCATGTGTGCAGTAGAAGCCAAGATGGCAAGGAGGGAGGTAATTCTATTTTGAAACATGCTCGGTGGGAGCTAAGCTGGCAACCTTAAAGGTCTGTCTGTCTAGGCTGGGAAAGGATCTGATTGGATAAGGCACACAGAACCCCAAAGGCCTAGAAAATGCATTGATTAGAGGGAGGCCCAGCAGAAGCCCTTGAAAGACTGGAAAGATGATTGGTTAGCTTGAAAGGGTGCCTGCTCCTCTCCAAGGTGGAAATAATATAACCCAGGCTTAACAGAGCTCTCTCTCTCTCTCTTTCTCCTGGTAATACACGTTCACCAGGTTCATTGGTGTATTCTCTCTCCATAGCAGCTGTGTGGCTCTCGAAGCTGCCTGGGGCCGGGGCAGACACAGGGCCAGCCAGAGTGCAGCCAGGAACAGACTAGTCAGAGGGACCAAGCTTCAGCATGGCACAGAATTTTGGGCCATTACCTTTGAACTGGGCTTGATGAAGACAAGGTTGGACTTTTTTTCACAGCAGGATGGACAGAAATAGGACATTGGGAACCCAGGGATAGCTTTCTGTTTCCACACCAATAAATCTTACTTTGAAACCTCAACCTCCCATGTGTGGGTTTCCCAAAATACTTGCCTTATGACCCTGTGAAAGGACACCATTTCCACTGGCTACAATTGAAGGTGCCAGTCTTAGATTTTATTTTCATTGACCTGCAACCTAGAAAAAAATGTGAATTATCTGACATTAATTGTATGTGTGTGTGTGTGTGTGTGGGTGTGGGTGTGTATGGTTTGGGTGTGTATGTAAATGTAAGTAAAGAATATTTCCTTCTATGGCGTAGGTTAAATATTTTTCTCTCTACCTTTTTTGGTTCTTGGGAGAGATATCACTGTAATAAAAAGACAGCTTAAGAGGACAAAAACAAACAGAAATGTAATAACATGTGTATCTCCTGAAGACATGGGAGATACCCAGGAAGACTGAGTAACTCCCCAAAATGGTCCCCGCCACCATCTGAAATACTATCCTCAGCTAATGAAAGGAAAAAGATACTGGGGGGAGGGTTGAAAGCGGGGTCCTTATGACTTTGATTTAATGTAGCTTTAAACCCTAGCTCTAGAAATCATATCTCTGCGAATATACCGCTCAGAGACCTGGCCTTTCCCCCCAAATAAACAGAAAGCACTGACAACAGCCGGGACCTGACTAACAGGCGCCAGGCCTGGACCTCTGGCAGACCCAAGAGAGCACCTTGACCTAAGTTATGTTTGAGCCCCAGAGCTCTCAGGTGGAATGAATCCATGTCCATTTTCCCATGTAGCCAAAGGGGATCCTGGAGCGGACCTCAGAACACTCTTCAAGACCTGAAGAAATGGTGTATGACCCTTACTTCACCTCTGACTAATTGGCTCCCAGCACAGCCATGAAGCCCCAGAACACAATGTGTTGTGGTTTTGCCCTCTACCATCTGTCACCCCCCTGCCCTCAGTGAGTCAGGTCTTCTGGGCATAAGCTCCCCACTGACAGATGGGCCGATACAATGTTAAATAATTTTTCTTTCTATACTGCACATTCTTGCTCCCGTATCTCTCTCGGCCAGTTGTGTAGGCATTTGGACTCTAACCTTGGGGCCCTGTAACAGGGTCAGGGAAGGCCTGCTAATGTGAAGTTACTTAGGAAAAGCTCATAACACATACCAGGAGTATGGCTGGTATGCAGATCTAAACCCTTGCCTTGTCCATTAGCAAGAATTTCTCAAGATTTAGTCACCTTTTTCTTCCTGATACAGAGAGGACAACACTTATATAAATGGTGATTTTCCTAATAAACGTAATAAGGGTAACTTCTATTTGGGTTTCAGAGCTTTTCCTGTATCTTCTATTTTTTAAAAGTAGCCAGCCTAAAATAATCCTTAGCCAAAGAACCATATTTTGTGGTAATAATTTCTGATCCCCTTATTTTCTAGCAATAAAAAGGTAATTAATACTTTACAATTGTGTATCTCCTGTACATATGGCCAGCTCTGTCACTTATCAATGCAAGTTCTTCTCTCTCTTTCAACTAAAGATCAGTTAATTATAAATATTCATGTATAATCTAGGTATATTTAGTAAACACAGATTTACCATTAAAAGGGAAAATATGTAGGAGATTTAAATAACTTAAAAAGTTTTTATATGTTATCTATAGGAATGCAGATATTTAAGAAAATTTCATTAATTTGTACAGTAATTATTAAAATGAGCCCACATACATTATTAAAATGTATGTGGAAAGGGGGATGACTTTTTGGTTTGTCCAGAGTTTTTCATAGACTTCTGAGAAATGTGAAGGCTTATGAATGTATTACTTTATATCTCCTTGCTCAAATGAAGATAAAAAAGTACCAGAGAAACAAAAGATAAGCGAAGTCAGGAAGCAAGGCTAAGTCTCAATGCTGAGAAGCTACAGAGAAACACAGCTGCACTCACTCCCTAAGTCAGTTCACAGCAGGACCACTCTTAGCACCACAAACAAGCCCATGATAGGACAGAAAGAAATCTATCTATAAATGACACTAGAGTCCCTTAGTTTCATAAGACTCTAGTATAACCCAGCTGAAGTGAATGAAATGGGTCTTTGCTCCCAGTCTCAGAGGGTGAGCTAATGATAGGAAAAAGAAAATATTTCTGAAACCACCATAGAGTTATAAGCTTAAGAGACTTACAACACCTCCAGATAGGCTTTAAATTCTGTCTTAAAATAACATGTGGTTCTAGTTTTGTTAAATCAAGTAAGGAGATTCTTGTGAATTAATCAACACCTCTTGTCGTGCCTATGCAAATAAAATTGGTCAAATAAAACATAAAGATGCTTGACAACTAAGAAAAAAACCAAACACATTTTTCTGCCAATATTTGCAATAAGTGTGAACAGCATGCCCCTTGGTGGGAAATAAGTGGAGAGCACTTTGCACCTGACATAAACCCAAAATAATAGTTTTTGTTTTAGGTCTCAAACTAGGTTAAATCTTAATCTTGTCCTTTGAAATATTGATTCTCTAAGGAAAACAATTTTATCACTGACTTTTCAATTCTGGTGTCTGAAGATCTAACCCTTCATAAATACAATACCATGGTAAAAATTTTTTTCAGACCTTAATAAACTAAATAGTAATATTGTACTTTTCCCCCTTTAATGTCACTTGGTTGGGTTTTTGTTTTTTTTTTTGTATTTTATTACTCAGTCCTAAATCTGACACTCTTGCATTTCTGGTAAATGCGGTTCACTTTTTTTAAGTTCTTTTGTCCCTGACTTATTCCTTCATGCAAAGCTAATCGAAATTCTTCTCTAAGATTTTTCAAATTGGAATGAAAGAAAAAGAAGCTCTTTAACATTGGCAATGAAGTTGAGCATATGGGAGCCCAGAAATAATGGCTGAAGCCCAGAATTTCTACCCTCACAGTTGGAAAAAACCCAAAAAACAGCTGCAAGAAAGAAGCAGACTTATAGAAAGAAGCCAATGCTACACAAAGCAGACCAGTCCTGGCAGGGTTAGAATAATTACACCCAAGTATCCCAGACTCCTTGCTTCAACCCTGTCCATCTTTCTACATGGTCGTAACTCTCTTTTGGCCTAAAACTAGTTCAGGTTGTTTTTATCCCTTCGAATGAAGAGAACCCTGATGAATAGAACAGAATGGTATACTCAGGAGCATGTGAAGTGTTCAGAGTGAGGGAGGCAATTTCTGGGGTCGAGAAGTGAAAGAAGCTGGTTGGAACTGGTGTCAGCAGCTGGAGCAAGAACACTGTTTAAACCAATTTGGTTGAGTGTTGTTGCAAAAGTCTCACATAGGAGGACTTATATCTGATAGGATCAATTTTCACTTCCCTTTGCAAATTCCGTTTGGCTAGTGACAATCAGCCAAATTATGAGAGTCCTAAGGCAATAAAACACAGTTATGGGATAGATAATTGAATTTTGTTTGGAGAGGAGGATTTTATTTTATGATAATTCTGGTTGAAGAGACACAAGCTTTTGCTTGAGCAGATCAGGTGTCACCTGATGGGTCATTTTTATTTTGGGGCATCATGATTTATCTCTATTCCTGTGCATTCTGATCCAGTCTTCAATCTTCTCTGGACAACTTTGCATATTGTATTTAGAAATCTCAGATTGATGTCCCAGCCTGTGTGCTAATTGCAACACTGTTTATCCAACTCTTTGTTCTATGCTGATTTGCTTAAAGGTTCATTAATCTCCTCTGCACTTTGATTTGGTCCTAAATTAGCTATTGGAAGCCAGGTGACAGACCCAACTTTTGACACTATTCATTTGTCAGTCTTATTTGTACTAGATGGAGATTCACTGTTTTTAATTTGGCTAGGTTTTTTTTCTACTCATTAGATTGATTTCCCCTAGTTGTTTATCACAGTGAAATGCAGGGGAAACATTATTCTAATATACCTTCTTCACCTTTAATCCATGTTTATCAGATTTTTCCTGGGAAGGATTTCAAGCTATTGTATAATGCTTTAAAAGCAGAGCTACTTATCTAATAAAAGCTAATTCTCTACAGGTTTGAATATTTCTTACCATAGTGGTAGTGAACAGTTAACAGTTAATACCATAAGAATGACAGTGAAGGGTTCTGTAGTCTGTGCTCTGATGCAGCCACTGTGCCGTGAAGGGTCTGGAAAGAGGAAATCACCTTGACGTTCCAAAGGTACATTATCATAGATGCAGAAACAAAAATAAAAACAAAGCAATACATAGGCTCCCTTAAGGTAAAGACTGCCCTTTGTCAGGTAAGATAATGGCCTAGGTCTTGAGTACCTGCCATGATTCCCTTTTAGTTAGGAAGTTTTAATTTCAGGCTATCCTATGTGGTTAAATTAGGCCTCTGGTATTGAGAGATGTCTTTCCGATTGTCAGGCCACCATGGTCAGGTTTAGTGTGTAGCCTCTTTTTCCTTCACAAAAGCAGAGCGGAAAGTTTGACGCTCCTTTGGCATAAGAATCCACTTACATTATGAAGACTTTCTGCAGGATAAATGTTTAATGGTTTGTCCTTTAGTTATTGGTTTTTTATTTTGTTTTGTTTTGTTTTGTTTTTTCCTAAATCAAGGAGTTGTTTCATAGGCACCTAAAATAGTGACATACCATTTTTTATAGACTCAGAAATTTTCACTCAATATTCTACATGTCATACATTAGAATTATTATTTTTAGTCCCTAATGTGTCCAGGTATTTTTCAGAGAGGACTCCCTTAATGGTCTACTGGGTCCATTTGACACGAGCCTATTAATTTTTGAAAACTTATTTCTCTTCTTTTCTGAGAGAATATCCCAGGCTTGTCTTTATCCTTTCTGTTCCAGACCTAGAATCCATTAGCGCCTCAAGGAGGTCAGTGAGGTTGTTACCTAACACAGGGGCGGGGGGTGGTATACTACTACCGAAAGGACCCCCTTAATGGGATTGATTTTCTGTCACCAATAGGAAAGACATCTCTCAATGCCAGAGATTCGTAAAAAGGAAAGGAAATGTTTATTTAATGCTATACAGACTTAAAGTAATGAGTCCTTTAGGACACCCACAGATGCCCACAGTGCTTCCTTATCCCCCTGCCCTAATTTGGGTTACTGTTACTCCAGAAAAGAGCACAGTACATGTTTCAGGCTGCTGGCACCATCAGCTGTGTCACCATCCAGGCAGGATCTCAAAGCCATGTGACACCTTCTCATGAGGTCTACTGGCAAGAGTTCTTTGTACCCATTTTCCAGGCAAAGTCTCTCCTGCTTCCCAGGCCACAGGGCCAAAGGGAGCACTCTGAGGTCACGTGGTCCTCTTCTACCAAAGCTGCAGGGGTCTGCACTCTGGCAAAACCACGTGGATCTCCCCCAGCAAAGCTGCAGGGAGGGTAGGGTCGCCACTCTGCCAAAGACGAGTGGAGATTCTCTGCTAAAACCACATGGTGGTTCCCCCTGCTAAAGCTGTGTGGGGGTCCCCACTGTGGTGAGGCCTGGTGGCTCTCCCCTTCACATGGCTACAGGGGTCCCCACTCTGGCAAAACCTCGTGGCCCTCTCCTCAATGGCTGCTGTGTCCGGGCTTAAATCTCTGAGCCAATCTTCCTCTGTACCCCTATTTCCGACTCCTCCCACGATCAGTTACACCTGCCAGTGTTCCTGTACTATTCCAAGTTTACTGGGCTGCCATTGTGAGTCTGGGCAGGGGTGGCCCCATGTCCTGGAGCCAATCTTCCCCAAGCTCCCACACAGGTGCTATAACTCTGGGGACCTGCCCCCCAGTTACATCTTGGGGAGGAGTCACTTCCATCCCCCTGGCTCTAAGCATGGCCACAGCTATTTAACATATCTAAGTGACCCACCAAAGACTATAGATATGTTAAATGACCCTGCCATGGATTAGCTGCAAGGCTGTGGCTGTACAAAACAGCCCTGCATGTTCCTGCTCCATGTGTCCCTTCCCCCAAATCACACCTGAGGGGAAAGGGGTGAAAATATCTTAAATGTCTTTCTAATATTTCCTGGATACCTTGAGTTCTGGACCCCATTCCAAATCCCTTTTGGGGATTTGGCTGCACTCTGTATCAAGGTTTCTTTTGGTGATGAATTGTATTGCAATATATCTTACAGTTTCTACTTTGTCAATCCATTGCTGACACTTGCTCCATAGTTATTAATAACTATGATTAGAGATCTTATGAGTGTAAAATATCCTTTTGAACTTTCAGAATGCTTTCTGTGGATCCAATCATAGCTGTGTGAAAAATATCATGCCCTCACCTTCCTTTTGACTTGCATTTGTCTGATGTATCTTTGCCTATTCGTTTTCATTCATGTTATTGTGTTTTAGTTGCATGTATCTGTATTACTGTTGTGAATATTATCTAATATTCAGCATAGTTAAATTTTTCTTCATAAGCCAATTGGGAAAATCATTGTTTTTTTTTTTATTTTATTTTTTTGATGTGGTAAGCCAGTTTATATATACGATATGGCTTAAAAAGGTTTTCTAAAAGTTTTTCTGTCATATTATTTTGCTGTATTAGATATACTCCCCTAAAATCTGGAATTAAAAATTGTATATTTATTCTTACATGTTTAAACTTCAGTTACCTTCACAGTATTTTCCGTTTGATGTAATCTACCTACCAAGACACTGCTCAAAGCAGTTTCTGAACTCATCAATTTTGATGCCTTCTAGAGCTTATCCCATTTTTTTGTCTCACTTGTTCCACAGCAGCAAAATATTTCCCTTTGAGGATTTTTTTCATCTAGGGAATCAAAAAAAGTTGCTGGGGGTGGCATCCAGTGTATAGGAAGGGTAGGGCATGGGTGTCATGCCATTTTTGGTCAAAAACTGCTGAACACTCACAGTGATGTGGGCAGGTGTGCTCCTCAATATCCATTATGAAATGGGCAAACGTGTTCAAAGAATCCTCAAAAAAAAATTCACTGAAGCCGAATGCAGCCTCTCACAACACCACCAGATAGTACACTGATACAGATGGGTTCCTAGAACACTCACCTAGTGGGGGAAGCCTGTACTACAAGGGGCCCACCCTCCAGAAAATAATTTTATTTTGGGGTCCCCCTTCATATATATACAGGGTCTGTCAGAAGTAAGCCTGCTTGAGTGTGATTAGTAGAACACATGAATGTCTCACACAAGATGGATAGCTATTTGAACATTTCACCTAAAATATCAAATAGTATGCTTTAGTGTGATATTGTTATGTTACAGAACTACATACACATAATTTTGTAATATATTATTTTATAATTAAAAAGGGGCATTATTTGTGCTAGAAACTATATATACATATAAATTTATATTTATATATTTGCATATAAATAGCAAAGCTAAAATAATGTGCATTAACTAAATACAGTTAAACCTATGTGTTGTTTTTCTTTATTATATGTTTGCACTTCCAAATTCAGTACCATTTATATTTTTGTTCATATGATTATGTAGACATTATTTTTAGACAGCATCTGTTAGTTCCCTATTATAATTAACAATAAGATTGCCTTGTTACATCTTGCTTCCCTCTTCCTCCTTCTTGTTTCTTTCTTTGATCATTACATCTTACAAATAATAGTTTATTGCTTGCTCTTCTCTTAATATATTTTATTTACTTGTTAGTATACTAACTTAAAATTTTATATTTATTCCTGGACTTTACATAAGAGTTAATAAACTTATTTTTTATTTTCTCTGTCCATTCTCTTTTCTGCTTTTTAATGCCCTGTATTCTTTACTGTTTCTCTATGTAACATTTGCACTTATTAATTTATTTTTTTGACTATAGATTATTTGAGATTTCTATGTAAACAACCATGTTTTATGACAATAATGATAGGGGTATATCTTCTTTTTTTTCATATGTTTTTTATTTCTTCAGCCTAATTTAACAAGTCACAGTATGATTTTGAAAGAAAAATGTGTGTAGGGGAAATGTATTATCTAGTTTCTGATCTTGTGGTAAAAACTTTCAATAAATTACTATTCAGTATAATCTTTTATACAGTTTAATTTGTCATTAAAATGTTCAGTTCTAGAAAATTTATATGAACTTTATTTTATTAACAGACTGCGATAACTCATATACTTCAAGTTTATCCTTTTAAAATATATACTTCATTGTACATAATTTTTCCAGGTAAATTGCTGTTATAACATTGATCAATAATGCTATATTCCTTTTTATTACCAAACAATATTCGTTTCTTTTTATTGCCAAATAATGTTTCACTGTTTGAATATACTGCATTATATTTATTCATGTATCAGTCAATGGACATTTGGGATGCTTCATTTTTACCTATTACAAATGATGTTGTTTATAAAAATGCATGTCCCAGGTTTTCTGTGGGCATATGTTTTCAATACTTGGGTGTATAGCTGGGCCTGTCATTGTAGGCTAACGCGGCACTGCTGTCTTCAACATTCTGAAGCCTTGCCAAGCTCTTTTCTAGAGCGTTTGCACAAGTATTGGTTCCTTCCTTCCAAAGGCAATGAATAGAAAGTGTTCAATAAATGTTCAAAAGTGTCTAATAATTTAAAGTCACTATTGGCTAGATGATCAGATCAGATATTTTGAACTCATGTATACAAAAGTCAAAATTCTGAATAATTTAGTTACTAGCTATATGCCTTAGGTCAATTTTATTTAGTCTCTTCATATACCAATTTCCTCAGTTGCAAAGTAAAAACTGTAAGAGTACCTATATTATAGAGCTTTAAAGATATTTAACTAAAGTAATTCATTTACGGTGATAGCATAATGCCTAACTTAAGGGTTCAGTCAAATATTCCTATAGGCTATGTATGAATTTTTTCTCCTATGAGTTTCATTAAGAATAGGTAGTTTGGAAGAACATTTTTCTTTAAGAATTAGAGTTGTATAATAGGGATATATATTACCTGGAAATTCAGTGACATTAAAAATACTTGATAAGGATAGGTAAGATATATTATTATAAAATTCATTACTATAGCCAGGCTTGGCTGTCAATGCATTTTTAATTTTAGGATTTTGTGAAGCTATGGCTTTATAGCCAATATTTGAAGACTAGATAGACTTCATTTGTAGGAAATTTTATTATTCTAAATAGACCCATCAAGCATTCTAAAACACATTAATTACTATTAATTTTTTAAAACTATTACATAGGAACCATCTTTGTGTTTTTAAGTATTTTGCTGTACTCTTTCAGAATATGTACAGTATACCCTGCATAAAGATAAAAAAATACTATACTGATAGTTTTGATTAACACTATGAATATATATATAGATATATGTACATATATATAACATTTTATATATTATTTATTTTTTGTTCTCACATGAGGACATGCTTATTGATTTTAGAGAGAGGAAAATGGAGGAGAAACATTTTATTACAAAAATAAAGATAATAAAGACCTATGAAAAGCAGGTGATCTAGCACATAATACATTCCAGATCTACTCAGCCTAGATTTCAGATCTAGATTCTAGATTCTAGGCTGAATACGACTGTCTAAACACAACATTGATATTTTCAATACCTGACCACAGTTGATCAACAACCTATCCGGTCAGCATGAAACCTCTTCTGTGTCTCAGGATATTAGCATACTCAGTGCCTTTCATCTGTGGTCCTGAACAAAGCACATACCTAACAATAATGATGGCTAAAATAAAGCATATCATGACAATGACTATCTATTGATCATATACTCCGTGCCAGATGTTTTATGCACGTTATGCATTCTCCTTGTAATAACCCTACCTATCTATATTGTTATTTATCCAATACTAACTGAGGTTCAGGCTGCTCAGTAGTTTTATCTAAGTCCTTAGTTAGGAGTAAAGCTGTAGGAACATTGACACTTGCAGGACAAACCCTCGCTCCACAGTGAGAGCACGTCTGTAAGTTACCAAGTCCACAACAGTCCTTCCCTGTCATTCTCCTGCTTGATCTCCTCTGGTCTTTTTCTTCATCAAATTACTCACATTCGCTTTTTTATTTTTATGTATACTTTGGAAAAAAGCTTGCTAATACTATTCTACTTTTCACCATTATTGTGGTTATATTTAAAATTAAATTTTCTCTGTTTTCAATAGATTGTGCGAGATGGATGGTCTCTTCAGTGTCAATATCAACTTATCTCTCAATCTGAGAAAATATACCCATCAAATATTTGGAAAATTCATCTTTTAGTTATAAAATGGTTTTTTTTAAGTATATGTTAGCACAAAACTAAGTGTGCCTGTGATAATATCAAAAAACACATACAGCCCTGGCTGGTATAGCTCAGTGGATTGAGCACAGGCCTGCGAACCAAAAGATCGAGGTTCAATTCCCAGTCAGGGCACATGCCTGGGTTACAGGCCAGTTCCCAGCAGGGGACACATGAGAAGCAACCATACATTGATATAAAAAAACATACAAATACATTTGTGCATTTATAGATAGCACACAGGCATACATATAATCATATGAGTACATACACATGAGTGTGTGTACACACATACACACATGGGTACACAGACATGCATTTGACATACACCTGTGAGTACATGTTTGCATACTCTCCATTTGTATATATGCATACATATGCATCTATGTATTACGGACCTATTGAGTGGATTATTTTTGATCAAATGCTTTCTACTAGGTGGCATCAATTCATATAACTCCAGTACTGCCTTTACACTTCAACTGATGAGAACTGAGGCACCGCTATGATGAATGATGTGGTAATGTCCCGTATATAAAGCATAAAGAATTCTACTGCTCTTCTAATCCTGGCAGTGTGTTTAACTGGGACACCCTTCCAACTAGGTAATAGACCGTGTCTGCTTGCCAATCATATAGTTACTGTTCTGTTGTATCCTATAAATTTATGAAAATGCCACACTTCTTTATTTAATTGTCTTCTTATATTTTGGGTGTAATAGTCTTTTTTTGATTTTTGCTTTAGTGTTTTTTTTAAGGTAGGTCTGTCATTTTAAAATACTATAAAACTGTAAAAAATGTTATATTGAAGCTGTATTCTACTATGACCACTTTGAATCTTTACAGGAAATTGTCCTGGAAGTTGTTATAAACACATCCCAAAGAAGCAATATTTAATAAAACTAGGTTTAAAAAATTGTTTCTTCTTCCACACAGCAACTAGAATTTGTTTTCAAAAAGCTCAGTTCTCTATTAAATGTTTACCTGGATATTTCATTTCATATGATTCTATATCAATCAATAAGAGTTCTCTGATCTGCTCCCTGCTGGCCCTGCCCAATTTGAATTCTAAACCTTGCAGTTTCATCCTTTGGATTCACCTCCATATTCTGGAAGAAATATATTCTTTTAAAAATGTGTTTTATTTTATTTCTGATGTCCTAGGGACTTAGGCTGTGCTGCCCCGTAACTCTCTAACTTAGTGAGTCCCACTGGTCATTTTGATCTCATAAATACTTCGGAGCCTTTGCAGCCCTATATTAGTCTCAGAGGCTTCCTTCAGATCTCCTTGTTGTGACATACACTCTCCTTCCAAAAAAATATTTATTTCTTTTTCTGTCTTCTTTGGCCCTAGGATCATCAGAACTCCATTTTCTCCTCCTTTCACTGTTCTCAGCACAGCTTGTACTTTTGCTCATTTGTGTTGCAGTTTCTGCAGGCAGTGAACTTCTGACCTGCCCACACTTTTACACACCTCTTAGGACCTTGCCCCTGGTTTACTAGAGGCCATTTCTGGTGTTTACTTTGTTCTTTGGCTACAGGAGCTGCTATTCCTACTCTGAGAGAGAATTGGGAATAATAGTCATAGTCAAGATCTTTTCCCAGTAGCAAATTCTTACTTTCATATGTTTTAAGTGTTTCACTTTTTAAAAAAATAATGATTTATTAATATCAGGAGCAGAAAAATAATGAAGGTAAACTTTGAAAGCTCAGGAAGTATATGAAACAATTTCATCAGACTCCATTTATCATTCTGGGGTTGTATATGGCTACAAAGCCCACCCCACATACTTGTCAGATTTACGGGCACACAGACCAATAATATAAACTTGCAAACAACTACCAGTAGAAAGATGCTTTCTACTAGCATCCATTTACAGAGTTCAGTTGACTTTAGAAATTGAATAAATTTAATCTCTATTAACTATTAGGCTGAAGTTATAATTTGAAAAAATTGGCCAGCAAAAATAAAGCTTACTCATAGATCCCAAAATATAAATAAAAATAATCATCATGAGAATGTTTTAAATATGTGTTTGCATTTTCAATATATATGCTCATGATAATATCTTCCAAACAGAATAAAGGGAATTTAAATTAAATATGTTTCACTTGAACCCTAGTCTCCTTTATGTGACATAACCATTGTTAATATTTATACACAGATAAATTCCATATTTTAAGTGACAATGAATATTAATCTACTATGTAAATGGGAATATTTGATGCAGTTTTCTGAACCTTGCCTTTTCTCCTTAATAATTACTTACATATTTTTCCATATTAGCCTATAGCTCATTCTATCATATATATAACGTTTACTGAATGAGTGTTCCATAATGTATTTATGCCAGCCTTATTGAGAAATTTATCTCTTGTTTATAGGAATCTACTTTTATAAATAATGCTGCAATAAACACCCATTACACAAATAGCATAGTTTGAGGGTTAAAAAATTACACATGCAATTCAAATGTTTAGACAGTTTGATAGCTAAAAACATATCATGAGTTCTATGAAACAGGTATCAAGAACTATGAAAATACCCTGGCTGGTGTAGCTCAGTGGATTGAGTGTGGGCCTACAAACCAAAGGATCGAGGTTCGATTCACAGTCAGGGCACATGCCTGCGTTGCAGGCCAGTTCCCAGCAGGGGACACACAAGAGAGCCACACATTGATATTTCTCTCCTTCTCTCCTTCCCTTCCCCTCTAAAGATAAATAAATGAAATCTTAAAAAAATTATTTAAAAAAAAGAACTATGAAAATATATTGTGATAAACCAGGGAGGAAAAAAAAAGATAGTGAAAGAAAATGAAGAAAAAATTAATTTCAGAATTTAAGACTAGAAGTGTACCGGCTAAATCTCCCTGGCAGAACTTCAAAGACTAAGGTATAGAACCACTGATTCAAGAAGAATCAATATACAAATGTGGGGGCGACTTTTTTTGCAAGTCCCCCCAAGTGCCACGGATGAAGGTGAATATGACTGAGCCATGATGTGATCTGCTTGGGGATAAGAAGTGAGCAGTGGCCAGTTTCTCAGGGGAGACAAAGGCCAACAGAGGCCAGTTTTTCCGAGGAGAAAAAGGCTTTGAGCTCCCTTTTCCAGGGCCTTTTATTGGGTTCAAATACACAGGAATGCAGGGAGGCAGGGATCAAACAGTAGATAACATTTCAAAGAAATCTGAGGACTGCAGAGTCTGTCAGGAACAGAGTTTTAGGGTTTCCTGCTCGAACCCTTAACGTATGAATGAAAGCTCTCGTAGCAGAGCAGATTTACAGGTTTATCAGGAAGTCTTTGTGGTGCCAGATTTTTCCCAAGGACACGCTCTAGCAAGGCAAGGAGCTGCACATCTCCCCAACAGGTATTCAGGCTTAAGGGGATTAGAGCCAGGAAGCACTTCTCCCAGAGGACATGGGGATTCTGGGCCATGTCACACAGCCTGCAGGCATGGGTCTATTGCTTGCTCCTTGTTGCAGCCCCTCCCTCCCAGTCCTTCCATTAGGCCTCCCAAGTGGTCGAGTCTGGCTTAGGTTGCCCCCTGCTGTGAGGGGTCTTACCTGTCATTGACTTCCAACCAACCTTTGGGGGCAGGGAGGAAACTGAGGCAGTTTGCTACCAGAGACAAGCTTTGTCTCCTGAGGCTCACATTCCAAATATCATCCCTTGCCCTTAGCTGCAACAGGTCAAGATACAATTCCTAGAACCAGGCAGAGCAGTCTACACAATACAAAGGAAATAAGACTGTTTTGAGAAAGTATTGTAATCATATTGAATATCAATTAAAAATAAATCTTCAGTTAGTGACAAATATATGAAGTAAATATTTAGGAACTAAGGTGGAAGCTGCTAAAAATACAGTAGTGTCTTCATTAATAATTTCATTTCAGTCATAACAAATAAAAATATCTAGGATGGATGTGATATACCCCAGTGTGCTGTGGACTAGACAGATAAGTGGGTGTGTGAAATAAAGTAGTTTCTATGTAAAGAAATAGAAATTACAAGGACTATAAAGGTGAGATGTCTTCAAATGGTATGAAAATGAGAAAAAAGAGAGAAAAAAAACCATTGTACTGCCAAAACAAAATGTTGTAGGTAAATTGCTACTTCACTAGTATAACCTTATAAAATTCCTTTGCTTTCATTGAAATAAAATTTGCTAAATCTATGAAGGTTGAAAGATAACTGGTCATAATACGATAAAGCTAGTAATTCATATTATATGTGCATGTAGAACTGACGTGAGTAAAAATACATCACTCAGCTAAATAATACATCCATCAACTTAAAAACTGTAGTACCAGAATACCCTTCCTTTTTCCTCTTTGGAATTCCCAAGAAATATGTGATTTCTGGGGGCAAATAGGTGAAATGAGGGATGGAAACAAGCAGGCTCGTGGTTTCCCTCAGCCTGAGCCCTTACCTGGTACCAACGAGAAGGTGCACCCAATATACCACTCGGGGGTAAAACACACCCTCTGGGGGGGGGTGTGGAAATACAAAGCAAATTGTTTAAAATATAAATTAGAATTTATAAATTGAAAAATATATATATTTATATATACTTATAAATTCATATATTTATGTATGAAGTTGTATAGATATAAATTTATTAATAGACAAATATCCATTAAAAATTTTCACTTAAATATAGGTAGCTTGTTTATATATTTACACATCACATAAGAGAGCAGAGCTCAGGTTCTTCACAGGGGTTTGCCTTAGGTACACTTTACACTCTGTCTTCCCTGTCTTTCTTCTGTGGTTTCAGACTTCTAATTCCTTAAATATAATATTTGAGTTTCAGAAGAGGAGGGAGAAACAACAATTTTTGAAAAGGTTAGATTATCGCGAAAAGGAATTCATCACCATTCTTTAACGGAAATAGAAGAGTTCCTACAAAGATTTCTGTTATAGAACACATATGAGTACAATGAACATTAAGTCAGATGATGCAAATGTTTATAGCATTAGATAATTTTAGTGTTTGTTCCTGATTTTCATAACTGCATAAAAATTCTTATAAGTATTAAAGGTAAGTCTGGGTGGCATTGGAGAAATTTACATTAAGTTTAGCAAAATTTTACCACTCTACATACTATCATTTAACATTGTTCATTTTTCAGTAAATAATTATTGAACTACGATGAGTTAGACGCAATGATATGCATTGGTGGTTCTATATAAGAGGTCTAAATTTATGACTGAAGGGGATAAAGTTACAAATTTTTTCATATAATATGATTACCTAGGAAATGTTTAAAAAGTCAGCTAGAAAAAATGGTTATTTCAGGGCATGGATTATAAGTAAGATAGCAGTTAATAAGTAAATATAGAAAAACTTACTTAGTGGGCACTTATTTTCAGTGCCCACTAAGAAACTGAAATAGAAAAGAACTCATTCATAATAACAAGGGGGATATAAAATACCTACATTTTAGTATAGATACTAATACATTGTTAAACTGTAATGAGGAGAATAAGAAACTTGAATAAACAAAGAAGTCTATCATGATCTTGGATAAGAAGAGTAAATTCAGAAAACTTTCAATTAAAAATTTTGCAGCTAGCCATGGCTGGTGTGGTTCAGTGGATTGAGCACTGGCCTGCACACCAAAGGGTCTCCAGTTTGATTCCCAGTCAGGGCACATGCCTGGGTTGCTGGCCAGGTCAGGTCCCCAGTAGGGGTGACGTGAGAGGCAACCACATATTGATGTTTCTCTCCCTCTTTCTCCCCCCTTCCTCTGTTTAAAATAAAGAAATAAAATTCTTTTTAAAATTGCACCTGGATATACAATAAAAAAGATAATCCCCAAAGAAATAATACTAATAGAAAGCTTTAGAACTTGATGATATTAGGAAGATACACAAATGTCAAAATAATTTTTGAACATTATTCATGGTTGACCTTTAGATTTCTGCACAAATAAAATGTAAGTCTTTAATAGCTTAAATTATGAAATCTAGACTATGCTGGTCAGACAGAGAAATGAAACTGAATACAATGGGAAAAAAGTGTGTGTGTGAGTGTGTGTGAGTACGTGTTTTCTTATTTGTGTATGTGCCTGTTCAGACTTCCTAGAACACTGTGATATAGTAAATATGCAATTATGAAAACAGAGGCAAAGAAGTCTTAATTAATTGTGTTTGGATGATTGTTTAATTCTTTGAAATATGATATTAAATTGTATCTAAACATGATATAATTAGAATATAGAAAATGAAGTATGGGGTTAGATTATAATTGATATCTTTGTCCTTACATAATGGAGCTATAAGGAAGGTAATAGTATAAAGTAAGATCAGATTCAATGAGTTAAAAAACGTTGAGAATTATTGTTTCTTTATGTTTTTCTGTATGAGCTCAGGGACATGTGTGAATTTGCTATTTTTAAAGTCCTAATAGAGGTTCCTATTTGCTTCTTAAGCAGATGCCAAGGCATGATGCCTTCGCATCTCATCTATCTGTTGCTGGATGGGATTACACAATACACCGCTGCCATTCACAGTGGTGCCACCCCCCCGGTTAGGCTTTGCCACTTCTGCACCCTGTCAGTCATTGGTGTAAAGGGGAATCACGGTTTTCTCTGACATCTCTTGGAATCACGTGGGCAGGCAGTCTGGCAACAGAACAGCAATGATTGACATTCTTAATACAACTGTTGACAAGGGTTGGTTGATCAATAAAAGCAGTCTTTTGACACAGATGACAAGTTATTGTTCACTGATTGTCAGGTGATGAGTGATACCCTGCATCTACCATTTGCTTCTTATGCATTATCCTGTGGCTCCATTTCTGGTCTAGACTGATTCTGGACTCTCATTATAGGTTCCTTGCCCTATTCAGAGTGGGGAAGCATCTTTAGTCTCACTTGATTCACACATGCACACTTGGAATTTGATTCATATTACCAGACTCGATAAACTTTTCAAAGGTTTTCCAGAATTTGTTGCTTGACAGAATATCTACTGATTTCAAAATAGATTATCTAGTTGGCTCTTTCCTCCGGCATTAGGGTAATACCTCCAAATGTACTGTAGTGAACTTTAATTGTTCCTTGGAGTCCTTAAGAGCTATTTCAGGGGTGTTACCAGGATGTTAATATAATAATATTTCCTATTCTATTTTTCTTCTTTTTGATTTATTTTCTATTTTTAATTTAGTTTTTTACAATGTATTTATTTAATTATTGTTCAAGTACAGTTTTCTGTCTTTTACTCCCATCCCAGCCCACCCCCCCAGTGCTCCCCACCTCCCTCCCATTTCAGCCCCTTTAGTTTTTGTTCATGTGTCCTTTATGCTTGTTCCTGTAAACCCTTCCCCTTTCTTCTGAAATTTCCTCCCCTATCCCCTCTGGTCACTGTCAGCCTGTTCTCTATTTCAGTGTCTTTGGTTATATTTTGCTTGCTTGCTTGTTTTGCTGTTTAGGTTTCTGTTAAAGGTGAGATCACATGGTATTTGTCTTTTACCACATGGCTTATTTCACTCAGCATAATGCTTTCCAGTTCCATCCATGTTGTTGCAAAAGGTAGTAGCTCCTTCTTTCTCTCTGCTGCATAGAATTCCATTGTGTAAATGTACCATAGTTTTTGGATCCATTCATTTACTGACAGGCACCTAGGTTGTTTTTAACTCTTGGCTATTGTAAATTGTGCTGCTATGAACATTGGGGTACATAGGTTCTTTTGGATTGGTGTTTCAGGGTTCTTAGAATATAATCCTATCAGTAGAATTGCTGGGTCAAAAGGCAGATTTATTTTTAGTTTTCTGAGAAAATTCCATACTGTTTTCCATAGTGGTTGTACCAGCCTGCAATCCCACCAACAGTGAACTAGGGTCCCCTTTTCTTTACAGCCTCTCCAACACTTGTTTATTGCTTCGTTTATGATGGCCATTCTGACCGGTGTCAAGTGGTATCTCACTGTGGTTTTAATTTGCATCTCTCTGATAGCTAGCAATATTGAGCATCTTTTCATGTGTCTCTGGATCCTCTGTACATCCTCCTTGGAGAAATGTATGTTCAAGTCCTTTGCCCACTTTTTAATTCGGTTGCTTGTCATCTTAGAGTTGAGTAGTGTAAGTTCTTTGCATATTTTTTAAATGCCACATGATACCCATGAGAGGTTCTTTTCCATGCTCTCTGTTTATTGCTTCTGTAGGAGGCTCAACATATATACTCTAAATATCACGAAACTTGAAGATCAAATTGTCTTCCCCAAACTGAGATCTGCGTGACCGGTGTGACAGAGTTAAAGGTCCTCCTTGACTGTTGCTACCTCTGGAGCTCAATGATTCACATGAACTCAGGTGTGGAATCATCTGTTCGGCAGTATCTCCATTCTCTGCTTTCAGACCCCCGTTTTCCCCAGGCTTCATGAATCCCTCAGGGATTAAGTCTTGGTTACACACCTGACTTGTCAGAATTACCTTTCTCTCCAGAGGGCTCAGGCTTTGCTACGGAACCATACTTATCTGTGTTGTCTTCTTTTTTCAGTTCTCCTCGAGGAGGATGTAGTGAACCCATATGGAGACAATAACGGTACATACCAGGATCTCTGTGTAAGCTAGTTAACAAGGTATATCTAGCAGGATTTACCTGGTAACTGGGAGCCAATTACCATATAAAGTCATGCAACCCTATGTCTCAGAAATAACTGGTAATGGTGTGATTGAATATTTGATGAAAAATAGAAAACATCTAGTTCTAGGTGGCAAGATAGATATTGTTTACATAGTATTGTAGTAGGTTAATGAAGAAATAGAATCATACATATTGGTTATAACATTTAAGTCACTAGTATTACATGAGACGTATTCTATGTTAATACACATTATTCTATGTTAATATTGGTATTATTCTAACACTATGACAATGAATATAGCTAACTTTTGATGTGCATTTTAACACGCTAGACTCTATGCCAACTGCTTTACATATACTAACTCATTCATCTTAACACACGTATGTCTGAACATCGCATACAGTTGTCTACCATCTTAGAGATACACAGATTTTGGGATGGCTTAGATATTGCACAATGGTTGTTAGATGACAAGTGATCATTCATAAAAAGATCAATATGAAAACTTTTCAATAAAATATAATAGCCAGGCATGCTAAAAATTGAAATGCAAATTAAAATAAGAATAACTTATCTTTAATTCATCCACAATACTTTCAAGTTTAAAATATGAATCTTTTTCATACTGGTTGAGTTATCCTTATATAATATAGACATGTAAATGATGACAATTTGTGGCTATAAATAAAAATTTAATTTGTATTTCATTGCTATATAGTTGGACAACATCCAAATATGTAATATAATGTGTACTGCATCACTCTTCATAAAGTGCTAGAGTTAGAAATATGTTAAATGTTCTCCAGTTGAACAATGGTTATATAAACTATGTTCCATTCATATAACTGAGTGCTATAAAACCATCTATAATTGTCATATATATATTTGATTATGTTGATAGACAGAAAAATACTGATTCTTACAAAAGGCAGGGTTAAAAAAACTGGGTTTGATATTGTTTATGCATTTAAAGTAAGTGTCTATCTGTGTACTGAAAGATCTCAAGAGAACATATTCACTAGAAATACAATGACAATATCTGTTGTTGGATGTTGACACTCACATAATTCCACTACATTTGTATCTAATGTTTGAAATAAGAGGAATAAAATATTAGTAAAAAATTAAAAAATATATTTAAGAAGAAAAAAATAAACTGATGGGACTACGTCAAACTAAAAAGCTTTTGCATAGCAAAGGAAACCATCAACAGAATGAAAAGACAACCCACTGAAATGGGAGAACATATTCACCAATACATGTGATAAGGGATTAATACCCAAAATCTATAAAGAACTTTTAAAGTTTAACACCAAAAAACCCAAACAATTCAATTAAAACAAAGGACCTGAAAAGACATTTCTCCAAAGAGGACATACGAATGGCCAATAGACCTATGAAAAGATATTCAATGCCACTAATCATCAGAGAAATGCAAATGAGAACCACAATGAGACATCACCTCACACAATCACATGGGTCAGAATGACCATCAACCATAAATCAACAAACAGCAAGTACTGGTGAGAAGGGGAACCCTTGCGCACTGTTGGTGGAAATGCAGATTGTTGCAGCTATTGTGGAAAGCAGTAATGAGATACCTCAAAAATTAAAAATTGATCTGCCTTTTGAGTCAGTGATCCCACTTCTGGGCATTTATCTAAAGAAGTCCAGAGCACTAATGTGTGAGACCATAGACACCTGTATGTTCATTGCAGCATTATTTACGATAGCCAAGATTTGGAAGCAGCCCAAGTGTCTATCAATAGATGAGTGGATAAAACAGTTATAGTGTATTTATACAATGGAATACTACTTGGCCATAAAAAATAAGAAAATTTTACCTTTAGCAATAGCATGGGTGGACCTGAAGCACATTATGCTAAGTGAAATAAGCCAGTCAGAGAAAGACAATTGCCATATGATTTCACTCATATGTGGAATCTAATGAACAAACTGAACTAAGAAGCAAAGTAGAGGCAGACTCAGAGAGTAGGTTGACAGGTCTAGGGGTGGGTATGGGGGTGAAGTGATTGAGGAAAAAAGAAAAAATTACTGAAATAACTCATGGATGCAGATAGCAGCATGGTGATTATGAGGGCAATAGGGGTAGGTGGAAGAGAGTATGGGGTATAAATGATAATGAAAAAATACAATAAAAATAATATAAAAATGACATTTCTGCTTCCAAAAGTTTTATATCCAATAATCTTGTCATCTCATATTTTTGTGTTTAAAATTTTAAAATATATCTATAAAAATAACTTGGTAATTTCATGTGGAGGTTTGAACTATATATTTAAGTTTATTCTTTAAAAAATGGATAGACAATTTATCCTAATATTTTCATAGATATTTCTCCCATTATCATTATGTAATGATGTCTCCTTGACCATATATTACATATTTTATGTTCTAAATGAGTAATATATTTTATTCCACAGAATAACCTGTAATTATATTGTCTCAGCTATACACTCACTGTTTTCATTAATTCCTTGAAGGACAATTTCAAGTGGTTTCTAGCTGGTAAAATGTCATGTTCCCAAATTCATTACTAAGTTTTTATCTCTAATTCTGATAACCTAATTCCATGCTTGAATTACTGGAAATAACTCATTATACCTGCCTGATAACTTGACATTTACAAAGTATATTCTTATACACCATTCAACAAACCCTTATAAAAATACTGTCACTGAGATGCTATCATATTTTTTAGCAAATAAGCAAACTGAAGCTCTGAGAGGTTATTACCACCTGAGGAAATTATTACTTTGCAAACATGGATTCATATCAAATTTCTGTACATCACTGAATTTAAGATTACATTAATGTAATATCTACCCATATTTTATGCATTAAGATAAAATGTTAATTAATCTGAGAAAGTATTTGTATCACTTCAAGATGCTAAGTGCTTGTAATGTTTGATATTTTAAACAGTAATGAACCTTTCTCTATATATACATATAGACTTATATGTTAAACTGTGAAAATATATTACTTGCTAAGTGTTTATAATATTTTTGAAGATACTTAAACAATAATGAGTCTCTCTATACATGATTATATACATACACATATATGCACACACACCCCCAAATGATTTAAATGATGATATTATAAACAACTTTGACCACATGCACAAGAAATAAAAAGAACATAATATTACTGATCGACAAACTATGGGTTTAAGTTGGTATTAATTATAAGGCAAATCCTCAGCTGGCACAATAAAATGAAAAAAAGTGCTCGTTTTGAAAAAAAAATGAGTAAAAATGTTTTTATGCTTTTATCTCTAGGTCAAAATATCAGCTATCTATATCATGTCCCTCATGAAAAATAAATAAAAAAAAGATAAAAAGACATAGCAACATAAGATTAGCACCTCTGGCTTTTATTCCTCTATATCATTTACAATTATTTAAGTATCTATCACTTGCCAATATTCTACAATGAATTCCTACTTCCCAGAATTTATTCTCCTGAAAAGGCACCTACATTATGCCACATTCTTCTTCAAAAACATTGTTGACATTTTGAAACCTACAAAAATGCTATTTTTTTAATTTGTCAAATATGTATTCCCATAATACTGTATAGCTAAATATTTCAGTTTAATCTCAAGCTATTTTCCTGTCCCATTTCTACATTGCAGCTAATTCAATTCAGTTCTCCTGAGTGTGTTTTCTAATCATGAAGAACTGATGTGATTTTTTCTGAAGTATTTACATGTGGAAGCTGTAACTCAATGACTCAAATCATTTTTAATGACATAGTAAAATATTTCTGATAAAATTTTCAATGACAATAAAGTAAGGAACAAAACAGGCGATTAATGCTAACTCTACTTTCTGAATAAAACAAAGTGCTAATAGTGGTAATATTCTGGTTTAAACTTCTTTTCCTTTCATGTGTATTTGCTTTTTACAATGAACATGTATTAAGTACAATCAGAAAAAGGCACATCAAAATATTCAGTATGATGTTTTTGAGCACCTAGAGAAATGGATTAAAACATGCCATAGGAAAGTGGTTAAAGCTTTCATTACACTACATCTTGCAAATATGTTCTCATTTTCACAAAATCTCGGGGTTGAGAACATAGGTGATCACAGGGTTTCAGAGAGCACCATTGAAAAGCACCTGGAGTTGACACTGATTTCTCAGGCCGTCCTAGTGCTACGAATGGTTGTACTCTCTGCCTATCTTCTCCAATTTTCCTGATTTTCTGCAGTCAGAGGCCCTCACTGTTAGAGGATCTCAGATGAGTGTGTAAAAAAGGTGCAATGAAAGTTATTTCAAATCTGATTATGCTACTTGTCTTCCTGTAAGCTTTAAATAAATTTCGTTCTTTCCACAGAATAATACGGAATTAGCTTTCTTACTCAGTCTCCTCATTTCCTTCAGTCACATCTCATACTCCACTCTGACCCCTGAGAGGAATTACATGCAATGTCCCACATCCACCAGGACTGTTGTATTTGTGTCCTTACAAATATTTAAAGTTCTGACCGGAATCCTTTCATATCTCATTAATATGGAAAACACCTTCTAATTAATTACAGAGTTTCATATATCCAGAGAATAGATCATGCATGCATGTTTCAATACTTATGCCAGAGGCTAAGTTGACTGCTCTGTGCTACCACAAATCATTGGACGTGGTCCGAGACTGACCCTTTTTACATCACATTGTTATTATTGATGACTTTTTGTGACTTGTCCTCACACTTACTTCAGATCTTTACTTAATGCAACATTTTCAGTGAAACGTCCTTTGTCAACCCAGTGTTAATCTGATTCCACCACTCTGCACCCACGACCCCCAATCTCTGCTTATTTTTTAATTCATATCATGTGTCCCCTATTTTTGCTAAGTGTTATCTTATTGTTTATCTGCTTTTCCTCATATAAATGGAATCACATAGTGCATTGCCCTTGGAATCTGACTTCTTTCACTTAGCATAAAGTTTTGACAACTTTTCTGTGTTGTTGAGGAAATCAGCAGTGCATGTTTTACTGACAAATAGTATTCCATTGTGTGGAGATGCCCTACTTATCCATTCACATTCACCAGTTCAAGGTTTTTGGGTTAATTCCACATTTGCAAGATTATATTAGAAAGCCACCATAAACATTAGTACAGAGGCACTTGTATGACAATGAATTTTCACTTTTTGGCAAAACTTAGGAATGCAGTCTCTGGGACACATGAAGAATAGATAATAAATTTAAAAACTGACAAAAGATTGGCCAAATTGCTGTGTCGCTTTGCAATCTCCAGCAATTTATGCTATTTCCAGTTGTTCTGCATCCTTTCCATAACTTGGCATTGTTAGTTTTATAATGGTAATGATGATGGCACCTTTATTTTAGCCATTCTAATAAGTGTGCAGTGCTATCGCCTTGTGGTGTTAGCTTGCATTTCCCTAATGAGTACAGTTGAACACCTTTGCAGGTGCTCGTTTTCCATTCATATCTCAGTTTTGGTGACCTCTCTGTTCTAATAGCTTGACCATTTTTAAAAAATTAGGTAATTTGCATTTTATTATTAAATTTTCTAATTTAAAATGTATTATGGATAAAACTATTTATTACATATATAAATTATGCCAATATTTTCTCCAATCTGAGGTTTGCATTTCATTCCCTTAATATTTGGAGGAGCAGTTCTTAATTATACTGAAGTCTACTTCATCATTTTTTTATGATTCATGTTACTGGTTATATGTAAAAATCTTGAGCTGAAAGTCACAATAATTAAAATCTTTCTGTAGGTTTCCTCTCAGATGTTTTATAATTTTAAGTTTTACATTTTTAATTATATCCATTTTGAGTTGTCTTTTATACATGACATGTGATCCTAAGTATTGGTCAATGCTTTATTAAACACACATATTTTTAGCATGTGTGTTTTAAAATATTACAACATAATTTATTTTTTTAATGTCTTCTTTTTCACTGAATTTTGTGTTGCATATTTGTCAAAATCATTGGGCCTTATACATGTGTGTCTATTTCTGGACTTTCAATTAAATGCCATTATTATTTGTGTCTAAACTTCTACCAATAGTATGTAGCCTTGATCACTGGAGGTTTACAGTAAGGCTTGATATCTGGTATTGTATACCCTAAAACATTTTATCTTCTTTTACAATATTGTTTTGGCCATCCTAGTTTTTTATTATTTTTTTATTTTTATTTATTTATTTTTTAACATTTTTTTTATTGATTATGCCATTACAGTTGTTCTATTCCCCCCTCCTTTCCCCTCCGCCCTGCACACCCCTCCCCCACCATTCCCCCCTTAGTTCATGAACAGGTGTCTCAAATTCTTTAGATTCTGTATTTCCCCTACTACTCTTACCTCCCCCCATCTATTTTCTATCTACTGTCTGTGGTACTTATTTTCTGTACCTTCTCCCCCCCGTCTCCTTCTCCTACTCCCCTGTTGCTAATCCTCCACGTGATCTTCATCATCACCAAGCCCTTATTATATGAAATGTTAAAGAGACTTACCTAAGAAAAAGAAGATAAAAAAAGATGAACAGTGAAAGAACAGCAAACTCAGTTATCAACAACCACACCTAAAACAAAAGCAAATAAAGAGGACAGCTAGATCAGGAGTGAACCATAGAAATGAAGATCACGTGGAGGTTTTTTATTTTTATAGAAAGTTTTGAAGTTATTTTTCATTCAATCTTATATTGTATTAGTTTCAGTTGTACAGCACAGTGATTAGACAATCATATACTTTACAAAGGGCTCCTCGCATATTTCTAGTACTCACCTGGCTCACTATACACAGTTGTTACAACATTTTGGCTATATTCCCTATGCTGTACTTTACACTCCTTTGACTATATGGTAGCTGCCAATTTGTACTTGTTAATCCCTTCGCCTTTTTTACCCCGTCCCCCGAGTTCCCTCACCTCTAGCAACCATCAGTCTATTCTCTGTCTCCCGGTCTGTTTTGATGTTTATTTTGTTCTTTCGATTCCACATATGAGTGGAATTATATAGATTTGTCTTTCTCTAACTGTCTCTGTCCTTCCCCGTGTCCCTCGCACCTACCTCTTGCTCACACCAGCACTGCCCTGCTCCATGACTCAACAGAGCTAAGCAGCCTGGCTTTGCCAACCAGGACACAGGAGGGTGTGGGCCTGGACATTCTGGCTCCAAGTGCAGAATCCCTCTCCCTCCAAGTGCAGGAGGAAAGCAAGTTTAGGGCAGCTCTTCCACTCAACAGGACCACTGCACAGGTGCTCTATTGACATAAAGCCCTCAGCTGCAACAGCAAGACCCACCTGAGCTTGTGTAAGAAGAAGATACTTCACAAAGGGCTTCACAGAAGATGCCAGAAGGTCAGAGCATCAAGCTTGGGCTTTGGGAGAGGCCATGGTATCCTAACCATACCTCAGGGTCCTTCAGCACCTGCCCCGGCCCTGTGCCAGCCCCCAGCCCACATACCCAGCACATCCAGCCTCTGTGTGAAGGAATTCTGCTCAGCGGGGATGAGGGAGAGAGCCCTTGTATCCCTCAAAGTCAGATCAGGGGGAGTGCACTTGGTCCGAGGTTGCCAGGTGAGGCCACGGTCAGTGTCATGTCTCTTTTCTGCCCAGAAGTGGGATCCCCCTGAAGCAAATAACTTAGGTCCTAAGTGTGGGAACCATCAGACTCTTTCTGGAGAAAGAGAAGGAAGCCTCTGATGGTAGAGGAGTAGGAAAGAGAGGAGAGGAAGACATTTTTGTGGACATCAGTCTTCTACCTAAACTTAAGCCACAGACTTGAAGAAAGTGTTTTCAAAACACATATGTGATAAAGCATCATATATATATACTATATATACCATATATAATATATGCATTATATATATAGTCTTAATCCTCAACAATAAGAAAAAAAAGAACCAAATTAAAAAATGGGCGTAAGCTCTGGACAGGCACCTCACCACAGAAGATACACAAATGGTGGGGGATCCAAGACACCAGGGAAGTAAGTGGAAGTTACACTCCGCTCCTTCCAGGACCGTGTTGGAATTACAACTAAATTATGGAACAATCAACCTGACTAACCAACTGAGCGAGCTGAACATAGGTGTTACAACGAAATGGTACAGAAGCAGCTGCACTGAGACTGGTAGGAAGGTCTGAGACATGGAAAGGGCAGGCCCTGCACCTGCATGTGGTGGTCGAGAATCCACAGGGACAACTCAGCTTCACCGGTCTCAGCCCCTCTGGTGCTCCCTAGCCCGGAGCACCAAGGCCGGTAAGAGAAGCTCACTTAACATCTGGCTGTGATAATCCATGGGAATTCCATCTGCCAGGGAGAGATGGGATCCACTAGAAACCCAGGCGCCTGCTCTTTTAAAGGGTCAGTGGAAACAAATCTCCTTTGTGGCCACTCACTCCGGGCTCCCACAGAGAAAAGCAGCTCATAGCAGCCTAAAGTCATACGGGGAGAGGCTGGGTTGTACGGCTTCAAGGAGAAGGCTGGAGGGAAAGCTTCCAAATTTTCTGTGCTGAGTCATTACCTGCATCACCCACAGATACCATCTCTCCTGGGTCAAGCATTCCTGTTTATATGGCATCAGTGGCGGGGGGTGGGGGGGATGCACTAGTCCCATCTTCCCGACACCCTGTGTCCTCAAGCTTGTGCCTTTGTGGAGGAGTCTGCTGACAGTGAACAGCCTGGGCCTGCCACGCGGACTTTCTTGGAATGCTCCCCAGGCGATCTGGGCTGACTCGGGGTGACAAGAGACACACCAGAATAGACAGACTGAGTTGTGTGGCTCTTGAATGCTGGACAGGTGCCACCGTTCCTATGGAGAGCCCTTTCTCCACACTGCCAAATCTTGGTCCGTTTTAGCCTGGTAAACTCTGCTGTCCTTACCCTGACTTGTCTCACCACAAAGGTCCATGGCCCCAGGCCGGTGGTGGATGATTTTGTTGTATCCTGAGACTTTTGCTGAGTGGCCTCAGAACCAGCACTGGCACCAGGTTTCAACCTGTGACACCACTGGTAAACACCACCTGCCCCTGCCTCACATAACTCATGTATGGCAATTCATAAGAGGCTCTTTCAGGAACTGAGCCTGATGGGCAGCTGGCAGCTGGAGCTGGGTTTGGGGTGCTTTAGGATTTTGCTGACCTGCACCTGGACTCAATACTGGTAGAAGCTGGCCTTGGTATGCAGCTTGGCCTCACCCATGCACATGCAGGCCCTCCAGAGGCAGCCACAGACTATGGGTCACTTTGTAGCTCCAAACAGGTAGCCCAGGGCCAGTCAGAAGATGTGTTTGAAATCAACCTGCATTGCAGCTCTCCTGAAAAGGCCCCAGAACCAACAGGCCTGGTGGCAGGTTTCAGACCACATCAGAGCATGTCCTGATTAGCTCTGTAAGGGGCACCCCAAAAAGAGATCTTGGCAGCCACCAGATTCTGCTGAGGCAAATTCTACTTTTTGGGGTCAGCCCTACATAGTCACTCCTATACTACGGGTGGGGTTAGAGCTCATAGTCAGCCAGTATGAAGGTCAACCCCACCACATGGACAGGCCAACAGCTGAACTGCTTGAAAGCACAAGTAAATGAGCCTTGTTTAACAGTGTGGAACTGGTCCCCGCTTTGTGTCCCCTGCCTGCTCACTCCCTCCTTATTTTAACTTAGCTGCTGTAAGGAAAAAGACTATTAGGAGTTGTGGTGAGGTCTCTATTTCTAAGGGAGATTTAGGGTGACACACAACCACCCAAGTATGCTAGGGAATTTCAGGAAATAGAGAAACACAAACTTGTATTGTTTTGTGGGATGTAAACACACCTTCCTACTAGGTTCCATGGGGAGACAGATATCTGACTGAGCTCAGAGTTTGGTCAACGTTTGCATAAAATGACATTGTAGTGGTGCCCTTTGGCCCAATTTGATACGTCATTGCCATTTCCATAGCTGAACAGGTAGTGGAGACTGATGTGTTTTATATCTGTACCTCTCTGTTCCATGAATGCTGGAAAGGATTTGCCCATTTGGAAAGAATACAGAGAAAGGAGTGCTGGTGGAACAGGGATAATTAAACCACCTGTCATTTGCTGTCAGGGAGCAGGCCAGGATTTAGCATAAGTCTCTACCCTCTGATATTCAAACTGTACAAAAACTATCTTCTTACTTGGCAAGTCCAAAGCCTCGGTCTCAGTGGAGTTGGCTGTGGTGCAATCACACCTGTGCCAGCAAAGGTGGTTGATAAATCCCATCAAAAGTCAGAAGACTGTCAGCTAAGTAAAATTCCTTGGGATTAAATGGGCAGATTCACACTGGTCCCTCTTTTCAGTAGTCAGAGGAAAATTGCCATGGGTTTGCTCTTAAACAAAAACAAGCCCCAGCATCTTATTGGGCTCTGTGTACTAGAGCCAGTGTGAGCCTCACTCGGGCTTTTTATTTGGCCACTTCCACTGGTTAACCCACTCATTAGGACTCGTTGAGTGGGATCCAAACCAACAAGATATGTCGCAAGCTGTCAGCAGCGAGATGTGGCCCATTTCTGTGTTCAGAGCCCACATTCAAACAACCTCTTTAAGTTACAGTCTCTGTAACTGCTGATTTTGTGGATTGGGTACCTCTTTGAAGGAAAACAACCTCAAATGAAGGAGCCCTGTACCTAAGGCACATTTAAGTGCTGATTCTTTGCTAGTTGGCGCAATCCCAGAAGAGCACATAGTAAGGGTGCAGAAGACAGAATCTAACCAAACTGGTTATTGCTTCAGCACAGACATAACCAGTCACCTACCTGTGTGGACTAGCTCTGTGGCTCACACCTGGCCACTATGGCAGTGATGGAGGGGTGATTTTCACGATTTCCCTCCCACCTTCTCTCATTCATTGTTTAACCTTCATTCCTCTGCCATTCTAAACCATATCACTCAGTTCCTTAAGCTCTCTCCCTGTGGAAGTCAGACACCATGGCCTATGGCCCAATGCTTCATGTATACCTAAAAATGAGAAGAGGCATCAACCTCCACTCTTGACGGTGATACGATCATGAGCACCAGCAAGAGTCCGTCCGTAGAGAGGGGGCCAGGGAGGAGCAAGCAGCAAAGTGAGGCTGAGAGCTCCGAGGCAGCCCATTAGGGGCCCGTGATACACATTCCATTACGGTTCTAGTTTTTTATTTCTCTGTATGTCTTGTGAACATAAATAAAGGGTAGCGAATGCTATAGAGGACTATTAAGAAGTCAGAATTCATATGAAATCACTTTTATCACTGAAACTACAGAAGTATATGTATCATTGCTTTTTTCCACTGACTGAAGTATCCTGAAAGGACATTTCCGACTACACGAGAGAAACGGAAAAAGGAAATATCTTCCTTCAGAAAAGCAAGATAAAATAATTTTGTTCCTTTTTCTAGGCAATAGGAATTACATGAGGAGATATAATTTGCCTTCTATTATTAAATCCTAGGGAAGTGTTAGGTTAGTATTAAGTAGTGGGAGGATATTTTTTTAGTTTATTTTTTCTCCATATATGACAAACATGATTTGAAAAACTGGTCAGAATTATGTTTGGTTCGACTAGTGGTGGTTTACATACTCTTAACATCTTTATTCCTTACATCTCCTAAGAGCTGTTACAATATTAAATGGAAGTGTTTGATGATTCATGTCATTTAATGTGACCACTCTCTTCACCGAGTCTTAGCTGCTGTGGCACATGTGTCTATGCCTTTTATGATCACAGCTGGAAATGTGTGTGGCATGGGACAAAGCAAAGAGACCTCGGTTTGCACCTCAAGAATTTGCAACTGGAGTTTAATTTGAATGACATGAAACATGAATATATTTGTTTCTCAGCTTGAGGAAGGGAAAGTCAAGCATGTAAAATGTTAAACTGTTTTTCTCATGCAGTTGATATTTAATATTCAAGAATGACTTGCTTATTAGTTACCCAAGCAAAGTAGGCAGATTTTCCCAGTAACAAGATAGTATCAAAATAGCAGTTGAACTCTTAGAAACAGAGAGTAGAATGGTGGTTGCCAAGGGCTAAAGAGGAGGGGAAAAGGTGAGATATTGATACAAGGTTTCAGATATGTAAGATGAAAAAGTTCTAATCTACAGTAATTTGGCAATAGTTAGCAATACTCTATTATATGTTATATAATTTATTATAGTCATACATTATTGTATAAATTTGCTAAGAGAGTAAATCTTAAGTGTTCTCACCACACACACACAGACACAGAAAAGAAAATGGAAACTGTGAAATGATAGATATGGTACTGACTGTGGCAATTATTTCACAATACATATGTAAATAAACATTAAGTTGTACATCTTTATATACAATTTTTATTTCTCAATTATACCTCATTAAAGATGGGGGAAATAAACTGACAGAGAGAAAACAAAAAACAAAAAATGCAGAAATTATTTTTGTTTTTCCTATTTGAGAACAATTGCTTTTTGAGAGCAATGCCATTCAATATTTTAATGCCACAGTGTGTACAATGTAAGGCAACATCTCCACCTCTCCTGTCTTCCACCAAAGCCTCCCATCTACTTCTCTTCTGGTCTGCAAGTCAACTAAGTCCTCGTGCAATGATCCATTTAATCCCAACACTACATTGTAGGGCATCCAGAGGGCTCATTTCAGAGGGGGCCAGACGGCCTACACTGCCTGCCATCTTCAGGGTGGTGAATGCGTCCATTCTGACAAAACCTGTTGATTATTATACTAAACACAATTACTTCTCTACTATTCCTTTTCTAGTTCCTACCTATACTTACTCATACTTACTCCCAAATACCTATACCCACTTTCTTTGCTTATGAAGTCAGAGATTTGTCTTAATCAACAGAGGAATTTGTATTCATACTCTATAGACAGATATATACTTAGTACTATAGATGAGAGAACATTTATAGTTTTCATCATTTATTTATTAAAATTGTCTAGGTTTAGTTATTCTACCTATGTTGTTTTCATTTTTCATACCAATTTTGCTAAGAACAAATGTGTATGTTTTTCATTTTATGATATAACAGTGATTTCCTTCTCATCATTGCTAATATGCAGGTAATCATCCATATATACAACTTGGGCAAATTGCTGTGACCTGCCTAACTTTTTTAAGTAGTGCTGGCAATAAAACTTTCTACAGTGACAGATTGGCCAATAACCACATGTGATCAAGAGATGGAATCTGACTGGTAACTGAGTTTTTATAATTTTAACTAATTCAAATGTCATTGTGAATAGCTACAAGTGTCTGCCAAATAAGGCAACAGAGTTTTAGAGACTAAACTGTATGTTTGAAAACACCATTAGAAAAATATAGACCTTATACCAAGTAAGGCACAGTATAGTCCACAATTTAACCCAATTGTTTATAATATCAAAACTCTATTTCTTACAATGTAGGAATTCTGGATGAGTTATATTTTTAAAGTGCCCATAGAGTAGCAGTTTACTGTACAAAGAAGTTACTACATTTATTTATCTCCATACTGATCTGAGTTCCTTTAAACAAAAGCCTTACATCTTAAAAGAACAGGGAAACTTTCATTTTGTATAGTTCAACAGCCCCCACCCTTTTTTTTTTTGAGTAAGCAAAGTGAGGACTAGACAAGGTCACATGACTACACAGCAATCAAGTGAGTTATAGGCTCAGTTATACTGGATTCCACTTAGCTTTCTTTAGTCTAAATGAACTTAATGCCAAACAATCAGTGTAAGAAATTGCTTTTTTTGAGAAGAGAAAATACAAAACAAAACCAAACAAGAAGTAAGACAAAATAAATTAGATTTGAAATTTTATAAAGAAGTAAAAATTACATATTTCTAAAAGCACTATTTTTAATAGCAGAGATAGTTTTTCATGAATGTTTTCGTCAAAGAGCTTGTTACATAAGACACCTAACAGTCTTTCTACACTATGCTTTGTGTTTTACTTGCAAACATAACACTCTGTGGTAATAGTCTAGGAGTCATCATGAGCACAAAGTAAACTTAGAAACTTTTAGTTTATAATTTCATGAGGAATTATTTGTTTTGTCTCTCCACATATGTTTATACTGCAGTGTATATATTTTTATTGCTGTAAATATTTTATAATGCAGAAAAAATAATAATACAATAGCTATGATACCACAACCAATAATAGACATAAGGTTTTGTCATTTTTGTTTCAGAAATTTTAGTAACAAAATATGCTACAGAGAAAGTTAAAGGTCCTTCTGTTTCCTACACTGTATTTTCCATCTTGTTCACAGCATCACAACTTACAGAATTTTCTGACACACTTAGCAGCAATAACTTGGTTGACTAGAAGACATTCAAGTGGAAAGAACACAATCTGCTCTAGTGTGGATAAACTAAAAAGGTTTATCACAGGGTCCATCATTTCTTAAAGAGCCAAAGGACAGGATGGAGAAATAGATGCTCAGCTAAGCTTACATCCCATGATGCTCAAGAAGACATTATCAAGTTAGGTCATTGAAGGAGACTCACTGCTCCTTCCTTCCATAATCAGGAAGTAACTTCCTGATTCTGGAAACCGCTGCCACATTTGACAACAGCAGAGACACTCTTCTCCAACCCCACATTATGATGGTGCTGTGACTCTCTTCCCATTAGACCCTGTTCCAAATACAAGTCTCATGCAAGAGGTTAAAAAAAAAACTGTATCATTTTCAGGATTCTAAGAATAAGAAAATCTAAAAGTCAAGTGTTTAATTTCCCAACCATGGCAGCAGAAAAAAGAATAATAGCAAGATATCATTGACAATCAACTGCACTTATCACAGTAAATAATCTGACCCTATTAAAAATGTACTCACATCCTTATTCTTGCTCTTAACTTCAACAATAACAATTCAAATAATGCAACTATCTCTCATGAAGATAAAAACCTCTTATTGGCCTTCAAAAGAAAGACTCTAAGTGACCTCAGTCATTGTTCCAATGGCAGGAATGCTTATTCTTTATTGAGTACAATGATGATCCCATTTTTATATTATGTACCTTATTTACTAAGTTATACTAGATAAACCGACAAGGATACATTCTGTACAAAAGAGGAGAGAAAGAACTTCCACTTCTGAGCATGATGGAATAGGCTGTATCAGAACATTTCTGCTGAGGAGCAAAAATTAAAGATAAAACACACACACACACACACACACACACACACACACACACACACACACACATTTTCTGTTTAAAGTCCTCAGAGATAGCTTGTTGTAAGCAAAGAGCCATGATGCTGGAAAATGGGAAACAAGTAAGGTGAGTTCTAGGTTCTTGGAAGTGTTTTCCTTGAGATTCTACCAATACCTCAGCAATTTGGGGTTCAGAGAACAAGCAGAAAACATCAGAGGTTCAGCAGTGTTATCAGAATAGGAAGAAAAATAATAAAGTCAAGGATACCAAGGCAGCTAAGGCTTTAAAGGGCAAAGTCCTGGAGAAAAGTTAATAGCAGAAGAACTGACTAAAAATGAAGAAATAATCTATTGAACTTGAATGGGTAGATAAACTCGTCTTAAGTGTAAGTGAAAATAAAAAGAAGGCAGCAAAGAAATGTTCTCTGTGTCTATTATAAAAGTTAGAAAATAAAAGCTAGTAAGCCTAACAAAAATACTTTGAAGGAAATAATTTTATTTCTGATGATGTTTAAAACAAATTATATTATAAGAAATTATATGCAAATTGAAGTTCTTTGAAAATATCAACAAAATTGAAAACCTGCTCAAAAGATTGATTAAAAAATTAAAAACCAAATTGTTAATATTAAGAATAAAAGTGAGAAAAATTCTTCTTCTTTTTTTAGGAAAAGTGTACATATAAAAACTGCAGAGTGTTATATTTGGTGCTGAATAATGAAACCTTACTCTCTGTTTGGGGAGACAAAGATATCCACTAACAGCACTTCTTCATTGTTATACTGAAGGTCTTATCAAACACATTAAGCCAAGAAAATAATAAAATGTATAAGGATTTATGAAAGAAAAATAAAATATCACTATCTACTGATAAATTTATAGACATAAAATACAAAATAGAAGAAAAACTATTATAATTAATTAATAATATAATACAACAATAACCCAATAATGAAATGATGTCTTAAGCACTTTTAAAAGCCATCTCTGAATTTTCTGTCCAGTGAAAATGAAAAAAAATCATATTCAACACAAACAAAAAAAAAACCTGAGGAGATTATACACAATAAGAAATATTTATTTAACAAAGCAACAAACAACAAGTGTTGGAGAGGTTGTGGAGAAAAGGGAACCCTAATCCATTGTTGGTGGGAATGCAGTCTGGTACGACCACATGGAAAACAGTATGGAATTTTCTCAGAAAACTAAAAATGGACCTGCCTTTTGACTCAGCATTCCTCTGCTAGGATTATATCCTAAGAACCCTGAAACACCAATCCAAAAGAACCTATGCACCCCAATGTTCATAGAAGCACAATTTACAATAGCCAAGAGTTGGAAGCAACCTAGGTGCTCATCAGTAAATGAATGGGTCATAAAACTGTGGTACATATCCACAATGGAATTCTATGCAGCAGAAAGAAAGAAGGAGCTCCTACCCTTTGCAACAGCTTGGATGGAACGGAAAGCATTATGCTGAATGAAATAAGCCAGGCAGTAAAAGACAAATACAATATGATCTCACCTTTAACAAGAACCTAAACAACAAAACAAACAAGCAAGCAAGATATAACCAAAGACATTGAAATACAGAACAGGCTGACAGGGACCAGAGGGGAGAGAATTTCAGGGGAAAAGGGGAGGGATTTAGAGGAGCAATACCAATGATAAGACCCAAAGACAGTGTTCTACAAACAAACTTGACCGACTGACATTTAGAAACACCATGCCCAGCAGTGTCAGCACACATGTTCTCTTGAATGGCATGTGGGACACTGGCAAAGAGGGACCAGAAGCTGGGCCATAAAACTGATCTCAGCAAACATAAAAGGATTTAAAGCATGCACATTTTGTTTTCTGACCACATCAGATTGTTAAAAACTAGTAATAAATTATGTGATTAGTCAACATACTAGTAAATAACCCACAGAGAAATAAAAAAAGAAAATAATCAGAAATAAATTATGATGACTAAGAAACAACATTTGTGGAATGAACGAATACTTATATTAGAAAAAGAGGAATAATGGGTAAGGATTAACAGACTGACAAGATTGAGTGTGTGTGATGAAGGACTAAATTGGAACTCACACATTTCTTGTTGGAGTGTAAAATCAAGCAATTAGGAAAGATTTTGTTGGTCTTATAAATTTATCCTATCAATTCCACTCTTAAGTATAAGTAAATATATGCATACAGTTTTGACATGGGACTTTTTTTCATAACAATATAAACATAGAAAAACCCAATTTTCATCAACATGTAATGGGTAAATAATCTGATTGGTATATTTCAGTTAGTTACATGTTGCAACTTTCATTTATATTCTCCCTGCCTCACAGATATTTTTTCATTTTTATTGTTTTAATTTTTCTCTTGTGAGAAATTTTTGTTTGTACTCTAGTGAACAATTTATTTATTATAATCAGTTTTTCTCTTTAAACTGTTATGTTTTGAACTGTTATGTTAATTTACATATTTAATTTTCTATGTTTCATTAAATTCTACATTTGCTTCATGATTACCATTTTGTTCATTTGTATGTTAATTCTCTCTAAGGACTAAAGGCTTGGGGAATTAAAGAAATGGCATCTCTATTCTTAAAAATTGCCTTACTGTTGACTAATAAACTTAACTGTCAGTGAAGGAATTACCTTTACAACAATTGTGGCTATCAGACAAAACCAAAACAAAACCACAAAATAAAAAAGAAGAAGAAGAACAACAACAATAATAACCAAAACCATCTTGGAACTAAAATAATAAAAAATATGATTTTAACTCTAGATTTTTAAAAATATTTAATTGTGATTATGCAAGATGCACAGGTTCTCTCTGAGGTTCAATTCTTACTTTCCAGCAATTTGATCTGCATTAAATGAATCTAAAAAGTGAAAGATTATAATAGAACAGTAGTAGTATAGGAAGTTATCAGTAACTATTAGCTCCCATATATAGTAAATGATTTTGGTGACTCCAGAGTCTTAGTGTTTGCGCAGTATTTATATATGTGAAACAGATGTTCTAATAATAGAAACTCTGTGAGGAAACTACAAAGATAAACAGATTTTTTTAAAAAATGAAGTCATATTTTTAAAACTATCGGTAATTTGTACCCCAGTGGAGGGGGGCATTGAATATGGAGGTATGGGCAGGGCAGGGGAGAACAATGGGAGAAAAATGAGGACAACTGTAATTGAACAACAATAAAAAATTAAATATATACATATACATGCACACACACACATATATATGAGACTATTAAGAAAATGCACACTTTGTTTACAAAAGCTAATAACTGTTCATTCTAGAAAGAATAAGCTAACAAAAAATATCCAAAATGAACCAGAAAGATGCTTGAATATCTTTCTATTTTTTCCTTACAACTAATTCTGACTGCTCTATTTCCTTATTCTTACAACTTTTCTTTAATCCCTTTCTTTTATATTAGTAGTGCATATTTTTCCTCATTTTTCTTTCTTCCCTATATTTGTTTCCCCCCTTTACTATGCTACAATATTGCAGTTAACCATAAATCTATCAAATATCCAATTTACAACCTAACAGAACAGACCAATTCCCATCAGAAACCTATTTTGTTCAAGAAGTTCTCCTACATTCCTTCAGAGTCCATGAGATTTATAGATACCTTAGACACTGAAGTTTTTCTCATAGCAGAAAAAGTTCTTGGAAGCAATTAGCAACCTCACTGAGAGAACATAGTGAATAAGAAGCTATGCGTACAGGTTCAGACTTAATCTAAAAATCAAGTGTAGGAAAGGACTTTTCTGAATGACCCAAATAAATACAGAAATACAATATGGCACAAAACCCACAAAGTTCCATTTATAAAATAAGTCATAATGATATAATGTACAGCATGGTGATTACAGTTAATAATAGCATATCACATACTTGAAATTGGCTGAGAGTAGATTATGAAAGTTCTCATCCTAATGGAAAAAAAATGTGACCATGTATGGTGGCAGATGTCAACCAGGCTTCCTGTGGTGATTATTTCACAATGGATACAAATATCAAATCATTGTGCTATGTACCTGAAACTGATATAACAGTATATGTCAACTATACATCAATAAAAAAACTAGCTATGTTATTACTCTAGTATATGTTGTCACCTATTTTGAATTACAAATAGGACATGAATTCACGTATTTTCAGCACTTTCTAGATTGGAAGACTTATTACCTATTATACTACCTAATGCCCATAAAATGCCTGAAGATCCAGATGGCTGTGGTTTTCAATTATAATTTTACAAAGGGATAGGAGACATTCAACTTTATTGGATTTAGAAACTCAATTTGTAAAGTCATTTATTATCACTAATTCATATGTCAGGAAATAGGCCCCAAATGGCTAAATTACTTTCTTATGTTTATTTAGCTAACAAGATTTGTGTAGGAATGTAAACCATGCCTTTTGTTATTTAAGTCATTACTACTTTCCCCCAAAGCATATTGCCTTATATGTTGAATTTTGTAATTCTCACAAACAATATTAGTAGTTAATTTTATTGAATGGCTACTAATTGCTGAATCACTAGATTCTCTAAATACATATTCCTTTTAACTGATTTTTGCACATAAGCATGCTCATTTATAAATTATTTATAAATTATTAAATATGGTAAATGAATTGTTTAATTAATTTTCATATTGACTAGGAAGTAGGCAAGCTGCATTATTATTCATCTGCTGTTTTCCAAATTTAAAGACTGAAACACACAGTAAGAGAGAGTAGTAGGTTATGATATGGTGGGCAATGAATGAAAGAAAAGCACTGAATACTAATTTTAAATCACACATTAAAAGTGCCAACTAGTAAAAAATAGACTTTCTTCACAATTCCTCGGAAGGATTAGGAAGGTACTAGAGTTTTTGTGATCACATGCAGTCTGTACTCAGAATACTATGTAGATATCGATATTAAGGATACTCCGTTATGGCTTATTCAGATTATTTTTTGTTTGTTTTAGAATCAGCTTTATTCACTTAGCAATAGATTGCACTTTCTCATTTCATCATGATATATCTTGTCTAATTTTTAAAAAGTTAATCTTCAATTACAGTGGATATACAATATTATTAGTTTCAGGTGCACAACATAGTGATGAGGTACTTACACCTTATTAAGTGATAACCCCTAAAAGTCTAGTACCCATCTGACGCCAACGTAGTTATTACAATATTATTGACTATATTCCCTATGCTGCATTTTACATCTGTGACTAATTTTATAACTGAGAATTTGTTATCTTTTTCAAATTTTTACCCATTTCCCCAACCACCCTGCTCTCTGGTTACCATCAGTTTTTTCTCTGTATCTATGAGTATATTCCTGTTTGGTTTGTTTGTTCATTTGCTTTTCATCCCAGGCACAGAATCCTGATGACATTCCATTCATCTGTGCACCACTGAAATCGTGGAAAATGCCTGTAGCTTCTCCTTTAAAATACATGTCATTTGTGATTACTTAGCACCACCCCCACCACAACCAGTCCACACCAAACTAGCATCTATACCTGAACCACTACAAGATTTTCTAACAGTTTTACCTAACGTCCTCCTTTATCTCCCTTATGACCTTCCATATACATAACTAATATTTATAGATATAAATCAGATCACATCACTTATGCGTCCCAGTTTTATTCCCTTTTACTCTGTCTGAAAGTAATTCATATAATTTAACATTATCTACAAAGCTCTGATTACTGTGTAGTGTCTTCTTGCTACTCCCTGCTACTATCTCCACTCCATTTTACAAAATTTCTTGTTATTCTTCAAAGGCATTAAGTAACACTTCTATGCTTATGTTTCTCTCTGCATTTTTTTCTTCACGTCTTCCCATGGCTTGCTCCTTCATGTAGCTAAAGACCCTATTTAAGTAGTATCTTGCTCAGCTAGATTTCTCATCAGTCCCTCCACTTTTTATTTTCTTTCATAGCACACAATACTGATATTTTAAAAACATTTATTTTAGTATACTTTCAGATAAACAAAAACAGTTGAAAGAAAACTTTAAGAAATTACAATTATTAAAGTAACAGATTCCTGTGACTATAAGTTACTTTTCCTATAATGAAAAATAGCAATGACTCAGGGCTGAGTAATCAAGGGGAATGCAAAAGCTGAGGCAATTAGAAGTAAATGGCGCTGTCTTTGGGTAATAGTAAGTGAGCCAATATGATTTGAGTCATAGAATTTATAGAGGCACGCATTTGGGGAAGATATGTATATGTATGGAGAAATATCATATGTAAAATAGATATCCATAAATATCTTATAGTCAAACTATACAGTAGCTTATAAGGATTCGCTCATTCTAGGTAGGCTTTTAGCCCTCTTCATATATCCATTAAAAATGTTCTTTTCAAGGTTCCTGTGACCTTCACATTGCTAAATTAAATCGATGATTTATAAACATACTTTGGTGAAAAGATATCCAAATCATTACTACAGTGGCCTCTATAATAATACCTAATAATGAAGCCATTAGATCTTATCTACTGTGACCATCATTAACTCCAAATGTGTATGCCCTGCAAATGCCATAAAAAAAAACCGTCATTCTGCCTGGCATGGTGATACAAAACGGAATAACTGCCCCAATGTACAAATAACATGTTTAAAGCATATGTATAAAGCATAAAATTCTCTTTAGTGTAAAATCAAAGACAACTGATGTAATGGGATTCTAGTATTCTGGTATCATGGAGGTAATACTAAAAAAAAATGAAAGAAGAAATGCCCACTAATTTGTTACCTTGAACATTGTTATTTAAATTACTCTGAGAGATTTCAAAATATAAAATCAAAATTTAACTGCACCATTGACTTAGTTTGGTCATATTTTATTAACAAATTATGAACTATCATGATGTTATTAAAAATGAAAGTCACAACCATTATATCAGTTTGTTAGGTAGACTATAGGAAACCTTTAGGCAAAATAATATGTTTACATTTTTAAGTATTCCTAATCCTACTGTACTTATTGGATACTTGTAAGTATCAAAAAAAACTGGAAACAATCTAAATAACTGCCAGCAGGTTTATTAAAAGACAATGGTTTTTAAAAAAGTGAATGAAGAAACTATAGTATATTTGTATTGGAATACCAGGCAGGGTCAGACAGGAATAAATTATTGGTACATGCTACAACATAAAGGAACCTCAGAATAATTATTCAGAAGAAGAGTAAGCACTGTAAGATTCTACCGATGCAACATTCTAGCAAACACAAACCGGTTTCTAGTAACAGTGAGTTCGTGGATCAGCAGTTCTCAGGCATCGGCAAGGGATGAGCCAGGGCGTCCCTGACTACATGCAGTTTATTGGACAGTGTATGAACTTCTAGAAAACTTTTTTAAAAAAGGAAACAAAAAAGACATTGAAAAAAAATCTCGACATGCTTTTCTGATAAAGGTGGGTTGCCCTATTTTATAGATTACAAAACAAAGGTGGTTACTGAAGACGTTGCTTGATACTGCTTTTTGAAAAGCAGTCCATGTTTTGTAATTAAAAATGGTCCATCAGTGTCTGTTCTCTCCAAGTCCAACTGGACTCTTGCTCACACTGGCAAGCCGTGCATCTATTGCGTTAACTGATTTGAGTTCAGATTTATGTTCTGAGTGTCCCCATTAACCAGGTGGAAGGTTTCACCCCATGAGGATAATGGCATCTGTGATATCACAAATAGAGGACTTCTTAATAGAAGAATGTGCCAGAGAAACTGTTTATGAAAAGGCAATGATTTTTAAAAGGTGATATGAAATTTAACTTTAACTGTTGAATGTCCCCTGCAGCTAAACTAGTGGGGTCATACACCCATTTATCTATGCTAATCATGTTTCCCTTTTCATTATCTGCTCTTCTATACATGCTAATTGGTAAAGGTCAGTGTCTTTTTTATCCTTTCTCATGTTTAAAAATGGATTTTCCTTCTAACCAAGGTTAAAAGATAGGGAATATAAGCAATATTATAATAAAAATATTATATAATTAATTTCTACTTATCGATGGTTGGGTTAGGTCTATTTTGAATTCTTTTAGTAAAGTCAATCTTATTGTACTTTCCTTTACACTCAAGTATTTTTAGCGTGTGTACTTATAATGTGATTTTAGCAGAAATATTCAATTTAGCATCAAAATTATTTATAAAGTCTTTGCATAATTCATTCTACTTGAATTTTGGATTTAAAAATTATTTATTTATTTATTTTGAAAAGACTTAGTTTTTAAAAACTTCCTTTTATTAATCAGTAGTTAATATTTGATAACCTCTATGTGTGAAAAAGAGAAGCATCTATCATGTGTGCATTTTCACATCACTAAAATACAGGCCGAGTCTGACTAATACAGAGGGAAATACCCAGGCATTTATTGTAGTGCTATTTGTAGTCAGCCCATAGTAACTAGTTAGTGCATATTTTTTCTTTCACATGAGCATAGAAAAAGAATAATAAACAAGTGACTAAATAAAATTTTTTCTCGGACATGAATATGTCCATATGTACTTTCATTTTGAATTCATAGGATCTCAAAATATTTTTTAAAAATTAGCCCTGGCTGGTGTCACTCAGTGGATTGAGTGCCAGCCTGCAAACTAAAGGGTTGCCAGTTCGATTCCCAGTCAGGGCACATACCTGGGTTGCATACCAGGTTCCCAGTGAGGAATGCATGAGAGGCAACCACCCATTAATATTTCTTTCCCTTTCTTTCTCCCTCTCTCTAAAGTCAAATAAATAAAATCTTTTTAAAAAATGAAAGAGCATCATTTGCCTTTGTATTATTACTCAACAGCTAATTTACTGGAATTTTTTTGTCGTAATTATTTGAACGTCAACTCCACATTGTGCCTCCTAGTTTAGAGAATAGTGTCAGCTCCGGACTTTCTGTGTTTCAAGACAGGCTGGATCTATAAAGTAATCTTATTTACCTCAGCCTCATTTCCTTATCAATAAAATAAAAATAAGGCTATTGTAATGATGTAATGAAAGATACTTTTAACAATCACCTACAAAGTACCTACTAAGTGCTGGGTATTTATTTAAAATATCAACTAATATAATCCTAAAACAACCTAGTTATTATTCCTATCGTTCATGTCAGGAGATAGAGGCACATAGAGGTTAGTATTTGTGTAACATTGGGCAGCCAGTCTGTGCTTCAGTCTGGGCAGTGGTCCCCTGTTTCTCTGTGTTTAACTGCTATGCTGCGCGTGAGCTATCAGACCAATGTGGCCCTAATGTTCTCAGCATGACTAAAATCTCAGAAAGATTTCTTCCTGACTACAGGCCCCTGACCTCCTTCTTTAAAGAGCATCTGGCCCTTTGGTATATCAATCTCCTCCTAGTCTTTTGTCAGTTTTACAACCCAGGAATGTCTTTCTTAAGGATTAGGGAGCCATCCTTTGAAATGTCACCATCAAGATACTGCAGAAACAATACCCGGGTTAAAAAGGGGGCAAAGCGCATGGATAGATACTTCTCTAAAGAAGACATACAAATAGCCAACAGGTATATGAAAAGGTGCTGGACATTGTTAATTATTAGGGAAGTGCAAATGAAGATCACAATGAAATATCCCATCACAACTGATAAGATGATGATTATGTAAAAACAACATTAAAAAGAGAGCAAGATTTGACAGGTATGTGAAGAAAAGGGAACTCTGGTACACTGTTGATGGGAATATAAATGAAAGTAGCTATTACGAAAAACAGGATGGTGATTCTTAAAAAATTAAATGTAAAGCTGCCATGTGATTCTTTAAATCCCATCTCTAGATATTTATCCAAAAGACTTGAAATTAGATCTTAAAGAGATACCTGTGCTCCCGTGTGTTTGCAGCATTATTCACAATAGTCACAAGATGGGAACAATGTAAAACACCAACTGATAGATGAAGGGATTGGGCAATCTGGTATTATCATACAATGTAATATCATTCAGCCTTACAAAGTAAGGGCTTCCTGAAATTGGCAACAGCATAGATGGACCTAGAGGACAATATGCTAAACGAAATAAACCAGACACAAATAGACAAATGTTGCATACTCTCATGCACATGTGGAATCTAAAATAGTCAAAGTCATATGGAAGCAGAAAGTATAAAGGCAGTTGTCAGGGGCTGGGCTCAGGAGGACAGTGGAAGTGGTTAAAGGCCACAATGTAGTCTTCTTACTACTACTACTACTACTACTACTACTACTACTACTACTAATAATAATAATAATAATAATAATAGTAGGGGTAAGAGGAAACTGGGAGGTTTTAAATAGGTGCATGGCCTTGATGATGGTGGTGGTGGTTTCACATGTATACGTGTACCTTTAAACTCACTTTGTTGTATACATTAAATATGTAAAGCTTTGTACATACTTAGATTTCAATCAAACCTCAATAAAATAGTTTAAAAAGATAAGACTGTGCTCCCATTTCCCAGCCTCTGTGGGAGAATAGAAGTCTAACTTTGATAAGCACCAAGTAGCAAGTAAAGAGGGCCCAGTCGCATTGAACAGCCCCCCAGCCTTACTTCCTCCAGTGGTGTCCACCAACGCACCCTGGCACCTGAAAGGTCTCCCTCCTTTTGTTTCAGTGAAGTAGAGTTCACTCTCTCTCCCCTGTTGTAACAATCATGACCTCTATTGCAAAAGTCTTTGCCTGTTGAACTTAATCCAATGCTATCTCTCTTTGACCGTATCTCACAGCCTAATATATATAGTAAATGTTCCAAACATGTTAACTACTATTATGATTTGATTTCATATTAAAATGATATTATTGTTTTTGCATTTCAATATTCTTCATGGTTCAAAGATAGAGAGGTTCTCTTCTAAATATTCTCCAGTGTGTCGATGTCACTGCAAGTGAAGTAGTCACGACTGGAGGTCTCACTGAAAATGTCTTAAGGAAAGAGCAGGGTTAGTTTTGCTGCCCCAGACCTAAGGATTATATTTCAATGAACACAGCCTTGCCGTGCTATTATTTCTTAACATTAAATTTATGGTCAGGTAACTTACCAAGCCTATTATTACACTGCAGGTACTCAGCCACAATTTCCATATTTCATACATGTTGCTAGCGAGCAAGCTGCTGTCTTACAACTCAGTCCACCTGCCTGCAACCATGTGCATCACAGTCCGTGTACGCAATCTGCGTGTACCACCCTCCTATAAAAACAGATGACAGTGCAAAAGATGGCAAATATTTTATGAGTGAGTGATATGGACAGTTTAAATCACTGCATTTTATATTATGTAACTAGATCAAATTATAAGCTTTATTGTTCTTTTCTCCTTTTTCAACACCATCAAACTTTTAGTACAGTTAAGGTCTGGAGGGAAAGAAGCTCACTTTATCCTGTGTTAGAGGCTATGCCACGCACATCCTACCTGTGTCTGTCCCTCTAAACTCCGATCTTAGTCTTTCCAGTTCTACAAAATCACAGAAACAGTTTTTGGTTGTTCCTCACTGCACTCCAGACTGCAAACTGTCCACAAGCAGAAGGCTGGGGAATCATAGCACTTCACTCATTTTTGTTCTATTTACCAAGGATCAGAGCCCTAAACTAACCATTTTCCAGTGTCTCAAAATTGTGCTTCATGTATTCTGTCCACTTTCTAGCTGTTTAAGGATAAATCTGGCCCCTGTTAACCATAGATAGATGACTTTAGCATTTGTTTAAGCCCGTCATTTGCTACTTCATTTACTTTGAAAATTTTCCATTGGGTGCATACATATTTAAGGATTGTCATGCCTTAATGAATGAACACCTTTATTATGAAATACTCCTTTTTACACATAGAATATTCCTATTTTTCAGCCAAATTTTTCTGATACTAATATATGCACTACAGCTTTCTTATGGTTAGTGTTTATATAAGGTGTTGCTTTCTAAACTTTGCTTTTTAATCATGACTTAACATATATCTCTACTATGGTTTTCTTGTAAGTGGCGTATAATTGTGTTCAGCTTTTTCACCGAGTTTCATTATATCTACCTTTTAATTACAAAGTTTAAACCCTTAGAACATTTTCTGGTTATCAATATATCTACACATAAATGTATATACTCAACCTTGCTATAAATTTTGCTATTTAATCCAAATTTGCTTCATCTGGTCTTCGCACCCTTCCCATTTTTATTTTTCCATGTGTTTTGAATTAATCATGTTGCATTTTATGTTAACCACTGGTTATTTAACTAATTACCTTGTTTAAATTTTAGCGACTTTTCTAGGGTGACACTGTGAACTTTCTATTTATCACATTTCACTTTCAAAACACACTGTGTTCTCACATAAATCCCAGGATCTCAAGGATGCTTTGTCGCTTCGCCCTCCTGCCTCTTTGCAACTTGTCGCCATATGTTTCTCTTCTGTGTGTGCCTGAAACTGCACACGCATCATCATCTTTTTTTGCTTCGGTCTCAGTTGATTTTTTTATAATGGATTTTATATTTTTAGAGCAGTGTTTGCTTCACAGCCAAACTAGTGGAAAGCACAGCGACTTTCAACATGCCTATGCTGGAATATGCAAAGTCCCCCCACTGTTAACATCCAGTATCAGGGCAGTATGCTTGTTACCATCTATGAAGCTACACAGACACAACGTTATTGCCCGGAGATTATAGATTACACTGGGTTTGGCTCATGATTGTGTACATCCTATGGGTTTTGACAAATGTATTATGACATATATCCACCACTATAACATAATGCAGCACATTTTCACTGCCCTAAAAAGATCCCTGTGCTCCACCTCCCCATCCCTCCTCCCTAAACCCTGGCACCCACTGATGTTTTCACTGTCTTCACAGTTGTGCCTCTTCCAGAAGATCATAGAGTTGGAATCATTCAGTATGTCACTTTTTTTTAGATTGAGTTCTTTCACTTCCTTTCATGGGTGGTGCCTTTGGTATTGTATATGAAAAGTTATTACCACATCCAAGGCCATCTAGATTTCTCTATGTTATCTTCCAGTAATTTTATAATTTTGCATTTTACATTAGCTGTATCATCTATTTGAGTTAAAATTGTGAAGTGTGTAAACCCTGTGTCTAAATTCATTTTTTTTGCACGTGCATGTACAGCTGATTCAGCACCATTCCCTGGGGAGAGGGGGGACTGTCTTTTTTTCATTTTACTGACTTCCACTATCTTAGTACCAGGGGCGTCCAACCCGCAGCCTGTGGGCAACATGCAGCCCAGGATGACGATGAGTGTGGCCCAACCCAAAATCATAAATTTACTTAAATCACTATAAGATTTCTTAGTTTTTGTTAACATTTGTATACTTAATGTACGACCCAAAGAGATGCCAAAAAGGTTGGACACCCCTGAGAGACTTTGTCTCTAGGCTTAAAGTTGTGCTAACCTGGTGAGGACCATCACACCAAGTGGTATTCCCGGCATGAGGCCATGGAGCCCAAAGGTTGCAAAGGGCCTCACAGCCTGAAAAAGATCAGGGACTGCCTATGTGGGAAGAAGTCAAAGAAAGATTAATATGGTTTCAAGAAACAAATTCCTGCATTTACCCTTGTCAAATATTTATGAATAATTTTTGACACGTTTTTAGGTCTAATTGTCCAGTTGTCTATGATACATGGAATATATTTTACAAAGTGTTCCTTCATGGACAGAAGCAGAAATTGTATTTACATTTTTCTACCTGTTTCTATATATTTAAAGCCATGAGTTCATATTGATACTGCCGGTGACAATCCAGTAATTTTCTTCCTTTTTTATAACTCTCCTCTTAAACAGCAAGAAGCTTTTAATGTGTTTGTTATTTGATCCATCCTCTTCAACCTGACAACCCTTTTCCTTTGCCAGAGCCCATCACCACCCCACAGAGGCTCTAATGCCCACCCAGATGCTCCCTCCCATGTAAACATTCTCATTGCCTCTATTGAGGCTTTGACTTTTCATGCCAGACCAACCTTTCTGCACGGCCACCTTCATCTCTACCTGATGGGACTCTGCATCCTCTTTGTTCTACATGCTCTTGGACCCCTTACACTGGCTGCCCCCACTTTTGGATGTTTCTCTTACTCATTCAGTCTCTGAACAACTTTGTTAGGCTGCGGTCCCTTATGGAAAGGTTCTGTAACATTTTAGGTTCTGTCACCAGTTCATGGGGTTTTCATCCCATATGATACCTTACTGATCCTTCTCAGGCTCTGAATCTCTGAATAGAGATTCGCCCTCCTGCCTCTTTGCAACTTTGCCTCGGGCCTCTTGCTCCTTGGGGAAGCACTTCAGAACTCTGGGCTCCAACAACCGTGTCCCTCAACGACACCCCAGGTGAAGCCCTCCCTCACCACGCTGGGGCTCTGACGCTGCCTGTCTGGCCACACCTCCGCAAGGGTGTTCCTCTCCCTCACTCAGCCTCTGCCTTTTCACACGAGGTCACCGTAAAATCAGTCACCCCATTCCATGCCACTCCCATAAATTGTCAGTATCCTCTGCTCCTTTGTCTCTTGCTTGCTCTTTCATATCCTGCTGTGCTCTATCCATTTGCATGGAGGTCCTTCCCAACCAGCACAGAATCTGGCACACCATGCCAGGCCTCCTTCCAGTATGAACGCCTTCTGTGACTCTCTCAGGGTCTGCTGATTCACACGTAGTCATTGATGTGCTTACTACATCTGGGTGTGTCTCTCCATAGGGGGTTACCCCCTGAATAGACAGACATTTTTGTCCCCATACTTTGGCTCTGCTATCCCATGCTGGGACACCTCCGGGCATGGACAACCTTCTTTTCCTCACCTGGACACTGCTAAAGTGCACCAAGCTGTCCACAATCTCTTTAGCCTACTTGGTTTCAGACAGCCCTCACTGGGAGGCGATGCCTTCCTGACTCGACTCGGACTCTGACTCCTCATAGGAGGCTATATCCTGGGTGGGCACCCTCTTCACTCTACTAGCGTTTCAAAAGTCCGTGCCAGATTAATTATTCACGTGGATGCACGCTGAGCTCTTCCTTGACTTTTACACGTTATGCCAAACAGCTTCTCTGTCACTGTGCTTGGCTCTGATATGCTGAGCCGGGAAGCGTCTCAAAAGATACCCACGTGGCTCTGCCCTCAGCTAATGGCTTTAGGGTTGAATAAGTCAAGGAAAAGGAGAGACACAGAAAAAAAAGAAAAAGTGGAAAGGCAATAGGAGAGAAAAAGCCATAACAGTATTTGAAGGCTTAAAATTATACACTCCAACCTCAGTGATGTATGAAGAGGCTGGGAAATCACTGGGTAGTCATATTACAAATCACTATGTATTTATTCCTCTTCCAATTCCAAATATTTCAAGTTATTCAATAATAAAATATATTTGTATCATAAAAAAGTATAATATTTCCCAGAAAAAAGGTATATGTTTTTAAAGAGATTATTTTTATTATTTTAACTAAGATTTATACTTGTTGACAAATACGGATGCTTCATAATTCCAGTAGGTTATAGAAATCTGTATTTATTTAAATTAGGCCATCATTATATATCTGGACTTGTAATATAGAAAATTTATAATGTAGATTTTATATATTATATTAAAATCTAAGAAACTGTTTATATTTGGGTGAATCTATTCATTCAAAATTCTTGTGTTAGAAATAGATGAAAAGTCAATTGCAGTTTCTTTCATTTTACCAGCAACAAAAACTAATAAATATGAAAATTTTAGAATTGTAAAACTCTATGTATGAAAATAAAACTAAATATTTTATGACATAAATCGAATGGCTTGGTAAGAATATAACACAATTGTGCTTATTATTTTGGAATGGAGAAACCTTACACAGAGCACACACACAGAAGGAAAACGTATTTACTCATGGTGAGAGAAACAATCATCATGGCTGTCCTACCAACCACCGAGTACTTTAAGTCGGTTATTAGAACCTCTCCGATTTCTTCCTTCCCTCAGAAACCGTGACGAAAGTCCAACACTCTGCACTGGAGACTTCCTTTGTCTCCGTCAAACTGTCCTGCCTTCCATAAATTAAAGGGGTCTTTGACAGGAGGATTGTAAATTGTCTGTCAGCTTTAAGAAGTGGTAGTTTGAACTAATATAATATTGAATGTCAAGTGTAATTGAAAAGAGATTAAGAGGAAGAGGTAGCTTGAGCAGGGAAGGCAGAGTCAGCTATTTCAGGTGGAGCGGAGTCCTGGGTGCTCCTGCAGTCCTGGTTACATTATCTTCAATTAGGTGTAACTGGGACTTAGTCTGAAGCCATGTGGTTCGTATTTATTAGTTATAACTCAGTGGGCAGGGATAAGATAGTTATAAACAGCTTTTGCTTCCATAAGCCTAGCCTGGTATCCATAGGACATGGATGGATTGGGGGTGGAAGGTAAACAAATCGAAGTAAATGTAGTGGACATTATTTTATGAATCATAATTGAATTATATTCTTACATGTGTAGACTATTAATAAAAATAGTTATTTCGATCTGCTGAAATTAAAATAATTTCATTTTAAACTAAAGAAAAATGAATATTTATGAATCCATAATATGTGTCAGATATTAACTAGGCCCATTACATATCTCATTCAACTTTATTTCACACTTAAATCCTGTTTATAATCCACCTATGTGGTATAGGCAACAATTGGCAAATGCCAGGGCTGACACTTCAATGTATACAAGGCTGACTTAAAAGACACACTATTCTTCTAATGAATTATGTTTGACATCCTTGATTTTAACTTGAAATTGTGTATAAAGGACATGAAAGGTTTTTGTCAGACATACCAGGATTTTTAAAAGAATTCATACTCTGTTTAGTCAATTTCCTGTAGAAACTTCAACATCCACACCCTATCAGCAGTTTCCGTCTTCATACTGGCCCCGTGAATCTCTGATTGCATCAATCCAGTCAATGCAGTGAATGAATTATGAGCATACCCCCATGTATACTCATGCCAATATTATATATTTTTAAACTTTAAAAAAATTTCATTTATTTATCTTTAGAGGGCAAGGGAAGGAGAGAGGGAGAGAAACATCAATGTATGGTTGCCTTTCATGCTTCCCCTGCTGGGAACTGGCCTGCAGGAAATCAGCCTGCAACCCAGGCATGTGCCCTGACTGGGAATCGAACCACGACTGCCTGGTTCGCAGGCCCGCGCTCAATCCACTGAGCTACACCAGCCAGGGCTCAATATTATATTTTGAGCCAACTAGTTGCTCAAATGGAGTAAAAAAGTCAAATTAATCCCAATAGATAGCACCAGATAGATACTGCCTATGTAAATATTAAATATACTTCTAAATATTCCTCTTTAACATGTGTAGAATCAATGTTTTCTCACCTATGGGGTCTGGATACTCATTATCTCAGGTAGCAGACATACCTGCATCCCTTTGGCACAAAAACCTGCCTTCACTTAAACACAACACTGTATTTGAAATACTTATCTAAAGCAGACATTAATCCCCTTACTGATGACAGGCTTTCAAATACTGCAGAGATATACCTAATTCCCCTGGGCACCCACTCTTGGCTATTTTAAAATGCCATGCTACCTTCCATCATGTGTCTTGTCGAGTAATTTAGAGTCTCTTAAATTCTTCTTCATTGTTATCTGAATTAATTCCATTTTTATATACCTGACATTGAACAAAACATCTGAGGAAGTGTCATATCCTTAATTCCCTCAGCCAGCAAATCATGCCATTTTTCAGACACAATTATAAATCCCTTCAGGGTCTTGCCACTTGCAGTATATACAGAATATAGCAAAGCACATGTAATCATATTTTTAATACTAACTGGAAGATTATAGATTTTAAAACATGGTTAATGTTTTATTTACAGTTAACAATAAGAAAATGAAAATATAGAAGATGAAAATAAGCAGTGAACAAAGGTTTGCTCCCTGGCACTTACATTGGTCATAAACGTGTTAGCTTATTTAACATTATTTTGAAGCTGACCTAGGTGAGCACATAATTTGTATGATTTACTACAATATGTTCATTGTAGAGACTCAATATAGTATTTTCTAATAATGAAAAAGTGGTTACATAATTTAAAAGAACTACTAAGGCTAAATTTTATATGATAAAGATATTCAAGTTGCACTTTTAAACTTCTCCTTTAAGATTTTTATTTGTGCTAGGAGTTTTAAATCAAAAACCAATTAGAATACAATAAAATCTAATAATTTGGCCCATGGAGAGGCCATACAACTTTGTTTATTACTATGGAATTTCTCCAACCTAGATCTCTTTTGAACATTTTATTTCTAGGAACTATCTTTTTCCAACTGCACCAGCGAACTAAAGTTGTAATGCTGTTCAATTATTCTTGGATGCGCTTCGCTCTCTTCTGACATCAGCTGAAGTCAGTTGTCAGCCTCCGAGATGCAGTGAGAACTACTTTTTGGCATACAGAATGTTGACACAGTCAGTATCGTACCATGAAAGCTTTCTCACATTTTCTGAACACCCTGCAAATGTAATCTTTAAAAAATACTCTATATCAATTCCAATATGAAGAATTTTATGACTATACTTATTTCAAAGTAAAAATATACATTTCTAAATGTACTACTAATTTAACATTCATATAAATACGTAGTCTTGCAGATATTTCACCCAAATAATTAGTAATACTCGAAAAATGTTTTTTTTCTTTTGTGGCAAAAGAAATAAAATATAAATTAGCATATTAATCTTCCCATATTTGATACTAGGTATGGCCTTGGGACCAAATATTGAAATCTATGTGTGGTCTGTCCAGAAAAAGTCTAGCTATTGTTAATATAATGAGAATGGTTTGCATGACATCCATGTAACCTGGCCGCTAAGGAGAGTGGACTCAAATGTGCATGTGTGAACAATGATGTCTTCACTGTACTAGTCAGTGAGGGTGGTAGACACTGTTGAGTGAGTGTGTGTACTGTGTGACCATCACATTCAAAAGGACTGAATGAGTAGAGCAATGAATCTGCATCACATTTGGGGCTAAGCTTGAATATTCATCCACAGAAACTACTTGGATGATTCAGAAGGCTGAAGCTATGGGCAACTGGAGATTCATCACAACAAGGCACCTGCTCATGTTTCATGTTTTGTACAGAGTTTTTGTTTTGTTTTGTTTTTTTTTCAAAATATCAAATCACCCAGGTGACTCTGACCTCTATAGCCCAGATTTGATGCCCTGCAACTTCTGGCTTTTCCCAAAACTAAAATCACTTTTGAAAGAGATTTTGGACTGTCAATGAGATGTAAGAAAATAGGATGGAGCAGCCGATGGAGATTGGGAGGATTGTGAGAATCCAATGGATTGATATTTATAACTGTCCAAAGGTCTTACGTCAGCCATAGACATTTATTAACATAGGCTTGTTGCCTTGATTCTCATTTTGGTGTCTACACTGTCCTGCTCAAAGCAACTGTATTTGATTACACATGTTTGCATGTTTACAATGATATACACTTTATGAATTAGGAACATAACTTAGGAAATACATATATATGTCTCTGTGTGTGCATATATATATGTACTTATATCATTTTATTATAAGGTATTTTGCACTGTATGTGGTATAATATGCTTGATAAAAACTGAAATAGGAGAGCAACTTAAATCCAAAGTAAACCAAAGAAGAGAAACAATAAGAATTGACATAGAATTAAATAAAATTAAAAACAGAGAAAAATAGAAAGTCAATAAAATAAAAACTGATTTTTTAAAAAATATCAATAAAATCTGTAAGAACCTAGCCAGACTAAGTAAAGAGAGGACAGAATTTATTAATATAAAAATGAAAGAGGACATACTACTGATCCTATATACATTAAAATGATAATAAAGAAATATAAACAACTCTAAGCCCTCAAATTTGATAACCTAGATAGAATGAACCAACTCCTTGAAAGATTCTATCTGCCAAAACTCACACAAGAAAAAAATAGACAATCTGAATAAGCCCTTATCTGTGAAAGAAATAGAATCAATAATTAATAACTTTCTAAAACAGAAAGCACTAGGCCTAGATGGGCTCACTGCCAAGGTCTACCAAACATTTAAGAAATAAATAATATCAATTATTTAGAGTATCTTGCAGAGAAGGAAGTAGAGGAAATACTATAGGTAACTGAGAAATGCTGAGTCAAATTCAGAGTATCAATTCTATCTTAATTCTAGAAAAAAATAATTCTTGCCTTAGATTCTCTAGCAAGGACAAGAATAGTTATGTCCATATACATTAAGAAGTTAGACTGAGTCCTATCACATATTATAACAATGGGCAGGTGTTATTCCATAGAGGCCAAGTACCCATCAGAAGTGTCTAACCCATGGCCTATGGGCTGCATGCAGCCCAGGATGGCTATGGATGCAGCCCAACATCAAGTCATAAATTTACCTAAAACCATTTTTTTTGCTCATCAGTTTCCACCAGTGTCTGTGTGTTTAATATCTAGCCCAAGACAACTCTTCTTCCAGTGTGGCCCAGAGACATCAAAAGGCTGGATACCCCTGGTAGATTTGGATTTTGTGGTAGATGGAATAATGGCCCCTCAAAAATGCCCATGTCCTCCGAATCCCTTGAACCTGTGAATATGCCATGTTAGATAGTAAAAGAGTCTTTGCAGATGAAGGTAAGGTTCCTCAAATTGGGAGATTATTCTACTCATCTGGGGAGGTTAAATGTAATCACAAAGTTCCTTGTATGAAACAGAGAAGAGGATCAGAATCAGAGTAGGGTATGTGAGGACAGAAGCAGAAGTCAGAGTGATGAATTGTGAAGTTTGAAAACAAAAGCGACTCGACAAACCAACAAATGTGGATGGTCTCTGGGAGCTGGAAAAGGTGATGAACACATAGTCCCTCAGAGCCTCCTGATGGAAATCGCCCCACAGACACCTTGCTTTTCACCCAGTGAGACATCTGTGCTCCAGAACATAATTGGTAAATTTGAGCTGTTTTAATTGACTGATTTTGTGGTAACGTTACAGCGGCAAAAGGACACTGATATAGCTGATAGGGGTTCTCATCTCATTTTTAACACGTGCCCAAGTATGGAAACCCGACTTTATGAGTTTAAGAATACTTGGATTTAAGGCAATGTGGGCCTTTACTTTAGAAAAACTAGGATTATATCCTAAGAACCCTGAAACACCAATCCAAAAAAACCTATGTACCTTAATGTTCATAGCAGCACAATTTACAATAGCCAAAAGTTGGAAGCCACCTAGGTGCCCATCAGTAAATGAATGGATCCAAAAACTATGGTACATTTACACAATGGAATTCTATGCAGCAGAAAGAAAGAAGGAGCTACTACCCTTTGCAATAGCATGGATGGAACTGGAAAGCATTATGCTGAGTGAAATAAGCCAGGTGGTGAAAGACAAATACCATATGATCTCACCTTTAACAGAAAGCTAAACAACAGAACAAACAAGCAAGCAAAATAAAAACAAAGACACTGAAATAGAGAACAGGTTGACAGTGACCAGAGGGGAGAGAGGAGGGAATTTCAGGGGAAAAGGGGAAGGGTTTATAGGAACAAGTATAAAGGACACATGGACAAAAACTAACAGGGGTGGAAATGGGAGGGAGGTGGGGAGCACTGGGGGGTTGGGCTGGGATGGGAGTAAAAGACAGAAAACTGTACTTGAACAACAATTAAAATAAATAAATTTTAAAAAGCCTTTTATAATAAAGTTTATGCTTTATAAAAGTTGTGGTCCTTGAAGAACAGACTTTTCTAAGATTAAACCTAGTAAGGTTAAAAGGTTGTGATGGCAAACTATAATACCAAGGTACAACTCAGACTGTCTACTATGGCAGTTGTGTGGCATGTGAGCAGCAACATACAATGTCCTCACCTATGACTTGCATCCACAATTATTCCAGCACTGAACCATAGGCACAGTGCAGCCTTAAAACACATTCCAACTTGACCCTCAAGGCAACTGTGACAAGTATTTGAGTGGTGGTGTATGTTTTTCAGAGTCTTTCAGAATGAAATATGGGTCATAAGTACTCAAAGTAGTTAAAATATGGGTAATTTAATAGAGAAGTATTTTCCAGGTTATGGAAGAGCTAAGAAGACAAAGAGGGAAACAAAATACTCAGAGATTAACAGTAGCAGAAATAAAAAACAACAGTACAATTCATAAGCTGCTAAGAAAAAGAGAAGATTGGAAGTCCAAGGGCTGGGATCACCCTAATAGAGTGTGTACATATATCCACTGTGTGTGCATGTATGTATATATGTATGTGTGTATCCTATTTTCTTTTCTATAATAATGTACTGAACTTCCACAGTGCATTCATTTTTATTTTAATGAACTCAGAGTCTGATGAGAAAATAGATATATATACATATACACATATATATGTATATATGTATATATATATATATATATACACACACACACAAAGTATTACCATGAAGAGTTTTATATGTAAAAACAGATACAAGAACAAAGAGAACATTGTAGCCGTTGTAGACAATGCTGCAATGAACATACAAATGCAGGTATATTTTTTAATTGTTTTTTTTTCTTTTGGATAAACACTCAGAAGTGGAAATCCTGGCTCATATGGCTCTACATTTAATTTTTCGAGGAACCGCTACTCTGTCATCTCTCGCTGACTCCAAACAAACTGGAGCCAGCTGAAGGTGAAGCCCAGGAAACCCAATGGGCAAAGATTGTGCCTTTGGCTGCGCCAAACAGAGCGTGGAAGGCAAGCGGGGGATCTGGAGGCAGTTGGTTCTGGATCAGCACAGCATGTAAGGTTAAAAAAAGATATGAAAACGTTCCCTTCCTATTTTTTTATTTCTTGAATACAGAGGAAACTAAGGAGGCTATCTTTTGAGAGACAGAGATTCTGTAAAAAGACAGACATTGTCCAAAATGTAATGATGATTAAAGTTGAAGTATATAAGAAAGATTAAAACTTCTTTCCATGTAAAACTCCTTTCCATTTTGTTGGTCTGAATTACACCAGGCTAACAGATTGTATACATTTAAAAACATATAAACAAAAAATTGCATTTTCTTCTACTTGACTTCTCATGTATAATTTAACCATTCTGGCAGAAAAATGTAATTTATAAATTAGAAAAATTATATAGGTATAATTAATTTTCCAGTGATTTTTTAAAATGAGAGTTTTGTGAAAATAATTGTTAAGGAGTGCTATTAGATTAATATAATATATTAAAAGAATGTTTACCCGATATAGTCATAATATAGTCACTTTTTATATTTACACATTTAAGACACATATAATATTGATATTCATAAAGTACAGATAAATCTTGGAATATCAATAGTTTTTAAAAGTGAAAACTATAAAGTTGATGATTTTATTAGGTCTCATTCTCTGTTGCTATATATAATCATTTCAGGCATGAAATTAGCATTGACATTTTCAGTCAGAAAATGAAGTAAAATGCATTTGATTAGTAGGCAATAATAATTTGCCTAGAATAAATTATAGTAAGTACCCAATACACAATTGAGTAACTTTGCAAAAATAATCATCAAGACATCCTGTCTCACAGCCTTTATCAAGTTTTCCCTCCTGGACCTATCAGAACTGCGGCAGACTTTTACGCCCATCTGTCACAATCAATTGACTCTTTTTCAACTGACAGATGGAAGCACCTGGGATAATTCCTGGATGATATGGTGGCCAGCAAATTCCTTCTGTCTGAAAATTGCAAGGTAGATTGAGTAAGGATTAATTTGACCTATGACAAGTGACTAAGTATTTTCATTCCTCAAAGTTACAAAGTGGAATTTTCTGCCCTTACTTATTGTTCTCCCATGTTAGGGAATTTTTATCCTTTATTTAGAAATTTCATAGTATATTTTGATTACTTCTGTTACAGGGGTCTGTTCATCATATGAAATGTCTCCATATAGCATGGATTAAACAGATCATTTTTATTCAGTACTAAGAAGGTAAATTCCTCAATTTAATTTTCTCAGTTTATATTAATAATGTATTGAACTTCCACAGTGCATTAATTTTTATCTTAATGAACTCAGAGTCTGATGAGAAAAATAAATTTAGTAACTAAGTATTGCCATGCAGAATATTATATGTAAAAATGGTCCTAAGAACTAAGTTAGCATTAAATAATTAGTAGTGGGTAATTAACTCTCTTAGGGGTGGGAGGAGTCTTCTTGAAAAGCAAAGCTTACATCTGGTGGAAATAAACTTCAACTTAAAAATCAGACATGTGTGTTTATCACATGAGAGAGGATGTTTTTTCTATCTCATTTACACAGCCAGAATAAAGTAAGACGTGAACACAACCCTAGGTTTTTAGTAGGAATGTCCAAAGAGTGTCTTGAAATCAGAATTGAGCCAAAGCTGCTTTAGTCTTGGTTGAAACATTTGGTGCTTCCAACAGAAAAATAGTTAAGTCATTGTTTTTTCTGATATCTCTGAATATCAGCCATTCCTTAATTCATGCCAGGAATAATTGTGTACATGATAAAAGTAAGATGCAGATAAAAATTCATGTATACAATTTTATTATGAGATGCAAATTATCATCAGTCATTCAATTGTTTTTTTTTCATGAATGTCCTTGGCTGAATATTCTCAAGTGTTTTCTGTAGCATCTTTGATAAATCACATGGTTTGCCTTCTATAATTTATTAATACAATACATTATATTGTTAACATTTCTAAAGATGATTCACTTTTGAAGTCTTAGATTAAATCCTGATAATCCATTGTTAAGTCACACTGTTTGCTTTTATTTTATCTTGAATCCATAATCATATGTAAGTAGTCAGTTGTTTTCTTTTACTGAGTTGTATTTATCACATGGTTATTAAATGTTGTTAGGATTTTTTTTCAAGAATTTATTTATTTATTTTTAGAGAGAGGAGAAGGGAGGGAGAAAAAAAGGGAGAGAAACATAGATTGGTTGCCTCCTGCTCCACCAGGAATTGAACGTGTAACCTTCTGGTTCACAGGCCGCACCCAATCCACTGAGCCTCACCAGCCAGGAGTTATTTAGATTTAAAAAGTCAGTTAGGAAGAGCTTATGTTTTTTATAGTCCTGAATTTTTTAATTATATTGAATTTAATACTATTTAAAAATTAGGGAGAACCCATCTGCAAAATGGTGTAGTCAGTGTTTTTTCAAAGAAGAAACTTTCAATCAGCTTCATAATTTATTTTATGGTAATAGATTTATCAAATTATTTGTCCTTGTGTCAATAGTGGTATTTTAACTCATGCTAAAAAAATTATCTACTCCCTTCAGATTTTAAGTTTCTTGCCCTAGAGTTTACAGGTAATATTTTCTTCAAAATCTATCAAATTATCTATGTCTGTGGATAAAGCTGATTTCATTTCTAAATCTCAAATCTTTATCTGTGTTTTTTAATCAAGCACCTAAACAAGCATTTTACTGATTTATCTTTTTCAATGTTTTCTTGTTTTGTATTTCATTATACTTATGCTTGCCTTTACCATTACTAATTTCTACTTTATCATTTTTAAAAATTTTCATCATGTGCTTTCTTAAAATTAGTATTAAGATTCTTTCTTATTAATGATGTAATGGTACATACCCTAGTCTCAACTAGATATGATGGATTTACTCTTATCTATCACTAAGGAGAGGAAGAGGCTCCAGTTTATTATGATTATCCTTTAATAAAAGATGTTTCCGTATAACAGAATAAGTCTTCAACAAAAATGAAAACTCACCATTTGGAGTTTAAAAGATATATTGATGTCCTCCCCAGGTATCTGTGAATGTGACCTTTTTGGAGACAGAATCTTTGCAGAGGTAATTAAATTAAGACAAGGTCATTAGGGTTGGCTCTAGTTCAATGTGATTGGAATTTTTGTAATAAGAGAAAAACACTATGTGAAGACAAGACACTGGAAAAATGGCTCAGGGCAATGGAGACAGAGAATGCGATGCTGTAGCTGAAATCTGCGGTAGGCCAGGGATTGCTGTCAAACCAATAGAAACAAGGGAGAGGCAAGGAAAGATTTGCCCATACAGTTTGCACAGGGAGCGTGGCCCTAATGACACCTTTCTTGTGGCTATCTAACCTCTCTCTTGCTTTAAGCCACGTGGTTTGTGGTACTTTGTTATGGCAGCTCCAGGAAACTGATACACCGACTCAACACAAACTGTGCTTTACACAGACTTTCCCATTATTGTTTTCTGAATGGAATAGTCAGGCTGTTCCCTAGCGCTGCTGCCATGATTTGAAAAATGTATTGAGTTATGTTGTTTTCAGTGGGGTCCCAGAGAAAAAAGTCCTTAACATGAATGATATGACTTCTCACCTCTGTAAGTTACAGGATATGAGGAGGATTTACCTACCATTTTCCTGGGAAACAGAATTGTGAGTCATTCTTCCAGGAAGCTTTTTCTACCTTCTGGTTTATCTCCAGAATTGCCTTAACGTGTGTTGGTTTGAGGCCATTCCCTGGTGTCAGTAAAAATTAATATAATTTTGTTTGATTTTTGTCATATCTTTATACTTTTATATGGAAATTTCAGGTTTTCGTCATGTTACACGTCCTCTCATTTCCAAATGTAAGCTTTTTGATAGCAGAAATTATGCTAATTTATCTTTGTAACTTTCACACCTAAATAAGTACTTAGAACATTGTAAACATAAAATAAAAATGAATAAAAGGAATGAAGATTATTCATTTCTCTTTTTTAAATATTTAATTTATTTATTTTTAGAGAGAGAGGATGGGAAGGAGAAAGAGTGAGAGAGAAACATCAGTGTGTGGTTGACTCTCATGTGTCCCCTACTGGGGACCTGGCCTGCAACCTAGGCATGTGCCCTGAGTGGGAATCGAACCAGTGACCCTTTGCTTCACAGGCCCATCCTCAATCCACTGAGCTACACCAGCCAGGCAGATTATTCATTTCTTCATGAAATTACAAATAAGTGAAAAAATTCCTAGTTGCATATAATATTTGGCAATTAATATTTGACAGTATTTATATGACAATTATACAAAAAAGAATGCTGAGGGGATATCTGAGATATGACCTCCAGTGTGAAAAAATGAATTTTCTAGCATGGGTTGGCTATTTTTAAAGGATGCTTTCTTATTTGTTTCTGATTTCTTATTTGTATAGATTTTAATTGGTATTTTCAAGATTTGTGAATTTTCACCTCACACTTTTGACCTGAATAGTAGCTACATTACTGTTAAGGAATAGGATTTAGAATTCAAGTTCTATGTCTATTAATCTTAGTGCATTAGCGTTTTCCAGTAAATTAAACAGGCCACGATGATATTCACCCATAACTGATGTGAAGACAGCATGTAGTTTTAGAATTCTTGATGGATAAATGATAGTAATCCATGAACCCCACTGAGCCTCTCTACAGCATCAGAATCAATCATTCAAACTCCCTTTTATCCATTACCTACCTAATAGCTAGAGAGTCCATTTTAATAGCTGGTCATTAGGGACTGGCCTTGGAATGGAATAAGGAACACTTATTTAGGCAAATGGCATTTGTCTTTAATAATTTTTGTCCTGTTCACATTTAACCTAAAAACTTATAAAAAATCTAAATATAATTAGCACTCTTTAGAAAGTACCTGATTATAGTTTACAACAATCACTCACCATATATTTTGTGATCGTTTGCTCAACTTGCACAAATGAAACACATAAAGGGAGAAAAATATGAGAAGCCTCCTCAGGTTTTAGTCAAAAGTCAGAGCAAAAATAAATGTCTCTGAAGAACTATCAGTTATGTTATTACAAACTAAAACACTACCATTTTTATGGGGCTGTGATCTCTCCTGTGTGTTGAACACCCTGGCTTTTTTTTTTCTGGACATCTTTTCTGACTAGCTGTTAGGGAACTGACTCTTAACACTTTTTGCCTGCCTTTTTGAAAATATTCATCCAGATAAAATGCTCTCTACTAATGAAGAGATAGAAATGTCACCTCAGTTTTCCCAGACAGATGTTTACATCAGAATAAATAGGAATCTCCAAGTATGGAGTGGATTCCCCTTCTCAAAATCCACTTTTGAGACTTATCTACATATTTGAATTTGCCATATATCTCTCTCTTTTCTCACTCTGATTCTTCAGCTTTTCCTTTTAAATCTGTAATATGCTCCCACCTTATATCAATTAAAATACGCTTTTCTTACTAAGAAAAATCAAAGAGGATAATTTAGGAGAAAAATCTGGGTGACCTTGGGTTTGGCTATGACTTCCTTAATCAAATAATGAAACAAGTTATATGGAGAAAAAAATCGATAAATTGGACTTTATTAAAGTTAAAAATTTCTGCTCTGCTGAAGATATTGTTAAGAAAATAAAATGGAATACCACATACTGGGGGAATATATTTCTAAAACTATATGCGATTAAGGACTCCTATCTAAAGAAAGAACTCATAAATTTATAGTTAAAAATCACAATGAAATTAACAAATGGGCAAAAGATTTAAAAAGACACTTTAAAAAGGATGTGTTATACAATATGTCAAATAGTATATGAAAAATGCTCAATACCATATGTCATTAGGAAAATGTGAATTAAAACAGTGTGATATTAATAACACCAGTTAGAATGGCTAAAATCCAAAACACTGACAACACCAAATGCAGGAGAGAGTTTTGAGCAATAGGAACTCTCATTCATTGCTAATGGTCTGCAGAATGGTGCAGCCACTTGGGAAAGAAGTTTGGACAATTTGTTACAAATTTTTTTTTACTACCTGAGTGAGCAGTTATGCTCACTGGTTATATTTCAAACGAGTTGAGAGCTTATACCCACACAAAACCCTTCACACAAATGTTTATAGAAGCTTTATATATAACTGTCCAAACTTGGAAGCAGCCAAGATCTCCTTCAGTAAGTGAATAAATTAGCAAAACTGTGGTTGGTACATCCACATAATATTATTCAGTGATAAAATGAAATGAACTATTAAGCCCAGAAAGATGTTGAGGAAACTTAAATGCCTGTTAGTAAGTGAAAGAAGGCAATCTGAAAGTGCTACATACTGTATGATTTCAAGTCTATGACATTGTGGGAAGGCAAAACTATGGGACAGTGAAAATATTGGTTCTCAGGAGCTTGAGAAACAAGGAGAAATGAATAGGTGAAGCACAAAGCATTTTCAGAGCAGTGAAAAATTTCTGTATGCTGTAGTAGTGGTGAATATATGTCATGATACATTAATCGAAACCCTTATGATATATTGCACAAGGAATAAATCCTAATGTAAACTATCAACTTACTTTAAAAATGAAGTATGAATATTATCTTCTCAGTTGTAACAAATGAATTACACTAATGTAAGATGTAGGAATAGGGGGATCCAAACATGGTTATGGGGAGGTACATGGAAACGGTACTCTCTGCTCAATTTTTCTATAAACTTGACACTTCTCAAAATAATAAATTATCTTAAAATTATTCAGCATCAAATATAATTAAATACAATAAATTTAATTATGATTAAAGTGGTACACTTCTCGCATTTTTATATTTAAGATTATTAAAGTAAAAGGACTACACATGGGGATGTAAAGTGAAGCTTGGAGAATATGGTTAAAAGCATTGTAATGACGATGCATGATGCCAGCTGGACACTAGAAATACTGCGGGGGACACTTTGGAAAGTATATGATTGTTTAATCACTATGCTGTACACCTGAAATTAATACAAAATAATACAGAATGTTAACTTCAATTGACAAAATTAAAAATAAAATTAAAAATAAAGCAAGGGGACTACAGTGATACTTTTAGAATAATACCCTGCATATAATATCATCAGACATAACTACAAAATTTGTTGAAAATTGAAGCCAGTCTATATTGAGAAATGTGATTATAAGGAAGTAATGGTCTATTATTATTATGTGATGATAATGACTCCACAAATTGCAATGGAAAATTATGCTTTCTGTCCACTAGCCTTTTGTTAATATAAACACATCTTAAAAACAGGATCTTGATTATCTAGAAAGAGTGAGCGATAGGGCAATTGGAACCAAATCAAGAGAAATTTCCCAAAAGAGTTATTATAAAAAGATGTTCAGAACTTATGAACATAAAGTAATTAATGAATGATATAATATTTAATGAACATTTAAAAATAAAATGGACAATTCCATATAACATGAAGAAAGCATAGCACTATTAAATCCTAACTCTGCATTAGGCACATTATAGTACACTTTGAGTAAAATCCTGGCCCCTAAAATGAATAATTTTATGGCTATATATCTGTGACTTTTGTTGCTCCTGCCCAGAAGGTCTCACTTTTATCCTGATTTTTTCTCTGTTTCATTGTTGCCTTCTGGGAGGAAATAGAAGCAAATAATAACTCCCTAAAAAATAAACAGGAAGACATTTATTTAGATATTTTAGGTAAAAATCACAGCTGTCTTATTTTTTTCATTTTTAGATCCTCTTCAGGCTTGTATTATAACCAAATGATACATAGACCAAGAAATATATGTCTGTTTAGTACTTTTTACTGATATAAAACAATTCTATTTAATTTCATTAATAAAAATTTATATGTAGAAGTGAATTTCACTATCTTCCTCTAACTGGTCTTTGTCCCGATTTCTTCATTTTCATCTAATTTCATAAAGTGTTAATGAAAGATATACTACAGGAATGAATACAACCAAAAATAAGTAAAATCGAGTTGTATAATCACTGCAAAGCACTCATGTTTTCTATAATTTCAGATGATGTTGTTTATTTCCTTAGTGATTTAAAACCCATCTAGATTCAAAAAAGAGAAAAACTAAAGTGGTGTTATGTTATAATCATATATCAAAGGCATAAAATTTGATATGAAAAATAAAATAAAACTTATTGTGGAAGAGTAAGAATTGGTATACAAATACATATAATGAACTTCTATATTCTCGATAAATTACCCATATGCCACATAAATTTCTGCATCTGGGTCAGACAGACTTTGGATACAGCTAATTTCCCACAGATCACTGTGGTCATCCACATGACAGTGCAGTAAAATTGATGAGGAAAGTGTGGGACTTTATGAAGCAGTACAAAGTTAATAATAATCTATTTAAAAGTTCTATACTGGGGAGATAAAAGCAAATAATAACTCCATAAATAAATATACACTTGAATTTTTCCCATCAGGATTTAATAAAAATAAATTTGAGGATTAATTTGTAATCATAGTAATGTATCTCTTTTTGAAGTGTATTTATAGAGCAAGGCAATACCATATTTTTATATATTTCAAACCAGTACAAATAAAATGATCAGGAAGGGATACTGACTGGGAATTCATTCTGATAGCTTTCATCAGAAGATGACATTACTACTATTTACATCTGTTTTCCGCTAGATTATAAAGTTGCTATTTTATTCACTCACAAAACAAATAGAATATACCCTAAATAGTTACATTACCCAAGAGTAAAGATAAGGAGAAAAATCTTAAAAGCAGCAAGAGAACTCCTTACCTACAAAGGAGTTCCCATAAGACTATCAGCTGATTTCTCAAAAGAAACCTTACAGGCAAGAAGGGGCTGAAAAGAAGTATTCCAAGTCATGAAAGGCAAGGACCTACATCTAAGATGACTCTATGCAGCAAAGTTATCATTCAGAATGGAAAGGCAGATAAAGTGCTTCCCAGATAAGGTCAAGTTAAATGAGTGCATCATTGCCAAGCCCTTATTATATGATATGTTAGAGGAACTTATCTAAGAAATGCAAGATGATCAAAAATATAAACAGTGAAATAATAACAAACTCACAACTATCAACAACTAAACCTAAAAACAAAAACAAACATGACCTAATCAAACAACTAGAACAGGAACTAAATTACATAAATGGAGATCACAGGGAGGGTTTTCAGCAGGGAGAGGGAGGAGGAGAATGGGGGAAAAGGTACAGGGAATAAGAAGCATAAATGGTAGGTACAAAATAGCCAGGGGGAGGTTAAAAATGGTATAGAAAATGGATAAGCCAAAGAACTTATATGTATGATCCATGGACACAAACTGAGTGGGGGGGATGCTGGTTGGAGGGCTGTGCAGGGTGGGGGGGGATAAAGGAGAGGAAAAAATGGGACAACTGTAATAATAGCACAGTCAATACAATATATTACTAAGACAGAAAAAAGGAAAATACTGTAAACAGTCAAAGAAATCTTAATACAAAAGAACAGAGTTGGAAATATCACATTTCCTAATATTGAACTACATTACAAAACCATAGCAATCAAAACAATATGGCACTGGAGTAAAATACAAACACATAGACCAATGGCACAGAAGAGAAAGTCCAGAATTAAAACCAAGCATATATGATCAGCTAATTTTTGACAAAGATGCTGTGAATACACAAAAGGAAAATGTTAGACTCTTTAATAAATGGTGCTGCTAAAACTGGATATCTACATACAAACAAATTAAATTGAAACATTATCTTGCTTCATTCACAAAAATTCAATTCAAAATGAACTAAAGACTTAAAAGTAAAAACTAAAACTATCTTCTAGAAGAAGACATAGGAAAAACCTCCTTGACATTGGCTATGGCAATGATTTTTTGGAAATAGCACCAAAAGCACAGGCTTAACAAATGCAAAAATAAACAAGTGGGATATTAAACTAAGAATCCTCTGCACAACAAAGAGAACAATCAACAAAATGAAAAGAAAACCTACAGAATGGGAGAAAATATTTGAAAACTATATGCCTATAAAGAATTAATATCCAAAATATATAAGCAATTCACACAATTAAATAACCAAACTCACCTAAAAATAGGCAAAAACTCAAGTAGACATTTTTCCAAATAAGACACAAGTGGTCAATAACTATATGAAAACATGCACAACACCTCTAGTTATCAGGGAAAAACAGTCAAAGACACAATGGATACCATCTTTAATCTATTAGAATGGCTATTACAAAATAATAATAATAATGTATTGGCAAGGGTTTGGAGAAAAAGGGAATCTTGTACACTGTTGGAGGGAATATAAATTGTTAAAGCCATTATAGAAAGCAATATGGTAACTCTTCAAAAGTCTAAAAATAAACCTACCATATGATCCAGCAATTCTCTCTTCTAGATACATACCCAAAGGAAGTAAAATCAACCTCAAAGAGATATCTGTGCTTCCATGTTCACTGTAGCACTACCAAGATATGGAAATACCTGAAGTGCTCATCATCATTATTACATATGTTATACATGTAATATATGTAATATATACAGACTGTATATTTATACACACACAAACACACATATATAGTCTGTGTGGAAAGAGTCTAGCCATTGTTAATATAATGAAAATGGTTTGCACAACATCCATATAACCTGGCAATCAAGGGCGGTAGTGGACTGGAATGTGCACACAAACAGTGATGACTTCACTGTACTAGTCAGTGGAGGTGGTAAATGCCACTGAGTGACATGTGTACTGTGTGGCCATTGCATTCAAAATAACTGAGTGGAGCAACGAATCTGCATCAAATTTTGCATTTAGATTGAACATTCCTCCACAGAAACTCTTCAGATGATTCAGAAGGCCACAGCCATGGACAACTGGTGACTGGCAGCTTCATCATGACAGTGCGCCCTTTCGTGCATCATGTCTTGGGCAGAGTTTTTTGGTGAAACATCAAATCACCCAGGTGACTCAGCCATCCTACAGCCTGGATTTGGTGCCCTGTGACTTTTGGCTTTTCCCGAAACTAAAAACACATTTGAAAGGGAAAAGATTTCAGACTGTTGATAAGATTCAGGAAAATATGATGTGGCAGGTGATGGCAACTGGGAGAACTGTGTAAAGTCCTAAGGTGCCTACTTTGAAGGGGACTAAGGTGTCATTGTCCTATGTAGAATGTTTCTTGTATCTTGTATCTTCCTCAATAAATGTATCTATTTTGCATATTACATGGCTAGATACCTTCTGGACAGACCTCATACACATACATGTATATCTGTACACATAACTATATATGTATATGTAGTTATCTATACATACATGTATATTTAATTCTGCCTTACAAAAGGAGATCCTGCCCTTTGCAACAACATGGATTAGCCTGCAGGACATTAAGGTAAATAAAATAAGCTAGAAAGAAATAAACAGAAAGATCTCAATTACATATGAAATGTAAAAAAGTTGAACAAATAGAAGTAGAGAGTAGAAATCTCATTACCAGTGTCGGGGAGTGGGGAGAAAATGGGAATATGCTGGTCAAAGGGTCAAAGTTGCAGTCATACGGGGTAGATAAGTCTAGAGATCTAATGGACAGCATGATGGCCATAGTTAATAACATTATATTGCATACTGAAAATTTACTAGGAAAACAGATTTTAGGGGCACTCATCACACAAAAATGAAATGGTACATGAGAAGATTAAATGTTAATAGCTTGACTATAGTAATAACACCAAGTACATGTTTATCAAGTCATCGTGTTATGTACCTTAAATATACACAGTTTTGCTAAAAATAAACATTTAAAGATAGGTGTATTGACAACTTCATCGACTTTTGTAGATGATTTGAGTCACTCTCAATTGGAAAGTTTAGGTAAATCTCTTGGGTTTTTGAGTTATTTCATTGGGGTTGTGTTTTTTGTTTTTCTCTTCCATACATTATAAGGAAGTTTTATAGGAAAGGTGAACATTTTACTATGATTATGTGGTAGAAACTTTTCACTAAACCTCTCTGGGATTCAGGTAGGGACATTTTCAACTTATATCCAATATTGACAACCAAGCTTCCTGTGTATAATGCACTGTAGCATCAAGTGTATGGGATGTATAAATGATAAGAGAGTATAAAGTAAGTGTATATGCTGGGATACATTTTAGCATGCAGTAACCACTCTCACAGACAAGAGACAATGACTGCATATATGCCAGATATTTGGCAATAAAACATTGTGTTTTCCCAGAGGTGCTTAATGCCAAAAGAAGATGTATTGATAAATTATCAGGTCCTCTTATTTCCCTTACAATGTTTTTTACAACCCAGTTGAAATCAAAACAAAAATATAGCAGAAAAATTGAAAACTGGTTTCCCTTTTATATGTCACAGAAGATGAAAAAGACATGACTTTATTTATAGTAATAATGAGATTGACATTAATATTTGGTAATGTTGCCATCTCCAAAGATTCATCTGGCCAAAAAAAAAAAATGAAGGATTTCAAAAATAAGAGAAGGATGGGAGAACATTTGTAGTCAATTAAATTGTTTATATGTGAATCTCATGTTTCATTAAAATAGTCACTATCAGAGGTCATTTAATTGGCTAGAAAACAATGACAAATAAAGTGGTTTAATGTCAGCTTGATGTGACCTTCAGTCAAAATTAATGACCACTCAACAAATGGCAAGGATTAATATTTTACTAATAATTATTAACAGTAGGCATAAACTCTCCATATTGGGTTGTAACCCAAAGAAAAATGAATATTCATGAGTTCATATACTGAGGTAAATAAATGAATGAATAAATAAATAGAGGAGAAGGCACATATTTTCCTTACAAAAAAGTCCAAATGATTTAAATAGATATGTTCACCTTCAAGAGGTGAAGCTTAGTCACCTTTACTGAGTAGGCAACACTCAGGGACTTGCTTCCAAAGTGTATGGTAATGGCGGAACTTTGCAATGGAGAAAACTGCCAAACGCTCTCTTGGCTAGTCAATCAAGTTAGCATCATCAGTTATAATTCAAGCCCTGGTGTGATAGGATACTTCTGCTTTGTTGTTTTTTTTTCAGAACCTCTCATGTCAATCTAACCTATAGAAATATAAAAGAAAAACCCGAATTAAGACACATTCTGCAAAATACCTGAAAAATATTCCTCAAAACCGCCAAGGTAACGAAAAATGAGGAGAAGCAGGGAAACCACTACAGGCCAGAGAAGGAGATATGGTAACAAAATAAGGCCATGTGCCAGCCTGAATGGCACCCTGGAATCGAGAGTGTGCATTATTGGAAACTCTAGTGAGTGCCGAATCGCGTGTGGAGTGTGGTTAATAACAGTGCAGCAGAGTTGGTTTCTTAGTTGTGACAAATATACCACGTTGATGTAAGATTAACAACAGTAAATGAAAATGGTGAGAGACATAGAGGAACTCTTTGGACTTGAAAAGATGTGCATTTGCTACTCTTAGATGAAGAGTTTGTTTTTATCATTAATTAGGTCTAGTTCATAGTATTACTATGATCTCTGTATTCTGACTGATTTTCTGTTTGTTGTCATCAGTTACTGAAATAGAAGGTTGATGTCTAAAACTGTAATTGTGGATCTATCTATTTATTTTCTTTTTTCTTTTTGTTTCTATCAGGATTTACTTTACACAATCTGAAGTTGTATTCTTAGGTGCATTCAACCTTTAAGCATGTTATGTGTGCAGTGTTCCTCCTCATCATTTGTAATTGCCCTTGAACTGAAGCTTACTTTCTCTGCTACTAAAACAGCCAGTGTTTTTCAATTAATTCCTTCATAGACTTTTTCCATCTCCTTTTGTTTTTCACTTGCCTACCTTTATATTTAAAATGGAATTTTCATGGGAAGTATAGAAGGATGCTGTTTTTATGATCAACCTGACAATCGCTGTCTTTTTATTAGGATTCTCAGACCATTTACACTTGAAACAATCATTGATATGTTTGGATATAAAATATCATCTTGCTAGTAGATTTTCTTCTTTATGTTTATTTTTGATTGTTCAATTACAGTCAACATTCAATATTATTTTATATTAGCTTCAGATGTACAGCATAGTGGTGAGACACTTATATAATTTATGAAGTGATCCTCCTGATAAATCTAGTACTCACTGGGCACCATACATAATTATTACAATATTATCAACTGTATTCACTATGCTGTACTTCACATCATGTGACTATATTATAACTGCCAATTTCAACTGCATCCATTTACCTTTTCTACCCAGGCCCCCGCTCCTTCCATCTGGCAACCATCATTTTTCCTCTGTATCTATGATTCTGTTTCTGTTTCATTTATTTCATTTATCAGATTCCATATAAAAGTGAAGTCATAGGATATTTGCCTTTCTCTGTCTTATTTACTTTAGCATAATAACCTCCAGGTCCATCCGTATGATTTAAATTTTTTCCATCTGTTTTTTCTCTGTTTCTCTTTTCTACTTGATTTTAAATTAACAATGTTTTATTTTTTAAACATTGTTTATTTATTTATTGTTAGAGAGAGGGAAAGGGAGGGAGAAAGAGAGGGAGAGAAACATTAATGTGTGGCTGCCTCTCATGCGCCCCTTACTGGGGACCTGGCCTGCAACCCAGGCATGTGCCCTGACTGAGAATTGAACTGCAGTCCTTTGCTTTGCAGTCTGGCACTCAAATCCACTGAGCCACACTAGCCACGGCAACTGTGTTTTATTTATAATTTAGTTGTACCGCATTTTTATCTTGCTAGTTGTGCCTCTTTTTCTATTTGTTTTATTGGGTGCTCTCAGTTTTATAATGTATATCTTTATATTATCATAGGACACACACAGATACCATACATTTTGGTCTAATTGTATGAACATTACAGCAGAATATTTTCAATTTATTCCCAATGTTTTGTCCTTGTTATAGATTTGAAAGTCACACAACATAAAATTCATACTTGTTTTTATTCTTGCTTTAGACAATCAATTGTCTTTATGAATAGTTAAAAATAAGGATAAGTGCCTTTTTTTATTTACTTTTCTTTTTATGATTTCCGGAACTGTTTGTGTGTTTTAAGTTCTTTTCTGGTGACAATTTCTGTATAAACTTCCTTTACCATTCCTCACAGTGCATGTTGGCAGGCAAGTAATTCTCTCAAATTTTATCTGAAAGTCTTTATATTGTTTGCAGTTGTAAATCATAGTCATGTCCATTATAAAATTACAACTCTTCAGAACTTTCCCCCCAGTACTTCAAAATCACTCCATATTTTTCTGATTGGCAAGATTTCTGATGAGAAACCTGCCATTGCTATTTTTGTTTTTCTGCATTTGATATGTCTTTTGTTATCAGTCTGACTTCAAGATTTTCTTTTCATCTTGATTTTCAGCTTATCTGGACATTCTTTGTCTAGGTATGTTTGTGTTTATTGCTGTTGTGTGTATGATATTTATCTTACTTTGACTATTATTCACTTCTTGGATTCATTACTTGGCTTTTCATTATTTTTTTGAAATTTCTTGGTAATCATCAACTCAAACATTTCTTTTTTCTCTTTCTGGAATTACAGTCTTATATATGTTACACTATTTGACCACTTGATGATCTCCCCACCTCTTGTTTTCTCCTTGTGTTTTGGTAACTTGTATTGACCTATGTTCAATTTTTCTATGTTTCCCTTCAGCTCTGTTGAGTCTGCTGAATGAGTCAAAGAAGATTACTTCTGTTACAGCTTTTTGGGGTACAGTTTCATTTTAACTTGTTCCACTGCTTTCCATCTTTTTTCTGAAATTCCCTACATGTTTCTATATATTATTAGCCATTTCTCCCAGATTCTAGATTCTTTACCATTTTAATCATAGTTTTTTTAAAGTCCCTATGTAATGTTTGTGTCATTTGAGGTATATATATATATATATATATATATATATATATATATATATATAATATAGAGACATATATTATATACATAGCATGCATGTTTCAAAACTTTTAACTAAATGCAAGACATCCTGTGTATAACAATAGATATTAAAGTGAGAGTAGCATTTATGCCTGGACATGGGTGGTCTCCTTACTGGCAGCTGGCAAAAAGGATTAAATCAGTAAGATAAGGAATTGTGCCGAATTTGGGTTTTGTTTGCTATGTTTATTTTCAGTGTACCAAAGGTGGATTTTTCTTGGAATGAGAGCTTTCCCCTCAGATTTCAGCCTGCACTCTTTAAGCCTGCATCTCATGAGGGGTGTCTCTCTCCATGATTTTATCCCTATTCTAGTGGTAGACTATTTCTGCTTCTCACTAGGTGCTTGCTAGCCCCACAGCTGTGGGAAGGCATGTTTGGAATGCTCTCCGTTGTCCTTGTAGCTAAGTGAGTTCTTTGTGATTTCATCTCAGGTGTGTGGCTTTGTGGGCATCCTGTCCCCCATTTTCATGGCAGTGACGTTCTGCCAAATATCTATGGTAAGCAGTGTAATGGAAAAAGCTTCCAACCTTTCCCCAGTACAGGAGGCTTCTAATAATATTAGCACAGGGGCCGAAACTCAAGTCTGTTCCCTGTGCTTTCTCCAGAAATACCACAGCTTTTTCTTTTACCAACAATGTTTCTTTATCTGTTCCCTGGAAAGATACATTTTTCTGTCCCTCTCATAGAGGCTTAAGGCTTTAAGAAATTCCTATGAGATGAGCTGCAGGGTCCACGCCTTTTTTTTGTAGGACACATACTACCCTCCCAAACTTGCACCAGGAAGAGATGCTCCTCTGGTCTCCTGCACAGCGCCCCCACCATAAGCTTTTTAAAGGCACCTGGTGGAAATCTGTGGTCATCTATAGGAATCTAAATGCTATTCTACCCATGTGTCTCTGGGTTTGTATATACAATCACATTAACTTAAACTCTGCATTTAGCAATTTGTTAAAATTTTACCTGATTTTTCTTCTTATCTGCATGGATTGTGGTTCTGATTCCCTTCCATATTCTTTAAGAAGCAAGGAAGTTTAAGTGACTTGTGTCTCCTTCGTGGGGGCAAGTGCTATCCTTTCCTGAATTTCGGGCTATACTTCTTAGCTTGTAATTTAGTTTTCTGAAGCGATGAAGAAAGATTATGGGTCTTTTAATGTCTTTTTTTCTCCTTATTTTTGGAGTGAATGAAATAAAATCCCTTTTTCATCCTTCTGCACTGCAGGAAGAGATGAAATAGAATACATTTTTAAATGTAATTTTATAAATATATATTATATTGTATATATATGCATGCTTATATATATTTATATATATCTATATAGATCTATAATAGGCATTAAAATGCTTTAAGAAGTTTGCACTTTTCCATAGCTAGAAATAAAAGCATTTCACAAAAATTATTTCAATCATTATTACCTATATTCACTCAAACCCAGTTTTATGTATTGTGCTTTTATTTTCTTGACTCTGCTCTTCCAAACTTGTTCCTCATTCTTTGCATGTATAATGCCCTGGTAAATGACACTCTCTCTGCAGTTTTTTGTGGGAATTCCTATCTAATTGTAGAAAACTTTCATTTCCATTTCCAAATACTTTATATTTAAAAAAATGAGTTGGATGTTAGTCTAGCTTATATTTTATAATATTTGCTTGATCAGAGGCATTTGTCATAAAAACAAATATAATTCACGAATGAAATTTATAAAATATATTCACATCAAACATTCCTGAATAAATAAAATGAAGTGCAGAAAAATTCAAATAAGAGGCCCAGTATTTAAAACGTGTTCTATTTTAAGCTGGTTGCTAATGAAAGAAAGGCCTAGTTCTGTTGTCAGTGAAACACGACCCTTACTTCCTGTCAGAAGCCCTTCCTGTCAGCTCCTGGGAAGATCTGACAGGATCCAGAGGTCAACACCATTTTCTCAACGCCATCTTTTCAGCCTACATTTCTGTCATCGTCTTTTGGCCTGACATTCTCCTGTCATTCCAGCCTCCAGTGTAAGTTGCACCCACTAGTTGTGATGCTGTGAGTCCCACGTTCCTCACCGTGCCTCTGGGGCTGCACTGATTCAGAGTAATCGATTGTGTCCTAAAATTTCCGAGTCTTAAAAGAACTTGCATCTCTTCATGCTACAGAATACATATATGAATTATTAGATCTGAACACAAATTAAAATGACAGCCATTTACATGTTGTGACAAAATTGATTTTAAACCCAATGAGAAATTAGTAAGAAACAGCTGCTTAGTAAAAGGAGGAAATCCCCCCCGCCCCGAACCTGCACCATTTGTTTAATTCAAAGAAAAGGAAAGTTAGAAGATGTGGTAAAAAGGAAAAGTGTAGGCATCTGACCTGTGTACATTCAGGGAGGCTTATACAACCTTTTATCCTGGGACTTTGATTAAATGATCCAAATATTTGCTATCGCCATCCTCTCTTACATTCAACTTGGTCTGGAAATTGATTGTTTCTAAATGGTGAATTATTGATGAATTCTCTCTATATTTAATGTTCAAATAAGGTTTTAATATCATAACTACCATTCACAAAAAGAACATCCAACATCCAAATTCTATTAATTCATGGTACATGTATATATATTCAATCTATTTTGATTAACAATCCCTTTTCCCAACCATGTTATTGAAGCACTAATTCCACCAGGTATGACAATGGAAAACTGACTATTTTAGCAAAATCGTTATGTGCAGTCCTTCATTGCATTACTTCTTTTCATCTTCCCTTCACTGTGCTTGATAGAGCAGTTGTGTATTAGTTTCTTAAAAATCACTTTTTAAAAAGGTGGCTATCTTTCACAAATACACGTTAATCACTACAGGATTTCTATTACTTTCATCTATATTCTCAAGTATTAATACATAATCATACAGAAAAGCACATAAACAAAGCAAATAAACATTCTGATTTCTTTGAGAAATTGTGAAAACTTTCAAAAACAAAACAGTACTACTATATACTTTTTCCTAGTGTTTTCACAACTGTTACCGCTAACACTGACTTTTCTCCCTCCCATATCTCCTTCCTTCCTTCCTTCTTCCCTGCTTGCCTTCCATTCATCCCTTTTTAGTCTTTCTTTCAAACTTAGTCATTAACCGAAAAAACAAATATAAGTCAGGTTGCTGTTGTTATGGTGGTGATGACTAATTTAAGGAATAAAATTCTGTCTGTCCTCTAAGATTTAACAAACTAGCTATAAATGACCTAACATACCTCCTCACTGATTACTTCCTGGGTGTCAAGGCTTTTCAGTTCAGTTTATGATGTTGGCCTAAGACAAGAACAGATGCCGCAAATATCAACTAATTAAGAGTGGACCGCTCTGGGAAGAAGTAGGTTCGTTGAACTACTTGACCTCCTGAATTCAAATACTTGATCTAACTTGATGGACCTTGGAGAACTCATTTGATTGCTCAGTTTTTTCATCTGTAAAACAGAAATAATTCTTAATCCATAGAATTATTGTTAGATTTGAATAAATATAGAGTATATTAAGCATTAAAATGTAAACTATTATAATCATCATACATTGAGAAGGGCATATTTAGAGAATGAAAAGTTTGCTGGGATATAGCAAGTGGCATTTACAATGCAGTTGATAAGCTTCTAATCGGAGTTTATCTCTGTTTGGTTATACATGCAGAATAAAGTAAAATAATCTATCACAAATTCTGAAGGGTTATAGATTTTTCCCTACTTCCACCCAAACGAGTTGTTGGACCACAGTTTCTTTGATGTTGGCTTACATCACGAGACTTTTGAGTCAGAGATATGATTAATTGGGGCACAGTAAGCAGTTCTTACCCAAAAATATATATGGATACTTAAAATTTAACATTTCCACTAATTATAATGGGGTAACAATATGCATTTATATATTAATTCTATGTATTTCAACTAGATTATGTTTTATAAACCTCCTTATTTAATATAGCATTTATCTCAAAAACATAAATGTTCTCATATAAAGATACTTTTTAAAACTTTTATTTCCATGTCACCACTAGTGGTATCAGTTTCCATGTCATTTGACATGTAAATATTACATAGAAATACTAATTATTTTTGTAATATTATTTGAAATTTTGATGTACACTGTTTATACTATATGTATCTATTGAAAGAATTGCCAAATATGTGGATGTCATGAACTGACAAACACAATAATGAAATAAAACACATTGTTGGCAAAATGCTATTAGCAAGAGCAATCTTAAGTCTTAGACATACATTTTTAAATGTATATATAAAGAGAGGAAATACCGAATGCATCACAACTAGTTTCTGTATCTGAGAAAGGAGACTATTTTCTTAATATCAGAAATTTCCATAACAATGATTTCTATGACACTGATGAATGGGTTGCTGTACTAGATAATAGCTACGTTAGTTGCATGGTAGTTAGGAAACATATACTATATAAAATTCCTCAATATAGTATAATTTCCACTGCATACTCTACCATCCCCATTATTTTAGAATACTGGCTTGGGTAAATAAAAAATATTTAAATGAGAAGATTAAAAAAATAGTTCAAATTTGGGAAATTGCACAAGCTTTATAACATGCATTAAGAAACACTATTTTCAAGAACAGGATTTAGAAATGAAAATATCATTTTAATTTCCCACAATCCACCCCCTTTGACGTATTACATGAATGGAACATGTAGTCATATGTCCTCTACAAAGAAACGGGGTCTTTGTTACAAAGAAATGTTGAACAAATGGTAGATTAACTGAAGTGGGTTTGGGAATGTCCACAAAGCTTTGTACTAGTGAGTCAGTGGCGTATGAGTGAGGTAGAAGCCATGCAGGGACTTGAGGAACACAATATATACATATATATTTTGAGAAACATGAGCATGGAGAACTTGCTTGTAGTCTTCAATGGTGGGCTCAGGAACTGAGTTAGCAAACAGTGTTCTCCTTTATGTACAAAAATTTTAACCACTCTTCAGGAAATGAAGCATATTTAGTTTGAGTAATATGTATATTTCAACAAATTATAATTGAGGAGTATAAAAATAAACATGTACCTATCTGTTCTTTTTTTGGAATAAGTCACAATCATAATAGTGAAAGCAATATTGAGAATAAAACACATAGGTAAGGTATATCTCTCAATGCCATTCGTCATAGTGATTCCTTTGGAAATGGGAAACAAAAAAAAATCCATGGTTTTAACAGAAAAAATATAAAAACTTTTCAGAATATAAAATTTTACATCTAAAAATGCATACCACAAACTAGAAACTTACAAAATCATAGGCATAAATGTTAATGAAAGGAAGTTTGTTCAAAGATGAATTTGTTTCTATTCTAGCTCAATGAGTAGGTGTTAGAATTCCTATAAGAAAAGTCATTATAAAGATAAGTAGCTTTAAATCCCATGTCACTATTTTCATCATTTATAAGCGCTGTTTGAACTTGCATTAGTACACATTTGCTTTGTTGATTTATTTTGCTATTTTCTCCCATGTGAGGAAATAAAACTGTTATAAATGATTCCCTTAGGCCATTTCAACATCATTATATAACAGAATTTCAGACATAAAAGAAGGGTAGGGTAGTGTTGTACTAGGGTACAAGCAGGGGAAATAAATAGTGGTCTGTGTAAGCGGGTAGCAGAACCAACAAAATCTGTGTTTACCAGTCATTAGGGGCATCTTGGTTTCTGGAGTTATTATTAATAGTAACCAAAACAATAATTCTCTCAAGATGCAGATATAAAGGGGAAAGAACCCAAGAACATCCTAATATACTGAAACACAGGAGAGAACATCCTAATATACTGAAACACAGAAAAAATGATATTCTTCCAAGCTCTTGAAGTTCCCACAGTAATTGTTTTCTATAGATTAGACTTATCTGAAGTATGAGGGCAAAATCCTGAATTCAAATCATTGTATAGAAATTTGTTCATCTTTGTGCTATGTAGGTGTTTTGGGCTTCTTTGCACATCCATTATCTACAGAAACAAATATGTATGAGAAAGAGAGGAATTAGAAAGAGAGTCAAATATACCATAATTACAAAGACCAGTAGGTTAAGTGGAAACATTGCTTATTAATAGCTATTGTGATGTATGTAGAGTCTAAATGATGTTTTTCCATATATTAATTTGAATTACTTGAGAAATGTAAACACAGTACCATTTTCATCGCTTAACAGGTTATGAAAACTTCAATGATCATATAAAATGTTCAGTGATACAGCCAAATTCCAGGTAGAGTATTCCTTAATCTAATGGCCTCAAGAATAAACAAGTATGCAAATGAAACATCACAGAAAATCCAGAGAAAGAGACCCACAAAGGGTGGCTAATTTATGGCACAGTACAATTACAAATTTTAAATTTATAAAATTATAAATTATAAAATGAGGAAAGGATACTCTTATTTATAAAGCTAAAAGTACTCAATTAAAATTATAAATTATAAAATGAGGAAAGGATATTCTTATTTATAAAGCTAAAAGTACTCAAGTACTTATATGAATCAGGAGAAGTATTATTATTACTAACTCATACCAGACAAAAAAATCAAGGAGAATCGAATTTCTTAAACTTCAGAATATTTTTTCTAGGCACAATTTTCTTACCAATATTGAAGTGAAACCAAAGAGACAGCATAAACAATGTGAAAAATAAGAAACAAACAACAGACAGTGCATTTTTTACAATACATGTAACTGGAATATCAGAAATACTAGAATGTCACAAATGCTTTACCTCTTTAACTAACCCTCTAACTCTTGGCGACTACTGGGCTTTTCATTGTCTTTTTGCTTTGCTTTTTCCAGCATGTCATAGTAATGGGATCGTTACTACGTAGTCTTTCCAGATTAGCTTCTTCGATTTAGCAATATCCTTTATGATTCATTCGTGTCTTTTCATGGCTCATTCCTATTTATTGCTAAGGAGTGTTCTATTTTGTGAATATACCACACATTTTTTCCCATGTACACACTGAAGGACATAGTGATACCTTCCAGTTTTTAGAGATCATGACTGGACCACATCTCTGCTCTCATAGCCATCTCTATATGGCTTTTTCTTTACATTCTCAGTTGTTGGGAATCTGCTCTGCTGGTCTTCAGATTGTTCTCAGAGATAGTTTCTCTGTATGTAATTATAGTTTTGGTGTGTTTCACGGAAGAAGGTGAGACCAGGATCTCTCCACTCCCCTCTCCTGACTCCACTGCAGGTGACTATCCCTTGGGAAACTTTTTAAGATTTAAAAATATATACTGAGCCTTTCCCTCCCTCTCCATCTTTATTTTCTTTCTGGTTTATCAGAAAATTAACGGCAGTGCACTGAGCCTGGCTTGAAGAATTTGAAGGTGCTTTTTTGCTCTTAGGATAACAATATCCCAGGAGCAGACAAAGTGAAATTGCAAACCCTGGAATCAGGGTAGAGTTTTACCAAAATTTTATGATGCAAGGTCTTCTTCAATGCAGTCTTTGCTACTGGTTGTTGTTCTTTGGAAATAATAACTCTTTATACAATATTATCCCAAGAATCTATATTCCATTATAAAAAGCACTGGAAATGCTTCAGAGGAGATGTGGACAAATAATTTGCCCCTAGTAGTTCTCATTCTGTAATTTGTATCTTCTTCGTTAGCGTTCCGGTATTTATTTGCAGCCAGCAAGATCCATGTGTCATCTTTAATTTGAAGCAGGTCACTCCCTGGGGCGAGCTTTAAGATGCCTTCAATCACAATGTGCTTCAGTCACCTATGCTCTAAGGAGAAAGGATTTCCTGTTAAGCTGTCACTTAATATTTACCTACTAATTACATGTAATCGTTTTGAAAAAGAAGTGGAACAAGCCATACAGCTTTTTGTAATTTAAAATATCCTGAAAAATATGCAGGCAAAAGGAAGCAGTCAAAAGCTCTCTCTGAGGCCCAGAGCTCTGCCACTTGGTAACACTGTTCTCTATGTGAATGACAATACTACCCTTGGGAAGACAGTCTTAGGACCTCATTTTGCTTTTGGTATTAAAATGTGGTAAAGAGGCAGGCACTAGGAATCAAAAGAAATGTAACTTCACCAGAATGTTGTTATTATCTAAAGTGGGTATAGCAACTCTATCTCCATCCCCGTTTAAGATACAAAGGGGATGAAGCACTGATTTACACCCCAGCCTCATGAGCTTCTGGGGGTAGAATAAAGGTTTCATAAGTCTAGGCATTAATACTACAAACCATAAATTCTTAGGCAATAGAATTTCAGCTTCAAATGGATGACCATGTTATTAGCAGAGTTGTGACTATTGATAGGATACTGACAAAGTAAAATTTGAGGCAATAAATATGAATTTATAGCCCAACTCCCCTCTTCTAGCCAACCCATCTGAGACAGGAATGACTAACTCTACTTGCTGCTATGGGAATATGCAGAGTTCAGATCATGCTGCTGATATCTAGAGTTCAGTTGTGTGTTGTTAGTGATTATTCTTTTCTAACCCTGGCATTACTGACACACAACATGTTGTAAGTTTGAGGTGCGCAGCATAATGATTGGATACATATACATTGTAACATGATTACACCATAAGTTAACACTTCTAGCACCTCACATAATGACTTTCTTTAGAACATTTAAAATCGACTCTCTTAGCAACTTCTAAATAGATAAAGCAATGTTGCTCACTATATCTGCCTTGCTTTACATTAGATTCCCTAGAACCTTTGTATCGTCTAACTGGAACTTCATATACTTTGACCAATATTTCCCCATTTTGCCTACCTTCAGGTCACTGACAGCCACTGTTTTTCTATTTCTATAAGTTCAGCATTTTTAGATCTCATTTATAATTGAGAGCATACAGGTTTTGTTTTTATCTGCCTCGCACATCTTTTGTATAATATCCTCAAGGTCCACCCATGTTGTCATAAGTGACAGAATGTCTTTCTTTTTTATGGATGAATAATACTCCATTATACACACATGGCACATATTCTTCATCCATGAATCATTATTGGTAGAGTCATTTGAGTAGAATGATGTATTTCTTAGAAGGCTTAACTCTTCTAGGACTTAAAAGCTCATACTAAAGTATACACATTATCCATGAATGTTACTGCAAGACCAAAATTATAGTTTAAACTGCAATTAAACAAATCTGCTTGTCTTTCAGATGTGGAAACTTCAAAAGTTATGGCAGATTACTCGTCATCGAGACTAGAAACCACATTCTGCTTCAGGCCACAGATGGAGCAATGCTCTGTATTAATCCAAGGGGTGAGTTTGACCCATACCATTGTTAAAAAATAATAGTTGAAAGAAACTGGTTTCAACTCTGAGACTTATGCCAAACAGATGTCTGGTAGTGCTTGATTCCCAACCTGTTTATACATTTTTTGTGTCCAAAAGTAGGTTCTAGAGTTGCTCTCTTTTTCAGGTTCAGGTGCAGTGCACAAGGCTGGCTTCTCACATGTGGATGTCATTAAATTAGGAACATTACATTTTATAAACACACACACAGAACACAGTATTTTTAAATATAAATATGTCCCCCAAATTGCAATTATTCAATATGTGAATTTCTAATTTACCTGTCTTGTATTTTAACTTACAACCCTAGGTTAAGTAACTTTTATTCCATAGTCTAAGAATTATCACTAAATACCTCTTCTTGTTGATTCTAACTGGCTCTTAATCTCTGAAGTTGATTTTTAAATGTTTAAGTTAAACTGGTTTATTCATTTGATTAATTAGTTAATGGTTCTTATCCATATCTAGAGAACCTCACGGGCAATCTGGTTGCCTTTGAACTTCAACCATGCTAGTTTTTATACTATCCTTTCAAGTAATCAAAGTTCACTCTTTGAACTCACTGAGTTGGTTTGAGGCCTGGTATATACTCTGATAGAATTCCCTGAAGTAACCGACTTTCTGCCAACTGGCATTACAAAGCACCGTCTGCTCCTGTGTTTTGTGTCACCAAGTTTTTTTAATAAAGATTTTATTTATTTCTAGACAGGAGAATGAGGGAGAAAGAGAGAGGGAAACATCAATATGTGGCTGCCTCTTGTGCAAGCACCATCAAGGGTAACCCAGCCTGAAACCCAGGCATGTGCCCTGACTAGGAATCAAACCAGAGACTCTTTGCTTCACAGGCTGGTGTTCAATCCACTGAGCCACACCAGCCAGGGCTGTGTCACCACATTCTAATATTATTTAAGATATACAGCTATTTCATGTTAATCATCTGATAGCCACTTTCTAGCTGAACTACAGTTGGTAAGCTGAGGCCATCCTCTGTGATACTGTGTTCTGGTTAATGGTCTATTATAGATACATGCAGATGGTGCTATGTACTTAGCATAAGCCCCATATCCAACGTTACCCAACATTACAGAGTTTGTTCAATTTTGAACTCAGTTTTTCTTTCACTCTAAAGTTCTTTCTATGCATTACCATCTTTAATGTCCCTCCAAATGTGGACACAATGCACGGGGTAATCTTAGACTCAATGCCCATTTTGAGCCCTCTTTGGCTAGCAAGGGGAAAATAGAAAAAAAAATCATCTGACTGAAGAGCAGAATACTCAGATAATATTTTAGTAGTGTATAAGAGAAAGAAAAAAGAGTCATGTTGTGTGAGGAGGGAAGAGTCAAAGGGTCATGAAGAAATAAAAATGGAAGGCTAAACCTAATTCCTGTATTTCATAGTTCAGAGTCAACTCTGTCTTAACCTCACATCTCCAGCGCCTTCCAAATTTTCTTGTTTGGTATGCATTACCGGACTACATGTTTTCCATAGGTTCCATAAGCCTCTCATTGCTGCACACCAAACACATGGCTTCAAAGGGCAGAGGAAGAAAATGGAAAAAACACTTTTCAATTTCTTAAGGGTGCTTATCACCAGAAATATTTCTGATCACAATAAAAAATATTTTTAGATATATAAGAGGTTCTTTTCATCTTTAAAAAAGTCATTTCCCACTTTCTCACTGAGAACAAATGGTATTATTTTACTAGTGTTTAACAAGTATTAGACAGGGAGAATAAAAATTCGAAGAAAAATATTGTCATGACATGTAATGCAAGCTGTAATTGCAAACTTATATGAACATTAATTAGCCAGTAATATTTAATTCATAGATTCCTCTTACCTATAGTTTTTCTAAAGAAATCTACCTTGAAGGAGACCATGACAAAAAGTTAGATTTTTTAATTGGGACATATAATGTCCCAATGTTTTTTTTTTTTAAAGAAAAATGTGTGTGTGTGTGTGTGTGTGTGTGTGTGTGTGTGTGTGTGTTACCATAAAAACCAAGAAATGAACCAATCACAAGAACTATTTCATCTTAAATTCTGTTTCTAATTTCTTCTTAGCCAGAGACTTAGATTTCTAAACTTACCCTCATATTAATTGTCCTGTTTACCTGTTTTATTAAAAGCTGTTTTAAATTATTTTGGAATTAGGGAAAACAAAGTCAGTGGAGGATAAAAAAATTATGAATCTTTAAGCTCAAATGGACTATTGACTCCATCTAGGAAACCATCAAAAACCTAAATTATAGATTTGACAAGTTTTATCTTCTGTATCAGACACTTGACTTTTTCTTTTACTTGTATTAGAATTCTATAACTACATTAAAGGCGCAGAGTCTCCAGGATATATAACTTTTGCCTTTCATGAAAACAAACAAAAAAATAATATTAACATTTATATTTTGGAAGAAATCAACTTATATTTATGATCAAATATATCCAGTTGATTTTTAAAGTCATTCTAATCAAATTTGACATTATAAACAAGGATTTATATCATCATGACAAATTGTTAGAGGGGATAAAACGGGCATGGATAACGGTTTGGGTATGGATAACGGTTTGGGTATGGATAACGGTTTGGGTATGGATAATGGTTTGGGTATGGATGAATACAGAAATGTCAATGAGTTTAATTAGCTATAGACATGCATTAAGTATATGTAAGTAACAAATTTAGTATACATTGGGAATATATGTAAACAGAGACGAATAAAGAAAAATAACTGCAGACATGAAAGAAGTTCACTTAGAGAGAGCAGAGAATCCTTCCAGGAGAGTGGCAAGTATTGAATCTTATTGATCAGAATATAAAGTGAATATACTGGAGGAAGTGTTTGATTAGCATGAGTTATTTACTTAATCAACAATCAATTTTGAAATCTGCAGCTGTAATAAAATAGTGTGATATTGAAAGCCACTATATTTTGCCATGTTTAATGAATATTTATTTGACCTCTTTTTTATACAATTTATGGTATGTTTTCCAGAAAGTACTGAGATATAAGCAATGACTTAATGAAGCCAGTTCATACTGACTCACGGAGCTAAGTATGCCCAACTCCTTTCAACCTTGTTTTTACAAATATCAAGTTGGTAGCTTGAAATCTGCCATGGTAGGAATATTTGTGGAAACTCAGAGCTACTTTTTCTATTATTTAAAAAAACTTTTTTGACAGCTAGTTAAACATTTACTACTACTTTTTGAGTGTAATACTATTTAATTAATGTCTATATTATTTGAAGATGACATTTAAGCTTCAAAATCTTTTGCTTACAAGACTGCTCTTTTATTGATTTTATATATACATTATTTTTCTTTTCAGTTTAGTTTCTAACAATAATGCAAATAGTAAATATTTGATGTCTTTCAAGGTAGCCATGTTAAATATACATTTTTCAAAATGTGTATCAGCACCATAGAAGCAAATAAAATCTTATAAAAACAAATGAAACAAGTTTTTTGATGATAAAGACAAAGCTGAGTCATACAATAACTCAAAAGTAAACCTGAGTATCATTTCAAATTTCTGGTTCTTTATTACTAATAAATTAGATATAGTGATGGTCTTTGATTCAGTGAGGAATCAGGAAACTTAAAATCAGATGATCTTTTTTATTCTTTTAAAAATATATATTTTTAAAGTATTGTTGTTCGGTTACAGTTGTCTCACCTTTATCCGCATTGATGACCCCTACCCCATCCCCCTGACTCCCACAGACAATCCACCCCATTTTCTGTGCCCTTGAGTCCTCTATTCCTGTTCCTTTGCTCACCCCTCTCCCTGTTTCCCCTGTTATCCTGCCCCCCTTCCCCTCTGGTCACTCTCAGTTTGTTCTTTATTTCCAAGGCTCTGGTTCTATTTTGTTCATTGGTTTGTTTTGTTGATTACATTCCTCTTATAGGTGAGATCATATGGTATTTATCTTTTGCCACCTGGCTTATTTCACTTACCATCATGCTTTCCAGTTCTATGCTTGCTGTCTTGAAGGGTAGGAGTTCCTTCTTTCTTTCTGATGCATAGTATTCTATGATATAAATGTAGCACAGTTTTTTAAGCCACTCATTTACTGATGGGCACTTTTGTTGTTTACAGCACTTGCCTACTGTAAACAATGCTGCTATGAATATTGGAGTGCATAGGTTCTTTAGAAATGGTGATTCAGACTACATCAAACTAAAAAGCTTCTGCATGGCTAAAGAAACATCAACAAAATGGAAAGGGAACCAACCATATGGGAAAACATACTTGTCAATAATATACCTCAGACAAGGATTGATCCCCAAAATATATAAAAAAAACTCACATGATTCAACATCAGGGAGACAAACAATCCAGTTAAAAATGGGCAAAGGACCTGAACAGATACTTCTCCAAGGAGGACATACAGAGGATCCAGAGAAATATGAAAATATGCTTAACATCACTAGACATTAGAGAGATGCAAATTAAAATTACAATGAGATACTACTTCATACCAGTCAGAATGACTCCCATGAACAAATCAGGTGAAATTTTTTGAAAACACTAAAAATGAAGCCACTTGAAATTTAAATCATTCATGTTTATAAAAAATCACAGTAAATATTTATCAGGAAGAAGTAGCCAAAAAGCTTGTTACCCTGCTGTCAGTTCATGTATTTCACATCTTATTTATCAGGAAGAAGTAGCCAAAAAGTTTGTTACCCTGCTGTCAGTTCACGTACTTCACAGAAAATGGAAGCTTTTGGAAACAAAGTATGTGCATTCTGGAGTTATTGTTTGATCACTACAGTACAACCCAAATCTACAGCTGCTGTCGAAATCAGTAGCATAAGGCTCTTATTCCTTCTGTCTGACATATGATATTATCTAACCCCTCTGTTTGATTGCAGAACATCTTTTATTTTAATTTTAATTAAAAAAATGTCTGGGTTCTATGGCTAAAACATTGGAAAATGTCATTCATCTTGAGACAGGTCTTGGCATCCATCCACATGGTCTAAATCCTGCCAGATAAAACATCCAACTAGATGACCATTAGATCATTTTAGAAGCAGTTACCGATGCAGTCAGTGAGAACAAATAAAACGTAATAAATTTGTCTTTATTTCGTTCTTGTAGAGTTCAAAATGTGTGGAGCCATATGTGATTTTAACAATCGAAGAATCCTTATTTAGCAATAATATAAAGCATATATTATCTTCTTTTACCTGTCTCCACCAGGGAGTTTTTGAAGATCTCAAATTCTCTAATGTCTGTTAACAGGTCCCTGTACCAAAGAACTTCCATATATGCACTCACTATTCTTTTAAAATTATACTTCACTGATTTTGCTATTACAGTTGTCCCAACTCTTCCTACTTTGCCACACTCCACCCAGCCCCACCAACTGCCTCAGACAATCTCCACACCATTGTTCATGTCCATGGGTCATGAATATATGTTTTCAGCTACTCCATTTCCTATACACTACTTGATATCTCCATGGCTATTCTGCACTTGTACTTCTTAATCCCCTCACCTCTTCATCTATTCCCTCACATCTCACTCCCATCTGACAACCATCAAAATGCTCTCCATATCCATGATTCTTTCTCTGTTCTCCTTGTTTGCTTAGTTTGTTTTTTAGATTCAATTGTTGATAGATATGTATTTATTGCCATTTTATTGTTCATAGTTTTGATCTTCTTCTTTTTATTAAATAAGTCCCTTTAACATTTCATATGATAATGGTTTGATGATGATCAACTCCTTTAGTTTTTTCCTTGTCTGGGAAGCTCTTTATCTGCCCTTTGATTCTAGGTAGAACAATCTTGGCTCAGTCCCTGCTTTTCATGACTTTGAATATTTCTTGCTGGTTCCTTCTAGCCTGCAAAGTTTCTTTTGAGAAATCAGTTGACAGTCTTACAAGGACTCCCCTGTAGGCAACTCGCTGCTTTTCTCTTGCTACTTTTAAGATTTTTTTCTTTATCTTTAACTTTAGCATTTTAATTATGATGTGTCTCAAAGTGGGCCTCTTAACAACTATCTTGTTTGGGACTCTCTGTGCTTCCTGGACGTGCATGTCTATTTCCTTCACCAAATTAGGGTACTTTTCTTTCATTACTTTTTAAAAATATATTTCCGATTTCCTGCTTTATTTCTTCTCCTTCTGGAACCCCAATGATATGAATGTTGCAATACTTGAAGTCCCCCAGGCTGCTTACACTAGCCTTGGTTTTTGTATTTTTTCTTCTTGTTTTGATTGGCTGTTTTTGCTTCCTTATATTCTAAATGATTAATTTGATTCTTGGCCTCATCTACTCTACTATCGTTTTCCTGTAAATTATTCTTTATTACTTCTGATCAAGATGGCAGCATAAGGTAAACATGGCTCATCTCCTCAAAAACCAGCCTCCAAAAATTGAGTTGAATGGAAGTCTGACAACTATCGAATTAAAGAAACAACATCCATCCAGACTAGTAGGAAGGGTGGATATGCAGAATGGGCTGGTCCCACATGCATGTATGGTGGATTGAAATTTGGGAGGGAGATCTTGAGAGTGAGGAGTCCCAGCCCCAAACCAGGCCATCCAGACCAGAGTTCCAGTGCCAGGAAGATAAGTCCCCACAACTCCTGGCTGCAAAAACCAGTGGCGATTGAGCTGGTGGAAGAAACTTCTGGAGTCCCAAGCAATTCCCCTTCATACATGGACTTATACTCACTCCCTCTAAGGTTCTGCACTGGGGTAGCAGTTTGAAAGGTACCAGTGACATACAGGGAGAAACTGAAGTTTCTGGCATCAAGGCAAGAGTTGGGGGACAGATTTCTCTCAGAAAGAAAAGTAGGCAGAGGCCATTGTCCCATTTCTGAGCCCTTCCTCGACAGCACCAAAAAGCTGGCAGGTGATACCATATCTGAAACTCCATCATCCCAGCTAACACTATTTGACCCACCCTGAGACTCCACCCCACCCAACTTACTGGCCCACCTGAACTGTTAACCATAATTTTCCATTTGAATGGCTAGTCTTGGCTCATGCTTCACAACTTCCTAAATCCTAACAAACAAACAACAGCCAGCCTGAGTAAGCCCCTAGTACTGTACCACTTGCTAAGTGGCCCCAGGGCTGGTACTAGCAGCAGCTAGCCTAGCTTCACAGGTTAGTTTTGCCTTGCAAATCTCCAAGCCCAGTCCAATTAGCAGCCATCTCAGATTGCATCATAGCTCATGTAGGGTGGTTCTGAGAAGAACACAGATAGAGGCTGATCTTGGCCTGCACCACCTGGGAAACTCCAGAGCCTGTACACCCAGTGTCCAGCTACAGACTACATCAGAGCACCATACTCTGCCCCTGCACAGCTGATCCTCCATGGAGAGTAAATGTTGAAGGTCTGTGGTCACAGCCACTCCTTGCAGCTGGCTGGCCTGGGTAAATCCCTCCCATTGACCTACCAACAGCAATCAAGGCTCGACCATAAGAGGAGGGTGTACTCAGCACACACAAAAGACATACTTTGAATACCCAGCTTGGGTGATAGTGGAAGTCTCCAATAGGACACTTAGTATATTGGGCCACACTACCAAGACAGGGAGTCATAGCAGTTCCACCCAATAGGTAGAAACAAATACATAGAAACCAAGGGAGGCCACCAAAATGAGGTGACAAAGAAGCATGGCTGAAATAAAAGAACAGATCAAAACACCAGAAAAAAATAAACAAAATGGAGATAAACAATCTATCAGATGCAGACTTCAAAACACTGGCTATAAAGATACTAAATGAACTTAGGACCTCAACAACACACAAAAGATCACTTAACATTTATTAAAGAATAGACACCACTTTTTGTTTATACTAAACTATTTTATTTATATCAAGAAAACCCATTAATAGCTCAGTAAAAGTATAATAGAGTGTTATTTTTAATTTTTCCTTTAAAAAATTTAAAGGAGAGTGTTTGCAAAAAAAGTATAATTGTTACAAGCTTATACCATAATAAGCTATGCAAAAGTGGTTTCAGCATTGATATTTTGGTGTGAAAAAAATCCTGCCATGCTAAATAAATTTGTTTAATCTTTATCTTGGATATAATCTTAGAGAAAAAATTCAATTTTAACTCCAAAAGCACATGTAAACATGAAAGATGAAAATATTTCTTATATTACAATGCAAGACTATATATTTCACTTATTTATAAAAATTCATAGACTAAAGAAATATCCATACATCCTAGGATTACACTATAAACACTATATCTGAAAAGTAGTTAAGCCACATACTTTCTTCGTTATTTTATTTCATTTATATAATGAGGTTATTAATTCAGTTTTAGATGTTTTTAAGGATCCATTTAATCTAGATACATAATATTTAAATACTGACTAGAAATAGAAAATGTTTTATAAATCATCATGACCATTTTTCATCTTCTTCAGACATTGTGGTGCTTCTCCCTTTGTCTTACTCCTTTACACCTTGGGCCCCTTCTCTTATTTATTTATTCTTTTCTCTCTTTTTTCTAGTCATCTCTTACTATTCACTGTATTTTATTTATCACACTTCTTCTCATTAAAATACTGATTTCTTTTCTTTTATCACTTTTCTTCCTTTTTCTTTCCTGCTCTATTTTGTCTTCCTCCTTCTCTTATACATTTCCTAATATCTTCCACTTCCCCTTTTCCTTTTCCAATTCTTTCCAATAGTCATGGAATGGAAAATATAAAGACAGAAATAATTGCCCACTTCTAGAACATTTTGACACATCACATTCCAATTTCAGTTGTCTAATTGGGGGCTTTTGCACTATGCACAGATTTATACTAAACTATACAAAGTTGTCTACACTTCTGTAACATACAGATTCCAACACTATCTTAGGTCCATAAAGTAGAGTTTATGATAATTTTGAGTAAAAATTCTCCATGTTTTTTTTCTGTTAGCTTGCCTTTTGCTCTTATTTTTGCTGAATTATTCTAATCTTTCTAAACCTTATAACGTTTGGTCCAAATAAATATTTAAATATTATAACTGGAAGTTACTTAGAAAAATAAATATGTTATATGTAAATACTATATATATATATACATATATATACATTCACGTACACATACCCACATGTATATAATATGCCTAATAGTGTTACCTAAGCAGGTCATAAAGGAAATTAACCAGGTTTTCTCATATAGCTAATGAGGAAATGCATCACCAAACTATAGTTAAAAGAGAAAAGAAAGGATGATCAGATACTAGATTATGTTGCCTCAGATTTTCTCAGGAAGAGCACATGTTATTATTACTAAGGCATATATTTTAGTTCTTTTTTAAAAGATTTTATTCATTTATCATCAGAGGGGAAGGGAAGGAGAGAGGGAGAGAAATATCAATGTATGGTTGCCTCTCAAGTGTCCCCCACTGGGAACTGGCCTGCAACCCAGGCATGTGCCCTGATTGGGAATCGAACTGCGATCCCTTAGCTCGCAGGCTGTATTCAATCCACTGAGCTACACCAGCAAGGGCCCATATTTTAGTTCTAAATTCAGAGACACATACTCTGACACTCAATATGTCTGTTGGTGACTTCAACATATTTGTCCAAATTTAATTTCTATTCTTCCAGCTTACAGATAATAATAAAGATTAATAGGTTTCATATGTCAAGCTTTGTCACTACTTGGAGAGAACTGTTAAAAATCCATCACCCATTACTTAGAATCTGTATTTTAGATGTACAGAAACTTATTTAGTCCATTAATTTTTATAAACAAGAGAAAATATATAGTCTTAAATTTTCATATAATCAATTTTTTTACCCTTTCACATTTGCATGTGCTGTTGGAATTAAAGGTGAAAATTTTCTCTAAGAATATAGCTTAGATTGTTTCCTAAGTATTCACTTTGGGAAAAAATAACTTTATGCATTATTTCTCACACTGCTTTTCTAGAGGCATTGAATTTACAAAATTTATTTTCCTAACTAACTTGTTTTATAGTCTGTATATTTATTTTTAATTTAAAGTTTATAAAGATGCCATATATTTTTTTCCAAAAGTCTTAATGCAGCTTTAGGCTTTATACAGCTTATTAAAATTTCTATTTATGCCACATAAATATTCCCACACATCCAAGCAAAATTTTCATCTTTCCCCAAGTTGAACTGAGCAACTCTCTTCCATAAGCCTTTCTCATAATATTTTCCTTGTCTCTGGCACTTGCCATTTTTCTAACAAATGCTTCCTGACCCATACTAACAACCTCAGTTATGAAACAATTCCCTGACTCTTGTAGGGTGAATTATGCTCCCCATGATTCATAAATTGAAGCTCTAACAACTGGTACTTCATAATGTGGCTATATTTGGGGATAGTTTTTAAAGAATTACTTACTTAGAATGAGGTAATAAGGGTGTGACCCTAACCCAATATAGCCAGTGTCCATAAAGGCAAAGATAGGTCATCCGAGCGTGCATTCATAGAGAAAAGACCATATGGAAACAGAGTGAGAAAGAGCCAAGGAAAGAGGTCTTACCAGAAAGCAACTCTGCCTTCACCCTGATCTTGAACTTCCAGCTTCCGGAGCTGTGAGAAAATATATTTTCTGTTGTAAGACTCCCCGTCTGTGGTACTTTGTTACAGCAGTCCCAGCAGACTAACACACTGACTAATCCTGATTTTGAAGTAGAATTTATATAATAACTTCTTTCCATGTTCTCTCCCATTTAAGCAATTTCTCTTTGCTCCTGCTCTGAATTTTCTTATGAATATTATATCCCTAAATGAATTCTATTCAAAATGTTTTATGAGTTACAGATTATAAATTGTCTCAAACCATCAGTACAGATAATCAGGAGGAAAGTTCTTCATTGACTTCCTTTGCAAGTCATGAGTCATTGTAATTCATTCTGGGTCAGTTCGACAAAAGTCTAAGTGCCTAACTATGTTAGATATCAGGCTCATAAAAGGGACATTTACAGGAGGCAATCATAAAAATAGCAACCTTTTGCATTATTTAGAAACTATGAGCAGGAACATAGTCACAGATGATTAGGGACCATGAAGAAGAGGAATTTATCTCACAGTCAGGAGGTGTCTAACTTGAACATAGATGAATGATGACCAGGAATATGGCAGGTGGAAAAAATGAGAAAATGAAAGAGGAACAATATGAAGAAAGACGTGAAATTTCAGTATTTTCACTTCTTCCTGACTGGAAACTAGTTTAGCTACGGGAACTGATAGACACGATTATGAGGCACAGGCTTCTCGGCTGCTGACGTTTCTTACATCCGTCATCCTGAATAAATTATAGAAGGCACACTGCTACCTGTATTATGCAGAAGAAATTTAGAGTCGTGAAATTTCTTGCCAGAAGAACCAGGCCAATGAGTAATAGATGTAGGAACAACATCAGTTTAGTTTTCTACAAGTGGCCCCTTCTTCTGCACTTATACTTCTTTGAGATTTCAAACTTCCTTTGTGATATTATTATGAGTCCCAGATCATTTTCCTAGAAGAACCATAGCAAATATTATTTTATTATTTTCTATGTCCAACACTTTTATTGGTCATTTAAAAGTAATTACTAAGTTTACTCAGTTATTAATTACTTTTAAAAAACCATTACAGGTGCTTAAGAAACCTACACATCATTTTGAAAAAGATGAAACAAAAATCACAAAGGTTTAAAAATTGAAAAATGTCTTTTACTGACAAATTATGTAATATGGACTAATCTATATTTCTAGCTTCAATCAACCTCACACATTTTTTTCTTCTGGATGCCGTCCAGGCAAACTAATCAATTAAAAAATCAGATCAGTTACGTTTCTTCTCCATACTTTTGAATCCCATTTTTTGTTCATGGCACTATGCTCTGCTTAGAATCTTTGAATCGTCTCTGACTTGTCCAAATTCCTCCTATTCTCTCCTTTCCCTACATGGGAGAGGAGATACAAGCGAATGAATCCTCGACCCTCACAAGCATATTAAATGAAGTAGTACATGATAGTGTTTCATGTTAATAATCCATTTTATTAACTATACAATGAATTATTATAGTACATGTTTAAAAACTCTAACATCTGCAAATTCATATTACTCTTCATCCACTGCAACTTTTATAAGCCTGTGTCCCTTACTTTCCATCCTCACTCCTGCAGTTGATTTCCTACACCCTCTCTCTTACCCCAGGCAGTTCATTGTACACAGCAATGTCTAATGACTTCATCGGGAGCATAGATCTCATCGTGTCAAATACCTATACTGAATTCAGTTATTCTCTAGCTACTGTACAGGTGCATTGCATTGAATGTTGGAAAGTTCAGTGTGAATAAAGGTGTGAAGGGTCTTGGGATGTACACTAAGGAATGGGACACCAATCAACATGAAATTGTGTTTGGATAAGACGAGATGCCTCTTGAATGGAATAGCACTCCCTGACAACAAACAGTAAGCACAGCTACTGTATAGCACACATAATACTTTAGGAAAGTTGGTGGTTTACATCAAAATTTAAGTGCACAGACCCTTTTAGGAAATAACTCTATGTCTAGGAATATATTTCACAAGAATCCTTCAAATGGAAACAGAAGTAGGCTTTTCATAATATTCTTTGCAGCATTCATTATTAATTCACTCATTCACTCATTCAGTGAGTATTTTAAGCACCTACAATATGTCAATATGTCAGGAGCTACACTAGGCACTGGGAATTAAGTAATAAGAAAAGTAGATCCAACACACGCTTTCATGAAGATTACAGATAAGTGAGTAGAAAGTCAAATATTCTCACAGATGGTTAGATATAAACTGTGAAGGTAATATGAAAATAAACACAGGATGCTATGAGAGTGTAATTGATGTAGTGTATATGCTGAGGTACACTGAAGTGAACATTACTGAGTTAATTACACTTAGGCTAATATTTCAAACATAAAGTATGGTGGGGTTAGGACTAAGGGGGGAAAAAGAATGAAAGCTAGTCTGTGAGATTAGAGAAATGTCCCCTAAGGAAGTGACACTTCATCAGAAATGTGGCAAGGAGAGAGGAAAGGATATGTAGGCAAGAGAAGATTTCCAGATAAATGAAAATATATGAGCACAGTTATGAGAAAGAAACATTTTTTTGTGTCTGAAATAAGGTCACTGTCGCTTTAACACAGCATTTCAAACTCACAGAAACCCTTAAATAAGATTAATAAAAAGATAAATTGTTATACCCATAATATGCAATCCTATAAAAATACAGAGAGATAATAGATGATCTATTATTAATTGTACACTCCCAAAGGATATCTTAAAACACCTGGTTTAGGAAAAAGCAAATATTAATACAATAATATATAGTTGTCTGTGTGTGCATGTGTAGGGCCAATGATTTTTAAGTCCTTTATATATTAAAATAATATTTTACTCTTATTATTATATTTAGGACATATCCTTCACCTTCACCCAATCCACAGGGAAATTTTTTTCTTATACTTGGCAGTTGTTTAAGTAGGGAATAGAAATCAGATTTCAAATATGATTCCAAGATGTATATTGGGGCAATTATTTCAGATTATGGGCATTTGAATTATGTTGCTGATAGTCCCAATATATTGACCAATTCCCAGTGTCCCATCTTATTCTTTCTATTATTCCAGATGTAAAATCAAAGTTGTACTGCCATAAAATCTGTTCATTGCACAATTCTTCATCATTACAGTTCAAACACTGAACAAAGCAGATGACAGAAAAAGCAGGATTGAGAAAAAAATTAATAGGATTTCCTTGGGTGAAAATCAATTTTATTGTAGTCCATTTGACTGGAAATAATTCATAGGAATGTTCTTTGTTTTGTTTTTAATATTTTTGAAAGCTGAGGTTGGATGGGTCATTGCAACAAAAAAAAAATGAGAGTCTGTATTATCAATAGGTAGGTAACATTCTATGACACTTGAGATTCTTACCTGAGTCACTATATAATACTGGAACCTAAGGGGTAAGCAAAGACAAATTCTCAAAGAGATGCTTGAACCCCACAGAGTGAAGTGGAGTCTGGATTTTTGATTTAAAAAAAAGAGGGAGAGGAACAAAAGTGTATAGCAAATTTTGGGTAGGAAACAAGGAATCCTTATCGCAAAAATTAAATGAAAGCTAACAATTTGGGAAAATAGAGGCTATAATAAGGGTATCCATAGTACAAGGTCAAGGTTACTCTTTAGTGTGTGTAAGATATATTGATTGCAGTAGCTAAGATATATAAAAAATAATGGTCAAAGGTAGAAAACAGTCACTGGCAGATAGATGGTACCTCAAGCCACCAGATGGGATAGGCAGGGAGAGCTCCACAGAAGAAAAGGACTAGAATCCACCTTAATAATTAAGTTATAAATTAACAATTATTTATGAAGCATCTATTTCTGCATGGAACTCTCTATCAGTGATACGGCAGTGAAAAATACTACCAACCCATTCAGATATACAGAATTCATGTTCTAGTGAGTTCTAGAATATTATAAGAAGCACAAATCTAAAGTAAGAACCAGCGGATGAATGTGAAAAGAGGTTGCTAGAGAAGAGTGATAAAATGCAGTAAAAATATGTATTATCTTTCTGAGAGAGAGGGAAAGGGAGAAAGGAAAGGAGGAGGAGGTAGAGGAGAGAAAAAGAGAGAAATATTGAGAAGAGAAGAATGCAGTCATGAGGTCAAATAAAAAAATAGATCAAACTAAAAAATGTCTCCTGATCGGTCCCCTGGGCTTGGGTGCTTATGTGCTCTATTGACAAGGTTGTTTTGAGTAAACGAATGTATGACTGTTATTATGCATTGCAGAGGGTGGCATATGCCATATAAGAAAATAAGTAAGCATTATGCTAAGTGAAATAAGCTAGGCAGTGAAAGACAAATACCATATGATCTCACCTTTAACAGTAACCTAAATAACAAAACAAATAAGCAAAATATAACCAAAGATACTGAAATAGAGAACAGGCTGACGGTGACCAGAGGGGAGAATGGGGGTAATTTCATGGGAAAAGGGGGAGTGTTTACAGCAACAAGTATAAAGGACACATGGACAAAAACTAGTCAGGTGGAAATGGGAGGAAGGTGGGGAGGGCTGGGTGGGTGGGCTGGAATGGGAGTGAAAAACAGAAAACTACCTGATCAACAATTAAAATAAAAATTTTTTAAATGAAAATAAGTAACAGTTGAATAGGTTCAGAGGGAGGATAAGCATAAGTGTGAGAAAAGATGCCTTCACGCCAGCTGCAGAAGTTAAGACATAGTTCATGAATATATAGATGCCACAAGGCTGAAAGAGCCAGGTTCTTTCTTAAATAGTCTTTGTAGTTTCTCAGAACCTGGCACATGCAGAGTTTTGCCATCCTGAAATGATACGAAAATAGCTTCATGACCTGACACTGTCTTGACTGCGAGAGCTTCAAACAAACCAGGTGTACTGCATATTTTATTGCACACCTACTCATCTCTCTAAAGAATAGTGCATCTCTTCTAAGGTGGTTACTGGTCATGGAAAGCAAACATAAATATTTAGCATGACTCCGAATACTATGAGAAGCAGAATACATAATATTGAAGCCACACAGAATATATTAGATAGGATGTTGTTGCTGAACTGGCACTATCAAGGCATTTGCCCTTTCAAAACAAGCAGTATCTGAAGAACTGTGTAAGCATATCAATGACATCACAGTGAATCTGGCAACATTTATGACTGCTTTGTTTTTCATTTAAAAAATTTATCCAGCTTTTATCAAAAGATGCTGGCCTTATTTTGTAGCTAGTTTCACCCTGTAAGCAAAACATGATAGGTCTTTTCTTGGCAAACATGTATCTCAATGAGTCATTACTTTAGCGGTGACTTAGTCTTTCATGTATTTATATCTGTTTCAGCATATTATACTTTGAATGTGTATTGCTAAGATTTATTTGATAAGGTATTGTCCCATTTTGATTGTGCCATCTAGTTTATTTCTCTTTTCTTTCCTACAGATAACATAAATCAAAATCTTAGTGCCATAAAACCTAATTGAACATCTTGCAATTCTGCATGATTATAAAAGAATGTTATACATGAACAATGCTTTATGTATTTTAACGGTTTATTTGCCTCTTTTGTAAGATAATACAAATGACAGAGAATCAGCATAGGAACCCGCACATGGCAGATTTTCACGGCACTATTCTATCTGTATAGTCGGTTTAGGTGCTATATGTGAAACCTGATGAGCCTAGTGATAACTTTAGAAAGCGGGGTTATCAGAGGACTGCCGATTTCAGCAGGAAAGAGAATCATCCACAACTGGCAATCTCTACAGACTGCCAAATTACCCCAAATTCTATTCTGAAAAGCAGTAATCTTTAATGTTCCAATAAAAAGTAACTCTTTTTGGGATTGCTATTGTGCTTGTAATTGCATACTCAGAAGCTAATTTGCATAATATTGCAAAGGACCACAGAAAAGGTACTGATAGAAAAAGATAATTTAAGAGGACTGGAAAACCATTTGTGCTATTCTGTCTTCATTTATTCTTCATTCAGGTATCAAGTGCCTACTTTGTCCCTGTCACATACAAGTCACTGGGATTAAATATAAAAAACAAAAAGGCTCAAACATCCCATATCCCAGAGAAGGCTATGTTTTAATGCTAAGACAGTAAATAGGCAGTAAGAACAGTGTTTGGTATTTCCTACTATAGAGGTATATATCATGGACATTTGGAGGTGGAAATTGGAGGCTTACGAGCGATGAGTCACTCAGATGAGATGGCATTTGATGAGTCAGAAACAAAGTTGAGAAACAGGAGAGAGGGCATTCTGTTAGAGGGGGTGTCATATGAAATGTATAGAAAGTGAAATCGCTGGGTGAATTGCATACACGGAGTATAGTATTGACTAAGTATAGGAAAGAATGAGAAAAATAGGAGGGTACAGACTGGAAAGTTTAACAGATGGTCAGTTGATAAATTTGTATGTCATGCTAAGGACTTTTGATTTAATGCTGAAGGCAGTTAGAATCCACTGAAAAATTTATGTTAGAACATGTTCTAATCAGACCTGATTTAAATACATCTCTGTGGAATACGTTTCACAGAGGCAAGTACCATGATATTTTAGGAGGTTCCTACAGTAAGCAAAGTGAGTGATGATATGGGCCAAAATTAAGTAAAAGAAATAGGTTGGAGAAAAATGATTAGTTCTGAAATAGTAAGAAAGTAAAACTGCCATAAGGGCCCTGGCTGGTGCAGCTCAGTGGATTGAGCACAGGCTGTGAACCAAAGGGTCACCAATTCGATTCCCAGTCAGGGCACATGCCTGGGTTGTGGGCCAGGTCCCCAGTGGAGGTCACATGAGAGGCAACCACACATTGATGCTTCTCTCTCTTTCTCCCTCCCTTCCCCTATGTCTAAAAATAAATAAATAAAATCTTTAAAACAAATCAACATAAGATGGTAGAAGAAAAGGAGGAGTACGGAGTCAAATATCAATCTCTTCAGAAAAAATTATGTGTTTTGTTAGAAATCAGATTCTATCAGAAATGTTATAATACTCAACTTAAACTATAGAGAATTAATTTAGTTGAATGCTTTAATATATTTTCTTTAAAGTTTCAAAATAGCTTTTTCCAGTCACTTTAGTGTGTATATAATGTATAGCACATATATTATATGTTATATATTCATAACAGACTCATTTTATAATATATAACACATATATTATATATTTTTTCATAACAAACTCATTTTTGCAAATTTTGCCTCTGATTTAGCCTACATTTTCTATTATAAAAATAAAATACCTTAATATCTGTAAATGTATTAATTCAGTGCCTAGCACATGCTGGTTTTTAAAGGAGCAAATATAAATTAGAGAATAAAAGATCATGTTTCACACATGTTTTATCTAAGTACATGTGTCTGAAATAGCTAAATCTGAATTTATAAATAAGTTCTAAATTCAATACTTCCTTTTAACTTCCTACCACTCGGTGAACTTTTGAAAGTTTCTTGAAATTTTTGTTGTTGGCAGTGGTGGCATTTAGCATCCATTAAATAAAAGCACTGGAACATAGATGTGTGTGTTTACTGAGTTTATTAATGCTTTGGAACATTTTTTGTGTTTCCAAACACAGTATTTTCATTATTTTTTATTGATTTGTTCATTTTAATAAGTGCTAATAACTTTTTACTTTGTGCCTCATCAAATGCTTAGTAACTGAGGAGTCAGAGGTGAATAAAATAGGTAATATCCTTTCCTCAATGAAATAAAATTTGTATCTGTGCATTCCTTTGTGTATCTGTGATGTATATCTCCAAAGTTTCTGCAGTTCACAACTGTTCTCTACAAATTCAGATGCTTGTGCAAAGAGCTGGAACTCAGGAAACACTTAACCCTTTCAAAGCCTGTGCAAGAGCTCATTCTTATGTAAACCTATGTTCTGTACAGGCAGCTAGATATGTACATAAAATAAAATCATGAGATATTTGTCATTGAAAAGTTGGCAAAATTTATCACCAAAACTACGAACACAAACTCAGAGATCTTTTCTGATATGATATTTAAGTGCTGTAATGCTAGGTTGTTACAGAATGTCTGCTCAGAGGACAATCAGTGTCTGCAGAATAGATTAGGAAGGCAAACAATTATCAAATTGAATTTAGGCTGAATAATAATCAAAATAAGAAAATGAATTTTGCGTGCTTCCATTTTTGGCAGTACAATTTCTAAGATCATTTGGTATTATATTGTCATCTCTGCTCTGCCATTTTTTAAAAAATAAACCACACTTCTAAAATTCTCTACTACTTATCATTTTTGTTGTGCTTTTGGAGCACTGATTCATTGGAAAACACTTTATATATCATCCATTGTACATGAGAAATATGACCCTGTTCTCTCTCTCTCCTTTTAATGCATAACTTGACTCAGAAGCTATTGTTTTCTTAGAAGCTCCTTACACCTGTCTTTAAATATTTTTTAAATCACATATTCTGCCTTTTTTTATTTTACCTTTATTCGCTCATATTATCTAATGGTAAATTAATGTTATATGAAAAATTAACATAATCCTTAAGTCATCCTAACTTTTCCTTTGTAATACTTTAATAGCTCACTGTCTGTGGCAAGACCACCTTCTGGAATGCATGCTTACCCTGACCTAATCCTGAGTGATTAGCGGCATTTGACACCAAAGAGCAGAATTGGAAGTAGCCATCCATCCCTTCAGCTGAACAACCATAGTTTGGTCTCCATTTTACTCACATTATTATAGATGTTTTACATAATTTTCTAATCTGTTGTCTCTATCTTTTAAAGTAATCTTATTGAGGTATACTTTATATATAAATAGACTATACATATTTAATGTATATAATTTGATGAGACTGAATATATTTATATACCTATGAAACTATAACCACAATCAAGGTAAATAAATATATTCATCATTTCCAAAAGTGTCCTGCTACTTCATTTTTATGGTAAGAGTACTAAACATGAGTTCTTCCCTCTGAACAAATTTTGAGTATATAACACTCAGCTGCTACCAGTAGATGCCATATAGTCCAGTCGGTCTGCAGAACTTGTCTCCTCTCGCAAACTGAGAGTTTACAGCTGCCGGGCAATGACTCCCCACTTCCCATTAAGCTCCAGCCCTTGGCAGCTGCCATATTGCTCTTTCTGTGAGTTTGATTATTTTAGATTTTTCATGCAAGTGTAATCATGAAGTATTTGTCTTTATGTGATGGACTCAATTCATTTTCTTGGTTCTACCTTTGAGTTTATCCTTCTTTGGAATGATCAGGGTAATTTTTTTTCTTAAATACAAAATTGATCATATTACTGAACTGTCACTCAATGGACTTCTGGTTAAGAAGATTAAAGACAATTTTATTTTATTACTTTATAGTGACATTCACCAAAGTAACAAAAATGTCATAAGTAAGAAGATAAATCAAGTTATTTTCATTTTAATCAGCAAAATACTCCTTGAGGTTAAAATCACAGAGTACACTTTCTCTTTGCCATTTAGTGTAATAATAGACCCTTTGAGCAACAGTTGAGTTCTCTTGTTCTAGCTTTTTTGTTATTAGTTGAAGAAGTTTGATAACTTATTTTCTGCCTCTGTCTCATTGTTCATCTGTAAAATGTTAATACTTTGGGAAGATCCATAGCTCTGTTCAAGATGAATACTTTTGGCTTCATTTCTGCCTTGAGTTTTATTAGAGAGAAATAAGCATAAAGGGAGTGAAAAAGAGTAAATCAGAAAAAAATCTGAATGTAGACTAAAGCAAGAAAGCAGATAAATTTGGAGAAGTAACAAAAATAACAGATAACAGGGCAGATAATAAAAACAGGTATCTGTGACCTTGAGCTATATTAGTTCTATCCCTGAGCATTTTTTCTTTAGTTCAAAACAAAAACTTTTCTTTACCTAGAAAAAGGAAGGTGATGATTGGGTTTTGGGGAATGCAAGGGGAGATAGAGAGACAGGGCCCAAAGGGAAATTTTACCTATTAACTTGAATACTAAAGCCATCATTGCACTTAAAATCTTTGCAGCATTCATCAAATTGAATTTTTAAAACTCAACAAACCTCACAACTTCCGAACTCTTCCACAAAAATGTAATTCTCTCTTCACTCTCCTTTCCCCCAACTATCTTGATTCTGTCTGCTCCCCAGAAGCTCTCATTTGTTCTCCTGACATCTTTTTTTGTTGTTCTTTTAAACATTTTCCCCAGAGGAGAAATGAAGGACACACACAATCTTTGAAGCATCCAGTTTAGGGTTATTGATTCTATTTTTTTTTGTAAGTCATACTTCCTGCTGCTTGTCTCTGCTTAGCCAGCACTGACTTTTACGTATGAGAACAGACTGAAATAAATAAGCGAAATATTGTCTTTCAAAGAATCATAAATAGAATGGTAGACCTGGAAAGGCTTTTACTATACCCTCCAGTACAAACTCCTTCCTTTCTTAGATGGATACATTGAGTCAGGATGGGTGAAGAAACGTGCCTAGGGTCAAGCATATTGTATAGCCTGAGTTAGATAGAATATTTCAAATGCTATGACCCTAATACAGAGTATGTCATTCCACAGTGAAAAGTTCTCACTGTAGCTATACTATGTACCCTTGATTCCTCTCTGCTACATGCAGGCTGCACTATACCCAGCCTCACATTCTAAAAGAGAATCTTCTACTAGGAGATGTTTAAGGAGCCCATAATAAAGAAACTTAGTATGTGAAAATTGTTGATACCTGCGTCTGCTGGGTATTATGTATGTACAGAGCTTCTTTTCTTATTTTGTCTGTGATTGTGAAGTAGAAACTCACCTTCCTGATAACATTTTTGTGCTCATGTACACAGACCTGTTCTCACATTCAAGCAAAAATTACATTAAATTAAATTCTAACCTACTTTTCCAGACTATACATGTAGTTTGAATTTTGGTGAATGACTAAAAAAACCTTAGAAGATTTGATTTGTGATTGGTTACCAATGATCACTTCTGACTTTATTTCCACTGAAGAACAATTAAAATTCATCAGGCAATTTTGCTTTTTATTCCTTTTAACATACCAAGTTTATTTTTCATTCACTTTTAAAATGACAGTAAAGAATTTGGGAGTTTTATGCAGAAATAAATTGCTAGGTTCTCACCTTTGGTGAGTCCTTACATTTATATCTTATCTTTCACATCTTTCAAACTGTGAAAACAGAAATCCAAGACCTCCAGAATTTGGTAGAGAGTCTAAGATTACAATTAAACTTTGAAGTTTACTTATTTCCCCCAAATAATATTTTATTACATTTTGGGGTTTTGTGGGTTCCTTGGCCTTGTACCAGATATTTTAAAATATCTGCTTCATATATGGTTTGTTTCTAGTTCTATTTGTATTTTGGTTCTAAATATTTATTACACCCTGCTAGGGAAAATAGGATTATTACTGTCATTTCCACTGAGGAGAATATAACCAACTGCCAAAAAAAAATCAAATTAAAATAGAAATAAAATAATCAAGCAATCTATACCAGGGTTAAACTATAACAGTGCTTAATACTGCACTGCACTGGCTGGGTGGCTCAGTTGGTTGGAACATCATCCTGTAAACCAAAAGCATTGTGGGTTTGATCTCCTGTTATGCTGCATACAGGAGGCAACCGATGGATGTTTCTCTCCCATGTTGATGTTTCTCTGTTTTTTTTCTCTCTCCCCCTTCCTCTCTCTCTAAAATCAATAAACATCATTGAGGAGAATTAATAAAGAAGAAATACTGTAGCAAAGTTCAGTAGGCTATGCATGCAAAGCATACATTTAGATTAAGACATAAATGCATGTGCATATGTACACATACATACATACTTACAACAGCTATTTCATTCTAGAAGTGGCAAAGGAATTCTAGCACTGTTTGAACTCAGTGGTAATTATATAATTTTTTCAAGAATTATGACAATATATAGGACAATAAAATAAAGTAACTCATTTGAGGAGATTTTAGATTCTTGGAAAAATTAACCCATAATTATATGATTTAGGGATATCTGCAGGCCTTTGCATAGTTGCCAAAGAAATGAAAGAGAATGAATGTATATTATATATAATATATAATAATATATAATGTAATATTATATATATTCTGCTTATATTGTATATGTATAATGTAAGAAGAAGTTAATTGGAGGGATATGAGGGATATAGCATTTGGCAATTGGAGGGATATGAGGGGTATAGCATTTGGCAATCTATTATTCTTGCCTTTTTTTCCTGCTTTTGCAAGTCATTGATAAATTTCTGCCTACAGCTGACTGCATTTCAGGGCAAAGTTAATGGTTTTGGTTTTAAATATCCAGGTCTTATTTTACTGTAAAATTTACAGACAGGCAATGGTTTTACAATCCAATTCATTATATTTCTCTTATTATTAAATACAGTGTTCTTCTGCCACAGTGTTGAGACTTTCAAGCTCACTACTCACAATTTTCTTAAAAATTTCCTATTATTTAACTGCAGACTTTATTTTCTAGTAAACACACAAATCTCTACTTTTAAAGGATTTTTTAATGAAATTGAAAGGTCCATATATACTTCCATTTTCTTTGTGATACTGGAATTTACATTGGAAAGGATACCTCCCATTTTACCCACAGATAAAAAATGTCTCTCTCCAAAGCTACATGCTTTACTAGATTTATCTTCAGGTATTAGTGGATTCTTTGCATTTGACACCATTATTAAATTAGTTCATCATATTTCTATTCATTATTATTTTTTATTAGTTATATATTTAGGACACAAAGTTACACAATAAACATACTACCTGTGGTTTATTGCTGAAAATGGATAATTGCAATGAAAGGGTGTATATGCTATGCTCTACTAAATATATGGTAAGTGTAACACGATTGCAAAGGTGTGCTTTACAGAGAGACAGTTTTCAAAGCTATGAACATGTTTGGAGCAGAACAAACAGCATGCTATAAGTGCTAGGGAGAAAAAAAAAGCATGTTAAATTGAGGTGTAATAAGTTAAGTAGCACTACTTAGTTAGGAGAGATAAATAAAACTGAATCTAAAATAACTTCTGTTCACATTGTCTGTGCTGTGAATAATATTGGCAGTGAGTACCCTAACCTTATTTCAGTTATTTTTCTTTTTATTAAATTTTTATGTGTGGCATTGGTTAATAAGATTATATAGAATTCAAGTGTACATTTCTACAAGAAATGAACTTCATACTGTACTGTGTGCCCACCACCTAAAGTCAAATCATCTTCTATCACCATATATTTGACCCCCTTATTCTTTATTACCTATCACCCTCACTTCTTCTGATAATAACCATACTGTTGTCTGTGTGAGTTCTCTTACTCTTGCCCATAACTCACTGTGTGTTTTCAATGGAAATAAAGCTCTTAAATTTGTTTCTGTTTTCTGTTTTTTTTAAAGAGTTGATCAAAGAAAAAATGATTTCTATAATTTATACCTGAAACATGTGCTTGGCAGAAAATCTTTTCATAACAGATGTGCTATATAAAGAATATCAGGATGCACTGAAATCATTCATATCCTTCCTTTTATCACACAATTGCTCAGTTAATCATATACATTTTAAACATGTAAAGAAAAGAGAACAGATGGTAAAGGCTTAGTTAAAAAAGATTAGTCCATAAAAATAACTGTGTTCATCATAATTTTGATTTCCTTGCTCAAATTATTTTGTTCTATGGATCAGGAAAATGATGCTACTAATGAAGAAAAGGAAAATTCAAGACTACAGTTCTAATATCAAAGTCATTTATGCATCACAGCAAACGACACATTTCTGCTATTGCCACTGAAGAACAAACAGAAATCAATTGTACACAGTGAACTAGAATTTCCTTGGAAGAAGGCAGTAAACTTCTGGGTTAAGAAGACAACTATTTGGAATCTTAGAATCTTTTATAATCTATATATTATAGAAATCAAATTATACACACAATAAGCCCTTATTAATTTCTATTATGTGTAGGTCATATGCTTAGAAGAGGAAATCTACCCCTCTCTAAAATATATATATATCCTACCAGAAAAAAATTGAGCTTTGTTGGCCATGGTTTTCTAAATTATTAAAGCATACTTGTATTCATCTATTTGCTCATTCAGAGACCTAGTGCCTTTTATTACTTCTTTCTTACTATACGGCCCATGGATTCAATTTTCAAGTCACACAAGTTTTTCCCAAAGTAGCTCCCTAACCTATCTCCTTGAATACTATCTTACCAACTTATAAATCAATTCTCCTCAAAGCTTCTCAAAATGTCTAGGGTGTCTTTTTAAAATAATCAGATTTTACAATTTCTATGGTTAGAACTTTTCAATCCCCTGCTAATTGCCTTAGGAAAAAAAGTCTCACTAATTCCTACATGTTTCAGCATCTGCCTTATACTATAGCTACTTCTGGTATTCTAGGTCCAGCTCACCAGTGGTATAGAATAAAGATTATTGCAAAGACTGTCAAAATAAAAGTTAATGGAACTCTTTAAAGTCAGTTACTGTGGGTGTTACATGGGATCATTAACAATAACTATTGTATAGGGCAGTTGCAGGGATTCCATAAAACGCTCTCGTTTTTTTGTGGTAGATCATTCTTTTTTAAATCTTAGCTTTATGAAGGTATCATTGATAAAGTGTAAAGTTGTAAGATTTTCTAAAATCACCATTGCAATTATTGTGATTTCATATATTGCATACATTGTGAAAGGATCCTTCCCCCACAACTAATTATCTCATATGATAAAACATCCCTAATAGTAATCTATATATTTGGTCTTTTAATAATAGGAGGGTCATTTGTTCTTTTGACCTCACTCCCAAAGACCATCCCCTCCCCATTGTCCTTCTCCATGGGTCCTTTATACATGCTCCTTAGTGACTCTTCTCCTTTCCCCTGTTATCTCCCTCCTCCCTCTTCCCTAAGGTCACTGTCAGTTTGTTTTTTATTTTCATGTCTCTGGTTATATTTTGCTTGCTTGTTTGTTTTGTTGATTAGGTTCCACAACAGGTGAGATCAGCTGGTATTAGTCTTTTAGAAAGAACCTGTGTGTTTTATAGCAGGACCATCAGGGTGTCTTGTCTCAAAGGGTCTCAGGCTATTCAGTGGACGAGACATGGAGACTTTCCTTCTTCTCTGGACAGCCCATCCATTTTTCTGGCCCCTGACCCAGTCTCCTACTTGGACCCACACAGAATCTGCTGCCTTGGCTATTGGGAAAATAGACTTTTCCTGGCTAGTCCCGCTGTTTGTATCTTCAGCCTCGCTTGCTGTCAGAAGGTCCTCCCTCTGGCATCCAACTGCTGGAAAGCTTCCGGGACCCACTGTGCCAACTCTGGGTGTGCTTTTCATACAATACATAAATGTCACCTTTATAAATGCAATTAAATAGTCGAATTATATGATTTTCTACACTAAGATGGTGTATCTTTACTTGCTATTAAATAGACATCACCATATTATTTAATATTCCTGGTAACAATATGTTTTTTACCAAGTAGAAAAGAAATTAAGACATTCCTAAAGCAGAAATTGGATGAGTTACACAATCAGTCCAAGAAATCAGACATTTGTCAATCCTACCTTATTTTTCTTTAATAGCAAATTTAAACCTCAGTTGACTAAGCTCCTCTTCACCAGTTCTGCCATTTTTTTAAAATTATTTTTTTATTGATTATGCCATTACAGTTGTTCTATTCCCTCCCTTCATTCCCCTCCACCCTACCTCCCCATCCCCATTACCCCCCCCTTTAGTTTATGACCATGTGTCTCAAGTTCTTTAGATTCTATATTAGTTCTGCCATTTTAAGAATACAAGCCGAGTATGAAACAGGTCATACCTAAACAGACCTAGCCATCTTAATTCCCTTCCCAAAATGAGGAGCTGTAGTTTATCTTCACAGTTAAATTGATTCCCGTTCAACACCCTAGTACTGTGTTCCTGTGATGTAATCTGATTTGCAGCATCTCTCTCCTACCTTCCCATACCTCCATCATGCAATTAGTGTTCTTAAAGTGAGGTATCTTACTTCATAGTTTTGTTTGGGCCCTCACTCTCTGTTTTTGATAATAGTGACTTATGAAACAGACTCGTTACCTAGACTCAGCTCAACACTATTATTCAATTTTCCCTGAAAAATGTGGGAGTTCTATCCTTAAACTCAAGTCCACGTCCTGTTCCATTAAATATCCAGGTGTCACACATTTGACAGTTGCAACATGATAAATTTAGACTTTCAACTCTAAATTTATAGAGATATATGTAATCTTTAAAGAACTCCCAAACACACATTTTTTTATAAAGCTAATCTCTTCCATGTGATCTTCTAGCACAGACACTGTAATAGAACTAAATATTATATGATTCCGTGATGACTTGGGGACATAAGCAAGACACTTAACTGTTAGGATGTCAATGGAACCAGCTCTTTAATTCAATATTTGCTAAAGTGTCACTTGCTTGGGAAAAAGGCTATTCTTGTTGCCATAAGGGTGTCACGGTGGCACCCTTATGTGAGATGTTTTTTGGGAAAACATCTTATGATCAAATTTCAGGCATTGTTTTAGAATGTTTTCAGTGCTTATACCATTCTCCTCACTGTGCTAAGTCCCTACACTCAATGATCCATTCAGGGGGCCAAGCTAAGTTTATATATAATTAATTTTAATATAGAATAATAGGTTTTATGCTAGAAATTTTAATCATGTAGAGTAACAGAAAAAATTATAAATTCTATCTTAGAAATTGTAAGAATTGTCAAAATTTCTTCCAGGTGAATGTGACATTTATATAATTTAAGATGTGCAGAAGGCAGATATGTGTGAGGACAGGGAAACACAGGAAAACATGTACTTCTTTCTCCCAGGAATTTTAATATATTTTCACCACTCTCTAAATATAGTTATTTCTATTTCAAATGTCCATAGGCCACAGATGTGGAACTATAATATTTCTTTTTTTTAAATCATATCTATTTTTATTAAATTTATTGGGGTGACATTGGTTAATAAGATTATATAGGTTTCAAGTGTACATTTCTATGCTACATGATCTATTGTGACTGGCTTATTTCATGAAGCACAATTTTCTCAAGGTTCATCTATGTTGTAAATATGTCAGAATTTCTTTCATTTTAAAGGTTCAATAATATTCTATTATATGTAATATATATTAACATATTGCATTATTATATATTTTATATTTGCATATATGAATGATAAATAAATTGCTATTATATACCCACACACACACATACACACTGCAATTTGTTTATCTATTCATCCCTTAATGGTGATGAATACATAGGTGCTTTGATTTTTTGGCTATTCTAAATAAGGCTGCAATGAACATGGGTGTACAAGTATCCCTTCAAGACCTGATTTCAATTCTTTATGACACATATTCAGAAATGGAATTGTTGGACCATATGTTAATTCTATTTTTAATTTTTTAAGAAATCATCATATTGTTTTTTCATAGTGGCTACATACTTTTACATTCTGGATAATAGTGTACAAGCATTTTAAATTCTCTCAAAATCCTCACCATGACTTTTTTATTTTATTTTATTTTATTTTATTATTTTATTTTTATAGGAACCAAACTGATATGTGTGAGGTAGTATCTCATTGTAGCTTCAATTTTCATTTATCTGACAATAAGTGATGCTGAACATCTTTTAATTTGCAAACTGCCCATTTATACAGGGTGAGACAAAAGTAGATTTACAGTTGATGTATGGAAAACAATATGATAATTACTAATTAAATTACTAAATAGTATAAGAATAAACTCTCAGCTGTACTCACAACTGTAAATCTTTTGCCTCACCCTATATAGCTTCTTTGAAGAAATCAGGTTGGTTTTGTGTTTTGCATTTTGCAAATATTTCCTTCCATTCTGTGGCTTGTCTTTTAACTTTATTGATAGTGTTCATTCATGTGCAAGAGTTTTAAGTTTCAGTATAGTCAAATTTATGTATTTTTTTGTTATTGTTGCCTACACTTTTGATGTCTTATTCAACAAATCATTACCAAATCCAATGTCATGGTATCCTCCTATGTTTTCACTGAGCTCTTATCCTCTTATCTATTACATTTAAATTTTGATCCATTTTCAGTTAATTTTTATATATGATGTAAAGTATGGGTCTTACTTCATTCTATTGTATGAGATATCCAGTTTTCTGTTCTATTCCATTAATTTATATATCTGTCATTATTCTGTAACTTTCCATGCTGTTTGGAGTAGTGCAGCTTTGTAGTAAGTTTTGAAATCAGTAAGTGTACAATTTGTTCTTTTCCCCCAAAGTTGTTTTGGCTATTTGTGATGTCATATGGTCTGGATATTTTCATGACACCTCCCTCACTTATTGTATTGAAACCTAAGGCCCAGTGTAATTCTATTAAGAGGTGGGTCTTTAGGAGGCAGTCAGGTCATGAAGGTGGAGCTCTTATGAGTAAGATTTAATGCTCTTATATGAAAGACTCAGCAGAATTCCCAAGGGCTCTGCATCTTGTGAAAACACAGAAAAATAGCTATCCGGATTTGCAGGTCCCAATTCAGACCTAGTCCTAGTGACTCAGAATTTGCACTTTAGTGAAATTCTCCCAGAGTTTGTTTTCTTTAAAAAAATTTTTTAATGTACTACCCTGGGACAATTTTCTAATCATCTCTACTTTTTAAAAAAAAAGAGTTTATGTATTTATTTTTAGAAAGAGGGGGAGTGAGGGAGAAAGAGGAGAGAAACATCAAAGTGTGGTTGCCTCTTGTGCATCCCCAACTGGGGACCTGGCCCACAACCCAGGCATGTGCCCTGAAGGGAATCGAATGAGCGACCCTTTGATTTGCAGGCCGGCACTCAATCTACTGAACTACCCCAACCAGGGCAATCATTTCTACTTTTAATAAATATATATATATCACATAATTCCCTCTTCCCCAGCTCAACTCAAATTTTGATCAAATGACCTTATTGTCATAATTTCACTGAGAACCATTGCTGTAAATGTTCCACTTTGGGTTTCACAGGTTCTTTGTCCTCAGAAAATTTAAGAGACATTTTATTGGTCTAAGTGTTTTTCTTTTAGTTCAGTTTTGACACATTCTTAACTTGACTTGAAAGTCTCTAACTTGTTCAAAAATTACTGCTCCAATGAAATGTATGGACTTGGAGATTATACTTAGCTGAATTCATTCTCTGAACCTGCTATTTACCATCTGTGTGAGGTTGGAAGGTTATTTAATTGACCTAGAACTCCTTTTAATTGAACTGTGGTGAAGACTTACATGGCAAAGCCTACGTGAAACCCACATACGGTGCTGTGCTTGAAGTGAATCAATACATTTCAGCTACCAATTCATACTTCTAGTTGCCTTCCTTAAGCAGAGAAAGTATAACTCTTGTGACAGTCTGCCGATTCTCCTATTCAATCCCTCTTTTCTTCTAGATAAAATCTGTGATTTTATGTGAGTGTGTAGTTACCTAGAAAAAAGACTATTTCCAAGTTTTCTTGAATGTGGTCGTGTGGAAAAATGGAAGCATTTTATGTAATAGGTAGGTAGTTACGTATAAGCAAATAGTGTTGCTCTCCTTTACACCCTTTCCTTTCCTCTTTCCTGCTGTTTAGAGTATGGATATATTAACTGGAACTAAAGTGTGTTTCTTGAATCACAAGCTGCAATATCCTTGATGAGAATCACAGAATAACGAGATAAAAGAAATTGAATTTTAGACATTATTGGCTTTTATATCAACCTTGGGCTACTTGTCTGACTTTAAATTAAAAATCAACTTTTATATTGATTAAGCTGTTAATATTTTATACCTTTGGCTATTCAGAGTTAAAATTGGTCTTAAGTAATACAAACACTTGAACAAAAGAAGAATGCGTACAAGAATGACTATGATGATAAATAGGACAAGAAAATACTGTTTCATTTCACAGTTCAACCTTCTAGTTGAAGGACAATATACTTAAGCATTATGCTCATCCATATACTCTTTTTAATACAAAATAATAATAATAACAATAAATATTTTATATAAATGTTGTGAGACTTAAATGAGATAAATCACATGCAGTGCCTCCAATAGGAGTCAGTAAATTAAGGCTTGCAGACATTATATTATATGATCTGCAGGTCATATACCCTGCTTTCTGTTTCTGTAAATAAAGTTTGTACGTTCTTAATTATAGTTGACATACAATATGATATAAGTTTCAGGTGAACAACCCCATTATTGATATCACCCCAATAAATCTAGTACCCATCTGACACCATATTTAGTTGTTACAATGCTATTAATTATAGTATTTCCTGTGCTGTACTTTTCATCCCTGTGACTGTTCTGTAACTGCCTATTTGTACTTCTAAATCCCTTCACTTTTTCACCCACCTCTCCTGTAAGTAAACTTGAATTGGAATACAGCCACAGCATTTGTTTACGTATGGTCTTAGCTGCTTCATGATAGAATGACAGAGTTGCATAGTTGTAACAGATACCTTATGGCCCATAGAACCTGAAATATTCGTTACTTGGCCCTTTCCTGAAAAACTTTGCAGGCCTCTGATTTAGAATGCAGAAACTAATCATTTGCATTTTTTTCTCTATGAAATCCCTGTACTTAAGTGTTGTCTTGTGTGTAAAGGGATTGTATCACCAGTCAAACCTTAATCATGCATATTGTTAGAGATGGTTTTTTAAGTGGTGGGAATCCAATTTTACTAATCCAGCAGTGTTTATCTACCTAATCCCTTTGAGGCTTGAGATACAGAGGTACTAAAGGCTGATATAGATAACAGCTCTAGTCTGTAGCCTCAGAACAACAGAATAACAGATTGGTCAATACCAGATGAAGCACATGATCCATTAATTTCTATTATGGGTTAAAATGTAGACTATCTATAAACTCTTTTCCTAGCAATGTAAGATTCTTCTCTTCATGGAATAAAATCCACTAACCTTCACATATTAGAAGGCCACCAGGCATAATCAATCGATTTAAACCCAATTGAGCTAACCTACCTCCAGCCCTAAAAATCAATGATTCCAATGAAATAAGTATCCTGCAACAATAACATAAGGAAATGTTAAAGATTTAGCATCTTCTTATACAGCTAACACAGAATTTGATTTGAAAGTGTCTTATTTGCCCCTATTAGAAACCACTCTTGTGCCTTTCATGTATCTTGCTCTGGTTCTGATTGTAAAACTTTGCAGGCTGATTAACTAAAGTGAGTCTACCAGCCATTCCAATATCACTTTAAAACAAGCATCAGGCTTGTTGCTCTTAGAAATACTCCCAGGCCGTTTAGCATTTCCCAGTTTGAGTTTGAGGCCTAAATTTGAGGCTTAGCTCTTTCATGGACCTTTGCCCCCTCCTCAACTGAAGATACCTATTACATGGTTAAATTAATCCCATTCACGTTCCCAAAGGATTCAGAATTGTTACTGCTTTTATCATAACAGAATTTTCAGTGCAGCTTTTTGTACAAGTCACTTCTCTTATGAACGAGATTGAGAAAACATTCAATTTAATTTTCTTCGAAAAACATTTGTTTTGCACAACAATATGGAAATATTCTGTCACTTTGAGATGCAAGTTTAAATGACTTTTGGTTCCTCCTCTCAGACAGCTAAAACAGTAATATTGTTGATACACAGACATGCACATACATATTTAGAGGTGGTGAAATGTAGCAAAGAGCCTTTTGTGGAAAGACCTTAATCTGCAGTCAGTTTATCAGAGTTCAAATACCCGTTTTACAATTGCTTGTGCTGTGTATGATATTGAGTAAGCCTTTTATGTGCCACTTTTATCTGTAAAACAACAAATGATTACATTTACTTTTTTAGTTAGGATTAAGTATGATGGCATAAACTAGGGGTTTGACCCTTGGTTGGCCTCTGATTGATGTTGGTTCACTTCTCTACTTCGAATGTACCTTGAGATGTGGAACAAAAGGGTGATTCTAAGGAGGAAAATGTCAATAAAAATACAGAAACCAATTTTAAAAAATAGTTATGGTTTATACAGGGAGAAACAGGCCATTCCTGGAAGCCAGAGAGTGTGGAGTCAAAGGTCTTGAAAAAGCAGGGCAAGTGGAAAGGGTTAATGGAAATGAAACTACTGTATAATGAAATATTTTATATTACTATGATTAGAATAATTAATGAACAGTAATCCCTCAATTAATATCTACTGAATGAATGTTGTGTGACTTTCGACATATGTATGTTTACCTAGTTCTATGGGTCCCTTCGTAGTAATGAGATGGCAAGAAGTTCCTATTCTTTGCAAAATATAAGTTAGTGAAATGATGTGGCAACTTACTGAATGTCAGTCTATTTAAATGCTATGTAGGTTACTCTACTTCCTCAAAGTGACTGATTTAAATTTCAATGGCATAATAGAAACTCAGCAATAAACACACATACGCACACACCCCATGTAGCAATGTTCTTCAAAGAAAGAAAAAATACATTTCTGATACTGATAAAGTCTTGTCCTTTTCTGCCCCTTTTTAAAATTTAAATATTTACTTTCCCAAATAAGTGTATGCCACCCAGTGTGGCAGTCACAGTAGAAACAAACGTCACTTATATTTCCAACTAAATCCTGGAGTGATGAAGAGGGCTGCATTAGGAAATAGGGAAGCATAGGAGAGTTCCTTACGTAGGAAGAAAGGGAGAGAGTAAAAATTCGATGACATTTCCAGGTTAGAAATCTCCCTTCACCATCTTAAAAAGGGTTATAGGTCTACATATGCTGTTTTTTCTCATTGGTTATTTTTCTAATCATAAAATATTAAAATAATTTTAAAAGTAAAGAATACATATGCTTGTTTTGATGGGACCAAAGAAGAGAGAGAAGATTGGAGGTTTGTTTGGCCCTCTACAGCCAGGTGTGAAGGGAAGAGGACCTGCAGGCGTGCAGTCTGAGGGGAGGCAGCCTACGCTGGCATTGTAAAACACAGGTGCAGGCAACGGCTTCTGGGAGAAGGTGACGTGGACCTGAGTGATAAGAAAATAAACCTACAGAATCTCCAATGCACCTATTTTTTAAAGCTAATTTTTAATCTTATCGTAATGTAGTAAAAAGAGAGAGTGGACTCAGTGGAAGGAATGCCGTATTAGTGGAAGGGTCTGAATTGGTTCTTTTCCTCTGTTCCAGCCAGATGACTTGGAGCAAACCATTTCCCATTTTCTGGTAGCATTGGATTAAATGATTTTCAAGAGTTGTTCCTGCTCTAAAAATACTTTGATGCTAGAAAATGGTTACTGTAATCCACTGAAATAAAAACTAACAAAATCTCTATTAAGATGCAGACAGGATGCAGCATTTGAAGACAGTTTCAAACGATTTTTATTCTGCTGAGGCGACTAATGAGCAGGGAAATGACCAATTGTGAGCAACAGATGGAAAACAGGGGGGTGAAATCTGAAAAAGTTTATCACCTAGATAATCAGTCCCTGAATAATTCAGTGTTGGCTGAATTTCCTTTTCTCATTGCCTAAACTTTCAGCAAAACTCACTGATGTTCCTCCTGTGACTCTGCAAGGTCACTTTTATCAGAACAAACACTCTTCCAAAATGGTCCGATACCAAGTAAGAAGGGAACAGTGAAGGAGCATTTTCCACTTGCCATTCATTAGTGATTTTGCATCCAGCTAGGTTTCTCTCTGCCTCCTTCTTTCAGAAAGGGTACCATGCAATCCATCCCCACACCAGTCCCTCAGTTCAAGTCGTGTCCTGTCCCCTAGAATTGGGCTGCAATGTCCTATTCCTTCACTCTGATTCCAGTCTTCCTTGCCATTGATCATGCTAGCTCCAAGAAAACTCCTCTAAAATGCAAACCTCTGTTCAGGCTTTTTGCTTCTTCCTGATTCAGTTTTGGAACATCACATTTTTTCTAGAAATTTGTCCATGTCACCCAGGTTTTCAAAATTCTTGTTATATAGTTGTTTGTAGTAATTTCTTACACTCCTTTGTATTTCTGTGGTCTCAGTTATAATCTCTCCTCTTTCATTTTTGATTTTATTCATTCGGGTCCCTTCTCTCTCTCTCTTTCTTGATGAGTCTGGTTAAAGGCTTGTCGATACTGTTGATCTTTTCAAGCAAGCAGCTCCTGGATTTATGGACCCTTAGAATTGTTCTTTTAGTCTCTGTGTCATTTAATTCTGCTCTGATCTTGGTTATTTCCCTCCTTCTACTCGCTCTGACTTTGTTGTTATTCCTCCAGTTCCTGCAGATGTAGAGTTAGGTTGTTTATTCGAAATGTTTCTATCATTTTTAGATAGGCCCGTATGGCTATGAACTTCCCTCTCAGGACTGCCTTGGCTGTATTCCATAAATTTTTGAGATGTCATGGGAACACTTTGTAGAGTATATGATTATCCAACTACTACTCTGTATACCTGAAACTAATATAAAATAATATTAAGTGTAAACTGTAATTAAAAAATAAAATAAAAAATAAGAAAGTTGAAAGAAAAATAAAAGCAAATCTCTTTAAAATGCCCAATATATCTCTTTATAGAAAGTGATATACTCCAAAATATGTATTATTACTTTAGGCCTTTCTATAGCATTTAAGTATATTTATTATTAATTGCATGTTTTTATTCCAATAAGAAAATACTCTAGTCTGCTTACATTCAAAATTTATCCTGTGTCTTTTATACAGATATATAGATATAGAAAAAAGAAATATTGAGTGGACACTGTAAGGAAATTTATTCATTTAACTAATTTCATACTTAGAGCACAGTGGATGAAAATAAATAGAAACTCAGATTCCAAACATTGAAATATCCAAATAGATTTGTTAAATAAATTTTCATTTTAGCCCAGAAGTATGAAAGCAAAGAAACATACACCGATGGTTAACACAAATTTTGAAAAATGCTGCCTTCTTGGAAAGGCATATATACATATATCCACACATATACATACATACATACACATACACACACACGGTGACTCTCATGTCTGATTGAGATCACCCAGGACTTAAAAATCTGGTTTGGCTTTTCGTATGTTACTTGAGCTGACAAGGCTGCGAAGCACTGCCAAACCTTCGAGTTCCAACAACCTGATATACAGTAATTTTTCCTCTACCTGGCTGACATTGTATTAACAGGGGAAAAGCTTTATATTTCCCTTCCAATTCAGGTAACTTTATAGTATTGCTTTATTTGATTCTCTTTGTAACTGTTCAAATACCATTATTTTCATTGATGAAGGAGAGAATATCACTTTATTGCATTTAAAGCTATGGATCTATGCTCACACAATACTATATCCATTCTTCAGTAGAAAGAGAGCAGTACGTTTTAGATATGTAGAGGAAGCTGACAATATCTAAAGCTAAGAAGTGTCATTAAAATGCCCATACATGTAAATATAACCAAGTAATATATAGTGAAATGAAAAGAAATAAAAAGCAGTTTTACTACCCCACTGCTTGAACTCAGGTCCTTAGCAATTTGTACCTGCCTATATAACTGTCATCCCTCAAGCTCATTGTTATTAAACTTGAATTCATGGCTGGGCCTGGGTCTCACTGAATGTCACATACCCACTGCATACATCGGTACCTGGCTGGTAATGAATATTCTATAAGTGTTTATGTAATGAATTCTGAATTAGTTCCCGAGGGCTGCCATAACATAGTACCACAAACTTGGTGGCTTGCAGCACCTAAAACGTATTTCCTCACACTTTTGCAGCCAGAAGCTGGAAATCAAGATGTCATAGGTTTTATTCCTTAGGAGGCACCGAGGGACAATCACTTCTGTGTGCCTTCTTGTTGTACTGACTTCCAGCAATTGGCTTTCTTTGGCTTGCAGACACATCACTCTAGTCTCCACTACGTCTCTGTATATGCCCTGTCTTGTCTCTCTCATAAAAATGCTCTCATGTACAACAGCATGGATGGAATTGGAGTGAGCATTATGCTAAGTGAAATAAGCCAGGTGGTGAAAGACAAACACCATATAATCTCACCTATAAGTGGAACCTAATCAACAAAATAAACAAGCAAACAGAATACAACTAGAGGCATTGATACAAGAGGCAAAGAAACATCAATGTGATGGTTGCTCCCTACTGGGGACCCGGTCCACAAGCCAAGCATGTGCCCTGACTAGGAATTGAACCCGAGACCCTTTGGTTCGCAGTCTGGTGCTCAATCCACTGAGTCACACCAGCCAGGGCAAGTTTTTTGGTTTTAATTAATGGATCCAATTCAGTTGAGTTATTCAATTTATGTTTGTGCAATTGTTCACAATTTTCTCCAACTATCCTGTGGTTTTCAGGTTCTTTACTGATATCTCCTATTTCATCCATGTTTTGGTAACTTGTCTCCTCCCTTTTTTTTAACCATGTTGCTAAAAGTTTGTAAATTTCATAGTTTTTTTAAAAGAAGTTGCTCTTTCCTTTTGTAATTTTCTCAGTGGCTTTACAATTTTTAGTGTCATCTATTCCTACTCTTATCTTTATTGTTTCCTTTCTTTTGCTTGCTGTGGGCTTACCTTTCTCTTTTTTTTCTAGGTTCTTTAGATGAGAACTTAGACTATTGATTTGGAAATTTTTCTTTTTTCAAACTATGTATTTTATGCTATAATTTTCCCTCTCATGATTCCACAAATTTTGTACTTTCCCTTTTATTCACAGTTCAGTGTATTTCTTTATTTCCTTGAAGACTACCTTTCTGATTCATGGGATATCTAGGAGTGTATCATTTTGTTCCTGTTTGGAGATGATCACATTATATTTGTGCCGATTTCTAGTTGGAGTCTTTTGTGGTCATAGGACACATTCTGTATGATTTCAATTATTTTGGATTTGTTTTGATTTGTCTTATGACCTAGGGCATGGTCTATTTTGGTAAATGTTCATTGGATACCTCGCCCCACTTTAGTCCACAGCCTCCATCATATTATATTCAGGGGCAAAGAGAACCCTAAAAATCTTCTTTATAAATATTTAGCTATCATATTAAGCAGATAACGTCAACTTGTCCTACCCTCCAGAAACATAATTCAGAAAAAAATAAAGTGAATTTTTTATTCACTGTGTTTATATATTTTTACATGTATATGTATAGGAATGTTACGCATATGTAATATTATCCGACCTCTGGAAGGTATTATCAAATTAATTTCTGAAATCTCTTATAGGATTTCATAAATGAGACATTTTTAACTGACTTAATAATAAATAAGTACTTATATAAATAGTCCTGAAACTCCTAGAAATATAAAAATTAACCCAGACTTTTTTCAAGTACTCATAATTTATGTCAGTCTCTGGCAAATAGACTAATTTAATGTTGTTGGTTTAATAAAAGCACATGGCTTGCAGATGTTTGCTTTCTCCTCATATCCTCACAGAGACACAGACAGGAAGCTAAGAGAGTGAGTGTGTGTGAACGCCAAGGAGTCCTGTTATAAGGGCACTAACCTCCTTCATGAGAGCTCTACCCTCATGACTTAGGTACCTCCCAAAGGCACCACTTCCTAATCCTGTCACTTTGTGGGTTAGCATTTTAAAATATGAAGCTGGAGAGTGGCACAAACATTCCATCAGTAACTGTTCTCAAGACCAAATATAGCTTCAGGGACTGTACCATTCTTACTAACTCTGCTGTTGCCATTTGTTTCAAATAAATTATGACAACACCCTAAAAGTTCACAGTGATGGGATGGCATGCAGATAAGCATATATTGCCTTGGGCTGTGCGGAAGTGCATAGAATATGCTATCGCTTCCCACCCAGGCTCCCTAAGGACATACCATTGTGAGGGCGCAGTTGGTCCCATTTCCAACTATGAGCATGTGCATCTGTTTCACTGAAAGATTTCTGTGTCAGCTAAACCTGAGACACCTGTGTGCTTGGAAACCAGCAACACTGAAAATGTAACACCTTCTGTGAACAATACTCACTGATATCTAATGAGGATTGAGGTATATATACCCAAGTTTCTTGCCCCTAGGTGAAATACGGAGTTGGTCGAAAAGTTGGTTTATTTTTTCTGTAAGATGACTCTAGTAGGGCTTAGCTGTCTAACTTCATTTGAGACAATTTTGTTAGATTGTTTGGTGATAGCTGTCATATCAGCATGCATTTAAAAACATCAAAATTGAATGAATTTTTGTATAGCCATTTTAATATTGAAGATGGAAGAAAATACACAACATTTTAGCATATTATGCCTTATTATTTCAAGAAAAATAAAAATGCAACTGAAATGCAAAACAAGATTTTTGCAGTGTGTGGGAAAGATGCTATGACCTATGAACACATCAAAAGTGGATTGTGAAATCTCACAGAGATTTCTCACTGGACGGTGCTCCATAGTTGGGTAGACCAGTTGAAGTTGATAGCAGTCAAATTCAGACATTAATTGGAAACAATTGACAATCAGATTATACCAATGGGAGATAGCTGTCATACTCAAAATATCCCAAACAATAAAGTCACTGGTGAAAATGAAAAATGTGTCTTTTACTTTATGGAAAAAAACTAAATGTACATTTTGCCAACCCAACAACCCCAACGTACAGTACATGTCCTCCAGAAGGATTTAAACAGTTACCTGCAATGGTAACATGCTCAACAGCAGGGCTCGGGTTTGTTCTGTTCACTGAAGTAGCCTGACTGCCCAGCACATAATAGCCACTCAATCATTATACAACCTGTCATACAGTAGAAGGTAACGTATTGTCTTTTCTGTTAAATGGATTAATTGATGAATGGATTTTCTATAAAATGCCTTATATCAGGCCCAAACAAAGACCTGATGACATATATCTGAGAATTTTATTAAAATGATTATTTTTCATTGTCTTTGGAGGTAGGAAGACCACCAAAGACATAATATTTGCAACACTATAAATCAATCACAGTAATTTGTCAGCCAGTGCTATGGTGAAGAAAATATGCATGGAGTCAGTAGTTCTTGGAGCTGGTACCATGGAGTTGCAAATAGTTGTAATTAAGTGAAACTGCCTATCGATCCTTGCTTATCCTACTTAGTATTGAATAGTGAAAGCAAAAGATTGAATATTCTCCTATTAGTTTTAGATACTCAGTTGTGTGAAGGCAAGAGATAGAACCTAATGATTTATGAAGATTTCTAATATCCCTTTGAATAAAAGTTTAGCCCCATCCAAATTAAATTCTGGGAGTTCTAATTTAAAACACAATTTTATCAGCAGCCTAAATTGTCTTTTCTAACCCCATTCAGGTTAGAAAGAGGTTAGAAATAATCTCTCTGAGGAAATAATAAATTAAAAATTTATAAACACAAAATGTCTATAAATTCTCATTACAAGTAAAATGACAGATGTAAAAACCCTAATGCTAATTTTTTAAGAACTCTTACAGATACACAGATAAAAATGAATTGAGAAAATGCTGACCTACTCTTTCTTTCCTGGCATCTACAATCTTCACCTCATAAAACAGAATATGTTATAAAATACAGAAAAAAGATTTCATACCATAGCCATCTCTTGCCCTGACTCTAAGTCCCAGGGTTTGGAAACAAACAAATGAACATTAATAAAAAATCAAGCAGCCTCATCTCTACTGTGCAAATATTGCCATTGGGAAAGTTCTAATCCTGTGTCTTTCTGTTCTATTTTGCTCATAGTTCTTCTATATTCACTCAGAGACAGCAATTTCTTCAAGTACAACAAGTAGAGGATACTTATTCCACTATTAGCATTTGGAGAGAGGAATCTAGTAGCACTCTGTGCTCAGATGGAATTAGCTCAATGCATCTGTGGGCAGATTATCAAGTTGTGGGATTTAGCTTCTATATCTTTCACAATCTTTTCTACTTCATTGTTTTTCCAGAAACACTTGATCACCGCTGCAGCTTCCTAATGCATATCTTAATAGATAAATCATTGTTTGAAACCATTAAATATGTGGCTCAGTCGGAGAAATGCAAGTTAAAATTACAATGAGATACCACTTCATACCAGTCAGAATGGCCACCATAAACAAACCAATAAACAAATGCTGGTGAGGTAGTGGAGAAAAGGGAACCCTAATACGCTGTTGGTGGGAATGCAGACTGGTGCAGCCACTGTGGAAAACAGTATGAAATTTCCTCAATAAACTAAAAATGGAGCTGCCTTTTGGCTCAGCAATTCCACTGCTAGGATTATATCCTAAGAATCCTGAAACACCAATTCAAAAGAACCTATGCACCCCAATGATCACAGCAGCACAATTTACAATACCCAAGTGCAGGAAGCAACCTAAGTGCCCATCGGTAAATAAGTGGATCAAAAAACTATGGTACATTTATACAATGGAATTCTATGCAGCAGAAAAAGAAAAAAGAAGGAGCTCCTGTCTTTCTCCAGAGCATGGATGGAACTGGAAAGCATTATGCTAAGTGAAATAAGCCAGGTGGTAAAAGACATATGATGTCACCTTTAAGTGGAACCTTGTCAACTAAACAAAGAAGCAAGCAAAATATAACCAGACACATTGAAATTAAGAACAAACTGACAGTAACCAGAGCACAGCAGGGGAGGGGGCAGTGGATAATGGGGGAATGAAGGGGAAGGGTCATGAAGGAGCAAGTATAAAGAACAAAGCAAAATGGGGGTAGGATAGAGGGTGGGAGGTGGGGGGTGGATGGAGCAAGGGAAAGTGGTGACTGGAAAATGGAGACAACTCTACTCGAACAACAATTTAAAAAACCATTAAATGGCTTCTCAGGAACTTATAAATAAGAAAAACAAACAAATTTAGCTTATGAGGACCTTAAGGGCATGGCCCCACCTATGTACTGAAACTTCACCTCCTTTTCACTAGCTCTTTGTACTTCACTCACACACACTGACTGCTATTCTTCCAGCTCTCTAAATATAACATCTTCTCTTCTGCCTAGTGTCACTGCATATACTTTGCTTCCTCAAGGAATTTTCCCTCCCATCTGTCCTTTCATTTAGATCATTTATAGTCACTTTCTTGGGGAGGACTTCCCTGACCACCAAAACTATAGAAGGCTTTCTTATCATCTTATATTTATACTTTGTATGTTATTTTATTTATATAGGTATGTGATTGTTACTACATATTTTACATTCCTTTCAATGCATATTTCAGGAGATCAGACACTATGTATGTTTTATTCACCATTTTATCTTTTTATCCTTGGCAATTAATATAGTATCTAGTGCTTAGCTCATGATTATACACACATGTATATGTGTGTGTATGTACATATGTATATATACATCTACATATGCATATCTATATATGTATATATGTGTATATTTTCCTGTGCTTTTATCATGATCCACTAGCATCCTGAATGATGACAAATATCAATGTCTGTTGTTTAAGCACCCCGTTCTATGGCATTTTGTTATTGCAGCCCGAGAAGACTGCTACGCCTATGGATACTTTAAGTATATTTGATAAAATGTCATCTTCATTTAAAAAAAAACTTTTTTAAAAGATATTTACTAACCCTGCTTCACAGTAACCAATAGTGTAAAGATTGATCTAAATCGACACCTGGCCATTCAGTGGATCAGTCTGCAGAGAAACCGTCAAACACACCCTTTAGAAATTTAGTAGCATCCAGAGACTGTGAGAAATTGATTTTCTTTTTCATTTTTTTCTAATGCAATTTCTACCTCACTTTTTGACTCAGCCCATATACTTTTCATGCTGGTTTCTGAATTTAATGACCACATGATATCTTGTGAATTGAAACACTTTCTGAAGCTCTAACACTAATATTTTAAAAGGTCAATCTTTTAAAAAATGCAAATTAACTCCAGCTTTCTTGCAACTGTGGATATTTTTACTTACAGTGAATTTAAAAATTCGTTGAGATGTAGCAGTTTTAATACCAGGATGGAATTATTCTAATCAAAGCCAAGTGATGAAATAGGGCACATATTCTAAATAAAATAAATCAGCCAAAAATGTTTAATAGCAATTTGACTCTTCATTTATATATTTTGAATTTATGTAAGCAAATAACCTTACTGTGTGAGTACACCACTGTCCTTACTCAACAAACCATATGAATTATCTGGTAAAATACCTATGCAATATTTCATGTATCATATCGTTATGGGTAAGGTAGTTCCCTTTTGTTTAAATTCTTCTTCACTAATAATATATTCTCTCTCCCCCTTTTTCCCCTCTTTCTCACTTTCTTTCTGTCCCTCCCTCCTGGCACACACTCACACACACCCACACACAAAAATCTCTATTTACACAAAGTTCCTTGAGGTCAAGAATCACTCAGTTTTTTTTTGTAGTACATAGCACAATATCCCAGTTAATATAAAGTAGTTCATCAAGATTTGTTGAATTCAACTTTACTCCATTTATTTAGGATTGATGTTGTGATTTGGGCATTTAGAACTTGAGAGAGAGCTAAATTGTTATATTTGGAAAACTGATGAGATAAATGATTAGTATAATTTTCTACCAGCTCAAATTCTTGCAACTGCCATATTCGCCCTAAAAAAGGAGCTAAGTAAAAACTAGGAAACTGTATGACATGAGGTATTTAAGTCTGCCACAAATATAATTCAACAAAAGTAAAATCCATTATTCTATTCCACCTTGCAATGATTTTGACAATTAGCTGTGTAGCTACTAGTTAAATGCTTTTAAAGGGATAATACTTTTTTTAAATTCTGAAAACATAGGCCTTAAGGATTGAATAATTACACCTGCACTTGGAAAAAAAGAAAGGCCATCGATGTAGGAAGCCCCAAAGAAGGCAAAACTCACACGGATAAAAATACATTAAATGGAAGTGTGAAAATCAGCAAACGTCTGCCTGCTTTATATACGTGAAACATCCAGTCCCAAATTACAGTCGTAATGTATTTCATAGATTTCCACCAATGCATTTGCTCTTTTCAAGTCATCATAATCTACTATGATATATACTACAGATACATGACGTACATTTTCAACATTTTTGAATTTTCATTGTTTAACATTCTCAGCGGATTTTTTATATCAAAGAGAAGGGTAATATGTTGAATTTTTTTTGCAGGGGGTGGTTCCAATCGCTTATTTTAGATTTGAAGTTTCAGGTCCTCTATCAACTTGGAATGTAATATTCATTCTCTTGCCACATAACTCAACACTGCCTTTGTGTCCCAAAGTGAGGTTTTTGCATCAGGTCTGTGAGTTTGTACCCTACAGTGAAGTATTTTACACAAAAGCATTTTGTAGAGATGTTGAAAAAATACATTCTTTTTGCATCATTGGAAACACCTACTTGTTAAATGGGTTATGAAAATGAAAACATTTGAATACATAAAATAATTGATCAGTATTTTGTTTGACTTCACTTGCAAATTTTCCTTCTGGTTTCTCTAGTCAACAATTTTCTCTTTCTCTGACATGTAAAGCATTTAGTATGAAAGAAATGCTGTCGGTTGTCTCCTCACTTCTACAAACAGAACAGAATGGCAATTTACCTAGCAAATTAAAAGCATCTAACATAGTGCCAACTGGATGGATAAATCATTTTTAAAAAGTCTCTCATGAATTACTGTTATTGATCATTACATTTATACAGGTACAAACTGTGTTAGGTAAACACACTGAGTTATAATGTTTGCACTTATTATAATTATTGTATTTGTTTTATTGTGTTAAAGACACATAACATTAAAAAGAACCACCTTAACCTTTTTTAAATTCCCATCCCCCCACCTCCCTTCCCAATGGCAATCTTATCAGCTTATTCTCTTTACCTACGGGTCTGTTTCTATTTTGATTTATTAATCTATTTTGCTTTTGTAGATTCCACACCTTAACCATTTTTAATGTGCAGTACAGTAGCATTAACTATATGCAGATTGTTGTTTGACAGCTCTGTGGCATTATTTTACCTTGGAAAACAGAGATATACATGTGCAAATATATGTATGTATTTACAAAGTAATACAAAGGCATAATTACTCAGTACAAAAATTAAGGTATTAAAAGAGTATCAGGCAGACTCCTCACGCTTCCCATCCTTCTCTTTTGTGACCTATAAGTGATTGTCTGGGGAAACCAAACGGCGTAGGCCTTGTTTTACAATGTGCCCCAAGTCTGTCAAAACCTTCGCCTTAGCAGGAGTCAGGCCTTGCAGAAAGGATTTCCCAGGTTTTTCTAGCAGCTGCTGGTGCATGTTTATGCAGTGATAGGAACTCACCTGTCTTTATGATATTGATTCCATTTAGGATAAATGTAAACTCAGAAATACATCACTTTTATACAGTTAACTTCTGGTTATCCATACACTGAGGCAGATCTAATGAACAAATCCACTAAATGATGAGAACTTTAAGTCTGACAAAAAGTAGAGCTGAACATGTTACTGGGGGGATGAGTCATTACCAAAAGTATGAAAGTGTCTCATGAGTATGGTTTCTGAGCCTCTGAGCAAACACTGTTTCCCTGTCCAGAAAGTGCCCAGGCATGTAATATGAAAAATAGAGACATTTATTGCAGAAGATACAAAATAAAAGAAACACTGTACATAGGACAATGACACCTCAGTCCCCTTCAAAGTAGGTACCTCGGAACCTCCCATAGTTCTCTCAGTGTCTCTTCCATTGTTCAAAATGCTCTGCAAAATCCTTTGTTGGAATCATTATCAGCTGTCCCATCATATTTTCCTGAATCTCATCAATGGTCTGAAATCTCTTCCCTTTCAAAGGTGATTTTAGTTTTGGAAAAAGCCAGAACTCACGGGGTGCCAAATCTGGGCTGGAACAGGGCAGCATTATCTGGGTCGCCAGCCTTTGTTGATTGCAGCCTGTGCAGTTTAACATTCTCAGGTGTTCTGCTCATTGCAGTCCTTCCAGAACATGGAGCACTTTTAACTGACTCTCAAGCATCTTTGAAGTGTTTGTGCCACACTTTTATTTGCACTGCACACATTGCATCCTCTCCAAAAGCCTTCTGAATCATCTGAATAGTTTCCACAGAGGAATGTTCAAGCTTAATGCAAAATCTGATGCAGTTCGTTGCTCTGCACACTCAGTCATTTTAAGTGTGACAGCTACCCAGTGCACATGCTCACTCAACAGCGTCTGCCACCTCCATCAGCACCATGAAGTCATCATTGTTCATGCATGCACATTCTGGTCCACTCTCCTTGGATGCCAGGTCACACTGATGTTGCACAAACCGTTCTTGTTATATTAGCAATGGCTGGACTCTTTTCAGACAGACTTCGTATGTACAAATCCTCAATCAGCGGTTCAGCATTCAAAAATGATTCTGGACCATAGTTCTAAATCTAAAACAGCTGTCGATACAAACCCATAAGAGCAAGATACTTCTTCATGTAATTAATGTTAGGAAGAAACAAGTGAAATATTTCCTAGATATCTATACCCTTTACTTTATACCTATAATTTCCCTGGTCTCTTAAGTACAAAAGCTATGTTCCACACTTTACCTACTTAGGATACAAAATAATAACTCATTTTTTATCATTCTTCTTAACTCTTCAGAGTTGCATTTCAGTTGCCTAATGACTTTTGATCCTTCCATAGTAAACAAAGCACTGACACCTGATATTCCTCTGATGAACCCATTTAGTCCAGTTTAACCCAAAGGAGCAAACATTTGGCTCCTTCCACCTTTTTGGTGGAGCAAACTCAGAGAAGAAAGCATGTTATGATGAGCTGTAGAAACTCATTCTTTGAAAAGGGCCAAACCATTTCAGTGGTTTTGGGAGATGACACCAAAGAACTCTGACAAGACCTTCCACTTATTTTGACACTACTGCTGATACACTGTTGACTACTGCGACCAAAATTACACTGATCATCGCTCCAACGTTAAACAGGAGATGATGTCTCCACAACTGTCCCAGCTATCTATCTGAAATGCCTTCAGGAAGGGGCTCATGGCGTCTCCTTCCCCAACTGGACAAGTTTAAATTATTGGATGTACCTGAGATATCTGTAAGCAGATTTGAAACAGCTTGCTTGAAGGTAATAATGAGAGCTAAACAAAGCTGTAATCTTGCCAATTCAGACAATTTAATAGAATTTTTGCACTAATTTTAAATGTATATTGTCATTGTCTGTTCTCTTATGTATCACCACCATACCACTAGACTGTAAGCTGTTGCGAATGGGAGATAATGTATTATTTTCTCATGAATTTGCAGACATTGGCAACACGTTGATTCCTGAACCACAGTCAATAAATAATGGTTGAGTAAATTCATATTGATGTGATAAACTTGTTTTCCTTTTCTTCCCCTTTTTATATAATACATTAAGGTTCGGTCAGGTATGCTATTTTACTTTAATTTGTAATTTCATCATTTTATATTACTTTTCACATTAATTCTCCCAGACAATCAAGAAATGGTTCACTCTCTGTTTAAGTGTAAGAAGTTAAAGTATGGATAGGTATTGTTAGTCATTTCCCCAGTTGATCTTTGAAAAGCTGGGAAGTGATTTTTTCCCTCATAGTCTTTTGTGTGCATGTTGTTTGTTATTATTGTTTGGTAAAAATATTTAATATCAAGTCTAACCTCTTGGCATATTTTGAAGTTTTCACTGGGGTGAATGTGGACTGTATGAATTGAGTTATACATCAGATCTCTAGAACTCATTCATCTTATGTAACAACATCTTATATGACACATTGAAAAAAATTTTCCATGGACTATATTTAATATTTTACTTTCAAACTGACAAAAATAAATAAAAAAAATCATTGAATATTTATTATATACCAAGTACTAGCTATGTGCACTCTTTGGATAAAATTGTACTTAATTCTCACAGCAATCATATACAGTAGATATAATTATAATTAACAACTATTCAACATTATCATCACAGGTGTAATAAAGTTTTAAGTGTTGTACTTGTGCATAACTAACTCATACAAATTCCCAGATATTAAAGCAGTTATAAATAAATTTCTGATTTATGCACTTTTACAGTTATATAAGAGAGAATAAATGTTCTGTAAACATCAGCATTTGGGTACATCATAAGTATAAATATCATTCCATCAAGAATTAAGACACACTCAGAATATTACTGGTAGAGATCTATAACCATGTGTATTCTGTCAATAGCCTGCATTTAATCCAAAAATTACTAACTTGGTATTACTGAAACACAAAAGAATAAGGAATCCTTCTATTTTGTTGGCAATTATGTGACATTTGATGACAGAATATTACTACCATTCGACTGGAAGAAATAAAAAAATACATGCAAGTAATTGTTCACATATATTTTAAAAACTTGAAGAGCTTATTTGTATCATTCATACATCTTGCAAGAGAAATGTGAGGGTGTTTGATATTGTATGGAAATTATTAATATAAGATTATTTTTCATAAAGGTATTACAAAGTAAATATATATCCAGCTACCTATATTATAATAACCATTGTTAAGGCTGAATACCATTCCCTTACAAAGAAATTTCAGATCAGTTTTAGTTAGGATTAGGAATTTACTAATTCATCATTATTAACTAAACTAATTAAATTGTCTGGGTGTCTCTCCATATTTTTAAAAAGAAGAGGTTATAGTGGATAGGTGTTTTCTAACTGAAGTATATAACTTGCCTCTGGGTTACAGAATTTGTTTCATAATCTATAACCAGTATTTCTATTTCAATAATAAACTAAAATGCATTGCAATGAAATAGAGTAGACTATGATAGACAATAAAAGTATGGCATATGTGAATAAAGATAAGTTTTATAATAAACATTTTCAGTATACATTTATGTATGGGTACTATGTTAAGATTAGAGAAGATTTGTCCTTATGAATGATGATCAAATTCATATGGCAAATGACTGGCTTTTGTAAAGACAGATTCTTTCGAGAATCAGATGAAACTTTTGCATGTGCAACATTACCATTCCAATAAATTATGCTTCTCCCATGGATTAATCCCTTATTGAACTGAGAGACACCAGTCAGTTAACAATACCCTATATACATTCTAATTGTTTGTCTTTAGCTTTACATCTTCTGATAATGATAATTTTGAAGTTATTAAATAGCTTACATAGGTGATAGTTTTCAGACAAAACCCATTAATTTTAATGAAACTAAAGGTGGAGAAAACCCTGTAATTCAGTTGAAATAAAACTAGGTTAATGGGATTATACAGGATTAGGTTAAATTGGAAGGTAATGAAAATATAGCTGAGTTGAAGTAATAAATACATGGGATGTAAAAGATGCTGAGGAAGTAAGTTCAGGGCCAAAGCAGGCTGGTGAGAGGCCAGTGACCTTCATTTACTCAATACCTAGTTACTATAGGTGATAAAGCATGGACAAGAAGAGGTTTAAAAAAACTCCTCCTTCTTGGAGCTTCTGTTCTAGTGGGACCTCAGGAGAAAAGTCCATGGAAGATCATTTATGTAGCTGAAAGCTGACAGGGCAGGCACACGAATTTTAGCAAGAGAAATTTTGTAGAAACAGTACTATGAACCAGAGGAAGTTTAAATTTTGGTAACTTTAACAAGAAATATAGGAAAAGGCATTGGAGTAGTGTTTGCTTGTAGACACCTGACACATGGTTAAGAAAGCAATGAAGAAATTTTGATATAACCAAACTACTATTTTTGCTTTAAGCTTCACTTTACAATCTTCCCTAAGTGTATAATTTCATTGTTATGCAACAAGATTGAAAGTTAGATGCCCCCCCAAAATAGGGAATTCTAGGGTGACCTAAATATTACTTTGGAGAAAAGACAATATAATTAATTATCCATCTGACATAAAGAAAAATTCATATCTATTTAAAAAACTAGATGAACCAAAAAAAATTGGCCAAAATAAAAATGAAAAAAAACCCCTTCAAACCATGTCCTCAGATTGTGTGGTTACATGTATAATTTTCAAATAATAAATATATTTGTAAACTATTTTAACCCTCTGTATGACTTCTCAAATAGTCTGTTAAATACAGATCCACAGACAACAAAATATTCACATCATAATAAGCATTGCTTGAATTTTTCAATAATGCCATCAAAATGGTCTAGTTAGTGAGAAATATTTAAAAATTAGCTTTCAACTTCCAAAAATATTCTCATGCTACATAAACATGTCATGAGTATTTTCTTTACATACCATTTTATTAAAAAATTTTAATATAAAGTGAAAATTCTAGTATTCTCAGCAAAAATGATTTCATTTCATAAATCTGAGCTAGAAAAATCACAACTTTGGAACAATTAGACATCTGTTGTACTGTTTGTCTTCTCATTATATTCCTTTTTGAAAAGTTAACTGCTGAAATTTGCATATTTGATGTAACACACTTCATCATATGTAATTATTTTAGCATTTTATTGAATTCCATGACAATTTTAGAATAATAAATGATAACTTTTGCACTTGAGAACAATATAAGTGAATTACTAGTATTTCACAAAAATAAACAACTATTATATACCTATAATCATTCCATTTTTCATCTTTCAATAAAGATATGCTAAACAAATATCCTTATCAATCCTTATCTACTGTGTAAAATGATTTCTCACATTTTGTATTAGAAATGTTTGTATGTTTTTTTTTGTGTGTGTATAAATTATCATCTGCTTGGTGGGCAGAAACAATATTATTTAAGTCATTTTTTATTTTTATTTTTTTAAATAAATTTCTACAGTATTTTTTATTAATTATGCCATTACAGTTGTCCTATTCCCCCCCTCATCCCCCTCCACTCTGCACACCCCTCCCCCACCAATCCCCCCCTTTAGTTTATGACCACCTGTCTCAAGTTCTTTAGATTCTATATTTTCCCTACTATTCTTACCCTCCCCCTATCTATTTTTTACCTACCATCTATGCTACTTATTTTCTGTACCTTCTCCCCCCTTCTCCTTCTCCCACTCCCCTGTTGCTAACCCTCCATGTGATCTTCATTTCTATGGTTCACTCCTGATCTAGCTGTCCTCTTAGTTTGCTTTTGTTTTAGGTGTGGTTCTTAATAACTGTGAGTTTGCTGTCCTTTCACTGTTCATCTTTTTTATCTTCTTTTTCTTAGATAAGTTCGTTTAACATTTCATATAATAAGGGCTTGGTGATGATGAACTCCTTGAATTTGATCTTATCTGAGAAGCACTTTATCTGTCCTTCCATTCTAAATGAAAGCTTTGCTATATAGAGCAATGTTAGTTGTAGGTCTTTGGATTTCATGACTTGGAATACTTCTTTCCAGCCCCTTCTTGCCTGTAAGGTCTCTTTTGAGAAATCAGCTGACAGTCTGATGGGAATTCCTTTGTAGGTGACTGTCTCCTTATCTCTTGCTGCTTCTAGGATTCTCTCCTTCATTTTAATCTTGGCTAATATAATTATGATGTGCCTTGGTGTGTTCCTTCTTGGGTGCAACTTCTTTGGGACTCTCTTAGCTTCCTAGATTTCCTGGAAGTCTATTTCCTTTGCCAGATTGGGGAAGTTCTCTTTTATTATTTGTTCAAATAAGGTTTCCATTTGTGGCTGTTCCTCTTCCCCTTCTGGTACCCCTATAATTCAGATGTTGGAGCATTTAAAGATGTCCTGGAGGTTCCTTAGCCTCTACTCATTTTTTTTTTTAATTCTTGTTTTTTCATACTTTTCTGTTTGGTCATTTTTTTCTTCCTTCTGGTCCACTCCTTTGATTTGAATCCCAATTTCCTTTCCATTACTATTGCTTTTCTGTGCATTTCCCTTCATTTCAATTAGTTTAACCTTCATATGTTCCTCTAATTTGTGGCTAAAATCAACCAGTTCTGTGAGCATCCTGATCACCAGTGTTTTGAACTGTGCCTCTGATACGTTAGCAATTTCTTGTTCGCTTAGATTTACGGGCTCTGGGGCTCTGAGTTGTTCTTAAGCCATGTTTTGATCTGTTTGCACCTGTTACATATGAGGAGAGGAGCCTTAGTTGTTCACCAGGGCACTGGTTTGTGATGCTGTATGTGGGGGCGGGGTCAGAGAGGGACAATAGTGGTCCCCTCTGCTGCTTCCTGCTGCTGGGGCATGCACGATCTGTCTCACTACTCGCTCCTTTGCTGGTTTATCTGCGTGCAGATGTGTGACCTTGGTCAGCCAGCCACCTTGCGCCTTCACTGGGTCCACCCGTCGGTACCCCACACCTGGGATTCACCCTTGGCTGCCTGGGTCAGGGGATCTTTTTTTGCCTGACCCGCTCCGCTGCTGGCTCTGCCCCTTTTACTGGTCTAGCTGAGTGGTTTATTGTTGTTGGACTCCATATTGTTCAATTTTCTGTGGTTTGGCTATGTTTGTTGTTGCTAAAACTTTATTATTTTTAGATTTGGTTGTGTGAGAAGGTAAAGTGTTTCTACCTACACCTCCATCTTGGTGGAAGTCCTAAGTCATTTTTTATTGATTGAACTTTCATTTTCGTTCTTTTAAAATTGATAGAAATTTGTTATAGAATTTTTAAAGAATAAATAAAATGTGTTCAAACACTTCAGCTATAGAGTCTGGTATAGTGATTGTCAACATTTAATTATTCTTTGATAAATATATTATCAAGTCTATTATTCAGTTTTCTAAAATAATCATGTTTAACTTGTATAATGATCATTTTACTTAAACTTTAACATATTAATTTAATATTATATTATCATAGATAACATTTCAGATTTAACGTTTTAAAATATTTTTAAATGTTAGTTCAAAAAAACTCCTATTCAACATGAATGCTCACTTTTTTTTTTTGAGGATTCTATAGTCAGCTTCTCAAGGTTAATTCCCAAATAGGTGTCCTCAGTGTTGACTGGATAGAGAGAAAGATTTTGTTGTTTGTAAGGTAACATTATGGTGAAATGTATACACAAACCAAAATGCTTCTTTTTCTTTTACCCAGCACTTACCCTAATGAAATTATTACCCCACTATCATTGTGTCTTGGGCAGTTTGTTAAAGATTAGATGAAAAATAAGAAAGAAAACTATTATCCTTACACACTCTACACAGTCCATCATAATTTATGTTTTGTCCTACAGAATCCCAATTTATTCCATATCATAACTTTGTAGATAATGTTTCCAAATTACAAAAGTATTAACATTGTGGTATCTAATATTAACTTAAGTCAAATACTGAACCTAAATAAATTCAGATAGTTAGAAAGTTCTTAAATAGTTACATTCTCCATTCTGTTCCTATAATATCCTCAAGGCAAAGTAGTGTTCAAGGCTCTACATTGGACTACAGCCAGAATAATCTCTTATAAGTCAAATCACCACACCTTTTCAAAAATTTCCCATGACTTTCACTTAGCTATTTGAGGGTTGCTTAAGAAATCCCTCTTGCTATCCTTAGGTTATACTGGTTTTGATCATTTGTTCATTGATAATAACATAAATGAAAGCAGAAAATAACACTCAATATTCAAAATTATGATTATTGAATATGAGGAATTTCACCCATTCACTGTTAATTTGCACTTCTGTGTGTGTGTGTGTGTATCTTAAGCATTCATTGCCTAGGTTACAATTATCCTTTTTCTCACGCATTTAGAACTGAAGAGAAAAGCACTCTCACCCATGTCTTTCTGCTTCAACAAAAACGTTGATTCAATAGAAAGGAATTTTATAAAGGACATCAAGCTCAGTACTTTCACTTACACACAGGAACACTGAAACTGACAAAAGTGCCTTGTGTATGTCTCGTACAGTGTGAGAATCACTAGGTGGGGACTCCTGCCTCCCATCCCAACACACTCTTTCCTTGTTACTATTGTGTTTTGTTCTACTTCTAAACTGTGCACTTGCTTCCTCTTTGACCATTATCTAAATTTCTTTTCCTTGCATACAAACATTAGCCCAAACTTAACTCCTGTCTAAATCCCAACTTCATCCTCCAACAAGTTTTCCTTTCTTTCAGTTGTTCCACAACAGACTACTTTTGTTTCTCCTTTATTCCTTGATATTTTATACTTCTGTGGCTACATAGATACCCATATAATTCTCAATTCTTGAGAACCATATTAAATATGAACTCCCCACAAAACATTACTCTCTGAATTCTCTGGGCAGGGTTGTTTCTCTGTCATAACATAATCCTTCATACTTGCTTCTGCAAATAGAGAGCTTATGAATTATATGTACAGGGGGTAGAAGAACTGATTCTGAACCAAAATGCTTCAGTAGGTAGGCCCAGCTCCTCAATCTGCAATTTATTTATGTGTTGCCCTTGGGATCAAGCTAATAATAGGAATAAATATAGAAATAATTTAATTAAGTAAATGAGTAGATAAAAGCTTAGATAAATCTTTGATAACTTTCATTTTTACTTTTATAATATTTCCTCAAATGTATTTGAAATTTTGTGCTTACATGTTTTTCTATATTAATATATTCAAAAGCATAATGTAATAGTCATGTTTGCATACCATAAGTAGTACAATTCCTGATGTCCTATAGAAATGGATTACATGTTTGTTGTGTAAGCTTATAACAAATGATCTAGCCCAAAGTGGTTCGTCTGGAATTCCATATTCACAAATACAATGTTTTCACACTCATGGCACAAAAGGCACATGGATTTGACAGATATTTGCATTGGTAGAACAATCCCCAAACAAATTAAACAGATGTATATTAATACCAGAGTTGAAAAAAATTTCAGCTAAAATCAGCTCTCAAGGCAATTTTTTAATACTATTGTCATTTTTATTACAGTTTTCCTGTACTTTGCATTGAAGAACAGCCAAAATTTGCAGGTATTATATTTTTATATGTGTTCTAAATGTTACTTTACTTATTTTTATGATTGTCACTTAGGTAAGAAAAAATCTTTTTAAGGAGAAAAATAAATTGAAGCTAATAAATTTACAACCAAGGAAAAGGAAAAAAAGCAAACTTGTAATCATTCGGCTTAGATGATTTTTCAAAAGAAAAAATGATTATGGATAAATGCCATTGATGATAAACTTTTTATTCAGTTTAGTTTATATTTTCTTGGTTGCAATAGAAATATGAAATTTATTAAAGTTAAAGTAAAAATTCTTATCTCTATTTTACTTCCCTACATTTAATTCTTAGGAAATAGTATTCCAAATTGGGTGGATTTTGAATGTGGACTTTTATTTTCATGCAGGAGAAGAAAGGAACATTACCATTTTTCTACAAAAAAAAAGCAATCTGATTTGTAAAGATATATCATTACCAATTTATCTTTACACATAGTGATAATGACTCCCTCTACTCCAACAATCTCTGCTAACAAGATTAAAATTTTTTTTTAATTTTATCAAATTGTGACAGTATGCCTAAAGTAATAGTTTTCACAGTGGTCAGTTGACCAGAAGCATTATTTTCACCTTGGAACTTGTTAGAAATGAAAAGTCACAAGCTCTGCCAAAGAACCATAAAAATTAGAAACTCTTAAGTACCCCAAATCAATATTTAACAAGCCCTCTGAGTGACTCTGACAAATGTTAAATAATTATTCCCAAATAAAAAGATGAACACTTGTATCAGAATTAAGTGGAAGAGAGTAGGTGTACATATGGAACACACTAAACCTCTGTTAAAGCTCTCTAAATTTGTTACAGATAATCTATTAATTTTCTTTATAATTGCAGATAAAAATTTGAGCACAATAATAGATATTTGGATAGTATGAACATTTTAATAATGTTAATTCTTCTCAGGAAGGAACAGTATATGCTTCCATTTATTTCTATCTTCTTCAATTTCTTCAGTATCTTATAATTTTAGAATACAGGTATTTTATCTCCTTCGTTAAATTTATTCCTAGACACTTTTTTATTTAATTGCAAATGAGATTGATTCTTATTTTTACTTTCTGATAGATCATTAATGATGTATAAAGTACAAATGATTTCTAAATATTAATTTTGTTGTCTGCTTTGAATATGTCATGCCAATTCTTTCTCTCCTGAAATGCTTCTTGAGAAATCAAATAACAATGTTTTGGGAGCTCTCTCATAGGGTCTCTGAAGCTCCCCTGTAGAGTCTCTCCTTGTCTTTAAACTTTGGCATTTTAATTCTGATATGTCTGGGTGTTGGCTGCTATGGGTTCATCTTGTTTGAGACTTTCTCCACTTCCTGTACTTGTATGTTTATTTCATTCACAAATTATGGAAGTTTCCCAATCATTATTTCTTCAAATATGTCCTCAATCCTTTGTTTTCTTCTCTAGTCCTTCTGGTACCCCTATGAACATTGATAATGCTTGACACTGCTCTAGAGGTCCCTTAAACTAGCTTAATATTTTCATTTGCTGTTCTGATTTTTTTTTGCCACTCTGTCTTCCAAATTGCTGATTTAATCCCCTGCTTCATTTCATTTGTGTTTTCTTCTAGTGTATTCTTCATTTCAGTATTATATTCCTCATTTCTGACTGGTTCTCTTTGATGGTTCCTATTTCCTTTTTTATGCTTAGTATCACCTTGCTTAAGTGATCTCTGAGTTCATTCATTCTGCCCACAAATTCCTTGAGCATCCTTTTAACTACTGTTTTGAACTCTATATCTGATAGATTGCTTGCCTCCATTTCATTTAGTTATTTTTCTGGGGATTTATTCTGTTATTTCATCTGGAGCATGTTTATTGGTCTCCCCACCTTGGCTGCCTCTCTGTGTTTGTTTCTGTGTGTCAGGAAAATCTACTATGTCTCCCAGTATTGGTATAGTGGCCTTACATAGTAGATGTCCTATAGGGCTAGCAGTGCAGACTCTCTGAACACCACAGTTAGGTGTTCTAGCTATGCCCATTGTGTGGCTTAAAGGAGCCATCCTGTTGTAGTTGGATCTTGATTGCAATTTTCCCATCCATGGATGGGGTTCACCCTCAGGCAGGCTGACTATGAGGACTAACCCTAACTATAGTGTACTAACTGCTATGCAGGGGCTCATCCTTTGAAGCACAACTTGCCCTGGCAGTGTCTGGTACCCGCCAAAATCTCCCTTTGAGTGTGCTGCTTACAGAGCTAATCAGATCATGCTCTGATATGATCTGAAAACTGCCACTGGGTGTACTGATTCTGAAACTTCTTGAGAAGGAGTTTGGTGCAGGTCAATGTCAGGTACTGCATATGACCAACACTGTCCTACCTGTTTAGAGCCATAAATTGATCCACAGTATGTAACTTCCTCTGCTGGACCAGGGTGCATGTTGGAAGGTCCAAATTGCATTCCAAGGCTGCCTTCCACCACTTGTAGTGGCAGGTCAGCAAAAGTCCTAAGATACCCTGAGATCCTCCTTTGCTTGACAGCTGTCTTTTAGGCTCAATCTTTGAAAGAGCCTATGGTTTATGTGAGTTTTGTGAGGTAAGTTCTTAGCAAGTCACCATTTTTTAGCCTAATAAACTCTGTGGCCTCACCCTGAGGACTTCCTGAGACCTCACCCCACTACAAAGTTCTACAGGTCCCTGGTGGGTGGCAGCTAGCCTTATTGTACTCTGAGACTTCTGCTGAGTGGCCTCAGATCTAGCACTGGCACCAAGTTTCAACTTGTGACACCACTGGTAAATGCCACTAGCTGCTACTTGGTGACTCACTGAGAACTTGCTTCCTGTAACCAGTGGCTTTTTGAGTGACTGAGCCTAATACACAGCTGGCAGGTACAGACAGATCTTGGGATGCCTTGAGCCTTTGCTAAAAGCCCACAGGCTCAGTGCTTGTGGAAGTCAACACTGGTATGCAGCTTGGCCCTTCCCAGGTAGAGGCAGCCACAAAATATAGACTGTTTTGTAGCCCAAAACAGGCTGCCCTAGGAATAAATTTAACCAAGCAAGTAAAAAACCTATACTCAAAAATTATAAGACACTAGAAAAAAATTGAAGGAGATAGAAATAAATGAAAGTAGAAGCCATGCTCATAATAGAAAGAATTAAGATCATTAAAATATCCATACTACCCAAAGCAATCTACAGATTCAACACAATTCCTATCAAAATACCAACAAGTATATTTCATAGTTTAGAACCAATACTTCTAAAATCTATATGGAACCACAAAAGACCCTGAATAACCTTAGCAATATGAGAAAAAATAACAAAATTGGTAGGCATCACACTAGCTAATATCAAACTATACCACAAGACCATAATAATCAAAACAGCATGGTTCTGGCATCACAGAAGACATATAGATCAATAGAACAGAGTAGAGAGCTCAGAAATCAACCCATTCCTATGTGGTGAATTAATTAATATTTGACAAAGGAGGCAAGATCATACAATAGGTAAAGACTGTCTACTCAAAAAATGATGCTGGGAAAATTGACAGATACCCTCCAAAAGTGAAAGTGGATCACCTTATTACACCATATACAGAAGCAAACTCAAAATGGATTAAAGACTTAAATGTAAGGCTTAAAACAATAAAACTCCTAGAAGAAAACATAGGTGGTAAAATCTGACATTTCTTTTAGCAATATTATTCTGATATATCTCCTTAGCAAGAGAAAGAAAGGAAAAAATAAACAATTACATCAAACAAAAATATTTGCACAGAAAAGAAATCATCAACAAAACAAAACAACCTACTCAGTGGAATAAGATATTTGCAATGATACATCTGATAAGTGGTTAATATCTACAATTTATAAAGAACTTACATAATTCAACACCAAGAAAACAAGCAATCCAATTAAAAAATGGGCAGATGACCTGAATAGACACTTCTCCAAAGTGGACATACAGATGATTAGTAGACATAGGAAACAATGCTCACCATCACTAATTATCAGAGAAATGTACACTAAAACCAGAATGAGATATTACTTCTTACCTGTCAGAATGGCTATTATGAATAAGTCAAGCAACAACAAGTGTTGGTGAGGATGTAGAGAAAAGGAAACTCTCATGCACTGTTGGTGGGAATGCAGACTGGCACAGCCACTAAGGAAAACAGGATGGAGTTTCCTCATAAAATTAAAAATGGGATGGCCTTGACCCAGCAATTTCACTTCTGCATATATATAAAAAAACCAACACACTTATTCAAAAGAGTATATTCACCTTGATGTTCATTGTCAGCATTATTTATAATAGCCAACACACGGAAGCAACCCAAGTGCTCATCGAAAGAGGAGTCAATAAAACAGAGGTGGTACATATGTACAAGGGACTATTACTCAGCCTTTAAAAAAAGAAATCTTACCATTTGCAACACCATTGATGGATCTAGAGGGTGTTATCCTTAGTGAAATAAGTCTGACAAAGAAATACAAATACCATATGATGTCTTTTTTTTTAATTTTTCTTTTTTTTAATTAATTTTATTTAGTTATTTTTCAAGTACAGTTTTTTTGTCTATTTCTCCCATCCCAGCCTCCCCCGCCCCTTACTCCCCACCTCCCTCCCATTTCCACCCCCCTTAGTTCTCGTCCCTGTGTCCTTCCTATTTGTTCCACCAAATCCCTCCCCCTTTTTCCCCTTAACTTCCCTTCCCTTATATGATGTCTTTTATATGTTTCATGTAAAAGAACAAAATAGATAAATAAAATTAATAGACTCATAGATACAGAGAGTGTACAGGTGGTTGATAGAGGGGAGGGGGACAAGGTGGTGAATGGAAAAGGTAGAGATTAAAAAGTACAAATTAGAAGTTACAAAATAGTCACAGGGGTGTAAAAGTATAGCGTTGGGAACATGGTCAGTAATCATGTGATAACTATAATGATGCAAGTTGGTACTGAAATATTGGGGGAAGATTTTGTAAAGTATATGATTCTCTAACCACTATGCTGTACACCTGAAACCAATACAAAATAATATTGAAAATGAGCCTTAATGGAAAAGAAAAGAAAAGAATTGTGAGATCTTTTATACACTGATTTAAGTTAGATAACATTTTGGAAATAGCTTTTCCTACAGCAACATTTTGATTTCTTGAATATGTCAAAATTTGCCATGCCTGAAAATACTCAATCATTAAACACATATTTTATGAGATTAGTGTAACCCTTGGCATATATTTAAACAGAGGGCCCGCAAGCCAAAAGTAACAGCTTCTATCAAATTCTATGTATTGTTTTCAGGTAGACAGTATGACTAATATCTTTGATTTCTTATTCAATAATTTATTTGACTTCAGATTTATTAGTCACCAATGTTTATTTACTTTACTCCAGGCACTAGGTAAGAGGCAGATCTCTCCTGACACTTCCTAAGCAGATGAAATCGACTCAAAGAAAGAAAATTCTTGACAGCCACAAATAAGCCCACCTCTTGAATTTTTAAAATTCCTGTGACTGGAAGCAGGTAGTTTCTAAAAGAGTATTAGGTATCCTCAGGTTTTAAATATAGACCTACTGATGTTAAAGAGCTAGTGATGCTTTTGCATCAGTCATATGAAGCAGAATAATATTTCAGTTGCTTCTTACTGATAATACTTCTCTATTTGCATTTTCTCATTTAGTGTGGAACTTCAAAGTTCATTTCAATATTTAAATGAAATTCTACCTTCAAATCCATTGACACATTCTGAAACCCATTAAGACTTTTTGGTGGTAGACAGTAAACTTGGCAATATTTTTTATAACTTCTCAACATGTATGTGTGTATGTATTTATATATCCATATATATTTAAAAATAATAAATACTTACTTAGTCACACTTGCCACCAAAGAAACATTTTTTAAAACCCGGAAATAAAAATATCTTACCAAAAAACACCTACAAATAGAAACAGATGTGAGTTGGTGCTACTACAGCTTACACATTGTAAGTTGTTGTTGAACCCTGCCATCAAAATAAAGCCAGAGCCAGGAATAAACTACCCACGTGTAAAATGGAGTTGAAGTGGTTCAAATGCCCAGTTCTATGGTTGAAACTACCAGTTACAGAGGATTGGGGTTGACATAAACAAGACCTAAAGCAAAACTAGAAGGCTGTCCATTCCACTGTAAGAGGACCAAGCCTAGATAGCTACATAAGGCCTGAGTGGAAGTTCTGTTTCAAAGGAGCTATGCAGATGCGCCTGGAGACTCTGGTAACTTAAAAAAGAAAAAGAAAACACAAATTAAACTGAAGAAAAACTGTAACAAAAAAAATAAGCATGTAGTATAAGCTCTGCTTAAACAAGATATGTTACTTTGTAAAAGATTATTATATTAGAAAGATGTAATGTTTGTTACCCAAAACTTTGGATTATGAAATATTTACCAATTTTACTTGGTAAATATTTCAAGTTATTTTAATCTGTAATGACTCTTCACTTTGCTCTCTGGAGAGTGATTTTATCCCAAGCTCAATCCTGCATTTTTTGTAGTATTCTCATTACATTATATTAACTTTTTTGCTGTTTTACAAACCACCTTTGTGATTCAGATATATCTACATATTTAATGTGAGACTCTATTTATATTAGATATTTGAGTGAATCTATGGGAGTTCAGTGTTTAAAAGTAATACTGACATCCTGGGCACTCTCCCTGGTACAAAGAGACCCTTTGACCTTAAAGAGGCTTTTGTGTATCGATTGACTAATGTGTCTGAAGGGACCAAGAGACCCCAAGACATAAATTTGGTGAGCATACTCCTGAGAAAGGAGGTTAAGATAACATTTGCAAATCATCTCTTTTTTAAAGATTTTAATCTTTAAATTTTTTTAGTGAGAGAGGAAGTAATGGAGAAAAAAGGGATAGAAACATTGATGTGAGAGAAACATTGATCAGTTGCCTCTCAACCATACCTGCAACCTAGATACATACCCTGACTGGGAATTGAACTGGAGACCTTTTGCTTTGTGTAATGACACCCAACCAGCTGAGCCACACTGGGTCATGACGCAAAATGATCTCTTCTACCTTTCCTTGTAACACTTTCACCAAAAATTATGAAATGTGGATTGTTTTGATTTTATGAAGCATCATTAAATAAGAGAGACTTTTACCATCATTTGCCTATACTGGGCAGGAAATAATAACTGTAAATATCTGATGACTAAAGATATATAAATAGTTAGTTGCTAATAAATAGGTACCAGTGATGGATATTTACTGATAACACCTATGCATAACAGTTACCAATAGATACACCTGCTTATGCCTAATTGTTTTCATATTATGGAAATGTTAAATATTTTACATGTATATATAATACAAATTTAACTTCTATGTATCTTTTCAGATTCTTTTCCTTCATTTTCTTAGTTCATTAATATTTTTATTCCGTACTGTGAACTCTGGTGACTTATGACTAGTTGGTGCCTCTACATGTACATACATGATTATTGTTGAAAATTCGTGCTCTCACCTTTATAGATTCATAAACCAAGTTATCACATCACATGATATATAAGAAAAGACTACAAAATAAAACAGGTTAGTGTTTAAACAGATATGATTGAAATTATAAAAATTTTGATTTATATCATATTCTTCTTTAACCTCTGCAGGAACTGGGGCAAGAATACAGATAAAACCCACATGTCATATGTCTAAATATGTAACTTGTAAATCAGATTTAGACTATGACTTAGCCTGAATTCTTACGAAGGGCTGCATTGCTCTACATTTTTTGTCTGTTTCAAGAGCTGATTCTGTGATTTTTCTCATTCCCCACTCCACATTTCTCTACTCTACACACAAACACACACACACACTCAACATATAAGTTCAATCAGCCCTGATCCTCTGGTTTGGGGCATGTTTGTTTTAAGGTCCCTCTCTCATGAATTTTGTTTGCTCGATTACTCATTGAACTTTCAAAACACTCATGCAAGAACAAAATGAAAGTAAAGATTTTAAATTTCTGTTAGTGATCTGGAGACTCTTTTAAGTACCATGTTCTATTTTTTTGAGAGAAACAAAATTATGACAAGTTTTGTAATATTAAATATATATATGCAACATGTAAGATGACTATACTCATGTGCAAGAGAATATAGAGGCATAAAATATTTTACAGGCACAGAAATTATTAAAGCATCTCATTTTAAAAAGTTGTTTTATCAAAATGTTTTAAAGATTGTTATTTAATTTGCAAATTGATTGAGTTGCTTATTTGTATGTGATATGAATACTTCTCCATAGTGTAGATTTTTTAATGCAGTGTTTTAAATTCAGGCTTAACAACTATGCACGCCATGTTCTATTAATATTTTCTATATCCTTCAATGTTTCTGCATTCATTAATTGAATTTCATCTCTAAGGAAGCACTGTCTCTTCCCTCCCTTTTTATTTATTTATGTACCCAACTATTTATGAACTCATGAATATTCATTTTATTTCATGGATTATAGTCAAACACAATTGTTATTTATCTTGTTGCTGAAATTGTTCCAGCTATTGAAAGTTCTTTCAGTTTGGCTCCTGTGTGCTTTAAAACTATTCCCATTCTTTTTATTTAGCAGTTCAATTTTATTTTATTCATGCAGGAGTTACAAGATAATAAGTACAGAAAAAATATAAAACTGTATTTACAGTGTAGTTTTAATTTAATAAGTAATTGTGTAGATAAATTATATTTCATGATTTATAAATGTATTGATTAAAATTTGAGACTCATTTTTACAAACTATATATATATCATGATTTCAAAGTGTTTATCTCCAAGAGATAGAAAAAAGAACACATTTTATTATGCATATTTTCATATTTTTATATTATTTTCTAATGTAAATTTTGATTTTATAGTATGAAAGAATATTTTAAATTAAAAATAAGTACTAGTCTCTGGATAAGGGCTAATCTTTTTCTGCAGTTTGACTTCTTGAATTTGACATATCTAGGGGACATTTTCAAAGACAAATAAGTAAATATATAAAACCAACAGCCAGCAGTGAGTTTTTGCTAATATTTTGATTTCTAATACAAAGAACCAGGGCTCCTTGGAGAGTGTTCAATTTTAGAACCAGGGCAAGGAAAGTTTTGATAAGCTTAGAGCAACCTGTGGTACAGAAAGAAAGGAAATCTTCAAGTGAAAGGATGGGGTGTATTGAAAGCACATGCTGTGGAAAATTCTACAAAAACAATAGACCAGTACTTTTTAGAAGTGTCAAGGTTATGAAAGTCATGAACAGATAGAGGGACAGTCACATATTTGGAGAAGGCAGCATGAATCCTGGGCTGGAGAACAAACAATCCAGGAAACAGAAAAACGTGTGAAAAAACTGATAAATATGAATACAATTGGTAGTTAATTTAATAATATTGTACCGATATTAATTTCTTAGTTTTGGGGGTTGTACATGAAATTAACTTTGGTTTGGTCAAGATATAACATCCTAACACCAGGGGAATTTTGGTAAAGGTTACAGGGAAATCTTGATTATTTTGCAATGTGTTGGTAATTCTAAAATTAGTTTAAAATAAAAATGTTAAGCAAATTTATAAATTCAATTGTGACTTTCTCTTGACCTGGGATATTAAAAGAATTTTTTTAATTTCCAAATAATTAGTGACTTTTCAGATATCTTGTTACTGGTTTATAGTTTAGTTCCATTATGACTGAAATATGTGCTTTATATTACACAAATTTTAAGATTATTTTTATGGTTAACACAATGCTTTATTTTTTTAATAAAAACTATATCTGAAAACTTGAAAAGAGTAAGTATTCTACCGTAGGATTAAATACATGGAAGAAACTGAAGAGCATTATGCAAGTGAAATAAGCGAGGCAGTGAAAGACAAATACCATATGATTTCAACTATAAGTGGAACCTAATCAACAAAACAAACAAGTGAGCAAAATGAAATTAGAGACACTAAAATAAAAAATGAAGGGTAGGAGCTCCTTTCTTTCTGCTGCATAGTAGGAGGAAAATGGAGACAACTGTACTTGAATGACAAAAGAAAATGACAGTAACCAAAAAGGGGAGGAGAGAGAAAGATAATGGGGGGAAATAGGGGTAGGGTCATCAAGGAACACGTATAAAGGACACATGTACACAGCCAAAGGGGGGGTAGTATTGAGGGTGGGAGGTGGGAATAGGTGGGGTGGGGGGATGTGTTGGGGGGGAAAATGGAGACAACTATACTTGAACAAGAGTAAAAAAACAGTAAAAGAAAAGAAACTTTGTGAAATAAATTTCTGAAAACAACTGTAAAAATAAGTATTTTAAATGTAAATTAGGATAAGCCGCTTGATACTGTGTTGGGTCTTCTTTATTTTTAGCAGCTTTTCATCTGTTTTTTCTATTGATTATTAACAGTGGTAAAGGTCCAACTATAATTTCAGATTTGTCTATTTCTCCTTTCAGTTTTATCAGCTTTTGCTTCATATAATGTAAATTCTGGTTTTAGGTACAAAAAACATTTAAGAATATCATGACTTCTTCATGAATTGACTCCTTTCTATTTGTGCAATATTTTGTTCATCCCTGGTTATATTTCTTACTTTGATGCCTAGTTTATACAATGTTTGTATCATCATTCCAGTTTTCTCCTACACTCTCCTAATCACTGATATATTTTTCCTTTTATTCCTTTTACTACATCTGAGGCTTATATAAGTTTTGATGAAAAGTTTGCTGTATTCTTATTTTCATTCTTAGGTGTGTCACATCTCACTTTCTAGATCTGCCCTCTCACTGGTGCTCCTAATCTTGAAAGTCTGAAAAATGCAATTTAAGGCAACAGTGATACACAATCCCATACCTTCAATCCAGCTGAAATCCAGTCTTGAGAAAGGAAACGTTATGTGTAATCAAGGTGAATAAGACTAAATGAACTCAGTATAAACTTTACTATTGATAAAACTTAACTTTTTTAAATCTGCTAAAAAGACAAAGTTTTCCTAGGTATTGCTCTCGCTCTTAACGAGAGATTATAAAGAGAGTAAAAACAACAAAAATTCATAGTAGTGTAGTGAGAACTTCATAAGGTATATAAATGTTAAATGATTGTACACCTGAAACTTCTGTGATACTATATATTAACTCTATTTTAATAAAAATAATCAAATAAAATAAAATAATGTCTGGTAACCAATGTTGTGAAAATGTGCATGAACAGGAGCTCTCATATACCGCCCTTGACACAGGCACTTGGAAATTGTTTGGCATTGTCTAAAGTTCAACATCACTACCCTATGACCCTAATGATTCAACCCTATGACCAAATCATTTTTTTAATCCTCATCTCCCATGTCCCCACTCTTTGGAAATCCTCAGATTGTTCTCTGTATCAATAGGTCTGTTTCCATTTTGTTTTGTTTATTCATTTGTTTTGTTTTTAAATTGCACACATAAGTGATGACATACAGTATTTGCCTTTCTCTGTCTGACTCATTTCATTTAGCAAAATACCGTCTAGGTCCATCCAAGTTGTTGCAAATGGCAAGATTTAATTAATTTTTTATTGTTGAATAATTTCTATTGTGTGTGGGGGATGCATATGTGTGTGTGTATCACATCTTCTTTATACATTCATCTCTTGATAGACACTTAGATTGCTTCCATACCTGGCTATTACTAGTAATGCTGTAGTAAACATGGGGGTGCATCTATCTTTATGAATCAGTGGTTTTGATTTCTTTGGACAAATGCCCAGAAATGGAATTGCTAGATTACATGGCTGCTCTATTTATCCATAGTGGCTGCACTAATTTACAGACCCACCAACAGTGCACAAAAGTTAACTTATTTCCACATCCTTGCCAGTACTTGTTATTTGTTGATTTATTGATCACAGCCATTCTGAAAGGTGTAAGTTGATATACCATTGTAGTTATAATTTACATTTTCCTGATGATATGGCGAAGTACCTTAAAAATGCTATATACCAACATGTATGATTATCTCTGGAAAAATACATATGTAAAATTGTTCACAACACAATTTTTAATAGTTAAAAATTGGAGGGAAAATAAATTCTGGACTGTAAAATATATGTCAACTGTATATACTTATAATGTTCAGAGTACCAAAGTAATGTTTATATATAGAAATTGTGAATAAACCATAAATATATGCAACTATAAATATAAAAATATATACTGAAAGAAGCCACATATAAGAAAATAATATTGTATACTATTCACATAAATTCAAAATATAGACAAAATCAATACTGTTATAAGACAGATTACTGGTCACCTATGAGTGGGGCATAAAGGTAAGTAAATTGAACAGGTCATAGGTTACTGGTAAGGATCTATTTGTAACTCAGATATTTGTCAAGTTTGTTCATTTTACAGTACTTTATACTAATCATTTACAATTTTACTTACTTTTAAAACTAATAAAAAATAAGAACTGGACATTTGCACAATTTTGTGGTTAGTTTGTATAACTACAACACAAACCATTACACTATAAAATGTATACTAGAATATATCATTATTTTATTTATTTATTTATATACTGATGTTCAATTTCTTCAATCCTGTATACAGCACAGAGAAAGATAAACAAACTGATGATGCATGGATGGATAAATAAAAAACTGAATACAAATCATATATACACACATATGTACATACATAAATACATACATAAATATGTGAATCACTGATACCATTATAAGCTTAAAGAATCTATTATAGTTACATGGAGATTTTATGGAGAAAATTATGTACCATATTTTAAAATTGGTAACATATTAAAAAGTCTTAGGAAATAACTTTATGAATATCAAAGCCCAAATGTCCTTACTGTTTTGCTGTTATTATAAGAAAGAAATGACTTAATATACATAAATTATTTTATAACCTGTAAAACATTTAAAACTCTTTATATATATTATTATTATTTTATACATATACATTTAAGTATAATATTTATGTTTGACAACATGGCTACTAAGCTCAATGACTTTTTAAAAACTAAAATGCTTGCATATGAGCTATGATAATGTTGTTAGCAGATAGACAGTGGCAAAACACTAGATTATAAAAATAACATACTTGAAGTTGAAATATTCCTAATAAGCCACACACACTAAAGCAAACCTTTACTCTAATTTTGGCCTTTTAGGTAGGCAAAGTTCTAAGAATGACCCTAATAATCCTTCCTTTTGAGTGTAGGTGGGACTTGTGAATATGAAGAGACCATTCCCATAGTTATGCTATGTGATAAAGTACAGGAGACCTTAAAATGAAGAGAATTATTATCTAGAAGGGACTAATCTAATCACTCAAGCCGTTAAAAAACAATTTTTCCTCGACTCATAGTAGAACAGGAAGGCATAAAAATTATAAAAATTTAAACTATGTCAGGGACTCAATGAAATCTTGCTTCTTGAAGACAGATCATGTGAGAAGTAATATGGACAGCTTCTAGAAGCAGAGAGCAGCCCATAACTGATGCTGGCAGAAAACAAGAAAAGAGAGGCATCTAAACCAATGCCACAGGGAACTGAAATTTGCCAACTGAAATGTCAGTTGAAAAATATTCTTCCTTAGAGCCTCTAGATAAGAGCCCAGCTAAGTCAACAAATCCAGTTCAGTCTGAGAGATGCTGAGGAAAGGATCCAGTTAATTGGCCTGAGATTCTGGACTACAGAATTATGAGATTTTGAGTGTGTTTTATTTTCTACCACTAAGTTTGTAGTAATTTTTAAAGATTTTATTTTTCAGAGAGAGGAGAAGGGAGAGAGAGAGAGAGGGAGAGAAACATCAATGTGTGGTTGACTCTCGTGTGCCCCCTTCTGGGGACCTGGCCTACAACCCAGTCATGTACCCTGACTGGGAATTGAGCCAGTGACCCTTTTGGTTCCCAGGCCGGCACTCAATATACTGAGTCACACCAGCCAAGGTAGTTTGTGGTAATTTTTAAATAGCAATAGAAAAACAGCATGGGTTTATTATTTAAAAAGAAATCACTAGCTCTCTAAGATCTTAATAGATCATACATATTTAGTTAAGAATGACCATAAGAGAGTTATTCAAGAAACTGTGGTGCAGAAGGTAAGCATCATTGGCTGCCCTATCACAACTTGGATCTTACTATGTGCTGATAGAAGAAATGCATTGGGTATACACACTTTCATAAACCAGGTATATACTATAAAATCCTATATAAAATATTATGGACTTAGAAATCATACTTCATTTATTATAATAGCACTTTACAGGAAAAACATCAGTGTCGATAGTGTTCAGTTAGTGAATAATGAAGCAATTCCTGCAGAAAAACTGAAATTCCTAAATCACAGTATGGGAGTCTCTCCACCCTAACCTGTCCAGAACTTACAGCATGGTCTGAGGTATGACAAAAAAAACAGAAACCTTTTCATTGAGAAAAACCACTGAGATTTTTGTAGTTTAACAGTGGCTGAAGTTTAATAGATCTGTTACTTAAGGGGAAAAATCAGTCAAAATTCCCTAAATGGAGCTAAATGATGGCAAAGTGTCAAAACCACCCTGTAAAGGATGTACTTTCATTTACTCATGGGGTAGAGCGATGGGTGGAGCACAAAACACCTTAAGTCAGGTCTCTGAGTAGGTGATTTTAATAAACATCTAGCTTTCTTCAAAATCTTGAATCTATGAACAACCCATAAGGTTAAATTAAAACTACATGAAAAATTGGAAGTATTTAAAGCTGTTAAAACACTGGGTTATTTTTAAACTACCAGTTGCTATTTATTCACTAATAATGAGTGAAGGTAAATCCCAACTTTAGACTGAATATTAGAGACAATTAAAACACAAATAAAAGTGAATCTTCTTGTTTTCCTCTGTAACTAGTAGTGTTCTTGGACTCTTTATGATGTCACCTGTCAACATCACTAATTGGAACTTTCATACTTAGGTCCTGGCTAACTATAGATGGGGAAAATGTCTGTACCAAGATTGTAAGTCCTCTTTTCAAATTTTGTGTTTTAAAATAACTGAAATGTTCTAGCTATATTTACTTTTATTCTCTTTAGTGTAAGGGGTTGTTTGTTACATTATTATCATGCCATTGATAAACAAGAGAGAATATGTATAGCAAACACACTCTAAAGCAACATTATAGGTTGTTCGGATCCAAGATTCACCTAGCTTATTCACTTCAGTAAAATATAGACATAGCTTTGGATAAGTCTTTCTCAATGTGATTCTTCCCTTTCTTTTTGTTACATTTTATTTTGGATCACAAATGACTTCTTAAGGGTCATTTGGAAATTTATGGGATTCTTTAATATCACAGTGACCAAAAAGTAGTCCTCACCTTCAGAAGACATTGGTCAAGGATATCAAACCTTTGCTAATAAATGGGGCAGCCCAACACAAAGAAGCCAATATAAAAAGATAATCTAGTATGGGAAGTTTGATGATAGTTGTTTCCTGATGCCTGATTCATTTTGTGTTAAAATGAAGTAAGGGAAGAAAGCCTTTCAATTTTGTTTTTTGTTGTTTTGTTTTGTTGTGTCATTGTTTTGTTTCATTTTGTTTTTAATGTGAGGGCATGTGACAAGTGTACTGGCTCATCACATGAGATATGAGACACGAGACAAATCCACATGGACTACCCCGAGTCCTGTGGAGGAAAAGGGACTGCCCGGCTACTCCCTCAAGGGGAGAGTGCCTCAGAGTGGCTTGGCTACCCTCTGAAGGGGAGAGTGTGCTGCCTCTTGCCTAGGCAGGCTTTTATTGGGTTTAATTAACATAGGAATACAGATACAGCTCATTAATCATTGTCAGGCAGTAAGGATCAAACCATAGATAGCATACAAAGAACTATTAGGGCTTCTTCTGAGTCAGGGTCTATCAGCTAAAAAGGCTACAAAACTTTGGGAAACAAATTCATTTTCTGCTGGGGCCTTTATCATTTAACTAAGCAAAGCAGGCTTCACAGGATTTTACATATCCTTTCTCAGGCCTGATCACCCAGGGAGCCCGCCCTTTCCAGCACGGGGCTGTACCGTCCTCTGTCATTGTTTCAGGCTTAAGTCAGACAAGGGAGGCAGGTAGCCAAGGAATTTTTGGAGACATCTTGCAGACTAAGGGGAGTCAGGCTTCATCAAAGCCAAGGGGTGAGGGTCCATCACCCCCTTTCTCCATAGCCCCCCAAATCCTTCCCTGGGCCTCCATGTGATCATACCTGTCTTAGGTCGTTTCCCTCCTTGGGCAATCTTACCTGTCACTGGCTAACTGATGAAGCATTGGGGGCTAGTTTTGAAAAAAGGAGCAGAAGCAGTGCTCCTGCCAGGGAGGTAAGCTTTGTCTCCTTAGTGGCCTATGGTCCAAAGGTTGCTCACTCAGCCTTAGCCATGGGGTGGTGGGGGGGTGGTCACAGCTGCTGAAACCGGGCAATTTCCAACAGGCATGAAATAAAGGCACAGGCATGAAACTCTAGAATGTAAAACAAAGTGTGACTAAGTTTTCTTTGGACAGTACTGTTAATGGGAAGATGAAACACAAATCTTGAAAATAAATACAAATAAAACAGACTTCCTCTAGGCACTGGTGCCTACTTTGTTATAATGTAAAGAATATACTTCAGTAAAAGGTTTGAATGTATTCGTCATGATTATATTAGAGGTCCCAAGTAAATTGTTAACTAGTACACCATCATCTATGTTTAGGCACACACTATGACAGAATAAACTATTGTAGTTACCATAAAATGTTTGAGCACAATAAAATATTGATAGCATTGCTCTTATGATGAGTACTGCATGACTTTCCAAAAACTTCACCATCACAATGGTTAAAATTTTATTTTTGGGTTTTATGATGATTGCTAGCTTAATCCCAGTACTGTCATGGTATTGTAGAAGGAAAGTGTGGTTAAATTCATAATTGAATGGTCTGATTATTGGCCAATGAAGTGTACACAAAATCCTTAATAAAAGTTCATATTTCCTTGGGTTCAAGTGGCAACTTCCAATTCACTTAACAAAAAGGCTGAGGTGCAAAAAATAATTTTCTACTTGGTCTTTCCCCTGAATTCTTGTAACAATGACAAGACCTTAAGTTTAGACTTACATATCAGTGCCGTGGTAACCAACTGGTAGTTGATAAAGAAAATTCTCCTCTGTGGGCTCAGTTTTTCCTCTGTCTACTTATTCCACTTTAATATATTTATTTATCAAAATGTCAATAACCCCACTCGAGAGTTTCACCTCTAATTCAGGTTGTGTCAGTCAACTCAGTACTTACATTCCTAATACTGAATAGTAGTTCTAAGACTTCTGAAGGACGAGGGAGAAGTTTTCCTAAAGATTTGGCATCTGATGTGGAGAAAAACTTTTCGACTTCCAGTCTTAGCTGACAGATCTTATATCCTCTATATGTTTTATCTTTTACTCCCCTAAACTGCATAAATAAGGACCTGTCTTACTATCTTGGTCTAGGGCTTCACCTTGATCTAGAAGGTTTAACAGCAGCCTTGGCACTACTGACATTTCAGGCAGGATTACTCATTATTGGAGTTGAGAACTGGGGGTGAGGGTTATCCTGTACACTGTAAGATGTTTAGCATCATCTCCGGTTCTCTATGTATGAAATGCCAGTATCAGCATGCAGTTGTTCTTGAACACGTGCATACCCGCAATTGTGATAACCAAAAGTATCTCAGACATTGTAAAATGACCCCTGAAGAAATCCAAAATAAACCCGGGTTGGAAAATACTGCTCTAGGGAATGTTAGAAAGTGACAGAGAATCTCTCTCTATCACACAATCATGTCTCAGCCAGACAGTAACAACATGGCAGCTGCTCTTTGCCTTTATGTAGAGACCCCTCTAACAAATACAAGATGATGACCTAGGCCCCGGTCAGTCCTTGGAAAACTTTCTATCAAGACCTTTACAAGCTGGACTTCCGCCAAGATGGAGGCATAGGTGGATGTGCCGTGCCTTCTCCCACAACCAAGATTAGAGAAAACTAAATCTTAGCAACAGAAAACACAGCCAGAACACGGAAAATTGAACTTTTCGGAAGTCCGTTAACAACAAATTCTTCAGCCTGACCGGTAAGGGGCGAAACCAGCGGCTGGCGGAGCAGGGTTGCACAGGAGGACTCGGCCAGACACACTCAGGCCCGCGGAATCCAGGCACAGGGTCAGACCTAGTGAGCGACCCAGCGAGCAACCAGGCGAGCGACCTCGGGGGAGACAGCCAGGCCCGGGGCTGCGTGTTGACTGAGGTCGCGCATTTGTGCGCGGGTGGACAGGCGAGGGAGTGGGCGGTTGGACCGGGCCGGCAGGTCCCCACGGCAAACGGCAGTGGAGGGCGCCGCCATTTCCCTGCTCTGACCCCACCTCCACATACAGCGTCATAACCCAGCGACTCTGAGTGGCCCGGCCCAGGTGAACCACCTAAGGCTCTGCTCCTCCACACCCAGCTGTGAGAAGCGGCAGAGGGGGTTGCCATTTCCCCACTCTGGCCACGCCCCCACGTACAGCGTCACAACCCAGCGACCTGGGAATCCAAGCCGACACTTCTCACACTTAAAGGGCCCAAACAGACCAAGAATGGCGCAGGAGGATCTCAGAGCCCCAGAAATAAATCTAAGCGATGAAGAAATAGCAAAACTCACAGACGCACAGTTTAAAAAATTGGTGATCAGGATCCTCACAGAACTGGTTGATTATACGGACAAATTAGACAAATATATGAAGGCGAAACTAATTGAAATGAATGGAATTGCACAGGACACCAATAGCAATGAAAAGGAAACTGGGACTCAAATCAATGGAGTGGACCAGAAGAAAGCAAATAATGGCCAAACAGAAAAGAGTCAAGAAGCAAGAATTCAAAGAAATGAGGAGAGTCTTAGGAACCTCCAGGACATCTTTAAATGCTCCAACATCCGAATTATAGGGGTACCAGAAGGGGGAAAGGCACAGCCACCAGTGGAAAACTTATTTGAACAAATAATAAAGGAGAATTTCCCCAATCTGGCAAAGGGAAATAGACTTCCAGGAAATCCAGGAAGCTCAGAGAGTACCAAAAAGTTGGACCCAAGAAGGAACACACCAAGGCACATCGTAATTACATTAGCCAAGATTAAAATGAAGGAGAGAATCCTAGAAGCAGCAAGAGCTAAGGGGACAGTCACCTACAAAGGAGTCCCCTTCAGACTGTCAGCGGATTTCTCAAAAGAGACCTTACAGGCAAGAAGGGGCTGGAAAGAGGTATTCCAAGTCATGAAATCTAAAGACCTACAACCAAGATTGCTCTATCCAGCAAAACTTTCATTTAAAATGGAAGGACAGATAAGGTGCTTCTCAGATAAGATCAAATTCAAGGAGTTCATCATCACCAAGCCCTTATTATATGAAACGTTAAAGGGACTTATTGAAGAAAAAGAAGTTAAAGAAACGTGAACAGTGAAAGGACAACAAACTCACAGTTATTAACGACCACACCTAAAATGAAAGAAAAACTAAAAGGACAGCTAGATCAGGAGTGGAAACATAGAAATGAAGATCTCAAGGAGGGTTAGCAACAGGGGAGTGGGAGGAGGAGAAGGGGGGAGAAGGTACAGAAAATAAGTAGCATAGACAGTAGATAGAAAATAGATGGGGGGCAAGAATAGCATGGGAAATATAGAATCTAAAGGACTTGAGACACATGGTCATAAACTAAAGGGGGGGTAATGGTGGGGTGGGGGGTAGGGTGGAGGGGAATAAAGGGGGAATAGAACAACTGTAACAGCATAATCAATAAAAAAATATTTAAAAAAAAAAAAGACCTTTACAAGCTTATATGCCACACTTGTACACTGAATCCCAAAATCCAAACCCTGCAGGCAAGATATCTTGGGATATTCACAGATACAGATTGTGGATATTTCAAATGAAACCATAGAAAATACATTAATGAGGGCCCTGGTCCTTTGAATTTATTGCATATTTCAAAAAGATACCCAGATATATAGTTAAAGGCATGAGTAAACACAAGTGTATTTTGTAGTTATCATTAAACGTTTTCAGGGATAAATTCCTCCCATCGATCTGCCAACAGCAACCAAGGTTCAGCTACAAGAGGAGGGTGTACTCAACCCACATAAAGGGCACATCTCCAGTACCCAGCATGGATAATAGGGGAGGCTGTGCTTCTGGACCCTATAGGACACCTACTACATTAGGCCACTTTGTCAAGATGTGGAGTCAAAGCAGCTCTACCTAATTCATAGAAACAAACACAGGGAAGCTGCCAAAATGAGGAGACAAAGAAACATGGCCAAAATGAAGGAACAGAATAAAACTCCAGAAAAAGAGCTAAATGAAATGGAGAAATGCAATCTATCAGATGCAGAGTTCAAAACACTAGTTATAAGGATGCTCAAGGAACTTAGTGAAGACCTTACCAGCATAAAAAAGTTCTGTTACTAAACAGAGGTCCAAGTGGGGGGCAATATTTGGCCCACCGAGGGATGCTAAAAAATGTTACAAAAAACAGGGGCCCCTCCCAAGGATGGTATACTAATACCTACCGGGCTCGTCAGTTTGCTGCCAGAGGAAAGACATCTCTCAATGCCAGAGATTTGTGAAAAGGAAAGGAAAGGTTTATTTAAAGCTATACAGACTTAAAGTAGTGACCCAATGTCCCCATTAATGTATCAAAGTCATTTAGGATAACCACAGACGTTCACAGCACTCCCTTCCCCTTGCCCTAATTTGGGATATTGTATCTCGGGAAAAGTAGCACACGTCCATGTCTCAGGCCGCTGGCACCATATCGCCATCCAGACAGGACCTCTAATTAATCCAAAGCCATGTGGCACCCTCTCATGGTCTACTGGCAAAGAGTTCTTTCACCCTTCTTCCAGGCAAAGTCTCTCCTGCTTCCCAGGCCATGTGGCCAAAGGGAGCATCCCGAAGTCACATGGGCCTTTTCTACCAGAGCTGCAGGGTTCTGCACTCTTCTGGCCAAAACCGCATGGTTTTTTCCTTCACATGACTGCAAAGATGGTAGGGTCACCACTCTGGCAAAGCCGAGTGGCAGTTCTCTGCTAAAGCCGCATGGCGATTCTCTCTCAGATGGCTGTGGGAGTCCCCATTCTGGCTGAAAGCTTGTGGTTCTCTCCCTCCAATGGCCAAGAGGAAGTCCTCACTCTGCCCCAAACCTCATGGCCCCCTCTCCAATGGCCGCCACGTCTGCATTTAAATCCCATGCCAGTCCTCCTTTGCAGCCCCATTTCCAATTCCTCCTACAATTGGTTACACCTGCCAGGACTCCCATATCCTCCCAGCTTTACTGGGCTGCCTAGTGAGTCTAGGTAGGTGTGGCTCCATGGCGTGGAGTCAATAAATTCCAAACTCTCATGTAGGCACTGTAACTCAGGGGACTATCCCCCAGTTACATCCTGGGTAGAAGTCTCCCTTCTCCCCGGCTCAAAGTAGGGCCACAGCTATTTAACATATCTATGAAACCAGTTAAAGGTTATAGATATGTTAAATGACCATTCCAGAGGTTAGCTGTGAAACTGTTGCTAGGCAAAACAGCTCTCAGTGGCCCTGCTTCATTTGTCCCTTCCCCCAACTGACACCTGTTGGGGGGGAGTAAGAGGTTAGGGCATCTTATATGTCTTTGTAATATTTCCTGAATACCTTGAGTTCTGGACCCCATTCCAAATCCCTTTTTTTGGGAGTGCCCTCTTGGCTGCACCCTGTTACAGTTCCAGTCAGAGAAAAAAAGGATCCACTCTTTGAAATAGAGAATAATTTACGGGGAAATGACAATTGAGTGGATGAAGCTGGGAATCAAATTGATAATTTGTAACATAATGAAACAATAATCAACCAGTCAGAACAAGAAGAAGAAAAGAAAAGAATAATAATAATAAGAATAATAAAAACTTTGATAGTGTAAGCAGCCTGTGGGACAACTACAAGCAATCCAACATTCACTTCAGAAGGGTTCCCGAAGGAGAAGAGAAAGAACAATAAATGAAAATCTACTGACGGGCACCTAGGTTGCTTCCAACCCTTGGCTATTGTAAATTGTGCTGCTATGAACATTGTGGTGCATAGGTTCTTTGGGATTGGTGTTTTAGGGTTCTTAGGATATAATCCTAGCAGTGGAAATGCTGGGGCAAAAGGCAGGTCCATTTTTAGTTTTCTGAGAAAATCCCATACTGTTTTCCACAGTGGTTGTACCAGTCTGCAATCCTAACAACAGTGAACTAGGGTCCCCTTTTCCCCACAACCTCTCCAACATTTGTTATTTGTTGCTTTGTTTATGATAGCCATTCTGACCAGTGTAAAGTGGTATCTCATTGTGGTTTTAATTTGCATCTCTCTGATGGCTAGTAATATTGAGCATCTTTTCATGTGTCTCTAGATCTGCTGTCTGTCCTCCTTGGAGAATTGTCTGTTCAAGTCCTTTTCCCATTTTTTAATTGGGTTAGTTGTCTTCTTAGAGTGCAGTCGTGTGAGTTCTTTGTATATTTTGGAGATTAAACCCTTGTCTGAGGTATCATTGGCAAATATGTTTTCCCATACAGTTGGTTGTCTTTTTATTTTAATACTGATCAAAAAATTATGGTACATATACACAATGGAATTCTATGCAACAGAAAGAAAGAAGGAGCTCCTACTCTGCAACAGCATGGATGGAACTGGAAAGCATTATGCTGAGTGAAATAAGCCAGGTGGTGAAAGACAAATACCATATTATCTCACCTTTAACAGGAAGCTAAACAATGAAACAAACAAGCAGGCAAAATAAAAACAAAGACACTGAAATAGAAAACAGGGGGACAGCGACCAGAGGGGAGAGGAGAGGAGAGGGAATTTCAGGGGAAATAGGAGAGGGATTTAGAGGAACTAGTATAAAGGACACAGGGACAACAACTAAGGAGGGTGAGGATGGGAGGAATGTGGGGAGCACGGGGCGGGGTGGGCTGGGATGGGAGTAGTAGACAGAAAACTGTACTGGTAAAATAATTAAATAAAAAATATGTTTCGACAACAACAACAACAAAAAGAAAATCTACTTGAAAAAATAATGAAAGAAAACTTCCCTAATTTGGTGAAGGAAATAGACATACAAGTCCAGGAAGCACTGAGACTCTCAAACAAAATGGATGTGAAGAGGCCCACTCCAAAACACATCATAATTGAAGTGCCAAAGGACTCATGGACAAAGACAATGGGGTTGGTGGGGAGGATTGAAAGTGGAAGGTGGGGGTTGGGTTTGATAGAGCAGAAGAGAGTCATGGAGGGGAAATGTAGAGAACCATAACTGAACAGTAAGTAAAATAATAAAATAAAACCAAAAAGAAATGCCAAAGTTTAAAGATAAAGAGATGGGAGGGTGACTGTGGAAGAATGCATGAGAGGTGAGGGGATTAAGAAGTACAAATAGATAGTTACAGAATAACCTTGGGGATGTGAAGTACAGTATACTAAGGGGAGGAGCCAAAGAACTTACACAGAGGACCCAAGGACATAAAAAGGGTGGGGGCATTGCCTGAGGGAGTGGGTGTGCTGGGTGGAGGGGAGCCCAGGGGGGAAAATCAGGGAAACCACAGTAGCATAATCAATAAAATATAATTTAAAAAACTGAAAAGTTTTCAGACCAAAAATAAAACCAAAATAACACAAAGGTGGTTAAAAGAAGGATTCACAGGAACAAGTATAAAGGACACATGGACAAAAACCAAGGCAGGGAGGAAATGGGAGGGAGGTGGGGAGCACTTGGGGATGGGCTGGGATGGGAGGAGAAGACAGAAAACTGTACTTGAACAATAATTAAATAAATTTTAAAAATATTTATGCTTTAAACTTTTTTCATTGGTTATTCAGAAATAGGTTCTTCTCCTAAATAATAAAGTCCCCCATGTCTCCAACTTTGGGATCTCAGCTTTTGACTGAGGAAAATCAAAATCAAGCTTCCTTTACTAAGTTGTCAACACACCACATTTCAGAAAGCTGACAACAAATATCTTCATTACTTAAAATATCTCACAGATACTGAGACTTCTTACAGTGATTGAATTTCCTGCCTGAAATGAAGGCAGACTTATAACTATGTAGGCCATTTCATTTTTAAAAAAAATGAAGTATTAGCTATGTGTTTCTTTATAATATGTCCAGAGACCTTAATTCAAGAACTCATTGTATTGAACAACTTTTTGACATAATTGTTGCACTTTTCTTGTTTTTAGAGTAAATTAGACTATCTTCAGAATCTCAAGGGACTTGTTTTAAAAGAATGAAAATAAATATATATTCATATCAAATGACTTCAAAATAAAAATAATAAAAGATGCACAAACAACTTTTTTCTTAAATAAGAAACTTCAAAAATTGAATCTAAATGCATTCTGATTTTAGAAAATCTCTTGAATGTCCCAGGGAAGCAAAGGAGAGAGGCTGTCACCAACAGAGCAAGACTTAGAGGAAAGAGTGGGAAAATGCTCTCTAGTCCAAAAAGTTAATAATTGCTCATGACATATGTACATTTACATAAAGGTATGTGGATCATTGTTATTTAGGTGTCCAAAAAGTTCTTCTCAATAAAAATGAAAGAGACCTAAATATATTAAACTGTCACTAACACTATCCTAACCAACTTTAAGAAATAGGCATTATCACCAAGCCCTTATTATATGAAATGTTAAAGGGACTTACCCAAGAAAAAGAAGATAAAAAAGATGAACAGTAAAAGGACAGCAAACTCACAGTTATTAAGAACCACACCTAAAACAAAAGCAAACTAAGAGGACAGCTAGAACAGGAGCAGAGCCATAGAAATGGAGATCACATGGAGGGTTAGCAACAGGGGAGTGGGAGAAGGAGAAGGGGGGAGAAGGTACAGAAAATAAGTAGCATAGATGGTAGGTAGAAAATAGAGGGGGGGGCAAGAATAGTATGGGAAATATAGAATCTAAAGGACTTGAGACACGTGGTCATAAACTAAAGGGGGGAATACTGGGGGAGGGGGTGTGCAGGGTGGAGGGAAATGAAGAGGGGGAAACAGAACAACTGTAATGGCATAATCAATAAAATATATTTAAAAAAAGAAATAGGCATCATTACCCTGGCTGGTATAGCTCAGTGGATTGAGCACGGTCTGTGAAACAAAGGGTCACCAGTTTGATTCCCAGTCAGGGTACATGCCTGGGTTGTGGGCTAGGTCCCCAGTGGGGGCCATGTGAGAGGCAACCAAACATTGATGTTTCTCTCTCTCTTTTTACCTCCCTTCCTCTCTCTCTAAAAATAAATAAAATCTTTTAAAAAAAAGAATCAGGCATCATCAACCACACCATGAGGTTACATTGTACCAGTTTCCAGTCAACTCACTTTGCCCTTCTCCCACAAATAGCTGTTATGTGACCTGAAACAGTCTTGCCTCTTCTTGAAATTCATAGAAGTTATATCATACAGTATACGCTTTGTCTCTGATATTTTCTTTCATAAAATACTTCTTTGGATTCATCCATGTTGCCATATTGCATATATCAGTAAGTCATTCCTTTAGGTCACTGAGAAATATGTCATTAACATGAATATACCACAGTTTACCCATTCTCCTGATGATGGATATTTGAGTTTAGTTCAGCATTATTATGAGTAAAGCTGCTATACATATTTTTCCAATTCTTTTGTAGACTTTTCTTAGGTGAAGTGATAGTGGAAATAATTAATCATACATAGAATATATATAACTTTAAAAAAATATCACATGGTGCTCCAAAATGGTTGTATCATTTTTATACCCACCACCAATACTGGACATGTCAGAAGGTCTACAAAGTTGCTGACTGCTGATGTCATTAGTCTTTAGTTTTTCTGCTTTAGTAGGTATAAAGGGCATCTTCTAATCAGAATATTTTCTCCTGGTAAAAATTTTTAGTTTTTCTATACAGGTCTTGCCTATATTTTTCAACTTAATTCTAAATATTTTTATGTTATTGTAAACTACATTTTCTTAAATTTATGTTTTCCCATTTTCTAGTCACAGATATATAATTTTATATACAGTTTATAATTAGGCTTTGTATCATATAATTTTACTACATACACATAAGAGAACTAAACAATGATATTTATAGATGTCACTGAATAGTCTATTTACTCAATTAGGTCTTTTGTGAATAAAAATAATTTTATTACTTCCTTTCCAATCTTGGTGCTTTTATTACTTGATGGAACAAAATAGGGTGTGGATTACAAGGTTGAACAGCAGGCTGAGTATCTTTACCTTGTTTCTGATTTGTAGGGAAAAAATGGTCAATATTCCACCATTAGATTTCATTTTAATGGTATTACCTGATCACTTTTTATTCATTTGAGGAAGATGTCTTTTATTCCTAGTTTTCTCAGAGTTTTTAATTATAAATGAATGTTACTTTTCTTTAATCCAAAATGTCTTTTATGTGCCTTGAGATGATCAGATAAATTCTTATTTTTATATTTACAGTGATTGCGGTGATTGATGTAAACATGTGAAACCAACTTTACATTCTAGAGAGTAAACTTCAATGGTCATGATACATTAGCCATTGTATATATTGCTTGATAAGATTAGTTAATAAGTTGTTAAGAAATTTTTGTGTCTGGGTTCATGTTTATTGATTTATATTTCTTTCTGGTAATGTCTGAGAGGTTCGGGGGGTTAGGGATTTTATATTGGTCTCAAAAATGAGTTGAAATATCATTTGACTACTTGTTTCTGAAAAATTTATGTGGAGTATTTTTTCTTAAATTTTTCATTTAATTTATTAGTAAAATGGTCTGAGCCTCTGTTTTTCTGTTTGATAATGAACTAACATAATAATTATAGAGCTACTCACATTTTTATTATTTCATCATGTACCAGTTTTTATAAATAAACTGAGTTTTGCAGGGAGCTCATCTAATTCACTTGCTGAATTTATTACCATGAAGTTGTTAATGAGATTCCTCATTATAATTCAAAATGTATATAATTATAAACCCTGCATTAGTCCTAATATTGGTAATGTGGTTTTTTTTGCCTTCATCAGTCTTTCTAGAACTCAACCCATTTAAATAATCTTTTATAAAAATCCACACTTTAGAATTTTAAGTTTTCTCTAATTTTATTTTCTCTTTCATTGATTTTGGCTTATAGATCAATAATATTCTCTCTTTAACTTTGATTCAATATTTTTCTAATTTTAAAGTGGAGATTTAAAACATTGATTTTAAACTTTTTATAATATAAGGAATTAAAGCTATAAATCCTACTGTATGAATTATAAGTAGTAACTCACAATTTTCAATATATTGTTGTTCAGTTGTTTTTTAGATAAATATGTATTCTGATTTCTATTTGACCACTGGCTTAGAAGGAACTGCTTATTTTTCAAATATTTGTGTTGTTACATGACACTGAGTTGGCTAAGACTCCTGCAGACTCAATGAATGAATGATATCCACAGTGTCTTATACTCAACAGCCCTGCTCTGTTCCTGTAGACTCATTTTAGTGTCTCCTCTTATGGAGTCAATCCATCTCATATTTGGTCTTCCTCTTTTCCTGTTGCCTTCTATTTTCCCCCAGCATTATTGCCCTTTCCAAAAAACCCTGTCTTCTCACAACGTGCTTGGAGGAGGACAGCCTCAGTTTTGTCATTTTTACCTCCAGCTGTGTTTCAAGCTTAATTTGCTCTAGGACTCACTTGATTGTCTTCCTGACAGTCCAAAGGTATCTATAAGAGTTTGCCTCCAATGCCATATTTCAAGTGAATCATTTTTTCTTCTATCAGCTTTCTTCACTGTCCAGTTTTTATATATTTTCTCTATAATTCTGTTATTGATTTCTAAGTTAACTGCTTGGTCATCAGACAATATGAACTAGAGATTGTACAGAGAATTAATGGACCATACCTATGTAATACTTGTAAATCTCAAATTTAATGCTACTGTTTCATAAACCTGAAATATGTAATCTTTCAGAGCATTTAGAACAGAGTAGTTGATAACCGTGGTTGTATATCAAATTTCTTCAGCAATGTATAATTCTATGTTGGTTGGATACAAAACTAGAGATTCAGAAATAGTGAGGCAAATAATTTTAATGCACATTCTCAGATTTAAAAAAAAAAACAACATAAGACCAGGTATTTACTCAACACACCCTAATTTTATTCAATTATTTCATTCAAGATTTTTAAAGACTAATAAATTTTAAAATGTGTCAGATATGCTGACTAGAGCTTTTATGTAGTTATCAAGATACTTTGTAAAAATGTAGTTCATTTTTTATACTTATGCCAAAGTAAGTAAAACACTGTGTAAGCATGTGTTTGTTTCTGTGTGTGTTTGTGTAAGACCAACAATGATTCTATTTTTATATTGGGAAAATCTAGAATAATATTTCTCTAATAAATTATAATATTTGCCTCCATATGAAAAGTAGACTATGACACTAACTTTGTAGAGACAAATATGTTCATATAGTAATAAAACAAAGGAAAATATTATTTGAGAATACTTTGCATCATAATTTTACTTCTCAGATCTTATAGAGAACAAAAAAATTTGAAATTAATGTCAATATTGTGGTACATACTGACTCACTCATACACATAAACACATTCATACACATACATATGCCATTGAATGATCTGGATTTAGTTAAGTCCTGAAAATATTTTTAGAATCTGGTTTTACTTACACATAATGTTTTCAAAGTGCTGTCTCAATTAAAATTGTGTTGGAAGGACATTTGGAGCCTGAGGTGGGGAAATGAACTCAATCATGGTTTCAATTTTTTATTTTATTTATTTTTTAATTTTTATTTAGTTATTTTTCAAGTACAGTTTTTTTGTCTATTTCTCCCATCCCAGTCCCCCCCTACCCCGTGCTCCCCACCTCCCTCCCATTTCCACTCCCCTTAGTTCTTGTCCCTGTGTCCTTCATACTTGTTTCTCCAAATCCCTCCCCTTTTTTCCCTTTAGATTCCCTTCCCTCTCCCCTCTAGTCACTGTCCTTCTCTATTTCAGTGTCTTTGTTTTTATTCTGCTTGCTTGTTTGTTTTGTTATTTAGCTTCCTGTTAAAGGTGAGATCATATTGTATTTGTCTTTCAACACCTGGCCTATTTCACTCAGCATAATGCTTTCCAGTTCCATCCATGTTATTGCAAAGGGTAGTAGCTCCTTCTTTCTCTCTGCTGCATAGAATTCCATTGTGTATATGTACATAGAGTTTGTTATATGAGTGCTGCTCTAATATTAGTGTAAATAATAGCTGATCTATTCAACAGTAAATACTTCGCAACACATCTCCCGGATCTTAGCCCATCGTACAGGTCCCTGAATTCTATTACTGTAGTGATTAACTCTATTTGCTCACACACTATACCTATTTACTGTTCCTTACACTCACCTTACCTCAAAATTTAAAAAATGCTTTTAGATATGAAAAGTTAATGTTTTTTTCTTATACTCTATTCCTGTTGTTTTAACTATGTTAAAGTTTGTTCTAAAGGCAAACACATAGTCTCATCTCTGAGACCAAATAATATTACATAATGATAGAAATTTGAGCATGCAAAGTGTTTCTCTAGTTGGTGGTGGCAAGTGCTTAAGCATAATCATGATCATTAATAGAGTGCTTTTTGTATAAATTAACTAAAACCTTTCCCTCTTATTTTAACAGCCAAAAAGTAAACTTTGGGGCACAAGATAATTATATTCCAGGTAGGAAATAGTTCAATATGTGATTATATTCAAAGTGTGATTAAAGCAATAGCTATAATGGAATATTATTAAAAATCAACATTTTATTTTCCAAGATACCTTTTTCATGGGCTCAGTGAATATTTTCTAAAAATGTTTTGGTTCTATAGCCAAAGAAGATTAAGCAAATATGTATAGAACCATGGAGGTGTACATAGACATGTTAGAAATCAATCACATAATCTTACAGTTAAAAGCAGTGGAAAAATTGAATATACAACTTCTCACTCATGTTAGAAATGTCTTCTATTCCATTTCATTAGATTTTTATCAGGGTTTAAATTGGCCAAAAAAATGTATTGCTTGACAAGGCCAGGCAAACTTGTATTGGAAGACTTCATACATCAAGTAATTTTCCCTCATATACTGATGTTAAACATGCCTTTCATTCTGTGTATTTTCTCATTGCTCTTGCTTCTGTCTTTAGGAGATGCACAGGACAAGGCTATTTTCACTTATGCACAGTATTACCACACACATTCAAACACAGTGCAGGTACTTCTCTCACTTGTCCCATTGGTAAGCTAAATGTCTTTATTTCCATTCTAGTTTACAGGTAACTTTAGACTTCCAGGCACAGTCCTGTAGGTACTCTTGTCAATTTCTTGTGTTCCACCTCTAACAATGCAGTTCTTAGGTACACCACATCTACTATTGTAGCTTGGAAATTGATTATAAACTAAGAAGATCTAATGTAGCGGTTTTTAATCTTTTTTATATCGTGGCACACAAAAACATTACTATAATTCTGCCACAGACCAAAAAACATATCTTTTGCCTATCTGACAAAAGAAGGTATAATGTTGATTCATTCAAACCCGACAGCTGCTGTTGTGTTGGCTCTTGTCATTGTTTTAGTTGACAATCTAAAGGAAAGGAGGACAGCACCCCTGGCTAAATATTCAGAGAGAACATGTTTTAACATGTCTTGCAGCGCACCTGCTGCCTGCTGGGCTCACTGGTTGAAAATCACTGATCTAAAACATAAGCATTGAGAGTCAATCCTATATTTCCTGAACATTTTATAATAGGCACTGTACTAATTATGTGGAAGGCTTCAGAAGTAGTTGCCATGTTTTCTGTTCTCAGTATAACTATATTCCAACCAAAAAAGTATAAGACAAAAATCTAGACTGGATTAGATAGAAAGCCTAAATGGAAGCAGTAAAATGGTTTACTTCCATTATTTATCTTACAAACTATATTTGTTTTACTATCACTACTTCATATAGTTTTCTGTAAAGGTGGGAAGAATAGAAAAATCAATTTTTGTTTTCTCATAGTAATAGTAGAGAATTTCAAACATTGCCAAGTAAATGAAGACAAAATTTTAATCATTTGTTTATTTATTTACATGAAATATAATACCTAGCTGCCTTATTAGTTTTGATGAAATACTACTTACTCTAAAGTGTATATTTAATGTTTTCTTATTTTAGTCAGTGAATTAAGCAAAAAATCATGGAATCAACAACACTTTGCCCTAGAATTTCCCAAACCACAGCGGCCAGGAACAAAAATGAGATCAAGACCTTCCCAATTACAAAATAATACACTTTCTGTGAGTATTAAGATCATACAATTTTCCTAGTTATAAACTTATAAAGTCACATATAGTTATATATTATAATAGATCATCACTGACCAATGAGATTTATGCGATGATGGAAATACTTTAATTATTTACATACCAATGTACCTATTTAGCACAAAATGAGGCTAGTGTTACTAAGAAATCGAATTTTATATTTTAGTTCAATTTAATTCACATGTGGCTCTTAAATGTCATATGAGACAGTAAAGTTAAAGGTAATTCAAATTCTACTACTTGAAGAGAGTAAATGTATTTTATTTGCATTTCACTGTATAAAAATGTATCCTTTATTTCACATTAACTATTTGCTCAGTAAACCTACAATATAGAAAATATATATCCAAAAGCACAAAAATCTGTAGATCCTAATGCCACAGTTAGTGTAAACATTTGAAAAATATTACCCAGCTGGAGAAATCTCCTCATTTGAATCATTATACTTTTTGATGAAGTTTCAATGCTTCCTCATTTCCTGTAATTTAGAATTCAGGATTCTGAATTTGGAAGATAAATATTTCTCAAGGTTTCTGAAGTCATCAGGGGATATAAAAATGTGAAAAGAAAAGTTTTCACAAGATAAATGTATCATCAACTCTTGTTTATTTTAGGAAATGTATCCAATCTGTACTGATCCAGGTTTCTTCTGCCTCCTCATATTTTCTTTTATTCTTTGTCCAATTTATTTTCCCACGATTTGTTAACATTCCTTCCAAAATTTCCTATTTTTTGCAATTAAGTTTTTGCAAATATTTGGTCACAAGTTGAAAACAAAATGCATCATTCTACACAAATTAATATGTACCGAACGTTGTATTTTTCATTGTTGCAGTTTCATAAGTGAGGATAATTTATATCTTGCCATGCAGGCTGATTTTCAGGCTTTTACTTTTAACTACCATTAGCATTGTAAGTTCCAGAGACCTTGAATGGATCAACAGAGACTAGGATCTGCCTGAACAGAAAACTGTTAGATATTAGAAAATAGTTAGTTTCCAAGTTAGTCTCAGAATGGAGACTAGGAAAGATGTTTCAAGAATTCAAAACACAGAGTCAAAAAAAAAAAGCCTTTTCCAGCCTGTGAAGAGAGATTCTGGTATGTCATTAGTAAGTGAATGTCTGTATCAATTTTAATATACAATAATGTAGGAGTTATGAAAGTACTCTAAATTGAAATTAGATCTAAAATTAGGCATGTCCAGCAATAGTTCAAGAAGAATAAAATTGGAAAAGCAAAAATTAACTATAAAATCTACAACTTATTTGCTATTTCTTAAAACCTAAAATATTTTCATTATTGAAGTTAAAATGTATTTTGGTATCTGGTAACAAAGGCTGTGCAACTCATACACATTATTTATAATTATTCTAACCAATATTACAGAAATATAATGAAGACCAATTTTCGGGAGGTTCTAGACGACCCTTATGGATGCACCGGTCTTTAATGATGATTTCCGAAAAACCATCAGTTTATTTAGCTGCCAGGAGACAGCCTCCATATAAAGCAACTCATCCCCGCAGTGTAGAGAAACCTTTATCCACAACAATAGGTAAGAGAAATAAAGAAGACAAGGAGGACCAATTAGATTTGGTAGCTGAATCCACAGTTTCACGGGAGTCAAAAGAATCTACAAAAGAGTCAAAGAAAGCGCAGGCTTTAGGAACAGAAACAAAAGGCAAAAAAACAGACAGTGCAAAAACAGTTGACAAAAAGGATAAGAAAAGTTCAAAAAAGGGCAAGGGCTCAGTTACGGAATCAGAAGGTGAGAAAGGAGACACAAAGAAAGACTCAAAAAAATCTAAGAAAAGTTCAAAGAAGGACAAGGGGTCTGGTTCAGAATCAGAAGAGGAAAAAGGAGATACAAAGAAAGACTCAAAAAAATCTAAGAAAGGTTCAAAGAAGGACAAGGGGTCTGGTTCAGAATCAGAAGAGGAAAAAGGAGACACAAAGAAAGACTCAAAAAAATCTAAGAAAGGTTCAAAGAAGGGCAAGGGGTCTGGTTCAGAATCAGAAGAGGAAAAAGGAGACACAAAGAAAGACTCAAAAGATAAAAGTTCAAAGAAGGGCAAGAAGTCAGCTGCAGAATCTGGAGATGCAACAAAAGATGCAAAAGAGGCTAAAGATGAGAAAAAAGATACAATAAAATCCAGTGAAAAAGGTGATGAATCAAAGGGCAAGAAAGATGCCAAGAAAAGTTCCAAGAAAGATGCCAAAGCAGACAGTGACCCAGAATCTGCTGATGTGAAGAAGGATGCAAAAAAAGATTCCAAGAAGGAATCAAAAAAGGAATTAAAGAAGGAATCAAAGAAGGAATTAAAGAAGGGATCAAAGAAGGAATCAAAGAAGGAATTAAAGAAGGGCAAGTAGGCATTGGACAATGATTCGAAAGTTTAAGAGTCTGAAACTGAATCTGTGAGTGAAGAGGGTAGGTTCAAATATTTAATCAAATACTTTCAAAAATGAGGCAAAGAACAATACAAAGAAAGACAGAAAATCTTCATAAAAATATAAGAATGATGTTAAGAAAAATTAACTGATTCACACTGATGGATTTGAAGCATACTTATGATAAATTTGGAGATATAAAGGATTAAATGAAAGATTCCTAGGAAGATTAAAATAATATTCATGTAGGATGCAGAAGTTAATGATATTGAATCTATAAATATGAAAAAAATCGATGAAGGTTTTGATATAATTCAAGAAGGTAGATTTGGAGTCCATTGCTTCAAGCAATTTGAAGTTACAGCCACAGATTTAAGTATAAAACCACAGAGGCCATGAGAAGAAGTCAAACAAATTTCAGAAAGTCTACTTTCAAATAAATATAAATTCAAATTAAAGGTACTATTCCTCAAAAAAATAAAAGAAAAAAATATTGTTACTTTCTTGGAACACTATACCACCATCTCTGAAGTGTAAATAGCTACAACCAGGTTCATGGATGTTGAATGTTCCACTTCCAGTCAGGTTAAACACAGTTGGTAAGTTAATTTTGTTTTATTTTAAGTCAAAATGAATTAAATGATTGAATTAATTTATAGGTTTAAATTGACACCACTTTAATAAAATCTCTGTAATCTGCTGATTAGATTTTGGCTAGAATTTTATCGAATTTTAACTTTCTCATCATAAGAAAAATTTGAAGAATTTGGTGAAAACACCACATAAATGAAGATTAATGAAAAGGTTAAGGGAAGTAGAATTATTTTTCATGAGGGAGAAGAGACTGCTTGATGGTACGTTATAACTTTAACAATTATTTATTATAAGTGTTTTTGTCTTTTAAATAGAAAATGGTGTCTAACTTATCCCCATTTTATTATTGTCCAAATCACTAACCTGAGTAGGTATATTAAGTAGGTTCCTGATAAGTTGCTAAATACATGCGGAAAACCAAATTAAGCAGCATTTAGAGTCTAACACAATGAGATATCTACATATTATTTATATAGGAAAACAACTTTATATTTTCATAACTATATTAAATTTTCCTGTGACCATAAGTCCAATTAATGTGAAAGAATTCAGCATAATAAAAAAATGCAAACCCTTGAACTTCCCAATTAGTGACAATTAAATATCTTCTGATCTAAAATATTCTCTTAGATAAACTCAACATTGTTGCAGAACGTTCTAAGGGACTTTCTTCCTCCTTTATCTTGACACCATAAAATGTGAATACAAGAGAAAGCTTGATAATAAAGGAAGAAGCTTCCTACCAACATGCTCTCAAGAACGAGCTTTCTTTAAAACAAGAGGTAAAATTGTTTTGCCTACTAAACATTGGCTGCTGTCCCCCTACATCACCTACTTAAGGATTAATGGTCCTTGTATCTCATGGTTTTCCAGGAGGCCCTACCTTGCTGACTGGATCAGTCGTAAGAGCTGTAATGCCAGAGTCAAATCCTGCCCCATAGTTCTCCTTGCCCCTTTTCAGGAGACTCCTCATTCTCCATTTGCTTATAAAATTTCTTGTTCAGATTTTTAAACTTCTGTGCAAATGTTAATACCTCTCTGAGGAGTTAGGGAATCATTTTAAATCTCTCCTTTCATAAAAAAAAAGCTCTTAAGATTCTTCTCTTATGTGATACTCAAAAGTCATGTTTTAGATTCAAATTTAACTCATAGTGAAAAAATTTTTTTCTGCCTTGACCATTCTACTGAAATGCACCAAAGTCACCAAGAATGCCCATGTAGCCAATTCCAATAGCAGTCTTTTTATTCTAGCCCCTTTTCTCTACATGTATTTTTAAGCTATTCCACCCATTCTCATCCCTTTATACCCCATTACTATGCTGTTGAATTCTATATTTTAAAGCCAGCACTGACTAATCCACTCTGCTCTAAATTAATATGTCTAGATTTTAAATTAAAGCAACTACTTGACTATCTTTCAGGCATCTCAAAATTAACATGTCACAAAGAAAAGACACCCATCCACCTAAACCTGGTTGCCCCCAAGTTTTCGCCAGCTCAGTAACTGAAACTAACAACCTGTGACTGAATTCAAAACTGGTGGGTCATTCATAATTATTTTTTTCTTCATTCTGCTTGTCTTTCAGTAAGTTCTGCCTGATTGCCTCCAAAATATTTGAAATATTCTATTTACTGTGTATCTACCACTTCCACACTAGAAGTCCAATCAGCCATTATATCTTACTTGGAAACCCAAAAAGCACCTTAAGTAGAGATTATAAGGTATGTTTATGGCATAGATCGCAGAGATGGTTTCACAGGTTATATTATCTCAAACTCATCAAGTCATCAATTATATATGTTAAATATATATATATATCATTTTGGTATGTAAAAATACACATACAAGTGTACATATACACATACATGCATACATATATGGGTTGACCAGAGTCCTATTTTTTCTTTCATAAGATGGCTCAACTAACACTTACTTGTCTTTATCCAAAACAATTTTGTTAGATTGTATTGTGACAGTTGTCATATCAGCATACATTTAAAAAAACTTATCAAAACTGGTGAATTTTTGTGTAGCCATTTTAATATTGAAGATGGAAGAAAATGCACAAAATTTTTGGCATATTATGATTTATTAGTTAAAGAAAGGTAAAAACACACAAAAAAGATTTGCACAGTGTATAGAGAAGGTGCTGTGACTGATTGGACATGTAAAAGTGTTTTGGGAAGTTTTGTGATGGAGATTTCTTGCTGGATGATGCTCCACAGTAGGATACACCAGTTGAAGTGACAGTGATCACATTGAGACATAGTTGAGGACCATCACTATTACAACATGTGGTGTAACACAGCTGACATAGACAAAATATTCAAATCAATGAAGTTATTGATAAAAATGAACAATGTGTCTCTTATTTTATAGAACAAATTCATACAGACTTTTTGGACAACTCAATATATACATACATGCATGCACACATATATAGGCATGTACACATACATACACATCATACAAAAGAAACCTCCAAAATGTCTCTTATAGTGGCTGTACAATTTTGCATCCCACCAGCAATGACTTTCCATTGCTCTACACCCTCCCCAGCATTTGGTGGTGTCAGCATTTTGAATATTGACCTTTCTAACAGGAGTGTAGTGTGCCTTTGGTGTTATATCTAAAAAGTCATCAGCAAACCCAAAGTCATCTAGATATGCTTCTATGTTTTCTTCTATGAGTTTTACACTTTTACATTATATATTTAGGTCTGTGATCTATTTTGATTCAAACATATTTTACTGCCTAATCTCTGTTCATTTCCCTATCACCCAGCTTCTTCTGATCTCTAACATACTTTATTCTATGCAACTTATACAACCATCTGTCTGCCTGAATGTCTGTGTGTCTGTCTATCTATCTAATCTCTAGTCTAACTTATCTCCATATACCTATCTATGTAATTTAAATCATTATCCCACATTGCCTGTTTCCCCATAAGAATAAAATCTCTACCAGGAAAACAATATTATGTGACATTTATTGCTGAATTTTCAGCATACAGAACTATTGCAAATATGTGGCATATATACACATTGATCACCTGACATTGATCACATGTCAGGTAAATAAATAAATACAATTTGGAGTACTTGGTTGAAAAAATGACCTATGTGGAGTAAGCCTCTCCAATATCCCAAACTGAAATATACCAGTCTTAACAAAGACAAACTGAAGTAATTATCAATGCCCTTTTGGAAAATAGAAAATTCCAAAAGAGGGTAATTTTGAGACTTACCGGCCATTTGAAAATAGGATATAGTGTTCTCTTATTGATGAAATATGGGAATTTATAAATTATATAGTGATTTTAAGATTATATCTAAGCAGGCTAGCGGAACTTTGGTCCCTGACTAACCAAGTTTTTTTATTACTATTATTATTTTAATCCCCACCTGAGGATATTTTTTAATATTAATCTTAGAGAAAAAGGGAGGGCAAGAGAGAGTGAGACAGAGAGGGAGATATGTTGCATCCTGTATGCACCCTGAACCCAGGGATCAAATACACAACCTAGGTATGTGCCCTGACTGGGAATCAAACCCGCACCCTTTGGTTTATGGGATAATGCCCCAACCAATTGAGTCACCCAGCCAGGGTCAATCATGTTTATTTTTAATTAATTAATCAATCAAGTCAATTAAAACAATTAATTAATTGTCATTGCATAGAGATAATATACATTTATTCTTATGAATTTAGTATTTAATTATTGTATAAAATATAGAATTATCAAATCATACAAGATTTTAATAAAATCATGTTATGATTTCTATTATAGAATTATTACTGTAAATATATTTATTGTTATATATTAATTTTATTATTATTGCATAGACCAATGTGTCCTGAAAATTCCAATATTCCTAAACATGGCACAAGAAATTATGTTCTTTATTATGGTGAAAACATGGATTTCTACATGTTATATGCCTTGCTCTCTTTAGAAAAGTTATGTATTTTTCAGATTTTTATTTAATTTGGTAAACAATATTTTTACACTACCCACACTTGTAGTAGCATTTGAAAAATACAGGAATACACAAAAAAGGGTCAATTTACCCCTTTGCTCCACTCCCAACCCCAACTGACAGTTCATACATTTAAAAAAATAACTTTCCAATTTTTGCCAACTTATTTGATTTTGTTATATTATTAAATTGTAAAAAAAATTTTATTGAAGATTTGCCTATTTTTTGAAGAGAGGAGAAACGATAGAGGGCAAAATTATTCTTTGACCATAAAGTAAGTTTTCTTTCTTTGATTTGAAATTTCTTTATCTTTAGAATGTGGTATTGGACTAGATGATATAAAAATGAAGTTGGTGGGCCGAGGGATATGAAAGGGAAAGACTATTAAAAAATGAGTATTCTCCTGAACTTCACTGCCTTAAGATATTCTCAGATTGTTTCCTCTCCTACCCAGAGACACTCTGTTTTTTAATATCTCAAAGGAGAAAAAGATCACAGAGTGCTACCCATAAGGCTCTAATTCTTCAATTGCTGTTTAACAAACAATGATATGGTCCTATTTTATTTGACAAGGTTCCTCTCAAAGTAACTATACTCCCTCTCAAATAGTTAGCTCAACAGGAAGTTATATTATCTGGCCTTATAATCATCCTGTTTATAGACTGGCCTAGGTAATCCTTTTTTAAAAAATTTCTCACTAATTATAGATTTTATCTCCTCTAAAATTCAGAGAAAAATATGAAGGTGCACCTTTACATTCTTTAATCTTTACATATAGCTCTGATATCTGATCTAAGGTACTCACTTCTTTATAAGGGCTACCAGAATCACCTAAACATGACTTTATTCATCAGTTTAGACCCTGACCTATGGCAGAGAATGTATGTGGGTTATAAGTTTTGACTTAGAAATATATGGAAATGATTAAATGTAATAAAAGTAAATTACAATTTATATGACATATAGACTTTTGGTCACTAAAATGTGAAATTATAATAAAACAATATAAATCCTTCAATAAATGAGAATTAATACATTTCTAAGGCATACCTAATTTTCTGACTTTTAGTTATTTGTTAACATTTTCTTCATGCATAACAATAAGCATTGGATCTGATGGGTTGTCTAACTCTAACATTTAGGTTATTTATTTAACCTTTCTTTGTATGGTTTCCTTAGTACCGAGGCCAAAAGGTGAGGTGAATAGAATGGGAGATTAATCCAAAGGTAGAGATTCACACACAGGACAAACTCCTATTCAATAATCGACCCTCATATTTCAAATCTCAATCTAGACTTTTTATCACTTTGTATGTAGAAGATACTTTTCCAGTTTTATTGGGTAATTTTCCTGTGAACAAAACTTAGAGCTATAAAAAAATACACGTTAAAGAATTGCCTAATTTCGTAGGCATTTTGATCATTGAATATATAATTAAATCACTGCAAAGAACTGCAGTGATGGCCAAGGATTATCATATGTGGCTAAAGTCACAGAAGAAATATCATAAACACAAAAACAGATATGGTATTTATAAAGGGATATGTTCTGAAAGAAATGTTTGAGACCTCTGGACTCCTTATGTGAAAAATTAACATGGTATGACCAATTATTATTTAATCATTTCTGATATTATAATGTTCTATGAATACAGCACAATAGACTCATCATCTGTAAATGTATGGATACTAGCAAAGATTTTTTCTCTTCTATGTGTATGTGTATGTGTGTCTGCCTTTTGGTGTTTGTGTAGTATTATTAATATCACATGTACTTTAAGGAAAAGTGTTAAAAGTGTCATGAAAGATAAAATAATGAATTGATTTTAATATTTTGTGAAACTGTTTTATCTAAGAGAGTACAAAAATCACAGCATGCCCAATACACTAATTTTCTGAAATTACATGACCCTTTAGTTATTACCAATTTTTTAAATTCCAAGAAAACCACTATTATTAATAATTTCAATACAGAAACTAGTCTTTAGTACTATCTTTTTTGCATGAAAGACAGTATCTGCCACTTGTGTTTTCATAGAAATGAAAAAAATGTCACTTCTTTATTTTATAAATGAGAATAATTTAAGCTTTGTCCTTGACTTTTAGCATACTCCTCCCACTAAAAACGTACTTATTACCTGTATTACAATCTACACTACAGCATGAAGCAAACATCTGGAGATTAACATGACTCTTCCATGCAGTCCATCATCTCCTTTTAGTTGCCAGTATTTACAAAACACCTGTTTTCAATGTGTCACACTTTATCCCATGTTCTCAGTGTTAGCCACATTGCAATGCACCCCGATGTTCACAGCAATGTTATTTACAATAGCCAAGTGCTGGAAACAGCCTAAGCACCTGTCAGTAAATGAGTGGATCAAAAAACTGTGGTACGTTTACACAATGGAATACTACACAGCAGAAATAAAGAAGGAGCTCCTACTCTTCACGACAGTATGGATAGCACTGAGAGCCTTATGCTAAGCAAAATAAGCCAGGTCACGAAACACTAATACCATATGATCTCACCTATAAGTGGAACCTAATCAACAAAGCAAATAAGCAAGCAAAATACAACCCGAGACTTAGAAATAAAGAATAAACTGACATTGACCAGAGGGGAGGAGGGAAGTGGGTAATGGAGGGGGGTGTGAAGAGAAAGGGGCAAGCCAAGGAACACAAATAGAGGACTACTGGGCAGAGACAATGAGGGGGATTGATGGGGGGAAGGAATGGGGCAAGAGAGAGCATCAAGGAAAAAGGAGAAGTGTAATTGGAAACAAAAAATTTAAAGATGTATATTAGGTCTGTGAGAAATGTTATTTTAAAATAATGAATGAATTGCCAACATTATCTCCTATTCTGTAAATTTCCTTCACTTTGTTGATTGCTTCCTTTTCTATGCAGAAATGTTTTATTTTGATGTTGTATCACTATTTTGCTATTATTGATTGTGTTTTTGGTGTGATATCTAAGAAATCATTGTTTATACTAAGGTCGTGAAGATACAATCATATGTTTTCTTTTAGGAGGTTTACAGTTTTAGGCTTTACATTTAACTCTGAATCCATTTTAAGTCATTTTTTTAGTGTACAGTATAAGGGTCCAGTGTTTCATTCTGTGCATGTGAATATTCAGTTTTTAAAATTTTATTTGTTAAGCAACTCTCTCTCCCCATTTTGTATTCTTGCAACCCTTGTTGAAGTTCAGTTGACCATATATGTGTGGATTTATTTCTAGTCTTTCTATTATGTTTCAAATGTTAATATTCTGTTTCTACTTGAGTACCATATTGTTTTAATTACTACAGGTTTCTATTGTAATATATTTTGAAATCAGAATGCTGTTTCCCATAGTTTTATTGTTCTTTCTCAAGACTGGCTATTTGGGTCTTTATTCTATGAACAAAAGGATTGTTGTTTCTATTTTTGTAAAAAATGCCACTGGAATACTGATAGGAATTGCATTGAATCCATAGATTGAATTGGGGAGTATAGATATTTTAACAATATTAAGTTGTTCAATCCATGAACACAGATATTTTCCACTTATTTGCTTTTCTTAAAAATGTTTATTTATCGATTGATTTGAGAGAGAATACGAGGGGCAGGGGAAAAGGAGAGGGAGAGTGAGGAAGAATTTGTTGTTCCACTTATTTATGCATGCATTGGTTGATTATTTCATGGGAATATAACCTACAACCTTGATGTATTGGGATGATGCTCTAACCAATTGAACAATCCATCAATCCACAGCTGGGGTTGGCTTTTCACTTATTTGTGTCAAATTTCTTTCATTAATGTTTTGTAGGTTTTTATGTACGTGTCTTTTCCCCCTTGGTTAAGCATTTTATTCTTTTGATGTTATTATAAATGGCATTTGTTTCTTAAGGTTTTTTTTTGGTAGTTTGTTATTATAGAAACAGCTGACTTTTGTATGTTGATTTTATATTTTATAAACTTATTAAATTCATTCCTTATTACTAATAATTTGTTTGTATATAGTCTTTTGAATTTTCTCTATATAAGATTATGTCACCTGCAAACAGTGATCATTTACTTCTTCCTTTGCAGTTCGAGTGCTTTTTATTTATCTTTTATTGCCTAATTTCTCTAACAGAGACTCCCAAAATAATGTTGAATAGAAGTGATGGGAGTGAGAATCCTTGTCTTTTTCCAAATCTTAGGAAAAGAGTTTTGTTTTCTAGGTTTAGTATGAAGTTAGTTGTGGGCTTTTCATATATGGCTTTTATTATGTTGAGGTAGATCCTTCTATATCTGGTTTTCAAAAAGAGTTGTTATCATAAAACAATGCTGAAATTGTGTTAAATGTTTATTGCATCTGTTCAGATGATCATCTGTAAAAACTTCCCTTGGGATTCATGAGTTCCCTCTATCTACCCAAGTGTTAATTAAACTTTATTTGTGCTTTTCAGTTGGACTTACATGACACAGAGAAAGAAAAACATTTGAACTCTAATTGTTAGACTATATTTTAATAGTCTTATTTCTTATAGTATTATACTATACAATAATTATTAAAGTGCCAAAATACTATATTTCATAAGAAAATATTTCATATATATATACTAAATATTGAAGTTAACATGATTCATTAAAAAGTCTACAGCACTACATATTAAAAACAATACCATTTTACATTCTGAAAGTACAAATACATATGAAAATATAATTGTTGGAAAATCCATTTATTTGCCTTGTTAATGAAACAGTAGTAAAAACTTAAGAAACCTATTTTTGTATGTGTTCCTAATTTCATAGCAGAAATATCAATAATGATAGTAAACTTTCCAGTAAAAAATATGCATGAACACTTCATAACTACCTACTTGATCTTACTGCTCTGAGGTATCATGTACTGTTAATGAAAACAAATAGCAATCACTGTAAAGACACAGAAAAGTTAGAAATCACCTACTAAATGAGAAGTTGAACAGCATATTATTTTATGAACAGGAAAATACTTAAAAGCAATGTAAAAATAAAAAAATTCAATATCATATGTTTCAAGTCATTACTCAATGCTCAATTTATAAAATCCTTTTAAATTGAAATAACAGCAATAACAAAATCAACTAATATTTACTGAGCAGTATTTGCTAAATACTTTTCTTGTCACTTAATCCTCAGAACAATCCTACTATGTGATCTCTGGTTTAGCTAAAGCTTAGAGAGGTTAAGTAACATGAACAAATTTGCACAACTAGCAGTAAAACAAGATTTGAGTCTGAATTTGAATCTCATATGACACTAGCATTTAGACCATGATTTTGCAGCTTAATTACTCTGAGATTTGAAGAAATTGATCTTTAACACTTCAGCCTCAGTTTCTTCATAGCCTCATAGCTTTATCTACAAAAATGTGTAGTTATGTGAAAATCATATAGGTAAACCTCCTACCACTGAATTTCTTGAGAAGGATAATACCTTCTTGCCTCCATGAAGTCTCAACCTCAACTCCTACTGTTCCCAAAGCCCACAGCCTTTGGTGTGTTTCCTGAGTAACATAACCACTGCACTCCACTTAGTAGTTTGCATGAGTCATATTTGCAGAAATACATTGTAGTGAACAAAAGTATAAAAACTGCAAATACGCATTTGAATCCCAGCTGAACCATTTTGTAATCATGAAGGAGGGACTCAGTGGGGAATATAAAACACTAAACTCGTGGCAGAGTAAAAGAGTATCTCATGCCCAAACAGCACTGATTCTAAGAAAAAAAATCAGGAAAATTAATTATACCCAGAAAAAAAAAACAGGTAAAGATTCCTTTATTTTAATGATATCATTAAAGAAACAGCTCTAGCAGATCTCCCATAATATCTCATATGTTTCCCCCCTTATCTTTATACATTATCATGAAGCACTTCTGTTGATTTCTCTTTTTAATGTTTTCAATTAATCATTTTGCTTTTTAATAAATTCTGCTAAGAATTGAATAGATATGAGACCACTGAATCTATCTATAAAGACCTCTAGAAAAATCTGATTCATGCATGATGTCTGAAAATAAATAGTGAATATTGATAACAGGCAAATTGTTTTTAAATTGTTTTACTTTGAGATCGATATATTTTTAATTAATCACACTCATAATCATCAAAAATATTTCAATGAATGGGAGTTAAAAGTTGAATGATATATACTTATAAATCCACATAAAATCATGCTATATAATATTGAAATGCCCCAGTTTAAACTGGAGGGACTTACATTGGTTAACTGGCAATTAAGAAAGTATAGTTTAAGTTTAAAGTATTTCTAGACAGGTAATGTTATCATCACAGCAGTTTAGTTTTCCTTAGTATCAAAAATGCATTGAAATAAAATTTAATATCCCAACAAATTAAAGCTATAGTTTTAAAACTCATTAATAAACTGAAAGTATTTTTAATAAATGGCAAATCAGATAGTGCAAAATAAATTCTGTATTGCATGTGATATTTTAATTCATAGTGCTATCAAGTATCACAAATGCCAGGGGTATAATATGATGACAGATAAGTGATTTCTTATCCTTTATAATGCTTATGTCAACCACTGGGAATTATAAAACAATGAGTCATAAGCATATTATTAATTACAAAGAAAAGTTTTCAAATTCCAGACACTCTGCTGCTTCTCTGACATTTTGGAAGATTCATACTCGAAATTTTACCTTTGGCAAATTTTAAATGCCAGCATATTGTCTATCACAGTTTTCGTGGGGTATTTAAATGCAGTTTTATGCATGATGGGGTTTAGCTTTTCTTAAATCAGAGCACAATAAAATTACTAGAAGGTAAAATTAAATTGGGAGAATATTACATTGTTTCTTTTTAGTTTAAATTGAAAAACAATAATTTAAAAAAAAGTAATATACTAAATGTAATATACTAACATTATATAAAATACTAAATATACTTTAAACTAAATATAATAAATAAGGTGTTATACTGTAGAAAAATAATAAACGAAATTTCCTGCAGTAAATCCAACTATATATGAGAAATATTAATTCTAAGAAATGTGAATGATAGCCACCAAAACCTCAATAGAAAATTTTATCTTTGATTTGATAGTAAACTGTAGATTTTAATGTTGTGCTTCTAAAATTTTGAAACAGTAAAATAAAATTAATGATTGATGAATTTAGGGTAAAATCTGAATGATAATACATAGACAACCTTTTGGTTTCTTTTTAATTTACATATATATTTTAAATTTATTTTTAATTGACTGCATTCGGGTGACATTGGTTAATAAAATTATATATAAGTTGCACATATACAATTCTAGAATATATCCATGTCACTTTCTCTCAAATCTCACAACTTTGATATCAATTCTAATAAAGAAAATAGTAAAAGTAAAATTACAAGCAAATCTCACACACAGACATAGATACAATACCTTAAATCAAATATCCTCAAACCAAATTAAAAACAGATAAAGGTGACAGGAAATCTTGAACAATTTAAATTTATCACCGGATTGTATCTTTTATTATTAGAAAATAAAATTACAAAGTAATTAACTTTTATATAAGAAAATCATCCCAATGGAATGTATCCCTTATGGATAAGAAGGTGCTACTATATTTCATATTTTGCTGAAGACACAACCAATACAATAAATCAAGTAAATAAAATAGACAATGACAAAAACAATCTTTATTTATTTCTTAGAACCAACCACTATTCTAAATATTTTATGTAAATGCTTTACTTAATCTTCATAATTACCCATCAGAATTCATTGTTATTCAATTTTTGGAGAATGACACTGAAATTTTGCTGTATTTAAACAGAGCTAATACTTTTTAAAATGTGTCATACTCCGGCCTGTATTTTCTATCATTATTCTTCTTTCTTATAAAACAAATGTGGAGTATCGCTTAGTGATAGTAAATAACTCATTCAAACTGCTATTTTTAATACTGATTTACGGAATTGGGGAGAGCCTTTGTTTTATAAGTATACAACAGAAAGAATAAATTAGAAATCATTGGTTGGTAAAATAATATGCACTAGGCAAAGATATCTGGAAGGCTTTGTCTAAGTCATATGTTTTATATAATATTCTTTTTTAAAATATATATTTTATTGATTATGCCATTACAGTTCAATTTCCCCCCTTCATTCCCTTCCACCCTGCACACCCCCTCGCCCAGTATTCCCCCCTTCAGTTTATGACCATGTGTCTCAAATTCTTTAGATTCCATATTTCCCATACTATTCTTGCCCTCCCCCCTGTCTATTTTCTACCTACCATCTATGCTACTTATTTTCTGTACCTTCTCCCCCCTTCTCCTCCTCCCACTCCCCTGTTGCTAACCCTCCATGTGATCTTCATTTCTGTGGTTCTCCTGATCTAGCTGTCCTCTTAGTTTGCTTTTATTTTAGGTGTGGTTCTTAATAACTGTGACTTTGCTGTCCTTTCACTGTTCATCTGTTTTATCTTCTTTTTCTTAGATCAGTCCCTTTAACATTTCATATAAAGGCTTGGTGGTGATGAACTCCTTTAACTATTCTTTTATGAAGAAAATATAGCTAAAGCCGTGCATTGAGATATCAGGCTAGAGACAATAAACTGTATCTGTTGGAGGGATATAGCAATGATTGTTTCCAAAGCATAAAGTATTTACAAGCCTTCAAAAATTTTTACTGCATTTCACAGAGTGCATAAGAAAATTCAACCTCCTGGAGTTATTGAACAGACTCGAGCAGTAACAGTTAAGAATATAAAGTGCAAACCTGAAAAATAGCAATGCTGGTGTTCACTCAGTATGTCATATCATATAAAACGTAATGACATATTTTTGAGAAATTATGGCCTCACATAGTGGAACTTTGTTAATATTGCTTCTAAGATCATCAAGAACAGGTCAGCTCTTAGTGAAATAGAACACAGTAGTGAATGAGTGAGTTTGTCACAAAGGATATTATACAAGATGACAGGATGAAAAAATAAGACTACTAATGATTAATAATTTTCTCTAAACCCTCCTACATAAGATTTTCCTTGGAACACACGTAATGAAGACTGACATTTTAAGCTTTATGTTAAAATTTAACTTGCCAAAATGATTCATACATGTACACAATAAATTGACTGCATTTTCATTTTTCTTCTCATTGTTGTTACATCATAAGGACAACATGCATTTATTCCACCTTTTTTATTTTAAGTTTTTATTTTTTATTTATTTTTATTGTTCAAGTACAGTTGTCTCTATTTCCCCCCCATGACCCCCTGCCTCATCCATTCCCACCTCCCACCCTCGATCCTATCCTGCTTTGGCTTTTTTCCATATTTGAGATTTTTTTTCTTTACAGAGATGAAAGTTGCTTGGAATTTTTCTTCTGTTTTAAGTTTCTATGTAACTTTGGTGATGTAGTTTTCCAAGTACTACGAGACATAAAATACTTATACTATTTTCTTTAAAATGCTTCAGATCTGACATTGTCACATAGTTCTGATAGCTAGGTTATTTTTTATTGAACTTTGGTACTTCAGATTAAGGAAATTTAAGTTATTTCTGTAGAAGAGGTGACAGTCATTCTGAAGTGATACTTGAAACCTGATGAAATCCCCTAAGTGATAAAAATAAGGTCTAAGTTAAGCTAACTTTTGAAAAGTGGGGTGGGTGAGGGAGGATCGCTAGGGAGATAAAGCACTATTAATACAGTTCTAAGTAGTACTCAATTTCACAAAAGATGGCAAAAATCAAAAACCATTACTCTCTTGGTTTACAGAATAAAATTATCTGAAATTTATTCATGAAGTATACAAAAACATTTGCCATCTTTGGTAATGATCTAAATTCCGTAAGTAAGGAAGGGGAATATTGATCTAAATTCCATAAATAGCAAAAACTTATATTCAACCTTTTTTGCTTTTTACATTATTTTTTTTACAGTTTGGTCTCTTTGAGAAAGTGATAGTCCAGGGAAAATATAAAAGCAATTCTAAAAAAGATGTCATTCAAATCACATATATATTTGTCAACTCATTAAGATACAACCTGCTAAAACCTGAATCATCCTCTAAAAATGAGGGGAAAGTAATCATGATTTTAAAATAAAAATTTGCTCAAAGGTTTATTAATAATGTGAACTATTTGCCCTGTTTTTCTTTCAGTAATTTTAATATTTTTATATCATTCTGTCATATCTATTTTTAATCCATTGGAGAATAATACATTAGTAAATACACCACAGGAAGAATTCTGGTGTTTTCATGATTGTTTAATATTGCATCTGGAGAGATATACTAATTTGTAAGAAAGCATTTCTTTCATTTCAAGCTTCTCTCTGTTAAATGATTCAAGTAGAAATTCTGCCTTCAGCCTAATCTGAGCCTATTGCATGATAAAAATAAAATTGCCTAAGTAAAGCACAATTATTTAAAAAAATATATATATATACCTGGGAAAATATATCTGGGGGATAAATATATATATATCTGGGGATATCTAAAAAGTAACTATTAGTTTTCTTACCCACTTGACGTAGTAGAGGGAAAAATCACAAGAAATCTACTCAGAGTGCTGAATCTGCTTAAGAATTTTTACATTTCACAATTTTACATTACATTACATGCTAAAGATTTTTACTTTTCATGTTATTGCATACAGATGTAAAGAGTTGCTATAAAAAATTATACCTGAAATTCTTATAGTTGCCAATAATACAAGAAAAAAAACATTTTATGGTATGTATAGAGGTTCAAAGAGTGACAGAACATGGAATGGTACAGTTCGGACTTGGGATAAAGAGAACTGAAAACATACAGGAGCACTGCAAACACATTTTTGTACACAAAGGTAAAGGTATGACTTTATTGATACCAAGTTAAGCACCACACAATATGCTTAAATAATAATCTAATGATATATGGAATCCTTCAGGCAATTTTAACATAGATTATCTCTAAAGCATTTCTGGTGAATGATCCCTGGAGTGTCCACTTGAGCATGTCAGGTGATATGGAACCCTGCCTTTCAGGGTAGGGCATTCTGTCTCTGACCAGCTCTGACTCTTGAAAGACATTCTTATATCTAGTTATAAACTATGCTTATGCCTATTTCTTGTTTTGCCCCCTCAAATAGATATATCTATTCAATTTCAAATACAAGTAAAGCCAGAGAAAATAGAAAGATGAAGACTAATCTCAACTGCTAATTGCCAGTCCAAGCTCAGATCTGGAGATAAAAATGAGTGAATGTCTAATAAAAGCTGATAAAAATTCAAAATCTGGATAAAGAGAGTAGCCAAAGATTGAGTGAGGTAAAGGAACAACCTCTGGTAGTAGAAGTTCACCACCACGTTCAGAGAACAGGCTGTGGGACCACTTTTCACTCTAGCACATCACCGTAGGAAGACCATTGCCTACCACTGCTCCTTTGGGTGGGGGTGGGAAATGAGACACAAAGCCAGCATCATGGTGGCACCAGAGTTAGGAGGTACAGATGGAAACCACTGTAGAAACCAATAACTCTTCTTTTCTTGTCCTTTAATTACTCAAAGATAATAGCCAATCAAGACCAGCTCCTAGTGGGAGTGATTCCTTGTATCACCCGATGGGACTGAAGCAAAAGAGGGTGATCAGGGCTATGATCATGAGCCAGGACCATGACTATGAAATCTCCCACCCATCAGGAGATCTACCGTGAATTTCAAGTGGGTATTGTTTTATCAGCTTTTCATTAATCATTTATTTTAAAAGTGACAGAAAAGAACAAACAGCATATCAATTGGTTCAGTTGATTTAGCAGGAAAAATAACTTTTTTCTTAGCAGGAGAAATTTTGCTGGAACAATGGGATAGCTGAGCATGAAAGGTGAGACCTTCTAAGTATGTCCTTAATAGAAGATGTTTACATTAGGAAAAGTAAGTATCTCTACATGAGAGATAATCAGGAATTTTTTTTTCACAAGGGGAGGGAGGGAAACTATCCTGGAGAAAATTATCCCATGAGGCAAGGTTAAGAGAGCAACAAAAGGTATAAGAAAGTTAGAGAGAAATTCCTGTTTGTGTATAATGGGAATCAAATTTTAGGACAATGATGTTAAACATGTAAGTTTTTCATGTGACATCTATTGCTATCATTTGCTACCCCAGCTTGTACCAGTAGTTTCTTTTTAATGTTATTTATGGAGAATAAGTGAAAAATTAACCAGAAAATGATAATAGTGAAGAAAATAAAAAATAAATTTACAAAGGGGATTTAAGGTAGCATTTCTGAAACAAACCTAAAAGTAAACTATTAAAGTGTAGCATATTATTAACTGAATTATTCTAAAATTTAAAATAGTAAAGAGCTGGAAAATCTTAAAATTCATCGCATTAATTTAAAGCTTTCTTATTTAGCCATAAAGGGCATCTATAGAATGCTAAAAATTTGGAATCATCTGGAATGTATTTTATAAAGAGATTTTTTCAATTTCAAAAAAATCAGTTTTAATTGTTGCTTCTAATTCACTTCAGTGAATAAATTGATCTGAAAACTAAGTGTGGTCATCAATTATATTTAGTATGTTCAGCTTATCTCTTCAGAAACTTCTTTCATAGCATTTCCCCCTATTTATACATTCTTGACTGTACGTAAGTATATTCAAAACATGTATTCTCCTAAACCTAGAATAAATAGATATCAGTTGGACCCTTTCTACTCTTTTCTAGATATAGTTGATGAGTCTTCATTAGAATTTATATAGGGGGAGGTATTTTGGTTTTCTAGGGCTTCCATAATAAAGTGCCACCGACTGTGTAGCCTAAACAGCAGAAATGTATTTTCTCACAGATGTGAAGTCTGAGATCAAGGGTCTGCAGAGTTAACTTCTGAGGCATCTGCCTTGGCCTGTAGATGGCCTTTTCTCCCTCTTTTTGTGTGTCTGTGTCCTAATCTCTTCTTTTTACAGGGACATCAGTCACATTATATTGTGGCCTACCTTGAAGAATTAATTTAACCATAATTGCCTTTTTAATGTCCCTATCTCCAAGTATAGTCATGTTATGAGGTACTGTGGGATAGGACTTCAGCATACAAATTTTGGGGAACACAATTCTACCCATGAAAAGGGGTATGTAAGACTAGTTTGATTATAGGTGTTAATTACTCAGAATCCTAAAGGTAGAGGGCTTACAACACACAGCTTCGGTAAAGGACTTTGTACTTAGGTGTTTGGTAAAAATTGCTGCATCTAGAGAGTGTTAGCATCTTATTTGACTTTGGTCTGATTAAATTCTAGGACTACCATGAAGATATATTGAAATTTCTATCACACTGCAGTATGGTATCCTGTTCAGCTGATGATCTTCCAGTCACAGAAATTACTAGCCATCTCTAATTTTGAATAAACACTGTAACACAATGGTGAATGTATCAATGAAAAAAATCTACTCTCATGCTATGTGTGTCTATTTACTTGCATGTTCTGACCTACCTCATAGCCTCTTATACATAGTTGTCTGTAGCTCTGTTTTGAAAAAAGTATTAAAATAGTCTTACTTCAAATCATCTGGGGTTTTTTTCTACTCTTCTTCAGAACTTCCTCAGGATTTGCAGTTGGGTATTTGGTTTTATTTCTAATTTCAACACTGACTTTTTCATTTTACATTTTCCTGCCTTTTAAACTTGAGTTGCTTCTTTATGAATTTGAAAATTTGCACTTTCTCTAAGCTATAATTCCCCAGAAATCCCCTTTCACGGGGCATATTTCTACCTGGATGCTCTAAAAGATTTCCCCAAATACTAGTATTCAGGTCCCGAGTTCCTAGTTTTGTCCACGATAACACAATTCTCTCTGACAGTTTGAAGTTCAGTGAATACAATTTGCGAGCATGTAGCTCTTTTGAGTGAGCTCAAAATCATCATCATGGAACAAAATTCTTGCCCGTAAAATGAAGAATTATTTCAATCAATCAATATCAGGCCATATTATTTCTCTTTAATAAATCACTTTTGAGTTTCAAATATTCTTTCAGTTGAATATAAAGCAATTTATAATCCAATCCAAACTCATTGTTCCATCTCAGAGAAAGGTGTCATTCCACCTTTTCCTTTAGTTCAATAATGTAGGTCAATATTTTCTTTTCTAAAATATATTTAATACTTCTGTTCCTTGATGTTTTTTTATCATAGTTTACTTGACATTATATCTGTTAAACATTTTTATATTCCCCAATACCCCTATTTAGGCAGTTAGCTTCTCAGCAATTTTCAGACTATCTTCTATAACCTAAGCCTAAAACCCTAGTTTGGTTATTATCTATTAGAGCAGTATCAACTCCTTATCTTCACAAGCAGGAATCAGAGAAAATATGGACTGAAGTGTAATTCTTCCAAGGAATACACTTAGATAGCTTTAAATTGTAGTAGTCACTACTATATACAACACAAAAACTACTCAGAAACAGATTCTACTGACAAACAGACAAGGAACCTAAGGCACCAAGAGGTGTTTTTCACACCCTCACATAGATTACAAGTGGAGCAGCAAGAACTTTTACCGCGACTCCTCATTTCCAGACCCTAAACTTGTAATCCCCACCTCAAATGATCTCCTTGCTGATCCTTCGTTTTCTTTTGCATGTGGATATGAATGCAAGTTTTCCTCCGATATCATCTGACTTATGCTAATTGGATCATTTTCCTCGCTTTTCCCGTCAACATGGGGAAACAGGTAACCAGAAGTTATAAAAGAACTGTAACACATTTTTACCAGCAATAGGTTAGGAGTTTTACCTTCTTATTGTCTCTCAATTGCTTGGGACAGTGTAATGTTTCTGAGGTCCCGGCAGCAATATGTAGAGTTTTGAAACAGGTTATATCATATTATTTTATATTTACTTCAATGTGAGATTTGTACCTTTTCAAGTCATAGGTATTATTTGTTCAATATAATATTTTCCAATCACTGTAGTTTTTAACACCAATTTTCACAGTATATTGCCTAAAAAAAGGTAAAAATGTTGAGATTAAATTAGGTAGTTACTATTGCATTGCTGGAACAGTTACCGAGGACTCTACACGAACTTACTACTTGAAAGTGGTGTTTATTTGATGGCATAGAAACCCCAAAAAAACACTGGTAGAGAGAGACGAGGCCAACATCCCTACATTGTGTTTCACTAGTGAATTTCATTTTCAGTGGCTTTAGCAGTTTAAATAATGCAAGGCTATTGTCACTGCTGACATTCTTTATTCTGGGGTTTTTTTTCCACTTTGTTCAGAAAGTCATTTTATTTACCTTGGAGCTAATGAGTAAGTGTTTTTATCCAGGACAGACAACAGGGTCACAGAAAATGTAAGAAACTGCATAGCATGTGCAAACCTTATTTTTGTAGATTTGGCTAAAGGTTAAAACATAGATTTTCACTTTGGCATATGTGTTGTATACTTAAAAAAACCCTAAAATTTATTAAGCACCTACAACAATAGAAAATTTAAAAAATAAATAAAAATTTATCAAGCATCTATTCAATGTCAGGAAATATGAGCCTTATCACAACGCTCTATTTCTCTGCTTAAACTATATTAATATATTTTCCTGGTTTTTACCCTAAAAACACACTTCATCATTCTGCTCTTTATTCTCTCTGTTCTGACTTCATTAACATAATCATATTTTCCTTTTATCTGACTTTATGTTCTCATTAAAATAAAATGATTGCTGGTCAATCGCCCTTTTCTCCAGACCCTCAGTAGCCAGCCTGCCTTGCAGAGTGCCCGACCCATCTTCCTCTTTTAGGCCATAAATTCAATAAGGGTAGGTTCTGGCTCAGTTTGAAGAGGGGTATGAGGAGCCCACAGCATTAGCTGAGGTCTGCACCGCTGAACCTTACTCAGTCTGAGAACTGCACTGGTGGATTTAGACAAAGAGTACTGGCCTTTGAAGTATCAGTATGAGACTGTGACATTTAATTGTACATATATAGATTTATCTTGTATTGTAGGAGATGCTAGAGCTGAATGCAATCTTCCTTAGGCACTCTTGGACAAAACGATGTGCCTACCTTTTTTAAAGCTGCTGATTTGAATGAGTGCCAGGAAGAACTACGTGTGAACTTCCAGCTTTAGCTTGTTTGTGCTCCTTTGTGGGTAGCACAAATGAGGCAACCCCACATTCTACTTGGGTTCGGAGTCAGGGAGGGCACAGGAAATATTCACCTTAGATGCATGGGGTTGTCTTCAGACCCAGTAATCAGGATCATAGGTTGTTTCAAGTTAAATCCAGGTTTACAAATTATGTCTGAAACTCCAAGATGGATTTTTCCTATAACATGGTGTTCGATTTTACTAAAATACAAATAAAAAAATGGTGGCTTTTATTATGATAATATTTCTTAAGTCAAGTTATTTAAAATACTTATGAAATTGCAAACCCAAAGGGTAAGAAAGCAATTTAAAAGGCCTGAGATGGGAGAACTGCCTCTGGAAATCAAGTCTGCAAATAAATCCACAGGGAACTAGAGTGGATTCTGTCTTACTGTTAGAATGAAAAAAAAAAATAAAAGAAGAAAGAAGTTAATTAAGCCAAAAGCAGAGAGAGGTTTCCTTAAGAGAAATGAGAAAATATTAAGAGATATATTAGATACATATGAAATGAAAAGTGAGATAGTGATAGCCAAAATAGGCCAATATAAGATTGCATTTATTTAGAGAGGGTAAGGGAGGGAGAGAAACATTGTGTGGTTGCCTCTTGTGCATCCTTGACCAGGGACCTGGCCCACAGCCCAGGCATGTGACCTGACTGGGAATCAAGCCGACAACCCTTTGAGCCACAACAGACATACATTTTACTATTTTTAAGGAAGAGATTAAAGAATGTATCTAAATTATTAATGTGGTCTAAGATTAGGAAGGCAGCACATTCTCAGGACAACCCTGATTTGGCACATGGGAAAACATAGGAATCAAAAGGAAAATAGAAATTAAGTGGTGTGATTTCACTAGAATTTTTTTTTACTTTTCAGGAGAGAATTTGCACATGTAAATTTTCTCCTTAGAGGTATTTTAAATAAAGTATCATGGTAAAATATCAAATGTTTAAGTCAATTAAAAGTACAAAAATCCTGAAAGACTATTGTTTTAATCATGATAATTACTAGATTCCCCTCATTGTGATGGGTTCACAACCCATCACTCAGATGCCACTGAGTGCCTCTTTTTTCAAAGATCATTCATTTTCAGAGAGAGGAAAGCGAGGGAGGAAGAGAGGGAGAGAAACATTGATTGGTTGCCTCTCACAAACAGGGGCCTGGCCTGCAATCCAGGCAAGTGCCCTGACCAGGGATTGGATGGGCAACCTTTTAGTCTCGCACAGCGACACTCCACCCACTGAGACACACCAGTCACGGAGCCACTGCATCTTTCACGTGATCCTCAATACCAGTGAATTTATATTCATGAACTTAAATTTCCCTGGGGAATTTGTTGAAGGCTATAATTTGGCTTGATTTTTATAAAACTATTTGGGAAAATGGGGCAGGTGCTAGTAATAACTTTGTTCCATATTAGCTGAAAACTAATCGGCATTAGATTTAAACAGTATCCGACATCTTAAACGACACAGCACCACTCCACAGAGAAACATCTAAGATGAAAACTGCCATTTGAGGGCCCAGCTCTACCTAGTCTCCTCTTCAAATCAATTCAGTTTAAAAAATAAAAGTAGAACCTTGCGTATTAGGTCAAAGCCATCATTCCAGTCCACCAGCCGTTTGCTGAAGCTCCAGCAGTGTGTACCTTTACTGTGGCGGTGGTATTTGATGCCAAGGCCAAAACTGCTCAGTGAGGCTGACATAAAATTCTTGCACAGAAATTGTGAGATCAAGAAAGTATAGTGTTTTCTGAACCCATTATGATTTGGTGTAATTTGTTACTCAGCAATAATAAGCGACATACAGAGCAAGGGATTTACATAAAAAGCTTTGGCTTGCAGTCCCGATTTTCTGCTTAAGTGAGTCAGCCTGGGTCCTGTTGTGAATGCTTTTACCCATTCTTAGAGATCCTCAGTTGTAAAAAAGCCTGTTGTGATTTTAATCCCTCACGCATGTCTTAGACCTTAAAACTTGCATAAATTGATTTGGTGTTTTGTTGCTTATTTTCTTCCATCTTTAATATTAAAATGGCTACCCAATATTTCACCAATTTTGATAATTTATTTTTTAGATTTTTATAAGAATTTATTTGAGTGGTGGATGGAAAATGGAAACAACTATACTTGAACAACAATAAAATATTAATTTTAAAAAAGAATTTATTTGAGCCAGACTGATGACAAGTAACAGGAAGCAGGTTCTCAGATGTTTCTAAGAATGACTATTTGTAGTTTCAGTTAGACATTTGAAATTAAGGAAGATCACATGAGAATGAGAGAAATTATATATGTATATTTGTGTATATATATATATATGTATATATATATGTATATATATGAACATTTTCCTGTACTGTATTCTTTATTACTATATCTTGGAGGCTACTCATAGTAATATATACAGATATTTCTTTTTCCTTTTTTAGACTTGTTTAGTTTACATAATCAAGTGACTGACATAATCAGTCACTTAATAATGGGTATTTGAGCTGTTTCATCTTTGTTGACAAAAATACTAATAGTCCGGTGTCTTCTCTCTCTCTCTCTGAATTTTTAAATTTTTTAATGTTTTTACTTTTAAGTATTTTTATAGTTGTTCAAGTACAGTTGCCTTCAATCTCCCCCACCATTCCCCTTACCCCAGCCATCCCTATCTTCCGCCCTCAATCCTACCCACTTTGGCTTTGTCCATGAGTCCTTTATACATGGTTCCATGACAACCCTTCCCTCTTTCCCCCCAATTATCTCCTCCCACCTCCCCTCTGATTACTGTCAGTTAGTTCTTAATTTTAGTGTCTCTGGTTATATTTTGCCTGCTTGTTTCTTTTATTGATTATATGAGGGAGATCATATGGTATTCGTCTTTCACTGATTTGATTATTTCACTTAGCATAATGCTCTCTAGTTCTATCCATGCTGTCCTGAATGGCAGGAGCTCCTTCTTCCTTTCTGCTGTGTATTTCATTGTGTAAATGTACCATAGTTTTTTTATCCACTCATTTACTGATGGGCACTTAGGTTGCTTCCAGCACTTTGCTATTATAAATTGTGCTGCTATGAACATTGGGGTGCACAGGTTCTTTTGAATTGTTATTTCAGAATTCTTAGAGTATAATCCCAGCAGGAAATGCTGGGTCAAAACACGGTTCCATTTTTAGTTTTCTGAGGAAATCACATACTGTTTTCCACAGTGGCTACACCAGTCTGCATTCCCACCAACAGTGCACTAGGGTTCCCTTTTCTCCACAACCTCACCAGCACTTGCTTTTTGTTGATTTGGTTATGAATGGCCATTCTGATTGGTGTGAAGTATCTATCTCACTGTGGTTTTAATTTGCACATCTCTGATGCCCAGTGATGCTGAGCATCCTTTTATATGTCTCTGAGCCCTCTGCATGTCCTCTTTGGAGAAGTGTCTGTACAGGTCCTTTGCCCATTTTTAAATTGGGTTGTCTCCCTAGAATTGATTCATGTGAATTCTTTATATATTTTGGACATCAAACCCTTATCTGAGGTATCATTTGTAAATATACTTTCCCACATGGTTGGTTCCCTTTTGATTTAGCTGATGTTTTCTTTAGCCATACAGAAGCTTTTTCTTTTGATGAAGTATCATTTTTTAAATTATTTCTTTTATGTGCCTTGCTCTTGGAGATATACCAGTGAAAATATTGCCCGGTGACATATCTGAGATTTCCCTCCCTATGTTCTCCTCTAGGACTTTAATGGTCTCATGAAATATTTAAGTCTTTTATCCATCTTGAGTTTATTTTCGTGTATGATGTAAGTTGGTGGTTGAACTTCATTTTTTTTTTTTGCATGTAGCTGTCCAGATCTCCCAACACCACTTATTGGAGAGACAATTTTTACTCTATTTTATGCTTCTGCCTCCTTAATTGAACATTAATTGACCATAAAGACTTGGGTTTATTTCTAGGCTCTCTATTCTGTTGCATTGATTTATATGTCTGTCCTTATGCCAGTGCCAGACTGTTTTGATTAGTGTGGCCTTGTAATATAGTTGTATATCGGGTATTGTGATCCCTTCTACTTTGTCCTTTCTCAAAATTGCTGTGGCTATTCGGGGTTGTTTATGGTTCCATGTAATTTTTTGAAATGTTTGTTCTGTAACTATGAAATATGTCACTGATATTTTAATAGGGATTGCATTGAATCTATAAATTGCTTTGGGTAGTATGGACATTTTGATGATCTTAATTCTTCCTCTCCATGAACATTGTATATGTTTCCATTTGTTTGTATCTTCCTTAATTTCTTTCTTCAGTGTTGTGTAGTTTTCTGAGTACAGGTCTTTTACCTCTTTGGTTAGGTTTATTCCTAGGTACTTTGCTTTTCTTGTTGCTATAGCAATGGGATTTTTTCCCCTGATTTTTGTTTCTGACATTTCACTGTTGGTGTACAAAAATGGCTTCAATTTCTGAACATTGACTTTGTATCTTGTTGTTTTGCCAAATTTACTTATTAGGTCGAGTAGTTTTTTGGGTAGAGTCTATAGGATTTTCTATGTATACTAATATGTCATCTGCAAATAATGAAGTTTTGCTTCCTCTTTCTGATTTGGATATCTTTTCTTTTTCTTGTCTGATTGCTGTGGGTAGGACTTCCAATACTATCTTAAATAAAAGTGGTGAAAGTGGACATCCTTGTCTTGTTCCTGATCTTAGTGGGAAAGCTTTTAGTTTTTGCACATTGAGTGGTGACTGTGGGTTTCTCATATATGGTCTTTATTATGTTAAGGTATGCTCCCTCTACTCCCACTTTGCTGAGAGTTTTTATCATAAATGGGTGCTGTACCTTATCAAATGCTTTTTCTGACTCTATTGATATGATCATGTGATCATATCAATAGATCACTTTTCCTTTTGTTTATGTGATATATAACATTTATTGATTTATGAATTTTTACCATTCTTATATCCCTGGGAATAATTCCACTTGATCAGGGTATGCAGAGGAAAGAAAAAAACTGGAATACCAATACTTATATCAGACAAAACAGACTTCAAATCAAAGGTCATAAAAAGGGACTTGAAAGGACACTTCATAATGCTCAGGGGAAGAATGAATAAATTTAGATAAGAAGAAAAAACAAACTGGAACAAACCAGTCATAAGTATTTGTTTTTTACATTTTCTCCTTGCTGTGAATGAGATATTTTACACCACATCATTCTCCCTACTATCACTCTGGTGTAAAAGCAATCTATATGTGTGCATTTATTTGACAATAAAATTTTTAAAAAATTTATTGTTGTTCACTTACAGTTGTCCCACCTTCTCCCTCATTGCTCACCCCTACCCCATCCCCCTCTCCACTTTTCAACTGAAATATTAGCTGATATTTATTTAGCTGATTATGTAACTTTTAATTTTTTTCTGATTATAGTTCACACCTAGTACTATATTAATTCCTGGAGTGAAGCATAGTGGTTAGACATTTATGTAACTTACATGAAGTGATTCTCAATAAGTCTAGTATCCACTTGGCATCATATATTATTATTGCTATACTCCCTATACTTCATTTTATATCCTTGTAAAACACATGACTATTTTGTAATTGCCAATTTGTACTTCATAATTCCTTCACTTTTTTCATCCAGCCCCTTCCAACTGGTAACCATCAGTTTGTTCTCTGTATCTATGAGTCTTTTTCTAGTTTTTTTTTAAATTCCACATATAAGTGAAATCACATGGTATTTGTCTTTATCTGTCTGACTTATTTGACATCCTCCAAATTTATCCATGTTTTGTTCATTTTTACATCTGGGGATTATTCCACTGCATATATGTACCACTTATGCTTTATCCTATCATCTATTGGTAGAGAGTTAGGTTGCTTCCATATTTTGGCTATTGTAAAAGATGTTTCAATGACCATAGGAGTGCATATGTCTTTTAAAATTAGTGTTTTGAATTTCTTCTGTAAATACCCAGAAGTGGAATTGCTGGACTATTAATGTGTAATTTTTTTGTATATAATTCTATTGCATGAAACATGAAAAAACATTGTTAATACTTATACCTTATATAATTTTCCTGTACTTGCATTACCTAGTACTCAAAGAACATGTAAATAAGAATAATAATAAAGATCACACTTGGGAATAGTTCTGCTGCAAACTTCAATATAAATATCTTTAAGAACGACAGTTTCAAGGTATGACACAATACCTGCTTTGCTTTATTTTGTTTATGCTATGTGTCATTCATTTTTTAAATTTTTATTTAATTTCATTATTGTTCAAGTACAGTTTTCTGTCTTTTACTCCCATACCAGCCAATGCCCCCAGTGCTCCCTACCTCCCTCCCATTTCCACTCCTGTTAATATTTGTCCATGTGTCCTTCATTCATTTTTTTAATTGCAAAAATAACCCCAACCCCTATAATTTTACCAGTGGACTTTTAGTTTCTTTTTTGCCTCATTATTTCTTTCCCTATTATTATGTTTACACTGGGAAAATGAAATACACAGAATATCATACACTATTTCCATTATAAAAGAAGTCCTTCTATGTTTCTGACCTCTCCTTTTTCATTCCAGTTCTGATTGAGTGATAATTTCACCCTATCAAAGTAGATTTTGCAATTGTGACAAGATATTTCCTTTGGTTTTAATTTTATTCTAAGTGTTTTAGAAGCAAACCAAGTCATGAGAAAGTATAATACTGACTTTTATACTGCTGGCTTTCTATATTTTTCTATGATATTTTAATAGGGATTTCTAAAATTTAAATGGAGTATGTTGGATACTGCAGTGAAGTAGCTTATTCTAAAATATTAATAAATTCCAAGTCACAAGTCTACTCAAAGCTTTTCAGTGACTACATTAATTGTTCAAATAGTACCCATACTAACCAATCCTTCTAAAAGCACCTTTCATCCTTAAACACTGTAAAACAATAGTATTGTGATATATTTGTACTATTTTGGTCCTCCGTTACATTTCCATTGTCATCTGCTTCTCCTTTAGCTGACCTTTAAAAGTTGACATGTTTTTATGCCTTCTTCACCCTCACCTTCTCTCTCTCTACTCCCATGATTTGAATTGCCATTACTTCCATTTCTTAAATATCCATCTCGGGTTTTGAGCTCTCTTTTAAAATCCAGATCTGATTATTATACTGGTTCATCACTTCCTTAATTTCTGGACTTACTATAAGTACACCAAACTAAAAATATACCAAGGTAAACTTTTTATATTCCTTTCTAAACCTGGTCTTTTTTCGCTTTTTAAAAAATATATTTTATTGATTATGCTATTACACTTGTCCCATTCCCCCCCTTCATTCCCCTCCACCCTGCACACCCCCTCCCACCCACATTCTCCTCCTTTAATTCATGTCCATGTGTCATAAGTTCTTTAGATTCTGTATTTCCCATACTATTCTTGCCCTCCCCCTATTTTCTACCTACCATCTATGCTACTTATTCTCTGTACCTTCTCTCCCTCTCTCCTCCTCCCACTCCCCTGTTGTTAATCCTCCATGTGATCTCCATTTTAGTGGATCTGGTCCTATTCTAGTTGTTTGCTTAGTTTGCTTTTGTTTTAGGTGTGGTTGTTAATAACTGTGAGTTTGCTATCCTTTCACTGCTCATATTTTTTATCTTCTTTTTCTTAGATAAGTCCCTTCAACATTTCATATAATAAGGGCTTGGTGATGATGAACTCCTTGAACTTGACTTTATCTGAGAAGCACTTTATTTGCCCTTCCCTTCTAAGTGAAAGCTTTGTTGGACACAACAATCTTGGTTGTAGGTCCTTGCCTTTCATAACTTGTAATACTTTTTTTCAGCCCCTTCTTGCCTGTAAGATCTCTTTTGAGAAATCAGCTGACAGTCTGATGGGAACTCCTTTAGGTAACTGTCCCCTTATCTCTTGCTGCTTCTAGAATTCTCTCCTTCATTTTAATCTTGGCTAATGTAATGATGATGTGCCTTAGTGTGTTCCCCCTTGGGTCCACCTTCTTCGGGATTCTCAGAGCTTCCTGGACTTCCTGGAAGTCTATTTTCTTTGCCAGGTTGGGGAAATTCTCCTTCATTACTTGTTCAAATAAGTTTTTCACTTGTTACTCTTCCTCTTCCCCTTCTGGTACCCCTATAATTCAGATGTTGGGCCATTTAAATATGTCCTAGAGGTTCCTAAGCCTCTCCTCATTTTATTTTTGAATTCTTGTTTCTTCATTCTTTTCTGTCTGGTCATTTTTTTTCTTCCTTCTGGACCATTACATTGATTTGAGTCCCAGTTTTCTTCCCATTGCTATTGGTTCCCTGTGCATTTTCCTTCATCTTACTTGGTGTAGCCTTCATTTTTTCATCTAATTTGCAACCAAAATTGACCAGTTCTGTGAGCATCCTGATCACCAGTGTTTTGAACTGTGTATCTGATAGGTTGGCTATCTCTTGGTTGCTTAGATGTATTGGCTCTGGGGCTTTGATTTGTTCTTCTGCTTGAGCCATTTTTTGGGGGGGTCTGGTCATGCCTGTTATGTATGAGTGGCAGAGTCTTAGGTGTTCACCAGGCCAGGGCAATCCAGTTGCCGGGTTGTGATGCTGTATGTGGGGGTGGGGTCAGAGAGGGAACAATGGCAATTTCTCCACTCTCTTTTAGATTTCAGTCCCTTCTGCTGCTTCCCACAAGCAAATTTGGCCCTTCTGGTGCTGGTTCCCAGGTGGGTGGGTGTACACATTCTAGGACCCTGTGGGTCTCTCCAGTGAACTCTCCTGTGAGGCTGGCAGTCTCTCCAGGCACTTCAACCTCCACAGGTGTTTTTAATCAGTGCTTTTAGGCTTTATTTCCCAGCAATGGGGTCTGTCTCGCTGCCCATTTTCGCCTGGTTTATCCATGCACAAATATGTGTCCCAGGTCAGCCAACCGCCTTGTGCATCTTACAGGGTTTGCTCATTGCCACCCTGTGCCTGGGGTCTGGCTAGCTGCTGCCTGTGTGTCTGGGGTCTGCTAATCTCTGCCTTTGTGCCCAGGTTGCCAGCCACCTCTTTTGCCTGCCATGACTCCCTCCCCCAGCCGTCTACTCCACCCCTCTTACCAGTCTGGATGAATAGTTGTTGGATTTCCATACAGTTCAATTTTCCATCCTTTCTGGTTGTTTTTTGTTGTTTCTACATTTTTTTTGTTCTTAATTGTGGTTGTGCAAGGAGGCAGTGTTGTCTACCCATGCCTCCATCTTGTGTTTTTTTTTTTACAATATCCTCTATCAGAAATTACAACTACTAATTACTTATTTCTCTTATGTTTCAATTACAGTTGACATTCAATATTATTTTATAATAATAATATTATTATCAGGTTTACAGCACACTGGTTACACATACATACAATTTACAAAGTTATCCCACTCATAAGTCTATTACTTACCTGGTACTACATATAGTTATTACAATATTATTGTTTATATTCCCTACTCTGTTCTCTAACCCCCTGAGATTATTTTGTACTGTCGATTTGTACTTTTTAATCCCTTTGCTTTGTACACCCAGCCCCCCAACCCACCTCTAATCTGGCAGCTGTTAATTCTCTGTATCTATGAGTCTGTTTCCGTTTTGTTTTGTTAGCTTATTTTTAACCCAGTGAACTGAATGTAATTATTTCTTTCTTCTTTATACACATTCCCCAAATCCGCTTCCAGATATCTTTCATGTTATCTTACTTTTTTATAGACCTACTGCCACCACCCACTAATATGTCACACATGGACCAGCAAAACAGACTTCACCTTCCTATGCATACTCTACCTCCTGTCCACACTATTCTCCCCAGTGGTAGGCAGAAGTGTTGCATTTTCAGTACAAATCTGATTATAATTTTCATAATTAAAGTACTTGATGGCTTTTAATTTTTGTAGGCTGATAAACATGGCTTTCAAGACTTCTCAAGGTATTTTACCTATATCTCTCTCACATCTTTCCATATATTCTTTAACAAGTGACTAAAATTTAGCTATGATGGACCTCTTCTCGTTTCCTAAATAAATCATATTTTACTTCAAAGTTCATATATTTTATCAGGGTGACCTCCCAAGACTTTTTATGCTCACACAGTTTCCTGTATCTTTATAAAATTTTGTGTTCTTTACTTGGCTTTTTAGTATTTGTCTTAATTGCCTTCCATTTCACTACGGTTTTAAGCATTTGACTTAATTTCACACCTACTATACTTAGACTGGTGTTACATTCTTCAGAAACACTTTTGTAATTATTATTCTCACATATGCACACATGCACAGACACTCATATTTATAGAGTTGAATAGTTATTCATGTATTAATCTTTTATTACAATTGTTTCTTATGACTTATACCAGTTTTTATAATAATCTAGGCCAAAATTAATAGCTGGGGTCTAACCATTATGAATAAAATGACTTCTTCCCAAAGAACAAACTGTTTATATGTTTGAAAATATCAGCTTACAAGTATCCGGTTCATTTTTCTGCCTGAGGGAAATAGTAAACATCATGATGTCATTTTCATTATCATCACCTTTGTGGCTTATACCTTAATTTTTATGACATATACATTTGATTATTTTCTTGCCTTTGGAATAACTTTTTATTATAAGATATATTCCATGTAATATACTGATATATTTGTTATACTAATATATGAATCAGTATACAAATATACTGATAGTAGGCATTTGTTATGCATATCAAAGCTGGAACAGTTTTGCCTTAGGCATTATTTTCCACTTACATCTCAAGATTCATGGGAATTAGATACATCCATCACTATGGAAACTGTTGACAAGTTAGAGATCTTACATTTTAAAAGCTATGTTCTGATCTTTAGACTACTTCAATGTCACCAATTCATGCTATATTCTGGTCCAAAGCTTTGGAAATTTGCCATTCTCTCTTTCAGGGTACACTAAGATTAGGAAAAAATAAGACTCTTAACATTTCACACATTTTTCTTCCCCAAATACTCCATCTACTGTTACATACAGGGTCTGGCACAAATGACACCCCCTTTTTATTACATAAAAATATTTGATTACAAAATCATAAGCATGGGATTCTGTAACATACCAATATCACACTCAAGCACACCATATGACATTTTAGGTGAAATGTTCAAATTGCTGTCCATCTCATTCGAGACATTCATATACCCTACTAACCACACTCAATGGTGCTACTTCTGCCAAATCCTATATGTGTGTGTGTGTGTGTGTGTGTGTGTGCGTGTGTGTGTTAATTTGCCTAGTTACCATGTGGTTTTTCAAACAATTAACTAAAAATCCTATGGAGAGGTGAGACTTCAAGAATGGCAGTGTGAGGAATCTGGGGAAACCTCTCTCTCTGGTCAGATATCTACTAAGCTGTATAAATTTGGAATGATGATTATTGAAAGTGTCTAAAGATTTATCAGAGAACTTAGTAATAATTTGACCAAATTGACAAAATCTAATGAAACCCTACAGAGCTTAATATGGACAGCCTTGTTAATTGAACTCGTTCACTCTTGCAGAGGAATGGCTCCAGTAGAGTAAGTAACCACATGGCAGGTCTCATCTTCCTGATCTCCTTGGGTAGAAGAGCTATTCTGGGTGCATTAGGCTGGTGAACACCACCCAGCAGGTCCCAATTTTCACAGCTTCTTACTGTTGAAGGCCTGTTTCAAGTTGGTGGGAGCAGCAGGGCAATGATGCTATTATTCTCTTATCTCCAACTTTTGATACCTAGTAATGATCCAGTATGGCAGCTGGTAAGTAGGACTGTCCTCTCTTTCTGCAGAGCTCTGTGTTGCAAGACAGTTGCTCTCTTGGGCTCAGCAGCAAGTGTCACCTCTAACATCCTCCAACTTCCTTGGACAAAAAAATTACTCCTAATAAATTCAGCAGCTAGTGAACATGGCAGATCCCATTCTCCCATTATCTGTCCATACTGGGCAGTTCCCACTTCCTCCCACAAAGAGCTCCTCTCCATAGGGAAAATATCCATGAGGCAATGGAAAATCAAGCTCCCTTCTCCAGTTCCCCAAACAGGCAGCTTCTGTTAGCTGAGAAATTCTTCCCAGAAGGAGTCTAAACAAACCTCAAAAACTACCTACTCTATTGACCTTTCTAAGTGATCTGGCTTTAATTGGATCAACTTATGGAACATTTTACAACCCGGGACATGGTCCTCAGTAATAGAGCAATCAGGTAGCAGTTAGTGGAGGCTAAAAGCTGGGTTTCATACCAATGAAACAGACTAGCTGGAAGCCTAATGGAAGGTCAGAAAAAAGAGAGTGCTAAACTCTCTTGCTAAATTCAAAATGAAATCAAGAAAACAAACAATAAGTAGTAATATTTCTAAATAATGCTTAGGTATAAATTCAACATGAGAAGTATAAAACTTGTACACTAAAATTATAAAACACTGCTAAAAATGAAATAATATTGAGAACAATGGTAAGATATCCTATATTTATAAAATGGAAGACTTATTGTGATAATGCCAATAATCCTCAAACTGAGCTCCAGATTTAGTGCAAAATTTATTAAACTCCAACTTGTTTTACAGAAATTGGTAAGATGATTCTAAAAATTATATGAAAAACAAGGCACCCAGAAAAACCAAAATAATATTGAAACAAAATTGGAGGACTCTCACTTCATAATTTCAAAACTTACTACAAAAGTACAGTAATCAATACAGTAATCATTAAGTTACTGGCATAATGCTAAACAGACAGATCAATAGGACAGAATTAAGAATCAGAAAAACACTCCTTAAAGTTATGCTTAATTGATTTTTGATGAGGGTACCAAGATAATTTAATGTGTAATTTTCAACAAATTGCCTTGAAATGGTTAGATATCTGCAGGTAAAAGAATGAAGTCGAATCCCTACTTAATACCATACACAAAAATTAACGAGAATGGATTCTAGGCCTAAATGTTACAGCTAAACCCAACATCATCTGGCAAAAACAAGAGAGGAAATCTTTATGATCTTGGGTTAGCCAATGGTTTTTTAGGTGATGCCAACTTCATCAAAATAAAAAAATTAACTGTGCTTCAGAAAACACTGCTGTGAAAAAAAATCGCATAGAAAGGAAGAGAATATTTGCAAATCATACTTTGGATAAAGAATTCATTTAAGACTATATAATTAAAGTTGACAAAAATCTGAATAGATATTTCTACAAAGATGATAGACAAGAGGCCAATAAGCATATGAAGAGATGCTCAACAGCAATAGCCACAAGGGAAAGACAATTCAAACCACAATAAGATGTTACTTCACAGTCACGATGAAGCTATAGTAAAACAAAGATAATAAAAAGTGCTAACAAAGATGTGGAGAAATTCAATGCATGATGCGTCATCATAGGGTGATTGTGTAAAATGGTGCAGCCACTTAAAAGAAAAAAACCCTGCTTGGTAGTTGTTCATATAGGTAAACACAGAGTCACCACATGAATCAGCAATTTTATTCCAAAAGAAATGCAAATATACAGCCATACCAAAATAAAAAAGGATGTATTTGTATGTTCATAGTTGTATCATTCATCAGAATAGACAAAGAGGAAAAGCAACTCAAAAGCCCATCAACTGATAAATGAATAAGCAAAATAGAGTATGTCCACATAATTTATTATTATTTGACAACAAAAATAAATGAAGTATTGAGTGATACATGCTACAACACAGATGAACCCTGAAAACATGAAGCCAAGTGCAAGGATCAAGTCACAAAGGACAACGTATTGTAATACAATTAACATAAAATGTCCAGCATAAGTAAATATATAAAGACCAAAAGTAAATTAGTAGTTGCCCAGGACTGGGATGGCATTGGGGGTTTGTTGAAATGGTGAGTAACAGCTGATGGGTATGGGGTTTCTTTTAGGGGTTATAAAATATTAATATTGATTATGGTGATGGCTATACAACTTATGAATATACTAAAATACTGAATTGTACATGCACTTAAATGGATGAATAGCACAGTATGTGAATTATAGCTCAATAAAACATAAAAACAGAATTACTATGACATTTGTATTTTATGACATATCTTTGCTTAAATTTCTAATATTTAAATTACACTTCATAATTTTTATACCCAATTTTATAGTCTAATAGTACATAGTCAACCTAAATTTCATACTGCTTAAATTGTGATCTCCCTTATTCTTATTTTCATTCTCGAATTTTACCTTATTATATAGAACTTTAATTAAAAGTGATATATCAGCCACAATGTACATTTGTTTGTATTTATGTTTTTTCATAACTTATCATTGTATATTCTGTATTGCTATGTATCCATCTTATCTTATAATAGTACAGAATATAATTAATTATATTCACTATTGTTTATTTCTGAAATAAAAATAAATTTTAAAAAGTAGTCAGCTGATGTATACTCATTGTCCTAACACTATTTTTGTCATTATGATTTTGTATGTCTTCTTCACATTCCCTCTTCTGCCTTCACCACCTTCTCTTTTTGCTATTTCTTCTGCTCTTTGTGCTTCTCTTCCTCTCCCTCATCTTCATCTTCCTCCTCCTTCTTCTGTAAGTACTGATTCTTTGTGACATTAGAAAATAAGTTATTTGCCCATAGGAATCATTATTTTAATTATTTTCTTACAATTTGGAAGCCATATAGAGATTCATTACTCTTGGTCATTACACTTAAATAAAGCCCTACATTCACACTCGAATCACTATTTATCTAATTCTTCATATTAAGGATTTTTTTCTCTTTCCTTCTTCCCTTGTAAATTAAGAAACTATGTTGTACTTGTTGCAAGTACAACTATGTATTTGCAGCCCGTATTTCCGGCTGCACTAAGGTTCTGCTTGGTTAAATTTGGGGTGGCTAAATTTCATCTCAGCTTTTCCTATTTATTATTATATTTTTCTTATAGCAATTATAATAGTTTACATAGATTACCTAATATAAATAAATATTTTGAATACTATTAGGATTCTCATTTACACTGAGTTCAGAGATTTAATAATTTCTCATTATCTGTCATTTTACCTATTTTAATTTGGATTCTTTGTTTTTATTCATTTTGTTATTGGCTTGAAAGCTCTTCTTTATATAGGTTTCAGGAAAGTCATTTTTAGTGGTACCCCCACTAAGTTTAGCCTAATGATGTTTTTGTTTCCTTTTTAAATAAATAAAATATAGAAGATTACTTCTCTCTCTTCTACCCTGACTACTAACCTATACCCTCACCACGAATTACATGGTAGATGATACTCTGTTCAATTGTGGCTTTGATGCTAATGTGTTTGCTGCAATAATATTACAAAATATTCCATCAGGAGACTGTATTACAAGTAGAACAATAAAGTATGATATTAAAAACAAAACAAAATATTACAATTAATTTCCACAGAACATTCATTTTTCCTAGTATACATCTAAAATTTGTTTTAATTAAGGAGTTTATTCAATTCAGGAAAGGATTTTTATAATAAAACCTTGATTATAATTTGTTTTATTTGTTGTTGAGTCAATTACAGTATTAATAAGTTTCTATAATTTAGATCCTGCTTTTTTCCTACATATTTATTTCCTCTCTAATTGCATTAGATTTTCACCACATTAATTTACAATCTGGTAGAATAGCTTTTTGTGCTCAAGATTAATATCACTGAAAATTTTTTGCAGTTTTCATTTTTCTATTCAAATTTTATTTAAGATGCAAATATGTAATTGAATCCACAGAATCCTTAATACTATATTGTTTCACTCAGATCTGCTTTATTTATTCCACTCTGTTATTCAGGCCATTCTTTAATATCTATTATCTGATTTTTTTATCATTGATTTCATAATGCAGCAATATATAATACAATGCAAATGGTACCTTGAATTTACTCTTTTTAGATTGACATGAATTTTTTATAAGCACATTTTTTTACTTCTGAAGTGCTGCTTTCCCTTTGTTCTACATAATAAATTATTTCAACAATTTTCATTTATTATTGCTTTCTGTTAGACTGTTTTAATTTGAAAGGAATATCTGCACTTGTGACTAGATTCTCCTTTGTCCTGGCCCTTCTCCCTTGCCGATAGTGTGTAATAAAGCAAAAACTAAACTAAAACAAAATTTTTCCAGTCCTAATACTGAAGCCTAATGGTTGTGAAAGCACATTGACAAGTTAGAGTTCCAGAAGACTAAGAGGAGAAGAGGAATTAGAAACTAAAGTAAAGCAATCAAGAATCATCTTTGTGCAAACTCTTCTTAGTACTTAGTTTAACAACTACATTAGAAGTCTACTTTACATATCTGTTTATTTAATCCATTACATAAATAAATGTTCCTCCTAATTTTACATAAATTTTATCCTTTAAATGAAGAAATAGAAAGGAATTTTTAGCCACCTTTCCATGAGTTTCATGGAACCCAATATTACAGTTTAAAATTTTACTACTTATTTTTAATATGATTTATTTAGAAAAGAACACATAATCCCATCTATTTTTCCCCTATAAGGTTACTAGTGTTCTGTCTAGCAAATAAGTAAAAATACAAAATCCAATATTCATACACACACAAATATGCCTTATAAGACAGGATCTTCCTTCAACATCACTCACAACAGCATTGCATAATTTATGACAAGTTTGCTCCAAAGATACTTCTCTGATCCTCCCTCACCATGACCACCTCAAATATTAATAAATTTATTGAATTATAAAAATATATATAGACTTCAGGTTCATCTGTGACATATGAAGAACTTGGAAGTAATTTCAAGTTTTCCTTACACCAAGAAAAAACTGCACAAACTAAAAATCAGCTACTTCCTTGGATCCATCAGAATACTGAGCTTACCCCATCCACCCAAACTCAGGAGAGACAGATAAAACCATAGTCACAGCTGATATCTACCTAACTGCATGGAGCAAAAGCCTCTGAAAGCATAAAAACAGAAATATTTGAAAGTTCACTCTGATACCCTGGCTGGTGTAGCTCAGTGGATTGAGTGTAGGCTTTGAACCAAAGGGTTGCCAGTTTGATTCCCAGTCAGGGCACATGCCTGGGTTGTGGGCCAGGTCCCCAGTAGGGGGCGTATGAGAGGCAACCATACATTGATACTTCTCTCCCTCTCTTTCCCCTTCCCTTCCCCTCTAAAAATAAATAAATAAAATCTTTATAAAATTAATTTATTTTTTGAAATATTGTTATTTTATTTTCAAAAGTATTTTATTGTTATTCAATTACAGTTGTCTGCATTAACCCCCAGCATTACCCCCCACCCCAGTCAAACCTACTTCCCTCTCTTGCTTCCACCCTCACCCCTTGGTTTTCTCCATGTGTCCTTTAATAGTTGTTCCTGAAAATCCTTCCCCCCAATATCCCCTCCCCTCTGGTTACTGTCAGATTGTTCTTAATTTCAATGTCTCTAGTTATATTTTGCTTGCTTTTTTGTTTTGTTGATTTTTTTATAAATTGCTGAGTATGATAAATTGATTAGTATGAGAGTGAGAAACTGCTGGATGTCTTTGGACTCTGCAGTGTTAGGTGGATCACTATGCTTCCATGAGCTTTACCTTTAGGAACTTTGTCGGGTGCTTGCAGTAAGAGCAGTGGTGGGAATAATCCCCTCATGTTGTTGGCAGGTGGAAGAGGAGAGTAATCATTGTGAAACATGCCTAGAGCCTTAGGAGCCTTATTAAGAATTGTACAGGAATTGCAGGGAAAGGGCATGCCTCCCATTCTAGCACTCTCTTATTGTCTCATTAACATGATGCAATAAGGGCTATTAGGGGTGATATTTAAATTGTTAGAGGAGCAAAGAGCAGTAAATTTTCCTGATTTCAGAGTCAAGAGACTATACAAGTTACCTTGCACTGGGGCTATAGTTGAATAGAAAGTATAGATTGTTCTGAGGACGTTAAAACAAGAATTACAGGGAGAAGTGATAGCAGGAGCAGAAATAAAAAGATAAAATCATATTACTATTTTGTATTGCTTCTGGTGAATGTTTTACTTTAGGTCTAAAAGGGCGGCTTCAACATTTGGAAGTTATCTCAATAATAATGACAGCGATGATACAACTATTTAATGTTTGTATGGAATTCCTTTTATGGGTTATCTCATTTAATACAATTTAGAATTATAATTTTATTTCTCCTATAGAGATGATAAATAGCCTCAAATCTGGTTTTATACCCAAAATGCCATAATGACACAGAATTTAGAGCCATAAGTATTCCTCCATATTTGCTCTTAAGATGAGAAATACAAAGAAAAGAGGATGTCCCTGTAGATTTAGAGCTTCAACAGGCTTATTGCTTCTCACAGGCCAATTTTATTAGTTTTACAAATTTTATGTGATATATGTTAAGAGAAATTGAACTTAACTTCTGCTTAAATACAAGGGATTTCTGCATGAGATTGTATTTTTATCAATTCAAGCTAACAATCATATTCTAAGTTATTTCCATAATTTTTAATGGTTAAACAACATCCCTGGATTTAGAATTTTACACATTCTTTCAGCTTTTTTAACAATGTAATTGATATAAAGCATTATGCAAGTTTATGGTGTCAAAAGTGTTGACTTGATACACTTACATACTGCAAAATGATTATGATAGCACTAACTCACATCTCCATCCTGTCACATAATTAACACTTGATTTTTGTTGTCAGAAGTTTAAGATCTATTCCCTTAATGACTTTTAATTATATAATATAGCATTATTGACTATAATAATACTGTACTCTAGTATTATACTAGGTATACTAGGTATCATACTGTACTAATAAAACAGTAGGTATAATTACCATACTCTACATTATCTCCCTATTACTGATTCATCTTGTAACTAGAAGTTTATACCCTTTGACCAATATCTCTTCCCTTTCTTCCATCCCCAATCTGGATAACCACTACTCTATCCTTTGTTTCTACAATTTTGACTTTTAAGATTCCACATATAACTGACATACAACATTAGTCCTTTTATGTCTGACTTATTTCACTTAGTGCAATGCCCTCAAGGTCCACCAATGTTTTACAAATGGCAGGATAGTCTTTTTTTCTCATGGTTGAAGAGTATTCCATTGTACATGTGTTCCACATCTTTACCTAGTGATCTGTCAATAGACACTTTGGTTGTTTCCTTATCTTGGCTATTAAGAATAATGCTGCAATAAATATTGGGATGCAGCTATCTCTTTGAGATCCTGTTTTCATTACTTTCACATAGGGACCCAGAAAAGAGATTGCTGGGTCATATGATAGTTGTATTTTTAATATTTTAGAAACTCTGTACTGTTTTCCATAATGGCTGTACCAATTTACATTCTCACCGAAATATGTAAGGGTTCCCTTTTCTCCATATTCTCACACTTCCTATCTCCTGGCTTTTTGATGTTAGCCAGTCTAACCAGCATGAACTGATAGTTCATTGGGGTCTTGATTTATATTTTTTATGATTATTAGTATTGGTGAACAATTTTTCATATACCTGTTAGCCATTTGTATGTCTTCTTGGAGAAATGTCTATTTTAAATCAGATTATTTGGTTGGGTGTTTGGTTTGGTTTGGTTTGGTTTGGTTTGGTTTGGTTTGGTTTTGCTGGTGAGCTACCACACAATCCATAAATTTCACTTATGGGTATTTATCAAAAGAATTGAAATTGGGATTTTAAAGAAATATTTTGTACTTCTATGTTCAATGCAGCATTATTCATAATAGCTGATATGTGCGAACAACTTACGTGTCCATCTATAGATAAACTGATAAAGAAAATGTGGTATATATTTACAATAAATTATTGGTCAGCTTAAAAAAAGAAAAAAATTATGCCATATTTGACAACCTTAAAGAATATTGAGGAAAGAAATAATCAAGTCACAGAAGGACAACTAACTGTATTTGTAAGAGGTTATCTAAGCAGAGAGAAGTTGCCAGAAGGGCGGTGCAAAAAGGCTATATGGGAAGTTGCTATTAAACAGGTATAAAATTTTAGTTATACAGTATGGATAACTTCTAGAGATCTGTACAACATTGCACCAGTAGTTAACAAAACTGCATTGTACACTTAAAAAATGTGTTGAGTATAGATGTCATATTAAATGTTCTTAAAGTATTAAAAAAAAAGAACCATCATTTAAAAACACAAGAAAAGAATGTTAGGAGTCTTTATGAAATCATCTTGTTGATATAATTGAGGCTCAGCCAACATTATCAGCTCAGAAGTGAGACCAGGACCTAGAGAAGACAAATGATGGGCAAGTGAATAGGACCAGATTCAGAATAAGAGAATGTTTAGCCATAGAAACTGCATAATATCTCATTCATTAAAATATGGTCAAATAGCCCTGTCTGTGTGACTCAGTGAATTGAGCGCTGGCCTGCAAACCAAAGGGTCACCAGTTTGATTCCCACTTGGGGTACCTGGGTAGGTTGTGGGGCAGGTCTCTAGTGGGGGTGCACAAGAGGCAACCACCACACATTGATGTTTGTCTCCCTCTCTTTCTCCTTCCCTTCCCCTCTGTCTAAAAATAAATTAATTAAATCTTTTAAAAACTATATGGCTAAATAAATAAAATTATTCTTATTTATTAGAAGTGTTGCTAACAATATCAAGAATGACTTGAGGAAATGCTGCAAATATTTAGTTTGAAGCTTTTCTTCCACTTGCCTAAATAAATAAATTGCTTCAAAGTCAGGAATGGGAAGAAAATTATATATTTACATATATTTGTCCTACTTGCTGAATATAGGATCTACAAATGCACAGAAATGAACATATCTGTGAATAAAAAGATTAAACATGGTGTTGTTTTACCTCTAAAACAGGTAAGAGATAATCATTACTTTATTGCTGGATATCAGCAAATCCATAGGACATGTATATATATTTAGTCAATTTTATTTTCTCATTTTAAAAGAATCTCATTCATCCCTACTAATGTGTATTCAAACTTTGAAAAATGATTGAATTTCTTATTATTAAACAAATGCAATATACTTCAGGCACTTCTGTACTAGAAGAGTGTTGTTCATTTTTATTCCAAGCAATGTTTAAACTTTGTCTCTTTATAACTTTTCTCAGCAGATTATTAGAGGTGCCATTAATATTTTAGTTGACATATATAATTGTTTGAATAACATTATATTTTATATATCCCAAAATGTGTCTTTTGTCCTGTGTAGGGGACCAGTTTGTCTTGGCCTGGCAAATGTGACTCAGCTCTGTACGGAAAACCTACAGAAGCGAAGTGGTGGGCAGGAGCCAGACCTTCAAACCGAGTTTTCCCATGGGAACCAGGCCTAGAAAATGCATACAGATTGTTATGGCTTGTTCTTTCTAAAACTCCATCACTCTGGTCTAAAACAACAAATGTGTACTGTCTATCTTCAAGGTAACTTCCAAAGCCTGTATGAGTTCTCCCAAGGACAGAGCTAATGGGCTCATTGCCATTCCCCTCTGCATGTTATTTTCATTTTCTTGATTGTACCTAAAATGTAGACAAGAATATTCTATGTAATAGATAATAAATCTTGCTCTGATGTAAGACCCCAGGAAAACAATAAAAGCCTGTCTAGGCAAGGGCCTGGGCGCTCCCCTCTTGAGGGAGTGGCCAAGGCATCCATCCACACTCTCCCCTTGAGAGAGTAGTCATGCCGTCCCCTTTTACTCCACAGGATTGTTGTCACCTGTGCAATGATTCTCACTGTCAGCCACAACAGGCAGACTCTGCTGGACAGGGTCCGCCGTAGTCCTGGCCAGGTTGCTCGGTTGTAGCATTGTTCTGTACACCAAATGACTGCAGGTTCAATCCCCAGTCAGGGCACATATGTATGTATCAGGTTCAACCCTCGGTTAGGGAGTGTATGGGAGGCAATAGATGGATGTTTCTTACATCCCTTTTACTCTGTCTCCACCCTCTTTCTCTTCTCTTGTGTCTCTAAAATCAATACACATATCCTTGGGTGAGGATTAAAAAATCTGTTTTTATTGCTGCTGAGTAGGTAAACAGAAGCAACTAAGCTGTGATTTATTCTGTAAAACTCATATATACACACTCATAGGAAGAGAGATGGACTTTGAAGTCAGAATAGCTGAGTTTGAATCATATATTTGAGAACAATTTGTCTGTGCTTTGATAAGTGGTTTAACCTTTGTGAGACTCATTTTTCTCCTCTGTTAATTTGCATGATAGTAATGACACTTATCTCACAAGGTTATAATGAGGATAAAATATAATGTGTAAGAAGGTACCTTGTAAAATATAAATTTCCATTCTGTCATTATTTAAGCAATTGCACACATTAAAATGTTTTACCTAAGGTTGGTTTTTTGCATGTGCTAACTAAACCCAGCTAATGCCAGATTTTAAAATATAGCCCTTTAAAATCAGCTCTTTTTTAAGAGAGAAAAATATGTTTCCCCTGTTACCCGCAAATAGGTCAGATATTGGACAACTCATTAATTTCAAACTGCATCCATCTCTTCAGACAAAATAAATAAGCCAGAGCTGTTTCTAAAATTATAAGGCAAAATCCATTATTCTAAAAGGTTGATAATCTCTCATGCTAAGTCATCATCACTCATTCTTGTTAAAACTAGACCCTACGATTCAAAGGTAAATTAATCAGGTGTCAGATTATGGCCACACTGGTATTTTTAAACCCATTTTAGTGCAAATGATTTGAAATTACATAAAATAGTGCATGTCCTTATTCAACATTCTTCTTTTCTGTAAGTATATTTTATTGATTATGCTATTACAGTTGTCCCAATTTTTCCCCCTTCATTCTCCTCCAGCTGGTTCCCTCCTTCCCTCCAGCAATTCTCCACTCCTTAGTTCATGTTCATGTGTTATGCATGTAAATCTTTGGGCATATCCATAGTCCATGCTGTTCTTAACATCCCCCTGTCTATTCTTTACCTACCCAATTATGCTTCTAAGTCCCTGTACCTTTTCCCTACTCTCTCCTTTCCCTGTCCCAGCTGATAACCCTCCAAATGATCTCCATATCTATGATTCTATTCCTGTTGTAGTTGTTTGTTTAGTTTCTTTTTGCTTTTGTTGTTTAGATTCAGTTGTTGATAGTTGTTGTCATTTTAATGTTTATAGTTTTGATCTTCTTTTTCCTAAATAAGTCTCTTTAACATTTCACGTATAAGGACTGGATGACAAACTCCTTTAGCTTTACCTTGTCTGGTAATCATTTTATCTGCCCTTCAATTCTAAATGATTGCTTTGCTGGACAGAGTAATCTTGGTTGTGGGTTCTTGCTCTTCATGACTTGGAATACTTCTTGCCAGTCCCTTCTTGCCTCAAGATTTCTTTTGAGAAATCAGCTGATAGTCTTATGGGAACTCCTTTGTAAGTAACTCTCTGCCTTTCTCTTGTAGCTTTTAAGATTCTCTCTTTATCCTTAATCTTTGACATTTTAATTATGATGTATCTTGGACCTCTTTGGGTCTAGCTTGTTTGGGATTAGCTGAGCTTCCTGGATTTGTATGTCTGTTCCTTTGCCACATCAGGGAAATTTACTTTATTTCTTTCAAATACATTTCAGTTTCTTTTCCCCTCCTGGCACCCCTATGATTAGAATGTTGGCCCTTTTGGAGATGTCCCAGCGTCCTCTTAAACTTTTCTCATTTTTTAAAATTCTTGTTTCTTCATTTTGTTATGGTTAAATGTTTATTTCTTCCTTATGTTCAAATCATTGATTTGAATCTTGCCTTCCTTCTCTTCACTGTTGGTTTCCTGTAGATTTTTCTTTATTTCCCTCAGTAGAACCTTCATTTCTTCCTTTATGCTATAGCCATATTCAGTGAGATCTTTGAGCATTCTGACCACAAGTATTTTGAACTCTGCCTCTGATAGGTTGCTATTTCTGCATCACTTAGTTCTTTTTGTGAGGTTCTGTTCTGTTCCTTCATTTGGGCCACATATCTTTGTCTCCTGATTTTGGCCATCTCCCTGTGTCTGTGTACTAGGTAGAGTCACCTTGATTCTGTTTTAGTGCACCTGTTACATTGTATGGGGAAGAGCCTTGGGTAGTTGTCAGGGTGGGGCAACCATGGCTCTGTGTAGGGGGGAGGGGTTTAAGAGGGGACAATGATGCTGCTGGCTGACTTCTGAGGGCTTGTCTGGCCCTTACCCCATTTCCAGTCACTTCACCCACTTCATGTATGCAACTGGCACCCCTCCAGTTTCAGTCCTGGTTGTGGTTCCCAGGGTGGGTGTGTTTGTATCTGTTTTTGGCTCTCCTGAGAAACCAGCAGTTTCTCCCACCACCCCAAACTCCCCTGGGTTTACATCCAGAAATTATAAGGCTTTCTTTTTCCCAGCACAGGAGCTCTGGGCTGTGTGGTCTGACCTGGGCCTGGGCTTGCTAGCTCACAAAGTGTCTCCCTGATTTTTATCAACCACACATGAATGTGGGGCTCCCCATTCTGCTCATCCCCAGCTCACTGCCACCACACTGAGTCCTCTGTGCCCCGACTCCCGTTTCTGCCCCTCCTACCTGTCTGGGTGAATATAGCTTCTTTAAATCCTTGACTGTCAGACTTCATTACAGTTCTAGGTGTTTTTCTGGGTGATTTTCTGGCTTTTTTTTTGATTTTTCATTTTTAAGTTAGGTGTGTTTCTTCTTATGGTTGTACAATGAGGAGACACATGTCTGTCTATACCTCCAACTTGACTAATGCCCTTCAACATTCTTCTTATTTTGTAAGTTCTACTAATTTAATGTTATTAAGAAAAGCTTTTTAATTCATTATAAAACTAATGTTTGGAGGATCATTATTTTAAATGTCTTTTAAATCTTCAAAAATCTTATAAAACTTAAATACCAAGTTTCTTCTTTCACATCTAGAAGTAATATTTTTTTAACTCTACAACTAAAAACTAAATTATAGAAGACTAGAAACATTATAACTTCTGATAACTTAAGAGTAATTTGTCATAATTAAGTAAAAAATAAAATGATGTCCAAACAAATCAGTGAAATACAACCAAAAAATACTGTTAATATCAGGACTTATTCTTAAAAATAAGCTGTGAGCAGTGTCGGTTCCCTTTTTATTCCTCATCATCTAAAGTAATGTGGCACAATGTTTTGATCCTTAACAAATATTAACTTAATAAAGAGCAAAATTAAATAACCTTAGACTTGTACTTTCCAAAAGAGAGTAGAGCTGTCCCAAGTATTTATAAGTACAACATGTTTGTTAGAATACTTTTTGAGAGAACAGAGCAGAAAGAGAGAATTTGGTAAAGAGTACTGAAGCAAATTTCTCTTCTTGCTAGTCACTTGGTAAGGTAAAATAGCCTAGAGCCAAGTAAGTCTATCCATCTCTCTCTCTCTCTGTCACTCTTTGTCTCTTTTCTCGCTCTTAATGACTCCTAAGAAGTTTTTTTCACTTCTGCAGACCCTCAGAAAGCCCATCAGGAATTAGGGAGAAGAAAGTCACTTAGAACAAAAGTGCTTATACCTACAGCTGCAAGTGCAGCTCTTTTTACTGGGATTAATAAAAAGTTTTTGGGACCACAGAAGATTTGTCAAATTAGTAGACTAGTTATAATTGTATGAGCAGAATCTTATGACACAGGAAGACTACTGTAACATGATCAATGATCTGTAGGCAAAACTGATCATATTGTTTTTGAATGTCTCCATATGGGCTACCCAGAAAAATATACTGCAGAGCCAGCTGCACATTTGATGGGCAAAAGCCCATGTGTATAGGCTAAAGCTCTGAATCCTGATCACTCCTTTTTCTCGTTAGAGAAATTTTAGTGGATGTGTTTTGTTTTTTGTGGGGGTTTTTTTTGGTCTTTTTAGTGTACTGAAATAGAAGTTTCTCTAAACAGGTAAAGCTTTGCAGACTTTCATTAACAGTATCAGTCATAGTAGGTGAGAAAATATTTGCTACACAGATTCTATTTTAACCTGTATTCTACGTCTCAACCATATTTGATGAATAATACTTAGTAAATTTCAAATGCAGCAAAAAAAGAGAGAAAGAAATGGTCAAGCAAAGGTATTTTATCCTGCAATTAAAAAGGTTAACTACATGCCAGGAGATGCAAAAGCTAAGAAAAAGCAAGGTATGAATGAAAGCACATTTCTACTATTTGTAAGTTTGTTCTTCTGCAGGTGCAAAATGATATGAAAGGCTAATGAATGCATCATGTGTTTCACGATAAATTTCTCAGGAGAGAAGCCCATAGAAGCACAATAAAGATGATATAAGGTTCCTCCAAATGAGCTTTTACATTGATATTTTATTTTACCATATGTTTTAATTACAAAATCATGCATTTTATAACATTTGTTTTATGAAAGTATATGTGCAATACCAGATTTATAAAGTAAAAATGTTATTCTCATTCCTGTCTATTCTCACTCCTAAATGATAACTAGCATAATTTGATGTGTTTTCTTTCTGATATTTAAAATATATACAGCAAGTTCACTCATTTTGATACCTACATCAATGTGAGTTACTGAATCAATGCCTATTTGAAAACATAAGGGTTATATGACTTTTATTCAATAAACAATGCTATAATGAACATGAAGATTTAAAGTTTGAAGTGTCCTCAAGAAAATACGTGGGATGATGTCCTGTTTTTAGGCTAATAAGATATTACCATGAGAAATGAAGACCCAAAACTGCTCAGCAATTCTTTTAACTGATGAAATTGTGGTTAGTGTTAGTCTGGTTAAGATACAATGACAAAGTCCAATTTCTACTAATACAACTACTTCTAAAAGGTAGAATAGTTTTAAATAAAAATAATGCACGTGTATTTTTAAACCTTTAAACAGTACAGGTCCCCAACTCCCAAACTCAATTTACTTTTAATTTCACAGGTTATAAACTCCAGACAACTAGATACAATTGGCAGGCATTCTGTTGAAATTACAAAGCAAGAAAATCTTATCTTCCAACTTCCATTTTCTTTATCCCCTCCCCCACAAATATTACAAAGCCCTTACTATCAACTCTAGGTAATAGAAATGTGAACCTAGATTATAATTCATACTGTTTTGTCTAGGGGGATACTTCTGCCTGGAAATTCACATTTTATGGGAAACCTGGTCCTATGTATAGCCAGCTATGGTGGTCATATTTGTTTTTAAATATATGTTTGGATTTCTTAAGTTTTACAGATACAAAGATGTCTTTGGGAATGTTATATGTCCTATTGTTCTTCTAGAATAGTTCAATAAGAAAAACATTGACCGTGGCTGGTGTAGCTCAGTGGATTGAGTGCGGGCCTGTGAACCAAAGGATTGAGGTTCAATTCCCAGTCAAGGCACATGCCTGGGTTGCAGGCCAGTTCCCAGCAGGGGACCCATGAGAAGCAACCACCTTGATATTTCTCTCCCTCTCTCCTTCCCTGCCCCTCTAAAAATAAATAAAATATTAAATAAAAAGAAACCCCAAAGATTTTTTTAAAAAAGAAAAAGAAAAACATTGAAAGAGTTAGACAATTTCTATTGGAGGACAATCATAAACTAAACAGAATAGCATAAAATAAAGAGAAGATACTATGCACATGTATGTGTCATGTTTTAGGGCTATGATACTACACATATGAAGTAGATGAAAATTACTTTGAGATATTTTCATTCCTCTATGTGAAAATAGAAAGATGTTTGTATAATACTTATTACTAAGTAGTAGAATATTTCACCATATCCTATTTTGAGGATTCTCTGTAGTTGTTGTTGTTGGTAGTTAATGTATATTACAAAGTCCCCCAGTAGAAACTTTCAGAGGTTAAACAATTCACTTCAGTAGTCCCAGGTGGATGAACAGGAGTATGATTAAGGATTGGAGTAATGGCCTGGAAATATGTGGGCTCAGACTCTCTTCTGTGCATACCTTAGTATAGGAAAAAGAATCCATGATTGACTGTGAAAGGGCTGTTAACTGCTTTGAGTAAAGATGGGAACTGTTGCTTAAAGAAAAGCAATAAAACATAAAGGACAGTGAAAAAGGAAAATTTCACAGCTGGCCTTTCTTTCACAGTGTACCATCAACTGGAGTCCAACAAAAGCAGTTTTTGAAGACATTAATATGTATAATTAATCAAAAGGACTATAAAAATAATAATTGCCAGGTCCATCCATGCTGTTGCAAAAGGTAGAAGTTTGTATAGCCACATAGAATTCCATTGTGTAAAGGTACTACAACTTTTTTATCCATTCATGTACTGATGGGCACTTGGGTATTTCCAGACCTCAGAGATCTCAGTTATATGTGAAACCTAATTAATAAAATAAACTGCTGAACAAAATGGAAACATAGACATGGATACATGAAACACCAGACTGACAGCTGTCAGAGGAGAGGGTGGGGAGGCACTGAATTCAAGAAGGAGAAGGGATTAGCCAAAGAGCATAAATGCATGACTCACAGACACAGACAACAGCGTGGTGATGGCCAGAGGATAGAGGGGATGGGGGCTGGATGGACATGGCCAAAGTGGAGAAAAATGCAGATATCTAGGGAAAAAATAGGTATATATGCTTTGCCTTTTTGAACAACCAAAAGAAGGATAACAACCAATCTAAAAATAAAAAACAACCAGAACTTCCAGAAAATCAAACTGTATGGAAATTCTACAATCAGAGTTAAAGAATAAACATTTATCCAGACTGGTAGGAGGGGCAGAGATGGGCAGCCTGAGCAGTGAGGAAACATGGTGAGGTGAAAGCTGGTGGACCAGGTGGTCCTACATTCATGTGTGGGTAAAAACCAGGAGGAACAACTGGGGAGTGAGCAATGCCATCCCAGGACATACCACACAACCCAGGGTTCCAGTGCCAGGAAATAAAGCCTCATAACCTCTGGCTGTAAAAACCTGTGGGGGTTGTGGCAGCAGAAAAAACTGCCAGTTTCTTAGGAGAGTCTGTTTGAGAGGTCCTTGGGGTCCTTGAACATACACAATCCCATCCACTTGGGAATCAGCACCATGGCAGCACCTGGAAGGGTGTCATTCACTTATGGGAAGAGGGGAAGTGACTGAAAGCAGGGTGAAAGCCAAGCGAGTGGCATTGTTCCCTCTCTGGCCCTTCCCCCACATACAGCACCATGATGCTATGAAGTGGGTTGCCCCACCCTGGTTCTGCATCTTACAATGTAACAAGTGTGCCAACTAATTGAGAAGACAAAGAAATGTGGCCCAAGTGAAAGAACGCATCAAACTTCCAGAAAGAGAACTAAGCAACAAAGAGATAGCCAACCTATCAGATGCAGAGTTCGAAACACTGGCCATCAGGATGCCCAGAGAAAACAGAGTATCCCTTCAAAATAAAGGAAGAAGTGAGGGCTATACAAAGCCTTTATTATATTAAGGTGTTAAAGAGACTTATCTAAAAAAAGATGATCAAAAATATGAATAGCAAAATGATAACAAACTCACAACTATCAACAGCTAAACCTATAAAAAACAAAACAAAACAAAAATGAACTAAGCAAACAACTAGAACAGGAACAGAATCACAGAAATAGAGATCCCATGAGGGGTTATCAGCAGGGAGGGGAAGGAAGAGGGGGGAGAATGGGTGAAAGGTTACAGGGAATAAGAAGCATAAATCGTAGGTACAAAATAGAGAGGGGGAGGTTAAGAATAGTATAGGGAATGGAGAAATCAAGGAAGTTATGCGTATGATCCATGGACATGAACCAAGGGGGTTAGTTTCCTGGAGGGAATGAGGGTACCAGGTGGATAGGGCAAAGGGGGAAAATAAGACAATTGTAATAGCATAATCAATAAAAAACACTTGAATAAAAATAAAGGAAAAAAGGAGCATAAAATAATATTTGTGTGTGGGGATCACATGGCTATTTGATTCTTTGTCAGTATTAGCCTCCTCGTCCCCTGGATGACATCACTGACGATATTATAGGCAGCATTTCTCCCACTATCCTAGTTGTCCAGGGTTTGGCTCAGCTAGCACCAAGGGTAAGAACCCTTTCTTTTCTGTAATATTAGGTCAATTAAGAGGCACAGATTGGGAAAAGTACTATTTTGCTCTAGCTTTTTTGTCCTTCACATTTTTACTTCTTGCTAACATATCTGTATGTTGAGGCAATTCTAGTCTTGCCACTAGAGTACTGAGACAGAGAAGATTGAGCAGCAGTGTAGTGTTGGTAAAAGGGACCCCAGAGTCATTTATTACAGGTGGTTCTGGTCTCTGGAGTTGTTTCTAGGGTGAATATCAGTAATTCATAGTAGTTCAAGAGTTCATGAGGGACTGCAATAGAGTTTGGTGTCAAATCCCTTAATATTGTGAAGTGGTCTCTTGTTAAACTTGATTTATATGCAAATGCTGCCTGTGGAACATCAAAGAACAGTAGGTTATGAGCTAAGATATAAAATCAAGGAATCAATGTCCTGTGCTTTCAGGAAAATCACATTTAAATGAACTGGACTTAAATAATTTTTCCACCTAATAAAAATGTTTAAAAATTAAATTGGATTTAAATAAAAACTTAAAAATTTACTGGAAAGATAATTAACAATATACTAAAAGGTCTTTGGAATGATTTATACCAATTTTTTGGTAGATAGTTATTAGTTAATTAAAGATTAAAATAGATTTTTTCAGAACAGCAAGAAGTTCAAACCAGATAGGAATTTCATAAACATCAAGTTTTGATTACCTGATTTTTTAAAAAAGACCATTTCAGTAGGGTATGAAGAATATTTTTTATATTTCAACTTCTAAATGTATTCGCTCTTATCATAGATACTAAAAACATAGTAATGAATATTCCAAATTTCTTTGATTATTTTTTTACTCTATTCGAAGCCCAGAATTAGTTCTTAGTTTCAAATTTTGAAAAAAAAAACAAAGCTCTCCTTGTAGAAATTTTAAAATGGATTCCTAATGACTTTGAATCAACCTTTCAGGTAGATGTGTGGGTGTATATATATTTAAAGTTAGTTTACTCAGAATTTTGATCCACTAACTTAGCTGGGCCTCTTTTTTTTTTTTTACCTAAAACCTCATTCCAATGCAAAATTTCTAGCTGTTCCAATAAATGTGATTTTACAGAAATTCATTCTACCTAGTAAATGTATCATAGGAAGAAGATTGGAATCTATAAAGTTAGTACCAACACTTCATGATCCCATGCTATTATTTTTTATATGAATGTACTGAGGTACTCATTGTTTTTTAGTAATTATAAGGAATCAAAGTTTACAGTGAATTAGTAAAACCATCTAAAAATAATCCCAAGGGTGTTTAAAGATTCTTACAAGCCTCTAATGATTTTTGGTAGTAAATTATTGCAAATGACAGACTACATCCTACAAAAGTGCATCTTTTATCATTACAGAATTGGACAAGAGAATGCAAACATCAGTGAAAGATACGCCTTTTCTCCTAGTTCATAATTCTAAACGCTACTAAATGTTGGCAAGTACAGGCACTTAATTTTATAAACACCAGAGAATAACTAATGATTCTGAGAGGGATAGAACTAAGTGAATTTATCTGATAATAAATGGACTAAATAACAAAGTAAAAGATAATAAATGTTGAAAAAACATGGGATTATAATTAAGTTTAGATAATAGAATTATATAAAAATGAAAAGAGTCAAAATACATCATTATACAATTATAAAATCAACCTAATTAATTGGAAGACAATAAGACAAAATTAGAAAATCAGTAGCATCGCATATATCCCCCCTCAAAAAAGATGTAAAAACATAATAAAAACACACTAAACCTTGGAAGTACTGGGTGAAATTTATATAAATATATAACAATAATCTTAATAAAAATATGCTACCTTTAGTGCGGGGGCGACCTCTTTTGTGAGCGTGCCCCCGGTGCCACAGACACGCGTGAGTGAGTAAATATGGCCAAGACAAGATGAGATCTGTTTGGGGATGGAGGTGTGGGCTGTGACCAGTTCCTCTGGGGAGAAGGAGGCCAGCAGCGGCCAGTTCCTCCGAGGAGAAAAAGGCCCAGAGTGCCCTGCTCCATAGCCTTTTATTGGGTTGTAATACACTGGAATACAGGGCAGCAAGGATCAAACAGTAGATAACATTTCAAAGAGGTCTGAGGGTTTCAGTCTGAGTGAGTGTCTGTCAGGAAGAGAGTTGCAGAAACTTTGGGAGACATACTCATTTCCTCTCTGACCCTTATCATATGAATGAAAACATTCTTAGCAGAGCAGATTTCACAGGTTTATCAGCAAGTCTTTGTGGTGCCAGATTTTTTCCCAGGGCACGCTCTGGCCAGGCAAGGAGCAGCACCTCTCCCCAACAAGTATTCAGGCTTAAGGGGATTAGAGTCAGGAAGCGCCTCTCCCAGGAGACATGGGGATGCCGGCTTTGACAAAGCCGGAGGGAGGGGAGACGAGAGTTCATTACTGTTTGTTGCATCCCCCCTGAGTCCTTCCATGAAGGCCTCCCAAGTGATCGAGTCTGGCTGAGGTTGCCCCCTGCTGTGAGGGGTCTTACCTGTCATTGACTTGTGACCAAGCTCTGGGGGCAGGGAGAGGAACTGAGGCAGCGTTTGCTACCAGAGACAGGCTTTGTCTCCTGTGGCTGGCATTCCAGAGGTCGTCTCTTGCCCTTAGCCACAAGGGGTAGAGATACAATTCCTAAAATCAGGCAGAGCAGTCTACTACACTTTAGATGCAGTGCTAGGAAATTTCAATGAGAGCTAAAAAAGACTAGACTATATAGTTAGTTGAAAAATATAGTTTAAAATAGGAAACCTAACAACTCTTAATTTCTTCTTCTAAAATGAAATTATAGGTTTACTGCACATCTAAGCAATATTTAATAGAGTACATTTTAAAGCTCACCAATGGTGATAGAGACTTGACTTGGGGTGGTGAACACAATACAGTGTACAGATGATGTGTTGTAGAATTGCACACCTGACACTTGTACAATTTTGTTAACCAGTGTCACCCCAATAAATTCAATAAAAATAAAAATATAAAATAAAACTCATCCTGGCTAGTATGGCTCAGCGGATTGAGCACTGGCCTGCTAACCACAGGGTCCCTGGTTTAATTCCCAGTCAGGGCACATGTCTGGGTTGCCGGCCAGGTTCCCAGTGGGAGGCACAGGAGGTACATAAGGGGACTGTTTTGGTGCAAGTACCGATGGTTTCGAGATGGGATTTTATGACTATGATATAAAATATTATTTAATTGCCAAAATAGTCTCTTTTTTAGTTTTTAGTTTATTTTTATTGTTTAAGATGTTACAGTGGTTTCTGCTTCTTCCTTTCCCCGTCTTCTCCCAGCCCCACCCTCACCCAGCCCCACCCTATGATTTTTAAAAATCAAAAGCTGCACTTTTATCTGGCTTTACTTAACCACAGACAAGTTATTTGCCTATTCCCAGCTCTCCAAGTGTGACTCTCTAATATCTGCATAAGAACTAGCTGTTTTGTTTGTTGAAGACGTTCATTCCTGGGACTCACCCAAGACTTTCTGAAACTAAAATTTTTAAGATAAATGCCTAAAATTTACATGAACAATAATTACCGAATGACCAATACTATTACAGAATTTGAACAAGAGAATTTGGCAGTCTTGCCACAGTATGCTGAGATAACTCAAACATGCATTAGACTTTTGTTCCTTTGTTAAGTGATCTCAGTGGTTCTCTGGGAAATGACATTAGCTGCACTAATTAAATTAGGATTCAAAGTATAGGCAGCAGCTTCTCTGTGTGTTCTAATTATGCTGTTCTCAGTAGTTATTCCATCTAGACTTGTAATGTAAGGGTTGTATTCTTGAAACTTAGTGCTTTGTTTTGCTTTGCTTTGCTTAGAGGGTAGAAGAATTGCAGGCGAAATAGACAGAGAATATTTTAGGCTATCTCCTACTGACCCTCTTCATTGTGACACCACTATTAGAGGCAGCTGGTTTCTGTTTATTTGTTCCAAAGTATAGAAGTTTGGGTAGTTTCCCAAAGCCTCAGATACATAGAAAACACGTTCCAACTGCAGCAAGTCAAAGGCCTTAATTCTAGTGGCTGCTGCTGCCCAACTACAAAAAGTAATATGAATACTAGGAAGTTGAAAGTGAACTTTCCCATCCGCATTTTGTCCTTCAACAGCCTCCAGAGGCAAAAGTTGTTTGTCCGTAATATTGAATTTTAAAGGTCACTTTTTATTTTATAGCTCTAGGTTGGTTTTTATTTCAAGATATTTTACATGACCCATGGTAAATTAGACTCTAACCTGTGCTGAAGGACAAATGATAACTATGTCTAATACCCCAGAACTTCATTTTCCTGTTTTAAAATGAATACTTTAAAATCGCCTTTCAGAAGTCCTGTGTTAATTCTTTTGGGTTGGTACTTACGTGGTATTATGTTTTTTAAAACCTAAACTCTGGGCTATGACAAACATGGGATGTTTTTTTTAATACTAACTAGCCATTTAACATTGGAAAAGTTACTTAAACTATAGAAACCTGATTTAGTTTCTGTAAGACTGAGACAACGTTGGTCTAGTATTATGGGATTTTGTAAGAATTAACTGATATATTTAAGACATTTAGGAAAATAGTTGAATATAAAAAATAACCAATAAATACATGTTATTAAATCAGACCATATTTTATTACATCCTAAAAAATCAAACACACTTAATGTTTGCCTACAAAGTCAATTATAGCACTTTAAGTTTCATTATAAAACCATGTAAATAGTGAATACCAGAATTCATCAGTTCAACTAAATGAGAAGAATAGCAAGTATAAAATATGCTCTAATTTCATCTTGCAGAGCATAATTTAACTTCATGATAATAAGCATGTATGTGTTCTTTTTGCACATCCTTAAAATAAGTATATAAAGACTAAATGCTAGTGATTAGCTGGGTGGTAGTCCCCATTTTGGTTAAGATATCATGGCCCCCTTTGCATATTTAAACAGTGAAAAGTTCTCCTTATACTTCATAATTCCCAACAGTTTGTCCATGTTTAACTTAATGGCGAGTGTATACCTGGTGCTCAGTAATTGTCTTTTTAAATGAATTAGTGACTGAATAAGAAAACCCTTGGCCTACTGCACAAGGATGTCACTTTTGGAGAGCTAGTTTTACTCAAAGACTGTTCATATATTTATTTTTTAAATAAGTAAATTTTAACATAATCTAGGAAACACTTGTTTTTATTTGAGTTATAACTCAAAGCCATAATCAATGAAATTCTCTGGAATAAAATATTGAAAATGCCATAACCTTATAATAATATAAAATCTCATTCATTTTATTTGCCACCTCTTAAAAGCATCATAAACCATATATTGATTCTTGAAAAAAGAAATGAGAATGACCTTGTACCAACTGAAGCATCCAATTAGCTGACAAGTCCCTTTTACACAGTTTCTACCCAGTAACTCGTATGCCAGCTGTGTCAAAAGGAAGAAAGGAATAGAACAAGCTTGAACATGAGATTAAAGTAGGAGTTTACTCAATGATCCAAATTCCCAATACAAAAGAAATACTAATTAAAAAGACATTTCTTCAGCTATCGCTTCAATATGAAGCTGAGACTTTATTAGTAGTGCACTGACAGTCAAGAAAAATAAATTTTCTAGATGAATCAAATATCCCTTAGATGGTTCCAAGTCATTCGCTCATTAATTTGGATTCTATTTCTCATAGCACATACATAAAGATGCACGTATACGCATATACACAAAGGAGTCCGAAGTTTATGAAAAGTTTATATTGGGTGTAAATGCCAAACGCACTATAGTAATTTCCAGCTTATATAACAACATAGACACTATAAAAATTCTGGTACAAAAAAGCACAATCGACTTCCTCAATAGAAAGGCAGAGTCAACCTAAACATTGTTTCCCTGTTCTTCACACTAAATACAACTAAATAATAACCCTGCATATTACATAGAAAACATTAATAATTAGGTTATGTATGTTGAAAAAAAGAGTGACCAGCTAAGAACCTTGTAACTCAAGAAACAGCACAATAGTGAGTTTTCCTCACTATTTTACCTCATAAATTTTACCTCATTTTCCATTTTATCTCATAAATCCCAGGCTTAGACCTAAAGAAGTTGGCAAACCAAAAACACCAATGCATACAGACACACAGACAAAAACACACAAAAAGCCCCAATAAAATCATTCTCTCTCTAGCCAAAAGACCAGGATAAAAATAATCTAGTAAGACAGAAAAAATTTAGACTACAACTTTGCTCTACCTTCCAAATATGTCCCTACTGCACCAATGCCAGTGAGGGCCACTGGGAAACTTGGACTTTGACCTTTGCTGAGCCGTAATGAGTCACTTACATCCCACTGGGGCAATGTCAGAGGAGACCCAATAGGAAGTTGGGATTTTCATTCCCAGTGGCAATAACAACTTCCTTCCCCCTGTATCAGATGATATCACGTGGAAAAACTTAGATTTCTACTGTCACCAGCAGTAAGGAGATCACCTCTACCTTCCTACAGAGTTGGTTACAGAGGAGGCCTCAGGGGGAGTTGGACTTTTCCCCACAACCAAGCAGCAACAAGGTCTTCATGGTGTCAGCAAAGGCCATAAGAAAAGTAGTAATGAGGCACCCCTATCCTTACCAGTCAGGCTAATGTCTGCTGAGGTATAGGGAAGGTGCAGAACTCCCCTCCCTGCCCAGCACCACAGCACCAAGGAGCTCCTTTCCCTCGCAGCTGTCAGAGGGAGAAACCTGGGCTTTTATCCTTCCCCTCTTCCCTGTTAGAACGGTGTTTAAAAAAAGCCCAATGAACCACAATACTTGAAAAAATTCCAGAGTCTTATAATAATCACAGTATAAAAAATTACCCGCATTACTAAAAAAAAAGGGAATTTGAAACTTGAATAAAAAGAGCCAAATCCTACATACACAGATGTTAGTATTACCTAACAAAAATTTTAAAGCCACCAACATAAAAATGTTTCAATAAGCAAATATGAACATATTTGAAACAAATTAAAATTTTAAAAGTTTGAGCAAGAAAATTACTGTTACTGGATAACAAAGAACTGAATTGATATTTTAGAACTAAGACGTATAATACCCAAAAATTCAATGTTGGCTTAAATAGCAGAATAAATCATAGAGAGGAACAAATCAGTGAACCACAAAATAGAACAATTGATTACTCAATCTGGAAAAAAGATTCAGGAAATTGATTTTTTTAAAAAAAATAACAGAGCCTTAGGGACCTGTGGAAAGTATAAAATCTAACTTATTTTCATTGGAGTCCAAAATAGACAAGAGAAAGAGGTGGAAGTTGAAAAAGAACTTCAAAAAAAATAAAGAAGCCAAATTTCCTAAATCTGTCAAAAGACGCAAATGTACAGGTCGAAGAAACTAAATAAACTTTAAGTTGAATAAACACAGTAAAATTCACTGCGAGACATATCATAGTCACAGCTGGTAAAATGAAAGCCAAAGAAATACCTCAAAAGCAGCTGTGATTTTGCTACTTAATCCAGAACCAAGCAGAAACACAGAGGATTCACACAGGAAACCGTGGAGGCCAGAATGAAGTGGCACTACCTGTTTTAACTGCTGAAAGAAGAGAACTGTCAAAATGGATTCTCTACATCGTGGGGGTGAATAAAAACTAACTGAATTTGTCAGCAGACCTGGCCTAAAAGAATGGCTAAAGGAAATTCTTTAATCACAGAAGAATCCTAGAATATAAGCAATGGAGAAAGAACAGGAACAGTAAAAGCATTGGTAAATATATACATTACTCTTTCAAATTTTCTGAATTATGTTTGATGGTTAAAGCAAAACTTACAATACTGTCTGCTAGAATTCTCAATTAATGTAAACATTTCAGGCAATTATATGATAAGTGAGGAAGGTAAAGGGACATAGAGGAAGCTAAGTTTGGACATTGCATACTTTGTTCAGTCTAGTAAAACATCAGTGCCTTCAGATTGTGAAAAGTTACATTTACGTAATGCAGCACCAAGAGCAACTATTTAAATAACTAAAACCTACACAAAGAAATGCAGTCACAATACTATGAAAGAGGTAGTTTAAAAGTAATGTGATGGAAACTTATGTAAAAACATGGAAAGAAAGCAGAAGTAGTTATATTAATAGTTGATAGAGTAGGTTTGAGGGCAAAGACAACGAAGAGAGCCTGTGCACGCAGCTCAGAGAAAGGATAAGTTAATTGTGACGAGTAATGGTCTATTTCAGTAATGGTCTATTTCAACAAGGGGAAAGTGGAACTGAAACAAAATACATTGAGCATGCAATCTGATTAATGACTGATAAAGAAAATAATACTCAACTCTAAAATACTTGCCTATAAACCGTATTTTATTTCTTTTTAAGGATAAAACTAAAAATAAATTAAAATGGAGATGAGAAAGTTAGTAGTAAATATGCCATGGTCATTGTCTTATTCAGGATGAATATACAAGTTGTTGAATAACAAGATTTAAAAAAAATATAGCTGTTGATGCATGTTAAATTATGATAGTGTTTACTAAATTGTAATAAAAACAAAGAAATCACCTCAGAGAAATAGCCCACCTAGTTCTGCAGCTCTGTCTTCGGATCTTCCTTTTCATATCTTAAAATTCTACCATCGGACTAAACATTCTGTAGCTCTGAATGTGCATACGTAGCAATGAACATTTCTAATTATATACTTGTTATGTACTCTAAAATCACATTGATTGGTTTATATATTTAGTTTTATAACTTTTTATGTAGTTCTTAATCAGAGTTTATGAAGGAAAAGTAAACTTTTGCTGGATTTCTCTGACAATTTCATCAGAATTTTTCAAACTTTAGGAGATAAAAAATGGTTATTTTTGTACTTGTGATATCCCAATAAAAGTTTGGGCAGAAGCACATACATGAGTGTGCACATATATGTGTGTACATACATACATACATATTGTAATTATAGGTATATGCATATTAATGGAAAAACATATTTAAAAACAAAAATGTTGTGAACTTCGTGCTCTTTCCATGCAGACAGTTGAAGAAGAAAATATAAGGATTGTGTAATAATTGCTGAACTTGAATGTGATGCACATCACAAGCAAAACACTACAAGGCTAAATCAGAAATCCCATTCTTTCTATTGCCTAACAGGTACACCCCATTGCATTCTCAAGGTAAACAATAAGGAATCTTCACATAAAAGGACTTAATAGCACCTTGTGTCACACAGAGTTCAACCTAAATTTATCTGTTAATTGGGCTGACCACCTGTGTTAGCCAATTGACTTTATCCAGGGGAGAAACAAAGTTCCCATTTGTTTTCAGGGCAAGCGTTGGTTTCACAACTTGAAGCAGGGTGCCCATCGTTAGGTTCCTGCCTCAGCACCGAAACTGGGAGGTAGTGGTTCTGTCTGCAATTATCTTAATGTAGAGATGTCTGGATATTTACATGTAAAGCTGTTTACATTCAAAGGGAAGATTCTCAGGCCTTGAGAAAGATATTCCTGGGTTATACACTGACAAAATGCCTATTCAGTTTTCAAGAGGGTTCATATAGATTCAGAGAGAAGAAAGTACTTATAATTACAAGTTTTCTAATGTAAATGCTCCCCAAAAGGGAGGGGACAAATCTTTTTCCCCCAGGGAGAAGTAAATTTCTTATTTTTAATTTGGATTTGTCCTCATGATATTAAGATACACATCCATACATACGTATGCATATTTGTAGATGCATGCGTGTACATGGACTCTTCGGTGTAGTCACCCCTGGTCCTCCTCCCCTCTTAGTTGTCTCGGCCTAACCATGACCGTCTGCATCCCGCAGTTTGTCTTCTATTGGTAGTAGCAACACAATCATTTCTTCCTTTTCTTTAAATGAAAAATGCTGACTTACGTGATTAAACTTATTCCACTATATATTAATAAAGCTGGTAACTAAAACTGACACAATATGCTATAAATATTTATGAATGTTTTAAGAATCTTAAACACTACTGTCATCTAAAATTTACATATGATCTTGCTGATTTCAGAAATTCCTGTCTATCTGAAAAAATCTAACTGGAAATATATCCACATTTGGCAGTAACTGTCTCCAAGACAGTTATGTGTTATTAAATAATGATATGCAAATCACTTCCTCCAATAATTTCTTAGGCTTTTCAGAACAACTTTCCATCCCAGATTAAGAGCAGAAGGTTGAGGTATTAAGTATTAAACTGGAACCTATTATGCAATCATCTTTACCTGTAGGAATCACACATTTCCTTTTCTAGAAAGCTTTATTCCTCTGTGCTTCTGTCAGTTTCTTGTTGATTATGTGGTCAGAAACTAAATTTGCCACTATCAAATCTTAAATTGACCCAAAATACAATCAAAAGTGAAAACATGTATCACATGTTAGTAAAAATATATTACAAAGTTATTTGGTGATTCAAGTATGAATTGTGATTGGAATTCCAAAATCAAATATTGGGTAAAATAGAAATATTGTGTTTCAAATTGATTTTTCCATCATTACATTAATCCCGGAGCAGAATAGATAGTCCATAAATAGATTGACTGAAAGAATGATGATATTGCTTCAAATCAAAAATGCCATGAAAGGATTATTTTAGCTCCATAATATAAAATACCCAGAATATTTCTAGCCTGGCAACTATAACATTTATATTCACAGGTAGGAGATCAAAAATAAACATCACCAGTGTAAACTTTACAGATATGAAATAACAACTATGCTCTCAGATGTTTAAAATTTGTATTGTTTAAAGAAAATGTGCAATTTTAAAAAGACCAAACATAAAATTCTTTAAACATATAAATACACTTACATATCACAATCAATTTAAGACCAAGGACAGTAGTGTTTTAGACGAGATTCTAACTAGTTCCTCATTCTTTCCTTCTCTCCCTAGTAATTTGGGTCTCTGATGCCGCCCACTTGCCTTGGGGTGAATTTATTCTCCTAAATCAATTTCTTCTTGTCCTGACTACCAACTCCCTGACACCACCAATTCTGCCTAATTTATTCAAGGGGTAAAGGGAGACTGTTGAGCTAATTAAACTATTTCTTCTAATGGTTGCTGATAATTTAATGGGTACATTCTCCCAAATAATATCTTTGGATTTTAACAAGAAAGTAAAATGTCTTAGTAGAAGAAATTACAACTGTAATAATTTCAGAGAAATGATAAATATTAATATACTTTAAGTTCCCTTGGAAACATACAATTATGTTTGTTGAATGAGAAAATGTTATTGCCAGTTATTTCACAAATATGTTTGAGGAAATGGATCCTTTGTGTACTCATTCCAATAAAAATGTTGGTCCAAATGAGGAGGTAAAGATAGACCTTTTAATCTAAGTACAACAACATGCGGTAAGTAAAAATGTGGGAAAATAAAAGTTTAAGCAATTATTAGTTGAGATGAAATTATTGGTTATTGCCCTGGCTGGTGTAGCTCAGTGGATTGAGCATGGGCCTGTGAAGCAAAGGGTAGCCAGTTCATTTCCCAGTCAGGGCACATGCCTGGGCTGCAGGCCAGGTCCCCAGTAGGGGACACATGAGAAGCAACCACCCATCGATGTTTCTCTCCCACTCTTTCTCCTTCCCTTCCATTCTCTCTAAAAAATAAATAAATAAAATATGAAAAAAAAAAAGAAATTATCGGTTATTTTATAGAATTATATTTTCAACTCTGACTTTGAGTCTTATCAGCTCCTCACTTCCACTTTTTATAGACTTATTGGGGGTATAATCAACATACAATGAATTCATGTATTTAAATGGGATAGTTTGATAAGGCCTTATATATCCATAAATCTGTAAAACCATTAACATAAGCAATGTTTTCATTACATACTGAAATTTGCATGTACCCTTTTGGAACACTTACTTCCTCCTTCCTAGCCCTACCTACAGTCCTCTGGCATCTACAGATTAGCTTTGTCACTACAGATTAGTTTGCATTTTACAGAATTCCCCCAAATTAGAATCGTAAGTATGTAATTGTTTTTATAAACTCATTCGACATAATTAAGTTTTATTCATATTGTTGTAAGTATTCAGAGTTTGTTCCTTCATGTAGCTGAGTTGTATTGCATTCCATGGATGCACACACTTTGTATATCCATTCACTCATTGATGGACATTCATGTACTTTTCATTTTTTGTCCATTTCAAATAAAGCTACTAAAAATGGGTGTACAATTTTTATAAATATACGCTTTCTTTTGTATTGGGTGAATTACTTAGGAGAAGAATATTTGAGTCATATGAAAGGTATATAAAAACCTTTAAAAAGTAGTTTTAGTATCATATGGGAGGGGTGTAAAATACCCTTAAAAGTAGTTTTAAACCCTTGTTTAAGATATCATTTGCAAATATATTTTCCTATACGGTTGGTTCCCTTTTCATTTTGCTGATGTTTTATTTTGCTGTGTAGAGCTTTTTATTTTGATGAGGTCCCATTGTTTATTCTTTCTTTTATGTTCCTTGCTCTAGAGGACATGTCAGTGAAAATATTGCTGTGTGGAATATCTGAGATTTTCCTCCCTATGTTCTCCTCTAGGACTTTTATGGTGTCACAACTTGTATTTAAGTCTTTTATCCATCCTGAGTTTGTTTTTGTACATGGTGTAAGTTGGTGGTTGAGTTTCATTTTTTCGTATGTAGCTGTCCAGATCTCCCAACACCTTATGTTGAAGAGGCTATTTTTACTCCATTTTATGCTTCTGCCCCCTTTGCCAAATATTAATTGACCATAGAGACCTGAGTTTATTTCTGGGCTCTCTATTCTGTTGCATTGATCTATGTGTCTGTTTTTATGCCAGTACTAGGCCATTTTGATTACAGTGGCCTTATAATATAATTTTATATCAGGTATTGTGATCCCCCCTACTTTGTTCTTCTTTCTCAAAATTGCCGTCATTATTGAACTCACATGACTCCACTCCAGGAAGACAAACAACCCAATTAAAAAATAGGCAAAGGACCTGAGCAGACACTTCTCCAAGGAGCACCTACAGAGGGCCCAGGGACATATGAACGGATGCTCAGCGTCACTAGTCATCAAATAGATGCAAATTAAAACCATAGTGAGATACTACTTCACACAGGTCATAATGGCCCTCATAACCAAATCAACAAACAGCAAGTGCTGGTGAGGATGTGGAGAAAAGGGAATCCTAGTTCACTGTTGGTGGAAATGCAGATTGGTGCAGCCACTATGGAAAACAGTATGGAATTTCCTCAGAAAACTAAAAATGGACCTGCCTTTTGACCCAGCAATTCCACTGCTGGAACTATGCCCTAAGTACCCTGAAACACAAATTCAAAAGAACCTATGCACCCCAATGTTTATAGCAGCACAATTTACAATAGCCAAGCACTGGAAGCAACCTAAGTGCCCATCAGTAAGTGAGTAGATCAAAAAATTATGGTTCATTTACACAATGGAATTCTATGCAGCAGAGAGAAAGAAGGAACTCCTACTCTTTGAGACAGCATGGATGGAACTAGAGAGCATTATGCTAAGTGAAATAATCCAGGAGGTGAAAGATAAATCCCACATGATTGCACCTATTGTCCTATTATCAACATCTTATATTAATATGGTAACTTTGCCACTGTTAGTGAATTAATGAAGCTATTAGCACAATCTGAAGCCCAAACTTAATTATTAAGATTAAAATTTCCTTTGTTTTTATGTAATGTTCTTTTTTGTTCCAAATTCCTGTCTAGGATACCAGTAAATTTAAGATGCTCATGGCTCTAAGAGTTACTCAGACTTCCCTTGTTTCTTTTTTTCTATTAATGATGACTATTAACCCAGCTTTTCTGAGGTATAATTGACAAAGATTGTAAATATTCAAGGTGTACAACTTGATAAACTGATATACTTACATATTGTGAGATATTCAGCATATTTAAACTAATTAACATATCTATCACCTGACAGTTACCTTTTTTTCTTTTTTTGGTGTTGTAATAACATTTAAGATCTATCATCTTAGCAAATTTCAGGTATACATTACAATATTAACTTTATTTCTCATGGCATGGAGTATATATTAAAGAGGACTAGCCAGGTACTTTACTGGATGGCTCTATAGGGATTCGTGTGATTTTTTTTCTCATGATTATACTGGTTTTTACATTTTGGGGAGGAAAGCCAGAGAATTAATTTCACTTCACTAACATATTGGGAACATATTCGGTCACCATGACTTTATCATTCTTTATGTTACTACTTGACTGAGGTAGTGTTTGTCAGGTTTCTGTCACTGTGAAATTACACTTTTCCCCCTTTCCACACAGTGCTCTTTAGAACAAAGTCATTATGCACAGCCCACAAGTTAAGAAGGACAGAGTTATGCTCCACACCTCTGTGAGGGGATGGTGTCCACATGAACAATTTGTGATTCATTTGCATGAAGATTTGCCTGTTCTCCCCTACTTATTTACAACAAACATCCAATCATATATTTATATCAGCTTGGACTCAAAGATAATGCATTTTCTATTAGGGAGTCTTTACATACTCTGGGTAAAAACTATTTCTCAGAGTAACAACTTTAATATTTCTCCTTACCTGTTGCTTATCTTTTATTTTCTCACGGTGACTTTTGAAAAGTAGATTTAATTTTGATGATGTTCTGTTTACCACAGTTTCTTTCTTTTTGGGTCATGTGTTTGGTGTCATACCTAAGACATCTCTGCCTATTCAAGATCACAAAGATTTATTTCCATTATTTTTTAAATGCATACTTAAATATTTAAATACATGAACCATTTTGAGCCAATCTTAGTATATGATGTATAGTGTGTTCAAGGCTCAATTTTATTTTTAATAAGCACTAACTAGAATGTGATGTACAGCGCAGGTGACCCCCGAAAAAGCTGCAAAGACAGAAATAAATCTCTCCCCTTTATGGAGGCACAATCCACTGCATACATGTCCTCAAAATAGATGATAATATGATACATGGTAACAGCGCTATTTTTTACACACATAGTTCTTCCTAATTTCACCTGGTAATTGGGGTAGTCGTTAATCAGTAGATGAGTGGATAAAAAAAGCTGTGGTACATTAACACAATGAATTACTACTCATTCATAAAAATCTCCTCACATTAGGAAGCTGGTGCAACCTGAGACACATCTTTTTTTTATGGTAGAGGTACAATTGATTCAATTCCATACCAAGCACCATGGAAGAAGGCAAGTTTGCATTTATTAAACTACTCATTTCAGCATGTGTGATTTCCTGTGTATGAGTCTGTTCCTTGGGTTCTCCTCTGAATTAGCTTTTAATATCTAGTTTCCTTTACCAATTCATAGGTGGGGTGAAAATAGAGATAACTGTACTTGAACAACAGTAAAAAAAATGAAATAAAATAAAAGGTCAAATCAAATAGTTGGCATATGTTCATCTTGAAAAGTAATGATTTTATCTTTAAAATACTATAGCTATAATTCTCTATTGAGTAAATTTTTCTGAACTCTTCCCAAATTGAAATTTTATATTTTATTATTATAAATTTGTCATATTTAGTTCATGCATATGGCTCACTTATTCTTCTATTTAAAAACTGTTACTTAGAAAAATCCAAAATATAGGTAAATAAGTAAAAAGAGATAATGATTTTTTAGAGATAATGATACAAATTGTTTAACTGGGACTTCAGTTGTGAGTGTTCAATTTACTAGTATGGCTGACCATTTCTAATATAATTGCTAGTTTCAGTGATTTTGACTATAAAGATATTGTATTTGCAGCATGAAGTACTCCTGTTAGAGGCTTCTGAGTTAAAACTATAATATACATAGTGAAATTATAACTTATTTTTATTTTTGTTAATAAACAACAAATTTTGATAATAACCAAATTCCTAATGAAGTCCAAGTTTTCTAGTTTTATATGTTTAGAGAGTTGGTGCTTCTATAGGACCTACTGGCACTAAATTAGAGGCTTCTGTGGCAGGCACTTTCTGTATGGCTTCATTTAACATGATGGAAAGCCACCAAGGCCATGTGTAGCATAAAGACTCATTTCTGAGGTTAAAAATAAATAGTAAGTACCGCCAACTGAGTTCTTGGGCATATATTTTTTCATGTGTGTACATTTTTCATTTATTAAAATTTCTTTAAATAAGAAATAATTCTGTAACTTTTATTCCTGATAGTAGCGAGAGAAGATACATGAAAGAGATAATCTTCAATGTCAATCAGCTGCTTAGTTTCATAGTCATTACCTACTGCTTTGGAGTAGCATAATGCAAAAGCAATTCCCTCTCATAGTATTTTAAATGCACCTTATTGGTAGTTGTGCCGTTGTGGCTGGGTTAATTGTAACCCCACAATTGTGGTGTTGCTATTTTTTATTAAGTTGAAATCTAAATCAAGTAGAATTGACCACCAGAACATTTCATTTAAACTTTAGAAATTGGAACTTCAACCTTACTGAAATGTAGACGTGGAAAGCACGACACTGGCCTGTGCGCTAATATTAAAAAATAGACTACTTAAAGCTTGTGATGTGACAATAAATGATGTATCCTTTTATTTATTCTTATGTTTACATATTTTTATTAAAGCAATGTATTTAGTCAGTGTGTGTCAGGCTAAATTACCAGTTGGCGGAAATAAACATATAGGTACTATGTTGTTTTTGCCTTGAAGACGTCTTAGAAAGGCCATGTAAAAACATCCCGCTGAGTCAGAAAGTGGTGGAGGTAGGGGGCCATCTGTCTGGAGGAATTAGAAACTAATTCACTATTAAGCATATGTTTTGGCTGGTCTGAGACATGGGTAACATTTCTGAAGTAAGGGTACAGATGCCAGGCAGAAATGAAAAATTGTACCCTCTGGTTAGGAAAGAATTCCAGGCACAATCTATAAAAAATTTGTGGAGAAATATAGATAAACTAATAGATTTGATTGAAGTGCATTAGGTTAGGATCAAAA